>NC_091798.1:47212500-52212500 GCF_041296235.1 Equus asinus | reverse complement strand
TGAACAGAGAGCTTTCTGTGTTTATTGCATTTGTGTGGTCTCTTCTTCTTGCCTGAGAATGAGGGTCTTCCATGGCCTATATTCACAGTAATTCCTAGGTATCATCGAATACCCAAACATATTTAAATTTTCCTATTAAAACCAAGGGTTTATTTTATTTTATTTAAAACTGGGGAGAATAACAGTGTGTGTGTGTGCATGACTGAGTGGAGAAATTTGCAGGAACGATGTCCTTGAGCAGGGCCTGCAGCATGCTCAGCCCCAAGGGTGACCACCATGTGTGTTCTGTGTGAATATTACCCCATGAGCGTGCATCACTTAGCCTATCTGTGCAGGCTAAAGGGAGTGGAACTGAAGGAATTAACAGCCCACCAAAGTGGTATGAGCCTATTTTAAACTGAAAACATCTGAACAGACAGCAGCCGCAGAAGAAACATCTCAACAAGCAGAACCTCCTGGAAATACAGCTGCCGTTGACCTCCCTCTGAGGGAATTTCCTGTTTGAAAGAAGACTGACCCTTAACACCAGAAAGTTTGAATTCAGCTGCCATACTCCTCTCTCTCCTCAAATAGGGAAATTTCTAGCCGGGAAGGAGATAGACTCCCCATCTTCATTAGCATCAAAAAGCCAAATAGAACCTTCCATACCTTCCCATTCGAACCCTAGCCCCCGCTGTGTTAATTTGGTATATAAGCCATTATCTCTAGCTATTCAGTGAGTTATTCATCTCTGAGCAACTCCACCTGCCCCTGTAAAATAGACCTTGTCTTTTCTCCAGTTAATCTATTATCAGTTAATTTTTCGGCTCCTAACTATTTGGACCTAAGTTGGTAGAGGAAAACTTTTCCTCCCAAAAGGACCTGGGTACATGTGGAGAGTCAGCCTTAATTAGGAGCACGGACACTTCATCCATAGTAACAGGAGGGAAGGCAGAGGAATCTGTCTCTATCCAACCTCTCTCTCACCCTCAGACTTACAGGAAGTGTCATCTACTCTCACTGGCTCGTGTCCTCGCTTCCTGTTCACTCTCTACCTATTCCAGTATGGCTGCCAGCCTCAAGACACTTTCATTCAATCATTCACTCATCAAATATGTCTTTAATCCTACCATGTGGTCTAGGCCCTGGAGACAGAACATTGAACAAATTCCCCAAATCCCTGCCTCCATGGAGCTAGCTATCTAGTGGGAGAGAACAAATAGAAAACAAAGAAATGAACTACATAGTACATTCAGTGGTAGTAAGTGTCATGGACAAAACCAAATACATGCAAAGGAAGCAGGAAAGGGAGTTAGACAGTGTTGACTGCCTCACTGAGAAGGAGACATTTGAATAAAGCTCTGAGGAGGTAAGGTGCAAACCCTATGGATATAGTGGGAAGTCCGTTCCAGGAAGAGGGAACAGACAAGCAGAGGAGGTGTGCCTGGTGTATTCAAGGAATAGCAAAGAAATTGGTAGGGAGTGAGCAGGGGAGGAGGCATAGTAGGAGATAAAACCAATGAGGTCACGGGGCCGGCCCCGTGGCTGAGTGGTTAAGTTCCTGTGCTGCACTTCGTAAGTCCAGGGTTTTGCTGGTTTGGATCCTGGGTGCTGACCTAGTACTGCTCATCAAGCCATGCTGAGGGGGCGTCCCATATAGCAGAGCCAGAAGGACCTACAACTAGAATATACAACTATGTAGTGGGAGGGCTTTGGAGAGGAGGAAAAAAAAGAGGAAGATTGGCAACAGATGTTAGCTCAGGGCCAATCTTTCAAAAAAACCAAAAAAACCCAATGAGGTCATCTGGGGCTGGATTGTGTGGGAGTCTGTAACCGTTGCAAGTGTTTTGGCTTTACTCTGAGTGAGATAACGACCCATTGTAGTGATCTGAGCAGAAAAGTGACCTGTTGAAAATGGACTGTGAGGCAGCAAAGATGGAAGTAAGGACAGCAGTAACAATGCTGATGTAATAATCCCACCAAGAGATAATGGACACTGCTTTGGAAAGTGATCTGGCCATTCCTCAAAAGGTTAAACATAGAGTTACCATATGGCCCAGCAATTGTACTCCTGGGTACGTACCCAAGAGAAATGAAAACACGTCCAAACAAAACACGTATATTCATAGCATCATTATTCATAAGAGCCAAAAATTAGAAACTACCCAAATGTCCATCAACCAATGAATGGATAAACAAAGTGTGGTATATCCATAAAATGGTACATTATTCAGTCATAAAAAGGACTGAACTACTGCTGTAACCTACAACATGGATAAACCTTGAAAACATTATGCTATATGAAAGAAGTCAGTCACAAAACATTGCACAGTGTGTGATTCCATTTATATGAAAAGTCCAGAATAGATAACTTCATAGAGACAGAAAGTAGATTAGTGGTTGCCAGGGACTAAGAGGAAGAGGGCATGCGGAGTGACTGCTAATTCTTTTTGGGGTGATGAAAATATTCTAAAATTAACTGTGATGATGATTGCACAACTATGTGAATATACTAAAAACCATTGAGTTGTCTACTTTAGACAGGTGAATTGTATGGTTTGTGAATTATGTCTCAATAAAGCCATTAGTAAAACTAAGAAGAGACAGTGGTGCTTGGTATGGGGAGGTGGTGAGATGTGGTCAGAGGTTGCAATACTTTGAAGGTAGAGCTAATAGAATTTGATGAAGATTGGATGGGTTGTATGAAAGAAAACAAGGAGTCAAAGATAATGCTGAATATTTTTTGGCCTGAGCATCTTAAAGGGTGGCGCTGACGCTAAGTGAGCTGAGGAGGACTGCTGGAGGAACAAGTTTAGAGAAGAACATCAGGAGCTCTCTTTTGAGAGCTTTGTTAAGCTTGAGATGCTTAGTAGACAATATGGAATTGGAGATATAAGTTTGGGGTTCAGGAAAGAGTTGGACTAGAGACATACAATTGGGAGTCAGCAGCTAGATGGTGTTTAACTGGTTAAAATCATCAATGACCTCCCTGTAGCCAAATCCTCACCTTACTTGACTTATCAACAGCATTGGACACCATTGACTATCATCTTCATCTAAAATCATCCCTTATCTTACTTATAGTAGAGAAATTTTGCTATTTCTCTCATTCCTTTCTGGTCTCTCTCAATCTGTGTTATTTATAGGGTCATCTTCCACCTAATTTTCAGTTCAGAGTTCTTCAAGGTTTTTCCTGTACCTTTTCCCTCATCTTACCATATACTATCTGTCTAAGAGATCTTATCCATACCCATAATTTCAATTGTCTTGTACACAAACTCACAAGTGAGCTTCATATCTTTTAAATAATCATTAAATATATATCAAAAGCATCTCAAATTCAACTTGTACAACAATGAACTCATGATCTCTCCCTCCACTCCCATCCCAAACCTGCTCCTTTTCCAACATCCTTTATTTCAATGATTAAGTTATTTCTTTACGCAAACCACAAGCCAGAAGCAATTCTTAGGATCTCTTTCTCCAGGATATCTAATCTGACACCAAATTCTGAGGATTTTATCTCCTGAAATATCTTCTAAATGTCTCTACTTCTCTTTGTTTTTACTGATCAGCTATACAAATATATTTCCACTGTGTAATTTTTCACACAACAATCCATACTCATAATCAACACTTGTACCATTCTCATTTTCTGGAGACAGATTAACTACAGAATATTGTGGATTAAAAAAAATTGGATGTAGGGGCATGGATTCCCTATACAAGTGGAGGACTTTCCCTCCCGAATGCTTTCTTCAACTCTTCCTTTTTGATTTTTCTACCTCTTATCTCTTTTAAATCCAAATCATCCTACCAGTTATCACCAGATTAATTCTCTTAACACGTAGTTCAGTTCATTTCCCAACTCAAAAGTCAAAACTGCATTGTTGCTTAAGAACTAAGGAGCAAACTGGTAATATTACCACTGTCGGTCCATTATAACAAGGTCCAAACACTCTTCTTCTCTATGTTCTAGTGTTATGGATTGAATAGCGTCCCCCAAAATTCATGTTCTTCCTGGAACCTCAGAACGTAACCTTATTTGGAAATAGAGACTTTGCAGATATAATCAAGTTAAGATAAGGTCATCAGGGTGGGCCCTAATCCAATATGGCTTGTGTCCTAATAAGAGGAAGGAGCTTGGAAACAGACCCACAGGAGAAGACCATCTGACAACTGAGGCAGAGACTGGAATGATGCAGCTCCAAGCCAAGACATGCCAAGATGGCCTCCACTAGAAGCTAGGAAGAGGCAAGGAAGGATTCTCCCCTACAGGTTTCAGAGGGAGTACGGCCCTTCCTACAGCTTAATTTTGCACTTCCATCTTCCAGAAATGTGAGATAATAAGTTTCTGTTATTTTAAGGCTTCCAGTTTGAGGTATTTTGTTATGGCAGCCCTAGGAAACTAATACATCTCATTACATTGGAAAATTTATATACCATGGCATTCACCCTTTTAAAGTGTACAATTTAGTGTTTTCAAAAATATATTCACGGGGGCTGGCCCCGTGGCCGAGTGGTTAAGTTCGCCCCTTCCGCTGCAGGCGGCCCAGTGTTTCGTCGGTTCGGATCCTGGGCGCGGACATGGCACTGCTCATCAAACCACGCTGAGGCAGCATCCCACATGCCACAACTAGAAGGACCCACAACGAAGAATACACAACTATGTACCGGGGGGCTTTGGGGAGAAAAAGGAAAAAAATAAAATCTTTAAAAAAAAAATATATATATATATTCACAAGGTTGTACAACCAACATCATTATCTAATTTTGGAATATTTTCCTCAGCCCTAAAATAAATGCCATACCTCTTAGAAGGAGTTCCCCAATCCCTTATCCCGCCAGCTCCTGGTAACCACAAATCTTTCTTTGTGGATTTGTTGTTCTGGACTGCACTATTTTTTATCTGTTTCCATGCCTTTTTCTCATGTCCGCTCCTCAGCACCCCTAATAGTTTCATAACTATTTATGTCATTCACTCCCTCACTAAATTAGTTCTACCTGAGGATAGGGAATGTGTCTTAGGCGTACCCTTGTTCCTAGTATAGGACCTGGTATGTATTAAGCATTCATAACATGCTTCCTGAGTGAAAATATGAATCAATGAATGCCCGTTTTAAAGATCATCCTCTTTCTATCACCTGTCTTTTCTCATCTGGCTCAAATCTATGTTTCTAACTCCTGTGGTTCTGGAATCAGATTAATTTTTGACGCGTAAAATATAAACACATAGTAATATGTGCTACAGTATTCAGTGGAAGAAATTTACTGAAGAAACTACTCTGCATCTACCATTGAGCAAGATTCTCATCATTGCGCAAACTAATGATGATGATGAAATAGATGTAAACGAAAGCTGGTTTTTTAAGGCCACCTGCATCATTTACTTTAATGATGTTACAGTCTCGAATGACACTGTCCAAGACTAGAAATGATGTGAAATGCAAGAGATCAGCATGTGGATTCTTGGTCTAAGTATGAATTGCTGAAAGAAGACAAATGATGCTGCTTGAAATTATGACTTGAAAAGCAAGTAAACCATGAATCATCCCCATGTATAAGCTTGTAATCAGAACAATGGAGAACTGATCTGTGAATAGTTGTCACTACTCTGTTGTTGGCAAAACATCGCCCAATTCACGGCTACGCATGTAGCTAAAATGTAATGTTTAAGCAGGTAGCCTAAATGTCAACACGATTCATGTTATCTGGAAGAGTGGACACTTCTAGTTCCAATTTACCTAATTTTTCTTTTTACTGTATGTTTGGAAAAAAAGAGATATCCTAAATTAGCTAAAGCTAGGACAGAAGGTTGTGCTTCTCTGTAGAAAGTTACCATGTTAACAGTGACAGTACTAAGTATGTGTAGTATTGTATAGCACAGTACTTTAAGATGCACCAAATACATTCTTCATCCTTGAAAAATATTTAAAACACTCTTGCCAATGAAGTAGCATTGTCTCATATTTACAAATGAGGAAATGTCCTTGGTAAGATGAAATTATTTGCTTGTGGATATATCCAGATAGTATATGGTGGGAAGCCAGGATGCAAACCCAAGTTTTCACCTTCAAACTTCAGACTCTGGATCTTCACAATTCAAATGTTAAGCACAGCACAAATAAGCAATGTTGCTCCATTTAACAATGATGATGATGTAATTACAAACAATAACAATGGTAAATATATTGATTTCTTTGTCTCTATGAGAATGTAAGCTCTAGGAGGATAGATATTTTGTTTTGGTCACTGCTGCATCCCCAGGGCCTAGGACAGTGCCTGGCACATAAGGGGCCCACCACTAAAACTTCTTTGTAAATCAAAGAACAATCCATCACATTTTCAAAGACATTTCACAAATATTATTTCATTGATTGTCATAGCAATTTCCAAGTTTCTGACTCTGACTCCAGTATTTTTTTATTATTCCACATTGTATGAAAATAAAAGTTAAAAGACCGGTTAAAAAAAAAAATCAGTGCAGAGAGATTAAAAGTAGCATATATTAGTTCATCCAGATGAGCCCCATAATAGGATCCCAGGCAATCTTACCTCGAGGATGACAAGTATTGACTTGAGCAGGTTGGCTTCTCTACAGATGGAAGGTGTTGAAAGGCATGTGGAGAAAGTCACCATAAAGGAACACACACATCTGTCAAGATGAAAAAGATAAGAAACAACTCTACATTAAAATTCTGAAATGTGGGAGAAGGTTGGGTTCCCTTCATATGGGAAGGGAGGATTCAAGGTCATCTCTTGGTAGAGCTACTAAAATGTTTTTCTTTACTATTATCCTGGTTTTTTACATTTACTGTGGAGAATCAAAAAGTGATTAATCGAGTTCAAAAATTAGCAAGCATTTTGTTTTGGGATGAAAGTTAACAAGGCCCTGGGCTCTGAGGAATCTCCTCTCAAGGGGCCTGATGCTTGTGAGAGAAGGAGATGCTGAGTAAGTGGGCTGTGGCTCTGCTTCACTTTCTCGAACGTAGGAACTGGGGAAAGGGATTCTGCTTTCAAAACAAGCTTGAAACCCACTTCTAGTTAAAGTATAATGCAATCAACTTAATATTATGTAGGACAGTCATTTATTTCTTACTCTCCATCCTGAAGCAACAGCCAATCAAAAGTACAGTAAGGTATTTATTTTTAGTGTAAAGGTTGCTTATCTGGCCATCTCAGCTAACTGGAGCTCAATTAAGAAGTAGGAAGGGAAGGAAAAGGAAGGCTCACAACTGGCCTGGGCCTCACTAATACTACAGTGCCATCCTCTAAACTGCTAAGCTGTCTCCTCATAGGCGAGTCCTCAGTCTTCGTCAGTCCTGCTACCTGCAATGCTAACAGCCCCAGCTCTTGCTTCCCAGGCCCCAACAGCAGTACAGTGCCCAGGGAGGAAGGGAGGCCCCAGGTGGGTGATGGGGTATTAGAAATAAGCTCTAATGGCTGCAAAATGTAACAGGGAGAGATGAGTTAGGATGGCAGAGCTCCTCTTTATCAGCCCCCTCCTCAAATTTCTTTTTTTTTTTTTAAAGATTGGCACCTGAGCTAACATCTGTTGCCAATCTTCTTTTCTTTTTCTTCTCCCAAAAGCCCCCAGTACACAGTTGTATATTCTAGTTGTAGGTCCTTCTGGCTCTGCTATGTGGGAAGCTGCCTCAGCATGACCTGATGAACGGTGCCCAGGATCCGAACCAGTGACACCCTGGGCCGCCGAGGCTGAGTGCGTGAACTTAACCACTCCGCCAGGGGACCGGCCTCTCAAATTTCTTACAGGAAGCACCTGTGCATCATGGTGGACACTAAGGTTGAGTTTATAAGCCTCAGCTGACTGACAAGACCTGCTGATAGAAAGATGTAGAGGGTGATGTTTGTGACAATGGTGTGAGGATATGAAAAATATTTAAAACACTCTTGGGAATTAAGTATTGTCATTTCCCACATTTGCAAAGGAGAGAGTAAGTTTAAAAGATTAAATTGTGTTTAATATCATTCTTTTAAGAAAAGAGGGATCTGTGTGGTTACAATTTTGAAGAAATATTTGAAAAATCTTGGTAGGTGAAAGGGAGAAGCCTCAGTTACCAGAAAAATCCCACTATTTGGGAAAGTGAGTCTCTAAGTGATGGCCAACAAAGGGTGTTATTTTACTTAGAGGTAACAATATGTTTAATTACAGGACTGCACGTTTGCGGAAAATCAATAAAATGTCCACGGATAGTTTTATTTCACAGAGCATAGATGACAGTCTGAGTTTCTATAATCTTTTCCTTGAAATCTAAATTATTTTGAATAAATGCTTTAACACTAGTTTTTTGAAAGTACGCCTGTTCTTTAATTTCAACATTTTGTAAATAAATACATTATTTAAAAATATGCATTCCTACCAGAAAAATTGATATTGTCTACTATTTTGAAAAGGAATATATAAAAAAATAATTGCTGTGCTTTTAAAAACCAAACAATAGTGCTCGCACTTTTCAGTCTCCTATTATATTAAAGTGCTTTATTATCATTAATATTACTTGTGATCTTAATTCACCTAAGTTTGTGATCCCACTTCAGCAGAGAAATAATTCATGCAATAACATGAGGGAATAGAACTGATCAGCTATACACACACACCCCTTGTGACACCATCCAAAACTCATAACAAGATGCCAGCCCAGAAATACGACAGCTATTGAGAAACAAAATTAGAAAAATAGTCTTTTGAAGAAATATTTCCTTTACTGCTATTCTATTTTTTTTTAAATCACCCATTTCATGTGAAAAAAAAATCAAATGAGGTATCCTTGAAAAATGGAAGTTTCAGTATACTCCATGTGCAGGAACTAAATCAGAACACATGAGAAAGGGTAGATGAGCTATGATATAATGCAATTGGAAAAAGAATGACTTTTTTCTCTGCTTTTTGATCGAGAACTCCATGAAAGAGTGTGCCAGCAAGAACAAGTTCCTCTACGTGACATTTCATTTCTTAGCAGCTAGCTAGATTAATGCTTGCTTCTTGTAGCTCATGCATTACTAGCCCTAGTACTTGAGAAATGAAAAATCATGTACTCAATTCATTCTTTATTGCATAAATGTTATACAAAGAGAATGGAAATTTGCATTTGGGTCTTCCTTCCTGTTAAAATATTGTGGTCTTGACAACAGGTTAAGAAATAATATAGTCCCACTGTCCTTTCATATTGAGCCCCTATAAAACAGTTTAATGGATTATATGTATAAGGTGAGGAGAAATGAAAGTAGAATTATGTTAAATTGTGTGGCCTCTAAATAGATTACAAAAATTTTATCACCTTTTCAGGGCATGACTAAAGAGACCCACCTGTAAATCTTCTTAATAGCCAAATCACAGGGAACCAGAGACATCTTCAAATTATCTGCAACACAACTCAACCTAAAGGCAATTGAGCTACAAAATTCAAAAGAAAGGCCAAGTCTACAGGAATACACAGTGAAGGGCTGAGAGAGTCGTGAACAAAACGCTTGAAAGCGGATCTGAGAGTCACATCTGATCTCTTCTCTTCCAGACAAGAGAAAGCAATTTTCAACCAGGCAATTACAAGGAGCAAACGGATTTTCATTTGTGGCACCCACAATATTCTGCTTTTCTCAATGTTCCCATCCCATGAGGCTTAGTAGTTTGTTAAAACTTAAGTTTTTGCTTTTCAGATATACATTTTCCCCTTAATTAGAACGCGAGTGCTGGAGTTGGGTGGGTGGGGTGGAGGAAGACTGAGGGGACAGAAATTAATGAGAGGATGGTGATTTTCTGCTGCTTCGCTCTGATTGTGGGGTTCCTTTAGTGAGGTCCCACAAGAAATCTTCAGTGCTTTGTAGAAACATTGTTGGAAAAAGTTAAGTAGAATTAAAATAATTATGGCTGGCAGACTTGTATACATATGACAGATCATAAAATTGTACTGTTATAAATGTATTTGGAGGGTGAAATAAATTCTGGGAAAGTGCAAATATTTTCAACTTTAGTCAGCATGGCAGTCTTGAATTATGAATCATTTCTTTAGAATATTTGATCTGGATCAAGGTTTTATCCTTAGATACATTTTTGTGATAATAATTTTACATACCTGACTAAAATTCCTTACCAGCTATGCAAAACTTTAGACAATAGCACCTCTCTGCCCACTCCCCCGGGATCTTCCAGATGCACCCTCAACCCCTTCTCTCTCTATAAGCGCCCTGGCCTCCAGCACGTTCCCCCCACACGGCTAAACGCTGGGGATTCAGTGTGGGCAGTGTTGAACATGTAAAAACAAGTCCAGCAGCATCTTTCAAGGTGAAAGTTTAAATTTCTGTCTTCTGCAGCCTTGTTGGTTGCTTCTGGAAACTTGCTGAGTTACCCTGAGTCTAACACTCAGAGGAAGGAATTGTGTGTGGTGCTAAGGAAGAGAAGGGGAAACACTTGAGGGTTTAAGTTAAAGTAATTATGGCATTGGACTACTGCCAATGGAAATTTTTCAGAAAGCCCATCTTTTGCAAGAAAGTAAACTCCCAAATCGTTGCCGAGGAAAACCATTTTTTTCGAAAACACTAAAAACCAAGTAATTGTTTTAAGTGGTTTTTCCCCCATGGGTAAGATCTTTGTTTTTTCCCAAATTTTCTTACACAGAGTAGAGGAATAATAAAATACAAAGAAATGTAGTAAAACTAAAAATTAAGTCCTTGTCTTAGAGAAGTCATAGCCACTTAACGTAGTTCCAGGGGCCCCGGGCCTGAAGAAAGTCTCAAAAATACAGCAAAAGCCTGAGGGAAATGAAACTTGGTCTGCATTTCCTGTCTGGCCTATTTCTGTTTGACTTCCCCGGGAATTCAGATAGTTAGACAGAGAGACTAACATGCGTCTCGAGAATATCCCAGTGTTTATGTTTTCTGAATCAGCGTGGGAGCAGTAAAACAAAGTTGAGATGTGCAGAATTACTAATGTGTTGGTCAAAGGAGTGAGGGGAAGCTTGAAATGAACTTAGGAACTATTTGTTAGAAAAAAACCCTAAAAGTCTCCTTTGCATGTCTGGGATATAAAGTTACGCAAAGGCAAAAATTTCTGATGACTCTTCCTAAATACATTATTAGAAGGAATTTTAATACTTAGAGACCAATGGGCACGCAGGGTTGGTCTGGTTGGCACACTGGACTTATTATTGTTGTTGTTTGTGACTGTGTTGCCCCTTTTGTTTTGAATGCCTTTAGGCAGGTTATGCATTTCCCAACTGACTGCCCCCATTGTCTTCTATATAATCATTTTCGTGTATTTATTCTCATAAGACTTTGAGTTAACAATTTTCGAAGAAGCCTGTTGTTAGATAATAATAACAAAAGCTATCTTTTTATGAATGCCTACAATATGTCAGGCGCTTAACATTCATGATTAACCTTTACAGCTGTCCTAACAGATAGATATTGTTATCCCACTTTAAAAGAGTGGGAGCCTAATAAGTGGTAATGCTGAAAAATGAACACAAGTAAGTCAAGCTCCTACACCCCTCTTTCTATTAAGCCTCAACTTCATTGTGATTCAGAAATAATGTTATGTACCAATTTTGAGTATACGCCCCTTCAAACAATACACAGGATAAATGGCATCTATACCCTGCTAAGTTCCAATAGAAAAGAGTGCAAGAACCTTGGACCTCACTAAGATTCATAACAGAAAGAATGGTGCATTTGTTCTGCATAAGATCAGTAACTAGAAAGAACAGATTTTTCTCTTTTTCTATTTGGTAATACTGCCCCAGGGCCCAAAGTGGTCAACCATTGTCATAATTCATTTGGCAGTCCTGTCAAAGATAGCTCAGTCGTTTAGTCTAACAAAATATTTTTTAGCAGTCAGGGTACATATCTGATTTGGATCCACACATCATTTATCCAGAATCACTAAGAATGGAGATGTTACACATAAGCACATTTTCCTGAACATCAAAATTACAAAACCTATACTTACTTTTATCCATTCAGGCTTAATTTAAACAGAATATTATTGTTGAGTTTTAAGAGTTCTTCACATATTTTGGATAACAGTTCTTTATCTGATATGTATTTTCCAAATATTTTCTCCCAGTTTGTAGCTTGTTGTCTCATTCTCTTGACATTGTCTTTCGCAGAGCAGAAGTTTTTAATTATAGTAGGTCCTGACAGGTAGTGCCAGTCCTCCAACTTTGTTCTCCTTCAACATTGTGTTGGATATTCTGCGTCTTTTGTCTTTCCATAAAACTTTAGGATCAGTTTGTTGATATCCATAAAATAGTTTGCTGGGATTTTGATCAAGATTGCATTCAATCTAAGATCAAGTTGGGAAGAACTGACATCTTGACAATATTATGTGTTCTCATCCATGAACATGGGATGTCTCTCCATTTATTTAGTTCTTTTTTGATTTTGTTCATCAGAGTTTTGTAGTTTTCCTCATATACATATCTTGTTAGATTTATACCTAGTATTTCAGTTTGGGGGTTCTAATGTAAATGGTATTGCGTTTTTAATTTTAAATTGTACCTTTTCATTACTGGTGTATAGGGAAGTGATTGACTTTTGTATATTAACCATGTATCCTACAACCTTGCTATCATTGCTTATTTAGTTCCAGGAGTGTTTTTGTCAGTTCTTTTGGGTTTTCTACACAGCTTATTATGTCTTCTGTGAACATAGAGAGTTTTATGTGTTCTTTCCTTATTAGACTAATTGAAGAGGTTCCCACTAGCCAGTTTGGGCATAAATAAGAATAACAACTGGAATGGATTAAAGCACATCAAATATGTTTAAACCCAGAAGTATATACTGATCTTAAACAACAAAACAAAAGCTTATTGCACTCTTTTTGGAAGATGGTTGAGAAATAATTCATTTTTATTTCTATTTTTTGGTGAGGAAGTTTGGCCCTGAGCTAACATCTGTGCCAGTCTTCCTCTATTTTTTATATGTGGGATGCTGCTTGATGAGCGGCATGTAGGTCCACGCCCAGGATCTGAACCCATGAACCCTGGGCTGCCGAAGCAGAGAGTGCAAACTTAACCACTATGCCACCGGGCTGGCCCCAATTCATTACTTTTTAAAACTTGTAAATGTAGGGAAAGTTTCAAGCATTTATCCTGCCTTTCCTGTATATCTATACTGCAGGGTAACCAAATAAATTGAAAGGGAAATTTACTGTTTATAGTAGTACTCTAGCTAGTAAATGTAGGAAACATGCTAGAATTATCATATCACCATTTTACAACCCCTTATGAAATAACAGATCTAGACAATGACCATCAATGGCTGCTAATAACTCAAAAGAAGTAAAAACTAAAGATTATATGCTTCATAATGGAAGTATACAGAACACCTAAGAAGCATTCTTACCAAAAATTAGTACCTGAAGTGACCAAGCTTCTAGATCTACCTACAGGAAATACAGAGGACAGGAATATCTTAAATATCATTTCACAGATGCAACTAGCAAAGTCCAGATTGAGAAACTCTACAGGACAAATGACCTAGTTTTTCTCCCCTAAATAAACTGAAGGAGAGAGAGAGAGACAGAGAATCTATAGCTTAAAATAGACAAGAATCATTTCAACAATTGAATTTTATGGACCTTGTTTGGATCCTTTAAAAAAATATTCTGAAAAAATTTGACAATCAGGGAAATTTGAACACTAGGTGGTTAGGTGGTTGAAAATATTACTAAATTATTATTATTTTTAGTATCTGATGTTATTGTGACTTTTTAAAAACAAATAGTTCTAATCTTTTAGAGACACACTCTGAAATATTTATGCATACAATGATATGAGTCTAGGATTTATTTTACAATAACCCAGTGGGTGAGGCAGGATATAGATAAATCAAAATGGACAATTATTGAAAATAGATGACAAGTACATGGGATTCATTGCATTATTCTTTTTGTTTTTGTATAGTTTAAAATTCTCATAACAAAATGTTAATAACAACAACAAAACAACAAAGAAACCCCATAAGGCCCAGTTAAGCTACTTGCCCAACACCACATATGTAATTAGGCACAGTTCAAATCTGAAACTGGATTCTTGACTTCCAATCAAATACTCTTTCCCTTATAACAAGATGTTTTGCAGAGAAGCCAAACTTCTGGAGTACCAGATATCTGCCCAAAGCTTGACAAGCCAGTGGGTGAACTAGGCTATCCACTATGGTGCTATCAAACACTCATGCCAGCAGCTCATCAGTAAGCAGCCAAGTGGCAAATTGGGATTGACTGGGAGTGTAGAGCAGCTGTTGGCTTTTGAAGTATTGCCCAGAGTTCTTGGCTTTTACCCATTTGGTCTTTAAGGGAGCCATTCCAAAAGCAGACTGGCCTTCAAAATGCCCAAACACAGTTGAAAGGCTGCTTAGTTTGTACCTAGGCTTTTCTTAATTGCATCACAAGAATTAGTTTTTGCTGAGAACTATATAGTCCAACTAACAAGGAGCCTCGTGACGATAGCTGAGGTCACAGTGCCTGGCCACCAAGGATTGCAGAATAGTTAGATTGGAAGGTCATTTCCACATTGATGAAGATTGCTGTTTCACTAGACACTTAAACTCGGTCACCACTGCTGTTGGTCTGACTTTGTTGAGACACTCAGGCTGGCAAGTACATCTGTGGGGAGATGAGGAACTAATGAAGATCACACCGAAAATCAGAAAGGTGATAAAGTGGTGGTGACAGCAGTAAAAACTAGGAAAAGGGCACACAAATCCTTCAAAGGAGGCAAATACTGATCCAATATTTAAATGCAGCTAGCTAGGCAGACATTCCCTGTTGTTATACAGCATCCTTGTTTCTGGGTTTTGTTACTATGTATGTACTCAGAGATTGAGATCTCATTGGAGGGCATATATGGGAAAGAACGGTAGTGTGAAATTCTTCTGTTGTCATCGCTAATATTAATGTTCTCACCTTTCCATAATCAATATTCAACGCAAGCATATTTCAGGCAGTTTCTTCTAGTGGACATCTGTTGCTTTTTCCTGTCCAGTGTTCATTCCTATTTTCCTAACAGAACCTCATACTTTTCTTGAAAAACTATCACTTCCTCATCATGTGTAGTCTTGTTGGAATTCTTAATCAAATGGGCACCTGACCAAAGTTTTGCTAACTTGAATCTTTTTAGTGGAAGTTTAGATATTGAGACTGTGATTTATCCCAATAGTGACATCCTAAAGAGAGTGGCTATTGGGTCATGCTCCCTGGAACCCTAAAACTCAGCTATTCTGCATTATGTCTTTTTGAAGGCCAGGAACTTGTCTTCAATTTTGTGACTTTTCCCTTTTCATCTATCATTCCCTTTTTGCATAAGCTGGAATTGGTTTTCATTGCCTACAACCCAATCTAAATGACATATTGTCCACATATGATAGCCAGCTACTAACAGAGGGCAAATCAAGGATATTGAATATTCACTTAGTGTGTGGCAGGCAGTACTTTGAGTTACATCTAACTCAGGTTATTGGCATACACTGAAATAAAATCTGCTATGCTCCTTGACTTGTTCTTGGAAAAAAATCAACTTGGTACTGAAATTTTAGTGTATTTTTGGCTTTCCTTTTCTCTCGGGAAAAAAAAAAACCACATTAAAAAGTCATGGTATTTTTATAAGCCTACAATGCAATACACCAATATCATATTCATATTTTTATTACCATGCTTTCTGAAGAATTAGATGCAATAGATAGCAATAGCATGAATCTGAGATAAGACACACCTTCTTAAAGTCAAAGAAAATTCGTGATGGTCAGAATTCATATACCGTCTCAATTCTTTGGCTTAGTTTAGGTATAAGTGATGAATACTTCTTTTGGTTAAATACCCAATAGACTCTGGGGTGAATCAAAATCATTTCTTGGAAACTCTGAGGAAGAGCAGTAGGTTTTTTACTTAATCCAAGAAGGCTTTCTTATTTACTGGTCGTATCCAAACCCTTGACGATGGATGATCATCTTCATCTTCCAGGTAGGAACAAGGTTGACTCCAGATTTTTCCTTTCTTAGGTTCATTCATGAGGGTCCATCCTGGCTCCTTGTTGTGGACTGAATTGTGTCCCCCAAAATTCGCATGTTGAAGCCTTAACCCCCATTGTGACTGTATTTGGAGATAGGGCCTTTAAGGAGGAGATTAAGGTTAAATGAGGTCATGGGAAAATTAGTCTTGGGCTCAGTGTTATGGGACAACCCCCAGTAATTCAGTCTGCGGCCATATTTGGGGATAGATCTTTACAGAGGTAATTAAGCTAAAATGAGATCATTAGGGAGAGCCCTAACCTAGTAGGACTCACATCCTTGTTGGAAGAGGAAGAGACGCCAGAGCTCATCCACTTTCTGCGTGAAAACAGAGGAAAGGCCATGTGAGGACGGCAAGAATGCAGCTGTCTGTAAGCCAGCAAGAGAGTCCTTACCAGACGTCACTGATGGCACTTGATCTTGGACTTCTGGCCTCCAGAACTGTGAGAAAATGAATTTCTGTTGTTTACTCCACCCAGTTTGTTTTATTTTGTTATGGCAGCCCTAGCAGACTAATACCTTCCCTGTCTGTTTTCCAACAATACACCATACGGCCATGTAAACATTTCCCTTGGGTCCCAGCAGCCTGTGATTCTTAGGGAAGGTCAATGTAACGTTTTTATCAGTAACCTCAAGTTGACCGACTCTCGACTCCCTCCCTTTCTTTATACCACTACCTCTACCCTGCTGTTCCTATGTTCTGTTGCTGCTCAGATTGACCCCAGTAGCGCTTTTGGCACTGTCCCAGCACATCAACACTGCTGTGTTCAGGCCACCTGAATGGTGATGCTTACCTGCTTTTCACCTCCAAAACTTCAGGAACTCTGCTCTCTGTGCTTGGCCCTCACTTCCTTGATATTCTCGCATACTTTTGGATCTATGGGTCTTTATTTAGCCAGCACATCTTCTTCTTCTCATTTTCTTATCCCACAACCACATATAGTCTTCTTTGCCCAGCATATACAGGGAATCTTTGAGGGTTAGGTCAGGATGGATTCAGGTCCATTTTTACTCTGTACTTGGGTCAACATGCCCTTTTCTTTAGACCTGTTTTTGCACCTGGTGTACTATGCAGAACTTCTTTCTCATTATGATGTTTCTTCTAAGGGATTCCATTTTTTTTTTAAAGATTGCCACCTGAGCTAACAACTGTTCCTAATCTTTTTTTTTTTTTTTCTTCTTCTTCTTTTTCTCCCCAAATTCCCCCAGTACATAGTTGTATATTTCAGTTGTGGGCCCATCCAGTTGTGGCATGTGGGACGCCAATTCAGCATGGCCTGATAAGCCGTGCCATGTCTGCGCCCAGGATCCAAACTGGTGAAACCCTGGGTTGCTGAAGCAGAGTGCGCAAACCCAACCACTTGGCCATGGGGCTGGCCTGGACTCCATTGTTTATTTTGCAATCTGGCCCTCCCCCCCCCCGCCACCGCCGCCGTTGCCCTCACTTACACTCCATCAACATATGCATGAACCCAGATTGCAAACAGTTCAAGATCCTTCCCTTGAGTCTGCTGAGACCCATGCAAATCATAGCCAGAGAGGGGTAAAGGATTGCTTAACTTTACAAGCCATCATAGCCAAGCCTCATCCAGCCAAGTGGTTTGTAGAATTCCTGTGGGAGTTTTACCAGTTGGATGTTTTATGTTTCATTCCATTTTAGCTCAGCTCTCAGGACAGAATCTATGATACAGAGATGAGTAATATATTCAAATGAATGAGGAAAACAGCAGTGTCCCAGCCTAAAGAATCCTTGACAGGATCTTCTCTCCCCTCATACTTTTTGTGTGTCCCTGCCTGCCACCCATCCTGCAGTGTTTTTCCCTGACACCACCCGAGCTTCTTCAGCACTCCAGGACCACCCAAACTTCCTTCTGTTGTTGGACCTGTGACAATTGCTTTTCCTCTGGTGGCCCCCCATATCAAGTAGCTACGTTTATATGATCTCTTATTCCCCCCCCTCTTCTCTCTCTTCACTTTTCAGAACACTCTAAAAAGCTGCTGGTAACAGTCACGGCCCATGTCCCTGTCTCCCTGGCTTTCTTTCATCTGACCAAATAACACTGCAGGGTAGAATTCTGGTCCCTTTTCAGTTTGTCCAGACACCCAGATCCGGGCCAGAATGGCGCTGCTTCTACTCCACCTTCTTACAGAGAACTAGTTAGTTTTCCAGAGGGGAAAATGGAGTGCACAATTGCATACCTCACACAGGTGTCTTGCTTTTTTTAGGTTAAAACCTAAAGGAGATGGTTACTTAACAACCATCATTCATTATTTGACATGGCTTCTCTTTTCAGAGAACAGATATATCACTGAAAAGAGTCACAGATAAAGCTAAGGTTTCTTAAAGTGATTCTCCCAGTTGATGTTGGCTAAGTCTTTAAAATCAGATACAGAGGTTATCAAGTAAGAAACTGAATAGTCAATCAATAACTTCCAAAGAAGTTTAAACTACAAAAAATAATAGCCAGGGTGTTCTCTAAATAAACAGAGGACTCCCATTTGGCTTGTTTGTTATAAATTCCCTAAAGTGAGAAATTTTGACGTACAAAACAAATATAAGTGTTTTCTCTTTATCACTTCAAGATGGCTGTTACTAGAGGAAGTGGCACATCTTATTGTTAAATTGCTGATGTTAAATTAGCTCTTATATGTCCTTTTCTTTGTAACTGCGACAGAAATGATTATCATGTGGAATTTCAGGTTATTGTTATTTGTAACGTATGTTTAAACTCAGGAATATTTTGTGTAAACTCTGGTCCTACTAGGTGTCCTACTCTTGCCCGTTGGTCTTCTAATTTGGTATTTCTTGGCTGTTGTGTTTTGACCATATAAGGAACTTGTATAAATTAAATAAATTTGTATAGTCAAAGGAGTACTTTCCAGAGTCAATTCTAGATCTTTCCATATTAATATTTATGTGACTTGTGAAATTTCACTCTTCAAAGCATTGATTCATGAAAGAATCCAGGGGTTTCTTCTGAGAGCCGGGCCACATGAAGACCTGTCTCCTCATCAAATTACCCTCTTAAGCATTACCCCACATAGTGCCCACAATAACATGTTATGTGAAACCATCAGGATTATTTTTATTCCAGGTCTTCAAGATAAATTTATATTTTGCGATATGGGGAGAGTTAATTTCCTATCCATCTGTTTCCCAACCTTAACATGCTCCTTCCTCCTAAATACCTATGCCTGATTTTCAAAAGTCATTACTACAAATGCCTAATTTTTGTAGGGAAAGCTGATTTTCACGGAGTGTGATGGCACAAAAAATAATGGGTAAGTTATCATAAAGTAGTCCTTCTTAACTCTGCTCAGGTTAACAACTGACTAGTTTTTCCAAAGAGGTTAAATCCTATGGGCACCTCTCAACCTAGGACAGGCGGGTCAAATCAACGCTCTATGTGTGTGTATGGGTGTGTGGGTGGGGCCCGCAGAGAAGTACCATATCGGTGTATTTCAAAATACCCATTTGCCTAATACATCTGTGAAGGATGTGAGGTCTTTCTCAGGAACTGGAACAATAAAAACACCCCCAAAACACGAGTGGTTTTTATGTTTTTCTATGATTTTCAATATTTTCTCATTTCAATAAGGTGAACATATATCACTCTCACAATAGCAAACATTAAAAAAATCTTTAATAATAAAATATTCCTAAGAATGACAGCAACAACCTCTCAAGAAAAGCTGTAATTCAATCCTCAATGTTCCCTCTAATGCCGTTTCTCTTTTCCTTATGATTTTTAAAAGTTGTTAGGAATAGTAGCAAATATAAGATTCCTGGAAGGTATTTTATTTTATTTTTAAAAAGAAACAAGTAGTATTTTTGTTGGAGAGGGAGTCGAGTGTTCACGGGGCCATCTCTCTCACTGATGTGCAGGACAGGCTGAGCTGGGTGGATTAGGTGCGGGCATGGAATTAGATGTCGCCAAGACATCCGGTGAGTTGAGGCAAGAAGGAGGATCCAAGCAAGAGCTCTGAGTGTTTGGAACGTTTTAGAGAGCAGCCCGGACTATTTGATAAACTGGGTAAACTGCTTGTCATTTTTATAATGTAAATGAAACCAGTCGTAAGTCGAAAAGCTGACATCCTCTCACAGGACAGATAAAGCCAAATGATTATTTTTAGACACATTTACGGAAGAAGGCAAATATTTCATTCCTAGTCTACAACACTTACCAGCTCATCGCAGCCTCCCGGAATGTTTACTGGGGTGAGTGAATGGAAAGGGAAGGAAGAGGGGATGGAGGGGAGGGGAGGGGAGTAGTAATCCCTCAGTTTTGCCTTCATTCTTCCAATGACGGATACCAACCTTTTGAAATTGGTGACACAATGAAGATTTACACAAAAATGAAAGTTGGTTGGTTCTCTCTAGGCCATTGGAACTTCTGCATCTCAAAATTATTATTCTACAATGATTTTGCCTCCCATTTACCCACAAGGACCTGACCCAAAAGGTATTTCATTTTTAAATGGGCATACAAATAATTCAAAGCAGAACAAGCTCTTAACAAAAAAACCTTATTTAAAATCCCTGGAAGGCTTCTAGTGAGAGCAGCGTGTGACTGACGTGGTAAATTAGGCCTGCTGGAGAAAAATCAAGACAAAATATGGATTCATTGTTTTTTTGAAAGGCAGCCATCTTTCCAAGAGACTGTGTACACCACGTCTTATTAAGAAATTATATCTTTCCTCATGTTTTCCGTCTCTTTCACATGCTGGCAACGGCAAGCGGGTTGAGCAGATGTGATGAAAGAATTAATACCGGTCTTGGGAACATGTAAATGAAATATTCTTTTGAAACACCTACCTTTAAATTCCATTAGTTCAGTCAGATCCTGGAAAAGCCTGGCTTAGGGGAACGTTACATGGTGCAGGTTGTTTGTCCAGCCTGAGCACCTTTTAGTAATATGAAAAACATGAAGATGAATTTACTATTTCTCCAATGAATTGGCCAGGGGTTTAAAATCTTGCTTTGACTGAGATAACTGCATGTCTTTTAGTGCTAATAAATTCACCTCTGTAAGACTTTTTCTTTCTTTTTTTCCAGATTCATTCATACCTGCTGCACATTTGTCTCTGTGTAAAACCAGCGCTCGCCCCTGCAAAAGCAGCATAACCAGTCAAAGAACAAGTATATAGGATTAGCACATTATGAAGAATGAAGAGACGCTTTCGGCTCTCTGTCATGGGTGATATTTATCACATTTCTCACGACGGGCTCTCATAACAGTGCAGTGATAAGATAGGCCTGATGCCTCGCTCCCGCACAGGGAATTTCACAACAGCGGCTATGAGAAATCCAAGAGCCGAGACATGCGCTTGTCCCCTCTCGCAGTTTTTATTAATCTAAAAACGGGAGGTGTGTGTAGGGGCAGACTACTTCTACAAAAGTGGGCTTGAATTTTCTGTCTGTTATGCTAATGTATTCATAGAAAAAGCTGGTGCTGAGGGCGGTTCTCCAATTAAGACAAATGAGGCACATTGAATTTCTCCCCTAGGGCACAGCAGGGGTGCTGGCAAAATCTACTTTATTCTTTTCTGTCAGGGCTGAACTGGAAACAAAAGCATGAAAATTCAACACATCCACTTACAGAATAATAAAGGCTGTTGTTTAAAGCGTGAAGAGTTTTGGCACCCTTCTGGGGCCTTATGCAAATCACTCTCCTCAACCGCTACCACACCATCGGTCTTGGAAATTAAAGATGTACTTGGTCGGTTAACAGCTGAAAGGAGAAGAGCAGGCTGAAACTCAATTAGATTTGTATTAAGCAAATAAATCAGGACTGACTGATATTGGCTAAACTAAAATGCATTATGGGCTGACAGTAATTCTAATTTGATTGACAAATATATGTGGTATGTTATTAACCTAAATGAAAGATAAGAATTCCTTTTTTTTTTCTTAAAGGATTTTATTCTAGTGAACAATCCTCTCCCCACTAAACTTACAGAAAACAATAAACAGAGACCACCGGCATGGGGCTGTTTACAATCCATGCTCAAGAACACATGAAACCTATTTCCTAGTACATGCTAAGACTTTAGGACAAAATTATTCCGCAGAAAGACATTTGTTTTCATTGATTTATTTGGTGTAATGTAACAGCTGAACGCATTATTTATTCAGAATGGAGCGAAGCACACTAAACATACTATTTTTATTATGGTGAGTAACACAAAAGCATACACCTGTATACACCTCGTCATTGACTTGGAACTCTGCCGTCCATGATGCTTTTCTACGCTAGGGCGAAGCTTCGAATGAGGCTCAAAGTCATCAATAAAAATTTCAATCAAATCCTCCAAAGCTTTGAGAAAAAAACCTCTTAACAAATAGCATAAATGTGTTGGTGGGTGCCTGTGGCTAGATGAATGAGAGATTTTTCCCTTGTGAGATTTTGGGAGTTTCTTTTTGTCTCCCAGTCTTTGCTATTTACACTTTTAGAACTTACAGAAATTTAAGTTATTATATTTAACATCCTGCTAAATTAATAAAGTGGGGTGGCCAATTCTGACCCTTAAATACTAATTTAACGCTTTTGCTTTTGTTGCAATCGTCTTCTATTTTCTTTATCTTCTCCTGTCATCCACATGACCACCTTTTCCTTCTGGCTACCAGATTAAAGACACATCTTATCTTTCAATTATCTTTCCTTCTATCTTTTCCTACCTGGCTCTTCCTGCCAAGTCCTGCTGTGTTTTGCTCTGCATCAGTGCCAGAAATGGGCTCTTTCTCCTCTTCCAAACCTGCCCGAACCTTTGCCCTGTGTGGGCTGCTTCCTGCCACAGCTCTTGCCAGCACCTGTTCTCCACTCCTCCTGTTCTCATCATTCCTCTGATGAGCACATCAAAGATACTCAGCCAAAATCCTTTTCTTTGGCACCCAGTCCCAAATTTTCCTCCCCATCACCATCAATGATACTCTTCATTGATACTGAGAGCGAAGTCAGAACATCACAGAAGGAGACATCGCCAATCGCTGTCAGGTATCACACATAATTTTTTCTGTCCCTGATTAAACAATCTATTTTTAGCTTTCCAAGCAGTTGCCATCTCAGACCTCTCACTTATCTCTTTCTCTTCTTTTTTTAGTTGAAGTATTGGTTTATAACATTATATAAATTTCAGGTGTACATCATCATATTTCGATTTCTGTGTAGATTACATCATGTTTACCACCCAAAGACTAATTACAATTCATCATCATACACCTGTGCCCAGTTATCCTTTTCCCTCTCTTCCCTCCCCCTTCCCCTCTGGTAACCACCAATCCAATCTCTGTCTCTATGTGTTTGTTTGTCATTGTTCTTCTCTTCTATTTATGAGTGAAATCATATGGTATTTGACTTTCTCCCTCTGATTTATTTCACTGAGCATAATACCCTCAAGGTCCATCCACGTTGTCGCAAATGGCAAGATTTCATCCTTTTTATGGCCAAGTAGTATTCCATTGTATACCACATCTTCTTTATTCATTCGTCCCTTGATGGGCACCCAGGTTTCTTTCAAGTGTTGGCTATTGCGAATAACGCTGTAATGAACACAGCAGTGCATGTATCTTTACACATTTGTGTTTTCATGTTCTTTAATAAATACCCAGCAGTGGACTATCTGGATCTTATGGTAGATCTATTCTTAAGTATTTGAGAAATCTCAATACTGTTTTCCATAGTGGTCATACCAGTTTGCACTCTCACCAGCAGTGTATGAGGTTCCCTTTTCTCCACATCAGCTCCAACACTTGTTATTTCTTGCCTTGTTAATTACAGACAATCTGATGGGCATGAGGTGATATCTCATTGTAGTTTTGATTTGCATTTCTCTAATAATTAGTGATGTTGACATCTTTTCATGTGCCTGTTGGCCACTTGTATATCTTTTTGGAAAAATGTCCGTTCAGTCACCTATCTCTTCTAATTCTCCTGAGTAGCTGGCCATCAGATGGGCTTATTCTTGTCTCTCCTTTTTTGTCTAGTTTTTGCTTCCTTACCACCTCCTCTGAAATTTACCTGAGAAATCAGTTTTTAAAACTTCAACATCCATCCCAACACCCATATACAATCTGCTAATGACAATCCCTGCCACTTACTGTGGGCTTAGAATAACTTTTTTCCATAATATTTATTTAATGCTTTTTCAGGTTTCAGACTCTTTCAGTTAACATTCTTTGTTATGTGATGATTGTTAAGTGTTGAGAGGTAAATGATGAGATTAAATATAATTTTCTTGAAGGATATTATTTATGCCTGTTAGATTATTTGTCTTTTTCCATTTAAGAGAAATAATATCATAGACATTTGACGTGCACCAGGAACCCATTCTATGGACTTTCATGAATCTCAAGATTTATTTTTTTCATTGTGGTAAAATATACATAACATAAAATTTGCCACTTTAACCAATTTTAGGTGTACAATTCAGTGACATTAAGTACATTCACAGTGTTGGGCAGCCATCACAACTATCCATTTCCAGAGTTTTCCTGTCATCTCAAACTGAAACTCTGTACTCACTAAACAATAACTCCCCATTCCTCCCTGTCCCCAACCTCTGGTAACCACTGTTCTACTTTCTGTCTCTATGGCTTTGACTGCTCTGGGTACCTCATATAAGTGGGATCATACAGTAGTGGTCCTTTTGTGACCGGCTTATTTCACTTAGTATAATAATAATGTCTTCAAGGCTTATCTTTGTTTGGAGCATCAGAATTTCATTCCTTTTAAAGGCTGAATAATATTCCATCATATGTGTATACTTCATTTTGTCTATCCATTCATCTGTTGATGGACATTTGGGTTGCTTCCACCATTTGGCTATTGTGAGTAATGCTGCTATAAACCTGGGTGTATAAACATCTGAGTTTCTGCTTTCAATTGTTTTAGTTATTGAATTTTGAGATTTGATGAAACAAATTCAGCATTTGATTCTCCTCATAAAACTTTATTTTGCTTCTTAGATCCTTTCATGTCTTCCTCCTTGTCATAACCCTCACAGCAGCTCATTTTCTCTTTGGGGTCATTTTCTGACAAGAAATACAGCTTTATATCCACTCACAAGGCAAAGCTAAGTCAAAACCAGCAAGGTGACATTGATGCTCCCTTCCCACCCCTCTTCACATATGCAGAGAGTCTGGAGAGAGGCAAATTGACGCATCTTAGATATGTGATCAACTGCCCAATTTAAACCAAATTATAACTTGAAGCATATAATTTTCACACCTCAAATTCATATTCAAAGTATTTTGCTGCTTCTTACAGTGCAAGGGAAGGAGGAAAACAACACAGGAAGCCAGACTTGAGAGGAGGAGATTGACACCTGGGTAATCAGAAGGCTTTGTTCCCTAAAGCCCAGTTCAATAGTGTTGAGCTATCACTCTGTACTAACAGAAACAGTCTTCTCTCGCAGAGCTCTAAACCCAACTACTAAATAATGTTAGGATATCTTTGAGGCAATAGTGTGTAATCACTCACAGTTCTTTGGAAGGAAATGTGGTTAAGATAAAAAAGCCCAAAGGCAGAGAGCTTTTAACTACTAGCCATTAGGCAATATTACTCTCACTCTCTCTCCTGCCCTACGCCCCTCCCCCATAACCCTCAGTGCAAATCTTCTTTCTGGATTTTGTGCTGGAGAGATTCTGCAATCGCTTGAAGAAAAGTTCTTCTTTTGTTTTCCATGTGTTCTGTTGATTTCATTATATTTTAAAATATAAGTGGTTGTAGAGAGTATACTGAATTCTGAATTACTAGGTTGCATATCCACTTGCTGTGGAAAAGGATTTCAATCCATCAAAGAGCTCAAGTTTTCTCCATAGCAGGTGGTCTTGACCCCTAAGGCAGATAAAGATCAGATGAGGGAGAGAATGTGTGTGTGGGGGGGGGGGGCAGGCACGTGATTTCTCTAGGGGGCAATACTACCCATATCGCCTCTGTTTGTCTTACAGATATAGAGAAGGGAGGGAGATGGTGATGGGGAGTCATGGTATTGTCTCACTAGGCATTTGTGAAGAACGGAATCCCATGTGGTTAGCAGGCTGGTCCAAGCCAGTTAGACAACCCTCAATCCTTCCCTCTGGTGGAAGTGCCCATGGAGCAGCTCTCATCTGGGGTGGCCTAGTCAGAGCTTTTCTTTATTCAGTTAGGGATAGCCCTGATTTGAGATCTTAATAGACAGGAGGTTGGTCTAAAGACTAAGGTCTACATGCTATGTCTTCTGCCTGGGTAGGGGTCCTGTCTCCACACAGGTTGTGGGGGACTCTCTCCCAGCTTCTCTGTGCTCCAAGGCCCCTGAATTGACAGATAATTCTTTCTTAGTTTTCAACATTATGTTCTTTTATTTCACTTCCCAAATTTACCTCAAAAATAGGCATTTAACAAAGCAATGCCCTCTCTGAGTACCTTAAGGGATTTGTAGAGTTATGCTTATATCCCTACTTCAAACATATATATCAAGGTTATCTATCTATCCATTTATCTATCCGTCATCTATCTCAACTTTTTTATGGAGGGAGCTAGAACATACTTGGGACAAGCCCTGATGATTGGTTAATTAATCAAAAAAGTTGCGAAGGTAGAAATACGTGAAAAATGATAGATATACCTTAGACATCCATATAGCAATTGTTTATGAAGGGATAAAAGTGTTTCCACCAATTGAGAAATTCTGTATGGTTTTTCTTGCATGTACTCATAATACCATGGTCTATAGTTTCCAGTTTTTGTTTCTTTCAAGTAAAGTAAGAGTTTATAGACAATTAAGAAACAACATGAAAGTAGAATGATTCCAGATAAATCGTTTTCACATGTTGGCATCTGAGCCACTTGGAGGACTTGTTAAAACAAAGAATGCTGAGCCCCATCCCCAGAGTTTGGATTCAGTAGATCTGGGATGGGGCCTGAGGATGTGTATTTCTAATAGGTGATGCTTATGCTGCTGATTGAGGGATCACTCTTTGAGAACCATTGTTGTAGATTTTCATCGTACTTTACAGAAAGTAAGTTTGCCATATTTTATAGACAGAAGGAGGAATGTTGATAAGTAGGAGAGTTGGTTCATAGAAAGTAGGTTGAGAGTGAACATGAATGTACTTTATACCCCTATTTTATACACTTAATATACAGCAATCCATATTTACATGTATTTTTCCCAGTGAACTCTTAAACCTGACATAGGATGTTGAGAATGTGCTGTGAATAGTTGAGTTTACAGGAGGTGGGAAGGAATCCTTTTGGGAAACAGGAAAGTTCTTTAAAACCCTTCTCCTCCACAGTGGAGCATATTAACTCCTCAGTGCTTCTTTACTTAACTGTAAATTGAGCACGGCCACAAATACATCTCTGGGCTCTCCTGAAGACAAAAGGAGAGAATATACAGTAGTTTTTCTGAAATGTTTTCATCGCTGTCTTTCATGGGAGGGAGGGGAGGAGGAATTGGGGGAAACCCACAAGCACATATTAGAGAACAACGTCATTGAGGTTTTCTCTTTTCTTCTTAAAAATGAATACATATTTTGCCTTTTTCATTTATAATATTTTCGTTTGCTTTAGTATAAAAATATTTTACATAATTTGACATTAACAATGTTTATTTCTTCACTTCTGCTATAAAGAACAAGTACTTTAGTTTGAGAAACTTAAGAAAATGCTTTGTAAACAACAATGTGCAAACATAGTGTTCTAATTATGAGATTTAGTTTTATTTTGTCAACCATGTGAGACACTCATATCCACTGACTTTCGTGTGTCATTTACAGATTTCTTATGCTGATGTTTGGGTCTTAAATGATCAGACATATGATAAGATCTATTTTTTTCCAAATGTTGTCTACAATCTTAAAATTTTACTTCTAAATTGAGGGTCAGAGATGAACCAAGGTCAAAGCCATTTTAAGAGTACAGTCGACCCATGGCCTTATTTATCTGTTAATAAAGTAATATATTAGGGGACAGTGAATGAATATAACAGCTATGGTGTCTGTGTTACATCATTATACAACCTCTAGCATAATCAAAAATTTTAGTGTATTTTATATTAACATAAAAGGACCATTGTAATGTCATTTCTGACCTAAACAACCTGAAAAAATATATTCCAATTTACGTATGATCCATTTAATGATTATTTCTTGAACACCTCCTATGTTACCACTGAGCTAGTCTCCATGAGGAATGGAAAGATAAATGAGACCCAATCCTTGATTTTTGAGAATCTTAAGAATTTTCCATTCTAGCAATTGACCAGAGAGACGCTGGATTTTTTTGCACTTACAGATAGTAATCTACTTATAGCTACTAATCTTTAAGAGCATAGTTAGAAAATTAGCTGGGCAGCTGTGGAGTCAGACAGCGGTTGGTGTGAATCCCTGTTCAGTCCCTCCTGAGGTTTATGATGATGGGAAGGTTACTTCAATCTTTCTGCTTGTCAGTTTTTCAATCTGTAAAATGGGGATAGTTATATTTACTATGCAGGGTCTCGTGAAGAGTGGAAATAATATACTTAAAGTATGAAAAACTCGGCCCTGTGGCTGAGTGGTTAAGATCACGCACTCCGCTTAGGTGGTCCAGGGTTTCGCCAGTTGGATCCTAGACATGGACATGGCACCACTTATCAGGCCGTGCCGAGGCAGCATCCCACACAGCACAACCAGAGGCACTCACAACTAGAATATACAACTATGTACTTGGGGGCTTTGGGGAGAAGAAGAAGAAGATGAAGAAGAAAAAAAGAAGATTGGCAACAGTTGTTAGCTCAGGTGTCAATCTTGAAAAAAAAATTATGAAAAACAGTCACCGGCATTTAGATTTTCCATCTCTGCTTCTTCCTAGTTGTTTACTGACTAGCTCGATTTCATGAGCTGTCTGACACCAAGACTGGTGGACATGTGACGATGGCTGCCTCGGTTCAGGCCCAGATCACCATTCTGGTAGCTGTGACCAGGACGGCAGGGGCCACAGCGAGTTATGAATGAAGAACTGCCTGTGGCTGCTCTTGTCAGAAGACAGCAGTGTCCATCACCCCCATTTATGGTGCCATGTGCTGCCCTGCTCACAGTGAAGACTGAAAAGCGGAGACAGAGTCCATCTCTAATTGACTGGAACTCTAGCTTAACTCCATGGTTCAGCTGGGGCGTCCCATAGTTTTACATTAGAGGGAAAGCCAAGGTAAGTTTTTTTCTCTCATAAAATTTCTACTTTGACTATTAGAAATGTTTCCCTATAAGAGAAACAAAAGGATTAAGCTGCATTCCCTTTCTCTTTTAATCTTTGAAAGATTCCAAAAGTAGATGAGCAAGGATGGGTGCTGAGGAAGAATTTTCATATAAATTTTGGCGAAACAGAAGTCAACCTGAAAGTGCTAATACCATTTTTAAAGAGAATTAAATTGTGCATTGATCCATAAAGATTATATTCTCTTTTTTAAAGTTAATTTTCATTGAGTTTTTGATAGTTTACAATCTTGTGAAATTTCAGTTGTACATTATTGTTTGAAAGATTATATTCTTAACGGCAACTCTGCAGAATTGCACAACCAAACCAAAGGTTCATGGATATTTTAACCATGTATAAATTAGATAATGTTGCAAAAAGATAAGAGCTCACCATATACTTCAGTTGCATCCATAGTTCTTTTTTATTCTTCAGGGACAAATTAGAAGCTTTAGGTGTATGTGTTTTTGTATGTGTTTTTGTGTAATACATAAGATTCCTATATATCCTATGGGGTTCAGAACACACTACCCCAAAATATGCCATCTTGGCATATTGAATATTTTAAGCTGAAGGAATTTGAGAAACAGGAGGCGTAGGAGGGACTCTCTGTCCTCCCCTTCTTCCCTGAAGGAGGTTATAAGACCCTCATGTGAGAGGTGCTCTCCCTATATCTGGCAGAAGGGAACATCCTTATCTCTGAAGATGGAAGGACACAGGGAGGAATATGAATGAACGGGCCTTGTTAAGTTTCCCCACTTTACCACCCTTAGCTCATACCCTTTTGTCCTATCGCATCTTTCCACGACTTTCTACTCTTCATCAAACCATAAAAACACCTAGGCTTAACTGTTTCTTTGGGTCTTCATTTCCTTACGAAGGCCTCTGTGTCACATAAAACTTATAATAAATAAATTTGTATGCTTTTCTCCAGTTAATCTGTTTTTGTCAGTTTACTCTTCAGGCCCAGCGAGGGACCCTGAGAGGGCCACAGAAAACTTTTCCTCCTTTACAATATGTACATATATACGCGTCTAATGACTTACATACTGATTCAAAACTTTCTTTTTTGTATTGTTGGCACCAAAAATCTCACCAAGAAACCTTTATAAATTTACTAACATCTAAAAGTAGAGTGAGTGCCTTGGTACACATCATTCATGTAATACTTTCACTTCATCTTTCATTTTGAAAGCCTAATATGCATAATAGCGATAGATTTTAACTTACAGTAATTCATACCCAAAGTCCTTTGCCAAGAATCCCCGTGTTATTATTTGTGGACCTAAAAGCAAGCAGATCACAAATTTCTCAGTATGTAAGAGGCCTCCCCTCTTGCGTGCTGGCATATAAAATCTCTCTTCTTTCTTTCTCTTCTCCACTTCCCTGACTTTAGTCTTTCTGGGATCTTTGACTATCGGACTCAGATGCAATTCCCATTCTAAGATCTCTTTAATAAAATATATAGGATTAGCTGTTCTGTGAACCTGATTGTACTATACAGAATGTAAGCAAATTGTTTATCATTAATTAAATATGGAATTTATGGGCCTGCTCTTTTTTTTCTAAAAGGTTTGTCATCAAGGGCTTGCTGGGCATATAATGTTACATTGCCTCTATGGAAAAATCAGATTTGATTTACAGAATTTTTTCTTTAAGAAAATAACTTACCAATCTACGTTTAGTTAAGAATTGCCTGTGTTGGCTGATAATTAATGCATTTCTGTTATTTACCAGCAACTAGTATTCAAATATAGACCTAAGAAAAATCTAAGTAATCTTTTCATAACAATCTGAAATCTCATAGGCAATGTGCTAAAGCTGATTATTTACAAATAAAGAGAAGTTACTTGCCAAATTTACAGTTTCTCATGTAAGAAATTAATATACATAGCCCAAAATGGGTCTACATATTGATTCGGGCATAAAATTTGCTGGCTTTGGATTGGAATTATATGCAGATATAAGTGAATAATAGATGGTTAAAATCTAACTGAAAAACAAAACCTCAGACCACTGATTCTATCATTGAACTTTCTTCCATCCTCTTCTTTTTGGCAAGAAAAGTGTTTTTGACAAGCTTTCTAGAAGCAGCAAGATGTTCACATTGGACAAAACAAGCTGCTCTGGTCTGCGGTGGTACTATTAGATTTTTGTCAAATGCAAAACTCACTCAATCCTCCCCAAAATGAAGCACCAGGATAGCTGGTTCTTTAGTCTTTCTTATGCAGGAAGCACCCCCCCCCCCCCCCGCCCCTCGCCCCAAATAAAGTGTACACTCACAACAAACACATAAAAACAAACAGCTTGTCACTGATTTCATGATAAGGAACGACTGAATCTCCGAAGCTATTTCCAAGGTTTGGATATAGGGCCCACACAAATAATAGTGGTCAAAGTTCTTCACATAGAATATTCTGAATTACTGATGCTTGCTCAGATTCAGTTTCAATTGCTCCCATGCCATCAGAAAATGAAGTGTTTACACAATGGAAATTCCTATTTTTTTTCTGCATGGAACTGAAATTGTTCACAGGTCACAGCTAAAAGAGAGGGAAATGTCCAGATTGACTACTCTTTTTTATTTTCTCAGCTGGGCATCGCGCATGTCAATGGAATGTATCTGTACAAACAGCATACTTTTACATTCAGGAAGTGATATTTCAGAACAAGCTTTTGTAAAACAATACTCCATTTTCTGTGGTTTGGGGTAAAGCCAAGGCAAAATTTAGATTTCTTCTGTTTCATAAATGAACTGTATACTGAATAAAACTCAGTCTATAAAGTAGATTTATAATATGGCCATTGTATGGGATTCAACAGGACTTCAAAATATCACATTTGACAAAATTAATGCTGCTGAAATACTTGCTGCCAGCAGCTCTTATAATTACAAGGAAAGGCAATTGGTAATTAATTCTTTTAACTCAGAATTTCAAATCTCGGCACTGAATGTTGCCCATTATTAGAGTTCAAAGGCAACTATCTCTAGAATTGTTCTTTTAATGCTTGTTGGATGGTTTTAGTTGTTCTTTTCTTGTAGGCACACAATTGTTGTCTTGATCTTTGTGATAAAAAGAGCTTCGCTGGATCTTTGTAGTGAACCCAGTTGGCTTGGTAACATGCCTGTCGTCAGAATCCCAAAGTGGGGAAACAAAGGCTTAGAAATTATAGGCGAAGAGCTGTTTATTCAGGACTGTGGGAATCTACCCTGGCCCGTGGAACCAATGGACTTTCTTCATTAGATCCACATTCACCCATAGACTCCCTAATTCCTTGCCCTTTTGTCTTTTCCCAAACTAGAGTTTAACCATAATAAAAACAAATGTGGCAACTTCTTTTGTAAATCAATTCCTACTAAAATTCCCAGCATGCTATAATTCTTCTCCTTCATGTCATAACTCCAAAAGAATGCCATTAACCTATTCAATGTTACATTTATTTCCATAATGAGGATGTGTCAAGGGGCGAGACTTTACTTAAAGTCAAAAAAAAAAAAAAAAAAGGGGCTGCATTTAGGCTTACTTGAATGGTGATGAGTTCCTTTCTCCCTGTCCAGATATACTCCTTTTTCCCCAAGTTAGTTAAATAAGCAAGTACAGTCCAGCATGACGACATTAGACTGCTTAGTTTAAAAAATTCAGTCCAAATTGAAGTATAATCCAGTGAAATTAATTTTACTGAAATTACCACTGAAGAAATTTCACTGAAGAATACGATATAATTGAAAGAGAAAACATAGCAATTTTACATGTTTTTTTACTGGGTGTAAAGGTATTCTTAAACCAACTGACACTGTGTCATCTGATTACACAATTGTGACTTGGAAATGCCAGGAATCTTCCTTTGTGTGTCTAAATAATGCAAGTTGAATTCAGCAGTGCTCATATAAATACTTTAATTACACTGAAGCTTTATCAGCGGGGAGTCATGGGGAGTACGTGAAACACTGGATAAACATTTTTAAAAGTAAGAACCATTCAAGGTACACAAAAGACAGGATAGTCATAACAGCAGAAACCACAAACACAACAAACTAGGTCAACTGGAAGCTCAGGACTTTTTATGAGGGTAGGATTGAATTGTTTTTCTTTTCTTTTTATCTCCTACCATTGTTTTGAGTAAAATACCTAAAAAATGGGAAAGATGAAGCCTGAGAAACTGAAGGAACTGAGGAATTCCAAGTAGTGTCGTGTGAGAAAAAGGTAAAAGAAACCTGAACAATAGTGGTGCAGATAAATTGAAACAGAGTATTTAGGCTTGTCTATTAGATCTAAAAACTGAAAACAAGGATAAACACAAATTCCTTTTGGGAAAACCTTAATAAACTTTGCTCAGATTTGCTAGACTACTTTACCAATGTGATATCCCATACTTATCTCCATAGGGCACTTTGTTTCTACATAGTCTTAGTTGCCTTCTAAGCTTCCGTCTGAAATTTGTAGGCCCTTAGCATTAGGGACTAAAAGTTTAATGTGGTGTTGGCTCCAGTGTTACAACTTATAGCCATTAATCACTGACTGAGCAATTCATGGCTTCACACAAGAAGGAAAATAAATAAGGAGAAAGAAATCATGCCACTTACCTTTAGTGAAGTTTATGGTTTAGTTTTCTCTTTTTGCCCTGAGTGTCATGGAGCTCAGAAGCCAATCTAAACATCATTTCTGCAAAGCTGATGAATTATTATTGACATACTTACCTTCTCCTTTCCTTGGTCTTGCTTTCTAATTTCTTCCTTCCTTCTTTCCTTCCTTTCTCTCTTCTTTTTTTCTTTCTTTCTTTTTTGGTCTTGTTTTCTAATTTCTTTCTTCTTTTCTTACTATTTTGTTGTATATGTATTTGTTAAATGCTGCTTTGATTACTTTCTGAAAATAGATAGAAATTGGATAAATATAAATACACATCAATATAGCAAGGAAAACACATTACATGTGAAAAAATGTTTAAACACAATTTTTAAGCGATGTCCAGGAGGAAGGCAGGCAGTGGAGTGAGAAAAGTATGGGAGAACTTAGCTTTGTGTGGATACTGGGTACTTTTGGGGCCATCATTGTCTCATCTGTTTTCTTTTTGACCAGGTAATCTTCTTTGAGCACCAACATTCTATGACTCAATAAAATGAGTAGCTCCAAATAAGAAAACAAAAGTTTATTTTCAGATCTTCTCTTTGAGCAGATGAATTTAAAAAAAATTTCAGGTATGGCTTAACTCACAGGTCCCCACACTGGCTTATTGTCAAAAATGCTTGTGAACTTGTGAAGTACAGATTTCCATGTGTTAGCTCAAATGTATTGAATTGGAACATTTTGCCTTGTGGTCTGGAAATTTGTGGGGGTTTTTTTCAGGTAAGGAAGATTGGCCCTGAGCTAACATCTGTTGCCAATCTTCCTCTTTTTGCTTGAGGAAGATTGTCACTGAGCTAACATCTGTGCCAATCTTCCTCTATTTTGCATGTGGGACGCTGCCTCAGCATGGCTTGATGAGTGGTGTGTAGGTCTGCACCTGGGATCTGAACCCATGAACCCCTGGCCACCAAAGTGTATCACATGAACGTAACCAGTATGCCACCGGGCCGGCCCCTGGTAAATTGTATTTTTAATAAAAATGTTAACAAATATTCCTTAGAGGAATTTAATGAATGGACAAAAGGATTCAACTAGATTCCCCCAGTTTAGGCTTTCATTGTCATTCCCATAAGGAAAAATTCTCCCTGCAGACAGCAAACCATTTCAACCAGAGCCACAGAGCCTACATTTTCTATAACTGCAGGCTGATCCCAGTTACTTGATGAAAATGCATGACTTCTGGCATAACCATAATTCTCATTTGATCTCTAACTTCACAAGCATACTTATTTTTATGTCTTATATTCATTTAGCTATTGTTTCTTCTTTTTTCCTGTTTTATATAAAAAGCACTTATTCTCATGTTTATCTCCCACCAAAAAATCTAGCAAACATTTTTTCCCAGTCAGCTTAAAGAATCTGGTTCCAACCCTTCCATGAATTCCATAAGCTAATGATATTCTTTCAATTTTTTTCCTTCCTGCTTAACTCAGTCAAAGTAAGATTTTCCTCTTTGCAAACAAGCACCCATGACAGGCTTAAGAGCAGAATGGCACAAACAACAGGTGGTCTTTCTACATGCTTCACAGGAGATGATAAAAATGATCTTCTAGGAACACTTATATTTTGACAAGTTTGTGTCTTTGAATTAGGAAGAGTTTTTGAAGAGTAAAAAATGGACTGTGTTCATGTTTTGCAAAGTTATTTCCTGTTCTTGCTGGGTTTAGCAGAAATTCTTTGCTGGGCTCACTTTTAAAATCTTCAACAAGGAAAGAGCACTCCTCCTGTCTCCACAGCTACCCCTCTAATTCAAGCCACCATAATCTCTCTGTCAACTGCCAGAGCTTTCCTCATTGATCTCCAATAAATCCTGGCCCCATCTCCCACAGCTGCCAATATAAATGTATATTGTATCATTCCACTCCAAGGCTCAAAACCTTTGTAAGGGAAGAAAAATCTCTTCCTCTACCCATCTTAGGTTCTCTTGCTGGAGCCCTATAAATCAGACTGGCCAAAAACAGATTAGGAGAAAAACAAGCCAGTTTATTATGCATCATGCATGTACACATGGGAGCACTCAGTGATGAGTAACCCAAAGGGGTGGTTAGAACTTGAGCTTATGTACCATCTTAGGCTAAACAAAGGAAAAGAGGTTTTGGGCTTCTGGGCGAGGGAGGCAAGTTGTGGGAAGGTGCTCAGACAAAGTCTGGTAAATGAGTGTTGCTTCATAAGGTTTGCCATGCAAATTTAAGTCCATGCCTTCTCCATTGATAAGAGTTGTTAAGAGTCCTCATCCTGGTATGAAAGAGGGAGCTATCATTACAAATGGAAATTTCCTTTATTAATGTAAATTTTGTTTACAAAAGGAAAGCCTGTGCCCTGTGTTTAGAGCTTTTCCTGTGTCTGCTGACTCTGAATGGACTTTCACTCAAAATAATCCATATGCCAAAAAGGCATATTTTGGGGTGGCGTATTCTGGTACCCTACCCCTCACCTCCCACTTGCTTCCCAAAATGCTTAGAAATACAAATCCTTTATCACGGCCTGTAAGGCCTTCCATCACCCAGTCTGCCTACTTCTCTTGCTCTATGCCTTCTCCTGGCCCCATGCTCACCCTCTTCCATCACACTCACCTCCTTGCTGGTCCTACATATACTAACCCTGCTGTTGTCTCAGAGTTTGCACTTGCTCTTCTCTCTGCCTAGATAGCTCTTCTTATAGTGACGCTCATTTCCTTCAGGTCTTTGCTGAAATAACTACACATCAGTGAAAACTTTCCTAAACATCCTCTTTGAAATGTACCTTCTCCTACTTCAGCACCACTCTCTCTACCTTGTTTTATTTTCCTCCATAGCACTAAACATCATCTGACATATATACTCATAATATGCTTGTTTACTTACTCATTTTCTATCTTTCCCCATTAGAATATAAGACAAAGATGCTTCTGTTTTGTTAACTGCACTATCTTCAGCATCCAGAATATAGCCAGGAATATAGGTACAGTAGATAAGAAATAATATTTGTTGAACGAATGAATAATTAGTCCTAAGTACAAGCAGAAGTCTAATCAAGGGCATTCATTCAATTGTTTGTTAAATCAAGGAGATTCAACAAATATGTAAGGAAAATTGTAAAACTTTAGAATGAGCAAAAGAAATTACTGGATATCCTTTCCATGGAATTCTGGTGCCTCCAGGGATTATTTGATCCTATACAGGTCAGTCACCTTTGTACAACTCTGTAAAGTAGAAAGTAACTTGTAGAAAACTGATAGTCATACAAATAATTCTTATCTATAGACATGCAAATTAATTCTGTCCCATGGAGTTTCAAGTGGCTCCCTTGTCGTAGAAGAAGCCGGTTTTGTGTACATTTGCAAATCCTTTTCAATATTCTTAATCTGTATATATGGCTGTTCTTTGGATTCTCCTTCGAACCAATTGTGACATCTTACCAGTTCCCTCATTTAATGAATGAGCTAAAAATAATCTTTGACATGTGTTCATTTTATATTTATATGAGAGTCATGATTTCACCTGTTTTTGAAATTTGTCCTTTGAAAAATTTGGAAATATGCTTTCGTGATTTTTTTCTTTTGCCAAATCCATGTCTTAGGTGTGATCATTTTAGAGCTGCTATTTAATGTCCCTGAGTTTGTTTGCTCATCTATGATGACTAAGTGCACTAATATCTGAGAAGTAAAAGGCATGTTGGTGAAGGAGACATGGAAGAAATCGATTGAAATGCCAGGATGAGTAAAAGTATGGGAAATACTGGATGTTAAATTGTAGGAAAGTGGGGGAAGGTATTGCCTTAGAAGAGAGCATTTATCTGTTGATTAGGAACCAATTATCTTTTCAATCATAAAAGTGATTGCAAGAGATGAATCGACTACTAGAATTAGTCGAAGAAAGATAGAATCACATCTCAAGAAAGTCAAATAGAATAGTAAAAAAATGGGCAAAGAAAAAATATTTTGTAGAGTAAATAATATTTGAAGGTCCAGTGAGTGATGAGAAGCAGATGGATGCCGTTTTATGCGATATGCACTAAGGCTGACGGAGCCGGGTGTGGGTCTGTCTATTTATAAGAATAATGTGGACGTAGTCCAATGAGGCCTTCCACTTTTTCAAAGATTTCCTTCTCTGAGATCTGACATCACAAATGCCTTACTGTGGTTGGAATTCACAAGAAGGCACACAACTATTGAGGAAATATTAAGAACTCAGAATACCTGGAGAGAAGAGGATAAGGCCAAAATCTGAGTAACTGACCAAATTCCTTGCCACTGACCATAGAAGTCACTGGTGCTGAATAGATTTAAACACCACCAACAACCATGAAGGATGGATACCAACAGGAGTCTTGAGGAGAAAGCACAATCCCAAGGACTGGTGGCCACAGCTGGGCCTGAGACTGACAATAGATCCAGAATGGCCCTTTGCTCTTTTATTCATTCTCCCTGTAGGTATTTTTCGTTCCTCTCTGGTGAGAAGGAACTGGCTAACGTGGGACTCTGGGCTGGAAACGGATTCTTTCCTTGTTGCTTTGAAAAAGGGCTGGTGGTGCTGCTGTTATTTCTGTGAAGACATCCAGTTGATAAAAAGAATCGAGGGGCCAACTAAAATAATTTAAGTATCATTGTCAACCAGAGTCTTATAGCCTGAGAAAAGAGAAAAATGTTTTGTTAAAGAAAAAATGGATCAAAGTCTGTTGTAGGAACATATGGTACATTTTTGTAGTGTTTCTTGACAGAGCCTTTTAGTCTGTAGATTTCTGAGGCTTAAGTTACAAATTCAAGGGTTATGTAGACCCAAACTTGGTGTTAAAATGTTCTGTTTGAACAACAAATCAGTTTCCAAGTTATTATTGTAAGTTTTGCTTGCTTGGTACAGGCCATCCAAGCCAGGGAACTGGAATATGTGCCTATTCCAAGGGCCTGGAGTAGAGAAGATGGGGAGGGGGAGGGGCAGAGATACACAGTTGGAATGGATCTGGGTTTATTAGCTATAGTATAGGATTGCTCTTTATCTTGAATAAATACATATTCAAGAATAAATCCTATAGTAGTAAATTGTTTAAGTCCACCTCAGTTTGGGTGTTTGGGATTTACTTACGTAATGCGTATACATGCACCTTACATAGTTTATCTGTTGTGTAATCCTTTGGACAGAATCCCTTAAATCATGTCAGGGCTTTGCCTAATGTGGTCTATTAATTTCTAGTTTAGTTCTAGACTATAACTCTACCTCCTCCTCTGCTAGGCAGTTTACAAAATGTTACCAGGTACAAGCATGAGAAAGACCAGGAACCAAATATCACACTGGGAAAGAAATAAAAAGCAAATAAAAATCCCCCATGCTAAATGCTCTCAAGAGGGTCACCCTTCCAGTCCAGCTACTGTTACCAGAAAACACCTACATAAAAGGCAAATTTGTTTGTGACTATGGTCCACTGCTTATCTGCACAATGTATTAGTCACATAAAATAGTTTGTACTTTTGTACGACAGTGGATTTGACAAATTTGTCCATGTAGCTTACATAGTACTTTGACAGACTCTGTCTATTTAAATTCAAATCTACATGTATTATTTGCAAAGCTTCTATGTTGGCTGTACACACTGCACCATATGTATAGACAGTTATACCTAACATCAACCTAATCATCACATTTCCAGGAAACGTGTTGTTCTTCCTACATTTCCTTTGAGTAATTAGAAAAAAATACTTTGGGACTTATATTTAGGCACATATCAAGCTCCATCTTTTACTTTCAGAATTGGAGTATAAATGAATCTCTTCTTTCTTTCCTGGAAATGCATATATTTCTACATAGAAATCCCTCAGCTAATTCATGACACCTGACATTAATCACATACACAGATCAACAAAAGACTTTGCTTTCATATAGAAACTAATTTAGAACATATTTCTAAATTACTGCTTGTTATTGCAGTCAATTTAATTAGCTAGCTAATGACAATATCTGTTCATAATCAAAGTAGTCAAAAATACCAAGTTTAGTAATTAGACCATATAATTCCTTAACAACTCAATTTTATAATAGAAAAGCACAATGCTTTGAGTCAATTTCCTTCAAAAACTCCTCTATATTCGAATTAGGAATTCCACAGTGTATTCTTTTGACATTTAAAGCTGGAGATGGAGTGGTTAGGTTAGAAAGCGCAGCTCCCTCCCGGATTCTATGTGAAATTGCTTGTAAGTCACATTACATTCTAAATCCATTTCCCCTCAAACCATTCTGAGGGTATAACATTTACTCTTTGTCACTAATGTTCTTTTCTGTAAAAGACACCAATATGAATTGTACCACAAGGAAACAATTAATCTTTGTTGGGCAATTTTAATGATTCTGTAATTATAGAAAACTATAGAAAATCATGTTTTCCCGTTTATCAACTCAGATACTCAGTGGCATTTCAATGCAAAGACAAAAAAAAGGAAAAGGAGAATCTCTGGATTTTTGTTTAAGAATATCACATTAATGGAAATCTATAAACCAAACATAGATAGTGTCACAAATGTAAACTGACACATGGCATAACGGGTAGCTGTGCAAAAATCCAGCCGGAAAAGCACTGAAATAGGCTCATTTCATTTCTCCCAGCTGCCTGCTTTTCAATTCTTTATCTCAGCTATCGGGTTTGAATAAATTTCATCTTCCACACTACAAGTAATGAGCAGGCAATGACTTATGAAGCACAGAGACCAAGTTAAGACAGAATTAGAATACAATTTTAATGAGACGGAGCTGAGAAAGTGGAAGTGCTACTCATTTGACAGACTTGGCAAAATATCCAATATTATTTCAAATGTTCTTTCCTTTCCACAAAGAAACTGTCATATATTAAAATAAAAGTTAAAAAAAACAGGGCTCAGAAGAATTTGTTAGGGGTGGATTATAACGTGATTATAAGCTTAAAAAATAATTATTAGAGAAGTCATTTAAGGAATTGAGCAAATGTGACTTAAAATGTAAATGTAAGTATAAATACTCTTGTGAAAACAAACAAGCAGCTTTGGTTTCTCTGGAAGAAAGAAAAGCACATTAACATTCCAGCAACACCCATGAAATGAGGTCCAGAAATTGTTGGGGAAACGGAGAGTAGATGACATTTTCTTTGTTACCGCTTACTTGGAAGTCTATAAAAAATGTTATTATATGGCCTTGAAATACACTAAAAATAAGCTGGTGTGAAAATAAGATAAACTCAGGCACAAAGTTCTTTTTTTGAGGGTCGATATCCAATGTTCAGAACAGGAGAAAGAACCTAGTTGAGGTGGTGGGGGCAGCCCCGGGGAAGTGTAAAGGAAGTGGTCCCTGGCTCGTAAGAAAGGTTTGCATCAAAATGAAAGCATTTATTTTCACACTTGAAAAAAATCACAGGGTACTTGTTCTGTGGAAAGCCTAGATGCACAAAATCACAAGAACAACTAAGAAAGTTAAGGACTCCAACTTACCAAAAGCAATGTAAAGGGATTTTCAAAGTATGTTTTCCCACTCAACCCATGTCAGGGTATGTCCCGTCTTCCTTAGAAACCCGGTGCCTTCTCAGCTGGGCTGAGATGGAGTCTGGGTCAAATTGAGCCGCACAGCAAGGCTGCTCATACTCTGCATTTTAAATTCATTTCCCCACACATCCCCCCAAAGGTAAAAGGAGTCTTTTTTTTTCCTCCCCCCTGCTCCTACCTACTCCATACTGTTTCTTTCTTTTAGTGATTACTTCCTGTCGGGTTTTCTAGTGCATAAAACATCTGTGATTTGCTGCGGGCGCTCAGTATTTATACGGAGAGACTCACAGCAGGTGCCACTTTCAAAAAAAAGGCCTCTGCGAGCTTGAGCGCACTGGTGTTGTCCCATGACCCGAAGGTCACACTGCTGGTACCACACAATGTTTAGCAAAGGAAGGCTCCTTCCATCAACAGCTGATAAAACTGTGTTTTGTCTGGGAGGCTAAACTTTTTATAAAATAATAAGCTAGTATCTATCTATCTTTAAAAATGAATATGTGGGCTTTCAAAATTATGTGTAGATATCTAATTCTGATTTGCATCCTGTAGTCAACAAATGACCAGAAAAACAACTCTAGTAATTTTCTAATGATGATGGATAGTCTCCCTCGGTGCCTCCAGGCACTTGTGCCCCAAATCCACTTCCTTGACTTTGAAGTCTGGGTCGTCTAAAGCTGTGAAATTTCCTGGATAACAAACAATGATGGGGAAACTGTGTTGTGAGAAAATAAATTTGATAGCCATGGGACCTGTAAGTGTAATTTGCTTTTAACACCCAATAACAGTGACCAAAAGGGGGTGTGTTACGTTTTCCCATAAATGTCCCCTGTTCTTTAAAAAGAATGTTAAAAATTCAGTTAAACAGATTTAATGGAGCTAATTATACTTTGTGAATCTCTCCAGCTTTCTCCTTGTGGTGGTTGTTTTCTCCTGAGAGTTATTATGGAGTGTCATGCACTGGAATACCTTATGGAGTTTTCTTTAGCCTGGTGGTCGACAGGGTTATTCCATATGTGACATGCCCTTCTTCAGCGTATCTATCGTCATGTGTTGTCAACATCAGATCCAAGAAATCAAAGAACGTCGAAGGCAATACCAGGAGTTTAAAAACTGCTTTCCCAAGTGTAGACAACAAATCACATTTTAGTGTGTTTAGGGTAATCCTTTTGGGTGGCCTAATTAAATTGGTAGAAAGATTATGCACTATATAAGATATATAATATATAATATTATAAATAAAATAATACAAAATTGGCAGATCAATTTCCAATTCATGAAAGAAGAGGAAAGAATGAAGCTTTAGTTGTCTAGCATACTATGCATTTACTCTATGTATGGGGAGAGGTAACGGTAGTTTATGCTCATTCAAGATTCTTCAAGAAATTTTGATTTTCACAAACAATAGTCTTATTCCACAATCCTAGTCTTACTTCCCCTTTCCCCCCTACACACACATCTGGTTCCTACTTAAGAACCCTATTTAGTCCTCAATAATAGAGTATAAAGTATTCTTGATCTGTTACTTGGTCAGTGGCATTTAACAAAAAGGCAAAAACTAATATAAGTACTGCTTGACTCCCCTAAAATTTAAGGAATCTTGTTTACAAAAGGCAGAGGTGGACCTGAGATAGAGCCTTGGGCTTGGAGGATGGAGCGCAGTCTCACTGCCCTTGGTTGTAGATACTGTAGCCCATCCATTCCTTCTTTATCAACTCTTTCCTCCATTTTGGTTTTTAATTTTTCTCCCCCATGGGATTGTGTGTATTTCTCCATTGTGGCAGGTACCTTAACATACTTACTTATGCCAGCATTTCCTACTAGACAGGTAGCTTCCTGAGGGCAGGGGCTTGATCTTGTTCATATGTTTATGTGTAAGGATTGATTACTGTATTGATCGTCAATTACTGAAAAGATGGATATGAAGATAATGGCTTATGCAGATCAGTGAGGGGTAAATGGTTGCTCAAGAAGGCTGACTTAGATTCCCAGGGACCAAGGACGACAGAGAGTCACAGAGTAGGAGAATCATCATAGACTATGAGAGTTGACAGGAAAAACTAGTTTTACCTCTACCCCTCAATTTCACTTAGTTTCCAAAACAGTGTAACAGAGAAATTAGGACTGGGCTGAATTAGACTTTCTGAATTGGAGTTCCATTTCTAATGATATCAGTACTATCTGTGCGAAATAGGGCAAATCCCTTAACCTCTCAAGCCAATGTCTCCCTTTTTGGGAGAAATATTGGGATAATAGTACCTACCACCCAGGATTAAATGAAGTATCATGTGTAAAGCGCCCAGTTCACACTCAACAAATCTTATTTCCTTCTTCTTTACTTTCATCTAAGGAGTGTCTTTCCTTGTTGTATACCTGACATTTAGAAAATTGGCCTTGCTGTCAATGTCTAGGCAATGACAGTATCAAGGATCAATAAGCCTTGTTTAAGAATAGTGTTTTTCACAGGTTTCGCAGCCACACTTTTTGTGGTGAGAGCTTTTTCTTAGAGGTGATTTCTAGTATTCTGCACAAATCAAAATTATTCAAGGAGACAAAGACATTGATTATCTTCTCTTTCCTTCTTGTTTTCCTTGACCTCTATGGCAGCTTTACCAACATTCTCTATAAATGCTTCATATAACTTAAAGCTGGCTTTTGGCAAGCAGATAATGCATCCCAGCTAGCCCATTTTCCTAGATCCAGAGGACAATATTTATCCTGATTTATATTTAAAAAAATTTAACATATAAAATTTACCAAGTTAACCATTTTAAGTATACAATGTAGTTCAGTGGTGTAAAGTATATTTACATTGTTGTGCAACAGATCTCCAGAACTTTTTCATCTTGCAAAACTGAAACTTTACACCCATTAAACCACTCCCCAATTTCCCCTCCACCCAGCACCTCTGGTTATACATACATACATACATACATATATATATATATATATATTTTTTTTTTTTTTTTTCCTGCCCAAAGCCCCAGTACATAGTTGTATACCCTGGTTGTAAGTCCTTCTAGTTCTTCTTTGTGGGGTGCCACCACAGCATGGCTTAATGAGTGGTGTGTAGGTCTGCATCCAGGATCCAAATCAGCCAACCTCAGGCTGCCAAAGCAGAGTGAGCAAACTTAACCACTGTGCCACCAGGCCGGCCCCTGATTATATTTTTAATTGTTGGTTTTAGTCTAGTTTCAGATGTTGTGATATAGAACCATATATCTGGTAGCTATTGGAGTATCTTTACAAAACAGCTATTTTTTCATTGAAAAAACACTTATGTTCACAAATGTGGTATATAAAATGCTCATTTTCTGCTATACATAACATTAATAATAAGAGGAATTATCCAAGAAATATGGATGTTTGAAGTTCTTCTTCACCCATAAGATGCTGGGTGAATATGTTTGTAACCCTGGGCTCTGATTTGGTTAACGGAAGATGATGTAACATGTAAGGATGATTTTCCTAGAAGATGGTGATTACATTGGAGACAACTAGATGACACGCTCTTTAGCCAGGCAAAGTGATTCTTGAAATGCTATCTGGATAACTGAGGTCAAAATGATTTTTTGGCATCTAATCTACCACTTCCCTGCCTCATTTGGCATATTTAGATTCAGCTTGTATTAGTATTTGAAGGAGGCTTATTTTCTTTGAATAAGTTACAACCTGGAATCTTGTTAAACAATTACCACAGTGAAACCACAGCATTCGAAAATTTGAAAAAAGTTAACAACAAAGGAGAATTTCGCTTCAAATCCTTAGTTCTTATTATATATGACTGTGTTCCATTTTCACTTTTGGAGTTATCTATTAAAGTTCTATGTTGATTTCAGCCAGAAATCCAAATCCTAATATCACAACTGCCTAGCAGTGCCAATTATTTTTCTTCCTAAATGGTCACTGTTTTCTTTCATCTTCATTCCCCATGTGCAAATAAAACACTTTTAAACATTAAAAATATTATCTTAAAGAGGTTTTACTATACTCTGTCCCTGAAAATGATTAAAAAACGAAGAAATACCATGCCATATATTGGGAAAGAATATCAATTCCATTATATGAGCATATTTCTTTAAAAAAATCTTCCACATATACTCTTACTGACACATTCTGTCATGATACACATAATTAAAATGTCCCTAAGTTTATTACTACACCAGATTTTAAAATTACAACAGAAAACAGGATTCACTGTTTCATTTCTTTTCTTTTTTTTCTTTTTTTGGTGAGGAAGACTGGCCCTGAGCTAACATCTGTGCCAATCTTCCTCTATTTTGTATGTGGGATACTGCCTCAGCATGGCTTGATGAGTGGTGTGTAGGTCCGTGCCAGTGATCTGAACTTGCAAACTCCAGGCTGCTGAAACAGGGTGCATGAAGTTAACCATTACACTACCAGGTGGGCCTCCCATTGCATTTCTTAAAGTCAAATCATTCTGACAAGCTAAGGTCACTCCAGTTCAAACCCCGAAATGTTCCCATCCCTTAGGAGGCTGGGATGTTATTAATATTTTTGTCAAGAAGGGCTTGTGAATGATGCAGTCTTTCTCAGCAATGAAATGAAAGGTGTATTCCACTGTGTGCTGTGAAAGAGATGATATATCTCCCCAGAGTTGGTTGAGGATCCACTGCCAGCTTCTTCACGGTGTGAACTCCTGATTGAAGCACCAGCTGTGATCCGGGGTTTCAAAGAGATCTTGGAATTGGCAAAGCAAGACTTTGCGTTTAGAACTTCCAAAACCAAGCTGAAGAGAGACGCAAGAGCTATCTTTTTGGACTGCTCATCATGGGGCATGTCATTGACAAAAAGAAATGAGTGGAGGAGGGAGGGGGAAAGGAGGCTTTTGTGTGGCTTTCTGTGTGACAGATCTGAAATCAAATTATCATGCCAGAAATAGGGATTTTCGTCTTTATCCGTTGCATGTAAGGCAAATAACTGGTCATTATAGACAAAATAAGTAGTTGGAAGAATATGTCTTTCTGAAATTAGTCTCATCAATATAATCGGATTTTATTTGGCTCATAATATTAATTAGAAAAATCTGTGCAGCAAATCTTGGTCTGTGAGGTGTAAGGAGATTCCAGAGAGCCCTAAATTATACACAAACTGTCACCTTGTAGCTCCAAGTTAGAGTCAAAAGGCCTTTGTTCACTACCCAGGATGGAAAGGCAGTCATTTCTCCTCTGGGAGAATTGCTTGTTTCTTTATTATTCTTAGCTTCTAAACACTTTTAAACATATTTTTCTCTTTTGCTACCAGCAGCCATGAAGACAAATGTGTATAGGCAGTTTTTTGTTTTGTTTTGTTTTGTAGCAGAACTCTTGACACATCCGTTGGTCTCCCTTGGAGAGTTTCACTCTCAGAAGTGGAGGCCATCATCATGAGCGCGCTATTCGGAGATGACCTCCCCGGTGGGGCCTGAGTCGGGTCATCAGAAATCAGAGATGCCCTGATGACTGACCATGAGACAGCAGTCTGCCCACGCACAGGCTCGCTGTGCCCAGAGGCACTAGATCAGCCTACGCAGTAAGAAGTGTGCCATGCGGTGCCAAGCCACTAATGGAACAGCAGTGCTCCATCTCTGCCAGAGGACCATGCGGAGGGCAGCATATTATCCTCAGCCATTAAGCACAGTCACAAAGAGATGGTCCCCAGTGGGTCCCAAGACAGGTTGGGGAAGCGTTTACTGAGGATGCAGACCCAGCTGCATTTGAAAATCAAATCTGTCTTGCTAAATTCAGTGCACTCTGGATCTTCCTTTTAACCTCAGAATTACCTCCCTAGAAGCTGGCCAGTCTCTTAGACAGTATTTGTTTAGTGACACAAGACTGAGAAGATGAATTTCCAAATACTTACTTGTTTAAATAAAGATAAGTAGCAACGCTTGTGATGTTATAATGAGGTACCTGTCTACAGCACAATTTTGAAGGAGGCACAGTATTAAAAACAATCTGTTTACACTAGCTTACACTATTGTCAAACATTGGTAAGCCTCTAATAGTGATTAGATTAATTCATATCTTTTGCAGACCTACATGGTAGTACTTTTATTTGGTTGGTTTCTTATGGCACAAGCTTATAGAAAGCTGGGATGTCGTCACATGCCTTCTCTGTCCCTGAGCCTCTGATGATTCTAGTCACCTCAGAAGGATGGGGCTCTGCCCTCTTGCTTCTGATTTGCTGGCAACAGACCTTCAGCTAACAGTATATCTGCTCAGCCGAAGATGGAGTGCTAATCTGGAGGGACTCGAAATGGCTCTGTCATTTTCTAGACGACAGCTCCTATTTTCCACTGGCTTCTGGCACATGTGCTATCATCCATCTATGTCAGGAAGACACTTGCTTATCTGGTTGCTAGAAATGCTTGTGTTAAAAACACGTAACTGCAGTTCATCAGTCTTGCTCACAAGTTGTTGATTTTGCTAAACTAAGTTTAAACTCTACTGTGGTTTTGTGATATGACATCTATTTTTATTAGATATTGTCATGATTATTTATAGCGTCTTAGAAGCACACTAGAGTTTACAGAAAGGCAAGTTAATCAGTCAGTTGAGTGGCATAAAACAAAAGTTTAGGACTATGGTGTACATATTAACTTCATTCTTCATTTCTTGGCAACTCTTACCTCAGAAATTACTTACTAAAGAAGAAATTGAAGTTGAACCAGAACTATAAAAAAGGAAAATTCAATGCAAATAATATATGTTTCACAACAAATGATGACAAGCATTTAAAAAAATTTTATTATATAAAATGGTCATCTAGTTATAACTCATGACATACTATCAAATACCAAAGAATATAATCTGAAAATGTCCTTTAGAAATTTCTAGAAATAACATTTTTAGTTAAGCTAGAATATATTTATTTTGCTGATATTCTTTTGATTTTGACCAGTCTGCTCATGTCCTTCTGGTTCCATCGAGACTTGACCATTCAGAACTTGTGCAAACCCTGTCTAACTGGTCCAAACAAGCCCTAATCTTTCAGGAAGCTTCTGAAGAGTTCACATCCACCATAGCCAGCTAAGACTGGTTCAAACCATTTCGTCATATATTAATTCACAGCCAATAAGTTGTTAACAGTGCCCAAGGCAAGGACATGCCATATAATCTTTAAAGAGTGGCACCTGGATGTCAAACTCAGGGCTGTTTCCAGCTGCCTTTCTCATACTTGCCAGTCTGAACCACATCCTCTCTTTCTCCTCCCTTCCCCTCCCTTTACTCAAACACAGACTCACGGCTCTTTCTGCCGGCGGCTGGGAGTTCACCACATGGCCTTATTGTTGGACATGGATGGAGAAGTCAGGGAGAGTCAAGGGACATCTCTGTGGCAGCTGCCTACTTTCCTTCAGCCTTTTAAGATAGACTGGCTACGACAGTCACCAGAGAAATGATTGATAAGAGCTACTTTGAGATTTGCTGCCCATTAGAAGCCCCTACTTTACAGAGGAAAGATGAAGGAAGCCAAGGGCTGAAGCCAGAACCACAGAGCTTTCCTGAGATGTTCTAATTGTGGATGGGAAGTTGTGAAGTGGATCCTGGGTGTGGAAACAGCCCCAGAACACTGTCCTCATTCCATTTCCTTCAATTTTCACTCAAACTGATGAAATGAACACTGAAGAAAGCATATGGGCCTGAACATTATTAGTATCAGGAAAATGTGTAAATAAAATCAGAAAAGTGATCACAATAACTAAATTGACAAAATGACAAAATGAGTAGGTATCTCTCATAAATAGAAGCACTATATTTCTTGAAAGGAAAAAGAATATCCAAAAAATGAAGAGAGAGGGGCTGGCCTGGTAGCATAGCGGTTAAGGTTGTATGCTCTGCTTTGTCAGCCTGGGGTTTGCGGGTTTGGATCCCGGATGTGGACCTACACACTGCTCATCAAGCCATGCTGTGGCAGGCATCCTACATATAACACAGAGGAAGAAGGGCACGGATGTTGGCTCAGAGCTAATCTTCCTCAAAAAAAGGAAAAGAGAAAATAGAACATCTTGGATTTATTTTCTTTTCAGTAAAATGGAAACATGTTGGAAACAGATTTATCTTTGCCTGAAAGGGTGATGATACCAACTTTATGACAAGGAATTATATTTCTAAACTGAGTTGGATAAAGAACTTCCAATTAATTATATTGACATCCAAACAGTTGTAAATTAAGGGAATGAAAGGTTTGAAACTAAGGTAAGTTATTTGCGCTTTTAAAAAATTCACAAAGTGTTCATTTTTTGGAAACCAGATTTTATGTTGATTATTTTGCAACTTAGCATGTATACACACAAATATTAAAAAAAAAAAAAATCAAGTGCCTCCTTTTCTCCCTGGATCTCTGTCTGACTCCTTTAAAAATTGATGGCGGCTGGCCCAGTAGGGTAGTGATGAAGTTTGCCTGCTCCACCTTGGTGGCCTGGGGTTCGCCGGTTCGGATCATGGGTACAGACTTATGCACAGCTTATCAAGCCATGCTGTGGCAGGCATCCCATGTATAAAATAGAGGAAGATGGGCACAGATGTTAGCTCAGGGCCAGTCTTCCTCAAAAAAAAAAAAAAAAGATGGAATAATTCATATAAAGCAGAACAAAACCAGATAAAATGTATATGAACTTTAACCCCATTAATTTGAATAAGACTTTTAAACAATGAGTGCTTTGGAAATTTCATACTAATCCCATTTGACTATTTTTTATGTCATTTCTTCAGCTATTAGCAGTAAAAGCTTAACTGCCTATGAAATTTTGACTCAGATTTTTCAGAGTGGTATAGGTCAATACTTTCAATTAAAAAATCACCTTGCAATACATGCCTTTACAAGAGAATGATAACAATGTTTCATCCACGCAATTGTAGCATATCAGATGAAGAAAGAACTTTACTATCTCCAGATGAGGACTAATACCTAGAATATGTCAAAGGTGTTACCAGCAGTATTCCTACTGTATTTTGAGAACAGAATCAGGAGAAATGGGATTAATCTGAGGGGAAAAGATTCGGGGAAAGGAACAGTTTTCCCAACAGTGAGTTAGGAAATACTGCTTACTATGGAGGTTTTTTTGCTTATTTTAAGCACTAACATGGGATCATCTCTAGGGGCCAACTTTTACAGAGAGGTTTGACAAATAGCTACACTTTTCCCTATAAATATGGAAGTGAGTCAGACTGTCTGTCCTCCCAGGGAACATAGAGAGGAAGACGCAGAGCTGGACGGGAGTTTTCAAAGCCAGTGTTTCATTCTGCAGAGAAAGAAACTCATGCCACTCTAGCACCTGACATACGTGAGTCAGCACGTTCAGTGTAGGGTGGAACTCTTCCTGGATCTCCTCATTCCTAGCTGCATCCATATCAAGAAAGCATGTCATTTAGGAAAACTTTTATATTTTTTCTTAAAGATCTTATAAAGCAAACTAGCATGCCCTACAAAGTCTAATAGTTTATACTTAGAATACATAGCATTACTTGAAAACTTTAGAAATACCAAATAAAAAAGAAATAGGAAAATATTTTGATTGTGCCCTTTATGGTAAAGTACAAGCTGAAGCCATCCCACCTAGAAATATAAAGGCCCAAGGGAAATGAATAAATAAACCCAGATAATTATGGAATTTGATTTCATTATTTTGAGTTCTATCGTATCAAATAAGATGCAGTAGATACAGCAAACTAACAAAGTACCATTGAATTATCAGTGGTCAAAGGACCGTTGAGTATCAATGATCACCTGGCAGCAATGGGTCTAACAAGTGCTCTGCAGTCCATTTTTCCTGTCTGCAAACTGGAGTTGTACTTGCCTGCCAGTGCCCTTGTGATGATTCCACATCAGGTGACTCGGCACAGCGCAGCCCTGGCAGCCAGCATCTCCCAGCCTCAGCAGTTTGTGGCGGTACTCCTGTCCATCCCAGAAGGGCCACGCAACCAACAACATCCAAGAAAATAAATCACAGGATACTACTTACTTTAGGAAAATCCCGTGTCCGTCTTATTATATCATCACAGAAGTCAGCGGACTGGGGATAACCTCAATAGTAAAAAGCCGCATCAAATATGCTCCTTGAGCTCATCTGCCTTGCCATTTTATTTGCTTGAGTTCCGTTCCTTTCCCTTAAGATAGGAGGTGTCTTGGTTGGAATGTGTTGTGCTCCGTTTCATCTTGTATCCCGTCTTCTTTCCATATCTGGTAGCCACCAAATGACTATCTCGGAGTTAAGAATTTACTGCTCCTCTTCCCAGATGAGGCTGTTGAAAGTCATTACTTTTTGTTTTGTGAGGCTGAGCACTTCAAATTTTAAAGTTTTGAAGTTTTAAGAATATATTGATTAGTGTAAGTTTCAGCTTTAATTTTTTTCTAGCCAACACCAGGTACTTAGTTGCCTTTTGGTACATAGTAGCAGGTATTTGAATTATTACTTTTATCAGTAAGGCTTTTAGTCCATTTGATTGAAGGAGCGGGCAGGAAGCTGGCTGGGGGAGCTGGTCCCCTGGATCCTGCAAGGAAAGTTCTGATTCCATTAACTCTGCCAGATACTGCTAGTTCTCTGTTCCTTCTGCACACACCAAATTCTGCTCCTAATAGGCCTCTTCCTGTTACCATGGACTCGCCTTCTTCTCTGTGTAATTCTTTGCACATAGTTTACTTTGTATAATTTTACTCTTGTTTGTATATGCCTGAGTGTATGTTCCTGGGCATGGAAAGCTTCCTCAGCGCCACATATCTAGCCTTCATTCTCACCTTGGCTGAAGATGAAGCATCCTTCCCAGGCAATGTGGTTATAATTCTGTGCTCTGAGTCAACATCAGGCCTGGTGTGAGTTGTATACTTCATTGTTATGCTTGGTTTGCTGTCATCAAATGCCCAATTTACCAAACTCACTAATTTACGAAAAGTTACTTCTTGTTTCTATTTAAAAAGTTTAGGCTATTCCCATGGAAAGGAATGATTTTAACACTTTTTGAAGATTTCTGTGAAATTATATTTGACTGTTGTGAAGTTCTAGTGTAGTTTAGTTTTATTTTGGCGGCAAACGTTTTACTGTGGCCAGGAAAACGTTATTAATGTCTGGATTTTTCCGTTCTTTTGTCTACGGCTTTTGGAAATGCACATTTTTCGTGTGTTTCGAATTAGAAGTATTGTGCATATCCTTATGTCAAGGATTTTGTAAACAATTAAGTGGATTTCACTAAAAGATGGACAATAGAGTCCACTGCCTTTTGTACCTCTCAGAATTCTCAGGCATTTTTATCTAGTTCAATTCACAGAATATTTTGCATATGTTTCAAAATTTGAGAAGTCTCAGTTATCTGAAATGTGAACCATACACAGGATTGGCTTTCAACTTTGAGGGACTAACAAATCTATTGCACAATCAACTGAGTGAAATGCCTACAGTGAAATAAAATCGAAACTAAAATAAACTAAAATTTCAAAACAAAACCATAAAGACTGTTGAAATTTCCCAAGCAACTTGGCTATAAACTTTAAGTAGATAACAGAAAACAAGTATTTGGAAAATATACAATTTGGTTAATTTTTCTTTTGGCTAAGAGACTTTCAGCAAACTGGCCTTGAGTGAATTGATTTTTGGTGAACTGGTGTCTGAAAAATAAGCTTTCGGTAGATGAGTAAACTTGAAAAATTTGACAAGTTGGTCATTTGGTCAACTGGCTTTTAGAAAACTGATTTTCAGGAAATTAGATTCTTGTGTAATGCCCTAGAAATAAATGATGAGTAGAACAAGAATGAAATGCTAGACGGTAAAGCAATTAGGAGTACAATAAGACATCAGGTGTATTTTTTTCTTGGGTCCCAGTGTTGTGACTATAGACTGAATTTGAGGATAAAAGCATTAAATACCCCATCTAATAAACTGAAAGAACTACCAGCAATTGGGCTTATTAGACAGCATAACAAAATCAGAACTGGCACTATCGTCTATCACTGACATCCCCTCTCTCACCTTCCAATATCCCCAGACTGCTAGGGTGCAGTCTTGATGCCTTTTAGAGAAGTGCAAGTTCTTGAAGAAAGGTTGTTTGCTGCCCAAAGCCAAGGGAAAGGGGATGGGGTCTCCAAGAGAATTGCTTTTAAATATTGGAGGTGTTCACAAGAAGGGAAGACTATTATTTGTTCCCCCTTTGGATGTCTTCTTGATCAATGAACTTGCTAACCTGATCCTGTACCACTTGGTCAAAAGAAAAGAGAATTGAAAGAGCCAGTGTGGTGGGGAACTGCCAGGAGGACAGAGGTTAGGATGGGCCTTCAGGTTCCCAGTTCCTGAGGTAAAAGTGATGGGTCCTGCATAGGTTGGGGGGTCCAGGAGTTGGCTGTGTTGTGAAGATGAGACCAGAGACACCATCTTGATGGGATTAGTAACATGCAGGGAGCAAAGATGTAGACGGATGAGAGAGATATAGTAAGTACAACACCTGCCTGGGGCCCACAGGTGAGGCAGGCTGAATCTCACAGAGGACCACTACTGCCTAGTGTTGGGCTCACCATCCATTCTCATTGAGCCCTTAGATAACAGCAGTTGCAGCTAACCAAGGAGAGGACTATATCTTGCTCTGCTTAGTGAGGAAATGTTTGTGCCTTCCCCTTTTCCTTCTGCCAGCCTCAGCACACTGTGACTAAAAGGATGTGAGTGAAGATTGGATGTCTCCGCATCCCCTACCCCTTCTCCAAGCTGCTGGAACCATAGATTCCATGCTATGATGAAGGTGGGGAGGTGATGGACTCTGCATGGAGTCTGAGATTCGCGTTTTAAGAATGAACAGAATTGAACCTTACAGAGAAAATGACACTATTTTTGTAACTAAAAGTTGAGAAAGTTATAGGAAACTGGTCTAAAAAGGAGACTTTCAATATAGTACAGCTGGGGGCAGTTATTGAAAGAAATAAAACCCTTTTAGGCTTAAACCTCAATGAATTGGACCCTCCAATAATCAGAGAATGAAACTCCACCTAATGAGTCAGCCAAAAACTGGTGGAACCAGAAATAATGTGTTTTAAAAGGGATGGAGAGGAGGGACTGGGTTCAGGAGAAATTTAGGGGACAGGATTTGCAAGATTCAGCGGCAGAGTGGATATCAAAAGCAAGAGTATAAAATGACTTGTAGGTTTCTGGTTTGGGCGTCTTTTGTTGAAGTTAAGCGAGAGACTGGGAATACAGGTGGAATAGAAGAAGATAAACATTTAGGATTGGAGTTTATAGTGCCTGTAGAGGAGCCTGAAGGAGATGGCAAGAAGATAGAGTGAATGAATACTTTTTCTCCATTTCTACACTTAAGGAATAAAAGATACAGTTAGGAATATCTATCATCTATCTATCTACCTACCTACCTATCTATCTATCTATCTATCAATTAACTATCTTGTTAGGAATGTATATATTTACATGCACGTATACGTATACATGTATATGTATAGATATACACATACAAAACAACATGAATATTAGAAAAGTATATAAACACTTGTAAATCACAAGGTACAGATTGGGTATATAGGGGTTAAAAAGATGTAGTCAGAAGCGCTGTTAAGAGTGGAATGTGCCTAACCACTGGAGATCTTGTAAAAGATGTTTCAGTTTTGAACATATTTTTCTTCTTGGTTGAAATTCTCTCTTTTATTATCACTTTTCTCCTCAATTTAAAGACAAGAAATTTATATTGTTTTATTTTCAAAAATAGACCACATTTTTCTGTTTGGAAGAATAATATCTACTCGCAGTAGAAAATTTGGAAAATAGAGAAGAGAATGAAGATGTTGCTTTCTGTCATATAGACATTTCATTGTGTCTGTTTGAGTAAATATATCACTTTGTATTCAGATAATAAGATTGAAAACAGGTTGAAATGAGCCAGGGAATTTGCTGATTTTTGCAGAACTTTCCAAGTCTTGAGTAATATGAATTTGGGAGTATGCAGTAGGCATGTCCATCTGTTGGAGGTGGTGTTGGTGGTAGTGATATCAAGTTAACAATGACAGTTTTTGTCTTTTAATATGAAAACAGAAAGTGTGAGTATGTCCCAGATACATGACAGCATATTATTTTTGTTCAATGGAAACAGATGTTATGAAAAAATTGAATCAGAAGTAATCTTGATGGAAATATTTTTACTATGTCATACACTGTGTAAAGATGCAAATTCCTTTTCTCTTTTAGCTGTAACCTCAACTCCTCTGGGGAAATAGGAATGTAAAATATATATTTTTTAAGCAATAAGTAACCTAAATAAAGAAAGTGAATTTTAAAGATAAAATTGGTGTCCTGTATGGTTCCACTGTAAGCTATCTTATTCTAACCAAGTGGTTTCCCTTTTCATTCAATGTCAGGAACACGAAAATGAAGGTAGAATCAGAAGTCAAGAGACAACTAAAGTGACAGCAGAATCCTCAATCATGAAATTGACTGTGTCTTTTCCTTCTTTCTGATATTTTCTGCAAAATTTCCGGGAGAGTTGCCATTTTCATCTTTCTCATTTAGAGGTATTTAGACAAATGCAAATTCTACCTGTAATTCTTTCTTTCTCATCATTAAATCATTAATTTTTCCAAGTTTTCAAGTCTTAAGCTCTCATGCTTAGGATTTCAATGTCATTCAAATAAGTTCAATAATGTATCAGTCATGGTTCAGTCAGAGAAGCAGAGCCACTACTACGAATGGATGTATATAGTTTCTTTCTTTCTCTTTCTTTCTCTTTCTTTCTTTCCTTCTTTCCTTCCTTCTTTCCTTCCTTCTTTCTTTCCTTCCTTCCTTTCTTTCTTTCTTCTTCTCTTTCTTTCTTTCCTTCTTTCTCTCTCTCTCTCCCCTCCTCCCTCTCTTCCTCCCTCCCTCCCTTCTGTCCTTTCCTTCTCTCTCTCTGCCTTTCTCTCTCTCTCTGTTAGTCTCTCTTCTCTTTTCTCTTTCTTTCTCTCTCTCTTTTCCTTCCTTTCTTCTTTCTTTCCTTCATTCCTTCTATCTATCTATCTATCTATCTATCTATCTATCATCTATTTAATGTTTTGGTTTTTTTGTTCTTGTTTAAACATTTAATTCACTTGCAGCGCATTTTGGTGTTAAAAGTGGTGAAGGAAAGGATCCAGATTTAAAATACGCTTTTACATATTAAAATTTCTATTCCCTCCTGCCTCTATTAGTGGAGTCAGTAGTTTAGAGGGAGTCTTGCCAATTGCATTCTAAGTCAGAACTTCATGGCTCTATAATAATCTGTGATAATCTCTCTCAATAGAAGTCCCACTCTTCATTTCTTTTTATATAAAAACGCTCGTGTTATTCATCCTCTCTTAATGTCTTTTACTTTTTTACCTTTCTTAGATCAGGTTCCTGAAAACAGAGTCTCATGTAGAGAATTGCCTGCAGGAGGTTTATTGAGGAGCGCCTGTAGGAGATACACCCATAATGAAGTGAGTGAGGAAGAATGAGCATTGAGAAAGTGGCTGCAGTTAAGGTCTCAGGCATTCCTGAGGGGAGCCCTGGAATTGGGATGACCCTTCACAATTATCTCAAATTAAGGCAAGAGGACTGGGCCTTTGTAACTCCATATCAGCCAGTCATTGTTCTTTGAGAGAAAGTGTAACCTTGAGAGAGGCAATTCCCTGTGGTGGGAGACAGTATCTGACAAGGCTCCCAGCTATGGTCCATCACCAGATGATATTGCCAGCAGCTGAAGGATTTATGGTTGGCCTTGAAGAAAGGCTCTGGGTGGTAACACAGTATCCCCTGCACTGCCAGACAGAAAGTAGTTGTCTGTTAATTTTATTGTCATTTTTACCCTTTGCCCTGATGTGGTTGCAAAACTTCCACACTAGAATCCAACTAGGATTCTAATATTACAATAGCTATTTCTGTAGCTACTTATTTTAGGCTATGTTAAGATTTTCTGTCAGTCTCAATGCTGTTTCTTCATTTCTGCTTGTCTGTGTATGAAGAAAATGAAAGTTTGAATATTTTATTTCCTCTAACCAATCATTTTCATAAATGAGTATATCTCAGAGCAGTTATTCTGGAATGGAGATCAGGGACCAAATGGAAAGTCAATTTCCAGAAATTTGTCAGATACTGGTGTAAGATAATTTATAAGCATATTGAGTACTTTCCCTGGAGAGGTCAGGTGCTCCATAAGGTGATATAAGGTATACAGCAAGGACAGTCTCCCAAAGGAGCCTGAAATTTAGAAAATTAGAAAGTATAACTGATCTTGTTTAGCTGCAAGTGACAGAAAAACACGGAAATTGGCTAGTGTCGTGGTTAATTTTATGTGTCAACTTGACTAGGCCAAGGAGTACCCAGATTATATAGTATTTCTGGATTTGTCTGTGAGGGTGTTTCCGGATGAGAGTAGCATTTGAATCAGTGGGCTGAGTAAAGTTGATTGCCCTCCCAAGTGTGGGTGGGCATCATGCAATTTGCTGAGGGCCTGAATAGAACAGAAAGGCTGAGGAAGGAGGAGATTGCCCTTTCTGTTTCCTGCCTGTCTGCTTGAGCTAGTACATTGGTCTTCTCTTGCCTTTGGACTGGAATTTTCACCATCAGCTCCCCTGCTTCTCAGGCCTTTAGACCCAGATTGGAATTACACTACTGGCTTTCCTGGGTCTCCAGCTTGCAAATTGCAGATCTGGAGACCTCTCAGTTTCCGTAATCACAGGAGCCAATTCCTCATAATAAATCTCTTCCTATGTATATTTATATGTCCTATTGGTTCTGTTTCTCTGAAGAAGGCTACTGATACATCTAGGCAAAATGGGAATTTATTTGCTGATGCAACTGAGAAGTCTGTGGCTGGCTAGGGATTCAGATGACGCCACCTGGATCTAGTATTTCTCCATCTTTCTGCTTGGGTTTTATCTGTGTCAGCTCGAACCTCAGACAAGCCCTCCCACGACAACTGAGGTTTGTGCCAGCAGCCCCAGACTTATTTCCTCTCCATGAAAAACACAAGACACAGAGCCCCTTTTCACTAACAACTTCCAGAAAACATCTGGGCCTGATTCTCATTGGCTGAAGCACAGAATGCGATGATTAATTGGCTTAGGACTTGTGGTCACCATGAAGCATGTGATGTACCTACATGGGCTGAGAGTCAGAAAAGTGGGATTTTATTGAAGGAAATTGGGGTGTGATTGGCAAAGAAGAGAAAAGAGATGCCAGGTAACAAAAAGAACAAATGACTTCTGAAAAGAGCCAGACTATATATTTATATTTTCATTTAATGGGTATTTATTGAATATCTACTGTATCCTGGGAAGTATGTTAGATGCTGGGACACAGAAGAGAACAAGATAAAGTCCTGCTCTCATAGAGCTTGTATTCTAGTGGAGAAGAAACAAAATAAACACATAAATATGTCACATGTGTGCCATTTATGAATTGTTGTTTCTTTGAATCCTCCCTTCTTTGCCTCGCTTTGTAATACTGGAGCTGGACCCTGTGAACATTTCTGCTTTTCCAGCTGGCAGAATGTTAAATTTGATCAATCAATAAAAGTCACAGTCCAAAGAGATAGTGGCAGGAAGATACTGAGGCTGGGTACCTTAGGGGTACAGTTGATATTAAACCAATTTGCTGTTTTTCCTGTTTAACATGAGGGGTGACTCAGGGCTCTTGTGGATTTGTGAGCTTGTTTTCCAGAAGATTTGTGACCTTGTTTTGCAGAAGAAAGATGCCTTTGGGGAGGTTGTGATCACCAATGGCCAGCCCTCAGCAGCTGTCAAAGCCCAGAAGTCAGACTGCCCAGGGGCGTATTGGGAGCGACCCCTCCTTTGTTTCCTGGAAGCCCTTCCTGCCAAGCCTCTTAGCTCCATAAAACCCCCCTGCTTTCTGTTGTTGGGCAGGTGTATCTGAGCGAACCCAGGCTCCCACCTGCTCATTTTGGCCACTTCAAACAAACCTTTCCCCATCTCCAAGCACCAATGTCTCAGTGTTTGGCTTACTCTGCATCAGGCGCACAAACTTTAGATTAAGAGGTTCTGTATCAATACTTCCTTTGAAGGTTCCAATCCTCCATCTTTATGACTCTGTGAGGAAGGCCAGCAGTTCTTGAGGATGAGCTCCAGCTGCACCCTAGGACATGTTCTCCCCACTAGAGTCACTACCCATCAGTTCTGGTCTGCCCACACCCTCCAGGAATGGCAGGCAGTGATGGCCTGGCTGCACCCTCTGGCAATGGTGGGCCGACTGTATAGACAAGCTCCATCTGCCTACACTCTCTGGCAAGAGCAGACTGCTTCTAAAGACCGGTGGTAGCCCATACCTTTTGGCAAGTTTCTTTGCCACAGTCAGACTACATATTCCTGTGGTAACTGTGCCCTTTCAGAGAAGGTCTGAATCTCAGTGTTGGGGGAGGGGAGCACTCTTAGTCCTTAGCTCCCTTTTGTGCATTCTTTTTCAGCCTAGAGGTAGTAGCTATCTTTTTGCTCATGCTACATCTAGACACCTTAGGGTCCTCTTGTGTCTCTTTTATTAGTTAACCACCTCCTACTAGTTAATTCTTTATATTAAATTTTGCCTGTTTAAATACATGGTGTGGTTCTGTCTCCTGAAGGGTCACTGACTAACATACAGGTTGTGTAGTAATAAGTGATAAAAAGGAAAATGAGTTTGAAGGAGAGAGGAGGAATTGTTTTGGATAGGGTTGTCAAGGAAGGATTTTGAGGCCTGAATGGAGTGGGGGTATGAAACTTGTAGGGCAGAGTGTTCTAGATGGTGCAAACAGCACCCACAAAGACCCCAAGGTAGAAATAAGCTTGGTGTGTCCAATGAAGAGCAGAAGGCTGGTGTGACTGGGGTTGAGTGAGTGAGGGGGAAAGTGGTAGGAAACAAGTTGGAAAGGCAGTCACGAGCCAGATTACGGAGGGCCTTTAGGGCCATGGTAAGGAGTTTGGGTTATATTCTGCAAGCAGTGGGAAGCCACTGGAGGGTTTTGAGCAGAGGAGTAACATGACCTGACTTACACTTTTCAGAATCCCCTCTGCCTTCTGTGGAAAAGAATTACTTGTAGCAGGTAACGAGGCATGCACAATGATGGAGGTAGGGACTAAGTGTGGAAGTAGAGGTAGTGGTATGTGGTCATTTTCTGGATATATTTGAAGGTAGAGCTGATAGAGTTTCCTGATAGATTGAAGAATGAACTTGCCATTAACTGAGATGGGGAATATGAGAAGAAACACGTTTGGGGTTTGTGTGGGTCGAGTATTTAGCTTGGGAGAGTTTTAACTTACATTAAGTTTGAGAAGCCTATTAAAATTCTAAATGGAGCTATTGAATGGGAAATTTGGTGTATGAGCTGGGAATTCAAAGGAAAGCTAGAGACCAGAGATGTATATTTGGTTGTCATTAGCATATAGATAATAATTCTACTGGATGAAATTCCTAATGTATTGAGTGTAGATAGGTAAGATAAGTCTGAGGATGGAGCCCCGGGTTATTAGAATATTTAGAGCTTGGCAATATGAAAAAGAACCAGGAGAAAAATGTATGGGAGCATCCAATGAGCTAGGAGCAGAATCAAGAGTGTTCTAAAAGTGAGTAAGGCATTTCAAGAACGTGGAACACGATAAAAATATTGTGTGTCAATTGTTTCTGATAGAATAAGGTGGACATCGAGGTTTGATCATATGATCCAGGAATATGGAGGTCAACGGTGACCTTGACAAGAACTGTTTTGGTGGAGTGGCATGGACAAAAATCTGACTGGATTGGGTTCAAAATAGAGGTAAAGAAGGGAAGTGCAGCCAACTATTTCATAGGCGTATTGCTGTAAAGAGAAATGGAGAAATGAGGCAATTGTTGGATGGAAATATTTGCTCAAGAGCGATTGTACAAGTACAATTTCATGGTAATGGTCCACTCAGTGGGAAAATTAAAGATGCAAGAAAGAGAGAGAATAAATGCTATCTAGACCAATATAGTTGCATAGCTGAGAGGGTAAATCCAGTGCACAACTGGTGGGCATGACCCTTGATAGGTGCACAGACAGTTCATCTACAGAAAGAGCAGATTATATACAAGAAGAAAAGTTCATTTAGTGGTGGTAAAACATGGAGGCTCTTTTTTGATAATTTCTATTTCCTTAGAAAAATAAGAGCAATACTTGTAGTTGAGACTGAGGAGTGGGGAGAAGTTGTTTGAGGTTTGTAGAGAGAGTATAATATGAAAAGTGTCGTCTGGGAAAATGGGAGGATGAATTGACTAGAGAAATAGATAGAATACAGGCCAATGAATGTGCACAAATAAGACAGCACATTCTTGGTAATTGAAATCAAACCCAAGTGAAGCAAGAAGTACTCTTTTCCCCATGCTTCCTTTCCTGCCCTTACAATGTGCACATCACAAGACTCGTCTCGCAGCAAAAGGCCAGAACCATAACCATTTCTCCGTTTGAGGTTCTGCCTATCCTACCTATGGTAAGAGAGACTGGTACCGAGGCAGACGGTTGACATGGGCACATTATATGGACTAGAAAAGTAGATGGACCCAATAGCCTATAAAAACTCATTTTTCAGCATTTGAGGTTCAGGTTCCTTGGATAAGTAGAATCATAGATATCTGAAACTCAAATGGCTTATGTTTCCAGGTCCGAAAGAATCTTTGTATGAGCCTGTTTTTTTAGACTTAGCAATGTGCAGACTTATCCTTTTTAAGTAGTCTTAAGTCTTCCAAATGGATGGAACCCAATTAATAAAAGCCACTTCTATGCCCACGTAAATTAAAGCACTTGAAGTGCTAGAAGAAAGTAGTATTTGATGACACACTTTTTCTTTTTCCTGTATTGGACCAGGCTTTTTCACAAATATTAATTCATTTAATCCTTAAATCAAACTAACCAGTTAAGTATTTGTGGTAGAAATCTTTTGTCTTCTCATCATACTTTTTCCACTGGGAACTGCCCATTACCCATCATTTGTGATTTTGACAGAACTCTGCTGGCATAGATATGTGATCCAGGTGATTTCGCAGCATTACCCTTCTTCCTTGAATGGGCCAGCAGAGTCTCCTCTAGGAGGTGATATGTGGATGCTGGGAGAGAAAAGGTCTCTCTTTATTCATTAACACATTCAAAAAACAGTAATGAATATCTACTATATTCCAGCCATTGTTCTAGGTTTTGGGGATAAAAAAGTGGGCAAATCAATGTCTCTCTTTGTGTAGGACTTTCCTTTCTCCACAACTGAGAACTGTAAGAATTATATTATTCAGAAGATTCCACTTGTTATGTTTTTTCCTGCCAAATCTGTCTGAGAGTGAAACCAACAAGAGAAAAACCAAGTCAAGAGACTAGGAAACATACAACACTAACCAACATACAACACGCAAATCAATTTTCGGTACTTGGTTTCAGCCATACCTTAAATTAAATCTGTTCCTTAACCCTTAGGTTACATTTACTTTTTCTATTTCTCCTTAAGTCAGTTTGAGTTGGATTTTCATTTATACTATAAAAAAATAGTTAACGAGTACCTGTAAGTAGACTAAAACTCTGCTAGATGTGGGGATGTAGAGGAGAGGAAAAGGCATAAAGACTTGGCTTTATGGGAACTTCTAATGGGAAAGGCAGATAACAAAGAAATGATTAATAAAATTTCAGATAGCAATATGTGCTTTGAAAAAATTTAGAAAGGTTAATGGAGTAGAAAATATATGTGTGCATGTGGAAGTGTGTGGAGACAACTTTATTTAAAATGTCAAAGAAAGTCTCTCTGAGGAATTGACATTTCTGCTGCGATCTGGATTGTCAAGGAACCAGCCTGTGAAAATCTGGGGCATGAGTTTCCCAGTAGGGGGAAATACAAGTACCACGTCTCTGAAATCTGGAGGTACTTGCTGTATTCGAGTATCATAAAGAAGGTCACGATGAAGAGGGTTGGTGGGTGAGGCATGATCAGTTCATGGAGGGCCTCTTAGAACTTACTAAGGGGTCTGGATTTTATTATGATTGCACTGTGAAACCATTGGTGGCTTTATAGTAGAAGCATAAACTTATTTTTGTTACTTTGTGTTACATCATAACTATTTTGACTGTTGCATGAAGAACGGACTATAGTGGAGCAGGAGCAAAAGCAGTAGGGAAAACAGGTAAAAGTCTATTAATCCAAGTGACAGATGTCACCAGCTTGAACTAAGGTAGTTGTAAGGAGGACAGGGGAAGTGGCTGGAATCAGGATATATTCTTAGAGAGAGCAGCAGGATCTTCTGATGGATTGGATGTATGAGTGGAGGGTGGGAGAGATGAAGAGTGGGAGAGGAAAATCGAGAAAATATCAAGGACGTTTCCTAGGTTTTTGGCATAAGCAACTGGATGAACAGTGGTGACACTAAAGGAGTTGGAGAAGATCTGGAGAAAAAAGGCTGGCAAGAATGTGGATGGGATGAGTGGAGAGATGTCACAATTTTAATATTGAATGTGTTAAGTTTGACACGTTTCCTACCTATAAAAGAGCAGATGTTGAGGACATTATTGGGCTTGCCAGTATGGAGCTTAGAAAGTCACCTGAGCTGGAGATATAAATATATATTCCATTTGAAGCCATGGGATATAATGAGATCTCCCAGGGGGGTGAGGATAGGCATAGAAGAGGGACAAGGACAGAGCCCTTCGATACACCAACACTTAGAATTCAGGCACAAGAAGAGGAGTCAGCAGAGGAGACTGACAAGGAATCACTATTGAGGTCATAGGAAATCCAGGTGATTGTGATACCAAGGAAGTCAAGAGGAGGAGGTGTTTTTGGGGAAAGAATGTGCTCAGCCATGTCCACTGAGGACCAGCTACTGAGAGCCCAGTAAGGTGAAGACTGAGAGCTGAATATTGGTTTTCTAAGTTGACCTCGAAAAGAGATGTTTCAGTGGAGTGCTCGTAGAGACAGGAGCTTACTTGTGGTGGACTGAGGAGAGATGGGGAATTCAGGACAGAGAGACAGAGTTCTTTCAGAAGAGCAGAGAAGTGAGGCAGTTGCCAGAAGGGAATATGGAATCAAGGAAAGGTCACTTGCAACCAAGAGTCCTGACCAATACTGTCTCATTATCCTCATTATACAGATGAGGGAATTGGGGCTTGGAGAGTGCGTAGAACATGCTCAATGACATATGGCTCATATGTGGTAGTATTATAGTTTAAAGTCAGGGATTTTTTTGCTGAAGGCCACACTCTTTTGTACTTTGTGGTAGGCTTCGCTGTTTATACTCTATATAGTATCTAGTGCTAATAGGCAATATTGTAGTAAACAATATTTGCAATACACAGTGTATCATTAAATTATTGTTGCTGTTATTATTATTCTGATTTCCAGGAGTCTAGAACATGTTCTTTTTTTTCTGAGAAAGATTTGCCCTGAGCTAACATCTGTTGCCAATCTTACTCTTTTGCTGAGGAAGATTCGCCCTGAGCTTACATCTTCTGCCAATCTTCCTCTTTTTGTATCCAAGCCGCTGCCACAGCATGGGCACTGACAGACAAGTGGTGTAGGTCTGCACCCAGGAACCAAACCCAGGCTTCTGAGGGGCAGCCCTAGAATGGACGCTTATCACAGCGTCCATTATATTTGTCATCCACATGAAGTAGAAAAATGAAACCAAGTGACACATCTTTCTAGACTGGACCACAATGATTTAGTTGATGATGGAAAAGTTCAAAACTTAGAATTCTTTATTTTATTGTCTATTCAGGGCACAAAGATCAAAAGTAATCACTAGGTCCCATGTATATAAAACAAGTTAAGTTTTTGTTTTCTAAGAGTATTAAAAGCTGTGTGTTTGCCTACTCTCAGGAATTTTATAGTTCCTAATTGTCAATATTATTTGTACAGGCACACATTCAAGTAAGAATTCACGGGACAGTCCTCTTACAATTTGTTGTATAGTCACTTGTCATTTGCATTTATATTTTGAATTTCTTCATTAATGCCTAACCTTTAAATTCAGTGCCCTGGGTGCCTGTTTTCTGAGATACATTTTCTTCCTCTTATATCATTAATTTGAATATTTATGGCTTTTTCTTTGTACCTTTCCTTTACAGTATTTGGTTGTATGTAGGTGACCTTGAATTTGTCAGACTTCCTTAACTCTTGTACAGAGTTTTGACTGAATTACCAAGGTCTGTCTGCTTTTTGGCCTCAGCATAGCAATGGGCACCAGGAAAGGGAAAGCTAATTGCTGCCCTGCTGCTGATTCCCTTTGTGATTCTGGATAAATCACTGGCTGACCCAGCTTCCTTCTGCTCTCACCAATGAGCTGGTAATCGACAATCTTCTCTTCCCAGATTATTAGGTCCTGGGATTTCTGTGATGTCAAATGTTTCAATAGTTTGTGCTGTTTTTATTTCAGGGGAGGAGTAGTACTTACTAATCTTACAAGAGTGTTGTGAAAATTAATTAGTTAATGTTCACAAAGTACTTTGAAGATTAAAAGCCCAGCATAAATGCTTATTATTGTTTTATATACACCAAGGGCCTAGCTGAGCAGACGAATGTTTCCCACAGATGAAAGGATTAGACAACACAGAAAATTGTGGTTTAGTTCTGTAAGGTTGGCAAACAGGTTACTCAGGATTGCATATGTGGGAATTACTCAAACCAGAACAGGGATGTTCCACCAGGGCCTGGAAGAATGTCATAGTGTTGACTTCCAAAGTATCCCAGCCAAGCTGAATATTATGGCATGATATTGACGGTAATGAGGGACTAATAAGTTTCCCAGGTAGAGATGAAAGAAAGGAGAAGGGTAGCTGCAGGGCTGTGAGGAGCTAATGCTACTGAAGAGCCCTCAGAACCTGTTTGATGATAAGATGGGGAGCTGATTGACTGGACTCGTGCTCTGTCAAGCTCAACATGCCCAGGAGGGTTCCAGCTGAGGTCAGAGCCATTAAATAGAATCTGCAGGTCTGCAAATGCATACTTTAATCTTGGACACCGCTGGAGGAATTTAAATTGGTATAGCTTTTTGGGAGGAGAAGTTGATAATATATACCCAAAGTGTCACAAGGGTGCGTACCCTTAACTCGTCAATTTCCTTCCTAGGAATTCATCTTTGGGAATATTTACCTGTCTATTTTGGTGATTATAAGCTTTAGTAAATCTAAATGTCCAAAAACAGGGGATTGAGGAAGGAAATTATGGTTCAAACATAAAGTGAAATGTTATAAAGACATTAAAAATGAGATTCTAGACAGTTATTTATTAACAAGAAAAAATTTCCAAAACTTGTTAAGAAAAAGCCAGCTATAAGGATAGTATATATCATGATGAAGAGATTTTGAAGTATTTTTATTTTCTTATCTGCTTATCCCTATTTCCTAATTTCTCTATACTAAGCATTTATTACTTCTATAGTTTAAAAGAATTACTTATAGAAAAAGAAAATATACATTCCCAGTAGCATTCATGGGGAAGGAGATATACAAAGTAATAAGTCCGTAAGATTGGTGTAAAACCTTTGGAAAAGATCCAAAACAAATATAAAGGGAGAAATAAATGATAAGGTAGCTTAGTTTATCTCATAGTTTATCAGGCTTCTTCTTGGCCTCAATTTTCTCTGAAGCCTTTGGCCATGTGGTTTGCCCATAATGGCCTATGACCAACTCTTCTGAGGCTCATAGTCACAACCCAATAAGACCTCTCCCCAGGTCCACACCCAGCTCTCATGGCCTCTCACCCAAGCTGAGGCTTCAGATCCTGGGTATCTACTCTGGACCCACTGGAAACACAAACCAGCAGTATGAGGGAGTTAGTGCCCTGTGAGCGGAACCTTTGACTGATGGAAGACAGGAGCCAGTGGATATAGTCTTTTCCCTTCTTCCCTGGATGCACTGCCCCAAGATGCAGTAGCTCACATACCTCTCTGAAGACTCTAACACAGGAATAAGCAATCAGTATCACTCCATACACAGAGGTGGCCAGCTCTATAAAGCACCCTTTTATTTGGCACTCCCCTCCTTCTCTGGCCCATTTCTTCTTTCTCTCACTTCTGTTTCCTTGATTACGCTCCCTAATAAAGTGGTAGCACTCAAGCTTTGCCTCAGGCTCTGCTTTCTGGGGAACACCAAGCTAAGACACATTGCGTGAGACTCATAGACAAAGAAGCACTGGATTTCAAAGGCACTATTGCCATTTACTCAATTAGAGTTAAAATAATAATAGCTAGTATTTACTGAATGATTTCTTCGCACTGGAAACCTAGACATTGTATCGTTTAATTCTCATAACAACGTTTGCAATTGAAGAAACTTTGGACTAGAGAGGTTAAGATGCCTGCCCAAAGTCACAGAGCATAGGAACTTGAACTTAGGTGTGTTAAACACCAAATTCGATATTGCTCACACCACGTGGTATACATAATCTAGAAACATGGGCTATAGAGATTCTTAAGAGATATTTCCTACCTCAAGAATTATAGTCAGGCTAAGCAGCCACAACTAGGTCACGTAAAACATCAGCAAAGCACAAAAGATGGTGTTTAGTAGAAAGTTAAAGGATGTGACAGTCTATAATTGTTATCAAATTCAGAAATAAAAGAGAAATTCAAGAGGCCAGAAGGAGTTCATGGCAGGGAGGATGTTGCACCAAAGCTGAGACTTAAAGGATGAGTATGATTTGAGAAGATGGAGGGAAGGGAGGAGTAAAGCCAAAAAGGTTCATGGCTGAGATGACAGAGGGAAGGAATACAGCAACGTGTGTGGAATAAGGAGAGGAAGTCCAGAACAAAAGAAAAATGACCTATGGGGGATTCAGTAAATTTGGTTCCTGGGGACCCAGGTTACGGTGATTCTTGAAAGAAAGCAGAAGTGTTTATGTTTGTTATGTAGGGAAAAGAAACCAATCCTTCTGGGCAGGAGAAAGGCATGATCATGGAGTAGATAGAATGGCTTTTTAGGGAAGAAGAATGTAAAAACAAGGAGATTAGGCTATTGTGTTAGAGTCATGAAATATAGTATTTTCCTTGGTCGATGTAAGAATTTTGTGTTTATAAATTAAACACACACACATACACACACACAACCTGGTGCAGCAATTATGGGATGGCATATCACAAGTCTTTATTTCATGAAAATAGGGGTTAGAATTCTCTAGAGTCATCTGTCCTCAGAATGTAAGCTCCCATAGCAGTAATTTAATTTCAGCTAAGACCACAAGAAAAGATGGCATTTATTTAAAATTTTCTATGTGTTGGGCACTGTGCCAAGTTCTCTACACATCATTAATCCTTCCAACCCTTTTATGATCTCCCATTTTTGCTTGAGGAAACTAATGTTGGGAGACGCGCAGTAACTTGTCCAGGTTCAGTGGCTAGTAAATGATAAGAGTCAGAATTCAACCCTTGATCTGTTTGATTCCTTGATTGGTTGGAGTTCCTCTTCCTCCTGACTCCTTTGGGAGTCAGCCACCCAAAGCCCTTCCATTGGGAAGGTTTGGGCTACCTGAGACACAAGAGTGACTTGTTCTTCATGAGCATCCATGTCAACTAATTAAAATTTAAGAACTTCTCGGATTCTGAGGATCTTAGAAGCTTTTGCATCAATCTAGCTGGCTGACAAATTCCCTGGTTAAATTGATTTGGCATGGAGGAAATTTAATTCAGAGGAGTTTCCCATCACTCACAGACTAGAGAAAAATTAAATAATGAAATTTGCTAGCATACTTATGCTGACATACCTGTTCACGAGAAAAAAATAAAAAGTCCCCTTGGGAAGAAACTTCTAGGAATTAGAAAATGGGAAGTGGTGACACCTTTTAAGAAAATTGACCAGTTTTTTCCCTTGGGGAGAACTTGTTGGGCAAAACAAATAAATCTTGGAGAGATATATATTTTTTTCACAGTAAGGACTATCAAGCCCTCCAGGGAGCATGATTCCAGTAGAGTAGATTTTGTGCTCATGTAAGCTGGGTGGCAGCCTTCCTGGTGCAATTTGAGAGGTTCTGGGGGAGATGTCTCAGTCTAATATGATAGAACTGAACCTTCATAATTACAGGGGCTTGCAATTTCAGCAATTAGATATTCCTTTCTGTCTTCAAATAAAGGCTTTGGGGCTTTACAAGTTACTCATTAAAATGCAAATACTCCTGGGAGACACAACACTTTGGATTCTTTTCAGATAATATGTTGAAGAAGGCTCAATTTAACTCAGTTCATTTCAGTACACTTGAATTCAATTTGATTCATTTGAGCACCTACTAAGTGCAAAGTCCTCTGCTGGATCTTTGTGGGAGGAAAAGATGAATAAGGTAAGTTTCAGCCTTCTGCAAACTTCTTAAAGGGACAGAGAGTAAATATTTTTGGCTTTGTGAGCTATTTGGTCTCTGTCATAAGACTCAGCTTTGCCATTGTAGCCAGAAAGTAACACGTAAATCAATGTGGCTGTGTTCCAGTAAAACTTTATTTACCAACAGGCTGCTCTCTGTTCTAGAGGCTTTTAAGAGGGCAGGGGATTTGCTTAAGCTTATCTCTGGTTAAATAAAACCCCAAGAGGAATTTGTAGGACATGGGACTTGACTGGAAAAACCACTGGAATCATCTGGACAACTTTAAAAAATATGGAAGACTGGGTCCCCTGCAGAGGTCCAGGGATTCAGATGGACTTGGTCTAGGGGTATGATCTGGTAACTGGGAGTTTTCAAAGATCAACAAAGTTTGAGAAGCACTGTTGTAGGACAATCCCTGGGAAGTGTTGCTAGATGCAAGGAGGCTCCAGCAGGCAGTACAGTGCCAGGGGAATGGAGGTTTGCAAAGGCTGGCAGTGTGCTTCAGTTCTCCGGGAAAAGGACGTTTAATATGGAAACTTTCCTACCACACTGAAGAACTTCAAAGAAATTTAAGAAGCTTTACTATCCATATAGAAAGGTAAATAACTGATGATAAGCTGTTTTACAAAATCAGAACAGCCTGTATTTACTTGAACCTGGAAAATATTGCAGCCCTAGTCCCTGCTATTGGCCTAGATCTGCAATATCTGTATTCAGATGCTACCTGTATTAGTGTCCAAGGGCTGCTGGATATAACAAAGTACCACGAACTGTGTGACTGAAAACAACAGAAATTTATTCTCTCCCAGTTCTGGAGGCTAGGAGTCTGGAGTCCCAGTGTCAGCAGAGCCATGCTCTCTCTGAAAGCTCTAGGGGAGAATCTGTTACCTGCCTTGCTCCTAGCTTCTGGTGGCCACTGGCAGTCCTTGGTGGTTTTTGGCTCGTGGATGTAGCGCTCTAACTCTGTCCATCATCACATAGCCTTCCCCTTTCTGTGTGTCTGTCTCTGTGTCTCTTCTTATCTTCTTAGCAGGACACCAGTCATATTGTGTGAAGGGCTCACTCTACTCTGCTATGACCTCATTTTAACTTACATCTTAATTACATCTGCAAAGGTCCTACTTCCAAATAAGGTCACAGTCACTAGTACCAGCTGTTGGGACACTCCCACATGAGCATTTACTTTATCCTAGTGTTTCAAGGGTGCAGGTAGTATGGAACAGTAATAGTGGAAGGAACATCGGTCTTGAATCTTAAGGCAGAGTTTGTGGCTTCATCTGTAAAATGGGACTAAGAATCAGAAAAATGATATTTAGGAGACATGTGAAGAAATTTTTCAAACAGAAAAGGCCTACAAAATTTTAAGTATAAAATGTAAGGGGAAACTAAGTAAATCAATTCAAAAGTCATGTGTATATTCTCAGGTTAATAGGCAGTCTGCACTTAATTAAGAGGCACATTCTTGGCCTCTCTAGTTGCAATGAAGTCCTGCTTCTACAGGCTGAGGTTCTTGCTGTGTTACCCTGTCTAGTTAGTCACAAATCCCCAGAGCCCTGGGTGTTCCCTAATCACTCTGAGAGAGGAGCTGTGGCTTGGGAAGGGGTTGTCCCTTTAATTTTTAGGAAGGCACGAACATAGCCTGTTCCAATTTTGCCAGTTTGTCACAAACAGAGGTGGCTCATTGGATAAATCACCTGCCTCCTTATTTTCTCAACCTAAATGATGCATCAGACATGTCACTTCAAGCCCTGAGCATGCTGAGTACCATGAAAGAAACCGCATGTCTCAGTAGAAAGTTGGGAGAACCTGAGCCTGAAGTTGGGCGAGACATGGAGCCTGAATGTCTTCATTTGTTAATTGGGGATAAAAGTACCAACACCAGAGACTCATTGTGAGTGTTCTTTGAGATCAGACGTAAGTTCTTAGCACAAGTTCAGTGGTCAATCACATTAATAAAGCATCAGGACAAAAGCTGGTTATTTTAATTCTCTGCAGTTCAAAGCCAGAATTAGGACAAGACTGCCTTAGGAGAGTTAAAGGGGCAACAGACAAGCTGTAGGATTCTAAAATGGCTCTTTAAAGAGATCAGTAGTGCCCAGGATAGAAAGAAAAAAAATGCTGCTAAGACAGATGAAATCCCTCTGCAGAGCTGTGTCCCCAGGAGGTGGGATGGCCACTGTCCCAGCAGGCAGCGTGAGCTAGATGGTCAGAGTCCAATTCCCACTATGTCTGCCAGGCAAATACTTGCCCAAGGACTGCTTAAAAATAGCATCAGACGCCACCCACCACCGAAGGTCAGTTTCCAGGAAGGTAGGGTGAGCGGGTGGAAGGTACTGCGCTAGAGGCTCCACACCTGCCCCCGTGGACTCAGAGCTTAATTTTCATTTGGTAAGAGGTTCTATTTGGCACATTAGCTTTCCTTTAGTGAGGAATACAATAAAGCTGGGACAGGCTGCGGCCTTGAGTCTTCCTCCACTGAGAATTTAAAATTAATCCACGGGTCATGGAGAGCGTTCAAAGGGCAAAGAAAAAAGTCTCTGTTTACTCATTTCCCCCCTTTTCTCTCTCTCTCAACTTTTTCCGAAACTTTTACTCTCTTTGTCACTGTCTCAAGTTGCCAGTTCACCCCACCATCTCCCCCCACTTAGAGACGGCATCCCCACAGTGTAGTGCTGTTGAGGGAAGCCTCGGTCAGACAGCTACATTTTTAGGGAAAGTGAGAACTGATGGTTATATTCAAGGCGAGGACATCCCATTTGTGCGTGAGTATGTGTGAGTGTGTCAGGGGTGGTGGGGAGAGTGTTTTCAGGCCTGTTATTAGATAGAATGAATCAGGATTAGGGATTCTTACCCAGCAACAAAGGATGGGGGATCTGGACTATGCATTACTATCAGGATGGCGTCCCTCCTCAGCCTCCTCCCACCCCACCCTTCCATGTGGGTAAAATGAGGAATATATTAATTGTTGGGTAATTAAAATGCTGGAGGTGGAATGGTGAGATTAAAGGGTGGACAGCTGAATTAGCAGGTGTCTGTTTCAAAATGCAGGTGAGCTGTCAGCCCTGAAGCAATTGGGAATAGTAAGCCAAGCTCCTGCCAGCCGACGATGCATGTTAATTCTTATTTCCTTTTTCTGTCCTAAAATTTGGAAGCAAATCCACCCTACTGCTCAGCAGGAAACAGTATGGCAAAGGAGACTGTTTTTTTTTCTTTCGTCGTGGAATCTCATAGATACAATTTTGGATTTGGTCGTGTAGGCCTGAAAAGTGACAAGCTGTCAGTGAGAAGTAAAGCAAGTATACTCGTATTGTTGATTCAGATCTTAGAATGATTAGGGGTGAGTGTTTGCGTTCAGAGCAAACCCTGACTTGGGAAGAATTAGAAGATTACTTCTACTTAACTTGCTGGGTGAATTTCTCCTTAAAAGCATTATACAACACTTGTGAACATAAAAAGTCATATTTTGATTCTTTAAATTCACGTGTAACATCAAAACACAAAATTTGATTACAAATCAACTATGGGGAGGGTGCTTGGAAAGGCAGTGGAGGAGGGAAAGACGGCATGAATACTGAGTAATGTAAGAAGCCAAGAAGATGGGCAGAATAGCACGGGTGTGAGTGGTTTCCCTTCATTCGGAGGATGGTGAGAATGCTTTCGGTTGGAGCTCAGAGAAGGCTTCTTAAGAAAATGACATTTGAGGTAGACTTCAACAATGAGAAACGGAGATGGAGGGGAGGAGAGTAATTACAGATGAGGAACAGAGAAATTAAAAGAAGATGCGTGGACCGTACTTTGTAAATGTTGTGTAGTCTTTTTTGCATAAATACAGGCAAGGGCAGATTGCTGTGTCAGTGTTTCTCAATCTGGCTGTGCTCTAGAACACCTGGGGAGCTCTTAAACGCCCCCAGTGAGCAGGCACATCCCACATGAACTGAATCAGAAACTCAAGATGTAAGACCCAGGCATCAATATTTTTTAACACTCCCCAGGTGATTCCAATATGCTGGCAAGGTGAAGAAGCTAGCTGATCAGCTACAAACAAGGCCCCTGATTCTATTCTCACTTAGCACAACCTGAAGAGCAGCTTTTCACTGGAGAAAAGGTATATCTGAAAAAAAAATTGGGCCTTTGATATATTTTGACTAATTTATCAGGAGAAGCATTATTAGATGGTTTCCTTGTTCATCTCAGAAGTGATTATGAGAACTGCAGTAGAGAAACAGAGGACTAGACTAAGGGGCTGTGGCCAAATAATGGAAGATCTTAATTCTGGGCCAAGCAGCATGAATTGTATCCAAAAGTCAATAGGCAACATTGAAAGTGTTAAGTTAGGAATGATTTAAAAGTCACAGCTGCAGTTAGCGATAAGAATATGTTAGGTATGAGTAAGATGGAAGCAATGGAGGCAGAGGGACAATTAGGAGATTACAGAAGTACTTCAAGCAGGAGGGACTGAGGCCACAACAGCAGGATGGCTTTGAGAATGGAAAGTGGGTGGAAGTGAATGTGAAATACTGGGGCAATGGAGATGGCAGAACTAGTGTGGTAAAACTTCTTCCTATCCCCTTCTGCTGGCCAAGAGAGACACCTGGACTAGAAATGTGTCATATGCCTTCTAAAGAAGTCAGAGGGGAGTTGGGGCAAGTGCCACTTTAGCCTTGGAGATGTTATGTACCAAGGGGTAGGGAGGAAGACGTGGCGTGGAGAGGATATGGATTTCTCATAGAGGCTAGCTGGATTGGTCTTCTGAAGAGTACTGATTTTGAAGATGTTTGGTTGTGTTTGATTTCAGATTTGTTTGGGGGAAAAAAGAAGTGTTATAGCATGGAGTCAGCCACCTCTTCAGTCCCTAACCATGGGACTGCCCTTTAATCTCTTTTGCTGGAACAGAAGAAAAGAAATAGTTCCATGGTATAGCATGGTATGAGACTCATGAAAGGGGTCCCAGAAAGTGGCGTGATCAGAGTATTAAAGGCTACGAAGAGGTCAGAGTGGGTGAGGATCCTGAATGACAGCAGATTTTCATGTAAGTGTGCAGAAACGGGTTAACATAACACGCCTGAGACTCCCATTCTTAGAAGGCCTGCTTGCTAGGGTGGCCTAGGCTGGCATCTGAGATCTTAAATTTTAGGAAGGTTCTCACCATTCTCTAACTGATAAGAGTGGCTCACTGTGCCTAAACTGTTTGTGCAATGCAGTTTATCTTAAACATGCCCTTTCTTCTGGGAGTCTGGAATTTTGCTATGTGCTAGGCGCACCAGCCTCCAATAAAAACCTTGGGCACTGAGTCTCTAATGAATTTCCTTGGTGGACGATGTTTCACATGTGTTGTCACAACTCACCACCGGAGGAATTAAGCTCATCCAGAGTGACTCCACTGGGAGAGGACTCTTGGAAGCTTGTGCCTGGTTTGCTCTGTGTCTCACCCCATGCACCTTTTCCCTTTGTGGATTTTGCTTTGTAGCCTATTGCTATAATAAATTATAGCTATTACTACATACTGGGTCTAGCCAATGCTCCTAGTGAATCACAGAAACTGGGGGTGGTTTTGGGGAGCCCTGACATAATAAGAATGAAGAAAATTTAAGACGAGTCTAGTTAGAAAAACCAGATCTTGAACTAGTAAGTTTAAAAAAAATTTTATTGAGGTCATAATAGTTTAAAACATTGTGAAATTTTAGTTTTACATTATTATTTGTCAGTCACCATATAATTGTGTCCCTTTACCCCTTATGCCCACCCTGCAACGCCCTTCTCCTCTGGTAACCACTAATCTGTTCTCTTTGTCCAGGTGTTAGTTAATCTTTCACATATGGGTGAAATCATATGATGTTTCTCTGTCTGGCTTATTTTGCTTAATGTAATACCTTCAAGGTCCATCCATGTTGTTGTGAATGGGACAATTTTGTCTTTTTTATGGCTGATTGGTGTTCCACTATGTATATATGTATATACACCACATTTTCTTTATCCAATCATTGGTCAATGGGCACTTCAGTTGCTTCCACTTCTTGGCTATTGTGAATAATGTTTCAATGAACATAGGGGTGCATAAGACTCTTTGAATTGTTGATTTCAAGTTCTTTGGACAAATACCCAGTAATGGGATAGGTAGGTCATATGATATTTCTATTTTTAATTTTTTGAGAAATCTCCATACTTTTCTCCATATTGGCTGCACCAGTTTGCATTCCCACCAGCAGTGTATGAGGGTTCCCTTTTCTCCACAACCTCTCCAATATGTGTTATTTTTTGTCTTGGTGATTATAGCCAATCTGATGGGTGTAAGGTGATATCTTACTGTAGTTTTGACTTGGATTTCCCTGATGATTAGTGATGTTGAACATCTTTTCATGTGCCTGTTGGCCATCTGTATATCTTCTTTGGAAAAATGTCTGTTCATATCCTCTGCCCATTTTTTAAATCTGGTTGTTTGTTTTTTTGTTGTTGAGTTGTAAAGTTCTTTATATATTTTGGATATTAACTGCTTGTCAGATATACTTTCTCCCAGTTCGTGGATTGTTTTTTTTGTTTTGTTCCTGCTTTCCTTTGCCTTGCCGAAGCTCTTTAGTCTGATGAAGTCCCATTTATTTTTTCTTTTGTTTCCCTTACCCAACCAGACACGGTATTTGAAAAGATCCTAAGACCAATGTCAAACAGTGTACTGCCTATATTTTCTCCTAGGAGTTTTATGGTTTCAGGTCTTACATTCAAGTCTTTGATCCATTTTGTGTTAACTTTTGTGTATGGTGAAAGACACTGGTCTACTTTCATTCTTTTGCATGTGGCTGTCCAGTTTTCTCAATACCATTTACTGAAGAGACTTTCCTTTCTCCATTGTGTTTCTTAGCTCCTTTGTGAAGGTTAGCTGTCTGCAGATCTGTGGTTTTATTCCTGGGGTTTCAATTCTGTTTCATTGATCTGTGTGTCCGTTTTTGTACCAGTACCATGCTGTTTTGATTACTACAGCTTTGTAGTATATTTTGAAGTGAAGGATTGTGATGCCTCTAGCTTTGTTCTTTTTCCTTAGGATTGCTTTAGCTATTCAGGGTCTTTTGTTGCTCCATATGAAGTTTAGGATTCTTTATTCTATTTCTGTGAAGATCGCCATTGGGGTTCTGATTGGGATTGCATTGAATCTGTGGATTTCTTTATGTAATATGGATGTATGTTTATTTTTCCAACCCATATTCATGGAATATCTTTCCATTTCTTTATGTCATCATCAATCACTTTCACTAATGTCTTATATTTTCCATTGTATATGTCTTTCACCTCCTTGGTTACATTTATTCCTAGATACTTTATCCTTTGTGTTGCAATTGTAAAAGGGGTGGTATGCTTGAGTTCTCTTTCTGTTAGTTCATTATTAGAGTATAGAAATGCAACTTATTTTTGTAAGTTGATTTTGTACCCTGCAACTTTGCTGTAGTTGTTGATTATTTCTAATAGTTTTCTGATGGATTCTTTAGGGCTTTCTATATAGAAAAACATATTATCTGCAAACAGCAAGAGTTTCATTTCTTCATTGCCTCTTTGGACTCCTTTTATTACTTTTTCTTGCATAATTACTCTGGCCAAAACCTCCAGTACTATGTTGAATAAGAGAGACAAGAGCGGGCACCCTTGTCTTGTTCCTGTTCTCAGAGGGATGGCTTTCAGTTTTTTCCCATTGAGTGTGATTTTGGCTGTGGGCTTGTCACATACGGCCTTTATTATGTTAACATACTTTCCTTCTATACTCATTTTATTGAGAGTTTTTATCATAAATGGATGTTGGATCTTGTCAAATTCTTTCTCTGCATCTTTGAAATGCTCATGTGTTTTTCATTCCTCATCTTGTTAATGTGGTGTATCACATTGATTGATTTGCAGATGTTGAACCATCCCTTGCATCTCTGGTATAAATCCCATTTGATCATGGTGAATGAGCCTTTAATGTATTACTGTATTCAGTTTGCCAATATTTTGTTGAAGATTTTTGCATCTATGTTCACCAGCGATATTGGCCTGTAATTTTCCTTCTTTGTATTGTCCTTGTCTAGCTTTGGGATCAGGGTGATGTTGGCCTCGTAAAATGTGTTAGGAAGTGTTCCATCTTCTTCAACTTTTTGGAGTAGTTTGAGGTGGATAGGTATTAAGTCTTCTTTAAATTTTTGGTAGAATTCACCAGAGAAGCCATCTGGTCCTGGACTTTCATTTTTTGGGAGGTTTTTGATTACTATTTCAATTTGTTTACTTGTAATTGGTCTATTCAGATTCTGTATTTCTTATTGTTTCAGTTTTGGGAAGTTGTATGAGTCTAAGAATTTATCCATTTCTTCTAGGTCGTCCAATTTGTTGGTGTATAGTTTTTCATAGTATTCTCTTATGATTTTTTGTATTTCTGTGGTATCTGTTGTAATTTCTCCTCTTTCACTTCTAATTTTATTTATTTTAGCCTTCTCTCTTTTTTTCTTAGTAAGTCTGGCTAAGGGCTTGTCAATTTTGTTTATCTTCTCAAGGAACTAGCTCTGAGTTTCATTGATCCTTTCTACCATTTTTTTTGGTTTCAATTTCATTTACTTCTGCTCTAATTTTTATTATTTCCCTCCTTCTGCTGACTTTGGGCTTTGTTTGTTCTTCTTTTTCTAATTCTCTTAAGAGTTTAAGTTTAAGATTGCCTATTTGAGATTTTTCTTGTTTGTTAAGGTGGGCCTGTGTTGCTATGAATTTCCCTCTTAGGACCACATTTGCTGTGTCCTATATGCATTGGTATGGTGTATTTTCATTTTCATTTGTCTCCAGACATTTTTTGATTTCTCCTTTAATTTCTTCAATGATCCATTGGTTGTTCAGTAGCATGTTGTTTAGTCTCCACATATTTGTCACTTTCCCAGATTTATTCTTGTAGGTGAGTTCTAGTTTCATAGCATTATGGTTGGAAAAGATGCTTGATATGATTTCAATCTTCTTAAATTTATTGAGGCTTGCCTTGTTTCCCAACATATGGTCTATCCTTGAGAATATTCCATGTGTACTTGAGAAGAGTGTATATTCTGCTATTTTTGGATGGAGTGTTATATGTATATGTATTAAGTCCTTCTGGTCTAGTTTTTAATTTAAATACACTATTTTCTTGACTTTTTGTCTGGATGATCTATCTGTTGACATAAGTTGGGTGTTAAAGTCCACTACTATTCTTGTGTTGTTAATACTACTATAATTGTGTCCTTTTAGGTTTGTTAATAGTTGCTTTATGTGCTTTGGTGCTCCTGTGTTGGATGCATAGATATTTATGTGTTATGTCTTCTTGGTGAGTGTCCCTTTTTTCATTATATACTGCACCTCTTTGTCTCTCATTGCCTGTTTTATCTTGAAGTCTACTTTGTCTGATATAAATATGGCAACACCTGATTTCTTTTGTTTGCCATTAGCTTGGAGTATCATCTTCCATCCCTTCCCTCTGAGCCTGTGTTTGTCTTTAGAGATGTGTTTCCTGGAGGCAGCATATTGTTGGGTCTTTGTTTTTTTTTGGAAGATTAACCCTGAGCTAACATTTGCCCCCAATCCTCCTCTTTTTGGTGAGGAAGACTGGCCCTTAGCTAACATCCATGCTCATCTTCCTCTACTTTATATGTGGGATACCTACCACAGCATGGCTTGACAAATGGTGCATAGGTCTGCACCCAGCCCCCAAACTGGTGAACACTGGGCCACTGATGTGGAATGTGCAAACTTGACTGCTGCATCACTGCACTGGCCCTGTTGGGTCTTGTTTTTTAATGCATCCCACCACTCTCTGTCTTTTGATTGGAAAATTCAATCCATTTACATTTAGAGTGATTATTGATATATGAGGGCTTAATGCTGCCATTTTATCACTCGTTTTCTGGTTGTTCTGTATTTCCCTTGTTTCTCGTCCCCTGTATTTTGGACTAACAATTCAGTTTGGTAGTTCTCTATGATGGTTTTCTCAGTTTTGTCTTTATTTGTCACTGTGGCTCTGTTCTGATTATTTGTTTAGTGATTACCATGAGGTTTGTATAACAAAATCTTGTAGATGAGATAGTCCATTTTCTGAATGCCTCTTTTTCCTTACTCTAAGCTGATTCCATCCTTTACCTCTTCCCCTTCTACGTTACTGTTGTCACAATGCATTCCATCTTGTATTGTGAGTTTGTGGTTAAAATGACAAGATTATAGTTATTTTTGATGTTTTCCTTCCCTTTATCCTTAAGTTTATAATTAAGTGTTTGCTAACCTGTTCTGATAGACAGCTGCAATTTTCTGATTTTGCCTGCCTGTTTATGTCCTTGCTCAAGGCTTTGTAAACCTTTTATTTCTTTTCAGGTATGAGGGCCTTCTTGAGCATTTCTTGTAGAGGAGGTCTTGTGGTGATGGACTCCCTTAGCTTTTGTTTGTCTGGGAAAGTTTTTATTTCTCCATCATATCTGAAGAATAGTTTCGCTGGATATGGTATTCTTGGCTGAAAGATTTTGTCTTTCAGTATTTTGAATATATTATTCCACCCTCTCCTAGCCTGTGAGCTTTCTGTTGAGAAATCCACTGAAAGCCTGATAGGGATTCCCTTGTAAGTTATTTTCTTCTGCCTTGCTGCCATTAATACTTTTTCTTTGTCATAGACTTTTGGCACTTCTACTAATATATGCCTTGCAGAAGGACTTTTTACGTTGATATATTTAGGAGTTCTATTAGCTTCCTTTACTTGTATTTCCAGCTCCTTCCCAGGTTTTGGAAGTTCTCAGCTATTATTTCTTTGAATCAGCTCTCTGCTCCTTTCTCATTCTCTTCTCCCTCTGGAATACGTATAATCCTTACGCTGTATTTCCTAATTGAGTCAGGTATTTCTTGGAGAACTTCTTCATTTCTTTTTAGGCTTAGTTCTCTCTCCACCTGAAGCATTTCTGTATTTCTGTCCTCCATAATATCAGCTCTGTTATTCAAGGACTTCATATTTTTCTTTGTCTCATTCATTGTGTTTTTCATCTCCAACATTTCTGATTGGTTTTTCTTTATAGTTTTAATCTCTTTTGTGAAGAATTCCATCTGTTCATTAATTTTGTTCCTGATTTCATTGAACTATCTGAATTTTCTTGTAACTCACTGACTTTTTTTATGATAGCTATTTTGAATTCTGTCATTTAGATTGAAAATTTCTGTGCCTTCAGGATTGATTTCTGAGTGCTTGTCATTTTCCTTCTGGTCTAGAGTATTAATATATTTCTTCATACTGTTTGATGGTGTGGATTTGTACCTTTGCATAGTGATAGTGTCTGGTCATAGATTCCACCTGTCATCACTTGGGGGTGGGTCAGTTGTGTATCCTTAGCCTGCCACAATCCCTGGTGTTGGTGCCTGTCCTTTGGAATCTGTGCTGTTAGGGCCCATCTGCAATTGTTGGTTCATTCACTTACAGCTGCTGCTTTTCTAAGGTGTGTGTGGGCACTCTGGTTGACCAGCTGAGCTGGAGTGCCTAGCAGGTGGAGGGGTGCTGTCTTTCACATGCATGTTCTTGGGGGGAGAGGGTGGGTTCTGGCTCTTCTCTCACTGTCTACTCTCCTGGGGTGTTGGCTTGATGAAGACACCCCTGCAATAGCTTAGCCTCCTCTGTGTCGAGCTTTCCCTTGGGCCATGAGGGAACTTGGATAGAGAAGGCAGTCCCATGGAGAACCGCTCCTCCCCTATCTTTTCTCAGAGCTGGAGATGGTCCCACACCCTGGGTCACTGAGGGGGAGGGAGAGGAGATCCCGTTACCTCCTTCCACTTCCTCCTGGGGGGTCCAGCTCCTCCACCCTCAGACATTTGGCTGTGTGGGTGTCTCAGATGTCTTTTGTGTTGTGTGAATGTTCTCTGTTGGTTCACTTATGTCCTTTTCATTGTATCTTAGTGGGGAGAGTCTAAGGGAAGAGCTCACCCCTCCATGAAGCTGACCTTGAACTAGTAGATTTTTAATAGTTGAAGTAAGTGGGTCTATATGTCTTTGAAAGTCACAAGGGAGAAAGATTTGAATTTAAATTATTTATCCAAACTATCTGATTATGATCAAAGTGGAAAGCTGATGTTGTCTACTTCCTTTAAAGAAATAAAATGTGAACACAGTAAAAAGAATGTTATGAAAGTAAAATTTGAAAGAGGCGATTACTCAGGCTGTCCACATGTATTATAAAATTTCAAAACTTCATATTTTGTTTCCTGCTGCTCTCCCTGCCCAGGTGACCAGGTGCACTGGTGTGATAAGGCTGACCCCTGACACAGTTTTCCTCTCTGCACTCCCCAGACAATCACCTAGGAAGATTCAAATGTCCCAATGCAATCCGCTAGAGATTTTTCTTGTGTACTCCACCCTGATCTCCAATAAAGGTGCTCGTCCACATGTCCTTGGTCTCTCTTAGCTCCCCACCTGCTTGGCTGAGCCTGCTCCCTTGGCACTTCTCCCTTGTGATCCCCTCTTGGCATGCGTGACTCTCTTTCTAAGACATGCGAGTATAATAAACTTTGTTTTTCTGTGCCTTTCTTGTGTCCCTTCTTGTGGTCACACTGGACTTACCATCACATAAAAGAACACAGAACAGTACTACTTAGTGATATTTATTTTTCTGTGTCTAATTCCAGCACAATAAAATAACACAATAAATGCTGAATGAGGTACAAAGAAAGGCTAATAAAATAAATGTGCGTTTTTTTCCTGCATTAGCTTGGGCTACCATAACAAAATAGTAAAGACTAGGTGGCTTAAACTACAGAAATTAATTTTCTCTTAGTTGTGGAGGCTGGAAGTCTGTGATCAGGGTGCCAGCATGGTTAGGTTGTGGCGAGGATTCTTTTCATGGCTTGCAGATGGCTACCTTCTAGTTGTGTCCTCACATGTTGGAGAGAGAGTGGTCTCTCTCTTTGTCTTCTTATAAGGGCATCAGTACTATTGGATCAGAGCTCCACCCTTATGACCTCATTTAACTTTATTCACCTCCTTAAAGGCACTATCTCCAATAAGGTCACATGGGAGTTAGGGCTTCAACATACGAATTCTAAAGGGGCACAATTCAGTCCGTATCATTACCCTTCTTGAGAAACTCTCTCTTGACCTCCAGCCACCAACTTTTTTCATAAACAAACTTTCTCAAATGAGAGATTATAGCTGTGTGCAGCATTTCTTTACTGGCATTTTGACTTGAACTCTCTGCAATCAGTTTCTTCTTTCAAAACTCCACTGAAATCTTTCTCCTTCATTTCCTGGTTTTCACTCTTTAACTTCTCTGTTGCATCCATGCTGTTTTAGCCCCTGGCTTCTCAAAATTCCTTCCTCTCATCGCTTTTCAAACTCTGTATTCACCAAATTTGTGATAATCTCTTTACCCCATTTCTTTCTCTTCTAACTGCTTTTTAAAAGTTTATCTTTTGGGAAATCTGAAGAATAAAAAATTGAAGAGGATAGTGTAACAAACCACCATGTAGCCACCTTGTCGTGTTATGGTCTATCTGTTTTTATTGACATTCTCCATCCCAGGATTGTTTTAAAGCAAATGTCAGACCGCATATCATTTTGTACATATATATTTCAGAATATATATCTTAAACATAAAGATTTACAAAATCATAACCTCAATACTTCTTACCACACCTAAAAAATCACCAATAATTCCTTAATATAATCAAACATCCAGAAAGTGTTCAAAATTCCTTGATTGTCTCATGAATGTATTTTTCATAGTTAGCTGCTTGCTTTAATCAGCATCCAAGAAAAAGCTCAATATTGCAAGGTTGATGTGCCTGTCAAGTGTCACTTGACAGATACCTCCTCCCTCTCTTTATTATTTTTTTCTTGAAATTTCTCTGTTGAAGTCTGTAGGTTATTTGTCCTCTAGAGTTTCTCAAGTCAGAATTTTTCTGTTTGAATTCCATGGTGTCAACCCTATAAATTGGTGGCAAGATGCAGAAAGGCTTGATCAGATTCAAGTTCAATTTTTTTTCAAGGATATTTCAATTCAAGTATGTGATGCCAATTGCTGTTTCTTTTCCTTGGTCTTCAGGGTAGTCTCCTGCTAAGCCTATTCTCTAGTGTTCAGTTCTTCTGCCCACGCACTTTCAGAGCAGCAGTCTATTCCCAAATCTTAATAACCACTTCTAAAGTGTGATATAGAATGTTAACCCAAAGTGATACAGAATATTAGCACTGAAAGAAAAGTCAGACATTGGTCAATGTAAGGCTCCCAGACTGATGTTTTCTTATTACATTTTGGAAGATACTTTGTGAATAAAGAGTCTATAGTCAAATAATTTTGGAAAAACCTTTAGTGAATAAGCTTAAACAGTTTTCTTTACAATGTGAATGTACTGTGTAAATATAAAGGGAGAGAGATGGTAATCAGTGTTTCCTAAACTTGTTTGACCTTGGAACTACCCTTCTTATAATGATATTTATTAAAGCTTCCCCGTAAACAGTGTTCCATGGAATGCTCTTTGGGAATGCTGGAAAATTAGGTCTCAGTGAAGGCAAGTCTAGGATTCTTTCCTCTAGACTCTGTTTACAGTGTAGTAAGCAGATACTTTGTCTTACTTGACTTCTTTGTATGGAATAGGTTTTAACTTAAAAAAAAATGACCCACAAATTGGACAAACTAGAAGAAATGGTTAAATTCCTAGAAACATACAACCTACCAAGAATGAATCATGAAGAAATAGAAAATCTGAGTAGATCAATTGCTAATAAGGAGACTGAATCAGAAATTAAAAAATCTCCCTACAAAAAAAGTTCAAGACTAGATGGCTTCACTGGTGAATACTATCAAAAACTCAAAGAAGGGGGCTGGCCTGGTGGTGCAGTGGTTAAGTTTGCACGTTCTGCTTCTCAGTGGCCTGGGGATCACCAGTTCAGATCCCGGGTGCAGACATGGCACCACTTGGCAAGCCATGCTGTGATAAGTGTCCCACATATAAAGTAGAGGAAGATGGGCATGGATGTTAGCTCAGGGCCAGTCTTCCTCAGCAAAAAGAGGAGGATTGGCAGCAGTTAGCTCAGGGCTAATCTTCCTCAAAAAAAGATAAAAAAAAAAGAAAAAAAAACTTGAAGAAGAATTAATACCAATCCTTTTTAAACCGTCCCAAAAGATAGAAGAGGGAGGACTTCCAAACTCATTTTATGAGGCCAGCATTATGCTGATATCAAAACCAGGCAAGGATACCACAAGAAAAGAAAACTACAGGCCAATATCCCTGATGAACTTAGATACAAAAATCCTCAATGAAATATTAGCTAATGCTAATTCAACAATACATTAAAAGTATCATACACCATGATCAAATGGCAATTATTCCAGGGATGCAAGGATGGTTCAACATCGCAAATCAAACAATGTGATACACTATGTTAACAAAATGAAGGATAAACATCATATGATCATCTCAATAGATGCAGAAAAAGCATTCAACAAAATTCAGCATCCATTTATGATACAAACTCTCAACAAAGTGCATATAGAGGGAAGGTACCTCAACATAATAAAGGCCATTTATGACACTTCCACAGTTAACATCACACTAAATGGTAAAAAGCTGAAAGCTTTTCCTCTAAGATAGGAACAAGACAAAGATGTCCACTCTCACTACTTTATTCAACATAGTATTGGAAGTCCTAGCCAGAGCAATTAGGCAAGAAAAAGAAAAGGCATCCAAATTGGAAAGAGAGAAGTAAAAGTGTCACTATTGAGGATGACATAATACTGTGTATAGAAAACCCTAAAGACTCCACCACAAAACTGTTAGAACTAATAAGTGAATTTAATAAAATTACAGGATTCAAAATCACTACACAGAAATATGTTGTATTTCTATACACTATAATGAACCATCAGAAAGACAAATTAAGAAAACAATCCAATTTACAACTGCATCAAAAAGAACAAAATACCTAGGAATAAATTTAACCAAGGAGGTGAAAGACCTGTACACTGAAAACTATAGACATTGGTGAAAGAAATTGAAGAAGACAGAGGTAAATTGAAAGATATTCCATGCTCACGGATTGGAAGAATTAATATCATAAAATGTCCTTACTACCCAAAGTAATATACAAATGCAATACAATCCCTATCAACATTCCAATGGCATTTTTCGTAGAAAAAGAACAAATGATTCTATATTTCTGCGGAACCGCAAAAGACCCTGAACAGCCAAAACAATCTTGAGAAAGAGGAACAAAGCCAGAGGCATCATGCTTCCTCATTTCAAGCTGTATTACAAAGCCAATCAAAACTGTATGTTTTGTCATAAAAACAGACACATAGGGGCTGGCCCCGTGGCCCAGTGGTTAAGTTTGCGTGCCCCGCTGCAGGTGGCCCAGTGTTTCATTGGTTTGAATCCTGGGCGCGGACATGGCACTGCTCATCAAACCACGCTGAGGCGGCGTCCCACATGCCACAACTAGAAGGACCCACAACAAAGAATATATAACTATGTACGGGGGGGCTTTGAGGAGAAAAAGGAAAAAAAAAAACAGACACATAGATCCATGGAACAGAATAGAGAGCTGAGAAATAAACCCATGCATATATGGTCAATTAATTTATGACAAAGGAGCCAAGAATATACAATGGGGAAAGGATATTCTCTTCAATAAATGGTGGTAGGAAAATTGTATAGCCACATGTAAAAGAGTGAAGCTGGAGCACTACCTTATGCTATACACAAAAATTAACTTCAAATGGATTAAAAACTTGAATTTAATACATGAAACCTGAAAACTCTTAGAAGAAATCAGCGGGTAAGTTCCTTGACATTGGTCTTGGCAATGATTTTTTGGATCTGACACCCAAAGCAAAGGCAACAAAAGCAAAAATAAGCAAACGGGACTACATCAAACTAAAAAGCTTTTGCATAGCAAATGAAACCATCAACAAAATGAAACCACAATCCACTGAATGGGAGGAAATATTTACAAATCATGTATCTGAAAAGCGGTTAATATTTAAAATATATAAAGAACTCATACAAGTACATGAAAAGATGCTCAACATCACTAGTCATCAGGCAAATGCAAATCATAACCACAATGAGATCTCACCTCACACCTGTTACAATGCCTGTTATCAAAAAGAGAAGAAATAACAAGTGTTGGTCAGGATGTGGAGAAAAGGGAACACTCGTGCACTGTTGGTGGGAATGCCATTTGGTGCAGCCGGTATGGAAAACAGTATGAAGTTTCCTCAAAAAGTTAAAACTAGAACTACCATTTTATCCAGCAATTCCACTCCTGGGTATTTATGAAACGAAAATGGAAACACTACCTCGAAAAGATGTAAGCAACCTCATGTACATTGCAGCACAATTTACAATAGCCAAGCTATGGAAATAACCTAAGTGTCCATCAATGGATGAATGGACAAAGAAAGTGTGGTGTATTTATACAATGGAACATTATTCAGCCAAAAAAGGAAGGAAACGTGCCATTTGCAACAACATGGATGGACCTTGAAGGCATTAACTAAGTGAAATAAATCAGACAGAGAACTACAAGTATTATAGGATCTGGCTTACATGTGAAATTTAAAACAAACACACAAACAAAACCAAGCTCGTAGATACAGAGAATGGACTGGTGGTTGCTAGAGGTCGGGGAAAGATAGGTGAAATCAGTGAAGAAAGTCAAAAAGCAAAAACTTTCAGTTATAAAATACATAAGTCATGGGGATGTAATTACAATATAGTGACTCTAGTTAATAATACTGTATTGCATATTTTAAAGTGGCTAAGAGTAAATCTTAAAAGCTCTCATCATAAGGAAGAAAGTTTTGTAACTATGTATGGTGACAATGTTAACTAGACTTATTGTAGTGACAATTTTGCAACATATACAAATATCGAATCATAATGTTGTACACCTGAAGCTAATATAATGTATGTCAATTATACTTCAATAAAAAAATCTCTGCCCATCACCTGAGTTTGAGTCCTTTTTTGTCTAGAAGCATACTGTCTTGACCCTTGGGAATACACTGCCACCAAAACACAGCAGTGAAATGAACATCATCTCTCTGCTAGTTGTCCCTTAACATCCTTTCTCTCCTTCTTGTGCAGTAATAGAATGACTACTTTTTAGCAATTGACTACCAGAATAAAAGCTTTATTTCCCAGCTTGGTAGCCAGTGTCTCTCAGTGAATAGTACTATTAAGGGCAGAAAATTCAAATTGGTCCTTAGAAATATGAAGGAAAGCCTTATTAGCAGAATGAAAGGTATTAAGTCTTGATTAATTCCCAGTAACACCGTGGGCTCATGTGTGATTGCATTTTGAATCCCTGTCGCACTCACATCTCTTTAACCTGTGTTCTACTGTGGTTTCCTTCAATCCTCAAGTTGACATTCATTGAATATGCTTTGGGCTGTGATCTGGGCTCTGTGTTTACAATGACGATATGCTATGTTCCCTGTTATGGGAGGGCCCCAATGTGGTGGGTGACGTCAGTCACACAAACTGATCATTATAACCCAGCGTGGGTTGTACAGTGACGCTTTATGCAGGGTCCTAGGGGAGCACATTGGCAGTTTCATTCTCGTTAATCTTGTCAGCCACGAGGCATTTTAAGTCCTCAAAGCTTGGGTTATTCTCCTATTTTCTTCTCTCAACACAGCATGGAACAGCGCTGGGAACACAGTCAGCAATGATAAAATTCATATTGAGAAATTCACCTACACTCGTGTTTCAAAACCACACATCCTAGCCTTGTGATCTGGTGAGCGTTCAGCTAATTCTTTTATCTTGTTTTCCTTCTTCTGTATGGGAGAAACCATACAGATATAAACCAGGTGAATTTTCCAGTGTGGTTTGACAGCATCATGTTTGAGAGAAACAAAATACCACTGTGACCACCTGCCAAAATGTCCCTTTGTAACCATCAAAGCCAGACACTGTCATTAGACACTGTCATGCAAGGCATCATGCACATCTGGAATCAATTCGTTTTGCGATGGGTGTGTGTTTTCTATGGAAGGGAAGTTCTAGATTTAGGAAAGCTGGAGTGAGAAATTTTTAATCTCATCAGGAAAAATTACTCACAGTTAAGAGGTCCCTTGCTCCAGCTGTGGGTCACATGAAAAGTTCACAAATGGTCAGTGAATCTGCTTATTGACTTTTATAACTTCTGCAGTCAAGTCACGGACTGTTGTTTTTCAGCTTCCAACAGAAATCACCCTCTAAAGTTAGATCAGAGCAAAAACCCTTAACTGGCTAATGGACCCCCAGTGATCTTTGTTTTACATGTGGGGAGCAATTTACGTCAAATCACGGAAGTTTAAGTTTGGATCTAACTCTAGACAAGAATGTTCATATTAAAGTGGTAGTCAGTTAAAGCAATTCTGATTTTATGTTGCATAAGATAAAGCTGCTTCTTTTGACAAAAACTAAAGGATTTAAAATTTCTTATTAATATCTCTGCAAAACTATAAAACTTCTGCAGGCTTCAACGTATAGAGTGACGGTATATTTACTCACACATTCACACCTATAGAACTCACCGATCCCCAAACTGGATTTATTTGTATACAACAACTTACACACTGTGCTCAAAGGCTTACATTTATGAATAGAAGTGGGTCCTAAGTCATTGTATTGAGCAGGGAAATTCTTGGTGGGTGTTCTGGATCTTTGCTGTTGAGACAGGAGTCTACTGTCTTTTAAAGGTGGCTTAGTTAAAAGAAGTGAAACTTATTTTACCTTTCCATTGGGGGGAGAATAGGATTTTTAATGATAGGTTTGACTTTTTGGACTAGTGTTCCATGGAAGGAATAGCAAATAATGAATGTAAATGGTGGGTAGAATATTATGAGCTTACTCTGTGGAATGAGTCACTTGGTATCTATCATTTCTAGGACAGATATAATTTCACAGGTCCTTTTGTCTCATCCTTTTACCTTGCGGATTTGGTGCTAGGACTATATACTCTTTTAGCCACAGTCAAATGGGCTTGAACCACATTGTCACTATCTTTTGTTTTTGTTTTCTTTTTTCAATGATTCACATTTTCATTAGATCAGTAACAATAACCATTTTTTTGGCAGGTAAAGTACAGCACTTTGACATGTAGTCTCTCATTGAAACTGAGCTTCACAATCAGCTTGCGGAGAAAGTAGAGGAGGTGTTAATATCCTTGCTTGGCATGTGAGGAAACCAAGGCTTAGAGACCCTCAATGACTTTCCTAGATCTCACCATCAGGACCAATGAGAGCTCAGTCGTAGTCCTCAGTCTCCAGGTTTCAGATGCTCTTTCTACCATTCCTCATCGCTTTTACTGGGCACCCAGCACACAAATGTGCGGTACACACAGTTGGTGCGTGTGGAGAATTCAAGTGAACCTATTTAAAGGCAACGGAATAATCAGTCAGGACTGACCCAAATAGACATAACTCTCTACCCACATAAGCAGCAGGTTAGAACATGGGCAGGCAGCCCAGAATGTGTCTCCTCACAGGCAGACGGACAGCGTTGTCTCTGGAGACTAGCCAGGAGGCCAGAAGTTCTCCCAGAGGGTCAAGAGGGCTGCCAGAAAGGATCTATAATGCTTCCATTTTAGGTTTAAAGACAGTATAGTCACAGCAGGCATATCCTGTACTCTACATGATGCTGACACAAAGGCACATATATTGGCTTGTATGCAGATAGATTGTATCTTGCTGTGAAGGGTGAATCTACAGGCGGTTTTCTAGTTTTAACTCTCAGTCAAACCAATCAACATAAACTAGTCGGCAGCATATGTGGGATAACAGAGTACTTCTAGATCTTTGCTGATTGCACTAGCCGGGTAATTAATTTGGGCATAAGTCATGGTTGGACTGTTCCGCCACTGCATGTTCAGATTTTTCCCACGCTGACTGTGGCAGAGGCTGATAATTACCTACCCAACATCCACTCTCCCCTCCTTCTCAGTCATAGAACTCTGGTTTTATAGAGGACAGCCAGAGTACAATTATAAGGCCATTTTCCACACTCTGCCCTGCAGCTAGGAGTGGCTGTATGGGTATATTTTGGTCAATGAAAGGTTAGCAAAAGTAGTCTGTGGGACTTTTGGGAAGTTTCCTTAAAGGGAAGTGGCTTGGCCTGCCTTCTTGCTGCCTGGAATGAGAGTGCGATGGCTGGAGCTCTAGAAGCTGTCTTGTAAGCCTGGTGACAAGGGCAACATCTTAGGAATTGAAGAGTGGAGGACAGTAAGGAGCCTGAGTCATTGAAAACTCATGACGCTGCCATGACAGTCCTGGACTGCTGATCTCTGGACTTATTTTATGTGTGAGAGACGTAAGCTTCTATCTTGTTTAAGCCACAATTACTTGGATGTTTTGTTATATTGCAGTGGGACCTTATGCCCAATGATACATGGATGGGCACATGGTGATAGAAGAGATCTAAAAAGTGGTAAAAATGGAGGTGAAAAACATTTTAAAAATACAAGGGAAGAAGAAGAATTTTGGGTGACCTAATAACAAAACCAAAGAAAATAAGTAAATCATGTAGTTGGATAATATTTATCTCTGCTGTTTTCCAGTTCTTTCTACTCCTACCCTTTGGCCTATGGTTTAAACACCACTGCCCTGACAGTAAGAATGCTACAGAGAGAATACGTGTCAAATTACTGGCTGCTAAAGTTTTATGTAGACTTTTTAAAGTCCATAGAGGAGGTGAAAATATATATTTTGAATTACTCAACTTTCTATTATGGAGGATTTGCAATACAGTACCCGCCCCATGCTCATCGCCCAGTCTCAACCGTCAGTCCATGGTCAATCACGTCCCATCCATACCTCCATCCACTTCTCCCTGCTCATTGCTTTTGAAATAAACTTTTACTTTTGGAATAATTTTAGATTTCCAGAAAAGTTGCAAAGATAGCACAGAGAATTTTTACCTTTAACCAATTTCCCTTTTTGTTAATGTCTTAAATTACGTTGATGCATTTGTCAAAATGGATAATTTATATTGGTATATATCTATTAATTAAATCTAGATTTTATTCAGATTTCACCAGTTTTTCCACTAATATTCTTCTTCTGTTCCACAGTCCAATCCAGAATACCACATTGTGTTTAGCTCTGTATTATTTTGAATCATAGCCCAGATATTAAATGGTTTCATCTGTAAATATTTTAGTACATATTTCTAAAAGACAAGGACTCTTTATAATGCAACCACAATGTCATCATTGCACCTCCAAAATATCAATAATTTCTTAATATCATCTACATCAAATCAAACATTTTCTTGTAAATGTCCTTTTTATGCTTTTTTTTTCCTAATCCTGGATCCAAACGTGACCCAAACATTATGATTGATTTGTACGTCTTTTATATCTCTTTTATTCTGTAAATTACCCCTTCTTTTGTCTCTCTTTTCTTTGCAATTTATTTGTTGAGGAAACTGTGTTGTTTGTCCTGTAGTGCCTGCCCCTGCACGCCCCCATCCAGATTTTACTACTACGCCCTTGAGGGGTAGTTTTACATATTCTCCCATCCTCTGCATTTCCTGCAGTTTAGCTCTAGAGCTTGATCAGATTCACTCATTCATTCATTCAATTAGTTTTGGCAAGAATATTTTATAGATGGTAGTGTGTTTTTCCACAAATAGGTACATATTGTCCGGCTATCTCTCTTTTTGCAGTGTTTGTGGCTGTTGATGTCCTTTGTTATAGAGACTGCAAACTGATGATATTGTAATCCTAACATTTCTTCTTCATTTATAAGCTGGAATACTTTTATAAAGAGGACATTTCCCCCACTTATCATTTTGTTATTGTGGCACATATCATATAAGAAGGTAAGATCAGTACTGATTCCTTATCTTTTGCCACTTTGAAAATTAGAGTTGATCTCTTAGCAGCCTCTAATAGTGACCAATTAATTTAGAGTCCATAGTCTGGAAAAACACGTGTTTCTTATGTGAAAGAGCTGAGTGCTTGAGTATTCACTTAGTATCCCCAAAATTCTTGGCTTGAGAGCCCAAATACCCAAACCTGGAGGTTTGGTTGACTTATATATCCATGAGACATAGTATAGGGGAAAATGAAACAGAGCTTCCTTTCCCAAAAGGGAACTGAACAAGAGGTGGGGAGGGGGAGAATTAGAGGAGACCAGATTAGAGCTTGGGTGTTGATGGAATCCTGAGAAGTGGAATCAAACCCCAAGTGTGTGTGTGTGTGCGCGTGTGCGTGTGTATGTATGTTTGTGAAGGAAACACCTAGGTAGATTTGGGGGAATCTGAGATCTGCAGACCTTGTGCCTCAGCTCTCAGGATGTAGCTTGAGGAGGCTTTAACCTCTTACAGAAGCCTCAAGGCTGGTCTGGTCCCGGAGCAGCTGGTATTGGTGGGACAGCATAGCAATGACTAAGGCAGACACTGAGGCAGGGAGGCCCAAGGACAGCCTCATGTAATCCTGTGGCCTCAGAGCAGTGCAGAGGTGTGTGGGGTCTAGAAGTCCTGAGAGGACTGGACTGTGAAGCTGAAGGAGGCTTCGTGATTGGATGAGGACAACAGAGCGCAATGGATACCTCACGTCCAACTGGGCAACATACACTCAAGCAGAGGCCTATGGGACAGAGGGTGGTATGAGAACCAGACACTGGAAATCAGATTACCTTGGCCCAAGGGAGAGAGGGAGATGGGACTGGGGATAGCCTGGCCCTGAATTTGATCAGCTATTACCCAGAAGAGATTGATTATTTTCTTTTTTCTCTATACAATTGAAATAAATGTAGCTCTGGAACTTCTATTTTCACACATTAGCAGGAAATCTTTATCTTCCCAATTCAAGGTTACATTCTAGTAAACTGCAGTTAAATAGACCTGAAGTAAGATTACTGGCCATCCCGGACTGTAAATTAAAATCTATATATGTATGTAAGTGGTTCAGCGTTTGAAAGGAAGGGAGTCTGAGTGGCTGCTTGAGCCAGTAGCTCTGCCCTCTGGGAAGAGGGAAGAGGATGGGCTGATCCCATGGTTGCAAAGTGGCGTGGAGGTGGAGGGTGGGATACAAGGGGCTTCCGTTTAGAGTTGTGGCCACTTCTTCCCTCAAAAGTTTGCATTAAACGTGCTACAATGTCATGCGGCTTTAACTTGGATTGTGAAGTAGTTCCAGCCTTAAAAACCCCCAGTCCTCTCTCTGCTCTTGATTAGGCAAAGAAGTTCTTAACTGGCATTGTCAGACCTCACCTCCCAATCATGCCTCCCTAAATGCTGGGAGCCTGTGTTAGGGTGTCAGTTCACCCCACAACGTATGTTGGAAGCAATTGGATTTATTCTCAACTGTTTGAATGTTTGTATCGCCCCCAAATTCATGTTTGAATTTCATTTCACATTCATCCGAAGTTCACATTCATAATCCCCAATGTGATAGTATTAGTAGGTGGGCCTTTGGTAGGTGACGAGGTCATGAAGATGGAGCCGTTATGAATGAGATTAGTAACCTTATAAAAGAGATGCCAGGGCACTGTCTTATGCCTTCTGCTACGTGAGGACACACCAAGAAGGCTGTCTATGAGCTAGGAAGCAGGCCCTGACCAGTCACCAAATCTGTTAGTGCCTTGATTTTAAACTTCTCAGCCTCTGGAACCATGAGAAATAAACGCCTGTTGTTTAAGCCATCCAGTCTGCGGTATTTTTATTAGAGCGGCCTGAATGGACTAAGACACTGTTATTTGCAAGATTCACGTGTGTGGATTACTTTTTATGTCTCTAGGCTCTATCTTCCCAACTGTTGAATGAAGGGAGTTTGGACTAAGTACTGGACAGGTTGCACTCCGAATCCACAAGTTTCAGTTGTCCACCTCAACTACAGCTGCCATATTAAGTAAGGGGGACTCTTTCTTACACAGATTACTGTAGTTTATGTCACATTATATTTATTGAAAACCAAACGTTTCCCCCAGTGTAGCAGACAGCTATTATTTACCATCTTAGCATTCACTCCTTGTTTTAGCAACTTCTTTTTCAGCTCACTCTAACCATGGAGGTCTCACTGTGCTTGCTATTCTTAGTTCCTGGACAATTTGGCCATGGGAATGGTCACATGACCCAGGCCAACCAATAAGAATCTTTCCTTGAGATTTATTGTTTATTTTGTTTCTTATTTACAACTGGAGGAAAGAGTACTTTCTTGTCTGGTGACAGAGCTGGAAAGTTGTAAGATATTGATAGTCATGATTTCAGCCTCAAGGAAAAATTTGGTATGCAGAGAGGCACAGAAAAGAGAAAGGGGAAATCTAGAAAATCCTAGTTCATTAGAGTTCTAGTTTCTGTTAACTCTAGGCCTTATATCACCACCTTTACTGTGAGTGGGATATGCCAGAAAACAAAGACCTCTTATGGCGTAAATTAGATATAACTTACATTTGTTTATGACCAAAAGGACACCAATTAAACTAGTTAATGGAATTTAAGCCAAAGTCAGTCACACATGGTCTGGAAATTGGGGAGGCATGTGAAGTGGCTTAGCATAAATTCCTGGCTAATGGAAGTGCTCCTTACTGAATGGCAGAATACTGTCTCTACTTTCACTGCAGAAAAATAAAGACTAGATAAACGAAAGAGGCGGGCCAGTTGAGTTCAGGTTCTTTCCACAAACACTGTGAGCTGTTGTTTTGTTTCCATGAAGCCTATTGTGCATTCCCGTTCTCAAAGCTCTGTGACTTAGAGAGACTGCTATAGATGGCATTCCTCGTGTGTCCTTTCAATAACCCCCCAGTCCAAAGATAATCCATGCGTATCTCTTCTGGGAAACTACAAAAAACCCAGCTAATACAACCAAGATCAGTGATTCTGAAGGGTACCATCTGAGTCACCATACACCTTTTTAAAAGACAGAATTTTGGTATAGATGGGTCTGAAAACTCCGCAAATTAGTACAAAATGCATCCTGATTGAGATTCATTTTACTGGATTTTCTTTCAACTTCCATGATTGTAGGAAAGTTGTTTAGATGGACGTTAGATATTGGTGGGTGGTCAGTGGGCTATATTAATATACAACTTTGCTAAAATTCTAAAATAAATGGTCAGCCTTTAAATAGCTATCCACGTCTCCAGTTTTACCAGGTTAAAATATCTACTGTCAGTTTGCTTCCTCCTTCTAGAAATAGATGTCACACTTTGAACTTAAAATATATTTGGGTCACTATGAGGCTTAAACATGAAATTTCTTTCTATTTTCTTCTCTGCCTATTTCTCTCACACTCTCTCATATCCTTCTGGTTGTAATTTCAGCAGCCCTACATTCCCAACATCAAACGGAGGTTAAGTACCATGTTATTTAAACAAGATGAGTGTATTTGATAATGACTGAGTAGGGAAAGTGGAGGAGGAATAAAGCAGAGAGGAGCAGCAACTCCCCACAGCAGGCCGTGAGGAGAAACGTCTCAGTAACACCACATTCATTTGGCTACTTGGTAAAAATACTGCTCTCATAACGTTATAGTTCGTCTCTCTAAATTTTCATGTTCCCCACTTTGGAAAACAACTATGTACAGTATATAATTTCACCTTTTTATTATGACATTTGAGAAAGTAGCCAAGACTGGTTAGGTTTAATTACCCCCATCAGGTTATTTTAGATGTCAGTTTCTACAAGTCATTCACAAATGGGCAGATGGCAGAAACATGTTATTCCAGAATGACCAGGCTTGGGTAGAGCCAGAGAAAACGTTGACTCCCTTCTTTGATGTTTGTGGTACTGTGAATACATATCCTGTGTGTTTGCTTTGGTGATCTCATGGTATGATTTTAGAAGAACCATCAGCTTGTTTCCCGTTTCTTTAAATAATCTTAAAAATGTGACCCAACGGATTGTTTTCAATCAGAGATAAAATAACAGATGTTATAATTGTCTTGAATTTGTTATTTGCCATTGTTACTTTCTTCAAGGTATTATCTTGAAGTTGAGTTTAAAATGCTAATGCATTCTTATGCCATGACCTCAGCTGAATGTTGCAGATGAAGAAATAGAATTTGCACTCCTGAAAATCTATATTCTTCAGGGTTCTTAGTTTTGGTAATGATACACCCCTGGACTGTGCGTTTAGAATGTGCTGCATTTGGACATTGCTAGTCACTAGCATAAACTTTTAATTACTGCTTAAATACAGACAAGTATTTTTCTTTTTTAAAGGACAAATTGTGTGTAAGGAATAAAACAAGCATATATATTTGAGTGGGCTGAGAACAAACCAATGTGGCCTTGGAAACAAACACTAAAAAACTTACGAAAGTGAAAAAGTTAGTGTTCTTATGATAATATTAAATCGCATTATGTAACATTAAATAATTTGATTTATCTAGGATATTGATAATATACTAAAAAGGATGTGAAGGTTCTGAGATTTTACCCTACTTGCAAGCTTACAAATTAGCCTGCCAGTGTCACGGATTTTGGCAAAAAACTTGAGACTCCTGGGTCAAAGACAAAGAACTATTATTATTCACAGCTATAGCAGCAGCCAGTTCCCTATACCCCAATTCCCACAGAGGTACACAGTGAAGGACGGGTAATACCTGCATTCACAGTTGGTTGCATTACAGGAGGGGAACCCTGAGTTCAGGGAACTGGAATCTTTTATAGTGGGCAGTAAGCCTGCCTGAACTTTGCCCTGGAGAGAGACACTATCTTTATTTTACTAGACAATAAACACACATGCCTTGTTTTCTCTGAAGGGAAACATTCTTTCTCTCTTCCAAAGCCTTCTACTATATAAACATCCTTGAAAATATAGTCCAGAAGAAAAGACAGTCATTGGCTCTGCTCCCAAGATGTGTTGAAATAGGGGAGAACCAAGGAGAATTGTCTTACAGTGGATACAGTATACAGAAATGTAAGTTTCTTTATCTGTAATTAAACTAAACTTAGCTTTGGAATCCCCATTTTTTATGGTAAAAAACCGTAAACTTGTCAAGGTAAACTAATTACTTCTAGCTTAAAATATATTTCCATTTATTATAAATTTCAGTTTATTTTGGATTCTCATATTGTTTTTCTACATTCCCCTCGGGAGTAACAATATAGTAGCAAACACTTCAAATTGTACATATACTTGCCATGTAATATTCTGAGTTCTTCATGTAAGTTAATTCATCTAATCCTATAGGTATAAAGTATTATGGTCTTTATATGTGTGGAAATTGAGGCACAGGGAAGTCATGTTGCCCAAAATCACACAGCTGGTATGTGGCAGAGCTGGGATTCCGACCACGGGGTCTCGAGAGTATATGCTGCTAACCTGTGCTGTATTACCTCTGTGTTTTCTAAGTTCTCTGGGTTCTCTGTGAATCTGGGGACTTACATATCATCTATGAATCTGATCCAGATTTAGTCCAGTCCTCTCTGGCTTCCACTTTGGTATCGTGTCCCGTGGCCTAGTCTCTCTGTCTTTGTCAGCTGGACCACCGTTCTCTTGAGAACATCTGCCAACTCCCACCCACTTCAGAGCTCCTCGCCAGGGGCTCAGAGCTCCGTGCTGGTATGGAGAGACAGCTTTGTGAGGTGTCCCTCAATCCTATCCACCAAAACTACCCTTCAGTTATTGCTTTGCTGTTACTCAGGGGCCTTGTCAAAACCATGGTTTGAATCTCAGCTCTGCCACTATACACATTAGCAATGTTCCACTAGCTACATGACCTTTGGCAATTTGGCTTTCTGTATGTACTTCAATTTCCATACCTCTAAAGTAGAGATAACAATACTGTATACCTCAAAGGGTTGATATAAGGATTAAATGAGTTAATTTATACTTGGCAGGTCAAAGTGCTTCTTTGTTTGCTAATATACCGTAAAAATGGAGGCTCCAATGTTTGGTTCAGTTTAGTAACAGAGAAATAAAAGAACTTTCATTTCTGTGCACTGAGTCTTGTGAATTATTCTAATTCTGATTTGTAGTCTCTCAAGCTAGAAAATGGTGTATTAGAAAATAATCTCTTCTTTTCTGGTGTTCTGGTACCTACTTAGCATCTCTACACTTCCATAAGGTTTTGATCCATTAAGGGGCAGGAACAAGACCTTTCTCAGGCACGACTGATATCCCCACTTTTATCGCATTCCCTAAGAGTCTTCTTTTACCATCTACTGATTGAATTCTTGTTTAATTTCAGGTGGGAAAATGGTAGGTCCTTACAGCATCAAACATTCTCCCCATTGTGTGATTTAAGATATAAACACTATGACTGAATGTTTAAGGTTTTGCTTCTTGAGATTAAAACCCAAATTTATGGGATTGAAAAAAATCTCCCGCCTCTCAATCGTTGACTCTTGAAGTTGAATACTATAGCTTTTTAGACTTTCTCTGCTACATATTTACAAAATCTACCCAGCCACTGAATTCACTTCTTTGTTTGGGGGCATAAGTCCTTTCTATAGGGCCATGACGGTCACACACTAAATAGGTGCAGTGCTACTGGCAATAAGTAAGAGTTAGGAAAGAAAAATTCCCAGATAGCATCTCAAAATATGTCATTTAATTTACATAAAATGTTCTAGACTCCTAAGAACTTTGGTATGTGTTTTAGGAAACAATAAGCATTGGTGACTTCAACAATTACAAACTAGTCTTCAATTCTTGTGCCCATTTGAGCTTGCTAAGTTTAAGAAAATCACTTATGTCGATGGCTCCATTTTCTGTTTAGTTTTCTTTTTCTCTGAAAGCAGGGCCAGGGCTAGGTCAAGATGAATGAGGCCAATAAGGCGCTTGCCTTGGGTACAAAATGTAGGGCGTACCAAAAAATTCAGTAATCAAGATAAATCATATTTTAATGTAACATTTAAAAAATTAAAATTAATGCAAAAAATCCATGATGAACAAAATATCAAAATTTTAAATAAAAACACAATCAGTATTACTGACTTTCCGTTTTGCTTCGGGCTCCAGTGTGGCTGGGTATAGCATTCTTATTGATCCTGGAACTCTTTTTTTCCCTATTGTCAGGCCACTGAAAAAATTCTTAATCTGGGGCCAGATCGGTGGTGCAGCTGTTAAGTGCACACGTTCTGCTTCGTGGTGGCCCAGGGTTTGCTGGTTTGGATCCTGGGTGCGGACATGGCACTGCTTGGCATGCCATGCTATGGTAGGCATCCCACATATAAAGTAGAGGAAGACGGACACAGATGTTAGCTCAGGGCCAGGCTTCCTCAGTAAAAAAGAGGAGGATTGGCAGCAGATGTTAGCTCAGGGCTAATCTTCCTCAAAAAAAAAAAAATTCTTAACCCATGTGGTGGCAGGGACAGCAGTGAGAAGGGCCCCAAACACTGATATTTTAGTGCATAAAATATTTTTCCTTCCAGCTATTTTTGTAACTTGACTAGTTGCTATTCTTTGTAACTGTCTGAGGAGCAAAAACTTATGGAGTTTTTGCTTGAAAAGTGTTTCTGCTTTCTTCATTCTCTTTGTCTTAGGAAATTGAAGCAATTAAAGATGTTTCCTTATGAGCTTTTCCACCTTTTTCATTATCACATGACAAATATAACTTTTTTTCCTGCTTCTCCCTGGCAATAGAAAACATGGCCTGCCCTTGAAAAAATAGCAATATTTTCATGGTTTTCTTACCAAGCTGACAGAAAATGAAATAAACAAATGAAACTATTAGTAGTATTTTAATACTGGGAACCAGTGAGGCAGATAATATATTGGACAAAATCGTGTCGACGTTACACTATTTCTTTAAAACTGAAACCAACTTCAGTGTAAACTAGAAAAGGGGTTTAAAACTTGAACATGGCTCACCATTTCCTTCCTAAGCACGGACCATCTAAGAGTATTGAAGATGATGTTAGGGGTTGGGCCAGAGTCAGATCAATGAAGCCAGAAATACTGAGACCAAAAAACAGAGGACGGGAATAATCAACAGGAAATGACATCGCCCTCCTGTCACTTTGACCCCAAGGGCCAAGCCTGAGGGCATCTGGAGGTGGGTTGGGGGAAGGGTGCAGAAAGAGAGCATCTCAACTGGGAGCCTGGTTCCTGGTATGACCCCATTAATCTAAAGGGTCCCTGATGTCCAGTCTGACAGACAGCTGGGTGGAAAGCAGCTCCTCCCTCCTCACAGTTGTCATAACAGCTTTTTTTATTCCAGCATCATCAGGGACTGCTTTTAAGAGCATTTTGATAGATGGTATTTTCTGCAGTGTTAGTAGTGGGAGGAGGGGGAGGAGAATCTATCTGCTGCACAGGCAGTTTTTGTGATTTTAACAAGACTCCCCCACCCCTTCAAACCCAGCCCTGTAGACAGAACACACACACTCGCTTGTTACCACTCGCCTTGTGGCCTCTGGGATTCCTTTCTCTTTAGCTGTGTTTCTCAATCCTTTGCATCTCTCCAAGGCAGAAGTAGTGAAAGCAGCAGGAAAATGGCAAAGGAATACAAGCCTGTGCTGTTTCTGGAACACACTAAGCTTGTGTTCACACTCTAGAGGTAGAAATTCTGCCTTAAGAAAAATATTCCACTACAGGGCTCTTTGTCTGCTTTCCAAAGCACACAAAAATGGATTAACTTAAGATGTAGGTACCCAAATGCCTGACATGTACATGACCCTGACTAAAATGACTATCTACAAAATAAGAATATAGAAGGGTGCTCGTGATGTAACGAGGAGTATTTTCCAACTCTCCCACTAGGACATACATAACACATGATGATGTTCAGAAGGGTTACATAAAAATCTCTGCTTCTTCTAGGGGTGACTTCTCCCCTTTTCTCCCATTCATCGAAGCATTTCGGAGTGTCAGTAATGGAGATTGAGAGTTTATGAATATACACTTGATGTGGTCAATATTTTTAAAAAAGCAAATCAGTCGCAAAGTTCATTATTATCACTATTTGCCACAAAGATTTCTTTTAGCATACCTCATTTCTAATCAACATCCTTGAGTGTGTTGAGTGACTTTGTCTTGGGAACCTGATCCTGTATCCTCTCCTCTAAGATATTCATTCACATGCCCATGTGATAACGGGGCATGTTATGTTTATATTTTGGCACCCTTTTGAGAGGGATTGGAAAGCAAGAAATAAGCAATTTTTGAAAACACGTTTTCATTCTTTCTGTAAGGTCTTGCAGAAATAGAAATATCCGCCTAACAAAGAGGAAGGGATCGACGGTGCCTGTTTTCCTCTAGTTGTTGAAAATGGATGAAGGTTTTTATTGGGCTATGTGGAACCCTCTTCCTGACAGATGGAACCAAGTGAGTTTTATTCAAGTTACAGTGGATTTTCTCTTTCTAAGACATGCAGCACAAAGAGCAATTACAACTTCTCCCACTGAAAATCTGTTATGACCCTTTGCAAATATATTACATAGGAGTTCCAAGAAAATTACAGGAAACTCACTGAGCATTACTAGCCTAATCATGTGATCATCATCTGCTCAGTATTTTTTTCTTCTTTCTGTAAGAGATTGATATTTGTAGTGTGATGCTTGCTAGAGCAATAGGTTGGAAAGGAAATCGTTTCCTTTCCTATATTTTAAGAATGTTCCCTTTTGGCAGTACATAATCTCTTAAAAATGATCTTGCTTTCAGAGACCTACAAATATATCATTTAGCGCTTTTTGTATGAATGTGGGGCTGATAGATTTAGATACCAGGGATGGATTGCAGGTTTTTCATTACCATAAATCCCGTGTCACATCAGCAGCATGATGGAAGCATTTTGATAGATAACACAAACTCATTAATCACCACTCTCTTAACTAAGTACCACAGAAAGAATTTTAAATGTTCCACATTCCAACATTTGTGAATGCCTCCCCTTTTAAAAATGCCATCCTTTATTAGTTCATGCTGTTTAAGATAGCTTGCATTAACTCCATGAAAAGAGACTGTGTATCAAGGAAGAAAAGACTGCAAAAGGAGAGGGGGGAGGAAAAGGAGGCAAGAAGATTAAATTCCGTCTTAAATCCAAACACGAGCTAGATTGCATGCTAGCATTAACGTCTTCGTCCTCTTCCCAGAGGATGTTGGCAGACTTCCAGTTATTAAAACAACAATCCAGTGCTGATCTTCTCTCTGTACACAGGATTCAAGGATGGATCATTTACTCAAACAGAGCTGTTCGCTGAGGTATAAAAGCAAAAATGCATTTTAGGAGAGGTTGTTTATGACTATTGCGTAAAGCACTATACTGCTGTCTCATATGAGTAATCCTGATCATTACAAAGTGAAAAGAGAATGCCACATTGCTATTCTAAAAGCAGTAAGCACAAGTTGCATCCAGGCATTTAATGATGTTGCTGAAGCTTGTGAAACTGTACTAAACAGATATGCGTTCCTCTTAAAAAATATTCTTACCTGCCAAACAGATGCGTTCTGGAATGAATATTCTCTTATAAAATGTTTTTTTCTTGAAACAATACATCACAGGATTTATCTCACTGATGTGTTTTCCTACTGCATTTAACATTTAGAGAGTATCTGTGAATATGTAACTTTCTTGGCACATATTTAATGATTAAAATGAAGTTTCTCTGTTCACACATTCATTGCCAATATATGGGTGTTTATAAAAGAAAAGTAATGCATGCCCAGGCTTACATCTTAGTGTCAGAACACTGTTGTGCTTCTTTTGTCACATAAAATTATGTAATTCAACCAGCAATATTCGGGATTACAAGTTGCGCTGGGTACCCAAAGGGCAGCGACAAATGTCAGACAAACAGACTTCACACTAAAGACCCGGCTCAGGCAGCAGAGCTGGCCTCAGGAGGAATAGCCTGTCAAGTGGGCTTTGTTTCCAGGTAGCATTTTGTAATTCCAAATCTTTGATAATGACACAGAATATTGAATGGTGACTGACTGAATGGTTGTTGAACTTTTAAGATATGATTCAGCACACCACTGTGAGAACAGAGCACAATAACATTAAACACCAGATGGTATTTCAAAGCCCATCAGATACACAGATTCCTTTCTCTTCTCAACAAAAGATCGGCAAGGCCTCATGCCTAAAAAAAAAAAATTAAAAAAAAAAAGGCAAAAAAAAGAAAAAAAGCCCATTAAGATAAATGGGATGATTTGGCTTTGTCTTGCTTGACTATTATAGGAAAGCCATCTGAATGGGTCACATTTCAAACTAGACTCCAGATCAAAGGATAACGACTGCAGCGGTGGGTCAAACTGACGTGAACTGTGTCAACCAGATCAGCACGAAACCCTAAACTGTGGGCCAAGAAAACATGTCCCTCTCAAACGGAGACTTGACCACACCAATTAACCAAAGCATTTGCCTCTTTGCCTCTGAGGAAACCTGAGAGGATTTCGCTGGTCAGGTCACTGTGTGGACACATGTGAGAGACAGGGCTTCCTGTAACGTAGCTTAGGTTATTGGGTTCACTGGTAAAATTTAACTGTTCACCAAAGAAGTCACCCAAGAGCTGCCGCCCCATCAGTAGACATTGTGTGAACAAAGTGGTGAGTGAAATGTGGTTTACACACATGTGATGCTCGTTAAACACTGAATTCACTTCAGGGAAATCAAAGGGTGGGCGACTCTCAGTGTTGGAGGATAGTACGGAAGGAAAGTGTGATAGTTCATTTTACGTGTCAACTTGGCTGGGCCACAGTGGCCAGATATTTGGTCAAACATTATTCTGGATGTTTCTTTTGAAAGTGTTTTTTGGGTGAGCTTAAAATTTAAATGGATGGACTTTGAGTAAAACAGAAAGCCCTCCAAAATGTGGGCCTCATTCAATCAGTTGAAGGCCTTAATAGAACAAAGCCCGGCCTCCTGGAGTAAGAAGGAATTCTGCCAGCAGACAGCCTTTGGACTCAAGCTGTAACTCTCCCCTGAGTCTTTAGCTTGCTGGCCTACCCCATCAGAGTTTAGACTTGCCAAGCCTCCACAATCGTATGAGCCAATTCCTTAAAATAAATCTCTCTCTCTCTAGATACACATTCTGTTGGTTCCGTTTCTCTGGAGAGCTCTGACTAATACAGAGAGGTACATAAGTAATGAGAGCCCACAACACTTTTGCACTTGAGAAATGAATTAGCTGGACTCAATGGTCTCAAAGCTCTGCTCCAAGGCCAAGATTCTGGAATAGCTGACTGATTGGGATAGTATAGTACAGTGGGTAAGGGCTCAGCCTCTGGAAGAAGATAGATCTGGGTTGGAATTTTGGCTCTGCCACTTACTAGCTGTATTACTTTGCAAAGTTCCTTAGGATTCTTAGGCCTCAGTTTCCTTATGTGTAACATGGAACAGTAATACATACCTCTGGCCTTTCTGAAAGGAGGTGGGTTCAAAAAGAACAAAGATTTTAAAAATTACAAAAAATGAGCAGAGGGATGTAAACCACAAATGACACCCCAAAATTTCTTCGTGAGAGGAGGTTTGGTTATGAATCTTAGGTGATCTGAACACAATAGAGGTTGTCCTAAATTTATAGCCACCTAGAAGATACAAAATCCTCTCAGTGCAACGCTCCACCCAGCCTGTCTCACCATAATCTCCCACCACCAGCACTGGGGCTGTTGTGGGAATTTCCATGAAGAAATCTTGGGCTTCCTAGAGAATCTGGACTCAGAGAGGAAAAAGGTAAGGAAACCAGGACAAGATGTTACAGCTTAAGCACACAGATCCAAGAAACATTCTGAGAAAATTGGCCTGCTCAGGGCAGAGTCCTTTTGTCCTAAACAATTGTTCACTGATAGTCCATAAATTGGTCATTTATTTGAGTTGCCCAATCTCATCTTTCCACAATGAAGAAGCCTCTTTGACGTTGAAGGAACTCTTTGGAATTCACACGTCTGGGGACACCAAGGAATTGACAATTTTGACTGGGAGATGCAGTATCTCAGAGAATAGAGCACTTTGAAGGACTGGAGGGTTGGCTTGGAGGGAGAACGGAAAGGGGAGGGTGGACGCTTCATACAACTCCAGGGTACGGCGGGCATAAAGGCACGAGGAGAAGGCCCTTAGGTGGGAGGAAAGGCCTATAGAAGGAATAGGAGGAATGCCAAAACCACATTCTATTTCACAATTCTGCCCAGGGCCAGCCGTGACCCCTGCTGTCAGGATCCAGGATGAGGACAATACTACAGTCCTGCACTCAAACTGTCTCATGTTATAGAGGCTTTGTGCGCCAGCCCGGTACTCTAACCACTACATTTAAGTTACTCCAAAGGAAAAGAAGTTCTGAGTTCAACACTGACTTATAACTTTTGAAAAAAAATAGCCTGATGTGGACTCTACATGAAGATAAGAATTTACATAACAGAAAGACCAGAAGGCTAGTTACAAGAGGACACTTCTCTGCAGGATTGAAATGACCATGAACTCATCTTAAGAAGCAAATTTCTTACAGATTTAAAATGTGACTTTTGGTTTTCATGGAAGTTTCCATGTGGCCATATAATATTAGAAGAGCAAAAATTATATTTGTAGAGTGACTTCTAGGGACCACAGTTTTATGTTTATTTAATTTAATCCTTATAACAACCTTATGAGGTAGGCATTTTTAGTCCCATTTTACAGATAAGGAAATTGAGGTTCAGAGAAGGTAAGTCATATTATTTAAGGTCACCCAGGCAGAGTGTGGTGGAGCACACCTCTTTGTCTCTAAAACTTATGCTTTTTCTCAGTCTACCATTTATATCAGAGTAGTCTTCTATAATTAAAACTTGATATTCATAATAACCACAGGTTCTGATTGTTTTTCCTTTTATTCCTTAGGACAGGTGGATGTGGTAATCTATGCCACTTAAAGATCTAAAATCTGATGGCATACGACTCAACAGCAAAGATGTAAACAACCCTATTAAAAATGGGCTAAAGACTTGAATAGATATTTCTCCAAAGAAAATATACAAATGGTCAACAAGTACATGAAAACATGTTCAACATCATTAGTCACTAGGGAAGTACAAATCAAAACCATAGTGAGGTACCACTTCACACCCACTAGGATGGCTATAATAATTAAAAAAAAAAAGAAAAATAGCAAGCGTTGGTGAGAATGTGGGGAAACTGGAGCCCACATACATTGCAGATGGGAAGGTCAAATAATTCAGAGCCATAGAAATCAGTTTGGAGGTTCCTCAAAATGTTAAATATAGAATTACCATATCACTCAGCAATTCTATTCCTAAGTATGTACCCCCAAAGAACTGAAAACAGGGACTCAGACAGATACATTTATATGCATGTTCGTTGCAGCCCTAGTCACAATAGCCAAAAGGCGAAAAAAACCCCCAAATGTCCATTAATGGATGAACAGATAAATAAATTGTGGAATATCTATATACTGGAACATTATTCAGCCATAGAAAGGAATGAAGTAATGATCCATGCTACAACAGGTATGAAACTTGAAAACATGCTACGTGAAAGGAGCCAGACACGAAAAGTCACATATTATATGATTCCATTTATAAGAATTCTCCAGGATAGGTAAAACCGTAGAGACAGAATGCAGATTATTGGTTACCAGGGGCTGGGGGAGGAAGGAATGAGGAGCAACTGTTTAATGGGTATGGGACATTTTTGGGGGGTGATGGCAACATTTTGGTACTAGATGGAGATGGTGGTTGCACAACCCTGTGAATGTTCTAAACGCCACTGAATTAGTCACTTTAAAATGATTAATTTTATGTTGTGTGGATTTCACCTCAATTAAAAAAAATCTGAAAGCACAAGTTTTGCTGAATGTCCTGGTTACACCTAGCACAGAATTTGGAAAAGAATTCTTTAATTAGATTTCCAGACAGATGACTGTGGATACAAACAGCCACAGCAAATATGACGAATTTACCACCTAAGGGAACAGAAGAGCATGTGCCTCCATCTACCCTACCAGAAACCCTATTTCCACACGTTTCTTTGTAGACACCCGTAAACACCATCCTGGGGTAAAGCAGCTCCAAAACATGAAGTTACCACCTAACAATGGCGGTGGCACATTTCTCCCTGGACACAGTGTGTCATGTCAGGGCTGGACCAGCTTTCTTTACTGACCACTCCCTTCATTCACGAACATTCTCTCATCACTAAACTGCTTACTTTGGTGATGCTGGGAGCCTGTTAAGAATGCAAGAGATGCCTGCTTTTATGTTCGATTTTAGCAGGGGCTGCAGGCACTGAAGGTTTTTTGTGGGAGCCAATGGCCTAGTTTGAGGTAAATAATAAGCTTTTTACTTAATGCTGTATCTCTCTTTTCAGCTGCCGTCTCCATCCTTTCTTCCTCCCAGGGCTGGGCACAGTGAAATGCTACTTTTCAAAAGATGAGGGTGTCAACCCCCCAGTGATTTCTAATGCCTGTGGAACACACTGCATAGGAGCAATTTAGATGACAAAAAAGAGCACTCTTCAGTCCAGATTTACACGGTGTTCCTATTCACCGACACATCAGCAAACAGTATGAATGCCTTGCCTGAGTAATGAATGGTTTCTGAGCGAGTTCCTGGGCTGGCAGCAGGTTTGAAATTCTATAGAGTCAGGCAAGGGAGAGGTGACTAGGGTAGAATTATGGGGAAGGATTAATGAGGGGGTGCTGGCTGCGCACACTGCTTCACTGTTCTCTCAGGCACCAGACTGAGGAGTCACTGAGTATTGCCTTCAGGACTGTGCTTTTATAACTTAAAACAAGCCTCTTTAAACAAATCTGCATCAGGCAATGTGTCAACACTTCATTGGTTTCAATAGAATTAGTTTTCTAAATGCTCTTTTCTGAAGCAATTTTTGTACTTGAAAATGCATTACAAGGAACATTTACTATAACTACAGTACAACGATCTAGGATATGACAAGTGGAGTTTTAATCAGCGCAAGCTGCAACACTGAGCACGTTCCACTCCGATCCTCCCCTCCCCCTTGGCATCAATGTTAATAAACCCAGGAACTTGAGGTTATTTTCACTGGTATTTGCTGTAAATAATAGCCAGGACCTTAATTGTGTTTGCCCAGAATGAACTAGGCTAACAGCCTTCTGAAGACGCCCAGGCAAGTTCTGATTTAATAGCCTTACATAACTCAGGCCCTTTATGGACCCCACGCCAAATAAACCCTGAGATGGTTCTGCTGGCTGAGAGAGAACACACCAGAGCCTGAGCAGAGGAGGAGAAAGCACACGTCAGCACGCCGCCAGACCTGCCCCGGTCCACGTCAGCACAGCTAGAAGTAGCCAAGAGTTACTGAAAATTCTACAGCCCCAATTCTGACATGTTCTGCAGGACATGCTCTCTTGGTAGGATATCTATAAATATGTACAACATGAGGGGCTGCAAAATGGAAAAATATTTCCTTTGTACATTCTTCTCATTAGCCTCAGCATGTGGTTTTCTTGCCATTTAAAAAAAAACTTTGTCTAAAAGGGAAATCGAGAAAGAATATGGTCTTTCAAGTGCTCTAATAGTTCGAGATTGTGGGTCCTATTGTAAGAAGTCATTTAACCTCATTCTACCGCAGTCTCCCCTCTCTCTAAATGTGGCTGGAGTGGGGGTGGAAGGGCAGTGGCCCCTGGGCCTGTGAGGCGTGACAGTTTGCAGAGTGCCATGGCGATAGATGTAGCCTACGTTACTGTGTGTCAGGATGTCCCAAGGATGTTCTCTTGGACTTGCTGCAAACAGACAGTAGAGACAAATGGCCTGTCTCCTCCTTGTTCCTTCTGAGGTGTCTCATCCACTTAATCTTCAAAGGACGCAGAGAGTGCAACCAGAAGTGTCATTTGGGGTCACACATGCTTGGGGCAGGATCCTAGCCTTTCCATGTTTGCTAGTTGCATACACTTAGACTAACTCCTTAACTCTTCTAGGGTTCAGTGTCCTCATCTGTAAAACTGGCTCGGGACCTGACTTTGCTGGTTGCTTGAGGATTACAGATAATGATACCAGCTGCCTAGGATGGTAAATGCTCCACAAGCGCTGGCTAATATTACTGTTCCTGTGATGAGTTCAGGTGGGAAACACACTACACAATCAACATTCATTAAGGAGCACTTAGCTGCTGGGAACTGTGAGAAGGCTGAGATCTGGTTCCTGGCTGAGAGGACCTCACAGCCTTCTTGGGAAAGTAGGCAAGTATACACATGGGTCCTGTCAAACACGGGGTGTGCCATAATCAAGCTAGACCCTGCTTCCGGTGGAGCAGGCGAATCTGGCCGTGTTCTACATCGGCCTCCTGTAGGGGAAAACAGGAGTTTTCAACTTGAGGCAGGTAAACTGGCAGGACTTCTTTAAATCAATAGTCTTAAAAGGGATCTTTCCTCACAAATTAGATTTTAGCAAATTCAGAGAATTAATTGAGTGGACATTTTCCCCATCATTTTATTTATTCATTTTTATTAAGATTGTATTTTTTTAAGAGAAATTTAAGATTTAAAGCAAAATTGAGAGGAAGGTGCAGAGATTTCCCATATACTCCCTGCCCCCACACATGCACAGCCTCCCCCATTATCAACATCCCCCACAAGAGTGGAACATTTACCACAGCTGATGGGCCTACATTGCCACATAGCAATTGGCTGAAGTCCATAATTTACCTGAGGGCTCACTCTTTGTGAATGTGGAGAGAAAAAGAATTAAGAAAAGGTCAGTGACCATTGTGCCTGTGCCAGTTACATTAGGAAAGAATCCTGGGACTTTGATCCTTGTGTTCAGTTTATACTCTTATAACTGGCTCTTTTCTATGATTTTATGTGAAAGTATAGCTTTGGTTTATTTTTTTATCTCATCTGAAGATTGGACTGATGTTAGCATTCTTAGTAAGAAGGCAAAGTGGCTAGCTGCTATGGTTCAATGAAAGCACTAGAAGGAGAAAACAGAAGATCCTCGTGAAGTACGTGTGGTCACCAAAACATTAAAAGTCCTACCCTGTTCTACAAAACTCCTACTTGATTTGATACCCCCAAGTGCCAGAGGGCCTGGGATGGCTCAGCTCTCTCCTGGACAATTTTGCCGTCTGATTCTGATTACCACCTTAAGAACTTTTAATCATTAAATACTCCTGATTCTTCCGGAAAATACCTGTTTAAATTGGACCAACGTGATCTGGGTAGACATTTAGAAACCAAAAATGTAAAGTTTAATCATCTGTTTGGATATTCTTGGTGCCTTTACTCTCTGGTTCCTTCTCATCGAGGTTTTCCTTGATCCCTCTGTTGAAATTGCAAACCCCTCCTTCCTCTCTCTTCCCTGCTTTATTTCTCTCCCTAACATTCTACATATTTGCTTATTTTACATCTTCTGTTTCTCCCACTAGAGTGTAAGCTCCGTGAGGGTAGGCATCTTTGTTTTTACTGCTGAATCCCTGGCTCTTGGAACAGGTGCACTTGGCACATTGATCCTGTGGGTGTTAAGGGTTGTTGAATAAATTAGAGATTTATGTTGTGGTTATAAAAGGCTGTTAAATGTTATAAAAGGTTGTAAAAGGCGAGGCTCAGAGAATGGTCCTGAATGAGAAGGTTGGACGGGGGGATTTAAATTGCTCTGCACATTTCAGTAAAGGGAAAAGTTTAGTTTTCTTCTGGCAGTTCCAGAGGGTAAGAGAAGAGTGAGGAGACTGGATTCAAGGAAGAGAAGGTTGGGGAAAATATTCCATAGGGTGTATTCCCACTTGACCTGGGGCACCAAGAAAGAGATTTCCTAGAGCAGAGAATGGTCATTGAAGACTGATTTCTGATTTTCAATTTGAAAGTTGTACTTTGCACTGTAATATAATTAGCTTGTCATCTTCACACCTCATTAAATACAGTGACTTATGACAGCAAATTAAAGTTTGAGAAAATTAAAATTATTAAATTTAAATTATTAAAATTATTAAAATTATATATTTAGAAATGATAGAGGCTAGAGTTAAGGAAACAGAACATATAGCAAAATTAAAAGAGAAAGAAAATATGAAAGAGAAGGTGAGACCTAGAAAATAAATTCAGAAGGTTCAAATTTCTCTCTTATAACAATGAGTATATAAGACAATACCTTCTAAATTCTGAGAGAAAGTTTTTTAAAGCTAGAACTATATATCTAACCAACACTTTGATCTAGTATGAGGTATAAATGAAGACATTTCAGGCATGGTCACAGAAGCGTCCTCTCACACAGTCAACCTGAAAAATATACTTGATAGTATGCTCTAGAGAAAAAAGGGGAAAAACAAGTAATAGGGAGACATAAAATAAAAAAAACGGTGGAATTAACCTAAGAGTACACAGGGAAGAAATGCTAGGATGCTAGCTGGGTAGCATTAAAAGCACAATGACTATCTCTTTCTTACATTCAAAATTATCTTGAACATTATTTGTTCCATTACATATTCTCTAAAGATGATTTTTAAAATATTACCTTTTTTTTCTTTGTGAGGAAGATTGCCGCTGAGCTAACATCTGTGCCAGTCTTCCTCTATTTTGTATGTGGGGTGCCACCACAGCATGGCTTGATGAGCGGTGTGTAGGTCCATGCCTGGGATCCAAAGCTGTGAATCCCGGGCCGCCAAAGCAGAGCATGCAAACTTAACCACTACATCACCTGGTCAGCCCTAGAATATTGCTTTTAAATTAAGTACAATAATAATATATATTTATTTTGAAATGTTTAGAAAATCACACACAATCCCATCATTTGTCTAGACCTGTTAACTTTCTGGGAGAACGTCTCATGTTTTTTCTCTTTCTCAATCCAGAAATATACCTTGTTTAAAAGTGGGAGCATTCTGAAAAACCTGATTATAATGGCTTTATTTTATTCCATTATAAAAGTGTATCATAATTTAACTATCCTCCTGTTATCCAATTGCTATTATAACAAATGCTTTATGTCAATCATTGTTACATTTCTTATTTATTTCAGGTAAATTCTTAAAAGTGGCAACGCTGAAATGAAGCTTATGAATATTTTCAAGGCTTTTGAAAAAACACAGGGAACTTTCCTCCTGAAGGCTTGTACCAACACCTACACTGCAGCATATGAGAATACCTGTCCCACCATGCCTTTACTGTCCATGTGCTGCTATCAATACATATCAATTGGAAAAATGGGTGATTCCCTAGGGACAACTCAGACCAAGAGAAAGGAATTAGGTTCCAGCTCTGAGATTTAGCTTAAAGAGGAAAAAAGCAAAACAACAAAGAACAAAATTCTTATCCCCTTGGGCTGCCCCAAAGGAATTGGACCGGAAGTCCTACAGGGGGCATCTATTTGAAGCCTCCTGGGTCATTATTTCACAAATCTTCCTTTGTACAATGGACTTTTTTCTCCTCTTACTCCCATGCCCATAAACTCTTAAATTACATTTACCTTTACTGGGATATAAAGGTCAGATGTAATTTACCTAATAGAACCAACTGATGGAAATCTATACAGAGGAAGAGATATTAGGCTCGAAAAGCTAAGAACATTTTGTCCCTTCCTCTGTGCTGCTCTCAGCATGTTTTAAATATAACCCAGCATTTGTTAACGGATACCACATGTCACCATCTTTAAATGACCTTATCCATCTTATCACCACAATTTCAAACTAAGAAAAAAAACCTCCATCACCAAATGATCCTGAATGGTCCTGTGTGTCATGTCAGCCATCAGCAGCGTTGACGTGGTCAGTAATTCTTGTAGATAATTTATCATTTACCAGATTATACGGAAAATAAAAATCTCTTGAAAAACATCTCTCTCAATGTTTGTTTTCGTGGCTCTCGCTATAACAGTAGTGAAAAGAGAGAAATTATTTGATTAATTTGGTCCTTCTAGAGAAGCAAATCTGAGCATTTGCATCTGGGAACGGATCAGGAGATCTGTGTTCACATTCCTAACTCTACTCCTCATGAGTTCTGTCCCTTCAGAGGGAATCCGATTTCTCCCTTTTGCTCTCAACTTCATTTATCAAATGAGGCAGATAACATCTTTTTACCTAATTCTCAGAATTCCTTTAAGGATCAAATATATTTTAAAACTTGCATTTAATAAGTGTTATGTTGGTGTTAGGAATAAGGAGCACAGCTAGGCCTCAGAGTTTTTTCTTTTTTAATTATTTTTTAAGCTTGGATTAGCTCAGTTGTTTTGAATTACTACTAACAGGCCAATAGAAAGGACTAAAGCCAGTTTGCCTACTACCATTGACTTTTGTAGTTTTATATCTATTTTCTGTTACTATTTTAAGAATTTTAAGAGCAATTTGACTACAAATATGTTCGAATTTATCGTATTTTATGAATGATAAGCTTTTTTTTCCTGGCCTCATGGATGGTTGTCTCACTAGCCCTCCTCTAATTTATTTTATTGCCATGTGAACAGTTAAGGACTTTTAAACCAATTTGACTAAAGAGACTAACACTTTTTTTATGTTCCTTTTTTTTTTTTAAAGATTTTTTAATTTTTCCTTTTTCTCCCCAAAGCCCCCCGGTACATAATTGTATATTTTTAGTTGTGGATCCTTCTAGTTGTGGCATGCGGGGTGCTGCCTCAGCATGGCCTGACAGGTGGTGCAACGTCCGCGCCCAGGATCTGAACTGGCGAAACCCTGGGCCGCTGAAGTGGGAGTGTGCGAACTTAGCCACTCGGCCATGGGGCTGGCCCCCTATGTTTCTGACAATTACTATTTATCAAATCTCAACATTTCATCCAGAATAGGTATTTTTTTCCCAGCTAATTTACAAATCAATACTAAAGAATGAAACACAAAATTATATACCATATAAGGACCTAATATGATCTTCTAGAAGTCTGCTGTTTCCTTTCTTTCAAGTACAATTCCATGAACCCAATCAATCCTATGGTTGTCCAAAGAGAATATCACTGATTTCGCTGTGTGACAACATTGGCACTGCCTTCAGTACCTTTTCAAATTTCCTTAAAAAAGCCAAAATGCTCCAAAAACATTGGTTACCTATGTGAAATTTAGTAGAGATTCTGTAAGGCAGATCCCCTGGAGTAAAACCATGCGTTCATAGGGAAAAAAACCAACCTCCTGAAAGACAATTTTGCTACCTTCTGTTTCTAGAGCTGCCCTTTGTCCACCTCACCTGCCTGGTCAGGGGCCTCTTCATAGTCTTGCTTCCAACAACATAGAGCACTTTCCCTGAAAGGAGTCCTTCTGTGAAGTTTCATTTATCACAGGAGTGGTGGGGAATCTGGGCAGAGAGAGTGATGTTGTGTGTCCTGTGTGCCGAGGTCACAGCAAAGACCTGCCAGACCTTCTGGTTGTAAGGTCTCCATGCCATGTCCTTCTCCTGACCCAGCATTGAAGTAAAAACTGGGCAGACACTCTCTCTCCATTTCTGCTGGAGTCTTCTTAACCTTCTCCATGAAAACTGATGCTTCTGCCTGAATAGGTAATGACGTTGAAGTATGAAAAAGAAAAGTTTGAAGAACTATTATTATCATTATGCTGGGATATGAGTAGCCTCATTTGGCAGGAGGTTAAGGTGTTCATCCTAGCGTACTAGAAATAGGGATGGGGCCACATTTCAAGAAGACTTGTCTTTCGGCTCTATTCGTTGGTACTTGATTCAGCCTGTGGTCTGAATCCCACCGGGGGCAGATATTAGGGCTTTTTGAGCTCAGTCTCACAAAGGTTGGTCTTGCCTCCTAAAATGATTAATTGGCAAAGTGGCATGAATTGGAATGTGGGGAGCAGAAAGAATGGTTAGGAAATGCTTACAGCAATTGAGGCTCCAGGTGACATGGAGTCAGCAGTAATACTGGTGAGTGACAAGGAGAGTAGCAGTGATACTGTGAGAAAAGAGCCAGGAACAAGACAGAGATAGAAGACTAGAGGCCCCCACAAATGACTCGATGTAGGAAAGGGCCCCAAAAAGGAAGAGAGTCAAAATGATTTCTAAGTTTTGAACCTGGCTACTGGTGAAAACAGCAGTGAAAATTGGTACATCACGTGCAACAGGATTGTGGGAAATGTAATATTTTGCGTTCAGGCACGTTGAATTTGATGTGTCAATGGGTTATCAAATACATGTAGTCTACAAATAAAAATCACTTTATTTATATTTAGATCTCAGCTTTTTGCATTAAGATCATCCACCATCGCATGCTAGAAATGTTCTGATTTTTCTTTCTTTTGTGCTCTTGCCTGGGCTTATCAGGTTTTCTTGCCAAAATGAAGCATCTGCAGCTTAAGGATACAAGTTCCTCATCCAAAGTAATGTCAGATTTAGGAATGTATGATTTCCAGAACTGGAATACTAACATCATCCAGATGTTCTTAAGCTGTAGTGTTAAATCCACCCAGATGTCTCTGATTGCATCTAGCTTGTCTTAAGTTCTTTGCTCATCCTGTGTGTTCCGTTCATTTAGTCTGCTATAAATCAGTATAGCTTTGAATTTTTTTAAAGGAAGTTTGAGGCGATCCAGTGATACGAATGTGGACAGAGTAGACTTCATAAAGATATTCTCAGATCTCATAATGTAATAAATCAGTGAATATCAAAGAATCGTAGAACTGTGGGACTGAGATGATACATAGGGATAGTCCAGTTCAGTTCTTTCCTTTTAGAGATGAGAAAGCTTAGGTTCTGGGGATTTAAGAGACTTCATGAAGACACAGAACAAGAGAGTGGCAGAGGATTAGATGCCAGGAGCAGTTTGTTTAATATTACATAAGTGGATTTTGAAAAGCAGGTTGTTTGTTTTGTTTTGCATTTTAATGAAAAGAAAATGTGTGGAAAATAGAATGACTCTGTTCTCTCCTCTCTCTCTTCATTTTTCCTTTTTATGAGGCCATTTCCATTAGCTTATAAATATACTCTTACTTCTTCCATTAAAAATAATAAACATAATCTTTGCTTGACGCCACGTCCCCCTCTAGCTACAGCCCTATTTTTTTTGTTCTCCTTTACAGCACATCTCTTCTATTTATAGAAAAGTTGTCTACGCTCTCTCTAATTTCTCTCCATCCATTCTCTCTTTCTTTTTTTTTATTAAGGCAAAATTCACATTAAATTAAGCATATTAAGGTGAACAATTCAGTGGTATTTAGTACGTTCAGAATGTTGCGCCACCACCACCTCCATCCAGTTCCAAAAACATCTTTATCAGCCCAAAGGAAACCCTGGACCCATTATTGCTCCCCATCTCGCCCTTCCCCCAGCCCCTGGTGTTCTGCTGTATACGTTTACCTATACTGGATAGTTCATATAAAGGGAATCTTAGAATACGTGACCTTTTTATAATACGTGACTTCTTTCACTTAGCGTGTTTTCAAAGCTTACACGTACTGTAGCATGAATCAGTACTTCATTCCTTTTACAGCTGAATAATATTCCATTGTTCCATCATCCTCTTACACCTACTCTAAATGCTCTTTACCTCACCGTTTTCAAAAGTGCTCTTCTCAGGGTCACCAGTAAACGCCTTGAACTACATTCTTTGCTTGGGTTCTGGGAGAACATAGTTTCCTAGCTTTCTTCCTGGACCCTGAGGCATTCCGAGGAATCTTTTGCTGATTGTTTCTTATCTCTTATACCTTCACATAGAGTGCTTAAGGGTTGTTCCTTGGAGCTTCTTTCTTCTTGATTTACTCTGTTGGGTATCTTGTTTAATACCATTGTTAAACTTTTATTTTCAAAAAGGTAAAACCATGACTTCCATGCAAATATACAATTAATATGTGTACAATATTTTTATTGGACTCATTATTCAATGAAGGACCAGTAAGATATTAAAACTAGTTCAAAGAACATTTGAGGAGCTATGTATTTCTAGGCAACTTAATACAGAAATGTGTTGTATAACAGTTTGTCTACTCTTCATCCCCGGTTCCTGACAGGGGGCTTTTAACCCTTGGAATCTCCTGAGTGATAAGAGAGTCTTTGTTATTCATGGTGGGCCTCTAGATAGTTCCAGGATGGGCACTGGCCATTCCGGAATGTTGGGGCTTAGAACCAGACAATAACAGCCCAATGTCCAAGGAGGGGAAGGGAGCTGGAGATTGAGTTCGTGGTCAATGATTTGATGAATCATGTATATGTAATAAAACCCCCAAAAACCTCTGGAAACCAAAACTTGGGTGAGCTTCCCTCGTTAGTGCTATACTTTGATGTGCTGGGAGGGTGACAGATCGTGAGGACACTAAAGCTTTGCATTTAGGACACCCTATGTGTCTCTTGATTTGGTTGGTTCTGATTTGTATCCTTTAAAACAAAACTACAATTTTAAGGATAGTGCTTCCCTCAGTTTTGTGAGTCGATCTAGAAAATTATCACATCTGGGGAGGTAATGGGAACCTCCAATTTGTAGCCAGTTGGTGATAACCATGAGCGTCCTGGGAACTCTGGAGCTTGCAGCTGGTATCTGAAGTAAGAGCAGTCTTGTGGAAGACTGAGTTCTCAACCTGTGAAGTCTGCACTAACTCCAGGTAGTTAGTGTCAGAATTGCATTGCAGAATGTTAAGACAAAGTTTCAGGATTAGATACACAACAGGTTAATGTCTTAGAGGATAATAAACCATAATTTTCCACTGGACAGAAGTGATTTATATTGCTACCAGACAAAATTCTGTAAATTAGCATGTAAATTCTGGGGCCTTAAATAAAAATCTTAATACTTTCTATAGAATCATGGCTTGCAACATTTTATTTCTAGCTTGTACCTCAGCCCTGGTCTTTAGACTAGTACTACTTGATTGTCTAATAAGTGTGAAAAATTAATACATCCAGAATCGGAATCCCAGTCTTCTTGCTCCAAATATGCTTGATCTGTATTCTGACCAGTCTCTAAATGGCCTATTGATCCTTTCCATCACTCATCTTTGGCTCCTCTCTTTCTATCCCATTTTGTATCCAATGTGGCAACAAATTCTGCTGGGTTCTACCTTCTAACTTCATCCTGAATTTGGCCAGTTCTCTTCACCTTCTCTGTTAACGTGTTGGTCCAACGCACTATCACCTCTTTCTTGGATTATTACATTAGCCTTCCACTTGGCTCCCTGATTTGTACCTTTCACATATTTTAGTCTATTTTCAATACAGCAGCTGTAATAATACCATTAAATCATGAATCAGATCATGTCAAACCCTACAAATGCTTCCCATCTCATCAGAGAAAAACCCAAAATCCTTGCCATGGTCTGAAAGGGCTTTGCGACCCAGCTCTCTGTTAGCTAACTTCATTTCCTGCTACCCTCTCCCTAGCCCTCTCGACACCAGCCACTTGGCCTTTTTGCTGTCCTAAATATGCCTCATGTTCAATCTTACTGTCTGTTCTTAAAACACTCCTCCTTCATGGTTTGTAACCTCACCTTTTTTAAGTCTGCTCAAATGTTGCCTTGGCAAGACATTCTCCGAACACCATATTTAGAACTCCATCCCCTGTCCACAAGCTTCCTACCCTGTTCCTCACTCTGAATTGTTTGTCTTTATGGCACTTATCACCATGCAACATGATATGTAAATTACTTATTTTGTTTATTATATGCTTTCATCCATGAGAATATAAGCTTCATGAGGACAAGCACTTTTTGTATTTGCTTGTTTTATTCACCAAAGTATCCTTAGTGCTTAAAACAGTTCCTGGCACATAGAAATTCACCAAATGCTTGTTGAATAATGAATTACGACACATTGATATTATTGAAAAGTAAAGAAATACATCACCAGCAATTTTATATGCAAATAAAAGCTGTCGATCATAGTAGTTTGGGGCAGCTATATAGTTATTTCCATGGTTTGGAATTGATTTAAGAGCCAGCTTGCAAGTCATTAATAATGTCAATTTAATTACTCTATAGTTACAGCTCATTTTGGATCCCAAACTGAATTACCCATCTTGAACACCACCTTATTCATCAGACTTGGCTCTGGTAATGACATGGTGATAACAGCCATTTGTTATTTTCAATAATCTTTTCCCTTAGTCAATAATTTTTCATTTGCAAGTAGCAGATATACACTTAAACCATCAGGGTGATATAGTTTGTTAATATACTAATTTAAATTATTTTTTTTTACATTTTGCCCTTGCCAATTTTTTTTTTTAGGAAGATTAGCCCTGAGCTAACATCTGCTGCCAATCCTCCTCTTCTTGTTGAGGAAGACTGGCCCTGAGCTAACATCCGTGCCTGTCTTCCTCTACTTTATATGTGGGATGCCTGCCACAGCATGGCTTGCCAAGCAGTGCCATGTCTGCACCCAGGATCCGAACCTGGGAACTCCAGGCTGCAGAAAGGGAACGTGCACACTTAACCACTGTGCCACCGGGCTGGCCCCTGTCCTTGCCAATTTTTAAAAAAAGGAGTTGGACTTTTGCTTTCCTCTGCCTTGGTGTGGTTGAGTTGCAGGGTCAAAGAGGAAATAGCCTGAAGTCAATTCTCTTCCTGGTTTTTTGGTTTAGAAAGCCTAAACTCTTATGCTAGGATGACCTAGTATAGGAAGGGTGAGATTGGTGCCATTGAGGAGAAAGTGGAGACAGAAGAGATGAGAAAGGAGCAGAGAATTTTTCTGAAGACTAAGGAAGAGACTGTGCTTGGGATGTCCCAAGCACATCATTATGGCTGCTGTGATATCCTTCAAGAAAGTAACAGAACATTGAGAGACAATGGCCGTATGGTGCTTCTAGGGCTGGTCCTCAGGGAAGAGGGGTATACTGCCCGGTGTCTCACTAAATCCAATTGAAGTAAACAAAGTTGGGCTTCATGAGAGACTAGAATCAAGAAGTTCTTTATAACTGAGAAAGAAAGAAGTGGTCTACTCTTCCCTTCCTTCTCTTACTAATCTGCAAAACAGTTCGTATTTAGGATCCTGGGACAAAAATTTAGGATCCTGGGATCCTAAAATTTGTCAGGAACCAAGGAAATTGGCGATAAGATCTCTCTTTCTGAAGCTAAGTCTTCTTTCCCTTTTTGAAGGCTATCTTTCTCTGCTCCAAAAATGGCTTCCCTAAAACTGGATTTATATCACTTCCCATTCCAAAAACAACTCTGGCAAGCATCAGTCAAGTTTTTTTTTCAGCATTAGGGCTTTTGAAATTGCTGTTTCCTCTCTAAGAGAGTTGTGAGCAGGAGCTGAGAATGAAGATAGCAAGTTAGTGAATTTATTAGTAAGTTACTATACTTTGGAAGTCTAGTACCCAGAACCCTGTGAGTACTATTTCCTGGTCTCTGGGGCAGAAGTAGTTTGGGTTTTCAAGGTAAAACTCTTGTCCATGAAAGCCTCTTTGTATGGGAGAGCAAAAAGCTTCTGGACTGAATAGGAAGATGGGGTTGGTTCTTCATTACCAAAGGAAAATATAATTGTCTACTGATGAGACTCTTCCATGAAATGAGTCAAATCTACCTGTGGATCACTAATGGGTGGATGTGGGGCCAATTTATTATTACATGTGAAAGGCTAGATGGAGCAATCAAGACAACAGCAACCTAAGCCTCAGATCTCTATGTAGTTAAAACCAAGGCATTGTCCCCGGATCCTAAATACGAACTGTTTTGCAGATTAGTAAGAGAAGGAACGGAGGAGTAGACCACTTCTTTCTTTCTCAGTTATAAAGAACTGGCTGTCAACTATATTTAGGGAAAAGAGATTAATCTGACTCTATGACCATAAAAAAGACATTAATTATATAAAAATGAATTGCAAATGAAGGAAGAACGGATCCTAGAACTATAGGAAATAGCCAGTGTATATTTAAAAAAATGTAGTAGGTTGAAGTTTTATAAGTGACTGGTAAATTACTAAAGTACAATGAATAAATAAACCTGTGTGTACAGTTTTGCACTCTGATTGTAGGAAATATTTTGGTAAATTTATGGAAATTTGCTCTGAAAGTTCATACTTGGGTATGAGTTCTAGAACACCTCATATAACATGAAATAGAATACTTACCTTAGAAGCCTTATAGCCAAAGTGAAAAGCAGGTAAGAAAGTTTATCATAGATTGTTAAGAAAATAAAGAGCTAAAATGATTCAAATATACAAATTGCTCAAACAATAGTTAATGAGGAAACATAGTAATGTTTTCTAAAATCTTTGGACTTTTAAATTAATTTCTCTTTTAGTAATAGCTTAGTATATTTTTATGTATATCCGAAAGAAAAATAAAATTAAATAAATAATTTGCTCTCATTTGGGGATATTTTTTGTTGTTGTTTTGGTCTGTAATTCATTTATAAAACTCTCATTTTCAAAATAAGAAGACATTTTGTTTTTAAATGATAGTGGTTTGTTTTTCCATGCTATCTATTGCAATCTTGGTCTTTATTATAGCCAGGAAGAGTAAAGGGTGAAAGTTATCTTCTCCTTGAACTCAATAACTAAATTTACTTTGTGCATCTTAACTTTAATAAATAGTATGCATGAGGGGCTGGTCCAGTGGTGTAGTGGTTAAGTTCATGCTCTCCACGTTTGTGGCCAGGGGTTTGCAGGTTTGAATCCCAGGTGTGGACCAACACATTGCTCATCAAGCCATGCTGACGTGGCATCCCACATACAAAATAGAGGAAGATTGGCACAGATGTTAGCTCAGTGACAATCATCCTCAAGCAAAAAAGATGTAGATTGGTAATAGATGTTATCTCAGGGCCAATCTCCTTCACCAAAAAACTAAATTAATAAATAAATAATGTACATGAGCCCAGTGACTCCTCCAAGTGACTTTACTAATTAAACCACTTAAAACAACTTGTTTGAGATAGGAGTGGAGGCCAGAAGCCTTGGAGTACTGAGGATACTTCTGAGAAAGGGCATAGGGGTATGTCTATAAAAGATTCTGGCTGGTTTGATTACTTGGAATTTTTTATACTTGGAATGCTGGACGAGCTTAATGAACGATCAGGGAATGGACAAATACTGACATTACCAAAAGACATTATTAGAGCCACAGGAATGGTGGAAAATTCTTTCTTCTGCTTATTACGCAAATTATTTTTTCTCTCTCATTTGTACCTAAAGCCAGAGCAAAACTGTAATAATAATGTGAGAAGAGGATGATTTTGTGTGATTTTTGTGAATCCACGTTATGACGGTTTGAGATTATTAGGCGTCTCCAGTGTTCTTGGCATTCAATGTGCTGTGGAAGTGAGATAACCCCCGCTTGCTCTTCTAGAGTTTGAAGCTTAGCACAGGAGAGGGAGAAGCATTCAAGGATTAAGAAATCAGAAGAAGCGGCTGAAAAATGAAATGAAACATCTTTAAGTACTAGACTTGAAGGTTTAATATAGCAGAAAGCTCAATAAACCTGGAAAGATGTCCACTTAATGGCAATGATATAGGAGATGCATAAGTTATGATGGACGTAAAGGAAGACTGGTATCAATCTCATTGCCTTGGTAAGACTAAGATCTCTGATCTTTTCCTGACAAAAATCATCTACTACCGAAGTACAAAGGATTGTTAAAAGTTAATGAATTTCATATCAAAGGGTAATGTTATCATGGTAGTATCTGAGGAAAGAAAAAGTTTATCAGTTGGTTTGTTTAATTTTCAGCTTCACCTATTTACCCAAATTATATGAGTGAGTTGGAAACAAGACACTTGAAGAATAAAATACATAAGCTTTGCATAAATACAGTCACACATGCATACACATGTACCATAAAACAGATATAAAACATTGAATGGACTCTCCTCTAACCACATTGCTTAAATGGTCTAAGATATACCATCAACTTATGGTATTCGATGTGTGTAGTATTTTACCTCTTTCATTCTTTTCTGTTATCCCTAAAAACGTGTTACCCACCATGCTGTGTAAAAAAAACACAGCATGATAATGTAAGTCTTAAATTAGAAACCTGTCAACTCATTTCAAAAATAAACACCAGATTAGGAGCTGGATTTTAAATTTTTGGATCTGTGACTGTTACTCGGCTTAACGGCACAAAAGACTGATTTGTCATTTGCATATCTATTAAAGAACGTGTTATATCTTCCTCTTCATATCTATATCAAATTCCTTATCAGATTTTAAATTCTCTAAAGGTCTCCACTCACTCTTGTTCATCCTCCTATTTCTTGAGGACTGAGCCACACATACGTGGTCATGAAGGGAATTAAATTAGGAGCAAGTCTCAATGGTATCAGATAAAAGGAACAAGATCCTTCTTGTTCAGAAACTTTCTTTCTTAAACTGAAGCAGGATACTGAAATAAAGGTATAGCCTAGCTATCAAAGTACAGTTCCTATCTTTCGCTTTGAACATAAAAAGACAAAGTTTCCAAAAAGAGCTGGTAAAGAGTGCTTTGGGCCCCTAAAATATTGTACGTGAGGAGTGGGGCAGTAGAATTGACCCTTAGAATGGGCAGATGTGGCAGAGGAGGAGACAAGAGAGCTAGCCCGTGCAAATGTTAAGGTCGGGTTTAATATCATTCTATCCTCGTCCAAGACTGTATTTGTTCTGGTGAAATAATAAGATATTTAATGCATTAATATTTTCACATTTTGTGGCTGATCCTCTTTTCCATTGTCTTTGCTCACCTTTCCACTGAGTACTCCCACCCATTGCAATAAATTTCCTAAAAAAAGATTTTAGCCACTTAACCTCAGCTCTTGTCAGCTCATCTTTGGTGTTTTAGGATCTAAGCTAAGGTTTTGAGCTAACCCAGTAATTTCCTTTAAAATTATCGAACTATATCTTTTCAAATGTGTAAAAGATGCCGCCTTGAAAAGAACCAGCAGGAATTTTAAGTGCCCAAAAGGATAATAGATATTAATAGTATTTTATGTCTCTTAAGTAAGATATACATGTAAAAAATTTTGTCAAATTATGATAAAGATAGTTGTCATATTCTCTTTTTAAAAATTCACTATTCTTAACTGTCAATGCCCAACAATTCTGAATCTTAAGGAATAAAACACATATTTATTCTACAAAGAATTATCAAGCAATTCCTCCATGCCAGGTGGCATTATTCTAAGTGCTTAAAATAAATAATTTACTAAAATATGGTCTTTGCTCCAAGAAATGAAAAGCAAAAAGCTTTGGGAAGCTTATCTGGTTATCCCATTCAACAGTGTTGAGTAATGTGTCTTTTGAAGAAATCTTGTTTGAAACAGAAGAAGGCATTCAACTGGCTTACATGGTATTATTTTGGAATTTTGTAAATTCTGCAGGCTGACAACACACATTGTTGATTTTAAACAAACAAGAGAACACTTTCCAAACCAGAACTGAGTTCCAGCTCCTACCCTGCCTTTATCCATGCTTTAGTCAATTTCTCCCAGGGTTCTTACAGTAAAATCAGATGTTACAACCAGATACATTTTAATTGCTCTAATAATTATGTTTCTGTGTTTCTCAAAATATCCGATTCATTGAAACTTTATCCTGCCTCTGCAAAGAGAGTATATATTTGGGTGCCGTGGTCTCAATGCCATTTGAGTACACAGTCATCGTAAATACATTTTCCTGACTATTATCTCCGTTTATTTGGAGGAAATAATGGCATCCCTTAGGCTTTTATTCTCCTATGCACTTGGATCTATAAGAAAATGTGAAGGGGCACTGGCAGAGTAAGGGAAGCCTCTATCAGACTGCTACTTTCTGTTTAAGAGAACCCACTGGAAACTGTACTGGGCGATCTTACAGGAAGCCCAGTATGTGCCGGGGTGTCTCAGCTAATATTTTAATAGCTCTGTGGAATAGTTATAATTCCTGTCATTTTTAGTAAGTGAAAACTGGCTCAGAAAACACACAATTGGGCCAAGTGTGGGTTTGTGTCTATACAAAACCCAATCTAAGGTCTTAAAACCAATACTAAAAGATGAGGATGGAAGAAAACATTTTGCGTTTATTTTGAGTGAATGAGACTCGAGACATTTGTTGTCTCATGCATATATATGCTGTGTATGTAAGCAATAAAAGCAAAAGGTTATTTTTTATATTTAAACTTTGCTTCAGAAGATATAAAAATATATCTCTCTATAAAAATAAAGTCTACACTTATGCATTTTAACCATTTTGGGGAAGAAATTATTCTGTGCGTAATAGCTTATCATGATTTGGATGCTTTGCTGAGGCTTAAGAAATTGTTAGTGCCAATTCCAATTTGCTTAGTTCATTTACTTTGCACCTAAGTTGTAAATGAATCATCGCTGGTAACATCAATTTAGTTGTAATTAATCATAGAGGGAAAAGTAGAGCAGTCACGTTGGTGCCAGCCATATTAACCGCCTTATCTGATGCTCTTGTGTAATTTCCCAGCATTTTGATGAATATACAAGGCGAGAAATACTTTGGGGGCTTCCAAGGATATTCATAGTGTGTTTGGAAAGAGACTTGAAAGCACTATAAACAGTTGATTGCTGCTTTACCTGAAGACTTTTTTTTGTGGCTATAAGATATATAATTTTTATACATACAGACACACACACACACTTTGCCCTCACTTTAGATAAATGATGTGTTGATGCTTTCAGAGCAGTTGAAACTAAAATGGAGATTTTATTGAAGTCTTGGCTGCATGTTCAAGGTCAGAGAAAAGTGGATCCCAATAAATAGCAAATATTGATGTTTCCTATGCAGTCTCTGCCTATCGAATAAATATTTAGCAGAAAATATAATTCTCATTTGCAAATATGCAATATTTGTTAGCTCTTGACAAAAAATATTGATTTTTGCAACATTATAGTCAGAATGTTTACACATATTTACTTATGTCTAACAGAACTTTAGGTGATTTACAACAGACACACAAACAAATAAACCAGACACTGATGTAAGAGGACTGATATAATATGAACTAGTGTATTTTACAGTGCTTTACAATCCCCGTAAATTATGTCTTGTGACTCCCTATGCATTGTATCAAGGCATTCATTGCTTTAGGGTGAGGACAAATTCCACCTACAACATGGAAGTCACAGTTTAACATGGAGGGTCAAAATTTACCTTTCAGTTCACAGCAAAATAATAGTCTGGAAAGCTGGGCTTCTCAAGTGTTCTCAAGAAGGCAGGAGTGAGGTCTATGTTACAGACTGTCTTCTGGCTTCTCAGTGGTCCCCATGGCAGAGTGGTTGATCAGGTCTTGCGTTGGATGTCCTGGGCTGGTGCTCCCTTCTGGTGACCAGTCCTGTTCAGTGCCTTTGGCATGGCACTGGCATCTACTTCTGAGTTCATGGTCCCTGGCTTGAGTCTAGTCATAAGATCCTGTACCCTCCTTGACATTACCTCAGTTCTCCTCAGGTTCACAAGTTCACACTGTACTTTTCTGTCCTCTCATCAGAGCATGCAGGAAGATCTGGATCCTGGACACGCCATGCTCAGGCAGGGGATACTGCTGGTGCTATGTTAAGCCACCCTGCTTAGATAGGTCCCTGTTGTTCAGGTGCTATGGTGAACTTGGGATCTCCCTAAGAGGGCTGAAAGTTTCCCAGGCTACACCCAAAGAACTGAACCAAACCAAACCAAACATGAAAATCTACCCTGGAATTCCCCCGCTTGCATCTGGATGTTTCTACCCATTCTGTTAGGGCTTTGACCCCAAGACTGGAGGACAGTCACCTTTGAACTTCACTCCTCTCTTTATTCTCTCCTTCTCATTGACTCTTCCTCAAGCCCTAGAACTTCTTTCTCTTTTTACTTCCTGTCTTACAGGAATTTGCTCCACTTCGTGTTCTCCAATTGTCACCATGATACGCATGACAGTAAAACTTTATGATCTCAGTTTCTCAGGCTTGGCACTTAATATGTAGAGGAAACATTTTAGTTCTTAGATAAGCTTATTCCTCTGCATTGAGTCACTAACTTGCAAAGTAGGAGTGGAAGGGAGTACCCTTGAATAGGAACAAGAACCCTTCTTGGAATACTTCACTGGGACAAGGATACAATTCAAATGTAACAAAGGTATATAGTAAGAGACAAGTCTTTATCCTACCCAGGTCCCTTAGGCACTCAGCTCCTTTCCATAGATGAACCCACTGTCTCCAGGGAACTATATCTACACTTCAAGGTATTCTACGCCTGAACATATATGTATATGTACTTTTTTTCTTTTTAAAACACTTGGTAGTATACTAAACGCATTGTTCTGTATCTTTCATTTTTTTTACTCAGTACACATCAGGACCCAGAGAGCTGGCTCATTCTTCTTGATGGCTGCATAGTATTCAAATATACAGAAGTAATATAATTTATTCAACCAGGTCCCTCAGTTTGGTTGTTTCAGTATTATTTTCTTGTAAACAATGCTGTAATGAATATCCTTCAATATGGTTTACTTTGAATATATGCGAGTTAATATGTAGAATAAATTCCTAGAAGTAGAATTGTTGGATAAAATATAATTTTTTTTTTTATCATAGACATGGCCAAAGTCTCTGCAATAGAGTTGTTCTGATTTACAGTCTTATCAACATAAATAGGAATGTCTGTTTCTCTTTGCCTATACCAACAGGCTGTACCAACTTGATCTTTAACAGTGACAAGTAAAACATGGTGTCTCAAAGTATTAATTTGCATTTCTCTTGCTATGAGTGATGGTGAATATTGTATAGGTTTTTAAGAGTCTTTTTAATTTTCATTTGTTTTTATCCTTTTTTCCATTTTCCATGAATTTGTTGGTCTTATTAATTTTTAGGAGCTCTTTATGAATTAAGAACATTGACAATTCGGGATGTGCCGTTTCAATATTTTTTGTATTAGTTTGTTATTTGTCTTTTACCTTGTGATGGTGTATTTTGATATGGAGGAATTTCTTATGTTGTCTAATTAATCAGTTTTCTATTTTGTTGTTTCTTAGTTTTGCGGCAGATTAGAAAACCTACTCTACTGTGAGACTATAAAAATAGCTCTCCCATGCTATTAGTACTTCTATGGTTTCATTTTTTATGTTGAAATATCTGATCCATCTGGAATTTCTTTTGGAATAATGTGAGAGGCAGGAATTAAATTTTCTTTTCAGCTTGTTACCCAGTTGTATTACCACCACTATTGAATAATCCACTTTTTCACTTATTTGAAGTGTGAATTTTATAATTTAATATATAATGTAACATAGAAGTATATAATGTTATATTGTAATGATATAAATTATATTATTGTATAATATAATGTTTATTTCTGGAATTTTTATTCATTTTATTAATCAGTTTGTATAATCGTTTATCAGTACAATATAACTTTAAATATTTCAGTAATTAATTAAAGAAAGGATAATGTTGGTTTTTTGTTCATGATATTGCATTTTGAACTTCAGTGATTACAACACCTAATTAACTAGAACAAGTCATACTTCACCCAGAAAGGAAAATTATAAACGACAGCAATATCCTTGAAGAATAAAATTATACCACACGACCAACTTGGAAATTAGTCTCATACATATTTGTCGTCGCTCAATACTGAGCATGGCTCATGTCAAAAGTCGTCAGAGTGGTCTGACAAATATCAATGTCTAAAGTAATGTTTGAGAGAACAGCAACTTGGTAATTGAAATGCTGCTTTCATAGGTACAATCTTTCCACTTGCAACTGTGTTCCAAATGTTGATTTTCTTACCTGGGTAACGTGACTTAAACTAGTCGCTTTTCATTAGATTGAGTCAGGGACTAAGTAGCCAGAAGAATTTAGCACAGACATTAATCCTCTCTGGAGAATACCAGCCTGAGCTGGACAGTTTTTAGGAAACAAGGTCAAATTCACTACAACATATCAATACTGACCAAGGTAAGAAAATGGAGGTTTTACTGCCTAGAGAAAACAGCATTATCACTGTAAGGCATACCGCAATTAGCTTCTTTTTATCAACTAGAGTTTTTATATCTTTTTTTAGGTACAAAATAATAGACATTCATACAAACTTACACAGTACAAATGTGTCTTTGGAGTAAAATGTGAAAGTCTGCCCCTCCAAAGAGAGCATCCAGAAGCAGTACTGTTATCATTTTGGTGAGCACTGTTTGAGAATTCAGCTAAGGGAGATCTTTTTATTTGGTTATGTCTTATATGGTAAAATCTTTATTATTCATTTTGTTTTGCATCTTGATTTTATTACTTAGTTTGTGGTGGACATCTTCTCATGTCAACACATGGCTTAACTCACTTTTTTGATTTGTGTTCAATTTTGCATTAGCAATGTTCTCTTTACAAAATCGATCATCATCGTTTTAAATTACAGAAATAAACTTTTAGAAAAATTCAGCAGTGCAAAAGTGAAATTAATTGAATAGAAAATAAATCAGAAAAACTAATAGTTGTTTTCATTCATCAAATGTGCAAAAATAAAAGGAAAATACAGAGAAACGGCCATTCTCACACATCTCTGCATTTCTTTCTGAAAAGCAATGTAGTTATAGTTTTTGAAGATTAAACATATCCATACTATTTGGCAGAGCAATCTCATTTTTAAGCATCAATACTGCATAGATCAAAGGCCCAGAATGCAAGACATATGTGCAAGGATTTGTATAGCAAAACTCTTCAGCGTGGCAAAAAGCTAGAAACGACCTGAAGGTCCATCAGTGATGTAATGATTGACCATATCACAGGCAACAATGATATAGAAGATTGTACTGTTACTTAAAAAGATCTGTTTGAGCTATAGCTACTGAACTAGGTGGATTTTCACATTTTTAAATGAAAATAGCAAGTTGAGAGGTAATGTGATATAGTATGAATTTTTTTTTTTCAAAAAGCATTGAAACTACTCATACACATACACGTGAAAATAGGTTTGAAATTATACATCTACCAGTTAAAATTGCTTATCTCAATAGTGATATCTGTATTAATAGCAATATGATTTGGTGATGTGATTATGTTTTCCTCTAAAATTTATACACAGTGGCCAACAAGCATGTATTACTTTTATAATTGAAAAAAGTGAATAAAGAACACTTAAAATGGAAAAATACATGATTGGATAAACAAGTTTTATAGAAAACACCTTTCCATTGTCATATAAAGTTTAATGATTTTAAAAGGAGACATTTTGAATATTGTACAATATTCTAAGTATCAGAAGTAATAATAACGGAGTGGTATTAGATGATGCTCAGTAACATATTGACTTTTTCTGTCCAGAGATCTAGAATCTTGCCTTGATCTCAGTATCCCTTCTTCCCACAAGGTCCCTGGAAGAGAGAGATATTCAAAGAAGACTAAGAAAAACATCATTTTATTATTAACTGGGCATCAGCCGCAACACCAGTGCGGTAACCCCTGAACTCATCTCCCCATCCATGGCCTCCCTTTGCCTGATCCAATGGAGGCCTAGAGCCCAGAAGCAAAGCAGGCAGAAGACAAGCCATGCTACATTTGTAAGAGTACATTAGAGGATCAAGACTTAGTACTTTAAGAGTACAAAAAGATACCTCTGCCCAAACAAAGGAAATAGAGCTAGAGCAGAGCTTTATATAGGTTTATTTGCACTTCCAGTGTTTCATCCATTAGAAAACATGGCTGACCAGTGTCTTGATATTTATCAGATTAGTGCTCTCCCCTCTTGGAAGAAGGGTTTCTTGCCCTTGACACTCATTCATCTTTGAGTAAGAAAGAGGAGAAAGAAGAAGGAAGAAGAAAGGATTTCCATTCCTCAGATGATTCAGGTTAAAAACAAACAAACAAAAAGGACATAATCTATTAAAAATCTAAAGGAACAATTGGAAAGAGATAGAAATTAATCTTCAACTATTTTTTTAAACTTTGGGGGTTTGTCAAAATAAAGGCATTTTTTCCAACCACTTCTAGGTTTCTCAAACCATCTGTGTTTCAAGGAGAATTTAGTTCATGTGTTTTCAGTTAATTTACACAACTCATCAAAATGTTGACTTGTTATTCTAGCTATTTGATGTCTCAGAAATCATGCACACATTTTAATATATGTTCAAAAGTCTTTGCTCCATTTGGATAAGGAAGTCATCATTAGCTTGCAGTAAACAGAACCTGGAAGAGCTTAAGTCTGATTCCAAAAGGAGAACTAAGGAAATTCCAAGGGGTTTGAAACTTGGCAAATCACTTTCCACACACATGGTTACAAAATCTTTAAAGTGATAAACACAAGGGATGACCAAAAAAACATCAAAATCATCACAAGCGTAAATAGAGTTTCTACAATATGAAGATGTTTAGTCAGGGGATTTGCAATATATGTCATATTAACTCTATGTGCCTTAAATGAAAGAACTTCAAGGTCAACATAAACAGCCCCACATTGGCCCATGTGAACCAAACATTGTGCAGAAGGCAATAGGCTAATTTTTCCACAAAAAAGGACAAAGAATATTCTTCTGAATTTTGATGACCCAAAGACCTTCTTTCAAGTAAAATGTATTAAACATGTGTCTATTAAAAAGCTCCTGTATGTTCGTATGAGTAGGCTGGAAATAATTTTTCTTTTCTCCTGGATGGATATGTTTCTAGACCAGAATACTTGAGTAAAAGTTATCATGGATTAATGTTTGATTGTGTAGTTTTACACCTGACTAAACCTTCAGTTAAATCTGAACCAATTTTCATGGTATTTACACACACAGTTTTAGAGCTGTTTGAGGCAGGAACCGGCCTTTTGTGACTGAAGACAGGAAGAGGTTCAGAGACTACAAACCATAGAAAGTATTCTGGGGCAAAATCGCTTGCAAGTATGAAGGAAACCAATTCATGTCCAAGAATGGACTGTAGAATGAAGCAGAAGATTCAAGATTCAGAGAAGCAGATCAATAGGAATATGAAATAGAAATGGATCAATAGGAACAGAAAATCGAAGCGGATCAATAGGAACACTAAGCTGGAGGGATTGGAGCAGCCAAGAGGTCAGGGAAATGTTCTGGGGTAGTGTGGGGAGTGGAGAGGGCAGAGACAGAACCAGAGGTAGAACAAGGGCTGCTTTGGGACAATTCTCTTGATCACTGAGCTCCTTGAGTGGTTTGGCTTGCTTTACTGTTCAGGAATAAATTCATAAATAAGAGAAGTATCAAGGGCAGAAGGAAACATAACAATCATCTCATTCAACTTTGTAAATTCTAACCCTTCATTTTTATAATTGCGGATTTTGTTGCTCAGACTGGATGGGTAACATTTTAACCTAGCTGTACCCCAGCTGGTGTCAGAGCTGAGAGGAACAGTGGTAGTGCCTCTCCTTACTTCTGGTCCAGAATTCTTTCTATGCACCACATCCCAAGTGAATTAGTCATTTCCTTTTTCTTTCCTTTCTTCTTCTTTTTAAAGTTTCTTTTTTTCCACTTGCCTCATTCACTCCCACTCTAACTCAAGATTGAAGTAGAAGTGACAAAATGTCACGCCCAAAGCTCAACTTGAATTATTTTCAGAGAGGGTCACAGCAAAGCATGTTTGTTTTGTGAAATTTCAAGCTTATTCTCAGCATATGGTTTCAAAGCTGTGAACCAACCTTGAACCTTGGGAGCTGTGAGTTGACAAGATGGGACTAATATGAAAAAGAAAAAGAGGTTCAGAAGACTTGTTGAATGTCAGTTCTCTTTCTAAAAAGAACATTTTGGTGAGTTGAGTGTAAATGAGTCAGAAACACACGGATTTTATTTCCCTTGCCATATGCACGGGTTTAAAAATTAATGGAAAAAGGGCTCGGCACAACATGTTTTAAATTTTATTGGTCTTTTTTTTCCTTATGATCTCTAGAAGATGGAAGCTGAAGAATGAAGAAGACAACTGAATCTAAAGGCATCATGAGTTTTAAATGTATATACAACATGTGACACTTTTTTAGATGGAGTAGTAAGGACATCCAGTCTGTGAGTTCTCATTCTGAAAGCCTGGTTATACTTTTAGTGTTTGACCTAATTATTTTACTAAAAGAAATTTCCAAGTAGGTTTTTATCTGAATTTATTGTATGAGAACAGGAGACATGGCTGTGAGGAATCCATTTTATCATAAGGAATGTGATGCTTGAATAAAAGTGTGTAATTGGGCAATTAGAATAAAAGAGATTGCAAATTACTTTGTTTACCATTTTAAGGCTTTCCAAAAAAGAAAACAATCTACTGGATGATCTTTTATATAGATCATTTTATCTGCCTCAGACATTTTACTTTGTGTAGAATAAGATAACTAGGATCTTTGTAGAGTTCTGATTATTTTTATCAAGAAATATAAACGAATATTCCAGGATTTTCATAATCTGTTTTTATTTTTGCTTTTTTTGGTCAACTTGAGGAATATTTGATAATTATTAATATTATGTGAGTCCTTAGTTAAATTCTCCTGTTTTGTTGTAGGAATACTCCTAAGTAGCTTTATTTGGCTATGTTTATTTATTTATATAAGTATATATTATATATATAATTCTATATTTAAATATATATTTACATATATTTATATATGTATTTATATAGTTGTATATTTATTTATATAAAATTTATATAAATATAGCTATATTTATTTGTATCAAATCTTCTCTACAGGCAGTGTCTACAAACATCTTTTTTCGAACTTATATTTGTTCCCTGGTTTTCCTGGGAACTTCTAAGAGAACATACAAGTTTAAATAAACATTCCCTGGTTGGCTTGTGGTTTGGCTTGAAAACACCCTAGCGTGATTTTAAATCAAACCATTTCAGATGCTGGAATTGGATGAAATCACAATGAAGCTATGCTTGCAATTTTATTAAAATGATAGGTTGGTCAGGACAAAAATACTCAACACAACTGAGGGCCAAGGTGGAGTATGCTCAAAATAGCCTATTTGTATTGATGGAGCTAGGCCGTATCACACAGCCAGAGAACTTTACATGTCATCATCACATCTGTCATTAACTACGTGACTTTTTGTGTGTATGTGTTGTTTCATGTATTTTAAATAGAAGGAAAACTGGGCTACATTTCAAAATTTAAATATGGTACATGAAAGGCTTTGTTCACATTTAATTAAATTACCGTTTATGTGCCATATGTTTGATCAGACACTGCTTGGATCGCAGATGGAGGTAATGGGTAGGAATAAGGTATACAGTTTTTTTTTTTCCTCTTCTAAAAGTACAAGGTACAAATTGAGATGATTTTCTAAGAAATGTCATCACAATGACAAACTCATATGGCCACTGCTGTGACACAAGCTCTTAAATGATCACTTCATGGCTCATTAACTCTCAGACTGTAAAGATAACCTCTCCGGAGATAGGTAGGACCCTCAGCTCCAGAGACAAGACTTAAATTATTTTCAAGACTCTCAGTGCAGCTTTCCTCAGGGATCCTGGTGCCCTGAATTGCCAAAACCATTTTCTTTAGGTTTTCAGATCAGGTTTATTTTTAAATTATTCATAAAAAACAAGGAGACACTGTTAATTTAAAAATGTAAACTGAAGTCGTGAAAATGTAAATTCAACAACGTCTAATGCAACTTGAACCTAAAACAAGTAGATGCCTTTTAGGCTCTCCCTCCTTTCCAGGGAAGCAGGATCCACTTTGCTCACTCGCCAAGCGTGTGTGCTTTCCGCAGAGGAAAGGAAGAGTCATTTTTACCATATGAAGTGAGCATGTGTTTTTCTTACTTTTGCCGCTCTGCTGTTTTTGCCATATTTTCTGAGTTCAAGTCTGTAATCAGTTGGTGGGAGTGTAGATTTAATGACATTTATTTTGGAAAACATGTTCTGCTAAAATTTTGTAGTAATGTAAGCCATTTAATTCTAAAATTGGCAGCTGAAACTAGCACTATGTCCACATAAACAACTACTCAAATGTTTCAGTCAAAAGCATTTTGGGGCACCCCAGACTGGGACATTATTGCTGGGTTCTACACACTTCTGAAAGTGACAGTACTGCAGTCAGGGGCTTACCTCCACCCATGCAGATGGAACCTGAGAAACTCTACTGCGCCTCTCCTATTTGTAGTATGTTCCCATATATGCAAAAAGAGCTCCTTTTTGTTGTTAAGGAGAATAAATGGAGATAGAGGAAATATAAGGATGAAATTCTTGGCCTCAGCAGTTGTCTTGTGGGGTGGGTGTCATATTCTTTAGAGAGGGGACAGGCGAAAGAATGGGAGAGGGAAGCGCAGGGACTTCCCTATGAGTGAAACATGCATACTAAGCTCAAATTAGAATGATGCCCTGCTTCTCTTCTCCTCAAAGGGTGGGGCAGGAGAGTTACATCTACCATCCTGTTTTGCCAGTTGAAAGGGAGTCAGGAGAGGGGCAAGGACACTCTGACATTGTAGGGTAGTAGTAGCCATTTTTCTTTTTGGAGCATCTACCATAGACTGGAGACTGTACCAGAACTTTTAGATAGATTTTTCTATTAAAATATTACAAAGCTCCTGCAGTAGGTATTGTTATAGGTGAATAATATGATAATATAAATAATATTTTTGTCACAATAAGTATAATATAATATAATATAATGGATACAGAGAGGTTGGCCAGCTTGTTACAATCATATAATTAGAAAGTGGCAGCAATGGGATTCGAACCATGGAATCTGACCTCATTGACCATCTCTTTCCATATCATCATCTAGATAAAGTGAGGACACAAATTATGGGGAAGCAAATCAGGGAGAAGTGGAAAGGGAGAGTAAATGAGCTATGTTATACCATAACCGAGTGACAAATATTGCCATGCTACTAATTAGTTTATACTTGTCTTAAATTGTTGATGCATGTTCGAGTAATGAATGGACACCAAATTTAAAACAATATTGTTATATCTGACAATCATTGAAAATTTTCCTCCCCCAAAAGGCATAAACAACATTCACAGAGTCTTTACTTCCACTAAATGCTGAACAGTTGCCCAGATGAGCACTTTGGAGTTCTCCTTAATATCGCCCTCTGCCTGACTTGCCGTAGCTCACTTTGTCCCAGTCTTGGTTTTCTCCCATTTCTCTCCATTTTCGTGAAGGGCTCCACCAACCATTCTGTGCATAAGCCAGGAGCCTGGACGTCATTCTTGATACCAGACTCTCCCTTATCTCCCATGTTCAGTCCTTTACTAATTTCTGTGCATTTTCCCTCCTAAATATCTCTTGAATCTGTCCATCTTTTGCCACCTCCTCCATCATACCACTATTACCTGCATTTCTACGATAGCTTTGTCCCTCTAACCTCTAATCCGTTCTCCACAGAGCAGGCAGGAAAATTTTTTAATAATGCAAATCTGATTTCATCAGTCTCCTGCTTGCAATCCTTCAGAGAGAGTTAGGATCAAGACAGAAATCCTTAACATGGCCTGTGAGGCTCTGCATAGGCTGGCCTCTTTTCTCTCTTCATCTTCATCTCATATAAAGCCCCTCTTCCTCTCTTTAATTCAGCCACCTTGACCTTTCAGTTCCTGCCTCCTTGCCTTTGTAAATGCTTCTCAGTTTTTCTTTCCTTTTTTTTTTTTAAGATTTTATTTTATTTCCTTTTTTCTCCCCAAAGCCCCCAGTACATAGTTGTATATTCTTCGTTCTGGGTCCTTCTAGTTGTGGTATGTGGGACGCTGCCTCAGCGTGGTTTTGATGAGCAGTGCCATGTCGGCGCCCAGGATTCGAACCAATGAAACACTGCGCCGCCTGCAGCGGAGCGCACAAACTTAACCACTCGGCCACGGGGCCAGCCCCAATGCTTCTCAGTTTTGCTGGAATATTCTCTTCCAAACTCTTCTGCTCTTGCCCGAGTCACCTTTAACTTATCCTTTAGGTGGCTCAGCATTCCCCTCTCCCAGTCAAGGTACCATTTTTCTATATATCCTCCCTTCTCATCTCCTTTTCCCTTCAACATGTCTAACAACACCAACAAATACTCTGTTGTCTGTTTTCCCTTTTGTAAGCTCTATGAGAGCAAGAGCCAATTCTTTCTTGTTCACTTCTCTGTATGTAGCACATAGCACAGAGACTTTAATATATTAGGTACCTAAAAAATCCTTCTTAAATGATGAGATGAATGAATACTTCCTCCATTACCTTTGATTAAAGCAGAGAGTGGGTCATTTAGAACTCTGATGGTAGGTTCTTTGAGGACCGCCACGATGACTTTTCTTTTTCTCCTTAGTGGCTAGCACAATTCTTGCTAGATTCTCAACAGCAAGTTTGCCAAATGCACAAACTACACACACGTTGGGGAGGCTCCTAGCTATAAGGAAGCAGAATATCCTTCCACCCTATAAGACCTAACTGCTTCGTCTTCTAGGCAAATTAGGGAGCTCCATGCATAGCTTTGAATTATCTAGATTCCTCTTCCCTCTTGTATTAGTCAGAGTTCTCCAGAGAAATAGAACCAATAGGAGTTATATATATATATATATATATATATATATATATATATATATATATATTTCCTATATGTAAAAATGTATATTTATTTATTATAAGGAATTGGCTCATGTGATTATGGTATGGAGGCTGCAAATTACCATGATCTGCCATCTACAGGCTGAAGACCCAGGGAAGCTGGTGGTGTGACCAAAAGGCCTAAGAGCTAGAGAGCCAATGGTATAGATTTCAGTCCCAGTTGCAAGGCCTGAGAACCAGGAGCACGAAGGGCAGGAGAGGATTATGTCCCAGGTTAAGCAGTCAGGTCGAGAGTGAATTCAACCATCCTCCTGCTTTTTATTCTATTCAGTCTCTCAATGGATTGGATGATACCCACCCTCACTGGAGAGGGCCATCTGCTTTATTCAGTTCATCAATTCAAATGTTAATCTCATCCAGAAACACCCTCACAGACACACCCAGAAATAACGTTTAACTGGATATCTGGGCATCCTGTGGCCCCAGTAAGTTGACACACAAAATGAACCATCACATCTCTATAGCCAAATATGCATCTAACCCTGTTGATTCTGAATCTTTGAGTTTCACTGTGCCTTTCAGAATTCTAGCAACTGAGATTCTTATCTACTCCAAATCTTTTAGATCATTTGTGAGGTTATAGTGGTTGAAAAGCTCATGGAGACAATTCAATGACTCCGATAAATATCACTCATAAATTCTCAATGACATACTTCACCTGTGCTACTCAAAATTACTCCAGAGATGCTTACGAGTATTTTATAAAGCCACAAAAGATGCTTAAGACGATAGAATCAGCAGGCATTGTAAAATGTTCTAACATAATCCAATGACTTTAAAAACACTGTTATGGTTAAAGTGAAGAAGCTAAGATATTTCTATTTTTATTTTGTTTTTGTTTTAAAGATTTTACTTTTTTCCTTTTTCTCCCCAAAGCCCCCTGGTACATAGTTGTATCTTCTTCGTTGTGGGTCCTTCTAGTTGTGGCATGTGGGACGCTACCTCAGCGTGGCTTGATGAGCAGTGCCATGTCCTCGCCCAGGATTTGAACCAACGAAACACTGGGCCGCCTGCAGCGGAGCTCGCGAACTTAACCACTCGGCCACGGGGTCAGCCCCATTTCTATTTTTTTTACCTGGGTAAGAACCCTCTCTTCTTCCCTCCCTCTCTCCCTCCCTTCCTCCTTTCCTCTCTTCTTCCCATCCTCTCTTCTTCCTTCCTCCCTTCCTCCCTCCCTTCCTTCCTTCTTCCCTATCCCCTTCTCTCTCTTTCCAGCTATGAACTTTTAAAGTGAAAGCTGTGCTCAATTACTTTAGTTTTGTGCACATTCTGACTCTTCAATATCACATCAAAATGCCAGAGTGTATTTCAGGGATACTAAATACACTTAGAAATTAGCTTCATCAATGGAAGTATTACAGCTGAAAATGCTCCATAATAAAAGACATATTATACGAAGAAATGAATAATTGGTATGAAAAGAGAGAGTAATGTCTTTGAGTTAAAGCCATGTGCATTTTCTGTAAATTATTTGCCAAATAGTTGGTGTTTAGAAAGTTAAAGTGTGATATTAGATTCTGGTAGTTTGCTATGTCAGCCCAAAGTTAGCATGTTCCTATATTTAGAGCAATAGCCTAGAAAACAAGATTAACTGAGTCACTTTGTTAAGTTCCTTTAATTTTCTGTAGCTTAGTTTGCTCTTTTATGTGATACTGATAGAAACTCTTTGTGCACAGTTCATGGGCTGGTTATGCTCCAAATTCTGCCATTTACTCTAGTCTAGCACAATGACAATACAAGAGAGATGGTGCCATATAAATAAATGTTAATATCTCCTCCCATAGCATTACACGTGATGTTATTGCTATTACTTTAAGTGAAAGTGGGAATAGACACTCCAACTTTATTAACTCTATTAGTTAAAGTGAAAGAAAAAAGGAAGCAATCAATATAGGAAAGAGAGACACCACTCTAGTGGAGTCAACATGATGATTTGAAGGTATTGGCCAAATTTTAAATGTCATAGAGTCAGTCCTGAAATAGAAACCAAGGTCTAACCTAACAGAATTACAACTATTGAATAATAGTGCCTAGTTTTTGTTCCTGGATGACAGAGTATTGTTTGAGATATATATAGTTGCCATTGACAATAATTATTCAGATTGAAATCTAAGGGGCATAGCAGAGACCATGTTTTTTTTAGGTTATATCTTTTTATATTTGAAACAATTTCTATATTTTCTGTTTTACTTAATCAGGAATTATATTTGTTCACCCGACCTTCCAGTTCAAGTATTAATCACTTTAATGAATTATAGAAATTCTGAGATTAAGAGGCTGGAAGTAGACTTTATAGATTCTACGCCTTGTAATTCTCACTTGTAAAACTAGGGCACTGGTTGACCTGACATAAATATGTATCATGTTAAAGGAAGGTTCATTCTGCTCCTTCACTTCTACCAACCATGGGTTCCTCTTTGACCCTCAATATTTCAGCTTTGGCTGGTTTCCTATTTGGGGAGGAAGAAAGGTTGATTGTATATCAAAGTGTCCATACAGGATCTTGGAAATCATCAAAGATCTATAGAGATTTTATGGGAGGGGGTCTCAAGTCCAACACCTATTTTTGAGATGCAAACCTTGAGAATCAGGGAAGTTTCAAGGCTTGTAAACAGTCTCATGTCCAAGTAGGTTGGGACCCGGTACAGTATGGTGACAGTGAAGTGACAAGAGCTCTGAGGCAGTGACTTATTTCCAGTTGGCACCAATTTCAGCTTTGTGACATCACTCAAATTGTGGTTTTGGATGATTACTTCACTGGTAACTTTCTATGTGTATCTTGTATCACCAGAAAAATCAAGCTCTTTGGTTTCCTTGTAGTCCCCATACTTCCTAGGACAGCGCAAAACACTCAGTAAGATTGAAATGAATCCATTTGGCAAGTTCTATTACTGCCATTAAATCCCTTGAGATTTTCAATTCTGATTTTTTTTTAATTTGCTATTTTAACCATTTTTTTTATACTTTTTTTTTTTTTTTGGTGAGGAAGATTGGCCCTGAGCTAACATCTGTTGCTAATATTCCTCTTTTTGTTCTCCCTCCCCAAAGCTCTAGTACATAGTTGTATATCCTAGTTGTAGGTCACTCTAGTTCTATGTGGGATGCCACCACAGCATGACTATATGAGCAGTGTGTAGGTCCATGCCCAGGTTCTAAACTGGCGAACCCTGGGCCACCGAAGCAGAACATGTGAACTTAACCTCTTGGCCATGGGGCTGGCCCCCTGAACTGTTTTTTTTTTAAAGGATTCTATTTTTATTTTATTTTATTTTATTTTTTGAGGAAGGTTAGCCCTGAGCTAACATCTGCCGCCAATCCTCCTCTTGTTGCTGAGGAAGACTGGCCCTGAGCTAACATCCATGCCCATCTTCCTCTACGTTATAGGTGGGACACCTACCACAGCATGGCTTGGCAAGCAGTGCCATGTCTGCACCTGGGATCCGAAACTGTGAACCCTGGGCTGCCGAGAAGGTGAAAGTGCAAACTTAACGGCTGCACCACTGGGCCGCCCCCCTCACCAACTTTTTTTTAAGTTGAAAAATATACGGAAATCTTAGTCTTTGCCTTAGCTAGACTTTGCAGATTTGCTGCTGCTATAAACTTTGTGCACATTTCAAGGGCTGGTTATGCCTAGTATTCTACCATTTATTCTATTCTAACACAATGACAATTCAAGAGAGATGATATAATACAAATAAACATTTGTAAATTCTATCTGGGCTCAGAGATTAAAACATTTCTTTCTCTTGAGTCAAGTTCAAGCATAACCACTTTGTTTCCATTCTTGTGATCAGTACCAGGAAAAGCACCTGACTTTTCAAAAGCTAGAAGACCATTAACAATGACATCCTTCGTTGTGCCTTCTCATGGCTCAAACACTTGACTGGTTCTGTGCATTCATGTTTCAGAGGTGGATCTTCTTTGGGGCAGATGCAGCCTCCGGCTCCCATATGCTTGTTTCCCTTAGCTTCTGGTCTCTGATCTGTGGCTGTGGTTTTCTTCTGCCATTATTTTCCTAGTTATAAAATGACAACCACCCTTTTGGATTCCTCCACAAGCTCAGCTAGCGAATCCATATTCTGCTGCTTCAACACCACTGAGTGATAGGCCGTGTCTGGAACGGCAGGCTGGGTAATGTCATTTTGCATTTTGAGTCTTTGAGAAATTTTATAGTCACTGATCCTTACTGCAAACAGGTCCCTGATTATTTCTTTGTGGCTTGCTCTAAAATTACATTTCACAGCCAGTTGCATGATCATGATTCAGAAAAGATTCCATTGTCTCTTCCCAGCCTGCCTACACTGAAGAAATCCGGCCCTTTGGAAAGCATTTGGGGAGCAAATGTTTTTCAGATTTCCCTAGTAGAACTTTATATCATAATCGTAAGATTCTTTTTCTTTTCTAAAGGCAAAGGAATGTAAATTTATGTTTGGCCTCAGGCTTTTTAACATAAACCACATCACAGCCGGGTCTTTCAGAGGTCTTTGTGACTGTTCTGAATGAAAGTGTTGCCTCTACCTGGACACCAGTGCTAACTGGAGAAATACAGATGGGTGAAGGCGTGGAAGTGCCTTATCACCCCATGGAAAGAATGAGCACAACACACAGATTCTTTCCCTATCTTCTCACAGCAAAATGCTTTCCATTCTTTTTCTCTCTCCTTCCTCTTCCCTCCTTTCTTTAGTTTTTACTTCCTTTCTGTTTTCTTGTTCTTTTTGCAAGTCTGGGTAAGGGTATTTGCCTGCCATGGAAGAAGGCTTCTGTCACCATGTTGACTTGGGGTTACCCAGGTTGAGGCCTCCTCAAGAGTCACAAACTGTATCCTAACATTTTTTCTTGGATAAGGACAAGTGAACTGACCCTGAGTTTAAAAGTGAATGGTACATGTGACAGCAAACTTTTAGTAGGCAAACAAAACGATTTTAACAAGACAGACAGGGATTTTTTCAGTTAGCAAGTCATTCTGTTTTCTGAAAAGAGCTAAAAACCAAAACTCTGGTAGTTCACTGAGCATGGGCTAAAGACATTTTACCAAGAATTTTTTCCTGCAAAAATATTTTATGAACTTAAAATCCAAGTCATAGCCCTTCTTTGTTCTCATTTTTAGCTTGACTTCCCACTTATGCTACACGTCCATGTGTATAAAGTAATTACATTTTAAAAGACTACAAATAGAACTCAAGTCTAAAAATAATTATAGCAATAAACATAGCAGGAATTCAAGACTTCCTGTTAACCAAAACACCTCTTATAAATCTTATAAATTTGTGTCTGTGTGTATGTACTAGTTCCAGTTGTCAATTTCTTATGAAAGTGCTTGCTTCTTGCTTTTACATCAGAAGATCCTAAATCATATTCGCACCAAAACCTTATTTTATTTCAACTATATTCTGAAAAGGAAATTTTATAACAACTTTTTTTTTTTTTTTTAAGGATTGGCACCTGGGCTAACAACTGTTCCCAATCTTTTTTTTTTTTCTGCTTTATCTCCCAAACCTCCCGCCCCTCCAACCCCGCCAGTACATAGTTGTACATCCTAGTTGCAGGTCCTTCTAGTTCTGGGACGTGGGACGCCGCCTCAACGTGGCCTGATGAGCAGTGCCATGTCCACACCCAGGATCCGAACCCTGGGCCACCGCAGCGGAGTGCGCGAACTTAACCACTTGGCCACAGAGCCGGCCCCTTTATAACAACTTTTTAAATTCTATTTTTTGTAAGATATTCCCAACGATATTTTAAAAAGAAAAATATACACATTAACCTTTATATACTTAATGAATTAATTATATTCAGAAAAATTGAGTTATGGACATATTCGTTTATTCTAAGGCATACCAACCAATTCATAACTCTTTTATGAATTAAATGGTCTTATTACATGGAGTAGAGATGTTGTGATTCAGTTGCAAGTGCTGTAACACATATATAGCTCAGTAGCTACAGATGTAGTTTATGAGATTTTCTCCAACACTTTCCCACATTTTAGGACTAGAAAATATATCATGACAGATCAGCAATATTGTCTGGTGTATAAAGTTTACCATCAATATCTTATTTCAACCAGAAAAAATGAGTCACTATTACTGACTCACCACAATTATTTAGAAAGGGTCTTTTATCAAAAGACTAAATGTATTTTCTCACTGTAAGTACTTAGCACAGTTTGCAGTAAATTCTCAATTTGTGTCAGTTTTTATTATTTTTATTCAAATTAATCAGTCTCTATTGACAGTAAATGATAGAAGCGAAATCAAACTAGCTTAAGGAAAACAAGCCTTTTATTGGGTTATGAAAAGTCAGGGGCACTGGTTGAATTCAGATGGTCAAGAGTGATAGAAATCTGTCTTTTTCCATCTCTTCACTCTTCTTTCCTCTGGGTTGGCATGTTTCTGAGGTGAGTTTTCTCTGCTAAAATGTCTGCTGGCATTTCCAGATAAACATCCAATTATCTTCAAGAATAGCAGGTAGAGAGTTTCTTTAATCCTGTAGTTATGACAAAGGCTTCAAGTTGAGTCTCTGGTTCTAGCTGGCCTGACTTAAGCCACGTAATCATCCATGAGGGATCATGGCTGACCAGGGGATCCAGAATTCCAGTTAGCCAGACCTGGGCCACATTTCTTAACAGCACCAGAACCATCAGAAAAGAGAGCATGGGAATAAGAAGAGTGAATGCTTGCCAGCCTGGCAAAAAGAAAGAAACAGATGTCCACTGCCTTACTTCACGCATCCACCAAACAAGTCCTGAGTTTCTGCTGTGTTCCCTGTGCTGACTGTATGTATAAGCAAGAGTGTGTGTGACTGGGGGTGGGGCAATGAGCACAGCAGGAAGGAAGAAACTCGAAAGTAAAAGATCTAATCCTTCCCCTCAAAGGAGAGATGTCTGTAGGCTCTAAAAACAATGAGAAAGAAGGAGCTTGTTGATACAGGTGGTAGAAATTCAGAGCAAGAGAAAATACCCTAATTGGAGAACTGAGAAAACCCTTATAAGTGTGGTCTTGAATGATGGACCAAATGTGGATGGGTGGAAGGGAGGGCTGGATCTTCCAAGAGATAGGTGGCATGGTGGTAAAGGCTCACAGCTTTGGTGCATGGAGTGTGTTGGTGAAATAGGAGACAGCCAGGTCTAGTAGCACTTACGAGCAGTGCTGGAGAGGAAAGGCAGGTCTTGGTAGATGAGAGAGGGACGCACTTCATGAGGATGCCTGAATGCTGGGTGGAACAATTTAGGTAGGAAATGATAAAGAGGGTCAGTGTTGTGAAAGGAGGATAAAACCGTTCTAGGAAGACCAATCTGGTAACAGGCTGTGGGATGTCTTAGAAAGAAAGAAGATGGCAGGCATCTAGAGTGGGGTGAGGCTGCTGCAGAAATTGTAGAGTCAAGTGACAAGGTCTAAGAAGGACACGAGGCTGTGGAGGAGGAGAAGAAACAATGCTGAGAGAAATTCCAAAGGGAAGATCAATAGGACTTTGAGGAGGTGGAAATAGAGGAGGAAAGAGATGACTCTAAATTATCAAGCCCAGGGCCCAGATAATGGAAGAATCATTAAGATGTGGTGACAGGAACCATCATTCCATAGTATTTATGGTGCTTTTCTCAGTGACATTCTCACTTTCTACCATCTACTTCAGCTATTTGCATGCATGTCTTTCTTCAGGAAAGATGTCTAATTCATCTTTGTCTCTTCAACAGCGTGAAGTTTGGTGGCACATGGGTGAATCAATGCATATTTGTTAAATGAATTTTACAGAGGAGAAACCGATTGTGGGGGAGGTTAAAAATTTGTTCACCAGGCAAGTTAGTGAGAGAATGGCAACCAGAGTCATCTTTTCAATCTTTGTCTCACACTTTACTCTTTGTAGGACTTTACTGCTATGGTTATTCTTCTTAGGGGATAGCTGTATCTCTCCAATACAAACCACCTAGCAAAAATCTATGTCCTGTCCTATACACACAGTGCATTTCCAGATTACCTAATTTACCTAAGATTTCTTTGAAAGTTAGCGCGTCAGAAGCAAGTTTCCCTCTGACCTCTTAAAACTCTTGGTGTTTTCCTTTTAGTTTTGTAATTTTAAAATTTCTGAGACCATGAAACTCTACAGAGTTCAAAGATCCTGTTAGGTTTTGTTTGTTTCACGTACAAAGTAGAGCACTGGATTAATGCTACAACAGATTGCAAAGAAGTAAATTATTAAATTTCCTGCAATGTTTCTCAAAGTGTGCAAATTCGGATGCACTGAAATTTGAGAACCGTTGGTCTTTGGCACCGTCTCCTCAATGACCTCTTTGAACCTTTGCTTTTTAAACTTGATCTTGCATCAGAATCACCTGGAGGGCTTGTTAACACACTGATTGCGGGGTCTATTTTTCGAGTTTCTGATTCAGGAGGCCTGGTGTGTTGCCTGAGAATTGTATTTTTAACAAATTCCCAGGTGATGCAGATGCTGCTTTTCTGGGGACTAAACTTCAAGAACCACTGTTTTGGTGTCAGCTCACAGTAGGAAACCTCTCATGAAGCAAATATTCTCTTAGCAAAGATTCCCCTCTTAAATATCCTTGGAATTGGGTTTTGAAAGAGCAGTAAAATTGTTGGGGAATCCATGTATTTCTTTGTAGGACAAAGACTCCATCTGATGAAATGTGCATTTCTGTGAAATACCAATGCTATTAGGGCGGTCCCAGGAAAATTAACCAGAGAGGGCACACCACTGCAGACTTATACTCCTTCCTTATAAGCGCTGATCTGTGGTAAGGTACAACCTTAAGGTTGAAGCAATCCTAAGAAAACAAGGGCTAAAAACTCCCTTCAGAATTTCAGATTTAGTTCAATAAAATGCTGCAGCGGCGCAAAGCTCTAATCTGTTTCCGCACACCACTTATGTCTAGCACAAGATCACATCAGCGAGGACAAGCTGCCTCTCCTCAGGAAAGACTAATTGGGAGCTATAATTAGCTGGGTAATAAATGCCAGGAATTCTGAATCACAATCACAAAGTATCCTTCATCTGGCACTCAAATGTAGGGGGCGGTGATGGCCACTGAGAAAGAGACGGGATTCTTTGCCTGCAAGAACAGAGGATCTTGGCTCTAAATGGGTACATCTGGCAGATTTTTAATCCTTGTTTTTTCCCTTGCTTCACACACCCCACACACTCAAATTCAAGATTGCTGAGGTGGGAGATGGTGAAGGAAAAGTCGGCCATGTAGGAATGGCCAGAATGTTTGATGGGTGTGAAACTCGGGGTTCGATTTTGCTTCTTTCTTCCTTTAGGATCATTAGGATGCAGGCTCAGAGTATGATTAATATATCTCCAGGGTAATTTGAACTTCCCAGAATGATTTCATTATGCAAAGTCCTCTCTTGACCTCTAATCCTAATCCACCTTTAAAAGGGTTACATCTTTGGGGGAAGGCATTGGCTCTCCAAGGATTTCCAAGACCATTCTCACACATGCTAATCATTTGTATATTCATTTGTTCATTTATTTGCTCACTCATGTCTTCAGTAAACATTTAGGAAGCATTCATTACATTTCCGGCATCATTCCAGGCCAATGAGGAATGGTTACAGCCTCCAGGACTGTCTCATCACATGTGGTGGTTAGCGTTGATATTTCTGTCTTTTTACCTAGATTTTTTTTAACATACTTTCCTTATTGTGTATTCTTGATCAAAAACTTACAATATTAAAAAAAAAACTAGCACAACAGGTGCCTGAAAAGACAAAATTTTACCTTTTAAAGTTGGAGAGAATAGTTTGAAAATGGCCATTAATTTTCCGCTTCTAAAGATGAAAACATTAATTTTCTTTGATAACAGTTTTTCTTTGTTTAGCAAAAGTCCCAGAATCTGATTTTTTCACTCTCTCATTTAAAAAATATGTATTGAGTGACTATTCTATGTCAAGTATTGTTATAGATCCTTGGGATTGATTAGTGAACAAGACAGACAAGACTCCTGTGCTGGTGGAGATCACATTCTAGATAGGAGAGAAAGACATTGCTATAATGAGTGAGAAAATTATGCGGTGTGTTAGAAGGTGATATTTGCCAAGGGAAGAAGGACATGTGGCTGGGAGAGGGGATAGAGAGCTGTAGGGCATGTTCTAGATGTGAGGATATAGCATTTATTCCCCTACTGTTGCTGAACAAAATCTTTGACATCACCGTGATCCTGAAAGCAGAAATGAACCTTGGAACGTTGTTGTGTTTAGTATTGCAATGTGGGTATATCTTCAGATTTAGAGACCATTTTCTTTGAAAATGTGTATTTAAGCTGGACTCACCCTAAAACTGATTGTTTTTAGGAGATGTGTGTAAGGCCCCAGCATTCCAGCAAGGAATGTGAGCTCTTCTCTCATCCGGAGGAGAGACTGTGAGAGGCATCCTGAGTGGGCTTGCTAGAGTCCCGCTTGCACAGGATGCGTGTGTGGTGCGATTCAGCACAGAAATCCCTAGAGCTCAAGAAGGTGGAACTGTGGAGGCCTATCCCGTCGTCTCCATGGAAGTAGCAATTAGAGTTTCCTCTGAAGATTGAAACTTCTCACCTTGGTCAGGAATGGGGAGGCAGGAAGGCCACTCTTCTTTCAGGGGAGCATGTGCTTAGGGGCCTGCATTCTGAGGTTCAGGAACACCTTGTTTTATATGATGGTGATGTCTAGGCCCAAATCTAGGTAATAGAATAGTAGAATTTTTCTTTAATTTGAGAATCTATTTCTAACCAGTAGCCAAGACAAAACTTAAATATTAAATACTTCAGGCATGTCTTTAAGCTGGAGTACAACAGGGCTAGTCATTATCATTATTATTTGTTGTATTCTGGAAGTTCTGACCTACACAATAAGACATGAAACAAAAGTAAATGGTGTAACTACTATAAAAGAGGATTCTTACCTAGAAATGTCAAAATAGCTGAAAAAACCTTCATAAATTGTAAGACTCAGCAAAGTGCCTGAATAAAAGGTGAACATCCAAATATCTAGAGAGTTCCATTAAACAAACATTATGTAGCTAGAATATATAGTAACAAAAAAAGAAAATCCATTAATAATGAAAATAAAAACCATAAACCTTCTGGGAATTGTCTTCCTTAGAAATATGTGGGACTTGTATACAGAAAGTGACAAAACTACTCTAAGAAATATAGAAGAACTGGATAGACGGAGAGCTAAACCCTGGTTCAGAATTGGGGTGAGCAGTGTTGCTAGATGATGTAAATACATTGGCTCGTCTTACATTAACATGTAGGTTAACGTAATTATATTCAGGGCATTACAGTGTAAAACTTATGTTACTTCTATAGTGCCCAGAATGGTGGGCAGTGCAGAGTAAGAGCTTAATTCAGTGCAAATGAATTATATTTCCAGGAGGCAGGAAATAGACAATGAAGTGGATGCATCTTGTATGTTTCTACAGTAGTGCCTTTAATAATCACTCTGCGAGGTATTAGATTCCTCATTTTACAGACAAAGGCCTAGGACTTAGAGAAGCTGAGTACATTCTTGAACTCAGAGACACCTACCAGATTTCAGAAATGTGTTTATAAGGGTTCTTTTTTCTTCCCCACATTGAAAGCAAATTCATCTTTAGTCATGTAGATTTATTACCTGTTTCGTAGTGAACAGGAGAGTATTCTGAATGGTAGCTTTCTTTGATCCCATAAGAATTCCATGCCAATCCAACACTGGTTGCATTCCGTAAAATGATAGCAGCAAGTCAGGAGGAAAGACAGCTGTAATATTCAATTGTCTGTAACCAATGTGTTAGGAGTCACCGTCTTTCATCCAGACGGTACAGTTGCATTTTTAAAATGACATCTATTACCACATTAGAGGCAACCCATAGCAGTCCCTTAAAGAATGTTTGTCTCAATTGTGGTTATTTAATGTCATTATACCAAGTTTCAAAGTGTTCTTGTGGTAAACAGACGTAGTGAAATACTAGATGAATACGAGCTCATTTTCAAGCTTTAAGAAGTCAATGCTTCATTCTCTCTCTTTTTTTAAAATTTATTTTTTATTTTTAAAAGTCTCCAATTTCCTGGTCTTGTGAATTACAGTTTCCTCTCTAAAGAAAAGGCTTGCTTAAATTCTGTTATTTATGCAGGTAAAAGTCAATCAGCTCCACAACAAATTCTCCAATCTTTTGACATAAACTCTGAAATGGCTAGGTTGTCATGCACATATATTTTTAATGAACTTATTGTAAAGAGGGAAAAAAATACATATGACTTTCACACATGTACAAAGTCACGCTTATGTTCCTCAGGTTAAAACTCTGTATTAAGTTCTGGCTCAGGGCAAATTCAAACAGCTCATTTGCAAACCCACAAATAAAGAGGTCAGAATGGAGATGTCGACACACTCAACTCCAGCAGTACCAGCAGGCATGACTCTCAAAACATAGCAACTACAGAAGACGGCGACCTGTACCTTGGCTGGGTCCTAAGCGGTTAGGAGGAGCTGGAGTTATTTTCTTGCAGACTGTGGTTACATCTGTGGTTTCCAGCTATTTGCTAGCTCCTTTTCTATAGGCACAGGGCACAGTTATAATGATATGCAAACAAAATTAAAAATAATTAGCAACATCTTTTATTGTTCTAACTTAACAACATTAAAACAACACAATATTGCTTGGGAAGAAAGTGGTAGAAGGCAAATGCTCTTAAACAGAAATTAAGTACCAATATGCTGGCATATTATTATCTACACAACTGGGCTAGATTACTTTCTGAACCTCTGCCACGGGGAAGCTGTGTATACAATGAGATCAAGAAGTCTAGCAAGATGCCTGGTGTTCCCAGAACTGCTTTGACACTTTTCAGAGCTGAAGGCAGGAGAGGTTCAAGTACACGGAGCCTTTACACAGCAGGAGCTCCACATTTGTTGCTAGGGATTCAAAGTAGGTGAACAATCAAAATACTGAAGTACTTTCTTAGAACAGGCGTTCAGAAGACACAAAACTAATTCTAAACAATGACAAATATTGGTCCAGTTTTGGTGTCAAAATTATGTCACCAACTTCAGCAGCAGCAAAAAAAAGGATGGACAAAGTAAGTGTGACAAAATCTTGACTAATTGTTGGATCTGGGTGCTGGGAACATTGGGGTTTATTATACTATTTTTATTTTTGTGCAATTTTGAAATTAAAAAAAAATTTTGTGTGTGTGTGAGGAAGACTGGCCCTGAGCTAAAATCTGTTGCCAGTCTTCCTCTTTTTGCTTGAGGAAGACTGGCCCTGAGCTAACATCCATGTCAATCTTCCTCTATTTTGTATGTGGGATGCCTCCACAGCATGGCTTGATGGGTGGTGTATAGATCTGCACCTGGGATCCGAAACTGCAAACCCGGGGCTGCCAAAGTGGAGTGCTCGAACTTAACCACTATGCACTGGGCTGGCCCCTCTTTTTGAAATTTTAATGATGAAAGTTTGTTTTAAGAAGTCATCACCTCAGGAATGCATTGTTTGATGATCTCTTCGCTCCCTACATCCTTGGGCACTTACAATATGCCTAGTTCAAAAAGAGCTATAAATACCTTTAACAAAATGTCCAAAATTTTTCATGGTGCTTGAGTTTTACTGCATCGCATATTGCTTGAAGTGAGTGCTTTTGGGATCCTTTCTACACTGCCATATTTGTGTAGCACTGGATTTTCCAGTTTGGGTCATGGCCTATGCAGGGAAAAGTGCTTAGTTAGACTCCTACCCATAAATGACAACTGGGTCCCTTCTCAGAGTGGCAGAACCACTTGAAGCTGCCGATGCACATTGAAAGGAGGTTTAGAATCCAGCAAGCCTTGAGTGACTTGGATGTGAGCTAAGCAGAATAGTTCCTACAATGGACAGATCTGAAGGAATCGGAGAGAGATGGCGATTTGGAGCCGTCCTTGTAGACTAGGAAAAGCTACTGAGACCCCAATTTCACCTGGCATGACCTCTGTTTTTAATCTTCTTAACTCAGAATGATTCATCTTATAAGTCTGCAGTCATGTTACATTTTTTTTATACGTGGCACAACCTATCTGGTTCAAGTCTAGCTCATAGAAATCACAATTAAGGCCTCAGCAAGTTTCTTTGCTCTACTCCTGGACCAGTGAGAAGGCAGCTGACCGAACAGCAAGAATACCTTTTTTCTAGTTGTTCTCCTTCCGCCCTGTCCCTGAGGAAGAGGTGCCTGCCTCTTCCGGATGTTGGCTTCTCTCCTTTCTATTCCTTACACACCTAGTGTTGTTACGCCCTGTCTCACTTTCTCAAATCGCCACCTGATTCACTGGGCCTAGTGGCCCTCTTTGTCCCTGCCAAATCCTTTCTACTGGGACAGATTTCCTGGGATAATCGTGCCCCTCACCATCTTCATTCTGTGTCTCTGAAGGCACAATCCTGTCTTCTAGATTGGAATCCCCCTTTGCACCCTTCCCAAACCCGCCTGGCCCATGGCAGATTCTGCCACACTGGTTACTGCCTTCCCCTTCCTGGGTTTGGTCCTCTTTCATTCCCGTTTCATTTCCTGCCTTCTGTGGAATACTTTAACCTCCTGCAACGGGTAGACTCTGATAGAACCCAGCTAGTGGTATAGTATCCTATACAGAACAAACCAGATTTGTGTGTGTGTGTGTGTGTGTTGAGGAAGATTGGCCCTGTGCTAACATCTGTTGCCAGTCTTCTTCTTTTTGCTTGAGGAGGATTGTTGCTGAGCTAACATCTGTGCCAATCTTCCTCCATTTTATGTGGGATGCCACAAAGCATGGCCTGACAAACAGTGCTAGGTCTGTGCCAGGGATACAAACCTGCAAATCCCGGGCCACCGAAGTGGAGCATGCAAACTTAACCATTAGGCCAGCGGGCCAGCCCCACAACCGGTTTTTAAAAAATGTGATAGTTATGGTTATTTGATGATGGCATATAAATGCGTGTGTGTTAATTTCTGTCTGCACCTAAAAGGTAGTCATAAGTTCTAATCTGGAATTCCCAGGACAGGGCTGGTTGCTGGCATTTAATCAGAAGGTCCGCTTTACACAGGTGGCTACTGTGAGTGCTTCAACTCTCTTCTGAACCAATTTACACCAGAGATTTAGGAAATTAGCATAATGAAAATTAGGAACTGGTTATCAATGGTGAAATTAGTGGATTATTAATTAGTGAAATAGATATTTGAAGTAGACTCTCATTGGTGAATTTAGTGGGATTCAAGATACTGTGGAAACACCTTCTTTCCCCCTCCCCACCCCGAAGTTAAAACCTCACTTGATCACTCAGGCCTGATCTTCAATTAATCCTGTGTTGCACCACTGGTTGAGAAGATGTTTTGACCTTTGAACTCTAGTATATGATCATCCACACTCTGCAGCTGTACAATTATTACGTCTGCTTCAGGTGAAGCTTTCATGAAGTTTTTTTTCAAGTAGCAAAAAGGACGTAGTGATCAAACTTTATCGAGGTGGCATAACTTCTTTTGTGCCTACTTGCTAATAAATCTAAGTACAGCAGAATTCAGTCAGAGACTTACTTTCATTATAATCTAATGAGGGGTCGTGAGCAGTGAGGTAAACTTTATCTTCTGTAACTATACACAGATACTGACATCTACCAAACCTGCTATGTCAATGTACAACAGGGTGCGACATGCATGTTTTATATATTTACATAATTATGTGTCCACTTACCTACCTACCTACTAAGCCAAGTTTCTTGGTTTCCACAACCTTTTCCCTAGGAGCTGGCAAACCGTGGCTCATAGGCCAAATCTGGCCCACTGTAATAAAGTTTTGTTGGAACACAGCCACACTCACTTACTGACACTGTCTATGGCTGGTTTCACTCTCCAATGGCAGAGTTGAGTAGATGTGACAGTGACTGCATGGTCTGCAAAGCCAAAAATGTATTTACTATCTGGCTCTTTATGTGAATATGTATGAATATTTACATACCAATTTTTAAATTTCTTGCTAATTTTATCTCAAAAGACCAAAAAACTCTCAACACAGGAAAAAGCAGTCAGAGGAGAAGGCATGGTCGTGTTAAAGGCTTGCCAGATGGGAATGGAACACAGAGATAAGATCTCTAAGTAGATGTATTTATACACAGACACACACATCAGAATGAAGCAAACAGAAGATGTGATTTCCCTCTGGAATGACTCCCTCATTCTTTTGACTTCACTGTGATTTAATTTTCAAGTTGGGCCTCTAAAGCCACTCCTAGGTCTTGCTTTGTGAAGGTCCAGGAGGAGTGTAAGACATTTTGCTAGTCAATAATAAAGAAGGGACAAGAACCATCCATCCTCTCGAACCTGGGAATTGAAGCTGAAGGCAGAGTTGCTTTCACTGCCTTCAGGAGGCCACCAATCATTGCTCATGGAGTGTGCCTAAGGAAGGCTCTTTCCTACAATCTTGTGATGCATAGACCACTCTCTCACCTGCAAATTGCTCAGAGACGCTGAGTAACACTTTTAATGTATCTGTTGCGTTCTCCTGGATTTGCTGCTTCTTTTTTTTTTTCGTGAGGAAGATTAGCCCTGAGCTAACAACTGTGGCGTTCTTTCTCTATTTTGTATGTGGGATGCCTCTACATTACGGCTTGATGAGTCGTGTGTAGGTCTGCACCCAGGATCCAAACCATGAACCCCAGGCTGCCGAAGTGGAGTGCTGGAAGTTAACCACTGCGCCACCACCACCACTGGGTGGGCCCCTGAATTTACTTCTTTTTTGACCTGAGTGACAATTCACCTGACAATAAACCTTCAGCTTTGTAATTCAAATTGAGCAGCCAAATAAAGTGTAACCCCTGCTCTTACCTCCTGCCTCCAATTAAGTTGTTGTGGTTGTAAAAGATGTCCATAGCTAAAATTCCTATGTGACTCTGAGGAGTAAAGAAGGATCTAAGATGAACATGATCTTTGCATTGAAGAAATAGATTTAATTCTTGATTTGCCGCTGATTCAGAAGATAAAGGTCAACATGACCCCTTGGCAGACAGAGTATGGGTACCTGCAGGGTTGACTTCGTATTATTCCTCTATTTCTATGCTTCGGCCTCAGAGAGGAGAAAATCCTGCAACTGTGCTCCTTCCATTGTGTTGTCCAACACACACCCACGCATTTTCTACACATTAATATAAACACAATATGAATGGGGTGTTTAGGTTCATTCATTCATTTTGTGCCAGGCATGGCGCTAGACATACAGGTCTACAGTAGAGAATCTGACAGACATGGCCCTTTGGAGCTTACAGTGTAGAAGGCTCAGCTCTCAGGAAAATGAAGGGTAAGATTTTCAGCTCACTTTGATTTTTCTTCTGTTAAACCAATAAACTTAAGAGAAGAAAAAACCCAAACCTATGTCTGTGTTTCTGTTAGAGTTTTAGAATATAACTATTTCTTGGGTTTTAAAACCCTTAAATATTGAATTAAAAATGATTTTGGTTGGGCTTTTCTTTCACTGTTAACAATATTTTGGTTTATTTTTACATGTGTGTGTTACTTTAACTGAATATTCATAAGCGTATTTTAGGAACCCCTCAAGAGCTCAACTGCTGTATTTTAGAAGTCATTACACAACCAAATCTAACTATTTCTGTTTCATAAAAACATTGGTAGCAATGTTGACATTTATTTATTCATCCATTGGTAAATAAGTGTTGAATGGTTACTGTGTGCCAAGTTCTGTGCTGGGGCAGATATAAAGGAGAATTAAACATGGAGAAGGATATCATAAACTAACTTACAATGACTGGAATGAGTCTCATCAGAGGCAAACCAAGGAGAACAAGGAAATCCCATTCATAGTAATGAAGATTGGCTGATAGAATCTAAGATTGAATTCCTGACGCAGGGAGTAATCAATATACAACGATGTGAAGTGGAATGTGCATCCAAAAAGAAAGAATGTGTGAAATGTCTGAAGTGAACAATTCAGTGTGCAAGTTGTTTGAATTCTGCAGGTAATAGGTGGAAGATGTTCCAATTGATTTCAACCAACCACGATAGACCATGAAATAGAAAAAATATTTAAGCCAACAAAGTTAAACAGATCCCCTGCGCTTTCCCTTCAGGCATTTGCTTTATCTTTAGAATAAAAAAAAAAAAGAACTTTGCACATTTGTGTAGCACTGCTTAGGTGGTTACTGAAGAAAATTGTAAAATTCTGTGAAAAGAGAATTTTCAGAAAAAGATAAAATCACGATTGTCATACAGACATAAAAATGAACATGTGTTAAAAATGTAATTTTACTTATTAATTAATGAAGGAACCAGGCAGATGTTACAATTGGCTCAAAAGAGAAAGCACAACCGTTTTCGGAGGTGCAGACAGGGAAGTCGGTGGTTTTCTACAGCACAGAATTTGTATGTCTATAGATAAGAATTATTGTTCTTTGCTACAAGTTATTCACAGTTGACAAGTAGTTGGAAAATTGCTTCAGTGGACTTAGAATCAGATAACAGTGAGGCGGGTCCTTTAGAGTCTAGATAAGGTACAGTTTTTCACTGAGGCACAAATTCCTTCCTATAACTCTAAACACGGAACCAGAACATTTTTTTTCCACAATAGATAAGCATCATGAAAAACAAAGTGAATAGTCCATTCGTATAGTAAAAAAAATTCCAAATATTTAAAATGATATTTTAAATGCAAATATAATGCAGAGCATGGAACATAAGTACTCAAAGATGTTTGTTGAATATTTATTGCTCTAGCAATACTGTCACTAAGTTAAAAATTTGGTTAAAAACAGTAGATTCAATAATGGAATCCTAAGTAGCAATAAAAATATGTATTGCTTTATATCACAATAAAAAATAAAAACAGTAGATATAACAATGGAATCCTATGTAGCAGTAAAAATAAATAAATCAATGTCACACAAAACAACATGGATAATGTCACAAATGAAATATGGAGCAAAAAAAGTTAGGTACATAAGAGTACATACTGTATGGTTCTGATTATACAGAATACAGAAACACACAGAAGTAATTCAGAATGTTCTGTTAGCTTAGGGATTACCCTTGATGGGGTCGTAACTGGGAGTGGGCATAAGCAGGCTTCCTGGATACTGGCAATGTTCTGTTTCTTGAAATGGGTGCTGGCTATGTGGGTATATTTACTTTGAATTATGCACCTTGCTGTATGTATGTTAATACTTAAAAAGTTTATGAAAAAGGTATATATAATTGTGTATAGAAACAGCATCAAGGTAAAGCTCTATTTACATTAAAAGATGTGTTTGCCTCAATATGAGTTTAAAAGCAATGTATTAATAGTAATCATCTCTAGACGGCAGGGTTAGGGGTAATTTTTACTTTTGTCTTTGTGCCTTAATTTAGGCAACTTTATTTTTTTACATGGTAAATCTGTATTTTTTTGTATTAAGAAAAACAATAAAGTTGTCTTTAATTAAAAAGTTCATAGAATATTTATCAGTTAACTATGAAATAAAAAATTAGAACCATTACACATAATAAATACCTTAATTGTGTTAGTGTTCTCCAGAGGAACAGAACCAATATATTTATTACGAGGAATTGTCTATGCAATTATGGAGCCTGAGAAGTTCCACAATCTGCCATCTGAAGGCTGGAGACCGGGAAAGCAGGTGGTGTAGTTCCAGTCCAAGTTTGAAAGTGTAGGGGAGGAAGATATTTCCTCTACCCACTCTGGACCCTTCTGGCCAGACAACAAATTAAATTCACATGAGACAGAATAACAGGAGAAAATTAAACAAAGCTTTGTAACATGTATACAAGGGAGAGACCCAGAAAAACTGAGTAACTAGCCAAAAGGCCGAAGCTCTCACCTTAGATACCACTCTCAGCCAAATACAAAGGAGGATGTTGGGGGTTGGGGGAGTCAGTTGTGGGAGATTACCAGAAAAGCACAGCAAATAAGAGTAAGGTTACTATGCAGATTTGAGTCCTTGCCTTCCCCATTGATAAGAGTTTCTAGAGATAAGGTCATCTCCCTTCTTCCTGGTACAGAGAGGGGCACACCTTTACAGATGGAGATTTCTTTTACAAATGTAAATGTCTCTTAACAAAGGGTTAAAGTCTACTTTTCAGAGTTTCTATCCTGCCTGCAGGTTTTAAAAGTAACCAGCCCAAAATAATCTTCATGCCAAAGAGATGTATCTTGGAGTGGCCAATTCCAGTCCCTTGCAAAGGCCTGAGGACCAGGAAAGCCACTGGTGTAATTCTCAGACCAAGGACAGGAATAGACCAAAGTCACAGCTCAAACAGTCAGGCAGAGAGTGAATTCTCCCTTCCTCCACCTATTTGTTCTGTTCAGGCTCTCAGTGGATTGGATGATGCTCACCCTCATAATTGAGCAGGATCTTCTTTACTCAGTCTGTCAATTCAAATGCTAATCCCATCTGGAAATACCCTTCCAAACACACCCAAAATAGTATATGACCAAATATCTGGGCACCTTGTGGCTCAGTCAAGTTGACACATGAAATTAACCATCATCCCAATCTTGTTGAAGTTACTTAATTCATTCTAATGAATTCCAAGGGACGCCTAGAGAAAATAGTGCAGAACCTCAGCTTAACGCTCACAGATAAGCTCCTGGTGTCCTCCAACTCAAGTAAAGGTGATTAGTGTTCGTTGTCGTCCTGTAATGACACCTACGTCACAGAAGCATTTCACCCAAAAACTAATCCTTGGCACATTTCCTGAGAATTCACAGTTACTATTTTTAAGTATTCATATAATTTCCCTCCAGTTCTCCTGAGAAAAGGAAGCAATCTGGTTTTGTTTTTCAAATGTCTAGCCTTGAATTGCACAAAGGTAAGTTTCTTGAGTGACTGTAAAAGAATATATTCCTGGAGTCAACATTTCAGCTGTGGCCACTGAGCCACTTACACCCTCCCACCTCATTCATTTGTTCCTGGGGTGAAAGGTAAGATGAATTTGCCAACCAGTGTTGGGAGGCAATTAATGATATGAAGTAGACCCTGCAGTCTCATCCTGGTTCTAAATCTAGAACCTGGTTCTAAATCTGGCTGTCTAGATCTAGGCACAGAAGACACATCCAGAGTTAGCTAGTATGCTTGGTAACAATGCACTTGTAATTTCAATGTTACCTTGGCAGTGTTTTCCATTTCAAGTCTTCATAAAACAGAAAATGTTGCAAAATGCTACAACTTAAAAGGGCAATTAACATACCTTGCTTAAAAAAAGGATTTGGCAAAAAAATATCTCTATATCTACAGATGCATCCAAATGTATATCTGTGATTCTACATTTAAGTAAGACATCAAAAAGAAGTATTCTCATACATTTCCTCAAAAGCAAGTAGTTTCAGGTAAGCTAGCTTAGTTGTTCAACACATTTAACATTGGTCATTTGTTCTTGGGGATATGGTGATTAATGTACAACTTTTGCTCTAATACTTAATGCTTTTGTTAAAACAACGACTCTCCTGAGAATTTTATAAAAGCTCTAGAACTCAGAAAAACATTCGTACAAAATTTTTTTAAATGCATGTCATTTGTATGTTTTTCAAATTATCTTTACCATGATAATGACAATATGGGATGAGAAAATGACAACAATAATACTGTAACAGTATTATTATATTATGTTACAATAATAACAAGTAACAGTAACACTGGTTACTTTTTTTTTGGTGAGGAAGATTGGCCCTGAGCTAACATCTGTTGCCAATCTTCCTCTTTTTGCTTGAGGAAGATTGTTGCTGAGTGAACAGCTGTGCCAATCTTCCTCTCTTTTATGTGGGACACACCACAGCATGGCTTTGAAGAATGGTTCTAGATCCTGGTCTTGGATACAAACCTGTGAACCCTGGGCTGCTGAAGCAGAGGGTGTGAACTTAACCACTATGCTACTGGGCTGGCCCCACATTGGTTGTTATTTACAAGTCAGTTACTGGATAGGTGACTTACATACATTATTTTATCAAATCTTAAGCATTCCTATAAGGTTACGTTATTACCCCTATTTTACAGATCTGGAGACTGATGCTTAGAGAAGTTATGTAGTTTCCTCAGAGTCTTTTGACAGTGACTGCAGAACTGTCAAGCCCAGGTTGTGGCTCACCAACCTGAACAGACATCAGTTTGGTTTTTAGATAAGTAGATGACATGCAATGAAATAAAATCCTAATTTTCTGTTTTGTTATTATTTCCATGTAATATTAACTATTAAAAAAAAGAATGTTTACCTCTGACAGTTTTAGTGTGAAAGTGGAAAAATGAAAAGGAAGAAAACAAGATGCTTGTAACTTTGGTATAAATAATTATGTCACTCACAGAGGAGATATTTGCAAAATATAAAGAAAATAGACTGCAAGGTCCTGATTGCATGAAATAGGACCTAAACTCTGTTTTTTCTTAGTTTATGATGTCATGCAATCCCTTGACTCATTTCTCTGGAATTCAAAGTTACCGATCATTTGTAGAGTGCTCACATAATTTCCCTCAAGCTATCCAGAGGCGCTACAGAAAATAAAACAATGATTTTATGTCATTGCTTTACTAATGCCCTGGGAGCTATTCAGCCCACCCACATTCTATCAAGATGCCATTATGGGAAGAATAAGCTCTTTGTAACACAAGGCAATATAATTTCAAGAATGTGGTGTTGTGTGTGCCTGTAATCATTATAAAAATATCTATTCAAGTAACCCACAGCCATCTCATGATTCATCTCTTTCATCCACTTCTGCATTGGGTCATTTGAATGTAAAATTATCAAAAGAAGGTTATTTTTGTAAATTGAAACCCAGGGTCTAGTTCACTTAGGAACTCAATCCTCCACACCGCTCAATTCCATGTCCTAAAGTGAGGCCACAGCTACCAGATCATAGTTTGGCCAAATTGGTTACTTCAATTCATCACTTTCTGAATAATATGGATCATGTTTATGATGGCAACAAACAGAGTCAATAGTGAAATATGGATACAGAAAATGGTACTGTTTTTCTCTATCTTATTCTGATTTTGTACCCAATCTAATATTTTTCTTTATTATAATACATTTTTGGGGGTTTTTTTGGGTGCAAAAGATTGGCCCTGAGCTAACCTCTGTTGCCAGTCCTCCTCTTTTTGTTTGAGGAAGATTGTTGCTGAGCTAACGTCTATGCCAATCTTCCTCTATTTTGTATGTGGGACACTACCACAGCATGGCTCGATGAGTGGTGTGTAGGTCCATGCCCAGAATCTGAACCTGTGAACCCTGGCCCGCTGAAGCAGAGAGTGCAAACTTAATCACTATGCCATGGGGCTAGCCCTATAATACATATTTTGATAATTTGCTTTATTTAGCAACTCTATGTTTACTGGGAGGCAGTTTAGAATACTGGTTAAATGAACACACTCTGGGGGTGAGATGGCCTGTGTTCAAATCCTAGCTCAATGCTATTTGTTTAGGGCTGTGGTTTTGAAACTTTCCAGTGCCTCAGAATCACCTGGGAGGCTTGCTAAAATGCAGATTACTTGGTTCCATTCCCAAAGATTCTAAGTAGGTCTTAGATAGAACCTGATACATTGCATTTTTAATAAGCTTCCAGGTGATGCTAATTTGCTGATCCAGACATCACATTTTGAGAATGACAAATGTCAATTTCTCTGAGCCATGGTTTCCTCATCTGTAGAGACAGTAATAATAGTTCCTTCTTAAGAAGGTTGTTAATTTCCAAGTATTGTGATTTAGAAAAAACAAACAAACCAAAGTTTGTTATTTCAATGTAAATTGTAACTAATTGAAGAAATTGTTCTTTTTAGTTGTGCTATTTAAGTAAATCCTACATATAATAATCTGGATTGACATTAAGGATATGTGACTAACTCTTCACTTATGTAAAATAGTTCTTTACTTTATCAAGGATTTTCAGTCAGACCATGAGAATTCTCATCTTTCACACACTCTTTAGAGTCAGCTTTGATTTATGCTCAGGAACATGCACCAGTTAAGACAGACACTATTGGTTGCTTTCTAATTATTCCTCCTTCTTTCCCTTTTATTCTTGACTTCTAATTCCTTCAGATAGCAACCTTCCTAAGAATGGCCACATGCTTTAGGGGAAGCTGGACACATTTCTTTCCTTATAGTGTCCTGAATAATCTAAGCCCATCAAGGTGGTCCTATTCCATGAACATTGGATGCAATTCTGGTCAAGGAGAAACGTGGGTCCGTCTTCTGGGGGCACTTCTAGGAAATGATCTTTGTTCATATAAAGTGACACTTAGGAAGTGTTACCTTCTTTTTCTGCTGGATCTTGAGGTTTTTGTAAATTGCCTGGTACTGTTGCAACTGTCTCATGACCCTAAGGGAAGCTAGCCTGAGGATAATGTTATACAGTAAGGATGGGAGAACAGAGAGATGGAAAGAAATCCAGGCCTTTGATTGTGTGATTAAACCATAGGATTAACTAACCCTGGAACTGCTCTACCTTCATGCTCCGTTTATACAAGATAATACATTTTCCTTATTGTTTAAACAATTTTCAATTCTATTTCCAGTTATTTTCTGCTGAAGGTGTCTTAACTGATAAACAAATTTATGAGGCATATTATTCTTGAAATTAATTAAAGTTATCAGAGTAGTGCTATGCCAAGGGTCTCATTTTAGCTGAAGCATTAAGGGACATCGTGACTGAATAAATAATTTAACTTCTCTTGGCTCCAATTCCTTTGTTTGTATAATGATGGCATAGGGCTAGATCATCTCAAAAATTGTTCCAAGTTGAAAATGCTGAGACTATTTGGTTCCATGCCACGTGAAACATATTAATGCTATATCCATTGAACAATAGGATTACACATTGTAACCTAATAACTACATAATCCAATGACACACATATAACACAATGACCACATATGTACCTTTATAATAATTTAATATCACACTAATTATATATTCTGACTTAACTAGAATGAGTATCTGGTCATTACCATGGTGGAGTTGAGTATCTAGTCATTACCATGGTGGAGTGAGTTGAAAATTACAGCTCTTTAAATGGTACTGTAGCAAGAAATAATAGATTCCTCATAATATTTCCAATTTGGGGGGGAAATGAAAATAATATTGTTCAAAGATTCCCACATCACACATTTAAATACATAAATATGAACATGGACAAGTATTTTAAGGTACAAGTTATCTGTTAAAATAATAAGAAATGAGAGCACCAATTTTTTTTCTCTCTAGAAGTATACACATCTGCATATCCTTCACCTTTATTGCTGTTATGGACAAATTTCATAAATTGTGTGACTCAGGCATGTAAAAATATAACAGAAAAGTTTCTCTATAGCTGTACTTAAATTAGCTTTTGGTCTCATAGCCACTAATAACAAACAAACAAATAAATAAATAAATCAAGGTAAAGCATGCCACTTTTAGGTTTTTGTTAGCTCCTTCCAGGTAAATAATAGTCAATTGAAGGTATTCTCACCTATGCCTTTCCTTCCCTTCTCTTTAGTTCCAGGATGGCTATATTGCACTGCAGAAGAGACATGTGGTTCCAGTCATTGGCATCCAATCTCAATGGTTTCCACTGATATATAAGTATTCCTTTGCTCTTAAATCATTGCTATCTATACCTGTTGCATCTACAGCTGATCTGTCCATGGCTACCATTCTTCTTCAGTCACATAATTCTTTTTGTGTCCTTCTGACCATAAATTTTTCTGATTCCGTCTACTAAGTCCACCAAATAGTTAGCCACTTCCTTGTCCTTCTTGAGGACAGAGGAAAAGATTAGACACTTTTCCACTACCCACTAGGCAGTGAGCAACTGAGGGTGAGTGGCTATCATATGCCCTCTCTGGTTATTCCTCTCTGATGTCTGATATCTCTATCTCTATCCTTCTGTCTGCATCTGTATCTACATATGATATCTGCTCTATTATGCCCATATTTTTATGTTGTTGGAAGCATCTACAAGCTGTGCCTTACAGGGTTCTCACCATTTCTGCTCTATTAAGGCCAGCATGATGTTGAAATGCGAGCTTTTGTGTGAGTCTCATCACCATCTTAAGCCTCACCCAAGAAGCAAGGCATAAGTTCATTCTCTGGTGGCCACTTCCAAATTTCTTTGGGTTCTTTATCCAATCCTCTCTCCTGGGGCTTAGCTTTGGGCAGGTAGCAGCAGAGCTCTGGGCTCTCCATCTTCTGATCCCTGGGCACGTCCTTCTGCTTCTCCCCTTCATAGCTGGTGGAATAGTTACATCCTTTCGAGTTAGAAAACTGTCCTTATGTCATCTCACATTCCTTCAAGTCAGTTATGGCCTGAACTCTGTGCTGTGAGTCCCTAAGGTGCCTACTGTTGATGTGCAAAGTCACATGTTTAGACAGAAGTATTTCAATAAACTTGGTCTCTGATATTTGCAGCCACTGCCTCTACTATGAGTTCAGAAAACAAGAAACCAGAAAAAGAGAAAAATGCTTAAAAAGAAACACTATGGCAATTATTTCAAAATTTCACCTGCCATATTCTAAAAACAAGCAACTAGATTTTCCTTTTCTTCTTGGAATTGTGCATGTGTGTGTACTTGTTTTCTTTTTAAATATCCCAGCACAATAAAGTCACCTCCTCCAGCTCTCCCTTTCTCTCTCTCCAGTCACTGTAACTTTCTGCCTCCTTAGTGTCTGCAAGACCACAACTTGCTTTTTTTTCTCACTGCCATCATTTATTGCTTTTTTTCTTTGATTATTGCAAAAGTCTGCTGACTGGTTTCTACATTTCTTTTTTGTTCTTCCTAATATAGTCCATCCCACATAGAGACTGTCCATTCATTCATTCAAAAACATTTACTGAGTGCCAACAGGGTATCTAGTGCCAGGCTAGACGCTAGTAATCTAAATTGAGAAAGTGACAGAGAACCTCTCCTTAGACAGCTTGTAGTGTTTCAAGAGATACAGACTGAAAAATAAATGATTAAAAATGTGTGGCAAGAGTTATGACGGCAGAAGTACAGAGAGCTATGGGTGAACATAGCAGGGGCATCTAAACTAGTCAGGGAGGCCAGGGAACAATTCGGACAGGCTGGGGGTTTCAAACACAATCACTAAAGGATGTGGAGGATTTAGACAGCAAGAATATTCTTGGCAGGACACATTGTTTGTGAAAAGGAGCAGAAATGAGGGGGCATGTATAAAAGAAACTTCATTTGGCCAGAGCCTAGAGCTCAAGTGTCTGGAGGTGGGACAAAGCAGGATGAGTCTAGGGAGGCAGTACAGGAAAGGTTATCAAGGGCCATGCTAAGAAATCTGGATGCCCGCCTAAGAACAACGAAAAGACTTGGTGGGACATTTAGGAGGGAAACAATTGAATCAGTTTTGGGGTTTAGACATGTTTAGGCATGTTGTAGGTTAGAAATAAACTGGATGCAATGCCTGGTAAAAAGCCGAGTCTGTTACCCAAGTGAGAAATGATGAGTGACTGGATGAGGGTATAGCAGCGGGAGTGGAGCGATGTGAAGAGATTTGAGGCATTGATAGGGGCCAGGTGAGTGGATAGGGGAGCTTGCTGAGGTGGGGTCAGGAGGATTCTTAGGTGTCTAAGGCGCTCCTGTGCTTGGTGAGCATCAGTCACTGAGACTGGTAATACTGGGATACTATTAAGATGGCATTTTGGCTAGAGATCCCAGAAACCCCAGAATCTTGTCCAAACACAGTCACAAACATGGCCCTTCAAGACAAGGGAAATGTATACAAAAAGAAAAGAAAGAAAAGTCAACTAAAGAACAGTCAACAGCAGGGCTTTGGCCCCAAAGGACAGAGTGAAAGTTAAAAGATGTTCTGGATCACAGAGGAGAATCCTATATCCTTCTGTAAAAAGTCTTGGTCTTACTGCCTCTATTCCTGCCAAAGCTGAAACCTTTCTCAGATTCCACAGGTGTTTGTACTCTTGCCGTGTGCCCTCGTAATAGATTATAAGCTCCTTGAGGACTGTTGATTTGTTTGACATTTACTTATTCGTGCAGCAAATATTGGGCACTCTGCTAGATGGTGAGATTATAAGGAGTTTATTGCCTAGCAGGGGAAACTGACACAGCTCTAGCAAAGCATAAAGTGGAACAAGTGCTCTTATGGAGAGGTAGAGCAGGATCCGATGCGCTCAGGAGAGAGCCGGAACCCAGTGGGGATGGGAACTTCACAGCACCGAGCTAAATGTTTTTCACAAATAATAGTACATACTTGCTGAAGTAATTTTTTCTTTTATGGTTCAGTACTCTCGTTCTTCTTTTCACTGATATTAAGAACTTTAATAAATTATTCTTAAAACCCATATTTTGGGGGGTTTTCCTCATATTTTTGCTCACCCTTAGCAGATTGAGAGTTTTCATATATTGGGTAAGTGGTATGCTGAAGAAAGCGTGTGGTGTAACCATGAAGGACTAAAACTGATTTCTCTAAGTTACATTAAAAGCAAAACAAACCAAGGAAAACCTCAGTCCTATTACTTTAATAGACCACACAAGTGTAGGTTACTCTAGATGTATTTTACAAGGAAACAAAAAGATTAATCCAAGTCTAATATTTAGATGTCTAACTGATAGGCTCTTAATAATTTTTGATGATTGTACAGAAAAAATCTGACATCAAAATAAATTTAATAATCAAGTAAATTTGTTGTATTACTTTCCATCCCCCCACCCCCTGCTTTTTTCTCCCCAAATACCCCCAATACATAGTTGTATATTTTGGTTGTGGGTCCTTCCAGTTGTGGCATGTGGGATGCCACCTCAACATGGCCTAATGAGCGGTGCCATGTCCACACCCAGGATCCAAACTCTGGGCCACTGAAGCGAAGTGCGCAAACTTAACCACTCAGCTGCAGGGCGGGCCCCCTGCTTTCCATTTTTTAAGAAAAGTAGTAATCACAACCAATTTAAGTATATGTAGTATTAGTAGAAAAATAACCAACTTCCAGATTTCATACTGGGATCAGTACAGATGATCCCTTTAAAAAATTCAACCTAGGGGGCTGGCCCCATGGCCGAGTGGTTAAGTTCGCGCACCCCGCTGCAGGCGGCCCAGTGTTTCGTTGATTCGAGTCCTGGGCGCGGACATGGCACTGCTCATCAGACCACGCTGAGGCAGCGTCCCACATGCCACAACTAGAAGAACCCACAACGAAGAATACACAACTATGTACTGGGGGGCTTTGGGGAGAAAAAGGAAAAAATAAAATCTTTAAAAAAAAAAAAATTCAACCTAGCCTTTTCAACCAATGGTGCTGGACCAAGTGACATTCATTGGCAAAATAATGAACATTGACGTAAATCTCACATTTTATAAAAAATTAAGACAAAATGGATCATAAACTTAAAAGTAGAAAGTAAAACTACAAAAATTTTAGAAACAATGCTAAAATCTTCAGAATCCACAGCTAGGCAGAGTTCTTAGAGTTGAGACCAAAAGCACAATCCATAAAAGGAAGAAATGATAAATTAGATCTCATTAAAAATAATAACTTTTGCTTTGCAAAAGACTGAAGATGAAAAGACAAGCTACTGGCTTGGAGAAAATATTTGCAAACCACATATCCAACAAAAGATTAGTACCTAGAAAATATAAAAAACTCTCAAATCCAACTAGAAAATGGGCAAAAGACATGAACAGACATTTGACTTAAGAGGATAAATAGACAGCAAATAAGCACATGACAAGATATTCAATGTAATTAGCTTTTAGGGAAATGCAAATTTAAGCTACAATGAGATATCACTACGCACATATCAGAATGGCTAAAATAAAAAATAGTGAAAACACCATATACTGTCCAGAATGTGGAGAACCAGGATCATGTGTGTGTTGCTGGTTGGAATGTAAAATGGTACAGCCTCTCTGGGAGACAGTTTGTTAGTTTCTTGTAAAACAAAACATAACCACCATACAACCCAGCAATCACACTCCTGAGCGTTTTCCCCAGAGAAATGAAAATCTATATTCACACAAAAACCTGTTCACAATGTTCACAGAAACTTTATTTGTATCAGCAAAAACTTGTGAACAACCCAGCTGTTCCTCTATAGGTGAAAAGTTAAATAAACTCTGGTAGACTCATACTGTGGCATACAACTAAGCCATAAAAAGGAATGAACTGTTGATACACTAAACAATCTAGACAAATCTCTAGAGAACTATGCTGCATGAAAAAAACCAATCTCAAAAGGTTACACACTGTGTGACTACATCTACGAAGCACTCTTGAAATTACAAGTTTATTGAAATAGAGAAGAGATTAGTGTTGCCAGATGTCAGAGAGAGGAGTATGGGAGTAGGAGTGGTGGATGTGGGTGTGGCTACCAAAGGCCAACACTAGGGATCCTCATGGTGATGGAACTGCTCTCCATCTTGACTGAATCAATATCAATATCTTAGTTGCCATATCGTGGTATTATTTTGCAAGATATTATTATTGGGGGAAACCATGAAAAAGGTCCCTGGGATCTCTCTGCTTTATTTCTTACAACTTTGTGTGAATTTGCAATTATCTCAAAACAAAAAGTTTAATTAAAAATTACCATCTATATTTACACCTGAAAAACAATTTCTAGAAAATACTTTTAACCAGGCTTACTCCCTGAGCATTCACGTAAGGCAGGAATTTAGAGTTTAGCTAAGGAATAACTTCATTTATTATACAGAAACACAATCTGCTATATTCATTTGGGTGCCACTCACAAATATATCTATAAGAAGGGTTAGTGAATTTTTATTTTTATTAATCAAATATTCTATATATCTCTTGGAATTTTGTAAGTTGTCAGTAACATAAAACCCAATTCAAATGGCACGAATGAAAAAGGGAATACTATATGGCCTCATGAAATTAAAATATCTGGAGGATGGTCTTCCAGCATGGTTTGGCTTGGGTGTGGTTACGATGTTCTTAGACCTCTGGCTCCGTTTCCCTACAATGCTATTGACTCTGTTCTCAGTCATATGTCATCTTTATCCTCAGGTTGAATCTCTCATGGAACAGCAGTTCTGGAACTCACATCTTTAAAGTGCACCATTGGCTTTCTTCTCAGGAAGAGAGGACTATTTTCTTCTGAGGGACTCCCAGCCAATGCTTCCTTGTGTCTCATTGTCCTAAACTGAATCAGTGTGCCATTCCTAAACTGTGGCAGGAGGAACAGAAAATGCTAATTGGCTCAAGAAAATCAGGGCCACCTTTGAACCAAAGGTGGAGTTAACCCAGTGATGTGCTGGAGCTGGTTAGTACCCATTTGCTAGAGCCAATCATTAAATTTTCAGGAATTTTGCGAGTGGTTGTCAAACACAGCCCTTAATAAAAAATTAAATTATATAACTTATAATTAAATTATATTAAAAACAAAGGTAATAATACCCCAAACTCATCATTTCCTAATCATTTTACTACTATCTATGCTCTTGAGGTCATCTATATTTGTTGTATCTGTGTGGCAGAAATACTATGTAATGATGTACTGCTGTGCATCTCTTACCGACTCTGCGTCCAGTGATATCACTTTGGTAGCTTTAAATTGGCCATTGTGGGTATATTTACACCGTGGAAATAGGCAAACACTAGAAATAAGGGCTTTTGTCCAATCTCAGTGAGCCTATTGTTAAACATTTAGTGGCACAACACTGGCTAAACTCATGCAAACCATACGGCTAGGAAATTTGGATTATTGTTGGGAAAAGTGGAGAGGAAAAAGTTGCTGAAGAGCAAAAGTTGCAGCAGTATCTATCATGTTCTGGAAGATTGCTGCACTTTAAAAATGTTTTATTCACTTCCTTTATACGGTGCTCTAGAAATTAATTTAGAGGTTCATAATCGGAAGGGAAAGTAAGAGGATTGGTTTTAGAGAAGTGCTTTCCTCCATTGTGTAGCCTTCCTTTTGAACTTCTCCCAAGCTGGAACAAATTGAGCCAATTTTGAAACTGACTTGTATTGACACAATAATCTCGCTGGGAGGCAATAGGCTTTCCAGATTGTGCAAGCTGGAGGCAGAGATGCTGCTCAGGGACTTCTGGGTACTGACTCTACTGTTTTTTCTACAGGAAATTATGCTATGACATGAGCCTGCCATTGCTGAATCAGGTTCAAGAGTCAGGAGAGCCCAATGTTTATAAACATCCCCTTAAGTGGAAGCATTCATTGCAGAGAATGTATAAAAACCTTCTGAATGGTAACGCTGGTCCCATTTACAAAAGGTTCTCAAATCTCTCATGACCCTACCTAGTACAGCCAATGCTACTGGCAGATGCACATACCCCGTAAGAGATTTCATGGGGCCAAGGAACATTGCACTGATACGTGTTGCATCTGCTCTTCTTCTCTGTGGCTGGTGTCCTTTCACCTAGTTTCTGTATTCATAACCCCAATTCGCTATGGAGTCTGGATCTAGGTATACAGAAGGCTGTATTCTGCTGAATATCTTTATAGGTTTGGACATGCAGCTTTGTGGCTACAAGCTGGGGAGCACTGAATTGCTTTGCATAAGAGAAGGAGAAGTCTTTGGACCTTGTGATCCATCAGAGTGGAAGTAGGGCCTGGGTAATGGAAAATTGTGTCCTCCATAATGTTCTCCTTTTTGTAGCCCCACCAATCTTCAGCAAAGTTTATGAAAATCCATCAAACGAGTTCCTTTGGAACCCAAGGGCGAGGCTGTGTTTCCTCTCTAGTTTAACCCAGTGCATTAGAGAAAAAGCATCAATTGCATGAAGAAGAGCCTAGAAAGCAGAACTGTGAAATTTTCAGGAAATCTTGTGAGCAAGCTCATTGGACTTGCATAGACCTTGGAGTCGTGAGGGCTGTGAAAATCGTGCTAGGCTATACAAAGGGTGCCACTCCCACTCAAGCTGCACATGTATATAAACCATGTTAAAACATTTCCAATTATTTTTTAAAGTGGGCGAAGCGTTCTCTGCACCATCTTATATAGACTATTTATTTACTTAACAAACCATTTCTACAAAAATGAATTCCACTAATTCTGATGAAAACACTGGAAACACTGAAATTAGTTCAACCCCAGAGGAGTTTCCTCAGCAGTTTGTAGAATCTCCCTTTTGGAGACTTCAGTAGAGATTAGTTAATCACTCTGAAAATTTAAGTTCAAAGGCTGCCTACTACAACCACTCTGAAAAATTGGTTGGTGGTGTCTATGAAAGCAAACCATATGCATACTCTATGACCCAGCAGTTTTACTCTTGGTATATGCCCAACAGAAATGCATACATATATTCAACAAAAGACATGTACTAGAATATTTATAGCAGTATTATTCTTAAGAGCCAAAAAGTAGAAACAACACAAATGTCCATTTACACTTCATGGACAAATGAACTGTGGTATTGTTATACAATGGGATACTGTGTAGCAATGACAATGAACGATCTACAACTACATGCATCTCACAATGATGAATATCTCACAATGTGCTGTCATAATGTTGAGTAAAAGAGTATATACATACTGCTGATTTCCTTTATATAAACTTCTGAAACTGGGAAAACTAACACATACCCTTGCAGGGGGTAGTAATGATGGTAAGGGGCGTGAGGCGGATTCTAGGATGCTGCTAATTTCTTATTTGGGGAATGGTTATTTCACTTTAGAAAAGTTCATTAAGCTGTGTAATTATCTGTACACTGTAGTATATTGAATATTGGCTCCCCAAAACATGTGTTCACATCAAATCCCGGAACCTGTGAATATTAACTTATTTTGAAAAAGAGTCTTCATGGATATAATTAAGTTAAAGATCTTGAGATAAAAAGATTATTCTGGATTATCTGGGTGGGTCCTAAGTTCAATGACAAGTGTCCTTATAAAAGACACAAAGAGGAGAGACAAACAGACAGAAGAGAAGGAGGCAATGAGATGACAGAGGCAGAGTTGAGTGGTAGGGCCACAAGGCAGACACATAGAGAAGGCAATGTGGACATCGAGGCAGAGATTGGAGTGATGTGGCCATAAGCCAAGGAGTGCCTGGAGCCCCCTAGGAGTTAGCATAGATGCATGGAATTGGCTCTCCCCAAGAGCATCTTGAGGGAGTCCGGCCTTTCCAACTCCTTGATTTAGAACCTCTGACCTCCAGCACTGTGAGAGAATACATTTCTGTTTTAAGCTACCAAGTTTGTGGTAATTTGTTAAAACAGCCCTAAGAAATTATTGCATACACTTTTATGTATATTTGCTATATTTCAATAAAGTTTGCATCAAAAGGGTACCCTACATTTAGCAGTGGTTGACAGTGAGGTAAAGATCATTTTAGCGAGATGTCTTTTAGGTATTTTACCTGCTTACAACAGGTAGGCATGTGGGTTTCTACCTACGCATATGTGTCATCTGTCCTTTGGGAAAGACGAATCCAGTCTTGCCCACCCAGACCTGTTTAAGTGCCACATTGGATTCTGCCCTGCACATGGAACCACCTTGTGCTAGTCTCTCTTAGTCTCTACTTGCTCTGTGTGATGGTCTTCAAACAATTAACCAGGTGTAACTTTTTGTATGCCAATGCAGTCTTCTTCACTATTCATTTCTGTATTAAGGGTAATTCTAATGTCATCTTCCAGGAACTCTTTATATAATTTGGAAAAAGCCTGGGGCAATAGCAGACCCAGTTTTTGCGTGGTATTGTGCATAAGGAAGCACAGACCAGCATCCCAATGTGACTAAGCATAACTGCAATCTTTTCTTAAATCTGTTGAAAAACATTTAAAGATGATGACTTCATAACTTACTACAATGATTTAAAAAATCTCTTTCCTTCTTTTTTCCCCTACCTCCTAATCTCTCACACTTTCGCTCCCAGAAGTGCTCATGTGCGCTTTCTCTATCCAACACTCCAGCAAAGCTCTACCAAGGCCTCTCCTCCAAGGTGAGCTGAAAAGAGCTTCTACGTTTCCTCCTTCTACTCTTTGCTTTTACCTATGGGTTTCCTTCTCTCCCAGGAACAAACCTTGACTCCCTCCTTTGAAAATCCTATCTTTGCTCTTCCAGTTCTTGCTTTCTCTCCTGAGTCTCCACCATCAAGCTGCAGGACCTGAGTTCACTGATTCAGCTTCTCTCTTGGAAGGCAGGGGTGAGGCCAAGCGAACAAAGAAGCTTCTATGTAGCTGGTGAGGGGCTGAGGTGGGTAGGCAGGGGGTGCAGAGAAAAAGACTGCAGAGACTTTGAAACTAGTAACTTTTATTTTATCTACATCATATCAACATCACTTAAAGTGACAGAGAAGGGCTTGTGGTGGCCAAGGCTCAAACTGGCCAATGAAAATTCTTTGATTGATTCTAACATCTTTTATTCTCCGGACTGCCAGCAAAGTGAAACTCAACTTCTGTCTTAGTGGAGAATGGGCAGGCAGAGACTGTTTCTCAAGAGCCGGGCACTGCGATGGATATGTCACCTACTTAACCTTCACAGCAACCTGGTGATCACAGAATTTTTTATTTCAATTTTAAAAATGAGGATCTAAAGAACCAGAATATTTAAGGTCACCTGAGTAAAATTTATCAGGCCAGGATTCAAATACAGGATTGTCTGCTTCCAAAGCCCAGCCTTGCTTGCTGCTTTAATCATCACTCAGCTGTATCTGCTGAGCACCCACTAGGTCACCAGGCACTGAGTTGGGTGTAGAAACACAGATAGAAGACATGGTCCCTGGCTCTGAAGAGCTGTAGTGTCCAAAGAGTTCCACGATACCTCTCAGGCTCTGTTTCGTAGTTCTGCCAAATTCTGCTACAAATTATCATATTTGGAATTGTATGTTGGTGTTTTGCGTGTTTTTTTCCCCATACCTTGAAAGAATTCTTTAACACATAGCATTTATATATCAATTGAAGAGTCAATGAGCAGTAATGTTTAAGAACTTTCTATTGAGAGAAAAATAAGAACTCTCTACAGATCACTGAGCTAGACACTGTACCGTGGTAGATACAGAAGAGAATGAGACATGCTAACCATCAACCTGTTTGCTCTCTAGTGGGGAAGATGGTCAACACCAAAGTCCTGATAACTAAAAGTAGGTGTAAGGCTTACGATAGATGAAAGCATCTTGCTAGAGAGGCAAGGTAAGTGGAACAGTGAGACTATTGGTACCATTTATATATAACAGGAAGCTTATATTTTAGTTATATATTCAGATCTGGAGAGAAGGTAAAAGTATCCATTGAGATTTGGGTGGTTAATATCTATTTTTCATGTTGGAGAAACCATGAATTATTGATCTATTTTTATTTGCCATATTCACCTGGAATAGTCAGTGTGGCTCAATGCAGACCCTGGCACTTCGTGAAGCCATCTTTTCATAGCCAATTTTCCAGTTCAACTGATGGTTTATGTTTTAGATCTTTTATATAAGTTGGGGAGAAAACAACGATTGTAGGACAGAAACCATAAGAAGGTCTGGTGAAAAACTAACGATGGACAACAGAGATAGACTGGTGTATTTCTTCTCATTCTTTTAGACACTTGGTCCACTATTGCTGAGAATTTCAGGCAAACAAGGCTGGACTTTCTGAGAATGTGGTTGCAACAAAGGTGATATTGTGTATGCACGTGGAATGTTTTTGTGCACGGAGTACATGGTCTAGAATGCCTTAATGTTGAAAACATTCTCTATTTTTTTACACAATACATGAGTTAATTCTTATTAAAAAAACTGTAGTTTTCCTTTTCACAGCCTCCTCTCTCTAACTTTATATTCTCTGCCCTATCCCCAACCAATCTTACTCCATTCTTCAGGGGTACACATGGTTCATAGAGAGATACGCATCCTTCTGGACCTTTTTCTATGGATTTATTTATTTATAGCTATACATCTACATAATGTATAGTTTTTTGTTATTTTTGCATAAATGGGATTATACTGTACTTATGGTTCTTTACTTGCTTTTTTTCTTTTAACGGTATGGCCTGGGAAAGTTTTCAGATCAATATATATAGATCTTCCATATGCCTTTCAGCTACTGGATAACATTTTGCACTATGGATGTGGCATAATTATTTCTAACCAAGGCTTGATAGATGAGAAATCGAGTTTCTAATTTTTCACTATTATGCACTGTCTTGTAATGCACTTCCTTCTATGTACCTCTACAGAAACAGGAGGGAGTATTTCTCTAGGATGGCATTTTGAAGTAGAATTTTGAGAAAGAGTGTCAAATTTTACTCTCATATGCTGCCCTAATTGACTTGCCTACTAATAGTGTGTTAGTGTGCCTATTCCCTGGGTCTTTGCCAATACCGTCTATTACTAATATTTAAAAATTTTGCAAATGTAATAAGAGGAAAATGGAATATTGTGTTTTAATTTGTATTTCTCTGAGTACTATCAAGTTTGAGCCACATTTTCAAGTGTTTATTAGCTATTTGTGTTTTTTCTTCTATAAATTTTCTTTTATTCCGGAATTGTCAGCATCTGCCTGGGGTAAAGCCTTGATCAGATTCTATATAAAATCCCTGAGAAGACCATATTCCAATTGTGAGAACACTGAATGCTAAAATGATTCACTTTCAGCTTTACTTGGTAATTTCTCAATATTGAAATTAATTGTCTGTTAATATCCAAGGCTGCTTATCAGAATCTCCACTTTAGCTTTAACTTTGCTTCTTTGGGGGCTATTTTTGCATATTCACCTTCAAATTTGAAGAATTCTTTTGTGCCTAGCTTCTTACTCATTAGCAGTAGAAGACAGTGCTTGATAACCACAAGATCTCCTCATCTGTAAACTGCGTCTGCCACGGAAGAACCCTAGTACAACTATAAGCAGGATCTCCCCTCTCCCTAACCCTTTGATTCCCTATACTTCCTGGGAGAAGGCGCCAGCCCAGCCTGCTTCTGCTTCTCCCTCCCACCTGGCTCCCAGCCTCACCCGGCTGAGCAGCTCCCCCTGGGATCTCTACTGCTTCAGGGCTGCTCGGCACCCAGAACTCCAGGCCTATGTTCTCCCCGCGGTATGATGTAGCTATCACAAAAGTGACTTCATGGAGTGACTTCATGCAGTGAAATTAGAGAGAATTATAAACTGAAAACTGGACCTTGAATAAGACTTTTTTTCAGTGTCCAAGGGGAAAAAATTTTAAACTTTCATCCAGCTTCACCTAAGTTCCTAGTCTTGCCTCCCTCATGACTCTTCCTCTCCCTGATCTCAGTGAGAGGTCATGCTCTCCAATCAAGAGGCAGCCTAGCAGAGTAGTAAAGAGCATGAACTGTGGAGCCAGATGGCTGCTTGGAACACAACCTCCATTGCTTGTCAGCTATGCGGTAGCCAGCCACCAAGATGGCACCTAACGATCCTCACCTGCTGCTATTCATGCCCTTGTGTAGTCTCTTTCCAAAATGAATGCCAACAGGATATGGCAAAAGTGACAATGCATGACATCTGAGGCTAGATCAGGGTACTGCAGCTTCTTCCTTGCCTTCTTGAATCATTTCCTCTGGTGGAAGCCTGTGGGATGACATGAGAACACTCACTCACTCTGTGGAGAAGCTCATGTGGAGAAGAACCAAAGCCTCCTGCCAAGAGCAGCACCAACTTGCCAGCCATGACAGTGAGCCACCTTGAAGGTGAATCCTCCAGGCCCCATCAAGCTTTCAGAAGGTTACAACTCCAGGTGACATCTGACACCTTATGAGAGACCCTGACTCAGAATTACCCTGTCAAGCTCTTCTTGAATACCTGACCCACAGAAACTGTGAACCATATAAATAAATTATTATTGTCACTCTCAGCTATTAAGTTTTGGAGGATTTGTTATGCAACATTAGGTAACCTTTACAAGCTTGGTTGGGCAGTGTCCAGATGTGTAAGATGATAATAATAGCACCTACTTTATGGGATTGTTGAGAGGATTAAATGAGTTAATATATGTCGTGTATATATTAGTACTTAGCACATAGCATTTGTGATGTAAGTATTTGCTAAATATTATTGATTTTTTAGTGTGCTAGTCTGCACTGTATCCAACCCTTTTAGGAAACCTGATACCCAGGTCTGATCCCAGAACCCATCACTCCCATCCCCCTTGACCAGGATGCCGTGGCCCACAGCAGCTCATTCTCTGGAGTTTGGGTTATGTGGCCTACAAGAGGACCACTCTTATATTTTTGAAGGAAGTATTAATTGTCCCTAAAGATATTACAATATAAATCCCCGGTTTCCTAAAAGCACTTTATCCACAATGGATTCTAGTCCCTCATATTACTATATATTTCCCCTTTCCTCATCTGTTTACTTCATTCAAGTGCCTTCCCAGACAGAAGAGTTTTCTATTCCTAATCCCCACCCTTGAAATGTGCATCCTGAGCTTTCAAGATTTAGATGTGGGAAAGCAAAGATGAGAAGCCTTTAACTAAAGAGAGAATGTTATGGGGAGGAGGTTCTTTTCTGTTCTGTGTTCTGTTTGCCTCCTTTTCAGAGGTAGAGATTGGGTACCTGCATGCTTGACAGAAGACAGGACTTTAAAGGTCCTTTAGCCCAACCTCGCATTTTAGAGATGATGCTTTCAAGTAACCCATCCTAGGCGGTGGCTATTGAATACCAAGCCTGGAGAGAAGCAGTCCCTTGAGCCTGGGTTCCTTTTGTCACACACTTAACCCTTCCTTTCGTGATTATGCAGCAACTGGACAGGAAGAGTTTCCATCAACAAGCGCACTTTGAATATCTTTGCCATTCACAGTGTTATTGTCTATTCCATCCACAGTCTCAGGAAATAGGAAAAAGTCTGACATTTCCACGTCTCCTATTTCCCAGCAGAACTGTTACCTCTTAAGAAGATAATTCCAATTTCATGTCCAGTGTGTTTGAAATCTTTTAAAGCCAAAGAGGTCTTTGCTGTTAATTTTTTTCTAGAATAATGCTCTGGGCTTGTGGAATGTTCCTTGCATTTGAAATATTGCTTTACTTGGAGAATTTTCCCTTCCATTTGTGAACACTAATGGGAAAGGTAATTTATTCACACAACTCTGAAAGCTCCGGATGTTTCGTCTGCCAACCTATGGGTAGATTCTAAAAGCGGCTAATTAGCAGATCCTCTAGCTGGTGGCTGCGCTTGCTATGTAAAAAGTCAGGCACAGTTACTAGGCTCCAAATGGGATTTTCACAGTTGTTTGGGACTGTAAGGAAACACCTCTTTAAGTAAACTAGCGGGAACTTGTCTTTGCTGGAAATCATAGTCTGTATCTGGCCACAAATGTTTAGCCAAACAGAAAAGGTGGGGTTTTTGATATGTAGGGGGGATGGGGGTGAAGAAAAAGCATTTAGACTTCCCTTAACAATTGAAGCTGCAAACACAGGAGGTATGCCTAGATGTAGGAAAGCAGCAAATCTAAGAAGCAATGAAACAAATTACCAACAGAAGCAGTAGCTCTGCCTCTCCTTTGTGACATTATTATTTAAAGTTTAAATGTCTTTTATATGATTAAAATAATCTTTTTAGGATACTGCCACATTTGAGGAACCACAAAAGGGGACTGAATGAGCTGAGAGAAATACACAAGTAGATCAGCAAGATGACAGCTGTTGCATTGAAATCAGGATTGTAATATGTCAGTTTCCAACCCATCACATATAATCCAGACAGAGACATAGCTTTTTGTCTGCCTCGTTATGATTTCCCTCTGTCTGGTGTGGTTTGAGTCGCATCTGTTGGCTATATTCTCATCTTCGTGAGATCTGCATTGACTGATAGTTTAAACCCTGTGTTTATCTATGTCTGCGGTTCTTATTTCTCTCCCAAAGAAGTCTCCAGAGAAGCACAGTATCCCCTAATGTGGGTCTCTTGGTTTTATTAATTTGCAGTTGGTGCCCACAATCAGGCAGTTCTGTATGTTTCATCCTAGAATATTGGGTGCATTCATTATGTAAACCTTTTGACATTTATTATCTCAGGAAAAAATAATCTTACAAAATAAAAACTTAAACCTACTTCCTGAATATCTCAAACTGATTTGAAACAGAATTGCCCACAATAAATAAAACAAGCTCTCTGTTTGTTTAACTTTTGCATGTTTTCTACTCATACATTGCTTTGTCTCGCATGATGAAAGATTGAGAAACACTGCTTCAATCCTTAAAATTTGGCTGGTGCCTAGATAAGGATTTAAACTTTAGCAGGCCTGTGTATGTTTAAGCCTAGGAAATTCTTTTGCATTTCATCCATTGCTAATGTTTCATATCCGCTTATTGAATCTAACCCTTGATTTCTATTGTAGACATATGTAATCTGAAGGCATGCAACATTTTGTAAATGTTGGCCCATATTTTTATTTCATAAGGTCTTATTTGGTTTGTCAACCAAGTTTTGATTACTTCCATATTGCTCTTAATTGTCTTAATATCCCCAAAGACTTTCCTATTTTGTGCATCCCTTTATCTTTGCTTCTTTTATCTCTTGCTGTGAGAGTACAAAATTGCTGACATATTCAACATATTTAAATCCTGAGTGTTGCAGAAGAGTTTTCAAATCTGTTTTAATTTTTTGATACTCAGCTGAGGACCATTACGCATTCTGTTCAGTTAATCTGTTTTTAATCATATCTGTAAATGCTAAAGTTGTACATGAGAGAAGTGGTGCAGAAAGTAAAACCAGACCAAGTATATTTTAGCATACGTAAAGTTAAATTCTTATTCTCTTCTACCTACAAGTGTTATTATCCTATACTTGTACAGTTTTGACTTAGAATTTTTCCTCAAAAAGTTTATGATAGTCTACTGAAAAAACTTACCTTTTCTATGTTTAAAATAATTGTTAATTTTTACTCATCCCCTTGCTATCACAATGTGAACAGATGAATGTAATTGTGCTTTCAGTTCTCTTTCATAAGGTATCAATTAAGATACATTCAACTACAGATAACTAATAACTGTATTAACAGTGGCATAGACCATAAAGATAGTTGTTTACTTAACGTGAATTCCACAGGATCCAGGATACGTTCATCCTTTTGTTCTTCCTTCCTTGTGTAGTCTGTTGTCTCCTTTATAGTCACACCTCCGGGTAACATACTGTCACACTACAGCGTCTAAGTAGGAAGGAGGGAACAGCAGCAAAATGCCTCTCCATGGTCCCACTCATGTGGCTATCGCTTTTTATTAGGGGAATTTTTCTTGGAAGTCCCAGGCAGTCTTCCCCTTATGTCTTATCTAACCTAGGACCACAAGGTCATCCTTAGACCAATTATTGGCAAAAGGGTAAGAGCTTGTCATGACCGGCTTAGGCCAACCATGGTTATACTGGGCCTCTGCATACTACTACTTGGCCAAAGGTTCTGTTAGCAAGGAATAATGAGACTGGATGGGGGGTGGGAGGAAGGGACAGCTGTTTCTCACGCTTAATAACTCTGTTCAAGGTTTAAGTTATACCCACAGAGATCACCACTATTGTATTTAGACCTAAGGAGTGGGTTAAAATGTTCTCGTGTTACATATTTATACATTAGTCCTTGTGTTTTAAAATAGCACATTTTGTTACATAATTTTCTCCCTGAGTACAATGGACACTATGAAATACACCATTTTATATATGCAAAATGGAAAACATCAAAGGCCTAGAAGTGGGGAGAAAAATTAAAGAGAGAAGGAAAGGGACTAAGGCTAAATTGTAATGTGTCTTCACGTATAAAATCTCTTCTCTTGTATAACAAATACACTGCTTTGTGTTTTAGCCTACGAATGGTGAATTATTTCCCCCAAACAAAACTCTGGAGCTCAGTGGGTGAAGGGTTGTAGTCAGTAGAGTATAATTCTGCTTTGGAATCTAGCCAGTTATCTAAATGAATAAATACCAAAAAGTGGAAAGTGAGTGTCTTCAGCCATTCGTCTTCTCACTCCTCCTATTCTTTACGGGAGTTTGGTCCTCTGTTTGTTCTGAGCCAGAACGAAAGTAAGTAGAAAAAGCTAACATAGGGCAGTAACGCTCTTATTCTTAGTGCAGCCTCTGAGTTGATAATTACTCTTAGCTGCCTGTTCAAGGCTGGGGAAAGTAAACACCCAAAACACTCTGTAGTTTTATTCTGAAATGTAAGGGAAGTATAATAACCACTTGTATTAGAGTTCTCTTGGGTACAAGAAGGGGAGTTGTTCTTAGTGGACAAAATGCTAATGTCTTCTATCACACAGATACATAACACAGGCTTCACTCTGAGAGTTTCTGATTTAGCAATGTGGGTGGGATCCAATATAGCGGACTGGTGAATGAGGCTCCCCTGGAGTTTTGTGCTGAGCTGGCGTGGGCTCAGCACATGTTAAAAAGAGACTCCACGGTATATGCAATCCAAAGCCAGCTTTGAGAACCAGATTAAGAACTCTCTCAGACCTTTGCAATCTTAGGCCTCACACAACCGTACTGCAATTCCTGTCCTATAAGCTGTCAGGTCCTCCTAAATGCTGCCCCACTCAGCAGCAACATTACCCCAGCTCATTCTTATCAGCCTCTCTGCAGCACTTTAATATTCACTTATTCACTAATTTATTCAATCATTCAACAATATTGTTTGATAAATTCTAGAGATTATGCAAAAGATAATATCTTTTCTTTCAGTGATGCTTTCATGTGAGAAACAGGAGATAAAGAAGTAAACCAGAGAATGGATAAGTTACTTGCCATTTGCAATAAGTGCTGTGAAGAAAATAAATAGGATGCTGTAAAAGAGAATAAATGTTTAAGCAAGACCTACCTAAATAGGGTTTACTTGTCCATAATTTTCCTTCTCTCCCCATTAAGAGCTTTGGTGCCAGTCTCTCTTCCAGACTGCTTCCAATCACTTGGATCCACCTTTCTCTGGATTTGCTTTCTTCTCCCTCTTTTTGTGACACAGACATCCTCTGAGACCAAATAACTAAGTAGATGACTTCAATTCCCCCAGTTCCTCCTTCCTTACTCTGAGGGTCCTTCCTCATTTATCTTCTGCCTTCTATTATTTCTCTTGCTATGCATGGAAATTAAATTATTGATCTTATTCAAACCTCCTCCCCCAAGATAAATGCCTAAGAGAAAGCAAAGATCCCTGCTGGAAGATAAGTAGGTAGGGAGAGGAAAGATAGTTTTTCTCTTGTTGCTAAAGCAACAACTTAGTCCAACTTTTGTAAGCAGACGTGTAACGTATCAGAGTAAGACAGTCCTTATCCATCTGTGTCTGTTTTCAATTTTGCTATTTGCATTATTTGTTCTTGGCTACAAACATATTGTTTTGCTAATAAACAAACATTGTCATCAAATTTCTTTGATATATAATAGCAGATAAGTAATGGTGTTTAAAAAATCTCAGTGCTGTTTAAACTTTAGACAGTTTCCTTCTACCACTGGACATCTTAAAAACACTTTCTGTAGCCTTCCTCATCTTCCCATGCAGATGAATGCCAGGCTATGTATGCTCACCAGGCAACCAGAGTCCAGGATGTGGGCCAAGCTCATCATGTCTTGGCTTCCATGTTTTCTCTTGGAATGAATTGGTATTTGCCTCATTTTCAAGCTATTCCTCTGTTTTGTAGTGATGAAAATCTGTCACCAAAATCTTGGTGGGGCTTCCTTGAATCCAGGCTGTGCTGATGTAACTTATGGGGCTCAAAGGAGTTTGTGGTTTGGCAAAATGACATTTAATTGAAAATATTCTGATAATGTTTATAAGATAATGAACACTTTTACAATATTTTAAAAAACCAAGCAAAATTACTGGGTAATAAAACATGTCTTCCAAGGAAATTGTTTTGAAAGTTGTGGTCCGACATTCCCAAAAGCAAATAATTAGATTCCCAGCTCTACAGCTGCAGGGTGATCAGTCTCTCAGAGAGGGAGCCTTTAGTAATTCTTCTCTTCCTTTTCTTTCTCAGGCTACTCTCTAACACTTTGTTTTCTTTTCTAGCCTTCCCTCTGGTGCCGTGATATTTTTTAGCTAGCAGCCTCAGTTTTTCTAACTCTTAGCTAATAGGGTTTCCTTTATTACAATATGCTACTCTGAAATCCCTAGACTCGTTTATTTTTTAGGTCTGTCTAATTAGATAGTCAGCCCATCAAACAGACAAGGGAGAGAATGTATTGATTGCTTACTGTGTGAACAGGAATGGTGGAGGTAAGATGCAGAAACACTTATGGTCCAGTTGGGAGATAGGACATAAACACGTGAAAATGACAAAGGAGCAAAGATGAAGCAAACAGTCAGTAAGTGACTTCAAGATGAATAATCAAGGAATATCTAGTTGAACCAGGTTCAATAGGGGAGACATATTGGAAGAGAGCAATCAAGGGTGGAGGATTGAAGGAAGAACAGGAACAAGACCATCTGGGAGTAGGGGAGAGGGCTCTCTTTACTGCCCTGCAGAGGGTTAGTGTTGTCATGAGATTCATCGAAGGAGTTTTGCTTCTAACGGCCACCATACAAGTAGTCTTTACTTGGACTTCTAAGTGCCGGGTTGGTTTCCTCACTTCTGTATGTGGATCAGAACCAGTCGTGTAAACAATGCATCCCCACAACTGTCTATAAGTCCTTTCAGCTGGACATTTCTAGAGATACTAAGAGGTGGGTGTGTGCATTCATTTGCCCAGGGAGTTTGGAGACATGGTAGCTTTAGAAATGTTTTCTTTGCTAAAAAGATTTTGTTCCCGAGTTTTCTTCTTTGTGAAAAATATCACATCTTTCCATTTGGAAAATCAAATTGAATACAGGAAGTGGAAGCTTGCAAAAACACACATTCAATTTATTTCTTGCTTTCTCAAGGTGATAAACAATAGTGATGAACTGTAAATTTCTCTAAATTGTAGAAGCTGTTAACCCAGGGGTGATTTTAATAGATTTTTAAACTTTTGTCTCTTAACTCTGTTTTTCTTCCCCTGGTAAGTAAAGTATAGTGGGTATGTATGTATGAATGTGTGTGTATACATATTTATATTTATATATAAAATATAATACTGATAAATGTTGAGGCACCTTGGGATGCTAACCAAATTTCCAAGGCATTATTAAATTACATGATTTCCATTGTCTATAACTTGAGTAAGAGAAAGACATAATTAGATCCTTGGTATTTGGGAAAAGCTAAGTTTGTAAAGTAAGTTTCTTATGGATAAAATTTTGATCTGTTGGAACATTTTCTTCAATCTTTAATCAGAGAGGATCATTCCTCTACCTCTAATTGTCCACAAGACAATTGTAATTGAGAGTAATTGAGAGTGGAGAATTGGAGGAAGGACTGGAGCAAGACCAGCCAGGAGTAGGGGAGAGGGTTCTCTCTATTGCTCTGCAAAATTAGAATGAGATTCACCTAAAGAGTCATGGTTCTAACAGCTACGTTATAGTCGTTGCATCATTTGATCTTCTGAGTGCTGGATAGGTTTCCTAGCCTCCAAAAGTGAACAGAACCAGCATCTCAAAGAGACACTTGGTGTGATCACCCTCAAAGAGTCCACAGGAATAAATCTTTAATGCCTCCCCATGCTTTCAGAAGGAAGTCCAAATTCCTTGTCCTGAAAATCAAGAGTATTCACCATCAGACTAAACACTGACTTTTAATCCTTGTTTTTCCTGAGAAGACTGGGTCCTTATCATGCTGAACTTCTAGCAGTTCATAGAATGTTCCAGGCATTCTCATGCCTTTTTGCCTTTGCCTATGCTGCAATCTTTGCTTTAAATTCTCCCCTCTTTGTTCTCTGATGAGCAAACACCTCCTGCTTAAACTCAAATGTCTTCTCCTCTCTGAAAACAGCCCCTCCCTTTTTGCAGGACAAAGCATTCTTTTCACTGTGTTCTGCAAATGCATTCATCAGTTCTCCTCTACAGACTTAGAACAGCACATGCACTTTTGGGAGACGACATGCCTTTACATGCCACCACATGTGAACTCCCCAGGGCTGAGAGTGTATTTTATTTTATTTATAGCCTTTATCTTTAGTACCACAAAGGGCAGGTAGTAGGTGTTCCCATCATCTTTGCTAAACAAGAACCTCAAATCAGCTTTCTGTGGCACCTGGATTCCCTTAGGACACCATTACCCCCTTTACAGTTTCTTGACAGTAAGAGAGATTTCATCTAAACATGCATAGCAATGCAGAGAATTTCAAAACCCTCAACGAACTTGGGATTATTGGCGGTCTCAAATTCTTTGGACACTTCTTATACCTGATTTGCTTTGGCAATTTAAACACACAAAAATCTGTTAACACTGCCTCAACTCACACAGCAGACTTTATTTTTCTTCTGCATGTTCACTGAAGTGTCCACAAATATAGGTGTTCTGGCAGACATTTGAATAAAAAAATAGTGAATGATTTTGACATTGCAAAATAAATAAAAGTATATAAGAAAGTTGGTATTTTGTGTATTGCTTCCCAGTTAAACATCTATTTTATTTCCCTAACAATATGTTAATCCTTTTCTCTCCTCTTAGGTATTTTATTTGCATTTGAGGTTTATTTCCTAAATGTATAAACATTCTTGCAGATTATGGAAAGGTTTGGAAGGTAGATAACGTTTATGTGCATGTGCGTATTTGCATACATATTTAGGATTTATGTAGAATATTTATTTATTGTCAACTAATAGGTTTTAGAGCTAAGCACTGTGAGTTCTGCTTTCAAGGGCTTAGTAATCTAGTGGTGAAAATAAGAAATACACTATGAAACTGAAGGAGAAGGAAAAGATGCTATGACGGTGGTATAGTAAAAAAATGATTTGGGAATTCTCTTACCCTGGGAAATGGTGGTAGGGTTTGGGAGGCTTGACGTCTTTACTTGTACTTGAAGAAGACAGGGGAAGGGTATTTCAGGTACAAGAAAAAATGAATAAATATAGGAAGGGGGCTGATTTTAGGATCTGTGGTTCATTCATCTTGGCTGGGTCTGAGTACGCTGGATCTTTCTTTAGCCAGGATGTCATTTGGCTCAGCCACTTTAATTCATAAAACTGAATCTAAATTAAATTCAGAAGAACAGTCAGATATCCCTCATTTTCAAGCCTTTACTTTAGTTGTTCACCCCTTGGTTTTGAAAAACACAGATGAAGTCAGTACATAGAGCATATGCCAAATGAAAACCTGGCTTTAGGTAAAGTCTAACTATAGAGACATATTTACTACTTCCCAAGAACACTTTACTGATATAGCCAGCTCATAGAGACATTGTCCATAACAAAGAAACACTGGCTGTAGAAGGGCTGACCTCAGGGTTCAGCCTACAACAGTCAGGTATATGGGCTGAAGATTGAGATAGGGCACATACTCTCTATCTGCCGCCTTGAATAATGAGATGTTGGTAGGAGTTGGGGAAGGGGACCATTCCTTATTTAGCAATGGACTTGGTGTAACAACAGGTATGAGCCTCTGCCCTCATTGGTTCATAGCAGCTTAGGTCTGAGGACAGGTGTGATAAGAAGCATGGAAGACCAGATCAGAGGAACAAGGGACACAAGAAATGATAGCTGCAGGATTTGCTTCAAGTAGATCACAGTGTTGGCAAAATCAAACTTTGATAGCATTTATCTCCCTCCTTTCCCCTCCCATCCCCCATCACCATGGGTCAATGATAAAGTCTCGTTTTGCAGGCACTTGTTTGAAGTTGGTTGTCCATTAAGACTCAGGAGGCATCTGAGCATAAAAATATGTGGGGCAAAAACTGATAGAGTTGCAAGGAGAAACAGATGAATTCACTATTATAGTCTGGACACTACTCTATCAGAAATGGATAGATTCAGCAGGCAGAAAATCAGTAAGACATAGTTGAACTCAACAGCACTTTCAAACAACTAGATATAATTGGCATCTATTGACTTGTTCATCTACAACAGATACACCTTCTTCTCAAGCTCACATGGTACATTCTGGGCCATAAAACACATCTCAACAAATTTAAAAGCACAGAAATCATATAATGTCTGCTCTCAGACCACAATGGAATTAAACTAGAAATCAACAACTTTGAAAAGATACCTGGAAAATCTCTAAATACTTGGAGATTAAACAATGCACTTCTAAATAACACTTGGGTCTAAGAAAAAAAAAATCTCTGGAGAAATTAGAAACATTTGGAACTAAATAAAAATGAAAACATAATGTCAAAATTTTTGAGAGGCAGAGAAAACAATGCTTATAGGGAAATTTATATCATTGAATGTGTATATTAGAAAAGAAGAATGATCTAAAATCAATAATCTAAGTTTCTACCATAGGAAACTAGGAAAACAAGAGCAAATTAAATCTGAAAAAGCAGAAGAAAAGAAATAATAAGAATTAGAGCAGAAATCAAAGAAACTGAAAATAGAAAATCAGAGAAAATTAATAAAACCAAAAACTGATTCTTTGAAAAGATCAACAAATTGATAAGCTTCTAGCCAAGCCAACTTAAAAAAGAGAGAGCAAGAACACAAGTTATTAATATATGAAATGAAAGAGGGGATATCACTATAGATTCCATGGATATTAAAATGATAAATGAATATTATGACCAACTTTATGCCCACAAATTGATAAACTAGATGAAATAGACCAATCATACCAATCTATGAAAGACACAGTCTACCAAAACTCACATAAGAAGTACATAATCTGAATAGGCCCATATCTATTAATGAAATTAAATCAATAATCAATAACTTTCCAAAACAGAAAGCACCAGGCCCAGATGGGTTTATTGGTGATTTCCACCAAATACTTAAGGAAGAAATTATACCAATTGCCTATCATCTCTTCCAGAAGATAGAAGAAGAGGGAATACTTCCTAACTCATTCTATGAGACTAGCATCACCCTAAAAACAAAATCAGACATTAAAAAAAAGAGAAAATTACAGACAATATCTCTTATGAAGCCAGATGCAAAAATCCTCAACAAAATATCAGTAAATCAAATCCAACATATAAAGAGACTTATACACCATGACCGAGTAGGATTTATCCCAGATATGCAAGGCTGGTTCAACATTAAAAAAATCAATTAATATAATCCATCATGTCAACAGACTAAAGAAGAAAAATCATATGATTATGCCAATAGACACAGAAAGAGCACTTGACAAAATCCAACACCCATTCATGTTAAATACTCTCGGCAAGCTAGGAACAGAAAGGAACTTCCTCACCTTGGTCAAACACATCTACAAAACCCTACATACTTAATGGTGAGAAACGTGAAGCTTTTCTGCTAAGATCAGGAACAAGGCAAAGATGTCCATCCTCCTTTTTAATATTGTACTGGAAATCTTAGCTAATGCAATAAGACAAGAAAAAGAAACAAAAAGTCTGCATATTGAGATGGAAGACATAAACGATCTTTGTTTGCAGATGACATAATTGTCATTGTAGAAAATCTGAAAGAATTGACAAAAAAACCTCTGGAACTGGGGCCGGCCCCGTGGCTGAGTGGTTAGTTTGTGTGCTCCGCTTCAGCAGCCCAGGGTTTCTCCAGTTCAAATCCTGGGCGCAGATATGGCACTGCTTGTCAGGCCACGCTGAGGCAGCATCCCACATGCCACAGCTAGAAGGACCCACAACTAGAAATGCACAACTATGTACTGGGGGGCTTTGGGGAGAAAAAAGAAAAATAAAATCTTAAACAACAACAGCAACAAAAAACCTCTGGCACTAATAAGTAATTATAGTAAAGTTTCAGGATTCAAAGTTAATATATGAAAGTCAATTGCTTTCCTATATGTCAGCAATAAAGAAGTGGAATTTAAAATTAAAAATGATACTATTTACATTAGTAGTCCCCCAAAATAAAACACTTAGCTATGAATTTAACAAAACGTGTACAAGATCTATATGAAGAAAACTACAAAACTCTGATGAAAGGTATCAAATCAAAACTAAATAAATGGAGAAATATTCCATGGTCATGGATAGGAAGACTCAATATTGTCAAGATATCAGTTCTTCCCAACTTGATCTATAGAATCATTGCAACCTCAATCAAAATCTCAGCTAGATACTTTGCGGATATTGACAAACTAATTCTAAAGTTTACATGAAGAAGCAAAAGACCTAGAATAACCAACTTGATATTGAAGGAGAAGAACAAAGTCAGAAGATTAACACTACGTGACTTTGAGACAATATAATGCTACAATAATCAAGACAGTATATAACTGGCAAAACAATAGACAAATACGTCAATGGAACAAAATAAACAGCCCTGAAAGAGACCTACGTCAATATAGTCAAGTGATCTTTGACAAAGAAGCAAAGGCAGTATAATGGAACAAACATCAACTTTTCAACAAATGGTGTTGGAACAACTGGACATTTGCATGCCAAAAAAAAAAAGAGAGAGAGAGAGAGAGAGAGAGAAACAGATCTAGACACAGATCTTACTGTGTTGACAAAAATTAACTCAAAATGAATCAGAGACCTAAATGTAAAACAAAAACTATAACCTCTTAAAACTCAACATTAAGAAAACAACCATATTTAAAAATATCCAAAACACCCACACAGATGTCTCACAAATGAAGATACACAGCTGCCAATAAGCATATGAAAAGTTGTTCAATATTATATGTCACTAGGGAATTGTCAATTAAAATAGCAAGGCAATACCATTACAGACTTACTCGAATGGCTGAAATCTAAAATACTTGACAACATCAAGTGATAGCAAGGATATAGAACAACAGGAACTCTCATTCATTCCTGGTGGGAATGCAAAATGGTACAGCCGTTTTAGAAGACAGTTTATCAATTTCTTACAAAATTAAACATACTCTTACCATATGATCCAGAAATTGTACTCCTTGGTATTTACCCAAATGAATTGAAATTTTTTTTCCCTGAGGAAGATTTGCCCTGAGCTAACATCTGTGTCAATCCTCCTCTATTTTGTATGTGGGTTGCCACCACAGCATGGCTGCTGACAAGTGGTGTATGTCCATGCCTAGGAACCAAACCAGGGTCGCTGAAGCAGAGCACACCAAACTTGACCACTAGGCCATGGGGCTGGGCCCCCCTGAAGATTTTTATGTTCACATAAAACCTGCACACAGATGTTTCTTGCCACTTTATTCATGCTTGCCTAGACTTGGAAGCAATCAAGTTGTCCTTCAGTAGGTAAGTGAACAAATAAACTGTAGTACATTCATATAATTGAATATTATTCAGCACTCAAAAGAAATGAACTATCAAGCCATCAAAAGACATGGAGGAAACTTAAGTGCATATTACTAAGTAAAAGAAGCCCATCTGAAAAGGCTACATACTGTATGATTCCAACTATACGACATTCTAAAAGTGCAAAACTATGGAAACAGTGAAAAAAAGATTAGTGGTTGCCAGGGGTTAGGGGAAGGAAGAATGAATAAACAGAACAGAGAGGATTTTTAAGACAGTGAAAGTATTCTGTATATTACAATGGTAGATACACGTCATTGTACATTTGTCAAAACCTACAGCATATACAACACCAAGAGTGAATCCTAAGGTAAACTAAGGGCTTTTGGGTGGTAATGATGTATCAATGTAGGCTCATTGACTGTAACACTCTAGTAGGGATGTTGAGAGTAGGGGAGGTTGTTCAGGTGTGGGGACAGTGGTTATATGGGAACTCTCTGTACATTCTGCTCAATATTGCTATGAACCTAAAACTCCTCTAGAAAAAATAAAAATTTTAAATATAAAAAACTAACTACACAAGTATATGTAAATGCCCTTTAAAGAACTCCAAACATAGTAAGAGAAACACAAATTATGACTACACTCAGATATCATTTCTTACCTCTCAAATGGCTAGAATTTAACATCTAAATGACACGCTCAGTGAAGCTGTGGGACACTCTTAGATGCTGCAGAATGGAGTGCAAATTGCTATAACTCCTATGGAGGGGAGTCTAGTAAAATGCCACACAGTGACATATGCAATTAACCTTTGATCCTGCAAAATCTCCATCATGAATTTGATGACACAGCTATAGGAACGTGAAATAACATATGCACATATCCTTTGGAGACTGGTGAATAACTTACGTTGTATCCATATAATATAACACTATGTAGTCATTAAATAAATAATGGTTTTTTATTAAATAAATCATGGTAAATAAACAAAACCAAAAAAGGTCCTTATGATACTAATTGATTTATAGGATGGGTTGTTAAGTTAAAAAAAGCAAGATGCAAAAGAGTATATCAGAGTGATTGCTTTATTTTTTGAAAAAGAAACACATAAAGATAAATCAACTAATGAAAATGTTTATCTAAGCTTGCATTGGGAGAATAGTAATATCAACAGAAATTTCTTTGAGAATACCTTTTATGTGGTTTATCTTTTGAATCATATAAATGTTTTAAATATTCAAAAATTAAATTTGATGAAAAAGGATGAAAAAATCAAACCTTTTAATTGATTATAATTAGTAACAAGTGAACTTAACTGTATATCAAGTTATTATATAACCACACAGAGAAAATAATACATTTAAGCAACTTTTGTGCACAAAACTCTATATCCTTAGTGGAATATAGTCTAAGGATGAAAACAATGCAATCACATCTTACACTTTACTTAGTAGTTTTGTTATTAATGATATTGGTGTGGCACTGGTGCAATGTGTAAATATGTTGATGTGTTGGAAACCAGAGTTTTTATTGTGGAAGCAGAGAGAAATAAATACGAATGCGGAGGGAAAAGAAAAATCTGTGGTGGTAGATTTGAATTGGAGGTATGAGTAGGAATACATATAAACTCATGATTAGAAATTTTTATTGTGATTGTAAAGGTTTTTGGCATGTCCTTCTTTGGTTGGTTGGTTGTTTGGAAACTTTGGGATATATCTCCCTCAACTTCACACCTCAAACCAGTTCTGTTTATCAAAATGCCTGGAATCAGTTACACCCCAGCAGCAACGAGCACAGCTAGAACCCAGATCCTGATTTCTCAATAGCATTCTCCACTAAAAGGAACCAGGTTCCTTGGAGAAATGGCTGATTCTTCCAGGGTTAGGGAATGTACAGTGTAAGCCTCGGAAACTATGTGCAAGAAATTGATAATGTGCTCAAATCCAAATGGGGTTACGTCAACAAGACAGAGGGGCTAGCTTGAAGGACTCCCACCAGACAAGTTATGGACAATTTGGCATGTAAATAATAATATTATTCACAGCAATGGATTAAAAACATGGAAAAAATCAAAAAAATCAAAGGAAAAGAGAGACACAAAAGAGGAAGAAGAGGAGGAGAGAAGAAAAGGGGGTAAGATTTTCTGTTTAGAAGAATTCCAGATAAATATAGACTGAATGACAGAATTAGAATATTGCCATTTTGCATGTCTCCAATGTAATAAGTGATTCAGGGAAGGATTATCAATGAATGACTATACTACTGAGTGAAATTATTGGGAAATAAGATATTCATGTAATCTTAAAGTATCATTCTTCAGATTATTTATTATTTATAAAGAAAAAATTATACCCCTATTATAGAGCCTTCTGGCAGTCATTAGCTTAACAAAATGGTCAAACTTCACACTATTAACAGTGGAACAGCTTGACATATGTTTCCTTTGATGTGGTATCTACAAACCATCTCTGTAATGTTCCCAAGAACAATCTTCAACCTGCGCCTAACAATGAGGAATACATCAAACTAATCCACAATGTGTGATATATTCTGAGGTAACTGACCTGGAAATTTCAAAACTGTTCTGAAAATCAGAAAAGGGGAGGGCAATGTTCTGGATCAGGAAGGAATCAGCAAACATTTTCTGTAAGGGGCAGGTAGCAAATGTTTATGCTTTATGGGTCATATAAGCTCTCTGTCTGGTGTTTTTCTTTGCTTTTTGTTTGTTTGTTTATTTTGCTTTTGTTGTTTGGTTTTACAATTCTCTAAAAATGTAAAAATCCTTCTTAGATTGAGATACAAGAACAAACTATGCAGGATTGTCCCATGGGCCATAATTTCTTTTTTCAGGAAGATTAGCCCTGAGCTGACTACTGCCAATCCTCTTCTTTTTGCTGAGGAAGACTGGTCCTGAGCTAACATCCATGCCCATCTTCCTCTACTTTGTATGCAGGACGCCTACCACAGTATGGCTTTTGCCAAGCAGTGCCGTGTCCACACCCGGGATCTGGACCCGCGAACCCAGGGCTGCTGAGAAGCAGAATGTGCGAACTTAACGGCTGCGCCACCGGGCCGGCCCCATGGGCCACAATTTGATGAATGCTGTGCTAGATTCAAAAGAAAATGATGAAACATAACAGCCAAATGCAATTTGCAAACCTTGATTGGATCCTAGATTGAAAAACACCAACTATAAAAGTTATTTTGGGAGTAACAGGAGAAATGTAAATGTGGTTGGTATATTAGAAGATACTTTTGAATTACTGTTGCTTTTTTTAGTTGTGACAATGGTGTTTTTGCTATACAGGAAGATGTCATTTTTAGGCCATGCCTGCTGAAATATTCTGAAGTGAAGTGTCATGATAACTGAAACTTGCTTTTAAATGTTTTAGGGAAAAGAAATAGAAATAAAGGATACTAGGAGTCAATAAATGTTTTAAAATGATTGAACAGATGTGCATCCAATTTACTCAGTCTTTTGCAAAAATGGTAGGAGAGATGAAAGATCATAAAAATCAATCGCTAGATTTGGGGCAGGAATGGGTGATATCAAACCTCTGGAACTGAGTTTAAATTAGATTTATTAGTATTTTAAGATTTGGGTCATACGTGAACAATCAGAAAGGGAAAAAAATTGACTAGCTTTAGAGTAAAAAGGAAGTATTAAGAGAAATCATAATGACAAATTATTTTTTGAGTTTCAAATCAGAATTCTGGATCTGTAAGCACCATGGAGACTATTACTCAAACCTGCTCCTTTTACAGATAAGGAAACCACTGCTGAGAAAGACTGTTCTGTGTCCAAATTTATCAGTTAGCGTAAGAGAACAGGAACTGTAATGCACAGTGCATGTGTCTTTCCACTGTCCTCTGGCTGCTTAGTAGAGCTCAAAGTTACATATTTAATAAAGCCCTCACTTACATTAACTTGTAAGATTAGCTTTCCTACCAATCCCTTCAAACAGCAAAATGTTTAGTAGTTTTCTTTCTACTTGCGGCTGTCACTGTGTTGATAAAGACAGAATGAATAAAGTGAGCAATTTACTGGAGGTTACGCAGTAAATTCAGGTTACATGTGCAAACAATTGGATGAATGCATTCTTAAATATCTAGCCCCTTGTCTCGCACATAAACACAACAAAACAGAGGGCACTTAGCATTACAAAGTCAGAGAAAGGGAGCCTGGTTTTCTGTTTGTTTACTTGTTTGTGATTTACATTGTAAAGCATAGGAGATATGCCAAGAAGAAGTCTATTTGCAAAGATGTGAATATTTTGTAGAGGCTCCCTCCTGAATCGGAACAGCTTCTCCCTCTCTCTCCCAAAGAAAGCGGAACTTGATGACGTCTGATGGATGACTAAATGCTCCACACTCAAAGTGAAGGGGAATAAGGGATGGGATCGTGGGAGAGGAAGGAATTAGAGGCTTTAAGGCAGAGAGACTCCATGGTGGAAAGAGACTCAACTGAGAGCCCGTGAAGTGGAGGATTTTCCTCCCCCTAGGACAACAAGAGAGATGATTCTGGGCTAGGCTTTGAGAGAGAGTGAAGAACCAGGTGCTTTGAAGAGCCACTTAGATTCTACAGATGTGAATTCCCTCCAGTTTTATATTCAAAATTACTTCTTCATCAGAAGAAAAGGAATTGCAGGGATTTGTGTGTTGATAGTATCCTTAAATCTCTAGTAGCTGGAATTATTAAAGTTCCAATTAGATTATGTTGGAGTTTGACATCCAAGGACACCTCTGTTAAAAAGAGGTTTCTGTGTAGTCTGTTCTGCAGATACCTTTGATGTCTTTACCAAAAGATGTCTTTTCAACGTAAAAAGAAAGGAGCAGTGGCTGTCTGTGGCTGCCTTCAGTGTGAGAATGTGCTGGAATATTTTATTGTTGGGTTGGCATTGAAGTCCGCTGTGAAATGATTTTTATGAATGCTATTTCCTGGGAGGCTCACAGAACTGAGAACTGCATGTCATGAGGCCATGATCCCAGGGAGCAGAAATCAAATAAATAAAGGTCTTGGGGAATTATGGTCTATGGGATATATTTTCTTCCCAAAATGAGTCCATAGTTCACTTTGATGGTGAGTTTAAATGGATCATATGAGAACAGAAAAATACATCTATCTTTGAGCAGTAGCAAAGTTCTATTTAAGAATTTCCCCCATAAAAATAACATCTGAGGTCTAAAATTCCAACAGAAAAATAAGACAAGAAAATTAAATAGTGACTATGGTAGAAGGATATGGTTTAATATATTGTTTTAAAACTTTTGATTTAATGATATGCGTATTTAGGAAATGGGGAATGGCCATTTAGAGCTTACTATTTCATAAGAATATATACTTGAGGGTTCTTTTCTAACAGCCATATTTAAAGGGGTTCTCCTTACAGAGAAGTGTGCTAATTGCGAGAAGGAAAAGCCAAAAATAGGTTGGCTACAGCTGCAGAGGAACCTCCTTTATCTGGACACAGAATGGATTGAACTGCTGCTTATGCTCTGAGTCAGTGCAACCATCTCTATAGCAGAATAATTTGGGATTTAAAAACATTGGATTCCCACACCCTTACCCCACAGAAATTCCAGGCTAATCTTCAGTAGGTCCAGCTCAAGGAAATTTTATAATTATCTTCCAGATAATTTTAAGGAAGAGGCGTACTTTAGAACACAATGAGAGAACAATAATTAACAAAAGCTTCATATTCAAATGAGACACACCTATACTTCAGACATTCATATTCCGACAGACTATTAGGTGTTTGCTAATGACAATGAATTTGGGCAACCCTTCCTAATGTGGATTAAAACTTTAAATGATTGGGATAGTTTTTAGCCACAGGCAGAACGCAACTGACTGAAATCTAAAAGTAATAAATATAGGATTTTTAAATCTATAGTAAAAGGAAAAGAAAGTTCCTGAGTGTGATTTTCCTACCAGAGTGCTGTGAGAGTCAAATGACATATTTGATGAGAAAATACTGCAAATACCTATATAAATATTAGGAAAAATTAACCAATGCCTAGCATGAGTAAATGCTCCATATATGTGTTTTCAATGGATATTAAGCATTTAAAACAATGTTTATAATTTTCTATCCTATTGTATAGATGTTCTACAATTCTGTTGTTAAAATGAGATGAATAATAACAAACGCAAACATTACAGGAGATAATGTTGAATCTCAATATTCAATGAATGAGGGATACGGTAGAGCTCATAAACAAAGACAATGCTAAAATACACAGGTTGATATAATTCTCTATGCCCTGTTTAAGAAATAATCCTTTAGAATACATTCTAAACTCAGGATGTGAGTCCCTGTCCAGTGTGCAAGGCCAGGATTCTGGAGTCTCCAAGCATCAAAAATAATGACAAGAAAAATGACTAAAAATGACAGTAGGAGGGCATAAAACAAAACACTTTACCTGCTTTAGCTCCTTTTATTCCCACAGATCAGTGGAGGATTTTTTTCCCCATTGAAAACTAGGCTAAGTAACTCACCCAAGGTCATGCAGTCAACAGGGCTCACTCTGAGCCCCGCTCAGCAAGCTTAAATGCCACTCCAGCATTGTAATTCAAGTTGAGAAGACACAGGCCCCTCTTTTCTGTGTGGTCATGGAGTTGTCACCAAATTGTAAATGTAAGTGGCCCCTGGTTCAGTGCCACTCTGAGGGGACTTTGAATCTTTAGGGTCCCTTTGCATTCTGTTGACTGAGAGCAGGGCCTCAGATTTCAGGGGCCTTGGTTTTGGCACCCTTTCCCAGTGGGTAAATTTTGGAGGCGGATAGAGAAGAGAGAAAATTCAGATCCATGCATGAGACAGGCATGGAGGTGCCTCAGTCAATCTGCCAAAAAGGGGTTCCAGAAGGACCTTTCAGGTGGCTGAAATGATTGGCTCCCCCTTCTATGTCCCACTGACTGAACTGTGCTCCTCTGGAGAATATAAATATGGACAAAAAAGGTTTTTCCCCTGAATCAGAGAAAGATGAATAAGATGGTGCTAAAAAAATGTTCTCCCCATTTGACTGTAATCGGATATTTTAGTAATCTACCCGGAATTGTTTTAAAAAGTCTTCAGAATCAAACACCACACAAAACCATTTAAGGGAGTGCCAAGTGGTTATACTAGTAATCTTCCTGTCCACACAATTCTCAGCTCAAAAAATTATGACACAAAGAGGGGAGTGGAGCTGCCATTTACTACAGTCGTTCCTGAAGAGATCCATCAAATGAATGTGGTAATACAGACAGCCAGATTCTCATCTGGAGTTTTTATTGTGAATTGAAATTCATACAGAATATCTAATCTCTTTTTTATTAGAGTACTCCAAAAGTCAAATAGGAAACAGCAAGAAAGCAAGATTAAAAGAAAAAGCCAAATAGAAATTTCAATATAAATATTCTACTTGACCTCTGCTATAGACTTTTTTCTTTTTATGGTGAGGCAGATTGGCCCTGAGCTAACATTTCTTGTCAATTTTCCTCTTTTTGCTTGAGGAAGATTGTCCCTGAACTAACATCTATCCCAATCTTCTTCTATTTTGTATGTGGGACACCACCACAGCATGGCTTATTGAGTCATGTGTAGGTCTACACCCAGGATCTGAACCTATGAACCCTGGGCCACTGAAGCAGAATATGCAAACTTAACCACTACGCTACTGGGCTGGCCCCTAGATATTTTAGCAGACATTTCAAGATACCCAAACTCAAACCTCAAAACTTACCTCTCTTTTAAGTGCCTTCTCATCTCTCACCTCACCTACCAACTTGCAAATTTTCTTTTCTTCCTCATCCCATTTGAAAGTGGTTTGGACATTCAGTTTGTAAGAGACAAAATGTACCCAACAATTAAGGAGATAAGTCTGTTTCCTCTCCTCTAGTATCTAGATATTTAGTCAAAAAACAGTACTGGCAATTTCACATCCAAAAGACTCTCAGACCCATCTTTTCTTCTCTATTCTCAATGCCACTGGCTAGTTAATTCAGGCTTAAAACACCATTGGCTTGTACTTTTCCAGTAGTCTCTTATTTCCCCCAGTGCGTGTATATCTTGAATTCATCTTCTAAACTGCTACCACAGTTATTTTTCTAAAATCACAAATCAAATCATCATAGTTTCCTTGTTAGAACACTCTCATGTCTCCCCATGACCTAGAGGATAACGTCTTAACTGTCTAGCAAGTTATTTGTGATTCTTTATAATCTATCCTCAGTCTGCAGTCCTCATTCTCTGTGGCCCTCCTCAATGCTCTCCCCTAGCTCACTCTTTAGACACCAATTGTGCTAGGCTTTGCCTCCTTTAAATCAGTGACTCTCAAACTTAAGTTTTTATCAGAATTATCCAGGGGTTGTGCTAAAATATAGATTGCTGGATGTCACCCCCAGAATATCTGATTCAGGAGATCTGAATGGGGGCCTGAGTTTGCATTTCTCAGAAGTTCCCAGATGATGCTGGTGATGTTGATCTGGGGACTGAAACTGGTAAACAGTTAGCCATTGAGGATTAGGTAGCTAGTAACTGAAGTTATTTTTTCTCTTTGCAATTACTAATTATAGCTTTTAGTTGTTCACCCACTCATTGTTAACTGTGCTGCTTAGGCACTATGCTCTCTGACTCCCACTAAGCTCCAATAGATAATATCTCCCTGGAGCCTGGGTCACCATGGTAATGGGTGTTTGAGATGTTTTTCAGGAATTAGGACCCTTTGTCCAGTTCAAGCTGGTTGAGACCAACCACCAGCCCATCAACTGGGCCTGTACAGATGCCCAATAAGTGACCTTTTGATGTCAAGAGACTAAAAACTCCACCCTCACATCATGCTAACGCCACCATTTTGTGAACATGTGTCCTATGAAGAGGAATGACATTTGACTACGCTTGATAGATCATCAATTACCCCACCTCTCCTCACCTCCAATCATCTATCTCCCACTTCAGACCACCTTGCCCCCCTATCCCATAAATACCCCTGAGTTCCCATTTTCAAGGAAGTGGATTTGAGACTCATTCTCCTGTTTCCTCACCTGGCTGCCTTGGGATTAAAGCCCTTTCTCTGCTGCAATCTTGTCATCTCAGTGTTTGGCTTTCTGGGAGACGGGAAAAAACGAATCTGGTTTGGTAACAGGACCACAGTTTGAGAATCAATTCTCTAAAGCAAGCCAGATTTTCAACTAAGTGAAACCCTTTGACTCAGCTCAAAATCACTTTTGTTTCCTTTTTTGGTGGGGCTTCTCCTGACCATTCCCTAAATTTACGTATTCCTTCTTTTAGGTTTGTAAGTATTATTTACAATAAAAAAAAGCTGTGATTTGTTAACCTGGCTGTCTCCTTCCTTTGACTATAAGCTCCTTAAGGGAGGGGATATGCCTTATTCATTTTTATATTCCTAGACTTAGCACAGTGGAGAGGAACTCAATCTCCTTTGTGGAAAGAATGAATATTGGTGATATTATATCTGCATTCTTGACTAGGCCATTTTCCAGAAATAGAATCGGCCATGCTGTCTATTAAGTTTGAAAGCTACTGGTACATGTATTTCAGTGACCTTTTGATAACATTTTACAGCTCTTAACAATTCACCAAAGGGAATTTTAAAGTAACCCTAATCTTACATTCTAATGAACAAAAGAAACATACATGACAGGTAGTCAGAAATCAGTATGACGAAATTCAATACAACATGAAACAAAAGACTTTAAAATTTTCCTGGAAGTTTTATGGGCCCTGTCTCACATCATCTCTTCACCGAAGATGTGGCTACCTGATGAAAACGTAACTGGGATATTGTGTCAGTTAAGTGAAAAATATCAGGAGAATGAAAAAGCAGTCAAAATAGTGGCTTGGCAATGTGTTGACTGAGCAAATAGATGATTTATTGTTTCATCTTCAACTGGTTGTTCTTTCACTGTGTCAACAGAGTCTAAAGGGCACATATGGATTTATATGATCCATGGAGAGAAGGAAAGGATTCTCAGAAAAGGTTGAACTCTTCTTGCTTTTAACTCATGCTCTAAAGTCGCTGAGTAGGCCAGCTAAGAGGCTGGAACCAAGATCTTCTACTTCTACTTGATTATACACCTGGTAATTGGAATTCTTGCTTAGAAATCCAGAGGAGCATTTCTTAATACAGAAAATGAAACAAAAACAGTTTTCAGACCCAGAGATGTGAAAGCAGGACAAGTTCTGCTGATTAGTGTAGCAAGGCTCAGTGGGGTCGGAGTTGGTGATGGGACTGAACAGGAGACCTGGCCCCAGATTGTGAAGGATCTTGAATGTCATGCCAAGGAGTCTGCATTTGGTTCTGCAGGCATTTGGGAGCCATGGACTTAATTTCGGATTGGAAATTTGAGAAACTAGAAGCAGAAATACTAATTATAAGGCCACTGCAAAAGATTGGTACCTGAGCCAATGTAGCACATTGAGGATGGTGAAAAATATTTCAGAGAAAGGGTTTATAGAAGCTAGTGACTACATTCATCAGGGCTCTCTAGAGAAACAGAGCCAATAGGGGTGTAGAGAGGTCAGATTTTGTTCTAGTAAGTCCTTTACATAATTGGATAAGGTCCATCCACATTATGGAGGGCAATATGATTCACTCAAAGTTTACCAATTTAAATATCAGTCTCATCTCCTAAACACCCTCAAGAGAAGCATCCAGAATAGTATTGACCAAATATCGAGGCACTGTGACCCAGCCAAGCTGACACATAAAATTAACCATCAAGTGACCAGTTGGATTGAAAACTAAAGCGTAAGGAAAATAAATGATGTATGGCTCTGTGGTTTTCAGCTTGAATATTTGAGTGAGAGGTGATGCTTTTAACTAAAACAGGATTCCTAAGAAGAGGGGCAAATTTTGGTGAAAGGAAATTTTTCATTATTCAAGAAAAATTTATTGATCATCAAAATTGTGTCAAGTACTAAGCCAAATAGTTCTTATTTTTGGTGTGTGTGGGAGGGAATAAATTTATTTTAAAATCCTCATATTGAGAGGAACCATTACACAGTGATTAAGCACGTACTTCAGAGGCAGAGACACTGAAAGTCTGTAGCTTGGACAGGCTGCTTAACCTCTAAGACTCGGTTTGCTCTTCTGTAAAGTTAGGTGTTTTGAGAATTAGAGATTATCTATATAATAACTATTACAATATATATATTCTCTAATTCTCAGAAAACCTAATATATATATATATATATATATATATATATATGGTGCCTGGCACTTAATGGTTCATCAAGAATATCTCCAGGAAGTTTTAGTTGTGTTTTTAGTGTATCGATTGCTGTAACTCATGTATAATGCTGAACAAATATGAGACAGATTTTCCCCAGTGCCATGAAAGTCTCAGGGGACATGGTTGCTGGGAGGGTACTAAGTGACTGTGTCTTCTGTTACAGTATGCTCCATCGCTCCTTGGTGGCTTGAAGCAGATAATGTAACTCCTAAGGGAACTGTGTTAGAACCAGGGAATAACTTAGGCATTGGTCTCATTAGGGTCTATTATTTACTCGCGTAAACAACGTTTAAAGGATCTACTAGTGCATACGATACTTTGTTAGCGTTCATAAAGGCCACAAATGTTTAAAATCTAGAAAACAAATTCAGGCCCCTCAAAATCATTTAATTAGAGCTATTAAGATTACATGTTAATATACATTCACATATATAAACTCATTTAATCAGTATAGAAGTAGATTCTACCAGGTGATGTAATAATTTGGTATAGTTTGATTATTCTTAAAGAATGGATAATACAGAGCGGATGCACTGTAGATGTTTCAAAATCAGAGGTGATGCTCTAACACAAGGGTCAGAAAACCATGGCCCATGGGTCAACTCTGTTTCGCTGCCTGTTTTTGTACATAAAGTATTATTGAAACACAGCCACACTCATCTGTTTAGCTCTGTCTATGGCTGCCTTCATCTGCAATGGCAGAGTTGAGTAGTTGGGATGGAGACCATCTGGCTAACAAAGCCTAAAATATTCGCTCTCTGGCACTTTAGAGAAAGAGTTCACTGACCCTTCTCTAAAAGGATTTTGGGAACTTGGCTTTACACCAGAGTTTGAAAAACCTCCAATGCCATAAAGTCCAGGTATAAAGAGCAATATAAATACTTTACGCTGATTAGATGTAAAGGTAGATTGGAGGAGTGGTCAGACTGGGGAAAACCTGAGAGTATGAACAGCATCAAAAGATTGTGGCTGAGAATCCACTCCTGCCTGTTTTTGCCAAAGAGAAACACAAGCCCCAGGGTACCACTTTTAAATTTGGAAAGGAAGACAGGTTTCCATTCCTTTAATGAGATTTCCAGATTCGGAGTTATTTTCAGGATAAGTCAAAGCAGTCTGGCCACCATTTGCCACCTCTGGCTTAGCAACTAAGGAAAATAGTATTCTGAAACAACAGATAAGAAGTGGAATGAAGAAAGCACACAGCGGATTCTGACTTTACAGATGGTTTTTCCTCCTATATGCAAAGGCCTCAGTGGACAGATTGAATCTGTGCAATGCAAAGAATGACAGACAGCATGGAAGGAGAAAAGCATCAGGCACATCCATCAATTTCAATATAAACCCCATCAGTTCCAACGAGATGATGTCTGAAGAAAGGGAGGACAGAGACATGGCAATACCTGCAGGAGGCTGAGCAACGGAAAGGAATGGAAAAAATGCACTTACCTGAGCTGCCAAATCACAGCAGATGGTGAGATCTGATGGGAGATAAACATTAAGGCCTGGAAAGCAAGCAATTCATCCTGTCAACTTTCAAGGGCTGGTGCAGCTGAGAGATCAGCCCAAGAGCTAGATAGAAACTGTACAACAGCAATGTTTGACAACAATCAAACTTGTCTACCGGGCAGGTGATGGAGGGTAACCTGCTGAGGGAAGAGGAATCCCTTTAGCCATGGGAAGGACCCCCAAAACTGCTTGGAGTTAAAGAGCAGACATTAACCAGATGTAAGAAATTGAAAGAAAATAGGACATGATACACAGCAAAAACAAACTGGTAGACAAATGAAGTGATAACTCTCTTCAGGTAGAATACAGAGGAGTGAGACAGCCTTGGGCTAAGAGAGAATCTGTAGATTCTGGCTTGGTTTTTCTGGTTCCTAGCTCCCAAAATGACATGGAGGATCTTGAAGGAGTCACTGCCTGAAGCTGAAGCACTGGCAGGATGGGAGAGTTGAGAGGCTGATTCTGCAGCATGCCTGTGAGAGGCTGCTTTCAGTCACATAGGAATTTCCCATTCATTCATTTGTTTATTCATTGATTCCTTCTTACATTTGTTCCATAAATATTCATTTAGATAAATAGGCCAGGCACTGTCCTTGGTTCTGGAGATAGAACAGTCAACAAGACAAGGTCCCCTCCCTCCTGGAGCTTATATTCTACTAGGAGAGACACCACTTAATAGCTATGTGGCCTGTTCTTCATTTTTCTCTTTTATAAAAAAGATAAATCATACCTGCATTTACTTGTAGGGTGACGTGAGAATTATTGAGAAATTTCTATGAGGCAGAGTAAAAAGTCGGTCAGAATTCCTACAATTAACGTTGTTGTGTCTATTTCCAAGGCTCTGTTGGTGTTATCTTGCTAATAAACAGGTTTGATAATGCTGTTCCCTAATTTGATGTCTCTCTATTATCTAGAGCAGGAGTCAGCAAACTTTTCCTGTAAGGGTTTAGGTAGTAAATATTTCAGGCTTTGGGGGCCATATAGTCTCTCTCACAACTATTCGACTCAGCTACAACAGTGCAAAAGCAGCCATAGACCATATGTAAATGAGTGTGAGTGGCTGTGTTCCAATAAAATTTTATTTAAAAAAACAAGTGGTGGGCCAAGGTTGATCCATGGGCTGTAGTTTACCTACTCCTAATCTAGTCTAGAGCATAAGATCCAAACTTTTTAGTATAGCATACAATCTGATCTCAAATTGTAATTCCATCGCATCATCCTCCATCCCTCCTGTAAAAATAAACAACTGCTATTTCCTGACTCTATAATATAATTTTTCATCTATCTTTAAAATATTGATAACCTGCTTATTATAAATTACTCAAATAATGCAATTACCTAAAAATTGAATGGGCGCCTACTATTGTGTAACTCTAATTTTCCATTCTCAAATATGTCATTTAATACATGGATTCTATCTTATTGTTTTTAATGGCTACTCTATCCAACTGTGCAGATGAACTACAATTTATTTAACCAATCACTCTGCCCTCGAAGCTCCCTCACCTTATACAGGAAGCTTCCTCTACCTTAAAAGACTTTCCTTGCCTATTTGGCAATTTTCTTCTTAAGTTCAAACATCAGCTTAAATATACCTTTCTCTGTAACATCTGTCCCTTATCATCTGAGCAAAATTCACTCTGCTCTCATTTACTTTGTATAAAACTCCACTAAACCTATTTAAGAGTCTTGGAGGAAATGTGCTAGATATTAAAAATAGATGAAATTTAGTGAGTGTTTACTAGATGCCAGATATTTTTTAAAGCACTTTATCTGTATTTACTATCGAAAGAATTTGGTTTCTTGATGGCATCCTCAAACTGCTGATCATGATGTCTGTTACTCTAAATTTTAAACAAGGTGAGTTGACTTTTTCTGTTACACGAAAGCAAAAGAATCCTATCTTACACAGTATTCAGGAACACCTAGCATTGTGCATTGACCCCGGCAGGTGCAATATGAAAGTTGCCTTCTCTTTCCTTTAAAGCACTAAGTTCCTTGACTGTGGTCACCAGGCCTTAATCATGTAGGTGTCACCAGCGCCCAGGATAGTAATTTGCTCATGGGGGAACTCAATAAGCATCTGCCTAGTCAGCTAATGACTCAGCTATAGAGGTGAGATAATTTACTGAAGGAGAAATTTGCTGGACAGCTTAATACCTTTTCTAAGTCCAGTTTCTTCAACTTCTAGGGGTTTACTGTTTTAACTGCTTTGTTGATAGAAAAGATTAGGAGTAAAGAGCATGGTGATATTATAGACTTGAGTGCTAATAACTCAAGTTCTAGTCTACATAGGCTGTAGTTTTTCAGAACTCAAGTGCTTAGGAAAGAGCCTTAATTTAAAACACAATCAAACTATATGTTATACGAAATTGAAAAAGGACAGTGATTTTTTTATGTTTTTGAAAAAGACTCCTGCAGTGATCAAGCTCTGTAGAGACCTAGTTTCCCGGCAGCTTGTCAATGCCTATTGGCATCCTTCTTCAAACTCCATTATTTAAGCGAACAAAGGTGGTGTCCGCCAGCATAGAAGCAAAGTCAAATTGAGTATCACCCAGCAGCCTACATGTCCATGATGGCAAGAGTGCAGAGTAGGAGCTGGCTCTTGATTTACTGGCAACTGTAAGAATGGATATCAAGACAGGCAGTAAATTAAGGGCAACCCTGCACTTACCACACTGTATTTTATGGCTTCCTGAGAGTGACGGGGTAAGCCAGTAATAACAACAATTATTCATAGAACCAGGCACTGTGCAAAGTGTGTGACAAATATTTCTCATTTAATTCCCATAACAACACTAGGATGTAGATATTTTTATCCCCATTTTACAGATGAGTAAATTGAAACCTAGGTTTAGATCTGTTAATGTGCTTATGGTCATGCAGATAATGATAGCATTGTATTTGAGTCTCTCTGATTCCAGGCTCATGTTCTATTTCACTAGAGCACTCATGACGTGAGAATTCAAATAGAGAGCTCACTTCTGATTCCCTGTTTTCTTAGGAGAATCTCGATGCAGTCTCACTTCGTAAACCATCATTTAAGAAGGGAACTAGATGCTCCAAGTTGTTGGAGCATCTTTTCTGTAGTCCAAAACGTTTGATTACTACAGTCAGTGGACATTTTGAGCTACTTATATAAGAGTATATAACCTTCTCTCTTCAAGAGCCTAAGGATATAAAAGATTATGGAGAAATTCCAGGAATGGGAAGAAATAGAAAGGCAGAAACAAGAGGACCGGTGAGATTTATAGTCATTTTTCTCTATATGTAGGCAATTCACATGACACAGTTATGGATCTGGTTCTCCCTTTATGTGACCTGCGGTCAAGTGAATGGTGTCCTAACATATGCATGCAACTCTAGAGTCAGGAAGACACTCCCAAATCTGCACGACTTTGAGAGCAGAATAGAACTTGCACGGCCACATTATGCTTCCTGGCTGCCATCCTGGAGTGACCCCTTTGGGTGGTGGAGAGTGAGCAACGGAGAGCATGACTTACAGTATCAGCAGCTTCTGTTAGTGTAAGGCTGTCAGGAGACAAATCTCCGTTGGTCTTGGACATTCTTGCACATCTAGCAAGCAGAGGCACTGTCTTTTCCAGGATGTTTGTATGGTAAACAGCCTTGGAAGATAGAGATAGTATCTTCCTGTGGAGGAGAGGGCTGGTTTGTTTACTGCCCCATATAATAAAGATAATGTGTCCTTCTGGGGCAATGCTCAGGCAGGTCTGCATGTAGCCCATTATAAAAAATGCAGGTTCCCTGTGCTTGAGGTTCTTCAGCTGTGACGCAAACCAGCAGTATACTCAGCATCCACCTGAGTCACTTTGCATCACCCCACGGGACGTAGAGGGGGAAAGGAACTGAAGTGAACATGAAACTCATGCTATTTGCTGTGCTGTGAGTAATAAAGTCCTTTGTCTCTGCTCCGGGAGCCTCATATCTTCTGCAGGTTAACTTGTTCACTTGCCAGCAGATTAAATCTCAGATCCACGTCAGTTCTTGACAAAGGCCTACTGATCTACAACTCCATGGGGTCCAAGGCTCTTAGTGATGTATCTATAGAAGCACAGCCCAAACAAGAGTCTCATTCTTTATTATTATTATATCCTGATCATACTTTTTTTTTTTTTGGTGGTAGTGATAGGGATTCATGGTCTATAGCAACTTTTATTAAAACTCTCTCTCCTACTCCTTAACACCCTGAAGCTCCTCGGAACCTCTTGTTTACCTGAACCAAAACAAAATCTTTCTTATCCATGTGCCATCTTACACCCTCTCGTGCCTTTGACCCTCACTGTCTAGACCACATGACACCGCCAATTTCATCATATTCCTGGGACAGCTGTCCCTACTCCCACCTGGTCATATATACCGCTAGCTGCCCCTTGGAGAATATAGCCTTTCTTCTGTAGGATTGTTTTCTGTTGAGAATGGGCCTTTGGAGAGAGAATACTTTCTCTTTTCAGAGATGCTATGCTGGCTGTTCCTAAATGCTTTGTTGTAAACAGGAGAAGGGAAGAGGCCTTAAACTCTTTGCACGGGATTAATTTTTATTCTGTCATTCCAGCCTCGTATTCACCTCTGTAACTCTCTAACATCTTGTAGCTCATCATGTTCTTACCTGATGGTTAAGGGCAACCGTTCTGTGTTTTGATTCTATATTTGGGTCTGGTCCCTAGCTCCACCGGATAGAATTTCTTTTTAACAGCTCATATTCCCAGAGAGTTTATACAAGCTTTCTCAGTTGGTTCGGCAGGACAGTTAATTAGCACAGTCACCTCAGCTGTGCTGACACTGGTTGATGATACCAGAGTAAAACTAGAAATGTTTTGGAATGATAGGCTGTGTGAACTGATGCCAAAAGAGTCCTGCTGCCTTTTCCTCTTCTGTTCAAAATATGTTTAATTGTAGCTCTTCTTCCAAAGTACAGATAACACTAGTGATTAAAAACAACAAAAAACCCCAACCAAAACTGGTATTATAGCCAGCCAGATAGGAGATAATCACTGGCCATTAAACAAAATTTATTTCCAAGGAGACAATATAGAGTTGTATGGATTTGAAAGCACAAAATAATGTTATTTTTATCTTGCAATCTAGTTCCACATATGGCAATCCTGCTGAGCACTGTGACCAGGCAAAGTTGAGGGACTTGTTGCAGTGAGTTTATTAGCTGCAATGGGACCTTGTTCCTTTTAATTTGTGCCAGGAGGCTGTAATATGCAAATCATTAACATGGTACAGAGTTTGTTACACAAGAAATATCAGAACAGAATGGAGAGCTGTCTCCATATTCTTCTTGAAGTATCTCACCAGTATCATTTCACCCTACTATTTTTGGAGATGTTGAAAATTACCTGCCATGCTCTCTGAGTGAAAAAGAAGATGTTTTTGATGTTTTAGATGAAATTAAAGTCATAATATTTAACATGCTGGGTAATTCACGCAAGGTGCCACTTTGAGAAGTCTCAGAATGACAGTGCCTCCTTAACTAAGCAGCAGGTGGTTCCCTACCCACGACTCGGTTTCCTTTGTATTACTTGGCTTCAGTATATTGGACAAGAGATTGGCACCTCTCCTAAGGGCACCTGACATATGTGCTTTGGCATGGCACAAGGGCACTGCTCAAGAAGGGTACTTTTTGGGGAAAGATGACTGACTAAATCAGGCACGGGTTCTCTAACAATTTTTTGGAGCACTTTTGCAATCACAGAAGAAAGACAATCAGCTACATCTGGGACTGAAGAGGTTCAGGCAGAAGGCTGCATCCAATTAAATGGTTGTCTGACAATGGGACTTATAATTTTCTAGGACTTCCAGTCTCAGTTTGGAATTCTGAATCATATTTACATGTTTCTAAACAGCTGTTTCCCGACATAATTGAAATATTCCTAAGAGGCTTTCCTAGACTGTAGCTAGAGTTGTCATCTTTTCAGCCTGGCATGTGCAAGCGCAAGCATTCCAGGTTGTCGTTCCACGGTCTGGCTATACTGGTCACATTCAGGCACCACCTGTGTCTTTAAGGAAACGTGGGTCATTTGTTCAGGGAAAACGTCGCTTCCATTCTCACTAGTTTCTCTGTATTCTGAAAAGAAATGGAAGCAGTGTTCTAAGCTGAGAAAGCTTTAATGTTTTAAGATTTACAGAGGCCAACTAAGAGGTATTTACATGTGTGTAGAGGGGGCAAAGGAAACAGGATGATATCTGAGAAATATGTTGGTGTATAGGGTCAATTCACATTTTCCAGGCCAAATAGAAGTTTTGCAGAGCCAGTGAGCTTTGAAAACTGTGAAGATATTTTAAATAGCAAAGTTTTACATATCTCATCTGCTCAGTCAACTACAGTTGAGTGCACAGAATATTCAAAATTTTTATAATTTCTCTCCCAACGTATGGTATCCATTTTTATTTTACTGGTAGCTTAATGCCCAATAAATAATTTAAAATCAGAAACTAAACAACATGTAAACATAGTCTAACAACTTGATTCCTGTGCTGCTTTTTTAAAATTTTTAAATATTAATTGAATGCTTACAGTGTACCAGGTACTGTGCTCAACGCCTTGTCAAACAAAACTTCCGCCAGAAGAAAAGTCCGGGTTATCTGTGTACCGATAGAGCACCTCACTATTTGACTGCCTATGAGGTGTTAAACCTTTGATGAAGGAAGAATTTCCCCAAGTCTTTGTGACACACTACCTTCCGTATCGGTATGGTAAGAGGTCCACTGTAAAATGATTCAGACATACTCTCTGACCTCATAGATCTTTTCTTCTCTTTTCGCTATAACAATAATGATGCTGTAACATTGACAACATCGGTGATTCAGAGCTCGCCAAAAATACTCTTATTAACTAAGTAGCTAAGGGATATAATGTAACATGGAACGTACTAGAATTCTTTGATATAAGTCTCCCTTTGTTTGGCAAAGGGAGCTATGGAAACTCTGCTTGTTTCCTGGCATCTACATATCATTGTGAATCAGGGTTCATAAGACCTCCTACCTTCAAAGCAAAGAATTGAAATGAATGGCTCAAAAATGGCAGGCATATGACCAAGTCAAGGACCATGTCATATTTTCAATGTCTGCTTAAATACAAACTTCAGCTGACCTCTTATTGAAATTCACTTTTGAACAAAATTTAAATTGACATGATTTTGCAGATTTTGGATTGATTTAAATTAAGTTTAGGAAATAGTCATAAATATTTGCATAAAATGAAAAATGAGCTATGCAAAATACAAATTTTCATAAAGATTTTCTATTTTGACTTGGTGAAGGAAAGTCAGTACCAATGCACAATTTGGTAGCTAGGCTTGTGTGCATTTTGGGAAAGGATCCATAGCTTCAAAAAATCAGATTCCCAAAGGGGTCCATGTCCCAAAGAAAGGTTAAGAAGGACTGCATTAAATTGTGGACTTTTGGGAAGTATTTTGTTTAAAGAAATGGTCTCTCATAGTTTTCTGTGAGAAGCGACTGTTCAACAAATGTCAACTGACTGAGTAAAACTGCTGCCTAGGAGTCATTAACTCTTTGCACTTAGAGAATGCATTTCCTCTCGAGGACCCAAACTGTTCCACAATGTGACAGGCAATTTGGTCTCAAAACAAAGTGGCAGACCTGAATAAAGGCTGGAATGAGGGGAGAGGACTAACTAGTTCATTAAAACCAGTGAATGCAACTCACTTCATTGTGAGTATTGTAGACATGTGTCTCCAAGTATTGCAAAAACCTTGCTTCAAAATTATGTGTTTGTTTATTTTTTGTGCGATGAAGCATAAAATGCAAGGACAATGCTGTTGTATAAAACTGCCAATTGTATAAGTATGCAAGAAATACTGTTGAGGTTGAGGGGGGTAGAGACCTATTTACCGGTTTGTGCCTTCCTCACTCTCTTCTATCTCACTCTCTCTCTCTCTCCACGTTCCCTCTCTCTCTTGTGCTGTGTCTGCTGTCTCTCCCCTCCCCATTCTCTCCTCTCCTGCTCCCTGTTTGAGCCCCGCTCTCCCTTTTCACATGTTAGCACTCAGCCTTGGATTACAGGAAGGCTACAACTCTGTAAATGGCCTGAGGGAGGGACAGGCTCACATTTCATTCGGCTGGAAATTTAGAATTACAAATTAATCTACAGGAAACAATTGCTTGAGCAATTTAAAACTGATGTGGCAACAGTCCACACAGTCCCCTTACAGTGGACACCAAGGCAGAGTGATGGAGGGGCTGATATGTCACTTTTGTGCTCCCTCATGCAGGGCCTTACCAACATTTTAGCTCCCTGGAAGGGTTAAGGGAGGTAATTGAAAATGTTTATAGCATTATGCTTCTAATACAGCTACATTCATTTTCAACTTGATGAAATTATCAGCTATTTAACAGCCTTTTAGACTGTTTTGACTGCAACATTTTCATTTATACCTTAATGCAAAAATGCTAAGTGTAGAATTCCTGTTTGCTAGTGGGGGTGGGGTGGTAAAAGGAGCTGAGACAATGTAATACACTCAGGCGTGCTCTGGTAAGACAGGTGCTGCTTTTGACTCCTTGGAAATTATAGCATTTAAATTAATTTCTCTCGCTCGCTCTCTTTCTTTTTCATTTAGCATCTGCTGAAAATATTTGGTCATGCAAAAAAACCTCAGATCCAATGTATTTTACATCAAAAGTAAACAGTTGTTGGCACAGGCTAATAAGCATTTTTACCCACTTTTGGTTTATTTGGTTTTATTTTATATGGTATGTCAGCAACATTTCAAGAAGTGATATAAATTAGTGATTTTACATCAAAAATAGTCTTCTCCATTTTGAGAACTTTTGAAGTTAGGAGTCACAGGTTTCCCTCATAGTTTCCTAAGGGCTCCATTGGAGGGTAGCACCAGCTCTAGGTATGGTTACTTCTAAATTATATATAATTAGACTTCATTATACAGCCAATATTTTATGTAAGCTTTAAATTAATTTTAAATTATTATTAGTATATTATTACTATTTCTCTTGGTGATGATTAGCCTATGTTGATATATCTCTCATTCCATTATAACTTTTAATTCAATACAGGGCTAAAAACTGTCAACCATGATGTAGAAGGCACTGTGCTAGGTATTATACCTGGTGGATGAAGAAATCAGAGTCCTGGCCTTGAGGAACATAGTGTCCAATGTGTGAAACTTCATTCATCCAATTATTCAACCAAAATTTATTGAAGGTCCATATGTGAACAACACTGTGCTATCCACTCAGGATATGAGTGAATTAGACACAGTTCTTGCCTTTAAGGAGTGTGTTCTCTAGAAAGTGTAAAAGAAAAGGAACCAAATGACTAAAATATTAAAAGTATGGTAAGTTGAGTCCAAATGAAGTGGGAGCGCTGAGAAAGGAGAGATTATTTACAACAGAAGGATCAGGGAAGATTTCTGGCATTGCCCTGAGCCTGGAGGAATGGGTAGGATGTCAGCAGGTAGGGATGAGGGAAGAACACTCTAATCACAGCGAGAGCAAAGTAATGGTGAAAAGCAATGTACATGTGTAGGACATCATGAAGAGTTGTCGGGAGCTCTTGGGAGCCTAAGACATATGGTAGATGGAGTGGTGTGCTGGAGAGAAGATTGAGAGGCAGTCCATTCTGAAAAGGCGGATTGAAGCTAGATTGTGGAAAGCCTGGAAGTAGATGATGAGAAATTTGAAATTTTTCATTAGCTAGTGGAAAATCATCAAAGACGTTTGAACATAGTGTATCGTGGCATATTGTTCTAATCAACTTAAATCTTTCACCCCAGAAATAAGAAAAATGGAAGGAGGGATTAGAAGAGTTGGGCAAATGTGATTTAGCAACTATTCCCCCACTTCATTGTTAAAATCAAAGAATACCTAAAAAAAGGGAAGCAGAATGTCTTATGATAATTATTATAAAAACTCTAAACCTTTGGTTTTAAATTTCTTTTTTATGATAATTATATGAGCATCCGTATCTCTCTCTTCCCTTTTGTCCTGGCCACTCCCCTCTCCCCTGTTTAGCATCATGGTGGCGTTATCATTACCAGCATTTTTGGAGCCCAGTTACAATTTTCTTAGATCCGAAGATGCTCTTCTTTGGCTGGATTTATTTATGCTCTTATTTGAGACAGCATAATTTAGCCCAAGTTCATCATCACCAAACGACTATTTATTTTTTATTTATTTATTTTTTGCTTAGCTCTGTAGCTCTATGATTCTAATCTTCTCATCTGCCTGGGAATTCTGTCCCCCAGTTTAAGGAGCACTGATCTCAACAGATGGGACACTGACCCTTTCAAGTAACCTATATTACTACATGCCTCTGATAGGAAATTAATAGCTCTAATCTTATTTTCTAATGGAACTGGCAGCTTATGGGACTCATTAGTTAACTAGTCTCCTTAACGACAGAAGCATACCAAAAAGTACAAGGATTTTAGTTTTAAGTTCAAAGTTATGTTTCAAAATAGTAGGAAGGTGTTTACTGAATTGCCTAGCTTATCCTCAGTCACAGATGTGTCTCTCACTCAAAAATATTCTTGTTTTTCTTCCATTGCTCTTTGTCTGCTGATGAATTCCTTGCTACACACTTTCTTTCCGTGGACAACTAACCAATATATTTAGTCTCTTCTACCAGGAAAGAACATAAAACATAACACGACTTTTATACAGTATTTTTTATTTATAAAATTGACCTTTTGCTTGAATGGACAGTTTTCCTCTTTATATTTGATGCATACACCCGGGAACACAATCAGAAGATTCCTATTGATTGTTCTGAAAGCAATTTAGTTCTGGTCATGGTTGTACTGGATTTGCAATTATACTGAGGAGAGGTATTATTGACTGGGCCTGGTAATTACCACACTGACATCAGATTCAGCCAGAGGTGAAACTAACCTACATCTCCACGTTGATGTTCCCGTTATAAGAGATTTGCACTGATTCTTCCAAACTATGGATGAGCAACACATGATGCTATGTTTTAGCCACAGCAATTTATTTCACTCTGCAGTCCATTTACTTTTGAGTATAAGCAGCTTAAGGTACTGTCTTAGGAAAGGTATACATTGAGGAGGTTAACTATCGACCCATGCCACATATAATTTTTTCTAGCAAAACAAATAGGTCGCCTTTTATATTAAAACAATGGTTTCTGGACACATCTTATAAACAGATGGATTACTCTGGCATGTGTTTAATCAGCTCGAATGTGGCTTGTTAAATAGTGAATTTATTTTTAATATAAATTTGAATTTCTTAAATTGTTAAATAAATATTTATGTATAGCCCCTTAGAAATAACAATATGTTTAGCCTTAGAAAACAGACATGTTTCATGTACACTAAAGTTAGGTGTAATTGGTAGTTTTTGGTAAGAAATTCAATGGAACATGTAAGTAAGTAAAGATTATATGGAACAAGCATTCTCTTTTACTTAACACCAAGCCCGAATATACAGAAACATGTGTTAATTTGACAACCCATTAGTCCATCTGTAGAGAAACTTGGCTTAACTAGAGAATGCAATGTATACACACAGAAATTAGGAAATGAAAAATACACCGTTCATATTTGGCATATGATTAACAAAAATCTACAAGTAATTTGATAAAAGTAATTCCCAAATAGGCATATTACACTTTTGCACTTTCATAGCATGCTTATACTTTTGCACTTTCATAGCATGCTTATTTTTATTTCCTAATTGAAATTAGTATAACCAGAGTAAACTATAATAATACATATATTTTTTTTCAAGGAAGATTAGCCCTGAGCTAACATCCACCACCAATCCTCTTTTTGTTGAGGAAGATGGGCCCTAAGCTAACATCTGTGCCCATCTTTCTCTATGTTTTATGTGGGATGCTGCCACAGCATGGCTTGATAAGCAGTGCGTAGGTCTGTGCCCAGGATCCGGGCTGGTGAACCCAGGGCCATTGAAGTGGAGTGCATGAACTTAACTGCTGTGTCACTGGGCGGGCCCCTATAAGAATATTTTAAATGAGACTTTTCATATCTAGAATGTGAGGCTATTCTCTATCAACCATTGCTGCGATAGGCCCTCAAGTTTTATTTCTTTAGCAAAACAAATAATTATGATTATAATTTGAAAGTTCAACAGGAAAACATTGTCAGCTACTTCTGCCTATAGAAAAAACATTTCATTTAATTTGCAAAGTCCAGACATTTTTTGTTTTGTTCACTTTTGGTCAACTTATGTTCAGACTCGTACTTGTATCGGGAGCTGTTTTATTTCACCAAAGATTCAATTTTAGACTCTGAAATGCTGCTGCTTTTTCATTGTCTCATGAAGTGCAATAATGCCAGGATCAATACAATACCCTTAAAGGGTTGTATTCTTATCTTTCTGGACAGAACTGTTATTATTATAGAGTTTAGATAGAATATTTCTACAGTGCGAGATCCATCCAACAACTGAGAAATTCCTCATAGAACTAGGAGATCTCGATCACATAACGTTTCTGATTTAATCTACTCAAACACAAAAGCACCGGTTCAGGAATAGGCCTATTATAGAGGATATAGCCTGATCATTTCCAATCCATCAGATCCTCAGGTAAACCAGCCTGCTGAGAAATCTACATTTGCCAACTTCTGAGCAAGATAATACTTTAGAATATGAGCTTTGAGGACCTGGACCAACTAGTCAGCGAGAAAGCTGGTTTCAGTGATGTCAACGTGGTCCAATTAACACAAGAAAGAGAAGTACTCAGCTTTGTGGCCATCAGATGCAGACAAATCTCTCCATGGTCATTTTACCAAGAGTGCCTTTGGTCTCTCAGGGTGCCTCGTAACAGAGTACAGATGGTCCAGTACAAACCCATCATCATCACCCAGAAAAACAATATTAATCAGGCGAGACATCAAAAGCATCAGCTCGATAGCCTAGAGGAGAGGTGGCAGGAGCAGACAATGTTGCTGCTCAGACATGCCAGGGAGGCGTTTGGAAGGGAGTCTTTCCCTAAGGTAGGCAGAAAGCACTGAGGCCTGAATGAATGGGGTCAGCAAAACTTTTATGTGAAGTATTCAGGAAATTTGGGCAAAAGCAAGAGACTCAATTCCTCATTTTGTTTTTGTTGATAGGGCTGGGTTGATCAACTCAGAAAGAAGGGGCACAAGTATATCCTATTTGCAACTCTTTTTAAAATATTTGCAGAGATTTGCTACTGTTTCCAAAGGTCATGTTGAGAGACGTTAGATACAGAATATCTTATGTCTTTAACTGGACTCTGAACTCCTGTCATTTAGGGATTATCATGTTTCTTACCCATTCTACACCTAGCATATTACAGAGCAATAGGGACCAACCCAGGAATGTCTGTGAAACAGAATTATTGAACAGTCACATTTACTATCATTGTCTTCTTTTGCTATAGAATATTTTAACCCCTCCTTGTCTGCAGACAAAATGCTGGGGTTTTTTCCCCCTGTTATACAAATTACCAGTTAAAAATAAAACAAAACGAAACTTTGAATGGAATCAAAACATCCAAGTGAATTAAAAAGAGATGATTTTGCAGCCAGGACAAAATATGTTGAGTAATTTTAAAGCAAACACAAAGTTGAAATGAAGTGGCAATAGAAAATGGGACAAATAATCCACTTCTTCCTCACTGAGTGTAGGTGCCTTTGACTGAGTGAAGGTTAAAAATCACACCAACAACAGTGATATGTGTAATGATCTCAGCATTTTGGATATTTTTTATTTCAATGATCTTTCAGAGAATCATATTGTCTTGGGACACCTTGATGCCTTGTGACATTTCCCTGATCATTTAAAGCATTAGGCTTCAACCAGCAGTTAGAGAACAAAGAGAATTGAAAACGTACAGATTTAAAGCTAGTGACGAAAACTACCTTCCAGGAAAAAGACTGCACTTTGTGTATAATACAGAAGTATAGAGAGTAAAACAACACAAGGTGTTCTCTCTCTTCATATATATATTAGTATATATGTATACATATATACAAATTTATATGTATATATACATATAAACATATATTCATATGTATGAATATGAATATAATATATGATTATACTTCAAATGGAATATATATATTAAGAGGCAATACTTTAAATTTTAAATACATAGTTAATTGGCTGTCTGAAAGTCAGTATCACACATTTAAATCTGACTTTGCCAGAGTTTTAGGGAATGATTAACTCTTATATTTGCAAAATTGAGTTAGAATATTTAATACAATGTAATATGAAATTGAACCAGATGGGCCTTTTCTGTATAAATTAGATGACTGGAATATTTTGAGTACTTTTTGGAGGGAGACTTTCTGAATTTTTCCCTCCAACGCGTCTGTGCATCCTCATTGTTTGCACGGAGTGGGCAGGTGACACCCAGACAGCCATGGCCATATTTCCCCGCACTGTTTACACAACATGGGGCACAAATGGCCGCCATCTTCCTGTGCTTGCTCCACAGAGTTAGTTGCTGAGATGGGGAATGAGTGGGCTTGAGGAATGCTGAACCGAACTGTTGCTCATGTCATTAAAAACTCAACTAGGCAGAAAGCTAGGAATGGTGCAGTTGACAAAGATAAAGCGGAGAGCTCTGTGGCTTATCCTTAATTAGGTGTTGGCATTGGTTCTTGTCAAACAAGCGGGAGAGCGTGTGCTGCAGCACCCTGACGCACACAGACAGCCCTAGTCACAGTTGGAGAGAACACAGAGTGCATTCAAGCTGGCATTGAAAGGGATTTAGATAAGTACTCGAGGTAACAAAAATCGAAAGAGGAGGATGATAGCAATGGAAGCTTTAGATGAGTTGCAACTGAGTGCACCTTTATTACAGCTTATCAGTCTCCAGACAGCTACAAACCAACCTTCCTAGTGCACTTCTCTTCGTGCTTTCCTGGATTAAAGGTCAAAGTAACTCAAATTTATATGTGCTGTCGCGCTGTCTCAGTCTGTCCTGTTGCTCACATATGTGCACCACACATCTCAGGGATTGGGTACCCTGGCATGAAGCTTCTTCTACTCCTTGAATGAAGCAAAGGCCTTTTCTCATTGAAAAGTTTCCATTTATTTAAAATAATTATCCCGTGGGAAGAGGTTGCAAATAATGCAATATTACAAGGTCACAAAAATGCTACTGGCATAAATACACCCATGGCAACAGGCCAGCTCTAATCGCTCCTGTCCATAATTGCAGTTATATTTTGCATCCGTTTGACATATTCAATTCAGCTAATACTCCGGTTTATTAGACCACTGTCTGTATGTATTCTCAACATACACAAAAGCTGTGTGTTTTCATAATATGTATAAGCACTTCAGACGGTAAGCTGTGCACATTGCAGCTAGCAGATGGTAGCTCTTATCACAGATAAAAGCACATATATATGTTTCTGTAACTACACCCTCAGAGAGAACGGATAAGAGAAGAATCCTCTCCACATCACAGCTTACATTACCCATCTACTTAGGCAGCAAACAGCATATGTTTTACTGCTGTGGAAAGGCAGTACTTGAGAGAAAAATATGATCAAAATAAACTTAGAAATAACCTGATGGATAAATACAAAAACGTGTGCTAATTGGATGTTGGGGGCTGTGTGTCTGTATTGAGGGGAACTTCCCACATTCAGAAAGTGAGACAATAGAGAATACATCTTGAGGTTGCCTGATAAAATGCAGGATGCCCAGTGAAATCAAATTTTAGATGAACAATGAATACATTTTTCAGTGTAAGTATGTCTCAAGTATTGCACATCCCATGGCTCATGCAATATTTGGAATATACTTATTCTAAAATATCAGAAGTTGTTTATTCAAAATTCAAGTTTAAATGAGTGTCCTATATTTTTATTTGCTAAATCTGACAACCACAGTTTTTAGCTGCTGTGATCAAAGTTTTTAACCAATGCTCCCAATGTTCCAGGCGAAAGGGAAGCCATCAACAGGCACACATATTTTGGAAGAATATGACTCCTTTCTGTGCACACAAAGCCAGCAAGGGTCTTGAGCATTTGTTTGAACGATGCAGTCAGTAATAGAACCAGTATGGACAACTTAGGACATAGATTCCCCCTCCCCCCCCAACCCCCTCCAGAGTTTTAGATCCTGGTTTGGAACTATCTGGATAATTGTTTCACTTTGGCTATACAACCCAGTTCCTTTTTTTTCATTTATGAATTTGGTTTCTTATTTCAGACTAAGATCTATTTGCACTCATAAAGAAGGAGACAGACTTTAAACACTCCACATGTACACATTCGTATTCTTATGGTGGGATCGGCATTCAACTGCAAGGTTAAATGGAGTTCAGATAATTTCTTTTTTTTATTCTTTGCTCTGGCTTTTGTCTCATGTCTTTCAGTGAAACTGAATAAAGATGTCTCCATTTTACACCAAAAGATTCAATTACTTTTCGAATGCTGGGTAAACATCTGCAGATGAACCATCTTAACAAATGTATTTTGATTCCACACAAACTTATGTGACACTTTTGTTTTCTCTCTCCAAGAGCAGAGAATAGAGTCAAGCTTGCTTTTCTGAGCCGGAGCCCCCACTGCCACCAGCACTGAATTGTTGGCAGGCAGCCAACCAATCTCTCTAGCCCAATGAAACTCTGATTCCATCTGCTCCAGCAGTGCCATATATTCCACTTCAGGTCAAAAGCAGGGAGCCAGCAGTATTAACATTACGCTAATCTGTAAAGACATTTTCACTGGGCTAGATAGGCTAACGTTACACAGGCTTTCAAAGCTTCAAGGGTGAGGAGCAACGGTAATTGTCAGGGGAATACTCAGTGGGCAGTGGATTCTCGCCGAGAATATTCCAAGATGAGGGTAGATGCATCATGCTAAAGAACGAGGGAAGAAAGAAATACCTCTTAAGAAAGATAAGTCGATATCTTGTTAAGCAGGTATTTTAAACACAGCTTTGAATCATGTATTTAGCAATACAAATTTTATCATTCTTTTTTTCCTGTGTATTTCTGTGTCCCCAAAACTTAAGCACACACATTTATATATGTACTCACAAACACAGCCTCAAAGCCTACTAAATAATTGATGAAGACTATAATCTCCATTAAAAAACCTAGGTGGAAATAGATTGCTCTTAGAATAACCTTGATGTGATGAAATCAGAACCATTCCTGGCTCTTAAAAGATTTTTAAAATAAAAGTAAGCACATGGCTAACCCTCCTATCCACCCCATCCCTCTTTGCTATTTTGCTGTTTGTAGAAAACATACTCAGCTTGGGGGTGCACAGCTCCACAATCAATTGCTTGTTAAACGTAACCTACCAAGGACTTTATTACAGGCCCTTGATGGAAAATATACTGAAAAAAAATGTACTCTGAAAGCAGATTAATGTATACAATGGAAATCTAATACCAGTGACAAAAGGGGTCTTTTTCATTTCCCTACTTCTTTGGTTGGGGGGACAAAGTAGTTTAAGATTCGTGCCTTTAGGCACGTCAGAAATCATTAAGAACTACATTTCAGGAAATTGTAATGAATAAAAATTCAATTTAGACTGCTTGATTTTTTTTAGTAGAAGATGAAAAATTTTGCTGGAAATGAACTATTTGAAAATTCTCACAAAGTATACAGCTATGTTTTTGCCATAAGTTAAAGTTATGCAGAGTTGAGGTGAAAAATTACTTTGTGCTAGTACAATAGATTTCCCTCTAGATGGACATATGCTATCTGTATAATGTAAAAAGGGACAAAACATACATGTCATTTCATTTTTCTGTCCTTATAACGTAAGTGAAAACCTAATGTCATATATTTTGAAGTGTTTACTTATCTTTCTTTTTTTTAAACTTAAATATGAAAGCTATTTGGAAATTAGTAACACCATTGGACTTTTCAATCTCAGAAAATAAAGAAAATTTGGCAAGCATTTTTATTGTACTGGTTTAACACTTACTGCCTCTCTATATTCCTTGTCCTAAAAATTTGCTTATAAAAGGAAATAAACTTGCATAAAATTAAAGAATGCTCCTCCGTTTTTTTTTTAGTAGTTCCCAGTCTAAATGGAAAATTCACACAGGGCACAGATAAATGAATATGCATGAGTCTCGGTGCATTGATATACATATGATTTCTGATCTACAAAGACGGGTTTGGAAGACTTGTTATCTGACCAGAGAAGCCTGTAGTAAGTTGAGATAAAGGAGGCTGACTCCAATCCCCTCAGCCTTTGCAATTGCTTTATATTCTAATCACTGCACTAAGCATCTGTCCCCGGCAGGCAGCTTGTTCAATCTAGCAGATAACGAATGCAGCCCGACGGTGGCTGAGCTGGCCCTTCCCCGCACGCGAGGAGCTAGCGTTCCATTCCTCTGATTAAACAGGCAGCGGGAAAGTGCTCTCAGAGCTGTAATTGCCTCCGTTATGAAACATCTTCACCTGTTAGCCAAAGCTAAGTTGAATCACAGCAGAAATTATTAACAGTGGCTGTTTTCAGGCCAGCTTAATTTGAGCTGATGCTGCTGTTCACTTAACACAGATGAATAGGTGTGCAGGATGAGAGCCTAAGCAGAGATGACACCCCAATGAATATTTGCTCCCAGCCCTGCTGCGGGGAGCTGGCTTGCACAACAACAGACAATTGCTAAATAGCAAAAGGGGGCGTGGGGAGGGGGCGGGCACTGGATAGGACTCGCTCCTCTGCTGTCACCTTCTGTGCTCAGGAGAACTTCCTGACCATGGCAGCTTTTGACAGCTAAATCATTTTTTCAATTAGTTTCCACAAATGTTGGCAAACACAAACTGTTCCGAGGTAGAGTGGGGGTGGTGTGTGCACAATGGTGTTAGAAACACTACCCTGCATCAAACGGGGCCAGAGACACTCTTTTCAGAGAGGCGAACAGGCATTAAAATTTAATGGTCTGCTTTCATTTTCTCTGCAGTGTGCTTCAAGATGCTTATAAATTACAGCATTCTGCTTACTTTTGACGGAATAAGTCATGTATCAGCATTTGATTTAGAAGCAATGTGTGCTTGACATATGAAACACATCCTGCAGATGTGATTTATCACAGAGCTCTTTTTTTGTTTCAGAAGAAAATAGCTGCACAAGAGGGTCACCACTATGACAGTGACAGCCATCCTTGTAGTGGGGGTATGACTGTGGCTTCAGAGAGTGAATGTGAAAAGTCTGAATACATCTGTATTTTCCAGTTTGAGGAATCCTTTTGTTTGTTCTCCAAAGCTAGACATTATTCTCAAAGATCTTGTTCTATTTTTTTAAAAATTTGTTTGGGAAAAGATGAGCAAGGCATTACTGGATATGGGAATCATTTCCCAAAGCTGGCGGGAGTGTCATGAGGCAAGATGTCCTCCTGTTTTACCAGGGCCATTGGGAAGCTGCTGATCTGTAGGGTCTGGGATGCAACCCGATTGGCCGAGGAGAGAGGTTGAGAGCAGATGGGGGACTTCTCAGTTGGATGGCTGTGGGGCTAGAGGGATGGAACATAAAGCCAGTGTCTGATTCTTCTGTCAGCTGGTATATTTTTTTGCCTTTGAGGTTATGTCTGCTGGTGAACTGAACTGCAACATAGCTGATCCACTCACATCATCATCTCTTTACCATCGGCTCTGATGGCTACAGCCAAAACAATTGTGTGGGGACCTATAATGATTAACCAAAACACCTACAATATTTAACCAAACAATCAGCTGGGCCATGTTTTATGTACCAAGTCTGACTAATAACTATAATGGAGCTGCAGAAATCCCACATATTATTTCAAAATCATACTTTAAGGTACAAGGTGTAGCTTCGAAATACATTCCCCTTCTTTGTCTGTTAATCTCTCCTTGTAAAACCAAATGTACATGTCACCTCATCTCCTCTGTGTAGCTTTATCAACACCTCCAGTTGGCTATTCATGACCTTATCTGTTTAGACAGTTTATTCTAGGACTTGTGACATTGTACTATAATTATCTGTGGTCTTTCTCCTTCCTCCTATATTATCTTCTAAGGTCCACCTCCTAACCATTTTCCTCTCCTCAGTCACTAGTATACAGCCTGGCACAAATAGACCCTCAATAAAATTTTTGAGAGGGCTGGCCCTGTGGTGGAGTGGTTAAGTTCCTGCGCTCTGCTTTGGCAGCCCCAGGTTTTGCCAGTTCGAATCCTGGGCGTGGACATGGCACCGCTCATCAGGCCGTGCTGAGGCAACGTCCTACATGCCACAACTAGAAGGACCCACAACGAAAAATACACAATTATGTACTGGGGGACTTTGGGAGAAAAAGGAGAAATAAAATCTTTAAAATTTTTGAGTGAAGTAATGTATAAATGAATGAATATTTCAGGTCAAAGGAAGAAGCGAGAGTGTATATCAGAGCTGACAATAGTTCCCTCAAATCTGTTTCTTCTTTTTACATGGAAAAAGAAATTCTAGTTTTTAACCTAGCATACAGCTTTCTGGACTAAAGACTTCATTTCCCAGCCTGCCTTGCAGCTGGATATGACCATTTTCTAGATCTAGTCAATGGGATGTAGATGAAAATGGTATGTAATTTAGTAGATGAACTTCATCATAGCTGGGAGGAGGTTGTAATGGCTGGAGTGCTAGCAGTCATTTTGGACTCTGGGGTGCTTTTGGGATTGAAAGCCCTGTGCAGCAGAGCAACAAGATAGAACTTAGAGGCTTTGATACCATAGAAAGCACATCAACCCTGAACTGATTACTTCCAGGTTTCTTGCATGTGGAAAGGGAAAAAAACTAACATCATACACTGTGTGAATTGAAATCCTTACTATGGTTTACTAGTAGGACTGGCTACATAATTTGTGAGATTCAGTGAGAATAATTTTTGAACAGAGAGGTGTGTTGTTCAAAAATTGTTAAGAATTTAAGACAGCAACAGCAGAGATGAAAGGAAGCTCAGAACCCTGTGTGATGGAGCCCCATTGCTCACAAGACCTGATATTATCTGACTTCTGTCAAAACTTCTCTAAACTCATTTTGTACCAGTACCAATCCCTTCCTCACCTACTAAACTTTAGCCACATCAGCCTTCTTTCTGTTTCCTGAACATACTAAGTCCTTTCCTGCCTTAGGACATTTGCACTTGGCTATTCCAAACCAGGAACACTCTGCCACAGATAATTGCAGTATTCACCCTTCTCGTGTTAGCTCCTGCTCTGCCTTTATGAAACAACAAATCAATCTTACCTCTTTCTAAAGAGTCCTTTCGGCACCTCTTCACCCCCAGTGTTATAGTGCCTTCTTATTCCTGCTGTGGCACACATTTGCCAATTATTATATTGCTACTTGTTTGTTTCCTTTTAAAAATTACCTGAATCTCCTGACTAGAATGTAAGCTTCCTGAGGATAGGTATTTCTGTGTTTCGTTCTCTAATAAGAAATCACAGTGCAGGGGGCTGGCCCCGTGGCCAAGTGGTTGAGTTCACATGCTCTGATTCAGTGGCCCAGGGTTTCAGACACGACACTGCTCGTCAAACCATGTTGAGGCGGCATCCCACGTGCCACAACTAGGAGGATCCACAACTAAAAATATTATGCAACTATGTACCTGGGGGCTTTGGGGAGTAAAAGGAAAATTAAAATATTTTAAAAACAGAAAGCACAATGCTTACTTAGAACATAGTAGGACCTCTCCAAATATTTGATATATGGTGAATGAAGACAACTTCAAGCACGTAAACATTTGACCTAGATCATTTGGCTTCAAGGAGACTTCCCGATATTTTTAAAATATTTTGTCAGTTTATCCTATAATCACTTGAATTTCTGTATTTGGTTAGGTGAATGTGGCCATGGAAAAATGGAGCTTATCTGAATAAATGTTTCCCAGATTTGTCAGATGTGTGAAAAACAAGGGATTTCCTCTCTGCTGGATATTTGTTTCTATTACAATTAACACACACACGCACATGCACACACACCCTGAGAATCCAAGTTACCTATTTTTCCTTTTCACAGCTTACTGTGTATATTAACATGACTATGTTAGTATTCCTTATCTTCATTAGCGTAACTGTACTATTCTAGGAGAGTTTGCCCAGGTAAATAACTTGATTGCTCATTACAGGAACTTTCTGAAATATCCATCCAGTAGATCTAGTAGAAAGCATTGACAGATTTTTTTGCCCCAAGATTCTTTGACTCCTTTACCTCAAAAATCCTTGCTGGCTATTTTCGCCAATGCTAAACTTTCTATCACGATCCTTACCCAACCCTATTCAAGTCCCTGCCTTGGAAGATCCACTTGACACCAACCTTTCCATTCTCAATAAATTCTGACCTTGCCTTCCCCTCTCCAGGATGCTACCATAAGTAAGGTGGTGTTCTCCATTGCTGTGGTGAGCAGCTCAGCTTTATCTTCTCCCAAGTTCATGCTGCTGATATTTAGAGAGCTGGCATTTGACAACCCTAATGCAGTCCTTTCTTTACAAAAAACGGGATGAGCTTATAAATTGGATCATTCACACAGATCAGTTGCAATCTATTTAGAGAGATAAAAATAATGCTCTGCTTCTCTCTCTCAAAAGAAGTGCTTTTCCTTACAAGCATATCAAGGTCAAAGGTTTACATAAATGGTGACATATAAAGATACCCATGTAAGTTAGAGACTATACATATTTCTGTGCTGTCACTGTCCAATATGGCAGGAGACATATGTGGCTACTGAGCATTTCCTTTGTGCTTAGTACGAATGGAGATGTGATGGAAGTGTGAAATATACCCCAGATTTAATGACTTAGTATGAGAAAATAATATTAGGTATCTAATTAATGATTCTTAAATTATTACATTTTGAAATGTAATATTTTGGATATAGTATAGTGTTTGGACACAATATAATACTTGGATATAGTATATAATATATATGGACTAAATATATCATCTGTAATACATTATTAAAATGAATTTTAACCATTTCTTTCCATTTTTTAAAAATATGTCAACTAAAAACTTAAAACGACATACGCGACTTATATTATATTTCTATTGGATAGTGCTGTTTTCTCTCTCTAGTTAAAAAAGACAGAGGGGCTGGCCCGGTGGCGCAGTGGTTAAGTGCACACTTTCTGCTTCTCGGTGGCCTGGGGTTCACTGGTTTGGATCCTGGGTTCGGACATGGCACTGCTTGGAAAAAGCCACGCATAAGCAGGCATCCCACATATAAAGTAGAGGAAGATGGGCATGGATGTTAGCTCAGGGCCAGTCTTCCTCAGGAAAAAGAGGAGGATTGGCAGTAGTTAGCTCAGGGGTAATCTTCCTCAAAAAAAAAAAAAAAAAAGGAAAAAACCCCTTGGCAAACTGCATTGTCAATAGAGAAACCATGACAGGTATATTTTTCTTTTGTAATGTTTTACTTCTCCAATGTTAAAGATTTATTTAAAGATTCTCACTAACACAACCATAGACAATGTTTTCACCACGTGAAATACTCTTGGTAAGTGGGCTTTCTTGGTCTACTGAAAAGCATTAAGGGAAAATCCCCTTAAAGGCTGAAAAACACTTACAAGTTGTTTTGCTTTTGAATTAACTTTTAGGGGAAATTCTTCTACAACTGGCCTTGCAAGAGACCTTTCAACAAATAGGGAAAACAAGGAAGCCCAGGCATTAATCTGAGTTTGGGGTAAATGGCCAGATAGATCTGTGACCGAACAGCGTAATTCAATTGTACTGAGAGGCAGATGTAATCTATAATTTTTCTCTACAACTGGCTCTTTTGTCTGGAGAATGATGACTGGCTAATGCCCATATTGTGGACTGGAGAGAAAATATCCATACCCGCCTTTGTCCTATTGTCTGCTTAGGAAGACTCTAACCTTGCTGTGTTAGAATATTAGGGTAGTGGACAATTTCCTCTTGAAAGACACTTTGGAAAGGATGTCACTTACTTTTGCCTAGGGTAAGACAGAGATGACACAATCTCGGGCCCATTGACTAAAGCTAAAATAGGAACAGGGTGAGGGCTGGGGCAAAGGTTCCTGACCTGGGATGAGAGAAGAGAGAGAGAGGCTTGTTAGGACAAGAAGTGAATAAATAAAATGTCTGAGTGCCCTGGGAAGAGGCAACTTTATTCTTTACCATTGAGGACAAGAAAACTCCACTTCATTCCCACTTAATTCTCTGAAACATGAGACTCAAGAGTGAGACCATATAGCCCCGTCAGGCGACTAAGATACTCGTTTCAATTTTCTTTCTTTCTTTTTTTTTTTTGGTGAGGAAGATTGGCCCTGAGCTAATGTCTATTGCCAATCTTCCTCTTTTTGCTTGAGGAAGATCGTCCCTGAACTAATATCTGTGCCAATATTCCTCTATTTTATATGTGGGATGCCACCACAGTGTGGCTTGACAAGTGTTATGTAAGTCGGTGCCCAGGATCTGAACCCACGAGCCCCAGGCTGCTGAAGCAGAGCACATGAACTTAACCACCAAGCCCACCCCACTTATTTCATTTTAATGTGGGAGGTTCTGAGATTCCTCCTCCTTCAGAGTCCCTTGTTCTCTGAAGTTGTTTGCATGTTGACAGTAGTTTCTAATGTTTAAGTTCTCGTATATTGATAAGGTAATGTTAACAAACCATAATTTCAACAATATATCTTTACTTATAATCTGTTTCCATGTATAATTTTTCTCATGTTTACAACAGGGAAATAGAAAATGTTTTGACGATATAATAGCTTCAACCTTTGACTCTTCAAATCAGCTATTTTGGCAGCATAGTAACTCTTTTCTTGATGAAACTTCCTCAGTACTGTTTTTCTTTGTGTAACGAATCAAGAGAAGAATACTTTAGCGTTTCATAAGAAAATAGTTTTCTCAATTTTTTTTCAAGGAGGAAGAAACATTGAGAATCATTTAGAAAATCTTGTTCTTTTGAATTTTCTAGGTGACAAGCATTTAGCACAGAAAGTTGGAAAAAAACTAGAATACAAATAAAACCTGAAATAATGATCTCTTAAATACCATGACATGAATCTCTAGAGATGGCTTTTGTCAAAAAAGATGAAGAGCTGTTACTTCCTAATTCTCACTGTTTTGCTGAAAAGATCTTTTATGTATAATCGTGATGGACCCAGGCTCTCCAGCGATCAAGTTTCTGGGGCAGAAAAGTTGTGTACACAGCAGAGTAGGTGCTTGTGTTTGTTTCTTTTTTTTTTTTTTGAGGAAGATTAGCCCTGAGCTAACATCTGCTGCCAATCCTCCTCTTTTTGCTGAGGAAGACTGGCCCTGAGCTAACATCTGTGCTCATCTTCCTCTACTTTATATGTGGGACGCCTACCACTGCATGGCGTGCCAAGCGGTGCCGTGTCCACACCCAGGATCTGAACCGGTGAACCTCGGGCCACTGAAGCATAACATGTGCACTTAACCGCTGTGCCACCTGGCCGGCCCCATTTGTGTTTGCTTCAAAGGAGGGGAGACTAAGGCTAGCCTGATTTGCTGAACACAGCCTATCTTTATTCAAAGAGAGAGAAAAAACTATCACTGTAACTGGTGGTGGAATTTAGAAACTCTTGTTCTCAACTGCCTGCTTAATCCTCTAGTCTAGAATCCTGTTTTAGGGCTTTCCTTAGAAGAAAACAAAGTATTTCCATGTGTGTTACATTTATATTTTATCCTCTTGCTATCTGGGGATCTTGACTTGTTTGCGATTCCAAGAGAGAAGGAGACTTCAGATGGTGGTGCAGAGAAAAAGTGATTTAAAGTCTGAATATAAATCCCATATATTATTAATTTTTTAAATCAGTGAACTCACTCTAGGCTTATTTGTAAGGAATAATTTAATTGCAGTTGATAGAAAACCAGACCAAAGTGGGTAGAACCGCAAAAGAATTGATTGGTCTGTGTAACTGAAAAGCCTCATTTGTGTTGGTAGGTGAGGTTTGATACAACAGCTCAAAAACTCTCACAAAGGACCTGCCATCGTTCCTCTAGGTCACAGGATTGCTGCTTCGTTTGCAGACCTCACATCCCCACACCACTATTTCTGAGGAAAAGGGAAAACCTCTTGGGATGGCTCCCAGAAAATGAATCTTTGTCCCAGCGTTACGTGCTGGATTTCATCCTCCCCGAATTCATATGTAGAAGTCCTAACCCCCAGTACCTCAGTGGTATGGACTGTATTTGGAAATAGGTCTTTAAAGAGGTAATTACACTAAAATGAGGTCATTAGGGAGAGCACCAATCCAATGTGTCCTTATAAGAAGAGAAGATCAGGAGACAGGACCACATAGGGGAAGACCATGTGGAGACACAGAAAGAAGACAGCCATCTACAAGCCAAGGAGAGGGGCTTCAGGAGAAACCAACCCTGCCAACACCTTGATCTTGGACTTTAGCATTGTGAAAAAAATAATTCTGTTGCTTAAGCCATCCAGTTTGTGGTACTTTATTACTGGGTGCTAGCAAATATATATACCCAGAATTCCTAGCAGGAGTTCTGGGGGTCACTTCAATTGGACTTGCTTGGTTTGTGCACCCCTGAGCACAGTGATCCACAGCCCCGAATAATGGATTGGCTTGAGTCACTTCCCTTGAATCTGGGGAGGGGGAGGGGCTCTTCCCCAACCAAACCACAGGGCTGAGACTTGAGAGGGCTTCTCTTAAAGCAAGTCTATAGGAAGGGACACACCCTACACATCTACAACGTATAAAAACACAAAGAATGCTACTCCCAGAATGGTGTTCTGTTAAAAGGTCATGCAGATATGATGGCTGGTAAGGAGAATTCTCCTGTGATCACCGGAGGTCTCTGAGTGGTCTACGGGTTAACTCCCATGAGCCAAGTTTCTGCTCTTGGAACTTGCAGCTATTTTTAAGATATAACCTCTCCTCCAATATAGGTCTTCCTTTAATCATATTCTTACTTTAATCCAGGTGTTTTGGCCTTGCTTGCACAGCATGAAGTTACAGACTGGGACCAATAATAAAACAGGACTCAGCAATTTACTGTACCCACTCCACTGGCAAGAGCCAGTCTTGAGGGTTTTACTGGAGGACTGTATAAGCAAATGGAGATCCTATATTGCTCACCCTATAGAAAACAACTTAATAAAACTCCTTATTGAAGACAAGCCAGCCCTCGGCTCCTTTCCGACCCTTCACACCAGCAGTTCTGCCTTAGGGCCCTGTCCTCATGGCTCCTACTGCTCAGAGAGCTCAGAGTCTCTTCCCTGGATGTCCACATTGCTCCCGCCTTCCCTCTGGTCTTTGTTCAAACCCCTTTGTATCTATGAGGTCTTCTTTGACCACAGCACTCTATCTCTCTTCCTTACTTAATTTCCCTCCATTGTACTTATGCTATATATTTCCTTGATTATAGGCTTATCATCTGCCTCCCTCGTTTGTAGAGCTCCATGAGGGTAGAAATTTGGTATGTTCTATTTCCTGCTGCATCCCTCATCATTTAAAGTAGGGCATGGAAAATACAAGTCACACAATAAGATGTGTTGAATGAACATATTTCTTTTTTCATTAAAGCTTCTCTTCAGCAGCCAGTCATTGGGTCTCCTCCCATTGACCCCCTCCTCTACGTGCCTCCCAACGCCCCCATGGTTACTAAGATAGAATTGCTTTATAAGGCAGTAGGATAGTGTTAAACATATATGTGTGTGTATGCTCTTGGAACTTGCATGTATGTTTGTGTTCATATATATTTTTATATATGTTCATACAGACATACATTTCCTGTGACGCTATTAAAGCCATCTCTTCTCTCTGTCCTGACTGCCTGATTCACTTGCCTGTTGGCAGGGAGCAGAGCCATATGATCTTTTCAGGCCTAATCCAAATCTGCCTCCCTGGGACCCGATGGAGCTCTTGCTCCCCGAGTGAATGGCATAAACATAAAAACCCAATGTTTTCCTTGTGTCTCCTTCAGTTACTGATCAAAGAGAAGTCAAAGCTGTCGAATCATCATATTGAGGTGTTTTTTCCAGCAGAATGGTTTTGTCATTCTGAGATTTCTTTTACACTTTACATCCATTTGCTTTTCTGAAACTGTAAAAAAGGCAGTGCATTTTCCATTGCCTTTTGTATAAGACTTAATTTTTTTAACATGGCCATATGTGTTACATAGTCTGACCCCCATCTATCTTACCCGTTTTATCTCCTGTCACTTTCCCCCTCATGCTCTTTCTTTTTTGCCATCCCTACTGGCCTCTCTCTTCCTCAAATGCCCTATGCCCCTTCCAGCCTCCCAGAGCAGGTCAGCAAGCTTGCACAAGAGGCTGAACACTCATGCTTGCCTTTGTGCTTAAAGTCCAAATCCTTGAGCTGCCCCAGGTAATACCAGGATTTTTCCACCTCTAAGACAGGAAAAGGGGCTGATGCAGAATTAGCTTCATGAAAATCATCTGGGGTTCATTAGATATAGGAAGAGGAAGAAAAATCATGAATTTTATGACATTCTTTTGGTACTCAGGCCAGATTCTCTGCCTGTTACAGGAAGGGAGCCAGGAAATTTGAATAAGCCTGAGGACGGATAGCATGGCTTTCCTAATTGAGTCTTTAGAGAACTGGACAGTCTGGGTTCCACCTGCTACTAACGGCCACTGTTGTATAAGAATAAAACCAGCATTAGAATTGCTAGTACTTACAAGCGTCCTGTTTCACTTTCTTGGATTTCAAAAGGTGCTCAGCACTTTTCCCATATCTAGTCACTCTGTAGTCAAGACGGCAGCTGTGCCTTTTGTGCTAAGGGTGACCAGGGTCACTTAGCAGAGGAGGATCCTCTGACACACAGGCCCTCTCAGTAGCAGTTTGCTTTGGCTGTGCTTCTCACCCTGTCCTCGTTAACCCTTCCACAGGCTTCTAATCTCCATGAAGACAGTGATACTGTTTATCTTGCTTACAACTCTCTCTCCAGTAGCCAGTAGCAATAACACCTTGCACATTATAGGCACATAATAATTATTCCTTAAATTAATGAATGAATCTTATACAGAGCTAAATTTATACAATGAATGAAATTGATAATAGGGAGAATTTGACACCTGGCTTCTGAAAGTTTATGTATGTGTAAAGCATCTTTAACTACTGCAGTCAGATACCATGACAGAAGTCACAGAAGGCATGCACATTTCTACTTGTGATAAATCACTGGTATAATAACATTAATAACATTGGAAAGCATATAAACTAAAACAACAACTATTTCTTTAACACACGTCATGTGCTGGCACTTTAATCAAAATTACCCAGCTTATTACAATACCCAAGGTAGGTATTATTATATCTAGTTTTTCTGCTGAGGACACTAATGTTTATTAAAGTTAAGGACCTTGACCAAGGTCACACTGCTGGGTAGGTGCCTCAGTTGGGACTTGAGTATACTGTACTCTTCCTAGTATACAGGCAACAGTTACTGCTGGTATTTCCACACCAGGGTAACTGATGTGGCCATTCCAATGGCCATGCTGGGACCCAAAAGACCATGCAAAGAAGCTCATAAGATAAAACATGTGGTCGTAGGACCTCAAATCTCAGAAGGGCTGGTGTAGCCAAAGCAGAGCATACTTTGGGCTATAGGTTGAAAAGGAAGGGAGAAAGACTCAAGAGAAACTGGGAGGAGGGTTGTGGGAGCAGCTGCTATCACCGAGAACATCTGTTCTCTGGGAGTGCCTGGGTAGTACAGCTGGCTTTGGACACTTTCAGCTTGACCTGGGATAGAGAGGATAGTGAAAGAGCTTTCTATGTCGGATGACATGCTGGTATTCTAAATTAAAGAACCAATTTCTTGAATTTTCTCCCTTAATTTTTTTTCTTCTTTTACTTAATGTGGTTTTATTTCTGATCTCATTTGTGGTGATGGTGGGACCAATTTTTCAAAGAAGCCTGTAAGAAACGCCTGTGTCTTGGTTTATGTATCTGGAAGGTGCATTATATAAGGTTAAGTTTTCACCAGAGTGCTTAAAACTACCTCTCAGTCCCTGCCCTCACCCCCTAATTAAATATGACTCAAAAGCAGGATCAAAGCCAAAGTGCGAGAACCAGTCTTCACTTCTGGGAAACAAAAGAGGCTATAGACTGATGTGAATGAGGAGGAACCGTGCACACCTCGAGTGTCCAGCAAACAGTGAGGTGGGTGGAGGCCACTGGGCCTGGTGGCTCAAGTGGACAAGCTTAGGCTTTGAAGTTCTCATATTCACTCATTCATTCATTTTGCGTCAGATATATAAGGAGAAAGGAAAAATGAATACTCAAGAAGTAGAGATAGGGAGTATAATCACTGTAGATTTAGGGGTAAAAGGGAAAAACAGAGAGTGGCTTGAGGGGGACATAGGGTAAAGGCAAAGGTTTTAAGTTTGTTTGTAGGTAGTCTGAGGGCGATGCATGAGTGGAGAGTGAGGATTCAGGAGTGACTAATGAAACAATGCCCAGAGGACGTGATAAGGTTCTACATCTAGACAGAGGAGCTGAATTTGAGCAGCCATGGGATGCTTCTCTCTTTGAGATAGAAGGAGGAGATGCTGCTATCTCTTTTAGGAGATCCTTCTCTAGAAGACCCAAAGTATGTTGTTTATTAAATCACCTAAAATACTAATTAGTTTCAGATATAGTCATGGATCATCCGTTGAATGTTGTCATGTAATGGGTAAATTATAAATCGTTATCTTTCAACAGTGTTTACCTTGCATTAAGATTTTGGGGTGCAAAGCTGAGTAAGACCCAGTCTCTACCCTCAATGTACTAACAGTACAGTAAGGGTGACAGGTGTTTAAATAGATCTTTATAAGTGTGCTTAATGCAATGATCTATCATGCACTGGGTATTATAGGTACCCTAAGGAGAGGTATCCTCCAGTGATGGAGTGTGTATTCCTGTATATATTTAGATATTCATGTTGATATCAGAAAAGGAGCCCTGGAAGTAATGATGCAAGAGGTGAGAACATTTTAAAACTTTGCAACTTACTTAAAAAATTCACAGGTGTATAATACGTGTTTAGTATAGAAGATAATTTAAAAAGAAATTAAAATGAGTATCTTTTATCCAAAATATAGTGTTACCAAAGGAAAAAGTATTGAACTTAGTGTCGGCCTTTGATTTTTGGGTGTGTGTGTTTGACTTTGGACAAGTTTTCTTACCTCTCTAGGTACCAGTTTCCTTATCTGAAAAATGAAGAGGTCGGCCTCCCAGGCTACTTCTATCCATGAGAGTCTCTGAGTCAGTGAATCTAAGTACAGATTAATATAGCATGGAGGGCATAAGTGATTTCTAATTGCTGAAGCATGACAATTTAAAATAAGAAGCCGAAATGGTCTATGTAATGAGCTCTGACACACGTCTCCCTTTAGGACAAAGGTCAGTCATTTCAATTTCCTCTGTCTTGCTTGCTCCATCCCCCAAACAGGGATCACATTCCTGATATCTGCCCCTTTTTTTACGAATCTTTTGTCCAGATTAATAAGGACCTCATTTCCCTGTAGGAAATGGCTCACATGTTGGAGGTACATTAATTCTTTTAGGCCATTAGGGCGCCGTTTACTTAATTTGATTCCAAAGTGACCACCATGTACCCTATTTTCCTTGGTAAGCTCATGGCTTCAGCTTGAAATGTAGGAACACTATTTAGAAGAAAGAGTATCAGTAATCATAGAGTCTCCTTAAGATATGCTGATAACTTCTTTTTCAGGTGTTTTTTTTCTCTTTAAAATATCATCATGCTGTTATTTATAATACGCAGTTAATTTCCTTTCACGTATCATCTACCAGATGGAGATATATCACAAGCTGGGAAAATTGTGAGGATTTACAAAAGTTAAATTCTTATAAGGATTGATTCTGACTCATCTGAGAATCTTAGGTCCTCTTCTCCACTTTAGGGTCTTTGCATTAGGAGATAAACAACAGGACTCGAAAACCCTTGCTACCAACCTGTTCTTCACTAGCAAGAATGCAGAAATTGGGTGCTGTAATTTAGGTAAGCCACGTGGAGCTATGATATTTGCTGAATGGATTCAAGTCAGAGAACATCAATTTAGTGCAAACTACCTGCAAGGCAGTATATGAAGGGAAGTGAAGATGCCCTGAAAAGGTCTAGAATGTAGCAGAAATCTGCAATATCCCCCTAACTCTGATAAGTGTCTTGTTAGTGGTACAAAGAGCTATGGGAATTCAGAGCAGAGGCAAGAATAATGGAGAAATAGCAGCCTTTTAGCGGGCCTTCACTCCACCAAAAGAAAACATTTTCATTCAAGTATGAAGGGAGAAAAAGCCTCTCTTGGATTTTTCTTCTATTGGTTGAAATAAGAACTTAACTGTTGACAGGATGGTATACCCATATCTGTCTCCTGAAATAGTGTCAGAGACAGACTGTGTTGGTTGCTGGAATTACCACAGACCAAGACACTGATGAATCACTGCTTCCCTCCTTTCAATGTTTAACTTCCCCATTGGTGCCCAGTTCAGGGTTGCAAAACCTAGAGGAAAATTAGTGTCCAGGCACTATCAGATTAGGCTGCAGAGACTTGCATGGGAAATAGCAATTTCTCTTTCCTGCTCCTTTCCCTTCTTGAAGTCCAAGCCTTTTGATGAGGAAGTAGGAGCTGGTAGGAGAATGGATGCCAAAATGAAGAACTGGAGCATTTGAAGTCTTAGATGACCTTTTAAAAAATTATTTCTATGTTTGCCTCTTCTCCTTTTCAGAAACAATCTTATGAAGCAAATAACTAAAATATTTGGAAAAAGAACAATAAGAAAAATAGTTTAAAAATTGTTAAAAAATAAGATATGTCAGATCATGCCAAATTACCTTCCAAAGTAGTTCTATGTATTTGCAAGTCCAATCATATAGTATAAGATTCCTGTTCTGCATCCTTGCCAACATTTGATATCTGACTTTAAATTTTTGCTAATCTGTCGTGTATAAAATGGTTTCCTAGCATAGTTTTCATTTGAAGTTTTCTGATTACAAATGAGATTATGCAACTTTTCATACATTTATTTTCCTTCCTTATTATGTGCCTGTTCTGATATGTTTTAATTGTTTTTTTTTCTTGTTGATGTGTAGGAATTCTTTCTGTACTCGTGATCCTAATTCTTTATGTGTTATATGTGTTGCTTGCTTCCTTCTCCAAATTTGTGGTTTGTCTTTTCACTTTCTTTATGATGCATTTTGATAAACTAGAATCCTTAATTTTAATGATGTTAAATTAATCAGTCTTGTCCTTTGTATTTTGGGTTTATTGTACCTTGTTTATAAAGCATTCCTTATCCTGAGATCATAAAGATATTCTCATATATTATCTTCTAACGTTTTTATAGTTTTGCTGTTTGCATGCAAGTCTTTAATATCCCTTGAAATTGATTGTCATGTATAGTATAAAGTGGTCCAATTTCGTAGTTTTCTGCAAGGATAAAACCAATTATTTCAGCACTGTGCATCGAAAGTCAAAAAGCTATTTCCTCGCTAATCTGCCATGCCAGCTCTGACATAAATCAAGTTGCTGTAGAAATGTGGCTATTGTTGACATTGGGCTCCCCAAATATCACCAAAAGAAAAGACAAAGCTGAGTTTCTTGTTTACTGTGGTATGGAAGAACACTACCTCACAAAACTTTTGCAGCATCTTAAAGTGGGGAAAGTAAAGTGAAAAGTTAAGAATTGGAGGTTTGGTTTAAGGCTGCTCTTTTCTTTGGAAACTTGATTAGGATTGGATAGGATCAAGATGAGAGTTGGAGGAAAAAGCAAGGGCAGGATTTTGAGGTAAGGGTTTCAAAGAATCTTAGGGTGTAAACTGTTGATGCTCTCCATCTAAGAGATGTTGGGTCATAGGGGAAGTTCCTGTAATAAACAACAGAGCCATTTGATTGGGTGGGACAGTCCTGGAAGAGTAAAGAAATGCTATGAGGAAAGTGGAATAGCAGAATCATATTAATAAAGGCAATGAGATGTTAATTCAATGTCTAGGCTGAGTATAGAGGGAGGAGGTTTCAGTTCACAATATATTTCTGGACTGTCTATTCCATTCCAATTGGTTATTTGTCTATTTTTGCTCCAATATTATGTTTTTTAAATTAAATAGCATTCCAGTAAGTCAAAATATCTGGTAAGATAAGTGCCTTCCATCTTGTTTTCCTTGATGAGTTTCTTTGATATTCTTGGCTCTTTGCATATCAATTTAGAATCAGCTTCCCAACTTCCTTACATATACCCAAAACTTGTCAGAATTTTGATTACAGTTAAAGTAAACTATTGATAAGTCGTGGCCAAACTTATTACTTTAAAATACATAGTCTTCTACTCAATGAACATGGTTTGTCTTTCCAGTTATTTAGGTTTCCTTTCATTTCCTTTATTAAAATCATAAAAATCTCCCGAGTTCTTATGCATTTTTTGTTAGATTTGTCTGACACACTTTATAGATTTCCTAGATGATATTTTAAATGTTAACCATTAAAATGTATATTTTTAACGTTTGTTTCTGGTATATAGAAATGCAATTGATTCTTGTGTGTGGATTTTTGAATCTGGCATTGTTTATTTTCTAATTAATTATAACCATTTTCTTGTAGATTCTCTTTAATTTATTATGCAGACACTCATATCATCTGTGACTAATGACAGTTTTGTTTCTTTCATTCCAGTCTTTATGCCTTTTATTTATTTTTCTTGCTTTGCAGTGCTGAATAGAAATGGTGACTTGGGGCGTACCTGATTTTTTGTTGGAAAGTAAAAGGAGTGACTGTAGTGTTTCATCCTTAAGTAGGATGTTTGCAGATTTCTTTCTAGATGCTTTTTATCAAATTAAGGAAGTTTTCTACTTTTCCTGGTTTGCTAAGAGCTTTAATTTTTTTTAAAAAAAAATCATGATTAGAAGTCAAATTGTACCAAATATTTTTTCTGCTTCTAACAGAGTGATCATATGATTTGTAACTAATGTAATTAATTATTTTCTTAACACTAAATCAATTTTCAAGTACTTCTGAATAAATCCAACTCTGTCATGTTATGTTATATTTTTATATATTGCTAGATTTTGATTGCTAGCACTGCATACATAATTTTTTTTGTATTTTTAACTTAAAACATTTACTTCGTAGATTTCAGAAATTTTGAATTTCTATCATGTTTGGTTATTTTCAAAATCTGTTTGATAATTCATCATAATCTTTTGCTTGATATTTCTTTCTACATCTTTTAAAAAGTTCTTCAAACATATTTAATATGCTTGTTAATTCCAATTATAGATGAAAGAGAATACAAAAAAACTAAATAACTTTCCCAAAGTCACGCAACGTGGTGCAATTTGGATTTGAACTAAACAGTCTACTTTAGACTGCATTAACTATGGTCATGAGGATCACCAAGATTGTAATAGGTTAAAGTCTCTAAAACATATCTTTTAAAATTTAGGCTGTTCCTGAAGATTTTAAATAGTTAACTATCAGGATCAAATTTCTGTTCTAAAGAGACTATTATGTCAGCAGTGCTGAACGGATCCATGGGGCTGGACTAGAAGAAGTAAGACTAGTAGGGTGACTATTGTAGTAATCTAAGAGATGAGGGCCTCAAGCTAGACTAGTAGTAATGAATCTAAAGGAATGGGTGACTCATTGGATGTGGAATTAAGGAGAGAAAGTTTAGTTTTTATTTATTTAGTTAGCTATTTTTAAACTTGGGAGACTGGTAGATACTAGTTCCTCTCACCAAGGTGGGAATACAAAAGAAGGAGCGGATGTAGCAAAAGCATGTTTCATTCAATATTTGAAGTGTTGAACTTGAGATTTTCAATGTTGTATTTAGGGAAAAATGTTTGATAGTTAAGTTATGTATACAGAATAACCTAAAGTCTTCCCAATAGTCCATAGATCTCTATCCTTTTAATTTCTCTTTGATATTTATCTCTGAGCTTCACCCATGTCTTCTCTACTACAAGTCAGAGCAAGTACTTTAAAATGCGCCCGAACTTTACAAGTCTGAGGAAGTCCAGGAATATTGCCTACATGGAAATCAGATGAGATATAGCCTACTGTTCTGTGATGTACCTAGGTGCAGATGAGGTTTTCCAAGTGATTTTCAGTTTATTTCCCATTTTTTAAGCTCCCTTTAACCCTAGTACGAACTAGAGGTATTTCTTTCCAATCCCACAGCACTGGAGAAACAAAGCCCACTTGATAGATTCTTTCAGTTGTTCAGATCCTATCTCAGAGGTGATTCTCTGTGATTTTCTGCCTACAGAATGTCTCCAACTAGCTTCCCTCCTGCCTATACATCTTTCCCATCTGGTAAATTTCAGTCAAATTATGAATTTCTGGATTCTCTAAAACTCTAAATTGTGCTACAATTTCCCGCCACACTGTGTAGGGTCCTATTCTCTTCCTCTGGCCCTGGTTTCTTCATTCCATCCTGTGGAAATAGCTTTCCTCAGGGTACGTACCTTGGGTTAATAGTCAGTTCTCTGTTCTAACATGCGATTTAGATTTAATTAATCTACCCACAGCCAGAATGGTGTTTGATTCAGCCCACTGATTTTGAAACAGAGCTTTTATTTATTTATTTTTTTGAATGATAGTAGCTCATATCTGCTGATCGCAGCATGAGATGGAAGAAAGTATTTTGGTCTGAAGTCATAGTATTAGGATTCTGGTCCAAGTTTTACTATAATCTAACCTGATAAGGTTTGGGAAATGATTTATCTATTTGAATACTTGTGTTCTCTTTTATCTGTTTGAATCTTCATGTTTACATCTTGACATTCATGAGAAATTCCTCCTGATAATTTTATTCTTCCCCAGGTTTGTGAATTTCTCTGCAGGAGGGAACAACTGAGTCCATTTCTATATGGAGATTTACCCTCAGTTAGGATCCTTCACCTCAGTGGCTCACGTTAGTATGTCCTGCTCATTCCAAAAAGCCAGGTTCATAGGGCGTGCTGTTGAAATTTTTCTCTCAGCAAAATTGTCAGTTATTTCTTGTAATGGAATTTAGGGCTTGTTTCAAAAGTTAACACTACAATTATTAAATCTACATATGCTGAGTGTTTACTCTAAGATAAAACCCTGCCTCTCTCACTAAGATTTTATAAAAATCAAGTGAATAAATGGAAATAATAAACACAAATGGTATCATTACACTCATTGTAAAGAAAAACTTTGCTTCTCTCTATGCGTCATTCAGAATTTTATTTGACTGCTAAAACTGGGTTTTGTTCACTATATCTACTCAGTCTATAAGCAAATGTTACCCAGAGGCAGATACTACAATTTATTTATCTTATTCCTCTTTCTAGACTGTAGACTCAGGAAATTATATGTCTCATATTCTTTAATATAGAAACAGAAAACCATAAACCCTATAAGCTTGGATTAAGTTCTAGCTCTTAAAAATCATGCTGTAGCCAGAGACCACAGGTCTTTAATTAGTAATGGTTAGCAAAAATCTGGGCAGGATAAGAAACTGTTGACTCAGGGGTGGTGATGAGACTAGGCTCTGAACTATGGAACTAGTTAGAACTGAACAGAGAAGGATGACGCTGGGATTGTTTGTCTTAGGCATATTACAGATATGAAGAGGAATGATGTTAGCACGAAAGCCTCTTCATGCCAGATTTATAGTTCTTATCATAAATTCCTGAGGGTAGCTATACTAAATTCACTTGTATATAAAGGGTTTGAATTTCCATGTTACTGGGAGAATATCAACACTCTTTGTCTAGGTTTTTTCCTTTAGACATATTTGTAATAACTGACTCTAACAGAGTCATTAAAAAAATAAACTAGAAATTAAATGCCACTCTCTTGAACAACCAATAAGTTTAATTAAAAAATCACAAGGGAAATTAAAAAGTATCTTGAGACAAATAAAAATAAAAACACAACATACCAAAATATATGGCATACAGCAAAAGCAGTACTGAGGGAAGTTCATAGCAATAAATCCCTTCATTAAAAATGAAAAAAATGAAGAAAGATCTCAGATGAGCAACCTAGTTTTCCATCTCAAGGAGCTAGAAAAAGAAGAACAAACTAAGTTAGCAGAAGAAAGGAAATAACAAAGATTAGAGCAGAAAAAATGAAATAAAAAATAGAAAAAAATAAAGGAAATTGCGGGGTTTTTTTTAAGGTAAACAAAATTGACAAACCCTGAGCTAGACTAATTAAGAAAAAAAGAGAGAGAAGAGCCAAATCAATAAAATCAGAAATGAAAGAAGAGACATTACAGCTGATGCTGCAGAAATAAAAAGGATCATAAGAGACTACCTGAGTAATCATATGGCAAAAACCTGGATAACATAGAAGAAATGGACAAATTCTTAGAAACAGACAACCTACTAAGACTAAATCATGAAAAAATGAACAAGTTGAACAGATCTATAACTAGTATGATGATCGAAGCAATAATGAAAAACCTCCCAACAAAGAAAAGCCCAGGACCAGATGGCTTTGCTGGTGAATTCTACCAAACATTTAAAGAAGATTTAATGCCAATCCTTCTCAAACTCTTCCAAAAAATTGAAGAGGAGAGAACACTTCCAAACTCATTTTATGAGGCCAGCATTACCCTGAAACTAAAGCCAGACAACGTCACTACAAGAAAAGAAAACTACAGGCCAATATCCACAATGAATATAAATGAAAAATCCTCAACAAAATACTAGCAAACTGAATCCCACAGTACATTAAAAGGATCACACACCATGATCAAGTGGGATTTATGCCTGGGATGCAAGGATGGGGATGATTCAACATATGAAAATCAATTAATGAGATATGCCACATTAACAGAATAGAGGATAAAAATCACATGATCATCATCTCAATAGATGCAGAAAAAGCATTTGACAAAATTCAACACACTTTCATGATAAAAACTCTCAACAACATAGGAAGATAAGGAAAGTAACTTGACATAATAAAGGCCAAACATGAAAAGCCACAGCTCACATCATACTCAATGGTAAAAAAGTGAAAGCTTTTTCTCTAAGATCAGGAACAAGACAAAGATGGCAACTCTTGCCACTTCTATTCAACACAGAACTGGAAGTCCTAGCCAGAGCAATTAGGTAAGAAAAAAGAAGTAAAAGGCATCCAAATTGGAAAGGAAGAAGCAAAATTGTCCCTGTTTACAGATGATATGATCTCATCTATAGAAAACCCTAAAGACTCCATCAAAAAACTATTCAAACTAATTAACGAATTCAGTAAAGTTACAAGATACAAAATCAACATACAAAGACCAGCTGTGTTTCCATACACTAACAATGAACTATCGGAAAAGGAAATGAGGAAAACAATCCCATTTACAAAGGTACCAAAAAGAATAAAACACTTAGGAACAAACTTAACCAAGGAGCATGAAAGATTTGTTTACTGAAAACTACGAAACATTGATGAAAGAAATTAAAGACACAAACAAATGGAAAGACACCCCACTTTCATGGATTGATGACTTAATATTATTAAAATGCTCATATTAACCAAAATGATCTATAGATTCAATGCGATCCCTACCAAAATTCCAATTTTTTTTAACTGAAATAGAAAAAACAATTCCACAATTCATATTGAACCACACAAGACCACAAATAGTCAAATCAATCCTGAGAAAGAAGAACAAAGCTGGAAGCATCGTACTTCCTGATTTCAAAATATATTAGAAAGCTACAGCAATCAGAACACTATGGTACTGGCATAAAGACAGACACATGGAGCAATGGAATAGAATTGAGAGCCCAGAAATAAATCCATGCATATACGATCAACTAATCTTTGACAAGGGTCCCAAGAATACACAGTAGGGGAAAGGATAGTCTCTTCAACAAACAGTGCTGGGAAAACTGGATATCCACATGCAAAAGAATGAAATTGGACTCTTATCTTACATCATACACAAAAATCAACTTAAAATGGATTAAAGATTTAAATGTTAGACTTAAAACTGTAAAAGTCCTAGAAGAAAACACAGGGGAAAGTCTTCATGACATTGGTCTTGGCAGTGATGTCATGGGTATGACACCAAAAGCAGAGGCAAAAAAACAAAAATAAAAATAAACAAGTGAAACTATTTCAAACTAAAAGGCTTCTACACAGCAAAGAAAACAACCAAAAGAGTGAAAAGGTATCATACAGAATGGGAGAAAATCTTCGCAAACCATGTATCTGATAAGGGGTTAATCTTCAAAACATATAGGGAATTCCTACAACTCGACAGCAAAAAACTAATAACTTGATTAAAAAATGGGCAAAGGACTTGAATAGACATTTCTCCAAAGAAGACGTATAAATAGGCAACAGGTATGTGACAAATTCTTACTGTCACTAATCAACAAGGAATTGCAAATCAAAACCACAATGAGATATCATCTCACACCTGTTAAGATGGCCACTATCAAAAAAACAGAAAATGACAAGTGTTGGTGAGGACATGGAGAAATTGGAATCCTTGTGCACTATTGGTGGGAATCTAAATTGGAACAACCACTATAGAGAAGGTATGGTGGTTCCTCAAAAATTAAAATTAGCATTACCATATGATCTAGCAATCACACTTTTGGGTATATATTCAAAAGAATTGAAAACATAATCTTGAAGAAATATTTACACACATGTTCATTACAGCATTATTCCCAATAGCCAAGAGGTACAAGTAACCTAAATGTGCATTAAGAGGTGCATGAAGAAAGAAAATGTGGTATATATGTACTATGGAATGTTATTTAGCTCTAAAAAACATAGAGAAATCCTGTCATCTGCTACAACATGGATGGACCTTGAGGACATTACGCTAAGTGAAATGTCAGTCACAAAATAACAAATGCTAAATGATTCCACTTGTATGAGGTGTCTATTAAAGTATTCACTCAGAAAGTAGATTGGTGGTTGTCAGGGGATGGGGAGAGGGAGAAAAAACGAGCTTTTCAATGGGTATAGAGTTTCAGTTTTGCAACATGAAAAAAATACATGAACATGCATTTAATTCAGCAATTATAAGTTCTTTGATTGTGGGAACTGCCCAGAGTGTCCAGCAAAGTGGCTTAAATATAGGTGTTCAATTAATCCTTGTTAGACTAAACTGTATGCATTACCAACATGGAAAAAGAAAGTTATTTATGAATCTGTAGACTATGGCAATGCTTCTCAGCACTTCAAAATGCATTACCTTTTTCTGCCAAGCACAAAAGTTCTCACTTTCTTTTTATGTCATATTATTTGAAATTTCAAAATAAATGATATAGCATGAATAAAAATATCTATACAAACATGGCTTTTGAATATATTTTGTCACACCAGACACGTGCCCATCCCTCACTGATTCTGAAACACTCCCCTACTTAGTATATTCCCAAGCTTTGAATTACTGCTGGAATCTAAAGCAGAGATGGCGAATAAAGGCACATATGCTTGTCATTTTCCCTCTTTTTATCCATGGCAGAAATGGACCATGTCACTTTCTTTTCCGTTGAGCCCAGACATAGTATATGAACTCTTTTCAACGCAACCCTCCACGTAGCCACATTCCGAATTGGAGCTGGCACGCAAGATGAGGTCAACTTGCCATCCTTAGTCTAGGGTGTAATTTCCATGTACCTAAATTTACACCTAAGGGTCTGTCAATCAAAATAATGTGCATGCCAATATAGCACATAGCACATCCAGAGAGAACTCTGGATGAAGGATCTGCTCACCTAACTGCACCTACTCTGGGTACTTAAAAGTCTACCTGGTCCAAGCATTTGCATGTAACAACAACAAGAATATCCTGTACCTTGGAAATGCCTTTAAAAGATGATAAAATTATATTTGGAATAAGTGAACATATGCTGTATAATGTGAACTCTTTATCATTTACCACATATATCTATGCATTACAAAATATGAAGAATATTCAATGGATTCTGCTGTCTGCCTTTGGTTCTCTCCCAATGTGGTACTGTAGTTAGTGAACCCAAGGGAATACTCGTGGGTCAGCGCCCATATGCATGTGTTCCACAATACTGGTGTGCCATAGGCCACGCATGTTGGACATCTGCTTCTTACTTTAGGGCTCAAGGGTTTTTTGTTTTGTTTATCTTTGCTAGGAAGAAGTGCTTCTACGTTTTACATCTGAGAACTCTGTGTTTGTGGTCTGTCTGAGAGCAGCATTTTTCTGACTTGTATTAACAGCAAAGCTTTTTAAACTCCTTGAATTGGGTATGTGCATGTGCATGATTGCGTGTGTGTGGAGGGTGGAGTGAGGGGTGGGGGACATGAGGCTGAGAAGGGACAAATACGGAGAGGAAGCATACATTAAAACTCATTCTTTTAATGCGACAAATGTTATTGACCACGCACTCCATTTCAGGCACATTCTAGATTCTAGGAATAAAGCAGTAAATAAAACAAAGTCCCTGCCCCTCATGTACTTGGCATTTTTGTCAGAGGAGATACGAATGAGCAAACAAGTAAGTAAAATATATTGTGTTTGCAGGGGATGGGTATTTTAGAAAAATAAAGCAGTGCAGGGGGCTAGGTTCTGTCTGTGGGGGTTGTTTATTATAGGGAGGTCTGAGAATATGTCAGCGATTACAGTTGAGCTGACGCTTGAAGGGAGTGGGGAAAGAAGTCTTGTGGGTGGGTACCTGAGGGAAGAGCTTTGTAAGCAGAGGCCATGGGCTGGAGAAAGCTTTGCTTGTTTGAGGAAGGGCAAGGAGGCAGTGTGGCCAAGGGATTGAGTGAAAGGAGAATGAAGGGAGATGAGATCATAGAGTTGGGGAGGAGTGGAGCTGTCAGCCCATAGGTCCTTCCAATACCTTGATTTTCTCTGAGAGGGTTCAGGAGGTTTTTCAAGTTTGAGCAGAGGAGTGGCATGGTTGGAGTTCTGTGGTAAAAGAATTCCTCTGGCTGTTGTCTCAATGAATCATCCTGCCATGGAAGGCCTTTAAGTGACATTTAACTCCGCTGTGCTGGTACAAGTTGCCCTTTGGGAGCTTTTCTGGGTTTATTTTTGGGACATGCAGGGATAATGGGAATCAGATCCAGCTGGTGCACTTTGACTGTTAACTTCTTGCTCTACTATTGTGGGAGACATGCGTGCTCCCCAAAAATCTCTATAGACACCATGGGTCTCTCAGGAACAGCAAAACATGGCTGTGTGACACCATCACTAAATCAGTCTACCACCCATGTCGACTAACGTGTTGTTGGACGTGAGGACAGCATTCCAGAGCACTCTCCTTCCAATATCTTTATTTGGCCCTGGTCATTTCTGGTGGCAAGGGCCTCCTTTCAAAGTCTAGCTGTCAAGGAGCTGCCCTGTGTGGGCATCTGTGTGGAATGGCACTTTGTGTGGCTGAATGACCACCTGCCATATACACAATAGCAAGGCCTGTTGGACTGGAGGTTGGTTATGGAGTATTGAGAGGTTCTGCCCTGCTCACCTCTCACTGAGATGAAATCTGCCTGGTCAGTTTGGAAAAGCCACTGCCCCTGCTCCAGGCTGGCTTGCTTGTGAGAAATAGCCTCTGACTTTGAAGCTGGTCGTGGATGGCTCACTGGTTGGAAGAGGTCAGTGCTCCTCATATTTTCCATTGAAACCTAAGGCCAGCAAGCAACGCGAAAGCAGATCCCTGTGTTTCAGCTGACTTCCTCACCCATCTCTGCAATCATGCTTAATAAGTCACTTGTTAAAATGTACAGAATTGTCTATGATCTGTTTCTTTTATCTTAAGTATAGGCTCGAGGCCTCAGATTCATAAAAATATAGTTAAATCTGACAGACTTTTAATTTCAAGAATGAAATTCTCTGGTTTTCCTCTTGTGCCCCCTTCTAAGCAGTTCACTGAAACAGTACGTATCTTCCAGATTGAGATGTGGGCATTTCAGCACTAGTGGTGTTCTCCGCTTTCCCCTTGCACACATCTTTATACCACCTTTTCAATTTAACTGAAGATAGAAGAGAGAGACAGAGAGGGGGATATTAGAACTGTCAGACCTTTAAAATGGGAAGCACCCTGACAGACTAAAAGGAAAAAGACCATGATTTGTTACCACTATAATTTCACTGAGGGAAGGTGTCTTGTTTTTTTCATTTGGTTGTTTTGCAAGCTTGGCATTATGGAAGAAAAATAGAATGTCAATAAATTCAACTTTGAACATCTATTCAATGAGTTATTTCCTAGTAGGAGGAAAAAAAAACTGAACCAGGCTAGGCCGTCTGGAGGGAGACCGTGTAAATGACTTGTAACTAAGAGGATATGACCCTCTGCATAATTCATAATCATTAGTCTAAGTGACACTTCTGCTGTCACTCTGCCAGGGCACTCTAATATGGCAGGGCCGAAACCCAAACAGTCCACTCAGCAGCGGTCCCCGTGTGATCAGGTTTCTCTGAAAGGCACCTCGCTGAAAGGCTAGATTGGGGCTGCAGGTTTTTCTTTTTTTTTAAACAGAAGATGCTGGCTCAGCTTCATCATGTCTGCAATTTAAGGGTTGCTCAAGTGATTCTTTAAAACTGCATAAAAGCAATTCTACTGTGCCTGGGAGACAGTACTGCTATAATGTTCTGTGCATACATCTGCATGATTTCTCAGAGCTAATTCAAATTTAATGCATTGGTAATTCCTTTTCTGCCGAAGCCACCCAGCAGTAATCTGAAGGTTACAAAATGATCTTCCAGCTCAAATAACACTTTTAGACTTTCATAAATGGAGAGGCAGGAATATAATGGGCAGAATTAGGCTTGCGATGATACATTCCACCCTCATTATCACACTGAGTGAGGCTGACCAGAGTTTAGAGTGTTTTTAGAAGGATAATCATAATAGAGTTTTAATAAAATGGAGAGTCAAGCTATAGTGGTCTTTTATCAGAGATGGTATAATAACCAAAGTGACAGCATATGAACAACTTAGAAAATATTTCCCTAACAACTGGGAAGACCATTTTCAGGGTAAAATTAAAGCTTTGATTAAAGCACTTAGAAGAGCCAACTCACAAATCTATAGGGCTTCAGAGAATAATAATTTAACTTGGATGTCATAAAAATATTGACATCTAATTAAGGTCCATATGAATAATAAAAAGAGTTAATTAGGGAGTATTTTTAAAAATTTTTAATAAACTTTTACATTTTCTAATAAAATTCAGTTTTTATAGAAAAATTAGGAAGAGAGTACAGAGTTCCCATAGGCCCCAGGCCCAGTTTTCCCAATTATTAACATTTTATGCTACAATGGTACATTTGTCAAAATAGATGAACCAATAACAGTACGTTATTATGAATTAAAGCCCAAGCTTTATTCAGATTTCCTTAGTTTTTACCTACTGCCCTTTTTGCATTCCAGGGTTCCCATCCAGGATATCGCATAATGCTTAGCTGTCATATCCCCTCAGGCTCCTCTTGCCTATAACAGTTTCTCAGACTTTCCTTGTTTTTGATGACCTTAACAATTTTGAGATGTACTGGTCAGGTGTTTCGTAGAACATCCCTGAATTGGGACTTGTCTGAGCTTTTTCTCATGATTAGACTAGGGTTATAGGTTTTTGGAAGACTGCAAAGGACAAGTGCCATTCTTATCACATTACTTCAAGGGGACAGGCTATCAATGTGACTTATTACTACTAATGTTGCTCTTGATCACGTGGCTGAGGTAGTATTTGCCAGGTTGCTCTTCCCCCCCTTTCTATACTGTATCCTTTGGAAAGAGGTTATTATGTGCAGCCCACACTTAAGGAGTGGGGAGTTATGTTCCACCTCCTTGAGAATGCAATGTCTACCTGAGTTATTTGGAATCCTTCAGGGGAGATTTGTCTATTCTCTTCCATTTATTTATTCAAATATTTATTTATATTAATATGGACTCATGGATGTTTATTTTGGGGATTATAATCCAATGCCATTTTATTTTATTGCTCAAATTGTTACAATTTTGGCCACCTGGAGCTTTTTCAGTTGGCCTCTCTGTCCCTCTGACTTGTCCCTATCATTGTGAGTTTTGAGCACTTTCTTACTTTCTGGCACTACAAGATGCTCCAGGCTCATCTTGTGTATTTCCTGTTCAAGTCCTACAACCAGCCATTTCTCCAAGGCCTCTGGTTCTTTTTATTGGAGAACGGATTCAGAAAACAAGATATGCTGGTTGCTACTAGGGTACCACTGCTTCTATGTCCTCTCATCTGACACAGCAGGGGAGAATGTGTGTGTACTAACCCATATATACTCATATATGTACGAATGTTTCTAAACGCAACCATTCGTGTCTGTATTAAGACAAGCATGAGTTCATACTGAGGTCTCCAAATCTAACACTCATGGATTATTGCAGATTCCTCCCTTGCTTATCTGTAACCTCCTCAACAGTAAAAAACTTGGCTAATTTGGGAGTATTTTCACCACTTCTTTTGTGACCTAGCTGGCAGAGTTCATAACTCAAAGTCTTTCCTATCTGACGCTGGTGGTAGAATGTCTTTCCACTTCCTACTCAACAGATTGACGTTATGCCAAATTATAAAGGCAATGAACTTATTGGCGATTTCTGAAGTGAGGGCACACCAAGGATCGAATAGGAGTCTTCTTATCTTTAAATGTTATTTCCTCAAGGCTTAAACAAATTGTGAGAGAGATTGCACAGACATTCTTGCTCTATGGTGGTTAAACAAAAGCATTTGGCTTTAAGTGTTGTCAATCTAGTAAACTTCATAGGAATAAAATCACTAAAAGCTGTTCTTCCCTGAAACCAAGTATTACTCATTGGCAGATGTTATCTGTTAGTAAAAGGATTGCAACCAGTAAATGCTGGGGATCAAGGTTCTACTTAATACAAAAACTTGACATCATCTGTGTCACTTACAAATCTGGAATTAATTATTTGATAAGCTTGGGGCTGATTTTGTAACACAGACATTTTGTTCTATGAATGGTGAATGTCAAGGATGACTTATTACCCTGAGCACATTTAAAAGGAAGGCTAATATGATTTCTTATAGGAAAGACTCAATGGCAGCTGCACCAGAGAGTCAATTACACTGTTGTGTGTACTGTACAGACTTATTTTCCAGAGCCAGAGGAAAAAAGAACAAGGCACATGAATATCTCTATAGTGATGATGTTTTGGCTTCTCTGATTTGGGGATTATAAATATAGGGAAAGAAAAAGCAAAGAGGAAAGGGGGAGGGTGATTCTTACTTAGCAATCTGAAAGCAGGGTCTTTTAGTCTTCATAATGAATTCATGAGAAAGTTTAAGTCCACAAAATAACCCTTTGATAGAGGCCAGTCCCGTAGTATAGTGGTTAAGTTAGCGTGCTCCGCTTTGGTGACCCGGGGTTTGCTGGTTCAGATCCTGGGCGTGGACCTAGCACTGCTCATCAAGCCATGCTGAGGTGGCATGCCACATAGAAGAACCAGAAGGACCTACAACTATGTACTGGGGGTTTTGGGGAGGGAAAAAAAGGAGGAAGATTGGTAACAGATGTTAGCTCAGGGCCAATCTTCCTCACCAAAAAGCATTAAAAAAAACCCTCTTTAATAGAATATTAAGTTGAGAGACCATAGAAAGGGATATTAACATTATGATCATTTAACACAGCTGGATTTTCTATCCTAACAGCTTTACAAAGAGAAATCTCAGGACCAAAGTTGTATAGTTTATTGTTGTTTTGTGACTAGTAGACATGTTGCATGTGGCTCATTATGAAAAAAACAAAACCGAACAAAACCAAAAACCAAACTTCATGAGACTGACTAGACAATGTGGTATGAAAACATTCCCTTAATGTCCATTTTAAGGTGTAGATGTTTATCCCAAAAGGAGGAGCAGTCTTGGAATTAAACAGAGTAAACTGAAGGCTGGCGTGTGGCCCCTGAGCAGAACTTCCCCACCTGTCTGCTAAGGCAGAGATTTACAAAAGGAAATGGTGTCTCTGCAGAAACAATTCTTTTCTGCTCCTGATTGATTTGTTCTCTGAAAACTCCAAATTGTCCATAATCCTATATTGACACTTTGCTGACAATACTGTTACTGAGAATGCAGTTTTGTTTCTAGTAGAGTCGCATATCATATAACTAATTGGGTACCTGCTTTTTTGAACATAAATAATGTGTTTTCATGGTGGTATGGGGGTCAATGAGTCAGGGTGTTCATAGAATATACCCAGTGCTCCATAAGAAATGTTGAAGTTCAGTCTGCCTCTGACCAGTGTTAAAGATTTTATTTATTTTTTATTTTTCCTTCTCCCCAAAGCCCCCCAGTACATAGTTGTATATTTTAGTTGTGGGTCTTTCTAGTTGTGGCATGTGGGATGCTGCCTCAGCATGGCCGATGAGCAGTGCTAGGTCCACGCCCAGGATCCAAACCAGTGAAACCCTGGGCCGCTGAAGCACAGCACACGAACCTAACCACTCGGCCACAGGCCAACCCCCGACAGGTGTTAGAATGAAGTCACATGCGTGACCATAGAGTGACGCACAAAGGCCAGAGCCTGCCGTGGGTTCTGTTATGTCTGCTGCAGCAAGGCAGATACTGCAGATACCAGCACCCAGATACCGCAATGGGATCTCTAGTGTCCCTTTGGAAACATTGTTTAGTCTTTTTTGGTTTCTGTTACCACTCAATACAACGATGGCAAAGTAAGGGCCCATATCATTGCTGTAGCATCACAATGTGCTAAATACTTGAACATATGAATGACATAAAAGTTGACCACTGTTTTTGATCCAACCCTTTCTTTGTAGTTCAAGTAATGAGGTTGATTTAATCAGAATAAGTGAATATTTGTTGAGAAATCATTGATAAGCATACTGATTTCCCTGAGTTTATGTCGCTAAGTACATATGGCAGTGCTTTTCCCACCATTGGTATTACATGTATGAGTCTTATCCGTCTTAATTTTCTTTGGTAAGTTAATACTAAAGATTGAAGGACTGACTCCCCATCCAAATAATTTTTATTTCATATGTCTTAAGAGTAAACCTAACATAGTAATTAAGAATATAGGTCAAAAACATAAAAAACAAAATGACGAGAATAATAAAATATAGTATAGTCATTTCACTTTCCATTTTATCATCCAGATTTTACTAAGACAACTTTTAAAGACACAAAAATTTTCAGCCCCAGGATAATGGCCAAATCTATTAGCATGATATAAAAATTTCTTCAAAATCTGTGTCCAAAAACGGTTAGATATATTATGAAAAGACACTGCATCATACTCTTTTTAAAGGAAATAGAAGTAAAATAATCAAGATATGAAATTTTCACCTATTACACTAGTACATTTAAAAAGTTTGATAATACCCAAGGCTGCCAGGTCATGGGAAGAAGAGCACACTTGTTAAACTGTTGCTGGAAGGATAAATTGTTGGAAAGATTCTGGAGAGCGATTTGGCCAAGATATTTATACACCAAGAGATTTATGTAAATAACATTCTAATTAACAAAAACTCCAGAAAACTACCCAAAGAGTCATCAATCAAATCAGTTGTTTCAACTCTACAATGGAATATTATTCAGCTGCTAAAAATACTGAGTTAGGACTGTACATGTTGCCATAGGAGAGTTCCATACATAAGTCATAATCTCCCAAAATAACCAGCAAGATGCAAAACATCATGTAGAGTATGATTTTTTAATTTAAAAATTCAAATTATTCAGAATACATTTTTCTTAAAGGAAACTCAAGAAACTGTTAATATTAATTCCCTTTGGGGAGAGACAACAGAGAAGAGAAATTGGGAGCTTTTACTTTCTTCTTTTATCTTTATGTATGATTTTAATAACCCATATATATTTGTGACTTTATTTAGAAAGTTGTCAACAAAGTTAATTGGATATTAATTAGATTACGATCTGTTTTTTGACTTCTTTTTCTTACTTTTCTATATTTGAAATTTTATAATACTGCTATTTAAAATTTGAATCAAATAAAGCCTAAGTTGTCTTTTTAGCTCCATTTCTTCCCACTCCTCACTCCCTCTCACTCTTTAACTTGCTATTTTTAAAATGGGTCATATATTTTCATTTCTCTGCACATGATGCTTTCTGCTGACAATACTTTCTGGTAACCTCCTCTTTTATCATTTCATACCAACTCAAATATTCTAAGTCCATTATGTTCTCGGTATTTTCAGTGTTTAATCTAATACCTATCAAATTTTACTTTGCCTTAAAATTTTTTCTAAAATGTCTAAGTATTAAGGCACTATTTAAAAATACGCTTAATACTAAGAGATAAAGGATGAGATTTTTTAATGAGCTTCTATTGGTTAAGTTCATAATAGTAGTTTTGGTTTGTGTAATGAATCTGTGATATTCTGAATTTGAAGACATTTCATAGAAATGGCACAGCAATGTCAGAGCCATACTCATGTCCCTGTTTATACCTTATAGAGCCATCCAGCTACATACAAAATCCTCATGTCCCTCCTCTCCTCTGTGAAACACCTCTCCCTGCTTTTAATGGACTTTGGACATGCCAGCGGGACCTCAGGAATATGTTTGTAACCTGCAGGGAGTGTGTGGCAACAGAACTAAGGGAGAAATAATGGAACGCGCTGCATGAGAAATTTACATTATTATCCGGCAGTAGATTGGTTTACTTACCCTGTACCCACCCACTCTGTCCCTTGATAATCACCTTCACACTCAGCTGCACTTCAGAGCTTGTTTACCATGTTGCAATGATGTTTACTCCCTAAGTTTATTTGATGTTGGCCATTTGAAAACATTATCATTTAAATTGATTCCTGTAACTAATGAGCATATGTTTCATATGTGTTTCACAGGAATGAGCCAGTGGAAGTCTCAGTGTACGAGGCCAGTTTTTGTAGGTAGTCATTTTAGCCACAGTATAATGTCAAATTTTAAACCATTTGGGTGTGAAGATGGGGAGATCTCCCCTGGCATGAAATAATAACAGAATTTTGTGAAAATGAAAGAAAATTATAACCAGAGTTTTGATAAATATAAGCTAACTTAAGAGAAATCTTAAGTGTAAAATGGTTAAAACTTGCTTTGGGACACTTTGAATCTATAGAATGACATAACTATTTCCTTCAGACTTGCTAGAAGGACATTATAAGAATGTCACAATCCTCTCTACAACTGCAGATTGCTGTAGTGGGCCACACTGAATGGAACTGTTCGGAATAGACTCATCTGTAATGACACTGGAGGAGGATGCTTTGTACCTAAATCAATCCCCTCAACATGGAATAACCACACCAAAAGCAGAGAGGAAGGTAATTAGGAAGGAGATGTAGACGAAATTCTTTAGAACGGGAAGAATTTTTCAAAAATTGAAATGAAAATTGGCCTCTCGGGATCTCTTCAATGTTCTTCTAGGATGCACACCCCTATAGTTCCCTGGAGAATCTCGTTGTCTCTCAGGCTCAGCCAAATGTTTTGGCCAAGGATGACTTCTTCCTTGACCAGGGGCGAGCAGGTAAGGGAGGCCTGACCAATCAGAATCTTGCATTCTCTTGGCCACAGAGACTGGCTGGGGAATGGGCACGTGACCCAGTCAGAGGCAATGAAATGCAGGATATTTGGCAGGGATCGCTGAGAGAAATGCATTCCCGTTTTCCTGTAGACCTGAATCTGGGTGAGTATAGCTCTGACAGCCAAAAGGGACAAGAGATAAGCCAAGATCAAGAGAAGGATCAGGTCCTGTGGGATTGTTTGAGACCCCGAATCAAGCCCACACATGAAGCTAGATCTACTCATGAGTTCTTAGTAACATGACCCAATAACTTGCCTTTTTGCCTAATAGGATTTAGCTTGGGTTTTCTGTCACTTGCAATGAAAAGCACTCTGATATACAATATAGACATTTAGATCAATGTTTTATTTAAAATTTTACGGTTAAAGTTTCATGGTCTTAAAAGCACTGAACTAGGTACTTTCTAAGATTCTCTGTCTCCTGAGGATGGCTGAATCTAGAACCCAATCCTAATGTCAATGAACTACAAAGGAAGAGGATTAGACTATAGCTGCAAACAACACGGCTAGTATCACCTCTGATTTTTATCATCTCTTTCAGCTTTGAATGGTATTTCCATTCCATATACGTATGTATATTTAAAATGTCAACTGCACTCTTTTTGACAGAGTGAGTGTGGCAACAGACTCCTTATTAAGCAAACGTGGGTTTAACACTTTTAACAGCTTTTAAACAAATGAAATGCTTTAGCTTTCTTATTTGGTCAGATCAAAAGTTCAAATGATATTGGCATTTTTTCAGCTCTATTATAAATAAATGTTATATTTAAATCATTCCTGGCAAATAGTCATGACTATAAAATACACTAAACACAATGTACACTTAATGACCGAACATCATTTTTCATTGTACAATGCAAGTTTGCAAGCAATTGCTACAATAAAAAAAATTCATAAACCTTAGCTTGGGAACTGGATTTTCATTAACAGCTTTTAAATGTTGCTCTAGAAAGATGGCTGTCCTAGACATAGAGGTAGTTGTGCACAGGAGACGCTATAAAATATTCGTGTGACCCCTACCCCCCAATTCATATGTTGAAACTTAATCCACAATTTGATGGTATTTAAAGGTGGGGCCTTTGGGAGGTGACTGGGTCATGAGGCCAGAGCCCTCATCAATGGGACTAATGCCCTTATAAAAGGGACCCCAGAGAACTCCCTTGCTTTTTCTACCATGTGAGGACACAGCAAGAAGTTGGCAGTTTGCAACCCAAAACAACGCCTTCACCACAAACTGATTATGCTGGCACCTGGACTTGGACTTCCAGCTTCCAGAACTGTGATAAATAAATTTTGTTGTTTATAAGTCACCCAGTCTATGGTATTCTGTTATAGTAGCTCAAATGGACTAACATAGGAGACCTGTACAATTATGTTCATAGGAACACCACTTATAAAAGCCAAAAACAGGAAACAACCAGGCTGGTCCTGTGGCTGAGTGGTTGAAGCTCTGCATGCTCTGCTTCAGTGGCCCAGGTTCATGGTTTTGGATCCTGGGCTTGGGCCTACTCCACTCACCAGCCATGCTGTGGAGGCATCCTACATACAAAGTGGAGGAAGATTGGCACAAATGTTACCTCAGAGCTAATCTTCCTCAAGCCACAAAAAAAGAGTATCATTGGCAATGGATGTTAGCTCAGGGCTAATCTTCTCAACAAGAACAAAAAAAGAAAAAAGGGAACAAACACTTATCGATAAGAGAATTGCTAAATAGCAGTATATTCATAAAAGGAAATATTATATTGCCATGAAAACAAAAGAAAGACAGTTATATTCAACAATCAGAATAAATCTATGAAACAGTAGTGAATGAATAAACAAGTCCATGCAGATTACCTATCTACATTTTGGGATGCCATTTCTAGAACGCTCAAAGCTTAGCAAAACTAAACAATATGTTGTTTAGGAATATATACACTTGCACTAAAATTCTTTTTTAAAAGCAAGGGAAAAAGTAAAGGTAACAAAAACAAAAATAAACAAGTGGTACTACATCAAACTAAAAAACTTCTGCACAGCAAGGCAGATCATCAACAAAATGAAAAGGCCATCTACTCAATGGGAGAAGATGTTTATAAATCACTTATCTGATAAGGGGCTCATATCCAAAATATGTAAAGAACTCATACAACTCAGTAGCAAAAAAGCAAACAATCTGATTAAAAAATGGGCAGTAGATCTGAATAGATGTTTTTCTAAAGAAGACAATTCAGATGGCCAAGAAGTATGTGAAAAGATGCTTGATATAATTAACTACCAGAGAAATGCAAATCAAAACCACAATGAGATATTGCCTCACACCTGTTAGAATGGCTATTATCAAAAAGACAAGAAATAATAAGTGTTGGCGAGGATGTGGAGAAAAGAGAATCCTTGTGCACTATTGGTAGGAATGTAAATTGATGCAGCTGCTATGGAAAACAGTATGGAGCTTCCTCAAAAAATTAAAAATAGAACTACCATATGATCCAGCTATTCCACTTCTAGGTATTTATCCAAAGAAAATGAAAACAGTAACATGAAAAGATATATGCACCCCATGTTCATTGCAGCATTATTTACAATAGCCAAGACATGGAAACAACCTAACTATCTATTGATGGAGGAATGGATAAAGAAATATGGTATATACACACATATACAAAATGGAATATTATTGAGCCATTAAAAAGAAGGATATCTTGCCATTTGGAACAACAAAGATGGACCTTGATGGTATTATGCTAAGTAAAATAAATCAGACAGAGAAGGAAAAGTACTGTATGATCTCACTTATATGTGGAATCTTAAAAAAAATATATCAAGCTCATAGATACAGAGAACAAATTGGTGGTTGTCAAAGGTGGGGTATGGGAGTGGGTGAAATTCGTGAAGGGAATCAGAAGATATAAGCTTCCAGTTATAAAATAAATACATCATGAGGATGTAATGGACAGCATAGTGACTATTGTTAATAATACGGTATTGCATATTTGAAAGGTACTAACAGAGTAAATTTTAAAAGTTCTCATCACAAGAAAAAAAAATTTTAACTATGTATGATGACAGATGTTAACTAGACTTACTGTGGTGATCATTTGTAATATATACAAATATCTAATCATTATGTTGTACATCTGAAACTAATATAATGTTATGTGTCAATTATACCCCAATTTTAAAAAAGCAACAGAATGATAAAACCAAATTCAGGATGGTAGTCACCTGTCTTGGGGCAGGGAGTTAGAAAGGGCATGGTGAAGAGGTACAGAGCTAGCTACCCATGGCATTGGAGATGTTAGCAACACTGTAGTTCTTGGGTGTACTGGTGGCATCACTTGTGTTTATTTTAATTTTATGCTTTGTAGTACACAGTCATGCACTGCATAATGACATTTTGGTCAACAACAGACCACATATACGATGGCAATCTTGTAAGATTAGAAGCATACAGCCTAGGTGTGTATAGGCTATACCATCTAGGTTTGTGTAAGTACACTCTATGATGTTCGCTCAATGACAAAATCGCCTAATGACGTATTTCTCAGAACACATCTCCATCGTTAAACAACACATGATTTATGTATTTGCTACATATATTCCTTTGTATGTATCAAATGTTATGTAACAGAAAAATATTGAAGATGCCTGGCTAACAATGTATATGTGCAAACAACTTTGACTATATAAATCTAATAGTTAAAGCATTATTTGCTGACATACATGCAAATATGTACTTTGCATTTGAAAATTCATAAGCAAAATTCAGCCCTATCGTTCAAGATATATTAAATTTCAAGACTTAATTTATGTAGAAGTGGACAGATTCTCAAATTCAGGATTATCCCCAGTACCTCAAGTGCTTCTCTCCCCATATTTTGACACATATCAAGCTAGTAGCAAAAGATAGAATACTGGAAAGTATATGAGAAAACTTAGTAACTACATTTTCTTCCTAAAATTCATTTAAACTGTGAATTTAACTATTTCTTGTTTGGCAGTCTTTTTCTGCTCTTTTACTTACTAAGCAATTATTTTCGTAAACAGAATATTATGAAGGTTAGAACAAAGGCTCCAAATCGGCCACCCCAGGGTTCCAGTAAATGCTGCGCCACTTACTGGCTGTGTGATTTTCCGGCAAGTTACTTAACCTCTTTAAACTTCACTTTTTTCATCTGTAAAATGAGGTTAGTAATAGTACCTACCTTGCTGAGTTGTGAAGATTAAAAGAAACTAATGCCTATAATAAAAACCAATGTCTATAATAAACTTGGTTGCAGGCCTGGCAGCTAGTAAACCTGCAATAGATTTTAATTATTGTAATTATTACGTCAGCAAGCATATAGTAGTTAAAGCTGGTAAAAAATTATTCTTAAATATCCAAGAAAAAAAAATCACTTGCTTTCTCAAGATTAAAACCTCAAATATACACTTACACTTGAATTCTAGAAAGTGTTAAAAAGAGCCAAACACCCCATTTCAGGGTTTCCTCCCTTGGCTTGCAACACTTCCCTTGAAGTGAATGGGTGTTCCATGCAGGGAGAGCAAGGCGTTTGATAAATCTAATAACTAACCTATCTATACTTATTTGTCATGATTCAGGGAACATGACAGCTTAAACAAACAACTGGGGGCAACAGAACTCTATGGTACTTTGCAATTCTAGGCTAGTCCCTAGCATCTACTATATGAAAGTATTAATGAACAAAAATCCCCAACTTTGTAAACTTAGTACGCATATATATATTGTAGAATGTTTTTCTTGTAACATTGTAAATATCCTATTATCTGCCTCAGCAAATAGCTCATGAAATGAATTAAAATAATTCAATAGGCAAACAACAACAACAAAACAGTGTAACAATGGCCTTGGTAGTGAAAAATGAGAAATCTCAGTAATTTAACAAAATCCCATACTGGAATACATTTATTCTTAATTGGGGCATCACATAAAATAAACATGCAAAATACTATTTATTCATTTTATTCCAACATTGCAAATATTTATATATAAATTTAAGTCATTAATATTTGTAAAAATTTACCACTTCTGTTAGCAAATATAGATGTTTTCTCTGTGCTGTAAACACATTGTAATTCTGCAATGGGTAACTGTGACTTATCTCAAATTTGCCTCAGGGAAAAGTAGAACCGTTGAATCAGAAACATTTAGTTGTAGTGGCAACTTAATAGTCTTTTTTCTTCCTGATAGAGAAGTGACTCTTCTATTGACTTGAAAGTCAGGATTTTTTTAAAAGGTTAAAAAAAATATCCAGAGCATAGTCTTACGTGGTGCCTTTCTTACGGTAGTATAATAGATCAATTTCTTACATTCATCAAATAATATGTTTGTGACTTTCCTACTATTTTTCCATAAAGTTAGTGCATTAAAGCTGTATACACGATAGACACAGTGAATCAGATTCTTCAGGGTTCCATCAGTAGGTATCCTGGGGAGAAGTGGCATCTGTGTGAGGTGTCCCACCACAGCTTTCCAAGAATTGGCCTCACTTCTAATTTGCACTTGAAAAAGAGCCTCACGTTTTCCTTTAATAGTTACTACATTTCTTAAAGTCAGGGACCCAACTCCCATGCCCTGTATCTCCAACAGATACATACAACAATACAACAATAGCTAATGGCTGGCACCTGCCCTCAGACATTTTCTCCTTTATAAAACAGAACAGAATAAAAGAAACCAAAAACAGCAAAACAATGTTCTGGATTTTCAGGCTTGTTTGATATTGAAACCTGTTCTATGCAGCTAAGTAAAGGCAGAAAATGGACACAGAACTGTGGGTAACTTGGGTAAAGAAACACTGCATTCAAAGCCTTCACATGTGCCTGCCACAGTCTAGGCACGGAGCTGGAAATCAGCATGAGCAACCTCTGTCCAAATCACGTGTGCTTATAGTTTACCTTGTGCAGTGAAGATCTGTTTGTAGTCTTGATGGTGTGACAAAATAAAAACTTATTTGATCCTCTTTCCCAAGGGTAATTATAAACCAAATCGAAGTTCCACTGAAGTTCGGGTAAGTCCACTCAAGCTTTCCTTTGTTATACTTCCTATTTCTTTCTGACCTTCCTGAGTCCAGATGGTTTTGCTCCAAGTAGACTCAGTGATGTAACAAGAAAGGCTTTATTCTAACTTCCAGCTGGATAAATCAGAGAGCAGTTATAGTTTGGTAGAGAAATTTTAGTGTGATTTATAGTGTGAAATCTACTTCAAAGAGGATCATAAAAGTGGAGTTATCAGATGATTGATTCAGAATCAACTCGGGGTTGCATATTTTGTAACTTTTGGTTTTCTAGTAATACACAAGGTTCTCTTTCCCATTTTCACCAACTGCAGGAAAGTCAATTATTTCTCTGCGGCTTCCCCACCACGACAATGGCAACAGACTTCCATCTGCTTGACTTTCTCTGGTGAGCTCTGATATTTTGAGCTTTAGCTATTGATTTTCTGACTGACTCGGGAAGCAATCTCAGTAATTTCAATGTGTGTATGTGTTTGTGTAGGTGCCTGTGTGCCTGTGTGCATGCACATGTATGTAAACTGATGGACATTCTGAGAAGGGATTATACTATTTAGTATTCTGTTTTCGCTATCTAAGGCCCACTCCAGACAACATGGAAAACCTCACTAATTTGAAAAGCATGGATCACCGCTATCTGGACCAGTTTGCGTTATTTGATGTTTTAATTAAACAACAGGAGGGTATGCATTTGGCTAGGGAATCAGAGCTACTTAAAACGGTGAACCATTTTTAATAGACTTATATTGACTTAATGAGATTTTTCTGTTTATTTCCCCAAAGGATAAAATCGAGCGGAAAAGGAATGTTCATATCCAACACAGCTTGTCTATTTCCTCTCATCCATCCCAATCCCAATTTCTAGTTCCCTTTGCTATAATGAGGTCCAAGAAGATCTATCTAGTGAGCCTATCTTGAACATTTTTTTTTTCATTAAGACGACAGGATACTTTGTGAACAGCATCTTCATACTCTGATGTCTAAACTGGAATCCCAATAAGGCCCATAAATTTGAGTCCAAGAGGAATGATAGAATTGCAAAGTTGTAGTTTATTTTTATTAACCAAGTCGTCACATGTTTATACACACTCACACAAAAGGTGTATATGTCTATAAATATGTATATGGCATATAGGTACTTTTTTTCCCTCTAAATCATGGGTGGGTTACATGCAGGCCTTATTTAAGCTCTTAGATCAATTCCTTGTTGTCTTTAAATGAGTATAGCTACCCAACGAATGCACGTCTTTCTCCAGAGCAGTAGCAATGGGATCCATTTAAGTGCAGCCCAGGATATCAACATGCAGGCTTTGCCTAGCTACCAATACAAATTTGGATTTCAGAGCATTTGAGGTTATGGGAATAAATAATGTATTTCCCCACTGAGAATACATTAGTGTCATTTCTTGCTTTGAAGTGATCTGCAGTAAATTTCTTTCTACAGTAGCAGGCACTTCTTAAAAAGGGGTTCCAAATTTCCTGCTGGGTCCATGTAAATTTTCTAAGACTCCCAAGGCTAGAAGTGAGGGCGAGGGATCTTTCTTGAATGTCAAACACTGTTAGGTGCTCTACCTTGTTGTCTCTTCAAGTCTCCAACCAAAATAGTTCTGTGAGGCAATAAGACTTCTCACTGATAAAGATGCTAATGGTCAAGGGATTAAGTCACCTACCTGAAGCTACGGAGCCAACTGAAGGAGTGGAATCTGAATCCAAGTCTGATTCATGAGCTGGGCTTTTCCCACGGCACTGTGCTATGGTTGGAGGGCTCTTGCCAGGATTGGGGGAATATGATCAGACCTCAGTAGGAAGAGGTGATTCACGAAAAAGAGCCCATTTGAGGGTGATGGTTGCTCATATTTGTAGGGTGGTAAGAATGTGTGCTTTTTTGGGGGGGGTGTAAATTTTTTATTATATCAAAGTGTTCTAATGCTATCCTATGAAGACAAATGCTTCAACAACCTGCATTAAATTATATCTTTACTATAATTAAATAAAATGACATGTGAAGGGGGTGCTTTTCTGACTTAAAAATGAAGGAGGTGCCTGAGCCCCCAGGCTGATGCTCAGCAGAATCCTTGATAGGAATTTTTGTTCTTTATGCCCAGAGGGCTGGTTCTACAATCAATCAACAAAGCTGTAAGTAAGGACACACAAATCATATGTTGCAAACCAAAAGATATATGCTATTAACAAACTACAATCCATCGCATGATTTTCTCTTTCCTTTTTTTTTTTTTTTTTTTTTTACCTCTGGGAGACATTTGGTTTTGCACAGTGTGCTTTTCACAGAAAACTAGTGGTTCTCCTCTCCTTCACTCTTTTACACACACACACACACACACACACACACACACTTGCTCTTGACTTCACTTTTAGAAGACATTCTTGAGTGTGGCTGGAGAGCAAAGCAGCACAGGCAGTAGGCTGATGAGGATAATGAGTAGGGACAAAATCAGGTCAGGAAGCTGGCTGTCACAAATTTGATAGTCATGACTATTGGACAAACACTTGATAGGTTTTCAAATTATTGTTATAGGGCATGAAAACTTACAAAGCTAGAGTGAGATATTTACAATCGACATTTAAGTAACATGTTCTTCTTCCTGATTAGAAAGTAACACATATTTGTTTGGAAAACATATCTGCAAGGAAGAGAATAAAAACCACATAATCCCACCAAGCTGAGACAATACCGTCAATTGTGTTAAGACTGTGATGTATTTCGGAGCTTTGCCACATCATTGAGAGGCAAAAAGTGACTAAGAGCCCATATACTATCCGTGTAGCCTGTGTCCTTTGAATCTTTGCAGGAAACCAAGGTGGTAAAAAATGCCGCACCCCCAGAAAAAGTTTCAGAGTGCACCACTTAAGGTGGCTGTTTTAGCAGTTGTACTTTACCCTAGTGTATTTTTGAGGATAGACACGGACATGGGCAAAACTGGAGTTGCTTTGGGTGCTGACACCAGTACTGGCTCTAGGTACAGAATCGTTGTTCTTGGGCTCACCTGCTTTGCAGAGACTGGAAATCTCGTGTAGGCTGAAATGTTTAATTTGTAATTAATAATATTTAACTTCTTATAAAAAATGGAATGTATGGTAACTGAAAAGCACAGGAATGTTAGAAAGGGAGAAAAATGATCAATGGGCATTCAAACTCTTACATTTACTGTGCAAATATATTTGATTTTAAACTCACATTATTCTCAATACTACAAAAAATTCCTATCGCTCATTATTCTATATTTGACCATTTTTTCCTAACTTTAATGTTAAACAAACTTCCATGTCTGGTGTTCCTGTTCTCCGTTAACTTATGTGAGATGCATTTTAATGCATAAATCACAAAAAATAAACCTACTCTGGTGCAGACCAACATTGCATTCCCTCAACTTCAGTGGCTTTTTTGAAAGTTACTTATTTACTTTTTGCTTTAATGTTATATTTTTGTACAAGTAATTCAATTGTAGGGTTCAAATATCAAAATAACATTAAAAAGTGGTCAACTTTTTCTCACCCTGTTGTGGTCTCAGCATTTTTCTGCCCGTCTATACCCTATGGGAATCTCACTTCTATTAGTTTCTTATGTTCCTTTGTTTACTCATAAACAAATATAAATATAGGTTACATGTATATAGACTATATATATGTTATTGATGAACAAATATTAATACAGTATATATATATATATACAGAATATACATACATACATATGAATATTTGTTAGGCTTCTTACAAAAATATCAATATTAAGTTCTCTAACTGAAGACAGCATACTATATATATACACACACACATATATGTACAAATACACACATATATTTATATAACCTTTCTTTTTCCACTTAATAATGTATTCTGGAGATTTTTCTATAACAATACAAAGTTTATTCATACTGTTTTTAAAGCTGCATTAAGAGGATATATCATAGCTTAATGGGTCCCTTACTGGTAAACACTTTTTTTTAACGTATCACAAACTGTGCTAGAAAGAGTAAGTTGGTACAGAGGCCATTTTGTGTGTGTACAGTTATATATGTAAAATACGTTTCCAGAAGTGAGATTGCTGAGTCAAGGATAAATACATTTGTCATAAAGAAGATGCCCATTGCCGTCTGTGGTAAGCAGAATAATGACCCCTCAAAGATGTCCATATCTTAGGAGAATCCTTTCACAGTGCATACATGTATCAAACCATCATGTTGTAAGCTTTAGATATTTTACAATTTTATTTGTCAATTATACCTCAATAAAGCTGAAAAAAGGAAGAAAAAGAAGAAAAAAGGTCTATATCCTAATTCTTGGGCCCTGTTATCATGTTATCCTATACACAGCAAAAGATACTTTAAAGATGTGATTAAAGTTCAGAATCTTGGGATGGGGAAGTTACCTTGGATTATTTTGGCCCAATACAATCACATGAGTCCTTAAAAGTGGAAGAAGTCAGAGGCAGATGAGTTCGTGGGTGGGAGAGATGCAATGTGAGAAGGACTCGACTTGCCATTGCAGCCTTTGAAGATAGAACAAGCAGGTCACGAGCCAAAGAATGTAGGCAGCCCTAAAAGCTGGGAATGGCCCTCAGCTGACAGCCACGAGAAACTGAATTTTGCCAACAACCTGAATGAGCAACAAAATGGCGACCTCAGGTCCAGAACTTCAAAGAAATGGATTTTCCCCTGGAGTGTCCAATAAGGACCACAGCCTTGCCAACACATTGATTTTAGCCCTGTGAGACATACGGGGGTCGCCTGATCTACAGAACTATAAGATAATAAATTTGTCTTGTTTTAAACCTCTAAAGTTGTGGTCATTTGCTACAGCAGTAATAGAAGATAATATCCCCTGTGTGGCGTTTGCCCCACCATGCGCTCTCATCAGCAATTGATGAGATTGCTTCCCCACATCTTCACCCAGAATGTGTTGCCAGACTTTGAGGTTTTTGCCAATCTGAAATGTGAGAAAGAATACTGGTGCAATTTTAATTTGCATTTCTCTTATTATGAGTGAAGTTGAGCGTCTTTTCCTTTGTGTTTATTTGTATTAATTGAATGTCTGTTCATGTTTATTGCCTGTATTTCTACTAAGTTGTTGGCATTTATCTAATCAAGTTCTAAGGTTCGTTATATATTCAGAAGATGAGGACTTCACATGTGATAGAAAATACAACTATTTTTTCCCAAACCATCCATTTTCCATATGAATTTAAAGGTGACCATTGACCTCTTCATTATTTCCTCTAGTTTCTATGAATTTTCATCAGACTGTTGAAGGGCTGTGGGTAACACAAGCTAAAATAGCACCAACAGAACACATTTATGAGGGAAGAAATAAAAAAAGAGAAGGAAGAGCTCTTGAATAAACTTGCTTTCTTCATCTTCTCACCTTCAGTCTGAATCATTCTTCTCATGGCTCCTTTCTAATGCCTTGGCCTTAAGTCCATGAGTAGCTCCCAGTTCCAGAGTGGCTACCACCACTCTGGAGGAAAAGGACTTTGTGCATTCTAACACAGGGTTGCCGCAGGTATAGCATTTTGTATCACAGTCTTCAATTAAAAGTTGCATTTTTAGACTTAACACTAACCGAGAACCCAACACTTGACATCTCACATCAGCAGAGGCAGTGGTATTATTCACAGTGAAATGCTGACAGGCCCTTCTCTGCAGTGACACCAGCCAGCTCAGGTTATAATTACCCTTGTTACATCATCGCTCCCCCTGCTATGTGCACAGCAAGCCAGCTCTTGCTCAGGAGACAGATTTGTGTTTATAGCCAAAGAGTTGTTCCTTTTTAATTCAAACCAGGTTTGCTGATAGCTGGGAGCGGGGGAGGGAAGAAAAACTGTTATAATTAGAGTATCATGAGGAGAAACAATAAACACTTAAACGACGAGGAGGTGATCATCATCCAGTCGGAAATAGAAGATCAGGGTTTAAGCCAGGCGTTTCTGACAAGGATATCAGTACTAGGTTCATTAGCTGCCCTTCTTGCTTTCAGAATATTTTAAATGTGGCAATTTACATTAAAATGGATTTAGTGACACCATCTTCTCATTACTGTCAGTTTACATTTGGGTTCATAAACTATAATTGTAAATAAAATATGCTTTTCATTACAATGTCTATTTAGTAGAATATGGTAGGAAATTAGAGGCATAATCACGATCTAAATTATTAATTCCGTGACATTTTTCAGGTGCCATGTGTAGAACTCCCCTGTGTGTAAAGAATGCACAGGCAGCGGTTGAATAAGGTCTATATCTTTGCCCTGCTTCCTCTTCCTTCCTTTTATCTTACTTTGCTTTTGCTTCTCTACCTCTTCACAGTGGTACTTGGTAAAACAGGGTTTCTCTAGAAGTCAGCCTGCAGCTATCTATGCCATTATTTTCATCTCATTTCTCCTACTAAGTTTCAAGGGGGCCTCCAGTAAATAGCACCCTTCTTCCCTGTCTGTGTTCTAAATATATTGAGAAATAAATAGTAAGACAGATTGGGAGATTAGTTTTATTATGGATAGAGTTTAAGGTGGAGATGTAACTTGGTCTGTGGGCCAAAGGGACTAGAATTTGGGAGATTGCTATAGTGTCGTGATCACACCAGACACGGCAGGCTTCCCCTTGTAGTGGGCTGAGTAATGGCCCTCCAAAGATATCAGATCTTAATCTCTGGCACCTGTGAACGTTCACTGGCAAAGTTCTTGAAAATATGATTAAGTTAAGAATCTTGAGAGAAGGAGATTTTCCTGGATATCAAGGTGGGCCTTAAAAGTGTCATGATAAGAGAAAAGCAGAGGAAGATAAGACAGAAGAGAAGAGGGCAATGTGACCACAAAAGCAGAGACTGGAGTGATGCAGCCACAAGCCAAGGAATGCTAGCAGCCAAAGACACTGGAAGAAGCAAGGAACAGATTCACCCCCAGAGCCACCTGAGGGAGGACAGCCCTGCCAACACCTTGATCTCAGCCTAGTGAAACCGAGTTTGGACCTTTTGGCCTCCAGAACCGTGAGAGAATAAACTTCTGCTGTGGTAAGCCACTAAATTTGAGGTAATTTGTTTCAGCGGTCTCCAGATACTCATATGCTCCCCACCGTCTCTGGCAGACAATCCTCAGAGGAGCTGAGGACACAGGCTGTAAATATCCAAGTTTGTTCTATTTTAAAATATTTTCCCTCAATATTGAGTAATTATGTGGAGAAATTGTTATACTCATCTATTCGAAATCTCTTCTTTTGAAATGTATTACCCTAGTTAAAAACCTGACAAACCAAGAAAAGCTTTGTCAGAGATCCAAAGACATATATAACAAAACAAAACAAAAGCATCACCTACTGACCTTCCTCAAAGGAGCGCGAGTAATGAAGCATAACCCTTTCACTGTTACTGTCTTCCCTTTCACATGGCCTTCCTAATATGCCGTGTTAAATATTATTTCCCATGACATGTCTAAATAAACTAATGTTTATTCAACAAATATTTATTGAATACCAACTCTGTGCAAAGGACTATTCAATGAATAAAACAAAGACCTCTAGCAAGCTGGACTTACTTTCTTATGACTAGTGGATCCTTTGGAGAGTTTGATTTAACTCCATTGGAAGGAACGTCTTTGCCTAACCAGGGCATGTGGCAAGCAATGAATAGCGTGTGGTCCAGAAGCTTAGGCATGACGCAGGAACCACATAGGCAATGGAGAATGATCATTTCCTTTCTTGCAAATGTGAACTAAATGTTGGACAAAATATTTGAATAGGCCATTCCCTCTCACTGAAGGAGGGATAAAAAGAGGTGATAATATTCTACTGAATCCTTCACATTTACTCCTTCGCTCTCTGAAGCAGGTGCTTTAGGTTTAAACGAAACCGAAATAAACCAGAGAATCCAGTATTATAAGTATTGGACTTTATGAAAATAGGAATATATTCTCTCTTCTATTTCTCTTTAGTTTATATTTCATAGAACTCTTTGGGAAGCTCTAAGTTTTTCTTTCTTTTTGTTTTGTTTTCCAGCAAACAAGTGCTGTGTTTTGGAACCTTTTGTCTATGCTATGCATATTTGTTCTCTAATTATTCCATATTGGTATATCATACCTTCCACAAAAATATTTTAAGCTCCTTTGCGGGGTTTTATTATATTTTATATTATTTTTATATGTTCTTAGCACAGTGCTATTGAGTAGATATTTAATAAAATTTCACAATTGATATGAGCAGTAAGAGAAAAAGAATGGCTAGAAAGGAGAATGATGGCATATAATAAAGCAAGCATGGCCAGTAGGTTTTAAGAGGTCAAAAAAATTTGTGTTTTTAATTATTGTTTTTAAAAAACACATTTTTTTTCTTAGACCCTTTCCTTTCACTGTTCACTGTAATATCACTTGCAGATTTGGAATGTGAATATTTTTACAAAGAAATGAATTGGGACAATTGTTCATGATATTTGAGTGTTACTGGAGAGGAAATAATGTCCTTTAATCAACATATTATGTCATGTGATTCTAAAAGTTAAAAACTCAATTAACAAAAAAAATTCTTAAGGTTTTACTCCTTCAAATAATTATCGATTACTCTATTACAGACCTTTAATGTCATAACCCCCTTTGAATGATTTGATTCCCTTTCCTTTCTAATATAAATTTGACCCCCTTTCAGGTAGATACTGCCAATTTACTCTTTCAAAGTTTATCTACTTGAGTAAACAAGTAAACTCATCCAGTGGATCACTAAGCAATTTTTGGAAGTGACATTGACAGATGGGTGGCAGGTTTTACATATATTCAGATATATAAAGAAAGGCTGTCATGTTGATGTGTTAAGACTGGCTGGTGAGCACTCTCCTCATTACTTTCCCATAATCCAGTTCTTAAAACTTTTGAGTGCCTGCTCTTTTTTCCTACAACCCTACGCAAAGAGTTGTTAACTTTTTATACATGAGAAAGAGGTAGTTAGAGATGAAAGTCTGATAGTGAGTGAAATGATTCTGACAAAGGATATTTTAAGAAGTTACAGAGAAAATTGTAAACCATCATTGAAGAAAATTATAGAATACCTAAATAAATGAATTGCTATACCATGTTCATGGAGAGGAAATTTGAATTTTGAAAAGATGTCAATTCTCCACAAATATAATTTCCTATTCCTGTCACATGTTTTCTGCTGTGGAACAGAAAAAAACTTGATTTCTGAGTTTTATAAAAATACAAAAGCCCCTAAATAATTAAGAAATTTCTCAAGAAGACTATCATGGAGTAACTTTGATTATCAGATATCAAGATATTATGAAGCAACAGTAATAAAAACATTGTGGCATTCATTCAGGAATAAACAAATAGACTAGCAGAACTAAGAGCCCAGAAACAGTACAATTCACATGGGGGAATTTATTCTATAACAGCTGTAGCATTGCAAATCAGTGGGGAATAGAGGGCCTTTTAAGCAAATGGTCCTAGAACACTTGGCTATCCATCTGAAAGTGAGAGTAACAATAGCATTCTCACCTCATGCACTTGTTGTGATCACTGTTTTTCTTAGCAAATTATTTAATTATGAACGAAGGGAAACATCTTTGTATTTATTTTTTAACAATATTTCTTATGCTATGAAGCCCCTGTTCATATTTTCTTGCCATTTTTCCCATTGGGACATTTCTCTTTTTCTTAATGTATTGTACAAACTTCTTGGGAATTAGGAAAGCTAGCTCTTTGTCATAATGATTACAAATGTTGTTTCTGTATTTGTCTCTTAAAATATACTAATTGTTTTATTACACAGTATTTGAAATTTTTATCTAGTCAGACATCTCCTATGAGTTCTAGGTTTTGTATCCTGTAAAAAACAAAGTATTTCTTATTCCATGATTATAAATAAAATTTCCCATTGTTTTCTTTGAATTTGTGTACTACCATTGTTTGCCTTATATCACTGGTCCATCTGAAATTTATTTAGTGTGAGGAGGGAATGCACTTTTATTTTCTTTCTAAAATTTCTTGATAGTTTTCATATGCTTCTTTTTCCAGGTCAGTTTCCAACTTAATATTATTCTGCTAAATTTACTACTCCATGCTCCAAAAGTTTTGGCAATTTTGATTTGCTTTGTTTTAAATCATGGAAAAATCAAAAGAGATGAGTAATTTTTAATGCATACTTGAAGAGAATCAATTGTCTTGAACACTAAAAATTGTATCCCAACAGATGAACACCTAATTGTGCCAGTGGGAAACAGCATTTAGGACTTCAGAGTTCAGAATAAATAACATTTCTATGCACCCAGCTAGTCTTAAAAAGTTTAACCAAGAATATACAGTGTGGACTTTCAACTGATTTCTCTAACCTAAGGTGCTCTTTTTATTTTGTCAGGGAAAGATCAGGAAGAAGTGAATCGGGAAAGGAGGAAATGGGTGTCAGTCAGATATTTTTATATTTGAGTCAGTCTTGAACTTCTGCCTATATTTTTATATGGCTAAAAAAGTCTCACATCAACTGTGCCGCATATTAATCTCACAATGTTCATGTTTGACTATTGTTTATTGTTAATTCATTCTTGTTCTTTATTTTGTTAGTCCTGAAATATCCTGTGAGAAATTTTTTTTCTTCTAGAAGACAAAGAATTGTCACTGTTATCTGTTAGTTTTTGGACCATTCTGTAAAAGGTTCTATTTTTCTTATTCCTGATTCCAGGGACTCGAAAGTATTTCAGTTCCTTCAACATCTACAATTTTGTTTGCTAGAGTTCAAAATTAAGTTTTCACTTCTGGGTAGCAGTGTAGTCTCATCGGGGTCACACAACTCAGAGGTGAGTGGCAGGGAGAGGCCATAGAGAGCTGGATTCCTTTCTCCCCTTTATGGCCATCTAGAAAGTATAAATCGCATTTCCTGTTTTCTCATCTCTTACTCGTTCACCCACTGCAATTTGGGTGTCAACATAACCCTTCTTAAAACTGCTCTCTTTTCTATTTTAGGGTTTTCAGACTATTCTGTTCTGTACGATACCAGACTGTACATTCTACAGGAGCAGGGACGTTTGTCTATCTCGTTCTCTGCTGTATTCCAGTGCCTAGCACAGAGAAGGCCTTCTAAATCGTATTTGCTGCAGGAATGAATGTATGACCACGCCTTTTGGAAATTCTGCTCTTAGGCTTCACTGACGTAGTGCTCAGTTTGATTTCTCCTCATTCTCTTTCAGGTTCTTCTTCTTTCACTTGTCCCTGAGATGTCAAGGTTCCCCAAGTTTCAGTTCTAAGTCTACTTTCTTCCCTGTATACACTCTCCCTACGCAGCTGCATCCATACTCATGGTTTTAACTGCTACATGTATATATACTCTCAAATCTCTTATCTCTAGTCTTATTCGCTTTTCGAAACTTTGGACTGGTATTTCTCCAGGTGGAGTTGACAAGCCATCATAATGTGAATCATCTGGAGCATTTGCTTTGAAATGCGGATTTTTTCCCTTCTCCTTCCTGAAGAAAGGTATTTAGGGTTGAGCCTGGGAGTTAACATTCTCAACAAAATTTACAAATCATTTTTTTGTCTGAATGAGTTTTAGACAAAGAACTGACTAGAAGCTGACTCAAGATGATAGTATCAATGATAGCCAATTGACTGGTAGGTAATACAAGTGTTTTGAGGAGGAAATCATTGTTACAGGGGAAATGTCATCAGGAGTTGAGACTGAATCCTGGCCTCAAAAAATAAGTAGAAACCCCAAACTATTTCCCAAATCCATGCATTTCCCTTCATCTCCAGCCCTAACCCCCTATTTTGAACCACCATCCCCTCATGGGTAAACTATGGAACTAATGATAATAAGTACAATATTCATCATCATCAAAAGAGGAACAAAGAGGAAGATGAAAAGGAAGTAGACAAATCACCATGTGTAACATTTACTGAATACTTAAAATATGTAAGACTCCTCTACATGCTTCATAATTATACCATAAGAAAGACAATAGTCTCTTAACAGATCCCCTTCTTCCACTGTTGCTCCCTACAATCCAATTGCCATGCAGTAGCAAATTTTAACAATACAAGTCAGGTGATACCTCTCAGGGCTCCCATTGCATGTAGATTAATCCTCTCAGGGTTCACCATTGCACTTAGATTAAAATCCAGGCTTTTTGCGGTGACTCACATTTCTCTCTGACCTTTCTCTCGATTCTCCTTCTTGCTCACATCACTGGCCTTTCTTCCTTCAAATGCACATTTATGGCTAGTCTTGGAGTCTCAACCCTCACTCTTACCTCCACTTGGATTCTCCTCCTCCGTGCCATCTCTGGTTTCCCTCTTCCAAATAAGGTCCAACTTAAATTGCCACCTCCTCAGCACAGCCTTTCCTCACTCCCCAGTCTAAAGTAATCTCCCAACCTCTCTATCACATCACCCACTCTTTTTTCTTCATAGCATTTAATACTGTCTGAAGGTATCTTCTTTACTCATTTACTTACTTATTTATTGCTTTTCTTTGCTCCATTGGGATGTGTCTTCTTTTCCATTTCTGTCTCCATTACTGCCTTGTAGAGTGCTTATCCACAGTAGACACTCATCAGATGTTTGTTGAAGGCATGAATGAACAGTGGGTAAATGTTTGGACAGGTGTCAAAAGTGTATGATAGTCTGGGGTATTAACACATGTGAAGTGCTAAGAACGGTTATTTGGGGGTAGAAACAAAGAATAGACATTGTTCCTTCCCTCAGTGGTTTTCAATCCTCAGGAAGTGAGCATGAAATAGAAAATAAATTGTTTCTTCCTCCTTTAAAAGAAAGCATCTTTGAAGGATCCTAAAAGCAAAAGTAGTGGCATATGTTTAAATAAGGAAGGGGCTGTTAGGTCTGAAATATCCCCTTCCAAGCTTCACTCATCACCATATTCAAGAAATTGTGGGCATTCCAAAATTAAAAGTGGAAATTCAATAGATATCTACTTCATACCACAGATACACAAATAAGCGACTCCCTGTGAATCATGTATTGATATATTAGCATGTATAATGTGTTAATATTTAACTGTGTACTGTTACTAGTTGCATAGCATATTTTTAATAGAACTTTTTCAGGAGAAAAATTATTTGTAACCGAAATGCCCAGAGGCAAAAAATAGAGACAAACTGTTAATCAATGGTAGTTTAAGGATGGTGTGGCAAAAAATTAAAATTAAAATAAAATATGCTTCTCTATGCCCAATCTCTTATGGATGGCTGTGAAGCCACATATAAAAGAAAGGCATTACTAAGCATGGTGTGTATCAGTCAATGGAGTGGAAATTCTGCACAACTGCAAAAGTGCTTAAAATTCACTGCTCTACATCTCGTTGGAAGAGCCTGAGTGTGATTTCAGTCTGGGAGGAGAGTCTAACACACATTTGTAGATTGGGAACATATGGGTCTCATTTTAGGGCTAGTGAGACTAAAGAGTTAATTGTGTATACACATCAGTCATCATCAGTCAGTCAAACAGGCAACTAATACCTTTAGGGGTCATGAATCTAACAGGACTGAAGTTGACAGGTGAGCTGACAGTCCAAGGCCTGCCACCTAGATTAGAGGTTGTGTGAACAAAGCCATTACTTGCTGGGGCCCATGGCACAGAGGCAGCTTAGCTCCTGGGTACTCCTGACTCCATAGCTACAGCAGTCCTCTGGAAAGCAGCAAAGGTAACTCTCATGCACTTGTTGTTTCTGTTAGGAACTGCAATCCATTTCACACAGGATCAGAGTGTAAATGGAATCACATATGCTTAAGCCGAAAGGGACCTGAGGGCTTACCTAAACCAACTCCACATTTAACCAGTGCAGATGCTGAGTCCTAGAGCTAGTGGCACAGTTGTGCTCAGAATGCACATTTCTGACTCATAATCCAATCTTTGGTTTACTATACAATGTGTCATTTTAAAGTTGGGCATCTGACAATAGGAATTTATATGTCTGTTCTCTAATTGATGATATTGAGAAATCTAATTTTGCCAACTAAAATGAATACAGCAATCAGGATCTTAGTGTGCAACTTAATGGAGGGGGTCTTTTAAAAGCCTCACCCATGGAAATATGAATGTAAAGGAAAATCATTTAAACAATCTCCAGAACGTTCTTTTAAAAATGGATAGTAGATAGAGAAGTAACTAAGAAAAAAAGTAAAAATTCAAAGTAATATCATTAAAAAAATGTATATATATAATAAATTAGTTTTTACTCCATTGGTTCTCAACCAGAGGTCTAGTTCAGAATCACCCAGAAAGTTTTAAAAAGCACACATGCCTTATCTCTACCACAGACTACTGAATCAGAATCTCCAGTCTTGGACATGGTACACATAGGCTTTGAAAAAAGGTCTCCATATGATTTCAATATACAATTTATATCAACAATGCGGAAAATCCTACTCTTTTACAAACACTGGAAAGAAAAATAAAAATTACAACATCCATAGTTTAGACAAGTATCAAAACCCCTCTTTTCTACCAGATGTTCCACCAGTTCAAACATATTTACAGTCATATTGCATAAATAGACTGCATTGTGTCCAGATGCGGACACATCAAACAGTTATATTTCAATTATAAGTTTGGATAGGAAATAGTGAGAGCAGAGAAAGCAAAAAATCCATGGAAAATTCTAAAACCTCATCTCAGCCAAGAGTTTCCAGTACGTCCTCACCCATCAAGGCCTTTGCCAAAGCTGTTTCCAAGGAGCCATGCTGGCTGGTTTGAGTCCTATATCCTTGACCTCCATTTGGCACAGATAAGAGTGAATAGTGAGGTCATGGTGATGCAGCAGGAAAGAGAAGGAAAAGGAACAAAGAGTCCAGAAAATTCACAAAGTGAATAATTAATCATTAAAGATTCCAGCGTTGCCTATAATGAGGAGAAGAAAAATTAACCCTCAGAAAATTGAAATGGCAGCTGAAAAGGGGGTCAATGGTACCTGCCCACAGTGCTGGTAAGAGCAATAGGTCAAAATTTCTTTTATATCGAGCTTAAGAACAGCATACACTTAAGAAAAGTGATTTCAGAATAGGGCAAGTTATAAAAAGAATCTCTGTATTTTTTACAGAGGCTGAGGCATTCCCCAAATGATTCCATTATAGGAACTGCTTCATTGTAGATTAAGGCAAGAGTACACCAACTGCCAATGCAAAGTCTTAGCTAGGAGTTGTGTGGTTCAGAAAAGTTACTACTTGGAACATTAAATTAAAGTCTTCAACATCACCTTTTCTTTATTTCATCCTCTGCCTTAGTATTTTATTTACAGGGATAAAGTTCTCTTGCATAGGACAAAAGAACAAAAAGAGAGGAAGAAACACAACCACTTCATGACACACTTGCTTTTATGTCACAGTTTGGTTTCCTGGCAGCTATCAACACCTTTTGTTCCAGCATGGCATTGTAACTCCAGGAGTAATCCAACCCAGCCATGACATTTGTTCCCGGATGGAATGTCTTCCTATTGGCGAGAATGCAGTGGGAGTCCACTGATTTGTGTTTGGTTTCTCTTTTAACAGCCTCGCCTTTCAATGACATCACTCACAGCCCTGAGATATGACTGCACTTCCCCAGCTGCATGATAGTGAAGCAAAGGTTACCTTCTATCTCACAGCAGTGTTGTCATCAAAGAGCTCTATTTCACAGATGTGACAATGCAATGAATAAGATTTCCTCCAAGTGTGCGGAAAGGCCAAAGCAACCTTTACAACGGGCAACCAATGAGGTGGCAGGATTCAGATAGCCTCCCTAACAGATACCGTTTTGGCTGCCTCTGATATCATCCCAGCCTTCAGCAAAGAGTGACTGCTTTGTGTGCAATGTTATCTTTGTTTTGTAATTTGGAACTCAAAATAAAACAAAGAAAGAGGCCCATCTACACAGAATGGATGGGCAGAATATAGATGTCCACAAGCCATTTAGAAAGTCTCTGTCTTTGTCATGACTTGGATGTCACAGAGACTTAGAAAAGTAATTTGATAGAATCTCAAAGAGAATCACTGAAAATTTTAAAAATTAAAAAGAAACATGTTGGAAAGCTTTCATAAACCGTCATGAAGCTATTCTGTACATCATTGTATTTCCGTTAGTTTGGCACAAGGTTAATTACTAATTGAGGTAAGTGGCTAAAGTCAAGTTTTTTATTTGCTGAGAAGCCACTTTGTCCCTCAAGCAACGACAATGATTTCATAATGGAAAGTGTTCTGTGTGAAATTGTTGTTTAACAAGAAGCAGTGTCTAAGTGGCTCAAAAGAAACAGACCGAAAGTGTTACAGCAGGTAGAAAACACTGGCTCCCATTTCCTTGGTCCATTTCAGCAAATGTTTACTTCCCGGGAAAGAACAGGTCTACTCTCCAGGACTCTCAAAATCCCTTCAAATTAAACAGAAACAAAACCTTTCAAAGCCCTTTTCTCCTATATCACCATGACAAATGGGCTCTTACATAAAATAAACACGTAAGCAGACAGGAGTTTGACAAAGGAGAAGTGAAAAAAGCACCATTTGAAAGTAGGTCTCTATGAAATGTTTTTACGGGAGAGGTGAGGAGGGAGGAAAGACTTGTCTTCTATCTCACAGGGCTCTTGGTGCTCTGTGCTTATCATCTAAGTCAGCTCTCTCTTCTTCTATCCCTCATTTTGCTGACCCTCTTGTCCATGTCATTGCTGGTTTGTTCCATGAAGGCGTCTCAGCCTGGTGCTCCCTCCACATTCCACTGAAATTCCTACCTGAAAGACCTGATATAGTACCTCTGCTCCAGGAAGGAGAGGAGAGAAAAATATATTTTCTGGCTTTAATCTCTCTTAAACCTCTTAATTTTCCAAGATCTGTTTTCCAGTTTTCTCTGTTTCTACAGCTCCTTGGCCTCACCTTATCTTGTCTGAGGAAAAAGCATAGTACAATGAAAAGAATATGGGTTTTGGAATGTGCTCTCTTCTCTGCTGTTTTCTAAATGTGGGAACTTGAAAAAAATCACTTAACATTTGAAGCTTCAGTTTCAACAACTTCGAAATATGGTCATGATCATGGCGGGATATTTTGATGATAACTGAGAAAATTTGGGAACAGTCCCTCACAATGCTTGATAGATTGTCGGAAAGCCATACATGTCATTGCCTTTCTCTTTCCTGGAATTCTCCAGCTCTGGTTTTTTGCATCATTCCCTGATTAATGTTCATTTTCTGGAAGGTGGAGATATTGGGGCCAGGTGGTTGGAAGGGAAGAGAACTTCTCTTTAGAGAAGCCATTTATTTGAGTGTGTGTTTCCTTCCAAGATCTGAGTGTCTGAGTGGCAAGTGGGAATACAGGAGAGGGCTCTCACATGATTCCACTTTAGATTTGTACTTTAAACTGGGTGAGAGTGAAATAGATTCCATCTCTATTTAGCAAATAGCCATTTCTAGAAATCTAGTATTTGAGATGGTTCATATCTCTTTTTTGGGATGGCTTATGTCTAGACTTAGCCCATGCCCTCAGTTCTAGAAATATTCTCTTTTGCTATGTGGGCCCTATATTGCCAAATGAACTGCCCATCCTTCATGGGAAAAAAATAGTGCCATTGGTCATCATTCCAGGCTCAAGGGTGAGTAGGTGTTGCTGCTATTGCTCCATATAGAGTCCTTCATCATTTTTCCTTTCCTGCTGGCTAAATGCCCAAGCATTTAGAAGCATAATATTCAACCATGGTTATCAATTAGAATTACGTGGGTAGCTTTTAAAACACTCCAGTGTCTCAGTTCCTCCATAGACCAATAAAGTCAGAAACTCTTGGGGTTGGGCTTAAGCACAGGTATTTTTTTTTTTAAAGATTTTATTTTTTCCTTTTTCTCCCTGAAGCCCCCCGGTACATAGTTGTATATTCTTTGTTGTGGGTCCTTCTAGTTGTGGTATGTGGGATGCTGCCTCAGTGTGGTTTGATGAGCAGCGCCATGTCCGCGCCCAGGATTCGAACCAACGAAACACTGGGCTGCCTACAGCGGAGCACGCGAACTTAACCACTCGGCCACAGGGCCAGCCCCAAAGCATAGGTATTTTTAAAAGTCCTTTAGGTGACACCAACATGCCTCCAGGATTGAGAACCACTGATTTAGAAAAAATAACTCCTGCAGAGCTGAGGGTGTCGCTTCATACTAACTCCAGTGTGAGGTCTCAAACTAAAATAAATTCTGGCATGTAACGGGCATATTTTTCCTTTGTCCAGGTGGTCTGATTTCATTGTCTTGTGCTTCCGAAATTATCTTTTGAATTATTCCAGTGAACATACCACGATATATTATTAATAAATAGCAATCCAGAAACAATTCAGGGAAAAACCAATGGTTACAGAGGTGGAAGTTGGGTCATTGCGCTGGTGAGTGGCGACTGAGTCAGGAGGTTTGGGCCGGGCTTCAGAAGCAAGAATCTAAAATAAATAAAATTAAAACACAAAGAAGAAGCCCGTCTTGGGAAATGTGCACACAGGTCGGGGGGAGCAGCCTCCTGTCTTGGAACTGTTCTCTTGTGGGTACTTTTGTTTCCTTACAATCTGATTTCCATGCAAAAGCCTAAGTGATCTTTTAAAAATGCAAATCATTTCTCTGCTTAAAACATTCCGGTAGCTTCTCACTATACATAGAATAAAATCCAAATTCCATTCCATGGACAACAAAGGCCCCTGCTTACCCCTCTGTCTCCAACTTGTACCTTCTCCATGATTCTTACTCTGCTCCAGTCACACTGGGCGTCTTCTGCACCTCAATAATGCAGGCTCGCTCCCCACTCTGGACATTTGCTCCTGTTCTCTCTGTTTGGAATGCTTTTCACCCAGACCACAGAGAGGCCTGTCCTCAACTCCTGACCCAAAGCAGCTCCCCTCCCACATCCTCCAGCTCTCTCGCATCTCCATGGCTCTATCACTTTCTCAAATCATGTTCATTTTGTTCCCTTCCTGGGTGAGCTCTGCAACCACAACTTGGACTTGCTCACTGCTGTGTCTTCTGGCATATGCAGCAAACCACTGTTGGCCCCCATGTCTCTCTAGGAAAACAAGAAAAAGTACCTCTCTTGACAGACCCAGGGGCTGCAGACCCCATCCCATAGACCCACAGCTCTATGAGTCCCTTTGAAAGATTTAGAAGAATGTGTTCCTTCTCCCAAGCAGATGCAGGCCTTCACTGAGGTGTGCAGGCAGACGGTGGGTTGAATTTTAGTCCTTACTTGTTCCGCACAAAGGTAGGAGGTGGCTAAAGTGCCTGAAATATGGTAGGCACTCCGTAGCTATTTGTTTCCTGAATGAATTTATAGGGGTGGTTGTGGCAATGTTTATCAGCAGAGCACATTCTCCTGGGTCTGGATGTAGCAAAGAAGACTCAGTAGCACACCCGTGGTGTGCTGACAGATGGATGACAAACCAATCTCCAGAAGAAACAAGCACCACCACCTCTTGATTTGTAGTGTTTATCAATTTCCATGGTGTAAATAGTCCCACCAAGCGATTAACATGATATTAATGGCTCGCAAAATTCCTGGAAATTTTCACAAGCCATTAACCTGACATCAGTGGCTCATCCTGGCTCTGGCACACTAAATCAAATACCACCCCAGGGTGGAAACCTGGGGATCTCAGAATTTGGGTCCGAAAAAATGACTAAGCCACACTTCCTCACAGCAGAGGCAGAAGCTGTTTATGTCCTGTCCATAGGCATCTTCATGCATGTGAGGACCAGGAAATGGTTTGTCTTCTAGGTGGAACAGGAGCTCCAAGATGTTTTAGAAAGTAGAGAGAAGGAAAACAAAATTAAGGCTGATTCCCACTGGCTAATTCATTGAATCTCACTTTCTTCATCTACAAAATAAACAATTTGAACCAAAAAGGCTCCATTTCAACTAAATAGACTAGTATTCTGTATGCCGTGTGGGGATTAGTGTGAGAGAAGGGGAAAACTAGAAGGTCTGTGGTTTCTATGTGTGAAGGAGTACGTGCCATGCATATTAGTAATATATCAGTCTTTCTGGACTAGTGAGTACTTAACACACATTTTTTCTACTTGAAATAAAAAGATCTAGGTTCACTTTGCCCTGAAACTAAAACTGAAGCTTAAGAGCTTTTCTGAATGCCAAGGACACTATTTAAGATAGTGAGAACCCAACTCTCATCGTTTCCTTTCTATCAGAGCTTGCATACTGACTTTCCTCTTTATTTCTCCACACACCGCATTTGACGTCCTTTGTTTGATTCTGGAGTTCAAGCAAAAGTTAAACATGTGCCCAGCAACTCAGACAAAAAGGAAATCCAAACCATCGCGCCGGAGAAGCATAAGCCACTGTCATCAGGGGCTCAGGAACAGCTTGAAGAGTCATAATTTCTGATGTTGAGCTATCACTTTGCTGGGCAAATACTAGTGTTGAAATATGTTATTACTACCCCTCTCCTGACTCCAACCACCAGAACATCCAACTTCCCAGAGAAATTCATGTGCACATGGATAAGATGGGAGGCCCTTGGCTGCAGCTTTTAGACAGGGAACACCAAGTGCTAATAGAGTCCGTCGTGCTCACATGAGCCACTGAATCATGTTTATATATAACTTGCATACTAAAAAGCAAGAGCCAATGTCAATGGTGCTGATATAAAAATATCTTAATAGCCAGTAACTGACTAATGAATACTACTGTAATAACAGTTTAATTTGAAGAATTCTGACAGCTGGTTGCTTTGATGAGCGTGGTTTCCAAGGAGTTCTAGCTCCACGCTGAGAACATCTCCAGCCTGCTGATTGATAGCAGCGGTGCAGAACTGTTTAATGTCACCACCTCTCAGCTAAAGTAATAATAAACAGGAATGTTATGGTTTATTTTTCTGTATGAATTGTTCAGGCTCTATATGGTAAGTACCAACTCAATGGGGGATAATAACTGCTGTTCTCCTGGGAGTTGTGACTGGAGGTGAGCCTTTTTTCTTTCTTTTCTTTTGTTTTTATCAGCATGCTTTCTATATTGGAATGAATGTAGAAATTCTTGGTTTTCTGGTGGATTTACTTTATTCCTTTACATAGCTCTTGCTCATGCCATTCTGCTTAGCAAATTTAATTACTCTGGTTAAGATGTAGCTTCCCTATTATTTCTGAACTTCCCAAGATAGTTTAAAGCAGACAGCTAGGGCATGAAATATATGGTTCTACAAGTATCTTAATTATACTGCATGACTCTGTGTTTGATATGAAATAGCAATGTCTGGGAAGTGAATTTAATCTCTACAGATTTAGGACGATTGCCAAAAAGATTCATTGATTTTTTTTCCAGAAGTGCAATCTTTTATTGTATAAATGTCAGAAGCTTCAAATTATTAGGAAATGTGTCAAAAAGCTCAAGGTATAATAACATTCTTTAGAGAGGCTGATTCTGAAGACAGTGCAATGAAATGTTCAAAAAGAAAACATGTCTTACGTTCTTAGCGAATAAAGCTCTGGGATTCATTTTAATTTGTCATTTTGAACAGGATGAGGCCTGCACTGGGTACTTTGATGTGAAAGCCCTGGGTGTGACATACAGCCATTCCTTGGTCACCCAGAGCTTGACAACCTCCAGACTCCAGAGACTTTAGCAGTCCTGGGAAAGAAGACAGTGACCCGGGATTTGAGGCTTTAGAGCTGAACTATGAAAAATCACTGGGATTTGTCCTGGTGAAGAGGTCATGAAGAGGGGGTCATATAAAAAGCAGACAACATTATAAGCTGTGTTACCTAGCTTAGGTAGAACTTTTATATGTCCTAAAGTCAAGGGGAAATCCTTAGCCTTGGGCAATGTGTTATTTAGGGTGATTTTTATCGCAAGTAATAGAAAACCTACTCAAATTGGCTTGAATAACAAAGAGAATAAATATAGTGGTCCACATATGGTGGGCTTCAGGCATGTGGGATTCAGAGGTCAGTGATGTCATGAGGGTGAGACCTCTATCTATTTTTCTCTTCTTTGTGCTCTCCTCTGTGTGTTGGATTCATTCTCAGGCTAGCTCCTATCCATACTCCCACATCTTCCTTTGTCCAAAGACCTCAAGGCATAGTCCTAAGATTAATGCAAATTTGACTGCCTCTCTTGTCAGAGTGTTCAAAGTCACTGATTGGCTTGGCCTTGGTCACCTCCTCCAGCCAAGAAAACTCATGGATGCCCAAATGGAAATCAGGGACTGTTAGGAAGAGTGGAATGGATGTTGCTAGTGAGGCAGCCAATAGCAGATTTTTGAAAGATGGGTGCATTCATTTTTCTGGAAAAATAAAGGTTATCTCAAAGGCTAGAAGGTACAGATTCTATTGCAAACCTCTGCACACTACCCTATTAAGGTTTTCAAGCTCAACTGAAAACTCGATAACTAGCCTTCACCACCTAAACAACATAGTCTAATTATTCAGCTTATTACTCAAGCCTTCATGGTATGAGCTCATCTAAACTTTTTTATTTTTATTACTATTTTTATCAAGGTCTCATTGGTTTATAACATTACAAATTTCAGATGTACATCATTATATTTCGACTTCTGTATAAACTGCATCATGTTTGCCACCGAAAGTCTAGTTGCCATCTCTCACCATATGCATGTGCCCTTTTACCCCTTTTGACCTCCCCCACCCCTTTCCTCTTTGGTAACTACCAATCCGGTCTCCATACCTATGTTTGTTTATCTTCCACATGTGCAAAATCATACTGTATTTGTCTTTCTCAGTCTGACTTATTTCACTTAACATAATACTCTCAAGGTCATGTCCATCCATGTTGCTGCAAATGGCAAGATTTCATCTTTTTGGTTTTTTTCACTTCTTTATCCATTCATCCACTGATGGGCACTTAGGTTGTTTCCAAGGCTTAGGTATTGCGAATGATGATGCCACGAACATAGGAGTGTACATATCCTTTTGATCTAGTATTTTTGCATTCCTTGGATAAATATCCAGAGGTGGAATGGTTGGGTCATATGGTAGTTCCATTTTTAATTTTTTGAGGAATCTCCATACTATTTTTCATAGTGGCTGCACCAATTTACACTCCCACCAGCAGTTCACGAGGGTTCCTTTTTCTCTACATCCTCTCCAACACCTGTTATTTCTTGTCTTTTTAAAAATAGCCATTCTGACAGGCGTGAGGTGATATCTCATTGTAGTTTTGATTTGCATTTCCCTAATAATTAGTGATGTTGAACATCTTTTCATGTGCCTGTTGGCCATCTGTGTATCACATTTGGAAAAATGGCTGTTCAGATCCTTTCACCATTTTCTGATCGGGTTCTTTGGTTTTTGTTGTTGAGTTCTATAAGTTCTGTATATATTTTGAACATTAACTCCTTATTGGATATAGAATTCACAAATATTTTCTCCCAATTCGCAGGTTGTCTTTTAATTTTATTGATGGTTCCCTTTACCATGCAGAAACTTTTTAGTTTGATATAGTCCTATTTGTTTTTCTTTTGTTTCCCTTGCCTGGGGAGACAAGATAGTCATAAAGATACTACTAAGACCGATGTCAAAGAGTGTACTGCCTATGTTTTCTTCTAGGAGTTTTATGGTTTCAGGTCTTACATTCAAGTCTTTAATCCATTTTGAGTTACTTCTAGTGTACGGAGTAAGATAATAATCTACTTTCACTCTTTTGCATGTGGATGTCCAGTTTTTCCAACACCATTTATTGAAGAGGCTTTCCTTTCTCCATTGTATGTTCTTGGCTCCATTGTTGAAAATTAGCTGTCCATAGATGTGTGGGTTTATTTCTGGGCCCTCAATTCTGCCCATTGATCTATGTGTCTGATATTATGCCAGTACCATGCTGTTTTGATCACTATAGCTTTGTAGTATATTTTGAAATCAGGGAGTGTGATACGTCCAGGTTTGTTCTTTTTTCTCAGGATTGCTTTGGCTATTTGGGGTTTTATGCTGTCTGTATAAATTTTAGGATTCTTTGTTCTACTTCCAGGACAAATGTCACTGGGGTTTTGATTGGAGTTGCATTGAGTCTTTAGATTGCTTTAGGTAATATGGATATTTTAACTACGTTAATTCTTCTAATCTGTAAGCACAAAATATCTTTATGTTTCTTTTTGTCGTCTTCAATTTCTTTCAACAATGTCTTATAGTTTTCAGTGACAGGTCTTTCACCTCCTTAGTTAAATTTATTCCTAGGCATTTTATTCTTTTGGTTGCGATTGTAAATAGAATTGTATTTTTGAGTTCCCTCTCTGCTACTTTGTTGATCATGTATGAAAGCACAACTGAGTTTTGCATCTTGATTTTGTGCCCTGCAGCTTCACTGTATTCGCTAATTATTTCTAATAGTTTTTTGGTGGATTCTTTAGGATTTTCTATATATATAATCATGTTATCCACAAATAGTGACAGTTTTACTTCTTCCTTTCCAATTTGGATACCTTTTTTTTTCTTTTTCTTGCCTAATTGCTGTGGGTAGGACTTCTAATACTATGTTGAATGAGAGTGGTAAGAACAGGCATCCTTGTCTTGTTCCTGTTCTTAGAGGGATAGCTCTCAACTTTTCACTGCTCAGTATGTTGTTGACTGTGGGTTTGCCATATATGGCCTTTATTATGTTGAGGTACTTTCCCTCTATGCTCATTTTATTGTTAGTTTTTATCATAAACAGATGTTGAATCTTGTCAAATGCATTCTCTGCATCTATTGAGATGATCATGTGATTTTTATTCTTCATTTTGTTAACATGGTATATAACATTGATTGATTTGTGGATGTTGAACCATCCCTGAACCCCTAGAATAAATTCCACTTGATTGTGGTGTATGATTGTCATCTGGACTTTCCAGATGGGATTTCCACTATTCCTCAGCAGGAACACTACATTCTGACTGGGCTGTTCTTATCCCACCTCCATGCCTTTACTCTTACTCACTCTTCCCCACCCTTCATTAGTGTCTTTTTCTCTGAGCAGTCCCATCTTACTTGGCCCTGAACGATCTATCAGAGGAGGTATAGTAAAGTAATTAGGAGTGTAGGTGTTGGAGTACGACTGTGTAGGTTCACACTCAGCTCTATTGATATAAGGAATTTTGCAAATTACTTAACTTCACTCAACCATGATTTCCTTGTATTTAAAATGAGAATATGATGGTACCTAACTCAAATGTTGTTGTGAGAATTAAATGAGTTAATATATTGTAAAACTTAGAACAACGCCTGACACTTGGCAAGCATTCAGTAAATGTTAGCTTTTATTATGATGCTCTATGTACTCATTCTCTGAACATTCCATCCCTCTCTCTCCTTAAACTACTGTACTGTTTTAGCCTGAATTTTCCATTGCACACTTAGACATGTGTTGCTTTGTATGGTCAGATAACTTAATATAGGGTGGGAGGGTCCTATTAGATAGTTCTTGTTTCTCTGAACAGTACATAATTTGATGCCATAAGTCTATATTGTAGGTATCCAGCAAAGAAATATTGAAGAAATCGAATGTGGCTAAGAATACTTCCATGCATGTTCAGAAAGGATCACCGTTGGCCAAAAGTACCATCTAAGAAAACCTCCTAGAAATTAACCTCTCTAGTCAAATATTACTTTGTGCACAATAAATAAAAAATAATTTCCATAGGGTTAGTGAAAAGTTGATCAGTTAGTTACATAATTCAGGTTTAAAAATTCCATTCTTTGGGGCCAGCATGGTGGCATAGTGGTTAAGTTCATGTGCTCCACTTAGGCAGCCCAGGGTATACAGATTTGGATCCCGGGCGTGGACCTACACACGGCTCATCAAGCCATGCTGTGGCAGCATCCCACATACAAAATAGAGGAAGATTGGCACAGATGTTAGCTCAGGGACAGTCTTCCTCACCAAAAAAAAAAAAATTCCATTCTTTACTCAGAACATATTTACTGAGGATTACGTTGGTTTCCCCCCTTTTAGTGTATTCCTGGGCAATTTACCAGGTGCAGGGAAGATGGCTGTGAATAAGATAATCTCAGACCTAACAGAGAAACTAAACATTAAATATTACAAATATGTAAAGAACTGTAAAGGAAAAGTACAAATCCTATGTAGTGAATAGACATGGTGTTTATCAATGTGGTATAGCACAGGCTTCCTCCATTCCCCAGGTGCATAGATGAACATTAGCACAAGTTGTCCATATGGAGAGCTGTTATATGTATACTATATGTGGATAACAATATCTATATATATGTGTAATGCTATATGTATAATGCTATATACTTTCTATAGTACTTTCTTATTTCTTATTTGATATTCACCATTATGTTGTAAGGAAATAAAGATATTATCCTCTCTCAGTGAAAGGTTGAGCAGACTGAAGTTCAGAGGAATTAAATGCTATTTTCAAGATCAGCGACCTGGAGAGTGCTAGAGCTGATAATGGCTTCGAGAACTATTGACTCCAAGTTCAGTAATCTCTCCATGTTTTCCATCCCCTTTGCAATCTCTTCCAATGTCAACTGCTGCTTATATATATTTGATGAGGAGAAAAGGTGAATATGATAAATATACTTGAGATAGCAAGTTTGACAATTAATACCTTTTGGAACTATCCAATTGGATATAAAAAGGAAGTTTATTGGCTTGGCATCTAGCTGTTGCAAGTGGTATTTATCTACCTAGATCTCTTTTCTCTTTTATGTTCTAATCTCTCCTCGTCCTTGGAGATTCAGTTTAAGTGTGACTTCCTCCAGGAAGCATTCCCAGATCATTCTTCTAAGCCTCCCTTCTCCTTTGTTGAGCTCACATATCACATGGTTATACTTCTCATGTCTTCCTTAAGAAGCAGGGTCTATGTCTCATTCATCTTTGTATATTTAGTGTCTAGTATAGTACCAGGGTGGGGGTGGGGAAGGAAAGAGAAAGAAAGACAAAGAGAGAGGAAAGAGACAAAAAAGGATGGTATTACATAATGTCTTTTAAATTACTCTAAAAAATTTAACTGCAAGCTAAGTTATGTTCCATGAGAAAAATAAACTCCAAAGAAATTCTTTAAAATCCTAGTATACATAACTCTTATATCTACAGAAAATAAATATTTGCCTTACCTATGGATTAAAGCCAGCAGTTGAAGACTAAGAATAGTTTAAAACCATATTCAGACCTGCAAAAAGAGTAGAGCTAGACCAGAAATCAGGATATGTGGGTTCCAGGAGTGACTTCACGGCTCTGGATCTTATTCTTTGTAATTAGAAGAGTTTTATACTAGGTATTTCAAAAGTCATTCTAGTTTTAAAATGTTATGTTGTGAAAATAGACCTTTATGGGGGGTATGGAATAAGGGAAAAATATAACAGATATTATGGACAAGGAGAAAAATCAGATTACAATGAGACAATTATACAAAACTGAAGTCCCCAATATATCAAATATTGCAGGAAAAAAAGGCTCTTTACTCCAAATGGCTAATTGAAGATCTGTGCAAATGCATGTGAAAATGGCATGCATAGACATAAACTTGGTATGAAATAAATCAGAACAATCATGCTGCTTTTTTAATGCAAAAACTTCTATTTATAAACAAGGAAAAAAGAAGAATAAAGGTAAAGATGCACGTGTGACATTTATATACTCAAGGTTCATGGCTTTAGTGAAAATGAGCGATAAAAGGAAGTTTTTCTCTTCTTGGATGTGTTACAAGCTATTTGTAGAGACTGAATATTATTTCAGCTGATCTGTATAGAAGCTCCTACTCTTCCTACTGAAAAAGGCCTTTTTTTTTTTTTTAAGTCTGATTTTAACAATCAAAGAGATCAAGTGGAACGTATGTTGAGACTATCCATCTTTGGTATCCCAACTGTCTTCTCATCAAAAAAAAAATCATATCACATAAATAACACATTAGTGGTTGCTTCTCTTGCTTGATGCGACTTTTTCTCTTGATCCAAAGAACCCTATCTCCTGGCATAGAAAATTTGGGGGAAAGGGGATGAAAGAATAACAGACAAAATCAATTCTTGTTCTCTTTCAGATATACACTCAGTGAAGGAAAGAAAATGAAACTAGATTAGTAAACCATCAAAATGCCTGGACCATAATGGACAGTAAAAGATGAAACGGCATTTTTTTTATTACTATTGTTATTATTACCAGTAAATTTGTATCAAATTTCTTAGTTGTTAATGGGTGTGTAGCTAAATGTAGCTAGGATCAATCTTGACAAATTATGGCAAAACAATTGCATATTGTTTACACTTTGTTAATAACAAACCAGCACAAACTAAGGGCACAGATTCCAATTGTTGCTGAAACAGCTCCATCCTTGACCTTGCATGGCAGAGCTGCAGCAACAGAACAGCCGAAGAAGTTTAAAGGTTAAAGACAAGATCGTACAAAGATTTCACATTATATAAGACAACATGGAAGGATCATTTATTCAGTCACAGTAAATCTAGGTCAAAAGAAACATTTAGAAGGATATGTTGAATTTGGCTCACACTGAACAGTGTCTTGAGAGAGTTTTCATTCTTGTTGCAAACTGCAAAAATGTGACTCTACTATCAATCATCCCACAGCCCACATATGGACTGTCCTTCATTTTCTAAAATCTATGAAAATTGCAGATGGCAACAGCCTTCAGGAAACTACATAGCAACTTAGTAATGAGGTGTTTGAAGGAATCATGTTGAGACAAACCAGACTCCAGATAAATCAGCGTAAGTACTTTTACGTATTGTTTAAAAGCCACACGACCAGATTTTTTGACAATAGAGAGAACCCGTAAGATTTTTGGATGGCTATTTCCTAAGAGAGAGTGAATAAAACATCTCTCTCTCCCTTTTCCTTTTCCTTTTTTTTTTTTTTTGTGGAAAACCAAACACCAATCTTGGCAAAAAACCAAACTACAAACCTATTAGGAACTATTAGTGGATTTCTGGAACTAAGAATGTTTGCACTTCCTTTTGGTTTCTAATTAAAAAACAACAACAACAAAACATCAGCATCAGTTAGTGGGATGCACTTAAAACAAAAACCCTAAGAAAATGTTTGTATTATGTAGAAAAGATTTTGTGGTGTTTTAGCTTTGTCAGGTTCACAATTCAGACATGCAGGACAAGGAACCAAGCTCAATCACCCTTGGCAATCGTTGGTACTTGAATGTTATTTTATGACATCATGTATTTTAAGTGTATGAAACAGTATGTCAACGGGTTAAGATGTCTTGAAAAAATCACCTATAGATTTATAGATATTTTTTCTCAAGACTGGCTCTCTCCCATTTTTTCAATGTTTTTATTAGGAAAAATTTTAAACAAGCAGCAAAGTTGAAAGACTATTACAGTGAACATCTGTGTACCCATTGCCTAGATTCTACCATGAACATTTCACTGTACTTGCTTTGTTATTTTTCTGTCTGTCTATCCATCCCTCTAGACATGGATCAAACCATCTTATTTTTGATGCATTTCAAAGTGTATTGCAGGCACCAGTACACTATTCCCTAAGTATTTCATCATGCATATTGTTAGCTGGAGTTCAATGTTTGTTTACAGCTTTATGCTTTTGATGTAAAATTGACATACAATGAAAAGAACACATCTTAAATGTGCATTCTGAATTTTGAAAAATGCATGCGTCTATGTTACCACAATTCCTAGCTGGGTATCAAACATTACCATAACTTCAGAAAGTTCCCCAAGACCCCTTCCCAGTCATCACTTGCCCTTAGACCTCCAGAAATAACCATGGTTCTTATTTTTGTTCCCACCATAGATTAGTTTTCTCTAGAACATCACACAGTATAAACTCTTGTGTAAGACTTCTTTCCATCAGTATATTGTTAGGCAAATCAGTAGTTTTTTTTTTTTTATATTGTAGAGGGATATTCTGTTATGATTATAACACAATTTGTTTATTAACTCTCCTTTTTATGGACACAAGGACTGTTTCCAATTTTTGACTCTTATGAATAACATTGCTGTGGATATTCCTATACAGGTCTTTAGATCCTGCATCACATCTACAGGCATTCTCAGTCTCTCCTCACAAAACCAACAGTTCAATGGGTTTATGTGGAGGACTGTGTCCTTCTGACTCCCAAATAAGTTTGAATTTCAGGCCCTGCTTGGACTTGATAAATTCAGTGGAGTGCTCTTTTTCTTTCCATTGTACATTTGAGCACAGATGGAAAGAATAAACAAAGGAAAGTAACGACCTTAGGCATATTCTTGAAGTGTGAATGCACTGTTTTCTTCAAATAACTTACATGTGAAATATCAGTTTGCAATTCTAGGAAGAAAAAAAAATAAAAGAATTGCTGTATAATCTCTGTGCTTCTTCCATAAAGATTGACTGCAACTTAAAATAGCCTGGGGTTATTAATGCTGTAAATCTCCCTGAAAGATCTCAGCGCTTGTTCTTCTTATTCTCAAAAAAAAAAAATCAGTATATCATAGATCTCACATAAGTGACATAATTTCAAACTCTATCAAGACTAGCCTATTACTAATGCCCAGGGCTAAACTGAATTGTGGAATTCTTAAATGTTTCTCTAAATAATCAAATACATTGAAACAAAATTTTCTGGTACAGATAGAACATTTCAAATGGTTACCTGAATACCGGAAGCTTTGACTTCTGTAAGACTACACAAGGATGATGATATTACTGTATCAATTCTTCAAAAGAGTTAGAAACAACTAATTACACGTGATTCTAAGTTGCAGGGGGGAGGTTGGGCTGGAGTGAGCAGAAAGGTTTCTTCTAACGCATGCAGTTTTATGTGGAAAGTTATTATGACGCTATCTAAAATTTTCTTTCTGGAAATCCATTACCACATGAACACACAATTGAAAATCTTGCAAACATGTTACAGAATGATTCTTCTTAAATACAGAATGATTTTTTTAAGAATAAAATATATATATATATTTTAGAGATTGAATATATGTATTTTCCATCTATTCTTAATAAGAAATTTAATTATCCTTCTATTTCATCTCTATCAATTCACCTATAATATTTCATTTCTAAGCCGTCTATGTTTTCGGGAAGGAAAATGTACACTTTAAGGTATTACAAAGAAAAGGAGATAAAGTTGTTTTATTAGGTTAATATCAAGAAAGTTAAGTGCAGGTACAATGCATGGAATCTACAGAATGATAAAAATTAATAATAATCTTACTGAAATGAATATCATACCAGCATTTGAAGTGACAACAATAGCAGAGCCCTTCAAAATTTAATTTTTAATTTTTTTTTTAAATAGATGAGAACAGAAAAGAGAGACTGGGCAATGTTTCCTTAGCTATCTAGGTCAGGAGAGCCATCTGGCACTCATTGTAAACACCATGAGAGCCTTGGCGGAACCAATAAAGCCTGCACTCATATTCCAATCTATTCACTAATGAAGATAATCAGAACATCTGGTTAGGGTTTCCTTTTACAAGGGTCTCCTCCAAGGATTATATTAGGTATTGAAGTTCCTATTGAGCTGTGTTGACTATCAGCAACAGCTTCCACCACCATTTTTCTGCCTAACTCTAGCTAGGCATACGACCTTGCCTCCGCCTATAGACCAACTCCCAATCCCATCTGAGCTTACATAGCAAGCATGTCATTCACTGATTCTAAGAAGCAGTCTCAACCTGTTTTGTGCCTATTTCCAAACTTTTTGCATAAACTCTGACTTCTTTTAGTCCAGACTCTATCTTGGGTTCCTGCTGTCAAATTGTTCAACATCCACTTCGGTAGATGACCCTTGACTCTTCAGCCTCCTGAGTGTTTCTTCTCTCTGTTCCCTGACTTTTCAGACTTGAGCTGCTTTTCCCTAGAGCCTCTTGATTGCTTTCTCTTTTCTACATCTCTTGACCTCTCTAGATCTGACCCAACTGTTTTATATTTATCTCCACTTTGGCCAATCCAAATTCTATGTATAGTAGAATAACAACTGGGCCAGAATTCTGAGATATATGGATTCTAATTTGGACTAACCAGCATTGTGATCTTCTGGGATTTCTATTCATTTATACCATGGAGAAGCATTATCTCCAAATTTGCTTCCAGTTTTAGCATCTTATAATTCTGTACATATCTTTATGATGATAATAATTATAATGCATTGTCTGCTAATAATAAGGTTCAGATATGCTCAAAATGTCCCTGTTATGAGCACCACCCCCAAATAAATGAGAATATCTAGTCAATAGACAATTGCAATTGTTCTCAACATGGCTGCACATAAGAAATATCTGGGGAGCTTTTACAGAATCTATTGCCTGGGGCCCATTCAAACCAATTAAATCCAACACGAGCAGGGCATATGTATTTTATAAAAGCTCCCACATGTGATTCTAATGTACAGCTAAGATTGTGAACTTCTGTAATAATCAATATCAGTCAGTTTATTGGACACAGATCTAAAAAATAACCATTTCAAGGAGTGAATCAGAAAAAGTATTTCCTGGAACAACACGGGACATTAATAAATAAGTACATAATTCAAGAAGTAAATTGTCCTGTCAGCACAGACAAATCTTACCTTTTAGAAAATATAAACATGATTTTTGGCCCCAGACTTTATTTGACTCTTATATCTACAATATATAAGACAATAACTCATCAACCCGTTAAATGTGATAGAGATGCTTCTCTTTTGGAAATTGTTCCATTTCCCTTAATGATACAGTTACATATATGCTTGTGAATCAAGAAGTCAGCAGAGTTCTGCTTGTGGTGCTAAGGTCACAGACCTGCCGCGAGTGAGCACTGACCGGGAAAATCACCTGGGTTTACTTGATTGATTATGAATTGATGTCATTACCTTTCCACACTCTTGCTGTTAACAATGAAATTTCACACATATTCACACAAGTATAAAATAATAAGAGTGAAGGACAAAGCCCATGAGTGAGACAAAATGGATAGCAGAAGTAATCACCATGTATTACTACTGCAAAAATCAATAAAGCAAATATGTTATTCTTTTTAAGTGTCATATTACAATAATGTTTTTCTGAAAACTCTTGTCTGAATCCAATTTAAAAAGGCAGCTGCTTGTGTTTGCTTAAAACAAAAGGGTGGTTGACTTAATGAATTATTTACAGGCATGCAATATGGCAACATTGTCATTATGAACTCTCTTCTAAGATCTCCTCTGGCTACTCCTGGCAGGGTGTCAATTTGCTTGTTTTTATGGTAGGTGCACGAAATTGTGAAGCTATTCAAAGAAATGAGATTCTGCCATTGGACTTACTAATGCATGCAATCCCAGTAAGAAAGCCACGGTGACAAGAATGGTGGAAACATTTATTTGGCATTAACAATGTGTAATGTGGAGTTCAAGTGAAGGAGGAACCATTAGAATTACATAAAGCTGAAAGCAGCCTTGAAAATAGGCCCAAGGCCTAAAAGAAATCAGAACAGGCTTATAAGAGGAGCTGAAGAGAAAAAATACATATATACTCTGTGACCTCCTTCTTTTCCCTGTTATGTATGCTCCCTACCTCTCAGGAGCTGTTCGACAGGGAGTATTGGGCGTCTTGAAGTTTCTGCACGACAGTGATGAAGTCGAAGAAATTCAATCAACTTTGGAGTTTAGAAGAAACTGAAATAAAACATTTAGGAAGAAAAATTATGGACACAAAGTAGCTTGACAAATTAAAATCTAATTATTATCCTTGGTAACATCCTACCAATCCCAAATTTGCTAAAACTTCCTTCTATGAAATTAGTGTGTTTAGACAGCCAGCCTATTAAGGCAGGTGGCTGTTAGGAGTAGGTCAAAATCCGGAAGGAGTCCAAAAATAACAACAAAACTTCAGAGAGGAGATTGTAACCTCCCTTCAGGTAAGATCCATGTGTAACCTGGCACAACGCCTTGACTGTCATCACTGATCGAGGATATTGGCTGATGGAGTGATTCGATAAACTGAAATTTCAATTTATAAAAATGGCCTTGTGAGCAGATTTTGTAAACTGAAACCAGTTCCTATTGGTAATTTTTTCCACATGAGCCCACAGTGCCAGTCCCAGAATATGAGGAAAGGGCTACGAAGACAACAAGGAAGAGTTATAGCTCTGTGTTTATCCTTCCGAAACTCTTTGGTGATGGTCTGCCACATGCCGTGCCCTGTGCCAGGCCAGGAGCGTACAGTAGCGAACCAGCCTGCCACCCTCTCTGACTTCATGGACCTTAACTTAGAGGCCAGTAGGGAACTTTCATTTGAGAGTTTGATGGCCTTTGGGGCTGGCGTGGTGGCCAAGTGGCTAAGTTCGTGTGCTCTGCTTCGACAGCCCGGGATTTGCCAGTTCAGATCCCAGGCACGGACCTACACCGCTCATCAAACCATCCTGTGGCAGCATCCCACATATAACTAGAATGACCTACAACTAGGAAATAGAACTATGTATTGGGGCTTTTGGGGGAGGGGAAAAAGAGAAAATTTGATGGGCTTTATATGCTAGAGATTCTGGTGGAGAAGTAGCATTTCTGTCTTAAAATGCTTATTTACACTCTGAGGGCCATAATTGTTTAGAGCTATCTTTTCATACTTGAATCAAGGACACCAAAAGGTAAAAGTAATAGATTTTTTTATTAACTCTTTGAGAAACTCTCAAATGCTAATAAGAATGCAAATATAGTGTGATTAAATATAACTTATATTGAATACTTGAGCTACACACCCTCTTGTGATGGCATGAATAGGTTTTATTGGGAAAATAGTAGCTGTGAGCCAAGAGGCCCTCTCTGAATTTTCAGGGCCAGCATATAAACTCAGAGAAGAATTAGGAAAATGACTCCCTCTCCACCAGGAATAATGCTTTCTCCGACTAACAGCTTTGAGACACTGTGCAAAGGAAGTGAAAACTTAGTCATCAGCAACCCTTCAGGTAGAACTGATTAATTTATTCTAGTCACAGATCAGATTCACCAGAAAATTGCCAAAGTACATTTGCCCTTTTGGAGTCCTAGATATAAATTTAAAGTGGGGATTACCAAGTCTAGTGGTCTTCTTATCTTTTTATGGTTCCTGTACACATGCTAATTTTATGCACAGAAGGTCGCAGTAAAGAGAGGGCTAAGGGCAGAGACTTGGACTCCCAGGAATCTTGGGCCTAAGTCCTGACCCTTTTTGTGCACCAACTGTGCAGCTTTGGACAAGCCATTTAACCTTTCTGAGCTTCTATTTTCTCACTGGGAAATTTGGAAAATAATAATTATTATAATAATACCTAAATCAATAGATTGATGTGAAGGTGAAGATAATTAATGGGACAGTTCTTAGTCTAATATGTAATAATACATGCTCAAAAATGTTAGATTGTTATTATTTTAATTTTCCTACCAATTACCCTTCTGGCAATACTTTATTATTAAGTCAGCATAGCAATTTCTTATAAGTCATACGACACCCCAGGTCTACCACTTGCATGCCCTTGACAAATAAAAATGGCAAGTAATAGGATATATTGGAGTATATGAGGAAGCCATTTTGTGTAAACCTAATTCGGCCTGACCTTGTCTTTCCAAAAGGGCCTGACCGAGGCCTTGAGCATGCATTGTATATCTGCTTTAGAGATTCCCTATGGCAAGAGCAAAAGGCCCTTGAGATAAAGGTGCAACTTCTCTCCCCCTCCCAACGTTGGCATCTCCTTAAAGATTAAGCATCTTTCTTTAGGCTGGGAACCGATTGCGGTGCTCATCTTTGACTGCCCAGCCCGAGGCAACACACCTGCCACCGCACGGTGTTCACTGAGACAGCAGACCTATCTGCCATTTCCATCAATCGCTGTGCTGACAGAGCAGCCTCGTGACTATTGTAAAAGGGACATTTCAATTATATGTGAAACATACTCTTTGAGGGTATATAACCACCCTGTGTACCCCCACTTCTTTGGAGTTCTCTGTTCCTTTGTGGAAAGACTCTCCTGGGTTATAATCCTAAGATTTAAGCTCAGAATAAACTCACTCAAATTTTCATTTATAGATTGGTTATGGATTACTTTTGTCGACACCCTAGAGCCACCATACAAGAGAAAAGCAGAAGAAGAACATTTCAAAATTAATCAGAAATTTACATACGTACGTTGACTGTAAACTCTGACTTGTATGGAGAACTCAAGGCTTTGTCTTTCCTATCTGCAACTCATTCCACCCCCAAACAGGGGACCTCTGATATGTGCATCAATGGGAAGGACACTCTTGAGATTGGTTTCCTTTAGAATTTATTTTCCCTTTGGAATATCTTCCTTTTTTCATTCAAATTCCTTCATTTAATTTGTCCCACCCTCTTCTCTCCCAAGCTACTGATGAGAGATTTAAAGCCATCTCCTATCTGGGAAAAGCCTTCTGAAATGGGATGGTCTTGAAGAACTGAGAGGGGCTCTATTGGAAAGAAAAAGGGAAGCTCTGCTCTAGGGGGAAAGTCTTTTTCCCTTCTATAGGGCTTTCACTTTACTGTGTTCTTACAGCTGAAGGGCCAAAACCAAGGAAGAGAGGCCAATGGGATCTGTCTTCCTTTTGTCACCAAGTTAGAAGATGGGGTACAGAAGCTCTAGAATTAATTAGGAGTGTACTGGCTGACAGTCTTTTCCGCAGTAGCTATTTTTTAGAAATATCTGATGAAGGGTTTCAGGATTCTAATTCTGTTTGCATACTCTGGAGTCTTGGGGAACAGAAGTGACGTTTCTCAACATTTTAAGAACTAAATGCCATTTAATTAAGCACTCTGGAAAACCACATTTGACTGATATCTTGCTCATTTAATTTTAATATTTCTACTGTGTTGACAATACAATACTATTAATAATATCTGTCATGTAAGGTCTATAATCAGCAAATAGCCAAGAAGTGTGGAATCAAATATGCACTACTGTTTCCTTTTTTCCCACCTTATAGTTATCAGTTTTGTAATTCGCTGTACATTTTTAAAAGAAATATATTTAAAAATAAACATTTAAAATATATGTATGTACTGTTGTAATGCCTTTTATCTATATGAGAGTTTATTATTTTTAAAGAATCCACATATATATCATTTTATACAATTAAAACTATAATCATAACAAGTTATTATTTGAATTTAACAGATAAATAAACTGACAGAGAAGTTACGTCTTGTGTAAGGTCCCAAAGTTAAGAAGCGACAGAATTAGGAAATAAAGCCAGATGCTCTGAAACCAAGTCTTAGATCTATTTTCACCTCACTTTTTGTTATAGTAGCAAAGCAAAGAGGAATTTTATATTCCAATGATTTTCAACTTAGTTTTAGCGTTGACTTCATTCCCCAAATAAAATATCATGCATAAACCTGATGCATACAATGAACAAACATGGGCAGTGGAGCATCTGCTTGATTCCCGCCATCTCCATCTTGCAGAGACCTCTGAGGAAACTCCACTAAATCTGACACATCTCAAAGTGTGGTTTGAAGGCACTTAGCATCTAGATCTACCTCATCACCTTGGGCATGATCACATGTGGGCAGGACTGGCTACATAGCTTGTGGGACGCAATGCAAAATGGAAATGCAGGGCCCCATGTTAAAAAAATTAAAAACTTTAAGATTGCAACAGCAGAACCAAGCATGAGGCCCTTGTGAGGGCAAGGCTCTGTGCAATTGCATGGGTCGCATGCCTGTGAAGCCAGCCTTGTCCGTAGACCAGGATTGATCTTCAAAACCCTTCACTAAATGGTCTCTAGACCAGGGTGTTTATCTTTTCTCAACGACCCTTGTCTATGCTCTAGTTCATTCTCATACTCATATTTGTGTTGGGGAAGGGCCATTAAAGCTGTTCAAATGATATCGTAATGGGGTAATTTGTAAATTATTAAAAAAACATTTCCCGCCCCCCCCCCCCCCCGCCTGCATACCAGTCCTCCATTCTAGCTCATGGTAGACACCTATATTCCCAGGGGATATTAGTATTTTTTTAAAAAAGGAGTCTGAAGTGAAAGATATTCAGCTTCTGAAATTGAAGCTCATAGCTTGAAAGCAGATATTTAAAATTCCTTTAAGGTCTTCCTCCCACTCCTTATCCTGCCATTACAATATCAACTATCAATCTTGGTGGGCTCAGTTAATAGACCATATCACTAGATTGTGACAGAGACACTGCCATATGTTCATCACACCTGTCTCATATTGCTCCTGGACACCCAGGAAGATGGTGTTTCCCAGTCTCTCTTGCAGTTAAGTGGCTAATAGAGTGAGGATGGAGTGATGTTTACCATTTCTCGGCCTGGCCCCCAAACCTGTACACTTCCCCAAGCTCTCTCTCTTTCCTCAGCTGCAGAGCCAAATGCGAAGGACCCAGTGGAGAACTCAGATATCCTAAAAGATGATAGAGTCAGAAGGTGGAAGGATCCCAGGGCCCTGAATAACTCCAGGCCTTAGGGCATCTGGATCTCCAACACACCCAGTGATCTACATTGGACTATGGTGAGATTGAGAATAAATCTGTACTGTATTGTGTGACCAAGGTTTGGAGCTGTTGTACAACAGTTAGCATTACCTTACCTGACTAATACATATATATGGCCATATAACCTTCCTTTCTACTTCCCTGTGTCTCCTCACACAAATTCCCTGGCATCAGATGGAGGAGATCCCTTATTTAAAATGCTTACTTATGTCTTTCTTCTTAACCCCTGCTAGGCTCCAATAATGTCAGAAATTTGTGTGAGGAGACACAGGGAAGTAGAAAGGAGAATTATGTGGCCATAGATATGTCTCTTGAGTTTTCCTCTCTGAGTGTTTTCCTCTTGGAGAAGAGGAGGCATGTTAAACATGTTGAAAGGACTTTTGAGGGTATCATTTCTTGCCCTTCTCTGCATTTGTGACTCTGAGGAGAGCCTTTCTTGTCCCAATAAAGGATAGATAACATCAACCTGTCCACGCAGAGGGAAGCTCTGATATTTAGCTTTCTCAAGCATCCCCTGGTTCATAAGTGCTATAGACAGAACATGGAGAGGCAGAGTCTCACTAAAGAAGAGGCTAGAAGAATTGCTGATGTGAGGTAAAGTGGCTCTCTGGCATGGGCAGCTAAGGGGATAACAAAGATGGAGCCAAATGGAAGTCAGAACCACATCTCACAGAAGTCTGTAGAAAGAGCACAAACTCAAATGAGGTCAAAAGCACCAGAAAGTGCTAATGGGCCCTGGCTGAACTGAGTCAAGATCACAAGTTACCCCAGCCACAGAATTTAGCTGTGAACACCCTCAGAGCAAGCAGCACACAGATGGACAAGAGGCAGAAAGTTTGGATAGAAGGGCCCTAACTCTTCTCTGTGTCTGGCAAGTCTTGGAAGCCTCCTCTTTCAACCAATACGCACAGACAACATTGCAAGGAAAGAAATAGGGGATGGGAGTACCTTAGAGGAAAACATGACGACTCAAAAGACTAAACACTATAATCGGGCTGTTTAAATTATCAGATGGATTCCACTTTAAACAGGATTGGAGATTAACAAGTCTGTTCTGCTGAACGTTAGGTGGGAGATGGGGAGTTGGCAGGGGGTGGGGGAGTGGAGGAACTGAATAGTGACAGGGTAGGAAGCTCAGATTAGTTTATGATAAAATACAGTATTCACTCTTTGCACCTCTATGTTTTAGTATGAGTTAAATTTGGCGAATCTGTTACACATGCTTAAAAGAGAAGTGAACTAAACAATTTCAAACTGTCTGCTAAAATGCATACACCTCAGGACTCTCTTGTGGGAAAGTCTGGCTATGACAGATTTTTTATAGATTGATGTCACTCCTTTTCTTTATTCAGTGGTGCCGTGTTTTTTAAAAGTATAATTTTCCCACCTCTCTTCTTGTGAAATATAACACACAAGAAGGAAAAGTGCATAAAACAGTGCCAGGTTTTTCATGCTTTCTTCCCAAGCAGTGCCCTGGAAAATCGAGCTTGCCAAGAACAATGTCAGAAACATCAATTGACTACAGTGATAACAACATACCCAGAAGGCAGGTTGTCTGACAATAAAGATGCCAAAAAAGAAATTGCTGTACCTGTGGAGACCTTGAGCAGTACCTCGGAGGTGGTCCATAACCAACAATAAAGGCAGTGCAGAGCAGCTAGAAGTCCTTCTTTAAACCCAGTGGGGGCTTCCTGAGGATTCGGAGCCATTTGGCTTTGCTGGGTCACTCCAGGAAAGATACAAGTCCTGCATCCTGGAGCAATGAAACTTTTATCAAGGCAGCAACAGCAACAGCCACTAAGCACTCCCCTCTTCATGCTCATCTTTAAGTTTCCCTCTGGTTAACGATCGAAACCAAATTCTATCCCTTGTTAATTGGCCACCAGATATAATTGCGTGAGTAGAAAATAGCTAAGTAGGTAGGAAAGTGGTTGGACGCTCTCGCTTTGTGTGGCATTTTTTGCATTTATGCTGGTTCTTTAACCAATTCTTCTAACCCATGTTTGAGTGCAGCAAAATGGCACGGTTTTAAGCAGTAGTAAGAGAGTCTAGGCTTGAATATTTCAGAGTTTAACTGCAAAATGGGTGCATAGTTTCTGCACGGACCAGAACATTTTGGGTCATATCAGATTGCATCTCTTGTCTGGAGGACTTGCCAAAGTCTTCTTGTTAGGCTGGCTGGGGCAAGGTTGAAAGCACAGAGAGAAGAATGGAGACGGGATGTAAAGCCCCTGGGATTGATGGTAAGAGTTTGTGTAAGACCATGTCCAACTCTTGAGAGTGATGCTGACTTGTCACGTTGCACCTTGCACCTTGCAATATTGCACCTTGTCACGTTCATTTCTAGCTCAATTCTACCTTTTACTGCTCACTTGCAGCTTGAGAATTCCCATTTAAAGCAAATGTTTGGATTCTTGAAGAGAGAGAATTGGCCTTTTTGAAAATGTTTGGTTACAAAACAACTTTGATCAAGTATTAAAGTATAAAAAAGATTGTTAACGTTCTTTTGTGGCATTATCAGTCAACCAACATCATCACGAGACTGACAAATTGATAGTCTCTTGGTGAAATGGGAATAATCCTTCAAATAACACGTCCTTTGCATAAAAATGGCATTGGTGGACCTGACAGGCATGAGACAGCAGCAGTGACAAAAGCAGGTTTTACCCTTTTCCTCTGTCTTAGAAGTATACTAGGCAGAGAGAGGGAATTAGAAGAAAGTGACATAGACTCATGACCTCGTCCCCTGGTGAAGTATCAAGATCTGTGTGGGTTTGGGTGTGCTACTCACTTGCAAAATAACCCAGTCTTGGTCTGTTCTCTTGGTGTGTAGTGTTCGTTTTCTCTACCAGAGAGCCCGAAAGGTCATTTTGGACAGGGATATTATGTCCCTCAGGCTCCTACTGAGATGGCACACAAACTAGGACAGTTCAAGGAGGGTTTAATAGAGGAAAAAGGTGTGGGCAGGGTATAAGGAGACCACAGGGATGGTACAATGCCCCGGGACAGTAACAGAGCGGCTGTTAGCACCCTAGGCTCGAAGAAAGCTGGAGAGGCCTGGAGCTTCTGCTCTGTGACCTTTCACAGGAGCCAGGTGGAGGCAGGCAGGCCAGAGAGAGGAAGAGAATGCTCTTACCTTCCCCGTCCCTCCTGCCAGGGGCTTCCATGGGCTGAGCCCAAGGGGAAGCCAGAGGGCTCAGGAGTCCCGAGGGGCTCCCTGAGCTGAGAAGAGGGTCGAGAAGGGCTAAGAGTGGATTTGGGAGAGGCAAACTGCAGATCCTCCGCACAAATACGTTACTGTTTCTCTTTTAAATCCACAGCACCTGGCCTCAGTAACCAGCTGGTTGATTAAGAGGTTGCTTTTGGCATCTCAATGGCTCTTTTTCCTTATCTGTATAGTAGCAATGCACCTGCCTGCTTTCAGGCCCCACAGGAAAGGAATTGCTTACATCTATCTGAGCCGCCCTAAAAGAACCTGACTACAAGAATGATTTTAAAGCATAATTTAAACCAAAGCAATAACAGACCTCTAAAAGCCTTGATCAAGAGTCCTAAATAAATTCACCTTCTGTAATTGCCAGTACATGTCTATGTCCTCAACTTTATGAACCAACTCCAGCATCGCAGAGCTGACATCACTTCTTGATCAATCTTCAGGAAGGAATTTACTTCTCTAATAACACGCTTCTCAACATCAGGCTGGTCCCAGAATGACCATCAAACAGAGGCAATGTGAACAGCTGGGAGTATCTGATGGCAGTAAACACAGATGTGCCTGACAGGACATTAACTGCTTAGCACGTTGATGTAACTGACTTCTTAACGTTCAGCAAGGCTTTGTGGTCCCTGAGATGCTGCTGCCTGGGAATAACGATCGGCGCGCTCCCCATCCTCTCTTTGGCGAAGGTGTTTCTGCGGCATCTGATGCAGTGCTTCAGCTCGGTGTTAATTACGAGATCAGCTCAAGGCCTGTGATTTAGAGCCCGGGCTCGGAACCCTTTCCGTAATTCAGTTCCCGTAAGTATGTGTTATTGGCTCCCGAATGCACTTGCTTAAGCTAATTAAAAAATAAGCTGAAGAAATTCATTTCTTATGCAAAATTAAATCTGATATACACACTGAATATTGCACCTTGTCACGTTCATTTCTAGCTCAATTCTACCTTTTACTGCTCACTTGCAGCTTGAGAATTCCCATTTAAAGCAAATGTTTGGATTCTTGAAGAGAGAGAATTGGCCTTTTTGAAAATGTTTGGTTACAAAACAACTTTGATCAAGTATTAAAGTATAAAAAAGATTGTTAACGTTCTTTTGTGGCATTATCAGTCAACCAACATCATCACGAGACTGACAAATTGATAGTCTCTTGGTGAAATGGGAATAATCCTTCAAATAACACGTCCTTTGCATAAAAATGGCATTGGTGGACCTGACAGGCATGAGACAGCAGCAGTGATAACTTGATGAGTATTGACTGTCACCTCTACCCTGTCCTTCCCAATCTACCTAGTATCAGTGTCACGTATGCGGATGGATAGAATTAAGAGCAGGGTTTGCAAGAAATAAAACCTCCTTTAGTTTTTTTAATCCACATAAACAAACACGTAAAACTAAAGCTATCCAGTTTCAGACCAACGTGTTCCGTGTCTGTTCACTGCTGGGCTTCCAGATCTGATGGAGAAAAATCTCAGGGCACGGTCACTTGCTAATGTTTCTAACCCAGGCCGACTGTCTTAAAAACACATTCTTCGGGCACAGGCTATACTGTCCAGTGAAATACATCACTGCTCCTGAAAATCTTCTGAATAGCCTCAGACCACTGTTGATGGGTCAAGAGTGTCACTGTCACATAAAGCACTTGGCAAAAACTTTGAAAAACTTGAGCACTATTTTTTATTAGAGAATTGCTAAAGTCAGGATGGCAAGCAGGTTTTATCTCCCAGCAATTGTGATTATGCAAAGCAGTTATCTGGAGTAATGTTCTCAGAGGGACTCTCAGGTGAGTCCCAGCTTCAGTGGAAAGGAGGGCGGGGTCGCTGGGTGGTGTTGGAGGTGTGAGGCTGGGCTACTGGATCATCCCTTCATCTGGCTGCCTCTACCCTCTGCTTTCCAGGTACTGAGATAAAGCACTCTTCCTTAATGTGGAATACGTGTGTTTCACTGATCATATGTGGGATGACTTTATTATAATGATTGTATAAGCTATATATCCATATGTACGTATGTACAGAAAAATGTAACTTAGCACATAAAATTCTGTAGGAATTCACAGAATTTAGCTAAGTAAAAAAAGTGATTTGATGAAATGTTTATTTAAAGAAAAATACCTAAGTTCATGGTGGAGATGGTAAACATGGCAAAAATCCTATAGTTAGAAAATAAATTACTCTGGTTTGGAAAAATTATGCTAGATGATAGAGATGCAGAAATAAATACAGTCTAGTCGTTATCCTTGAGGAATTTGAATCTTTTTCTTTTTCTCTTTTAATTTCAACCAATTTTCATTTTCACATGAGTGTCAGCTATGGGTTTGAGATGAGTCATCTTAATCAACTGCCAGTGTTCTTTGGCTCCAATGACATGGCAGCTTTTGAATCCCTAAATGTTGTCGATGCCCTAGAAGAGAAGCAAGGTAGCTTCTCCATCTCCTCCAATGATTGGCTGGCTCAGGGGATTTGTCTTCCCAGAGAAGGGAGTCACAGCAGTTATCATCCTAGGGCACTCTCAGTGGGCCCCAGTGATAAGTTATTAATTTACACTGGGAACTCTAACTATTAACTAGCTTGGAACACTTGAGTCAACCCATCAGGTACTCCTCCCATTGGGGAAAGTGAACTAAGATCAGAGGCCTGCTTGGTGTTTAATGAATCAAAACAAAAGGAAATGAATGGTTTTAAGAGTTCGGTTCCAAGAAATCTTGTAGAAGTCAATCAGTTGTTTGATTTGAAATTCTCTCTTGCTTCACATGTATGCAAATTTTTCTCTTATACCAACTGGAGTTTATCATATAGTTATGTACTCAGGTTAATCTAAAGAATAATTCTCATTTTTTTAGAAGGAAATATGGTTATACATAGCTTGTTTTTTTTTTTAATAATAGCATTTAGTAATGGTAGTGTGGGATAATGATAAGCTTCACTTCAATTTCAGGAGATCCTCAAGACCCTGGATCTCTGGGATGTTGTTACAAGAGGAAAGGTACGTGGTCTGCAGGTAGAGGTTGATAAGGAGATGGGCTAGGAGGCTATTAATGAGACCTGGGTGATGGAGGTGATGGAGGAGCAGCAATAGTGCAAGGATAGTTGTGGAGGTCCCACTGACCCTTCCCTGATTTCTTAGAGGCCAGCAATTGGGTGGGAGGTAAGGGTGCAATGGGTGTTGTCTTAGGGAGCTGGAGGCCAAATGGAATGGATAAACAGAGAGACAAGAAACTCCAATGAAGGAAGCTTGGCTCAAGGTGTCAGTTCCTAGACTGGATAAAGATACTCTGAGTCCTTAAGCACAAAAGCAAATACTTGTCTCTCCACCCTCTGACATACCATGTGTTCTTAAACATAAAGACAAGAGTAATACATAAAACAAGTAAAGGATACCTAAAACAGGTTTTATTTTTTTTCATGAACACTACATGAATTCCTTTTTAAAATTTTAACTTATAAACTACTTTTAAAAAATGCAGGGGCTGGCCCAGTGGCATAGTGATTAAGTTCACATGCTCCACTTTGGCAGCCTGGGGTTCACAGGATCAGATCCTGGGGGTGGACCCACACACTGCTCATCAAGCCATGCTGAGGGAGTGTCCCACAAACAAAATGGAGGAAAATTGGCACAGATGCTAGCTCAGCGACAATCTTCCTCAAGCAAAAAGAGGAAGATTGGCAACAGACATTAGCTTAGAGCCAATCTTCCTCACCAAAAAAATAAAATAAAATAAAAAAGGCATATGCTTAGTTTGACTTTTAGGTATTCAGTATTGCTAGTGTGTAAGTATTTGGGATAATTCTGACTACTCAGAACTTAACTAACTCAGCTCTCTGAGGACAAGATCTGCCCATTGGTTGCATGCCCAACTGGTACAGTGTCCTGAGCATTGTAGGAACTAATAAATATTTGTAGATGGACAGACTGACAGGTTAAATGAATCCTACATCTATTAAAGGGAACTTCCACCAACTCATACTTATCAAGTTGAAAGTGGAGTGCAAAGAGGGGATATACTGTCCAGTTCACTACAAGGGCTAGAAGGTCAATAATGCATCCTATTTTCTACAGCTTTTGATTTTTCAAGTTTCATGATTTGGGGATATTTAATTTTCTGATATCAGTCTCTAACTGCCACCTGGTTATCCTTTATTAAATTAATTTTAATCAGACTATGTCTGGTATTTACTTTCCCTTTTGGCTATTTCTCGTCCCTGTTACACAGCTGACTCTGTGAGGGCAGCAGATATGGCTGTCTAATTTATAGCTGTCTCACCAGAGTCTGGTACAGAGTAAACAATCAACATATATTTGTTGAATAAGTAGATGATGACTGTCTCCTTATTTCTTTCCTCTTTTTTCCAATGGAGCCCTCTAAATAAGGTAGCCATAAGCTTGTCACTGAAACCAGCATCCTTTTTCAGAATGAAAGGAGATAATACCAGGACAAAGGCAAAATCTGAGATTGTCCCACCTAAACTGGGACATATGGTCACTCTACCTTGAAAAGTCTCTGCTATTTTTTCCCCTGGGGCTTTCTTAATGATTGAAAAGAAATGGGCAAACCATTTTTAGATAGTAGACGTCAGGAATCCAGCAAATTTCATTATTGCTTTTATGTAAAACAGCAAACAAGTTGCCAGCGATGCTTGCCTCTCTCCCAAGACTTCAGCAAGTTCTCTGTTTGGCTATTTGTGGTTTGTTTTGTTTGTTTCTTTCTTTTTGTTGTTTTTAAGGATTTGTTGTTATTAGGAATGACTTTCTGTATGATTCAGAATTTCTTTTCTTTTTTTTTTTTAAAGATTTTATTTTTTCCTTTTGCTCCCAAAAGCCCCCCGGTACATAGTTGTATATTCTTTGTTGTGGGTTCTTCTAGTTGTGGCATGTGGGACGCTGCCTCAGCGTGGTTTGATGAGCAGTGCCATGTCCGCGCCCAGGATTCGAACCAACGAAACACTGGGCCGCCTGCAGCAGAGCGCGCGAACTTAACCACTCAGCCAGGGGGCCAGCCCCCAGAATTTCTTGATCCTAAACAGTCTTGCTACCTGGTTCTCATTCCCTAATCAGTCTGCTTAGTTATTGTAGACTTCTTGTCCCAGGCTCTTGTCTGAATTAATTATTTGGCTTCTGCAATTCTCCCCATCTCCATTTGGAGCTCCTGCTGGCAACTGCTAGCCTCTTCATGCCGAGCACCAGATAGCAACAATGCAGGTAAGCCAGCCTGGACTTTGGCTGAAACTCTTACCCCTCAGCAGCGGCTTGGAAGTTTCCCCACTCTCCCTCCTGCCTTGCGTCTGCACTTGGTCTGGACTCAACCTGGAGAGCCACACCCTTGCCTTCAAAAGAAATGCAGACTACTACTTATCAGGGAAGTGGCTTTTCTTATAATTAATTGCTACCTGTCATGTAGCAGAACTTGGAAAAAATTCCACCAGGTTGTATAGTGTGGATTATTGGGGAAATTGTTAAAGCAAGGATCATGAAGAAGAGAAAGCCTGCAGTCTCCTTCCTCTCAGCACTTTATCGAGAGCTCTAGAAAGTCTGGGCACTCTGCTGGACACACAATGGATTTTTGTCCCAGTTGTTCTCCATTGTTACAGAGCAGGCATGAGAGTGATACTGTCAGTATGGGTACAAACAGAGTGTGAGGGTGCCAGGCAGCTGGAGTTTACAACCCAGCTGTTCCCACGAGTTGTCTGGGAAAAGTAGCTTCCAGACCTAGGGATCTTCGTGCCCGTGGGAAGTTGCCCTCAGCACTTCCATCATGCTATACAGGAATCAGTCCGCGTGACTACAACTCATCAGTTTCAAATAAAAATACAACTAAACCTAGATGATTTCAATCTGAAAAACACGTTCAGGAGATAGGCCTTCCTGTTGTTTTATTAGAAAGGAAACTCCATTGTTTTTTTGATTCCCTTTTAATAGAGGTAATGATAAAAGTAAAATGGAAATGAAAGATGATGGATGGCCTATGGGTACCTTGCTCAACGACACAAAACAAGACATCTAAATAGAAATATTAATCAATGCTCTGAGCTTAGTTCAGGTGCTAAGCTGTGGAATGTGATATATCCCACAGCTTAATTATTATTTTTATGGATATAGTGGCCCAACATACCCCAGGCAATTGCATCAATAAAATCTTCTGCTAGAGTGGGTTCAGCACAGGGTTGTGTGACTTTTCTGCCAGGTGAACAGCTTTGGATTTATGTTAGATTCATGCTAATATTTTGAGCAGTGCATCCTGGATCTTCTTCATTTTAAAAGCACACTTGAAGACACCTGCATTCAGTTCCCAAATTGGACCTTAGCGTTGTTCTGGAGCTGTGCCTGCTCTCAGCAAAAAAGATGTCAATTGCACTGGGACATGTGATGCTACATAAAATCAAGCTTCCTACAAAAATAAATTGGCTGAAACAAATGCTTTCATCAGAAATGTCACTACTGAACAAGAAATAAAAGAGAAATTTTTTTCTCCTGGGCAAGAGTAGTGGATTACAAAGAAGTTTTGTCCTGGTATTAAATTTTAAATTTGATTTTCCTATAGAAAATTAGCATTTGTTTAAGGCACATAAAGAAAGCAGATCAAAATTTCTCTCATCTAGCAATGAATCTTTATAAAAATAATTTATTTTAATGTAGCCATACTTTGCAGGAAAAACCAAAAAAACTGCAGGGGAAATCATGCCAGAGAGTTTTTTTTCCTGTCTAGGTTGTCATATTATCAACCTGTTGTCACTAATTACCTCATATTGTCATACTTTGTGAGGTTAGTTTCTTCAGTTTGGCTTCTAAGGATGATAAAATAAATGCTTGTAGATCATCAAGAACTGTAGAAAAACACAGAAAATTCAAGGAACTCTGTCCTCAATCTTTTCTAAGAACATTCTACATGCACCCACAGCATTAAAACATTTACTTCCCCAAAATAATTCTGGCTGTCATTGCCAGGTTCAAAATACTGACTCAACTAGAGAAACAAGTTTGAAACAATGTGTTATCCTTACAGTATTATTTTTTTTCATTTTCTTTCTCTAAATGTTCAATGTAATTTATTGTGAGATACAAAAGATTTTAACTTTCATCTCTCTGGCTTTTCGTGGATATGTGCTTCCACACTGAACAGTTTCAGCAGATAGGATCAAAAGAAGATAATATCAAATGAACTATAAATGGCAAAATTTTAAAAAGACATGAAGTGGTAATCTTGTATATCAGAGCTGTGTCTGTGCAACTTGCAAACATACAGATGTAAAGAAAAAAATGTTCCTATCCAGATGTTAACTCTGATAAAACTTAAACATTGGGATGTTTTGTCTATACTGTGCTAACCAGCCCAGTATTTCTGAGTATATGACTGTTCATACTGTGTAGACAAAACAGGTGGAGAATTGGACAGCAGCATTCATTTTTTTATCCAGATGTTCTGCCATCATGTTGGCAAAGCCTTTCTACAGTTTTAATAGTTGATACTTGATATAAACTTCATATCAGTACAGTTACATTTGGTAGTTTTTCCTGAAAACTCCTGGTTTTCTAATTTTCTGATTATTTACCCATTATTATTCTTAATAAGTAACTAATCTGACATTGGGTAGTTATTATGTACTGTTAATATGTCTTCAATGGAGAAAGCAAGGTATAATACACATGCACGTATATGTATGTATATATGGAACATTGTATAGTTTTTCATTTCATGCATGAATCCTATTCAGTTAATTGGCTTATCCATTAATAATTGGAGATGACATCGGCATATAAATAAACAAGTAGGTAAATACACATATGTACATAACCTAAAATTTCACTTTTATACAATTTCATTTCAAGTGTTCTTTTTGGGAATATACAAAAACAATCACATACCTCAGGGTTATTTGAAATATGTTATTTGTAAGGAGACAGGATCTTTATATAATTTTAAAATTCTGAAGATTTATGGCTTGCAAGGTTCTTTTTTTCTTCCACAGTAATGACATGCATCATTTGCAGGAAGAATTTTAAACTAAGTGTATTTTTTTGCATTTCTTCTGAAGCTCCAACTTAAATATTATTGTGACAATAAATATCTTTGCTTCAAGAACCCTTCAGAAAATGTAAGAGCTTTTAACAGGAAATAAATAAATGCATTGTTCTCTGAGATTAGGTCAGTGTCTTTGAATATGCTGTGTTAGAATGTTAATTGAGTTTGACATAAGCATGGATATAAAATGCATCGTGCCACTCAACTTACTAGCAGTGAAACTGATTACCAATTCTAATCGTTGTCTGCATGGTGACAGCATACCGAGATGGAGATGTTGAATATTTTAGTTTGTGATATTATCACGGTTGTTTAAAGTACTGACTACGTGTTTTGAAACCAATAGGAGTAATTGGTATGCATGTAAGAACTAGCAGGCTGAGCACATCATTTATTTATAGACTCTTTTGATGTAACTCTATGGGGGAAAAGTTAATAAAACATGGTTCAAAGATAAATTTACACTCACCACTATAATATGACATAAAGCACAAATTATTGTTTTCTAGTGAAACACATTCTTTATCCTTTCTTAAACTATTCACCAAAGCAAGAAGAAAAGGACTGGGAGGAAATAAGAGGTACATAGGTCCTACTAATTCTTTTAAACTTTTCTGAAGCAACATGTGACAATTAAAATCCCTGTGCCAACAGAGAAAAATCAAGAAATATGACAGAGTTCCTAAACCTCCCTATTTTATTCCATAATGTAGGTTATGGTCTCACAGGGTAGGGTCACCAACAAGTCAGTAGGATTAGAAACTGAGAAGGACTGGAAAACACACTTAGGGAGTAACAAGCTGGCCTCGTCTGAAAGGTCAGATGTAGGGGGAGGCAGTTCCGATGCACACCGTTCTGCAATGAGGACACAGATATGCTTAGTCTCTATGCAAATAAGGAAGCACCTTTGCGACAATATTAATTAGATGCCTAATTATGGTCAGAGAACTGATGACTTCGAACATGATGTGCTTCAGGCAGAATCAAAGCTCACAACGACATGCTAGAAAAGTAGGAAACTGCTGGCAATAAAAATATGTGATAAGAGTTAGAGATGTAGGCTGGACGTGGACAAGCAAGAAGGAAAGAGGATGCTGTGCACAGACAATTATCTATGGAGTATGACTGACCTGTCTCACGTTAGCTTGTGTAGAAGCGTTACTAATCATTGGAGGCCGGCAGTGAAGGGTTAGGGGATTACCTTGAAAATCAGAAGAGCTGGGTTTCGGCTTTTGACCTTTACCAACAACTCTGTAATCTTAGGCAAGAATTTTAATCCTTCTAGGCCTTATTTTCTTTATCTTGGACAAGATGGTTTCCCACTCTCCTTCTAATTCTTGGTTCCACGATGCCTTCTGTCAACAATGTTTTTAAAGTGGGAAATTCTAGGTCCAAGAAGTAGAAAAGATTGGCCCAATTCTAGGGTTTACCTGGATGATCTCATTTAATTCTCCCAACAACCTTGTGAGATCTTATACTTCCCATTTTCAGACAAAGAAGTCAAGATGCAGTTGTCATATGTAACTATAAGGAACAAAGCCGGGATTCAAATCCAGGCAGTTCGGCCCCAGAGCCTAGGTGCCTGACATCATACCACACTGAAATGAATGTCTGTGCTTGGCCCAAACTTTTCCGATGAATACAACCCCTGAATTTTGTAATCAAGTTACTAGCCAGAGGGGATGTCTAACACAGCCAGGTGGCTAGGATCAGTCCGTCTCACTTTCATCTATATACTGCTTCCACTCAGATCCCTTGTTAGAAATCCTGTTTTCAGCTCGGCTGACTGGGGAAGGAGACCAGGCACTCTTCCAGGTGTCTTCTCTTCTGACCATTTCATACTTGTGGTTGGGCTTCAGCGTTTAAAGCCTCTACGTCAATAGTATTTAATTTCATCAGCCCCACACTCATCAGGTAGTATGCTATAAACTCAAGCTTATGTTGAAATTCCTATTAGTGAGCCTTTTTTTAAATGAGAACTTGAGGGGGGCTGGCCCCGTGGCCAAGTGGTTAAGCTCGCACGCTCCACTGCGCCGGAGTATAAAATCAGGTGGTTAATATTCAGAACCAGGTAGCTGGATGAAGGATAGGACAATATAACTAGAAACAAACAAATTTCAGAGAAGCCACTTTTATAGGCAGAGCATTTCCTGGTTGTTTTAAACTGTGGTAAGTTGCAAAACCCATTCAAGGTATTTCTCATAAAAACTGCTATAAATATCAAATGTTTACCATGTGCCGATACTATGCTAAGTGCTCGCACACCTTATTTCACTTATGACACAAAAGAACCTCCTGAATCTGTTTTTCATATGATGACTCAGACTCATTTATTAAAATAGTTTGGTGGGTTATTATGACTGGCATTTAAAAAAAATAGACTAAATTAGGTTAGAAAAAAGCATTGTGAATTACATATAATAATGACAGGTACTACTTCTTAAAATGTTTGTTTCAGAATATGTGTGAATATTTATGTGTGTGTGTGTATTGAGTCATAATGTAAAATGTATTTTTTATTGATAGACACATTTAAAAACTTCAAAAACCCTGCCCCATAAGTTAGTAGTATTATTATATTAATTTTTAGAAGAAAGGTAAAAAGATCCAGCTTTATAACTATGACTTCCAAAGTTCCCAAATGAATTGGCTTCCATAGAGCTTTTAATGACGCCTAAGATAATGTTATTGTTGCGCGTTGCTTCCTGTGCCTCTCATGGTTTGCATTTGTTTAGCATCAAGGCATGCCTAGCATAGGGTGATTACATCTCCTCAGATCAGGCCATCTGTGCCATTGAGTAAGTGAGATACTTCAAATAAGTGAATGATGAATTCTGTTCCAGACTGTCCCATAAAATTATAATAAAAATAATAATGAAGTGCTCTCTAATAAAAAGAAAGTCGTTACAAATACTGTGCTATTGATTTCAAAGGGCAATAATTTTAGAGGAGCTCTTTCATCTGTGTTATAAATCTCGGCAACCAGTGGAGAAAATGTCAGGATTTTAAAAGCAAACAAATAGGAAAAAAAAAATCGCCTCACTGCTCATCTTTCATGTTGTTTTGAGTAAAACTAAGGTAGCACAAATATTTAAACAGATGGCTCAATGATAGGCTTTTTTCTTTACTAATCATAGTTATTAAAGCACTCACTATTTTTATTGTGTCTTAAATGGGCAGAGAAAATCTGAGTCTGATAATGACCTTTGTACATCATGCTGCAAATTGATTTTGATGACCTTTCACTCTCCTGTAATTAGGCTAGCTTCATGCACATTCATCTCCCTCTCTCTACTCTCAAAGTGCGTGGTGCAGTGTTTTTTCCTGCCCGTCCCTCAAAACCCGCTTCTCCTCCCCCTCCCCAAGCTTTGTCTCCATCATTGCTGGATTGGGTTTCCCTCTCTTCCCTGAAAGCCACGGATTCTTGAATAAAGAATAAATAGAGGTATTTAGAAGCTGACAAAAAAGAACGGTTGTTTTACTGATGTTTTGAATGATCAAATATCTGAATTGTCATGTAATTATGACCATTACAATGATGTCATTGCCATAGTCATTTGGTGATTGTGTACATTGTGTTGAAGACTTATTACCACATTGAATTAAATCTTGGTAGTTTAATTAATTTTATAAGGGTGTTTCTTTGTGACTAATGTGAACAGATGGTAGAAGTGGAAAAGAAATAAACTAGGCCTCATTTTCCTTTACATTTTCTTTGTTATTATACTCTGAAATTAAGAACATCAGACTAACACACATTTATACATACCTATTTTTAAATCATAATCTTTAAAAACATATTTGTCAGATATCCCCAAATTCCACATTTTCTGCTTTCTTTAGATTTATCATTATTATTTTCTTAGCTTTTTATTATGGTAAAATACATATAACACAATATACCATTTTAACCATTTTTAATTGGATAGTTCAATGGCATTAAGTACATTCACAATATTGTGCAACTGTTACCACTATCCATATCCAGAACTTTTTCATCACCTCAAACCATTAGACATATTTTTAAGCAACTACATTTTTAGTCCATTAGGGAATTTCTCTCTCTCTTCCTTATGTGAGGTTCATTAAACCATATCTTTAACATAATCGTTTAAATACGAACCCCTAAGCCTGAGGTTAATCATAAATGTGTTTTCCTCAGGACTACAGAATTCCAGAGAATGGTTTCTTGAGAAATATTAGTATAAGAAGCTTTATAGGTGATAATAGCTAACATTCATGGAACATTTATTCTGAGTAAAGCACTAAGCAAATTTGAGTGAAGCACTAAGCTAATTACTATACAGGTTAAGGAGAAAAAGTAGATAACAAAAGGTTGCTTAAAACGTTCCTTAAGGCAAAATTGATGTTATTATCAAGTTGACCTTTCCCACAAAAATGTAACAGTTGAGTTTCTCATGCATATGTGTACCATCCCACAATAAGTAAGCAAACCAGACCCAGTCTTAAGAATTGGCAGATCCCGGTGTTATTCTGTTCCGTCCCTGACGACCAGTCAGGGTCAAGCCAGGGAAACCGAAATCGGATTACGGTTGTTAAATGGAGGGAAGTTCATACAGGAAATTGGGTATACAAGTGGTGGAAATGCTGAAAAGGCCACGGGAGATTCCCAGGCAACCCAAGTATTAGCAGCAACCGAAGCCATTACTAGGCTGGAGGACCCAAGTGGTGATTCAGTGTTACGGCACCCTAGGGGCAGGAGTCACCGCGTGAAAGCTGGAGGCATGAAGGAGAGAGCCATTGTTGGAGACATGCGCCCATCGGGAGAGAGGAGGAGAAATATCCTGATATCTCCCTTCCTCATATGTGTTAATCTCCCTACAAGGCTTCCATTGGCCAAACCCAACCAGAAGCCATCTGACAAGGTAGCCTGGGACACAGCATCTTGGAGGGAAGAGCAACACTCCTCCCCTCCTACCTCTCTAGGGTGTGACAAAGAACAAAGCAGGGGAAGGGTGAAGGAGGGGCTTAAGGGCAAGGGCCAAAGACTGCCTCTAACCTTCCAAATCAGGAAATATCAAACCCCCTTCTAACAAAGACGAATAGAGAAAAAGGTAGAATGATTTCTGAAGGGCATTATGATCCACAAAATGAAGAGCTATGCTTTGAAAGAGCTTCTCAAGGAATATGACACCTCTCAGTTTTGTAATCCTTAATTCCTTTCTTTTCCTCATTCCTCACACTCAATTCATAAGCAAGTCTTAGCTGGACGCTCCAAAACGTGTCTTTGATCCAACTACTTTCACCACCTCCGTTCATACCATCATCTCTCCCTTGAATATTTACAGTAACCTCCTTCTGGTTTTACTCTTTTAATTTTTTTACTCCTTTTAAAAATTGAGGTAAATCTTACATACAATGAAATGCATAGCTCTTAAGTGAGTGCCCATGAATGTGTCTGCCAGTGTAAATAACACCCCAATCAAGTTATGGAAATTTTCCGTCACCTCAGAAAATCCCCTCATGTCCATCCAGTCCAGTCAAATGCCACCTCTCATAGGCAACCACCATGCCACTTTCTAACACCGAGTTTGTTTTGCTTGTCATTAAACTTCATATAAATAGAATCATACACTATGTATTCTTTCATGTCTGACTTTGTTCACCCATCATAATGTTTCTGAGATTCAACCATGTTGTTTTGTATCATTAGTTCATTCTCTTAATTTCTCAGTAGTATTCCATTGTGTGAATCTACTACAATATGTTTTCCCGTTCTCCTCTTGATAGACATTTGGACTATTTCCAGTTTTTTTGTTAATATGAGTAAAGCTGTTGTAAACTTTCAAGCACAAGTCTTTTTGTGGATGTTTGTTGTTATCTCTTTTGGGTGAATTCCTTGGAGCAGAACTGATTGATCGTGTGGTAAATGTATGTCAACTGTAAGAAAATGCGGAACTGTGCTCTGCATTGGTCGTTCCATTTTAGGCTCTCACCATCAATATTTGAGAATTCAAGTTTCTCCACAATCTGGAAAACTGAAATTGCCGGTATTTTTCATTTAGTCATTCTAGAGGGAATGCAGTAGTATCTCATTGTAGTTGTAATTTGCATTTCCCTGACAATGAATGATTTTGAGATTTTCATGTGCTTTTTGACCATTCATATATTTTTTTCTGTGAAAGGTCTGTTCAAGTTTTTGTCCATTTCTTACCTCCTTGTTTTAAAGTTAGTTTTAGTAGTTCTTTACATATTCTAAATATAAGTCTTTTGTCATCTACAGATATATATATATATATATAAAATATTTCTTCCAATCTGAGGCTTTCAGTTTTATTTTCTTAAAGCTGGAATTTTAGGTTTTAATTTTTATGAAATCAAATTTTACATTTTTTTCTTTCATAGTTAGTGTTTATTATATCCTCTCTAAGAAATCATTGCCTACCCCAAGGCCCTAAGGATATTCTCTTATGTTTTCCTCTAGAAGTTTTAAGGTTTTAGCTTTTGCATTTAGGTCTATGACACATCTTGATTTAATTTTTGTGTATCATATGAAATGGGAATCAGGGTTCATTTTTCTTTCAGACGTTTATCCAGTTGTTCCAACACTATTTGCTGAAAAGACTTTTTTTCCATATCAAATTGCCTTGGTTCCTTGTTGAATAACAAATAGACCTGTTTACAAACATAGATATTTTTGGATTCTCTACTCTGTTTCATTGAACTATTTCTCTATCCTCTTTGTCTATCACTTTCTTGATTGTGTGCTGTAGCCTTGTAATAAGTCTTGCAAATGGATAGTGTATGTCCTCCAACTATCTTTCAAGATATTTTAGATTTTTGCATTTCCTTATAAATTCTAGAATCAACTTGTCAATTTCTACATAGAAGCCTGATTAGATTTTTATTGGACTCATATTGTACATCAATTTTGGGAAGAACTGACACTTTTACGTCATCGAGGCTTCCAATCCATTAACACAGCATATCTTTCCATTTATTTAAGAATTCTTTTATTTCCCCAAGCAATGCTTTGCAGTTTTTGATGCAGAGTATGGCACATATTTTCAGTTTATTTCTATACTTTTAAAAAAATATTTTTGATGCTATAGTAAATAGTATTTGTGGTAGTCAGCTTCCAAGAGAGTTCCCAAAGATTTCCACATCTTAAAATGTTTGCCCTTATGCAGGCATTCCCCACTGAATAAAGATTTTGCGTAACCAAGAGGACATTGTGGGGTGACTGAGTGGGACTTCCAAGGCTGAGTCATAAAAGAAAAGGTGGCTTCTCCCTCAGTGTCTTTTGGATCATCGTTCGCTTTGCGAGAAGCTACTGCCACATCATGAGAACACCCACAGGGTCCTATGGAGGGGCACAGGGTGGGGAACCAAGCCCTCTTGTCAATATCCAGCATCAACTTGCCAGCCATGTGAGTGAGCCTGCTTGGAAGTAGAGCTTGCTGGCCCATCCAGCCTTCAGAATATGGCTGCTCTGGCTGACATCTTGGCTGCAACCCCTCGAGAGACCCTGAGCCAGAATCACCCAGCTAAGTTGTTCCCAAATTCCTGATCCATAGAAACTGTACGAGATAATAAATGTTCATTGTAGTTTTAAGCCATTATGTTTATGGCAATTTGTTATGCACCAATAGACAGTATAATACAATATTGTTTTTATGTTTTATTTTACAATTGTTTCTTGCTAGTATACAAAAATAAAATTGATTTTTTGTATGTTGACCATGTATCCTGTGACCTTGCCAAATTCACTTATTAGTGCTGATAGTTTGTTTTCTAGATTCGTTAGAATTTTTTTAATGTAAACAATCAAGCCATCTGCAGATAAAGACAGTTTTAGTTTTTCCATCTCAGTCTTTACGCCTTCTGTTTATTTTTCTCCCTGCTGCAACGGATAGGACTTTAAGTACAATATCGACTGGAAGTGGTCAGAGTGCTTATTCTTGCCTTGTTCCTGATTCTGAGGGAAGCCTTCCGTTTTTCCCTGAACACAAGTATGAGGTTAGCTGTAGTTTTTCCTAGATGCCTTTTATCAGATTGAGGAAATTATCATCTACTTATAGTCTTCTGGGATTTTCTATCATAAACGGGTGATCACATTCTTATTGCCTTTTAAAGAAATTATGAGAAGAAAAGATATTCTCTTAGATTTATCCACATAGTTACCATTTCCAGAGTTCTTCACCCTTTCTTTCATCTGGTATTATTTCCCTTCATCCTGAAGAACAAACTTTAGCATTTCTTACGGGGAGATCTACTGGTGACAGATTCTTTTAGCTTTTGTTTTTCTGAAAATGTCTCTTTTATATTGCTTTTTAAAAAGTTTTCTTCAGAGTACTTTTCACTGTCAACACATTTAAAATTACTCATATTTCCTCCCCTTGAAGGTGATTTTTATGAGGTCAGAAGCCTTGTCTTGTTTATTTCTGTATTCGCTTCACCTGGAACTGTGCCCGCCACAGTGTGGCCAATTTGTGGGCAGAAGGAAAGAAGGAGAGAAAGAAAGAGGAAGGAAGGAAGAAAGGGAGGAAGGAAGGAAAGGAGGAAAGAAAGAAAATTAATTGGCATGCTCTTTATGGCCCCTATGAAAATGTTTGGGTTTGCCAGTGTTTCTTGAGACATCAGTTGTATTCATCTGGTGTTTGAGTGACACCAATTAGCTTGCTTACAATAGCAATAAGAAAATATCTGGCAAGAAGGAGGTACAGAAAAAATGCCAATTATATGTAGGCCTCCAAAAATTTATAATACATTTTAAAGTACAAAGTAATTTATTATGAACTTGCTGTTATATATGTTCGTGTGTTTGTGTGTGCGTGTGTATACCTATAGATAGATTATGACATATATCCCCTATTTCATATTCCACATGGAATATATTCACTGAAACCTTGTAAGTGCAAAGGAAGTAGATAATCTTCACCATAAATAATACTACGAATACATACACCAGCATCCTTGAAGCGAGCTAAAGGAATTACTGGCACTTTTTCAGAATGTGCATACCGTGATTCTGTACCTAATGACAAGAAGATATGCACAGGCCCTGGGAAGGGAAAATTGGTGGAAAGAGGCAGGGATAAAGATGATGGGCTTAACCTGAGAGGGGAGTGAAATAGTTGATATTCAGTACAGTCGATTGACAAAGAGAGTTTTGATGGGAAATATTTTGAAAACATGCACAATTCTAAACAACTACTTCAGGCTAACAATGATTTCTTAGCCTGCAAAAGGAAAATAACTTCTAAATAGTGTCATTTATGATGTTCATAATGTTTATTATAAATCTACCAAGAATCCTCAGCTAGAAAAGATCAGGCTTAGGCTGAGCAGTGGTAATATATATTTTCTAGGAAAGAAGTGCCGTGGAATTCGAATTCAGAAGTTGTAAGCCCTGTTATTCTGTAGAACAATATTCCAGGACAACAATAGAAACATTCAGATTTGGGTCACTTAAAATGCACCTGGGCAAAAGGCTGTAACATAAGCTGTGCAGATCTGTGGATGGAGATGACAGCCAGGCAAGCTAACAGGGCTTATTCATCCCTAATTTTTTCTTTTTTGAAGAAGATTGGCCCTTAGCTAACATCTGTGCCAATCTTCCTCTACTTTGTATATGGAACACTGCCAAGCATGGCTTGATGATTGGTGTGGATGTCCACACCCAGGATCTGAACCCACGAACCCTGGGCCACCAAAGCAGAGTGTGTGAAATTAACCGCTATACCACAGGGCTGGCCTCAATTCATGCCTAATTTTGATGTTAGACAATGTTCAATAGAGCATTTGGTGAGATCATGAGAAGATTTTAAAAGAAAATACTTGATGTGGGTCAACTTATAAAAGGTAAGTGACATCAGAGTGTAGGTTTTGGGGACAGACTTAGGTTTGAATGTAGGGGAACTTTCTCCGTGGTTTGCCATGACAGACCTGGTTTAAGCCTATTGTCCCTTTCACTCTCAAAAGTGTCTCAAATTATGCAATAAATTATATGGTTACCCAATTTAAATATCAAGTCTATTGCTTACTCTGAGACCCTGGGTGAGCTAAAGTTTTCAAGTCTCAGTAGTTTACTTTTAAAATGGGAATAATGATATCTAATTCTTAGGCATATTGAGAGATTTAAATGAAATATTTAAGGAAAGAATCCACTTGTGCCTGGCTGGTTAGTTCACAGCAAACTGTTATTTCTTCATTGCTTGCATCCTCCTCAGTAAGATAACTAAAGCCCTCAGTGATATGACCCCAGCATGTCTTTTTCCTTCATCTATCTTAAACTTAAGCTTCATCTGCCTAAAACTTCTCAATCTTTTCCAACTCTCAGCCTTGGGCATGTTATTCATTAGATTGAAATGCAATCCTCATCTTTTCTTTCTCATTATTTTAAAATTCTCTTTACTTTTTTTTTTTAAGATTGACACCTGAGCTATCATCTGTTGCCAACCTTCTTTTTTTTCTTCTTCTTCTTTTCCCCAAAGCCCCCCAGTACATGGTTGTATATTCTAGTTGTGGACCCCTCTGGTTGTGCTATGTGGGAAGCCATCACAGCATGACCTGATGAGCGGTGCCACGTCCGCACCCAGGATCTGAACTGGTGCCTTGGGCGGCAGAAGCAGAGCGCTTGAACTTAATTACTCCACCAACGGGCCGGCCCCAAATTCTCTTTACTTTTTAAGGTTCACCTTTTCTGAATATTTATAGCTAGAAGTAATCTTTCCTATGCATAACCACTTTTTAAACTTTATGGCTATTACTACTCTTTAAAGTGATTTCAATGTTTTATGTTATTTGGACCTACCCTCAACTTTTTTTATTCATTAGGTTGTACTTATTGTACTATTTAAATATGCCATAACATTTAACAAACCTCTTACTGAATGATATTTAAGTTGTTCCCGGTTTTTAAATTGTTACATTTTTATATAATTGTACATCATTATATTTTATATAATTGTACATCATTATATTTTAAATTCATGTTATAAATGATGTATCTATGCATATATACTTTTTCTCCATTGCTGTAATTTGGATTTACTTCAAGGTCAGAAAAATTGAAAGTTTTTCTTGTGCTATCTAGTTACTTGTGTTTTTTTCTTTTGAAGTGCTCCCTTTTGTTCATTTTCTATTTTGGGGGTCTATTTTTGTATTAGATTGTTTTCTATTTAAAAAATCAGTTTCTAAGAGGTTTTTTTTTTTCCAAAATTAAAGAAATTAGTTTTTTGTCATGTGTTTATTGTTTGTTAAATATCTTCTGTCCATAACGTTTTAGACTTTGCTGGAAGGTTTTTCTTTTAAGTGTTGTCTAAATTATCAAATTTATGGTTTCTTAGTTTTGTGTCTGCTTAGAAAGATCATCCCCATTCCATAGTTATAAATAAATTCAGTCATATTTTCATCTGATACTTTTATGGCTTTATTGTTTACTTTAAATCTTTGATCCATCTGGAGTTGATTTTTATGTAAGCGTGATTTGAAGATGTGGATTTATTTTTTCCAAATAACTATATAGTTATCACAGATTTATTGAAAAATTCATCTTTACTCCCACTGGTTTGAGATGCTCTCTTTGTGCTAATTCCCATAAGTATTCGTGTCTATTTCTCTTCCATTGATATCTCTGTGTATTCCTGAGCCATTATTAAAGTTACGTGAATTAGAGCTTTAGCATATGTTTTATTATCTGGTACAACTCTTTACTCTTCTTCTTCGGAATATTTCTAGCAGTTTTATGTGTTCATTTTCCAGGCTAATGCAGTAACAGGGTTTCATTTTGTAGACTGTAGAGGTTTTGGGGTTTTTTCTTTTGAATTGATATCTTAACAATGAGCCTTCATTTCTAAGAACAGGATAAGTTGCATTTTATTGAAGGTTTTTATAGTGTCTTTCAACAGACAGTGAAAAAATTTCACCTTGTAATGCCCTACAGAGTCCTTATAATGCTGTTTCTGTAAAGATCTTTCTGTTTGGGACTATGATTGAGATAGTTTCTTCCATTGTAATTTTAATTGGTAATTATTTATATATAAGAATTTATATTTACTAACTATGTAAGCATCATATGTCTTCATTTGTAATAGCTTTCTTGTTCATTGTCTTTTTCTACACTTTCAGTCATATTATCTGCAAGTAATAATATTTCACCTTTTCTTTAAAATATTAATTGTTTTAGATTAGCATCTTTGCTGATGAGCATCTTTGCTCATCTGGATCCAAATTCAAACATTGTCAAGTTAATTAAATGTTCTAATCCTCAGTTTCCTCATCTATAACATGGAGAAAATAGGAGTACTTACCCCATAGGGGTAATCTAAAGACCAAAATGGTAATGCATATAAAACAATTAGCAAAATGTCTAGAACATAATATGCTCACAAAAATGTTAATCATTGTTTTATTTTTCTCAAAGTTAATTGAATAGTATAGAGTTTTATTATCATCATTAAATAATATTAATAGCCATTTTAAATGACTTTCAATGATAATGTGTGGAAAGGCCTAATGACCTATTTGTAGCGTATAGATTATAGTATGGTAAACAGTCTAGATTTGCCAGAGTTACAATATCATGCAATTTTATTATTTTAAATAAAGACAATAAACTATTGTGAAACTAAATGGTGCTTAATTTTAGGTTTTTGGTGAAATATGAGTGAATACACAAATTAGAAAAAGAGTGATGATAGTGGGAAGTCTTGTTTTATGTTTGATTCTCAACTTTAATGGAAATATTTATCACTTTATGTTTGTACCATAAGTATTTATTTACATGTTCTTTCTTTCCTAATGGAAAAGGTAGGTGCCGTGGTCAGTTAACTCATCTGCATGGTCAATTTGGGAAACTGACAAAACCTTCTGCGATGCATTGCCCAAGGGAGGCATTCAACAAATATCCTTAGTAAAGGCACAAATAAAGTCCACCATGAAGAAATAAATGGATCACAAACTATATGTTTTTTCCAGTTTCCACAGGGTCCAAGCATATGCAATGGAAACACTGTGTTACTCCATCCTCGGATGACAAGAGACAGAATCATACTTCATTTCTGCCTAATACATGCAACATTCTTTAATAAGAGGAAGATACTTAATCAGGAGCCACTATGTGCAAACATTGACTAAAAGTTTGAAATGTTAAATGCTCTTTCATCAAGGAGATTTTTTCCCCCTTAATACACATGTGTTAAATCTTATTCTAACAGCTAAATTTTTGTCTTTCACTCATAGTGGAAATTGCAGGTATCTTGCTTTTACTGTAAAACCTGATTTATATGCTTCAGCTAAATTCAGAGATTTCATTTATGAATGCTGGCCTGTGATTTATATCATTGTTTTCCTTTTTGGACAAGTCATTGAAAAATAATTTTTTTCAAGCAAGAAGGTATTAACCTCTTTTGACTGCAAAGCCACTCTTCTAGCAGTATCAATGCTAGTTTGTCACTTCTGTCAGCTACTTTATTACATTTGATAAACAAATAAATACAGCCCCCCATATCAAAAAACTAAAATGACTATTTTGAGGATTAGCCCTTTGGTAATCATCTACAACAGATTATGAGGCCTCTAAAATATTTCAGAGAATTGGCCCTTTTCCAGTTGCTACTGACATTGGGATTTGAGTTAATTGTCGATGCATCTCAAACAGAGCAGGTGCTAGTAGAAAGAACATTCCTTGTATTTTCTCTGTTATTTATAGTCAGAGCTCTTCTGCACTAAACCCTTGAGCTGGCTTTTTAGAGCCTAGTGTATAACAATTTCATTCACTTTCATGTCAACAAGCTTTGGCTTGATAAATTAAAAGGGAAAAATGCTGGCTAAAGCATTGTAGCCCTACGTGATTCATTTTGCTGCAAGTTCCTGGCAGTTGCCCAAGAATGACCTGCTATCTTCTTAGTGTCCTTATCATTTTCCCATCTGGAAAGGGCTGAACCTTACTAACAGGGGAGTTAAAGGCCTGTGCAGGCTGCATTCAAAGGCCATTAACAATCATAACTCTAAAAATCATCACCTTCTTCAGGCAAGGTTAACAGTTGTCTATAGAATAGATAGGAAGGTCAATATTTTCCTTTAAATAAATATGAAGCAGGATTTCTGTAATGACATAGGACTGCAAGCTAACCTGAAACATTACATTCTTAGATTTTGTGATCTTCCTTAAAATTATACAAAAGTAATTTTGAAGAGCCTATCCTTTAAAATTAAGCAACTTCTGGTATTAATTGTCAATTTACTATTAAACAAACTAACTCATTGATTTATTCTTCCCTTATACAACTGGATTTCTCTTAGGGGTCTTCGATAGAATGTTTATTTTAGTAATTATTTTAGCAATTAACTATAAGGATGCAAAGGTCCTCAAGGAAAAAAAATTAAACATTTTTGAAAAGAAAGGCTAAATGATAGCAGAATCAGTTTAAACTCTAATATTTAATTTTAACAAAATTTTTCCTAGCTAAGACTATATGTAGATTAAAGGAAATTAAATTTAAAACCTGATACTGACAGAGCATTTATCACCCAAGAAATTATCAAAGTCTGAATATAAGGCTGTGAATTCTAAACAATTATAATTTTTTGAAAATGAAAGGTCTCATCACTAGACATTTAAACGAACAATTTAAAGCTTTCAACAGCTAACTTATAATGCATGTTAGTGATTGTTAGTCTTACCTCTGAGGCAGAAAAATATGTAAAGATGACCAGAATCCTTGACCAGCCACCATTGCTAGCTTTAATGAGCAAGATCTGAGTATGGTGAACAAGGCCAGGCAAAATGCTCCCTCTTTAATAAGGAGAGACAACATGGAGAGAAGTCAGATGGATTCCCATCCCCACCCCAAATATGTCATTTGTTTAGGAAATGTCACCACTTGCAGAGGCTGCTTGGTGGCTAGAGAAGTTCAGACACTCAGGCCTTGAGCCCTGCCTGGTGACTGGAATGTTCTGGGGCTGGGAAGGGAGAGAGAGGGAGAACCTGCAATTTCAAGATTTGTGTTGCTGAAGTTAAAAACTTGAATTCTGCTTAGGAAGATGCTTATGTTTAGGGGGAAAAACTTCAATAAGATTTTTTCTGGATAAAGATAAAACCTCCGTCTAATTCTAGAATGGAAACTGAGTTAAATGTCTGTGAACAAAAACAAAAGAGGTTATCCTCACTGTGGGTGGACCTGAGCTAGTGGGGATAATCATCCACCCTGGGTGGCGGTTTTGAGAATAGCCTATCAGTCTCTGTGTGAGAGTCAAGCCTTTTGGGGTGGGGGCATTAACTCCAAGGCAAGAGAACGTAGTGAAAGATCTTTCCCCTGCCTGGGAGATGGCCTGAATCCTGCAACTTTTCATTCACTCATTAAACTAATATTTTTTCTTTGAGTACATACTCTGCGCTGGCATCATGTAATAGGGTAAATAGTCGTTAAAGAATCCTTGGGGTTAGTGACAGTAAGAGCAGGAATTTTTACATGAATTTTCTTTCTTTCTCTTTCTTAGTGTGTTGTAAGTCTCTTTTCTATTCTCAATCCATTACTGAAGTTTTCTTAAGCCCACAGCCTTATCTTAGATCGTGGTTAGGGACTTTAAGGGAGGGATGTTTTCCAGCTTAAACACAAAGTGATTTGGCTGTACAAAGTTGCAATATTCAGAGAGAAAAGAATCATTTTATGTAAAGCAATAGCTGGCCAGGAAGAATGAGCAAGACCTCGGCTTATAGGGTGACCAACAACCACAGAACAAAGTTGTGGGACACATTAGCCTTCCTCGAGAGAGTCTCAGGAATGCCTCCAGAGAGGTGCCTGATGGTCAATACTGTTCTTATAGCCAGGCAAGAGGGGTCCCTTTGGTGCCTAGGACTGGACAAGCCAACAGAGCTGTCAGGGTGGGGTACCCTGAGCCCAGACCAGAATAGCATGGGCCCTGGTCTGTTTTTTTCTCTTTCAGGGTTCTCTCTCTTTACACCCTACCTTACCTTTAGCAATGGTTGACCAGATACCCCCAGGAACTTCATGATCCTCACCTGTGGAACATCCCAGGACCCTATGGCCAGGGCCCAGTTCCCAGACGGTGGCCTGGAAAGCAGATTGCCCCCACTGGGCAGCCTGTCATTTCTTTATGGGATCATGGAAAACTGGGCCTGGAAAAGGGTGCTAATTTGTGAGGTCCTGTGTGTGGTCTCTCTCAGTTTCCACTACCACACTGCCTCAAGTCTATACAACCCACTGATGGCAAGGGAGTGCTATGGGTGTGATTTGGTCTGTGTGCACCACTGCCAGTGGCATGGAGGGCAGTCCCTCCACCTCATCATCAGGCAGTCCTTGGGGGAGCATACTTATCACCTCTGCAGGGAGACAGAAGTCATGCAAAGCCAGGAGTCCCTTCAATTGACATATTTTCTTTCTTTTGACAGATGTGGTGATGTTTTACTCTCCACTCTGTCTTAAGCTGTGCCAAACAAGGGAAAGACATTCCTTGTGAGAATGGGGCTATTCTTTTCACTCCACCCTTGGGCCTTTTGCCTATTTTCCCTGTTAGTTGTGGCATAAGAAGTCAAGGGAGGAGTCAACATTGAAAGAAATCACATTATATGAATGCTGTGATTACAGTCCACAGAGACATTACTGGGAGATGTGTTGTTCTATGTTTTTACACTGTAAAATTCTGTACGATAAATTTAATATGACTAGAAAACAACATGTTGTTCACATTTCCCTGTATACTCTGGGCGCATATGCATTTGTGATCATTTCAATGAAGCTCAGGAACAACCTTTGAAATGGAAGCCGGTGTTCATAGGTAGCAGGATGGAAGTCATGGGAAGCCGGTGTTCATGGGTAGCAGGATGGATGACGCAGTGTCATAAGAAATGATGCAATAGGGCCAACCCTGTGATGTAGTGGTTACATTCATGTGCTCTGCTTCAACAGTCTGGGGTTCACCAGTTTGGATCCTGGGCATGGACCTACACACTGCTCATCAAGCCGTGCTGTGGCAGCATCCCATGTAGAAGAACTAGAAGGACTTACAACTATGATATACAACTATGTACTGGGGCTTTGGGGAGAAAAAAAAGGGGAAGATTGGCAACAGATCTCAGCTCAGGACAAATCTTCCTCACCAAAATAAGCAAAGAAAGAAAAGAAATAATGAAACCAACAGTAAATAAATGGTATTAGGGAATTACAGAGGCAAGAACTTGTTTAAATACAAACAAGGTCTGAAGAGGAGGGCAATGTCTATAATAACTGTTGCTAGCCTACAGTCCTGACCATCCAGGAAAGTTGCAGGATACAAAACCAACATACAAAAATCAGTCATGTTTTTATACACCAACAATGAACTATCTGAAAAAGAAATAAGGAAAGCAATCCCATTTACAATAGCATAAAAGGCAATAAAATACTTTGGAATAAATTTAACCAGGGAAGGGAAAGATCTCTATACTGAAAACTATAAGACACTGATGAAAGAAATTAAAGAAGACACAAATAGATGGAAAGACATTCCATGTTTACAGATTGGGAGAATTAATTAAGATGTCTATACTACTGAAAGTCAGCAAAGTCATCTATAGATTCAATGCAATCCCTTTCAAGATTCCAATGGCGTTTTTTACAGAACTAGAAAAAAATCCTAAAACCCGTATGGGACCACAAAGAGCCCAAATAGCCAAAGCAACCCTGAAAAAGAAGAATAAAGCTGGAGGTGACAAATTTCCTGATTTCAAACTATGTTACAAATGTACAATAATCAAAACAGTATGTTATTGGCAAAACAGACACAGAGACCAATACAAGAGAATCAAGAGCCCAGAAATAACCTGTCACATATATAGTCAACTAATATTTGACAAGGAAGTCCAGATGCTCAATTGGGAAAAGACAATCTCTTCAACAAATGGTGTTGGGACAATGATATTCATATGCAAATGAATGAAATTGGATCCCTATCTTACACCACTCATAAAAAACTAATTCAAAATAGATTAAGGACTTAAATGTGAGACCTGAAACCATAAAACTCCTAGAAGAAAACAAGGAAAAATCTCCTTGACAATGGTCTTGGTAACGATATTTTGGCTATGACACCAAAAGCATAGCAATAAAAGCAAAAAATAAACAAGTGGGACTACATCAAAATAAGAAGTTTCTGCATAGGAAAAGATATGATAAAAAATTGAAAACGGCACTCTGCAGAATGGGAGGAATATTTGCAAACCACATATCTGATAAGGGGTTGATTTCCATAATATATAAAGAACTTATACAACTCAATAGCAAAAAAACAGAAATAATCTAATTTCAAAAATAAGCAAAGGACCTGAGTAGACATTTTGTCGAAGAGGATATTCAAGTGGGCAACAGGAATATAAAAGGTGCTCAACATCACTAATCGTCCAGGAGACGCAAATCGAAACCACAATGAGGTATCACCTCACCCTGTTAGAGTAACTATCATCAAAAAGACAAGAGACAACAAGTGCTGGCAAAGATGTGGAGAAAGGAAACCCTGTGCACTGCTGATGGGAAGATAAATTGGTACAGCCACTGTAGAAAACAATATGGAGATTCCTCAAAAAATTAAAAATGGAACCACTATACGATCCAGCAATCCCTCTTCTGGGGATATATTCGAAGGAAACAGAATCACTATCTCAGAGAGATACCTGTACCTCCACGTTCTTTGCAGCAGTATTTACAAGAACCAAGATGTAGAAACAACCTAAGTGTCCGTGGACAGCTGGGACATTATTCAGCCATAAAAAGAAGGAAATCCTGTCATTTGCAACAACATGGATGGGCCTTGAAGGCATTATGCTAAATGAAATAAGTCAGACAGATAAAGACAAATACTGTATGTTCTCACTTGTATGTGGAATCTTAGAAACTGAGCTCATAGAAGCAGAGAGCAGATGGGTGGTTGCTGGGGCAGGAGGTGGGGGATGGGGGTGGGGAGTTGGTGAAGGGGGTCAGAGGGTACAAACTTCCAGCTTTAGGATAAGTAAGTTCTGAGGATGTAATGTACAGCATGGTGACCATAGTTAATAACAGCGTATTGTATGTTTCTAAGAGAGTACATCTTAAAAGTTCTTGGGGTCGGCCCAGTGGTGCAGCAGTTAGGTTTGCACGTTCTGCTTCAGTGGCCTGGGGTTTGCTGGTTCGGATCCCAGGTGCAGACATGGCACCGCTTGGCAAGCCATGCTGTGGTAGGCATCCCGCATATGGAGTGGAGGAAGATGCACACGGATGTTAGCTCAGGGCCAGTCTTCCTCAGCAAAAAAAGGAGGATTGGCAGCAGTTAGCTCAGGGCTAATCTTCCTAAAAAAAAAAAAGTTCTCACCACACACACATACACAAATTGTAACTAAGTGAGGTGATAAATGTGCTAACTAATCTTATTGTGCTAATCATTTCAGAATATCAATCATCATATTGCAAACCTGAAACTTACACAATGTTATATGCCAATCATATCCCAATAAACCTGGAAAAAGAAAAGAGATATGGATTGAAATTTATTGCAAAGACATCATTTTGGGTTTTGGGGTGAAGAGGGATTAGGGAGAAAGCCCCCAAGGCAAATAGCCTGATAAAGAAGGAAACAGTTGAAGAATCAGCCTTCACCAAGCACACTCACTCAGCGGGACCAGGGGCAAAATATAGGTATATTTTCTTTACATGAAAGTTAACTGTGAAAGAAGCTCAATGGAAACCCCTAGGACATTACAGCCAACGGTTATATGGCATTTACGATATGTTCTACTCTCTTTTGCATGTATTAACTCATTTCATTTTCACCACAACTCTAAAGTGTAGGTACTACTTATATACTCCTTTTTCAGGTGAGAAAAAGGAGGAGAGAAATTAATTACTTTCCCACAGTCATACAGCCAACAAACAGGAAACCCAGGAGACCCAGGCCGGTTGGGTGCAAAGTCTGAGACCTCACCGGAAGATTTGTCTGAAAGAGTACATCTATTCTTTCACTATAGATTTATTTAAGATGTGAAGTAAAATCAACTGCTAATCAAGAATGAAGAGTATTGACTGAGATTGGTTAATCAGAATAAAAATTAGGTCACCAAGTTCTCTCTCAGATTCGGATTCTCTTTAGCCAGGAGGCAGAGACGCTGTGTAGGAGGTGAGAGCACAGGGACGAGTGTAATTCTTGCTGTGGGAGATAATGCAGTCTTCCCTGTGCTAGGGGAACAGTTCAGGGAAACTCTTAGTCACTGTGGAGGTGTTCAATTGGCAGAGAAAATTAAGCTCTTCCCTCTTGCAAACAAAGAAGAATAAGCTAGTAGACGGAAACCGAGGAAAAGTTTAGGACAAAGCTGTAGGACAGAGAAGGTCGATGCTAGATAAGCAGATTTTGTATGGTTGAGCTTCACATTTTCCTCTTTAAAACTCTTCTCTTCCATAGCACAGTGTGATAAAGACTAAACAAAATACAGTTTGCCAAAATAATGATTTATCGGGCAACCCCGTTTGCCAATCTCTGCACTGGCTCTGAAAGCGTATTGCTAATCCTCAAATGTATTATCATCTGTTTTGCTGATGAGGAAGCTGAGACTCAATTTAAATAACTTGCTTAAGACCATACAGCTAATGACTGGCTGAGTTAGAATTTGCAACTCCTTGCTGCAAAAATCTGTACTCTTTCCACTGAATTAATATGATCCATTCAACCCTTATTTATATGAAATGCACTGAGCAGGTCACACACTCCAAAATTATTCTTTAGATTCCTCTCTTTATGTCTCTACCTACTGGACCCATGTATTTGTATTATAATCCCTAAATTTTCTAGTGATAAGGACTATTCCCCATCAAAATACTAGGTGTTTTCTTTTTTGCAAGGGGAAGTTTGGATAGGGAATGAGGTCCGCCACCATCAGACCTTCTATTTAACAAGTCTGAATAACAGTTTTTGTAGTGGAAAATGATAGCAGATTTAAAAAGATTATCTTAAAATTGCAATTTTCCTCTTCTTCTCTATAGAGAATGGCAATTGACAAACAGTTCACTACACAAGGTGGCACTCAGAATCTCTCTTCTTTGAGCATTAGCTACCATTCTAAGCAATAAGTAATAATATTTTTCTTACAAATGATAGAATGCATATTTTTAAATCATATACAAAAAACTCTAACCAAACAAGCAACTTGCTGGATTGAGAGCCTTTTTGTAGTCTTAGAGTGAGGTGCACTATATCTGGAGTATATTTACCTTTTGATTCTAAGATATTGTTTTGTGCAATGCCTTTTTAATGTTTCTCCCAAGTGCATCAGTTTCATTGCAAAGCTTATGGCTCAGGGTCGCCCGTAAAGAACTGGTCCAGCCCTCTAGAGAAATTCCCTGACTGCACAGAGTGGAAACCTATTATGGCTGCTCCACAGCCAAACATTTGAGGCACCAATCAAGGCTGGAAGTGCGAAAGAGGGAGAGCTGAGAAATCTTAATACTGCCAGCTGTTCTTCACCTTGACTTGGCTCTATCAGCATTAAAGAAAATTAAAACAAAAAAAAAGAGGAAAAGAAACCGTTGAACCCCAAATTGAAAAATACATCTTTGCTCATAGCACTTCCTCATCTGTCAGCATCTCATCTATTTCTTCTTAGTAAACCAACACATCAGAACAGCCTTGTGGATGCAAACCATAGGTTCCTAGGGGGTAAATTATATGCCTTTAACTCTTTAAGGAAAAGAATCCTGCCCTGTGATTATCACTGTGTGTCAGTTTTGTTAGGAAGGAACACCATCCTGCTTCACATGAGGCACTCGGAAGACTAAGACCCTCAGCCGCGAGGGATTTGCCAGAAGAGAAGGAAGAATCAGAGTTTACAGAATTAAACAAAATGGAGACATCAGTATTTATTGTCTGCGCATCAATGAGATTTACAATTCTTAAAATATGCAAGCAAAAACATTTGTGAAGCAGATAAAGACTACAAAACATCTAGAGATTGCTAATATTAACATATAAAAGAAATATCACACCGCAACATGTTAGCGCTAATGATTTAAAATACTACTTACACTTTAAGTGGCTGGACTATGAGCACATATTTTCTCACAACCAGGAACAATTGCTGGAATTTTTTTAAGCCCTTGTTAAATATGCAGTGTCAAGGGTTATGGAAATAGCACCATGAATGTAATATCTTGCATAAATTTAAGGACCTAAATTTAAAATATTTGGTATTTGGGATGAGGCTAATATAACATGAAGCTTAGAAAAAGCATGTTTGAATACAAAGAACAAACACCAAATGAACCCAAAAGAAGTGTAAAAAAGCCAGGGTGAAAGGAAAATAAAACAAAATAGGAGAAATGTGCCACATAAAAATACTAACTCCCGTATTATTTTTCAGCTGCATAATTGACATCCCTTTATTTATTTTTTTGTAGACCAAAAGGTGAATAATTTGACTTTAAGCTAGAGGCGATGCTGGTAGAGTTGTTACAAATAAGAAAATAAATTTAGATACTTTTTTTTCCCATGTAAAACCTTACTGAAATTTTTAATGTTATTTTTAAAGGATTTAATCAACTTCCAATTGTTCTTGTACTGATTCCACCCAATCATCTAGCTAGTGGCTTTGGGAGAAACTCCTTTGGAGCTGCATAATTCGCAAATCTGTGACAGAAAACAAAAACTCTTCTTCTTTCTCATAATTTGTTCTTCTTTCTCCTGTGTTAGAGGACTCTGGAATTGTCTAAAAGAATGACGAACAGAGCACTGTTGCACTTGGCAACATCAGAGGTGGCAACATATAGGAACAATAAATGTAAACCTCCTTTATCAAAGACTCAGGTTTGGTCTGAATTTCCAAGAAAGATGTGGATATGGATTATTCTACTTTGGGGAATATTATTTTCCCACTGTCTCAAACATTCTATATTGTTGTCCAGATCCATGTTGTCAAGGTCAGGACTCTTCTCTTTTACTGTGAATACCACCCTACAGCCACACAATGCTTGAGGAAGTCATTTGCAGGCATCGTTTTAAAGAAGAAACTCTCATTTATTAGGTGCCAGGCATAGTGCCAGGGACTTTTCATGTTGTAGCAGTCAGGATCCTAGAAAGAAACAGATGGCATCCTCAAACAGGGATAATTGAGAAGAATTTAATAAAGGGACTATTTACAAAGGTGTCTATGGGTTTATTTTAGGGAAACTAGCAAGGGATGTTGCTGTGCATCGGGACTAGCAACAATGAGGACCCTTTCCCACCCTAGACTTAAAGTGTGACAGAGGGAGCACCTAGCAGGACCCAGAGAGAAAAGAGGATACTTAACTATATCTGAGACCTTCAACAGATGGATGCAGCTCACCCACAGGCACCGAGAGGAGAGAGAATGAGGGAATAACTACCCTGACCTCACTCTCCTGTCTTCTCAAATTTCTTTTGGTGTCTTCTACTCACCAAACCAATCCCGAAGGCAGAGAGTAGACTTGTCCATTGATTTGGTTGATAAATGTCAGGACCTAGGGCACAGAAGTGCGTAGAAGATGGGAGAGTGGATTTGGAGGACAAATGGAGAATATCCAACAGACACAGCATCTCACTCACTCCTCACCACATCCTAAAAGAAATACATTATTAACATCTGCAATTTATAGTTAGGGTGTCTCAGGTTCAGAAGGCCAAGGAAATTTCACAAGAACACACAGCTAATAAGTAACAGCATCAAGATTGAAACCTAGATCTTCTCAGTCCAAAGCTTTTTTCCTTTCTTCAAGGAAAGTGAGAAAGGGTTGAGGGCAGGGAATGGGAGGAAAACAAGAGTAGGGAAATAAAGTAGCTGATACATATTGAGCACCGGCTATGTCCCAGGCATTGTTTTAAGTTTTTAAATAATGTGCAGGATCCCATTAATCCTCTCATCGATGTGTGAATTAGGTATTGTTACCTCCATTTCATGGAGCAGAGCCTTAAGAAGACTTAGTAAGTTATCAGGGTCAGTCAACCAGCAAGTAGTAGAATTTGAACCTATGCAGATTCTGGGATCACACTTTTTTAGCAATTGAATTATAGAAAATGTGGGGAAAAACCAAAACCAAAACAGAAGAAGTCTGAGTGTCCTGCACAGCTGCCTAGAACTCTCAGGGGTCCTAAATGCTTTTTCTGGATGTAGGCAAATCAGTTTTTCCTGCCTGTTTCTTTTCTGTTCTCTCTGCTATTCATGTGTTATAGTGTCAGCCATGGTGATGGTGGCAGAAAAGGAAATGAAACTCAGTTCAAACCATTTTATTATTTTGGGGACAACTATGTGAATCTGAGAGGCATAGTCAAAGCTGAATTCATCGTATTCCCTCTTAATTCTATTCCTCCTTTTGTACGCTCTCTCAATTAATGGCACTACCTACTTTTCATTGTCTACAACAGCCTGGACAGCTTCCCAAACTATTGCTATTATCATTTACCAGATTCCTCTTTGAGTGATTCTTTAAAATCACTCTATAGCATTCTAAAAGCACTGCATCCCTTTTGAGGATATTTATTGCATGCCTTTGAAATTGTGGACATATGTATGTCTGTCATCAGCCACTGTGTCTTTTGCAGTTGCTGCCGAGTCCCCTCTGCCTGGTACAGGGTAGTACCCCAATAAAGGGTTCCTGAACGACCAAATGGAAATTGGGCCTCTGTAACTCCTGTGTGTAAATGAAAGCATTTGACTTGCTATGAAGATATTGAGGAATGGATGCCTCAGATTCTCCAGCCTTTCTTTCCTAGCAAAGGCCAGGTAAGACTGCAATTGCCTGACGTCCTTTTTTGTTTTCTTTGATACCTCACCTGATGTAAGCCCTGCTGTTCTTCAAATGTCAGACTGACTTGGAAACAGTCCTTTGATATGCTGTTTCATGGGGTTTGCAGATACTGAGTTAGGTGCATTTTGATTCTCTTTGTTTCTATTTTTGTGAACTCTTCTATAGGACATGGGTCAGAAAGTCCTCAAGGTTAACTGACATCTAAATGGCGTTTTTCAGCCAACAAGACTATATTGTTAAACTCTCAAATGCTTTGGACACCTAGTCAAATGTTTTGGCACTTGTCCCCATCATTAGCAATGATTTCAAACCAGAGTGGTTGGCAAAGAATTCTTGAATCAAAGGTACCAAAGTAGAGTTTCTTTAAGGTCACTGAATATAAAGCCAAATCTTTTCACTTCCAAGGGAGGTGTGCACAGCTTGCTCTGAAGAAAGAAGCATGCAGGCTACACTCTTAGGTTTGAAACACTACTCACAATGTCTCTTCTGCCACAGAGGCAGATGCATTCTAAATCAATCTCTCTCCCTCTCTCTCTCTATCTCTATCTCCTGTGTTATCTTTCAGCAAGCCATCTTGCTGAGAGAAGAACCCGGGCCACTCTGCACTGCCTGGGTGCTGTAGCATTTGTGTTTAGTGGATGGCTTTCTCTGTATGGCAGCCTCTTGTATTGAACTGACGTTCCACCCCTCTGGCTCACTGCTCCCAGTGTCATCCGCTATATCAGCATCTGTAGCAGCTGCCGCTTCTTCTGGCTGAAAAGTCTCAGTGTTTGCCTTTAAAATGTCATTCCTTCAGCTCTCTCAATATTCAGACTCACTCCTCTGTTCGTTTCCAGCTGCCCTCAAATGTATTCAGAATAAATGATGCACAAAGGACGGTTTAAACACAGGAAAGCAGTTGTAGGCAAGGCATCTCCCGTTCACCGGGCTGTTCTTCCTTAACAACAAGTGTTGCATTGTCATTTAAATACATTTCTGGCACAGGAGACTTTGGCTGTGAATCTGCTTTGGCAACTGAGAATGTTTAGCGGTTGCCAGGCAAAGAGGGAAAAAAGAGTCGATGGCGAAGGGGTAGAATGATCGGTTTCTGTGAGTTGCCTTTCCTTTGTTTTCCATTCTCACTGCCCATCATCCAGCTGGGCTTTACCACCCCAGAAAGCTAGTACATCCCCGCCCACAGCGCTTCACCGTTTCTCTCTGTGGCATCTTTGCACCTTGACCACATGGTTTTGCTCAAGATTCTCAAGTTTGGTATTTCATCACTTTGGAAATTAGAATATGATAAGACCAGTGGAAGAGTTTTCTGTGAAATATGAGTTAGCATCCAAATATGAGGTATTCCCATGCAGTAAGCATACGAGAATCTCACTCAGAATTTAGTTCTTACAATTAAAATATGGTCTCTTCTGCAGCCATAAGAACAATATAGCAGAATTTATAATTTTTAAAGCATTAAATTCACTAATTAAAGTGACATCACTGCCATTAGGACATGACTTTGAATTATTTTGGGGGTGCTAATTGACGAGTAATGCAGATACATTTTCCCTGTGTGGTTTGCCTCCTTCATGACCCATTTGCCTCATGGTTAGCCAGGGCTGAAGGCTCTGTCTGTGGCCAAGATCAGGGTGAAGCCACATGACCCGTTTGGGCATTAAACCTATAACTTGTTTTAACCTCATTAGAAGTAACTAACCACAAACATAGTCATTAGAAAGTAAAGTTTCCATCCTAGTAATTTCAGTCTTAAGTTTTGAGATTAAGAGAGAGGAAAAATAATCACTTTTTAAAGCCTAAAGCACTCTAAAGAAGTTGCCCTACCTTCTTCATTAATATGGTTCAAATAAGAAAATATTAGCCTGATTTTTATCGCTATAATCACAAAAACATTGTATAGCTCTTGCTATGTGCTAAAAGCTTTTCTTAAAAGCACTAAATGTTAAATTAGTTACTCCTTATAAAGCTCTATGAAATAGCTATCATTCCTGTATTACAGATTGGGAAACTGAGGCATGCAGAGATTAAGTAAACTGCACAGTGACACATAGTGCAAGGGGTAGAAGTGGAACATAAGCTGAGGCCGTAGCTGCAGAGACCACGCTCTTGACCGGCATGCTATCCTGCTCCCCACCCCATGGATCTTGAACTACCACCCTGGGCAGAAACAAACAACACATGCTTTCTCCTACTTTTCCTCTTTGTCATGATTCTAAGCATTCACAGTCCAACTCAAATGTCAGCTCTCTCAAAACGCTTTGTCTGAGACCCTCACCCAAGTAACAATTATAGCCTATTTATCAGTATTCCTACAACACTGTAATCATTCTTTTATTTTGACATTATATAATAATTCAGGTATTTATTTATGTCTCTTTCTTTCCTATTAGGCTAAAACCATCTAGTGTCACATTTGTATTTCCAGAATCTACAGTGTCTAGCCTATCTAAGATTCCAACATCGATTTATTAAATTAATCAGACCTAAATTAAATAGTTGATATTGGGCCTTCGTATGAATCTGAAAATGAAAAAAATTAAAGGAATTTACATAGCTGAGTATTTCTGGATTACAATACATAAAAATATTCACTAGGCTTATTTAATATATATTTAGTACCAAAATTTGAGCAGGTGTGAAAATCAAAGGGAGGGGAGCAAAATCTTCAAACCTTGATCTAAAAGGAGTCTTGGAAGGAAATAAGTTTTACCTCTGGTAAAGATGTATTTGTAACATACCTGAAAACTTTGTCAAATGCCAGTCCAGTTACAAGCCGACACAGTTATGTCACGCAGTTTAAAGTTTAAAGCAAAATGATTATCTGTCCCCCCAATGGTGGCTGCCTTGCTGTGCTGCTATGAAAAAGGCAGAGTGTATGATTTCATGATGGCCTCTCTCCTTCAGTGCAGCCCCCCACATACAAAGAATGGGTCACAATGTTTTCTTCTCCATATTGTTAGTATGACTTGGCCATGGACAGCATCAGGAGTAGTATCTGTCTCTCTAGATATCCGTCATTATCTCCTCACATCTAGACATAAGTAAGTCCTCCCAAGGGGATAGACAATGAAGAAAACTAGCAATCCCTTCTCCTTAAAGAGAAGATGGAATTTATGTTTGAGGATGTAATTGATAGTTACTCTATACTCGTCCATGTTGGGCTTTCAACCTTCTCTCTTCCTCCTTTTCCACATACATTCCATTCGTAAGACATGTCAGCAAAACCTTGAAAATATTTCCTAAACCTGATCATTTTTTTACAACCATCACCCCAGTCCATCCCTCGCCTGAGCTTGCATTTGCTGTACAAGAACTTTTCTAACTTGCCTTCTGGCTTTCATTCTTGACCTCTATTCTTCAACTTAAGCCAAAGTGATAACTTGAAATCGTAAATCAAGTCACCTCACTCCTGTTTTCAACTCTCCATTGGCTCCCATCACACTTAGAATAAAATGCAAAGTCATTACCACAGGCCTCCATGATTTGATCTTGGCTGTCCTTTCAAACTCATTTTCCACTGCTCCTAACTTGTTCTTTAACCACTGGAGATACACTGGTTTCCTTGATGTTCCTTGTATATGCCAAAGGCATCTTATCCCAGGGCCTCTGAACTCACTCTTCAGGCTCTCTGCTTGGAATGCTCTTGCCCCACATATTCACGATGTTCATTCCTGTTTAATCTGTCACTGTGCCAGAAAGTACCTTTTCTGAGAATACCTCTCCCAAGTCCCACTCTATTCCTTTACCTACGTTATCTTTCTTCACAGTATTTTGATTTATTTGTTTATTGTAGGTCTTCTCCTGGAACATAAATTCTCTGAGATCAAGGACTGTTTTGTTCACATTTTATACCTAGCAGATAAATATAGTACACAGTAAGTAGTCAATGAATATTTGTTGAATGAATGAAATTCAGTTTCATTCTAGACGTAAGATTTGAATTTTAGGAAGCATCTCTGTTTAGTGTCATGAAATTTGAGTTGCTCAATTTCAGTAACTACTAGTAATCTTTTAGAAACATCCATGGAAATATTCATTTCTTTAGTCTTTGAAGAATGTTACTAATATGGAAGTAGAACAAAAAATGATCTGGATATGAATTTAGGGCCACTGCAATAGAGAGAGGTCAAGTGAGAAAGAGAAAGACAAAACTTAAAAGATGAGTTCCTTCTTGTTTTCAACAATTTAAAATGTGAATACTGTATTGACCCACTTTGCTTGTCAAGACCCATTGAAATCTTTTTAGTATTATCAACATGAATGATAAGATTAGGTATTTAGATCTTTTTAAGCCCTATTTGAAAGTCAGTAGATTCGAGGTAATATTTAGACTTCAGGTTCTGACAAGGTTTGCCAAATTGCAATTCTTTTGGAGAATGCTATCTGATTCTGGACATCTGGGGAGATTTATGGAAGAAGTTGAATGCTATGGATAGGAGGAGTTCATTGCATTCTTTGTGGGTTGCGCTTGAGGTGTGCTAGAAGTTAGAGGCCTCTGTGCCTTTCACTTTGAAATACTTGGTTACACTTTAAACTACACATGCATGATTTGTACAAAAATAATGTCTGCTGATAATTCTAAACTCACATAGCTCAAACCTTTATTTTGAAGGACTCAATTGCATGCCTACTTGGTGATTTCCTAAAGGAAACGATTTGGTGTTGTTATCGTATCATCTACTCCCAGTGTTATCTATTGTAAAAGCACAGCTCTTATATAGGTTGGCAGCATCCTACTGTTCAGACTCTTGTGATGGCACTGACAATAGTTCAGCAATTGGCTCAAAAACCACAAGATACATTTTGCACTGAAGATTGCATAATGGGTTGTAATCTTTCACTACCGGAAAAACAGAGTTACAGAATTTTGGAGCAATGAGAAATTTTGCATAGTAAAACAGCCCTCAAAAGGAGAAGAGAACTCAGAGAAATTAGAAACCCAAGAAGGATCAGAGATGCCATTGATGGCTTGGAGATGGTGGAGGGTCGTGGGTCAGAGAGTGTGGATAGCCACTAGAAACCTCAGCCAACAGCCAGCAAAGAAGCGAGGGCTTCAGTCCCACAGCCACATGGAACTAAATTTGGCAACAACCTAAATGAGGCTAGAAGTGGGTTTCCCCCCAGATGCTACAGGAAGGAATGCAGTTCTGACATCACCTTGGTTTCAGAACCCAGCCAAGTCATGGAAACTGAAATATTAAATGGGTACTGTTTTAAGTCACTAAGTTTTTGATAAATTTTTACAGCAGCAATAGAATTTGTTGCTAAAAATGCCTCTCCCACTCTCTCAATCTTTTAGAGTTTAATGGTGCTCTGTATGCTCATTTCCTTCTCTAAGTAGGGAAATGTTTATGCAAATGTCAACTTGTGTGATAACTTCCACCCACACACTAACAGCGCTTCACCCATCTGAGTAAATGCCCTTAAGAGCTTTCTGGAGGTCTCTAGTGGGATGGATCCCTTGCTGTCTCTTCTTCTTTGGCCTGACTTGCCTGCCCATTTCCATGGCTTTGCCAATGGGGCAGCACATCATGAGATCATTCACATCTAAGATAAGGGAGGTGCTGCAGAATGCTCCCAAAGCTTCGACTCTCAGGAAGCAAGAGCTGTGCTGGTCCTGCACAGAGGCAGAGAGAAAGGCCTCCTCTCTCTCTCTGTTCCATTCATGGTCGCTGGGCTCCAAAGCAGCTCTCCCTGTGCTTGTGGATCTCATGAGGTCCTTTCTACCTTCTGTGAGGAACCCCATGACCCTTCATAGACTCTGCTTTGTACGATCTCTTCGTAGAAGGAGAATGAAAACGAGTTCATGGGAGGTGATAGAGGAATCCTGCCATCCTCTTTCCTTCTTGTCTTCCCTTCTCCTCCTCCTTCTGGCTCCTCACCCAGTGAAACAAGTTTTCTCCCAGGGACAAAACAAAGACTCCCTCCCACTCGAATGGAGAAAAGCTGATGTGTAAGCATGTGTGTTGTGTCTGTGTATGTAATTATTTGACCAGCACAAACATTCCTTATAAATTTATAAATATAAATTATTTGTACTTGGTTAAAGTAAGTCAGACAAACTTTATAGCCTCTCTCAGCATATTTTGGTAGTAGACACTACAGTGGGCTGAATAGTGTCCCTCAAAAAAATACGTTCACCTCCTAATCCCCAGAATCTTACCTTATATGGCAACAGATGTGATGAAGTTTAGGATTTTGAGAGGGGGAGCTGATCCCAGATTATCCAGGTAGGCCCTAGATCCAATGACAAGTGTCCTTATGAGAAAAGGAGGCAGAGGCAAATTGACAGACGCACAAAGGAGAAGACATACAGAAGAGGAGGAGGTATTATGAGGTTGGGGACAGAAATTGGAGTGATTGCAGCCACAAGTCAAGGAATGTCTGGAGCCAGCAGAAGCTGGAAGAGACAGGAAATTGATCATCCCCAAGCACCCCTGGTGGGAGGGCCTCTTGGCTGAGACCTTGATTTCAGACTTCTGGCCTCCAGAACTATGAGAAGATAAATTTCTGTTGTTTTAAGCCAAGGCTGTGGCAATTTGTTATGGCAGCTGCAGGAAACTAATACAGATGATAAACCCTTAGATTCTAAAATGTATAAAATATGTAAAATTCTGTCCATTTTAGGCACTTGCTTGTAAACAGAGGAGCTCTACTGCATATAAGTTAGTGTGCACAGTCACCTGTTAGACATTGAACTCAGACTATTTGAGCAAAGTATTTGTCAATGAGCTAGTTCTCCCTAAAAGCCTGTAATGTTGTACTATACATTGTTAATCAGTTGGTATTTATTGAATACTTAGTCTAAGTAAATCAAATCAACATGCCAGGAACTATGGGGGAGGGGAAAACAGTGAAGAAAATGAAATAGTGATATAATAATAATAATAATAGTATCTAACACTTAGATGGCACTCATTATGTGCCAGGCACCGTTCTGAGTAGCTGGCATATAATACATTTATATATTATAACATCTTACATCCCCATGAGGTTGGAACTTTTATTACCCCACTGTACAGAGACTATTGAAGCACCAAAAAGATTCAGGTGACTTGCCCAGGGTCTGACAGGTGGTAAGTAACAGAGCTGGTATTCAAAGTCCATACTTGCTAACTGCTACCAACTTTGGGTAACAGAGAGAATCATACCTCAGAGGCCAACTAATTGACTAGAGAAACTCTCAATTGCTGTTGAGCTGAGCTACAAACAAACCTCAACAAACATCACTACCATCTGATCGCTTACTTCTATCTAGGACAGTTTCTGTGGGATGAGTCCAGATTCTTAGCAGATCTTGTAATAACAGCTGATCCTAAGTATTTTTCTCCCCATGGCTGGATCCAGTTGTGGAGGACTGACGAGAGCACAGGAATGCAGCAGCTAAGCTCTAGTTTTTTTCCTTTTTTTAAAATTAAGGATGCTCAGACCCCAAAGCTGCCTACCTTATCCAGCTCTTGTCTCTGACATCAAGGCTCTGTTCCTACAAATGGCTTGCATGGAGGGGTCACACCCAGAACAAGATCCTTTGCACAGGAAGGACCCCTTGCCTGGGAGGTGAAGGGTGAGGGCATGGTAAAAACTGGTTGTTTTACGGCCCAGGACTCTTTATCTGGAGCACTTTTGAATTTCTGGCTCGGCTGCAGCACCGCGGGCAGATGCTTGAAGACCTTGTGCTCTGTGGAAGTGAAGCTGGCCAACCACCTCCTCAGGAGCCTTGTCTTCTTCACCGAGCTCATGGACAAGAGGCTGTGAACTTGGATCTACCAAAGAGTCATGGCTGTGAGGGTTGAAACTGCGCCAACCAAACAGCTGCCTCCCTTACCGCCAGGAGAGGCAGGAAGAGCAGCCTCCTCAAGGCAGGAGTGGAGGATGAGAGAGAAGGAGTGCCAAAACAGTTGACAGAAACCACGCAGAAATTTCGATTTATGTTGTTGCGAAAGAGGAGGGAACTGAGGAAACTGAACTTTCAGGGAAGTCTGATAATTAAACTCAGGAGTACTGACAGGGGAGCTGAACACAACAGATAAATAACCACTTTCCGGTAATTATAAGCCAGGATAGTAACATATTAGACAAACTGGTTCACTTGGTATTTTCAAGTCTGACATTTCGATTCTAGGGGATGTTTGGATCTGTGTTAACAGATTTCTTTCTTTGTCTCCACTCATTTTCCCTTTTCCACTCCCCGTGGCTTGCTGAAAATGAAATGTGATTTTAAGGCACTACTTTCCAGCACATTCCATCTGTACCCCTTACATCACATAGCCATACCCCAAAGCCCACTGCTGCTGGGCACAGTTGCTGAGATGGTGTCTTCTTTTCTAAACATTGTAACATATTATTAAAAAGAGCCCAGGTGTCCCCTAATAGAAAAATATGGTGCAAATTATCTATTCTATTTATAGGCAGCCCTTCATTGGTCACAGGCCTGCTAAAGCTTTTAACAAATCTTTTCAGAGTATGCACACTTCATTTCACAAAGAGGAAACCAAGGCAAAGAGTCTTTTTCTAAGATGCACTGTTTTCAATAGAAAGAAACAGACACAAGTCAAGAGAAAAAACCTGTTCCCTTTTATGAATAGAAATGACACAGAGACACCCAATTTTCCTCCTCTCTTTGAGAATAATGTTAGAATACTTTTAATAACTAAATTTACATAATTGGATAAAGATTTTGTCCTTTTCTATGTGATTCATAGCCTGAACGGGTGCCATGGTCCTTAGGCAGAAATGAAAATGAATGCTCGCTCTGGGTTGGTCCCATAAGGAAACCACCCCATGAAGAACTAAGAGATGTCCCTTTGGGTCCCTAGTGTGAGTGACCTGGAGTGTCCTAACTCAACTCCAGAAGGTTTAGATTTCACTTTGTTGACCCCCAACCCCATGTTTTCTTTATTTTTTTAACTCTCAAAAGCAGTATCATAATTTATTAATTTCTGTGGGGGAATCAACTCCCAGTGCCCGTCAGTGGCCTGGCAGGCAGAGATTTCCCAGCTCTGTTGAGAAGACCGTCCACCCCACTTGGCACTTGAACAGGCTGAAATGGAATGTCTTTTGTTGTAAACACCTAATTTGTTCATTTTGAACTGTCTGAGTAACTAGATCAAAGACCAGTGTCAAATGCCCAAAGCAGTGTTTGTCAGCAGTGGGCTTTTTTATTCTTCTTGTTCTAAAGCAACTGAAAGGGAAAAAAAGACTCGTACTGTCTTTCCACAAAAGCGGAGGAAAGCTGGCGTTGGCAGCCTCTTGCAACAGAATGAATACACGCTGCTGAGTACAGACCATTTGTCTCCTGATTACAACAGACCCTGGGGGAACTGGTGTTGGCTTTGAATTCCACCTCTCTTTCTCTGAGAGCTCCTCACTGTGACAGTTCCACCCCCAATCCTCGCACACATAGCACTGCGGAGTCAGAGCTCCTCTCTGCTGTGGGCGTCAGTCTGCTCTCTGAAGCAAAATAGGGCTTTCTTGTTTGCAATGCATTGACTTGTCTTGAAAAAACATAGTTTAAAATTATCCTCGTTTGGAATTCGGTGGTGGCCATAATGAATGCGTTTAGTGCTCACGTGAGTTTCACATGCATGACAACCAGGGCTACAAGGCAGAAGCAGCAAATAGAGAAGGGCCTAGAAAAGGCATCCAGTTCCTAATAGGAAAAATGGCAGTGGCCATTACAAGCTATGGTTGGGCCCACTTGGTCTTTTTGCTTGTTGATTTATAAGGACTTACATTAGGTTTTTCCCCTTGTAGGATTATTGTTTTGAAATGGGGTAGAAAATGTCTTTATTATCCTAAAAGTGCAGCTTTATTATTAGGCAGTCTTGAGGGGAGCTGGCATGTATTCTCCTCAATTACACCCATTTTCACTGATATTCCATAAGAACTGCTCATGCCATTACTAGAAGATAAAGTTTAACCTGAAAAGTTCATTTCACACTTAGCCCCAGTCGCAGTCATTAACATTGTTTTTTCTTATTTAGTTTTGTTTTATTGTTCATTTCCTTAAAAGGAAAGTAAACCATAAAATATTTGCATATGCTTCCCCTATTTCAGATTATCTACATTTATTTTCTACATTTGCCTCTGTCTTCCTTTATATTCCTACTCAGTTTCTTTTTCCCCTTCACAATTATTTTTCTTATATTAAAAAGCAAAAAAGAAGAAAAAGAAGCAGCAGCGAGCAGTCATTTGGCAGTTTCCTTTCCATTATGTTTTCACTGCTGGGAAATGCCGGCATAAAGGCATCCAGCGTGTTACTGAATGGGGATCAACGTTCAGCTCCGCTGGTGAGGCTGTAATCAGCCCGTCTGGGAGGAAAATGCATGCTTTCAGCACTGGTTGGAGATTTTAGTGTTTATCTTTGGAATGCATGCTTAGCCCATGTAGCCAAGTGATGTGTTATTGCCATGTCCTTATGTGGCCCCACTTTCCTGAGTAGAATGGAAGAACTGGAATGTGACCTGTCAACCCTTAGTCAGTATGAAGTAGTCCAACAGATGCTTTTAAAACACAAATAGAGTCCTAGCTCATGGCAGTGTCAATTTCTAAAACACGTTTTTATCGGGGATTTAGTTCCTGTCCTGTCCTGGCCAGATATGCACGTGGGGAAGTCATGCCACTTCTGCTGACATGTTACTAGTGAACAGTTCTGGGGGGGTGCAAGGAGCAAGAATGGGATAACCAAAAAGGTGGTGGGTGTCCTCAGACTGGAGAAGGCACAGGGGTGCTGGAGTGCTTATCTGGGTCACACACCAGCTCCGACGCAGTGCGCACCCCAATCTAGAAAGAGATCATTTCTATCACCCAAGATAGTTCTCTTGTGCCCCTTTCCACCCAACCCCTGCCCCACCCCACAGGTCACCACTCTTCTGATTTCTATCTCCTTAGATTAGTTTTCCATGTTTGTTTTTCAATTGCCGAGCAACAGAGTGTAACACAGTACATCAGAAAAACAAATAGTACTGCTTTGAGAGTTGACATCTTATGTATAATTTACATAATACTCGGATTCATCTGACACTATAAAATGTAATCTCTGTATATTAAAGATGTGTTGAGAATTGTTCAGTAATTTTTTCCCCCTAAACTTCCAGAAAAATAGAGATCTAGTGGATGTTATAAGTATTTAATTTATAAACTATAAACATAGATCTCTCAAGTTAAAGTTTGAAATGGCACAAAGTCTCCAAGTGTCTTAAAATGACAGTTTCATAGAACAGGAGCCATTCTTTGAATCTCATTGGATTAGCCAAAGTTCTCATTGTCTCGGTAGAATGCACTGACTAAAGCCCATTGTACTCTGCAAGCAACAGGCTAGTGGGCTGTTCTCATTTGCCCTCACTTGTTGAATTGGTGCCTACCGAGCATTTATTGTGTTAGACCACACAAGCTTTACTTCCTATTGTTACCATTTAATTTAATAAATATTACACCAAGCGGCCAAATACGAACGTGAAGGAAAGAGTATTGAACTTCTGTGGAAAGAAGTTTGCTGAAGAAAGACTAGATAAAGTTGATTCTTTAAAATAACAACAACAAAAAAGTTGATATCAAATTAGATGGACTAGACAACTGCCAAAAAAAAAGACAAGAGGAAAAAGTTCTCTTTAAATTCTTAGCCATCTAAAGAGACTAAACTGGAAGTCAAAGCTGACGCATGTAGCAGAGCTGAGATTCAGAACCCAGGCAGCTTTGTCCAGAGTCCAGGCTCTTCCTACCCTGCGATCCCACTTCTCTTACCCACGCTAGTCTAAGCAATGCTCCGATTGGCGCATCCACTTGCAGGGGGAAAAACACAAAGCTATAGTCCTTCATCAAAAGACTGAATGAATGTTTAAACCTAATTCATGTTTTAGTTTAAAAGAAATGATTACATTATGGTTTCTCTCTTTCTTTTTGAATGTCAGCTTTAACCTATTTTTATTTACTCACCAGATTCCACTGGATAAATGGGCTTCTACTCTAAAACAGTGGCTCAAAATATTCATTTCCCATCAAGTTTTAGGAAGCACGTTAGCAAGACCAAGATTAACTGTAAAACGAAAAAGTTGAATTAGATGATTTATCAGACCCTTTCTAACACTAGTGTATGTAGTCACATATGCCTAGCCTCTGAGTAGCTTCCTTAGCTTTACTTTGTTTTATGAACAGAGATGTACACACCCTCGACCTCACCCATCCATTTCACAACTGAAAAACAGAGAAAGAAGGTACTTAAATAAGCCTAAACCATCCCCACTATTGGCAAAAACAACTGTTGAGAAGTCATTTTCTCATGCAAAGGAACAAAATCTCTCTCTCCTCTCTTTTTTGTTCTTGTTATTATTTTTCTTAATAAGTAATTGACATCTAGTGGACTGCTCGGATCCTAAGAATACAGTGCTATGAGTTTTAATAAATATATATACCCATGTAACCTACACTTCAATCAAGTTATAGATAATTTCCATCACCCAAGAAAGTTCTCATTGCCTTCTTCCAGTCAAAACCCTCCCCACCCTATAGGTAACTGCTCTCTGATTTTTATCCCCATAGATTAGTTTTCCTGTGAACACATTTGCTTTTAAATTGCCAACCAATAGAGCGTAATACAGCATATCAGAAAAACAAATAGTACTGCTCTTGGAAATGAAGTGTTGGGTCTAGTATATATAATACTTGGATTCATCTGACAATGTAAAATGTAATCTAGTAGTCAAATAATACCATGCCCATTTCATTATCTGCTGAAATGCTGATTTTTAAAGTAATCTCTGAGAAAGGAAAAGATTCGAGAGGCCTGGGGTTTCCAAGTTTTATCCCTAAGTTTGAGTGAATTTCTTCAAATCATGGAATCTCTCATCCCTCTTCTCTTTCCTCATGTGCAAATTGAGATGATTGCACTAACAGCCTCTAAGAAAGGCACCTCCCTGCTTTACCTCTCTTTGATGCTGTATTGTTTTCTCAGAGCACTATATTTCAAATACATTATAAATCCAAAATAAGAGCAAAATTTAAGAAAAAATTGTCCTTTGGATTACGTGGAAATTTATGTTGATGTTGTAGAATGAAATATCTATGAAAGAACAAATTCCTTTCCAAGTCATTAGTTTAGTCAGTATCCATTTATTTATAATATTTTTTATTTCATCACATGCATCTTGAAAAGAATGAGTATTCTGGTTGTTTACTGCTGTGTAAGAAATTTACACAAAATTTGATGGCTGCAAACAATAACATATGAATCTCTCTCACAGCTCTGTGCTTTGACTGGATTTAGCTGGGCAGTTCTCCCTGGGGGTTCTCATGTGGTTGACGTCTAATGTACCTGGATCTGGAGTCCTTTGAAGTCTTCTTCACTCCTCTGCCTGTGTCAGGGCTGCTATGGCTGGAACAGCTAGAAATATTTGGGTATCTCTCTCCATGCAGCTTCTCCACATGGCTCATTTGGTCTTCCTCACAGTTTGGTGGTCTCAGGTAACTTTGACTTTTTACTTGGTGGCTGGCTTACCCCCCCAGAGTGAGTGATGAAATCAGCAAGGGCAGAAACTTCTAGGCTTCTGTAGGCTTAGCTTTGCAAGTCATGAAGCATCGCATATCACTTTTTCCACAAGCTATTGGTAATTAAGGCACTTCACCTCCCCAGATTCAAGGGGAGAGCTTGACTTCACTCCTCAATGGGAGGAGTAGAGAAGAATTTGCTGCCATCCTAAATCCACCATAATGAGGTTTATATGTTTAGATCTCTAGCCTGAAGCTTTCTCTTTTATGTGTGTAACAAACTTCAATGCATAAGTCATTATTTAATAAAGTCATCTATAAGTCAAAAGATCAGAGATCTCAGAATTTTTAGATATGTAATCTTGACCAAGCCACTCCTCCTGTTTGAAACTTGGACTTTTTGTCTGTAAAACCAGGCCCCTCTCCCCTTCAGAAGGATGATATAGATCAGTGTGAAAACATGTGAAGGTGTAAAACTGAAAAATAATACAAATGTAAGGTATTATCTTGGTTATCATTAAAATGATAATGACAATTTCTTCTGCGAAGCAATGAAACAAAATAAATGTCTTCTTAAAAGTAGTTGAGGGGCCTGTCCCTTGGCATAGTGGTTGAGTTCACGTGCTCTGCTTTAGTGGCCTGGGATTCACCAGTTTGGATCCCAGACATGGACCTACGCACCCCTTATCAAGCCATGCTGTGGCAGCATCCCACATATAAAGTAGAGGAAGGTGGGCACAGATGTTAGCTCAGGTATAATCTTCCTCAAACAAAAAGCAGTTGGATTCCCCAAGACATTTCTAGACACTTCACCTTTTTGCTTTTGTCAGGTTCACAGAGAGTCCCTCCCTGACCTCTCCCTCGCTATTGAGCCTGTCATATTTCTTTATAACACAAACACTAATCTCCACCTGAAATTATGTTACATATTTATTCATCTACCTGTTTGGCTTTTTGTCTCTTCTGGAACATGAGACCCTTGCAGGCAGAGACTCAGTTTCTTCAGTGCTCATAAGTAGTTGGCATATAGGCGTCAGGCATTTAACAACATTGTTGAATAAATGACTGATTGAGTAAGTAAACGACTGGTGTTACTACTGTTGGCCAATCCGGCATCCTAGTTGTGAAATTTCTTTACCTTTATAGCTCTAACAACTTTCATCTGTACTTGACTTCAACAATATATTACAGGCATCATCTTGAAACTAGTCACTTCCTGGAGCAACTCCTTTTCTCAGTCTTTCCTCTCTGAATATGGCCTCTTCCAGCTGTGGTAAAATCCTAGCAATCCTTTCTGAGGCATTTCTCTGGAACATGTCTCATTCTGTGAATTCTTACTACCATTGTCTCAGGCCAGGGACTCGTCACGATCTCTTACCTAAACTCTTACAAAAATATCCTAACTAGTTTCCGTCTTCATCATTTTCTGCAAGCAGAAGCATCCTAAAACTTTGCTTCTATAATGTTAGTCTGCTCTTCGGAAAATCTTGGGTGGCCCACCCATGCCTATAGGATGAATTGCAGGCTCCTGGATGTTGGAGTCTAGTTGTGTCCCTGTCTAGTTTCTGTCCACCTCCAACAGTGTGGACTTCCAACAGTCCAATGAAGCCTTCTAAACTAGTGTGTTTCACTCTTTAGTGGGCGTACAAATAAGCTGGGGATATTGTTAAAATATAGATCCTGATTCAGAAGTGCAAGGATGGAGCTTCAGATTCTGCATTTCTAGGAAGCCCCCAGGTGATCAAACATCTCTTGGAGTAGCAAGCCTCCATTATGGAGTGTATATGCCACGTACGTCCATTTATCTGTGCCTTATCCTATTCTCTTGCCTGGAATGTTCTTTCTTTACCTCACTGTCTGGTGAATTTCCATGTTCTGAGGAGCTAGATCAAATACCATTTCTTAAAGCCTTTCTTTCTACCTTCCCTAGGAAGAACTAATTGAATCTTTATCTGTTTTCTTATAGTGCTTTACTGATACTTGTTTAGTAGTGTATGTGCTTTTCTTCCTAAGTTGTGAGTTCCGTGCAGGCAGTGACAGTGCCATTGCAATTTATGTGAAAATAAAACTTGTAGCCAAAGTAATTATTATATGATATAGAGTATAGAATATAGAATATAATGCATAAAGTAGAACGTTTTCACAAAACCCTGTAGGAATATAGAGGTATATAAAATAATTGTTGTGTGTCAATTATATGCTAGTTTGCTACACAGTTCTTCGTGTAGCAGGTATACAATACGTACTTGTTGAAATGATTTTAAGGAATGATTTTAAGTCCAGAAATTTACTGCAGAAAATTCTGGTCTGGTCATCAACCATTTTTACTCTCTGTTGGAGAATTTGTTAGATCATAAATTACCTTCCTGAAAAATGCATAATATTTACTATCTAATTTAATGATCCAAAAATCTGTACTGAATCAGAAGTAGAAATGTTAAAGTAATTACATTGAGAAGTCAATTTAATGAATGCCCAGTATGTGAAAGCATTATTTCTGTAATCTTTTTTATTACCCAATTTATCATTTTTATTGTTCATTTACTTATGCTATATAGTCGTAGAATGAGTTATAACCTCTATCCCCCCCATTTTTTCAAGTATGATCTCTTAGAAAGCCACAAAAAGCTTTTATTTGAATAGAGTTTTTATACTTGTTAGAGCAAATCTATTTGATTCTTACATGCTTTGGATAATTTCTCTAGAGTCTTCCCTTAATTATATCATACATGTGTTTAAACAAGCATTTGCTTTCTCAAAGTCTAAATTCTTTCATCTTGATCTTCCAGGGTGGCCACAAGACTCAAATTGTGCTGTTTACAATCACTTAATGGCTGTGGTCTTCTAAGCACAGAATTGTGAGCTAGGAAAGCAAGGTCTTTACATGGTATAAATATTTGTATCATAAAAATAGCAGGGGGAATATACAGCATGGCTGACAGGTAATTTACATGACTTTGGCCACCCCCACCCCCACGCTAAATGAAACAAGAAGTAATATATATCACTTGTCACCATCATGATGAAGTTTTTTCCCGTCAGAATATACAGAGGAAAATTTTGGTAAGAATGGAGCATCAACTTAAGAAAAATTTGATTCCACTTCAGCTTCAGACTCTGTTAAGAATTTCTTGTACGATTTGGCCTAAATTTCAGTATATTATATACTTGTTATAAAAACCTGTAACTGAAACTTTGCCAAATGCTTTCAAAGCATTTTTAGTTCATCTAACAAATCCTACACACCAACAGAATAATGACACTTCCTAGCTCCAAGTTGGTTGTGTTAGAGAACTTTAAGAATCAAGCAAATATAAATTTATGAAGGTACTAACAATTTTCTATTCTGAGTATGAACAAAATAATTTGAAAAGAAGTGTAATAGAAATCCCAACATAGCCCGAGGTGTTCTTGAACCTATTAAAAATGATTGATGATGTTGAAGAAAAAGGGAAGCCTTTTAAAAAGTAAGCTCCAGAAAAGAATAAGACATAAAAAAATGATCAGTCCTTTGGATTATTTGAATTTGTTTTACAGCTTGGTTTACCCTAAATCAAATTTTATTTCTTCAACAAATTACTATGATAATAAAAACAATACCTGCCACACTACTTTATCTTAGAATTTAGGGGTGGATGTGGGGCATAGAGTGAAGTTTTTGTCATGTTTTTAATATGGGGAAAAAACATCTCCTGTGGGCTTTAGTTTCCAAAAGAATTTTGATTGAAAAAAACTGGTCAATGTGTCTTGGCTGATGACTGCCTTGCTCACTGATATAAACTGCTGATGTATCAATTTGGTTGGAACAGATCTGTAAATATCAAACAAACTCTACTTGGTAAGCGTAATAGCTTGCATTGTGTCATGATGGTAACTGCAAATTATAGATTGGACAGGCTTGTGTTTCCATAGGCAAAATGGAAATTTTCTTTCATGAATTTGGACATTGTGGACCAGAATTATTTCATCCTGTCTGTGAATAGGTAGCTCAGTTTAATTGAAGCGTGATTCTCTAGCAGCCATAGAGATGGCTACTATCTATGCTATGTGGGTAGCTAGCTAGCTTTGATGTTTTTCACAGTTCTGGACTACCCCATTCCTGAACAACCATTCTAAAATGGTCCACAGTTGTTCTTTGCCAGGAACAAATAGAGAATTGTGGGCTAATTTGCATAACACATCTAGGCTTCTGTCTCTTGAGACTAAAAGCACTGTGTCCTAATGATGGTGAATTTCAGGCTTTATCTTTACATCTAAAGGATAGCGATAATAAAAATTATTAGTATTATACATGGAAATCATTGGAGATTTTGTTTCTCATGTTTAGATCCTGATTTGGATAATATATTGGGGGTGAGGAATCTTAAAGCAAAGAAGTATGTATATTCCCTCCACCCCAGGCAAAGGGTGTAGAGAGAAGGCCTTCATGGTTTGCAACTGAAATGATGTCGAAAACTACTTTTCATCTGGGATTGTGTATGGTGACTAGCACGTGTGACTGGTAACAAAAGAAAGGCTAAGAGAAAAATGCCCTGCCTGAGAGTGGGTTTTTTGTTTGTTTGTTGTGTTCATTCACTTACTAATACAGCCGCAATATAGAAGAAAAAAGAGCTGTTTTCCTCCGCTAAGATGAAAAGTTTTGAAAGGAAACACCACAGCTATCTAAGAAACTAAGAGAAAGGCAGTGAGCAGAAGTGACTACGTGGGCTGTTACTAAGGCACCAAGAGAGGCTTCCAAGCCACAGAGCGGGAGAAACAGTCACACGGCAAGAGTAGCAATGAGGTATAACTAGTGTAGGACATGAGTGTCCTCTGTTACCTCTGGTCAGTTAGAGACCCAAGAAATTGGAGCATCAGGAGACATTTACATAGCATATTTGGACTGCATGGTTAATGCTTGTTGCTCTCTGTTAAACTTCTTCCCAAAGTACTGCATTGCACTCTTTTAAATAGAAAGCTTTGACTTATCCAGTAGAAATGGTTTCCCAGTTGCTAAGGAGGGCTTCATGTGAAGTGAAAATCCAAATACCCTTAAAAAGTAACCTAGTCCTTTGGACCAGGGTCATCTTAACACTAGAACTAAATTATGGTAATATTAATTGAAATTCAAGGTGATTGCCCTATATAATCCACTCATTATCTCTCACTTCTCTTTGCCTGCAGAAAGAGCCAGACAATAACTTTTGTTATAGAACAAACTCAAATGTAGGGTTCACTGTATTGTAACCCAACTAGATTACAGAAGCGATCTCATGACGAATATAAATCATTTGGTCTTTGATCTTGTCTCATTATGAACAGAAATGTTGTAGTCAAATTCCCTTGAGATGGAATTTTGCTGAGTTGATCTCCTTCCCTTCTCTACCCATCCTTTCCCTTCCCTTCTCTTTCTGTCTCTCTCTCTCTCTCTTATTCTAATGTCGTGTCAAGGTAAACACTAGGGATACTCCAGTTTTGGGTGATTTTGTTTTTTCCTTTAATGATTTTCCCCAATAGGGGATGCAAGTGGCTAGGTTCCTCACACTAATACCTCTAGTCCTAGCTTATATTGAAGACCTAGTCCCAAGGCTGGTACTTTGCATATATTGGGATCCTAATACCACTGATGGCTCTGTATGGATTCAGGGACCTGGATTGTGGATCATCCTGAAAATTCCACTGTCAATAGCCACTGTAATGATTGAACACAAAATGAGAGTAAATTCTAGGTTAGACTCCCATTTTGGGGGGTGGCGTTGGAAGGAAGGACAAGATGATTTCTTTCTTTGTCTGTCTTCTTTTCAGAGTGAGTAATAACTGGAAGACATTGCTTAAAGTTAGGGAATTAAAAAAAAAAACATAAACCCTCAGAAATGTTATGTGTCAGTAGTAGGAATGTTCCTTGTCCTTCACGGGATGCTAAGCTTCATCACTTTCAAGTGCATACAACCCCTTAGGATTTTTGTGGGTGGTCGGAGGGAGAGTAGTTTCAGTCCAAAAAAAGAACTGAAAACCCTGATCCTGCCAGTTTAGATTTTACTAGGAATTTAAAGTCACCACCACCTTCCAAAGGGTTCATTCACGCTCAGTTGGGACACATAATGGCTTAGCAGGAATTGGTTTACAAGCCGGGTAGACTCCTGTAGAGCTAATAAGTCCAGAAATACCACTTGGATGGAAACGTATGATAATCACATGATTATCCTTTTTTTAAATCCATTCCATAGTCTCATGTATAAAAATAAAAAATGCACAGGGCTTAGACATCCCTTTATTGCATCAAATTAAATCAGATTTAATGCCTGGTTGTGTGTCATCCAACTCAGACCCATTTGTACAAGGCTGTGGAGTGACGAGCTGGTTCAGATGAATGAATAGCTTTCTCATGACTTCACCCCCATTCTGCTGTCTCTTTTCCTGTCCTTTGTATTATAATGGAGGACAGCTGTGGCAGTGAAGTGAATATTAACTAACCTCAGTGCCTCGGCAGATTGTGACTTTAATCCCTGCAAATACCACTAAAATCAAAATTTAATTACACTCAGAGTAGCTCTGTTAATGCCTGAAAAATATTTAACAATTAGTGGTTGGCTTAATTAAGCAAACTGCCTTTCACAAAGCAACCTGAAAAATCCTCCCAAACCCTTCCCCCATCCACTTTTTTTTTATCCCTTAGACTAATTAGTCTGATGTAAGCTCCCAGCACTTCATTTACTGTTACTGAGTCTGCTGCTTAGCTGGTCTAGGCTCTGAGCTTAACAGCCTGTAATAGAAGGGGAAGTCGTAAAAAGAAAGAAATTAGGTTCAGTGCACACAGCTACTTAATAAAAAATAATCCTTTTAACAAACCACTAATCATTGTTAGTCATTTCCTCATACATATATATATATATACACACACACACACAGAGAACAGAATGGCTGTATCTCAGTTACAACACTAGTTATGGGAGATTCAGGAAGAGGCAAATAACAAGTAAATGAACACAGAATAACTTCTATCAAAAGAATTAATCTCTGTCCATATGGATTGGGAAACTCTATTTACGCTTAAATTTGGACAAAAGGGACAACGTATACTTTTGTTTGTAAACTAAGCAAACCGACAAAAACAAATGAAGAATGATGGAAAAGCTGTTAAAATGTAAATCCTGTTCTCTGATTGATATGTGATACCACCCAACCTACTCAGTTACAGGTTCATTTCCTCATCCAAGCATCAAACGTTTATTGACAATTTAATTGGACTTGCTAGGGTGATACAAATATGTTATTGCAAATCTTTGCATCGACACCTATGGAATGTTTTAAGATGCCATAAAAGGGTGGCTTACACCATCTATTTGTTAAGCTTCATTTGCTACTGGAATTCTTTGGAAAGAATTTGCCACTGAATAACTGAGGGAATAAAATACATAACACTTCAAAAGGAGGTCACTTATTCAGCAAACTAAGAAAAGAAACAGGAATCAGAAAATAACCACCACCACAAAATTGCCTCGGAGAACCAAAACAAGTCCCAGAGCTATCACGGAGTTTAGAGATCATAGAGTCCAACTTCATATTTTACAGAGGAGAAAACTGAAATTCAAAGTGTGAGCGATCATTCAGGGACATAGGAAGAACCGTCAGAGTTATTACGGAGCCCTCTAGCCCCCCACTCCAGACCTGTTCTCTTTTATCTGATATTGGCCACAATTATAACAAGATACTTTACGTGATTTCCCAAATCACAGAAGATTAGAAGCCACAGATTAGAGGCTGAAAGAAGGTTTCGAGAGGCTTAGAGTTCAGATGCAAAATACTAGAGCATATGATAAAACTTGGAACATGCTAAGCAAAAATTTAAGTAATCTGGAAAAGATGGTCTCTTGGTAACACTCAAGTCCAGGGTACAAATAAACATCACAACACTTTTTATTTGACAATGCAGGTCTGTGCTGCCTCAGCTCGTCTCATTTTATTGTGTACGTTTGCACGCATGTGTGTGTGTGATTCTCTCCTTCGGGGCGTTTAAGACAATACCAAAAAAGATTAAGATAATAAGCCGATTTAGTTATTTTCTTTTTGAGAACATCAAAGGAAAATATTTTTCTCTGCTCCTAGTAAGTTCTCACTAAGAATTTTAGCATAAGTGATATGTTAATTTTTCAATCTAGTTAAAAAGATCTGTAATCTCATTTTTATGGGATGTTTTCACTCACGAGGAGTTCTTCCTCTACGCCTTCCTATTCTTTAAGATTAGTTCTTGAGTATTTTGGCTGTTGCTTAATTTAAGGAAGAAAAAAGAAGAAAGTGAGTATGGTTCATGTGTATGTCTGAAAGGACGTGTTGTGTACACCCACACCTAACACTGCCAGCAGTCTCAACTCCATACAATTTTGTACATTTCCACGTAATTGGCAGGCTATGTTTCAAGTCTCATGGTTGGTTGAGGATGGAGATGAAATCGCAGTTCATAATCCAGAAGAAGGAGTACATACGGGTTGTGATTGAGATGCTTGTATTTTGACTGAAGAATTGTGCAGCATCTGGCAGGTGTATAAATCCTTCAATAGCAGCAATTTAACTTTTTAATAGTAGAGGAAATAGCATATTGTATTCAAAATTAGTATCTTTGAAAAATGTGTATTAACATGATGCAAAATCTTCTCATGGGTTTTCCAGGAATAACTGTGTTTTAATGGTATATGCAACTTGTGTTGCAAATTCATTTGTCCATTAGTCACATACACATATCTTTATTTCTTCTTGAATGTATGCTGCATAACTATTAACCAAATGTTCATTCACCATCAAATTCTGTTTCTTCAGTGTGTTTTCTCATTCAAAAGCACATAATCATTCTCCTTAATGATACAAATAATCCACTTCTAATGGACTATTATACCTCTTTTCCATTCTTGAAAAGCATTATTGCTTTTAGGTTTTTAGTTAAATGCTATACAATTTCAACATGCATAATATACTTAATTGATCTTTAAGTTTCTCTGTAGAAAGGCAGCAAGTATTAAAAGCCAAACAGAAAAATTGTCAAAGTCAATTCCCTTCAATTCAACTGTCAAAACTTTTCGTGTGAAAAGTGAATGGAAATGCTCTTCTATTTCAGGTAAGCATATTTGTGGGTACGGTATTCTCTGTTGACTCTGAAAATAACTTGAAAATAAAATAGCTTGTCCGTGCTTGTTTTCAATTTGCAAAATGTCAGCTGTATCTATGAAATGGTCACTGAGCCTCATCATCTTGACTAATAGGCAAAGAAATGCTTTCTTGGAAAGTACATTAAATCTTTCATGTTTCCAAAGTATCACTTCATGTTTTTTCAGCAAGAATTTATCTAATAGTGGGCTGGTGACATAAACATATAGCATCACCTCTTCCCTACAACCGACATTGCCTGCACACACATGTGCACACACGCATGCTCACACCTTCCACCCCTCCCCCAACCCTCCCCCACTAACGTCCCAAGAGAAGAGAAATAAACACTTAACTAAGTTCCATATTTCTTGTGATTTAAATTTCAAGACAATTTATGTTTAACTACATGGATTTATTTCTCATTTGATCATAGCACAGTAAAAAGATCTTAAGCTCATTAAAGCCTACAGCCTAAAGGAAATAAACCCTCAAATTCTGACTCTTAGAAAGATCCATAGAATAATAACTATGGAAGAACACAAAGAACCTAACCTCGCTCCTTTAGACAGACAGATTTCACTACTCAGAATAAGTAATTTTCAACCTTTTCCTAAACATCTCTAAAGCTGCAGATTCTACAATTAACTAGATGTTTATCATCCTGATGCCAAATAGTGGTTGCTTATGTCCATTTGAAACCACTTCCATTTCCTTCTATCAGGTTTCCCATGGTGGTTTTGGACACTCCCTATACAACAGTAATTGAGTACCCTTCTCTCTTGTAGGCTGAGCCTCTAGCATTCACTTAAATCTTACTTTTGGAACTTAAGTTCTTTCCAAATCTCAGATACCGCCTACTGTTCTAGCCTTAAGGGGTCACCTTTCTCTATAAGGACCAAATAATTGTGTCTTTTTTTTTTTCTTTTATAGTGAGGAATGTTGGCCCTGAGCTAACATCTGTGCCAATCTTCCTCTATTTTGTATGCGGGATGCCGCCACAGCACAGCATGGCTTTGATGTAGGTCCCTGCCTGGATCTGAACCCGTGAAACCCCTGGCTGCCCAAGCAGAGCATGTGAACTTAACCACTACACTAGTGGGCTGGCCCTGCCAAATAGTATTTTGAGCCCCCATTCCATGAAATATAGGAAGTCCAGTCTTTTACCAGTGTCCTTCCCTACTGAGTTTCTGGATCTCTCTGAGGAATGGTTCTATTAAATCAGTCTAAGAGATCACTCATCTTTTTTCTTTCTTTCTTTTTTTTTTTTTTTGGTGAGGAAGATTGGCCCTGAGCTAACATCTGTTGCCAATTTTCCTCTTTTTGCTTAAGGAAGATTGTTGCTGAGCTAACATCTGTGCCAATCTTCCTCTATTTTATGCAGCATGCCATCACAGCATGGCTTGACAAGCAGAGCTAGGTCTGTGCCCAGGATTTGAACCTGTGAACCTTGGGCCACCAAAGCGGAGCATGCGAACTTAACCACCAAGCCACTAGGCTAGCCCTCACTTGTCGTTTTTAAAAGCTTCCTAGCTTCAGGCCACTGTCCCTCTGGAGCACAATAGGCCAACACTTACATGCCGCCAGTTTTTTTATTATTTACTTATTTATTTATTTATTTTGAGGAAGATTAGCCCTGACCTAACATCTGCCATCAATTCTCCTGTTTTTGCTGAGGAAGCCTGGCCCTGAGCTAACACCTGTGCCCATCTTCCTCTATTTTATATCTGGAATGCCTGCCACAGCATGGCTTGACACGTGGTCTGTAGGTCTGCACCTGGGATCCAAACTGACGAAACCTAGGCTGCCAAAGCAGAATGTATGAACTTAGCGCTGTGCCACTGGGCCAGCCCATCATGACACTAGTTTTCATCCTCAAATTAGAATTTCGGGAGGATTTCCAAATTCCTGACAGACAACAATCTTCAGGATTCTGGAATGAGAAACCAGAATTCCTGGAAATTCTCAGGCAGTCCTGGAATTATAAGTTTTCCTGTATTTTTCATAATATTTTTTCTGCAATAATAATAAACTGTAAACCATTTTTATACTATACTTTCAAAGATTTTATGTCAAATATGATATAATAAAAGTATGGCTTTAACAGGAATATATCTTTCAATAACATGTAAAAATGATCTCTACCTGATATGGACATTTTATGACAGAAAACATTAAAGAAAATAATGTTCATATAAAACAAATGACAAATAAAAGTCATTTAAATAATTGAAAGATAATGCAACACATTTAACAATTAAAAATTATCTTTCTTAAAATAAAGTTCTAAAACTTGCAAAGCATTAATTGCCAATTATATAATCTTGATCTTTTTTTCATGACAAATATTCCAGCCCAGAGAAATTTCATTTAATTTTCAAATGTGGATCAAATTGTTAAGAATGTATCCATAAGAATACTCCACCTGTTGGGATAAGAATGTCCCACCTGTTGCTCTATAAATCTCATTTTCTTTTTAATGATGAAAATGTTTTGTTCATTTGCCCTAACTTAGGTTTTATCATTGAAATCAATATTGCTTTTGTTAATACAGATTTTAGATCGGTTTCTGGATTCCTGTTGGAATATTCCACAATAACATCTTCTTGTATTTGTATTCCTTCTGTTCAGACATTTACAAAGAACTGTACCACAGCACATATCCCATCCCTGGGAAATGCCAAGGAGCACCACTGGGTAGCATTTGAATAACATAACATTAAAATCCCCTAGAAAAGTTCACAGCAATACACAGAATGACATGTCAAAATTACTGACTTTAAAGATGTATTTTGGTTCCAAAACTTATTTCCTAGAACATCACTTATACGATTTGTATAAAGTGTGCTATGTAAATAATCTTATTAATATTTATAATTTGCCAAAGTGCCTCACTCTTAGCAGCAATCAAGGTCAGGAGCATATTTAAAACATGACGACAACTACAAGTAAGATGGATTAGATCAGAATTGCTTCCCTTCAATATGCTCCTGTCCTGGTTCCTAGAAATGTCAACCTTAACCTTTCATTCTCGTGTCAGCATTTCCTGCTATTGCTTTCAACTTGACGTCAGCAGTTTCTTCTAACCACCAATGTCTGTACGTTGATTGTTAAGCTCTAAATCTTACAGGAGAAATATAATGTTTTTCCTCTGTCTTCCTGGTTTTTTGACTAATTTTTCTCAGGATTCGGGAGTAGGAAAAATATATACATTTCCTGAGATACGCTGGAAAGTATTTCCTCTTGAGAAATGTAAACCGAAGTTACTCCCTTACTTCTTCCAGAACCGTAATATGATGGAGGCAGTGGTGGATATTTTACTTATTTTTTTATTATCAAAATATAAAACATATAAAAATTAGAATGTGTAAAGAACGTCTGCGCACACATCACCCGGGTTCAACAATTACCAACATATGGCCAATCTTATTTAACCTGTATACCTACCCACTCCTCCTGACCTCTCTCTTAGATTATTTTGAAGTAAGTCCTAGACCTCATATCATTTTATCTCTGTATACATCAATGCAAAATTGCAAAAGATAAAGACTTTAAAAATATAACTAAAATGACAGGGTAGTATTGGCATAAGGCTAGACATATAGATCAACAGAATAGAATTGAGAGTTTAGAAAAACATCCCACATACATCTATTGTGAAATGATCTTGGAAAAGGTGCCAATACACTCAATGGAGAAAGAGAATAGGCTTTTCAACAAATGGTGCCAGACGACTGAATATCCACATGCAAAAGAATGAAGTTGGATCCCTACCTTATAGCATATTGAAAAATTTATTCAAAATGACCAAAAACCTAAGTGTAAGAGCTAAAACTGTAAAACTATTAGCAGAAAATTTTGTGACCTTAGATTAGGTAATGGTTTCTTAGATATGACACCTGAAGCACATGCAACCAAAGAGAAAAATAAATTGGACTTCATCACAATTAAAACTTCTGCTGTCAAAGGACATCATAAGAAAGTGCAAAGACAACCCACTGAATGGAAAAAAAATTTGCAAATCATATGTCTGATCAGGGTCCAGTATCCAGAATATATAAAGAACTTTTTCCAATTCAACAATAAAAACAAAACCACAATTAAAAATGGACAAAGGATTTGAATGGACATTTATCCAAAAAAAAATATGAATGACCAATATCCCATGAAAAGATTTCCAAATCATTACTCATTAGATAAATACAAATCAAAAACCTTAGTAAGATATCACTTCACACCCGCTAGGATGGCTATAATAAAAAAGATGCCCAACAACAAGTGTTGGTGAGGATGTGGAGAAACTGAAACCCTCCTACATTACTGTTGGGAATACAAAATATCACAGCTGACTTGGAAAACTTTTTGGCAGTTCTCCAAAAAGTTGAAGATAGTGCAACCATAATAGCAATTCTACTCTAGATATATAGCCAAGAGAACTGAAAACATATGTGCATCCAAAAATTTGTACATGAATATTCATAGCTATATTATAAGAGCTGAAAGGTGGAAATAACCTAAATGTTCATCAACTAACGAATGGATAAACAAAATATGGTATAATCATACAATGGAATATTACTTATAAACATGAACAAAGTATTAATACATACTATAATATGGACAAATCTTCTAAACTTTCCTGCTAAGTGAAAGAAGACATAATAAAAAGTCACATAGTGTGTGATTCCATTTTTCTGGAATATTCAGAGTAAGCAAATTTCTGTGAATAGGCAAATTCACAGAAATAAAAAGTAAATCTGTGGTCACCAGTGGCTGAGAAGAAGGAGGAATTGGAACTAGAGGGTTATTTGAAGGCAGGAGGAGGAAGCAATGGGCTCGTATCCATTTTCCAGTTAAGTCTGTATGCTTCCAGGAGCAGCAGACAGTGAATACATCAGCTTGCAATTTCTTAGTGCTTCCAGCACTATCTGGTCCATGTCTTTCAGCAGTCAGAGCACCAGCTGTGTCATACCACTCAGTGATTGAAATACTAGCTGTGCTCCCTCCCAATCACCCTATCTTCCACCTCCCAAATACCAGCTGTGCCCTCACATGCTATCTCCACCAGACTGAGCATAGCTGATAAAGCATCATCTCTTAGAGGTCCACATCTGAGATATGTGGCACTTCCTTTTGGTGGTCTGAGCAGTAGCCATGGATGCTACTCTCAGAGTTTCAAGCATCAGTCTCACAAGAGCTTCTACTTCAATCTACTTTCTGGTATCATCACTTCTTCCATTTAGTTCCTCCAGTTGAAAGGGGTTGACTGCTTTCTACGTTGTTGATCTCTTCATACCAGCTTTCTTTCTTTGCTCCTTCAGATTTTCAACACCTATGTAACTAATTGTCTCTTTAAACGTCTTCTGTTTGTAATATCCAGTATGGTTTCTGCCTTTCTGTTTGGTCTCTGACCTAGATACCTACAGTGCCTATTTCAATAAATGTTAGAAGTAAATCCCATATGTTTACATTGAGTTATAAATCTAATTTTCTTTTGTACTTTCCCCTTAATTCAGTATTTTGGGTAGTATTTTGAAAACTGGAACACTTCTAGTTTGTTATTTTTTAATGTAATGAAAAATTTAAAAATCATAGAAATGCTTTTCTTTTTTCTCCCTAAATTTGAACGATTCCAGATAGCATTATTTTAGCAACTATAATCAGGCCAAAAATTAAAATGAAAAATGTTTGTTATTCAAAAATATTTTCCTAAATATCAAGTTAATTTTTTATCTTATCTTTGGGTAAGATAACTTAGAAAATAGCTATTCTTTTCTTAGATCATATTTTTAACAGCTCTGTTTGGTAACTACCTATCAACTAGACCAATTAAACTTTCGCTAATACATATGTATGAGGCAGGCACTTTAAAAGTAAGAAAACAAGATATTTATATGATTTAATGGAGTCTAAAAACTCTTAAGGAAAATTGCTTTAAGTTTAAATGAGTACATATGGAAGATTCACATGGTATTTTTGGACATAATTCCTGCACAAAGCAGAAATAGAGAAACAGAAAACGGGCCAAAAATTGGGCCAAAACATTAAAATAAAAAATCATATGTGCTTCACAAATTCCAGTGGTTCTACAGAGGTAAATAACTTGGTGTTAAAGGATACATACTATCATATAATCTATATTTATGTATTCCCTCTATATCTTAATATTTATATACATTTTATATAAATATTTGTACATATTATATGTATATATATATATGCATATATATCTCCAATCATGGGCCCAACAGACATATTAGCAGGTTTTGATGACTTGTGCAAAACATGAAGAAGTAATTAGGAGGGTATCCAAAGCTAGTCAGCACATTAATAGGTCCAGAAAGTTCATATTGGATTTCCTTATATTTGCGAAATCCTCTCCTTTTCTGGGAAGGGGTCAGCTCTTTCAACAGTTACAAATCAGCTTAAGGTGCAAAATAATCATACAGTGTCATGAATACATGCAAAGAACCACTTGCCTCACTCTTATACTTCTTATTTTTAGACTGTTCTAAGTGTAGTCTTTCCACGCCATTTGGTATTTTCCCTAAATTGACACATCATAAACAGGTAATTAATCCCCTTTTAATTGATTTTTTTAATGAGCTCCAAAGAGTCCAAAATTATGCTTCAATGCCCAAATCTTTTCTCTGACACTGAGTGTAATAAAAGCTTATGGCTTAAACCAAGTGAGTTGACATTTTTTCTATTTTGAATGAAAAAAATTATTTTCCCTAGGAAAAGGTAGCTATTAATAGAATGACAGTAGACTCTTCATTACACATAATTTGGACTTGCTCACAGCACAAAACATGGCCTCTGATGACTCTTGATATTATCATGAAACAGAAGGAACAAGACATGGGAGACCTGAACATGATCAGTGTTTTAAAACCCTTGAGAGTGAAATGGAGCAATCCCCAGTTACTGTTACAGCTGTAAAGTCAGGACAACATTTTAATATTGATTTGACATTCGGTTCTCTGAATTCCTGCTTAAAACCTGTACAAGGTGAAATTTCAAAACAGGTGAAATAGATTTTGTCAAAAGTTCCTATGCAAATCTCTGCATTTGGTGGAAATGTTAAAGTCAACACTGTATATCCATATTAAAGTGATCTAGAACATTCATATTAATTGGCGTATTCTTATAATCAAAGTCAGGTAGTTCATTAGGGTAATTAGTTATAATTCAGTTAAAATACACACTTATAAAGCAATTATAATTGCTTTACCTCGCTGTTCACTAACTGTACAGAAGGGTCACAATTTGAAGAAACTGCAGAGTCTACCAATTGTTTACAATACTGGGGAGCAAGTGACCCATGGCACACAAGTGGCAGTGAGATGTGGTGATTATCTGGCTAATCGTATCAACGTAGTCTGCAGACAGTAATTCAGAAGAGGAAAAAACCATTAGGATTTAATATATTGAGTTTGTCTCTCTATTGATCAAATTAATTGGATAATTTCCAAATCTTCACTTTACTGAGTATTTTATTGACATAACCTTTGACCGAGAAGCATATAGATTTCAAAATGTCTTTTCTTATAGACAGAAAATCAATTTGGTTATTTTAATAAATACAATCGTTTGGGCAAAATAGTTGGCTGAGCAATTAAAGAATATCTATTGTCATTACTTGGTGGGTATGAGGCAGGGAAGTGGCGTTGAACACGAAGAACAAAAGAGGAAGCAGATTTTTGACATTGGTGGTACTTTGAAGAAATGGTATGAAAGCAAATGAACCAGTGTGATAATTTTGAGTTTTTGCTGGAGTGTTGTGTTACAAAAACAGGGTAGACTGTGGGCACCTTTTATCAATTTTTTATACAATTCAATAGCAGATAAGACAAAACATGAATTTTACACTGTTAAAAGAAACATTTTCTTGAAAAGACTATGAGTAAGTTCTTAGTAAAATATAGTTTCCAGTCAGTGCGGACTTCTTGAAGATGATGTTAAGTTGGTCATTAAGAGCCAGACTTCCTGGGTTGGCATCTCAGCTTTACCTTTTACTAGTCATTTACCATTTTGTGCCTCAGTTTCCTCTTTTGTGAAATTTGGAAAATGATAGTACTTCCCTATAAAGTTGGGAAGATATAATGTTTACACACAAAGAAGTAAATTAGTACATAGAAATGAACACTTTAGAGAAGTAAATGCTCAATAAATTTTCACGATTACTATGTTTTCATCCTGAAATAACAAATGCATACTCCATTCACTTTGTAATGAATCAGCATAATATTCTAAATCCATTTTCTGGGAAATAATTTTAAATTGAAAATGCCCATTTGATGGTTTTCATCATTGTAGTGTTAATTTCTTTTCAATTATTAAAAGACTATAATAATGGCTGCCCCAATTAATGGTTCAATTAATGTGAGAAAAATATGCGTAAACATCTCTACATAAGGGCAGAAGAGTAAATGCAAAACCACTTAAATTTTACTTACGTTATCACAGCCCTTGAAATCACACTGTACACAGATGACAACCATTAAGTATGAGTTTATCCAAAAGTCTAACTTTAATTCAAATCTTTAAAGCTTGTCTAAAAAGATTTAATAAATTTTCTGATTACTTATACTCTTTTGTTGGATATAATTCAACTTTGTTCAATTGCAATAAAAAAGAATACATTAAAAGTAATATTTTGGGGGCCAGCCTGTGGCTGAGTGGTTAAGTTCGCGTGTTCTGCTTCAGTGGCCCAGGGTTCACCAGTTCGGATCCTGTGCGTGGACCTAGCACCGCATGTCAAGCCGTGCTGAGGTGGTGTCCCACACCTGGAAGTTCTAGAAGAACTAGAAGAACCTACAATTAGGATATACAACTATGTACTAAGGGGCTTTGAGGAGGAAAAAATGAAAAAGAAAGGAATATTGGTAACAGATGTTAGCTCAGGGCCAATCTTCCTCACCAAAAAACAAACAAACAAAAGCATACAAAAGTAATATTTTCAGCAAAATCTGGAAATACTTTTGAATGTAATCTTAGCGTTCTTAAAATTCACAATTTAGACATTCACATAAACATGAACATTTATTTGAAAGCTTGGTTGATTAAGAGCAATAACACTAGAACTAAGCTCATGCTTTTAAATTCCGTATCTCCTCCAAAGTATCAAGCATATTAGTTCTAATGATGTTTGTTCTGGACACTGATAGCTCACATCATCAGGTGGCTCTTTTTGAATGACCATATGCGGATACAATATAAACAGTTTGCTGTTTAGTAATGTGATTTTGCATAATTAAGTTATCATGACTTACTCTTTCAACAGAGGAAGGAAAGCATATCTACACTCTATAACAGATGACCAAACTGTACCAAATTGGGTCTCCAAATAGGAACAGAAGCATTGGTATGTGTACACTTTTATTAGAGTAGAAGTGAATCCAAAATACAATCTTTAGAGTTCAATCATAAAACCCATATGCGTGAACGAATGCATGGTAAAAACGTGCAACTGAATTACACGTTAGAGGCACTACAAATTTCAGCTTTGATTCAAAAAACACTCAGATTGCTAATGTGGCATATATTGCTAAATGGCTAACTAATATCATGGCTGTGTGGAGTCCTGGACAAGTGGAAATATCTGTATTTTCTCTGCTTTAAGAACATGGTCGTTTAATTCAAAAGCATATCTGTGTGGAGGATAAAACAGTAATAACAAGGAATGCTTAGATTAGGGTACCTAGTAAGGAGTGATAGCAAAGAAAAAACATGCAGGGCCTTTGAAATTAAACAAGTTATAGCTTAACCACTATTATCAGTGAAAACTTACTCTTAAGGTCATGAAGAAGTATTCTTGCTGCCCTTTTTAGAACAAATTAAAGATTGCAATGAACATCGCTATACGGGTCTTTAGAAAACAAAAATGAGTACTAAATGATGAGGATAGCTTCGAGTACCTGCAAAAGAAAAACGAAGTCAAGTCTACAAAATCTTTGGGTTTATAAATCTGAAGACTAGGTGATATATCAAAAAACCTCAAGATTAAAATGTATTTTTATTGTACATAAATGGTAACTAGGATTTTAATTCTCCACACATGTGTCTTGAGTGGTTCTGGTACTCAAAAGCTATTTCAAGGAACAAAAATTCAACTTTATAGTATTTCTAGAGGAGGCTACTATCATTGAGTGATCAACTAGAAGTTGAAACTTGAGAAGTTCAAGTTCTAGCTCAATTATCTGGCTTTGAAATCTGAAAAAGTTAAAATTTTCATTTGCCTATATAGAAAACAGACACATATGACCTCATAGAGCCATTGAAACTTAGTGATATATGCAAATTATTTTGAACTCATTAAAATTATTTTTCTACATGGCAAGTATTATTTTATATTATTCTATATCTATTCTTTAAGACAGACTGTGGTGAACAGACTTTAGATGGCCCCGTGATCCCCACCTCCTGATGGTAATGCCTTTGTGTAATTCCCTCTCCTTCATTACAGGCAGGGCATGTTCCTTGCTTCTAACCAGTGGAATGCAACAAAGGTGATGGAATGAGTGATTACATGTTTGCAATTATATAAGAGTACAGCATCTGTCTTGCTAGACTTTCTCTCTCCATTGTTGACTTTGAAGAAGCTGGATGCCATGAATCCTACAGATGCAAGAAAATGAATTCTGCCCACAAACTGAGGGCATCTGGAAGTGGGTCTTCCCCCAGTTGAGCCTCTGATGAGAACCCCGTCTTGGGTGATGCTGAGTACAGCCTTTTGAGACCCTAAGCAGAGGACCCCATTAGATTGTGCCCAGACTCCTGACGCGTGGAAACTGTGAGATAATTAATGTGCGTTACTTTCTGCTGCTAAGGTTTTGCTCATTTGTTACACTGCAACAGAAAACTAACCTACAGACACCGTATACATTTGCATGTTGGCATATAACACATTCATGCATTCATTTATTTAGGGCTTCTGTGGGACAGATTTTTGTAGTTCACAATCCCTCTGCTGTACAGGTAAGTTTTGTTAGCCATCCCAGTGTAGGAATGGCCTCCAAGCGTGCCCCGGATGCCAACGATGCTAACTCACTCAGCAGTGCTACTGCAGGGGGAAGAGGCAGTGGGAAGAGTCAGAGGGCTTGTCATGATGCTCGACACCTGAAGTGGAGAAGAAGTAAGGTTTGAAATGTATGGAGTCGCAGTCAGTCTGTGGAAAGTTCATCAAAATCATGTAGCTCATGTTTGCACCGAACTGATAGAAAATTTCCAAAATTGGACAATAATCCTAACAATCATTGATGAGTTGTGAGGCTAAAAGTAACTTTTCTACACTAAAATAATAAAAAAAAGATTTTTTGATACACCATTTCAGAAGAGAAGCTTTTATATTTCTATTCTTGTTATAGAAAATAATATATCAAGATCATTATTATGTGAAGAGGGAATAGAAGAGTACACAGCCAAACCTGTAAGAAAAAGACTAATAGAGGAGTTGTGTTATTTTCTGCTCTATTTTCAGTGTTGGTGGCATTTTCAAGTTTTTAATATTTGCATTTTTGTGTGATATACTTTCCATTCTAAATAAATGTTTATTGCATATCTAATATTACAAGTATGATTTTTAATTCTTTTTCTTAAATAGGGCGGCCAAAATTGTATAATCTTCCAGTCTTACAAAAATTAAATTTGCCTCTGCACTCACACCAAGAGAGAAACAATATTTCAAACTGCTGCTAGTGCTATGGTAAGATGAAAGCCGATTAGGGTCCATTAGACTTGGCAACATAAAACCATGGTTGATTTTGACAAGAATTATTTCAGAGGAGTAGTGTGGCCAGAAAAAAGAGGAGGGCATTAGAGGATGAATGAACAGTGCTGCAGCATGGTGACAGCGGTTATTGACAATTCCTGTGAAGTTTGGCAGTGAGATTTGGCAAATAGCTTAGGTGGCAGATGGAGGGGAATGTGAGGCCATGGGAGTTTTCTTTTTTGATAGAAGCAACTTTGCATGCTGAGGGGAATGCTTCAATAGGAAGAGAGATATTTACAATTCAGGCTGTACAACGGTAACTGCACGTGGTAGCGATCCTCCAAGATGACTCCCACTGACCTCACTTCTTAGTATTCCTATCCTTGGATAGACTCGTCCCAATTACATTAGGATTGGTCTATGCGGCTGAAAAGAAAAAAGCCTCAGCCCTCCTTCTGTTTCTCCTTTACGCCAACAATACTACCATACCCACAACACTTCTGACACCAGATGTGTGTGGGTTTTTCCCATGCCAAGCAATTCTCTGCAACACCAGCTGAGTGTCTTATAATTTAACTCAATTCGGACACTATCTACCTGAAGAGAGGATCAGATCCCACAGGTCAAAGGCTCAGTCCCACAAGACTGTCTCCCATCCCCGCTTCAGAAGCCAATCGCGAACCCAGGTTGTCACCTGTACTTCTGGGTCATTGGCCATATAAACTGATTCCCACAACTCCCTCCTTGGGTTCAATTGATTTGCTAGAGTGGCTCAAAGAACTCAGGGATACAATTTTCTTCCTGTTTACCAGTTTGTTATAAAAGGATATGATAAAGGACACAGATGAACATCCAGATGGAAAAAATGCATAGGGAAAGGTATGTGGGGAGGGGCATGGAGCCCCTTCAATGCCCTTCCCAGGCACTCCACTCTCCCAGCATCTCCACGTGTTCACCAATTTGAAAGCTCTCCAAACCCCCTACTTATGGAATTTTCATGGAGGCTTCATCACATAAGCATGATAGACAATTAACTCCTTTTCCAGCCCCTCTAACTTCCTGGAAAATGGGGATTGGGCTGAAAATTCCAAGCTTCTAATCATGGTTTGGTCTTTCTTGTGATCAGTCCCAATCCAGAAGCCCACCAAGAGTCACCTCATTAGTCACCTCATTGCTATCGCCCAGGAAATTCCAAGGGACTTATGAATTTTATGTCAGGAACTAGGGTCAAAGAGCAAATGTTAAAACAAAAGATGCTCCTAGCGCTCTTATTACTCAGGAAATTACAAGGAACCAGAGGTAGAGACCCATATATATAGTTTCTATTATCTAACTATGACCAAGAGCATAAAACAGAAGATATGCAGTGGTTGCTTCCAACATTATTTTATAATAGACCCCAGCTTTTACATGGCCTCTCTGTCTCTCAGTCTCTCTATCTCTCTCATATCTCTTGCTCTAGGGGGAGCAAGCTGCCATATTTTGAGCAGCTTTATAGAGAGACCGCGTGGTGGGGAATTGAAGCCTCTAGGTAATAGCCAGTGGGGAACTGACCAACGACCATGTGAATGCTGGAAGTGGATCCTCCAGCTGAATCAGGCAGTGTGATGACTGAGGTCCCAGACAGCTTGACTGCTAACTTGACCCAGATTCACCCAGCTAAGCCATGCTTGGATTCTTGACCCTCAGAAACTGTGAAATAATAAATGTTTGTTGTTTTTAGCTGTTATGTTTCAGAAGAATTTGTTATGCAACAGTAGATAACTAATACATCCCAGGAGTAAAGTCCTTGAGAAGACAAAATAGGAAGTGATATACAGCACAAATGGATAGATTGGTTATTAATAGAGACAGGGATCTTTATAAAAGGAGAGAAGATAGAGCGTATGGGTACAGATGCACATTGAGTTGGTAGATATGTTTGCTAGATTATTAGGGAATTTCAGTTTTATTGATTTTCTTTTCTCAATTAAGTATGAGGCAAGATTTTAAGTTGTGAGTAATGCAAAGGGAAGGTGGAAGGGATGAGAAGCTTAAGAACTGTAGAGAAAAATTATGAAGAATTTCAAATTATCACGAGTTTCTCACTTGGAGAGTGAGAACAAAAACTTAGTAGGAAAATACAATAGAATCACGGTTAGTGTTGAATTCTGTTTGAGGTTTGTGTGTTGTATTAAAAATAACTTAAAAAATTAAAAAAGTCAACACATTGTGTAATTTCTTCTCCAGCAATATTTAGTTGCTTAGGTTCAGCCACAGAGAAAACACATACCTGGGTTTAAACTGGAGCCAGTATTTGCTAAGTGAGTGCCATGGAGGGAGAGAGGCCAGGGAATTGAAAGCATTTGCAAAGGAAGGATTTCAGTGCCGTGATGGCTCCTGGAATCCCATCCAGGGAAGAGAGAGAACAAGAGGGTTATCAGCAGTGAAAAAGCAGGGGTGTAGTTAATGAATTGGAGCTCTTACTCAAGAATGGTTGCACAAGATAAAACCTGAGTAAAAGAGGTAAAGTGAACTAAGTTAATGAAGAGACGGGTCATTTGAAGACAGAAATGTAGATGTGGTAATAGAATGCGTAGCTGAGGAGAGGTGGGAGGTATTGAGGTTGGCCAGGAGAGGTTGACTACTGGGAGTAAATAAATAAGTTTAAGAGAAAAAACCTGTCAGTTCTTGTGCTGAGAATACCTGCAGAAAATGTGGGAGTAAGGGAGCCAAGGGTATTGTAGGACTCTGAGGAAATGGAGTTCCAGGTCTCAGTGAGAGCCAAATCACGTGTACAATGATTCTTGTTATCTTGGCAGTGGAAATCAAACCTTATTTTAATGACCTTTTATTGAGGAAACTCACAAACAAAATGAAGTAAAGACTCACTGGAGGCCTGGCCACACATTAATTCCCTAGTTTCACTTTGGGTGGAAACTTACAAAACAGTTTAGACACAAGAATGATGTCAGGAAGGGAAAGAGTCTGAATGATACATTCAGGGGTTACCTCAAGCCTGTGCACTTAGAGTTCTGGGGCTGCTGGCCAAAGTTTTTCCTTTGATTTTGAATAAGTCAGTGTCATTCTGCTCAACGACAGCCCTGAGCCCAGGGTAAAATTTGTTGGGGTTGGACCAATCCAGCAACTAGCTGATTAGATTGCTCTCCTGGCCTCTACTATTTCCCAGAAAGTTTGGGGTCCCCTAGAGGGGGGAATCAAAATGGCGGTCAACACCCTAAAGTAGCACTTGGTTAATAAGCACAAGTTGCTTAACACAGGGTTGGCACTTAAAATTGGGATGGATGATTAAATTAACAGTAAAGGTAGATTGGTTAGAGCAATGATTCTCATTCTCACTGGGGACTTATCATTATCTAGGGAGAAAAATATCTGTAATTCAAAAAACATATTGAACTTCATTATATGATTTCATACTTAGAAAACAAAAATATATCTACTCACGATTAAAATATTTATCATGTAAAAAAGTGTAAAAAATAGTGAAACAAGTAACTAAGTATACATTAGCCACTTAAGAATTAGGTCCAACAAACACAAAACTCTGCACCATGAAGCCAATCACTTCCTTCCCAGAAGGAGCAGTTTTCCTAATCCTGTTTGTTATCCCCTAAGCCCATTTTGTGAGTTTTGAGTTATATATCCATAAACAAAATACTCTGTTGTTTCACAGGTTTTTAAACTATTTACATGGCTTCATATAGTATGTAGCATTCTGCAACTTGTTTTTATTGCCCTGATTATTACGCTTCTAGATTAGATTTATTCATGCTGTTACACACAGCTCTGGTTTTTTCATTTTGATTGATGAATAGCATTCCACTGTTTGCGTCTATCACAATTCATGTATCTGCTCTTTTGCTGATGAACATTTAAGATTTTTACAGTTTTTCCATATTACTAGCTATGCTACAATGAACATTTTTAGAATGCATCTGGGTGCACATGTATGATAATGAAATTGCTGGGTCCCAGGGAATGCGTATCTTCAAATTTCTGATATTTTGACAAGTTGCTCTCTGCAATGGTTGTACAAGTTAGCCCTCCCCTCCACCAAGCAATTTGTAACAGTCTCTGTTGCCGAATATCCTCTCCAACACTTTCAAAATTTTAGTCTAATGGTTGTGAAATGGGATCTCATTCTTTTAATTTGAAGTTCCCTGACAACATGTAATTTTAATAGAAACAAACTTCAGAAAGTAAAGCTCAGCAAACAATTTTTGGCTGTTTGAGTAACACAATAGGCTATCTTTGAGATTCCCACAGGATGGATGAGCTGGCATGGCCCCCTAGGGAGATGTAGGGACTCCCCTGAGGTGGACCATCAGGTGTTTTGCTCACCTAAAGGTGGCTCGGTTTTAAAAGGTGGGGGCATGCTGGGTAGAGGAAGCAGAGCCAAATGGAGTTTTATTGGTGCTACCACTACAAGAGGAAATAAAGGTAAGGCTGGTACACAAAAAACAGAGTGATTCAGGATGAAAAGAAGAGAATGAGAATAAAAAGAGCTGCACGAAAATTACCTTCAAATTTGCCTGTTTGAATCCTACTCCCTTAGTTTCCCGTTTAAGTCCACCAGGGTCTCCAGTTATGTCCTACTTAGAACAAACAGCTGGTTGATAATAATCAGAGAACCACAGAATTATCAAGTGGGTAGGAATCTTAGGCATCATTTCATTTTACACATGAGAAAACTGAAGTACAAACAATGCAGCACACTCATAATGAACAGCTTTTAATGAAATGATTGAAGAAAGAGGTAATTGTGGTCTTCTATTTACTGGTCCATGTTTACTGGAGTATTAGCCTGATCACCAATATAGATGAACGATACCCCTTCTGTGCTAAAACTGTAATATGCATTCTGGTGGTTGTGACTATAGGCCTTGGACTAGAGAGGGCTGTGATCTTGATGAAGTGACCTGACGTCTCTAGCCTCAGATTCATTATTTATAAAATAAAGAAAGTTTTAATTCCTACTTTTTCTTGTGTTGTAGGGAAGCGATGAGATAGTATCTTAGTCTCCGGCTCATATTAAGCAATTAATAAGTGGTGGATATTATATTTTTATTTGAACACCTCAGTATTTGAGGCACAACTTAGTCATTTAGTGTGCTGTCTTGAACTGCCAATAGAACAATAAGGAAGGTCTGTTAGAGCTAGACAGGTCAGCAAGGCCGGTCTAGGTCTCTGTCACAACACAAGGTGGGATGCCTTTGACTATGTTTTTACCAGAATTCAAAGATTTTTTTAATAATGCAATGCTTTGAAAGTTTTCCTATTTGCTCCGTTATGCGTCTCTCTTCTAATGAATCTATCTATATAATACTTTGGAGTCTTCACAGGAAATGGGAGTAGAGTAGTTTGTCTCCCTACTTTTCTAGATTCTTTCTTTATGGCTGGATTGAGAAGACCCAATTTATCTATTTTCTTTGTACTCAAACATTTTATTTCCAAATTCTAAAATATGTTCACCTCAAATTCTTCCATTAGTTTTAAAGGAAAAACAGTGGCCATTTAAAAAATAATTATGAGTCTTTTACTCAGGTATCTCATCTTTTATAATTATCTTTGCTTTCCCCACAACATGCCTTAAATTTAAATAATTTATTTTACCATTATTTTTCTCTTGCTTTTACATCTGTTGCCATCGTCCACTTCAAGGTGGCTGACTGAGTACACGTATACACATAAGCTTACCTTTCCTCTGTCTCTTAAAATCATACTGAGGGGGCTGGCCCAGCGGTGTAGTGGTTGGGTTTGTGTCCTCCACTTTGGCAGCCCGGAGTTCAAGTGTTCAGATCCTGGGTGCAGACCTGCGCACCTCTCGTTGAGCCATGTTGTAGTGGTGTCCCACATACAAAATAGAGGAGGATTGACGTGGATATTGGCTCAGGTACAATCTACCTCACCAAAAAAAAAAAAAAAAAATCCTACTAGGGAAAAAAAAAAACCCCAAACAAAAATAAAAATAAATCTATAGCAGTGCAGAAAAAAAGTTCCATCAGTAGACAATAATATTGGGAAAGTTGTAAAATCTCTAAAGTTGATAGGTGAGATTTTTCATTTAAAGCAACAAAGCCAAAGAACTGCTCACATAATACAGGTATAATATAGAAATGTTGAAATGGCAGGTTTTCCTGGAAGGGCCCTGAGTCAGAGCCACAGCTAGGGTGAGGTGAATGAGGTCTGTGAGACACTTGTCTTGAATGCAGTTTGAGAAAGTGCCAAAAATTGCAGTAATTAAGATAAATACTATTTTTTAAAATAAAAATTAATGCAAAAGTTCCATGATTAAAAAAATACCAGTATTACTGATTTTTCCTTTTGCCTTATGTTCCAATTTGGCTTGGCATGGCACTGTTAGTGACTTTATTTATTTAAAGTTTTGGTATTTTAACCATCCCAGATTTTTGTATTACTTTTGATTCCTTTAAAATATTGCACTAAAATAGTATTTACCTTGCTTACAGACTGTTTGAGTACCTGCTTGAATTTTGTACCTGAGGCAAGAACCTCACTCATTTTGCATGTCTCACCTTAGTCTTGGCTGTACTGGGAGCAACCTTCAGATCAGAAGCAGCAGGAGTGGGCTCTGAGACAGTCTGTGGATATTATTTAAAAGATTGTGAATCGCTCAACCAGACCCTACACTTAGTGCCCTGGTTCTGGTGTTTGTCCTCACAATAGATCAGGGAGATAAGTTATTTAAATAATACGGCAACTTTTCTCTGGGAAACTTAACAGAGTGCTCTTTGAGGTTTGAGAAAGAAATAGAGCAGGAGTCCTAATAACTCTCATGATATATAAAAATGACCTGTATGCAGAAGATAAGCTCCCAGGTACCTTAAAATAAAACCAGTTGAACAATGTGTTCACTACCCCTTCCTGGTTATTTGCTGCTGATTCTTCACTACAGCCAATGACTTGTTAACAGAACCCACAGTTGTTGTCTGGGAAACAATGAGATTTACCTGAACTGAGGAAGACCTCTTTAGTCTTCAATAAAGATGAATCACCAGGAACATGAGAAAAGCCAACATAGAACAAAGTACCAAAACTACATAAAAGGATAAACTGTAACCTGAGAAAGTAAAGCTGACACCAGAAATAGATGAAAACTTTAAAGTAGATGTTCATACCCCCAGAGACATTAGACAGGATATCAAATTCATACAATAAGAATAGGCTGCCTTGCAAGGTAGTCAGAGTTCGGGAAAATTTAGTGAAAATTCCATATAATTTCAATTCAACACCAGAATAGTGGTGGGGTAGGAAAGTCACAACCTGAACATACGTTTCATCAAAACAAAGATAGTTTGGGGCTGGCCTGGTGAAACAGCGGTTAGGTTTGCGCACTCTGCTTCAGTGGCTTGGGGTTCCCTGGTTTGGATCCCAGGCACAGACCTTCCCACAGCTTATCAAGCCATGCTGTGGCAGGCATCCCACATATAAAATAGAGGAAGATGGGCACAGATGTTAGCTCAGGGCCAATCTTTCTCAGCAAAAAGAGGAGGATTGATGGCGAATGTTGTCTCAGGGCTAATCTTCCTCAAAAAACAAACAAAAAAAAACACAGATAGTTTTGTTTCTTCCAGTTCCCTGCACCTAGATGAGCTCAGTACACGTTGATCTTGTCTTAAAACAACAGGCTAAGGTTACTGTAGTAAATTGTGCCAGCATTTCCAATTATTTTCTACTCTCTCTGTTGCCATATGACTTGAAGCACCGTCTTGTGGGAGGAGCATACATCCCAACCCCCTTTGATATCAGGGACATGTGCTATGCTTTGACCAATGAGAGGTGGGCAGCCATGAAATACATCATATCCAATCAGAAGTTTTGAAAGTCTTGAGTGCCTTAGTTCTTTTTATTTTATTTTCGTTTGCCAAAAGAATGCATTTCCTAAAAAGGACTCATTCAGCCTAGATTCTAGAATGAAGAAGATACATGTAATAGAGCCACAGTCAACCTGCAACCTTCACAGATGACATGAAACATAACAGAGAAATGAGCTTTTTGCGGTAAACCACTGAGGTTTAAAGGTTCTTTGTCATCAACGGAAAGCTGACTAATACAGTTAACTGATGCATTTCGATGTTGTTAGGAAAACGCATCCAAAATCTTTCTGTTACTAATATATGGTATTACTAGTAAAATAGTAATAAAGTTAGAATTACCTATTTGAAAAAAATAAGGATCAAATAAAATGTGACCAACCAAACAATATTCAGGAAAGAAAAAAGTAAACAAGCAAAATAATAAGAAATAAAACAGAATAGGAGAAAAATTTAACAGAAGATAGTAAGAATAAGTACAAATATTTTAGTGATAACATAATACGTTGAAATCCCTTATTAAAAGACAATAATTTCAGATTGAGTAATTGCTATTGAGAAATAAAAATTAAAATCTAGTAATGTAAGCACTGGATTATTTTGTCTGAGATTGTAACTCTCAGTATTCCAAAATGAAATTTTAGTGAGCATCTAAAGATATTTATGCAACATTTGAGTGTTTAAAAAGTACTCAACATTAGTCACTTCCATTACTGTCATCTATCTTCTTAAGACAAGAAAAAATACATGTATAAGTACACATATACACACATGCACATACACATGCCCTGGAAAACATCTGAAGATAAAAAGTTTTCCCTAAAATTATTATTTTGTATCACTTGTCTGAGTGTCTAACATGCATAAAGCCCTGAGAGGTATTAAGAAGTGAAGAGCGGGGGCTGGCCCGGTGGCACAGCGGTTAAGTTCGCACATTTTGCTTCTCGGCAGCTCAGGGTTCGCCGGTTAGGATCCAGGGGGAGGACATGGCACCCCTTGGCATGCCTTGCTGTGGTAGGCATCCCATGTATAAAGTAGAGGAAGATGGGCATGATGTTAGCTCAGGGCCAGGCTTCCTCAGCAAAAAGAGGAGGACTGGCAGTAGTTAGCTCAGGGCTAATCTTCCTCAAAAAAAAAAAAAAAGAAGAAGAAGAAGTGAAGAGGGAACAAATGCCCCATCCTGGTTAGGAGCAGAATTACTCTCCTCAACTACCTCTTATCCTGGCGACAAATAAACAAAAAACCTCTCACACACAAAAGAAAGGATTCACATTCTTGTGGCAAAACAAAGCAGACAAAACTGAAAAAAAATACACAAAAATTTTTTGGTCAACAGTTTTCCAATCTCTACTTCATGTTTAGAGTGACCACATAAGGTCCCAGCATAATTGTTAGAAGCAGCCCCTTTCACTCTCAAAATTGCCCTGGTTTGGTTGATAAATTCATGCCATTCATGTACCAGCCTTAATATGATTTATTACTGTATATATAATAAATGGAAATATAACTACAGAGATTGCAGCCAGAGAGTTTTATTCTTTATAATAGTGTGCTATAGAGCTCTGGTAAATTCAGAGAGGAAAATGAGAGGTACACAAAATGAGTCATTAATTGCCCCGTAATCTCCATCCATTACCATCATTAAGTTTCTGTTTTAGTTTAGTCATCTGTAAAGTAGAAGTAACACACAATTTTAGTGACTTCATACTGTTCCTTTAAGACTTGGAGCATATGACATGGGACCATTTTGAGTATTATATAGTGCTTTAAACATTTTAAATACATTCTTATTGATAGGCTAAATATTATTTATTTAGAGTACTTAGCGTTGTCTTTTTTCTTTTTGACAACTCTGTATATGTAGATTCATCAAGATCAGAACGTCTGAAGCAGTAATGTAATATACCATTTGAGTAGGATAACATCATCTCTAGAACTAATTTTTGAGCTTAGTTAATTTTTAGAGTAAGAGGAATCATGTGGAAGGATTTCTTTCCCGTCATTTCCTCAGATACCTTTCTTCAAATACAACCTGTAGAAAAATTTAAAAGACCATTTTATCCCCTTGAAGTCCATTTCTCCAAACATGATAAAGCCCCCCAAATGCTCAAAAATTAGTTGCAAACAAAAGACATCCAGAGAAATTTCTCTAATTTTCCTGGAAACGAATAGATTATGAGTTTTAAGAACTCAATGAGTTCTTATAATGATGAACTACACCTTCTTCATTAATGACTTTTAAATTAGAAAGAGGCAATAAAAGTAGCAATGAGAATCAGATTTTAGTTTTCATCTCGCTGCCATGACTAATCTCCAAAGTCTTAAATTAGTTGTCAGAATTCTTACAGCCTAGCTTTCCACTTACCAAAAGAGCATGGCTCTCTAAACGTAATGGACAGCCTGTTTTAACAAGACTTTTTAATTACTCCTTAAACGCAAAACATTCACCTCTGAGGGAAGAGTTGACTTCCCCTGGCTCTGTCTTCGGCAAGGCCACATCTTTTCCTCTTACTTGAAGGGGACTGTTCCTTCAGCTGCGTCTCATACTCAATGATTTTAGGAGAAAGTTAATGGGAAATGGATATGGAGAGATGAGGCACGTTTGCCTTGTTCTTGACCGCGCATAAATCACTGATTTTAGTAGTTCCAAAACACTGTCTGTATTATATAAATAAAGATGCTACTTTTTCAACATGGTTTTGAAGACTTTTATACAACAGTGCATTTAAAAAAACGTAGCAATCGTTGTCATTGTGGGCACTGACAGGGCAAGCTATTGGCATTGATAAAACTCTCCAGAAAGCCTGAATGAACCATCTTGATTGTTAAGGAACACAGAGCAAGAGAAAAATCTTTCCACGTGGTTTCAGTTCAAAGGAGCACAGAGCCAGATGGAAATATTACTACGAGATAGGCATTTTTACCATTTATGAAGGTCAGAGAAAAGATAGCAAGTCAGCCACCACCAACAAGGCAATCTTTCAAATTAGCTAGTCCCCAAGAATAATGATACTGAGCACACCGTCAACAAATCTAAGTCCTTCCCTTAGTGCTCTGGCTGAGAATTACATCGACGAACTCTCTGCGGTACACTGGGGATTCCTTTAAAATATGGCAACCTCAGCAGTGTATTATTACATCATTATTGCTGCAGTTCATTTAACGAGAGGAAGGTAAATGCTTTTCTTCAAAGAGTTAATTCTGCGCTTCTCCTTATACCTAATTAACACCAGGAAGGCCTTAGGCAAAAGGGAGAATAGGACTCTTGGGATGAGGTAATCTCATCACTGACTCCAAGTAAACTCAAGGCATACCTGTCAACCAGATAGTCGGCAGTAGCAGTTAGGATTTGCAATCTGATTTTTAAGTCCTTCTGTGAGGAAATAGATTTGAAGGCAGAAAAGGAATTTGCTTCAGTTAAGCTTCAGATTTCCAGAGGGCCATGAAATTAAATTCACAATCTCCAAGAAATCTAATAAGTATTTGCTTTTGTATTTAGTAAAATCTCACTAATTTGGACTAAGGAAGAAGAAGATAAATTTTGAATTAAGCAATATCTTTAAGGAAATGATGAAGTCTTGAAACTAGGTAAATAGAATGTGGCCTCAGAGGATTTAAATAGTAATGACTTATAGTAAGAATATCAATTTGTAGTTAACTTATTACTTGATTATAAAGGGGAAGAAATGACAGCTATGTATGTGAACGGTTGTCATTCAATAAAGGGGGCCAACTTGTTTTACACTGATCCAGAAGGCACAGTTAAAATCCATGGGTTGAAGTTTCAGTGAGTTGATTTTGGCTTTCCACTGAGTATGAATTTGCTGTTTTCCATAAGGAAGTGAGCCTGTTGTATGTAAAGTAGTCCAGCCACCCATTGACCATCTGTAAGGGATGCTGTATGAAGAATTCTTGCACTTGATTGAATTAGATCAGTATTTTGAACTTCTTTTTTCTGCAACAGAAATTTTGAAAAATTGATATCTTGCTCAGAATTTTAGGATATAAAACAGATAAAAGAACTACAGTGATTCCTCAGTGGGTTGGAACTTTTGCTACTTGGGAAGAATATACCATGGTTCATGGAAGTGCTCCAGCACTATATCGGGGCCCTTATGCTTCACAGAGAACAGAGCAAAAGCTCACTCCAGGCCATGAATTTCTGATGGAGAACAATGGTTTCAAAGTACTAGGGATGATTATTTAAGCAAAAACAAAGCAACAAAAAGCCCAATACTCCCTGAAAATTTGCTCCTTAAACTTATTAGCTCCTTTCTTCTAAGTAAAAGAACTGTTAGCTTCAACTTATTGGTGAACTAAATGAGAGCTCTGAACTGATGACTACGTCATAAACTAGATTTGGAGATGTGGAGATTTTCTAAATCAAGGCTTAGTATTTGTGGTAACCAGTCTCCAAGGTGGCTCCCAGTGGTTTTCAGCTCCTGGTGTGCCTGCCTTAGTGTGTTTACCTCCCACGCTAAATCAAGGCTTGTTAGTAGAATACTAACATATTAACTAATCATGTGTTTTCCGAGGCTAGGTTTTAAAAGGAGTCACAACTTCCAACTCACCCTGTTGGATCATTAGCTCTAGGGGAAACCAGTGCCGTGCCATGAGGTCACCCAAGCAGCTGTGTGGAGAAGCCCCGTGATGAGGAGCTGAGGCCTCCTGCCAACAGCCATGTATCTGAGAGGTCTTAGAAGCAGATCCTCCAGCCAAGCCTAACCTTCTGAAGATGGCGGCGCAGCTAACATCTGACTGCAACTTCCTGAGAGACCCTGAGTCAGAACAGCCCAGCAAAGCTGCTCCAAAATTCTCCATCCGAAGAAACTGTGAGATAATAAGCGATCATTGTTTTAAGTTACTAAGTTTTGTGGTAATTTGTTAGGCAATGACAACAACAAAACAAAATAGTAATAAGTGAGTATCTACTTCTTGAAGATTTTCTTCTGGACCCATTCACTCTTTGTGATGATTCAGGAGAAGATGGCCTCAAAGCTCTCATAGATCATGACAGCAGGAGGCCACATTTGTTTTTTTTCACCCCTACATCCCCAGTAGCTGTAATAGTTCTTAGAGAAGGTTTATATAGATTCAATAAAATTTTATTGAATAGTTGAATGAATAAACAAGATTAAATATTTTCAGAAGTTAAAATTAACAAGGTCAAATTGAGCCATTTAATAGCTGTTTTATTATAAATCTCAAACTTCCATTTTAAAAAAGAAAATAGTCTTTTGAAGGAAGAGGTAGAGATTATTCCTAAATTATTACATTTTTATAGCATATAAATAACGTTTGAATTGTCAGGAAAGCCATTTCTAACATGGTATGATTTAAACATGGTATGAGATGCTCTTCCCTCTGCCTAAAATGAATCTCAGCTTCCTTTCTTCAGGCTAAATTCACTTATCCTTCAAGACTCAGCATAGTTGTAACATCTATCTGCATGGTAGCTTTCCTGATTCCTTTTGTCTGGGTTTGATGTCACACTGCATTGGGAAGAATGGCATATTCAGTTTTCTTTTTCAAAACAGCTTTATTATTTTTACAAAAAATAATACGTGTTTATTTAAAAAGAGCAAAATAATATATGACAATGACCACTAAATTATCTTCTTCCTGCTACTAAAGTATTTAAATAAGTGATCGTTAAATTATAAGTCCTCACACCAATAGGTCTAAAAGCGGAAGAAGGTGTGGCTACAGGTTCTTGCACAGGTTTATGCAGAAAATTACATTCTAGGTACATAATAACAGAATGACATTTTCACAATCAGGACTCTCCTAAATGCTGAGATTCATGTGTTTGTGCCTATAATCTTCCCTCGTTCCCCTGGCATGCTGGTTTAACTCAAACAGGTGTATTATTTTAATTGTATTTTAGGGAAATCTTCATTTTTGTAATCTGAATGACATTTTAGTCTCTGAATCTGTGTCTAGGCATAGGTAAATTCACAAATAGGACATTCTCTAAATAGGAATGAACATTTTCCTATACATGTAACTTATACACATAGATGATTACATGACTTGTCTCTACCACCTTAGAGGGAAGAATGAACATTCAGGATGCCATAATTATTTAGCTCAATAAACATTTATTAGATGCTTGCTAAATGTGAGGCATTGTGCTAGAGCTCAGATTAGAAAGATGAGGAAGGTAAATTCTTTACCTTCAAAGAGTTTAGAGTTAAAGTAATTGAAGAGAACATATCAATCAAGGCCGTGTGACTTTTATCTTAAAGATTTTTGAAATACCTGGACATCTTCTGAGATCCAGGTCACGTCAAGGGAATTTTGTCTGCTCTTGAAAATGGTACAGAATAGTTTCCATCTAGAGTGTGTTGGTTAATTGACAATAGCAGGAAAGTCTCAACTCAGCCATGGCTGGACTATATGTTAGAATATTCAAAATTTTTGAACTCATTCAGCAAAATGATAGAAAAACTTACTTGAACTCTTTCAGGTATTTAGGTGACCATTTATTGCAATAAACATGAAAGTTTATTTGATAAAGAGCCAAGACCACAATAAAGACTGGAAACACCTTTCCCCCCCTCAATATGTCAAGCAGACCCCAGGGAGCTGCTCTACACATCTCCGCTCAGAATGGACTGTATCAATACTCCACATGTTTGGCTTGAAATAAGCAGTTCCTTCTTTTAGATGGGGCATTCCTAGACACTGTGTTATAAGGTGGAAAGTTGAATAGTAAAATCATACAACACAGTTATCTATCTGGACAGCAACTGAGTGGGCAAAGAAAACAGTAAAGCATGAAGCAATCAAATATATTTTTTCTAGGAGGCACTGAATGCCTAGCAGAGGGGAAAACTGATAGAATGACGCATTGCTAATATTTCAATTTGGTCTTATAGCTAAATTGTAAAATGAACCAACTATCAGGACTCAGGACTAGCTGAAAAGTACAATATATACATATTTTTTCCAAAGTGTTTTTCTAACTAAAACATATATAACTCAAAAATATTTCTATTTGCTCTGTGTAACTACACATAGAACATATATAGTGGGTAAGAGAAATGCTACAGGAGCTTGTTTCTTACTTAGAAAACTATGTTTAGCACAGCAAAAGAGCTGAATACATCCTATATTTGCCATCATAATAAAGCTGATAATAATGGTTCTTAAATGGGCTTTCATGCTCAGGCTTATGGTACCAATTTGTCATGAGTGATAACTTGGATCGATATCTGGAGAACAGAAAGTTTCAGATGGGGGAGGCTTTCTCCTTTATTTTCACAGGTACATATTGTGTGCACATTACTTTCATTCTTTCACCTAAATTGAATTTAATACGTAAGATAGAATATCTGAATAAATAGCTTGTCAGGAAGAGAAAGGTAGCTTGAATCCTGATTATTATAGGAGAAAGTATATTAAAGAAATTGGAAATAATACACTTACAAACTATTTTAGATCTAATACATATGACTATGCTTAACTCAGTGATAGGTGAGACATTTATGGCTCAAAGACTAGTCGCCGAAGGAAGCAGACCTATTCTACATTAACTCTACAGAACTTGAAGTAACAAAGAAACTACCGATCTCCTTTTTAATTTTCAATATGGAAACAAAAAGACTCATACTTTTATCTACTAAATACCATGTATTTTGACTACTGAGTCTCTCTTCTATATTTATTTATGGATGCACAAAAAGCAGCCAGGGCCGGTCAGCGGGGCAGCAGTTAAGTGCGCATGTTCCGCTTCTCAGTGGCCTGGGGTTCGCTGGTTCAGATCCCGGGTGCGGACATGGCACTGCTTGTCAAAAGCCATGCTGTGGTAGGCGTCCCACATATAAAGTAGAGGAAGATGGGCACAGATATTAGTTCGGACCCATCTTCCTCAGCAAAAAGAGGAGGATTGGCAGTAGTTAGCTCAGGGCTCATCTTCCTCAAATAATAAAAAAAAAAAGCAGCTAGAATTATGCACTACAGGCATCCTAGAATTTTAGTTTGGGAAGAACGACAATGATCATTCTGACTCAACCCACCATGTCACGAATAAAGCTTACAGAGGTTAAACAAGTGTCCAAAGTCACTGAGCTAGTTAAGGACAAATCCAGGGCTAGAACTTGGGGCATTTTCCATTATTCTAGGCTTGATCCGAGGTCAGCATTATCTAAGGCAATGCATGTACAGTCTTGTAGTTCTATCAATGGAGCTAGATAAAGCTGCAACACTCGTTCTGGTTCATACCAACGCGACCATCTGAGGTCATAATAGTTCTGTCTCCAAAGCTTTGCAGATCAGCACATTAGTGAAACTCCACTAAACTGCAAGGGTTGGGGAAACCTTGAAAATGAATAATTGACTATTTAGGCAAAAAAAAAAAAAAAGACAAAGCTCTCTGAGTCAGCTGGAACTTTCATCAGCCCCTGAGCAGACCCTGTGAAGGCAAGTCATGTGCCCAATGAGAGCATGCCATCATTATCTCTCCAAATTGCGCCTTTTTTGAGGGATATAGAATGTAAAACCACCCAATCCAAACATGGAGTTGATTGGCAATTGCAGGCATTTAAAAGAGGGAGTTGGGAATTCGACTCAGCGCCAAGTCATCTGCTCCCCCATGACTGGATGCACCATATTTCAAGCCATTCATGTTGCTTGAGCAAGGCACTGAATTTTTGTCAATCCCCTTTAATTAATCTTGCCATAAGTCCTATGGTGGGGTGGGTGAACTTTCAAACATTAAACAGTGGAATTACTCACCGGGTGGCTTTTCCCAAACACCCCCAACCCCAATTAAAGAGCTGTATTTGGTTTGGGTTTCCTCAAATGGCGCTCTTGTTAACACTCATCAAACACAGGAAAAATAAAACAGCAATTTAACTGTGCTCGCAGTGTGAAAGGCTTGTGCAAATAATCAGCACATTTCTAACTGGTTAGTAATAGGCAGAGTGCAAAAAACAAATGACCAGATTTATACCACTGGGCAGGTCTGAAAGCAACATTACGGCTGGAATATATTCATTTACAATTTAAAGCAAGCCTTTCAGTGAATAATTGTTTACATAATAGTGAAGAGCGCTTGTGCCGCACAACTGGGATCCATTTACAATGTGTTAACCAAATAAGGCATGTTTACAAAAGATTTTGAGTTTGTTTTTGGAGAAAAGAATCGGGGTACCCATGCCAACAAAAGCAGAGCGGTATGTACAGTTAGTAAATCTTTTCTTAGCTGCAAAATTAGCGTCAAGTTGCTTGAGCCCGTAAACTACGTCAGCATAAGTCACTCTCATTAAATTGATGTGTGAAGGTAGTATTCTCGAACAGCAGGTTGTTCCATTCTCTTTTTTTTTTTTAATCATCAGCCAAATAATGAGCTAGGGGTAGAGTGGCTTAACCAGGCCAAGGGAAGAATAAAGCAGAATCATCTTAAAACGGCCATCCTGGATTTAATAGCCTACAACAAAACCCTAAGCAGGTCAACTTCATGGTTCAGCAATTCCTAAAAGCCTGTCTACTTCTCCAAAGCTTATCGGTGACGGCTGGTATATAAGAGCTCCCAATGAGGACTGATTTACAGCACTGAAGGGTTTTGCGGTGACAAAGGCGGGCCAGGGTCCTTGAGAGCTTTCTGTATTTTTTAGATCCCAGCAGATGATGTGGGTCTGTGATAGGAATCTCTTACACTTTAGCTTTGACATAAACAGGTCACAGCGCCTGCAAAAGCTTATGCAGGAGTCATGAGCAATCTCCCTCTCTCTCTCTCTCTCTCTCTTTTTTTCTGGGTCAGAGTCAGATTTTATCGAGTCAAGCTATCTAATTGAACACAAACCATGTGATAGGACCCAGGCAGTGTGCATTAAAAATGAAGCAGAATGGGGCCAGGTTTGTCTCAGGCTAGGGCTGCTACAGAGATACATTTCAGACATCACCTGAATACCAAACGGAATTTTTTTTTTCTGCATTGGCAAAAGTCTCCCTTTCAAGGAGAAAAAAAAGTTGAGGATAAAAAAAAACAACAGCCACCCGCAAATCTAGTTTCATGCCGGCTGTATCTGTTGTGAAGCAATATGTTGGCTAAATAGGAAAAGTCAGGCGAGCTAAAGGCTCGTGGCAGCCTGATTTAAACCATGGCTACACAAACCAGAGGCTTGTCCAGATCTCAGGAAAGTGAATTATATATAATCACACTTACAGTTTCCTAGTACTATTAGATTTGCCTTCTTACATAAATGCTTAAGTTATGATAAAAAACAGGGCCATGTCAGCTCCTTTCAGTCTCAGCACATTTGCTATTAGCATAAGAAATGCTGCTTATGGCAAAGCTAGTCGGGCTTGAAATTTCTGAATTAATGGATTTGATTTCCTCTTGAGACAAACCATCAGCCTTGCAGTAATGGAAATAGATATAGTTGGTAAAACAAATAAAAAGCTGGCATGCAGATAAAATGGGTTTCAGTTTAAAATAGTAATGTTGTAATTGAAGGGAACAATTACAGGGTTGCTCCTAGGCACAAAAGAAATACCATGAAAATGAAGTAATGTTTTTGTTAAGTATAGTCATTTCAGGAAAATGTAGAGCTGCAGATGTCATTGTCTGCCAAAGGGAAAACTATACTTATTCTTTTATACAAAGATCATTTAATAACATTTGGCTAATTTTAATAAGAATTGCTAATATTAACCCTATATTTCACTGGGAGTTGGAAGACAAAGGTGCCCCACCCCCGCCCCGTTCTTTCCCTTTGGTTGGTCGAGAGCCAACAGGAGCAAGTTCCTGTAAAGAGCTATTGGCAATGGACTATCAGAAATCCCCACCCCGGCAGCAGCCTTCTCTTTCCTAATGTCTTATTTCTCTTTCTTTGTCAAGCATCTGTTATCAGAAATGGAGCCCGTTCGCTGGCAACCAGAGATGCAGAAGGGACTGAGAATAAAGGGGGCTGGAGAGTGGGAACCCCAGGACAGGAAAGTAGGCTCTGGAATGTTCACATCTGATTCCCTTCACATTTTTTTTTTTTTTTTTTGGTCTGTTTCAACTTGTCTGTGAACCATATGAAATTCAGAACAGAAACTTCCATTTTTAGAACTTGAAATCTTTTCATGTTCATACACACAAACTGAGGCAGCCAAGGCCACAGGATGTCACAAGACGCATAAGTGTCTCATTGAATCTGAAAAGGCAGTGACACGAACACACTTTAACAAAATGCTCAGCTGGGTCCCAGCCCACCACTTGGCCCTCCCTCCCGCTCCTCGGTTTGATTGCATTGCAGGAAGAGACACGCACTGTGTTTCCTCCTCAGGTTTTAGTAATTAAAACAATATTGTAGCTCTGTGAAATTTTATTTGGAAATACACTGTGCTTTGTTCCCCACGAACTGACTGCCGCACACAGCCTGTTTGGCTCATTTGGCATCTCTTTATCCGAGGGAGGCACTTTTCCTGGGGGTTTTTCTTTTTTTTTTTTGGTATTGCAATGTTGAAGAAGCCACAGTGGAATGAGAAAATAAAAGTGCCCCCTGACAAAGGATGGAGCTGTGACTTCTTAGGAGAAAAGGTTAAATCGACTGGCTGTGCGTTTTGGAGTGAAACGGCACAGGGCTGCTTCCCTTTTGACTCAGCCAGTTAGAATAATTCATTTCCGAACGCAGCCTACCTGTGACAGTCACAGGTGACCTCCCAGCCGCTAAGCTCGGATGATTTCCCCTTCCCATTGCCCAAGTACAACTCCTGCCAGAAGACAAATGTACTGCAAGCTGGAGACATATCTGCAGAGCAGAGGAAAAGCAGCCTGTCTACATATGTCATTTTAAAGCCTGCGTGGAGATTTTACTGCTTTCTTCACACTCTCACACTTACATAAATACACCCACACAGTGCAGGCGAGCTCCCGAGACTCCCAAGCATTTCTCTTCCGTTAGGAGACATTTTAAAACAAATTAGCACCCTCCCCAAAAGCCTATTGGCCTACATGTGTTTATTACTTTGTTTGCTGTTTTAAAAGCTCTTCCTCGCGGCTTCAAATCAGACTGGGGAGCTCCCGCAGAAGAAGCACACCCTTGGTCTGTTTAGAAATATACACAGCTGACAAAGACTTAAATCTTTTTTTTTTTTCCTCTTGACACAGCGGCTGGTGACACATAAATGTACTTTTTTCTTTTGACAGAGTAATAAAAATCTCATTATCTCTGAATAGGCAGCAATTTCATTATCTAATCTTTTTACCAAAAGGTTAGTTAATTAATCAGAAACAAATCCTGATTATTATTTCAATAGAATTAGAAAGACAAATCACCAGAGTACAGCTAAATAGGGCAGGCCTGCGGTTTCACCTGCCTCATTGCGATGCAGGCCCCGAGACTGTCAGGGCTCCTTGGGGCAGCCAGCCCTTGGAACAGCAGCCAGCAGATGGCTGCTCCGAGCGGCCAGCCTGCCTCTGCTCTGAGGCCTGTGATCCCATTACCTCACCGAATCCGTTACCAGGGTAACTGTTAAATTGCTGTGAAAGGCATGGTAATAAAGTAACCTGTCACATTGGCAATAAAAGGAGCAGAATTTTCCTGTTCACTGAACTTTGCAGCTCATCGATACTCACTTGATGGAGAAATTCCCTACTACTCCTGGGTCAGCCACAGGAATCCTTCCATAAGGCTTCTGAAATGCAAACTAGAGTTCACGTAAACACAAGGAAGATATAATTAAAGCTGGATTCTTAGCTGCGCAGAGCCAATGCTTCCCTCTTTTCTGTGGATGGTTATGGGAGCTGGAAGAACATCCGATTGCTCCCTTTGTTGTTGTTGTTTTTTAATTTAAAACATGCTAGATAAAAATAACCTTTGCTGGTGAAAGACAGCTGTGATTATTTCAAGACGGGGGAAACAAAGCACGAGAAAAAAATCCCTTCTTCCTAAAATCTGTCTTGCTTTTTCAGATCCTATCTTATTGGCTGTTTTCATTAAAGGGTCATGGTACTTAAAAACTGATGTGGATTTGAGCGTTTAAAAGAAAGACTGGGAAGCCTCAGTTTTCACAAGCATGAGGAGTTGAAAATAACAATCCCCCCTCCTCCTCCCCAACCCAGGATTCAGGGTCCGGAGGCAAGGAGAGAAACCCATGCTGACCGTATGCATATGACTGTGTCTCCCGTCCTTCTGTAAATGCCCTTCAAGGGTTTCTGTGTCAAGGATTCGTTCAGTGTCATTACCAGGTGTAAGGTTTGCTACAATTAATTGAGGTTCTCTGAGGTAAGAAAAGAGAATAGCAAACGCTTTCTCAGCATTAAATTAAAGAATAAGAAATAAGTAGAAAACCCTATTTACCTCAATTATATTCTGCAGGCAGCCCTATGAACGTACATGGGAAGTGGGGTATATCTATCTAGCCCTCATTATTAGCCATTTCAGACTTCACGCTTTTGGCTCCATTTGGTGCTGTCATTAATTAGGCAGTATTAACCTTAGAATACTTTGGAGCTTGCCTATTGAAATGACTTTGGGCACACTCCTCTTTCTCCCTCCCTCCCTTTGACTTGCAAGTGCTTAGAGCTTGTTATGAAAAAACTGACAGTATTTCTATGACCAGCCGGCAGCAGACACGAACCGTACTTCTGGTGGTAGCTGCAACGCATGAAAAGAAATGCCTCCAAGCAGGAGTTGTCCTCATTACAGAGTGCTCAGCATGGGATTATAGCCCAGCCTCGCTGCCGCCACGTCACCAGGGCCTTTGATTGGTATCTTAGAAATGATGGTGCTTTACAGAATGAGGTGGTGATGCGCTGCATGTGGGAAAGTGGGTGAGTTTCCAGCCAGCACCAGGAAAATGAAGGCTATGGCTTCGTGATATCCAAATTTGTTTAAAGACTGAAATGTTTTCCGTCCCATTGAAAGTAATTCTCCAACCTGGAGTCACAACACACCAATACACACACACACAGACACAAGCACAAAGTAACTTGTAAAATGTGTATTTTACTGTTCATACGGGGTAGGAGGGGAAAGAAGTAGAATTACAGAGGTAACCACTTGTGAACAACCCCAAGCCCACCAGTGGTATGCTATCATCCACAGGAAGGTTTTCCATGGGTGTCAGGGCAGGAAAAAGATTTTTTTGCAATATGGATTGTCTAGCTAAGTTTGGAAAACTAAGAACCAATGTAAATAATCACTAAAAATGAACGAGATGTGAGAAAATGGGAAATGGTGGCCTTGTGGTCAGCTGGATAATCCATTCCTCTCTAAAGAAAACAATCTTTATTAGTCAGCTGCCTTCCGCTGTTGCCATGTAGCTGAGGGGGGTCTGCTGAGTCAGATCTCTTGACTTTCAAGAGAGCCCCTAAACAACAACTTTCATTAGAAATTTTCAATTTTTGAAGTCCAATCGTATTAGTTTGCTAGGGCTGCCATGACAAAGTACCACAGACTTTGTTTGGTGTTCTAAACAACAGAAATGTATTTTCTCACAATTCTGAAGGCCAGAAGTTTGAGATGAAGGTGTTGGCAGGGTTGGTTTCCTCCAAGGCCTCTCTCCTTGTCTTGCAGATGTCTGTTTTCTCCCTGGGTCTTCACATGGCCCTCTCTCCGTGTCTGCAGCCTAATCTCCTCTTCTTAAAGACACCAGTCATATTGGATTAAGGCCCACCCTAATGACCTCATTTTAGTTTAATTATCTCTTTAAAGACCATCTCCAAAAACAGTCGAATTCTGAGGTTCTGAGGTTAGGACATATGAATTTTAGAGGGGACACAATTCAGCCTGTAACACCAATTGTAGGTCAAACAAAACTTCATTGCGAGATGAATCCTGGCAATGATAGCAATTATATAGTGCTTATGATGTGAAAGGCACAGTCATGGGCTATTTTAACTTAACAACTTATTGAATTCTCACAGCATCCCTCTGAGGTAGGTAATATTATGATCTCTCTTTGACGGAGGAAACATGAAGGCAGAGAGAGATGAACTCACTTGTGCAGTATCTGGTGGAGCTGGGGTTGAAATCCAAGTAGGATCCGAGGCCTCCAGGTTGTAGTTTCTGTTGAGATGGTTCAGAGCTTTCATGGTGAGAAAACGCCCTTCTAGGATCTTGGACCCGTAGAGTAGAAGGCACTTAACAGTTGAGAGTCAGAGCCCTGTCATCTCTAGAAATACAAACCATCCTCATAAACTCAGCCCTGTGTAAATGTTCTCTGGATGAACCCCTATTCTCACACCAATGGGTCTGTCAGGCCTTTCCACCGCATCAACTGGATTCGAAACAACACAGTATTCTTAGCTAGAGAAGGCCCAGGGACTGAAGGAAAGCAAAGTTTGATTAACTTCATGCTCTGGAGCAAAATATGTGAGCAAGAGTCTCTGGGTATCTGGGTTAATCACCAAGATAAAGTTGGAAAATTTCTGGAAACTCCGTAATTGTGTTTGCTTGGCTGTTGTTGCTAATGTTCAGCCACTATTAGCATGAAAACTGAAACCGAAAAAAGAAAAATCTTGGTACATTTATTTTCCAGATCTCCAAAGGAAGGATAGCTTGGAGAGATTCCATCCTATTTAGAAGCTAGTCTTGGGAGACCAGGACTCTAAGACTCAGTGGTAGCCCTCAGGAGTAAACTCCTGCCCAGGAATTATGCATCGAAATCAGAATTCTGTGAGAAAGAGGTTGGGGATTTCAGAACTGGCAGCTGAGGCTTAACCAGGTGGAGACACATTTGAGCGTCTTCTTATTTATTCTTTCCCCCTCTCTCTTTCATAGCTTTGTGGAAGGGTAAATCAATAGAAGAAAATGTGTTTTTTTTTTCACATTTTCTCTTCCTGTTCCAATGAAATGAAGCAATTTCTCCACAGGGCCCATTATGCCTAGTTAATTGATTTTCCTAATCGGGCATTTTGGAAAAACAATTGAGCTTTGTGAACTTTTGCGTGTTTTTCTCAACTGGAAACCGGAGAGACACACACCCACTGTTCTTTGTATTTTTAGACTCTGTTATTGGAGTACAGATGAAGGCAATTTTTTTCATACCTTCTATTTACATGCAATTTTCTTCCCTGAGCAAATTTTTTTCACTTCTTGTGTGCTTGCACTAAGACATTACAGCGAAATGCAATTCCGCTTGGAGTCTGAAACTTAGCAATTTGAGGCTATAATGCCTAAGACTGTTATCACAGGTCCAATGGGACTGCCGTAACCATGATGTATACCAGCTTAGAGCGAGCTCTCTTATCCTTAACATGAGAAGAGACGTTTGATTTGCCAATCAGTTATTTGATCATCCTAATGAGCATTTACTTTAACTTGGCTGAAATCATGTCTGAAACTGAAGAGGAGCAAGTATGAAGAAGGTAGAAGGGAATAAGTGGGACTATTTTGATTTGATATATTAACCTAAGATACAGAGGTGTTCTTTGATGTGGGTTTTTTTGCCTCAAATCTTTTTTGAAACAAGGTGCGCTAAAAAAGTTTATTTACTAGCCCTTAATATATTGGAATATGCAAAGGTGTTCTCCTAGTCTATTATTTTTCCTCCTAGCTGCTTTTACTGCAATTGGTCACAAGGTGACAAATTAACTCTAGGGCTTTGGAACAATGCTGATGCTAAAACATCTCAGCTGCCTGCTTACAGGTTTTCAAAACAGAATAGTTATGCACGCAAGTGAGTGGCTGGAAAGCACATTCACGTATGCACATGTGTGTAGTGAAAAGATTGGACAATGTATTTATTTTATATTGTATTATTTGGTTGTTTCTGGGTAGCAGGATTATACGTAATTTTTCTCTTATTAAATGTTCATTTCTTATTTTCAACAGTAGATGTATAGATACGAATATGGATGACTCCCGCATCTGTATCTCAAGCCTCAAGATCTTTAGGCCATTAGTTGTTCCTATTTCTCATCTGGATATCCTAACCTGGAAGTTCAGGTAAACTCAAAAGATTCCGAGCTGAACTCATTATCATATCCAAAAATTCCTCTGTTGGCCCTATTTCTCCTCATATAGCCATTTGCCTTTGGGCTACCCAAATCTAAAGGCTGGCAAATCTAAAGTCACCCTTGGCCTCTGGTCTCTTGCTTCTCACAGCAATCAGTCAAGCTGGGGAGCAGTGTCACCTCAGGGTTTATACATCACCGTCTACCCTCTGTTATCTGAGGACTAATACCCCATTCTCTGTTGTGCAAACTCCCACATAAGCAATCAATTAGCCAACTGGCTCTATATTTTTAAAACATATTTTCCCTCTCAAGTTAAGATATTTGTAAACTGTTTTATAAACAATTCTTTTACAACTTCAATTGGGGGTAAAGATATTATATAAAGTATTTTTCTTAGATGTGCTGTATAAGGATGAATAATGCTCCCAATCTATAATTTGTTTTTTTGGAGAAGTGTAAGTATTTTGAGTAGTAATCTTCACATGGGATAATGAAATCTACATAAAATTTAATTCCAGTTAGTGCTGGTTTGCTGTATCTGGTATTCTAAACATGTTCTTTTCTGGATTTCACACCGTTTATTAGAACTTTCTATTAAGATAGCTGAACAAAAGATTAAAATAAGTATTTTATAAAAGTTTATTCATACAGCCAAACCTAATAACTGTAGTAATTGAGAATTTTAATTTTCAGCAGGTTTGGTAAAGAAAGATGAATTTATTGAGAATTAATCATGGACATAAAATAGATTATGACATGGTAAACATGGTCCATATGAATTGTTAGGGCCATCTTGGTAGCCCAGTGTCTGATCAGTATAGGTTTTATCTATAAAGAGCTAAATGGGTCAAGTCATAGATAGCTTTTTTCATCTTTTTTTCATAAGCAGTTAATGACAAGGGATTTTTAAAAATTATTTTGTATTGGCAACACATAAACTTTCTAATTAAGAAAAATGTTTTAAAAAATCTTTGAATTATTCAGACATCAAATAGTTATATAGTAATCAAATATAGATATTCTGGTCACTTTCTGTGTCTCTAGGGGCTATTAAGCAGGCGAGGAGAAACGGATCTTCCCCACGGGATGTACTCCCAACTTTCCCAAGAAAAACACCAAAGGAACATGTATCTGATTTCCTGCCTCAGAATCCGCTGACATCATCTGAATGCAATGAAGCCACAAAAGGCAGATCCTCTTCCACACTGACTGAAACGTAGCTAAAAGGAGACTCTATCATTACTGAATTCCATTTCACCTCAAATTCTCCACACTTTGCATTCAAATTTAAAGATAAATATTCTTTACAAAACCACTGAAATATTCAATGCAACTTATTTTCCCTTTTTCTCTCTCAAAAAGAAAACAAAAATCTTTAGAATTGTTTAAAATTCAATGTGGTAATGATTATTGGGTTAAAACCACACTTAGAAAAATGTTTCATTTAGAAATGTTTCCTATTCCTGTTGAACAATCCAGAAGCCCGAAATGGGGAAAAAAGCTGGAAGAAAACCAAATCCTCCACAAAACATGCTTGGGGCTTTTGAGAAAATTGCCTTGGTATCCTTATTTATTAAGACTTTTTTGAGAGAAAACGGTAGGAAATTCTAAATGATAATTTGCTCTTCAAGCTGTCGTGAATTCTGCCCAGACTATCTTCCATTAACTTATATTTTTAATTTCAAGTCCTAGGAATAAATAAATAAATAAGTAAAACCAAGCTTTTTATTTTCAGAAATAATGTTCTTCCGCAAAAAAGTAACTTTAAAATTTATGGAGATCCTCGCTTGCCCAAATAGTTCTTTCACTGTGTTAGCTTTGGAAATCATTGGTTGGAAGCTGTATTTTTTACTGTCTTATTTATATGTAATAGAGGAAGTAGAAGTCCGTGGACATCTAGGCGTGGAGGTATTTCTACCTATGTGGAGGTATCTCATGTATCCTATGATTTAATGTAACTAGTATGGATTTTATATACTGTAAAGCAATTAAAACACTATTTTTCCACTTCTGCTACTTACTTGAAAAGTTGCTGGAAATAATCACTAGCAAGATCATAGAAGGAAAAAAGTTAAAATTTCTAATGGTTTTAAATGTAAGGGATGCTAATTTTGTGTGTTTGTATAAAAAATTCTATTTTCAATCATGTACATGGAAAGTATCTGTATTTTATGTGCACTATATGGTGTTAGTTTATATTTGTGTTTGCACTCCAGAAGCTCAAGTACCTACAATGCCTCAGGTTCAAAAGAATTCTGATTATTAGTGACTCGATGAATTGTTCATAATATTCAATATTAAGTAGAAAAAAAGAAATCTTAGGTTTTTATTGGCTCTGCTCTTCTGCAATATGAATTCAAGCTCCCTAAAGAATGAGATGTGTCAAGTAGTACTTTAAACAGCCCCTCTTAAAAACATAGGGAATGATTATTTCAGCAAGTTTTAGTTTTCAGCAGCAACATATGCAGTGGCAGCTGTGTGCTGCAGCTTAGAGACCAGAGATCCTCTGCAACCCAATAAGGAAACTGTGACTTGCATGCAAAATGCAAAAGAATCACTTTTCCCTCGTTCTAAATTATGCTGAGACTTCAGGGGGATAAAAAAGACAAAGAAACATATTGCAGTTTCAATCTGATGATCTTCTACAGAAAGCTAAGCAAATTAAGATGAAATTAATTACATGGAAAATATATGCCCCCCCCCCGATCTGTCAAGTAATATTGAAAAATCTTTCTTTCCTTCAGCAGACAGTGTAGTGTTTAGCTACATTTCTTGGCTTATTAAATAATATCATTTTTATTGTGTCTTTTCAACATTATCAAAAAATTCAAGGCCGTGGTGAAAAATCAAGGAGAAAAATTATTCCACAGGTGTTGACTCTGTTCGGAAGTCACTCGAGCATTGCTCCATGGCTCTGTGGCAAGCTCAGAACACTCTATTCAATTACAGGCTGCAGTCATGGGGGATCATGTTTTAATCTGTGTGTAAACAAAGGAATAAAACAAAAACAGAGCATTTACAAATTCTAAAGATGCTGCTTTTATAATCTGATACCAGGAATTATTGCAATCATACTACTTGCCTCCCATAATGGGAAGGAATAGGGAGCATCTGCATGTAAAGCCAGGCATCCCCAATACAAATGATGTACAATTAATGTGAAAATTACCACCCTCTTGTAGCAAAAGGGAGAAATCTAAGAATGCCATACCGTCATGTATTTAACGTGAGCTTTCATGTATTAAAAGATGCACATTTGTACATGATTGCTTTTCCAAAGAACCTGGTTCATTTTGTTGCCTGGAACTAGAAAAAGAATCAGAAATGGTGAGCTCTAATTTCTACCCACAGTCTAGTCCTATTTTAGGTAGGCTTCTGGAATCTAAATGAGAGGTCATAATTCTTCATGGTTTGGTTTTTTTCGAAAATGAAAATTGCTTTGGGGAAGAAAGGTTTCCACAGTCAATGTGCTAGCTTCTAGATGCAAACAAAAGCCCATAGAATCCTCTCACAATCTTATGACTTGTGGTAACCCACCTGCCAGCTACCTGAATCATTTAGCACATCTCAATAAAAGTCGCGTTACATGAACACTAAACGTGATTAAGGCTTCATGCTGGCATATAGCTAAAGCTCTCTGCATTTTGTTGTTGGGGTTGCATTTCCTTTGAGCATGAGTTTTGCATGTTTTTAAATAAAGCAACCAGCTAATTTAAAACATCCAGGAGGAGATACTAGAAATAGCCTATAAATAATGATATTTTTCAAGTTTGTGAGGCAAAGAAAAATCTTCTACTGACCTCAATTTCCCTGCACCGTATCAAGTGAAGGAGATTTCTTCCATCCGAAGATTATCCATCTGCTGGCATATGGGTGTTTTCCATTGAGGACTGAGAAGTCTGATTTTCCACGACCATTTTTGGCTCTGCCAGCAGTGTTATATTAATTTAAATTCTCATGAAAAAAGTCCATATAACAAAATAGACACATAATTGGATGACCTTCTTCCTTTTGCTCCCTTGGATAGGTCAAAAGTAGTAGTAATTCCTGTTATTGGGAAATAATCAATCAAACGGTTCTTTTAGATTAGGACTGTGAACTTTTATCTGTAACAAAGAACTGAGAATTCATTCATTTTGACAGATACCCCGTTAATGGTTAAATCAATATCCAGCCAGACTGGATGGTGCAATCGTCCTACCTTCAGTACCCATCTTTTTTGACAAGAAGAACATAAGTCTACTGGACTTGGGTCTCACCTAAGGTCAGTCAAACCAATTAGCTGGGTGGTATTTGCCAAAGTCTAACAGGCAACAGAATGAGACCAATGCATGTCAATAATTCACATGTAAAATGATCTCCACCCTCATTGAGGCTTGTAATTGTTTCCTCTCCAACTGTGGAGAAATGGAACACCTGAGGAAATGATCCAGAGGTACATTTTGATATCCTATGGTGGAGTGCTAAGGGGATGTACTTCCAACAACAACGTTTAAAAGAGGAGACAATTCAATTCTGTTTGCTGTATAAAAATGGGAAACATTCATCTCAGTATCTATTTCTCTTATATGACATAATGCTAATATCTATACTCGATACATAATATGAATGACATAAATTAGTATAGGCATAAATGAATACTAATGCCTATACTGGATAGAGAAAATGAGTGATTTGACTTGCTTTATTGATTGGTTTACAAATTATGTTTACTGTCATATAGAAATTGTGGCTGCTTTGAACACGGCTAGTTAATTTGCTACATTAATCTGATAGCAACAGAGCTTAATTTCTCCGAGTCGTATCCAAAGTAAATATGCTTGGATTCTCTGCCGCTGGGGTAGTTCTGAAATGTTTCCACTTCAGCAAAACTATTAATATCTACTGCCCTAAAACATAATGATTGCAATAACCCCCCACCAGGAAATTTAATTAGTATTTTCAGGTAGCAGAGAGTATAACTTTAAGTATAACTTAAACCTCTCAACGAAGCTTGAAAATCTAAAAAAAAATCACTGCTTAAAGAAAATATGTAATTCCAAATCATGTATTCAAGATCTGCTATAAGTAAATTTTCTAGATCTGTCTTATGACCAAATGGAGTTAGGACAGAGGTGTGTTGCTAGGGATGTATGCTATAAAACTGACTCCAGTATATGAGAGGCACCCTTTATTGGAAGTTGGAGATAATCTCTGTAAATCTTTTTTTTTTTTTTTAAAGATTTTATTTTTTCCTTTTTCTCCCCAAAGCCCCCCGGTACATAGTTGTGTATTCTTCGTTGTGGGTTCTTCTAGTTGTGGCACGTGGGACGCTGCCTTAGCGTGGTCTGTCCTGTCCGCACCCAGGATTCGAACTAACGAAACACTGGGCCGCCTGCTGCGGAGTGCGCGAACTTAACCACTCGGCCACGGGGCCAGCCCCTGTAAATCTTTACTTAAAACTAGTCTGAAACCTTTGCCCTTCCCATTGAAAACTTCTGTTGTATATGCACCACAAAAAATATGCGGTCATCAAAAATGAAACCTGTGAGCTTTGCTCAGTAAGTACAGATAACGCAATCCAATTTCTTTTGTTTTATTGATAAAAATTGGAAAGTAAACCTTCCATGAACTTGTAATTAGTTTACCATGCAAAATGTTGACAAAAGCTTTAGTTCAACACCCTGCATTTTCCCCATGCTTGGCTGAATGACAATAGCTCCTGGTGGCAATCATGCTGGGTCATGAAACTAATTGTGCTTTGTGAGGGTGAAAATTCTCAACTTCTGAGCAGGGGACACTGCTGCATGACGGATGAATGTTAGAAATGTGGTATACCGTGCTCTTTCATCTCTGTCACTGGATATTTATTCTGACTTGGCTTCTAAATTATTCATTTTCTTTAAGCAATCAATATTAATAATCTGATTTGCTCCCTGGCATTTTTAGTCACACTTCTGTTTAACTGACTGTAAATAAAGGTCACTCGGAGGCTTCCTGCTGCTGTTCCGAAGGTCCTTGCCTAATTAATTCCCCACACTTTTTTCCCTATGACTGTGATTAGCAGTTGCAATCAAGTTCGGCAATTAGCTGCCTCCTCGCGCTGCGATTTGCTCAGCGCAGCCCCCACGATGAGGCTCCATTCGGTCATTCAGTCATCACTCTGAAAAGAAACCTGAGTAGGGAGGATTTATTTTTCACTTGAAGGTTTACAAATTTGCAGATAATTAGAGAGGAGATTATTAAGCCCATCTGCCAGCTGCTTTAGTAATCTTGCTTAGGGTCCTCGAATCCTGAGCACTTCGGGAAGTAGCACAGCTTGCTGGTACTCCACAACCAGAAAGGTTGGGGTTCCAGTCCAGGCTTTACCCCCCCAAGCTCTTTGACCTTGGGCCGGTTGTTTACTCTCTCTGTCAATAAAGAGTATACTTCCTCAAGGTGTGCAGTGAGGATTTAATGACGCTCAATTCATGAACGTATTCAACAGATATTTATTGGGAACAGGCAAAGTTCTAGGTGTAGGCTGTTTTGAATAAAATAGATATGTGGTGAGGAAAGAGAAAGAATATGTAGACAAACAGGTAAATCCATAAATTGTGACTACTCGTGAAGAGAAAGAACTAGGTGCTACAAGAGAGAGGATTTCACTTTAGAATGGTGGGCCAGGAAAGCCTTGCTGAGGAAGGACACTAAGTTTCAGGTGTTTCAGGAGCAGAAAGTGAGCCTGTGTGTGTGGAGTATAGCTTGGTAGGTGGAACACATGGCAGGAGGTGAAGTTGAGGTGGCACCCCTGGCGAGTTTACTCATTTGGGGAACAGGACAGCGGAGTGGTTGAATGACTGGGTTGAAATCCCAGCTTCACTACTTATTAAATGCATGACACTGAACAAACCATTCAACATCTTCATGTCTCCTTTTCTACCTCATTGGATTGTTGAGGGCATTAAATATGATAATTATACATAAAGCATTCAAAGAAGGCTTGAAAATAGTAAGCACTCACGGATGTTAAATATTATCATTGAATGCTGATAGAGTCTGGATTTTAATTTGGTGAAAGGGCTCAGGAGTGTTTTAAAATACTTTTAAAAGTCAGGGAGACGATAGTGTGAACAATAGTTTTGGAAGGGAAAACGGGAAAAACAAGGATTCTGATTGAAAAGTTACTTCAGAAGTCCAAACTCTTGATCTAAGCTGACAAGAGTGGATATGAAAAGTTGTGAAAAGAAGTGAAGCAAAGTGCCCAACATACAGTAAGAGCTCTATAAATATTAGTTCTCACGACTCTGATTATTTACTTGTCCACTATTTGCCCTTTTTTGGGTAATGATGGAGACTTGCTTAATATTAAAGTATAATCATTCATTGAAATCATTAGTTTTCAGTGATCCTCTTAGTATCAGATACCGGAGAGCAAATGGGTTATATGATTATTCATTTTGGGCACGTTTCTAAAAATATGAAGATGCTAGGAGGCAGCCTAAAAGGAATAGTCCATGTATTATACCAGGTTGTGGCTGGCAATGAGGCAGATCAGAACAGGCCGAGCTGGAAGTGGGGGAGAATTAGGGAGGTGTCAGAGCCTGACCCATCAAATGTGAGGTCTAAATCAATAAAAGATGGCCATCCAGGTCGAGAGTGAGGCAGGACACATTCTGGCTAGGGGAAGGTAAGGTCCAGGAATCAGGAGGATAGCAAGATAGGGAGCAATGAGACCAAAGTAGTCAGAGGTAGGATTCATTTATTAATTTATTCATTCATTCCACAACTTTTTATCAAATGCTTACTTTATATTTATTCACTTTTCTAGGAGCTGGGGCTTCAGATACAAGGGCCAAAAATCAGTGGCCTAATGGAGCTTACATTTTAGAATGAGAAAGCAGATAAATAGATGATGAATCAGTATATTACTATATTAGAAGATGATAAAGAATATACAAAAAAATAAAGTAAGAATGGAGAACTATATGCGGCTTTTACATTGCCTGGTGAGATCGAAGCTACTAAACGGTTCTGAGCAGAGGAGCGATGTGATCTACCTTTTAAGAGGATCCCTCTGGCTCAGATTAGATTGGGGCAAAGGAGATCAGTTAGGAGGATACTGCAAAACTCCAGATGAGAGATGTTGGTGACTCAAACCTGAATGGGACAGTGCAGGGGCCAAGAAGGAGTTGGAGTCTGGATACGGTTTGCAGGTAGAGCCAATTGGATTTACTTCTGAATTGAATGTGGGATGCAAGAGCAAGAGGCAAGTGCCCAGTAGTGTGCTGGAGCCAGCTCATACCAGCTTAGGAGAGCTGATTGTGCCATCACTTCTTCCCTCTGCCCACAGTGAAGTCACATTGGTAACTTAAAACCAGCCATGATGAGAACATTTACACATGGAAATCATCAAACTCAACAATTTTTTTTTCTAAAGAGTTGATTGTGAAGCATTTACCAGCACCTCACTGGATGATTCAAAGGATACTGGGATGCTTTTGGCCTAAGCAGTTGGAAGGATGGAGTTGCTATCAACCAAGATGGGGGATGCTTTGGGTGGACCATGTTTTTAATGGGGACATCTGGAGTTAAACTAGACGTCTTAAGGGGATAGAGATTTGATTTTGGGAGTCAGCAGCATAAACGTGGGACTTGAAGTCAGAGGTCTGGATGAGATCACCTGGCAGAGGTGCTCACCTGGGGAAGCTCAAGGACTGGTCTCTGGAGCATTTAGACATTAAGAGTTAGTAGACAAGGAATGTCTGGCAAAGGAGCATTGAGAAGTAGGTGACTATGAGGGATGCATATTTCAAAGGTGTGCTGTGTCACCAAAGTGAATCTGATTATTCAGGAGAAAATCGTACTTTCTGTCATCATCTTTTAGACCCTCTGCTGGGCCTGAGCAGGAAAGTGTATTTTGGGAGATGGGGTTGGTTTTGAAGGTGGTGTTCTTGGTCTGCAGAGTGCATGTGAGGCAATCATATCCAAACAGAGGTATATACGCCCACAGGTTGACCGCAATAGTAAGTAGAGAAGCTGTAAGGAGTTAGAGTTCCCAGAAAGCATTTATTTATGTGGAAGGGTTTGCATATTATCAGAAGCAATTTAAAGGCAAAGCAAATTTTTTTTGGTGAAACATTCTCTCCAAAGTGTCTAAATGGGCATGCCCATTAGAAAACTGTACTTTTCTAAGAAAATCATATCGTTAAGTGGCTGAAGAAGGAGTCCATTTTTATTGCCAGCACTGGAGTTCCCTCTTTTCCTGGCAGCTGCAAGCCGAAGCAAGTGTGCCCGTGCACGAGCAGATGTCCTTCTGCCTTTCTGTTCTGTTGAGCTTGTTCATTTAATCTCACAGGGGATCTGACAGCTTTCTCAGCTCCTAAAGCATTTCTTTAGCACTCATTGAAAAGCACAGTAAGAGAGAAGAAAGATGCTGATGGCAGCTTGCATGCAGAGACCTGCTATGGGGCTATGTGAGCAAAGTCAGCCTGTTTTGTAAGTGTCTAACGCTTGGAATTGGGACTAGAAGTAACAGTTCCAATACTGTCCTTATGACAGCTCAGCTAATGAATGCAAATGTGCAGCATAACCCATTTACTGGACAGCGGATGATTCATATCACTGGGATATGTTATAGAAAATGTCAAGTGCTTTTAATTTATGGACTGCATATACAGTTCATGTGGCTATATTCACTTCTTCTTGACACACAGAACAGGTGATAGGTATCTTCCCTAGTATATCCTTTGTGGATGGGAAAGACATTTTGACAATCTACACCATTTTGCCCTCAGATAAGCTCATCTTTGTGCTCACTAGATAATCAAAAGATTCTGTTCACCCAAATGGACACATTCTCTAGTGACAATCCGAGGCGGAAAACCTGATAGAGAAGTTACTTCTACAGAGGACCCTGCAACTTGTGGAACTCATCACCACCTCCTCAAGGATGCTGTTCATAGAGCCCATCTCCACCCTCTTCTATCTAATAGTCTCAGGCACTGACTGCTCAAGCCTGGCCATTTTAGCCTTCTTCTGCTGGCAGGCATCTGCCGAAGGCCTACACCTCCCCACCTATTCACTTGGCCTTCCAAATGAAACCCAAAGCTGTCTTGATGACCACAGGAAAATAAAAGGCCAATTTAGATTCTGGATTCCAAGACTAATAGAAGTTCTTTGTCCAACAGAATTTTCTGTGAGGAAGATAACCTTCTACATTTGCCCTGCCTAATATGTTAGCCACTAGGCACAGGTGGCTGTTGGGCAAATTGAAATGTGGGTAGTCTGACTGAGGATCTGAATTTTAAATTTTATTTTATTGTAATTAATCTAAATTTGTAATTACCATGTGTGCCTAGTGGTTATCCTATTGGGTAACCAAACAGATGCAAAGTCTCCTAGGCCTCTGTCGTGAGGCTGAAGAGTCTACTTCAGTTCTAAATGGCAACTCTCAGCATTGACGTATCCCCTAGGAATCTCCTCAGACAGAACTTGGCTGGAAAGAGAAACTTGTGGTCTCAGCAGCTTGGCTCTAAAGACTTTCTGCCCTCTCCATCTCCAAGGTGCCAGACCATTCATGCATCTTAGTTGTCCTAACATTACATGTTTAAGACTTGAGGTTATATGACTCCAGGGATCTGCGTTCTTGTCTTATTTTATGTCAGTTCACCTTCTGGGGCACAATTCTGTAAAATGTGAATGAATGATGCCTTCTGGAATTGTGCAACATTGGTGTTACACAAAACATTTGACAAAATTTTTTAGACTTGAGAAAGACTTTCCTGCTTTTTAGGGCTCTCCTGTTGTCTCGTATGATCAGGAGTCAGGGAAAGGGAAAGAGTGCCAGAGGCACAGCGAGGGTGGAGGTCCTACGTGGACTGTGCCGTACTTCATTTTAGACACGCCACTTTCTAGCTGCCTTGTGTGCACATATTCTGTCTGATGGCCTCGTCCCATGTGTTTCTCAAGGTGAGAGAAGATCCAGAAGCCAGGTATGGCCCAAGGCCAGTCTTTCAGATATTTTATGCCAGCTCCTCTGCCCTGCTGAGATAGCCTTGGTCCATGGGCTCATGGAACAGCACATCCCATGAGTTCTCTAGTCCTGCCTTTTCCATTTATAGGGTACTCAGCTTCTCTGAACTTCAAGTTGAGAGAACCAGAAAGAATGATGAATGTAAAATATTATTAAGTATGTTATTAAGAGCAGATAAAAATCTTCTGAGATTATAGACTATGCTTATTTTCCTTAGGAGCTAAAGTTTGCTTTTCCAGGTCCTCAATATGAGATCCAGGGCAGGATGGAAAGACTGGAGTGGAGCCAGGAAGAACTACAGTGCCCCTACTCTCTCGACCCCTCTTGGCCTAGACACCAGTGGAGGTTTATCTGTTGGCTTTAGTGTCTCCTTTTATGGGGACCCCTTCATTCTCTTTGCCTCTTCAAAATCTATCTTCAGCTGCTCCAATTTGTCCTTCAACTGCTTCAAATGTGTTGACCTAGACCACATAGAAGTAGCTGAGGAGGAGGACTCATTTGGTGACTTTGCCTACTTAGGCTTCAGTGGGCTGAGTAGGGGCTGACTCCTTGGTACAAGGTGCAGGACTTACCTGTGGGACATGAGTTGCAGGTATCCCTGGAGGAGATCTCCAAGGCTCTGCCAAGTCAGTGAAGATCACAATGTGGCACCCCACCCTGATGGTTAAACTGTTTGCATCAAGGATAAAATCTGCACATCATCACCATCATGACTGAAAAAAAGTCACCAAGGTCTCCTTCACCAGAGAAGACAAGGCCATGCTTGAGGACATCCATGCAGATATTTTCTTTCTGCTCCAAGAAAAGTCCAGGGATACTTTTGCTCAGATGGTACCATGGGCTCTACAGTGCCCTGATCAGACACAAGGAGATGGGGCTTGAATCAGGGTTTGTGTGTGTCTGTCAGAAGAAGAGGGGTGATAATGCATGACAGGAACATTTCTATTCCTCCTCATAACATGGGACATTTTTTCCTCTTTTCATTCTTTTATTTCCTTTCCCACTCAATCTACACCCAGCCTCTCCCTTGATATTTGCCCTGTTATTTCTCCAGGCACTATGTGTCTTCACCATGAATATTTCCACTTTTGATGGCTAAGAGAATCTGGTGCTCTGCAATGTCATCAAGACTGGCCCAATGAACAGACTGTGGAGAGGCTTCCCATCCCCAAGTTACCTACCCAGTGGGAAGAAATCATCGTCTCATACAGTTTCTTCCCAGAAAGATTGACACAACAGGTCTTTAAGCTGTATCTCTCCTGTTCCTAGACTCTGCCCCGGCTAGCCCAGTGTCCATCACAGCAAAGCTCCTTCTACCTCCAACACATGTATACCTCAACCAATGCCTACCCAATTCATATCCACTGGAAACTGGCTACGGTTATAAGTTAAAAAAAAATATCACCACTTTCGGGAGAATGTTCCTGTCCATGATCCCCTTCAGAGCTGGGCTGTCATGGGATGAGAGAGTTGGCCTTGGCAAGGGATCAATTATCATGGCCCTAGCTTCAAATCCAGTTCCCATCCAGTGGCTGAAGAGTGACCTGCATAATACTTGAAGATGTAATCCATGCCTGTAAATAACATCTTCTCTTTCCCCTCTCAAGTTTGCTAAAACCTTTCCTCTTCTCCTTCTTTCCTTAGGCCTTCTCCATCTGGGGAATGGAAAGCAGAGAAGAGGTCCTTTACCACCGCTCTCACCATGGGTCCATAGTGTCCAGTAGTCAGCCAAGGTTACTACACATATATTCACGCTCAGGTAGCACTCACACAGAGCTGTTTCCATCCTCTCTGGTGTTGAGATAGCCTGTGATCAGAACCATCGAGCATGAATCACTTTCATTTGGGGTTGGGAGGTAGATAGGCCCACAGAAGCCTACCAGAGAGTTCCCCACCTACATACACATAGCTCTGGAAATTCTGAGTTTCCTACTGCTCTGGAGTATATACAAGAGTAGAAGATAGGCAAGTGGTGAGATACTATATGTTTTCATTAAGTCTAAGCTAAGAGGTGGGGAGCAGGGCCCGTCTCCCAGCTTTGTCAGGAAGGAAAGGGGCTCTTGAGAAGGGGCAGCTATTCTCTACCATGAGACTCAGCATCATGGAGATCCCCTCACTGTTCTGAACTCATGCTTAATCATCTCCAAACTTCCATTTTCCACTTTTGTGATAAGTAAAGCTATTTGGTCTCCTACACTTCCTCGAGTCTGAGTGGGGAATTTCTGACCCCTTATGGCCATGTCACCCCTCCTGCCTTCTACAGCTCTACAAGCAGCAGGGGAAAGACTGTCGAGCCAGGTCTTGGGATTGGGTCTTTTTTTATTTTCTCACTTTGAAACTCTCTGAATGCTTTTTATATTAAGCTTTCAAAATGATTTTTCTGAGGGGATGACAGTATTATGAAAAACAGATTAGGTATTTAAGACGTGCGACATGTGATCAAGTGCAAACAATTCCATGAAGCACGTTACTGAGAAGGAAAATTTACAAAATCATAATAGAGTTGGTAGATTAAAGTTCCATATTAATGTTGAATTAAATGAATTGTGCATTGTAGGTATCACTGCAACTTATGCTGTTTGCATAAAATATTCAAATAAACCTATTACAGTGTTACACCTGGGCATAAAAAATCATTCAAACTGAATCAATCCACCGACACTGACTAGATCTGACTAAATCTGACTTGCTTAGTGATGCATTTATGTATAAAACTAGAAACAAGTCTGACATGCACACTATAACAATAGCATCTTAAATGAAGCAAATACTAAAGTGAAATGTCTTAAAAATAGTAAAGTTGCATTTAATGAAAAATATTTTCTCTGCTTCAATTTTTAAACTTAAATTAGCTATCATTTATAATTCAATTCCTCAGTTGCACTAGACACATTTTAAGCACTCAGTAGCCACATGTGGTTAGTGGCTGCCATATTGGATAGCACAGGTCTAGAAGAAAGCGTGCAGACTAGATTGCCTCACCTGTCCCTCTTCTCATTCTGCTATGGTGGAGGTGGCCACGGTGGGGAGATGGGGAAGGGAATATCTTGCAGTTGTTGCCCATGCTTTCATCCATGATTTCTGACAGAGAAAAGGAAGCATTCTCTTTGCCATAAGGGAATGGATGAGTTACTGTGTCGTTCATTGAATTTCTTTCCTTCTAGGCATTTTCTCATGCCTTGTGTGTTCTGGACTATTCCTAATGAGAGGAGTGTTGTTGTTATTGTCATTTGATAAGGCAAGAAAAACTAGCTTAACCACTAATCCCTGCATGGCGTTAACTGGCTATTTAAACTCTCTCAGTCCCAGTTTGCTTGTATGTAAAATTATTAAACACTTGTCTTACCCACTTCCCAGGGTTGTATATGGATGAGATAATAATGCTTTGTAAACATTCAAGAGCTCTAATTATTTTGCTAATTATAATGATAACATTGCACCAAGATAGTTTTTATTTTCATGATTACTTCTCTTATCAGACAAGAAATCTATTTCTTAAAAAAAGTTTTAATTCATTGCACATTTTAAATAAACAGAAAAAGAGGCAAAAAAATAATATGAGACACGAGATAAGGCAAATTTTATTATCATGTCAAATCTGCTGTAAGTCTTTTCTTCTTTCTTTTTAGGAAATAATATGCAATTCATAGAATAAAAGTCCTACCATTTATTCAATTTTCCTTCCTCCTCTGGGAGGTAACCATTATCACAAAATTGGTGAATATGCCACCCATCAAGAGTGTCAGGCTTCCATGAGGCAGTATAGCATAGCACTGAAGGGCATAGACTCTGGATCCAGCTCTGCCACTTTTTAATTGTGTGACCTTGAGCAAGTTATTAAACTTCTCAGTTTCCTCATCTGCAAAATGGGGACGATAATAGAGTCTAACTTAGATGGTTATTGTGAAAATAAAATGCATTTTAAGTGTTCTTAAGGGCCATGTTATGTTCTGTATAAATTATCTATTATTATTACTAGTACAAATGTTTCTACATATGTGTGTGGTCAAGGTTTACATAAAAAGTAACAGTCTATTTTTTCTCAGTCAACATTCTGTCTCTGATGTACCCATGTTGATACATTCAAAGAGAATGAATTAAAATTGACTTATTTGTAACATTCCAGTGGATGTTTATACCATAGTTTATTCATTCTCCCTTGATAGATATTTTTACTGTTTCTAGTTTTTGTTATCACATCCAGATAATTCCTGTACATATTTCCTGGCATACAAGTACGTACCCAATGTATCTTTGTATCACAGGAATTAGTGACATTCCAGACATAGCAGGTGTTAGTGAGTCATTGTTAAGGTGAATTGACTTTTTGTGTATTTAGATCTTGGCTCTCTAAGTCGATGATGAGCTATTTGAGGCACTGAGTGATGGGCACAGAGCAGATCCTCAGTAAGCTACCAAGGCCCTCATAGAGCAAGGTCAGGTATGTCGCTAGCACAGCATGTCTCCAACGCATCAGAGGTTGACACAGTGAGTGAGGGTCTTATGATAACTATTCCAGAAGAATACAACACTGAAAGTCCACTTGAGGAAGACAGCAAGGGAGGAATTGGGTTTCTTTGTTTTTTAAATTTTTATTTATTGTTATTTTTTTGTTTTATTGAGGTCAACATAGTTTATAACGTGAAATTTCAGTTGTACATTATTACTTCTCAGTCATCATATATACATGCCCTTTTACCCCTTATGCCCACCCTCAACCCCCATCCCCTCTGGGAACCACCAATCTGTTCTCTTTGTCCATGTGTTTGTTTATCTTCCACATAGGAGTGAAATCATATAGAGTTTGTTTTTCTCTGTCTGGCTTATTTCGCTTAACATAATACCCTCAACATCCACACATGTTGTTGCAAATGGGATGATTTTGACTGTTTTTATGGCTGAGTAGTTTTCCATTGTGTATATATACCACATTTTCTTTTATCCAATCATCAGCTGATGGGCACTTGGGTTGCTTCAAGGTCTTGGTTAATGTGAATAAGCTGCAGTGAACGTAGAGGTGCATAAGTCTCTTTGAATTGTTGATTTCAAGTTCTTTGGATAAATATCCAGTAGTGGGAGACCTGGGCTGTATGGTGTTTCTATTTTTAATTTTTTGAAAAATCTCCATACTGTTTTCCATAGTGGCTGCACCAGTTTGCTTTCCCACTGGCAGTGTGTGAAGCTTCTCTTTTCTCCACATTCTCTCCAACATCTGTTATTTTTTTTTTTAAAGATTTTATGTTTTTCCTTTTTCTCCCCAAAGCCCCCCAGTACATAGTTGTATATTCTTCGTTGTGGGTTCTTCTAGTTGTGGCATGTGGGACGCTGCCTCAGTGTGGTTTGATGAGCAGCCCAGGTCCGCGCCCAGGATTCGAACCAACGAAACACTGGGCCGACTGCAGCGGAGTGCACAAACTTAACCACTCTTCCATGGGGCCAGCCCCTAACATCTGTTATTTTTTGTCTTGGTGATTGCAGCCATTCTAATGGGTGTAAGGTGATATCTCAATGTAGTTTTCATTTGTATTTCCTTGATGATTAGTGGTGTTGAACATCTTTTCTTGTGCCTGTTGGCCATCTGTATATTTTCTTTGGAAAAATGTCTGTTCAGATCCTCTGCCCATTTTTCGATTGGGTTGTTTGTTTTTTTGTTGTTGAGATGTATGTGTTCTTTATATATTTTGTAGAGTAACCCCTTGTCAGATACATGATTTGCAAATATTTTCTCCCAGTTGCTGTGCCATCTGTTCATTTTGTTCCTGGTTTCTTTTGCCTTGCAGAATCTCTTTAGTCTGATGAAGTCCTATTGTTTATTCTTTCTTTTGTTTCCCTTGCTCGAGAAGACATGGTATTGAAAAAGATCCTTCTGAGACTAATGTCAAAGAGTGTACTGCCTATATTCTCTTCTAGGAGTTTTATGATTTCACATCTTACCTTAAAGTCTTTAAGCCATTTTGAGGTAATTTTTGTGTAAGGTGAAACATAATGGTCTACTTTCATTCTTTTGCATGTGGCTGTCCAGTTTTCCTAACACCATTTAATGAAGAGACTTTCCTTTCTCCATTGTATGTTCTTAGCTCTTTCGTCAAAGATTAGTTGTCTCTAGATGTGTAGTTTTATGTCTGGGCTTTCAATGCTGTTCCATTGATCTGTGTGTCTGTTTTTGTACCAGTACCATGCTATTTTGACTACTGTAGCTTTGTAGTATATTTTGAAGTCAGAGATTGTGATGTCTCAAGTTTTGTTCTTTTTTCTCAGGATTCCTTTAGCTATTGGGGCCTTTTGCTGCCCCATAAGAATTTTAGGATTCTTTGTTCTATTTCCATTAAGAACATCCTTGGGATTCCAATTGGGATTGCATTGAATCTGTAGATTGCTTTAGGTAGTAGGGACATTTTAACTATGTTTATTCTTCTAATCCATGTGCTTGGAATATCTTTCCACTTTATGTTATCATAGATTTCTTTCAATAATGTCTTATAGTTTCCATTGTATAGGTCTTTCATCCCCTTGATTAAATTTGTTCCTAGATATTTTATTCTTTTTGTTGCAATTGTAAATGGGATTGTATTCTTGAGTTATTTTTCTCTTAGTTTGTTATTAGAGTATAGAAATGCAACTGATATTTCTCTGTTGATTTTGTACCCTGCAACTTTGCTGTAGTTGATTATTTCTAATAGTTTTCTGATGGATTCTTTAGGGTTTTCTGTATATAAAATTACGTCATCTGCAAGCAGCAAGCATTTCACTTCTTCCTTGCCAATTTGGATACCTTTTATTTTTTTTTTCTTGACTAATTCCTCTGGCCACAACTTCCAGTACTATGTTGAATAAGAGTGGTAAGAGTGGGATCCTTGTCTTGTTCCTGTTCTCAGAAGGATGGCTTTCAGTTTTTCCTCATTGAGCATGATGTTGGCTGTGGGTTTCTCATTTAGGCCTTTATTATGTTGAGGTACTTTCTTCTATACCCATTTTATTGAGAGTTTTTGTCATAAATGGATGTTGGATCTTTCCAAATGCTTTCTCTGAATCTATTAGATGATCATGTGGTTTTTATTCCTCATTTTGTTATTGTGGTGTATCACATTGATTGATTTGTGGATGTTGAACTACTATCCCTGTGTCCCTGGTATAAATCACGCTTGACTGTGGTGTATGATCCTTTTAAGATATTGCTCTATTTGGTTTTCCAGTACTTTGCTGAGGAATTTGCATCAATGTTCAACCGTGATATTAACCTGTAATTTTCCTTCTTTGTGTTGTCCTTTCTGGCTTTGGGATCAGGGCGATGTTCACCTCATAAAATGTGTTAGGAAGTGTTCTGTCGTCTTCAATTTTTTGGAATAGTTTGAGAACAATAGGTATTAAGTCTTCTTTGAATGTTTGGTAGAATTCTCCAGAGAAGCCATCTGGTGCTGGACTTTTAATTTTGGGGAAGTTTTTGATTACTGTTTCAATCTCTTTCCTTGTGATTTGTCTATTCAGATTCTCTATTTCTTCTTGATTCAGTTTTGGGAAGCTGGATGAGTCTAAGAATTTATCCATTTCTTTTAGATTGTCCAATTTGTTGGCATATAGTTTTTCATAATATTCTCTTATAAATCTTTATATTTCTGTTGTTCTGTTGTAATTTCTCCTCTTTCATTTCTAATTTTATTTAGTTGAGGCTTCTCTCTCTTTTTCTTAGTGAGTCTGGCTAAGGTTTTGCCAAGTTTGTTTATCTTCTCAAAGAACCATCTCTTAGTTTCATTGATCCTTTCTACTGTTTTTTGGGGGGTTTTTTGGTTTCTATTTCATTTATTTCTGCTATGATTTTTATTATTTCCCTCCTTCTGCTTACTTTGGGCTTTGGTTATTCTTCTTTTTCTAGTTCTGTTAGGTGCAGTTTAAGATTATTTATTTCAGATTTTTATTGTTTGTTAAGGTGGGCCTGTATGACTATGAATTTCCCTCTTAGGACTATGCATCCCATATGAGTTGGTATGGTGTATTTTCATTTTCATTTGTCTCCAGATATTTTTTGATTTCTCCTATAATTTCTTCAATGATTCATTGGTTGTTCAGTAGCATGTTGTTTAGTATCCACATTTTGTGACTGTTCCAGTTTTTTTCTTGTAGTTTATTTCTCGTTTCATGGCATTACTGCCAGAAAGGATACTTGCTATGATTTCAATCTTCTTAAACTTATTGAGGCTTGCCATGTTTCCAAGGATATGGTCTGTCTTTGAGAATGTTCCATGTGCACTTGACAAGAATGAGTATTCTGCTGTTTTTGGACAGAGTGTTCTCTCTCTATATATATCTATTAAGTCCATCTGGTCTAGTTTTTCATTTAATTCCACTGTTTCTTTGTTGACTTTCTGTCTGGATGATGTATCCATTGATGTAAGTGGGGTGTTAAGGTCCCTTACTATTACTGTGTTGCTGTTGATATCTCCTTTTAGGTCTGTCAATAGTTGCTTCATGTACTTTGGTGCTTCTGGGTTAGATGCATATATATATATAAGTGTTATGTCCTCTTAGTGAAGTGTCACTCATATCATTACATACTGCCCTCTTTGTCACTCACTGCCTTTTTTATCTTGAAGTTTACTTTGTCTGACATAAGTATGGCACTACCTGCCTTCTTCTCTTTGCCATTACCGTGGAGTATCATCTTCCATCCCTTCACTCTGAGCCTGTGTTTGTCTTTAGAGCTGAGATGTGTTTCCTGGAGGTGGCATATTGTTGGGTCCTGTTTTTTAATCCATCCAGTCACTCTGTGTCTTGATTGAAGAATTCGATCCATTTCGTTTAGAGTGGTGATTGATATATGAGGGCTAATGTTGCCATTTTCTTACTTGTTTTCTGATTGTTCTGTATTTCCCTTGTTTCTTATCCCGTGTATTTTGGACTGCCAACTCAGTTTGGTGGTTCTCTATGGGGGTTTTCTCAGTTTTCTCTTTATTTATCATTTGTGTATCTGTTCTGATTTTTTGTTTTGTGGTTACCATGGGGTTTGTATAAAAGATCTCATAGATGAGAAAATCTGATAGCCTCTTATTTCCATGTTCTCAGGAGGTCCATCCCTTTCCTTTTCCCCAACTAAGTCGTTGTTGTCACAACTTATTCCATTTTCTGTTGTGGGTTTGAGCTTAAAATGAAGTGATTATAGATTTTTTTAATCTTTTCCTTCCCTTTATCTTTAATGTTTTAATTGTTTGCTAACCTGTTCTGATAGAGAGCTGCAGTGTTCTGATTTTGTCTGCCTATTTATCTCCTTGCTCAAGGCTTTGTAAATACTTTCTTTTTTTTTCAGGTATGCCGACTTTCTTGATCACTTCTTGTGGGAGAGGGTTTTGTAGCAATTAACTCCCTCAGCTTGTTTATCTGGGAAAGCTTTTACTTCTCCAATATATCTGAAGGATATTTTCCCAGATAGACTATTCTTGGCTGAAAGTTTTTGTCTTTCAGTATTTTGAATATATCATCCACCCTTTCCTAGCCTGTAAGATTTCTGCTGAGAAATCCACTGAAAGCCTGATAGGAGTTCCTTTGTAGGTTATTTTCTTCTGCATTGCTGCCCTTAATATTTTTTCTTTGTCATTTAGCTTTGCCAGTTTTACTGCTATATGGCTTGGAGAAGGTCTTTTTACATTGATGTAATTAGGAGTTATATTAGCTTCTTTTACTTGTAATTCTAGCTCATTCCCCACATTTGGGATGTTCTCAGTTGTTATTTCTTTGAAGAAGCTCTCTGCTCCTTTCTGCCTCCCTTCTCCCTCTGGAATACCTATACTTCTTATGCTGAATTTTCTAATTGAGTCAGATATTTCTTGGAGAAATTCTTCATTTCTTTTTGGTCTCAGTTCTCTCTCCTCCCCTACCTGAAGGAGTTCTATATTTCTGTCCTCTAAATTGCTAATTCTGTCTTCCATAATATCAGCTCCGTTATTTAAGGACTCCAGATTTTTCTTTATCTCATTCATTGTGTTTTTCATCTCCAACATCTCTGATTAATTTTTCTTTATAATTTGAATCTCTTTTGTGAAGAATTCCCTGTGTTCACTAATTCTATTCCTGATCTCATTGAACTATCTGTCTGAGTTTTCTTGTGACTAATTGAGTTTTTTTGTGATAGGTATTTTGAATTCTCTGTCATTTAGATTGCAAATTTCTGTGCCTTCAGGATTGATTTCTGGGTGCCTGTCATTCTCCTTCTGGTCTGGAGTATTAATATACCTCTTCATCTTATTTGATGGGGTGGGATTTTTGCCTTCGCACAGTGGTAGTATCTGGTTGCAGATTCCACCTGCTGCCCCAGAGTGAGGGGGGCTGGACCCGTGTATTCTGAGCCTACCTTGATCTCTGACAGCTCTGCATATCCTTTAGAAGCTATGCTGATGGTGCCCATCTGTGTTTACCCACTTGCCACCACTGCTTTACGTGTGTATGTACATGTGCTCTGGAGGGGATCCCCTGCTCAGGCTGTAGGGCAGAGCTGATGCACCAGGTGGGGGGAGGAGGGGCACTTTCTTTTGTGTGTATGATCTTAAGTGCCCTGGCTCTGCACTCACCGTCTATCTGGCTTGGTGTGGATGCCCCCATGATTTCTTAGCTGCCTTAGTGTGGGGCATTCCCACAAGCTGAGAGCCAACTGAGAGTGCAAGTGCTCCCATGGAGGGCTACCTTCTCCCCCTTCTCTTCTCGAGTCATGTGCCAGCCACCACAAGTTCTCGCGCCTAGGTTGCTACTGCATGAGAGGGAGGGGCAATCCCTTTACTTCCTTCCACTGCATCCTGGGGGAGTCCAGCACCCCCACCTTCAGATGTATGGCTGTGTGGATCTCTCAGATGTCTATTGTGTTGTGTGAATGTCCTCTGTTGGTTTATGAATGTTCTTTTCATTGTATCTTAGTCAGGGGAGAGTCTAAGGGAAGAGCTCACTCCACCATGATGCTGATGTCAGTCCAGGGGAGGGGTTTTTAAAAGAGAACCTGATCGTGAAACTCATATTAACGTGCTATTTATCTTGGCCTTCTTTAATATAGTTTTTGATTCTCCAACTCTTAAAGATAGGGATATTACTCAAGCTTTCAAGACAACCTGGAATTGGCAAGCCTCAGCCCTCAAAAGAAAGAGGGATGCAGGAAACCAAGAACTCTCTGCAGTTCCCCAGTGATATTATGTCATTCCACATCCCCACTGCTTTCCCTGATTCCATCTGCTAAAATGCTGTTTTACCTTCCTCCTTGGCAAACCTCTAAACATCTACAATGTTCTTTCATACAAGAAGCCTCCCAGCCTGGGTTCAGGTTCTTCATATCACATTGTAGTTTTCATATTATTAGTTAAATATAGAAGTAACTTTCCTCTGGAATGGATGGACTAGCTCATAAGGAGCCAATTGTCCTATCAAGAATAACTAGAAGAGCTACACAAAAACCAGACAAACAAAAAACTTTGAAGGCACTGAGGAACTCCTCAGGCAGCAAAAACTGGAAGCGTAAATCTCCTTAAGAGAAAGAAAATTCATTAAGGTGAACATGACATTTTACACTTCTCTTCCCTTTGGAGCACTTGCCAATTTATAGGTAATAAAACTACACAGAAAAGTAAGGATATTATAAATACAAAATTTGAGCTATTGGTTATCCTTGAGGGAAAGGCAAGATGTCTTGAGATAGGGCACAAAGGGTTTTATAAGAAACAAACAATATTCTACTTCTTAAACTGGATTGTGGTTACATAGCTAATACATTTATTATTTTTCTTCAAATTTATGTGTATATAAATATATGTGATATATGCATCACATTCTCCTCCTTAAAGTATATTTATCATAAGGAAAAAAAGAAAAGAAACTCCAAACTAATCACTGTTATCTACAGAGAACATATTCCAGCCCCCAGCATGATTTTGCACTGCAGCAATTTCCTCTGGGAGCTACTAGAAAGTCTGCTCCTCTCATCCATCTCTAGCCACTTCTGTTATTCCCAAATGGTAACAAAAATCTCCAGGGCTGGAAGCTCCATGTTTGTGATTGTAGAGTTCTCACTGTTAAAAAAACTGCGAATCAGAAACAAGAATACTAGAGCTGGATGTGCATTCTAGGAGAGATGAAAAGAGACTATGAAGAAGGAAATGTTTAGGTAGAAGAATAGAATACAGTGTGAGAAATTGATCTGTTTACAGACCCACCAGTATATAAAAATTCTTACACCTGTATACCTTTGTAAGTATACACATATAATAATTTATACACACATTGGATTATGGGTATGAAAATCAGTAAGAATAGAGTAAAATGAGATCAGAAAAGGGTGTGGAGATGGTAGCTGAGTTCATGAGGAGATACAATTGTGAGTTACAGACAGTAAAAAGAAGAAAAAGAAGTGGATGGATGAACAAGAATAGGTGGAGAATAAAATGTGAGAGAAGGAAGGAATCAAGTAACCAATAAAGTTAACACAACTTAAGAGGGAGAATAACCACATGGAACACATTTCAGTTGAAAATGAGAATAGGAGAGGCTGTGATTTTATACCACAAGTTTCATCTTGCTTGAAGATTTCCAAGCAGAAGTTTTTCCTTCTTGTCCTGCCCTACAAAATCTGTAAAGAATGGACTTGGGAGAAAAGTATTGCCACAAGGAAACTGCCTTTTAACTGGGCACACAACTTTGCAGCCTCTATGCTTCCTTAAGCACAATATGGCTTGATATATAATGCTTCACCTACGAAAATGGGAAACTGAGTTGTAAACACATGGCAGAGTGGTGGAAATCAACTTGAACAATTGTCAAGAAGGAAGAATTTTTTATCTTAAACAAATGCCTAGAAAATGCATAATATCTAATATTTCAGATATTTATTAACAATCTCTAGGTAATTCAGTTGACAAAACTGATATTATTCTTGCAGAAAATATTGTAATATAATAAAAAATCACCAGAACTGAATGATTTTTTTCCTTGAAAAAATTGAGTGGAGGGGACATGAAGTGAAAATAATGTACTGAAGATAATATAAAATGCAACATTAAAATTGTATGAGAGGTAGACAGGAAAGCAATGAGATTTTCTGGTCATAGTAAAAATACAAGAACCTATAATGCATATAAAATATCTACATACATAATAAATACATATAAATGAATATATGTGTACAAAGAAGGAGCTTTGACATCTAATTTCTAAATAAAGAGAGGTCCACATCAGAAAATCATTCTCATTCTATTTGCCCCATCAGATCTTGCTGGCATTTTCTATCTGTAGGATTTATTATTACACATTACCATGTATGCTTGCTCCTTGTTTTCTTAGATACCTTAGGCAAGTTCAAAGAAGTAGTATTATCTACTAATTCTGTAATTCCTTATTTTGGTAACGTTTTCAAAAGTTATCATAAATTTCTTTAGCAATTGGAAACAAAATTAATTTACATTTGCTTTAATTTTTTAAGTATTTGCCATATACTTCTTTCGACAGGAAAATAAATCGTGCCTTTAAATTATAAGAGTAGAGGCTGCTGCAACTCACTAAACATCCTCCCATCCCCATCTAGCAGCAATTACAATGGCTATTTCTAAAATACGTCCTGGATCCAACTGGTCCATCCACTTCTCTTTATATAGACTGCCACCCTCCTAACCCACGCCACGTTTTCTCTACCTAGAGTTGCTTCAATAACTGGTAGCTAGTCTTCCTGCTTTTTCTCCTGTTCCCTTCAAAATATAAATTTGAATACTATATATTTCATATAAATTATTTATGTTTCATGTAAAATATTTTAAAAATTCTTCAGATAGCATCAAATATTGTCTTAACATATAAATCAGCTCTTAACGCTCACCTGTTCAAAAACTTCCGGTGGTTATCTGCTGCATTTAAACTGAATTCTAAACTCCCGTTCTCTGGACCCCCAGGCCCTATAGGACTTGACTCCTGCCTATTCCCCAAGCTTATCTCATTTACCCCCTCGAAGTGCTCTGACAACACTTGCTTCTTTTCTGTTCTGTAGTTTGTCAAGTTCTTTCCCACATAAAGAGCTTTTTAACATGCCTGAAGATAGTTATCACTTACTTTCCATGCCTAGTGCCTTCTCTTCCTAAAGGTCTGGACTTCAACCCTATCGTCTTCATGAGGTCTCGTGACCTCAAAGCAGCTTCTTTCATCCAGCTTTCCCCCATCATGCTACTGCTTCTGCTGCGACTGGATTTCCTGCACAGTCTGTCACAATGCATATTTATCTTGTTTTACTTTTAGTTTGTCTACTTGTATATCGCCAGGAACGTTGAAACGTAAATTCTATAAAGGAGATATTTTATGTATCTTGTTCATTGTTGTATCACAAGCACCTAGCTCAGTATCTGCCATAAATATGCATATAACAAATATTTGCTGAATGAATGAATAAACAATTAAATTTGGTTTATTTCTCTTTCTCCTCAGTTATGTTCTGCCTATACTTAAAACTCTTTAATGATATTAATTTGAATTTGTAATCAAATTTAATTCCTTATCATAGCCTGCAGTTCAGTGTATAATCTACCCATAAACTCTTCTCCAAATTCATCTTTTGTCATTCTCTGTTTTACTCACGGTGTTCAACTGCAACGGTCCTGCTATTCCTGAAACCATATAGTTATCTACTGCTGCATAACAAATTACCCTCCAAAATAGCGGCTTAACAATGAACATGTATCATACCACAGTCTCTGTTGATCAGAAATTTGAGGCAGCTTATCTGTGTGATTCTGGCTTGAGATCTCAAATGATGTGGCAGTTAAGATGCTCACTGGGGTTGCAGTCACTTTGAAGGCTTGACTAGGGCTGGAAGAGCCACGGACACAGTTGGCAGCAGACTCTCAGTTCTCCACTGATTGTTGGAACTGTATGTTCCTTGCCACATGGCCTTCTTCATAGGACTTCTTGAGCAGTATCATGTTATGGCAGCTGGCTTCTCCCAGAGCAAGTGAGGAAAGAGAACCAGACAGACACTACAATGGCTTTTATAGTCTGGCCTCAGTAATCATACTCTATCATTTCCAAAATATCTTGCTGATTACAAAAGTCATTCCTATGCAATATGGGAAGGTACTACCAGGAGGCAGAAATAATCAGGGATCATTTTGGTGGCTGCCTTGCACAGTCTGCCCCTTGTCCCACAATGAACCACACACTCCCTACATGCAAAATATACTCGCCTCCCTCTCACAACCCTTTAAAAGCCCCATTCCAATATAGTCAAGCTCAAAAGCCAGAATTTTGTCATCTAAATAAAGGTCCCAGTGCAGACGAAACTCCTCAGGTGTAATTCCTAAAGTATAGCTCTTCTAGTATAGTTTCTTTCAATCTTAAGATCTATAAACTATAGCAATAAGTTATCTGTCCCCTTGTATGCCCAGCATACAATAGTGGGATAAGCCTAGGATAACTACTCAAAAACAAGGAAAATTGGAGGCACATGGGAGTCATTGAAATTCAGCCAGACTAATATTGGAAGTTCCTTTGTTCAGACCCAGTCTTACTCCTGCCCAGGAATAACCCTGTATGGCTCTTGGTTCTACTCTCTGATCTCTTGGTTCCATCCTCTCATTCATCTTTCCTTTTCTACAAAAGGTAGTCTATGTTTGCATCTGCAAAGTTTCCTTAGCCTGCTTCTAGCCAATAGAATTTTGAAGATCTTCTTTTCATTTTGTATTGTTTCTGTCTCTTTTAGTCCAAGCTGTCGGTGTTTCTGCCGATATAACATTTAAAACTCTATAGGTTACTTGTCAATCATATTGGACTTCAATCCTTTAGGTAAAATTCACATTCAGAAATTTCTTTAAGATAAAGCCTTCTCTACCTTGGCCTTTCCTAGAGACTGCTGAGGGCCAACACCTTAAGCTTTTTAGAAACCCTATTATTGGACCGAAGTTTCTCTGAGATGCCACCTTAGCTCTTCATAGGGTCTTGGCAAGTGATCTTTACTGCCGCTCCCTTGGCTTTATCCTTAGACTATGTCTTCCTGGAAGGGCCTCATATTTCATCTTTGCCTAGAAACCATTTCTTGATTTAAGCATTGTTTGCCACCTGGAGATCCTTGGAATTTTTAAAACCATCAAGTTCTGTCTCTTTTTGTTTAATGATTTTTCCTTTAGGTTATCTCTTACTTGTTTCATTTTACTGTAGCCGGGAAGAAGATGCTCAGAAATCTCCTTAGCTAGATCATTTCATTCACTAACCACATTTTCTACTTTCCACAGGGCTGCAGATAATAGTATTGCTAAACTTTCTACCAGTATACAACAAGGATCCTTTTTCCTTCATTCTGCTTTAAGACCTCAGTATCAGCCTCCTCAAAAGTCATCGTACTTCTGCCTACAGTCTGTTCACAGAATTTTAGGTTTTCTCCTTTCCTCTAAGTCCTTGCATCTTTTCACTGCCTGATTTCAAAGCCATTCCCACATATTTTCAGGTATTTTTTACAGCAGCACTCCACTTCATTACAGACTCTACACTAGTTATCTATTACTGTGACAAATTATCCCAAACTTAATGGTTTAAAACAACAAACACTTATTATCTCCGTTTTTTGTCGTACATGAATTTAGGAGTGACTCAGCTGGTAAGTTGTGGCTTGTGGTCTCTCAGAAAGGTGCCGTCAAGATGCTGGTCTGGGCTGATGTCGTCTGGAGGCTTATCTGGTGCTAGATGATTCATTTCCACTATGGCTAATTCACATGGCTGTTGGCAGGAGGCCTCTGTTCCTCACTGACTCTTGGCAGAGTTCTTTAGTTCCTCACCATATGGCCTTACCCATGCATTTTCTTGAGTGTCCTCACAACATGGCAACAGGTTCCCCAAGAATGAGTGCTCCAGGAGAGCAAGATGGAAGCCCTAATGTCTTTTATGACCTAGCTTCATAAGTCACACACCATTATTTCTGCATTGTTGTTTTGGTTACACAAGTTAGCACTATTTATTTTGGCACGATATTATATAAAGGCATAACTGTCAAGAGGAAGGGATCATTGCAGTCTGGTTAGCACAAGGGTATGGGATTTGCTTTTGCTTCTATGTGAGTCACCTCTTTTTTATATCTTTGCAAGGGTGACATCTAGTTCTTTGAGTCTCTGATCTAATGTCAACTCCTCAAAGCCTTCTCCCTTTCCCACCACATCTTATATTTCCCCATACTTACATTTTCTTTTATATGATGCTATTTCATTTTCTTCATAGCTTTTACTCTTATTTGAAATAATTATTCAAATGTATTTGTTTATTTATTTAATTGTCATTGATTTTTGTTTTCGACTACTGGAATTTAAACTTCCTGATGGCAGGAAACTTGTCTATCTTTTTCATTGCTCTATCATCAGTGCTTAGAGTAAGGCTGATACATACTATTTATCCAATACATATTTATTCAATGAATAAACAACGGTTATTCCACAAGGGTTGTAAATTACTTATGTTTGTCTTTAGAATGGTCTATTTCAAGAAAGGATTTAAGTCGGTCTAGAAAGACTATGGAATTATCCAATATGGAAAGATATACTATTAACCAGGAAGAGATTTTGAGTTACTTGGGGGTGAAATGTTTCATAGTGTTATATAGACCTTCTGTTTTCAATGAAGGACTCTCTGTTTTCAAAGTGGAGCCACATAATTAGGGATTCTTTTAGCCAAGTGAGATTTGAATGGCCCCACCTATTCCTACATGAACACAGGACACATATTAGGGACTAAGGCATGGAGTGCACGAGTTATAAACTAATGTTGAACTCCATGGACATGGTGACATGGACACAACAGAGAGCCAACATTTTTCAGAAGATATTAGAAGGCCACCTGATAGAGTCTCATTTCTTAACGTGAATGTTTAGCAATTAGAAATGCAAAGGAAATCAAAACACTATGAACCACTGCATAGCTATGTAATCAGATCAAGGACCTACTGAAGAGGATCAACAGAATTGAGCAATATAAGTGTGAGAGAATTTCAGAATTGCCTGCTTGTTATTTTCTCACCCTGTATTATGTCAGACAATTTATCAACCTAGAGGTTGAGTTTTCTGTATTGGTTAAGATGTTTAGAATGTGAGTCACAGAAATACAACTAAAACTAGATCAAGCATATACAGACAGTTTTTTACTATCGTAATTTGGAAAGACACCATGGTAGCTCCTCACTTAAAAAACAGCGCTCAGGGGGCTGGCCCCATGGCCTAGTGGTTGGGTTTGCGCGCTCCGCTGCAGGCGACCCAGTGTTTCGTTGGTTCGAGTCCTGGTCCCGGACATGGCACTGATCATTGGGCCATGCTGAGGCAGCGTCCTGCATGCCACAGCTGGAGGGACCCACAGCGAAGTATGTACAGCTATGTACTGGGGGGCTTTGGGGAGAAAAAGAAAAAATAAAAAATCTCTAAAAAAAAAAAAACAGCGCTCAGGAAATAGGGCCTTGGAGATTGTAGCTTGAGACTTCAGGCCAAGTGTTTTTATGCTTATCTGCCTTTCTTCTCTGTTTGATTCTGCTTCTTTTTGAGTAATAGTGTTCTCATTTCCGCCTTATTCAAATCCCACTACTCCTTCTTAGATAATTTTTTCTCAGATTCCCTGTGATTTAGATAATAGGCCAAATGACACCCCCCAACACACACATGCACACACCCCAGGGTGAGTTATAACACTCAACCAACTAAACTGAATCTTAAAATTTGAAACTGACATATGAAACTTCCTTCAATGTCTGTCGAGTATTGGACTTGGAAATCATGAGGTTCCAGAGAGGCCATTTTCAACCTACATTGAGAAAAAGCAGAGAATGTTGGCATACAGTGGAAGAGATGATGAAGAAAGGAATCCTGCTTCTTCTAGCAATGGTGGGTTAACTTGTAGCACACCAACTTTCAATATAAACAATTGCAAAAACTGGACAAAATACAATAGTAATCTGTTTGAAATATTATTGAGCTATCAAAACAGCCAATGCTTCATGGGTCAACACCCCTGGGAGAAGAGAAACGCATTGAGGTAAACATGACATTCCATACTGCCTTTTGCCTCAATCCATTTGCTGATTCATAAGTAGCATTGCCTGACACGTTAATAAATCAAGCAGAAAGAGTTGACTAAGGGATATAAAAGTTGAATATAGCTTCCAGGAGGCTCACAGACTTGGGGAGAAAAATTTAGACATTCAGGGCTACCAAGGCAGCTTAAGTTTGAGGGTCTGATATTTTGAAAAGAAGGGAAGCTCAGAGAAATAAACCTGACAGTCTGTGCTGCCTTCCCCGGAAGCACTTGTCATTCATAAATGAAACAGACTGAAAGTTTGGGGAACCAACCAAAAAACAGTTGCTAAGAGGTTGAAAACCTAAGTATAGTTATCACTACTCTGAGTGTTCTGGGAGATAAAAACAGGAGCTAAGAGCCTACCAAAGTCAAAGACCCCAGTAAAGAGCTCAGCTTTCAGTTAGGACATCTGAACAACTAGATAGAGCAATCCTTAAAAAGGCTAAAATCTGGTCCCAAATCTATTCATGGTAAGACTGGACGAAATTGTCATACTCCTATTCCAACATTCTGCAAGAAGCTAAAGAAAATCCTCTCTTGGAGGAAGGTCACATTTCCAATGCCTCTCAATTTTTCTTAAACTATTCAGCCTTCAAACAAAATTTACAAGGTATATCAAGGGATAGGACCAAGACAAGATGAAAAGCAAACAATGGAAACAGTCAAGTAGATGATCTAGACGTTGGGGTTAACCCACATGGACCTCAATATTGCTGTGACTAACATGCTCAAAAAATAGATAATAAGATGCAGGCTTCATAAGGAATCTGTATAAAAAAATCAAATGAAAACTCTAGATTTGCAAAATGCTATAGTTACTATACTCTTAATTTCATCCTGGATATATACTACTATAATATAATGTAGTTTTATGTTACTTTAACATCTTATTGTAGTTTTAATTTACACTTACCCCCCCCCAGGCTTTTTTTGGTGAGAAAGATTGTTCCTGAGCTAACATCTGTGCCAATCTTCCTCTATTTTATATGTGGGTCACTGCCACAGTATGGCCACCGAGAAGTGGTGTAGGTCCATGCCCCAGAACTGCACCTGGGCCGCCGGAGGGGAGCACCCTGAACTTAACCACTAGGCCATAGGGCCAGCCCCAGAAGTTCACCTTTGGGGAGGAGAGAACTAATGAGTGGAAGCAAAACGGGGGCTTCTGGCTATGGATACTGTTGTAGTTATCAATTGGGGTGATGATTTCACTGGTGAGTTCATTTTGTGAAAATTCATTAAACTGTACGCTTATGATTTTTACACATTAAGAAAACAATTTATTTAGAGGGGGAAAAGAAGTGAAGAGAGAAGCAAAGATACAAGCCCTTGCAAGCCCCAAATGAGGTCCAGAGGGGATCCTTGGCTCCTGGAGGCTCTCCTGTTCCTGCTTTGGTTTCTCTGAAGCCTAGTTGTTTTCTCTATCTTTGGTTTTGTGAGATGCCTTCCTAACAATTTCCCTCCCCTCCACCCACTTTTTGTTTGGTAAGTTATCTACTGTGTATTTCCTTAACTTGGGACTTTTTGAAGGAAAAAAATTTTAAAAAAATTGGCTGAGAATAACCTGAACCCACACACTATTGAAATAGAGCTATGTATTTTTAATTCTATTTAGTTACAAGAAGCTACAAACTCTTTCAGCAAGATTCTGACATACTATCCCTGAATAACACAATTTGTAAGAAATTTTAATGGAAACAAGCATCAAAACGAAGTTTTTATATAGCAATTTAATTGCTTTCTAAGGGCAGATTAACTGAAGTAAATTTAACTAAAAATTAATACATGATCTGAGCTCTTTTATTCAGAGAATGTTTGAATTAATTCAAAATAAGCAAATTCTCCATTGCCCAACCTCTAGAAAGAACCTCTGGAAATTCAGTTCCAAAATAAAACAATCATGCTGGTCAGAAAACAGGCAAATTAGGTAAAGTGGCTAGACTGATGTGTTTGTGATGCAAGGTGATTAGCAACGACATTTGAATAGTCCATCATTCCTGAGGATTTTTAGAATCAAACGATCAACTACATTTGACTGTGTTTGTCCAAGATATCTATTTGAAATAATTCAATTCCAATGAAGCTTTCAATGGATCAAATTTATCTAGGAGCATCATAACTTATATGGCTTTGGTGTAGGCTACTTTGTTGGAAACCCCAGGTGTTTTGTCTGGACTAGATAATTATAGCAACGATCTAACTCCAGCAAGAAACAAAGGCATGTGGAAACACTGCTACCTTGAAACTCTTGAACGTCAGGTCTTTAACTTTGTAAAGGGATTTGACTGCTGAGTTGTAAGAGGCTTACTGCAGCTTGTTATTAATTTAACACTTCAAATTTAACATTTCAAAGCATCTATTCACGAGATTCTATTTAACTGAACATTAATGTGCAAATGTTTAAGGCACTTTCACATAAAATAACTCTATCAATCCTCAAAAATTGGTACAAAAAAAGAAGAATGGATATTATGCTTATTTTTTCAGCTAAAAGTTGGGGTATTTTCTCTAAGGACATGGTGTTTGTAATGGGCAGAACCAGGACTAGACCACAGGTTTCTTCCCTGCTAATAAAGTGTTTTGTTCAGTCCATAATATTGATAGAATTAGCAAGATATTGCACAAAGCAATTTATATCCAGTCTCTTTATAAGAATGAACCTTTCTCTATGTAACCACATCTGTTATCATCATTAAAAAAAACACAACAAAATATATCCTAATACAAATGTGCGAAAATTATTTATTCATATTAACTTCATTGTTAGAATTTATAACCTTATGTCAATAAGTAACTTACATCATGTATCTTTCCATCCAGAAATAGAGCAATTTAATATTTTCTATATCAATGGCAAACAGATTTTTTTGTTTATGTGTTTTATTTTGGTCCCAACTGTGAAATTTCTGTGTGTACCAAATGAAAGGACTCTAGGTTACCCTTACACTAAGGTTCATGGGGTGAGGAATATTAGAAAGTGAGATATTGGTCATTTTCTTCTGCTATGCAAACCGCTAGATCTCTGTACTACACTCCTACTTTCAACTGTTAGTGTGTCATTGACCTTACCAGGTCAATCTCTGAGTTTCACCCCTCCGTGTGTCTCACTGAGCACTTCCTTTCTTCCCTGGTCTACATTGCACCAGGCACACAAGGACAGAGGACAGGGAAAAAGATGTTAACAATTTCAATAATAAATTAAAACTCTTTAATGCAAGGAGCTCAATTTTGAAACAAATATTTTGCTAAACCTTTTCATCAGTTGGATTTCCAACATCCTCCAAGAAACCTTTCCCAACATTAATATTTTTACACTCTCTTGGCTAAACTTGGTCTACCTTATATTTTCATTATTTATATCTGTCCCATCTCATTCACTTGATGGTGCTGCGCCTGGCAGTAGGGTTTGTTTCTGCTAGTTTTTATCTCTAGCAGAATACCTAAGAGAGAAGCTTGAAGGAAGCCCCATCTTTAAGCCTTTGCTGAAGACATGATGAGTTATATTTTGCCCTCTCCAGACTTTTGTCTGCCATCATGGCTCACTTTTTCTCAGCTCCTTTTCAGGCATTTGGCTCACTATTTCTTATTAGTCAATTAGAGTGGCTTGAACTCTTACTATTTAATTCTTCCCAACCAAAGCGTTTTATTCTGGGAATTGGGGGTGGGGTTGGGGGTAGATGCTGGCAAGACAGAAATCACTCATCCAGAAAATTTCAAAGGCTTGGCACTCACGGGAAATTTAACTATGCCATATCCAAGTGGATTTTTTAACCTTCTAAAATGTGTTTCTCCTTTTCCTTATCACAAAAGCCAGTGTAAACTACTTAATTCCGCAATTACAGGATGAAGAACTGAAGACAGCATAGCCTTAGGCAAGAAGTGAGCATCCTCGCACTGTATCCTCATTAGTGAGGATAAATGTGCCATCTCTGGGCAACTCATTATGTATCCTTTATTTGTGTATTAATTAAAAAGAAAGCTGGGTGGTAGCATGAATCTATATGACAGAAAACCATACAACTCTCTAACATCAAAAAAATAGTGTTAAAAAAGCAGTTTTAGGGTCTAATTAAAAAGGCCTACATTTTAGTACTACACTACACCGCACATATGTTCGCCACTCTCAGTCTCCCATGCTGCCTCGGAAACACGCTTTTTCCTTCCAGGAACATTACTGCTGTTGAAACACTGGCTTTCGGATGGGAATTGGAGAGCAGAGGGAGGAAGGGAGGATTTTCAAGAAGAGGAGGGATTTCCACTGTTTCCAGGAAACTACTAAAATGTGTACGTATCTGTGTGTTTTCTGAGCATTTCTCACACGTTTTCAAGACTCTGGCTCCCACCTCTGATATTTTTTTCCTCCATTGTCTGCCTAGCCTGCTCATTGCTAATGTAAACAGATGGAATTCCCAAATGCGAGGGAACAGGATTCGACAGGGACTCCACAAAAAAATAGAGGACTTCTTTGCACATGGGAGATAAAAGTCTTCCTAAACTCAGTTCAGAAAGTGAAGGCAGAGCTTCTGACTCTGATTTCTCTTTTTTTTTCCAAATGATGGACACTGACTCAAACGTAAAACTTGACAATGTTTCGTTCTTATGATGTTGCATAAAAAATTGATTGACTTTTATGCTTAAAGGAGACTTTGAGATTTTCTTCAGGATAATTAGAAGTAGGCTGAAAGACAGTGAAATAGTAGATATCGAAGTTACATTGAGATGGACAGGAAAACATCCAGAATATCGGCTGTTGCCCACTGACTCTCCTTGTTGGCTTTCAGCTTCCCATCATGAATTTAAAAAGGGGTTTATTTTTGTGTGGTGGATAGCTGGGCTTTTCAATACTCCCGATTTGAGAGACAAAGAACAAAGTGGGCTCACTTCCTCCAAGTTTTACAAGAGAAATATTTTGAAATAGGATAAAGTGTGAAATATTAAGCCCTTATTCTTCCCAGACTCGTTACTTACTTTCATCAGCATAGGCAATTTTGATTGTGTCAGGATATGAACCATTTTGGCAAATGGGAGCTAAGTGCTTTTTAGGTTTAAATATTTAAATAAGTGAATGGAAATCAGGAAGGAAGCATATTTTCCAAGTGGATAAGATCATTTCTAAAAGAAAATGTTGAGTTACAAAGAGCTACAGCTCAATCTGTACAACTTAAGCATTTTCAAATTTATGGTGTCTTTTGAGCCAAATTATTTTGTTTTAATGTGAAACTTGTATAGGTAACTAAAAACTTAGTGAAAAAAATGGTGGTTTGCATCCATGACTTCATATTTAGGAATGGAATGGTCCACTTCCACAATACTGATTCTGTTTACCCTGGAATAGAAGTAAAACTGGCATTGCCAGCCATTGTTGAGGTCCAAAATTTCTGAGAATCAGCTTAGCTTTCACTCTATACAGGCCTTGAGATTTTAGCCAATAGGAAAGGCATTTATAATTATGTGTTGCAATTGTTGAAGGCCATTCTTCATGACATTTAATCTATATTCCTGGTCTATTCTGTACAATACTTCTTTTAGCCCAGTTATACATGAATCAGCAAATGCAGATAATTTAGGAGCTAGGATATTAAGTTCAAAAATAAATATAAGGCTTGAAAGAAAGAGATTTTCTCCCCCCACAAAATTATAGCGATTGGTGATCCTTAGCCATACTCAGCTCCACCTCTTGTACCCATGCCCCCCTCACTTCTGCCTAAGCTGTTTTAATTTGATCTTTCTTGGACATGCTGCTTGAAAGATGAAGCCCACTGGTGATAGAAATAATCAAGACAAAAGAGAGAGAGCAAACCAGGAGCCAGAGTGGGCTCTTATTGTCCCTGCACCTGTGCGAAGAAACGAAATGTGGCTCAAAGTGCACTATTAATCCTTCATATTTTCCTTTCTTTAAAACCTGCCTTCGTTCCCTTTCTGGAATTTCTTTGTAATAAAAGCACCCCTGTCTTCTCTGGTACTGTTTTTAGATAAACTGTTTTTAATCATAGTTATCAAAGAAAATTTCCCCCCAGAGAAATGATTTGCTGAACTTGAGCAGTCACACTGGGTCCATTTGAATGGAGTCTTCTTTTGATTTAAAAGATCACTATTCTTCAAAAAATATTAAAATTACTTGCTATAGACTGCATGTTAAAAAATAAAAGTTAATCAATAACATGACCCTCTTCATTTCAAAGGAAGGCCTTGCAATTTTGGAAAAAGAACTCTTGGTAAGAAGTAAAACATTGCCAAACCAAAAAGCATGAGAATAACTATTGTCATTTTACCATTTATCTTCACTCCTAAAGACTCTGAAGCAACAGGCAGGCCTGATTTGCTGTTGTATCTATTACCGCATAATTATGGGGAAGGACTAAACTCAGCCACACAGTCTGTTCTTTTCCTACGTAAGCTGTTTTATTGCCATCATAATCACTGATAGTGACCCTCTCTCCCATCTGTTGATTTTTTTCCTTTGCTGAAACAGTGCTTAGGTTTCAAAAATACTGATCTCAAAATCATTAACCTAGAAAGAACCTGGCCTTCATCCATCCCATTTATGCGATGTTAAAGCAGTCTCAAGGGTTTGGTAAAATAAACTAACAGGCTGTAGAGGAGAGGAACACACCATCTGGCCAAGCCGGTGAGGCTGAGAATATATAGTCTAGGTAATTGCTGTAGGTGAATCTATTACAACACATGGAAATGACAGAAAGTTTGGGTGTTTTTTCTTTACCCTGTGAATCTTCTTACAGTCTGAATGATGGAATAATCATTGGGAAGAAGAGGAATTCAGGGCTAATATAAAGAAATGAGATGTGCATGATGGGACCAGTGATAAGACGTCAGTGGTTTACCAGTCCTATAGACATCTACTGTTCAGTGAAGAAGGAACTTCTCTTGGTTTATAGAAGAGGCTTGTCGAAAGGACTGTGTGTAAATACATTTTCATCTACTGAATCATTCAGTCTACTAAGGAATCCAGGAATGTAAAAGGAAGCTTATGTTGAAATCTATTTATGCCCATTAATTTATATTTTGTGAGAATGGATAGCTTACTCTCTCTGTCTCGGATTTCATCAAGAAAGAACTTGCCTTGACTGAGACCTAGGTTCTATCAGTTAAGAAATACTTCTTGAGGCAAAACAGCTTATAAATGGACACTTTATTTCCATCTTTCAGAATTCGTACTGTCTCCATTTTCTCAACTCCCAGCTACTTACCAACCCACTCTGACGGGTTCTGCCCCTGTCATTCTACTACAACAATTGCTTCCTATTTGCCAAATAGAAATTCACACAATTTCACATCGTATTATTTAACGTCTCGGACCATCCAGTTTACTGGTCTCCTCTCCTTCTCATTACATCATTTTATCCTTGCTTGCAGGGCACCACACCCTCCCACTCCTCTCTGCCAGCTTTGTCAGATCTCTTCCTCCTTCTATCCCCTAAATATCTATGTTCACAGGACTCAGCTTATGGGCCCTCTCCCCACTCTTGCTAGGGAATCATCTTTTCTCATGATGTTGAAAATATCTCTATGCAAAGTTGAAGAGGTTAAATAAAAGCCCGGTAATTCTGAATTTAAATAGAAAATATCAGTATGAACGTGCAATGTGTCTCCTAGCTGTATCCACAGTGACCAATCCAGTAACAGTGAATACCCAGATTGTGTTCCCTAAATGCCGTTTTAAACTAAAGGGACTAAGGTTCCTAAAAGAAATGGTTGATTCCAGGTATAAGGCAGGATATGTGTCCAAATTGCCCAGAAACCAAATTAAAGAGGCTTTTCATAACATTAAATGAAAAATGGATCTAGGCAATGATCACCAGTGGCTGCTAACATCAGAAAAAGCAAGACAACCAGAAATTTTATACTACCACCTCTGAAACATCCTTGACCAAAAAAAAAAGTCTTATTCTTCACCCTTTGTGAGCACAGTGTCAATTTCCTTCATTGTACTTATCTCTATTTATAATTTTGTATTATTTGTCTATATTTTTAATTACCTATTTCCCTCACTAGACTATGAGATTTCTAAGAGAATCCAATATCAATTTAGTATATCAGTGCTGATGATTGCCTAGTATATAGTAGGCACTCAATAAATATATATATTATTTTGAATTGAAAGAGGGATGAATCCCATTACAAATTTAACTTGATGCTTGTTGCAAGTTTCAGAAAGCAGACCATTTGGAAATGTAAATATTTAAGTATTAATGTCCAATTTAAATGTGATGAGCATTTTAAAGGAAAATCTAATTGGTACATGAAATTATCTAAGTCTAACACTCACAGCAACTCACATTTTAATTTAATGATTGAGTTTAGGTATATTCAGATTGAAATTGAAATCGTATTTCCCATGTTCAGCTTAAAACTCTTGTCCCCACCTCAAGGAAATCTTTATTAGAGAAGAGAAACTAAATGAGTTATTTGAAGCTTAAAAATTTGCTATGTTTCAAATCTTGTGTAAAAATGCCACAGGATAAATGGAAAATGTTTATTTCCTCACCTTAAGTCATTTAGCTCTGTGCTCTAAGTGTAGTTTCGTCTATATTCTGAAATAGCATTTATACATATTCACCATAAGAAGCATGGTTCTGAGAATATGAATTCAGTAGAAAGCAGCATATGCGGTAATAGAATTGCTGTCTTAACGATGCTTACTTCAGTTCCTCCCGTGGTATAAAGCTGTAAGCAGGGAAGAGCCTCTCAGAGGCATGGGAACTTCCCAGCACAGGTCCTGTGAAGTAGTGATGCATATCATCAGCAAGAATTGGTGAGCTGATAGGTAGAATTTAGGGAGAATCTTGGAGCAACTCTATCTCAGACATTTGCCTTGGTGGGGGTGTGGAAAAACAAGAGACAACAATAGTTAATCTGTAGAGTTTAAGCTCCAATTGTAATGCTTATATTCACAGCACAATTAATAAGGAAGGAAAATACATTTTTCTTTCTCTTTTTAAAGCCATAACACTTTGTTTTAGGCCAGTGATTTTTAACCTCTGACACACATTAGAGTTACCCAAGCAGTTTCCGGATTCCCAATGCGCAGACCACATTCCAGAACTACTGCATCAGGTTCTCTGGAAGTGGGACCCAGGGTTCAGAATGTTTTAAAACCACCAGCTGATTCCAATATGCAGCCAGGATACACTATTCCAGGGTCTTCTTAGATATAGCAGGGCATAAGAAAGATGATTATAAAATGCACACAAAGTTATATATTGGTAATATATTGATATAGGCAGATGCACAATTATATTAGCTGATTCTTTGGTTATAATGCACCAAAAGTCCTCAAGATTTCTGAAAGAGTTGATTCCTATTTCCCTCAACATACTTCTCCAACAAATAGGAGAAAAGTAGACAAGTTGTACTGAAAGGTTTTAAACATGCATGAGTCCTTACGTTCCCAAACGTAAATATCCAAGCATATAGATGTATGGATACATAAACCCAGTGTCTCTCTCCAGGCAATAGGGAAAACTTCCTGCTTTGAAGCTTCTTTCTCTCCCCCTTCCCTGCGGCTTCTGGATTTCTTGGACCCAGCCCCACAGCCAATGTGGGGATAGGAGAGGGAGGCTGCGCTTTGGAGTCCACTGTGTAGCAAGAGAAGGAAGAGGGAGAACCAGCCTGTGGTTTAACTTCATGCAGTGTGATTTCAGGACAATGAGAACTCCCCACCCTGGCAGGACTCATTCCCTTTAGTCTCTCTATGTCTTTGGTCTGATTTGTGCCAGATCTGAAGAAAAAGAGAGTGGGGAGGGTAAAAACTCAGGCCACTACATTTCTATGTGTAATTATATGTTTAATTTCTGCCCATTTCACTAGTTTGTCAGTTTGGGAAAGGAAAGACTGTATCTGTTTGGTTCATTACTGTACCTGTGGAATATGAGAGAGATCGGCAGATATCAGGTCCTCAATAAACAATTGCTGAATGAGTGAATGAAGGAAAAATGGCGAATGGATGAATTTCACTTAAGAAAAGGATGCACCCTATGAAGACTACCAGTAAACTATGTAATAATTCAGGCAAAAAACATGCTGTTTGATCTGTGCATTGACACGGAAACTGCATTTTCCAACTCTCTTGATGTATGCCATCACTTTGATGATCTTTTTATACAAATCTAATTTTGATTATAATTTCGGTACATATTTAAAATATTTGGTTCATTTTTGTTCCTGATAAAATAAATGTGTCTCAGCTTCTCTATTTTTATTCTACTATGAATGAAAAAAATATGTTTTCTGATTCGTGTGATTGTTTTCTGCTATCTTCTTTTATCCAAAATTGTATTACACGCTCCTTTGGTCTTCTAGCCACACATTTTACTTTTAAACATTGTTGTGCAATTGAATTAGATTAAGAAACTAAGGTTAGGGGCCAGCCTCATGGCCGAGTGGTTAAGTTCACGTGCTCCACATCAGTGGCCCAGGGTTTCACGGGTTTGGATCCTGGGCATGCACATGGCACCACTCATCAGGTCACGCTGAAGCAGCATCCCACACAGCACAACTAGAATATAGAACTATGTACTGGGGGGCTTTGAGGAGAAGGAAAAAAAGAGGAAGATTGGCAACAGATGTTGGCTCAGGGCCAATCATTAAAAAATAAATACATAAATAAATAAAAACCTTGGAGAAGGCCATTCTTAAAAAAAAAAAAAACAGAAACTAAGGTTAAATACATTATGACACATTAAATGAGCGAATATGCAATAGCCACTAATTTTGTTAATTATGGCTATATAATGACAGAAAGATGTTCATTATCTAGAGTTAAATGAGAAAAGAAAATGAAAGAGCAGCAATACAGAGTATGATGCTATTTCTATAAACATATCTTTATAGAAAAATATGTGACAATAAAAATATACACCCAAATTCTAAAAGTAAGATCATTTTAAAATTTTCATTATTTTATTACCATTATCTATAAGGATTCTATATTACTTTTTAATAATAAAGAGAAAAAATTACTATTTTTAAATGTATTGCAGATATTATGCTCATTCCATTATGCTATAAGAAATAGAGCCCCATGGTCATTTGAAATAAGCAAATAATATACCTCTATGACATAAGGCAGTTAAAATATTAGATAAAATGAGATTCTGAAAATAACTATATTGAAAGCAAAGCCTGCTCTACAATCCATTAGACAATACTGAATTATTTGTCCACTGGAAACTCAGAAAAAAATATCAAAAAAAAAGAAAGAAAAAAGAATACATTTACCAAGATATGAGCAGATTTTCTCCACAGACATTCCTGGATGCAAATAATGAGGTAGCTTCTCATAGATGAAGTAGATTGAAGCACTGTTGACTTCTAAGAAGATAAAAAACTAACAAGGCTAGAAAGCGACCAAATCTCTGCTGCTGGAAATGTTTTCACACACACACAAAATTGATCAAAAAACCTCGAATATTCTATAGGAGAAATGGGAAGAACATGAAGGAATCCAGGCTTTCTGCCAGCATTTCCTGGAGGGGAGGGATACCTCTTAAAATATTCATGAACTATTTTTTATCCAATCAATTGGAAGAAATTACAATAAATGTTTTAGAACAGGAATTCTTTCAAAATGAACCTTTACTCCACAGTATGAGGATTGTCACTTTGCAACATATTTTCCAAAGACAACACACACTCTGATTTTCTGGGTCTGGTTACTGCCACCATGTTTTCCCGCTTAAGCAGACCACAAGCCACCTACCATGCTATCATCTGGCACAACCACAACCACTGAGTTGCAGTAATTCTTTGTACCTGACCTCCTGGGAATCATAAATTTTGTTAACAGTCCCACACCTGATCCATAAAGAAGAACAAAGCCCTTGACACACCTCCTTGGAAAAATGACCACCCCTGATAATGGCACTTTTCCTTTAAAACAGCACTTGCCACAATTATAACTTTACATAACTGTGTGTAGTTATTGAAGTCATGTCTATCTCTCCCTCCAGACTGTAAACTCCTTGAAGGTAAGTGCTGTGCCTGATTTTGCTTACTATTATACACAAGTGTCTTGTACAATGCTTAATCTGCAGTAGTCATTCAATGAGCATTTATTGAAGAGGTGAATGAATGAGTCATTCTGAATGAAGAAAGGGGACATTGTGGTTCTGCAAGGAATGATGCCAGAGTAAATTACATTTACCATATTTGTAACTGTCATGAAGGAGGGAATAGCCAGAGAAACTGTCACATTTTTGATAGAACCATCTGGGTGGTGAATCATTTTATCACATAAGACAAATTATGAGAAAATCTGCCAAGGTCAGGAGAGGGGTCTAATAAAAGGCATTGAAGTGGGCATGGATGAGGAAAGGCATCTATGGAGAAAAGTCCTAAATTTTATAAATGAGATAATGAGCTACAAGTTATCAATTAAACCTAGTGAAGAGACTATTAAGAACTATTTCATAAAGATATTAGAGCAAATATGACATGATCACTAATCAGTTCAAAGGATGCTAGACTAATTGGTAAATTTTGCTTCATTAAAATTAAGAGCTTCTGTTTAAAAAAAGACACCCTTAGCAAAGTGAAAAGTCAATATACAAAATGGGAAAATATATTGCAGTACATGTAATTGACAAAGAACTCATATCTAGAACACATAAATAATTCCTACAAATCAATAAGAAAAAGGCAGAAAATGAAATTAAAAAGTGACCAAGGGACCCAAAAAAGCAGTTCACACACACACACACACACACACACATATACAGACGAAAAGATCTCCCTGTGGTCAATAAACGTTAGCTATCTGGGGAATGATCCATTAGAATGGACGCAGTTTAAGACTGACAATGCCAAGTGCCGGCAAGGATGTGAAGCAATTGGCATTCTCATAGAGATTTTTTGAATCTTATCTGAATTTATCCATATCCCATGACTCTAATCCAAGGTATATACCCAACAAAAAGTAGTACATATGTACAATGAAAAAGACATACAATAATCTTCATAGTAGCATTATTTATACTACTCCTGAACTAAGAACAATCTAAATGTTCATCAACAGAATGGATATATAAATTATGCTATAGTCATACAATGGGATACTATGCAGTCATAAAAAGGAAGAAGTTTCTGCTACATGTAACAATATGGAGGAATTTCACAAACATAACGTAAAGCAAAGAATTTAGGCACAAAAAGCATGTACTAAATGACTCCACGTATACAAAGCTAAGAAACAGTTGGAACTAATCTCTATTAGAAATCAGGATAGTTGTTACTTGTATGAGGGTAGTGCTTGGAGAGAGGTGTAATGAGGAGCTTCTGGGATGACATTGGTGTTCTTTTTCTTTATCTGGGTGGTGGTTACATAAGGATGTTCATTTTATGAAAATCTATTGATCTGCATATTCGATTCTGCAGCTTTCTTTGAGTTCAGTATAGTTCACTTAAAAGTTTACTATTAGAAAATAAAATGCTGGACTCTACCAAGGATGCCATAAAGTAGTATTTCTCCAAGTAGGTTCCACTGATATGCTTCAAGAAAAAAGTATAGACAAACACGTTGGGAAAATCATCTTACTAAATCTCCCATTCAGACCAGCTTTTTGACACCCATTTGATCACAGATCCTTAATAACAACTATTCACATTCCTCAGAGTTATTATTCTTTGGACTACTTTTGGAAAATATGGCTATAAAAACACCAGAATAGGCAAGGCTCCTATATGAACAGGTAGGCTAAGAGCTAGGGCCAGAGACATCACTGCAAACTAGCAACCAGCAGGGAGCAGTCAGCTGAGCAAGTACAAATACCAAAATTCAAACTATGAGGAGACAGTGCATTTTATTGGGTGTGAGTGCAAGCAGCTCAAGCAGCAGAGAACTATAAAACAAGCAAAAACTTCACTTCGAAATGCTCTCAAACTTCACTTCGTTTGAAAAGCTCTTTGGATCTTTAGGCAAGGCTAAAGGCTATGTCCAATTGATGAAGGGACAAGGACTTCATGGTCCAGAGCATTTCTACCAACAGGAAACTTACACCCTGAAGCAGTCCCCCATCTTTGTGCCTCGTTTGTCCTTAGTTTCCCTAAATTAGAACCCTAAAGACATAATGAACCAGGACCTGCAAATAAAGGTAACAAAATGGCACTTATTCTTTACTTTTTTCTCTTTTTAAAAAAGTTTCACTGAGGTCACATTGGTTTATAATATTATGTACATTTCAGGTGTACATCATTATATTTCGCCTTCTGTATAGACTGCATTGTAGTTATGGAATGCCTACTATGTGCTCTGGTGAACAAGAAGGCTTGGTTCCTTATCTTCAGAGAGTTTGCAGCAATAATGAGCACTAACAAAATAATTGAAAATACATATTGGCAAAGATAAGTACTGGATGCTGTGGGAGCTGATGGGGTTCAGGACATGTTACCCTAAAATATGGCATCTTGGGATATTGAATATTTTAAGCCAAAGGAGTTTGAGAAGATATTAGAAGCAGGAAGGTCACTCTGACGTCCTCTGCACCCACCTCACCCTTTTTCCCTGAAGCAGGTCACAAACTCCTCATGAAAGGTGGCCAACCTACACCCAGAGGAAAGGACCATTCTCATCTCATCTCCAGAGACAAAGGAACACAAAGAAGAATCCTAACAAACAGGCCGTGCTAAGTTTCCCTCCATTTACTACAATTACCTCCTGCTCCTTAACCCATCACGTTCCTCCAGGACTGTCCACTCTTCGCCAAACCTAGCATAAAGATACACGGGTCTGTTTCTTTGGGTCTCCACTTCCTTATAAAGGCTCCCGTGTCAAGTAAAACTTATAGCAAATAAATTTGTAGGCTTTCTCCTGTACATCTGTCTTTGTTAGTTTACTTTTCAGATCCAGCATGGGACCCTAAGAGGGTTGAGGAAAACTTTCTCCTGCCTTACAGAGCCTAAAGTAGTTACCAACATTCATTCCATTGTCCTAACAAAAGTTTTCCAAATACAACAGAAATGTACAAGTTTCACAGAAGAACAACACGTTATACAATAAAAGAAGAGCTACGTTTTTAGGACCTTAGGAATACATTTCCATATGATTAGCGTGTTCAGCATTTTTACAGCTAGGCCTCTCAGCTCCAAAGGATTTCACTTTCAGTATGCAAATTCATATTTTTATTTATAAGAATTTTGGGGTCAAAAGCCCAAAAAGTTTGCATTAAATTGTGGAAAATGTGAGCAGTGTGTATGGGTATCCTTAATCTAGGATAACAATGGCTGTGTGGCCTCTCTCAGGCCAGAAGCAGCGCCCATGACAGGGGCTTTGTTACTGTGGTGTCATGGGCTTAATTTTGGGATACACCCTGAAGTAAGGAGCCACCGAAAAAGGTCTCAGCTGGTGCATAATGGGTTTTGGGGATCCGTGGAACGTGAGTCCAGATACTCCAGTTTCTGATTCCCAGCAAGAGTCAAATAGACCTTCTCCTGGGCTGGCTGCCCTGGTCTCCGCCTCTTTGCTTTTGGACCCTGAATTTGTTGCTGAGAATTTTGCTCTCCATCTCATAATATTCACTCCCTTGTTGCTTCTGTTTGCTCCTGTTTTGCGCTTACTACTTTCTATCTGCCTCTCATTTTCTATGCCACTCTATTATCAACCCTTCCTTTCCTGTGTTTCACATTCGAACATTCCACAAGAGGCCTGGATTAAGTCAGTTCTTTACTCTCCAGAAGAGTATTCATCTATTAACCAACTCCTCCAGCCAGGCCACATCTCAAATGTCAATTCAGCCCAAACATGAGCAGGGGGACAGTGGCCCAAGGACAAAGCATGGTGACAGCTGCTCAAAGAACCAGTAGTATTAGGCTCTGCATTCAGAAGGGGACAGTGACTTGGCAAGCAGTCAGAGCCAGGAAGTCTGTCCAGAAAAATGTCACTGTTTACCAATTATATAAAAGAAGCCCAATTTCTGGACCACGGCTACTTGTCTCAAGAAATTCGAGTCAGGATGGAACAGGGCAGGACTGCAGATGAAATGTGGCAAATAAGCCTGTGTGACCTCTTTAGAGTGACTTTATTGGTCACATTGGGGAAAATGAGACTGCTGATCAAAGAATAAAACTTACAGTTCTGTAGATTAAAAGGTTAAATGTATTAAACCTATTAGATAAATCTATTAAATCTGTAGGTAGCATCTATGCTAAGAGATAAGATAGCAATCTATTAAAAAGTCACAAAAGGTGGTAAGTAAGTAGAGACAAGGACTATGATTAGGAATAACTCTTGGACACAACAGTTTAGGTAAATGTCAATGTCTCCCTCTGCAGTGAATAGTAGACAAACATGGAATTCTTGGAATTAGCAAAGTTTGTACACATAAGTAAATTAAAAGGAGAGTATACAATGAATTTCTAGGTTAGCTAGAGGAATTAAGATAAGAGCTAGAATCATCCTCATCTGTTCACGAAGTTTTACTTATAAAAACAACTCATTTGTTAGTTGTAGTGGACTGAGAAGTAGATGAATGAAAATTATAAAAACTCTCCCATTCTCCATCCTGGGCCCCAAGACAGGATAAGCTCGTTGTCCTGGAGTTCTTCACGGTAGAAGTGGCTGGTATTAGATTCGATGTTTGTGAACTCTGTTAGGCCCTAGTTTCTCCAGTGCTGGGCTCATGTCACTAGTTGCTTGCTTGTAACAAGAGAAGACAAAAGACCCTGCCCCAGGCCTCAAATGTAATCCAAGCAAACATGATGGACTCTTCTGTGGTGCCATGACTTACCTAGGACCCAGGGTTCTTAAAGTGGCCACTGCTTGCTCCTTTCCATTGAACAGATCTTCATCAGTCCCTTCCCCTAGGATTTCATATCTGAAAAACAAAAATCCTAATATTATTGTTTCAAATGCTTTATCTAGCTTAAAGACAATTTTATTTAATTAATACTGGATGCGAAAAATATTGATGGCCAGATATTGTGAACCAGCAAGCAAGCATATCTAATTCCTATACTTGAAAGAGCATATTAAAAACCCAAACCTATTCAATATCTCAACGTGTACATATTTCGTATGATTGTAATTTTGCCTTTCCTCAAAAGAAATAATTGCAACTATCCATCAAGAAATTTCTTGCATAAAGAATTAGGTAAAATTATGAGCCATGAATCTGTGAAAGGTCATCATGGGGAATCGGGAAGTCTTGTGTTATAATTCTTAGGACACAAGATTCAAATCCAGCTCTCGCAATCACTAGCTCAGTGCATTTAGATAAGTTATGTAAATGCTCTTTGCCTCTATTTCCTCATTTGTAAATGAAGATGGTAATAAATTCACAGGTTTATAGCAAGGATTAAGCTAATTAATAAAAGTAGAATGCTTACAGCAGTGCCTGTCATCTAGGAGTACTCAGCAAGTCCAAGCTATTATTAGTTGGAGTACAACCTTAAGAGTATTTAAGAATTTTATTAGAGAACAAACATGACAGTCCATGAACCATCTGTGTTATTGTCAGAGACAAAATAACTGATTGGACCCAAGGCCTGACACAGTACAGTAACTCATGTGTTATTACATTTCCAGACCAGAGGCTTTACATAATTGGAGTTATCTGTGCATTCTTGTCGAAGGAGAACTTGGTATTGTTGACCTACCTCAACAGCAGATGCAAAGGACGTCCTACAGGGAGGACATCATTTGGGGTTTTCAGAGGTAGATAAAGATATCATAGCTTATATCCCCACAAGAGATATGAATTCCTCTTTTAGGCCACTCTGAAGATGAAGTGAAACACGCGGAAGCACCTAGCATAAGATTCTGACACAGACGAAGTGCAGAATGCAATGGGGCATCCACCATTTTCCCATTCAGTTACATTTCCTGAAACACAAATGCCATTAGGAGCCTGAGTAGCCATCTCACAGCAATTTTTGAAATGTTCTGAGAAACGCTTTGCTTTGATGTCCCCAATGGCCACTTCGATCCTTACTCCTATGGACAAAGATTTCAAAGTTTACTTAGCTTGGGAAAAATTGTGTCTTTATGTGTAGGATAGAGTTTACAGTGCTCAGTAACATACTAAACGAAGTGCTAAAGAAATGAAGCTGCTTTAATTTTGTCCAAGTTATTTATTTATCTGTTGGCTCCTAGCTTTGTTCCCTGCCCTTCTACTTTGTTCTGCATTTCTGGGAACCGCATTTACAAGGCTTCCTTGCCAAAGGGGGCAACTGTTGGAAACCAGAGGGTAGAAAGAAGGGGGAACCCGGTATGTTCTCGCTTTCTGTTCCATGGTGTCTCCTTCAGGGGCTATACCTCCACGGTGATTCCAGGTCCACTGGAAAACTCTTCCTTTCATGGGCCCAGCTCCCAAAGACAACCCCAGAATGGGTCTAGCCCCAGTGAATGGCCCTGGATCCGTCAGAACCACCTGGTGGTGGTGGCACTTTCTGTTGTTGCTGATCTCTGGGATGCTCCATGGTCTTGTGCGTTTTTTCAGCTCTTCTACAACCTGTGTTAACAAACCCCTATATTAAAGTCCCTCTATTTTTTCTATTAGAACCCTGATAATGCCATGAGTATTTCCCATAATTATGAAAAAGTTTTGTATTGTAAAAGCTGCCCCATCCTTACTGAAGCCAGTTTGAGCTGCTGGAAAGTGTCCAAGTCCCTCAGAAGACAAAGTAGATTTGAATAGGTCAGACATTTTGAAAAATATATGTGTGTATTTACATTTCTATATATATTTAACTGGCTATTTCCCTTGATGAAATTAAGCAGTTGCTCAGTAGATCCCACCCCACTCTGTCCTAGGGAGTCAGAGCCTTCATCTCATTTCAAATTATGGCTTTTCCCAAGGGAAGTGTCTCCTTTCAGGATATCATAATAAGCTAATGGACTGAGTGATCAATGTTGTGTGTGGCGGAACATTTGAAATGTGCCATAAAATATGGAAAACAATTTAGCCACTCTCTAATGCAGGCTATTCTTGTAAAAACTATACATGAAAAACATGTACCCAGCCACTCTTTTCATGCCTCACGACAAGATTAGATGCAATAAAAACCTTGTCTTAGCAAATCAGCACGTTAGAGGATGCTGTCAGCAATAACTTTGCAAAGACATGTCCATTACCAAAGAGGGGCATTATCCGAAATTTACTCTCATTGAAGATTGATGTCTGCTATAAGCCACCATCTGTCTCTAGATTCTGTGGTATTACAATGCTGTCACTCCACAGAGAAGGGGTGTTTTGTGGCTTCTTATATTTTTTCCACTTTTTATCTTTTCAAATTTAATGGGCGGGCAATTGTTGGAACAAATCAACAAAGTATGACTGATCCTGTGAAGTGCAAGGATCAAGTCCAAGCAAATTTCTTTTTTTCCCTAAGTAAGAAGAAGAATGCACCAAATGAATTGTTCGAATGTGATTACCTCACAGCGATTTATCCTAGTGGATTACCAGCTATTTTGCAACAAGAAAGTATATTTCAGCACATCTGGTCAATTTCACAAATTCCCCAAACTAAATAGCTTAGTGACATTTTTACCAAGCATATAAGGATTTTCCTGATTTGAATATCTTTTCTTTGTTGTTAAAGGGAAAAGGAATAGAAGCTCTTTGTCGCAATGCTGCTCATCTATTGATAACTCTTTTGATTCCTCTCCCCTATCAGGAATAAATGTTTGACAGTTCAGTTCCAATAAGTGTTTATTTGTAAATTATATATAAACTACATATGTAGATATGCTACTACACTAATATATTGTATGCAATGTAAAATATATACAACAAAAATTGTACCTAGAAGTTCCATTATTTTGACTCACATTCCATGTATCATTTCAACCAAACTGCTGGATGAGAACTCACAGCAGTCAGGCCATGTTGAGAATTCAGTCTTGACGTGGGGGTTCCACTTAACACTTGTCTGTTGGAGGTAGGCTTTCCAGATAAAATACTGAACACCCTGGGGTCAGCCTGGAGACATAGTGGTTAGGTTCACGAGCTCTGCTTCGGCGGTCCAGGGTTCACAGGTTTGGATCCCAGGTGCGGACCTGCATACCATCAAGCCATGCTGTGGTGGCATCCCATGTACAAAATAGAGGAAGACCGGCAACAAACGTTAGCTCAGGGCCAATCTCCTTCTCCAAAAACAGAAAACAAAAAACAAAAAAACCCCAAAAAAACTGAACACCCAGTTAAATATTAATGGGACATACTTATGCTAGAAAATTATTCATTATTTATCTGAAATACAAACTTACCTGGGAGTCCAGAATTATTTATTTATTTGCTAAGTCTGCCAACTCTAGTTGCTATCCAATTGTCTGAGGGTCCTCCTAATACTTTTTCCACTTTACCCTGCCTACTCCTCTCCCCAGCTTCCTCACCAAATCTGTAGTTATTGTCTATTTGCACAGAACTGACAGGTATAAAGCCATATATTTTGCTATGATTTCTTCAAATTATATTGTCTGCGGTGGATTCTGTGTTTTCAGGTTTATCCTAGATGGTACCCATCTAAATTGGACATCACAAAGCCAGTCTTTGTCTATCATTTAATTGGTGTAAGTGTGTACATGTGGTGTTGAATGAGTTGATACAGTCATCAGTCATTTACTCAATGCCTAGCATGTTTTAGGCACTGGGCCCAATACTTGCCGTATTAAGAAGCATAAGACATGATTCTATTTCCCTCAGAGTAAAAGCCAGGGTCTATGTGGCCCTACATGCCTGGGCCTGTGGCAGCCGTGGAAATGCACCTCTCAGCTCTCAGGATAGGATTCTTCCCCAAAATATCTCCATGACAAAACCCCTTACTTCTTTCTGATCTTATTCTCAAATGCCATTTTTTGGGGGAGAACTTCAGTTGGCCACCTTACTAAAATTATACTCCTTCCTGTACTTACTATCCCTCTTCATTGCTTTATTTTTCTCCTTAGCATTTACCACTAATAAACGCTATGGCTCACTTGTTTACATACTGTCTTTCTACCCTAAGGGAATACAGATTCCATAAGTGCAGGATTCTGTTTTTTCTGTTTACAGCTGTAGAATAATGGCTGGAAAAGTTGAATAAATGAATCTCTGCCCTCAAGGAGTTAAGGGTCTTATGGGGCAGACATAAATCAGTGAGCTATCTCTATCCTTTTAGGGATGGGAGGGTAGAAATAAAAGGTGATGGTGATGCTCGTGCAGAATCATAACAGCTGAGTTTGGCCGAGGTATCCCCATGCAAGCAGAACTGGATCTCAGCTAAGAGAGCACGAGGGAGCCAAAGGCAGAGATAGGGGGTGTCAAGAGTGCAAGAAGAACGAAAGTGGGAAGGGGCAAAAACAAAGGGGGGGAGTTTTTCAAAAGAGGAGATAAGAAAGACTCCAAGAACAAATTGCCTACTGAATAAATTGACATAGAACCAGTCTAGGTCTAATGGCTTCTGAAGGTCTTAACAAGTAATAATAATAATGATACATGTTATTTATTTGGTGACTACTATATTTCAGGTTTATTGCTGTACATATATTATTACTTTTATTTCTCCCCAAATCATGTGAGACAGATAACTCTAAATTTATAGTTGACGAAATAGAAACTTGGACAACCTCAGTAGAAAAACTTTCTGATAAGTGTTAAGGGACAGAAGTAGGGTTTAGATCCTGAGCACTTTCTCAGTATTTTCCTTTACACTCAGCACTTTTCTTGAATTCCCACAGCACCCTATACTTACCTTGTTAATAATATTGAGCACGCAGTGTAACTTCCATCTTATTTATCCTCTAGTTATACGATGACGAAGAGCTGAGTTTGGCACTATAAAAAGCAGATTTTTATGCTTCATAATAGGTCACCAAAACTGGATGAGAACAGCAAAGCATGCTTCTGGATCCCAGCTTACTGGTTTAACTCTAAAAACGAATTGAGCCTCCAGCATTTGTACTCAGCCAACGTTTTGGCAAGTTCCCTAAGATCCTGACCATGGACTTTGGTCCAGGGCAGTCTTTCTCAACTTTTTAACAGTTGTTGCCCTGAAAGAACTTTTCTAGACATTCTTTTCCTAACCCTTCCTTCTCCCACCTCACAGCTCCCTCACCCTGAAACTTGGATACCATAGACAAGTTGCATATCTGATTAGATACTGTGGCCCTTAGGAAGACTACAAACAATTGTGACAATTGTAGTATCTAACATTTAAGGGGTTCTTTTTGTTTTTTGGTGAGGCAGATTGATCCTGAGCTAACATATGTTGCCAGTCTTCCTATTTTTGCTTGAGGAAGATTGTTGCTGAACTAACATCTGTGCCAATCTTCCTTTATTTTGTATATGGGTCACCACCACAGCATAGCTTGATGAGTGGTGTGTCAGTCTGTGCCCGGGATCTGAACCCGTGAACCCCAGGCCGCCGAAGAGGAGCATGCAAACTTAATCACTGCACCACTGGGCTGGTCCCTCATATAAGATTTTTTTGATCTGCAAGAACCCATGTTCATGCCTCTGGGGGTGATATAGCCCTTGTTGAGAATGCATGGTCTAGGGAAATATACACTTCTTGTAGTTGACTTTTAATACCTAAAGACATCTTAGGAATACAAAATTGTCTTAGCAACTAATTATTGGTATAGTGGGTTAGACTGAAGTCAGGAGTCCTGAGCTTTTGTCCTGGCTCTGCCTCTAACGAGCTGTGCAATCTTGAGTCACTTAAATTTTCTGGTCTTCACTTACCTTAATTCTAAAACAAGGGGCTTTGCTGAATTAATTCCAAAACCCCTTCCAGTGGAGAAAGTTCATGAACTTACATAACGAATCCTAATTGCTGGCTCCTTTTCTCGGTTGTTTTGGAAGCTACATAGTTCATGGAGTTAAGACATATATTAACGGCTTCATTTAGTGGTGAGAAATACATGGAACTTTTCCTTCTTGTGTGATCTGTATTTGCATCGTAGGAAAGCAATAGCGTATTTCCATAGATGTCTTGGTGAATATTGTGAACCTTGAGGGCCTCTGCAATCTCATTGATGGAGGCCTGAATGGTTTGGCAACATCAGAGAGATGGATTTCCTTCACAGTTCTGGGTCAGAGATACAGATATTCATGGGATCTTAACTGTGTCACTACAGGAATTAAAATGGATAATGAATTTGTGCTGTGTTCCATGGCTTTAAGTTGGACTTGACCTTTGAATCACATTTAACAGAGAGCAACCATGGGTCAGAAATCACAAACGTTTAAATGATGTTCTCTTCCATCAAGGAAAACCGATTTAATCAAATGCAATTTTATATGGTACTCAGAATTTAGGGAACTCTAGAATATCACTGTGAGTTACAGAAAAATATGAAAATATTAGAATTTTAGAATTTGGAACATTTCATAAAATTTTAACCAGCATATATACCAAAGAATTTTATTTGTATATCCTATTTAATAAACTCTTATATTTACAGATAGCTCATCTTAGGACCTGCAAATTGCAAGAATTAAATGATGAGAAAAGTAATCATTTTGAATGCACCTGGGGACTTCTTTATTCAATAGAAATCTGTTATTAATTCTGTATAATCAAGAATTACTTTTATATTATGAAAAATTCTCTTTACCCCATTTATTTGTTTCAAAAATGTGTCTTCTGTGGCATTTGTTTTAGCAGAGTGGGGTTCATTCTTATATTTCTCCAGGTCTTTTCTAACTCCTCTGCTCTTTTCTTCATTTTCTGCTTTATCAGAAAGGGCCCGTAGCTTTTCACAATATTCCTCGGAGTGAGTTTACAGTGTTTAGATTATTCAGAGTAACAAATCCGCAAAATAAGCCTTTATTTCACAAATATTCATAGAAAATCTTTAATGCTTTCATGGTAACAGTCTTTGTCAGTTTACTGTGTCTTACCAAAGATCATCATCTCATCAAGGGTGAGAAGGGAAGGGAAATAAGTGTGTGAAGGTCATCAGATACTTCATTCTGCCACCTGTGTATTGAGTGATGCTGACAATAAGTCTATAGTATTCGGAATTTTCCTTTTAAATTATACACATTATTAATATGTTCTACTCATCACAAAAAAAATTAATAGATTACAACATCCTTTAATAGTATATTACTGCATGCTCATTTTGCATAGTTGCATTTGGGAAGGAGGGTTACGTGTTATTTAAATGTGGCATAAAGACAAAAACTTCCTAAAAGATTATTCCTAAATGGAAAGAGATCAGACTACATATATTCATTCATGCATTAGACAGAATCAACCTTTTTGTTTTGATCTTATAAACTAGTTCCTATCAAAACTTAACCATTGCCTACCTTCAGAAATCTGTCAACTGCTACATTTATTTGAAATCCATAAAACAGTGTGCTGACTAGCATCTCAGCAGCCTGTAAAAATTAATGTAAAACATAGATTGATTATACAAATCTAATAAAACAGTTTGACAGAAAAGGAAAGGCACAAGATTGTATGGTTTCTGGGAAGTAGCAAGGCTAAGGGGAGGCTTTATTTAATTTATTTTATGTGGTGCAAGGTAGACTGGAGCAAATTTGCAAAGTAGAGAGAAGGCAATTAGGGATTTAAGTGATGAAACAGTATGGATTAAGTTGGATCAAGTTCCTGTACTAATTGGGATGGAGATGAGATTAAGGGCCATAGAGGAGGATTAATCTTAGAAGGAGGATCCAGAAGGGAAGAAGACCAGGTGGTGAAGAGAGAGATTTTTTAGCTGGAAAGGAAGTCTAATTTTCTCACAAGTCTTCCCAATAATGGGCTAATGGCTGAATTTTAAAGGTTCATAAATCAGGGGATCTGCATGATCCCCTGAGTGCAGAAGTAGGATCTATTGGTAGAAGTTACGGGACACAGATTTCAATGCATCTCAAGGAAGCTCTTTCTAGCAATCTGATCTGTCCATAAATAGAAAAAGTGATCTCAGGATATATTAGGTTTCAATCCTTGCCACATGTCAGGGAAATCTACCTGGTAGATTGCTGCAGAGAGGATCCAAACATGGAATGAGGAATGGACATGTCAGGCTTCATGAATAAAAGATTTCAACCACCAGCAGAGACACTCAGAGGCCTAATAAGGGGTGGGGGATGGGGGGTCCTTTTTGTGATGACTTTCTTCAGTCATCTGGAAAAAGGAGCCAGAAAGTAAGCACAATGATGTATTTTAATAGAAGAATGACCAAGTGGGTACAATAACCATTGGAAGGAAAAAACAATAAAAATAGAAAGAAAATGATGACCTGGAAGAGTACAAGTGGAAGGTTTAAAAGACCAGATCTCTCAAGAATGATAAAGTCAATGAAAATTACCTCTCTAAAAGGATCTTTCTCCTTCTGGCATCTTGCAGGTCTACCCACAACCAGTTATTCCTCAACCTGCCTGACCAGGTGAACATACATGGTAAGTTTATCCACAACCAGCCCAGAATAAGTCTCTGGTCATGAACCAAGTCAGTTAAACTCTGTTTAAGGAGCAAGGCTTTAGGGATAATAATCTCATTATAGTATCATAAGTAGTGTCAATTAGTTAAAAAGATATACTTTCTCCCCTCCAAAAAGACTTTGCCATATTCCTTGATAAGTTCTTTAAGGTTTCTCATGCTTTGCAAGTCAAATGAAAATCTCAAAAAAAAAAAAAACCACTACCCTAAAGTTATTGCTAAAATAAGGTGGCAGTTATATAACACTTAAATTTTAAATACACTTTGAACCACCTCTAACCACCTCTAAGATTAAACTGCTTCCCAACCTATTTTATCCCTTTGATTTAAGACAAACATTAATTTGGAACCAGCAGAATTGGATAAAACTAAATTTGTATTGATTAATTCTTCCATCATCAATGTACCACTAAAAAGTATTTCAGATTCCAGCTGAAGACAAAAACCTCTGGAACAATAAAGTGTGGTCAGGAGGTGGTTGCAGGAAGACCACACCAAAGGAAAAAGTGCATCGAGGACTTTGATCAGGAGAGAGTTCTCCTCAAAACCATTGTCTGTTTAGCCTGAGATGGTACTGGAAACAACTCAGGATAAGAGAATCTCAGCCCCTACATCACTAGTAAGTATTTGGGCAGATACTCCACCTAAGCGAGTTAGAGTTTTACTCCTCTGGAGATACCATTTGATCTTGTGCAGAACCCAATCAGTCTAATTCTGCAAACAAAATGCCACTGCCCGTAAGACCAAAAACTGTACATAAATCATGAGCCTTATAATATATGACCCACGCATCCATGGACCTATAGATATCATTTGTCACTTTTAAAACAACTGCTTTGGATGTTGAACAAGATAAGAGGACACCGATTTCTGTAATAGTGAGGTATCAGTGTGTCAACACAAAATCAACCCCTGATTTATACAAAATGAGAATGAGGAGGGGATATGCTGCTAATCTGTCTTAAAGAGCTGCAGAAACAAGCATACATCCGAATCACAAGGTGCTGGGACTTTAGCAAGACTACCAAATGACCGTCTTTCCCCGGAAAGTATAAATGCTTGCATAAGAAGATGAACATTTTGTAGGAAAAATGAAAAGTTTGTTTCCGGGCGTTTAGCTGTCAAGCTTATTGAGCTCCTTTATTTTGTCTTTTCTACTCTGCTGAAAAATCCATGATTAATCCAGTAAAAATAAGAGATTACCACTTTTCTGATCAATTCAATAACAGGAAACTTTCTGTCTCCTTAGAGGCAATGGGAGATTTGGGTGGGAGATGAAGAGGTAGAAAGGAAAAGGATGGTGGATCTAGGTAGCTTTTGTTCTGATCAGATTTATCAGACATCACCAAGTGTCCATCTTACTAAATATCGTTTATATCCAGTCACTCCTAGAGCCATTTAAAGGAAGGTACTTCCTGCAGTAAGAATTAACTCTCATAATTTGTCCGAGGGAAGCACACTTTACCTCTTCAACTAGATTATAAACCTTCCGAGGCTGAACACTTAATTATGCATTTCCCCGTATGGTCTAATATGGTCTTGTTCATAAAAGGAAAATTGCTTGAAAAACACTTCTAAACTAGATTGGAGAGCCTGCCAAACCAAGCTCTTCCTTGCTCACTGCTATTTCTTAGGTGTCATATTATCTTTTAGTGAAAGTAAAAGCAAAGAGTCAGCCTTTTATTTTGAATAATTCAGATGAATTTCTTAGTTTCTCAGAAGGGGTGCTTCATTAAATTCATACCTGGCTCATAGACCAAATTCCTAAACACTCAATGTGTTGCTGCTGTACTCTCTAGCCTAGTGGGTATGATCACCACAATTGAAAAACACCAGGAGGATCATTATCTTTGGCCGTGAAGAAGTGCACACTTACCACTGCTGAGAACACTCTTCCAGCTTCTCTTTATGCTGCACTTTCAAGGCCAGCTCTTTACAGTCTATCAGGAAACGTGGCTCCGGAAATCTTGGTGTTTCCCTTGCAGGCACAGGATCTTGCAGGTCTGTGCAGTGAGCCCGCAGCACAGGTAAATCTGATTGATGACGTTTAATAATGAGGAAATCCTTCCTCATCTGAACTTAGCACAGAAGCCACAGTTCTTTCTAACATGTGATATACTTTTGCCCACATATACTTATTGTACTTCAGAATGAGCTATTTTCAAAATTCTCTCAGAATTTTTTCCATATGAAGGGCAGGCTGCATTGCAGAGTCTGATCCCCAGATCAGGTCAACCAGATCATCTGAATTAGCCACTTGGGAGAGCACTTCAATATGCTGTTTCTAAACGTGTAACATTCTCCATACTTTCTTCTTAAATTATGTATAGAATATCATCCTGTGATTAACTTAATTTAAGATAATTTACTTACAAAATCATAACTAATTCTCTCTTTAAGACTAGGTTATTTTGGGGTGATGAAAACATTCTGAACTTGGATTTTGGTGAAGTCTGCACAATTTTGTAAAACTACTAAAAATCTTTGATTTGTACAATTAAAATGGTGAATTTAAGTGTATGCAAATTATCTCTCAGTAAAGCTGTTTGTAAAAAAAGTAATTTGGCATTATTTCCTGCTTGAATTTGTTATGAATGCGATTTTTCCAAACAGATTTTATGCTGGGCTAAAATCCATGCCTGTTTATGTTTTAAATATAGGTGGATGTTCAGTAAGTGCCTCCTGTGAGTGAGTTTCCTTTCAGATATCCTATTTCATCCAATTTGGAGAATTCCACTAAACAGCCTCCAGAAAACCAAATAAGTTCATGAATTATCTGAAGTAGCTCAGGTACCATGGAGAATAAAATAAAAGTTTTCAAATCAACCCTATATAGCTATGTAGAGTGGTGGTGAGCAATCCTTTCCTATTTAAACTGATAATCTCACAAAAGGAAACGAGGGAAAAAATCAGGGTTTTAAAGGGAAGATAGTGGATCATGCTGTGTGTTAAGATGTACAATCACCTATATGAGAGTGAGCCTAGTTTAACAGGGCAGACTACATTTAGTTGGCAGATAGAGCTGTAGCCCACAGAGAAACATCTGGATGGTAGGTGGTCATCAGTGGAGTCTGCCACAGACAATAGATGGTTAGTGTCAGGTACGTCCCAACTTTGGGCTCAAAGCTGTACTCTGGGAATTTCAGGAAAGGAATCTACAAGAACTAACAAGATGTCTACCAAGATAGAGAAGTGGGCACAAAAACAAAAAATAGGAAGTCATTCTAAGTGGATTAAACATCACTTCAAGGCTGACTACAAAGAACAATGGCAGAACGTAGCCCCTAATACTGAGGCAGAAGTTCAAAGTGAGCTAAGCCACAGGCTGATCTGAGTTGATTGGCCTGAGAGATTTACCCAGACTTCCTTAAATTTTCCCTGATTCGTTCCAGAACCCTGGCCGGGGGTTCAGGTAGGGGCCAACTGGCCACAGCTGTAGGAAAGAGAGCTCTGAGGCTGGGAGCCTGACACATCATCATGGTGTCCGTCACTGGGATGTGCAACCACACAGTCGTAGACTTGAGAATCACGTAGGCTGGTGGGAACCTGCCTGCTTCTTTGCCCTCTCACTTCAGAAGAAATTGCAGCTTGACTCTTTTCTCCCCTCCCTTCTTCCACCTCCTTCTTCCTCCTCCCTTCTCTCCCTTTTCACACATGCTTTGTGGAGCTTGAAGTGGAGACTTTTTAAAATTAACTTGCCTACAGTAAAATTTGGGTTGGGGGACACTTGTCTATAATATCCAGCTGAATATGCGTACTACTTTAAGATAATTGGAAACAAACTTCTTATCACATGGTGTTCATTTCTATATCTAAAATCAAAACTTTAAAATTTAGGAAGCCATAACATGGAGCAAACAGTTTGGCAATTTATAGACTAAGTTAAAAAAACAAACAAACAACTATGGCTCTCTTTCCCCACAAACTTAGGTGGGATGATAATGAACTTCAACCTAGGACTACTTTTGAAGCAGCCCTGTTTGTGCACACAAACCCACAAAATCTCATGCTTTCAAACAATCACATTTTTAACAAGATGAATTCAACAGTTTACTATCCTACCAAAATAAGAAAAATACAAAGAGAAATCTTAAATCACAGTAGAATGAAAATGGTACGTATTTATAGGCCATGAGTCCCCAAAACCAGAATGAAAATACGTAGGGTAAGTGTCCAAAAACAATTCTGCACGTCAATACAATATATCAGGCCCAGATGTCTCAAACACAATAAATCAATTGAAACTGCCAAACCACTCTTCTCAACCTACTGGATTTAATTAAAACCACCACTCCGTTCATGAGAGGCTTTCTAACGCAGCAGATTATATCACTCAGACTCAACCATCCACCCAAACCTAATGTGGGAGACAGTATGTTAAAATTTAATCTACAGGCCTGTTCAACATGGCAGGGTTTAGTACACGTCTGCAGTAACGCGCTGTCATCCCTTGTATCTCCCTTCTCATCCTCCCCAAGCACTCATTGAGAATCCCAAAGCCATCAGTCAGCCTTTGCTATTGTAATACAGTAAGTGCCAGATAAATGCCATAGGAATATTGACTTTCTGGTCCTTGTTTTTGTGTTAAAAATACAGCAGAGTCATTGAAAACAACTAGCATATTTAATCAAATGCATAACACAAGTGGTGACTCTGCGCTTGGTGGTTTTATATTCTTGAGTGAATCTTCCTAAGACATTCCGATCCTAACTCAGTGTCTATAAAGATCTGTTCCCAAACAACCCATAAATACCACTCAGGAGAAAAACAGAAAAAATGGGAAAAAAAATGAAGCACTCACATGCTATTATGAATTCACGAGGCTGACAAAGGGCACAGGTTTCCAGGCATCTTCCAGGATTGGAGGTTAGGAATCTCATTGGCCCTTAAATAAAAAAGATCCCTTGAGTTTAGTACAGAAAAGACAAAGAGAAACTCACCCACGAGGTTGTTTTAACTTGAAGAATCGCATTATTCATCATGATCAATCTCTAAAGCCAGTCAGCAGAAGCCTTCCTGGCGCTCTCCTTGTGTATACTTGGCTCCATTTTATAAAGACAGAATAGACTATGTTTGGCATTTTTGCCTTGAGTTATTGACATGTTTTAAATTATGCTGTTTTATGTCCATTCTTAATAGAACAGAAATCTGCTACAAACGATCTTTATTAACAGACCGCCTCAGGTGCCGAGACTCTCAATTCGACAACGTCTCCAAACAGGCAGGCAGGGAGCTTGTTAATAGGCTTTTCCAACCCTTTGGCTTCTGTGAGACGTAAGTGGATTACGGAGGTTTGTTTGTCAGGCTATCTTTTTACATCACTGTCTGAATAATTGCCACAAAGGCCTATTGCTTTGGCCTAATTAACAAAATGTACAAAATCCTGAGCATAGAACTTTTATTGATTAGCCATCTCCATGGGAAGCTTATGAAGCGCTGTGACTCCTGGCCCTAGACAGATGCTGTTCATGATGTTACACCCTGGACTGCAGCCTGCTAATGTACCGAGGACTTCTCTTAACACGAGTGACTCAGAAAGTGCCACAAGAAACCACACTAATTGGTTATAGTTTAAAACTCAGTATCCTTGAGATGAGACTAACACTTATGCAAATTTCACCATTTGTCCACTATGAAGCTTAATACTCTCAGTTCCAATTTTTTTTCCATAGAAATGGATCCTTGAGGAGGTGTTTTCAATAGTAAAAAACATATGGGTAAAGAAGCAAAACAAAATGTTTTATTGTTTTAACAAAACGAATGAGGGAAAAAAATGGGAATAAAACACGACTTGAAGGAAAAGTCAGAAATACGGAGAAGAAATGAGTTAATTTATTGTTTAACTGCTTTTCATTAACTAAATAATTATTTCGACAAATACTTCAGGGTTTATGTGCCAAAGGACCATCTTAGGCGCTGGGACTAAATTAGGAGCGAGAAGATCGACAGCACTCCTACGTGTGTGGGATAACAGGTTTTTGAAAAGCACAGGTATTGAGGCCCAACAACAATTTCCACATTAGATTATACTTCACTTTTCTTAGGAACTCAGTAAAAAGCCCATAGGATGAAAAATTCTATTTGATGGTTTAGAAAGTTAGATTGGCCATGGGAAATTAAGCCATGTACATCATTTTATGTAACATTCAGTAGATACATATTGAAGAAGGTGCTATGGACATTTTTTGGAGTTTGAGAAGACACATGACCTGGTCTTAAGGAAGTCCAATTTAAAATGAAAATCAGGACAAATAAAAAAATTTTAATGTACTTATACACACAAAGACATTAGAAAGTTCTGACTAAATTTACATTTTTGTTTTTGTTGTTAAAATCAGCCAAGTAACCAGGAAATGACTGAATAGCAACTAATAGATTCAACTCAAACAGTTGAATAAGCTTCAGTTGGAAACTCAGCTAGAACAACATACACAGAGTTGAATTAATTCAGAAAGCTTAGAGGCCCTGGGAGTAGATTGCATTCTTTTCTCTTTTTTTTTTTTTTTTCCAGTGCAAAAGGGGGCAGCAACAGGTTTTTTGGTATCCAAAAAAGATATCTTGTCTAATCTTGGGAATTTATGCTGAATTTTGGAGACTATTTCACCCTGGAGGAGTATACACGTATAGTTATAAGCATACACACACGGGCATTTGTCAACATGAAATTGAATTCGCCAGAAATGTGATGAACACCTGTCGTACATCAGCCTCTCTGCTCAATGCTAAATATTCAAGATGAGTGTCACAGAGGCTGTCTGCAAATATAAAAAGCAAACAGCGGGGTAGAGGAGGACCAAAGAGTTAGGTAGGTCAGGGTCAATGGGCTGAGCAGAATATGATGGCTTGAACATTCTTCAGGTGAGGATAGACTATGCCAGGAAAAGGCAATCTCTATGGTACCAGTAGCTCCTTCCAGAAGCCACTGGGGAATTGAAATAAAAACAGAGACTTTCTTCTCTTGGGTCAATAGTAGTAATAACAGCAACCCCAATAACTGATAGAAACAATCGTTTGTTAAGAGCTTGCCTTGTTCCCCATTTACTTTGTTCATGGTTCACAGTCATGAACTTCACTAATCTTAACACACAAAAGTGAGTATTACTGTTACCTCTATTTTACATGTGAAGACTCAGACAGAGAGTAGCAATTTGCTCAAGATGGCAGAGCCAGTTAGAGGTAGAATCAGTGTTTAAACCTAGAATCAACTCTGAAGCTCTCGCCCTTGTCCACAGCACCGAATTTGCCAGGGCCCGATGGATACACAGACATTTTTGGTGGTTGTGGAATGGGGGAGGCAGCGATTCCTCACTCTTTGCCTAGACAGTTGTTTTCCTTGGGTTTTGCAAGAGATCATGTTTAAGGTAAACTGGTTCTCACCTGCCTAGACACCAGTGATTTACAATTATTTCTTTATTAAGAAAATGTTCAGTGTGTGAGTGGTCTCTCTGAAAAAATGCCAACAAAGAGACCTTGTCAGTTTTTTGGCAGAGGCACATCTAAACACATAAAAACAAGTTTAAACACTATCATTTATGCATAATTCTTTCTTGGCATCATCTCTCACTTGCCACAATTTGCAGCCAGAAAACACTTATTTCTACTTTTCTTGCTTTAGAAATAATCCAGCCCTAAGTGGATCTAATTCCTCCCCAGAAGAGAAACAGCCCTGTCAGGACATGGTTGTGTGCGCTGTGTTTGAGACATCAAGGTTTCCATTTACTGCACAGCTGCACCGACTCCGAAAGCTGGTGCTAAGCCAGAGCTCCGTACCCACTGAGATCTGTAGTCTGGAATGATAAACACACAGCTGCCTGTGGCGAGGGCCGCAGGCATAATAGATGGCCACGTCTCAACCAGAGTCAGGCGAAGCCAACACAAATCATTAATCCAACTGCTTATATGTTAAATATCACAAAACATGTACAAAATGGTGAGCTGTCTCCATGGAAAGCGGTGATGGGGGGGGGAAGGCAGAAGCAATTTAAGGGAAGAGGAGAGAGTAAGTGGCTATAAGTCCTTTGTCCAGTCCTGCTGGAGAGCTGATCGACCGCCATGAAGCCCTCTTGCTGCAAATAGTTCATAAAGCCTATGACCTGAGTACTTGCCCATGGGACCACAATAACATTTATCTAGCATAAATTAATGTGTTTCAACCACTAATTCAATTTGGCCGTCTCATTCTTCTGGTTTTGGCAAAGCCCAGCCTTGCTATAAAGTCACTTGGTGACTCACACAAATGGCTGTGTTTGTTAAGGAGTCACACACCACTAAGAACAAAGAGTGCTATTAGTTGAGTAGTCATAAAAATATACCTCCAGAGCACATTTGGAGCTGTGCTAATTGAAACTTCCTCTTTAGAGGAGCCTGATCAAAACCAGCTGTGGGAGTCAAGCAGGAGCAGATTTCAACATCGCATTAAAAGCCCAGCAGATTGAGAAAGGGCTGCGGCGTCTGAAAGCAGAGGGCATTCTGGCCCGAACACGCACCCTAATTGGCTCCCGACACGCTGCAAAGAGAGCCTGTGACCTGAACCTGGCAAGTGGTGGAAAGAAACTTCTCCACGAGTAAGGTTTGAAAAAAGAAACCCGTGGTGCAGTTCCTCTCATAAAATTCCAGATCTGTCAACCTTCTCAAGGAACACGTGGGAAAACCCACAAAAGCCTAGTGAATCTAGGAAAATGAAGTGGGATATTGTTCTGAAAAGGGAAAAACAAGAGCTTAAGCATTTTCATTGGTAATATAGCCATTTAGGAACATCCCATTAGTGTTAAAAACAGAAATAAAACGTCCAATGCACAGAGGAGCAGATAAACAAAATCCAACAAAAAAGCAAAAACTTGGATGAATCGCAAAAACAGATTATATTTAAAGACAAAAACGAGAACTAGCTCCTGTTCTCTGGCTGTATATGAACTCCTATTCCAAGACATAAAGACTGCATTCTGCCAATGTGTGTAGAAGCAAAACGCATCCCTAGGCTTGCGGAAATTGTAGAACAATCATGCATTTTGTGTGTTTGCTTTACTTAATGGTGGTTTAGCCATTTGCAAAGGATGTAATCACTGATACATAAATATAAATAGCATATTCTACCCATCAAATATGTGAATCTTATTTAATTTAGTTGAGTGTAGTGCCCGGAAATGTTAAAAGCAAGTTTTGTTTTATAACACCTTTAAGTAGCGTATAAATTAGGAAGGACTGCTGGTCTTTGTAATTTATTCACTCATCAATTTAATGGAGTGTCTAGTTTGGGAGCTATGTCACAGTGATTTGTAAAGATACAGGGTGGGGAGGTTTATTTATGTAGATGTGGAAAGGATCATTACATTTTATGCCACAAAAGGAGGAGAGTAACTATTTGTAATATATGAATTATAATGATTATTCCAAAGGATATAATTATAGCCCCACAAATAATAACCAAGAAAGTGGAAAATTTGCTTCATTTTCACCCTCTTTTTGGAGTGCATTAAGTGGCTAACCTCTTCTTATGTTTTTTTTTCCTTTCATCACAAAAAAACATATTGAACTAACTCACTGAGTTTAAAAACAAAACAAAATATCCTCACAAAAGTAGAGGTTCAATAGTTATATAATTCTGCCTCTGATCCCTTTCTGTGCATGAAAATTGCATCCAGAGTTTAACACTCACTGGCATAAAATGAGGGCTCTGGTATTTGTGATTTGGTCTTCGGAATTTGTGCAGATATGAGTAGAAAGTATTTCTAACATTTTTTTACTATTCATATGGCTTGTCAGATACTAAATCATTTTCAGTGTATAATGCAATTCCCAGTTGCAGAGCTATGCCCTTGATTTTATTTATCTTTTTGTCCAAGTACCGTAGACATTAGGAAGGCTTCAATTTAGTGCTCTTAAACCTGATGAAGGGGGCTGAAGAATTTGGAAAATTTTCTAAAGATAATTCAAGACTAAGTGATGAAAAAAAAATCAGGTAAAATAGGGCCAAACACAACAATATTCTGATTTAAAATGAGGTCTGGAAAGCAGTCATTGACCCAGCCTATCCCAATTTTCCCACTAAATATTTTCTTTAAAACTCAGAAGGGATGAATACTCATCTGCTGTCACCAAAACAGGACTTGAAGTTAACCAATACCAGAATCAGGGCGTTTCCAATTACCTCCGAATTAAAACAACAACAAATAAAATGACTTCCAGGTTCTGTACAATTAGAAACAGCGGAAATCATTTCCCTCAAAAGTGGTTCAAAGCCCCTCGTTTCTTTCCTAGTGCTTCACCCCTGCCTCAGAAAATTGTCCATACTGAAAACCAAGCCAGGCAGCTGTTCTCAGGACCGAGGCTGCTACATTCTGAAGCAGTACGTTGCCATCTCTTCCTTCCCTTCACACTAGCTGTGATTTCTGACTGTGAACAGAAAGAGATGGTCCACCAAAACACGCAGAAATCCAGGCAGAGAGTCGGCGGTTTGCTTTGGGAGATAGGACTGCAGCTTCAGGAATTAAAATGCAAATCCAGGGTCAGGACCAGACAAAGAATTCATCTCAAGGCCGCAGGACTGCTGTGGACAAAGGGCTGGTAAACTCTGGGAATTAGACTAGGGGTTAAGTGTGATCTTCCCTCTAGGATGAGGAGGAGGCCAGAAGCCTTGAGAGTGTACAAAGGGGAAGCCCAGATAAGTCTCTATTCTAGGATAAATTTTAAAAGTTCATCATAAAGCATATGAAAAAATATTACATAACAAGAAAAGATATCTATCACCCTAAAGATTTAAATGAGGAGCAGATCTCTGAGTTGATGAGCTACAGGAAGCAAAATATGAATTTAGAATATTATTTGGTAGCCTCATGTGGCAGAGGTGGTTGGTGTCTCATTCTTCCTGGGCTGTGCATCTAAACTACATTTCTCAGACTCCCTTAGAGATGTGTGGTCAAGACTAAGCTTTCCCCAGTGAAAGGTGAGCAAATGGATATCACTGGATTAAAAAAACAAAACAAAACAAAAAACTCTTGCTCTAAACATTCATTTTTTTCCTATTGCTTAGAAATAGTGATGACTAAGACAGCCTTGGAAGATGAATGTTGGAAATGGCAGAGCTCCCCTGCATAATAGTGGAATAGATAAATTAAACCAACTCTCATGACGAGGATCATCAGAAAATCTAGATAATCACTATTATTATTAGTATTATTAAATCTGCTTGAAGATACCTGATAGCTATCAAAGAGCAAAGAATTATGGGAATAAGATTAATAACAAGACAAGAAATCCAGAGAAATGGGGACAATATTTGAGGACAGTTTCTCCTAAAGACAGCTGCCAATTCTGGAATAGGCAAGTGAGAGGCTCAGAAGCTGAGTAGAATTTGTGGCTGACTTGCAAAGCTAGAGGGACAAAAATTGAAGTCCAAGGACCACCAAGGATTAGGAGACCCTGATGGCTACACTCCAGGAGCAAGGCTGATTTGGTTATAGACCAGCTGTTGCAAGGATTGACACCAGCTTCCAGTCACTTTAATCCAATTTTAGTGATTGAAATGATCCCAGATTGCTAGTGCTACCAGTTGTCTACTAAAACAAATGTACAAATTACATCATATTCATCCTTAATTGACAGATTTTTCTAAAATGAAGCTTATTGAGGTGCAATTTATGTTCAGTTAGGTTCTCTTTTTAGCGTACAGTTCTATGAATTTTGACAAACACATACACTCGAGTAACTGCCTCCATGATAAGGATATTAAATATTTCAATCATCCAAAAAGTTCCCTCCTGTCCCTTTGTGATCAATAGCCTCCCCCAACCCTTGCCCACAGCTACCAGTGATTTGATTTCTGTCTCCATGGTTTCCTCTTCCCTACAAGGCCATACAAATGGAATCATGCAGTATGTTGCCTTTTGAGTCTGGATATTTTCATTTAGCATAGTGCATTTGATATTCATCTCTGTGTTTATATAAATCTGTCATTTTTTCCCACTTTATTGCTAAGTAGTATTCCCTTGTATGGATGTACCACAGTTTCTCATTCATCAGTTCATGGGCATTTGAATGGTTTCCAGTTTGGGGCATTTTTGAATAAAGCTTATAAATATATCACATATATTGCATTTGTATTTATAAATATATCAAATATATACTTATATATCTGACATATTTATTTATGTACAGATTTTTGAGTGGATGTATATTTTTACTTCTCCTGGATAAATTCCTAGGAGTGGAATTGCATATGGTAAATATATGATAAGTATATATTCAATTTTTAAAGAAACTGCTCATTAGTTTTCCAAAATGGCTGTAACCATTTCCATTCTCTCCAACAAGGTATGAGAGCTGCAGTTGCTTCATACACTCACCAGCTCTTGATATGGTCAAGTTTTCTCTTCTTTGATTAAATAAACATTTAGCCATTCTAAGTGTGCACTGTTGTCACTTTGTGGTTTGAATTTTTTATTTCCTCATGACTACTGATGTTGAATTTTTTTTTGTAAGCTTATTTTCTATCAGTTTATCTTCTTTGATGTTCAAATCTTTTGTCCATATTTTTAATGAGCATTTTTGTTTCCCAATTTGTTTGTGAGAATTCTTCATATATTCTGGATGCAAGCTCATTATCAGATACATATTTTATAGTTATTTTATCTTATCACATGGCTTTTCTTTTCAGTGTCTTTCTTTTTTATTCAGTGAGAAAGTTTGGCCCTGAGCTAACACCCATTGCCAATCTTCCTCTTTTTGCTGAGGAAGATTAGCCCTGAGCTAACATCAGTGTCCATCTTCCTCCATTTTGTATATGGGATGCTGCCACAGCGTGGCTTGATTAGTGGTGCATAGGTCCCTGCCCCGGATCTGAACCTACAAACCCCAGCCTGCTGAAGCGGAGCACACAAATTTAACCACTGCGCTACCGGGTCAGCCCCCTCAGCATCTTTCAAAGAGCAAAAGTCTTTAATTTTGGTGAAGTCCAAACCATCACTTTTGTTTTTTATGATTTGTGTTTTTTGTGCCCTAAGTCAACTTTACCTACCCCAATGTCACTAAGATTTCTCCTGTGCTTTTTACTATAACACTATAAGTGTTACAGTTTTAAGTTTTACATTCAGGTCTATCATTCTCAATGCAAGTTAGATTTTGTTTATGGTAGGAGGTATGGGTTGACATTCACTTATTTGCATATGGCTCCATTGTTCCAACAACAGTTACTGAAAATATTAATTTTATCGTTAAATTACCTTGGAACCTTTGTTGAAAATCAATTGACTGTATATGTGTGAGTCTATTTCTGGACCCTTTAGCCTGTTTCGTTGATCTGTATGATTGTCCTTTCTCTTTAGCTCACTGTCTTGATTGCTGTAGGTCCTATAGCTAGGTACTTCAAGTCCTCCAACTTTGATTTTTTTCGGTTTTTGAGGAGCTATTCTAGCCTCTTTACTTTTTCCGCATAAGATTTATAATCAGCTTTTTGATTTTCACACACAAAAAATTTGTTAGTATTTTAATTTGGATTACACCAAATCTAAACAATATTTTTGAGGAGAATTAACTTCTTAATATTGACTCCTCCAATCTATGAATATTGTTTTGTAATTCTCAACATACAAATCTTACATGTATTTTGTTAAATTTATCACAAAGTATTTCATAGTTTAGTGTTATTATAAAAGGCACTGTTTTATTTAAATTCAGTTTCTAAATTTTCACTGCTATTACATTGAAAATAATTGATTTTCTTATATTGATTTTTGTATCCAATGATCTTGCAAAATTCACCCATTAGTTCCAGCAGCTATTTTATAGATTCTTTGTGATTTTTAATGCAGACCATCATGTTATTTGTGAATAGAGACTGTTTTATTTCTTCCTTTCCAATCTACATAGCTTTTATTTTTTTCTTACTTACTATACTAGCTAGAACTGCCAGTGAACAGAAATGGTGAGTAGACATTCTTGCCCTGTTACCAATCTTAAGGGAAAAGCGTTCAGTCTTTCACCATTAGCTGTGATGTTAGCTGCAGATTGTTTTGTTTTGTTTGTTTTTTTAATCAATGTCTTTTATCTGGTTGAGGAAGTTTCCTTGAATTCCTAGTTTACTGAAAGAGTTTTACAAAAAATAGTTAACGGATTTTGAATTTTTGTCAAATGCTTTTTGTGCATCTATTGAGAAGATCATTTTATTTTTCCTGTTCAGTCTGTTGACACGATAAAATGGATTGATAATTTTTTAATATTAAACCAACTTTTCCTTTTGGGGATAAATCCCACTTGGTCACGATGTATTATCCTTTTTTCTATATTGCTAGGTTTGATTTGCCAATATTTTGTAGAGAAGTTAATGTTTAAAAATGTTCATTCATATACAATGTCTGATATTCATAAAAAGTAATTACACCCATGAAAAGATAATTTAACTTGAATGAAACTAAGAAAAATGACAGACAATGGAAATAGACTCAAAGGGACTGGTGTAATTTAAAAAACCTATACATAATCTATAGATTTCAATGTAAATGAAGAGATTCAGAATTTGGGAGAGACCTGAAGGTGGTGGGTCTGTATCACTTCTTTCCATCACTCTTCATCCAGTAGGACTTCCGTGCCGTCCTGTTATTATTCCTCCAATGCAGGTAGGGCTACCTAATTTACATGGAGGTGAGACAGCCAAAGATTGTTAAAAGGCAATGTGACAAAGAGGCTAGAGCAGAACTTAAAACCTTGCACCTGTGACAAATCTCCTCCTACTTCTGGTTGACTTCTACCCAAGGCTGCTCACTCTATTACACTCTGCCTCCATATACATAATCAACACATAGAAACCAGTCCACAAATAGACGTCAGTCTCCCCGAGGGAAAGTCTCAAGATTTTCAGATTGGGTATATCATTAGTTTCTCCTTTAGTTCCACCCAGAATTGGTTTTGGTGGAAGTAAACAACGGCCCCTGTTCGTTCACGTCTTGTTGGTACCTACCCACATGGACTAGAATACTTTTTGTGTGTTTTCTCTGAAAGACAATAGGAGATAATTGATGTTTTATTATCACAATGATTCCTTCCCAGGCCCCGCCCCATCAATAGCTTTCGTACTTGTGAATTATTTACTGAGAATTACTTTTTCATTTTATGAGATTCAGATTAAATATGCTTGATTGTAAGAAATACACTATTTGAATGTTTGTTTTCTATTTTTAAATCCTTGAAAATGAAAAAAAAAACATGATATTTACTAGTGAGTAAGAGAATGGCTGCTGCATTTATAAAATTTCAGGAAACTGATATTAAACAAGGTATAGCAACATTAATAACAAGTAGAATAAAATTTAAGACAAGAAAAAATAATAAAGAAAATGGCATACATAACCAAACAACAATTCACTAATCAAGTAGTCCAGATAATCAATAAGCTAACAACCAGATAATTAGCAGTAGTATTAATAGCAGTTATAATATCAAATATAATATCAGATATAGCATGTATAAAATTCTACATGGACATAGATGCTCCAGTACTAATATTAGATAAAATGGAATCTAGGGTTTGCGACAGAGAGTTGTGCCTCCCAGATTTCTTTGCAAGAGGACTTGCTGCTGGGGCAAGAGGAGAGATAGTTGACTGACAGCCCACAGCTGCTGCATCTTCAGATGCCTCATGAGATTCATTCCAAGGCCATGTATGCCCTGAACTGCTGCCAGCAGCCTGAGTAATGTTAGAGGGACTAGAAAAGGGCTATTTTTGCCCGGAGTGGGACTTCTCTAATGGATATCATGCAGAACCTCACATGAAGTTCTTTCATCAATGACATCATGCTTATCAGGTAGGATGAACACAAGGTGGCTTGTAGACTGGAGGCCAACTGCAGACACTGGAGCTATAGGCCTACCACTCTGGCTTTGAATTTCTTAGGTCTTTTTGCAATTTTATTTTTATTGCATACATTGAGACCATGTGGCTTTATTACTAATTATCTAGATGATCTTCTAAGTGGATTATTTCTTCGCTTACTTGGCAGTGCCTCCCTTTTTCATTTCTAACCCCTTGACTCTGTGTTAGTACTGGTTCTTTGAGAAGCATATACCAAAACAAAATTAAACATGTAAGTCAGTTATTGAGGGAAATCTTGTGAAGGAATAAAGAAGGGAAAAGAGGAATAAGTAGGGAATGCCTTTTGCATATGATGTTGGTCTGTCTCCTGAGGAAGGGGAGAAGGTAGGAATGAGGACTGAGTAGAAAGAGATTCTGATGACAGGAAAGTTCTGAGAAAGTCTTGACCATGTCAAAAGGAAGTCCTTGAGTAAATGTTGACACTTAGGATAGTCCCATGTTGGGCAGAAATAACTTGTGTCAGCACTCTTATCATCCTCCATCATTAACTGGTAGTAGTTCGGTGTAAGCGTATCCTTGGCATGAACACTGCAGTGGATTCAAAAGGGTGACATCTGAAGCCTGAAGGCTTTCAGTCAACTACATTTTCCCTGACAGTTTTTTCTGAAGGAAGATATGAGCAGCATACTTCCTGAGTCCACGGTCTACTGCTTGGACCATGCAGATCTACCTCATGAATGTTTGGAGAATAGCAACTCCATGCTTACCAGGAGCCTCCTTTTCAAAGAAGGAAACTCGGACGGGGAGTTACTGAGACAAACTATAAACTTAAGGCCAGAGGATCTACAGGATATTCTTAACAAACCATTAAGGGATAGATAATTCTTATTTTAAACAAATTATTTCAATGAATAAAATAAAAAGAATAAAATTACTGCCAGTACTAATAAGCATTAAGTTCAGCTGTATATGACTGAAAACCTTAAAATATCAGGAGGTTAAATGTGATAGAGTTTCATTATACACACACACACACATTTTTCATGGCAAAAAGCCAGGACAACTTTATAGCATCTTCAGGAATCCAGGTTCTAATCTTTCTCCACCACCATCTTCAGTATGTGGGCTTCCATTTTCAAGGTCATGTTATGATTCAATATGGCAGACAGAGCTCTAGCAATCATGTCTAGTGTGCCAGACAGAAGAAGGAAAGCAGAAAAATAAGGGTGCATATCTTCTCTTTTAAGAAAACTTCCCCAAAATCTCATGCAACTTTTCTGTTTGTATCTTCCTGACTAGATGCAGAGCCATAATATAAGACTTTAATATTGTGCATGCATAATTCCAGGAGAAGCATTTCACATAGTAAGGTGACAGCCCTACCAGAATTTACTACATGGTCACACCTAGATAAAAGTGAACAGGAAATATGCCCAAATATTATCAGACATCTATTATCAAGAAGGGAAGGGAAAATGATTGAGAGAGATGTTGGAAGGTAAGTAAACGCCTCTGCTGCACTAATCAAATCATTTTCTGAATCAAGTAGAACTTCAATACAAAATCAAAACTGGACAGGACAGTTCAAGTAAAGAAAATTACAGACACAATATACTAATGAAAATCCATGTAAATAAGACAGGAGAAAAACAAACCTGTCACAGCATAGAAAACAATAATGCAGCTTGACCAATCAAGATTTGTCCCAAGAATTCAAGAAATTCACCACCTTAGGTGACTAAATGAGATGAACCAAGTGATAATTTCAATAGACACAGACATTTTCTTGGCAAAAATAAAAACTGATTAATCTTTAAAAAAATTTGCAAACTATGAATAGGGGATTGTTAAAGAGTATCCATTAAAAATCTACAACAAACATGACACTTAAAAGTTAAACTTGAGGGGGCTGGCCCCGTGGCCGCGTGGTTAAGTTCGCGCGCTCCGCTGCAGGCGGCCCAGTGTTTCGTTAGTTCGAATCCTGGGCGCGGACATGGCACTGCTCATCACACCACACTGAGGCAGCGTCCCACATGCCGCAACTAGAAGAACCCACAACGAAGAATACACAACTATGTACCGGGGGGCTTTGGGGAGAAAAAGGAAAAAATAAAATCTTTAAAAAAAAAAAAAGTTAAACTTGAGAAGCATTCTTATTGAAAGACAGACAAAAAATTATATATGCCGATTGACACTACTCAACATTTTTGTGAAGGCCCTAGCCAATGCAAAAATACAAAAAGAAGGCATAAAATTTTATAAGAGAAAATTTGACCATTTGTGGTTGATACAAATAATCTACATATAAAATCCAAGAAGCTCTAGAAATGAACTATTAGAATTACAATGAGAATTTGGTAACTTTGCTGGAATCTAAGACTAACATTCAAAAATCAAAATCATCCTTTAAGTAACCCATTAATACCCAATCTAGTAATGTAACAAAGAAAAGATACCATTCATAATAACAATAAATGTTTTACGATAACTATAAATAAATCTAATTTAAGATGCATGATATGGAAAAAACATTATATTACTAAAAGAAATAATTTTTTAAAAGCCTGAATTAATAAGATATAACATGTTCATGATAGGAAAACAATACTTAAAGATGAATATTGTTTACCAAATGCATCTATAAGTTTAATGCGCTTTCAAAGAAAATCTCACGTATTTCTCTTTTTCATGAACATGGCAAGCTAATTCAAAAATTCAGATGGAAGAATAAGAGGCCATGAAAATTAAGGCACTTTTGAAGGACAAGAAGGAGAGATAATTTCCCTAGGAGATATTGACATCAAAAAGATGCAGCAGTCACAACCTTCTAGGTGGTAGCATAAACACATAGACAAATGGGTATAAGCAGAGGACTCAGAAAAAGAACCACACATAACTGGAAAATTATTATCTGAGAGATGTAGAGGAATGATTACATCTTCACTAAATGGTGATGGGCCAATTGCTATTCATATTGAAAACCTAAGTCAACTACTACCTTGCATAATAACAAAAATAACATTTAGGTAAAGACCTAAATTTGAAAGGCAAAACTTGAAATCTTTTAGAAAAAACTGCAAGAGATTTCTTCATGACCTTTGGGTTAGGAAAGCTTTCTTAAATATAGTTCAAATACCACTTACACAAAGGAAAGTATTGATAAACTTGACCACATTAGACTCTTCTTCAGTATGACGCCAGAAAAATGGGTAAAGGCAAGTTACATGTTGGGAGAAGATATTTGAAAAACATAGAAACAACAAAAGGATAGTATCCCGGATATATAAAATATAAATATAAAATAGAGAAACGGGAAAATGCTCTAAGGAGTAATTCACAGAGTAGGTAACTCGAATGATACATATGTATCTTCATATACATACATTTATCCAACCTCATTTGGGATCAAAGTGAAAATTGAAGCAATGAGCGTGCCTATGAGATTCATACTCATGAGACTGGCATATATTTTAAACATCTGAGAGCAATACCAATTGCTTGCAAGGATACGGGGAAATCTGAGTTTCCATATGCTGCTTTTTGGGAATTTACATTGTCACAATTATTTAAAGGGCATTTTGATGATATCTGATAAAGCTGAATTACATACGCTTCCAACCCAGGAATTCCACTTTTTTGTGTCTATCCTATAGAAGTATCCTATTGGCGTTCTGGGGTCGGGTGAAATGTCTTCTTTCAGAGCAGGATAGTCAGGGTCCTCGGCCCCTGCCCTCTCTACCCAGTAGCAAACCCTAGTCGTTGTGTGTTTTGGAATGGTTTGTTTCCCCTCAAGTTCACATGTCAAAGTTGGGACCCCTAGTACCTCAGAATTTGACCGTGTCTGGAGTAAAGTTTCTTTAAAGATGTTATTAAGTTAAAATGAAGTCATTAGGGTGGACTCTAATCCAATGGGACCGGCATCCTTATAAGAAGGGAAAATTTGTACACCGATATGTTACAGAGAGAAGAGCATATGAAGACACAGGGAAATGATGACCATCTACAAGCTGAGGAGAAAGGCCTCAGAAGAAACTGACCCTGCCAACACCTTGGTCTTGGATTTCCAGCATCCAGAATTGTGAGAAAACAAATTTCTGTTGTTTAAGTCTCCCAGTCTGTGGCATTTTTTTATTGAAGCCCCAGCAAACTAATATATTGTGATAGAAAGAAGCTCCCCTACATTTCCAAATGCTCCTGGGAGTGGCATCACACTCATTTGAGAACCTCTGCTGTAAAGGATTCCTATTCCAGCACATGTGCACTGGAAGCATGGACAAGATTTTTACTGCAGCTGTTAAGATGAACAAACTCAAGTGTATGTATATCACAACGGAGAAGTCATCCAAACATAATGTTGAGTGAGAAAACTAAATCACAGCAGCATAATATAGATATAGCATATCATTTATATAAGATTCAAACATGGAAAACTGCTGGCTATGTCATAAATTTACAAACATCTGGCAAGAGTATAAAAACCTAGATGGAAAGTGCCCTCACCAACTCTGGGGATTCTGGTTACCTCTGGGGAGGGAGAGAAGACAAGGGGGGAAGGGGTTAGGAGGGCTACAGAGGTGACTAAAACTGCTTCTGCAAAGTTTTATCGCTTTTAGAAGAAATCCACACCAAAAAGGCAACATTTTGATGTTTCTTAAATCTGGGTGGGAGGTAAGCCATCTGTTAAATTATTCTCTTTAGTTTTCTGAGTGTTTTAAATCTTTCCAACAACAACAAAAAAAAGGAAATCAGATAATCCTAAATTTTATTACTATATTGTAAAATAACCCAAATACAGAAACATAGTTTCCTTCCCATCAAGGAACTCACTTTTAAATTATAGGTAATAGCTGGTAAATTTGGGGAGCCATTTGGAGGATACGGGTTGTTGCATCTCCCTCATTTACTCCTTCCCCTTTGTGTGGCCTCCAGCTAATCCAGCAATTCATGTGCTTGCATTCTCTGCAGCTGTGTGCTAATTCTAGACTAAACCCCTCAAATTAGCAATGGATAATAATACACTAATTAAAACTGGAACACAAAGCAGTTTTTCCAGAAGCAATGTGAAAAACCTCACTGATTATTATCTGTGTGTACTATAACAATTTTAGAGGTTCATTACTGAAGCTTAAAAGAAAATATATGAAGATAAACATGCTCGGTGTTGCTTCTTGAGTAGTACTGATTTCTACCGCTCAGTTTTGAAATATGCACAGATGTCACTCTTTCTGGATCTCCCTCCTCCTCTCTCCCTGAAGACGTCCCAGAACAAATACATCAAAACAACCACCAGCACCACAACAAAATAAAAGAGCTAGTGCATTTAGAAAGAATTTTGTTATATTTGCGTTACAAAATTACCTCCTCTGGCTATTCACTTTCTTTGTAAACCTACCTGACAGTTGCCTGATCCCAAGGAGGTGAAATAATGTGAGCTCCCTTTTTAAAATTAAGCAGTTCTAAGCTGCATTATTCCTAAATTATTGAACAATAAAGACAATGGTGAGGACGATGTATTTCTCAGTCTTAACTAGGCATATAACTCTGAGAGTTTAAATATTTGGAACTCTTTAGGGCTTACATCTTCATTAAACTAAAGTAAAATGATACATAATTTAGCAATATAAATGTTATAATTAGCTATCTAATCATTATAACACAACAGACTTAAAAATAATTAGAATTAAGAGAGTTTATGCTAGAGATTAGGTTACACGGAAGAGTTTCCAGACTCACTTCACCGCACAGAAACCTGTTGGTGAATTCCCCAACTGCGTTTGAATCTATGAGTATGTAAGACACTTCTTATTCTCTGAGTTTAAATATTTCTAATATAAAAATGCTCATATGCTGTCTCCCACTATTTTTTTTTCTGTTTAAAAGTAGTTTAGGAAATTCTGACATTATTCATTTTAAAATGACATATGGGAACTCTCTATACTAGAAAGAAAGGAGAGGAGGGAGAGGAGAGGTGAGGAGTAGGAAGGGGAGAGAGGAAGGGGTAGGTAGGACCAGACAAGACGCTATTGAAGGAGTCCAGGTGAAAGGCTATAGCTGGCACCACAGTGATAGTAGTAGAGATAAGAGAAGTGAACAAACTGAGGGGTAGGAGGGAGGTAGAACCAACGGGCATGTTTTACTGATGTATGTGTGCACACGCATGTGTGTGTGTTGGGAGGGCATGAAGAAAGGAAAGAGAGAAGTCTAGGATTACTCTGAGATTTTTGCCTTGAGTAAGTGGGTGGGTAGTGCTGTTATTTACTGAATGGCAATGATGAGGATAGAAAGTTTTGGCAGTCTGTAGGTAAAGAATTCTATTTTGGCCACACTAATATGAGATGTCTTTTAAGCATTCAAGTAGCAATGTCAACTAAGCAGCTGAATACTTGCATTTGGGGTTATAGGGACAGGTAGAACTGGAACTCTAGATTGGGAATCATCAGTATAACGTGATATTTAAAGACACGCTCCTCATTAGGTGGCCCAGAGAGAGCCTATAAATAGTGAAAAGCTCAATACGTTGAAGAACCATTATGCGACTCATGTAGTGTCTACATGAGAACTGCTAAATTGGAAAGGGCTAAGGTAGTATGGGTTATATAGTGCAGCTTGCCCATTTAGCCATAGAGTCAGTGTTAAACATGCTAACATTGTGGGCAATTAGACAGCAGACTTTTCCATAAAATGATATTTATGGCTCCTCAATACAGATGGGAATTTTTTTCCAGTGGATTCTTAATTTCCCTGAATTACATAACACCAGAAATGGGTGGTCTCTATTTTCAAATCAATTTTGGCAATAATTTAGACAGATCTTGTACTATTCCTTTTCTAGCTTGCAGGAGACTTTGTTCCTTTTGAAGTTACATGGTTATTATTCCTCTCATTCTGTCAATTGTGCAATAGATACCACCACGCATTAGTGAACCACTAAACCTAAACCATTGTATCTTTTTGTCATGTTAGCATTAATGGCAAATGTGAGCAAGAACTATGAGGAGAATAGGCTTTTGGGATAATTTGGATTAATATGTTGAATTGTCTGAAATAAATAGAGACTCCAAGTGTAATGTTCATTTCCTAAGCTATGCAACAATTATAGTTATTCCACTCAAAAGTCTGTAGCGATGAGATCAGTGACAAAAATAGTGCATGAAAAACAAGAGAAGAAATGGCAAACATGTTATTTATTTGCTTAAATCTATTATAATGGGACTGGCAGTGTTAGTCTCGTTAACAGAGGGACCTTTCTTTCCACAAGCCAGCTGGAATAATAAAGGCAGCTATGTGACATTTAAAATGCAATTGCTCTGCTATCTGTAGATTCTGTTTCTGATGCTCGCTGATCACAGAGGAGAGTGATCTGAGTAGAATGCAAACCATCTTGTTCATCATCTGCGTTCCCAACAAAGATAGTATTAGGGTTAAATGCCGTAATATGGCAACAAGAATATGCTGAAAAATTATTCCTGTTGAAGTGCTTGAATACGTATTTGAAGCATTTATTCAATTGTTCTTTTGCAATGTGACAGTCCAAGAGTTGGTAGAAATACATCTGTTGTGTTTTTCTTGAATAGGCAAAAAGAAATTATAATTAGTGGGATACTGCTTTATGCATATAAATATACTGCATCTTTTGAAACGAGTTGTTCCAAACAAGTGAGAAGCATGCAGATTTTCCTCTTTGAATGGTTAGCAAATGCAGACTTATTTTGGCGCCTTTGTTGTAATGACAAAATAATGATCTTGAATGGAAACATGCCGTTAGAGTTTAGGCATCATGTGACAAAGTGAGTTTTGAGATAAATGCAAGAATCTGAGTGATTCAAAATTCTTTGCATTAAAGACTTGTTTGAAACCTCAGACGGGCAGATATTACTCAGTGATTTGTAATCTTTTCTTAACTGTTCCAACATGGCTTCTAAAATAAAGAGTTTCTGGGGAGGATTCTTGAGCCTTCTATTTTCTTGGTCACATGAAAAATAGGAAACTCAGAAGCAAAAAAAATGGGCTATATAACACATCACTTGGGTGGCCAAGCTTCTCTATCCCTCAAAGGTTCAGGCTGGAATTTTAATAGGTTCCAATTTTACTTGACCCAATTCATCCATTTCCACTAGATATGTGTCTCTTTACACACTAAAACCATAGACTAAACTGTAAATTATCAGAATATAAAATTTTATTCTGACACTTTTAGGAACTACATTTATTCCACTTTCTGTGTATGCAATGAAGTCTTGCTACTTCTTTTTTTATTTTAGAGGTGAAGAGCTATGCAATTTTAACTGATTTACGTAGTACCTAAGTGGGAATATGAGTCTAGTTTTCCATTTTAAGATATTCAAAACTAATACTACTAGGATTGTGGGGACTATATAGTTTCTCAATCTCTCTCTTTCTCACACACACACACCAATTACAGTCAGCATTGCTGAAATTCAGAGTTAGATAAAATACCTCAAAGTTAGAATAAAAAAAGAAAAGGAAATAACATTATTAAGAAATGAGCAGGGAAAGACTATCTAAAAGAATAAAGAGAATATCTAAAAAAGTCTCTCTTATCCTATTTCCATGTCAGGAAGAGTGAGAGATCTCAAGGAAGTCCAGCACATCTCATCACCTCCTATGGACAATTTCATTAGTCCAGCAAATCACACACACTTGATATTTGGATTAAAAAGCGAGAGATACACAGTGCCAGAGAGAAGCAAAAAGAGTATACCCCTTTTGGATGGCATTTATGAAGGAGGTGGCATAGGGCTGGGCTTGATTTTAGCAGACTGAGCTAAGATGGAACGTCCTCTGGGTCTAGGGACTGTATGAGAGCATATTGTGCACTGGGGGGATATTGCTCAGGGCTCATTTAGAGTAATACTACACCTAAGAGAAGTCTGGAAAGGAGTCTGCTGGCTGTCAGACTGTGGAGAGGCAGTAACTGTCTCGGGAGTATTGGCTAGACAGTGAGGATTCCATAGAAGATGAGATTTTAGGTCTCTATTGAGATCAATTTGAATACTGAATTTAAATACAGAGCTTTATGAGAACTGTGAAGAGCATTCTGAATATAAAGGAGATTGTTATATTAAGTGTTACCAAATAATGGTGTTCTTGCTGATTTTAAAGAGCAAGCGTAGGAAAAGTTAGAATACTATTATTTTTCTACTCAGGTTTCAATTGTAAGGCTGTGGATTAGAAAACCTCTTGAGACTTTTTCTATCTCAATGATCTATGAGTAGCTATCTTTCTGATCTGGTTCTTTTTGAGCCTGTGAAATGTTTCTGATATAGTAGAGATTAAATGTCCTATGAACATTTCTCTATTAAAAATCTGCGTGTATAAAGAAAGGGATCCCATAGAGAACTACACTCCAACAAAAGGATCTGCTAAGATTCAAAATCTTTAGTTTTAACTCCAAAGAAGAGTTACATTATATTCTATCTACTTCATTTTAATTTTAAGAATGGATTTCTTAACGCACTGAATTCTTTCACTGCCTAAATATGAAATTCAGTGATATTCGTGAAATTCTAATTCTAAGGCAAAGATATAGTGGAAATGCAAAATATAATAAAACTTGGTAGGAAAACAGAACAGCCATTTCCATGAGTGAAGACACAGAGTTGGCCACAGGTAAAGTATAATAACTAACTCAGCTCAGTATACCAAAATTGAGAGTTGATTAGAATGAACAATTAAGAAATAAACTGATCTTATTTTTGCAAATAAGGCATGAAAGTTATTAAATCACAGATTTGTTTCTTGGATATTAGTGCATGTATATTTTACATACAAAAAAAGCACAGTTTACATCCTGGAAAGTGAGCTAGTAAATACGTTATTAAAATAATACCTATCCATATAGCTCTAACTAAAGGGCCAATAGTTTTTAGCAGTTACACAGGCTACTGCTGAGACGTTAATTAGGTAAATGTTTAGTAGATCTAATTCAATTGTTGTTTGAAATAATAAAACTGACTGGTCATTGTGATCATCTTTTAACTAAATTCATTGGAGTATGCATTAATTACAGAGTGTTTTGCACTCCAGCTCTCCACTTCCACATATATGCACAATAGAATAGTTGGTCTTATGGATATGATCCTGGTTCTTAGAAAACATGCTTTACCTTGAAAGAAATTATGGCATCAGATTTGGATACGTGGGCAAGCTTTGGTGCCCTGCACAACAGACACAGATGTTAAATGAATTAGGGAATGGGGAGCACTTAACTCAGCATCTGCTGTGATTAAGAACAATCATTATTAGCTATTAAGACTAATATTTTCCTTAAAGAAAAAGAAAATTATATGACAAAACAAACCTCTTGGTTTAAATATAGAAAATCTGATTTTAAGGACCTTTCTGGTTCATGGCTGGAAGACTACTGTAGGAAACCTGTTTGGCTTGTTTACATCTATGTTCCTTCCAACTGCTTTGTGGGATACAAATAAGAAAAACCAATATAGGTCAAGATCAAAGAATTCTGCTAACAGATCCGATCCACACAACTATATACACTCAGCAAACATTTTTTCCTTCTCTTTATGCAATGGGCACTTGGATGGTTGTTGCTGGCTGATCCACAGAGAGGCAGAACAGTGTAATGCCTGAGGGTATGCACTCTACAGTCAGAGCGCTTGGATTGGAATGCTGGCTTCTCTGTTTACTGGAAAATCACCTAATTCTACTGAGCTTCAATTTCTGTTTCTTTAAAATAAAGATAACCAGAGTGCCTTACAGTGTGGTTGAGAGGGTTAAATAAAACAATTCAACCAAAACTCTCACAGTAGTGCCTTGGACATAATAACCACTCATAAAATATTAACTAATTTTTACCATTATTACACTTTTTCTTCAGAAAATATGTTTGATTGGAATGTGATGACGCCACAAATCCATAATATTCACGAACGTTCTCTTTGACCAATATGAGCATTCCTGACTCTACCAACTAGATTATTATCAAAGGAAAGGAGAGCTGGGGAATAAGCAAAATCTGAACAATTTCTGTTCCCGTAACCCTTTAACACCGCTGATGCTAAAGGAATGCTTAAAAATTGGAGCTTGAAATAAAAGTATTTTGAGAGGTCTTTTTGTGATGTATTTACAAAAGTGTCATGAAGGCCAGAAACAAACAAAGATGTGAAATCAACTAGAAAATATCGATAATTTAGTGAAAATGAAACTTTCCATGACTAAATAGAAAAATATTTGGTTTTTATTCATATTTTAAGTGTTATTAGAATACAAGTGTCCTTCTCAAAGGGTTTTTCTAATTTCCCTTTGACCAATGTGAATTTGGGGGCAGTTGCCTTGCTATACAGATGTCTGTGACTATAAGGACGATAGAAACTATTCATCTGTAACAGGATTGGTTTATTTTAAGTAGAACGTCATCATCTCTGCTCCTCCTCTTTAAATTACTTTGATGAAAATACAAGAAAGAAGTTTACAAGTTTGTCCTAAAGGGCTAGAAGAGAAATTTACCTTGGTGGCTTGCTTTAAAATTTCTCAAGTTATTTTCTTATTTGACAACTAAATCAAACAACTAATGCTCTTACTTTCTCTGATCTAAACAATTTTACAGAGACTACCTTGCAAATGTCCCAAGAGATGAGCCTGCTCACAGTGGAAAATGTACTCAGCAGGAAATTCACTTAATGATAATGATTATTCTTCTATGTAATGGACATTTCATTGTCAGTAAAGTGTAATATTATTCTGTTGAAAGCTTTACATATGCAGCCAGCTCCAAAGACATACTAGCTTAACTCGCACATCTCACTTGCCAGTTTTATCATGTGTCTTTTTGCATATTCAGTGAAATCCTTTCATGCTTGGTGTGTAGACTGCTTTATGCTAGAGTCATTTGCTTTTATTAGAGAAAAAAACCCTCCATAGTTCGTATGAACGCATGGAGTCATGAATATGTTTTACACTGTATCCTGGGATAGAAGATTCTATTCTCTCATCATTGTCCTACCATAGATGAGTGTATAACTAGAGATTATTTTTCTACTTTCAATAAAGCAAAGGCTTGCTATATTTCCACGTTTTACAATAAAAAAGTTTTAACTTGGTCAGATTTCCTGTCAGCAGACGTCAAAGACAAGACGCTAGTAGAGTATTTGGACGGCTGACCAAAAGCTCTTACACTAACACAAACTCTCCTTTGTATACATTTCAAAAGATCTGCAGTGCCACAAAGAGATTCATTTGTGGGTCTAGCATGCATGGCATATTTTTAAAATATAAATACTTCTGGGACCTAAAATATGTCACCTCCACTTTCAGGTGATGTTCCTCCAAAGTAGGAATTTCCCACCTCCTCAGAATCAGGGACACTGAAGTGGGGCAAGAGGCCAAAAAAGAATGAAGATATCTTTGGGACCCCTGAACCTTGAAAACAAACCTAGAATTCTTCCAAACTGAAACATTACGCAGACAGGTACACTTAAAATCAGATTAATAAGTGGGTGCTTTACTCTCATGTATAAAGACAGACCTGGGAAATACAAGCAATGTATTACAATGTAAACACGCCACTCAAATCAGTATTTTTATTTCAATCACATCTAACCTCATGGGAATGTACTTAGCATACAAAGCACAAACATATGGTACGTCCTCACTACAGCACAGATATTGCTGTATCTCAGATACACCTACATCTCATATTCATGCAATTACGTTGTAAATCTCTTTGATGTTTAACGTACATATCACAATAGATAAATTGATAGACATGTAGATGTTGATATATATGGATTATATGTACATAGGTAGTCAGAAAAATACAGAAAACACCTTATTAAACTTGTGATAATCTTTTCTTTCTTTCTTTTTTTTGAGGAAGATTATCCCTGAACTAACATCTGCTGCCAATCCTCCTCTTTTTTGCTGAGGAAGATTGGCCCTGAGCTAACATCCATGCCCATCTTCCTCTACTTTATATGTGGGACACCTGCCACAGCATGGCTTGACAAGTGATACATAGGTCCGCACCCGGGATCCGAACCAGTGAACCCCAGACCAGCAAAGTGGAACACGTGAACCCAACTGCTGTGCCACGGGGCCAGTCCCCTAAACATGTGATATCTTTTGAAGAATTTTTAGTATCCGATATATCCCAGAATCTGAAAGGGTAGGTTTTAGATGCAGTTATTCCCAATTTTATAGGCTACTGTTTGGAAAATTGGGAAACTCTAAAAGGCTTTACAACTTACCAATATTGTGCATATTAGGACACGGGTTATGTTTTCTAAAACAGAGCTACCCAAACTCATTTCACCATAGAATCTCTTTAAAAACATAATACATCACTGGAATACTAAAGGAGATGAGATATAATCTACCTTTGGATTAAAGTTGAGAGCAAAGTAATGGTCTCAGAGAGGAATTTATTTCTGTGAGTAATGCTTGAAAGCATTCCCATTTTGATAACATCAGATGATATTACCAATATATGCTGAAATAAAATAACTTGCATAACAGAGACCAGATCTTACCAACAAGATTAGAAAGTAGATGCTTCCTAAATCATTAATACATAGATCCAGTATCAAGTATCATGTGCTCTCTGATCCAATTTAATGGCAATATAAAATTTTTAAAGGCATATTTTACAACAATATATGAAAATATAGTTAGCACTTTTCTTACATTTATTCCAAAATAATGAATTTTTTAATGAAATGATATATTTTGAAGAATTCATGTGATGCAGCAAAATACACACAGTTAGAAAAATAAATCTTCAGGGACCAGCCTGGTTGCTCAGCGGTTAAGTTCTCATGCTCTGCTTCGGTGGCCTGGGGTTTGACGGTTTGGATTCCGGGCACGGACCTATGCACCGCTTATCAGGCCATGCTGTGGCAGGCATCCCACAAATAAAGTAGAAGAAGATGGGCATGGATGTTAGCTCAGGGCCAATCTTCCTCAGCAAAAAGAAGAGGATTGGCAGCGGATGTTAGCTCAGGGCTAATCTTCCTCAAATAAATGAATAAATAAATAAATAAATAAATCTTCAAACTGTGTCACCTAGAAATGACTACTAACCCTGAGAAACCTTTATTTAGTCATCTCTATGCATATAAACATGAAATGCTGGGTAAGTAGGCATAGGAAGATGTACCTGGTTATATAAAAAACGAAACCATGAAATTTTTATAATTCTCCTAGAAATGTAATTTGCGTAAAGTAAAATTTGCCAACTTTGTTCAATTTTATGTGCTTTGACAAATATATAGAGTGTTGTAACCCCTAGCTCAGTCATGATATTGAGCCCTCTTACCCTACACAAGTTCTTTCATTCCCCTTTGCTGTCAGTTCTACCCACTGGCCACCACTGATCTGTGTTCTGTCACTATAGGTTTGCCTTTTATAGAAACTCATATAAAAGAAACCATCCAACAAGTTGGCTCTGTGTCTGGGTCTTTTACTCAGCATAACGCATTTCATAATCACCCATTTTGTTGTGGAATAGGTAGTCTATTCCTTTTTATTGCTGAATATTGCTCCATGGTATGGTTGTACCGCACAGCCATTCGTCCAGATTGTAGTTGATGGACAGTTTGTTTCTAGTTGTTACAGGCTTTTTTCGGTTTTGGGTTATTTTGAATAAAGCTACATTTGAGAAGACTGTGTGTGTGTGTGTGTGTGTGTGTGTGTGTATTGGGGTGTGGGTAATACCAAACACTGCTGAAAGAGTAGTATGACTGAGTTATATGGTATATGTACATTTGCTTTTGCAAGACACTGTCACATTGTTTTTCCAAGTGACTATAAAATTCACGTTCTAACCAGCAATGTGTGAGAATTTTATTAGCATCACATCTTTGAGAATACTTAAATTTTTGTTATTCTAGTGAGCGTAGAGTGGTTTCTCGCTGTGGTTTCATTTGCGTTTCCCCAATGACTAATAATTTTTAGCATCTTTTCATGTGCTTATTTGCCATTTGTGTATTTCTCTGAGTGTGGCCATTTTGTTGTTTTTGGGTCGTGTACTAGTTTCCTGGGGATGCCACAATAAAATACCACTAACCGGGTGACTTACAATAACAGAAATTCGTCGTCTCATACTTTGGAGGCTGGATGTCCAACTCAAGGTGTTGGCAGGGTCACATCCCCTCCGAAATCTGTAGAGGAGAATCCTCCCTTACTTCTTTCCAACTTCTGGTGGTTTGGCAGTAATCCCTGTCATTCCTTAGTTTGTAGTTGCAGCACTTCAATCTCTGCCTCTGTCATCACATGGCATTGTCCCCTCAGTGTCTGTGTCTCTTCTCATCTTATACAGACATTAGTCAACTTGGATGTCAGGCCCACCCTTCTCCAATATGATCTCATCTCAACCATTCCGTCTGCAACGACCCTATTTCCAAATAAGGTCCCATTTGGAGGTATCGGGAGTTAGGAGCTCAAAATATCTTCTGAGTAGACACAATTCAACCCATAACGGGTTGTTTTTCTTCTTATAATTGAGGTGTATAAATTCTTTATACATTCTGGATTGAAGCCCTTAATTCTTTTTCCATTGATCTATATGTATAACCTTATACCAATGCCACAAGATCTTGTTACTGTTGCTTTAGAGTGAGTCTTGAAATCAAGTAACGTGAGACATTCAATTTTGCTCTTGTCTTCAAAATTATTTTGGCAATTTTAAAACCTTTGTATTTCTATATGAATTCTAGAATCAGCTTGTCAATTTCTACAAAAAAAGTCTTCTTGAATTTTGATTGGGATTGCATAGAATCTATAGATCATTTTGGGACATTAGATAATTTAACAACATTATCTTCTAATTCAAGAGCAGCATACATTTCTCCATTTATTTAGATAGTCTTTACACTCTTTCAGAAATGCTTTAGCTTTTAAGGTAAAAGTCTTGCATATTTTTATTAAACTTATTCCCAAATATTTTAAGTTTTTTGGTTATAGCCACTGGAAGTGCTATTGGTTTTAAAATTTCAATTTTCAATTGAGTATTCTATTCCACGAACATGGCGTCTATCTCCATTCATTTAAGTCTTCTCTAATTTCTCTCAGCAAAATCTTATAGCTCTCCATTATGTGTATTACATATATTTTGCTAAATTTATCCTTTCATATTTCATACTTTTGATAATATTATAAATTATATTGTTCTTTACTTTTATTTTCCACTGCTATTGATATTAATTTTCTTTTACTGATGTAACATATTACCACACATTGGTGATTTAAAACAACTTTTATTGTATTATGTTTCCAAAACATGTCTCACAGGGCTAAAATCAAGATGTCAGTCAAGCTGCATTCCTTTCTGGAAGCCCCAGGGAAGAATCTATTGTCTTGCCTTTTTCAGCTTTTAGAGGTTGTTTGCATTCCTTCCTTGTCTCCTCCTTCCTTCATCATCAAAGCCAGTAATCTTGCATCTCTTTGAGCTTTCTTCCATCCTTACATCTCTCTGACCAGAGGCAGGAAAGATTCCCCACTTTTAAGAATTTAAATAAACTTAGACCTTAATCCCACTTAGAATAGGGTTAGAGTGGGCCCATCCAGATAATCCAGGATAATCGTGCATCACATCTGCAAAGTTACCTTTGTTGGATAAGGTCACATATTCACAAGTTTCGAGGATTAGGCTGTGGATATCTTTGGGGCAGGGGTCATTATTCTGCTTACCATAGAAGTAAGATGGAGAGATAATGGATTTTTAAATATTGAACTTGCACCCTGAGACGTTGTTAAATTCATCTGTTAATTCCAGTAGCTGTTTTATAGATTCCTTGGAATTTTCTATATAGACAATCACATTGCCCTCAAATAAAGACAGTTTTACTTCTTGCTTTCTAATCTGCATGACTTTCTGTTTATTTTTCTTGTCTTGTAGCATTGGCTAGGATGTCCAGTAAAATGTCGACTAGAAATGGTGAGAGCAGACATCCTTGCCTCTTTTCCACTTTTAAGAGAAAAACTTTCAGTCTTTCACCATCACGTATGATGTTAGCTCTAAGTCTTTGCAGAGTCCCTTAATCAGATTCAGAAAATTCTCTTCTATTTCTAGTTTGTTGGTAGATTTTCCCCCTGAATAAATACTGAATTTTGTGTACATTTCCTTGTTTATAAAATGAGGGTATCAAAATTCACCTTAGAGTAGAGATTGAAAGAAAATATACGTAAAAGAGCCTAACATTTTTCTGAGGCAAATAGGGGATGGACACACATACTACAAGTGCCACATGGTGTAAGGTAAAATCATATTTGTTAGGAAACATAAACAGAGAGATAGGAAAGCAGACATATTTTTCTGAGCTCTTATTCTAAATACAGGATTATTTCATTGGGCGTAAATGAACTGGCCTCACCATGTCAAAAGCTCCAAGAACAACACACTGCTTCCATAGACCATCTACGTGCAGAGGAATGAGAGGGAAGTGCAGTGCAGAGGATACCTATATAACTGCCTAACAATGATGTTTCCTGGGTGACAAAGCTTCTTTGTTAGAAGGGGCCATGTCCATAGTTCAACGGTTGTTATCATCCTCTTCTCTTGATCTAACCCAAATGGCTAAGACCATCCCTTGCTAAGCTACCAAAATAGATGTAAGAAATAAATATCTCTTCCTGGGACACTCAAATCTGTCTCTAACATTTATAGCATGCGCTCCAAACATATTAGTCCCTTTTTCTCCTTTTCACCACTCTTACTCCAAAAAGACCAGGATCTGAAAGTCTACTAATTCCTTTCTTCATTTTTTCCAGAATGGCTGCAGGATCCCCATAGCCAAGTAGCAGTTAATGTATGTACAATCCCCTTCAGCATATTATTATGGCTATGCCTGCATAAAGCTAAATAAACAGAGCTATTCTAGAATACAAAGTTATTTATTTGATTGGCACATTTTATGCAACAACAAATGGATATGGCAATTTACAGCAATTAATAAAATTGACCTGGTCTCTATACTTTTTTAGTAATGTTTCACACGTAGAGCTCATTATTTCATTTTCACAGAAGAAAGAATGGAGTAATGAAGGCAAAGATTTCACGAAGTTATTAACTTGAGTTTAAGTTAATTAGACTTTGGTGTTTATTACTTGACAGATTTCTTTTATCCTCACTCCTTAATTTTACCTCTTATAGTTTCTTTTCACATGAAACACCGCTTTCAAATGAAAACATCTCAGTTAGAGAAGTGATAAGCAGGGTGGGAAATGGCACTCTATTTCAGTGTCTCCAGATGCCAACACTCTCAGTTTGCAGCCACTGTGCGAGTGAAAGTTCATATAGGCTGTAATGGTTAATTTTATATGTCAACTCGATGCAGCTAAGGGATGGCAAGACAACTGCAAAACATTATTCCTAAGTGTGTCTGTAAGGGTGATCCCAGAAGAGATTAACATTTGAATCAGTAGACTGAATAAAGAAGGTCTCCATCACCAATGAAGGTGGGCATCGCCCAATCCACTAAGAGTCCCAATAGAACAAAAAAGTGGAGGAAGGGTAAGTTTGTTCCCAGCTTGAGCTGGGACATCCATCTTCTCCTGCCCTTGTACATTGATACTTCTGGTTCTCAGGCCTTCCGTCTAGGATTAGCACTTACACCATTGTTCCCCTCAATTCTTGGGCTTTTGGACTCAGACTGGAACTTACACCATTGGCACTCCTGGTTCTCAGGCCTTTGGACTAGGATTCAAATAAACTACTGGCTTACCTGGCTTACCAGCTTTTCTGCTTGTCTAGCTTGTGGAGGGCAGACTGTGGGACTTCTTGGCCTCCATAATTGTGTGAGCCAACTCCTTATAATAAATCTCCTCACATATATGGATGCTAATATATCCTTTTGGTTCTGTTTCTCTGGAGAATGCTGACTAATACACGTGTAAATTGAAAATTTCTGTTTAGGGGATCCCAATAAAGCAAGAGAATCACCCAAAATCATAATTCCCTAGCTCCATATCCCCTGAAATCTTCCAGTGGGTAAAAAAAACTGTTTCTTAACTGATTGAATTTAAAAACCTTTCCTTATGAACTCTATTTGAGCAAGGATTAGGGAAACACTGCAAAGTTCTATTTTTCCATATTTGCACCCTAAACATTGAATAGTGGAGTTTTTTCATTATTGTTCATTTGTTTTTGCTCCACTTGTTTTAATTAGTCCTTCTTATTTTTTGCTAAAGTATTTTAATTCAAATCTCAGTCATCGTGTCATTTCACTTCTTCATTCTTTAGCATGCATCTTAAATTTAGGGACATTGTCTTATATAACTATTGTTTACTTCACATTATCTAAGGTAGTTAAGAAAAATTCCATATTAAAATTTCATTAATTGTTTAAAAAATGTCTTAAAATTGGTATCTAGTTGGTATCCAAACAAAATTGTTATGACTCTTGAGTGTCTGTAAGCTATAATAGTACTTTATACTTCTTGTGTTTATATGATTTGTTCAAGACACCAGGTCAAGAGTTTTGTAGTTCTCTATTCCTGCTATCTAATATGCACTAGATATTATCACTAAAGGCTTGATTGAACTCAAGTTCATGTTGGATAAGATATTTCACAGGTGGCTCTACGTTCTTCACAGCATATCATCTCAGCAGGACAATAATGTCTGGTTATCACATTCATGGTGATAGGACAACAAATACACATATTCACATGCATATTTGTAGTCTCCTGCCCTTCTGCCTCTTGCTCTTATCACTTAACTATATGTTCTGAAGAGCAATTATATAGAGACCTTCTTTATTTCCCTTTATGATTACATAGTACTTCATCACAAGGACATACCCTGGTTTATTCAAACAGTACCCTCTTAAAAGACAGTGGGGTTATTATTATTATTTCTAGTATTTTGCTATTGCAAGTAATGCTGCAATGAATAACCACGTGTGTAAGTTCCTTGGTAGTTTTCCTGGTGTATTTTTGAGATGTAGTCATTCAAGTAAGATTTCTGGATTGAAGAACAAAGAAATATGCAATTTTATTAGATACTGTCAAATATTTAGAGGGATTGTAAAATTTTGCATTCTGATCAGACATTCATGAGAGTGTGTGTCACTCTGCCATCTTGCCAAGAGATTATATTGTCAAATTCTTGGACGTCTGCTAATCTGATAGGTAAGAAATAGTGTTAAGATAAGGTTTTAATTTAATTTTTTCTTATTATGAGTTAGGTCAAGAAGATTTCCATAGGTTTAATAGACAAGTTAATTTCTTCTCTTATGAACTGCCTGTTCATAAAGTTTGCCCATTTTTCTACTGATTTCTTGGCTTTTCTTTTAAGAACTTGTAGGAGCTTTTTGCACATTGGAGACATTAGCCCTTTGTCTCTGATATATATTCAAATGTTTTCACCTATTTTCTTTTTTCTTTGCTTATTTTTGCCATGCAAAAGCTATTTTTTAAAAAATATTTATGTAGTCAAATGTATTAATTGTCTTTGCTTTTGCCTCTAGATTTTGTGTTCTAGGTAGAAAAGTTTCCCTTACTTCCAGATTATAAATATATTCATTCATATGTTCCTCTAGTTTTTATGGTTTCGTGGTTTTTTTTAAGATTTTATTTTTCCTTTTTCTCCCCAAAGCCCCCCGGTACATAGTTGCATATTTTAGATGTGTGTCCTTCTAGCTGTGGCATGTGGGACGCCGCCTCAGCATGGCCTGATGAGCGGTGCCACGTCCATGCCCAGGATCCAAACTGGTGAAACCCTGGGCCACCGAAGTGGAGCACGGGAACTTAACCACCTGGCCTCAAGGCCAGCCCCTGATTTCATTTTTAATATTTAGTTCTTTATCCCTTCCTAATTTAATATGGTGCAAGACATGAGGTACATAGCCAATTTTCTCTCTTTCCAGATGGTTATGCAGTGTCCCTACATCATCACTCACTTAAGTCCATTTTTCCTGATGACCGAAGATGCAACCTTTTATCATATAATAAATTTTCATAAACAAATAAGTCCATTTTTAGACTTTCTATTTGACTATTAATCAGCCAATATCAACCTATTTTAATTATAATGGCTTTATAATATATTTACTATCAGGTGGGGTAAGCCCCCCCTCCTCCAATACATGTATTGCTCTCTTTAATGAGAGTTTTCCTGGATATTCTTGATTGCTTATTTTTCCATGTGAACATTTAAATCAACTTGCTTAGCTCCAGAGGAAGAAATATCTACTGATATTTTTCTGAGATCGTGTTTAATTTATGAGTCAACTTAGGGAAAATCGATGTCATTAAGAGGTTTTCCTCCTTTACACATACATACACACATACATAGTCTTAAAACCATATACTCACCCCTCTCCTCACACACAGATACCCACACCAACACCTAATTTCTCATTATGTGGCTGTTTCCCTTGATCTAGCTATCTTCTTTCCTTCCATTCCTTCCTTCCTTCCTTTCTCATTTCCTTCCTTCCTTGCTTTCGGCAGACAAGTATTTCTTTCGATATGTAAGAGGGTTTGTATTGCTCTCCTGGCTGCCATTATGCTCACACCCCAATGTAACACCTCAGTTCTCTCTATTATTTCTAACTAAAGCTGGTAAGTATAGCATTAATGACTACCAGCATCAGTCACAGAGCATTTTTAGCATTGCGATCTTTTTTCTTTCTTTCTTTCTTTTTTTTTTTTTTGGTGAGGAAGATTGTCACTGAGCTAACATCTGTGCCAATCTTCCTCTATTTTTTGTATGTGGGATGCCACCACAGTGTGGCTTAATAAGTGTTGTATAGGTCTGCGCCTGGGATCTAAATCTGCAAAACTCAGGTCACCGAAGTAGAGTGTGCAAACTTAATCACTATGCCACTGGGCCAGCCCCTAAAGTTTTGATCATTTTTAAGCAATAAAAAGTTTTTCAGAACAGAAGCCAGCTTTGGAAATGTTTTTTTTAACAGTTTTAGAAGGTATCACTTTAGTATCAATTTCTACCTCTTACTTTTATAATGAATTTTTATAAGATGTTTACAAGTTGCAATACATCATGTTAAAAATTATATCATTCCCTCTTTTACACTTAATTACATAAAAATATCTCTTAGAAAAAGAGTAACCACCTAATTTCAAGTATCCCTTCACATGCCAAAGGAAACATAATTGTCTGTCCATGTGATTGTGTATGTGTGGCTCATGTAATCATATTTTTTATTGTATGGCCACTCCTTTGAACAGTATATCATACATTTCAGAGAGTTTAGTATAAAACAAGTTTCTACATTCAAAGCATCACTTTCTATTGACTGTCTTGAACCGTCATTGTAAAACAAAATTGTGTCATCTTAATGAATTAAATCATAATTGAGAGCATAATAATTCTAATTTCACAATCCTTTTATGGTGAATCTAATTAATGGCATTTAAAGGTCCTTAGGCTTGTATTATGCTTTTATTACCACAATACTCCCACAGAGCAAGAGTAAGCTCCAAAGCCTTTGAAATGTGCCAGAGATTGCCGCTGACCTCCAACTGCCTTAACACTTGAAATTTCATATCTGAGGTAATTGCTGTAATGCTCTTTGCTAGCACTTTTGTTATCATTTCCCTGCTGTGGCCTCTTTCAGATATGTTTGTCCTATGACACTCACTAAATCAGATAGCCACAATGCCTTGAGAAAAAGAAGACAGTAAGACTGAGGATTAAAACGCAAGCCAACCTAAGACTGATGGTAGAAAGTAGAGGTTTGTATCTGGGCAAGGAGATCTTGCCAAAGAACTGTTTGCTGGTGGTGGCACAGGAGGTGGAGGAGAAAGGTCTTGTACAACAAGGGCAGAAGTTCTGAATGTTGCATATCTTTCCTTCTCTGCCATACCACATTACGACTGTAGGCCTCCTGAGAACAGGTCTGGTAGTCTAGTCCTAGTTCTGCCTGTTAGTTACAGGCCTGACCAGTTGTCAGAAGGGATTGAGGAGTAGCTGGATATAAAATTAAAAGTAGCTCTGAAGAGGATAACTAGGAAAATCCTCAATGATATTCTTTCATATTATAGTTTAAAGTAGCATTTCCCAAAATGCATATAGCAGACCATATTACTAAGTGACATGTCGTCAAGGAAGTTGTTTCCAGTGTCCAAATATATCTGAGAAACATAACATGTTGTGAAATAAGAAGAAATGTATATATTGGTTTCTGCCTCAGTTCCTGACACAGAGTTCCTAAAACTTTGTAAGTAGAAGTGCTAGGAGGATCTTTTGTTCTCATATTTAGCCTTTGACCCTGACACAGAGGTCTTAAGACTTTTGTAATTTCCTGAGTGATAGGAGCATCTGACACTGAGCTCCTAAACCTCTTGGAATTTCCTGGGTGAAAGGAAGCTCTTTTGCTCTAATGGGGTTACTCTTGGTGGGCTGCCAGATGTGGGCTGGTCACCAGAAAACCCAAGCCATGATTAGAAGTTGAAGCTTTCAGCCCAATGCCCTATTCCCTGGACAGGGGCTAGAAATGGAGACAATAATCAATCATGAGTATATGACTAAGCCTCCATAAAGCCCCAAAAGTAAGGAGTTAGGGTAGATTCGAGGTTGATGAACACATCCTTGTGCCAGGTGCACCCCAACTCCCTGGGAACAGAAGCTCCTCCACTCAGGACCCTTCCAGACCTCACTGTAGGTATCTCTTCATCCAGCTGTTCATCTGTGTCCTTTATCATATTCTTTATTACATAATAAATTGGTAAATGTATGTGTTTCTCTGAGTTGAGTGAGCTGTTCTAGCAAATGATCAAATCCAAAGGGGGTGGGGAGGTCATAGGAACCTCCAATTTGCAACCAAGTTAGAAGCTGTGGCTAACTGGGGACCTATAGTGCCAGGTTGAAGTCTGAAGTGGGAAGCAGCCTTGTGGAACTGAGCCCTCAACCCCTGGTGTCTGTCCTAACTCTGGTTAGTGTCAGAATTAAATTGAATTAAGGACACCCCGTTGGTGTTGTAGAGAATTGTTTTGTGGGGGAGGGGAACCCCCACACGTCTGGTGTGTTAAGTATTGTGTGTGTGAGTAAAGGAGAAACTGTGAGGTTTTCTTAGACACATGTCCTGCCCCCATTGTGGATTCACAGTGCACATTAGTTCATGAAGCCCTACGCTGAAGAAATCGGTGTTGCCAAATAAACCTACCATTTTTCAATTTGTTTAACTGCAATAAAATAAGTTTATTTTTTTCCCCTTTGTTACACTTTTAACCTCCCATGGAGCTAATATTATGCAGAACATATTCTGTAAAATGCTGCTCTGAATATTTTCCAAATTTATAACTTACTAAAGTTTGTAGCTGCGTCAGATCCCTTTGGAGGTGTGGTGGGCATAAATTAAATCTATAAACCTTTGCAGTTGGTCTTTTGAGTGCCTCAAGGAATGTTTCTGCAAGTATCAGCTTAATAAACAAACAGCAACATCTGATTTTTCATTACTATCAAGTCCATAAAGTAGATCTTAGCTGCACATACGGTTAATTACCAGTATCATAAAGCTTTATTGAAAAGCATAATATTTACATCAAAGTTAGCATTTGAGTTATGCTGGTTTTTGGCTACTGTGAAGGCTAAAATTTAATAATAATTATTATTATGTAGTGGGAATTATTAGAAAGATTTTCCCTCAAATTATCTTCCTTTTAACAACTCAGTGAAGGGAATAGGATGGTGGCATTATTCTACCTTTTTAAAAATTGATATTTACATCATTTACATCTGTGTGTGGTGTGTGTAAAAGTATAATTCTGTGCATAGAATAATTTTGTGCTTCAAGGACTACACAGAGGTCTCAGTGTCTTTGTCGGGCACACTCCTAAGTTTTCGTGTTATTGATAACATTACCAAGTACTTTGATGTCATTTTCTAAGAAAGTTGAAATCATGTTGGCTATCATTATTTGCTTCTTTGGAAGTACATAAAATCCTGTCCAAATATATGATTGCTTTTCTCTGCCTTTTTACACACTATTGATAATTGTTTAAGATATTCACATCATTTTTCACTCTGTCTTTCAAAAATAATTGTTACTACCTTTGGGATAAAGTGAGTTTGTGTAGAGTTGTTTTTTCTTTTTTTAAAATTTTCTCCCCAAGAAGCCAATGTAGCAGTGGGCACAAAGAAGGTACTGCGTGAAAGCCATGACTTGCTGAGGGTCCTTGGGCTCATGACTCTCTCTTAAACGTGATAGAATTTGCAGAATTACATGGGAAATAGCTAGGTGATTGACTGAACATTTTATTTTTCATCCAGTTGTTCAATTTTATAAATAAATTTTATTTAAGCATACATAAATAAGTACATAAATATAAGGTAAAGCTCATCTAATTTTCATAAAGTGGACATACCACATAACCAACACACAAAACTGCAATATTATCAGCACAAATCCTTTCATGCCCCTACCAGTCACTAAACCCTTCAAGCAAACTGCTATCCTGACTTCTAACACCGTAGGTTCGTGTAAGGGAATCGCATAGTATATTCTCCTTTCACTCAACGCCAACTTTTAAGATTCATCTGTGGTAGGTGTGGCAGTAGTCTGTTTATTTTCAGTGTTGTGTAACATTCAGTTGTAATTTATTTACCCATTCCACTACTCATGAACATTCGGATTGTTTTGTTTTATCCCCAGAAAGGTAGTGTCATCTATGAATAATGACATATTTCTTTCTTCCTTTCTAACCCTCATATCTTCTTTATCCATGTCTTATTGCGTTGGCTAAGACTTCCACTAAAATGTTGAAGAGAAATGATGATATGGGGCCTTCTTGCATTGTTCTTGGTCTTATGGGGAAGACCTTCAATATTTCACAGTAAAATGTGATACTTACTGTAAATCTTATTAAAAACAAATTAGAGATGTTTCCATCTATTTCAAGTTTGCTATGAGTTTCTATCTTGAATGGATATTGAATTTCATCAAAGCTTTTTTCCGCATCTTTTCCTCCATTCTGTTAATGAGGTAAATAATACAAACGGGATTTTGATTCTTAAATCAACCTTGTATTATTAGAATGACTAAGTTTATCAAGAGATATTTTGTTTAGGATTTAAATATCAAGATTTTGCTTCCCAGTACAGAATCACCTGTGTATCTTTTTCTATTGTGTGTTCTATTTTTCCGCTTGAAATTTTTTTTGCATGCCTGGTAAATTTTGATTGAATATGAGACATTGTGTATGAAAACTTGTTGAGGATCTTGATGCCATCTTCCTCCAGAGACAGTTCCCTTATCTTGTGGTAGATGGATAAAGTGAAGGCAGATTACCTCAATCAAATCAAAGACTGTGCTGGCACCAGACTAGATTATATTTTTCATAAAAACTTTGCCTATCCTTGGTTCACACCTCCTCCAGTGGATAGCTCTTTGAGGTTTCAGGTGAGATCCAGGATTGTTTACTAGCGACTCTCTTCCCTGGAAGATTCTAATCTTCAATTTTTGTTCTTTAGCATAGTGAGACCACTGAAAACTTCATTCTGCTTTTCAAAAGTTTTCTACTTACCTTCTTAGCAATTTTCCCTGTGAAGTTTACATAAGTGGAAGTGCACTTTGGGGAAATGACAAGCATAGGGCTTAATTTTCCACATCTTCCTTCCCTCTGGATGTTAGTCCCTTGAGTGCTAACTATCTTGGCAGTCCTAGAGTCTAGACTCCAAATTTTGGTCTCTTTAGCCCTGGGAAATTGCCAGAGGCATTGCTGGCTGCTCTGATTCTTGTCTGTGGACCTATTCCCATATTCTCAGCCTTTCCAACTTTGCCAAGTATCAGCAGGTGCCTCTATGAGAAAGGTGGCTTACACAATGTCAATTCCCCACTCTTTCATTCCCTTCCATCTGGAATCTTGGCATTCTAATGCCTGCTTCCCTTGGAATTTCTCTAAAGCCTTCAAACAGAAGATTTTTGTGTTTTATTTAACTTTACATTTGCTCTAAGAAGGAGCTTTAATCTGCAGAACGGTAATTCAACATACCTGGAAATGAAAGAGGTTTACTCCAGGAATTTAATATTTTGTTGATAACTCCAAAGAAACATTTTTTACTGCTCACTACTAATTAGAATCAAAAGCACCTTTTGGGAGGAACTGCCTCACATTAGACACTCTGTCTTGTGGAATATAAAATATCTGTTGAGGAAAGGAAGTTTTGGAATTCAAATAGCATAATTTTGCATAAATAGGATTACAGTAGTTCTCAGAACTTGGAAGTATTCAGATACCTTTTTGTTCTTAATTATTCCAAGTCTTTTTTCCTCTGATATACACAGTTAATTAACAACACAGCTATTTCAGTAGTTCTTCCTACAATGGGGATATAATAATTTATTAATAGTACTTACATATTACCATTTCATGGATGCAATGTCTTCTCCCCCATTCCCACCTTCATGTTTTCTGTGTAGAGACTGACTCCTCAATGGAAAATATCGTTTATGAGTATTCCTAATAATGCATAAGCTAGTGACATAAGAGAAGACAATTTAATGAAGATAATAAAATCTTTGTGATTGAGAAATGGTGTAGTATTTATGCCATATTGTGTTGTCTCTTGATATAAAAAGGCAATGTAGGATATCCATTTAAGCAATATAGCCCAATAACCATAACCACATATTACAAGGCAAACCAATATTTTTTATTAACTCATTGGAAAAAGAGTTAACAAAAATTCTTGAGTTATATGTAAACAGTAAAAATCTTAGCTTTGAATAAGGGAAAAACTCCTTAAATATATTAAAGAACTTGTTTACTGTGGTAGCTAATAATGAAATGTAAGTTATAATGCTATAAATATCAGAAGACAAACTATGTGGAAAGAATTGGAATTGTGAGAATATATCAAGACTTCTCGTTAACTGAGACCAGTAGAAATGTGGAATTTTTGTACATCTTTGCAGGGTGCATTATTTTTTTTATTTCATTTTAATAATTCTCCATCACTAGGGCAGGAAAGAAAACAATTTCTCTTGATATCCTTTTTCATTAAAGAGTTGGGAAGAAAAGAATCCAATAAACATTTGCTCTTTTCAACTGTCTTAGTAATGAGAGGTTTTTCCAATTTGTGCTGTGCCATCTTTGGTAATTTCTTGTTTATACCCACAAATTCTATTCAACTTGGGAAACAGAAGAAGTAAAGAAGAGCTAACCAAAAGTTTTGACTCATCATATTTAAAATTTTAATATTTTCTTTTCTTAGAAAATAACATTTATTAGACATCAAAGAATTCTGAACAAAGGTAAAAGAATTTAAAATAATTTTCAAGCATGACACATATCCTTCTGTAACTATTTTGACTTTTCCTTGTACTCAAGAGAAAATAAATATCTAAAGGTTACAACTAACATCACACTCAACAGTGAAAAAATGAAAGCTACCTCTCTAAGAATAGGAACAAGACAATGATGCCCACTTTTGCCACTCTTATTTAGCATAGTAGTGGAAGACGTAGCCCGAGCAATTAGGCAACAAAAAGAAATAAAAGGTATCCAAATTGGAAAGGAAGAAATAAAACTGTCACTATTTGTAGATGACATGGTTTTATATGTAGAAAACCCTAAAGAATCTACCAACAAACTATTAGAAATCAAATACAGTAAAGTTGAAGGGTACCAGTTCAACATGCAAAAATCAATTTTGTTTCCATACAAGAACAACAAAATAGCAGAAGGGAAATGAAAAAGACAATCTCATTTCAACCACAACAAAAAGAATAAAATATCTAGGAATAAATTTAACCAAGGAAGTGAAAGACCTGTACACTGAAAACTATAAAACATTGTTGAAAGAAATCAAAGAAGATGCAAAAAGATGGAAAGATATTCTGTGCTCATGCTTTGGAAGAATTAACATAGTTAAAAGGTCCATACTTCCTAAAGCAATCTACAGATTAAATGCTATCTCTACTGAAGTCCCAATGACATTTTTCATGGAAAGAAAACAAAGAATCCTAAAATTTATACAGAACAACAAGAGATTCTGAATAGCCAAAGCAACCCTGAGAAAAAAGAACAGAGCTGGAGGTATTGCACTTCCTGATTTCAAAAAGTACTGCAAAGTATAGTAATCAAAACAGCAAGGTACTGGCAGAAAGCAGACACACAGATCAATGGAACAGAATCAAGAGCTCAGAAATAACTATACACATCTATGGACAGCTAATTTTTGATGGAGGAGCCAAGAACATACAATGGAGAAAGGAAAGTCTCTTGAACAAATGGTGTTGGGAAAACGGGACAGCCCAATGCAACAAAATGAAAGTAGACCATTATCTTACCCCATAAACAAAAATTACCTTAAAATGGTTTAAAGACTTGAATGTAAGACCTGAAACCATAAAAATCCTAGAAGAAAACATAGGCAATACACTTTTTGACATCAATCTTAGCTGTATCTTTTTGAATATGTCTCCTCAGGCAAGGGAAACAAAAGAAAAAATAGACAAGACCACATCGAACTAAAACACTTCTGCACAGCAAAGGAAACCATTAACAAAATGAAAAGACAATGTAACAATTGGGAGAAGATATTGGTAAATTATATATCTGATGAGGGGTTAATATCCAAAATACTTAAAGAACTTGTACAACTCAACAACTAAAAACCAAGCAATCTGATTTAAAAATGGGCAGAGGATCTGAAAAGACATTTTTTCCAAATAAGATATACAGATTGTCTACAGGCACATGAAAAGATGTTCAACATCACTAATTATTAGGGAAATGCAAATCAAAACCACAATGGGATATCACCTCATGCCCATCAGAATGGCTATTATTAAAAAGAAAAGAAATAACAAGTGTTGGAGAGGATGTGGAGAAAAGGGAACCTTCATACACTGCTGGTAGAAACGTAATCTGATGCAGCCACTAGAGAAAACAGTATGGAGATCTCTCAAAAAATTAAAACTAGGACTACCACATAATCCAGCCATTCCACTTTTGGGTATTTATCCAAAGAACACAAAAACACTAACTCAAAAGGTACATGCACAGCTACGTTCACTGCAGCCTTATTCACAATAGCCAAGATTTGGAAACAACTTAAGTGTCCACTGATGGATGAATGGATAAAGAAGATGTGGTACATATACAAAGGAATACTACTCAGCTATAAAAAGATGAAATCTTGCCATTTGGGACAACGAGGATGGACTTGGGGGCATTATGCTAAGTGAAATAAGTAAGACGGAGAAAGCCAAATACTGTTTGATTTCACTCATATGTAAAAGATAAAACAACAACAACAAACAAACACATAGCTACAGAGAATAGATTAGTGGTTACCAGAGGGGATGGGGGGAAGGAGCAGGGCAAAATATGTAAAAGGGTACTTGAGTATGGTGATGGATGGCAATTAAACTTTGAGTAGTGAAAATGATATTGCCTACACAGAAGTTGAAATATAATGACATACACCTGAAATTTATGTAATGTTATAAACCAGTGTTACCTCAAAAATTAATTAAATAAAAATTACTAAAAAAAATTCAAGATATACAAACCAAGAGCCCTGGAAACAGTCTTAGATACCAGGAATGCTGACATGAGCCAAAGATCTTGGCTCCCTGCAGTCAGTTCAGTCCACCAACCCGGCTATCAGCTAAGCTATCAAAAGGGAGAAGGCTCCAGGGCCATCCTGATGTGTCTCTCATCAAGTAATCAGATGAGCTCTAGCATAAAAACCACTCTTTAAAGCATACTTTATATAGAAGATTAAAAGCATTAAAAAAGGCCAATGAAGAAGAGAGAGAAAATAATTATTCAAAGAAATACAGGTAAAATCAGAAAAACAGAAGGAAATTACAGATGATAGAATTAGTTTAAATTTAACAAATGGAAAAAGAGTTAGACATGTTCAAATAAAGGAATATAAAAGAAAGAAAGAGTTGAAAAGTGAACTTATAGGGACTGGCCCTGTGGTGCAGGGGTTAAGTTTGGCATGCTCTGCTTCGGTAGCCCGGGTTCGTAGGGTCAGATCCCCGACACAGACATACATCAATTGTCATCCATGCTGTGGCAGCAACCCACATATAAAGTGGAGGAAGATGGCATAGATGTTAACTCAGGGTTAATCTTCCTCAGCAAAACAAAAAAAAAAAAAGTGAGCTTATAAATCTTAGGAAACAAATGCATGTGAACTATAAAAATATAATGGTTCTGAAAGTTTACATTAAAAACATCACACAAAAATGAACATCACTGAAAACAAAGTAAAAAGTGTAGCGGACGGGCTGAAGTAAATCACATAATTAAGCAGTAGAAAACAAAACAGAACATGAACATGACTATGGAGAAAATGATGGATACAGCAAAGGATACCTAGCTATGTGTAATTTGTGTTCTCAAGAACAGAGCAAGTATCATGGAAGTCAAGTCCACAGTTAACGCCTCCTGAGTTTGGTAGTCTTAAATCTAAAGATGAAATCTCACAGTATTCCAGGAAAAATGGATATAAAGGGATTGATAAAAATACATGCATTCTTGTAAATTCCTCAGTCTTTAAGAACAAAGGAAGAATTATATGGGTATTTACCAAAGAGTGAAAGAGCAAGTCACATTCAAAGGGGAATGTCAGGTAGTTTTTAGAGGTCTCCAAAGAAACATTCAGTTCCAGAAAAAGTCTAGAAATATCTATAAATTTCTAAGAAAAAATGTTACCCCAGATTTATATCTGGTGAATTTGTCCTTCATATTTAAAGTAAAAGACAGCTGCATAATGAAACTTAGCCAAACAAGAGATAACACAAAATAAAGAGATTAGGAAAATAGAAACTGTAGAAAAGCACAGTTTGGGAGAGTTGAATTCATTTATGCCAACACCAAAGATTAAAAAACCAAAGCAACTATAGTTATATGCTCTAGTGTGAATAATTCTTGGAAATGTTAAAATGATAATATAATTAAAAATGGAAGCTAAAAGAGCAGATGTAGGAGGAAGTATTAGTGATATTTTCCTCATATTTCTCAGCAGAGTCAAATATTTTTCAAGCTTGAAATATGTAGTTAAAAATAACTATTTTTTTAGACATACAAGTGCTCAAAATTAAACCTCCCATGTACAATTTCTCAGTAAGTTTTGTTGAGTGTGATCCATGAAAAGGAGGAAGTAATGAAAAAGGAAACTGTAAGATCAGGAAACAAGAGATATGCAATGAATAACTGTGATACGTGACCATCCAATCCTTCAAAAATCCCAACAGAATGATAAATTCCCATATTATGAGTGCTGTGTTCCCACAGGTACCATCCAGAACGCTGGCCTCTCTAGCCACCTTGCAGCTAGCGTGCAGGCACGTGGCCCAGGATCTGCTAGAGAGAAGTTTCCACATGAGTCTTCAATTTCAAATCAAGAAATGCAACAAATCCAGCTGTTTAGTTTTGTTGTTTGTTTTTTGTTTTTTGTTTTTTCTGGAATGGATGGTCAAAGATGTTCAGATTTTGGTAATACTTGTCAAGTAACATTTCTAGCATCTCAGATATGAACAGTAGAAGTGGTGGGAGTGACTTCTTATTACACTGGATTTTTGATATGGTTCTGCATATTATTTGTTGAATTTTAGTCATAAACCTGGTCCTCCAGCTCTCCCAACTGTTCTGTAAGCTACATAATATCTTTTACTAAACTGGACATTTTTGCTAAAAATAAAGGACTCTACATTTTGTTATTCTCTATTTAAAGGCTATCTTTAAGAGGTATGTCTTCCATGCATGCACGTCTGTGCTTGGCACACACACACGCTTAGTTACTTCTTTGTCTCACCTTAGTTTCCTTTTTCAGTTAAAGTCTAATAAAATTAAACTTAATTTTAAGTTTAAAATACTATGATGATACTATTTCATTGTCTAAACTATTCCTGTCTTTTAGACTGCTTACATGTGAACAAAGGAAGAGTAGTTCAATGGCCACCAAAACTAATTATTGAGTGATGAGTAATGAGATTTGTAATAAATTTTTGTTTTCTTTTCTGTAACTTTCCATTTTGCCTTACTATTTTTCTTTTTAAATATGAGTGGATATTTCTTATAAAAGCCATAAATAATTACAGTAAAAATTGGTGTATGTGAACAGTTTCATTCACAATATTTATTGACATAAAAAAATATTTTTCCCTGTGTAGGCAATTCATTGCATGTGAGTGTATACTTGTGGGTGTATGAGTGTGTTTGTGTGTGTGCTATTTAAGGATCATTGGACACAAGTCCACTAGTTAACTAATTTTTTCCTATTTTTTTAATCATGTATTCATAACTCATTTATGTATCTGAACAGAAAGAAATGTAGAGGTCAGAATTTCACGTAACTATTTCTCGTCACAACAAAAATGAAAGCCTGTGTATACATATGTATTTTTATATGACACATGGCATTTCAGAAAGAGAATAAGATAAATTTACATTCATTGTTCTAATGTGCCAAAGCTTTCCTCTTCACAAGGAAACCAGCAAAAAAGAGAAAAACACGTACGTTTATTTTCTTTTCACATCCAAAAAGTCATGAATATCTACAGAAGCTTGTCTCCCGTAGGAATATGCAATGCTAAGTGCACCACACCCAAGAACAACCTGAAAGAGAGATTGCACTCTACATAATTATGCAAATTGATTTTTTAAGAAAAGAAAAAAGCAGAAATGACAATATGCTAATATGGCAGCAACATTGAATACGAGGAGGATTATTAAAAAACGAAGTGTTTGTTCATGCCCAGAGCCTTTTTTTACTTCATATTTTTTCATGGCACATATACCTCCAAAGGAAATATTCAAGAAAGAAAGCCCTCAAATCATAATTACCATAATTACACTTTTTCATCTTAAAATCCTTTACACACCCTTAGAATAAATATTACATGTAGTATATAGTATCATAATTAAACTAAATGTTCAAAGAAATGATGCTTTGATTGCTATTTTCTGCATATTCTGTCTAATGAGCCAGAACTACACAGTGTATATGTGTGGTGTGCGTCTATTTGTTATTATTATTAGCATAGTGGCTTTGACTAATCTTAATTAAAAGTCTGCATAAAATGTTTCTACCCCGTTGTATAGAAAACACTATAAATATATAACAAAAATTAATATTGGAAGCAGTGAATAATTTAGACTATTTGGCAAAGAAATGTTTTAAAAGAAAGCTTTCAAATGGAGATAAGCCTTATAAAAGAACATCAGAGATTAGCAATAGCTGCAAGCTCTTTGCTCAGTCACATGCAAATATTATTTAATTATGGATCAAGTTTAGTCTTAAGCTCCTTGACCACTGTGGATTATTCTCTCCATTTTCTTCTATGACATCACACTGAGCTGGGTGATACATAGACAAAAACTTGAGATTATTCACCTGCCTATATTCTCCAGAGAACATCAAAACTGAGTAAGAGTTTGGGGGAACGGGGTGCAGAGAGGTCTTTAGAAGGCTTTGATTTTGAGTAAAAAGAGAAATTCAAGTCTCATTATTCTAAAACAGGATATAACTCATTCTAAGCAAAAGATTTAAGAATCAGAGATAATATTCTTTTGTGGGCTTAAAAAAAAGTGACCAAAATACAAAAATGAAATTGTCCTTTTGCTGCTAATATTCCTAGGTCAAACAATGGCTGAATGTGGGATCTGCATAAGTCACCAAGGGGAAGATCGCCCCTCTGAAAAACCACTCTGAAACCACTCTGAAAAAGACAGCAGTGATGGAAAAGGGAAGGCGAAACCATTTCTGTACTTTCATCTTTTCCAGAATATCATAACCGAATAATGGGCAGCTTCTTCCTGGACAAAGCAAAAATACTTTATTTTGAAAGTCCAGAGTCTCTGTTTTTAACTAATAATAAATAAAAGTAATCTACCTTTTTTCTTTTTTTCAACAGGAGGCAATCTTGTGTGATTGAAGGATATTTAAAATGAGAGTGAGAAATGTGGGTGCTAGCTCCCTCTTTGCCACTAACTAACTATATATATGTTTTGTGGTCAATTTCTTGAAGGTTTCCACTCCACACCTACAAAATGAAGCATCTACCTAAGGTACCAGGGAGGTCACAAGTATCATGATTCTCAGATTGTCTGCTCTTGTTTGCAGTTCCTTGCCCTTCTCCCTTAACCTCTGTCCAATCAGGCTTTTGCCCTCCCACTTCATTACAAATGCTCTTGTTACGTACAATACCCAATAACATCCACATTCTGAATGCAACGATCCATTCTCAGTCCTCTTACTACTCCCTATGTCTCTATCCTCTTTCCACCCATCTACCTGTAAATTCTATTCTCATTACAGCAGGCAGGATGATCTGTCTCCTGCTTCTCCTTCTTCCTCTTTTTCCTCAACACTTTGTCTAAAGAATTTTTCTAAACTTTTTAAATTATTTTCAATGAACACTCTATGGATAGGGCCTTTCCCACTGAGTGAGTTCTGAGTCAAGTCAAATAAAGACGAATTCTTGAAAATGAGCTTTTCAGAGAGCTGTCATACAAGGCAAAGAGTGACAACTCTTTGGTGATATGGATTGTAGGGCAGCTCCAAACAAATGTTGCCCCTACAGTGGCCGCTAGACTCCGGGTTTCGTAGCCATCATGGCTGTGAGGCTAATAGTTTCCGAGGCTTCCATTAAGCTGGGAAGAAGGGAATGGACACAAGGCAGGTTCATTACCATTATCTTGCTGTTCATACCAAGATTCAGCCATTTTTCTTGAATAAATGCTCCTTGATTGTTGGAAGATTTTGGTTAATTTGAAGAGTTCAGAAAAATGTTGATTTTTGACCATTTGGCACGGTTCTTAGCGCTTTTATGGAGGAAAGGATTTTCAGAGGTTCTTAGTCTGCCATTTGGAAGTACTTCCCTACAACTGACTTTTGTAGCTAAGTGAAGGATTTATCCCTCAAAACCTGATTTTAGTTCAGATTTTCCAGATTGTTGAAATGATGCAGAGAATCTTAAGCAGAAAAAATAACAAAAGTATTATATTTTGATGCACCATATTCAAGCAGCTAAGAATCAAAGAGAAAGATAAAGTCCTACAGGAAGTCAGAGAGAAAAAAGAAGCTTTACGCACAAAGGAATGTTTTCATCAGAAACTATACAAGCTAGAGGACGACAGACTGATATTCTTAAGGCAGGGAAAAATAAAACCGTCATCCCAGCGTCCCGTTCCCAGTGAAAATATCTGTTAAAAACATACAAGAAATAAAATCTTTTTATGGCAAATAAAAGCTGAGAAAATTCATTATTAGGAGCAGTGCTGAATATTCTACTATCTACAAATTTTTTTGGTTTACTTTTTACAAAATCTTTTTTTTAAATTAAGTTCTTTGTTTTGAGATAGATTCACATGGAATTGTAGGAAACAATGCAGAGAGATCCCGTGTACTCTTTAGCAAGTTTTCCCTAACGGTGACATCTTACAAAACTGTACTATAAGTAAGATACAGACATTGATATAGTCAACATAAAAAATAGTTCCATCTCCAAAAGGATTACTTACAATTCCATTTTATCGCCACACCCATCTCTTCCCACCATCCCTAACCCCTGACAATAATTAATCTATTCCCCATTTCTATAATTTTGCATTTTAAGAATGTTATTTAAATGGAATCAAAATACCGTTCAAGAGTGGCCTTTTTTCCTTCTTTTTTGCTGGGAAAGATTTGCACTGAGCTGACATCTGTAGCCAATCTTCCTCTTTTTTTTTTTTTCCTCCCTAAAGCCCCAGTGTATGGTTGTATATCCTAGTTGTAAATTCTTCTAATTCTTCTATGTAAGCCACTGCCACAGCATGGCAACTGACAGATGAGTGGTGTGCTTTCTCAATGGGGAAACAAACCCAGGTTACTGAAGCAGTGAGAGCACTGAACTCTAACCACTAAGCCCTCAGGGCTGGCTCAAGATTGGCTTCTTTTTTTTTTGAGGAAGATTAGCTCTGAGCTAACATCCACTGCCAATCCTCCTCTTTTTTTCTTTCTTTCTTTCTTTCTTTTTTTTTTTTTTTGCTGAGGAAGATTGGCCCAAAGCAAACATCTGTGCCCATCTTCCTCTATTTTATATGTGGGATGCCTGCCACAGCACAGCTTGATGAGCAATGTATAGGTTCACACCTGGGATCCAAACCAGGAAACCCTGGGTCGCCAAAGCAGAGCATGCAAAGTTAACTACTATGCCACCAGGCTGGCCCAAGATTGGCTTTTTTAACTGAGCATAATTATCTTAAAATTCACCCAAGTTGTTTCATGTATCAGTAGTTCATACTTTTTTATTACTGGGTAATATTCCACACTATAGATGTCTCATAGCTAATTTAACCAGTCACTTGTTGAAAGACTTCTGGGTTGTTTTGAGTTGGGGCTATTTTGAATAAATATTGAAATTATGAATATTTGTATACAAGTTTTTATTTGAGCATGGATTTTATTTTTCTGTGATAAATGCCCAAGAGATTAATTGCTGCATCATATCAGACTTGGATGTATAGTATTATAGGAAACTGTAAAACTGTTTTCCAGGATGGAGTACCATTTTACCTTCCTACCAACCTGTACAATTGACCTAGTTTCCCTACATTTCACTGACATTTAATGTTGCCATTATATTTTATTTTAGCTATTCTCCTGTTCAATCATTTAGAGGAATGAGCTTAACTGGGCAGCTGGGCTACTAGGTTAAAGGTTGGAACACGTATGAGTCATCTTCTTCTGTTGGGTGATGAAGGGAAAGTCACGAGACATCCTTCCATTATGTTTTTCCTCCAGCTCTGGAGTCCCTAATCAGTCCTTCCTCTTCTTACCATCTGTGCTACTTTCCTATTGATTCTATAACAAACCACCACAAATTAGATGGCTTAAAATAATACAAATTTATTCTCCTACAGTTCTAGAGACCATAAATCCAAAATTTCTTCTCATCTGGCTGAAATCCAGGTGTACGTTGGGCTGGTTCTTTCTGGAAGTTCTAGGGGAGGAGCTCTTTTCTGCCTTTTCCAGTTTCTGATGTCTACCTGCATCCCTTCCTTGGTGGTCCCCTTTCTCCCTATTCAAAGCCAACAGCATATCATCTTCAAACACTCTCTGCTTCCATCATGATGTAGCTTTCCCTTTCTAACTCTGATCCTCCTGCCTGACCTTTATAAGGACCCTTATGACTACATTGGGCCCTCCTAGATAATCAGAGATAATCCAGGATACTCTCATCTCCAGATCCTTAAAGTAATCACATCTGCATCCCTTTTGCCATGTAAGATAACACATTCACAGATTCCATATAGACATCTTTTGCTGTTATCAGTGCCATCAAATCGGTTCCGATTCTTAGTGACCCTGTGTAGGTGGCCAGGTCCTTCCTCCTAGTCTTTTTTAGTCTGGAAGCTCTACTGAAACCGGTTCATCATGGTATTTGAAATACCAGTGGCATAGTTTTCACCATCAAAGCAACACTCGGCCGCCACAGGATAACAACTGACAGACAGGTGGTGTGGTTCCCTGACTGGGAAGCAAACCCTGGCTGTGGCTGTGAGAGCACCATATCTTAACCACTAGACCATCAGAGCTGCTCCTGTAGACATCTATAGGGGGGCATTGTTTAGCTATCACATCACCTTTCAGAGTTCTTCTCTGGTTGCCTTTTGTGTTGTGTCTAGGGTTTGTAGTTGCACTGAGTGCAGGGGGCAAGATGCGACAAGTGTTATGGACTAAATGTGTCCCTCCCAAGTTCAGATGTTGAAATCCTGACCTCCAGTGTGATGATATTAGCAACTGGGAAGTTTGAGAGGGGATTAGGTTATGAGAGCTCTTCCCTCATGAATGAGATTAATGTCCTTATAAAAAGAGACCCCAGAAAGCTCCCCCACCCCTTTCACCGTGTGAGGACACAGTGAGAAGATGGCAGCCTGCAACCTGCAAGAGGCTCCTCGCCAGAACCCGACTGTGCTGGCGCCTCAATCTCAGAATTTCAGCTTCCAGAGCTGTGAGAAGGAAATTTCTGATGTTTATAAACCACCTAGTCCATGGTACCGTGTTATAGCAGCCTGAACTAAGACAATGAGTACATGCCATCTTGCTTGGACAGGCAGCCTAATATTATTTTTGTCTCTAGCTTTGTGTCATATTCAGATTTTATAAGTACCTTTTCTGTTTTTTTTTAATTCAAATCATTGATCAAAATATTGAATAAGACAAGGCCAGACACAGAGTCATATAGCACAGCTTGTGAATGTCTCATTGCATTTTGGTCCAGTGGAGTGTACTTGGGAATTATGAATCCATTTGTTTGTATCATCACCCCGTTAACCCTTCTCCATCTTTTCTCTAAGTATAAAAGAGAAGTTTTACAGGTTGCCCTACTGAAATCATAATGACGACAGCATTTCCTTTATAAATAGACTAGTTAATCCTACAAAAAATAAATTCTATTAGTTTTTCTTACACTTTTATTTTTTGTTAAATTCTAAACATCATTTGTATCTAAATCATTCCAAGTTCTCTGCTTCATAAGATGTTATAAAATTATAGCAGAAATAGATCACTGTTCTGAAATATCCCAAATCCATCTTTTTCCCCTTTTGAAATTTTGGATTAGTACTCTGATTGCATCTTTGAAACTTCTACACTTTGATCCTGAACATTGTTAATGACAGTTCTAACATCAGATTTTCAGATTCTTGCCTCTTGAGATGTCATTCTTCTTAGTTTGTAGAGAGAGAGAATTTTTAAATAACCAAGTCCCTTTATTAATTTCAAGTTTTGTCTTGGTGTTAAAATTTCTTCTATAAAAATCATATTTACTCTACTACTTTTCCATTTTGAAAATCATTCTCACTACCTGAATTCTTTATCCATCCGTTCCCTCAACATGTGTGATGTCATTGATAGGTAACAGGCAATGCGCTGGGCCAGGGGCCTGTAAAGATTAATAGATGGCTAGTCTGGTAAACATTTCGGTCATTTGTTAACAGTGTACCATTCTCCCCAGTAGTGATCCTATTCCTTCTTTGTTCACAGTCTGTCTCTGAACACAGCTTGCAAAGACTTTTCTTGTTTTCAGCATTTCCACCAGCCACGGTAACTCTGGCCTCTAACCTTTTCGATACTGCTCCTCTAAGCCTAGGCAGCTCTTTTGTTTTCATTCCTTGCTATGTGCCCCTCTTTCCACCTCTTCCGCATGTTCTTTTATATTCCCAGCTCTTGAGAAAGCTTCCTGTGCAACTCAATCAGTTTCCTTAGAAATATTTTCTTCCCCATTAGAATGGAGGTTGTATAAACTCAAGTTCATTTTTCTACCCTACTCCTTGAGCAACATTCCCTTATAAGGCTCGTACAAAAGACAAACCTGCTTTTTTCCTTGAAGAAATTTTGAAACTGACTTTTCAAATATTTTGGTCCCATCTCTGGTTAGGGTCAGCATTTAGTTCCTCTTAAAGCACTTCTTATCATGAACAATTTCTTGCTTTTTGATCAGAATTAGATTCACAGAAGCAGCATCTTAATTTCTTCATTTATCTTTAGAAAAGTAAAAAGAATATGTTAAATCCTTTCTTTAGCACAATTAGATTCCCAGATGGTTGAAACTCGTCATGACTTTATCTTTACAGTGTTTCCATTTTTTCTGCTGTTTACAGTAAAAATCATGTTTAACGACAATCTCGATTATTTTTTCAAAATGCCTTTCCTAAACAAAGACATTGAAACCATTCTTCCACCACTTCCCTTCCCTAAAGATTATAAAATTTCCACAAATACAAAGAGCCATGTCTTTTTTTGGCTCTAGTTAGTGCAAACCAGCTGTGTGCAGAGCTATCAGCAGGGTTTATTTTTCTTGGCTTAAATGCAAACCTTGAGTTATTAATATGGGCGTGAGTTCTTCTTGCTGACAATTTAAGATAAAGTAAATTGAAAGTGACATAAAGGAGCGTGTGTGTGTTAATGTGCGTCACCAACGTTCTTTGCTGACATCCTGAAAGGTCTCGTCTGGATGGCCCACACCAGCAACCATTGCAAGTCACCCCCTGCTCTTAAAGGGTGGGCATTGCCATTGATTTGTAAAAGTGACAGATGTAGCATGTGATTGTAAATTAGTGATGGGAAGTTAGTCCCAAGAGGTCTCCAGGCAGGCTCCACCAACCTCCCAGCCCTCAGCAATTATTTGGCTGCTTCTCAAGCTTTTAACATTTCCTGCGACTTGCCACAGTGAGTCCTTTGGGTTTTGGTATATCTCTTTTTTCTCTCTTTCTCCTTAATTTACAGTCATTCAAACTAAACCCAATTATATAGAAAATTATCTTGGTATTATTAACTGTTCTTATCTTTACTTTTTGTTGCTCTGAATAATTTTTTGTCGGGCACTGTTCATATCATAATGCTTCACAAACTTTATGGTGCATAAAAATCACCTAGAGCGCTTATTAAAAATGCAGATTTCTAAGGCCCCTGCCCAGAGATTCCGATTCAGCAGGTCTGGCAGGCAGCCTGTGAGTGTCTGTATATTTAATGTGCTCCCCAGGTGACCTTTACACAGGTGGTCTGCGGACTGTCTTTGAGAAGCATTAGATTCAATCCTTAATCTCTTTTCAAGCTTAAATTCTGCGTTTCTTTCTAGTTTTTAGCTAGTTTACATTTTCCTTAGGCAACGTTTTTAATAGTGAAGATTGGCATCTTCACTTTCTGTGGTTCAACCACGTTGAAATGATCTCTCGTGAGACCTGAAACATTCCGCAGGGTCAGAGGGAGGAAGCAAGGGTGTGGGAGGCGTAGGCAAGGTCATAGGCTGGGCACATCACGTGACCCCGTCTGATGTCTATGGTGGGGCCTGTTTAGAGTGCGTCTCAGCCCACCTTGATCACAGCAACAGTCCACTCTTGAGAGATTCCTCATTTAAATACTTTATGTCAAATTAGTACCTTTCCATAGCCACAATTTTTTAAAAAGAGTATGTTCGCATAAAATATTTAAATACTATTAAATTTATAAGGCAACTAACTCTATAGCCCCTTAATCAAAAGCAAAATACCACATGATGAAATGTCATGACTTCAAAATGCACAGGGACAAACTTTGGCCCAGATGAAATGTCAGCAGTAAAATACTTGCTAATGAAATGAGCAAGACCAAAGGTCAGGCTTCCATAAAAATCCCATTCCAGCTCCAGCTTCGTTTTAAATCATTTCAGATTATGTATGGTGAGTTGTCCACATTTTCAAGTGAGATGTCTTTGCTGTGAACTTCAGGCTGGGTATAGCTTATGAGGGTGAAAATTTCCAGACTGGGAAGAGACACTTTGCAGTACTTTCTCTCTTCCTCTTCTTTTTCAACTTGTAGCAGTCTGTCTTGGTGACTAGATCTCTTTTTACAGAAAAAGCCTGTAGTATCTTATAGAATAAATGAGAGGCTTGTAACTTCATGTGTCCTGGCCTACCCTGGAAAATCCCAGTTTATAACCTGCAGTAGATAAAATATAACTGTGATTATTTTTAGCTCCCTTTTACTCCCAAGAATGCCCAAATTTGGAGTATAACTCATGTGGCCATCCTACTTGTGGTCTGTCTATAGAACTCTTAAAGGATCAGGTTAGATCATGATATTCTTTTGCTTAGAATCGTCTAGTGCTGTGGTTCTCCAACTTGAACATGCATCAGAATCACTTGGAGCACTTATTAAAACACAGACTGCTGGGTGCCATCCCCAGAAATTCTGGTCTGGGGTAGGTCCTGAAAATTCACGTTTCTAACAATTCCCCAGATGATGCTGGTGCTGCTGGTCCGGGGACCATACTGTGAGAACCAATGACCTACTCGCTTCCCATTTTACTCAGAATAAAAGTCAAAATCCTCATAATGGCTTAAAAACTCAAATGATCTGGCTACAGCCATTTCTGACCTCCAACCTCCAACCTGCTCGCTCCCCTCCAGCGCACTGGCTTCACACACTTGGCTGCAGCAGGAATAAGCAGGCAATCTTCTGCCTTGGCGCTGTCCCTTCTGCCTGGAGGGCAGATATCCCCAGATATTTCAATAGTGTACTTCCTCACTTCCTTCAAGTCCTAACTCATGTTCTCAATAAGGCTTCCCCTGACCACCCTCATTAGAGCTACAACCCAAACCCCTAGCTGTCTTACTCCACTGAAGTTTTCCCTTTTTTCACAGAATTTATCAATTTATAGCATTTTTACTCCTTTTACTGTCTATACCCCCTGACCCCAATATAAGCTTTGTGAAAGGATCTTTTCTGCTTTGTTGACTGATATATCCCAAACACCTTGATGAGAGCCTGGCATACAATAGGCATTTTATATGTCTTTACTGAATGAAAGAATGCATCATTCATCAATTTTAGTTGTGCCTTTTTACATAAATGAGTAAGGCATGTGGTGGGTAGAAGACTACTAAGGAATATTAGGACATTGTATACATATAAATAAATGCATATATATTTAAGATCAGAATTTCGTGCCCAGACTTTTGACTTGCAACTTTGTCATGTCTAATCTTTACTCACCAAGTTTGCAAAACCTTATGCTGCACCAACGAAATTTTTCTGCTTTTCATTCAGCACTTAAATGTCTCACATCTTTAACTTTATTTTAATGTATCTGCTGGTCATTCATTTCTAAACTATCTTCCTTGCTCTTCCATCCCTTACCACTGCAGTTTGAAAAGTCCAACATTAACTGTTTCTATGGAAACTATTAGAGAGGTAATATCTGTAATGCACAAGAAAAAGAGGTAATAGGAAAAATTGATCGAGAAGTGTCACTTGCATTATGCACTGTTTCATAGGTCGGCAAGAACTAATTCAGCAAATAATACTCTTTCCAAATGTTAGACAGAGTTAGAAGGATAGAAAGATCATTGTTTCATCCGGGAGAATGACTCACAAGTTTGTAATGAATTACACTCAGTTCTTTTGTAAGATTCTTTGCAATCACTATATTTTAAAAACTTGTCTGTCTTCTGATTTGATTTAAAAAGCATTTCCTTTTTATCTCAAATTCTGTGTTGTGGTGGATGCTCTCATCATGCCCCCCTCACACCCAACAACCTCAGCAAAATAGTTAATCTTCAATTTCTATTTTTCTCCTGTTGTGTACCTACATGTACAACAAAATTATGGGCATGAGCTTTTGAAGTCAGTTCAGTTAATTTGGCAGCCTCCTTAATGCATATTATTTTTCTATCACTTCCATCAAAAATATGTCACTGGAGTTCCTCTTCATGCTTCTGAGGAAAGAAAATATTCTTGTGAGAACGTGTATCCAATCAGAGAGAAAATAAGCTTAGCAATTACAGGCATATAGGCTTCCTTGACGAAAGAGACATTTTTCTGTAATAGTTCAGCTGCTGTCATCAATTATTCAAAGCTCAATTTAGATGTTGTTGTTCTTTAAACTCTGCTGGTTGACCGATTTGGGATTAATGTGTTAGCACTAGCCATAAGCTACCTCACCCTGCCTTCACTGTAAACTGCTCTCTGCTCCGTAGCACTGAGTTCCCCTGACTCTTAATTAACTACTCTGACCATCCTGTAAGGCTACGCAGACTGATTAGCCCCACAAGTGGAGCAGCAAACACGTTGATGGCTCTTTCTTATTTGACATGGAGGTGTAGAGGTCTCAGTGGGCATTTCTTTTCCAAATACGATGTGTAACAGTTAGAATGTTTTCTAAAGGACTATTTCTCCTAGAATAATATTAATACAAATATGTCAAAGCTGTAAAATTTATTGACTCCTAAGATAATCATTAATGGGAAGAAAATACATTAAAAATAAAATAAAATAGAAACCAAGAAATTCAGCAACTCATGGTATCTATACTATTTTGTGGGATCTCGTGATTTCAGACTTGTAAAGCCCTCTTCAAGATCTTTGAGCTGCACTGGGTGCCTCTCTCCAAAACCGTCCTTATTATTTCACTGCCCTTTCTTTTAATCCTCAGCTTGGAAGCTGTCTGTTGTCTTAGCCTAGCCTTTCCATAGAGTTGATTTGCTACATTCCTCAACAGTAAACTATAACATTTGACAGTTAACTATAGTCATGTTTTCTATTTTTTCCAACCATTGTTAGAAGGAATTATTTTAACACATTCCAGGGACCAGCACAGTGCCTAATACTACATACTGCACAATAAATTTTCAGTGAATGAATAAAGAATTCTTTACATCTTTTTTCCCTCTTTGAAATTCCTTGTGACAATATAGCAAATTGAGTAGGACTTTTGGGAATAAACCAGAGGCAATAATTAGGTTACATCAATATCAATTATAGTGTGATTCTATGTAATGCTAGCTTGTTGTTGTGGTATAAAATTATTTATTTCAGTGATCCTTCTGATGAAAAAAAATCCTTTCAAAGAAATTATGAATAAATTATAGGGAATTAAGTCAAATCCTTCCTGTCCACTTGTTTTCTATAATATGTCCAGAGAAATCACTCCATATTTTCTAGAGCAATTTGGAACTCACTGGTTCTTCATTGAAAGGATCTGACCCTCTCTGGGTTTTCACTTCCTCGGTACTTTGATTCTCTGTCTGGTTTCATTGCCAACATTCTTCCTTGAGCCTTTCCTAGTCTCATATTAGCCCTTCACTGTTTTGTTTTGGGGGTGGTGGTGATAAAGAGAAATTCACTACTCAAGAAGATATGGGTAATTTGTTAGAAATTAAAGTATCTTTGAAACTTTTACAAGGAAAAAAATGATGTGTCTCTGTCTCTTTTTTTTTGCTTCTCCCACCAACCAGGGTGATATACTGTCTTTGAAACAAAGGATCACGTTGTGCTCATCTGATTATTTTTTTCGTGTCTCGATTTTTGAGATGCACAAAGTAATTATACAGTGGTTTTCTTCAAATGATTGGTTGTCAACATTGCATCTTCAACTCAGTACTCTGAAAGCTGTCTTCAGACCATGACTAGGGTGAATTTTAGTTTTTCTCACCATCCATCTTTCTGAAATCCACACCATAAGAACATTTGATAACATGCTAAGAAACCACACATTTTCAGTCAATAATTCTCCAAAGACGCCCTTGGAAGTAGCCAAACTCTTCTGCCCTTATTACCTCTAATGCTTTTACTCTTTCCCTCATTAAAACAATAAATGGCATGAAAGTCAAGGGTTGTTTTTTTTTTTATTAATAATACTTAGTCTAAGACAGAAGATTTTGATAAAATCAATTAAAGCCAAATGTATGTAAGTATTAACAAACTTCATAGGCTCCCTGGATGGATAAGTTATTTCAGTTTGTAAGTTAGAGCTCAGAAGCCAAACAACTCCTGTATAATGAACTAAAGAACTAAATACAAGTAGATAGTAACCTTAGCACAATGATGGACAGAGAGTCAAAATTCACAGGAGATTGAGACATCTACTAACATAACATCTATATCCTTCATGTGAAGAGATGGAGACTAATAAGGCAAGCTTTAAATTCCTTACTAATTATTACCTGAGACAAAATTCCCCTGATCTATGCACTGGTTAACTCTTGCTATCTTTTCCTCAAATGGCTAACATTTTTTGACCTCTTATTATTTTATAGCAGGCACTATTCTCACAGAGAGTATAAATAACTTGCTCAAGGTCATACAATTGATAAATGGCTGAGCCGAGATTCAAACCCAGATAGGCCAGATCCAGAGTATGTGATCCCAACCTCTATACTTCCTTCATCATTAGCAACTATATTACTCTTCCATTGCTGTTATAACAACTTACCCACAAACTAGGCGGCTTGAACAACACAAATTTCTGAAATGGCTTGCACTGGCTAAAGTCAAGATGTTGGCAAGGCTGTGTGCCTTCTAGAGGCTCTAGAGGAGAAGCTATTTCCTTGCCTTTTCCAGCTTTTAATGGCCATCTGCATTCTTTGGTTTGTGGCCCCTTCCTCCATCTTCAAAGCCAGCAGAGTAGTATCTTCAAAAGTCTCTTTCTCTCTGTTTCAGTCATCACATCATCTTCTCTCTATAACTGATTCTCTTTCCTCCCTTATAAGAGAGAGGACCCTTTTAACTACATTGGGCCCATCCAGATAATCCAGGATAATCTCCCCACCACAAAATATTTAACTTAATCACAACTGAAAAACCCCTTGAACTATATAAGGTAACTTATTCGCAGGTTTGGGGTGTTAGGACATGAACATCTTTGGGGGGTCATTATTCACCCTACCACAGTAAGTCACAATTAATTTGAAAGAGAAGTATCTGCATTGCATATGGGAATTAGAAGCGATTGTTGTGGCTCTTGATCTCACTCTCCCACACTTTTTCACATCTGAATTATGGGTCATTTCTCAAATAAGACTAAATCAATACTATCTCTGTTTTATATGGAAAAAAGTGCTTTGAGGTCTTCTTAGTACATATGTACTTCAAGATTATGGCTGTAACTTTACATAGAAAATTCTTACTTGCTTCTAGACACACATAGACCCTAAAACAAAGACTATACAGCCAAAAGCCCAGGTTGTAAATGGAGCATCTCCAATGTGAAAATGATCTATTACCAGACCCTACTGCATGAATGTGGACTCAGGTGGTGCTGAACCTGCAAACAACCACGATTACAGATGGCAGGTGGATGGAGCTAAAGATAGCTCAAGACAGAAATTCTTCTGTATCTCCTTACTATTTTCTTCTATCAGACGTAGAAAATTTAAAACATAAATTTAAGAGATGGGGTAGTATGCCAAGTACTTAGCAAAACTCACTGGACAAAAAAACTAAATACAAATCTAAGCCCAACAGTGAAGATATTAGAAATTTCATCATATGTAAATTAAATATGATAATTACCTTCCTTCTTGTTTCCCTCTATAGAGGATGGAATGGTACCAGTTACCCTAGGTGGGGAGGTGGCAGAGGTGATGAAGGGTCACATTATGAGATATTGTCAGTAACATTTCCTGTCTATGGCTTCTGCATAGACTCCTGCAGGTATTCTGAGCAGGGAGAACAAGAGAACCACTGCCAGCTCAAGACTTCCAGGTACAGTACTGTTCTTGACAAACCTTTAAAAATGTGTATTGCATGAGAAAAAGGCTACCTTTACATTTACATACTTAATGTATGCACTGATCTCTTTGTTGTGCTTCAGGTGCATGTATCTGTTTTTCTCATATACTTAGCATTTCAAAACACTATTTTTTTAAAAAATTTTGAGGAGACTAGTCAATCAGTTTAAGTAACGGCCAACGCGAAATTTCCCCTGATATTTTAACATGCCTCTTTAGAAAACTGCACACAATTGTAACAGAGCAAACAAAGCCAATTCGCTTTTACAATGAAATAGCTTAATGCTTTCCTTAAAGGTGGAACTTGATTAATTTCTTTTATGCGGCTGAGCAGGATGATCCAAGAAGAAAGATGTCATGTAGCTACAGCGTATTATTATTCATTATAACAAAGGCCATGATAATAACAACCCAATAATAGAATATGAATAGACTTTAGAGCAATGACACAATGGAATTTACAGAAGGCAGCAAGCAGCTTTAAAGAAAACAGGATAGGGACTTCTCATGGCAAAAAATGAATCTTGTTGATGCCAGGGAAATGAAATAGAAACTGGCCCTGCTCTATTCTAATTTTACATTTACTTGGCAGGAGAAGCTCAGATCTATGGAAGAACACCATGCCCTTTCCCAATGGATACAGGAAGAAGTTATTCCTATCAGCTTGTGTTTAATGTTATGAATCTGACTTACTTGTCAGCATCATGATTCATGACAGTGAACAGAGAGAGCGTGAAGCCTGCATTTCCGTGGGGTGGGAATAGATTATAGTATTTAGACAGCTTTCATGTCCAGTCTCAGCCAGTCTTGCTGGACATAAAAGAAACTTCAGAAAATTCTCCAGATCTGCTAGAGACTCAGCGAGATCCAGGGAGATGAATCATTACTTGCTGAAGGTAAGTGTCATGAATATATCATTGACGCTTACACCAGCAACCTCAGGGAAAAATCCTGTTCTTGTGTGGGAATGAAAAATGCACATTAATCCTAAATAAAATTAGAGATATGTGTTGAGATTTTCTCTGTCTCTATCCTAATGGGCTGGTGAAAAACTACCTAAGGGAGAGAGCACTTATATACATGTGTATTATGCTTGCTGATTGAATTAGGTGGCAATTTCTCTCTGTTCGACAACAAATGTCTCCACCAGTGATTTGAGTTCCATTCTTACTGACCATACTTCAGGACTTGGCCCTAGATTTGCTCTCTCCTTGGTTACTCAACACACATCAGGCAATTATTATGTACAAGATATTGTGCTATGTTGTAGAGACACAGCTTTAAAAGACAACCTGAGCTCAAAAAAACTAGGTCAAAAAACCCCTGAGACATCATCCCCCAAAAATGTTATCATAGAGCTGTGTACAGAGCACTTGGGGGAAAAGGAGGGCATTTCTGAGGAAGTTTGATGGTAAGAGTCAGGGGCTTCTTCCTGAGGATATAACATATGGATTTGATTTTGCGGGATGATTAAGCACTTGATATTTGGAGAAAAGGGGGAAGGAAGAAGCAGTATTTTGGTTAGAAGGAATAATATACATAAAATCATGGAGAAAAAATAATGAATATATTATATTAAAAGAATAGCTAGATATCAGAGTGTTGGAATATAGGGCTCATTACTGAATTGGAGAGGAAGAGAAGATGAAACTAAATGGGCCGGTTGGTGAAACTCAGTAAATACTATGCTACACAGAAATTCTAAACTTTATTATGTATTTACTTTATTTTCTATTGTATTTAAGTTGATTTGTGGGTTAGAAATATAATGTTGATGGAAAGTGGCTTGGGGAGGTGATAACAGAGGCAGGAAGAATCAATCGAGTGAGAGGGAATGGGGGCAGTATGAGAGGGAGATGCAGAGGAAGAAATAAAACTGAAAAATATACTAGAGATGAAATTGAAAGTATTTGGTGACATTTGTAAACACACGCAGAAAAAGAGCTTGTGTTTATCTTGAGTTATTGTGCAAACATGAATGTTTTTAGGGAGGAAGGCAGTGGAGTAATAGAGAGAAAGTAAAGAAATCAGCCAGGAGCTGATTGAGTGAGTACGTCCAGGAGGAGACGAGCAAGATCAAGTTGAGCTTGGATCGAATATAAGCTCTGGACTGAATGTAAGGATTTGGGAGTCAGTAGGATGGTGATCTTTCAGGCCAAGGCTATAAAGTAGAATACCTAGAAGCACATGTTGGCAGAGGAGAGAGCGGCACACAAAACCCAAAGCAATGCTAATGAGACGTGTTCATTTCGCTCTGCTCATGAAGTTTCACCTCAGTGAGGGTATCTGGAAAGAGGGAGGGCATGGATTTGATGACAACGCTGAGTCCTCCACCTCTCTTGGACTCCTCTATGTGTCTTCCCCACTTATCCATTCCACAAGTCATACTTGTACATCAGGCTTTACTGAAGTGTCCAAAAAAATAACAAGACACAATATGTGAAGAAAAGATTTTGAATCTCCCACAGTTCAAGGGAAAAGCAGTCTAGAAGCTAAACTTTTCATGGTGTGTGTTCCGATTGCACCCCAGTTTCTAACTTTGCTTGTCCTTTCCAAAAGATCCTCCCCTAAATCTGCTGTATGACTCGACAGCCATCTGTTACAATACGACAGCCACTTCCCAAGGGGCTTGATCTCCTCCTTGGTTTCCTCCTTCCCCAGCAACACGTCTGCACATCTGGGTTATTTAGCCTAAAATAACATACCTCATGGGGCTCTGATAAAAGAACCCAGTGTGGCTGTAAGGACTCAAGGTCTAGTCTCCTTAAGTTCTCCCTGTGAGTTTGGTGTGCAAATGTATGCCTTTTAATTTTTGAGTGTCCAGAGAATAACTGTTGGAGTATGAATGTACTTCATTCTCTAGAATTCCTACTATACCAGTGAGAAACTGATGTTGACTAAATGAACCTGGTCCACATGAGGTGATTCAGGTTAGGCTACCCGATGTTGGATCTGGGGGTTCAGTTAAACTTCCCATAAGTCTAATATGACCTTCCCTCATCCATAGACATCAGCAGCAGTAATTGTGTTCTTATAATATGGAGCCAGAGGCTTGCCCTGTGTCTGTGCTGGTAAATATTTCTGGTCTTGCCACATATTCCAGTGGCACTGACTCCTTTCTCTTTCTTTAGAACAAATTTATCCAAGTGGAGTCTGTGCCAGGCCTTTTCATCCATCCAAGCCTCTTGTTGACAGTTGTTAATCCAGCAAAAGCCAGGGTATAACAGGAGTGAGGAGTCATTGAAACATGTAAATGTGGTGACAGACATTGACAGTGATGGGAAAGAGTGAAGGATAAATTCAGGGGAAGGATTTTTAGGATTAGAAAGATTCGAGAACATTTGTAGTCTAAAAGAAAAGCCTAAGTAGGGAGGAAGAGATTGAAGATACTAAAGAGATGGTGTAATTGATGGTTCAGGAGCCCAGCAGAGACAGGAGAGTTTGGAATGAAGGACTTAAGTGGAAGCATCTAACATTGTTGTTCCCTCTTCCCCAAGAACAGAAGAAATGGGTGAGTGATATGAACCATTTTTATGTTTGTCTATCACAGGTCCCAGACTAAAACAAAAGACATTTAAGGACAGAAGGCAATTTTATCCCCCCGGGGCCTGTCAATCTGTCTCTTTGCTTACACAAGTGCAAACTGAGAGTTGTGGAAACAGAAAAACTGTGAAGTGCTTGCCAACAAGAAGCCAACGCTTCAGGTGGGAAGACAGAACAGCAAGCAGCTATGAAATAGTTGTAACTATTTTATAATAATTTTCTAAATGTGGTCATCTTACTCCTGTACTAAAACAGGAAGGGACTGAAGAGTCACTTACAAATGTGACACCTTTTTACAAGAAAGAAAGTGTTTAATGTAAAGAGATGGGAACTAATCCGTAATTGTGGTAGAATGGAAAACCTGATTTTCCAGGATTATAGAATTCAAAGTATTTTGCTTCTGCTCTTATTTGGATCATTTTGTATCAACTTCATGAACTTGAAAGTTGTAGAACCAGAAAAAAAAAACATTGCTAGAATGATTTTGGACCAAACTAACCAATTTCAGAAATACCTAATTGAAATTGATACTAGAATTAAAGACAATGGTAAATATGGGCACTATACAAAAATCACAACCATGAATCCATGAAATACCAATAGTGATTGGAGGACAGGAAGGGAGGAAAGAACTTTGGATCTGACATTGACACTCAAGAGTTGAACTTATTAAGAAAGATGTTATATGTGGCCCACTCCTTCTCTCTGTCTGTCTCTTAATTTCTCTCTCTCTCTCACACACACACATACACACACACAGAACAGGAGGGGTTTGATAGAATTCATCCCACAGAAAGAGACTGTGGGATGTCTCCCATAAGAGTGTGAGCTCAGTTCTAGTTCAGGCTGGAGAATCTGGATTCCATTCCTAGCTCCAACAGGACTTTGGTTCCAAATTACCACACTGAGGAGTTGCCACAATAAGTATTATCTTTGAAAACTCTTAAAGCTCCATAGAGAAGTGTCTTATAACTACTCAATGATACATTACTTAAATTGGCAAACCAGGACAGCAGCAAGGCCGTGAGGTGTATAATAGCAAAACAACAAAGGATGGCCAAAAATGACATTGGAACATTTCTGGGCGTGAATCATTGTGATTATAGAACTTACTTGATAGGCAACCACGCAGCAGGTTTTGAGACAAAATAAAGTGGAATTTAAGTGTCCTATCTTAACTGGGAAATATATATGCCCTGGTAATGCATAAGCTATTCATGGTAGAGTTGACCCTGGGACCTGCTTCTAGCCAATGAGATCTGAACCAAACTTTACTGAGAAAAGTGGCGTTATAAAAAGATTTCTTTATAAAAGAGGACAGATGAAGCAGGTTCTATTCTTCATTGTTTCTTTCTGTCTCCCATGGCGATGTAATGGCTGGATCTGCAGCAGACATCTTGTGACCGTGAGACAAGCACAGAGATGAAAACCAGCATTCTGAGATGACAAAGCAGAAAGGAAAAAAGATCCTAAGACATCCTTGAGCAAATAAGCCAACACTATCAACAGTGAAACTCTGGATATCTTGTTACATAAGAAAAAGTACATCCCAACATTTAAGCTAATTTTTGTTAACATACTGTTGCTTGCAGCCAAGTATATTTCTAACTAATACGCCATTGGTTTCCCTGATTAGGAAGATTTTCCTTATTCTCTGGCTACATTCTTGTCTTGTTTTTCTCTGGCACTTAATTTGCCAGAGAAGCTCAACCCTAAAGTCCTCAAAACATCCTACTGTCACCAGCTAATTGCCCTAAGGAACTCAAGGGTGGGTTTGGGAGCAATTAACTGTTTTCCCAAATTGTTTTTTTTACCCCCCTTTTGTTTTGTTAAGGAGATGCAATCACCAACCACCCTGAACCAGACCAAGCCTCACCACAAGAGCTATGCCTATGGCCTTTGCCTTATTTTTAATGCTAAGATCTCTCCAGGAGGAGCTTAGGCCTTGTTACCATAACCTGCAGTGTCTGCGGAAGCATGTTTCCAACTGAGTCTGCGCAAGTGAAAGCCCACTTCTCCCTTTTGAATATTCATTCCCCATCCCAAATAAAAGGTCCTTGCTTCCCTTTGTTTGGGGAGGCCATGATTTTGGAAATTATTCTGCATGGTCTCCTATTTGCTGCAAATATACTTTACTTTATGAGACAACTACTTCTGGCGGAGAGTCTGATTTAACTTGCCAGGAGGCAAACCCGCTTTGGTTTTGGTAACACTACTCAAAATCTTTATCCATTTCCTTATCAACTGTTCTTATTACATTCTATTGTCCACTGACTGCCTACTGCTTCTATCCTAATAACCATTCTCATCTCCCTTACCCTCTGTCTACTCCACAAGTAGGAAGTGCTTAAATTAGTTCATTTTCATATTACCTCTAACTTCCACCCAGTTCTCATCACAGAAAAAAAGCACTCCTTATTCATGTCTACCACTACAGTCCCACCTTGTTCAGACCCTATGCTATGACTAATCCCTCTTCCGTTTAGCCATTCATCAATATTTATTGAGCCCGTGCTGTATGCACATGTTGTGAGCAGGGCAGAACAATTAATCATTGTGTGCAGACTCCAAAGGAAGATTATCTAGGTTCAAATCCTGTGACTTTGGGGAGTTCATTAAACTCTCAGTGCATGAGTTCCCTCATCTGTAAAATGGGGATAATAATATCACATATAGTTCCTAGGATTTTGTGACAATTAAGTGAGTTCATTCATCTAAAAGTATGGAGCACAGTGTCTGGCTCATCATAAGAACTCAGTACACATGGTTTATGGACCATGGCATTTACAAAGTTGTTTAACCTACACTTCTGCAATCAGGAACTTACAGTCAACGTGAAGTGGGGGGGGTCTTCATATAAAATTACAATTTTAGATGGAATATTTGTGCCAGTAAAAGAAGGTTAAAACAAAGAAAAACTTATTTCTAGCTTGGGTGATAAAGACCTCAGGAAAGGGAAATTTTGAACTTAGTCCTGAAACTACTGTATACAGGCTTTCTCCTTCCCCTCATTTATGCAGCTTTTTTAAAGTCTTCCTTGGTCATCAATCCCCCAGTTGAACCTGGCTCTGTTTCCTTAGGAAACAGGAGCGTCCTTTTAATCATTTGGGGATGGAGTGATCATGCGAGCCAATGGAGCTCTGCACGCAATTTGCACACAGAGCACTAAAGTGAAGCTATGCCCTCTGCTCTGGCTGGTTCCACAGGCCCCTGGATGTAGCCAGCTCTCTGCAGCCCTTCAGGATAAAACTCTTTTAATTCCTCTTCCAGTCACTTCCGTCTAGCCCTGGCTGACCTATTTGATGGTAGAGATGGGATAGCTTTGGTGTGAGTTGCACCAAGGGTATGGGGTAGGGAAGAGCTAAGCTGCTATAAATTTTCCACATGCTGCTCAAGCTCTAGGTGACCAGGAGCGGGGCAGAGGCTGAGTCTGTCTGGGGAAGATTCAAGCTGCAGGGAGGGGCCATGATGCTCCAGCTGACCCTGACCCTGGAAGGGCTGCATCTACAGTGCTCCCTCATCTAATACGGTGCTCTGGCTCAGGGTGCCTGTGACAGGGACCCTTATCAATGGTGTACAGAGAGAGGGAAATCCTTCTGTGTTGTGTTTTAGTATCATGCCCCAGTGTTACAGTTCTGTCATTTTAATACATGGTCTCTAGCCAGGGAGCAAGCCAGGTGTGGACTTGCTCCAGGGTCTACTACAGGCTCCCTTTGTTTTCTAGACATATATATATATTAACGTTAATTTCCAAAATATACATATATGTTAGGGGAATGGTGTCCATTACCTAGCTTCCACAATTATGGTCAATAAAGCAGTTTCCAAAAAGTCACTCAAAATACATGTGTCTTGTTAGGCTATTCACCCAGGACAACTTGCTATATTTACCTATTTAAATATTGATGTAAATAAATACTTATAAATATTATAAATATAAATACTTAAATATTTATAGAAATACGTGTTCTATATTTACATGAATAAGTGCCCTAGTAGCCCTAACAAGGAATGTTTGTCTTAAGGTGATTTTCTGTCTTCGACTTCACCTAGAATCAGGTAGCAACCTCTCTAGTTAGAAGGAAAATGTGCATGCATGTGCACACACACACACACACACAGTCACACACATGCCTAGGCATATACTAACATTTCACCTCTGGCGAGGCACCAGGTTATATGTTCATTCTTATTTGATTGGTCACAAAGCTTTAGCATCTGTCTGTATCTGTGGCTTTATCTTACACCTAGCCTTTCCCATCATGCTGCTCTCCTTGCATCTCTACCCAAGTTGCTGTCAGGTAGAGAAATTGTGCTTTGGCCCACATCAGGGCCCCAGGGCTGCACTGAGTAACTGTGAAGTCCGTCTCTTGCAGCCCTCACCCTCCCTCTGCTCTTCTCCTGCCCTCTGTCACTTCCTTGTGTTAGTTAAGTCCATATCTCTCACCCCCACAAGATTGAATGTAGGGGTCACGACCTGTTCATCGACAAATCACCTAGAATAAAATGCATAGATACAGCAGCTAATCTGTGTCCTGAGAAGCCCGGTTCAAAGATTCACAACCCCTGCCGCCCACACTCCTGCAGCAAGAGGATCCTCGCTCTAGACATGACACTCTTGCCCGCAAAATCATAATTGCTTCCTGTTGCCTAGCATATTAAATTGCTACTCCTCATCCGGGTTATGGAGATCTTCTGCCCAAACTCCCGCCTTTCTCATAGCTGGTATCCCTCCTCTCACAGAGAATCTGTGATCAACGAAAACTAAGCCATTTCTGGTTCTCATCCAGACCATGCCCCTTCCTCTGGGCCTTAGGGCATTTTATTTCGTCTCTCCTTTTCTCTACCAACAGTCTCTCAGCTTCTTCCAAATACCCCTGCACAAAGAAGAAACCACTCTCCCGATCTCTCCTTCTCTGCTTAGGAAGGCTCCAGGTCTCATACGCTTCCTTTAACTTCCATTTCTCTTTCTTCAAGACTTTATTCAGGAAGGACTCACCTTCCTTGCCTGGGTTGTGTTTTCCTAACTGGACCCCAGGCCCTTGAAAGACGTTACTTTTTCATCATGCCAGCGGGGCCTAACGGCGAGTTCTTCATCAAGGACACACTCAATAAACGTCATTGATCGACAGGCAGCAGTAAAGATTTTGTTTTGTTTTGTTTTGTTTTTATGGTAGCAACTTCTCTCACAAAAAGAGGATGGACTTCTGACCTCCAAGTTGTTGTCATTGTTGTTTTTAAACATGCAACACAGTAATGTATTCCTAAGCTTGTTTTCCTCAATGTTCCACACCACTTAGACTAATGAAAGAAATTCATCATTTAGGAGCTTGTTTCAATTGCAAATACTAGAAAGTGCTCCAGGAAAACGAAAACAAAAATCTATGGCTCTAGGGTGCTCCTTGACATAAAAATATCTGTGTTTTCTTTCTGATAGAAAAAAGAAGAAAAGAAAAATACTCTGTGCTGGCAAGGGGCAAGTTCAGGCAGCTAATGGATCTTTCTGTCAGCTGTCATTTGTTTCTACGAAGTGTTCCATACCCTTTACTGGAGATGAATACCGCTCATGTCTACAGAAAGACCCGGGGTGGCGTGAGGTGGGATGCAGGCATTTCAAAGTCATTCTTCTTCTCCATCTCTGCCTGTGTTGTTCAAGTGCCTATTTTCAATTTGCAGTTGTGCTGGGAAAACGTTTTGATTCTTGATTTAGAATGTGTGCTCTCACAAGGTTCCAAGAGGGTTTCAGGCAGAGAGATAAAGCCTGTCTCTTTATGTTTCTTTGCAGCATGTGCTCTGTGGCAATAATACATACCCCACACTGTGCTTAAATCCCTGGTTTTATGAAAGTCAGTCCAACCCCTGTTTGGTGAGCCTGTTGACATGCAAGGACTGTTCCCTGAGGATGCAAGCCAGTTGCAGCACCTTCTCTCTCATCTTTTCTTTGTTTCCCGTACTATTCATGATTCTTAGGAAAATTACAGCGTGAAAGGCACAGGAGAAACTGGAACTGCAGTAAAAGTCAGCTGTAAACAATATATCTGACACTGCTGATGATAGTAACAAGACCTTTTTTACGCAGATAATAAGGCTTGGCTTCTATGCTTTGAGCAAGGGTGAAACAAACCTTCAGGCACCAACCAGCCGAGTCCCAGATTACCTAGGCCAACTAAGGGCCCACAAACTCTTTTCCCAGGTAACATAATCTGCAAATAAATCACGTCCAAGAAAACTGAGCGAAAGTTCAAATGCATTATAAGCTAAGACTGTCAAGCCAAGAACATACAATCAGACTGTCTGTAGCCAGAGGGGTTTGATCTCACCTCAGAAACAGCCTTCCATCTAACAAAATACTAAAAAGCCTTCCAAAACTTTTACCATTCTCGCCAAAATGTATCTTTCATCACTTTAGCAAAGTGCTGTAAACTCCTTGGAGAGGAGATTCTATATTTATGCAGAATGTTGTCATCTAGATGCTGGTATTTACCAGATTTTATTTCATAACATTTTTTTTTTTCCCAGTCAAACTAGCTGGATTGAATTTCAAAACTGAGCTTTCTTTTCAGAGGTACTGGTGGGGCATGGGGAGGTTGAAGAGCATCAAATCAAAATCTAATGAAGTTTCTAATGATCAAATAAATAATCACTTGACATTTATTGCCATGCTTGGCAATCTGCAGAAATGGAATAGAGCAGAGATGCCGGCAGCCCCATTTCCCATAGATTTACATTATGCCACCATATAGAATTAAGCTGACATAAGCTCTTTAAGACCCACTAAAGCAGCAGATTTTATACAACTTGTTTAGGTTTTTTTTTTTTCCCTCTCCATGATCCCGTATTCCCTGAATAACTCTTTCCATCCATTTTCTATTCCTTGTTCTTTTGAGAGGCCTGCTGGAGCCTTCCCTTCCTGTCATTTCAGGCTATAACCCTGCAGTTTGAGTTTATCTTAGCTGTAAAATGCAACAGTAATTTATATGCTCCCTTACTCCAGCCTCCTCTGAGGCACTGGCTGCCAGCTGTCTACCCAGCAGTTTAAAGAAAGAGCTGTAATGAGCGAGAGTGCGGCGGGGGAGGGGGCGGCGCCACATCAGAGTGCTTTATTTCTGCTTCCTTAGTGAGCACTGGATCCACATAAATGGCATTTTCTGGTGCTGACTGACAGCCCCATAACCTCCTTCCTCCCCTCCAGCCCCACCTCCCCCCTTCCTGCCTCACACCGGCCTTATGGGGACAGGTTTTCTTGTTTCTTCCTTTCCTTTCTGAGTCAAGGAGAACAGAGCGAAAAGATGAGACGAAGCCTGGGGCAGCTGTGATGTGGCGTGGGGTGTGAGTTTTGAGTGCAAACCTTGCCCCTCTGTATCAAGAATATGCTCTTGGAGCTGCAAGATACAGCTTCCCAGTAGCTTCACACACTTGACGCCGTTCAATTTTTGCTGGGCTATTGTGGTTATATTTTTTGAGGTGATTCAATTGAGGTTTCTTTTCTTTTTTAAAATATTCCAGCAGTAGGCTTATTCGCTTCGTATGTTTTTTAAAAAATAGAGGGCACAGTCATTTTTGTCTCAAATCCAAAATCTATTCCCCAAGCACTCTCTCTATCCAATTTTTTTTTGGGTAAAATATGCCCTCTTTCATGCACAGTAGCACACACAACAAGTTCTGAGAGTGTGATTCAGCCCAAAGCAGGCACAAAGAATTTTTCCCTGGACTGCTAAAACCATATGGCTGTCTTTTGTCAGTCCATTGAAAAAAAAATCCCACTTCACAAGAGGGAAAGAAAAGATTTGAAACTCTCTGTATTAAGAGTTCAGTATTAAAGCTGTTGCTGTGTAGGAGATAGAAATGCGCCCTTGCTAAGGATCTGATTCCTTTTTTGTGATATTTCTCAATGTGTTGACTATTAACATCTCCAAGGAAGACCTTGTCGCTTTGGGATTCATATCTGCCACATCTCCCTTTAGCTTTGTGTAATCTCGATGTTTGTCCAAAACTGATATATCTCAGCAGACATCAGAAAAGCAAAACCTAGGAGCTGTGTTGAAGAAGGCTGAGCTCCAGCCCAGTGGAACGCAGTTTGAAGGAAGGAGGGGAGCAGCAGTTAACTCTTGCAGATAGTGGCCTTTCCTTGCTTCAGTCACCACAGAATGGTCTTTTTGGATTATTTGTCTTTCCTTAGCTAGGTCTACTGGCCACAATTGTACTTTCAATGGAGAAATGATTCACAATCTGACAAATACCTCACATATCTTTTTTTGTGGCTCTCATTTATTCTTTTATAGCTTGAAAAACGTAGGAAAGATTCTCATGTTTAGGAAACATAAATTTCCCTCAGGTTTCACAGAGAGGATGGGAATAATAGCTTCTTTCTGACTGTTTAACATAATATCTTTGTGATATTTCATTGTAACTATAATTTCGGGGGAATTTGCAGAGAGAAAACAGGAGAAAGCTAACTGGAGGGTACTCTCTTCTCTATTAATCCTTCTATGCTTTCAGCAAAAGATAAGTTGGAGTCTCTCCAACCTTTCTTCTCATTTCCTTTCCAAATGGTACTAGATTTATGAAGAAGGAAAGTAGATCTGAAAGACCCGTGTATTTCTGGTGTTTTCTAAATGCATAACACACAGCCATTTTACTGTTGAGGAATAGCAATGTGAATGTACTTACTGGTTCTGAGGACTTTGAAGTAAAAAGATCCCTGAAGCTACCTCTTATTTAAGGAGCTATCTAAGAAATAAAGAAAATACTTTGGAAAGCCCAAAGTGCCATATCCTAGCGTATTTAGATATTGGAATCAGAGCAGCTTTCCAGACAGAAAGCAACATAAAACAGTGACTAGGAAAAGCGTAGGATAAGGAGAAGGCAGATGGCCCAGATCTACTACCTTTTGGAAAATTCTGAGGATGAACCATAGATCACAGAGCAATCACACTTCCCACTTTTTCCGTGTTGGTGGAGGCTCGGGGGAGTAAGAGGATAACAGTGGTGGAGAATTATTTCTTATTTAAACTAAGGAAGTAGATGAATCATTGAAATTTATGGACATGATGATATACTGCAAGGAGCATTTTAGGAATATGGTTTTTTAAAACCTGGAATTGATTGTTGATAATTCTAAGTCAGCATTAGCTTTTCAATGATATTCAAACATGGCTGATTCACTTGAAAGAAATTATCCTTCTACTGAATTACTTGTGCTTTTCAGTATGGAAAAAGTTGAATCCACTTTTATATTATAGACTTGGATGCACTATAAATTAAAGTATCCCAATTAAACAAAACCGAAACAAACACAACATCTTCAATTCCATGTAAAGGTGGAGATTAGCACATCATTGCTTTCTAGCAGGAGAACCTTGTGATAAGAGTAGAAGTTAAAAAAAAAAAGAAGGAAAATTGATGCAGGATGAAAGAGTAGAAATGATTTTAAAAGATGTCAGGGGTGGACTCCACTGGAGAGTGACTAGCAGAATGCATGAATTTCACGTCTCCAAAGCACGCTCTGTCTTTTAGTTCAGAGCAGGATCCCTAGAGAAACTGAATAGATGAATCAAAGTAAATGGCATCAACCCTAGAAAACAACACATAAAGATTAATGGTGTAGAGGTCAGGCAATAATCAAGATGACTCATTTGTATATCTTTTTTTGGATTTAACATCCTTTGCCCTAACTGTCTTTTGAAGCTACTCAGGGTTTAAAAGGAAACTCCTCAGCAATGTGTAACAAGGTTAGGGCCAATTCTTTGCCCATTTCAAATCAGAAATTGCCTTTAGATTAACAAGTTCCTTTTAGCACATTCTCACTATATTTAGTAGTGAATTAGCCATTGTGATTGCTGGCATAGTAAATGCCAGCATCTAGACCGAATTTCACATCACTAGGGCTGTTATCACCCTTCCCTAAATTACTAAGTACTAATTTGACCTGGCGATGTGACATTCATCACAAACTCTTTTAAAAAATTCTACAATCTTTAGCTCTTCTAGCCTAAATACACATGCTCAGAATATTTACACACACACACACACAGCCTAAATTTGACTGAAAGAGTTCTTCTCTAAGATGGAAATTTCATTTTGCACCTGAGTTAACTGAACAGCCACAAGGACCAAATGTTTTTCCTCCACATAGAAATGTAGCAGGTAATAAAGCTGTCTTTGTAGTAAACTGAAAATTCACTACGTAAAAAAGAACTAATTTGGCGACTATGTTAAACATACATTTATATAAAATAGTTCCGGCCCTGGAGGAGCTTATAAACTAGTGAGGAGGGAAAAAAGCTTACAAAATTTGGAAAATGGCCAGCTACAGTCAGCAATAAGTGCCAAGTGAGTGGTGCAGGGAATAAGGGCCCTCAAACGTCAGAGGAGGGAAGCATTGCTTTGGTTTAGGGTGGCCTGGAAAGCATTTGTATAGCTGGAAAGTTATGGGTTTAAGCTTAGAGAAGGAAAGGGCTAGGTATATAGGAATAATGGCAAAGACTGGCCAAAAGGGAGGCAGGGGGATGAGAGTAGAGACTGCTGCAGATAGAAGCAGGGATATGAACATGGGAGAAAACAGTCTGTTCGTTGAAGAGAATGAGTGAACAAATGTTTCTTGAGATACTATAGGTACCAAGCGCTGTCTTATTTACTGGGGATATAAAAGTGATGAGGTCTTTGACATCCAAAGATCCTTAATGGCAAAAGTCAGTCCTATTGGGCAGCATGTTGTAATGGCCCTAGGTTCCATCCTGGCTCTGTTTAACTGTTGATCTTGTTACAAGTCATTGTGTCTCACAAAATAATAAATACACACCCACATACATCAAAGGGACCAAATAAATTCAATACAAATTCCTTGAGGGCTTACTATGTCCCAGGCACCCTGCCCGTTTAGCTACAGAATTGAGAATATGGCTGGTGATTAGAACAAGGAGGCAGACTGGAAAAGTGGCTAAGAGTGTGGGCTTTGAAACCTTTTGACCTGGGCTCCAGCTCTTTCACTTACTAATTTGCAACCATGGACAATTTAACCTCTCTCAGCCTCATTTTCCTCATCTTTAAAATAGCAATAACAATAATACCTACTTCTTGGAGCTTGTAAGGGATCAGAATTGGCCACCTCAAAATGTGCCTCTTTGCCTTGATTATTTTTAAGAACAAAAGACTCTGAAAGAAACTTTGACCTCCCCTCCCAACTGCCTGGAAGAATTTAGATAAAGGCCTGTCCCCAGGACAGGCCATCACTGTAGATAACTGGGTATTGGTAGACTAGGAGGATCCTTGCTAAGTCCATTCTTATCGACATTCTATCTACCAAACATTTGCTTTTCCATTTCCATGTGAATTGCTTTCCTCCCCTTTAAACCCCCAAACCACTATCCCCAACATCCTCTTTTGTCTTTAGCTGAAGATGATATTTAAGGTGGCAACTTTGGCCATTCTGGAGAACTGCTCAGTTTTCCTGGGTTTCTCCCACATATACATGTTATAAAACTTTGTTTGATTTTCTCCTGTTATTCTGTTTCATGTCAATTTAATTTGTAGACCAGACAGAAGAACCTAGAGGGTAGAGGATTTGTCTTCCTCCCCTACAAGCTCTTGTGAGAAGTGTGTCATAAAATTCATGAAAAGCACATAGAAGTGCTTGAAAAATGCTAGCTGTTATTAAGAATGCCTCATGAACTTAAACTCACTCTCTGCAACCCATATCCTCCTTTCTTCTTTCCTGTATGGGTTAGGCAGACTGATTTCCAACTTGTTTTTTTCTTTGGAATGAGTAGGGGTTGGGGAGGTACAGATAATTGGGTTAATAGTTACAAAATACAACAAGAATAGTTAACATTATTTGAAAGTATACTGTGTGCCAAGTATCGTTCTGAGCACCCTTCATGTACGAATTCATTATAATGGGCATATTATTCCAGCAAAATATTTATTGGTACAGATTGTCATTCTAATAAATTTCTATATATGACTCAAAAAAAATTCTTAACCCAAAATAATGCTGGCATGGAAAAAAATTTGGCTGTGTGCAGAAAGGGCAGGATAAGAAGACAAAAAGTAGAATCTACCTATTTTATTAAGCTATTTTGTTTCTCTTTAATCTGTGTGTGTGGTGGTGAAAAACAAGACTGCCACTCATATCCTCATTGTGAGAGAAACAGAAACCGTATGACAGTCTTAGCCAGGAGTTTATATGTAACAAACAGAATGAACATAAAAACTCAGAGATACTCAGAGTCCTAGTTTTAACACTTGGGTGTTTTCCAAATCGTACTATGTAATTAGCTATAAATTAAACTACAATGAAGAGGGGCATTTTAAGCAACTGTGGCATCCTTGAACTTGAGAGGTTTGCTATGTGTAAAGTTTACCTTCTCAACAAGAAATCAGAAATAAGAAAGCTTCGTTCAGCACACTACATGACTACTGATCAAAACTGCATGCATTTTCAAAATTGAGGGTTTTTTGCAAAATGGAAATAAACACATTGGAGAAAATATTTCATTGCATTGGTAAATGTCTGGGTTTTGGAGGAGTTTTCTGGATTACCACAATAATTTTGCTTAGAAATAATGCAGTGCTTTGGACATTTAGAATTCCTCTTTTTTTACTTTATAAATTTGGACTCGCAACCCATACTGATTGTATAACTATTGCCCAAAACTGCAGGTTCAAATGTCTATGGATGGCAAATAGTATTTACCAAACAATCATATAAGAAGTTAAGAGCAGATGAATAGGAAATATATCATTAATAGTTCTTTAACAATACAGACAGCTCTAAAAACAAGGGTCAATTTGTTTGACAAAATAACAAGGCTTGGTCAACACCAACGCCCTAAATCACAAAAGCCTGTTTTGCAATAACTGTGGGATGCCGAGAGCAAATCCAATTCAACACTTACCTCACTGTAGAGGGACTTTTGGAAAGGATAGCCATTGAATGATATAAGTTTTACAGGCCCCAACACATTCTGTGTTTAACCAGTTACTTCTGGCAACAAAGAAATGTGGTCTCCGTCCTGAGCAGCGAATTTTCTCTCTTGGCCAGAGCTTAGAGCTCAGGATCCAAACCAGAGATAAATCAATGAAAATCTCTACACTAGAATTTCCTTGTTAGAGGAAAACAAATGGAGAAAAATGAGGTTTGGGATTTCATTCTTTTCTTTTTATAATTCCCTTTTGTCTTTTCTAGGCTAATTCTTGCTTTTCTTTCTTCTCTTTTCCCTAATCTCCATATTCAACAACACGCCTAAAGCGTCTCCAGTTTCACGAATTTCTGCTTCAGCATATCCTTCTTTAAACTTTCCTTTTGAGTCCTCCCCCACCTAGATTCCCAGATCCCTTTTGGGACTTAATGGATAAGTGTATGTATGTGTGTATGCATTTACACCTATAGACAGATTTGCAAATCTTCAAACGGCAGAAGTTGGAGCAGGGTGACCAGGGACAAGGAGGTCATTGTTACCGTGTCTAAGAGCCGTAGTCTATCGATGAGGAACCAGAGACCCAGAGGGTTAGATCGGCTTGAAGTCATCTGGGGGCTAATTGCAGAGCCAGAAACTGACCCCAGGCCTCTTGACTCCAAGGACCTGTCTGCTATGCTACAAAGCCTTTTCAAAAACATCAGAAGAAGCATTTATAGAAAGTTCAAGATTAGTTTTCAATGCCCTACTTCCTCCAACACCGATTCACATGTAGCATGAATGTCTAAGGATAAATGAGTTTATAAAGTTTGATGCTCAGAAGGAAAACAAAGGAAAGGAAATGAATACTTCAGAAGGGAGTCAGATTATGTTACCAGGGACTCTTACCCTTAGGTTCGAGAAGTGAAGTCCGGCAACGCAGAGCAACCACTTGGTTTAGAATTCCTCTGAATTCCTTTAGTCCCTTAGGCCAGTTAAAGGGAAATGATCTGACTGTTCTGCATCTGCTAGTGATTGAAGGCAAATGGGAAGCATTGCACGAGTTCTCGTTCAAAAATTATATAGTGCACACGGCTATTGTGAAAGTAAACATTGCAAATCGCAGCTGACCCAGTCTGACTAATAAACGCCAAGACACCTCCAACATATGGGGAACCGATGCTTGAACAGACACAGAGGGAGTTACCAAAAATGTGCCAGGGAGAAAAAATAATTTGTTGCAAAGATGTGTGTGTTAGTTCCTGTTATCCTCAATATTTAGTCGTAGTTAGAAAGTAGAGAGAGTTATATTTCCAAGGAAACATTCTTGAGAACTCCCCTACCCTTCTCCCTGCTTTAGTTCTCTAAACATTCTTCCCAGGCAGTCTGTGTGATGACATAATAGAAGTCTGATTTTCTAGGGAAATTGTACAGGCATTTAAACCAACATTACTGGCATGGAGCACTGGAAAGATTCCCATATGGACTTGTAATGGGCTGTGATTAAGTAAAAATAAAATTTGTGTTTACCAAGGGGTACAATTCGTAACAAAAGGAGGTAAAGTAAGGCCAAGCTATTTGCACTTACCACACTAGATTAAACCACAAATTACTGCAAAATAGCTATTTACCCCTTCCCAGCATGCCCATTTTAATGATGCTTGCTCTTGATCTTTGTGAACCAGAAAGTCAGGGCCCTAAGAGAGGAACATAAGTGTGTAGGCGGCTGTTGTGTTTGTTTCGGTCCAGCAGGATTTCTTGGATCCAAGAGTTGAATGGGAATCTTCTTTCTAAGCCAAATGTGTCCTAAGCCAGAAATTTCTGCAGCTCAACTCAAACTTAACTTCAGACATAGGTTTGCCAGAGGACTTAGAAAGATCCAGAGACAAGAAGAGAAGGAGAGAGAGAGGGAGATTGAGAGAACGGGAATTCCTTTAAGAAAAACAGATTTAATCTAAAGATAATGAAGACATGGATTGTACCTTTTGCATTTCTCACATGCTAGGTAAAAATTACAGATTAACTTAAAATTTATTTTGGTATCCTTTCATTCACATGACCCTTCCCAAACCAACCACTATCCAGCATACTCCTACTGTGCTCCTAATGTCCAAAGACAGACCAACTCCAAGTTTCACTCTGATAGTCTATCAGCATTGTTATTTTTTTCTCTGTAATCAACCCTGAAAAAGCTTTTTTGTTTGGAAAAAAAAAAATGGTTCATCTTCAACTCTGAATCTAGGAACCTCTGAGAACTGACTTACCTTGCACTATTGTCATATTATATTTTAAATTGTTTAATGAATAATGTCAGAATCACTTTTTTTCCTGGGAAAATGCTTATACTCTAATGTAAACCCAAGACAATAATAAATATTTCAATATTAGAGCTTTTAGAATGAATAAAGTGATTCAACCTAAAAGAGAGTGCAGAACTCTCAGAGTATACTGGAATGTTTTGCATTTTTTTCCTAAACAATTTGAAAAACCGTGTCAAGTAAGTGAAGAAAGAATAATAATAAAGGGATTTGTTGCATTCATGTTCATGTCACATTCAAGAGCCTGTGAAATTATTTTGCCTGGGAATCTAAAATGCTAGACTAGTTCTTGGCATAACTCAAAAGCGAGCACTTACTTATTCACACTCCTTGGTCTCTTCCAAATATAACAAGAACAGCTTTGGAAATGCTTCTGCAAGCAAAATATCTTTGAGAGGAAGAAAAATCCTCAATTTAATTCTAGCTATAGGACTTAGATCAGTTTGGAGATATCTGGGTCTATTAATAACAGTATATTCTTACTTATGAAATAGAAGTTTCATTTTGAAAAAAATGTGACATAGAAGTTTTTTGTCTTGTTTTTAAGAGAAAGTGTAAAAGAACAGCCCTCTTCCTTATGGGTCAGGATATCCAATGGGTGAGCTGTGACAAGAATGTCTGCAGCCAAGAAGTACCCAGTTGATGTGGCCAAGTGTGAGTTTCATGTTTCCCTTGGGGCCTCCCACCTTGCTCACCCTCAGGAAATCTGCTCTTCCATAAGGCTCAAATCAAAGTCAACCCTTTCTTTGACTTCTGTTACCACAATTAAGGCATCATATATTATGCCTTACAATTTCCAGCATAATATAGTAAACATTAATAGTTTGAATAGTTGAAAATCATTATTTAATAGCTAATAGTTAATTAGCAGTTCATATGAAGACTAACAGGGCTTTGGTCACAATGCTCAAGGAAGCTGGGAAGGCTGTTCTCAGGTTTCAGACTTGTGGTGATGGTACTTAGAGGGCAGGAACTGTATCAAACATAGGAAGGGTGGTCACATGGTTCTGGGCAACCAGAAAACAATGACAAGTGTCAATTTTCTTCCATTCTTTGGTTTTGTCACCATTTTCTAGTCTTAAGCATCCCAATAACAACAATATGCTACTTCTTAACACAAATATGCTCTTCCTTTCCTCACAGAGGAACAATCGAAATTCTCATCTGTTAATGTATCCAGCATTCCAGTTCTATCACTATATAACGACAGACTGTAATCTGAGAGTTACACTGTGATATTAACCATCTCCACTAAACCCTACATAAGATAGTAGGGAACCAAGAGAAGAGAAGGTGGCGGAAAACCATGGCAGTAAAGAAAACAATCTTTGTTTCTGAAATTGTTTTGAGGTTATAGCTGGCACTAATAAGTTCCTTCTTCTGCTATCCATTCTATCTTCCATTTGCCTTCCTTCGGTGGCACCTCAGCTGATTCAGTCTTCTTTGTGGGGTGAGGTTATTCAAAACGTCACTCATAAGCTACCTCCCCATGTGGATATTATATAATCTTCTACAGAAGAGGCAGTCCTTGTCCCAAGAAAATATTCTTTTCTTTTACCATTGCTTAGCAACAATCCTATTTCTCTTGATAAGTAGGAAAAATGACCCCTCTAAGCATAGAGACCCTCTCTTTTGCTGATTTATTCAATGGCATGAGGTACTTATAATGTCCATGAGTAGTCTCAGCTTCTAATTCAGTGGAATCATTGCTATGTCCCCTGGTGGAAGCATCTACACATTGAGTCCTGATACATCTAAATCAGTAGACTCTAGGGAAAAGGTGATGTGGAGCAAAAATTTTGGAAGTGAACCATTGGCTGCAAGAGCGTAGAGGCCACTCTCATTTCTCACTGTTGTCTAGACCCGTGTTTTCTGGCCGTGGGAGAATAATCACAAAATATTAACCATTGACTTATTCTATATCATATTCTATAGGGCAGATGCCAATCTCACAAGGTCTTTCAGCAACTGCAGAAATTAAGGCTTCAATAGACCAACCATCTTTTCACAAGGCCAGATACCTCATATTTAATGATGGACAAGGTATCTACTAGGTCCACAGGTGAGGTCCTTGGTGGAAGCATGGTAGACAAGGAAAGAGGATCTAAACACAGATAGTCATCTATTCCAGAAGAAGAGGGCTATATTTGAACTATCATTTATAGCTGGCTGAGTCATCTAAGGTATGGGACCATATCTGGTCTCAGAGTTTGTCACTGTTGCTAGGAAACTTGTTCCCTGTGAATGATGTCATCAGGCTAGCCTTGGTGAAAATAAATACCTATTGGGAAGCTCATGCAAAATTTTATTACTCATACCATGGCCACATCTTTATAACCCCTTCAAACAAGAATTGAGGTGGCTTCCATGCCAGGGAAGGAGGCTGACTGACATCCATACAGTACCTCATATTATCTACCTGAGAGTTGAAAATCTCTTCCACAGCAGAGCCTCATCGTGACTGCTCACATGGAAAACATATATTTTCAAACTCTGAGAAGTTCATCCAGATAGCTCTTACCCAATCTTCTTTATCATGAAACATCATCATCCCCCTCACCCCAAATCTTATTCCTTCCACAATTACACAGTTAGCTGCTGCTTCTGTATCAGTGATCTATAGCTTCAGACGTGTCTTTATCAAACAAGTGGACAATGAGATGCACCACCTGGAATTAGGACCGTGAGAAGAATGACCCTTTGCAGTGCTCTTCAGATTGCCACAGCTACAGAAGTAACAACACTTACCTCTGGTTGATGACATCACATAGTGCAACATTTTCTGTTATCCAGGTTTCAGTGGCATCCTTTTCAGGTTATGAAGCCATAGGTCTTGCTTAGGGCAGGAATGACAATATGCAAGAAGTGTGCCCAGAAAAGGTGCTCACATTACTTATTTGTGCTTTCAAGTTGGGTCTCTGTTATCACCTATAATTAATAATAAAATATTGCCAGCCTTCTGACTTTTAGCTTCCTGGGAAGTTAAAAATGAACACCTCAGGTTACAGGGTCAGCTGCTATCTGATGACCAGGCACCCAGTTGATATGTGTGTCCAGGGTAAGACCAGGAGTTGTTTCTCTAAAGAAAAAGAGTTATTAGTTATTAACTATAGTCACGTGGCACTTAACGACAGGGATGCGTGGTTAAACTATTTTGTCGTTGTGGGAACATTATAAAGTGTACTTACACAGACCTAGATAGTATGGCTTACTAAACACCTAACCTATATGGTACTAATCTTATAGGACCAATGTGATATATGTGATCCTTCAATGACCGAAATGTCATTATGTGGCACATGATTGTATTACTATTATAGTTATATTTATTATTACTGTTATATTATGGTTATTAACTATTACTATTATAGCTAAGTTATTCATTTTCCTTGCCTACTATAACAGTAACTACCAAAAGTTACGACTTTGCTCCAAAATCCTAGGGTCTCCCCTGGAATTCTCTTGTTGTGTCTTTCCACCTGTTCTGACAGCTTCCTAATCTGCTACCAACACTCCTGCTCCATCGAATCCACTGGTTCAAAGGAGACAGTGTCCTCGTTGCTTGCCTTGCAGCCTGGACCAGCGGGAGGCCTTTTTCAAACCCTGTTCATCTATCAAGTATAAGTTGTTCCCAAACATCAAAGAGGTCTACCAAGCATTCTTTTGTTCATTTGTTTTAAAGGTAGGAGGTGTAAGATACAGCAAGTAACTTCCACTTTGAAGAGGCTATTTTGACATGCTCCAGATGAATAGAGTCCAGAAACATCACTGAGCTCCCAGAACTCTGTATTTTAATAGAGTTTATTTTCTAGTCTCAGGCAGTTATGTCATCTTCTATGGCTTCGGGAATACTCACTACTCTCTAGGTTCCATAAACATATCAGGATATCTGTAGCAGCCTTCATGCAAGCTGATGAAGGTAAGCAGCCATCATCAGCTAAAAGCAAACAGCTTCTGATGCGTTTTGCTTATTGATATAAAGAAAGAAAGAGAAAAAGCATTTGCCAGCTCAGTAGCTGCAGAACAGTTACCAGGGCCTGGGCTGATTTGCACATATATGCAGTAACAGCTGCAATGGAAGATATCACCTAATTAAGCCTACAATAATCACTGTCATTGTCCCAGACTCTTGTGTCCTCTGTACCGGTCCACCATGTGAGTTAAATGGATCGTGATGGAAATCCTCACTCAGGCATATTTTGAGCAAACCACTTCCAACACTCAAGCCAGGTCACGGATTCCACAATCTATTTTATGCTTACTTTCCGAAAACCAGACTGATAGAAATCATGTTCCTCCTTTCCTCATCCGACCCCTCTCAGCATCATTTCTCACATACATTTTCCAAATTTTTGCTGATAAGCAGAAGAGAAATCTGACAATTGTTTTGATGTGCAAGCCATGTTTTCCCAAGTTTGACACTGTAATTGGCATTACTATTACAATCCCTCTAGAGTATTCTGTGTGATCTGACTTTTGATATAGGTCTGGAGGCAATGAGGACTGGTGGGAGTGGGGGCTGAGAAGTATTGGTTTCCTCTTCAAAGGTGATGTCCTAAGGTAAGTTCAATTCAAGGGCTTCCAGCCCCAAAGGGACAGCCTGAGCAAGGTGGGGGGAGGGGTGGACGGCAGGAATTGCTGCTGCTTCTGAAAAAGAATCATCAGTAGGATATGGGAGCTTGGGGTATTTTGAGTTATCCAACTCCATTCATATGCTCTCATTCCATTATTCAAGTTACGCCATATCTCATTATTCAATCAAAAGTAGCATTTTAGAGAGAAGAAAGAGTTAGCCAATTTTTCATTTATACTTATACATCCAGGGGAAGGTAACAAAGAGCAAATGTTACTTATTGATGACGGAAAACTCAGTTCTACCGAACGGAAAATTATTCCTCTACTCAGCAAACAAATTTTTCTAAAAACATATATGTAGTGGACAAAGCCGTCCTTTATTGTTCTGTTTGCATTTATGCAGCAAGTTTATAAATATATAATACATTCACAACATGGAAGCCAAATGGTCCTGCTGACTTTCCCCCTTGTATGGCAAATTAATTTGAAAACTCTAACTGGAAGATCTATTTCATACAGTGGAGGAATAGAGTGTAAATTCATTGGAAAATAAGGTTTAAAAATAAAATTCTAAATTAAATAACCATTTTATAATGACACTAGGCGACTCTAGGGCATGCTTTACTGGGCTGTTAATACATGCCTCGAGCAGCTGAAGGCACCCAAGGCGTGCATTAATAGACACTAAAACACGCCCTGTCATGGTTTAATGCTAAATTAATTAAGCAATAATGTGACCTGTATGAAGGTCTTTCCTGGTCCAGCAATTACTGAATGGAAGAGATAAAGGTATTTTCAGACATTGCTTGGCCAAACAATTGTTAGTTTGCAAAAAAGAACAAAACAAATTTTTTAAAAGGACAGTTTGATTTCTTTTGTCCCAAACGTAGTTTCAATGTTAAGTTTAGCACAAAGAAAGGGAATTTTTAGCACTTTTAGACCAAAGTCCTATCCATGTTTAAAGCATTCCTTTTAGAGCTTACAAATATAAATGCACACCTGACGACTTTGGTTTCACATCTATTTCATTTGAATATTATTAGACTGATCAGAGACGAAATTAGACACTTAAAGGCAGATTCAAAATACACATGTACGTGCTATAGGAAGCACGTTTATAGTCAACTGAGTTTCTCACTGCACTGACAAATTCTATTAATTCTTATTTTTATCTAATTCCTTTAAGATTGAATCTCTTTAAATTTAACTTCAGAATTATTGCTAGTGAGAAAAAGCTCTTGAAACATTTTCAATAAGAATTGCTTTGTAAATATAGACACCACTCTTCACATGAAAAAAAGATAAGAAAATTATACATAAGCAGATACATGTAGTATACGGTATAGATTATACAATTCAGCTTTTCCCCTGATTTTGAACCCAGACTTTTGTCTTGTTTGTACATCGATGTATGTCAAGTGCATAGAAGAATATTTGGTGCACAGAAAATCTCAGTAAGCATTTGCTGTGAGATGAATACATGAAAGAATGCTTGCTATGTACCACGTACTAGGTTAAGGAAACCAAAGCAATAGGATGTGGGGGCTGGCCCCGTGGCCGAGTGGTTAAGTTCGTGCACTCCGCTGCAGGCGGCCCAGTGTTTCGTTGTTTCGAATCCTGGGCGCGCACATGGCTCTGCTCATCAAACCATGCTAAGGCAGCATCCCACACGCCACAACCAGAAGGACCCACAACGAAGAATATACAACTATGTACCGGGGGGCTTTGGGGAGAAAAAGGAAAAAAAATAAAATCTTTAAAAAAAAAAAAAGCAAAAGGATGTGGTTCTTGCTCTCAAGTTGCTCAGAACCTATCAGGAAAGAAATGAATATTTCTGGAACTAGCTATGATATAATTTTGTTTTGTAGTTTCATTTTGTTATTTTAAAATTTATTTTGAAGACTATTTGGGAAGGTTTCACTGTGACCATTTTGAAAGTGTGTACGTTTTCACTAGACTGGATGAGAAGCTCTCTTTCAGGCAGAGAAAAAAGTCACAAAAGAACAAATGAACAGAAGTGCATTGTGACAGAAATGTTAGGGCTAGAGCTTGGGTGTGTTGGGGGGAGGGAGGTGCCAGAGAATGCGGGAGATGAGGCTGGACCAGAGCTTGGACCCCGGTGGTAGAGGACCTTGAACATCTGCCAACAGTGTTTTAAAATGAAGGCAGCAGCCAACTTGTATTCAGTGTTGCATAGGGGTTCAACCGAGAAAATCTAAAAATCATCCACATTATCTATTAGGGGGTTTCTTAATGATCCTTGCAAAAAATGAGTTTAATAAAATGGTAGCCAAAGAGGCCAGATCAGAGTGAATCAAAAAGTAAGTGGAATGGCAAAGATAATTTTTAAGATGGAAAAGGATGAAGGACCACTGTCTCCTAATTAAAATCATAAAGCTACAGCAGTCAACTCAGTGTGGTATGGAGAATTGAAATGGTATTGGATTAAGAACCAAGAAATAGACGCACGTATATCATATATCAAAAAGTGATATATGAAGGAAGTGGCATCACAAATTACTTTGAAAAGAATGGACAATTCAGTAAGCGATGCTGGAATAGTAGAAAGCCACAACCATATCTCACTCTACAAACACATAGACACATACACACAAATCTCAGAGGGGTTAAAAGCCTAATGCTAACAGTAAAACTTTTAGAGTAAAATATATTTATTATATCAGTAAAGAAAAAGATTTCTTCAACAAGATACATAAAGACAAACCCATAGAAAAGATTGTTTTTTGACAGTAAAAATCAGAATTAAAAAATTCGTCATGACAAAAGACACTATGAACCAAGTTTAAAGACTAATCATAGACTGGAAAAAGCTATCTGCAATCTAAATGACTTAGAGTTAGTATTCAGAATATATAAACAAATCCTATACATCAATATAAAGAATCCAATAGAAAAGCAGAAATTATATGAAAAGCTCATTTATAGAAGAAGGAATCTGGATATGCCAATAATCATATGATGAGTTTCTCATTCTGACTGATTCTTAGCACAAATTGAAACAAGGACAAACGATTTCATGTTGATCCAATTGGCAAAACCAAATGTGTCTGATTGCTGGTGGGAACGTACAGCTATATCTGAGAGAAGTTTGCCAATACCTATTGAATTAAAGATGTACAAACCACAGTACTCAGCAATTCCACTTCTAGATATATTCAGTGTGTAAAAATGCAACACAAGGACGTACACAACGAATCATGTGTAAAGAGGATCGTTTTAGCACATATTCTAAGTGAAAAATCAGAAAGAACACAATTTTTCATTGGTAGAGGAATGAGTGAATAAACAACTGCTGAATTATCAAGGGAAATACCATAAAGTAATTAAAATGTATCAATATGGATAAATGCAAAACAACACTAAATAGAGTAATTCATTGAAGACTATGTACAGGATGATAGTATTTAAGAAAAATTGTAGCTATAAACAAATACAATAAATTTTTATGGCCACATCTATAGAGTATATGTTTGAGTATAAAGCTCACTAAATTTAGGTCAGTAGTTACCACTGGAAAGAGAGGGGATAGAAATGGAAATGTTAAAATATAGCTGAGATGACAATTTTATGAAGCAAAAATGTCAAAATTATAACATCTCTTAAATTTGCGGGAAGCGTACATGAGAATTTGTCATAACATTTTTGGGTTACTAATTCAAAAATAAAAATTAAATACACATAATTACTCTTTAAATTAATAAGTGCTATATCCAATGTCTGCAAAACATTTATAAGTAAACATTTTATGACATATTTTACATTACAGACATTTTACATTCAATGCGGGGAAGGGCCACTCTATTGGATTACTGAGTGGACAGTAGTTTTGTGCAGTTATGTGTAGATCTAAGGGACCTGGCGAGATAAATACACTTATCAATAGAAACTGGAGGAAGCCCTCTGGATCTCACTCATTAATTCATTTAACAATCACTTACTGAGTGTGTACCATTCTCTAAGCAACAATCCAGTTGCTGAAGATCTAAAAAGATCTAAACAGACAAATCCTTGCCTTCCTGGAACTTACCTATTAGTATGTGGAGATAGAAAATAGACATAATAAATAAGTAAAATAGAAGATAATATGTGCATGAAGAAGGAAGAAGAGTTAGGCAAAGCGTCAAGAGTGCCAAAGCTGAGGAGTAGTGGTGGAAGAAAGTTGTGGTCTTAAAAAGGGAGTGGTCAGGGTAGTCTCACTGAGAAGGTGAATTCTGAATAAAGACTTAAAGAGTTGAGGGGGAAAGCTACATAGGCATGTGGAGGAATAGACAGGGGAAACAGTCAGTAAAAAGGCCCTGGTGCAGGAATGTAACTGGTATATTCAAGGAGCAGTAAGAAGACAAATGTGGCGGAAGAAAAGTGGAATAGAGGGCAAAAACGAGGAGATGATGTCAGAGAGAAAACAGATCCAGATCATGCAGAGCCTCACAGGTTGTTGTAAGAACTTTCGGTTTAGTTTGGGTGATTTTGAGCAGAGAAATAACTAATTCCATTTTAAAAGACATACTGGCTTTCATGTTGAGAAAAGATAGTATGGAGAGCAGGATAGAAACAGGGAAATCAGTTAGGAGGCCGTTGAAATAATCCAGGCAAGAAATATTGATGGCTTAGGGGCTGGCCCGGTGGCGCAGCAGTTAAGTTCACATGTTCTGCTTCAGCAGCCCAGGGTTCGCTGGTTAGGATCCCGGGTGCAGACATGGCACCACTTGGCATGCCATGCTGTGGTAGGTGTCCCACACATAAAGCAGAGGATGATGGTCACGGATGTTAGCTCAGGGCCAGTCTTCCTCAGTGAAAAGATGGAGGATTGGCAGCAGTTAGCTCAGGGCTAATCTTCCTCAAAAAAAAAAAAAGAGAGATATTGATGGCTTAGATCAATAGATAGATTGTGGACATAGGTTGAAGTTAGAACCAACAGGATTTGCTAAGGAAATGCATTTGGGGAGTAAAGCAAGATGGGAGGGGAGTCAATAATGGCCACAAGGTTTTGGCCTAAGCAACCGAAAGGAGAGAGTGGCAATTGACTGAGTTGGGGTTGAGCAGGTAGAGCATATTTGTGAAGAAAAAGAGTTCAGTGTGTGACAAAAAAAAAGTTTAAAATGATACCACAAAGAAGGGGCTATTGGGGGAAAGGAAATCCAAGAGCGTGTGTTGCCTGGAAGCCAAAAGAAAGTCTGTCAAAGGGGAGAGAGTGGTAAACTCTGTCAAATGCTGCTAGTGGTCAGGTAGAGTGAGGACTGGATTCATCTACTTGAGGTCTACCTTGACAAGAACATTTCTGTTCAACAAATGTGGGTAAAAGCTGGATTGGATTGGACTTAAGAAATAAGTGGAAAAGAAGAATTGGACAGGCTCAGCATAAAGAACTATTTCAACAAGTTTTCTGTTGTTGTTTTTTTCTGTTGAAGAAGATTCATCCTGAGCTAACATCTCTTGCCAATCTTCCTCTTTTTGCTTGAGGAAGATTAGCCCTGAGCTAACATCTGTACCAGTCTTTCTCTATTTTGTATGTGGGTTGCCGCCACAACATGGCTGTCCAGTGGTGTATGTCCATGTCTAGGATCCCAACCTGTGAACCCTGGCCACTGAAGCAGAGCTGAACTTGACCACTAAGCCATGGGGCCAGCCCTCAACAGGTTTTTTGTTTTTTTAAAAATTTTTGTAAAGAGAAGCAATGAAATGGAGTGACAGGTGGGAAGGGGGTTCAGTCTCAAGTGATCTCCACTTTCTCGAATAGGGTCAAGAAAAGAAGATTTCAAAGGTGAGAGAAATAATGGTTTGTTTATATGTTGATAGGAATGATGGGAGGAGAGGGACAGAGAGAGAAAAGATAAAGGGAAGGAGGGATAGAAGAGAATGTGAACTCAAGTGGAGTGTCTGGCATCAGGCAAGAGCAAGGCTAGTCAGTCTATCATAGAATGAGAAAAGGCAGGCTACGTAGGTGCAGACTCCGGTAGGAAAGTGGTAGATGGAATTTATGGAAGTTCTCTTTCAACTGCCTTAATTTTCTTAGTGAATTAGGAAATGAGATTCTCAATTGTAAATAAAAATACAGATAAACTGTTAGAGATTTGAGGTGAGAGGAAATTATAAGAATTACTTGTCTAAGAAAGCAGGTGAGTGAATGGACTAGAGAAATATTGTAAGATTGCTGGCATTATTAAGGATCAACTTTTGAGTTAGTGATCATGAATTTAAGTGAAACCAGGCAACATGTTTATATATTAATCTCCAGTCATGCTCAGGTGTACAGGTGCAGTTTTTCTAAATTCAAAATTGGTCTTTGCTAAGAGATTATGATGAAATAAAATACAAGAAATGGACTTGTGGATGTTTGCAAGGAAGTAGTTAAAATGATTGTAGAATTTAAGTTGGCTAAGTAAGAACAAGAGAAAATGAGATGAGCATGGGATATGGAGAAGATAGGGTCATGGTTTCTTGGGACTGGTGAGGTAGAAGGATTGTTAGAATGGGGTACTAGAAAGAGAGAGAATGAGAGCTGGAAAGATGGGAAGCATTCATCAGGGAGTGGATACTTGAAATAGAGATCGTGAAGGTGTATCAGTTATTAGCAATAACAAGGCTAAGATACAGACTTGAGAATCATAAGCATGTAGGTTGAATAGGAAGCTATGACAATAAAGTACTCAAGAACAGCACAGAGAAAGAAGTGTTGAAAGGCCTTGTTTCCTTTGACATTTCCTTCTTGGGAAATGTAAGCTCCTCTACCTATCTCAACAGTGTTTCTAAGATCTCTTTGTTCATGTTTTCTCCTCTCTTTGATGGAGATAGCAAAATAGAAGCAATGAAGAAGATGTTGTGATACCTAAGAGAAGGGAGAGGCACAACAGGTAAAGAATAAAAGAGAAGTAAAAAGGCTACCATTGCCTTGTTTGTACTTTTTTATGCCTGCCCCTTCACTTTCAACCCCACAATTCTAGAAGACTGTGCTTTCAAAATGCATCTCTAACTTTATACTTATTACAAAGGGTTGGTAAAATTGGGCTTGAAACATATAATTTCTCTTTAGAAGTGTCTTTTTAAGCACATGTCTATTAAAGTAGCTACAAAAACAAAACTTCGGAATTTGTGTTTGGGGAAGAGACAATTGCTCCATCCTTTGAAGAAACAACATTTGGTTTGGGGGACCTTCGCACAAGCTTTTTTGAAACTACATAGCAATAACTTTTCATTCTAGCTGATTAATCCTCATTCTTTTCTACACAGTAATTGAGTACCCTGAAGCTTCTGAAAAGAAAGATTATAGTCCTGTCTGATAGACCACTACACTGGTGCACAAGCTTTAACCTTCCAATTTAAACTTTAGCTATAACTCCACTTTCTACAAGCATAGAAATGTCCGCCTCAGGGTTTGTGTTCACCTCTCTAGCTTGCTCATTGAAGAGGCACTTGGATACATTTTGTTCAAAGTCAATGGGACTTCCATCGGTGAAAGATTTCAGCAGTGTCTACAAAATGAACATTTGGTCTGATGTAGCGTGCTGCGACCCGCAGCTGTAACAACCAGCTGCATCTGCTCAAACTTCAGCCAGCTCCATCCTGTAATGAAATCTTAGTCACAGAATGCCTACATAACAATGGGTTTCACAAGGTCATTTTAGGAAGAGAAACTGGTTACTATGAACAGTTGCTAAAAATACAAAGTTTCAAGGGATTCTGAGTATAACAAAGCCAAGAGAGACTGCTGATATTTGACATAGACTGAATGCAGATGAGGGATGAAAAAGTACCCTTACTTTGCAGTTCAAAAAAATATACTATTTTTAGTACATAGACTGTGGATTAGCAAAAGGAATCACTATGACCCAAGGAAGAAAGGTTAGGAATATACAAAATGCTGATATTCATATAGACTCCATTAGCTGAGATCTCAAAATTTCACAAAGTGGGTGAGATTTGTCACCCAAGAACACTTCCAAGGTTATCACCAACCAAGCCAAGATTTGGAAATACGTTGAAAGGAAGAATTTAATTCATATTAGAAAATATGATTTATGGAAATACTAAACATTAAACATATAATCTTTTATTTAGACCACATCATAAAGTATGAAGTAATTATGTTAATAACAAAAAATATTTTGATGACTAATGGATAACCCTAAAAAAGAACTGGATAGTACAAATTATTCACTATCCAAAAGGGAAGACTGCTCTGATTCTAAATTACCAGTGTTGGTATTTATGAAAAATATTCCAGAAGTGGAGATACAATTTCTCACTGAAGTATCACACCTGACCAGCCTGGATATAAATAGCCTATTGAGAACCAACCAATGCCAATTGGTTCATATTTTGGCAGATAACAGACTCTTCAGTAGCAAGAGATAGGGAAGTGCTACAGTCCTCCCCCCCCCCACCCAACACCTTGATGCCAGGTGGAAGGATACAAGAAAATAAGTCTCAGACCGTTAGTATTGATGTAAACACTTATTAGTAAAAAGACAACAAAACAGTCATGTGGCAAGTTCCATATACTCAACGACATTTTTAGACTCTCTGATAGCAATTCGCAGGAAAGACTCACTGGAGGCAGATTTGTCATGTTCATCATCGATGTAGTGGATCAGTGTGTTCTGCAGGATAGCCAGATGGTCCTGATCTCTTTGGATTATGTTATGGCAGAGGGCAGGAGAATTAACATAGCACTGGAGCAACTTTATAATTGCTTATTGTTGCCTCTTCCATGTGAATACAAATTGTAATCCTACTTTCTGATTGGAATAGATAAAAATATTTGCCAAGTTAATAGCCTCAGACCTTGGACCTGAGGCCATGTTAAATGACTCTAGAAAAAATAGCACGTTTGGAACAGCAACTGCAATTCAGGATACTACTTAGCTGAGTTTTCAGTAGCCTGCTGTCATCTTTTAAGATTCAACAGATTTCTGCAGGGGCCAAACAAGTGAATTAAATGGAAAAAAGATGGGGACCTTCACCCTGTATCCTTTAGATCTATGTTGTCCAGTAAGGTAGTCACTAGGTCCATACGGCTATTTAGATTTAAATTCAAATAAATCAAAATCAAATAAAAGTAAAAATTCATTTCCTCAGTCCCACTAACCATATTTCAAGTGCTCAACCATTTCCATCATTACAGAAAGTTCCATCAGATAGCACTGCGTTAGATCCTTAAGGGTAGCACTATTTTCATTCATCCTGGGATGCTGGTTTTTGATTTACTATTTTGACAGGAGGAGGAGGAGGATGCAGTTTCAGAGGCTTCTATTTGCACTTCCCCAATATGAAACCTCATATATTACAGGCCAAGAACTCGATGTGGAGGTTTAGCCAACAATGACATATGTCAATCTCAACTGAACATTCAAGGACCAGGGAAATGAACACTGGATGGGTCAGCTGACCCAATGGACACACTGTAAGACAGGTGTTGGTCAAGACTCCTTTTATTACTCGGACCCTAAATGCCTCCACTCTAATAGAGGAGCCAGGATGACACTTTGCTTCTTAGAGTATTAATGTCAATTTGGACACTAAGCCCAACAGTGCTAGAAATGTTCGAGTACTTCCCTTTCCTCAGGGCACAATCAGCCGAGTCATGTAGATCTCTTTAAGAAAAGATTGAAGGATCACCACAGTGTGTAGTTGCTGTAGTGTTACAGCACCCTTTCTCAGGTTGCCTGTCTGAAAACTGGCTTGATTCAGAAACTGCATAAGGGATCATGATTCTTTATTAGGGCAAGAAGCTTCAGCCTCTGGGTCATCCATCTTCACTTGCTTCTGATGGTACAAGCTGAGCAGCTCCCACGTTGACTCCACATATATTTTGCCTATAGGAACGCTTTATTACATCTCCATAATCCTCTACAAGTTAGGTCCCCTTGGCTGTCACTCAACCCCTGCAACTCATTACGCTAATTGTATCCACATGGCTTCCTGCATGTGAGAATTGCCACTTGACCTTTATTGTTTCAGGGGCCTACCTGTTCTGTAATGCCTTTTCCTACCATCAGTCCTGGCTAAGAGAAGAGAGCCACCCTGAAATTTCTATTGATGTTTGTACTCCTCTCACAAGTGCGTTCCTTATGGCCTTTCCTGGAACATAATCACCTGGAGGATATTCCAGCTTGATATACCTCATCTACCATAGTATGTCCACCATTGTGAGTTTTCAATTTGTTTTTCCAACATTTGTCAAGAAAATTCTGGCATTACAATGGCAGTTAGATGGGGCCATCATTTCTCCATGCTTTTAGGAACCATTCTAGTCACAAGCTCATCCATCTCTGGGATCTTTTCCAGATATTTAAACTCTGTATATCTCAGCAGATAAACTCCCCTCTATCCAATCTTATGATCTGGTGTCCTTAAGCAAGGACTCTCAGAATTTAGTACTTTCCAATACATGCTGTCTAGTTCTCATAGTTACTTCAGGGTATTGTCCCTTTCTTTCCTTTTTAGACTCATATGATCCAACTGAATTATGCAGTGACTCAACCCAAGTTATAAGCCTATTGGCCAAGAGGTAGTGGGGCAACAAATCCTGAGATTGATGTTGTACTCAAGTAACAGAGAGAGTGCTAGGAATTGCTCTTCCCCAAAGAGAACTCCCTTGCCCAAAGGAACACCCTCCTCCTGCAATCGATGACTAGGTAAGTTATACCTGTAAAGGGTCACCACAGTGCCTGAGCTCTCCATGATCTTCTCAAGTCTCAGCTGCAGTTCTCTTGCAGTTTAACCTCTCCCTCCGCCCAATCCTGGTGCCCTACGCTCTCAGAGACGCTGTTCCCCAGAGCTCTCTCCAGGAATCTTCTGCATGCATGTTTTTGTCTCAGAGTCTGTTTCCCAGGGAAATTTGAGCCAAGGAAGTGTGTAAATTTTATTTGTATTCTTATTTCTATTGTGTACCCCTTTTGTATAACCCCACCCAAATTCAGGTAAGAATGCTGAAATTCATTTGCAAATAATAATGTCAGAGGCCAAACAGAAAAATAAATTAATACATGTGTAAAATCTTCAAAATGAGCAGAAGAGTTATCGAATGTTTCCAGGGAGAATAACACTCGCAGAGTGTGTTTGTTTGCAGAAGATGAAGCAGGGCGTTGTGGGCAGATAGTGAAGGAACTGTAAGAAGAAGGTGGGAAGTGATTTGGTATGAAAAAGGTTTATGTGAAAGAAAACAATAGTTAAAGTGATGAGAATGCAATGGGAAGTCTGATTAGAGGGGTAGCATCCTATTAGAGGTCACTCAGGTGACAACATGTTAAGAGACTGTCAGTCAGCCAAGCTTATAGGTGTTGCACCGCAGTATATTCAGTCTAGATGAGAACTGATAGAACACCTGGTGCTCTATACTCTTGGCTGAGCCACATCACACCTCATTAATGGCGTATCTATTCCCTTTCTTCTCTCAGCAAAACATTAAAAACTTGAGATGAAAGCATGTCATTCTAAAACATATTTGGCTCAAAGAAAAAAGATGCTTCCCAGGACTACAAAAGATCTTTCTTTAATGAAACTTTAATTAAACTTTGCTTTAATTTGGATCACAATGAAGAAAATAAGGGACTTTTCATCTTGCCCCAAGTGGAGAGTGTCAGTATGTCCCATGAATAAAATGCTGGCATTTAAATCTCTTGCAATCTTTCAGCACTTGTAGTCGTGCTGATAACTAACTAAGACAACAGAACCAATTGTTTGCGATTTCATCTACAAATAGATATATCTTTAGGACCGATACATGTACCAGAAATGTATTTAAGCATGCCCTCTAACATGCTAATAAGAATGAGGGTAATTAGAGGGAACAAAGGCAGGGAAATATAATTTGGAGGCAGCCGCAGCTCCATCCTTTAGGGTTAGTGGAACAATAGTTGACATCATTTAGCTCTCTCAAAAGAAGCAGCCAAATGGCAACATACCATTATCATGAAACAATACTATTCAGAACAATTCTTAGGTGCTAAACATTTTTAAGTTATCTATAAAGAACACATATTTGAAAAATGTCAATTTCAGAAAGGACTCAAGCTCAGCGTTTGAATATGTCCTATTTCGAATCTGGTGTGTTTTGGAGAGAATGGTCTTGGCATCACTACTAGTATCTGTTCCCTCCCCACTGAGAACTTCAGTTCTGAGACTGTCTCAGATTTCCCCTTGACCACAGACATTTGCCAAGAGCAAACAAGAAATGTGTCCTTATTTGTACAGAGTAGAAGAAAGTTCACCCTTTTTTTGAAAAAGAATTTAAATGTCTCCTATATACTGAACATTACGCCAGGTATGCGGTTACTGAGTGCAACAAGAGAGATGCAGCCTGGCCTTGAGAATTGAGAGGTGTTATTAATGGGTGTATTTTCCCCAAACACACCTTTCGTAGTCATTTTGTTCCAGCAGGGCAAAAACTGAGAAAGGATTATGTTCAAATCTAGGGCAGGGATCTGCCAATGATGGCCAGGGGACCGAAGCCAGCTCCCAGCTTCTGTAAATACAGTTTTATTGGAACATAGTCGTGCTCATTTGTTTGTGCATTGTCTATGGCTGCTTTTATGCTACAAAGGCAGAGGTGAGTAGTTGTGACAGAGACACTATGGCTCACAAAGTCTAAAATATTTACTGTCTGGCCTTTTACAAACAAGTTTGCAACTCCTTGATGTAGGGGAAGAAAAGCACATTTGAAAACAGATTCTCTCTATCTATCTGGCACCCAGCACCAGTAGCAAAGTAGCATAATAGCCAGAACAGTCACTGAAAGGCCTAGGCACATGTTGCTTGTAGTTTACCTTAAACTTATGAAAGCTTCTGCTAGAGTAATTCCTTTAAATGCATATCCCATTCCTTTTGGTTTGGTTGCTACATATATATGCTGAATGTATAATTATAACTTGCAGCGAGATTAGGGCACAATCACCAAACTGTCACCATGCTATTAATTTTCCACACATTGTATTAACTCCCTAGTGGTAGCCATGTTACTTCTCTCCTATGCCCTGAGTAATTTGTGGAGGTTCAGTACAATGAGCATCTGGCTGCGTGGGAGAAAAAGCAGTTCTTAATATAAGAGCCTAGATGCCTAGAACTCATAAAGGAGTGAGAGAGGATCTCATAAGACAAAGGGTTGAGTCACAATAGCAAGTTAATTTATCTGTCTATACTTCTCTTTAATAGGATATAATTTTGAGGTATCAATCAGGAAAACGTAGAATGTGTGGCCCTCAGACCTGAGTAGTGGGAATTACAGCATGAAAATGGGGACCAAAAGAGATGAGTTACATCTCAAGGATGCCCAGGGATTCAGAGGGTGCCTAGGAGCAGCCCCTCTCTCTGGAGGCCATGATACCCACAAGCCCCTTCCACTCTCCCCTCTGAACTTTGAGGCCACCACGGACAGAAGGAAGACAGGGGGAAGAATCACAATGTTGCTAAAAATCAGCTTTTTCAAATTCTGAATTGACTGAGTTTAAATAAGTTTAAAACAGTTTAAGCTTACCCTGAATTGACAAAATGATGTTTTCTACCATCAGCTGAAAAGACCTCAAGAGCTAAATTAAATTGAATTCGAGAATTTTAAAAGGTACATTTTTGCACATAGGTTTGTGACTGGGAAATTCATACCAACCCAGAGGTAATATTCCTCAAGTTCTCCCTCTGCTTTTTCACTCTTGTCCCACTATGTGAGTTGCTCTAGCCACATGTTGGACTTAAAGGAAGTTCAATTTGAGAGCAGATCTTACAACGCCATGGTGGGGAAGTGCTGGCTGAGGCATGCTGAGGCATATTGAGGCATACGAATCACAATAACAATTGTATCCCTCCTCACCGGGGAGGTGTCCTGGGCTGCTGTCCTTCAACGGATCCTTCACTGCACACAGACAGTAAACATCTTCAACTATGCCTCAACCTTATCTGTTTTAAGCTTTCAGGACCCAAAGTCCATAACTAGAAAGAGAACCCGGAGTAACTTGTTAAAGGTTTGCAACATTATATAGTATTTTAGACAAAGCAAATGTCAAGATGTCTTCTCTCCCATCCAACAGTTTTGTGCTTACTGCTATAGTAGCACTCACTTGTGTTAACTGTCTGTCTTCTGCCTACTCCCCATCTCCAATGGAATATGAACTCCTTGAAGACAGAAGTAAAAGCAGGTTGTTTCATTGCTGTAGCTCCAGTACTAAGCCAGCCCCTGGAACCATGCACGAAAATTAAAAAAATGACTCTTCATGACCCTTTATGAATCTCCTCAAACTAAAGAGAACTAAGTCAGTCTCTCTTTTTCTCTCTCTCTCTCTTTTTTTTTTCTTTCCTCTCTCTCTCTCTCTGTGATTTTTCCCAGGGACCGGATATTCCCAACATGGAATCTACTACATTAATCAGCATAGTGATGGAAAAACATTATCTTCCAATGAGGAAAAAAATCAAATTCATACCTCTACTTCCTTGTGTGAGCAAGATAAATAGTTTAGCTAAGAAAGGGTACAGTTCTGAGAGGGAATGAGTAGTTTTCCTTCATGGGGAGGAAATATCATACCAAAGAATATAAGGCAAACTCAGAACACGCTATAGCTCTTGGACCTGTTAAGCTTCTAATATTTGGCAGATGTGCAACTTATGGATTCTTTCAGCCTGTGGATGCCTGGGCAGGACCTGAGGCACCTGGAGCCTTTGGGCTGGCCTCCTCTGACTGAGAGTCACCTTTTCTGTTCAGTATGCCATAGAAATATTCTATTCTATGTGAATTATGACATGAAAAAGGATAGGAAGCACTAAGAGGTGAGGTAGTTTCTACAACCTTTGAAGCTGCTACATGGGTTTTCATAGGCACCTGTGGTATTGGAAAAACTGAGCTCTTGGTTCATGATAATAGCCAGGATTACAGACTTCAGCCTGAATAAAGGCCATAGCCCCACAGAACACGCTTTCCTTCTGCTTCTCTTTCTCTGCACAGACAGGAACTTCTCTGTCAGTATGTGTCTCCAGTGAAGAGGGTTCTTGCTGCAGTCTTTCCTGATGCAGTCATGGTGTCTCGTGAACTTGCTTGTAAAGAGTGTCCTGTTACCCTCCATACAACTCATGGGCCTTATAACCCAAGGGCTCTGATACAAAACATCCTGTGCAGGAAAGAGTTAACTCAACAGGCTTGGGTTGGTCAAACCCTGCACATTTCCGAGACTGATCTGTTTTCAGGACCAGCCCTTGGCTAGCTTCTGGGTGATGAGCTCTGAGCCTTGGAACGTTATGCCTTAATAGTGCTTCTGTACATCCAAGACTTGGACCAGTTTGATAGTTTATGCTAGATATGATTTACAGTGAATGCCTGTCTTTGCTGTGAGGGGCTGGAGTCTGAGTAACTGAGGTGAGTCATGTGGGCGCTGCATGCCTGTATGACTGACCTCCCGAAAAAATCCTGAACACCACGGTGAACTCTTCAGGTGAGCATCCTTCATTGGCAATGCTTTGTTTTGCTCCATTTCAACATAGATTTAACATCTAACTTGACATAATTTGAATTTTCTCCAAGTATCTCCTTTATTTCTTTTAGCTTTGGTGTTCCACAGTTAGTTTCCTAGATGTTTATTTTCATCTCTTAGTTTTATGTTTAAAATCTTCCCTCCAAAGCCACTTAGTCAGGCTGAGGGGGTCTTGTCTTCCTTTGTTGTGCCAGGCCTTCTCCATCAACCTTCTTTTCCCTTGGGCCTTTCACTCACCCGGGCACCATGTGCAAGCCTGGGAGTCTTTTCTGATTAGCTTGCCTCTGACCTGTTAATGTACTTAGTCATCTCTGCAGCAAGCTCCACTGTGGAACCAGTACTCCAAATGTCTTCTTTTTTGTCTCATTTCTACCCTCTACATAGTTCACTTATTATCAATCTGGGGCCCAGTTTTGTTCTCAAGATAGCTGCTTTTCTATCATAAAGAGAAAAACAAAAACTAATCACAATATTCTAAAAACCCAAATATTTTTTGGAATAAAGTTTGTTTTTTCCCCAAGACCATGCCTATTTTATACTCAAGAGAAAATTCAGTATGTTTTCTTCTAATATTGTGATATATTTGGATCTAAAACCAACGTTATATTCATCGAGACACTTTTTGCTTGAAGAGTCAAAAATCCTTCTTAGCAACTATATTAGTTTTCTATTGCTGCTGTAAAAAGTTACCACAAACTTAACAGCTGAAAGCTACACATATTTTTTATCTCACTTTTCTGCAGGTCAGAAGGCTGGGTTGTCTTGACTAGTTTCTCTGCTCTAGGTCTCACAAGGCCAAAAATCAACGTGTCAGTCAGCTAGGCTCTAGTCAGAAGGCTCTGGAGGAGAATGACTTCAAGGCTGAGTCAGACTGTCGGCTGAGTATTCCTTGCAGTTGTAGGACTGAGGTCCTTGTTTTTCTGTTAGCTCTCAGCTGGGGTCACACTTAACTCTTAGAGGCCTCTCTCTCTGGTTCTCGCACGTGGGCCCCAACATCTCAGCAATTGAATGCTTCTTACTCTTAGAATCTTTCTGACTTCCCCTTTCTGCTGCATGTTTCTCCTGCCCCCAGCCAGAGAAGATTCTCTGCTTTTAAGAGCTTGTGTGATTAGATTAGAGTCACATGTACAATCCAGGAAAATCTCCCTATTTTAAGGTCTGTATTGTTAATTACATACGCAAAATCCATTTTACCATGTAACATAACATACTCACAGGTCTGGAAATTCAGGTGTGGGCATCTTTGAGGGACAGTTATGCTGCCTACCATAGTAATCGTAACTCAACCCATGTCACTGAAAAAGTCTAGCGAGTAGATTGAGCTTTAGGGATAGTCGAATCCATCAGCTTGAAAGTATACACAGGACTCTGTGAGTCTCCATCTTGCAAACATTTTTCTCCGATTTAGCTTCATTCCTTGGTCCTCCCCCCAGAGTGGGGAAGATGGCCGCCACAAGCTCTCAGCTCACACGGATTCAGTTAAGAGGTACACACGCTGAGTGTTTGTGAGATGAACATGGAGGTCACCTTTTTAGCTCCGTTCCCAGAGGGATGTGATTTCCTATCAAAAGAGTTGAAAACATCCATCTCATCACCACAGGCCTAGAAACAACAGACCCGGACACCTGATATTATAGCTATAATTCTGTAGAGGACAGGAATTTGGAGAGTATAGAAAGTGGTACACATGTAGTTAGAAACAAAACAGAGCACAGATATGATATTGAAAGGGATCTATCTTGTTGTTTACCTTTCACATAACCTGGGAAGTGAAAGCTCATGACAAGCAAGTAGTCTCAGTTCTTGCGCTGATGCCAAATGATCAAAGGAAAAATATATTTTTTTCAAGTTCAAAACTGGGTTGATTTAATCTTAGTCATGACATTATATTTTGAAATCTCATATATCTTTAAACAAAGGTATGTGAATTAGGATATGTTTTGGCTACATGTAACAGAAAACACAGCAAGCAAAGTAAACGCTAAGTCTATGTATGGTCTCACATAACAAAATGTGTGGAAGTAGGGTAATTCCAGAGCTGAGGATGCAAAGGTATCTTCAAAGACACAGGTTCGCTCTACATTTTCTACACTTCTGCATCTACTACACTACCTCGGGCACCCGCCGGACCCCCAGCAGCACGTGTGCGGCCTGCCACCAGCCCGTGCACCTGGTACAGCGTTACCTGGCCGAGGGCAAGCTGTACCACCAGCACTGCTTCCAGTGAGCAGCCGGGGAAAGTACAGAAGACATAGAATGAATCTGTGTCTTTGAAGATAGCTCTGCTTCCTCAGCTCTGGAATTACTCTACTTCCACCCATTTTGTTACGTGAGATAATACATAGACTTGCTGTTTGACTTGTCTTAGGTTTGTTCTCTTCAAGGTCCTCAGGTGGCTATCTCAATTCCAGGAATCACATGCAGATAACAATGTCAAGATAAAGAAAAGAAATAATCTTTCATTTGTCTCTTTTACAAGTAAGGGAAATCTTTCCAGAATTGTCCTAACATCTCATTGGCCAGAATTGTGTCACATGATCATACCTTGACCAATCAATTATCATTGGAAATGAAGTCACTAATAGGCTAGTACCAATCAAGATTCTCCCCTAGAGTTACTTTTCCAGATGTCCATGGACCCTGAGAATGGTGAACAAAGTCAGGGGTCTGTCACCAAGGAATAAGGAGGAAATGACGACTGAATAGATGATGATGACGTGCCTTTCACAAAGTGTGAGACTTATGCTTTCAAATGCTTCATGTATAATAAAATACTGAACAACAATCGGATTAGAGACACAGAGCAGCCAGTATTAACCTATTAATAGTCGCCTAGCAATTTTTTAATGTATTGGAAGAATTAAAGTCTTTCTTTGCAATCAAATGACAAAGCTTTAGTTCTTTGAATAAATGCAAAGAAGGAAACACAGATCAAAGAAGGTCTTGGAACAAAAAGTGACCATCCTAACAAGATGTGATGGGATAAAAGGTGTGGACACACAAGATCCAAACATCAAAGATATTATTGTCATACATTCTGCCCAGGGATTATCACCAGGTCCACAGGAAGAATAAATTGCATATTAATATCAGAACACATGGGTGTGGGTCTTTGTGAAAGGAAGTATAGTAAAAAATACATGTTGGTCTCACGTCAGAGTCGGATTCAGTCATGTTCCACAAATTTTTAGAGTCCATATAAATTTGTTGGCCAAAGATTCTTTCTAAGTAGTGTTTTTTATATGTATAACCACTTTCACTGTTGGTAAATACTTAGAAAGTCTGAGACTATAAACTCAAGAAGCACAGATATGGTATCTGTTTCATTCACTACGTTAATCCAGAGCTTAGTACAGTGTGTGGCCCTTTGTAGCTGATAGATAGATGATTAGATAGATGATAGATAGATAGACAGATATACTGCTGCTCGGAGTGGATAGAAACAAGAAGCATACCAATTTACAGCTGACGTAAGCATTTCTTGATGGGGGCTGTTTTCACTTGTCCTTCTAACACACTGGTGAGGTAGACATTTTCAAGACTAACATTCATTTTGCCATAGCCGATGAATGAGTTATCTGATTGCAGATAGTTTTGGAATAAAGTTTAAGGATTATTTTCATCACAATGGCACAATTTTTTGATTTGTATCTTTGCATATATCCCTGACTCAGGATATTTTATGGTGAAAGTTATTTGACATAGAATAAAAAAAAACAATACCTTGAGTGTTATACTTTCCTCAGTCATCATGTACCACCAGTATTTTCCATGTGTTATGCTTGGATTACATTCACAAAAAGTTGAGATTAAAAAAAACCATAAAGCATATGTAAGTTCCAACCAACATAACAAAATCAATGAAATTCCAAGCATGTCTGTGGCTGCATCCTGAATTCATCTCAGATCCCAAGTGATACAATACAAATGAAATGGAACACTTCAGCCCATTCTGCAAATTCCCTCTACAGCCTTTAGAGCAGGATGAGTTATGGACCAGCTGAAAGACTCAGAAGCTCAGTGCTTTATACTGCGCTTGTTTTGTTACATGTGACACATTGGGTCTGTGAGAGTCTGGACTAAATTATGGTTTTCTCTAGGTTTGAAGCAGCAAGCATTTTACATAGATGAGTCTTTCTATGGGGAGTGGGGGTGGGGTGGACTGTGAATCTTTTCAGGGGCAGTAGCATCCTACCAGGACCAAGGCTGGGGCCACACTGTGCCTGTTGACATGCTGGGCACGTTGCCCGAATCCGTTCCATAAATGTTCTCTTGGCCCCCTTCCTCGCAAGCTGAATGCTGGGAAGTGACAGGTGCAGGGGCAGACCAGGCTGGCGCAGCGTCTGACTGCTTGAACGGTTGGGACTTCCCATCTGACAGGATTTACCCAGTCATGATGGATGGTGGTTGGAGCACAGGAAAGAGAAAGGGAAGCGAGGAGGGAAACTAACTGCATTACACCGTGGGGGTCTGTAAAATGCCCACCTACGAAACGACATGAGGAGTTCAATATCTGACAAGAGTTGAGGGAATTAAGAGTAATTTGATTACAGGTGCTCAACTGGCATTCATTTTCCTCTTATTATCTGAGAACCCTCCCTTGAGAGAGAGCACTAACCTTCAAAAGGAGCAGATGAATGGCTCTATTAAAAGCAGTGTAGTTTGTTCATGGCTCTGTAGCATCTGACCATTTTATGAACCCAGTGGAATTGTAAACAGGAAACAGAAGAGAGGAAATGTCTTCCTCAAACAGTGTACAGATGACTCTATCTGTCTTTAGTGATTTGTAATCCTGAAAGAGAGTTCGCACATGGACAGAATGATGTGGAATGTGATATTCCCACCCCCTAGGGCCCCCACCCTGAATACAGCTCTTAAAGGTCAGCCATTTCAATACTATGGTATGTCAAACTGTGATGGTTTCTTATAAAAAAATAAATAAATAAGATATCTAAGTTAGATGTGTTTGGTTTTAAATAATTGGTTCTTGATATTTTATATATATTTGGTTTATTTTAATCTCAGTTAAAAATAAATTCCTAGATATTTTTTGATATCTACTTTCAAACACAATTTCTGCAATAGTAACAGCTATGAATGGAAAATATCTTACCCAAGTAACTCATAAATGAATAAACTTCACTGGTTTATCTCAAATGAAATCATATGACAACAACGTTCTCTCCTATAGTAAAAAGCAAGATGAATAAAATTTATTTAAAACCATGTTTCTAATATTGGTATTATGCTTAGCTTGTTTAATCTTTACTTAGAAAAAAGAAAGTAAATGTTTCATTGGTGTTATGACTTGTTTAATAGTTTACTTCTAGTGTGTCACTGAGAAAGATATACTAATGTTTATAACTTATCAACAAGAATAACAACTTGAATACTAATCTGTAACATATAGAAGCATGCTCAAAGATGCAAGAAATTTGGAATAATAATTCATGTGAGATATAAATAATTGTGTAAGCTCATTTATTCTTTTAACAAACTTGGGCTGGGGCTATAAACTAGTATATTAAAGTCCTGATAATAGGAGTTTGAAAAGAAAATTTCTGTCTTCTATTAAATACATAAATAGGACATGAACTATAAAACATCATTTAAATACATTAACTATAAAACCTTCTATAAAAGTGTACATTTATCCACACCAAAATTAATTTGCCAAACGGTGGCAGCTGTATCAAAAAAATTTGGTTTAAGGCTACTCAGTAATTTTACTACTCTGAAGACTACTTTTGAAACTTCCTGGAATTTCTTCAGAATTTGTAATATTTCATTCAAAATATTATGGAAATATCCAAAAGCCAAAAATTAATTTTTTTTTGCCCAAATAATGAGATGGGTAGTTTAGGAATAGGCTCTGAATTCACTTTTAACACAGTAGCAATGATACTATCTTTTGTTAATCAGAATCTGTATTAGCATATAAATTCCAAAAATATTTTCATCATTTAATAAAATAAACTGTGTAATAACCTTTAAATAATCATTACCTGTCATATTTGTATGATACACACATATGAGTTTTCATGGTAACAAAAATATACAGTCAACTCTTTATGATTCACACTAATGAGATCATAAGATAGGTAGATAGTTATTTAATTCAATAGGTCACAGAATCTTAAAACTGTAAATGTTAGATTATTTTTCTGAGCTACTTGAAAATTTACTGCCTTCTGCAGATATTTACTACAAACCACATGGCGGTATTGGTGATGTATTTGCTTTACTGCAACCACTTCTAATACAAGTTAACTAACATTTAGTGATTATTCACTGTTGTGCCAGGCACCAGAAAGTGGTTTTCCTCTCATTATCATATTTCACTTCCCACAATGTGCTATCACTGTCTTCATTTTACAAATGAGAAAACTGATGCTTAAAGAAGTGAAGAAACTTGCCCAAGCGTTTAGGAGACACTTTAACAACCATAAGGGCCTTTCTCCTTACTGTACAACTGATGCTAATTCATTTCTCATGGGAAACAAAAGAAATTAATACATTGTGACTGGTCTTTTGTTCTAAAGCAAGTCATACTAAGATCTACATCTTTCTTAGAAGGGTGAATTTTCATTTTTGTTATTGTGAATGGAACTTCTAAAGCTTGCAAATTTTCTGTAGAGGGAAAAGAAATCTCTGTTCAGAAAAGGTGACAGTTTGTGATTTAAGATTATTACTAAAAATTGTAGAAAGACTTGTCGATTAAACCTGCCTTGAATAAGGAAAATCAAGTGATCTGTTGTTATCATTGGCATTTAGTCCTGTTCCAGGAGAGGTTATAAAAGGGCCAGCACATCCTTCTCCTTGAAAGTACGTGACCTGTTGCAGGCAAAATTCTCCATTACATGTAAAAGTTAGATGACTTCTCATAAGTACACAGCTGAAACTACAGTAGAAATACCTGAATGTTGCATTTTAGTTATTTTGGATGGCAAATGAAGTTTTGGTGTTCTGAGATGTCAACTTTGTTGCTCACTTAAAAGAAAGAAAGTTCTACCCTGCCCCACAAATGGAATCATTCCTGCCTTCGGCCAGTGTCTAAAAATCCAAGGCCATCAACAAGTCGAATGGCCACCTAGCCATGAGCCTCTGTAGGCTGACTTGAGAACCACGCTTTCTGTGCCTGTGCTCTTCTGACTCCTTATCACAGTATCGCCAGGTGCCCATGATCGCTTTTTTTTTTTTTGAGGAAGATTAGCCCTGAGCTAACATCTGCTGCCAATCCTCCTCTTTTTGCTGAGGAAGACTGGTTCTGAGCTAACATCCATGCCCATCTTCCTCTACTTTATATGTGGGACGCCTACCACAGCATGGCTTGCCAAGCAGTGCACATGTCCACACCCGAGATCCAAACCAGCAAACCCTGGGCCACCAAAGTAGAACGTGTGAACTTAACTGCTGTGCCACCGGTACGGCCCTGCCATGATTGCTTAATTTCAGAGTATTAAATGACATTTAGAAACATCAAATAACTTGTCTTTTTCTCCCACTTATTAAGTGATGGTACATGATTTCCAGCCCAGTTCTTCAGGACTCTTTCTACTCTACCTCACAGTCTCTGATTAGCAATATGGTAATAGGGAATTGACATTTATTTAATGTCTATTATGTGCTAGGCTTTGTGTTATATGTTTTACATAGGTTATTGGTACCTGTTAAAAAAAAAAAAACCTTGAGGAAGTTATGATAAACCTTGTTTTACATAAAGGAAAACTGAGGCTCAGAGAAGTTGGGAAATTTCTCAAGGTCACACAGCTAAAGTAATGAAGTCACGTTATGAGGACACCACATAGAACAAAACAAACCATTGCCTAGATCCCCAAAACTTTTGCTTTGCCCTACAACACTCCATAATTCCTGGCATGATACTTGCAGAACGGAAAACAAAGCAATTCATACAAAATGAAAGGCTAAAATAGCAGTAAATTCTCAAAACAAGAAAACATTTAAGAGTAAGAAAGTAAAAGTAATAAAATAAGAAAAATCTGCAGAATTTTCAAGAATGCCTCAATAGGAAAATTCGGGGAAATGTAACAAGATACCAAACAACTGATAATATTATGATTACTCTGAAATGTCTCTTGGAAAATCTCAATCAAGCAAAACATAACAGACTTAAGTTCGGAGCTTAGTTTTATCTACACTTTAGTTCCTTGCTTTGGAAGGAAAATCAGTAAGTACAGAATTAGTCTGGGCCATTACATATGTGGATACAGAGTAGATGTGCACACAAATTCATGCATCCATTCAGTTGTCCTTTCTTAATACTGACTTTAAACATCTAAATGTAAAGGATCAGTAAATAATTTACTTTAAGAATGAATACTGTAGCAGAGACATTTACTGCTCACCAAATATCTGTGTAGTCTTTAAGATTCCCTAGATCTCAACCAATTATATGGACTCATGTGACTAGATTCAGCCAATGAACTATGAGCAGAATCATGGATGTCACTTCTAAGTCAAAGCATGGAAGAGCAGGTGTGATTTGTCCATGCCCAGTCTTCTTCTGCCACAGACACTGATGAGGTTGCAGGTGGCAGAGCCTCAGTGAGTCTGGGTTCCTTAGTAACTATGTGAAACAGAGTTCCCTCCATCAAACCACATTTGATATGTAGCGTGAGTGAGAAATAAACTTTTCAGTGTTAGGCCATTGATATTCTGGGGTTAATACATTATTGTAGCATAACTTAGCCTATTTTGATTAGTACAAATACCTTCATATTTACAAATCTAGAGATTCAAGAGTTGTTATTGCACACAAAACCTCTTATTTATGTGATGCCAAATCAATTTTGAAACTGTGTGCTATGATATGGCTAAAATTCTAAAATGAGCTGTATGCCAAAATTAAACCTTTTCTTTTTCAGCATATTCTGAATTGCCAAAACCATCTAATAGGCATTTGCTTTTTGAGATCATAAAGACAGAGATTATTAGTTCAGCCTGGGACATGTTGAATAAGATATGGGACTACTGTGAAGGGAGCCATTCACGTAACAGAGTGATTGCATATCTACCACGTAGCAAGCACTCATCTCAGTATCATGGATACAATGCTGAGCAAAAACCAGACACGTTCCCCACTCTCAGCCTAGTGGTTGAGAGACAAAAATAAAAATAAACTACACAAGTAAACCAAAACTCAAAACTGTGATGAAAGAGAAGAATGTGAAGGCCATAGTGAAACAAACATGCAGGGTGCCCAGTGAGGGCTTTCTTGAAGAACTGAATGTTGAGCTGGAATAGGTAAACAGAAAAGGAGGTGCTTCACTGGGAGAGAGAAGTCATTGAAGTCAGAGCACATGGTATGTGCAAAGGAATGAGTTGAGAAGAAGCATGTTTGAGGAATTGGAAGAAGGGCAGGGAGGCCAGAGTAGAGAGAACTGGAGGAAGAGTTATGCAAGATAAGAAACAAGTAGAGACCTGACCTTACAGATCCTTGTAAAATCTTGTCAAAGATTTTGTTCATTATCTTCAGAGCAATGGAAAACAATGAAAAGTTTTACGTTGAAGGGGAAAACTGCCATCAGAAGTGCTTTTGGAAAAGATCACTTTGATTCCAGATTGAAAGAGACAGGAGTAGATACAGGAAAAGTAGTTAGGGCAGGGCTTTTTCTGTGACCAACTAAGGGGCAACATTTGTGTTCTACTGTGTGTTTTCTTAAGTGACTGCTTCATTTTACCAGCAATGTACGGGGTAGTCATTTCTCCACATCTTCAACAGTATTTTTTGTCTTTTTATTTGAACCATTCTAATGAGTAAGAAGTGATATATCATTTTGGTTTTGATTTGTGTTTCCCTAATGAATAATGGTGTTGAGCATCTTTCATGTGCTTATTGGCCATTTGTATATCTTCTTTTGTGAAATGTATATTCAAATCTTTTGCCCATTTTTAAATGGGACTATTTGTTTTCTTATTAAGTTATGAGAGCTCTTTATCTATTCTAATTTATTTATCACATATATGATTTGCAAATATTTTCTCCCAATTCATGGCATGTCTTTTCACTTTCTGAGTAGTCTTTGGAAGTGCAGAATTTTTCATTTTCAGGAAGTCAAATTTAACAATCTTGTTATTTATAGCTTGTGGTTTTGGTATCAAATCTAAGAAATCATTCCTTCATAACCCAAGAGCATGAAGATTTACCCCTAAGTTTTCTTCTAAGTGTTTTATAGTTTTAGCTTTTACATTTTTGTTTATGATCCATTTTGAATTAATTTTTTATATGATGTGAGTTACTGGTCTAAATTCATCTTTTGCATGTAGATGTCTAATTGTTCCAGCCCTGCTTGTTAAATGTGTAATTGTTTTAAAAAACAAAATAAATTCTTGGTCCAACTAATTGATCCTGTCACATAATTGCATTAAAAAAAGTAAATCTAGCACAAAAAAGGCTAGTTATCTACTCATCCCTAACTGAACTTGAGACCTAGTGCACAGAGGAGACACAAATAAGTCTGGCAGAAAGTAAAAGCCAGAACTAAAGAAATCATATTTAAAGAATTAAAGGAAAGTGTAAGGAAAATGACTTCTCAAAAAGAAAATATTCATAAAAATACAGAAATTATAAAAAAAGAACCAAATGGAAATTCTGGAGTTTAAAGGACAATAATTGAAATGAAAAATTTACCAAAGGGATTCAACAGAATATTAGAAATGGCAAAGTAAAAAATCAGAAAATGTGAAGATAGATAAATAGAAATTATTCACTCTGAAGAACAGAAAGGAAAAAGAATGAAGAGAAACGGACAGAACCTCAGAGATCTGTGGAACACCATCAAGCATGCCATCATATGTGTAATGGTAGCCTCAAAGGAGAGAAGAAACAAAAAGAGACAGATAAAATATTTGAAGAAATAATGCTGAAAATTTCCCATATTTGATTTAAAACATTAACCTACATATTCAAAAACTTAATGAACTCCAAGTGAGATAAAAACAAAGAGATCACACCTAGTTTAATCATAGTCAAACTGTTGAAAGCCAAAGGTAAACAGAAAAACTTGAAGGCAACAAGAGAAAAACAAGTCAGCACATACAAGGGAACCACAGTAGAATTAAAAACTGACTTCTCATCAGAAGTAATGGAGGCTGGTGGGCAGTTGGATGGCATATTTGTTGTTAGTGCCCTTGAGTTGATTCTGACTCCTACTGATCATGTATACAGGGGAGTGGAACCCTACTCAATCTTTTTGTGCCATCTTCTCATCTTCTGGCACTGTATCCAACAAAGCTCTGTTGCTATTCATAGGGTTTCCATGGCCAAGTTTTTCAGAAGTGGTTGCCAGGCTCTTCTTCCTAGCCTGTCTTAGTTTGGAGGCTCTGATGAAACCATTTCACAATGGGTGACCCTGCTGGTATTTGAAATACCAGTGGCATAGCTTTCAGCATCACGCAACACATAGCTGCCACAGTATGACAACCAATAGATGAGTGGTGTGCTTCCCTGACTGAAAAATGAACTTGGCTCAGGTGGTAAGAGCACCAAATCTTAACCACTAGACTACAAGTGCTGGAGAATGACATATACAAAGTGTGAATAATAATAATAATTAAAAAAAACCCTATCGATCAAGAGTATTATACCCAGCAAAATTACACTTCAAAAATAAAGTTGAAATAGAGAAATTCTCATATAAACAAAGACCAAAGGAATGTATTGCTTACAGATCCGCATTACTGGAAATACTAAAGGAAGTTCTCCAGGTTGAAAGAAAATGATATCAGATGGTTACCTGAATCCACATAATGAACTACAGAGCAACAGAAAATGTAATTACATAGGTAGGTAAAAGTAAGATACTGGATAGATATAACTTTCTATTTTCTTCCCTTAGCTATTTAAAACACAATTGCATTAAAAATTATAAATCTGTATTCTTGAGCTTATACCATATAAGATATAATATGTGTGACAATAATAATACAATAAAAGGGAGAAGAAATACAGTTATTTTGGACCAAAGTTTCTAAATTTTACTGGACTAAGTTAATTTTAATCTAAAGAGATTATAAGAAAAATTACAGATTATATTCCTAGGAAAATCAATTTAAAAAATCCCTCAAAAACATAGTAAAGTATAAGGGACTAAAATAGTAAACAATTTAACTCAAAAGAAGTCAGTAAAGGAGAAACAGAGAAAGAAAAAGGACATGAGCACATTGAAAATAAATAGCAAAATGGCAGACATAAGTCTAAACATGTCATTAATTACACAAGATATAAATATATTAACTACTCCAACCAAAAAAGCAGAGATTGACAGACTGAATAAAAATTAAGATACAACTGTACACTTTAGATTTAAATATATAAACAAATTGAAAGTAAAACAATGGAAAAACATGTACTATATAAACAGTAATCATAGATAAGTACATTAGTATCAGAAAAAATAGAATATAAGACAAAAATATTACTAGAGACAAAGAAGGTCACTGTAAAGCAATAAAAAATATCAATCAGGAAGTTATAAAAATTATAAATATATGCACCTAAAATAATGCTCAGCATACACAAAATGCACCAAAAAACTGACTGAATTTAAGAGAAACAGATAATAATAATAACAGAATTCAATGTTTCATCTCAATAACTGATAAAAGAACTCAAGAAAATCAGCAGAGATACAGACAACTTAAACCATACTACCAAACAATTTGACTAAACTGACATTTATAAAACATTAGAAACAATAATAGCAGAATATGTATTCTGGTCATATGTACATGACAGAGTCTGAATAAACTTAAAAGGATTGAAATAATAAGTATGTTCTTCAAATTCAATGAAATTTTAAGAAGTAGAAATCATATAAAGTATGTTCCCAGACCAACAGATGTTAGTTCTGGTGCCAATCTTTAAAAAAAAAAAAAAAGAATATAAGAAATGAGTAACAAACTAAAACCAAAGGTAGCAGAAGGAAACATGAGGTAAGCTCTATGAGGTAAGCTCGGAAAATTAGTTTGACAATAACAGAAAAATGCAAGCTTTGCTGAAAAGCATAAAGTTCTCCATATTTTTCTTTTCTATTTGTTTTCTGGAAGTGAAGCTAGTGAAGCTAGTTGACTGTAAAGTATTTTCATCTAAGTAATCATTTTCACCGGGAGTTTTCTACCAGAATTAACAACTTAAGAAGAGAGATGCTTGGGCCGACTTGAGATTTGGTGAATTGGTAATGTTCCAGGAAGTAGGGTCATGATTTTGGACTCATGGAGAAGAAAATATAATCTTAGTACACTACTTGGCTATTCCATGAACAAAATTTACGTTGATATAATAATGTAAATACGATTTGTTTTTTCAGCTTTTACAATGTATAGCCAAAACACATAAGGCACAATTATTGTTACAGGTTAGAACGTGAATATTGTCAACTTTGATAATATAAAAGATAGGAGATCCTAAGTGGGAACAGGAGGTAGAAGGAAGGATAATACACTTTTCCTAAGTGTGGAGAGTAAGGCAATAATACCAGAATTTGTAAATCAAGTTAGAGCACATCATACACAAAGATACAAATAGGATCATCAAAAAATCCATCAATCAAAATGGGTGGGTGGAGATATTGAGTACTTTAAGGGGATGGAATTTTCTTTCATTCTATTCTGGAAAGTCATTTTGTTAAACCAAGAAAATACATTTTGCATTTTATTTCAAAACAAGGAAATAACCAGAAGCATTACAAACGGAAGTGGTTAAGATTGTTTATGGGAAATAGACCAGAGCTGGAAAGTGACAGGACAGGGATTATTGTCTTCATTCATGGTCCTTTCACAGAATTTAGTAGGTTTTGATCAAGTAACAAACAAATCAACAAATATGAACTCCACCAATGATTCTGATGTTCACCTCTGGTTAAGGTATGTTTCACAACTCAACAGGAGAATAAATCAGATTCTGTGAAACAGATATGAATAGATTAAGCTGCATTTCATGGACTACATTTGTGCCCACAGTTCCCTAAAAGTTGTGAGATTATTTCTCTCATATTACAGCTAAAGAAACTGTAGCCAAGACGAGATAATGCCAGTAGTCAGATAAACAGCGAAGACTATAGCATCAGTCTCCTAACCTCTAAAATTGCCCTCATGCTACACACAAATACATTTAAATCTCACAGATTCTCACCGTGCATGTTAAGGAAGAAAACTGCATTATTGGTAATTGTCTTTGCTTGGGTTTCCCAGAATGCAGAGCCTGAGACAGTAAGTTTATTCTGGAAGCAGGAGTAAGGGAGGAGGAAGAGTACAGAAAGGAAAGGCCACCATTAAAATGTATTATTGAGCTTGCCCTTGTGGACAATGAGGGCTCAGTCCCAACAGTTCTTCCCAGGAAGTGACCCAAACGCTTTCCAGAATTGTCAGCCTAAGGCGCAGAGGGATGGAACATTTATCCTCAACTGACCTCTCCATTGGTTGAGGGTTGTCGTGGAGGCACTAACTCCCTTACACCTCAGGGCTGTACTTACACACTCCTGCAACTACAAAGAAGACACTAGGTCAGAAACCAAAAGGACAGATGGTAAATGTTTGGTGGGACCCTGTCAGGGCACTGCAGAGTCTGCTGTAGCTCTGGCTGAAATCAGAGGTTCAAGAGGAGATGTGAAGTCACATGGGCAACAGAGTCATCTGCTAGAGCATCTGAGTAAGTAAAGGCACTTGCCTTTGGCATGATTAGAATGATTTATAATCAATTCTGCCACATCTATATTCCAGCATACATTTCACAAAATAAATTATCAGACATTTAGGTTGCTTTTATATATAAGTATTTCATTATTTAAAAAAGGGGGTCATTGGTCTTATGTCTGTCTTCTAGTTATTTGAAATCCTCTGGTGTTATCTTTTGATATATATTGTAATCTAAATTTCACTTGCATGCCCATTACAGACATATGGCTACCCTGGAGACAAGCACAAAAATTTCATAAGCCCATATTTCCTTTTTGACACTCTACTCTTCCCACAGGTTATGTTAGTCTAGTAAGAAAGCAAATAGTGCTTTACTAAATGTTATTCACACTGGTTATATAGTTAGCCACTAAGTGGCCTTCGACACACAATTCTCATACCTTTTATATTCATTGCATAGAATGTCATACACACACACACATCTCCCATATTTTATGGGATAGTTTAACATGCTCACATAAGTGGACACTCATCTGGAAGTTAAGCCTATCTGCAACTAGGCGGTAAATATATATCACATTCACATATAGTGCCATATTTTTTAAAGCTTTGAGGAATTTTTCATAAAGTTTGGGAGTGAATATGCTCTTCTTTATTAATTCCTATTAAGAAAATATCATTTTAATGAATATTTCTATATTTAAAAAAGTTCTTTTCATGTATGTAGCAGGGGCAAGAGAGAGGCTACAATTACTGTGCTTTAGAAACATACTTACCGAACCATGAAAGCCTGCTTTCCTGTACAGACAAAGTCATCACTCATCATGGGCTTCACCGTGCTTCCTTTCTTCCTTCCTCCCTCACTAGTGCTGACAGGTGCGCCAGATTTGTCCGGTTCAGATTTCTTTCCTATGACCAATGGGAAAGCCGTTGTCAGATGAGTTGGACTCTAAGCTCCTTTCCAGACCTAACATTCTATTCTTCCATTGTAGTTTTATAAGGTGGTTGGCTGGAGTCAGGTATAATCTATCCTTACTGAATAGAGAAAAATTTGTAGCCTATACAGTAACTGCATCTGCTGCCACACTAACATCATTTCACCAACAGCACTGACTATCACCATCAAAGTTTTCAATGGCTTTCCTGATTAAAATAACTTACTGTGTGGGGCTGCCCCAGGGTCGTAGTGGTTAAGTTCATGCACTCTGCTTCAATGGCCTGGGGTTCACCAGTTCAAATCCTGGCCAAAGACCTACACACTGCTCATCAAGCCAGGCTGTGGTGGCATCCCATGTACGAAAATGGAGGAAGATTGGCACAGATGTTAGCTCAGTGACAATCTTCCTCAAGCAAAAAGAGGAAGATTGGCAAAAGATCTTTGCTCAAGGCCAATCTTCCTCACAAAAAAATAAATAACTTACTGTGTGCAAAAGAGGAAAAATGCAAAGCTTATTAACAGATCATTTGTTCTGCCACAAGTCTATCAAGAATGTTAATCTCTGATGATTTGGGCAAATGCGAGTTTCAAGTAGAGCAATATCATATACTCATTTATCCTACTAAACAGCACTAGTTCCTCTAATTTTGACTATAAGATTTCAGCTATGTTTTTAGTTCTGTTTTTTAAATTATCACGTATTTTACACTATTTTATTGAATGTAGTCTAACTGTATGCTGTCACAGATCAATGGTGAACTGATTTGAAAATAAATAAATGAATGAGAGGATGAAATCTAGTGGATAAGACAAGAAAGAAAAAGAGAAAAGGAAGGAAGCAAGCAAAGAAAGAAGGAGGGAAACAAGGAAAGAAAGAAAAAGAAACAAAGAAAGAGAAAGAAAGAAAAACTTACTGCAAATTACCCAAGTGTTTAGGAAATATTACACCTTCCTATTAATATGTGGAAAGATAAAGATAGTCAGGGAAAAAAATGGATAAAAATCGAGAAGATGGACATTGAACAGAGATTTTATCACCATGAAAAGGAACTCTTTCTTCCCTTATGAACTGAAATGGTGGGTTGTTTCCAGAGAAAATATGCACAATGAACAAATTACCGTTTAACAAACCATAATTTCTCTGTAAAGCCCACTAGATTTGGCTTATATCATCAAAACTGACCTAGAGAAAGGGTGCTCCCTTTTAAATTCAGTTTTTAGAAAGGGGACAAAGAAGAGGATGGAAGAAATAGACCAGAGAAGACTCTTCTGTTTCACAGGAAATGGCCCCCAAGAGCACTAGGATCTCCCAGACAATTCAGGAGGGTTTCATGTAACCCTGGGGGTTCAGAGGGTCATCTATCATTTCAGGAAACACATTTCTCCACACTCCATTCAGAATTCACTCGCCTGGACGCTTGCAACCAGAGCCGCTTAAAGCGCTGTGAGGGAGCATTGGCCCACCTACCCCTGCTGAGTCATATTTGGGAGTACATGGCTGCCATTACAGGTGTCCACACAGCTGCACACTCTTTTAAAACTACTCTCCTATCTGCTGCCAGTGACTGTAAATTTAATGAGAGCACCTGCTGCCCTCTTGCTTAGTTAATTCATAGCGATCTGCCTGAACTAAAGGAAATTTCAGAAAAGCCTCTGTTCTTTAGTAATAAATTACCAGTCTTTACTTTGGCCTGAAGGGTCTTTGATTCATGTCATATATACACTTACACTGAGCACTGATGACAGTGGACACGTTTAGTTTCTCTAAGTAGTGTTGGGGCTGGAGAAAAGGAAATGGCTACTAAGATTAAATAAAATGAGAAGATCAATTGTCTGCCTGAATATTGACAGCTGGGGAGCTAGTCATCCTTGACCTCACACTGGAGGGATTTATTCACTGAGGAGTAAAAGCACTAGCTAATAAAATTTTTGCAACAGTGATTGGCAGAGTGAAAAAAGAAAAAATATAACATCACTTATTTTCAAAAAATAATTTAAGGCAATACTATGGAGCAAAGATAGCCTTTTCAAAAAATGGTGCTGGAACACTGGACATCCACATGCAAAAAAATGAATATAGACACAGATCTTACACCTTTCACAAAAATGAACTCAAAAGGGATCATAGACCTGAATGTAAAATACAAAACTATAAAAATCCTAGAGGATAACATAGGAGAAAATCTAGACGACCTTGGGTTTGACAATGCCTTTTATGTACAACACCAAAGGCATAATCCATGAAAGAAATAATTGAGAAATTGGACTTCATTAAAATTACAAATTCTGCTCTGCAAAAGACACTGCCAAGAGAATGAAAAGACAAACCACAGACTGGGAGAAAATATTTTCAACAGACATTTCTAATAAAGGGCCTTTATCCAAAATATACAAAGAACTCTTAAAACTTAACAATAAGAAAATGAAAAATCTGATTAAAAAATGGGCCAAAGACCTTAACAGACACCTCAGAAAAGAAGATATACAGTTGGCAAATAAGCATATGAAAAGATGCTCCACATCATATGTCAGCAGGGAAGGCAAACTAATACAATAATTAGATACAATTACACACCCGTTAGAATGGACAAAATGAAAACACTAGCAACACCAAATGCTGGTGAAGATGCAAAGAGCATCAGAAACTTTCTGCAAGAGAGAATGCAAACTGGTACAGCCACTTTGGAAGACAGTCTGGCAGGTTCTAACAAACTAAATATACTCTTACCATACAATCCAGCAGTCATGTTCTTTGGTATTTACCCAGAGGTTGAAAACTTTTGTCCACACAAAAAGCTGTGGACTGATGCGCATAGCAGCTTTAGTCATAATTGTTAAAACTTGTAAGCAACCAAGATGTCCTCCAGTAGGGGAATGGATTAATAAACTATGGTACATCCAAACAATGAAATATTTTTAAAAAGGAAAGAAGAAATGAGTCATCAAGCCATGAAAAGACATGGGAAATCTTAAATGCACATAACCAAATGAAAGAAGCCAGTTTGAAAAGGTTACATACTATGCGATTCCAACTATAAGACATTCTAGAAAAGGGAAAACTATGGAGTCCGTAAAAAGATCAGATCAGTGGTTGCCAGGAGTTGGCAGGGGAGGGAGGGATGAATGAGCAGAGCACAGAGGATTTTTAAGGCAATGAAACTGTTCTCTCTGATACTACAATAGTGGATACGTGACATTATAAATTGGTCGAAATGCATATATAAATATACGATACCAAGAATGAAACTTCATGTAATCTATGAACTTTGGGTGATACTAATGTGTCAAGATCATTGATTATAACAAATATACCAATCTGGAGGAGGATGTTGACCACAGGAGAAGCTATGCATGTGTCGGGGTAGGAAGTATATGGGAAAACTCTGTACCTCCCACTCAATTTTCTGTGAAAGTCTGTTTTTTCAAAATGTATGATTTGTTGCTTCTGATTTGCTTTACTCTCCAAATAACTATAATTATAACCTTCTGTATCTATATGTATTTGTTTTCACCCATCACACTATCTTATCTTAAATATATTTGGAGATATTAGCAAGAATAATAAAAAATTACAAAAATTAAAGGTAGATATTTTCATGATAACCCCCACCACTTTATCCCTGCCAAAATATTCAGTGAATGAAATCTTCAGCAAAAGTTTCACTAGAGCTATTAGAGTGAATACATAATGATATGTCTGTTTTTCTAAACTTGAGTTGTTCTCATATTAAAAGGCCATTCATAAATTCACACGAGGCACATGGTAGCCTTGCATAAGGTCCATGGATACTGTATGTAGGATGCTTCCCAGAATGACTCTTCTCTCTCTTAGTGAGTGACATTAAAACTTTATGAAAACTTAAGTACTAAGAAAATGAGGAAATGAGATCAAATTCATTCATAGATCTTTATTTTATCATTTTTTACTCAATTTTATTGAGATATAATTTGCATTAAACATAATGCATCCACTCGCATTGTATAGTTTGATGAGCTTTATACCCCAGTAACTGCCACCACTATCTGAAAATAGAACATATGCCTCACTCCCAAAAGTTTCCTTTGGCCCCAGCCCAGCTAATCTTTCTCCACCTCCAACCCCGCAGCATCTGGTCCCAGGCAACTACTGATCTGCTTTCTGTCACTATTGTTTCATTTTGCCTATTCTAAAATTTCATTTAAATGAAATCATACGGTATATATATTCTTTGCGTCTGGCTTTTCTCACTCATTGTAATGTTTTTAAGATTCACCCTTGTTGTTCTTTATACCAATAGTTCATTCTTTTTTATTGGTAAGCAGTATTCTATTGTGTGGCTATACAACAGTACATTGTCCATTCACTTGTTGATGGGTATTTGGGTTGTTGATTGTTTTCACTATTATGAATAAAATTATCATAAACATTTCTCTTGGGTAAATACCTAGAAACATTGGTTCATATGCTATATGTTTTTAAAAAGTAACTGGCAAACTATTTTCCAAAGTGTTTATACCACCAGGAGTGTGTGACAGTTCCAGTTGCTATACAATGTTTCAAATATTTAGTACTGTCAATCTTTTTAATTTTAGGCTTTCTAATGGATTTATAGTAATGTTGCACTTTGGTTTTAATTTCCACTTCCTTGATGACTAATAATGTCAAACATCTTTGTGGTGCTTATTAGCCATCCTTATATATTCTTTTGTGAATTATCTGCTCAAATACTGTGCCCATTTTAAAATTAGATTGCTTATCTTCTGATGATCCATTGTAATCATTTTAAAAAATATATTCTGGGTGCAAGTATTTTGTCAGAGATATGTTTTAAGAATATATTTGCTCATTCTGTGGCTTGTCTCTGTGTTTCTTTAATGGTATCCTCTGATGAACACAAGTTTTTAATTTTGATAAAGTCCAATTTATCCATTTTTCTTCTATGATTTGTGCTTTTTATGTCTTCTTCAAAGACACAAAGATTTTATACTAGAATTTTCTTTAGAATTTTTACAGACTTGGCTTTTGAGGTTAGGTCTTAAATCTATTTAAATTTCTTTTTTTTCCATATAGAAATCAAATTGCTCAGCACAATTTGTTGAAAACCTGAATTGCCTTAGTATCTATATAAAAAAAATTAATTGACCATATTGTTGTAGTGAATTTCTGGATCTTATATGGTTGGGTATTGCTTTTAGATCCAGTCTGATTATCAATGCATTTTTTTCTTTTAAGATTTTATTTTTTTCCTTTTTCTCCCCAAATCCCCCTGGTACATAGTTGTATATTCTTTGTTGTGCATCTTTCTAGTTGTGGCATGTGGGACGCTGCCTCAGCGCAGTTCGATGTGCAGTGCCATGTCCGCGCCCAGGATTCGAACCAATGAAACATTGGGCTGCCTGCAGCGGAGCGCGCGAACTCAACCACTCGGCCACGGGGCCAGCCCCACATCAATGCCTTTTAATTGGAGTTTTAGACATTTAATGTAATTATTGATAAGCTTGTGTTTGAGTCAACCATTTTGCTATTTGTTAAAAATATTTTCCATATTAGTTCTTCAATCCATTTATTCCTCTTTTCCTGCTTTGTTTTAGAAAGTTTGAGTCCTTATTTTTCTATTTTCTCAATGTGATTGGTCTATCGGCTGTATCTCTATATTTTATTTATTAAGTGGTCATTCAAAGGTTTACAATATGCATCTTTAACTTATCACAGTATACTTTCCGGGATTATTATACTAATTCAGGTATTATGTAGGAACCTTACGACATTATACTTTCCCCTTTCCTTCTGTGCTATGCAGTCATGAAATTAACATATGCCAATGCAAATCAAGAACACTTCTCTTTGTGAAGATTTAGGATCTCTTTTCAAAATAGTCCTTGTCTCCAAAGTAAAAAAAGAAAGAAAAATATGTTGAAAAGGTGCATTATTTAAGACTACACAGAAACTGATCATGTACTTTTTTATGCTGAAAAAGAATCTTTGTTTATATTTCTGATCAAAAACTTATTTTTTCATTTATTTATATATGTGTACTAAATGTGACCAAGATACTATGGAAGGTACAAAGATAAATCAAATATAAACCCTGCCTTCAAATAATTTATATCGTATTATGAATGGGACAAGACATGATTTTGTAAAAGCTATAATATAATTTAGCATTTATAATGTACTCAAAGAGAGGTGCCAAGTTCCGTGGTAGTTCAAGTAAAGAAAGACAATTGGGAGGTAAGTCTAGGAGGGATGTTTGAGTTGCCTTTAAGGAAATCACTAATAATTTTAATCACACAAATAGTGTGATTAGAATTTTGTTTATATAAAACTGATAAATTCATCAGATGACTTAGAGAGATAAATTAGAGGACTTCAGTAATCCAGAGGAGAGTCAATGGGAAGCTGAACTGAGATGGCAAAAAAACTAGGACAAAATCTAACAGCTCAAGCAACTGATTTGATGAAAGAAACAAGAATAAAAATAGCTGCAAAGTGATAGTACCTTAATATGCATTGAAGTAATAAGGAAGAATAAAATTTTCTTAGAAAGGTGAGAGTGGGAACTATGGGATTTGCTGAGTTTAAGGTGCACTGAGACATCCATAGGAATATTGCTTAGATGGCAGTTGAATATACAGGATTGAATTTTGGGGAAAGTTGGGATTTTATGCATAATTTTACCTAGAAATCTGTACAAAGATGACAGCTGAGGTTGTTGGATGGGATGAAATATTTATTGGACAGAATGCAAGAAGAAAAGTGGGCCAAGACAAACTTTAATGATGGGAATGGTGACTTTAGGATGCTGTAGGGGAGCAGGATTTACTACCCCAAAGACTCAGGAAGAAAATTTGACCTTCCACCTAATTCCCCAAAAGAATTTAAGATAGAAGGCCTGTTCTGGGAAGGAGCTAATACCATAGATAACTATAGTATAATACGAGCTACATGTAGTAGATAGGGAGGAACCTAGCAAGGCCCATTTGATCAAAGTCCTCTGCATGTCCCCTTATCTCTGCATGGCATGGTAAACATTTGTTTACCAAATATTTGTTTTTCCATCTCCAAGTGAATCTCCTTCCTCCTGTTCGAAGCAATAAACCACTACCCCCAACATCCTCCTTTGTCTTTAGCTGAAGATGATATTTAAGGTGGTGGCTTCAGTCATTTTGGTGAGTTATTCAGTTTTCCTGGGTTTCTCTCATGTATACATGTTGTTAAACTTTGTTTTATTTTCTCCTGACATTCTGCTCAAGTCAATTTATTCTTAGACCTGCAAGAAGAACCTAGTAGGGTAGAAGAAAATTTCTTCCTCCACTACAATACAAGAACAGAAAGTGTAGCTTAAGAATACATGCGAGAAATTGTTAAAGAGCTGGGAAGATATCCAGGATAGTAATTTTAAAGAAAGAGAAAAAACAGGGGAGCTAAAAGAAGGAAAGGTCACCAGCAGTAACATGAAGCCTAAAGAATAAGAACTCAGAAAAATCTTTGATTAGGAGACTTAGAGGTCATTTGTGCATATGAGAACAATTTCAATTAGAGTATTTGAGGAAGTCAGATTTCACAGTGTTATAAAATGAGACAATCCATAAACACAGAATGATTTTTTAAAGAAGTCTGGTAAGCAAAAAACAAAGAAACAAAACATAGAACTGTAAGCTTAGCCTGAATATGTAACCAGGCAAAGAAAAAAGAGATACTGATAAGTGAAAGGAAAGAGAGGGTAGTTGAGAGCCAAGGTTTCCAAAGGAAGAGAACAGAAGCAGAAGAAGGAATGGAAACATGATGGAAACAGATTATCATTCTACAACAGGAGAGAAGAAAAGGAGGAGCAAAGACAGACAATTAAGTGTGATGGGAGAGAAAACATAGAGTTCTTGTGTGTAGTGCTCTATCTATCCTGTAAAGCAGGAATGTGAAGAGTAGGGATGACATAAATGCCATAAGAGTGGTTATCACAGCTGTGAGGACAGGGACCAGCAGATAGATCTGAGTGTCAAGCAGTGGTGAGAACACTAGGTTAGATAGCAAAAAATAGTGGGAATTCTATTTGGAGTAAAGATTTTTGACATATATCCTGCATAGCTGTCTACATGTTTGAAGCTTTGCCAGATGCGATGCTAACTCTGGTTTTGTAAATAAAGTTACTTGAATATTCTTTACCAGAGAAAACTGAAAACCAAAGCGCTCGTTTTGCTTAAAATCATTCTAAAACTGCTGGCTTTCTTATCCAGAATGCTTAAATCTCTACCTCATTTAAAATAAATGTTTTCTTGTATTTTAAATATTTTCTCTCATGCAAATGAAATAATCTTGCATACAAAAATGAAGTAATTCAATAAAGAAGTTAAATTTACATAGATAAGGATATTTTTCTGTTTTTATAAAAAATCTTAATTTCATGGATTATACAAAATCTTTGCCATGTGAAAACTTAGAATTTACTTTCCAGCAAAATTGGCATTCTGCAAGAAATCAAAAAATATGTATTAAGCCTTCTAAACAAATGCTTACCAGAGAGTTAACCTGCCGAACCTGTGAATAAACATTTCTTTGGTAGCACATGGTGGTATTCACACAAGAATTGGGTTCCAAAATATGTTTCTTCAATGTTATATAAAAACATTCAGTTTGTGTAATGAACAACAATAGTGCCAGTAATCAAAGAAAATCAGCATTGTCAACAATGAGAAATAATGTCTCCTAGCAACTAAGTTTCAATTACTCTTTGTTTGCTAACAAGCACTGAGATATTTTATGCTGGTAGCTTTATTCCAGAGAGTAATGCATTATCAAAGACCATAAGAGAGAGCTCCTGTTTTAACCAGCTCTGGTTTCCAATCAAACATCTTGCAATTAATTTTATTAGTGTTTTAGACCTAATTTACTTTGAATAAGCCGTAACTATGATTTGTTATTGTCATGTTCTAAAAGAAATTGTAATGTGGAATAATTATTTGTTTAAATAATGGAATCATTGGCATACAGATGATACTCCAACAAAGTAAAAATTTATTATCATTAATAATAAGATTAAACAAAATCATATCCCAGAATAGATCCCAGGAGGACCCTTTAGCTATTTTAGTTGAACTAGAAATAATGCAACTAATTAAGATATAACACCGACTGTCATAGCAGTAGTCACAAAGACCATTTACCAGAGCCTAATAAAAACCCTCTATTGCCAACATGGATGCAGAATGAAGTACACCCTTAGTTGAAATCAGTCTACATTATGAATGTTACATATCAAATTTGGGAACAATTTTATTCAAGACATCTGTCCTAATCACTTTATACCATTTAAATTTGGAAAATGACATCAAAACTGACTGTCTCAGCTGCACTTCCTCTGCATTTGGTGGGTGGGGCTTTTATATCTTACTCTTTCTCTACACAGAGACAATTCAGGAGACTGGGCATCCCAGGAGCCCAGTGTATGAGTAAGACTAGGGCTGCACCAGCAAATATATTTTTCATTGTCACATTTTAGCAATCCATCTCATCTGAATCTGCTCAAGAAAAGAGGCTCACAAAAAGAGCCACACATATGGACACACACACAAACTACTAGAGACCAATATGATAATTAGTCAAAGTCCATATCAAAGTAGCCAAAGCTATAGCTGTGTGGCCACTCAAAAAATGTTTTTAGACTGGTCATTTGGAGACATATTTCTGTTTAACTGAAATTGGGCCATTACCAATGCCTTTCAGCAGTGCTGTCAACAGAGCTCAGATAGGGTCTTGAACTCGAGAGAATGAATGAGATATGCCAAATGAAGCATAATTACTTTATTGACGTCATTCATTTTTTTTGAAGAAGAAGATTAGCCCTGAGTTAACATCTGTGCCCAACACAGTTGCTCATAGTTGTGAGTTGCTGTCACAGCATGGCTGACAAGTGGTGTAGGTCCACCCCTGGGATCTGAACCTGCAAACCCTGGGCCGCCGAAATGGAGCATGCCATACTTAACCAATAGGCCATGGGGCCATCCTCTGATTTCTCACTTTTTACTTAGTCATATTGGTACTACGTAGGAAGTGATATTCTATGTTCCAGATTTAATTCTGTAACAATTTGGAGCTATTCAAATTAGCTTTCGTAAATATTTTTAGGTAATCTATTTGTCTATTATTTGTATTATTGTTTAGCTAAAGGTGAAGAATGAGTATCTGATTTAAATTTACCTCAATAAATAAAATTGTTTATGGAAATGAATAAAATTATCAAATTGAAATGCAATGATTTCTACTTAAATGTTCCTTCAGTTTCTTATCATGATTGTAGTATAAGAAATCTTGAAGAATTTCTCTCTTTTTTCCTTTCTCTGATTGCTTTCTTTCACTAAAACGTCAAAATCTCTACTATTTTGCAGACTTCTGAATATAAATATGTTCACCCATGTCTTAACAATATCTCTGGGTTTTGGCTTCTTATTTCTTACCAAATAGCAGCAATACATCACAGAGCTTATGAAAGTATTTTACTCCACTTCCAGCACTAAGTCGCACATTTGACCTTGCCAAGACGGAATATTGCATATGAACAGTCACGTAAGCACACAGATGAGTGAAGTTAACTGTAGAAAATGATGAGACTGTCTATGTACCAGCAAGCCCGGTGACTATTTTTTAACATTATTATTATGTAATATAATGAACAGTATAATGTGCAATAAATGATTCCAAAACAAATTTTCTAGCACACAAAATTATTTTTCTATTTCTATTCCATAAAGAAGATTTAATTAATCTGAAAATAAGGATTTCAGTAAAATGTCATTTTCAGAAGAAAATCGTAATTTACCACGTTTGTCCAAATGTTGTTGATGTAAGGGATACTGAAAAAAGATCAGCTACAGTCTGCTTTTGAGCAACGAGTTAAAGTGAGATTCTGAGCGTGCAAATGCATCATCTTTCAGAGGCAATTCCATAGCCAACATTTTTACGGTTTTAATATGAAGCTTGGCAAAAATATTTGCCAGCTGACCATGACAAATGTAAAAAGATTTGTCTCCCCATCCTCAAGATAGTAAACAAGTGTGAAAAGAAGTCATTTTTTAAATACTTAGACAAAATAGGAAAACACTAGTCATAAGAATAAGAGTCAAGAGACTTGTATTCTAAGCCTAGTAGAACTGGGTCTTAGGTAAATTGTGTAACTTCTTTGGGTCTTGATTTGCACGTTAGTAAAACATATGTGTTTATTTGGAACTAGATTCATTTTCAAAGAACGCCTTTTAATTTTTCACAGACATGGAAATATTCTCTGAGGATAGGGAAGAGGGAGGGAAGCAACGCTGAGACAGTGAATTCTGTGTATCCTGTTGGCAGAAGTAGGGTGTTCATAAATTTGTTCCTCAGAAAGACAAAAATTCCTTCATTGGCAATCTTGCCTTTCCGCGGGGAAGTCTGGGAAATCTGGAAGTCATGGATATAGATACTTTATTGGCCTGAAAATCCTTTTACTCTCAGTATAAACTAACAAGTTTCTAGTTGCACATATTTATACATAAACATGTGCATAGGCCAGAGTGTAAAATGAGTTTCTGCCAGGGAATAAGTCATATAGTGGAGACTTGTGCACACCAGGCTCCTTTCCAGAGTCCCACCGCTTTGCTTTTGAACCATTACCAATGCCTTTCAGCAGTGCTGTCAACAGAGCTCAGATAGGGTCTTGAACTCCAGAGAATGAATGAGATATGCCAAATGAAGCATAATTACTTTATTGACGTCATTCAGCTTTCAACTCACATTTAATGGGGAAGCTTCTACTGCTTGAAACAGTGGGCTGTTTGTAGCACATTATGCAAATCATAAGACTAATCTTTTGCATTATACATAAGAGCTGCTTATTGTGCATTAACTAATTTATCTGACTACGCAGGGGCTATGAATGCTGATTTTTATTAAGCTCTTCATTAAGTGAAAACGTAGGCATAGCAAGTGCATATATTAGCATGTGCCTGTCTTGCATGGATGAATAAATACATATACACATCTAGTTACCAAGTGACATTCTTTTGGTGGTAGAAATCATCAAGTATGATATTTTTTTCAGTCACATGAATAGGACGAAAAGTGAGAATTAAATAATCAGAGGAAAAGACTTCTATCTTATTAGTATTCATCACACATTTTTTTATCGTGGTCACGAAATTGCTTTTGAAAAAGACAGAATGTTTAAAGTCAATAGTGTAAATCTTACGTAAGTGTCCTCTAGTATGCTGGTACCTATTTTTGTGGTTATCACAAAAAGCAGATGAAGAACAATGGAATATAAAGTCTAATCAAAGCAGTCATTTCAGTTTTAAGATAAGTTTAATTCGTTTGAGTAAAATAAAGGGAAAAAAGCAAAGTAATATTTTATTAAATATACCCTAATTAATTTGGTTCAAATCTAGGCACAGGCATGTCTAGATGGACATGTGAATAATGTTTTATGTGATGCTCATATAATGAGCCCATTTCAGTAAGGCGAACGTTTGAAGCCATCACAGACTCCCCACACAGACCCTGCTCTTCTCAGCAAGTTGTTTGGAATTTGATCACCTCACCGAGGTTCACAAGAGAAGAGATACTAAAGAGATCACACATTTTATTTGCTTGATTAAATTGATACAGATTTGATTTATTTTAATCAGCCAGTGTATATTGGGAACCCTCCATCTGCAAATTATTGAGTATTTCAAATTTATTTCTTTGAAAAATATTTTAACAATTCAATTAACAGCTTGCTAACAGGAGGTGAGTCAGTGACTACTTTTATAACTGATTTTCAAGGTGAAAGGGCCAGAGGAAATGAAATGAGTCTCTCACTTTGATGATACTAAGTAGCAGCAGTGACCAGTACAACAGACGAGGAGGGCCAGAGAAATCTAGTACACTCTTCTGACTTCAAACTTGAGTTCCCTGTTTTAGTTCATTAAAATTAACGACCAATTACTGCGCATCATGCATGAAAACAGTCTGTTCCTTTATCAGCCAGGTAAACTAAAACACATATTACTATACACAACACAAAACGAGACCTGGGATTTGGCCATGAGCCCAACTTCACTGCAGAATGTTTATTAAATTATTAAAATTTATGGGTTGATAGCACTCTCAAGCAATTTATTATCGCTGTAAACCATTTTTAAGTTTTGAAAACACAATAAAGGTGATTTAATAATCCCCCTAATCTTATACACAACTTCCTCCAGAATTTTCTTCAATTACACCTCATAAATTACAATTTATTGTGTATTAGAGAAACACTAAAAAACAAATGCTTCGTGAGAATTTCATCAGATTCATTTATTCTGGAACATTTGCCAGGAAGCATAACAAAAAATTCACATGTGACCCCTGTACTCAGAAGAGCTGAAGTTCAAATCAAAGCCACAATGGAGAGTTCCTTTGCCAAGGATAATAACTAAAATCTTCCCTTAACTTGAGCCAGGAACTCCACTTTAATGAATGCAAGGGCCAAGGGGTCAGGGGAGCAAGAGAGAGGCAGTTCTAGGCAAATTCTCTCCACTCTAAAAGCAGCTTGAATTGCAAAGCACAGATAGTCACACCACCTCTTTGTAGGACTTTGTTAGAGAACAAGCAAGTGAAAGGAAATAACACAAAGAAATGGTCCTTAGGAGCACACATTGTGTTTTCCTCTGGGGTAGTAGGTCATCAGTGTAGGCAAATTCACTTAGTTTTACTGACTTCTATGTGAACAGTCCATACTTTTAAAAAACAGAATTGACAGTAGTTTAGGAAGAATAATCCCTAATGGTAGAATAATTTAGAATCTGTTTCATATTTTATAGTGACTTGACTAGGGCAGAATTATCTGCTGAACCCAGTGGGTCCTCTGGCTCAGAGGACTTTGTTTTCCAAACTGAAACAGATTTTCTTTGAAAGTATTAGGGGTTCTTTTAAAGGGTCAGGAAGAAAATACATGCATAATAAATAAGTTCCCTGGCTAAATGAGGGAGGAGGGGCGTAACTGTGCCCTGAGGAGAGGCTATACGCCAGTGAGAGGAAATACTGCCTCTAAATTCCTTAAGTATTTCAGATTTGTGTCCTAATGCTCACTTTAGGAGTCTGAATGCTGAAACCTTTGGTGAAGCAAACCTGTCATTGCCTCCAATTTTGCTAAATCTGCAGCTGGCCATTTCCTTGGCTTGTAGAACCAGACACTAGAGTGGAGCTGGCTCTGGGAGAAGCTCTCAGAAGGAGAGAATTTCTTCTAAAATAGTATTTCTTCCTACTTGGGATCCACAGGACTTATCTTTTTTAAAATGAGCAAGATCCCCACATGGGACTTGAGAGCAATGAGGAACAAGAGACGACGCTTTCATTGACTTAGTCATACCAAAGAGGCCTTAATGCAATGAAGACCGTGGTGGGCTGATGGCGGCAGTATAAAGTCAGAAATCCATAGAAGACTAACTTAGGCTCTCATTTTCCTCCTTCCCTCCTATTCATTCTGCCTGTCGTAAATGCTTGACTATGGTAAATATCATTAGAAGAGCATATCTAGCTCTATTCTCTTTCTCATGCATGCACCTGGGTGCCCATACCTGTACCAAATGACTCTTCTCCCCATCTTGGCCACAGTAACATCAGGTAGACACTTAGCCTAGGTTGGGCCAATCAAATTCCTCTCTCTGAAATACAGAGACAATTAAATATATAGAGCTAAGATGAACCATCCTGAAGACCAAGGACTGAGGGCACTATTTTGTAGTGACAATGAGCAGAGGAGGCCAGTCCACAGGGGAAGAAGCCTGGAATGGAGTAACAGAGAGAAGCAGGGGAAGGAAAATATGAGGCCATAAGAGGAGTTAAAGAAAGTAGTTGCCCTCTTTTTTTCCTTACGATTTATCAGTTCCTATGGAATCTACATATATTTCTAACTCTTGGATCCTTTATATCCTCCAGTTCTACAAACACCATTTTAATTTGAGCTAGTGTAGCTAGGCTTCTGTTTTGTAAAAAACAATGACTCTGGGTGCATGACTGGGGAGATGGAGTGTACTCTGTCCTCATTCTACTTGCAAGCCTGATGGAAGCACTGACAACAGAGCAAAACTTGTGCACAACCAACGTGAAAAGGAAACATGGTAATCTCTCACTTCTTGTGCTCACTTGTCCAAGTGGCACCGGGCAATGCTGCTGTGCCCAGCATCAGAGACATTCTGGACTGTTGGTGGCTCATTCCCTGCCCACCTTTATCCCTCCCTGACAGCCACAAAGAGCAGTTTTACAGCCCCCACCTCCAAGTTCTTCAAGTCCTTGTCTCATGTGGAGCTGAGTCAGAAGTTATAAGTGGTCTACCAAGAAGTATTATATCATTTGTATTTTATCTAATAAGATCAAATTTGCAAACTGTCCACAAGAAATCAGCAATAAGTTATGGAGCATGTTTCAGAAGATTCATAAGGACCAGGAAGTATTTTCAAATAGGAAGAACTACATAAGTGTTGTTACTGAAAGTCTGGTTTCTGAACTCAGTGCCAATCCAAATAATGAGAACAATTTTGGGTGAAAAGGAAAAAATCAGCTTTTATTTTCTTTGCCAGGCAAAGGGACCATGCAGCAGGCTAGTGCCTTAAGAAGTGCTGGCTCCCCATTAAGAAGTGAGTAAAGGTTTTAAAGGTTCGCTGCTTATAGGGAGAAGGAGCCTGTGACCTTGGGTACCTGCTTTCCCACCAGCCTGCGTTTGGCCTTGTGAGGCTAATTGCAGAAAGGAGGGGATGATGAGGTAAGGGAATCTGCAGGTAGATATCCTTGGTTGTCTACTTCTGTGGTAGATGGTGGATTCTGGTGCCAGGAAGCCAAGGAGTTGGGATCTGGGAAGCTTCAGCTTCTTGATATTCTCTGGACATCAGTTTCTCTGTAATAAACTTCAAGGACCTGTGATTAGAGCCACACCTTCAGTGTGAGCCCAGTGTGAGGCCACCTGGGCTTTAGCAATTTGTAACTTCTATTTGGTTGTAAAGCTCAGGGAGTTAAAGGTTAAAGAAACAGATATTTACATTTGAGTGTAACTAAAGAAGCAGGCAAAGGGGATGCTTGTTTTGGCTTTAACCCCATATATGCTGAGTTCAATGTAGGGGAACTGATATCAGGGCCAGTGTTAATTAAAGCCTATAGCAATGTGACAATAAAATTATCAGTTTGAATTTGTCACTTCATCTGTGGCCAAAAGATCATGTCCCAGCCATGATGGAGTAACAAAAACCAGATTTATATTCTCACAAAAACAACTCAAAAGCTAGACTAAATATATAAATCAGTGGATTTCAAACATTGGATCCTAGGAAGCACAGGACAGAGATCTTTGAGAAAAGGGAAACAATGAGGTGATCCCTATGATTTCTCCAGCTTACTGCCTAAAGAAAGTGTCCCAGCCATCGCAAAGGGAGATGGAATTCAAACAGAGCCCTATGATCTTCATGAGAAGGGAAGATAAAGTTGAAAATTTGGGAACTCCATGGGGGTTAGAATTTGCAGAGCAGAGTACCAGAGTCAAAATAACTGCAAAAAAAGCTCCAGAGATTTACAAAGGTTTCATCTCAAGTCTTTTACTGAAGATTACTAACTGCATTAACAAAGAAATTACTTGAGGCTGGAGGAATAATCCCCAGAAAGGAGGAGGTGGAAAAGCCTCAGAGATCAAACAAGGCCAGAGTATTTCATGTTCCCACCAGCTGCAGTAAATTCCTTGGTAATACTTGGACATCAGGGAGAGCACCCAAAAGGTTATAGTTTCAGCACTGGTAGAAACTAGCCCTAGCATAAAAGCCACTTAAAGCTTAAAAGTAACCCTACAAAGAATAAAACTGTTTCCAAGTAACTTAATCGCATACCAGAATGAAGCTTGAGAATATTTAAAAGAACTATAAAATATCCAACAACTACAGTAAAATTAAAAATACTTGGTATCCAATAAAAAATTATTGAGCGTGCAAAAAGGAAAGAAAAAATAAATCATAGAAACAGACACAGCAATGATACAAATGATAGAATTAGCAGATGACATTAAAACAGTTATTATAAACATATTCAATATGTTCAAAAATATAGAGTGAGAAAACAGGTACATGTTAAGGCAATCATAATAAGAGATTATAATACAAAAAAGAAATTATAAAAAAATTTTTTTAAATCAAACTTCCAGAGATAAATAATATATTTTATAGGATTAACAGCAGGTTAGACACTGCAGAAGAACAGATTAGTGAATTTAAAGACATAAGAATAGAAATCATAAAAAATGAAACACAGGGAGAAAAAAGATTGGAAAAAAATGATTATAACATCAGTGAGCCCAGGGACAAGTTCAAGCAGTTTATTACTTATGTGATTGGAGTCCCTGACAAGAGAGAAAAAAGTGAGACAATAAAATATTTGGACTAATGGCTGATACTTTCAAAATTTGATAAAAACTATAAGCCAACAGATCCAGGAAACTCAACAAAGAAGAAGTGCAGGATATATGAAGAAAACTACACCTAATGCAGAACATAATCAAAATGCTTAAAAAATCAATGATAAAGGGAAAATCTTAAAAGCATCCAAAGAACACATTGCTTACACAGAAACAAAGATAAGAATGATGTCAGACTCTCATCAGAAACAATAAAAATTAGAAGATTGTGGAGCAACATCCAATAAAGGATTGAAATAAAAAGTTGGCAGCCTAAGATTCGGTAAGCAATGATAATATCTCTCAAAAACAAAAGTGAAATAAAAGTTTTTCAGACATAAAAAAAGCAGACAAAATTGATAACATGCAGACCTACTTTACAATAAATATTAAAGGAAGTCCATCAGGTGGAAGGAACAATGATGCCAAGTTGGAAATCTAGGTTTACACAAGGGAATGAAGAGCATCAGAAATGGTAAATATGTGGGTGTATAAAAAAATTTTTCTTAGTTTTAAAATACCTTTTAAAAATAGCTGTCAAAAATTATAAAAACGTATTGTAGGGTTTGTAAAATATTTAGAAGTGAAATAAATGACAACAATAGCATAAAGCATAGGAGAGGGGAAAGAGAATCCACTATTGTAATATTCTTATACAGTACATGAAGGGGTGTAATATTACTTGAGTATATGGATAACTTAAAGATGTATACCATAAAACCTAAGGCAAGCACACATATGCAAAACAGAACAGAGTTATAGTTAATAAGTCAATAAAGGAGAGAAAATGGAATTGGAAAAAAATACACAGTCCAAAAGCAAGCAGAAAAAGTGATGAGGTGGCCAGCCCCATGGCTGAGTGGTTAAAGTTCTGTGAACTCCACTTCAGTGGCCTGGGTTTGTAGGTTTGGCTCCCAGGTGCAGACCTACTTCACTCATCGGCCATGCTGTGGAAGCATTTCACATACAAAGAATAGAGGAGGATTGGCACAGATGTTAGCTCAGGGCTAAGCTTCCTCAAGCAAACAAAGAGGATTTGGCAACAGATGTTAGCTCAGGGCAAATCTTCCTCTGCAAAGAAAAAAAAAAGAAAGAAAAAGTGTACGAGGAGAACAAAGACTACCTGGGATGAACAGAACACATATAGCAAGATGACAGACTGAAAATCAGCCATTTCAATGATCACATTAAATGTAAATGGTCTAAGTTCACCAGAGAGAAGGTAAAAATTGTCAGACTGGATAGAAAAGCAAGACCCAACTAAATATCCTACAGACATTAACATAATAATAAAGAAACATGATAAAGGTCTTTATGCAACTAAATTCGACAATTTATATAAAATAGAAATATTCTTCAAAAAAACAAGCTACTAAAGCTCACTTAAGAAGAAATGGATAAAGCTGAAAACCTCCTATCTATTAAAGAATTTAATTTGCGCCTAAGAACATTCCCACAAGGTAACCAGACGAGTTAGGTAATGAATTCCATAAAGATTTAATGAAGAAGTAATATCAAGTCTTCACAAACTTTTCCGGAAAATAAAAAAGAAGGCAATGATTCCCAACTCATTCTATAAAACCAGCATTATCCTGACACCCAGAGGAGAAAATCATTAGAAGAAAACTTCAGATCAACATTCCCATGAACACAGACATGATAATTCTAAATAAATTTTATCACATGAAATTCAACAATATATAAATTAAATAACATATCATTACTGTGATTATCACAGAATGCAATGTTAGATTAATATTTGAAAATCAATCAATACAATGCACCATATTAACAGACTGACAATAAAAACCTACAACTAATTTCACACAATGGTGAAAGATCAAATACTTATTTCACTTAACATAATGCCCTCAAGATCCATCTGTGTTGTTGCAAATGGCGAGATTTCATTCATTTTTATGGCTGGATAATATTCCAGAGTGTGTGATTGATAGATAGATAGATATACCACATGTTCTTTATCATTCATCCATCAATGGACACTTTGATTGTTTTCATATCTTGGCTATTATAAATAATGTTGCAATGAACATGGGGGTGCACGTATCTTTTTTGAGTTAGTGGTTTTCATTTACCTTGGATAAATACCCAGAAGTGGAATTGCTGGATCATATGGTAGTTTCTATTTTCAATTTTTGAGGAAACTCCATACTGTTTTCCATAGTGGCTGCAACAATTGACATTGTCACCAAGAGAGCACAAGGATTCCCTTTTCTCCACATTTTTGTCAACATTTGTCATTTCTTGTCTTTTTGCTAATAGTCATTCTAACAAGTGTGAGTTGATATCTCATTGTGGTTTTGACTTGCATTTCCCTGATGATTAGGGATGTGGAGCATCTTTTCATGCACCTGTTGACCATCTTTATGTTTTCTTTTGAAAAATGTCTATTCAGATCCTCTCCCCATTTTTTAATCAGATGGTTTGCTTTTTTTTGTTGTTACTATTGAGTTGTATGAGTTCTTTACATATTTTGGATATTAACCCCTTAACAGATATATGAATTGCAAATATTTTCCCCCATTCCATAGGTTGTCTTTTCATTTTGTTGATGATTTCCTTTGCTATGCAGAAGCTTTTTAGTTTGATAGAGTCACATTTGTTTATTTTTGCTTCTGTCCCGTTTGCTTTTGGTGTCAAATCCAAAACATCACCACCAAGAGTGATGTCAAGAAGCTTACCACCTTTGCTTCTTGTGGGAGTTTTATGGTTTCAGGCCTTACATTCAAGTCTTTAATACATTTTGAGTTAATTTTTGTGTATAGTAAGATGGTGGTCCAGTTTCATTCTTTTGCATGTGGCTGCCCAGTTTGCCCAACACCATTTATTGAAGAGACTGTCCTGCCTCCATTGTATATTCTTGGCTCCTTTTTCATAGATTAATTGATCATATATGCATGGGTTTATTTCTGGGCTCTCTGTTCTGTTCCACTGATCTGTGTGCCTGTTTTTATGTCATTACTATTTCTTTGTAATATAGTTTTCATTACTATACCTTTGTAATATAGTTTGAAATCAGAGAGTGTGTTGCCTCCAGCTTTGTTCTTCTTTCTCAAGAGTGCTTTAGCTGTTCAAGGTCTTTTGTGGTTCCACACAAATTTTTAAATCGTTTGTTCCATTTCTGTGGAAAATACCGTTGGGATTTTTATAGGTATTGCATTGAATCTGTAGATTGTTTTGAGTAGTATGGACATTTTAATAGTATTAATTCTTCCAGTCCACGAGCATAAGATATCTTTCCATTTATTTGTATCTACTTCAATGTCCTACAGTTTTCAGTGTACAGGTCATTCACCTCCTGGGTTAAATTTATTCTTAGGTATTAATTCTTTTTGATGCAATTGCAAATGGGATTGGTTTCTTAATTTCTCTTTCTGATAGTTTGTTATTAGTGTATAGAATTGCAGTAGATTTCTGTATATTGATTTTGTATCACAAAACTTTACTGAACTTGTTTATTAGTTCTAGCAATTTTTTGGTGAAGTCTTTAGGGTTTTCTATAGATAGTATCATGTCCTCTGCAAGTAGTGACAGGTTTTCTTCCCCCTTTCCAATTTGAATGATTTTTATTTCTTTTTCTTGCCTAATTGCTCTGGCCAGGACTTCTAATATTATGTTGAATAAAAGTGTCAAGAGAGAACATCCTTGCCTTGTTCTTGATCTTAGAGGAAAAGCTTTCACCATTGAGTATAATGTTAGCTGTGGGCTTGTCATTTAAGGCATTTATTATTTTGAGGTACATTCCCTCCATATCTACTTTGTTGAGAGTTTTTATCATAAATTGATGTTGAATTTTGTCAAATGCCTTTTTTTGCATCTATTGAGATGGCCATGTGATTTTTATCCTTCATTTCGGTTATTTGGTGTATCACATTGATTAGTTCACATATTTTGAACCATCATGGCATCCCTGGAATAAATCCTACTTGATCATCGCATACAATCCTTTTAATGTATTGTTGAATTCAGTTTGCTAATATTTGTTGAGAATTTTTGCATCTATGTTCATCAGGGATATTGGCCTATAATTTTACTTCCTTGTGTTGTCCTTGTCTGGTTTTGGTGTCAGGGTAATGCTGGCCTTGTAAAATGAGTTTGGAAGTATTCCTTCCTCTTCTATTTTTTGGAAGAATTTCAGAAGGATTGGTATTAACTCTTCCTTGCATGTTTGGTAGAATTCACCAGTGAATTCATCTGGTCCTAGACTTTGTAGGGATTTTTTAAATTACTGGTTCAATCTCCTTCTAGTGACCAGTCTGTTCAGATTTTCTGTTTCTTCTTGATTCAGTCTTAGAAGGTTATATGTTTCTAGGAATTTACTCATTTCTTCTAGTTTGCCCAATTTGTTGGCATAAAGTTGTTTTTAGTTGTCTTTTATGATCCTTTGTATTTCTGTGGTTATCAATTTTAATGTCTCCTCTTTCATTTCTGATTTTATTGATTTGAGCACTCTGTCTTTATTCTTTGGTGAGTTTAGCTAAAACTTTGTCAGTTTTATTTATCTTTCCAAATAATTAGTTCTTAGTTTCATTGATCTTTTCTATTGCCTTTTTATTCTCTACTTCTTTTATTTCTGCTCTGATCTTTGTTATTTCCTTCCTTCTACTAACTTTGGGTTTAGTTTACTCTTCTTTGTATAATTCCTTGAGGTGTAAAGTTAGGTTGTTTATTTCAGATTTTTCTTATTTTTTGAAGTAGACATTTATCAGTATGAACTTCCCTCTTAGAACTGCTTCTGCTGCATCCAATAAGTTTTGGTATATTGTATTTTCATTTTCATTTATCTCAAGGTATTTTGTGTTTCATTTTTTATTTCTTCATTGACTCATTGGTTTTTCAGTAGCATGTTGTTCAATCTCCACATATTTATGAATTACCCAGTTTTTTTCTTATAATTGATTTCTAGTTTCATATCATTGTGGTCAGAAAAGATGCTTGATATGATTTCAGTCTTCTTAAACTTATTAAGACTTGTTTGTGGCCTAACATATGATATATCCTGGAGGTTGTTCCATGTGAACTTGATAAGAATGGGTACTCTGTTGCTTTTGGATGGAATATTCTGCTTATATCTGTTACATCAGTCTGACCTAATGTGTCATTTAAAGCTGATGTTTACTTATTGATTTTCTGTCTGGAAGATTTATCCATTCATGTAATTGTATATTACATATTTTTGTACTCTTGTTGTATTTCTGCCTATTTCTTCCTTTAGGTCTGTTAATATTTGCTTTATATATTTAGGTGCTGCCATGTTGGATGCATAAATATTTACAAATGTTATATCCTTTTGTTAGATTGACTCCTTTATCATTATGTAATGCCCTTCTTTATCTCTTATTACAGTCTTTGTTTTAAAGTATATTTTTTTCTGATATAAGTATAGCTGCTGCAGCTTTATTTTGATTTCTGTTTGCATTCTGTTTTTCCATCCTTCACATTCAATCTACATATGTCCTAATGTCTGAAATGAGTCTCTTTTAAGCAGCTTATAGATGGGTTTTATTTTTTAAATCCATTCAGCCACTCTATGTGTTTTGATTGGAGAACTTGGTTCATTTACATTTAAAGTAATTATTGATAGGTATGCACTTATTGCCATTTTGTTAATTATTTTCAGACTGTTTTATAGTTCCCCTATTCCTCTCTTCTTGTCTTGCTCTCTTCCTTTGTGGTTTGATAACTTTCTTACTGGTATGCTTAGATGCCTGTCTCATTATATTTTGTGTATCTACTATAGGTTTTTGCTTGGTGGTTACCAGGAGGCTTACATATAACAACTTTTATTTATAATGGTCTGTTTAAAGTTGATAGCGACTTAAGTTTGAACACATTCTAAAGCTCTACATTTTTACTCTCACCCCCTTGGTGTTGTATGTTTTTGCTGTCACATTTTACATCTTTTTTATCTTGTGTATCCCTTAACTAATTATTGTACTTACTGTTATTTTTAATACTTTTGTCTTTTAACATTGATACTAGCTTTATAAGTGATTAAACCACTACTTTTGCTATATATTTACCTTCACCGGTGAGACTTATATTTTCATGTTTTCTTGTTGCTAATTAGCACCCTTTCTTTTCAGCTTAAAGAAGTCTCTTCTACGTTTCTTGAAAGGCCTGATTAGTGGTGAACTCCTTTAGCTTTTGTTGTCTGAAAAACTCTCTCCCTCCTTGAACTCTGAATGATAACTTTGCTGGGTAGAGTATTCTTGATTGAAAATATTTTTCTTTCAGCACTTTGAATATATTGTGTCAATCCCTTCTTACCTGCAAAGTTTCTGCTGAAAAATCTGCTGATAGTCTTATGAGGGTGGCCTTATATATAACAAGTTGTTTTGCTCCTGCTGTTTTTAAGATTCTTTGCTTGTCTTTAACTTTTGACATTTTAACTATAAAGTGTCTTCATGTGGGTCTCTTTGGCTTCATCCTCTTTGGAACTCTCTAGGCTTCCTAGATCTAGATGTCTGTTTCTTTCCCCAGCTTAGGGAAGTTTCCAGCCATTCTTTCTTCAAATAAGTTTTCTGCCACTTTCTCTCTCTCTTCTCTTTCTGAGACTTCTATAATGCAAATTAGTCCATTTGATGTTGTCCCTCAAGTCCTTTAAGCTATCTTTACTTTTTTTCATTATTTTTTATTTTTGCTGTTCTTTGGGCCTGCCCCTCGAGTCAAAATGCTTACATAAGCAAAGAAGCCTCTTTTGCAGAAAGACTGGGGGTGTGTTTCAGTTTGCTGTCTGTATAGTGCCCTGGAAGTGGTAGTCTGCCAAGAACTGTCTCTCTGATTGTTACAGTCCCATGGGACCCAGCCACATGAGTCCTCTTGGCCTCCAAAGCCAGGCAATCAAGGGGCATCCCCTGGGTGGCAGCTGCAAAAAACCAGGTCACCAGATGTAAAAATTGCAACACCAGATGTGTGCAGAACCTCCCTTCTGGGAGATATGAGCATTCTGGAATGTGACAGAGGGAGAGTGTAAAGATGGTGTTCACCAGCTGGAGTAAGGCAGAGGGGGAGTGCAGTGATGGCACCTGCCAAAGAAAGAAAAAATAAGAAGAAAGTAAAGGAAAAGAAAAAAGAAACAAAGAAAATTTTAAGAAAGATGGCACCCACAAGCTTTAGCAAGGCAGAGGGAAATTGTGGAAGATGGTGCCCACTGGCTGGAGCATACAGATGGCACCTGCAGGAAAGGGGGGAAAAAAAGATGGTGCCTGCCAGCTTTAGCAAGGTTTTAGCAAGGCAGAAGGAGAGCAGGAAGATGGTGTTCACGAGCCTCCACCCCTGGAGTGTATCCCAGCAGGCTCCTGCCCTCGGACCAATGCCTTAAAATTAGAAAATGAGTCTCCTTCACATAAAGTCCAGGCGCTTTTCAAAGGGCTGCATTTACACTGGGCCCTGGGGCAGATGATTCTGCACCCAGGCCCTTTAAAAGCTGTTCCTGTTTACCTCAACCACGTGAGTCTTGTAGGTACAAGCCCCACTGGTCTTCAAAGCCAGATGTTTTGGGGGCTTTTCTCTTAGGTTCCAGTCTTAAAATTTGGGGTGTCCAATGTGGGGTACAGACCCTTTGCTCCTCAGGAAGAATTTCCATGTTTTGAGCTCCCTCCCAATTGTGGGTTGCCACACCAGGGTTGGGATTTATGGTGATATTGTGTCTCAGCTTTTCCCACCCACTTCAATATTGTTTCCCTCTCATTTATCCAACGTGAAGGGGTCATTCCACTAGTTTTTAGATTTTTTTGAGAGGAAATTGTTTCATATATAGCTGTAGATTCACTGTGTCTGTGGGAGGAGGTGAGTTTAGGATCTTCCCACATTGCCATCATGAACTACAATCTCCAATGACTACATTTTAATATTATCTATGACCTCGAGGTATTTATATCTATTTTGTCTGTATGCTAGACACACAGGATAATAGTGTGCTACTGCACGTATCTTCCAGGCTCTGAATTCAGTGGCATCACGTTGGTAGATTGAAATTCAACATTGTGAGAGTATTGACACCACAAAAGTGGGCAACCACTACAAATCAGAGCTTTTATCCTCCAGAGAGCCAGTTGTTAATCTTTCATGAGTCCATCACTGCCTGCTCTATTCCATCTTTTGCAGCCCCATGACATTTGGACTAGAGAAGGTAGCCAGGAGTAGTAAAATGCTGAAGAGAAATGCATGAGACAATAAATTTCTGTTTGACCCTGTATTACAGAATGCTGTCCCTGGAAGGAAAGGGAGCAGGCTTAGTAAACATCTGGTTTGTATACATTAGGTAGGAAAAACTTTGTTGTGGACTGGAAGCTACCGTCCAAGTGTACATTGTTGGCAGAGTACATAACACTCTATTTCCCTTAAGTGGTTACTCATAAAAAAATGGCAGGTGTGTAAGAGTTACAGTTATTCTATTTACAACAGATACATACCTATACATCCAACTACTTGTGCTGTAGCAAATGCATGAGGTAATTAGGTCCATAATTACCTTCTTTTCTTTCCTTCAATGTTGCATGGGGTTAACAGTTGTATTTGTTAATTTTGAGCCTTTAATATAAATAAAAAACTTTTTAAAAGTTTTTTGAGTCTACAGAAAAATGTTTTGATATTGATTTCTATTATTGAAAAAAGTTATTTTAACAATTGTGATATTTATTTGTGTATACTGGAAAGGATTAGGAAATTTAAAAATGGGTATTACATATCTGGCTCCATCAGTTACTAACAGTGATAACAGTGAGTGTCTTAACTATTTATACTTTCTGATCCTTGTCTTCCCCATCTCTAAAAATGGGATTAATAACGGAACCTACCTTTTAGGATTGTTGTGGGGATTAAGTGAGATGATCTCTTGTAAAAAGTACACTGCAGTGTCTGGCATTTAATAGGCCCTTAATAAATGTCTGCTATTTATTTATTTTGTTGTCAAGATTTAAGTAGGCAATCATAATATTTATTGTGGAAACTTTTGGCAGATTTCACTCCAGAAGTACATCCCACATTTATTTCATAAGATTCATTATATTAGTTTTCCCCATGCAATTCCTTTGCATGTCTTATATTTGTAGGCAGTATATTGAGACACGTGACCCTTGCATAACTAGGAGATTATTTGTACTTTAAGGCTTACTAAAAGGGACGGCTGTCCCGTTTGGTGTCTTTCCTCAAACGCTGAAGAATTGCAAAGGAAGCAGCTCTTCCTCTAGGAGTGCTGCCTTTTATCTTTAGCTGCTTACAAGCCCTTAGAACTCTCTGGGGATAATTGCAATGTAATGTGTTACAGCTGCTTGCTAGGTAATTTACTCAGCTGCCACCACCTGGGGAGATTAGAAGGGATTTCCCCTCCTGACACTGGGCCCCTGGAATTTACAGTCTTTTCCCTTTCTCTTCTCTGGTGGTATCACTCTTCTCCCTCAGGGTTCACTAGGAAGTCAGTCATTTTAAAGTACACAAGTAGTTTGCCTGTATGAGGAAATACAAGCAAACAAACTCTATGCAGGCTGGGTAATCTTTAGGGCACAGTCTATCTGACCAGCCCAGCTAAACCTGAAGTGTTATTAGGCTTTTCTGAGCTCTTAATTTTTGTATACCATAGACCCTTTGAAAGCATTATGGGCTGAATTATGTCCCCCCTCAAAATAGATGCTGAAATCCTTACCCCCAGTATGTCAGAATGTGACCTTATTTGAAGATAGGGTCTTTATAGGGGTAATTAAGATGAGGTCATTAGTGTGGGCTCTAATCCAATGTGACTGGAGTTCTTATAACAAGGGGAACTTTGGAGACAGACATGCTCACGGGAGAACACTATGTGAGGATGAAGGCAGAGATTGGAGTGATGCATTTAGAAGCCAAGGAATGCCAAAGCTAACCAGTAAACCACTAGGAGCTAAGAGAGAGGCAGGAAACAGATTTTCCCTCACAGCCTTCAGAAGAAACCAACCACGACAATGCCCTGATCTTTGACTTCTAGCCTCCAGAACTGTGAGACAATCAATTTCTGCTAAGACACCCAGTTTGTAATGGCAGCCCTCACAAACTAATACAGGAAGTCTGTGAAGACTCTGGACTCCTTCTCAAAATAATTATTTTTAAATGCATAAAATGATATACATAGGATAACAAAGGAAAACAAACATATTAAAATACTGTTGTCAAATTTTTTCAAAAACAACTTTGTGTTGTAGTTATATATGCACTTCTATATTAATTAAGTAACAAGATCCAATAGTGGGTCAAACAACCACTGTAATTTTGAAGCATGGATGAATGTAAATGATATTTTGAGATCTGCAACAAATCAAATGTGATATGAAAATATCTGTGATTTCTATTGGTTGTAGGTATGCCATTGTTACTATTTCTTATTGCCTATATTCGTGACTGAAGGAAATGCTGAATTCTAGCTAGCGATTAGTGAAAGTTAGGTCAAGTTCATTGACCACCTGAATTCCCTCCATAGACACCTTGAGGGTCTGTGGACTCCAAGATAAGAACTTGAGCTTTAGAGTCTTCATTTCACTGAATCTTCTGTTACTATATTGTCTAGTCATTTTGTTTATTCTTACTTGTTTATTTATAACTTGAACTCCAATTCCAGACTATATCTTTCCTGTGTACTTCGGTGATAAGATTCTCTTCTCTCTGAGTTCCAGTTTATTCCTCAATACCACACAGAGGGTATTCTCTTGGACCTCACATTGATCTTAAAATTGTTATCGGAGATTCCCAGAATTTAATATTTTCTCTGGTGTGGATATAGAGCTTCCTACTGAAATCCCCTAAACTGAGCCCCTGCTTCTTCTCCTTATTTCCAAATCTGGAAGGTTTGAAGTTCCATTCTTGCTGGTACACACTCAACTTAGAAAAATCCGTGTTGACTGATCATATCTCCCCGGCAAAGATCTGTTCTTTTCTCTGTTCTTCCGATTCCCATACACTTCCACATACCTCCATCTTCTGCTCTCACCAGCATGCAGTGAGCCTCCTGTGACAAGGACAAACTCCCACTCCAGCAAGAACTATCTATAAAGTCTCCAAGCTGAAGCAGATCTTGGTTTCACAGAGAAGATCTCTGGGAATACCTTGACAGTGTTCTTGACACCCATCTATCCAGTAATCTGACTTTGCTGCTTTTCTTTACCTTTCACTTCCTGGGCCTGTCCTACTTTCATACTGCCTATCTAGCCTTTGTCCATGCTTTTCCCTGATCCCCTCTCTCAGTACTCTCCTACAACCTGCATGCTGGACTCCCTGGCTTATCCTACTGACTTGCCTTGAATTGTCACTGTTGGGTCCTCTGGCTCTTGACTGTCTCTCTGACACAGCATTCCAACACTATATGATAGCTTATTTAAGATAATTTCTTTGGCTCCTCATCTCAAGCTTTTCTCAGTACCATCCAAGATGCTTTTCTGTGTTTCTATATCCACACTTTCAGATCCTATTTACTCCTTCTAGTTGTGACTTCAGCTTCTTGATCCCAGGTACTGCCTAAATAGAGCATGTACAACATAAAAATAATGAAAATCTCACATTTGTATTTTGTCCCATCTATCTACTCTCATGCAACTGATCAGTGTATTAAATTTTTGAAAAAAAAAATAGAGAGAATTAAAGAGAAGCAAATTGATTTTAGTATTTATAATCATTGTGTTTGACATATGCTATCCTTTTTGATTTATATTCTTCCCTGTGCTATGCTGAATCTCTAAGTGATTTTTAGTCATTCCTAAAGAACATGTTTTACCTTTCCTGTTTTTGAATCACTCACATTTGTTTCTGCCAAAATTCCTGTTCATGGGAATCATAATAACATAATTTTAATGTCCTTTGTGATACAGTAGGGTCTCTCTTACTTTTAGATGCTATTTTCTAAGAATGAATAAAATAAGAATATTAGTGAATTTCCTTTAAATTCTCAGATTATGAGTTAAAGCAATAGAGTTATAACACAAAGGAAAGGAGGAAGGAGTTGGCTGTGAAAGAACTTACTTCTTAAGAGAGAAAAAACAAAACTGGACTTTAATCTGACCTTCTTGACTTTGTAGTTAGCTGCATGATTCATAAAAGTGAGAGCTAATGCTAAGTTTCAGCAAGGAGGCAAGCTTAGGTATGTCATAGTGAATTATACTGTGAAGTCTTATTAGTTTTTAATTTCTTAAAAAATCCATCAAGGAGACCTTGGATAAAAATAGCTCATAGGAATTATATTCCATTTAAGCCAAATAATGTATTATTTCAAATCATTTTGCTACACATAGAAATTCAAGGAGCTCATAAGACACTGGATATTATGAACTACATTTGATCAGAAGAACGTTTTGTTATGGCAACTTATAAAGACAGTGTTTGTTGACAACCCTCAAAGATACTTATGAAAATCTGGTCATATAAACTTATTAGAGCAACATAATCTCTATTATTTTAAATTCTATAATAAAACTAATTAGCTTTAGTAGTATGGCTATAACAAATATTTTTCGTGCAGATCTGCCAATCTTCAGCTGCAATGTTGCTGTACCTACACAAAACAGTATGTCTGTAGGTCATGGTAATGGCTAAAAATGGAAATGTACTTGGACAAAGGGGCAATTTAAGTACTGACTTGCCAAGTGATCAAAAGTCATTTATCATTTGCAATTTGGTATGGATGTTTCAAAAGCTTTATAAATAGAGGCAAGCATGTACACGATAATATATAAACAATATGCTGAAGACATTTCTAGTGAAAACAGTACAAATAGATATTTTTGGAACACTCCCGGCCAGTTGATACTCTAAATTTTCTAAATCTATTTGCCCCTTTCTGAGAGTCTTCTCTTCCTTTGTTTCTAGCCTAGATCTCATAATACATCAGTTCTACCCCTTCTTAGTTCCTGTCTCTTGGCTGTGCCCACCTAGCAAAATCTCAACCTGGATCAATCCTTTTGGACATATTCTTTGTTCCCACAAGCAGGTTGCTGAGTGTTGCTGGAAAAAAAATCACCTGATCAGGTAGATTACCATGAGCACAATTTTATGGTCTTTGACATCAAATGTGGCCTTAAAGCTACCAGATTTTCTCCACAGTTTCCATCCTCAGCTCTCCTCCTCTCCTCATAGCGGCTATTTCAAATGGTCTCCATTCTCCTCAAATCCTGATACCAACTCCTCCATTGTCACTCTAAGAAGGACATTTTGCTTCTACTTCACAGAGAAATTAGAAAGCATGGTGGAAGGATGAGGCGAGGATGAGAGATGGACAAGACAGTCCCTCAGCTTCCTTTGCCCAATCCATAAAATCATATCTTCATTCACATTCCTACCACCCATCCCTTGGAGAAAATCCTTCCCACCCATGTACTGATGGTGAGCATAAGGATTAGAGTTATTTGGCAATGTGTTAACAATTAAAATTTTTTTGTTCTTTGGCCCAGCCATTATATTTCTAGAAATGTATGCCAAGAAAAAAAAGGATCATAGTAGAATATAATTACTCTGTTTTTTAATAGCAAATATTAAAAGGTTTCTGCATATTCATTAATAAGGAATTGTTTAAATATATCTACTCTTGACTGAATGTTTGTGTCCCCTCAAAATCCCTATGTTGAACTCTAATCCCCAATGTGATGGTATTTGGAGACGGAGCTTTCGGAGGTGATTAGGTCATGAGGTTGGAGCCCTCATGAATGGAATTAGCGCCTTTACAAAGCAGAGCTCAAAGCACTCCCTTGCCCCTCTGCCATGTGAGGACACAATGAGAAGACAGCTATCCACAAACTAGGAAGCAGGCACTCACCAGACTACTGGTCCTTTGTTCTTTGACTTCCAGTCTCCAGAACTGTGAGAAATAAATGTCTAATCTTTAAAACTGGGTAGTCTATGGTATTTTTCTTATAGCTGCCCAAATAAATTAAGATAACATTCTACAAGGGAATACTATGAATACTGTGAACACTATGAATACTATGAAGAATTTAAAAGGCTCAAGTTGCTCTCTATTATTAATGTAGGAAGATGTCTGTCTATGATATATTATTTAAAGGTGAAAAATCTATTTATATACTAGTATTTATATTATAATCCCATCTTAAATAATAGATACATAGGTTTACAGGTTCATTTTTAAAAGCTTAAAACAATACACAATTTTCAAAAGCAGTTATCCTGGGTTAAAGTTGAAATTACAGAGGTACTTTTAGATTCTAATTTACACATGTTTTTATTTAAATTTTCTAGAGAAAGTAGACTTACATTTATAATCAGAAAAAAATATATTTCCAATTTTAAGTCTAAGGATAAAATTCTGCTCCAAGGTCATGGTGGGCACCCTTAGCAACATTACTTTATAAATTATGGCCATTCTTTCTAAATTCACTATTGGATGTTCACTCTTTCCAGTTAGCATCTAGACATGCTCTAGTCTCTCTCATGATATCCCTTTACCATATGCTACATCTAACAAGTGCCCTTCTTCTCACCTCACCCTCACAGACTCATATCTTGAGTTAATTGTTTGTACGTCCTCACTGCTCTTTTATTTAACAGTCCACAGTGATCTGCTTTGGCTTCTAGCACACCACCGTATTCACTCTCACCAAAGTCAGCAAAGACCTCTTTATGGATGAAGCCAACAGACACTTTTCTGTTCTCCTATTTGACCTTCCTGTGGTGTTTGCCACTATTAACTGTTTCCTCCTTGAATTTCTTTCCTCTATTAAATTCCATGACACCACATTCTTTTGGTTTTCCTCTATCAATACAGTTGTTTCTTATCATTAACTTTCAGGGATTCTTTTCATCTGCCTGCCCCTTAAATGAACTCCATCTTCAAACTAACTTCTCTTATCTTTGAGGAGAGAAAAATGGGTGGAGAATATATTCTAGAATTAGGAAAAACCCAAGTTTGAATCTTGGCTCTATTGCACGCTTATCAGGAGACCCATGGAAAGTAACTTACTCCCTCGGGCCCTTGTTTTCCTTGTAATAAAATGAGAAGTAGTTTTCTTGTAAGGTTGCTGTTAGCATTAAACACTCACAACTATGAATGCCACATAATAAATATTTAATAGCTGGTAGCTGTTACTACTCTGATTTTATAATCTCCCTTGGGAAATTTCTACTCTCCAACTATGACATATAAACTAATGACTACTCCCTCTTTTTTCTCTAGCCCAAACTCTCTCATAAACGTCTATTACAAATGGACTATTGGACATTTCCAATAGATGGTAATAGTAATTAAAATCAACATCCAAACTTAATCTCAGTTAGCTCTTGCCACTCCTCTCAAAAATCTGTGTTTCTCCTTCAGAATACATGGTGTCAGAGACACTCTACTCCAAAATCAAAATCTGGAAGTCATCTTTGGTGTTCCTTGTTTTATCTCTTTACACACCTAGTTACCAAATCTTATTGATTCTTCCTCCCAAATATCTGTAGAGTTCTTCCACTTTTGCCTTTTCCCCATCTTGGTTTATGATATCATTGGCTCTTACATTGGTTACAGCAAGCGGCTCTTAATTGATTTCCTTTACCTCCAGGTTACATTTTTCTTTCTCCTTCCTCCTTCCATTATCTATTTAACACTGCAGCTAATAATTGTTCTTTCATGCTGAAATCTTTCCACAAATCTCCTACATTTTGGCCTCATCTGTTACCACCACTGTCATTACAGCCTCCTCACTACCACTCCCATCTGTGCTTCATCCATGCCAAACATTGTTAAATTCCTCTAATGACTTGTCTGTGTCCAACCTGTAACATACTACCCCCTCTCCTTAATCTATTCTCTGGGCTTCTTCCTTAGCCGAATTGCACTTGCCCTTCAGATATTACCTCCTGAGGTAATATCCTTTCAAATATTAGCTAGTTTCTCCTCTACTTCATTTGCTCCCATAGCAACCTATAGACCTCTATCAAAGCACTTATTTCAGGAAATGTAATTTTCTGTTTTCATGTCTGTCTTTTTCTCTGAACCAATATTTCCCAATTTATCTCTGTTTTTCCTCTGAAGCAATTTTCTCAAACAAATGTGAAATGGAATCACCTAAGATGCTTCTTACTTATCCATTATCCTGAGTCCCACTTCCAGTTAAATGTTGCAAAGGGATCATATGTTGCAAAGGCATCAAATGTTGCAAAGGAATCACATCTTTTCTTTCCCCACAAAACCTAATAAAAAGGTAGTATGATAATAAAAATTGGCACTGTTACATTATTATCCCACAAGGACAGAGGAACAATAGAGAGGAAAAAGGAAGATGAATTTACTTCAACCAATTTTTGGAAGATGAGAAGCAAATGGTAGAATCATAACTATCTTAGTAAAGTGAAAGAGCCTCAAATTTTAGTGCCAAGAGAAGGGGAACACTGACCATAAATGAGCCAATTTTCTATACGAACTGCTTGAGAAGTTTAGCACTTTGAACATGAGGCTGAACTGAAAACAGAGAATATTTGAAAACCAACATTCAAAGCAGTTGAATAACCCAGGTCCCTGCTCCATTTGCACACAGAGAGATGACTAAGTCTTTTTTTTCCCCAGTCCCATATGATCCTCTTGGATGAGATATTTAGATTGGAGAACTTGAAAATAGGAGGCTCAAGATTCAGGACCATCCCATACCTTAAAAAGAGGTTTTGGCATGTGGTTCAAAATAAGGATTAAATAAATGTCTACATATTATTTTATGGGGAGGATTCTGAGAAGATAGTGGAGTATGAAGTACCAGGAATCTGTCTCCCCATCTAGACAACACTTGCACTGGCAGAATCTATCTGATGTAACTATTTCAGAATTCTGGAGTCTATTGAAGACTTGAAACTTCCAGGGGAAAGCTTGGAGGATAAATTGCAGTTAATTTTGTCAATTTCAGTCTTAGCTCAGCAGTGGCTACGCATCTCCCAACCTAGCCCTGTGGCAGGCAACCTTGCATGTGTTCCTGGAGCAGCTTGCATGTGGCTTGTGGGAGCGAGGGTGGGCAATAAGAACCTTGTCCTTCAAATATCTGGGATCTGTGTCCTGATCACTGAGTGCTGCTTCTAATCATGCAGATGCAGACACAGAGGTGGGCAACCGTTTTCACACACCCTCATTGTTGCAAGCCTCTCCTCCTTGGACTGAAGCAACTTCTAGGGAGTTTAAAGGGGCAACACCTTCCCCCTCCCCCTTTTATTTTTCTCTTTTCCTCCTTTTGGAAGCCAGATATTAAATACTAAGACATTCGAAAGCAACTGCATATACAGGGAAAATTTGAAGGTCACTATGCATACTCAGAGAAAGTCAGACTCAGAAAATATCTGAGAAGACCTTAAGTTTACACCTCAGGCTGAACCTCAGAATAGAGATAGTCTACAACTAAAACAAAACAAAACAAAACAAAATAGCAGGCCCTAGGGAATGGGGAGAATCTGATTACCAGAGTTACCACATTATTAGATACAAATATCCAGTTATTGACAAAAAAAAAGAAACCACAAGGCATACAAAGAAATGGAAAAGTATGGCCCATTCAGAGGAAAAAATAAACCAACAGAAACTGTCCAAGGGAAAGACCAAATGGAGGGCCTACTAGGCAAAGACTTTAAAACAACTATTTTAAACACGTTCAAAGAAGTAGAGAAAGATGTGGAAAAAGTAAAGACAATGATATATGAACAAAATAGAAATAGAGAGAAAACAATAAGAAACCACAAAGAAATTCTAGAACTAAAAAATACAAAGACTGAAATGAAACATTCATTAGAGGGATGCAAAGGCAGATTTGAGCGGGGAAAAGAAAGAATTAGTGAATCAAGACAAGACAATTAAAATCATTGAGTCTGAGGAATAAAAAGAAAAAAGCTTGAAGGAAAGTGAACGGAGCCTAAGGGACTTTTTGGATACTGTCAAAAGAACTAGCACATGCATTGTGGGAGTCCCAGAAGAAGAAGAGAGAGAGAAAGGGGTAGAGAGATTATTTGAAGAAATAATAGCCAAAAACTTCCCAAGTTTGATGAAGACATGAATATAAACACCTCCCCAGAATTCAAGAAGCTCAACAAATTTTAATTTTAAAAACATCTATAAATAACATCCTTAGAGAGTTAGAAGAAAGTTGCATTTATAAATCAATAATGGCAAAGATCACACAAAGAAACATGAATCAGATTTTCAACAGCATCACAAAAGCTTGAAGATAGTAGAATTACACTTTTCAAAACTATGAGAGAAAATTCTTTTCACCCTAGAATTCTATGCCCAATCAAATTTAAATTGAGTGTGAAGGGAGAATAAAGATGTACTTAAACATACAAGGAATTCTTTCTCAGGCAGTTACTGAAAAATACCCTCCAGTAAAATAAGTCTACAAACCAAGAGAGAGACAAATCTCCACTTTACAGTAGGAATCTGATTGGCTCAGCTTGGGTCAGGAATGTATTTCTACTCCAATTGCCCATGAAAATAGGAAACAGAGTTATGGTTACATAACTTAGAGTAGATTCTCTCCAATGGATTTTAGATTAAGAATATAAAAGAAAAAGGAACTCTTTGTGATCAGGGCAGGCACAATCATGTCAAGTTTGAGCAAAGAATTTGAATCCCAAAATGGTAATTAATTTGCTCAAGGTCATACAATTTGATGGTAGTGGAGCAAGGGCTGAAACTGAGATTAATTTCTAATTTAGTTCTCTTTCAGCTTTGCTAGCATCGGAACAAGGAATTCCATCCCTTTGGATATTTTCAGCTACCAATTAACACTAGTCTAGCCTGATGGTAAGTACTGGGTGAGATACTAAAGAATTATAAAATATAGTACAAATTCAGATTTAACTAATGTTTGTCAGACTCTATGGTTTGACTCTTTCGTATATATTCTATCTAGGAGTTTACTCTACTCTGGGTGGTATCCAGGGCCAAATTAGGAAAACACAAGGGATAACGCAATTAAGTTAATATTTATAGTGCTTACTTTACTAATAGAAGAATATAAAAGGAAAAATCACCAGGCAGCAGAGTAATTTCAATAAACTTCAGGGAGAAGGTAAAATTTGATCTGAGTTTTGAAGTGTAGGTAGGTTTAGTGTAGTCGTAGTGGAGAGTGAGGGCATTCTAGGCAATGAAATGTTCTCGAGCAATGGTACAGAGATGGGGACAGATGCACGTTAGGGCTTTGGTGTAGGGAAATTTTGTGCGTTATAATTGGACAAAGCACAGAGATTATGTTGGAAATTTTTGGCTTACAGTTAACAGAATTTGAAGTTGTAAAATAGGTGACACACACACTTTAGAATTCTTGGTGTTTAGCTAAATCATATCATATCAGGTTATGGTGATATGTATTTTTGCCAGCTCCCTGTGGTTTTTCTAAAGTTTCATACAGAGTAAAATCTCAAAGTTTTCTGAGAGCTCCAATGTGTTATTGGAAACATATGGCAACATAAATGGCTGGAACTGCAAAGTATGTTACCCTTTTCAACCTATTTATGGGTTAAAAATAGCAGAAAATGATTTTCAGACAAAGCAATAATCTTTACCATGAAAGTAAGGAGGAGTAAGCATCTCCTTATATGCCAGCTGTGTAAATTATTGCTAAGATAGACCTTCAGTCTAGGACAAGAGGGAAAAAATCAATATTAATCCACTCATACTTGTAATGGAAGGATGTGGTCATATAAAGTATTACTGGCTAGTGCAGGATCACAGTCTGAATTTGAAGACAGACTCTATATGTTTGCTATGGAAACAATAGACTGTAACATTGTATTTGATATGGAAAAATCAATCACAGCGTTACCAGCTAGAAACTGCTCCGCTTTGAGGCAAGAATACAAAGCACCTCAAGCCATTGTTAAACAGAAGAGGTTTCGTAATTATTTAATCACTTGAGAGGCTAAACCAATTAAAATATTATCTGTCAATCTTTTTCTAGGACTTGTTTTTAGGAATAATAAATGTTTTTTCGATATCTATTGTCTTGACCTAAATGATGACAACAGAGAAATAAAAACCATCAGGACCACATTTTCCAGCAGGAAGTGGTTTGAGACTTTATTTGGAGATCGAAAGGGCCAAAGTCCCTTCAGGCATTTTTCTGGAATCTATCAGGTAAAACTCAGGACTTGGAAAGGTCTGGCAGTGTGCATCTGAATCATCAAATAACAACCAGAGGGCACAAAGCCTTCAGGCTTCAGGGATGTGGTATGAATTCATCTCTGGCTGTGACCACACACATGTGGTGAAATGGTACTCCACTGGCAAGATTCAGACATCTAATTATCACTGGCTTATTAAGAAGCCATTGCGTAGTTTCAGTGTGATTGGAAAGTAGGTGGCTTAGGCAAGGAAAGGTGGGAGCTTAGGCTGGAAAGATAGGTTGAGGCACTGACTACCTTCCCAAGGAGTCTGAACTTAAAATCTAAGGAGGCAAAGTAGATCCTCCTGATATTTTAAAGTAAGTAAATGATACAACCAAATTTAAAAGCCATGATGGCAATATGTATGATGGATTATAGAGGGAAGACTGGAAACAGAACCCCTATAGGAGAATTCAGCGATTTGCAAAGAATTTGACTTTAAGTAAGGGCGGTTAGTAAGAAAAGGAGAAGGCACAGCTGGAGGTGTGGAAAAGAGTAGACCAGAAAGAACTCATGTCAGTCTGAGAGGAAGGAATTGGAAATGATGTTGAGGCTTTTCCTTTGTGAGCCTGGTTACATATTAAGGTCTTTAACAGATTTGGGGAGACATAATAATGAGAATCATTGCAAACAAATCCTAGAATTTAGGGCTTCAAAGTTAACTCTAGTAATGTTCATTGATAAGCATCGAGGAAAGAAAGCTAATGTAAGGTTCATTTGAATTTTGCTTTAAATCTCTACTCACCCTTTACCATCTTTTAAATCTTGGGAATATTACTTAACATGACTGAACTCCACTCTTTCAGCAATTTTAAAAATGAGGAAATGATTTCTGACATCATCATTGTGAATACCAAATGCAATAATTAGTCATATGATTGCCTTGTATGAGGTAGAAGTTAAATAAATAGTAATAATACTATCAGCATTTTTAAAACCTCAAATTTAAAAACTGAATAATGCATTGAATGCAACTTTTTAAAAAATGTAATTTAAAATCCTCTAAATATCAATAATTTATTATGATTTTTATCCCCTAATTAAGGAAAAAGAATATTTTTTGAATGAATTGCATAAATATGCACAGAAAATAAATAAAAATGCATGCAAAATAAGTAATTTCACAACACTTATTTTCAGCAGAATATAGTTTGAAAAGAGAACCATCTTCCTGCATGTGAAATTTTTTACAATATGTAAAATGAGTCCAGTTGTTCCATCCCCCCAAAGATTTCTCCTTTTGTCCAGAGGCTCCTGAGGTCTTACGGAAGTATTTAGGCCCTAAAATCCAAGAATGTTCAGATATCTCAGAATAGTCTCTTATGTTATCTCCCTTCTTTTTTGTTCATGCCTTACAGTTTTCAGAAAATCAATTAAAAAAGAAAAGACATTTCCTCTCTATTCCTTTACCTCCTCTACTTTTATATCTTTGACCAAGAAATTTCCTTGGCCATGAATAAGCAGTCTTTTCTAATACTGGTTTTTTTTTTTTTTAAAGGGATCTGATTTGTTTTTTTTTAAGATTTTATTTTTTCCTTTTTCTCTCCAAAGCTCCCCCCCTCCCCCTTCCCCCCTCCCCCCTCCCCCCTCCCCCCTCCCCCCTCCAAGAAAAGACATTTCCTCTCTATTCCTTTACCTCCTCTACTTTTATATCTTTGACCAAGAAATTTCCTTGGCCATGAATAAGCAGTCTTTTCTAATACTGGTTTTTTTTTTTTTTAAGGGATCTGAGTTGTTTTTTTTTTTAAGATTTTATTTTTTCCTTTTTCTCTCCAAAGCCCAAAAATAAGTAATTATTGAAAGAAAAGTAAAATATTTTCTGTAGTTTCATAATCTTAGGGTAGTTACCTACTACTCTTGCCTAAATCTCTTTGTGTATAAATAGAGGTAGCAGTAATACCTATCTCAATGGTAATTATGTGATTAAATGAGATAATGCATATCATGTGCTTGATATTGCACGCATCGTATAGCAAATTCTTAATAAATTGCAACTTTTACTACTGCCTAGATTAATACTGTCCAACAGAAAGACAACGTGAGACACATATGTCATTTTAAATTTTCTAGTAGCTACATTAAAAAGTAAAAAAAAAATCAGGTGAAATTAATTTTAACAGTATATTTAACCCAATATATCAAAGATATATTAACTTGTGATCAATAGAAAAAGTTATTAATGAGATATTTTACATTCTGTTTTTCATAATATATCTATAAATCCAGTGTATATTTTACCCTTATAGCACATCTCAGTTTACATTCAGTTTTAGTGCTCGATTACTAGATATGGCTAATGGCTACTGGTTTAGACAGCACAGATCTAGATGCTCATTAACTTTGGATGTGAGTGGTAGATAACTCTGGGGAGTCACTTCTTTATAAATGGATTCAAAACTTCAAAAACAGACAGAGACGGAAGAAGAAAAAAAATCTCAGGGAATGTATCAGGACCAGGGTCCTGATGATCTTACTGTTTTCTTACTAAGTGACCTCAATAACCACTGTGCTTCAAGTAAGAGAATAATAAGGATAATACTATATGAATTTAGAAAAAGTAATTATCATCACATCTTTAAAAGAAATGAGGGAAGTTTGCTCTTGCTTTAGAAAAAGCATATTTTGAAATCAGTAAACATACATAGAATTCTGGAGTAAGCTTGGTTCTCATAGAAGCAAAAAGACTCACACAGTGTTTAAGATGTTCTTAAAATAATGTTTCTGTTCTCGCTGTGCTAAAAGCACAAAAGCTCCCCTGAGGCCCACCCCGGGCTGCCAGCTCAGTGCACCCTCTCAGGCAGTTACAAAACAGAAAATCCCTCCACCTTCTGCTCTCTGCTACATGAGCTGATTCCCAAGCTCTTTACATGCTCTATTTACTATTCATTTTCATCCTTGGGAGAGAAACTTGAAATATTTATTCACAGGATTTTATTCTTTTAAAATGCTTCCTAAGCCAAGGATTTGGTAAATGGCAGAAAAAAGAGTCCGCAACAGTCAGTGTAATTATTATCCCTGAAATTACATTTTAAAATATTTTAATAATTAATGGAGTTTTCTGCAAAACCAGGCAAAGAACTAAGAGAATAAAGAGGCTCAAAAATCCAGGGTAAGTAAGCCTGTCGGGCTGTATGTGTGTACACACACTTAATTCTTGCATAAAGCCTAACAACATTAATCATGTCTGTAAAATGATAACCAAAACGACAGCGCTCACTCTGCAGTCAGCTATACAAGGAAGCAGTTTCCAGCCACAGCCTGCCACTCTGAGCAAACAACTGACGGGCAGCGGTCCTTTTGTCAGATTCTGACAAGTGAATCAATAAAAAGATACAGCAAAAGTTCAATCAGAACAGACACCACTAATACGGCTGGCCTTTTGGGACCCACAGAAGCGTGGAACTGCTTTTCCATGTTAATTTCTCTTCACTACCCCTTGGGGTTATCACCTTCTCTGGCCCCTGTTAATTAAAAACTGCCTCCTACTAAAGTTCCTTGGCAGGCATTTCCCTTGTGTCAGACTATTCTGCTGACTGCTAAAAGAAATGTAGGAAGAAGTGCTCCAAAGCTGAGAATGCCATGGTGCCAAAACTCTGCAACTCCCAAAAAGACTGTGTGAATAATCAAATAATTTTTTTCATGGAATCCCTTATATTATAATTGTGAATTGAGAAAAAACACAAATGAGCAATTAAAGATAACACTCTATCACAGTCAAACAGTGAAATTAGTTAAGTGGTTAGGCAGACAAATCAATAGGTAAGTAGACAATCTTGGCATGCTCTTTTTTGGGTTGGCCTTACTTTGGAATTTGTTGATTTACGGAATTTTAATCGTATGTACATTTCTATTTGTTGATTCAGCCTAGCACTTAGTTGTTGTATTCTTTCTCTTTGCATTCTTTCTCTTCCCATAACAGAGACAAATTTCTCTCTCCCACTTTGCTAATTCTCAATTAGTATCAAGATTGACACTAAGTACCAGGTTACTTTGTGTCTGTGCCAAAGCCTGTAAGAAGAAATGTTTAGACTTGAAACAAGGTAGCTAGGTCCTTTCAGTCATGTTAATGACAAACATAAATTACCTATGTGGCTTGGTGGTCAAGATTATTCCAAATTGGTTATTTGACTAAACATGCTTTTATTTACTTTACACCAAAAAATATGACAATATATTCAAATAATACAGAAGCAAATATGGTAAAAAGTGGAAGGCTCCTGGTTCACCAAGACTATCCCATCCCATTCCCATCATGAACTATATTAGCATCATTTAGATTTTCCCATGCATTTGCAAAGGCACATACAAATATGTGACATTTTCATGTTATTTATATAACACAACCATAATGTATACCTTTTTCTACTACTTGCTATTTGACTAAATAATGTGTCCTAGACGTGTTTCCAAGTAGATTGATATTCTGTTGAACTGCTAAATAGTGTTTCATAATACAGTTTCCCTTGTTATTCATGGGGGATTGATTCTGGGACCCCCTGCAAATACCAAAATCCTTGGATGTTCAAGTCCCTTATATAAAATGGCATAGTATTTGCATAACCTACACACATCCTCCTGTATACTTTAAATCATCTCTAGATTATTTATAATACCCAAGACAATGTAAATGCTACGTAAACAGTTGTTATACTGTATTGTTTAGGGAATAATAAGAAAAAAAATGTCTGTATGTGTTCAGTCCAGATGCAACCATTATAGGCCTTTTGCTCCATGCTTGGTTGAATCCACAGGCGCAGAACTCATGGATATAGAGGGCTGACTGTATGTATTCACTAAAATCCACAATAATTCATTTAATGGACCTATAAGTTTCCTTTGATTTTTCATATTAGAAAGACTACTTTAATAAAATATTTATACACATCTCTTAGAAAAACTACCAAGTATTTTTTCCAAAAGTGGAATTGCTATGCAGAAATTTATATATTTTAAATTTTTATAAATACTGCGAAATTGTTCTACAGAAAGGAAATTCCACTTCCACTGACAGTGTATAAAGTCACTCATTTCACTATACCTTCTCCAACACTAAATATGATCATTCATTTTAATATTCTACTGGTTGTGATTTACAGGACTTTACTTAGGATCTGTGCTTTTAATCTTAGTCATAAATATCAGTCATATAAATCTCTGCCAGAAATATTAGCTTCTATTTTCTTATCAATACCTGGAATAAATCATATCCTCCACCCTGAACAACACAAGAATATAGCAAGCTGTCACTTCTCTATGTTGCTCCAGTCTTCTATGTAATCAACTACTGTTCTAGAATTATCTTGGATTTTTATCTCAAATTATTATATTTTTCATTACTTATCAATATTTTTAAAACATATACATATGTTTTCTGCATTTTTAAATTTACCACTACTCTTTGATTTCTCTTCCCTGAATTATTATTATTATTCTTAAAATTCTGTTGCAGTATTTTTCATGTTTTCTCAGGAAGAGGTTATGACTGGTAAATTTACTGAGTCTCTGTATGCCCAAAAAGACTTCATTTTAATTTCACAATTAAGTACTTATTAGACTACATATAAAGTACAGATTAAAAATACCTTTCTTGGGGTGATGATAACAAGATGGCAGGCTAGGAAATTCCAAGCTCTCATTCCTGCATGGAAACGTTGAGTAAAGAACAACAGACTGACTAAAATAGGTTTGTGGGAGGTCTGGAAACTAGTCAAGAATCTGTAGCAACCAAGAAAACAGCCAATCAAGTAAAAGCCACACTCAAAATGAAGAAAATTTTATGGTGTTTTGCTTGCCCTTACTTCACTCCCTTCCCGGAGTGGCAAGACACAGTCAAGAGGAAACTGCCCAATTCTAAGTTTCCTCCCTTAGGATGAGAGGAAAAAAGTAAAACTTGTTTGTAACATTCTGGTCTTCCTGTGGGCTGTCTGAAGTACTGATTTCTGTATCATTTGGCTCAGAGCTCAGACAAGAATGGCAGCACAGGTTGGATCTCAAGTTAGAAGCCATGGAAAGTTGTGGCAGGCACTGTAGCACATGAAAACTGCAGGGAAACTGCATAGCTGCAGATGCCTGGGAGTAAGAGATTATGGGAAGAAGAATACAATAGAACATCTAAGGCCCTAAGAAGAAGCAGGGACAAGACTTTTAGGGTAATTAAGACATTTAAAGGCAGAGATTTATATGGAATAATTTGGAAAAAGCACACACGGATGCCTAGGGAAGACACATGACCAGAAAAGGGCTGAGAAGACCTTAAGTCTTCATGCTGGGCTGATTAATGACAATTTTCCCCTGCACATAGCCAGTCTGCAAAACCTAGAAGAGCTGGAAGAGATGGCTGTTTTTTCAAAGGCCTGTTTTTCAACAAAAGATCACAAGGCATACAAAGGAGCAGGGAAACACGGCCAATTCAGAGGAACACAATAACTCTCCAAAACCAACTTAAAAAAACACATGCCTCTGGCTTACTTGAAAACGAGTTTAAAACAAGCATCTTAAATATGCTCAATCAACTAAAAGAGAACATGGACAACTATGCAAAATCAAGAAAACAATTTATGAACAACTGGAAAATATCAACAAAGAGATAGAAATTACATATATAAAAAATAGAATTTCTGGAGCTGAAAAATGTGATAATTGAATTTAAAAAAATTCTCTACAGGGGTTCAACAGTAGGCTTGATCAGGCAGAAGAATCAGTGAGCTTGAAAACAAGCCATTTGAAATTATTGAGCCTGAGAAGAAAAAAGAACAAAGAAAGTGAACAAAGCAAGAGAGTTATAGGACACCATAAAGTAGACCAATATATGTATTTTGAAAGTCCCAGAAGAAGAAGTGAGAAGAAAGGGGCAGAGAGCTTATTGGAAGAAGTAATGGCTGAAAATTTCCCAAATTTTAAGAAAGACATAGACATATAAATACAAGCTCAATGAACTACAAGTAGAATAAACCCAAAGAGATCTCACTGAGACATATTAAAATCAAACTGTTGATGGTCAAGGACAAAGAGAGAATCTTGAAAGTGGCAAGAGAAAAGGAACTCACATGTATAAGGGAACCTCTATAAGATAATGAGTGGATTTCTCAGCAGAAATGTTGCAGGTCAGGAGGCAGTGGAATGATGTATTTAAAGCACTGAAAGAAAAAAATGTCAGCTGAGATACTATATCTGGAAGAAGTGTTCTTCAAAAATTAAGGAGAAATAAACGTATTCTTAAATAAACAAAAGCTGAGGGACTTGATTACTAGACCTGCCCTACAAGAAACACCAAAGGGAGTCCTTCAAATTGAAACGAAAGGACACTAGAAAGTAATCTGAAGCCATATGAAAATATAAATTTACCCAGTAAAGGTAAATATATGGACAATATAAAAACCTGTAGTATTGTAATTTTAGTTCACAAATCCATTTCTAATTCTTTAAAAGGATTTAAAAGACAAAAGCATAAAAACTAACTATAAATCTATGTTAACAGGTACACAATACGTAAAGATGTAATTTGTGACATCAATAATATAGAAAGAGGCCAAGGTGTAAAGGAAAACTTTTTATATGAGATTGATGTTAAATTGATATCAATTTAAAATAGATTATTATAATTTTAAGATATTTTATGTAATCCTCATGGTAACTACAAAGAAAATATCTATAGACAATACAAGGAAATAAGAAGGGAATTAAAGTGTGTCACCACAAAAAATCAACTACACATAAAGGAAGGTAGTGAGGGAGAAAATGAAGGAAAAATAACTGTAAGACATATAGAAAACAATTTTTAAAATGGCAATCGTATTTTCTTCCCTATCAGTAATTACCTTAAATATAAATGGAGTAACAACCCCCCCACCCCAATCAAAAGACATATATGAGCTGAATGAAAAAAAACAAAAAACAGGATCGAAAAGAGAGCATGGGCTGGCTATCCTAATATCAGACAAAATTGACTTTAAGTCAGGAACTGTTACAAGGACAAAGGAAGATATTCTATAATGATAAAAGGGCCAATTCACCAAGAAGATATAACAATTATAAATATAGATGCACCAAACATAAGAGCTCCTAAATATATGAAACAAACATTTACAGAATTGAAGGAAGAAATAGAAAAATCTACAATAGTAGTAGGATACTTCAATACCCCACTTTCAATAATGGATAGAACAACCAGACAGAAGATTAATATGGAAACAGATGACTTAACACTATAAACCAATTGGTCCTAACAGACAGAAACCAAACATTCTACCTACCAAGAGCAAAATATACATTTTTCTCAAGTGCATATGGAATATTCACCAGAATAAACCATATTTTAGGTCACAGAACAAGTCTTAATAAATTTAAAAAGGTTGAAATCATACAACATGTCTTTTCTGTTCACAGTGAAATGAAACTAGAAATCAATAGCAGATGGAAAATTGGAAGGTCCACAAATATGTGGAAATTAAACAATCAAAGAGTCAGAGAAGAAATCTTAAGGGCAGGACCCGTGCCTAATGGTTCAGGTCAGCGCACCCCACTTTGGTGGTCCAGGTTTGGTTCCCAGGTGCAAACCTACACCGTTTGTCAGCATCTATGTTGTGGGGGCAACCCACATAGAAAGTAGAGGAAGATTGGCACAGGTGTTAGCTCAGTTCAAAACCCTCGTCAAGTCTGACAAACTGGCTGTTTGTTTAGGAAGGTGCTGTGAATTGGGAGAGAAAAACTAGTGGATTCAACTCACATATAGCTCCAAACATCATCTTTCTGGCCAAATGCCTTACAAACTTTATTGAATAGAATACTTTATATGATTTGCGTGTGTGGACTATGATCTAGCTAAATTATCAAAACTTGTTTTCTTCGCCACTAATAAATATTTCCAAAAATTTTCTGTAAATGAAACTAATTTTTTGCTACAATACCAATGGAAACAGAAGAGTTTAGTTCAAAGTAATAATTTATCAACATTGACTATATAAATGTAGGTGAACTTAGAATATGTAGTCACAGTTCAGATATGCAGGAAAGCAACTTTATTTTGCTACAGTGTAGCCTTCACATGAACCAAAGTTCTGGTCTGTAGAGGGAAGGGAAGGGAATGGTGTGTTTGCATGTCAGAGTGAGAGTAGACTATTAATCTCACCTGTTAAAAGCAACCTGCTGGAGCCAGCCCTGGTGGCGAAGTGGTTAAAGTTCACCGCACTCTGCTTCAGCAGCTGGGGTTCAGCTCTCTGGCACGGAACCACACCACTCATCTCTCAGTAGCCATGCTGTGGCGGCAGCTCACACAGAAGAACTAGAAGGACTTACAACTAGAATTTACAACTATGTACTGGGGCTTTGGGGAGGAAAAAAAAATCTTAATTAAAAAAAAGGGCAAACTTCTCACTTCTGATTTATTCAGTCATTTAACTCTTTTGGTAACTATCCAGCCTATCAAGATTTCTACTCATTCTGCTTCCTTTCTTCCAGGACATATCTTTGTGTAGAGGGGAATTCATTTACTCAGTCATATATTCGTTCAACTGATATTAATTGAAAACCTGTTATATGCTAGACACTAGAGATGTGTACATGAAGGAGACCCACAACACCCTTGCCCTCATAGACTCACATTCTAGTTGGGAGACACACACATGGACACATACACACCTATACAATATGCACATAAATACATAATGTAATTTTAGATGGTAATAAGCACTATGAAGAAAATAAAGCAGGATAATGCGACAGCAAGGATGAAGAAGTGGCTATTCTAGAAAAATGATTTGGAAAACCTTTAAGAAGAGAACCTTTAAGCTTTGAAGGAAGATTTGAATGAAGATTTGAGATTTGAATGAATTGAGAGGATATAGTCGTGAAAATCTTAGGGAAGAGTGTTTTCAGCAGAGAGAATAGCCTGCAAAGGTCTGAGTTGGAATGACCTTCTCATGTTTGAAGACGAATAAGAAAACTATACGGCTAGAGCAGACTCAGGAGAACAGTAGTAGATGGGGTTAGAGAGATTTGTAGGAGCCAAATTGCACAGAGCTGAAAGTGATATGGAGTTGTTGGGGAGAAGTGTCAGGTTTCAGGCTGTCCTGTCCTTTCTGGCCTCAAGGGAGGAAGCTTGTCTCTCTGCCCTTAACTCCTCCCCCTCTGGAATATCTCAACACAGACCACATGTGGTAACAGGCTCAAACATCAGTTCTCACCTGCATGCTGATTGTCTGAGACTAGGCCATATCTGCCATATCTTCATAGCCTCTACTCTGGGAAAACTTTGCTTCAGATCTTGGGGACCAGCTAGAGATTTCTTCCTCCCTCCTCTCTGGTGGCGGTAGGTAGTTTTTTCTTATTTCCTCTTCACTCTGCTGAAACAAAGGAAGGCTTAATGGTCATGTCAGGTTCTCTTGTTCCAGAGGCTGTTTGCCCTCTTCTGAAGACTCCCATAGTGCTGCTGGGTGCTACACGAGTTTGAGTCCTCCCACATCAGGAGGCAGACCTTGAGTCCTTACTGCGTCAGAGGCTCAAACATCATGGAGTTGATCCCTTTCCCCAAATCACTTCTTTCCCCACTGCCTGTTAGGATTTCAACTCCAGGGAAAGGTAGAGTTGAGACCTGTCAAAGGCTCTCAGCTTTGTCTTAACATCTCATCTAATTCTTACCTCATTCTAGGAGGGGAAGAAAAATGAAGTGCTCTCATGTCATATCCTGCTTCTTTAGCAGTATATGTTTAATTTTCATAATTTCAATGTTCTTGGTACAGCAGACTTTGATTCTTGATATCAGATATGATTTTGGTATTTTATTTTTGGAATGTAGAAAGTTTTCCTCAAATTCCTGATTCTTATGACTGAAAAGTATAGATTTCAAGACTTTTTGTTTGTTTACCATGCTATACTAAAAAAAAAAGACTCCCAGAATCCAAAGCTGAGCTAAAGCAATGACTGATTGGTTTTCAATGGTGCAAGTCCTTTTTCTGAGGACATTGTGTAGGGAAAGCTGTCACCGAATCCATGACTGTTGGAAGAGAAGATAAGGGAAAAAATACATAATCTAAACATTAGCCAGCTACATGTCTAAACTTTCCCGTGGGTGTTTCCCCCTCAATGGACACATAGATGGATGGATTGATCAATCAATCAAACAATCAATCAATCACAGATAGATGAGATAGAAACACAGCAAGTCACATAATAATAGAAGTGGCAAAAGGAAGAAGGAGGGGGATAAAACTCACATTTTTCAGCATTTATACTCACAAAGGTACTAGCGGATAGTTGTTGTTATCCTTATGTCTCAGTTGAAAATTGAGATTCAAAGATGTTAAACAACTTGCTCAGGGTCACACAGGAAATAGATGACAGAGTTAAGATTAAAGCCCTTGTCTTTCTCTGTGTGCCATATCATAGTATGCATCAAATTAAACCATTTTTATTGACTACTCAGGACAATGTAATAAATGAGTGACAGCTAAGTGTAAATATTTGATACTGAGGGATTTTTTTAAAAATAACATAAGTACTTCTTTTCTTTACAAATTTTATTAATAGGAAGACATTTGTGAATAATAATAATAATAATATTTGCCCACTGATAATAGCCAAAATTAGATGTTTGTTCCTAACATATATAACTTTTTATCATTAGATTTTTAAATGCTTAAGTAAACTGACTTCCCACTTTTAATGAATCAGAGTTCTCGTGCAGCCTCTTCCTCAGCCCTAGATCTGATATCCAAATGATGCTTTACTGGATATCATTCTGGACATGGCAGGTCTTAGTGGCCAAACACGCTGGTGCCAGGGATCAGTGGAAAGAAACTGAAACGAGGCTCAGTGTCTTCTCCGAAAGAGTATGGTCCCTCAAGAAACAAAGGAAATAGGAAAGGGAAGTCCTTTGGGGCAGAATCTGGGTTGACCAAACACAAGCCCAAATCCAAAGGGTAGAAATGCTGGAAACAGAAGTTAGAGCTGAGCTAGAACATGGGCAGAAACTAGATTGAAAGCTTCATTATTCCCAAAGGATAAGCTCTGGTAAGGTAACTACAAGTTCTGATTTCACATTTTTTGCATGTTATTCTGATACAATTATTAATGGTGCCCCTTTTGCTCTGAAAGAGCAAAATCAATCATTCAACAATAACAACAAAAAACATAGTTTGTCTCTTGACTAAAATAACACTTTGAACGTTTACCTTTATAAAAAATTATGCTAGCTACTTGACTGTAAAACATACATGTATATAAAATAAAAATAATGAACTTAGACTTAAAAGAATAGCTGTAACCATTATTTAACGTAGGTTTCATTTATTCAGCATAATTGTATCCTCACTGCTTTTTGATCGTGACATGAATGAATAAATGGATAAAGAAATAAATTATAAATAAATCCTCAGTTGACTAGAGGCTATGAAAATCTGAAAAGTACATTGTCCCAAGTACCTTCTTTTTGAAAGTTATATCACACAATAAATGACGTTATTATATTACAAAACCCTAGAGGCCTTATGTTGTGTGTAAACCTATGTGTGTGTCCTGGATGTCTAGCATGGGTCACTCAATGACCTCTGTTAATTAACAGCATCTTTTTAAAATATATATTCAATTAGATTTAAGTAACATTGGATCAGACAGCCAATTCAGTGTATTTTAACAAGTGTCCAGTCAACATAGTAAAATTGAGCGATCAGTTAAATGCCAGACAATTCAGACAGTAGCTTATCTGGTAAATGTTTGCTCAGTCCTACCCTATTTCTGGATCCCTGATAGACACAGCTGAAATTCAGCCTAATTATTAACATAGTTGGAAAGTTTCTCGGGAAACCAATCTTTCCAGAAAATTCATTTTCAAGTACATCTTGGATGCAATTGTATTTAACACTTCTAGACCAGCTGGCATTAAAAATTTAACATCCCAATTTTATTAAAGAAATCATACCACAAACTTCTCTTTGTTTTAAATATGGATTTCTAGTCTCTTAAATGTTTAATGAAGATCTGAAAATCAAAGATTAAAAGGAAACACTTTCAGAAACAACGTATCACAGAAACCAAGTCAGACCTTTGATGTTATACTTCATTTTACCCCAAGAACAGTAAATTATTTTTGACGTGAACAAATATATAAAAGACTATTTTTATCAGAAAACCTTTACCTGTAGGAAAGTAAAGCATATTGTTTAACCTTCTTGTGTTTAGAATTATTATAATGCCAAATGGAAATGTGTCTTTGCTAAAGTTTCATATTTTTAGGCAGAATGGGAAAACAAAATTCATTTGTCCTCCTATGACAACTAGCTTCTTTGTCTAATTTCAGTTTGTTTCTTTGGCAGCTAAAACACCTTGAAATTACCTTCTCCAGCATGGAAGAATAATTTTTTTTCTACCTCTAGCTGTCAGAGTGATTAGAATTCTAATTAGCAAAGTAGAGTGCAGAGAGGAAAATGACTGCAAAAAAAGCACACAAAAGACTTTCAATTGGAGAAGAAACAAAGGGGCAACCGAAGCTGCCTCACAGCTTGATTGTTCCATCCGTGATTGCCTTTCATCCTGGATTCCCTGTGACTTAGCACACTCTTGTCCTTTAGCCCCACACCAGCACAGGGTGGCAAGTGCAGTTCTAAACCTTATTCCTAGTTGTCACTCAAAGCAAAGCAAGGTTGTTAAAGCACCAGAGCAGCTCTATTTCAATGCCAACATCAGCCTCTTTAATTTATTCTCTGAAACATACTGTGGATAGTAAGCCCAACCACAAAAGGTAGACTCCACCACCTATTCAAACAAACAGTCTTAGGCTGGTGATATCACTCTCAAGTTTCAGAGACATTCCCTCATATGTAGAAGGAGGCACAGCAGGCACCTTTCATCAAGGAGGCACTCAAGAAATAGAGAAAACATATTAGTTGTTAAGTGTACCATTACGTGGCTAGCTAGCAGTCAACATTTCTGAAAAATCTAAGACAAACTGGAGTACTGTAAATTTACATTACAATGGTTATATCTATCTATCTATCTATCTATCAACCTATCATTTATATTACTGCATCTATCTATCTATCTATCTACCTATCATTTATATTACTGCATGGCACCGTATGTGTGTGCATGCATGTATGTATATATATCACCCAATTCTGTTTTGGAAGTAGCTGTGGAAAGCCATAGAATATTGGGGTCCTGTGGCTTTAGAGTCACCTGATCTAGCTTTGATCCTGGTTCTGCCAGAGCTGGCTATGTGACCTTGGAAAGGTTTTTAAACTCTCAGTTTCAGTCTATCATCTATTAAAAGTGGGGAATGTAAAATATATGCCATGGAGAATGATCGAGACAATGGACGCATAGTTATGATAATAATAATAATAAATGTATACAAATAATTGGTGGTAGATTATAAGTAATATGATAACTGCTATGCAGGAACATAGGGGTAAAAATTTAAATTGAGCTGTGAAATAAACGAAAGATTTTGATGGGCAAAAATGGGAGCTGGAAATTTCAGAAATAAGCAAAACCACAAAAGGGCAGGGTGTAACTTGAAGGTGATGAGTAATATAAGAGATGTAAAGACCATGAAATTCAACAGTTGGAAGAGAAATTTGATATAGGAGGCTAGAATGAGAATGTAACATACCCTGAATTTTATGGCAGGGTGCATGGGACCCCAGGCTCTGGGCAATAGAATGTTTTGAGGAAGGGCATAACTTGAATAGTCCCATGTCCCAGTAATATTATCTGATATCAATGTTTGTTATGGATCAAAGGCAGGAAGAACTAGTTAATAACCAAAATGAGACAAAATGGAGATTTGATGTTGGTAATTGGCACAAAAAAAGAGGACAATGATAGGAGAGTTATGACTAGAAAACAGGACTTGACATCACTTTGGGTGATGAAGCAAAGGAGAGGGGAAGTCAATGATAACTAAAATGTTTCAACTCTAAGAGAATTGAAAAATGTAATGTTATTTACAGACATAGGGCTTATTGCAGTTTTCAAAACAGAAAATTTTAAGGGAAGAACCAAAAGCCTTTGAGTTTGAATTTGCAGAATAGAGAAATAGCAAAATCATTTGATGAATATTGTTCCAACCAAGTTGCTGCCAGACAGGATAGACGTTCCCCTTTGAAACGTAATTAGTTCACTAGTACCATTTAAATTTCATCTTACTGTATTCACTTTTAATTGATTACTAAGGGCCACTCAAGAAACTGGGAAAATTTGGCTTAATTTTCAAGTTGCATAATGTGTAATATTTCATTATTTTCAAGATAACACTAAGCTGTTAGTATTCCTTTTACTGAAGTTCTAATTTAATATGGTGGAATTAGTTTTCATATTGACAGTAGGATTAATTTGCAATTGGTGTATTTAGGATGTTGCAAAATACCATGTATTTATTCTCTATCTCAGAAAATTGAATTAAAAGTACGTATGTTACAAGCAAAGAACAGTTCACAACTGCCTGTAGAAAATTATGCTATTTTCTAACTATTGAGGGTAACCGTAGCTTAAATTCCATTTTACATACAATTTGTGTTTCAGTTGAAATCCAGCCTAAAGAGTTAAAACCAGAAGGCTTTCAACAAATGGATCATTGTCCAAGCTCTAGTAAATGTGCTACTGGTGTAACAAATTGGTTTGCTGACCTTTTGTCTAGTAACATAACGCATGACATATTTGTAATTTATGGAAATCAATCCACAGAGAATTTTTAGTTTCATGTAATTATAGACCAGTGCAAGATCTAAATAAAGGTGAAGAAAAGGTCTTTAGGAAAGTAATGGTACACTGTTGATAAAAACTAAAAAGCAAAGTTCAAAGCACTGATCCATGCAATGCATCTTTAAATACTGGTAAGAGGCCAATAATTATAGTTAAAGTCAGTTACCAGCTGTGTTTTACTGCATACACTTTAAGGCACCATTGAAACTGCAACCCTATACTCAAGAATGTAAGGGAAAAAATCACAAGACCAAATCTATCACCTAGTTACAAATGGTAATAGTGCTTGGCAATTTCCATTTGCTTTTCTTAAGTGCTATTTTTAACAGGTAGTCACCAACCCACTATCTCTTTGCAGCAGTCAGCCCAGCCTCCACCTGACTCTGTAGTGGGAGCACTACTTTTGGCAGATCTCACTTCAAAGCCTGGCTCTGTCACATAATAAAAGTGCCAAATTGGGCAAGTTACAAAAGTTCTTTGGGCATACATTAGGATTTTAAGTTGTTTTGAGGATTAAATGTGGTAATAAATTTATCATTATTTATTTTAGAGGGAGGAATGGAGAGGTTATTTATCTATTCATGTCTCTCCTCTTTCCTGTATCCCTCGGATAAAGTTTTCCTCCCGACAGTGAGTTAACTCCCCTGCACTTGTAGGTTAGTTACTCAACCCCTCATACAATCTCTAGAAAAGCCAGATTTTATATGGCTAAAAGAGTCAGTTATACTTTTTCTAGCTCCTAAGAAATGCCAGGCTCTCTCCTGTTTTGGATCATCACATATATTGCTCCTTGTGTCCAGAAAACTCCTTATCTTTGCTTAGCTAACTGCTATTCATACTTATGCCTCAGCCTAGATATTCCATCGTCCAGGAATCCTTCATCAGTGCCACCAATCAGGATTAGATGACCCTTCCCTCTTCTCCCAGGGCATCTGCTCCTTCCTCTTCCAGCAGTGCCCACCATTGTTCAGTGTAATTGCCTGTTGCTTTTCCTGTATTCTCTGAGGTGAGTTCTCTGAGTGCAGGGACCTTCTTATCCCACAGACCTACCACCAGCCAATCCTCCCACTGGCCAATTTATAGCCAGAGTAAAGGGAGCCTACTGATGCAGTCCACGTGGCTCAAGCCTTCCAGAGCAAAAAATAGGGTAGAAAAATGGTGGAAAGTAGATCAAGAGGGGTAATCAGAAGATATGCACAACTTGTAAGTCTTAGCTATACCTCAATTTATCAAAAAGTAGTGTACTCCCTTCTCCTGCTGTCCATTTCCCAAAGCTCAGTGTAGATCATTCATTTGGTGTGAAAATTGGATGTGATATGCATCTCGAGAATTTCTCTTGAGAACAACAGTCTTCCTTTCAGGTAACATCTACATTGATTTCATAGCGTTGCCTCTTGAGACAAACCTCAGTTTTGTAGACACCGTGACACTTGACAATGTTGCCATTTTCAATGATAGGGGGTGATGTTTTGCCAATAAATATTATTACTAAAGAAAGGCAAATGTGCCATTGATTCCCCATCTTTGCCAATAACAGAGGAAAAGAAGTTTGCCAACTCTCAATAGAAAAGCAGGATCTGTATAAATCCACTCTCTGAATTGGTTCAGTGGGCTCAAAGGCATAAGCCAAGCTGGGGAGCCTAGTTAAAAACTAACTCAATAGCAAATAAATCTAACAATGGTCAGAAGGGATTCAGTGCCAGGATGTTGCTGCAGAAATGGATAAACATCAAAAGGAGAGTCTTTACACAGGTTACACACCCCAGCCCCTCCCAAATAAAAAGTGGTTGCAGATGCTGGGGGCAGTTAGGCAGAGTCCTTTGAATGACAAGTCCTTTAAGTTGCTGGGAAGAAAAAGAAACTTTTAAGACCAAGTGGTATCAACCTTGTTTTCTTTTATCCCCAGTTGCCTTCCATGTTGCTGTTTCTAACCCACGTTTCTTGATGGGGGGAAATAGATGGAGACAAATCTGACACATCCTCTGAGCATACCAATTAGGAAGAATGGTGTGCTGATAAGACCAGGTGGAAATACAGAAAGATACCATCCGGTTGCTTTTCCAAGATGACAGAAAATCTTTACAATTTTTAGTATAGCTGAGAAAAAAATGTGGAGATCTAGAATTTATGCATTTTATGTCAATATAGAGCACAAGTTTTGAACCCTGGCTGCGTATTAGAATCAGCAGGAAAACCTTTAAAAATGCCCATGTCCTAGCTCAACCTCCAGAGATTCTGATGTAAATGGTCTAAGGTAGGACCAGCCACTGGTATTTTTTAAAAGTGTTCCAAGTGATTCTAATGACAATCAAGCTTGCAAACCACTATATGTAGGAATGGGATTCTGTCACATTTTTTAGACTATTCTTTAGGTATTTGTTAAGAAGGCAAAGGAGACAGAGCTATTCAGTAAGCAAGAATCATGTCAAGGCTCGAAAGGTCTTTTAAAGAGAGGAATTCTGAGAAAATTTCATAATGATTTATAGAAGGCAATAAAGGATAATGTTTAAGAGCGTAGACTTTGGAATTAGACCAACTTGATTTTGAATTTCATTTCTGCTATTTACTAGCTTTATAATTTGAGAAAGTGTCCAAATCTGTAAAAGTGAATATAATAATATCTGCCTTGTGGAGCATCTGTGAGATTGCGTGTGGGTGTTAAATGGAGTCAAGTATGTAAATCACCATTGTATAGCCTTTCCTCAGGAACTGGCAGATTCCTTTTCATATCCAACCACACTCTAAGCCCAGTTCCTTCACAAAGATACCTGTGTAATCCTGACAGCCACCTAAAAACAAAAACAAAAACAATCTAAAATAAGCAAAGGAGCTTATCAACAGAACTAAGATGTAAAATTTGTGATCTGAACAGAAAATTACAGCTGAAATCAAGCTATCATTTTCATGATGCACTCATTTATTCAAAAGCAAGTTTAGTCATCAGCTTACATATTCCTAAAATATATCACTTTGGTCTAGACTGATGTATATAGAGAAAAGAAATTAAGAGATTTTATTCCAATCCTGCAGTGCTAAAATAAAGCCATCCTGAAAGAAATCCAAGAGAAATATAAACCTCCTAACATGTTGAAAGATTATCCCTGATCTCATTTTCACAACTTGAGAAGTAGTTCAAAAAACCCTAAAGAGCAGCTTTTTCCAAAGAAAAACATTCAAGTTATATCCCTCTTCCCAGAAACTAAATCCAAAGAAGCTGGATCAAACTTTATGAAAACTCTGAGCCACATGGAGACGGTTGCGTGGAGTGTGAGCCCTGCACATCGAATGAATAGTTTTTGTTATGTCAATAAAAGATCTCCTCGGCCATCGTCTTTCGAAAGTTACAACCGGAGTGGGAGGCATGCTACCCATTTCTCCAGCCTCTAAAAATATTTCCTTACAGAACAGTCTCTTTGTAAGACAGATCTGTTTGCTTCGGCTCCCCCCTGCTCTATGCCTCACGTGGGAGTACTTGCAAATAGAGCGCCTGGAGGGATCAACACAGTTTTCTAAAGCAAACATAACACAAGTGCTATTCATGGGTTACACACTCCACAGCTGTAATACGAAATGTGTAGGAGCAGCCCCTAATGGCATTCAAATCATGTACTAACAGTTCTCAAGTGTCAGGTGTTTTTCATTTTCTAGCTGGGGAAAGAGAGATTCACGTGCTGATTTCCTACACTGAACAGCTTTGTAACCCCCACAGAGTGAAGGCGCGCTGTGTTTCTGAGTCTCTATTATGTCAGATGAATGCCACAGTTAGAGGCCGGAAAGGACATGTGATCCCAGTTTAGATTCTTTCTTTTTCCAGCTCTCTCTCAGCATTTCAGTGGCATAGATTTTTGTGTATATGCATGGAAGAAAATTCAGAGAGCATGTGTCAGTGTTAAATTTCACGTAAAGGACCGAGGACACATATTTTTCTATCTGGGTATAATTTAATACTTCTGTACACACTTTGATCTTATTGAAGGTTTGCGTTTTCAAAATGGCCTCTTGCGGTGCCCCAGATGGCTGCCTGTCAAACCCACGCATCAAGCTCACTAAAAATAGTGTGGGTTCTCCTTGGAACAATGAGGTTCACATTATACAGGCTGAGGGAATTAAGATACATTTTATTTATTTAAATCTTTCTTTTTTTTTTACTTTAAATGTGACTTGGTCGTAGATGATAACAAAATATAACATTTTAAGAACACCAAAAGGCACATTTATTATATACGTTGTATCAATACTTTCAACTTAGAGTGAAAGAGTGTATGTGAAATTGGGGCTGGGAAGTCACCATTATAATATTATCTAAATATTTGGAGTTCAGCACAATCTAAAATATATTTTACCAAACACTTTTTCGATTACGTTTTAAGTTGTGTATTTCAAAGCTATTCAGTCCATTTGTTACAAATTTATTTATATTAACCTCATTAGGACAGATCTTCATAAACAAAAGTCTGGACATGCAAGAAAATTTATGATCTCTTTAAAGCCATTTATCCTCAGAAGGTGGTTGGAACTTTAGGTTAAAAAAGAGTTTCCTTCCGTGTAGAATTTTAGACATCTCCTTTAAGGGAAAATAAACAAAATCATTTATTGTCTGAATACAATGTGTGCGTATAAATGTACTACTTTGTATTCAATTAAAGATACATGAAAAAAGTAAAGCGTTTCACAGGATTTTGAAAAATTGCTGAGTCAAGTATGTGAAGATTAGCTAAATAGAGGTGCTGTGTCCACAATTTCAGTTAAAAATAATTTATGCAGTTGGCAATAAGAACACACTTTCCAAGCTGCAGAGGTTTTTTTTTTTCCTATAAGCAATGCCACTGCTTTGCAGTCCTTGTTCTCTAGGCCCAAGCAAGCTGGATCCTTGAGGAGTAGCCTGGAGATAACACGTACTAAATAATCAACAACTCTGTTTGCCAATGATAGCTATATAATGCCTGCATCTCATAAACTGCTTGAGTCAAAGAGGTAGTAAAAATCGGAAGTCGAGGAAAAAAATAGTATGTAATCTCATTTGGCTGTCCTCACATAACTAAAATCTGTATTCTGTGTAGAGAGAAATAGTGAATTTGATGAGGAGTGGCACAGAATATGCCTGATATTTAAATAATAACACGAGTATAAGAAGACAGAATGAGGGGTCCTCTTCACTGTCCTGTCCCCATCCCAGGCCCATTCACTCCTGGCCCTCAAAAATGAGGAGCAGTCAGAATAGGTAGACTCTCCCAGCCCTGCCCCTTTCTAGCTTTCAAATCTTGGGCAAGTTAACGAACGTCCCAGAATTGTTTCTTCACATTTGAGGATAATTAACATACATCCTTACATTTGTTACCTGGTTGTAAAAATTGACATGGTGTGATTGATACAATGTATCTATCACAAAACAGTAGAAAAAAATAAATGAAAAATATTGTTATGAATTGTTTGTTCTCTGACAGTTATACTATAAACTATCAAGAATAGATCAGAGATGATCAGAGTCACCCTAAAGATACACTTGACTGTAACTTTATTAAAGACAGCAACTTATTGAATAAAATAATGTATTAATGCTAAGGGAGATTGGTCGGAAGGGAACTGTTCAAGGAAACCATTCAGTAGAACTGTCCAGTGAACTGTTCAGCCGAAATTCCTTATGAGGGACCCCAGCTGGGCGAGCAGTAGGAGCACCGCTCATTCCCTTCTCTTGGGGTGAGGGAGGAGAGGGAATGATGACTCGGTGGAGCTGTTTGGTTTTCAGATCATCACAGGGTTCTAGTCGAGATTCGACTGCCTTATATAACTAATGTGTACATTGCCATGTATCCATGAATTATATTTTAAAACAACGTGCAATGATTTCCATCACTACTGTCAATAATTTCCAACACTACCACCACCAGTATCAAAATTCCAAATCTATCCAAAAAGAACTGCTGATTCAACAAGTCTTACTCAGTCTATCACATAGGTATAGATCTACATAGCATATTAGAGGTAATATAACTGGTGTCCAAGGAAACACATGAGCAACTGCTTTCAAGAATAAGAAGTTCAAAATTAAGGGGGCTGAAAGTCCTTGATTTCCCTACCCCACTTAACTAGAACAGTAGTTTTTTTAATATATATTGGAATTTGTGTAGGATTGTATTTGATAAATTGGTTTTTCTGTTTAAAAAAGGACTTTGAAAGCCATCAACCTAGTCCTGCTTTTCATGCTACAGATGCACAAACTGCCCCTAGAGGTTAGGTGGTATCCCCAAATTCCTGGTGACTGCAAATGGCAGAAATGGCACAATCCTGGTCTCACACTCTGAATTCAATCAACCTTTATACCACAGCGTCTCTTGACCTCTTCCTTCCATGTAAGAGCAAATATCTACGTTCCTCTTAATAGCATGGAAATGTTTCCTCCAGGCACCCAGGCTTAAACCTGAACTTCAATTCACTATCCGAAATCTCCTAACATTTCTTAGCAGTTTGTTTTTACTCTAAAGGTAAGAGAGAGATTAAACACAAAGTGAATAAAGACCGTGTACTGTGGCTCTCTCAGAAGTGTTAACACTTCTCCCTCCTTTTCCATCTCTCAGACTAAGAGAGATGAAAATTGTCAGTTTATTCAAGAAGCAAGTGAAACTGCCGGTTCTCTGCTTGGCTTACTTGATGTTCCTCAAGGAAGGAGTCCCTTTCAGAAGCAGGGGCATGTCCAAGAAACTCTGGGCTCGTAATTCAAAGACGACTTCACACAAAGCGTTTATTCATTTAATCAGGAGGCATGTGGAAGCGGTAAGATAGCCCGAAGCTTGGACTATCGGCCCCGATGTCAGACCCTCTGCCCAGGCGGGCAGTCTCATTCCACGTATATCTGTTGAGACTCCTTTCACTTGTTGCCTCTTTTCTTTGATTTTCTTGCCTAAACAGATGGTTCTTACATCCACTATGGATTTCTCTAGGTGCCATCTCAGTCTCCAACTTACGTTTCAAACTCACTATACATTTAACTAATGACCTAGCTGTCTGGCTTAAATATTTCAGACAAAATAAACATATTTTCTTATGTACATATGTTCCGATCATTAGAGAGATTTTGCTACTTTATTCCTTTGCCCATGTAATAATCCATTCTAATAACAAATATTCCTACAGTGCCCCTAAAAGAGTGGTGGAGCAATTCATAATGCCTTGCATATTTGAGGGTGGAAGGTTAAGAGGAACTTGGACAGGAGAGCATGTATTCCCAAATGCCTCAGTACGTTCCCCTTTTCTCACCTTAATCATACGTGTCCAGACCCTGTGCGTATCTATGACAGAGGCTCTCTCAGAACATCCTTTTTTCCCATGCCATAATGCCCCCTCAACCAGAAATTATCACAATACATCAGAACTACTGCAACAGTTTCCTGCTTCCTCTGCTTCTCTCCTGTCTTCTAACAGTCATTTCCCAAATTCCTCCATCATCTTTGTGTAGCTAAATCTGACCTACCTTCCAGGCCAAACACAAATATTACCCCCTTCTCAAGGGCTTCCTTTTTTGTTGTTGTTTTTTTTTTTTTGTCACTTTTAAAGATAATTTTATTGGAGTAAATAAGTCTACTAATACTTTTATCACAGTAGCATAATTAAGTTTAAAGGCATATCTACCTAAAAACGCTATCATGAGACTTACTATTAATTTTTTTGTTTTTTTTATTGCAGTAACATTGGATTATAACATTATATAGCTTTCAGATGTACATAATAATATATTTCAAATTCTGTGTAGATTACATCATGTTCACCACCCAAAAACTAATTATAATCCATCACCACACATGTGAGCCTAATCACCCCTTTTGCCCCCCCCTTCCCCTTTCCCCTGTGGTAACCACCAATCCAATCTCTGTTGCTATGTCTTTATTTATTGCTGTTTTTATCTTCTACTTATGAGTGAGATCAGATGATATTTGACTTTCTCCCTCTGACTTATTTCACTTAGCATAATTCCCTCAAGGTCCATCCGTTGTCACAAACGGCCAGATTTCATAATTTTTTATGGCTGAGTAGTATTCCATATAGACCACATCTTCTTTATCCATTCGTCCCTTGACGGGCACCTAGGTTGCTTCCAAGTCTTGGCTATTGTGAATAATGCTGCGATGAACATAGAGGTGCATGTATCTTTATGCATTTGTGTTTTCAAGTTCTTTGGATAAATATCCAGCAGTGGAATAGCTGGATAATATGGTAGATCTACTCTTAATTTTCTGAGGAAACTCCATACTGCACCAGTTTGCACTCCCACCAGCAGTGTACAGTGTTCCCTTCTCTCCACATCCTCTCCAACACTTGTTGTTTCCTGTCTTGTTAATTATAGCCGTTCTGACCGGAGTAAGGTGATATCTCACTGTAGTATTGATTTGCATTTCCCTGGTAGCTAATGATGTTGAGCATCTTTTCATATGCCTGTTGGCCATCCGCATATCTTCTTTGGAGAAATCTCTGTTCAGATCTTTTGGTCAAGGGCTTCCTTCTACTGCTTGTTACCTTGGGTACCCACAGAAATCTGTCTGTACTACTCTTTTGGAACTTGTGGGGAGTTGAATGGAAGCCCTCTCAGGCTAAATGACTGAAAAGAATCTCCCTGATAGTGATGCCCACATCTAGGGCTCACTCTTCTGTATGGGTTGAATTGTGCCCACCCCTCCATTCATATTTTGACATTTGAATCCCCTGTAGCTCCAAATGTGACCTTAGTTGGGAATAGGGTCTTTGCAGATGTGATTAAACTAAGATGAGGTCCTTAGAGTGGGCCCTAATCCAATATGATTGATGTTCTTATAAAAAGAGGAAATTTGGACACAGAGACAGACGTGCATAGAGGGAAGATGATGTTAAAAAGCGCAAGGAGAAGACAGCCATCTATAAGCCAAGGAAGGGGGCCTGGAACAAATCTTTCCCTCACAGCCCTCAGAAAGAGCCAACCTGGCAAACATCTTGATTTCAGACTTCTAGCATCCCAAACTGTGAGAAAATAAATTTCCATTGTTTAAAACCTCGAGTCTGTAGTACTTTGTTATGGCGGCCCTAGCAAACTAATACAGCCCTCATTCTTAAAGGCTCAGAAACTACATCTTTTCAGGGTCTTTATGCATTCATACTCAGGGATGCTGACTCACATTGAAAAGAAAACAACCCAAGAGACTGACGTATAAAGCCAAAACGTCAATTCATTAATTACACTAATAACTAAAACTGTTGACAGGATCATACACTTTCATCCTCTGGCAAGCACAGTCTCTTTGAGCAGTCACACAGCTTGGGAAGCCTAATCACCAAATTGTGCCGTGCGCATGAACTCAGCAAGTGAAACAAGCAACAGGATTCCAGAATTTTAAGGCATCAAGTTGCCATGCCCACTGCATACACTAAAATGACATGCTTGCTGGCAGGACCAATCAAACGAAATCCTCGGACTATCTTATCATTTTTTACCCAGTGCTTCAAAGAGTGCACTATCTGTCAATGTAGAAAACCACTGACTTTCTACCTAGCATCCAGTTTTTCCTTTCTCCTTTTGATTTTGTTTGGAGGCCTGAGCCTTCTCCAGCACCAGGATAGTAGCCATGTTGACTCCGTCTTCAGTGATATGTTCACTAACCCAGTCTGAAATCAGTCCAATAATTCAGCCTGAAGGCAATCCACACTTGGTTCTTCCCAGGCTCCCTGGGAAAGTGAGTACCTGCCAAAGTTAGATCAGTCCAGCCCAAGAGAAGGGTTGGAAGTGATGTGTTCTTTGCTCTCTCTCGCAGTGAATGTGAACAAGGAAACACGTTACCCTCATTGTTCATGAGAATCAAATATAAAATATACTGGCAAAGGTTAAAAATGGAGAGAAATCTGGGTCACTGATGACATCACTGTGGCACTGAATCAACCAGCCCTGCCCTGTATCTTCTTTTGCATTGAGATTTCTGTTTCTTGCCATCGAAAGTATCCTAATTTCTAAAGAGCATCTCTTTTTTCTGTGCTTCCTGGACAATTTCTAATTTGTACCTCCTTTCTTTCTTTGGTTTGCTAACAGCAAGTTTTATAGGTTAGGAAACCATTCTTTTTATGGTGACTTTGCTCATCTTTTATTTCATCTGATTTGTGGGAACTTGTAGTGGAAATCTCATTAGGTAAATTCCTATGTGGGAGGAATTGTGCTGGGGATTCAACAGAAAAGGCAAAGCAGGCAAATTGTACTCATGAAGTATGCGTTCTGCTTGAGAAGGCACATGAGAACACATAAAACAGACATGATACTAGATTACAATTTACGATATGGAGAAAATACACAGAGACTGGCACAGAGACTGAGGATAGATTTCTTCTAGGGAGAGTGGTCATGACAGCTTCTTGGAGGAACTTCAAGCTGAAACCGTAAGTATGTAGGAAACACCTCACTGTGGCCCCCCGGTGCCACTCACAGAACTCTTACTTTCTACTGTGTATCATTTACATAGTGTAATGGATATTTGTCATTATTTTAGACAACCTGGATTATGAACTCATCAATTCATTTCAGTGTTTGTGGAGTTCCTGTTCTTAGGAAACTTGGCAGCAGCTGCCACCTATTATACACCCTGAAAAAGTTAGAAATTCACTTTCCCAACCTCTTTGTATAGCTCTGGCAAGTGACTCAGGATCCTTGAATCAGAGGCACACACTTTGGACTTTGACCTGGAAGCTCATATAGGGGTACCTTCTCTCTGGTAGTGGTGGCTGCAGCAGGGTCAGGATGAGAGGGTTCCTGGGTCCCAAGAAAGAGGTGTTAAGGGCAGTGGCTCACCCACCAGACCACTTGTGTGGTGTTTGAGGCATTGTTTCCAGATATTTAACATTCATTCTGGTTCTTCAGTCCCACCAAGGTTTCTATGAGCTCCGTAATATCCTTTAAGAAGACTCTGCTTCTGTTTAAAAGTTAGATTTTGTTGCTTGCAGTTAAGAGTCCTGACTGATGCGTATGTCTTATGTCACATAGCTTAGGCCCCATGTCAAATTCATGAGGGAACTGTTTGAATTGGATTTTTTTGTTATTGTCTATCAAGTAGTCATACTGCCTGACATACTCTAGTTGTTCAATGCTTACTGAATAAACGATTTCTTTGGATTTCAGTTTCCTTTTTAACAAGAGGGATAACATATAAAGAGTTTTGATTGCATATTCTTTATCTTCTAACTATGGCTTTAATTGGCTCAGGTGTATTTCATAGAGTTAAATAGAATTATTTTCAAATAAGCCTTTTTTTTGTTCCCTAGAATCATCTTTGGCAACGTATGTTGGTCTCCTTGGAGAAAACTATTGATATATGTGTGTCTGAGAAAGAAATCTCTCTTGTGTTCTTCAGTTCCCAATGTGGAAAATTTTGAGCTGCTATTGCATGTTATCTGATGACAGATATGTACCATTCCTTCTTTCTTTAGCTTAGGTGGAAAAGAGCCACAAATGGTGCCAAGGGAATAGTAAACCTGTGGTATAAAAAAACCAATAACATAGCATTTTTGACTTAAGACTTCAGAAGCTAACTTTCAATTTAGAATACTTAACGATTTAAAAGATATATCACTAACTTTTGTCCAAAGATAGAATCTTTAAGTAATAACTGCAAATTTGGGGGCACACCACATGCAAGCACTTGGCATATATTATCTCAATTCTCACAACAGTCTTGCAAACAGGAATTAGTATTAACATTTTACTATTTAATAAATAGAGTTTCAGAGAAGCTGAGGATCTTGCCCAAGGTTATATTGTTAGGTTATTGAGCAAGGATTTGAAAATGAACCGATCTCAAGCCACTCTTCTCTACTACACTGCTTCCTTAGATCGGTAGTACATGAAACTCGCCTTCCTTTCACTAAAGTCCTTCCTTTCTAGAAATGGAAATAAAGCTGAGAGGGCCAGGGCCATACCCCTCTCCTAGAACAACAGTGTATACAGGGAAGAGAAAACAATGAATGGTCTCCTAGAAGATGATTACTGTTTTATCACTTTAGTGTTCAAATTAATTATGTATGTTTACACCCGCTATTCCTATTTAATGGTTTCTCCAGCACCCAGCACAGCCCTCAATCATAAGTTCCTGATAAGAAAAGAATTGAGTACTATAATATACTACAGTGCAAATATTACTTTACAGTCACTAGACTAAACAAATTGTAAAGTAGTAATATTAGAATTATACACAGAGTAAAACCAATTATTGGGCAAATGTGGGAGAAGAGACTTTGGTATTGAAGTTAACAGAAGCGAAAAGTAAACAAAAGCGACTTACATATTCTTTTTAATGATTTTGGGTAATGTTAACAGAAATGAAAATTTAAGGACTAGGAAGCAACAATTTGCCCTAATTTACAGATCATGACTCAGGATTAATTTACTATATCAAGATTGTTTAATTTATCAGGATTTATTTTATCTATGTCTAAAAGGATTTGGAAAATCTGGAGGGTCTAGAAAAGGAAACCAGAATGATTAAAAATGGAAAATGTTCAGAGAAGGTGATGTTGGCTATCCAGGGAGAAGGTCAGCTGTGGAATAGCTTAGTGAGTGACTTCAAATACAGAAACCTTTATTAAGCGGCAGGTGTTGGTGTCTCCAGAGACCCATCAAGGCAAAATCAGCTTGAACAGCAGGAAGCGAGAGCCTGGCTAATGGCAAACGTATCTCCTCAGAAGCTTCCCGCACACCTTTTGCCAGTCAGTCCCACAAAAGTAATCATTTCCAGGACCATAGATTAATTTGCCTGTCCTTAAACTTCATATAAATAGAATTACAAATTATTTACACATATAGTGTAATTTTTATCCTCAAATATAAAGCAGATTATATCTATGAGGCCTATCGTGAAATGTGATTTTCTCTTCCAGATCTCCCATTCTACCATCTAGAGTTCCCAGAGCATTTATGGTACTTGGAAGACCTGATTACACCTGGGGTTCCAGCCAACAGCCTGAAAATCAAGGTCCCACACAGACACCAAGAGCGTATTCTTTTGGGACCAGAATAACCATGCTGTCTTCAGAAGGGTGGCCACTCGTTTCCAAGCAACTTGTAACAAAATCAGAACATGGGCTTTGCAGCCTAACTGCTGGGTTCAATTCTATCTTTTCCTCTTACTAGCTGTGTGACCCTGGGCAACTGTCTTAACCTTTCTGTTTGCCCCTCCAGTTCCACTCTCCACCCTTCTCCCCGCTCTGTCCAGGAAACTGACCTTTATGCAAGATAAGTGCCCTGACTTTGTTTTGGCTTTGGCCCATGGGGAGCCTCGTTGGCCGGACTGCAGAGGGTAGGGAGAAAGTAGGGTCAGGGTGTTCATTCTCCTTCTGTCTCCCCCAATGGGGTTGCCTTGGCTGGTTGTCTCTGCTGAAGTAATTCTCGAGGCCACTTCTCTACCTGAGTCTCTCTTTGTTTGGTAACAGCTCCTGGTCAGTTATTTTAGCCCCAGGCTAATCCTTTGTAATTCTTCTACTCTCCTTTCACATCTCTGTAAATAGTTTTTCATTAAAAAAAGGAAAAAAGAAAAAGAAAGACAGTCACAACAACAAATCCCAGTTTGAGTGTGCTCTCTGTGTCTAATTTCTTCACATGAAAGCAGTTTTTAATTCCCATTTTACTTACGAACACTAGATGGGTTAGTATACACGGTGCTTGGAACAGCGTCGAGTGGACAGTGAATGTTCACCGAGTGTTAGTAACTGAGGAGGAGGAAGACTGAGACTCCCCAGGGCCTTCCCTTTCCTGCTGCTGTTAAGGCAGGCAGTCTTGCCCAGGCTGATTCCATCCCTCGGAGGCAGAGCCACAGTCCACTCTTCGGTCTGGAAATACCTTCCCTTGATAAAGTGGGAGAGGGAGAGGCCTCTCTTCCTGGTATTATGCTCAGTTATGGCTACCTAAGGCCAATGTAGAGCCTTATTTTCACTCTCAAGCACAGTGGTTCCTTCCAACAGCTCCCATTGAGCTAGCATGACTGAGTCAGAGGAGCCCTCCTGCATCAGCTGTATGATGTATCTTTAAACAGCCAATGTCAAATCTAGCTAGTTGCATTGACTCCAGACCGTTATTTAGGCTCTGCATTACTTTGCTAGGCTGTCATAACAAAGTACCACAGGCTGAGTGGCTTAAACAGCAGAAATTAATTTTCTCACCGTTCTGGAGGCTGAAAGTCCAAGATCAAGTTGTTGGCAGGGTTTGTTTCCCCTGAGGCCTCTCTCCTTGGCTCTCTGATGACCATTTTCAACCTGTGTCTTCCCTCTGTACTTGTCTGTATTCACAAGGCCTCTTCTTATAAGGAAACCAATCATACTGGGTTAGAGCTTACCCTAATGATCTCATTCGAACTTAATTACCTATTTAACGACCGTATGTCCAAATATAGTCACATTCTGAGATACTGGAGTTTCATCATATGAACTTTAGGGGGACACATTCAGCCCATAACAGGCTCTTTCTCTGCCCATGATAATTTCTGGTTGATGCAAGAGCATGTTTGTTCCTGCCATCTGATCTTACTTTCAGATGAGAAGATCTGAATTCATCAGGAATGTTCCAATCACCACAAAAAAAACTAAAAGGAAATGAGGCAGCGGTGTGGTTCCCTTTGCAATCAGTGCCTTTGGGGCTGCCTCTGCATGTTTTCTCACTGGCTCTCAACAACCTGGACAATGGGTGTGAAGGCTCCAGGACAACTGGTGCTTTATATTTATACAAGTAAAGGAACCATTCAAATTATTCCTGAGACCAGGAGATCCTCCAAGGCTGTGTGTGCCTTGTCTCTAAGGATGGAGATAGACAAGACTAGCAATTCTTGAAAGGCACCTTTTCTTGAAAGGCACCTTCTAATTAAAACAAAAAACAAAGAAACAAAAAATAAGCAAAAAAGGAGTAATTTCCCCTATCAGCCATCCCACTCCACTACAACTATAAGGCTGAGTAAACACTGAAGCCGGCTACAAATTGTGGAATCACCATCCCACTAGCTACAGTCATCTTTCAGTATTTGGGGGAGATTGGTTCCAGAACACCCCCACCCCTGTACCCCTATTCACAGATGCTCGAGTCCCTTATATAAAATGGTGTAGTATTTGTGTATAACATATGAACATCCTCTTGTATACTTTAGATCATCTCTAGATTACTTATAATACCTAATACAATGTAAATGCTATGTAAATAGTTGTTATACTCTGTGATTTAGGGAATAATGACAAGAAAAAAAAGTCTGTACATGTTCAGCACAGACGCAAGCATCGTGGGCCCTTCAATCTGAGATTGGTTGAACCAGAGGATGCCCGACTCGTAGATATGGAGGGCCGACTGTATTTTTAAATGTAACAGAAATCCATTTATCTTCACTGTAAACTATTGGTATGCCTGGAAGCGGGAGGCTGAACCAGGTAACCTCTCAAGCTGACTTTGTTGCCCAATGGTGTCATGAAATTAAATGGCCAGCAGCCTGGAGGAATAGAAAATAAGTCCAACTCCAATCCTTAGGACAACATGGTGAGAGCAGGTGCAACTGTACTAATCAGCATGTGGGAAAAATGCTTATGCCTGCTAATGAGATGACAGTGGCTGTGTTGTGCAAACTGTCACGGTGAAAGCGTCCCTGCCTGGCACCTATGCCCTTGGGCACTTGTCCAATCACCATGTGAACGGCAGCAGCTGAGCAGGACAGGCTGTAGAGATGGAATTCATGTGCATAAAATCCTTCTGTAAGACCGTTACTTCCGCTCATTGAAACACCAATTCTGCTACATATACTAAAGAGAAAAATTCTGGTCCATAGTGAAATAACATTAAAAAATAAAGAATAGCTTCTGTAGCCACATAAGGGCTTCATTAAAATAGCCAAAAGAAAAAAAAAAATTAATGCTCATGCCATCTCTTCCCCATGGTGTTCTGAGACTTGCAAAGCTTGGGCAGAGAGTTTAAAAATATTGCATATTAAATCCTGCTGAACATTAGGAATAAAGTAACAGAAACAGAATGCTGTATTTTATATCTACAACTTCCTTTCCATAGAATACTGTCTTATCATTTTAGGGAGAAAGGGCAGAATAATTCCTTAATGAAACTATTTATTACATCATTCTATTTTCATAACATCCTTGTTCTCATTGCATTTTACATAAATGAGAACTAAATAAAATGCTAGTTAAAATATATATTTTGCTTTAATATATAAACAGATGAAACCATTCAACTCAATGAAGTAGGATGGAGCATTAACCTTTAGAGAGCAAGGGTTCATGACTAAGGATTGATGGAGTGATTCTGTGTTTTATCAAATCACTTAAGCCAAAATGGAGTGTAAGTTAATTGGCTATTTCAAAGCAGTGCAAAGACAGTTTCATGGTTTAAAAAGCATCTGTTTCCATTATCATCAATGCGATAAGTGTAAAGCCATTTTACATTGCTTCTACACGCGTTTATTGTATAGAAAGGGAAATGCACTATATTATGTGAAGGTAGATGGAGTTTTTTCAGCATTGCTTCCTTGTGAAAATTTAAAGCTTAGGGTAAATATTCCCCTCACCAAAAAACTAGCTCTAGTGAATTACATAGATGAAATAATATTGCTCTTCTTTAATTATAGGGAAAATTTGTATGGAAAGTAAAGTTAACAAAGCTATAATTGCATTTGTGCATACCATAAAAATAAGGAAAATGTAAAGGAAATATAATTCTTTAACACGCAAGAAATAAGGCAAATTGATTTCTCTTAAAATTTACTAAATAAGTAATATCAACATATTTAAAAAATATGGTGCAGTACAAAAGGTTTACAGTGCGAGGCAATTCTCTTTCCACACTCATCTTCCATGAGCTTTGTCCCTCTCATTACAATCAACTAGGCTCATCGGTTGTTTTCATGTTTACAAATATATATTATGTGCATATATAAACATACGTACGTGTATTTTTCCCAAGTTAAAGGATAATCTACAGCTGTTGACACTTTGTTTTCATTTTTTTACTAAACAATATATCTACTAGATTGTTCTAGAGTAGCACACATATGCATGCACACACACACACACACACATCATTTTTTAATAGCTGCATAATATCCCCTGTGGGAATGTGCCACTATTCAGCCAGTCTTCTGCCCACAGGCATTTAAGTTGTTTTCAATATGCTGTTTTTATAAACAGTAGAGCACTAAATCCACGAAGCTGTGTCAAATTCACATGGAGGAACACATTCACTCTTAGATGTGGAACTGCAGAATCGAAAGTTTACGGTCATTATTGATTTTAATAAAAATTGAAAATTTCCCCTCTGATGAGGGGACTTTTGGTAAATATTGATGATTTACTATCTATAATTAGGTTGCACTGATTTATGCTCCTTCCCACAGTGAGAGAGGTGGCCAGTTTGCCCCCACTCTCCAATGCTGTGCATCCATTATGCGTTTGTTCAGGCACTATAGAGCGCCTGCTCTGGGCCAGGTCCCTGTTAGGTGCTGGAGCTATTGAGGGGAATGACAGAGACAATGTCCCTGATACAATGGAGTTTACACATTCTTCATATTATATGAAAAAAACAAGTCAACGATTACATTGATAAATATTTTCAAGTAGTAAAAAGTGCAATAAAAATCAAGCAGGAAAAGGGGATAGAGTGCTGGGCTGGAGGATCCTAAGATGGTGGTCAAGGAAGGCCTCTCTGAGAAGGTGACATTGGAGCAGAGGTTGAATGAAATGAGGAGACACAAAGGTTGAGCAGGGTCATGTCGACAGAGGGAAAGCCAGTATAAAGGTCTGAAGGTTCCCAACTGGATGTGTTCAGGGCAGAGCAAGGCCAGCCTGGCGAGCGCAGAGGAGGGCAGGGCAGGGCAGGAAGAAAGGGTTTCCCAGAGGCAGAGAGCGGTCAGTCAGAGAGGACTTCGCAGGATATGGGAAGAGTTTAAGTCTTCTTGAAAGTGAGGGAAGACCATCATCAAACATTTTGACTTTTGCAAATTTGACAGGTGAAAAAAACATTCACCTTGTTTTTCATTTTTGTTTAATTATGAGTAAAAGTGAACATTTTTTCATATGTCTAAAAGAACATATTTTTTTTCTGTCAATTGCCTTTTCATGTCCTCTGCCAATCCTTAAATGACTTGTTGGTTCTCATTCATATATTGAGGAAATGAGCACATTCAATGTCATCTCTAATATAAAATTAGTATTCCAATTTGTCATTTGTCTATTGATTTCTAAAAGTTCTTTTTTGGTGCAAAAGCTTTTAATTTGTTATATAGTCAAATTTACCAACTTTTCCTCTCTGACTTCTAAGTGTTGTGACTTCTGTACTCTGATTCAAGAAATTATGGGGTGTGCTTTCTTCTATGGTTAGTCTTTAGTACATCTGGAATTTATTTTAGTCTGCTGAGGAAGGTACAAAATCACTTATTTTTTTAAGATTTCATATTTTCAGGTAAAATCTTTCAAGAATCTATATTTTTAAAAAACACCTTTTTCTCAACGACTTGAATGGGGAATTGTGTTCCGTAAAAAAATAGGCATGATGCTGGTCGTGACTTAGACTTTAAAATCTTGTTATTGAAGCATCTAGCTATTCTTATTTTATTGAAATTTTTTAACCAAAGGAATTTTATTTTTGATCAAATTCTTTTTCTGCATCTATGGAAAGAATCATATATGTTTCTCTTCTTTCTATTAATATAATCTGAAATATTCAGCCATTTTACCCCCTGCGGTAAAGTTCCCATTTTGCTGAGGCATCTTAATGTCCTGCTGAATTGTTTATATTTTAATTTCACATTTGTACCCCTATTTAGTATGGAGTTTTCTTATATATTTCTATATTTTCCAATTTAATAATGATATGATATTTTATTTTTTAAAAAAGCTTTATTTTATAAATAAATAAAACTTGATTTTACTCTCAATAATCCAGAGTCGTTTAATAATTTTGGAGTTATCTGCATGAATTTTATAGAATTCACCTGGAAACCATATTAATTAGCTTCCACTGGATCAGCAATTCTCAAACTTTGGCATGCCTCAACATCACTTGCAGGGCTTGCTAAACATTAGTTTCTTTTCCAGGGAGTCTAGGGTAGAACCCAAGAATTTGCATTTCTAACAAGCTTCCAGGTGCTGCTGATGCTACTGGTCTTCAGACCGCACTTTAAGAACCACTGCACTAGATTATGTTGCAGTAACAAACAACCTAAAGATATTAGTAGCTTATAAAAACAAAGTTTTATTTCTTGCTCAGAATTCATGTTGTCTAGGGGTTGGCTGATATTCTCTGGCGCTGTTCCATATCCCTGGATCCAGACTGCAAAATTCTCATAGCACAGGAAAAGAAGAAAAGCAAAATTATGCTACTCCTCTTAAAACGTCTACTCAAAAATGTATATTTCACTTCTACTCTCAATTCATGGACCAAAACAAGTCACATTGTTAAGCCATGTGTCACTAGGACTGGAGAAGGAGAGAGAATAATTCAGTGTGATCAAACTATCACAAATATCATATGAAAGGTTAACTTTTTGACAATTTTTGTTTAGTGTGGTGTCTGGTAAATTTGAGATTTTTATGTCTTCTGCTTCTAGAAACAGAATACATTTAATCCTATACATCAATTTTATTTGCACAAAATTGTGAAAAATATCCTTTCATTGATTGAATCACTTAGAATTGTTTTATTGCATACGCAAAAGAATGCAAATAACAGCTTAGATAAGATAGAATATTGCAGGTTAAAAGATTATAAACATACTCAAACAAGGTAATTTTTATTATTTTCTCAGTTAAATAAAGTGTAGAGGAGGGCAGTCTGGAGTTTATGTGGTGACTCCACACTTTTTTAATGGACAAGGCTAACTCCAGCACATAATTCTACCATTCCTTGACGTGTGGCTCTTGTCCTCATGGACCAACATAGTAGGGCTCCAGTTATCTGATCTGTACACCAGATAACAGGATGGAAGGAAGAATAACTGGATAACAGACTCCCAACCGCTGCTTTTAAGAATAGGTCCTAATAGCTACAATATGACACTTCTGCTTACACCTTCTGAGCCAGAGCTTAGTCGCACAGCCAAGGCCAGTTGTAAGGAAGGATGGACAATAAAGCCTTGTAGGTAACGTGCCTAGCTAAATAGCTGGGATTCTATTACTAAAGAAGAAGGAAATGCAGATAATGGACATATATCAAATATTGGTCTCTGTTGAAAACTTCTAATTTTCCCAGTATCATAGGTTACTTTCTATTCTCATTAAAAAAAATTTTTTTCTCTTTTCTTAAGTTATTAATTTTTACCAAGAAATAATTTTGAAGGTATTCATTAATCACACTCTTTGTTTTCTAATCTATTTATTTCTGGTTTTTTAATATTATTTTCTTCCTATAAGTGTCTTCAGTGCTTAATTCATTAATTGTCTTTCCTTTAAAATTAATAATATAAGAATTGGAGTCTATGAATTTTCCTCTCATTGCTGAATTACTGTATACTTTTTAAAGATTCATAAAGATTTCATAATGATTATGTCCCAGATAAGAATTCCTAGATGGCATTTTTCCCCTTTAACTAGAAGTTTTTTATTAATTAAAAAACAAATTTCAGTTATATATATTAATTTGGTTATAGTTTTATTTATGACCTAATAACTTTTGTGATTTTTTAATATGTTACACAGATACTTAAGTAACTTTATATTACCTCTTTGGGAGCAATGCTGTAAGCATATCAATTAGAACCAATTTCTTAATTAAGCTGTAGTGTCCTGTACGTCCTACTTATCTGATCTGATCAGTTGCTTTCAGTTAAAGTTTTTACTACTTACTTTTCTTTTGAAAGTATAGAAGTTCAATTTTCTTCTCCATCTTAAGTCTCATTGTATCTTATTTGAATCTCTGTATCATTTATTTGTTCAGTTTTTGGTTCCAGAGTGCATATTTTCTTTAATTTCTTTTATCTCATGGAGATTTCTTTGTTCATAGTATCTAGTCCGTGTTATGGCATAAAGTTCTTCTTCTGTCTGTTGAATGCCATATTATATTCCTCTCTTTTTCTTGCAGTATCTTTGCTGGGTGTCCAATCATTTTTCAATTAGGAGAGTTCCTTCTGGCACCACTATTTTCAACAGTAGGTTCAAGTAACAGTAGGGAGGTTGAGCTGAGCGAGAAGGCAACATGAGTAGCAGGCAGTTCGAGTACCTTGCCTTCAGAAATTTTCTCATAAACATTTTGTCCATGGGTATAAATTTCTTTCAGCCTAAAGAGACAACTGTAGGAATCATGTGGAAGCTGCTTTTAATACAGAAGTGTTTGTTGGGTTTGTGTATATGTACATGAGTGTCTTGACTTAGTCATTGCTCATCCTTCAAGCTGGCCAAGATCAGTAACCTCAGGGTTGCTTGTTACCACTTTTCCTCCTCCTAACACCAGTAGGATGGCTTTTTGCTCAGCCTCATCTTCCTTATCACTCTGTCTGGTCCACCAGCATTTGGGAAGCCTCTCGCTTCTATTCCTCATACCTAAACATTGTTGTTCTAAGCCTGGGTTATAGGTTTGCCTTCACAGTGTGTGTCCCCAAATTGAGAGAACTTTTCATTCAGTAGAAAATATATAAAGACAGCTATCCACTCAGTGTTATCATCCTAATCCACCACTAATGCATTTTCTTCATATATTGTCATTTGTGGTTATAGGTGGTTCCTACCTTCCTTGGAGATTGTCATCTTTTTCTGTTTTTCTATCTCTTACAATTGGGCTTGACTTCAGAAAGAAGGGTGATTAGGTCAAAAGTAATTTTACACTGCCATCTTAGACTGGAAACCCTAAATACTTTTTTGCTAACTAGGACCTATGCTGCTGAGAGTAAAAATGGAGGAGTTACATTTCTCTGGCAGTGGGCATACTATTCACTAACATATGTATATAGATATATCACATCATAAGTGAAAAAAGGGGCACGGTACATTTGGGTCTGAAGGCAAATCTTGGTCTAATTTGACAAAATAATGACAAGCAGCTCAACATAGAGAATAGATTCATTTTTTTTTTCATGTGAGAAGTTTTAGTACAATTAAAAATAAGAATATATATCATGTTTTACACTCTAATACTCCAAAGATCATTTAGTGACTCGGCTTTCAAACATGCAGTCCTGTGGCCAAAATTTCACAGCTACTTAGAGCTTCAAATAAATTCAATTAAGGATAAGCAGCTGCCTTAAACTACATTTCCATTTCATTTAAATAAATCTAATTCTTTAGGCAAGTCACCTGATTTTGTTTTTACTGTGATATCATTGTTATCATTTGTGATAGTAGGTCTTTCCAGAGGTGAAAAGGAATACATAATCATTTTTATCTGAGCAGAGAGAGATAATTTACAAGTTTTGCCCCATTATCATTAATGAGAATTAAAGATTTAAATAGCCATGGCTAAGGTACGAGTGTGTCTCTATGTTTCTGAACTCAATATGACCTATATATGTGTGTGCACTGACATCACATAGTTATGATGAACAGCATCATTATAATACAAGGAAAGCTAACTGGGATGCTCCCTTTTTTTTCTTTAGCCTTGCTCCAGTTTCAGATGAAAAAACGTCTTGCTTCAACTAAATTATTAATGTTGTAATAATCTGTCATTAGAATCAATACCTGCTTTATTATTCATAGTGCATATAGTGCTAAAATGGACCCTCTCTGAAATAAATATAGTGCCTTGTCACAATACAATATGATTTTACAATATTGCTAATGTGCACAAAGCATTCAAATACAGAATATCGACATCTCAGAGATTTATGACAAATGTGAGAAGATGAATCTGGGTTAAGCTTTCATGTCACTTGACTGAGGTCAAAGAAATCAATACTATCCATAATGTATCGTTCACCCACAGTCTTAAATGAAAAACCTTCTGAGCATAGAGAGACTTTTTAATTTATCCTTCCTCTCAGTGGTAGAAATATTCTAGAATTTGGGTTAATAGAGAAAATAAATGAAAACTAATTGGCAGGAAAGTGAGTTAAGCACATTTTGGGAATGTACAATGACTCAGGACAAGGGAGCTCGATATATACCCAACGTGGTTTCCCCATTTTGATGTTTACTTCATCTGCAGGTATGTTTAATATTTGTGAAATCTTCTTAAGTACAATAATGTAGGTAATAGTCACTCCTCTCTCTTCTCAGCTTTGGTTTTTATAACATGAAAAATAACCAGCAACTGCATTTTAATTTATTTTATTATTTTGCTGTTTCCTAATTCTTTCAATGCAACATGGTTTTTAGGCATCCGCGGACCACAGCATTCAATTCCTCTAATGCTTTTTATCCCTAACAATTAGCGTAGACCAAATGCTGGTATCCCATTCTCTTTGTAGGTGAGTGGTTTAGGAATGGGAAGTCACCCAGTCGTTGCCAATGATATATAAAGGGAAGTCTGTTAGGGGCTTTTGGAAGAGGAGTCTTCCTTCTTAAAAAGAAGACCCAGAAGAACGAACGCCGTTCTTCCTCCTCTGAATTTTATCTAGTGATTCAGGGAACCACTAGAGCAGTTTTGCAGCCCTGGGGGAAGTCAGCCTAGCTGACTTGCAGAGGATGCAGAGCTGAGAAATGAAAGAACCTGATTACTTCATGAAATTGTCTTCACATAAGTCTGGAGATTACCTTCTCTTTGGCTTATTTATTTATTTATTTTTGAGGAAGATTAGCCCTGAGCTAACATCCGTGCCCATCTTCCTCTATTTTATATGTGGGACGCCTGCCACAGCATGGCCTGATAAGCGGTGCGTAGGTCTGCACCTGGGATCTGAATGCGGAACGTGTGAACTTAACTGCTGCACCACGGGCTGGCCCTGGGTTATTTTATTTAAGATAAAGATCCTATTTTAAGTGAGTTTGAGTTGCAGTTCTGTCTATGTTGCAGCCTGAAAGTATCCGAACGGATGCCATCCGTCATCATTAGAAATGATTGAAGATTAATTATTTTTCATATTTCCACATTCTTCTTTGATGTGAAGAGACTAGAGTCTGCAACTGTCTTATCAATGGAATTAAAGTGGCTAATGAACCTGATCACAAATAACTGAATTCATTTTAGCTCAGTAGTCGTGACTTATGGATTCAATCTACAATTAAATATTTCTATGAAGACTTTTTTATCACTGAAAAGTCTTCAAGGCTTAGGATAACTTTAAATAATTCTTTCCAATAATTGGTTATTCCTGAGCAATAGTTCTCCTTACGTACTTTCAACAAATATTTACTCGTGAATACTGAGAGAGGTAGACACATCAAATTGTGACAGGTGCAGTGACAGACATTATTCCCAGGATATTCTGGGAACATGAAAGACAAGTACTATGTAATCTAGCCTGGAAGAAGAGGAGACATCAGGGACAGTTTTCTGGAAAAAAGTTATGCCTGAGCTGAATCTTGAACAATGATTAGGGCTTGCCAGATGAAAAAAGGAGATAATGTGAGGATATAAAGAAAAGAAAAGCAAACAGCCTGAAAAAAATTGCAATCCACGTATGTTAGAATTATGAGTCCAAGAAGTAAGACAGATAGTGACAATAGATTAGGCTGAAGATAACACAATAATATAGTGCTTAAAAACAAGAATTTGGGAGTCACAGGTTCTGAATGTCAATCACTCATTCAATCAATAATTGCCAAGTTCCAATTTTATATTCAATTCTGTGATAGACATAGTGATACAACAATCTTTGTATTCTTGCAACATTCTAGAGAATAAGAGCGATAAAACAAATACACATGTGAGCAAGAACTGTGAGTTATAATGGTTGTTACATAGGAAAGAGAGGGCTGGGATAGAAATTAACAACAAATACCTATTTTAAATAGGATGGTCAGGATGTTCTCCCTGGGCAGGTCACAGCCTGAACTTAAAAGTTGACAAAGACTCAGCTTTGTAAGAAGTGAAGGAAAGAGCTTTTCCAACCATCTCAGAAGACCTTCCATTGTACCCTATCCAGTCACAATCACCTCTCTCTCCACAAAAGAACTACTTTCCAAAAGGAATAGTAATTGTTTCTTTTTCCTTATAATTGCATCACCAAAGGTTATACCCCAAATACCATAATTTAACTTTGCCCATTTCTTCTTTTTAGTTTATATAATTCTATTTTCTTTTAATGTCCAGTTTCACCCTCAACCCATTAACTTTTTCTTACATTTATCTATCAAATAACCTTGATCATTCAATCTATAGATAACCACCAGAAGAGAACAAGAAATAACTTTTATCAGTTTCCTTTTGTTCAGCTCTTTTTTATATACTACTTATCTGCTCTTATGTCCTTTTAGAAAATTTATAAATAATATCCTTAGAGGGCCCACTCCTAATTTCTACCAGGAAAGATTTCCTCTCAGCACATTGCCTATTACCAGTAGAATGCCTTATCTGTTTGGTGAATTGGGGAAGAAAAAGTTGGCAGGTTGGGCTCAACTTCCTTTCTTCCTCTTGAGAGTAAGTCGTCAGAGCATGGGAGTTTCTGCCTCTCTGGGCCTCTGCCAACAGGCGGTGGTGGGCAGTTGGAGCGGTGGGGAGATCTGCCCAGTCCAGCCTAACTCTAACGAGCAGGGCGGATCAGCCCACAGGGCTAGCTTCAAGCCCCGACCTCCACGGCGCCTCTCCCAGTGATACAGTGGCATTTGGGCCCTGTAGCACTCTTTCGCTTCACTTCTCAAGTTGTTCAAAGCTCTGCAGAGGAAGAGTGGTACTCTGAAATCCAAACAAATATGTGTTCGTTTTGTTTCAAAATTCGTTTACAAGCCTGTGGTAATCATTATGATCTGCATCTTATTTGAGTAATAAGCACATTTCTAAAAAATTTAGTTGAAATACAGACTTTGTAATTTGAGTCATTTAATATTTAAAACATATTAGGGTTGTGCACCATTTTTTAAGGTAATCGTTTAGTGAAATTAATCAGGTTAGGTTTAAGCAGGTTTGATACTTTCAGCTTCCTATCATCAGATTTTTTTGCTGAAATATTTACAGAGATTTCATGAACATGAAGTCAGATATTCAGAATGAACTTTTCCATTACAACACTGAGTTCAGGAAACCATTGCCTACGTGATTTTGGCAGGAATTCCACAGGAGTTGGAAACTTGAAATGTAGGAGCCCTGTATGGATAAGATACACTGTTTAGGTAAGATATCTCCAGCACTCTACACTTCTAGACCAATGAAGAACTCCACTGTGAAGTTGCTATCCTAGTCCAATACTGATGTGTAGCAAAAGGAAACATTTGCTCATTTTCGTTTCTACTGTCTTTCCGAGATATGGTCATAATATGAGGCTTTTTCTCTTTTTTTTGAGGAAGATTAGCCCTGAGCTAACAGCTGCTGCCAATCTTCCTCTTTTTGTTGGGGAAGACCGGCCCTGAGCTAACATCCATGCCCATCTTCCTCTACTTTATACTTGGGACACCTACCACAGCATGGCTTGCCGAAGCGGTGCCATGTCCGCACCGGGGATCCGAACCGGTGAACCCCGGGCCGCCGAGAAGTAGAACATGTGAACTTAACTGCTGCGCCACCGGGCCGGCCCCTAATATGAGGCTTTATCCAAAATGTTTCAGGGACACTAAAATACGCTAGTTTAACCAGGGAAGTCTCTATAATCCCATAAAATGTATTAAGAATAAATTTATACTCATAGAAGGCATATTTCCTGCTCTTTTCTTTTCTGTTATAGTTTCTAGATATTTGCTTTAGAGTTTTATTCCCACAAATAGTGATTTATTTAATTATATGAGAATAAAAAGAAGAAATTTCTTTTGACTAAATACTATTATATAATCTATCATTTCATTATTTATCATATGTAACTGTGATGAAGAGTGTCACATAAATTTATAGGTAAGAAATTATTTTAATTTTAACTGTGCTAGCTGAAAATCTATGTTTCATAATTGCAATGTAATCCCCTTGCTGGTAAATATACTTTAGAAAGTTCAAGTCTAACTCTATATCGTTACTTCTGCTAAAATGCTTTTGTAAGTCTTTGCTCTTTTGACCTGAATATCTACAGAACAAGTTAAAAGCATAATATCTCATCTTCATTTATAGATCTACTTCTTTGTTTTATGTATAAATATTTTATTAACAAATAAAACCATGTTCCTTTAATGAAAACAGGGGGTCTTCTTGTCAACATCATAGTTCACCTCAATAGTTAGAAAAGTTGATAGTATAAACAGTATATCTTTATCTGGAGGAGACAAAAAGGTTCTATGGATTTCTTCTATATGATTATTCATAAATAGATTGTGAAATAGGCAGAGGCAAATATACTAGTGACTTTTCAATGAAAAGAGCATGAGACAGATGATTTACAAGAGTTTTATTCATTGCAATTCTATTTTTAGACAACATGTCAGTTGCATAACAGAAATATTATCACCATGTCAACCATTTTTAAATTGTCTCTTGACCAGATAAAACAAATGGTTTCCATGGCAACCAGGTTGCCAAGTCCAATTGATATGGATTAATAGACTGTTGAACATTTTATAGCTAATTTGAATTACATGCATTTTTACTTTAGAGTGAAAATAGGAACTGACACATTCCTTTGAAATACCATCTGTGAAACTACAAGGATAAAAAATAAATATACATGTGCGTGTGTATGTATGTGTTTAGAGAAGCCAAAGTGGTTTAAAAAGAAATAATTATGGATATTATTTTTATACATTATTGATGCTATCAACATGATCTTGCCTTTCAACCTTTTTCCCACTAGTAAGAATGAATTTTGCAATAGACAAATCCATGATTATAGTTGAAGATTTAAATACTCACCTTTCAAAAATTGATGGAACAAGTAGACAGAAATTCAGTAAATATAGAGAAGACACACAATTAACCAACTTGACCTAATTGACATTTACAGAACACTCCATCCAACAACAGCCAAATAAACGTTCCATTCAAGTGTATCATAGCATTTACCAAGACAGGTCATATTTTGGACTGGAGAGCAAGTGCCAATAAATTTAAAAGGATTCAAATCATACAATCTATGATCTCTGACTAAAATGGAATTAAATTAAAAATCAATAACATAGGGGCTGGCCCAGTGGTGCAGCAGTTAAGTTCGCACGTTCTGCTTCAGTGGCCCGGGGTTTGCTGGTTCAGATACCAGGTGTGGACATGGTACCACTTGGCATGCCATGCTGTGGTAGGCATCCTACATATAAAGTAGAGGAAGATGGGCAGGGATGTTAGCTCAGGACCAGTCTTCCTCAGCAAAAAGAGGAGGATTGGCAGCAGATGTTAGCTCAGGGCTAATCTTCCTCAAAAAAACAAAAACAAACAACAACAAAAAATCAATAACATAAAGATCTCTGGAAAATTCTCAAATATTTGGCAATAATAATAAACAATCCATGGGTCAAAGAAAAAATCAAAAGGGAAATAAAGAAATATTTTGAACCAAATAAATATAAGTGAATAAATACATAAACACAAAATATCAAAATTTGTGGGATGGTGCTAAAGCAGTGCTTAGGGGCAAATGGATAGCCCAAACTGCCTACATTAGAATAGAAAGAAAATTTTCATATTAATGACCTCAGTTTCAACCTTAAGAGACAAAAAAAAAAAAGCAAATGAATCTCAAAATAAGCAGAAGAAAGAAAATAATAAAGAACAAATCAATGGAATAGAAAACAAAAAAAAAAAATAGAGAAAATCTATTAAACCAAAAGTTGGTTCGTTGAGAAAACACAACTGATAAACCTCTTGGCAGATTGGTCATGAAAAAAAGAGAGAAAGAGAAGACACTGATTACTGGTATCAGGAATGACAGATGTGACACGACTTAGGACTATTTAAAAACTATTTGATCTTTTCATTTAATTGTCCTTACATTGCTCTGCCCAGTCCCCCAAGTCTCTGTGTTTTCTCAACAGTCTATCTCCTTTCAGCTGCTTTCAAATTACCCTTCATTTCCTAAATTTTAAAAATCTGGTTTCTATAAGCTAAGATTTCATTTCTTTTCATCATCTTCCCATTTTCCTCCTTGAATATTGTCTTTGAGCTCTGATCTCTTGTTTGGTTTAGCAAGTTGCCTCCTCTCTGTCTCTGCACTACTTCACTGACAGTTTACTTCCTGGAAATATGGCTGCAAGTGGGTTTCTTCCTTCAGTATCTCCTTCCTTGCTTCTTAAGATTTTGTGACAACGCTGGTTGAGAAAATCTCCCATGACCAGCCCATGAAAACATTCCCTTTGGTTGAAATAAGTGAAGGTTGACTTTGTACCATAGTGCCACATACTATAAGCTTTGTCTAAATTCTATAGCCAGGAGCATCCTGCTTTAGTGTGCCCACTAATCTGTAGTCAATCATCACTGTATTTGGTTATTCTTCCTCATATGTATCTTGTGGTCTGGGGTTACTTAGATCTCCTAATTTCACTGATAATGGAGTCTAGATTTCTAAGGTGTGCTCTCCTTGTTGCTTTTGGGCAACGGTCTAGAGAAGAAATCGTTTTAAAATTGGATGCTTCTATTTTAAACTATGTTTTCTAATAAGTTTATGAAACACCTTAGTGTTAGAAGAATAACAGTTTATTTTCATAGTATTCATGTAGTTTTAATCAGTAAGAATTTAGTAGTGAAAAACCTTAAGAGATAATTGGCATTTCAAAGGATTTTGGGTAACACTTTGATACAATATCACATGAGTAAATACAATTTATATAAATAGTCCTGAGAGAGAATTTTATTGCCATATCATTTGTTCCAATATGAAGTACTAAATAGACATACTTATCATCCTATCAGAAAATGAACATATGGAAAATATGGCTGTCTTGACTATAAACAGAATGTAAAGAGAAGAAAAATAAAACAGTTATAGAGTACTAATCAGAGAATGTATGAAATTTTAGACATCAAGCTTCACTCTAGAAAGCAATTAAGAATTTTGTGACTAAAACCTTTACATTCTAAAAAACAATGAGAATTTTTTAACTAAAATATTTACCGAGTGTAAATGTGTTTTGCAGTTCCCTATTTTGGAATATCGGGGTTAAACCCACATGTTTTTTGGCTTGGTGAGAGAAAGCAGAGAATGAACATCAGCTTTTAAAATGGTATCTTTTCTTATTTCAGTCTCAGCTAAAATCATCAAACCAAGCACAAACTCCTATGAGCACTGGGAAGTCCATGATCACACTTCTTTCAATCATTTAGACATACTGGTAGTCTTCTCTGTTTCAGTATAATTCAATGAACACTTTTAAATTTGTATGGAACCACAAAAGACCCCAAATAGCCAAAGCAATGTTCGAAAATAAGAGCAAAGCTGGAGGCATCATGTTCCCTTATTTCAAACTATATCACAAAGCTATAGTAATCAAAACAGTGTGGTATCAGCATAAAAGCAGACACATAGATCAACGGAATAGAATAGAGAGTCCAGAAATATACCCATGCACATATAGTCAATTAATTTACGATGAAGGAGCCAAGAATACACAATGGGGGGCTGGCCCAGTGGCATAGTGGTTAAGTTCACATGTTCTGCTTTGGCAGCCTGGGGTTTGCAGGTTTGGAAACTGGGCACAGACCCACACACCACTCATCAAGCCATGCTGTGGCAGTGTCCCACATGGAAAATGAAGGAAGATTGGCACAGATGTTAGCTCAGGGTCAATCTTCCCCACCAAAAAAAAAAAAATACACAATGGGGAAAGGACAATCTCTTCAACAAATTGTCCTGGGAAAATTGGACACCTACATGCAAAAGAATGAAACTGGATTACTCTCTTACACCACACACTAAAATTAACTCAGAATGGATTAAAGACTTGAATGTAAGGCCTGAAGTCATGAAGCTCATGGAAGAAAAGATAGGTAGTACGCTCCTTGACATGGGTCTTAGTGATGGTTTCTTGGAACTGACTCCAGAAGCAAAACAAACAAGTGGGACTACACCAAACTAATTGCATAGCAAAGAAAATCGGCAACAAAATGCAAAATGAAAACGCAGCCTACTGAATGGGAGAAAATAATCACAAATCATATGTCTGATAAGGGATTAATGTCCAAAATATATAAAGAACTCAACAGCAAAAGCAAACAATGCAACTGAAAAATGGGCAGAAGACCTGAATAGACAAATGTTGTCAAAGAAGATATACAGATGGCCAACAGGTACGTGAAAAGATGCTTAACATCACTAATTATCAGGGAAATGCAAATTGAAATCACAAAGAAACGTAACCTCACACTTGTTACAATGGCTATTATAGAAAAGACAAGAGATAAGTGCCGGCAAGGATGTGGAGAATCCTTGTGCACTGTTGGTGGGAATGTCAATTGGTGGAGCCACTATGGAAAACAGTATGGAGGTTCCTCAAAACTTAAAAATATAACTACCATATGATCCAGCAATTCCACTTCTGGATATTTATCCAAAGAAAACAAAAAGACTAACTCGAAAAGATATAAGTACCCCATGTTCATTGCAACATTATTTATAATAGCCAAGATGTGGAAACAACCTGCGTCCATTGATGAACAAAGAAAATGTGGGCTGTATATATATATGTATATGTATACGTATATAAAAAGAATGAAATCTTGTCATTTCCAACAATGTGGATGAACTTTGAGGGCCCTATGCTAAGTGAAATAATTCAGACAGAGAAAGACAAATACCATATGATCTCACTTGTACGTGGGATTTAAAAAAATAAACCAAGTTCATAAACACAGAGAACAGATTGCTGGTTGCTGCCAGAGGCAGGAGGTGGGAGGAGTGGGGTGGGCTTAATGAGTGTAGGGGGTCAAAAGTTACAAACTTCCAGTTATGAAATAAATAATTCATGGGTATGTAACATACAGCATGGTGACTATAGTTAATAATAGTATATTGCATATTTGAAAGTCTAAGAGAATAAACCTTAAACATCCTCATCACAAGAAGAAAGATTTTGTAACTGTATGGTAATGGATGTTAACTAGACTTATTGTAGTGATTATTTCACAATATATACAAATATCAAATAATTATGTTGTATACCTGAAAATAATATAACACTATATGTCAATTACACCTCAATAATTTAAAAAAAGCATGCTTTAAACTTCAAATGGTTTCCAAGATTATTTTTTAAATAAAGGAACACTTTTTTTCATAAAACCTTGCAAGTTTTGCAGTGGAGAGTAAGTTTTATAAATATAAACTACTTGGGAATATTGGAAGGTTATGTCAACTTACTGTTATAATAGAGCTTCTCTGATACTTACTTAGGGTGTTTAATTACATTTTGTTTGTTTTTCTGTATAAATCAATAAGAATAATTTTTAAAATATTTTAGTTTTGAGTAAATAAAGCAGGTGCAAGGTATAAAATTCAAAAGAAACAAAAGAGAATCAGTTCGACTCAATCTTTCAGCCATTCTGTCTCTCTTCCTAGAAATAACTCCCGATCTCCAGTCTCAGAGTTTCCATCCATAGGTGATCTATGCATAAAACCACACACACACACTTCCCTTTTAACACAGGTGGTAGAAATCTATATACCTTTTTCTGTACTTCACATTTCTATTTAACAATATATTTTGACAATTACTCCAGAACAAATGGAAATGCCTTATTCTGCTGAACAGCTGCAAAGTCTTATACTGTATGTGTGTCATGAATCCTATAATTAGCCCTCCACTGTTGTTCATTTAGATTATTTCTAATCATTTGCTAGTACTAGCATTGTTGACATTAATATTCTTTTACACTTCACACATGTATGAGCATATTTGTAAGATAAACTCCTACAAGTGAAACTGCTGGGTTAAACAGTATATTTGTTATAAATTTTGACAGGTATTGTGAAATGGCTTTCAGAAAACTACAGAAGATGTGTCAAATTTGACTCATAAGATCAGGGTATGACAGTGCTTATTTTCCCCAGACTCTCATTGGTATATTTTCAAATATCCTGGCCTTTGTTAATCTAAAAGTTGAGAAAAAAGTCTCTCTTCTTAATTTTAACTTGAATTTCATTTTTTTCTTTTAAATATAACAAAATAAGTATAGTTTCTAGTGACCAATCTTTTTACCCTTGACTTACTTGGGCTACCCCCACCTCGACTTGAAAAAGGCCCTGCCAACAATTTCTATGTCTTTTCTTATTTTTCTTTACCCTCATATAATCTCATACAGAAATATATATATATGATCATGTGCCAGGACATATATATGTATGTTTTTGTCACTTTTGTTTTACAAAAATGTGATCATACTATTTATTCCTGTCTGTGTCTTGCTTTTCTTACTCAAATATAACTCAAAGATAATTGGCCTAGCTTCAATTAATAGTTTTTGATTGCTAAAAAAGATAAAAATGTAAATTATTCAATCATTGCTCTGTTGTGAAACATTCATTTTGTTTCTAGATTTTTACCTTAATAAATAATGATGGCACAAATATGCTGGTTCATATATCGTTACATATTAAAACAATTTTATTTATTACAACTTTGTAATATATTAATTCACTTATACTGGGATCTATGCCTTAATTCTCTATTTTGTTTTGCTGAATTATTATCTATTCATTTTTCTATACCACATTTATCTTAATATCAGGGACTTTACAATATATTCTAATTCTTTGTAAGACAAATCCCACCTCCTGTTCTTTTTAATATATTACTTGGCTTTTCTTGGGCATATATTATTTCATATATATCTTATAACTGGATCTAGTTACAAAAAAATTTCTACTAAGATTCTAGTAAGAATTACTTTAAATTTACATGTTAATTTTGGAAGCCTTAAATCTTATACTGTCTTTCCATCAAAAACTGACTTATGAATTTCCACTTGTTCAGATCTTATGTTCTTGAACACACATCCTAGTTTTAATCATAAAGTCCCCATGATCCTCTTACGAAGTTCATCACAATCAATTTTATATTATGATATTGTTACAGATAAAATATTTTTAATTTATATTTCTGTGAGCTAATTGTAAGAATAGAAAATAAATATTGGATTTTGTATATTTATCTTGTAGCCAGCCACTTTACTATATTGTTTATTAGTGCCAAAAAACAAAACAAACAGACAAAAGCTCTACAGAGTTGCTTCAGTTTTTGATGTGTGGCACCATGTCATAAGGAATTGAATCCTACCAGCAACCATATGAGCTTGGAAGTTGTTGCTTCTCCAGTCAAACCTCAGACGACATGGTAACATTGCAGAGGACTGAGTCGAAACTGTGAGATAATAAATGTGTGTATTTTAAGCACGTAAATTTGTGGGAATATTGTTATGCAGCAACATATAACTAATACAATTGTCAATTTACAGCTTTAATTCATTTTAATTAACAGATGCTACCTGCATTGTCTATTTATGGGAATTTATTGATGTTTTCTTTGTGTCTTGATAAGTGCACAGAACAAGACAGTCATTTTTTTTAATGTTCTATGAACACTGGAAAAGAATATTTTTAAGATACAGAGTTCAATGTATGTAAATTAGATGTACTATGATTATTGCATTATTAAGGTTTTCTTTATGTTTACATGTCTTTTTACCCACTTAGTATACTGGATTGAAGAGGGTAAGTTAAAATCTGCTACTCATTATGGGTTTCTATTTTTTGTTGCTTTTGATTTATGAATTTTCATGAACTGTTATTTGGTATAAATACATTTATAACTGAAGAGATTTACTTTGTCTTTCCTTTTGTTATTATAAAGTTTCCTTTTTCTAGTTAATGTTATTTGCTCCAACTTTCCAAATTTATTATCTATTTTGAATGTGATTCCTGTCTTTTTAACTTAAGTATTCCTAGGATGTCTTGGCACATATTTTTATTTTTATATTTCTGAGTTATTTTGCTTGAGATGAGTCATTTATGTGTGTGCATATGTGTATATGTATCTGAATATATGTATATGTGTATATATATGTATGTATGTGTGTGTATCTTAGTTTTTCAACCAATTTTTTTAAATAGAGCAATGTAGCTCATTTACACTTAATTGATATCAATATTAGGTTTATCTTACAATTGTCAACATATTTTCTTATATACTTATCCTTTTATTGCATTCAAAACGTTTATTGCTTTATGAACATTCATTTCCTATTGTTTCTTTGTGTATGTTTGTTCTTTAAAGAACAAACTTAGAACCAATATTTTCTCATGATTCTGACATCACTCCTGGACTAAGTAAATGTAATTTGTTTTCGTCATGAGGAACAATAGTATTATATAATTCAAGCAGATTACAAAGCATTTTTTAAAGAAGAAATTACTAATGATAATATAAAATAAAAAATACACATACAAATACTTTTCTTTTCATAATGTGGTTAATTCCATTTATGAAACACTAGATCATTGCCATTCACAAAAAACAAACCATCCACTCTAAATAACCTTCTCTTCAGTGCATAGTGAACATATGTTTCCTTTTTAATCTTTCAGGATTTGTTCACTTTATTTCCATCCCTTTTCAATTTCCTATGCATATTGACATTGTTCCAAATTTTCAAAGTCAAGGTCACAGCTCTTTATCTCCAGAAAGATTTCCATTACTCCTCTAGATAGACCTCAAAATAGTCTTGATTTTAGTCAATATTGTTATAATTCACATGGAATTAGATTTATTTTCAATTTCTTCATTGATTTAAGAAATATTTTTAAACTTTTAATTTGTGCTCAGAATTGTGCTAGAACTTGGAAATGACAATATAAAAAGTTATATGATCACTGACCTTGAAGAGCTCATATCAAGTAGAATTTCTTAATTTTAATTCTACTGCAAATTTCCAATTTTGAAGCATATGTCAAATTAAAAGCAGTTAAAACATTTTACAATGAAATTTTTCTTAACAATGCTAATAACACTGTTTTGGTTACATTTCACATTGGAGGAAGTAGAGAGAAAATATTGTCAAAAAACTCAAATTCTTTAAACTCAAAACTCTACATTTCCAATGCTTCTTAAAAACAAAAGCAATGGGCATTCATCTTCATTCTTCTTTTCATACTGAAGATAATTTGAATTTTTAAAGTGTTCGTTGAAGTTCTGCTGTATGTGGGATTTTCAACCATTGGATTCAGAGTGCAGCAGTAGCTGACCCTTCTTGTACTTATCTTAAAAGCTGGTTGAATGAATGGGAAGTGAGAGAGACAGAGAGGCAGCACCTGTGTGCATGATAGATGACTGACAGAGAAGGGGTAGGGTCCCTAGTGAAGTCTTCCCTCCTTTCATTCTTTCCAGGCAGTAGAGAGAGAGCAGTGATGAATGCGATAGTTCGGTCTTTCACACACTGGATAACCGTTTATCTAGATTTGTCTGAATAGTTTCAGTTCATGTCTGTTGTCCCAGCACAATTATTAGTGTTCCATTTTGTTCTCAAAAGTGTCCCTATTTGGATGACAAATTACACAGTCACCACATTAACATAGGGGTATATTAAGCTAACTAACTAGACTATCTAGATTTTTGACATTCATTCAGTGTGCTACCTAAAGGTTTTGAATATCTTTTCAAAGAAATAATTTCTAAATCAAAAAGAGAAATTCCTAAAGATTAAATATGTCTGCCAACTCCTAGCAATCATTTAACAAGGAAGCAGACAAAAGCCATGAAAATGCCAGTCCAATAACATGCTAGTCCAATTCATTTGTATCTCGATGGGAGAATTCTGAATCCTGTGCAATCCACAGTGATAGCCCAGATGAGAAGTGGTTGATGAGGGAGATCTTACATAGGAAAGGAAAAGCAAAGCCATAGGATCTATCCGTTAAACCATTAATTCTGGCCACAACAAAAAATATTTGAGAGGCTCTCACATTTGATCACTGTCAGGGAAGAAATGACTCTTGTTGACAATGCTATCACATACTTTTAACCAACACTTTTTAAAAAAATCATAGGAGTAGATATCAATGTTGACAACCAATTCCAGGTACTACAGAATAAAGCCAAAATCTTTCACTTAAGTCTTCATTGTTTTATTTTAACTTTAGAATCCAGTATGAACCCTTTTCTCCAGTCAGACTTCCTTATAGGGCACCCTCGAAAGCCATTATATTTGTCAGCTTTCACTAGACTGTGTTGGCATAAGGAATAGTCTCAAAAATCTCAGTGACTTAAAACAACAAATGCTTAATTCTTGCTCAAGTTACGTATAAACCGCAGCTTGACTGTGGATCTTGCTCCAGGCCAGGGGTCAGATATGCGATTTACCTGTTCTTTCAGAGAAGAGCCAGCAATCAAACTGAACTAGTCACACTTAAAAATTTTGTTCAAGTTGGACACATGTTACATATGTCATATTCCATTAGCCAAAATAAATCACACCACCAAGCTTAACATCAGTGGGGCAGAGAAATGTAATCCTACCACAAGACAAAGGAAGAGGAGTATTTCCTAACAATCATAAAGTATATCACAGCCACGCTCAATCGTTATTTTAGAACGTTTTTTATGACATTCTAGTTGCTTGGAATGGTCTTCCTAATCCTTTTATTGCCAAATTCTGCCACCTTTCAAGGTTCCACTCAAGTCAAATAACTCCATAAGTCCTTTCCTGGTCGCCATGTTTTTACTTTGTCTCCTCTTCTGTGTATTTATATTTATCACTTATTTTGACAAAAAACTATGGCTTGTATCATAATATATTTGTTTCATGTCCTTATTCCTTGTGTTAAGGACAAACATCATACCCTCTTTTGATTAATTTATATACTATGCACATATGAAATACAACATAGACACCTGAGTGAATCATTCACTACTATTTTGCCCCCTTTCATTTCAGCATAGGTTCTGAAGGGTAAAAGACCAGGTATCAAAGTTACATTTATACTATTCCAATATTTGTCATTTATTTATTCAACAAATATTTATCTAAACTTGTATCTGTGCCATGAGTAATCTCACACGTGAAGATGCTGCTGCTCAACAATATTGCTGTACGAGCATCGATGTTTGCAGCTTTGTTTAGTAGAAAAACCATAGGATTTGGAGGCTTGCCTACTATGCCTTTGGGAAGGTAATTTAACCTCTCTGAGTCTTATGTATAAAATATGAGCAACCTCTATCTGGAAAGGATTATATAGTATATGCAATGTGCCTAGGATAGTACCTGGCCAATAATAGTAGCTATTGTTATTGCTGATATTGGTATGGATTTTTATGATTCTTTGCTCATTCTCTGTTTGTAAAATGTTAATTGAGGCTAGTTTCAGCCTGCAGCTATAAAACAGAATCAGTTATTTCTCCACCAAATAAAACTTGGGACGACAGCCTCAATTGACAGAGCTCAAACCAACTGAGAAAGGTTTTGTTAACAGAAAAGCCTAGCAAAGTCATTTGTAAAAATAATCTCAGGAGGTAAGAATAAGGGCAAGTAATAACAGCTTAGACAAAGGCAGAAATTCACAGACTTGTATGTACAGAAAAACATGAAAATTATTATCAAATCTTTTTAAAATAAATATTTCATTGACTCACAAAGATAGAATATTTATGATACATCTCCTTGAGGAGTTTCATGGCACCACCAAAAGAAGAAATAATTTATACCCAAACTGAGGGATTAAAAAGCCTAGTCTATAAAGAATTATGGGCAATATTTAGAAACAATGTTCCGCTCACACCCTTCTTGAGCTGTGTGCCTCAGTTATGGTTGTCCACTAAGATCAGTCTCTTCCTGTGAAATGTTTCCAATCCTTGAAATTGACATTGAAACATTTTGAAATCAACAAGGATATATTTCTCATCCACAAATGGCAACTTACCATGCTCAATTTATGTGACTAAGTCCATGAGAAATTTGCATCACTTTGTGAGTGTAAATAACCATGAGGTAAATGGAGAGGGAAAAAGTATATCAATTGATCAACACTGCTGCCACTACAGAAATGTACTTCTTTTCAACCTTGCGTTATCCCTGCATTTCCTCTGCCTTCTCTTCTCTAGTAATGGAAAAAAACTCTGAAAGCAATTTAATAATGTGTGTGAGTGTGATTGTATTTGCAGGCTGTTATCGGAGACTCTTGGACAAAAACTATTTTGGGGAAGCCTGGGACTCAGGCACCATGTTATAGCAACATATTTTTCTTACAGAAACAGAAGTTTTTGGTAAGTTATGACCGATATTCTAAAGCAATTTGTGCCAGAAATTTTGTGCTCCCTCAATAACGGTTAAAACAATGTTACATCTGCAAAACATTTACTTTAAATCTCTTTCCCTTTAGAAATCATGATTACTTGCTTTTTATGTTTTGTAAAAGACCAGGACTCTCTATGTCTCCAAGTTCCTAGAAGAATTGTGACTTAATATCAGGATGATCTCACGATTTCTGCCTTGAGCAGAGAAGTCCAAAGGTAGGTAACTTTCTTAAAAAGATTTCAAGATTTAATTATTGCTCATATCTTCATCCACAACAGTTTACTATAGCCATGGCAACAACTTCAGAAAATTACCATGGCCAAATAGTATGATAAAGGTTTATAATAGGTTTATAAAGTAACGGGTATTACAGAAGGATTCAGCACCCTTTAGTAAGAGAAACTTCTTCCCAGCTGCTTGCAGTTATCTCTGTAAGTATATTGGTGAGAATTTCTGGGTTATATGCACAAAAACAAAAATAAGATTTAAACAATGCTGCAAGTCATTTTAGAGAAACTAGGATTAGCCCAATCTCACTAGCATAATAGTAGGGAGCAAGACAGTGTGGTACCCTGCTGGAGTATAGCTAAGAAAAACTCTATTCCTTTGATGTCATTTTTTTCTTCTGACTGCTTCTTCATTATTCAGTCCATATTAAAGATCTTGAAGAAGATTGCTGACAGAGTTAGTTCCCATAAGAAATTACCATTGTTTTGGATTTTCAAAACACTATGAGTAGTCCTAGAGCATCCACAAGTCCCGTGTTCAGAGGTGTGTCTGTTTAATTTTACTGGAATTTACACATAGGAATTTCATACTACTAAAGCCCAAGCAACAAATACTAAGGCGTTGCTAACTTTTATTGCTCACCACCCCGATTTGGCAGTGAGGATAGGAGTCCCCTAGTATCTGCGGTTAAATTATACACATTTATAAATTCTGTTGGAAGCCTACATTCACAAACTATATTGAAAAACTCAAAATTAAATTCTATAACACCAAAGCTAATTGATAAGGTTAAAACAGAGCATCATAATTAATTGAGGGAAAATGTGCTCACAAGTAACTAATGCTTATAGTCAATGGAAATTAGTCCTAAAGATGCCAGAGAATTCTAGCTAAGTTTCCAGCATCTACATTAAGTCTATCTTTACATGAATTTGGGGTGTTAATTGAAAGAATTTTCTTTACCAAAATAGATTTTTATTAATAGATTTATTTTATTCTAATTAAATTGGCATCCCATTTCAAATCCTATAACTCTATGGAATTTACATGGGCTTATAAAGGTAAATGTTTTTTTCATTTATCATTCATTCACTCATCATATACTTATGGAATGCTAATATTTACCAAGTGTATTAGTTTCCTGTTGCCACTGTAAAACAAATTACCACAGGCTTAGCAGCTTCAAACAATAGAAATTTATTCTCTTACAATTCTGCAGATCAGGAATACAGAATGAGTCTTAAGGGATGACAATCGAGGTATCAGCAGACTGGTTCCTTCTGGAGGATCCAGAGGAGAATATGTGCCTTTCCTCTTCTGTTTCCAGAGGCTGCTCACATTCCTTGGCTCCTGATCACATCACTCTCATCTCTGCTCCCATGTTCGCATTGCCTTCTCCTCTACTGTAGTCAAATCTCTCTCTGCCTCCCTTTTATAAGGACATTTCTATCAATCCATTACAGCATCAATTCAAGTCCAAAATTATCTAAAATATCTAAATATCAGCGGCTCAAAATCCCAGGTCTCACCATCGAAATTAAGTATGGTTAAGACTCTAGTTATGATCAGTTCCTGGGACCTGTGAAACCAGATAACAAATTATCAGGTACCCAAATACAATGGTGGGGCAGGCATAGGATAACAATTATAAACATTTCCATTCCAAGTGGGAGAAAATGGAAGAAAGAAAAGAGTCACTGGTCCCAAACAATTTCAAAATCCATCTGGGCATACTCCAATAGGTTTTTCAAGATCTGGAAATAATATGTGTCTCAAGGCTCTTCCCTCTGGGCCCACAGCTATGCCCTTGGATCCAACCTTCCTTTTTCTTAAAGGGTAGTACATATTTTCAGCTGAGTAGTTGTATCAGCCTGTTTCGTGCCTGCAGAATTTTGGTAGTCTGACAACCTCCTTTCATTTTGTCCTGTCTCTGTCTCTTTTAGTCCAAGCTGGCAGTATTTCTGCTGATGAAACATTCTCAAAAACCTTGTGGGTTTCCTATATATATATATCTCTCTCAGGGATTCACTCCACTAGACAAGAGGCTCCTCCATAGATCTTTCCTGGAGAATCTCATCTCTATTCCTGGATTCTGCTGAGATGACTGAGGGGAAAAAGGAGTCACACAACTAATCCCATTAGCACTAGCAAAAGATTATTCAACCACACCCTTGATCTTCTCTCCAGAACACACACTCCTGACAGTGGGTCTTCTCATTTTAGCATCTTGTGCAATCTAGACAGGCTGGGAATTCCCCAAATCATCAGGTCTTAGTCCGCTTTTGCTTAACAGTTCCTCCCTCACTTTATCTCTTCCTCTCACATTTTACTATGAGCAGCAAGAAGAAATCAAGTTGTACCTTCCACATTTTGCTTGGAATTATCCTCGGTTAAACACCCAAATTCATTAATTACAAGTTCTGCTTTGCACATAACCATAGGACACAATTCAGTTGAACTTTCTACCCCTATATAACAAGGTTCTCTTTTCTTCCAGTCTCTAACAACATGTTCTTCATTTTCTCTGAGCCCTCACCAAAGTGTTTTTATTGCCATGTTTCCACTAACAAATCTGCTCAAGGCAATCTAGGCTTTTCCTATTACGTTCTTCATAATTCTTGTAGGCTCTAGCCATTGCCCAATTTCAAAGTCTCTTCCACATTTTCAGGTATTTGTTACAGCAGCACTCTACTTTTACGTACCAAAATCTATATTCATTTCCTGTTGCTACTGTAACCATTACCATAAACTTGGTGGCTTAAACCAATAGAAATTTATCCTCTTAAATTCTGCAGGCCAGAAGCCTAAAGCTAGTCATATTGGGCAAAAATCAGTGTTACAGCAAGGCTGGTTCCTTCTGGAGGCTTCAGTGGAGAATCTTCTTTTCCTCTTCCACTCACAGAGCCTCATGGCGTTCTTTGGCTCCTGGCCGTATCACACCAATTTCTGCTCCTTGGTCACATTGCCTTCTCCTTTCCTGTAGTCAAATCTCACTCTATATCATTTTTACAAGAATACTTGTGATTACATTTAGGGCCCTCTTGGATAATCTAGGATAATCTCCCCATCTCAAGATACTTAACCACAACTATAAGTCCCTTTGCCATTTAAGATAACACCTTCAAAGGTTCCAGAGGTCCAAGGAATTAAGATATGGGTATATTTATGTGCCATTACTCTGCCTACCGCATTAAGTATCATTATAGATGCTTATAAGCGACTAGGAACAAAATGGCCCCTGCCCTTAATTAATTTTCATTCTAACATTTTTACTTTCAAATATGTATACTTATATATTATATATAAGTATTTTATATATTTTATATAACACATATGTTATATAAATATATATTTACTTTTAAATATGTAACATTTTTACTTTTAAATATATATCTCTTTAGGTCAAAAAGACAAAATGATTGCCAAGAGCAGGTGAGGTTCAGGCTGGGAAAAAGAATCAGGAAGTGAACCAAACTGAGGAAGCAGGCAGAAAGCACACAAATGTAGGCTGGTGTGAGAATCCATATCAGTCACGGGGACTCTGAAATAGCAGGAAACCTAAGGCAAGGACAGAAATCAGAAATTCAAGCAACAAGGATCCAGAAACAAGAAGATCTTAAAGTGAAGAAATTGCTGGACCAGGCTGTCAACTTTCTCATTCCCTTCTCTTGTTACAGATATAAATCCTGGGAATAATCAAGTCAATCATAGGATCAACATAGCTGAACAAGAGAGTACAGGATGAGAAATTAAAAAAAAAAAAAAGCTATACTGCTTCATGCAAAAATAAACTTCTACAATATCAAAGATCTGTTAACTTTCCTTTTGAAAATCCTCTAAATTTACTATTTCATCTCTTTCTTTGTGACTCAACACTAATAAAATTTTAGTTCCTACAGACTTCTATGAAGTACTATTTACCTGATTTAATGATCTCTAAACAAGATTCCATTTATAATTTGATAAAAATGTATAATCCTCTTTCCCCATCTGTATAACCTCTATCCTTCTGCCTTTGAAGATCTTTGGAACCTTGCATTTACATCTGATAGATTCCTGTTTGAACATGAATTCTCAGTATTTTGTGTGTTGTTCCATCTTGGATTTCCATAGATGAATACAGATAGGCCATATTGTTTCTCAGAACAGGTAACCACTCATTTTATGTGAGCATTTAGCATATGTCTACTGATAAGAGTAACATCTTTATGGGTCAGCCATAAAAACTTCGAATTGATGGAAAGTATCTGTCTAATCAAAATAGACATTTTGCTACTTTTCCCCAAGTCCCAAAGCACATATCTAAATAGTTTCACAGATAGTAACATTCTACACCATGTAATTTAAATTTACAGAATTTAGGGCATTATCTTATCCACTCTATATTCTAACATAACAACAGCCAATTGTGTGACTCCATGAGAATTAGCCTATATAGGGCCAGTCATTGTTTGAGTTAGATTATTCTCGTTCTTCAGCACAGCTATCAATTACCACCAAGCACCATGATAACTGAATTGCTTCTAATCCTGTTCTTGGGAAAGTATGAGCGTTTGCGGACAGCAGAGAACAAGACGGAAGGAAACCTTTATTCGGTGGGGGAGTAGAATGTGTGTGCTCACGTGTATGTGTGTATGTTTGTGAAAGACAAGTGTACAGGGATTCATTTCTAGCACAAAAGAAATTGATTTCAAGTAATAAAATAGAAATATTCCAGAAGTAAAATGATTGCTAAATAACCTCAGGATAATACCCCAAGGTACCACTTTCTTACTCTCCAGTTTCACTTTGATTATTTCACCCTGTGTCAGCACCTTGAAAACATAGGCAAGGTTGACATGACTGGAGCACTGGAAAGTCACAATTTCCATTGCATACTTTTCTTTTTTTCCCCCAAACCACAGTCAGCTGAATAATACATATAAACTTTCATTTTTTATGAAAAGCAACAGCTGGCAAATTGTTAAAATGTTTGGAAAATTCTGGCAAAGTAATGTTAGTTTAAGACAATGCTAACTGACATAAACTTGTGGCATTATACAGATTTAAAAGACTAATGGAAATGTAAGGAAAGAAATAAAAGAAGGTCATTGCGCCACAGTAGGATCTTGCCCTGGGCTTGGACTGTAGACAATAGATCTGAGATTGCCACTGACTGATGCCATTAAAAAGAGAAAGAAGAATCCATCTAAATGGATCCATACTAATGTATTGCCCAACGTGTCATTCTTTGGAACACCAGCGCATATAGTTGTAAAAGACTGAATGCAATTATTTCCTATTTTCTATAGTCACAATTTGAAATGTCAATCTGCATAGACTGCAAAGCAAACATAGCTTAGAGCATGTTTCAATGTATTTTTATCATTTCCCTTTGAGTTTATCCCATCATTTATATAACAAATGGCTTTTTTTTCCGTTGTATGAATGTGTGTATAACACCCATAACCAGAAAACACTGAAGAATACCATTGGTGTTTTGATACACACATAGAAAAGAGATTTGTGAGATTTTCTTCATGTATATTATAAGCAGATAGCTTTTACACTAAAATATAAACATATCAGAATTTAGCGAACTTAAAATCAATAATAGTTTTCAGTTAACCAGGATATTTCATATAACATTAATTCCTTTGAAAGCACCGTGAATTCTTATTTATTTGCCCAAATAAAGCTGACATAATCCTTTGGAATAAAATCATGCAGAAACCGCAAAAGAAAAAAAATTAATATCAAACTGTAAATATCAAACTCTTAAATCTGTATTTGCAATAAATGAGTCTAAATTGCTATTGTTCAGTGGTCAGTTAACTAAATGCCCATTCGACCTTTATTTTTTGCCATCATGCCGAGTGATTCCTTCTTTCTCATTCTGTCTCTTTCTGTCTCCCTCTGTCATGCTACGTGTGCATGTGTGTACGTGCGTGTGCACATCCATTTCCCCAAATCCTTCCTGATTTACCCGTTTAATTACGGATTTACAGTGAGTCAGTTCCAGATTGTCTCCTCCTCTGCTCCTTTTGCCCTTCTTCCTGAAGTTGATCTAAGATTTGGAGAGTTTGCCATTATTGCTATTTTGGGAGCAGAGACCCATTTTACCCTAGTTTCCCTCTCATCTGATGTATTTCATGCCATCTGGGCCTCTTTGTGATAAGCCAGCAACAACGACAGATGTCCTTAGTCCTACCCTGTTCTACAGTGGCTAGTGCCGCTATCCACCTCTTTGTCCTACTCCAAGCAACCCACCAATGCTCTGAGCACTTCCACATTCCTTCTATGGGGTTTGGGAATGCAGACCCACTGTGACCACATCCTTACTCACTTAGACTTCATGAGGCTGTGCTTGGGCCCCTGCTGAATCACTTTTTCACACTCAACTGCCTGCAATTGAAAGTCATGATATTAGAAACTATTTTATAGCCACAAATTTATAAACCATGTCTTAATTATGGCGAAAAACTTGGTATGTTCAAAATTAAATATGTATACACATGCACATATACATATGCAGAATTTTGGTTACTTGAATTACAGAAATAATTTATTCATATTAGCAACCAAGGAGTACAGGTTTTAAAATAAGACTAGGAGTCTCTCGTACCTCACTGCCAAGCTCCCTTTCTGATGCAACCAATTATGTACATTTTTCATATTATTTTCCACATTTTTCTTCTAACATAAAAATAAGTAAAATAAACATGGACATAGTTTATAATATGAAAAGGATATGCTCTTATATTATTCAATATATCATTATACTTTAATGATAAAATTTGGTTGGTTAAGTTAAAAATATAGCATATATTCTCAAAATCAATATGGATGTGTCTATGAATTTTTAAATAATAACTGCTCCAGCTTTTCCTTCTTTCTGCAAATGGCAACTTTTTTCTTCCACTCATCTTCAATTTCTGTCTTTCTTTTGTACTACATTTGCAATCCATCACCAAATCTTTTGGGCTCAGCCTTCTAAATGCAGACAGATTCCATCTTTCTGTCCCCAGTGTCATCCTTGTCCAAGCTGTCATTTTAGTAGTCACCTAATGCTTTCTCCTGCCTCCATCTTTGCACTGCAAATACTCTATTTTCCACACAGCAGACATAGCAATATTTTAAAAATATTGCCAGCTGTAAATTTTTAAAAACTTAAATATATCAAAAATTTTAAGTTGTAAAACTAAACTATGGTGCTTATGGAAAACCATGAAAAACACAGGAAAGTGATCATTATAAAAGTAAAGATAGTGGTTACTTTTGCAGAATGGGGTGGATACATGGCAGAGTTTCTATAATGGTTGACAAAGTTCCACCTCCTGATCTGGGTGGTTGTTTCAAGGATGTTTCCCTCATAGTATGGCATTAAGATGTGTGTTTGTTTTGTGGGACTTTCTGTTCCTGTGTTTAGTTATTTTTTGTTATTAATTTTATAATTAATTTTTTGGAGCAGTTTTAGATTTAAAGAAAATTGAGCAGATATTACAGAGTTCCCATATAACTCCTCTCCAGCACACAGTTTTCTCTGCTATTAACATCTTGAGCTACTGTGGTACCTTTGTTACAATTGAACCAATATTGATATGTTATTATGACCTAAAGTTCATAGTTTACATTAGGTACATTACATAGTGCACACTTTTATGGGTTTTGACAAATTCATAGTGTCATTTATCCACCATTACAGTATCATACAGAATAGTTTCACTGCCCTAAGAATCTCTTGTGCTTCACCGATTGATTCCTTCCTCCCCACTAACTCCTGACAACCACTGATCGTTTTACTATCTATCTCCATAGTTTTGCCCTTTCCAAAATGTCACAAAGTTAGAATCACATATTATGGAGGCTTTTCACACTGGTTTCCTTCACTTAGAAATACACATTTAAGTTTCCTCTGTGTCATTTTGTTGCTTGACAGTTCATTCTTTTTTAGTCGTTGTGTGGATGTACCACGGTCTCTTTCTCCATTCACATTTTGAAGAGCATCTTGGTTGCTTCCAGTTTGGGGAAACTATAAATAAAGCTGCTGTAAACATCGGTGTGCAGGTCTTTGTGTGGACATAAGTTTTCAACTCATTTGGTTAAATACCTAGGAGTGAACTGAATGAAAGACCATGTTTAGTTTTGTAACAAACTGCCAGACTGTCTCCAAAGTGACCGTACTGTTTTGTACTCCCACCAGCAATGGGAGAGAGTTCCTGTTGCTCCACATCCTCAACAGCGCTTGTTATTGTCAGTCTTTTGTTTTTAATTTTAGTCATTCTAAAAGAAGATAGGTAGTGGTATCCTATTGTTGTTTAAATTTGCAATTCCCTAATGACATATGTTGAGTATCTTTTCATACATTTGCTATCTGTATATCTACCTTCTTTAGTGAGGTGTCTGTTCAGATCTTCACCTGCTTTCAGTTGGATTGTTTTGTATTGTTGAGTTTTAAGAGTTCATTGTATACTTCACACATAATTCCTTTATCAAAAATGTTTTACAAATTTTTTCTCCCTCTCTGTGGTTTGTCTTCACTCTCTTAGCAGTGTCTTTCACAGAGCAGAAGTTTTCACTTTAATGATGACTAACTTATCAATGCTTTCTTTAATGGATTGTGCTTTTGGTGTAATATCTAAAAAGTCATCACTGAACCCAAGGTCACCTAGATTTTATCCTATGGCATATTCTATGAGATTTGTAATTTTGGGAGTCTTTTTGCTTGAGGAAGATTTGCCCTGAGCTAACATCTGTTGACAATCTTCCTCTATTTTGTATGTGGGTCACTGGCACAGCATGGCCACTGATAAGTGGTGTAGGTCTGTGCCTGGGGAATCAAACCTGGACTGCCAAAGCAGAGCATACCTAACTTAACCACTAGGCAACAGGGATGGCCCCTGTAAGTTTTGTAGTTTTGCATTTTACGTTTAGGTCAATAGTCCATTTTGAGTTAATTTTTGTGAAATGTGTAAAGTCAATGTCTACATTCTTTTTTTTTTTCCACATAGATATGCATTTATTCCAGCACCATTTGTTGAAGACTATCCCTTCTCCATGGAATTGCTTTTGCTCTTTTGTTAAAGATCAGTTGACTATACTTGTGTAGGTCTATTTCCGGGGATTCTATTCTATTCAATTGATCTATTTGTCTATTCTTTTGCCAATACCATACCATCTTGATTATTGTCATTTATAGCAAATCTTTAAGTCAGATAGAGACTGCCCTTTTCAGTAGCATGTTATTTAGTATTGTCTAGCTGGGTTTTTGCGTTTCAATATAAACTTTAGACTAAGTTTGTTGATATCCAAAAAAGAACTTGCTGGGATTTTGGATAAGTTTGCATTGCATCTACACATCCAGATGGGAAGAAGAGACATCTTAACAAATATTGAGTCTTCCTATCCACGAATATGTAACAGCTATACGTTTATTTAGATCTACTTTGATTTTTTTATCTGAGTTTTATAGTTTTTCTCATATAGATCTTGTACATTTTTAAAAATTTATTCCTAAGTATATCATATTTTGGTACAAATATAAATGATATTGTACCTTTAACTTCAAATTCCAATAGTTCATTTCTGGTATATAGGAAAGTGATTGACTTTTATATATTAACCTTGTCTCCTACAACCTTGCTATAATCTATTAGTTTCAGGATTATTTTTTGATTCTTTCTAGGTAAAGAATCATGTTATCTGTGAGTGAATAAAGACAGTTTGATTTCTTTCTTCTCAATCTATATACCTGTTATTTCCTTTTCTTGTCTCATTGCATTAGCTCAGACTTCCAGTATGATGTTGAACAGGAGTGGTGAGAGAGGAAATCCTTGCCTAATTGTTGACCTTAGAGGGAAAGTATCTGGTTTTTTCCCATTAAGTATAATATTAACTGTAGATGTTTTGTAGATGTTCTTTTTTTTTTAACATATGGGAGAAATATAGCTTCAGAGTTTGGGGGCTGTTTATTACTGCAGTAGAACAACTTATCTTGACAGGCACAGTTTTTCTTCTTAAAAATATCCTTCCTGAAACTCTGTTTACATTTTCTTATACAACATTTATTCTTGAAAGTTTAAACTTATTTGCTTCAAAGAAACTTTTTCGCTTCTCTTTGATTCCTCAGCCCTATTATTTTCTGACCCCACTACTTCATCAGAACCATTCTTGCTAAAACTGCCAATGGCCTCATAATTTTCAAATACGGTAGACTGATTTTATTCCCTTACTTGACCTTGTGTAGCATGTAGCACTGTTGACCTTTAAGAAACTTCCCATGATACCATTGACTTCTCATTCTCTTCCTTCTTTCTTTTCCCTCAACCTTATGTAGATGTTCTTTATCACGATAAGGAAGTTCCTCTCTATTCCAAGTTTGCTGTGAGTTTTTATCATGGATTTTGTCAAATGCTTCTTCTGCATCTATTGATACGTTCATATGACTTTTCTTCTTTAGCTTCTTGATCAAGAGATGGATTGTATTAATTGACTTTTCAAATGTTGAACCAGCCCAGCCTTGCATTCCCAGGATAAATTCCACTTGGTCCTGGTGCATAATTATTTCTATATATTGTTAGATTGATTTGTTAATATTTTGTTGAGCATTTTCACATCTATGTCTGTGAGAGGTATTGGTCTACAGTTTTCCTTTCTTGTAATGTTTTTATCTGATTTTGAGATTAGAGGAATGTGGGCCTAATAGAACAAGTTAGGAAGTGTTCTCTCTGCTTCTATTCTCTGGAACATGTTGTAGGGAACTGATATCACTTCTTCCTTGAATGCGTGGTAGAACTCACCAGTGAAATGTTCTGGGCCTGGTGCTTTTGATTTGGCAGGTTATCTGTTATTGATTGAATTTCTTTAATACAAATGGGCCTATTCAGATGATTTATTTGCACTTGTGTGAGTTGTGTTAGATTGTGTTTTTCAAGGGAACGATCCATTTCAATTATCATATTTATGGGCATAGAGTCGTTGATAATATTCCATTATTATCTTTCTAATGTCCATGGAATGAGCAGTGATAGTTCCTCTTTCATTTCTTACACTAGTAATTTGTGTCTTCTTTTTTTTTTCCCTGGTTACCCTCCCTAGGGGTTTATCAGTTTGATTGATCTTTTCAAAGAACCAGCTTTTGGTCTCTTTGATTTTCCCTATTGTTTCCTGTTTTCAGTTTCATTGATTTCTGCTCTAATTCTTAATTATTTCTTTTTTCCTGCTTACTTTGGATTTAATTTGCTCCTCTTTTCTAGTTTCCTAAGGCGGAAACTTAGATGATTAATTTTAGATCCTTCTTATTTTCTGATATATGAATTCAATGCGATAAATTTTCCTCTCAGCTCTGCTTTCACTGCATCCTACAAATTTTAAGTTGTATTCTTGTTTTCATTTAACTGAAAATATTCTTAGTTTCCCTCGAGACTTCTTCTTCAACTTGTGTTTTTAGAAATGTGTTGTTTTATCTCCAAATAATTTGAGATTTTCCAGCTAGTTTGCTATTATTGTTTTCTAGTTTAATTCCATTACAGTCTGAGAACATACTCCCTATGATTTCTATTCTTTTAAATATGTTGAGGTGTATCTTGTGGACAGAATGTGGTATATCTTGGTGAATGTTCCATACGAGCTTAAGTAGAATGTGCATCCTGCTATTGCTGATTGAAGTATTCTATAAATGCCAATTAGATCCAGTTGATTGGTGTTGCTGGGAATTAGTCTGTTTGGGGCCCGGTAATTAATAAGAATTCAATAAGTGCTTATCAAATGTACAAATAAGTGAATAAATCAACAAATGAAGAGTATTCTGTGCCATATACTATAATGTATTTAATCCTCTTATTAAGGGACATTAAAGTACATCAAATTTTGCACTATTACAATCTATATAGTAATTCGTATGTTTGAATGAATAATCTTAATATTATCTACGATTCCATAACCTTATTGTGTAAGAAAGTAAAATGCAAAAATATTAACTAATGAAATGATCACTTTTAAACATAATCCTCTCTCAGACTTTGTCAGTGTGCAGTACTGGCATCTTTTTCTTCCCACCACATCTTTATTGCCTGTCTCCTATTCACTATCAGATGCTGTATTTGAATCTGTTGTTTTGGAATAGTATGCAATATTAACGCAAATTGATTTTTAACATGATACTGCAAATTTCACACAAGGAAGTGTGTTTCATGCTGTGAGACTGGAGAAATGCTAAAAACACAAAAATGATTACTACGGAGATATGTCATAGTTAAACCAGTTAACATGGGCAGAAGAGGAAACTGACAACTATGATTACATAATAGATGTTTCAAAATAATTATTTTATTGTTAAAGTAAAAAGAGAGCTTCTCTTAATGATTTTTGTTGTCAAAGACATAAATGAAGGATTCGATATCATGCCTTCATAAAATGTTATTGGAAATGCTACACGAAAAATGTCAAGACTTGATCCACATCTTGTGCCAAAAAATAGTCCACAGAAGCAACTATAATCTAAATTTTATCACATAGATGTAATTTCCTTTTATAATATTGAGTTTTATTTCTCTAGAAAATGTCCTAATTATATTACATTTTACCATTTTCTGTAAAATTTTGCCCCCATTTAGAATGAATTAACTTAAAGTAGATATTTATTCTGAGATAACTAAGATACTCTGACAGTAACCCAAGGCTGAGCTACATGGTTCCTGAGTTTTTATGTCGAAAATATACCAAGCCTCCCTGCTGGTACCTCACAAGCAAGTTGGATGCTCATACTTGACTGCACTGACCACTAAAAAATGAGCAGTAATGTTTACAGTATAAAGTAATAAAAGTGGAAAAACTAATTCTAATAGTAAGAACACTTTGTTTTCACAGATATTTACAAGTATCCCAACAAAAAGTCTTTACCAAATTACACTCTCATCAACAGTTTATGAAAATATATTTTCTTTCTCATTTGCCAAGTGCTTAGATGATACATTTTTAAATCTTTTGTTAATGCGTGACCCAAAAGAAGTATTTCATTTGTTTTGTATTTCCTTAACAACTACTGAAGTTGAATATACTTTCATTTCTTTTTTTATTCCAGTGAATAATTTCTTCATCACTTTTGTTCTTTTTTCCCAAATGGCTTATCATTTTAAAAGTTTGTTTGCATACCTACTTTTTTTAAAAACTTAACTTTTGCCTCATATAGAGGATGTAAATATCTCATACTTGTCAGCCCTTAGTCTTTTAATTTTGCTGATGGTGATTTTATTTTTTATCATGTGGAAGATTTAAATTTCTCCATAGTGAAATCTGCCAGTCTTTCATTATAACTGTTGGCTTAGATATAGATTTCATCCTATGTACACATGTACACACACATTTCAGATCAAGAGCATAAAAAATCAAGATTACTAAATTACACCTCCATTTCCTTCTATAAACTTTATAAATTTATTTTCCTGTTTAGCTCTTAAAACAATCTGAAGTTTTTGATGGGTATGGATGTGTGTGTGTGTGTGTGTATGGGATGCAATCTATATCTAACCTATTTTCCTCCTATTTCATTTTCAATGTCCCAATATTGTTTGTTTAAGCAGTATATCATTTTGTATGGATTGGAGATACCATCTTTACTGCAAACGGAATTGTTACACATATGTGGCATTATTTTCCTGGGTCTTTCTTCTGTTTCAGTGATCTGTTTCTCCATCAACATCACATTCTTTTAAGTAGTAGAGTTTGTAGTTTACTTTATATCTGGTATGGCAAGGCCTGTCACATATTTTTCTTCCTTTTTTTTCCAAAAATTGATTGGTTATTCTTTATGTTTTTCTTTTCAAATGCCAACTCCCATAAAATCCCATTGGGGTTGTCATAGACTATGATTAAATTTATGGATTAAATTTTGGCTGACTGGCATCTTTATAAAATATTTTTCCTAATTAAAAATATAGTATGCATTTTTATTTATTCAAGTCTTCTTTTACATTTGCCTTTTTATAATACTCAGTGGAAATGCTTTCAATAATTTGTCATTAGGTATGATGTAGACTTTAGGGAATCCTCTTCATTAAGTTCCTTGTAGACTTCTAGGGTATTCTTTTCATTAAGTTAATGGAAACTGTCTATTTTCAGTTACTGGGAGTCAGAGGAATAACCCAGATATCACTGAAGAGTTTTATTGTTTTAAATAAAAAGAAAGAGCTAAAATTATCTCATTTATTTATTGGCTGTTGTTTCTCTCTCTCTTTTTTTTTCTTTCCATTAGATGTATGCTCCATGGGAAGGACCTTGTCTTCTTAACTTTTGCAATCCAGCACCAAGGACAGAGCCTTTCACTAAGCGTAAATGAATGAAACCACATTTGGGAATTTACCGAATGATTTGTAAGCTACTATAAGAATATGGTTCTTTGTTTTGATGGAAAATCTTTGAACTTTGGAGACAGACCCACTGAATTTGAATCTTGGCTCTCCCTCTTATTACCAGCGTCATTTGGGGCAATTTATTAACTCCTCTGAGTTTCCTCAACTGAAATTGGAGGGAAAGACACATAGAACCATTGTGAGAAGTAAATGAAATAATGTAGTAAAGTTCCTATACATAATGTCAAATACACAATAGACATGATTATATATTATTGTCATTTTCTCCTTTCTTCTCAAGCTAAGAATGGCATTTAAACAATGGTTGAGCCCTTATATATGTTATTGTTTTTCTTATGTTAATGAAACATACACACAAATGAATATACTTCCAGTACCATATATACCTTACCTTCAATATACCTCCAGTGCCACAGAAATCTTACCTTCAATAAGTGTTTTCACAAACAGCCATGACTCAAAAACTCTCATAATTCTTCTAGTGATACAAAATATTCGATCAAATTCCCCAAATATTTATTTAACATCTGCTGTAAAAGTATTTTCACAAGCAACCATGATATGAAACTCCTCACAATACTTCTACTGATACAAAATATTCAATCCAATCCCATGATGTTTATTTAACATCTACTATACTAGGCACTGTAGGAAATAAAATGAGTAAGACAGGACCACTGTCTTCAAAGGAATTCCATAATATGAGTGAGGTAGAGGAGTAACGGATTGGAAGCAAACATGAATAGGTGTATGCAATTTGCAGATATTGTAATATTGCTTTTGTATTTACTTGATGGTGGACATATGTCCATCAAACTTTTACAAAAATAGTGCTAGTTTTTCTTAGTGCATAATCTCCTGGAAGTAAACTGAATAAAATTATAGATTTCAAAATGTTGAGGGACTCATATATCAGTTGAGAATCCGAGGAACAATATGGTTAAAGAAAGTCTAATGTTACCTAGCCAGCTGGAGTTAAAGTCAGATTGCCTAAGTGCCAACTAGTTGGCTCTTTCGACTAGAACATGTGATATAGAGAGAGAAGTTGCAGTAAGTCGTTTACGTAGTTATGTCGCTATTTAACATTCTGACATGGAAATTTATTTGGAAATCGTTACCTTCATGCCAAAACTATTTGTTGATTATAAAGCTTTTCTTTCAATTTTGCAGAATCAATTTATTCATCCATTCACTCGAGGAGTTATCTGATAAAATAATTTTTAAATTGCCTATCCCATTCTCAGAAGCTCATTATTCCCTGAGAACATATTCATTTTGAGTAATTTGGTTTTGCAATCTGCCGTGTGAAAAGCCCCTATATTTTTCCTGATTTTAAGACTTTATTGACCTACTTTTTTCTTAACCTATTAAAAAGTGCCTTTAAATAATATAAAGGTTTCCATTTATTGATCATTTGAAAAAAATCGGTGGTTCTTCAGAACTGTTAGTACAAATACAGTTTTAAAAATAAATGCTTAAAAGGACAGAAGCAAATTTAAAATATGCAAGTCAGCTGTTTTTTCCAAGTGAGCATGGTTTATGAGATGATTTTGATGACCCAATTACGCTAAATATAGCAGAGTCACGACCATGTATGATTTGATCCAGTGTTAGTCTAGGTTCTTTCACACTGATCTTACTCCAAATAGAACAAAATTAAGTGCTAAAATCTTGGGCGGAAACAAATTAATTTCAAATGAACTTTTTAGGAGGTTCGGCTCCTGCTTCTGAGGGATTAGGGTTATTAGAGCTGTCCAGGTAATCTATTAAACTTAGGTTGACAAATTGTATCACTTTCTGTCCTGAGAAGTAGATATCAAGAAATATATTGGGAGAAACACCTGTGAAGGATAGAGGGGTAATCAGCAAGAGCAGGCTCGATGGATGCGCAAGGAATAAGGCTGGAGGAATGGGGCAGAAAGCCTCACACAGTAGTGCAGTTCTGAGAAAACCTCCACCAGGCCAATGCGCTGTCCCCAAGCAAAAATTGCCTAGTAGAAAGTGTTGAGTAGGAATGATCTTCAATAGCACCCCCTGCTATACTTGTCACCGACTGGGTACAGCCCGGGGAAGACTGCTCTCAATGCAGTGGTGGATCCAGTGGTGGCAACTGGGACTGTCAATCTGCTTCTTGAAGCAGTTTCTCTTGTAGGAGATCTCAGTGGCACATTTCCAAGGCTGCCACAATATGTGGACATGGTAGCATATGATAAACTCATAGAAAAAACATCTGTAAGAATATGTCTTATAGATAAGATAGAAAAAACAGGGGGGAGACATATGTTTTATGCTTACAGTTTTAGTTTGTCGTCCTCTTTCAGAGGGCAAAGAGGAAGCATGTAGATCTCCTCCCATCTCCCACATAACTCTTTTGCCACCTTCTCCAAGTCCTCACATGCCCTGCAAATGTGTACACCTCCCAAGGGTCAGATTCCAGACTTCTGTTTTTCCCGCCCCCTCTCTCCTCCATGAAATCTCATGATATCCACATTTACCGCCCTCGGAGCCACTTCTCAAATACGTTTTCTACAGCTCCAACCTTAAGCTACAATCCCAACTAGCTCTTAGAAATGCTGGCTTAGATATTTCAACACGACTTTAACAGACCATGTTAAAAACAAACAAAGAAAAAACTCTCTATTTCCCTTTCCAGCTGGCTCTCTCTTTGACTTCCTTAATGTCGCCAGTTATTTTTTCCCAAGGAAACTATGCTTGAAAGATTTGTCATCCTCTCCCTGCACTGAGGATTATCAGGGTTTGTCAATCCCTTTTTATGGAACAGCCTTTTAAATCCTCCCCTCATTTCTATCCACAGTACCATATTCAACGTCCTTATCATCATAACACCGACATGATTATAATAGTGTCCTACTGTTAATCTCACTTCCCGAAATAAGAATATAAGTGTCAGAGCTTCAGCTGAGGTCAATGTCCCAGAGAGGGTAAAAAAACAAATGTGAAGCCCAGAGTCTAGACAGCATTCAGTGGCCCAGGAGTTACTCACCTGTCAGGCAGTTTCCACGTGTGTAATAATATCCTCTTAATGGTGATAGGAATGGTGAGCGATAGAGAGAAGTAGTTTAACCCTGTTGTGAGAAAGGTTTTCGATTTTTTTAATCCATGGCAATTGTTATAGAATGAAGTATTTTTGTTCTTTTTTTTTGCTACTATGGCTTTGAAATGTAACATGAGATCTTTAAATTATCTTGTATGTAATCACTTCCACACATAAGAGGGTTCAGCTAGAAATTAAGCCTAAATACCCATGCATGAAAGCTGATCTAATCCTTTCTTCCACTTAAGAAAAACAAATCAAAATTCAAAATATGAATCCCAACATTACACAGGTGTGTTAAAAATATGACACACACCTTCAAGGTTACACGGAGGTGAGAACACTGGAACTGCAGATGTTGTATCTGCATTAGGTAAAGTGATGTTTCTCATTGCCTGTAACTCAACATGGTCAAACTAGCGTTAGATTCGTAGTCTTAGGGCTGCAGTCAAAAGCTACATGTTCCAGAGTCAAACCACGAAAACCAAAGAGGTCCCCTCCCAGTCACTTTCTTCTCTCCTCTGAGACTGCCCTTGCTTCTCCCTCAGAAGTAAATATAAGCAGGGCAGAGTGCACACATCTGTCCACACAGCACAAGGAATGAGCTCAGAATGCCTGTAATGGGCAAATTCATAAACCAGGAGGGCAGAGAGTAAGTCTTCCATTTTGAATCTGCTTGTTATCCATATCATGCATTCTCCTCCCCTCCTGAGAAGGATGTCAACCTTCTCAGAGCTTTCTGGCATAAAACATGTCTTCGACCCAAACACTAGGGACTTCACCTTCGCCTGGCCCTTATACCAAAAAAATGGAGTGTTAACAAATACATGCCTCCAAAGAGATGGCCTGCCTCCCCACTCAGCCTGGTACCCACAATTTCCCCTTCATGCTTCCTTCCAAAGTTGTGAGTCAAAATCAATGTGCATCAATTTTTATCAAACATTTAGACATTAGGTGCTATAGAAATGCAAATAGTGAGGCACAGACAAAAAAGAATAGGTTCCCACCTCACGTCTAACTGTATCAAGCTGCCCAATTCTAGCTCCCCAAAAGAAATCGAAATGCAACATGTGACCTTATTTTTTTTTTTTAATTTAGGAACACGTTGACAGTTATGCACAGGAATTATTTGCTCTAAGCTTTTTGTCCTACTATGACCCTCTGCCAACTGCCGTGACCAGGGTCAGAATGCGTGTTCATCATTGCAATAAATGCCTCTCCCTCAGCACTCCTGCTGTCTTTACCTCTACTTAACATTCCTTTAAGTGATAATATCATATATTCTTTTTTGCTCCTAAATTTAACCAAGTTTTCTACTTTCTATTACATTGTTTTAAAATGGCTATCTCAGAGAATTTTGGTTTTGTTTTTCTTTTTGTTAAATATTTTGTTCCCAACCCCTCTTTAGGGAGTTTTTAGAAAGATATTTTCTCTCTTTCAAACAACTCCTAATGTTTAGTAACAGGCTCCATTTAAAGTAAGTATAATCTTCTCTCAGTAAGCACAAGAGGAAAAAAATGAGCAAAATATATTTTTTTCTGATGTAAAACAAGTAGAAATGCTTAGGGATAAATGCGGTGACATACTCTTAGTTACAATGGAAATGCGGTGTTCTTTATTTCCAGGTAGTTTTCTTAGAAAATAAATGGTATTTTCCTCAGGACTTTTCTTTTATTATAACAGACAAAAATTTTGACTAAGAACTGATTTTTTAAACATTTTAAGATGTTTTGTCTTGCATCTGAGAGAATGGCAGAAATTGATAAGAAATTAAAAAGTATACACAAAATTGTTTGTTCAAAAATTAAGAATAATCAGTGGTCTCATTTTATTACCATTGAAATGAAATGCATTACTTGAAAGCAGTTGAAAAATATTCAACCGAATTAAACAGGCTGTTATACTATGAGCTGGTGTTAATTTTACCTCATTTATATTAATGTAAAGCAAATCATCAAAGCAGAAGTGAAAATGTAACAGCATTTGTTAGTAAATTCCACTTAATGTCCTGGCAGTGTTATAGACATATCATTAATTACATTGTGCTAGACACAGCACTAAATCACTTATTGAAAATCTTCCTCTTAATGTAGCCCTTGATCTTGGCCACTATCAAAAGAATGCTTCATCTTGAAGAGTTATCAAAATATTGATCTGAAACTCCAAGTCTAATTGGCTATTTCACAATTATATTGTCTAGGGAAAAAAGTGGTTGGCAACGTTTGTCATTTCTGGACAATTATTCTTATAAGAATAAAGAAGATAAAGCTGAAGATCAGTTACCTGTTGGATATTCTGAGTCTTGAGTGATTACCTGTTTTACCAACAATTTATTTTCTCTTCAGTAATAGTATAAAGTTAATTCTTATGCTATACATATGTGATCACAATTGATAAGGGATTTATGATGGTAATCATAAATCAATTTTTGTACTCATTCTTCTTATAAGATATATAGTGGAGTAGAAAACATCATTTGTAATATATCTTCAGTACCAAAAGCATAGATATATTGCCATGCTTTATTATTGAATTTGGTATGTTAAAATATGCCAGGATTTGGGGAAAAGACTAGGCTTTTATTTTTTCTCTCATTCTAGATAAGAAAGAAGTTTTGTTTAAATAAATTCATAGCATTTTTGAAAGTTCGACTCAATCTCATTAAAATGAACACAATTATTATCCTTTTGAAATAAACATTAAGGCTTTTCCTTAGCTACAACTTTCTTCTTATGAAGAAATAGAGGTAGGATCTGAACACAGTAGTACTCAAGATGACAAAACAAAGCCAAAAATACTTATATGGCAAATTTCCCAATTCATCCTATATAAATTACCTGATAAAGGGACATGTAGGACAAGGAATATAGAGCAACAACTGGGTTATTAGAGCTAGGTGATCAATTCCTAGCCTTGGTCTAAGACAGATGTATCTTCAGCTCATGGGAAGAGACTTGTGAAGAAGATTCTGTTTTTCTTTCACTATGTGTATACTGAGATTTAGTGTCCTTGGGGCACATCACTGCTGTTGTTTTCCTGAGAGCATGAACTTATGAATTTATCATCTCACAAGTAACTTGCTTGTCTGAGTATATTAGTAGACACAATCACGCAGCCAATCACGCAGCCTTCCCCGCAGCCTGTGCATTTTCTGACTGGGAAGTCATTTCCTGATCCTAGTTCTCCACTTGCGTAACAAAAACACAGGAGTTCTTATAATATTTATCCTGGGCGTGTCCTTTTAATAAATGCAGGGAAAATCCCTTAGCTGACATTTAATTGACTCAAAAAGAGTTCCTGAATAAATAATTGCAGATTCTTTAGTTTGTTGCTTGGGGAATTATGAGTTAGGAATAGATTTTTCTACCTATGAAAAAAAATTGTATGCAACAAAATCAAATAAAAATTTTTCTTTTTCACATGGGAGAAGTCTGATCTTTCTGACCCCAGATTTCTATGGGGGTTCCATGACATCGTCACATATCATGGTGCCTTCCAGCTCACTGTTGTGCCACCACGGGAGTGTCACCATTATCCGCATAGTCCAAAATGGCCAAGGAGCTCCAGCTGCTACACCTACACTCCGGGCAGCAAGATAGGAGAAAGGATATGTGTACATGCTCTCTTTAAGGAGACATCTTAGAAGTCCCACAGGATAGCTTTCTTTGTTTCTCATTGCCCAGAACTTACCACATGGCCATTTCTAGCTGCAAAATGAGCAAAGAAATGTAGTTTTAAAATGGTGTGTCAGTTTGCCTAGCTAAATATTGGGGCTCTGGTGGGGGAGAATGGAAATTGAAAGGCAACAAGCCCACTCTGCCACAATGCCCAATTTTTCCCTTTTTAAAAAATTTCCCGATACAACGGAAAAAGAAAAATATGTCGACTGTGAAATTTAACACTGCTTCTCAGACAATGGATTAGAACTTAATGTTTGCCACTGAATAAGAATGTAGTTGTAAGGCAAGTCTTAACTGGTGTATTTCTTCCTAGTCACTACTTGCTACAAATCAGGAATCTAGACTAAGCTCCTTAAAGACAGGGACAATGCCTTGTTGACTTTAGTTCTCAGTGTTTACCCATTATAGATGCAATGAATACCTATTGACCATTAAATGAATAAATTAAACAGTTAAGATAACTTGACATCCAAATAATGGAAAGTAAAAATGTCATACCCACCAAACACCTGGACATTAGATTGACTGAGATTTACCACATCACTTAGTAACTAGGGATGTCATTCAAGTCATCCAAACTCTCTAGGGCTCAATGTCCTTCTTTCTGGAATGGAAGCAATAAGCCAATCTATGGTTACACTGAATTGTAAAAGCAATCTGACAGTACTTAATGGATCCAAACTTAGTGAACTGCACCACCATTCTTCTAGTTGCCCTAGTCAGGAATCTAGGTGCCATGACTGACTGCCTTTTCTTTGTTCAGCTTTGCCACATAAAACTAATTACCAAATCCTCTGGAGTTTTACCTTCTGTCTCCTAATCTGTCCAAATAGTTCCATCCACATTGCTGTTATGCCAGTCTGGGACACCATCATATCATCGTATCTTATGTGGATTACAACAAAAGCTTGTTAACCGCTCTCATTTCCTCCAGTCTTGCTTCTCCCCAGCACATTTCCATGTAGTAATCAGACTGATCTTTCTGAAACACAAACCTAGTATGTAAAGACAATGTCCTAATTAAGACTGTTCAGTGGCTTTCCCTTTCCCTTAGGATGAAGTTTAGATACCTTAGGACAGCCATGAAGCCCTTTATTACCAGGCCTTGAGCAGGTTCAGCTTTTGTTACTGCTCTTCCGGACCTCACATCTTTTCATCCAGCCATAGTTAACTTCTTTCAGCCTTCTGAATGTGTAATGCTCTCTCTTACAGGCTTTGCACATGATGTTTTCTTTGCGTGAAACAATTTTCCTTCTTTTTCTACCTCTCTCGACTTTTCTCTCTTTCTAACTAACTTCCCTCATTCACTTATCCACTAATCACTTCCTCTAGGAAATCTTTCCTAAACCTCACCCCACTTCCAGACTCAGTGCTATCTGTTCCTATAGTACCCTGTGCTTTCCTTATTGTGGCAGTTATTAGTTTATTTTTTAATTGATTGTTTAATATCTTAGTCCCTATTGACTGTTAATTCCATGAATGCAGTAACAATGTATATTCTCCACATTTATCACAGTACCTGCTTGGTACATAGAAAGAACTTACTAGATGTGAATGGTATAAATTTCAATGAATTCAATCAATAGATATAATATAGGCACTAAACTACAGAGTAAGAGCAAAGTAAGTGTAAAAATCTATGTAATTACAATAATAAATTTTACATTAAACTTTATTTATTTTAGTCTATGTATATATCGCTATGAAGTGAGCTCTTTAGATTTCTATCCTTTAAGCTTCAGAGTTCACACACCACAGTCTTAAATCTGTTCCTGCTTTTCTTAAACCATAGATATATGGTATGTTCTGGCCTCTTAGAGCCTGTACAGTAGAACCAAAATCTTGACTTTCACTCTTAATTTCATAAAGGAAGGGCTTATCTCTGGAGAACACTATCAATGCAACTCACATTGCTGCTGAACCTACTAACCATTTGTCTTCAGGGGGTGAACTGACTTTCTCGACATGTGGAGTTCTACGAATTGTGTGACTTACTTCTGAAATGCCCTTTTAGTTTTTCTCATCTGCTCTTCCTTTCACGGGAAATAAAGGAGAAAATGTGCCAGAGGGTGATCAATAAAGTTTTTATCAAATCTGACAATAATATCTATCCAATAAAAAATGATTCTTGTGGCAACTGTACTTAATAACATTTCACTCTACCTTTTATTTTCCTCTTCAATTACTATATTATTTAGATAAGAATAAGTTCACTGGGATGAGCTTTATAGCAGTTTTTGTTTGTAACTTGGCTTTCTATAAAAGATGCCAAAAAATTTTTTTCTCTTTCAATGTTTTAAAGATATTTTAAACAAACTTCAATATTAGTTTAAAAATTCAATTGTATGTTATTTATCACACAAAAACTGAACAACTACTGAACAAGGTCATCTTTCTATGGAAAGAGCTCCAGGAAATTGAAGATAAATTGAGAAAGAGAGCACAGGTTTTGAGGTGTTTGTCTAAAGGGAATGGAGATTAGCCTCAGAGAGATTACTATTTTTCCTTTTGTTTTCTTAAAAAAATATTTTTTTATCATGTACATTATTTTATAGAATTAAAAACAAATGAATGAAGTACGTATTTTGGAGAAAGAAAAACTCCCAGCTCCACTTTGCATGAATCGTAACAGGGCAGAGTCAAGGTGGTGCCATCAATTTTGCCATAAATAAGCAGTACAGTAAATATAAAGATGTCGCCATCAATTTTGCCATAAATAGGCAGTACAGTAAATATAAGTGCATAGAAAATCCCTAGGTAGCCAACTTTTTCAGTAATTGCCCAAAGCTCACCCCTCAGTAACAGTGTTTCTGAAGTTGATAAATATTATGCAATACACTTTATTTTAGTTTTTATATTTTTCCTGTTTCATCATATTTCGATATTTTTAAAAGTCACACAGTAATTCAGGGAGACATGGTTGAAAATATTTAATGATAAATGTCCTTGAATTAACGCATTGTAAGCCATGTCTTTTGTTTGAAAAGGACCTTTGTGGCCTTACATCCTTTCTTTAAGAAATGTTGCTGAGGTTTAATCTTGATTTTTTATGCATTTTTTCTACAAGAAAACTGAAATGCAAAACAGAAATGACCTCAGAAGCCCAGCACCCAAGTGCAATATATGAAGAAAAAATGACAAAGAACAGAACTCAGACTTAGAAAGAACAAGAGTCAGAACAAAACAAACATCCATGGAAGGCTTGACAACAAGCATACCAAAGGAAAAAGAGGTCAATGGTGTTAGATGGCATTATCTTCACAGACAACAAAAGTAAGGCCAAGAGGGGGTCAAGCTAGACAGAAAACTTAGGACACATGCTGAGAGAAAGTGATGAAATAGTGGGCTAAAACAACTAGCATGATTTATAAAGTCACCATAGAGAATCATAAAAGAAAATAAACCAAAATGAGCAATAAATATTAAAATATACACGAGGACTAAAATTCACAAATAGATGTTAATGCTATTATGAAGGGAAAAAGAACTGTGGATTTGGGGATGAGAAACCAAGAGCTATGGAAAGATGTCTGTCCTGATGCCCAGGATAGGTTTGAGTAGATTTCTAGCAAAAGGCGCTAATGCAAGTTACAGAATTATAGGTAACGCTAAACAAAAATTGAATATTATTTATCAAGTCTACACACATTAATAGATTCAATTCCATATTTACAATTTTAATCTTTATTGTGAAGAGATAAAATTTCTTAATTATAATATTCCCTGTAATACCCTTGATATTTAGTACATGTTTATTACAGTCTTCAATACACAAAACTGTGGAACACTGAAGAGTTGAGGCCAAGATTTAAACATCTTGGCATTACTGAACAACCCAGAAAATATCCTATTTTTAAATATTCCTGCTACCACTATGAATGTCACTATTTTCTTGAATTTGTGGTCCAAGAGTGAAATTGAGCTCCCTGATAATTAATTCTCTGACAGTTTTATACTAAAAGCGAAAGATCATAATGATGAAGACTAACATAAATGTTGACATTTAACAAAATGCTGTAAAAGAAAATTTTATTGTACTCCAGTGACTACTTACCAATTGATTTCTTAATAACCCAAAAGAATAAATGGACCTAACGAAAGTCCCTAAATTACTCCTAGAGAATAGCTTCCACAGATATATCTTGCTTTTAAAGATGATGAAATTGCTCAACTGCTATCCTTGGCTTCCCACGGATCATGAAAAATCATGAATTCAAGTTTCTCAAGCCCTTTATACTTGGGTCAAAGGAGATTGAACAGACTCTTGAGGTCATTATCACTTGTTCGTTATTAAGGCTAAAATACATTCAGAATATGAACAGAGTTTAGCTCAGATAAAACAGAACACAATGTATCTACAGAAGTTGTCATTTTAAAAAATGCTTTAAAATCATTTAAAGATGCAACATTTGATTTAAATATATTATTTTTCACACAGCTTAAAAAACTAATTGTACAGTGTTTTATTTTTATATTTATAAATGTAATACTGTCAAAATGATTCCTTAGATGTGCTGACCTATGAAATTCTCTTGGCATGTGGTGGTATTCATTAACTGTAATCATTAAGTCTATAGTAAATAATCCATTTCTGCAGTGATTTTTAAAAGCCATCCTGATAAAGCCTAAAAGAGAATTATTCTGGCTGTATCTTACATTGGAATAAGCTATGCAATTAAAATTACCACTAAACAGTAAGAACATCTTTATGAAGATGGTTTGCTAAGAAATTCAGGTCAAGAATGCTAGCTAGGAGAGCATTCCATCCATTTTAGCTAGCATGCTTTTCAGACATTCTTTGCTACAAAAAGACAACAGATGAAAGAAAAGGAAGGGAACAAAGATTCTTTGTAAATATTGGTGGTTAACTCTGTGAGGCAGATGACTACTGACCCTGAGTACTCTGCAATTTCCTTGGCCGACATTCTGCCTCTTATAGCCTTGTCAGGTTGTAAAATCAAAAGGTCCTCCAGGGTTGCTCTGAATGGAAGTTTCTATGCTCTTTTGTACATACTGAATACTGTGCTAGTATTTCTTTGTAATCTATCCATTTTTGGTTTGTGTTTTTCCCTGTTTACTTAAACTGCCGCAACATAGGTTAGAGGAAAAAATATCTGTGCTGTCATTTTCATACTTTCCAAAATATTAAAAGCCACCATTTATTATTATCTCAATATTTTCTTAGTATACCATATGCAAGACAGCTTTGGTATTTTAAAATATATCTTTAAGGAAATCAACATGATTAACACAGAGTTACATTTTGGGAGATTGGGTGTTGTGGCATTATTATACAAGCTCATTTTTAAAATAATTTATCTACTTTTTGCATAGTTTTGTTTCTGCTGGGTGACCTAAGGATTGGACAAATTTATTTCTCCCATCTTGTGTTCAGTATTGATGTTTGGTTTCAGATGTTATAAAATCAATGCTGAGTATGAGTAAGTTATTCATAATACAGCTTCTAATGAAATGTGGACGTGACTTGAATAGTAAATAGCCTAGTCCTTTAATAAGGTTCATCTCAGGCTCACAACAAAACCCTGCATTGTTTCTATAATCCAGCGGAATTTTCCCAAAGTCAAATTAAGACACATAAAAGCACGTTCTTAAAGTGCAGTTCATAATCCTGAGGAAATGACTGTAATTGATTTACAACAAACCAGCCGCACTGAGAACTCAGCAGTCCCAGGTGATTGTGGCAGCTGTGCCTCAGGAAACCTGTGTGCACAACATGCTACTCTGGAATTTTTTTATTTGTAGGATTGTAAAATCCAAAGATAAAACACGTGGTTAACAGAGAATGCTTAGCAAAAAGTACTGGAGAATGATCTTGCTTAGGCAAACATTTATTTAAACACATTAATAAAAATGTCAGACACATTTAAAACTCACATAAAGAATCTGTAAAGCTACAGTGTGTTTCTAAAGAGGAAGAATTTTTTCCTCTCTTTTTGTAGATTCTGCTTAGTCAAGTTTTCTCCTTTTTATAAAATTCTGGCATATGCAGTGTCCTGTATCTGAAAATGATAGAGTGTGCCTCTCTGGTACAGTCTTGTCAATTACATGTGCCTTGTTTCATTAGCTACAGCTAATTATTAACCATAGTGTTCTAGGCTATGAATTTAAATTGAGTAAAATGAGTGGTCATTTTTTATGATTTCCTTCTAGTCATTTCAAATTCATCACACTATTTTTATTACATGTGAAAATACTAAAAATATAATAATCCAAATCTTTCACTGCCTTATTCAGTAACTGAATAAGTGTGCATATTAAAGGTGACAGAGATAGATGGGATTAACTCCGTTTTTTTTGCTTGACAGCTTTTGCCCACAACATATGTTCAGTGCTATCAGGGTTATTACAGAGAACACAAACTAATCAGGTGGACAGATTCACAAACATTCCTGGGGTACATGGTGCCCTACCAGTGTTAACAAGAAATGTCCGAATCACTTGCAAACAGGGTCAAATAATGCAAGGATTTGTCATTTTGATTGTGGTTCTGAAAATTGTGGTTAAAATAATCGTGCTATCTATGAGCTTCTGGATTGGAAGGTGAGATGCTGGAACATGACCTTGTTTGCTGTTGTGTCATAAAAAGGGAGAAAAATGATGGGCTTGTAACAGTTCTGATATTGATTCAACCATCTACGTATTTTACCTTTAAAAATAATTTGTGGTTGAGTTTTATTCTAGAGGCTAAATTTATTAAGGGGAATTAATATCAGCAATCTTTTTCATTCAGAAGTTAAAAACTATTAAGACTATTAATAGCCATCTACTTACTAATTTCTTCCTCCATTAAGAGAAAACATTAACTAAATCTGATTGCAAAGATCATTCAGGAGTTCTAATTCTAAGGTAATTTGATGATTTTGCTCATCCAATTTTATAAGAATTTAAATTTACTTGAAAACTAATAGTAGTCTTCCATGTAGTAGCACATCTATGAGTACGTGGGCATATTGTTATCTTTAAATTCTTAATCTATCATATATTTTATGTACATATGTCACTGCAAGAGGTCTCCTGAACCACTAACTGGACAACCTCATTCTTTACTTGTGAAGAAAATCAGAACAGAAAAATTACAGCTAAATGTTGAACTAAATGAAGTAATTTGGGAACTACAAGGAGAATGTCCCTGGGAAAAGAACTCAGAATTGTGAGACTTCCAAGAAAAGAGACCCATTAGGAAACGGGAGAAGCCTGCAAGGGCAACAGCCAAACAGAAAGCCCTCTGGGCTCAGCATTTATTCCACAGACTTCCCTCGGGTTTTAAAAAAGTTGAGCTCTCTCTGTTAAAGTCTGCATCTTTGGGTTTATAGCTTTCTCTCACATTCTTTTTTTCTCCATTATTGAGCCTTCTTGCCTCAACCTGTGTGTCATACTCAGGGTCACAGTTATCACTACTGAAGTCTGAAAACATCTTAGAAATTAAAATTATATGAATTTGAGGTTAAAATAGGTACTATCACATTACCAAATTTGCTTGGCCAAAGTTTATAGTACTTGGCAGTCCTTTCCACGTAAAACAGAATATTATTCAAAAATGTAGGCTTTGGAGACACAGAGGCTGTTTTGGAGTGTTGAATGTGATACTTCGTAGATGTGTGAATTTGGGCAAGACATTTAACTTTAATGAGCCTCAATTTTTTTCATCAGGAAAACACAGAAAATAATACCTATTATATAGGGTTGTTAAAAGGATTAAAACAAAACCCATTTTTGGCAAAGCATTTAGAAGAGTAGCTAACACATAGGAACTGCTTCTACTATATTTATGAGATGATTTTGGTTACTTCCAGTTTGAATTTTCAGGCCAGGGTCTAATGTTGGGGGAAACTATTCCTATCAATTCTCTTTACTTCTATCAACTAGGTTAAGTTCCTCTCTTTTTCACCTCCTCTTTCAGAAATAGTAACTTTTTCTGCCTGGGATGGTGCTTCTCTCGGACTGCAACTTGAAACTGCATTTTATCAGTCGCCTGAACAGACACCTACTTCAACCTCCTACCATTTCCCCCAGCCCTAGCCCCAGAATATTAACATAACTGCATTCAAATTCATTCTTGCACACCTCAGAGGAGAGGTAACCCTCCCCCTGGGCCACAGTTACTTTCTCAAACTCTCCTGTGCATCCCATTTTATCCTATTTCTATAGTTATCTCACCCCTTCAATTATCCTTTCTCCTTGATTTTTTCTTTCTCTAGATTGCCTTTTATAGCCATCAATTTATAAACCTGTTTCAGTGTATACCATCTCAAGAAAAAATCCTCCTTCAATCCCAAGCCGCATTCTAGTTTCCTCCTTTCATATCTAAGTGTCTTGAATGTAACCATCCTGCCATTCCTATTTTCTCACTTATATTCATTTATTAAGTGCTAAAATCTTGCTATTGACGCCTCCTTTCCACTGAAATCATTCTTCCCCTGGTCACCAGTGGTCTCTTATTAGTAAAGCCCAATGGATACTTTTCGGTCTTCATATGTGGGATTTGAAAATGTCGATCATCCTCTCCTGGAAGTTCTCCTCTCTGAGTTTCTAACAGCATCACTCTCTTGTTCTCCTCCTGCCTCTCTGGTTACCTACTGAAATCCATGAGATGTTTTTCTTTGACCTTTTTATGCATTGTTTTTCTACTATTCTATCTTCAGTTCTTTTTCGTTCAACAAAAGCACATTGCTTGATCTGGGACATTGCTTGGTCTGACATACACCCATGATAATCCTCTATCTACATCTCCAGCTCAGCATCTTACCCCAGGTGTTGGCCCATATAACCACTGACTAAAAAACACTACTTGGACAACACTTCAAACATAACTTGGCCAGAACAACATAAACATGACCCCTCTACAACTCACAAATCTTAATTCTTTCTCCTGGAGACATACCAGCATATAGGCAGTTTCCCAAGATCTCTAAGGGTCATTTTAGATTTGTCACTTTCCCCTGCATTCACTCCATTTCAACAATTTGTCAATTTTACCTTTGATATACTTGACGATTTATATTCCTTCTCTGCTATCCCTGATTTTGCCTTATTTTAGACCTTCGTCTTGTCTTACGTGGGTTCCCTATTTATCTTTCATTCTTCTAGTCTTCCTTTCCTCTCTCCCCAGCCTATTACCTACACTGCCACAAAAGTGGTTTTTCGAAAGTATAAATCAAATCACACCATTCTCTTAAATCATCTCAAGTCTCTCTATTACCTTCAGGATAAAGTCTACCATGAAATACATCTTTCACAGTCTTCTCCCACCACTTTCCTATATGTATTTGTGTATCACCATGCTGAGATGTTTGTAGATCCTTGAAGATTCTGTATATGCTCATCTCTTGGCTCTGCCCATACTCTTTCAATTTTCCTAAAACATCTTTCACATTCTTCTTCAATTAATCACATTCTCCTGGTCCTTTAACATTCATCTCAATTTTCACCAATACTGAGAAGTCATTCTTCATCTCCTGAGTAAGGTGTCCCTTCTCTGTGCTTCTATTGCAGTCAGTATGTATTTCTACTATAGCTCTTTTCACTCTGAATTTTATTTTTTTGTGTCTTACTCACTAGACTATGAGATTCTCTAAGAAGAAAACATGAACTTTATTTTATCAGCTGTACAGTTCCCCTCACTTGATGCGTATTTGGCACTTTATAAAAATTCATTAAAATAATAGCTAAACAGCTCAGCTGATGTTCCTTTGTCTCTACCATCATCTCCTCTCTGTTCCTTCGCTGAGTCATCTCATTGATAAGTGTATACTGAGGTCTTCTCTTTCCGTCTTCTCTTTTCCTACCCTTGTTTTTCAGGTTTTTCCAACAGGTAATTTACCTAAATATATCCATTATATAAATCTCTCTCTCTTCTTTCCATGAGTTCTGATTTTCTTTGACATTCCTCACTGAACCCTGGTTTCAGAAATCACAGGCTCTTAACTCTTCAAAACATCAGTACACCTCCAAGTCTGCTTGGCTTAGAGATTACATTCATCTCAAATAAAGTCCATTACATCTCTTCGAGAAGTTACTAATTTAAATGCCCTATAACATGTTAAATTGCATTAATACATTGTCTTGGAAAATTATAGCATTGATTTCTCTTAAAGCATGTGATGTAACTAAGGCCTAACATTCATATTTTAATATCAATTTCTTTCTCTTTGAGAGGAGCTATCTAAATCTACAGTAACACTTTAGAAAGAAGGGTGCTTTGCTGGTGTCCAGAATCATTTAAAAAATGCTCCTTATACTCACAAACAAGGAAATTCTAAGTGAAAATATACCACAACACATGGAATTAATGATTACAAATTTAATGTAGACATTTCATAGAAGTCTCATCCTAACTGTGTATAGAACCTATTTTTGTGGGGTTTTTTTTTTAAAAAAAATAGGCATTACTTTAAGGCCCTGATAATAAAAGAATAACGTTTATAAATGTTATACACTAGACAGCTAGTGTGATTTCAAAGCCTTGTCTGATTATAATCTCATAAGGTCACCATGACCTTTTCTTTTTCCTTTGCAGTCAAACTTAAAGAGTCTTTACATTGACTAGACTTTATAGAAGGGAACTTCTAAGTATGTTTTAGCCACAGTATATATACTGTACACTGAAAACTATGAGACTTAGATGAAAGAAATGGAAGAAGACACAAATAAATGGAAAAATATTCCATGTTCATGGATTGGAAGAATTAATATTGCTAAAATGCCCGTACTATCCAAAACTGTCTATAGGTTTAATGCAATCTCTATCAAAATTCCAACATCATTTTTCACAGAAATAGAAAATACAACCACAAAATTTGTATGGAACCAAAAAAGACCCCAAATAACCAAAGCAATCCTGAGAAAGAAGAATAAAGCTGGAAGCATCACATTTCCTGATTTCAAACTATACTACAAAGGTATATTAATCAAAACAGTATAGTATTGGCATAAAAATAGGCATGTAGATTAATGGAACAGAATCAAGAGCCCAGAAATAAAGTCTCATATATACAGTCAACTAATATTTGATAAGGGAACCTAGAATTCTCCATAGGGAAAGGATAGTCTCCTCAATAAATGGTGTTCAGAAAACTGGATAATCACATGTGGAAGATTGAAATTTGATCCTTACCTTACACCATTCATGAAAATTAACTTGAAATTGATTAAAACATAAGACCAAAACCCATAAAACTCCTAGGAGAAAACATAGGGAAAAAGCTTCTTGACATTGGTCTTGGCAATGATTTTTTTAAGATATGACATCAAAAGCACAATAAAAGCAAAAATAGATTAGTGAGACTACATCAAATGAAAAAGCTTCTGAGAAACAAAAGAAACAATCAATACAATGAAAAGGCAACCTAAAGAATAATATTTACATATCATATATCTAATAAGGGGTTAATATCCAAAATATGTAAGAATTCATACCACTCAATAGCAAAAAAACCCAATTAAAAAATCGACAGAGCAGCTGAATAGACCTTTTTTATAAGAAGACATGCAAATGGCCAACAAGTTCATGAAAAGATGCTCAACATCATTAATCATCAGGGAAATGCAAATCAAAACTATAATGAGATATCACCTGACATCTACTAGAACGCCTATGATTAAAAAGACAGGTGATACCAAGTATTGGTGAGAATGCAGAAAAAAGGGAACCCTTTTTAATTGGTGGGAATGTAAATTGGTGCAGCCACTATGGAAAACAGTATGGAGGCTCCTCAAAAAATTAAAAATAGAACCATCATATGATCCAGCAATCCCACTTCTTGGTATATATCCAAAGGAAACAAAATCAGAATCTCAAAGAGATATCTGCACTCCCATGTTCATTGCTGTGTTATTCACTATAGCCAAGATATCTGGGCTATACATATAATGGAATATTATTCAGCCATGAGAAAGAAGGAAATCATGCCATTTGCAACAACGGGCTTGGAACTTAAGTATTATGCTAAGTGAAAGAAGTCAGCCATAGAAAGATAAATACTGTATGATATCACTTACGTGTGGAATCTAAAAAAACCAAACTCATGAAAACAGAGAATAGAATGGTGGCTACCAGGGGCTGGGGTGGGGGATGGGAATAGAGAAGTGCTGGTCAAAGGGTACAAACTTTCAGTTATAAGATGAATAAATTCTGGGGATCTAGTATACAGCATGGTGACTATGGCTAACAATACAGTATTAAAAACCTAAAAGTTGCTAAGAGAGTAGATCTTAAATGTTCTAACCTTAAAACAAAAAGGTAATTATGGGACATGTTGGAGGTGGTAACTAACCCTACTATGGTAACCATTTCTCAATACACAAATGTGTCAAATCATCACACTGTACACCTCAAACTTATGCAATGTTACATGTCAGTTATATCTCAATAAAGCTCAAAAAAAGAAAGAACAACTTTTCCCTTAAGATACTGAAATAACACGCATCTTGTGTAAATGAATATGTTCTACAAGCCAAGCATGCATTTTCTTCTTTATGTGAGGCCATGTTAATACTGAGATTTACAGTTAATCAGTGAAAAATGTCATCATTTCCAAAATTATGTCTAGCCGTCTACATTCTTTTACATATTTACAGTGACTTCAAAATGGCATGTTTGATTTCAAAGCTCTGACTTTTTTTGCATAATCATAGGTCTTTATTTTGCTAAATAAAAAGAAGTGATTCTTGGTACTACTGAATTAATTGTAGCTGTTCTGTGTGTGTGTGTGTAAATATATAGACTTACACATAACACAGACAACAATATAAATGGTAATACAGTTGAAGAAAAGATAAATATTACATAAATATTATATATATTACTTGTCTATCCAATGTTCCCCCAAAAGTTTGATGTTTGTTTTTATCCTTCTTCCACCTCAAATTGCCCAATCTTACTAATGATTTAGACTTTTTTATAATTCAGAGAAATATGCTACATGGGATACATAGCTTAAAATTTACAATATAGTCCAAACTGTAAAACAGCTTTTAGAGGTGTCATCTCTACTGTTGCTCTAAATAGCCTTTTAAGGTACTTCATGAAGGCATCACCTGTCTTTTATAATTGGAGCAAACTGTGAATTAGAGCAGACACACTTTTCAGTCACGGTCATAAGACTGGAGAGTGTTCTGTAGTGTAAGCCTTCATCAAACATAGCTTAGTCTTTTTGCAATTTCCACTAAAATAAATTAAAATGTTATAATTCCACATATTCAAAAGCTAAGTGGTTTACTTAACCATGAGAAACTTGATACATAATGTAGCTTCAAAATGTATTTTTTCCTGGAAGAGCTCGCCATGCATGACATACGAATAATTATTTTCAAAATATATCTTAACCTCTAAACTAAAAAGTGGGTAAAGAACATATATAAGCAATTAATAAAGAAAGGAATACAAATAGCTTATTAGCATTAGAAAAATATTCAACTTGACAAAGAAATTCAAATTTAAATAAAAGAGCCAATGTGTTAGTGAAGTTTTGGGGAAACATGTACTCCTATATAAGACTGATGGAATTTAAATTGGAAAGAACTTTTGTGCAGGGCAATTTGACAATAATTTAGGGGTTGGCCCAGTGGCACAGTGGTTAAGTTCGCAAGTTCTGCTTCAGCAGCCCAGCGTTCACCAGTTCGGATCCAGGGTGCAGACATGGCACCTCTTGGCAAGCCATGCTGTGGTAGATGTCCCGTATATGAAGTAGAGGAAGATGAGCACCGATGTGAACTCAGGGCAAGTCTTCCTCAGCAAAAAGAGGAGGATTAGCAGCAGATGTTAGCTCCGGGCTAATCTTCCTCAAAAATAAACAAAAAAAAATAGACAATAGTTTAAAGAAAATCATCAAAGCATGTATTCCCTTTGATTCAGAAATCCAACTTATCAGAATTATCCTAAGAAAACAATCATATATGTATGCAAAGGTTTAGTTTCAAATATGTCCTTAGCTTTGTCATTAATGATGACACAGAAAAATGAAACAATCCAAGAACCCAATAATAGAGACTGACCAATTAATTATTGAATAGCATAGCATTACAGACATTTAAAAAATGTTGTAGGAGAACAAATAATGCCATTGGAAACATTTAAGTTATGTAGTTTAGTTTAAAAAGAAGAAAAAATTGAAATTGTATATATAATATGATCGTAGATTGGAAGCAATATAGTTTTGTAGCTAAAACCCCAGGTTAGAGTCAGTTAAATGAATTCCAGTTTGGGCTGTACCATTTACTGGTTATGTGATCTTTAGGATGTTACTTTAACTTTTCGGAAATTTAGTTTCCTCATCTATAAAATTGGGTTAAGAAACTTTGAAATTTGCAAGGCTTTTGTAAGATTTCAATGAGGTAATTTACATAAGACTTTTAGCACAATCCATGAATATAATAAATATTCAATAAATGTTAATTATTATCATAATTCTTATATAACATGCATTTTGTGTCATATTTTATATCTGTTTTATATTACAGGTATATAATATGCATATATTATATTAAATATATGTTTATGACCAAACAGTCGTCAAAATTTTTCAAGTGACAGTTTCTCAGTAGTGGGGTTATGGATAATTATTTTGTATATTCCTGGGTTTTTCTTCAATGAATTAGTGTACTTTTATTATAAAAAATAAGATTGCATTGATCAGGTTAGGTCAGGGATTGCCGTAGCAAAATCCAAACCCTGAACTCTCAGTGGCTTATTTCTCACTTCTGCAAAGTCTGCACACATTGGCTGCCTCTCTGGGAAGCACATGCCAAGCAAAGATGCGAGCCTGTTTACATCATGGAGCCACCTGTGTTTTCTAGATCTACAAAGAGGGGATGAGCTGGAGGGCTCTCTGGGCTTTTTACCGCCTCTGCCTAGGGGGGATACATGTCCTTTCCACTCCTGATCCATTGGCCAAACCAATCATTTGGTCCTTCTATCTTCAAGAGAGCTGAAAAGTGTTGGGGAATATGTGGATGTGTGACAAGGTTTAAATGTCTCTCTCACAAAAAGTGATAACTTAAAGAAAACCAAATAAATAGATTTTACTAAATTCAGAAGTTTATTTCATGAGCTTGCTTGGAAATTTTGATTTCTCTAATCTTTCAAAGAGAGTACAAGTTGCAACATCTCTTTAACTTGTTCCCTAGATAGGCCTTCCAGAACAGCTACAACTGAAGAACACTGAATTCAACCGGCACCCAAGTGGGCCTCTTCTAGGACTGGCTCCCACTGACTTGAGGTAAGATACTAAAATATGAATCAATAAACATCTATGGCCTCAGTTTCCTTATTTGTGAAATAAGTGAGTTGAATACTATTCTTTCTAATATTATATCCAGCTAAAAACATGCTGCCTTCTTAAATCAACACTCCTGTCTGCTGACAGCTTTGTTTTCCCTCCAATTTATTTATGCAATCACATCTTTTCATTGGTAACATGTGTCATAAACCTAAATTAAGTGTCATGTGATATTTATTTTTGCAGGTTTCTCGTGGAATTGTTGGTAAATTAAAGACAAATAAATATATTCACAGGATGAATTACAATTCCACGTCAGCTTAGCTCTTTTCAGCAAATCAAGCCTCTTAGAGCATGTGTGTGGCAGGAGTGGGGTGAAATTTATACTTTTTGGTAGTTGATGCTTGCCATTGCCCTCTGAGGTAAGTATGGTTGTAGTCATTCTAAAGATAAAGAGTTGAGACTCACCCAAGTTAACAGTAAGTAATCAAACCAGGTTTTGAGCTAACTCAGGTACTCAATCCAGGCTTATGAAATTTTTTGTACACAATCTTTCCAAAATAAAGTTGGGGCTAAGGGGAGGCAAACTTTTACCTTTATCCTCTTAGGGTTCTTTTTGGCTGAACCTGAAAATTAAATCAACATAAAACAGATCAAGAGGAGAAAAGCATACAGATTTATTTTTATTTATTTATGGGGTTTTGTTGCTGAGTAAGATTCACCCTGAGATAACATCTGTTGCCAATCTTCCTCTTTTTTGCCTGAGGAAGATTGGCCCTGATCTAACATCTGTGCTGGTCTTCCTCTGTTTTGTATGTGGGTTGCCGCCACACTGTGGCCACTGATGAGTGGTGTAGATCCATGTCCTGGAACTGAACCCAGGCTGCCAAAGTAGAGCACACTGAACTTAACCACTAGGCCACCAGGTCGGCCCCCAGATTTATTTAATATAAGTTTTACTTGACATAGGAACATTCATAAGGAATGAAGACCCAAAGAAATGGCAAAACCTACTTGCTTTTATATTATGTTTAACAAAGAGGCATTTGTGAAAAACGACTAAACTACATGGGAAGCTAAAGGAAGATCAGAACCATTTTAACAAGATCTGTTTGTATAGAATTCTCAGTCTCAGCTCCTTGTCCTTGATGACAAGAATGTTGCTCGCCTTCAGGTACAGGGAGCACATCTTTCAAATAGGAATTTCATTGCCTGCTTTTAAGAAAAAGGAGGAAAGTCAGAGTATTTTTCTTTTTTTTTTTTAGATTTTATTTTTTCCTTTTTCTCCCCAAAGCCCCCCGGTACATAGTTGTGTATTCTTCGTTGTGGGTTCTTCTAGTTGTGGCATGTGGGACGCTGCCTCAGCGTGGTCTGATGAGCAGTGCCATGTCCGCGCCCAGGATTCGAACCAACAAAACACTGGGCCGCCTGCAGCGGAGCGCGCGAACTTAACCACTCGGCCACGGGGCCAGCCCCGTATTTTCCTTTTATTTGCTGTTTTCAAGTGCCTTTAACTCAAAATAGTCAATATGCCAGAGTGGCATATTTTGGGGGGGCATGTTCTGAACTCCTTCAGGGCCAAGTTGGAACAGCAACTATGCTGTTTTATTTTAAGCTAAACAGAGATTTTGGAGCTCCTCTCAACCATTCTGGAAAAAACTGGGCCATGTTACTGCAGACAGCCTCACTCAGAAGAACCTAAGAAAACCTCAGTGTGGGAGTAACTGCAAAGGGAAATGGTGACAACGCCTGCTCCTCCAGTTTATTTTTTAGCAAAAGTGTTCATTGTTTTAAAATGCTGTATTATGTGTATCTTCTCCAAGGAGAGGTACCATTTCCACATCACTCACTGCTCTCATAAGCAACCAGTGCTTAGCATTTTAAGACCCATTGAAAGGAGTGAAATCATGTAGGCTTTCCTCCAAATTTTCTCGGCAGACCACAGGAAATTTTCTGGTAAACAACTGAATTTTTGCATAACAAATCTTAAATATAGCTTTCCAATGTGAAATGTATGACTTTTGTCACTACAGGCAGAGAAAAAAATCAAAACTATGGAGGCATCATCCAAAGTTGTACTGCTCACAGGAATATAAAAAAGCAAAGCCATCCACTAATTAGATGAAAAATATCCTCCTCTGAGAGGAAGCAGATTGAACTATTGGCAAGACTCCTATGTTAAATAATTGTGGGATGTCACATAATATCACTGTTTTTGAATGTTGAAAATCATACTACTACATATCTCACTTTACATTTCACTAGAGCCACTCATGCTCATATTGTACAATAGCTCTGGATATAAGTATGGTAGATATAGGGAGGAACTACTTGGCAAACATATTTTTACACACTTTCAAAAGCCTATACTATGGAAAAAGACTTTTTCTTTCTTTCTTTCTTTTTTTTTTGTTAGCTAACAACTGCATTGTGAGTCATGATATAGACTGAAATCTGCACTGAAATCAGTATTGTCAAAGCAGCCATGTGCTAACAAAGCCAGGTGTTGTCCAATGAGTAATAAAGAATTGTGTCTGAATGTCGATCTTTACACTGTTTCATTGTTTTAATCACCGATATACGCCTTCTGATGTTAGTTTAGTACTGGACAAATGGTGAAATTAAGATGCGAGAACCGAAGCCAGTTAATACATACTTTTTAGGGACTGTGCTAAACAACAAACAACAACAACAAAGATGGTGCATCAACCCTGCAGCACGGAAGCAGCCAAGCAGAGTGGCACACCCAAGAGGGTTTGAAATGGGCAGTAAATGATGAAAACATTTCTTCGCAATCATGATCATTCTGGAAAGTACTAGTTCATAATTTCAGTTGGCTTGATCAAGTGAGACGCCTTAGCAATACAGCAATATCTTAAATAGTTTCAACTTATAAGTTAAAGGCTAAAATAGCAAAACTTTTAATTTGACATGTAATATAATAAGGTTTCTTAAGAAAATTGAGCCATAATACAAATGCTTCAATCATCTAGGGTTTGACTCTCGATATTAGTGATTTCCTCTACTTACTAGGGAAAGGAATTGATAATAGTTTTGGGCAATATACAAACTACATTCAGCACATGGAGGCATATGTTTCTAAGTTGTCTATAACCAAGAGGTAAATTAAGGATCCATTTCCTGCTATTTCTCGAGTTAATAACATTCAATCTTCCAATTTTTTAATGTGGTGTGAATGTTGACTTAGTATTTTCAGTGAGAAACCTCTCCATAATTTCAGGTTAATATTTCATCTAAAAATATGCAGAACTGCCTTACAAAGTCATGATGCCCTTGCTGACATTCTCAATAGCCTATAAAAGTGACTTATAATTTTCTAACTTAAAAGAAATAACTTAAGGAAAAAACAACATCTGGATTTGGGACTGACTCAAGCTGTACATCACTGAGCAGCAATAGATACATCAGTGAAAGTTTGCAGACATTTCATCCCTCTTAATAATTTATTACTTTTAAAGATTGTATTTTATTTTATTATATAAGCCTTCATTTTTCTCTGAACTTTATGTAAAACTGATAGTTCCCATATACACTAAAAGCCAAAATTTTGAGGAAAAGAGAAACAAGACGTAGTTTGGCTAAGGGACTACCATGTTTCTTTGAGCTCTTATAAAAAGGTGTTATTTTTAGCAGAATGTAGTTAAATGCCTTTCCTAACCCATTATCCTGGTGACTAACTTTCCACATTTAATGTGTTTACTCAATTCCCCCAGCTAGAGATTACAAATTCCCTTAGACTCTTCTTGAAATTTCCATTCACCTCCTGACAAGCTGAATACAGTAATCAGAATCTGATTAATGCTTCCTTGTGGAAAAAAAATAAGGAGAGCATGCTGACCCACGCTGGCAGAATCATTCCTTTTGAGAAGACACTCAAGTTTGAAAAGAAAAGAGGAAATAGCAGAATCTCTATTTCCAGTCTATGAAGAAATTTCTCCCTGTGATTAGCCCAAAATATGTTCAATTTAATCTTTAAAGGTGAGTTGGCAATACGACTTATTTTAATGAGAAGGAGGAATACGTCCACAAAATAAACCATTTTTTTATTTAGTAAACAACCAGCCACAGGAAAGGTTTTAGCAAATCAAATAATCTTCACATTACCTAACAACCCAAAAAGCAACACTGGACATATTATTATTAATGATCTTAATATATCAAAAGACCCTTCAGGCTGTTGCTGGAACAATGTTTGGTGGCTACAGCTTCCCTCTCTCTCCTGAGAGGATAGCTAATTTGACTGTTTACAGAAGTCAGTGCCAGCTTATCACATCATATTGCCTTTTATTTCTCAGGTCTCACCAAGTCTTCCCAGGGATGTTTTACAACAAAAAGGAATTTTCAACTGAAGCATCCCCTGATGACCCTAATAGAATGGACAAAGGCACACACATACAAACATCAAATAACCGGCTAAAGGAGATCACCAGAACGTCTATATTTTGAAAGAATAAGTTCCCATTAGAATTGGACAATGAGTTGGATTTCTGAAGGTCAAATATAGTCAACTTCCTTCTCTACCAAGAAAAGAACGTCTCGTTCTATTACTTAAAAAAGAAAAGATAGGACAGAAAGAAACAAAGAGGAGAGAAAGCTGAGCTAAAATTCATTTTCCTTATTTGGCTTTCTTCTAACAGTCAAAACAAGTTGAAAGCTTTTCTATTCAAAATAAGAGTGCTTTTGCTCCTAACACAGATAGGGATTTCTTGCTCTTTTTTTTTTCTCTCTCTCTCTCTTGACAGGACAGATTCTGGGCCACCTCCCAGCTTCTGCTTGCTGTGCTCAGGCTATGACCTACACAAATCCAAGGTTAGGCTGCAGGCTGGACAGAGGCTAAATTCCTCCCCAGCCACATAATGGGATTCCCCATTGCTTCATTCAACCCAGTTCATCCTATTGGCCCCTCTCAGGCCTACATTCTCTCAGATCAACATAATTTGTTTCCAGGACTTTTGTTTTTGTAGATCTTAACCCTCTCTCCTCTGGGCTTCCACCCATGGTGACCTTCATTCACTGCTTATTCTTTTTTAAACCCACCCTCAGAAGAAAGTGACAAGAGAGTCCCCACAAGTTCCATGGGTAACAGATTGGGCAGAAGAAAAGAGAGTAGCCAGGCCACTGGGCTGGGTTCAGCTCAGCGCTTAAAGCCTTCGCAGTGTTCGCAAGACAAAGGGAGTGCACGGCTCTTCTCTTGCAGGCGTTGCTTCCTTCAGGCACTTTGGCAAAAAAATGAAGAAATAAATAGACCTATGAAGAACCTTTGTGGAGGGGAGGAAGGAGGAAAGCTTTTGCATTTGTGCTATCCACATACTTCATGGCAATTGGTTCGGCTTTGTCCCTGAAAAAGCTTTCAGTAGAGCAGACAACATGAGCTTTTGGTGTTTTCTTTGTTCAAGGTTAACTTTTTACAAGTCTGATTTCCTCCCACTCGCCCAGCTCTGCCACAGAGCGTTGGCATAGAAAGCATTCCCGAGCAAAATAAAATGCAATAAAATAAAGCTTCTATTGTCTGCTCCCAAGCTTGTCTTATTGGCACTTTAAAGCAATGTTCAGCTCTCCTATAGATGTAATTTTCCATCAGTTATTCCGCCCTGGGTAGAGCCCCACGTGCAGAGGGGAGCAGGGGAGAGGAGTCCGACTGGAACCGCTTCTCTGCTAATATCCGTCCGGGTTCACTTAGGAGCGTCCCTCCCTCCTTAGGCTGTGAGGACTTTTTTCCTCCTTCTGCAAACCTGATATGAAGCCAAAAACTCCCAGTGAGGAAATATTTTCATTTAACTGTGCAAAGGTCAGACAAAAATGTGGTAAGGGCATTTTATTTTTCAACGCATATTAATCTCAGTTCTGCTCCCCCACAGAGCCTCTTGAAAAGCAGTGGGGGTCAGGGCAGGGCCTTAATGCCGACTTTTGGCAGGCACGGTTCAAGGTTCTGTGGGGCTGCAATGACACGGGTGGTCAAGGGTGGAATTACACAGCTCTGAGCCTTCAGCCAGCTTTGCTGTTTTTTCCTCCTAAGGTGTATTCTCAGCTTTTAAGTGGAAAGAATCTATGAAGTGGTTAATTTTAGGTAAGGAGCTCCCTCGTGCCTAAGCCCAATACTAATGCTCCAATAATTCTGCAATTTGCATCTATGGAACTTGATGAGAATTAATGAACACAAGAATGATGGATGAAATGTCCAGGGAAGAAGTTACGTTTTTTGTCAGTTTAAAAAAAAATTTCAAACCATTTTTTCTTCTTTTCTGGGATAAGAAGAGAACAGGATGTGTCATAATCTTTTGGACAGGTTGACGGTGGCCTTTTTCTGTTTTTCTTGCTCGCCTCAGATGCATCTTACTAGAAAAGCTTTAAGCATATTCTTACTTTCCCAATTATAGCAAAATCTACTTGGTGTTTACCAAACCAGACCAATTACTTGTCTTCCTTAAGCTTTCCCTTTATTATACGAAGGGTCCTTTCATTTAAAATTGGTTACTTCTTTATACTAGGCAGTAGCGAATTTACGCACACCAGTGGTTAAACTGCCAAACCTGGTTCAACCCAAAGACCAGTCTCCAGTCACCACCGGTTGAGGATGAGTCGTGGGCAAGAGTTCAATAGAAAAGGCCTTTAGCATATAAAAAAAATTAGGAAGCTGTATGGCGATTAGAGCATCCATTTCAGTACTGCTACAAAACAGTTTGTCTCCAATGTAATTTTAATCAAACACCCTCCTACCGCCCTCCAGTTACTTTGAGCAAGTACACCCACTTGGTGCCAGGGAGTGGAATAGGAACAGAGGCTCATATTAAGATGCACACACTTACACTTATGGGGCCACTGAAGACTCAAGACACATTTGTACAAAAATCTGCTTCTGCGAGTTACATTCTCATGGAGAAAATGGAAATCCCTTTTCGTGCTTTGAGGTTATGCTATTTTCACATCACATGTGAAGCTGCTTTTTGAAATCTCAGATAAAACTTCTAGATTAACAGCTACAGTGTACAGTCCAGCCCTAAGGCAAAGAAGGATGGAAAGATTAGGATTTCTTTTTTATTTAAATCTTGCTGTTAAGTCATGGTAGCCCGTTGAGCTCTTGGGGGGAAAAGTCAGGAAATAGTAGAGCGAGAAAAGTAAGCACTTTAAATTGATATCCCTTTATAAATTTCCTGAAACCTGCTTTTATCAGACATTAAAAGTAGTTGGCGTATATTTAGTACGTCATTTTCATTCTAGTATTTAGAGTATATTGAAATCTTTTAAATGGCAGTTGAATCAAACATACTTAACTAAGTTGCCAGGATGTGTATCTAAAAAAGAATAAAGGCTTCTTTATTAGGAGGAGTAATGTTTAACTATTAGATATCACTTCTACTTTATCTTAAGAAACACGTTAAATTCATAGCTCAGTTTTGTCCCTAGGACAAACACATGAAACGCTGTTTATTATCTGTGTATTTTAAGTTTTGATTCTCTCTCTTCTAAAAGAAGATTTATTCTTTATTATTATTGTTATTATCAGCTATAGCGATAAATGTGTATTGAGAAATTACAGTTTTCTAAATTCTCTTCTTGTCTAGTAAATGCTGATATAAAAAGGAAAAAATACATAAAAGAAACTAATCTTCCCTGGTTAAAACAGAATGCTCAAGTGTGACGTATTACACAGAAGGGCTTCTTCCCATGTTGCCCGGCCTTCAGAATTGGAGAAGACTTAGCGAAAGAGCTAACCTGGAAGTATACCATGGTTTCTTTTCTAAATGACTCCCTGTCTTTTATTACATTTAATATACAAAGGGAGATGGCACTTGCTATCTTAGATTAAATTGTATCTTTAAAAATACTTACTTATGCCTTTCAAAATTGGATTGTGAGAGTTGATTCATGATTTTCGGAAGTCAAGGATTTTTTTATGCCTATGTAAGAAAAATCAAAAATATTAAGCAAACTTTATGCATTGAAATAATTAGCTTTTTAAATAACCGTGAATTATTGCTGTTGGTTAAATATAACATCAGTTTATTTATCTTTAATTTTTAAAGCTGAATGAACTAGTCCAGTGACTAGAATAATTTGGGGTATTTTGAACTGTGGATCTGGACCTTTTTTATATCCGTTCTCTGCCAACAGAGAAGAGACCAGAAGTGATTTTAATGCGTGTAATTTCTGATGTAGCACAAAGATTTCCCCCACTATTTTGCAGCAGACGGCTAAGTTGCTTGACCTGCCTGAGTCTGTCTCACTTGGCTAGAGAAGGCCTGTCAGATCCATCAAATAGTGATTGGAATAGATTACTGAGTTGATGGAGCACGAGGATTAGGCCCATCTTTCTGCAAGAGACTCTGTAATCATGATGAGAGGTTACTGTTGCCTGGGAGCTCAAAAGAGGCAAACCAGGCTGCACACAAGGATCAACTCGAGCCTTTTGTAATGCAACAGATATTGAAAAACAATGCTAGTCACGACATGCGCTGCTAAGCCTAGCGAACATCAGACAGGTATGTTTAACGTTCATAAAAAGTACAGCTGGAACATTTTCACAAAAAATAAGAAATTTATTTGGAAGGTTTCCAAGTAAATTGCATCTTTTCTTGAAACGCTCCTGCTTAATTGAAATTCAATGTTTTACTTCTGCCTTTTGTTCAGAGAACACAATATCTTTTAAGGCAACATTTTAATATGATTCAAAATATAAATTATATTATTCTAGTCATAAAATTGAATATACAAATATGGATAAGTATATCATATAACTATTGCTCAAATATTGTGAACTCGGGCTTGGAAAAGTTAATATTCTTGGGATTTTACTGCACTAAAATCCAATGACAGAAGCTTTCCATAAAGCCAGCCTTGACTGTTTTAACATACGATGTATGATTCAGCTCCATTTTAAGAATATATTGCTTAAATAAATTGTACCAACACTAAAATGCATGACATGGAGGGTTAAAAATACATTTTCACTGAGCTTTCATTAATGTGGCATTTTTCTTTTTCTCTGACCTCTAGAAAATTGACTTTTTATTATATACTACATATCTGTTTTCTTTTAGTTCACGAATGAAACAGGACCACTTTTTAAAACAAATCCAGTTATACAGCAAGGCCTGTGTGCCCTAATTGAAAAAACATGTAAAATATGACAAGTTCATACAGAGATCTGACCTCTGAAATGTATGGAACATTACTAGTAAGTAACATCTTCTTGTGGCTATTCTCCAGTGACTAGAATAATTTGGGGTATTTTGAACTGTGGATCTGGACCTTTTTTATATCCGTTACTCACTCCACACACACAGTTACTGAACACTTCCCGGGTAACAGGTGCCAGGGATACAAATATGAATAAAATATGGTTCTTACCAACTGTAAGTTCACAATTTAGCCATTGGGAAAGCCTGCAAAGGACCAAAATACAATGGTGTATGCTCTAGAAGCTCAAGGTGCTAAGGAAGAATGGAAGAGGGAGTCATCAGAGAAGATATGTGAAATGGGTCTTGTTAGAAAAATATGTTTGCCAAAAGAAAAGGGGAGTATATGACATTCTAGGAAAAGGGTTAATGACATTTAGGATTATCCTCATCACATAGGTGGCCATAGGAGGCTAACTGGATGTGTGGAAACATCCCGACACAGAAGGCACAACATTGTCTGAGTCTATATGAAACAGCCCCTCCTATACTGCTGTGTTTGACGCCTGTCTGCTCCTTCTGCTTCTTGTCTTGCTTTCCTCTAGATTTCAGAACTTTAATTTCTCTTGGGCCAGCTTCTGACTCTCTTTGCCAACTCTCATTACTGACTTCTCTGTGATTGCACTGTGCCCAAACCTCCTTGATTATGGATAGAAATCAACCCATTACCATGCAAGCCGGACAGTCGTATAGCACTCTGCCAGTGTCTTTGCTCAACTCCTTGTAATGGGCAGCAGATCTCAGTTGGCCTTGGACAAGTCACTTTCCTTTCTGGACCTTGGCTTAATTACTTAAAAACCATCCACTTCAACTCTTTGCTCAAATGTCGCCTTTGCAATGAAGCTCATCCTGAACCTTGTATTCAATAAGGGAAACTGCCTTTGTCCCGACTCCTCACACACACTCCCAATTCCCTTTACCTTGCTCTATTAAAAAAAAAAAAAAAAAATTCCCACCATTTGTCATCTTCTGACACTTAATACTCAATGTAACTTACTTATATATTATTGTGTAGTAAAGAGTTTTTCCTTGCCCAAAGATAGATCTGGGCTTTGCCCTCAGCTCCTGGGAGATAATCTTTAAAACCCTGGAGTATCCTGACTAATAATAAAAGTCTCTTTGCTTACCTGGGGCCTCTGGGCCATGCAGGAAAGTCTAAGAGAGTGATTTATGGTGGGGACTTTGAGTCACACAGTATCAGCTCAACCCCAAAGGGCCTGGAGACTGAAGTGAGCCACATGGTCAATTGACCATGCAATGTGAAGGGACCCCAAAAATGACTCTGGACACCAAGCCTCAAATACTCTGTGCTTATTATTACAGATCACTGCCAGGAAGAGGTAACCCTGTCAGTGACTCCACTAGGAGAAGATAACTGGAAAGTCCACATTTAGAACCTCATGGTCTCTGCCTTATGCTTCTCTTCCCTATGCTGATTTTAATCTGTATCTTTTCACTGTAATGAACCATAACCATGAGTATAACAGCTTTCAGTCTTTCTAGTCTGTGAGTCTTTCTAGTGAATTCTCAAATCTGAGGGTGTCTTGAGTCCTCCATACTTGCAGCTGGTATCAGAGGTGAGTGTGGTCTTGCAGACTGTTCCCTAACTTTGCAGTTATGTTCATGTTTTATTATCAGTGCCCCTCACTAGAGTGTAAACTCCATGAGGGGAGGGATCTTTGTATGTTTTGTTCAACAATCTATCCCAAACAATTAGCATAGTGCTTGCAGAAGAGGAGTTGCTCTATAAATATTCATTGAATGATTGAATTGAATGTATTCTGCAGGCTTACTTCTGCCCTTTTATTTCTATTATTAAATGACACAGAATTTCATGATTTTGCCACATTACATCATCTAGTTTCCCATTTGAATTTAATTCAAAATACAGAAATGCAAAATGGATGAGAGCCTTCTTTTAATATTTTTGGAGAATGGAGGGGGAAATTTTAAAGGAGGCTTCTGACTCTTGCCGAACTTACAGAAGTTGCACAAAAGCAGTGGGGTTAAAAGAACACTCAATGCTCCTCTATTCATCTTTGCCTGACTTGCCGATATGTGAATCTTTCCTCACGTCTGAATCATAATGAATGGACATAAATAAATACATAGTTGCCACTAGGTAGAAAGATCTGTAAAGAGATTTAGAGAAAAGTAAGCAGGCATAGGCACAACCATACCACTCAGGAACCTAAACAAATGTTGCTACTCAGAGAAGTCCTTGAGAATTTTCCCCAAGGAAAGTGGATGCTTTGGACCTTTTGATAGTTTCAAACTGTCTTTCTTTGTGTATGGATTTAGCTAAGCAGCTCTATAGAATTTCAAAAGAGGAAGGGTGAACTTAAAGCCCAAATCAAAGAATGAAAGTATTCACTTGTCTTGGTCTATTGATTTCATATGTTCATAGAAAGGAGATTTTTTTTTTTAAAGCTGTTAATCTTGTTCATATGACATCAATGGCGTAAGGCTGAGAGAGCACCAGTGATGTTCAGAGGCCAATTCTACAACATCTAAATTACTCTGCCTAATAAAATGTCGCAATATGTGTACTTATAAGTGACCCCTGACCTCACCACTGCTGAGTCAATTAATCTGTTTTCAGATACATTTAAAACAATTTCCAAACATCTATGCTCTCAACAATAATTCTAATCAGTTATTTATATAATCTATGGAGATAGAAGCACTCTAATTTGGCTATCATGGTTATGTACACATGATTATGGTCCAGAATTAAAAATATTGCCTCTTTCTCTGGTCTGACGCATACCTATTCAACTCTGGCATTTCATTCCTTTGGTAATAATACTAATTTACAACTCATCTTTGAGGCTAAAATAATAAAAACATAAACCTTTTTTAAATCAACCTTATGCCTCACCATTCCTATCCAGTAAAAATCCTTTTGATTTTTATCTTCTAGTATTCTTTCTATTTATGTGCTCCCTACTCAATTCACATTGCCATTGTCTTTGGGAAATCTTTGATTCGCATCTGCCTGGATTATTGCCATGGAATCACATTATTGTGATGCAAATGTTTTGAGCCCAGCTCTTTTGATGCAGCCATTTTGGTAGCTAAGAAGATTTAATGTTACCATTCAGATATGAAAGTTTGAAAATGAAACATTCTAGGTCTTCTCAGTAAGCACAATTAGCCAACAAGTGGAAATCAACCCCTAACCAGAGATGTAATGGCTAGGAACATAGACAGCATAGAGCATTCTGGCAGAAATGTGGCATATCCAATCACAGGACACCACTGAAATAACTGGTTGTCTTGATACCCCTGAGCCCAGTTGGGAGACAATAAGGCAGGGTGTGGGCAAGGAACCAGAAAATGAAGAAAGGACACTGGACACAGTTGACAGGGAAATCAGCCATTTCTTCCACATCCTAAGATCTGGAACCCATTTTACCTGCCAGTAAACTCAGTGAGGCTTTAGAGATAGGCTGGGACATGGATAGCTAGATAATTCTGTTGGGAATAGGTTTTAACAATGCAGGGGAAAAAATATTTTCACTCCAAAAGAGGTCTGGTCGAAAGCAAAAGAATTTCCAGAAGATGGAATGCAAAATATACATGGAAAGCTTACTTGTTCACACTGCCTCTAGTATATCAAAAGAAGGGGATTTGCACAAAAGCTCAGGGCTAGTGAGTATATTAGAGTAAAAATCCCAACTATGTTTAAAGATTTTACTCTACTATTCTTGTCAAGAAAGAACTAACTGACAAGAGTGCCTGGACTTTAGTGAGAAATTTTCATAAAATAGAAGTGCCTTCTAGAAATAAGACACGGTGTCAATCATTGGGATTTGTACATATAAGGACATGAGGGACATTTTCCTTACCCCCAGAAGAGAGTGAACATCTCTGGGCAGCTCTGAGTGGGCAGCCCTGAGTGAATAGCAGCAGCAGCCCACAAAAGCTTGGTCATGCTGAGGCAGAGTGGTGAGCATCCTGAAAGCAGTCACTTAGGGTATAAGGGATGTGGAGGAGAAAGTTGGCCAAGATTACAGTCACGTCATGATGGGGTTAGCTTGTCTCTGGTCCACCTTCTTAGGTGCACCACATGACCATTTCTGCTCTAGAGCCTTTCTGTTTCCTTGATCACTACGCAGAACGTGAAGCATAGTTTGTCCCTATACATGAATCATCAAATCTATATGGAATTTCTGTTAATCTCAATACCAAGATAGAACCTGAGTAAACATCTGAGCAAAGGGCTTCCTTTTTCACTTTCCATTGTTGATTCCACTCCTGACTCTCTAACTCTCCATGGTCTAGGGAATCTAATTTAGTTACAGGGGAAAGAAACCTTGCTCTGAGTTGCCACATTTTCATAGCTTGAGTTCCCTTGGGTCATAGGATTTTGAAACTTAAACACTTACTCTGCTTTTTGCTTGTAAGAATCTTTTCCTAAGGCATGAATATGGCAAGTTCTGGCTCCTCACCAAATGAGAAAGAGGTCAGGTTTATAGGAAATACAAAAGGAAAAGCCACCAGTTACTATTTCAACAATATTGTTCCATCACAATGTAATGAACTATTTCTGTCAAATGGAAACGAAAGTGCTTCTCCTACTGTAATAATACAAGAAAATTGGAGAGAACTCAGTTGCCAGTGAGAACAAAGATACGCTCAGGTTAGAGAGATAAAGAGCTACATCATCTTACACACTAAATTTCATTATCATTCATTCATTCATTCATTCATTCAATAAATACTTATTAAGTATGTGAGTGCCTACTCTATACCAGGTTATAAGCCCTGGGAATACAGCAATGTATAAAATAGACAAAATAATGCCTGCCTTAATAGAGCTTACATTATTGTGCTAGGAGACAAAAATTCACCGATATAAGTGAAATGAAGTATAATAATATTAAATATTATGACAAAAACAAAGCAGGGAAGGGAAACAAAGCCTAAGAAGTATTAGAGTTTCAAACAGGCAACCAGAAGGAGGCCTAACTTAAAATAAAAACGTTTAAATAAAGACATGAAAGAGGTGAGGGAGAAAGTCCTGCGGATTATATTTATAACAGTGAGATAATTATAGGTCACAATTATTGATCATTTGCTACTCAATTATGCATTGTGCTAAAACTTTTACAATTTTTATCTCATTTACTCTTGATAACATCTTTATGACCCAAAAACCATTATGAATTCCATTTACAGATGAGAAAAAATTGAGAATGAATTTCTAGTTTCACATAGGTAGCTCGTGGAAGAGCTTAAATTTGAACATAGTACTATCTGATTTAAAGTCTTTGCACTTGACTGCGATGCTGTGCATGTAAATAATAGTTATGCCCCACAGAGTGTAGAAAGATGTTCAGTCAATTCCTAGAAAGATCTCTATTTCATTCACTAACTTTCTTGAATTCAGATGATTGTGTTAAATATATCTTCATTGATTTGTTTTTTCTCCTATCAGTTTATACAAAGTTTACCTAAGATCAGTGTCCACACAGTCTTTTAATTTTGGTCCTTTTCTATTCTTCCTATTCTTAACCTACCCTGGCCAGGGCCTTGGTGTAACCTGCTACCACCTATTGTTTCCAGGGCCAGAGAATTTCATGATGCCTTGAAAATGAAAGACAAGGGAATTGTTTGCCCAATGTTCTCACATTTTTTTAGATGGAGCACTGCTCTTTTGCTTCTACTGATCCCTGTTTCAGCATAACTTCAATGTACAATTAGACTGAAAGACTCCCTCCCTATGAGGGGTGAATATAGGAAAAACCAAAGGGAAGAAAAGGGGTCAAAGAACTAGCTTCTTCCATATAGAGTAAGCAGCCAGCATTTTGAGAGAAACTTGGAAGGAAGCAACACCATCTATAAAATGTTAAAGAGTCAGTAGTTTGACTATATTACAAATTGGCTACACTACAAATACCTAACATATTATTCAAGCAAATGGGCTCACAGGAGGAACAACCAGATTGCAGTAAACATTCTAGAATTCTGTTTTAACAAAGCTCATTCTTGTCTGAAACCACTGCATATTTCATTTTCACATGCATTATCTTAGGTCCTTATGATTCAATGAATAGGATGTACTTGGTACATTCAACAGTCTGAACTCAGCAGGGCACAAATTTGGACTTGTTATGTTTTAATTCAATCACTGCTTTCTCAGTCCTAATCCTTTTCATATCCAAATAGCCCAGAGACAGATTAGCAGTTGTACCTCCCAAGGAGAGAGCCAACCAAAGAATGATTTACCCGTTTTTCCTGCTTGTAGTCACTCCCAACCTCTGAGTGACTCTCTCGAAATTTTCTTCCTTGATTTAGGAGCTCTACTACTCATATTAGGCCCAGTGAACATACGGAGATTATTTAGCACCTACTGTTCTAAGCTTTGGGACTTTAACTACAACTCTAAGAAAATAATAAAAATTTCATTCAAAACTCTGTAAGAAAAATATTAAAATTGTTTTTGTGTCTGCTAATGGCAGAGTAGCTTGTATCAGGAAACTGTCCTACTAACGACAATTTAAAGTGCTAAACAAAATATTATAAAACTACTGTTTGAAAGTGCTGGAGACTAGGTAGTAACCAGAGGAGTTAGGACACTTGAAAAAAGGAGTTACATACGAGGAGATCCACACATATCTGTTTTTTGATTGTTTATTTTTCCCCCATTGAAGGGCGTCTCCAGATCTACTAAGCTAGATGACAGAGCTTCACCAGAACTCTGTAGGTTTACTGGGATGAGTAGTCAGAGGTTGGAGTTGAAGGCTTCCAGAATAGTAGGAAATTGAAGGAGAAATCTTACAAAGGAGGGATCCACAAGGTAGAAGATCCAAAATCTTAATACATACTCTGCTAAAATACTTAGCTAACTCTTGAACTGCACAGGTCTAGAGAGAAAATCTAAGAGGTCCAGGAAAAACAATAGCTAAAAGTTTAAAGGAGCTGGTTGGTGATTTCAGAAGCTGCCTGCCACTTGGGACACAGAGTTAGGAATTCAATCAGTCAGAGTGTTAGAGGCTTGATAAACACCTTGAGTTATACATTGAAATTCTATTAAGACTATAGCTTAGGAGTAAAGATCATGTCCCAGAACGAAAGCATATATCCTAGCACTAAGGGCAAAACTGGAAAATACTTATGTAACAAAGCCTAAAACAAGCCTCCCTTTATCAAAGGATCTACCAGTAATTTACCTGCCTGTCAACACAAAATGGAGCGTTTTTCAGAGAAAGATAAAAGAAAAATAGCAGGTCTCTACAATGTATTATCCACACTGTCTATTAATCACCTATTACTAGACATACAAAGAAACAGGGAAATATTACCAATAGTTAAAAGAAGAAATATTTAATAGAAACAGATCTAGAGGTGACCCATATTTTGAAATTAGTAAGCAAGAATATTTAAAAAACTATGACATACATGTTAAAGAAAGCATAGGAAAATTTAGATATAATGAGGGAAGAGATAAGAAAATTTCAGAGAGATATTAAAAATGTAAAGAAAACAAAATTCGATGGAAATCCTTGAACTAAAAAACACAACATTTGAAATAAAAAATTCATTAGGTGGAATCAACAGTAGATTGGACACAAGAGGGAAAAGAATCAATGAGCAGAAAGATAGGATAATAGAAGTTATATAAACTGAAGCACAGAGAAGGAAAAAGAACTGAAAAGGTATAAATAGGCTTTGATGACTTAGGGATAGTACAAGTGATACTTTCTGAAGTCTCAGAAAGAGTAAAGAGACAATGAAACAGAAAAAATATTTGAAGAAACATTGGCCAAGATTTTTCTATATATGATCAAAACAGCAGCCCACATATTTGGAGGAGCTCAGCAAAACCCAAAAAAACTACAACTAAGTTCTTCAAAGTCAAACTGCAGAAACTCAAGAGGAACATAGAAGCCCTGGAAAAGAGAAATATATTCAAGAGGAATACACTAAGAATGGTGACTGATATCACCAGAAACAATGGAAGCCAGAGAACAATGGAATGACAGCTTTTAATTGCTGAAAGAAAAATAAAACTGTCAATAAGAATTCTATATCCAGTGAAAATATCTTTGACAAAATGAAAACAAAGTCTAATGGAAAGCCAGGATAATTCATCAGCAGACTCAAAAGAGATACTGAAGAAAATGTATCATGGTGAAGGGAAATAACATCAGATGAGAATTCATTTCAACAAGAAGGAATGAAAGGGGGATGGGGATGTGTGAAATGGGTGAAGGGAGTCAAAAGGCACAAACTTCCAGTTGTAAAATAAGTCATGGCGACTATAACGTAATGTACAACATGGCGATTGTAGTTAATACTGTATTAAATATTTGAAAGTTGCCAAGAAAGTAGATCTTAAAAGTTCTCATCACAAGAAAAAAATTCCATAACTATGTATGGTGACAGATGTTAACTAGACTTATTGTGGTGATCATTTTGCAATATATACAAATATCAAATCATTATCTTGTACACTTGAACCTAATATAAGTCAATTATACCTCAATTAAATAAATAAACTTTTAAAAATAACAAGATGGAATGGAAGACACAGGAAACAGTAAATACATGGGTGAATTTAAAAGACTACTTTTCTATCTCTTCTTATTTTTTTAAAGATAATTAGCTGTTTAAACAAAAATAGCAATATATTGTAGAGTTCGTAGCATATATGTAAGTAAAATATATGACAGCAAAAGCTCAAAGGACTGGTGGGAGTGAATGGAACTATTCTATTGCAATATTCTTATATGTGAAGAGGTGAAATATTAATTCAAAGATTGAAAAATTAAAGATAAATTGTAATCACTACAGAAATTGTAAAAGAGAATACAAAGAGCTATAGTTAAAAAAGTCATTAGAGAAGAGAATGAAATATGGAAACGTGTGTGTGTGTATCTATATGAAAGATGGCAGGAAAAAAGAAACAAAAGAGAGGGATGAAGGCACAAAAAAGAAAACAAATATTAAGATTACAGATAAACCCAAATGTATAAATTGTGAATTTCTTGTTTACAGATCTTTCTCGACTTATGATGAGGTTACATCCTGATACACCTATCACAAGTCGAAAATACGTTGAAAATACACCTAACCTACTGAACATCATAGCTTAGCCTAGCCTACCTTAAATGTGCTCAGAAACTTACATCAGCCTACAGTTGGGCAAAATCACCTAACACAAAACCTATTTTATAATAAAGTGTTGAATATCTCATATAATTTATCGAATACTGTGTACAGAAAGTAGAAACAGAATGATTGTAAGTGCATCAATTGCTTATCCTCGTGATTGCGTGGCTGACTGGCAGTTGCAGCTCCCTGCCACTGCCCAGCATCACGAGAGAGTACCGTACCACGCATCACTAGCCCAGGAAAAGAGCAAAATTCATAACTGAAGTACAGTTTCTCCTGAATGCATATTGCTTTCACACCATCATAAAGTCAAAAAATCATGTGTCAAACCATTGTAAGTTGGGGACTGTCTGTATATAAATGGAATAAACTCTCCAGTAAACCTAAGTAAACTCATGCAGCTCTATTAATCTCACAAAAGTACCCATCAAGACAAAGAGTATTTCCACAGAGAAAAAGTTTACTTTATAACATTAAGTTGCCAATTTATTAAGAAAATAATAGCACTGCCAAATAGTGTTCACCTACTAATAGAACTTCAAAATACATAAAGCAAACCTGACAGAACCAAAGGGAGAAATCAATAAACCCACAATCATTGTAGGAGATTTTAACGCCCTTCTGTCCAGCAATTGATAGAACAAGTGGAAAAAAATTAAGCTGAAATATCAAAGATTTGAACAAGACCCTCAATAAACCTGAACTAAATGACATTTCTAGAACACTCATACAAAAGTTTCATAATTCACATTTTTTATAAGTATGCCAAGAGAGATGATGCACTGGGGAATTTTCAAAGGATTACAATCATACAGAGGACATTCTCGTACCATATGAATTTAAATTATAAATCAACAGTAAGATATCTAGAAAATCCCCAAATATTTGGAAACCCATGGGTAAAGGAACTAATTACAAAGAAAATTATAAAATATTTCTAACTGAATGCTAATGAAACATAATTTTTTAAAACTTGGGAGATGTTGTGAAAGCAGTTCTAAAAGGGAAATTTATATCTTTAAATGTGTATGTTAAGAAAGAATCAAGCTACCTTCATAACAAGCTAACAAAAGAAGAGTAAGTAAAAGAAAATAAATAATACCCAATATAATAAAAATAAAAAGTAAAAAATTAATTAAAAGTGTCAAAATCAACAAAATAGAAAACATACCAAACAGAAGAAAATCAACAAAGCTAAAATTTGGTTATTTGAAAAATATAACAAAATTGATGAATTCCTAGGTAGACATAGTATATGATTTCATTCATATACATGTTTGTAAGATGCAAAGTAATATACAATGACCAAAAAGACCAAACTGGTGTTTTTCCTGGGGCCGCTCAGCATACTCATTTTGACATTCATCTGTATTATTGGGTATATGAGTATTTCATTCCTTTTTATCACTGAGTAGTATTCCATTGCATGAATATGCCACGTTTTGGTTAATCATTCACCTGTTGATGGATATCTGAGTTGTTTGGAGTTAGAGGCTATTATAAATAAAGGTGTTATAAACATTTGTATATAGGTACTTGTGTGGACTTTAGTAAATACCTAGGAGTTGAATGGCTGGGTCTCATACTAGGTGTATGTTTAACTTATGAAGAAATTGCAAAACAGTTTTATAAAGTAACTGTAAAAGGTTTAGTCCCATTAGTAACGTATAAGAGTTCTGGTTGAGCCTCATCTTCACCAATCCTTGTCTGACATGGGCAGTTTTTAAAATGTTAACCATTCCAGGGGTTGTATAGTGATATCTAATTGTGATTTTAATTTGTTTTTCCCTGGTGACTGATTTGAGCATCTTTTCTTGTGTGAATCGCCATTTGTATATCCACTTTGTGAAGGATTTGCTCAAATATTTTGCCCATTTTTAATTGTTTTTTTGATTGTTTTACTATTGAGTCCTATGAGTTTTTATGTTCTGGATATGATTTCTTGGTAAAATATACGTATAGCTAGTATTTTTTTCCCCTTACATATCTTGGCTTTTCATTTTTTTTTTTTTTTTTGAGAAGATTAGCCCTGAGCTAACTACTCCCAGTCCTCTTTTTTCTGAGGAAGCCTGGCCCTGAGCTAACATGGTGCCCATCTTCCTCCACTTTATACATGGGACACCTACCACAGCATGGCGTGCCAAGCGGTGCCCTGCCCGCACCCGGATCCGAACCAGCGAACCCCAGGCCGCCGAGAAGCGGAACGTGCGAACTTAACTGCTGCGCCACCGGGCTGGGCCCTTGGCTTTTCATTTTTTAATGGCATTCTTCGAAGAGCAAAAGTTTTTAATTTTGATGAATTGCAACCTATCTTTTTTTTTTTTTTTAGATGTAGTTCATGGCTGTTGGTTTGTATATATGATCTCGCCTACTCCAAGGTTGCGAAGATTTTTCTCCACATTTTCCCTGCTAGCTGTTACATTTAGATCTTGGTCCATTTCAAGTTAATGTTTCTATTTGGTGTGAGGTAAGTGTTGATGTTATTAATTTTTATTTTGGTGGAATAAAAATATGAGGTGTTTCAGCACTGTTTGTTGTGAAGAATCTTTTTCCTATGGAATAGGCTTGGTATTTTTGTAAAAAGTTGATTGATGATATCTGTGTGATTCCATTTCTGGATTCTCTATTTTGTTTCACTGACACATGTCAATGCTTTCACCAATACTACACTGTCTTGACTACTATAGCTGTATAGTAATGTTTAAATCAGATAGTGCAATTCTTCCTATTTTGTTCTTTTTTAAAAAAATTACTTGACTATTCAAGATCTTTTGGATTTCCAAATAAGTTTCAGAATTATCAAATTCTACCGGAAAATATTCTATTGGAATTTTGACTGGGATTTCATTTAATCCATAAGTCAATCTGGGGAAAATTGACGTCTTGATAATATCGAGTCTTCCAACCCATTAAATAGTAAATCTCTCCATTTTTTTTACCTCTCTTTCAATTCTTCTCATTAATTTTCTGTAGTGTCCATGAAAGGATCTTGTATATCTTTTGTTAAATTGATCCCTAAATAGCTTATAATTTTCATGTTATTGTGAATAGAATTTTTTAAATTTTAATTTTCTAATTGCTTGCTTATAGTATCTAAAAATTTTGTATCCTGTTATCTCCTGTGACATTACTAATTTACATATTAGTTCATGTAGGGTTTTTAGGTACCTTAGGTTCTCTACTTAACCCTCAAGTCACCTTCAAATAAAAACAGTTTTTCTCCTTTCTTTCTGACCTTTAGGGATTTTATTATTTACCTTATTTCAAAGGTTAGGACCAATAGTACAGTGTTGAATAGTAGTGGTGAGAGTGGGCATCTTTGTCTGGATCCCCATCTTTGGAGGAAAACATTCAACATTTTCCCATTAAGTAAAATACCAGCAATAGGTTTTGGTAAATACTTTTCATCTATCTCTAGTTTGCAGGGGTTTTTTTAACCATAAATGTATGCTGAATTCTGCCAAACACTTTTTCTACATTTTCTCCATGCAGTATGTAAACTCTTTATATAAATATTTTAACAGCTTGCCAATTTCTATAAAAAACTCTGTTGAAATTTTTATTGTGATTGCATTGGACGAATAGATCAATTTGTAGAGAAGTGAATTTTAATAGCATTCAATCTCCCGTTTCATGAATATATTATATATTTTCATTTGGATATGAGAGAGCTTCCTTAATTCTTTTCTTAAATGTTATATAATGTATATATTTGTTAAAACTTATCAAATGGTCTAATTAGAATTGGTAATTTTGTTGTATGTAAATTATACCTGTATTTAAATAATGAAAAAAGATTACCCCTTTTATTTTTGGTTAGGAAATGGAGGCTTAGAATGATTAACCCAATATCTAGCTCAAAGGGTTTTTAAAAAAATACATATAACAGTTTCTAAGACAAACTAAAATACAAAGTTAAGTTGTCTAGCTCCAAATAATAGGAGCATCCTTTCTACTATTGTCTCCTGATTATTTCTGAACGATATATACAATGGCATAATAAGCATGGTGTAAAGAGATCATCAAATATTCCAAAAATAACACAAACACGCAGGGTGATGATACCTCAGGAATTTTTTACAAGATAAAAAATTACTTTCCAAGTTCTTATTCTCTTTATTGCAATATTTGAAGTGCTTTCGGAAATACATTAATCAACACTTAATGCAGATCCTAATCCCATTAGCAACCTATTCATGCAATATTTTTAAAGTAGCGTGTTAATTTCATAACATTAAGAGTGTGTCATAGGAACAATATTAAAACATAAACAATTTGAAAATTAAACTCTGATCTATGTGTACTGGTGATATTTTGCTGAATATTACCCCTTAGAGAAGTCTGTAAATATTTGTTGAATGAAATAAATCTAATAGAAAAGTTAAAATACTTTCTTTTTATCATAAATTTCATGCAGCCTCTGGGGTTATGAAGTAGGAAGCAGCAATCAGAATATTGCATCTAAGATAGAAAAATCTGACTACACTTTCTGTAGTGTACACAGATCAGATTCGTTATTGAAGCGAAATCGATGCAGCTCTCCACATCCCATATGAGACTGAAATGTACCATATTTGAAGAACAAAGATGCTCTTCTAAGACATCTCAGAAATTATTAAGAGCTATATCAGCCATTTCCACCTTATTTTCAACACGAATTAGTAAGTTAATACCAAGGTTATTTCTAATGACAGAATAAGGGACTTTGTCCTTAGTTAAATGCACTTCAAGTGTATAGATGATTATAAATACTATGAAGAGAAAAAAATCAGGGAAGAAGGATAGGAAGCTATTTGTGATTTTTATTTTTATTTTTTTGAGGAAGATTAGCCCTGAGCTAACATCTGCTGCCAATCCTCCTCTTTTTGCTGAGGAAGCCTGGCCCTGAGCTAACATCTGTGCCCATCTTCCTCTACTTTATATGTGGGACGCCTGCCACAGCGTGGCTTGACAAGCAGTACGTAGGTCCACACCCAGGATCCCACCTGGTGAACCCGAGGTCACTGAAGCAGAACATACGAACTTAACCACTGTGCCACCAGGCCAACCCATGTGATTTTTTTAATGCTCCATAAATGTCAGTTTTTGCACGAAATCTCCCAAATTTTGAATGTTGATAAGTGATTTTTTAAAAAGTAAGAGAAATGATGTAGGCTGGTACTGCACAAGCCAAGTAAAACATTCCTGGGCCAGATTTTGGCAAACAGTCCACCAGAGTGTAAACTCTAGACTGGTTGACATTTTGTGTGGCTTCAACATTCTAAAGGTTTATAATACTATAAATTGGCCAAAATAAGGAAATGCAACTCAAGCTGTAGAAGAAAAACCAGTAGAATTTGGAATTAGAAGAATCTTATTTTACAATAGCATAAAGAATCATAGATTGATGCTGTAAGAGCTCACAGAGTTGACTGGGGGCACAGGCGGCAGATATTCAACAATTTGTGGGACTTAAAGGGTAAAGGAATGAACAAATTTACAGAAAGCTGAAGGGTAGCAGAATATACCAGCCCAAAACGTGCCACTTTGGTATATTGATTATTTTGAGCTATAGGGACACAAAAAACACCAAATACAGGGAACGACTTTCTCTGAACTCCCCTTATCCCCTTATCTTTGAAAGATAAATCTTTCAAAAGGAACTCAATTGTCATAAATCTCCTCCCAGGGAGTTTCGTCACCCGGGGAAGATTGACTCCTATCACAGGAGAGGAGACTAAAAGCCGACCCCACACCAGGCAAACTTTATCACAAACTATCCTACCTCCCCGCTTATTCTTCTAATGGCCCATTCGTCTTTCCTAAAAATCATTTGCTCTCCCCCAGGAGGCCCACATGTGTCCTCCCCTTTCCCTATTAAGATGGTACTTAATCCTAAATTCTAAGCCTCCTCAGTGAGTTACTCACTTTTCCCTGGATGTTTCCCAAGTGTACATGAGATACACATGCGACTAAACTTCTGTTTGTTTTCTCTTGCTAATCTGTCTTTTACTACAGAAGTCTCAGCCAAGAACTCAGAAGGGTAGAGGGAAAATTATTTTTCCTCCCCTACAAGGCCAAAGAAAGAATAAATTATACCAAGTCCACATAAAGAAAAGGAAAGGCTTCACCTTTACCCAAAAGATATCCTTGTTCCCAGGGAAAGAGAAAAATAAATACAGTAAGAAAAAAGTATGGCAGTACTGCAATTTAAATGGGTACACTTTCACAGGAATTTACCACCAACAGATTCTCCCTGTAGCTTCTTATTCACATAGGAGCCCGCATACTGATTATTATTGTATCATTTTTGCAGATAAAAATTTTTATCCTTTGAAATTTCTTACTTGTATGTACATTCTGGAACTTATCTCCATTAACTTGTTCAACCAGAGCATCTATCTGTTTTAGCTACAAAGGTTTTCCAAAACCACTGCCTTCACATGAAGTTTCTTAAGTTTTACCACTTCACAGTTGACTTTCCTAACCAACGTATCATGGAGAGCACAAATAGATGACCAGGCTTTTCTATGTTGTCCCAAATTTGTATGGAATCAGCTCATTGACTGTTTCTTCATGTCATTTGTCTGCCTTCTCAGGTCATGCTTTCTATCATCTTCTGGATTTGGCAGGCCTCTTGGAGCCAGGCACTCTAGTTTTCAGGCTCAGGTTGTTGAAGTTTTTTATTAAAAATCCACGCAGAAAAGTCAAAGCAAGCAACTATCAGTAGAAGCTTCAAGTACAGTCTTCAATTTTTTTCAATGTGGAACACTTTCTGTCAACAACAAAATTCATTTCTTGGGAGTTACACAGTCAGTTTTTGCCCATAACATTTTTAGTAATTATTTTCAATTTTCTAAATGCAATTCCATTGTTCTACAGATCAGCAAGGCTCACTTCAAGAACACAATCCTTGAGGTCTTCAGATACAATTTTGCCTCTTGAATCCTTGCCACTAGTGGCCTCCCAATATTTTTTATGTTGAACATAGCTGGTCCTTCCCATCATACAATCTTCTTAGAAAATCCATTTACCACTTTGGTCTTTGCTTCCTTTGTGCTGCCTTTCCACAAGTTGCTTTTCCTTCCCAACTTCCACAGTGATGCTCAGAGACCCAAAGGGCAGCAAATGTACTTTAAAATAATTCCAGATATCCAAGCCACCATGAAGACTATATCCAAAGAAATAAAATGTGTTTGAAGAACATAACGTTTCAAATCCTCTCCTGAAGTTGTGGCACTTCTGTTAAAATAGGATTTTTTTTTTCCTTTCTTAATCTCACTTTAAAATGTTATCCTTTCAAATTTGATTTATGTAGCTGGTGGATGAAGGAGCTCTTTTAAATAACTGCCAAGAGAACAAAATAGGAATCAAAGTGTCAAATTCTCTAACATTATTTTGTAGGTAGCCTTAAATACTTCTTTAATGCCTGCGAGAAATCAAATATTGGTAATCTGTCTCTGTCCATTTCTCTCTTCCCAGATGGCTAATGACATGCATTATACTTCCCTGACTGTGTGTACCTTTCATTTCACGCAAAGCCTTTAATCCTTCTCTTTTTAGATAAAATGCCATAACCATAGTGTAGTAGGTTAAGATTGATTGACAAGTGCATATAATTATAGCTTCAATAGTGGAGTATGTTTTACAGTTGAAAAAAATGCACAACCTTGAAAATAAAGAAGTTGTGCCCTTTCTCTGGGATAAAAGAATCATATCAAATTGGTTCATTTCTTTGCTGGAATGAAATAAAAGATTTCCTGTAACAAAGAACACCACCCAAAAGGCTGTTGGAGGATGTCTTTCTTGACTACATAATGCTTTGCCAATAAGGAAATCAAAAGAGATAAAAGTGGGATTTTAGGAGTTTGTCCCTTTTACTTCATTTCTCATTCATAGTTCACACATAGTTGGGACTAAAAAGAGACAATGGCAGAAAAACGTAACATTCAGAAATATAAATTTATAAAATGTATGAAAGGATGAAGTTTGTGAATTAAAACCAAGGATTACAGTAGGTTAAACAAACTTGCCTTACTTTACTTCTGGCCTTGAACTCTAGCAAAACCCCAATAAATTCATGCTATGTTCCTCTAGTTTTAGTACTCTGTTTCAATCCATTCAATACAAAAATATTTATAGACTTAGGATTTTGTGGAAAATGGTATTGAATACACCAACAGGGAGCCTTGGATATGGGCGGTCCTCAGGAAGAGGGAAGCTTCATCCACCGACGGAGGGGGTGGTAATTGTGTGTAGATGTGTAGGCATGTGTGATATTTGCTCTCCCACTTACTGAAGTATTATTTGAGCACCCACTATAAGCCAGGCATCACAAGACTGCCCTCAACTCTCTGCACTCAGCTTATAGAACCTCATTGTGTCTTCCTTTTGCTAGGCTAAGCACCTCTGCTTCCCTGATAATACAATTTTAGATGATTCACTGCTTTGAACCCCTGGATCTTGTCTGTCCTGAGAAGAATGTATTAGGCCCATAAGCACTTTTATCCTGGACACCATTCTTTTATCAATCATGTCTCAAAGCCCGTGAAAATGTAATTCAGCCACATCCAGCCCTAAGAATTCTGTAAGGAATTGAAATGTCTTCCATCGAATAAGAGGGGGAGGGTAGCAGAGGGGAGAGGATCAATAAAAATATTTTGCAACTACTAATACTTTAAGGATAAACTCATCAAAATACTTAGCCATCATTTCAGAAATCATAAAACAGCATCCAGAAGTAATCGGACACTGCTCAGGTTCAGCTGAGAGGAGCAGGAGAGCAGCCCAGAATCCCAGGCACTTGTCCAGGGAAGTCAAGACTTGGCAAAATTTCTCAAGAAGAGGTAGAGGGCACTTGGAGGTAAGAGAGAGGTCCAAGCTGTGAAGGGAGCTAAGGCATGGAACATTTGCATGGAGAGACAACTTGGGGAGTGGGGAAGAGAGGAAGGAGGCATTGAAAGAGAAGAGAAAATAAATGCGAAATCCAACTGTAAGGAATATAGCCATAAGAGCAATGGAAGGAAAGATGACTTGGCACTAGCATTTTTTTTTTATTAGGTGCCGGTGGGTGATGACGAGGAATCTAATGACTACTAGTACAGTTGGGCACTAGCGCCTTGATTCAGGCTAATGAGTCAGCAGTTTTATCCACCATTGCTTTTGCAACACCAGAACAAATATCAACATAATGAAAAAGACAAAAAAATGCTTTAGTATTATGGTGAAAAATGTTTCCATCTGTCAGATCCTCTGGAAGGGTCTCTCAGGGACCCCCAGGAGTCTGCAGAAGTCACTTTGAGAAGTACTATATATATTTCATTTCATGATCCAAACGATAAGCACTGTTTTGATCTTCATTCAAAAGTGATATTTCTTACCATCCCCCAACTATGGCCTGCCACTGGGGTGAAAATGGCAAGGAAAGGGGCCATGGCGTTTACCTCTTTTCTAGCTCACTATTTCACTGGATAACAGTTGTTTCTGATAGCTCCAGGGTTGGAAAGCTGGTTTAGTGCTTTCTGGGCCTGTCACAGGTTTAAGGCTTTTGTGGCTGATTTCAAACATTCTTCAGAGACCCAACTCCTCACCGCTAGGGACTGTTCACCTGAAGTCCCCTTGATGAGTTGGATATGACTGTGTTCTTGCAGGTCATTTCTTCCTTCCGCAGTCTCTCAGATTCCAGTTAGCTGTAGCTTGTCTTGGGCCAGGCTATTTATCCCAGAAGATAGTGACATTCTGGTCTGTTCTCCATCCTAAAGGATTTGTCATCATTTCTGAAAATTTCTTCAAATATTTGTATCCAACTGAATGAGTTCTGAGTTACATAGTATGATGTTTAGCAAACCAAATGTCCATAATACCAATCAATTATAAACTACCTAAGAACAATATCATTATGTTGAGTGAGAGATATTTTATTTAACCATGGTAAATAGTTTTAGAGGACCCTCAGAGTAACCATGTTTACATGCAAACTCTGACCTGGTCTACAACATTGTCAATTATTTTGGCTATCTTTATAATCAATATAATTTACTAAGACCAAATTAACCACAGGGTAATCAACACCTTTTGCTAGAGTAAGCAAAATAAAGTATTTAATCACTGTTTATATTTCACTATAACTAAGCCTGACTATTTTAATTTACATATATATACACATACACATGTATTTTTTTCATAAAATTATATCTATACATATACATACATAAATATTATTTCTTATAAGTGCAGACTTTATGGTTGAAATCCAAAATGTTTAAACCTATTTTCAAGAAGTTTTCTCATAAAAAATTATCTATATATTGAACTTGTATCAGAATCTCAAGTAAATATTTCAACAAGAAATATGAAGACAGGGGCCATCCTGGTGGTGCAATGGTTAAGTTCGCACGTTCCACTTTGGCAGCCCAGCGTTCACCGGTTTAGATCCTGGATGAGGACCTACACACTGCTTGTCAAGCCATGCTGTGGCAGGCGTCCCACATATAAAGTAGAGGAAGATGGGCACAGATGTGAGCTCAGGGCCAATCTTCCTCAGCAAGAAGAGGAGGATTGGTGACAGATGTTAGCTCGGGGCTAATCTTCCTCAAAAAAAATAAATAAATAAAAAAGAAATATGAAGACAGTGATTACGTACTTAAAGTGGATCAACCAATAACATATACTCATTGAAGTTTAGCAATAACATAGGAGATCCTTATCTTTCATAATATTACTAAACCTCAATGAAGTATTTTAAATAATTAATTTTACTTTAATTAACATAAATCTATTAATAAATTCAATTTCAATGCCTATTTAAGACGATTTAAAATGCTGTTCTCTAAACTGTGTAGCCTGACCATACAAATGTTCTTAATACCAGAAATGATTTGTACTTTAAAATCCTCAGGGAAAAAACAGATGAAAAGAAAAATGGATGAGCACATCCTTAGTAGCTAAACATTATTTACTTACCAGATTTAGTACACAAGAGGGACATTGTCAGAGTGCTCACTGCTGCGATAAAATTAAATCACGTCAGCATTGTTCACACCCAACAAAAAAATATGTAATATATTGAGAATTGTACTTCTCCTTAAAGAAAAAAACCACCTTCTCAGCTCAATAGCCTACCTAAATCTGGTGATTAAATTCCAAGGATGAGTGATCTTGAGCTGCCATAAAAATACAAAGTGTATCCGTTTATTGGATTTTATTAATCTCCTGATTTTGACTGCCTTGGTTTCATTCTTGGAACAAACTAGAAAAGTCCATTTATGCTTACATTTGAAAGCATAATTACTATGACGAAAAAGTTGCAGTAACTTATGAGCTGTAAAAGTAGTAAATTATATCCAGCCTGTAAGTAGAACTAATTATAAAGCTGTTGCTTGATTAAGGTGTTTATACTAAAGAGTATTAAAGGGATTAGTCCAGAGCTTTACATCCTGCAGCATGGAATTAATATGCAGGATTTAAACACTCAAATTAATTCAGGTGCAGCAAACAATTATATGAAATAGGAACACTCGACCCAGCTAATGACCACACTAGTCCACCATGCTAATTTATAATCATGTACTTATTGACCTCTCTGCATGTTCACAAAAGGACTGTTCTCATGCTAATTTCTGCCTGCAAGCCACTGTCCTAGCTCTGTGTCTAGTCATCACAGTGATTAGTGCCAGACAGGAAGCACAGACTCTGGTCCCTAATATCATTGCAACTTTTGTCGTAATAAAACATCTCATCTTGCAAGAAGTTACATGTAAACGATGAACACTAAATCATTAGCACCATCAAGAAAAAGCATTTAGTAAGAACTTACTATAAACATTTCTAGTATCTTCAGTGAACAGTCTAGTTGTGCTCCAAACCTGACCTCTGTGAGTTTATCAGCTAATTGGAATAAATATGTGGAAGGAGAGAAAGAGTAGGTCAAAATAATAGCTAGTCCAGCCTAAGGTCTAAGATTCCTGTATCAGGCAATTAAGCCAGTCAAACCACATCCCAGTCCAGTGCTTAGCCTTCTGCAGGATTTGTTCTGAGATAAATAAATGCAGTTCAGATCCCCTGGGATTTATTCATTCAATTTTTTTCAGCAAACAGTTATTAAGCTCTACTTTATGCAGTATGGAAGATTTTAAAAAAGAAGAAATTGATAATGCAGCCCTCGATCCAAGGAACTAAGGAACAGGCACTTTCGTAGGAAAGATAACCATACTATATTAACTGTATACAGATTTAAAAGAGTATCAGCGTAACAGAGGCATGAAGAATTATATGAGCTCATTCATAGGAAAGCTGATACCACAGGTAGTGCAGGTGTCACACAAAGCAATAGACAGAGAGCCCAAAGACGTGGTTAGACACAGTCTTGCTTGTCTTACTAGCTGTGTGGGTTTAAACAACTGCTTTAATGTACCTGTGCCTCATTGACAAAATTTTTTATTTTATAGAGATCTAATGGAATTGTTGAATTTGGATGAAAGCTAGCTAATATCTTGTATGCATATAAAGGATCATTCTTGCTGTCACTGGGTAGCCCACCAAAGACATGGCTAGCAAGGTGATCCACTGAAAGAGAATACAACTTGTCTCATTTCTTAATGTTTCTTTCTTTTTCTTATCTATCTATCTATTTATCTATTCATTCATTCATTCATTCACTTATTGCTGTTTTGGTCAGAAACTCTTCTGTTCTGAGAGAGAGAAACACAGTAGACAAGAATAAAACATTTATCTTCTTTCAATGGAGAGTTTTTAATCACTAGGCCTTCCTTATTCTCAAGGAAGGGTAAAAACATTTTGAAAAACTCAGAGGTTGTTTCTGATGAGTCATAAAAATTCTACATAATGGGCCTTATGAAAGTAACAAAATGAGAGTTTTGAGGAGGTGGCCCTAAAGGGAGAGTTGGAGGATTATCTGGAAATATATCAAGGGGAAGCAACAGAAGCAAAGAATTCTCACTCCAGGGTTCAAATGCCAGGACCTGAAAGTTGTCCTTTGGCTAGTTTGTGGCTGCTGAAATGCTGAGACCCCTAGAAAAACCCAGGAGCACTGCTGGACCAGAAACGTGACTCCAACTCCCCAAGAGACAACTCCTCATCACACAAGGAAGAGCAGTGGTGAATTAACTATGACACAAATGGGGCTTTAGGACCTCTTGCCTGACCAGGCCTCTCCAAGGGGTTAAGACAGCTGACTCTTCCCACGCTCCTCTCCCTCATACTTTCCTTCACGTTGTGTGGCTTTGCAGTGGCTCTGAAAGTTGTGGAATCTGGCTAAGGGGAAGCTGAATAGGGATACATGTAATTTATCCCCAGTTAAAACTAAGCGCCCAACTGGTGCAGCTACTATGGAAAACCATATGGAGATTTCTCAAAAAATTAAAAATAGAAATACCATATGATCCATCTATCCCACTACTGGGTATTTATCCAAAGAACTTGAAATTAATGATTCAAAGAGATTTACGCACCCCTTTGTTCACTGCAGCATTATTCACAGTAGCCAAGATGTGGAAGAAACCTAAGTACCCTTCCAGGGATGAATGGATAAAGAAAATGTGGTATGTGTATACAATGGGATACTATTCAGCCATAAAAAGAGACAAAATTGTCCCATTTGCAACACCATGGATGGAACTTGAGGGCATGATGTTAAAAGAAATAAGCCAGACAGAGAAAGACAAATACTGCATGATTTCACTCATATGTGGAAGATAACAAATACATGGATAAAGAGAACAGATTAGTGGTTACCAGGGTGGAAGGTGGTTGAGGGGTGGGTGAAAGGGATAAAGGGGCACATACGTACGGTAATGGATAAAAATGAGACTACCAGGGGTGAGCACAATGAAGTGTATTCAGAAATTTATAAATAAAAATGTACACTCAAAATTACACAGCATTATAAACCATTATGACTTCAATAAAATTACTTGAAAAAATTTAAAAAGTAAACAGTAAGAAACAGAAACAAAAAGAAAAAAACACAATAAAGAAAGAGAATATGAAAAAAACCTGAGCCCTATTATAAATACCTAAAATCATATTTAATACATGATAGGTGTCCAATAAACACATTACTGAATGGGTGAATGAGGTTGTAGTAGGTCATTTTAACCTCATCCTGTAACTTTGCCTGGCAATGCTTAAAAGATTGGAGGCCAAGCACATTTAGAAAAAAAGAGATTCAGTAGACTTGTCTTTAATGTTTGAATAGCCTACCTTGAGAATTATTTCATAAGATGTTAAGAAATCCTATATACCTGATAAGGAAGATCTGCTTTTGCTGGTAGCTAATAAAGGGCTTTTTATTTTAACTTGTCAGAGGCCGCCAGAACTGAGAATAATTTGGCATCTTTTCTAATGAATAAAGTTTCTCTGAGCAAACCCTACAACAAGTAGGCCACGCCAGAGTCACTCAGGAATTGAGCTGTCTAATGAATAACCTGGCCCTGTGTATGTTACCTATTTTAGAGTAATATGGACATGAGAATTTGTGTTTTTTACATACCAAGAGCTTTTAATGAGCAAAAGAGAAGAAGCACAGATTTGTCCTGACAGTAAAAATGGAGAAGGAGGCTCTCATGATCTTACAACCATATGCTTCTCGGAGCAGAAATGGAGTTTTCTGATATTCAAGAATCCTAAAACCTGGCATACAGTCTTGGGCATAGTAAACTACTAAGTAATTACTTGTTTCTAATAAAACTGATGATGACACTCAGTTGGAGAAGAGAAGATACAATTTCAGGATCTGTTCGAGTGACGGAAGAGCCTGAGATGAGAGGTGTGCTATCAGGAAAATCCTATAGGGGAGTCAGAGGAGGAGAAGAGGGCAGGACAAAAGGGGGATGAAACTGTAGTTTCCAGAGAAGTCTATCCTCAGCTTATTTCCATGGGGAGCTGTGGAGTGCAAACTTTAGCACTGAGATTGTTTCACCAGAATCAAGAGAATGAGCTCTCATCTCCCCCATCATTCACGCATTATTCACCATCTGCTTCTGAGGACGAGGCACGAATAACCTCTCAGGCATCCCCAGGTGGCTCTGTGAGTCAAGGACAATTGTAGAAGAAGGGTGTGGGTGTGACCCATCAGCAGCCACATCCACTGCAGCTGAGTCATGGGGGCACCAACCTAGTAAGGGCCCAACAGCAACTGTGGAAAGCTGCACAAGAAGTTCTAGGTCTGGGTCCTGGCTTGGATGGCATCACAGAAAAAGAAAGAAAAACGGTGGATTAAGGGAGAGAGAAAAATTTTAGTGCTGACTCCAAAATCCATGCTCTAAACATTAAACCGTTCTAACAGATGGTTTTATAAACAAGAAATATTATATCAATAAAATTCTGGTATGTTTCCTTAATTGATATGAAATAACTTCCTTTTAAATATACTTCTCTTTTGTGTTTAAAGAACATAGAGAAGGAAGCCAGAAAGTGCTCCAAGATTGAGTTTAAATTAATATAATGTCCACGGGAATCATCAAGTGTCTTCAGAATGTAATACTGTAAAACAATAGTTGTTCCCTGGAGAAGAGAGAACTGTCAAATTAACAAGTGGATCAGGCACTATTAGCAGCTTTCCCCAAAATGTGCACTGTAGAACTCTAGAGTCCTTAAATAGTTCTCAAAAAAAAAAGTTCTTAAATCAAACAATTTTGGGGAAACTACATGTGTGATCTGCCTCTTGAAGAGCTATCTGGAACTAATATGTTAAATGTTCCAAGTCATCCTGAATCGAGTATTCTGTTTAACTTTGTTAAGCCAGCCTTTCTGAAGTTACTTCATAAAATACTTTTGAAAATTTTTGAAACATTTATTAACATTTCAGAGGATACTAGTAGCGTATGGGCTATGTTTTAGGCAACATTGGTGTACTGTATATAAATGGATCTAAAAGTATTGCAAAGAGCAAATCAGAAAATGTATAAGGAGACTACAGTTAGGAAGAGTTAGCAGAAAGAGCAAATGTATTTGGTAGTACCCGTTTTCCATTCTGATGGGGGTGCTGACCAGCAGGAAAGACATGAGAGACAGATGGACAACCCAGCGCTATGCACGTTGACATGCCCACAATTTAGGGAGTATTTAGGCTTACACATGCTAGGTATGCATAAAATGTGCACTTAATAAATGGCCCAACAGAGGAAATCAGAAGGAGAAAATACATTTGAATTACACAGAGACAGACTTGTGGTAAAGAAATTTAAGTATCATGACATAAAAAGATTAAACTCAGGGTACAGGGTCAAAAATCTGTCAGTAAATAACTTTATCAGTCATAGAAATGTGACAGTCTCTCCACTGTGGTTTTTTCCACACATGCAAAAGGCCCTGCCCTTATTCTACACACAGGGGATGTTTGGCAAATTCGCCTACACAAAAGTGATTTGAAAATGAGTAAATAGTTTTATAAATATTAGATACCCTTATGTAAAGAAATACTATAAACAATTTTGGGGATTACTTGAAAATGGCACTTGTTTTCCTAAAGGCATTTCTTCTTTATGCAAATGAGCACAGATGGACAATCTTCAATGACCTATGAGATTCAATTTAGATAAATATGAAGCTGGCTCAAATTATATGGTATTTTTAAGAAGAAAATATCACAAATTTATGTATTGATTTAACTTTTTATTTCTTGTGGAGCGGGTTCTCTGAGCATTTGTGTCTCAATTGATTGGCATGTTTTAGGATGAATGCTCCTAGCTGGCCAGGATGCTGCCTGTAAACATCTCTCTGAGTTGGGCAAACTTTAGGAGAAGATCAAACCTATAGGTGAGATAAGCAGGGTCAGTCATATATCAAATAGATAAACATCCATGTGGAAGTTAATGAACTTGAGGGTGGAAGTGCAGGATAGGGCATTTGGATGAAGATGAAATAAGTGGCAAATTTCAGCAACATTCTTGTGGAACTAATCAAATGCGTAACTGGACTTTACAAATATAAACAGAGATTCCAGTTATTTGGGCAGATGGAAGAAAAAGATATAGATTCCAAAAAAGTTCCAGAAGCCCAGGTTGGTAATTACAAGAAACTCTTTTTCAAAGCTGAACTCAAGAGGGAACTCTGTATGCAGAAACACTGATTTCTTGAAGTTGGGCACCTGTTCTTTTTCTTTTGTTAGCTTATATCAGACACTTCCCCAGCCATGGATTGTAACCACAGCACCATCCTGACGACCATGTGAGGGTGTAAATATGGGGATGTTGGGGTGTTAGGCAACAGAGACAGATTTGAATTGACTTTTGTGATCTTTGTCGAAGAGATTTAGAAATCACTGTGAAGGATTCATGGATTTATAAAAATTTGGTCAGTACAGGAGTTCAGAGCTTATAATTAGGGGCCTGAAGACCAACATTTATCACGTCACATCTTAAGCAAAGGCATTAATTCAGATCCTGTGTGTTTTCTCACCAGTTTTTAGATTATGCCGGCCATTACTTTTGATAACTTTATTTTATACTTGTGAAAGAAAGTATTATGAGAGTGTCTATTATGTCCATTGGCTTCTCTTGTTGCCCTTCTGGTTATCTGGAACAATATGATGGGCATAAAATTTTTGTTTTATATTTACTTTATTGTCTTTTTAAAATGTGTATACATACACAATAGATAGGTTGTACATAACATAAACCAGTGAGTCATAGCCAAAGTACTCAAAATGAGATGTATAGATAGCAGAAATATTTAAACACTGACAAAATAAACTAAAGAAATCAGAGTATAGGGACCACTTCCAGGCAGAGCAAACGTCACTTGAAAAGATTTCAGAAGGAAAAGAAGACAGGACACTTTTTTGTCCTGTTGGGCCTTTTACTTCCATAACTTTTCACCCAGCCCTGTGCTGATGGCTACGTCTCCCACGCTGATAGCCCAAGCGTTGATTGTCAATATTTTTCACACACGTAGAAGTGGCTCTTGTATAAAATGTGCTTCTAGAGGGCCTGTCTTAAACAGCTGTAGGGCAAAATCATAGTTGTACATGATAGATCAAGCATGACAAAATGAACATTGTGTTTTATTTCAGTCATCTGTTAACATTTTCCCATAAACTACAGGGTTTTTTTCCCAATATTTAAACTAAAAGATGAAACCTTCTTAAGGTAGCTTAGATTTCTAAGAAGTAAGAATAAAGTTCTTTCTACAGAACTTTGTTTAGCTGGTAACTACCCAGGACAGATGCATTTATGTAGCTTTACTGGAAATGGCAATATTGCGTGAATTGAGATCTCAATGAAATAACTATTCTCATGTGAAGTAAATTACATAATTAAATTGTATTCGTGTCATACAGTTTCTGATTTTGTATGTCTTTGTTTTCATGTGTTAAAATACGGCAGGAAGCATAGCATCGTGACAAAAAAACAACAGCGAGTACTGTTTTTTGAAAATTTATCATTGAATAGCAGGCTTCTGAAATGAAAGCTGTAATGGCATGAAATTTCTCCAAAAAAAGAGGAAAGGATGATGAAGGCAAAGAGGAAAGGATGATGAAGGCAAAGGGAGAAAATAAGTAATAAAAGAGAGAAATAAAAAGAGAGGAGATAAAATGGGGTGTAGTTTTCTTTCTTTTGAGGAAAGACAATACTCAAGACTCTCCTATTAATGTTTCTTAGAACATTACTCAAAGTTCCAGAAGAAAAGCATCCTGTGGATAAATGAGCAGCTTTGTTTCATCTGAGAATTCTGTCTTCTTTGACCCATTGCCCAGCTTCAGGTTTGGAGGTGTCAGAAAAAGGGGGCACCCACCTAGCCATTCCTCTCCTCCCTCCCCCTCTTCCTCCACCTCCTTCTCTTTCTCTTCTTCTCTTCCTTCTTCTCCCTCTCTCTCTGGCCAGATGGTACTCTCTGGATGACTTGGTATCACCTTGGCTCTCACACGTCTTCCATTGGGCTCATGGCCTGGGCACCCACTTCCAGCTATGCTGTCAGATCAGCTCTCCTCTCACCAAGTTGTCTCCAAAGGGGCTTACTTCCAGCTGAGCTGCAACCCTTTAAAGGCTTAACAGGAAGTCCCGAGTCCTCCCCATGATGCACAGGATCCAAGGGATACTCAGAACGCTAAGCTCTGGCCCTCCTTCTGCCATACCATTCTATGTCACTGACTACATCCATTTCCCAGATAGGCGAAGGTGAGGGGCAGCCTGAGAGATAACTCCTTCCATATTGCTAAACATGAATCAGACAAAAGCCTTTCTCTAGGCATTCCCCTCAACATTTATATCTCAAATTGGGCAGATTGGCACAAATGTACTCTTTCATCTTCCGCTTCTGTCTCCCAATATTACCCAAGTATCCCAGGGCCAAAACATGGGATTTCCACCTTCTTTTTCCTTCCTGATAAGGACCTACCTTACATAAAACTTATGGTTTGCCTGGCCTGGTTACTGACATGCTAATGGAGGAGACATAGGGATTTAGGGGGAAAAAATTTCTGAAAAGTCTGGCTTACAAGACTATTATCTTGCTGTAAATCTTATTTTGAAGGTGTGAAGCAAATTATTATCTTTCTTTCTCCTCATTTCACCTATAACAATCCTAATCCATCACTCTCATCTACCTTCAAGTTATCAATCAAGATTGATCGATAACTCTGGTTAACAGAATGTCGTGTACAAAAACAAAATTCAAAACAAATTGCATTAATATCTTCCAAACTATTCTCCTTGTTGAGGCTTATATTCCTCTGATAGAGCAAGAAGAAAGAAATAGTGGAAAGAACCTCCTGTGGAGTTCTCCCCATCTGTTCTTTTTTCTGATGCCTTCTCTCTGTTTTCTCCAAGCATCCCCTCAAGGCATCTCCGAGATGGAAGTAGCTACCCTGCCATGAAGTGATCACTCAATACTAACCTTAAAGCAATGATGACAGAGGTGACCCTGTGGCAGTATCCTTGCTCAGCAGCTCTGACCTTAGTTAATTTAGTGTTCTCTTAGGTTTTTGGTCTAACCATCAGTTTAGAAACAGGAGAATAAAGGCAAGAGAAATGTAGGCTGCACCCACCAAAGGCAATTGATTGTGGTGATGCACAAAAATTCCGTCTAGGAGGAGACAATGACCCTGAGCTCTATTGATCCCCACTCTTTGCTGAGGATATATTCATGAACAAATAGCCTCCAAATATCTCTGGTGAAAACGTTACTTATGATCGTCTTTGACCACATATACTTCTCTAGCTGTCTGTGCTTTATAGATTTTCTTTGTTGCTCCATGCCATCAAGTTGACTCTGACTCTTGATGACCCTAAAAATGAGTGATGTGTACAATGTCCTGTCCTCAATAGCCCTACTCAGCTTCTGTAGACTCATGCCTATGGCCTCCTTTATGGAGTCAACCCATCTCATAGAAGTCTTCCTCTTTTCCTGCTGCTTTCCACTGTTCCCAGCAATATTGTCTTCTCCAAGGAACCCTGCCTTCTCATGATGTGCCCAAAGTAAGGCAGCCTCAGTTTTATCATTTTTGCCTTCAGTGATAGTTCAGGCTTAATTTGCTCTAGGACCCACTTGTTCATCTTTCTGGCAGTCCAGGGTATCCATAGAGCTCTCCTCCAACACCATATTTCAAAGGAAGTAGCTTTTTTTCCTGTCAGCTTTCTTCATTGTCCAGCTTTTGCACCCGTACACAGAAACTGGGAATACGAGGGTCTGGATAACCTCGCCCTTGGTCTCTAATGACACTTCGTTACACTCGATGATCTTTCCTAGTTCTTCCATTGCTGCCCTTCCAGGAGCAGACTTCCTTGATTTCCTGGCTGCAGTCTCCACTTAAATTGATGACTGAACCAAGGTAAACAAAACTTTTAACAATTTCAATGTTCAATGTCTTCATTGTCTACATGAAAGTTATATAGTTCTTCTGTAGTCATGATTTTTGTCTTCTTGATCCTCACATGCAGTCCTGCTTTGGCACTTTCCTCTTTCACTTTCTCCGGAAGTCATTTCAAGTCACTGCAGTTTCTGTCAGTAAGATGGTGTCATCTGCATTGCTTAGATTGTTGATATTTCTTCCACCAATTTTCCCTCCTCCTACATCTGAGCCTAGCCCAATTTTCATATGATATGTTCTGCACCCAGATTAAACAGGGAGAGAAAATGCACCCTTGTCTGACAGCTTTGCCTATAAGAAACCATTCTGTCTCTCCATATCCTGTCCTGACAGTGGCTTCTTGTCCACAATACAGGTTACACATCAGGTTGATCAAGTGCTGAGGCACGCCCATTTCTTTCAGAGCAAGAAATAGCTTTTCATGATCCTTGCAGTCAAAGGCTTTGCTGCAGTCTATAAAACTCACGTTCTGTATGTCTATAGACTCAACTTCTTCTGAAATTCTTTGGAGCACTCCAGTAGCCAACAAATGATCACAGTTAGATCTCATGAGCCTCGCATTTTCAAAACTCAGCTTGGATGTCAGCCATTTCTTGCTCCATATAAGGTAACAGCCTTTGCTGCAGCACCTTGAGCATCACTTTACTTGCATGGGAAATTGTGGATTTTCTTACTTTACCACTATTAGTTAACCAGAAAGTGAGAGTGTGAATGGATGACACAGAGCAAAAGGTTCTGTTGGTCATCAGATAATCCCAGAATTATCACTTTTGTGAACCTCTCTCTTGAACTCATTCTTTATCTATGAAAAGGTCTCCTTTTGGCAATTCTGTGTATAAATATTCAAGGCTCTGTTAGCTGTTATCAGTAGAACAGAGATGAACAAATCAGGGTATCTTGCTTTAAGGATCGTCCAGCCTAGTAAGTTGGACTGTCAGGTACACAACTATCTAAACACAAAGCAGTGTCGTGGAAGAAGTACACAAAAACATGAGAGCAGAGAGGAAGGTAAGATTAAATTTCAACTAGAGAAGCTGGGATAGGTGTCACGGAGAAGACCACCTCCAGCTGAGCTCTGAACAGGTGGAGAATTTTAATAAGCAGCAAGAATGGAGAACACATTAGATAAAAATATGTGAGCAAGTCTATACTTGGATATTTTGAAGTGGGAGTATTTTGGTGAAATTAGGGGTACTCAGTGCAGTGTGCTATGGGGAGTGGGGCGGGGGGGTGGGGCAGGTGTGGACAGGAAGTTTAAGACCAGGGAAATAGCTTGGGCTAAATCAAGAGGTACCTTGAATATCTGACAGTTTGGATTCTATTGTGCCAGCCACTTGGAGCGTCGTAGGTTTTTTGAGCAGAAGAATAGCTTGATCTCAAAGGGAGGATCTGAATATAGGTCAATGCAACTTTTTTAAAATTAGGAAAATAAAAATATTATGGCTAAGACTTAAGAAAATATGTTCTCTTTCTGCTGGCAGGTGGATTACAGCTAAAGCTTATAGCTTAAAGTTTCTCACTGAGTTGGAACAGTTTCTCCAAAGAATAAGTAAACCATTCTCAGAGGGCATCATTGATGCTTTTTTACAGAGTAATCTTTGAAATGAGTACCCTTGATTTCTAACCTATTCTTGAAATGTTACCTGGCAGAAAACGACACACACAAGATTTTCCTGGCAAAAGAGTTTTCTGTGCTAAAAATTTGTGTATAATTTTGGAAGAAGGCTCAAGGATTCTAGCTCATTAAGTATACCCTCCATGAGCTTATCATTCTTATAGAAATTCATCGTGGAAGAAGAGAGTTTGGGAATGGGAGGTGAGGGAACTGATAGACTTGAGAATCAAAACACTTGGCCAAATGCTAGGCCCAGCAGACCCTGACTGTTTCATTAAAATAAAATTATTTCACTGTCACTTCTTCCACCTGACAAAATGGCAAGAGCAGATTCATGACTCTTTTCTGTGTAAAGAACAGAGCAGGCACATCTGGGGCACACAGGGTAGCAGTGGTGGGGGCAGCTCGGGGTGGGATCGGAAGACAGCACGGCTAAGGACTTTCAGGTGTGCAGTCCCCCATTCCAAAGGTCTTGGGAATAAGATGAATTCATGGCAAGAACTCACCCCCATCTCTATGTTTTGAATTTCTTATGCTACGGTGGATATCCCTCAAAGTTTGTGTGTACTAATAGCTGTTCTTTTCCCTGAGATTGGCTAATTTACTTCTTATTTAAGACATAATTCTTTTTTAGAGCCATACTGATTGCTAATGGTATAACAGGAAAGAGACTTGCAAACATTATGCATCTACAGATGGCAAATAACTTGGGAAAGATTCTTCACTGATTCCTGTAAAACCTTATTGAGCTCACCTGTTTGGGTAGTTAGATTACATTTCTGTAGAAATTTTAACTTCATCATGGGTTTTATCCCATTGCTTTATCTCTCTGGCAATACAGTGAGTTCTGAAGGGACAGTGCTTTGGCCTCAATTATTCTGCTTGGTAAACCGGAGCCAAGATGTTAAGTGACTTCTCTGAAGTCACACAACAATAGAGCCATACAAAGAATTTGTCTCTAAACTCTAATCCCGTGTTTTTTCTTTGGATGATGTGTGAGTAGCTGCATTTGATTCCTTCAGATAACATTGTGCAAATAGTTCTCAGAGTCTAGCTCTATGCCCCCAATATGCTCATGCTTCTTCCCTGTCTGCTGGTCTGAGCTCGAAAGGCAGCTTTTCATTTTAGGACTAAAACTAGTGTCATTTCTTTATTCCTCCGACTTTGAGCATCAAGTTATGCTCTCCTACTCCTGTATTTATCAAATTTGTAAGATGTGGAAGCCATTTGAATGATGTCCTTTCTGGGGCATTATTTCTTTGCAATGATTCTCAACAACATCAGAATTTCCCTAAGGGACCTATAAAGATCACTAAATAAACGTGACTGCGCTCTGGGCTAAGCCTTAGTTATTGCATTTAGGTTTTTTCCCTGGCTCCTCCTGACACCATCGAATATCTCTCAAAGGAATAAATATGCTCCTGATGTGTCTCTTGGGGTTGGTATGAAAGGCTCCTCCTTTTAGCAGAAGTGGCAGTTTTTCCATTCTTCTAAAACGACTATTAGAATATTTATTGAGGTAATTAACATGTTCCATAGTAAATGTGGTGCAATTCACTACTTCCAAGATTAAGTTGAACTATAATATTTACTTTGGGTTGAACTTAGACCTGAATCTTGGGAAGTTTTAAATTTAATTCAGATAAATTAATTTGGGCTGGTAAATTGGGATACAAGCTATTTTTAATGACCTTTTAAAAATAATTTTGTGCAGTTTGGTTGGAAATGCCGCTAACGAATACTGAGAAATAAAATGGTTTTTTTTCTAAAATAAACTTTATGGCTTACAAGGCAATAATAGTCACTGTGCTTGTTAGAATGTGTGGCTTATGAACTACAGACAGTCCAAAATAAGAAAATAGTTACTCATGTATACAACACAATACAATAAACTTGGATATTCTTGAAATCGACAACCTTAGATTACCAGTTTAAATAAAATGAGGCAGATTAAAAAAAAGGGAAAGCAACCTAATCAAATAGTCTCTCTGTTCTGTTTCCACACCTCTTCCTTGGGTTTTCTTGTCTCCTCAATTAATTCTCCATCTGTATTGAGTATTAAAGAAATCTTTTATTGATATAGTGGTAAACAGCTGTTAAATCCTATATTTTTTTAATTCTTATACTGGTTTTGATATCTGTGTCTCTAGTTAATGTTTTCTAAATAGGAACACTTACTGATGCAACGACATTTTAACTACCATAATGATTCACCCCCTAGCCAGCACAGGCCTTGGACAGCACTCACTATGGGGACCTGTTTGGAACTTCCCTGCTGAATAACCTTTAGATAAATTCTGACTTGCTGACTTAGACAAGCTTCCAAGAATGCTTTTCTGGCTATGACTGTGTAGTCAAAAGTCATACTAAACTTGGAGAGGGAAGTGCTATTTCTTTAACATCACTTATTACACAAGGAAATTAATTACTTTTTTAAACTAATGTGTCTCTCTTCCTACTAGAATGTAAGCTCCATGGGAGCATCTGACAAATTGCTTGCTACAACAGATACCTACTAATGTGTGTTGAGTAAGAGAATGCATGAATGAGCAAGAAACAGAACAAACCTTGTAATATTCCTGGACATTCTCAATCAACATAGAAAAATGAATGGAAAAGAGAAATACAGCTGTTTTAGGTGAACTACTCATTACTATTTATCAGTTCCCTTTGACAATATTTTATATTTCCCGGTTATAATTTTTCCTCAATACTTCACACCATTTATTTTTTTGACCTGTTCTAGAATTTTTGCTTATGTTTTTATTGTTTTCTAATATTCTTATTATTTCAATTTTACCGTTGATTATTTTAAATAAAAATATTTTAAATGTTGGTCTGACTCTTCTATATCAATGACTTTATCTAGAGTGAATTCATGCCCCTATAGTTATTTTTTCTTTCTTTCTTAGTATTACATGATTTAATGCACTTTGGAATTTTGATTTACAAACTCATTTTGAGAGCAAATTTTGTTTTGTTTTTCTGATTTTGGTCTTTATTGTCATGTCTGGGGTGATTTTTTTTCAATCCTTTAAAATTTTTTGAGGCTTGTTTTGTAGTATAGCATGTGGTCTGGAGAATGTTTCACGTGTACTTGAGAAGATATATATTCTGCTATTGTTGGAGCAGATCATTCTATAGATGTCAAATAAGTCAAGTTGGTTGATAGTGTTATTCAAGATTTCTGTGTCCTTGCTGATTTTCTGTCCAGTTGTTCTTTCCATTACTAAGAATGGTAATGAAATCTCGATTATTATTGAATAGTCTATTTTTCCTTTGTTTCTTCACTTTTTGCTTTATGTGTCATTGGGCTCTGGTTCTGGTTCTGGTTCTAGGTCAAATTTTTAATTGTTGTGTCTTCCTGATATGTTGACCCTCTTATCGTTATGAAATGACTTTCTTTCTTTGTTTCAAGTATATCTCTTGTCCCCAAACCTATTTTGTCTGGTAGTAATATAGCTAGTATAGCCATGACATTACCATACAGAATAAATTTTTAAAGAAAACATTTTAACAGAGTTTACTCAAAATATTTTGTTCTGCTTTTGTTCTGGAGCTCTTTATATGAAGCTACCATCAAACATTGTGATACATGGTACTTTGACACATCTACTTTGATACACGATTGCCGTAGTAATATATGTAAATAATTAATCTTGCCACGTGAAATATCTCTGCAGATCATTTTAAATATTTCCATGTTATGAAGCATTACTCTCTGCGATCAATTATAGTATTCATGAAAATAAAGTCCTAAAATGGTCAGAAATAAAAAACAGTACTTTCGCAGTTAAATTCACAATTCCTTCAATTACGTACGAGCATTACATAGAACAGCCTGTAACTTTAAGTATTATTCTTTGGCAAGTCTGTAAGCTCAGCACAATGGCTATTTTGGTGAAAATTTTAAACACATAGAGCAAAGACCATTCAGCAGATTTTGTTTCCATATAATCAACTAACTAGTCAAGTCCTTGAAAAGAAACTATAATAAACCCTAAGGAAAAGATAAAACAGACTATTTAATATATCTTTCATTACTACTTTCAAGATACATCTGTGCTGGACTACAATCAATATTAAAATAGAGTCTATTTTGTTTTTAAAGATATTTGGAATGGGGAATATTTTTTGTCAAAATAACATTTCATTGGCTTTGGATACAATGACATAGACACTGAGAATATTATTCTTCTTTAAAAATATAACGAATATTTACTAAATGTCTACTATGTGCAAGGCCCTGTACATAGCACTGGCTATATGCGCATGCATTTCAAGAGCTTTCTCTCTAGTTCGGCTGTCTGCAGGGAAAGCGTGTGATGAGTGTTGTGATGGGAACAAGAACAAACATGAATGAGGAGGAACAGTCAGCCTCGGGGGCCTGAGAAGCCCTTCTGCATGACTAGTAATGCAAGTATTGGATGGTAAGTGGTAGTTCTTCAGGTGAAGAGGAGGAGACAGAAAGGACATCTCAGGCTGAAGAAGTGGTATGCACAAAAGATTTTAAGCAGAAGATATCCTCTAAAAAGAACAGTTTACTTTACTGTGGAGTAGCAAAGTTGGAGGTCTGGAGAGAGGTAATAAAAGTCTTAACCCTAAACCAGGGTGAGAAGGAAGATGGCTTCTCCTTAACTAGTGTGAATGGACATGGAGAGAAACAGATGGATTACAGAGCTTTAGGGGGAGAAAACTGACAAGACACAGAGAGAAAGAAATGAGGAGGATGGCTCTCAGAGAAGTGGCTTGAGAAAGTAGATGAATGGAATGCCATTTACTGGAATTAAAAAGTCAAGAAGAACTGTGCAGTTATTGGTGAAGGAGTAGCCAGCATGGGTCTTCAGGGTAGGCCCTGAAAGATGATAAATTTGGTTTTTAACAAATTAGTTTAAGTGCAGATATCTAGTAGATATCTAGATGTCAGATAAATTCATTCTGAATCTTAGAGATCTCTGGTAACATAAATTTTTAAATCATCAGATTACAGCCTGAAGCTATGGAACTATTTATAGACAGCAGATAAAAGAGTCAAGGAGAGACCTTGGAAAATTAATTGGCAGTCTTAGGAAGGGGGACCAGTGATGAGACTGAACAGGAAAATGCCTCTAAGTGAGGAAAGTCAGGAAAGGCTAATATCCCAGAAGCCAAGAGAGAGTTAGCGACCACCGCTGGGAAAATAAGACATGTGCTCTCTGTTTTTGAGATATTTGATGACGTTAATAAAAACAGACTCCATGGAAGTGTTCCGACTACCACCATATTGCAGGGAATTGAGAATTCAATATGTCATACAGAGCTGGTACAGGAAACTCTTCTTCCTGTTTTAAATAAATAACAATACAGAATAAAATGATTGAATACTAAAGAATAGCAGAATATTCCACCCCAAAATATGACTGCAGGAGTTCAGGGCATGCCACTCCAAAATATGCCACTTTGGCATATGGATTATTTTGAGCCATAGGCACTTGACAAACACCAAATGCAGGGAGGGGCTTTCTCTGAATTCCCCTTCGCTGCCTAAAGACAGATCCTCCAAAAGGAACTCAATTTCATAAGTCTCTTCCCTGGAATTTTCATCCAACAGGGCAGATTGATTCTTTTCAGAGGAGAGGAGATGAGAAATCGACACCACTCCCAGACAAACTTTGTCACAAACTATTATACCTCCATCTATTCTTCTAAGGGCCTATTCATCTTTCCTAAAAATCCCTAATTGTCCCCTAAGAAGTCTATATCCCCTCTCTTCTTTCTCTATTAATGTGGTATCTAAGCCTGAATTCTAAGCCACCTCAGGGAGATACTCATTTTTCCCTGGGCATCTCCCACATATACATGAGGTATACATGTTAATAACCTTCTGTTTGTTTTTATCTTGTTAACCTGTTCTTTATCACAGGAGGTCTCAGCTAAGAACTCAGAAGAGTAGAGGAAATATTCTTCTTCCTTCCCTCTTACAGTAAATTTAAATGTACAGCCAAACTTTCAAGAAAAAAATCTATATGTGCCAAGACTGAAGAGGAAACTTAAAGCCAGAAAGAAGAGTGGGAACTAAATACCAGTGGTCCAAAGGAGTATTGGCAACCAAGATGCAAGCTAGAGACTGGTGCTTTAATGCCTGCTGAGAATATGAAACAAGGCTTTGGGTCCAAGCATAATGAAGTTATTTATTATGAACTAAACTTTCTGCATAAATCTGTTACCACCCATGGCAAAAGTCAGAAGAAGTAAAACTTTACTGGACAGTGAATTTCTTAAAAGTGACTCATAGGGGCCAGCCTGGTGGCATAGTGGTTAAGTTCACGTGCTCTGCTTTGGCAGGCCTGGGTTCATGAGTTTGGGTCCCAGGCATGGGCCTACACACTGTTCATCAAGCCATGCTGTGGCGGCATTCCACATACAAAAAATAGAGGAGAATTGGCACAGATGTTAGCTCAGGGCCAATCTTCCTCACAAAAAAAAAAACTTAAAAAAATAACTCACAGCGGCCCACCCTATGGCACAGTGGTTGAGTTGGCATGCCCTGCTTCAGTGGCCTGGGTTTGCGGATTCAGATCCCTGGCACAGACCTACACCACTCATCAGCCATGCTGCGGAGGTGACCCACATATAAAGTGGAGGAAGATTGGCACAGATGTTAGCTCAGAGCTAATCTTCTTCAAGCAAAGAAAGAGGAAGATTGTAACAGATGTTAGCTGAGGGCTAATCTTCCTCAGAAAAAAAAAAGTAACTCATACAAAATTATAATCCCAAACCTGCAATGTCTGCAAGTGAGAACTCACATACAAGCTGTCATATAATTCCTGAAACCCAAAGTGAGGAATTAGTATGAAAGTAGCTCCTGCTTCTCAGAAGCTCATAGGTTCCCAGGAGAGACAAAGGTAAATCTACCCTCTAAAGATGCTTCGATAATACAGTGCACTTAGAATGAAAACATCTTTCACTGAAGAAGAGTATCCTCTAAAAATTATAAACCACACAAGGACATGAACCACTGTAGTGGAAAATCAGGAGATAATAAATAATAACCTATTTTTAAGCGTGAATATGGAGTAAATTCTTCACCTGCTTCAGAAAGCTGGGCTGTGAAGAGAAGAAAAAAAGGGAGGACATAAACTGTAGGGAAATATGGATTTTAGAACAAGAAAAACTTGATTATGTTTATGTGCTGATAAGAAGAAAACGCCATTAGAAAGGTGAAATTAAAACCATTTGAAAATTGGGGAATAGTCAGTACTAAAATGTTTCCGAAGAAATATTTAAAGCGTAAGTGGAGAAATTAGCCTTAAATGGTTGGAGAACAATTATTTTGCAAAAAAACAAAAAAGAGAAATAAGATTTAGATGAATAAGAATAAATTTGTAGGAAAGAGGAACAAGAAGTAGAGAAGTTTTCAATTTCCTAACATTATCGCACTTTATTCTTGCAACAATGAGATTTTGATATTGTTACTCATCTCAGAGAGAATCTGACATTGAGTGATTTGCCCAATATTTGCCTATTAAGGGCAAAGCTGGGATTAAATTCAGGTACTTTCTCTTCATAATCCTATGGTAGTCTCATACAATAAAAATTTTAGTGAAGCTCAAACACTATAGAGATGACCACATCAATCATTACAGCATCCCGGTAAGAGCAACTATTTTGTAATTTCTATTTCAAATATGAGGACACTATCATGCCATTTTCCCACAAAAGCTATACAATGAGAACTATACACCAAAAATGAACACATAGACTGTGCAAATTGTGCTGACATGACTGCAGAACTAGATAAAGTAAAATCGCTAATTTATATGTTACTGTCACATACGAACAGCATGAAAAATTTGTCACTGAACTGACCAGTTATCTTGTATCATCTGCAAACACACAGTCCTACATGCACACACACATACAGTCTAGTTTATAACAATTGCATGGGTTCCTATCTCTTCCTTTAGCTTTCAGTTTAAATTCTATCTTCCAAGAGAGATCTACCTTATCCACTCAATTGAAAATGAGTTCACCCTGTTAAATTCTATCACGGTAACTCTTTCCGTAATATCTTCCAATGGAAACCCTGCTATCCTCTAGAACAACTTCTAACACTTCCATTTGAGAAGCACAAGTTCAATATATCAAAAATTAGTTCAGGACATTCATTGAACAACTCAACAAATACTTATCTGAGTGTCTACTACCAACTAGATACTGTTATAGGCATGAGGATCCAGCAATGAATAAGGATATAAAGTCCCTGTCTACATAGAGCTTCATTCTAGAGGGGAACAAATAAATAAATAAAAAGAGTACAATATAATACTATAATATAAATAAAAATAGTACAGCACAATAGGAGTACAGCATAATACAGTAATATATAATACTAGCACATAAAATTAGTATATTATAATGTACAACATAATATATGTTATGCTATACACACAGTATAATGTATTATAACCAAGAAAAGAAGCACTGGCAGTGAAGAAGCAGAACAAGTTCTGGAAGACTTGTAGGGCTAGAAGTAGTTTATGTTCTCAGCAGCCAGGGTGGAGAAACTTTGTAATATAGGGTTGAGTACTCAGAGGGTATTGCTTCAGTAACAGAGCCAAATTATTCCCAAAATAAAGGTTGCTCTGGTTCCACCTAACAAAGCTTAAAGGTAATATTTTAAAGAATCAAAATATTTCACAGTAATTAAGCTACATCTCTGAACAAAGCACAAAATTATATAAAGAAATATCCAGCATCAACTTCATAAAACTAACAATGCTTGTATCAAATAAAAAACTACCAGGCATGCAAAGAAGCATGAAAATGCTACCCATAATGAAGAGAAAATCAATCAATAGAAACAGACTCAGAAGGCTGGCCTGATTGCATAGTGGTTAAGTTCACTCACTCTGTTTTGGTGGCCTGGGTTGGCAGGCTCAGATCCTGGGCATAGACCTACACACCACTCATCAAGCCATGTTGTGGTGGTGTCTCACATACAAAATGGATGAAAATCAGCACAGATGTTAGCTCAGGGCCAATCTTTCTCACCTTAAAAAAAAAAACAGACTCAGAATTGATGGAGATAATAGAATTAGAAACAAAAGATTATAAGCAGCTATTACAAATATATTTCCTAGGTTTAAGAATGTAGAGAAAAGCATGAGCATATTAAGAAAAAGCATGGAAGATACATTAAAAAATACCTGAGATGTACACTGGATGGAATTAATAGCAGATTAGTCATTGCAGAAGAAAATATTAATGATGTTAAAGATATAATAACCAAATGCATACAAAATAAAACACAGAGAAAGAAGAATGAAAAAAATGAACAGAGTATCATGAGCTTTGAGATAACATCAAGTGTGTGTAATCGGAAAAATCATGACTGAAATTTTTCCAAATTTGGCAAATAATAAACTCACGGATCCAAGATGTTGAACAAATACCAAGCACAATAAAATGAAGAGAAACAAAAACTATACCTAAGTACATTATAATAAAATTGCATAAAACCAGCAATAAAGAGAAACCCTTGAAAGCAGCTACAGGGTGGGAAAGAAGACACATTGCATATAGAAGAACAAAGAATAACATCACACCTCTTGGTAGAAACAATGTAAGACAGAAGACAGTGGATTTTCTTAAATTACTTATAGGAAATTATTATCAACCTGAAATTCTATATGAAATAAAGTTTTTTCAAAATCAGGGCAAAATAAAGATTATTTCAGGCTTTCAAAAAAGGAAAGAACTCATTAACAGCATACCTGCATAACAAGGAATGTTAATTGAAGTCCTTCAGGTAGAAGGAAAATGATATCAGATGGAAATCTGGATCTACACAAAAGGATGAAGAGCACCAGAAATGTAACTATGTGGGTAATTACAAAATACTTTTTTTCTTATTATGTAAAACTCTTTAAAAGATGATTTAATGTTCAGAGCAAAACTAATAGCTATATATAGTATTGTTGAGTTTATAGAATGTGTAGAAGTAAAATGTATGACAACAGTAGCACACAGGGCAGAAGTGAAATGAAAATATAATATTGTCAGATTTCTATACCGTCTGTGAAATAGTATTATAATACAATATTCCTTGAAGTTACACTGTGATTATTTAAAGATGTAGTATATAAATCTTAGAGCAAAAATCACACACAAAAAATGCATAGCTAATAAGCCAATAGAATATATAAAGTAAATCATAAAAAATACTCAATTAGCTCAAAAAAGAGTATAATATAGAGAAAAACAAAAGAACAAATGAGTCAAATAGAAAACAAATAGCAAGATGGTGGATTTAAACTCAACTATATCAATAATTATACTAAGTGTAAATGGTCTAAACTCCTCAACCAAAAAGCAGAGATCATTAGAATGCATAAAAAAGCAAGAACCAGCAATACAATACCTGTAAGAAATCTACTTTAACTATAAAGATACAAGTAGGTAAAAAGTAAAAGAATGCAAATATATATATATATATTTTTTTTTTTTTTTTGAGGAAGGTTAGCCCTGAGCTAACATCTGCTGCCAATCCTCCTCTTTTTGCTGAGGAAGACTGGCCCTGAGCTAACATCTGTGCCCATCTTCCTCTACTTTATATGTGGGACCCCTACCACAGCATGGCTTGCCAAGCGGTGCTGTGTCCACACTTGGGATCTGAACTGGTGAACCCCAGGTCGCTGAAGTGGAATGTGTGAACTTAACCACTGCACCACTGGGCCAGTCCCTGCAAATATGTTTTTAAAAAATAATAGATCTCACTCAGAATTTGGTGAATCTCAAAATTACAAATACCACCATAGAGAACCAAATAGCTAAGAAAATGCAAGACAAAATTTCTACAGCAGGTCCATAAAGCAACCGGCCTAAATTAGAAGAGGAAATCAGGGAGCTCTGAGAAGACTTATTTTAAAAAACAGAACAGACCCTAAACAATACATAGAACCAGAAAGTATGCTAGAAGCTACAGTATTAGTTATCTGATGATAAAAACAAATGCAATTTCTCTCACTAAGGGAAAGCAAAAGTCATCAGTGAAATCTAAAATCAGTTCAAGTATTATTTAAATAGAAAAAAACTAAAATGTAACATGAATTTGAGTAATTGTGTTTAGGAAAGTACAACTCAATTAATTGGATATTAGGAGCTGCTCTTTTCAGTGGTCTTGGGCCAGGATGTTGGAATTGTAGAAAAGATAATATAATACTAGCACATTTCCAACTTCATCAGTGGCAAATATTTGCATGGTAATAATTTAAATTCCACATATTGGTTTTCAAGCTTTAGATTGTTTGTGAAATGCAATAGGAGAGAGATCTAAATTTGGTTAAAGAGCAGAATACAATGTTTTCAACCTTGAAAATGTTGGAAGAAATAAAGTAGATAGAGAGAAGTTGAGAGAAAAATAAGGATGTTAATAGTAGAAAGTCAAGAAATAGAATTTTAGACATATTAATAAGTAAACAATAGGAAAATTAAATTAACAATATGTGTATAAATAATTGGAAGAGTAATCATGTAAGTAAAATATACATAATAGCACGCAGTCAATAGACATTATCTATCACTGATAAAGTAATCAATAAAACTGTAAACATATATAAAGTTAGGGAGGTAGTATATATTGAAAAAACTAAAAACTGAAACAGTAACAAGCTTCTTCTGAGGACTGGCAGCAAAGGAAAAGGGTGGAAGGGATGGTCATCGATAGTTTATCAACACAGGCTCTTCTGTAGTATTTGATTTTTCAAGCACGTCTAAATATTACTTTTATTTACTTTGCCTAGGAAACAAAGTTAGCAAAATATCTCCCAGTATGCCCACTCCATATCCTTGCCACAATGTCTGTCTTGGTTTCAGTATTTTCATGTAAAGAGTCTATAGTTTTTAAGAAAATCAAATATAATATTAGTTTCCTGTTCGTAAAACCTCCTACACATAATTGGTTATGAAACAACATGGATTCTTTCCTTATGATAATTTTTATTATGGATGCTGCATTTAAAATATATGACTACAGTATAGGCGGGGAAAAAGTTGTTCTCAGAATTCAAGGCCCTCTCTATTATGACCCCACTAATTTTTCAACATTATCTTCCTCTGCACCATGAACCATTTCTCACTGCCATGTGAGGCCACATGCCTCTGTCCATCATCCACACATGCATGCAAAGTAGTATTGAGTACCCACAATGTGCCAGTCACCGCAGGCAATAGGTTATAAGAATATGTAAAACACAGTCAAGCATGGAGTACACAAGAGGAAAGATTTAATATTCAGGAAGAACTCATCCAAGGTCTTCTTGAATCCCAAATTGACAAATACCACCATAGAGAATCAGAAAGTTGAAATGAAATGAAGATGGATGCTAGGGGCATTTCAGCTAGTCTCACTTCCTACATCAACTTCATAAGCTACACAATATAGAATCTTCCCTCAGCAAAAGTACAAATCCACATAAAGTGAGTCTGTGGGGAGCTGTCTGAAAAGAGGAGAAACCGAAAATGTTAAAACAATGAATTTCAAGGGTATACCTTATAGTAGAGCTCGCATCTGAAATTTCTTTCTCCTGACAATTCTTGCCCAGTAAAGATCTCCTTTCAATTCATAATATTTACTCCTATTGCTCATTTACTCATACTACTCACTTAGTCATATTGTCTCATAGAAGTACAAGCTAATCTCTTCTCGCGTTATTTAGCCTTTCACCTGTGTGTATGCGCGTGTGCTGTCTTCTCAGTAGGCACTTAGAATTGTGTGTTTTACTTCTTTGTACCCCACCAAGTATCCAGAGAAGCTTTTTATACAGAATCAAAGATGAGTAGTTATTGATGGAGGGATTAAATTCACATTAATGACAAAAAATTGTTGAAAATGAACAAATAGATTAATCTTTTAACTACTTATTTGAAACCATAATGCAAGTTACTAATTGAGCTTTTAAAATTACTGACCAGTTAATTGATGCCGTATAGACACAGTCACCAAAGAACTTACAGAAAGCCTGCCCTTTCATTGAATTAATTTTAACAAGAAATAAAATTTAAAAACAGATCCTACTAGACATTTCAGCCAATCATGTAAGATCTATCATTTGACAATTGATTGTATCTGTGATAAGGATTTAGAAATTAAAAGCTTAAAAACAGTTATAACTCTCAAGTGTGAGGTATAATTTGTGTTATCAGACACGAACCTTCTTACTTTATGACCCTGATATTTGAAAGATGGATGGTACAGCAGATGTTAATATCATCCTTCATTCTTAGCCAATCTTTTTATGAGAGTAAGTGCCAGGAGCCTCGGGGCATCATGTTACATCTAATTACAATATAAGAATGCCTGCATCAGAGGTTTAAACATTAAATACCCACATTTGTTATATGTGTTGTTTGAATTGCAAAGTAGAAAAAGTTATGACTAAATAATCTCTACCCTTTAGGAGCTGTGAATTTAAACCAGGCAGCATTTGGGTTGCCAAATGTAAGAGAGCACACAATACGAAAGACTCAGAGAATACACATTTCCTTACGCACAGAGCTGGAGGTGCATCTCAGAGAGATGGTTATTGCTGGTTAAGGAGGCAAGGATGTTCAAAGATAGCACCACTCTGATTCCTAAATCACCCTAAAAGAACAAGATAATAGTGTTTCAAGCAGTTTTAACAGTAACTCAATCAGTTAAATAACAAGTGGAAGATTTATTATATTAACACACAACCTCATTACAGCAGACAAGGGGAAAAGATATTCCAGCTGAAAAATGTCCAGAACTGCTAAGCCTTTAAGAAGAGGTCTTGCACCCTCCTAAAAAATTAGCTTATATTCAACTTCAGTTACTATACACCTAGAACTTCACTGAATCTGCAGGGAATGTAAGAGAGGTGAAAGGTATGATTCTTGACCTGAAGTAACTTGGAGTCTAGTTGAGGAAATGTGAATAATCCTCAAGGAACAATCAGAATACTACTTAAAGGAAATTAAATGTGATATATAGTATTGTTGTAAGTCTCCAGGAAATTCAAAATAAGAGAAGGTCAGCGTAGACTGGAATTAGCCACGGCAAGTCTCGGGGGTCAGGTGACTTTTCAACTGGGTTTTGAGTCACGTGTGAATTGTACGTACTCCCCATGGCATAGCCTGGGGTTTCCCTTGGATTTGGTGGATATCCAAGTGAAAGAGAAGAGCAGGAATAAAGACAGGAAATGAGTCCAGTATAAATAGAAAACAGAAAGAAGACAAAAATTCAGATGGAAAAATTGGGCCCATTGTGAGAAGGCCTGAGAAGAAAGTCAGAAAAACATGTTTCTGGTCCCTGAAAGACAAGGAGGCCTGGTAGGACTTGGGCAGCAGAATGAAAGGATGAAATGGAATCCCAGGAAGAACAATCCAACAAGGATGTGCAGAGTAAAATGTAATCCACAGAAACTTTTAGCAGGAAAGGCACCAGTAAATAATCTTGGTATCTGGGGATAAGAAATTCAATCAGGGTCTTGACAAATAGAAAGGAGAGGAAATGTCTCATTGTGAGGAGTTCTCCTACACAACAATCTTCCCCCGAACTTGCAGATCATTCAGTTATTACCTATATCAGGAAACAGTGTCTTGAAGATCTTGTAACCAATGCCCAATGACAACACGGCATTTGGAAAAATTCTCCCTGCACAGCCCCGATTAGGTAACTGAGCTTTCTGGACCTTCAGGCATCCTGGTGCAGACACTTCTTCCCCCCATAGAAAGAGATTAAGGTCATCCATTGTGCCACTTCTCAGAGGAGAGTGTGACAGCAGCAAGAAACAGGGCACAGTAGAATGTAAATATTCTGTTACCAGGGTAAAGAGCTGTGAGTTGAAAATGAAAGCAGTAGACCTGCTGGGTTTTGTCTAGTCACCCAGGGAAGGCTTGAATAAAACTCTTATTTATATTTCTTTTCACTGTTAACCCAGGTTAACCAAATTGACAGGCTTTTTAAAAATTTAGACTACCATTCCTTTTACCATCATTTTTCCTTTGTCATTATTAATGCGATTACTTTTATGATTGGAATTGGATGGGAATAACAAAAATAACCTGACTGTTAAAGTCCCCAAGCCATATTTGACTACAGTTATAAAGTTGGTTCCTACTCAGTAACTTAGGAAATTAAAAACACTAAATCTAGGATTTTCTCCACTGGGACCTAATCCAGTCCAATTTAGAAGTTGAGGATTTATAAAGGCTTTTCTGAAAGAAATGGGAAAATGTCAGCTACAATTTCTTGCTAGACTTGAACTGAATCTATTAACCTTGCCCAGAGAATATAATGTTACAGTTATCTCATTTACAATGTTATTGTATATGATTTATGGCCACAGTATCAAGCCTCAAACTAGGTATTGTAGTCTTAAGTTAAATTTACATGTCTGTAATACAAATGATTTTTTCTTGTTCAGATAAAAAGATATTAAAAAGTGATTTATAATATTTCAGTTGGATGGAAAATATACAGTATGACTTAGTCTACTGAAGGGAAAAAACATTAGTTAGACAGCTATTATGAATACGTGTGTTCACACTGCTTAATGCATTCCATCTTTTAATGTATGCCTGGTTATCAACCCCTAGACATCTTTTGAATTACATTATATTTAGAATACAATGAGACACAAATCTATATGAAAATCAGATTAAAAAGAAGAACCAAAAGGACAAAGAAAAAATACATCTTCTATGCAGTTCATCTAAGATTATGAATGCTAAAAGCAACTTAGGTACCATCATTTTTGCACATGTCCTCTCCTAACACCATATAATATAATGATCTTTAAATATGTCATACAAAACCCTCTCTAACTTGAGCCCCATATCAAAACCCAAGAGAATCTGCTTTACCATAAACTATAAGAGTTTGAGATCTGATTTGGGGGGTATGGTGTTTTATTGCAAAATGGTTGATATAATACCACTTGAAATGTATCATGACCTACAACTGAAAAGTCAGTACCAGTTACAGCTTAAAGATTTAGTAACACATTTACTAGCAAACAGACAACACCTAGTGTCCTGTAAATTTAAATTAAAAACAAAATCTCCTATGTGTCCTCTGTGTAGGTCCTATGGCATACAGAAATATTTCCAAATTACACGTCAAATAAATTTCGTAATTTGAGTATAATTAAAAATAAAAGTCCTGCTGATCAAGCTGTGTTCATTAACAATATATACACATTTATTGCTGCAGAGTGAAATGTATATATATCAAATCAAGCTAATTTTTTTCAGAATTTCTAGATAATTACTTATTTCTGTGTGTTTGAACAATATCTGTTCATATTTGAGAGAGCTTTTAAAATCTCCCACTATAGTTTACTTTTATCAACTTCTCCTTTAGTATCAGTTAAAATTATATTAGGCTTCTAGTAATAGCTAAAATAACAGAGACTTGAACAAGATGGAGATTTATTTTTTCTCACAAACCTGCAATCTGACAGGCACAGGTGTTCCATGTATCAGTGGAAAATCTAGTACCTTCTATCTTTCTATTTTGCAATTTTTAGCAGATGGCTTTAATCTCCTGTGGAATCACCACAGCCATCTTGTTCTTCTCAGGGTGACCTGTGAGTCACCTCATTTTCACAAATAGCTGCTGGAGGTCTAGCCATCGCATCCACATTCCAGACAGGAAGAAGGTTTAAAGAAATGGTTTTCGAAGGTACATGTCATCTGAGTAGGTCCACTTTAAAGAATTTTCCCTGAAACTCCACCTGAATATTTCTGCTTACATCCCACCAATGCCTTCAAGGGAAGCTGGAAAACACAGTTTGTTCACTTGGAGCAATGCTACTGGCAATACCCCAGTGGGGTTGAAACTTTATGTGTTTAATTGTCTTGTTAGCTATTATATACAGATTTATGACTGTTATATCCTTTTCACAGACTATCTTTATCTATGTAATGCTTTTAATTTTAAAGTACACTTTATCTAATATTAATATTAATCATTGTCTTTTTTGTGTTTGTATTTTCCAGGTTTGTCTTTACCCAATCCTGTATTTTTAACCTTTAAAATGAGTGGGTAGAAGTTACATATTTTTATTTTTGGACCGCAAAATGGCAACACATGAAGACGCTTTCTTTCTGGCTTTTTATTTTCTTTAGAGGAAAAATTTCCAATATTTTGCTCAGTAGATAGAAATGTCACTGGTGTTATTCATGCATGGGGCCGAGATGGGGTGGCTAGAATTTGATTCTTGTGCATATAAACTTTCAGTAATCCCCCTTTTTACTCCTGTGTCTGACCCACACTTCCTGCCATTCCTATCCTCTCTAAGCCCCAAGCCTCTTTTCAATTTCTCTGGAGACGATTGCTTCGCATCTCCCACCAATCTTCATCTTCCTTATTTGGATTAAGGCAACAAGTAGCTAGTAGTGAAACTCTTTAAGAATGGGGAGCTAGTGAATTCAACTCAAAGTTATTAAAAATTATTTATAATTACTTTGCTGTTTAGCAAAATCTCTCCTTTATTACTTTGAAACGCATAGTATTACTTTATTCAAAGTGTGCATGTTTAGGAATATCATTAGCTTCATGTAAATAGTTTAATTGGGCTACAAAAGGTGACTTGTATCACAAAAACAGGTCAATATTAAATACTTTCTTTCCAAAGATAATTTTCATCATAACTGAAAATTCAGATTAATCTAGTGAAAAGTGAGTTTTCCCAGATTAACTTTAACTCTATTCACGTGTTACTTTACAGCTACTAGTGATAAAGGGAAACAGTTCCTTGACTTGAACTGGAAATATAAGATTTAAATGGTTCCTTAGTTCTTTAAAAAAAAAAAAAAAAGTGTTTGTATGCCAATGTTCATAGCTTGAAGAGTTGACCACTTCCAATTTCACGGTCAAATAGACAAAAGGGTGAGCAGAGATCAATGCCATTTTAAGCTTTGAGTTTGCTAGCTACTTCTGATTCACCACAATCAATTTTAGTGACTAGGATTTATCCTATCTTGACCAGACAAGTATCCGTTTAATCAAAAGGTTGTCAGGCTCCAACACAGGAAAAAAAACAACGAATAAGTTTGGACTGTGTGTTTATGTTTTTATTTTGTGAAACACAGGTACCTATTACCTATATAAATAGGATATTTGTATTTCTTTTTCTTTCTTTCTAGATGATTCAAGATGGAACTTCAAAGTACTAGGTAATATTTTTAATTACTAATATATTTGGCCACCAACGATCTTATTATGTTTACATGATAAGCCCCTACATGGTTAAGTTGAAAACATAAATTTCTGCATTGGCTCTAAGAGTCCTCTATTCTGTCTGTGCCTCCTAATTGGGCAAGCAGTTTAGAGCTTCTTAGGAAGCTTAGTGGAAAATATTCTTCTTCAGCCTGCCTAAACCAAATCTGAGATCAAAGCACTTGACATGGCTGTCATGTTTACTCTAAGCTGCTTTACAAGAGAAACGAAAATAGGAAAAAAGGAAACTGGATCAAGAGAACCAAATACTTTTAATAACCCTTACTTTCAGCAAAATAGTTGGGTTATCCCAACTACTGATATTATTGAAGTAGTTACAAATAATATTTAGAAGAATCCCAGTAAAAACTCACTAGACCAGAAAAGACACAGACCATCAGATACAATGGTGGAAAATCCAAAATGCATATTTTTTGTAATTTTTCTACTTCTATTTAAGCATAAAAATGTTTTATGATTGCATTTGCTCTCAAATACAAAGTCGTTTTTATTATACAGTTGAAATTTAATTAATGAGCATAACTAAAACATAAAAACAATGTAATCTCATTAAAGTAAAAGCTAACAATCAATGCTGGAAGAAGTTAGAGTATAACTCGGCATAATGATTTGCTCTGGATAATTCATTCCTTTGAATCATATGCTTTTAGGTCAGAAATGTGAATTGACTTCAACAAAGCCTAGAAATTCCAGCAGTATTAAAATATTTTCTATGACCAGCATATTGCGTCAAATGAAACTAATCTGTGCTTCTTCGGGGAACAAACGTTTAGAAGAAAAGATTTAGGTATAGGAGAAAGGATGGAATATATGTGGATCTACACTCTGCCAAATAGTTTTCATATATTATTTTGGTTAATACTGATAAAATTCCTGTGAAGTTCAGAAGAGAGCCTTTTTGATAAATGGGAATATTGAGAATCAGAAAAATTATCTAAAAAACACAACTAATAATTGGTTGAACCAAGATTAAAAAATGGTTTGTCTGATTCCAAAATTCCACTAGTTTTTGCTAGGTATGGAAATTAATTAATGAACACTAAACACAATGGAAAGAGAAAAAAGAAATTAGGTTATATGATTTAAATCCCATTTGGCTGCTTCATGAGCTGTGATTCTTCCAAAAGCAATATCTATACCAAATTTATGCTGGTAATTTGCCAAAAACAAACAAACAGACAAACAAATGTGATAATTGCATGGGGAACTCTGTGGCAGATCCTGGTCAACTACTGTAAACTAAAAGTAGTATTTGCAGTCATATTTACATTACCATTTCCTTACATAATTTTAAACCACATCATTTCTTATTTTTTAATATAAATAGATTTTAAAAAATAAAATAAAACCTAAGTGTTCATAATATAAAGGAGCAATGCCAAGCATTACTCTTCATGCTTAAGGAACTTCACACCCTGTGTTTGCTTTCTAACAATCACTACTTTTAACTTTTTCAGATTTTTAGCTGCTCTTGGATACATTTTTGACTCTAAAAAGTATTGTTATGACACTATTTTCTGACGATATAAATTTGAGAAATTATTTACTGAATCTCTGCTTTGAAAGATGAGTCTTAGATTACCAATATCCCATATTTCTTCTTCCCAATTTTGGTGAGTCACTGTTTTGTTCTTCTAATGATTATTTTGGATATATAAATATGTTAATCTCAGTTTATTATTGCATCAACTGTTGAAAGTTCTCTTAAGTATCTCTTAATCCTCATGATATTACATGAAGTTACAAACATTCCTATCTTGCCTTCCACCCCTCCTTTTCTCTTTCTCCTTGCTTCTTCTTTCAGCTATATTTCTACTAGTACATTGCAAAAGTTAAGAACATCCTGTTTTTAACCATAAATAATTCTATTATTAAAAATTATAGCTCGATTCTGAAAGTTGAAAACATCCAGGGATGTTACTAGGGCTATATAAATATCATACACAAAAAATTAGATAATAAGCCAGGAATTAATTTGTTGATGGGTTGAATATCACAACAATTTTTCTTTTCAAATGAAACTGTTCTTAATATACAGACAAAACGTATTCAAAATTTCTTACATTCCAGAAGTTTTTCAAAATTAAACCATATGTTGAGGAACTTCATGTAAAAATAAGATTATATGGAGTTTCTTTTCATGGATTTTATCATTGCCTTTCTTTTTTCTTCTCGAGAAAGGAAAAAAATCCTTTTTTACTTTATCAATACCATCACTCAGCATCCCAATTTTATGGAATCCAGTCCATTCAAATAGAAGGCAATCTATTTGAAACCAACTGATTTCTTCTTTAGATTGATTGAATGTCCTTTGCTAGGTGTTTATTTTTGTATTATGAAGATATTCTGTTTCTACAGAACTTCCATATCTTTATTCTTCTCATTCTGTTTCCTAATTTATGTTGATTACATTGTTAGTTTTATATATCCAGGGTTGAATACACTTGCTTTCACTCAGTAATAATTAAATAATGTATTTATAATATTCACAGCTTTATACTTTGGAATCTATAATTAACAAAAATATTTGAGTTTTCAGTAGGTATTTTCCTTGGAGTTGGAGAAACTATCCATAAGAACGAGGTATAAAATCTTAAGTATTACTTCCAATATGCCTGAAGAAGCTGCTATCAAACTTACTCTCCTAGAGATAACCACTGTAAATTCTAGAAGACATTAATGGACAACTACCTAAAAGCATTATAGAATTTAAAAAAAAGCAGACAGGGCCAGCCCAGTGGCACAGTGGTTAAGTTCACTCGTTCCACTTCAGTGGCCTGGGGTTCACCAGTTCGGATCCCAGGTGCAGACATGGCACTGCTTGGCAAGCCATGCTGTGGCAGGTGTCCCACATATAAAGTGGAGGAAGATGGGCACAGATGTGAGATCAGGGGTATTCTTCCTCAGCAAAAAGAGGAGGATTGGCAGCAGATGTTAGCTTAGGGCTAATCTTCCTCAACAAAAAACAAAACAAAACAAAAAAGCAGACTAATTCTAGAAGGAAGTCAAAACTTGGGAAAAAGTAAAGCATGGTGTGAGTTTCCTGTTTTTAAGACTTTTACACTGAGGAAAAGATATAGTTGGCTCCTTGTATGTTAGATGAAATGCCAATGGAAAACATGCAGTCCTTCAGAGAACAGAGTTTGAGGCAACTTCAGTCTCCGGAATGTGAGGAGGAGGGGTCCAATAGAAAAAGAGAGACAGAGCAGGGGAGCCCTAATTTTTTTTTGTATAAACTCTGCCCAATCTCTGACTGATATTTGATCTACACAAGTATATGCCAGGCACAAAATGGTGTAGCTAAAGATAGAAGAACTGGACTGAAATGTCAGCTGCAGCACAAGACAGTTTACAGTTTTTCTCTGACGAAGAAAATTGCCTGCTAATACAAACAAACTAAATAAAAGCCAACTCTCTTCAGAAGGATATAAAAGAATATAGAATCTCTACAACATAAAATTTAAAATGTCCAGGATAAAAATCCAAAAGACTAAATATACAAAGAAACAGGAACATTGGACCAATCCTTAATAAAAGGACAATCAATCAAAACCCATCCAATGATGGCCAAGATACTGAAGGGAACAGACAAAGATTTAAACTTGCTATTTGTAACTATGCTCAATGAAGTAAAAGAAAATGTGTTTGCAATTAATGAACAAACAGGAAACCACAGCAGAGAAAAAGAAACTATAACAAGATCTAAATGGAAACTCTATAACTGAAAAATACAATAACAGAGGAATGACTCACTCAATTTGAATATAAAACAGTATAAATGATCCAATCTAAAGAACACAGAGGGGAAAAAAGTGTTAAGAAATTAGAAGAACCTCAAGAACCCATAGGCCAATATCAGAAGTTAATCATAAATGTAACTGGAGTCACAGGAGATGAGAGAAAAAAATTTTTTGAAAAACTATTAGTTAATTTTTTCCCCAATTTAGAGAAAGACATACATATACAAATGAAAGATGCTCAGCACAGTCCAAGCAGAATAAATACAAAGAAAACCATGTCTAGACATATTACAGTCAAATTGCTGAAAGCAAAGATAAAGGTAAAATCTTGTAAGTAGTCAAAGGAAAATAACACATTATGTACGTGGATGAATGAACCAAAAACCAATGACCGCATCAGAAGCAGAGAAGTCCAGATGATAGTGAAGAAACGTCTGCAAAATACTAAAAGACAGAACTATCAATCCAGAAGTCTATTTCAAGTGAAGCAATTCTTCCAGAATGAAGGACAAATAAAGACATTTCAGAATAAGAAAACCAAGTGAATTTGTTTTTCGGAAGTCTTGTACCGTATAAAATACTACAGGAAGTTACTCAGGTGAAAGTGAAATTATAGCGGAGGGAAACTCAGATCACAAGGAAGGGATGAACAGCATCAGACATTGTAAATATTGAAATAAATATAAAACATTCTTTCTCCTCAATTTTCAAAAAATTATAACATTGTATTATGCAAATTACAACATTTGTAAATTATAGCAAAAATTATAACACTGTCTTATGGGTTTTATATGTATATAGATGTAGGTAACATCTGTAGAATAAGGACAGACAGTAAAGGGAACTATACGGGGGCAAAGTTTCTACATTTTATGTGGAGTGGTAGAACAGTAATTTTAAGTGGATGGAAAAGATAAGAATTTATATTATAATTGCTAGAGCAACCACTTAAACGGTAATGCAAATAGGTAAGGCTAAAAGTCCAATAGCTAAAGTAAGACATATATCATATATCCAACTCAAATAATCCAAATAAAGCAGGAAAGGACGAATAACAACAACAAAAAAAGCTGAAGTGATAAATGAAAAGTAAACAATAAAAGCAAGACATATCCAATCACATCAGTAATTTTTTAGTGTTAATGTAACAAATATAATTAAACGCTCCAATTAAAGGGCAAAAGTTGGTCAGAATGAATAAAAGAGCAAAACCACACTATATACCTTCAAAAAAGTTGACCTTTAAGGCCAGCCCCAGTGGCCTAGTGGTTAAGTTAGATGCATTCTCCTTCTGTGGCCCAGGTTTGGTTCCTGGGTGTGGACCTACACCACTGGTCAGTGTCCATGCTGTGACATTGGTTCACATATGAAACAAAGGATGATTGGTCACAGATGTTAGCTCAGGGCAACTCTTCCTCAGGAAAAAAAAAAAAAAAATGACCTCTAAATATAGAGACACAGATTGGTTGACAGTAAGTAGATGAAAAAAATGTTTTATGTAGACAGTAAGCATAAGCCTGGAGTAGCTATTTTAATACTAGCTAAAATAGACCTCAGGAAAAAAAATAGTATTACTAGAAATAATAAGGGACATTTAAAAATAATAAAACGATCAGTACAGCAGAAATACATAACAATCATAAATGTAAATACCCCTTAAAACAGAGCATCAAAATTGAAGAGAGAGAATTAAAAGGAGAAATAGATAAAATCACAATTACATTTTAACATCCCTTTTATCAGATCAAAAGATCAGTTAAGACATAGATTATCTAAAATAAAACTATCAACCACTTTGACTTAATTGACATTTAGATAACACTATACCTAACAACTTCAAAATACATATTTATTTTCAGTATACATGGCACATTCACTAGAAAAGACCACATTCTGGGTTCTAAAGCAAGTATAAATTGTCATATCATTTAACATATCATAAATAAATCATTCTTGAATATACAGGAAGGAAGGAAGGAAATTGTACACAGATCATGTCTAGATAGTTTTCTTTTTTGTGTGTGTTAGCCTTCAACTTCTCCACCCCTGTTTTTGATCTAAAATAATTGTTGAAAACAGCAGACTGCTTTGTCTTTCCCTTTCTAGGTGCTTTTTTAGAAATAAAAATACAATGTTTCTAAATCCTGCAAATATACTATCAGACCCTAGGCAGGCTTTAATGGGTGTTTACTGTATTATTTAAAGATATTCAATTCTTCCTTTGATGGAGAACAAGATATAAACGAATGACATGATGAAATGTACAAGGTCTGCTAAGTATAGTTACTAGGTTGCTAGCCTGTAAGGTGTGTTAGACACACAATAAATACAGCCCGTGTATACTGAACACAGATAAAAATGATGGAACAAATGAGCGTTAACTTGTAGATATACAGGAATGGAAGGACTGACTAAACCTTAAATATTCATAAATCATGGATCATATTACTCCCAGTTGTCAGTAGTGTGATCCCTATTGTGACACTGTCACCCACTGATGACACCCATTTTGGTCCCATGTGACCCCTGCAAGAGACAGACAGATAAAATCCATGGCTGCTCAGCAAGTCATCAGTGATCTATAGCTATTGGCCAGGCATACTTGCCCCTGCGTCTCTCTAATCGAACAAGCAAGTGACGGGTCAGAGGACCTTATATCTTGTGAGTGCCCTTTCTAAACCTCAACTCTGGTCCTTGTAACTACACTGGCAGCAAAGCAGGCGGATGAAGCAGAGGGAGAGAGAGAGATGGGCATGAGAACATTGTGTAACACAGGATTCAGGTAGTAAGCTCCTTCCACTCCAGATGCATCCTACTATTGTCAGTGTATAAACCTACACCAATACTTGCTTCCTGCTACATTTTGGAAATTGGTTAAATAAACCATTTGACGTGAGCATGTTAATTTCGTCTGTGGGTCTCTGTTCTGCAACCTCTGGGACAGCTTCTATGAATGCCACTGTTACAGCAAATGACTTTCCACAGTGGCACTATGCTCAGGTGACCAATCGTCCGAGGAAGTTAACAAACTCAAAGACTGTAAGTTAAATACATGACTGGCAGCTGCTAATTGGATTTAGCCTAAAGGCTGAATTTGCTTTATGCCCTGAGTCCCTAAGAATTAAATATAGTCACAGTGAAGCCTGAAAAGAAAAACCAAAATTTAATGACTTAAGCACATCACATCAATTTTGAAAGAGATCTCAGAATTTCCTAGAGGTTGCATGATTTTAAGTGATTCCAAATAAACTAACAGCAGAAGAAACACACACACACACACACACACACACTAACAGCAACACCAACAAATATTTTCTTTATGCAAAAACAAGTACTGGACAAATACTGAATTTGGAGGCAGAAAACTCTCAGGCCTGTGGCTCACTTGACCTGTCTGTTCTTCTGATTATCTCTTTCTTTAGCACAGAATCGCGGTAAAGATTAAACACTTTAAGCTTTTCAGATTAGAATAATTTAAAGAGCCAAAATATCAGGACATTTTACATTTTCTAAGTAGAGATGTTTTTCCTCTAACATAAAGTGCTAGTCTAAAATATCAGTAGTTTAACCGTTGGGAAGTTAGTTGTCTTTTTGTTAGAACGTCTTTAATTTGTCCCTTATAATTTAGTAAATCAGCTGTTTTCTCTCCTGTTTGTGCATCAGAACCATGTGGGAAGATTTTTCATACTAGATACATGAATCTCAGGCTAGAGTTTCTTGGGTTTTTTAAGTTAAATTGGTCACAGGTGAGATTCCATATACTAAAGAATAGAGTTTTGATATCTTAAGTCTCCAAATTGATAGAAAATTTGTCTTTTAGCATTATTAGTAGAATAATTGAATAAATCGAAATGAAGATAACCAATCTGAGGTATTTTAAGTAACGTTTTAAAATATCAGGTACATGAAGAAATCTTATAAACCTGACTGAAAAACAGGCCAGACTAAATATTGTATATTTATCACCCCTGGGCACCCAGAAGGAGTAAAACAGCCTAACAAAATGTTGCCAGGTAAAATGCCTTTACAGAAACTGATGAAATTATTAGATAAAAATGATTAATGCTTTTGGATTGGCAATGATAGGATAGTTGTCAAAATGTGAATATTTCTAGGGGTCAGAAAGTCGAGTGCTCCACCAATGTATTTTCAAGTATGTCTCAATTTCTTTGAATCTCATTTGCCTAACCTGTCACTGGAGTGCTATTTTCTGAAGACCTTTCTGGCTAGGAGGGCCTAATATGGTCTCCCACTACAGTCACTCATCAGTAATCATAAACCACTCTGCTGCCTTCTCCTCTCCCTCTTTCTCCTGCTGCTTCCTCCCCTGAATCCAGAGCTAGCAGCATTACAGGAGTCGTTATTAAGATAATTTGGAGTTTTCAAAAAAAATCTATGGATTCTGAATGAAAGAAGAAAACAACCGTAAAGCAAGAACAGTCTATGGCAAAATGATGTATCAGTGGACTCCCAGAGAAGACTGGCTGGTGCCTCGGTCCTAAAATCTCTTCTTGCATCTATCTGAAAATGGTCTCGTCATCTGCTTCTTGAAATCTCATCTTTTGAAGATTCTCAGTTTCACTGTGGGCCGATGTTAACTTCATTGTTAGTCACTACTTCAGGGTCCTGAAGCAGCCTAACCAGGGCATTTCTACCACAATTCCACACCCAACGTCGAAAGATTTGCTAAATGTGGGACAGGACATACCTGCCTCCCCTACATCATGTTTTGATTCCTTCCAACCCCACAATCCATGTGTGAACCAGTATAAAAACTTTGCTGAAGAGATGCAATTAAAGTGAAATATAAATGCAGCCAATTAAAAGATTATCTCAATAAGTGAGGGGAAAAAGTATTAAAACGTTAAATCTTTCATAAGGCACACACAGTCCTAGACTTGTTTCCTTGTCACTGGTCTTTTCCCATCTCAACAACTCCTCCTTCAAATATCCATTGGCCAAACCACAACTCCACCTAGAGACCACTACCCGTTCATAACAACTCCTTATCTAAGGAAGTCTCTTCCTCCCCCTGCAACAACCCACCCTCCCAGTAATCCACCACACACACAGTGATCTCATTAGTTCAGATCCAAATCAGAGGAAGTCAGTCTACAGTAACATAATTAAGGAGAATGAGGGACCCAATGAGGAGTGGGACTGTCCTCCTAATGAGAAACTCTTGACTCAATGAACCCATCACTCCTTCTCTCCTGAACTCTTAGTCTTTCCCTATAAACTCAAGACAGTCTTTTTTTCCTGAGAAACAGTGGAAAAAGAGCAATCATTCACTGCCTGAATTCAGCAAAATCCACACTTTAGACATCATTATGGAGAACAGCAGAAGTTTCTTTTTGTTCACCTTCAACAACTCTGTGCAAAGGGTTGGGAGTGGGGATGCCCTTAGCTAGTGACCATTAACACATATTATATTTGCATGATTCCAAATTAACAGTTTTTCTGAGGAAAACAAAACCACCACTGCATTAAACATGCACATTAATAATAAGGTATATTACAACTCCAAAGGTTAAAATGTGAAACAAATGTGCATCTTGGAATATAGTTTATCAAGTATTATACATAGAGATATACATATACTAAAAATTCTTTGGCAAACAAATTTTATTCATCTTGCCCCAGAATTCGTCTTTCTTCTCCATAGACTCATGGGATATTTGAAGTGCATGCGACATAGTGATCTAAGCCTCGTGGTTTTCCAAGGCCCTGGAGAAGACCACTGAAGGTGGAGATTGCCTTTATCAAAACACCGTGCTAAAAGCATCTGAAATGGGAAATTTACTCTCATTTCCCATAGAATGGGCCCCTCTAGACACCAGATACCAGAACAAGCAAGAAAGTGGCCCCCCCAACCATCTCAGATAACTGCAATCTCTGCCAACTTCAAGAAATCCTTGAACCGTGAGAGTTGCTGGCAGACTATCTTGTTTCACCCCAGGGATCCGGCTTACTAGATGCTCACACATTTCATCACAGGGATGGGAGCTCAATTTGTCTAAACGGTGGTCTCTACACTGTCTTCTGTTTATTCCTCCTTCTTAAGGCGTTTACTCCCCCTCTCTTTCCAAGTTTTTTACTTCTGGGCACCCTGGAATTACTTCATCCGTCCTATCCTGAAAGGTCTCACTCTGTAGTACACGCTTTTATTTTTTTTAATTTTTTAATTTTTTTAAAGATTGGCACCTGAGCTAACAATTGTTGCCAATCTTCTTTTTTATTTTTTCTGCTTTTTCTCCCCAAATTCTCCCAGTACATAGTTGCAGATTTTAGTCATGGGTCCTTCTAGTTGTGGCACGTGGGACACCACCCCAGCGTGGCCTGATGAGTGGTGCCATATCCGCATCCGAACCAGCAAAACCCTAGGCTGCCCACGTGAAGAGGCTGAACTTAACCACTCGGCACCGGGGCGGCCCAGTACACGCTTTTAACTACACAATTATTGCAAAATCTTAGCTACTGCCTCTGTTCAATGGTGATTTATAAAGCATCTGGGAGGCACTTGGAAGTGCTCAATTATCTACTTTCACTTCATATCACGCTTCCATCTCCTTTCTGTGTGTGTGTGTGTGTATGAGTGTGTGTTAAAGCAATCTTAATGCCACACTTGCCGAGAGGTCCTCACAACACTAGTACTTTTCAAACTCTGGAAACAAATCAAGAAAATGAAACAATCAAGACCAAGAAAAGCAATGCTAGAGCTTGGTGGAAGATAAAAGTCAGGAGCTTGTAATTAAAAGTAAAATTGGCTGTAAATTAAAGGCTATCTCCTCCCTTACCTGCCAGGTAAGACCAAAAATAATAAAGGAAGTCTAGATTATATTAGCCATCTCAGTGACCCATGGGGGTGCAACCACTCTCTCCAAGAAAACTAATTTCTCTGAATCGAAAATAGAAATACAAAAACTTTCTATGACATTGATCCAGCCTTCAATTCAGGAAAGGGCTGATCACCTGTTGCTCACCATTTAGCACTGTTATACTGTCATGACAACTAACAACATGATCTCTTTCACAGCGTGTATGAAAGTATTCCAATTCTTGCTTGTTCTTTCAGATTTCCTTAGCATGGACTACTATTCATGAATATTTGGTTTTGTTTTTCTGGCTTTGCTCTCTCTCTCTCTCTTTTTTTTTTTTGCTAGCACATTTCCTAACTACCTATTTTTTGGTTCATCTTTATTGACACAACCATACCAGCAATGGGAAAGTTCTTAGCGTTAAACTTTTAGTTATTGCGATATCCAGATGTCTGGCGTCTCCATAGCTAAAGTGAATTTATAATGGATTGAATTTCCTGTTTTTATTCAGATATTTGGATATCGTGTAGATATACTTCTACTCTTTGAAGAAGCAAAGTAAGAATAATGTTTATGTAAGTTTATGGAATTTAACATAAACATCACTATCTTTGCAGGGATCTGGTTCTGTCATAGCATGACATTTTTATATAAATTAAGTGGCAGAAGATATATTGATTCTCTTTGCATAAAAATAGTTCATCAGTAAACATACAAAAGTTATACTATATCTATTTGTGGCACACATAGCACATCCTCTATTCACACAGTGAGATACTGATTTTCAAATGGTAAATGGGTTTTGTGCAAGTAACAACAATCCTTTCACTCCACTGAAAACCAAGTTTCCTATAAGCTTTGAAATTGTCGCATACAATTCTAGTTTTGTGATTTGACTTTGGCAAACATACTAAAGAAACCAACTAACTAAAATCTACTTAAAAATTTCAGTTTTAAAAATCTCCATTTTAAGATAAAGAAAGGCAGCTTATTGCTGACTAGTTGGTCAGAAGTTTTCTATTTCTGTTTAACTGAAATCAGAGTGATCCCCAAACTGAGTTTTTGCGTTTCTATATTCTCAACAATGGTGGCTAAGCTGAAACACAGAAATTACTCTGCAAAAGCCAATAACCTATGATTCTGCTCTTGACCATTACTATTTTTATAAGATAAATGTATAGATACAATCTGAGTTGATATATATGCTGGATATGCCAAAGAAAATACAACAAACAACAATAACAACATACTCAACTTTTTTCTCTATGAAAAAACTGCGGCTCCTTAATTTTGCACAGTGAAAAAATGGTACTAATGTATATTACAAAACCTTTCATAAAAAAGTCATCAACATTAAATTAACAATATCTTAATAAAATTATTAGGTGACCAGAGAAATTCTTTAATCTGATTAATTAATGTGCAACCTCTTAAATAAGAGAAATTCTATAACAAAAAGTATTTGTCCATGTGAAGTGACACAGTTGGTAATTCAAGATTATTTTAGCTGTCAAGATATTTGTGGGGATTTGATCAAGAAATTTAATTTCATACTTTAACTTGTATTAACATATTCCTGTATCCAACTCTTAGAAAAGTTGATCAAGTTATCTAAAAAGTATATTTTATCTAGCCAAATATATATCTCTCAAAGTTTTATGTTTAATCTCACATTCTCTCTCAGCATCTCAAGGTAACTTCACAAGTAAACATTATCTTAAATGTGACCTCCCTTTATTCTTATGCTTCTGAAGGAATTATTGAGAAAATTAAGTGTTCTCTCTCTATGTACCCAAAAATACTGAATATTTGCTGTTACACAGAGCACTAATACACTCTGGAAAATACCAAAGAGATTTAGAAATAGTACCATCGTTAAGAGGTATATAGTATATTTGAGAACTAATTTATAACCAAATGAAAAGACAAATTATTATGCAAACCATCATATAATTTCCAAATGAAATCTCATGCAGTTAAGAAAAGGGTAGAACGCTTAGTGGTTTGAGTATGTATTAGTATTACGTATGCTATGACTTGGTGCGTGTTTTCCTTCGTGTGTTTCTCAGTCTTTCTATCTGGTTTTTGTGGGTTTAATTCCTGTAATTCAGAGCAATTTAGTGTAAGATTGTACCAGATAGTTTTGCAACAATAAATGACTCTTTCACTCCTTCATCGCACCCTTTTAGTATTTTAATATTTGATTTACTCGCTTACTTACTTTATTTCCCCGTTTGTGTGTGTGTGTTTTCTGGGTGCTTTAACTGGTACTTGTAACAACAGAAAATCAGAGAAATTTCATAGGACAATGGTTTGTGCTGACCTTGAAAGATGTACAAGGCTGCAATATTTTAGATGTGTTAATTTTTATTTATAATCACTGTAGAATGTTAAAGTACTTATGCTCCACTATCACATTTCTAAAGAGAATTGGCAAACTTTTTTACAAATACAATATTGATGGATACGTGTCTATTCACCTCCATGTACACATCATAAGAAAAGAGAGATCTTTAAACCCTAAATCCACAGCATAAATTAGTCATAATGTACAGAAGAAATTATTCAAATCTACAGCATTAAAAATGTTTACTTTCTATTTAAGAATTTGCAGATAGAACTTAAACTTTACTAATATTGGACATTGGTGCAATGTCAATACAATTTATTGGTACGTTAAATTTCTTGGTAAAAAAAGTGGTATATAGCATAATGAAAATAAAACAAAAGTTGCTAGCCAGGTTCAAGTTTATTTTACTTTGGTTTTCCAAGGTCAGGCAAATTAATTTTAGCATATACGCAAATATCTACAAGTATTTAAATTTTAAAGAATGAAAATTGCAAGTGCATGAAAAACATTTAAATATATTTTATTTTGTAAAGATAAGGACAAGTAGAAGTTTGTTTTTCTTTTCAACTAGTAGGGTATTTAAATTGTGTCCAGTTATTTGCAACTATTATTTGCAGTTATTTCTTTTCTTCTGCTTACTTCAGGTTTAATTTGCTCTTCTTTTTCTAGTTACCTAAGATGGAAACTTAGATCATTGATTTTTAGATCTTTCTTCTTTTTCTAACATATGCATTCAATGCAATCAATTTCCCTGTACACACTGCTTTCACTGTATCCCACAAATTTTGATAGGTTTTCATTTTTATTCAATTCAAAACACTTTTCTCCTTGACCCATGTGTTATTTAGAAGTATGTTGTTTAATCTGCACGTATTTGGGAATTTTCCAGTTCTCTCTCGGTTATTGATTTCTAGTTTAATTCCATTGTGATCTGAATCACTGTATGATTTCTCTTCTTTTAAATTTGTTAAGGTGTGTTTTATGGCCCAGAATGTGGTCTATGTCAGTGAATGTTGCATGTGAGCTTGAGAAGAATGTGCATTCTGCCCTTGTTGGATGAAGTAGTTCTATAGATGTTAATTACATCTACTTGATTGATGGTGTTGTTGAGTTCACTATATCCTTACTGATTTTCTGCCTGCTAGATCTGTCCATTTCTGATAGAGGGGAGTTGAAGTCTCCAACTCTAGTATCGGATACATCTATTTCTCCTCACCGTTGTACCGTTTTTTTGCTTCTGTAGGTAGACACTCTGTTGTTAGGCATATACACGTTAAAGATTGTTATGTCTTTTTGGAGAATTGACTCCTTTATCATTACGTAATGCCCTTCTTTATCCCTGATAACTTTCTTTGCTTTGAAGTCTGTTCTATCTGAAATTGATACAGCTACTTTTGCTTTCTTTTGATTAGTGTTAGCATGATATATTTGTCTCTATCTACTCACTCTTAATCTATATAGGTCTTTGTATTTAAAGTGGGTTTCTTGCAGACAATACATAGTTGGGTCATTTTGTTTTTGATCCACCCTGACAATCTCTGTCTTTTAATTGATGCGTTCAGACCATTGACATTCTAAGTGATTATTAGCATAATTAGATTAATATCTACTATATTTATTATTGCTATCTATTGTTTCCCTTGTTCTTTGTTCCTATTTTTGTCTTCCACTCTTTTGCCGCCTTTTGTGGTTTTAATTAGGCATTTTATGTGATTCCATTTTCTCTCCTTTTTTAGTATATCAGTTATACTTCTTTTTTCACTTTTTTTAGTAGTTTCCCTAGAGTTTGAAATATACCGTTACAGCTAATCTAAGTCCACTTTCAAATAACACTCTACCACTTTATAGGTAGCGTGAGTACCTTATAATAACAAACCATTCCTAATTCTTCCCATGCCTTGTATCATTGCTGTCATTCCTTTCTCTTATATATAAGCATACGTAATCAAATACATTCCTGGTATTATTATTTGCAACAAAATGTTATCTGTTAGATCAATTAAAGAATAAGGAAAATAAACATTTTCGTTATGCCTTCACATATTCCTTGACTGATGCCCCGCCTTAGTTTACGTAGATCTGAGTTTCTGACCTACGTTATTCTCCTTCTCTAAAGAACTTTTAACATTTCTTGCAAGGCAGGTCTACTGACAACAAATTTCCTCAACTCTTGTTTGCTTGAGCAAGTCTTTATTTCTCCTTCACTTTAGAAGGATAATTTTGCAGGGCACAGAATTCTAGGTTGGTGGTTTCTTTCTCCCAACACTTTAAATATTCATTCCACTCTCTTCTTGCTTACATGGTTTCTCAGAAGTCAGATGTAATTCTTATCTTTGCTCTTCTATAGGTAAGGTGTTTTCATCCTCTGGTTTCTTTCAGGATTTTTTTCTTTATCTTTAATGTTCTGTAGTTTGAAAACGATATGCTTAGGCCTGGTTTCTTTTGGCATTTCTCCTGTTTGCTGTTCTCTCAGTTTCCTGGATCTCTGGTTTTATGTCTGATATTAATTTGAGGAAATTCTCGGCCATTATTATTTCACATATTTCATCTGTTCCTTTATCTGTTTCTTCTCCTCTGGTTTTTCCATTACAAGTATGTTACATTCTTTGTAGTTGTCCCATAGTCTTTGGATATTCTTTTCTGGTTTGTCGCATTTGTCCTCTTTGCTTTGTGGTTTTTGAACATTCCATCGATGTATCCTCTAGCTCAGAGATTCTTTTATCAGCCGTGTCCAATCTACCAATAAACTTATCAAAGGCATTCTTCTTTTCTGTTATAATATTTTTGATGCCTATAATTTCTTTTTGGTTCTTTCTTAGGAGTTCCGACTCTCTAGTTACATTGCCAACCTGTTCTTGCTGGCTGTCTACTTTATCCATTAGAACTCTTAATGTATTAATTACAGTTGCTTTAAATTCCCAGAATGATATATCCAGCATCCCTGCCGTGTTTGTGCCTGATGCTTGCTCTGTCCCTTCAAATTGGGTTTTTTCTTTTTCGTATGCCTTGTAATTTTTTCTTGATAACCAGACATGATACACTGGGTAAAGGAAATGCTGTAAATAGGCCTTTGGTAATGCAACGACGAAGTGCAGAGGAAGGAATATGTTCTATAGGCCTGTGATTAGGTCTCAATCTTTTAGCGAGCCTGTACCTCTGGACTGTGAACTTTACAAGTGTTTCTCAGGGTGTTTTTCCTCCTCCCTAAAGTGGGACATGATGGCTACACTGGGCTGGAGTTGGGTATTTCCCTTCCCCCAGGTCAGTTAGGATCTGATAATACCCCAGTAGGTTAGGCTCTGGTTAACTAGTTTTTCCTGAGGGCAGACTTTACTAAGAACAGAATTCTCTGGAGCATTTCAAAATGGTTTCTTTTCCCCTCCCCTTGCCAGAAACACAAGGAGATTTTTCTCTGATATTTACTGTGGGAAACTAGTTGAGTTCCTGGAGGTAAATCTTACAATATTGTGGGAACCACCCTATGACTGGGTCCCCCTGGACTTTTTAACTCTCACAGTTGCCCACATTGAACCTGCAGTAATTCATCTATTACAGTTCCCTGTTTCAGTTTTTCCTACCCTGGCACTGGGTGCTGTTCGTGAGTCTCTGCTCCAGGAAGCCATGACTCCCCATATCTGCTTGTCTGTCTCTGCAATCTCAGGGGCAGCTGTTTGCCCTGTGTCCTCCTCTCTCTTACCTATCCAAGAAGAGTTGTTGATTTTTCAGTCTCTTTAGCTTTTTACATGTTATTAGGATGGAGTGGTGACTTCTAAGCTTTTTAATATGAAAAACCAGAATTCACCCACAACATTCATTTTCTAAAATGGAAAAAGGCATTTCTTCTAATTTTAATAGTTTGCAAAGAAAGCTACTTAGTGCTGAGTTCTGAGTTCATGACATTTTCATTTACAATCTAGTTTGCAAAGAATCATTTTTTTAAACTGTAATTATCTTCTCCACATGGTAAAGTTAGTTAAGACTGCTTCTTTGTAACTCTTAGAAGATGTTATATGAATCTTCATGACATACGGAAAAGAGATCAGACTTTGCACAGATTTGGATGGTTCCAGAGGTTATAATTTGGTTATTTCTATAACTGTATTTCCAAAAACTGTCAGCTTTTCATCTCTAGTAAATATTATATGTATATATTGTCTTGCAAAAAAAATATAAATCCCCTACTTATTATCCACTTTTTCTAATAATCTTCTTGCTGTAATGCAAATCCTATTTCTCAATAAAGAATCTTCATGCATTTAACAACAGAATTTCAAAATACATGAAGCAAAATCTGACAGAACTGAAAGGAGAAATAGCTAAATCCACAATCATGGCTGGAGGCCTCAACCCTCCTCTTTCAGAAGTAAATATAACTAGTAAACAATAAATCAACAAGCAGGTAGAAGAGCTGAGAAAATACCATCTAGCAAGTGTATCTAATTGCCATTTATAGAAGAGCACACCTAACCAGAGCAGAACACATATTCTCTTCAGGTGCACATTGAACAGTCATCAAGATAAATCATGAAACAAACCTTTGGTTGGCTCTCCTGAGTGACGAGACAAACCTTACAACTTAAAAGAATTGAAATCATGCAGGGTACGTTCTCCAGCTACAATAGAATTAAACTAGAAATCAATAACAGGAAAGCAACAGAAAAATACCCAAAGATTTAAATATTAAACAATATACTTTTAAACAATGCATGGTCAAAGAATGTCTCAAGATAAATTAGAAAATGTTTTGAACTGAAGGAAAATGAAAATACAAGATATCAAAATTTTTGAAATATAGTTAAAGCAGTGTGTGTAAGAAATTTATAACATTTAATGCTAATATTAGAGTAGAAGACAGATCTCAACACATAATCTAAGCTTCTACCTTAAGAAACAAGAAAAACAACATCAAAATAAACCCAAATCAGGAGGGAGAGAGAGAATAATAACAGTAAGAGCAGCAGTCATTGAATTTGAAAACAGAAAAACGATAGTGAATATCAATGAAACCCACAAGCTGATTCTTTGAAAAAACAAATAAAATTGATAAACCTCTAGCAAGACAAAGAAAAAGAGGGAGAGGACAAAAATTAATAATATCAGGAAGCAAAGAGGGAATATCATTGCAAACCTCACAGGCATTAAAAGGGTACTGAGAGACTACTATGAACAAGTAGCCCTATGCACAGAAATCTGACAGCTTAGATACATTACCTTGCCCACAGTTACCTAGAAGCCCCCTTACTCCTCATGCTGTTAGTTCTTCCTCACACCTCATGTTTTACTGTCTAATGAACTGTCTTGCTCCCTCTCAATTTTCCTGGCACAGAATAGTAGTATTAGACATAATAGGTGAGGAACATGATTCACAAAGACCTCACTTACTCGCTTTGACCAAGTCATGAAAGATACAGCAGAATTTAGGTACCCAAAAGTTCTGGAGCGATCAGGCTTGCTACAGAAACTTTTTACCTGAAATCCAGATTACAATCCATGATGACCTCATCTTTTCTTTCTTTCCCAAATCCAGCTCTGGACTTCTTCCAAAGCGAAACTACCTACATCAGAATTCCTCAACTTCTGATAAAATCACTATTTACCTCGTTTGCGTGCTATCCTGTTTCTCCACAACATCTTGCTGACTTGAGCACATCCTCCTGAATTTACTGTGATAAGTTATTACTTTTCTTTTAACTTAAGTTGATATAGTTTTCCTCTTTTAATACAATAGATTTATCTTCTGATCCCTATAACCCAATATGTCACTATTTTCCCGTAATTTCTATTTGCCTCTTTCAGAGCAATTATTACAAGCTATAATGGTATTTTGTTCTATGTTTTGTGTTTCTTCCCTACTAGAATGTAAACTGTAAGCTCTATGAAGGCAAGAATCATGTCTGTCTAGAGAAACCATTGTATCTCTAACATTTAAAAAATTATCTGATGTAAAAAGAACTTTCAGTAAATAGTTCCTGAATTATTAAATAAGTGGGTTGTTTTCATGTATCAGTGCTGTGAATTTCAAAGTGGATTTTAAGGTCAGTGAAAAAATAGAACTGAAGCTGAAAGGCCCTTTTTAAGTACCTACTCTGTATCACTTTACTTAGGGTGTTTTATTTGTTATAAAACTAGATAATGTAGGTATTATGATACCCACTTTATAGAAGAAGAAATTAAGATGCAGGGAAATTAAGTAAATTCCTTAAAGTTTAGCTGCTCATGGCAGAGCTTAATTTTAAGTCCATTCCCTTCTGATTCTGAACTCAGACTTATCTACCACAGCACACTGCCCAAGGGTAAGCACTTTGGATTCATAGATAGTATCAGATAATCTTCCTAGACCCTGCAATTAAAATTCTTTGAACCCCAGCGTGCTTCTCTGCCTCATCTCTCCATGTGCCGGAATGCACATTCAGGAAACAAGTGATCCCTGTCAGAAGCACTACATTTATATTATTTGTGTTTCAATTTCCCTGTCACGAAACTGTCTGGAATTATGATTATATATCATTATTCTTAAAGACATCTCATCTCCATAAATCTTAGCCCTGAATTATTGGGGTACAATCAATTTGTAGATGTCACTTTCAATACATATAAAACTGATGTTTTCCTGGATTACTGAGTCATTGAAACTGAGTGGAATACCTGTTTCTAATATTTGGGAAATGGATATATTATGAAAAGAAACGTGTAACCATGGCATATAATAACAGATGGGACCTAAACTCTTGTAGGGTCAACATATTTAATGCTCAGAGGTGGAACCTAAGGTCCAATAATTAAGGGTAAATAATTGGTCCAATGCTATGCCGTTACAATGCTATGCAGCTTGCTAACAGCATAGCTAGCGGCATGCTAATCACTTTATAACATACACGTCACTTATTAGTTACCATTTCCCAGGTGAATCATTAGTGAATAATAAACTGTTTCATCCTAAGAGTTTTATGATTTCTTTCTTCCTGACTTTGCCTAATTCTCCTTTTCCTTAGTTCTTATTAGGTGCTTGGTTCTGCAACCCTTATCCTTTCAGTATAACATTTATTGCTACACCAAGTGGACAATAAGTTATTACTCTACAAGGGGAAAATTCTTTCTCATTTCTGTAGCTATGAAAATGGGAACCCCAAGTAAAATTATTGGGCTTCTATGATAAAATTTTGGATGTGCGATTTACATAGTCCAGAAATCTTAAAAGCAATAGTACTTGGAAGTGTCAAGTTTACCCTAGCATTTATGCATGAATTCAACACAACATTTATTGAGCATCTACCATGCTGCAGGAATTTATTCACATAAAGATGAATAATTTATATTCTTTGACAACAATGAGTTCATTCACAGATTAGTGGAGTAAACATACACAAAGACAGATTATTAAAATATTATATAATAATAGATATGGTAAGAACTCCCTGAAAAAGTACAGTCTTATTGATGTGCAGAATTTCTTTTTTTTTCCAGCTTTATAGAAATATAATTGACAAATAAAAATTGTATGTATTTAAGGTGTACAACTTGATATTTTGATATAGGTATGCATTGTGAAATGATTAGCACAATCAAGCTAATTAACATATCAAGCTTTCTCCGTAGTTACCATTTGTGTGGGGTGGGCGGTAGAGAATACTTAAGATTTACCCTCTTAGCAAATTTCAAGTCTACAGTACAGTATTGTTAACTATAGTCACCACGCTGTACATTAGATCTCCAGAATTTATTCATCTTGCGTAACTGAAACTTTGTACCCTTCGGCCAACATCTTCCCGTTTTCCCTTTCTCCCAACCCCCAGCAACCTACTTTATGTTTCTAAGTGTTCTACTATTTCAGATTCCACATATAAGTGAGGTTGTGCAGTACTTAGCTTTCTGTGCCTGTCTTATTTCACTTAGCATAGTGTCCTCCAGCCTCATCCATATTGTCACAAAAGGCAGAATTTCCTCCTATTTTATGGCTGAATAGTGTTCCAGTGTGTGTGTGTGTGTGTGTGTGTGTGTGTACTACATTTTCTTTATCCATTCATCCATCAACAGACACCAAGGTTGTTTCCATATCTTGGCTATTGTGAATAATGTTGCAACAGATGTGAGAGTTCAGACATCTTTTCAATATCCTCTTTTCATTTTCTTTGGATATATACCCAGAAGTGAGAATGCCAGATCACATGGTAGTTCTATTTTGAATTTTTCTGTTTTCGATAAGGGCTGTACCAATTTACAATCTTACCATCAATGTACAAGGATTCCCCTCTTTCCACATCCTCGTCAATACTTGTTATCTTTTGTCTTTTTGCTAAGAGCCATTCTAACAGATGTGAAGTGATATCTCATTGTAGTTTTGATTTGTACACCCCTGATAATTAGTGATGTTGACCACCTTCTCATATACCTATTGACTTTGTATGTCTTCTTTTGAGAAATGTATATTCAGGTACTTTGCCCAGTTTTTAATTGGGTTATTTGCTTTTTTGCTATTGAGTTGTGTGAGTTCCTTATATATTTTGTATAATAATCCCTTATCAGATACATGGTTTGCGATATCCCACATTCCATAGGTTGCCTTTTTACTCTGTCAATTGTTTCTTTTGCTGTGCAGAAGCTTTGAAGTTTGATGCATCCCACTTGTCTATTTTTACTTTTGCTGCCTGTGCTTTTGGAATCATACCCAAAAAATCATTATCCAGACCAATGTCAAGAAGCTTTTTCCCTACGTTTTCTCCTAGGAGTTTTACTGTATCAGGTCTCATGTTTAAATCTTTAATTCATTTTGAGTTGATTTTTTAAGGTGTAGGTTGGATCCAATGTCATTCTTCTGCATGTGGATATCCAGTTTTCACAACATCACTTTCTGAAGAGACAGTCCTTTCCCCCTTGTGTGTTCTTGTCCTGTTGTCAGAGATCAGTTGACCATAAACTTGTGGATTTATTTCTAGGCTCTGTACTCTGTTCCATTGGTTTATATGTCTATTTTTATGGCAGTACCATACTGTTTTGATTACTATAGATTTGCAGTAGAGTTTGAAATCAGTGAGTGTGATGCCTCCAGCTTTGTTCTTGCTCAAGATTGCTTTGACTAAATATGGTGTTTTGTAGTTCCATTTGAATTTTAGGATTGTTTATTCTTTTTTGGTAAAGAATGTCTTTGGGATTTTGATAGAGATTGCAATGAATCTGTAGATGACATTGGGTAGTATGGACATTTTAATAATATTAATTCTTCCAATCTATGAAGACAGGATGTCTTTCCATTTATCTATGTCTTCTCTAATTTCCTTCATCAATGTTTTATAATTTTCAGTGTGCAAGTCTTTCACCAAATTGATTGTTTATTCCTTGTTTCAGATATTTGCATCTACTTTCATCATTGAATTTAGTTTTTAACTTCCTTTCTCACATAGATATTTTTTGGTTTGATCACAGTGTATACTGGCTTCAAAATATGAGTTAAAGTTTATCTTTTCTATGTCTATACTCTGGAAGATTTTCAGTAATATTGGTAATCACGTTTCTTGAATGTTTGATAGAAGTGACCTGTCAAGCTTGCTTTTATATTTGTTATAAGACTTCCCTTCAAGTTAAATTTCCCTAACAGTTATAGATTTGTTCTTGCCCTTTGGTTTATTCTTGCTCCTATTTATTATTTGCCCTTGTGTCAATCTTGAGACCATATTTTTCTATAATTTTATTATTTATTTTGTTTCAAATTTATTGGAATAAGATTGCTTGTAGAATTCTCTAGTTTTACTATTTGTTTGAACCTATCGTTCCTTTTTTCATTCCTAGTTGATTTCTTCCTTCATTCTTGTTTTCTTTTCTTAAATTGATCAATATTGTCAGAGACTTATCACTTTAATGGGCTTTTCAAGAAGTCACTTATAGCCTTTCTGATTCTCTTCACTATAACTTTGTTTTCTATTTTATTGATATTTGATTTTTGCTTCATTACCTTCTCTCTTCTATTTTCTCTGAATTCCTTCTTTTTCATTTTCTGATCTCTTAAGTGCTAACCTCATTAATTTTTATCCTTTCTTCTTTTCCAGTACAAACATTTAAGGATATAAGTTGTTCTCAAGTGCCGCTTTAGTTGTATTCCATGAGTTTTATATGTAGCATTTAATTGCCATTCAGGTTTATGTAATTTTGATTTCCATTATGATTTCTTATTTGACCTATGGATTATTTATTCATTTGTTTTTAATTTCAAAATGCCTGCCTTTTTTCTTTTTAATAACTACTGTATTGCGTCAGTTCTTGCCTGCTTTATAATTCTTAATTATTGTTCTACTGCTTTCTGGCACTGATTCTTTTTGCCCTAGTGTCTCCTTTCATCTTTTGATTGGAGTTCCAAGAACTCAGGATGAAAAAAAAATCTTTCGTAAAAGATTTTCAAAAGCTTGACAACTAAAGAGTAGAAAAGGTCCTTAGGAAAGACCCAAAAGCTGAGCTTTGCAAGTAGAAAAGTATGGTTTCAGTACCACTTTCTGAAAAGAGAGGAGATAGTATTTATGGATGAGCTTTTTTTTTCCCTCCAGGAAAAAGAGAAACACAGTTTCTTCATAAATACCTGATGGGAGAGTCCCGCTCTTGTGTATTTCACAATATTCCTTAGACTCAAGCATGGCCTATGGTTGGCAATCACAATGTGGGTCTATAAAACAGACTGAGTTTTAAGAATACCATTTTTGATTTGGCATAACTGCTATAACAGCTGAGGATTCTTGGGTTCTGAATTTTATGAATGCGAGGCTAATGATAAAAAAAACACACCATACACATTGGAATTGGTAGCAAAAGTGTACCACTCAGCTTAGTTCTTCCATAAAAGAGGTGAGACTAATTTAACAATGTCAATTCCAGGTCACTGATGGAACTACACTTACAAATGGAAAAGCTTAGAGTACAAGGAGAGAAGTCAAGCATAAGTATTTGACTTTCACTAGCACTTTCTTCTCAGAACCTAAGAATAAAATAGGAACCAGGTCTTGCCTCATCTGGGTGAGCCCTAGACTATCTCTCTTTCTTCATTTGTCCACTGTGATAATCAATTTTTGTGTCAACTTGGCTAGGCTACAGTCCCCTGTTATTCAATCAAGCACTAAACTAGATGTTACTGTGAAGGTGTTTTGGTTAAAGTGCATAATGAGTTCACTTTGAGTAAGGAAGATTATGCTAGATAATCTGGGTAGGCCTAATTCAATCTTAAGAGTAGAGCTGAGGCTTCTCTAAAGCAGAAAAAATTCTGCTTGTGGACAGGACTCCAGCCCATGTCAGAGGGTTCCTGACTGCACTTCCTGTCAGCCTGCTCCACGGATTTCAGACTTGCCTTGCCAGCCCCACAACCATGTAAACCTTCTCTTTGCAATAAATCTCTTTATATATATATGAACTATATATAGGAGACCACAATCATCCTCAATCATCTTTTCAAGCCCTATGATCAAAAAGTAGTAAAATTTTGGTATAATGTTAGAAAGGTATGTTTATCTCTCTCTCTCAGGAAACTCTATGATAAGGGTAAATTAGCCAAGGCAGAATCTTGGCGTTTCTAGATCTAGCCCCTATTCCATAATGCAATCTTAATATATAATGTTATCAAATGTCACACAAATCTGAACGAACACACATACACACACATATATTCACACATGCACTACTACACATCCTGTAAGTTTACCTGTGGCAACATTGGACAGTTCCCAGCACACAGACAGCTTCCCCCAAAGCACGGTGTCTCTGACATTCTCTGCCTGCAAAGCTTCATTTATTGCCGTGGGAACTTGCTCAACCCTGGGCTGGGCAGCCTCTGATGCCTGGGGATTTAAGGCCATCAATAGCACCTTTGAACCAATGAGAGATGAAAGTCAGAGAATAGGTATCCCAGATTTCCCATTACAATGTGAAAAAATTTGCAGGTGTCTCACACATGGTTCCTCAAAGGGTGTGCAGTCAAAAAGAGTTCTTTGACTTGAGTTTATTATATGGATGAAATAAGGTCCCACCCCTTCAACAGTCCATCAGGAATCGCTCTTTGTTTTGCTATTATACATATTTTTCTCAAAAGAATGCATTTAAGAAGTATCTGTCAGGGGCTGGAGGAAGGCTTTTGATCCCATGGCAATACAGAGTACTAAGATTCAGGATGCATGAGGACCATGCCTCTCTTTTGTCAAGCAGGGAAGGGGTAATTTAGGACGGGGAAATGGGGGAAAAACACTCAACATTTCATGGTTCTTTTCAGGCAATAGATGAAAATATAAGAAAACCAAGGTTCTGATAGAAGAAAAATAGCATTAACAGACTTATAGTGTAAAAACTACAAGAAATTAGTCCCCCAGTATCCCAGACTTGGGGTGAGAAGACTATGTTCAAGTATCAGATTCATCAGTTACTGGATATTTGATGTTAATAAAATGAGGTAATATTCCTGAGCCTCAGGTTTTCATCTATAAAATGGGGATAATAATATTCAACTTATAGGGCTGTGATGATGACTACAAGAAATAATTTGTGTCAAAATGTTATAAACTTTAAAAGCTTATGCAAATATTAGAAATTGTTACTATAAAAGATCCATCTTTAGACAGGCAAGAAAATAATCATTTGTTTCAAAAATTACCATAGCGCAAACTGACTAAATAAAATTTAAATCTCCGTGTTTACATAACCCAGCATTTCTAAGAAGGCAGGCATGCTACAGCATCGTTAGCAGCAAGTCTGCTCTGTAAATGCTCTTGTTGGGTTATAAGTTTGCCTATTCAAATTGGCATTGCACTTTTATTTTCATACAATAGGTATCAAAAGCCTATGTTAGCTAAGAGGTCATTGAGAACACATTCAACAGAAAGATAAAAGCACAGAATGAAGTGAGCGTGAGACAGAAAATAATCTATTTGAACAAAGGAACAATAATATTTGGCCTTTATGTGGAAATGATTTCATGTCCAGAGGTCCTTTCCCTTAAATAAAATGCAGCTGTATTTTATATTTCCTTTTATTGGACATTATATACTGGTAAACAAATTGGCCAAAGAAGTGATGGGGGCAGGGCCGAGGAAACATCTAAAACTAGAGCCAAACAACAATAGCAAACAACAACAAAACAAGAGGACTGATTTGCCCTTTTTAGGGGCCTAAAAACATCCCTCATTTGCGCAGAGAGAATCCTCCTCACTCCCTAATTAAAGGCAACAAGAGTATATCGCTGGCAATCTTGTCTAATTTTAAAACACATCATGTCAAATGGTAACCCTCAATAACTAACAATATTACACAGCCTGAAAAGGAAGGTCAAATGCTAGAGTTTGAATGTTAAATAAGTTTCAGAATATAACTAGCTTTTAACAGGGCAAATTTTGCTTATCATAAAGAAATTTACTCTCAAAACGTGCTCCTAAACCACACAACAGGCTGAACTTTCTTTTCCAGTGTTTAGTAACGGTGATCATCCTGTCATCTTTAGGCTTCTTTTCTCCTAATTTACATGCCGTGGGACTCAGTACATTACAGTTTGTCATTATAGAGTCAATCCTGCAATGATTGCCTTCTCCATCCCCAAAAGTCCAGGAAAAGAATTTTCCAAAAGAGGTCAAAACTTTCAGTAATGATAAAATTTTCTAATGCTGATATTATATGCACACAAAGAAGAAACCTAGTGTTTTCTTATTAAAATGTCCCACTCCAGAAGACAGTCCCTGTGAGGCCTAAGAAGGTCATTTTTGAAGGCAATCAATACTACGGTGTTCTGGGCTATCCTATAGCTTTACCCTCTTCATCAGCCTTACGCTGATTGCTGGAAAGTCTGCTGACCCTGCCCCCATATACTTTTCCTCATCATTCATTTGGTATTTGTAATTCTTTCATTACTGATAATAATGTGTTTGTGTATTGTGGTGTGGTTGTCCCTGATTGGAATGCAAATGAAACAGAGGGGCATGCTAGTAAGTCACTGTTTGCCATTAGCACCCACTTGTAAGCTACTGTATCAGTTTGGGGAGAAGGGTCTTGATAAACTAGGACATCCCAATTTTGGTGGAAGAAACAAATGGGCTAGGATCTGGAGGAGAAGACTTGTTCAAGAGGACACAGTCATGAGATCTGGAAGATCAAAGGACTTTGGACAATTAGATTTATGAGCACCACTGGAGGGGAAGACACAAAAGGGAAAAGGGAACCACAAAATACACGATCTCATAGCTCTGTTCAAGATTATCCTTGAATCTAACTGTACCCATCACTGCTGTCTGATATAAGCAATTTCGTGGAAGCTCCAACGTCACTGAATACTGACTCTGAGAAGGGTCTTAGCAATTGTGACCAAACACCTCTCCTTCAGGGAAGCTGAAAAACACTGGTTGTCTTCAACAGTTCTGAGAACGAGCAGTTACCACTGTAGCGGGAGGGAGGGAATGGAAGCCATTCCATGTGCCCATTCAGGGTCCATGTGTCTGGCTCACAAGGGAAGCTAGGCTTTGCTGAAGCAATTAATCTTCCTCTTTTATAGGTGAGCCAAGGTCACACAAAGGACGCAGCAAGCCCAGGACCCAGGCTTCCAAAATCTGAGGCCGCTGCTTTCTCCGGTACCATACTACCCTTACATGTTAGGATACTCACCCCAACAACATTCTTCCTACAAATCCCAACTAAGATGGAAATGGAGAAAAGACAAATCTGCCACATGGCTTCTATATGCATGGTGGTGCTTATCTGAAGCGTGACTTAACAGAAATTACCAAAGCCTCTCAGCTATTTCCAAACATCACGGTGTGATTTAGATTTACAATACTGAAATGAAAATAGTTGTAGTAAGCTAGGTGGTTCCTAATGTCACCTGCCTCATAAATCAGTATAATAAGGGGAAATCTGGGTTAAACCATCATTGTGAGGAGCCAATACCTTCATTGCTTTCCAGTGTATTTACTACTCTTTTAGGAAAGTTCATAGCCTTGATGAAAAATAGAATTATACAGCCAGGAGAAACCACAATAAGGCCCTTAATTTACCCCACACACCTACGATGGAGTCCATCCTAGGTGAGATTATCTATCATCTGTCATCCATGTTCTTTCTAAGAAAAGAGCCTCATAAAATGTGCTCAAAGAAGTTCTTTTATGTGACAGCACTTTTGAAAGCAGTAAGACATTGTACAGAAGTAAGGAATTATCTTTCTTTATATTAAGGACAAAGAGAGTTCAGAATCTCCATCAGGAAAAAGAGCATAACATTTCTTTCACATTTTCTTCTAGCAGCTCTTTCTCATGACCATCCTAAATCTCTCCTTATTCTAGCTAATCCATTTTTCCCATGTGCCTTATACAAATAGAAATAGCAAATAGAATCACAGGATGTTAGATTTGAAAAATACATCTCCTAACCGATCCTCCTGATTTCATAAATGAGGATACTAAGAACAGTTAGTGTCATAAACATAAACGCCTATAAGGGCTGGACAGGTAACATAAATAAAGACATCAGTTGAGTAAGAAAAGTTTCTTAAGTCTGAGAAAACTAGCAGTGCAAGCAGCATGATAAACAGCAGCCAGCACACAGACTCAGTGGAAGAGGCAATGGAGGATGGGGGAATATGAAAACTTGGAGAGTGCCAGCCCACCCAAAGGCAGCGGGTCCAATTGTGACCACGTGGGAATGCAGGCCCATGGCTAGCAGACTTATCAAAAAGCTGAAATCCAAATCTTTGCACATTTATTTTAAACACTGAAAAATAAACAACCAAATAAATACAACATCTGTAGGCCTATTCCATTCTACAGCCTGCTAGTTCATGACCTGTCATCTGGGTCACATGATTTCTAATCCTCCCTGCTTCACTTTCCGTTTAAGAGCCTGTGCAAGACCAGCTTAGACCACTCAGTGGTCGTTCCTACCCATTCAGCAGCCTGAGCAGTGGGCGTTGTAGTCCAGTCTTCAGGGACTGGCTGAGGGTTCCGGTCTTCAGGAGGAAACTGCTGAATAGGCTCAGAAGGCACCTGCTCCCCTTCAGACCAGCCTGCAACCACTGAGTAGCAATAAATTTGGGAGTTGGTCCAGTCCATCCACACAGAAGTTCCACCTTCTCAGTGGTGGACTGCTCATCCTTTTGCATTTCTTCAGGATCTCTGTAGAAGTAGACATCCGGCGTGACCTCCCACCACGTACTCATGGGAAATATGCCACACATGCACAGAACTTCCCGGGCTAGCAACCACTACATGGTGCAGAGCAGAGTCTGTTACACAGACTAGTGGTGAAAAACAGGAGACACCTGTGAGAGAGGCTGGTGGTCAGCCCTGGGATCACTAACCACGGGACATCAGTCTCGGCTTCTGGAGCAGGTCAGTGAAGGTTCTGGGAGTGAAGTGGCCAGTGGCGGGAGTGGCTCCAGCGGCAGCAGCAAACTTCACCACAGCTCACTGGCCAATATTCCTGGAAGATATGACACGATAAAGCTGGGTTTTCAATGGCAACAGTGGCACAAACAGCCAGCAGAAGCTTCTCCCAGGTATTCTGAAGATTTATGATATGGATGCCATCCCTTTTCCTCTTGCAGATGAACTCTTCCATTTGGAAGTCAAAATTGGTGCCACCCAAATGGATTTCCACTGCAAAGAATGTGAGGACGTCCTCCTCCTTCATCTGCAGAACATCAAGGGCTCTGGACATTGTGGAAGTTTCCCTTTCAGTTAAGCAGGAACCCAAGGCAAGGCCTTTTGAACCCCTCTCTGGGTAGCACAGAAAGGCTGCCACCCTGTTAAATAAATTCTGTCCTTTGTGTCCACATGCATTTGGACCACTGTATTTGTCTCACAGAAATTTGAGGGAATGTTTCAATTCACCCTCACACTCCCCCGAACTTAATTTAGAATTGACCCTGGGAGGTTGCTCTTTGGGGGTCAGCGATAAAGGATGCAAATGGTGGCAACAGAAGAACAGGAAACAGACTCAAGAGGAAATGGTACCTGTGATGCTGACTTCTTTAAGACCATGAACATCAGAATCATCTAAGATTTTTCACAGAGGAGGGTCAAGTTTTAGATCACCTGATAGACATCTCTTTCCTAGGAAGAACACACCAATTCGGTTTCCTTTTCTTATTTGTTATTGTTTTTCCATCTTTATGTTGTTTGGCTTGTTCTCCTGTGAGTTCTTTCAAGCTAAATTTGTCAAAGCCCATAATACTTGACAAAATGCTGAACTGTTGCTAACTCTACAGAATGACCACCGGGCACCTCTTCCTCCTGCAAAGAAATGCTATGCTTGCTTAAATCAAATATTGATGAAAAAAAAAAGCAAACATTAACAGTGCATTGAGTGCATTGTTAGTGGCGCCGGATTAGGATAGAATTTGGCTTATTAAATGGACTTTAATACTTTGTCTTCTACTGCAAAAATGCTCCCATTCTTATAACAGAAATTGGGGGAAAATACACTCTCTGTATAGAAATAAAAACAATGCTCTAATATTAAAGGGAAAATACAATGATAGAAAGAGTGAGGAAGAGCTCAGCAAAGCCATTACCATGCTTATTGCCATGTGAAGGCACAATGATTGAAGTTATTGTCTTAATGTAAGATTACTAAATAATGCATCCCAAAAAGGAAAGACATTGTATTGCCCATAAAACGTGTGTAACTGCACAGAATTCATATTTATTTAATGACACTTTAGAATTGGATGGTAATTAAAATGAAGTAGGAATTTTTAAAAGGCAAGAGAAATTCAAACACACCAGTATATAAATTGAAACATTCTCTTTGTTTTGCAAGCACATAAAGAAGTAAGTTTCACACAGGTTTTTTTTTTCTCTTTTGGCCCGCTGGGGACAGCACAATTTTGACTCCTCAGTCTTTCCACTTCTAATTGCTAGGAGGGTTCATTATCAGCTGTCGAAAGTGCAATACATCAACCTTGCAAAGCTGAGTTACAAAAGACGTTCACACATCTGATGGGCTGCTGTGCTAAATACATCTTAATTTGTGCTGCATCTGCTGTTTTCTAATTTGTTTGTCATGCTGTGAATGCTGCAGACTTTGTTAGAACAGCTCCCTGATTTTTTTCTTTAAAAATGCATCAATTCTTCATTAAAAAAAAAAAAAAAGGCTGCCTTCCATTATCGTTCATCTGTGTCTTGGAATGCCATCAACTCAATTCTGTTATGTACATATATGTAGGAAAAAATCCCATGCGTTTGAATATGTATATCTATTATATTAGAATAAGTGCACATATATTTGCATGTTCATCAAGCCAAGTATTCAATTTAATCACATAAAGCAAAACAAACATTCTCCAACCGTTATTGGATGCACAAAGTGCCGAATACTCCCATCCCAGAGCTCTGGCATGGATAAAGGTGCTTCAAGTCACTTGGGTTCCCTCGGTGTGCAGAAGATGTGCATAAGTGTGGTGCTCTCAATTCATACTCAACTGAGCAGCAGTTTCAGTGGCAAAACAAGCATACGCAGTTCAGCATGATCTAGAGTAAGCCAGTCTCACATTAGGGAAGTTTAAATGTGAGTTGGGAAAGAACACAAATACCACCACCTCAGGCCCATGCCTCCCTCAGTCTTTTCACAAAAAACAGCGTCCAAGGTGAAGGCCAACTTCCTGGGCATGCAACCTGTGCAGTCACACAAGGCCTCGTGCTTAGAAGAGTGGGTTAGGCGTTTAATGTTCTGCTGTCACCATTTGGAAATTTTTAACAATTTATGAACAAGTGCCCCTGTATCTTCATTTTGCCCTGGACCCTGCAAATCACGTACCCAGTTGTGGGTGTGGAACGAGTTTAAGGAACACTGGTGGACCAGCTGATGGATTTACTCTGTGGTATTCCAAGCTATCAGTCCTATTTTCTTTAAGATCACAAAAATTTACCCCTTGAAATAAAGGATAAAGAAAGAATAAAAGGAAGAAAGTGGGAAGAGAGGGAAGCAAGAAGGGAGGGAAAATCAAATAGTATTTACTTTGCATTCATATAGTTGTACGGGGAATGAGGGATGTAAGGTACCCATTTCTAGCTGCTATTTACTATTTCTGAGCACAGAGTTTCTTTGAAGGAAACTGATTAAAGGAAAATGCCTTTTGTCATAGATGCTGGGATCACTAGGCAAAGTGGCACCCAAACTCAGTTTATAATCTTTAAAAAAATTAAGCTAAATACAATTCTATTCTTTTGACAATTTCCTATTACCTCCTTCACTTACACATACACACGTAATCCAACTTATTTCAGGAAACCCAAACAAAAACCACGGAATACAGAGGAGTTGGAAACCTCAGAGGAGTGTCTGCACTCCTCTGCAGGCTGCCTATTTGGAGTGAATCTGTGAACTGGGTGGCAGTGAGAGGTTGGCATCCTTTGTGTCTGCGGCCCAGAGATGGGGATGCAGGGAGGCAGTTTGCGCCCTGGCTTCTGCCGCAGTACACCTCTCCAAGAGGGAGACGTGGACCCCATTGACATAAAGCCAATCAGTCTTCCTTGTCAAGTTTTCCCAAGAACATGCAGAAGCGATTACCAAGGCAGGCGTTATGACTGGTGGAGTCACAGACAAATCAGGGCTTCCGTAAAGGAGTGTGTTGAATCAATAAGGCTTACTGTTCAACCGGGGCTGAGAAAAACACCTCATAAAGCAACAGCATTTGTAAAGGTTAATCAATTCAGCTAATTGTAAATGCTCTCAATTGTCAGTCCCTAAGCAGTCCCTTCTCTTTGTAGCTAGTAATTCACTGTGGGATGCAGCAGCTCTAAAGCAGGAAGCAGAGAAAGAGGGGAAAGCAGTGAAATTTCTCATTACTCTCTCCATGTTGTGTTCTGTCGGTGTCTGTAAATGTCAATACATTTACCACAGGGAGATAGCCTTTTTTTCCCTACTAGTGATGGGTTGCCTCCTTCATTATATACGAAACAAAGTAAAGAGCCTAATTATCTTGGTCTAGGCAGATGGAAAGGAAATCAGGGTATTGATCTTTGGGGCAATATCTTAAGGCAATGCATATGACTAATAAGCTGGGCAGTTAAAGGGACGGTCTTTCATTGACAACTGTAAGAAAAACATGTCTTATTCACAGCCCAGAACTGACTCAGAAAAAGAAAGAAACTCCTTCTGTCCTTCCCTCCCCACTGCCTCCATTTCCCCAGTAAGAATAAAATCATTGTGGAGGGTTTTTCAAAATGGGTGTGGAGATTTGAGAAGTAGAAATGAATCATGTCAGGCAGACAACAATGAGATAAATTCTACATGAAATTATAACCAGACTCTAGCAGTGAAAGCAAACCAATGACTTTCATGGAACCAGGCAACTCCTGTCTTTCTTCAAGGCTTTGTGTTGAGAGTAGCCCATACTTCCAGGCCACTAAAGGGAGTTCTACTTGGGACACGGAATCCAATTTGTTTTAGCCATCCTAGAAGTCTTAGAAAATGGTGATACAGGATAAATGACAAATCGTCCTAAGAAAAGTCCCTTTCTTTTTAAGCTCTCACATACGTCCTTTCTATCCTCTACTTTGTATATGTCTATGGTGTTACATTTCGGAAAGTCTTGTTTCCCTGCAGTTACAGAGATTAATCTTCTATATTTAGAAAATATAGGAAGATAGTTATTTTCCAGGACTTTTTATGTAAGTCAAAAATGGAGATGAGAAGAACTATTTCAAGTATTTTGGTGCACAGTAATACTTATAGAATGTGTATAATAATAACTTTCACCCATTTATTATACCTTAGAATCCAATGATGTATATCATTTCCCATATTGAAACATGAACTGCTGAAACACGCAGTCAGTTTCCCTTTATTTCATCTGCAACTCAGTAAAGTGTAAAAGTCTTTTGCTTAAAACAACAGCTGTGGGGTTTCACAAAATTTGGAAATGACCAAAGAATCACAATACACTATAAATCCTAAGCCTTCAACAATTGGCAAAAGAACACCCTTATCTTTTATGTATCTCAATTTAATGTTACTAATCAAAGACATTGTAAAATTCTAGTTGAATATGTGAGAGGCCTGTGTCCCTGTCAAACAGTCTGATATCTCAGATACGTTGGGTGGTGCAGACAAACCAAGTGACTCAACGTGTACCGCCATTTTGACCTGAACAGCATCGAAAATAAGCCAGAGAAGAAGTGGAAAACAGGTTGTTGGCAGCTGGCACATCACAACATATTTTATCCCCCAAATACTTGGAGTAATGCTAGATCTGTGTAGGAAGGTGGCATATTTAAAGTCAAATTAACTGGTACATTGTAATAATAATGGTGTACAGTCAGATAACAAAATCTAAGTGCTCCTCCAGAGTGAACAGAACCGTTGGTTTATTAAATGAATTCTTTTCTCAATGAAAACAATTTCATTTGTGCATAAGCACAACTTAAAATATGCCATGTTTGCCTTTGAAAAATGGGAAACTAACTAGTCAGGAATGTCCAGAAGCTCCTTACTGCCAAGTGAGGGAAGATTTCTTCAACAATAAACTCTCTCCTCACCTCTCCCTCCCTTCCGCTCTGCTTTTCTTCTCTCTCCGTCTCTCTCTCTCCCTTCCTCTCTTTCCCCTTTCTCTCTCCCTTCTCCTCTCTCTTTTTCTAAGATATATTCCTTTCATCTAACAACGCCGTTTTCTCATAATTTCAGGAGAAACTTCCTAACATCTTTGAAAATGCTGAGAATCGAAAGTGAAGTCCTCTAAATGTAATTTTTCACCTTAAAGGAATTGAAATACCTGTTAGAGTTTCAAGAACCATAGCCTCAGGCCAGCAGTGAGCAAAGTTAACAAAACAACCCCCTCCAGGACCCTATTATTGCATTTCATTTACTGATTGTTCCTGAGCATCGGGTATCTTCATCCTCATATATATTCATCTTTTATACATAACGTAATTTTCTTTCCAGAGGATAAATTTTTATATCGGTTTAATAATTTCTTGAAGTTATACTGGAGTATTGCTCAACTTGCTTCTAAATTAAAGCACTTATTAAAAAACTTTGAAGCACTCTCACAATTTTAAATCACTGTGCACATAGCAATTTAAAATTATGGGAGCAGTTTTATAAGCACTTGAATTTGGAGGTGATCAGAGACCTGAAAATGTGCAATATAGAGTAATTTAAAATTATTAGAGTACTTCACATTTTTTATAAGCTCTTCAGCTGGGAAGTGATAGGGTTCTAACATCTGAGCTTATGCAGTGCAAAGTGAAGTACTCCTCAGCCCGAGAAGATTCACTCTATTAAATCAAACTACTTTAATAATATCAAAGTGATATACAGTGAGGATGCTCAGATCTCCAAATTCACTTTTAAATTAAAAATACTTTTCACTTCCAACCTACAAAAGACACGTGATACAGCAGCAATTTACCCTTTCAGTTTTAGACATCAGATTGCCCTCCCACTTTTAGAGTAGTTTTCTCTTAGTAAAAACAAATCTCAAAATATTTAAAATATTTGTTCTTTCCATTAAAAAAAATGAAAAGCCTCATGCTAGGAGAATTCAACAACTTAGTTGTGTTTGAAAATATTTCTGTTTTAAAGTAAACTTTAGTGTATTGTCTTTGGGCACATAACACTTTTACACCTAAAACGAAGGCAAACTAACATCTTAGCAGAGTTTTTAAACTGAAACAAACAGCGAGTTGCTGGAAGTATAACACCGATCCCACTGAGACATATGGACGATTCTTCACAATAGGATGGCTGTCTTGCAACCTGAGAAAAATCACATAGAGCATACTAAGTCTTCTGAAGAACACTGCTGACCTGAATGGAAGCGGGAAGTTCCGATAACATTCCCCCAACCAACCCTTGACTTCAAAGAAAGGACAAGAGAACAGAAGCTTGATACCTACTACACTAAATGTACGTTTGGCAAAGCCAGCTCTCAGATAACTCAAATTGGTTCACATTTGTTTTGTTCTTGTGAAATCTTACACTTTGTATAGCAAAATTAGAAGGTAGAATTCTGGTCTGGATTAACTATTTCTGTTAGTAAACAAGATTACTAACCTGTTGAAAGGGATTCTAATCTCAGAGCAGAATGATTTAATTTCTGGTATATTTAAATGTAGTCACTGAGAGACCGTTGATATTGCATCAGGAATGCATGATTTAAAAATTTGTTTTGGTAGTTTTCTCACCCCATTTAAACATAATGACAACTCAAATGAATAGATAGACATCTATGTAACCATTTTGAGAGCTAAAAACATTCTTTTTCCCTCTTTACTATCAAGTACTGGGAGGTTACATTTTTCCTTCCCTCCCCTCCTCACCCCTCTCCTCTCCCCTCCCCCCTCCTCTCCCTTCCCCTGGCCAACCCTTCTTTCTCTATCTCTCCCCCATCCCCAAAGGTCCCATTCATCTGAATTCAAGCACAGTCACACCGTATCTACAGGAAGGTAATAACTTAGTACCTCCTTGTTGTTTGACAATGCTCTGAATTTTATCCCATAGAGAATTGACCCTAACAAATGTGTTTATAATCCTCTAGTGAACTGGAGAGGCTCCCAATAGCAATTTGCCACCAGTGGAAAGTATGCTTTAGCTGTTTGTCCTGGCTCATCAGGGAATAAGGCTACAATATATACATATATTGCTCTATTTAAATGTCCTTCTGGCGTGTGACACAAACTTCCAGAGCCATTTCATCTTACAGTACTGATGCTGCCTGAAAATTAAAGTCTCCTGGTGGGTGGGTGTGGGAGGGAGGAATGTCTTTAACAGTGCTCTCTCTTGGAATAAGCTCTTTCGCTGAGAGATATGCCAAGGACATCCTTAAATCAAGGAAGTAGACTTATTTCAAAGGTTGTTGCAATGACTTTTTAAACTTCATTTCAAAGACCACGCACTGAACACTGAAGACAAAATTGGGAAATATGGCTCTATTGCCCTTTATAGGAAGAAAATGGGACTTTGGAGTTTGGATCATAATACAATTATAAGCTCGCTAGGTAATTATCTTGGTCTAGACAGATGGAAAGGAAATCAGGATGTTGATCTGAGGGCAGAGCACACATATTGCCCAAACTCTCAAGCTTCTCACAGAGAAATATATGGATGCAACAAGCATCCAATGTTTCAGTGATAGTGACAATAATGGACTTAGAGGATTTTTCATTTTGAAATATCCGTGTGCATACTGAAATCAGAGGTATTACCTTTATGAAAATGTTTCTGAACTTAACTTATAAAATTGGCTCCATTCTAACTAGTATATTAAAAACTTTCAAAAGTTATACAATATCTGCTTCTACACGAAAGCATTTTGAATTCTATGGGATTTGCATTTGCCTTTATAGTATGCTCATGTTATTAGTTTTCATGTTATTTCCAGCAAAAGTTGTTCTGGAAGAACACTAAAGGAAAGCTATCCTAGCAAAAGAAATTTATAGTATTTATATGATTTGTAGGCACTCAATGGGATCAATTACTTAGCTAGAGTGTCATAAGACTATATAACTAACCAAGAAATTCAGTGGCGATCATGCAAAATCCTCTATGCAGTCTTGTTTGCAAACTAAAATTGTCTTTCAAGAAGCCAAAAAATCTAAGTAATCATTAAGCAGAAGTCAGAAAGGGAAGATGAATTAGTGTGTGCCTGAGTTGAAGGCGAAATTTGGGGATAGATGGTAGAAGAAATCATGAGGGCACATCTAAGGATTCTTGTATGTTGGAGACAGAGAAGATGGTTCAAGGAAGCTCCAAGAATTTTTTTCTGTAATATGTGGGTTGACAGGGAGCCTCTAAAAAGAATGTTTGCTACAATGATTAGGTGAAAAGTAAGTCAGGCAATTATGATACAATGAATTTGACAATCAATGTGGATGTTTCAAACTAGGCAGCTGTTAGATAGAAAGCAAAATGTTCTTGTAAGACTTATACCAAGGAAGGAATTTAGATGAAAATATAATACTTATACACACTTGGATTATGCAAACATAACGAAAAGTGACACACCTGGGACATTTGTCAGTGGTTGTGCTCCGGATCTGTCACTGTATTTCACTGTAGTAATCCTGGATTTTAGGAACCCTGTATAAAAGGTGAGAGAGGCAATATTGGCTGATGCCAATCTTTGAGTTTCCTGTGCACGACGCTGACTCCAGGACTGAAACCAGGGAGATAACACTTGAAACCCTTTGCACATACACTGTCCAGACCAATGTGTATTTTTCAGATAAAAATTTTCAATCCTTTACATTTTCCTGCAGCAGTACCTATGCCCATTCACACGAGTATATTTAATGTTATTTTATCTGAGAGCATTCCTAAATAAACAAACATTCATTAACACTGTGGCCATTTTAAGTAAACCTTTGCCTAGCGATATGAAATGCCCTTTAACTCCTAGTGCCGTCTGCATGAGTTAATCCATTTAAGTGAGAGAACACGTTTTGTCAGATTGTGTGAGTCCGACAATTTTTTGAACCAAACTAAGCCTTTTGAGAATTGAATTCCATTTGCTTCAGAGGGAAAAAAAGTGACTTTCTGGTTCAAAGGAAAAATGCTTAGAAGCCATATTTGAAAGGCTCATAAGAGGTCTTACACATCAAATAACTCTTAGAAAACAACATTCTGATGAGTTAAGTGTAAATTAATTAGAAACATACAGATTGCTTTTCCCTGGCTATCCACATGGGTTTCAAAGTTGAAGAAAGAGTGCTTGACGAAATATGTTTGGAGTTTTCACGACCCAAAAGCATAGTAAAGTAGTTCAAGATGTTTCTATGAAACAAAGATACTTGTTTTCTTGCAGCGATCTTTCCAAACAAGTATACAATGAGCTCCTATTAAAAAACATTGGGACTCATGCAGGTACTCCATTTTGAGTCCATCAAGTATATCTAAAAGAGGATTTTTCCCCACAAAGAAGCTGATTAAGTCACTATAAGTGAATTCAAGCCTTGTAGTGCTTCTGGAAGGGGAAACATATGTGAAATAAGCATTAAGACATGCTCACTGCAAATCTGTCCTATATCAAGAGTGGGACTAGGAGACGATTTATGTATGGAATCTCTGAGGTGCTGAGACTGCAGACTCAGGAATAGCATTGCTACGAAGCTCCCTGGATAATATTGGATTATAAGTTTGGTCCAGGCAATCTGGTTATATGTCTATCAAGTGCTTATATCCAATTAACAGGGAGTTACAACTGATCAAAGAAATTAAAGCAAATGAACAAATGTAGAAACGAATGCAGAAAGTAGTTCCCTAGTACTATCGCTAGAGAAAGTACTTTATTATTAACAAATATTTGCTGTAAAGCAGTTGGTTATATGGTACTGAAAGTTAATGCTATTAGAATTCCCAGAGGAGATATTTTCAAACCTACCACAAAGAAAAGAATAATGACAAAGAGAGGGAAAAGGGGCTTAAAAAGTATAAAATACTACCTTTTATGTTTTTTGGCTGATTTATTTTTTCTTAATTATTTTTCCAATCGGCTAAAATAAAATTAGGATGTCCCTTTCAAAGTTGAGCACACAGAGATTAAGCACCAAGCCCATGCAGGAAGAGAAGTAATGGAACTCAACTACTCCGAACAGCCTAATTCTTGTCCTAGTATGAGGATTGTTTGGTTCATATTTTCAATCTACCATAATGAGGTATTTGGGGTTTTTTTTTTTCTTCCCAGAGTCCTTAAAAACTTAGAACTTTCCCCAATGATAACAAACTTTTGAAGAATTCTGAAATTGTTTTATATAAAAGCTACGCTATCACAGTTTCAAATAATTGATAGGGCTGCTAAGACAGCTGAACCATTTGGAATAAATTAGTTCCCTGGAGCCAGCTGGGCAGAAAAGCCTCCAAAAGGTTTGTTTTTTTTTTTTGAGTCTACCTCTTGAAGTTGATTTTGGAGTACCATTTCTTAGTTAACCCTCTTCCGCCTGCTCCATTCCAGGGAAGACTTGGCAGCTCAGCTCTATTTAAGATGTGATATGAGTTCTATATTCAGCCAGCAACTTCCACACATCTGTTCTCTCGGCTTTTGATTGCTCTAAAGTTCCAGTTTTGGTTGTGGGAAATTTGAAGAGGGAACCAGCAATGGATGAATGTTTGTTTTCCTGAGTGCTAGAGACTGTGTGTGTCCGAGTGGACATATTCCATCACACAGCCTTGCCTCAGAAGGAGGAATTCAGTGTTGCACAGCCGGACATTTTTCAAGACATATTTGTTGATGAGGATTGCCCCTCTGCAGGTCACACCTAAGGAAGCTTGCCGTTTGTGATCCAAATTCGGTAGTGCATTAGACTAAAAAGGTTCTCATGCTTTCATTTTGCTTTTCATCCTAAATTGTCCCTTCCTTTTGTGAAAATATTTCCTTTGTTCTTAAATACACTTCAAAGTTATATGGACTCTCCAAATTTTAAGGTAAAAAATTAGTACTGTCAATTCCCAATTTGCAAACTGGTTATCTTTTAAGCATTTAATATTACACAGATAGATTTGCAATTCAGAACAAGTTTTTCCATAGCAGTCCACAAAATGCACCACATATTTGCACTTTGGTACTAATGTTACTACTTCAGCTGGGCATAACCCTGTGGATGACACAGCTCCTGGCAGAAAATCCACACTGTCCTCTAGCTAAGGCTACAGGGTTAACCTCTGCTTGGTGGTACCTGAAACATGTGTTATGAGAAGAAGACAGCAAGGTGGACACTCATGGGCATCAGAATGTGATCTTTCTCTATAGCTACTTAAGAGATGGATTTTCTCTTAGTCCATATTTCCAAAACGATGCCCTGCCATAACAGAAGCGTCTGAGCATTTATGCAAATCTGTTATTTCATAAAAGGTTTCTGTGGCTATTTGTGAAGTTGAAGAAATGTTGGACTAAGCATAGTCAAGCAGGTTTATCTCCTCTGGGATTTTCAGGACTTTTAATGGGGGGCATCCTCTATGATTCCCCAGCGGGGGCTGCAGTGTGCAGGGTTCCCTTGACTTATTTCAGAACCTCTGACAAGGGCTCTACCAGTCCCTAGGGCTCCCTGAAAGACCATGTAGGAACTGTTCTGGTTACTCCATGTTTAAGTGTCCTCACTGGGGAGGCCAAGAGGAGCCCCCTCCGCAGAGAGCTGGGGTAGTGTCTCCCAATTGCAGTCTCTGCTATCTCTTTGTGTATATAAATCATTCATAAGTCGGGGGCTGATAAGATCCTCTTTTATTGGGGAAAGTAATTTATAAAAATATGTCAGCACCTCCTAATGTGAAGACCTATAAGGTAACGCCAAAAAAAAATTATGAGGGAAATAACTATTACATATTCTGGCCAATACAGTTCTGTTGGCTTAAAAGTAGGGGTAGATCCATTGCAGAGAATACTATCAGCTGTGCAGTAAGTAGATATTAATATTATTCCAAATATATATCAGCGGCCTGGAGACTTGACTTAAAACATACCAAAGCAATGAACCTTTCAAGACTAACATGGTTTTAGGAAAAGAAAAATATTTGAATGAAAAGGAAAAACAAAAGAAACTTGGTTTATAATATATCTTTGTATTCATAAGGTGCTTTACACATTTCATACTAGGCTTTATAGGCTATGCAGTGTGGCCACAGAGTGAAATGCCAAGGTGCTGGATTGTAGCAGGCAGAAATATGTTAGGGTCTTCCATATAAGAAGCCTATAGAGTTGATTATTTCTGCAGCATGTGCCGTTATTGCAGTCCCTACATCCCTGGAAGTGATTTCCTTTCTGCCAAAAAGTCAATGATTATAAAATCCATCCGTTGCTTCAGTGCAACTCTTAAGGAGGCAGCCCGAGCTGTGTGAGTTACTTCACAGTGCAGATGGAGAGCAGGCAAGTTTGGGCGTTTTGCAGATTACACAGACCAGAGGAATGCAGATCACCACCTGAGAAGATAGCATTTACAGAGAGAGGGGCTGAAATAGTTTTGCATTTTCTACAACAGTCTTGTTATGAAGAAGAAACTATTCCAACACAAATCAAAAGATTCACAAAGAACCTAAAGAGGATGCAGAATGAGGACTACAATGATGAAGCTCCAAAGAGGACCGGGAAATAAATGCTTACTGAAACAAAAACCCAATTCTGCCAGTTCTTTAAGGAGGAGAGAATTTGAGTATAATCTAAATCAGTGGTTCTCAAACTTTTTATTCTCAGGAAATGCTTCACATCTTAAAAATTATTAAGGACCCGCCCAAAAACTTTTTGTTTATGTAGGTTGTGGTTACTGATGTTTCCTGTATTAGAAATTAAAAGTAAAACATTTTTCAGATATATGCACAAATTTAGTGAGAAGTGTGACATTGGTTTACATTTTGCAACTCATGATGCTTAACAGAAGATAGCTAGATCCTCTTATCTGCTTCTCTATCTAGCCCCCTGCAACATTACAAGAACTCGGGAAACTACTAATGTACACTCAGAGAGAAAGAGAGTGAAAAGGTAAACAAGGTCTTAATATTAGAATGGGCAAAGTTTGACCTTGCAGACATGCTTAAAGCATGACAAGGACCTGGAGGAGTGCCTGAACTGCACTTTGAGAACCCAAGAGCTAAAGACATTGTATGTTCAACATATTTACAAATATCTATATACTGCATATAGATATGCAGTTATCTTCTCAGGTTAACTACTTACCAGCTTGTAGGTAGATCGTTTCACAGTGCAAGTTCAAACATCCTTAACTGCTTCTTTCTTTCAATTGCATAAAGCCTGCAAAACACATTGCAAGCCAGAATGGCAATAAAGATAAATAGATCCCATACTAAATGGAGACCTAACAAGATGCATTCCTGACTGTCAGTACTAAATATTATATTTTCACATATGGTCCTATTGTGTCCCAATAATGAGGTAGATGGCATGAGCAGTCTATGTTATAGAAGAGAAAAGTGCACAGAGAGGGGCTAAGTGACTTATCCAAGTACCATAAGTAATCTGTGACAGAGCTGGGACTCGATCCAGCCCAGGGCTGCTTCGGGTTTATCACCAGATCAACACACGATGCCAAAACACATGATTGAAAAGTGAAAATTATTGCCAGGGTGTTGTGTTGCCTTATTTGTTTCTTTATAAGCCATCATTTACTCTGCCAAATAGCTGTTTTGGTAGCTATGTGGTTGGTGCTTTGAAATTATTTTGCCTAAATGCTCTGTTTTAATATTTTGAAAATGCATAATTACTCCCTCTGTCCTTAATTTTCCTTACATGTAAAGTTTGGATCAAAATATCGTGAAGGCTCCAGCAACGACGTCTTAATAATGAATAAACCAAGACATATCAGAACTACAATTTTAAAAAAAAGTCCCCTCAAATTGGGCCAATGTATAAGGGCACTTTTGGTTTGCTCCATGATGGTGGATGGTACCAGAATTTTTTGGAAACTAGGAGCCAGAGATGCTTGACATCCTGCAACAATATGGAGAATACTGCACAATCAGGCCTTGTCCCCTGTCCCCACAGGAGTTTGAAATGTCCTGCTGGACAGCCACATAGGTAAAATCTTTTTTATAGTTTTCTGAACCTGGATACTTGCTGTTTTACATATACATGCAAAGTATTTTTTGCAGAGTTTTAATATGCATTGATTTTTCCAAAAATGCAGCTACCAAGTAAAGGAAAGGAAGATTGTACTTTGTTTTGCCTGGCAGTTTACCAAGAATGGCCCTCCGATTCAGTAAATCATGACGTGGTATCGGTGTTGTCCACGTTCATAACTGTCATATTCACAGTGATTCTACATGTTGATTTGAGCACCCAACTGCTTTAGCCAATCTCCTAGTGTAGACAGATGTAAGCACCTACACACCTATTGAAGCATTTGACTGTAAATTGCTTTCCAAAATTCTGCTTTATAATTAAGATGTTTAACCAATATTTTAATTGGGTATATGTAGATAGATTATATTATTTGTGCTTTTCATTGCAGGATAGTGAAGGGGCATTCCCCAATTTTTTTTAAACTGTGTTGATTCTGATAAGATCAAGAACCACTGGGTTAATTTCCCTCAGAAATTCCAATTTTTTCTTTTCTCTGAAATTTAGAGTGAGTACTAATAGATATTTGTCAAATTTCAATCCTTTTTGAAAAATTATTTATGGTTTCTCCCTCTGTGTTAATAAAACAGTGTGAAAACAGCTCGCAATGTATCTGACTGAACAATTTGATATGTTGGGGTTTTGGGGGAAGAGGAAGAGGATGATATATTGGATTGACTTCAAAAGAAGCCATAAGAGCTATATTTGGTTCCCTAATTTATGCAGCCTCAAGCTTCTCTGCAGTCAAAAACCCACGGCCGCCTCCACCATCACTACCAGCACCCCCACTGAGTACACACACACTTGAGAGAACACGAAGTTCCCTCTGCTCTCCCTGCTAACACAGAGGGAGAAGACATAGCTCAAAAGTATTGCTTAAATGAAGGAAGCCACAACTTCTGCGTGTACCCAAGCGTTCTCCTGAATATTAATCTTTGCAATGTATATCATAGGTTCAAAAGTGAATATTCTTTTCAAACATCAATGATCTTCATTTATAATTAAATATCAAAAACAATTTCAGTGACAAATGTGTGCCACTTGCCAAAATTAGATAAAAGTAATCGAAAGTTTTAAAATCCCAATGAAGTTTTGATCAGTGTGTTCTACACAACAAATAATCATGATGTTTATTTTGCCACCTGTACATAAAGTTTCTCCTTGGCTGCTTTCCTGAGCCATACAATTATGTTAAGATGTATTTTTCATGCTCTCTGCTCTCTGCAATCTGAGACATATTTTTTGAAAATTGAAAATAAAATGACTTTTCTTAATCATGTCATTTCCCCCCCCCAGAAGATGCTGCCTTTTTTACTTACTGTTTTAAAAACTGCCCAAATCAATACAACTTTCATGGTTGGCTACTAGCCTACTTGCTTGTGTCAGGGGAATATGTACAGTGAGGGGAATCGCGTTTACTCCTCTGGCTCTATTAGTTTTACAGCAATGGTTCATTAATAGCACACACCATTAATTTAGAGTAAGCCCTGCACTAATAATGACAATTGATTTCTTTGTTTAATTTCTCTATAACCAAATGGCACACTTTATAATGAACCCCGATTTAAAGTCCCTTTGGGAATCTGGGTTATATTACATCTTTTAAAAATGTTATGTTTGATGCCCTAACCCAGTTGATATTTTTCTCTTTGCAACATTTACAATACAAAAAATAAATCTAATTGCACCTTTATAATTTTAGTTATGTTTCAATAAAAGATTAACAAGTATTTCTAAAAATAAAAAGAATGCTTTCACACATAAATTTCCCTTTCGTCTTGTGCTGACATCCATTTTATAATGAACTACAATGCGTAGCACATTTCCAGGTTTAAAAACATTATCTTTTTTTTTGTTTTTGAGGAAGATTAGCCCTGAGCTACATCTGCCACCAATCCTCCTCTTCTTGCTGAGGAAGACTGGCTCTCAGCTAACATCCATGCGCATCTTCCTCTGCTTTATATGTGGGACGCCTACCACAGCATGGCTTGCCAACCGGGGCCATGTCCGAACCTGGGATCCCAATCGGTGAACCCTGGGCCGCTGAAGTGGAACGTGCGAACTTAACTGCTGTGCCATGAGCTGGCCCTAAACACGTTATCTTCATCATTCTCTGTGGCCTAAAAGTCAAAATTTTAAGGTGCCAACAACTACTTCCTCTGAACACACTGACCTTGAGCTAATCAGACATTTTTTCTGCTTTAACTTCCTCAGCTTTAAACAGGTTGCTAACATTTTAAAATACTTATTTCAAAAAATACATGTTAATGAAAGCCTCAACTGTCAACTAATCCAACCGACTACATCTCTCAATATGCTGTAAAAAAATAAACTCTTGTTGGCATAAGTACATATCCTGAGTGCAGAATCCCTGAATTCAAGTCCTGAGTCTGCCACGTATAAACTGGGTCATCTCGGCCATGTCATTTCACATTTCTGAGCGTCTGCTTCTGCATACATCCAAAGTGATTAATAATACATATTCTGCTTCACTCACAGGGCAGTTATGAACATCAAATAAGAAAACTCAGATGATTTTCAAATTACAATAATAAGATGAGGTCTAGAAGGAATATATTTCAAAGATCATGACAGTTTTCTGCTTTCTGGAATTCTGAACCCACCAGCATATATTTCTAAATAACCAAAATGAATCTGAATGGAACACCGAAGACTAAACAAAGTCGCATCTAGATGTCTAGCATGAGCTGAAACAAGGATTAACTGCATGGGCTACCTAACTACAGGTAAGTCCCAAAGAATTCAGTCTCCTTCCATCAGCCACGGCCAAAGCAAGGACCAACAACAAGAGATATAGCACATCAAGTCTATTATATTGTTAGAACTTCCTCTCTTATTTTTAATGCCTAGAATAATTTGTTGGGCATTGGAGGCAAAGGTAAGCCTTGCACCTATGAACATGACAGAAACATTAGTCAAAATCATGATTTTGATTATTATTCTATAGAAAAGTCCCAGACATGGATCTCTAGTCCCAGCCTATAACCAGAGCTGCACACTAATTTTTTTTTCCTGTGTGCTATGCATCTCATGTATCTTGTATATCCAAAATCAAATAATTCCACTTTGCACTTAAATGCATTGGTTAGAGTTTTTTGCTTCCTTTTTCTGTATACTTCTTAAATAGTTTGGGTAATTTTCGAAAGAAGCACATATAATGATGAAGGTGAAATAAAATAATGAATTTATGTGTTTCACTAATTCTTAGCAAATGGCCTGGATGCAGGTGTGAAGATGAACTTATGCTAAAACCTTACCTATCTCCTAAAAGATCAAGACTTTATAAGGAAAATAGAATTATAAATAAACATATTTCTACCAGTTACTCATAAGGTGTACATCCCATATAACCCTTGTATTTGAAACAGAGAAAATAAAATCAATTCTATTTTCTAACAACTGATGTGAGGCCCTTCACTCAACTCAAATCAACTTCACCCTCCATTGAGAAGAAGCCCACTGAGAAATAGTCGTGCAGCACATTTGCAAAGTCCAAATAGCACCAGAAAGAGACCATGGTTACGAAATGCCATGTGAGTGTGATATGAGTAATTAACAGATGAGAACATTTTTATTCCCTTCTAAGGGCAGCAAGAGATGAATTTAGCAGTGTATAATGACATGACTGATTAGCTCATTCTGAGTATAAAAATGGGTAGCTTAAATCTAATCCTCACACTAACAGGCCACAAGTATATTTCCTTAAGAAAAGAAGCAACATGTTCATAACCAGTGGCAAAAACAATTAGATTGGTGGCAGTCTTCTAAGCCAGCTACGAACACTGTCAAGGGGGAGAAGAGCAGACAGAATTAATCTTCCACAGTGGTCCAGGGCCTGAACCACAGTGGAGTAGAATCTCACGGTATTTTCCTGAGATACATTCTCTAACTTTAGGATTATTTAAATGAGATGCTCATATTAGAACAGAAACAAAAAAGGATAAGAAAATTAACAAACATCATTGACTTCTACCTTTGAAGACAAAAGCGAAATGAAAACTTTTCTGTTTTACTAAGAAAGGGAGACATAACACTGCTCTATAATTAGTAAAACGTTTGTAATTTATTTTCAAAAAGGCACACATCAATGTTAGACCGTAGTACGGGATAGCTAAAACCAAATAGGAATCCATGAGAAAAATACAGATATGTATGACAATATAAAGGTCATGGCAATATTCTATTTCTTGGATTGGGTAATGGTTATAAGGGTTTGCATTTTATAATTATTCACATTGCTATGTATTTATACTTTATAAACTTTTTTATAAATGGTTTGTATTTCACAATTTTTAAAGGATTATTTCAAAACTTTACAAGCTAAATAAACAGCAAAATCCCAGTCATAGTCGCTCTATGGCTTTGTCTGCCCTGTCTCAAAATACACTTCAGCCACTCGTTGAAGCTGCTGGAAGTATTTGTCAAGAAAGTCTTTTGACATCATGTAGATAAGATAATTGTGTAGACAAAGTAACGAATTTGTGTTTCACTAATTCTTAGGAAAAGGCCTGGGGGCAGGTATGAAAATGAACTCATGCTGAAATGTGCCTATTTCCTAGGAAAAAATCAAGCTTTGACAAAGACAATGTAATTGTAAATGAGTTACAAATACCAGTTTACCACAGTACTAGGATGCACACCCAATATAACCCTTTTCTCTGAAACAGAGAAAACAAAATGAAATATGACTTACTAGTGATTGCTATGACTTGACTCAGTCAAATCAGCCTCACTGTGCTAAGGAGAAGCCAACTGCTGTTGATCATCCATCTACATCGCAACCCGCTTCTCTGTCCTTCGAATTCACATCTGGAGATGTTACTTCAGATATGATCCTGGTAGATGAAACATGTAAATCTGGTCTTGGTTCCTATTCCTAGGTCACAGAGCATGAAATCTTAGTATCCTCCAGTCTGTGTATACATGACAAGATAAATAAATGCATGTGCCTGTCTAGGACAGGCGAGAAAATGCTTACTCCATAAAAGAGCATGCATATTAAAAAGTTCCATGGAAACAAGCAGTGCCCCAAATTTATTGATCTATTATATGGTTTCAAATGCAGAAATGAAACATATAGCAGCTAATATTGTGTCTAGTAATGAGACATTGTTGGTTAGATATAAGAGTTGGTAATACAGCTTTTAAAACCTCAGTCTACAAATACTCTTTTCTAACCTACACTGAAAAATGTCTGAAAGAAACAGGAGTGTTAGTAAACACACACACACACACATACACATTCATTTAAATAGAAAAACTGTGACAGTTACTAAAATATATTTTCTTTTAGACCATAAGTCCATAATCCTATGTTAATTCGACTGTCTGACGTTCATAGCCACCAGAGGGGAAAAAAACACGTCATGCAAAGAGCTAGACTTTGACTCTTTCTGGATCATGCAATGTTATTCATTTTGAATATTTTAGGATGTTATCACCTCACAAATTCTCATCATCTTTTTTATTCGTCTGTCTTATATCTTTAATTGCAGAATCACAAAGAGATTATGGGATGTTACAAGGCACTGGATGTATCAGCAAAATACACTTTTGCTTATTATGAACTAGCCCTGATTTCAGTAAAATTTCTCATAGGAAAAAAGATATGTTAAATAAAAATATTTTGACCCTGAAAACATAGTTTAGGAAATTGGAAATAGATTTAGGAAGAAAATAAGAGTAGGTCAGTGTTTTTCTTTGTGAAAGGAATCATTAGTAAGGGGTGGTCAAGGACTGTCCATTTGTGACCTTTCAGCGAAGGAAATCATTCTGATTCTATAAATTTCTATATTCCGGCTAAGTTCAATTACTTTCATTGTAAGGAATTATATTAGTGAAGTTACAATAGCTACTATAACAGATAAACCCTAAAATCTCAGTAGCTTAACACAAATCTCAGTGACTTAACGTAAGTTTACTTTTTGCTCCTGTAAATTCCAAATACTTTTCTTGTTCAAGGGTGCCTCTGGTAATTCAGGGACCTAACAATTCTACACCACGGAGAGAGTGCTTGAATCTCTGGCAGACAGCTTGCTGTCTCCTCCACGGAAATTGTGCTTTCAGGAAATCTCAACTTACAGGAAAACTCAAGTGATGAGTACTTATACACTGACTTAGAGGCTCCTTCCTCTGGGTCCTGAGATGGTCAAAATTGTAGTGTGGGAACTTCCATGCATAATAAATGATAGAAGAGTTTGGAAATGTCACCGTTCTGTAGTTAATGGAACCCTCCAAAAAAATAATAAAATTACACGTAGTACACACAAAAGGACAAATGTTAGACACAGGCTTTACAGACCAGAAAGACTTCTGATAGATTAAATTATAGATATTAGGGAAATTACACTATAAACGTGTCAATATATCTGAAAATTATTTTACAACAACCTTAAGGAATCATCTACGTCTATTTTGTTGACGTTTGCATTTTAACACATGAGAATAAGAAGTTCATCTAGATAGAGAAGAGGATGGTTTCAACAGAAACAAGGAGCTTTTTCTGAATTCTCTACTACAGTGGCAGCAAAGTTCTGAAGATCAAGCTGCTGTAATCACTATTTCTCCCTGCTTGTTCTCAAACATTAGACAATGTACTGTCTAGTCTATATTTGCCATCCTATATTCCTTAGACATATATTGTGCTATTGGTCATTACGTATCTTTTTGCCATAAAACATTTCACCATGCCCTTTATAGTTGCATAGAATCAAAGTAATTTGGGTATATGACTGATTTATTGATGCTGGACACATATGAGACCCAATTGGTACTTATTGCCAAAGATGTGGCATTAAACTATAATACTTTATTGTTAATGGGGCAGAGGATTTTTTTTCACACAAAAAAATAGATCTCACTAGAGATCTCTGAAAATGAACATCTCTAAATTGGTAACAAAGATCAAAGCATAGGCTGACACTTTCCCCGATAGTGTCTTGGTGATAAAAGCTGAAGTTGGGAAATAATGGTGAAATAGCATTCAAAAGGTACTCCTCTGAGGAAGTGGGCATTCATCTATAGCAGGATTCCCACGGTGCTGCAAATATCAAATATCTTCAGATTCTACTGTCAGATCAATCTCCATCTTCATTATCTTTCCAGGACCTCAAGTGAACACAAATTTGACGAAAGAAATGTTACCACATGTTAGAGCTTACAATGTCTTTCTGTCATTGCTGGAAAAACTAAAGGGACTGGCTATCATCCTGATTCTTATATTTAGCTAAACTTATTGCAATTGTTATCGTTTCATTTATTTAAAAACTATTTATCCAGTGTCAACTATGAGCCAGACAGTGCTTGGTCCTACAGAGATGATATTTAAAAACAAACAAAACCTTCAAAATATCTCTTCCTTCATGGAACTGATATTCTCTTTGAGGAGACAGATGAACAAATATTCCCATAAATATAGAAAGCAAACCAACAGAAGTCCTAGAAAAGAATTATGAGAACATACATTACTCTGGGGGTTGTGAAAGAACTCTTTGAGGTGGTTGGTTTCAACATGAGAACAGAAGGATATGTCAGAGCGACCCTCGCAGTGGGGGTGGGAAGCAAAAAGCTATGACTGGAGCATAGAAAGGAAGACATAAATGATGTTAAATTGAATGAAATTACATTATCTGATATAAGCGGATCACACAAAGCCTTATAGGCCACTTCACGTATTTCCATCTTTGCACTAAAAGCGATGGAGGACAATGACTTCACATAATTTATATTTCACGAAGATCACCCAGATTGGAGGAGGGAAAGACTCCAGTGGATGTGGAGAAACCACATGGGAAGACATTGCCTTCACTCTAACAGGTTTTCCTAGTTTTCAAGCCAACTCAATTTAATTATGCAATGGAACACAACTTATTTATAAAAAAGAATCGAATTTCTCATGCCACAAATTTTCCTGATGTTATTAGGCAGCATTATATACAGATGTGGCTTCCACTTTTGTAAAAAAGTTGATATTTTGTACACCACGTGTACACTGGGGTGTACCTACAATCTCTCGGGTGGGTATACCGTAGGTTCAAGAAAGTAAATCCTCCATTCCACTGCCTCTCTGTCCTTTCTGCTTATTCCCAAGGTGAAATTTTAATAAAAATTATGTACCACTGGTTGATGTCTTCTTGTCCCTTAACTTTGAAATCCTCCCAGCAAGTAAGCATCTGAAATTTCTCTTGACATACAAATGATGTCACACATATTGGAGTGAACCCTCAACCATCTTTGAACCAGAAATTTTATCTCCATTGGCAAATTTCCCTTTTCATGAACACCTTATCTATTTCATAAATAAAGTATTTCGGGAAATATTGACCAGCACTTAGTCTGTTCACATTTGTATATGCTACCTAAATTTCATAATTTAAAAGGACTCTATAATTGTGAGGTTTGATGGTATTGGCAATATTACCATGTCAGATCTTCTGCTAAACATCTGTGTGAAAATTAAACATGATTTAAATTCTAGTTTCTAAGATTCATTTCTCTCTGCTACTATTATACGAAACCACTATTAATATGCTGTGAAATGAGACATCTACAGCATTGCTAGTAAAAGCCTTTAAGTGGTAATCCTTCTGAATCCTTTCTTGTAATAGCTGAACATTTGCTGTACAAAACCAATGAAATTCACACATGCTGCTGTGGAGTAGTGGAGCGATTATTACAGCATTTTTTCCCCAAAGTACCTTAGGCTTTAGATGATTAGAGAATAGTCTTATATTTTAAACTTCCTGCCAACAATGTGGCTTTTAGTTGCATTGGATTGAGGACAAATTGTAGTATAATGTATGTTGACAGTTTAATAACATGGGTTACTATCCTTGGTGTACTTTATGATGTAATACATCCTTATAGGTGTCTCCAGAGAATTGTGCTATGATTTTCGAGGCACAGAAAATTCAATGAGCTAAAACAGTCTGAGTAAGATTTCTGTCTTCTGTATACTTTGGACATTTTCCTAAAAAATAAATAGGTGCTACCCTTCTAAAATATTTTTCTGACATGACTTTTCTGTTTTTCTTCTCAAGCTGTAGATTTTAAGATTGGAATACTACAATTCTTGTTAAATTATACATTAAAAATGTAAAAGTTTCTTTCTTTGTATAATAAACAGTCTTTTTCAGGTCTCAGAGGTAAAGTTCCTTTTTTATAAAAAGCTGCAATTGTGGTTTTCAAAAATCTCATTAAATATTTAGATCTTTCAGAGCACAAGTGTTTTCTGTTGAAGTTTAAACACATTTAGGCTAATTATTTCTAATGTTTTGACCATTGTACAAATACTTGTAGTATTAAATAGCTAACAGCGTAAAACAAAATAGCAAGTCTTATGTGCAGAATTCATGTAATTACTCCTGGATTTTCTTTTCATCAAGATATTTCTGGATGAAACAAAAATGGTACTACAATGCATTTTTAAAATGATATAAAATGTTATTATTAAATGAATGTGATTCCAAGTACAGATGTTACTTAATATAGCCTTATTCTCTGTTTGTTTGCATTTATACTACCATAAACACAAGAAAATATTCAAGTTCTCAAGCACACTAAGCCAACCGTGATTCCACGATGGACATCTGCTTTGTATTTTAGTGATTTACAGACAAGAAAACACGCTACAATATTCCAAAAGAAATATTCTCCCAATACCACTTAATTAAAAAAAAAAGGCAGTAATTTTATCATCCACCTATAAGGTGAAAAAAAGTTAGAGAAAATGAGTATAAAATCACTATCTTCCACAACTGCAATCCTTTATTCAGTCTTTTCCTTGTAAAAAGACAGATAACATGGGAATAGAGAAAAGCATAAAGTGGATTTCCTGTCCTAAAGGGAAACTAGTCATTTTTTATTAAGTACTCCCTATGTGCCAGGTACTGTGTATAATATTTGGCATACGCTATTTTCTTCACTGCTCCAAGCAACCTCAGAGGATAGGGTCCTTATTATTAGCTCCATTTTATAGATGAAGAAGGGGAGCAGAAAGGTCAGCAGTTCACCTAAGATCTTAGAGCAGAGAGATGGTGGAGTTAGGATTCCGACCCAGGCATTCAGAATTCAGAACCTGGAAGATATGGCCTTCCTCACTGACGAGGCAACTGACCTAGATTTTTAAAACCTGCATATGAGGGTATTTTAATAAAAATAATACAAGCCAATATAAAGACTATTAAGTGAATGTAGGTTTTGTTTATTGTTTATTTGAGGACTAAGAAACTCAATTATTTGGGAAATCTGTTCTGATATTCCTCATTTCAGACAGCTCACCCAGGAGAGAGCAGCTCCTCTTTCCCCAACAACTCAACATACTGCTCTTGAAAAGCTTACGCGACTTAAATGATCTCATTGTTATCATTACTATTACATTTTCTAGTGGCAACTCAGAGCCAAACTGTCTATGTGTTCAAAGCAAACAGATAAAAAAACCCATCCTCCCAGGTTTTGTGAAGCCCCTGGAAGCTGAGCAAGGGGGATCTGAAAACAAATCGGACTGCTGAATGTGAGGCTCAACCTGGGAAAAAAAAGGGAATGCCTTGAATTCCAGCCCACGTTGAACTTTTTGGTTCCAGTGTCTTTGTTGCTTTTTCTAATTTTTTGGCCCAGAGCTTGTGTGCTTTCCTCGTCCCAGGGGTTCCACCAAGCAGGCCTGGTTGGAAGAGATCCCAGTAGAGAGCAGAGGTCTGAGGATTACTGAAGTGGTTTTCTTTTTAATCACTTATAAAAACAGAGACAAAGCCAATCACCAGCCATGTGATTTGCTCCAAGTCACTGGGCCTCTAAATTCCCTGACGAAAGCCAGAATCAGCGCTTTCCCAACAGCGTTGTATTTTGAGCTTTTCTCAAGTTTGAGAACCGGATTGCTCCGGGAAGGGGAGGAAGGCAGAGAAAAAATACACTTAAACACATTAATAAATGGAGAAGATAGTTAAACTATCATGCTCGAGGACAGAGTATATGCCTAGGTGGCTCTACTCTTTTCCAACACTTTAAAAATTTATTCTCACTTTATTTCCCAGTTGATGAAGCTTAATATAATCTCTATTCCTTCCTCTCATAGACCCCTGATTTTTCTTCTGTGGGGTTTGCAATCAGAAAATACCCCTTAAAGCTGAATTAGGAACGATGATGAAGAGACCTAGATAAATCTGATTGCATTGGTGCTTACTAAAATTTAATTAATTAGCACCTACATAAACACTCTCTAGGCAATTGCAGAGAAAGGAGAAAGGCTCCGAAAGAGGAACCACAACTTCAACACCCTTGTGGCCGCGGAGCAGCCTTTGGAGTTGTCAGTGGTTTCACAGGAAGTCCCCACCCCCAGGAGACAGCAACAACAAACACCCTGATGATTAGCACAAAGGATTCATTTCATTTTATTGTGTATTTGTAATTTTCAAGACTTTAGTCCAGGTGACAACATTCATTCCCACCTACCCCAACCACCCCACCCCCACTTTAAAGAGAAAGCAATCTGCAAACTCAAACCAAATGTTTTCCATTTTTATTTTTCCTCTCTCAGAAATATCAGCAGACTTAGTCAAGCACAGGCGAAGCACCAGCCGCAGCAAGATGACGCTAACCCCCAAGATGTGGGGAGTTGGCTGTGTTCCTCTGAGGCTTGCACAGAATGGTATTAAAAGTAATGAACACACAGAGAGATCCTGCAGGGCACGTTGTGGTTTGAGTTTATGCCTCATTGGAACACTGTGGGTATTAGCGATACTTCTAAATCTGTGTGTGCATGGTGTTTTCTGGTATCGCATGGGTACTGACTCACTTCTCAACATATTCAGGCTTCTTTCCCCTTCAACTGCCCAATCCTCACACCCCAAACCTATGTCTGTCCTGCCCCGCTTCCCACTCCCCCAAACTCTGCTCTAACCAATTTACTAGGAGCTTTCCAGTCCCTTTCTAAACAAGGTGCCTGTCTTCCTGGAGCAGACGATGCCTAGGGTTACATCCCGAAGGGATGAATTTCAACTTAAAAAATTTCAAATTCCATTGCATATTTAAATTATGCTAGGATTTAAATTATATAATATCTAGGATCTAAACCAAAGGTTTATTAATTAATGTATAAAATGCTGCTTAAGATTACAAATAATAAGTACCAAATAGTTTGGTTGGAATACTCACAGTCCTTAAGAATAGTAAAGAAATGTTGCACACATAACTTTATGTTCAAAAATATACATATGAGCCAGCTGTACTAAGAGAATTTGAAACTAGAAAGAATCAATATTCCAACATTTACTATTCATCAAGAATTACAATTTCTGTCCAATAAGGAAATTGATACAACCGTTAACTTTACTTTATGAAGAAAAAAAACAAAATTAAAATGATACTTAGAAACTCCCTTGGTCTATTTCACCTAGTGATATTTTATTTGTACTTCCATTTTGTAGGAGGCCCATGAATCACATTATTTTAAATAACTTGTAAAATAAAAAGGCTACAATGACAATAAAATTCCAGAAATCAAGATCACCGTGACATCACTTCCCCTAGTAGGTGGACCTTCTGAATAAAATTGGAATATATGTGCATCTACCAAAGCTTTGGCCCATGGCTGAAGGATTTCTAAGTGAAATAAAACCTGTTACTAGAAGTCACCAGAAAATTCAGTCATTATGTGGTTAACATTAGTCAGCTAATCGTTGAGGTTACCTCCTATTAAGGCCAGACTGTAAAGCTATGATGATGTCTTTGCACATAATAGCAATGCCCCAAATAAGGAACTGATTAGATTACAATTATAAGAGCCATTGCAAAGCCCTAAATATATAATTGGCAGGGTTCCTCCAAGTTGAAAGTGCTAATTTCCAATACACATCAGCTCTGGCTTGGCTTGTCTTGTTAGGTAAACAAAATGTGTCTTGCCTGTCATTGCCATAAAATATTAATGCACTGGAAGTCTCTAAACCTTGCTAAGCATAAGGCCTATTATCACACTTAAGAGCAAAGCAATCTAATAAATCGCTGGCTGTATAAAAACTAAGTCAGCTGGCAGAGACAGTAATCTCCCTAAGGGATAGTAAGAGCCTCATCTTCAACTACAGCAGCTGCAGTTCCAGAGAAATTATATTTCTTCTGTTCAGTAGAAATACATTTGTGCTGAATTCTGTTATTTAAACTCTAATGGAATCATTAGGAATATCCATACATTACGAGTAATAGAAAATTAACTAAGAAAATCATCAACAATGCTGTCATCTAATAGCACGGTATTTTTATTAGGCTTGAATTTTAGAGGGCTAAATCTGATGTAAAATCAAGCTGCTTATTTCTAAAACCTATTTTGAAAGAGCATGAACCCCCAACTTACACAAAGAACCACGTGTAAATACTGAGCTGATGTACCTAATTGAATGCAACTTACTTCTTCAGCCCTGGTATGAGGTCGTTCAGGCAGTATGTAAACATAAATGCAATATTCTTGCTAGATATCTTAAAAACAGTTATAAGGGGCCGGCCGGGGCACAGTGGTTAAGTGCACATGTTCTGCTTCAGCGGCCCGGGGTTCGCCAGTTCCAATTCCAGGTGCGGACATGGCACCGCTTGGCAAGCCATGCTGAGGCGGCGTCCCACATATAAAGTAGAGGAAGATGGGCACAGATGTTAGCTCAGGGCCAGCCTTCCTCAGCAAAAAGAGGAGGATTGGCAGCAGATGTTAGCTCAGGGTTAATCTTCCTCAAAAAGAAAAACAGTTGTAAAATTGCTGTTATGTTGCTATTTTCTGCTACACCTACCAATCTCTGAAAACCGTAAAATAAATTTTGGAATGGACCATACCTTTACTCACCCCATTCCACCCTGCACTAATACATCAAATTAGTTAAATCAACATTTTTTAGTAATAGAGAAAAGATAAACAGATAAATTTTAAAAATAGTAATAACAAGTAATACTAAGTGCTTTCACATACATTTTTTTCATTTAACCTCATAATAATGCAGTAAGGTAAGCACGGTTATCATGTCCATGTCAAAAACAAAGAAACACATCATTTGTCCAGAGTCAGTTAGCGAGCAATACCACCAGTTCTTTGACCCTGGTCAACCAACTTTGAATGCCACACGTCTAAAAGCAGCCCAGTTTTTGTTGTTGTTGTTTTATTTTCTACTTACAATTTCCTCTTGCCAAAGATGCTGCTTCAAATCCTGAAAGGCATTTAGCATCCTAATATGTAATTGCTACCCCAGGGATGATAATCCGAGGTCACATAATTAATGGATGATGTGCACCTTTCACGTGACATTCAGTAATAAAATGTGGATGACCGACACACACGAAAAACGTGAACTAAAAAAATCCTGCCACATTTAGAAGTAATATTAGGAGATGAAAGTATATTTAAATGCAAAAGGGAAAAAACACTGTTTTTAATGGCACAGCGATTGTAAGCTTTAAACTTACACAGAGACGAACATGGGCACTTGACAAGCATCCCTTATGTGTGTGATGATGGAGCATCAGGAAAGGGACGCAGCCGTCTGCTGTGTGTTGTTCACGGCAATAGCATTCTCAATAAGGCTGTGCCATTTCCTCTATGTTGACAGTAACCTTCGTGCCAAGGAGACTAAAGAAAATTGTCCTCAGAATTAAGTGTGCGTTATTTCATCACTTAGGAAGAACTAAACCATTATGAATCTGAACCACAAAGATCTTGTCTTGTGAAAAGTAGGTCTGAAAATTACACATTTACCTACTTATGCTAATAAGATCATCAGTAGACAGCGATATCCACCTCTCTGAATTCCCACCACTTATTTCATTTGTTCACTCAGCTCCTATCTGTTGATAACTACTGTGTATGCAGCATAATGTGAGCTGCTTAAGTTACAAAGGTGATCAAGATTCAATGCCCATCTTCAAAGCATCCACATTTTATAAGGAAAAATAAAATTAAATTAAATAATGCACTCAGATATGTTAATAATAGAGACAAAGTGCTCAGTGACACACAAGATACAAAAAAACCATACTTCTTAATTTTCTGAAGTCAAATCTAATCTGGACTCCAAGACTTTACTTGCCAATGTTGGCAAAAAGGGCATTAGCAGCCGTATTGCCTTCCCTCTCCTTTGCTTAATTTGGTCCCAGGAAAATGGCAGATCACCTTGAACCTTAGTGCATGGTGGTCTTTCTTGATATTGTAGTTCATTCTGTTGCATTATGTCGATCAAGCACTGCCCCTCAGAGCTGGGTCCCCTCTCTCTCTTTTTTTTTCCTTTTAAAGATTGGCACATGAGCTAACATCTGTTGCCAATCTTCTTTTTTTTCCTTCTTTTCTTCTTCTCCCCAAAGCCCCCCAGCACACAGTTGTGTATTCTAGTTGTAGGTCCTTCTGGTTGTGCTAAGTGGGAGGCCTGGGAGGCCTCCTCAGCATGGCCTGATGAGCGGTGCCATGTCCGCATCCAGGATCCAAACCAGTGAAACCCTGGGCCACCAAAGAGGAGAGCGTGAACTTAACCACTTGAACTTAACCATGCGAACTAACCATGGGGCAGCCCCAGGGTCCCCTCTCTTTACTCCCCCTCCTCTGATCTTTGTCAGAGCTTCCAGGGAACAACCAAGCACTTAGTGGCCAGTTTCTACCATTCCAAAATGTATTACTTTAAGGCAGTACATCCAAATGAGTTTCCATTCTCTACTTTCCAAGAAAACCTTCAACATTATTTGCTTGCACCTCTAGTTACTTCCATGTTGAGAATTATTCTATCATTGGCACTAGCTGCTCGTTCTTCCTACCATATAAAAGATCCAATATTTCTCTCATGGTTGCTTTGTATAACAGCTGAATGTAGTTGTATGTAGAAGTGATGACTTGTGGAATCAGGCTGCAGACCCTCAAACTAGAAAATACCTGTTTAGCTATTCTGAGGCAAAAAAAAAAAATCAATTCAAAGAAATGCAGTACCATTCTCCTCTTACCCCAAAGATGAAGCCCATTCTTTTACGGGCAGCAGAAAATAAATAACATGGCTGATTTGGTGCATCCTGCTCTTTTAAATTCTCCACATCTCACCCTGTTACACCTATAACACAAACGCTCAAAGAGCATGCAGATGAATTGCTATCTAAGTCCTTCCACTACACCAGGCTCTTTCACAATCCCATTTCCCTGTTTGTACGTCACATTTTCTCTCCTGGAATGAAAATGCTGATTTTTCAAGGCTCAGTTCATACATTTCTATTAATTAATTCCCAACTTCTCTAGGCAAAAACACTTCTTGCTCTCTTCACTTCTATAGCATTTTGATATTACTAATGTAGTATATTTGAGATTATATCATAATTATCTGTCTACTTGGCTGCCTCTAACCCAGATTATTGTCTCCTAGGGGATATGTACTATTTCTAGTTTATAATTGTATTCCCAGTAGCATGCAGTCTCAGCTTTGGAACACCTAGGGTGACAATAACAGGATGGCAAAAAGGGGATGTTAAGGCAAAAATAGCCAAAATCAAGACTGTAGCTGGGCCAATATTCAAAAATATTGACTGATCATGCAAGTAATTCAGTTCAGTAGGGTGTTCTCAACAGGCATCTCTGGGCAATGGTGAAACTTGGCATCAGGCAGATGACAATATTTAGATCTAAGGAGTTCTCCTGGGTTGAATCTAGATACCAGCTGGTGACTTGTAGTTCAAGGACTGATGAATAGTGAAGGCAGCTAGTGTTCCAGCCAGGTAAACCACAGACAAGAGCAGGAGAGAAGCCAAGGAAAGAACTTAGCCCTAGGGCTAAAAGAGTTTTTCTGTTACATTCCTTTATAATGCTAATCATCAGTAGTAGCAATAATAGTCTATTTCTTAATTTTCCTTAAAAAAAAATCTAATCTGAACTCCAAGACTCCACTTGCCAGTGTTGTCAAAAGAGCACGATCATTCCCATTGGCTTCTTCTCCCTTGCTTTCTTTGGTCCCAGGAAAGTGGCAGAGCACCCTAAGCCTTAATGCATGGTGCTCATTCCTAGAGTCATCTGATCATTCCCAGATGCTCATTGTCAACTGGACTTTCTTGATTGCCTTAAATCAGTAATGATACTTTTGCTGGGTACTTTGTCATACAAACAAAGTCAACAAGAAAGAAGTGGAAGTGGCTGTTAGGTAGGCCACCAACAGTATCTACCACAATCAGGTTGAAAAGAGATCCCCAAAAATATCAAGAAGAGATCAAGAGATAGGAAGAATGAAAGAGAAGTTATAAAAATATTGAGAATAGAGATAGAAATGTCAAAATAAGTTAATCATGAATTTTATAGGGAAAAATAAATAAATAGGGGGTAAGAAATTTCAGAAAAAAATAATGACTTAGAATTCTCCAAATTAAAGAAAACTGTAAGACCTCAGATGGAAAAAAATGAATAAAAGCAAACTGGATAAATAGGACAAACCCACATTGAGACATGTTATAGTGAAAATTAAGAACATCAACTAAAAATAAAAAGTACTTTAAGGTTCCAGAGAGGAAAGTCCAATCACCCATAAAGGAGTTAGAATCAGATTGACATTGAAATTCTCAAGGACAACTTTATAGTCAAGAAGACAATGTAGTTACGTTTTCAAAGTAATGAAAGAAAAGCACATTATACCAGAAGTCTATACCCAATTAAAAATGTTCTTTAAATGTGAATGTGAAATAAAAATATTATAAGGCACAAAGTGCTTTAAAAAGTTTATCACAAACAAACCCCTTTGACATATTCTTCAGCAAATAAAGGAATACATCCAGGAGGATGCTGCAAATGCATGGAATTAAGAGTGAATAAATAACTTGGGGAAATATTTTACTACCCAAAAAACCAATGACCATAAGAAAAAAAATGTAAAAAGGAAGAAAATGGCCATAATAATCAAGAATTAAAACTCCAGATGATATAAACATGGAGGGTTTGCTAAAGTTTTTAACTTATTGAAATAGAATTTATAGATATTTATAAGCTTAAAAAACTGATTTAAAAAAATAAACTTTAGCATAAGTCTTAATAAAAGATAACCACTTTTCACACCAGTGGAAGAAAATTCACTATATTCAATGGATTTTAGGAAAATAGGAAAAAAAGGGAAAACAAATAAAAACTTTTAATAGATTGACAAAACAGACTGCAATGTCAGAAGTAAATCCCAATATAATAAGAATTAAAAGAAATGGAAATGGTGGTTATCACTAATCAAAAGACTCTCTGATGATTTTTTTTAAAGATTTAGAAATATTAAACAGCCAAATACATGAAGTTTGAAAATCAAGGGATAGAAAAAAATGACTGCACATAAATATGGACCAAAGAGAAAGCCAGAATTAGACAAAATAATTTAAAACAAAAAAGAACATGAGGAAAAGATAGAGATATTGCATACCAGTTATGTATAATCATCATAAATCTACCTTCATATAATAGTGCAGCTGAAAACATTATATAACGAGTATTGACAGAACTACAGGGGAAATGGATAAATCAACAATTGGAGTTGGGAATTATTAACTAATAACTACCGATAAATCAAACAGACCAAGAGAAAGCCAGTTTATTTCCTACAGATTAAAAAAAATACGCTCTAACTAATAAACTTCACATCAACAGAGACTATACATTTGCGTCAAGCAAAATTTTAAAATTTAGAAAAATTAACCTCATACAAAGTCTCAATAAATTCCAAGAATCAATATTGAACAGACTTTATCTATAAAGCGATAAAGTTGTAAATCAATGACAGAGCCAAAAAATTAATGTCTAGAAGAAAATACTTCTCAATAACCCTTGGATTCAGGAAGAGAAATCAGGAAAGTCTTAGAGCAATAAGATAGTAGTAGTACTATATTTCAAAATTTGAACATCCATATGAAATGGATTTAAAGCTATGTTGTGGTTTACTTGGCCAAAAACTCAATATGAATCAACACAGCTGAAAAAAACAAACAGCAAATGAGATTTAACACTTTTTAGTGCAAGTACAGTATCCAAAACACAGACAGTCAGATTTCATCCTGAATATTGTATCCTGTACTAGATGCCACAATATAAGAACTATGAAGAGAAACAGAAAAAAAGGGCGCCAGGACAGAAACATACTTGGGTTCAGCATCTTATTCAGATGGTTGGGAGTTTAGAACAGTGAAGATGGCACCAGCACGCTAATCCTCAAATATATCAGGAGTGGCCATCTGCACGGTGGTGGGGCAGGTAGATACATGGTCCATGTTACTCAAAAGGACAAAAGTGAGACCAACGTCTGGGAATGCCAGTAGGTACAAATTGGAAGAAGATAAAAAAGAAATTCCTAATAGTGAGAACTGATTAAAAACAACTACTCAAAAATAGCAACTATGACAAGGGACATTCAAGCAGAGGTGGCCTTCTGATGCAGTAGAAGGAACTACAAAGAATGAGTCATTGTAGAACAGGACATCTACAGGCCCCCTGGAAACTCAAGATGTCTGAAATTCTGTTTTCCCAATAAAAAATATTAACCCTTTGGAAAGCAAGAAATTCTCTTGATGGTATGTTTGTCATTGTGTATATAGAAAAGTGATGATTTCTACTTGAATTCAATTTCTATTTAAATTCTGGTAAAGGTAACATTTTCTTGTTTCTCGTCAAATTTCTGTTAGTGTACAGCCTTAATGATGTAAAATAATTTTGCCCATAATTTTGTTTACATATTAGCCCTGGCTTACCCCTCTGGACTACAAGTAGAGTGCTAGGAACTTGTGTGTGTTTAAAGTTCCATAGAGCTTACCTTACCTTTTTTTTTGGTTAAAAATAACATTAAAAAATATTTCTTTCACGATAATCGAAGACCATGAATTCTTTCTATTATGAGCATTTACTACTTATTAGAATATGTTCAGGAGAGGAGGTTTTTCAGTTTGGAAGGATGAGGTCGGGTGTATTTTAGTAAAAGTCTTCAGTACCATGAGTTTGAGTAGCAAGGGATAACATACCCCTCTCTGAAAAACAGAAGAGAAATTGCAGTATGGTCCAAGTAGGACGACAATATTTTCATTCATCTGTTAACTAGTTCATTCATTTAAGTACTATGTGAGTGACACCACATGTAACAGTGAAGAACATGGGCGCTGGAGCCAGCTTGTATGGATTTGACTCCCATCTCTGCCTCATCAGAGGAATGAAACTTTAAGCAAGTTGCTTGATATTCCTGTACCTCAGTTCCTTAGTCTGTAAAGGATGATAATGATACCTACTTCCTAGGTTGTTGTGAGGATTAAATGATGAGAGCGAGAGAGATCTAGAATAATAGATTACAGTACACTTACAGACATATAGTGCCTAGAACAAAGACTGGCCTATGTGCTATCAAGTGTTAGCTGTTACTACCATGTTCTATGAACCAGGATAGATGCTGGGGATACGATATTGGGGGAATGAAAGGTAGTTTAAGATCAAATCATCCGGAGCATAATAGGCCAAATTACAGAATTCTATTTAAGCCTAAAAATACAGGGAGGTTGTTGAAAGATTTGAAATCGGCAGGCTCCACGGTCAGCTTTGCTTGTTTTAAATCCTATTCTGGCTCCAGCAAGGTGAATGGATTGACCAGGGAAGAGGAGGAGGTTTTAGAAGAACGGGCACAGAAAGACAAGTGAAACTTTACTAAATGCCAAAAGCAGTTGCAATGGAAGGCTGAAATGTTCTAATTTTCTTTTCTGAAAGTGTGTGTGTGGTGGGGTGTCTGTCTTTTGGGGGAGGTGAGATTGTGGTGTGCATGTGTGTGTATTGTGACTAAATTATTTGTGGAATCAACTCTGCAGTTGGAGCTGGAGTAAGTCACTCTCTGACCTTTGCAAAGTTTCTAAACTTCTCTAAGACTTAATTTCCTCTTTTTGTAAAATGCAGATGCATAGCATTTTTGTGAGAACTAAATAAGAAACTATGCGAAAGGACTGTTTAACCATAAAGCACAGTAGAAATGTTCTAGCTGTTGTAATTATGTGGTAGAAGTGAAGGGGGAAACTAAATCTCAAGGTCTCTTCCAGGATGTTTATTTTACCGAGAGAGGCATAAAGATGGAAATATGATATCAGAAGGCAAGAAAAAGTGGTGTGATTAATATCTGTGGTTACAAATCAAGTTTTTCCTGTAAAAATGTCCTTCATCTAGAAGGATGTTTCAAGGTTCCCCATCTCTGACCAACTGCTCCTATGTATCCAGCTCACTCCCTCAGGATTCTGATTCCTGCAATTTTTTCACCCCACTGAGACATCAATCCTAATATGTTTTAGCTTTCCCTCACTACCTTCATGTCCTGGTATCCCTCCTTAACCAGCTTAAATTCCATGTTCAATCAACATAACCTTCCTGACCATATAACTAACCGCCACACACACTCCCCCTTCCCCACCATCAAACACTGCTGGAAAAATTCCAAACCTAGTTAAATTCCACTTCCCACATGTGCTGCTCTTGCCCCTGCAAGCTGAATATATGGAGAAAACCAAAACCACATTGACTGGACTCATTTTATAATCATGACCACTAACTGCAGTCCTCCTCCATTTCCCTGATCTATTCCCCTCCCGTTCTTCTAGACTGCTGTGCCCTGATTGATCCTCTGTTCTCCAAATTCCAATACTTCCTCCCTCTCCTTATCCTCAGCTTCCTTCCCATCGCACTGAGGAAATGGAAGAAGTCAGAAAATAACTTTCACAAACTCTACAAGGCCCCTCCCATCTGTACATATCTGTACCCATACATTTGGCCTTCCCTCTTGTCACTAGAGATAAAACTCTGTCCAAATTAAAGTCAGTCTCTCCCTTTGTGAACCAGATCCCAAAGCCTCTGGCTACTCCAAGACGTTGCACACTGCTCCTTCATTTTCCTGTCTTTCTCCTCCTCTGTCATGATTTTTCCCCACTCTACCAGATCATTACCATCAACATTCAGTTATTCTAAAATCTCTCAACTATACATTATCCTCCAGATTCCATCCCATTTCTTTTCTCCCCTACATGAGGACATTGCTGTGAGGGTTTGCTTCTCTCTCTCTCCCTCTCTCTCTCTTTCTCTCATACATACACACACACACAAAAACACACATATCAATTTTTACCATAAGTGTTCAAACATCCTATTATTGCTTCTGCTGCTAAAAGAAAAAAGAGAAATCCTATGACCCCATAATCCTTCCGGCCAATGTTCTATTTCTTCCTTTCTCCTGGGAAAAAATCTCCAAGAATAGTGTTTGATATAATGTGCCCAATCTCTCTCTTCCTCCTTTTCCTGAGCATCCTTAAGCTTCTGCTTCTTAGCACCTAATACTTCAACTAAAATGTTCTTACCCGGTTCATCAGTGATCTCCATTTTGCTAAATCCAATAGTCAATTTTCATATTACTTAGCCATCTCAGTAGTATTTTACACTTTTGTACTTAGAAATTTCCCCAGCCTGGAAAGTTGGGCTCAGTTTGGGCTCAGTCCTTTTTTGGGTCCTCTCTTCTTGTGGTCATCTTGTCATACTGACCATCTGTATGAAACAACAAGCTCCTGGCAACATAAACACACACACAGACACATGAATTCCCATGAGTTTGCATACACAGACTCATAAGGGGAATCCTATCTCCTTTGTCCTACTTGCTTTTTTCCCCACAGCATTTATCACCATTTGACAGATTATATATTTACTTGTTTGTTTATATTCCATTTCCTACCATTCAAATGTAGGTTCCACATTTAATGCTTTGTTTTACTCAGCCTTAACTCCCCAGAGCCTACAACAGTATTTGACATCTAGTAGGTATTCAACAATTTTTATTAGAATGAATGAATAAATAAACGAGTTAAATCAGTATTTAAATTTAGAAAATTTCCAGGAAGATAAAAATAGTTGTTTAATTAGCAATGACAAATCAAACATGTTAATAAGCTAAGATATAAATATTCCATACATGTATTTATTCACTTGTAGTTTTTATAACTTGCCTATTCCAAGAAATGATTTGAGGCAGCTGATACGTATATGGAATTGCTATTTATAAACTGAGTGTAGAATGCTCTGTCTGTCTTTTATGAAGGAAAGAAACACTGTCTAATTTCTGTCATAAAATATGAGTAAACATTCAGAAAAAGGGGAAAGGGAACAGACTAATAAGGCTTTCTTCAAATAATAACTGATTTTCAGTAATTTGTTTGATTTTTTACATAATTAAAAAAACACACAAGTGGGCAGTGCCAAAGGTGGGGGATATTTGAGTTAACAGAAACCAAGAGGATTTTTTTTATTCCAAGAACGAAGATGTCAAACGAGCCTTTATTCTTTTCTTTGCTATATCTATGCTATGTCCATTTTTATCAGCTCAAAAGACAATTTCACATACATCTAATACATTACTGAAATTTGCATGTTATTTTTCAAAAGTCATTTTAAAATTTTTACTACTACCATTTTGGCCTAAAAACAGGAGTTCCCCAATTCTAAAATGTTTAAATTAGTCAAGACTTGTTAAATCTTCATACCTACATTTATTTTCTAATATAAGTTTTTACCAAACAAATAGAGATATCTTTTAATTTTCTGATAAGAAAGTAATTTTCATGAGATTTCCTAGAGTCGGGAACAAGTTTTCCATAGAAGCAAAGGCAGCTTTGAGGCCGTTAAAATAAAACCATACAAAACAGTGGAAAATGTACTGTAGCATGAGGAAAAATGCTTCCCAGATCCCTGGAGGCTGCAGCCGAGAGCTGAATAGTCCTTTTCATTCTTCAGCCATTATGATTCTAGGTAACTATTCTGAGAATAGATGAAAGGAGTGGTTTTTCTATCCACGTTGAGCTCCTATTAGCCCCTTGAGGAAATAGGTATTTTGCACAAAGTGTGAGTTCTCTAAGTGTTACTGAAATGACCTTGTTTAATTTCCTTCTAAAAGGCAAGCTAATAATAGCTACATCCTCTAATATTAACAAAGCTGCAAAGTTACACAAGTTAGAATAATTTTCCTTTGCTTGGATGGCAAAATCCTTCAATGTCCTTGTCTCTCTTTTCCCAATGTGCCACTCCTTTTATAGTCTATATTTGCTCTTTAATATTTGATTTCACATTTGATTCCAGTCATCCTGATACAAAGGTACAGTGGGGAAGTTGAAAGATTCAAAAGGGAGTGAGAATATGGCTGCCACCCCACCATGAGTAAGTCCACTGAGCTGTCAACCTATGCTACATTTAATTACTCAACTAGATGGAACAAGGACAAGGTCTCCAGAGTGTAGTACTCTCACGAGTGGTTGAGTTGGCTTGCAGTAATAAGCTTTTCTACAGCTAAGCCAAAAGTTTAAAAGTATAGCTAGAACTTCAAGGCAAGCATTGTTTTTAAACAGCTGCAAAACCAAAAGAATAACAGAACCTTCTTTTGAATGAATGCATTCGTTTCAAAACCTGAAATTGAAGTAGGAGAGTTTTGTGGAAAGAACTGTGTCTCCTCAAGCAAATTTACAAGTATTCGGGTCAGCAATCAGGGTGGAAAGCCCCACCCTCCCCACGCCGACTTCTCACACTTCCACAGTATCCTTAGCTCGGGTTTGTATAATGAATAGCAAAGATGACTGCTCTTGTGAGGTGAATCAGCAATTCCCAGTTAGAGCAGCAAAATAAGACTGTTTTCTGTCTGAATCATGGTGGAAGCCAAATGGAAAAGTGACACATAGACTTTGCTCTCCATCAGTGATGGGAGGGGAATTCATGTTGGGAGCCAAATTTCCAAAGTGAGGCATACCAGCCTTGCCAGAAAAACTGTTCACACCCCCACAGAGACCACAAAACCCTGAAGCGGTAATTTCAGAAACACACATGTATATAAATCAAGTAATTGCACACCCAGCTATCCACTTGAGCCTGTAGGCCTGGTTTATTTTGCAGGTACCCAGGACACTTGTGCTATTTGGCTTTGAAAACAAGGTTTAGTTTAATTGACAGGATATTATCAAATTCAAGTTGACTTGTATGGACAAATCTCAAAATAGGAGGGTGCACATAGAATCAAGCAGCACATGTGAATGTTCATATGTGTGTTCTTCAAGGTCCTTGCAGCTGACTGAATTCTAAACAACAGAAAGGGACAAAATTCAAATGTCAACTTAGTTCTAATTCACAAAAGCATGTTTCCAGAGCATTCAATGAAGCAAAATCGTTTTGAAATATTATTGCTGTTTACAGAGAGAGGGAAAGTTGAGCAAGTATTATTTTGTTTCATATAATGATGTTTTTAAAAAGACGAAGGGATGCTTTGAGTCTCTTGGCCAGAAGAGCAAGCAGATCCGTGTTTCCGTGTTCCAGCCAAGCAGACACCCCAGGAGACAACCATGGAGCAGACCGTGGGCTGCCCGGGAAAGCAGCACTCACCACAACATGGAATCTGCCTGCAAGCTAAGCTTGTGCTCGAATTTTTCCAGGAGAAATTCAGGTCTGTGGAACCTCAGAACAGGTGTAGTTACTACTAGTCCTCTACAAATGCTCTACTCATTCCAGGAAAGTAAGACTAATGTGGAACCAGTTCATCCAAAAATTCAGCTGCAATTCAACACATTTCTACAATTTTCACCTTGAGAAAAAGAAAAACATGGCATTTATTTCACAAAGATATTTAAGCCACCAAGCTCTCATTGATGCCCCCAGAAGTTTATAGATTTGTTTTTTTAAGTGCACATACACACACACACCCCCAACACCATACAGTCAGCCAATTCCTCATAGAATGATGCCAGAACTCACCAGCAAATAATAAGATGCTTCGAGCAATGTCTCGTGTTTCTTATTTTATTTCTAAAGCACCTACTACTAATAAATACTGCCACACAACAGAGAATTAATGGAGGTTCTACATGGACTATGAGAAATTCCACCTCAACATTCTTTGCATCTGGTTCATCTATTTTACTACGTAAGATTAAAAAAAATAGAATCAGAGGCCCTTTGCAAGTAAGAAAGGTAACGTGGTAACTACAGGTAAAATCAATCCTATAGTAAAATGTCCCATAAGGATGATCTTTCTTGAGACACAGTCAGTAGTCAGCCATAGCAAAGAAAAGAGAACTCTAAGCAAGAGTTTGTCCCAAAAATGTGTGCCAAGTCCAATGAGTCCATTTAGGCAAAATTTCCAGTGAGTCTTTTTATAAAGTGATTATCAAAGAAACCCATTATATTTGCACATAACATTAGCCAAAAATAACATTGCAATAGGACAGCTGCAAAATTTAACCCTTCTCTTTTTTAATGACTTACAGATTTTTTTTATTAAAAACTTCATCAAGGTCTGGTTTTGAGACTTTTAGAACTGACATGCTCCTTTTGCTTTGTTATCAGGGAAATTGAAAATGTATAAGGTGTTTATGGCCTATTAAAGAATCATTAGACCATAAAAATAATCTGCCTGTAAAAACGGTGAGGGAAGGTAAAATGTACAATGTATAAACTACAATGTGATCCCTGTATAAAGGCCTAGTAGGAAAAGCTATTGATTTCTTTTCCATTGAACAAACATATTAAATTTCAAATAGAACTTGAATCTAGTACAAAGGAAACAGGGGAAGTAATAGAAGAAAAAGAATGCCAACAACCTACCATGCAATTGAAATTATGTCTATGTGTATTGGAGGGGTTGGGGGTGGTGGGGGAATATGGGATTATCATCACCAAACTTTATTTAGATGCCACTTTCATAAGGATATCTTTTGGATAGCATAAGGATTCATAAGTCTGGTTTTTCAAGTTCTAACAAGGTATTTAGCATTTGTACATCATAAAGTACAATTTCTGTTATTGTAATGTAGCTTTCCAGCAGCCCTTGGGAGGTGGTTTGGAGACAACACAGTGCTACATTGGAAATAAGGAGCGAAGGCATGGGATGGGGAGCTCAGCCTTGGGTGAAGACTATCAGTTCTAACTACCTGTGTGATACTGGGAAAGATTCCTACCTTTACTGCTTTGGAGTCTCCACCTCTTCAGGGGGGGAATATTATTAAATGATCAAAATCTAAGTATTTAGTGAAATAGTACATTTAAAGAACTCTACCTGACACAAGAAGGCACTTGATATGTTTTATCAATTTTTATTATACTGTTGCCTGGGTCTCTAAACAGCCCCAATCTTGGGCAATTCCCTTAACCTCTCTGGCCTGTTTCTTCTGTCATGAGGGAATATGGTGGTCCTTCTTAAAGCTGTGAGAGCAGATTCAGCTCCTGGGAATGCCTGTAGGTTGGGCTATTCACTGTTCAAACACAGCATCTCTTGAAGTAATAATTGTCACCTTTGGGGTAAAAACAAACACTGGTGTGTTATAAAGATACAAGGAATATACCAAGTTTTTTGGCATTAGTGCTTAAATGAAAGTAATAAATATAGCTAAATAGTTGTTAATAGCAATTATACAATAATAAACTATAGGGTTATACATTATTATAAATTACTTTAGTAATAATTCTATACCATAGATTTAGATATTGAAACTGACTTACTTTGAAAAAACGTATTGGAACACAATCAAGATTACTCCTATGACAATGTCACTTTATTTAGTTTGTATTCTCAAAATCTTTCTCATTAGAATCTTGAAAAAACCATGAATGTTTTGCTCGTGTTAATGTATGTACAAAATGTTTTGTAACAAAGAAACAGGTAAGGACTAGTTCCCAAAAGGAAACTTATGACATTATTTTAATTATTTTAAAGGAAAATGTACCAATGAATAGACCTAATAAAATATTGATACAGTCTGTACAATAAATTGAAAGTTAACTGCTAAATTGGACTCACAGAGGTAAAATAGAGACTCATTCTAAATTCACCCAATGCTTCTGTATTTCATGTCCACTAAGATATTCTATTAATATATTTTATCAATTTTATATTTCAAGATACTTTTTTAAAAGCCATGGTTTATTTTTTAGATATATATATAAAATAATATATATATGATTCTAACCCTATTACTCTCAAGCTATTTCTTCTGCAAATCATTTGCAAGAGTTTTCTAAGTCTCCTTAGGAACACGTAAAATTATTACCTACCAGAAAATGGCCTCTGGGAAAAAATAAAAGAACTCCTGAATGCCTTACACAGTGAGATAAACTCAGAGATAAGCGTCCTAATTTCATTATTATTATTAGTTTGCTTTACTTGTATTATTCTTTTTATTGTCTAGGCCAGTTCTCCAAATGAGTCCTGGGAACAGTATCAATATTACCTTGGGACTTGTTAGAAATGCAAATTATCGAGGGGCCCAGTAGTTTGTGTTTTAACAAGCCCTCCAAGTGATTTGGACACATGCTAGTTTGAAAACCACTGATGTAGACCTCATATTAAAGCATACTATTTAAAAATGTTGAACAGGAAGGCAAAAAATAATATTGCATCCTAATGGTTATATTGTAAGAAGTTATCCCACATATGTGTCCCCCATAATAATAGCACCATACTGAAAGACCTCACCTTTATTTAACAATCTCTGATATGCATTGTATCTAAAATATAATGTGCATACCAACAGCCTCATGGTCAGTTCACAGCTACATGCTGATTCTCAACCAGTTTTTGAGAAAGCACTCTCTCCAGCAACTCCTCACCACAGAAATCTAAACCACCAAAATCATCCCCTCTCCTCATTTCCTGCCAGTTTCAGGAGAATTTGCTCTCCTATTCAGATAGGTTTGGGAATGTATGAGAATCAGGTTGAACAATAATGGGATCAATATCATTATGAAGTTTTTGGATGTGTTTAAATGTGAGAAAGATATTCACTGGGTAATTTCTTAATCATCCACGTGACCATCAACCACTGCTAATACAGATAATTCCTTGAACATTTATTAAACAACTATTTTGCTCAAATCTGTGTTAAATATTTTGTGGAACTGAAGAAGAGAAGAATGAGGGAAATACCAATATGAATAAAAAGTCAGTCTTCTCTGGTGCTTAAGTTCTAGTTTAGGAGTAAACTGCATGAATACATTATGGTATATTCATATGGAATACTAAGGCAATGGGAATAAATTAACTTCAGCTACATACAACAACGTGAATAAATCTCATCCACAAAAAGTTGAATAAAAGAGGCCAGAAACAAAAGAGTATACAGTAGGAATCTGTTTATATAAAGCTCAGGAGCAGCAAATTATGCTATAGTTTTAGAGGTTAAGGTAATAGTTTCACTTGAGGGTGAAGAGATGAAGGTTGTCGGGGTGGGTAGTAACCGCAAGGAGCTTCCGGGCTTTTGGTAATACTCCACTCCTTGATCATGTTACATGTCAGTGTTTACTCTGTGTGAAGTCGTTGAGGTGTACTTTCATTACTTGTGCACTTTTCTGTATGAAGTGTATAAAACAGTTAAAAATTTATATTTAAATACACTCTAACAAGGTCAAAAAATACGCTTGTACTTCAAATTGTAGGTAAGAACTAACATCCCTAATGTAGAAGAACTGTAAAATATTGTAGAAATAAACAAAGACCATCCAAATGAGAACAAGGAACAAGCAAAGGCTATTTATTCAGAGTCTGCTCTGGTAATGGACTCAGTGACCATCGTTTGTGTCTTGGCAGAACTCTAAGGCAGGCAGAAGAAGGGGAAAGCTTTATGGTGGAAAAAAAGGGAAGGCTTTTGGGATGCTCTGAATGGAGGCTGTTGCAAGGGGAAGCTGTTGGCAGACTAACTAGATGTGGGATATCCTATGTGATTGGTTAGGGGTACATTTTTGGCTTTCTCCAGTTGGTCCTAAGTTAGAAGCAGGGGCAAAAACTAGCGAAGCTCTCAGTTATTAATCAAGTCCTGGCCATTTGGGACCAGTTGTTACCAGTTGTTACCATTGTTAGGCTTCCTGGGCTGGTTGCTGCAGATTGTGAGTGAGAGTCATACTGCTGTACGTAGTCTGGCCATTGCCTATTTGTATATTCAGTATCTCAATATCAATGAGAAGAAGAAAAACATCCGATTTAGAAAGGCAAAAAAATTTAAAAAAACAAAAACAGGTGAACACAGTCAACAGGAAAGGAAGTGTAAATTACTTTTCAAAATTAACAATCTCATTTAAAATAAAAGATACATATTGCCATTTTCATCAATCCAGTTTGAATAAACAAACTTTGTAGTGAGGATCTGAGGACACAGGTGCTCTCATACACTGATGGTGAGAACTGGAATAACGTCTCAGGAAGACAGTCGAGCAATATCTAACAAAATTACAAATGCACAGACTCTTTAAGCAGGAAAGTCTACTTCTAGGAATTTATTCTACAGATGTTCTTGCACATGTGTGAAATGACAGAAATAATGTTATTATTGCAGTTCTTTTTACTAAGCAAAGATTGGCAACCACCTAAATGTCCATCTATAGGAATACTGATTAAATATGGTAAATTATAGGACAGTCATACAGCAGAACTCTATATAACTGTAAGAAAGAATGAAAACGCATTTTATCTTCTGATATAGAATAATCTCCAAGATACTTTTTTTAAGTAAAAAACACAAGAGTATGTAAAACAGTGGGAGAGTAAAGAATATACATATACATGCATATATATATATATACAGTGATATGTATATATATATATCGCTTATATATGCATAAAATATATACATTTTGCATGACTATGCAAAATCATATGTACACAAGAAATTAATAACATGGGCTAATTTGGAAAGAAAATCTCAGTATCCAGTGACAGGAATGAGACAATGATTGCTCAATGAATACATTTTTGTGTTTTTGAAATTTTGAATCATTGAATACAAGCTATTAAAAAAATCTAAATTTTGGGCCAGCCCGGTGGCACAGCAGTTCAGTGCACATGTTCTGCTTTGGCGGCCTGGGCTTCCCCAGTTCGGATCCCAGGTGTGGACATGGCACCGCTTGGCATACCATGCTGTGGTAGACGTCCCATGAATAAAGTAGAGGAAGATGGGCACAGATGTTAGCTCAGGGCCAGTCTTCCTCAGCAAAAAGAGGAGGATTGGCAGTAGTTAGCTCAGGGCTAATCTTCCAAAAAAAAAAAAAAAACTAAATTTAAATTTTAAAATGGCAAATCATAAGCTAAGAGAAAATATTACCAACATATGTGATGGAATTTCTGCACACAGTATAAACAAAGCTTCTATATAGCAACAAGAAAAAGTAACAAAAAGAAGAAACAAAAACAGTAATAAAATATGATAGAAAACACTATGGAAGTTGAAATTTAAATCACCAATAAACATATACAAACAAGCTCAACTTTATAATAGTTAAGCAAAGATATAGCAGATTTTATTATATTATATTGTATTATATTAGCAAAAGTTATGAAAAGCAATATCATCCAGTGTTGTTAAGATTAAAGAAAAACAGGCACTGGTATATTTCTGAGGTATGTGTGAAATGCTTAAAATATTTTTGTAAAGTAGTCTGGAAATCTCTACTCAAATAAACACATATAAATCCTTTGACCCAGGCATCTCATTTGGGGAAAATTGCACTACAAAAATAAAAGTGTCGGTATGCAAAGCTGTCTGTGTAAAGGTACTATGGTAATGTGGCTTGTAGGGGCAAAACCGTACCAAAGCAAAAATTGTAAGGAATCTGAAAATTCTACAGTAGGGAAATGGTGGAATATGTTATGGTAGAGTCGTACTCTAGAATATGATTCAGCTTTCAGAAAGGATGGATAAGTTCTAGTAATACTGTTAAGTGAAAAAAGAAATTTTCAGAATAATATGTCTAGTGTATACCCATTTTTAATTATCTGTATATCACAAGCTATTTCAACAGAAAAATCCTGAAAGCTCAGTAGATTAACACAGTAAAGGTTTATTTCTCTCTCACACAAAGCTTCTGCCAGTCAGGAGGCCTCTTCCGTCTGGAAGTTATGCCTCCTGGAACCTGGAACCTCTAAATTTGCCACAGCAGGGCCTTAGCCCCAAAGTGATACACATCACTTCCGCATATTTCTTGATTTCCACATGAACTCAATCTACCAGCAAGGGAGGGGGGCTGGGAAATGCCGAGAATATTCAGTAGGCACTGACTTTCTCTTGCACAGTATATATTTGTATAGTTTCGTATGAACACATCAAATTGTTGATATTGTTGCTTTTGAGGAGAGGCAATAGAGAGGTAGGAAGATAAAGATTAAGAACATTTTTATGTATAATATTTAACTTGTAACAGTGAGCATGCACCAGGTTTAGAAATAAAATATAGCTCTTCAATTGTAAATAAGAGGAAACAAATATAGAACGAATACAGATAGAGGTGAACTTGCATCTTTAATGTCTACCATGTGAGAAAGTATCTTTCTCATTACTCCTATATATATTCTCTGTAAAAGTGGAGCCAAGGTTTTCTGTTGAGTGTGATGGAGTAAAGCGGTTTGTAGATGGACTAGATTAGATAGAATTTGAAATAATAGTTACAGAGGATAGGAAAGTGAGTTGACCAGAGAAGCATATTAGTGCTACCAGTATATTAGACACAAATGTACCTCCTCAGGTTTTACCACTGGCTTTCTTCTTTCAGAACTAACCACTTGCCTCCAAGTCGCTATCACCATTGTTGAGATCTCCAAGCTGCTATAGTCCATGTTGAAACCCAAGGTTAACTCCATAGCTGGTATATCTCACACACTGTCATCCATGTTGTTGCCCCTCCTAGTCTGGATATGGTGAAATAATATACTGCAGGGATGGGATCTGGCTTCCAGGGCATCCACCAAGGAGCCAGGTAGATAAGCCAAAAAGTTCGAGGTAATTATCTCCTGTGGAGTGAAACCTGATCAGTGGGAAACAAGTAGTAGGATGGGGCCACGCAGATGAATCCGCCTTTTTCTCCCTTCCATTTGTGGAAGTACCCAATGTGGAGTTCCTATTTGTAGCATGTGTCAAGTAAACATGCCTGCTGAGTAACCTGATGTGTCTCTTCAAAACTTATCATGAAGTAGTAACCAGTGCAATGGAACGTCACATTTTATTGCTCTGTTATGTATCTCCTTTGTTGGCTTTTCTTGTTACTCAGCCTTTCCACCTTGGCTTGAATAGCACAGAAAATCTGTACCTTTACCTTTACTTAGGCTCAGCTTTTTGTAAGACCTGAACTAAAATAATTGGAACAGGAAATGGTTCAAGAAAACAGATGCCTAGGATGAAAACTTGGTGTCGAATTGCTCATTTGGGCGAAATGAATAGAGACCCCATTGGTGACAATTGGGGTTATACTTAAGCTTTCACCTGTGATTAATAGGAATGAAGTGTAGGTAGAAAGCAAGGCACTGGGATATCAGTGGCTGTGGCACTTAATCAGTACTGAAGATATGTTAATATAAAAATATGTGTTAGGATGGCTTCTTAAGACAACTGTAGAGACTATGCAAGAGGAAACGAAAGGGGCATGTTAAAAGTTTTTTTCAAACGTGCCCTCCAATAAAGGGCATGTTTTAAAAGCCAAATTATCTGAGTGGCAGCTTTACAGGAGACCGTTAACTTCTGTATCTAGAGCAGACTGTACTGGAAATCAAGGCTAGGATCTGGTTATTTGGGTAATGGAATTGTAATGAAGACTAAATGTACGGCTTTCAGATGTCTTATGTTATAGTCAAGGCAGTGGGAAAGAAAGAGTGAGACCCTGAGACCTGGGATGGGAGTATTTTAGTGAGTGAACCCAATAATCTTGAAAGCCCAAATAATAGGAATCCTGAACCACTTTTGCTAGAAAAAGCAGCCCCTTTCCTGGAAACTGAATAATGAACTCACCTGAAACAGAGGCTTACCTGATGAGGCATGTTCTTTCAAAGCATGGACCCATCATCCCTCTTTGCCAACTGTGAAGACTATACCTTTGTTTCACTAACTCTCTTTGCTTAGTCATCCAGGAGATGAAGACTAAACACTGCCTCGAAAAGGTCTCTGTGGCTGATTGCATTCTTCAGAGGAGGAGCAAGGGCATCTCTGGTCTCATGCAAAAAAATATAAGGGAGCTGGATATAATGGGGGACATAAGAGGCTCATGGAGGTACAAGAGGTAGACTGTAGTGTACAAAAACCTTGTTCCCCTCTGCATCAGCCAGGGTTTTGTAAGAAAATAACTACTATGTAGTATTTGACCTTATGCAATTGTGGGCACTGCTGAAACAGTCTCTGTCAAACTGTTGTCTTCACGACTGATGTTAGATCTTGAGGGTAGGCAGTCAAGAAAGAAGAGGGATGCAAAATGGGGAGAGCAAGAAGAAACTGAGACCCATGAGGAGAACCCAAACCCAACCTTGATGGAATAAGTGCCCTTGAGGAGAAGGTGGCACTTTTCAACGTGAAACTAAACACTTGGTTCAGGAGTGAAAGCGAAGGAAAATCCACGGGTGGATGGAACAGTTGTGTGCAATGAGTTGAGCCAGCAGGTAAGCAACAACATAAGTGAGCTATACAGGCTCCTGCTCGAACTTTCTAACCGTAAAAAATAAAATGGCTGATGTTTCAATTCTATCTTTTATATCTCATGTGAAAATGTCCTTTGTAGCTTATCTAAAAGAAAATCTACAGGAAGAGGAATTCTGGGAAACAGATTCAACCTAGCCATGTTGACACAATACAATGCCACTGTACCCTCCTTAAATTCTCTTGATTATTACTTTTTCTAGAAAGGACTACCTCCCTCTTGTACCATGCCATAGCCACTCCTGTTGCCTTTGGCAAACTTCCCAGGGTAGCCTCTGAGTGCTGTGCTTGTGCAGCTCCCCATCGCACATGCTGAGCCTATCCACGCTAACCCACCTTTCCACTTCTGATCGTCAGTAAAGTGCCACACCATAGGGCTTACCAAACATCCACCAAAGGGCAAGAAAATGAACTGCAAAAATGCATGGGAAATGGGAGACAAGAAGGAACTAGATGTTCCACTCTTCCTCTTTTCTCTCCTCCACAGACTACTCTGAGATACAGATCATCCTTCGAGCCCAACCATAGAAATTCTCTCTGCCTACTAAGAGAGCATGCCTGCTGAGTGACTGACTATGTCACTTTACAGCCCACGTGAAGCAGGAAGGCAGCGTGAGAAATCATCACATTGTGTTGTTTCACATTTGTTTGTGCCTCACTTCCCATTGCCCAAGTCCTCACCGTTGTCTCCATGAAGAAAAGCATATTAATCCTTGCCTCAAGCTCTGTGCTCTAGAGAAGCTAAAAAAACCCACCAGATAATTTGAAGACCCATTTGAGGCTGGGGAGGATGAATGCAGAGTGGAAAACCATCTGCTTTATTTTGGTGAGTCCTAAGTTCCACCTTCTTGTTCAAGTATAAACACAGAAGAAGAGGATTGTTTGGTTCATCCAGGGGGGTTTTGTCAAAAGCCTTAATGAAAAGACAAACGGGCTACATCTCATACTTGTTATCAGTGAGACATTTTATACAGAATTTTTTTTATTATGTCATTTCCAAACATTCCAGCAGTAAAAACAAGCTTTGATGGAGGAAGAAGAAAAGGTCATTTTGGAAAGACAACCCTCATAAAAATATAGGGAGCAAGGTGGGCATAATGGACACTTAGTAAAGAGAAGGAAGCATCATTGGAGAGGATTCTGATGCTGAAAGGAAAAGTTTTTAAAACATTCTGCCTCCACTATTTTGCCTAGGATACATTTGCATGTTAGCACAAGCATACTATGAATTTTTATTATTTTCTTAACACTTAAACTACCTTCTGATTGTAAGCAGAACACTTCTGGAAGATTCATTAAGATTTTCAGATCCAAAAATGCCATTGCAATATACAACTGCTTCTATGAGACGGTGAAAGGAGAAATAGTGAAAGGACCTTTCTCTACATTTTAATTAAACCAGCATTTATTGTGCATTCCTTATAGGCCACAAATAATGGATAGCATTGAGTATCTAAAAATGAATTAGGACCTTAATTTCAATATAATGTGATGACGAATGCTGTGAAAGAAGAAAATCAGAAGGGCTCTGACAGAAGCGTCTATCCCTGACTTCGAGAGGACTTCTGGAAGAAATGAAACTACCTGAGGCTTGAAGGATAATTAGGGGTTATCCAGGCAAAGGAGGGGACAGTGATGTTCCAAAATGACCTTTGATGTGCGTTTATCATACCATTTACTGAGAAGTTAAATACACTGCAAGGAAAAACAAAGTCTTACACATCTCCCAAACTTCATTTCTTTCCCTGCTTTACTCTTCAAAACAAAGGGGCCAAAAAGAACAATCCCTTCATTTGCCTCGAACATAAAGACATTGTCACAGTGCCAAAAGTAACCAAACTTGAGGCTTTTCCAAACCCGAAATGGATTTTAAATTTAAATAAAGGTGTTAATATTCTAGTTGAGCTGCTTTTCATAGACATAGAGGTTTTTTCAAGTACACTTATTTATAGCTCAAGTTATTTCAGCAGCTAAATGTATGTCTCGAACCTCACGGGGTGATATGAAAGACGAGAGAAACAGAGTGACAAAGAGTGAATGATTTTCCCTTATTTACATACTGAAAAGAGTTTTGCTTCAGCATTCCTAGTACATTATCAGCTAAGTTCTTTTTTTTTGTCTCGAAAGAATGAGGTCTCCTTCTGAGTCAAACAATATCATCAGCCAAGCTGTTGTTCAAGACAGCAAGGCACTTCCCACAATGCAACTGGAAATTTTACCTGCCCCACTACTTCGGCATGGTTAATGACGGGAGAGACAAAGGAAGCCAGTTATGTGCTATCTTCTGTTCCTGAAAGCTGATTATTATAACAAGTTATATAAAACCAACTTGGTAAGATATGTCTTTTGTCTATTTATTTTTGCCCATTTTCCTTTTCTTTTCATGTCTTCATTTGAATCTTGAAGATAAACTATTAACAAGCCACATTTTCATTCAGTTTTCCAATATTTTCTCTAATTCCTGCTCAAACATCCACACAGGCAAGTAAATGAATACCTTTTAACCTTTTTTGGAATACATCTGAACTATGCAGAAATAAAAAACCTTAAATCACAGTAGGTTAAAACCTCAGGGCAAGTTCTTGACCCAAGAAAGATTATTCTCATTTCTTTTCTATGAAGTCTACACATTTGATTATTCCTCTTCCTGCCTCTTTTCCCTTATGTTTGATGTATATTTCCAGTGAGCGTTTGAAGCATCCAGTGTAGGAAAAGATGACAATGGTGAGTGACCACTGACTTCCTTCAGCAGGGCACGAAGATAGAGTTCGCACCGCACCTTCTCAGATTCCACACTCTCATGATCAAAAATCAAATGGGAGTCTCAGACGCCAGCAGGTTCCCACCAAATTCCTTCCATACTTCAACACCAAATCCTTTCCACCATTGTGCTCATCAAATACTTTATCACTGTTCACATCAGTAACCAAAAATCACTGGCTTAAAACCCTTTCCATCAGAGTATCCAGTGTCCTTCATTCTTCTTATAACCCCAGGGTCACTCCTCTTATTGCCTGAAGATTTTATCTGCTGCTCACTGGCACTCTCTCTATTACCACTTCTTACGTAATTGTGGTCCCAATTCCACTGGGTGTCCTTTGGTAATTTTGAATAGATCCACATTTTACTCTCAAAGTTGTTCCCATTTGGTCAATAAATTATACAGTCACCTTGATCATAATTACTGCTGTTTGCAACAGGCAAACAGATGATTCTTTCAACCTCTGACTTCCTACTCCCCTGTTTCCTCTCGTCCAACGGTACTGTCCTACAGCCTACCTTGATTATGCGTTCCCATGACCCTCCCCTGAATCTTGTCATTACCAAACACTAAATCCTCTCCTCTGAAATCTTAATTTCAGTCTTCCTACTCTCTGACCACTCCTGTCTTTTCAAGTCACGCACATTATTACTCCAACCACAACAATCCTTTCTCCTCATCATTACTTACAATTCATTTGTTCTGTGGCCTTATCCCTCGCTCACACATGTCCTCATTTATCAACATATGCAGCCTACCCTAATCAGTCATTAAACCCCTCCATTGCATATACCCTCCATTCTCTAGTTTCCCTCACCCTTTATCTTATTCTCTTGGCTAAACCAAAACCTTAGTTAAGTTTAATTTTTTACCTACTTCACACTTGCATCCAAGTAGTTGAATAGGATTAAAAACAGACAGATACACACATGCACACACTCACACATCACTATTGTAACCATGTTGACTGTACTTATTTTAATTTGTGATTACTTTCAATGGGCCCATAATGCCGCCTGGCAATTTCACTCCATTTCCCCAGACTAATCACTCTCCCACTCACCTAGATGATTCCATGGAGTCTCCCCTAGACTCATATATATATATTTTTTTTTTTCCTTCCCAAAGCGCCAGTGCATGGTTGTATGTCCTACTTGTACGTTCTTCTAGTTCTTTGGTGTGACCTGCCACCACAGCATGGTAACTGACAGACAGGTGGCCTGGGTTTGTTCCACAACCAGGAAAGGAACCCAGGCCACTGAAGCAGTGAGACCACAGACCACCAGACTTCAACCAGTGGGCCATCAGGGCTTGCTCCCCCTTGACTCATACTTTGAAATTCTCCTCCCACATCCTGTCTCTCAGCTGATGAACTTGCTTCCTATTTCACTGAGAGTAGAGAAGCAATCAGAAGTGAACTTCCATGGGACCCCTCCCTCACATCTATCTACCCCCTGCATTTGTGTCCAAACACACTGCCTTCTCTCTTTTTAACTGTACAAGCTCTAGAAAAGGCCAACTCCTTCAGTTATCCATTAGATCTCAACCATTGGCCAGTAACACTAGATCTCACCCATTCTTCTAGGAAGAGAGAAAATAAAAAGAGGAAAAAATAATGTTTTAAGAAATAGGAGCTGGATTGAGAGAATGTGAAACAAGGCACCAAAAGCAGCTGATGCAGAAGTGATTCCAATTCTATATTCAGAAACTAGAGAAAGACCCACAAGATGGGTTTGGGGTCCAATTGGTGGCAGATTCAGGCCAAAAAATCTGCCTCGCATAATGTGAAAGTTTGAATTATAGAGCATGGTGGCTATTTTATTGTTTGTTGGTTTTCACCTAAGTTTTCCATGATTAATTAAGTACGACTAAATTCACATGGTTTCGATCGTTCAGTTTACCATATTGGTTTTGCTGTCTATTATGGTAACGGGCCCTCTTTGCTTTTAATAGTTCAATTATTAACTTAGCTGTTAACTAAACTGCTTTTTGGCCTTTGCATCCTCTGGATATTCTCTTTCCGTCAAAATCCTGGAGCCCATTTAAATTGCAGGATTCCCACCAGCGTTTCCACAGTAGAGCAAAGAGCCAATACAGCTCTTTGCAAAGATGCCGGTGCTGTTAGCATCTGTGTATTTATCAAGGCTTTGGTGGAGGATATGTTGCAAGGCCTACTCAGTGGTGAGCAGGGGGAACATGAGAAATCCACACCAGTAATCTTTCTTCCACAATATATCAAAGTAGAACAAAATTTTATACTGTGTTATAAAGCTACACTGTTAGTCATATATCAATTTTATTTTTAAAAATAAAAGAATGCATTATTAGTATATACTAATTCAATCACAGGTCAGGGAGGTCATATTTATTGGGTTAATTTTCTTAAAAGTAATGAGCAAATTTAATCTATTCTAATAGAGGAGTGAAGAAACATAATTCTTTACACATACATTGTAACAAATACAGTTTTCTATAACGAATATAAGTTATTTATAAATTAATAAATTAGGAGTGCTTGAAAAGTAACCATTAAATCAAATTCCAAGTTTTATAGAAAAATCACTTTGCTTTTTTTAGTAAAGTATAGAAATTAAACTTCATGATGACTAGAAAAACAATTAAGTGTAGATTTAACTTAAATTTTATAATGAATGGTTGATAAATAATCTCTAAATTTCTCCCTTACCACAAGTAATGTCTTTTCTATTCTCAAAATCACTCATGTCAATAACTTCACTAAGTATCTTTCATTAAGTATCCCTGAAATGAGTGGTCAAATGTTTCAATTAGAATTTTAACCATGGCTTAATAAAATGATCTGTGGTTTTTAATATTTTGTTTTACAAAAACTCATTTCTGACAATTTCCTTTAGCATGGGGCACCACTGAGTCCAGCGTTCTATCAGACAGCACAGCAATGGCTCCTCGAGCTAGCTGTTGACAGAACTCTGGTATGTGTATGGACATTGCGAAATTCAGCCTGATCTAAAAAATTTCTGTCTTCTTGGATGTGAAACTTCAGAATTCATTCCTACATATATTCCTCAGATTTTTGTTCCTGTAAATTACCAAAGTTGTGCAAATCTTTTCTTTGGTTAGTTTCTCATTTCTCCCCAGATTTGATCTTAGAGTTGGCCCCCTGGGTCCTGTTGGGATCTTACTCTACCTATATGTCTGACGGTTGGGGGGAAAATAGGCACAAGGAGAACTGGACTCATTTTGCCAGGAAACTCCCATAGATAAGGGAGATATAAGCTCTTCTAGCCAGGGAGGACATCCCTCCTCAAACAAGGGGAACAATGAGCTTAAGTGATCAATAAATGCTCAGTGGGGGATGCAAGTCCTTCAGTTATTCTAATTGATCTCTATCTAAATTGTTGAGGACTCCACTTGCCTAATCAATACCCTAACATTCGCAGAATGACCTGGTAAGGCTGTGATTCAAATAACAATGTATTTGAGCAATATGCTGCATCAAATTTTGTTTGATTTAGTTTAGTCACCTTAGCTCTGTAACTATAAGATATAAAGTTCCTGTCGACAGAGTCATGGGAAATCTCCTGTTTTCAGTGCATCCCTGTGACAAGAATTTATGGATATGAGTTCGATTATTGTTTCTTTAAGCTGTGCAGCATTATTAGAACTAGCTATTGCCTTTTGTGTTCCTATATGGCAACAGCAACATGGTCCCTCCAAACTTCACTCAAGGTTACCGCTGATGATAATTTAACTAACTTCTTGGCCACCACTGGAAGTGGGCTTCCAGAGTATCATCACTGCATGTTAATGGAATTTTCATGACTTTTACCAAACCCAGACAGATGACCAATCCCAGATTCTCCATAGCCTTATTTCCTGAGGGACTTTCATCTGGAACCCATTCCTTTGCATCAAAATCTACCCAACCAGTGTTCTTGATTGCAAGACAGAGAACAAACTCTGGTGAATTTAAATAGAAAAGGCATTTGTTATAAGGGTAAGAAGTTGGATCTGTGGGAGGCCTGGAAAACACAGGCTTAGATAGCAGGCAGTGTAGTGTCTAAGAAAGGCTAGATGGTTGAACACAGGCAAGATAACATACAGAATAATCACAGCAATGCCTCTAGTAGAGCCACCATTTGACACACATCGCCATAGTTGCTTGAACTTGGTGCTTCCTTTATGAACTCTTCGACTTTCCTTAAAGATTTGAATCATTCCTTTAAGAGTCAAAGACCTGGGTGGCAGCATCCAATTAGACAAGCCTATGCCCGTGTCTCCTTCTAAGGCTGAAACTGATTGTCCCTGAAATACAGAGGTATGCGGAATTGTCTCACCCTGAAAAGCCAAATTAGCACTAGCACTAGCAATATACAGAAATAGAATATAGTAGAACATATTGTGTATACAATGAAAAACTAAAGTATGTTTGATTAAATATAAAATGTACAGTTTTTTATGAGGAAAACCACCAAATTTTATCCTATGATATAAGATCTGAATAAATGGCAAGATATATCATGTTCTTTTTTTTTTTTTTTTGAGGAAGATTAGCCCTGAGCTAACTACTGCCAGTCCTCCTCTTTTTGCTGAGGAAGCCTGGCCCTGAGCTAACATCGTGCCCATCTTCCTCTATTTTATATGTGGGATGCCTACCACAGCATGGCATGCCAAGCAGTGCCATGTCCGCACCCGGGATCCGAGCTGGCGAACCCCATGCCGCTCAGAAGTGGTGAACGTGCGCACTTAACCGCTGCGCCACCCGGCAGGCCCCTATATCATGTTCTTAAAAAGGAAAATCACCAGTATAAAAATACTTAAATTTATAACATTTTATCATTAAACCCAAATGAATCACAATAAAATTTTAGTTCTTTCCACTGACATTAGTAAGCTGATTCTATAATTATATGAGGAAATGTGCAAGAATAGCCAGGACAATTTTGAAAAATAGAATACTGGCAAGGGACTCAGACTACCAAATCCTAAAATAATTATAAAGCTATAAAAATTAAAATGGTGTTGGGCCAGCTCTGTGGCCGAGTGGTTAAAGTTTCATGTGCTCCACTTTGGTGGCCCAGGTTCACGGGTTCGGTTCCTGGGCACAGAACTACTCTACTCATCAGCCAGGCCACGGAGGCATCCCACATACAAAGTAGAGGAAAATTGGCACAGATGTTAGCTCAGGGCTAATCTTCCTCAAAAAAAATAAATTAAAATGGTGTCATATTAACCCAAAATACCAAAAGTTAATAGCAAGCAAATGAATGGAACAGAATACAGATCCCAAAATTCTTATGCACATATTGAAATGTAATAAGAGTATTGCTTCAAATTGGTGAGAAAATAAGCACTAGATAAATTTTATTGATTCAATCTGCTAACAATTTGGAAAAAATTGTTAGATCCCTATCTCATATCATTTACAAAAAAAGTCTACTTAGATTAAACATTTAAAAATCATATAGGAAAGTAAAATGTATTTTTACACGTCTTAGAAAGTTCTTCTTACACAGGAAGCATAGCAAAAACAAATGTGAAAAGACTGATACATTTGACAACAAAATTAAAACTTCTGTCTGACGTGAGACACCAACATTCACGTTACGGGAAGTGTTTATTGACTTATTTGTTGAAGGAAATAGTAAAATTCATTAATACAATGACACCGCGGTCACCAAGTACATATATTTTTAGACATGTAAAGAAGTGGGCCACGTATACAAGACTGTTTTCCCCAATGAAGTTGAGTGAACTTTTCCCTGACAGTGGAGGGAAATGAATTTTTGAAATAAAGGATATGGTAACATTTTTTTCATGTAATTGATCATGTGAGTAAAGACCATTTCTATTATGTTAAGCAGCTTACTCAAGTAGCAGGTCTCATCAATCTATTAAATTTCTTGCATGGGCTGAACCTACATTTCAGGACTAAAAAATGCATAATTTTTAATATCCATGATAAGACTGAATTTTTTTTTATCAAGACCAAATAGGGCTGCAAATGGCTTCCTCTCCAAGAACATGACTTTTCCAATTTGATTATTTTTCCATTCATTGGAGAAATAAATTTATGATGAATTTTGGGCCATGTTTTAAAACCATATCCAAATAATAATGCAAAATGTAATGAAATACATCGCAGAGTTGAATGCAACCAAAGCTGAGAGTAGGTGCCTACGCACTGTATCTCCACGAAGAAATATTCAACCTTCGAATTCTTGTCTGTGCTCTCTGTGGGAGCATCTGAGAGGGTTCTGGAGGTAGCTTTCAGTAAGAACTCACTCTATTATTCCTGGGTCCATGTTTGATCCAAATATTTATAATTGTCTACTGTAACTACCAAACATTTGCTACCATTTCGATGGCCTGCAACAAATTAGGCTTTTTTGATTTAGTAGAAGTAAAAAATAATAAACAAACTATCCTAAAAGTGGAATGTGACAAAGTTTAAGCTCACCATCATCAAGCCCAATAGAAAAACTCTGACAGAAGGTTTGGAACGTATCATCCCTCGAAATCAGGGGTTGGAAAGTATTTTCTATAAAAGCCCAGGTAGTTGACTTCAGTTTTGTGGATCAGAGTTTCTGTCACATGTACTCAATTGTGCCACTGAGCACAAAAACAACGTATACAGTTCCTAAATAAATGTGTGTGGCTGTGTTTCAATAGAACTTTATTTATAGACACTGAAATTTAAATTTCCAATAATTTTCACATATTATAAGTAGTATTCTTTTTATTTTTTGTTATCATTTAAAAACGTAAAAGCCATTCTTAGCTCATTGTTCATGCAAAAGCAGGTGACAGGTTCTATTAGCTTTGGGCCATAGTTTGCCCACTTTTGCTCTAAATTATAGAAAATAATTACTAGTGTTTAATCTGTGATTTATTTCCATTTATTACATTGTGATAATCATTTCTCAGTTTGTCTAAAGTTAGTGGTTCCTGTGTGGGCCAATTAACAAGTGGTTAGTAAAAGACAAAAACAAATCCTGCTTGAATTGTGTGACCTTGGGTAAGCTTATTTGTAAAATTTGGATAATTACATTATTTCCCCTGCAGACTTTTTTGATGAATAAATAAGACAAAGCACAGAAATCATTTAGGACAGGTGCCTAGTACATAATAAGAGTTTCATAAATGGTAGATTATTAATAGGCTGCAAGTCTGCGGTCCCAGGGGCAAGCGTATCCTTAATGGAAAAACAGATGCAGGTACAGCCAGCAGATTTCTAATATTCCCATCCTACTGGCAAGACCACCCAATGGTGAGAAGGACACAATTAAACATTCAATTCATCTAACTCCTCTGATTCTGGTTCTATACTCATCAGGAAACATCTTCTAACAATGATTTGGCTGCTCATGTAGTCCATTTTCAAATACTCAGGCTCTGCAGTACTAATACATTTTTGTAAATATTCGTTTTTGCAACTAATTGTGAGCTTAGTTCATGCGAGTGCATCCTAAAAGTTGAATCCACTTGTGGTATTCTAAAAATAAGGTTTCTGAGGCCAAAGGCTGAGGGTCAGACGCCGAAACTTGGTAAATTCACCAAGGTAATGAGAGACAGTCAGGACGACCTCTGCCAAGGTCCGTATCATCCCCCTGATATCGTCGCCCCACCAGGGTGCTGAATAAGCTGTTCTAGCTGTACGACTTCCCTCTGGGTCTTGGTGCTTACTGCACTCCACGTCCTCTGCTGAGTACTAGAGGTTTCCATGTAAGTGTCAGGAAAGCATTCAGTGATCAGTTGAGGAGAATCTTTTAGTAATCACAGCACATTACAAAGCAGCTAAAGAATAACTAGAGAGAATGATTTTTTAAAGGGGTGATAAAAGAAAGAGGGAAAGAGGGCATTTTCTTCACACCAACACTATTAATCCTGTTTTAGTCAGAAATGTTTATTAACACACCAGTAAACCCCCTGCTGTTTAAGATTTTTTTAAAATACACATTGTGTCCATGGGCTTTATATGCAGACACAGGCAAACAGTTCTGGCGTGTTATTGGTTACTTGTTGTCTATATGAACCTCAGCTGTCTTTGGGAACCATTCTAGACTGTGTGAAATTGCATTGCACGACTAATGACCAATTTGTGGTAGAGGGTGGAAGGCTCTGCCCGACTCACAGAGACACTCATTAATGCTTTCATCTGTCTCCTTCAAGCTGACTACATCTATCAGCCTTCCCTCATGTACTTCTCAGTGGGCAGTGAGGATTTTTGGTGAGGTTTTCATCACGAATGTGTTTCTGAATTTGTTTTCTTTTAACATGTATATTTTTTCCTTTTATATGCAAGACAAATGTGTTTAGCCTGCAAGTAGCGCTAAGCCCTCCCAGAGTAACTGACTCGTTTAGCCGTGCTTGGCTTCCTGGGCCTGTCAGCGGCAGGTGACATTTAGCACAGGCTTTATCTCAGTTGTGGTAATTACTGGGCTGACATGAGCTCTCATACACAGCACAGATTGTTTTCAGCAGATGTAACCAAGCAACTCTGCTTTCTCTTGAGCAGTTTATCTGGCTTTCAAATTGTGGCATTCCACACAGACACACACGCACACAGGCACAAATAGTTTAATGTCATTTTTATGGAAATACTCCCTCTTTGTTGCTCTGACTATATTGATTTATGCCAGGAGGTGGTGGAATGGAATATCTTCATTGTACGCAACTTCTGCATTACACGCCCGTAGTGAATCCTGTTAACAGATAGGTTATTGTTATTGTAATGTATCTCAGCAGTGCACCAAATGCTACTTTAATGATGTAATTAATATGCTTGGATTTACCATTTGATGTTCTTAGGCACCAGTTGTGTTACTGATGGGATAGCAATGATTATTTTTTAAAAAATTTGTGAGAGCAGCATTTTTTTCTTAGAAAAGTTGAAATGGAAAGAGAATGTTTTAACAAAAGAAGTCACCATCCCTAACAACACTTAATTATTTGTGTCAGACATATCTTAGCGATGCGGCAATTTTCAAGACAATTCTTAAGTTCACACAACTTAATATTATTTATATTTAGCCAAATTATTTATCCTGAATACCTAGATATGAGAAAAAAGAAAAAATAATAGCCTGGCCCTTTAATATTTTCATTTTTAATTGACATTTTCATATTTCCAGTCTCTAAGATTACTCTGGTCAGTTAGCAATTATATTACAAAAAATATATACTTGTCCAGAATCATAATTTGAAACATGTCAATTACATTATTTTTCTATAAAATGTAGTTACATTAATGTTCAAATTTTCATTTAACTGCATTGTGTGACTAGACATCATGCTGTTTAATGGATAGGGACAAGAAGTAGAATTACTACTAATAAATTACTACATTGTAGATCATGAAATATATGTAAGCTTCAGCCCAAGCTTTCTGGGCCAAGTGGTGAACTGTTGGCAATAAGTTTGAAAAAGTGTTAGGTCAGGTCAGGGCTGAAGAGAAACGATGAATGAGAACCTAGGTAATCAGAGCAGAGTTGCCCAGCGCTGCTATGACTGAGAGGGAGAGAGAACAGAGGCACACTGCTGATGAAAATTGTTCCATTTGTTAAAGAAGAAAAAAGAGGAAAAAACATCTTGGAGGTATGTCTGAGACTTTAAATATTATAATAAATGGTTGAATTGAGGTTGAGCCAGATTGTAATGGTGCAAAATAAAGCTTTCTGTTAAGTAGAATTTCCGTAAGAAATTTTAACCTCTGGCATTTAAATAGGAAGGCAAGGGATGAGGTGCCATCATGAATAAATGTTAAACCTGAGCAAGATATGGACTTATCGAAAAAATTGAAAGGAACTTTCCAGCCTGTCCTCAAATTCCATCAAGAGATTAAACGTATTGCATGAAAGTATCTGCCACTTAGTATGCTGAGCAGGGATGTGAAATAAAAATACTGAGTGACAGTTAACCTCATACAGTACTTTTACCTCACCACGAAGGAAGCTGTCTTTTGATGGAATTCACCTACATTACATAAGGCACTTTAAGTGGCAGCTATCTTTTAAGTATACATTTACTCAAAATACCATTTTTCAAACAAGTAAATGTTTGGAATTAAAATTCCATTCACTTGACACAGACTCTGCTTCTATCTAGTGTAAAATGCCTCCGATGCCAGGTTATTTCAAGTTCTTGTGTCAACAGATATTGACCTCACGATTATAAGTGATGCTCTAGTCTCAGGTTTCCATCACAATGCACATATTTACAATGCACAGAGAGGAATAATTTTGTATTGTGTCTTTCAGTGTTTTCTCTGTCAGGGGAAATGAAGCAAGCCAGATGGGCTAGGCAAAGAAAGGAGAAAGATTTTGAGTGGTAAGAAAATCTAAGTTCAAACGCTGACTGGCATTCTTCTACCCTTCCCAGGCTTGGACTCCTTCATTAGAGAAAGTCATTAATATTTGCCACTTCCCTCCCCCACAGCGTGGTTAACAAATAATCACAGTGATGTGTCTGAAATCTTTACAGGGAAACCTTGACATGACCATAAAGAGTTATCATTAAAGTTAAATCTCAGAAAATCTCCTAACAACCATTCCCCTTATAAAACATCCACCCTCTTTGAAAAGTGAATTTTAAGCTTAGCAAAAATCACCATAATAACAGGGATGAAAACTGAATCCTTCCACTTCCTTATAGACCACAAGAGAGAAGCAAGCCATGTTCTAAGTATCCTCCCAGTGAGATGAAAGAGAACAGTCCGTAACCAGCCTCGCACGCAGCCTCCACCAGGCCACCGACACGTGCGATCAGTGCACAGCTGTGGGTTGGCTTGGCAGAGAGACCCCGTCTCCCAGCCCGTCACTTAGAGGTCATAATATTTTAGTGGCTTTTCTCTGAACAGAATCAAACCTGTAGATAGTTAAAGAGAATGAAAGTTCTGTTTAAAGCAATGGAGTGGAAGGAAGGGTAAAAGGGAGTTGATGAGAACCAAATGTCTCCCATATGGTTCTGCATAGTGCTGCTGGAGGGCGATATAAAAAATTAATCCAACTCATATAATTCTGCTCAAAGCCAAGTATGTGCGCATAATGAAAATGCAACTCAAACATGACACATCTGGGGTTTTTGACAACATTGTGGGATGCGGCATTAATCTGCCTTAATAATTGATTCTTAAGCTTGCGATTTATTGTGTTTTTTTCCTTACATTTTAGGACGTGACATAGTTAATGGAAGAGATGTCTCTTCCTATCTTAGAGAGTAAAAAGCATTATGAAAACTCACCACCCCTTCAAGTGATATCACTTTCTTATACATGTGTCCTTAGTGATTACTGCTTTCACATGTTGCAGGATATCTAGATTCTTTGAAGAGTAACAAAGCTTTGTAATCCATTAATAGGACGTTCTGTAAAGTTCAAGGTCTGTTTTCTGCCCTTTGTTTTCACCTAAAGAGTTGGGATGGCAAGATTTTAAAGAGATGTTCTTGCAGATAATTTTAGTAAAAACAAACGGCAGGAAGAACGGGCCTAAACGAGATCAGATGTGGAAGCAGGAGCGTTCTTAAGGGCACACTGATCCCAATTTCATTTGTCTTTCTCTGGAAAACATATGCAGAATGAAATGAATCAAGTTGTAGCAAGAACCCAGTGAAGCATTCAAGGTCTACACGCCCAAACAGAGACTGCATAGAGGCACATGCAGATGCCGATTTATTTCACAGCTTAGAAGGTCTGTACCAATCTGTTCTACGGATTGGTGATGAAATACATCCCTCTTTCTAAGAGGGACTGAGAGCTTTGCAGGGGGGTTAGCCTGCAGAAAAGAGGCCAAGATTAATGTTAAATACTGGGTATTCAGGATTATAAACATCTAAAGGTGCTCTGCCTCATCATTCCTTCACCTTTGCAATTTTCTATGTGTCCATTAGAGCACTTTTCCTGCTCGATTATAACTGTTTACTTGTCTTTTTTCGTTTCTAGACAGTGAGCATCTTGAGGTTACCTACTCTATTTTGTTCAACTCTACTTCCTCAAAGGGCAGCACACTGTTTAAGACATAGTAGTACTTAAGGAGTTAATCCTGTACCCAGTGTGCCCACTCTTTCAAACGCTGCTCTGGGTACTGGAGATTCAGACCTGACGGGACGTAAACTCTGCCTTCGGAGAGCTCACAATCCCGAGGGGGCATGTCTGGGCTCATGGACAACTGCAAAACACTACGCGTGTCCACTTCTAATGTTCACTTACAGTGTAATGGGTATACGGGCAATGGGGGCCTTCAGGACCTCTACTATCCTTTAACTCTCAATGGGCTGATAATAAGTGGATGCAATGACTGAGGCGGGTCAAAAAAGAACCTTTTATTTGGCTCTGTGTTTTGATGACGCTAGCTCAAAGAGGGAAAAGCAGGAATATAAGAACTAATGGGGCGTTTGAACAACTTTACCTCAGAAACGAGTAAATTAGACAAACAGCAAATAAAAGTGTGGGAGCCTGCAAAGGAGGAAAATTAGAAAGCAGCCTTGCCTAGAGATTGGGCTGAGAACACAGCTTTTAAAGGACCTATGAAGGAAGGCCAGGAAGATGCACAGACTTCATGATGTGGTGATGTTATAGGTAGGGAAACTGTAAGGCAGCCTCCCACTATGGTCTGCAAGCATGATTACTAGAAAGATACAAAGGTCAAAAAAAATCTACAGATTGCTCTAATTGGGCACAGGCTAAGTTGTAAAGATGAGGAGCAAGGAGCTTCATCCAATAGTTTTTGGGTTCCCACAGTTAGCACCCCATTCATATCTCTGTCTGAGCCCAGGCAGGTAGGCAGAGTTCTGCTGATATATAAGCTGTGGCAGTGAACCCCTCAGGGGCATTTATTTACATGTGCTGCCATATATGAAGACTTTTTAAAAATTCTTTGATACTTATTTGGTTCTATTCTTGGGGCACCAGTCCTGACATGAAGACCATGGGGAGGACATGCAGAGAAGGAAGGCACTGCAGACCTTTGCCTGTGTTGCAGTTGGTGAAGAAAGAAAGCAGAGAAGGGCTGAAGGAGGTTTTTCCATGAGAGTGTTTGCGAGAATTGAGTGGTGACTGGCTAGCCAATGGGTTTGTGAGTTCCTATGAGGCAACTGAGAAGTCTCCAAAAATAGTTGAAGGTATTTTCAAGGGACATGAAAGTTTCACAAGAACAAGAGGTATTTATATCAACGTGTCTTCGGTTTCATACAAGGCTGGTGAGAACTGCTGACGTTTGGAGATTTTGTGATGTCACCAATAATATTGACCTACACTTTATCTGTTGTCGTGCTTCTTCATCCCCTAGAATCTTACTTTCTTGCTTCCTCTCCGACTCTTATTTCCTCTTAAAAGCTCTTGGGATTTTCATTTCTTTTTGGCAGGTGGGAATACTTTACTCCGGTGGATCTACATATTCTTATATGCATTCTGTTTAGGTCAGACCTCAACTAATTTTTTTCTTTATAAAACATTTCCATTTCTTGACATATAATCAAATTATAAAATTGATACATGCTCATTGTAACAAGTGAAATAACATAATATATGATGTAAAAAGGCAGTGCTAACCGTCACCCCCTGCACAGGCTCCAAACCTCTAATGCCCCTCCCACTGGGGTCACCAGCACTAACATCTGGTGTATATTATTCACCCTTTCCCTTGCTCATATACACATAAACATATACGCGTATGTAGGTAATTTATTCATTTGTCTGTTTTAGTAAAATAGAATAGTACATACATGTCTTGCAACTTGCTTCCTTCACTTAACAATGTAATTTGGATATCCTTCCTAATCAGTAGATACAGATCTAAATCTACTTTTTAATCTATTCATGAGGTATACAGTAAATTTTATACAAATAGATTCACACCATTCATGGTAAATTTAGAACCATTTTATTGAATATATAATCAGAAAACAGCTCGCATTATAAATGTAAGGAGCTTAATGCACTTTCTCATGGTGAACACATCCATTTAACCTCCACCCAGATGGAAAAATAGAATACAAGCAGCACCCTAGAAGTTCCTTGCTCCCTCACAGTCACCACCCTCCTCTGCCCCATGGTTACTGTCCAGACTTCCAACATCATAGTTTTGCCTTTTAAAAAATATATAAAGGAAATCATTAGTCTGTATGCTACCGTGTCTGGCTTCTTCCCTTCTATAGTATGATCCCGAGTTTCATCCATATTTTTACATGTAATTCGTTCACTTTCCTTGCTAGATAGGAGTACAGTAAACAAATATAATACAGCCTGGGTTGGGTCCAGTTTGCAAACTGACTCTGATAATGCTGCTGTGGACCTCAAAATATTGAAACCCCCCAAAAGCTAGTTTCTTATGTGTCAACAAAATAAATAAACTTCTCTCTCAAAGCTCTTGCTTCTAGCACTAGCATGAAAAGTCTGTTTTGAAATTCAAAGTTGAAGTTTGAATAATTTATTTTTGTCAGCATTCTGAAATACAAAGGATAATGTGGGTGGAATGTTCTAGCTGCCTGGACTGAGAGCTAGAGCCTCATGTTTCAAAGAAGTACAAGTGTAGACAACTGAAAGGCAATAGAAGACACTAGCAAAAACTTCAGTAACCTTCTACAACAGTGCTTTAGCACTGAACAATGGCAATAGTAACTGTTGCTCTGCATATCAGGATCTAAACTATAGGCCAGGAATCCAGTAGAGGTCATAGCCAGAAGGACCTAGAAAGAACTGTTGAAGAATTTCAATTGTCCGATAAAAGATGTAAAAAGGGCAAAGAGAATATAGAGTTGGTTCGGGGGAGAGAGGCAAAGTCTAGGAAGGAAAGATGGAGCAGAAAATTTAGAAAGGGGAAGAGTGATCATTCAGCAAGAGATGAAATAGCTAGTAGACTTTTAAAAAATAGGAATGGCTATAGGTAAAGGTGGTCAAAAGGTACAAACTTCCTGTTATAAGATAAACAAGTCCTGGGGATGTAAGGTACAGCATGGCAACATAGTTAACAATACTGTATTGTGCATTGAATGCTACTAAGACAGTAGGTCTTAAAAGTTCTCATCACACACACAAAAATTTGTAACTATGTGTGCTGATAGATGTTAACTAAACTTATAGTGGTGATTATTTCTCAATATATATGTATATCAAATCATTATGTTGTGTACCTGAAACTAATACAATGTTATACGTAAAAAAAAGGATGGATAAATCCAATTTTAAGTGGTCTCCGTTGCTTTGATTATGCCATTTTCCATATCACTGTTGATCCATACTGTTGTTTCTATACAGTTGATCTTCCTTATTCATAGATTCCATGTTTGCCAATCACCTACTTGCTAAAATACCTTTGTAACCTCAAAATCAATAATCAGGGTATATTTGCGCAGAGCAGTGAAAAATTTGAGTGGCACAAAGGACACATTCCCAGCCGAGGCTGAATAAGGCAATGTTCTGCCTTCTTCTTTAAGTTCTCATATTGTAAACAAATGTCCTTTTTGCCATCTATTTAGTGCCACGTTTTTCTCTTTTTTGTGCTGTTTGCTAGTGAGTCCACCATTTAAAATAGCTCCCAAGTATAGCGCTGAAATGCTGTGTAGTGTTCCTAAGCACATAAAGGCTATGATATGCCTTCCAGAGAAAAGTACGTGTGTTAGATAAGCTGTGTTCAGGCGTAACTTACAGTGCTGTTGGCCATGAGTTCAATGTTAATGAATCAAAAATATATATTAAATAATGTGTCTTTAAACAGAAACACATAAAATAAGGTTATATATTGATTAGTTGGTGAAAACGTCATGACCGAAGGCTTGCAGGAACATAACCCTTCATTTCCACTCGAAGCAACAATTCAGTATTTGCTAATTCAGTGTTCACAGTGACTGGATAGAACTTAACTACTACAAATAACAAGAATGGATGGTATTTAATAAAATCTGCTACAGACCAGGGTCTTATGAGATGAACTTTACACATCTTTGAACAGAGGCAGGGGCAAAAATTAGTAAAAGAGATGGAGTGGCATGTTTAACGTATGCTAGTGCAGCCAGAGATTGCACTTTTTGGTGGTGGTATAATGCTTGAATAACAGCAGTTCTGTATGAATAGGAAAGCAGCTAGGCCAGACCTTAATACTGACAAGCAGTTAAAGCATGCTTTTGTGTGCTCAAATAACCTCTTCAGCATGATAATATCTTTATCTGGAAGATGAATGGTGTGCCATCTATCAATCTTGAGGGAATGTCGTCAGCGTAAAAGTGACAATATCTAGAAAGTGTTAAGAATATTTTTAAAAGAATTGCATTATGATGGACTTAATAATTGCCAAATAAAATACAATAAAATAATGTTCAATTAAAATTAGTACATAACGAGTTATATAAATTCCATCTTTGAAACCAATTACGTGATTTATATCCCTAAGAGGAATATACAATTAAGAAAAAAAGGCTTATCATTTTTACTTTTTAAAATACATAGCCAGAATACACAAATAGCCAAGCACACAAGAGCAGCATTATTTATATTAAGTTCTGCAGAAGCACAGAATCTAGTGATTATGCCACTGGTTTTACTGTCTCATCAAATACAGAATGAAGGTCAAAAATGAAATGAAAGGCATATAACATACAAATGAAACTTCAGTATATGACCAATTCTGCCTCTGAGGAATTCATTATATTAGTATGTTCTGATTTTATTTTTTTGCTTATTTTTGCAAATAAAATCAGACTCTAAAAGAAACCAACAAAATAATATGCTATGATACTATTAAAGGGATGGCATCGCCCATTGAATACTATTTAGCTTGCATCAGTGGTGGTACTATTAATTTCTCCCTTTTTAATGCACACTTTAGCTAGCACATGACCCATACCACGAACATCAGTTACACCCCAGGGACCAGACATTAACAGCATGTGCTACGAGTGGTTTATTTTACAATTGCTGTGAAATAAAAGCCGATGGAAATGAGCCACTGGTGAATTACTTGCCAGTAAAAACAACAATATTTGTATCACTACTAAAAAACTCCCTCCCAAAAGGGGAGGGCGCAGGCAGAGCTTTTCTTGTATTGTTCAACAGAAACAGAGAGAGGTTGAGGAAGTACACAGTTAAGAGTCTGAAGTTATTTATTTGCAGCTAAACAGAATACATTTTAGTAGCTGAGATCTTGTGCCATAGCTAATTAAAGCACAATTTGGACACATGCACACATACACAATATCACACAAATAAAATAATAAAATAAAAATTATTTCCAAGTAAACTACAGTCCATCAAGTCTTTCCTCTCATAAAAGAAATATTAATATAACTTCAATCTTTCGATGTAGGTGATCTTTCCAGAGCTATACGAAGGAAGAAAATTAAAATCTCACAGCAGGTCTTTCCCAGAACCAATTTATCCCTGGTTTTGTTTTTGTTTCTGTTTTGTTTTAATTTAAGAACATTACTGCTTCTCACATATCACTTTTCTACTAAACTCAATCAATATCAGAAATATTTATGTTCTCATAGAAGATATGCAAATAGACTCAGCTATTTTACTATACTTATAAAACGTATAATTCTAACTCAGTGTACTCCATACACAAAGACCTTGCCTGCATTGAAAAGACGCACTTGATTTATTTAAATACAGTGCTCAAATATAATATCAATTACTCCCAGCTTCTTGTTCTAAACTGAGTTTAATTTGTTAACCTCTCACCTTTCTTTAAAAAGTCAGAATGAGTGATAGACATGAAAGAAAACGGGGTTTGCAAGAATAAAATGGCACAACGGTACACACTCAAAGCAAGCAGACCCGTTAATTATGCTGCTTACAGGTTTACACACACACACTTTTGCCTATGATTAACTAGATTGTACAGCTGTTGTTCCCTTCGCTGAAAGATTTGACCTTTTGCTTAAGTCCAATCTAACACAAGGAAATCATTATTCATTTCTCTCCCACTCAAAGTCTAGATGCAGATTTGAAAATGTTATTTATTGTCTGCCTGTTAGTCTTTAACGTGCAGCCGTTATTACTAAAGGAGACAGCTGGCTGCATCGACCTATCCTTTCCTGCCCCCAAGGCCACGCATACCCAATTCAAGGAGATCAGATAATGCTATGTGGCATGATTTACATGTAGAGAATTCAGAATTCATTGTGAGCCTATTTATAACTACAGCACCTTCGATAGAGAAGATGATTTAATAGAGGTTGTAAGGCTTTTCTGACAAGAGGCATTAATATTAGAACCTTTCCCCAAGTGCTGCAAACAGTGGGACGGAGGTGTAGCTCGCCTGAGTTATTTTTCATTGGCGACCCCTTTTCCGTTCATTAGCACTTACATTCCTGAGGTTGGGAAGCCTCTGTTTTAACTCTAATTTGTATGTAATGAGCATATTCAATGCAAGGAGACTCTCCTTCATTAACAAAGCTGAAAAAAGGATGGTAGTTCTGATGAAAAAGGACATCTAATCTCATGAAAATTTAACAAGTCCGGTTTTTGCAGATGGTATTTCAAAAACCAAGGGTCTGCTCTCTAGAGATGGCCAAGGTGGATGATAAACATTCTGTAACGTCTTTTCAAAAGAGTTAGAAACAAGCTGATGTCTTAGCCAATACATCTCCCTTCAATAAGACTAACTCTAATGGATGAGGCTGCCTCTGGGTATTGCTAAGAACAGACAGGCAGGTCTATTTGCTTACCCAGATGCTGCACTACCAATTACTTCAGAAGGTATTTTGGGATGGTCTGGGTATTTTAAAAAAAATACCATGATACCGTTTATCTAACAGTCATGAGAATTAACCACACATTGGAAAATGCAGTTTAATGGAGCACGTTATCAAAGAAGTCTTCTTTATTAATAAGATTTCTGCTTTACAATAGATAAAACAAATCAGCACCTTTAGTGGTGCATTGTATTTTTAATTTGAAATGTAAAATCAGTTGTTCTGTTTCAAACAACAATTTTCACATGAAATTCATCTCCAGAGACTGGAACTGATTGGCATTTACTTTGAAAAGCACGTATATTTTAGCCTTAGGGGCAAGTTTCATTTGGGGACAAAATATTTTCTCTAGATTACTATCAATTCAAATTCAAGCTTTAGAAACCTCTAGATGCTATAATGTATGGCTTATATGTACCAGGTTGGATTTTGTTGTTTGCTTATTACATAAAAAAGAAAAAAGATTCTGAAGTCTGAATTTGAACCAGCACCTTATTTTTATTTAGTTTCTCAGGTTAATCATTCTAACAGATCTAAAATTAATTTTTTTTAAAAAATTCATTCATAATTTATAACAAAAATAACATCTTCCATGAAGTCTTCTAATAAAAATAAAAGTAGTTAGTGGAAAATAATGTCCCCAGTACACCCATTATCCCCAATTCAAGGACATCCAGCACTATCTCTGTCCAGTGTGCTGTTTCTTGTTGTTGCTGCACTTACATACATTTCAGGGTCTTCATTTGGTTGTATGGAATTATGGCAGTGTTGATAAACCATAGAAATCAGTCTGTGCAAATTTTATTCCATTTGAACCAAAGGGAAATAAGACACTCTCATTTCATTGGGCTCCTAACAGTTGGTGACAATATGCATTCCTGAAAAATCAGGATTGGATCTATTTCATATTATTTATAAACTATGGCTTCAGTTTTGTTTTTTTTAAAGAGGCTAAAAGGCAAATACAACAAAGACTATCAAAACTAAAGCAGATGGTTTGATCCTGTATTCTTGGACTTATATCAAACCAAATGAAATCAGAATTAAGCTATTTTGAAGAATACAAATCCTACAGTGCAGATGAGTGAATGGTTTCCTGTTTCCTCTTATTAACTTGCCATTTATCAATTTAAACTCAATATGTAGTACAGTGCCGTCTCTCTTCAGGTTTTTTTGGTGGGGAGGGGAGGTTGACAGTTGACCATCAGTGTTTTCAACAAAATTGAGAGAGAACTGTCAAAATGTTGCTAAAATTTGTGATGAACATGTCATGAACTGAAAATAACAGCTACTGATGGTAATATGAAGATAAATAAGATTGTAATTGAGAGTTTGCTTTCACTAGAGTGGAGAAATTTAGGGTGTTTTCCTACATAATTTCAATAAGGTAGCCTGGGTAATTAATACTTATTTAGCAACTCCCATGTTCCATGTACTTCCTAAAATCATCTCAAATGATATATAGGAAGTAATTTAGAAAACCACATATTGCTTTAGAAATAGAAGATACTATTATACCGTATCCTTTCCAGGGGTATAGCAATAAACCATAAACAAAGAAGTAACAATTACATTTCTCTCAAATTTAACAAAAAAAAAATACACTCTTCCAAATTAGTAACTAAACTTGGGTATCTGAAATATGTACATTCTAAGACTTAATTAATGTAGGGTCCAAGGGACAACCTTATCAGTCTTGGAAAGTACATATTTCCAAAGTAAAACAAGAATGTGTGTATTATACTTTCATGAAGACAAGAAAATAAATTATTTTCATGATGTTTAGAAAAATGTTTTATGCTTCACATTACAAGAGCCATATTTTCAAATCTCCAAAGACATGACAACTGGATCTATTCTTCCCAAAGCTTGGCATACTAGCTTGACATACAATGTCAAGTAAAATAAGTATTTTTAACAATATGATGGTGAATTTTTCCTTAGAAAATTTTATTTTGCATTTAAAAGATCAAATAGGTATTCATTTGAGGACGAAATAACTAGGAGAGTGACTATTTCTATCAAAGGACAAAATTCCACTCAGAGAGAAACCACCTCATATTGTTTCTTTAGGCATTAAAAAAAGTAATGTGCACAGAAAAAAACAAAAAAAGCAAGACTTCACATACACTAACTCAGAGCTCCACATATATAGGGAATCAATAAATGCTTATTGACTGTCTAATTCAGTAGTTCTCAAATGGGAGGAGATGGAGAGGTGCAGGGCAGGAATTTTGCCCCCCAAGGACATTTGCCAACATCAGGAGACACTTTTGGTTGCACAACTTGGGGAGACGAGTTCTATTGATTGTCACAACTGGGGGTGATAGGTTTCTACTAGCATCTAGTGGGTAGAGTCTAGGAATTTTTCTAAATATCCTACAATCCCAAGCCTCCACAACAAAGAACTTTCACCCCAAAATGTCAACAGAGTCAAGATTGAGACACTCTCTTCCAGTTGCATGTATTACAATAGATTGGGAAAGCTGGGTGATGGCTATATAACGCCTCTTCTTTTTTTTTTTCTTACTGTAAACTTATAAGTGGGAGAACATCCCTGGACTCAGCTTTAGGGAGCTAGTGATGTGGTATGGGCTGATGTACCCAGTTGGCACTGTACCTAGAGGTGTGCAGTATCAGCTGTTACTTGCCTCTTCCTCCACATAATCCCAACTTTGCCCCAAACCAAGGGACCTTGGCATGTTGTTTAAACTGCCCTGACTCTGAAAACAGAATGACCTATACAAGACCTACCTCTGGCCCTTCCTAGCTGTGGGACGTCAAGCAAGCACTTTTTTTGTCCAGGCCTAGATTTCCTCGTCTGTAAAAAAGGGTACAATAGCATATAACTCACAGGCTTTCTGAAAGATTAAATGAGATCATACATATATAAAGAGATCCTCTCTATTTTTGCAACTTCTTGTGAGTCTATAATTATTTCAAAATAAAAGGTGTTTTGTTTTTAATGTGTTAGTCAGATAAAAGTAGGAGCACTAAGAGTGGATAAGTCTAGCCCAGAAGAGTGGCATTTATAACAAGGAGTTCTGGGAATAAACTCCTAGGTAGCCAATACACGGAGCCAGCAAAAAATGTCACAGAGGAAGAAGTCACGTCAGAGGAGAATGTGAGTCACGGTACGAAAGCCAAAGGAAATAGATTTTCACACACACACACAAAAAGTGGGGATCAATAGCATCAACTGCTGAAGGGGTTGGTACAGTAGCCTGATGCTGAAAATGAATTCTGAGCTAGGAGTAGAGGAACGAAAGGAAATAGTAGCAGCAAGTGAACTCTTCCAAGAAATTAACAGGCAGGAGAAAGAAAAAGCCACACCAACAGATAAAATGGAGATGAAGGGAAGAGATTAAACTTGTTTTAGGATGGAGAAAGACCGAATATCTAAAAATGAGTCCTGTAGGGAGGGAGAGAGTTTGCATATTCATGAAAAGTAGAAAATAAATGACAGAAGAGATGCCAACAATGGGCAAAGGAGATGGGATCAAGTGTTCAGATAGAAATTTCAGCCTCCCAGAAACAAAGTCTATTCTAGTTCATGTGAACATATGACTAAACGTGACCAAATGAGAGACACAAATATTTGAATTTTGAGAAGTGTCATAGCATGAATGGTTGCTGTTGGGCTTTATGATTAATAGCATATTTTATAAAACAATACAAGCCTAGGTTTAATGAATCAAAACTAAAACTGACTATAATTATGCTTCACCTGAAGGCATATAATTCTTATTTAGGAGTCTGGTGAAGGTAATTGCCCACGGGCCATAATGACAAAGGCTTGTTGAACATGTGCTGACTTATAAGCCTAAAACTAAAAAATGCTATGAATAATTTTGCTCTCCTCTACATGCTTTGTTAGTCTGAAATTTTTACATACTAATATACATAAGAATTTTAAAGTAAAACTCGTTTTGTATGTAAATCTCATTAAAAATAAATAGGTTGTATATTAAAGTCTCATAAAGCTGGGAATCAGTCCTTTCTAAAGGAGATATTTACACTAAGACCCATTCAATAATTAAGTGATGATAAATTGCACTCATGTGTGAAGCCAGCCAAGCTTGTTGACATTAACCTTATTTGAAACACGTTGAAATACCCTACATTTCTGACATGCATTATAGACCAATGACTTGTCATGAAACAAAATAGTCTCTAGGGAACAAAAGCTGTGTCTTACTTGATGCATCTGAAAGTCATCAAAGTACTGGAAAATCGCTAACAATGTTTTACTGACAAGAGGAAAGATAAGACAGTTGAATAATTGAGGAAGGGGAGGCTTTATTTTCATTTGTTTGGACCATAGCTTTGAATCACATTTTCTACATGAGTGCGTTCTATCTAGTACCAAATATATCAGGGTCAGGTATGATATGGTAGCAAATATATAGGCATGAGAATTCATATGAAAGTTCTAGAAGAATATACACTAGACTGTTAACCACAGTTATCTCAGAAAAGAGAGAAATTGAGGGAGGAGTTTAAGAAGAAATTTTATTTTTATTCCATTTATTTCTATATCATTTTAGCTTTTTCTCTAATAAGCATGTGTTTATGTTTACTTGTATAATTAAATAAATAGATGTAGAAAAGTTTAAAGAAAATATTTCATATATTCATAGGTCTTGTCTTAGCATTATAGTAATAACTGAATGAAATAAAACACAGTATAGGGCGTACTCAATGCAAGTTAGCTGTTATTATTATACTATTTTGCCAAGATACTGTGAATGATCCTCTGAATGGTGCACGGCAGATTAAAGATGGTTACAAACTGACAGAGGTAGAGTATATTTTCCCTCTTTTTATTTTTTCTCCTCAAAACCCCAGTGCATAGTTGTATATCTTAGTTGTTAAGTCATTCTAGTTCTTCTATGTGGGATGCCACCACAGCATGGCTTGATGAGTGGTATGTAGGTCTGCGCCAAGATCTAAACTGATGGATCCCAGGCTGCTGAAGTGAAGCACATGAACCCACCCACTAGGCCATGGGGCCAGCCCCCTATTTTCCCTCTTGTTGAGTCTGGCTTGGCCTATGGCTGCTTTGACCAATGATGTATAATGGAAGCAATGCTGTATTGGTTCTGAGGCCAGCCTTTAAGAGGACTGGCAGCCTCTTTTTCAGTCTCATGGAGACCTGAGTCACTAGATAAGAAGGTTAGCTACCCTTAGACCACCATACGGTGAGAAGCCAAGGCTGCCTGAAGAGGCCCTAGAGAATGAGACACTATATGGTGAGAACAGAGTGTGTACGACTATAAAGAGGCAGTGCAAGGGAATTCCTTAGCGATGAAGGAGTAGTTCTGTATCTTGATTCCAATGCTAGTTCTATGAATCCACAAATATGTTAAAATATCATGGAATTATACATAAAGACATACAAAAAATGAATGCATGTGAAAAGTGGTGAAACTCCAGTAAGGTCTATAGTCTAATTAATTATATTGCACAAATCAATTTCCTAATTTCATCCAAGAACCAGGTAGGTAAGTGGGGATGCCATCTTGAAAATGAATCCTCTTGGTAGTGACACCTCATAAATCATAGACAAACTGTCCAACCAAACATTATCAGACCCACAAAATTGTGGGTAAAAACAGAATGGTTTTCAAGCCTTTGAGATTTGAGGTAGTTTGTTCCATAGCCTTAGATAATTAAAACAGTGTGTTTAAAGAGTTCTTACTTTTCTTCTTTTCCTTGCATTTTCTAATTTTTCTACAGTAACCATGAAATTGTTTGGCACAGAAATATTATTTTGTGTGAAATTATTTTGGTCTAAGTGAAAAGCCTGAGAGAAGATGGAGTAGCTTCCAATAGAAAAGCACTCCACAAAAACAACTAATAAAGTTGCATATATTTATATATCTGTATCTACATGTCTGTTAAAGGACTCCTCAGATAGCTGCAGAAGCAATGAGAATTAGAGGGCTAACATTTTGTACAAGGGGGAAACTCCAGATGTTGAGCTGCTGATCTGTAAGGTCTGTTCCCTGAGGAAGTTGCTGACATTCAGCATGTGCTAGAGGCTGAGAATCTGGGCTTGGCCCAGGTAGAGGGTTGCTGCTTGGGAACAGTGAAACCACCAGAGCTTTCGGTGGTACTACAGAAATGGGGTGAAAAAACTGGAGACTTTTAAGAACCTTAACACACAGCTAGTTTTCCCCCATGCCATTTGCCACATGTTGAAGTAGAGTAAGGTTGGATGCTTTATAGTGGTATTGAAAATTTTTGATAAACAAAGGAGAATTTTATGCAGTCTCCTGGTGTACAGAAGGCAAAAGCCTACCAAGGTGATAATGCTTATGTACACACCAGCTGAAGACTCTGGGAGAAATAATGAACAGACTGTCTGTAGGTGCATTTTCCTTGGAGGTCTTTACCAATGCTGAGCATAGAACAGAATCTGAGAATCAAAAACAACGAAAACAGAGAAACGGTGGTGGTCTCAATAGAGCTAAAGTGAGAAATTAAAGACTTGATACTCCAAGTAAAGGCTAAGTTTATCAGAGTGAATAAAAATGAAAAACAAACTACAGCTGCTTATAAGAAATATGCCTTACATATGAGAAAGACAAAATGGTAGACTTAAAATGGAAAAATATACCATGTATATGCTAACCAAAAGAAACCTGGATCAGCTACACGGATACCAGATAAAGTAGACTTTAGGCAAGAAGAATAGCTAGAGAGACAAATATTTCATCATGATAAAGTGGAGAGCACAACAGTAAGATGTAACTATTCTAAAGCTGTATGTTCCCAATAAAATAGCCTCAAAATATGTAAAGCAAAAACGGACAGAACAAAAAAGAAGTCGATATATTCACATTTGAATGAGGACATTAATACACTTCTTGTAATAGCTGACAGGATAGGCAAACAAATAACAACTCATAAGGATATATGAATTAACACTAATCACGATCAACAAAATTGACCTATTTGACATACAGTAGTCCCTCCTTACCAATGGTTTCACTTTCTGTGCACCAGTCACCCAAAAATGTTACATGGGAAATTCTAGAAATAAACAATTCATAAGTTTTACATTGCACCGTTCTGAGTAGTATGATGAAATCTTGCACTGTCCCACACTATCTAGCCCAGTAGGTTAATCATCCTTTGTCCATGATATCCGTGCTGTATCTGCTATCCACCCCTTAGTCACTTAGTTGTCATCTCAGCTATCGGATCGACTGTCACAGTATGGTAGTGCTTGTGAACAAGTAACCCTTATTTTCCTTAACAACGGCCCCAAAGTGCAAAAGTAGTAATGCTGGCAATTCTCATATACCAAAGAGAAGCTGTAAAGTGCTTCCTTTAAGTGAAAAGGTGAAAGTTCTCGACTTAATAAGGAAAGAAAAAATCACATGCTGAGGTCGCTGAGATCTACAGTAAAAACAAATCTTCTGTACATGAAATTATGAAGGAAAAAGAAATCTGTGCTCATTTTGCTGTCACACCCTAAAGATTTACATATAGGAAAAAACATAGTCTATATAGGGTTCAGTACTATCTGCAGTGTCAGCCATCCACTGGGGGTCTTGAAACATACCCTCCTGATAAAGGGGACTACTGTATGTATTGAATAGCACCTAACACTGACAGAATTTACATTATTTTCAGAATTTCTTTCATATTAATTTTCCTTTCAGTGTTTAAGCCTACTTGAAAAGACACTACACAAAGGAGGATATCCCAATAGCTAATAAACATAAGAAAAAAGGTTCATCCCATTAGTCATTTGAGAAATGCAAATTAAAACTTCAATGCAGGGTCCAGCCCCATGGCCAAATGGTTAAGCTCGTGCACTCTGCTTCAGAGGCCCAGGGTTTTGCCGGCTTGGATCCTGGGTGTGGACCTACACACTGCTCATCAAGCCATGCTGTGGAAGTATCCCACATAGGAGAACTAGAATGACCTACAACCAGGATATACAAATATGTACTGGGGCTTTGGGGAGAAAAAAAAAAGGAGGAAGACTGGCAACACATGTCAGTTCAGGGCCAATCATTCTCACTAAAAAAAAATAAAAACAAAAAAACTTCAACGCAGTATCTCTATTCCATACCAGAAGGATTAAAGTGGAAAAGATAGCCAATGTCAAGTTTTGGTAACAAAGAATGTGGAGCAACTGAAACTCTCATCCAATTTGGAAAATTGGCAATATTCACTAAAGTGGAATATACAAATACAGTATTACTCCTCAGTCCTATCCCTGGGTCTATATGCCTTATCCCCAACCCCAACATTGAGTTACCAAAAGAAATGCATGCAAATATTCATCACCAAAGACATGTATAATATTCATAAAAGCACTGTTTATAATAGCCACAACCTGAGAAAATAGCCTAATATCCCTCAGCAATATAATGGATATACAATTGGTAGTATATTCACACAATGGAATACTATACAACAATAAGAATGGATGAACTCAGCCTCACAAAACAACATGGATAAATCTCACGCAATGTTGAGTGAAAGAGATCAAACAACAGAGAGTAAATACTGTGTAGTTCCATTTTTATAATGGGATAGATACAGAGATACACCACTCAGATACCCCTAGTGGAGGATATACTGTCTAACTAGTGGGAATGTAGTAAGCAGACAGCCTTCAGCCGTCAAACTCTTCAGGAAGCATCTCAGCTGCAGAGAAATGCTTCACCCACATCCAATGATTGATGGAGGCAAGGATATAAAGGTCTGGCAATTTGGGCTCAACGTGGGACAGCTCTGACCAGCCATGTTAGTTTCAGAGCTCAGCGAGGGGTTGGCGGAGGCTGGCAAGGCTACCCCACAGTTCTACTTCCCCCTCTGCAGCGCATGATGTCAAAACAGGTGAAACTAATCTATGTACTAGAAGTCAGGACAGCAGTTATCCTTGGGTTGGGGATAGAGGGGATTATGCCTGGAAGGAGGCAGGAGGGGGGCTTCTGTGATACTCGTGACATTCTGTTTCAGAGATCTACTTCACTTTGTAATTTCACCTAGCTGTATAATTATAATTTGTGCATTTTTCTATATGTATGTTATACTTTGATAAAATGTATAAATATATAAATGATAAAATGTATAATATATAAAAAGTATAAGTCCTTTATATATATTTTATGCTTTGATAAGATGTTCACCAAAAATTTACTGTAACTCCAAAATAGATGAATTAATTACATAAAAAATTAACTAAAAATACTGGATTGGAGATTAAAAAAAAAAGATATGGGACCAGTCATTCACTGACTATTCTGTGACTTTAGGCAAATGTCTTAAATTCCCTGAGCCCACAACTCCTCAACTGCAAGAAATTGAAAACACAACTGACTTATCCTCATCTATGTCGTATTTACATATTCTCTCATTTTCCAGTCTCACAACTGTTCCGAGTAATGGATAATTGAGGTTTTTTTATCCCCATTTTTCTGATGGTGGAACAACTCTGCAAAGGTCAGGCAATTTTCCGGAAGTTATAAAGTCAGAGTTGCAGAGCCAGCTCTAGAACCCAAGATTTCTAGGTTCTTCAACATCAAAGCAAGACAATATGTTCAAGAGAAGTGGGTGATTAAATATTCTAATAGCAATAACCATCTAGGAAGATTTAATACAGAGAAAAGTGAGAGAAAAATGTATAGAAGTTAGAGGAAAGGCTGATTCTAAATGATTGTTAAGCAAGAATTCAGACTTCATGGTGTAAAAGAAAAACTAAAATTACTCAAAATAAATAGCCCAGTGGAATAAAACAAAAGCCAACTGTTAAGAGAGCAAGAGGCAAAGAATGTCCACTCTAAGCTGTAGGAACTACAGTGCCTGTGATAAAAGATTTTACTAATCAGTGTTCTAGCTTCATTCCCATCACTTTAATTATAAGATATGATCCCGTCAGAAGGAAAGGAGCGTTTCTTGGTAAACTAAATGTCATTCTATCGGTCTGAAATTCAGCACTTTCTCCAAAGATATGACTCCTATACTCCATTCTTCTGGATAAAACCCATTGAATTCTGTTCAGATCCCCCTGTCAAAACTATACAAACTAAAAAAAAAAAATCCTGTCTTCCCTGTCTTTCAAAAAAAGGCCCAATATAAATTTAAGAAAGTATAAATTACACACCAGTTTCCATCCAGACTTCATCCTTGCAATAAGCCCTGACTTCCTCACTTTGATTTATGGGCACGTTTGTTTCTCTCAGGAATCTTTAAGGGACAGTTTCTTGGCCCAAATTCAACTGTCACAGTGCTTGCCAAGTAGGAACCGTCTCCAGTGTCTTCTCATGTTTTGATGCATATCTTCTCTTGAGTACCTTATAAGGTTTGTGACTCCTTGAGTCCTGGAAAAATGCCCAGCCCTTGCTGCACTGTCCAGTTACCCTGCACTCTTGAAAGAGCCCTGGTTTGCCAATTAAATTAGTTGGTTTGTAGGCCAATTAAGTTAGATCAATCTGTCAGGTTTTTTTAATTAATTAAATTGGTTATTTGTATCCTGTAAGTTCAACATAGAACAGGATAAATCCAAAATCTTATGCCCAGAAGCAGGAAGTAGCTAAAGAAATCAATCATTAGAATGTATTTTCTTACAAAACAATAAGATGCTGTGAAGAAAAACCAAGTCACAGGCAACTGATGCTTTTTCCTCAATTTCTGGTGCTTCTCAGCACCTAATATTTGGATTATATGAGATACTTAGGTATTAAGGGCAATTCCTCAAGAAACTACTAAATCACAGTGGCATATTCCCTTTTGTATGTTCTCCATGTGAGAATACTAAATAATTACTGCCTATAAAGGGAGCTTAGAAACTGGTCAATCACAAAGCCAGTCATTCATCAACACTTTTTAAGGATTTATAGAAATGGTAGCTCTCAAATTTAGAAGGCGCTAACGTTTGTCACGAAAAAGCTGTAGAATTATCTTTGCATTAGACTTTAATGATGTGGCCTCCAAAACGTTAGAGGTTAAAGTACCCGAAACTAAATTAAACATTGATAATTTTCTCTCATTTAAAATGTGTTTCCATTCCAAATAATTAGTCCATTTGTACAAAAAAGAGAAAGTAGAAAACAATAGGAAGTCCCTTTGAATAAGATCCATATGAATATTTCAACCACAATATCATTGTAAGTCTGACACTTTTTTCCATTTTTTCATTTCATGGTCAAATCAAATAACCATAAAAGTTTTATTTACTCATCATTGGACAATGCAACTAATTATGAAACTAGAAAATAAAAAGGAACACATTTTTGACCAACAGAAACCATTATGCTAAGGCACTGTTTAAGCCAATCCTTGAGAGAATCCTTTTCTTCCTTCTGGTCCTCATCCAAACCTTTCTACACACTCTGCTGGCTCAAGAAAACAAGTGGATAAAAAAGCCTTTCTGTCAGGATGTCAGATAACTTATGACTCACAGTGATTGGTGATAATATATCGCCTTGAATGTTAAGGGAGGCACATGACAGAGATGAAGCAAACAGTGTATTTCATAAAGCTGCAAAGGCGTAAATTTAGACTTCAGGTAATAGGGACAATAAAAAGTCATCATGCAGGTCTGAAATGTAAGTGTTATGGTGCTTATGAAATGTGCTGTAACATCCAGCAGGATTGTGACAGATGATGCAAGGCACAGTGCCTAGCCTGACAGCAACAGGACACCTAGCACACCACACTCCTCGCTACAGCCAGGTGAAGGCACGCTCCTCACACGTCCACTAAATTAGTTTAATGGAGTATGGTCTACAATGTCCTTGCCAGAGAGTGGTCTAGGAAGCATGGCATGGCGCTGCTCACAGGTTTGCTGAACTCTTATTGATCGAGGGTAAATGTTTGCTCACTCACGTGTGAAGTTCAAACCTTTGTTCAAATCTGGGTGTATTTTTCTCAGGTATTTCAACTCATTACTCCAAACTTCCCCAGCTGCAGAAGGCAGGAGCAGCTGCATTTTGGCTATTCCAGTGTAATGCCGGGATATGCAGGGTTCTCTTCCCATGCTGCCGAAAGGAGAGTGGTGTGCATTGCTAGCCTCTGACAGACCTGGTGTCTCATAGAGTCATTCTCATAGAGTTACAGAAAATGAGAACGCGGAAGATACGCCTCTCCTTTGTACTCACTTGCTGCTTATGGTATTGGCAAGTACCCAGACACCATACACGCTCTTTAGAGATGCTTTTCAGAGAAAACAAAACAAAACAAATAGATAGATGATAGACAGAGAGATAGACAGACAGATAGCTAGATAGATAGATAAACTGCAGCTGTAGAAACATTAAAATTATTCTCACTATTGCTTTATAATCAGAACCCTGAATTATATATAACTTACTTCTTCCACTACGTTTCCATCCATATATATTTTTTATTATTCACAGCAGTACTTATTTTCCTCTGATCTGGTCTTATGAACAGAAGGGTCCTAATAATGGTGTGGTTTTAGGGACCTAAAGGAAGTGCTCACCTCACCCCTTCCAAAATTCCTCCAGTCAGCTGATTGATTCCTGAAATGCCACAATTAGTAATTAATCACTTTGACATTTATTTCCTGATAATATATCAATTTCAAAATAAATAACAAATAAGCCTTACCAGTCATTTTCAACTTAACATAAACTGGTTGATAAAAAAATCTATCCTTCATGGGGCTGGCCCTGTGGCCGAGTGGTTAAGTTCACACGTTCCGCTTAGGCAGCCCAGAATTTCGCCAGTTCAGATCCTGAGCATGGACCTAGCACCACACATCAAGCCGTGCTGAGACGGCGTCCCACATGCCACACCAGAAGGACCTACAACTAGTATATACAGTTGTGTACTGGGGGCTTTGGGGAGAAGAAGGAAAAATTTTTAAAAACAAATTCTTAAATCATCTGCTGAGAGCAGGTGAAAAGGAAGACATAGAAAGGTCCTATGTAACACACTGTGTGGAGGGCACTAGCTTTGGGGAGGAGGGGATGCTCTAAGCACGGAGTACTTATATAAGTGGAAGAAATAAAGATAGTGGAATGGACATCTCGTGGATTCTGAACACTGCTCCTCTGTGATCTCAAATTCCCTTTTGCTGACCCCATAGTTTGTTCTCTGGTTGGTATGCTATGCAATATGAGTATTTCTGAAGATTCTATCAGGCTTCACAAGGGGCTAAAAGACCAGACTTCAGGAATGGGTTTGCTGGATTCCCTCCTCTTTCAGTGAGACCAAACCCAAAGCTAGAGCTCAACAGAAGGAAAGAAAAAAAATTAATTGGCTTTTCAAAAATGACAGATCATATGTCTATTTCTACCCAATAACATTAATGAATTGTGGTGATGCAGGTGAAACTCATCAAGTACAAGTCCACAACTCCTCCTCCAACATCCTCGAAGACAGAAGTGTTTCAGCATCCCAAATGGTCTGGGGATTTTCAAAACACAGTAAGTTACAGACATCAGATACGTGTAACACCACTGGTGGGGGATAGGGTGGCTATTCATTATCAAACAGTGTAATTTCTTCCATAAAATATATACACGTTCACACAAATTTGGTTTACAAATGAAAAGAAGATTATAAATAGCCTCACAAAAATTCAGGTTGGATTCTACTGCCAAATAAGTTTGCCACAATTATATATTTGTTTTTTAGGTGCTTTTAGGCTTAAGAAACAGGGATAAGCAACTGTAGCTTTTAGCATAAATGTTTCTCTTGTCGATTTTGGACTGGGATGATCAAGAATTGCTTCTATAGTGCTTTTCTGTAGCACAGGCAGTCCCTAGTTTTTAACATATGTGTCAAAAGTATCCATCAGGGGAGGAGGTAGTGTGAATGGATGATGTTCAAATAACTACTGTATGCTTCCTTCAGTCTCTTCACCACGCACTTGCCAAAGCCAGAGGGAAGGAGGCTGGGAACACAGCTCTTGTTGCCTTGCACTTCTCTGATCAGCAGCCCAGCAGCACCGCCCCTGAGTTAAGATACCATCATCATTCAAGTGTGGTTGAGTGAGCAGGTTTGAAAAGGAATGATGGACAGCACCAGCTTGCCACCTTCTGTCTCCATGCTAATTGCCTTCAGGATCCTGCCTCTTATGTCTAGATGTAATTTTCTTCTTCCTGCTGTGCACAAACATCATCACCTTTTAAGTTCCTGTCCCTAGACTCAGGAGATTATGAAGAGAGTGTAAGAGAGTTGCCCACGCTCCTTCTAGTCAAGCCTTTTGTTCAGAATAACTCTTCTCATTTCATCTGACTAATGGTGGAGTTATTGTTTTCACACATCCTACACATCTCCAGCCCTGCGTCCCTAATTTCCTTCTAGATAGTCCTCCTAAGATAATGCTCCCTCACTTCAAATTACAGATGAGCTCATAAGAGTCTCCTTAAAATTGGCTTCCCTCCAGTCCTCTCTCCCACAGCCAATTAGGCTCAAAACCCTAGAGGCATCAATGACTTCAATATTCACTTTGCCCCCAAAATAGGAGTGAATAAGGCTTGCCAGTTCTTTCTTTGGAATACATCTCCCTTCTTTTCCAGCCTGTTTCTGAAACTCAGACCCTTCTCCATCCACGCCTGATCTACTATGGCACTCTTGTAAGAGAGAACACCCCATCCTATGTTCACCAGGCCAAACAATATACCAGAGTCCAAAGAATCTTACTGAAGAAGCTTTTCCATTTTATCCTTGCTCTTAGAACATTATAGTGTTGCCAAGAATTAGAAAAATACATATAGATTTTTTAGTCTGCTTTCAGAGCCCTCTATAGTACAAACTCAACTTGCTTTTCCATTTTTATCTTTCAATCCTCTGCTACAACTTTTCTTCAGATACGTTGGTCTACTCATTGTTCCCAGCACATTGCATAAACTCGTCAGCATCTCCTCTACCCCCTGCACATCTTCACGCTATTTCCCTGATTCAAACCTGACTCCATTCATTCATCACAATTTAGCTCAAGTTTCACTTGTTCATAAAGACTTCTTTCATCATCTAAAGCCATAAAAAACCATCGGAATGACAGAGCACAAAAAGAGAGGTCCAGACATCTGATGACTTTGCAGAGTGGAGTTACCATAGGAACTAACATAACATAATTCTATCTTGCTTAAGCCACTGTTGTTTTAAACTTCTATCACAGCAGTCAAATCTAGATCGTAACCAATCTTACATCATTTACTATTTGTATTACTCATTTTGCTTATTCCTATAGACATCCTAGAATTGTTAGTTATCTTCTCACTTATATACATCTTCTTTACCCAATGTGAAAAGGGACCATGACTTTTTTGAATACAGTTACCTCCTTTGCAGCCCCTCCCTTACACACCCAGTTGTAGTACAGCACAGTAAGAATCTAACACATACAATCATATTCCATTTATCCATTCTCATTGGAGAATGAACTGTTTCACATAAGCACAGTTACAAATAAAGAAAATTATACCTTAAACCGCAAAAATATGTAAAAGAACTTTTCTTGAACAAAACATTTGAAAATGTATTTCACTATTTGCTGGCATACTACACAGAATGTAATGTGTGTAATTCAACTGGTACTTTATGTCTCAAGATCATAATTATCAAGGTTCATTTTGTATTACTCTCTGTATCTCTCAATAACAACTAAAGGATGTGTTCCTAAATATGAAATACCTGGGAAGCCTTTTATAATACCTTTTTGTGGATATAAGAAATAATACTTATTCACTGCAAAGCATTTAGAACACACAGAAAATCTATGGAAAACATTTTGAATTCTTACATTGTGTTAGCAATATTTTTCTCTCATTTTTCTTTTCTGAAACTTGAAAGACCAAGTTTCAGATATGAACTGTTACTTCTCCCCTGATTCTGGGGTAGGAGATATTAAGCCAGTGTTTGGACATTTCCCAGAGAGGAGGCTGTGGAGTGCAAGGATTGAGGACCTTGAGATTGCTGACCTCTGGGTTCCTTCATACCCTTTGGGTGCTAAGACCTCTAAACCAGCAAAGGAAGAGTTATGGGGACAGAGGCAAAATTTTTGTGAATCACTAAATGTAATAGTGAGATGTTTGGTACTATTTTCTGAGGAACCCAAAGGGCCGTTAACATGAAGAATATCCTAGAGCAAGAGAAAGCTATCTAGTGTAAATAGTTTTGCTAGTTGTTCCTTATGACCATGAAGCTGCAATTGTGCTTAAAGTCTCGGAGGCAGATTGGAATACTGTATGGAGCCTGTCAAAAAACTGGACAGAAGAATCATATTAGTGACACCTGGGTTTTGATACAAAGTTATGCTCCATTCAGCAAACCTTTTAAAAACGTGTTTGGCTGCGAATAATCCTCCTAGAGATTGAACACATGCCCAGAGGACATGAGCAAGTGGTAGCTTATGATCAGGACTACTCATCAAGAACTTGGTAGTATTTGATGCATCAACCCACAAAATTCTGAATGCCCAACAGTTTCTCATTACCAAATAGAAGTAATAATATGCAAGACGGGCTTTGAGAAGGTCATGAAGGCATAAATATTTCACTTGAGCAGATGGATCCATTTCCCATTGTGTCTGCCACACAGCTATTTTCCTTAAATCCACACATAGGGCCTTGAGGGAAACGCTCTAGGACTGGGAAGAAAATCATTCAAGCCTTGTTTGCAGATGGCACTTTATTAAATGCTGGCATCAGCTGGAAATACACTGTTGTAGTAATTATAGCCCCACTCATGGATAGCCTTGAATGATGGTGAAAAAGGGAGCAATCCTAGTGGGCAGAATTTATTTTTAAACCAACCTTATTAAGGTAAAATTCACTTGCAATAAATTCCACAGATTTTAAGTGTACAAGCTGATGAGTGTTGACAAATATATGTCCATGTAACCAACATCCCAATCAAGATATATAACATTTCTATCCCCCGAAAAGTCCTTTGTACTTCTTTGCAGTCCATCTTCCCACACTCACTCCCTACCACAGAGAACCACTAATGTGATTTCTACTACTTTAGTTTTGCCTGTTCTAGCCCATCATATAAATGAAATTATACAGTATATACTCTTTTCTGTCTGCTTTATTTTGCTCAACATAACATCTGTGAGGTTCATCCATGTTGTTGCATGAATCAGCAGTTCATTTCTGTTACACAGAAGTATTTCATGATATGTATACATCATAATTTATCTATTCACCTATTAATGGACATTGGGTTTTTTCCAGTTTTGGGCTGTTACGAATAAAGCTACTAAGAACACTCATTACAAATCATTTTATTGACATGTGCTTCCATGTCTTGGGTAAATACTTAGGGGTGGAATTCTTGGGCCGTATTGTAAGTGCATGTTTAACATAGTGAGAAATGAATGGACTGATCTTTCAGCAATAGAGGTTTTGGTCTACTTTGACTAAAAGGAAATGTGTCCTGAAGCAAGAGAAGTCTATAGCAATACATGGATATAGAGTGGCTAATATATAGTGGCTAATAGTTTACTTATTAATGGCCAGGGACTTATAAAAAACAACATACAAAATGGATTAAAGGAGATTTGGGGGAGAAATATGTGAAAAAATCTAGAGTGTGAAAATGTTGATTCTCATGCATTGGTCACTCACCACAGGGACCTCACTAAAGAGGATGCTCCCAATAAGCAGTAGATCTAAGTTGGCCTCTTTATACAGCTATACCTGTGCTTGCTAAATGTGTTCAAAACAAAGTAGCGATGTTGGCAAGTCAGAGGTCATGCATAGGTTTAGCACTTGGACTTTCCCTCACAAAACTTGACCTGGCTAATATATGTCTCAAATGCCAGTAACAGAGAACAACCCTGGAAGCCACAGGAAGCTGTCAGGTGACTTGGGTGACCATTCGATTACATTGGACCTTTTCTATTATGCACAGGAAGCAATTTTCCTTGTTCAGAATGCTTCTTGTTCTGAATTGTGAAAAGCAACAACTGATAGACAATATCTTCTAAATGTGGGGTGTACTCTTACATGGTGCTAAATATGCTCTGAACCACCAACCAACATATATTCTAAATCTCATATCCAGTACACAAAGAACCATAACTGGTATGGGCTGAAATTTTGTCCCCCTGAAATTCATATGTTGAAGTCTTAACTTCCAGTACTTCAGAATGTGACTGTATTTATAGATAGGGCCTTTAATGAAGCAATTAAGGTAAAATGAGGTCATATAGATGGGCCCCAATCCAATATGACTAGTGTCCTTATAAGAAGAGATTAGGACACAGACACAAACAGAGGGAAGACCATAGGAAGACACGGGAAGACAGCCATCTACAAGCCAATGAGAGAGGCCTCAGAAAAGAACAACCCTGCTGATAACTTGATCTTGAACTTCTATCCTCCAGCATTGTGAGAAAACAAATTTCTGTTGTTTAAGCCACCCGGTCTGTGGTACTTTGCAATGGCAGACATAGCAGATTAATATAATGACTCGAATGATACAAGTCACATATCTCTATTGCATTTAATGACTCACAAAAATTTCTCTTCTGCCTCCATGACTCTTGGTTTTGCTGGTTTATGAGCCTTAATATGCAAGGGATGCTAAGAAACCCAGAGTTCAGCTCCTGTCCTTCCATAATATTGGCATAAATTTTCCCTCTCCCAATGGGCCGTCTCACAGAAGAACTGAGGGAGGACAAAAGACAATAATCTGAGACACCGAGCATTTTCCAACGAGATTGACATTACCAAAGAGATTGGTTAAACTACTAGACTTAAGGTTTAAAACAAATTCTACATTAAGTTATATTTATTTTCCTGTTCATCAGCAGGTGGAGGCTGATGGGGAAGACTGATCATCGATACACAAAATAGAAATTTATATTATCTCTGCATATGTAACTTGTGGTCTGAGTCATACTTTGCAACCCTCACTACAATAGTGTTCATAGGAGCACATCTAGGAGATGCTGACTTCTGTTTGAGGGAGGAGACACCATTGTTAACAAGGCAGGGAGAGGAATCTCTGCAAAGATACATTGATTTTTAACCCAAAACTAATCAATGATCAAATACAATAACACATCGTATATCCAATGATGATTTAGCCAACTTAAAACCAATCACAGCTCTAGAAAAAATTAGAAAGTAAGCAAAATGCTCATGCTTTGATCTACTAAACCATATTATACCATATATAATATTATTTGCTTCTATGGATGTTTCATAACTAACTTGATCAATTCTCTATTATTCAAACTTTAGATCATTTCTAATTTTTTAAAATTATAAATAATATTACTTTATGTTCTAATGCAAAATTATTTGTTCATATTTCTGGTTTTTCTTTAGGCTAAATTCTAGAAGTGAGGTCTCTGGGTTAAAGGATTTAATACTCTCAAGGCTTTTGGAATTTATGGCCTGTCTTCAAAAATATTGTACTAATCTATACTTCCACCTGGAATATATAATAGTCTCCATTTATTTAAACCCTAACAGATGTTGGATTTTATATTTTCATTTTAGTAATTTGATGGGAGGAAAACGGTATTGTTGTTTCAATTTGTGTTATTTTTGTTATTACATGATTAAATATTTTGCACATGTAAATTGACAGTTGTTATCCCTTTGGTGATTTCAGGCACTAGACTTCAATTGAATTGGCCTAAGTTTAGTTTCAATGACAAATTCACCATATAAATGCATAGTAATGATGAATATCATCCTTATAAAAAATTGAGTATGTAATGTGGGTGAAATTTGCAACATAATTAGTGTACTAATATTTGTGGACTCAAGACAGATTATCTGCATGATGACCAAAAAAAAACAACAATGCTAAGTGCCAGCCTGACACTTGAAAATAATTAAGCTTGTTTTAACAGCTAACGCTGACATCCTCTTTAAAATGGAAAACCAGATGTGGTATTCTTTATAGGGTTGTTTTTAACATTGGTTAAACACAATCTTCAAAACAATACCATTTTGTTTCATATGAAAAGCAAACGAGTAACTTGAAAAGAAAGTTGCATTTTAATTTTTCAGGAAAAAAAGTGAAAAATTTCTCTTATTTTTCTAAGGCTGTCTTTAAATTCTCAACGGTTAACAATCTGAAATACAGATAGAATTTGCTTCATATGTCAAAAACAATTAAAACAGAAAATAAATATTCTTTTCATTTTCGTCTGTAATTTCAATAGTTTCCTTTCCTGACTGAGTTAGCCTTTGGTCTCAGCATTCAGACCTACAGAACATTTAGTTAGCTTGAATTGTATTCGGATATCACAGAGCTGGTTGCCGAGCTCTTTATTCTAAAGCAGAAACCCTCACATACATTCATAGTCTTTCACTTGGCTGTGCCTGTTTTGCAAACCAGTTTTTTCTTTTAACCAAATAAGATATGGTTTGGACCAAGTAGGCTCTGAACTACCAAAGTAACATGTATCTGAACTCGTGTATATGAATTCATATTCTGCAGCCAAACTCTATACCGTAGCTCTACAAGAATTCGCAAACATTCCAGCACCATTAGAAATTCTTTTTGTTGATACAGGATCCATAAGAACATTGCTGGGTTTGGCTATACAAACAACTGTAAGATTTAGCTATCCAACAAACAACTGTCGATTTGAAATGTAGATGGATAGAGTTTAGTGGCCAAGTTTAGTACTAAAAATCCCAGTAAGCTCACAAAGACAAAAATCACAGGGTAAACATCACTAATAGCAATACTAAGTTCCCAAAGAACTGCATCTTGTTAATTCTACTGTGGAAAAGAAACAAAAATGCCAATGTATTTAACCTGAGAAACATAATCAGCAGGAAGGCTTAGAGACCTTGAATGCTTTTACTCAAACGACAAGTTAGAATGAAAGGGCATAGTGTTTGAGAGAAGGAAATGATTGTTTTAGGCTAATCAGAATATATTCCTGTGTCACACTGAGGCAAAGTGGACACCTGAAATAGTGAACCAAGGTAGGTAGTGTTAGTAAGTATAAAAGAAGTAAATAAACTTGGCCTTTTTATCAATGTTGAGAACAAAATTAAAAACACTCTGATTTTTGTCTTAGATGGTCATTTGTTGATCTGTCAGTCAATAAAATAGGGAATACAAGAAGAGGTGCTATTTTCATAAAATGGATGGGCGGAGATGGAGATGAGAAATGAGTACATGTCTTTTTGACTCACCAATGAGACAGCTGTGGGTGAAACTCAGCAGGCTTACATTCAAAAGCCAATCTCTGGTTAACACCAAGCTTTGGGTGTTATCAGAAATCACACGGTGGCTGAAGAGATGGGAACAGGTAAGATCATTCAGGAACAGTTGAAAAACAAGAATATGTGAGGATCAGAAAAGAAGCTTGGCAAATATCATTAAAGAGATGGACCACGAAAGCATTGTCAATAAAAGGAAATTAAAATGTAGCCACAAGAGGGCAGGAAGTAAAGCGGACATAAAAGTTGTTATGGAAGCCAAAAGAACAGAAAGCGTCCAGAAGATAAGAATAATCAAAAGTCTCAAATGTCATTAAGAAGTAAGTAAGATAAGCACTAAAAGTGTCCACAGGATTTAGTAACAGGAAGTCATTAAACGCTACGTGGGCAAGAGAGGGTTTTAGGGAGAAGTGGAGGCAGAAGCCTCAGTAACACACCAGGCTGATGAGTGTTTTCAAAAGTTACAGCCATGAGAAAATTCACCTGCATTTCTCAGGGACACATGAAGGGTAATCTTATATAAGAGGCGCAAATAAAACATCTAGGGCTACCCATTTGCCTCTAACAACACTCTTAAGAGATATTTAGGCCGGAAGTAGGATTTGCGGATAACAATGTTTTTTTTTTAAACATTTCCAGGGCATTGGACACTTTTCTAAACTCTTTAGATAAATTATCTCATTTAATCTTTACAATAACACCTCTAAGTTAAACAACTGTACCTGATATTTACAGGTCAGGATTTAGGCCTATAAAGGTTTAATTCCCAAAGTCTAAGAAGAAGAAAAGTGGAACCGCTGGGAGGCCAAGCCCAAGCTGTCTGGTCCCAAAGCCTGTGGACTTACTACCGTGGATTTCTCCTTACTTCCTGTGTGTCCTTCTGCTATGGCCTGAGGCAGGGACAAGTTCACAGGCTGTCCCCGGGCTGAGGATATGTTTTCATATTTCCTAAGGTGGGCATCCCAATGTCATCCTTCAGGTAGAACCCAACATCCTCTCCTTCAGGAGCCTGAACTCAGGTTCTAGAAAATTTGCCAAAAATTCCTCTCTACACGTATCCCTTTCCCAAAATTCAGACATAAAAATAGGTCAAATGAATCCTAGGAACATGCAGTAATCTCAGAGTTACAAAATCTACAGAGTTCGTTCAAATAATCATTTTTAAAACGGTTTTACTTGTATCATTAACTTTCTTGTTACTAATAACATTAATTTTAAATAATGTAAATGCTTGCTTTTTCTGATTGGAAAATTATGCGATCAATGTGAGAAACTGGAAAAGTTGAGTAGAAGCTCTCTTAACTGATAATCCACTTAACACTGCTCGATTCATCAGCACGCTCCATTTTCTCTGTAAAACATACTGACTAACGCCCAGGGGATGTTGAATTTGCTTGTGGCTGGCCAGCCCGACTCTAGCATATTTGCAATGTCTCCTTTCACAGGTTGATTTGTGTGCTTACCAGAATAAGGCCACTTATTCACAAACTCATTTATGCCAGTTGTACCTATTAATGTGTTTATGAAGTGTAATTAAATGTCACATAAACCAGGAAAATACGAGTATGAAAAGAAAGAGAGCTATTGAGTCTATAAAAATAATTTGAATTCTTTGGAAAGACTTGATAAACATAAGTAATTAAAATTTGCTGTTGAATTAAGTGTGTATATAATAAATGTTTTAATCATAATAACACTCAGATTGTTTCCAAACCTCTTTAAATCCTTACTAAAGAAATCAAAGTGGGGATAGTTTTTATAAGAAAAAAGTGTATAACGCCAATTAGCAGAACTTTACTAACAGAAAAGGAAAAAAAAGCCTGTATCCTCCAAGAAAAATCCAGAAAATAAATGAACATTTGTTGGTTGAAAGTTTAAACAAAATATTTAGATATTTAGGGTATGTATGTATTTTTCTTCTTATTCTCTGCTTTAACGGAGTTTAAATTAACTGATCAACCACCTATCATAATCATGCATAATAACAATAATCCACAATCCTACCAGCAATGTTAATCGTGATTGTTAACACTGTAGCATATTTCCTCTAGTCCTTTTCTTTCCATTTCACATGGATTAGGATTAGATCATACTGCACACACAAATGTGTAGCTCCCTTATTCATTGACAGTATATAGCAAGCATTTCGCCCGATGTGAATAATTTTTCTTTCCAAATCTACTTTATTTTAGTTTATATTGTCCTATAATTATAATAGACTACTTCATATACAATAAAAATGCACAGCTTAATGACTTTTGCCATTTTTATACACCCATATACCAAAAACTTAAATCAAAATATAAAACATAACCGTCACCACTCCCAGAAATTTCCCTAATGCCCTTTCCAGTCAGTTAACACTGCAACCACCACCACCTTACAGGTGTCAACTTTCTGATGTTTATTACTGTAGAATACTTTTGCCTGGACTTGGATTTCATATAAATGGAATCATACAGCATGTATTCTTTTGTGTCTGCCTTCTTTAGATCAACCTAATGTTTTAAAGATGCATTCATATTGTTGAATATTATTAGTTTGTTCCTTTTTATTAATGAGTAATATTCCATTGTATGAATATACTACAGGTAATTTATCCTTTCTCCTGTTGATGGACATGTGGTTGTTTCCAATTTTTAAGGAGGCTATGAACATTCTTCCACAGGTCATTTTGTGAATATATGTTTTCATTTCTGGGTTGCTTTATAAGAATCTACCAGTTCTTCAAAGTGGTTATATCATTTTACATCCCCATGAGCAAAACAGGAAACTTCCAGTTATTTCAGGTGCTCACCAACATTGGGTATTTTCAATATTTTTTATTCTATCCATTCTTTTGGAAGTGAAGTGGTATCTCATTACAGTTTTGATCTGCATTTTACTGATGAGTAATGATGTGGAGCCTCTTTTGATGCTCTGCAAGCATCCTTTCAATAGCTGAATTTATTCTATGTTGTGGATACACTGTATTCACCTTCTCAGCTAGGTCTTTCCTGCCCACTCTACCGAATTTCTCCTCCAGTATCTTTTTTTTAAGATTAGCACCTGAGCTAACATCTGTTGCCAATCTTCCTTTTTTTTCTTCTTTCTCTGCAAAGCCGCCCAGTACATACTTGTATATTTTAGTTGTGAGTCCTTCTAGTTGGCTATGTGGGATGCCACCTCAGCATGGCTTGATGAATGGTGCCATGTCCATGCCCAAGATCCAAACTGGCAAAACCCTGGGCCCCCAAAGCACAGCGTGCAAACTTAATCACTCGGCCATAGGGCCGGCCCCATCCCCCCAATATCTTGCTCCAAAACAGTAACTCTGTGTTATCTTAAACTATCTCATATCTATTTTCTTACATGTTTTCATGCTGTTTATATATTTATTAATATATCAGCACCATGAGATTAGGAATTTAGCCTATCTTATTTACCCTATATCCCCAACGCCAAGATCAGTGCTTGACACATAGGATTAGCACAATATTTGTTGAATGAATTCTTTAACCAATCAAAAATAATCTCATATTTCCCCTAGCAATTGCTTTTGCCTCTTTACACACTTTTATTCTCATTCTGAATCTTCCTTGACACATCAATTTGGGCAAATAAGCATTCTGTATTTAGCTCCTCAGAGATGAAAGATGCAGCAGAAATGCAGGTAAGAGTTCTTTTGGTTTTCAGATTTCAAGGTAGATTTTTTTCTAACTCTTGGAAGAAAAAATAGGGTTGAGAGTTTGTGTCTTCATTCATGCTTTCTTATTGGTATTTATCAAGGCCACTTTAAAGCACAGGCTTATATTATTGTTTCCACAGAAGAGGGCCTGGTAGACATATTTCTTTACTAAAGTACTAATTTAAGACCCCCTCCATGGACAACTCTAGATTATCTGGACTATTCGGGTTTAGGAGCACAATAGGACTGAGAAAAAGTCAGAAATAGAGGCAGAGTGAAGCATGGAACCAGAATAATGAACATGAACAGAGAGTAAAAACCTGATTAGACCTGGAAATCTGAAGTTCCTAAAATTCCACTCATGTGTTGATATAGGATTATCTCAGATGCCACATGATTCATAAATGCTAGCTCCTCTGTACTTTCTAATTGTCCCTAGCTGAAATAGATACTCTTGAACGTAGCTAAACCTCCAGACAGGTGATTCAGCACATCATTGACATTCTATTCCTATAAACAGATGATTTTTCCTCAAATATGTGTATTTCATATCCATCCAATTTTCTCCATTTCTACTGCAGCTGTCAGTCTTCACCACATCCCCTCTCTCCCAAAGCACTGTAATAACTCCCAGTGGATCTCTCCATTTCTTCTACTGCCCCGCTACAATCTGCTCTGAACATATCTGCACAAATGACCTCAAGTTGTCCTGCAGATCACGTCACTACTTGCTTGAAGTTCTTCCAGAGCGTCCTGTTGCACTTAGGACAAACTTCAAACTCCCTACTCTCACCTCTAAAGTGTGAAAATACACGAAGATCATCCAAACGAGAAAAATAAAGCTGTTTATTCTGAGCTTGCCGTAGCAAGGGAGTCAGCCACCATCACTTGCATTCTTGCAGAGGCTCCAACAGAGAGAGGAGTGGCAAAGTTTTATAATGGAAAAAGGGAAGGCTTCTATGCCTTAGTGACGGCTGTGGGCAGGGGAAACTACGGGCAGTCCAACTAGAAGAGAGGCGTCCTACGCAATTTCTTAGGGGTGCATATTGGCTTTCTCTCGTTGGTCCAAAATTGGAAGTGGGGGCAAAAATTAGGAAAGCTACCAGTTACTAATCAAGTCCTGGCCATTCAGGGCCAATTGTTGTAGAGTTATTATTTATATTCCTGGATTGTCACTAGAGATAGCAATCTGGCTTCCTGATTTTTAGCAGGCTGGCTTTCTGGGTTGTTTATTATAGATAAGGAGTTAGTTTCCTGGGCAGGTTGTGGGGTCAAAGTGCTGTTTTTATATATGGTCTGGCCATTGTCCACTTGGAGATTCAGCTTCTTGAAAGATTGTCTCATGAATTCCCTGACTTCTGCTGTATTCTTCTCTCCTTCTCTTCTCCACCTTTGCTCACAGGTATGAGGCAAAACAGCTTCTGACAAGTCCACTAAAATTTCAAACTCAGCCCACCTCCCAGCTTCTGAATATACGCCTCTGGCATGGCGAACTCCTTCTCAATCTTCATATCTCAGCTTAAATCTAATTTCTTTAGACAGCCTTTCCCACATCACTCTATTTAAAATCATTTTGCACCATCACTACTTTAGTAAATATTAACCGTTGTTTGGTTTCTTCATTTCATTTACAATTTTGTGGTTATCATTAATTTTCCTACTTTTATTTCATCTGCCTGCTCCACTGGACTGTACATTTTTGGGAGCAGGATACAATATTTGCCATTATATTTCCAGTACCTAACAGGGTGCCTAGAAGAGAGGAGGCCTTCAACAGAAATGTATTGAATCAGTACTTTGTCTGCCAATCTTACTTTTCTTCTCTTGCTTTTAACACCACTAAATTAGTCAGTTCTACATATGCTGTGGACTTCTGCAAGATTTAAAAGTATGATGATGAATATAATTATTTAATATTATTAAATCAACAAGGCTAATATTTTAAATCAGAGATATTCTCATCCTCATGTAATAAATAGATCATTATTTTTAAATTCTATTCTTCAAATACTGCATCTCTAACAGGATTATAGTTTACATCTATGTTACATGCTGAAATTATTCTCTATTATTTATGTTACTTAATAAACTAATCCAAGATTTCTAATGGAACAAAAAAAAAACACTGTAAAGAAGAAACAAAGAAAAAGCATAAAAAATTTAGTTCTGATTCATTACATTCTGATAAACTGATAAATGCCAAGAATACTACAAAATGATAACAGACCTCAAATAATTTAGTGCTATGCAATACAAATAACAATGGTAAAATCATACAGAGTGTTGTTTAGCAGTTTTTTGACAATTCAAAAGCTACATCATCTTCTGGTAATTCGTGTTCTTTAATGATATCAGAGAGCATTAGCTCCTCCTTCATATATACAAGTTTACAAATAGAGAAAGAAGTCATTTTCATTATTTAGAGATTGATTAAATAAGAGTATATCTTGTAATTTTACTTAGTAATTAGAAACTCAAAAATGTTCCCTTCCCTGAATTGTAATTTCACATCAAACGGTCACTCTGACTAAGAGAGGATGGGCAAACACAAGATTTTCCCCTTGCATCCAAATATCAATTAGGATACTGTCCTTCCTTAACTCCAGAAGTCCAAACACTGATTGATGGACAACAAACAGAAGCATTGAAAGTGAGGATACCGTAGAAATGTGTTCCCATCACTTCCCTTTCCTTCCAGGACCTACTGTGGACACACAGTAGGGGGGCATATTATTCTTGCCATTATCCAATTGACCCAAGTGACAAGAAATCAAATGTCTTTTGTAGTCTTTCAAGGGGATGTGGATTAGAGATGGGAGGGGTGAAAGCTGCTGCTTTATCTTGACACCTTTTAAAACTAGGGAATCCATTTAATGTTGCGTGCATTATTCCAAAATGGTAATTATCCTGAAAATATATGATAAACACATGCTAATGAGATAAGCCAACAAGGGCAAAAAATCCACTTTAATAATGCAATCATAAGAGAAAGCGTTTTAAGTAGATATGGGGAAATTATCATAAATGTCAAGGCTCACAAAATATAATAAAAAGGATTGATGTGTTTTATACATGCTAAATCACTGATGGGGATTTATTATCTACACAAGACTTCCAGCTGACAGAAAAACAGGCTCACCACATAACAATAACTTTTGTAAAACATTACCATTTAATTTTACATTTTTCTCTTCTTTTACACCGAGCTCATAAATCAAAAATTTTCCCATGCACTAAAAGGATATCAAATCTTTTGAAGGAGATGTGAAAAGTATTTTGTTATTATTTGCATGAAAAAAGAAACAATTAGAAAAGGTACTGGTTATTTTCATAACTATCATGTCTATTTCTCTCTCAAGCATGAATACCAATATCTCTATTATCAAGACTGTAGAGAAAATTCATATGAAATCAGTGTTTTCCAAGATAAAACTAAGTACAGGGAAGAAAGGGTTTAGGTTTGCATTAAGAAAGTTAAACAAAAATAAAAATAGATATTACTTAAGTTTCCTCAGGAGATGCCATAAAAATAACCTTCAAGGAATATAAGAGGGAATTCAACCAAGCAAGTGGAAAGAATTAGTTTGGAAAGAGGACCATCAACATGCTGGAGAGTTCAAGAAATTTCTAGAAGGTACAAATTGGGGAAAAGCATGATGACTATTGCAAAGAGAGCAAAGGAAGTTAGGAAGATGCTTAAGTAGAGGCTGCAGTAAGAGTAGGATTCAGTCTTCTTGCTTCTCTCTCAAAACCCCAGGCTCAGAAGCAGGATGAAAACAGGTAGGCTATAGAAGTAAAACCCATGCCATTTTCCTTCCCTCCTCATATGCAGAGCAACAGCAACCCATGGTGGTAATTTGCAGTCCAAGCAAAAATATCAGAAAAATCTTCTCTAAATGGACTGAATAAACCAGCTGGGGAAGCTAAGATTGTTGTGATTGCTGACTTTTCATCATATTTTTACGAAAAAAAAAAGAAAATGTCCCAGAACCACTGAAAGTCCTAAATCTTTAGATTAAAGGGGCCTTCTGAGTGCCAAGCAGATTCATTGAAGACAGACTTACAGCTTTTGTTTTTAGATTAAAAACTAAAATTTATTTCAGGTTTGAGAAGAATAAATAAAATTATGATACATTTGAGGCCTGGCTATACCCGTAACATTGGATACCAGGTTGGTTCTGGCTCTTGCAGGTGGGATAAGTTGGAGGTTCATTCTGCAAGTTGATACCATAATGCTGTGCTTGCCTTTGACTGGTCCTCTCCAGTTTTGCACTGAAATATTCACAGTTAAGTAAAAATACCCAAAAAAGAACTAGTTCAAGGATAAAAGTTATCCAGTCTTCAATTGACAACACCATTCCAAGAGTAAGCACCAAATATCTTAAGGACTATGATGAATTCACAGCACCAAGTCCAGAAATTTCTTCAGTGCTGTATCATTTTTAAGATGGTAATTAAATCAGGAGCACATAGGATGCTGGCCATGGTGGATTCTGACTGGTATAAAAGAAAGTTTTCAAATAAAGATCAAAAACTAGTTTCATAACAAGTATCCTGTTATAAAAAAGCAGCTCTTAGGCAGAAAATTATAGAAGATCTTTTGTTTTAAATGTCAGAAATTCAAGGGTAGAGAAATAGATGATGCTAAAACTTTCCAGGGTAGAGCTTGAGGGGAGAGATTGCTTATAAAAAGAACAAGAATTACGGTGGCATTAGACGTCTCACTCAGTAAACTTCGTGCAAGAAGACAGTGGGGCAGTACTTTCAAAGAACAGAGGAAAATTATTTTGAACTAGATTTCTAGACCAGCTATACTATCAATCAAATATGAGTGCAAATAAAGGCATTTTCAGACATATAAATACTAATAAGAGTTCTTGCCAAGGCTGTTTCTGAGTTACCTGAGAACATGTTGAAACAAGCAAAATCAATCAACATCAAGGAAGGGGAAATTGTGAGACCCAAAAAATGCTAGAACTAATGTAGAAGTGCCATGAATGCGATCTCAGGATCATCAAAGTGGAATAAGTACAAAAAGCAATTGGTCCAAATTATATCCAAAAAACCAGTCAGCACCAAAAAGGGTCTTCAAAAAGACAACTTATGGGATAAATGCCATTCCACAGGTAGAATGATTAAGAAGATGGAAGAGACATGGTGAATATAATGCATCATCTTTCTTTCAACAAGAAGAAATGAAAGACAATTAAGAACTCCAGGGAAATACACATGCATACACACACACACACACACATTGAAGTCTATGGCATGATTTTCAGAATCTGATGGCATGTAAGGAAGATAACTCATTTGGACATTAATGCTTGAAACATTCTTTTTCAAGTTGTACAAGTGTCATGGGTTATTTGGGAAAGATATAATCCTAGCATATTACTCAGCTTTGCATAGAATAATATTTATATAGGCTAAATAGTTAAATGCCATTTATTATCAACTTTTAAATTCAAACCATAGAGAAAGTGCAGATAATTAAGGACACAAAACAGAATGTAAAGCCTGTCATCCTTGACACCATAACAAAATAAAAGGTATAGCTATCAACTGCTGGCAGCAAATATGGAATGAAATAGATGGAGGCAATGGTAGGGGAAAAAATCCCTACTTACTAAGAAGTCAAAATAAACTTGAAATTTAAAAAAATAAGAAATTATGCTTTTGAGTATATTATTTAAACCTACAAAGTTACCAATAAAATAACAGAAAGTAATAACAATTTAGGGGAAGGATTGGAAGAAGTGCATCAAGTTGCTAAATTAAGAAATAGTGAAATATTGACATATTATTTAGAGTTACATGATGTACCGCCCACCATAAGACTAAAGACCAAAATGGCCTAATGGGGCGCTGTTGTTCTTGTTTCCAAGCCATTGCATCCATCACCTGTTGTGCACAGCCTAACAGCTTCTGGGGCTCACCTTTGTTTCCAGCCATGCCTATACTGATGATTTTGTGCAGGCTTCAACTGATTTCACACCAATGGCTCCTTACCTTAAGTGCTTGCCATCTCCAGAGACTTTCCCTTTATATTCAAGGACTTCTTTGGTGCTGTTGAGCACCATACAGTGGAAGGGTCTCCCATGTGTCCATGTGCTACCTGGGGAGTAGGGAAGTCAATGGCCAAATGCTTCTCCAGGTAATCCTGGACAGATCATTCTGAGGGGGACTCTATATATTCCTCATAAGATCTTTGTCTCATCAAGCTGCAGTTGCCCACGTGGGGACCGAACAATAACACCCCTTTATAATAACTTTTCTTCTTTCCTTTCTCATTCTCCCCAGTCTCTCCCTTCTCTGCACAATCACCTCCCAAATAAACTACCTTCCCACAGGCCCTTCTCTCACAATCTACTGATAAGGGAAACATGGACTAACACATCTCTTCTGCATCCCTTGGTTTTATTTGTTTGTTTTTTGCCATATGCATGCATTAATTACATTTTTAATTTCTTGTGAATAGTCACATTATTTGTTATAGATCATGCATTCCACTCATAATTGTCACATGCAAAGACGAGTCAATTTCTCGTCCATGCTTCATTGACAATTGTTACTATGCACTAGGCACTCACTCTATGCTTAAAATGATTTCTCATGTCAAGGAAGATGCTACATTTAGAAGCACAGCAGAGAATAACAATGAACATAAAAATTCTAGTCAGTGGAGTATCAAACTGGGAAATACAAAGACAAGAAATACAATTTGGAACTGACAACATTCCCATGATGATTGAGCCTGAATCCCTTTCTTCTTTTTATAAAATAGCACAATAATGTTTACTTCTCAGGAAACTGAAATGAGTTTTTAATGATTTTCAAGTGCTTCTTGAGGGTATGAATGCCGAGATCTCACAATATATTATATATTTAAACTATTCACAGTTCTCAAAAGACTGAAGTGAATGGGAAGTGCCCTGAGCAAGCTATCAGAAGAAATAAAGCCTTGATTCAACTCCATCTCATTTTTGTTATAATATCTAGGCAAGGTATTTAAACCTTTCGAGCCTCAGTTTCCTCATCTTTAAAGTAAAGATAATGTTAGCTCTGCCAAATCTCAGGAGTTATTGTTAAAGGTTAATAAGCAAAATGTGCAAAAGCTCCTAGGAAACTATCAAGTGCAGGGACTGTATGGCAGAAGTCACCGAGAAAGGGAAAAGCCTCCGTTAAGAGAATGCCCACATTGGACAGCTTTGAAGCTGAGTCCCCAAGGGCAATGCCTGAGTGTTAGAAAGTCAAGTTTGCAAAACAGCCGCCCAGGGCCAGCCATCAAAAGTACATTGTTTGCTGTCATATTGTTTTGAAAAAATACAAATCACTTGCTAACACTTAAAAATTTAAAAAGCCTAAGAATCCAAGCTTTCAGCTCCCCTGTAAAAGTTAGGAGATGGGGCCACCTAGCCTGTGTTTGGAATGTCCCTATTCCTAGACTGGAGTAGGCTCTTTTCCCCATAGATGGGGCACGCACCCTCTAACCCGCCACAGTCCCGCTACTCCCTCTGCCTCACACCTGACCCATTTCAGTTATTCAGATTATCGGTTTGGTCTCTGTAACAGTTGAGTTTGAAGCCATTGTTCTGGCGTGGGGCAAGGGGATAGATAAATCCTCCTCTAATACATGAAAAAGGAAACTTTGGAGGTTGGCAGATAGGAATATAGAGATAAGGAGAAGAGGAGAAGGGGAATGTTATAGGTTCCTGAAACAAGGTTGGACATTAAAGATGGAATAGAAGAGAAAACTAGAGAAAATTCCCTTCTGGATGGAATCCTATAAAGACTTTCAAGACCAGGCATTACTAACATTCATTTTCATGTTGCTTTCTCTGCTGTGCTACATTATCGTGTGATATAATGCTGTGATATAACCCTGTTGGTAGAGGACACTGCTCACTATTCCCCATAGCACTTCCTCCTCCAACATTAAAAAGAACTCTTAGGGTTTTGGTGGGATTTTTTTCCCCTTTTTCTTTTCCAGCTTTATTGAGATATGATTGATACATAACATTGTCTTAGTTTTACGTGTACAATGCAATGATTTGACATACATATATATTTAGAAATGTTTACCATACTTAGGTTAGTTAATATATCCTTCACCTCACATAAATACAATTTTGTTGTTGTTATGGTCAGAACATTTAAGATCTACTCCTTAGCAACTTTCAAGTATACAATAGAGTGTGGTTACCTAGAGTCAATATGCTGTACATAGTATCCCCAGAACTTACACCTCTTATAACTGGATGTTTGTACACCAACAAACACCTCCCCATTTCTCCCACCCGCCCCTAGCACCTGGCAACCACCATTCTACTCAATACTTCTATGAGTTCAGCTTTTTTAGATTCTACATATAAGTGATATCATACAGTATTTGTCTTTCTATCTGGCTTATTTCACTTAGCACGCTGTCCTCAAGGTCCATCCACATTGTGAAAAAATGGCAGGATTTCCTTCTTTCTTATGGTTGAATAATATTCTATTGTATTGTAGGGAAGGAAGAACTATTCCTCTACCTTCCTCTACCCTCTAGGTTCTTCTGGCTGACTTAAGAATTAAATTGACACGAAACAGAATAACAGGAGAAAATCAAATGAATTTAATAACGTGTATACATGGGAGAAACCCAGGAAAACTGAGCAACTCATCAAAATGGCCAAAGCCACCACCTTAAATACCGTCTTCAGCTAAAGACAAAGGAGGATGTTAGGGATAGTGGTTTGGGACTTCAAAGAGGAGGAAGGCAATTCACATGGAGATGGAAAAGCAAATGTTTGATAAACAAATGTTTGCCATGCCTTGCAAAGACAATGAGACATGGAGAGGACTTTCATCAAATGGCCCCTGCTAGGTTCCTCCCTGTCTATCAAACCTAATTTAAATCATACGATACTTATCTTAGGGTATTAGCTCTTCCTAGAACAGGACTTCTCTCTTAAATTCTTTTAGACAGTTACGGAGCAGTTCAAAGTTTCTTTCTGAGTCTTTTGTTCTTAAAACTAATCAGGCCAAAGACAGAAATTTTGAGGTGGCAAATTCTTATCCCCCACATTACATTTATGCCAGAAATTCTTAATGCATTCATCCATCAATGGACACTTACATTGTTTCCATATCTTAGCTATTCCGAATAATGCTGCAATGAACATGGGCATGCAGATATCTCTCCGAGATCTTGATTTCATTTCCTTTGGATATATGCCCAGAAGTAAGATTGCTGGGTCATACGGTAGTTATATTTTTAATTTTTTGAGGAACTTTCATACTGTTCTCCATTGTGATTGCACCAGTTTACATTCCCACTAACAGTGAACAAGTGTTCCTTTTTCTCCACATCCTCCCCAACACTTGTAATCTCTTGTCTTTTTGATAATAGCCATTCTAATAGATGTGAGGTGATATCACATTGTAGTTTTGGTTTGTATTTCCCTGATGTTTATTCACAGTGAACACTTTTTCACATAATTTTTGGCCATTTGTATGTCTTCTTTGGAAAAATGATCTATTCAGGTCTTTGCCCACTTTTTAATTTTTTTTTTTTTTGCTATTGAGTTGTATGAGTTCTGTATATATTTTGGATATTAACCTTTATCAGATATGTGGCTTTCAAATATTTTCTCCCATTTCATAAGTTGCCTTTTCATTTTTTTTATTGTTTCTTTTGCTTTGCAGAAGCTTTTTGCTTGGAAGTAGACCCATTTGTTGATTTTTGCTTTTGTTGCTTATACTTTTGGTGTCATATCCCAAAAATCATTGTCAAGACAAAAAGGAGCTTTTCCCCTGTTTGTTTTAAGGGTTTTACAGTTTTTGGTCTTATGTTTTAGCCCTTAATCCACTTCAAGTTAATTTTTGTAAGGTTTGTAAGATTTGTTGTTGTACCGCCATCAAGTCGATTCTGTCTCCTAGTGACTCTATATACAGCAGAGCAGAATGCTGGCCATCTTCTCACCTTCCAGCACTATATTGGACAATGTTCTGCTGCTATTCATAGGGTTTTTATCTCCAATTTTTTCAGAAATGGGTGGCCAGGTCCTTCTTCCTATGTCCTGTCTAGTCTGGAAGCTCCACTGAAATCTGTCCACCATGGGTGACCCTGCTGGTATCTGAAATACTGGTAGCATAGCTTTCAGCATCCCAGCCACATTCAGCCACCACAGTATGACAACTGACAGATGGGTGGTATGGTTCCTTGACCAGAAAACGAACCTGGGCCGTGGCAGGTGAGAGCACCAAATTTTAACCACTAGACCACAAGGGCTAACTGGCTAAGATAGGTGGTGTAAGACAGAGGTCAAATTTCATTCTTTTCCATGTGAATATCCAGTTTTCCCAACACCATTTATTGAAAAGACTATCATTTTCTCATTGAGTATTTTTGACTCCCTTGTCAAGTATTAGTTGACTGTATATATGAGAAATTATTTCTAGGCTCTCAGTTCTGTTCCATTGATCTATGTGTCTGTTTAATAGCAGTACCATACTATTTTAATTACTGTGGCTTTGTAATATAGTTTGAAATCAGGAAGTGTGATGCCTCCAGCTATGTTCTTTATCAAGATTGCTTTGGCTATTCAGGGTCTTTTGTGATTCCATACGAATTTTAGGATTGTTTTTTCTAGTTCTGTTAAAAATACCACTGGAATTTTGGTAGAGATTGCATTAAAACTATAGATGGCTTTGGGTAGTATGGACATTTTAACAATACTAATTTTTCTGATGCATGACATGAAATATCTTTCCATTTATTTGTGTCTTCAAATCCTTTCATTGGTGTCTTATAGGTTTAGGTGTATAGAGATTTCACATCCTTGGTTAAGTTTATTCCTAAGTATTTTATTATATTGATGATACTGTGAATAGGATTCTTTTCTTTGTTTCTTTTTCAGATAGTTCATTGTTACCATATAGAAATGCAAATTTTTGTTGTGATTTTTGAGTGTTGACATAATTTTTGTTGCACTGTGATTTTTGTATGTTAACTTTGTATCCTGAAAATTCACTGAATCTATTTATTAGTTCTAACAGTTTTTTGGTGGAGTGTTTAGGAATTTTCTGTGTATAATATCATATCATCTGCAAATAGAGACAATTTTTTTTCTTCCTTTCAGATTTGGATGACTTTTTTTTCTTGCCTAATTGCTCTGGCTATTACTTCCAATACTATGTTGAATAGGAGTAGTGAAAGTGGGCATCATTGTCTTGTTCCTGATCTTAGAGCAAAAGCTTTCAAACTTTCACCATTGAGTATGATGTTAGCTGTGGGCTTGTCAAATATGACCTTTATTATGTTGAGGTGTGTTCCTTCCATACCCATTTTGCTGAAAATTTTTACCATGAAAAGATGTGGAATTTTGTCAGATAATTTTCTGTATCTATTGAGATGATCATATGATTTTTCTGCTTCATTGTGTTAATATGTTTTATCACATTGATTGATTTGCATACGTTGAACCATCCTTGCATTCCAGGGATAAATCCCACTTGATCGTGGTTCATGGTCCCTTTAATATGCTGTTGAATTCAGTTTGCTGGTATTTGGTTGAGAATTTGTGCATCTTTATTGATCAGGGATATTGGCCTGTAGTTTTCTTTTCTTGTAATATCCTTATCTGGCTTTTATACTAGGGTAATGCTGGTATCATAAAATGAGTTTTCATTTTCATTTCATTCTCATTTCATATCTTCTTCAATTTTTTGAAAGAATTTGAGAAGGATCAGTATTTTTTATTAAATGTTTGATAGAATTCACCTGTGAAGCCATCTGGTCACGGGCTTTTCTTTTTTGGGAGGTTTTTGATTATTTATTCAATCTTCTTACTCATTAGTCTGTTCAGATTTTCTATTTCTTCTTGATTCCATCTTGGTAGGTTATATATATTTAGGAATTTATCCATTTCTTCTAGGTTGTCCAATTTGTTGATGTATTATTGTTCATAGTAGTCTCTTATAATCCTTTGCATTTCGGTGGTATCAGTTATAATGTCTTCTCTTTAATTTATGACTTTCTTTATTTAATCCTCTCTCTTTTTTTCTTGGTAAGTCTGTTTGCTCAAAAGCAACACTTAGTTTTGTTGATCTTTTCTATTATGTTCTATTATGTTTCTATTCTCTGTTTAATTTATTTCTGCTCTGATCTTTGGTATATTCTTTTTTCTGCTAACTTCGACCTTAGTTTTTTCTTTTCTAGTTTCTTGAGGTGTAATGTTAAATTGTCTATTTGAGGTGTTTCTTTTCTTCAATGTAGGCATTTATCACTATAAACTTTCCTCTTTGAACTGCTTTTGCTCTAACTCATAGGTTTTGGTATGTTGTGTCTCCACTTTCGTTTGTTTTGAGATAATTTTTATTGCCTTTTTGACTTCCTCTTTGACTCATTGGTTATTCAGGAGTGTGCTGTTTAATTTCCACATATTTGTGAATTTTCCAGTTTTCCTCCTCTTACTGATTTTTAGTTTCATACTATTGTGGTCAAAAAGATAATTGGTATAATTTCAATTGTCTTAAATCTACTAAGACTTTTTTGGTGACCTATTACATGATCTACCCTGGAGAATGTTCTGTGTGCACTTGAGAAGAATGTATATTCTGCTGCTGCTGAATGGAATAGAACTCAGTTTTTAACTGAGTACACAACCACTCAGAGGAAATATTTTCTAGTTTTACTTGCAGCTAGCTATGGCTATATGCCTAAGTACTAGCTAATGAAATCTGAGGGAAAGTAATATGTGTAACTTTGGGTATATACCTTTAAAGGGAAGAAAGGTATCTCATCCCCCAACTACCCCTCTAAACCAATGCCCAGGATGAGGATGTAATAGCAAGTTATCTTGAACCACATCAATAAGGCGGACACACTATGGATGAGTGAACCACAAGATGAAGGAGGGTAGGTCATTGGATAACTTTCTGAAGCAAAGCCAATATGCCAGACTCAGGGCATTGCCTACAGTTTGTTGCAAATCAAGAGAAATAAACTTCTATAATATTTATATATTTATATAAAAATATATATTAAAAATTATATATTTATAATACAGACCCACTGTAAATATGGGTCTCTCTTACACATAACCAAACATATACCCTAATTAATATATCCTGGGAATCTTCAAAAAAGTCTGGTTGCACCATAGGCTTGACTTGGTGACACATTATGGAGGAAGAGGATTGAAGAGGTGCCTAGCAGGGATACAGAGTACAGAAAATGACCTGCCTACACAGAGGCAAATCATACAGGTTAGCTCATGCATCAGTAGAAGCAAAACTCACAGGCAGAGATAAGAGAAATAGAAACCTCTCCATTCCAAAGACCTAGAGATTCTGGGTCTTCCACCATATTTTAGATGGGAGTTTGAATCAAAATTATCTAAGTTTCATGGACAGAGTGATTTAGCATACTTGAGCTGTGGGGAATATGAAGACAGAACACACATACACGCTGCATATACACACATGCACGCGCACATGGCACACACATGTGCATGTATGCTTGTGCACACATAAAATGGCACCCATTCATAACAGAAAAAAAAATGCCTACTTCGCAATTGGAATTTATTTTCAATGGGGAATAGCCTCAGGAAAACATCTTGCCCGCAAAATGATATTACAACTTCCCTGTTCAGTAACATTATTTTTAAAATCAAGCTATCATTTGAATTCTATATTGAAATATATTTTTTGTGAGTTCTAAAGTGAAAGGGAGCATCCTAGCCCAGGGAGCAGAGTATGCTGCCTAACTTTTATATTTTTTGTTGAACACAATACTTTAGTGACTTTCAAGAGAAAACACTTAAGAATAATAATTGAAGTACATTGCATCTTAATTTGTTTTGCAAGGACAATAGAAACTACTGCATTAAATCATTCATTAAATACATCTTACTTTACTCACTTTGCTTTGTATCTATATTGCTCCTTAGGATGTTATCACTTTAATTATTAAAATACCCCCTGTGAAGTTCATAGTAATTATTATCCTGGCATCATTATATAAAATGGAAATTAAAATACAGGTAAATAGAAGATGATAATCCTTCATGTTGTAGCATCAAGACTACAATAGACCAGCAACAGTAAACAGTCGAGACATATTTTCAGTCCATGCCTCACATTCATATTGTATTGGACATTCCACTAAAAACCTAAACAATTTTTCAGACCATGGAAAAAAACTGCATGATGAAGTGCAGTGGAAACACATTGGGGCACAGTCCAGTCAGCCTTTGGACTCTGAAACTCTGCATTTTTTTGTTGTATATTCTCTTATTGACACTCTTACTGTCTCCTTGCTGGAATGTCACCCACCCTTTCCCCAGTACCACGGCTTCACAGACATACACACACTTGAATAGGACCTTTGACAATGGTGAGTTAGAGGGATAAATCTAAAGGGGCAAAAGAAAAGAACTGGATGCTTAGGAGATGTCCTAGCTTTGAGATTCCCATAAAGTAGAGGCAAAGGGGACCTAAGATTTTCATTGCAATTGTCCTGTCAAAGGCATAAAATGAGACAAATTCCTGGAACATGGTTTATCTAAAACTGGAGAAGAGTTCCTCTGACAAGAACATCCCTGTGCCAACCCTCAGGCACTGTTAGTAGGAATGTAAATTGGTACAGATACTATGGAAAACACTATGGAGGTTCCTCAAAAGATTAAAAATAGAAATTCCATATGACCCAGTAATCCTACTTCTGCGTATGTATCCAAAGGAAATGAAAACAAGACCTCAAAAAGATGTCTGGACTGACATGTTCATTACAGCATTATTCACACTAGCCAAGATATGGAAACAACTTAAGTGTCCATCAACACATGAATGAATAAAGGAGATCTGGTGTATATATACGTATATATATACACACACAGTGGAATATTATTCAGCCATAAGACAGAAGAAAATCCTGCCATTTGTTGCCACATGGACGGACGTTGAGGGCATTATGCTAAGTGAAATAAGTCAGTTAGAGAAAGACAAATACCATATGATAGCACTTATATAGAGAGTCTAAAACAGCTGAACTCACAGAAGCAGAGAGTAGAATGGTGGTTGCCAAGAGGTAGGAGATGGGGGAAATGGAGAGACGTGGTCAAAATGTACAAACTTCCAGTTAGAAGTTGAATAAATTCTGGGGATCTAATGCACAGTATTTTGATTATAGTTAACAGTACTGTATTATACACTTGAAAATTGCAAAGAGAGCAAATCTTAAATGTTCTCACCACGAAAAAGAAAAGGTAATTATAAGATGTGATGAAGATGTTAGCTAATACCAGGGTGGTAATCATATTGCAATATATAAGCCTATCACATCAACATGTTGTACACCTTAAACTTACACAATGTTATATGTCAATTATATCTCAATATACCGGGAGAAAAAAGAACATCCTTGTGCCATTTTTTTCCTGGAAACCAATGTTAAATAGAAGATAGAAGAACAATAAATCCTAGCATTCAGTGGCTCTAAGATTTCCAAAACACTGTCTCTTTATACCAATCCAGCCTTATTTAAACTCATTTTCACATCAATGGTTCAGAGATCTTGGTTAAACATGAAGCTACGCACACTGGGGAAGAAAGAATTGAAAGGATCTTATTTGTATTTACACTGATAACAAAATATAGTGACATAGGCAAAGAGGGATTCTAAAATACTTCCCAAAGAGTTTTATACAAAGGTGAAAGGTTGGAGAATGGTGGTTGCAAGACAGAAAATGTTATTTCCAATTTCCACTCTTTTCTTCTACTATGTCATTAAATTCTTTTAACTTCTAACTATGCTTTCGAAACTTTTACTTTCATATAGTCAATTCAATTTTTCTAAATTCAGGTATCCTTTCAAAATAAGATTTAAAAAGATTAGTATGACAAATTCTATTTTACTCCTCATCTATTTGTTGCAATTTTAGATTATCTATGAAAGAGGCAATATCTAGACAACCTTACTAATAAACACACATAAAATTTATTAGCCCTTAAATATTTAGTTTGTTGTCCCTGATAGAAGCTAATGAGCAGTTAAATAATATCCATGGAGATGGAGGAAATGGTCACTGTGGGAGGAATATTGATACTGGGTAATCGAAACTCGATCCTGGGATGAAGATAATGTTTCTGACTCAGGGAAAGCGGGCATAGGGACTTGATGTTGAAACAAACATGAACTCTCCATGATTCATACAGTGAACTTGCCCTCTCGTACGTTTTCAGTAACCTGCTCTTTACCCCTTGCCAAAAAATCGACATAGTCAGAACTCTTCATTATCCTGTTCTTTATTGCTCATCTCTGAAGCAATATTCTAATATTTTCCTTAATGTTAATTCTCCCTCAAAGGAGAAATTTTAAAATAATTATTACTCACATTTAGTGCTCCTCACCAGAAAAATGCAAAAGGGAAATGCTATAGGAAAATGCAGTTTAGAGTTTCAGTGATAGTCACATCTTTTCTTAATTTCCCTTTCGGTCATAAATTCCTTGCGAACAGGAACAATGTCTTTTCCATTCACGTAAAACCACTTGGGTAATAACACAGTGTCTTTCTCTTCATGGATACATTTCTTTCCATTTAGGAATTTTCTCAAAATCTTTAAAACATTTTGTTTTACTATAACTATAATCACTCCTTCTTTTTAATGCTGAGAGATAAATATAATTTTAAAGCTTATTTTACATGGATTTTTAGGAGAAAATATAAGCTAACCAATGCAGAAACAGTAGATGTAATACTATGTAGGATAATCCAGTCTCTTTCCTTTGTTAGTCTCAATAGAAACCTAGAGTTTTCTGTTCTTCCCTACCCACCCCCAAAAAGAGAAAGAAGAGAAAAGAAAAAAAAAAATGAGAGAGATCATTTCAAATTATGTGTCTTGTGTTTGTGTGACAAAGGCCTATGAAGCCAAAAGGATCACATCTTGTAATTGCTAACATAACTTCTTAGCGGATCTGAAATTTGAGTTGATGCTGCTTGGTTCAGAGTCTGTTCTTGGGGGTCTGTATATATTTGTAAGGAATTAAAATACCTTCAGACAGAACAAGCTGAATAAACATTCCCACTTTAAGAAAACATATACCTGAAGAGCTACATCAAAATGTTTGAATTATAAATTCAGCACTGTGATTTATTTTGACATCATGAGAAGAAAATATTACATCATCTTGTCAATAATATAACTAATATATTTTGTAACGAAGATCTAAAATTCTAAGTAAGAAAAAAACCAATGTAATACCCTTTTTCTCTTTTTCTGTTGTTCATCATTCATTTGTTACCTTTGAAAATAATAAGGATTGAAAAGAACTTTATTGATCCCAACCCTAAAATAATTGTTTATCTTGGTATTTGAATCTCATTTTTGTTTAACGAAATGAGTAGGGTATGATAATCCCAAGAATAAAATTTCATATCCAAATTATTTAGCTTGCTACTACAGAGCAAACTTAGGATTGTCAAATGGAAAAATAAGCAATATACAAGAAAGATTTCATATCAGAAAAAGTATGCTGAATGTAAATAAGGTAGAGAAGGACGTCTGGAGACAGTGATAAAGAACTTAGAGACACACATGTACTTGACCATTAAGTACAGACAATGCAGCCCCCAGTATGACACTCCTATTGCTTTTAGCATCACTCCTCAAGCTAAGAAGTAGCTTTGTCTGCTCATAAAATCCATGAGAGCAGGAACAATGTCTTTTCCATGTCACACAAAATCCCTTGAGTAATAACATCAACTTCTGGTAATATTATTATTGTTAATAACTTACTTTATGTGAATTATCTCATTCGATTTTCACAATAACTCTATCAGGTCCTACTTAAACCCACTTTATGGATGAGAAAAAACACTCCAAGAGGTTAAATAATTTCTCCAAGATCACACATAGTCAGTAAGTGTCAGGGCTGGGATTCAAATCCAGACATCCTGAGTCCCCAGCCCCAGTTATTTGAAATGAGTATATACAGGTCATCAAATATTGAGAGTCTTCTTCTTGGCTTGCAGACTGTTTGCCACCTTCTTGCTGTATCCTCATATGTGGGAAAGAGAGAGAGAGAGAGATAAGAGAGAGAGATCTTGGGCCTCTTCCTCTTTTTATAAGGGCATTGATTCCATCATGAGGACCACAATCTCATGACCTAATCGAACTCTAACCACCTTCCAAAGGCCTCATCTCCAAATGTCATCACACTGGCAATCAAGGCTTCAGCATATGAATTTTGGAGAGACACAAACATTCAGTCTATAATACTCTCCTTACCCCTTCCTAATACCCAGAAGGGTTGGATCCACACAGAAAGGGAGGACAAATAAGAAAAAATGAGTTAAAAACTACTATTTATTGAATACCTGGGTAGTGTGCTCAGCACTTTACATACATTATTCTTATATTTAATCAGTTTTAGAAAAAAAACAAGTCATGTGTGTTTCTTCCAGCAAAAGCTAAGGAAGAAATTAATATACTTTAATCTGTTAGTTCTGCTTTGAGTAGCTTTCCTTTAACTATTTGGACAGAAATCCACAAATAGATTCCATTTACATTTGCATAATAACTAAGTCCTGTCTTCCACGAGTCCAGATTAAACTCAGCAAATTTTTAATCCTATTCTTCCCAACTCCTCATTTAAAACACCCCAAACCAGTCATCTTGACGAACATGGGAAAGGAGGACCCTAAAACGTAGGACCCTTGTACAGTGGAACAAATACAATCTCCGTCATAAAGGGCTGTTTTAGTTTAAAATAAATTTATGAAAAAATAAAACTCAGTTTGATGAAAGGACTCCTCAGAGAGGAGGGCAAACATCTTGAGATCAGCCTTCTCCTCCTTTGCAGTATCTCCACGTGGTCCTTTTTCTCTGAGTAAAGAGTTTCAGCTTACTCTGTCACTTGCCTAGTTCATTGCCTCCAGCCGCCAAAATGTGATCTCTCAAAGAAGGGACTCCCCACCTCTACCACAGAACATTAGCCAAAAGCTCCACGCAGTTATTCACCCACAGTGTCGTTAGACGAGAGGATTGGGGAAAGAGGAATTTCCTTCCTCTCATCTGCAGGTAATCATCTTCTGTCCTAAAGCATAAATTTTGATTACCCATATTATTTTAGCTTTCAGAGCCACAAGGGTTATTGGTGGTAATAAAATCATTCAGCCTTATACAAACATTCTTTAAAAAAAGATTCCAACCACAATATTTAAGAATCTGACCTCACAGCGCATTATCCACCCACTATGTAAAATAATTTTCTCTTTGCTGTCAGCATGATCCTTTTTTCATTTCTTTAGCTACAATTCAAAAAGAAAACAAAGTGATGTGACTGACCTCATCAGGTCAGAATTGTTTGCAGCCAAAGAATGGGGGTTTTTAATTTTGTTTTGTTTTTCTGTCGATGCCAAAATCAAGAGTTTACCGTTATTCACACTGTACTTAAACCCAATGAGCGAGCCAGCCAACTGGTGGTTCCTAAGCATGATCATTTGCTTAAGTAAGAATTCTGTTCTTCTCTATAGAGAGAGAGAGGTGAAATCTTTCCAACCCAGCTAACTTTGTCCTCCTCCCTATCTTGATGACTGTGGCTTTGAGCCACCTCTCAAGGACTCTATCCTCACTATCTAATGAACTTTCTTGAAGTTTCCTTCCCTCAACTATCCCTTCTAAAATATGCATTAAAGTTTATTTTAATACTTGTTCATTTCTTTTTTTTTAAGATTTTATTTTTTCCTTTTTCTCCCCAAAGCCCCCCAGTACATAGCTGTATATTCTTCGTTGTGGGTCCTTCTAGATGCGGCATGTGGGACACTGCCTCAGCGTGGTTTGATGAGCAGTGCCACGTCGGCGCCCAGGATTCAAGCCAACGAAACCCTGGGCCGCCTGCAGTAGAGCACGTGAACTTAACCACTCGGCCATGGGGCCAGCCCCTACTTGTTCATTTCTAATAGCTAAACCTTCAGAAATCAGTAGGCCAAAGTCACTATTTTCAAGAAGTGTCTCGCATTTCCAGGAAAACACATATTGGCATATCTATGACACAGCTGCATTCTTTGTGGATCCATGTCTATCTCTGAAACTAGGAATCAGGTTTTCAAAGAGGCCAGGGAGGCATGTAGAAACCCAGGACGGCACTTGGAAAAGAAATATTCTCAAAGAAGCTACAAAAGTGTGTGTATATAAGAGGACTCCATTTTTGTAATTCCACATGTAGAGACTGAGGAACATTTGGGAAACAAAATACTTCCAAATGTTATAAGCAGTAGAATTACATTTTTTTTTCCTTATATGCTTCTACATTTTCCAAAATATCTACCACAAACTTGCTATTTTTATAATCAGATTTTTTGAAAGCATATGAAGTAGAGAGGAAGAATTTTCTTCCCATTACTGCTGGTTTGAAGCATTCATTATCTAAGTTTTAGTTTCCGAATGATTCCCCCAAAATAAATTTGTGGTATATCCAAGAGATAAATTGTGCCTGCTTTATACAAGGATTTCTTTTAATTAACCATGCTGCAAATTGCTTGTATTTCGAGTCATTAAATCACCACTATGCTTGAATTTCTCTTTTCTTGGTCATACCTAGTCAGGTTTTTAACAAAACGAGAAGGCATAGCAAAGAATTACCATACATCAATTACTTTGAACATCTTGTTCAATAGAGGTTTTTGAGGAATGTGACTTTATTTTTCATAATTAAATAACTCTCTAGTTACTATATACTTTTACTGGATAAAATTCACAACCTTCTGCTGATGAGAACAAGTGGGTGATGCTAATATGTTTTCTTCAAGTAAATATGTTGGAAATTTTGCAGGGAGGGTTCGAGTAGGAATAGAAAAAAGATGGAGAGTGCTAATCATTGTTTATATATAGCGCATATATCAAGGATGAAGGTGTAAAGAATGTTGGTTTTAGTAAGAAAAAAAGGAAAATAAATTTTCAGAGCTGTTTTGTTTAAAAAAATAGCATCTATTCAACAGCTGAATTTGAAAAGCAGTTTACCAGTTGTTACAGTAAATATATTCAAAGTGAATCATATAACCACTAATTAGGTTTAAATCATTCAAGTGTACATTTGCTGTGACAACAGTTTTCCCTTTACAGATCATCCTTCTATTTATAAAAGAGCTGAAAATTAACATTTTCTGCTTTTGTCAAGCTGAAGCATCTTTCAATAGTTCTCAGCAAACATCTGAAGGATTCTTGCATCCTGAGATCATCTGGCCATTATGTTTTCAAGTGTTGTCTCTCTTCAAGAACTGGGTGAGACACACAGAATAAGTGATTGCAGATTCTTTGTAAAATAGCAACAAGAACACAACAGAAATACCCGATGGAGAAGAGATCATGGGTTACCATTCACAGCAGATGGGAATCAACATAAATTGACAGTGGAAGTTTTCATTCTGTTTTGTGCATGACTAACCACAAGTAAAGCCTGAGCCTCAGAGAAATGAAAGGCAAGATTGTGTAGCTGTGTTTTTAATACAGTTATTATTAGCAGACCCAGATTTAAACAGATTTTTTTCTCCTAATTGAAATAGTTTCTTGAAGAAGATAGTTTTAAGAGCATGTGCTGTTCAGATACCAAATAGAGCTTAATGCCCACTCATTTTCACAAGTATTAATCTAAAGGCAGGACAGTTTTCTAAGTTAATTTTAATACATCATCCCCTAATCAATGTCAACCATACTGCGATACACTATTAGCAGGGATGAAACAGTTTTTCTCTGTGGACTCAGCTGAAAGTACTAAAAAGAGGAAGAATAGTCTCATTCTACCATGGAACTGATGTTCTCTACTCTCTGAACAATCAATGTGCTGTTCAGGCCCTGAAATTCACTGCATATTAGGAAACATCTTAAGATCTATAGCATAGTCTAGGTTCTTGAAGGAGTGAATAAGGTAAAGCATTGTCATGGAGTTTACCCAATTCCCCAAGTGGCAGACACACAGGCAATTATGTAAACATAAACTATCTAGATGTCTCCTACTTATTCTTCTGAGCACATTCTTGTCTTCCATGTCTTTCTCATCTCTTCTGCTTCCAAGTTTTCTTTTCTATTTTTTCTTAAAATTTCCACACTTCCTCATGCTCCCCACAAGCTCTCTGTGATTAATTGATAATTCCTCAAGTTGAATTCTTGGCAACATATTATTCTGAAATTCATTCAAAATTGACACAGTCTGAGTTCACTGTTTAAGACAATAATCCCACTCTTTTGAATCTCATTGCCGTAATCATCTCCTAGCATTCTCTAATAATTTTACCTTCTGCAAAACCCTTTGTATCTTACGATCAAGGCTGTGCTGTTCCTTGTCCACAGAATGTCTTTCTTACACCTACCTTCATCCTTCACTGTCAAGATGGTACTCATCCTTCAAGGACTTATTCAAATAACACTTCCGCCCTGTGGTTTTCCCACATAATATTGATTTATATTTACATTATACCTTTGGCTAATAAACAGCCCTTTCCCACCTGGAAAGTTTGCTCTCTGTGATACAATCTAAAGACACATGGGCAGAGAGGTGAAGAGGAAAAGAGATACATACCTAGCTAGCCAAGTCAATTAAACAAACTTACTACTCAATAAGGTGGTCAATGTCAGAGCTAAAACACCATCACAAACAATACCTCTCCCAAGGCACCGATTAGTCAGCCTTATACTCTGTGGTTCTAGGTGTGCTCTGTTACTCCCACAAGCATCTCCAGGGCTTATTTATAATTGTAACTCAGCATCTGGTCCACATACACTGCTTACTCAGTACTTAACAAACGAATGTTGAAATTGGTTGAATTTTTGGACTCTACATATTGGACATAAAAGAACACTTTATGTCTCAAAACATATACAATAGAAAGAAATCTGAGGGATTAATGAAAATAACACTCAGGTAGAAGGAACAGACTTCAGTTCTAGTTTGAATTCTACCACCTGCGTCATTTTGAAGATAAGGACTTCATTTCCAGGCACATAAAACAGAACTATAAGGAGCTTCTCCAATGACTTCCAAGTTTTCTATAAGATGAAACAGTACGATATATCAAAGCATTTTGAAAATTCACTCTCGATGTGAGGTAACATCATCACCACAGAGAAGGAAAACATACCATTCTGTAAACCAAGCAGGACAATTATTCTTCTAAAGTTAGGCTTATATAAATCTTAGAAGAGAGGAGCTAATATGCAACTTGACTGTTTGTAATTATGAAAGGTCCCGTTATGAGCGAGTCAGTGACCAGCTGTTTCTCATCTTCATAGAAAAAAAAAGATAGGAAATAACAGAACATTATTTAAGGAAAGAGAAGTGATTTTCATTTTTTGTTTTTTTGGTGGACATAAGGAACATTTCACTACAAGAATAATTCCAAACAGTGGAACAGGCTCTCAAGAGGGCAGACAAACCTCCTCAATGGAAATTATTTCAAATGGCATTGACTACTAATCATTATTACAAAATTTAAGTAACAGCATTCCTAATAAAGGAACTCAGTTCTGGAAGATTCTCTTTTGACCCCCAAAGCCGTAGAAGAATAAGAATGAAGTTTTAAGATGCTGTAGACAAAATGATGAGTTTACAGAAGAAAAAGTAATTTTCTCTAAGAATTAAGCACCAAGCCCTCACAGATTCTGTGATTCTAGACAGTCCCCCACCCCCCGCAAGACTTCACATTTCATTTAAGAGATGAACCGTCAGGATATTCAGCTTTCCTGGACTCAGGTTCAGAGTTATATTTATTAATTGAAAAGCAGTGTGTTTATAAAATGGGTCTCATTCTGACAATATGTTTTGAATGGTCAGCTTGAACTAATGTTTCACATAACAGCAAATTAACACAACCAACCTTTCTGAGGTTTTTCATCATGCAAATGTCAGAAAAGAATCTTTCCAAATGACAGCTCCTAGATATAGCTTTAATCAAGCAATGAACAGATCACCCAAGAAAATGTAGTTCCCTGTAATAAAGCCTGCCTTCCAGAGTTGCATTTTTTTAATCAAAGCAACTTGAGCACATGGGGAACAAAAGGGTCGTTTTCCTATAGAAACTACATATACGATTTTCCTATTCAACTACCCCTCTTCTAAATAAATTTATATAAATAGTGCCATTTATTCATTTGAAAATTATTTATTGCACTTATAGGCATTGTGAGTCAGTAAAACGCAAGGCAGTCAGCCACACAAAACACTGAAGTTATGCTCCAGCCTCTTAAAGAGTTCACCATGTTAGATTGGTATAGGAAGAAAAAAGGAGGCAGAGGAGGAGTATGAAAGGAAGAAGAAAAAGAGGAAAAAGTAGGAGGATGAGAAGAAGTGAAAAAGAAGGAGGAAGAGGAGGCGAAGAAGAAATAATAATAACATCCCAAAAAAGTTATATGTCTTGCTGCCGAGCATTGGATAAAATTTGTTTTAGAATTGATTTAAGTAAAACATATATATGCTTTTCTCCTGCAACTTTCTTAAAACTTATGCAAAACTACAGAAAATCAAAGACAAAGAAAAAATCCTGAAAGAAGCCAGAGGAAAAAACACCTTACCTGTGGAGGAACAAAGACAATATGTCTGACTTCTCTTCAGAAACTATGCAAGCAAGAAGAGTGGAGTGAAATATTTAACGTATTCAGAGAAAAAAGCTCCAAACTAGAATTCTGAACCTTGCAAAATTATCCTTCAAAAGTGAAGGAGAAATACTTTCTTAGACAAACAAACATTGAGAGAATTTGTTTCCAGTAGACCTGTCTTGCAAGAAAAGTTAAAAGAAATTCTTTAGGGAGAAGGAAAATAATATGGGTCAGAAACTCAGATCTACATAAAGTAATGAAGAGCAACAAAGAAGGAATAAGTGAGGTAAAATAAAACATGCAGTATATTGGTTTGTGCCAGTATTAACTGTCTGAGGTGATACCCTTCTAGACATCTAGCATAAAGTATAAATGAAAATGAAATATATGAATAAAGTGAAATAATTCTGTAGAAATAAAAGGGGTTGTTTGTGGTAGGGCATTTGTCTATGGATTTCCATTAGACTGAATATAACAGTGGAAAGAGGTTTTAAACATCTCTCAAGGGTTAAATTTCCATCAGTCTGAGAATAATCAAAAAGTATTAAGACCAAGACTTCAGGGACCTACTTCCCTAATATGCATTTTGGATTTTTGACTGTTGATTATAGTTACACTCTGTGGTGCGCTGGTTAATATTTAACGTTCCACCCCTGTGGGCCAATATGAGCCCACTCCAGCACACCACGGTTTCCTCCCTTTAAGATGAAAGTATTCAGCCTTCATGGCTATCATTTTGCCTATTGTTACTGACAACACTCAGGTTTTTTCAACAACATGTTCATCAAGAATGCTTCCAGCTTTGACGAACCACCTAATTAACTGGAATTAAATTAGAAATCAGAAATGAAGTCAATAATGTTTCTCTACTGAAATCGTGGTTAAGTAACTGGGACTTCAGAGTTTCAGATTTAAATCCTGCTGTCAACTCTCAGAAGATACGATTTTGAATTTGTCACTCAATTTCTCTAAACCTTTTTTTCACATCTCTAAATTGAACATAATATCAGGCCTGCCTTACTATTGCATAAAAGTTGAATGAAATAATCCCTATAAAGTACATCTAATAATCACAATATGTGTATGGCACACAGCAAAACACTCAAATTCTATCAGCTCATTTTTATTCTTTGAGAAGATCAAGAGTATGTACAGATATAAACATCCAAAGAAATAGTCGCTCTCGTGTAAAAATGAATTCACTTTCCTAAGTTATTTATAGTGGCATTTCAAATTTATTTTCAAAAGCGAACAAGTGCATTTAATTTAAAATTAATAAGACCATTATTATGTATTCATTAAAATTTCATGTGATTATTGGAAACGTTTACAAGATATGCAATGGACTCACGCCATATAGAAGACACAGTAATTAAGCCTTAATAGATGGAATTTTAAATAATCATTTATAAAATATATTATTAAATTTGAGACCTTTTATTTTAAAATCTATCTATAATTTCTATTTAGTAGAGACAAAGTAAGAAATTATATGTTTTGAGAACAATTAAACAAATAGAATTAATTTTAGAAACGATGACAAAGGATAAGTTTTCTCCCGCCTACTAGAAAACCATAATGCAATCAGGAGATTCTGCTGATGTTCTCTGTATCTTCTTCTTTTTCAGTAATCAAGGTCATTATTTAATGATGTCAACGGAGTCTCTACTTTCTCCCTGCAAATGCTGATGATAAATGGCAGCTTTGTTTATGTGTTGTCACAAAGGTCAGTTGTGTAATTGGCATCACTAATAATACCTGTGTGATTTCATTTGATCTGTAGGTAATTTGTCTTCTTTTCTTTTTTCTCCCTTATTTGTGACTTTCCCAGGGACACAGCAATGTTTCATTTCACTTCTTTAAAACATTTGGTCCCTCAAATAGCTAAATCATAAATGCCATGAAGATACCATGAGTGTCTCGTTTACAATGTTTTCCCCAGCAGCTAGCACAGTATGTAACTGAAATGTAACTAGGGTAGATTTCATAAAGTTTTCTCAAGTAAGTGAATGAAAGAATGAATGAATGAATAAAGTAAAGAGTACCTAATTGTCTTTAGAAATTACTAAAATTGTTCAGGGCAGAGCTATCTTACTTCTGGTAAACTCCTTAACTTTCCTTCATAGTACTTATAATTTGAAATTATATTTTTATATGATTCTTTGATTAAAGCCTGCCTCCTCTACTAGACTATTTTGCTTACAATGATACTCCCAACTTCTAGCACAGCACCTGGCACACAGTAACCACTCAGTAAATACCGATCAAAAAATAAATGGCTCCCGTTTGAGTAGCTCAGTTAACTAGTAGACATCAAAGCTCTACTTTAAGACTCTATGTCCCATTTATGATACAAGAGAGCCCTGCAATAAAAACGTAAGTCTACTTGATAATATTTATTGAATGTCTATTACAATGATGGTATAATCTCCAGGCTTTTCAGCTGTCCTTCATAATTGGGAAAACTGTAGAGATGGAGTTTCATCTCACTTTCTCCGAATGAGCACAATGTGCAGAGCAGCATTTGTGTCCCCAATCAGACACTTTTAAAATATGTAATATAATATATTATGTATTCTAAAATAAACAACATATTACAAAATGTATGATTTTAAATGTTCTATTTCTCACCAGAGAAATCGGCTCCAATTATTGGCTCAACTGTTTTATCTTACTTTTGGAGGCAGGACTGGTAATACTAGAAACAAAAATATGTATCTGGTCAGGTCTCACTGTGCACCACAAAGTTGCCTGTGATTTGTGGTCCATAGTAAAGCAAAATATATTCAATATATAGCCTACACACTGTCAGTGTAACCTTTGGGTCTCTTTTTATACCCAAGGGAAAACACTGTGGAAAACTCCCCATCCACAAGCTAGTAGCTTTTTCACATATTTTTATCTCTCTTCTCAAAGGTACAATAATTTCAAACTGAACATTAAGGAACCTCTTATGTAAATGTAAAATTAATATACTAGAAAGCAAGAGTAAGAATAATAATAGCTACCAGTTATTAAAGGTTGACTATGTTCCTAGCACTGTGCTAACTTCTCATTCCTAATAGGTATTCCTCACATAGCACTGAAAGTAAACCTAAGTCTCATTTTAATAATTTTCTAAAGGTCAGCACAGGTACCAAGGGAGCAGAGCAGGTAACTGAACCCAAGTCCATAAGAATACAGCAGGGTTTCTTAGCCTTGGCACTATTGACATGGCTGTCCTGTGTCTCTGCCAACTAAATGCCAGAAGCACCACCCTTGCAGTTGTGACAACCAAAAATGTCTCCAGACATTGTTAAATATCCCATGGGGAGCAAAATCCCCCCTACTCCCCACTCTCAAGCACCCCCCCACCTAACTTTAACCCATCATCCCCTACCCCACCCCCCACCCCCATTGAGAACCACTGGAATACGATGCCCAGCTTCATCTCTACCATTCCCTTCCTCCATTAAGAGAGAAACATGAGTCAAGCATCCAAATTTAACCCATTTTAGTATTCACTAAAATTGTAGAAAACAGTTATATATTTATATGGCGATTTAACCAAGCAGCCCTTTACTTAACAAGATATCATAGGTAAACCAAAGTTTACAAGGAAAGGTACTAAAATTATTGTGAATCTTATTTTCTTAGTCATTGTTCAGAAATACTTTAATTTTAGAAAACTACAAGGAAAAAATAAACTCAAAGTATATTGAAGTCTTCTTTTGTAAGGTGCATGTCGTCAAGAAATTCACGTAGTTTACTAGAATTAAATCTATGAGTTAAAAATGAGAAACAAGATTTCATTTGCTGTTTATTTCCCAGCGATTTTTTGAAGTTAGATTCAGCCCGGAAACAAGAGTCAAGGATGTTGCTTCTTTAAATCACATATTTTCTATTGCTTTTATCTAAAATCAGATGATCAAAATTGCAAATGATGTTTCTAAATTGGGAATCGTATAAAATGACATTTTGGAAATTTGAATAGTCATTGCTACATCCTTTTAAAAAAACAACAAACTTAATCTTAGTTTCTCACACATAGAATTACACTGTTGTTTTTGCTTTGGCTTTTGGCGCTCTTGGTTTCAAGTTTCAGTTTACATATAAAGATAGATAGTACTGCGTAGTCATTTACTTTAAACAACAACTCTATCCCTCAGTATAAAAGATAAAGTAAATTTATCTGCTAGCAGTAGTCACCAGCTTTTTCATTCCTAAAGAAGACAGTTTGTGTATTCTCCTGCTCAATAAAACAAGTTGTGTGTAAACATCTTGTATCTCCACAACACCAACACTGATATAAAATCCCTCTAGAGCAAATGAACTTTATAAATTAAATTTCCATGACAGTGAGACTTTTGCTTCTAACTATGATGAAGTAACTGGTATCAATTCGCCCCTCTTAGAAAACAAGTCTAAACCTAGGCAAAATATACAAGGCAAATAATTTCAGAAATTGGACAATAAGCAGTCAGCTGAGAGAAGGGAAACACACAAATTTGGCTCCACATTTGTCTAACTTTCTGCCTAGGAGCAATTTCTAGACTGTGCACAGGAAGGTAGACCCCAAGCAGAGTGGTAACCCGAGTTGAGGAGAAAAGATCAGAATTTGGGTCTGCAGAGACAGCTGACTTTGTTAAACAAGGTGGTGACAAGGAGAAAGAAGCACCAATTCAAGGGCCCAGAAGTCGGTGTGAGAGCTCACTGCAGGTCCTTGGCTGAGGGTTGGGTTGTGCATGTAAAAAGTGAGATCCACGATGCCTAGAAGAGAACCACCACTGGGGAGCAGAAGGAGGTTGGAGTTCTAGCTAAGCCAGGGAGCAAGAATGTCACAGTACACATTTGCATTCAGTTGAGATCAAAAAGCCCACACCTTACAGCTCAGGACTATGCCCTAGTTTAAAGGCCATGAACAAGGACTAAGGAGAAAACTGAAATATGCCTAAAACCAAACACAACAGGTACAAGAGGATTCAATAATGACTGCCTGCCAAAAAAAGAAACAGAAAGAAAAAAAAATCCCAGCTTTAAAGAAAGAAAACAATCTTTTGGGAGGAGAGAGGAGGAAATTTTATTAATCTTTTTTAAAAATCAACTTTTGATGTTATTAGAAAAACAAAAGTAAAGTAAACTTAAAATAAGTATAAGGAAATAAACAACAAAGATAACAAATGGAAATCAAAGACACAGTAAAGACAACATAGAAAAACTTAATAAAGCCAAATATTAATTCTTTGAATATTTTTAAAAGTGAAAACAATACATAGCAAAATTAACCAAGAAAAAAGGACAAAAATTCAAATGACCAATATCAGGGATAAAAGAGGAGACATCACTACATATTCTACAAACATTAAAAAGTACCTTTATATCAATAAAATTGACAACTAAGAAAAAATGAACAAATCCTCAAAATATACAAATTACCAAACTGACACAAGTAGAATGAGAAATTTCAAATAGCCATAGATCTGTTAAAAATTTAGCTTTAACTTAAAACCTTCCCATGTCCAGATGTTTTCATTTGTGAATTCTGTCAAACATTTAAGAAAAAAGTAATCCAGATGATTTCACTAGTGACTCCTGTCAAACATTTGAGAAAAAAATAATTCATTCTTCTGCATACTTTAAAAAATATAGGAGGACATAACACTTTCCAACTTTTTTGTGAGCCTGACATAAACCTGACACCAAACCTGACAAAAATATTACAAGAAAAATAACTACAGACCAACATCTCTCATAAACATAGATGCAAAAATCCTCAACAAAGTATTAGCAAATCATATCTGGAAATAAATAAAAAGAATAACATAACATGACCAAGTGGGAATTATCCCAGAGATACATAATTGATTTACCATTTGTATAAATCAATGTCATTCACCATATTAACTGAATAAAAGGGAAATTACACGAGCACCTCAGTATACACAGAGAAGATTTTGGCAAAATTCAGCATACATTCATGGCATAACAAAAACTTTTTATCACACTAGGAATAGAAGAGAACTGCCATAATCTGATAAATGGCACCTATTTCTTTAAAACATCTATAGCTACCATCATACTTAATGGTGAAATAGTGAATTCTTTCCCTCCTAATATTGTGAATAAGTTCAGAATGTTGACTTTTTACAAATCTATGCAGCATTGTACTGGAGGTCTTAGCCAACAATTAAAGCAAGAAATGTAAATGAAAATCACAAAGATTGAAAAATAAGAGGTAAAACTATGCTTTACTCACATGTGACATTATTGAGAACACTGGAAATCCTATGGAACCTATGAAAATGTAGAAGAAGCATATATTGTATATATCAAGGTCATAGGGCTCAAGGTCAATATATATTGTATTGTATGTTTATGTAGTAGCATTTAACAAGTTGAAAATAAATTTTTTTTAATTATTGTATCATTTGCAACAGCCTCAAAAATCATTAAGTACTTAGGAGTAAATTTAACAAAAGATGTACAAGACTTCTACATTGCAAGCTACAAAATATTGCTAAGAAATATTTGAAAATGCCTAAATATATACCTAAAGATATACTATGTTTATGCAATTAAAGACTTAAGGTTAAGTTGCCTGTTCTCTCCAATGCAATCTCAATCAAAATCTCAACAGACTCTTTAAAATTTAACATGCTGATTCTAAAATACACGTTGAAATGAAAAAGAGCTAGAATAGCCAAAACAATCCTACCAAAGGAAAAAAATATGGACGACTCATCCTTTCTGATTTGAAGATTTATTCTGAAGCAGAGTTATCAAGAAATAGTGGTATTGACTTAGTGGAAAAATAGATCAATGAGAACAAAGACAGTCTTATGAACATAAGGAGTTGGGACAATTGGAAATTCTTATATACATCTCCTTATATCATACACAAAAATTAATGCAATACAGATTAAAGGTCTAACTATAAAAGACAAAACTATAAATCTTGTTAAAAAAAGAAAAAGAGAATATCTTTGTGACCCTAGGATAGGCAAAGATTTCTTAGGACAGAGAAAGCACTAATTTTAAAAGAAAATATTCATAAATTGGAGTGCATCAAGAGTGAGAAATCATTAGGGAATTACAAATCAAAACCACAATGAGATAGCACAACACACTGACAAGAATGGCAAAATTTTAAGTACTAACACCAAATATTGACAAGAATGTGAAGTAATGAAAACTTTCATACATTGCCAGTGAGAGTGTATAATGATACACCACTTCAGAAAATGGTTTGGAAATTGCTTATAGAGTTAAACATACACCTACCTATGATCCAAAAGTTCCATCCAAAAGAAATATAAAACTAATTCTACAAAAAGACTTACCCAAGAATGTTTGTGAAGCATATTCAGTAGAGGCAAAAAGTGGAAACTACTCTGATGCTCCACAACAAAAGATTGGATAAACAAACTGTAGTAGATTTATATTGTGGAATACTACTCATCAATAGATAAACCATATTCCACATACAACATACATAGATAAATCTCAAAAACTTTATGTTGAGTGAAGAGAAGTACATACATAAGAGGATGTGCTATATGATTCCATTTATGTATTTAAAGAACAAGCAAAACTCATCAAAGCAAAAGATACCAGAAAAGCAGTTGCATTCAGGAGAAGAGGAATTGGTTGGAACAGGACACAAGGAAATCTGGAGTGCTCAGAATGTTCTATATTTTGATAGAGTTGCTGGTTATGTGGGTGTGCACATTTCTCAAAATTCATTAAACTGTACCATTTGAGATTTATTTCACTAGGAGAGGTGTCAAGAAGGCAGCATAGGTGGACTCTGAACTCACCTCCTCCCACAGACACAACAAACTTACGGCTACTCTGGGAACATGTGTTGGGCATTGGTGGGGTGTGTGGGGCTTCTGAACTGGGTTGACTAGGTCCACTTCAGGGATGGGGACACACACACAGGGCAGGACTGTGTTGATGGTGTATGTGGCCCAGTGAGCAGTGGAACTTTTCGGCTGCAAAAGACTTGTGCTTCTCAAACAGCCACATAGGGGATCAGCCCCACCTTCCAAAGCCTGAAAAGACTGGGTGCTCCTGTACCTGGGGCCAGCCCAACTCAGCTGCAATCCTGAGAAAGCTTACAGCAGACTTGCAGGCTGGAAGCCTACAGCAATTGTAAGCCCCTGAAGCCTGGCCTACTCATGTAACAGAAAACCTGCAACTGGAATATGCTATTAGACCTTGTAGCCAATGGTGATGTGGTTCCCCATGCCAGATAAAGTGACTGAAGAGTCCATAGCAGCCACACAAGGCTGAGAATTACAACCAGCTGGCCAGGGTGAGCAGCCTAGACTCCCTGGGCGCCTGTAGCAAGAGCAACGCTGCCACAATAGAAGGACACACGTAGCCCACTCAGAGAACACTCTTGGAACATTTGGATCTGGTGATGAGAGGGAAACATACTACTGGACCTCATAGGCATCCCTTGCATAAAGCCACCTCGCCAAGATCAGAAGATATAGCTGACCCACATAACGCATAGATATGAGCACGAAGAAAGAAGCAAAATGAGGAGGCAAAGGAATATATTCCAAGTAAGGGAACAGGACAAAACCCCAGAAAAAGAACTAAATGAAACAGAAATAAACAATTCACCTGACAAAAAGTTCAAACAAAAAGTCATAAGGATGCCCACTGATCTTGGGAGAAGAATGGGTGAACTCTAAGAGAATGTCAACAAAGAACTGGAAAATATAAAAAAGAACTGATCAGAAATGAAGAGTACAATATGGGAAATGAAAAATTCATTAGAGGGACTCAATAGCAGAGTAGATGATACAGAAGAACAGATCAGCAAGCTGGATAAAAGACTAGAGGAAATCACCCAAGCCAAACAGATAAAAGAAAAAAGAATTAAAAAGAACAAGAACAGTCTAAGGGACCTCTGGGACAACATCAAGCACACTAACATTCATATTATAGGTGTCCCAGAAGGAGAAGAGAAGGGCAAAGGGACAGAAATCTATTTGAAGAAATAATAGCTGAAAACTTTCCTAACCTAGGGAAGGAAACAGACATCCAGGTACAGGAAGCACAGAGAGCACCAAACATGATAAACCTAAAGAGGCCCACACCAAGACACATTGTAATTAAAACATCCAAAATTAAAGATAAAGAGAGAATCCTAAAAGCTGCAAGAGAAAGGCAACAACTGACATACAAAGGAAACCCCATAAGGCTATCAGCTGACTACTCAGCAGAAATCTTACAGGCTAGAAGGGAGTGGCACAATATATTTAAAGTGCTGAAAGGAAAAAACCTACAGCCAAGAACACTCTACCCAGAAAGCTAATCATTCAGAATGGAAGTAGAGATAAAGAGTTTCCCAGACAAGCAAAAATTAAAAGAGTTTATCACCAAGAAATCAGTTTTACAAGAAATGTTAAAGGGACTTATTTAAGTGGGAAAGAGACGACCACAAATGGGAATAAGAAAACTTTTCAAAAAAAAAAAAAGGCAATAGAATCACTGGTAAAGGCAAAAATACAGTAAAGGTAAAAGAGCAACCATCTGTGAAGATAATATGAAAGTCAAAAGGCAAAAGTACTAAAATTACCGATTTCAATGATAAGAGGATAATAGATACAAACACACAAAAAAGAGGTTAAATATGATATCAAAAACATAAAATGTGGGAGGAGGGGAGTGAAAGAGTAGAGCTTTTAGAAAGAGGTCAAACTAAAGAGACCATCAACTTAATATAAATCACTATATACATAAGTTATTATATATGAACCCCATGGTAATCACAAACTAGAAATCTATAATAAATACACTAAAAATTAAGAGAAAGAACCCAAACATACTACTAAAGAAAGCCATGGATTTTCTTGGGAGCAAAATGGTGGGGTGAGCTGACCCGGGATTCTCTCCCCTCCAAAATACAACAAAAGATTGGAAAAACTGAATTTCAGAGAATAAACCTAATGCCAACACGTTAGAGACCTACAATACCAAGAAGGCGGAGATCATAAACCTTACTTACGGCCTCGGAGGCGCTGGAATGGTAGGAGAGAACATTGCTCCCTCCCCTAGAGTCTGCGATTGCTGCTGCGCGGGTTGGGAAAGAGCAGGGGAGGGGCAGCGTGACCGGGGGATCATCCAGGACTCCTGCTGCTGGTTCAGTGGAAACCTGCTGACGGGGGGAAAGCTTCCATCTGCGGGGACCCCATAAACCCAGGGCCTCTGGAGACCAGAGAACAGAACTGATCTGAATCCAGATCAGCACGTGAGAATGGCAGCCCCTCCCTCCAGGCAAAGCCACTGGGCGCAGCCATCTTGCCCAAAGGTGGAGAGCTCATAACACGCAGCTCTCAACCCCCAACTAGTGGCGACAGGTAACTGCAACCGAATTCTACCACCATGCGAAAAAACCACTCCTGTACTATCCAGCAATTTATAAAAGCCCCAGACCAGAAGGAAAACAATAAAAACATAGAATTAAGTCCTGAGGACTTGGAATTAGGTAAACTAAGTGATAATGAGTTCAGAGCAGCTATAATCAAAAAACTCAATGAAGTAGAGAGAAAGATAGAGAAACAAGCCGAGTTCTTCACAAAAGAGATTGAAATCATAAAGAAGAATCAAACAGAATTACTAGAGATGAAAAACACAATGGACCAGATAAAACAGAATACGGATTTCCTGAATGCCTGTGTAGACACCATAGAAGAGCAAATTAACATAATTGAAGAAAGACAGGCTGAATGGCTCCAGACAGAGGAAGAAAGAGAACTAGGAATTAAAAAAAATGAGGAAAATCTCCGGGAGATAGTGGATTCAATGAGGAGTAAGAACATAAGGATTATAGGAGTTCCCAAGAACGTGGAAAAGGAAAATGGAGCAGAAAGTGTGCTTAATGAAATTATTGAAGAGACGTTCCCAAATCTAGGGATGGACGGAGAAATGTGTGTAGAGGAAGCTTTCAGATCTCCTAGGTTTGTCAATGTAAAAAGACCTACTGCAAGGTACATCATAGTAAAATTGGCAAGAAGGAAAGATAAGGAAAGAATACTCAGGGAAGTAAGAAAAAAGAAGAGAATAACCTATAAAGGAGCCCCTATCAGACTGTCAGCGGATTTCTCTACAGAAACCTTACAAGCTAGGAGAGAATGGAGTGACATATTCAAAGCTTTAAAAGATAAAAATCTTCAGTCAAGAATACTCTATCCAGCAAGAATTTCCTTCAGATATGAGGGAGAAATTAAATCTTTTCCAGACAAACAAAAGTTAAGAGAATTTGTAACTAAAAGCCCTCCACTACAAGAAATCCTCAAGAAGGCTCTCATACCTGAAAAAAGAAAAGAGGGAGAAAAGGGTCACCATCCACAGACTAGGGAGACTGATGGATAGAACCAGAACAGGATAGCAAATATTCAACTATAGCATTAGGGTAAAGGTAAGGAAACTACGAAAGCAAGGACAATCTTATCACTCTAACTACAAATTCATAACATGAGTTGGAATAAGAAATGAAAATAATTATTTAGGAGGGGAAGAGCAAAGGGTCTAAATCAGTACTGGTCAAGTAAGTAAGAGACCACCAGAGAATAGACTATATTATACACAAGATTCTAAATACAAACTTCAAGGGAGACACTAAAATAAAATACAGAACAGAGTCACAAATCATAAATAAGGAAAAAATCTAAGAAACCTAGCATAAGAAATTGCAGTATTAAATGGGTAGTCTAAAGCACACAGGAAAACAAGATAATGAGTGACAGATTGACAGCATTAAGTCCACATGCATCAATAATCACTCTCAATGTAAACGGATTGAACTCTCCAATAAAAAGACACAGAGTGGCAAAATGGATTAAAGAACAAGACCAAACAATTTGTTGCCTCCAGGAAACACACCTCAGCCCCAAGGACAAACACAGACTCAGGGTGAAAGGGTGGAAGACAATACTTCAAGCTAATAGCAAGGAAAAAAAGGAAGGTGTTGCAATTCTTATATCAGACCAAGTGGATTTCAAAATAAGACAGGTAAAGAGAGACACAGAGGGGCAATATATAATGATCAAAGGGACACTTCATCAAGAAGAGATAATGCTTATAAATATCTATGCACCCAAGACAGGAGCACCAAGATTCATAAAGCAACTATTAACAGACCTAAAGGAAGATGTTAAAAACAACACAATAATAGTAGGGGACCTCAACACCACACTCACATCAATTGACAGATCATCCAGACAGAAAATCAACAAGGAAATAGTGGAGCTAAATGAAAAACTAAAACAATTGGACTTAATAGACATATATAGATCACTTCACCCTAAAAGAGCTGAATACACATTCTTCTCAAGTGCACATGGAACATTCTCAAGGATAGACCATATGTTGGGAAACAAGGCAAACCTCTACAAATTTAAAAAAATTGAAATAATAACAAGCATCTTCTCTGATCATAGTGCTATAAGGCTAGAAATTAATTACAAGAAAAAAGCTGAGAAAGGCACAAAGATGTGGAGACTAAACAACACAGTACTAAACAAGGAATGGATCATTGAAGAAATTAAAGAAGAAATCAAAAAATACCTGGAAACAAATGAAAATGATAGCATGCCATACCAAATCATGTGGGATACAGTAAAAGCTGTATTAAGAGGAAAATTCACCGCACTATAGGCACATCTTAAAAAACAAGAAAAATCCCAAATAACCAATCTTAAAGTACACCTAACTGAACTAGAGAAAAAAGAACAAATAAAGCCCAAAGTCAGCAGAAGGAGAGAAATAATAAAAATCAGAGCAGAAATAAATACTATTGAAACAAAAAAGGCAGTAGAAAGGATCAATGAAACAAAGAGCTGGTTTTTTGAGAAGAAAAATAAAATTGACAAACGACTAGCCAGACTTACAAAGAAAAAAAGGGAGAAAGCTCAAATAAACAAAATCAGAAATGAAAGAGGAGAAATAACAACAGACTCTGCAGAAATACAGCAGATTATAAGAGAATACTACGAAAAACTATATGCCAACAGAATGGATAACCTAGAGGAAATGGATAAATTCTTGGACTCCTACAATCTCCCAAAGCTCACTCAAGAAGAGGCAGACAATTTGAACAGACCAATCACAAGGAAAGAGATTGAAACAGCAATCAAAAACATCCCAAAGAATAAAACCCCAGGATCAGATGGCTTTCCTGGGGAATTCTACCAAACTTTCAGAGAGGATTTAATACCTATCCTTTTCAAGCTGTTCCAAAAAATTAGGGAAGATGGAACACTTCCTAACACATTCTATGAGGCCAACATCATGCTGATACCAAAACCTGCCAAGGACACCAAGAAAAAAGAGAACTGCAGGCCAATATCACTGATGAACATAGATGCAAAAATTCTAAACAAAATTTTGGCAACCAGAATTCAGCAATTCATAAAAAGGATTATACATCATGATCAGGTGGGATTCATACCAGGGACACAGAGATGGTTCAACATCTGCAAATCAATCAACGTGATACACCACATCAACAAACTGAGGAATAAAAACCACATGATCACTCAATAGATGCAGAGAAGGCATTTGACAAGATCCAACAGCCATTTATGATAAAAACTCTGAACAAAATGGGCATAGAAGGAAACTACCTCAACATAATAAAGGCCATATATGACAAACCCATAACCAACATCATACTCAATGGGCAAAAACTGAACGCCATCCCCCTGAAAACAAGAACAAGACAAGGATGCCCTCTATCACCACTCTTATTTAACATAGTACTGGAGGTCCTGGCCAGAGCAATCAGGCAAGAAAAAGGAATAAAAGGAATCCAAATAGGGAGGGAAGAAGTGAAACTCTCGCTGTTTGCAGACGACATGATCCTATATATAGAAAACCCCAAAGAATCCATTGGAAAACTCTTAGAAGTAATCAACAACTGCAGCAAAGTTGCAGGGTACAAAATAAATTTGCATAAATCAGTAGCATTTCTATATTCTAATAACGAACTAACAGAAAAAGAACTCAAGAACACAAGACCATTCACAATCACAACAAAAAGAATAAAATACCTCGGGGTAAATTTAACTAAGGAAGTGAAGGACCTATATAATGAAAATTACAAGGCCTTTCTGAGAGAATTGGATGACGGCATAAGGAGATGGAAAGACATTCCATGTACATGGATTGGAAGAATAAACATAGTTAAAATGTCCATTCTACCTAAAGCAATCTACAGATTCAATGCCATCCCAATCAGAATCCCAATGACATTCTTTACAGAATTAGAACAAAGAATCCTAAAATTCATATGGGGCAACAAAAGACCCCAAATTTCTAAAGCAATCCTGAGAAAAAAGAACAAAACGGGAGGCATCACAATCCCTGACTTCAAAACATACTACAAAGCTACAGTAATCAAAACAGCATGGTACTGGTACAAAAACAGGTGCACAGATCAATGGAACAGAATTGAAAGCCCAGAAATAAAACCACACATCTAAGGACAGCTTATCTTTGACAAAGGAGCTGAGGGCATACAATGGAGAAAAGAAAGTCTTTTCAACAAATGGTGCTGGGAAAACTGGAAAGCCACATGTAAAAGAATGAAAATTGACCATTCTTTTTCACCATTCACCAAAATAAACCCAAAATGGATCAAAGACCTAAAGGTGAGACCTGAAACCATAAGGCTTCTGGAAGAAAACGTAGGCAGTACACTCTTTGACATCAGTATTAAAAGGATCTTTTCAGACACCATGCCTTCTCAGAGAAGGGAAACAATAGAAAGAATAAACAAATGGGACTTCATCAGACTAAAGAGCTTCTTCAAGGTAAATGAAAACAGGATTGAAACAAAAAAACAACCCACTGATTGGGAAAAAATATTTGCAAGTCATATATCAAACAAAGGCTTAAGATCCATAATATATAAAGAACTCTCACAACTCAATAACAAAAAAATAAAACAACCCAATCAAAAAATGGGCAGGAGACGTGAACAGACATTTCTCCAAAGGAGATATACGGATGGCCAATAGGCACATGAAAAGATGCTCATCATCACTGATCATCAGGGAAATGCAAATCAAAACTACACTAAGATATCACCTACACCCGTTAGAATGACAAAAATATCTAAAACTAATAGTAACAAATGTTGGAGAGGTTGTGGAGAAAAAGAAACCCTCATACACTGCTGGTGGGAATGCAAACTGGTGCAGCCACTATGGAAAACAGTATGGAGATTCCTCAAAAAATTAAAAATAGAACTACCATATGATCCAGCCATCCCACTACTGGGTATTTATCCAAAGAGCTTGAGGTCAGCAATCCCAAAAGTCCTATGCACCCCAATGTTCATTGCAGCATTATTTACAATAGCCAAGACATGGAAGCAATCTAAGTGCCCATCAACAGACAAATGAATAAAGAAGATGTGGTACATATATACAATGGAATACTACTCAGCTGCAAAACAGAACAAAATCATTCCATTTGCAATAACATGGATGGACCTTGAGGGAATTATGTTAAGTGAAATAAGCCAGCTAGAGAAGGATAATCTGTGTATGACTCCACTCATATGAGGAATTTAAAATTATGGACTAAGAACAGTTTAGTGGATACCAGGGGAAAGGTGGGGTGGGGGGTGGGCACAAAGGGTGAAGTAGTGCACCTACAACACGAATGACAAACATTAATGTACAACTGAAATTTCACAAGATTGTAAACTATCATTAACTCAATAAAAAAAAAGCAAGCCATGAAACCACAAGGGAAGAGAGTAAGAGAAGAGGAAAGGAATAGAGAAGAAGTACTAAAACATCTAGAAAAAAACTAACAAAATTGCAATAAGTACATACTTATCAACAGCTACTTTAAATGTCAATGGACTAAATGCTCCAATCAAGAGGCATAGGGTGGCTGATTGGATAAAAAACAAGACCCATATATATAGTGCATACAAGAGACACCCTTCAGACCTAAAGACACAAACTGAAAAGGAATGAATGGTAAAAGATACTCCACGCAAATGGCAAAAAAAAGAAAACTTGGGTAGCAATACTTATATGAGACAAAATAAACTTTAAAACAAAAACTGTAACAAGAGACAAAAAAGGCACTACATAATGATAAAGGGAACAATCCAACAAGATGATATAACATTTGTAAATATCAATGTACCCAACATAGGAGCACCTAAATATATAAAGCAATTATTAACAGACATAAAAGGAGAAGTAGACAATAACACAATAATAGTAGGGAACTTTGACACTCCACTTCCGCCAATGGATAGATATCCAAACAGAAGATCAATAAGGAAGTCTTATAGAATACACATTCTTTTCAAATGCACATGGAACATTCTCCAGGATTGAACACGTATTAGGCCACAAAACGAGTCTCAATCAATTTAAGAAGATTAAAATAATACAGAGCATCTTTTCTGACCACAAAGGTATAAAACTAGAAATCAACTACAGGAAGAAAATTGGAAAAGTCACAAATATGAGGAGATTAAACAAAATGCTACTGAACAATGATTGGGTCAATGAAGAAACCAAAGGAGAAATCAATAAATACCTGAGACAAATGAAAATGAAAATACAACATACCAAAATTTACGAGACACAGCAAAAGTGGTCCTAAGAGGGAAGTTTATAGCAATACAGGCCTTCTTCAAGAAACAAGAAAAATCTCAAATAAACATTCTAACAGTACACTTATAGGAACTGGAAAAAGAAGGACAAAGCTCAAAATCAGTAGAAGGAAGGAAATAATAAAAATCAGAGCAGAAATAAATGAAATAAAGACTAAAAGAAAAAAATCACTGAAACCAAGAGCTGGTTCTTTGAAAATATAAACAAAATTGACAACCCTTTGGCTAGACTCATGAAGAAAAAAAGAGAGAAGGCTCAAATAAATAAATTCAGAAATAAAAGAGGAGAAATTACAATGGACAACTTAGAAATGCAAAAGATTATAAGACAACACTATGAAAATCTATACACCAACAAATTGGATAATCTAGAAGGAATGGATAAATTCTTGGAATCATACAACCTTCCAAAACAGAATCAATAAGAAATAACAAATTTTAATAGACCAACCACCAGTAAACAGATTGAAACAGCAATCAAAAACCTCCCAAAAAATAAATGTCCAGGACCAGATGGCTTCCCTGGTGAAGTCTACCAAACATTCAAACAAGACTTAATACCTCTACTTCTCAAACTCTTCCAAAAAATTGAAGAGGAGGGGAAGCTTCCTAACTCATTCTACAAAGCCAACATTATCCTGATACCAAAACCAGACAAGGACAACACAGAAAAGGAAATTACAGGCCAATATCACCGATGAACATCAATGCAAAAATTCTCAACAAAATACTAGAAAACCAAATACATCAATACATTAAAAAGATCATACACCATGATCAAGTGGGATTCATTCCAGGGATGCAGGGATGTTTCAACATCTGCAAATCAATCAACATGATATACGACATTAACAAAATAAAGAATAAAAATCACATGATCATCTCAGTAGATGCAGAGAAAGCATTTGACAAGAAACAGCATCCATTTATGATAAAAACTCTGAATTAAATGGTTATAGAAGGAAAGTACCTCAACATAATAAAGGCCATATGTGACAAACCCACAGTTAATGTCATTTTCAATGGAGAAAAATGGAAAGCTATCTCTTTAAGAACAGGAATCAACAAGGATGCCCACTTTCACCATTTATTTATTTAACATAGTATTGGAAGACTTAGCCAGAGAAATTAGGCAAGAAAAAGAAATAAAAGAGATCCAAATTGGAAAAGAAGAAGTGAAACTGTCACTATTTGCAGATGACATGATTTTATATATAGCAAACCCTCAAGAATCCACCAAAAAACTGTTAGAATTAGTAAATGAATACAATACACTTGCAGGATACAAAATCAACATACAGAAATCAGTTGCTTTTCTATACACTAACTACAAAGTAGCAGAAAGAGAAATTAGGGATACAATCCATTTAAAATTGCAACAAAAAGAATAAAATACCTGGGAATAGACTTGACCAAAGTGGTGAAATAGCTGTACACTGAAAACTATAAAACATCGTTGAAAGAATTAGAGAAGACACAAAGAAATGGAAAGATATTCCATGCTCTTGGATTGGAAGGATTAATATAGGTAATATATCCATACTTCCTAAAGCAATCCACAGATTCAATGCAATCTCTAGCAAAGTCCAACAACATTTTTCACAGAAATAGAACAAAGAATCCTAAAATTTATGTGGAACAACAAAAGAACAAACATGGATGTATCACACACCCGGATTTCAAAATATACTACAAAGCTATAGTAACCAAAACAGCATGGTACTGGCACAAAAACAGACACACAGATCAATGGAACAGAATCTAGAGTCCAGAAATAAACCCACACATCTATGGACAGCTAATTTTTGACAAGGGAGCCAAGAGCATACGATGGAGAAAGGAGAGTCTCTTCAATAAATGGTGTTGGGGAAACTGGACAGCCGCATAAAAAGAATGAAAGTAGACCATTATCTTACACCATACTCAAAAATTAACTCAAAATGGATTAAAGACTTGAATATAAGACCTGAAATCATGAAACTTCTAGAAGAAAACATAGGCAGTATGCTCTTTGACATGAGTCTTAGCAGCATATTTTCAAGTACCGTGTCTGACGGGGCAAGAGACACAAAAGAAAAAATAAACAAATGAGACTAAATGAAACTAAAAACCTTCTGCACAGCAAAGGAAACCACCAAAAAATGAAAAGACAACGTAACAATTAGGAGAAGATATTTGCAAACCATATATCTGATAAGGGATTAATATCCAAAATATATAAAGAACTCATACATCTCAACAACAAAAAAACTAACACAATTAAAAATGGGCAAAAAATCTGAACAGACATTTTTCCAAAGAAGATATACAGATGGCCAACAGGCACATGAAAGGATGTTCAACATCATTAACTATCAGGGAAATGCAAATCAAAACTACAATGAGATATCACCTAACACCCAACCGAATGCCTACAATTAAGATGACAGGAAACAAGTGTTGGAGAGGATGTGGAGAGAAGGGAACCCTCATACACTGCTGGTGGGAGTGCAAACTGGTGCAGCCACTAAGGAAAACAGTACGGAGGTTCCTCAAAAATTAAGAATAGAAATACCATACAATCCAGCAATTCCACTGCTGGGTATTTATCCAAAGAACATGAAAACACAAATGTATAAAGATATACGCTCCCCTAGAGGCCGGCCCCGCGACTGAGCGGTTAAGTTTGAGTCCTCTGCTTCGGCAGCCAAGGGGTTCAACAGTTCAGATCCTGGGCGTGGACATGGCACCGCTCATCAAGCCATGCTAATGCGGTGTCCTAGGTAGCACAACCAGAGGCACTCACAACTAGAATACACAACTATGTACTAGGGACCTTTGGGGAGAAGAAGAAGAAAACAAGAAAAGCAGATTGGCAACAGATGTTAGCTCAAGTATCAATCTTAAAGAAGAAAAAAAAGACACATGCACCCCTATGTTCATTGCAGCATTATTCAAAATAGCCAAGACTTGGAAGCAAACTAGGTGCCCATCAAAGGACGAATGGATAAAGAAGATGTGGTATATATATACACAATGGAATACCACTCGGCCATAAGAAATGATGAAATCCAGCCATTTGTGACAACATGGATGGGCCTTGACGGTATTATTCTAAGTGAAATAAGTCAGAGGGAGAAAGTAAATACCATATGATCTCACTCATAAGTAGAAGATAAAAACAACAACGAACAATCACGTGGAGACAGAGACTGGATTGGTGGTTACCAGAGGGGAACGGGGGAGGGAAGAGGGCAAAAAGGGTGATTAGGGACACGTGTATGCTGATGGATTGTAATTAGTCTTTGGGTGGTGAACATGATTTAATCTACACAGAAACTGAAGTAATGATGTACACCTGAAATTTATGTAATGTTATAAACCAATGTTACTGCAATAAAAAAATTAAATCAATAAGCAGACAATAAATTTAAAAAGTATTTCTCTCACTAAATGTAAAGTATACGTCAATAAAAAATTTAAATAGAATACACAAAAAATTAATTAATTAATCAGGGAAAACTAATCTGTAGTGGTAAAAGTCAAGATAGTGTTTATCCAAGGTCTGGAATTATGTCTTTACAGAAGTAGGAGACAGCTTCTGCAGTACTGATAACATCTTGTGTCTTGGTCTGAGTGCTAGTAGTGTTGGTAGGTTGACTTTGTGAAATTTCAAGTACACTGATAATATGGGCATTTTTTTAATATGTTGCACTTCATTATAATTAGCATTTTAAAATTTTGAGGCTAGTAATCACAAAAAGCCTCTACATCAATTCCTAGCTAGAAATATATATACCTTGTCATTGATACAGTGGGATGTAAGGAGGTTGCTAGCTGTACCACCATATTGTGCATAATAACCTCCTAGTGGAAAAGCTTTAACCTTGTACTATAACAGCATGCCTTGACTATGGCATTCACAAAGAATAAATCATTTCAATTTAATCTGTCCAGTTGCTTTGTTATTAAAGATGACAAGGAAGCAACAGCAAGCATCACTAGAGAAATCACAGCAATGTACATCTGTCACATTATAATACAGTGGGATCAGAGATCAGTCAGGAGTGTCATAATTGTAATTTCAGAAAACCAAATACTATTTATGTGACAAAATCCACCTGTATCCCTTTAACTTGTATTTTCAATTTGCTGCCTGTTTACATCTATTCAAAACTGAAGCATTGCATGTCATTAAATACTACATAAATAAGTTTGGCCTAAATGTGAAGGATCAGAAGCTAACTGGGAAACTTCAGCATCTGGAACCAGAAGATTCTATTTCAGCAACACCCAGGTGATCCTTGAAGAACAGCTTAAGCATTTTGATAGACATGCCAAGATTCAACTAAGGTGATAGACTTTTACCACAGATGAAACTGTCTTCCAGTGAAAGGGAACGGATTAATGGAAGTGTCAGTTAGGGTTCTTTGGTTGCAATCTACAGCAACTCATTCTGGCTAACACATGCGAAAAAGGAGAATTTATACAAATTGATTTGGGAATTGCCCACTGGATTAAGGTACAAACGGACACCAAGGCATCTGCAGAGCTTTGAAAAGGGGAACTGATAGAAGGGTGTACTGGGGACTGCTTGGCCCCAACTGACATCCTCTTGGGCCAACCTTTTATTCCAGCCATAGCAACAGAAAGCAAATACACAGGTATAATGCGACAGCCCCATCTGTACAGGGCCTTTTCTGCCATATAGGATGCTTGCGGGATTGCACTCAGCCTTTCTGGCACATGCACAAAATATGGAGATGTGAAAGAGGTAGCAACACATGTGGCACCCAATGGGACACAAGCTGCTGCAAAAATATGACCCTCTTCCATCCCCCACCCAGATAATTTTGAGCTGCTTTATACACAGTTCTGCATTTGGCCCCCAGCAAGATTAAATCCCAAGTGTTTAGAGGAGTGATCAGCTTGAAGATGCAGCTCTGACGGGACTCTCCGTCCTTCCCTGTTTTACGATCCCCATCCTCCACCTTGTTACTTGGAATCACTCCCCAAAACACACTTCCTGCCCACAAGCCCTTGTGCTAGGCTCTACTCTTTTGAGGAAATCTAAACTAAAACAAAAGATATCTACAGGGCTCTGTGGCTGCCAGAGGGGATGAATTCAAATCTATTCAGTCATCATCATTCCTCCATTCATGATTCCCAGGGGAGAGAGCATGCAATTGGCCAAGATTGGGTTCCATGCCCACCCTTTGTATGGGAAGGGTAAAGCACTGTAGGCAGTCCTCAGAGCAGAAAGAGGTAATTCCTCAAAAAAACCCCACAAATTTCCGCTTTCTATATCTTTCTGGGTGTCCAAAATATTGCATTAAAAACTTGAGAAGCAAACGCAGTAGAGTGAGATGATTTAAACTCTATCCGTAAATTAACAGCGCATGTAACATCATATTAACATTGAGTTTATTTTGCTAAGTGTTTGAAGTTATAGGTCACTTCTATTTATGGTGATGAATCAAAAATTCATCAAGAGTCTGAACATGGTTAGGTTAGGACCTCACATCCTACTCACTCTTTTACAAAAGTTTCATATACTTTGCCTCAGGAAAGGAACTAAGGCTTCTAGAAAGATGGAGTAAGCACATTCCACCCTGCTTGTCTCATTAGTAACAACTAAACATCCTAGATAAAACATATAGAGCCACTCTCGGAAGACTATGAGAGGTAGAGAAAAAAGCAGACCAGTCAGGGACCTCCAGATTCAAGGAACAGGGTGCTAGTGACTTCCCTGGTTTGATTTGGTTTTCTTTCCTATACATCCTGACCTTGGCACTAGAACAGCCTGCAACCAGGTTATGCTTTTTGAGTGTAAACAGGTCCAATGCCTGGCAAAATAGATTTAAATAGTAACCAGAGTCTCATAAGACAATACTTAAAAAGTCCAGAATGCAATACAAAAATACCTGTCACACCAAGAACTAAGAAACTCTCGATTCAAATGAGAAAAGACAATCAACAGATGCCAACATTGAGATGATCCAAATGTTGAAATTATCTGACAAGAATTTTTTGTTGTTGTTAAAGACTGGCACCAGAGCTAACAACAGTTGCCAATCTTTTTTTTTTCTTTCTGCTTTTTCTCCCCACAGTCCCCCAGTACATAGTTGTATATTTCAGTTGTGGGTCCTTCCAGTTGTGGCATGTGGGACACTACCTCAGCATGGCCTGAGCAGCGGTGCCATGTCTACACCCAGGATCTGAACCAACAAAACCCCAGGCTGCCAAAGCAGAGCCTGCAAACTTAACCACTCAGCCATGGGGCAGACCCCCTAACTGACAAGAATTTTAAAGCAGTTATCACAAAAATGTTCCAATGGGGCCAGCCTGGTGGCTCAGCGGTTAAGATTGCACGTCCCGCTTTGGCAGCCTGGGGTTCACTGGTTTGGATCCCAGGTGCGGACATGGCACTGTTTGGCAAGCCATGCTGTGGCAGGCATCCCATGTATAAAGTAGAGGAAGATGGGCATGGATGTTAGCACAGGGCCAGTCTTCCTCTGCAAAAAAGAGGAGGATTGGCAGCAGATGTTAGCTCAGAGCTAATCATCCTCAAAAAAAAAAAAAGTTCCAAATGTTCCAAGAAGAAATTACAAACACTTTTGAAACAAATGGAAAAATAGAAAGTCCCAGCAAAGAAATGGAAGATATAAAACAGTATCGAACAAAAATTTTAGAACTAAAAATACAGTAATTAAAATTGAAAAACTCCCTAGATGTGCTCCATAGCAGAATGATTATAACAGATGGAAAAATATCAGCAAAGATGAGTCAAGAGAAATTATCCAATCTGAACAACAAAGAGAATATAGATGAAAAATAAAGTACAGAGCCTCAGGAACATGTGGGGCAATAACAAAAGATCTATCATTTGTGTCACTGAAGTCCCAAAAGAAAAGGAGAAAGAGGCTGGGGCTGAAAAAATAGTTGCTGAAATATTCCCAAATTTGACAAAGGACAAAAATCTATACAAAAAAGATGAACAATCCTCAATTGGATAAACCCAAAGAAATACATGTCCTGATATGTCTTAATCAAGGTTCTGAAAACTGAAAAAATAAAAAAATTTTGACAGCAGCCAGAGAGAAACAACATATTACCTATAAGAGAGCAACAATTGAATCCCAAAGTATTTCTAATCAGAGACAACAGAAGCTAGGAATGAGTGGCCCAACATTTTTCAAGGGCTGAAATAAAAGAATTATCAACCAGAGTCCTACATCCAGTGAAAACATACAGGGAGTTTCACATACACATGAAAATTATATATTTGGCTTCACTTGAAATATGAGAATAGCTGGCCACCAGAGCCTGAATTCTTACAGGGCAACAAAGTTCTCGAGGCGGAGGGAGCTGCTCCCTTCAGCTGAGGCGTGCAATCTCTATCCACCAGACCCACATCTAAAGCCTCTTACCGGGAGTACCATTTCAAACATTTATTCTACTTGCCTGGCTATAGTAGGTGCTACGTTTATGGCATGCAGACTATTAGTTCTAAAGTTTTCCAGAGACTCTAATAAAAGTCATAGATCCCCAGAAAGGCATCTAATCCCATACGCATTGAGATTATTGATTACTCATCCTTTTTCTATGCTAACGTTATTTAGGAATGCTTCTTATATTGCCATGTGTGTTTGTTGTATTATTTAGAAATATTCAATTCTGGTATGTAAAATAAGACAAACAAATAAGGAAGATAAATGAAACTAAATACAGAAGCAAGTACTATGTGAAACATACTAGAAATAGATAAAGTAGGGAGAGTCTATATATGAAGGAGGAGAAGGACCAAGTAGCCACCAAATATTCACAAGGCAGCCAACAATTTCTGGTACATAATTTGCAGAATAAATAAATGAATGAGTGAGTGAATGTATACAAGGCTCAGTTTCTCCATTACATTATACCTGTTGACACAAATAATCCATAATCAATCTATAAGTCAAAATTGGGATGAGTTTATTATGAGTCAGATCTGAGGACTAGCCCAGGGCTTTCCTTCCCCCAGGAAGGAAGGGCACCAAAGAAGTGGGTGTACAGAGTGGTTATACACCATCTTAGATCAAGGAGCGTACATCACGTATGACAGGAATGTCCCTTTTACAATTGTCATGAGATGCTTTGCTAGCACAGCAGATCAGTAAACACAGCAGGTCAGTGGTCACAAGGTAAGCACAGCAGGTCTGTAATTAATCTTTAGTTCCCGGGAAGAGATGCTTACCCTTAAAGGAATGCCAATATTGGGGGAAGTTACATCCTGTCTTTAGCGGTATCGCTCTTGTCTTTGGGACATGGTAAATATCTAAAGCAGATATACAATGTATGCTCAACAGGCCATGTCAGGCCCTTTTGGAAAAACAAGGTCAGGCTGAATTAGTTTTAAACCAAATGGCTTCCCCTTATACTTCAATATATACTATTGCTTTTCATTCATTTATCATACCCCTCCTCATACTTCTAACAAATTACTATTTTTTTCCCTATTCATTAGTGTGTCTCTACTAGATCATAAATTTACAGGGGATAAGGGCCATAAATTATGTTCCACACATGACAGAAGTTAATAAGTATCTGAAAACAATGTCATACATAGAGCAGTGATTCTCAGACTCCAGGGTACTTCACAATCACCTTGGAAGCTTATTTAAAATGCAGATATCTAGGAGCCACCTCCAGAAGTCTTGATTCAGTAATTTAGAGATGTGATATAAAAAATCTGCATTTTTACCAAAATTCCCACTATTTGTGATATAGGGGCTCCATCAACAACATATTAAAAACTATTGAACTAGAGCGTGTGTAGAGGCTAGGGTAAATAGCAATCTCCACTTCCTCTCTTATTATGATCAACATTATCAAATAGATTAAAATGAACTTCAGAGCAGCCTGAACGACAATGGGGGAAAATGGACCTAACTCCTTCACTTTGGGTGGTGTGATTTGGTGAGAAAAAAGGAGAATTTATTGGTATCTGTATAAGAGAGAGAGATAGAGAGAGATCACCATAGAGAGAGAATGACGGCGTATTGTTCTCCTTTTCCTTATTTTTTCACTGGCTGCCAGAGCTACTGCCTTCTGCCCAACCAGGTGCCTCTTTGTTATCATTGCGCATAGCCAGAAGATGAGGAAGAAGCAAGAACCATAGCTTAGTTCCTGAGAGAACTACCTCATTTTGTCACACCAAGGGTTAAATGGTCCTGCTTCTTGTTTGATTGATGCTGTAATACTCATTCTTTCAACAAGCATTCACTTCGTGCCTAGAGTTGAACTTACTAGCCTAACGTAAAATTTTAAATTAATATTTAGATTTTTTTAAAAATTAAGTATTACAAGTTCAGACTGAAGAATCACATTAAGGTCATCAGGGATTTTTAAACTGGAGGTGTGAAAAAAGTAGAAAAGCTTTTCAAGTTGTGCAATTACTTTATGTGTGGGCTCATAGTAGGTGAAATAAGCAGCCTACTGGATCTTCTTGACTTCCATTTTACTTTATGAAAATTTTGCATAGTGCTTTCCAACCCCTGCAACCATACAACAGTGGATTTAAATTCACTTACATATTCCAGACCCCAACTTTCACAGAAAGTTGTCAATCCAAATACTCAAGCTTAAATTTCTGGAACATGTAATAATCAGTTTGGAATTCTCAATAACATATGTAATAATGAAGTCCACTAATTAATTAGGAAGAATTCTTTTACATATCTCTAAATTGTTTACTTACTGTTCCATTGAATCTGAAAGCAGTTGAATTACAGTTCCAACCTTTTTCAAGTCATTGAAATTCAAAGAAATCCACAAGTAATCCCAAGTAATATAAACATTTGTATGCTAAGTAAAGGCAATTGTCTTCTTGCACAAGCTTTTATTTTCCCCAATTCAAAATATCAGTTCGCAAAGAAACAAACAGCTATCCTAATGATGAAACAGATGGAGCATTTAGTGCCTCCTTACCTTGCATGATGCACAAATGAAATAATAGCTGAGTTCAGTACTAAAGGGGCATTAAAACATCAACAAAAATATACAATAGGTATAATTCTCTATTTACCTGTCTGGACTTTACTTGAATAACCTAGGTGATGGATTCAACATTTTGATTTTCCATCCAATATGAGAGTGTACAAAAAGAAAGAGAGGTAAAAATTGTAGTATTATTTCATGCTGTACTGCGCCAGACCCAGGCAGGTATACAAAAAACAAACAAGTGATGTCACGTAATAAATCAGTTTAGGGCTGTGTTAGCTGAGGTAAAGGAAACAAGCCCGCACCAGGGAACATCAACCTCCCACCTCATAGGAGTTATTCAAAGACAATTACACACAGACTAACATAATCACCTTTAAGCTTTAGTCAACATTTTTATTTTGGTTTCATACTATTTTTCTTCTCTTATATTTAGATAAAAGCTAGGAAAAAATAGTAAGATTCTTTCGGGTTTGCTATTAATATATGACAAGAGAAGCATTTGCCTGATTTCACTATTGCCCACTTGATGAACTTACTATTATGCTCATTGTATGAGAGTTTTATCATATCAGAAGGAGTATTTATCTTTTTAAATCTCTAAAGGCCCAATTCAGCATCTTTGTTACAGGATTTTTTTATTTTATAAGACATTTTCAAAAGAATATTACATTTAAAAAATAATTTACATATAACTCTTCAGTCACTTGAGGCCTCTCTGACTTTGAGGTTTGTGTGACACCTGACCAAAACTTTAATATCTCTTTTTTTTAAATGTGATTGTTCTACAGAAGAAAATAAAAAGCCTAACGAGAAGATTGGATATTGAAGGATTCTTATCTAAAGAAATCCTACTGAAGTCAATCCTACTGGAGAAAAGATCTACAGAAAAATACTTTTTAGTGTCCTCAACAAAAACAGCTGGCCACCACATCACCTACAGTGAGACACATCCAACCAACCCATGGGGCTTTTAGTCTATGAAGATTAAGAATTCATGGAAAACAAAAGATCACTACACATTTGAAGGAACCTCCTTCATGAAAGTAAACAAAACAACAAACAACTGAGAAAAAAAGAGAGAAGACTCAAATCAATAACATTAGAAATGAAAGGAGGAAAATACAATGGATACCACAGAAATACAAAAGATTATAAGAGAATACTATGAAAAACTATATGCCAACAAATTGGATAACATAGAAGAAATGGATAAATTCTTAGACTCTTACAACCTCCCAAAATTGAATCAAGAAGAAATAGAGAATCTGAATAGACCAATCACAAGTAAAGAGATTGAAACAGTAATCAAAAATCTCCCCAAAATTAAAAGTCCAGGACCAGATGGCTTCTCTGGAGAATTCTACCAAACATTCAAAGAAGATTTAATACCTATCCTTCTCAAACTATTCCAGAAAATTGAGGATGATGGAACACTTCCTAACACATTCTATGAGGCCATCACCCTGATACCAAAGCCAGACAAAGAAGGTAAATTACAGGCCAATATCACTGATGAAGATAGATGCAGAAATCATTAACAAAATACTGGCAAACTGAATACAGCAATACATTAAAAAGGTCATACACCATGATCAAGTGGGAATTATACCAGGGACACAGGAATGGTTCAACATCCGAAAGCCAATCAATGTGATACAGCACATTAACAAAATGAGGGGAAAAAAACCCCACACAATCATCTCAATAGATGCAGAGAAAGCATCTGACAAGATCCAACATCCATTAATGATAAAAACACTCAATAAAATGGATACAGAAGAAAGTACCTCAACATAATAAAGGGCATATACGACAAATCCACAGTCAACATCATACTTGATAGGGAAAAACTGAAAGCCATCCCTCCGAGAACAGGAACAAGACAAGGTTGCCCACTCTCACCACCCTTATTCAACATAGTACTGGAGGTTTTGGCCAGAGCAGTTAGGCAAGAAAAAGAAGTGAAAGGAATCCAGATAGGCAATGAAGAAGTGAAACTCTCGCTGTTTGCAGATGACATGATTTTATATATAGAAAACCCTAAAAAACCCATTGGAAAGCTACTAGAAATAATCAACAATTACAGCAAAGTTGCAGGGTACAAAATCAACTTACATAAATAAGTTGCATTTCTATACTCTAATAATGAACTAACAGAAAGAGAACTCAAGAACACAATTCCATTCACAATCACAACAAAAAGAATAAAATATCTTGGAATAAATTTAAACAAGGAAGGCAAAGACCTCTACAATAAAAACTACAAGTCTTTCTGAAAGAAATTGATGATGACGTAAAGAAATGGAAAGACATTCTATGCACATGGATTGGAAGAATAAATATAGTTAAAATGTCCATACTACCTAAAGCAATCTACAGATTCAATGCAATCCCAATCAGAATCCCAATGACATTCTTCATGGAAATAGAACAAAGAATCCTAAAATTCATATGGGGCAACAAAAGACACCAAATTACTAAAGCAATCCTGAGAAAAAAGAGCAAAGCTAGAGACATCACAATCCCTGACTTCAAAATATACTACAAAGCTATGGTAATCAAAACAGCATGGTACCAGTACAAAAACAGGCACACAAATCAATGGAACAGAATTGAAAGCCCAGGAATAAAACCACACATCTACAGACAGCTAATCTTTGACAAAGGAGGTAAGAACCTACAATGGAGAAAGGAAAGTCTCTTCAACAAATGGTGTTGGGAAAACTGGACAGCCACATGTAAAACAAAGAAAGTAGACCATTGTCTTACACCATTCACAAAAATAAACTCAAAATGGATCAAAGACTTGAAGCTAAGACCTGAAACCATAAAACTTCTAGAAGAAAATATAAGCTTTATTCTCTTGGACATCCGTCTTAAAAGGATCTTTTCGGACACCATGTCTTGTTGGACAAGGGAAACAAAAGAAAGAATAAACAAGTGGGACTTTATCAGACTAAAGAGCTTCTACAAGGCAAGGGAAAACAGGATTGAAACAAAAAGACAACCCACCAACTGGGAAAAAATATTTGCAAATCATATATTTATGACAAAAAGTTAATCTCTATAATATATAAAGAACTCACACAACTCAACAACAAAAAAATAAACAGCCTGATCCAAAAATGGGCAGAGGATATGAACAGACATTTTTCCAAAGAAGATGTACAGATGGTCAATAGGCACATGAAAACACGCTCAAGATCACTGATCATCAGGGAAATGCAAATCAAAACTACACTAAGATATCACCTTACACCCATTAGAATGGCTATAATAACCAAGACAAAAAATAGCAAGTGTTGGAGAGGTTGTGGAGAAAAGGGAACCCTCAGACACTGCTGGTGGGAATGCAAACTGGTTCAGCCACTATGGAAAACAGTATGGAGATTTCTCAAAAAAACAAAAATAGAAATAGCGTATGACCCAGCCATCCCACTACTCAGTATCTATCCAAAGAACTTGAAATCAACAGTTCAAAGAGATTTGTGCACCCGTATGTTCATTGCAGCATTATTCACAACAGCCAAAATGTGGAAGCAACCTAAGTGCCCATTGACTGATGACTGGATAAAGAAGATATGGTATATATATACAATGGAATACTATTCATCCATAAAAAAATGACAAAATTGCCCCATTCACATCCACAACAACATGGATGAAGCTTGAGGGTATTATTTTAAGCAAAATAAGCCAGATAGAGAAAGACAAACACTGTATGATTTCACTCATATGTGGAAGAAAAGCAAACCCATGGACAAAGAGAACTATTTAGTGGTTACTAGGGAGAAGAGGGATTGGGGTTGACACAAAGGGTAAAGGAGTGCACCTATAAGATGACTGACAAATAATAATGTACAACTGAAATTTCACAATGTTGTAAACTATCATAAACGCAATAAAACAAACAAACAAATCTAAGAGCAAACAGACAAGGTAGGGAGTGATAAAGCATAATTCACATTTCCAGACTCACAAAATGGAGGTCAACCCAGTGGCCCAGGCAGCCACATAGCTACACCTAAATCAGCCTGCATTTACAGGAAACATCCGTCAGGGAGACCTAATATACACCAATCACAATCCTCCAACTCAGCTTTAGCTAGCTTGCCTTACCCTAGAAAACAGGACCTGGAGGCCTGATAGGGAAATCCTTGACCTCCTAGCCAGGCATGCCCTGGTCTTGCATTACCCCTTCTAACTTTCTATAAAATTTGCTCTTACCCAAAATCCCTCAGGAAGAGCACACCACTGCTTCTGAGGCACTGTCCTCCCCCAATCCATAGACTGTTTTCCTTTGAATAAAGGACATCAAACTCATTACTAAAGTGTTTTAGTTTCCTCATTTGACAGTTTTGACAGCCCAGATAGGGCCTGAAGACAGCTGCTGAAGATTCCTGGGATGGCTCCTAGACGCGGGTGAAGGTACCCACAGAGCCCTTTTGATTGGCTGCCTCTTCTGCTGCTCTCCCAGATCTCTGGTAAGCTTCTCTCAAATCAAGCTCTGCTTATTTTGCATTCTGAGCTCTTCGAGTTTGTTTGTCCTAATCTTTCCAAGGGGAAAATTGGGGTGTGAGACACTCCAGATTTTCACGGTGAAACAGTGGGCCACAGCATTTGGGTTTGTGACTGACCTCATCTACAGGGTGAACACTTCAGGAAGTCCTGACAGGTCTCAGGAACTGTGCACAGGCAGCTGGAAACAGTAAGTCTGGTTGAATTAGGGAGGATTACTTCAACAAGGGAAAGTAATGGGTTCACCTCAATCTAAGAAAGTAAGATAGCAGCCATTAGGAGACTCATAAAGCCTCAAGGTAAGTCCACAGCATAAACCACTGGGGGGCTTGGGGAAATAAATAAAGATAAGAAATTTGGGGTTTTTTGGCCAAAAGCACATCAAAATACAAGTGGGCTCCAAATCAGACTATTAAAAGCCATTAGAGTATCCACCACTACAAAGAAATCTCATGAGAGGGATAACAGATCTGCTGCTTATGTGAATCTTGAAAGCCAGAGACACAAAATTGGTGGGCACGGGTGGTGCACTTAAAAGTTGTTAAAGTGCTTACAACCTAACTATAAGACTCCCGTGTTAGGATAAGTTGGTCACAGAACATGTTAAATTGACACTAGGTCACCTGCTAACCTCGAGAAAATTTCCATGCAACAAGGTACACTGTAAGACACCACAAAATCCCAAACTCAGTGGCACCACCCTCCTAGGTATTAATTTGGCTCTGAGAGACTCAAGGCTTACCTAAAGAAATGAGATCCTCAAGTTTCAAAGAATTGAGCACACTACCTTCTGGCATACCTTATTTTATGTCCAAGAACTATAGGTCCTAGGAGCTGTAGAAATCTACAGAAATGGCAAAATCTTACTAAGACAACTTAGAATTACAGTGGCCACTATGAGGAACGTTCCAACTAGACAAGATCGTTCATTTAAGAAGAGCTCTTGAAAGTAAGAGTTCCTAAATCAAACAAACAGAATGAGATACCTATTTTAATTGGTATGCACAAGCTTCCAAAAGCTTTGAGATTCCAAAATGGCTTCATTGAAAGATTCGTTGCAAATGGTTAATGAAAAATTAAAGATACAAGGGGTTCCTAAAACAAAAGACTGTAAGACTAACATGACTCCTACTGATCCCCACTATCCTCCTTTACCTGCATAGTCAGAGTCTACCAATCCTATATCTGAATTGTCTTTCCACTCTGAAGAGACCACAAGACCATAAATAAAAGTCCACCAACTTAGTGGCCTTGCAGCCACCCCCATATCTACCCTTGAAGGAGGACCCCCATATGGGCCCTTCAGAGGGTTGACAGGACTCCCAGTTTACTCTGGTAAACTGCTACTAGTTATTTCCTTAAACAGCCAAGGAGAAGCTAAAATTAAAATTAATGAAAAAGCTTGGCACATTGTGGTAGATACTGAAGCTTCACTCTCTACTTTAAACCCCACTTGCTCAGGATCCTGCAGATGGGATCCTGGGAAAACTGGCAGAAGCCAGTGAAGGGTGAGGATTCTTACCAGAGTCAGCCCTCCCAGATCACTGTCTGCAGTGCCCAGTCAAGAGAGGAAGGTAAAATTTCACATTGTTCTTCTTTTCCAAATCCAGACCCATTGGTTATTGATCCATTCTCTCCCAGGGACAGCTATTCCCTTGTTGTTTGTCTCATTTTGTGTCCTGAGAACTTAGATTGGCAAGCATCAGGTTGGAGGCCCCCAAAATATAGCCAGACAGAAATGAGAGTTGCAACCCATTTGCAGCTATACACGGCCAGACTGTGTGAGTTCACATCATAAAAACTAAGCAATTGGATTAAATAATCTTAAATCTCCCTTTCATTTCTAAAATGATTTAATTAAGATGAGTTTGAATGAGTTCTCATAGTCCAATTATTAAGATCAACCCAGAAGCCTAAAGTGCTGAATTGGACAGAAACTCCAATTCAAACAAACGTAAGAAGAGAAAACAATTTATTGATTCACTTAATTGAGAAGGCCAGAAATAAAGCTGGCTCCATACACGGTTGGATTCAGAGGTCCAATGATGTCATCACAATTTGGTTCCTCTCCAGCTCTTGGCTCTGTCTTCCACTCAGTTGGCTTCTTTCTCCAGCTTTACATAATGGCCCCTGACAGCTCCAGGATCATAATCTCCCAGGATTATCTCTGACTGGACTATTTTGGCTGCCACATACAACCCTGAATCACTGTGGCCTGAGGTTCATACTCAGCCCTGATTAAATTGTGGCTTACACCCCTACTGCAAAATTTCTGTTATTTTCAGCTGAGTGCATTTTAACTAATACAGATTTTGATACAAGGAAATGAGGTACTGTGGAAAACATACTGGTTTAAAAGAAGGTGAAGGATACAGAACAGAGATGACCCTAATATTTCCTCTACTATTTCTTTCTGGCAATCTTATTATGCCATATTGAAGGTGTCAGTTAAACTATGGCCTCTTTTAGGCTGAAACTCGGTCAATGTGCCTACCAAGGGTATAGCAATTAAGACTCAGCGAGAAACATGTTTAGAGTGTTTTTAACACTTCTTGAGACCATCAGTGAAGTCTTATAAGAAAGAGACAAACAGGCTGAATGGGACCCACTGTAAACACAGAGGGAAGAAAAAATAGCTTCAATAGGAAGCACCATTTCTATAATCCAAAATACATGGAATTTTGTAGGTTAGAAAAGTTGAATTATCTACCTTAACAAATACAGTTATGAGTTGCATAACATTTCATTCAACAACGGACCGCATAGTTGAAGGTGGCCCCTTAAGGTTAGTACCATACAGCCTAGTGTGTAGTAGGCTATACCATCTAGGTTTGTGTACGTACACTCTATGATGTTTGTACAATGACAAAATGGCCTAACAATGCATTTCTCAGAGCATATCCCCATGATTAAGTGAGGCATGACCATATTAATGTTGATACAGATTGGGAGGTAGGTGATTTGGAAGGATATAAGATTGAGGAACAAGAAAAACATGAAACTCAAAAAACTCCTATTAAGTATACTCTGCCTGAAAATGGATGTAAGCTATTCATGTCCACCAACCCAAAGCTATTGCTTCAAATCTCTCCCAGGAACAGGCCAAATGTAGATAGAGGCCATTAAACTAAGATTCAAGGAAACAGAGACTTCTTGCTAAGAGACCAAAGTCCCAAACTCATAAACCATGACCACACTAAAATCTCCTGCTATGGTATAGCACTGAAAATGACAAATACATATGGATTCCACTTGACCACAAAGAGCTACAACTTAAATCTTAAATCTCTTGGACACACACTTATCAGGAGTGATCTGCTAAAGCTGTGTAGCCCTGGAAATGGCATCATACCCAATGTCTATCTCAGATGAAAGGCAATGGAGAAGAGTGATCTTCCCAGGAGGCAGGACATGGGGTGATAGAGGAGGACTGACAAGGAAGTTTATTCCAGAGAGCAGAAGTAGATGCTGCTATATGTAACACAAGAAGTCACTGTACTACCAGGTCAGAAAGCTCTCACTATTTCCAGCCAGCAGGCTATGGTTTATGCTATATACCATTGAACCGTGTGTGCTACTTCCTTTTTCCAAATAGAATTTTCATTGTTCTTATCCTGTCCTTTCTCCACTACTTTATACTAAATATGTTGAAGGTAGATAATAACAGTATTTTAGCCTTAATACAATGAGAAGCTACATCTAGAAATTGAAGAAGACACAAGGAAATGGAAAGATATTCCATGCACATGGATTGGAAGAATAAATATACTTAAAATGTCCATACTACCTAAAGCAATCTACAGGTTCAATGCAATCCCAATCAGAATCCCAATGACATTCTTCATGGAAATAGAAAAAAGAACCCTAAAAGTCATATGGGGCAACAAAGGACTCTGAATAACTAAAGCAATCCTGAGGAAAAAGAACAAAGTCGGAGTTATCACAATCCCTGACTTCAAAACATACTACAAAGCCACAGTAATCAAAACAGCATGGTACTGGTAGAAAAACAGACACACAGATCAATGGAACAGAACTGAAATGCTAGAAAAAGATCCCACATATCTATGGACAACTAATCTTCAACAAAGGAGATAAGAACATACAACGGAGAAAGAAAGTCTCTTCAATAAACAGTGTTGGGAAAACTGGACAGCCACATGTAAAGGAATGAAAGTAGACCATTATCTTTTGCCATACACAAAAATTAACTCAAAATGGATCAAAGACTTGAAGGTAAAACCTGAAGCCATAAAACTCCCAGAAGAAAATATAAGCAATACACTCTTTGACATTGGTCTTAAAAGGATCTTTTCAAATACCATGTCTACTCGGACAAGGGAAACAAAGGAAAAAGTAAACAAGTGGGACTTCATCAGACTAAAGAGCTTCTGCAAGGCAGAGGAAACCAGGAAGAAAACAAAATGAAAAGACAACCCACCAACTGGGAAAAAATATTTGCAAATCATATTTCCGGGAAGGGGTTAACCTCCAAAATATATAAAGAACTCACACAACTCAACAACAAAAAAACAAACAACCCGATCAAAAAATGGGCAGAGGATATGCACAGAAATTTTTCTAAAGAAGATATACAGATGGCCAATAGGCACATGAAAAGATGTTCAATATCACTAATCATCAGGGAAATGCAAATCAAAACTACACTATCACCTTACACCCATCAGAATGGCTACAATCACCAAGACAAAAAATAACAAATGTTGCAGAGGATGAGGAGAAAAGGGAACCTTCATATACTGCTGGTAGGAATGCAAACTGGTGCAGCCATTACGGAAAACAGCATGGAGATTTCTCAAAAAGCTAAAAACAAACACTATATGACCCAGCTATCCCACTACTGGGTATTTATCCAAAAAACTTGAAATCAACAATTCAAAGAGATATATGCACCCCTATGTTCATTGCAGGATTATTCACTATAGCCAAGAAGTAGAAGCAATCCAGTGCCCATCAACTGAGGACTGGATAAAGAAGATGTGGTACATATATACAATGGAATATACTACCCAGCCATAACAAAAGACAAAATCATCCCATTCGCAACAAGCTGGATGGACCTTGATGGTATTATGTTAAGCGAAATAAGCCAGACAGAGAAAGACAAACACCGTATAATTTCACACATATGTGGAAGATAAACTAAAACACGGACAAAGAGAACAGTTTAGTCATTACCAGAAGGGAAGGGAGTTGAGGGGTGGGCAAAAGGGGTGAAGGGATACATTTATATGGTGATTGACAAATAAGAATGTACAACTGAAATTTCACAATGTTATAAACTTTTATGACCTCAATTAAAAAAAAGAATCATATTCATAAAGGCAGAAGGAATGACTTGTATTAGGTAGGCAAACTAGCCACTTCCGCCACACTCTCACATTTATGTCTCCAGCTCAGACCTCCCCTCTGATTTCTTGACTCATTTTTCAAACTTGTTATTTAAATTCTCCATACCTAAGGGTTATAGACACCTCAACCTGAATATGTATAAAACAAAGCTAGTGATCTCCACACACAATCTGTCCCTCTATGATGGTTAATTTTATGTGTCAATGTGACTGGGCCATAGGGTGCCCAGCTTTGTGGTCAAACATTCATTTGGGCGTGTCTCTGAGGTTATTTTTAGATGAGATGAATATTTGAATTGGCAGACTGAATAAAGCAGATTGCCCTCTCTCATGTGAGTGGGGCTCATCCAATCAATTGAAGATCTCCATAGAATAAAAAGGCTGAGTAAGAAGGAACTCCTGCTGGATGCTTGAGTTGGAACAGCAGTCTTTTCCTGCTTCAGACTGGAACTTACACCTTCACCTCTCCTGGTTCTTAGGCCTTCAGACTCGGATGGAATTTACACCATCGGTGGCTCTCCTGTGTCTCCAACTTGCTGACTGCAGAACTCAGCATTTCTCAGCGTCTATGAACCAATAGACCAAGATGAACCAATTTCTTCTAATAAATCTCTCTCTCTGTTTCTCTGGATAACCTGAAGGCAACCCCATCTCGGTGAATGGTACCACCACTTAGCCACTGAATGGCCCTACCATTTACCCAAGTGTACCTGCAGAAATCTAGAAATCATTCTTCATTCAATCTCTACTGACCCCCTCCTATGCATTGAATTTATCACCACGCTTCCTTCTGGTGTATTTAAAATCAATCCACTTCTCTCCATTTCCAATGTCACCACTTTGGCCAAGTTACCGGATTCCTGAAAATTCTAAGTGGTTCCCCAGCTTCTATTCAGTCTTTTCCAATACAATTTGCATGGAGATTTTAGAGTGATCTTTTGAAACCATAAATCAGATGCACTCTCCCGCTCAAAATCCCCCAGTGGATTACCATTGCACTTTATCTTCCCATGGTCTATAGGGTCTCATGAACTAATTCATCTACACCTCTCCAATTTCATCTCATTTGCTCTCGGCTCACTTTCAGCCACATCATTCTCCTCTCTGTTCTTCAGATATAGCAAGCCCTTTCCCTCTCTGCAGTTTTGTACTATCTGGAATGATCTTCCTCCACCCCGTCACGTGGCTAGCTCGTTCTCATCATTTAGATCTCCCCAGATTGGCTTTGTCCATCCCATCTAGTCAATCTTTCATTATTTAATCATATATCCTTTCATATCAGTTAATCATAATCTATAATCCCAATCTGTAATTATTTTTCATTTACTGTGTCTCACTCTCCAACTAGAATATGTGCTCCCTCAGGACAATGAACTAGTCTTTAGAGTTAATCAATATTTCTAGATCCAAGCACAAGTTCTTAATCAATGCTCAAAAAATTTACTGAGTGATTTGGTTTATTCATTCAACAAATATTTATTGAGGTCTTTGAAGGAAGCGTTCCAGGCACTGGGAATACAGCAGTAAATGAAAAGGCCAGAATCACTGCCTTCATGGAGTTTACCCTCTAGGGAGGGAAGACAAAGACTAAACAAATAGTATGTCAAAAGGAGAATATTTTTATGAAAAAAGCCCTCTGGGCATTTGTTCAGAATATTTTCTCTTTCTCAGGAATTAGACAAGGACTAGATGCCAAGAAAACATTAGGAAGTTTGGCATATAATGTCCCTTTCAAATAAGGCCTTTGAACTTGCAAATGCTATCATACATACTGAAGTGTCAGTTACCCTGGCATGTATGCAAAAGGCTAATATCATCTACGGACCACAGGGAGGAGGAGCCACTAAATGCTTATTAACTGAGATGATGATTGGATAGGCAAATATACATAGTCAAACTCACTGTGAACATTCACAGTCTTAATTATTCCAAAGCCAAAAAGGTCAACAAGATGGAATGTGACATACTGATTACAAATGCCAAAATCCTGAACCAAAAGGAAGCTGGAGTTTTGGTAAGAAGAGAAAAACAGAATAAATTGGATACCAGATTAGATTACTGCCTGTCAGTAAAGTTTACAACAGGACTGGCCACCAGCTGTGGAGAAACTATAAATGAAAGACACGCCATCCCAAGCCATCACGGCGCTCCTTGCCAAGGCTCCTGTCGACACACAGCTGGGCCTCTCTTGGCAAGGCAGTTGATGTTCTCTTTCAATTTATCAACAAGTGCTTCACTTTTGTTGAAACCAAGGACCAAATAATTCTAACATTTTTCATAGCCAGTGAAATTAATTGCTGAATTCAGGCTTTGGGGATTATTTTGCCGATAATTTCTTGCCCATTTTCAAGACAATATCCATTTTCACTGTGAGTGTTCACAAGCTCTCATGACATCTCTGAGTCATACATTTCAGCCTCAGTGTGTTATGTGATTCAAGAGGCTCTACTTGGTGCAGGGAAAGTGGAAGCCAAAGGCAAATGGAGAAAAACTCTAAGCAAATGTTACAAGAAAACAACAATGATGATAACAATGTTAAAAAAACTGACAATTATGAAATCAGGCACTTTACTAAGCACCTGATTACACAGTATCCCCCTCAGTCCTCACAGCAGTCTTGTGATATAGGTACAATTATTTTCCCCATTTTACGAAAACAGGAAAAGAGCAAGGAGGAGACACAGATATCCGCAGTGTGTACCTATTTTGTTTTGGAGGAAGCAGGAAAGTAAAGTGGGAGGGGAAAAAGGAAAGTAGCAGGATAGAAAATAGTGGATTGACCACCTTTGGTTTTACTCAATATACGCTACCAGTATAGAGTTCAAAGTGATCATAAAGGAAAAAAACTCACTTCTTTAAGAAATCACGGAAAGTGGTTTGCTGTGCCTAGTAACCAGCACTTCGTGTTACTCCATGTCAACATTTAGAAGAGTAGACTATTTCATCATCGCTGCAATGCTTATCTTAACCTAATCATGAATACATGGACAAGCCAATCCCCACAGAAATTGTGCATATCCCCCTGGGACCTATGGGACTCGGAAGCTGGGAATGCATCGTGTCCATTATTCTATCCCCACCAGTTTACGTGAGCCTGACATGTAGGAAGCAACTACCAAATGAGTGTTGAGTGAATAAGTCCACAATTCCATCAGCTCCCACAAATAAAGAAGTTGCAAATTTAATAGGACTAAACCCTGCATTTGGGGCAGAACAGCAAATAGATTTTTATCTCAGAAGCCACCACCAAGAGAAAGGCAGCAGCTGTCTGAGCTGTTGTGTTGAGTGGGATTATAACACTGCATAAGGCCTCAGTGTAAAAATGATCCTTTGACAAGTTCTTTTATTCTTGTTCTTAATTAATTTTATTTTCTTCCAGCTTTATTGAGGTATAATTGACAAACAAAATTGTAAGATATTTAAAGTGTTCAGTGTGATGATTTGATACTGATAAACATTGTGAAAGGATTCCCCCTGTCAAGTTCATTAACACGTCCATCAACTCACATATTTACCTTTTTGGGTTTTTTCGGTGAAAACATTTAAGTTCTACTCTCAACAAATTTCAGTTATACAGTACAGTGGCATCAACTATAGTTACCATGTTATACATTAGATCTTCAGACTTTATTCATCTTATAACTAGAATTTTGTACTTTCTTACCAACCTCTCCTTATTTCCCCCACCCACCAGCCCATAGCCCCTGGCCACCACTTTTCTGCTGTCTGTTTCTGTGAGTTTGACTCTTTTTGTCTTATAGATTCCACACATAAGTGAGACCATGTAGTATTTGTCTTTCTCTTTGTGGCTTATTTCACTTAGCATAATGCCCTCCAGGTTCATCCATGTGTCACAAATGTCAGGATTTCCTCCTTTTTAAAGGCTGAGTAGTATTCCATTATATATATAAATATATCACATTTTCTTGATCCATTAATACATTGATAGATACTTAGGTTGTTTCCACACCTTGGCTATTATGAATAATACTGCAATGAACATGGGAATACTGATATCTCTTTGAGTTAATGGTTTTGTTTCCTTTGGAGATATACCCAGAAGTGGGATTGCTGGAACATATGGTAGAGCCTGCTCTAATGTGGCTGGCACATAATGACTCTCCAAGAGATGTTGGCAGAAACACGAAAGGCCCGGTACCTCAGTATCAAACTTCACCCCGCAAAGCTATAGGAAGAGACTAATGGCTTAGAGTAACAGTACTGATGCTAAACCAAATTGTTCCAAGAGGCTTTGCTGGGTAATTTGCTTTGCCCTTTGCTTCCTTTGGATAGTAGAAGTGTGGCTTCGTTGATTCTCATCATCTTCTTTTTCCCAATTCATCCCAAACCCAAAAAACCTTATGAATCTCAATTAAGTGTAAGTTCCTTCATGAGATACATGGGAAGTGAAAATTTAAAGTCATAAAATCACCATCTTCTAACGTGATCACACTATATAGCTTCCTTGATTGCCACTGAATGTGTAAAAAGAAAATCAGAAGATCTACATCTCGTACCAGTTTGAAGTGCATTTCCAAAATGGCATATGCTGTGTCATCTGACACTTAAAGAAAGAGCAGGAAGAATGAGCCACAGTGAGAAAGGTGCACAGTGTTAGGTTTGCTGAGTCAGAGGCTGTTGAACAGCAAGAGTTTTGGGCCCCGTCTGTATACACTACAGGGATCTGGAGTAGGGTTAGCTTGGAGGCATTTTACAGTAACCAAGTACCTGCTTGTTCAAGGCCTGTTCGTTACTGCTTGCTATTTTTCCTATGCAATACAGCATAATGAGCCTAAAAATCGATGCTGGGAGCCTGGAGGAGCACAGGAGCTGCACAGAAATGTTGAAATAAGAGAGAATTCTTCCGAAGGAGCTGAAAGAGCACGGTAGCCCTCCCCCATTCCCCTGCACAAAGGAAAGCTCACGCAAAGGTTACTTTCCTTGTGATTAAGAGTCTACACAATTAAAATTTTTAAGTGGCTGATTGAAGGATAATGTAGCAGATTTTATTCAGCCTAGTATACCTCAAGGGAAATTTAGCTTTCCTTTATTACTTTTACTGCATGCACACATTTTTCCTTAGAAATAAAAATTAAACCTTTGTACAATTGCTTCCAAATGCATTTTCTCTTTACTCTAATAATGGTTTTCATGAAACATCTGTAGAAGATTAAAATATTCCTTTTTAAAAAAAACTGCACACAGTTATCAAGAAACTGATGTAAAATATGAATATATATAAAGAGAAACAACCATCTGTTGCTAAATATCCATCTTCTAAGTACCAAGGAGTGCTCTCCCCTCCCTGCTATTTGTTTACCTTTCAGGTGATTATTATTGTCAAAAACATGTAAGAATATATAGAGGGATGGAGGTATGAAAATTTCAAAAAGAAATGGATTTTTCTCTTTTTCATACTCTTACAGTTCCTTACAGTGATATGGATAATCAGAAATTAAGACTATTTGCTGAAATCCTTAGCTGCCTATTTTTCAATGAGCTTAATTTTTGTATACTTTGAAGTCTAAAATAGGTAGAAATAAGAGAAATACTGAAAGACTGTTGGGGAGGTGTGGTCAGACCTACAATAACAATGGCTAATATTTGTTAAATACTTCCGAGGCATTGGTCCCTTTTAACACAGCCCTCCTCCATGCAGTTGGTATTTTGTTACCATTTAACAGATACCAAAAATGGGGTTCAGCAAGGTCAAGCTACTTGCCCACAGCCCTACTATCAGTAAGTGGTAGAGTTATGAATCAAAGCCAGGTCTTCATGAAAGAAGCACCTGTTATTTCATAAGTAAGAAAAAAATAAATTACCAAATATTGAATTGAATCATTCTAACACACTGTCAATTTTTACATAGAAAAATAAGCTTGATTTGCCTCAGGGAGACAAGCTTTAAAAAAACCATACCTCTTTGAAGAGTATTTTTATGCCCTGATTGCATCTAAATTCTACCAATCTAATTAGGGACATATTGTCTTTTTCTAGATTGTCAAACTGTTGATGAAGAGCCACTTGTTACGTTCCTCACCATTCTGTCGCTAGAAATCAAATTTAAGAATTTTATTTTATTCCTTTATTCTGTCCGGTGTTCCACTGTGGCTTTGAAAACTGCACTTGGAACATTCCGATTTTGAGCAGGAGCATATGTAGATCCAAGAAGACCTCAGCAGGAAAAATGCTACCACACTGTGTTCAATGACATACAAAACCTCTTCTATAAAGTTCTAGAACTCCCAAATCATTATTCTTTTGGGTGAACTGTCTTATCCACCTACACACATTTAATTTTATACCTTCACTCCATAATGTGTTCATTTATTACACATACCCACTGCACATTTTCCCATTCGATGAAGAATATGGCTCTTTATTGTTTGGCTCTTCTTCAAATTGGATTACTGAAGGATGTTTCAAAGTTAATGACTTCAACTTTCGGAAATAAAACCTCACTCACCTAAAAGAAAAAAATCACACACGCACGCACATGCACATATACTCATAAATTCCACAATTTTCGGACCTATGTCCTGATATTATTCTGAAGAAGAAAAAATTACAAGATTGGAAATTTAAAAGCCAAACTTACCACCAGCAGACAGAAATATCAGCCATTAACACCGTCAGCTATTATCCTGACCCTCTTCCAGGTGCTTTACATATACCAATTCATTTAATCCTCACAAAATCCAACAAGATAGTTCCTATTATTTTCCTTATTTTATTGATGAGGAAACAGTTGAAGTAATTCGCACAAGACCATGTATAGTGAATACAGAAACCGGATCTAAACTGTAGGAGTCTGTTTACAGTGTACTAGGTTTTCTTGTTTTTTTCTATAATTTTCTTCCTTTCTTATAGTACACATATAATCTAGAACTATGATGGCAGCCAATTTTTATAATAACTGACAAATTTGATGAAGTGGTCAGTGGTATTCCAAATTATCCACCTCTAGCTTAGCTTTCAATTACCAGCAGTGCCCACTGGAATGAAATAGTGATTTAAGACCTCCTCCCAAAAGTGCAAAAAGGATTAAAGACAAGAAGATACAAAAATCTGTCCCTTTTACATCTCCTAACAGATTTCATTTTATTCTTCAGAAAATTTACATGCCTACCGAACCCAGATATAAAAAGTGATGAGAAAAATTCTGCTGTGAATTATTTGAAAACATTATTTCTAAGTGTTACTTTAGGGAGGGAAAAAGGAGCTTGCTCATTTCAGTCCATCTGTGTTTCAGATCACCTTGGAAAGGTGAAACACAAGTTGAGTGTTTATTTCCTCTGGATAAGTCAAATTCTTTCAGAGTAAGTATTGCCCATCGATTCCCACTGAGATCTTGATGGTCTGAGGAAAAACCAAATTGATCATTTGTGCTCCAGAAAAGAAACTTCTTATCAGACTTGAGAACACATCTGGCAATGCTGCCTTTAGCTATATTGCCTGGACCCCTTTGTCGCCCTGAGAAACTATGGCTTCAAAATGTTCCATTCATAATGTTTTTGTTACCTATAATATTTTGCTTCATTGAAAGTTTTCCAATCTGAAAAGATTTATTTCCAGTGAGGTTGGTTGTGTCTTGGTATTCCCACCATTAATTCAATAAAAGTTCTGAGTATTCACTATGTGCAAGGTATTACACTAAACACTGTAAATAATACATAACAAAGATATAGTAATAAATCAAACACAACTTCTGTTGAGGAACTGCAAAAAATATATAATTCAGGATAAGGGAAAAATTTATATTGAATATTCCCACTGAAAGGAATTTTTAAAATTTAATTATCATAGACAAAGAAACTAGTTTAACTAAAACGGGAGAAAAGAAATTTGAAATGATAGTGTGCCATCTGCCTGACATGGGGCAAGTCACTGTACTGGAGTTATTTCATTTATTCCTAACAACAAACCCATGAACTAAGTCTTATTTCCATCTTACACTTAGAAAGTTGTATGAGTTGCCCCTGGTTGATGGCTGATCACAATATTATAGTAGGTGGTAGCTCTCCTGGTCCCCAGGCTATGTGACTGCACATTCCATTACATTTTGAAGAAATCTTTGGAACTGGTAAATGAGATGGTATACACCAATGCTTTAGCATGGTACCTGACAAGACTAAATGCTCCACAAATAAGAGCTGGGGAGAGTAGCGATAATGGCAGCAGAAGTAGATTGAAACAGCATCTGAACCCTCCAATGCACAAAAAGCCACCAGGAAGACCAGCCAACCTGTCCGCACCACACTCCTACTTTCTTTACCACAAAAATCCTAAAAGTCAGAAATTCCTGTGTTTCTTGCACATGAGATTGCTTGTGACATTGCATCTCAACCCTCAGTAACTCCACTTAGCCACTGCCACTTGCCTTTTCTTTACTCGTCCCTTCTTCGTTACCATGTTATTTGCATAAAACAATTTTCATTCCTTCTTTCATTCCACTTCCTCTCCTCCCAATCCACCTGGTAACTTTTGTCAGTAACAACTGAGATATTCCTCCAGAGTTTATACAATGACAGATAATTTCACAAAGTACCTGGACTCACCTCCATCTAAATTATTTTAAAAATTTAGCTCCTAAACACAGCTGGGCTGCTATCAGCTATTTGAATAAGTTTCAACAACACTGAGTCTACCTCAAGGTTATGCCTTCAGCATCATACAGAAATTACTGTAGATGAAGGAAATATGATACAAAGAAGTAAAATAGTTTATTTTATGAAATTTCCCTGATGTCTTGGCTGGTGGAGAAAGACAATTTTGACAACAGAGTCTAGCTGTTGTACATACAAAATATTCCCTACAAAATAACCCCTCTTCCCATGGATGCTAAAACGCAAGACCTTACGCCTGTATAATAACTATTGATTTGAAGGAAGGAACTCTTTCCTGCTTTAGCCGTCATGTTCTCTCGAGATCTATAGTCCAACCAGATAGCATTATCTATTCAAAATGTATGCGGACGTCTGATTACCACTAACTTTCACCTCCTGTATAGGCAGGGGATTTAGATCTATAAAGTCAATATTTAAAGCAACGTTCAGACCATGGCAGTTGTTTGCAATCACTCAATTCATTGAATGAAGCAATTTGTGTCCGATTCCTATGGCTTAGATTTATTTACACAGACTGAACCATTGAGTGTCATTTGATGTTCCAGCCTTGTTCTGAGGATGGCACATAATTCAGGAATGCTGAATCAGAAGAGCCATCCTAGGGGACTAATTCTCAAGAACCAGGATAACATATATCTGCTTTGTCGATTTCCATTTAAGCAGAATTAGAGGTTACCTTACCAGATGCTCTAAGCACTAGTAATGAACATGCATTTCCCCCTGTGAGTCTTATAATAAATTCAGAAAAGGTCCAGTTCTGACATCCAAAGGGCAGCAACATTATATCACTGACAATATGCTATTAGCGGTCATTTTCACTTATTACTGCTCTTCAGGCTTATAGTGGGGTGGCTGATGTTTTGTTTCATTGTGTCTTCATGGCATTTTCCAATTTGAGTGAGAGAGCAGCACTTTTTATGTAAGCACTGTAATTTTTCACACAAAGTGTAACAATAGCTTCTCATGGATTCCACCCATTAAAAAACTCAACATCGCACTGGAGGATCGTCTTCTCAATCAATTACTGGACAAAACAGCAATATTCTCAGAGTCTGAAGGAACAGAATTGAATCTTCATCCTCAAGGGGCTGTCCAAAGATACCTCCTAGTCCCCACGTCAATCAAATGTTCAAACCCTACCCACTGTACAACTGGGCAATTTTTTTCAATATTCCCTTGTCTAAGCATTCCATTACCGCCTCCAATCTTGTCCAAGATGTCTTTGTAATAAAAGAAGCAATAAGTGTTTCCTAAATCACTGCAGATGTCTGAGTACATTCCTTTTTTTTAGTGAGGAAGATCGGCCCTGAGCTAACATCCTTTGCCAATCCTCCTCTTTTTGCTTGAGGAAGATTGTCGTTGAGCTAATATCTGTGCCAATCTTCCACTATTTTATGTGGGATGCTGCCACAGCATGGCTCAACAAGCAGTGCCAGGTCCACACCCAGGATCCAAACCTGCAAACTCCAGGGCCACTGAACTGGAGCGTGCGAACTTAACCACTATGCCACTGGGCTGGCCCCCTGAGTACACTCTTATGCAAATGATTTATAAGGAACTTTTTTTTAATAAAGGCCTACCTGTTACAAGTCATTTGATAGTTAACCAAAGAGAAATAACTTTCTGACTTGTTTCTTCCAAAGAATAATGAAGACGAGAGAAGAAAAAATGGAGGAAGGGAAGGAAAAAGGAGAGATTGTTTTGGTAGAAAGTGGAAGTAAGCAAGGAAGAACGGCTTTAATCACCTGGGAATGGGGAAGGCATTATCGACAAGGATGAGACACACAGATTTCTGTGAGAGCTTTCACTGGCACAGGCTGAATTCAAGCACTTCAATAGAGAAATTCTCCATCACAGAACAGAGTATTTGTCTACTAAATTGGATAAAAATGACATAGCGGACAGTTGTCATTGTTCAGAAGCCTTGTTTACATTTGGGGAATTCCCCACATCCTAAGTCCCAGTGAGAGACAGGACTGAATTCCAGACAGATGCTGAAAGTTCCAAAAACTCACTTCTGGGGCTCCTTCAGTAGGTAGGGTTTGGGCACATGCACTGGTCCCCAGCCACTGGATGCTCCTGCCCCAGCCTTTAAATTGGAAGGCAGTGTGCAAAGATGCAGGACTGGGGAGGATGCCTACTGCTGGATGGGTTGAGGGAACAAGATTGGCTCCTCAGGCAACAGTGAACGTGAGACAAACGGCAGATCTAATTCAGAAATTTGCACCCTCAGTTTTCTTCAGCAGTTTCGTCACCAGGCCTGTTCTACGACACCATCTTGGGCAATTTTTTTCTTGCTACAGGGCCCCAAACTGGTCTTCAAGCTCTCCTATTGATTCTGTGGCCTACCCAATATTATTTTATTAAATTCCTTTTCTGCATAAATCAGCCAGATTGATGGAGTATATAATTTCATATATATAAATATAAATGCTTTATCCAAACTGTAAATAATCAAAAATGGCACAGTCTTGGTTTTATAATACCAATTATAAAACCCAATTACAATACATAATATATATGAAATATAAATATGAAACATGTATATGAAATTATATATATATATATGAAATTCCCTACTCTAGTATAACAGATTTCTGTCAAATTCTTATAATTTTACAACTAGGTAGAGGGAAGCAATCATCTTATTCAACCGCATTCTTTTACAGGGGAGGAAACCAATACCCAGAAGGATTAAGCAGATCACTAAGGGTCAACCATCTGATAGCGCACAGTGGGGACTAGAATGATTTTCAGTTCAATGCCCTTTCCACCACACCTGCTGACAGTACCTTGATTGTTTGGGGTGTTATTTTTGCTACAGATTCCTTTTGGTTTTCGTTTTATTTTGTTTCGTCTTGTTTTGTTTTAAGAAAGATCATTCTAGGATTATATTTGGTTATCTGGTAATTTATTAGCACTGAGATAGAGTGACCAAGATGAGGAATTTGGGAAAAGGTGGAGTTAACTAAGACTAAGAGTTAGAAAGGCCTAGTGAGTGACGACACGGCAAGTGAGTTTACGCTATAAGATTCCCTGAGGAGAATGCTCTTAATCAAAGCCACATCCTTTTGAGTGGCGCTGCTTAGCTGCTTCTGCTGCTCCAGACCCCAGAATTTTAATGGAACCCAGTTCACAAATATGTTTGTATAACTGTTAGAATATTTCTTCAACCATGGACTCCGGGAAGAAAACAAAACGATTCGCTGAAGAGAATTGAACTCACAGTATAGCATGAGAACTATCTACATATTAAACAATTAACCACAATAATATAGACCAAACAAAGTTTTCCTCATCACATTCAAGCATCGACTTCTGATTCCTGCAGGCTTTGCAAGAAGCTTATAGTTTAGCCTCTATTTTGAATCAGATTGAAATCCTTTTCTTCTTGAATCGTCCAAGTGTTACGGATGGTCATCTGTATATGAATGTATCTGTCCTCCATGCTACCTTGACTTCATGCTGCCCTCATAGATCAGAATCATAATTTTTTTGTAAAAAAAACCTGTCCTTCTCTAAACCCAATAATTACTGAAATTCTTCATAGGATGCTGATATTCTAATGGATTTCTCGAGAAATTTGCTTCTCTCCAATATGTTCTGCAGAATGCCTGGCACTAATATATTCCCAATCTTCTCTAGAATGGCTTCACTAATCTGAGCATTTGGTCCTTTAACTAACCCATACTTTAAATTTTTGATTCTTCATTTTCTGGCATGATATAGAAATGAAAAATCTTTCATATTAATCATTCTTTGACAAGTAGCCTACCTTATTGGTTAAGATCCAAGTCGAAATCAAATTCACCAGTGTGCAAACATGTGGACTGCATGAAACGCTCCCCCAGGATAGTGTGCACAGGTGTGTGCATGCACACATGCACATGCAGGCACACAATTCCCAGTTCACATCCAGTATCAAGTGGCTTTCAAAGCCGAAACACGGAGCCTATTGGATTGCCACATCCTTTATCCCCAGACTCTCTTGAAACTCTATCTTTTCCCTAAGCAGAAGGTATTTAGTCGTATCTCCTTAAGAAATCCAATTTTAATGACTTCCCTTCTCTCCCAAAACGGGGCTGAACTGACAGTTTATTTCTATCACACTTTAAAATGACTTCAAATTACCTCCACTACAGAGGATCCATTGTGTGGGTTATCCAAACTATAAACAATCTAAAAATGACACATCCTTGGTTTTACGATGCATTATCTTTCTGAAACCACATTACAGCATTAATTATATTTGGCTTCAGCAAATATTAACATTTCTTTACATGCCCTAAGCCCGAACACCAAATGAAGAGACTTGAGTATAGGCTAGAATCATGCTGAGCCCCAGAGAAAGCCAAACTGAAAGTTTAAACCACTAACAATAACCTACAGAGCAGTTAATCCTTACAGGAGAGCTCAGCTTTAAGCCAGCATTTGTTCCATCCCCTAGATGGTCCAGCGGGTCCGTCCCTTCAACCTCGACTTAGATGATCTTAGCTGGCCTTGCTGGTGGCATTGTCCTTGATACATACAGACACATAAACTGTTTTTAATGATATATTTCAGACCCTCAAAGTAGGCAATCAAGGTCTGGAAATGCTATTATTTTAAGAGCTGCAACACTAACCCTCTATGAGTAGTTCACTTTCCGTCTGCTTTTGACTGAAGTCTAAGGGTCCAAACGTTTAAAGTCGGGAAGGTAGGAGTGGGGGCAGAGGGCAGCAAAATCACGTTCACAGCAGGATCCCTGAAAACATCAAAACATTGTCTGTTCTTGTCTTTTGTGAAGTCGGCCCTTCAGCTATTTGTTCAGGTTTCCCTACCAACTTCATGATGAATGAGGTTTTCCAAGGGCTTGTACACACAGCACTGTTATTTCTTTGGGGCTCGGTGAGTACTTTAAACAGATGAAGACAAAGAAAGCCAGCCATATAATTCAGTGTCTGATTGCTTTTTCACATGTCAGTGGTGAAAAGCACAACTCTGCCTTGAGCAGCTCTGAGTGGCTGCCTGATTGAATCCAGTAAAGGCTGATAAATTTTGGAATGCTCTTTCAACACAAGAAAAATAGCATCTAGATGGAATACTGTACTACAGCACTTTGCACCTTACAAGAGAACCCTAGAAATCAATGCTTTTCACCATTGGACATGAAGAGGGAAAAGCTAAAAGGCATTTCCCATACCCTCCCAGTAATCACCATCTGGAGGATGAGAGCTGACCCACATATTTCTTAACTTCAGATGATTTTTTGAAGTGTTAACTGCAATCATAGTATATAAGCAATAGGTTACTAATTTAGAAACAAATTAATTTTAATAATAAGCTTTCTCAGAAACAAAATTTTGGAAGACACAGTGAGGAAAGAACAGATGGAGTTTACTCTTTCTTTATATCCCATTTTCTACTGCCTGAGGAAAGAAAAGTTCCATTTGCTTTACTCCAACAACTTTCCTGGCACAGGATGAGAAAAGAGGGGTAGTACTGAGATTCATGTGGGCTGTGCCTTCGGAGCCCAGGAAACCACTCCACCTCTACAAATAAGAAAATCCCATCATATGGGAGAGAGTTGACAAAAGAAAGGGATGAGAACAGGATGAAACCTTGCGATACCATTTAGTGCAAAGAGGAGGAAACACTTGGTTGCGACCTCACCTCCATGACTTTACTTAGTTGCAGACAAATCACCTCTTGTCACTTCAAAAAATTCTCCTGAGTCGGCTGGCTCCATGGCCAAGTGGTTAAGTTTGAGTGCTCCACTTCGGCAGCCTAGGGTTTCGCCAGTTCAAACCCTGGGTGCAGACATGGCACCACTCATCAAGCCATGCCGAGGCGGCATCCCACATGCCACAACTAGAAGGACCCACAACTAAAAATGTACAACTATGTACCAGGGGGCTTTGGGGAAAAAAAGGAAAAAATAAAATCCTTAAAAAAAAAACTTCCCCCGAGGGTAATTTTTGCTTACATATTGCTTTGAAAGAGTTGGTGTAAAAGGCTTTAAGTAACACATCCGCAAGTAGAAGCTTTCCCTTGGACACCAGGCACAGTATATGCCATACAGCTAAACAACAACAGCTCACAGTAAAATTACACATAATCAAGAGTCTGTCCACTGAGCCAAATACCCCTCGGGCCCATTCTGAGGATTTTATGGTACATATATTCCAAGCTTGCATATGGTGGACCTATTGGTTCACGCACAGCTGTTTTCCTCCTGTTAGTGCATGATTATTTTCAAGTGTTTTACTAGAACAGATGTTTTAAGAGCATGCTGAGTATACGTCTTTCTTCAACTGACACTTTTTTATTTACATAAACAGCAGATTGCTATGCTGCTGTCCTTTTGATTCAGGGGAGGGGTACGAGTGGAATTGCCAGATAGTGTCAGTTTTCTTCAACATTCTTAAGTAGAGGCACTTCCATCTATTTCCACCCCCATAAATACTACTGGCAGAGGCCCTCTCAGTCTCTCTCCCTCTGTCACTTATTCTGTCTCTCATTCTCTCACCAGATTGTTTGAATTTGGTTTTTCCACAAGACTTTTCCTTTTTCTTTTTTTTTTTTTTGTGAGGAAGATTGGCCCCGAGCTAACAAAAAGCTAACATCTGTTGCCAATCTTCCTTGTTTTTTGTTTTGTTTTGCTTGAGGAAGATTGGCTTTGAGCTAACATCTGTCCCTGAGCTAATCTTCCTCTATTTTATGTGGGATGCTGCCACAGCATGGCTTGATGAGCAGTGCCAGGTCTGTGCCAAGGATCTGAACCTCTGAATCCCAGGCCACCAAAGCAGAGCATATGAACTTAACCACTATGCCACTGGGCCAGCCACCACAAAGAGACTTTTTAAGCTGGAGCAAACTGAATACACCAATGTCATATATAGAATGCAATTTTCTCTGTCAGGTTTGTATCTGCTCCAAATAGTTGAATTTAGATAACAGCTTATTTCCTGAGAGTCAACATGTACTTCTGCTTGAACCTACTGCAAAGTCAATCCCATACTGGCACTATAAAAATCTGTTACCATGGAAAATAATATTCTGCCACACATTCATCAAAAGAGGCTGCCAACCTTGTCGTTTTTGCATCAGCAGAATGCACATAGCCCTAAACAGAAAAGTTCTCCCATCCAAAGAACATGACTTCAGGTCTTTTAAGCATGGAATATACATGGATTTGGGCCTTTAATAGGATGTTAAGTGATTCTCCAAAGTATCTCAGTAGGTAAGTAAAAGCATTTTTCTGACCCTCACTCCTTGCCAATTTATAAACTGCTTCTTTCAGGATTAGCACAGTCCTTCAAGAGACCTTAGAATTACTCTAAATTTAGAATATTTGAGGAAGCTAACTGAGGTAGGAAGAGACTGATTATCCTTTTCAATCCCTCTCTGTCCGTATAGACGTGGCCTTCCTCTTCACAGTACTTGAATTCAATACAACTTTGTTCTGTGCACAACTTCATCTTCACTTCAGATCTTTAGGAATTGTGATTCAAAAGGCCATTTCATATCTATCTTCCTTCCACAATGAACCAATCAGCTCATAGTCAACCCTTCAATCAACATTTGTAGAGTTCCAGTTATAATTTACGTACTTTGCTGTGTGCTGGAGACATTGGTGTGAGTAAAACATGGGTTCTGTCTGGCAGAGAAGAAACACATAAACAGATTGTTCAACTACAAGAGCATTGTTCAGAAAAGAACACCAAGGACTCCAGGAAAACACTCATTTTCTCTCAACACAGATGGATTAACTCACTTTGAGTTAGAATTTCTATAAAAAGGATGCTCTCTTTTGCTCTTCCATCCAATTCAATAATTCTGTCTGATGCGAAAGAAGAACTAGCATTGGTGAGAACAACTGTTGAGCACCAAATCAGTGTAACAAGAAGGTAAATGGGACTTTTCCTGCAATTGGGGCATTTCAGTTGCACCACCAAAACTGAGGACAATAGATGATGAGAAACTCCTCTTTCTAAGGCAAGATGTTAGAGCATTCTTGTAAGACTTATTAAAGGTGGCAAAACTAGTCTTTCAGTGACCATCTCCCACCTCCAGCCCACATAAGAGAAAGTTAGAGATTCATGAAGGAGTTTATTTAAAGGGAATTTACACAAGTAGATCAGGCAGTGCCATCGTCTCCCCTCTGCCTCCTATAGGTGCTCTGCCTCCAAGCCAAGTAAAGAAGGCCCTCAAGAGAAGCAATCAGAGATACTGGGAGTTTCTGTAGGAAGGGACATGGCTTCTCACTAGCAGATGGCTCCTTGATGAGTACATCAGAGGCCAGCCTTATGCTGCAACTGAAGGGGAGTGCAAGAAAGTTCTTGGGAGAAATTAACACAAATCCCTGGATTTGGTGGAAATTCAGTAAGCAAAGACTAGTGGCAGCCTCGTCCCTGTAAAGCATAAAGATAGGCCATCTAAGGCAAATGACAATGACAGAAACAATAATTACAGGGCAAGAAGGGAGGGACAGCATTTGCTCAAGCTTCAGTGGAAATATGTTTGAAGTTTCTGTGGCCAACGGTCACCTTAGAGAGTATCAAGGCATGAAATGCCTTAAAGGGCCTCACCTAAGAAAGCTGACTGCCAGGAAAGTGCCCCACAGCAGGAAGAATCTATGGATATACTATGGAGTCTGGCATAGATGAATAAGGGCCAAAGTGTGCATTAACCCATTTGAGGGTGGAAAAGGGGAGAGGGAGCCACTGTTAGAACATTTGTTATAGCAGTGGGAATCAATGGCCAGATTATAGCAGCATCAATCACATCAGTCTTTGTCCCCTTTCTCTAAATCCACCCTCCTACACCACTGACCTTGAGGGTGCCAAGAGCACAGCAAATAGGGGAGGATTGGAGAACAAAGAATGCAAAGAAAGAGACCAAATCCCATGCCCTTCTGGGTCCTGTAGCTATACCTTCAGCCTGAGTAGCAGCAGAGGTCAGAATCTTTTAATTGAATGGGAAGTTGAGGTTGAGATTGAAAAAAGATAGAGTCTAGAAAGAGAAATCCAAAAAGCACAGTGTGATAAGATAAAAAAAAAAGAGCCATTCCTGATTGAATCCATTCAGCCCATTCAATAAATCAATTACGCAAGTGAAGTCAGCATCTATGCAATAGAAGGGTATAGAAAAGAAGTGGGAAAGAATTCAAAATCTTTGTAGGTATCTGTATTTGCCAGCATGGACTGCCATAACAAAATACTGTAGACTGGGTGCCTTAAACAATAGAAATTTATTTCTCACAGTTCTGGAGGCTGAGCTGTCCAAGATCAAGGTGCTGGTCAATTTGGTCACTGGTGAAGGCTCACTTCCTGGCTGGCAAATGGCCACCTTCTCACTGTTTCCTTACCCGGTGGAGAGAGAGAGCGAGCTTCTTATACAGACACTAATCCTATCATATCAGGGCCCTACCCTTATGACCTCATTTAACCATAATTGCTTCTCTAAGGGCCCTGTCTCCACAAACAGTCACATTGGGGGTCAGGGCTTCAACATATGAATTCTGGGAGGAAATAATTCAGCCTACAGCAGTTTCATTAAAAAAAAAAAAAAAAAGAATTGGGGAAAGCATCTAATGAGAAAAAATAGTAGGCAATCTCTACCCACACATAAAATATCTTAAAGAAGTAAGAGATAAAAATGTGTATGATTTTGTGCTCAAAGCTTCTGTGAGGAAAAGAATTGCTAAATGATACGTAAGTACAAAAATGAGAAAGAAAGGAAATTCATTAGAAAAGCAAATGACAAGTGAGGGAAAGAGGAAAAAGAAAAAGTGAGCTGGAATCCATTGTCTTCATAAGAAACTATATAACCAAGTGAATGCATGTGGAGTGTAAGGTTGATTTACGGTGGGAAATAAATTTAAATATAAATGCCAAGTTAAAAATTATGTAGGATCTTACACTTTAAAACTGTGAGTTTAAAGAATATATAAGAATGTGCAAAAGTTCAAAATAAAATTGAAGAAAGAGAAATTATAGACAGTGAAAAAATATGCATTTATTGCATTTATAAGAACCTGAGTTGTAATCAAATATTTGAGGAAAATTTGTTGGCTTGCTTGAAAGAATAAAAGAAAATTTAAATTTACTAGACAAATGTGTTGATTATTTGTTATAAACTGTGAAATAGTCTGGGCTTCTTAAAGGAAGAAAAATCACAGTGAGATATGAATGTAAAGTAATAAAGTTCAAGATGGGAGACTCTGCGTAGCCCTTGCCTCTTCTCCTTTGAAACTCATTAAAACAGCAGTTAAAAAAGACACAAGGAAGTAAATTCATAAAAGCACTAAGAACATATGGGACACCAATGGACCAGATATTTTTGCAGATTTCTGGACGACAGAGTATGGAATAGGATGGTACTATGTATACACGAAAGCAGAGGGAGGCACCACTCAAACCATGATCAGAAGGGAGAGCTAAAGCAGGAAGTTAATCGTGGAATTCTCTGGAAAGTGCAAGTAAAAAGAGCAGGAGGGCCAACTGCCAAAATTTCAAAATGCAACAAAATGGGTAGAAAATAAAGTTGAAACATCTTTCAGAATATAGAGCAGTAAGGACAAAGAAATTGAAAATAGCGCAGAAGATGAGACACCAAGGTTGGCCAGCATATGATTAACAGGAATCCTATAAAAGGAAAACAGAGGTACAAAAGAAAGGATTCCATTTAACCCTGATGAGTGGCCTGCGGGCATGTATTAGAATCCAGAAGAAAAGAAATGGAATCCTAGCACACGACATGTCTCAGCAATAAAAAATAATTACATACTTACAGTAATATAAAGATTGATTATTTTTAGCCTCAAAGGCAACAAGTACAGGCAGAGAGCACAGAAAATATGGTAGTAATTGCAGGACAGAATGTAAATGTTATCAACCTTGCCAATATAAAAGCAGAAATTAAATTGAACAAAGGTGGGAAGAGAAAAATGTAAAGGAGAGGCAGAGGGAATGATAAAGGCACTAATGATTTCATCTTAGAGCAAAATCAAGTCAATCGACTAAAATAAGGGGAACAAGAAATAGAATTATTGATATACTTTCTAAAGTTATGAAAAGAACCAAGTTTAGGAGAAGGAGATGAGCATGGAGGATGAGTGAGTCAAATCCACATCTTTCATAGTAGGGAGTAGGTGGAAATGGTGCAAGGTCATTAAATCAAGACATAGTGGTTGACAAGTTCGATTCAGATAACTGCTAGATGTTTTTTTTAACGTGAGAAGAGATGCTGGTGGAAATAAGCCTGTGAGTGTGAGAGTTAGGGCAGGAGAGTTTCGCTTCTCATCCTAAGCTCTTCTGTGTTCTGATTTCTTACTTTGGGCCTATATTACTTGGACAAAAACAAATAAATAAGAATGAACTCATCAAAAGTTAAATATTAAGCAAATGCCAACTGCTTCCATTTTCCAAATGCTGACTGAAGTCAAGACTACAGCCAGGCGTGGACAATAGGTTTTAATCTAGCAAGAAATGGACTGAAGAGTAAAACAGCCAATGTAAATAACTCAAAAGAAATGCATAGGAACTCAATCAAAAGAAACACCTTTTTCCTCTCTCTCTCACACACAAACAACCCCCACAGAATTGGCACATGTGATTGTCCCCCTGCAGTCTGTTGAGGACAATCAGATACTGGCACACAACACAGACAAAGTAATGACTCCTTCACAGATTCAAATAATAAATCCTTGGATGAAAATTAATTCATTCTAGAAATAAATTGTGTATTCAAAGACACAAAATGTGGAACAAGCGGCAAACATCTTTTTATCAGCTTTCCCAAATATAATTACCAAAATAGACAAATATCCCAACAATCCTACACGTAGGACATTTGATTCAACCAAAATGTGGGTTGACAAACTTTTTCTGTAAAGGGCCAGGTAGTAAATATTTTAGACTTTGCAGATCATACTCAACTCTGCCACTGTAGCATGAAAGTTACCACAGACAATATGGGAATGAATAGGTGAGGCCGTATTCCAATAAAACTTATTTACAGAACAGGCTGTGGGTAGTATTTGGCCCACAGGCTGTAGTTTGCCACCCCTGCACTAAAGGATCAGGACATTAAGACGTTTTCCAGTTATTAAAAAGATAGCCCATAGTCCATAACTTAAATCACTCGTGCTAATATTATAATATCAAATACCATCCCATCCATTACTGCTATATGTAATCCTGATATTTAAATGGCTTTTGAATAAGGTCTGGTCAAATAAGACTAAAGCATACCCATTCCATTCCTCTTTCCTTCCCACCATACAGACAACAATAAAATAAAAACCATGATAAGGTTAACTATCCCTGGTAAGGGCCCCTTTTATATAGCTAACATATTTGATCTCCTATTTCTCCACCAAAATGAGATCCCCAATAGCTTCAAGTATATATTCTTTTGTTACATTTTGAACATAATGTCAAGGAGCAAACTTGTGGCACTCTTCCCACAGCAGTTGACACTGACCCCTAGCTTTAGGAGATGGCTCATAAAGGATGTTTATTGCTTCAAATAAGCAAAATTGTATAAACACAAAGATTAACACTTGGCAAGGACATGGATGGCTGAAAAATGTCACTTTAACCACTATCAAATCATATTTATTAAGCAACTTGGCGCTCCTGGGACCTGAGTGAACACGGTACTAAGATTTTTTTTTTTAGTGAATTGGCAGTGTGGATAAAAAGCAAGATTCAAAAATAAAATCAGCTTCCATATCAAAATCTTAATTATATTTGTGATAGCTGTGAGCAAAATATGGTCCTAAATAAAATTTTAGATAGCATTGACAACATGACCAAAAAAGGATGAAAAATCACAAGTGACAAGGTAAAGCATTTGATACATGACCAAGAAAAGAATAATAAAGGATATCTTCCAACCACACAAAGAAATCTTTAGGACTGACGGGCAGTTTGTGTCAGATACTACATGGTTATAATGCCCAAGTGCAAAAGGAAAAAATCCAAACCTTACAAATCACAGTATATCCAAGATGGAAGGAGGTTGACAATAATAACCCCTGGCACAGGTACAAAGAATTTAATTCTAACCAAAATGAATGTTTTACAACGTTAAAAGACAGGTTTGGGGGAAGGGTGTTCTGTTTTGTTTGGTTGGTTTTTGCAGCTTTAAGGAGAGAAACAAACTCATGCACCTACCCACTAAATACACACCTGGGTACACACAAGCATGCACACAAACACAACCAGGAAAGCTATTTGAAATTCACTAAGGAGATCTTTATAAATGATCGATTCTACCTCCAGCCACTTCAAATCGCTCCTACGGAAAGAATATTTCCCAATTCTAACCAGAAAAAAAATATATGATCCATATACAAAGCTTATTTGTTCAATTCCTGCCCCAATCTTCACACATTTTTTTTTCTTTTTTTACAGATTGGCTCCTGAGCTAACATCTGTTGCCAATCTTTTTTTCTTCTTCTTCTTCTTCTCTCCCAAGCCCCCGAGTACGTAGTTGTATATCCTAGTTGTAGGTTCTTCTGGTTCCTCTGTGTGGGGTGCCGCTTCAGCACTACTTGATGAGCAGTGCTAGGTCCATGCCCAGGATCCGAACCAGCGACACCCTGGGCCACAGAAGCGGAGCACGTGAACTTAACCACTCGGCCATGGGGCCAGCCCCTTCACAGATATTTTTTAATCAACATGCAAATGAGGCATGCCTCTCTGCAAAATTCTTGGTTCCTTATTTAACTTTAGCATTAAAATAATAATTGGCACCTAAAGACTACTTCTTAGCCCAAAAGCTTTCAGCATTAAAAACTGTATGAGCAGCATTTAGCTGAACATAAACATTCATTATAAGAAATAGGAAAGAAATAGGAAACCATTATAAACAAAGTCCTCTTTTCCTCAGAAAAAATTGCAAGTGGAAATAAGTCTAAAGGACTATCCAGTGCACTTTCCTGTCAGACCTGCCTTTGCCCAGTTTGTCCTGGTACACATTCTGCTAGGCCTGTCCTGTAAAATGATCCATATTTCTGATATTTCTTGTCCCCTATCTTGTTATTAAAATTGCCCATTATCTAAGTCCTAAATAGGTGACTAGCTGAAAATCTGAGAAACTATTTCTACCAACGGTATCTGTGACCATTAAAGGAGACTGTGTTAGCCCTTCTCAAATAACAAGTTCATTTTATCAGGAACCTTAAACACTGTGGGCTGATGGGAATTCTGAGTCCTATGACTGAGTAGATGAGAAAAATAGTTCAGGTCAAAGGGGCCTTAAGCATCTGTGGAATATCTCACCTAGTCAGTTTTCTATTTTACCTACACATAGAACAGCAATGTCCATTTGATGGGTGAATCAGGAAATGTGGACTTTGTTTAGTGACTTAAAAGTTCATAACTTCAGGTCAGAGAAAAGATTTCTCCACGAGAGAGAAAAATCTAAAAGCAGAGAAACTCAATGTGTAGAGAGAGTGGTGAGATCACTGGTGAACGGCATCTTTAAGCAGGCCATCTCTTAGTGTCAGTTTAAAGTTCATTCTTAAATCTCCATGAGGCAGGATGTTCCTGCTTTCTAAACATATTAATTGAACATTTAAAAGTTAATATGTCTGAGATATACGAACGAGATAAAGAGATTGGCCATGAACAGATGATAGATAAATTTCATATACCTTTGTATTTACCACATGATATTAGAGACAAGAGAACAAACCAGTGTTTCTCAAAAAGTGACCCCAGAACCACTCATATCTGCATCAGTTGCTACACCTTTTAAAATACATGCTCCTCGGCCCCACCAGTGAATTTCTGATTCAGAATCTCTGGATGAACCAAAAGATCTGCACTTTTAGTAGCTTCCCTAAACAATTTTAACAATGGTATTCCCACACAATCCCACGTGATGTTGCTTCCAGGTCCTATTTTGTTTACTGAAGTCCAACATCACCGCAGCAAGCAAAATATCTTCAGAAATAAGAGTTTCATAATCAAGTATCTGAAAACAGTAGTCACCTCCTCCCAAGACCACCAGGATATTCTCTTGGTGACAGCAAAAGCATAAGAAAGCAAATGAAAACATTCAAGTCCTCTTTAAGGCATAGACTTGAATCTGGTACATTGTCACTTCTCCCTCATTTTATTGGTTAAAACAGCGACGTGGCCAAACCCAAAGTCACACAAAACAACACTATATATTTTATAAAGATGCATATCTGAAGACATGTATCAAACACATTCAAGTAAGTATTGACAGGGTAGAAGGAATAGGGGTGGGGTTCTGAGATGAAAAATGAATAAATGAAACAAGAAAGGAACCTTGCACAGCCCAAGGAAAATAATGTTTTATATTCTAAGAATTATGAGTAGCTCGATATTTTGCAAATGAATTCTGCACCCACTCCCCAAAGAAAGAAAAAAGAAAACATCTTCAGACTGTTGAAGTAATTTAACCAGGTGACTGACTTCTCTAGGTTAAGTTCCTTATCTGCTAATTATGGCTGAGTTTAGGCCAGAAATGTTCCTCTTCCAGCTGCACCATATGGATTCTTATCTAATAACACCCTCAGTCCTGTAACTAACACTAAAATTCTTAGTCTATTTTTAAACCAAGTTAATTTTATTTAATAAGATATCGAGTGCTTGAAATACTTCCAATGTTTGAGTCTAGCTGATGTGTCTTCGAGAAACTTATGATGGTAACTTAGATAGGAAAGATAAGACAAATACAAAAATGGATAAAGAACACATCATTTATATTTAGTTTAACTTAACTCTTCTTTTCTTTGCAGCCTGTGTACTAGGCTCTGTGAAGGATACAAGTAAGGCGAAGGGGTCGCACGGTAAGAACCAAAAGAGAGTTACAAAGCATAAAAGGTTTCAAAGAAAGGAAAGATCCCATTGAGGACATCAGGAAAGATTTCATAGACGAAGAGGCACAGAGGAGCCTGGAAAGAAAGGTAAAATTTGAATCAGTTCAGATGTAGAAAAAAAGAAGGCAATTCCAGAAGGTAAGAACAACATGAACAAAGATACACAACCAGAGGTTAGAACTTATAAGTTTTAAATATCACAACACAGAGGTTCAAATAGTCACTGTATCAAACATTTCACATGAGTGAGCCACTGCATCAGGTCCTGGAAATACAAAGATTAATATAACAGAAATCCCTCCCTTGAAGAGCTCACAGTTTGGATATAACTGTGTTGAGTTCTTGACATGGATAAGCTCATGAAAAAGAAATGGAAAGAGCAATGTTAAGAGGTACGGTGGCAGAACCACGGAACAGTGCTACAGATGGGAATGGAGAAGACGGAAAAGCCAGAGGAAAAGGTTAAGAAGGAAGGACATGTGAAAAAAATATTTGCAATTTATATTTATATCAAACTCAAAGATCTAACACACCTCATATACCAAGAACTTGTAAAGAATGAGAGTAAAAAGATCAACAATCCAATAGAAAATGGGCAAAAGATAGGACTAGGAAAAAGAAATAGGCTTTAATCATCTGAAAAGATGCTTAACCTGGTTCTTGATAAGAGAAATGTAGGTTAAAACCATGATGAGATACTATTTCTCACAAATCAGATTGACAAATACCCTTATGCTTGACGGTTCAGAGTACTGTTTGCAAGGCTCTAAGAAAATGAGCGCTTTCATACACTGTTGGTGGGAGTGCAAAATAGTGCAGCTGCTGTGGAGGGCAATTTAGCGCTATCTAGAATATTTTCAATTACATAAGTGGCTTGCATTATATTTCTATTGGACAGTGCTGCTTTAGATCTAACTACCACTTTACAAAAAATTCGGAGGAGAGAAAGACATATTGAAGACACCCCAAGATTCAATCAGCCAGATCCAACGTGAGGAAAATTCTGACAAATGATTCATATTCCAAAATAGAAGGCATGAACAGGGGAATTGAATGCAGACTGATTCCTGAATGATTCTAAGGAATTATCATTAATGCTCAGGTGTGCTAATGCCATCAGGGTTATTTTCTTAAGTCTTGAGAGATACATACTGAATTATTTATAGTTCAAATTATATGCAGTCTGAGATTTGCTTTAATCCCCTGCAAAATAAAGTACGAGGAGATAGAGAAAATCAGAAGAGCAAAGAGTTGACCATTATTGAAACTGGCTGAGAGGTAAAGAGGGATTCATTATACTATTTTTTCTACTTCTGTATATGTTTGAAATTTTTCATAGTTAAAAAGGTTTTCAAAAGGGAATTACATGCGATAGAACAGTATCATCTGGAGAGTGCCATGTCTTTGATGCTAAGAGAAGGGAAAATTGAGCGTCAGCCTCCAGCACCACAGAAAAATACAGGAAGAGGGCACTCAATAAAACCACTGAGCTTATCAATTTCTAGGACAATTACAGTCTGAGAAAAGGTGACAGATATAAAAGCCAGACTGCAAAAGTCTGGAAGAAGTGGTCAACGATGGAATGGCAAAAATATATATATAAGACAATTCTTACAAGGTTTTTAAGCCATCGAGGAAAAGAGAGAAAATTGATTTAGAATACAATTAAGTGTCACGATGATTAACAATTAGTACCATAGTAAGTATCATTAAGTCAACCCCATATTTCCAAAAGACATTAAATCTTTAAAAGTATTATAACACAAAAATGGCACTAGTTTAGGAATCAGAAAATCTAAATTCTAATTTCAAACATTAACTGTAAGAGCATATTCATTGGTGGAGAGAAAAAAAAAGTAGCTTTGAAGATGTAAAACTCTGGGAATGTGATTTGGGGTCATGCTTCCCACAAGGTACCTGAACAGTGGAGAGGATCTGGGCGAGAAAGCAGAGCTGGGAGAGCAAAACGCAATGTTTCATTCAACCAGTGGGCTCGGGACAAAACAGCCACCCCTGCTGTGTAGACGAGCGAAGCTAGAGGGATTCCTCAAACAGAAAGAGAAAGACGTAAGCAGACACAGGCTGGAGAGCGAGTCTGCCTCTTGTTACTGCAAGGAAGCAATTTATTACAGTCGGCCTATGGGAAAGTCCGTGTTGACTTGGTCCACATGTCCCCTGCCATGAACTCTCTCCAGATGTTAGCAAGAACTGCTGAGCATCATCAAAAAGTTAAACAAGGCTGAACCATCTAGTGAGGCAAGTTTAAGGGAAAAGGTCAAGTATGAGGACAGGAATTCCAGGGGCCCACAGCACTAAACTGGAAGCTCTTGCGTCTAACTCCAAATATCTTGAGAATAGAAAGTATATCTTCCATTCATTTATGCAAAAAATATTTATTGAGGCCCTAAGATGCATTAGACTCCATGCTAGGTGGTCGAGATGGAAGAATGAATGGTATTGACCACAACAGCACTAACGCTCAGAACAGTATAAGCACAGTTTTGAATTCAAGAGGACTTTCCCTACAGGTGAGAAGCACCAACTGGGATTGAGGAGAAGGATCATTATGTTCCCACATAAAAACATCTTCCTGAATCAGAAGGAGCTGATCTATTTCACCCACACCTTAGGGAAAACCAGGAAGCAGTTTCTCGTAGAAAGCAATTACTAACAAAGCAATTGCAACTTGTAAAGTAATACAGAGAAAATAATAGTTTAATAGAAAACTGAGAGAATGGTGGGCACAGAGAAATACAAAGGAATACAACTTTACAAAAGATAACTCATTTTATCAAAACTTCCCATTATGAGTAGAAAACAACTTCCACTGGTCCTGGCAAGAGACCCTGGACAGGATTTAGAACGTGGAAGCAGTTAAAACACAGATCCACTTCAGGTTAGTAGTAGGATTGCCAAATCTCACCTGCCACTAGACAGAGTGGAATATGGACCAGAAAATTACACACGTACTCAACTCTATGCTCTTGTAAATTCTAGCATGCTTTCTCTTTGTTTTGAGAGAAAAAAATTTTTTTGGAAAACTACAACTTTATTTTGGTTGAACTGAACTGTCCTCACCTTTATCAAAATAGCAAAAGGAGCATAGGACAAGGATCCTTCCCTTTTCTCCAAAGTAAGGTCCTGGAATTGGAGTAGCTCAGAATCTGGCAATAGTGACAAAGCTGAGGTTGACAGAAGATTTAAATCAAAGAGGAAGAAGTAGGACTCTGCTTCCAAAGCATACGACTTCCTTCGGAATTCACCCTATGATTATCTTGAGCAAGAAATTCCTTGCTCTACTGCTCCTTGATCTCCTTCTCCATTCCACAGAGTAACTCCATCCACAGATATGTAACAGTTGGATGCTTCACCAAGTACTCACAGGTTTCACCTGACTTCACGTGATTGGTTGGACAGGCAATACCGCCAGCTGACAGAAGAGAGCAGTGTGGAGCCTTTGGCTTGCGCGAGTTCAGTCCCCTGTTATGCTCAGTGTAACAACTCTGAATATAAAGATATAAATGTGTTCTCTCATCAAGAAATACAAAATCAGAAAGCAGTTTGGCATTTAAAGAAGAGAAAGATGGGGAGCACCCACGGGAAAAAGAAAAAAAATTCAAAAGGGTTATAGATTTGGGGGTGGTAGAATGACTGGCCAGATCCACCCAGATAGTGTTCTGTCTCAATTAAACACACGTTCATGTGCTTCTTTCCTGGACTTGCTGTGACAATGTCATTTGTCCATCTTTTGTTTATTTCATTTCATGAGTTCCTTGTCATCTAATTAATGCTTTTAAATGAAACATGAAATTTCCTTATCAATTCATTTTGAAAATATATTCTGACTTGTTAATCACTCTCTTCTATAACCAGAAGATTTCTATAGCTTATATTACAAGAAATGACACGGGCAATTATCGTTAAAAACCGAGCAGAACAAAGCTATGGTAATGAGGAGTGCTACAATTCATTCACCAAGACGCTAGGTGATAAAAGGATAAAATGAACCTACCTCTCTCTTTCTGATAACAAAGCAATTACAACTTGTAAAGTAATACAGAGAAAATAGTAATTTAATAGAAAACTGAGAGAATGGTGGGCACAGAGAAATACAAAGGAAAACAACTCCACACAAAAGATAATTCACTTTATCAAAACTTCCCATTATGAGTAGAAAATGACTTGCCAAAAATGTCAGGATGCACAGCAATATTTTTCCCAGGAAAAATAATTTTCTCTTATTAGTATTCAGAAGGTTGTTGGCAGAATGATACAATGATAAAAGTTCATTCAGTCTGTCTTTGAAAGTAGTAAGCAATAAAGCACAAGTTGAGGTAAAGTAAGGATAGCAGGATAATACACACACACATACACCCACAAAGATACACACACACACATTCATACAAATATATACAGACATACACAAACTTATGCACACAGACACAGACACTGACACGCATACACAGACATACTTACACAAATATACACACACATACTCATACAGATATATGCACATAGATACACACACACATTCATACCACCCCACAAACACACACACGCACATAAATATACTCGGGCTTAGAGACTAGAATTCTAAGGAAAAGAATCATGGACCAGAGACCACAGGATTAACATTCTGAACAGGGAACCGACATTTGGACAAAGAGAGATGGCAGCCCTCGTGACCTTCAAGGCTATTTGGGAGCGCTCCAGCTGCCAGGACAGCAGCAGCAGCAATTCCAACGTAATGCCAGCTACGCCCAAGCTGGCAGAAAGCACATCTGTGGACCAGCACCAGTCCAAGAATTACTGGTTGAAAAGAGTTAATCAAGGAACTTAAGCATTAAACTGACAGCTGAGGCATTTAAGCTTCTGTTTGTAGCCCTGAAACTCACTCTTGGAGTCTTAAATCACTTCCATTGTTTCATCTTTAAATTGGGAATGGCACCGCTTACCTGTCAGGGATGCTGCGAAGATCGGGTAATGATTATAAAGTGCACCAGAGCTAAGTATTAAATATTACAAGATACAACACAAGCTAGAGTCTGGCCTACACAGCTGACACGGGCTCCATACTGCTCCTGTCACAAATCATGTCACTCTCCCAGGTGTTATTGATCGCAAAAGAAAAAGCCTAGAAATCAGGCTTATTTCCAATATTTAGGGGAAATTGTATCTTCCCACAATAGATGTGATAATGGTGTCAAAGTGGATACAAAGAGTGTACATCCTTTATGAATGAAGAACAAAATGCCAAAGTGAGTGTTCTTCTGTTTCTTGCATACAGACCACATCTCTCTCTCTCTCCCCCTCTCTCTTTCTCCCTCTTTCTCTCCACACCCTCCCCATGCCCTCTCCCATGCTCCCTTACTCATTCTTGCTTGTTTATGCTCTCTCAAAAACAACCTTATTCGTAACCCTAGCTTCTCAACTTTAATATTGAATAAAGTTGATGTCACATTTACGCATAGTGTAACACATTTCAGCCCTTTCTGAAGTCTCCACAACCCCGAATGGCCTGTCCCAGTGAGGAGCTATAAACCTAGAGGTTATGAATATGTGGTAAAGCAGTTCAACCTCTCTCCACTTCCTTGAATCTCTCCCCATAACATGCTCAAATTCCTCCCATGGTGGTAAATTCACCCTTCTCGAAGCCTCTTCCATCTGGGAAGTTCTAATTATTTGAAAGTTACATTGTATATTGATCTCAAATCTGCCTCCCAATAGCTTTCATCTCTGTTCTAGTTCTGCTCTTTGGAGCCACACAAATATCTAATCCCTCGCCTTCATTTCTGCTTTTTAAATATCTGATAACAATTACCCGCCCCACCAAAACGCCACGAAGACTGGGTGGGAATTCTTCAAAGTTTTGCTGTTACCAGCATAGAGAAAGCTTACTTGAGCTTTTCAAAGGATTGCCCAGCTTTGACAGTCTCGGGAATTTTTTAGAGAAATCAGGATTTTATTTCAATATTAAAGGATTTATCAATGTCTGCTTCTTTATCGGGGTACAATCAGGTAATTGTAGATAACAGAAGAGGGCAGAAGTTTCCAGGTGCGTCATGGACAGGCAGAGACACATATGAGCATGTCAGATAGCAAGCTAGCCAGTCTGCTTGACTTGAGCTGGGAGCCTGCACTGCAGGGTAGCAGAAATACATGTTGGTGTGTAGAATTGGGATAGATGTCAAGGAGAATGTAAAGCTCAAGAATGTTTTGAAACTGATGAAATGAGCAATAAAATTTACAAATGTCTAATGTATTTGGTTTTCGCTTATTCTGTGAGGTTTTTGGATAGCATACAACTCACTATTTTGCCAAGTATGTAAGGATTGTTTTCAAAGCACCTGCTATTTTGCAGACACTTTTCTGGGCACTGAGAACTCAATGGTGAAGACGATAGACAAGGTCCTTGCCCTCATGGAGCTTACGTTCTAGCGAAGGTGACAGCACAAAAGCAAATAAATGCAGATTAGTGTACAGTGTGCACTAGAAAAACAAATCTGTATTTCCCAGCTGTATTATCTTAGATATTTTTAGCCTCTCATCTTCAATTTTCTTATCTCTAAAATGAGTATTATAACAATCCCTAAAACATAACGTTATTTGAAGAATTAAATTAGATAACATAAGATGTTGGCACAAAGTAGTTGCTCAACTAATAACTAAGGTTATTATGTAAACTTTGCCATCTACTTTCTTCCTGCTCCACAGAGTTTGTTCCCAGCAATCTGTGGGGAGGGAGAAGCTGGGGAGCTGGACTTTACTGACTCTCCAGTTCTGTCTGTTCTGCAGCTAGATGAGTCTTGAGCCAGGTAATCCACACTAAGGCAAGGCTGCTAACCTTCCACGTCTAAGGAGAAGAGTACAATGGGTATTGATGCTTCCTCCTGCCCTGCTTCCTCTCCTCATTCTTCAGTAACTGACTTGCCCTTGGGAAACCACCCTTCCCACACTCAACCCATTTGTTCCCAGTGAAGCAAGTCTGGTCCAAGAGCAAAGTCCCCCTACCTCCATGATTAGCACGGTGACCGGGAATGGCCCCATAGACAGAATCCCAGAATCTGCTGTGCGGCTATCAGGAAGCGGTACATTTTTTCCACTTGACTTGAAATAGAGTGAATGTGAACTTGGACCTATAAGGGGCCCCCTGATCAGACAAAGCAGAAGGAAGAACCACCAAAAGAGGGCAGGAGACTGGGTCCTGGGGAGAGCTTTTGGCCCTCTAAAGTCACTCTGAGGCGAATGGATATTTGTGTTACATAAATCAATAAATTTCCTTTTTATTTAAGCCTGTTTGAATTTGAAATGGAGCTTCTGGCAGTTGAGGCTGAAAAATTGTTCTTCTATATCTTTAATTACACTATTATCAAATTTTCCCCACAGCTAACATGGTCCAGACTTGGATGAAAGCTTAAATGGTTCTTAAAGGAAAGACTTTCAGTGACAGTTACAAAGTCATACAAAATTAAGTGGAGGTGGCAAGAGTAGAGGTAGAGGGACATCGAGTGTTTGCCTCTGGTCATCTACTTTGCTCCTCTCAACACCAACCAGGGCAGACCTCCAGGGCTGGTCCATCTAGACTTCCAGGGCTGTTTTCCATCCAACATAGATGCTCTCCAAATCGTTCAAAGTCATTCCATTTGTGCCATCCTCATTCTCTATTTCTCCTCTTGCTTCTTTACTTCCCACAACCTCCCACCCACCCACCTCCCAATGCTATTGCTGGGAGTATGCACCCCATCCCTCCTTTTCCCAGAATCTGCCTCTTCTGCCTGCGTCACTGTCCTTCTGTCCCTTCTTCAGTCTTCCACTTCTACCTCTTCAGGCTTTGAATGGCAGTGGCTTTTGTTGCCTTGTTGAGTTAGTAAAACTCTACAGAAAGTAAGGGATATCTAGCTCAGTATCCACTGAGCGGAGAAGCTGCAGCTGTTTCTCCCCAAGGATCCAAAATCTAAAAACATTTCAATACCACACACAAAAAATTCTTTTAAATACGTAAGCCTATCAGTTTCCATTGGAAATTCCTCTTACTCCTATTAACATAAGTTGTACTGCATTCTTTTTTTATGGCCTTATTATCTCTTCTTCTTGACCTCTTCCCTAAGTTTCATCATCAAGCATTCCTCACACCAAATTGCTTTTCTCTGATTCTTGTGGAAGAGGGGCACATGCTTCACTTCATCTCTTTACATTAACATTATTAATTTCTCTTTTGTGGGGTAGGAATAGTTCACCAGACCTTTCTCTGGACTGAGGGAAGCACTCCTCAAATGGCCTACTGCCATTTGTTTTGATATCACGCTCACCGGGCAACCTTGAGTCCCTCCTTCAGATTTCTTGGTTTCTAGGGTACCCAGAAAATGATACATTCTGGCCACTGAAAAGGAACATCCACCACTGCCAATTAATAAGCTGGCATTCTGATTTACACACTGGCCCCTCATGAGTCTGGATAGTGTGTTGGTATCTATAAAACTATCGGCTTCTGGATATCCTTTTGGATGAACTTTCTGGATCAACAAACTGGAATAAAAGCTTAAACGTAATGACCCACCAACACACCACTTCCCGCTACTTCCCCTGTCATATAATCCAGCCAGCAGCTCTGAAAATACCTGTACATTTCAGCTGCCTCTAATTGCAAGACATAGTACTGGGACCCTGATATTGGAAGATAGAGGGAAGAATCGCGGGAAGGTAAATGAGTAAGGACCAATATAAATACTCACAGATGACTTATATCTCTCTGTTGTGATGCTCAGGTAAGCTTTCCCTGGGAATCCTTTGTCACAAGGACCCATAGACCTCAATGAGCCCTGATGTTCAGGAAGAGGTGTGTAATTGGCTTCCATCCCGTTTTTCCCAGAGCAACTATTCTCAAAAAACTCCCAATCGTCTTTCTTAAGTTTTCTTTAAGCTTCTACCCTTGGTTTTTGTTTCATTAATTCTTCTACTTAGATTTATTGGTAATTTCTCTGGTTGTTAGATGTAAAAGTACTCTGATGCAATCCAACAGCTATTTAATATAAGATAGCCAAGAAACCAGCACCTTGATCTCATCATAGGGAAAATCATTCATGCACACCCAGAGGGTGGTGTGTATTTACTGGTGAGATGCTTGATAGACAGAGGAGCCATTCAGCATTATGGGAAAAATAAAAGGACAGAATGAGCAAAGAAAACAACCTAGGAATGCGCATAGGGTATATGGGCAGAGGGAGACCGGTGGACTAATGAGACGTCTCAACTGGTCAAGAGGGTTCATTTTTGGATAAATGGAGATAGTGTTGGATCACCAAGGCAAAACGAAGCCACAGAAGCTCTGAAAGCTGTGTTGAAATATGTACTCCACTGTCATAGTCAACAGAAGCCAAATGTAAGTTCTGGAGAAAAGAATCAACAAATTGCTGTTTAGAAACAGGAATCTGGCAATAATAAACATGAAAGGTTGGGAAGGAGTGGGCCTAGAGTAGAAAGCAGACTCAGAAAGTTGTTGTAGTAATCCAGATGCTGGCTTCCTGATGAAAGGAATAAATAGTGTGATTTTTTTAAAAATATTATAAATAAGTAACTATGCAATGTTCAACTAGCCATAAGAAAAAAATTAAAAACCGTTCCAATGGGGGTTGGCCCTGTGGCAGAGTGGTTAAGTTCATGCGCTCTGCTGCAGGTGGCCCAGTGTTTCGTTGGTTCAAATCCTGATTGCGGACATGGCACTGCTCATCAAACCACGCTGAGGCAGCGTCCCACATGCCACAACTAGACGGACCCACAACGAAGAATATACAACTATGTACTGGGGGTCTTTGGGGAGAAAAAGGAAAAAAAAATTTTAAAAATCTTTAAAAAAAAAAAAAACTGTTCCAATGACTTAAACCTCAACACTGGATGAATGACCAGTACTTCACTCCTCGCCCACAGCACCAGCAAACGTAACAGAGCAGGGGCTCACTGAAGTTCACCAGCATGCTACACTCAGATACGAATGCGGCTTCTCATGCTCATTCTTCATAGCATTCGTGTCCAGGTCAAGAATCAGGTAAGATATCCCCAAATCTCTAATTTAGTGTTTTACAATGGTGTGCCCAAGGAGAATTTACTCACAAATGGACATGGACAGAGAGGAAATTAAGACTTTTTTTTTCTTTTCATACATGTGTGGAGCATTTCATTTCTTCTTATTTTTTTTACTTACTTTTGTGTGTGTGAGGAAGATTGTCCCTGAGCTAACATCCATTGCCAATCTTTCTCTTTTTGCTTGAGGAAGAGTGTCATTGAGCTGACATCTGTGCCAACCGTCCTCTGTTTTATGTGGGATGCTGCCACAGTGTGGCTTGACAAGCAGTGCTAGGTCCACGCCCTGGATCTGAACCCATGAACCTTGCGCTGCGGAAGCAGAGCACGTGAACTTACTACTATGCCACCAGGCCAGCCCCCATTTGTTCTTTTTAAATGACAAAACTGTTTATGGAAAGTGAAATCAGTGAGTTAGTGCACCTATGAATCAAATCTCCATGTTCTCTGCATAATTAAATGGGGGAGGGACAATTTCAGATCCTATGTACCATGCAGACATTTTCCCTGTGTCATCTCTACAGCTATCTTTTGGACTAATCTCAAAAAAAAACTGCTTGAAAGTAATGTTTCACTAAAATTTTCTTCTTCTTCTTGTCAAGAGTGTTAAAATAAGCCCTATACTTTTAGCAGATAAATAATCATGCCAAGAGACAGAAAACACTCTTGACACTTTTACAATAACAGGTTATTAATATAATTCACTGTGGCTGAAAGCATATAGAACACATTTATAATGCAAACTGAATAAAGGTTAAGTATATTTTGTATTTGATTCTGCATCAAACATAAATATCTGTCATACCAAACCCTGGAGTAGACACAAGAACTCTCTTAGAATCTATGATTCTCAGAGGGAGATGAGCAATTGGAAAAAGTTCCTCCTCTCTCAATAAATTCCATATCAAGTAGACATAGAAGCCATCATGAAAAGAAGAAAAAAATCACTATCACTCTCCAGGGTAACGTCTGCAGTGTCACCTGGAAGCGCCAAGAATACAAGCCCAGAACACCTGAATCGGAGTGCAGTATCACTGTTACGTCAAGCCCCTGAGAATAAGCAATCAAGGCAACCAGTGCTGCCTCTTTCCACAAAGACATCATGTTTTTTCTGAGCAGCAACTCAAGAAGAACACAAAGAAAGAAAAGTGCGTATCTTGAAAAATACAGACACCTGCCCCTTTCTTCTCAAAATACCTCCTTAGAATTCTCAAGAAGTTGTGATCTCCAATTAAAATGAAATCAGAGGTTGTTTATATGAATGAGCTTTCTAAAAATAAGAAAGATGACGGGAAGATGGGGCCATCCTACAAAAATATTTACAGACCAAAGAATTTGGAAAGAAGCTGCTCTTGTTTTCAGAAGACCTTCTTCGCTTATTGTCATATCCTGAGTATATACGAATATCCATGTTTCTCAGCATAGTTGCACCCTGTGCAAAGAGATTTACAAAACGTATCTATTTTCCAAAAAGATTCTGTACTTTGTAAAAGGATGCACCATAGGTTTCCTTTGAAAAGTACACTCCCTGCTGTGTTTAAAATTAGTCAATTTACGAAAATGTGAATTAGCCACAATTCTCCAGAAATACATTTGCTGCCTAAAACGAAGCACACCTATGGAAAACTGCAGGTCTGAATGTTAGTCCCCAGGAAACATACATTTCAGGCTCTTCAGTAAAATAAAACAGCCTTTAGAGCTAACAATCACTGGTTTGTATTATTAACCTGGCAGAAAGCAAGACAGCTCCTGACATCTTCAATTTTCCTTCTGCATGCACTAGCTGCTCCGGGCCACTCACACTCATAATCTACATTTTTAATCTACCCTAGAATACAAAAAAGGAGGACCTCCCACTAACTCTAAACGTTTTTGGCTCCTGCCATATGTCATGCATGTCCAGCCACCCCCTGCCAACTCCCTAATTCAGAGCTCTGTAATGCTGTTCCCTCCAGCCCTCTCCCCGCAGCCATACTTCTTTCCCTTTCAGCTCTCAGCTCATTTCTTAACTAGTGCCACTAACACCACGCCCCAGACTGGATCAGTTCTCTCTCCTAGCCACCTGTACTTTTCCTTCACGGTGCTTGTCCAGAGTTTGTATTTAAATAACTTGGATTCATTGATGAATATCTGTCTTCCCCATTCCAGGCTTCATGAGGCAGAGACAGTGTCTGTTTTGCTGATTATTTTGCTCCATTGCCTGGTCCTATGCATAGCGCACAGTGGGCTAAAAAAAGATTTACTGAATGAACACGAGCCGTGCTCTCTCCCCAATTTTCTTCATTATATTTATCCTTCACGATATCAATAAAACTTTGTTTAAAAACACATTATCGGGGCTGGCCCCGTGGCCGAGTGGTTAAGTTCACGTGCTCCGCTGCAGGCGGCCCAGTGTTTCATTGGTTTGAATCCTGGGCGCGGACATGGCACTGCTCATCAAACCACGCTGAGGCAGCGTCCCACATGCCACAACTAGAAGGACCCACAACGAAGAATATACAACCATGTACCGGGGGGCTATGGGGAGAAAAAGGACAAAAAAAATAAAAAATCTTTAAAAAAAAAAATTATCAAGCACACTTCTTCAAAGAGCTATACCCTACTGTCTACACTCATTCCTTTCTGCTCTTTTCAATCCCCTGCTACACATAGAGATCTACTGAAACCAATCTCCCAAGGCTTGCCAATAACTTTCTTCTAAGGGACAAACTCAGTGACTGCCTCAAGCTTCATCCCCTTTCACTTCTCTTCAGTGGATGTTGATGACCTGCCCACCTTCCCTGGTTTTCTTCCCACCTGTCTCTTTCTTGACTCCTTCTCTCTCCCTCTCTTTCCTTCTCTCTTCCATGTCCCTCTTTTGGCATTTCCTCAAGATCACGTTCCTTCCCATTCCAGCCCTTCCTTCTGACCTCCCTATCTCTGTGAATGATTTTGTCATTATCCCAGGCCCCAAGTTTTAACGCTGCCACTCTCATACATTCATTTACTCAGCGCCATACTTTCCCCCCAGGGAAGACTCCTGCCAAAGTTTCAGTTCAGGTTCTCCTTAAGACTTACTCCTGGACCTTTTCAACTTGTCTCCTCACTCTAGTCCATTCTGTGCACCACTACCTTTTTCAAATACAGCCCAACCACTTGATTACTCTTTCCCATTGCCCCAAAAACTGAATACAAATGCCTCAGCTTGACTCTCAAGAATATCATATTTCCCCCTGGAAAAAACTGAATGATTCCTAAACACATCTGACAGTTCTCTACTTCCGTGACTTTGGTCGCACACAAACCCACACCTACATTCACTCCAGTCTAGATAAATTTTCTCTATATTTCCAAGTACATTGTAAATGCCTCCTCCTCCATAGAGGTTATTCTGATGTCCCAGATGGATAGACTCTTTCACTCACATCTCATAAGCCTTTGTATTAACTTGGTATCATAATTATTCGTGCTCCAGAGATAACTTCCTTATAAGGTCTCTAAGAATAAAAGGTATGTCTTACCAACTTGGGAAACTTGAACACAGTACCTTAAATCTCAGATTATCCCCCATATTTTCCCTAGCAAAAAGATTCTCCAAGTGATTAGTTTTAAGAAGTTATTTTATTAGGGCTCTTAATTATAAATAAATAATTTGGGAGAAACCATTTAAATTGTCAATTGGCATAAATTGAATTTTCGAGGGCATTTATTTCAATGGTTTCTAAGAGCATATGATATTTTTGAAGGTGAGGCAATAATTAACAGCGCAAACAGGTGAAGGGGTTCAGAACATGTCACCCCCAAAATATACCACTTTGTTATATTGACTATTTTGAGCTGAAGGCCCTGGAGAAACAGCAGATGCAGGAAGCAGGTCTATGACCTCTCCCTTCTGCCTAAAAACAGGTCATAAAATTTCCCAGGAGTAAAGCGTGCTCCCCGTATCTGGAAGGGAAGACCATTCTTATCTCAGAAGACAAAGAGTCAACACCAAAATGAATCTATCCAAACGAACCTACTAAAATAACTCTTATCTTGCATTAGTTTCCCCCATATATTTCCTAGCCACTGTCCCACAACTTACTGCCCCTAGCCCAAATCCCTTTCTCTTGTCACTTCTCCACAAATTTATCATTTCTCTGTTCAAAAAAAAAAGTATATAAGCTCTTGGTCCTACTTCATTTTTCTTGTGAGGACCCTTGTCTATACATTAAATAAAATTTGTATGGTTTCCTTCTATTAATCCGTCTTCCGTCAGTTTAATTCTCAGGCTGAGGCACAGAACCTAAGAGGGTAGAAGGAAGTTATTCTTCCTTTTCACAGGTTTGAAGGGTTTAAAGTTTTGAAGGTTTGGTACTGACACATTGAATATAAGTGCATTAAAATTAAAAACAGAGCACCACCACTAGGAACATCTTCCTTAACTAATCAAAGCTCTAGTGCTCTCATAGGAGAAGCTTCTTAATCATAACAGGAAGACACAGTCAGTTGAAGAGCGTCACCAGGGCCCTGATTATCTGTTACTGGAGAACTACTACCAGTGTGAGGCTAAGATCACCCAAGCTAGAGGCAGGTGAGCCTACTCCTGACCAGCCCTCCTTCTCTCTCATTTTTCTCCACCTGCTGCACAGATGAATAGATAAAAGTGTGCTAAAACCTCCCACATAACCACCGAGGATCATTATCTAGAACTGGTGGGTACAAGCAATAAAAAGTGCATGTGTTTGAATGTCTTTTATGTATATATATATAAAATATTACTAATCAGTTACATGATACCCAGGAGCAAGACAATAGGGTTTAATCAATAAGAATTATACCTGAGTCTTTCTTTTGCAAGGAAAACTAAAACAGTTGCATATAGTAAAAATAAATATATGTTTGTACAATCTTAAAATGTACAAGCCATTTTAAAATATCAGCAATTAAAAATGAACAATATTACAGGCTGGCCCAGTGGCGCAGCAGTTAAGTTCACACATTCCACTTCAGCAGCCCAGGGTTCACCGGTTCAGATCCCAGGTGTGGACCTATGCACCACTTGTCAAGTCTTGCTGTGGCAGGCATCACACATATAAATTAGAGGAAGATGGGCACAGATGTTAGCTCAGGGCCAGTCTTCCTCAGCAAAAAAGAGGAGGATTGGCAGCAAATGTTAGCTCAGGGCTAATCTCCTCCCCCCTAAAAACAAATGAACAATATTATAAAAGTGATAGAAGTTTATGGAGGATCTAAAAACTGAGATTGGTTTATGGCAAAATTTATCTGTAGGAATGTTTTAGCATTGTTTAAAATGAAGACTGGAAACAAACTAGATATACAACAGTAAGGAATTGATTCAGTAAATTATAGTCTACCCATACAACGAAATGTACTCTGGGCATTGAAATTGATATTGCAGGTATATTTTTTAACATAAAAAGTTGTATACAAACAGAAGTAAAGGGGGGCCAGCTCTGTGGCCTAATGGTTAAGTTCAGCATGCTCTGCTTCAGCAGCCCAGGTTTGGTTCCCAGGCATGGACCTATACCACTCAGCAGTGACCATGCTGTGGAGGCATCCCACATACAAAATAAAGGAAGATTGTCACAGATGTTAGCTCAGGGTGAATCTTCCTCAAGCAAAAAGAGGAGGATTGGCAACAGATGTTAGCTCAGGGCAAATCATCCTCAGGGGAAAAAAAAACAACAGAAGTGAAAAAGTTCAGTATAATGCATTTTGTATTTTAAATGTGGTATATATACATATTTATTAATATTCTGGAAGATAATATACCAAAAATTTAACAGTGTTCACTAGGTGGTACAAATTATACATTTTATTCTCTTTCTTCTAATTTATATAAATTTTCTATATATTTAATCTTTCTATAATGAACACATATTTCTTTAATGTTGTTTATATTAAAAGGAAATAATGAGATCAGTACTTTTTAAATAAAAATGGGAAGTGAAGAAGGAAAATAGACATATGTAAAACAAAGACTAAAATTACAGCTACAGGACCTTCTGTGTGGTAGAAAAGGAAATCATGTTTCGAAGGAAAGCTTATCCTTATCAACGTGTAAATAATTCTTTTTAAATTCCCACACCCAGAATTTTTAGTAAGACACTTCAGCAGGAAGGGAAGTACAAAGAGTCAAATAGTGATGACAGAGTAAAGGTGGAAAGCAAGCAGTGTTCCCTCTAGAAAGAACAAAGAACCGTTCACAGTTCACAGATTAGTACAGTTCCCAAGTAAACATTTCCGAAAAAAACTTGCTCTTTATTTTGACTACTCTGTGAAGTCTTCTCTCGGTAAGTGAGAAAAAGTTGTAGTACCCCTACTGTCACCGACCCAGGTTTGTTTCTGCCCGCTGTCCAGAAAGCCAAACTCCAAGACAACGAGATTGCAGCAGAGAGAGAGTTTACTCACAAGGCAGCCACGTGAGGAAGTGACAGCACGAGCCTCAAATTCACTTCCCCCAAAATAAGGACTCAGGGATATTTATGGGATGGGGGCAATGTGGTCTGATATGTGGAGAGAAGTGATTGGAGGTGAGGAGAGGTAAAAGAATTGATGATCTGTACAAGCGTAGTCAGACTTCATGCCTCTTCATAGGACCCATATTCACAAAACGGCAGCATGAGCATGATCTGAGGGTGGAGTTTTTAGCCTCTTGACGTCAAAAGGTCGCCTATTGGACATCTGTGTGGGCCTGGTTGATGAGTTGGTGGTCTCAACCAGCCTGAAGTGGACAAGGAGTTCTAATTCCTGAAAAATAGCTCACACACCCATTACCATGGTGACCCAGGCTCCAGGGAGACGTTATCCATAGGAGCCTGGTGGGAGTCAGATAGCATATTGCCTCAGCAGCACAGTTAACAATGGGTGGGTTAAACAGCTAAAAGCTGTAATCAGTAATTACAAAAAGGAAAAAGAACTATGGTACCTAGATACTTAATCATCAGTGGCTGTTTGCTGGTGTCACCACCATACCCAAAGGCCTTAGAACATTCTTAAAAGCTAAAAGAAAAAAAAACTTATTTTAAAGGAAAGAAAATTTGTTTTCATTTCTGACTATTTGATTATTTCTTGTATAGTTGAAGTGGTCAGGCTTGATAACCATTAGCTTTCATTGTCCCCAACTTCCTTGTGATATTGACTATTGCCTTTAAAGTATTAGCTTTAAGGCAGGGACAAGAACATTGCTCGAGCAGTTTCCTAAGTCTGCTTACTTTCCAGAAGGACAATCAAGATCCCACAGCTACTGTTTAAGGGAAGCATATCAGAACAATGACAGTGGCCTGGAGCCCCACATTTACTGTTACCTGCCTTACTGAGACGGCCTGCGTTGCCTGAACAAGGATCTTCAGTTCTCTTTCTAGTCTCAACCACCCTGTTATGGAGGGCCTTGTCGCTTTAATTCAGGTATTGTCTAATCTAGCGCCTTCCGTTCCTTTGATCACTTGTATGCATTTCTCTCTCTTAGAACAGTGAAAGAACAGCCACAATGGTCTCCCTTTTCATATGTACTAAATGAGCATGAGCCAAGTAGTAATTTGCTCAGGGACAGGGAAGCAGAATTGGGAAATATGTTCTATTTTCCACTTTAGACTCAGTCATCTGAGCATCACTACCTCTCTGCCTCCCAAAACCAGGTGAGCATTTTAGGTGCTTGTTGAAGCCGGTTGACTTCACTGCCCCGATATTCTCCAAAGGTGAAACCTTTGTATGGAGGGCACAGCTGTTTGCATCGCCGTCTCTCAGAGGCAGTGACTCTGAGGTTTGGTGACTTGAGAAGTCCAAAACCCTTCCCTAAGGAGCCCACAGGCTCTCTCTCTTCTCCTTGGGCCAGTGGGTCTCAAACTTTCATATGCATCTGTACAATCAACTGAGAAGCTGTGAAAAATCAATCTGCCCAGCCCCCATCCAGGCTTCCTGCTGCTGATTCTGAGGTGAGCTGGTGAGAAATCCCTTCTCGTTTGTCCATGGAACAGGGCAACTTGGAAGGGCTGTGGTTTGGAGCCTCTCCAAGGTCAAGAAAAGCCAAGACCACTGCTAGTTTCTGAGAAGCTAAGTATGCTGAAAAGGGGAGATATGTGAAAATGAGATTTCAAAAATGATGAGATATTTTTAAAACTTATACTTGATGAATTAATACCTGCAAAATATATATATATATATTTGTACATATTGTCAGCACAAATAATCCATAATCAATCTATAAGTCAAAATAGGGGTGAGTTTATTACGAGCCAGATCTGAGGACTGGCCCAGGACATTCCTTCCCCAAGAAAGGAACAGCACCAAAGAAGTAGGGTGTACAGAGTGGTTATACACCATCTTGGAACAAAGAGTATACATCACATGACAGGAATGTCACTTTTACAGTTGTCATGATATGCTTTATTGGCATAGCAGATCGGTGAATACAGCAGATCAGTAGTCACAAGGTGAGTGGTCACAAGGTGAGCACAGCAGGTCAGTAATTAATCCTTAGTTTAGAGAGGGATGCTTGTCCTTAAAGGAATGTCAATATGGAAGAAGTTACAGTCCTATCTTTAAGGACATCATTCTTGTCTTTGGGACCTAGTAAATATTTAAAGCAGATGTACAATGCATGCTCAATGGACCATATCAGGCCTTTTTGGAGAAATAAGTTCAGGCCAAATTAGTTTAAACCAAATGGCTTCCTCATATACTCCAAAATGTCCTATAGCTTTTCATTTATTTACCAATATTGCCGTATGAATATATATGTATAAATATGTATGCACAATACTTTTACATAACTGTGCTAGTTATATGAAAATTTCAGGATGTATTTAAAAAATCTCTTCCAATTGCACTATAGGCAGTATGTCTTATTAATGGGCTAAACATTGAAAATTACGTGATGAGTACATTCCTAGATTCTCAGAGTGTGTCACTGTGCCCGTAAATATAACCTAATTTGGAGACAACATCAAAAGTCTGAATTCGAAGTTCTGTGAATGAAAGTGAAAACAGGACTAAATGGCCCTCCTGCCACCCCCACCCCCAACGTGGGCCTGCACTTAGAGATAATGGGCGTAAAGCACCATCACAGTACCCAGGACATAAAAAATGCTGGCGGTAATTATAATTAATTCCTACTCACTTCCCACAATGCTACAAGGCAAATAAGTAAATTAAGTAACAGCCAAAATTCCTCTGTTCACACATGTAAGTCCCAAGGTGATCTCTCCATCCACCAACTTCTAATAATCATTATTTTGTTAAATGTGAATTTGATTACACCATTTGTTCAACGTCTATTTAGCTATGTTTATTCTTTGTTTTTGCAAGTAGCACTCTTCAGAGTGAAATTCTAGAGCAAGGATTCTTAACCTTGTATCGTAAATGCCCTAGAAAGACTGCAAGTACCATCAAATTCATTGTATGAATGTCTATTTGTGCATTCCCTTTCCTTCGGAAGGTGTCGATAGCACCCAAAGGTTTTCAAATAGATTCATGACCCAAAAAATTTAAGATTTTTAATGTAAACTATTGATAGGGTTCACACTCATTTCAAGCTGTGCACAGAGTACAGCGTCTCAGTCTCAGATTCCCAAAGTGATTGATATAGTCTACCCACAATCGGGTGGCTTAAAATAACTGACAATTGTCTCTCACAGACCTGGAGGCCAGGAGGCTGAAGTCAAGGTGTTGGCAGGGCAATGCTCCCTTGGAAGCCTCTAAGGGAGGCTCCTTGTCTCTTCCAGCTTCTGGTAGCCTCAGGCACTCCTCGTCTGTAGCAGCATAACGCCAGTCTCTGTCTCTGTCTTCACATGGCCACTTCCTGTGTGTCTCTGTGCCCACATCTCCCTCTTCTTATAAGGACACCAGTCATATCGGATTAAGCGTCGACCCTACTCCAATATGACCTCGTCTTAACTAATTATACCTACAACAACCCTACTTCCAAATAAGGTCATGTTTTAAGGTATCAGAGGTTAGAACTTCACCACATCTTTTGGGGGGAACAGAATTCAACCCATCACAGGCTGTATTCTTCTATTTACTTTCCTTATAGACAGGAAGGAAGGAAGACAACCAGCATGTACTGAGATTTGCTCTATCCTCCACAGTGCTTGATGCTTTAATCTTCACACACCCCATTTTTACCAGTGAGGACACTGAGACTCGAACAAATCAGGTAATTTGTTTGGTGAAGTTCTTCTGAAACTACAGTGCCATTCACATGTAGTTTCTGATAAAATTAATGCAATATACAAGAACAAATCTCAGAGGAAAATATGCTCTCTGCCCAAGTAAAATTGTATTGCATATTGGAATGCATTTTATAAATAGAATAATATTGTGACATTAATAAATTAAACATTTAAGTTATATCTGAGTGAGAGATAATTACAAGTAGAGCAACACCAAAGTAAAAAAACTTACGTTTAAATTTGACTTTAAAATACATTTAAAGTCGAAATTTAAGGTCCTACAACCAGTATGGTTAAAGTTTATTCAGAATCTATGAGATAGCATTTTTTCAAGTTCTATATTCTACTTTTTAGTTATTATAGTGTTTTGCATCAGAAAATTTGTTACAAAGAAACATATAAGAGGATGCTATACTGTGCTTTTTCCCTGAAAAAAATATATAACATATTTATATATTTATGAAATACTATATATAATATATATTTATATATTATAAATATTTTATATACTCATAATACCTATATATATAATGGACATAAAAATAAAAAGTGGTAAAAGAAGATTCTTCAGTATGAAATCAATATTAGTAATTTATAACATGATAAATAAAATGTCAAATAGCTCAGCTTTTGAACAACTCCAGGAGCATTAGAAAATTCTTACACAGCTACTCTTGAAAAAAGCCATTTGATTTTTGCTAAAAGAGAGCATCTCGATGTGTTAATTATCTTGATCTTGGCAATCATTCCGCAATGTATATGCATATCAAATCATCATGCTGCATTCTTCAAACACATACAATTATATTTGTCAATTATTCCTCAATAAAGCAGAGGAGAGAAAGAAGAGCCTCTCAATGCATTGGAAGTCACAGCGACCTGAGCTTCTCATTTTCCAGACAAGGCACAAGGACAGTGGAATTGAAATATCAATGGAATCTGTTAAAATGCTAAAATTGAAGGATTTTAACAAAATGTAATTTTACTTTATTACACTTGAGGCATAATGTTATCTTAGTTCCAAATTTACACAGGCCAGTCCATAATTCATAAAGGAAGCTATGGGGGAGAGTAGAGGGCACGGATCTGAGTGCGGAATGGGGGTGGGAAGTGGGGCTTGAGCAAGGAAGTGGAGCAGAGCAAATAAAAGAAAACCACAGCACCCATCATGAGACTGCAGGTCTCCAGCCCTCACATCTAAAGCTCTCCATCAAATCTTCAAATATTCAGATTCTGCCCTGGGTATGTCATGAAGGGAACAATCAGAGCCCCAGGTTGCTCAATTACAATGAAAATAAACTTAGTTCAAGTCTACAAGACCCCCTAAGAAATATAACCTACCCAAATTATCCCCAGAAATCATTCTTAATTTGTATAAAAGATAAGGAAAGTGTTTTGAGTTAATGTTTATTACAGCAACCATGTTCACTTCAAATAGGACTAAGAGAACAATATGTTTTATTTACAATACACATAAAATTTTTATGACTCTATGTTCACTTCGTAGGACATATACAGAAGAAGCTATGTGGTGCCATAGAAAAGGCATTAACAGCCCTAGGACCCAAAGTAATATCTGCTTGGTCAGATACGTGAACTTGGACAGTCACTTAGTTCTCCGAGCTTTGTCTTCCCAATTTGTACTTTTCTTCCAACCCTTATGCTTTATACTGCCCAGACAATTTCACTATTTTAAACATATTTTTTTAATGCAGGCCTAAAGAGAAAACAAAATATTAGCATAAAATAATCTTTATTTTAAAAGGGCTATTAAGTCATTCTGGCATCATAATCAAAGAACTGAACTGGTTTTATGACTGAAAATTGATCAAATTCCAGAAATGTGCTGCCTGCCATGCTTCAACATCTCTTTGCTGAAATAGAGAAATGGCAAAGGATTTAGAATCAATTCTATGACCAGTTTGCAATAAATATTGCGTTGAGTTAGAGGTGATTTAATTTGCCATGACTTTTGCATCCACAGAAACCCAGTAGGAGCTTAGCTGTTAAGATGAATTCAAGCATATAGTTCTTTTGTTAATCATTAATGGCCCCATTCCACCGACATTACATTCCACAGCTGCCAACCACAAAATTTCCGTTGTCTTCTGAATGCTAGAGCTGGAGTCTGATCCAAGAACAAATCCTGTAGGTCACCTTCAGTTATAAATAAACAGAGAATATAACCCTTACGCTGCAGAGAAATGGATCAGAACTCACTAAGCGAGCATAACGGCATCAAGAAAACTACTCACAACTTTTTTGTTATAGCATCTGATTACCTAACATATTGATTATCTTTAAAGGCCATGAAAGAAAAGCAATAAATCTGCCCTGTCCCCATTATCTCAACCCTAATTGAATTTCTTAATTCAATCTCTAAGACTAGTCAAGATAGAGTCATATTTGATGACAGGGAAATTATAATAGTTAGCATTTATGTAATGTTTTTATGTGTTGGATTCTTTACATGTTCTATTTTATTTAATCATCACAACATATCTATAAAGTAGGTAGTTAGGGGCTGGCCCTGTGGCCTAGTGGTTAAGTTCCACATGCTCTGCTTCGGCGCCCCAGGTTCAGTTCCCAGGAACAGAGCTACACCACTCCTTGGTGGCCATACTCTAGTGGCATCCCACATACAAAATAGAGGGAGACTGGCAGAGATGTTAGCTCAGGGCGAATCTTCCTCAAGAAAAAAGAGGAAGATTGGCAACAGATGTTAGCTCAGGGCAAATCTTTCTGAGAACAAAAAATAATAAACAATAAATAAAGTAGGTAGTTAATATTAAACCCATTTTATAGATGAAATAACTTAGGCTTAGTAAGGTTAAGTAATTTCCCAAGGTCACACAACCAGAACTGGGATTTGAATCAGTTCAACTCCGGAGCCCATGGTTAAGAATATATGGTCTAGAACATGTATTATGAACATGGGAGGATCTCATCTAATTCCTTTTGGTGAAAAAAAAATTTTTTTAACAGCAAGATTTTATATTTTTAAATACATATGTATATAAAATATATCCAGAGGAAAATATCTTAAATGACATATCAGAGGCATTAATAGTCCTTATTTCTGAGGGATGGAGTTATGAGGGAGAATTCATTCTTTTTAATCTATATTTTCTACTTTTTCTACAATGATTTGTACTTTTGCTATACTGGTTTGATAATAAAAAAGAACAAAGTTATTTTGGTTATAAAAATAACAAGCCAGAGTTTACGCCATCTGATGGAAATCATGGAATAGACATATTTCAATGACAAATTTAACAGAAAAGAGAAAAACTGAAGGTCTGGATGAAAATTAAAAGACTGTGAAATAGGTGTGGGTTAATAAAGGTCGTACTAGAAAAGTCTTGCAGTTACATTCAAAATAGTTAAACATATCAGTTGGGCAATTCATTATTTTCTGAGGAGCATTTTATGAATCAATTTCTTTACAATTCACAAATGAAAGACAAGAAGTATTATTATGCCAGGCATGCTAAGATGAGAGTCCATTCATTGTAACAAGAAATTAACATTCTTTTGAGTAAGAACGATCAAAGGATCTGACCTCTCACCTCCCTCTGGAAGAAAACTATATGTTCCAAATTCCTCCTGTCTCTGGATAACGCCACAATAAATCAAACAGTTGGAAGTAGGAAAGACTTAATATCTCTGTTAGGAAGCTCTTTGTGAATCCAAGAGTAATTCTCCATGGTTCCACAAACCTCTCGATTTCATGCTGTCTTCCTGAACCCTCTATTCTTTTAACTGCTTGATTTTATTACTGATTGAAATTTATATCAGTTATGATCATAATAGCTATATATTGTGTAGTACAATTTTAATAATTCAGTCTACACCATTGCCCACATGCAATAACTTCCTAAAATAGGGAGTGGACATCAGGGCTACCATATTTTTGCAAGTAGCCCCAGACTTGTTTGCACTAATCATTTCTGAGCATGCCACCTCTCAGAGTGGGGCTTTGGGTGGCTAATCCTTGTTCCTTTGGCCTTTCTGTCTGAGGTCTGAGAAAGTGAGGATACAGTCAGTGAGCACTAATTCACTAGCGAAAGCTATAATAGAAGTCGTTCAATGTCTCCCACAAGACAAAGGAACGTGGTACTAAAGAAAAGAAGGGAAGAGGGGTCAGGAACTCAATCATTTGAAGGACCAGTGTGATCACATCAGCACTGTGGAAATTTGTGTTAAAAGATAGTTTTTTAAAACATAAAATCACAATTCTCATACAAAAACAAGATGAACACATGTTAAGATTTTATTTAACTCAAATTAATGAGGGAATCAGTAAGATGTTAAAAAAAATTCAAATGAGTATTCAAAGGACTCATATATGGGTAATGCTGAAATGAATTTGCTCTTAGATGCAAAAATAGTCAATATTCAGGGCCAATAAAATGTAATATTTGGAAGTCAAATGGGGGGGACATCAATTACATCGCCACACATGACAAAATTTATTTGCATCTCACTGAAGAGGAACCATTTGCTTTACTGTGAACATCAAACCTCTACGTCGCCTATAATCTTTGCGCCCATTTCTAAATATTTCACAATTTTTCCTGACACTAGTATAATCCCCTAGTCCATTCTTCTGGGTTTACATTTTTCTTTAATATCCAATTTAATATCTAAGCCCTGGCCCCTAAACCATCAGAAATCCTGCGCCCTTCCAGATGTAATTGACAGTCCCCCCTTTCCTCACTCCCTAAAAGCACCACAAAGAGAAGGCTGCAGGATTCAACAGATTCCTCCCAAGGGTTTGGGAATAACAGAGGAAATTACAACACAGCATAAAACAACATCTTAACATTCCTGAAGTTTATTTGGCTATCTCCACGCAAGGGAATTTCTCCCTGGCTGCTTTACTCCATGGAACTCATCTAGTTGCCGTGTTCCTGGTCCCCTCCTTGCTACCTTCATCGATGGCCTTTTTCCCATCTCTCTTCTCTTAGTTCCACGGACCCCAAACACCTTAGTTCCAGGGATACCCATGTGCGTTGGGGATACATGCCCCAACAGAAGAACACTAAAATTTGGCAGAGCACGGTAGTCCTTTTCTCTCAATTTTCTTCTTCCAGCTAAGGTCAAAGTGGTGATGGTCAGGGAACTTGAGTTTCAGACCTAAAAAAGCCATCGCCACATTTTTCTAAAAAACTCAGACATCTATCCTGGATTTTCATCCTTGCCAGGGGAAGAACCAGCCAGAGCTTTGAAATTATAATTTTCTTTAACATGCCTCAGGTCAAATTCTTAGACAGGGCTCCATCCACCACAAAAGTATAGAAGAGAAGGACCAATAGTAAAATGTAGGTGTTCCCCATTCCTGGCAAACCACGTAAGTAATGTCAGTTTTTTTCTTTTTCCCATAATAGTATGTATGGTGTACATAAATTAAATTCTAAGTACTTTTAAAGGTTAGAGGCAAAATATAAACTATGAATATGTAAATCAAATTAACAATCTTATTAAATCACCAATCATTTTCTTCTGAATATTTCTAGGAGCTAAAATTATAGACTCTAGAACTTCTAAGAGGCAGATAATAATAAAAGCAGCTCATTTTTAAATGTATTATGTATACTTACAATAAAGGAATTAAGATGGCTCAGATCAATGACACCTCTTCATCAAATGATACAAATCATTGAAATCATTAAAACCAGGATGAAAAGATTAAATGAATAGAGTAAAGGAAAATGGAAGGAGAGAAATCTCCCTTTTGTTTATTGTTGCCATTACAAAACTCTCTCGAGTACAGCATCTCTTTTGATTCTCACACCCTTCCCTGGACAAGGTAGCAGCCATGGCAATATTGCTTGACCATAGGACTGAAGACATACAGTGACTTTTACAGACAAAATAACTAAGGCACACAGAGGCTAGATGATTTGCTGCAGTCGGGAAAGTCTGAAGTGGCAGGTCCAGGTCTGGAAATTACATCATCTGACTCCAAGCCCAAGCCTCATTGCTTTCCACCATACCACCTTGAGGTTACAAAAACTAAAAAATCTTAACTTGTAAGATAGGTGTGACTAACAATATACTTTTAGAATTGTCTAGCAAATGCAACATCTTTAATGCTAAGACCCTAGATTTCAAGTTGATTGGAAATCTACAATAAAACTTCAGTACCTTGGAGAAATACCCTTGAACTATAAGACCCTCAGCTGACAGAAGCAAATAAATGTCCCCAGAATTACTATCTGCCCCCTAGGCACCCACAGTCCCTAACTCCTCAAACCTCTTACCACCTGGCTGAGCTTCCACCATAAACACTAGGTCTTGAATTGCTTAGTTAGTACAGAGTTGGGAAATTCAAACCTACTTTATTCAGGGGACTCTGATTGTCACATCATCCTTCCCACTATAATCATTGCAGCAGAAGAAATGTCGAGGCCAATGATTCAGCCCTGCAGCTGTTACCTTGATAATCTGGCTGCTAAATCCTTTTAACTGTGCGGATCTTCAATGCAGGAACATCCTTACTTCCAGCTGGGCTATCATCCCAGGCCATTTCCCTTTCTAAATTGCTGCTACATTTTCCCCATGTGCCTGCCTATACAGGATCAGCTCCTAGTAAATCTATCTGCAATATAGGAAACATCCCACAGATAATGAATTTTACCAATATCACACAATAACTGTCAATCATAGCAGCTCCATTCCCCTCATGCTGACAACCTAAAATAAATTAACACATTTGCTCCTGTTCTTACAGTTTGTGTTCTTTAGATACTTCGTGTTATTTTTATCATGGTTATTCTGGGGATATATATATTGTGGGGGGTGGCGATTTATCAACTTCTCTCATGGTGAGATCTACCTATGACTATATTCTTGAAAAAAAATTTTTACTAAATCATTTAGAGCTTGCTGTTGGAAAAAGAATCTATTCTAAAAGGATCTAGTACTTAATGCTTTGAAAAGAAATTGCCTTCTTAGAATTTCAAACAGAAGAGAGAATTTTCTGAAGCATCAACTACGTTTTAAAAAATTGTTTTCTAATGTCCCCTACTCAAAAAATTATAATAGAAAAGTAAAGTCAACTTTCACTTAAAGTCAACATAAAAAACTAGCTACATATTTTTTCAAACTTCTTTTGTCTTTCAAAATTATTGAATTCATCCTCTCAATAAGAGCTGTTTTTATTGTCTTGCCATATTTTGTCAAACATCCAAATCTCACAGATTTGAGACTAAGATTAAACACACTAATAGAGAACAATTTTACATCAATTTTAAGATGAAGCATCTTTCCGTGTCTTGATATATGGAAGCAAGTATACTTTATTTCATGAAATCAAACACCTGCAAAAGTTCTTACACTAGACATTAACATACCTGAACTATGAAACACAAGTAAGGGGCCCTCGTCTAGTGTGCCTCAGCTTTTCCCATGTGACAGCTTCTCAGTGAAAAAGCATTGAATTAATAAGTACTTAAAAGAATGAGATTTATGTATGTCAATGCACCAAAAATGTTTTTTTTAATGAGACAAGTAGTTTGGGTTCTTTCCTTTAACAAACAAGAATATGGTCCACTCTTTCTTTAAAATTCATCAGGAGTTCTATGTGTGTGTGTGTGTGTGTGTGTGTGTGTGTGTGTAATATATAAGAAGGGAAGAACAAGAAAGGTGGAAACAGAGAGGAAAGAACAGAAATTCTACCAGAAAAGGTAGAAAGAAAACCCCCTCATACTAGGTAAGATTCACCCAGAAAGAAAGAAAAAAGATATTGTAGGAATAAGCCCAGAGTGGTAAAGTCCTACACTTTGTCTGTGTATTCCATAATGCAATAGTGGTACCCACTCCCCATAGCCATGGATTGAAATAATCAACCCACTAGCTACTGGCACTGAAGCCCCTTTCCACCACCACACAAGGAATCCGGGGCTCACCTAGGGCCTAACAGTTGTTCCTGGGCCATTACTAGGAAGCTTCTTCATTGGGTGTCCAAAGAATAAGGGAGCTAAATTTAGAAGCCCAAGTCAGGCCCCTAAGTTACTTCTGGTCAGGCTGCAATTAGATGACCTGGAGCGAGTAGAGCAAAACTCCTAGTCACATGAAGACTGGCCAACAATTAAAACTGGACTTAGACCCAGCTCAGCTCCTGGGCCCTCAGCCAAGCCCATCTCTGACTGTGATCTGTGCTTCAGCCCACTCGGGGTACCTTGTTGTTATCCCAGCTCTGGGCCCCAAGCATTCAACCTTTCTCCCTTCTTCTCCCCTATTGCCAGCTTCCCATCTGTGCTCTTTTTATCCAGTTGCTCCAAAAGCCTTCTCTCATTTCCTTTCATGATAGCTTGAATGGCTATTCAGGAAAAGCCATTTATATCCATAAAATAAGACTGCAATCATAAGCAATAAAAAAATAGTTCCCAATCCATGGAGAACATGGAGGGTTGAGGAGTAGGGTCGAGGGCTGAGGAGAGATTTGCATGGCTCTGTTGTCAGAAAACATAATTGCATGATTCTTTTCCCCTGACCCCCTCTTTGAGTTACAGAAAGAGTCAGAGAAAGGAAAAACGTCACTATTGCCATTGAACAACATCTAACATTCACATTCCGTTACAGAAACTAAGATTTCCCAAACGTGCACCAAACTCGTGAGCAACAGTTGAATTGGCGTTTTGTGTATGTAATTTCCACATTTTTCCTCTTCATTATAGCAATGATAGAAATTAGTAAGGTGACAGGAAATACAGAGAGAGAAGTGAAAAAAGAAAACGTTGCCACATTATTGAACTACAAATGGCGCAGCCACACCACAAGACTCCAAAGATAAAAATCTAATGTGATGCAGGAAAGTGATGGAAGAGGAGAGGGAGAGAAAGCTGGGAGAACGCTGTGTGAGTGTAAGGAAGCAGCTTTTCTCTTTGAAAAGCAGATGAAGGTTAAGCCCTTGGGGAACTCTGACTGATGATTCCCTTTCATGAACCAACACATCTTAAACACATTTCCCTTGAGAAGTGGCATCACCATTTCATTTCATGTTCAAGGTCACTAAAATGCTCCAAAAATAAGTTTGAAGCAGGAGCAAAAGGGAAGAAAGCAAAAAAGCAGCTTTGACAACAAAATGATGATGTGAATAGGTACACTGTGCAGTGGTTCAAGGCTCTTAACCAGATGGGTCATTTAGCCTCTGTGGATGTGGCCTTTGCGTCTCTTTCTTCCCCTAATGACGCAGCCTATTTTCAATGGCTGCACACACATGGGAAGAAAGATGACAGAGGACATGCACAGTAATCAGAGCAATTAGTTTTGGAATATCACATAATACTGACCCTAACACAAATGACACAGTTCAAAGAAAAACTGAAAGTCTAATGTTTCTTCAGGGTCACTGTCAAGAGTCCCTGAACAAGCAATGTCACAGTGAGCCTGGACTGTGTTATGGAAGGTGGCAGAAATGGCCCCAGTATATTAAATGCACCAGATTAACTCAAGTCAAAGTTGGGAATTTCTTAGATTTTATTTGCTTCTCAGTATTTAATCCAATACCAAGTCCTGTTCTCTCTTTTCCTGCAACCTCACTGACAACTATCGTTACCCTTTATTTGACTTCTCTTCAGGCTGCAGATCCCTGACATCTCCCCTGCTGCCTGCAACAACTCCCCAGATGGTCTCCCAGCCTCTGATCACTTCCAAACTTCAGCCCAGTCTGCATTTCATTGCCAGATCCATCTTCTTAAACCACCATTTATAAAACAACTTGTTCCATTGATTATTCCTCTGGCTGTTTAATTAAACTATCCCTTTCCTCTAGTTCTTTTTCACTAATGTAAAACATGCTTTGATTTCCCTTTATTCTAATAACAACAACAATAATAATAGCCTATTCTCTTAAGCAAATTGTCCCCTCCAGCTACCACTGTGTTACCTCTTTTCCTTCACCATTACCTATTTGGAGAGCATGGTCTTCGCTCAGCATCTTCATGTCTTTGACACCCTTCTACTCTTCAACCCACTGCATACTGCCTTCTGCTCTCTCTACCCTCCTCCACTGAGGCTCTGCCTACCAAAACCATCCACATCCTTCCAATTGTCAAAACCAAGAGCAGAGATCCCATCCTTCCCCTTTGGGATATTAGTGCAGCTTTTAACACTGATAACCAAGCTCTTCTGGAAGTTTTTGAGATCACACTCTTGATTCATCCTCCCCTTAGATCTTTATTTTTTGCCTTCTTTTCTAGCTTCTCTTCTCCTATCCCTCTGACTTGAGTGTTTGCCAGGTTCCATCCTGGGTGATACTTGCACCTTCCTAACCCCAGCACCCAACCCAATACTGCCCCTTGCCCTCAGGAGCCCCATAATAAATGCAGGTTATTGATTTACAGATTTTTCAGATCGATTGAGTCATTTATCTGTCCCAAAGCTCTCCACTGCTTGCAGGGTAAAGTTCAACCTCTTCAGCCTAGAATTAAAAGCTTTCCGCCATCTGTTCCTCCCTTCCTGTTACACCTACCATTTCTCTTCTCCAACACAAACATTCCCCCAGGAATCCCATCACACTCCTCACTGGCCCAATTCTGGACTCAGACTTTGCTCAAGCAGTTTCTTTGTCCTGATGTATCCTTACCCCCTACTCTTTTATGCCTATACCAATCATACCCATCCTCCATGATGTGCTTCAAATTCTCTCTCTTCTCAAAGGCATGCCTGACCACTCAAAAGAACAGCCATCTTGCCCTCCTCATACTTTCCATCAATTCTTCTCTGTCACACATTTAGATGCATACTTCATGTTTACTCACCTGTTTGGGGAGCGATCTGGGAGGGGTAGAAGAATGTATATGTACTTAATAGGTATGATGCTTGGGCTTGTGAAGAAGCATAAGGGTGCACACACATGTGGGCCTGTGGTGAATTTCCCCAGAAGGCAGACAGTGTACTCATTAAATGTTTATGGACATCCCCTATTGTCAAATACAGCAACAGACATCTACTTGGAGCTCAATAAATACTTGGTAGAAACTGACTTTAAACTGCCAATCTTTATGTGCTCCATCCTGAATGATTCCATTGTTATGGACTTGAATGTGTGTCTCCCTCAAATTCATATGTTAAAATCCTGACCCCCAATGTAATGGTATTAGCAGGTGTGCCTTTGGGACATAAGTGGGTCATGAAAGTGAAGCCATCATGGGTAGGATTAATGCCCTTCTAAGAAGAGACACAAGAGAGCTTGCTTCCTCTCTTTCTGCTCTCCACCGTGTGAGGACACGATGAGAACTCGGCATTCTGCACCCTAGAAGAGGGCCCTCACCAGACCTTGACCATGGTGGCACCCTGATCACAGACTTCCAGCCTCTAGAATTATGAGGAGTAAATCTCTGTTGTTTGTAAGCCTCTTAGTCTGTGGTATTTTGCTATAGCAGCCAGAACTAAGACACCATGAACCAATACATACTCTCCAAAACAAACCCCTGGGAGTGCTGGATGTGGCACAAGGTTTCCTGAGGAACTGGGAAAGGAACTCATCCAATGGCCTCCTCCCAAAAAATAACCCAGGCTCCAGCCACAGATGAATGAATAAATAAAATGTGATATATACATACAATGAAATATTATTCAGTCTCAAAAAGGAATTAAATTTTGATATATGCTAGAATATGGATGAACCTTGAAAACATCATGCTTAGTCAAATAAGCCAGATACAGAAGGACAAATTTTGATTCCACTTACATAAGATACTTACAATAGCAAATTCATAGTGTCAGAAAGTAGAATAGACGTTACCAGGGGCAGGAGGGAGAGGGCAGAGGGAGTTATTGTTTAATAGGTACAGAGTTTTGTTGAGGATGATGAAAAATTTGGGGTTTAGGATGGTTACACAACATTGTGAATGTATTTAATGCCACAGAATTGGACACTTATGAATGGTTAAAATGATGACTATTAAATTATCTGTATTTTACTACTACAAGTTAAAAATTAAGAAAAAAAGTAAGCCAGGCTCTCTGATGAGCAGACTTCAGTGAAGGCAAGAAGCCCCAGTGGCCTTGCCTGGCAACCCACCTCACTTCCCCCTGCTGGACTGCACACTCGCAGTTGACCCAAGCCAGCTCAGAGACAGAAAGTCTCACACTCTCTCGCAGTGTGCCGGTGCTTCCTTTGGCATCTCCATCAGTAGGCAATTCCTCCTGAAAACAAAATGTACCAGAAATTCAAAACACACTGGAACATCTCAGCAGCTAAGCTTCCCTGCAAGGAGAAGAAAGGATGTAGTCCCCAGGAGACTTTACCTCTCTCTTGAGTAGTATGCCATATTGAGCAAGAATCTTCCACTCTTTGAGCTTCAGCCTACCTACAGTAGAGAGGGAAAAATAACACCTACTTTGCAGAGCTATTGTGTTATTTTGTAGCTCAACAGATGTATGATACATAAAACACCAGTAATGGTGTCTGGCATAAAGCAGACCCTCAACAGCGGTAGCTGTTATTATTAATAGTAGTCGTTTAATATGTTTTTTATTTTACCAGCATTATGCCTTCCAGGAATGGATTTCAGGAAGTTGTCCTTTCAAACATCATCAGGAACATTGACACTCGTTCTCATCACTGAATCCCCAAGAAAAAGAACTTGTACATTTATCGGAGATTTGACAGCAGTACATCAAAAAGAACCTATTGCAAACTACTGATGGGCGTTGGTGGTCACAGAGAGTGACAAAGGAACAGACCTAGAGAGAAAAGTTTCAGGACCATTGGACCTGTAGACTCACGGGTAATGGACCTTCCTAGCCCCTCTAGGCTGTGCCAGCATTTCTGAAGAGCAGAACAGCTGTGCTACTGTAGTTGGTGACACCACAACTAAATCTAAAACAACATGCCTGACAAACGCCCCTGAACATGAGGAAATAACGTTCGTTCTGCACTTGTGACTCAGCTCTCAGATGATGTCAGCCCTTCCTGTAAGAGAGGACCGTCTCTGTCATTCATACGCATTCTGTGGCCCAGGTGTGAGGTGACACAACTTCAAGCAGAGATAATAATGGAAATTAAAGATGAGAGAATTATTAGGTCAGCAGGCCCTCTGCAATACTCAAGAAAAGGTAATTGGATGCTTAAAATGAAAAACGTAAAACAGATAGAGGAGATACTGCTCTATGCTGAGCACTCACAGGCGAAAGCAGAGTGAAACAGCCAGGCTCAAACAAGAAGAGTCAATACTAAGGTTTGAGGGGGAAAAGTCCAGAACATGTTTCATCTTTGTGAGGAAAGGGCTCTTGGACTTTCCTGTACCAATCTTCTCTTTGCACTTCACCCACGCTGGGTCTGTATAACCATGTTCCAAGACAAGTGCTGACAAATGGAAAAACAACAACCTTTGGAAAATGGTGGCAAATGCTTGGCATGTGAAGGAATGGTAAAATCGAATCATTTCTTGGAGTCCTCAAGAAACACTGAAGAGGCAAAAGTTACCAAGTAGGAAAAATGCCCACTTTCTCCATAAGAGGAAAGAACAAAGATGTTGGGTTAAAGTCCTCATGGTGTCTTTTGCTCACCCTGATGTCCACGTGGAAACGCCACATAGAAATGCCCACACTCCATCAACTACATAAACACATCTTGAAGATTCTGGGTGGATCATGACAGTAACTTAAATGCTCTCTAGACTTACAAAATATTTGAAATATTTGAGGATAAAATGAGAGAAAAGGGGTAATTGAAATTTTTTAAGGCATTCAACTACATATATTTTCTTTATATCTTTGATAAAGAGTATAGTATTTTATAAGCTATTCAACACATATTTGGTAATATAGTAACTTCCATATAACCAATGATGGAAATAGGGATAAGATATAAGAAGCAACATTGAATATATTTTAGTTTTATCAATGCCTATTTCTACTGCATATTGTTTATACATGCATGTATACACAGACATATATATATGTATACATGTACATACATAAATATACCATATATATGTATACACACACATACATATAATAGAAGCTAATTTTTTTATACTAGTTTCTTTTTTATCTTCTTTTTTATTGCAGTACCATTGGTTTATAACATTATATAAATTTCAGGTGTACATCATAATATATTTCAAATTCTGTGTAGATTACATCATGCTCACCACCCAAAGGCTAATTACAAGCCATCACCTCACACATGTGCCTAATCCCCCCTTTCGCTAACCCCCTCCATGCTTCCCCTCTGGTAACCACCAATCCAATCTCTGTTGCTATGTGTTTGTGTCATTGTATTTATCGTCTACTTATGAGTGAGATCATACGATATTTGACTTTCTCCCTCTGACTTATTTCATTTAGCATAGTACACTCAAGGTCCATCCGTTCTGTCACGAATAGCCGGATTTCATTGTTTCTTCTGGCTGAGTAGTATTCCATTGTGTATATACACCACATCTTCTTTACCCATTTGTCCTTTCATGGGCACCTAGGTTGCTTCCAAGTCTTGGCTATTGTGAATAATGTTGCGATGAACATAGAGGTGCATGTATCTTTATGCATTTGTGTTTTCAAGTTCTTTGGATAAATATCCAGCAGGGGAATAGCTGGATCATATGGTAGATCTATTCTTAATTTTCTGAGGAATCTCCATACTGTTTTCCATAGTGGCCACACCAGTTTGCACTGCCACCAGCAGTGTGCAAGGGTTCCCTTCTCTCCACATCCTCTCCAATGTTTGTTGTTGCCTGTCTTCTTAATTATAGGCATTCAGTTGGGTGTGAGGTGATATCTCATTGTAGTTTTGATTTGCATTTCCCCAGTAGCTAATGATGTTGAATATCCTTTCGTGTGCCTGTTGGCCATCTGTATATCTTCTTTGGAAAAATGTTCATATCTTTTGCCCATTTTTTAATTGGGTTGTTAGTTTTTTTGTTGCTTGAGATGTACGAGTTCTTTATATATTTTGGATATTAACCCCTTATCTGATATATGGTTTGCAAATATCTTCTCCCAATTGTTATGCTGTCTTTTCATTCTGTTGATGGTTTCCTTTGCTGTGAAGAAGGTTTTTAGTTTGATGTAGTCCCATTTGTTTATTTTTTCTATTGTTTCCCTTGCCTAGTCAGACACGGTACTTGAAAATATGCTGCAAGAACTGATGTCAAAAAGCATACTGCCTATGTTTTCTTCTAGAAGTTTCATGATTTTGGGTCTTATAGTCAAGTCTGTAATACATTTTGAGTTAATTTTTGAGTATGGTGTAAGATAATGGTCTACTTTCATTCTTTTTATGCGGCTGTCCAGTTTCCCCAACACCATTTGTTGAAAAGCCTCTCCTTTCTCTATTGTATGTTCTTGGCTCCCTAGTCAAAAATTAGTTGTCCATCTATGTGTGGGTTTATTTCTGGGCTCTTGATTCTGTTCCATTGATCTGTGCATCTGTTTTTGTGCCAGTACCATGCCGTTTTGGTTACTATAGCTGTATAGCAAATTTTGAAATCAGGGAGTGTGATACCTCCAGCTTTGTTCTTTTTTCTCAGGATTCCTTTGGCTATTCGGGGTTTCAGGATTCCTTTGACAATTTGGGGTCTATTGTTCTATATAAATTTTAGGATTCTTTGCTCTATTTCTCTGAAAAATGTTGTTGGAACTTTGATAGGGATTGCATTGAATCTGTAGATTGCTTTAGGAAGTATGGACATTTTAACGATGTTAATTCTTCCAATCCAAGAGCATGGAATATCTTTCCATTTCTTTGTGTCTTCTTCAATTTCTTTCAACAATTTTTTTTATAGTTTTTTGGTGTACAGATCTTTCACCTCTTTGGTCAAATTTATTCCTAGGAATTTTATTCTTTTTGTTGCAATTGTAAATGGACCTGTATTCTTAATTTCTCTTTCTGCTACTTTGTTGTTAGTGTATAGAAACACAACTGATTTCTGTATGTTGATTCTGTATCCTCCAAATTGACTGTATTCATTTATTATTTTTAAAAGTTTTTTTAGTGGATTCTTCAGGGTTTTCTATATATGAAATCATGTCATCTGCAAATTGTGACAGTTTCACTTCTTCCTTTCCAATTTGGATCCCTTTTATTTCTTATTCTTGCCTGATTGCTCTGGCTAGGACTTCCAATACTATGTTAAATAAGAGTGGTGACGGTGTGCCTCCTTGTCTGGTTCCCATTCTTAGAGGGATAGCTTTCAGTTTTTCTCTGTTGAGAATGATATTAGCTGTGGGTTTGTCATATATGGCCTTTATTACATTGAGGTATTTTCCTTCTATACCCATTTTATTCAGAGTTTTCGTTATAAATGGATGCTGTATCTTGTCAAACACTTTCTCTGCATCTATTGAGATGATCATGTGATTTTTATTCTTCACTTTGTTAATATGGTGTATCACATTGATTGATTTGCAGATGTTGAACCATCTCTGCACCCCTGGAATAAATCCCACTTGATCATGGCGTATGATCTTTTTAATGTATTGTTTTATTAGGTTTGCTAGTATTTTTTTGAAGATTTTTCCATCAATGTTCACCAGTGATAATTTTCTTTTTTTGTGTTGTCCTTGTCTGGTTTTGCTGTCAGGATAATGTTGTCTTTGTAGAATGAGTTAGGAACCCTCCCCTCCTTTTCAATTTTTTGGAAGAGTTTGAGAAGGATAGTATTGTTTTGTTTGACTGTTTAGTAGAATTCACCAGGAAAGCCGTCTGATCCTAGACTTTTATTTTGGGGGAGATTTTTGGCTATTGTTTTGATCTCCTTTCTGATGATTGGTCTATTCAAATTCTCTATTTCTTCTTGATTCAATTTTGGAAGGTTGTATGATTCTAAGAATTTATCCATTTCTTCTAGATTATCCAATTTGTTGGCATATAGCTTTTCATAGTATTCTCTTATAATCTTCTGTATTTCTGAGGTGTCCATTGTAATTTCTCCTCTTTCATTTCTGATTTTATTAATATGAGCCATCTCTTTTTTTTTCTTGGTGAGCCTAGCTAAAGGTTTGTCACTTTTGTTTATCTTTGCAAAGAACTAGAGAAGCTAATATTTATCACAGACCCCATATAAGCCAACATTTCTAAATTCTTTTATTTCTTTTTAATTTTTATTTTTTTTGGATGTACATCATATTTCAAATTCTGGATACATTACATCATGTTCACCACCCGAACACTAATTATAGTGCATCCCCTCACATGTGACCCTAATCACCCCTTTTGCCCTCCCCCCTTCCCCAATGGTAACCACCAGTCCAATCTCCAATGCTATGTGGTGGGTTTTTTTTGTCATTTTTATCTTCTATTTATGAGTGAGATCATATGGTATTTGACTTTCTCCCTCTGACTTATTTCACTCAGCATAATACCCTCAAGGTCCATCCATGTTGTCACAAATGGCTGGATTTCGTCATTTCTTATGGCTGAGTAGTAGTCCATCGTGTATAAATACCACATCTTCTTTATCCATTCGTCCCTTGATGGGCACCTAGGTTGCTTCCAAGGCTTGGCTATTGTGTATAATGCCACAATGAACATAGGGGTGCAAGTATCTTTATGCCTTTGTGTTTTCAATTTCTTTGGATAAATACCCAGCAGGGGAATAGCTGGATCATATGGTAGATCTATCCTAAATTCTCTGAGGATATTGCAAACTGCTTTCCATAGTGGCTGCACCAGTTTGCACTGCCACCAGCAGTGAACAAGGGTTCCCTTCTCTCCACACCCTCTCCAACATTTGTTGTTTCCTGTCTTGTTAATTATAGCCATTCTGACCGGAATGAGGTGATACCTCATTGTAGTTTTGATTTGCATTTCCCTGATAGCTAATGATGTTGAGCATCTTTTCATATGCCTGTTGGCCATCTGTATATCTTCTTTGGAGAGATCTCTAAATTCTTTAAATGTATTAATTTATTTAATCCTACTAACTCCCCAGGAATAAGTACTATTAGAGTCCATATTTATACAGACAAGGAAACTGAAACAAAAGAAGTTTAGTAATTTGTACATTTCCTGCAGATTCTGTTTGGAAGACAAGCAGTTAGACCCCAGAATTCATGTTTTTAATTATCAGGATAAGCAGACACATACAAATGCATATTTATCTGATAAATGCACATTTATCGACCAGGACATTTTCATGTATAAATTAAGCACTGAGAAGGCCTTTTAATATTCACTGAACACATTGAAATAATTGTTCAAAGAATTGAAAAAAATTGTTCCAAACTGAAACTAGTTTGGAAAATCTGGAGCAAGATAATCCACTGAGATTTGAACACATTATGTTAAAGATTTTTTCCCTTCTTTTCTTTAATGCTGTTTGGAGTTTTCATGAGCTGTGACGTCTCAAGGGAACAAGTCAAAGTATTCTTGCAGAAATTCTGAATACCACTAAAACTAGCTGTCAACCATAAATCAGTATCTAGCTATTTTCCAACCTATTTATAAAAGTGTAGCTGTGAAATACATCTAAAATACAAATCTGAGTACATTTATCTGAAGATGGTACTTTTAGCAATAACCTTTCAAACAAACAAATGCCATCTGTCAAAAGCAGAATAATTGCAGTGTGTCAAAATGTTGGGGGTAGAGTACTTAAGTTACCCATGTAGCTGGTATGATAAATAGTGGAATTTCACCTGATGTCAGCTCCACTCCAGCTACCCCAGCGCTTAATGCTAGCACTAGCTCAGATCTGGTTTTTACTGAAAGAAGAAGAAATGTGTCAGAACCAGACAGTGTTTCTGGAGTTCCAGTGAATACTCTCAGAGGTTCTAACATTTCATGCTCAAGATGAATTCAAGACTCCAAGATTAACTCTAGCATATGTTCCACATCATATTCTGAATCAATTTTCTCTTCAGAGGTATTAGCCTCTTGTCCTGGAAATTACACAAATGCCACATGTTTCTGATGCCCCTTTCTATGTTCATTTCCAGCAGCTGCACATTAGTTTCATTAAACAAAATCAACCAGGAAAAATGAATACAAAAAGAACTTTCAGCCTCTTTGAAGCTCAAGATTTATACAAAAGTAGATACATGCCAGAACCATATGAGGTTCTGAGCAAATGCAGGTGTCATTTATTGGTATTCTTTCATTTGACAACAATTTTTGGATCACCGATTCATTGTCATATACATTCAATTGGAAAGCTCTAGGCATTTTGTTTAATTATAGTCGACCACCTGATGCGTATAGAAAAGTCTGATCTCTATCACAATTCATAGTTCTTAAGTAGAAATCTGGGATAATCTAAAATAGAGATAGAACTCTGTACTGTGTGTGAGGGGGAAAAAAAATGCCACATTATGTTCTAATTTCTAGGTACAGAGAAATTCTCTGAATTCTCTACCAAAAAGAAAGCATAGCATTTAAGAACAACAGCGTTGCAAGTTCTGCTCAATCATTTTAGCTAAACAAAGTCTTGATTTCAAGCATTTGATGTATACATAACAAAAGAAATCTAGGTAGACAGTAGTGTTTTGTTTTGTTTTGTTTTTTTGAAGAAGATTAGCCCTGAGCTAACTGCTGCCAATCCTCCTCTTTTCGCTGAGGAAGACTCGCCCTGAGCTAACATCCATGCCCATCCTCTTTACTTTGTATGTGGGACGCCTACCACAGCATGGTATGTCAAGCGGTGCCATGTCTGCACCTGGGATCCGAATCAGCGAACCCCAGGCCGCCAAAGCAGAACGTGCGCACTTAACTGCTGCACCACCAGGCCAGTCCCACTAGTGTTCTTTAAAGAAGACAACTGAATATCCACACTGATTGGTAAAGGTAGCTACTAATTCTAGCGTCATGCCATATTCCAAAGCTGAAAAACAATATTTTTTCTCTTATAAGCAAAACCAAAATCAAAAGGCTACTGTTGAACAATTTATTCTGTGAGCTGTGGATTTCAAAAATCCACTTCGTAGAAAGGAGTTAGGGTGCAATTTGCAAGGTTTGGGACACTCTGACTTTATGCAAATTGTGTGCAGAAGTCGAGATGGCTCCGCACAAACCTGTGTGTAGTTAGCATCGTCAGCTGCTGTCTACTGAGTCATTCCATCTAGTGTGCTGAGTGCTTTGCACATCACTTCTAATCTTAACAACAACCTTTCAGATTAAGAAACTAAGGCAAAGAATTTTATACACCTGCCCCAGAGCCACGTGATGCTGAAGAATGTTGGCAGGCCCAAAACCTAGATCTTCTGACTGTGAAGCTGACCTCTTTCTTCTAAAGCATGTTCCTCCCAAATGTGCAGCAGTGACCATCCTAGTGCAAATCACTCAATATAGCTTATGTCTTCATTTTTTAAAGCCACAAAAACATGTGATAAAGATATTAACTAGATTTATTATGATGATCATTTCACAATATATACAAATATCAAATCATTAAGTTGCACACCTGAAGCTAATATAATGTTATACATCAATTATATCTCAATAAAAAAAAAGTGTGTGATGAAATTATATTACAGCTGATCTAAAATTCCTGGCAAAAATAACAAAGACAGTAAAAAAAATAAATAACTTCAAAAAACGATGGAACAGACAGCAAAGTATTATCCTAATTGTTCCCCCTAACCACTACAACTGATTACAATATCAAAATCAGAACTATTCTAGTAAAAATTTCATTTATTTTGGATTCCTTTCTCCTAGTTTAACTGGGAATTTCCAGGAAGAAAACTGGATGAAAGAGAGGTGAGATATTTTCTCAAAGTGATAGCCGTTGCCTTCGACTAACACAGTCAGCATACTAACCACTTGACTCATGAAATGATTTACTTATTTAAAATATGCATGTGCCTTGGAAGGCAGAAAAATACATTTAGTAGACCTATGCAGCAACATGAAATATGTGTATATGTTTGAAGGGATAGGGGTATATAGATATACTGTAGTCCCCCCCTTATCCACAGGGGATATGTTCCAAGACCCCCAGGGGATGCCTGAAACCACGGACAGTAACGAACTCTATATATACTGCTTTTTCCTATACATACACACCTATGATAAAGTTTAATTTATAAATTAGGCACAGTAAGAGATTAACAACCAAAACTAATAATAAAATAAATTATAACAATATACTGTAATAAAAGTTACCGTAGATCTTAGCAACCTCGGCATACAATTTTTTCTTCTTTTTTTATTGTCAAGAACTTTCACCTTTTTACTTAAAGGAAACACTTTATGGCTTCTCTTTGGCATATCCAAATTGCCAGCATCACTACTCTTGTGCTTTGGGGCCCTTATGAAGTAACTAAGGGTTACTTGAACACAAGCACTGCAATACCGAGACAGTCAATCTGATAACCGAGATGGCTCCTAAGTGACTAACTTGCAGGCAGCATATCCAGCGAGGATCTGTCCGACAAAGGGATGAGTCATGTCCCAGGCAGGACAGAGCAAGACAGCACGAGATTTCATCAAGCCACTCAGAACAGCGCACAATTTAAAACTTAAGAATTATTGATTTCTGGAATTGTCTATTTAATATTTTTGGACTGTGAGTGACCCTGGGTAACTGAAACCATGCAAAGTGAAAACACAGATAAGGGGAGACTACTGTATACATCAGGTGATTTTATAAAGTGCACAATTTGAAAATTTAATAATGGAAATTTTAATAATAATGAATAATGGAATTTAATAAAATTTAATATCAACTTTGAGTATTAATGTTCATTTTAATCACTATCTGCTCCCAGGAAAATGTCAGTTGTTGATCCTTTTGTGTAACATATATATATGGTTTCTGTGGTATTACTTTGACATGTTATGAAATTTTCCCCTAAATTACAGCAGTTTCATCATTTTTCATTGTACTTTCTTCCTGCAGGATTGTATTTCACATGGTTACTGGTTCATCCGTGAAATCTTTTTAAGAAAATGTACCGGCAGACCTGGGCGAATTACCTGGCTACCTTCTATCACACCTGCTCCTTTCAGACCCTTTTTTTTTTTTTTTTTACAGAATCTGTATAAATCTGTCTCCTCATCAAAACCACACACTTTGAATAAATTTAAGATTGTGCTCACAGAGGCAGTTCATGAAATCATTCAGCACCAAATGGAGAATATTCTCAATGGCTTAGAAAATCAAAATGAACAGTGCGTCACTAAAGATGGTACTTGTGCTGAAGTCTGGATATTTGAATTGGATGGTGTTAAAAACTCCATGAAAATAAGTTTGCATGAGATGTTTAAAATTTGCTTCTATGATGTACAAAAAGTCATCAAATTTGCAAAAGGAATTTATAAACACCGTGTATTTGTAAAAATCCCACCAACCACCTCAGAGGATCTCTCTCACAGGATTGGCAAAATGGTAAGAGAAACCTTAACTAAATTAGGAGTCAGGAAGGCCTGTAGGGGGAGCTGTCAAGCCCTATCATACATGCTCGATTACTTCAAAGAAGAGACTTACCTTGCATGTTGGACAAGAAGTAGAACTACGTTACTACTGAAGGAAGATTTGTCTCTCTACCTGGCAACAACCCAGCCGATGAAAAACACCACAACTCAGCCAATGAGAAACTATTGCTACCCAGAACTGTTAGCCTGGGCAATGAACTTTCCTTTAGAACAGCCCCACCTTACTCCCTCTTTTTCTCTGTAAGAGTAAGCTCTCCTCCTTTGTTCTCCAGATTTGCCTACGGTTCACCACAGCATGCACATTCCAAATTGCAATTTGACTATTCCCAAATAAACTTGTTTTGAGGGTAAAGTAACTTCAAATTTGCTTTTTAAGTTGACAGGATGGAAAACAGAGGTCTCAGTTTCACAGCTGTGATGTTAACCATGAAGCAGGGCCTCTTCCAAGGGAGACACATGCCAGTAGAGGTACAAATGATAGACTTACCATATAGGAATGAACAAAATGCTCAATAAATGGAAACTATTTTTATATTACTATGTTGTCATGGGTTTTAGATTAGCTTGAACACTTTCTTCTTACCTTTTAAAATAATAACATGTTCTTGGGCCAGCCCAGTGGCATAGCAGTTAAGTGTGCATGTTCCATTTCCATGGCCCAGGGTTCACCAGTTTGGATCCCGGGTGCAGACATGGCACCGCTTATCAAGCCATGCAGTGGTAGGCGTCCCACACATAAAGTAGAGGAAGATGGGCACAGATGTTAGCTCAGGGCCAGTCTTCCTCAGCAAAAAGAGGAGGATTGGCAGGAGATGTTAGCTCAGGGCTAATCCTCCTCAAAAAAAAACATAATAATAATAATAGTAACATGTTCTTGTAATCTACCTTAGGGGTTGACACCATCTATATGCATGTTTGGGAGGCTGTATAATATAAAGGGAAACATTCAGATTCAGAATTAGAAAAACTTAAATCTACACCCTGTATAGATCTAACTCTAAGCCCACTGGGGAGGAAGTCAAATCTTTTATATAGGAAAGTTATAATATTTTATTAAGAAATATCCTTAAAAATTAAGTAAAGTTAGGGCCAGCCCCAGTGGCCTAGTGGTTAAGTTCAGTGTGCTCTGCTTTGGCAGCCCAGGTTCAGTTCCTGGGCACAGAGCTACACCACTTGTCTGTCAGTGGCCATGCCATTGCAGCAGCTCACATACAAAAAGAGAAAGATTGGCAACAGATGTTAGCTCAAAGCAAATCTTCCTCAGCAAAAAAACAAAAAATAGTAAAGTTAGTTTATACTTTCCTGATTGTTCTTTTCTTTCCAAAATGTGTTTAGGAAATCTTATTTGAACATGGGCTTTGAATAATGAGTTCCATCCATATATATAACAAGGTTAAGATTACACCACATATCATAAACTGTTCTAATCACTTTACATTAATTATTTCATTTAATCCTGACACAATCCCTGGAAGGTAATATTCTTATCCCCATTTTACTATTGAGGAAACTGAGTCAATGCAATGAAGTGACTTCCCTAAAAGCATACAGCTCTAAATGGCAGAGCCAGAATTCAGACCCAGTTCTCTCTCTGCAAAGCCTTGGCTGTATGCTCTATTGCCTCTCAAAAATATCATAAGGTAGATCTCATCGAGTCCCTAGTCACTTTCTCACTATATGATACGTTTAAATTTGAGGACTTCAGTAGAATTTTACCAAACCTCCAGCATTAGCCAGCTTAAGGACTAGAATTTAACCATAGGCTATAAGGAAAAACTGCAATTTAACTTTAAACCACAAATGCCACTCAGAAATAAAAATCTGTTCATAGCTTAAACTGAAATGTAGATCTTGCTTTCTGGAAAAAGGGAAAAAACAAAAGAAACACTTTCCGGGGCTGGCCCGGTGGCGCAGCAGTTAAGTTCGCTCGTTCCGCTTTGCTGGCCTGGGGTTCGCTGGTTTGGATCCCAAGTGTGGACATGGCACCACTTGGCAAGCCATGCTGTGGTAGGCGTCTCATATATAAAGTAGAGGAAGATGGGCATGGATGTTAGCTCAGGGCCAGTCTTCCTCAGCAAAAAGAGGAGGATTGGCAGCAGTTAGCTCAGGACTAATCTTCCTCAAAAAAACAAAAAAATAGGGATGGGGGAATTTCGGGGCCAGCCCCATGGCCGAGTGGTTAAGTTCGTGTGCTGTGCTTCAGCTGCCCAGGGTTTCACCGGTTCGGATCCTGGGCTCGGACATGGCAGTGCTCATCAGGCCATGCTGAGGCAGCGTCCCACATGTCACAACTAGAAGGACCCACAACTAAAAATTCACAACTATATACCAGGGGGCTTTGGGGAGAAAAAGGAAAAATAAAATCTTTCAAAACAAAACACTTTCCACGTGTCAGCCGTGAGTCAACGAGCCACACCTTATTTTGAAGTCACTCAGGTAATATTAACCTCAGATACAGTGCAGGTTTTGACTGTAAGAATGTGAGATCTGAGGTGAGTATGTGAAGAGACACGTAACTCGCCTGGACCAAGCTCCCTTTCACTCAGAGCTGTCTCCAGACAAGGACCAGCCACTGAGCCTAACTCTCAGGAGCAGCCGGCTCCACTGGTCATACGAGGAAAGTTGTACCTAGAAAATCCTTACAGCAGAAAGACACAGCATCCGTCCACCCAGAAACACCCTCCCATCCTCCATCCTCCGTGGTAAAATCTCTCTCCTCCTTAGGACCACTATAAAACACGTAGAGGTCCAGTGCAAAGTGAAAATGCAGAGCTCCTTTTTCAAAAAAAGACTAAGAATTTCAAGAGAGCAACAATACAACATTAAACTAAGTGTGGAGCCTTCTAACCATGGGCCCTGGGTGACTGCACAGGTCACTTTCCCATGAAGTCAGCCCTGCTGCTCCTTAACACCCATTCCTACAAACATACCTCATGTCTGCTGGACTTGGGTGACTTTTATTCTCGTTCTCTAGATAGATAGATAGATAGATAGATAGATAGATAGATAGATAGATAGATATAGTATATATATATATATATATACTTTTTTTTTTTTTTTTTGCTGGGAAAGATTTGTCCTGAGCTGACATCTGTTGCCAATCTTCCTCTTTTTTTTTCCCTCTCCAAAGCCCCAGTACATAGTTGTATATTCTAATTGTAGGTCCTTCTAGTTCTTCTACATGAGCTGCTACCACAACATGGCAACTGACAGACAAGTGGTGTGGTTCCATGACCAGGAACCAAACTGGGGTCGCCAAAGCAGTGAGAGCACCAAACTTTAACCGCGAGACCATCAGCGCTGGCTCTCTTTTGTGTTTTTCCACTGGGCAAAATTGTTGGTGAACGTGGGCCTCCAAAGTGCGGGTTTGGTCCTCGCTCAGCAACAGCCCACTTGATTCTGCAGGCCGTCCTTCACTGGGCAAGGCCGAGAGCTCACTCTGACATCACAAGCAACGCATTATTCAGAAATTGATGATCCAACGTAACCCTGTGAATTAAGACTTCTAAACTGAGCCCTTTAAGTCCTGTGGTCTTTCTTAAGGCTCAGTCTAGCTTAAAACATAGCTGATTCACAAGTATGCCTTGTGTTTGCTTCCTTTCTCAAATCCAAACACATTTATAACAAAAGGGATCAGTGCAATGTGTCCATTAATCCTCTTCCTTTCATAAGTTAAAAAACATGCCACAGCATGTACTTCAGCTGTTTAGTCCTCTTTTTGTGTTTCAGAGCCTCCCCACCAGTAGAACCGCATGATCATTTGCGCCATCTGTGCATGGGAGAGAAACGCACTCTTACCCAAGCCAAGGCTAAGGGTGTTCTATCAAGAAAGGAACCAACTCATCAGAGAAAGGTAATGCAGGCAAGCTCCTGCCAGAAGACTCACTGTTTCTTCTCTTTCTCTCTCTCTCATTTGAAATTCATGAAGATGAAGTGCAGCTTTGGTTTCCCATCAGTGAGATGAGCCTTAATACACTCTTGCCAAGAGCGAGCTAACACAGAGTAATTGTTTTTCATCTAAATTGCATGTCCAACCTGCTTAGTCTTCAAAGAACATAGATGCTACAGCTTTGATACCCAACTGCAGGATGACAAAGGAGAGGGCGCAAGGCACATGGGCGCGATGAGAATTTTTAATCACCACCTATCAATCTGCAAGCCCTGGAACTCTGCGACAGTAGGAGAGGAGATTATTCATAAGGTAGATAAGGTTCCATATTTCATTCGAGACCAACTCTTTTTTTTTAAGGGGAAAAAAGTGATTTAGAGGGAATTAAGATTCCCCAAGGTGTTTTTAATCTCTTCTCACTCCAGGGCCAGGTGCCTCATGCAGCACTTAAAAGAGTTTCAAAAATAAAAGTAAATGCCTAGAACACAGAAAAGAGATATCCATCTACACAAAGCATCTGCCTTTGTTTAAGAAAAAAGTAGTTTCAGCTTTATGAACTTCACATCCAGACGTTTTATAATTTTGACCCTTTGCTTCTTATAGACTTTCGTTCTGTGTACACTACAGCCAACACATAAAAAGAGGCAAAAGTCATCAATATCTATTTTTTTGTATATATATCAAACTTTATGTCAGTGAGTGAGTTCATTTAATTGCACATAACAGCAGACTGTTTGCAAGGAGAGCTATGTGATGTGAATAAAACCACCCAAAGAAATGGAATGATCAAATCTGCTACCAATACCACCTTTAGCAGCTAGAGATGCCACCAAAAAGCTGTGTGGATTTTGTCATTGATCTTTGCGGTTCATTGTGCAACCAGGTGCCAAGACAAAAGATTTGATTCTGTTTATTGTGTTTGTTCCAGTTAATTTAATTCTTCTTGCCTGGTTTAAACTTCTATTTTCTAATTACATTCCTAAGCTCTGCCGAGACCGGAGCGCTACTACACCTTTGCTTGCGTGTAGAGAATATGAGCGTGAACTAAATTACTTCTGCAGCTGTCTGTAAATAGCGCTACTGTCCTCTGTGATCTAAATGTTAGAAGTTTTGACCCCAGACAGCCCAGAAATAGAAAGTTTCTCCCAGAATGCCAGCAAATAAGAGAAAAGAGACTAGTAAGTCTACAGGGTAAGAAAGTAAGAGCAGGGGAAAGTGTGTGGTTGGAGATGTGAGTATTAGTGTCAGCTCCACAGCTAAATGAGCTGTACAGCTGAGTCCACATCACCTAAACCCTCTGAGCCTCGGTGTCACCTGTAAATTGAGAGTCCTGGACCCATCTCTAAGGTTATTCTTCCAGTAGAAAAGTCTATAACTTCAAGCTCTGTGCTTTCCTCTCTTAACGGAGAATCAATTTCTCTTTTGGAACAGAACAGCTTTTTCTAAAGGGAAAGTTTTGGCAAAAAACCAACTTTGGTTAACTGTGGCTTTTATATAAAGGAGATACCCTACAATCATCAAGATGTTATTAAACACTAGAAAGCACCAACTTTAATGGTTTTGAAAATAAAATGTCAATTTTCAATGCTTACACTGTAGATATGTGTTTATCTAGATCCAAACTGAAGAAAGAGAGAGATCTTGGATATGGATGTTTACTGGAGACCCATCATCCGACATTTCATTACACAGTTAGAAATGCTGTAAGAAATTTCCTTGAAACTATCTTATGACTTAGAAGGTTGGCACTACACCCATCGAGGTCCAGGTATTTCTCAGATACCCAACTCAGCTTATGTATGTGCCAGGAAGTTGAGACTCTTTGTTGGGGTTTTCAAACAAACCGACTTAAGCAAATAAGGGTATTTCTTGATTTATGTAACCGAAATTTTCAAAGGTATCACCAACTTCAGTCATAGCTGGATCTAGACACTTCGTGTCACCAGGGCTTGTTCTCTCTCTCTCTTTCCATCTCTTGGCTCTGTTTCCTCAAATGTTTGCTGCATTCTTAGGCAGACACTTTGTATATGGCAAACATGGCCCCTTGGCACCTCTTACATGGAGCCCAGGGAGGAAAAGAACATACATCAACTACAGATTAGGATCTCAGTATCATAATTGTCTTGTGTCTTTACACTAAACTAGAATAAATGAAGCCGGTTGGTACTGTCTGGTGATTAGAGAGCCCAGCTGAAAATTTCTGAAGGAGGCAAAAGCACTGAGGTAGCCCATTAGAGATCGGGGCTCCATTTGGTCTCTGCCAAGACATACTATTTCATTCTAATACCAAGCTCTCTGTGGCCTGATGCAATGATATTTTTAACAAATATGGTCACAAAATTCCTTTACTTTACCTCAGTTTGCAGAAAGACACATGATATGTACTAGAGATCCATAAGTATGATGAAAAGAGAATATTTGGAAGTCCAGGATTCTGGTTCTGACCCCAGCAGTTTGAACAGTCATTTAAACTCTCCATTTCATCATTGATAAAATTAGAGTGCTGAGTGAAGCCACTCAAAGGCTTGTTTGGGGTTCTGAAATGTTATGAATCTGTGTAGTGCTGACCTTGCCGTCATAAGGCTGCAGGTTTTGTTTTTTGCTTTCTTGATACGGTTCTTTCCTCAACAGGGAAATCTACCATTCAGAACCCTGAGAAACACTGACACTGAGTAGGTGAGAAACATTCTGCAAGAGCTGAAAGCACTCAGCAGTTTTGCAGGAGGTGAGTAGACAAGCCATTGGCTCAGTATCCTGAACACTTTGGCTTCCACAGGAAAACAGGCAAGCACAGAAAACAGTCAATCCAGCTTCAACAGGAGCTGAGTGCCCACGTATTGATCTTCTGTCTGACCAGGTCATGGGGTTCTGGTGTACATTAAGTAGGGGAAAGACTGAAAATTACATTAATTCAAATGGCTAAATCAATATTTAACAATGCAGTTAGTGGTAGTTGACCCTAAATGCACCTTTAATAAAACAAAGGTGATTCAGGCCAGCCTCTGGCATACACCATTCAGGGATATGAATTAATACAGAATAGATACGCTAAAGACCCCTACCAAGGCAGACACCTTTGCAGATTGGGCTAACTGCAAGGAGAAGGTCGAAGCTGCTCTCTTACAAAGGCAAGAGATTCATCTGATGCTGTATCTTCATTTATCACTTCTCCCTGTCTCAAGGATTGGACAGCCTTGATCTCAGCATATTTAAAAGTAGGAAAAGGATTTCTACAACTATTTCCCAGCAAATTATAAATCTTTAGTGATAGCTTTGTAACCTTGAGCACTTTTTTCACAAACAAACATAGATGTTACCAGTCATTACTCTAGGAACCCTGACTGTCTTACTGTAACATGATTTGCATGTATTTGCATATAAACATATCCATTTGTACTCCACTTGCATTAAGAATTACTGAAATAAGTTTGCTTATATTACAGAGGATGCAAAAAAGAAAAAAGGAATACGGAGTAAATAGAGACAATCTCTTCAAGATGTTAGAGAACCATCTCAGATGTTATTAGCTATCAGGCTCACAGATGTGAGACTTTTTTATATTGCTTTGCTGCCTGTAAAATGTCTTAAGCTACAGAGCATTATGGTTATCACTACTAAGGACTTGGTGATAACTCTAAGAAAAAGGTCAACCTAAGAATCTATTTCAATATATCTTAAGGCAGCAGGAGGCTCTAGGGAATACCCAAAGGAGCACAGGGAAGTTTCCATGATTTCGTGACCTAAAGATGCCAGTGCTGATGGTGCTGTTTCCCTTGCATTCTTATTTGGCTGCAAGGACAAATGTGTGATAATTAGAAACCTTTTCTGAGACACTGTCTTTTGATTTGTTGTTTGGTGATGGCTACAGTTCCTCTGCAGCCCTGCTTCTCTCAGGTTAGTCTGCTGGTTACCATGGCAATGTGGCTCAATGCATGCTATGAGCTAAATCAGCATTCTGTCTCATGCAAGCTACTGGCAGTAGAACATCACTGAGAATTGGGGAAGTTTCGATGTTGAATGCAAAATCAATTGCTTGAAAATATGATCATATACTTAAAAGGATGGAGGGACATTCCACAGAACAAGATCACAGTTTCTTTGTCATCAAGGACATGGAACAAATATCTGATCTCTCATAGGGCCAGCCACAAGCCTTCTGGGCCGGGCAGGTGCTGGCAATAAGTGTTAGGTTCTCCAGCTAATGCTGAGACATGAACAGAAGTTGCTTATGACCTCAAGATAGCCAAGAAACAGCTTAGTTCCTGGAAATTCCCTCTGCCCAGGGCATCCCACAAACAAACCACAAGGCACACCCACATTTTCAAACAGCCTCTATGTCCACACATTGACTGAATTTAAGAATAACTGTAGGAAGTTCATAATGATAAATGCCTACATCAAGAAAGAAGAAAGATCTCAAATAAACAACATGACGTTGCACCTCAAGGAACTAGAAAAAGAAGAACAAACAAAGCCCAAAGTTAATAGAAGGAAAGAAATAACAAAGATCAGAACAGAAATAAATGAAATAGAAACTAAAAAGACAGTAGAAAAGATCAATGAAACTAAGAGCTGGTCTTTTGAAAACATAAATAAAATTTTCAAACCTTTAGCTAGACTCACCAAGATAAAAAGAGAGAGAACTCAAAATCAGAAATGAAAGAGGAGACACTGCAACTGATACCACAGAAATGCAAAGAATCATAAGAAACTACTTTGAACAATTATGTGCCAACTAATTGGGCAACCTAGAAGAAATGGATAAATTCCTAGAAACATACAACCGATCGAGACTGAATCATGAAGAAGTAGAAAATCTGAATAGACCAATTACTAGTAAGGAGATTGAATCAGTAATCAAAAACTTCCCAACAAAGAAAAGTACAGGATCATATGGTTTCACTGGTGAATTCTACCTAGCATTTAAAGAAGAATTAATACCAATCCTTCTCAAACTCTTCCAAAAAATAGAAGAAAAGGGAACACTTCCAAACTCATTTAACAAGGCCAGTACTACCCTGATACCAAAACCAGACCAGGATGCCACAAGAAAAGAAATTACAGGCCAATATCTCTGATGAACATAGATGCAAAAATATTCAACAAAATATTAGCAAACCAAATTCAAGAATTCATTAACAGGATCATACACCATGATCAAGTGGGATTTATTCCAGGGATGCAGGGATGGTTCAACATCCGCAAATCAATGTGATACACCACATTAACAAAACAAAGGATAAAAACCATATGATCATCTCAATTCATGCATAAAAAAACACTTCACACAGTTTAATTAATGATGTTTTTTAAAAAGGAGTAGATGAAAATTAAAGTGAATGTTAAAACATGGTCAAGATTAACTTACTTTTGTACTTTTCCCTATATATGTATTTCCAAATGAGCTTATAACTTAAAAAGCTAAAACTCAAGAAAATATTGATTACTGTATTTCTCATCTCCCTGGCAATGATGCCTAAAATAGTTACAAATTCACATTTATTGATACACCTGGCTAATTCAGTCAGTTAAAGAAGTTACAGAGATAACATGGTCATGTAAGTTATGCATGTAAATTATTAACTGCATGTAAATTACATATTTTTTTCTTTATCAAACCTATAAGCATTATAATCTATAAGCCAATAACCCAGTAACCTCTCCCAGAGGCCTTATAAGGGAGGCTTTGATCTCTAGGAGAATAAAGAGAAATGGATTAATGGAAACAAAACATTGTTGTTAGAAAAACAACTGAATTTCAGTCCATAGTATTATTTTCATAAGCAAACATACCTTTTTTAAAACAGGACCTAACATTTGTCAAACAAATATCCAGATCTGAAAGTCTGGTTAATCAAACACAAAACACTCACATTGGTAAAAAACCAGCAATGTGGGATACAGAGAATAGTTATTGTCACTTCTAACTAAGAAACACAGTAAGTTTCGTTCGAAGTGTGAAATTTAATTCCAGGATGCAACAAAATTTTAACAGTATCAGGGGATTTCCACTTCCATTTAAGATGTGAAACAAGGGGTAGCCAACTTTCTCTGTAAAAGGCTAGAGTAAATAATTTTTACAGACCATATGGTCTCTGTTGCAGCTACTCAATTTGTAAAAACACATAAAATGAGCATGGCTGTGTTCCAACAAAATTGTGTTTATAGAAACAGGTGATGGGCAGGATTTGGTCCACAGATCAGTTTGCCAACATCTAATGTAGAAAGTCACAAGTAAATGTTCTCACTCCAACAACAAGAACAAGCTGACTATATTCAAATAATAATTTTTTGCAATGTACATAGGAGTGCACATATCTTTTCAAATTAGTGTTTTCATTTTCTTTGGATAAATACCCAGAAATAGAATTTCTGGATTATATGGTAGTTCCCTTTTTAATTTTTTGAGGAAACTTCATACTGTTTTCCATAGTGGTTGCACCAATTTACATTCCCACAAACAATGCGTGAGGGTTTCCTTTTCTCCGTATCCTCCTGAACAGTTGTTATTTCTTGTCTTTTTGATAATAGCCCTTCTGACAGGTGTGAGGTAACACCTCATTGTGGTTTTGATTTACATTTCCCTGATGATTAATGACATTGAGCGTCTTTTCATGTGTCTGTTGGCCATCTGTATGCGACACTTCATTTTTGTCATTGAATACTCTGCATGCTGGTCTTGAAAGGGAGTTTTTGGTTACTTTGCCAACACACTTCTGAGAGTCCTCACACACTTTTAGAAAAGGCCATGGAAGAATCTGGAAACACAAAATGGAGGTCTACTTAACAGTTCCCAGCTTATTTTAAAGAAAGTAATAATAATCTTTCATTTTTAAATGAAAAAGTAAAAACAGCATAAATGCTAAATTAGACAGGACACCAGGATGTTAGGAATAAATCAGGTCTGTCTCAGCCAAACAAGCGTATGTACTCCCAAACTTAATGGGATTGAAAAGTCACTAGGGCAAAGACTAAGGGCTGACTACACAAAGTCATTCACAGCTCCTTTCTCCTTTTACTTTCTCAACTTTACAGTTGGAAAGTTAGAACACCTTCTCATGCTCCCTGCAACTACTAGCGGCCTCAAGACCCAGTTCTAGCCAATGATTTGTAAGCAGATGCCACTGGGTGGGGTCTTTGGAGAAAACTTCTTAAAAGAGGCAGACTGGCATGTCCCTTCAGCTCATGGCCCTTCAGCCTTCCCCTTTCTATTTTCTTGTGTTCAAATATGATGGCTAGAGATCTAGTAGCCATCGTCCAACCATGAAGAATGAGGCCAGATGCCAATAAAGATGCCCGAGCACTTGATGATATTGTTGACATCATGGAGCACGGAGTGGCTGCACCAGCCTCTGGACCTCCAATTATGTACAAAAAATCCTTCTCTGTTCATATAGCTGTAGCAGGGTTTACTCTTGTTTGCAAAGAAACACTTTCCTAATTGAAATGCATCCAAGTTCTTTCAATAAAAATTGTAACATTCATTACACGTATAGAAGGGCTTCTTTCTCTGCTATTCTTCCCTAAGCTAACTCTACCTTAAATGGAACTTAGATGATTTATGGCTGGTATATGTTAGATCTAAAGTGTCATTTGAATTCGATAATTAAAAAACACACACTAACAAGCATTCTTAATACAATTGCTTTCTTTTCCAATTATTAAGCACGTTCTAGAGGTTGCCTGATATTTAACTTTTATGCATATAAGTCATCACAACTTTATTGAAAACTCCCCGAGGGCAGAGACAGGACCACATACTTTGGCTGACTTTGTGAAATGCATCAATGATTGATTGGAAGCACTTTGCACGTACTTTTACTTTCCCAATAGCAGATGCTATTAGAAGTGTTTTCTCAAAGCTTTATGTTTTAAATGTTTTTAAAAGCTCTAAAACCTTTCTCTGATTCCAAGTTATACAAAAAATTGGGTTGAAAAGCATATTTTTCTCCTTTCTTAGATTAGTTTTTTGGGAGGTTTTTTGTTTGTTTTTTGCTGAGGAAGATTAGCCCTGAGCTAACATCTGTTGCCAGTCATTTTTTTTTTTTTTTTGCTTGAGGAAGATTGGCCCTGAGCTAACATCTGTGCCAATCTTCCTCCGATTTATATGTGGGTTGCCACCATGGCATGGCTGACAAGTGGTGTAGGTCCGAGCCTGGGATCCAAACCTGCAAACTCGGGCTGCCTAAGCGGAATGTGCCAAACTTAGCCACTACGCCACAGGGCCAGCCCCCTTAGATTAGCTTTAAGTAAACTGAATTTTATATCTCTGTTTAATTTTTTTTAAGTCAATTGGCAAGAAGCCAGCTTTCAAAGTTGTGTAAATTAACCACCTGGGTTAGTTATAAAAAAAAGCAAATAACTCATTTCAATCCCCCAAATCTATTTTTTACTTCCCTTAGAGTAGATCTGCTTTTAAATGAGAGGATGATTGTAAATCACTCTGAATTGCCCATAGACTGTGTTATATTGTTCCCCAAGATGAACTTTAAGAGGCATCTTATGATTTATGTATTTCTGATCAAAATAAAGACAGCCCTGATGCATTTGCTGTGCGAGCAATTTGCATTCCACTTTATGTACTTAGTCAAATGCCAGGTACACAAGTGAGGTAGAGGAATGAAGAAAACAGAATAGGAGTAGGTCTTAGTACTGGAATTTACTTGGTTTTGCAAGATCTATAAGCGAATCACTTGGTTAGTTACACACTGTTCCGCTGGGATCCACTCGATAATACCTATGTGTGGATCAATCTTTCTTCCCCAACTAGACTGGGTAACTTGAGGGCAGGAAATGTGCCTTTTATACATCATTTTCTATCTTCACTGCATGATGTGCTCCTGGGCACATAGTTGAAATGGAATGAATACCATTCAAATGATTGACTGACACCTCGTAAGTTGATAGCTATTTTAGGAAAGTAAGCCCTTCCAGTGATTACCAAAGAGAGAAGGATAGATTGTCCTTGATTCCCAGTATTTACAAGCACATGTTTAATAAGACAGCTCTCAAGGGCATTCCTTTCCACTTTGAAAATCCCTTGGAAAATATTTAGCAACTATTCTTAAAATCAGTATTGACTTGAAGGAAAATACTTATAAATTCTTTCAGACTTATTCCTTCTGTATTTTTCTTTTTCCTTATTGTATCCCCTTCTGCTAAAAACAAAAATCAAGCAAACAAGAAAACTTTCAACAATCCTCGCTTGTTTACTAAATTAACCAACCCTTTACCTTGACTTCAAAGCCTCCCAATTTACCCTTCTAACTATATCTGCTATTACAATTCTTTGTTCCAGCCAAATCACCTGAATTCTGCAATCCTGGACACAAGTCATGCTTCCCTGCCTCAACCTTGTCGTGCTGTTCTCTCTCCCTGCAACACCTTCCTACGGTCTTTGCCTGTCACAACTCTACTCATCTTTGAAAACACCTCCCAAATTTTACATCATCCATGACTTTCCCAAAGGGATATGAAGTCTTCCACTCCCTGATGTTTTGAAAGGTTTCCTAGGGCTCTTACTTGACTTTATTATATAAAATGATGAGGTATGCTTTAAACAGTTTCAGCTGCCTGTTACATGGAACTAGAAAACACCATTTATTAAGCGGTAACTGTGCCAGGAAACGTTAACTCTCTGCATGTTGTCATTTAATCATCACAATCCTTATTACTATCCCCATTTTACAGACGAAGAAGTGCTAAGCACAGGGTGGGGACTCAGATTTAAGCTTACATATGGCGTGACCAACAGTCCTGATTTGCCTGAGATGCAGGGGTTTCAGCGTTAGAATTGGGACAGTCCTAAGCAAACTGGGATGGTAGGTCATTCTACTTACGGAAGCTGGGCTCTCTCAAGAACATCTTCAGGCCATTCCTCACACTCAAAGACTCAGAAGTAGGAGAGGGTGGCTGTCATGGTCCAGCAGTCAGGAGCTTCCCCTCCCACACACACTCCCCCCTGCCCTAGTCATGGGCAGAGCCCGGTCAGAGTGAGCTGCTGAGATGAAGGGAAGGAAGCCCAAATGGGTGTGGGGTGGAGGAGATCTCCCCCCACTTCTAGCCCCATTCCCAACTCCTGACTAGGGAGCATCTTCCCCCTGAGCTTAAGTGAGATTCTCTCACAGGCCTAACAGCCAAGCTTTGAGGACTTTGATAGGAAACTGGTTTCCTTTTGATAGGAAACCACCTGAATACCTCCACTCACACTCCCCATGGGAAAAACAGAACAAAATGCACATCTTTGCAGAGTTGCAAGAAGATGCTGGAGAAATACAACATTCTGCTCAAGCCCCTGATCAACCAGGTCACCCAATCCCTTTGGACACATCAAAGGAAGAACTAACCCCTCTGGAAACCCTGACTGTTCCAGACACACTGATAGACTCAATGCCGACAATTCTGTACAACCGGACAAGAGCAAACAGCCATTTGGCATAAACTGGCCATCCAAGACTTTCTGCTCCAGAGGAACAGACTAGCCCTCAGAAGCATCCTGGGTAGCCAACTTGTGCAGAAGCAGGCCAGGCTGACATTAGCTTCAAGTCTAGTGAGTAGGTTTCCCCATGGTTCATTTGGGCCTGATTATGATGTGATTACTCAGACTCAGTGATTCCCAAGCCTGTCTGCTCATTAGAACCACCTGTGGAGATTTTAAACCTACTGATGACCTGACCTTACCCCAGACCAATTAAACCAGAATGGCCAGAGTGAGGCCCAGGGGAATCTAATGTACCTCCAGGGTTAAACCCACTGCTCCAGCCTACTACCCCTCCAAGTGCTGTGCCTGGACCAGCATCATTGCTGGTTTGTTTTTATGCTAACAGGTAAAATTATGCTATAAAATAAAATTAATTCTGCATTTCCCTTGACTTCCAGTATAACAATAGAGGTGTCTCTGGCCATGAGAAAATGGCCCAAGGGGCAGAGTTTGGGCAAGAAAGATTTAATATAGTGACTATGTATATGGAAGATGCTTAAATAAGATAGAAATATGACTTTGTGATACTTAAGTCACAGGAGTTCCTCTCTACCTATCTCCGCTTTCCTTCATTGGACCCACCCAGTCTTTCTTGATTTCCTAGCATTTTCCCTAAATTTGAAAGTCTCTTTAATGAGCACTCCCAGGTGTCAAATTTGGCTTCCCACCTTTATCTGGAGAGTTTCCTCTCATAAAGCTATACTGGTTCAACACTCTATCCTTAGATGTTTTACTCTCACAATCTAAGTGCTAGTTTGAAGATCATACTCACCTGCTGCCCATGCCAGAGCCACCCAGACTTCGGTTAAGTACCAGCCTGCTGCTTCCACTCATTAATTTGGACCCAGAAAGTCGGTATAAATTTCAGGATATTGCTTTGTTCATTTTAAATAATTTATAGAAAAAAATCTATTGGAATGATACTCTGAAACTCTTGTGGTCTGAATTCTCTAACATTTACTTTTTTTAATTATCTTAATCACAGTAATTATTTTTCTAATGTTACATTAAAAGTGGCAGTTTAAACTGTTGGACAGGAAGAGGCTGTAATTTAATGAAGGGCATCTTTCTCCACATTGACATGGACGTTAAATCTTTTTTTTTAAGATTCTAATGCGGTCTAATTACTTTAATCTAAAATTCTGGGTATGGATGTTTTATTCATGACTTTCTAGATGATTGAGAAAGTTTTTGCAGCTCCTTTGAAGCTCTAACTTTCGAAATATAACAAATAATGAAGCCATCATATTTTCAAAATGCTCAGATAGAGGACACTTTTGAAAGACAGTGTAATTGTGAATCAAAGCTTAATCAGCTGCTGTGAAATGAGTTTTTAATTATTACATTGCCCCTGATATGCTGGAGTTCACCAAGGTTAAGAGAATGACCTCACACATTTCCTCTGAAAGGGTAGAATTTTTTTTCCTTTGCAGCATTTCACCTTGAATATTCAGAAACGAAGTTGTTCTGCTTCCCACGAAAATACTCCTCAGAAACAATCTTTCACACTAACCCTTGGCTAATCTCGCACAAGAAATGGAAAGTGTCACTCATTTTTCGCTTACTGAAATGCACGATTTCTGCACTGGGATAAGGGCTTCTGAATCAGAATACTCACCCCTCCCACTGAAAAATTCACATTTTCCAAAGCAGTTTGTAAGCTTTTTAAAAGAGGATATCAAAAAGGTTGCTCAAAGCATAAATCTTTAGATTTCAGAATTCTGAGTCAAAATAACTCGTTTTATTTCAAGTGGCCAAAAATAATATATACTTTTCCAAACTGGAGAAGAGTGTGTTTGCAGAAGGAGGCTCTCTGGGGAAGTCAGTACTTGATGTCACTTCATGTAACATTCAACTCAAACAAATATCCATCTGTAGCAAATGCAACCTGCCTGAGCTGAGAGTGAAAGAGACACGCGTAAATAACTTCTGAAGCTTCCTGCCTCAAATGTAGACATTTATATCTTTATTCTAACTTCTGGCCATTAAATAAAACTAAGGGATCAGAGCTTAAATGTTTAAAGTTCCCTAAGAATGGTAAGAAAATTATCACACCACCACATGTCCAAAGCAAAATCAAAAGACTTTTGATTGCACATCTATTGCCATATTTTTCCTTCAGATTGTAAAAAGTTTTGCCAAATGAAAATCTAGGCTCTGCACAGAAATCAGCACTAACATCTTGACCTCTTCTAAAGCTCTCTCTACAGACGAGCCTGACCTGTGATTCCCATGCAGTTTTTAAGGAGGGGCATTTAAATCATTTTTCTGAAACTCAAAATCTCTCTGGTTCCTTAAATATATATATTCAATCAAATCAAAGAAACAGGTGAGATGTTGCATGAAGCATGACTCAGAGTTCCTGTTGACAGTTTCCCTTTCTGAGGAATGCAAACAACCTTGGGCTCATTTAATGAGAATAAACAGGATCCTGAAGCAAGTGTTCCTGGTAGGAGAGTTGTCATTAAAATGCTGCACCAGAGGTTTGATTTGCATAAGATCTGATTACATTTAGTCGCTGTTCACAAATCTGTGCTGAATCAATGTCAATTCATCAACACTCAGGTTATCTTTTCTGCTCACTTTAGAATGGCCTCAACTTCTAATTGAGAAATACAGCATTGGATATCCCACGTGTGCTTCTGTCACATGCTTTGTTTGTGCTAGTTCTTGGCTGAAAACAGAGACCACTCAAGTCTTACATAGCATTTCTAAGGTTGGGCAAATACTATGTAATTTATCTCTTGAAAATGCCATCTAGGAAAGTATCTGACATCTCTGCCATTGGAGATAAGTAACATAAGAGCCAAAAGACTTACTAGAAATGATAGTAAAAGCTAACATTTCCTGAGTAATTACTAACTGCCAGATCCTAAGGTAAGTGCTCCCCAAGCACTGAACCTTCTGGCAGCTAATGTTATTAACCCCATGTTTCCAGATGAGGAAACCAAGGCTTAAAGAGGTTACTTAATTTGCCCAAATCACAGGCTCCTCATTGGTGGAGTCAAGACTTAAACTCTAAAGTCCATGCTCTTAGACCCACACTTCCCAGGAGCTGAATTATCAATGTTTCAAGATTGTACAGACCCAACCAAAGTTAAAGCTGAGCTCTGCTCTCAGTAGCACTGTTGAAAATCAAAACTTCAGAAGCAAGTCCACCTCACAGGGACAAAAATCATTCAGAAGTGTCATCAAAATGCCTTGACCTCTCACTGACACTAAGCCCAGGGGAGGACTTGAGTTCCCACCCCCCATCTCCTATTCTCTACCACTGCTTCCTGGTTATTTACATCCCAGGCACTACCTGCTCCAGACCTTAATGTTTAACCACAAGGAAGAAAAACTGACAGAAAGCCAAAGTGATGCTTTTTGTAATGCACTGAAGCTCAGTTTGTGAATTTCTACTGTGGACACTGGAAACACCAGTTAGAAATTGGTGATTGATAGTATTGTGAGGCAGTAACAATAACAGAACTAAATAATTCCCAAAATTACTATTAAGCTATATTGACCACCTATGTAATTGCATGGATAGTGCTACAAACAAACAATGTCTGCTGTACACCCAAATATACCTATGTACATTAACACTAAGCGAATGGAAAGCTTTGCAATTAGAAATCAACCGACATGCAAATGCTGGGCTTCTGTTGTACATGGCTGTGGTCCCAGTTCCACTCACACTGTTGGAATACAAGCAAGGCTTTTGTGTATATTATACTTCTTTAAGAAAGATTTTAAAACTCAAATACTGGGAGCCCTAGTCTTTGTCAGAATTGAGGCTTCCCGTGCCACAAATGCTGAATATGGTAGTGATTTAAATTGCTGGAATATATGCCCTAAGGAAACACACCTGTTAAAACAACAAAAAAATCTAGATTAAAATGAGATCATTTTGTGTAATTAAGAGAGATTTATGTGGCTGAATTGCAAACATATCAGTTCATGAATAACATATACTATATTCCACAATGAAGACTATTGCTTCTGGATAGATTTGGCATGTCCCATCAAATCAATCAATAAATATTTATTGAGTACCTACTATGAGCAAACCACAAGGATAGACACTAGGTAATACAAAATAATTAAGACAAGTCCACTACTCTGAAGGATATTACTATCTAGAAGACAGCCTGTCAAGAAAATATTACTAGGCTTGTTCTTAAAATTAAGCCGAATTGTTCACTAATCTATCTAAATCCCTGAGAGAAGAACTACGGTTTCCAAATTATTCCATCTCATCTGCTGTTGACTGAATTGCCAGAATTCACAGAGGCGTCATATGTGTAGCAAGAAAAAAGTAGTGTTTTTATATTTCAACCTAAAATATCTGAACTCCAAATTAGTTCCCAAGACATTTTGAATCATCCTTTTGTCTTCTCTGAGTAACTCTGTTACACTTCTGCCTACAGATCAGTCACTGATAAGTTTCCCTCTTTCACTGAGGAACAACATTGGATTTACTTTGGCCTGGGGAAGGGAGGCATTTGAATAATATTTGGATCAGTTTTACACCCTGATTAAAGAACAGAATGTTTCATGTGCAGTCAAAACAAGAATCTAATGAGCATTAGACAGACTAGGTAGTGTTGGAGTGAAGACTTCTTCTCTGTGCACTATGCCGGCTGTTAGCTAGTTTCTCCCTCATCTCAGTGCTTCATTCCTCCCCTATCATTCCCCAAAATATGGAACCCACCCCTTTCTTCCCCCTCACCAATGCTGTGAGATGGATCTGAAGAAGATGTAACCAACTCTCCCTCTCCATTCCCATATTCTAGTACAACTCCTGGTTTCTGCTTGTGTCAGTTATTGTAAACATCTTTTACCTGGTGCCTAGCCTCCAGCCTCTACCTCTGAAAGTCGCCTTAAATCGCCACCTGATTAATCTTCTCCCAACAAGAATTTCAGCCTCCAATTACTCGCCATTGCTGGCAGAATAAAAGACAAAACTCTTTCCTACGGCGTTTAAGTCTCTCCACTTCAAGGCCCCTGGGGGACTGAATGACCCACATCCAGGTGATTATGACAACGGAAAGCATGCCCACGCACTTAGGGAGACAGTTTTTCCTCAGGGAGACTTAGACGAACCTCATGCCAATCTGCAGATGCACGTGAGCAGGTCTGCTGTGGTCAAAGTCTGGGTCTGTTTCTAACCTTGTCTATGTTTTTCTGGGATGCATCTCACCGAATGAAAATGCTGAGACTCTAATTCTTAGTTAAATACAGTTTTTTTTCCCAAGGCACATAAGTTAACAGGAAAAGACACATAAGCATTAAAGAACTTGAAAAATGTCAGGATGACATACGTTTCCATAAATTGCTAGGAATTGTGCAGAAGCGGATTCTCATGTGAAATGTACATTACTAGTCCTGTTTCCCCGGAAGCCAAACTAGAAATCATTATTCTATAAAGATTTAAATAGAGAAAATCCTGGGTCTGCCTTCCCCAAACTTTCCAAATTTTATTAATTTTCTTATCCATTCTACTCATATCTTTATTTTTCAGATGCTGCTAAAGCTTGAGGATATTTTAACTTTGGTATTTTTGAAAAATAACAAAATTATTTCCTGGAAAGGAATGTAATAGAGTGCACTAAATTTGAAATTCCCTGAGAGTAAGCACTGTTTTAATTATATTTGCAGCTTTGTTTTCTATCCAACTGCCTGGTCATTACTAGGGTGAGAAGAGTATGGGGAAAGCATGGGGTAGAAGGCAGGGATTTCAGCCCTTAATCTGTTACCTACTAACGACAAGATCTGGAGTCAAGCCCTTAACCCGTCTGAGTCTGAATTTGCTCAACAGCTGAAGAGTTAATAATACCACCTACGTCACAGGATATTGTTGTGAGGACTACATGAGATCATGTATTACAAGGTGGTTTGTAAATGATACACACTGCATAATATTAGTTATTATCACTCCCAAGTATGGGCTTCAAATCATAGAATGAGTAGAAAATAACAAGAGAAAGCTAAACAGCTGCAAAACAAACACCGTCTCAATCAGGAATGGCAATGCCAAAACCTGAAAACCGTCTTATCCATGTGAAAGTTGTCCTGTACTCTCTCTCTACAACAGAAGGGAAAAAAGATGAAAAGCTTTTTAACATATGGTGTATTGGATTTGGTTTCTATTCCATCAACTGAATTTGCCAAATCCAATAACAAATTGAAACAAAAAGTTTTGTTTTCAAACTATGTGGTTTATATGTCAAAGTAATTTGTATCACACTAACCTTCCAACTGCAAACCACTATAAATGATGGACAAAATACATAAAACAGATAAAATACATGAAACAAAGTCAGTAGAGATCAAATAAGTTAGCCATAACTTGAAGGACCAAGTCGCAGAGAGAAGACAAAAAGTAGATGTGCATTGGGGGTAATCTTGACATTAGCCTCCCCCTTTTCACCTTACGCCATTTTCTGGCTCACTGCCTAAGAAGAGAGCCAAACTGAAAGCAGTGACCTAGAACTTGCAGCAGTCTCACTGAAAATGATTGATTGACTGATTGATAACTGAATTTAAGGATTCCATAGAGGAATTTAGTAGCAGATTAAAGAGAGTAAAAACGATCCGTGATAAACTAGAAGATAGGTCCGTAGAAATGTTCAGATTGAATCATGAATGGAAAAATGGAAGGAAAGCACGGAAAAGAGCTTAAGAGTGACACATGATTAAATGTTCTAACATACATATAATTGGAATCTCAGAAGGACAGGGGAAAGAATAAAACACAAGCAATATTTGAAGGCACAAATTACCAATATGAGAAATGAAATGGGAGATATTCCTACAGATATTACAGATACTTAAAAAGATGAGAGGGTATTACAAGCCACATAATGTTCATGGATTAGAGTCTCAGTGTTACAAAGATGTGACTTGTCTCCAAAGCAATCTATAGATTCAAGGCAATCATATTCAAAATTCCAGGAAGACATTTTGTGGAAATTTAATAAGATATTTTAAAATGTATATAGAAAAACAACAATGGTCTGATAGTGGCAAAGACAATTTTAGAGAAGAAGAACAAGGTAGGAGGACTTATACTAGGAAATATAAAGACAACATAAAACTAGAATAATTAAAGTAGTGCATTATTGACGCAAGAATAGACAACAGATCAACAGAACTGAGTCCAGAAACTGACGCACACATATATGGTCAGAAAAGTACCATTGCATTGCAGTGCAGTTTGAACAATCATTTGAATAAGTAGTGTTGGATCATTGGTTATCCATATGGAAAAAAAGTTACTATTGACCTGCTACTTTATACCATATACCAAAAAAAAATCAGTTCCAGTTGGATCATAAATCTGAATATGAAAGGTAAATAATAAAGCTTCGAGAGTTAACACAGGAGAATATATTTATGATCTTAGGAAAGATTTCTTATATAGGACACAGAAAGAGCTAACCATGAAGAAAAACATTGATAAATTGGACACCATTACAATTAAGAAAGTCTATAAATCAAAAGATACCATTATAAGAGTGAAAAAGGCAAGACCCTAAGTGGGAAAAGATGTTTACAATATATATTTCCAACAAAGGACTCAATTCCAGAATATATAAAGAAATATTACATATCAATAAGAGAAAAACAGACAACCCAATTTTCAAAAATTGGACAAAAAAATCCTGAACAGGTATTTTGCAAAAAGAAAATACTTAAATTGCCTAATAAGTATATAAAAAGATGTTTAACATTATTCATCATAAAGAAAACAAGAAACCAATACGTAGTCACTAGAATGGACAACGTTTTTTTTTTTTTAATGACAAAACCAAGTGTTAGTAAAAGTTTAAATCACCTGGAACACTATCACTAGGAGTATAAGCTAACAAAACCACTTTAGAAAACATTTTGTCAGTGTCTGCCAAAGTTGAACATACGCATCCCTATAACCCAGCAATTATAACAACACAAAAGCATAAAAATATGCAAAAAAGACACAGATGAGAGTGTTCACAGCAGCCTTATGCATAATTTCCCCAAACCAAAAACAACCCAAACATGTCTTAGCAGTAGAACGGTAAACAAGTTGTGGTATAGTCTTTCAATAGAACACTGCACAACCAGGGTCAGCAAACTGCGCCCTCGGGGTCAAATCCAGCTCTGCCCATTTACAGTATTGTGTATGGCTGCATTTGCACTGCAACAGCTGAGTTCAGTAGTTGCAACATAGACTATATGGCCTACAAAACTGAAAATATTTACTATCTGGACCTTTATAGAAAAAGTTCGCCAACCTCTGCTATACAGCAAAGAAAAAGAATCAGCTGTTACTACTACTACTAATGCTACCAATGCTACTACTGCTGTGCACAACAAGACGAAGCCCAGAGAAAACAAGCCAGACATAAAAGAATGCATGTCATGATTCAGTTTCAGTAAAGTTGAAGTACAAACAAAATTAATAGAAGCCAGATAGAAGTGGTGATAGAAGTCAGAATGGTGGTTACATTTTGGGAAACATAACTTGGAAGAACAATGGTGCAGCTGATCACTCTCTCTGAACTTGACCGTGTCACTTGTAAGTAAGGATGAAGCAAGCAGAACTGTGGAGAAGCACCCACACCTGACTGCACCCTCCCCACTGCGCCACAGAGGCCACAGGCACATCTCTCAGAGCATCTCATCACATTACAGTCGCCCAAGGGGGGAAGACAAAAGGAGGCAAAAATCAATCCTTCAATAGCTGTTGGGCAGTTTAGATAAAAACCTATCACGAAACTCCTCTAATCCCTATGGGTTTTAACTTCTTTGTATTTGAACAGTAGAAAAAAACAATGAACTACAACAATCTGAACTAAATAGAGTGTTTTAATGTCAACGAAAAGAACACGTCCACCCTACATCCACCTCCTTATTCAGATGAGGGAATGGAATTGCCTGAAGCACGTCAGAGTATTGATTTCAGAACAATGATTAAAATCTAATGGAGTTAATCAGTTTCACATAGAACTATAAATTTCATCCAAAAACGTGATAAATTGCTGAATAAGAATATCTGACTGCTCATCTACTCAATTTTTAAAAATTCAGATTTCATTTTCTGACAATGTTATTCATTTTAACTGAGAGAAATAGTCATACCATCTAAAGTGCTGGACATTATATTCTAAGAAGGGGAGGGAGAAAAAGAATCATTTGGTTCTTTATAGGGGTCAAATTATACATCAGATAAAGTATGAAGTTCCTTCGCCAGATACATTTCATAAAGTTAAATGGTTCTTTCAAGATTATGCTGACAATAGAGTCTTCAGTCTTTGTTATAATATAGTCTACGACCTTACTAATAAGGATAATAATGTATCATCAAAAAATGCTGTTAATTGAAAACTGCAAGTCTAATTAACCAGGGATGTGACCATGCATAACATGTTATTAATAGAATGAAAAGATTGCATTACCCCAACTGCTACCCAGAAAAAAAAACTACAAGGACAGTCCAGCAGTTCAAAGACTCTTCACATCCATTTTGGCAAAAGTTACTGATGATATTTTCCTTTCATTAAACTGTAGGCTTCATAGCAAAATGGCTTGAAACCATAAGAAGAAAGTAGAGCCAGATTTAAAAGATGAGTCACAGGCCAGCGGCTAGGGGTCCAATCTATAAAGGGCCCTCAAACACGGCTGGAAGACATCAGAAATATGGTGCCAATTAATTCATGTTTCCACATGAAACTCTTTACATAATGGGTAAAATATAAATCGGTCCTACTCCCAATGAATTAGTTCCCTCTAATGAAAAATATAAATACTCTGTCCCAGTGCTCACCTCTTTCCACTGAGCATTTTGTAATGGACACATACAGGAAGCTTAGGGCCCTACAATTTCTTGACCAAACCTGAAAACAGCCGGCTGATAGTTTCCAGAAGTCAGCAGTTATGGCCAAGCAAAATTTCAACACTCAAACGACATGTGCTACAGGAATGTCTCTAGAGAAAAATGGATTCATTTTATTATCTAAATTTTAAATTCTATGCCTCCTAAGAAGTTCTCCTATATCAGAAAAAGTCTTTTTAAAAATCTAACAAGTAAACTGCACTACAAGAAAATGGAACTCATTTTTCCAGTACTAAAAGAAAGTGTCTAGATCAAGATGACATTTTGAGAGCAAGTTAAAATCTCCTCCTTTCAACAGCTAGCACTTATAATAATAGATTAAATACAACGGATATAGATAGAAATCTGAAAATAGATATATTTACAGTTGAAGAGAAGAAAACAAAATCTTCATGTATTATAAATAGAGAGAAACTCAGTAATAAACAAATACTTAAGCCTCATGGCTCAAAGAAGTTTGGATCTGGGTGTGGGAAATTGAGACTAGGGCCTCAATGGTCTCATGGGATTGCTATCAAATGTCCCCCGTACAAGACAGAGGGCTCAAACCAGGCTCTGCTATTAAAGCTGGTTTGTCCAAAATACCTGTGCCCACATGGGCACAATTGTGGCTGGGGAAGAAGCAGAATCTCGTACGGGACACAGAGCCCAGGCCTTTCCCATGTAGAGTACAGAGCTGTGTTCGCACCAGCTGCACAAAGCAAGATCCCACACTGAGCAGCCAACAGAAGATCCATTCCATAGGGCTGGGAGGGAGGGGTTTGAGGAACTTGCTAACAGTCAAGGTGGCTCTGTTCACTGAGATAGAGCTTATTTTGATTCTTTCAAAATAAAGAATAAATCATAAAATAAAAATAGATAATCAAAGAAAGAGGCAAAAGTTTCAGAATATGAGGAAACCAAAAGACTAATCCAAATGTACTTCAGTTGCCCTTTATTCTCTACCATCAAACAACATTTAAGCAATAATCAGACATCATCCACTCATGTAGCCCTCTGTTTGTGAGGTATATTTTGCTTCAGATAATAAAGTAGAAGTGCATCCCCATATCCACCCCGCATTCACAGAGAATAGACAAAAAAGATTTTGCCCACAACCAAGAGATGGCTCCAAACTGGGGTGGTGTGCTAACTTGTATTTTTAATCCATCCCCAGGTAGTGACAATTCAGTGATACCCACATCCTCATGTGCAGCATGTTCTATGAGCATGACTCTCTCCGTTCTATAGTATCAAAATTAAATAGCAACCTGGAACCATTTTTGGAAAGAAGTATTTCTTAACAGAAATTCTGAACTCACTACATGTTTCTTTTGCTGCAATATTTTAAAATTTTATTTCTGGTAAAGGTGTATATAAATCTTAGCAGGATTGCATCAGCAAAAGAAACAACTGTAACAAATTGTTACATCTATTTGTTTCCCACAAGGAAACGTATGGGAAGGGTTAGTAGTCTTCAATTCTTAAAACAAAAATTTGATCAAAGAGCTTCTGAAACAATACACTTTTGATATGTTACATTGATAAGTTTTTTATCTTGTTCAGCAAATGGACAAGATTTATTTGAGGTTAAAAATATATATTTTATCTATTAAGTTAAAATAAAGATAATTGTTGGTAAGGCACTGAAAAGAACTTTAAAATAAGTGTCTAAGATCCTTAAAAATGTAAAAGTGGAATTAGAGTTCATAAAATAAAAGTAAGAGAATCCTAGAAATCAACTTTGCAATTGTTGAAATTTAAACATTTAATAAATAGACTATATAGTGTATTGGGCACAGCCAAAGAGAAAATTGCTAAAGTGGAAGATGAAATTGGGGAAATCACCCAGAACATGACATAAGGAGATAAGATATGGACATACAGAAGACAGATATAGAAGTCCCAACATGCAGCTAAAAATGCCACAAGAAGACAATGGTAGAAAAACAACATTCAAGGAGATAATTACAGAGAATTACATAAAGCTGGAGAAAGACATGAAACCTTAGGTGGAAAAAAACCACTGAGTGTCAGGCAGGATAAATTTACTTTAAAAATCCATGCCTAAGCATATTGTGAGTAAAACAAAAAAATATATATCAAAAATAAAGTGAAATTCCTAAAAGCTTCCAAAGAGAAAAGGCATAGTCTGCTAAAGAACGACAATTGGATTGATAGTAGCCATCTTATAATAACAACACTGGAAAAAATCTCAGTAACAGAAGTCAACAGAGTGATTTTTTTGAAGTTTTATAAGAAAATAACTATAAACAAATTGTCATTTTAAACTGAGGGCAAAAATAACACTTCAGATTCAAAAGAGCTCAAAAAATTTATTACCTACAGATTTTCATTGGAAAGTGCTATTATCAGCAAGAAGAAGAAGAAATTTAGAAGTAGAAATGAGAAATAAGTAAAGTAAGCAAAGAAACTGATAAAACATACTAGCAAATTAAATAACGGTTGATGTAAAAAATAATAGGAACAATATTATATAATTTCTAAATGTTGGAACTTAAATTTTATCCATCAGCCATACAGCATTGGCATCCAGTGGCCTGTGGAGGGCAGCAAAAGCTTTTCATCTTGTTCAGTAAGGGCTGGAGATATTTATCAATTTTAGAATTTGTTAAGGAAAAAAATTTATATCAACCAATTCGAATTTAAAATAAAAATAAGAATAGAAGTAAAAAGGGAAAATTCATACTGAAAAAAAGGAATACTATCCAAGCAATCCAGAAAAAAAAGAACTGTAAACATATTTTGGACAATCCATGTGAGTGTCTTCTACACGTCCTGAGTATAGTATCCAGTTTTGAGTAATTTCACAGTCATGATTGAAAGGCAATTCTGAATAAAGTAAAATATTATATTTAGTCCACATACCAAATCTCTTATTTTAATTATATGAAAACAATTTATATACTTTTTTAATGAAATGTAATTTGTCAATTTCATATTAAGCATCGAGGTACCCTAGGCACCAGGTGTATCCCTGCCCTCGGTATATTCCACCTGATTTCATTTGATTGCTTTGAGCCACCAAAATATCTCTGCTAAGATTCATGAAAAACACAGTTCTCTTCTTTTAATTGTCAACTGAAATGGCTTTCTTATTTAGTATCATGAGGCAAGACTGATTTTGGTAAAGTCCCTTTTAAAAAATATGTATAATGAGCTTCCTTTTAGAAAATATGAAAAATGACTATGTATCAGATTACAGCTACAGAGAAGAAAAAGAAAAGGTTACCTGATACAGTCCAAATTTTCTCAATTAGCAACACCAAGGCTGTGTCAAGATCGTTATTGTCCTACTACTTAAAATGTAAAACCACTGTTTAATCTACCTTCACCACTGTCCTCATATCCTAGCCTTCTTACTAACTTACTAAATCTACTAAGCTTGCTAAAGTTCTTATTTCAAGGTCAGAGTGCCTGATGACGAATTACAGAAAATTATAATTACTATTCTCACATATGCACCCTCATACATAAGGGGAATTCAAAGCTCTTTCAAACCACGTCTATTACCATTCTTTGTGAAGAATTCTTCCCTGGGATGAATTTCCCCATTCTATAAAGCAGAGATTTGAATGTAGGAGAAATAAACAAATTTCCATTTCCTACATCATGCAGCACCGTAGCAGAAAGACAAATAGCAAAAGAAAGCCCAAAGCTTTTGCACGTTACGTGTCTTGATATGTTGAACACCGTACTAGTTCACAGAGAATTGAGTGCCTTATAGAATATATAGGACATATTTTAATTTAAACTAAATTTAAAAAGAAACAGAAAAATGAAGAGCCTTTCCAACTAGTTGTATAAAGCAATGTTAACAGAAGAGCTCAGCAAAGACAATTTTCCACCTTGAAGAAAAAGTTGTAGATTTTTTTACTTCTGAATAAGCCCTTCCACCTGTATTTATGTGTACTTCAGTCTAATTGAAAATGAAAAATCTCCAAGTTAGAGAAACACAGTGACATTGAGAGCCTAAGGCTTGACTTACAAAGTAATTCCAACAGTAATATTTTCATGGTTGCAGAAAGTGGAAAAACACAGATATTTTGGCTTGTAGTATTAAATTTAATTCATAAAGTTTAGTAGCAATACTTTGGAGGATAGAGAAAAGTCAGCTTTCAATATAACTAGTCCAGAAAAAAATATATATTGCTATTGCAGAAATTGCCTACTCAAAATTTCAAAGTATAGGCTTTAGGGTTCTGAAACAGGGGAAGATATAAATGGTTTATTATGTATCGCAGATTGCAGAAGTATCAAAAAGATTTCCTATGGTTAACACAGCTACCTAAAATCAAAGAACAAAATAACAGAACAAACAACAAAAGATATTTTTCTATTATTATTAGTTCTCCTATCATTCATAATAAACTAATAGGATTCCAGTTTTTCTAGTTTTCTAAACAGATATTATAAGGTCCATAAAAACAGCTAGAGGCTAGCTTATTTTCCAAAGATATAACACTTGTAAATATCTAGGCATCCAACAAAGGAACACCTAAACATATAAAGCAATTATTAACAGACATAAAAGGAGAAATAAACAGTAACACAATAATAGCAGTGGACTTTACACTCCACTCACACCAATGGATAGATCATCCAAACAGAAGATCAATAAGGAAACATTGGCCTTAAACAACACATTAGACCAGATGGACTTAGTAGATATACATAAAACATTCCATCCAAAAACTGCAGAATACACATTCTTTTCAAATGCACATGGAACATTTTCCAGGATTGATCACATATTAGGCTTCAAAACAAGTCTCAAAGAATTTAAGAAGACTGAAATATTCCAAGTATCTTTTCTGACCACAAAAACATGAAACTAGAAATCAACTACAGGAAGAAAATCAGGAAGAAAATCAGAAAAGCCACAAAAATGTGGAGATTAAATAAAAAGCTAGTGAACAACAATTGGGTCAATGAAGAAATCAAAGGAGAAATCAAAAAATACCTGGAGACAAATGAAAATAAAATACAACATGCCAAAATCTATGGGATACGGCAAAAGTGGTTCTAAGAGGGAAGTTTATAGCAATTCAGACCTACCTCAACAAAGAAGAAAAATCCCAAATAAAAAATCTAACAGTACACCTAAAGGAACTGGAAAAAGAAGAACAAACAAAGCCCAAAATCAGCACAAGGAAGTAAATAATAAAAATCACAGAAGAAATAAATGAAATAGAGACTTAAAAAAAAAAGAAAAAATCAATGAAACCAAGAGTTGATTCTTTGAAAGATAAACAAAATTGACAAACCTTTAGCTAGACTCACCAAGAAAAGAAGAGAAAAGGCTCAAATAAATAAAATCAGAAATGAAAGAGGAGAATTACAACAGACACCTCAGAAATAAAAAAGATTATAAGAGAATACTCTGAAAAGCTACACACCAACAAATTGGATAATCTAGAAGAAATAGATAAATTATTAAAATTATACAATGTTCCAAAACTGAATCAAGAAAAATTAGAGAATTTGAATAGACCAATCACCAGTAAGGAGATCAAAAGAGTAAGCAAAAACCTTCCAAAAAATAAAAGTCCAGGATCAGACAGCTTCCCTGGTGAATTCTACCAAACATTCAAACAAGACTTAATACTTACCCTTCTCAAACTCATCCAAAAAAATTGAAGAGAAGGGGAAGCTTCCCAACTCTCTCTGTGAAGCCAACATTACCCTGATACCAAAACCAGACAAGGACAACACAAAAAAAGGAAATTACAGGCCAATATCACTGATGAACCTAGATGCAAAAGTCCTCAACAAAATACTAGCAACAATACATTAAAAAGATCATATGCCATGATCAAGTGGGATTCATTCCAGGGATGCAGGAATGGTTCATCATCCACAAATCAATCAATGTGATACACCACATTAACAAAATGAAGAATAAAAATCACATGATCATCTCAATAGATGCAGAGAAAGCATTTGACAAGATGCAGCATCCACTTATGACAAAAACTCTGAATAAAATAGGTAGAGAAGGAAAATACATCAACATAATAAAGGCCATATATGACAAACCCACAGCTAATATCATTCTCAACAGAAAAACTGAAAGCTAACCCTCTAAGAACAGGAACCAGACAAGGATGCCCACTTTCACTGCTCTTATTTAACATAGTATTAGAAGTCCTAGACAGAGCAATCAGGCAAGAATAAGAAATAAAAGGAATCCAGGGAAAGGGAGAAGTGAAACTGTCACAATTTGCAGATGACATGATTTTATATACTGAAAACCCTAAAGAATCCACTGAAAAACTTTTAGAAATGACAAATGAATACAGTCAAGTTGCAGGATACAAAGTCAACATACAGAAATCAGTTGTGTTTCTATACACTAACAACGAAGTAGCAGAAAGAGAAGTTAAGAATACAGGTCCATTTACAATTGCAACAAAAAGAATAAAATACCTAGGACTAAATTTGACCAAAGAGGTGAAAGATCTATACACCAAAAACCATAAAAAAATTGTTGAAAGAAATTGAAGAAGACGCAAAGAAATGGAAAGATATATAAACAATGGGACTACATCAAACTAAAAAGGTTCTGCACAGCAAAGGAAGCCATCAACAAAATGAAAAGACAACCTAACAATTGGTAGAAGCTATTTGCAAACCATATATCAGATAAGGGGTTAATATCCAAAATATACAAAGAACTCATACATCTCAACAACAACAAAACTAACAACTCAATTAAAAATTGAGCAAAAGATCTGAACAGAGATTTCTCCAAAGAAGATATACAGATGGCAAACAGGCACATGAAAAGATGTTCAACATCATTAACTGTCAGGGAAATGCAAATCAAAACTACAATGAGATATTACCTCACTCCTGTCAGAATGGCTGTAATTAACAAGACAGGAAACAATAAGCGTTGGAAAGGATTTGGAGAGAAGGGAACCCTCGTACACTTGCTGGTGGGAGTGAAAACTGGTGCAGCCACAATGGAAAGCAGTATGGAGTATCCTCAGAAAATGAGGAATAGATCTACTATATGATCCAGCTATTCCACTGCTGGGTATTTATCCAAAGAACTTGAAAACACAAATGCATAAAGATACATGCACCCCTGTGTTCATTGCAGCATTATACACAATAGCCAAGACTTGGAAGCAACCTAGGTGCCCATCAAGGCATGAACGGATAAAGAAGATGTGGTATATATACACAATGGAATACTATTCAGCCAGAAGAAATGATGAAATCTGGCCATTTGTGACAAAATGGATGGACCTTGAGGGTATTATGCTAAGTGGAATAAGTCAGGGGAAGAAAGCCAAATACCGTATGATCTCACTCATAAGTAGAAGGTAAATACGACAACAAACACATAGCAACAGGGATTGCTATGGAATTGGAAGAATTGGATTGGAAGAATTAACATTGCTAAAATGCCCATACTTCCTAAAGCAATCTACAGATTCAATGCAATCCTTATCAAAGTTCTAACAAGACTTTTCACAGAAATAGAGCAAAGAATCCTAAAATTTACATGGAACAAGAAAAGACCCCGAATTGTCAAAGGAATCCTGAGAAAAAAGAACAAAGCTGGAGGAATCACACTCTCTGATTTCAGAGGGGCTTACCAGAGGGGCTGGGGGGAGGGAAGAGGGTGAAAGGGGGTGATTAGACACGTGTGTGGTGATGGCTTGTAATTAGCCTTTGGGTGGTGAACATGATGTAATCTACACAGAATCTGAGATATATTACTATGTACACCTGAAATTTATATAATGTTATAAACCAATGTTACTGCAATAAAAAAAAATTTTAAAAAAAGGTTCCTATTTTCCTGAGCTCATTGCCTCACCCTCCAACCCACAAATGAAAAATATTCTGTGATATTTCCTTCAGAATTTGTCCGGCTTTCCTGGTGATTTCCAAGTGGTTCTAATCCTATGGTTAGTAATTTTCCAAAGAAAAGCATGCTAAATTGTTCCATATCCAGTTGATTCAAACATGGGTGTGAGGTCCAGTGTCCTGGCAAAGATGAGCAAGTGCAAGGTCACCTGGAGTCAAGTCAAGGCACTCCCCATCGCCCTCCCCTTAGGGCTCTGGCAAGACTGCTGTCACCTTGAAGCCATTGCTTCATCAGTGATAGAGGCACATGGTGGACCTTTCATCAGTTGGTGTCCAAGGCACTGTGATTGAGTAGCCTCTTTGGCAGCAGAGTGTACAGCTGAGGCAATCGGAATGCTTTTAGCCCAACAAGAGGTAGAATGGTGTCCCAGTTAGGAGCTCGGCTGCCCACCAGCTGTGTAATTTTGATGGAGTCACCATTTTCTCAGTTAAAGTGGGGATAATAGATAAATCATGAGTTCTTTTTGAGCATTAAATGAATTTGTACATATAAAGTGCTTGGAACGGTGCCTGGCACAAAGTAACTACTCAATACATAAATGCATTAAGTACAATTAGCTATCATTATGTTACTTTTGGTTCTTAAAAGTCCGGTGACCAAGCCACAGGACAAGCTTTCCAATTCACACTGACATTCTAAGGGGCTAATGCCATGAAGTCTGTTGGCTTAGATAGTATGGTCCCCATCTTGTAGATCTCATTTAAAATAGGCAGGAGCTGTGTGGGTATGGGGAGTGTAATTATCCACCCCAGTAGGCCAGGCATGATACAACACCATGGATTTCCTCCTTAGTAATTTCTCTAATTCCATTCGAGATGGTTTTCTAGGAATGGAGAAATTTGACCGTTCCTCTAACTGGCTGCCACTCTCTCTTTGCTCCCATTATCCAGATCAGCAGTTTGGATGGATGGGGTAGCTCATTATACAAATAATGCAAATAGACTCCCTCCTACTATGAACTCTGATCTTTACTTTCAGAGCCTGGCTAGGCAGCCAAGTCAAAACCCCTTCTCAATAAGTACTGAAAGGGGTGGGGATCCAGCTATTCCCTGTCACTCTCAATGAAACATGAGGCCATCCAGGGCCAACTGCCCTCAGCTTTGAGCTTTTAGACCAAAATTATGAGACAACAGGAAAGATCCCATTTGACATCCTGTTACATTTATACTTATTTTGCCCTATAACTTCTTTACCTTCCAATGCATTTGGAAACTCCAGGTAACCTGCAAAATGTCAGTAAAGCTATACACAAGGAAAGAAAGAACTCTGAAGAGTCCCTTTTGAGGTCAGCCAGCATGGGAAATAGCACAGCACTGAGCATTAAAAACGGCCACTGATCAAGTTTAACCAAGGCAAGGTGACTTGACTCAGAACTTCCCAAAAAGAGTAAATAAGAAATAAAATTGACTCAATTCATTTTGGCAGGTAACAGATAGAGTCTGGTTTATTTTCTTCCTGTCCTACAGAATAATGGGGTTTCTTTTAAGCAAAGGAAAAAAATAGATGAAAGGAACAGGGCAGACCCCAGGTCAATTTTTAAGTAAATTCTCTGCTTTGTCCAAAAGCAGTGCCGACTTCACATCAGGCACAAGAAAACTGAGATAAAGACTAGACAATCAAAACTTTAATCACTTGTCAATGCCCGTGAAGGCCACAGGGTACTGAGTAACAGGCTGCAGGATTTTGTGAAAAGCAAGTCCAGTCAGAATGCAAACATCCCCTCCTCTGAGGGGACAGACCAAGGAGAGATGATGGATTTGCTCCTGACTTGTGATTTTATTCTGTCACACACAAGGTAATAAGGTAGTGATCAAGGCTGCCTCCAGCCTTAGGGTTTAAAATATTCTCAGGCTCACACAATACAATAAAGAGTTGATTATCAAACATTATTTTAGAAAATATAACGTCTTATGTCTTGGATTTGGGGTTTATACATTTGTCATTTCCTACACCAGATACACTGACAACTCTCACTTCTACTGATAATTAAAAGAAACTATAAATGTCTTTTATGTATAGCATAATTATCACTTTTGCCTTACATAATACAATTTGCCGCTCACACATTACCATTTTATCTGGCCCTTTAACTATGGATAATGATCCTTTATGAATCAAGCCCACAACCTGGAGATTTTCTATCTCATGTTCCTTTGGACCCTTGCAAAAACAATACCGAACGCCTGCAGTGTAAAATTAGGCCTAAACTTAATTATCTTGTAGCCTATTTCCTGAGTTTAATTAACTTTTCTGAGTGGTTTCTACTGCAATGAGGACTAGGCCCATTTTATATTATTTAGTGTCATAATTTCCCTTCTCTCTCAGTTCCAAGGACACCACGAGCTCCCTCCAGTCCTAATTGCCATGGCAAATGCAGAGATATGAGAACTGAAAAACAGCTATAACCAAAATTAAGAATGTGCTGCTGTGCATACTAATATAGGAATGGAAATCTACGAGTGTGCTATCTATAATCCCTTCTAGCCTCTAAATGAACTGACTTTAAATATTTAATTATCTTGTTAAGTAAATTCAGATTATATATTCAAATCCTCGTCATTACAGATCATCAGGCTGTTTCAGAAGGAGAATAAATTGAGGCCAGGCCAACAGCCTTTAATAAACTAGAATATGACATACAGTTTACAGTTTACTCCATCCTTCTCTTCCATGCTTACGGATACTGCTTCTCTGGACTCAAAAAGACTGGATGTGGCAAGATATCCTGCCTCTATAGACTGTCTGAACCACTCCCCCATGAGGAGTAGAGTGAATGTGGCCTTTGGAGCCCAACAGATTGGCATCAATCCAGGCTGTTCTATTATTAGCTCTATGGCCACTGGCAAATTACTAAGTCTCTCCTAGACTAGATTGGCCCTCTGTTGAATGCTGGTAAAGGCAAATGCCCCACTGGGGGGTTGTGATGATTAAATGAGATAACCAATGAGCTCCCTCACCTTTTCCTGCCTCCATACAAAATGTTTTGGGAAGAAAACCATTTCTATCCAGGGAAAGCTGTAGGTTGACTTTTAACATGCAAATATGTTTTGTGAATGGCCGAGAGGGGACATGAACAGGAAAACAGACTTGGAGGAGGAAGGGGCTTCTCCTGAGACAGGTAAGAATAGAAAAACTGGAGGAAAGGTTGTAAAGACCTAAATGTTGTTTATAACAACAACAAAATAAACAGAAAAGACAGTAGAGGGAGGAAGGAAGAGAAAGAGAACATAAAACATCCAGAATATGCTGATGTGAAAAGGGCAAGAAAGAGGGACACAACATCTAGGAGAGTCTATGCCCAAATCAAGGATAATCCAGAAAGAAAACAGGAGCTCTCCTAGGTCGCCTTCTAGCTTCCGAGTCACACCATATTTGTCCATGATTTTGGCACTGCTCTGCCCAGAGCCTGTCTTCACACCACAGGACCAGGGGGCCACTGAAGGTCGGTATTGGGAGATGCTGCAAAACTTTCTGATGCCACCAGAAACTTTGTGCCTACCCACCTCTCCACTCATTCACTCATTCTTGCTGCTGGTCCAGTCACATGGCTGAGATTTTCCTTGTTTGAAGCACATTTTACAGCCTTAGTTCTTTAAAGGAAGAGTGTCTCACCACTGTCCTGGGTCAGAGGGACAACTCGACCAGGCCACATTCAGTTGCTCCTTGGTCCCTCCTTGACTAGGAGGGGAATTTCCTCCACACCAACATCCACCTTGTAACTGTCCAGGACCCAACTTCCCCTTTGGGAATAAGGGGAGGTAAAATGAGGCATGCTTAAGATTGTTCTAAGCCATGGGAAGGGGCGTCGCCACTCAAGGAAGACAGGACACAGATTGATGTCAATAGTGACAGGCAGGTGCTGGCCACATGAGATCCTCACGTGAGAGCAAAGAAAAGGACAATCACTGTAGATCTTTGGCTCAGGTGCCATGTGATGCTACAACTTAGACTAACACCAATGATCATGGCTGATACTCGCAATGTTCCTCCCTAGGCTTTCAGAGGTTGTTGTTCAGACTCTAAAACACTAAATATCTCTGGAAACATTCTTTTCCCCTGTGCTAAATGTCCTATATCTGAGGATGTTGGGGTTGAACTAAGCAATGACATGGCAATAACTAGGGCAATGACATGTGCCTGAGATCCTGGCATTTTTGTTTTGGCCATTATTGCTGTTCTCACAGCATCTCACAGACCAGGAAGAATTCCCCTCCACACATTCATCTTCTTACTGTTTTCATTCAGAATGTTCAAATCTACCTCGTCCAGGAAAACAATTCTCAATGAATTAGTCCAATATCTGATTTCATTCTTCAAAAATAAGAAAGACTCCTGGATAATAAGGGTCTATATTTTTCACACACTTAGTCCATAACCTTGACCATCACAGGCCCTCACAATCCACATGCTAGTCCTTATTTTACATTAAAATTAAAATACATCGCTTCGAGATTATACTGAGCCACAGAGGACTTTGATCTGAAGTCCTCCCTCCTGCGTCTCTTTCCCCAGCCGCCCACACACTCCACTGCACAGGCCTTAAATCATCCTGCACACCCTGCTCTTGTACCTGCCAACATCATCCACTGTCTAAATGCAGCTAGCAGCTGTTTATTTACAATTAGATCTGCCAGCTGGAAAGCAAACATTCTACGTTACCGAATCAATCAATGTTACAGGGAGAGAAAAAAATCAGGTACAGCATGAAATGGAGGACAGGAACATTACATTATATTGCAGCTGTCCTTGTCCAATGCCATTAGATGTTCTCAGCACCAAGAATTAATATAACTACAGTCTATGATCAGCTGTCTTCTAGTCACAGATTTGACATCTAAGAAATACAATCTAGTAGAGGTAAAGATTTGGGCCTTGGAAGTCCATAGCCGTCATCTGATGACATGAAAACACGGTCCTAAGGGGTGGTTCTCTATCGGGGAATCAGGGCCTCTGCTTCACTCTATGCTTATCAATTTTATTTCCTCTCTTATTCAAGTAGTGATTAGGACTGAATCATGTATTGATATTAGGCTTTTAAAACAACAGCATATTACCATGTAGATTATTTGGGGGTATCCTTTCCTTCTGGAAATCTCTAATAATGATGAGTAGCACCTCCTCATCATAAAGTGGCCCCACACAAGTAATCCTCCCATTTTTATTGATTTATATATTTACCGATGTTCCTGACTTTGATTTAAACTTGCCTGTTCGTCCGCAAAGCATAAGTTAAAATACATTTGCCTGGTTTAGTCTTCGAAATTAGTAAAGCAAAAGAGAGTCACAATTTAGTAGGAATACAGGAACAAAAGCATGACAGTATGGCTTGGGCTTAAAAACTAACGCTCAGATTGGTGAGGCTCTTTCTTTATCTGCAGGATCTTTGTTTCAATTTTTTTTTGTAGCGATTGATGGGAATCATGATAGAGAAGGAAGGGCTACTAATTATAAAATTGGAAGGTCGCTAAATGTGAGACTCCAGTAGACAATCCAACATTTCTAACCCAAAAAATTCCTTATGAATGCATTCATACTTGTCAATGTGCCTTAAAACTCACTGCAGTTTGATCGAGCAGCATCGTAAGTAAACTCTATGAATGTCCTTCTCTGGTGCTGGTGTGCTATGAATTTGCAGGTTTCCCCTCTCTGCGTGCCAGCTCCTGATTGAAACCTCTGCTGCACTTGATGTAAATGCAGAAACATCTGCTGCCGCCACTAACAGCTCACTGGAAATGTTCAGCCGAGGCTGCTGCAGACCCCCCTCTGCCCTCATTAGAAAATATGCTGGCAGGGGCCGGCCCGGTGGAGCAGCGGTTAAGTTCCCAGTTCAGCTTCTCGGCCGCCTGGGGTTCGAGGGTTCCGATCCTGGGTGCGGACATGGCACGACTTGGCACACCATGCTGTGGTAGGCGTCCCACGTATAAAGTAGAGGAAGATGGGCACGGATGTTAGCTCAGGGCCAGTCTTCCTCAGCAAAAAGAGGAGGATTGGCAGTAGTTAGCTCAGGGCTAATCTTCCTCAAAAAAAAAAAAAAAGAAAAAGAAAATATGCTGGCAGTCAACAGAAATACAGTAAAACTTAGAGAGCTTAAGGAATCTGGAAAAGACCATGAAGGCCTTCAGGAAAATAAATAAAATATTCTTGGCCAAGTAGTGGATTGGCCATTCATGAATGCAGAGCTTTCGTTAACAGCTTCTCATTTTCTATATCCAGGTTTTGTTTAAAATTGCAGGCCCAGACTCCACCCTACTTTTATATTACCTGGTTCACTTAAGCTCCAAAGTAGCCTTATGGACACCTAGCTTCCCAGAATACCTGGGAGAGGGTGTGGTTTAAAATAATAAGCAAACGCTGGCCAATAGGTAATTAGAGATTTAACTTGCAGACAAGTCAGACTGAAGGGAAGGCAATCAGATCATCTCAGGACCTCTCTGTGTATGAGGGGATAAGGTCCTGAACTAAAGTGAGATCAACAAAAACTGAAAGAACAGTACCAGTGGCAGGGAGACTATCTCAGCCACACAGTGCAAAGTGTGGGGCAGTCATTTGCTTCCCTGTTCATGAAACCAAATATGAACATTGTGGATTGAGATGAAGCCTTTTCCTCTCTCTCGACAGCTCACCAAGTGCAAATCTTGCATGACCTACTCAAAGTCACTGTGTTGTTACGTTTCCTTCGTTCTCTTTTCCTGTTGTTTTGCTCCTGGAAGACTCTCTTTTTTCTCTCCCGCCTGACATCCTCATTTCCATCCCTCATGACATCCAAGTAAAATCATATTAGTTTGGATTATTTGGTTGAATGCAACAAAAACGGGTTCTGGCTAACTTGAGCAAAAAAATTATTGTTGTCTGTTTAAATTTATATTTCCAAGTTGCTTTTTCTGGGCTCCAAACATGATAAATGTTAAAATGTCAGTTGTTAGATCAAGCCATGACACCAGCATGATTGTGAAGTTGGATTTGTTTCTAATCACTGGAACAGGGAGAAAAGTTATCATAATATACCAAAGATAATTGACAGATGCCCCATCTCTCACTTATCATTCGTGAGGCCACGAAGGAAATTCAAGTACAAAGGGAATTCAAGCCTTCTGTGACTCAATAAAATTGTGTTTTACAGGAAATACATTCTACTTATTCTCATATAAAATCGCAAATAATTACTGCCTAGAAAATTCTAACCTGTCCTTGACGCAATGCTTACTTGTCAACTCCACAAGTCTTACTGCAGTAAAAGAGCATAAACACCAGGTGGCAGCATTATATCAGCAAAGATGCTCAGACTCAGAAACTGAAGTACGTTTACAGGAATTGTCTTGGTGCAACGTCCAATCAATCTACATGCCTTATAGGTCTCTTCTTAGCTGATTAATTTTAGAATTTACTTTTAATAAATTATTATTATTATTATTTGAAATCTATTATTATTGTGACCTAAACCATTCACTCTGAAATAGGCCTTAAATTCTTGGAATGTTAAAGAGTTACCAATACCTTTAGGGTTAAGTAATGCAAAACTGCACAAGAGAAATTTTTTAATGAATTTTTTTTAAGTAGGGTCTTTGTTTATTATTAACCTATTTGTGTTATAAGCCAGCCCTGGTGATCTAGTGGTTAAGATTTGGCACTCTCACCACCCTGGCTGCAGCCTGGGTCCGTTCCGCAGTCAGGGAACCACACCACCCGTCTACTGGTTGCTATACTGTGGTGGCCACACATTGCTGTGATGCTGAAAGCTATGCCATTCATATTTCAAATACCAGCAGGGTCACCCATGGTGTCCAGGCTTCAGTGGAGCTTCCAGACTAGGTCAAACTAGGAAAAAGAAACTGGCCACCCACTTCCAAAAACATTGGCCATGAAAACCCTGTGAATAGCTGCAGAGCATTGTCTGATATCACTCCGGAAAATGAGAGGATGGTGCAGAAAGACCAGGCAGGGTTCTGCTCTGCTGTACACAGGGTCACTAGGAGTCGGAATTGACTCAACGACAATAACAACCATAAATTTGTGTTATAGGCTCCTGGGAGTGATGAACGCTGCATTTTGCCAGAGAAATCCTGGATTGTTAAGATTTGTGTTCTGCAATCCCAGAAGTACTCTACAGTAGCTCAGGAGACAGCCTGGATAATGAGCAAAGAATCTCTTTCAAAATCTAGGAATTGCACTTCTGTGTACTCCAGAGATAAAATTTCAATCTCAGTTGTAATGCTTAAAAACCTGGTCTCCAATCAAATGAGAATCAGAGTCTCTTCTCTCACCCACCCCCTTTCCTTCACTCATGCCTCAACTTTGTTTTCAGTCTGCCACAGGAAACTGCCATCTCCTCACAATTCAAAGATGTATTTTACCACAACAAAAAATTACATGTGTGTTTACGTGTGCATGTGTATCTGATGCCCGCCCTGATATCAGTTCCTCTACATTAAACCCAGCGTATATGGGGTTAAAACCAAAGCACTCTTTCCCTGCTTACTCTCTGGGTCCCTGGCTCCAGAATCCACCATCCACCATGGAGACAGACAGCCAAGGATAGCCACCTGGATTCCTTATCATCTCCTCCTCCTTCCTGCAAACAGCGTCCCAAGGCCAAACACAGGCTTGTGGAAAAGCTCTAACCAGCAAGACCACTGACTCCACCCCTCTACAAACAGCCACATTCCTCACAAACATTTAAAACCTCTAACCTCTCATCTTTCCGGTAGATGGGACAAAACAATGAATTTGAGGGCTCACTCTCCTCTCCCAGTTGATATCATCTGAAATAAAAATGGTTTCCTTGCAATAAGCTTGGCATTCCAGTTTTTATTTGGCCCCTCTTGTGTGTCGGGTAGGGAACCTATGTTTATAGGTGCTAACATATCCATAATGCCATTTTCTACCTAAAAAGTAACAATTCCTTAATGTCATCAAATATCCAGCAAGGGTTATAATTTTCAATTGTCTCATAAATGTCCTCAATTCTTTAAAAAATAAAACAATTTTACATACCTTTTACTCTTCCTGGCACCTACCCCTTACACAATTACATCTGGCTGAGGTCGTCAGATTTGGACTTGTGAATCCATTGTTGGGAGGAGCAGGTCAAGGCCGATGAGCAGGTTTTGACTTGAGCTGTCTGACCCTGAAGGTTCCCTCCCAAAAGGAGGACAGATTTGCCTCCATTAATAAGAATTAGTAAGTAAGAGTAGCTTCCAAACACGAGTATGGTCTGAGGATCCTTGCTCATTAAAGTCAGCGGCCGAAAGAGACAGGCAACTCGGAAATCGAGAGAGGTAGGCAGCTGTCAAGCATGAGCATCAATGAGGAGATTGAAAAACCAAGCAAGACCTATCCCAGATAGCAAGGTTTCAAGGTAGAGGCCTACCCCAGAAAGGAGAAATCCATGGGCCACAGGTCATCTCAGGGACCAGTGATGCTACAGGTAAACAAGTAGGGTGAGGGCTGGCCTAGTGGTGCAGCGGTTCACACATTCCACTTCTCAGTGGCCTGGGGTTCACCGGTTCGGATCCAAGGTGTGGACATGCCACCACTTGGCAAGCCATGCTGTGCTAGGCATCCCACATATAAAGTAGAGGAAGATGTGCACGGATGTTAGCTCAGGGCCAATCTTCCCCAGCAAAAAGAGGAGGATTGGCAGTAGTTAGCTCAGAACTAATTTTCCTAAAAAAAAAAAAAAAATGACATTGAATGAATGACTGAAGAAGTTTCCCTTGATATCTGAGTTGATATTAGATTGTGTCTCTCTTGGTTCATTCAACTCATTTTTGGGGGCTGGCCCCATGGCTGAGTGGTTGGGTTCTCACGCTCTGCTTCAGCGGCCCAGAGTTTCGCCAGTTTGAATCCCGGGCACAGACATGGCACCGCTCGTCAAGCCACGCTGAGGCTGCATCCCACATGCCACAACTAGAAGGACCCACAACTAAAAATACACAACTATGTACCGGGGGCCTTTGGGAGAAAAAGGAAAAATAAAATCTCTAAAAAAAAATTGTTATAAAAAAAAAAACAAGTGGGGTGATGTTGACACCCACCCAATTCCTTTATTTTCTCCTTCTACTAAAGTGATTCTTGATATATAAACTCTCTTTATATAAAGCTAATAATGAAATAAATCCAAGTTTCTATAGCTTTACAAAAAGTGGCTTCTAAAGTCTTAGCCTGGGGAAAAGAAAATTTTTATTTTCACATACACAGCCCTCTCCTAGTCCAGAGAAAATTGCCACATGTGTGGAAAAGAAAACTCAGTGCTCCCCTAGATAAAGAAGATTAATAGCAGGCTCTAGCTTTTCTGCCAATGGTGCTTTTTAAAAAGGGACTTTGTTTCACGTAAGAACACTTGTACTTGTTCCTTTGTAAGTCTGAGCCCTTTTAACTCAGACACATGTTAAAATCTCAGAATAGGTTCCTTAGATTTGTGAGCCTGCACTGATTTTTCTCCTATGATCTGCGTTTCTAGTCTTGTCCGCCTTTCCACAATGGGCTCAAGTGCTCTGACTCCATCTCCAAAGAACGGATCTCTGCAGAAAGGACCCATAAACCCATCAATGACACTGTCTTTTTAAAAAATTCAAGAATTCCTCATTTGCATGGCTTAACGACTATCCATTTTGACAACATTAACTAGAATCAAAAACTCAGTGCCAAAGTTATGGGTATAGTAATTTCACTGACATTTTGAGCTCCCATTTTGCTAAGATGGTAAAAACTCAATTTTCATTAATTTGGAGTTCCTTCCTTTTCATTGGTTGTATCTATGGTTTGGGGAGTTTATATAAAGCCAGGGGCTTGAGAGGTGTATTCCGTCATTCTTTTGTCATCATCCTTGAAGGTGTCCTCCAGGCGGCACCCAGGTGCCCCAAGGGCTGAGAGAATCCACACCTTTGTGTGGATTGAACATACTACCTGGAAATCCTAACAAAATGAGTCAAAGTTAGTGGAAGTTCACCAACTTTGTGCCAATAATTTTTTTTCTCAAACCAAACATTAAGTGGTGTGTCCAAGTCTGATGAATTCCACGAGTCAGAAAATCTCTGCTCTACACAGGAAAAAAATCATTCCCTAGATTCTACAACTAGTATCTAACATTTTCCTTATACAAGTATTTTTCCTAGGTCTTTGTGTATCAAAAATCTAGTTATGGGGCCAGCCTGATGGCATAGCAGTTAAGTTTGTGAGCTCCACTTCAGCGGCCCAGGGTTCGTCAGTTCAGATCCCAGGCACAGACATATGCACCGCTTGTCAAGTCACACTGTGGTAGGTGTCCCACATGTAAAGTAGCGGGAGATGGGCACAGATGTTAGCTCACGCTCCATCTTCCTCAGCAAAACGAGGAGGATTGGCAGCAGATGTTAGCTCAGGGCTAATCTTCCTCAAAAAAAAAAAAAAATCTAATTATAACTCATCTTTATTCAATTCTCTTAAATCTTCCTTTCCTTTTTTTTTATTTATTTATTTATTTATTTTTTACTCTTTAGTGATTCTAAATTACACACTATGGAGTGTAACTAATTTAGACTTAGCATGTACAGATCTGGCTTTAATTCATACTGGTAGGTACGCCATCTTCCCAAATAGATATTGTGGGGATTAGGATTGGCCACTCCAAATGTGTCTCTTTGCCTTGATTATTTTTAAGAACAAAAGACTGAAAGAAACTTTGACCTTCCCCCTAACTGCCTAAAAGAATTTAAGATAGAAAGGCCTGACCCCAGGACAGGCCATCACCACAGATAAATCCAGGTATTGGTAGACTGTGAGGGTCCTTACTAAGCCCATTCTAATCAAAGTTCTGTCTACCAAAAAGTTGCCTTTCCATTTTCATATGATTGCCTTCCTCCTCTTTGAAACCCCAAACCATTGCCCACAAAATCCTCCTTTGTCTTTAGCTGAAAATGGTATTTAAGATGGTGGCTTTGGCCATTCTGGCTGAGTTACTCAGTTTTCTTGGGTTTCTCCCATGTATACATGTTATTAAACCTTGTTTGATTTTTCTCCTGTTATTCTGTCTCCTGTCAATTTAGTTCTTCAACCAGCCAGAAGGACCTAGAGGGTAGGAATCGTCTTCCTCCCCTACAATGTATTATCCCAAGAGTAACACCATGCTCTTCATAGGGCATTTTTGTGCCTCTTTTCTCCTGTCAATCCCCACTGTAGTAGGTGTTCAACAAATGCAGGCCATCCTGTATTTCCCTTATGACAGTGGCAACAGTAGAGTATGCTATCAAGAGCGTGGGCTCTGGACTCTGAGAGCTGGATTTAAGGACCAGCTCTGCCCCTTATTAACAGGGTAATCTTGAGCAAACTATCTGTATTCTTTATGCTTTAGTTTCCTCTTCTGTAGAATAGGGTAATAATGGTTCCCATCACATACAGTTGTTTAAAGGAATAAATGATTTAATGTATACCATAAGCACATAGAAAAGTACATGGCACAAATATAGGCCATTTTTAAGATTTCCATGAAATCAAGTCATGAAACAGATCATTCTAAAGAGAATCATGTTTTCTCACACTACTCTACAAGAGTACTACACACTTGGGTAGTTTTTTCCGTTTGAGGGTTTTTATTTGTTTGTATAAAGACTGGCATCAAATGACTAGTGGCTAGACCAGCAAAATTCTATGGAAACAAAAATAGGGCAAATGTAAGCCTTTGTAATTAATCAAAATAGTAATATGACTCAAATTTCATACTAGTACACCAACCAAACCTCTATTTGTGTAGGTATGTAACAGTCCATCTTAAGAAATCTTACTCTAATATCCACTCTCACTAGATGGCAATGCCCATATGTACCAAGAATGTCTAAATATAAAAAAGGAAAAGTCAAATAATTGTGCATGTCTTCATTTAACAACACACCTCCAGAGGGCAATCCTCATGCATTTTCTATAGATTTTACCAGGAAGAAGAGGAGGGCTTACCCTTTTGACAAAGACCCTAAGGAATTATAATTCTCAAGACATATTCCTTTGATATTTTGGATACTGACTCCTTCAGGTTTGCAAGAGTCAATCATAGGGTTTTTTCTTCTGAAATCTCCTATGAAAAAGTCACAACCAGAGACAAGCAAGTGCTCCTTAGCCAAGTAACTATGTGTGTGTTGATTTAAAATCCTTCCAAAGATGACTCTCCCTGCTGCGAAGAGGCCTTCTTAGCCCTGAGCATTTCATTCATCATCCTTAGCTTTGCTGAAAAAAAGTTAGCTGCTCATCTCTCTCTAAAGATCACATCCACTGTGTTCAAGACAAATTGCTTCCTTCTTAGAGCTTTAAAAAAATATATTTACTTCTAAATCCTAATGAAGATATATTACTTCAAAAGCCACAAAATAGAGGCCCCGATACAGCTTTTGAGTGAATCCCGAGAAAGGTCAGTCAGGTTGTAGGCATAAGAGGTTTCTGCTGCCTTGAATCAATCCCTTAAAGTGTTCCTTCCAGCTCTCTGCAGCCTGTGCTACCCAGCAGCCTTGGAAGGTCAAGGAAGGGCCATCCGTTGGCAATGACTTGCATGTCTGACACAGCAACAGAACAATGAGATGATTTTTTTTTCCTTAAGGGAGGATAATTTTACACATCTTTCAAACAATATGCTCAGAGGAGAAGACCAAAATAGCAGCAGAAAATGCTTTCCACAAAAGATGGAATGACAATTCTCTTTACCCAAGCCCTTAGAAGGCAAGTGGCTCAGAGTTTTCCACCAGACAAGGAGGCACTCCGAGAAACATCAAGGTCCAGAAGATCTCAAACCTCCACTCAATCAAGTACAAAGACACAGCTTTGAAGGACGGATACCAGCTGCTTCTTTCCTCCCAGAACCTCCCAGTGGTATACATCCCAATCAGAGGGCTTCACAGCACCTTTATGGAAAAGTGAGAGGGAAACGAGGTATGGAGATCCTGCGCGATTTTCAAAAGAGCGCTCAGCAACGCAGTGGAAGATGAGGACAACAGCTTTCCTGATTCTGATGGCTACATTTCATTTTCTCCAACCCAAGAATTGATCCTAGGTGTCCAACTACTAGATGACCAAAGTAACACAAGCTTTTCTTTTTAAGAGAACTAGCTGAACATGTAATGCGGAAAAGCAAAATATCATCTTAACAAGAGTCTCTGTTGTCCTCAAGATACTCCAAGCCACAATAATCTCTCCTGAATGCAGGAAGCACAGATTCAGGTCCAATGGTTTTCAAACCCGGTTCCGTGGAGCCCCTTTAGAGAGCTCTGGAGGAGTTAGAAGAGCCAGATGGAGCTCTGCCTTTCCACCCCAACTGCAACAAGAGAAGTGCTAAGCTTAACTGCTTAAGGGGGTCCAGGATTTTTAAATATTTTTTAACAATCTAGACAAACCCTATCCCTTTGAAAATGAAGGAACAGAAGCAAAGAGAAATTAAATAACCAGAGAGAAGTACAGGTAAAAGAACAATTGGTGAAAATCAATATGCAAAGCAAGCAGCTAATGCCTGGGGTCTAAAGAAGAAAAGGAGGGGAACTTGGGTTATCCTAGGATCCAGGAGGATGAGCACTTTCAAGAAATGATTCTTTGGAGCCAGCCCAGTAGCATAGTGGTTAAGTTCGCACACTCTACTTCAGCAGCCCAGGGTTTGTGGGTTTGGATCCCAGGCACAGACCTAAACACCACTCATCAAGCCGTGCTGTGGGAGCATCCCACATACAAAATAGAGGAAGATTGGCACAGATGTTAGCTCAGTGACAATCTTCCTTAAGCAAAAAGAGGAAGATTGACAACAGATCTTAGCTCAAGGCCAATCTTCCTCACCAAAAAAAAAAGGGGAAGGAGAAGTGAATTCCTCATAAGCACATAATACAAACCCAAGATGGACTTTGTTGATTGACTTAATATTGGTCCCTCTTCCTTTGAATATCATTTGCACATTTTTTTTTTTTTTTTGGTGAGGAAAGTTGGCCCTGAGCGAACATCCATTGCCAATCTCTCTCTTTTTGCTTGAAGAAGATTATACCTGAGCCAACATCTATGCCATTCTTCCTCTATTTTATACGTGGGATGCTTTCACAGCATGGCTTGATGAGCGGTGTATAGATCCATGCTCAGATCTGCAACCCTGGAGTCACCAAAGCGAAAGCACTTCACCACTACACCACTACACCACAACACCACCAGGCGGGCCCCTGAGCATCATTTTCTTATAACAGTGAAGTAACGAACAGGAGCATGGCCACTGATCTCTTTCATCATAAATACATTTATCCTCCTGCAAATTAATCTTATTCTTTTCTGTTTCTTCTCTTTCAATTCTAAAATCCTCCTCTTTTCCTTGACTACCTCTTCAAACCCCAACCCTTATAAGAGGTTTCATTCTGAATTACTGAAATGAATTTGGTTCCCCACAATTGCATGTAAGTTGTATTATCCAACAGGGTCAATTCAATCTTGCATCTGTGGCCAATTTCATTTTGTGAAAAACTCAGGAAAGAATACTTAAAATAATGCAAGAGATAATATAAGATTGTGAGTTCCATTCATATATTGGTACAATGGAACCAGATGATATGAGGAATCACAAACTGGAAGGGTCCTTAAGAGGCCATTCAAACCATCACCGCCACCTTCAGAGAGCAACATCATTAGATTCTGACATTAAGAAACAATTTGAAAAGCATCCAGAGATAAGCTTTAACAGACACTTTAAGTGAAATAGTTCCCCTGCCTTCTCTTCTCAGTTCAATAATCTCATTTCTACACTCTGTTCCCATATTTTTATTTTCTATTTGTTACCTTTTGACCCCCTCTGTATTCCTCTTGGTTCTGCATATCTCCCTCTCATCTTGAAATGCCAGACTATCCACTAGGTTTCAATAATTGTCTGAATGTGAAAAAGACCATTTTTCTAAGTTCCTACGTACTATATTCTTAACTGGACATCTGAGTTGCTTTTTCCCAAATTACCCAAAAGCCTACTAGCAAGTAAATATTACATTAATATTTTAATATACTATATATTCTCTTGGTCTTTTTTCTCTGTAGAAGTATGCGTGGATGGATGGATAGATAAATAGATGGACAGATAGACAGGTAGATAGATTTGGAATCTTTTTTGTTGTTGTTGTTTTTGAGAAAGATTAGCCCTGAGCTAACATCTGCTGCCAATCCTCCTCTTTTTGCTGAGGAAGACTGGCCCTGAGCTAACATCCATGCCCATCTTCCTCTACTTTATATGTGGGATGCCTGCCACAGCATGGCTTGCCAAGCAGTGCCATGTCCGCACCCAGGATCCAAACCTGCGAACTCCGGGCCACTGAAGCAGAAGGTACGACCTTAACCGCTGCGCCACCCGGCCAGCCCCTAGATTTGGAATCTTATTGCTCATGTTTTTGTAAACTTTTTTATTCAACAGTATCTTTTGGACATCTTTCTATAGCATTAAAATAGATCAACATTATTGTTTTAATGCTTTTATAGTATTCCATCATAAGTAGCAATAACTCATTTAAATCCAAGATGAAGTTTTCCTCCAGGAGTGGCTTCCTCAGTCTAGTTTAGAGTGGATTCTTCTGGCAGTTTCCTCCCTGGCCTCCTGTCTGCCTTCCCCTCTATAACCTACTATCCACGTGGTTGCTGACTTTTCCTTTCAAAAACGCATGGAGGATCATGCTACTCCCCATTTTACAATCCTTCTACTTTGGGTTAAATCCAAACTCCTGGGAAGGCATCGAAGATCCTCCCCAAATCTGGCCCTAGGCTAGGTTTCCGGCTCCATTCCCCGCTCCCGCCTCCCCCAGCCATTTCTTGCTCCCCATTTCCTAATCCACTAACAGAACCACTTCTAGCCATTTCCGGCTCATCCATAGAAATTGAAGCCTCTGAGCTTTGCCTGCTTCCTGTAATGTCATTCCCCTCTTTGCCTGGCAAGTTCCCCCTCCTCTGTTAAGATCCTCCTCTTCTCTGTAGCCTTCCTGTCACCAGGAGAGTTAGTTGCTTTTTCTCCGTATGTGAAGTCATTTCTACATTCCTATAAAATGATGCCTATCATACTGTTAGAATTTTTCACGTACAAGTTTCTCTCTCTCACAATTCTAGCTTTATCCCTAGTGTTTTGTACACTAAAAGCCACTCAATAAATGTTTATTGAGGTGAATTCAGTCCCTCAACCTGTGGACCAGGGTTACAACAAGATGGGCATTTAGTTCAGCTTAAATTCTAGGTCCCAAGGGTGAAGTGTATTTCCACCATCCCAATTATAGCCCTGATAAATCAGCAGCGATTGAAATTGCTAATCTGTTTTTCCTCCTCTAACTTGCAGCTTAAAGTAATACCCTCGATATGCAGGGGATAGAGTCTCAAGGATAGTATCACTGATAGGATTTCAACTCTTTCTACTGGTAGAAGGGAATGATGAGTTCGGACCCTACATGAAACATTCTAGACAGTCTGCAAACCTCCTGGAAGAGGCGACAACCATGAGAGCAGTCAGTACTGTTATAGAAAGCAATAAAATCTGCCAACAACATAAAACTAACATTCAAGTGTGAATTTTGGCAAAGGTGAAATATTTCATTAATTTTACCAGTCTATAGGACTTCCTTTTCCTTTATTCTTCCAAGAAAGAATACACAACTTTTCTGCTGAATAGAATCAACTAAGAAATACTAAATGACATAGCCTAAATGGTTTTTCCAGGAAACAGAAAAAAAAGGAGAAGTTGCCTAGATAGCATTGGCTTCAGTGATATCAGTGTTTAGTTTTCCGTTTCCTCTTAAGGTTTCTTGGCTTAGTGAGCGTGGTGATTCTTTCTTCAATAAAATGTGGTCCTACAGCACTGCGATGCTAGTCATGTTCTGTTTGGATTTGCTTTATATTGTTTTGTTCTGTTTCTGATTGCCACTGATTTATTGGCTGTTTGACCTCCTAAATGTGGTTTATATGGAGACAGAAACCCAGTAAAAGCAAAATGAAGACTGCAATGAAGTGGGTCTGAAAAAGTAAACAAATGTTGCCAACTTAACGATTCTTTCCTAACAAACTGCTAGAGACACCCAATCTCAGATTTCCCGTGAGAGTCAATGAGAACCACGCTTCCTTTAGTGTCCCACTTTCTAAAGAACTGTAACAAAGAAATAGAAAAGTGTATAAATCAGAAGTGTACTGCACATTAAACTTTCACAAAGGGAGCCCACCAGTGTGCCCATACCTAGATCACAAGCAGCACCCCAGAAGCCCCACGTGCCCACTCCCCAGCCCACCCCGCTAGGAGCCCCTATCCTGTTCTCACTGTGGACTAGCTCTGCCTGTGTTCGGACATTACATAAATGGACTCATCCACTGTTTACTCTTCTGTGTCTCGTTTCTTTTACTCCAAATTATGTTGGTGAGATTCATCTTCATTTTCACATGTGGCAACAGTTTGTTCACTGTCATCATTATACAGAATTCTCTTTTTCTCCGTTTGTTTCAGGAGCATCTAAACAAACAAGTGTTCTGAGGGTGACACTTTGAGACACGTGGATCCCATTGTTAGAATATAAACGCTTCAATCAAAAGAGGACGCAGTGAATCAGATGACCTTTTGAAACAGCCTGAAGTCAATTGTTAAGAAACAGCTATTCGAGGAGAGAAGTGGAAGAGTAAAAAGAGCCCCACGAGGGGCCGTCCCCGTGGTCGAGGGGTTAAGTTCGCCTGCCCCGCTTCGGTGACCCAGGGTTTCACAGGTTCGGATCCTGGGCGTGGACCTAGCACTGCTCATCAAGCCATGCTGAGGCAGCATCCCCAATAGCACAACTAGAATATACATCTAGGTACTGAGGGGCTTTGGGGAGAAGAAGGAAAAAAAAAAAAGATTCGCAACAGATGTTAGCTCAGGGCCAATCCTTAATAAATAAATAAATAAAAAGAGCTCTGTGAGATAAGCCAGTAAAGCAGTCTTAGAAAGAAAGAACTGAGTCAGGGATCTTGGTTCAAAAGAAAATAACATATGCCTTTCTGCAAAGGTTTGATTTAGGGTGTCTTTGTTCTCACCTCTTGAGCAAAATCCTTCTTTTTCTGCCTGTTCATTCCTGCCTTCAGAGCCCCAGTTGTTCTGAAGGCGGCGCCTCTGTTAGGGATCAGCTTGGGCCACACGTTTTTCACACATTGTATGATATCTGACCAAAAAATCCCTCACATAAAAAAGTAATTGCAGGGGCTGGCCCCGTGGCCGAGTGGTTAAGTTCACGCGCTCTGCTGCAGGCGGCCCAGGGTTTCGTTGGTTCAAATCCTGGGCGCGGACATAGCACTGCTCATCAAACCACGCTGAGGCAGCGTCCCACATGCCACAACTAGAAGGGCCCACAACAAAGAACATACAACTATGTACTGGGGGGCTTTGGGGAGAAAAAGGAAAAAAAATTTTAAAAATCTTTAAAAAAAAGGCAATTGCATTCTGTTTCTGCCAATTTTAAACACAGGTTATCAAAAGCTCTCTTTGTAAGTTTTCTATATTTCCATTACAGTGAACTACTACTTTGTGAAAGTTTATAAGTTACTAAACTGTTGTTACCAGCTAAATCTAATTAAGATCCTGACATTTTTACTAGTGCTTCATAAAATTACCTGCATATAAAACATGGCATTTTTATTCTGTTATGAAAATGTTTATTAGAGCAGTTATCAAAATGGTCTCATTAATATTGATACCATATTCTAAAATACAATATCCTTTTTTTCCCTTAAAAAAAAGTAAATTCACAAGAAACTTTGTTTTTTATAAAACAACTCATTTGAAGTACATTTAATATAGTTTTTAAAAGATATTAATTAATTGAGTCCAGTGAATCTGAAAAGTATTTGTTCTGAGAATCTGTTTTCCTCTACCTCCTTCTACTTATTGGAAGGTTAACTAAAGCTATCACAGATTACAAGGGTCTTGGCTTAAAATGTTTATCAGGAGCAAAAATAGGGGTATTGGAATATTTATCAGGGTATTAGTAAGAGAGGGTAGGAGTGATCTGCCAGCACAAGTAGTTTAAATTCTAGTTTTAAAACCAAATCTAGATAGAAGAGGACACCCAAAGTTCATTTCATTGGCTACCAAAACCTACTGTAGTAAAAGTGGTCATAAACTATTTTAGCTCCTTCATCAAGAGAGTGAGTCTGTTTCCCCACCACGTGAATCTGAAGCAGTCTGTGACTGCTTTGACTAACAGCATGAGCCAGAAATGACATTGTATGACTTCTGAGCTTAGACTTCAAGAGACCTTGCAACTTTGCCATCACCGTCCTGGACCTGTGGCCTCCGTGGGAGAAAGCCTGAGCTAGCCTGCTGCAGGAGGACACCGTGGGGAGCAAAGACAGGCTGTCTCTGCTGAAGTCCCAGTCTGTGCTGGTTACCTTTATGTGTCAACTTAACTGGCCTAAGGGATACCAGCTAGTTGGTAAAGCATGATTTCTGGGTGTGTCTGTGAGGATGTTTCTGGAAGAGATTAGCGTTTGATTCAATAGACTGAGTGAAGAGTCTGGGCTCACCAACGTGGGCAGGCATCACTCAATCTGTTGGGGGTCTGAGTGGAACAAAAAGGTGAAGGGAGGGTGAATTCTCTCTTTTTGAGCTGGAACATCCATCTTCTCCTGCCCTTGGGCATCGGAGCTCCTGGTTCTCCGGCCGTTGTACTCCAGGAGTCACACCAGCAGCCCCCTGGTTCTCAGGTGTTCAGACTGGGAATGAATTATACCACCAGCTTTCCTAGTTCTTCAGCTTACAGACAGCAGATCGTGGGTCTTCTAGGCCTCTATAACTGCATAAGCCAATTCCTATCATAAATCTCCTCTTCTGTATATCTATCTACATCCTATTAGCTTTGTTTCTCTGGAGAACTCTGACTAATACGGCCAGCACACTCCCAGAAGGCAACTACTTGAATATACCCCCAGTAAGAGCAGCAGAACTGCCTAGCAGAGCCCAGCCCAAATTCATGAACAAATAAATTGTTGATTTAAACCATTAAATTTAGGTTTGTTACACATCAAGAGGTTACTGGGACAGCCACCCAGAGCCCATTTCAATATGTAACATACCAATTCAGTGAGGAAAATGGGCCAGCAAAGTTGAGGCTTTACTCTTAAGTCTCCACCTTTAAATTTCTACAGCACCACTCTGCCTACTTTAGGCCAAATTTATGTCTAATCAGGACAATTGCAATTAACTCAACATCTGTCTCTGCCCTCATTTACTTCGCATAACAATTTAACCTCTCCATGTTACCCCCAAAGTATCTAGGATCCCAGTTAAAATTTTCCTTGCCACCACTCCCCCCTTCAAACCCACTTCTACCTATGGGATAAAATCCTGAGCCTATCGTTGATGATCCTTCGTAGCGAGGCCCTTCCTGAAATAGGAGAGGCAGGAGTATTTACCCACTGGTCCTCTTCCCCACTGATCAAGTGTTGCTCCCAGAAGTATTAACCTTTCCTGTGCTTCCAAGCTGGGCATATGCCATAGCCTAGAAAGTGCCTCACAGCATCTGCAGCACCAAAGGAAACCCTAGGACATTAGGGGAAGCACTTGAAGAAAGACAGTGTCACTTTAAAATGAGTAGAAGCCTGCACGGAATTGTCCAGTACAGTCACAGCTGAAATCAGAGGGCAGCCAACCACATGTGAATCAATGTGCCAGCTGTACCTGCTGTTCTGCGTCTGAGGTCATGTCTGAAGATCCATTTCCTTGGGAAGCCTCAAGAGGCCTTATGTAAATGGTCTCCTGAGAAATGCCAGGAGCTCCTCAGGTGGTTATGCAAACCCAGGATCTCCATGAATTACTAGATGTTCTCTTTTGAGATGATGTTATCTCAATTAAACTGATCTGTGGCCAGAATGTTCTTTCAAGACAAACTTACACAAGACAATCAGAAACATCTCTAGAGCCACCTGATGTGTGGTTATGTTTTAGAACAACAAACAACCAAAGGAGCTTCCATAACCCCAAGTGATCAAAATTAACAATATCAGAAACGGCATAAACTGGTATCGTGTGTTTTCCTTTAATTATTTTTATTGAGGTCATACCGGCTTACAACATTGTATAAATTTCAGGTGTACATCAGCATATTTCAGTTTCTGTATAGACTGCATTGTGTTCACCACCAACAGTCCAGTTTTCATCCATCACCATACATATGTGACCCTTTACCCCTTTCACTCTCCCCCTGCCCTCTTGTCCTCTGGTAACCACTAATCTATTCTCCTTGGCTACGTGTTCATTTATCTTCCACATATGAGTGAAATTATACAGTATTTGTCTTTGTCTGACTTATTTCACTTAACATAATACCCTCAAGGTCCATCCATGTTGCAGTAAATGGGACGATTTTGTCTTTTTTGTGGCTGAGTAGTTTTCCATGTATATACACCACATCTTTATCCATTCATCCATTGATTGGGCACTTGGGTTGCTTCCACGCCTTGGCTATTATGAATAATGCTGCAATGAACATAGGGATGCATAAATATTTTTGAATAATTGGATATGATGTGATTCTTGATTTGATACAGTGAGAAGAACATAAACATCACTTCTTGCCAAAAATATATAATCTGAATTTAATCAAGAGGAAACATCAGAAAATCCAAATTGAAGGATTCTAAATATAATTGTTTAATACTCTTCAAACGAGTCAAATCCAGTTTATTGAAAGATAAAGAATAAGGAATGTCACAGATTGGAGAATAAGGAGACATGATAATTAAATAGAATGTGAGATTCTGCATTGGATTGCAGAACAGAAAAAGAACTTTAATGGAACAATTGGAAAATTGAGATAAAGTCTATGTATCAAGTAATAGCATTGCATCAATGTTAATTTTCTGATAATCATACTATGGTTACAGAAGGTGTTATCCCTTAGGGAATCCAAATTAAAGATATATGAAAATTCTTAGCATGTTTGCAACTATTTTGTAAGTCTGAAATGACTTTTTTAAGTCTTCAAAATGAAAAGTTAAAACCAAGTTTTTAATTGTAAAAGTCAATAGGATAGAAGATGATGGACAATTGAAGAAGATCCTTGAAATTAGGCAGATTACAAATGCCATCTGTCGTATTTAGTTGGATATTGACTGAGTAATGACTTGCACACTGGTTTAGGACCACTCTATCCCACCCCCCCCCCCACACACACACCTTTTCATCTCTATTTGAGTTGAATATGTCACAAAACCCTCAGAAATTTTCAAAGTAGTATTGCTCAAAATTCACTTTTATTTTACAGTGTAAAATATTGTGTTTAAATACTTTTTCCAAGGGAAAAAGGAACAAAAGGGAAAATTCATTCAAACAAGAGGCTAATTTCCAGGAGGTTGTTCTGAATTTTAAAACCATCAGCTAAAGCAGAATCATCTGGGAAACTTGTTTTCAAAAACTCTGATGCCCCAGCCCTACGCCAAACCTGTTGAATCAGAATCTATAGGAGTAGGGTATTTGTACAGAAAAGTTTGAGAACCCCCATTTACGAAAACGACTGATCTTTAAAACGAGATTCTTAACCACTAGGTGGTGCCAGAATTTCAAAGATGGAACTTTCCAGCATTGTACACGGTTCCCTTTGAATAGACAGTGTATTCATGTCTCGTTTTTTCCTCTCTATTCCACATCTCCTTAACTTTTAGAAAAGGGTTATATCACACTGAAATAAATATATCATTATCAGTTTGACAAATTATCCTTGAATTTATTTTGTTATAACAGACAGTCTTGTTCTGAGGGGATCTTGGGGGCAGGTTTGTCAAAAACATGTACCCTGAATTTAATCAAGAGGAAACATCAAAAACCCCAAATTGAAGGACATTCTGAAAACAACTGTTCAATACACTTCAAGAAAGTCAAATCAAGATTTTTGAAAGACAATGATAGATTACAGAACATCACAGATTGGAGACCAAGGAGAGGTGCTAATTAAACACAATGAGAGTCTGGATTGGATTGCAATTTAGGTTTTATTTTTAGTAAAATCAAAAATCATCAGAAGATTTTAAGGAGGAAAGAAATATGGTCTAAATTTTTTTTTTTTTAAGATCCTTTTGGCTCCTGATTGTAGAGGGGACACAAGCGGAAGCAGAGAGAACAATTGACATACTGCTGTAATAGTCTAGACAAGCAATAATGGCAGCCTGGACTACTGATAGGAGTGGAAATGGAGAAGAGTGGTCAAATTCTGGATGTGTTCTGAAAGGACAGCCAATGAGACTTGTTGACGGACTGCATGTGGGGAATGAGGGGATGGGAGAAATCAACAACACCTGCACTGCTGTTTGATCAATGAGGGGGCGGGGGAAGCCATTTACAAAGGGTAAAGTGGGACAAAAAAGTTTGGAGGCGAGTTGTGAATTAAAAATTCTGTGATTTTTTAAAAGTTTTTTTAGCTTTTCATTTTGAAGACAAAAAAGTCTGTGAAATTTTTTTTTTAATTCTGTGAACTTAAAAAAAATCTCATACTAAGTTTGAGATATTTATTTAATATGGGAAAAGTTCAGGGGAATTATAAGATTAGGGAGTTATCAGCTTATAGATAGTATTTAAAGCTACAGGGCTGGATAATACCACCCAGAGAATGGATGTAGATAGAGAAGAGTATCAAGGACTGAATCCATTGACTCTGCATCAATGCTGTATTGTTACTCTCTCCTCAACAAGGGTGGAGTGGTGATCACAAAAATGATGAGCTAAGACCAATATCAGTAAAGTGAGAATAATAATACTCCATATGGTTATTGCAAGGAATAAATAAGGAATATATAAAATACGAAGACACGGCCTGACAGAGTAGGCACTCAACAAAATAAGAATTTTTTCCTATTTCCTTCCTTGGTAAAAGTGGACTCTGCAGTAAATTGAAATAGAACTAAAATCTCTTTATTAGCGCAGATGTCTTTACAGCCAAAGGAAGTCTTAAGAATCCTCTGTCTCCACCTTTACAAGATAAGATTCTTCCCATAGGGAGGTAAGTTTCCAGGACCTCTGTTTAGTTAAGCCTGAGTTAATAAAGTTGAACAGACACATTGAATGCAGACCTTCACAAAGGTCTCTAAGGGTTGAACTTGTGTGCAACATTTCCCAACTTTCATACAGGCTGGAGAAATTGTCCACAGCCCACAGCTTAGGAAAACACTGGTTTACTCCACACACCACGCTTTACAGGTGAAAACGCTGAGGATGAGAGAGATGAAGTCGCCTAGCTTGGAGCTCATTATTTTCTAATCCACCATTATTATGATACTGCTTATTGTGACTAAAGTTACCCCACCTCTCCCGCCAGCCTTCCCCTCTCAGTAGCCTGTTCCTGCTCTTTTCCTAAAAGCTGAGTTTATGAGGTGTCTACGGTAGGCTTTCGGGTTAATGCGATGCCTCTAGAAGGCCTCGAGTTCCTTTATTTGGGTGAAATAGCACTCATGTGGCTTACAAGGAGTTGCCTAACTAAGAAGGACCATGTTACATATCTATAACACGGAGTGGAAGGTAGATTTTAAAAGAATTTTTAAGCACAGATTAGATCATTAAACTGTTACCATATTTATGACTTTGCCTCCAATCACATGGTGACTTTGGATCCGTCCACATCGTGTAAAATCTCCAAACTTTCATTTCTCCTGTTGTTAATAATAAGAGCAGTAAAGTGAGGGTTAATATTTGCTAAAGCTTTGACCCATAACTCAAAGTTTCTAAATCAGCAGAAAATATCTTTACCAGTGATCAAAAGAACCTTGGACTAACTTTCTTAAAAGCAATAGCTTCTGTTTTTTCCTAATTCCTTTCCTTAACTGTATGGTTAAGCAGTGGAGAGAAGGAACAGAACTTTACTGAGGGCCTTTTCTCATCACCATTTTGCAGAGAAGAAAACTGGAGTACCCAGACTCTAAACACTTAGCACGTCTGAGGGCTCCTAACTCATGAGGCATGAGGCAGGACTGGACACCCGCTATGTCTTACATGGAAGGAGTGCCACCCCTTTGATGCAAAAACCTGCAGTGCCCTCAGTAGAGGGGTGAGAAGAAGAAGGACTTCCTAACAGATCTGAGAAGAGTGAGTGGTGGGTACTGCTGTAAGCTTTGCATGGGGAGGCTAAGAAGGGGGGTGGGAGGACCAGAGGGGAGGTTGGGGGGGAGGGGTATCTGGGGACAGGGTGGCAACAGTTTGTAGGTCTACCAAAGTGGATTTTGAAATCCTTAATAGATGTCATCTACCCCACCTTAAAGTTACTTTTCCTCATTTCTAATGATAATAGGCCTCTGAAGGACATTAGGCTATTATCCCAGGAAGATTCCACTGTACTCCCTAAGTTTCCCTGTTCGCTTACTGAAACTGAAGACACTCTCAAAGTTACATCCATTAAGCTCAAGCAGTTGCCTGTAGTGAAAATGTAATTGCCTCTGGAGGAGCTATTATCATCTTACCCTCTTAGTAGTATGAATATAGGATCTGAGGTATTAGGCTATTGCTGCAAACAAATCATCTCAAAACATATGGATTTAAAACAACGATTTATTATTTCTCATGAGTCTACAAGTTTGTGGGTAGTCCTACTAATCTAGACCAATCAGACTTTGGCTGGGCTCAGTCATGTGTCTGTGGTCAGATGGCAGGTCAACTGGGAGCTGAGTGGTCTATGATAGCTGGAATGACTCAGCTCTACTCCCTTTGGTCTCACATGGAGCACACCCCTAATTCAGGCATGCCATCATGGTGACCACAGAGAAGCCGAAGAGAAAGCAGAAACTCACAAGGCTTCTTGAGGTTTTTATTCAGAACGACCACAATATCACTTCTGCCACATTGTATTGGCCAAAGCAAGTCACAGACCAGCCCAAGTCAGAGTGGACAGGGCCTATGAGGTTATCAGGCAAAGGGTACGGATACATAGAGGCCATTAATTTAATTGAGATCATCAATGCCTTCAATCTAACACAGGATGGAAGGGCAAACGTTTTTTTTTCTAATTTTGTTTTCTTTTCTTGCTTTCTCTTTTTTTTTTAGATTGGCACCTGAGCTAACAAATGTTGCCACTCTTTTTTTTCTTCTTCTTCTTCTCCCCAAAGCCCCCCAGTACATAGTTGTATATTCTAGTTGTAGGTCCTTCTGGTTGTGCTATGTAGGATGGTACCTCAGCATGGCTTGATGAGTGACACTAGGCCTGTGCCCAGGATCCAAACCTGTGAAACCCTGGGCCGCAGAAGTGGAGCACTCAAACTTAACCACCTGGCCACAGGGCCAGCCCCCAGGAAGGGCAAATTTTGATTAAAAGAGTAGGAAAGGGAGGATAGAGAAAAAAATTATTTGCATTCTTAATAATCTTGGGCATGGAAATCTCTTGTTCTATTATCTAGTGTTGAACTCAAGCAAACTGTATTCTTCCTTCTTATTTGTAAATCTTCATCTTAGTATTTCCTATGCAAGTAAATCATTTGTCTTACACTGACATTTTGTTTTGCAATGGTCTTAGATTAAAATTAATTAAATATTTAAAGATATCTAACCATTTGCGTTTAGCCCATTAGATTTTGTTCAATACAGAGTAAAAAAAAACTTTAATGTCATTTTATTATTATTCAAATTAATGAGCAACTTTAGTGTTTGCATTAGGGACATGATGGAAGAGCTAAAAAGAAGGAAGAATAAAAAAGATCAAATTCTCTGTGACTTTGCCTGCTAGCATAACAGTTTGATCATCAGAAAATATTGAGCCCCACAGTGAGGAAAGAACCATAATGAACACACGTACAAAACATGTTCTGGAAAAAAAAGTATATTCTGATTATAGAAAGCACAGATGAGCCATGAGAGGTAAAATATTGATAATATTAATTAATAATGAATATCAAAGTTTTTACATTGGGTATGTTTAATTTAAATAATGTATAGTCATGAACTTATAGGAGTAAATTGAAAACCATTTGGGGAGAATTAGGGTGGAACCTCTGAGGTAGCACATACTCACTATCTTCTAAAGTGAGGAAAGACATCAGGATTGGAGTAAGACTTATGTCATCATGAGGAAGGGGTCCGTGAAAGTGACCCCACATCAGCATCAAGGTAAGATGGAAGTTCTTAGGTGAGAAGGTAATATTATCTTAGGAGTCACATAGAATGTCTCTGTGGTCATTTGCTGACCCACAGATGTGGGTTTCAGGTGCGGCTGACCCATCTCTCTGAGCAGACTCTGAAAGAGAAACCTGATGATATAGCACTTGTGAGGGATGAGCAGGCCACCTGGCTGGAAGGGCTGTCATTGGCCAGATCAGGAGAAAATTCAGAGTTCCTTCCTGGTACTCCTCAGAGTTTCTTGAAGATCAGTTGGCCTCTAGAAGATGTGGAGAAGACAGCAGGCCCTACCAGCAAAGAGGAGCATCCAGCAGACATTCCGAGCACAGCTCCTGCCCTGGAAGAGCATGCTCCAGGGGAAGGAAGTGAAGCCAATGGATCCAGACCTGGAACTGTAAGTGACAGGTCTCAGACCTGGAAACAACAGTTGAGAGTAGAATATTGCCTCTTTGCCATGAAAGGTCTTTTTGGTATCTCAATGACAGAAAGTCTCCACATGGAGGAGGTCTTTGCTCGCCCATTGTGGGTATTTTCCTTGGTTATCCTCAAGGGCTCAAGCAAAAATAAGAGGGATCGCACATGTTTTAAAGTACTCAGGAACCTGTGACACAAGCGCATTTTGCATATAGGTTTATTGCATAGAAGAACTGGCAGGTTTGAGGTTTTTCATGTTATTCAAGCTGGAAAAAGAGGACTCGAGCCGAGGGGGACAACGAGCAATGCTAGGAAAGGCTTGAAAAGTATGGCTGCAATTGAGGACTCAATCTATTCGGGAGAACTCAGCATTTCCCAGTTACAGGAAAACAGGATTATAACACCCTTGCACTGTCACCCTTGCCGTGTCAACTCTGTAGGTTTTGGTTTTAAGTTCCTTTTCATCTAGAAAGATAAGTTTGGTTTTAGGTTAGGTTTCTTTGACTTCCTTGTGAGCAGACACTCTGGGCGAGGCTTTTGGCTTTTTTGGCTTTTGCTTTGTTTTCTAGTTTAAATTTTGTAAAACTGCTAGCAGAGTACCAAGTCGACGTAAACATATTTAATTTTTTAAAATTCCTCTAGAGTTCCAAATGCAATTGCTTAAATATCCCTCAAAGAATCCTATCTTCAAAAGAAAGTGTTTTATGGGAAAATTATTAGGTTCAGCCCTGACCTGGGGCAATAAAGAGAAGCCTCCAGAAAGATGTTTGAAGGCTTCACCATGGATACATAGGAACACTGTGAAGGCAAACACCATCCGTGAGGCATGATGGGAACAGAAAACATAAAATGCAAATGGCTTGAGGAGACTAAGAATCATGTGCTTTATTTTCCTTCCCGGAGATTGTGTGTAATAGTGGAAAGACACAGGACTCTGGATTCTACAAACCCGCATTTGAATCCCAGCTCTGCTGCTGCTTAACTGAATGTGCAGACTAGGAAAACAGACAATTTCTCTGGAGTCTGGTTATCTTATCTCCAAAATGGTGAGAAATGTACCTATTTCCTTGTGTTGTTAGGAGGAATAAATAAATTTCTATATGCAAAGTGGTAGACAGATAGAAATTACACAATAACTAAGTTCCCTCCCACTCTTTATCCTCCCTCTCAGAAAATCTGGAAACACTGGAACACAGTCTCTTGGAAAAACAGCCTGTGTCTCTGCAGCCCCCATTAGGGCCCAGCCTGGTCACCAAACCCCACTGTATGCTGTAGAGTTTTCACAGGTGCATAGGGCAGATGTAGAAATCAAACTCTAGTTTACCAGAAATCTCAAAGTGACATCTCATCTGTCTGGGCTAAAGGCTCACAGTGGCTATGGAGGCGTTGGTAAGATCTCTATCTGAGTTTGAGTCTCAGCTTTGTCACTCACAAGCTGTGAGACATGAGATCAGTTCATTAGACTCTCTGAGCCTTAGCAAAACGAGGATGATCACTCCTTTATGGAATCATTTCCAGCATTGCACATGAGTCTGTTAAGAAGCCTACCACCATCACCAGAAATGTGGTGATTTTTTTTAAAAAACTCTGCCAACTTGTTACCCAATTGGGTCGTCTTCCACATTTTTTGAGAAGTAGTAGAGAATATTTTTCATTTGTTCATGAGCCATGTGCATTTCTTCTCCCATAAATTGCACGCTTATGACCTGACTCGCATCTTAAAAGATCCTATGAGCTAAATTCTCAAGACTGAACTATCACAGATGCACCATCTCAGTCACCTGTTCTGAATGTGGCCCAGCCTCACTGCACTTCACTGTTTTTTAAAAATTGTGGGATGAATGCTAAATTGAAGAGATGTCATCATCAGTCACATAGATATGTATTAGTATGTGAATCTCTTTCTCTTTGCCTGTCTTTAAGAGATGATAGTTCATGCTCTTCTAAATGCCTGAAGATTTAGTAGAGTGTCATCATTGTTAGTGTTCTTTGTCATTACCATTGATACAAACAGGTGAAATAACACATAAAACACATGATTTTAGGATTATCAAGAAGGATAAAGGGAAAATACCAAAAGTCCTGAATCCAGACTTATGTAGACATGCATAAAAAAAGATAAAAACACATGTCTGCAAAAGGAACTGTGATAATCAAATTCACCAATTGTAAATAAGTGTCTACATTGATAAAAATAATTGGTTAGCCAGAACTAAACCCTAATATTTATGGTCAGCTCAGTTTCAGCAGAGGAGATAAGACAATTCAATGGGAAAAGAACAGTCTTTTCAACAATAGTGTCAGGAAGACTGAACTAAAGAGCAAAGTGCCAGGACAACATGCAAAGGAATAAAGCTGGATCCCTACCTCACAACACACACAAGAATTAACTCAAAGTGGGTCAAAGACTTTAGACTTCTGTAAATGCTAAAACTATAAAACTCTTAGAAGAAAACATAGGAGTAAATCACCATGACATTTGGTTAGGCAATTATTTCTTAGGTATAATACCAAAAGCACAAGTGATAAAAGAAAGGATTGATAAATTGGACATTATCAAAATTAAAATTTTTCTGCTTCAAAAGACTCCATGAAGAAAATGAAAAGAGGGGCCAGCCTGGTGGCATAGCAGTTAAGTTGGCATGCTCCACTTCAGCAGCCTAGGGTTCACCGGTTCGGATTCTGGGAATGGACCTATGTACCACTCGTCAAGGAGTGCTGTGGCAGGCTTCCCACACTTAAAACAGAGGAAGATGGGCATGGATGTTAGCTTGGAGCCAATCTTCCTCAGCAAAAAGAGGAGGACTGGTGGCAGATGTCAGCTCAAGGTTAACCTTCCCCCCCCCAAAAAAAAAGAAAATGAAGAGACAACCTACGAAATGGGAGAAAATACTTGCAAATTATATATCTGATAAGGGACTTGTATATACAATATATATAGGACACAACTCAATGATAAAAAGACAAATAACCCAATTTGAAAATGGGCAAAAGATTTGAATAGATTTTTCTCCAAAAAGATACATAAATGGCCAAAAAGCACATGAAAAGATGCTCAACATCATTAGTTATTAGGAAAATGCAAACCAAAAACATAATTAAATATCATTTCACATCCACTAGAATGGCTATAATCAAAAAGAAAAAAATAATAAGTGTTGGCAAGCATATGGAGAAATCGAAACACTCATCCATTGCTAGTTGGAATGTAAAATGGTGCAGCCACTTCGGGAAACAGTTGGCAACTCTTCAAAAAGTTAACCATAGCAATTTCACTACTAGGTATATAACCAAGATAATTGAAAATATATGTCCACACAAAACTTGTAGGCAAATTTCCATAGCAGCGTTACTCATAGTAGCCAAAATGTGGAAACAATCCAAATATCCATCAGCTGGAGAATGGGTAAATAAAATGTGGTCTATCCATACAATAGAATATTATTTGTTCATAAAATGGAGTGAAGTACTGATACTTGTTACAACATGAAGGAACCTTGAATATAACATGCTTAGTGAAAGAAGCCAAACACAAAAGACTACATATAATGTGATCCCATTTATATGAAACGTCCAGAAGAGGTACTTTCTCTCTCTGTAGATGAGATATGAAATGTCAGAGAGAGAAAGTACATTAGTAGATTAGCAGTTGCCTAAGGCAGAGAAGCGGGAGGCAGAGGGATGGAGAGTAACAGCTAAAGGGTACAAAGTTTCTTTTTGGAGTGATGAAAATGTTCTAAAATTAGACGATGGGGTGGTTGCATAACTTTGTAAATATACTAAACACTATAATCTATACACTTTAAACAAGTGGGCTTTATGTTATGTAAATTATATCCTAAACTGTTTTTAAAACCTTCAAAAATGGATAGCTATTTTAAACAAGGCCCTGTGATTTTATTATAAATGTTAGTAAAAATAATTATAAATGTTGGTAATAATAATTATAACAACTTCCTGCGTGCTTATTGTGTGCCAGGAAAATATTCAAAGTCTTTACAAGTATTAACTAATTTATTTTCCCAACCAATCTATTAGGTAAATACTATTATTATTCTCATTTTAGAGATTAGAAAACTAAAGCCATTAAGTGATCATAAGAATTCAAACCCACAGAGTCTGTGTTTTTAAACAAAATATGTGCTGGCCCTGGAATCAAATCACAAAATATGGGAAGGAAATCCCTGAAATTCAGAGAATGGGGGAAAGTTTAAAATTAAAATTAATGGCAGAGCCTCAGAAAGTGCCTAAGAGTAAAAAATATATATATTTTGCTATTATTACTTCTCACAACAGCAGTGGAAAATGAAAGGCTGAAGGTTACGTGACGGTGTCCCTCTCTTGTATTGTAGAAAGACAATATTAAGCAGGTGGGCTGTTGCCAGGAGTCCCTGGCACGCCTACATTCGCCCATGAGTTACAGGAGGAGGATTCTGTATAGCAGCGTGGTGCGAACAGGAGCCAGACTGCCAGGCCAGGACCGAAGGAGGGCAGCCCTGGCTCTGCCACAAATTATTCATGTGACCTTGCGTAGGTCATCTAACCCCTCTGGGCACAAATGACAGATCCATAACGTGAAGTATCTTTAGCAGATGCTTTCTATGGTCCCCATTTGTTCTAAAATCTCATCATCTACCATCCAGTTTCCAGACTAATCTCAAAAACATCTCAGCCAGTGTTATGTTTACTCCCAAACAAATCTTCCTCAAATCTGTTTCCTGGAATTCTCCAAACACGTCTTTTCTGGCTCTATGTCAACTACCCCAGCCCCTGACACTCCAGCCGTGCAGAGGGAACTGAGAAGATGTGTCTGTTTGGTCCTCACTTTGCATGCTAGGGACTTTTGAAAAGAATAAAAATCTGTTTAGCAAATGTTGGATACACTTTCAGGATTACCAAACTATTCTGACAACCCTTTAGAGTAAAACATAATTCTGATGATGCTAAAATGTTCACTGTAATTATCTCTGGGGGCTGAGGATTACAGATGATTTTTTAATTTTCTTTTTTTATTTTGTGTATTTTGTCTTATGAACAAAAAATGTGTATTTTTAACACCTATGGCACAACATTATGAAAGTAGTTAATGCCACTGGCTGTACACTTTAAAACAATTAAGATGGTAAATTTTACGTTACATATATTTAACCACAAAAAATAATCCCTTACGGGGACATTAAAAATCACATGATGTTCATAAATATTCCCCTGGAAATAATTACCAATTTGTATAAAATCAAACAAAGGCAGAAAATACAATGACTACTATGCAACTTGTCAGATGATAATGCTATTTAAATCAGAGAACACAGTCTGTCAAATCTGAGCCAAATTCATACATTTTACCAAACGGTGAAGTCGGAATGTTTCAATGTTTACAGTGGTTTGGGGAGTCAGATCCCACTGGCTCACAAAAGCTAATTGTCAGCATCTCTCCCCAAAGTCCCGTTCAGTGGCATCATGCTGGTAGCTTAAAAATCAGCCATGGTGGGAGTATTTACACTCTTGAAATTGGCAAATGCTACAAATCAGAGCTCTTTTTTCCCCCAAGGAAAATCAGTGTACCAGCACACTACTGTTTAAATAATAAATACACCAATCAACAGAAATTTACACTAACAGAATGTTTAAAATCAACGGTCTCAACTCATCTTATAAATTTAAGCAAGGGCAATTAAGAGCAGTGCAAAGACTTGCCCAAGTGAGTGGCAGGGCTGGAACAAGAACTTGCGTTTTCAAATTTCTTTCTCTTATATCACAAGCCAAAGGCCAAAAAGAAAGCTTGCCTTAAGTCTGACATTGCCATGTTTCCTGGAACTGCAAGATCAACTCTCTGATCTTTCTGGGAGCATACCTCCCTCTCAAGTCACCAGCTGCTTCAGGTAGTAACAGTTTTCCGTCAAGGGTAACATATATCATCTCTCTGCACCCTCTCAGAGAAGGGCTCAGGACTTAGGGGAGGAGCTAACCTCCTCTCCAATCATAATCATAGAAACCACAGAATAAAAGAGCTTGAGGGGCCGGCCCCCCCACCCCCCACCCCGTGGCCCAGTGGTTAGGTTTGGTGCGCTCCACTTCAGTGGCCACATTCAGTTCCAGGCACAGACCTACACCACTCATTGGTGGCCATGTTGTGGTGACAGCTCACATCAGAACAGAGGAAGATTGGCAGAGATGTTAGCTCCAGGTGATCTTCCTCAGCAAAATAAAAAGAGGAAAGAGGAAGAGCTTTAGATATGATCTAGTCCATTAGTTAGACTGGGATATTCCAGGCTGCCTGGCAAGGGCATTAACACCACTGTCAACACCCATAGGCCCAAGTTTTTAACACTCACTCTCCCTCTGGGATTAGGTCATCCACAGTCACATGCAGCCACAGTTGATGTCACATTCAGAAAAGGAAATCATATCTTTCAATTCTATTATAATAAGACTCCACTCAACTTTAGTGAAAGCATAACCAGCTCAAATCATAATCTTCTCCTCCTCCTCCTCAATAGTATTTTCTAAATGTTTACTATGTGCAGGCTTCATGTTCAAACTTTACATTATCATCAAACCCTCAAAATAGACTTTTGAGGCACACACTATTCTTATTATCATTTTTGACAGGGGCTCGGAGAGGTTAAGCACCTTTCTAAAGCAACACAACAAGGAAATAATGGAGCCAGCCTTCAATGCAGACAACCTGACCCCCAAGCCCACGCTCCAAACCACGACATCACACAGCCCACTCCAGGAATGCGGGTATATTCACTCTACACCCAGACACTCGTTTTCTATATATGGCTACTCCATGAGGAAGTCTGAATCGCCAGAAATTTCCCCAGACCACACGCTTCTGTGCCCAGATGGCAGCAGTATGTGCTTAGAGTATACAGACTAATTTTATGAATCCTGCCCTGAACACAGCATAATCCACCAGATAACTCTTAAAGCACAAATATTTGTAACGTTGCTTACTTGTAGAGGAGATCTATTTATTTATAAATGGAAATTTAAATTCCGTGTGCCTCTGGAAAGCTTGGTTTGGAAGCTTTGCTTCTCTGGTGTTTTCAGTTTGGTCTTGTGCCTCAACATCCAATTCCCACACCTTGAGGAGGAGGAGGAGCATATACAGGCATGTGTTCCCCACCCCCTATCTAGCCTAGCACCAGTAGGCATATTTGTTCCCTATTTGTGGACTTGAGAAGGGCTGGATATAATAACCAAAGATTATCATCATGGCACAAGACTAAATTCTTGGAACTATGGAGCTTGTTTCAGTGAAGAAAGAAAAAATTCTTATAGTAAAACTTTAATGAGCAGGGTTTAAGGAAGGAAAACTAGAGGTAGAGAAGATTTTTAACATCATCTGGGCCCAGGGTTTTAAACTCAAATGCAGGTTATGAGAACCAGTGACTCAAAGCAGGCAGAGTAAGACAATGAGGAAGGGTGGAGACTGCAGCAAAGTGCAAAGTGCAGCCGTGTCACAAGGGGGCACTACTACTTAGTGCCACCCAACTATTGCCATACTCTTGCCAGATCTGATTTTCTAGGCAAGGCCAGATAACCATGTTTTACATGAAATGTATAAGAAATTTCTACTTATATAGTAAATGCCAAACAGAACATGTCAGCAGGCCAAGTCCAGCATTATATGTCTTCCTTTGGTAGAAGGGGAAAAAAAAGTCCAGAAACATTAACTGAACATACCAAGTGGCAGAACTCAAATTCATTGTTCTCTTTTCTATGTCAGACTCTCTTACAATCTCTATTTATAAAGATATAATATTGTGACTTATTGGAGAGCATCAAAAAAATGAGATACTTGAATCACTGGTGGTCTTACTTAAAACTGTCTGCTAGCTGTCAGCTTTTGCCTTGTTTGGTTTGTTTTTTAATTTCAATTTCCATGAATGGATATAAAAGAGTCTCTGCTATCTTTATTTTAGTTGTATTCTAGTCATCATAGATTATTCATTTTTTGCCAGTGTGTAACTCCTTTTATAGTTCTATTGACATAAACGTCCTACTCCAGTTGTTTATCTTTGATTGCCTGGTCTTTGTTTTAATTTTCACACACAAAAATGAAAGCTGTGGCAAAGGCTACGAGTGCCTTGAGCAGAGGCTGCATCTAACCAGTCAAAGGGGTCAGACAGTGGCAGCTGTGTGCCTGCTGATATGGATTGGGGCACAGCAGTCAACTGCCATTAATCTTAAAAAATTAAGCAGTCAGAATTCACATTTTCTTTCAGGGGTCGTGTGCCATCAGAACCTTATTCCCGTTTGAATATAAAGTCCAAACATAACTACTAGCAAATTTTGAAAGATTTAGCATAAGCAGCTCATATCAAGAAGTAACCTTCAGGGAGCAAGCCACAGCTGAATCCCACCCTCGGTCAGGTTCAGGTTGCCCCTCCCACCAGGATCTGTTACATTTAAAACTTGAATGCCCCTGGGGAGGGCAGAAGCCCTGTGTTTTTCTACCACTCTGTTGGCTTCTAGTGCCACCTTATAGCTTTACTTACCTTTCTGGCACTTGAAGGCATTTCAGTTTGCGACTCTTGCTCTAGACTTTCAGCAAACCTCATCTTTGACACAATTTCTTATGATAAGGAATTAACTCAACATCTTACATAAGAGTTCAGTGAATACTCTTGGAACTACTTCGGAGCTGCTCCCATAGGGGGGCAGTCGCTGCCTAAATGAAATAACCATATCACCAGATGATTGCAGTAATGGTCCAGTTCATCTCTTTCTGCTTCTGAAGCATCATGCCCATGGCTATCAAACCAATCTTTCATCATTTTATTCCCATTACCTACAAGACAAAGCTTGAACAACCCACTGGCATTCAGGGTCTTTCATAATACAGCGTCCATCCAAATATTTAAGGCTCCTCCCCTACCTGGCCAACACAAACTCTCCATTCTCCCACACACCTGGTCCGTGCCTATTTATTTGTTCATGAGCTCTACTCTCATCCCTGTCTGTTTTTCCAATGTCTCCTCATTTTTCAGAGCTCAACTCAGACTCCACATTTTCCATTAGGCTTTTCTAAATCACCCCAATCTCAAATGATCTTAACTCCTTTTAAAGGTGAATGCTCAATACACATTTGTTGAATGAATGAATTCTGGCATGACCACATTCTTATAACTACTTAGTTGTGGCCAAGTTGGTTAACCTTTTTAAGATAAGTTTCGTTAGCAGTAAAAATGTGGTTTTGGCAAGGATTAAATAAGATGTTATTATGAAATTATCTAGCAGAGATGCTACATAGACTCAAAAGAGATTAGGTGGTTCAGGGAGTCAAGAAAAAATAGCCTGATTTACTGTCTTCCTCCCTCTTTTATTGTTAGTTAACTTTTCAATTCTGTATATTATCTCTTCCTAGCTACATTTTTGAAGCAAGGACCCGTTTCTTAAAATCTTTTTGTACCACTCACGGCAGCTAGCATGGAGCCTTGCTAATAAAATATTCTTGATTGAATGAGTACAAAGAAGGCTTCTCTATTAAAAAATATATCCAAAGACTGGCTGCGGACATTGGAATTTCCTCCTTAAGAAACATTTTGCTCTATGTTAAGCATTGCCTCCAGTTAAATTCCAAACCCCCCTCAGAGAGTAACATATTATGTTTCATTATTATGAATATCTGTGCTTATTAGACTTTTTTGTTTACAGGAAGCAGAAACTACCTTGCAGGTTGCTGCTGTTATATGAGGTAGTATGATTGGTTTGTTTAATCCAATACTTTAGTATAGCTTAGCTTATCCAGGAAGGACAAGGAGGGGAGCTGGGTGCAGTGCACCACCAGAATTGCAGCATGGTGGTACTGGGAACTGGGGTGGCCGCCTGTCACAGTTTGCCCAGCACTAAGGGATTCCTAGGATGCGGGGCCTTCAGCGGCAATACCAGGAAAACCTCCGACAAACTGGGATAAGTTGTTCGCTCTGTTTGGCTCTGGTGAAATCCTTCGTCTGACTTCAAAAGTGTGCTTAGAGTTAGTACTGCACACAGAGCGGCACAGAACTGTCCCTGGCTGGTTATCAGCTGGTTCGAGCAAAGTGCTGAGGAGGCCAAGGCTAAAGGTTTGATTTGCTAGGAAACTTTGCTCTCTTCCACAGTCAGAATCTGTGTACTTCACTTAAGCCAGTCATTCCCCAATGTCATTGACTAATCACAAGGGGAACAAGGAGAGAGAGAACATAGCTGCTTAGGACCAAATCCTTCACTGCTCCTAGGAACACTGGTGGAGAGACACCGATGTTCTCCTTGTGCATGAACATTAAGTGACTGAAGATTGTCACATAAAGAAATTCATTTTCTGAACTTTCTGCTTAAATGGGTGCTAAATAACAGCAACGATAATATATAACAGATTTGGAAATTTCCACAGCATATTCTCCTACATAACTTCATCCTAATCCTGGGAGATAGGCATGGCAGATACCAAGCTCAGCAGGGTTGGGATCACTCGTGCTTGGTTACTCAATCAGCAAACAACGGAGATGGAGCTGGAGCCCTTGCCTTCTAGTGTCTTTTATTTGTTTGCTGTCGTTGTTGTTGTTTGGGTACAGGTCACAGCTTCCTGTAACGCAGCAAAATAGATAACGCTCAGGTTCCTTTGACTTTGTACCTTTCATTTTCCCAAGAACTCCAGAACTCCACAGGCCCCGGGGCCCTAGCAGCACAGCCTTCAAGCTCCTGCGCGTCTTGCCAAGCACTGGCTGCAACACGCTGGGGGGCTGGTTATTTCATGTATGTGCAAAGACATAAAGCACATCCACATTCTTCACGCTGCTGGTCAGGCCCAGGGGATTAGAAAAAGCACCTCTGCCGTTAATGCTTAGATGTTACCCGTCTCTGCACCTCATCGTTTTGTTTTGTCTAAGTCTTTACTTTTCCATAGACTTTTCTGCCTTAGTCCACAGGGTTGTGTGGTGTTCGTACCAGTAAACTGAAAGCTAAATTTCCCAAACACGTTTATTTTTCCTTTAAAGCAAACGTGGGTAGGATGAAATCCACTCTGTGTTATACTTACATGTTACTCATTAACTGACTTCAAAAAAAATAGCCTCGGCTAGATTAGGAGTCATGTGAAAACAGAGCTTCCTGCAATGCGGGAACTGAGCAGAGCTAAAAGTCAAGAGATTTTCACATTATTGGGGAAATTCAGAAATGAGCCTTTGAGCTTATTTCTTAACTTAGTGATCGACAAGCACACAATGATGAAGAAAAAGACATCGTCTTCCAGCGACATAGTGTTTCGGTTTGAGATTCCGGGCAGCCCAAGGAAGCCCAACGCCGAGGCCCCACACAGCTCTGCTGACAGCCCCAGCTCGGTGTTTCTCAGGTGGGTACATGCTGTCTGCCCCGCTGATGGCCTCTGCCACCTGATGGGTGTTCCATGGAGAGCTCCTTCCTCGCCCCTGAGGTAGCAATCTGCCAAGGGGAAAGAGAAGGCACAGCCTAGACATCTGGGTCAGTGGATTTGAAGGGGGGACATGGCAAGAGATGTGATCAGCTAAGCAAACAGAACTATTACCACTATTAAAGGAAAGTAATTGTTGGTGCCTTCTTTAGGACTTTTTAGTACCGGATAACTGGCCAGCTATGCAGCTCCTCAGTTCCTGATTCACTCTCAGGTTCATAGGAAGTAAAGGCAAACAGTTAACCCAAAAACCTTACTCTGGTGTCAAAATAGCCTGTGCTATTATTAAAATAGTCGCTATTAAAATATTAAAATAATTGCCCACTTTTTGGCCTTCTAGATTAAATATTAAAATAGCACTAGCTGCTCTGGTTCAACTATTTACTGTACATACAGTGATTTACAACAGCTTTGACCAGATCCAGAACATGTCCTTTTTAGCTGTAAATGTGAATATCTATATCAATACTATTCTGATAATTGCATATTTTTAATGAAAATTCATTTATTAACTCTTTATTCATTTTGTCTCATAATAATTCTCTAGCAACATATAAAAGGTAGAAATTAAGCGGAGTGGAAATCAATTATAAAAAAAGTTTCTCATCCAACTTTGATGAAAACTTTAATGTAACTTTCATGTAAACGTCTCAGATGAAGGCAGAGGAATGACCTCCACTCCTGAAGCTGACTTTTACATAGAACCATATCCAGAAAGCCAATCATTTGTTTTATTTTAAATCATTTACACAAAAAAGTGCTCAAAATTATAGCTTTTAAAAGTTAAATAGAAAACAAAGAAGTTCCATTTCAAATAATGGTGTTCACATATCAGAATGTCAGGTTATAAATACAAAATTAAATAATTTTAAGAAGAAGTTTTAGAGACTGAGTCTGAATTTATGCAAAATGTTGCTAAATACATCTTTTTGAAAGTTAGCTTAATATTTACACTCATCATTAAAATGATGCAATGTGGTTGTTTGAACAAGAGCACAATTTCTGTGATTGAAAATGTAAAACTCTTGCATTATTTCTATATTTTGCTGATTTTGCGTGTTTCTCAAATTGCTTTTTCTGCTTAATCCATCTCTAATGTGAACGCTAGGGCAAACTCTTCTTTGGAGCTCAAGCTCTCACCAAGAAAAATAAAATTAAATCAAAATGCATAGACATAAATAAACGTTAAAATTATATAAAATCCATGAAGTATAATTTAAATAAATGTAATACATACAATTTAAATGATTATAGATAAACAAATAGAAAATAAAAATAAAATTAAAACCTGCATCAACCTAAATTCAAGCCTCTTTCAAAAAAAGCCCAGGCCTATTTCATGTGCATGTTAGAATATTAAATATCAATATCTATAAGTGGTTTTTTTTTCCCCCAATGTGTATTAGAACCAACCTAAAAACATTACACATATCTCCAAACAGTTTTGGCATTGGAGGAGTTTTATTCTAGTTCAAAGATCTATTTAATGTATTATATATAAAATTATTGAAAATAATTTGTAGACGCATTCAGGTACATGTTGGTTAATTATTTGAGGGCAAAAATAAGACCAGATAAACACTTCCCTTTACTTTCTAAATAAATATTATTAATTTATGTGGCTGTTGTGCTATCCGATTATCCCTTCCATGAACTAGAGCTAATAAAATGTACTCTCAGATCAACAAACTACTTCAAGTAGGCACAGATACAATTTACGCAGTGTTTTTATTCAATCATTCAATTCAACAAAGACCTACGGAGTAACTATTCTATGCCAGGCTGTGTGGAAGGCACCGGGGATACAATCATAAGCAAGACGGACTTACTCCCTACGCTCCTTGAGGCTGTTAGTTTAATGTCAAAGACAGGACAAAAAAATTATGAATGAATACACACATACATACATAATTCGAATATTAATGTATGTTACTATAGGAAACAAATACAAGGCTAAGATAGAGAATAAGATGAGGAAAACTAATTTAGATGGAGGGGCAAGTAAAGGACTCTCTAAGGAAGTGATATTTAGGCCAATTTAGAGGATGAAAAAAGAGCCAACCATGGAATACCAGGGAAGGAGCATGTTGCCCCAAGGTGGGGAAGATCTTGTGTCTTGAGGAACCTGGGGAGAGGGACGCACGATGAAATCAATCGGAGAGAGAAGCAGAGGATGAAGGGAGTTAGAATTCTATTCTAATGGTGATAGGAAGCCACTGGAAGGTTTAGAGTAGAAGAGTATCAAGATGTGATGCTCACTTTAGGAGGGCATTCTGGCCCCCATAGATTATTATCTCCTGTTTTTTGCTCATTCAAGCCCTGCTACATCTTTGCCCATGTCTCCCAGTGGGCCTGTGTGAGACTGCCTCTAACGTATGTACCTAGGAGAGAAACTGCTGTGTCATAGGTGATGCACACGATTAATTTTACTCATTAATATTAAATTGTGTCCCAAAGTTCCGTATCATTACGCAGTTATGCAGTTATTCTGCTGTCTCAACAACATCTATATTGTCTAACCTTTTAATTTTTTCCAATTGGAAAGATGAGAAATGGCACATTGATGTGGTTTTAATGTGCATTTCCCTTATTAACACAGGAGGAGGATTTTTTCAACATGTCTATTTTTTAACTGCCTTTTTTTGTTGATGTAATTAAATTTCTAAATTGATCTTATATTCAACATCCTTGCAAAATCTTATTTTTAATAATTAATCTGTAGACTCTAAGAGGTTTTCTTTGTAGACATTACTACTATTTGAAGTAATACAAATTTTGTTTCTACTTTTCTGATCTTTACTCCTTTTAGTCTTCTTTATTTTATTATACAAGCAAAGAACTCCATTATAATGTTGAAGATAAGTAGTAATGCCAGGCATTCTTGTTTTGTTCCTGATTTTAAAGAGAATGTTTTAACATTTCAGGTTTCATAAGCCTTTCTTAGGTTAACAAGGTTCCCTTCTAATTAAGGTCTCTAAGAGGTTATTGAAACTATTGAGTGCTTTCCTGGCCTCCGCTGAGATGTTCCTCATTTGAAAATCTTTCACATTCACAATGTGCACAGTACCTCAACATTCAAAATTCACAAGAAATCATCATTTCCCAAAATATGCAGAACATTGGGCAGCCTTTGAAAAACATGAATTACTGTAAACTTTGTAAGTACTTGACTGAAAAAGGCTCTGGTGAATTAATAGTTCCACAAATTAGTCATTTAGCAAGTAAAAATCAGAAATTTCTATTGAATTAATTAGCTTTTGGAGATTTATTATGCAATCAGCCATTAGATCTCTTGCTTTCAAGAAACTTGTTTTCCCAAAACATTTCTCTTTAGAGTATCACTCTATTTCAGTTTCCGGCAAAGGTGAAAGTTGCCCAGCAGAGCTAACGTGTAGAATGGGCTGCCACGGGCCTTGGGTATACAAACAAGGTCCAAGATGGCAACCAAGGAGGGCAAATATGAAGCAGCGTTAAGCAGAAACGTGGGACCAGGGTGGGACCAGCCCAGGCCTGCTCAGACTCCTGTGCTCTGCGTTGGGGACCACTCTAGGCTGCAGTCAACAATAACCTTGGCAGGTCCAAGGCAGCCTTGCCGTCACACTCATCATGCCTCCGCTTAGTGGCTCCAACCACTCTCCCTCTACTCCTCTACTCTTCCAGCTGCCAGTGAGGGCAAGAGGAAATGTCTGCCCTTCTTCCCTTCCCTCTCTTCTCCCAAGAGCCTTGCTTTTTCTTAGCCAAACCCACTTCTCCTGCTATTTTTTCTTTCAGAGTCCTCAATTTTATTTCATATCTATTGGAAACAGCTAGAAGAAATCAAAAGTTTAAGAATCATCCATATCCTCACAACCCTTACAAAACTATTTTCATTTTTTGTTGCCTTTTTATCTGTATCTATTTGAATATAGAGCATTTACATAGTTATAGCAATGGTATGTAGATAGAGATATATAATTTTGTCTTCTGCTTTTTTCACCTATTCTCTATTTCTACATATAGTTATTATACTAACTTATGGATGACTGCACAAAATTCTGTCCTGTTTATTAGTAATAGCTTAGGGAGCAAACATTTATCTAGCACCTTCTGTCGGCATGTTACATAATTTAATTTACCCCTCACAGCAACTCTTCTTATTAGGACCCCCTCTTTATGGACCAGGAAACTGAGTGTTATTTGTTGTTATTTTGTTGTTATTGTTGTTGTTAATAATATGTTATTTCACAATGAATCATGGGATGTAGGCTAATAAATAATTTTAATGCAAATGAACTTAAATCCTATAATGGAAGTCACAGATGCTATGAGGCAACAAAGCAGAGAACAGCTCCCTCTGCGTGTGGAAGAAGAAGTCTGGGAAGGCTTCCTGCAGGAGGTGATTCCGTGATCTCTCAGATAAGGAGGCTGTGTACGGGTATGAAAGGGTTCCGTGGAAGGCAAGGCAAGTGTAGGAAGGCAAGGAAGACAGGGAGAACACGAGGTGTCAGAAAACGAGGGGTCATCTGTGTGTCTAGAACACAGGCGAGTGGGAGAGAAGAAGCAGGGCTCATGCTGGACCTCAGCCTGCAGGCGGCTCGAAGCAGGGGCGTGACACGATCAGGGCCGCGCTTTAGAAGATCACTGGGTGGCCTGGAGGATAAATTAGAAGGGGCAGAGAACAGAGGGAAGCTATGGCACCACCACTTCTCCTGCTGTTAAGGAAAGGATAGGAGTGCTATTTGGTACCTGAAAACAAGAACACAGTAGACATCTGAGCAGGACCCGTTTTCACGAAGTAAGCCTATGGCCTCAGCTCCTGTTCACTGGAGTTGTAGAGATCAGAGTAATATTTAGAAGCTGAAGGAAGCTGAGTTCTGGGAAATGGGCTTCCTTCTGCAGGAGCAGGGATAATGAGGTAGAAGTCAAAGAAAGCAAAATTGGGTTAAGGGAATATATAATAGTATTAGTGTCCCGAGCATGTTGGTGGCCAGGCGGAGGTATTTCAGTGAAAGGAGTAAATCTATTTTTAGTAGGTAAGGTCGAGGTAGCAGGACCTATGAACTCTGCCGAGCCTCAGAGAAGAGTGAGGGGTGGTAAGTCAGAAGGCAGACAGAGAAGGAAGCGCACCAGGATGTAGTGAAATGGGGCCTTAGAAGTTAGAATGAAGAGGTGAAGTGCAGAGGAGAAGACCTCTGTGATAGGAGAGTTAGAATTTTACAAGCAGGAGAGAATAGAACTCCCCAGCAGCTAAAGTTGCCAGGTGAGAATAGACCTACAGATTCTTTCCCAAACTTCGCCAGTCACTTCCCCTCTGTCTGTTTATATAAAGCACTCATATTCTCTCAATACATGTCCTCTCTCTTGTCACCAGACTTTTGAACATCCTGGAGCCTGAAAATTCCTATTCATCTTTCAAGATGTACCTCCTGAAGGTCTAGAATAATATCCAGGGAGACTTTTCCGTAGCCTCCTACTTCCACCCCTCAGAACCAGCAGCCTTTTCTTATTTATTGGCACCATTTCCCATGTTAACGACTTATCAGAATGCGCTACCACCAGAGGAGTGCTTATTATAAAGCCAGTGAAGCATAAGCTTCTACCCTCAGTTATATAGGCCCCTTCCGAGGCCCTGGGAGTGTCCCTAGCAAGATGTTCACATAGTTACACATTTTTGTAAACTTTTCAGACAGTATTTTAACCACAGTTATGATTGCTCTCTCTCTCCACTCCAATTTTCCCTCTTTCAACTTCTCCAGTCAGGTAGCCAGGCGCATTTTTGGCATTCTGAGCGAAGGGAAAGTTGTTTGGAGCTACATTTAGTTTGGGATTAGTGGAATATATTTATGTGATTTGCCATTATTTCCTTGTGCACATAAGTTATTGCTGGTCATCCAGGAATACTCCCACCACCCACTAAGCCAATTCACCCTGCTTGGCGATACAGAAGTACAGGGCCAGAGATGAGATCATGATATAAACATGTCCTAAAGGTGACATGCGTCAGAAGTACGTGGGTAAAAGAAGAGAAACAAAGTTGGAAATGTACTGAGCCAGAAGCTAGTCTCTGGCAAATTCTTTCAGTCACCAGATGTGTACATTTTAAGTGGTGGATTCTGGTCTCAGTAATGCCAAGTCAAAACAGAAATTGTCTCCTGTCAGGACTACATACTTGATAATGCAGCTGATATAATTATAAGTACACCAAACATCTTTAGGCTAAGTGCACAGTTTCTCAGAATTCCTGTGTTTAGGGGCAAAACGCAAGGTAATACTAAAAACAGTCCTTGCCCCTGTGTGTGTCACATAGCAGATCACATCTTAGCACAACATTATCAAGAAGAGGTTTGAATCTGAAAGAAAATGTCTAGCTATCAACAAAAACTAAGCTGTTTCTAGAGAAAAGACTAAATTATCTCTTTATCGAAAATACTCCAAAACTGTTGCCAAATGAAGAGATGAATGAGTATCAGCTAAAAGTTCTAAGACAATATCATAGCGTATGTCACGCAGTTAATTCACAGGAGTGTTACATTACTTTTGTAGATTTGGAGATGTTTATGAAATTTGTCAGCTTTTTCGATTTAATAATTTGACTTCTTTCCTGACTCTAAATAGATATTCACTTTAGTACCTAATTTTTTATTCGTAATTTTTCTTAAAGAACATCCTAAACTTCTATAGGCTTCAGGCCCACAAAACCTGGATCTGCCCCGGATTCTAATTCTGTGTCTGTGCTCTCCGACAGATCTGAGCTTTTTGTATCTATGGAACTTGACCCAGGCCATGTACGTTGTAGTGCTGAGCAAAGGAATGGATGTGATTCTGCCAGCTGGGGGAACGAACTCGGGAGTGGAATGCATGTTGGCTTGTTACTGCTTGTTATCAGTCCCTCATTTTTGGCAATTTTGAAAATATTTCTAGAAAAACTAATGTTACAAAAATGTTTTTGATCAGTGTTCACTACATTCAGTTTTCCAGAACATCTAAAATTTTTTTTTATAAAAGTACAATTTAATAACCTATGCTTTAATCCTTGACTTGTTTTTTAAAAGAAGTTTTAAAACCTCATGGAAATCTATTTTGGATGAGTTCAACTTAAAGTCCCCACTTTCATTGGAAGCTTTTTATTGTAACAGATAAAAAAAAAAATCAGGTTTATTTACACGACTTCATATCGCTCTCTCTCTTTCTTTCACCTCTGTGTTTACCAAAACAAAACCAGGCAAGGGTAATTAAATTGAAAGTTCTGGGAGTTGCTTCTGTGTGTAACTATGTGGAGCTACACGAAGGCAAATTGGGAAGCCCTGCCAAGAAGTACATAAGTGATGAATGAGTGCTTCTGTGTAACCCAGCAGTAATAATAATAACCGCCTCTTCTATTTGCGCAGTGCCTTACTCATGGGAACTTTTTACAGACGTGACCCTATAAATCTTGGTGGCCTTTCACTATAATAGATGGATTATGGTTATCCTCTATATTGCTTAGATGAGGAAAGCAAGTAACAGAAAAGGAAAAGAGGTTTTCTGTTGTTGCTGTGTGGCAAAATTAAGCCGCTAAAATGAGCTCAGGTAGTGCATGACCAAAATGGCACTATCATACGTCGCTGACCAGTTTATTCACCTGGCTTGGCTTCCGATTATTTGGACTGTTTCCAAAAATCTAATCCATCTTCGAAGGTCATGTAATTCAGTTTCTCCATCCCACCCAGAGTGACTTTTTCAACTCCAGAGAGGTCACTGGTTTCAGACGCAGGCACACTACTCTGTTTGAAAGAGGAAAGTTAAGGAGACCTACCTGGGATTCTGATTCTGTGCTGACTCATTATGTGATTCTGTGGGTTTCAGTTAAATTTATCTGTAAAGAGACAATGGTATTTACACCATGTGCTTGTGAGGATTGGGGAAAGAACAGGATGATGAGTAGTTTCATTTAACAAATAGTAGTGGACTGCTTCCCATAATCTGCACACAGATGCTCTGTATGGGGAGGACTGCCTGGCATCCATCTAGTTTTGTCACTTTCTAGCTCTGCAATCTCTCCGTGCCTCACTTTCCTCAACTGTGAAGTGAGGAGAATCATAGGATGGTGGAGAGTATTAAATGAGGTAATATACGAAGTGCTTGGCACACAGCAAATGTTCTACTGCTAGCTGTGATCATTGTAAGACAGTGGGAGAGAGCCACAGGAAAATAATGGTACATCATTTATCACCTAGAGCTCTTAGAGGCTGGGAGTACATCCTCTCCTTTCTATCCCCAGCACCTAGCACATAGAAGAAACTCTGTGATAAGAAGAGACTCTTGTGAAGTAAATAAATGCCTCAGCCCCAGCTCCTTCTTCCAGGTGCTCCAATCTCTCGGCAAAAGGCACATCCCCCCGCTATATAGAGGGCAGGCAATGCGGACACACTTTGAAGGTTAAATTATTAGCCCAACTCTCCAAACTATAATTTCCCACAACATGTTTCCCGTTAATCCCCTTGTTGCAATACTTAGATCTAGAAATAAACCGCCCATTTCAAAAGCTTAGTGGAACAAAATAAACTTTGCCTAATGTGAAAAGCTAACAGCTGCCAGGATGATACTGGAGAAAAAGAAACCTTCCGTTTTATTCTCTCCAATAAACCCACAGGGCAGAGCAAAGTGCCGTGAACGAGCCTCACTCCAAACATGCTCCTGCAAAAGCAGAAAGAAACCTGGAAGCAGGAACAGTGAAGTCGTACAAGTGTGTTCCTTTATCTCACAGAGTCGTCCTCTGGACTCTGAGAAGGACCCTCTGTGACCCGGTGGGCCTCCCGAGTCACATCTCTTACCGTCTTCATGCCCCATGAAGACCCTGCTCCAGCCAGGCACAGTAGTTCTGGGTCTTTGCCCCTTCCTCTCTGCCTATGACACGCTGGCAGAGTGAATTCTGAGCTGTCCTTCAAAACTGGAGCAGGTCTCACGCTTTCAGAAAGCCTACCCTGCCACCTAGCTCCCTTTCTCAGTGCTCACACTATACCTTTTGGTTACTTCCATTGGAGTATTTATCACACACCAAGTCACATTTGCTGTTATATTTGTCTTTCTTCCTCACTCTGCTGCCTTTGGTTTCTAACTAGCCACTCAGCACAGGTCCTAGCACAAAGTAGAAAACAATAAACGTTAGATGGATAAATAAATGGTGGTGTGTGATGGGTAAATAAAGAGCTCCCTGAGTTGATAAGCAAGGCTGACCCTTACTGGGGTGCTGCTGAGCCCATCCCAGGAAGGCTGAAGCTCAGCAGAACAGTCAGGGCACACAAGTCAAGAATGTGCTCGATGCAGGGAGGAGAGCTAGTGGCAAAGTCAAATGAGGTATCAGACCTTCTGATTCACAGCCCAGGACCGTCTCACTGCTCCACAATGATGTGATTAGATCTGAACTGGTTGCCTCACTGTCGTCCCAAATGTTTTATCCTTGCAATTGGGAAAAGAGAGGGAAAAAATTACAGAACTAAAAGGCTACAAGCAGCAATATAGGCTGAAATTTCCGTTTCCATAAATTAAATATAAACTTAATTTCACACTAAGTTTAAAAATAAACTTAATTGGGGCTGGCCTGGTGGTGTAGTGGTTAAGTTTGAGTGCTCCACTTCAGTGGCCCAGGGTTCATGGGTTCAGATTCCTGGTGCGGACCTACACACTGCTCTTCAAGCCCTGCCATGGTGACGTCCCATATACAAAATAGAGGAAGATTGGCACAGATGTTAGCCCAGCAACAATCTTCCTTAAGCAAAAAACGAGAAAGATTGGCAACGCATGTTAGCTCAGGGCCAATCTTCCTCACAAAAAATACAATTAAAAAAGTAACTATTGTAAAATTGAATTAAAATAGATTTGAAAGAAGTAAGAACTTAATAAACATTAAATTTTAGTTTGATAAATAAGCCCTCCCACACGCCACACACTTTGATATCTTCACGCCCCTGCACTTGTTTTTTCTCGGCCTGGGATCCCCTTTCCCTGAAGCAGTACCGCATCAACAAGTATTTTGCATTTTTGCGATATCCTGTTGGTTACACAGGTCACCCCTGTGTATTCAGCGTGGAAGGGAATAATACAAGGGTTGGAATACCAAGAGAGGGGGGTCGTATGGGGCCATCCTCAAGGCTGGCCACCACAATAGCTGCGGGGGACCCCAAAACTATGATGTATTTCTAATCTGAAAGGTGGGATATGGTGAAAGGGCAGTAGCCTTGGAGGCACTTAGACCCGTGTTGAATCACAGCTCCAACACTTACTGAACCATCTTAGTCCAGTTATCTAATCTTGCTAAACCACTGCTTTTCTCATTAGTAAGATGGGACAAATAACACCTACCCTTTAGGACTGTTTTGAGGATTGGGTATGGATAATATATGGTGGCTGGCAAGTAGGAGCAACCAAGAATTACTGTTATTACAATAAAAAAGTATGTGAAGTGTTACTATAGAAACATAGTTGGAAGTGATAATGCACACAGCCCTGTGTCAAACTCTAGGGGTTTTCTATTTGTTTTATTATCCCCATACGTTCTTTTATAACATAAACAATTTAGTGAGAGATAAACACAGGGAAAGAAAGAAGACAAAGCTAAAAAATACATTTGAATACATGTAGAAACATGAAGACTTTAAAATCCAAACTTGAAGAGCCAAGCATCTGTCGAGCTATTTCCTTTCCCCCATATGGCTGAAGTCCATATTATGACGACTTTAAAGAAACATGAAAATAAGGTAGAACAAAGACCCCCGCCAGTACTGAGCAAAGTAGTTTTCTCAAAATTACGGCTCTTCTGGGGAAAAAAAAAAAAAGTGATTATTTCTAGAAAAAAGACAAGTGGTGAAGTTCTGTCTCATGTCAAAATGAAATATTTTTTTCCAACAGCGCTACTGGTTTACAGGTTAAACAATGTTCCATACTCAGGAATTTGAGAGTTAGTGCTTTGCTTTGTTGTAAATTTCTCCAAACTTAGTTTCTTCTCTGGTAAAACAAGAATAAAGACACTAAGAGAAGAAGCTTCTTCATATCTGACTCAAAATAGGAATTGTTTCTCCAAATTCATATGCTGAAAGTATCATGGAAAGAGCTCAGGCCGGGCCGTGACAGGCTTCTGTGACCTGGAGCGAGTCACTGACCCTCTCTTTTTCCTCACCTCACAAAATGCAGAGATCTATTGTGAGCAGCATTTTCCAGACAGTGGAGAAATAAAAAGGAGGCGAAAGGTCAAGTGAGGGGATTTTTATAAAGTTACAAGCTCCTTCTGAGGCAAAAAAAGTGAAGAATTCTTTTCAGGTATTATTTTATTCTTATTCTTACAGCATTTTTAAAAAATGTATTTTAGTTGCTATCTGCAGTAGTGGATTTACCATGAAGCCGATGAAGCTGTAACGTCAGCACCTACCACTGGAATGAACCTCTTCTAGTTCAATACTCACTGTTTGCACCTAATTTTGTATTTTTTTCTGAAAGAAGTACCCTACCAAACTGAATTTGCTCTAGTTGCTATTGTTAACATAAAGATGCATTTTTCAACCAAGAGCAATTTTGTAAACATTATCATCAGTGTTTCATACCAGTAAATAGGATATTATTTACTAACAGTTAACAATTCTACACAAGAAACTATTATTATGGTATGAAAGGGTATTTTCAAAATGATTGATTCCTGGAAAATATGGAAATGAAATTTATCCCTTACAGAGACATAATTTTTTTTTTTGGAACATGCATATTGTCATCATATAAGATGACGACATTATAGAAACCATATAATTCATAAACCATATTGTATACTACAGTATATAAAATATATTTAATGTAGAATTTAATTTTAGAGTAAAACATAGATAAAAGTGGTAGCATCTTTATCTTCTTTCCTAAAAGAGAGAAAAAGTTATTGAATCTTTTATTTATCTACATTATTATGTGCCACATTTTGGGGGTTTTGAAGAAGTAGAGATTTCGGAAATCCTAAAGCTACTCTCCTAGTAATAATTCCTATTTGAGTTGAGAAGCAGCATAGAAGAGTCGTTCAGTACAGCAGCTGCTCAGCCAGGCGGCCGGGGTTCCCATCTCGTCTGAGTGGCTTGGCATGTCTGTACTCCAGTTTCCTCTCCGTTAAAAAGGGGAATGATGGCTCCTACCGCACAGGGTTATTGTAAGGACTGAATGAGTTACCCCTCTGTGAAGTGCTTAGAAAACCTCCTAGAACATACAAGCATGATGTAAGTTACTTAAAACACCTTTGGCTAGTTTCTAACTTGGGCTGTCATCTCACGTACTGCCTTATCAACCTGGGCAATGATTGAAAACTTTGGGGGCTGGCCCCGTGGTGCAGCAATTAAGTGCTCACGTTCCACTTCTGCGGCCCAGGTTTCACCAGTTCCGATCCCAGGTGCGGACATGACACTGCTTGGCAAGCCATGCTGTGGTAGGCGTCCCACATATAAAGTAGAGGAAGCTGGGCATGGATGTTAGCTCAGGGCCAGTCTTCCTCAGCAAAAAGAGGAGGATTGGCAGTAGTTAGCTCAGGGCTAATCTTCCTCAAAAAGAAAAGAAAACTTTGTTTTATCCCACTGTCATTCTTCCATTAGTGACAACACCTTGCTTCTAGATCACCTACTGAATTGCCACATTTTTAGTGGAAAAGACTACGTTATTCATCTTTGTAACCCCACAGGGTATTGTTTAGTCTCTGTCCTTTGTAAGAACAAAAGTAATCCTTAAGTGTTGTTTTAGCATTGAGAGTTAAGAGAGGAATAACTCAAATAGAAAAACGTGTACTTTATTAACTTAAAGTAAATGTTTCATGGCATAAGATTATTTTTTTAAAAGCGTTTTTAATATTTTCTAAATTGTCCACATTAGGAAATATATGATGGCAATTACTCACCAAGAGTTTAACTTTTGATGATGAATAAAGTGGCAAAATTTTAGGCTGTTGTTTAAACAAAAGTTTAAAAAGAAAAAAGGTCTCTTGCTATTAAATATGAATAAGCACATCTCTATTGGAAGGTGCCTCATTTATTAGTCTACCTGCCATGCAGGAGCAGGCTGAGGAGACAATTTGACTTTGAACTTTCACCAATGTCTGGATTTATAATAACAAAACAGAGTGTGCGATCTTGTGGGCCTAAACCACTCTGTACCTGTGAACGCAAAATGATTGGCTCGTTAATATGAAAGTTCTGAGGTAATGCTGTAAAACATGGTAAATAGGTAACAGAAAAATCACCGTGACTTTTCTTAAAGTCTTTTAGCTAAGTGACGGGGAAGGAGTTTTGTTTGTTAATTTCCCTGTAGTTATATAAATGGCCCTTAATTAATGATAAATAATAATAAGCACACATCATGATGAAACATTCAATATGCTGATGCCCGTTTTTTGGTGTAGGGTTCTCCTTTGGATCCCAAAGAGCAAAAATAGTGTTGTTTATTCCTGAATTCAAAAGAAATAACATTCTTCTGCGGTCTGCCTATCAGATTTTTCCATGGTGCCTGAAGGCTATATAACCATCAGCAAAGGTATAGTTTTATGTAATCTCAGCAGCCTTTCAGAAATGCATGGCTAGGAGCAGAGTAATAACTTTAGTTATGTCACGTAATTCCTGATTAAGTCAAAATTTGGTTCCATGGCCTCTTAATAAAAATGACAACAACTTAACATTTATTAGATGTCTTCTGTGTGCCAGATAGTACACCAAGCCCTTTTCACAAATTAGCTAATTCAAATTCACAATAACTTATGAAACAGGAACTATTATTACCCCATTTTCCAGGTAGGAAACTGAGGCTTGGAAAGATTAAATACTAATTCCATGACAGAAGAACTGGACTCCATCTCAAGACTCTAAAACCCATGGTTTTTCTACCTCGCTGTGCTCTAACTCCCCCTGGCCTTAATCTCCTTCCATCATGGAGTAACCGAATTGGGCTAACAGATATAGACCTCCTAAAGTAAGTTGGGTGATTGAAATCTGACATGAGAGGGGCTGGCCCAGTGGCCGAGTGGTTAAGTTCGCGCGCTCTGCTGCAGGCGGCCCAGTGTTTCGTTAGTTCGAATCCTGGGCGCGGACATGGCCACTGCTCATCAGACCATGCTGAGGCAGCGTCCCACATGCCACAACTAGAAGAACCCACAACGAAGAATATACAACTATGTACCAGGGGGCTTTGGGGAGAAAAAGGAAAAAATAAAAATCTTTAAAAAAAAAAAATCTGACATGAGAGTTATATGTGACTAACCAAAAGCACAAATTACAAAAGAAATAATAAGTAAATTGGATCTCTTCAAAAGTAAATATGAAAGACATCGTCAAGAAAGTGAAGACCATCCACAGAATGGAAGAAAATATTTACAAATTGGGTATCTGATAAAGGTTCAGTATCCAGAATATATAAAGAATTCTTACAACTCAACAATAAAAAGACAACACATTTAAAAATGAGCAAAGGATTTGAATAGCTTTTTCTCCAAGGAAGATATACAAAGGGCCAATAAGGTGCAATGTGGTACTTAACATGATGAAATGCAAATGGAAGGAAATGCAAATGAAAACCACAGTGAGATAACACTTCATACCTACTAGAATGACTATATTCAAAAAGACAGACAATAACAAGTGTTGGTGCACACATAGAGGAATTGGAACCCTCATACATTGTTGGTGGGAATGTAAAATGGTGCAGCCACTTTAGAAAACAGTTTGGCACTTCCTCAAATAGTTAAACATAGGGTTACATATGACCCAGTAATTCCACTCTTCAGTATATATCCAAGAGAACTGAAAACACATGTCCATGCAAAAATTTGTGCAAGGATATTCATAGCAGTATTATTCATAATAGCTAAAAAGTGGAAACAACCCAAATGTCCATCTACTGATGAATAAAATGTGGTATATCCACAGAATAGAACATTATTTGGCCATGAAAAGGAATGAAGTACTGTTGTATGCCTCAACATGGATGAAAGAAGCTAGTCAAAAAAGACCACATGATTCTATTTATATAAAATGTCTAGAACAGGAAAATCTATAGAGATAGAAAACAGAGTTAGTGGTTCCCAGGGGCTAGGGGGAAGGGATGATGAGGATTGACTTAATGGTTACAGGGTGTCTTTTTGTAGTGATAAAAATGTTCTAGAATAAGTGGTGATAGTTATACAATTCTGTTTAGTGGTACTAAAAACAATGAATTGTAGGCTTTAAAAGAGTGAATTTCGGGGCCAGTCTCATGGCCTAGTGGTTCAGTTCAGTGTGCTCCCTTTCGGCAGCCTGGGTTCAGTTCCTGGGCACAGACCTACATCACTCATCAGCGGCCATGCTGTGGTGGTGACCCATATGCAAAATAAAGGAAGATTGGCACAGATGTTAGCTTAGGGCAAATCTTCCTCAGGGAAGAAAAAAAAAGGAGTGAATTTCATAGTGTATGAATTATATCTCAAACCTATTATCAGAAAAAAAGGTAACGAGAGATCCTAAGAAATCATTCCTTTTTTTGAAAGTTCATATTCTGTAAATACAAAGTATATAAATAATTTTCTCATGACTATAAATTGGCTTCCTGATTTTCAAGAGAATTAACACATTTTTATTAAACTAGATCTTCTAGATCAATATTTTCTTTGTTTGCCACTTAACTTTTCAGAAACACTTCTCTTTTATCCTATCACTAAAATCGTGTAGGGTTAAGATAGGGATGTAAGAGGATGAGTAGTGTAGAAAAGGAGTTGTGTCAGGGGTCCCCGAGACCACCCCACACTCAGAGAATTACTAGAAGGACACATGCAACTCAGCATATAGTTGTACATATGACTAAGATTTATTACAGTGATATAGTAAGCTGGGTCATAAGGGAAAAAGATGCAGGTGGAGTCTGGAGGAATCCATTATAGGCTTCCTTACACTCTGTCTCTCTCTCTCTTATGAAAGGTCACAGAGAATACACTCTTCCCCTAGCAACAAAAATGTAGCAACATATGCACAATGTTTCTGCCCAGAGAAGCCCAGCAAAGACTTGAGACCCAAGGTGTTTAATTGGAGGCTGGTCACACAGGCACCCCATCCTTAACACATACCCCAAATTTCAGCTCCCAGAAGAAAAGCAGATGTTCAGCATAAATCATACTGTTTGCATAGTTTAGGTCCAATGAGCCACCTTTATCAGTCAGGGAACAGTGGGAACACTCCCCAAATCCAAGTTCCCAAATGCCAGCTAAGAGTCAACCTTGCAAACAGGCATTTCTAAGAATAGCAGTCTCAGGCCTACTGTGGTAACTTTTCTGCATAGGCGTGAAAAACGAAGATCTCACAACCACCATCCGATGAAAACAAATCCTTGGGGGAAAGAGGAAGAGGACTAAGAGACTCTGGAAAAGGCTCAGCAGGGTTTCAGGATCAAGGGGACACTGGGAGGTTTGGTTCTCAAGTCAGAAGTCTACTGATACCCGTGACCCTGGCAAGTTGGACTGGTTCAAGGAACAGACTTAGGGCCAGTTAGGCCTGATCACTCTGAAGTGGTCCCAGGACCATTGGCTTTACCACCATCATGGCCTTGGACTCTCCAGCCCTCCAAGTGAAAGCAAACACTTGATGCTTTGCTAGAATCAGCATGTCTTTCGAGGAGAGGCAAAAGGAAGGAGAAAAGAAATACAAAGGTTCTTAGACTTTTATCTTTTGCCCCTGGCATTCAAGAAAGAATCCTCACAGATGAACAGATACTGAAATGGGCAACACCAAGAACAGAGCTCATGACATACCCCTGAAATACTTACTAGCCCAGCTGTTCTTATTATAAGCCCAGATGTGATAGTCAAAGAAGTAACCTTGAGAAATAAACCCTAAGCAGGAAGACCCTAATTTAGTCCTTTTCTCTACTGCAAACGCTTAGCAAGAATTTCCTTCTATCTCATGGCAAGGTGGAAGGATCTGTTTGCTGTCCCAGCTCTTTCTGGAACCAGTAACCACCACAAATCAACTAGAGTATATTTGAAAAACGAGTGGAAGGGATGTCTTTTTTTCCCAGAACAAAACATTTCTGTTATGTAAGAACTGTTTAACTTTGACTAGTGAGTTATAAAACATATCTTTACAGTACAGGACTCAAAGTGCACGTGGGAAAACAGTTAAGGACCCCGGGGCTACTTGGAATTTCTGAGACGTCCTACCTTCTCCGCCCCTTTCCTTTTACCCTCCCTTCTTCCTTTTCTCTTCCCTACTTTCACCCATCAGCTTCCTCCTTTTCCCTCCTTCCTATTGCTCCCATCTCCCCAAACAATTAGAAACTGACTGTAGTTTCAAAGGATTCAAATAACTCAAAAAAACTGTTTTCTTTTACAATTTTATTTCTCTGATTACCCAAATGTAAGATATTATCTCAGTAACAGATTACTTCTAATAAAAATTCCTACCTGTTTGCATATACATTTACCTGCATCTTGCACATTAATAATTTGATTTCAAAATTACCTTCAGTAAATATCAATTCAGGAACATCAATAAATTCTCTCTGCTAAATTGTACCTTTAGCCCTATGAAAAAATAGATAGTAAATTCTTATTTAGTAGCAGCCTTTCAAAATCTTCAAAGCTCTCCCTTAACTATCAGGCAGTCACATGGGGAAACAGTTTCCCGGAATCAGACTCAGTAGTCCCATTGATTGGCTTGGCTTCCATGTAGGAAACATTCCTGGCAGAGATCACACAGGGAGGGACCTTTCATCTAACTCTCCAGGTTTAATCTTCACAAAGAGCCAGGTTATCTTGAATCCAAGTAAGTCAATTTAGAGACAAGCACAACAGATGAACCATTAGCAGGCTAAGCCTCCAAGACGATAATTATCTTCCATTTAATTTGCCTTCCATTGAGACTGGATTTTGTTAAGACTAAAATAGAAGTTCTCTTTGAAAAGCTTAAAAATTAATTCTTTCAAAAAATTAAAAAATTAGTTTGATATCAAACAGCATAAATCGACTCTAGAAAGAATAACAATCCTATGCAGGTGAGGCCCTCCCCCAACCATGGTGGGTACTATGTAAAGGTGATTATCTCAGAGGTGAGCATCAGAGAGTATGAGGGGACACTCAGATCTATGTCAGCTGAGAAAGAACCAGGGATATTAATCCGCGGAAGCAAAGCTCAGAGGCCAAGTAGAGAGAGCAGGGCATGAGGGTCAACTCAGATAGTGAAAGGTTTGTCACGTGGTGGAACAAATCTACATGGCCTGAAGGGCTCAAATGGAACAACTGAGTGGGAAGAAATAACAGTTCAATCATAATAAAAAAGAACTCAAAACAACCAGAATTCTCAAGGATGAACCGGGCTACTTTGAAGGGTAAGGAGTTTCCTGTCACCAAAGGTGTTCAAGTCTTTGATAGATTCATTCAACATTCTGCATTCCTTTATCAAATATTTACTCTGGCTACACAGGTGAATGAAATAGTCATGGTCCCTTCTCTCATCCAGCCTAGAGTCGGCCCGGGTGGTTTGGTGAGATGTACAGAGGGGACTCAAACATGCACCCAGGAAGGACCTGTGAAGTTTTTCCTAATCTCAAGAAACTGATTCTATGAAATAAAAGCCCTGGGTTTTTCTACATTTGGAGAGCCTAAAATGTTTTTTCTTAACAAGAATGAGCCAGCCAAATTAATAACCCTTAGCTATGAAACAGCTTACAGCTAGATTAAAGAATACTTGGGATAGTATTGGGATCAAGGCATTAAAGTTATAAGTGTGGGTCTCCAAAGTACATTAATGAAGAAGAATGAACCCATTTTCCTAAATTGAGCTGTTTAGAATCAACCTTTTCCTCTTGGCTACAGTTCTTATAACTTAGAGTTATATATATTTTATGGCTAGAAGATATTTTTCCTTTGGAAAAATGGAACAACAGTGTTTTGTAATTAAGAAAGAAACACAAGGCTGGTATATATTGAAGAAACATACTAAAAAGGATTTTCTTTTTAATGGTTAACATTTAATGTCAGAATTAAATTCCTTAATGCACAAAGCTGATTAAGTACAATCTATTCTTGCCTATTAATTGTAATTAATGAAGTTCACTTTCTAGCCACTTTCATAATCAGCACATTTCAAAACATGATCACGTTACCTTAATCTGAATTTAACAACTGTGATCTTAGACTTGAATCACAGGTCCCTTGGAGTGTGCCGAGCTTGACAGGAGGCAGAGGAGAGGGCTCTGGGAAATTCCAGGGTGTTAGCCTCCCTGGGCCTCCCAGCGTGGCTCCAGGCAACACAGAACTCATAAACACAGCTTCATGGAACATAAACTGCCATTAACAAAAGCTCATTTCATTCCTTTTTTTTTTTAAGCTTTTTTTTATTGCTAAGACTAATCCAAAAAGATCTATTAGCAAGCTACATATTAATCAATGCTAGAAATTTAAGAGAGAAAAAAGAACAACGTCAGGGACTGAAAAGTCAAAAGCAACAGGAGAGAACCTGCTACAGCACTCAGTTTCCAAAACATAAAGGAATGTTTTATGGAAACTTCTGGATAAAAATCTGTTTTACCTAGCACTTAAACAGAAAAGTTTACTATCGACTAGAACAATGATACTTTACATTATTATACAGTTTTCTTTTTGGGGGGTGAGAAGACTAGCCCTGAGCTAACTACTGCCAATCCTCCTCTTTTTGCTGAGGAAGACTGGCCCTGAGCTAACATCCATGCCCATCTTCCTCTACTTTATATGTGGGACGCCTACCACAGCATAGCTTTTTGCCAAGCGGTGCCATCTCCGTACCCGGGATCCGACCCGGTAAACCCCGGGCCGCCAAGAAGTGGAATGTGCGAACTTAACTGCCGCGCCACTGGGCAGGTCCCTACGGTTTTCTAACCATATGTCTTGAGTAGCCCATTATCTCTGCTACTGGTTAAATACCAAAGTAACCTTTATGACCCCGGGTCATACTCGGGGTCAGACATTCTTACCCCAGCAGGTGATACAAATGTGTAAATCATAGAAGTAAGATACGAAGAAAGAAGTAAGGACGGACCATTGTTAGGCTTTCAAATTCTAACAAAACACACTGGTTGGTCGTATTTAGCTGAGGGTCACTATTTCGTGACTGCTGAACTAGTCATAGGGAAAATCAGAAGCGTAGGTGGGGTCCCTGAATCCGGTTTGAGGCCTCACTCTCTTCCAGTATTGGCACTCCCCTCCAGCACTTTCAATAGCATCCAGCCTTTTCAAGTATCTGTGGGGCTTCTGCCAACATCCCCACTGGGGCTCAAGGCTGTCTGTGTGCCTTCCTGTCTCCCCACCACAAGTGGAAAGAAGTCTTTTCTCCAAGTGTGACGGTTCTTTCAGCCAACTGAGGAGGCCTGGCTTCATAAGCAATAGGCCTTCTAATCACAAACTTACCGCTAAGGAGCCGGAGGGGTGGCTGAGCTAGGGGGCCTTGGGAAATACCGCCTTGGAAAATATTCTCAGCCTTCTCCTCAAAAGAGATGATTCCCCTATCTCCAGGTAGGGTCTCTGCCACTTGAGAACTCAGTCCAGGGTTCTGGAAATGGGACAATCTTCATCATTTTCTTCTTTGAGACATAATCTCTTTGGCATATAGATCCACAATCCCCTACCAGCAATTCTGAGACAGAAATAGCTCTGAAGGGCTGGCTCGGTGGCGCAGCTGTTAAGTTTGCACGTTCCGCTTTGCTGGCCTGGGGTTCGCTCGTTCAGATCCCAGGTGTGGACATGGCACTGGTTGGCAAGCCATGCTGTGGCAGGTGTCCCACATATAAAGTAGAGGAAGATGGGCACGGATGTTAGCTCAGAGCCAGTCTTCCTCAGCAAAAAGATGAGGATTGGCAGCAGATGTTAGCTCAGGGCTAATCTTCCTCAAAAACAAGAAAGAAAGAAAAAGAAAGAAAGAAAAAGAAATAGCTCTGAAAACAAAGCGACTCTGATCACTTTGCCAGCAGAACCTGAATTGAAGTGATGTCAGGCTCTAAGCAATATCTATTCATTTCACTTAGTGGGAATATTCACACCTTTAGCTGAAGAAATATTATTGTGTTGAGTTACAAGCTGAATATATCACGCAACATGCAGCATATGTGTCATGTTACCTTTCTAAAACCCAAAACTCTCTCTGAATTCCAAAACACATCCGGCCCCACAGGTTTTGGATAAAGGCCTATGGATCTGTAGTGGATTCAAAATTAGTTCCAGAGTTTTCCTTCACAATTTTCCTTAAGAAGCTGAAGTAATTATACAGGATGTGTGGCTAAAAGGAGAAGTCCTCATAATTTAGGGAAGAATTTAATGGAAGGAGAGGACTCTTATACAGTCCCCCACAAAGCCCTGGAGAGGACAATATTGACCCCTTAGTGGCGAGTTTCTCATGTCTATGGATACCTTTGACTAATGTTTACCCAGGAAGGAGATGACAGAGAGGAAAACTCATGCCTGACTTCAGTGGGGAGTTCACCGTAGGATAAAAAGTGCCTTCACTATATAAACCAGTTTTTAAATGATGCTTCAATTCCCATGCTAACCAGGAAAAGTTTGTGCTGGAGTAGCTAAAACAATAGAATTTACAATATGAAGTAAACTTGCTTTTATGACCGAACCTAGGAATCTAAATTCTTTTCACATTACTCCTTATATGAGAAACTATATTCTGCATCCCAAATAATGAAATATAAAATGCCATTTAGAACACAACGCATTTCTAAGTTGGATGTTGCCTGTAGCATGTAGTATTTCCCTAATTGTCATCTATTGTTCAAGAAATAGTTATTGAGCATTTATAATAGGTACTACTAGGAAGAAAGGGCTCGACAAGAGACTATGAACCGGTCCTCACAGAGTTTAGACACCAGTGGGAAAGACAGCAAGGAAAAAAAAATGTAACACGTTAAAGTGAACTCATCTTAATGGAAAATTAAGGATTCAATAAAGTTTTATTTTTCTTGTAATTCTACACATCAGAACTTTCCTATGATGAGTTTCATTTTATTTCAAAGCAGCTTTATATTTCCTGATACAGAGTTTGACACTCTAAAAGATTCACCTTGAGTAACATACAAGTCTCCAAAGCTTCACAAAGGTCAGGGAAACTTTCTAATACATATATTTACCCCCCAAGTTCTGCTAATCAGGAAGGGGCGACCTGGAAAAGGACAATTTATAAAGCTCACAGTGGAATAACAGCAGCATTTTCCCAAAAATTAGACATTGAACAATATTTGAATCTTAAAACTATAGAGCTAAAATTTGTCATTAAAAGAAAATCCACAACTTTGCCAAAAGAGGATGGAACGCTAAAGTCCAATAGCCGTAGTCCACACTTTCAGAAAGGTTGTCACAACCTTTTACATACCATACTTTTAAAAGCAATAGATTGGTACTGTTGAGATGCCAAGGTTAAATATTCTGAGTGGAAATCAAAAACCAGTAGCTACCTTTCCTGAAATCAGGAAATCTCAGAATTCCACAGTCTCAACTCACCTCAAGGCAATGAAGCCTTGAATTTACACGGGTCCTTTTTGTGATGGCAATATTGGATACAGAAGGGAATGTGAAAGGAAACAAAAAGTGCTAAAGGCCTTACTTTTCCTCATGGTTGCTCGTAGGTGGAGTTCAAGGTACCAGTATCAATGGAAATGGGAAGCTGTGGGTAGAAAACACATACTAGGATTACTTGTTGCCTTAGACCAGTGCATCAACCCCATAATACCAAGGATAAAAAGTCAGTCCATGCTTAATATTAATCCCCTAAAGGAACAACAAAGAAATAACTAATTCCCAAATTGAATCATGGGCGTATGTAACTACCCCTGTGCTTTTAGATGTCTAACAGCAAGGAGGAATCCAGGGGGAAATTGCCAGCCTGGAAATCAATAATCAGGATCCTCAAGAGAAACTTGGATTCTGTACTTGATGGAGTCATTAACTGGGGAAATTTGAAAAAATGTGGAAAATTTGGCAACAGTCCTTAATTAGGAAAATGAAAGCAAACCACCAGCGCTTTGTTCAGTGTCTAGAATTGTTAAGCACTGATCTTGGCACTGAGGGAATAATTACAAAAATGTGCAAGAAACCATCTCCATCTCATTGAGGAGACAAGCCTGTATAGATGTAACCGTAAACCAAAAGAGAAGTACTATGGAGCATAATAATAAAAAGCAATCGCTAACACACACAAAACACTTAGCACACGCCACATTCTATTCTAAAGAACTTTCTATGTTTTAATTCATTTAATTATCACAACCACTCTATAAGATAGGTACTCTTACTGTCTCCTTTTTCACAGTGAGGAAACTGTAGCTCAGAGTGGTTGAGTAACTTATCCAAGGTCACACACCCCAAAGGGGTAGATCAGAGATTTAAACTCAGGCTCCAGATGCCACTTACTCTTGCCCACCACTCGATATAGCATGCAAAGGATTTTAATGATGGGGGATTACGGGGCAGGATGAGGTGGGAAGATGGAGAGCTGAGTATAGAAAGCTTCTAGGAGGAAATGGTAACTGAGATGTGAGTTATGAGATGGATACAATATAACCTCCCTTGCCTCAGTTTCCTTATCTCCAAACAAGTGGGATTGATGAGATTACCTCTAAAACCTCTTTGAATCTTTTAATCACTTTGGAATTCACCTCTTTTGACATCAGGAGAGATAGCACAAAGAGCAAGCTTTGGAAAACAACACAACTTAATTATTAGCTGTGTGATCTTGGGACAGTTGTTTACCCTTTCTGAACCTTAGTTTCTTCACTGATGCAATGAGACAATCCTCATAGGATTGTTGTAAAGAGTAAATAATCTATGCTAGTCACAGGGCTTGGCACATAGGAGGCAATTAACTAATTTCAGTCTTTCCATTCCCTTTCCTTTTTCTTTAATTGTATATAATCTCAGTTCTTGAATTCACCTATATCTTAGATCATGGTGTAGCTGGCTACACATGAGTAGAGTACCCTTTAGAGGTAGATTGAAAAATAAGATAGGATATTTGGGGGGTGTCAAATATTTTCTAAAATATCTGGAAGGTTCTAATTTGCAAGACCTCTATTTTATATTAAAATACTGTTTGCTTCTCTTGATCCTTTTGATTATACAATTCAACTAACTTATTAAATAGTCACACGATAAACTGGAAACCATGAGGTGAAGATACATACTATTCATAAGCCATGACTGATACGGCCTAGGAAGCTTTTGAGAGATACTTCATAGGTTATGCAAAAAGTGTGCAGTTAAAAACTTTGTAATGTTACATACTGAAATAAATATGTGGATGGAAGTGGGCAGAAAAAGTCCTATCCAAAAGTTCTTCTGGCCTAATGTGAAGTTTTATTCTCAAAGATCAAGTAACAACAGAGATAATGAGACATATATCTATAGAAAAGAGTAAAGAGACAAAGATCATATTGATATCCAAGAGAAAAAAAAGAGATTAAAAACTTTATGTAAGCAGGTGTTTTCTTTTTTCTGTTACTTTATTAACTCAGAAGATACCTAACAATGGGCTTGCTCTGCTAGCCCCGATCTGAGCCAATTAATCACAACGAGTTAGAGATTGAGAAAGGAAGTTTAATTAGATTAGCCAGCTAATCGGAAAATGGGTGACTAATGTCTCAAAAACCCATCTTCAAGGATTACAGAATCTTGAAGCAGTCACATAGGGAAAATGGGCGGTGAGGAGAGGATCCAGGGATGTCGGTCCCCAGGCATGGATGGGCTCCAGGCATCACATTACTCCATTCTTCTGTCAGTTGTGAGGGATACCTTGTAGGTGTGTTTCCCATCTGTGGTCGGCCTGTTCCTGGAGGGAAACTCACAGAACAAAGTTTTAATTTATCAAGCTATCAGGGAGTACATATGTAAGCAGAGGCCATAAATCAGGAGAGCATGTGAATTTTTTAGAGCATGTGCAGAGAAGAGAATAGTCACACAGAGGAGGGGCCAGGGCCATTTAGCATAACAAGATGGCCTCACTTTTGCTCACTTACAAGAATAGATTTTTTTTCTTACCAGCTTTAGCTAAAGAGATTTGAGGCTTTTCTTTTCTTTTTACTTTACTTTTTTTTTTTTTGAGGAAGATTAGCCCTCAGCTAACACCTGCCACCAATCCTCCTCTTTTTGCTGAGGAAGACTGGCCCTGAGCTAACATCTGTGCCCATCTTCCTCTACTTTATATGTGGGACGCCTACCACAGCATGGCTTGCCAAGCGGTGCCATGTCTGCACCTGGGATCAAACCAGCGAACCCCAGGCCGCTGAAGCAGAACGTGCAAAGTTAACCGTTGTGCCACCCAGCCAGCCCCTCTTTTTACTTTTTTAAATTGAAGTTTAATCTAAATATATTTAAATGAACAAATCTTAAGTGTACACTCAATAAATTTTTATATATGCATACACTCTTGTAATCACCACCCAGCTCAATATATATATAGAACATTCCCAGCACCCCTTTTTTTTTTGAGGAAGATTAGCCCTGAGCTAACATCTGCTGCCAATCCTCCTCTTTTTGCTGAGGAAGATTGGCCCTGAGCTAACATCCGTGCACGTCTTCCTCTACTTTACATGTGGGACGCCTGCCACAGCTTGGCTTGACAAGCGGTGAATAGGTCCACACACGGGATCTGAACTGGCGAATCCCGGGCCACTGAAGCAGAACATGCGAACTTAACTGCTGCACCACTGGGCTGGCCCCCATCCAGCACCCTTGAAAGTCCTCTACCCGCTTCTAAGTCCATATCTGCCAGTAACCAATATCCACATTTTTAAATAGAGCAGGTAACAAAAATAGAAAATGATATGAAAAAGTAAACTAATCTTCAACCTGCTTTTCTCGTGTTTTCTGGTGGGAGCTAGAGGCTTTCATTACAAAGCTTACTCATTGGCCGTTTAGTTACCATTAGATACCAAGGCTCTAAGGAGTTAGCTCACTGGGTGATAAACTGAAAACCATGGCCTGGAGCTTAAGAGAATCAGCCTTCAGGTTCTTACTTGTAGTAGAGTCAGATGACCTATTTCTTCCTTCTAGAGCAAAGTGATTAAAGAAAGCATCTGGAGAATTAAACCAGATTATTTACAATCTCAAGGTCAACATAAATGTGACCAATGAGGTCTAAACAAAAATTCTGCCTTATGGTTAGCAAAGTGAAGGGAAATATTAACAATGAGTCAATTAGACTCAAACTCTTGATTGGGTCATGAAGCTATCAACTCTGTGCAAAGAGATGCCTCTGATTTGAGATCAAGGGAGCACAAGCTTTGGGTTGTTCTTCAAGTAATTGTTATAATTTGACATGCTAACATACATTTGTTTTTACCCCACTGTTCTGATAACTTTTAAGTTATTTAATAGAAGTTGGGAGCACACTAAGTGACAGAGGGTAGCGTACTGGGCAGTAAGGCAATCAGATCCAAGAGTTTGGCTCATTAGATGCTTTGTCTAAACAAGTGAGCCATTACAATATTTTAGTTTGGTCAATGCTATAGAATGGTTATCAATAAATTTCCCAAACAGGGACACCTTTTGAGAATGAAATGGACTCTATTATAATTATTTCAGAATAGTAGGACTAAATCAGGACCATCCCTAGCAAACCAGGACATACAGTCACCCTAACTATCATAGGCCTCCACTCCATAAGCGTTCATATTGATTAACTCTTAATTCCAATGATTCCTTTACTAGTTGAGCAAAAGCTTTTACGGTGGCAAAGACATCTAAGAGAGGAAAAAATCCAAGGACACACGAGAGATCATAGCTGAGATCTAGCAAGTTAAATCTATCAATGCCTCTGATCTAAGGATGCGGCCTTAGCTTCTGACATAAAGAAATCAGCCTGAAGAGGGTCGAGGACTCAGAAGGGAACAGAGGGGACATCTTCTCTAGCTTTAGTAACTCCCTCTATCATATGACATAATACTCTACACACTGTGCCTTGTCATAAATAATGATGCTGATGAACTAAGAGAGAGCGATGTCCTCAATTTGTTAAAATATTATCTGGTCAACAATGTGACAATGATAATTAATAGTTTATATGAATTGAGTACTTACTGTGCACCTGGCATACTGTACCAATTCCTTTATATACATTAGCTCTTTAAATTCCCCAATGGTCCTATAAAATAGATACTACTGCTAGTCCCATTTTTTTCCCCACAGATGAGGAAACTGACGCTTAGAGGCGGTAAGTCACTCGTCCAAGGTAGAAAGATGCATATTAGGATTCTCAGATCAATCTGACTCTTAACTACTCCCTTATTCTAACCCTCAGCCCCACCCCTCCCCAGTGAGGGCTCTTTTACTGCCAGCACCACCCATTCAACAAGCTCAAACAAGAGAGTTGTTTACTGAAAGGATACCACAGGCAATCCCTTGGACGCCAAGGGCAGAAAAGTAAATATGCAGGACCACCTGGGTGAGGGTATGACTGAGAGGCTAGCAACCAAGACCATTCCCACCAGCTCTTATCGTCTGTTTCTTTGTAGTGTCTACTACTAATTTATATAATACTTTTGCAAAATCTAGGGGCTTGGGAGTCTATAGGACCAAGCATTTCCAAGGTCTGAATCTCCCTCTACTAGGTGTCTTACTAAAGAGCTTATTTTATGTTTTTTGATATGGAGGAAAGAGGAACTTTAATTTCATTTCTTTGAACACTACTAAAAATAAAAGTTAAATTCTGATTTTAATTAGTCAGTGATCTTAACACACAGGGAAACACTCCGTTTTCATCTGGTATGCTTTTAAAAGTAGAAACTAACTCAAAGAAGCCCTATAGGAAGAAGGTAAATGCACCTAGCTTCTCAAGTGAATAGATTTCAATAATTGCTTTCGCCTCATGGAATTGATTTAAAGTTGCCATTTTGCAATTAGTAAATGCAACATTTCTGTGTAAAAAGTCCCCCCCTCTTTCTTATAGTTAGTCTATATAAGGCAGAAACTGATATTGCTGTAACCATGAGATCCAGGGTCCTTTCCTTGATGCCAGCATTCTGTTACTTCAATGCTGTATTCCATTATTAGATTCACATTCTGGTACAAAGCACAGTGCTCGGACTAGAGCCCAGTTCTCCTGACTTCCAGCCTAAGCCTTTTTGACAAGTGGTGCAGATGTATGTGGGAGTGAGGGGGACGAGGGGTGAAGGTGGGGAGTGGGGGTGGCTTGTGTGTGATCCAAAACAGAAGAACACAAAGCATCATGTGGCCATCTCCTACCCCTGTCCATCATGTGACATCATGATGTTACTTCGTCCAGGTGTCTAGTTATGATATACGAACGTGATAGTTTTTGACTAAAGTTCTGTGTAAGTATGTTTTGTAAATATCTGTTTATTGAATTCTTTCCCACTCTACTGAAAATTCACTTATAGCAAGCAGATGCTTATTTATTTTCATACTTCTGTAACCCAGAATATAGCCTGGCACACAAAAGGCATCAAAAAAATGTTGGTTGGAAAGAAGGAAGGAAGGACAGACAGACAGACAGACTGCACAATTTGCCTCAAATGAAGAGTCTATTTATAAAGTTTCAGCCAAAAAGTAAAAGCAAAGTAAATCTGCTTGAAAGAAATAGAAAAACTTCCTTATTGGCCTGAAATATTTTCTATGTTCCCTTCTCCCTTGTTCTTTTTTTACCAGCTTATTTATTAGATAATTTTAACAGATGAATAGTTCTACATAGAGAAGAGACTGGAAAAAGATAACAAAATGCTAACAGGAATTGTCAAAAAAGAATAATACAATGAAAGTATGTAAAAAAAGAATGAAAATTCAGAAAAAGCCATTAAAAGTGTGCCATATAGGTGATATAAAGAAAAAATGTAACTTGCAGAAACTACTTTAATAATAAATATTAACTGCTTCAAAGCGATGCACTGATTGCACTGCATGGACCGCACTGTCAAAACATTTCACAGGGAGGAAACAGAACACGCCCCACCAGGGTGCGAGGAAGGAGAAAGGCCAGGCCTCGTGCTGATCGTGTGTTCATTAGTTCCCAAAACAAGGAAAGGAAGTAGCTGGATGAATGTTTCTCTAAGAAAATATGAGAGATTCCATAAGTTGAAATTGTTGCCTGTGGATTGTAAACCGCGATTCTTGGACTTGCTCCCGAGCCAGACCATCTGGGAGTCATGGGACCTTTCTGACCTGTTTGAAGCACTTGCTGTCAACCAGCTGACAAGTGATAAGTCGCATGAGCCCAAGGTGTTCCTTTTTAAATTGGGGGATGGGAGGGATTTAAGTTATATTTCTTCTTCATTCACTCTTTTTTCCCCCCTCCAAATTTAAAAAAGACCAATATTACTCAACATTAACATTTTACGTCAGGTGGAGTTCCAGAGGAGTATGGTTGAGAACCACTGGATGGAAACAAGCACCCAATGATTCATTCATTCATTCAACACATATTTATTGAGCATCTAACATGAACCAGGCACTGTAGATACAGTGGCAAACACAACAGACAAGTCCCTTGTTTTTGAGAAGATTCCATTCTTGTGGGAGAGGGCAGATAATAAACAAATGGACAGAGAAGATAATATCTTTATGAGATCATCTCCCACCAAACTTGTCTTCCCTAGTTATATTCCAGGCACAGTGGAGAATAGCGCCTTCCTGCTGTTCCTAAAATATGCCAAATTTGGTCCTGCCTCGAGGCCTTTATCCACGCTCTTCCCTCCGGCTGGCGCAAGACTTTGCACTGAGGCCTCACACAGCTTTCTCCTCCCCCCCCCCCCACTTACCCAAGTCTCAGCTGAGACGTCACCTCAAAGAGGCTTCCCTGATCTTCCCATGGAAAATAGACCTCCCTTCCTCTCCGTGACTTTCTGCTTTATTTTCTTTCTATCTCTTATCTGTTGAAACTGTTATTTATGTGCTTACTTTTTTTATTTTCAGTCTCTCCCACTAGAATGTAAGAACCACGGCACCAGGGTTTTGCCAATTTTGCTCACCTCTGTATCTCACGCGTTTAGAACAGTGATGTTAGAAAGGCCCATTTGCTCACATGCCCAGTGACAAAGTATCTATAGTCAGAGGGCCTAATCTAAGATCTGCACTGTGGTAGCTGGTCTCCAAAGACAGTCCCCGGTGAAATACACTCCTAGTATTCACACCTTGTGTAATTCTCTTGCCTTGAACCTGGGCTGGCCCTGTGGCTCACCTTTGACCAATAGAACGCAGCAGAGGTGACTGACGTCCAAGGCTATCTCACAGGAAGCCTTGGTATCACGGAACACGTGCTCTGGAGGAAGCCAGCCACTAAGTAAAATGTCCAACTATCCTGAGACTGCCATGATGTAAGGAAGCCCAAGCTAGCCATGTGCAGGGCCATGTAGAGAAATTAAAATGCTCAGCTGGTCCATGGCTGTTGCAGGCATCCCAGCTGAAGCATCAGACTGGGGAATGCACATCCAGTTCAGTATTGTCTTCAAATGACTCCAGCCCTGGGTCCCATCTGACTGCAGCTGCATGAGAGACCCCAAGTGAGAACCATCCAGCTGAGCCCTGTCAATCCACTGTGGCATGAGAGAAAATAATACATTATTGGTTTAAGCCACCAAGCTTTGAGGTGGTTAGTTATGCAGCAATAGATAACTACAAAATGCGGCCACCACAGATAGCTCCAGATTCATACATTTCTTTCCCCACAAACATTACATGTGTTGAAGGGTCCTTGGGCTCCCCCAACACACACTCTCTTATAAGGCACGTGTCTCTGCCATCAACAAACTCTGTTTTGCACTGTTCACTCTCCTACACCCCAACAACTACCCCCCTGGAAGTCAGGGGAGCTGAGTCTTCGTCCTCATGGGATCACTGTAATTTTGGCCAAGACACTCTCTGAAGCATAGGCTCTTCTCTGAAAAATTATGGTGGGGATTTGATTTTTAAATTTTGTTTAGTGTGTGGCAGGCAATCTTTTCCCCTTCCCTCAGATAGAAACTCACACAGAACGCAAATACATTCCTCTTAACACAGGTGCTAAGCTTAGTTCTTGCCTCATCCCTCAAGAGAGAAAGAGAGTATTTCAGATTTCCCCATCTGCAGTATAACTTGGCTTGGGAAATGCTGGTTCAAAACCATTCTATTTGGGGCCAGCCCGGTTTCACAGTGGTTAAGTTCGCATGTCCCACTTCGACAGCCCGGGGTTTGCTGGTTCTGATCCCGGGTGCGGACATGGCACCCCTTGGCAAGCCGTGCTGTGGTAGCTGTCCCACATAAAAGGCAGAGGAAGATGGGCACGGATGTTAGCTCAGGGCCAGTCTTCCTCAGCAAAAAAAGGAGGATTGGAGGCAGATGTTAGCTCAGGGCTAATCTTCCTCAAAACAAAAAGAAAATTCTATTTTTTTTTAAATATTATTTTCAAAGGCCTCTATAGAAGGAGATTGCATAGCCTACGATAGATTCCCATTCCAATGTTTAATGGCTGCATTCATCAGGAAACTTTCCTTCATTTTTGACAGAAATTATTTAATAAAGGTCCCCTTCATGTAATGCTCCTCAACCCTCATTCTTATGACTTTTTTTTTAACAGTTTTTTTTTTTTTTTTTTGAGGAACATTAGCTCTGAGCTAACATCCGCTGCCAATCCTCCTCTTTTTACTGAGGAAGATTGTCCCTGAGCTAACATCCATGCCCATCTTTCTCTACTTTATATGTGGGATGCCTGACACAGCATGGCTTGATAAGGGATGCATAGGTCGGCCCCCCCTGGATCCGAACCAGTGAACCTCAGGCCACGGAAGCGCAGCACATGAGCTTAACCACTAGGCCACCGGGCCAGCCTATCTTACAACTTTTTTATGAAGTTTGATAATTAAGTTCTTCGGAGTCACTGTATGGCTTTCTTCTGAACTCTCTCAATTTTTTCCCATTTAATTCTCCTTTGGATATTGACTTTCAATTGAAAATAGGAATGGTCTGATGAGTGTTCCTAGAATCCTCTGACTTATGACATTGATATATTAAATATTACGCACAGTTAAATTATTACAGAGCTTCCAGGTTACATCTTGATAAGAGAATCAACATCTAAAACATGTCATCAGACAACATGCATAAAATTACAGGAATGTGACAACACTTTACATGTACTTATATTGGCTAATAAATACATCCCCTGACACGTGCTATAAAGTAGGAAACTACTTGAACATACATTGGAACCTTATCTCCACTCACATCTCCAAACTCTGTCCCAGAGACTATGGACAGAAGTGCAGTGTATCTGATCAGTTAAAAAGAGACCAACATTTCATCAGTAGTCTAAGCTGTTGAGTAGAAGCCCTTATCTACTGAAAGGCGCGAGTTAGCCATTTTCTACTGTACCTGCTTGAGTATCGGCTAGAACTCTTCTTTGATATTAGAAACAAGAAATTATGTTCCCAGAAGCTTAGAGGAAGAAAAGTAAAGTGTCTTTTATTGGAGCAAAGTCAAGGAGCCCCTTAAAATATATTTTAGCCATAATCTTATGTCTCAATTTTGTCACACTACAATGAAATTTCCCCTATTGTTTATCTGCTGCTGCTTTTTAAATACTGCATTCCATTTTATTGTATACTAGCCCCAAGGATAAACGAATGAGGAAGCTGTTTGACAACATCTTTTAAACCTAAGCGAAAGCCACCAGGTAAAATAATGTAATTTTCTTGCTCCTTTCGAATTCCTCCCCACTCTAGGAAAGCACTATCCGCTATTTTCGCCACCCACCACTACCCTCCGCCCCTCCCCTCCTTTCTCATTTAAGACCACACTATTGGAAGTCTTCAACCCATACACTAAAGAACAAGTTTCAGGGCAACTGCATGCTTGTTAATTGAGCTGTAAATCCATGCTGGGGAAGCTCTGAACACTTGACCTTACTCATGCATCAAAAGAGGTCTGACCATGGTTTCTAAAAAGGTTTAACACAGAACTACCATATGACCCAGCAATCCCCCTCGTAGGTAGAAACCCAAAAGAACTGAGAGCAGGGACTTGAACAGATATTTGCACATCAACGTTCATAGCAGCATTACTCACAACAGCCAAAAGGTGGAAACAACCCAAGTGTTCATCAATAGATGAAGGGATAAACAAATATGGAATATACATACAATGGAATAGTATTCAGCCATAAAAAAGAACGAAGTCTGATACATGCTACAACTTGGATGGACCTTGAAAACATTATGCTTCAGGAGATAAGCCAGACACAGAAGGAAAAACATTGTATTATTTCACTTATATGAAGTACCTGGAATAGACAAATTTATAGAGACAGAAAGTAAAATAGAGGTTATGATGGGCTTGGAGGAGGGAGGAAGAAGGACTTATTGTTGAACGGGTACAGAGTTTACGTTGGGGATGATAAAAAATGTTTTGGGTATAGATAGTGGTGACGGTTATAGATACTGTGAATGTATTTAATGTCACTGAATTGTACACTTACCAATGGTTAAAATGATAAATATTATGTTATTTATATTTTCCTGAAATAAAAAAAATTACTTGGGGGAGCACAAAAGGTCAGTTCGGCTCTGAGCTCTGAGTGGGGGCGGGTTGGAGGACACCTGAGATTTAAGGAGAGAGTCATTACCCAGAGTTCAGGAGAGTGACGACTTCATCAAATCCCACTCCAGCCCAAGTAAGATGGGGAGCTCCAGGAGGGACTCGAAGGTGAAAGTGTTGGTGGTGTCTGCAGGAAGAGCCAGTTATGGACACTGAAGAGACAGCTTCCAAGCTTCCAGGTCACCCAGAGCCTTCCCGACTCCGCCAAGCCAGGCTCCCCCAGTGAGGAGGGTCAGTGGTCAGGAATAAAGAGACAGAGCCCTGACCAGGTCAGCTCTCACAGAATTTATGTAAACTTTTTCCCTTTGGCTTATTTGTCAAGTGTCACGAGAGTCAATTTTGGAGCAAGCAGGCTACAAAAAGATGCCTTTGTTCTCTCGGCCTAATGATAGAATCTCATAAATGGAGCGGGAACAAGAAAACTTTGGAAAGCACTTTCATCTCTAAAATGTTTGAGGTTATTTAGAAGGGTAGGCAGGTGTTTTCTTTTACACACACACACACACACACACAAACACACACACATATATATAAATACTGTGGTTGTATATTCTTTGTAATTATCCCTAAATCCAAAATTAATTTTTAAAGAAAAAATGAAGGACTTACAGCCCCAGAGCATAGCCTTAGTAATTTTTCCCCAGCCATGTCATGCTCCACCGTTGCGCTTGTAATTGTTTTAAAGCAAAGTTAAGCTTCCAACAATAAGGTTTATATTAGTTTTTCTTATTCTCAACGACTCTGTAACAAATCAGAAAACCACCAACACATACGTTATTTGCTATACGAAGTGAATCTTTAGAATAATGCCTGCAACATGGTAGCTCTCAAAACTTTGTTAAATGAGTTCATAGATGCTTCAAATGCAAAACTTCAGACAGAACCAGCAAGTTAAAACCTCACCCAAAGGCGGGAAGACGAGGCATTCATTTTATTGGTTGGGTGCACTGTAACTAAGTTGCTAATGAGGTTTTGATGAATGTTTCTCCCCCGACAGAACTAGGAAGGGTTAACCAGGTGACCCCTAAAAGCAACCACCTTTTAGTACCTTTGTTATTGAACTTTAAGCCCTGACCAGGCAGTCCTCAATGAGGCAACATCCTGTCTGAATAATTTAGGCAGGAGCAGAGGCCAGCCCACACAGACCATCTGTTGAGAGAGAGCCTCCCTCGGTCGTTTCCATTTCCTGTATCTGCAGCCGGCTGCCCATTTTTAAAATCCCCTAGTTACAGTCCGGGTAGAAAAAACCTCCAGTTTACGAGGAGGCTAAATATATGGTGCCTTGTTAGGCAAATGTTTCACCTGCTCGGCCAATTAGCTTCCTCTCCCAGAAAGACTCGTTCAACAGGTTTCCTTTTTCTCTTCCTCTGCCTCCTGGGTTGGGGCAAGAGGCTGTCACTTCGCTTCGACCCTCCCCTTCCCTCCCTCCCGGCTCTTCCACGCTCGCTCGGCCCAAGCGCTCGGGCTCGAACGTGTCCAGGTCGGCAGGCGTCGCGCTCGGCCGGCCTGGATGCGCCGATCGCCGGGGGCGCAGGGGACGGCGCGGCGCGGCTCCCGGGCCTGCGCCCGGACGGGGAGACCCAAGCGGGAGGAGGAGGAGCGGACTGCAGGCGCGTGGGGGGCTGAAGGTGCCCTGCAGACGCGGCCCTGATGACTGAGCTACAGCAAGATGTGGACGACACAAAGCCTGCCAAAGTGCTCGGGAAGAAAGAGAGCAAAGTTGGCTCAGCCCAGTAAGTAGGCTCCGCTGGGACCCAGCCGGGGCGGCGGAAAGTGCGCTGCTCAAACTTTTCTGCCAGGGACGAGTATGGAGTGGAAACGGTTTTCTGGAACTTTAACATGGACAGCCCTGAGGCTTGAACTCTTTTCCGTGGCGCCGGGTCTCTTTTCTTCTCAGATTCTGTAGTAAAGAAAAAGCACCGGAGCATTTCAGGAATGTCCTGTAGCTTGCAGTCCGGTGGGGATGTGAATTATTTGAGCTGAAAGCACGATGGGTGTTTTATAATTCCCGAGGGAGGTGTGCGGATCTCGAAGCCGTGTCAAGAAACAGCGCTCACATTTATTTCAGTTGTCCTACTTCTTAATGACGTGTGGCTAGATGCTGTTGTCTGGTAGATGTCCTCTGGTCATTAGCTTCACAGTGATGTGTATTTTGTCATTGGATTCCGAGCTTGGGAGTATCTTTCCTCCGTTCCCTTCGCTGTTCCCCTCAAGAGAGAGGAAAAGTAGTGGAAAAAATAGGCTTTATCTTTCGCCTCAAAGACTGCCTGCCTTTGGTTGGGTACTTAACACAAACTTGTTACACACTTATTTTTGAGAGAGGGTGTAAGGGTGGAGTGGGGGAGCACAACTAATATGGGTTAAAACACGTCAAATATTGGTGATGACTATCCTCGTGGAAGATTCATGTGCATAACAGGATTTTCACATTGTTTGACCTGTAAACTCTTATGGTTTAAGAAACTGAAAACGCAAATATTTTGGTCACAAGGATTAGTTTCCTGTAATGAAACTTATTTATCTTCCCCTGTACTACTTTGGTTTTTTTTTTTTAATCCAGAATGACTATTTACATGGTTATTAGTCCCAAACATTCTTCTTTTAGAAAGGAAAAGAATCTTTCAGTATTTGCTTATTTGCTATATCCCTATAACATTAAGTAATAATAAATGTTTAAATATGCCCAGATGTATTTTTTGTGTTACCAAGCTGTTGGGGGTGCTTAAGATGCTGTAGTTATACTAGTATAAACAGATGATAAAATTTTAAATAGTGAAGATTCAATCTCCATCATTCATTATTTCAGCGTTTACTCGTTTTTTAAAACGCAGCCTGGTTCCACATAGTGACTTGTGTTCATAAAAGCATATTCCATCTGTATCTCTCTTGAAGTTTAAGCTAAAGTTTTGGAAGAAGAAGAGCTTTATTAGCTGCTTTGATTTGTTGTTTCAAAGGCTTTGGTCCTGTTGTGTTCCTGTGTCTGCTTTCCTTGGCTGCTCTTTCCTTTGCCCTCCCAGCATGGTCGACTTAAGCTGATGTTCTTTCCTCTATGAGAGATCAAAGATGACAGAAAAAGTTGCTCGAGGTATAACCCTCACAAATGTTTTTGTTTTCTCACCCAAAAGTAAAATCCTAACTCTATACTGGTAATTCAAACCCAAGAAAAAGAACTAGCAAATGACATCTATTTCCTTTGCACTTGATCATTCTTGCATATACTTTACTTCTCTGAGGAAGATGTTTTGTGGATGGTCTTACCACCGTTTCATAGATGTTGGAGGTGACAGGAAAACTTGAAACTCCTAGGACAGAACTCATCCAGAGGCAATATTTAGTTCCATTTACACAAAGCTGAATGATTCAAATCCACCCTATAGCTACTCAATTTTAAATCTTCACATTCTCGGTGGTCTAATCTCCTTGGTTAAGGAGATTGTTTTCATTGAGTGGAAAAGTCTGCTAGGGCTTTTAGACTAATTCTATTAACTTAAAACTCTAGATGTTGGGGAAATAGTTTTGTAGAATATAAGCGTAACCACATTGAGGCTCAAGGCCCCAGCCCTTCATTTGGAACAGCCAGTTTCACAAATTTATTTCGGTTCAACAAATATTAGAAAACCTCCTATTTGTTAGTAATAGTGGGGAATACAAGAATGAGTGTGATTTGGTGTCTGCCCTTCTGGAGCTCTAAGAGCGGTGTTAAGAGGAGGCACGTGTATATTACTGTGTTTCAGGGGACATTGGTAGCCATTGCCATATTAAACACACAAACAAGATATTATAAAAAGTTTGGCCTGTAACTGAATCTTCTCCACAATCAGGATGTTTATCCATTTGGCAGTCTTTGGTAAATATCTCTTGGTTTATTGGGTTGTTTGTTTTTCCCTACAAAGTGGTAATTTCCAGGCCTACGGAAGTCACCTCTGATTCTGGCTGAGATTTTAGAAACTCTCTTCTTCTGGGCTCTTAAACTATTGCTTTGATAACAGAATAAGAGTAATTTTAAGACGGAGGTAATTATCACAGTGATATATTAGTGTGATAATTCCATATTTGAAATCATTTTGAGTAGCAAAATTTTTATGCTTAGAAACCCAGTCTAACCTCTGTTTTGAACTTTGTAACTTAGATTAATTATCACCACGCTCCAAGTTGTTGAAGTCCAGGTGTCCCTTCTTCTGAGTATTAGAATGGCTTGCTCCTCCCCATTTCCCTGGGTCTGTAACTACACCCACATAGGCGTCACCACCCAGAATCTGGACTCCTCATTAATAAGGGCTGGCGTTTATTGAGAATGCTTGTTATGTGACAGGCAGTGTGCTCAATACTTTACAATACTCTACAGAATGAGGTAGATTCTGTCATGATCTCCATTTTACAAATAAGAACATTGAAGCTCAGAGAAGTTAAGCAACTAGGCAGAGATACAGTTAATAAGAGAACAGCTCAAGTTCAAGTCCAGGACTCTTAACTCTAGAGCCTGGGCGCGAATACTTCATCTTTACTCCTCTACTCCATAATCTATGATTGCCCCTTCATGACCTACTCTAAAAAACAGGCCTCTCTGCCAAGAACTTGAAACTTTTAATGATCTGGACACACATGGACCATTTCAACCTCATTTCCTAATCCTAGCCAGCATGGGCATCTGTTATAGCCAACCAATCATACTAGCAGCCCTAGACCCAAGAGGTGATAATGCGGATGAATAAGGAACAGGTGTGCCAAACGTAGGACTGAATGAAGTTCCCTTCATTCTTCCCTCCTCATCTCTATTACTTTGCTTAAGCAGTTCCCTCTCTCATTTCTCTTAGTGTATTTCTAAAAATCAGCTCAGGTTTTCCTTCATTTAAAGTCTTCCTCATCACCGGCCGTGCTCATCTCTTCCTTATCAGTGCTCGCCTTGTATGTATGGGTCAGCCCCATAGAATTTAGCTGCTGCCATTATTACTATTAATTAACAACTTTTATTGAATGTTTAATGTATACAAATTGCTGTTTTAAGTTGTTAATGTATATTAACTCACACACTAGTCCTGTGTATATTAGTTAACTTTCCCCTAAATAGATTGCAAACTCCAATCACAACTTTCCTCATTGAAATTCTCAAAGCGCCCAACAGTCACTTTCAATAACCATCTGTTGGTGATCTGAGACCCCAATCCCTCTAATTAAGGTATATAATATGCTTATAGCTGACATTCATTCTCAGGGGAAATTCTACTCTTTTAAAATTTCTTAATCAAATTTGCTATCAGTAGCAGTTAGAATTTTTAGGTACATTTACTTGCCTGAAAGCTGAGGTTTATGTATTCATCTTTATGCTAGAAGTGAGGCTGCAGATTTATTCATTACCAAAGTGCATATTTGATTAAAAAATACAACCTACTCCTTTCCTAACCAAGAACTGGTAATTTAGCTCTGTGTTTCCTTTTGAGATCCTGGTTTTCCCCCACTCTCAGTACCTTTTTCATTCTGAATTTTATGTTCCCAATATAGACAGTTCTAACATAGCTTCACTTTTTGGCACACATTTTATGAGATACACTTTTTTCTTAAAGTCTCTTGTGGATCTAATTTAGTAATGGCCACGTTACTTTTAATGAATTTCAAAAAGTATCTAAAACTATTTCTGGGCAAAAGTTATCTTGATTCATATTTCATATAATTACATCACATGTGACATAGATTTATTTATAATGCAATTTGAATTTTTAACATTTAACTTTTAATTACTTGGGACATAAAATTTCTAGAAATTTATTCAACTCTGTATGTGGAGAAAAAGAGGGTGAATGTGGGCAATATAAACATTTACCTTAAAAGGGAGCTCTCTGGTAGTATCAAGAAATAATAATGATTTTAGGGACATATTTTGACTTTAAATGGTGACGGCAAGAAAAAATAGATTGCCTGCAGTGAAAACATTTATCATTCAACTATACTGTCTTTGTGCATGGCGTATTGGGGATACTTGACAAGCAGAATAAGAGCTGAAGTTGGGAATTGATCTTGGATTGGAAGCAAGAGGAGCAAAGACAAATAATTATTGAACATAACTTGATTTCTTAGTGCTTGCTTAACTCCTAACTTTGAAAGTTTCCGTTTAGCAAGAGAATCTCTATATTGCATATGTATTATCTTTCCATATGTTTGTATGTACACAGACTTTTTCGTTTTTTGTTGTTTCTTTTTTTTTTGAGGAAGATTAGACCTGAGCCAACATCTGCTACCAATCCTCCTCTTTTTGCTGAGGAAAACTGGCCCTCAGCTAACATCCGTGCCCATCTTCCTCCATTTTTTTTTTTTTTTTAAAGATTTTATTATTTCCTTTTTCTCCCCAAAGCCCCCCGGTACATAGTTGTATATTCTTGGTTGTGGGTCCTTCTAGTTGTGGCATGTGGGACGCTGCCTCAGCGTGGTTTGATGAGCAGTGCCATGTCCGCGCCCAGGATTCGAACCAACGAAACACTGGGCCGCCTGCAGCGGAGCGCGCAAACTTAACCACTCGGCCACGGGGCCAGCCCCCCATCTTCCTCCATTTTATATGTGGGATGCCTGCCACAGCATGGCTTGCCAAATGGTGCCATGTCCTCACCCAGGATCCAAACCGGCAAACCCCGGGCCGCCAAAGCGGAATGTGCACACTTAACCACTGCGCCACCAGGCTGGCCCCCATATTTTTTTCTTTTGTAATTTTAATGTCCAGGTTACTAAATCTGACAGATTGCCTAGTGCATTTTTCCATATAAATTTTTGGAATAGGAAGAAAAAATTATAATGTGTTAGAAAATATAAAAATTAAAACAATGGAGAGGTTTGAAAAGATGGAGAGAAATAAACAGTGTGTTCTGATTTAAATGTTTTGGAAGAAAATTTAATGAACCAAATTGGCTGTAAGACTAGAGGTTAATATCACATGAAATTGCTGATTTGTCAAGGCAGTACGTAAAGTGGGTAAGAATGCAGGTTCTTCATACAACTCAAGAACAAAAGAACAACCAGATCAAAAAATGGGCAGAAGATATGAACAGACGTTTTTCCAAAGAGGATATGCAGAAGGCCAACAGGCACATGAAAAGATGTTCAGCATCACTAATTATTAGGGAAATGCAAGTCAAAACTACAGTGAGATATCACCTCGCATCTGTCAGAACGGCTGTAATTAAGAAGACAAAAAATAACAAATGTTGGAGAGGATGTGGCGAAAATGGAACCCTCATACACTGCTGGTGCACATGCAAACTGGTGCCGCCACGATGGAAAACAGTATGGAGATTTCTCAAAAAATTAAAAATAGAAATACCATATGATCCAGCTATCCCACTGTTTATCCAAAGAACATTAAATCTACAATACAAAGAGATTTATGCACCTGTATGTGCCTTGTAGCATTATTCACAATAGCCAAGGTAGAAGCAACCCAAGTGCCCATCAGTGATAATGGATAAAGACGATATGGTATATATACAATGGATACTACTCAGCCATAAAAAAGGACAAAGTTGTCCGATTTGCAACAACGTGGATGGACCTGGAGGGTGCTATATTAAGCAAAACAAGCCAGATAAAAAAAGACAATCGCTGTATGATTTAGCGTATGTGGAAGATAAACACATGGATTAGGAGAACAGAGTAGTGGTTACGAGAGGGGAAAAGGGTAGAGGGTGGGCAAAAGTGGTAAAGGAGCACATAGGTATGGTGACGGGTCAAAGCTAGGCTATTGGTGGTCGACAATGCAGCCTATACAGGGGCTGATATGTGATGCTGTATACCTCACGTTACACAATGTTATAAACCAGTATGACCTCAGTAAAATAATTTGTTTTCTTCCTCTTTGTCTCCCCAAAGCCCTCCAGTACATAGCTGTATATTCTAGTTGTAGGTCCTTCTGGTTGAGCTATGTGGGACGCGGCCTCAACATGGCTTGATAAGTGGTGCCATGTCCATGTCCAGGACCCAAACTGGCAAAACCCTGGGCCGTAGAAGCACAGCGTGTGAACTTAACCCCTCAGCCACGGGCCAGCCCCTCAAATAATTTTTTTAAAAAAGATAATCTATGGCACTATGACCCTCAATAAATATTCTTTGACATAATTACAAAAAAAAAAAAAGAATGCAGATTCTAGGAAACTAGGATTTGAAATCTGACTTTCCTTTTTTCCCAGAATTGTGACCCTAGCAAGTGGCTTAGCACCTCTAGTTCTCAGTTTTGTCATCTGTAAGGGGGAGTTCTTAAGTCATCTGTTTCATATAGTGTTGCTTGGAAGTTTAAATGGAAAATGTAAGACAGGCACTTCAGGGGCCGGCCCCGTGGCCGAGTGGTTAAGTTCGCACCCTCCACTTCAGTGGCCCAGAGTTTTGCCAGTTTGGATCCTGGGCGCAGACATGGCACCGCTCATCAGTCCATGCTGAGGTGGCATCCCACATGGCACGACTAGAAGGACCTGCAACTATAATATACAGCTATGTACTGGGGGGCTTTAGGGAGCAGGAAAAAAAAAAAAAAGAAATGTACTTCACCTAGTGCCTGATATTGTCAGCTCTCCATAAATCATAGCTTTGTTAGTCCTCACCGTTGAGGGTCTGGGACATGCTATGGGGTAGGGGTGGGAGCGGATAAAATGTAACTAAACTAAAAAGTCAAAACTCAGAAGGGGGCTGGCCCCGTGGCCGAGTGGTTAAGTTCCTGTGCTCCAAGTCGGTGGCCGGGGATTTTACCAGTTCAGATCCTGGGTATGGACATGGCACCGCTCATCAGGCCATGCTGAGGCGGTGTCCCACATGCCACAACTAGAACGACCCACAGCTAAAATATACAACTATGTACTGGGGGGATTTGGGGAGAAAAAGCAGAAAAAAAATTAAAAAGATTGGCAACAGTTGTTAGCTCAGGTGCCAATCTTTAAAAAAAAACAAACTCAAAAGGCTTAAACTCTTACAGTAGCACACAGTAGTGTTCTGCTTTCATTCCATCAGCTCCACTGTGAGGATATTTCTGACAGTCGTGAGCATTCCCATGAATCCAACGTGGCATCTTGTTTTTAGTTTATGCTAAAAGAATCTCATGCCATTACTATTTAGTGACCTGCCAGCTTATTGAAATATTACTTACTGATTTGGTATTACCCCATTTGTCGTCCAATACTTTTACCTATGATGCATTCATTTCCACACCCTGCTTCCTGACGCTGAGCTTTTCTCTCGTGGCTCTACATCTTTAAACTGCTGAATTTTTTCCTTTTGCTAATCTCCGGCAGAACCCTCCTTCAGAATCTTTCTAATTCTTTAAATGCTCAGCTTTAGGCACTTCACACATTTTCAAATGACATAAAGCACAGGTCCTGGAGAGAGACTTCTCCACAGCTACCTTAGTAATTACTCCTTCTCCTTAAAGAAATGCGAGTGTTTTTATCCAACCTCATGTTTGATTATTTACCCTTAGAAGATAAGCAGAGCCAAGTTAAACTGCATTGCATAAAGTAAACCAGTTTATATGCACTCACTCTCTCACTGGTCACTCCAGTGTGCCAGAGGTTCCTACCTTCATAATGGGACATGATGTCCCAAGATGCAGATTATTTTTAAGAGGTTTATTGTGATATGTTTTACATGTCATAAAATTTACCCATTTCACGTGTACAATTCAATGATTTTTAGTAGCTTTACTGAGTGGTGCACCATCACTGTACCCAGTTTTAGAAAATTTTCACCCCCCTAATAAGATCCCTTGGGCCCATTTATACTTAATCCTCATTCCCACCCATTTACCTCCATCTTCAGCCCCAGGTAGTCACTAATCTACTTTCTATCTCTATTTATTTGCCTTTCGTATAAATGGAATCATGTAACAGTTGGTCTCGTATCTGGCTTCTTTCACTTAACATCATGTTTTTGAGATTCATCCACAAAGTAGCATATGTCAATAGTTCATTTCTTTTTGATACTGAATGGTATTCCATTGTGTGGAGATACACACACACACACACACACATTTTGTCTGTCTATTCCCCTGTCCATGAACATTTGGGTTGTTTCCACTTGTTGGTTGTTATGAATAATGCTGCTATGAATATTTATGTGCAAGTCTTTGTGTGAACAAATACTTTCATTTCTCTTGAGTATATACCTGGAAATGGAATTGCTGGGTCATATGGTAATTCTGTGTTTAACTTTTTGGAGAAGTGGCAAACTGTTTTCCAAAGGAGCTACGTCATTTCATATTCCCCCCAGCAATGTATTAGGGCCCCTGGTGTAGATTTAAGAGAAACGGCTTTCAGATGGCAGGGCTGGAAGATTGTAAACACATAAAGGTAGGTCAGTGCCTCACACTTTATAACATAATAAATATCCGTTGAATGTTGACTAAGTTTTATTTAGGATTTTGAAAACTCTTCCCAACTGCAATCTCAAAGAAACTCAGCCTGTCATAATTGGGCACTTTTTTTTACACCCTCTTAAAATTTCGCATGTAATGTTTATTACTGTTTTTTTATGACAGAGTAATACAAAGAAGAAATTTTAAAAATTGGACCATAATCTTCTCCATCCATGTCGATATATTTTAAAGCAATACATGTATAAGGTTAAAAAATTAAAATAGTATAGATATGTATAAAATGAAGAGTGAGGGCCTTCTTCCTGTCTCCCACCTTACACTTCCTTGTCTCAAAGGTAACCACTTGCCAAGGTTTGGGGCTTTGTTCTTAGGCTATTGTCATTTAAGGCAAGCATCAAGTTGTTCGTTGATTTGTTTTTCCTTAGATTACTCTCCTTGTCATACACATACTACATAAGTGTGTTAGATGTGGCGAAATGAAGCACGTCATGACGCTGTAATGAGGATTGAGCGTGATCGTACGGTACTTGACTGCACACCCTACAAGAGCTCCATGAATGGAAGACGTTATTCTCATAAACCACATTTTTTCCAAACTTCTTTGCAGAATAGCTATCTACCAATAAAGTGACCTACACAGGTTTAACATTAATGGATAAATAAATGCATCAGAACACAACTTTTTTAAGATGACCTTAGCGAAGTGGACTCATAGTGTTAAATGGAGGGATTGGTTTCTGACTGAGCCGTCCTCAAGCAATCCATTCATCTTCTTATCTCGTCTGTTCCCCTCTTCTAACTGGATGATCCCAGATAGGCCCCTAATCAGATGAGGTGGCAATATCTGGGCCACCCTATGAAGAGGTCACAATAGTGATGAGACCTGTTTAAAAGGAGAAGAGGCCAACGTGGAGAAATGAAAATGTGAAGTTGGAGACAATGAGTAAGGAGATGGGGAGAAAATAGAAGAGAGTTAGAAAAAGAGAAGGGAAAATAGTGAGGTATATTAAAAGAGAAAGAAAAAAGTGCCAATTTACCATCATCCTGTGTGAACTTCTGCTTCTCTCCTGGCAGATGCACCTCCTTGGCTCTCCCTGTGCTCGTCTGTGTTCTGTCAGTGAGGTCTCAGGCACTGACATGGGTGGCTCATATGCCCCTTCTTCCTTAATGGAGATATTGATTTGTGTATAAATGTTGGTGTTTTCTTTCTTTCTTTTTTTTTTTTTTGAGGAAGATTAGCCCTGAGCTAACATCTGCTGCCAAGCCTCTTTTTTTTTTTTTTTTTGCTGAGGAAGACTTGCTCTGAGCTAACATCTGTGCCCCCCATCTTCCTCTGCTTTATACATGGGACCCCTACCACAGCACAGCTTGCCAAGCGGTGCCATGTCCACACCCCAGATCTGAACCAGCAAACCCTGGGCCCCCAAAACGGAAAGTGCACACAACTGCTGCACCACCAGGCCAGCCCCAATCTTGGTATTTTCTTAAATATGTTTCTTATATATGTCTTATATATGTTTCCCCATTTATATCAGATATCCATATTTGTTATCTTCTGGATTTTTCAAATTATGTCTTCTGTCCTATGCACTGAGTTAAAAACTGTGCAGAACCTCAGAAATAGGCTAATTTTGGTGTCTGACTATGAAGGATTGTTATCTGAAAACAGTTATCTTGTGATCCCGCAGATTGTCTTGAAGCCCCTAGTGAGTAGTGCTGTAAAAGGTGTATTGTGAATTGAGTTGCTGTTTATCGACAGTGATGAAAAACTAACTTATCATGACAACTTTTATTATCACCATTTTTTTTCTATAATTCATTAGGAAACAACTCCTCATTTGATCCTAACAACTTAAATATTGTGCTGGATGCTTTATATAACATATAATGTGGTGCTCTGAGAGCCTGTTATGAACTGTAAAGAATATATTTCTTTCCCTTCCTCTCTCAATAATCAAGTTCTGTGGTATATAAGGTTGGACTTGTTTTGACATGCAGTTGGTAGATTTCTTAACGCTTGTTCTTTTTTTTTTGAGGAAGATTAGCCCTGAGTTAACTGCTGCCAATCCTCCTCTTTTCGCTGAGGAAGACTGGCCCTAAGCTAACATCCACACCCACCTTCCTCTACTTTATACGTGGGATGCCTACCACAGCATGGTGTGCCAAGCGGTGCCATGTCCGCACCCGGGATTCTAACTGGCTAACCCAGGGCTGCCAAAGCAGAACGTGCGCACTTAACCGCTGTGCCACCAGGCCTGCCCCTTAACGCTTGTTCTTGATTTGATCAGAATCTTCTCTGAAAATTTTACAAAGCATCACAACATCTTTTCTGAACTCAAATTCTAAAATCATAAAATATCAGGCTTTTCATCAGAACCTATGAGATGAGAGAATAATAAATGGCATATGAGCTAGGAGAAAGGCAGTGTTTAACCATTGATAATGACCAGAGAGATTCCCTCATGTTCTCACAACTGGCATTTACTAAAAGGTTCTGTGTGTTGGGCACAATGCTGAGTGTCATGGCAATCACCAAGACGCAGAAGATAAGGCCTTTGCCCGTAAGGAAAATAGAGTAGACAAAAGGAATAGTTTGTTTTGAGATTTGATCTTCTTTCAAAGAAGAGACTAGGTAACTCCAGAAAATATATCAAAGCTTAGAAAAGATGAGATAATATCATTTCTATGTCCTAGACACTGTTCAAAGTACTTTTACATATATGCATATAATGATGTAGGTACTATTATCATCACATTTATGCATAACAGAGACACAGTGACTTACTTGCCCAAGGTCCTAACAGCTGTTGATGTGTTGGACCCAAAATTCAAATGCAGGTGGTATAATCTGAACCTGCCTCCTAAAATCGTTCATTATAGAAGCTCACTTGACTTAGGAAGAGCAAAGATGTAGGAGGAAAAGTGCCTCCCATTAAGTGTCTCTGCATTCCTGAGTAGATCTCTTCACTTTTATAGGTCTGTTTTCTCAACTATGAAACTGAGACTCATTTCGATTCTACCTTTCTAAACATTGAAAGGATTTCTAATGTTCTGAAGGAGAGGGTAGAGGGAGCACCGTTAGCTATCAGTGGGGCACTGGTACTTTATGTATTGTCAAACACAGGTACCTCTGGATACTTTGTATTCATCAGTGTTCAGACCTGACCTTAGGAAACTTAATGGTTTCAGTTGCAGCTTTCCACCGACAGCAGTTATCCATAGATTCCAATTCTTAAAACCATAGTTGGGTTCTTCTTTGCACGAGTACAGAGTGTTTCTGTAAAGTAATGTGACTGATTTGTTTTAAAAACATGCAGTGTTCTTTAAAAGTAGTCACCCAAGGAACCCGAGAACTTTTCCAAAAATGCTGCAGTTGCACAAAATCTTTTTGAAATTCTTTTTGCAGAGTTGCTTTCAAAGCCTGGAGCCCATTCTTTGAATAGTCATACAGTTGGCAAGTCCTCTTCCTTTGAGAATGAATTCAATTTTTGGAGACAGACTGAAGCCAAATTTGGTGAATACAGTGGATAAGGACAGTTTAAATACCTTTAAACCACTCTGGATGGAATCATTTTTGATTCAAAACAAGATGTGACTATAAAATCATAAGACCGAGTTTCTGGTGATACTTCTAATCCAGTTTCTATACTTCCAAATTTAGGTTTATTATTTCATTACTTCATTCTGAAAACAGTGAAATCTTATAGTTATTATTCTGTCCTGAAATCATTTTTCAGTATTTATAATATATCCACATAGGTGTTGGGCATATCATAAGCATTAAGAAATACTTTGAGGATGCAAATGTAACATATGATGTCTTTTTCTTGAAGAGTATACCCTATGTATTATGGAAAACATAATTTTTGAAAAAATTTCCATGAGTTTAGACAGTGAAATAGTGAAAGTTCAACTATCACAATCTTCTTGTACTATCTTACTTCATTACACGTTATGAGAATTTGTGTACAAATTACATTTTTTCAGGTCCTCTCCCCATATGATAATTTTACACCAAATGGACTTTTTTCACTGCAGGCAAGGCACTACTCCTGACTTTCCCACATGACAGCTATCAGTTATCAGCACAAAGCCTTCCATTTTTGTCTCAGCGTTGCCTGCTCATTAATATCTGTGAGCTGATTGGTCTGCTCCCTGGTATGTCTTTGAGCATACTTAAGGACAGGCATATTTTCCTGTTCCCTGTTGTTGATCTTTGGTCAGAATGGATTTGTTAGCATAGCAGCTTTATCTGAGATCTGATTTTAATACTTCATTGTTCCGTAAATTTTATGTGGTATGTCTCCACTCTTTAATCCAGCGTAACTCAACAAGCACTTCCCTACCACTTACTCTATGCTGGGAAGAGAAGGCTAAATGAGATGGCTGTGATGCCCTTTAGGAGCTCCCAGTCTGGAGAGAGCAGGGCGGGACACACACATACCTACAACTAGTACTTTGTGATAAGAATTCCCCAGTAGTTATCAGATCCTAGTGGGAACAGAGATGTAGACACTTTGGGTTTTATTTATTTATTTATTTATTTTGAGCTGAGCTGACCTAAGAGGTGATGTTTGAGTGAGGTTGATGGATAAGAAAAAATTTGGCCTCAGCTGGAGGGAGAAAATTATTCCAGGCGAAGGAAGGATACTTGAAAGTTCTCAGTGGTGTTTTTGATGAACGCCTAGGGGTCTGCCGTAGCTAGACGGGCTGGGGCCAGGAGGAGGAGGGGCAGAACAGGGAAGAACTTGGAGTCCCCAATTAGAATTCTCCTCATTGCTTTGTTCTCTTTGCTTCACTTCCGGCTTTGGCGCCACTACTGATTCTTTGAAGTCATTCTCTCTGGTCTGCAGTTTCCTCTTCTGTAAAGAGAGAGGGCTGAATGGCCTGATTTGTTAGATCCCTTCCAACCTGAAGAGTATGAGTCTTTGAAGAAACTGCCCTACTTTTCTGTACTCTTCCATAGCCTTTGTGTCAAGAATTCTATCAGACTGAACAAACTGAGGAAAGCTTTTTGAATATGAATAGAATCCTTGCTTTCTTACTTGGTTTGGCCTCTTTTATTTTTTTTCTTCTATTTCTCCCCCTGGGTAAACTTATACCTGGTTAAGGCAAGACTGCCACTGGAACATACCTAAACTATCCTCTTACAAATTTGTAGATACACATCAGCATTCACATTGCATTCAGACAGCCCTGTTTTGCCCTCTGGCTGCAGGTGACAGAGCCACAGTGCCTTCTGGAGCAATCATAATAGAAATGTCTAATCAGGTAATTTAACATAAAACCTATAGCACAAATGGGGACCAAATTTGTTATCAGTAGAATTATACTTCAGACCTGGTATACTTCAGGTCTGAAAATAATCATACTGCACTTGAATAGAGAATACAATTTAAGGTTAAAAAGCCCTTTTCCTCAGAAATGAAGTGAGGGAAACTAGCTTACCACTTCAACTTCATAAGTATGATGGCATTTTTAGTATATTATAATATACTTTCTAATCTTTAAAGTACTTTTACTTACATCAGTAGTTGGAATTTAACACACATTTTTTTGAGAACCTACAATTGTTAGGCACCATACTATGTTATAAAGATATTGATACTGAACCTCTTAGTCTCAAGTTCATGTGCCCCATGTGCAGTAAGCCAATCACTGAGACACTGGTTCTTGGAGATGGAGAAAGGTTTATTCAAACTGGGCAAAACGAGAAGGCAGGAGGGTAGGTTCTCTCAAATCAACCTTAACAAGAGGAGGAAGCAGGGGCGTTTATAGAGCTAAGGGGCTTGGCAGGAGGAATTCCAGAGAAACAAAGGGGTAATCCATATTTCTTTCACTCCAGATAAGCCCCTGGGCAATCTGACTTCTGGGCATCAGTGGCAGCTAGGGGCTCGTTATCTGGTGATCATAACTTCCTTGAAGGCATTCTTTTTCTTCTGTAAAACAAGCTCATAAATCCTTGTGACCCTTGAGTTACCCCTCAGGTTAAAGAAGAAAAACAGCAAATTGACAAGATTAACTTCTTTTCATAACAAGTTCAAAAGGTAATCTTACTGAATATTTACAGTAACCCTCAGGTACCGGCTTCCACATCAGAATATGTTAGACATGGACCTTGCCCTCAAGAACATTAGAGCAATATTTTAATATGACATTGAATATGAACTTCAGTCTATTGTGATAAATAAGAATATGTACAGGCATTTTAAGAGAACAGTGGAGAAGAATCTAGCCCAGTGTGGGGATTGAGTAAAGATGACTTAGAGGAAATGATGATACCTAAGTTTTGAAGGAGGAATAGGAGTTAGCCAAAAAAAAAAAGAAAGGAGAGAGAAAGATCATTCTATCCAGAAAGAATGGCCTAAATGAAGACACAATGATATGAAACAATCTGGTGGCTATGGAGAACTCAGAATACTAGAACGTAAGATGTGGAATAGTCGGTGGCAATCCATGAGGCAGGAGCAGTAGACTGGAGGAAGGTCACAGAGGATGACCTTTTATGTTATGAGAAGGCGCTTGGACTTACCTGTAAGACAGAGAGAGCCACTGAAGGGTTTACCTAGAGATGTGGTACAGCAGGGATTTTTAGAAATGACTTCAGTAGTAAGGTTTAAGATAGATTTGATGGAGAACGAAACAAGAGGCAGGGATTAGCTGGCTGTGAAACAATCCAGGTGAGATAGTTTTAGCAGGAAAAATGGAGGGGAGAATAGGCTTGAGAAATGTCAAGGGCATCAAATTTGGAAGGACCAGGTGATGGATTGGCTTGAAAGAGAGAGGAAGCTAGAATGAGTCTTAGTTTCTCTCTCCAGGAAGGTGGCATGGATTGTGGTGCCGTTAATTAAGCCATGGAACATAGAAGGAAAAGGAGATGTGGGGTATTAAGATGATGAGTCAAGATTGGGATGGAGGTCTGTGCTATAATAAGAAATATATTTTGTCTTTGTCCCCAATTCTTGGCACAGAGACCCTAAACATTGGAATTTTCTGAGTGATAGGAATGTCTTATTCTTCATAATGAGACCCTTTTTTTTTTTCTGCTTTATCTCCCCAACCCCCCACCCCGTACATAGTTGTATATCTTACTTGTGGGTCCTTCCAGTTGTGGCATGTGGAACGCCACCTCAATGTGACCTGACGAGCAGTGCCACGTCTGCGCCCAGGATCTGAACCCTGGGCCTCCACAGCGGAGCGTGCGAACTTAACCACTCGGCCACGGGGCCGGCCCCGAGACCCTTTTGATCACAGCTGAGTTTATGCTAATGAGATGACTTAGGATAGGGCCCTAGATAGCCTCGGGATGAGGCTGGTCACCTGAAAGGCCAAGTGATTAGAGGTTGGCAGCTTTCAGCCCGATCCCCAACCTCCTGGAAGGGGAGGGGGCCTGGAGATTAAGTGCTGTAAAAACTCTTGACCAGCACTATTTGGTGAGCTTCCAGATTGGTGAATACGTCAAGGTGCTGGGAGGGTGGTGCACCCAGAGAGGGCTTGGAAGCTCCACAGGCCCCCATACCTTGCCCTATGCATCTCTTCCATCTGGCTGGTCTTGAGTTGTATCCTTTATAATAAATTGATAAATGTAAATTAAGCATTTCCCTGAGTTCTGTGAGCCATTCTAGCAAATGATTGAACCTGATGAGGGGGTCATGGGAACCCCTGATTTACAGCTGGTTGGCCTGGGACTTGGAGCTGGCGTCTGAAGTGGTGGCAGTCTTGTGGGACTGAGCCCTTAACCTGTGGATCTGTGCTGACTCCAGGTAGTTAGTGTCAGAATTGAATTGAATTGTTGGATACCCAGTTGGTGTCTGGAGAACTCAGAGAATTGGTTGTTGGTGTCAGAAAACACTCCAGAAGGTCAGAGCTGGGAGATAGATTTGAGCATTGTCAGCATATAGGTGATAGTTAAAATCATGAGAGTGGATGTAATTTTCCAATGGAGAGAAGACTAGAGGACTAAAGAGAGAACCTAGGAATGATCCTATTTTGGGATAAAGGTCAAAAGAAGAAGCCACAAAGGTGATGGAGAGTAAATAGCACAACAGAAAACAAAACAAAAATAAAATTAAACAAAATAGAATAGAAACATAAACAAGGGGAGGAGACTCTCAAGATCGTCAACAGTGGCAGGGGCTACCAATAGCAGCATTAACAGAACACCTGAAATGCCATTGGCATTTAGCAATACAAAGGTCACTGGTAAACTCTGCCAGAGAAATTTTGGTGGAGCAATGGGAATGGAGGCCAGACTATAGTGAACTGGGTTAGTGGGAAGCGAGGAAGCAGACACATTGTGGGTAGACTATGGCTTTGAAACTTGTCTGAGAAGTGAAGGACAGAGAGGAAGGTAACTAGAGGAAGTGAGGTCGAAGGAAGGTTTTGGTTTTTAGATGGGAGAGCCTTGTGAGCCTGTACGTAGACTAGGAGAAGGAGCCAGCAGAGAGGGAAAAGACGAAGATGTCGCACAAAGATGGAATAAATAACTGATGGAACAAGCCCAGGGGTATCAGAAAATGGGCTTGAACATCGAGAGGAGAGAGACCTTGTCTTCTCAAACTGGAGGCACATACAGATGCAGTAGATGCAGACATAGGTAATTTTAGATCGGGGACAACATGTGACTGCACTCGTCTGAATACTTCAATTTTCAGTTTTCTTAGCAAAGTTGTGACATGGCCCTTTTCATCCAGAGGAATGAGTTGTGTTTGGTTAGGGGCTTGAGGACCACAGCAAGTGTTTGGAATATGAGTTGAGGGAACAGGAGAGGAAGATGTCCAAGGACTGCTGAGGGCCCAGCTGTGACAGAAAAGGCACCAATCCACAATAAGGGCTAGTTTTTCTCTCTTCAGCAGTGCTCCGAATCCGGGGACTAAAAGTTAAAAAGGCTAATTTTGAGCTGATCGTGGGGTGTTTGTGGTGAGTGGGTGCAGACGGACTGGCATAATTGGAAACTGAAGGTGATCAATCACGTATATGGTCTGAGCTGCTTGAGGAAATAAGTCCAAAATGGATTGATAGACTAGAAGAACATGGAAGTATCAAGGACTGTTGTCTGTCGCTGAGGCTGAGAAATACATGTGGTAGGAGTGAGAATTGGAAGGATAGAAGATTCTGGGCAGACAGTGGGAGGTTAGAGATGTCATATTGACAGAGGATTTCTGTATGGAGCAGCCAGAGCAATGATGAAAGCCAGGCATTGACAAACTGAAAGTAAAGGTCAGTGGAGTTAATGCCAAGCTGTTGGATGCCGTCCCACATGGACATTGAAGGATCCAGGTGCCAGAGTTCTCAAGAAAAGGAGTGATCAGTGTGTTGGAGGATGAAGGCAAAAAGGAGTGATCAGTGTGTTGGAGGATGAAGGCAATAAGGAACAGCAAGGGTAACCCACAGGAGTTGGACTTCTGTATGCTGAGTATAGGTGAAAATTGATTTTATTTTTTAAACTCAAGTGAACTAACACAAAAACAATTAGAAACAAGAGTATTGAATAAGTTGATAAATTACCAGAAGAATTTTTTAAATTAATTACCTTTCTTGCCAACAGTAACAAAGTAAAAAAGTAAATTGGAAGAAAAGGCACAGGCAAGCAATAAAAAATATGGAATACCCAGAAATAAGTTTAATAGGACTTAAGGTGAAACAATAGACCTGCTAAAGGAAGTGACTTAAATGGAGAGATTTACCTTCTTTAAAAGGAAAACTTAACATTATAAAGATAGCTGTGTTCCTTACATTTATAAGTTCAATGCAACCAAACAAAATCTCAATGACTTTCTTGAGAAAACATTACAGAATGATTCTAACATTCTTCTGAAAGAAAAAGCATGTAAGAGTATCAAGGCTAAACCTAAGTGATAGAAGATAGATTCCTGGCTTGTCATGGTGTATTCTCAAGCTATAGGATTTAAATTTAGCACATTAACCCATTAACTCCTAATCTCATCATCAACAAACTTCTTTACCTGAATATTTACATCAGTCGTAATTTTGGAACAAACTCATTCAAAACCGTAGTTAAAGTGCATTTTCCAGGGTACATTCAAATTACGCATTATAAAATTTCTGAATTTTCCTGTGAGCCTCCTGTTTAAAATTCCTCCCTAAATCCCTAAAAATGATTATTCCCATACTGCTCTAGTTTAAGGTATTGTGCATAACTGGTGTCTCAAAATCCAATGTGGTCCCTTTTCCTTCTTCTCTTTTGAACAGAACTTTGAAAGAAATTATCATCTTTGATTATAAGAGGCTCGTTATAGTAACCGTGACAACCACAGATCATAGCAAAAAATAAAACAAAAATCGCCAGTAATTGTATCTCCCGAAGAAAACTGAAACGTGGTTTGTATTTGGTTTTGGATGGTGCATTTAACTAATATAGAAACTTCATTCCTGAGGGTAGCATTACATATTCATTATTAAAGGGGATTATTTTTCCAAACTATGAGTTTGTGCTGATAATTTACCACTCTGTCCCAACCCCCCTTATGGGAATGCTGGGTGAAAGAAACAAAAGTAATTGATTCCCTTCCCACTTGGCCCAATAGTCTTGGCTTGGTTGACACTCAGTAGTTCCAAGATTTTAGTGAGTATAAGATTTAAGTCTTTAAGTAGGGCTAAGAATGTGCATTTTACAAGCCTCCCACCCCCAACCCCCAGGTGTTCCTCACATAGAAGTTCCTTAGGCCCCACTTTGAGAACTACTAATTTGTGGGGTTCACAGACTGATCTTACCAGAAACCGTATGGCTCAAGCACACCTAAAATGACCTGTCATGGAGGAGAGAAAAGTTCTTCGGCCTTGTTTGTATTCTCAGTCCTGGTTTAGGTAAGTGTGGTTTCAGTCTGTGTATTTGTGTCCTCCACCAGGGTCCTATTAATTAGGTAAAAGACAGCTGTCCCCTCCACGCAAAACGGTGAGACTGCAGGGCCTGCCCACATCCTCTTTCACATCGTTCCAGTTGCCTCCAAGGACACTTTGTACCCGGACACCTACTGTTGTCCCAGTGAGATGTTGACACAGTTGATGACTTTCCTGCACAGGACCTTTGCTCTCTCCCCTCCGTAAAACCGGCTTTCTCTCAGCTGTGATGGAAAGACGCCATCAGTGACTTCACACGTTTGTGTTGTTAGGTTCATAACAGTAAAAGATAGAGATGCCTTCTAACACCCACCCTCCCATCCCCCATCCCCCACCCCCCACCCTATCCTGGCTTACATTTTCAAAGATTATTCCAAAGAAATATAGGTGAGGCACATGGGGTGGGGGCTGGAGGGGCATGCATACCCCGCACAGTGGTAAGGCAATTCAGGGACAATACAAAAGAGGAGCCCTTCCCATCATCTCTCACTATTGAGCAAACCATACTATGCAGCTAGCTGACTTAAAAAGAAGCTGGCCTTCCAGCTTAGAAGATATTTCTTCAGTGTCTTTTCTAAGCTAACCTGGTATTTGGTATCTGAAACCAGTCAAGGAGAGGGGAGGAATTATTGTTACATGTAAGAGCTGTTTTTCATAAACAGATTTATATAAGTTTTCTAAGAATTGGCAAGAACCTTGGGTCTGGCCTGGTGGTGTAGTGGTTCAGTTTGTGCACTCTGCTTCAGTGGCCTGGGGTTTGCTGGTTCAGATCCTGGGGGTGGACCTACACACCACTCATCAAGCCATGCTATGGCAGCATCCCACGTATAGAATAGAGGAAGATTGGCAACGGATGTTAGCTCAGGGCCAGTCTTCCTCACCACCAAAAAAAAGAAAAAAATTGGCAAGAACCTCTTGCAAAGATAAGGGGGAGGTATTATTTGTGGCATAAATTTATGATTGACAACTTCTGAGAATCTAATACTTTTGAGAGAGCAGATCTTTGCCCGTAGAACTCCATACTGCTTGCTTTTGAGATGGATGCAGAATTGTTAGTTTTCTGTGCTCAGGAAGTCTGCTCTAACCCTGCAGTTTCTCAAAGGCAAATGAGCATATCTTTGGGAAAGCCCAGACAATGTCACAGCCCAAGGCCTCAGTGACACACAGTATGGATGGGCAGAGGAAATGGACACTGAGCTATCACATCACCACCTGTGTCTGCTGCTCAGGTTTCTCTCAAGAGTGTCCCTTAGATGGGGTTGGGGGATCGGAGAGGAGCAGCTGCAGCATGAGGCCAGGCAGGATACGGGTGTGGCTCCATCCCCCCACCTAGAGTCATGATAGCTGATGCAGTTAGCTACATTCTGCTCACAATTACAACTAGCTTCTTGTTGACCTGTGTAATTGCAAATCTCTTTTCCTTCATCCCCAAGAAAACCTAATGTGGCCCAGGTGTTGAGATTAGGGAATGTCATTTCTATTTCTGCCTCTCCCCAGAGTAGCCCGAGCTGCTAGGCCCCAAGAGAAAAAGGACTACAGCACGTGGAGATATCAAAGTGAGTAGCTCCTGTTGCCAAGCTGGCGACAGCCATGTAGACGAATGCAGGGAATGTGAACTCTCCCAGGTCCCATTCTGGGTACTCAAATATCCAGCAATGTGCCTAGAGATGACTTAGTCCACTGCAATCCTAAATTCTGGAGAGGAGGAAAAGAAATTTTCCCTCTCCCCGTCTGACTTCTTAGCTGAGATTCCTATAATGAAAGATAGATTAACAAGAGAAAAGCAAACAGAAGTTTATTAACATGTATATGTCATGTATACATGGGACATGCCCAGGGAAAAATGAGTCACTTCCCAGATGGCTTAGAATTTAGGAGTAAATACCATCTTACGAGGGAAAGGGAGGGGGGTGTAGGCCTTTCAGGAGAGAGTCAGGACTTTTTAGGAAAGATAAAGGGCCCATAGAAGAATAGACGGGAAGTATGATAGTGTGTGGCAAAGTTTGTCTGGGTGTGATGTCGACTTCTAGTCTCTCTCTCGTGATGAGTCAGTCCTCCCTGGTTGATGAAACTCTTGAGGAGATTTAGGACAACTGAGTTCCTTTTAGAGGGTCTGTCTATGGCAGATAAGGGGAGTTAGAGAAAGCCTCTCCCTGCATTTGCTGTTCCACAGGTGCCTATGGCTCTAAATAATCAGTCTGCTGAAGTGGCATCGTTTGGGCGGGCATCTCCTGCTACTCTTCCATAATAACACATAATGCTGATATTTTCCCTGAAGAGCAGCTAGATTTCACTTATTTTTTTTTTTTCCTTTTTCTCCCCAAAGTCCCCCGGTACATAGTTGTATATTCTTCGTTGTGGGTCCTTCTGGTTGTGGTATGTGGGATGCCGCCTCAGCGTGGTTCAGTGAACAGTGCCATGTCTGCACCCAGGATTCGAACCAACGAAACACTGGGCCGCCTGCAGCGGAGCACCCGAACTTAGCCACTCGGCCACGGGGCCAGCCCCAGATTTCACTTATTTTTTTTAATCAATTACAATTGTTAATCTTTTTTGGGTTTGATATTGGTATTGTGTTTATCTTTTGTAAAAAAAGGAATTCTTATCTTCTAAAGCTACATACTGCAATGGTTACAGATGCAAAGATAACGTTGGGATTTGCTTCAAAATAAATCAGAGGTGGGAGGAGTGGGCAGGGATATGACTGAGACAAGACTAGGAATGAGTTGATAATCATTCTTCTGTCTACTTTGTATATGTCATAAAATTTTCATAGTAGGTGGTTGGAAAGTTTTCTAATCACTTACAAAAACACTCAGTCAACTATGATGTAACTTAACTATTAATCTCAAAAAGTAGACCAGTCTGAGTTTTTCTAATGAAATCTATGACTGATCCTCAGCCATTGCCACTGTTCCTTTTGTCGATGCCACCTAGCTTCATTGGTCCGATAGAACATGCATACACTCCCGTAAGTGCCTTTACCCAGAATTTTTTAAATTGAGAAAAAAAAAAAAAGCATGTGTTTCCTAAATTCAAGTTTGATGTGACAGAGAGCCACTCTGTGTAGTGCAGCTGTGTACGTGTAGCCCTTGCTGTGGGGGGAGGACCTGGTGTGGAGGCGAGAAGGTTGGGCTCTTACTCAGACGCTGAAATATGATAAACATCCCTTCTGAAGATGCCACTCCCAGAAACTGCATTGGGCTACTCTGAGGAAGCCACAGATCATGGAATAGATTCTTTTCCTTGAGCCTTACCCATTTCAGAGGTGTAAAATGAAGAAAAGCAATCCTATTTTCTTCCAGTTTCTTGGAATGTGCACTATCTAAGCATTGCCCTTTAAACTCTTAACAAAGTAAAGTCAACTAAGGCATGATGGCCACTCGCAGCCATAAGGACAGCTCATTTGGCCTTAGGAAGGCAGACTGCGCTACCTTTCACCCAGTTTCACGGGAAGAAACAGTAAAGCTTCCTCAATGGAAATGTTTCTTCTTTGCCCACAACCTCTGCAGGATGGATTTGTCAAATCTTTGGTTGGAAGAATTGGAAGGGCGGCCATTGCCTCACTAAAACTGCCCCTGACTGGTTTGGTCTAAGTTTGCCAGAACACGATCCAGCCCCCAGCAGAAAACTTCTCTGGCCTTTCCCATGCCAGTTTTCCCAAGTCCAGGAATTCCGAGTGAAGTCCATCCTTTCCTCTTGCTGTTTATACTGTCTGGTGTAGCCAAAGAGGCCTCTGTGCTAGAAATCAGAGCACCTAGCCTCTAGTGCAAGTTTAAGAAACATGAAGTAACTTAAGGGAAATGAGTGGAGCACCTTCCCCCTAGGAATACTTAGACATCCCAGCCTCAGACCCTGCCCTCCAGAGGCTTATGGTCTAAGAAGGGGAAAGACAAGTAAACAGCAGCCCCTTCATAACTTTAAACAAACCCCATGTTAAAGCATACAATTGTTGTGGCAGTCATACCTTGTAGGGTACTGGGGAGGAACATTGAAAAAAGGAATGTCAGTCCTCAGAGCACAGAGGGGTTGGGGTAGGCTTCCTATAGGAGGAGACCCCCGCCGGAGCTAAATCTTGGAAGATGAGCAGTGCTTGGGGCAGGGGGCGGGGGGCGCGGTTAGGCAGCCCAAGCCAGGGTTGGGGAAACATGGCAGGAGGGTAAAAGCCAGTGAGGGAGGCTCCAGATTGCAGAGGGCCTCCTGTACTTATCTTCAGCTTTATCTTGTAGGCAGTAGAGAACCAAAAGGGTTTTAAATGGGGTGGGGGTGGGGAGATGATGTGAATATCATATCATATTTGGGCTTTTCAAAGATAACAGGGCAAAGTATCTTCCATGTAGATGGAAGGAGGTGTGAGACGGAAGAAGCAAGTGTCACATACAGCTTAAATGAGAGAGGAAGTTATAGTGGTCCAGGCAGGAGGCGCTGAGGAGCCTACCTAAGCCAACAGAACTGGAAAGAACAGAAGTGGGCACTGCTGGAAAATATTAAAGAGGCACAATCTACAGCCAGCCCTGGTGGTCTAGGGGTTAAGATTCAGCACTCTCACCACCGCAGCCTGGGTTTGTTTCCCGGTCAGGGAACCACACCAGTCGTTGGTTGTCATAATGTGGTGGCTGCATGTTACTATGATGCTGAAAGCTATGCCACTGGTATTTCAAATAGCAGCAGGGTCACCATAGTGGACAGGTTTCAGTGGAACTTCTAGACTGACGGACTAGGAAGAAGGACCTGGCCACTCACTTTCCAAAAAATTGCCCACGAAAACCCTGTGAGGGCCAGCCCCATGGCCTAGTGGTTAAGTTTGGCACGCTCTGCTTCGGCAGCTGGGGTTCAGATCCCAGGTGCGGACCTACACCACTCATCTGCTAGCAGCTACGCTGTGGCTGCAACCCACATACAAAGAAAAAAAGAGAGGAAGATTGACAACAGATGTTAGCTCAGGGTGAATCTTCCTCAGCAAAAAAACAAAAACAAACCCTGTGAGTAGCAGTGGAGCATTGTCGATATAGTGCCAGAAGGTGAGAGAATGGTGCAAAAAGAATGGGCATGCTTCCACTCTGCTGTACACAGGGTCACTAGGAATGGGAATTGACTCAAGAGCACTGACAACGAAATCCACAGGTCTTAGTGTCTGACTTGATTTGGTGGGAGATAGATAGTCAGAGTATGAGAGTAATGGAGGTTCCAGTGTGGTCCCTCAACACTCTCATCTTGAAATATGAGTAACGCCTGTCCTACATACTTGCCTCATAAGGTTGGCAGGAGGGCTAGTATGGTATTGTGGTGTGGGTGTGAATGCTCTTTGAGAACAGCAATGCAAATGTAAAGTCCCCTGAAAAATCCAGTAGGAAGGAGTAGTGAGGAAGAGGGAAGAGGCAGAGAACAGATATTTTCCAAAACAATATATTTTAGCACAGGTAGAAAAAAATGCTTATTTGTGGTGGGAGAAATTAAGGGCAGGGAGTAAGGATGTCAGATTTAAGATTTAATAAAAAATCTGTTTAGACTTACTGCTTATTTCCTTGGAAGAGGTACTAATTGTCATTTATAAATTACATTAATTCTAATTCTTCTATCCTATGCCAGTTAGTTATCTTTAAAATATTGGGATAAACATTTCTTTTCAACAGCAGTGAGGAGTTATTAGTTCTCTAATTATTCCATGTTTTGATATATATGATAATTATAATATAATTATAATATAAATAATGACCATGTGGAATAATTCCATGTCGTTGACACTAGTGTATGTAAAACACAGGGATGGGTTCTGGGGCAAAACAAATTCAGAGAAGAGACAGTTAATAGGTTTACTTTCATTAGTAAGTTACATTAACGCTTTTGAAACTCACAACTTGAAATAACTAAAAATGTACTTTTTAAATTTTTTTCCGTGGGATAGCATGAACTATTCTTTCCTTAAGGAAATCTATCTAGTTTGGAGGTCTTTTGGTTAAACCAAGGCTTTTACAGAAAACTGTTTGCTCTAATGTATAGATAGCCCATTTTTAAAAAGTGACAGTGCTTGTCTCATCTAGAAGTTGAGTCCGGTTAATTTTTCGTTGGAAAAAAAGGAATCCCAAATTTTCATAATACACAGCATTTAAGCAAAGAAAATTTTCAAGTGTGCTAATGACGTCCATAATGTCCCATGCCCATTTTGATTCCTGGGGGTGATGTGGCATGAGCTCTGAAACTGGCCTCTGGGAAGTTCCTATAGAGCCCAGCCCTGTGAACGTCCTGAGCCTCATATGCAGAGAATTCTGAACTATGGCATCTGAGCACAGGAGATTGAGGAAGTGGTCATGCCGAGGCAGGCGGGGAAGCAAAAGAGGGACAGGTTTCTAGAGCGCTCTCTGGTGCTATCTTGGATTCTTGTGGCAACTTTTAACTGTGCTGCAGTGCCCGCAATCTCAGTCTTTTAGCTCTCTTGCTTTTTATCTTTTTTTTTTTTTCCCCTACATGGAACAGATAGACAGAGTTCCAGGAAATGAAGGGTATGAGAGGAAAGAAAGCTCTTCAGTCAAGACAGATGACAGCCAGGGAGGCAGGAGGTCGCTCATCTCTGATGCTTCAGGTCCAATGCCTTCTCCAGCAGCTCAGGGCCAAGGAGCGCCCCGCGTTTCCACGGGGCCGGGAGGTGGGTCCTCAAAAACAAAAGCAGACGTTCTCTCTTCCCAAGTCTGCTTCTAATGGCCCTGGGTTTTTTGTGGTTTTCTTTTTTAACCTTTAAATGTTACTGTGCTATTAACAGGTAAAATATTCTCTTCTGGCTAAATACATGTATTTCTGGCATGATCCATTCTCCCCCCCCCGAATAAAACTTATTATCATAGGTATAGTAAGAAGAGAAATGAAATGTAATTCAAGAGAAATTTGTACTCACGGAAAAGAATATTCTGCCCACGAAGTTGACTATGCTGTCTCGCTGTGTTGACTATGTGTCTCGCCTCTCTACCTCCTCCCTTTTCCCCGCCTCACTATGCCTGGTCCTCATTCCTTGTCTTTACTAGAAGAGTCCTTCAAATCAGGTCTCCGTACCATTACTCTCTTCCAGTACCCATGTATCAGAAGATACACTGTTTTCTCAGGAGTACCGTTTTCATAAAGCTGTGCCTCATCTCAGGAAACCCTGGCAGGGTCTGTTCTCTCATAAATTCGGAACTCCTCCATCTCTAAGTTCAGCGCCTCAGCTGCCCGAGTCCTCATCATTCTACTCACCTATCAGGTTCTTATACTACAAACACCTTCTCTCTGGCGTTCCTCATATACAACTTACTTGTTCTTTCCTTTCTTCTTCTTTGTGTACTGTAACTTTTCATGACTTTTGCCTGAACTCCTCATGCTCCCAATTTTGTATAATCTTTGGTCCTCTCTTCCTTTAAAATGGGGTTCCAAGTTGATATTCTTTGTGATGGACCCCACTTAATTCTGGAAACTCCAAAATAGAGGCATTAACATTTTTTATTTGGGGTTTTAATGGGGTTGATATCAGAGTGGGTTTTGTTTTTAATGTGTGTGCTTAATCTCTTCATTTCAACTGTAAATCTATTGAGATTAGGGACAGTCCTTAGATGTTGGTTCTTCCTCAAAACTATGTGTGTTTCGATTTATCACAGGTATAGGATCTCTTCTGGTGTAGAGGGGCTTAGAAATAGACCAGATTCCTATTTGAAATTTTTAGTTGTAGCCCTACCCAAAGCTAAGTGAAAGAACTTCTTAATTATCCTTAATGTTTACAATCCCTGCTCTGAGGAATAGGCATACTTGTGAATTTGACCAGTTGCAAGTCCAGTGCATGTAAACAGCTTCGCTTCATTTTGTCATTCAGAATTGTCTTTAATTCCAAATGGCTTTTTTGAATTACCACATGGCATATTCTTTTTCTGTATTACCTCTCAAGAAAATAGTCCCAATGACCCAATTGCGCTCCATAATCTAGTTTATAGCTTATCTATAGATATTATAGTTATCTAATTTGTAGTTATTTCTAAATACCTGAGGTTCTTTTCAATCTTATTTGCTATTTATGATATTTTGAATATTTGCCATAATAGCTGAAGATTTGTTAATATTGTACTTTCTCTAAATGTTTTTTCCTGGATTTAATGCCATATCTTGCATTCCTATAATTCTGTTTTGGTATGTTTTTCATTCCACTTTTAAAATCTAATTCTTCCCCACACACACCCTTCAGGCCAAAAGCCTTAACTAAATAGACGTCCTCTAATATATCTTAGGTGTATGAAAAGGAGTTTATTCTCACGTTCAGCAATTGCTGATGAAGAACAACTTCAAAAAAGGAGTAGCGATAGAAATTCAAAAAATATTTAAAGTCCCTGCCCCTGAGAAGATTATATTCTAGTTTGAAGGCGATATAATAAATAACATATTTTTAGATGTTTTGTTAGCTCTGAGCAATGCAACATACAAAATACTATTTACATGCTGAGGGTGTAAATAACAAAAAGGCACTTACTATCTGCAGCATCAATCTGTCCTGGAAATTGGAAAAGTCACTTGCTGCCTCTTTGATGCATTTTCTTGTCATTTTCCTTTGTTGTTTTCCACTTGTGCTTGGCCTCAAAATACCACTGCTAAGTTATTTAGTTTGATTATGATTTTGCTTACAGTTGTTTCCTCTAAAAATGAAGATAGTCTGTTCAAGTTTCCATATGGCTTCCAATTATTACTCACCTAACTAATAATCAGTTTGAAAACTAAGTTTGCACACAATGCTGATTCAGTGAAAGTGAAAAAACAGCCTTTTTCTCCCTTCTCCCACATACAACATGGCCCTCTTCCAGCAGAACTTGTAAATCGCACTTGAGAAGGAGTTTACTACGTAGGTTTTGAGATAAAATTTAAGCCTAAGCACTCTTTTGAATGCTAATTGTTGTCCTGTACTGCAGATATACTCAAAGTCATCCAGTCAAAAAGTATTAGTGGCAGAATTTCTTGTATCTAGCCATTGGAAGTAAAGAAATGGGGGCCAGTATCAAAAGGGTATATAATGGGACATGTCCTGGGCATGGAACAATGGATAGCTGTGGGTGCTTAGGAAGGAGCAGAGAAAGTATTCCAGGTTAGAAGAACCAAGAGCCAAAGCACAGAGGGAGAGTGGAACATGATGTAAGCGAGGCCATGGTGAGAAGACCAACATGGCTGGAATGGAGAATTCTTTTTGAAAAGTAGAGGGAGACTGCAAAACTGTAGAGGGTCTTGGCTTGTATCCAGATGCTGCAGTCTGATGCTCAATAGAAAGCCATTGTTGGTTCTGAAGCAGTGGCATGACATAATGGAGGCGATGTCTCAGGAGAATGAATCGAGCATTGATGTCCCAGAAGACTTGGAGAGGGAGACCCTGGAGATCACGGCTGTGTGTTCCAGAGGTTGACGGGGATCGTCTGCAGCTGCAGCTATTCTCTACTGTTGACTTCATCTTAAAACAGAGACAAAAGCCCTTCTGGGTTGTTGGGTTTTTTTTTAAAAAAAAAAAAGCTAGTTTGAGTTGGGTTTCTGTCCCTTCAGTATTAGAATCCTGACGATTAAATGCTTTTTGGAGTTATGTGCTTTGCCTTAGGCTTTGAAAGAAAAGCACTGATTTAGGAAAACAGAATTAGGAGCAGGTGTAAAGGAGGAAGTGATTCACATGATTGTTCTGGGACAATGACTTGTCCAGTTTAATGGGAACAGAGGGGAGCTCTGTGAGACCATTTTAAAGAGGTCTCTGGGGGCCCATTGGTGGCTGTGCTATGCCATTCCTCCGGCCCTAGGGTGGCAGCTGAGCTTCAGGTATTACTCGTTGCCATGGCAATGTGCTTGGGACTCAACATAAAGAGTTTCCAATTGGCGGAATCCTTCCTCTGCAGAGTCAGATACTCTTTTTGTTGTTCTTTTGGGCTCTTTTGGTTTTTTAGGTACAGCTTTCTATCTGCTAACAATATTTGTCTATCAAATCTAAAACTAGATTCACATGATCCCTCCCACCAGACTACATTTCCTCTTGTGTTCCCTGTAACCGTTTGTGGCAATGCTATCTTCTCCATCCCCCAGATAACCTCGAGGTTATCTTGGATGTTCTTTTCCATTGCTTGCTTTCTGCACTTGTTCTTGTGTTCTCTCTGGGTTATCTCTCCAGTGCAGTCTCTGCTTCTTGCCTTCAAACTTGTCCCCCTATCTGCCTCCAGCCTCCACACTCCCCAACGCCCTGTTCTTGTACACTGATGCGTATAGTCCTCCAGAAGCGCACATCTCATCAGGCCCCTCATGATGTATATGTGGGAAAAGGTGGGCACTTGATATCTCGTCTTTTCATTCCTTCGGTTTAAATATCTTCACTTAATCCCTACTGCCAACCAAATGAAGTCAGAAAGCAGCCCTCTCTTATCAGGAATCAAACTTCACAACCACCTAATTGCTGCTGCTTTCTGGTGTCTATACTCCAGAGAAAACCAAACTGTTAGATTCCTTGTGCATGTGTGACTCTCCCTTGTCTGCATGTTTTCGCTTCTGCCTTTCCTTGTATTTCTCATGCCCTTTTTTGATATCTTCACAAGTCCAAGTTATATGTACCCAGCTCAAATGTCAATCCTTCCACAATAAGTTTTGCTGCAAATACATTGTTTCTTTGGGTAGAGAAGTGGCACAGATGACTACCATGTGATAATGGAAGGTTTTGATTTTTTCCATCCAAAGAAACTGTTTTATTTTTATTGTTTTGTAAGACAAATGGAAATATAATTTACACTCTGGTTTCTTCTACTGAATTGTATTTCTGACACTTATAATATTTGTCTGCTAAGTTAGAAAAATATAGTGTCCCACCCTCACACAACATCATGGTTATTTCCCCCACAAAACTTCCCTGATTCTCTTCTTTACAATTAGAAGAGATTTCTGAATTCCCAAGACACTATCTTTCTGGCAGATATCCCTTATGCTTTATTTATGTGCTAAACTCAAATTCTCAGCACAGGCTGAGTCCTTTGAGAGTACAGCGTCTGGCAGTATGTTTTACACATAGTAGGAACTCAAGCATTTGAAGATTGTAAATCCACCTATTTTCTGATCTTTACGGTATTTTACATCTTTTCTGCATCTTCTTTACATCTTCCCACCTCTCCTATTCTCTATCTGCCTCCCCAGTAGCTTCTTTTAACTGTACCAATTTTGGTTGTAGTGGTTACTTCTTTATACATGTGTATATCCCTCGCTTTCTTAATTTTAGTCCTTATCTCTCAACTTCCTGTTTTGATGGAACATAAGAGTCAGCCCACTTACACTCATTCTCTGCCTCCCTCTCTTCCTACTCCCAGTGTTAAATAGGCATATCACTTTCTAGTTCCTATTTTCACACATTTATCTCTTTAAATAATACATCAGCGTAACTCTCATGTTAAATCAATTTGACTCTCCACTTTTCAGGATAAGAAATTAGTAACCTCTGCCCTTCTTTCACCTTCTCACCATTCTTTTTTTTTAAAGATTTTATTGTTCCTTTTTCTCCCAAAGTGCCCCAGTACATAGTTGTGTATTTTTAATTGTGAGTCCTTCTAGTTGTGGCATGTGGGATGCCGCCGCAGCATGGCCTGATGAGCGGTGCCATGTCCGTGCCCAGGATCCGACCCAGCGAAACCCTGGGCCACCGAAGCGGAATGTGCAAACTTAACCACTCGGCCATGGGGATGGCCCCCACACCTGTAGTTTAATCTAACATTTTTGACAACTTCTTATGTCCTCCTCCTCTAGCACCTCACTGGACTCTGACTGAACTCTGACAGATCACTATTCTCTTAGCGTCCATTGATGCCCATTATTTCTGAAACTACAGCTTCCTCTACTTTGCTGCACTAGTTAATATTGTACTTTACTTTCTACTTTCCATTTTCCAGAAATTTTGGGAAATCGCTCTCCTGTTGATGGTTTCCTCCATCGTTGTAAGCAGGATTATTACTTCTTTTGTACATAATCATTTTAACAGGCCTCAGAAAGGAGAGACAAACATTTGTGCTCCTGTTCTCCCCCCTGAACTGGAAGCCTGTCAGGTTTCATTAAAGGTTTTGCTGAAACAAAAGAATATTATGTTTTGGGGATGCCTTTTTTTCTATCTGCCATAGACTGTCAAGGAAAAAAATAGTTACTTTATCATTAACATTTTATTTTAACGTTACTGACCTCTAATATCTACTTAACTTTTCTAAATGTTTAAGATTATTTATTTAGAAAGTCAATTCTAGATTATTGCCAAGAATTGGTGATGCAGGTTTGATGATAATTGTTTTCCCTGAATGTTTTAATCAACAACCCCCTAGAAAACTTGACAAAATGTACATACCAACAGCTAATTCACAAAACAGGAAATTAAAAAAACACTCTTAAATGCATGAAAATACACTTAATCTTACCCGTAAGAGAAATGTAAATCAAAACCATGCTGGGATTTTTTTTTTTTTCCCACCTCTCACATTTACAAAGATAAAAACGTTTAATACTAATCATCATTAAAATTATTGTTATTATATGTGCCATGTGTCCTACTAGGCACTTTTTTTTTTTATTTAATACTTAGTTAATGAGAATGTGTAAACTGCTATATATTGTGGGCATGGGTCACAAAACCTCTACTGAGAGTAGTTTGGCAATAACTATAAAAGTTTTAAATTATCTGGCAATAAAAGTTTTAAATTATTTTATTTACGTTTTGAGACAGTGGTTACATTTCCGGGAAAGTATCCTTTGATATTTACACACCATAAATATACAAGGACATTTGTTGCAATGTTGTTTGTATTTGTCATAAGACTGACATCCACCTAAATGCCCATCAATAAGGAACTGGTTAAATTATAATTCACCCATGACAGTGGAACTCTATGCAGTCATTACAAAGAATGAGGAAGCTCTACGTGTAATGATACGGAAAAAGCACCAAGATGTAGTAGTAAAAGAAACCCAGCAAGATGTGAAGTAGCATGCTATCATTTGTGCTTAAAAAATACACACAGTCATGCACACAGATTCTCCCTAGAAGGACACACAGGAGCTGGGACAGTAGGCACCTTTCTGGACAGAAGCAGGACCACCGTGAAACTGAGGTAGAAGGGAGATTTCTTTTTCCATTTGTAACTTATGAATTTGTACTTGTGCTTCTAGTGCCTATTCAGAAATAAATGTGTAGATAGACAGATAGATGAAATGTAAAGTTTCTAGCAAAGATATCAGAATTGTAAGTGAAAGACTCTTCTTCCTGACATAAAAATCTGGTTTGGGAGATTCTGGGTTTACTTTGCAGTTGGAGAGGCTGAGGGGTCTTGGAGGGGTCCTGCTCTCCCTCACCACCTCCTGCACCACTCTGCACCCCATTCTGCTTCCTTCTTTTGGTTACTGTGATGTCTCTCTCTGCACGACGGCTGCTGCCCAGCGGTCCCCAGAGCCCTCCTCTCTCCCTGTTGCCTGTCTGCTTCCCAAGTGTTGCCGCCCCTGCTGCCGGCCATGGGGCCACTGAGCAGGCAGCATACCAAAAACAAGAGTCTGTGAGGCCCCAGGTCTTGGCAGTTCCAGGTGCAGCCTAGTTTTCAGTACAGGGCTTCAGCAGCACTCTATGTTCGCAGACCTAGCCTTAATCACAAGAATCCCATTTCTACGATTTTATCCTATCAGATCCTCTAGTGAAACATACCCTACCTTCAAGTCACTTCTAAGCCTTTGTTGGTCAAGACTGTGGTTTTAAGAAACGGTGATCAGGGATTTTTTTTTAATGATAGTGGGGTCAAACTGCCCTCACCCATATCACCCTAAGGGAGTTTAGTGACATTTTTTATGCCTTAGCTTATACGAATTTAACTTGAAGGTAGACTCAAATAAAGGGTTTGTCACTGTAACTAGAAAGGAACACAGCTTCCTGGACTAAACCCTAGTGAGGCACTTGTTTTCACGTACCTGAGAGGCGGCTTAATCACTCATCTGAGATGCAACTTCATCATCATTCTACCGCGTATCTGCTCACTTGACTTGCATGTGCTGCTGCCTGAATACGTGCATTGAAGTGACGGGAGAAAGGAGTGCTCAGTTTTCCTTAAATTCACAGAGACTGTCTCTGGGAGGAATGATAGTTGACCCCATGTAAGAATTCTAATTCTGAAAAGTTGTGAAATCTGAGTCAGGTCATCATCAGACTAATGAGGTCTGGAAATTGACAAATATTGGACTGTTGCTAGGGATTGTCCACCTGTTTTTTATTTTTTTGTAGATTGTGTAACAGTGTGTGGCAGTGTCTTATTGAAACCAGCACTTCCTAGCTCATAATAAAAATGCTGTCCCCAGGGGCCGGCCCCATGGCTGAGTGGTTAAGTTCGCATGCTCTGCTTCAGTGGCCCAGAGTTTCGCCGGTTCGAATCCTGGGCACGGACATGGCACCGCTCATCAAGCCATGCTGAGGTGGCATCCCACATGCCACAACTAGAAGGAGCCAGAACTAAAAATACACAACTATGTACTGGGGGGCTTTGGGAAGCAGAAGAAGAAGAAAAAAAGAAGATTGGCAATAGATGTTAGCTCAGGTGCCAATCTTTAAAAAAAAATAAAAATGCTGTCCCCAAATAGGTGAAGTCAGGCTTGGTTGGCATACGCATGACTATCTGTCTCACTGCTCTGAAATTCCTACTGAAAAGTTGTCAGGGCCCATAGCTGATGCTGGAGTTGGGTTGGAGATGGGAGAAGAAATAACCTGCCAAGGCCAGGTGAAGGTTGATCCTGTGTCCCAGCACCTTCTGCTGTTTCCGTTTCTATGGATACTTACAACTGTCACTCACTCATCTGTCTCGCCCACCCACCTCTGAGCATCCTGCCCTGCCAGCAGGGACCCTTCAATAAACATTTGTTGAAAAAGGAGGATTGTTTTGGGGGTTTGGTTTTGTTTTTTTAGTTGACTCGTTTAGTCAGTATCTTGAAAGAGCCTTGTCTTCTTGTTTTAAAAAAACAAAGAACCGATTTCTTTATTTTCGTGATTTAAATGAGACCTGTAGTTTCACCTCCCTTTTCAGTGAGAGTTCAGCTTCACCGACAGTAACTTTAGAGTTACTGAGAGGCCGGGAGGAAGCCTGCCATTTCCCCTCCCCCACTCTGCTCACCCAAACGCGGCCCGTCTCCGCCATTTGGATTCCACATAGTTTTCATCTGCTGCTGCTGAGACCTCCGAGGGAAGGGTTGCCTGCCAGAATAATCTCTCCCGTGTTCAGAATTCACTTGCTTGAGTTTCCATAGCATCTTTAAGTAAACAAAAACCTAAAATTGAATTGGCCCATAGATGAATTTCACTTCCTCTCTGAGACACTACAGAATTAATCCCACATCCAACACCACATGCAAATGACCACTGTGAGCAGAAGGCTGAGCTGGTGCTGTGGAAAAAAAGAAATTCCCTGCTTTTAAGGAACTTAGTCCAGTAGTTGGATAAATAAGACATTTGGGAAAAAAGTGAACAGAGCAAGACAGTAATTGATTAGGGGCCTCGTCGTTATACAGCCAGCAGCAGCATTGCCCAGACCACTTGGTTGGAAGGCTTTGTGGAGCCTGTGCCTTCAAGGAGAGAACCAGTGCTGGAGACTAAGCACAAGTGGAAGGCAGAGTGGGGTGGAGACTGTCTAGAAAGAAGCCGTTTTCACTTGAGCATACAGGTATGTGCTGTCATTAAATGACATTGCTGAGGGGGTTGATATAGAGGTGCACACTGTATCTTTTCAGTGCTAAGCTAGGGGCCCTGAAAGAGGACCACCACACGTGGGGAAGCTCCCAGTGCCCCGCACTGCAGAAAGTGCCTGACCAGGAAGGGGCAAGGGGCAAGGACGGGTAGACTCTAGCCGAGCTCTGCTTCCTGTGCACCTTGGTGCTGGGCTGTTTCTGCCCAGAGCAAGGGGCACCTTGTCTCTGCCAGGCCATGTGTCAGTAGGGCTATGTCCCAAATGAGGGGCACCTTCTTATTTTTTTTTTAATTTTATTTATTTATTTTTTTAATTGCAGTAACATTGGATTATAAGATTATATAGCTTTCGGATGTACATCATTATTATTTCGAGTTCTGTGTAAATTACATCATGTTGACCACCCAAAAACTAGCTATAGTGCATCCCCTTACGTGTGAGCCTAATCACCCCTTTTGCCCTCCCCCCTTCTCCTGTGGTAACCACCAATCCAGTCTCCAGTGCTCTGTGTTTGTTTGTCGTTGCTGAGGGGCCCCTTCTCATGAACGCATCCTAGTGGAGTGGTCCTGGTACACAAAGGTGCGTACAGGACAGCTGCAGCTCTGCCCCCAAGTCTGAATCTGACCCCGCATAAGATTCAGCAAATATTTGAAGGGATGCTGAGATGGATAATTGAAGTTCCACACACACTTCATCTCTCTACTTTAAGAGGGACACTCAAGTATATTTCTGCCTGATGGTTTTGAAGAATAGAAGTAATGTGTGTGTCTTGGGGGGTAGAAGGAAAAGGCAGAGACATGCTCGAAGGCCCCTTAACAGTTCTAAAATTCTCTGAGTCCATAAATTAAACATGATGCTAGATTTAAATAAAATCTTCTATTTTAAGTCAAAGCAGTGTTTTCCTGTTAACATTTGAAGGCCTTCTATGTACCCTTTGTCACATAATGCAGTTCAGTTGTGGACTGAGCCCTTTTAGTGTACATAAGTGTTTTCAGTGCTTTGAGAAGAATTGAAGAAGTAGCAGGTGGGGGCTCTGTCCTCGAATATTTATCTACTTAGGAAAAGATAAATGCTAATTACAAAGTGAGCATCAACCATTCGTAGGGATTGTTAATTGGATACTTTGTCAGATACACTTGGTCTTGATTTTGACACTACACTAGGACCCCTAGTGTGGGCTGGAATTTTCATATGCTGTGAAAAGTGGTAAGCAAGCAACCACAAAGTTTAAATTAACCAATAACATTTCCTGCCTGCGCGGTCATTTGCAGGTGAAGATACCAAATGGGTGGTAAATTAGGATTAAAATTAGCTAAACTGTCATAGCGGTGCTATCTTATGTCTTCTTTGATGCTCAGCCACCGTGGAGTTCTCACATCCTTAGAAGCAGGTTTTTGCTGTGCAGGCTGACACCAGAGAAGGTCTGATCCATGGACAACAGCATGTATTCTCCCTTACCACGTCCCTTCCCCTGCTCCTTCCCACACTGGAAATGCGTTCCCCTGTTCCCGAGTTTGAGGGAGCTCACTTCTGCGTCCACCACCCTGGCTGGCCTCCGTTTGTTCTCTACATTCCCTCTTTTACCAAGGTCAGATCTAGTTTTCCAAGAGCCTGTTATCGTGCTTATGTACTAACACCATCCTAGACCCTGTGGTCAATAGAAAAATCAATAAGGATTCTCACCCCACCCTAGAGCTCTCACACTGAAGAGCTAATAAGGGGCTAAACGGACAGATGTATGGTTGGGGGGATGAGTGTATTGGGGAGGGGGGAGAGAGAGAGAGAAAGCAAGAAGGAGAATGTGTGTACACAAAGGCCTCCCTGATGGACAGACCTGAGGTTGAATACCAGCTCAGACGGTAGTTCTGTGAACTTGGGCAAGATAGTCAATATCTGAGAGCCTCAGGTGCCTCATCTGTGAGATAGGGGTAATAATTCCTGCCTAGGCTGTGCAGATTAGACACTGTAAATTGCTTAGAGACGTGGTTGGTTAAAATAGCAGCAGCCCAAAGTGGGACGTATATAACTACAACAAAAGGTGATAGGTGACATAAGGGAAGTGCAAACAGAGGGCAGTGTGGCTTCCCAGCAGGAGGCCACACGTCAGCATGAGCATGAGCATACAGGTGTGCTCAGGGTGCCTCCCAGCCACCAGGTGACCTGCCGCCCTGCTCCTGGGTTGGCAGGGCAGAGCTGGGCAGTGCCCGGCCCACAGGGCGCAGAGCTGGGAGGCAGCAAGTTTCCGCAAAGTCATGCTGTTACCTGACCGTAAACCTGGACTTTTACCTGCTGGAGCAGGCGTGACCTGCAGCTAGTGTGCTTGAGGCGCCAGCCGAGAGGGGTTATAATGGAGATTTGGAGAGGGCACAGCTGTCCTAGTTGACTTCAGCCTGTTGGTGGAGACTGAAGATCATTCTGCCCCCCAGAAAGCCAAGCAGCTGCTTCGCTTTTCCGTCCACCTCGCTCTGGATGTCTAAGGTGAAGCGTTTTTCTCTCTTCTCCAGCTCAGAGGCTGAGAATGGTGTGGAGGAGAAAAAGAAGGTCTGCAGGTCACCAACAGCCCAGTCTCCTGCCCCGTCCAGCGAGGCCGAGTCCCCAGACCAGAAGAGGCTCATTTCCCTGTGGTGAGTCCACCCATTGACTCTCTGCTTTCTTTTTGACCTTTTGGGGAAGAGGGGCTGCTGAGAGGAGCTGGTGTTTCTAGTTTTAGGGTGGTTGTTAAAAGACTGAGAGTCTTCTGTAGGCAAACAAAGAAGGGGGGTGCTTTTCCTTGACCTCCAGGCACTGGCGCTCGCCGCTTTCTCTCATCTCTTCCCCTCATCTCTTCCCAGGAGCATCTTTTCTCCTTCCTGCCCCAGCCTTCTGTGGAATGTCTGCCCCTTTCTTAAAGCACTGATTTTGCTAACCAGTAAAGCTAGAGTGGCCCAGGCTCTGGCACAGATTTATAAAGCACCTGGAAAGGTTGGCCAGGTTGCTAATGAGGCCTGCCTGGGTTGGAGTGTCCGCTCAGCCTGTGGGTGTGCATAACTGCGGTCACACTTATCTAGTAGCCATAAAAAAGAGCAGAGGGGAACACCATCTGGGATCTCCATGCAGGGTGTACACGTCTTAGGGGGCTGCCCGTTTCCTGGGGCCAGAGTCCGTTGGATCGTGGGGCTGTGAGGGGACAGGTGGTTTTAAGATGTGGAGCTGTGGTCCCCATCACTCTCAGAGGCACCAATTATGTGCCTTCTTTCACATAGAAGGAAGAAATAGGCACTTAAAGTTGCTTTTCAGCACTTAAAAGAAAATGGTTAAGCCAGTGGTCAATTTCAGGTCAATGTGGCCACTTATCCATCCAAGTGGAGGAGTGATTGCTCCCTCCCTATTATTAGAACTGTCAGAACTGCTACCTTCTATGCTTTTGGCCTCTGCTAAGGGATGATTAAATCCTGCTTTTCCCTTTCTTTCTGGCTACCCAGCCCATACCTTCTCTCCAAATCTATACTTCACTCAAGACCAAGTGTAAGTTTTCACTCTTCCCCCCAATTTTTCTTCCTATCACTCCCAATTATCTCTCCATCTTTTCTGCATGCCTGTTTTAACACATCTCACTTTTAACCATTCTTTCTAGAGCTGTTTCCTGTCAGAGCATCCTGCCTCACTCACCAAATGAGTCTCTCCGCAGAGGCACCAAGCATGTCGTTTCTTGTATTTTTCACCACTGCTGACTGGCTACTGCAGGCATTTTTAAAACACTGTTGGTTTTACTCCAACTTCCCCAGGCTTCAGAGAATAATACATTCATCATCAGGGCATGTGTGTTAAATTTCGTGGGCATGTGATCTGTGGATTTGCAAAGAGCCCATGCTTAGTTTAATGCTCTCCTCTTGCTGTCGGGAAGTTTTGAATAAGAGGCCCACATGTTCCTTTGCGCTCAGCGTCCGGTCCTGCTCATCATCATCTGTAGGAAGTGAGAATAACATGGTTGAGAAGACCCAAAGAAATCAATACTGTGTAAATAGGCACCCCTCCCACTCCCACCACAGAGGCCAATACTATGCAGCAGCCCCTTCAGCTTCTGCCTCTTAAAATTAGCAAGCGGGGAGCTGCCCTGCTTGTCACGTGTGCTTCCAGGCAATAGTTCTTTAAAAGGTCTAATCGTTGCCTTGGTGATTCCAGTAACATTTATTAATTTGAATCAGTGGAGGTGATAAATTCAAATTAGTGGATGGTACAAATAATAGGTAAAGTTGACATTTGTAAAAATAATTTTATTTTCAAGTAGAGTATAGATGTTTTCTCATAATTTCAAAAAAAAAAAAAGCGATCCCTAGAATTCTAAAGGAATTTATATCCATGAATAGATTCATTGGCTGCTAGCTCAATCCGAATCTGTGTACCTTGAATTGCTGAGAGGTATTTCCACCTGTGGTTTGAGCATCACGCAGTTGAACTGTTGGGGCGGGAAATGGCCTAGGACGTCACATAGTCCTTCTTTTCCCAGCTGAGAAAACCAGAGCCTAGTATCTCTCTAACTTCAGTCATTTCTGTCCCTCTGTCACACCCGTATACCACTTGAATTGCTTAAGATTCTTCTTAAATCCACTTTGAACCAAATATTGTTTTAACTGAGCCTCATTCTAAGAAATCATATTGTAGAATCATGGATCTCATGAGCTATTTTCCTCCAATAAACAAAAAAAATCTACATAATTGTATCATCAAACTTGTTTGTATATATACCTCTAAAAATCATACCCGCATTCCTCTTTGAAATGACTGTGTTCAGCTCTAGGTTTGCAGATATGTGCAGATTCACACGTCCACGGAAATGGAGAGCCAGGACTGGAACACCTTAGAGACAAGTCCTAGAGCTCTGACTTCTGCCTTTACAAGAACGAAGGAAGACTTGACTTCCAAACATGTTCGTCTTTTTTATCCTGACTTCACTTCTACCATTTTCCCACCCTGGGATGTTCTGTTTCTCTTTTCCTCAGATCCAACTCCTGTTCATCCTGTTAGGCCCAGTGTATTAAACCCACCTCATCCTATTGGTCTCTTCTCTTACCTCCTGTTGGACTTATTGTCTCAACGCCTATGATATGTCTTGTTTGGCTGCTAAATCATGTGCTGCCTTTTTAAAAGATGTTTGATGCCTGCACAGACTCCTTAAGGACAAAGACTGTTTCCTGTGCCCCGGGGCATTTAACACCGTGCCCCACTCAATTAACACTTGTCAAATAGAATTCTAAAACAAAAATCTTCTTTGATTGAACTCTACCTGCAGTTTTCTTGGGTAATTTGCCTCCAGTACTCCTCTATACACTGATTAAAATACTTTTGATACAATTACTTTCACAACTCAATTGTGACTTCTCCCTTCTGTAAGTTACCATGTCTGCAGTTTGAGATTACAGCCTGCTGAAATCCGCTAGTCTCCTCCAGCGCGGGCTGTGTAAATGCTCCTAGAGGCTTCTGAGTGATTCTTGATGTCTAGAAGAGAAAAACGAATGTCATGTTCTCTTATGAGGTGGTATAATAATCAAGATTTATTATAATAAAATTAATGAGTAGCATAAAAAATTCATCTTATAGACTCCCTGGGCTTTCTTTCCTCAGGTCAAAATCCAGTTTTGACGGTGCCTCTTTAGCAAGTGATAAGAATGACTGTAAAACAGAAAGCAAAAATGACTCTAAAACTGAAAGGAAAAAGTCTTCATCTTCCAGCCAGGTAATCTGGGAATGAGACATGTGCTGTCTCAGAGGGTGACAGAAGCATTAAAGCCAATGGGAAGAAAGAACCCCAGTGGGTAGCTTCCTGCTAGTCAGGACTAACGTAGGTATAGATTGTAGAGAATCTAGAAGAAAGGACGGGCTATACTTCCTTCAGTTAATTTGTCATTGATGCTGTATTTCACAGCTGACCTTTCAACACAGGCTGAGTGGTAGTGAGTCCTACACTGTGACCCCAAACTCTGACAAGTGCCCAGAGAGCAAGGACCAGCACAGAGTCATGTGCCTGTCTAATAATTAGCCAGAACCAGGAGAGGTATGACATCCTTGCATTAAAAGTAAAGAGTCTGGGGGCCGGCCCAGTGGCGTAGTAGTCAAGTTCATGAGCTCTGCTTTGGCAGCCTGAGGGTTTGCAGGTTCAGATCCCAGGCGCAGACCTACATACCACTCATCAAGCCATGCTGTGGTGGTGTCCCACATACAAAATAGAGGAGGATTGGCATAGATGTTAGCTCAGCAACAATCTTCCTCAAGCAAAAAGAAGAAGATTGGCACAGATGTTAGCTCAGGGCCAATCTTCTTCCTCCCTGCCAAAAAAGAAAAGTCTGATAAGGCACGTGTGCGAATAGAAGGTGACCCACCTGTCCACAGAGGAGGAAAACCTGTGAACAGGGTCATGATTCTCATCCAGCAGTAATTTTGATTCTGATCTAAAATATACCCAGATAGGTAACAAAGCCCAGTTCTGTGTCAGAGTGTGACACACTTACTCAGTCAACAGTTTTAGGTGTTTTTTTTTTAACATGTCACCCCTAACTACTTAAATATGTATCTCCTAAGAACTAGAACAAAAAACTGTTGGCACACCCAAGAAATTTAACTGAATAGTAAATATACAAAAATATTATTAATATAAAATCCATTTTGGAATTTCCAGAATTGTCCCAATAGTAAATGTCCTTTATAAAGGTTTTTTTCTTCCCCTTTCTCTAGAATCCAATCAAGAGCCATGTATTGCATTTATTTGTCATGTCGCTTTTAATTTAGATCAGTCCCAGTACATTTTTTGGTTTTTTGCCTTTTGTTACATTCTTTTTTTTTTTTTTTTTTTGAGGAAGATTAGCCCTGAGCTAACTGCTGCCAATCCTCCTCTTTTTGCTGAGGAAGACTGTCCCTGAGCTAACATCCATGCCCGTCTTCCTCTGCTTTATATGTGGGACGCCTACCACAGCATGGCGTGCCAAGCGGTGCCATGTCCGCACCCGGGATCTGAACCTGCGAACTCCGAGCCGCTAAAGCAGATGTGTGAACTTAACTGCTGCGCCACCGGGCTGGCCCCTACATTCATATTTTTGAAGACTCTATGGCCTAGGACATTTTGAAATCAAGTGTGCACCCAGTGTTCTTTGTAGCCATTAAAAACAAAATGTTAGTGAAGCCCATATAGATCACCTAGCTTTAGTCTAGGTTACTCTCTGCATGTATAGTGTTCTCCCAGGAAGCTGCGTGAGGTAACCTGCTTTATATGTGGTATTTATCTATAAAATAGTGACCTGCAGGACAATCTGTTGTCTGCATGAGCTGCCTAAAGCTCTTTTTTATGGCAATACTAGGGCCAGTTCTGCCATTGAGACCACTCCTACTTTGGATAAGAAAGCATCGAGGGCCTCCTTGTAGATCTCTCTGTTCTGTTCGTAAGACTTTTTCATCAAAACATCCTATCAGGCAGAGTGGTCCTGTGGAAGGAGGACACAGCTGTTCCTCTTAGTAGCTGTGTGGTACCAGTTCAGTCGCTCAGTATCCCTGAGGCACAGTGTCCTGACTCATGGAATGGGGACATCAGTTCCCAGGTTATTGTGGGGATGGTGTTTGTGAAAGCATTTGACAAACTGTAAATTGCTGTCTATATAATGTTGTTGTCACAGTCGTGGAAACAGATGTGTTGAAAGTGAAGTGATGGAGCATTTCAGACTCTTGGGGGGTCTGCCGCCCTGGAGAGTTAGGTCTTTTGTGTGAAATCCTCCTTGTCATCTCCCCACCCCCGACACTAGCTAAGGAAATGCCTTCACGACAATGATAGTGTTAGTGACAATACCAGATAGTAGGTCCCTTAGATGTACTATCCCATTTAAGCCTTATGGCATCCTTCTGAGACAGTTGCTGTTTTTGCGTCTGGCACAGAAGAAGAAACTGAGGCCAGAGAGATTAAGTGACTCGGCCACCATGATATACCAAAGGAGAGGTGCAGCCAAGACCTAGAGTTAGGTTTATCTGACTACAAAGCCTTTAGCCCTTGCCCTCTGCTAAGAGTGCTCACTTTTCTTTAGTGTCCTGGGATCCGCTGCCTTCCCTGGTGAGGTTCCTTAGAATCTACTCATTTCTTATTAAGCACATCCTTGTCCAGCCTCCTTGGCAGCAGGCTGACCACGAGCCGCATCGTGATTGTAGATGCATGTCCAACCAACAGGTCACTCATCTTCTTGGAAAGTGAAACCTTTGTGCCCTGCCTTCCACTGTTTTTTTCACTGAAGTGTTGTCTTGGAGACTATAGATGAGGGAGGAGGAATCTCTAAGGTTACTATATTAGGGGAGGGGAAATTTGTTATGTAATTTAAATTGAAGTTAAAATTTGTGATGTTTCACAAAAAAGCGAGAGCAGTAATCCCTATGTTTTGTTCCCATTATAGTACAAGGCAAATATGCACTTTCACAAGCTGTTTCTTGATGTCCCAACTGAGGAACCACTGAGGCAAAGTAAGTTGTGACCTGTTTGACTTCCTAGCTACATATTTGAAAAGATGCGAATTGGTTTGGCGGAAGAGAGAGGGCACTGTCTCGGGGCTGAATCACCAAGGGGAATAGGTTTCTGAAAGTCATGGTGTAACAATCATGCTAGCTTCATTCAGCTTTCACCAAGCACCTTGAAAGATATGAAAGTAGAATGGGAAACTGAATCTTTCCGTGATATGGAATCATCCAAGAGGATCACAGAATGCTATCCTTGCCTTCCACATTCACTGCCAAGATGCATTGTGATTGGACTGTCATGAGTTTTAGGATAACAGGACTGGAGTAAGAGAGGCCTCTAGAAGGATGCTAAAAAGGCAACCTAGATTTAAGTGCACAGACAAGTGTTGATGCCGGTTCTGTGCAGGGCATGATAATCCACCTAAACATCTTGCCTCGCACACCAGTTAAGCACCTACCCTGCTCCTCTGTGGTTCATCAAGGGGCCCAGGGTTCCATGCTAGCCTCCCTCAGATGCTGGATTCCTACCGTGCTCTCCAGACAGGAAGTCTGCTCCTCCTGCAGTGGGAAGAGGAGTTGTTACTGATATTCCCAGGGAAGGAGGGTGGGGTGCTAACATTAGCACTAGGGTGACACACCTTCCTAAATAGAGGAGATGTTTGCAACACCGTTCTTGATCTTTCACTTGCAATGATAGACTTGCCTTTCCATTTTTATTTTTATACTAAAGCTTGTAAGACTTTGAATTAAAAAACAAACTCTCATCTCTGTAGCTTTATCCCACTAAAGATGACTGAAAAAGAGGGGATAGATCTTTTGAGTATGTGAGTGTATTATCGCTGCCCGTCCCTGAGTCACCAACGTATATACACAGTTTTCATTTTACATGGAAATTCTCAATGGTGTCATACCTGTACATATTTTCTCAGGTTTTACCTGTGCTCTACAGAAAGAAATACTGTACCAAGGGAAGCTCTTTGTATCAGAAAACTGGATTTGTTTTCATTCCAAGGTCTTTGGAAAAGACACTAAGGTTGGTATAATTTTTTTAAAGGAAAGCTAATCCCTGCTCTTTGTTATATATTGTGAACATTAATTGTTTTAAGTATAGCAATATTTATAAATATTGCTATTAATATTTATATTATATTAATTATGTTTATTATAATATTTATAAATATAAATAAAGGTATATTTATTATACCTTTATACCAAGTTTCCTTTACTGTAGTTCTAAAGATTACAGGTTCTAAATGCCTCTAGATGACGCCAACTTTTCTCTTCCCCTAAACACCACTCTCATTCATTTCCTTATATACATATATTTTTCCTACAATTCTATCGTAAATTCTTTTTACCCAGATGTCACCAGCAAACTCTCAAAGTTGTTCATATGAAGAGTGTGCCATGATTTGTTCAAAGACATATATTAAACCCAAAACAATTTTTTTAAACCCAAACCAATCTTTGCACCATATTCATACCAGTTACCATCAGAGACATCTAGGCAAACAGGCCTGTAAATGAGATATTTATTAGAGCTTACTTGGTATCATCACCAGCACAAAATGAGCAGGAACTGGAGTGTCTAAAGCCTAAGTCTGGCAGAGTCTCATACCCACAATCCCCGGTGGACGCTGACTGACGTTTTTTCATTCTCATTAAACACAGATTTGGGGGAGCTGTGACCCCTGGGCCATTAAGGAGAATAGCCTGAAGGAATTGGCATTTTTCCCAAGGCACCGCCTTAAACAAGGACCTTGAGACTGTGTCATAAGGGAAAAGATAATTTCCTCCTGTTGACATTCTTTCCCTTTGAGCTGTAATGTCACATCATACAAATTCATTCAGGCCACCAGAATAAGGCGTCAGAGAAACACCTTAGATTTGCGTGACATGAATGAGCCTTCAGTCATTCTGATTCATGATTATGAATAAGCAGCCTTTATACTCATGAAGTAGCTCGTTAAAAACTTTTGTTTTGACTAGTAGATAAGTTTTATTTAAATATTCTCCCGAAAGCCACTGGCAATCTTAACAAACATAATGGAAATTCTTTATTTTGCTGGTGTTTAGTCAGCAGACTAGTATATTATTCTTTTGGTCAAACATGTTGTTTTTATATTATTCCTTTATTATATAGAGTTATGTTTAGATAAACGTTTTAGATTCACAGTATTATCTGGATCAGTATAATGCAAAGCAAGATTAAGCAATATTTCACCATATTTCTAGATTTCTGGATTCTAAGAACTTGCTTATGGAGTGGGGAAGGGGATTGGGTGGTACTGATCTCCAGTTCAATGTGACAAAGATAATTCTGAGGAATACAGAGAGAGCCAGCACCTCAAAGCAGCAGGGGTTGAAGACATTAATGAGCAAATAATTAAAGAAGTAGTCTTTGTTAAGGGATGGGGGAATTCACAAAGCCAGTAAGTACAGTTTCAAGTTAATATGATTCTAGCAATGGTTTCAAAATCGTACTTCTACCTAAGAGAGAACTGACAAAGAAAAGGTAAAAGGAGTGGCCCTGGTTTTTTAAAGACATAATACACTGGGATTGCTTTTGCATGTGCTGTATCTAATCCAAGAGACAAGAGATGGAAAATTAGCAGGGGGTGGGAACATAAGATTATAATAGTGACATGTATGTTTCTTCCCTACCAAGGATGGTGTCAATGAGATTTGGGCTTCAGCTCTGTGGCAGAACGTCCTCACTGCCAACAGACCTTGGTCCAGCAGGATCCAATGTCAACAAAGGCAACCAAACAGTCTGCTCTAGGAGGGAGAATTTTCTAAGCATCCTAGCCTGAAAAAAAACATTAATAAAGTGCAGCCTTAATTTAATCAGGTCATTTTAGTCAGCCTGTCGCTATTCTCAGATGCTAGTAAAATTAAGTGCATGTATCACATTCCATCAAGGCTCAAACTGAAAAGTGATTTATGCTTTATTTCTCAAATAGCATTGTTGTCATTTTATACTCATGAAGCACTTGATTGAAAACTCCTTCTTACGGATGTTCCATGCTTTAGATTATGCAAAAATCCAAATTTATAGCCCCTTGTCACTGTGTGTTTGTGTTGTTGCTCAGAAACAAAATTAGACTCGTTTTTATATCATCATCTATCTTAATAGATAGATGATGTAAATTCTTTTTTTCCAAAGTTATCCCAACTTATAACTTCTGAATTATCTCCCACACTTCAAAAGTTTTGTGGGAAACTATCTTTGGCAAAACAGTTTTTCGAAAATGTCTAATTCAGATTAGCCCCTTATTCTTGCACAGTCTTCCTATCTGGAACTTTGAGAGGCAATAGAACAACTTTATCTCATAAACATAAATATGGATGGAAATATTCAGAATTAAAAGCTCACTTTTCTTCCTTCAAGCTGGCAGTTCTAATAGAAAGGCCCTCATCTTCCCCACTGACCTTGTTGATCTCTTTCAGAATATGTGAAGCATTTTTACAAAATAGATGTTTGAGTGAGTGTGTGTACCTATGGAGGGAGTCAGGTCATTTTTTTTTTTTTTTTTACTGTGTGTGACTGTTTCTAGGGATCAGAGTGATGTGATCCATTTTTCTTTGAGACCAAACCTGGTTGGAGGGATATAACATGAAAGTATCAGGAACAACTACTATTCTTTGTGGCATCTGATACATTCTTGTAGTACGTTGTATGAAAAAGAACCCATATTTTGGGTCAGATTGGTTCACGTTCCATCTTGTAACATTATATTTATGACCTTGCACAAGTCATACACCCCTCTAAACAAATGTCTTTACCTCTTAGAATACCTACTTTATAGGATTGTCATAATTCAATGACATTCTCATCTGGCAAATAGGAACCAATGATAGTAGCTGCTACATTTGTCATTGTGGTTGTTTTCTATTGTTTGAACCAGAAAAAAACTTAAAGTTCTTTTATTTCACCCATCCTTTTCTTTTTATGTATATATATATATATTTAACTTAATTTTTTTCACGTTCATTGTAATATATTTTTAATTCTGTGTAGATTATATCATATTCACCAAACACAGACTAATTATAATCATCACTACACGTGTGCCTAATCACCCCTTTCACCTCTCCTTTTTTTATGAGACAAATGAGGAAATGAATGACATTTTAAACAAGTGCTAGGCATTTTCCATATATTTTCTCATTTAATCCACAGAAAATCCTGGGACGTGGGTAAGACTATCTCCATTTTACAAATCAGGAAACTGAGGCCTAGAAAGGATAGCTTGTCAGGTTGAGTAGGTCATGTAGATGGTAACAGAACTGAGCCGAGAATTCAGGGCCCAGACTTTCTGTCCACTATTGGTTCTACCACACTGGTGCTTTTCAACATTCTCCCCACCCACAGGCACCTGTGGTCAGAGGATAGTGGGGTACATGGGGACCAACCTCAAGTGGATGACCACAAACTCAGAACTTATTTAGAGCCTTGGGCTTATCTGTAAAATGATTGTAAATTTTGCATTCTATTCTCAAGTCTAAGGATACAGATTTCCCAGCAAGCCCTTCAGTAGAATTGATGATCCAGATTAGTCCTGTGGCTTTGTAAACACCACTTTGAGGAGGCCAGGGACACTCCCATGCCACTCTGTAAGATTTGATTTTCTTCAAGGACGCTGGAGAGCTTGCTGGTGGTTTTGATTTCGTTGTCAGTCTTTTTTTTTTAATTTTTCATTTAACATGAAGATTTGAAGTGCTGTTCTGTGAAGCCTGAACCAGTGTTAACTCGGTGATTCTGTTTCAGATCTCTATTCCGGCTTTCTCGGTAACGCTAATAAAGAAAACCAAAACTGCTCTTCTGGTGCCAAACGCCCTGATTATAGCGACAGTCACAGACAGGGTGAGTACATATAGTGGAGCGGGGGCACCTGTACTCTGTTCCACCCTGGGCTCTGTTGTCTTGGGGCCAAGACAAGGACCAAGACCCTGAACCATAAATATCGTCATCTCCTATGGTGAATCAGGAGATGTGCTCTAAGACTAATTGGTAAAATCACAGCCTGTGGAGTGTTGTTTCCCCTCACAAGCTGATTTATTCTCATAACTGTTGCCAATTTTGAATTTCCTGCTGATTTAATTACACTTGCTTGACCAAGGTCAAAAGATAAAATTCTTTCCCTAACATCTGTTAGGTCAGGCTAAACTGATATATTCAGTTTCTTCAATAATATTTGAAACCACCACCACTGCCACCACCTTGTTGACAGGGTGAGGCAGGGTGACAGTGAGGCGCCCCTGGGGTGGCATGGCCAGCCTCCCCATAACCTCAGTTGGTACCTCTCCATTGCCATCCCAAATACATCAAGCTCATGCTTGCTATGCGAGTGCAGCTTCAGGACGGGTTTCTAGCCCGTCTTTGCTTCCAGGTTGCCTTAACTCTCCCTCTTCTACACAGAAACGCTCAAGCTGTTGTTGACTTTGGGCTACCCCAGCCATGTGCAACCGGAAATATTTGCATTGAGAGTAGTGTGTATTTTAGCTTGGCAAGAGAGGGGAAACATAATAGTTTGGTTACTCATTTTTCACGTGAAATTATTGTTTTAATATTTTACCTACTATTTCTATGAAAGCATAAAAACAACATCCATTTCTAACCATACTGGATAACTTGAAGAGGGAAGAAGGGAGAAAGAAAGATAAAAGAGGCTATTCTGATGAGCTAGGAAATATGTTAATAGCTATTTTTGAGAATTTTTTTTTAAATACTAGTGGCTAACAAGCTTCACTTACTGCTTGCCAGGCATACGCTGAATGCTTTCCTTGTATTTTCACATTTATTCCACACTACCACCCTATCGTTAAGAAAACTTGGGGCTGGCCCTGTGGCTAAGTGGTTAAATTCATGAGCTCCACTTTGGCGGCTCAGGGTTTCGCTGGTTCGGATCCTAGGCGCGGACATGGCACTGCTCATCAGGCCATGCTGAGGTGGCGTCCCACATGCCACAACTAGAAGGACCCACAACTAAAGTATACAACTATGTACTGGAGTGCTTTCGGGAGAAAGGAAAGAAAAAGAAAAAGAAAACTGAAGCTAAGAGGGATTAAGTAAGCAGTTTGCTCAACGTCAGCCACTTAGTAAGTGTTAAAGCCAAAATTTGCAACTGGGTCTGTCTAAAGCCAGACCCCACAATGTTAGCTACTTTGGAATACAATACTTGCTTGGAAATTATATCAAGTTCTCTCATGGGTGAGTGAGAGGGGTAATCGCAAACTTTGGAAAGGGGATCTAGAAAGATTCTGTGGCTAAAATAGATGCAGAAAGAGTGAGTTTTTGTTTCTTCACAACGTACTGTTTTTGGTACATTTTTCCTTATGTCATTTGTCTCCAAATTACTTGACTAGCTCTGATTTTACTCCTTTCCCATAGCTTACTTATAAGAATCCATTAGAAAATCTCCATATTTGTACAAGGAATAATCTGGAAGCGGTTTGAAAAAGAATGAGCCTGTTAGAGCTGCTGGGAAAGTTTCAATGGAAATCTAGGTCAGGGCAGAGAAAGTGGACCCTCGGGAATTGTTAAATACCTTTTAAAAAAAAGGAGAGAGAGAGACTTTAAAGAGGACCTAGCAAATATCATTAGCCTCTTTTTAATGTCCAGGCCTTTTCCTGTCTGTTCTTGTTTGGGGCACCGATGTCAGGGTATTGCAGCCTTGGTTTTGTTCTGCATTTCTTTATTAAATTGAGTTTGGGGGTTTTGTTGCTATTGTGCAGGAATATATTAGCTTTACTCCAGGCATAGAATAAAACTGAATGTGTGGATGAGCAGAATGAGAATATAGACCAGAGAACAGTCTATATTGTTTGAAAATGACAAAAACATATACAGACAAATTTTTGAGCTCTGAGCCCTCGCTTCTCATCAGGCGGTATCTGTTCATAATTTCATGTTTGTTTTTCAGTACATATTTGTCTCCTTACTCTCCAGAGATTCAACTTACAAACTACTAAAATCCGTATGTGGACACTTAGAAGTGAGTACAACATCCCTGAGCCTCCGTTGCTGTCTCTCCTCTGTATTTCTTACGGTTTCATAGTTGATCTGGTTTTTCATTTTGTTTTAATAATTTCAGAATACGAGTGTTGGTAACAGTCCCAGTCCATCTTCTCTTGTAAACAGTTTCGGGGCAGATCGTCCTTCATCTTTGCCTCTGGTGAGTTCCCTATGTAACTATCTAAATGCAAAAGAAAGAGACTATGTCCCACAATTACACTTCTCCTTACACCATGACCAGGGTGCAGGGGGAACTTAGGACCATAATATTTGAGGCAAAGTTGAAAAAAACAGGGCATTTCTGTCCTGAAGAAGTGGGGACCATAGGAGGCCATAAATTTTTTTCAAGTAATTGAAGAATTGCCCTGCAAAAGAAAAGAAACATCGTGGGCTATCTTGGCAAGTCTACTGGTTGCCAAAGGTATTGATAGTTTTGCCGCATTTGCTTGTCAATGTTGTTTTAGAGGGATTCACAGTCTTCTTGGGGAAGGGCATGATTCATCCCACAAATCGTTGAATGTCTTCTACGTTCAATGCGCTATGCTAGTGTACCCTTTAAGAACACCAGGAAAAATCAAAACTAGTTCTTGCCTTCACAGACTTTATAGCTTAGTAGAGAAGATGAGGAATACCCAGAAATAACTGTAAAGAAAGTTATAATGCCCAGGTGAAAGATAGAGATTCTTTGATTCCTTTCGGTGTTGTTGACTGCAGAGTAAATCGCCACTGGGAAGTAGCTGCCCCCATTTGTACACTATTTGTACCTATAATGGTAGAATGTTGGCCTGAGAGAGTTCTAGGCAGATTATTCGAGTGATTATTCCTAAATTGATTATTATTAAATAGTGAAAGGCCTTTGGCGAAGCACTGTGAACCCATGGTTTCAACATCTACAGATCTTTTTTTGAGAACTGTTAGAAGGTAGAGGGATTGAAAACATATTCACACAAAAACTTGTACAAGAATGTTCATAGCTGCATTATTCATAGTAGCCAAAAAGTGGAAACAACCATCAACTGGTGAATGGATAAATAAAATGGAATATATCCATACAATGGAATATTATTTGACCATAAAAAGGGAGAAGTACTGATACGTACACAACATGGATGAATCTTAAAAACATGCTAACTGAAAGAAGCCAGACACAAAAGGCCACATATTGTATGATGCCATTTATATCAAATGTCCCAAGAAGACAAATCCATAGGGACAGAAAGTAGATTAGTGGTTGCCAAAGGATGGGGGAGGGAGAAATTGGGAGTGACTGCTAATGGGTAAAGGGTTTCTTTCTGGGGGTGATGGAAATGTTCTGAAATAAAACAGTGATGGTTGCACAATATTGTGGTTATTCTAAAAACTACTAAATTGTATGCTTACAATGGTGAATTTTATGTTGTGTGAATTTTATCTCAATTTAAGAAAAATCTACCTTAAACAAAAGGTAGTTGGGGGCCAGCCCTGTGGCCGAGTGGTTAAGTTTGCGCACTCCACTTTTGCGGCCGGGGGTTTTGCTGGTTTGGATCCTGGGCGCAGACATGGCACCACTCGTCAGGCCATGCTGAGGTGACGTCCCACATGCCACAACTAGAAGGACCTACAACTAAAATATACAGCTATGTATGAGGGGGGTTGGGGGAGAAAAAGCAGGAAAAAAAAAAGGTTGGCAACAGTTGTTATCTCAGGTGCCAGTCTTTAAAAAAAAAAAAAAAAGTGGTGCGAATAGTACAAACTAGAATGAAACAGATATGATTTGGAATCCAACAAACCTGGTTTCAAATCTGGTTCCACCCAGCTGAACTATGTCGTGGGAGAAGCTGTAACTGCTATCACTCGGTTTCTTCATCCAGTAAAATGCCAGCCTCACAAGGTGGCTGTGAAGATTAAGTGCGATCCTGTGTGTGAGGAGCTTTGCATACTGCCTGATACATGATAGGCATTCAATAAAGAATTATGAAGTCAAAGAGTCTTGAGTTTTTCAATTTTCCTTCCCCTATAAATTCTTGCATGAAATTGAAATGAGTGTTGAAATGACCAAAAGACACCTAGCTTAAGGTGAAAGATTGGTAATTTGCTTACAAGACAAGCCTCTTCATTTGGCAGCTAACTAAATTGTGAGAAGCTCAGCCTAATTGGACCTTCGCCTGGGCATTTTAATGACACCTCTTGTCTCTTCAGTTCTTAAGCACTTTGGGAGAACAAGTGGGATACAAAATAAAACATCCCAGCTTTTTCCCTAATCCTCACTCCTATCCTCCTTCTGTAATTTAAATGTTTTATCACTGACCCTATTTTGATTTGGTCGAGGGAAGGAAAAAAGCCAAAACTTTCCCTTCAGTGTCTCATTTGCCAAAGCCATTTTCCCTTTTCTGTTTCCAATACCTTTTTTTAAACTATAATGTAAGAATACCTTCCTCTCTGCATTTAGAACTTTCTATCTACTTTTTTCTCTCACATGGGTCCATTTCAGTCACTTTTTCTAATTACGAAGTGATAACGATGAGGCTTCTCCAGCTTTACCCTGGAAGCTTTTCAATCATCAGCATTCCAGTTTTTTTCTAGACGTTCGTTGTTTCAAACAAGTTGGCCACTGTTGAAAGAATTCTAGCTGCCCAGAAAAATGCGTTTCAATAACCAGATACTGTGTGATCTGCTGGGAAAATCCCAGAAGTGTGGGGTAATCCTTCCTCCTTCTCCATATTTTATAGATCAGGCCTGAGCGAAAGGGCAGGGGGTTACAAGGCCTGCCTGTTTTAATAAGGGAAAATTGACCTCTCTTCATTTCATGATTTCCCTTCAGGATTTCAACGATGAATTCTCAGACCTGGATGGAGTGGTTCGACATCGACAGCAAGACATGGAAGGATACAGCAGTTCTGGTTCTCAGACTCCTGAATCTGAGAACTCTCGAGGTCTGGGAAATTTTTGTATCTGTACTAAAATTTCATTTTCCACAAAATATCCTTATCCCTCAAAACAACAACAACAACAACAAAAAACCCCACCTTGTCTTCCTAGTTAACAATTAAGAAGGGACTCTGAAGAAAGGGTAGTTTGAAAGTTCAAGGAAAGGGAATTACCTACGTGGTGAAAATCCATTTCCCTTTATACACATTTAACAAATGTCTCTTAAATAGACGTAATATTCGGGTGGATAAAAGAGAGAAACATATAATATTTTCTTACTTCTTCTTTCAGTAATATTATTCATTGTTATAGCTCAATTGTCCCCATGAGTCAGTGGGCTAAGGACAGACTGTCCTTATAGCATTTTATTAGTTATTTGCTTGAGCACTGGATTTCAATCCCTGACCACTCAACCAGCTTGGGGGACGATCCATGTATATTCTTGGACATTAGGCCTATTAAGGGATTGGTTTGCTTTGGTGACTCCTATGTTTTTAAATGCAGTGGGGAGAAAACTTACCCAGTCCTGTTGTGGCTTGATAGATTTCCACGTGACAGAATCCCAGACGGTTCTGAATGTCTCCAAGGGAGAAGCAAAACCAACCCGGGCGGATGCCCACGTGAACAGAGTGCCGGAAGGAAAAGCCAAGAGTCTCCCGGCACATGGTAACAAATGGACTATTTTACATCTGTTCGTAACTTTTAAAGGATCCTCGCGTTTCACTTTATGACTGCCTTTCGTGTTCCCTCCCCTTCCTTTCTGCTGTAGGTCTTTGCATATTAATTCATTTAGTCATTCATCAAACAGTACCCAGTTCTCTCCTTTACTGTGGGGGATAGAAAGGTGAATAGCCTTCATGGAGGTCCCTTCATTATTCAGACTACTTTGAGATTATGATTGAGAAATTACCAGTGAAACTTATTATTTAATTATATCTTATTTACTAATCTAATAACTGGTATGATCAAGGTAGGTGTCTGTATTGTTCACCATTCAGTCCTTCGCAGTGCTTGACACAGAGAAGGCTCTCAGCAAATACGTATTGAATGAAACATGTTGGAAGGAATTGTAGCTGCAACCTGAAGACTTCATTTGGTATTTTGTCTGACTTATATTACCTGGGAATAATTCTCTCTCTCAAGTACTTCTTCTCCAGAGGAACATTGCTGGATGGAGGAGGTGTGTTGCGGTTTCAAAAGAGTCACTTTTTGTTTTCCACCCAACAGGTCAGTCAGAAACCATTGGAATTGTACACAAAGTAAAGTCTCAGAAATATCCGACTCTCCACCATATTCTTATATTCTATGCAATTGTGTAAGTAAATGAATTTACTATGAGAGACTTAAGAAAATGACTCAGTTCACCAAAGGAATGATGTCTTCGTATTGCAAAGAGGCACTGTAAATCTGAGTGGTCTCTAATGTAACCCAAGTCTTTTCTTTGACAATTTTTGTCTCCTACTTCAACGTTTTTTTCTTAGACTTAGTTTATATTTTCACATTCATCCCCTTCTTATTTAAATAAATAGTGAGAAGGGAGGAAGGAAAAGCAAACTGTGCCAGATCTAGCAGAGGACTAAGTTCTGAGTGGATACTCTTACTTGGGAAATTGTTCTGTGAATTTGAAGCATCTTTGTCCTTGTTTATTTTTCCATCTCTCCCATGTTCTCTGGATAGAGACCAAAACAACTTTAAAATGTCATCTCCTTTGCTGAAAACTTAAGCATTGACTTTTTTAACTCCCCCCTCAGCTTCCAGTCTGTAACCAGTTATTCTTCTGAAAATAGCCTGACCCAGTTCTAGGCTGTTCCTCACAACCAAGGAGGATGTGCCCAGTTTGGTTTCCAGATAAAGCAGGGAATTTGTGAGTCACCAGAGAACAAGACTGGACGCTCCCTGGCAAGGCCCTTCTAGCCAGGGAGACAGTAGCTCGTGGGAGGAGAAGCACTGGCTTGGTAATCTACCTTGGCTGGCCTTGAGTGATCCTATTAGAATGGCCATTATTTGTAAATTAAGGGACTTGGGCTAGAGGACTTTAAATATCCTTCCAGTTCTAAAGTTTTGTGACAAGCATCAGCCTGTTGAAAAAAACACTTTCTAAAGTCTCTTGAACCAAGTTATTTTGGAAAATACTTTGCCTCATACGTACAGCATTGCCTCTGAGTTTATTATTTATGAACATCCGGTCCTGGCTATTAACCTACTGAGAATTTCTCTTTTATCCCTTTCCAGTGTCTGTGCACTAATCATCTCGACCTTCTACATGAGATACAGAATTAATACTCTGGAGGAGCGGCTGGGGTCACTAACCTCCGTCGTGGACACCCATCATACTGAGTAAGACAGTTCCCTCCAGTGCTATCATCTGCTTGCTCTTCAGATTAGTATGTTTGACCTGAGCTTAGCATCCTTCCTAGCAAACGTTAATTGAGGACACATTCTGGATGAGAAATTTTGTTAAGTGTCTATATGGGAAGTAAAGAGGAGGAAAGTCCTAGAACTGAGTGACCTGACTCTGCACGTTCTTGAGTTGCTATAGTGTCACCAGGGATAAGGCAAGAAACAAGCCTAATTTTACATTGTCTTGTTCTGTTATCCTAAGACCCAGTTATGACCTTGGCCCATTTATTAAAATATTCAAGTTTATCTTTGTATAATGGTAGTGAGTCAAGACATTCATAGAAAAGAAGCAATTAAAATAAATCGGCACATTTCATTATGTATAACTCTTTATATTAATTCATTTATTTACAAAACTCCTGACAACTATAAAGATCCGTATGACTAGTAATTAGTTGAATGTGTCTGTGATTTTCCATCATTGTAATTTTTTGATCTAGTCACTTTTTCTTTTTTTTTTCTATTTTTTTTTTTAAAGATTTTATTTTTCCTTTTTCTCCCCAAAGCCCCCCAGTACATAGTTGTATATTCTTCATTGTGGGTCCTTCTAGTTGTGGCATGTGGGACGCTGCCTCAGCGTGGTTTGATGAGCAGTGCCATGTCCGCGCCCAGGATTCGAACCAACGAAACACTGGGCCGCCTGCAGCGGAGCGCGTGAACTTAACCACTCGGCCACAGGGCCAGACCCCCATCATTGTCATTTTTAACATGCCTGACCTATTGAAATCTATTGATATAGACGTCTTTCCTTTAAACCTATTTACGTGAAGATTTTGACACATTGCCTGAAAAGTAAAATAAAATAAATTATTCCATGTTAAAAGCATACTTTTAGCCCAAGTTTTAAAGATTTTCTTTTTTCTTTTTTTTCCTCAAAGCCCCCAGTACATAATTATATATTCTAGTTGCAGGTCCTTCTAGTTGTGGCATGTGGGACGCCACCTCGACATGGCCTGATGAGCGGTGCCATGTCCACGCCCACGATCCGAACTGGCAAAACCCTGGGCCTCGGCAGCAGAGCATGCAAACTTAACCACTCGGCCACGGGGCCAGCCCCCTAGCCCAAGTTTTAAAAGTAGAGATATTCCTTTACAGAGTACATACCACATGCTAGAGACTCTACTAGAATAGATATATACATGCACAAATACAAACAATTTTCTGTCATTGTATCTTCACCATAACCTTATAAGTTGGCTATTATTCCTGTTTTACAGATGAGAAAACTGAGACTCAGAGAAATAATTAGCTTAATGTCTTACAGTTTGTAACAGATTCAGGATTCAAATGCAGGTCTACATGACTACAAAGACCAAAGGCTTCCCATTCTACCAGTGATTCCCTTGGTTGTGAGGAACAGCCTGGAATTGGGTCAGGCTATTTTCAGTGTGCATCGGAATCATCTGGAGGGCTTGTTAACACAGACTGTGGGCCCATCCCCAGAGGTTCTGACACTATAGATCTGGGGTAGGGCCTGAGAATTTGCATTTCTATCAGTTGCCCAGGTGATGGTGGTGGTGCTGGCCTGAGGTCCACACATTGAGAACTATTCTGCTATACCATTCTAGGGCCTTTCTTTGTGCTCTAACAACTACCTAAAAGTCTTATTCTGTGGACCGAATACAGCAATATATCAAAAAGATTATACACCATGATCAAGTGGGATTTATACCAGGGACACAGGGATGGTTCAACATCCGCAAGTCAATCAACGTGATTCACTACATTAACAATATGAGAAACAAAAACCACATGATCATCTCAATAGATGCAGAGAAAGCATTCGACAAGATCCAACATCCATTTATGATAAAAACCCTCAATAAAATAGGTATAGAAGGAAAGTACCTCAACATAATAAAGGCCATATATGACAAACCCACAGCCAATATCATACTCAATGGACAAAAACTGAAACCCATCCCTCTCAGAACAGGAACAAGACAAGGGTGCCCACTTTCACCACTCCTATTCAACATAGTTCTGGAGGTGTTGGCCAGAGCTATTCGGCAGGAAAAAGAAATAAAAGGAATCCAAATAGGCAACGAAGAAGTAAAACACTCTCTGTTTGCAGACGACATGATCTTATATATAGAAAACCCCAAAGAATCCATACAAAAACTATTAGAAACAATCAACAACTACAGCAAAGTTGCACGGTATAAAATCAACATACATAAATCAGTAGCATTTCTATATGCTAACAATGAACTAACAGAAAAAGATCTCAAGAACTCAATCCCATTCACGATCACAACAAAAAGAATAAAATACCTTGGGATAAATTTAACCAAGGAAGTGAAAGATCTATACAACGAAAACTATAAGACCTTCTTGAAAGAAATTGATGACGGCATAAAGAGATGGAAAGACATTCCATGTACATGGATTGGAAGAATAAACATAGTTAAAATGTCCATACTACCTAAAGCAATATACAGATTCAACGCTATCCCAATCAGAATTCCAATGTCATTCTTTACAGAAATCGAACAAAGAATCCAAAAATTCATATGGGGCAACAAAAGACCCTGAATTGCTAAAGCAATCCTGAGAAAGAAGAACAAAGCTGGAGGCATCACAATCCCTGACTTCAAAACATACTACAAAGCCACAGTAATCAAAACAGCATGGTACTGGTACAAAAACAGATGCACAGATCAATGGAACAGAATTGAAAGCCCAGAAATAAAACCACACATCTATGGACAGCTAATCTTTGACAAAGGAGCTGAGGGCCTACAATGGAGGAAAGAAAGTCTCTTCAACAGATGGTGCTGGGAAAACTGGACAGCCACATGTAAAAGAATGAAAATCAACCATTCTTTTTCACCATTTACTAAAATAAACTCAAAATGGATCAAAGACCTAAAGATTAGGCCTGAAACAATAAGTCTGCTGGAAGAGAATATCGGCAGCACACTCTTTGACATCAGCTTCAAAAGAATTTTTTCGGACACCATAACCCCTCACATGAGGGAAACAATAGAAAGAATAAACAAATGGGACTTCATCAGGCTAAAGAGCTTCTTCAAGGCAAGGGAAAACAGGATTGAAACAAAAAAACAGCCCACTAAGTGGGAAAAAAGATTCACAAGTTATTTATCCGACAAAGGGTTAATCTCCATAATATACAAAGAACTCACACAACTCAACTATAAAAAATCAAATAACCCAATTACAAAATGGGCAGGGGACATGAACAGACATTTCTCCAAAGAAGATATACGGATGGCCAATAGACACATGAAAAGGTGCTCATCATCACTAATCATCAGGGAAATGCAAATCAAAACTACACTAAGATATCATCTTACACCTGTTAGAATGGCAAAAATATCCAAAACCAAGAGTGACAAATGTTGGAGAGGCTGTAGAGAAAAGGGAACCCTCATACACTGCTGGTTGGAATGCAAACTGGTGCAGCCACTATGGAAAACAGTATGGAGATTCCTCAAAAAGTTAAGAATAGAAATACCTTATGACCCAGCCATCCCACTACTGGTTATATATCCTAAGAACCTGAAATCAGCAATTTCAGAAGCTCTATGCACCCCTATCTTCATTGCAGCATTATTCACAATAGCCAAGTCATGGAACCAACCTAAGTGCCCAGCAACTGATGATTGGATAAAGAAGTTGTGGTATATTTATACAATGGAATACTACTCAGCCATAAAAAAGGACAAAGTTGTCCCATTCACAACAACATGGATAGACCTTGAGAGTATTATGTTGAGTGAAATAAGCCAGACAGAGAAAGACGAACTCGGCATGACTCCACTCATAGGTGGTAGTTAACCTATGGACAAAGAAAACTGATCAGTGGTTGGCAGGGGAAGGGGGGTTGGGGAGGGCACTAGGGGTGAAGTGGTGTACCTACAACATGACTAATAATAATGTACAACTGTAATTTCACAAGGATGTTAACTTTTATAACCTTAATAAAAAAAAGAGTCTTATTCTGTGGCTTATGCATATGCTGGCATACAGATTATTTTTGAACCACAAATAAACATTTGAACCAATAATACATGAGCCTAATGAATGGTTTGGAATAGATTTTATGCCCTTACTCTCCCATCTTGCTCAAAATGTTAATATACTTAGAACTAGCAGGTGACTCTAGATTGTTGCAAACTGTTATTGTTAACTATCGTAGAAGGGGCTGATTTTATCAGGAAAATGTACCTCTTAGCCTGTTATCATTTAATTAACTTGGTGATGATGAAGGGAAAATTCCACTAACAGAAGGCAAATGGAATATTCATTCTAACAATAAAACTGTTACTATTTGTGATGACATGATTTTGTATGCAGAAAACCCTAAAGAATCTGCCAGAAAACTATTAGAAATAATAAATGAATACAGTAAAGTTACAGGGTTCAAAAATGAACATACAAAAACAGTTGTGTTTCTGTATACTATCAACAAACTAGCAGAAAGAGAAATCAAGAATACAGTCCCATTTACAATCACAACAAAAAGAATAAAATACCTAGGAATAAACTTAAGCAAGGAGGTGAAAGACCTAGACACTGAAAACTATAAGACATTGCTGAAAGAAATTGAAGAAGACATAAAGAAATGGAAAGATATTCCATGCTCCTGGATTGGAAGAACTAACATAATTAAAATGTCCATATTATGTAAAACAGTCTACAGGTTCAATGCGATCCTTATCAAAATCCCAGTGACATTTTTCAGAAATAGAACAAAGAATCCTAAAATTTATATGGAACAGCAAAACACCCCAAATAGCCAAAGCAATCCTGAGAAAAAGGAACATAGCTGGAGATATCACATTACCTGATTTCAAAGTACACTACAAAGCTATAGTAATCAAAACAGCATGGTACTGGCAGAAAAACAGACACAGAGATCAATGGAACATAATTGAAATCCCAGAAATAAACCCACTCATCTACAGACAGCTAATCTTCAACAAAGGAGCCAAGAACATACAATGGAGAAAAAGAAAGTCTCTTCAATAAATGGTGTTGGGAAAACTGGACAGCCACATGCAAAAGAATGAAAGTAGACCATTAACTTATACCATACACAAAAATTAACTGAAAATGGATTAAAGACTTGCAGGTAAGACCTGAAATTATAAAACTCCTAGAAGAAATTACAGGCAGTACATTCTAGGACATCAAACTTAGCAGTATCTTTTCAAATACCACGTCTACTCAGGCAAGGGAAACAAAAGAAAAAATAAATGGGACTGCATCAAACTAAAAAAGCTTCTGCAAAACAAAGGAAACCATCAACAAAACCAAAAAACCTACTGATTAGAAGAAGATATTTGCAAGTCATATATCTGATAAGGGGTTAATATCCAAAATATCTAAAGAAATCATACAGTCAACAACAAAAAAGCAAACAACCCAATTAAAAAATGGGCAGAGGATATAAACAGTCATTTTTCCAAAGAAGATATACAGATGGCAAACAGGCACATGAAAAGATCTTCAGCATCACTAATTGTTAGGGAAATGCAAATCAAAACTACAATGTGATGTTATCTCACACCCATCAGAATGGCTATTATTAAAAAGACAAGGAATAACAAGTGTTGGAGAAGATATGGAAAAAAGGGAACTTTTATACATTGCTGATGAGAATGTAAATTCGTATAGCCACTATGGAAAACAGTATAGAGATTCCTCAGAAAATTAAGACTAGAAGCACCCTATGATCCAGCAATTCCACTTATGGGTATTTATCCAAAGAACACAAAAATACTAATTCAAAAAGATATATCCTCCCTGTCTTCATTGCAGCATTATTCACAATAGCCACGACTTGGAAACAACCTAAGTGCCCATCTATGGATGAATGGATAAAGAAGATATGGTATATATACACAATGGAATACTACTCGGCCATAAAAAAGATAGAATCTTGGGGCTGACCCAGTGGCATAGTGGCTAAGTTCATGTGCTCCACTTCGGCAGTCTGGGATTCACAGGTTCAGATCCCATGCTCGGACATACACACCACTTGTCAAGCCATGCTGTGATGGCATCCCACATACAAAGTCGAGGAAGATTAGCATAGATGTCAGCTTGGGGACAATCTTCTTCAAGCAAAAAGGGGGAAGTTAGCAACAGATGTTAGCTCAGGGCCAATCTTCCTCACCAAAAGAAAAAGATGAAATCTTGCCATTTGTAACAACGTGGATGGACCTTGAGGGTCTTAGGCCAAACGAAATATGTCAGACGGACAAAGCCAAATACTGTATGATTTCACTCATGTTTGGAATATAAACAAACAAGCAAGGACATAAGATAAGGAGAACAGATTGGTGGTTACCCGAGGGGAAGATAAGAGGAGAGGGCAAAAGATGTGAAGGGGCACATATGTATGGTGATGGATAAAAAGTAGACTCTTGGTGGTGAACGCAATGTAGTCTATACAGAAGTTGAAATATAATGATGTACACCTGAAATTTATATAACGTTATAAACCAATGTGACCTCAATTAAAAATAATCTTTTGGTACTAGTAAATGAAAAACATCTGATTGCTTTCTTAATATTTAGATAATCATCAATACTTTACCCAGTGCCTACATCTCAAAAATGAATCCTGCATAAAATAAATTAGAACAGTCATTGCCATCTAAAAACTTAATGGTTAAAATTAAATTACAGCCAAGAGCTATTGAGGAGACACAAAGCTATGGTTCTTAAACTTAACATGAAACTCTCATAAACAGTTTTAGAACAGCTCTCCAGCAAAGTGTACATACATCTCTAAATTTCCTACAGTTTTAGCTGGTATAGGACCCCAGTGCACTCCAGAGTAAGAGCCCATGCTGTAAATAGTCAAATATTTAGTGACTGCAATAGTCAAATAAATACTGACTACATCTGTTACATTTTAAGACAAGAGCAGTTACATTTGTATGGCAAGACTCAAAGAAAACCACAGAAGTCTCACATTTCAACTGAAATTTGGTCAAAGACATTCCTAATCATTCTGAAAGTTCTAGTGTAAATGGTTCCTTCTCCCATAAAGAATATGTATGTGACGGAGAAGAGCAATAATTCTCACAAATTTATGCAGTAGTGGGGACAGGGGACATTAGGGGTTAATAGAAGAAACCGTGTGCTTGAGAAGAATTGTCTCACTTTTGTTTGAAAGCTGAGGCACGACACAGCCACTTAAACAAAAATAGCTTAAGAGATTTCCAGCTGAGCTGTTAAGAATTAGTCCCGTGCACATCTTAGGCTGGGGCTGTGGATTACTGGAGGGCCATGCTGAGGTTAACAAGTTAAATGCTCCCTCTCTTCTATTATAACCTAGTTTTCTGTTCAAGTAGATTTAAAACATGTTCATTCCACTTCTTTCTTTGCCATTCCAGCCCACAATAATTTTTCTCTTTGTTCTTACAGACAGACAGCACCATCTGGCCTGGGGTCACAAGTACAATTAAACGTGGAAGTCCTCTGCCAAGAGCTTACGGCTAACATAATGAAGTTGGAAAAGGTGACTGACTTCTTTCCCGTGTTTGGGGGCAGTCAAAGTAGTGCTTGTGAGTCGCCATGATCGGGGTTACACACTAAAACACCTTCGGCGTGCAGCAGGCAACCTCAGTGACCAGGCCCAGCCAGGGGATTGCATTGTAAATGTGAAAGGATGTTTTTTATTTCCACAAAGAAATAGATTTTAATCTTATTTTCCTTGTTGCTCTGTCTTCTGGTTTTCCACCTCGGTTAGAAATATGTCTGTACCATAGGGCCCAATGCTAAGTGACCACTGACACGGGGCTCAGTGGAGGGACACTGTAGGGAGTGTCCCGACCAGAGAATAGAGCCCAGCTCCACCCAGGCTGATTGTTGCCAGACATACAATATTGCATTCAGTGTCTATTACAGCCCTGGGAGATAGATGTCATTGTTTCCATCGGACAGACGAAGAATCAAAGTTTCAAATTAACTTGCTCAAGGAGACACACCTAGAAAGTTGGCAGACCTGGAATTTAAAGCCGGTCTATCTGACTCCAAAGGTGTGCGTAGGAGCCCTTTGCCTTCCTGCTCCTCAGAACCCAACCTTCGGCTTTGCTGACAAGGCCGCTGATGTTCTTTACCTCTAAAAGTATCTTCCTATGGGGCAACTTTAGGGCAAATATGTCCTTAGGCTTGTGGCTTATGTAGAAGTCAGTAGAAGGATGAACAAGGAGAAGAAGGTAGGCACGCCAGAAATAGCCCAAAGTGAAACCTGGTTAATATTTCTTACTTCTCCTTTCAACATGTCTATCCACTCCCATCTGATACTTTGCTTTTACCCTAATTCTTAAGGATAGGTTTGGAGTGAAGTGTTCAATTCAAACTGCTACCACAAACGCCCAGTATCCGGCGGCTTTCCATAATTGGGCACTGGTGCTTACTTGGAAAGAAACATGAAATACAAAGTAGTCAAATTATGTTCGTTTTGCTATACTAAACGTTATCTAGCATTTAACCACTGAAGGAAGTATTAAGAGCAAAAGAGTTTCCAAACTTCTGGTCTGCACCAAGGCATGACAGATAATTACTATTGAATCATTGTATCTATGGGCAAACTTGGAAACTTTCTCTTTTAAATCCAAAATCAACCTAGAGATGGTCTGGTGTAGCAACCAGAATTGTTTTCCTTCCTAAATGTTAGTCACTGACAATTGAAGATAAATTATTATTATTAATTTTTTTTGTAATGAAATGTTTACAGATGTTTGGCTTCCACGCTGACATAGAGAATGGGGTGGTATTTGTTTTCTGTTTTGTTCACTCTGGCATACAGTAGTCTTCTTTGGACTAGAATCACACAGAATCCCACTGCCCTCTTGTGCATTTCTTCCCACTCTCCTGCCAGCCCTGGCTAAGACACCACTTTCTGTAATGAGGGACAGAGAAATAGCACGCTTGTCCACAACAGGCAGACAGCTGGCCGCATCTGGTACAGGGCTTCAGATAGAGCCCAGCTACTCAGCTAGGAGGCCTCAAGTACCTATAGAAAGCCGTGTCCCAAAGCAGAGGCAGTAAAAAGTGGACATAGGGTCAAAATGCATTGATTGAAGTTCTAAAATGTTATAAGCTGCACACATTGGTCGAAGGAACCTAAGCATAAAAGCAGTTACCAGGCCACACCCAGATTCCTGGTGATTGCTCTGCCCCCTCAGAGGCAGCCGGCGATAATGCAGCACATCCTGGTGGTGGAATAGCAGCTACATGCTGTGGGAAGGTTGGAGCCATGTCTCAGCTCTTTTTACTCAGTACTGGCAATTCCTTCCCACTCTCCTTCAGGGACTGGCCATGTCTAAGCCTCCTGATCCTCCCTACTGTGACTCCCTGATTTCTCTTCATGGCATCACTGCCCTTTCAGGCATCCTTGGTGGAAATCTAAGAAGAATGTTTAACTCCTTCCTCACTTGTCACTGCCTAATTAGTTGACAAGTCCTATGCAATCTGTCTTCAAATGGCTCCTCAATTCTCTTTCCACTGACCCCAACTTAGTCCCTTCTGGCCTCCTACTGCCAGTCTAAGAGCATGAAATCAGGTCCCATTATGGTCTGTATTTGCATTTTCCCAGTTACTGCTGCATTTGAACATCTTTTCATATACTTATTGGCCATTTGGATTTTCTTCCGTAAATTGCCCATTTACCTCCTTTGTTTTCCTTTTGGGTTTTTTTGTCTTTGTAGGTGTGTTTTATTATTTTTCCGATATCAGTCCTTTGTTTCATTTTTTTTCTACCTTCTGACTCCTACTTTTCCATTTATCTTTGGTCCTGGGGGATAGGTAGGGAAGACATGAAGTAGGAATGTGGGAATGAAGGCAATGCTTTTTATGGGTAAAAAAGTGAACACTTTTTCTTAGTACTGGAAATGGCATTAATGGTGGAGCAGTGTAGAAGAAAGAGCATAAATTTTGGAGTCAAAGCTCTCTTCTTATCCCTACTCTGCCACTTACTATCTGTGTAACTGGTCTTGTCATATAGCCTCTCTGGCCCTGAGTCTCGCATGTAAAACGTGCCTCTGTGTGGTGGTGTGTGGTTAAGGTGAGCACGTGGGAAGTTCCTGTCAGAGACACTGGCTCCCTCCTCTTCACTTACCCTGTGTATGCCTGTAAGACATCACAGACTCTTCTTCCAAAAGAAGAATATAGTCTGTCTCTTTTGTTCCACAGGGCTCTATGCTCTCATCACAGTATTGACTGTTGAGAATTCCTTGCTCTGAATTCTTTAAAGTTCATTTACTCAACAAACACGTACTGAGCACGTTTGATGTCCAACACTGCACTGTAGTCTTGAGAGCCAGAGACAGGGCATGGCCCCTGTCTCTGTGAAATTCAATCCTCTGGGAAATGTTGTATCATATCTAAGAGGAGGGTTAAACATTATTATGTGGTGTTTGTCTGATTCGGACCATCACATGGGCTCATAAAGACCAGTTTCCCATCGTCTCTGAATGCATTTGGGTTACACCTGGAGTTCATGCTCTCGTTCTTTTTCTTCCATCTGATTTCTCTTGGTCTCTACTGACATTTTCATCTTCGCACCCCTCTTTCTTTTTTAGCCTTATCTTTTTTCATTTTAAAGTGGATTGTCAAACCGAGTTCTAGTCCATTAAAAAGCATTTACTTGCCCGATCTAAATTTAACACGTGTAGCTTTTTATTCAAGGTAGAATAGATTAACCTCAAGCATTATATAGGCCGTAGCAAACATGCCCTTAATACACTCCATTCTATTTAATAACAGGAGCTTCTCTCTTATTATTTCAAGATACAAAACAACTTACAAAAGCTGCTTGAGAACGGTGACTGATACACCAGATTGCTTGGGCCAACACAATACCTCGCGCTTCCCTTTGAAGAAGGTGCTCCAAGGTGTTGCGATGGAGCGCTCCCTGCTGGCCAGAGGAGCGAGTGGACGGGCATGCCCAGCCATGTTTGTGCTCCGAGGTCTCCGGCTCAGGAATGGGGGGAAGGGGAATAATTTTGGTTCCTGTGCAATAAAAGTTGACCTTGGCTCTCTGAGGAAGTTTCAGTGCTGCTGCCCGAAGAAAACAGACCCATCTCTGGAGGTCTCGGGAAGGGCCTGGTGGACTCTCTCTTGGATAATTGTGGTTGGATGGTTATTGTGACCATGTCAGCAAACACACTCCACTTCATGCCTTTTTAGTCCTCCCCACCCTCCTTTTCTCTCCTTTACTCTCCTCTTAACCAGCGTTCAAACTAAGGGATATATCATGTGCCAACCAACTTGATGTGGTCCTTTAAAGAATTGGCCATGACTCTCCAAAAAGGCCATAAATAGCTCTAATGGACAGACTTGCTTCAAACAATTAACACCAACATTTTGTCTATTGTTTTTTTTTCCTTCTTTCTTTCTTCTGCTGTTATGTTTTGGTTTAAATCAGCTATGTATCTTAACTTCTCAATTGAGTATTGGCAAGAATATCAGGCAAAGTGGATTAAACTGCCCCATTTATGTTTTGTGTTGTTCCTCCAACTAATACTTAATTGGACTGATTCTCACCCACCCCAGGTCAAAAATCTGTTGAGACATGGGACAAAGTACTAAATTAAACTTACTTTGAAAGCAAAACTAATCTTTAAACCAAAAAAGTATACTGGTGATTTGATACAGGATGAAAAACACTGAATTTTTAAGATTATAGGTGGACAACGTTAGTTTTGAAACAAGATGTCTGTATTAAGTGCTGAAACCCATGTCAGCATGATGATGGCATGCCTTTCTCTTTTGCTGACTAAAATAAATAACTGGTGGTTTGCTAACTTCTATTTACCATATGGATTGGCTGGTTTTTATTAATAATTACTTAGGTACCCTAAGATCTGTAATACAAAAGATACTCCATTTCTATCTGCAATGCATTTTATAATCATTTCTATGAAATGTATTTTGTTTAATCAAATAAGCTAATAAATGAATTGGTTACATCATTTGTATTTGTTAGCCTACTAGACAAGAATTGTGCCTGGTGCACCCCAGCTTTTAATAAATACTCAGTGGTTACAATGCCCTGCTAACACTGTATTTTGTAAGTTTGTGAATTCTCTTAACTAAGACAATATGTTTTTTAACTGCTTCTCGCCTCCTTTCTACTACTTCCGACTTACCCGTACTTACTTCCTCCCGAGTGTTCATTTCAAAACTCAAAAATGATTTGAATTCTTGGGCTGCAATGATATAGGGGAAAGAAAATGAACTTTGAAATCACAGAACCAATGCTTGATTCCTAGGTCCCTATTTTATGAGTTGTGTGACCTTAAGTAAGGTATTTGGCCATTGTCCCCCATTTTATTGATGAGGCTGAAAGTACCAACAAAAACTGTCATTGTGGGGATTAAATGTGATACTGTCTCTAATGCTTATCACCGTGTCAAGGCAAGTAGCATACTCTTATAACAGGTACTATATTCATTATTACAAAAAATGTTTTCAGGCCTGACATTCTACTTTTATAAAAGTTATATGTCAATGCTTTATAGTCAAGACCCATTAGAGATTCAAGTGGGTCAGCCACCTCTGGAGAGAAATTTTACAACTGTATGAAGAGCCTTTAAAACATTCAAATTTCACTGACTTTTAGTAACCTGCTATCTAGGAATTTATCCTAAAGCAATAAGCAGAGATCTAGTCAAAATTTATATACAGGAATATTCTTTGAAGCATTATGAAGCAAAATAGTGTAGACTCTTAAATATTCAACAGCAGAACAGTTAAATGACGTAGCTGTTTAGAATTGTATTGTTGAAGAATAGTATAGAAACAGTCTTCGTCGGAGTTGCCGCGGTTTCCTGCTTCAACAGTGCTTGAACGGAACCGGCGCTCGCTCCCCGCCCGGGCCGGCCACCCAGAGTCAGCCCTCCTTCACCTCCTCACAGCGCCCTCGGCCGGCCGCAAGGCTCCCGCCGCCGTCTTCTCCTCTCCTCAGCCGTCCGCCATGACGACCGCGTTCCCCTCGCAGGTGCGCCAGAACTACCACCAGGACTCGGAGGCCGCCATCAACCGTCAGATCAACCTGGAGCTCCACGCCTCCCATGTGTACCTGTCCATGTCTTTCTATTTTTAGCGCGATGATGTGGCTTTGAAGAACTTTGCCAAATATTTTCTTCACCAATCTCATGAGGAGAGAGAACATGCTGAGAAACTGATGAAGCTGCAGAACCGACGAGGCGGCCGGATCTTCCTTCAGGACATCAAGAAACCAGACCAGGATGACTGGGAGAATGGGCTGAAGGCAATGGAGTGTGCATTACACTTGGAAAAAAATGTGAATGAGTCACTATTGGAACTGCACAAACTGGCCACTGACAAAAATGACCCCCACTTGTGTGACTTCCTCGAGACTCATTACCTGAATGAGCAGGTGAAAGCCATCAAAGAATTGGGTGACCACGTAGACCAACCTGCGCAGGATGGGGGCCCCCGAATCTGGCATGGCAGAGTATCTCTTTGACAAGCACACCCTGGGAGAGTGTGACGAGAGCTAAGTCTCAGGCCAGCCTCCCCCAGCCACCGGGTGACTTCCCGGATCCACCGAGGCCGTGCATGCATGTTGGGGTTACCTTTACCTTTTCTATAAGTTGTACCAAATCATCTACTTAAGTTCTTGGATTTGTACCATTCCTTCAAATAAAGTAATTTGGTACCCAAAAAAAAAAAAAAAGAATAGCATAGAAAATAGCATTAAAAGAGTAGGAACAAAACTTTATGGTATGACCCCAATTTTATGAAGAAACTGCTACGTGTATGTGTGCATGTATACACATATGTACATACATATGGAAGCACATACACATTGACCTTTTCTGTATTCTTTAAGTTTTGCGCAATGAGCAGTTACTAGCTTTTTTTAATTAGATAAGTTGATTAAAAGTATTAAGTAGTCCTCAGCAAGGAGTCAGATCTTAAAGCTGTGCCCCCCCTCACATAACACTGCTGCTAGTTCTACAACAGAAGCCACTTTTTTAGTGGTTTTTCCAACAACCACTACAGTTGATTCTTCCAAAGAGAGAAAAAGCACTTCATTTCTAGATTTAGTTATTTTTGCTTTGGGGATGTTGTTGCTTGTTCTGTTTTCTGTTACTATCTTCTAAGTCAAAATCTGGTGCAGGTGGATCTGAACGGTGGCGCCCAGGTCATATGTGTGCATATTAACTACAAAGAAGCGGGGACAACAAGCATCTGGGATTTTTCAGCCTCCAGCACCTTGATACAAAAGTAAGGAATTCTAACATAGGAAGTGATTTCACATACTGAGTGGCCAAAATAATAGGAAATGTCCACCATATACCTTGCCCTTTAAAACTTGAGTATTTCCTCTCTATAATCAGAAAAAAGAAAAAAAGTGAAATGAGATTATTGGTTAAAATGCTATTTCTATGCATTCTGATATTTTAATCTATGATTAAATATATACTATTTTGATGAACAGAAATTACCCATCTCACATAAAGTGGAAATGCTATAATTACCAACCTTTCAAGCTTTGTGAATATATAGATACTTTCCTACTTATACTCTGCAACACTCCAAGGCATTTCCCAGGTGTTAATTTATGCAAGTCTTTGAAACCATCCCAGACACATTTTTTAAGATGTCTTCTCCTTGCCTTCCACAACTCATCCCAATTCATAAATTCATGGAGTCAGACCAAAAAATTTCCAACTTAAATGTGGATTGTCTCATATGCTGTTTTGATTTATGTATCCTATTAGTGAAATTTTGATGATGCTTTCATTGTTCATCTGTTTGTTTCTGGTCATGGACACTAACATGGTATAGATAGCACAGGTGATTTTGCTCTCAAGCATTTTTTTAAAAGTCAAAATTCTACACATCAGTAATAGTTGTGCTGTCGTTTGGGATTCATAACCTGATCTTCTCACAAAGGAGTCCAATGATATAATATTCTTTTCATGTGATTTTTTTAAGTCTATCCCTGCTAATAATGATATTACCAGTTCTTGACCAAAAAAAAAAAAAAATCAGAGACAGTAAATGAAGCATCTCTGACCACTGAATTTCCAGTACTTCATTATTCTTTCCAAATGCTAAGCCTTACCCAAAGCAATCAGCAGATTCAATGTGATCCCTATCAAAATTTCAATACCATTTTTCACAAAAATAAAACAAACAATCCTAAAATTTGTATGGAACCACAAAAGACGCTAAATAGCCAAAGCAATCTTGAGAAAGAAGAACAAAGCTCGAGGCATCACACTCCCTGATATCCAACTATGCTACAAAGCTATAGTAATCAAAGCAGTATGGTATTGGCATAAAACAGACACACAGATCAGTTGGAAAAATTTGAGAGCCCAGAAATAAACCCATGCATATATGGTCAATTAATTTACAACAAAGAAGACAAGACTATACCATGGGGAAAGGACAGTCTCTTCAATAAATGGTGTTAGGAAAACTGAATGGCCACACGCAAAAGAATGAAAGTAGATTGTTATCTTACACCATAAACAAAAATTAACTCAGAAACGGATGAAAGACTTGAATGTAAGGCCTGAAATCATAAAACTAGAAGAAAACAGAAGCAGGAAGCTCCTTGACATTGGTCTTGGTGAGGATTTTTTTGATCTGACTCCAAAAGCAAAGACAACAAAAGCAAAAATAAACAAATAGGACTACATCAAACTAAAAAGCCTCTGCACAGCAAAGAAACCATCAACAAAGTGAAAAGGCAACCTACTGAATGGGAGAAAATATTTGCAAATCATATATCTGATAAGGGGCTAATATCCAAAATATATAAAGAACTCATAGAACTCAATAACAAAAAAAAATCCCATTAAAAAATGGTCAAGAGATCTGAATAGACATTTTTCCAAAGGCATACAGATGGCCAATAGGTACATGCAAAGGTACTCAACATCACTTATCACCAGGGAAATGCAAATCAAAACAACAATGAGGTATCACCTCACACGTGTTAGAATGGCTATTACCGAAAAGACAAGAAATAACAAGTGTTGGCCGGGATGTGGAGAAAAGGGAACTCGGGCATTGTTGGTGGGAAAGTAAATTGGTGCAACCACTATGGAAAACAGTATGGAGGTTCCTCAAGAACTAAAAATAGAACTACGATGTGATCTAGCAATTCCACTTCTGGGTATTTATCTCAAGAAAAAAGAAAACACTAACTCAAAAAATATCTGCACCCCCGTGTTCATTGCAACATTATTTACAATAGCCAAGATATGCAAACAATCTAAATGTCTATCGATGGATGAATGGAGAAAGAAAATGTGGAGTATATATATACAATAGGATATTATTCAGCCATAAAAATAAATAAAATCTTGCCATTTGCGACAACATGGATGGACCTTGAGGGCATTTTGTTCAGTGCATTAAGTCAGATAGAGAAAGACAAATATTGTATGGTCTCACTTATAATGCAGAATCTTAAAAAAGGAAAAAAGCTCATAGATTTAGAGAACAGATTGGTGGTTGCCAGAGGCAGGAGTTGGGAGATGGGTAAAATAAAATGGGTGAAGGGGGTCAAAAGGTACAAACTTCTAGTTATAAAATAATAAGTCACGGTGATGTAATTTACAGCATGGTGACTATAGTTAATAATACTGTATTGCATATTTGAAAGTTGCTAAGAGTAAATCTTAAAAGTCCTCGTCACAAGAAAAAAATTTTTGTAACTATGTATGGTGACAGATGTTCACTAGGCTATTGTAGTGAGCGTTTTGCAATATATACAAATACTGAATCATTATGTTGTACACCTGAAACGAATATAATATGTCAATTTAAAAAAAAATAAGAATTTCTGTTTTTAGCTACTCTTGCTAAGGTGAAATTCTTTTCAGTGTCTGCTTTTAATCTCCTAAGTGGCTGTTATAGGTCTAATTCTGTCTTCTAAGGAAGTGTATTTTCTCAAAGAATATTTTAAAAAGCAGCAAAGATATGTTCGACGTTAAGATGTTCAGTGAAAAAGTCTGAGTGCAAAATTATATCACAACTTCTAGGTAAAAATATTCAGCCATATGGACAAATCCCTGGAAGAGGATGCAAAGTAGTGAAAATACTTGTTAAGGTGGTGAAATTGTGAATTACAAAATTGTTTTCCTTTAATATTGCTACTATTTGACAAAAAAGATAATTTTTTAAAATGGTAAGGCTTTTTCTAATTTGAAAAAAAACCAGAGACCTGACTGTTGTCACTTTACTTCTAGTAATTTCTCTTATCTCTTTATGTTTCTAACCCCTTTATATAGTCTCTCTTCACACACACACACACACACACACATACAGCATCCCCCATACCAATAATCCCAGCATGTGGTAATGACAAGTGGGAGGGGAAGATGGTCCTTGCTTTCCATAGACAAAACCACTGTCTCAATGGGTCTTGGTGAACCATGAAGCCCATTCTCCTTAGGTCTTTAAATATTCCACCAGAAATTCTCACTTGCACTGTTCTTTATGAAATTGACCTTGATTATAAGAAGACTTCTGATACATGGAAGTGAAAGAGTCATACAAGGAAGCATGTGTCCCTCTGTCCTGCCACCACTGCACCGATGCTGGGGCATGTTAGCATACCTCCTTCTGTCTCCACAAGGCTACAATTATGCCTTTTTCAGCATGTCACTTGTTCTGTTTCTGATTGTTCCCAAGCTACATGTGCATAAATTTCAGCTGTATATTTTTTTTTCTGATTTCTGCATGCATCTAAATTTTGTGGGGGATTTTTTATTGTGGTAACATTGGTTTATAACATTATGCAAATTTCAGGTGTACATCATTATATTTCAGTTTCTGTGTAGATTACATCATGTTCACCACCCAAAGACTAATTACCATCTATCACCATACACATGTGCCTAGTGACCCCTTTCACCCTCCTCACTCCCCCCTTCCCCTCAGGTAACCACCACTCCAATCTTTGTCCCTATGTGTTTGCTTGTCATTATCTTCTACTTATGAGTGAGATCATATGGTATTTTACTTTCTCCCTGTGACTTATTTCACTCAGCATAATACCCTCAAGCTCCATCTATGTTGTTACAAATGGCCGGATTTCATCCTTTTTTTGTGGCTGAGTGGTATTCCATTGTGTATATATACCACATCATCTTTATCCATTCTTCCCTTGATGGGCACCTAGGTTGCTTCCAAGTCTTGTTAGCCATATTTTTTTTCATTCCCCCCTCCTCATATGATAATGGAGTGAGAGAATAGCCAGTAATCTCTGGACCAAAGCAGTGTAAGATCTTGCCCTCACTCACTCTTGGGCCCTGGCCAGGCAGTGATCCCATTACTCCTTTGCTCTTTCTCCATTTCAAGATGGTGACTCTCAACTCTACTCCTTCTTGTCTACACATATATGAGCCACAGTAGGAAGTAACAATCTTCCCCAGGAGTCAGAGCTGGCCACGGCTTGCCTCAGGGTGAGAGCTACTCCAGTGAGAGTGATTCCAAGGCAGGAGAAGTAGGAGAGAAATATGTTTATTAGCTGCCAAAAGGAATGTCTGTGCAGTTTTGTCTTACCAGCCTCACCCTAACACATTCTAATTTTTAACACTTTTATTGAGGTATAACATATACAGTAAATTACACGTTTAAAGTATACAATTTAAATTTTGACAAGTATATACTTATGAAACCATCACCACAATCAAGATAATAAACATAGCTATCACCCCCCAAAAGTAATCCGTTTGCAATCCCTCTCTTGTGCCCTTCTCGACGTCTCCCTTCTCCAAGCAACCACAGATCTGCTTTCTATCCCTATATATTAGTTTGCATTTTCTAGAATTTTAAATAAATGATAACATACAGTATGTACTCTTTTTTTGTCTGGATTCTTTCATTCAGAATAATTATTTTAAACTTTATCTACTTTTTGCTTGTTTCAATAATTCATTCCTTTTTATTTCTGAATAGTGTTCCATTCTATGTATATACCACATATTGTTTATTCGTCAGCCTGTGGATGGACACTTGGGTGGTTTCTAGCTTTTGTTTATTACAAATAAAGCTGCTACGAACATTCCTGTGTGAGCCTCTGTATGGAAATACACTTTCATTTCTCTTGGGTAAACACCTAGTGGTGGGATGCCTGGGTCACATGGGAGATAAATGTTTAACGTGTTAAACTGCCAAACTGTCTTTCCAAAGTACCACTTGACATTCCCACCAGCAGAGTATGAGAGGGCCAGTTCCGCTGCATCCTCACCAACCTTAGTATGATCAGTTTTTAAATTTTAGAGTTTCTAATATAGGTGCGTTATGGTATCTCACCGTAGTTCCAATTTGCCTTTCCCGAATGACTACTGATGTTGAGCATCGTTTCACATGCTGTTTGACATCATCTGTATCTCTTTTTTGGTGAAATGTCTGTTCAAATCTTTTTTTTTTTTTCCTTCTTCTTCTCCCCAAAGCCCCCCGCTACATAGCTGTATATTCTAGTTGTGAGTGCCTCTGGTTGTGCTATGTGGAACGCTACCCCAGCATGGCCTGATGAGTGGTGACATATCTGTGCCCGGGATCCCAACCGGCGAAACCCTGGGCCACCGAAGCGGAGTGCACAAACTTAACCACTCGGCCACAGGCCGGCCCCTGTTCAAATCTTTTGCCTATTTTTTCTTGGACTGTTTTCTTATTATTGAACTTTGAGAGTTCATTGCATATTCTTTATAAGTCCTTGATCAGATACAGGATTTGCAAACATTTTCTCCCAGACCATGGCTTTTCATTCTCTGTATATCTCTTTTTTTTTTAAAGATTTTATTTTTTTTCCTTTTTCTTCCCAAAGCCCCCTGGTACACAGTTGTATATTCTTCGTTGTGGGTCCTTGTAGTTGTGGTATGTGGGACGCCGCCTCAGCGTGGCCTGATGAGCAGCGCCATGTCCGCGCCCAGGATTCGAACCAACGAAAGCCTGGGCCGCCTGCAGCCAAGTGCACGAACTTAACCACTCGGCCACGGGGCCAGCCCTTCTCTGTATGCCTTTTAAAGAAGTGTTCTCTCCTTGCCAGTGCTCTGCTCTGCCACCTGTAGCCACCTGGGCTTACCCTCAACTCCATTCCTGAAGCTCATTTCTGCAGCTTATTTCTGCCTGGGTTCCTCGCCCTGCCCCACAGCCTGAAAACCTTCTCCAGGCCATCAGCAGGGCCGTCGCACAGCTTGCCTCCACCGTTTCCCTTCTCTCAGCCATAACTGTCCTGCGTTCCTGGATTTTTAGTGTCTGGAAAACCATTGTTCATATATCTTGTCTGGATTTTTTTGATTGTTTCAGGTGTTAAAATCAAGCACAAATGGACAGCAGCTTTGAAAATTCCCTGAGCAGACAAAACAGTTTAGTCATACAAACAAAGCTTAATTTAGCTTATTATGCAAGACTAATCTGACCTGGGTAATGTCTTGTTTAGCCTCTGGAAATCCTAAGCAAAACTTAAACTGTTTTCCAAGGTTGACAGAAGGTAACCATTGACCAATTCCCCATCATTTAAGAAAGTTCTAAAATTATAACCAATCCTTGTTACAGCCTTCTGACATCTGTTACTGAATAAGCAGTAAATGCCTCCTCGCTATATAAGCTGCTTTACAACAATATAACCCTGAGTGTCATTCCATGTTTGGTTGGAGTGCTCCCCGTTCAAGAACAGTCTTTTTGGTGTGTGCACAACAAACTTTTACTAATTACTACTGCAGTGGTTCATTGATTTTGTTTTGGCTATTGCTGAACTTTTGACACAGTTGAGAAGTGAAAGCGAGTCTCTGTTGGTCCATCTTGGATAGAAAGGGAAGTCCCACACCAGAAAGAAATTGACATCAAGGACTGGAAACCAGGAAGGAAGAACTGTTAACTTGGTGACAGAAAAGGGAAACAGTAGACTAAGATAGCACGGAGCTAGCAAACCAATGTTCAGGGAACAAGAGAGAAGTGGTCGAAACTGTTAGAGCTTGGAAGCTCAGGAGGGGCTCCCTGGAGCTGAAACCCAGCCTTCTGAGGAAGGGGCCTACCAGGTGGCAGGAATGTCTCAGAGCGGGCATGAAGAGGCTGGCTCTGCAAATAGCGGGGAAACTGCAAACTGGATTCAGCTGCTGCTACACATGTAAACTGCCTTGCCAGGGTGAAAAGGCGAGAATAAGGGGACACTCACTGGCACAGGAAGAAGTCAAGAAGTTCTCGGGGGCAAACAGGAAGGAGCAAGCCCTTCTTCCCTTCCAGCCTCACAGGCTTTCAGTAGTGCCCCCTATTAGCAGAACGGAGCGGGGAGCAGCTGGCAAACAGAAACACGGTTTGAAAAGTCTCAAAATTAGCATCACGAAGCAGAGACTGGAAGAGAGGGCTTAGAGCTAAGAGATAATAGCTTAGTAACTAGCTAGTAGTAACTCCGTTGGCTACTCAGCAGCCATACATACCCTTCTGTACATATCTGAACGCTCACACAAGAAATAGAACTCTATGTTTCTGTCTAACGAAAGGCAACTATAGTTCATACAAAGGAAGATATTCATTCTCACCCTTATCTGAAAAGGATGAGATGCAAAGTCCTAACGCTGTCTGCGGTACAGCCACTTCCACAAGCTGCGTGGAGACCTGACCCACACCCCCGCTTTCTCTTCCTCGCCTCCAGGAGCTCTCTGGTCCCCTACACCCCAGGCTTTGGCTGGTGGGAAACCTCAGTGATGCGGGAGCGGTGACAGGGGACTGAGGACTTCACTCACCGTGCACATCCCCGCCCCCAACAACAGCCCCCAACTCAAGGAGTTCTTCTGGCGTGGGGAGGTAACACCGCCCTCTAAGGTGTCCAGGGACCTGCACATCCTGTCACTCCCTCTGATCCCCACACTGCCTTCTGACAAGCCCCTGCAGCTGCCTGATGACCCTGGTTGCACCAACCACTCCTGGCAGAAAGGAGGGGCCTCAAGGAGTTGGAGGTGCCAGCGGACCCCCGCCATCCAGCCCTGCATCTGCTTTTGAACTGTGGGAGCCCGGAGCGGATATGCAGGCCCCTACTGGAGGCCCCCATCACTGAGGCTGAGCTTGCTCTCTTCGACCCCTTCTCCAAGGAGGAAGATGCAGGGCCCACTCCTACCCACATAGGTGAGCTGGCAGTGATGCAGGCAGAGCCTGGAAGGCCAGACCAGGAACCTGAGGAGCCAGGAGGGCAGGAGGAGGAGGAGGAAGAGGACGGAGGCCCTGCCTCCTGCCTATCTGAGGCAGCCACCAAGCTCATCACCCAGGCCCTGCTTGACGAAGGCAGGGGCCTACCCTGCAGCTCCGCAGGGCTACTAGCATGGCTGCACACCCTGCTTCAGGGAGTTCCCAGTGACCCATCCCCTGCCCGCTGGGAGGGTGTGAAGCAGACAGCTGAGTACCTGAAGCTAGTGGAGGAAATCCTGCAGCTGCACCTGTCCAGTCGCACCCTGAGAGGAAGGGGACCCTCCCCAGGACTCCAGCGCCAGCACTGCCAGCCACCCTTTTCTCTCCCTGGCGCTGGCCCTTCCTCCTGGTCTTGAAACTCCAGGGGATGCTTCTGTATGTAACGGGACCAAGAATGAGATAAACAAAGAATTCTCAACTCCCCCCAAATTAACTAAATTTAAAAATAAAATAACTAAAAAGTAATAAAAGTAATTATCTTAATTATTCCTCAAATTGGGTCACAGTGCCATCTGAATACTCTGTTTTCTGATGACTAAATTGTAAAGTTTGCTTCTGACAAAACGTGGAAGAGAGAAAACAAAATTGTCACTATAGATACATTTATTATATACACCATAAACCACGTGATACACATGCACACACACAAAGCAAGGGAGAAAAATATGCATAGCCGCTATAGCCTTCATTTCTGTAACTAATCACAAAGATATATTTATAACCATCTTCCTTTTTTTTTTTAATGATTTTATCTTTTTTCCTTTTTCTCCCCAAAGCCCCCCGGTACATAGTTGCATATTCTTAGTTGTGGTCCTTCTAGTTGTGGCACGTGGGATGCTGCCTCAGCGTGGTTTGATGAGCAGTGCCATGTCCATGCCCAGGATTCGAACCAACGAAACACTGGGTGGCTTGCCGTGGAGCGCACGAACTTAACCACTCAGCCACGGGGCCAGCCCCACCATCTTCTTTCTTACCCTACCCATTTCATCTTTTCTTTGCCCTCAGAAAGAACTTCAGCTGGTCATGATTCTTTACCTGGTGAGGTGACCCAAATCTTTATTCCCGAAGGGTCTGCATTCTCAGAGCCTTTCTTTTCTTTCTGTCGTTTTTTGTTGTTGCTGCTGTAGTTTGGGGCTGCCTGTTAGTTCAATGGCAGTAGTAGATTAAAAGGAATATTTGGCAGTCTTAGCTTCCAACTCAATGGAAACATTTGTCCCGTCAGGAGCCAAAATCGTCAAACCAGCAGAGCTCAAAACTGCAAGGATGGGTGCCGCCGAGACCAGCTAGGCAGCCTGCCAAAGGGGCAGACAGAATTAATAGACAGAATACAAACTATATTATTCAATGGGACAGGGGACCATCAGCCTCAAGGACTGAGGTGAGGTCCCTCGGTTCGCCACATATTTATTTTCGGGTAAAGAATCACAAGCAATCACAACAGCAGAAACTCATGCCTGCAGGGACACGCAGGCCAGAGTCCAAAGGTTCTATTCTTCATCCCCTGAAGCACACCAGACCATCCCAGGTCATTCCGTTGGGGAGTATCTTAAGGACAATCAGCAAGGTATGCAGGCAGCGTTCTGTTCCTGCAAGGGCCAGGCGTTCCTAAGTCCTTGCCTTCATTCCCAATAACATATTCCCCTCTGGCCTGAGAGTCCAAAGCACAAGCAATCTGGTATAATGACTATGAGGATCAGCAGATCACATACCCCCCCAGTCACCCATTTGGAATTTCTTTTTCCTTAGGCTTAAAGCCTAGCAAGAATGCTGCTATGATCTCCTGCAGCATTTCCCCCTTTTTGTTTTTGTAAGAGGAGGTAGGCGGTCCGGGCAGCTTCTCTCTTAGTCAGGTCTCAGAAGGTTTTTCTCGTGTATCTGAGGACTAAGCAGAAAATAATGAAAAATATACATCCTGATATAACAGTTCCAATAAGGCCACTGCCAATGGTTTTTATCCAATCAGTAGGAAACATCTTTGATAAGACAGTATGTATACCATCAAACAGTTCAGATTCAGGTAGCAAGGATAATTTAGCATCTTGCATATGTTTTACTTTAACTTGCAATAAATCTATATCTAATGTGAGATTGTCCTTGAGGTGGCTCTTTAAATGCCGCCTTCTAGTGCTCCAGGCATGCTCACTATCATCATAAGGATGTGGTGTGATACAGAGCTCAGTAACATTCCAATCACGTTGCAGTCTGACTAGCTTTTTTAAGTTATGTACTTCAGCTCCCAATATTAATACAGCATTTTGCAGATCCACTAGCTGTTCATTGACTCCCTGATCAATTCTTATCCTACTGTTCCATGCTTCACAGGCATTTTCGGGCCATTGTTGAACAAAGGTAGTGGTTTGAATTGTTTGATGCAGTGCCATCCCAGCAACAGCGGCAGTGGATGCTATTGCTATAATGCCTGATCTAGCAGCAATTAATAATCCTATAAATCTTTTAGATCTTTTTAAGACTTTCTGAATTATTTGTAGTAAGGCGTGGGTATCTAGAGATCCTTCCCACGGCCTATTTTGACCTACTGGAAGCCAAACGCCCAAACGTCGCCTCAATAGCATATATGAGTGAGAATCATTGTATAAGGAGCTATTGAGACAAGTGTATAATTTGCAGTCCTTACAATCCACAGTTTTATCTGCTTCATTAATAGATACTGTACCTATGGCCAATACATATGGATCTCGGACTCAGGCTTTGATGTAAAAAGTTCAATTGGCGGATGTGTTGAAAGACAATTTTGTGTTCTCATAGTTTCCATCCTAAATTCTGAATCGCCTTAGACTAAAGGCTAGTTTCCATAAGTCAATCTGTGGTCTACCCATATTAAATTGAGGTTGCAGAGGAGAAAATCCTTCCCCGTGCCATAAAATGGGATATACTCTATGTGTTGTAATACTGGTGTGCTTACACCCTGAAATTTGCCATCTTAACCTTTTATAGGGATTGCAGGCAGAGTCTGTATGGGAGCAATTTGAGACTGTATACCTTTTGGGGGACCAGTCCCATACTGTTCCATAGGAACCGTTAATCAAAATTACCCCCTCCGTCCCGCGACAAACATCCCAATGTATTCGATCAATTTTATCTACACATAATCTTTGACCAGCACACACTGGACGATTGGAGCCGTAAGATTGTTTGGGGGGGCAATAGAATAGTGGAAACTGTAACCCGATAACATATGTAACTGTGCTTGGCTATGATTTCTATCGAGCATGTAAGCAGATAGCCAAGCCTGTGTAGTGAAATTTAAACATCCTCTTCCTCTTCTTATGCAAATAGGCCAAGGGTCGAAACCAAAATGAGTTGTTTCATATGGGGTACCTTCTTCCTTTTCAAATATAGGTAGACGGACATCCTCGGGCCCCAAGACCCAGGATGAATCATTAACATATACAGGGACAGAATTTTCTCCCCAGTTCACTACTCTGATCAATGGGGGGTTAGGAATGTAAGCCCAATATGTATAAGTACCGTTATTCGGCTGGGCTATGGCCCCGGATATACTTACGGCCACCAACACCAGGGCGAACATCGCCAGAGCCAAGTTATTTGGAGTGACGGGTTTCTTTTCTTGTTCAAACACCTTCTCTGCTTGTTGAGCCAATTTATTTATTTGTCCCCAGGTTGGAATTGATGTACGATGTGTCTGTGGCAGTGGGAATGTGATTTTAGTAGTCTTCAGGCTTAAACCCTGAAAACGCATCACCAGTGGTTCATGAGCACCCCGCCAAGAAAACGTCCATTTGCGGTGGACGTCCTACATTAATCGATGTTTTCTTGGGGAGGTGCCCATGATATGGCTTAAGATGTCTAGAAGGGACCCAGATCGGCTTTTCTAAATCTCCTGGTGAAACACAAGCAAAACCTCGTCCCCCTGTTATTAGTGACCCCCTATTCCATGTATTACTCCCAGGATCGAACCAACAGATAGATGGTTTGTTTTTCTTTGTCTGCTCTTGTGCATAATGCTTTTCTGCTGGGGTTCCTTCCTCATATGGTTGCAAAAAATTCAAAGTGAATAATGCTTTGTAAATTCTTTGTGGACGGGAGATAGTGGCATCTCCCCCTTTTTGTTTTTGTAGCATGGCTTTCAGAGTTCGATTTGCTCGTTCTACTATGGGCTGTCCCTGAGGATTATATGGAATGCCTGTAGAATGGCGGATAGCCCAATCTGTTAAGAATTTAGCAAGAGAGATGCTGGTGTAGGCCGGACCGTTATCTGTCTTTATGGCTTTAGGTCGGCCCATTACTGCCATACAACTACGAAGGTGCATTATCACATGTTTGGCTGTCTCTCCCGTAGTGGCAGTTGCCCAAATATAATGAGAAAAAGTATCAATACAAACGTGTACAAATGACATCTTCCCAAAGGAGGGAATATGAGTATCATCCATTTGCCAGAGGTCATTAGGCTTTAAACCTCTAGGATTAACTCCTGTATGAGTTTCAGGGACTATGTTTACTTCTTGACAAGGGGGACAAGTTCGTACAATTTGATTAGCTTGGGCCCATGTTAAGTCATATTGCATCTTTAAACCTTTAGCATTACAGTGAGTTAAAGCATGAAATTGTTGAGCATCAGAAAAAATTGGGAATAGTAATACATCTGCTCGGGCGTTTCCCTCTGTGAGAGGACCTGGAAGAGAAGTATGGGCTCTGATACGGGTTATGTAAAATATGTGGTGCCAGTTACGAATGGTGGTTTGTAGATCATTGAAAAGAACATACAAAGAATCAGGAAGATTTAGTTTGATAAGTGCTGTTTCAATCAAATGTGTTACTTGAACAGCATATTGGGAATCAGATAAAATATTAATAGGTTCCTGGATATTTTGCAAAGCATGAGCGATCGCTTTTAACTCAGCCTGCTGAGCTGATAATCCGGGGGTATCTATGACACAGGTATATGCTCCGGTGTAACCGGCCTTATGATTACTAGAGCCATCTGTAAATATAACGTTGGCACCGGACATAGGAGTCAATTTAGTGATCTTTGGAATGATCCACTGAGTCCTTTGTAAAAATTCTAATACAGGTATTTTGGGAAAATGATTATCTATTTTTCACACATAATCAGCAAAAGCCAATTGCCATTTCATATGATTTTGAAAACATTGTGATACTTCTTTGTGGGATAACATCAAGCAAAGAGTATCCAGGTCATTTCCAGAAAGTTGTTTAGTTCTTTCTCCTCCCCGACTTAGTACTTCAACAATAAGATCTAGGTATGGGGGAATGGATTTAGACATATTATTAGGTAAGAATATCCATTCTATTAAATTATTTTGCTGCATTAGGATTCCTGTTGGTGAATGGGGTGTAGAAATAATATATAATGAAATTGGAATACGAAGGTTGACTCTATGCGTTTGGGCAGTTTGAATATATTGCTCAATTAGTTCTAACTCTTGATTTGCTTCTTTTGTCAAGCTTCTAGGGCTATTTAAATCGGAATTTCTTCTCAGAAGAGAGAATAAATGTGATAAAGCACACGTAGGTATTCCTAATTTTGGTCTTAGCCAGTTAATGTCACCAAGCAATTTTTGTAAATCATTTAAAGTAGTGATTGAGTCCCTCTGAATTTGAACCTTTTGAGGTCAGATAGTGGTTTTTCCTACTATTGTGACTAAGTAGAGATAAGGTTTGGTGAGTTGAACCCTTTCTGGGGCTATTTTTAGCCCCTCATGATTCAAATGAAGTTGTAATTCTTGGAAGACAGTAGACAATAAATTAGTGTCTGGGGCTGCACAAAGGATGTCATCCATATAATGAATAATATACGCTTGTGGGTACTTTGCCCTCACGGGGTCTATAGCTTTAGCAACATAATTTTGACATATAGTAGGGCTATTCAACATCCCTTGTGGTAGAACAGTCCAATGAAACCTCTTGTATGGCTCGGCCAAATTAATGGAGGGCACAGAGAAAGCAAAGCACATTTGATCCTTTTCATGTAGGGGGATGGTAAAGAAACAATCTTTCAGATCTATGACTAAAATTTTCCAGACCTTTGGTATCATATTAGGACTCAGTAATCCAGGTTGTAAGGCACCCATAGGAATTACAGTAGCATTAATAGCCCTCAAATCGGTTAACATTCTCCATTTTTCTGTTTTCTTTTTAATTACAAAAACAGGAGAATTCCAGGGGCTAAGCGTCTCTTGATATGCCCCTTTTCGAGCTGTTCATTAACTAATTCTTTAAGAGCTTCCAATTTCTCCTTTTTCAAAGGCCACTGCTCCACCCACACAGGTTTGTCAGATTTCCACGCCAATGCTATAGGCGTCGGTGGGGGAAGCTTTATATGAGCGGTGGCCTCCATTAAAAAGGCGAGTATCTTAACCCATGCTTATTCTGTTTCCCATTAGGGGCTACAGGGTTTACTGTTTCCTGTAATTGCTTTCCTAGTCCTAAACCTGGGACATATTGTTGTTTTTCCATAATTTTTTGTGATCGCTCACTATAAGAATACCTGAGGAGGAATATATATTTCTGCTTTCTATTGTTCTAACAAGTCTCATCCCCATAGATTAATGGGAAGATCCGCGACATAAGGCTGTAAGGTAGCCTTTTGTCCATTTGGCCTCGTGCAATGTAATATATTTGAACTCTGCCTCAACGCCTGTGCTGCCCCAAGGCCGATAACTGAAATCAGGGGAGGAGTGGTAGGACAGTGATAAGGTCAGTGTTTAGAGCTGATGATGGAGACATCTGCCCCGCTATCAATTAAGCCATCAAATGTTTTTCCATTGGTGTTCATTTTGCAGGTTGGGTGAGGTTCTAAATTTTTTTCAGTAAGGAAAACCCCCGCTTGCCCCGTACTGCCAAATCCTCGTTGCCCTCTAGTTTGTTGTGAGTTTCCTATAGCAATATAGGGCAAGATTAAAAGTTGAGCAATGCTATCTCCCTTTTGTATCTGCCAGGGAATTGATGTAGACACCATAACCTTTATTTCTCCTTGATAATCACTATCTATAAACCCAGTATGCACCCTAACCCCTTGTGAAGTCAATCCTGACCTCCCTAAAAGTAGTCCAACCGTGCCTTTAAGTAAGCGACCAGATATCCCAGTGTTAATCTGAGGAGGCGTTTCAGCAGGAGTGACTATACAATTCTCACTGCTGGTTAGGTCTACTGCAGCACCTCTGCTGTGGCGGGGGATAAATCCAAGGCACGGCGGTGTAATTATTGGTGTCATTTTCCTGCTTCTAAGCAGGGAAGGCCCCCTCGTCTGTCGGGGCTGGGAGCCCGCCCCTCCGGTAGTTTCCTGATAGTACATTCCCATTCTTATAACATTTAGATTGGCATTGACTAGCCCAGTGATTCCCTTTCTGGCAACGAGGACACAGCCCAGAGATGGCAGGTGTTTTCCTCACTTTTTGGTTAGAGCCATTATCACTTTTCTGCCTTTTTATCCTGCATTCCTTTCAAGTGTGGCCCGATTTCCCACAACTAAAACATACTCCGGGAAATTTGCCCACTCGCAGACCTGCCATGGCTTGTGCTAACATCTCCACCTTCAAAGTCTCAGTTCCCACTCCCTGGCACATTTTTATATAATCAGTCAAATTACCCTTTCCCTTAAATGGCCCAAGCACCTTCTTACAATCAGAATTAGCATTCTCATAAGCCAGTAATTGTAAAATAGTGTCTGCTGCCTCTCCATTAGTTATCTGTCATTTAATAGCTTCTTGTAGTCTAGCAATAAATTCTGTGTATGGTTCTTTAGGCCCTTGACTGATTCTCTGAAATGAGACCGTGGCAATACTTTTCATCTCAATCTTTTCCCACGCTCTCAGGCAGCAGCGTCTTAATGGTTCTACAGCTTGATCTTCCGTCCTTAGCTGATTTTGTCGTCAGCCCAAGGTCCGATGCCCATCAATTGTTCTAAAGATATCGGAATCTGTCCGGCCTGATTATGCGCGGCTGCTGTCTCCGCGTGATCTTGCCACCAGGTATGAAATTGTAAAAACTCCCCAGGGGCTAAGACAGTCTTTGCCAAAGTTGACCAGTCTGCAGGGATCAGTGTATTGCCCTCAGCAATCCCCTGAACTATCCCGACTGTGAAGGGAGAGTTAACTCCATAATTCTCAACGGCCTGTTTTAACTCTTTTAAGATCTTAAAAGGGAAAGGATCATGAACCGCCTTACATATGCCATTGAGATTTTGAGGATCAACACCAGGAGCCCCTCTCTCATGAACAGTTACGGGGAATGCCACGTGAAGGGCTTCCAGATCTCCCTCCTTTACTGCTCGTCTAATTCCCATTTGTAAAGGTGAAAGTGTGGGAGCCGGAGGACGCTTAGCTATGGCGCCGCCAACAAACTCCAGAATGAGTGGAGGAGGGAATGGGACCGGAGAGGGTGGTGGAAATATATCATCAGGCTCAGGTGCTGACGGCCACATGTGCTCCTTCCTTTTAGTAGCCGTCTCTTCAAGGACTGCATAATCAGGGCTCTTTATGTGATCAGTAAAGGAGGCCCCACCTTCGCTGTCTGTCTCTCCTTTGCTCCCCTTTGAGGAGTCCTGGGTTTGGAGGGGCTCTAGTACGGAACGAATTAATGATCAAGTGTTCCATATAGTCACAGGCATCAGAATGCCTGTCTGATATTCTTTCTTTAATTCAGTTCCCACCTTTTCCCATGATTGTAAATCTAACGTACCTAGAGTAGGAAATCAAGTACAATGCTTCTCTATGATTTGCAACAACTCAAACAATTGATTTTTACTGACCTTAGCCCCCGCTGCCCTCAGCAATTGCCTGAGTAAGCAGATGTAAGGGCGATACCGTTCTGTACTTTCAAAATTACCCATTTACCCTGTTGAAACTTCTGGAAGCACTTAACCGACACAGGGAATCTTTTGAGGCCTCACACCGCTTCCAGCTTCCGCACCGCTGAAACTCCACCGTCGCTCTTTGGCGGCTCTTCCTTCGTGCCCCACATTGGGCACCACTTGCGGCCAAGACCAGCTAGGCAGCCAGCCGAAGGGGTGGACAGAACTAATAGACAGAACACAATCTATATTATTCAATGGGACAGGGGACCATCAGCCTCAAGGACTGAGGTGAGGTCCCTCAGTTTGCCACATATTTATTTGCGTAAAGAATAAATTTGGGTAAAGAATCACAAGCAATTACAACAGCAGAAACTCATGCCTGCAGGGACACGCAGGCCAGAGTCCAAAGGTTCTATTCTTCATCCCCTGAAGCACACCAGACCATCCCAGGTCATTCCGTTGGGGAGTATCTTAAGGACAATCAGCAAGGTATGCAGGCAGCGTTCTGTTCCTGCAAGGGCCAGGCGTTCCTAAGTCCCTTGCCTTCATTCCCAATAACATATTCCCCTCTGGCCTGAGAGTCCAAAGCACAAGCAATCTGGTATAATGACTATGAGGATCAGCAGATCACATACCCCCCCAGTCACCCATTTGGAATTTCTTTTTCCTTAGGCTTAAAGCCTAGCAAGAATGCTGCTATGATCTCCTGCAGCAGATGGGAAGCAAGAATTCTACAAGTAGGTTATTAGTTGTAATCATGAAAGGAGCCATTGCTGCTCCCAACCTTGACTCTTGGACCCATGGCTATAGGAGAGGCACACGGATATTGGCTTCTGCTTCACAGCATCTACTGCATCCTGTGTGACAGAACCACCTGCTTTCAGGGTGTCTCTCCTAACTGGCAGCTAACAGGGGGCTTCAATAGGCCATGCTCCTGTCCTGTTAACCAGCAGCTTCTGAGTGTTGGAGGATGTGGTGAAAACCAGTGGATTCAATGGGCACGTCTCCTCTGCTGAAATGCTTTTGCCATGAAATGAGCTTCTTGATCAGAAGCAATATGGTGTGGAGTGTGGAATGAAGTCACCACGCTGGTGAATAAGACAGAAACATTATGGGTAATGAAGGCAGATCAATATTGAGAACACATACCTAATCCAAAGAAGACAAATCTCTTCCCACTCCATGCTGGAAGAGGTCCAATGTAATAGTCTAGCCACCAAGTGGCCGGCTGGTCCGCAGGCGAATGATGCTCTATTGAAGGTTCAGTGACTGTCTCTGCTGTTGCCAAGGCAGGCACTCAGCCAGGTCGGCTTTGGGGAGGGGAAGTCCATGTGGTTGAACCCAGAAGAAAACATCATGATAAGTGATATATATTCTCAATTTAAAGATTAACATTTCAATGGGTTATTTTAGATTGAAGGCAGAGCATGGACTCTTGCCCTTACAGCTGCACTTCCAAAAAACAAAAGAGATATTCCCAGGTTCCAGTCTTCCTCCCCATCAGCACTGGACTGGTTAAAATGCTATTTATTCAGTGAGTGCTCTGTGAGGAAGTTAGTCAGAGCCCATGAGCTGTCAGGGAGGTGTGAAAAAATTTCCTAGACTGCTTGGCGTTAAATGGTTCTGCTAAATATTTCAGGAGAGAACAGTGGTGAACGAACAATCTGCCTTTCTGCCACTGCACTTTGCCTCATTTTTAAATGTGGCAAAGTTCCACTCAAGGGTTAAACTCACTCATGGGAAATTAAGCCATTTCTTGCTAAATTAAGAAGTAAGAACAACAGTCACATGATAACATTGGGGCTCTGACACGGTTGATCTGTGTAACGTGGCATGGAGGATGCAATGTGCTGTCAGCTTTACAGATAAGCATATTGTGACCCAATTTGTTTGCCAGGCAGTTGTTCCAGAGAGGTAGTTTACTGACAGAAGAAAATTGAAGGCAGATTACTGATTGCGCAATCAAAGCCGAGTGGCTGCAGAACTGAATAAAATGTCGTGTGAATCCAGAAGTCACCCTGGAGTAAAGAAAATTAAACAGCAAGGAGGAAGAGGGATTAACTCACAACAAATGCCAGGTGATTTCTACCTGCGTCACCCCATCCAACAGTGACCTAGTGAACAAAGCCCAGTAAATTTGACTCCATCCTGGTTCAAATGCCTCCCCAGGAGCAGAATTCTATAGGCAACCTTGGTAAAAGAAGTGAATAAGCTTTGGGTCAACAAACACATCCATTTGCTATCACTGTTTTTTAACTTTTAGGAAAACTTAGATTTTCCGCTGTATTTTACATCTTGTTGTATGACCAGTGAGTAGTACTAGATATTGATGCTTCCTCTAACACTATTTTCTCTAAGGCCACAACATGAAATTCAGCTTAAGGCAGGCCTGTCTTGCAGGCTTGTGACTGTATTGATCCTACTGCCCGAATGGATTTTTAAATGAATTTTACAAGAAAATAACACTGTATGTGGACTCTTTGTGGGGCTTGAGCCCCCTCAAGGCTCCTGATATTCTTCCTTGTACTTTCAATGTCAAAAATAATCATTAATTTCTTTTTTTTTTTTTTTTTTTTTTGAGGAAGATTAGCCTTGAGCTAACATCCACCGCCAATCCTCCACTTTCTGCTGAGGAAGGCTGGCACTAAGCTAACATCCATGCCCATCTTCCTCTACTTTATACGTGGGACGCCTACCACAGCATGGCTTGCCAAGCTGTGCCGTGTCTGCACCCGGGATCCAAACTAGCGAATCCCGGGCCGCCAAAGCGGAACATGTGAACTTAACTGCTGTGCCACCAGGCTGGCCCCAGGAATAATCAATAATTTCAAAGCACAAGTGATATGAAAACAGATCTCTCAAAGTGCGATGAATGTGGTGGTCATTTGGAGCAACAGTAAACCTTTCTGAGCAATTGATTCATGTCTCTTTTTGAAGGGAAGAGTATTAAATTGGGTGGGAATCCAAACTCTACGTCAAGTTGTAGTCTCCAGAAAGATTTTGGAAATACGCCCTCCCGTGATCTAGCCAGAGAAGGAAAGGACATGACCGGGTCCAATCAGAACTAGAGTCTTCTTCCGTTTTTACATGGAGCCTAATGAAGGTTAAAAGTTTGCTAAATGTTATACAGGGAAGAGGTGAGGAATATGAGATAAGGACACTTGTAAAGCCCTTGAAGCTATAAAATAGCATAAAACTGTGGGAAAGGCCATGAGCTTTCTATTTGGTTCTGCTGCAAGTAAATATTCGCACATGACCACACCTGCCGCTGAGGTGGATACCTAGAACGAGGAACACTGTCTTCCTGGAAAAATAGGAGGTGTATCTGTTTCTAAATCAATATTGTTATAATCTTTTGTTTGGGTACCGTCAGGTTTTTTACATGTGGAGACTTGCTGACATTAGGGTAAATATTAATAAATCAACCCATGACGATTATAAAGGACAAAATCTGTCACTCCCATCCTCTGCTTCCAACTTCACAAACAGGACCTGAGACAGTAAGATTAAATAATTCTCTGGAGGCCAAGCAACCAGGACTAACCAAAGGGGACTTGCTGTAGACAATTCTGCTTTCTTTCAAATCTGGGAGCTCATCAGGTGGATATTTTTACTTATAACATTTGTACCATCTAGACCCTGATTTAAAGAAATGAACAAGCATGGAACTTAGTTTTTCCTCCCACGAATTTGGTTTTCGTTAAGTATTTAGGATCCCATAAACACTTTCTTATTTCATGTTTGATAATATTTTTCTTTTTTGGCACTTGGCACCAATAATGAATACAGCACCAAACAATATAACTAGACACTGTAATTCCCTGATGAGATTCTAATTTATTCAGCTAGGACACAAGCACTGCCCAAGGTTGAAACACTTGAAGCTTTAGCTGCTCATTTTCCTAGGTATTTAAATCTCCCTATCTTTCAAGCTGTCACAGGCACACGGCTCTCCTAACTTACTCTGGGCCTGCAGAAAACACAGGCCGCCAAAACAAAATCGCCATGTTCTGCCCCTCTTTCTGAATCTGATGATTCTGAGGCCGTGAGCCAAGTCTGCGGAGGAATTCTTCGGTTGGGCTGTTTTAGTTTGCAACGCTGCTTCCCCAGGGATTTACTGGCAATGAGATTAAAGGTCCTCCCGCCAAAACAATGTGATCCAAGGAATGCCTACCACAGAATCCTAGGGAGGGACATGTTTGTTAAAACAGATCCCAAAGCACCTGCCCCATGGCCATGTGGTTAGTGGTTAAGTTGGTGCGCCCCGCTTCGGGGGCCAGGGTTTCATCGGTTTGGATCCTGGGCGCGGACGTGGCACTTCTCATCAGGCCATGTTGAGACAGCGTCCCACACAGCACAACCAGAAGGACCACAACTACAATATACAGCTACGTAATGGGGGGGCTTCGGGGAGAAGATTGGCAACAGTGGTTAGCTCAGGTGCCAATCTTTAAAAACAAACAGATCCTGAGACCCCTCATCAGATCTCCTGAATTACAGTCTCTGGTGGTGGGTTTGGGAATCCAGGGCCACCCACTTACAATAGAGAAAAACGGTTCAATCCAAATTGGCTCTGGTTGTAAACCATGAGGTCCTTTAGGAACGTAAAGGAACATCCTTTGCAAGCAAAATCCAAGTCCAGGAGACGTGGGAAAGAGGAAGAAAGCAACATTGCGTTCAGCTCAGGTTAGGCCCTGAATTCCTTTAGGCCATCCCAGATTCCTTTTTAGCCCTGAGGATGTGGCCTAGGACTTGTCTTTACCGTTGCACAATACACTGGTTACGCCTATTCCAGATTCATTAATGGCAAGAGTAGGTCTAAACCACTGTCAATACAGAGCATGAATAAAAATGTTCATTGAGAGATGCCAGAGCACATTTCAACCAGAAATTTCCATTGACGTAAACTCAGGAGTGCATGTCTAAAGCAGATCATAAACAAGAGCATCTCCGGAGAAAAGGAAATGTTTGTGTTCCCAAATCAGAGGCAGAGGTCCTTGAAAATACCACATTGTTGGCTCCCAGAATGGGGCGCTCTCATGCCCTAAATGACGAATCAGGTCCATTTGTTCTGCTTTGTATTTCTCACTGTTTTTCTGCACCGGTGGTGAAATTTAAACAGACTTCATCCGCATCAAAGAAAATAAATTCCTCGGTGGACTTTAAATGTTAAGAATTCTGAGATGTGTGCTCTTCTGTCTCAGAAATGAGAATGCACTGAAACAGGAAGTCAGCCTCACAAAGGGGAGGAACCTCAGAGAAATATAACTTAAACCTTTTTGAACATATTCCATTTAGGGGGACAAAGTCCCCCATAGCTTGCCCACCTCATCCATTCCAACTTTCCCATGGGGAAAATAAAGGCTTGATAACAAACAATTACAAGAGAGGAACAAATCAATCAAAATGGTAATAATGGAGCAATTACATAAGAACAAAAACAATTACCAAAAGAAAACCACAATAATAATTTTACAAATACATTATTTAATACAAAAACATCAACACCTCCAGAGCACGGCCAACTTAAGTGATGACTGATTTTTAGGGTGATGGCATAATTTGTCATCCACACCATGACACTTGTGAAAGTAAAAAGTGGTGCTATGAATAATTTCATCAGGACAGCAGGCATACACCAGAACCGCCCCAGGAGATCCAGGGGTCATGGTCACCTAACTGATAATTCACAAACAACATATCTTTCCACAAGAGTATGGGTATTCCAAGCATCTAGATGTGCACTTGCTCAGTGAAGACTTTGCAGCATTATTGGTGGTAAAACACTGAAAGTAAGGCTTCGGAATTCTCTAGCAACAGGCTGATTCTAGTGGCAAATACTCATGACAGTTTTGGCCTTCTTGCACCTCAGAGATTTAGGTCAGCCTGACTCCAGTCCACAGGGTCCATATCCACAACCGCCTCAACTCTCATGTCATTCAGTTCCAAATATTTCTTAATTTGGGGTTCTTCTTAAATGTATGAGTTCCTTTTAAATCTAAGAGTTCTTTAGTAATGTTATTTGGTTCCAACACATGAGATATTTAAGCTATTCTTCTGTTACTAATTTCTAATTATATTGACCATTATGGTCAGATAAGATAGTCGGGATGATATTGTTCCTTTTGGAATATATTATGGTATCCTATATGGCCTAGTGCGTTATATTAGTTGGAGTTTTCCAGGGAAACAGTATCAATAGGCTATATATTGTTATATGAGGAGATTTATTATGGGAATTGGCTCACGCAATTATGGAGGTTGAAAAGTCCCATAACATGCCATCTGCAAGCTGGAGACCCTGAAAAGCTGGTGGTATAATTCAGTCTGTGTCCCAAGGCCTGAGAACCAGGAGCTCCCATGTCCAAGGGCCGGAGAAGACAGATGTCACAGCTCAAAAAGAGAGCAAATTCACCCTTCCTTGCCTTTTCAATCTATTTGGGCCCCAAAGGATTAAATGCCCACCTACATTGGTGAGGGCAATCTTTTTATTCAGTCTACTGATTCAAATACTAGTCGCTTCCCAAGATGCCCTCACAGACACACCCCGAAAGAATGTTTTACCAGGTGTCTGGGCATCCCTCTGCCCAGTCAATTTGACACATAAAATTAACCATCAAATGTGTGGTTTACTCTTTTTAAAATATTTCGTTTATGCTCAAAATGAATGTATTTTTCTGTTTGACAGGTCTCCCATTTTTTACTTCCTCGTGTTGCCACTTGTGTGTCTGTGGATGCTGTTGACTTGGACACCACTGTCTTCATCAGTTTCCCCAAAAGATCCAGCACAAGTTCCTGCGTGTATAACTTTCCTGGTGATTTGAGAGGTCCCGGGGAGAGCGTTCATCATGCACTGTCCAGCCTCTGCTACCACACTGCTCTCCCTCCCCCCTCCCCCATCTCTCAGTCTGCCCTTTGCCAGGGTCCTTGCTCACACCATGTGACCTTCCCTGAGCATGTACCACAGGCAGCGGCCCCTCCAGCCAGCCAGCCTCCCAGCCTGGAGGGCTACCTTCTGTCCCCGACAGGGCTTCTCCCTACATTGCCTCCCCAGAGATGAAGCCCTCCCTACAATGATTTGTTTACCAGCTGCAAAGGGAATATGATCATCTCCATAGGTTGCACCAAGTGATAGTAATTCTAAATATCACATTTATTAGGTAACTTGAGAACTTAGTTCTCAGCCCAACATACTAAAAGGGATCACAATATGCCATCCCAAAATATGCCATTTGGGCATAAGGATTATTTTGAGCTGAAGGCATTTAAGTCGCTGAAATCTCTTATCTACCTAAAAGCAGAACCTCCCAAAAGAACTTAACTGTCATAAATCCCCTCCCTAAGAAGAATCTAATCTAATCACACCCAAACAGACATTGTCACAAGACTAGCATATCTCCATCTAGTCTCCTGAGTGTCCACTTATCTCTCCAAAGTCATTTTTTTCCCCATAACTGCCTTTTCTCCCTCTCCCCTTCTCCCACTAAGTTAGGTAGATAAGCCTCCAAGTCTAACTACTTCTTGGGGTTTTCACTTCTTTTCTGTGAAGTCCTTCATACGTGTAAAATTATTAACATCAGTAAAATCTGTACACCTTTACTCCTGTTAATCCGCCTTTTGTCAATTTAATTCACAGGCCCCCAAAAACGAGAGTAACAGAGTAGAAGAAAAGTTTTTCCTCCCCTACAATATCAAATAAAGTTCATGGAAATTTGTGCATGCCACTTATCTATTAGAACAACAAGAAAAATTCTGCATTTTTAGATCAGACCTGGCCCAGCCAGGGGCTGGCCCGGTGGTGCAGCAGTTAAGTTCGCATGCTCCCCTCCGGTGGCCTGAGGTTCACCTGTTCAGATCCCGAGCATGGACCTATGAACCGCTTATCAAGCCACGCTGTGGCAGGTGTCCCACATATAAAATAGAGGAAGATGGGCACAGATGTTAGCTCAGAGCTAATCTTCCTCAAAAAAAAAAAGATACACATTTAAAAAAAAAAAAGACCTGGCCCAATATCAAGTAAAGTTCATGGAAATTTGTGCCATTCATCCATTAGAACAACGAGAAAAATTCTGCATTTTTAGATCAGACCTGGCCCAGCCAAAGGACCTTGATATTTCCAAGAGTTCTGGAAGAAGAGATGCGCCAGTGAAGACAATATTCCTAAACCCAGTGACTTGTGAGCTCAAAGGCAAAGTTATCAAGCGTTGAGAGTATGGATTCTAGAACCCAAACCTCTAGATTCAAATTTTTCTTCTGTGACTTCCTAATGGTGAGGTTTGGCAAAGTACCCTATCGTTTTATGCACTATCACATCACATGGGGATAATGACTCACAATTCTGCAGGTCTGTTGGGAGCATTCAATGAGGTAATGAGCACAGTGATGCAGCAACCGGGTCACCACGTGCTCAGTGCTGCTGCTGTTGATGGTATCTTGGGAAGAGAGATAGGCCTCACCTACCAGGAATGTTGTATGCATACCTCCCCTTTATGGTTTTCTTTTTTTTTTTAACTTGGTTAAGAATCACTTGTGTTAGAGACGAGCGCCTTGTGATTGAATGGAATTAACAACAAACCTGTCGTTTCTCTTTCTGAGTGACAAATTAGATGAACATTGTCTTCCTCAAACAAACAGTAATAGGAACTTGTTACAAAGTCCTTTTTTATACAATCTGCCCTCAAGTCACAGAAAAATCTGGTAAAAAAAAAATGTTCATGGGGGTCGGCCCCATGGCCGAGTGGTTAAGTTCGCGTGCTCCGCTTTGGTGGCCCAGGGTTTTCTCTGGTTTGGATCCCGGGCGCAGACATGGCTCTGCTCATCAGGCCAGGCTGAGGCAGCGTCCCACATGCCACAACTAGAAGGACCCACAACTAAAATATACAACTATCTACTGGGGGGATTTCGGGAGAAAAAGCAGAAAAAAAAAAAAAAGATTGGCAACAGTTGTTAGCTCAGGTGCCAAGCTTTAAAAATGAAAAAAGTTCAGGAACACATTAGTGTTAACATTTTATAGATGAGGAAGCTGAATTCCAAGAAGCTAAATGAGTTGCCAAGAGACTCAACTGCAGGGAAAAGCACTTGGATCCAGGTGTTCTGGTCCAAAAGCCCAGCCTCTTCCTACCACACTCTACGCCTCAGGAGTTTGTCCGAAATCCAGAAGGTAAAGCTTTGAAAAATGTCATAACTAGTTGGAAAAAAAAAAAAAACTAATTCCAAAAGACTCCCAAAATTAAAATTATTGTCAACTACATGTTCTATCACATCTCATTAACCATCAAACATCACCAGCAAGCTATTACATGGACCGGATTAATACAACCATTGTTTAAATAACTGACTCAGTTTGCATTTTTTGTTAAATGTAACAGTAGCTCAAGAATTTACATTTTGCCTCGAGTTATGCAAACCTTCTCCAGAAACTTTGAAACGAGTTTGATTTTGATCTTGTTGGGACAACTCACCTTTGCTTAAGGGCAAAGTGTTGGGCTTGGTAGCCTCTCAAAATGCATAGAGTGCTACAATCCTATGACTTTACTGAGACCTGAAGTTTAAGCAACTGTTTCCTTCAACAAAAGAGATTCATTTGTCCCAGAATTGGGTGTGCCTTAATATCTCTGCCACACTCAGTAGGCTAGGAGCAGCCGTGGGGGCCTGGCCTCAGTGAACCCTGGTGACAGATGTCAGTGCACTGCGGCTGGGCCCTTGGTCAGTTACACTCCCTGCAGTTGGAGGTTTGCAAAGCGTATCCTAATGGCCACCACACTCTCCCACCCCATTTTATAGGTAGTGAAATTAAGTCACAGAGAAGTAACTTACTAAAAGTCAGAGCTGGTTAGCAGAGGAGCCAGAATTTGATGCTCTGGTCCCAGAAGGCTTGCTGGTGACCATTATGCTAGACTATCTCCTATCTAAGTCCACACTTTCTGCACCTTCAGAAACTGTCTGAAGTTCACATCAGCGTCTTTAACAAACGATCACAAGCATTTCACTTGTTCTACAGTGATCAAGAAAAGGAAGTCTAGAGCCATCCCTGATGGCCTAGTGTTTAAAATTCAGTGCGCTCCACTTCAGCAACCTAAGTTCAATTCCCAGTCCTGGAACCACATCACTTGTCTGTTGGTAGCCATGCTGTGGCGGCAACTCGCATAGAAGAATTAGGACTTACAACTAGAATATACAACTATGTACTGGGGCTTTGGGGAGGAAAAAACAGACAGGAAGATTGGCAACAGATGTTAGCTCAGGGTAAATCTTTCCCAGAAAAAAAAAGAAAAGGAAGTCTGTAATAGTTCAAATAGATGTCCATACAAACAGCTAATATGTTTACAAACCACCAAAATCAGGAGATCAATTCCCAAGCCTAGATAACTACAGAGCAAACTGGAAAAGTGACATATCCAGAGTGACTCTTGAGCCCATAATGTGGGATAATTGAGATTATTGCTATTTATTTTTAATAGCACAATGACATCAGAAAACTCTACTATTTCACTAGGTCCCTCAAATCTTAGAATACTGGAATTAAGTTTCCATTGTCTAGGAACACATGAAGGCAAAATGTGAATGGGAAACCAGGTAAATAATCCTGTATCACAGCATGAGGTTTTTCTTAATAGGCTCGAAAACATGTCTCAACACCATGGTTTATGTCCTAAAAATAAACATTTCCAGAAAAAGTTTCCTTTTCAGAGAAGGGACTAGAGAAATGAAAGCCCTGAGAACCAAAGCTGCACATGGGCTGCCGGGGCCTCCCCACGGGGCCCGGAGGCTGAGCCACGTCTCACAGCTGCTGCCTCCAGCCCAGCTCTTGCGGCCAGTACGGGCTCTCTCAGCCCTGCGGCAGCACAGCCACCCTCATCTAATTCTCCATGAGGCCGCAGCTCCTACAGCCAGCACCCATTGCCCGGGAACCAAAGACATGAGGGACCAAAGTCACTTCTCATTTCAACCTTGCACAGAGGCCCAAACTTCCCATTTCTTAATAATTCCTGGGAGTAAATCTATTAAATTGTTCAAGATTCCTAAGGCCAATGAAAACTCCCTGCATTTTTCTAATGACGACTTCAGTAGTATGGGGCATTGCTTCTAAGTGATCCCAACTAAATAGGGTCTCCTGTGTTTTGGGAAGCCATGCAGCAGAGAAAATCCACACACTGACTTCTCCCCGTTCAATGCTGCACCTGAGGTCACCCATTTTGGAATCTTCCAGCTTCCCTAGATCCTGCATCATACATGGCAGTTTTCTTGTCCTCTTTCTAGGCCTCAGACTTGCTTAATAAAAAATATTCCATGAGTCTTCCTCTCTCCACATGTGACAGATGGCCAGGAAACTTAGGTTTTATTTGAAAAAAAGCCATTAAAGGCAATAACTTATTTGGGTTAATTTGATTTTGTTTCCTTATGATAACTCAGGAAAACAACTGCCAAGTGTAAAGGTCCCAAATCTTCTAAATCTCAGACTGGTCTGGATCTGCAGTGTGTGTGGCCACCCCCGGCAACGCACACACACACACACCAGTCATGGAATGTTCTGGGCTCATATGACTACAGCTACAGCCAGCTGTCACATCTCAGATCCAGGTTTTACTGAAAAGTGGGCCAAGAGGGGAATTCCAGCTGGGTGGGGACCAAGGGTGGTTTTTCCCTCAGATTGGGTCTGTGAGAATGGGGAGGTGCCTTTTCTCACAAACGAGCACAGCTTTCCAGTGCACAAACCCGAAAGAATTTCTCTTCTCTGAGACCTGTGTCAGCCCCGGGAAATTACCCACCGGGTATAAAATGGTCCCTGGCCTGTTTTGTTTGTTTGCTTTGTCTTGGGTAAGCCTGTCACCGAGTACCACCCAAAATACACCAAATCACTTTTGCTGTACTTGTCGCTCAAAACGTTGTCTTTTTCACTTGAGCCTATGAAGTTCGTCTTGGTAGCACTGGATATAGTGATTGTCAATGCTGAAACTCTAAAAGCAACTCATGTCCCAGCCCTGGCAGGAGCCATTTGGCCTGTGTCCGTTGAGTGATTATCAACTGAAAACAGTGACAGTGACCAAAAAGAGCACAGTGATGTGAAGCAAACCATCTCCCCAGATGCCCCACGGATCTGCCAGCTGAACAGCAGACGGGTGAGCAAACGTCTTGGAGAAATCAGAGAATCGCTCTGGCTAAACTCTGAGTTTTGTCATGTGAGATTCAGAAGAAAATAAGAGCAGACAGATAACGTGATTTTGAGGTCTTACAACTTAATTAATGATATTAACATTGTGTACAAATTCAATTTTATCCTCTGCCTGGGCTTCAGAGAGGGCAGGAGACAAGCCAGCAAGAAGAAGAAACTTTTCCTGACGGGAAAACCCGGTAAGTGGGTTTTTCCTCGGTCCTAGGGGAACTACGTTCATAGACGCACATACAGCGAAGTGGCAGTTTTTCTCTTTCCTAATTTATATTTTATTGGTAGAAATAGGCAGTCTAGTTCTCTCTCTTGCAAAGGCAGTGAGAGAGCAACAAAGAGACAGGGTCACCCAGGTAGGGACGCTCGTGCATCAAAGACTATGGACCCAACATGGACATATTGATGATGAAGAGAAACAAGTTACAAACGATCATGTACACAGAATTATTCCATTTTTGTTTTTTAAATGACATAGAAAATTATTGTCCCCATGGGACAGAATTCCAGCTCTCTTCCAAGCCCTGTGCAAGTGTGGACCACAGGTCCTGGCCCACGTCCCCTGCCTCACTCCAGGCCTCACTCCCACACTGGCCTCCTCTTCCTCCTCCTGGGAAGTCTGTCAACTGTGCCAGCCTCCTTCAAGCTGGAGGGGAAGAGAGCCTTCTCTTCTACCTCTCAGCTTCTGTGCCTGGGCCTATGAACTGAACTGACAAAAGACAGACAGACAGGAGAAAAAGCATGCAAATTGTATTTGATGTTAATATTCTCCCACGGCAGGAGGGGCTTCCTAGAGAAGTGGAAACCCCAAAGAGGCAGTTAGACCCAAGGGCTTATACACCACTTTAACAAAGAGTGGTCAATTGTAGAGACATGAAGACAAAGGAAAAGTGGGTTTGTGCTAAGAGCAGTAAATTGTAGGCAAGTGACTAGGAAATACATGGGGGAAACTAATGGAAAACAGGGTCATTTTCACAAGGTTTGTTTGTGCAGACTCATCTTGCGTCGACTGCCTGTCTCTGATAATAGGAATGTTCTCCCCTTCCTGGCACAGGGCGGAGAGGGTGGGGAAGGGGGGCACTTTTCCCACAGGAAATATATGCCCTGCTTTGAGGGAGAAAGCAGAAGGAAGACAGCCCTTCCTGCATCTGCTGTTTCTCAAGTGCCTTCAGCTCAAAATAATCAGTATGCCAAAGAGGCCTCGTCTGGAGCGGGGTGTTCTGATCCGCTTCACTGCCCCGGCTGTATGTTTGCCTGGACAGTCAGCTCTTGGCGTCACTATTGACCGCTCTCAGCAGAAATGTCTCCTTCTCAAGAAGGCCTTTTCTGACCCCCTCGTCTAAGTTAGGATGTTCCCTGCTCCTCTCTCACCTCATCATTCTGTATCACACTTGGTTTCAAATATCTCAATTTGTAGTCAATGTGTTCGTTGACTGACTTGTTTATTGACTTTGCCCTCCTCTAGACCCAGGGGCCAAGACTACGCCTTCTTGTTCTGTGAGGTCTCCCAGCTCTGAGGACAGTGCCTGGCACAGAGTGGGAGCTCCATAAACATATGTTAAATAAACGCGCACCAGAGACAAGGACACACATCCACATGTTAACTGTGTTTGTCTCTGGCTGGTGAGGTCGTGACTGCCAAACGTCTTCTCTCTTGCCTACCTGTACTTTCTGGATGTTTTTCTTCAACACTCTACTTTCATAAGAAAATAAGTTATTTGTACATTTAAAAAAGATGATTAACATGAACAACATGATGAAATGCTTTCATTTTAAGCAGTCATGTAACTGTATACAAGCCCAAGGCTTTTCAATAGCTTCAGAACATTTCTGCAGTGATTTCTCTCTTCTAAACTTGACCAGGGAGACTACGACATTGAATACAAGGAAGGGGCAGTGAGCCTTGATGAAAAGATCATGGGTTTCAGGTTCAGCCAGATCCAGGTTTCCATAATGACTCTTCCAGTTCCCAGCTCTGTACACTTGGGCAAAGAACCTCAACTCTCTGAGCCTTATTTTCCTTATCTATAAGTTACTCATTTAAAAAATATGCGTTTTCTGGGGCCAGCCCAGAGGTGTAGTGGTTTAGTTTGCACACTCCACTTCAGCAGCCCACAGTTCATAGGTTCAGATCCTGGGTGTGGACCTACACACCACTCATCAAGCCATGCTGTGGCAGCATGCCACATACAAATTGGAGGAAGACTGGCACAGATGTTAGCTCAACACCAATCTTCCCCAAGCAAAAAGAGAAAGATTGGCAATAGATGTTAGCCCAGGGCCAATCTTCCTCACCAAAACAAACAAAAAAAATCCATTTTCAGCATTGTTTTATATACAATATTTTGTTCCTGGTAATATTCATGCCTGCTATTTTAAGTCAATTCTTCTTGAAAAAAGTACGCAAACTAAAACCTCATCTGTAGGTTGAACCAAATAAACTGCCAATATTTGACCTTTTTTTGTTTTCAAAGTTGTTTTTTGGGTGAGGAAGATTGGCCCTGAGCTAACATCTGTTGCCAATCTTCCTCTTTTTCTTTTTTCTCTCTAAAGCCTCAGCTCATAGTTGTATATCCTAGCTGTAAGTCATTGTAGTTCTTCCATGCAGCAATGCCACCGCAGCAATGCCACCACATCATGGCTGGATGAGCAAGCAGTGCTAGGTCTGCACCCAGGATCGGAACCAGCAGACCCTGGGCCACCTAAGCACGAACTTAACCCCTTGGCCCCGGGGTCAGCCCCCTAACAATTTTTTAAACTTAAAAACAAAATGGCAATTTGATATGATTCAACATAACTGGTGTTTTTCAACCTGGGGGTTCAGTAGGAAGCCTAACAATTTAGACTCCGCAGCCAGCCCAGGCATCGTCCAAACCAATGAAAATTTCCAATACGGCTCAACCTGTTGGCCCAGTCTGCTTTTTGGTCCCTACTAGTTCAGGGTCCGGCGGCATGCAGACTATCACTCTTATTTTAAAGACTCATGACTCCAATTCCATTGATAAAGTTCCCAATTCCATAATTGTCTGGGCTTAATGGGAATTCCCATAGAAAAAAAGAAAGTATTATGTACTTAAAAATGAAGGGAAAGAATTTTCTCATAAAGCTGTTCGTCTTGAGGTATAGCTCATAGACTGCCCCCTCCCCACTGTATGCATGTCACCCACAGACACTCCCCTTTAAAAAGACAGAATTTCCTTGTTCCTTTATGGTTAAGAAGGTAAGCACAACAAGGTTAGACAGCCAGTGTATATAGGAAAGAACTAGTTTAAGAAATAAGAAAACATGCCACTGTCAAGGAAGTTCTCATTCGTTTGAGCTGTCAAACTAGGTAATAAAGAAATTCAAATTCTGTAAAGGAAACCAAGAACAAGAAATTGGTTCGAGTAACACAATAATAGGAGGAAATCTTTAAAAAAGAAAAAGCAATTGGTTGCCTTCTCCCTACGTCTAAGAGCGAAAAAAATACCCAGGTAGAAGGCGTCGGGAACATCAAACTTCCTGGCTTGTTGCCAGTTGCAAGTGCACAGATATTTTCAGCCTAATAGGACACATCAAATACATCAACATTTTAATGTACTAATTTGTTACTAACATTTCTAAGCCAAGGGGTAAGAGGGAAAGAGGAGACACGCTCCACACTTGTGAGTGGATAAATATGAAATAATTTAGCAAAGAAAATAACTTCAGCTTAGGCCGTCATAAGATTCTGTGCACCTCTAACTGGCATGGTTTTCTTTAGTCATCCCAGGTAGATTTAGATTTTTCAATCCCAATCTCTCCTTGGTCCTCAGAAATGCAAATGCTAAACCAACGTACCTGTTACGATTAGGTTTGCCTGCAAGTAAGAAACAAAACACCAAAATTACAACAGCATGAATGAGATAGAAGGTTCTCCCTCCATCTCAGAAGAGCCCAGGTCCGCAGTCTAGAGCTGGTGTGTCTGCGCCCAGAAGCCCTCAGGAAGCCAGCCTACTTTTACGCATGGCTGCCCCTTGCTGCAAAGAGACTGCAAGATGCTGTCTTTATTCCAGGCAGCCATGCACCCACTGTAAGAGGGAGAGGATGGATGCTGGAGACGGTAACAACCTGTCTCTAGCACAACCAAATTCTACCAAACACAGAAAGGGATCAGAATACGCTGCCCCCAAATATGCTACTTTGGCATAAGGATTATTTTGCACTGATGGCAATTGAGAAGAATCAGACACAGGAAGAGCTCTCTGCCCATCCTCCATCTGCCTAAAAGCTTACCTTCCCTTGCGAAGCTGCCCCCTCCTCTCTTAGCTGAAAGGGAAGAACAACACTTCTCATCAGGGCGGGAGAGGGGGAAGGTGAGGATACAGAAACTAAACCCTCTTACACAAACCTTCTCTTCCATGAGTCTCCCATACACTTACCTTCCCACAATTTACCGCCTCTGGAAGCCCAAATCCCTTTTCCTTTGTCTTGTGAGACAATTTATCATCCTTTGTTAAAATAGTATGTAAGCCCCCACACTCAACCACTTCTTTGGGTCTTCACTTCATTTTTATGAAGGCCTCTGTGCACATACAAATTATAATAGTAATATCAAATAAAATTTGTATTCCTTTTCTCCTGTTAACCTTTTTTCAGTTTACTTCACTGGTTCCAGTGAAAGAATCTAAAAGGGTAGAGGAAATTTTTTTTTCCTCCCCCACACATACAAAAAGAAGACACAACCTCCACAGGGCATGCATTTATTTGCTTATTCAACAATACTGATGCCATACTAGGTACCAGGCGTCTCACTGGATGCAGGAGAGACAGGAAGCTTGAATAAGCTAGACAAAGTCCTGCCCTCAGAGAGCTCTCCTTTAGTGAGGGAAATAGACATTAAAAAATAAAGGTCATGGGGCTGGCTCTGTGGCCGAGTGGTTAAGTTCACACGCTCCGCTGCGGCGGCCCAGGGTTCGGATCCTGGGTGCAGACATGGCACCGCTCGTCAGGCCACGTTGAGGCGGCGTCCCACATCCCACAACTAGAAGGACGTGCAACCAAGATATACAACTGTGTGTGTGGGGGGGGGGGGCGGGAGTGGGGTTTGGGGAGATAAAAGCAGAAAAAAAAAAAGATTGGCAGCAGTTGTTAGCCCAGGTGCCGATCTTTGGGGGGGGGAAAAAAAAAGATTGGCAACACTTGTTATCCCAGGTGCCAATCTTTGGGTTGGGGGGGGAGTAAGATTGGCAACACTTGTTAGCCCAGGTGCCAATCTTTAAAAAAATAAAAAATAAAGGTCATGATGCAGTCTATACAGAAACTGAAATATAATAATGTACATCTGAAATTTACACAATATTATAAGCCAGTATGACTGCAATAAAATAAAAAAATAATAAGGGTGCATTGTAGCTGTCGGGGGCAAAAAGAGGGAGAAGTCAATTTCACTTTGGGGTGAGGATAGTCAGAAAAAACTTTCTGTAACCTTCCTTACTGTTGTTAAGGGTCAGACACAAAAAAAGAAATAACAAACCAGAAGCAGATCTTGTAAGCTCAATAATAACCCTGAAGCAAATTTCCCACAGTGATCATTTGACTATGAGCCACAGTGCAGCGGGCACAGTGCAGCTCACTGGTAAACACAGGTCAGCCAGGGAGGCTGCGCTGGAAGGAACAGTTTTTCCAGTGAAAAGGCCATTTTGTTTCTGAATGCTACTAAAAACCCAAGCCCTTCAAGTGGTTTAGGAAACTCTGAGGAAACAATCAGGCATTTGCCTACTTCAGAGAAAGCAGTTTACAGAGATGAGTCCTGCTGGGGGAAGAGAGGGTGGCACACTGACTAGGTTATTTATAAAGATGCAGGACTGAGAGGATGCGATGACTCTAGCCACTCAGCCCGAGAGGCAGGGAGGCTGTGAGGTCTCAACTGTGGGGCACGCTGCGTCGGGGGTGCAGGTTCTGAGAGGCCCCAGGGGAGAGAGTTCCTGGGAAGGCCAAACCAGCCGCAGCTGGTGTGGTTCTGTGCTTCCTGTGAGCAAGAATAACACGAAATCCCTCAAGAAGGAACGGAGGTGGTGTGATCACGAGAAAGTCATAAATGTGTAGGGGTCAAAAAGTACAAACGGAGAATGAGGCCAGAGGCACTTGGCTTACCTGCACTCACAGGAAATACTAGAATGATTTGCTATTTATTTGGCAGCTGAGGCGATGGCAGAGGAAGGCAGAGGTGAGAAAATGTCTTATCTTTGTCTGACTCTTTGCACAGGGCAAACTACGAGAGTAGAAATTCATTGAGTCATTACTGCAGGGTCTATAGTCCAGAAGCTGTAGAAAATTTTCTCACTTTTTCGTTGGAGGTTCTTTTCCATTTCAAGAGGCTAAAATTATTTGATCATTCCCCTGTGACTATCTGGAGTCTAGATTTAAAACATGAGGGAAACATTGCTATGATTATGCATAATTTTTTAAGTTGGAGCACATCATTACTTCAAGGCAAGAGAGAAAAATCTTCAATGAATCATCTTGATGAATCATATAACGGTTTGCTATTTTTTTTAATTTTTTTAAAGATTGTCACCTGAGCTAACATCTGTTGCCAATCTTTTTTTCTTCTTCTTCTCCCAAAGCCCCCCAGTACATAATTCTGTATTCTAGTTGTAGGTCCCTCTGGTTGTGCTATGTGGGATGCTGCCTCAACGTGGCCTGATGAGTGGTGCCATGTCCACACCCAGGATCCGAACCAGCGAAACCCTGGGCCACCGAAGTGGAGCGCGAAAACAACCACTCAGCCACAGGGCGGGCCCCCTGCTATGTTTTTAAATGAAAGCTGTTACTACTGAGGGGTGTGGTACAAAACTAACATCTGCTTCTCCAAGTTGCAGTACAAAATAGAGTGAGATACATCCTTGAGACACTGTCCCCTCACACTATCCCCTGAAAAAATAAGGCAGTGTGTCATTTCAGCCCCAAAAAAGGGCACAGGCAAAGCTTCTCTCACGGGTACTGTTTGAGACCATGAGCACTCTCACCTTCACAGCTGAATGTCCTCGTGTTGGCAGCCTACTCAAATGACCCCCTAAACAGGAGAAAATGTCTCCTCCTTCCACTCAGGGGACTTTCACAGCTGAAAGCCAAACAATTTGAATCTGAATTCACCATCTCAAACCAGGTCGAAAACAGAGAGCGAGTCAGTTGTACAGCTACTTGGCTGGCTGCAACCAAGATCAAACCAGTTCTAGCCACAGTTCCTGGGTCCTTGTCAAAAGTCCTGGGCTAGGGGGCTGGCTCCGTGGCCGAGTGGTTAAGTTTGCGCACTGCGCTGCAGGCGGCCCAGTGTTTCGTTGGTTCGAATCCTGGGCGCGGACATGGCACTGCTCATCAAGCCACACTGAGGCCGCGTCCCACATGCCACAACTAGAAGGACCCACAACGAAGAATATACAACTATGTACCGGGGGGCTTTGGGGAGCAAAAGGAAAAAAATAAAATCTTAAAAAAAAAAAAAGTCCTGGGCTAGGACTTCCTTACAGGACTCCACGCCCACCAGAGGCAGCCTGGAGACCCCACCACACCTCCAGTAGCCCAGCCCAAGTTGTTTCTGACTCTACCCCTGAGACATGCCCATCTCCTTCTTCTCCACCTCTCCAGACAGGTGTTTACTCAGAAAGCCCAGGTCCTGGATCTGCCTAACAGGGTCCTAAGCCCCCAGACCCTGTTTGCCAAAGGAATGACCTTTGAATCGGGGGTGATTCCATCAGTCCAGACCTCTGAGCCTCTCAACTAAATCAGTGCCCCGGGATGGCCCAGGCCCAGGCCAGCTCCACCCAGAACACAGGGAGCTCTACTGCCTCTAACAGGAACACCGTCTCTCTATCGTACTCCACGCGGAAAGTCTGCACAGTCAACGTTACCTTTGAATTTTATAAGAGTGTTGGGAAGAGGAGAATGGCAGGCGGATTATGCTCAAGTTACAGAGGAGGACACTGGGTCTTAGAAGAGATGTGACTTTCCCAGTCGGGAAGTGAACCCAGGTCTTCTGACAGCCCTGATGTCATAGAGTAAGAATCCACTGAGCCAGAGCAGAGAAAATGGAGCAGAGGCCATGCTGAAGGAAGCTCACGTCTGGTTCCTGGTCTCACTTCCGTTTCCGCTTCTCTTACCTTTCCCAGGTGCCCATTCTTTCCACTCAGCCTATTGGCCCACCACTGGGCTTCCTACCTATCTTGACCAACCCGACCTCCAACTGTTTGTCCAAACTTCTCTCTTCCACTTCCCTCTCTTTCCTAACCAACTTTGAAATTTCCCTGATTGGCTGCTTTTGGAAGCTGCTTACTTCTATCTTTTACTAAGGAATGAGTGACGAATAACCATGGAAATGATAGTAGACTCTAAATGAATTCTTAATTGGCAGGTTATCAGATGGCATAAAGAAGTAAAATGGCATGTGACAGAGGATATTCCAGGCAGTGGGCGGAGGGGAGTATTTTTAACAAATACTGTTGTGGGAGAGGCTAATTTCCTCCCAACATCCATTCTGTCCTCTCTTAACATAACAGAACACCCAACTTTTGACTGGATACCTGGCTCCTAAGAATAAAGGTTTCTCAACCTCTCATTAGGCTGTATATGCTACGTGACTAAGTTCTGCCAACGCGATGTGAGTGGAAAGGTGCAACTTCTGGGTCACACCCTTAAACGGAAGGGGGCCCTCCTCTAACTAGACACAGGCTGAAATGTGTGGTGGCTATGAGCCATCTTTCACTACACGGAACAACAACATAGAAGAAGCCTAAGGCCTGGACACCAGGACTCACCAATCCACCCTGGACTATTTACACCTGGACTATTAAATGAGAGAGAGAGATGATCTTGTTGACCCTTTATTCTTTGTAGTCTCTGTTAGAGCAGCTAATATCCTAAATGATACCAGGGCCCTGTCTGGAAGTCTGTAAACTGTTTCACTCTTCTTGGTAGAAACACTGCCCTTAGCCAAGAAGGGGTAGTTTGAGGCAAGCCTAATTCATCAGAGCCTAGAGAATAAAGCCATGGAAAGAAAATGTGTGAAGCTGGGAAAGAATCTGAGCTTGGCCCAGCTGTGGCTAACTGGAGTGCACAGCCTCCACCTAAAGAAACTTACATTTGATTTTTTGGAAAGCTCACTCCCAAACAAAACCCTTAGGCCAATTTTGGCCCATGGGGCATCAGTTTTTTACTTCAGATTTGGTCCAATTCGTTTTACAGATGAGAGAGCTAGGGCACAGAGAGGCCAGATTTCCTCTCTCAGAGCCTTCAGCCCCTTAGAATCAGTACTGTTCCTAGAACACAGGTGTTCCGCCTCCCAGACCTGTGCCACCCCATATCCCCGGCTGAAGCCCCCCAGGCATCTCCAGCTCCCTGGCAGGCGGGCAGGGTGGGGGGAAGTCAGGTACCATTTTGATTCTGCCTCAAAATTCTGCATTTAAGAAAAGGTCAGTTCCTCTTTCTCTGCCTCTCTTCTTTCAGAACAGTTCAGTCCTAAAGTCATTAGATGGGTGAGAATAACGTCCCCATGTCAGGGCAGCTGTGCATGGGGTGCCTGAGTTGGGTGAGGAGGACATCATGTGGGAGACGAGACCAGCACCCTCAGAACCAGAATAAGATGAGGAAGGCATCCTCAGGAGGATGGGAGCTTGGTTATACCAACAAGAGAAAGCATGACGGGTAACAGGAGGCAGCTTTCTTACTGTCAGAGATAGTTGTAAATACTGAAAGGGAAAAACTAAAATGAACCCTGTGATGTTGGGTTGGACATCAAGTTTTGATGTGAACTCATGGTTATCAATATAAATGGATTTAGAAATATATATGTACTTGTGTGTACATGTGCTTCCCAGCTCCGTCCACTGTGAGGACCTGGGAGCAGTGACATCTTCATGTCAACAGACATACCTATGCCAGATCCGGGCTTCGAATTATGATTCTCCTTGGAGAAATGACTGATTTCTGGGCTGCAGGGGGGAAAGCACAGGAAGAACCTGGGACATCTTGTTCTGAAAAACAAGGAAGTGCTCAAAGAAGAACGGGGACAGATCAAAAGAACACAGAAGCCAGCTTAAAGGGAATACTGCTGGGCAACAGGGACATCAACATGTATTCTGAGCATCGGAATAAGTAATGTAATAAATAGATTATAACACTGGATAAAATAGGAAAACATAAGGTACAAATATAAATAAGTGAATGAATGGAAAGTTTGATGGAGGACAGGACACATAGGTAGTTTCAAAGTGCCTCCCCACAAAAACATTAATTTACAAAGGGGAAAAGAAATACTTCACCCTGGAGAAAGCTGAGACACCACACTAACCAAGAGATCAAGGTCACCATCATCAGTAATGAACGAATCCCAATCACACACCACCTCTAGGAGGCAGCGAGGGGAACACAGCATCACTTGCCACTGCACTGCGAAAATGCACAACCTGAACCTAATCATGAGGAATCACCACGTGGACGGACATTCTACCAAATAAGTGACCTGTAATTTCCAAAGTATCAAGGTTATAAAAGTCAGGAGAAAACTAAAGGAAACTAAGCAGATACGACACAGCTGCTTTGCCTATAAAGGACATTACTGGCACAAGTGACAAAAGCTGAATAGGATCAAAGAATTAGAATGTTAACATACGAAAATTTTCTGATTTTGGTCGTTGTATTGAAATTACATAGGAAAATGTCCTTATTTGTGGGACACATACACTAAAGTATTTGGAGTTGATGTGGCGTCAGTTTAAGGGAAAAAAGTTTTTGCACTGTACATCCAATTTTTAAGTTTGTGATTATGTCAAAATAAAAACAAAAATAAAGAATATTACAAAAGAAAAAAGGAAAGGTCAGCAATTAGAGAGGCAGGCAGGGGAGGAGGGCGTTGTAAGAGCTGTACAATTTCTGGGGGTGCAATTCACATTACCAGAGCACTAACTCTGCAGCCAGACTGCTTGCATTCAAATTTCAGCCCCACTGTTTACCAGCTGTGTGACTTGGGGAAAGTTACTTAACCTCTCTGTTCCTCCGTTTCCTCATTAACGAGGATCATAATATTACCTACTTGGAGAGTTATGAGAATTAAATGGCTTTAGATTTGTTAAGTGCTTTGAAAAGTGCCTGGAACATATTACCATGTAAGTGTAAGTAAAAGAAACAAAATGTCCCCTGCAGTTGTTCAAAATGGAGCAACCTCACACATGCTCACGGCGGGGAAGGGCGAGTGGATGGAAAATAGACAATCACGTTTCTTAATTTAAGAGAAAAGACACTACTCTGCAATTACAGCCAAACATAGTCTTCTCGCTGACGTTTTGGGGCTTGTTTTAGCCAAGAGTAATCAACGGAGGCTCAGGCGATCCGTGTCGTTACGGGACGGGAGGGAGGGAAGGCGGGTTACTGACGGTGCCGGAATGAAAAGCAGCTCATAAAAGGGGGGCACTGAGCTGAGCACATCTGTCTGCTGAACGCAGTGCCTTTTCCACGGATACCAACGTCAACACGACTCACTTCCCAGCCAAATGGAGGCGTCTGCTCTGACCAACACTGCCACCTGCAGGTCAACGCCGTAAAGACAATTTGATCGTATCTCAACCCCGGCCGGATTTCTAGACCATGGCATCGCCAAACTGACCAGACCTTCAACCAGCAAACAGCAAACGTTGAGCAGTTATTGGATCCATGTTTGTGTTTTCAAACCTACTCTACCTTGGAAAGTACACGGCCTCTGCAATAATTATGCAGAAGGAGGGAGAAATCCAATTTACAGTAAAGTCATAAAATATATAGGAATAAACTTAAAATTCTGCTAATCATAAATATTTGAACAAATCAGCATGCATACCATATACCTAGATTTTAAAAACCTGAGTGCTATAAATTGGTTCTTTCCTAATTTATTTATAAATCTAATGTGATTCCAATAAAAATCTTAAGGAAATTTCCTTTTCCAAAACCTGAAAAACTTCTACATTTAAGGAAGATTAAAAAAAAACCCAAAACTGCAAAATATGGGAAACATCCTAATAACCACAGCCAACACTCATGAACCCTTACCACGTGCCAGGCCCTGCATTACTTCTGTAACTTTTCTCTTTAATCTTTACAATTGTGTGGGCTGCGTATTATTACCATCCCACAGAGTGGAAGTGTATTGTTAGCTGATGAGCATCCGTGTTTCTTTCCTAATGTCGCTCCAATTTCCCTTGGGGAATTGCATTCCCCTGATTTCAGCATTGACTATTGATCCAGCTGTCCTGCTCTCCCCAAGGGGCAGGCAAATTACCTCACAGGCATGTGATCCCTGCCTGCAGCTTCAAAATTTTAATTTCGAGTAAAGAAGTAAAAAGCCTAAAAATAGTTGAAGTTCACTCATTCTGGCAGTAGTGTGCTGACGAGGCAGCTGGACCCCTGGAGGGAAGGAATCAAGGAGGGAAGGTGAGGAACCAGGAAGCATCAAGAGAACGCCATTTCCAACAGCAGCCTCAAGGGCAAGGGAGTGGCGTGCCCAGAATCCCACGCAGCCAGAGCAGAGGGGCCACAGGGTCTTTGGTCATAGGAAAAGGAATGAAACCACTGGTAGTAACTACCAAGGGCTGGCAAGGAGGGACTGGGGAAATTAGTACCCTGACCTCTCTGCTTCAATTTTCTACCCCTGGACAAACACAATCAAAAGCCGGAAGACGAAACGCCCAGAGTCAGCCCCGAAGGATACGCTGCAGGAGACAATGTCAGAGAATGGACCTGCTGCACAAACGGAGTCTGACCAACATGCTTTCCAGTTGTTGCTAAAGGCAGAGCTGGTTCAGCTTGTGACAAAGCAGCCAAACTGACACAGCCCCCGTTACAGATAAGAAAATGAAGTTCAAAGAGGGTGAACAAGGGATCAAACCAGGAGTAAGACAAGGGGGGTGTCGGGGACCATAGGCACTGAAGTGCACCTGCCCCTGTCTGGAAATAGCGAAACTGAAAACATTTTAAAACATTCCAAACCAGCTGCCCCACTGGCAATCTAGTTAGACTGGAGACAACAGGAGAAAGGTCTGGAGGCTCCAGGGATGAGCAGAAGAGCTACGACAATGACCCCTGCTGGTCCCTTCAGCATTGCCATGGACAGAGATGCCACTGAGAATGTTCTGTGGTTGCAGAGCAAGAGAGGGAGGAGGTTGAAGTGGAGGGAGAGGAGTGAAAGAATAGCAACTCAATTTCCTTGCAGAACCCTGCCTCGTCTCCATCATGTGGTGCCATCATCAGGAGAGCCTGCCTCCCAGAATGGAAGCCAGAAGACCAAGGCTTCCATCCCCTTCCTATGGAACCACGAGAGCCAGATCCCAGGCTCAGCTGACTGGATGCTCTCTCCAGGGACTGGAGAAGTACAGCAAGAGCCTAAGAAACTTAGGGTTCACGGCAGTGGCACAAGTCGGCATGCTAACCACAGCTCCTCATGTCCACAATGGGGGCTGGGAATGACAAGGTAGCTACAACACAGGATGCAGGCAGTAGGTGCAGGACAGTCACGAGGGGCTCAGCAATACAGGACTCCTGGCACCTTAAAATACATGGCCAGTGACAACACATACAAATGTACATTTTAACTTTCATGGTTAATACTAATAACATACTTTTTTGTGGGGTTTTTTGGTGAGGAAGATTGGCCCTGCGCTAACATCTATTGCCAATCTTCCTTTTTGCTGGAGGAAGATTGTCACCAAGCTAACATCCATGCCAATCGTCCTCTAGGTTGTATGTGGGAAGCCACCTCAGCATGGCTTGACGAGTGGTGTGTAGGTCAGTGCCCAGGATCCGAACTCACAAACCCTGGGCTGCTGAAGCAGAGCACACAAACTTAACCACTACACCATTGGGCTGGCCCCTAATAACATACTTTTATTTGTCAAATCAGTAAAAAAAGAACAGAATACCAATTTAAAGGCAAAATTTTTATTAAATGTTATGACAAAAAAAGGTTACAATTTTGTTGTTGCTAGAAATTATAGAAAAATTATGAATTAGTTTCAAAAAACAGCTTTCAGACTCAGTTTTACGCAACTCTATACCTAATACTAGAGCTGCTGGTCAACCCTCTAACCAGCATACTAGAAACTATTATTCCAAATTGGCCACAACGTCATGGTTTTAGCAGACAGACAATAGGGAGATGGAGAGCCTCCTTAAATATCTAATTGGAGAGAAAATATAAATGCAATAATTTTAAAATTAAACACTGATACAGCCTGTATTTTTGAACATTTGTTTCAAAATAATATGCTGGAACAAAACAGGATATAAGAAAATATTTCAATCAAAAAACAATCTTGCACAATTTCACAAAATGGAAATGGCCTATTATTACATGATTCCTAAAAATGTTTTAAACTGTGCTTTACTTTCCTCAGACAGTATTATAGTCACTAAATAAGACTGTGACCTAAAAAGAAAAACCATAGCAAGACTTTTAAAGTTAATGCCCAAATTGCATGATTCTCTTAAGCAACCACCTATTTTAAAAAGTATATGTATCTCAAATACAATCTAATCTAGTCTATTTTGAACTTTCAAATAGGGAGCAAATTTTGGCTTTTGGTAGGATCGTTTCATGAGATACTTAGAGGGCCCCTAGGTCAATAATGGGGAGCAGACAAGTGTGCACGTGTGTGCTGGGGAGGGGGGTGGAGGAGAGGAGGCTGGAAATGCAGGACTCCAAGCATCTGATTCTTCAACATCATGGTCATTTCTGCTGCCTTTAATTTTTATCAGAATTATACATTCTCTTGATTTAGAGTCCAATCTCTCAAAGCTTGTTATGAAAAAGAGCAATCCCTCCTGTCCCCGTGCCCACCAATCTGCCTTCCCTCGAGGCGATGCTTTTTCAGAATTTACCTCCCCATCTTCACAAGCCTCTGTTCCTATTTCTTGCTTTTGTGATTTCAGCATTCTTGATTTTCCGCTACAGACCGTGAAGAGCAATCTGCCTTCTGACCTACCCACCCCTTCTTTCTGCCAACATGCTCTCAAATAGGCACATTGTCGGTATTTGCCTTGATTTATATTCAGGGTTGACAACGGCATACTTAGGTGGGCGGTGGAGCTATCGGGAATGCCTTTCCTTCCCTGATAAATTTACAATCGCTTAGTTTTCTCATTTGCTTATTTCTGTGTCCTAAGTCAATCCCATACTCTTTGCCAGTCGTCCAATCTCTCCACACATCCTAGTGCATCAGGTCATCTACAAATGTCACCTTCTTCAAAAGGCTTCTGCCCGGGGCCCAGCTGGCAGGAGTCAAGGGAGTGGCGGCTGCTACCCAGTGTGGGAGTGCAGACTGCCAGGAAGACGAGAGAACTGCAGGAGCCAGTGTGGGCTCCACAGAAGCCCCGGGCAGAACTACTTCCTAAAGCTCCTGCGCAGCTTCTCAAGAGAAGGAGGCAGAGTCTCAGCAAAGACAGTGCACTTTCCCCAGTTCACCGCTAATACACGCGGCCACACAAATACTGGCTATTCCCCACAAACAAATCCAAGGGCAACTGCAGAAGCCTAACAGCTAAAGAAAATGGTAAAACCCACAACTAGAAGGACCTGCAACTAAGATATACAACTGTGTACAGGGGGGGTTTGGGGAGATAAAGCAGGAAAAAAAAAAAAAAAGATTGGCAACAGTTGTCAGCCCAGGTGCCAATCTTTAAAAAAAAAAAAGAAAAGAAAAGAAAAGAAAATGGTCTAAGGTTGCCTAAGAAATCCAGATGTGCTTTCAACAGAATTATGCACAGGTGGCGTCCTTGGCAGGTGCAGGCTCTGGGGCAGGAGCAAAACATATGTCCACCCAGCAAATCTCTTCCATGGTGACAAAAGCCATCATGAGTAAGAGAAGGTGTAATGGTGATGAATACCCTTAGTCATCTTAAACAGAGCGAGTCACTCCACACGGATGTCATGCTCCGGTCCTCTACACGTAAGGGGTACAACTCCCTTGCAATCACACCCTTTCCGATACACGCTAGAGGAGGGTCACGGGAATGAATACTCGCTGCAGAATTCTGGACTTCCTCAGGAGGTGTTCCTGCATCTACTGTCTTCTCCATTCTGTTCTGTGTTTTGCAAAATCCTACTATGGCATGTACTATTTTTTCTAAATTATAATCATCATCATAAACTTTTAAAAAATCAAGAACTACAAATGACATAAAAGTCCATCTAATCTTTTACTAAATATGGCTATGTTGTGACAATTTTAGTTTTAAAAAAAAAAATGAGTCTCTTGATTTAATCAGGGCCTCGGGAGCTAAAGGATTAGCCACTGTCATATTCAAAATGATGCATTTATTGAGGGCAAATCTTAACTGTGTCTTCTTCAGAAGCACGAGCTGCAAGAACGGCTAAAAGATTGAAGTAATCAGTTTACTGTCACCTTTACTGAAACTTGATTCCTTGAGCCAGAGGAAGGTCCTTACTGTAGTTGATGGTACTGGGGGAAAAAACGAACAAGTTATATGAATGATAGTACATACCTAATATAGAATATACTTATGCCATTAATGAAAAAACATCTAGCACCAGGGTGAAATGTCCAAGTTACAAGCTGGTGAAGAAAAAAATTAGGATACGAAACAATGTTAAGATAGATTCAGTTTTATAAAATAAAGAAAAAAGAGGAGAAAAACACAAAAGTCTAGAAAGATGCCTATCATACACGTTATTTAGTTTTCAGGGCACAAGAATATGGGGATTGTGACTTTCTTCTTAATCTCTCTCAGTAACTTGCATTGAATTAGCAGGAAAAACATAGATATTCTCATTCTGAAGGGAATAAATAATAAATAAATAAAATAGGAAACTATAATAATTCAGAAAATAAAAGCTTCCCTGTTAACTAATCACCTGGTTTTTCTCCTGAGAGGAATGGTACCCCCATTAAATCAGTTCCAAAAAGGCTGTAGCTCAACGTTTGCCATTCTGGATCTCAGCTGCACAAGAAAAGTTAAAAGGAACACGACTGACTTCAAAGAATGGGAATCAGGTAGAGTGTGCGTGTGTGAGACTTAACCAGCCACAGCCAAAGGCACCTCAGGAATTCCTGACAGACTAAGTCGCTGAGGCGCTAAGGAGCCAAGGTTGGGGCGCCCAGGCGAGGTCACAGAGCTAGTGAGAGGCAGTAAATGGGACCAAGATGAGTGTCCTTGGTGCCTCACCCCGTGCTTCCCACAATGTAACACCACATGGGCCTGACCCCACATACTCTGCTTTATTGCACTTGGAAGAAGCTATTTCTACCCAAGGGGGAGGAAAACAGAACACAAGTAAAAGAAATAACTCCTAGTCAAAAGCCCCCAGAAGCAGGCTCCCTCGCCAGCTGCCTACAGGCTGGGCGAACAAGCTAATCCACTTTTCAAGGGTCATGCTCTCTATTCCGAGAGCTGGCGTCCCCCAGCTTGCCAGCCAGGCCCACAGCCCCCACCCACCTCCATTTCCCACTGCTTTTACAATCTGCAAGGGTGGAAACTGCACTCAGGGAGAGCTAAACAGACAGCTTCTGCTGCTGGTTGACCCCGTGTCTGGCTCCTACGCTCTCTCTAGATAGAAACCACCAAGGAGACAGTTTCACAGTCGGGGGTTGGGCACCAGCTGAAGCTGGAGAAGAACAGTAGAAAGATAACGGTACAAAATGGATGCTCCTGGAGGAGGGGAGAGCTGTGGGAGGTTAGACAAATGAACTCAAGTGAAACTGCACAAAGAGCAGAAAGGAGAAGTAAAAGCACATTCCAGTCTCTTGAAGCCCAAACCCGTCTCCCCACAGCCTGTCCTCACCAAGTAGATCTTCGCATGTACTGCTTCCAGGCATCGCTACCGGACTCCCTGCCACCACCGGTGTGCTTTTCTCCTCCTAGAGAAACACAAAAGCAGGTCACAGTCTCTCTCTGTGCAGACGCCCCCTCAGTCTCACTGAGATGAGGAGACCACAAGGAGACCAGAGCTACCCGACCAGTGACTTCACATGAAGCCCAGACTGTCTCCTCTGCAAACACGTCAATACAAGACAGACCAAAACAAACAGGCAAACAGAACCAAGAGGGAAATAAAATAAAAGGAATTAAGAGAAACAAATGCTTCGGGAAACAGCAAAAAAAACCTTTAAAAAAACTTTACCATTAGACCAAGTTGTTAAGAGTGGAAACCTCCTGAAGGTGGAAATATAATTTTATTTTCTCATTTATGCTTATCTATACATAATTTTGTACAACATAATCTGCTTTTATAATAAAATATTTTTAAAAGTTATACTGATATCCTTAGATTACAAGAAGATAATGATTCCATAAAACAAGAAAAGGATACTATTTAAAAGTATGCCATCAAAGCATAAGAAAATAAGTTCTTGGTGTTAGGTTATTTTGGTGGTTGTTTTTTTGGTGAGGAAGAGTGGCCCTGAGCTAACATCCATTGCCAATCCTCCTCTTTTTGCTTGAGGAGGATTGTTGCTGAGCTAATTTCTGTGCCAATCTTCCTCTATTTTTCATATGGGATGCTGCCCAGCGTGGCTTGGTGAGTGGTGTGCATGTCCACGCTGGGGATCTGAAACTGTGAACCCCGGCCTGCTGAAGCGGGGCACGTGAACTTAACCGCTACATCACTGGGCCTGCACCTAGTGTCATTTTAAAAACAGCAGAGGAGAAAAAACTTAATAGAAGGATTAGAAGAAAAAATTGAGGAACTCTCCCATATGAAAAGCAAAAAAGAATAAAGAGATGGAATACAGGAGGGAAAAGATAAAATTAGACAATCAATTCTTCAAGAGATAACATTCAAATAATAGAGCTCTAGAAATTAAAATAGACAGGAAAAAGTTGTCGAAGAAATACTATGAAAATAAAAGAAAACTAGCAAAAACTTCTTAGAACTGAAAATTATGAGCCCCAATATTCTAAGGCCAATCACTGGCTCACTGACTGTCCAACAGAAATTTTTACAAAGATCTACACTGGGGCGTATTGCTGTGAAATTTCAGAATATCAGACAGAAATGGCAAACCTAAAAGATTTTGAAATAGGGAAAAAAGAAATCAGAAATCAAAGTAGATCGGGCTTTTCAACTGCAATACTGGAAATGAGATGACAAATGAGCAATATATTTAAAATTCTGAGGAAAAAATTACCACAAATTGTGCAGAAATAGCATAAAAGGCATAGCAGGTCTGCTTGCAGTGTTGCTGGCATCTGGGAACTTGGCTGGAAAACAGGTCCCTACGCTGATATAAAACTTTCCCCAAATGACAAGGGCATCACACTGGGCTTAAACTGTTTTTGTACAAACAGTGTGGTCTATAAACCCCTGCTTTCCTTCTGGAGTCTGGAATTTTGGTGTGTGCTTGGCAGTAGGCGCCTATATGACCAGCCCCCAATAAAAGCCTTGGGCGCCGAGTCTCTCGTGAGCTCTCCTGGTAGACAACATTTCACGTATCTTGTCACAATCCATTGCTGGTAGAATTAAGCACATCTTATGTGACTCCACCGGGAGAAGACTCTCAGGAGCTTGTACCTGGTTTCCTCTTCACCTCATCCCATGCAATAATGTCATATCATGCACAGGGAAAAAGAGGGAGGGTTTAAGAAGATTAATCTATCATAACAGAGGGTCAGTCCATAACATCTAAAGCTGTGAAAGAGAGGAGTGAAAGCACACTACTTAGAAAAGCTGAAGTTCGTTCAAAGGTAAATTTACTTTTTTCTTTTAGTAAGTATCTCAAAGTAGTTGCCTCTGGGACAGAAGGAGGAAGAGAAAAGTGTGGGCAGAACAGCTTTTTCCATTTTAAGACTTTTAAAAAACTTTAAAAATTGACAGTGAAAGCTCAAATGAAGAAGAGTCAACTGGAGAGAGAAGGCACGGCTGGAAACAGGGATTAAAGGCCCAGAGAAGGGGCACGCAGACACATATTCAGGCCACTAAATAGTGGAGGGCAGGGGTGAAGGGCTGAAACGAAAATGGGAACCTTTTTCCAAAGTCTGCACATTAAATAATAATTATGTGTTTGGTCAAAAATAGACAAAAGAATGCCACGAATTATTTAAACTTTTACAGGTATTAACGCATGTTTGTTTTGCTTCTACATATATTTAAAAAAATCCAAGGCAATCTGTTTTTACTATACTTTGTATCATTTTTAATAAGTAAACTTAATATATGATTGTTGGGAGGGTTTTTTTTTTTTTTTAACTATTAGGATTAATAAGTTTAAAGCACTAAGAACTCAAGGCTTATTAAGAGAAAATAGGGGCAGGGCCCAGTGAAAAGAAATAACTTAGTATTTTATCTAAGATAAAAAATAACGTTTAACATTTACTATGCCCACTTTGCAAATAAACACCAGAGTGTTTTGTGTAAAATTTTCTGGCTCTAAAGCAGGGGTTCTTACTCTTTTTTGGGTTAGGATCCTCTCCCCACAAAACAGATGCCACCATTTCAGGGCTCCACATATCTCGTGTTAAGGGCCCCTACCCTAACGTGATGCTGCATCTCAGAATAAAACGCAGGACCTTGGACAATAAGTCCAAATATGGAACATAAGCTCTCTCAAGCATGTTAGACCAGATAAGATTATTATTTCAGTTTCTTGGTCAAAGTTTTTTAAAAGCTACTATTGCTTTTGCTTTGCCACCTGCTATGGACTGAGTTGTGTCCCCTCTCAAAATTTATTTGTTGAAGCCCTAACCTCCAATACCTTAGAATGTGGCTGTACGTGGCAACAGGGCTTTTAAGGAGGTAAAGCTAAATGAAGTCATAAGGATGGAGCCCTAAACCAACAGGCCCAGTATCCTTCTAAGAAGACGGAGGGACACCAGGGATGCGTGTGCACAGAGACAATGCCATGTAAGGACAGCAGAAGAAGGTGGGTGTCTGTAAGCCAGGAAGAGAGGCCTCGGGAGAAACCAAACCTAAAAACACCTTGACTTCCGACTCCCAGCCTCCAGAACTGTGAGAAACCAACTTCTGCCGTTTAAGTCGCCTAGTCTGTGGAATTTTGCTATGGCAGCTCCAGCGAACTAATACACTGCCCAACACGGAAAAGGAGAAACGACTCTCTACATACCAAATGCACCTCCAATCTCAGCCCCACTCGTTGGAATATTGACGTTTACAATGCCGCAGTCTGATCCTTTCGGTCTGTGTGTAAAAAGGGAGGCACGGTGAGAGCAATGGATAGGAAAGTAAAAAACAAAGTAATAAATAAAAAATCCAAACAAAACCTCTAAGACTCTCAATGATGAAAAACGGATTGTCAACTACGATGATTTCATTTTCTTTTTTTTAAAGTCCATTCGCCACACAAATCAGACTTAGATACATTTTGAAAATAGACAAAGTTATACCCAAGCCAGCGGAAGATTCTGCCCAAATCCTTGGTGAAGATGCTACTTGAAAGCCCCTGTTTTACTTCATTATTCCATGCAAAGACCTCTTCTTCATTCTAAAAAGACAGGTGTTGGCAGCTGTTAGATGACATGCAGTGTTCAGGTCAAAGTTCACTGATGGTACACTCATTTCATGACATGTACCAGTGTAATTTTAGTGCACAAAAGGAAACTCAAGAATCAGCATCTTACTAATTTTATGTTTCTCTTATACAGTGCTTTGTGGGGTTTTCCTCTTCATTGTACTTTGAGAAACACACAGATGAGTACGTTCTTCCAACCAAGCTACTACATATACATAATAGCTAATATTCATTGAGCTCTTATTGTGCGCAACACACTGACCTAAGCACTTAGCATGCACTGAGTTACTTAACTCACCCTATGACACGGTTTTATATTACCCTCAATTTACAGATTAGGCAAGAGAGGCTAAATAATTTGCTCAAGAACTCATAGTCAAACACACACACACTACAAAACATGAAATTATACTGTCCAGTCACGTTATGTGCAACAATGATAGACAATTCAAAGCAAGATTTTAAAAAATGCAATCATATAATTACAACAAGGTGCAATTCTCATTATTCTATTAATCATGGCATATTCAAACCTTGAATCAGTCTCTAAATATTTGCTAGCGTGCCTAGGGCCTGTCTCATGCTGGGGAAGGACAGCTCTGGTTATCTTCATCTGCTAAAAATTCCACAGCCTGTCCTCTGATCCAGGCGGTAACTGGAGGTCTTTACGTTGCGCCTGCTTCTTCTCATTTTGTCTACCGAGTGTTAGCACTCAGCCTATCAAACTATCTGGTCCCATCTATGTAGAAGCTGACTTGACAGCCCACACAGTTCAGAATCTGGTGACATGAGATGAGGGCCCCATTCTCCATAGGGTCCCACATTGGTCCTCTGCTCGTCCTGGTTTCCCTGGTAGCTGGCGTGACAGGCTCTACGGCTTAAAGTGTTCATCTCATCATAGTTTATCCTTAACCTTCAAATTTCTACCAACCAGAATGACTTTCTAAAATCTCCCTAATTACGAATTGAGTGAAATTTAATACACCTTCATTTTCTCCTAGTCTTCACATTTGTTTCAAAATTAGAGAAAAGAGAGACAGAACTCATTTTACCTTGAATTTAAAGACATAAAGAATCGGAGCAAAAGTCTCTGTGTGTGCAATGGACGCGTTGTGGGCAAGACCTGTCACAATCGTCGGTTCTACGTAATTTCCAGGGCGATCCATAACCTTCAGTAGAGGAATGAAGTAAAAAGAATAAAAGCATTTTGTTGTCAGAGGATACAATCTTTGCCTATACTTACAAGAAAAAAATAAATACCCTTTATAAGTGAATTATTTCTCCAAAATAACTTCACATCATGAATGAGAATTTTCTCTGCCTTCCATTGGTTCTAACTTAGTTGATCAGAGAAAAATAGAAAATAGGAGGCAAGGATAGAGAGCTGTGCATGTGTCATGACCAAGTTACACAGAAAACACGGTTACAGGTGGTTATTTTAAAATTTCTATCACTTAAAAATAGGTAATCTATACCCACTGCGTTATGGACTATATCGTGCCTCCCACCTCCAAATTTCTCTGCTGAAGCCTTAACCCCCTAGTGTGACTGAATTTGCAGACAGGACCTTTAAGGAGGTAATTAAAGGTAAATGAGGTCATATGGGTGGGGCCCTAATCTAATAGAACTGATGCCCTGCTAAGGGGAAGAAGACACGCCAGAGACCTCCTCTCTCCAGGCACGGAGGAAAGGCCATGTGAGGACACTGCGAGAAGGTGGTCGTCTGCACGCCAGGAACAGAGGCGTCACCAGAAACCAACCCTGCCAGCACCCTGCTTTTAGACTCAACCGCCAGAACTGTGAGAAACACTTCCGTTGTTTAAGCCACCCAGTCTGCAGTATTTTGTGATGGCAGCCCTAGCAAACTAATACACATTGTACAGAAGTCAGACACTCCCAAAGGGGATACTGCAGGCACTCTTTTAACCAACCCCCATGTAACCAAATTACTAGTTCACATCCATTCAACTAACGCTCTCTTTTCCATCTATAAAATATCCTGATGCCCACAGCGAGCTGCTCGGCTGGTGGTTAACTCTCCAGCGGCCTGTGTTTTTCTGCTTTCACCCTGAGCTGTGTATTTACCAAGAGTCAGCTGCGTTTACTCCCAATCCTGTGCATGGCAGCTGTATTTGTTATTGTAATGCCATATTACATTACATAACTTAAATATTACACTAAGGAAAAAAAGAGCTATTTCTAAAGATTAAGTTGAATGATTCAGAAAAAACTCAATATTAGTGAGTAACCAAAAAAATACACAAATATCCATACACACCTCTGTCCGATAAGATATGGGTGTGTCACTGATAAGATGACTGAGGGAAAGGATTCTGCTCTCAGATTGCTTTGCAAGAGACTCAGTTTCTCAGTAAATTTTAAAGAAAGTGAAACTAAATTATAGATAATAAATTATCGGCATAGCTTATGTAAGGATGAAGACAAATTCCTACGACACATGAAGAAAACACCTTAGTTCTACATAAGAATCAAACAAATGTAATTATATATGTTAAATTAAAATAAAATGTTTTTGGTATGTATTTTTGATTCCCTGCTTTACCTGACTTTTAGAAATAACCAGTAAATATGGATTCTAATTGCTCTGCATACAAAGTCTTCTACCGTACCATGAAAACGAGGTCTCCTTTCCATACAAATTCCCAGGGACTCAATTCAAAGGCAACCATGGCTCTGAGTTTCTTTGATGTCCTTCCAGAAATATTCTATGCATTTTATGCTGTCATTCTTTAAGACATATATTTCCTCCTTACAAAAGGGATGGAAAAAAGAAAGATGGCCATCGGGGACCCTTCAACAATTTGCCCAGAGCCCTGCTTGTGCCTAAGGGAAAGGAAGTAAAAGTTTGTCACTAGCGATCTCAGTTTTCATTACCTTGCCACCATAGACCACGGTGCCACCTTCTTTCTTTGCTTCTTCCACTGCTCCAAGAAACATGCTCACTGCCTGCTTGGTATGGAGTGGCCCATAGAGCACATTAGCTGGAGAGAAAAAAGGAATGCTCTTCATTTCACCCTAAATGGCATCATTTTATTATTGTAACAGCTTTCCCAATAAACAGACCAATCGCTTCACACATCCTCTCAGTTTATAGCAGGAGTCAGCAACCTTTTCCTATCAAGGGTCAGATAGTAAATATTTAACGCTTTGCATGACCTATGTGGTCTCTGCCACAACTACTCAACTCTGCCACTATACTGTGAAAACAGGCATGGAAGATATGTAAACGAGTGAGTGTGGTTGTGTCCTGATAAACTTTCTTTACAAAAATGGGTGGTAGGGCAAATCTGTCTGTCAACCCCTGGTTTAGAGTACTGGTTATCAGCTAAATCAAAGCACTGCATTAAAAATACAGGACTTGTTTATTCATTCCAGTGTGATCACTCTCAATGGGATCAACTCAGGCTCGGCAGGTGGTGTGCAACTCAAGGGGGAGAGACTGATGCTGCCCTAGGTATGGCTGCCGGAAACCAGAGCATTAGAGATGACCCCGGGCACAGAGGGAGAAGGAAGATTTAGAGAGGCCTCAGTGAGGAGGTGGCATTTGAGCAGAGCCAGTCACGGGAAGAACATTTCCAGCAGAGAGCAGTAGTAAGACAGACCCTGGAATTCCTGAAGCACTAGGAGAAGCTGGGGCTCAGGGACAAGGGGTCGAATGGTACACAGGGGATGAGGCAGGGTCAGATCACCAAAGACTGTAAGCCTGCACAGGAGGGACTCAGGAGGAATTTAGGTTTTAGTGTAAAAGCAATGAGAAGTCCCTGGAGAGTTTTAAGCAGGAGAGTGAATTATCTAATTACATTTTTAAAAATCACTCTGGTTACTGTGGAAGGCAGAAGGGGAAGCAGGCAAGTCAGTTTAGCGACTCTTGCATTCTTCCATGAGAGGATGGTGGTGGCTCAGTCAAGGTAACAGTGGTGAAGGGAGAAAAGCTCATCAAACTCATCCCATCTAAACACCAGCGCCCAGGCTCACCCACCAGCCCACATCAAGCACTCAGGATCCTAACCTAGGGGCAGACAAGTCCCTCCAAATGCCAAAGAACCTGCTTCATATGCCATCAACTCAGAAAAGGAGAAGAAAAAAAAAAAGTAGATGAGAATACTTATAACACCAGCTGTCCGAAAGGAGCATCTTTGAAATCAGTACTCACAGTCCCAGGGGTTCCCGACGCGAACCTGTGCATAGGCCTTTTTGAGTCTATTTACAACTTCGTCGTGGATGCTTTCATGTAAAAACTAAGTGAAAAAAGAAACACTCATGGGAATAGTAAAATAAATGTACAAATCCATTAATGTACGATTTTTCTTAATATTAATAGTTTTTGAAATATTGTGATCTCTGAAAATAGAAGTATGTTTTTTATTTTAATAATTTTTAAATATTAAAATAATCATTATTTTAACAAATTTTTTAACTTCTAATTTTAATATTAACTACATGAAGACAATAGTTTCCCATAGGTGAATGTTAGAATAAAATCAAAAACCATGTCTTTATCAAGTTTCTAAGGACTTACTTGGCCAAGCTTCACAAATCAATGCTGTCTGTTTCTGTTCCAGAGAATTCGAAGTGTTAATTAGCAGGGAACCTCAGAGTACACCTGTCTCCCAGGGTACCCGTTCGAGTCTTAGTGAACACACACCACAACAGTCTGGTCAGCCTCCCTCTGCTAAGTAACCGCACGCCTTGAGCCTCAGGCTGAGCAGGTCTCCAGAGTGAGGCCTTAATCAGGTGAGGGCAGCCCTCGGACTCCTTCTGGGTAGGATGTGAGCTCCATGCTACATTCCTAGTGGCAGAGGTGAACTTGTCACACCATCCATTCTCTGGGTTGGTCTCCATGTGATGAATGGACCAACATTATGAGAACTAGTCAGGGAGAGGTCTGTAGTACCAGAATGGTTTTTTCTACAAACCACTAATTGTCCCTATGGAAATCAATATGGGCATGACTAATAGCATCTTCTAATATTTAGCACTAAGTATAAAGCATGGCTATGTATATTTGCTCTAAGACACAAGGGAAAAATGAAAGTTGGCTGAATAGAGAAATGCTTGCCTTTATGTCATTTCTTGTTTGACCGTGTAATGAAGGTTATCATCTTTTGGAGCATCCCTGCTTCCTTCTTAGCATTAATGTAATAAATAAATGATTAAGGTGAACAAATTTAACAAATTGTAAGTAAGTACTTACAAGATAAGTATATCGTACCTTAGACTTTTTTGAGAACTTTCAACTGAGTAATAAAAAACAAAGGAAAGATTGATATTCATTTGTTGTAAAATACAGGAAAAGATGAAAATGAAAAGTCATGAGGGGAGCCAGCCCCATGGCTGAGTGGTTAAGTTTGTGCGCTCTGCTTTGGCGGCCCAGTGTTTCGCCAGTTCAAATCCTAGGTGCGGACATGGCACCGCTCATCAAGCCATGCTGAAGCAGCATCCCACATGCCACAACTAGAAGGACCCACAACTAAGGATACGCAGCTATACCAGGAGACTTTGGGAGAAAAAGGAAAAATTGAAAAAAAAATCTTTAAAAAAAAAAAAGAAAAGTCATGGGAAAAGTAAAGACTTAACTTTCACATATCTTTTATTCTAATTAATTTAGATTATGTCAGCCTTATAAAGATTTTGATCATATTCATGATGGGTGACATTAAAAACTCAAAACCAATTCCTCTGTAATTTAATTGTAAACAATTTCTTTTTAAATTACGAGGAAAACTCAACAACAATAAAAAAATGGCAAATGTAACCCAACTTTGTACCCAACCAAAACTTGTTTGGTTGCAATATATACAGTTTTTCAGTATCATAAGAGTCATGAAAATCATGGTTGTATCCCACATAAGACTGAAATCAAGCTCAAGTCTAAGTGTGAACATTAAACTTCCCAAACCTCATACACTGAAGCTAAACAACATCTCGTTATATATACTTAGTATTAACGTGTCCTATACCTATGTGGTCAGACTATATAAAGAGAACACACAGACACAGAGTCATTTGCTTTTCAATAAACCACGTCACATCAAGTCAAATCTAAGACTTCGACTTACAGACTTAGTTTTTGAATTTTTCAAACTTTTAGCTTGTTTGATTCTCCAAGTGACATTGGACTTTGTCCACATCATTCTACATGTAGGACTGAAAATAGGTCTCATCTCCCAGTCCAACTTCAATCAATTGGCGTGAGACTATCTTTAGCTTGGGGGGGGGGGCGGTAAGGCAGAGTCTCTCGTTGATTAGCAACATCTGCCATGAGCACAGAAGACAGCAGGGCCACACGTTTGCCAACCACGTCTAGAGAATACATTTTTCTAGCAGTACTTCTATGACACCTCCCTAACAGTACAAATTGTTAAACTGTTTGAAGATAGGACAATCTCACGTGCCTATGCAGACACACTCACCAGGCGCCTTGCGGTGGTACACCTCTGGCCAGCTGTCCCCACGGCCGCAAAGAGAGCTGATGGAACAACTAAACTGAGGTCTGCATCCTCAAAAGCTTAGAGAAGCACAAACACACTCATCAGTGTCTCGAAGTAGGCAGACAAGGTACTTGTAACTGGTATAAAATGATGTCTTGAGAAAGCACAATAAGAGAACATCAGAACTTCCCTGTAAAATAAGCATGTTCACATTGCAGAGGCAACTTTTCTTCCAAGGAAGATGATATGAGAATAGAGCAATGAGCTCTATGGTCTTCACCCAAGTACAGATGTAAATTGAGGCTCCTACTTCTTCATCTTTCATCTAGCAAAGTTTCTGATACTAAGTCTCCTCTGTCCCCTCATTATGTGGTCTCTTCTCTAAGCCCACCTTCTTCTTTGTCAGTGACTTACCTCCAGTCTCCAGCCTAGGGCCCATCTTGATGCTGGTTTCCCTGGGCCCAGAGAGGGCAAGAGGATTCTTCTGATTATCATCGCCATCTAACCATGCTCTCCAGCAACATCTACACCCTCACCTGCAGCAGTCCATGCCCTTAAATTCCTCTCGTTGCCCCTCTACAGCTTTTCCAAGTCTCTGAAACCCCTCAAGCTTTTTACTCCTGCACCAAAGGACCTCACCCCCTACTTCATGGAAAACATCCAAGTGTTTTTGGTTTGTTTTTTATATTGGCACCTGAGCTAACAACTGTTGCCAATCTTCTTTTTTTCTTCTTCTTCATCTTCTCCCCAAAGCCTGCCAGTACATAGCTGTATATTCTAGTTGTGAGTGTCTCTGGTTGTGCCATGTGGGACACCGCCTTAGCATGGCCTAATGAGCAGTGCCATGTCCATGCCAAGGATCCAAACCAGAAAAACCCTGGGCAACCGAAGCAAAGCGGGCAAACCCAACCACTCGGCCACGGGGTCAGCCCCTGTCCAAGTGTTTATACAAAAGGCCATTTTCAGCTTCCTCTGAAGAAATGAATACAAAATCACTTTCAAATTCCTCTCTACTTTTGTCTATTCCTTCCTCTTCCACCTTAAAAGAAAAAACTACATAGTCTTTACAAGGTTAACCCTTCTCTTTATGTTATTTGTAATTCCTTCCTTCTCATCCCTTCCAGAAACTTACAGTCACAATTTCCTCTTATATCTTCAACTTTTCCCTGTCCAATTTAATAGCATTCTCAAATAGCAGATGGTTAAGAAGGTGGCCTGTGTAACCAAACAGACCAGGGTTCTTTTCTATCTCCTCCACTTTTTTTTTTTTGGTGAGGAATATTGGCCCTGAGCTAATATCTGTTGCCAATTTTCCTCTTTTTGCTGGAGGAAGATTCGCCGTGAGCTAACATCTATGGCAATATTCCTCTATTTTACGTGGGATGCCACCACAGCCTGGCTTGATAAGTGGTGAATAGGTCTGTACCAGGATCCGAACCTTCAAACCCTGGGCCACCGAAGCATATCACGCACACTTAACCACTACACCACGGGGCCAGCCCCTTCACCACTTTTTAATTGTGTTATTTTACCTTTTTGAGCCTCAGTTTCCTCATCCGTAAAATGGATAATGATGTCTGAGGTGCTGACACATGATAGTAAGGAGTTAAGGAAAGAGCTGTGCTCTGGGGTCTGATTATCAGGATACAATCGCTGGCTCTGTCACTGGTGAGCCTGTCACTTCAGGCACATAATCATCTGAAGCCTCAGAGTGTAACCTCCAAATGAGATTAATAATGGTATCTACCTCATGGGATTATTGTGGGCATTAGATAAAATGATGCATAGGAAACAGCTGAGCACAGTACCTGGCAAACCCCAGTGCCCACTAACTGCTAACTATATGTTGAAACAAACTCTCCCTCTAACTAGGTTAGAAGTTCATCCAGAACAAACCCTTCAGCATGCACTTTTTAAACTTCTGGTACACACCACTAAGATCCAGGCATTTAAACACGATGATAATGATGGCAACATAACAATTAGCAAGTTTTGCTTTCTATCACAAAATCCATGCTTCTACTAAGTCTCAGCATACTGATGCTCATTACAGTATCCAGAAGTTACGCTGGTAGACTCCTTTCGCGCCAAACAGTTGAAAAAAAGAATACCCAATCCTATAGGTAAGCGATGAGATGCCTTAAGGAAGTGTTGCTTTCCAATAAAAAAGCACTTAATATTCTTCTAAAGACAAATTGATGTTTGAAATCAAAAGGAATCAGCAAGTGACAGAACAGTCACTCACTTATTCTAGAGAAACATGTGGCCAGTTTCCAGAAAATAGGAGAAGGAAAAACAAGAAACAATGCCACACTAGGAAGTCTCAAACACAGGTTCTAAGCCCCAGGTAACATTTTCCAAAAGTGAACCCCTTTCCTTCCTAGTTATCTCTGCCTTCAAACCATTGCGTCCCGCTCACAAGTAAAGCTCCTAACATGGGAATTAGGTCACAGACACACATAGTATAGAAGGGACGAGTTCCTACACAAACAAGTTCTATATATTCAGGATGGCTGTTGGAGCTATTCTGAACCGAAAAACAAGCAAACCAAAAAATAAAGGGCAGCCTTACCAATAATGGCATTGTTTCCTCCAAGCTCTAACAAACTTCTCCCTTTAAAAATATATAAACGCAAATTAATGCCTATTTTAGTATTTAATGCACACTGCTATGGTGTCAAATCATAGCGTATCCTAATTAAGTTTTATTTTCCTATTTAAAACATAGCATGATTTTGCATCAATGTCCAATTTCCTAATTTTAATAATTGCACCATGGTTATATGACAGAATGTCCTTGTTCTTAGGAAATACACCAAAATATGTAATGGTAAAGGAACACAATGTCTGCAACTTTCTCAAAGGTTCAAAAGTAATATGCACCCAAAATGTGTGTGTGTGTATGTTGGAGAGGGAGAAAATGATAACCAAATGGGGCAAAATGTAAGCAAATGGTGAACCTCATTAAAGGGTATACAGGAATTCCTTGCATTAGTCTTGTAACTTTTCCCTAAGTTTGAAATTACATCCCCAAAAACTCCAAACAGTGCAAAGTGGTACAGTCACTGTGGGAAATCATACGACAATTTCCCAAGAAATTAAACACAGAATTACCAACGATCTAGCAATCCCACTTCTGGGTACCTAACCAAAAGACATGAAAGCAAGGACTTGAACAGATACTTGTACACTCATGATCATAACAGCATTATTCACAATAGCTAAAAGGTGGGAGCAACCCAAGTGTCTATCGACGAATGGATAAACAAAACGTGATGTCTACATACAGCTTTAAAAAGGAAGGACCAACCTTGAAGACATTATGCTAAGTGAAGTAAATCAGACATGAAAAGACAAATATTGTGTGATTCTACTTATATAAGGTTCTTAGAGTAGTCAAATCCACAGAGACAGAAAGTAAAATGGTGGTTGCCGACGGTTGGGAGAAGGCAGTAATGGGGAGTTAGTTTTAATGGGTACAGAGTTGGGAAAACAAAAAAGTTCTGGAGATGGACAGTGGTGATGGTTGCACGACAATGTAAATATACTTAGTGCCACAGAACCGTACACTTCAAAGTGATTAAAAAGGTAAGTTTTATGTTATATATATATTTACTACCACACACAAAAAAGTTGAATAACATGCTTATTCTAGAAAATTATTTTTAAAAAGAAGCAAGCATCAAGCAGGCAAAAAGCTATGGGCCATAGGTCACCACAAAATCTCTCTTCATAATTTGGTATAGTGTCTTCCAAGCTCTCTTCTGTGCATTTATATTTAGTTGAGATCATACTATCTAATTAATTTTGCTTTATTTTCCAATTAATATACCTTTTCCCTAACTTATTAAGAGCTGTTTAAAAAACAAAATCACTGCATAGTATTCCATCATGATGATGTACCAAATTTTATTTAGCTACTTCTCTAGTGTTGAATATATTGGGTACTGATTATTAACTTGGTTATCAACTTAGGTCAGGGCCAAAGAGTATAAATGTGAGAGCTCCTGATATACAATGCCAACCTACATTCTAGGAAAGTTATACAGCAGGCTATGAATGCCATTCTTACTTTATACTCCCCAGCATGAAGATTTGAGATTTGTTTGCCTCAAATTTTTTTTTTCCCCCTCAGGAAGATTGGCCCTGAGCTAACATCTATTGCCAATCTTCCCCTTTTTGCTTGAGGAAGATTTGCCCTGAGCTACGTGCCAAGCCTCGTCTGTTTTGTATGTGGGTTGCCACCACAGCATGGCCAGTGATGAGTGGCACAGGTCCATGCCTGGGGAGTGAACCTGGGCTGCCAAAGTGGAGTGCACTGAACTCCACCACTAGGCCACAGGGCTGGCCCCTGCCTCAATTTTAGAGCTGTATTTACTACTGATCTTTAAAACATAAATTTATTTTTCCTTAAATGCACTTTAAAATCAGCTTCCACGTGAGTAACTTTTATTTATTTTGGATATGAGGAGCTTACGTGACAGCAGGAGACTATGTTCTCACCTCTGCCACTCTGAAACAATTAAGCCTCAGGTGGTTATTAATTATAAGGGGTAGGGCTGTTACTACCAAAAGCCACTGAGCACTACCTCAGCTTGTCTCCACTGCAACAGTTAATTTAACGACAGCTTGCTGGTTGCAGCAGAGCACTATCCTAGGTGCTAAGAAAAGGAAGGAAACAGAAAATTCTACACCTAACATGGGCTCCTCCTGCCTGGCTTCAAGTGATATGCGGCAGAAGAGGAGGGACTTATACTTTCTATATCCTTCCAGTTCTCTATGTGCTCCCTAACCACACTCAGAACCGCCAACCCCCTCCAAGAAAGCAGCTGTAACTTACAACAGGCAGATACATTTTTTAAAAATTGTAATCCTACTAATGGTACTACTTAAGAGAGAACAAACCACTGCTTTGAGTAAGAAGGGGAAGGGAGAAGGAGAAGATGAAATCTCCTAGTGAAAGAAGCAGGACTAATCATCTTGAGCACCTTTATTTGCACATGCTTATCGGCCATTTGTATATCTCTGAAGAAATACCTATTCATTAGAATGCTGTCCCATTTTTTAATTGGGTTTTTTATATTGTTGAATTGTAAGAGGTCTTTATATATTTTAGATACAAATCCTTGATCACCTAAAGGATTTGCAAATATTTTCTCCCACTCTGTAGACTGTTCTTTTCATTTCTTTGACGGGGTTTTTTGAAACAACAAAAATGTTGGATTTTGATGAAGTCTAATTTATCTGTTTTTTCGTGTGCTGCTTGTGCTTTAGGAGTCACATCTAAGAAACCATTGCCTCATCCAAGGTCACAAAAATCTATTCCTATGCCTTCTTCTAAGAGTTTTATAGTTCTAGCTCTTACATTTAGGTCTGATACATTGTGAGTTAGTTTTTGTGTATATGATGAGGTAGGGGTCAACTTCACACATACCTATGTGGATACCTGGTTATCCCAGCACCATTTGTTGAAAAGACCATTGTTTCCCATTGAGATGTCTTGGGACCCTTGTCAAAACTCAATTGACCATAAATGTAAAGGTGTATTTCTGGGATCTGAAGTCTATTCCTCTGATCTTTACATCTATCCTTATGCCAGTACACAGTCTTAATTACTGTACTTTTACCGTAAGTTTTGAAATTGGGAAGTATGAGTCCTCTGACTTTGTTCTTCTTTTTGAAGGTTGTTTTGGCTATTTGGGGTCCTTTGCAATTCATATGAATTTTAGGATCAGCTTGTCAATTTCTACAAAGAAGCCAGATGACATTCTGAAAGGGCCTGTACTGAGTTTGTGGAGCACTTGGACTGTATTGATCTTGGACAGTAACAATATTAAGTTCTCCAAAAAGTGAAAGTGGGATATCTTTATATGTATTTAGGTCTTCTTTAATTTCTTTCAATGGTGCTTTGTAGTACTCTGTGTGAAAGACTTATACTTCCTTTGTTAAACTTATTCCTAAGTATTTTATTCTTTTTGATGCTACTGTAAATGAAATTGTTTTCTGAATTTCATTTTCAGATGGTTCATTGTTAATATATAGAAATACAATTGAAGTCAGAGGGAGAAAGTCAAATACCATATGATCTCACTCATAAGTAGAAGATAAAAACGACGACACACAAACACATAGAAAAAGAGACTGAATTGGTGGTTACCTAATGGGAAGCGGGGAGGAAGGAGGGTGAAAGGGGTGATTAGGCTCACATGTGTGTGGTGATGGATTGTAACTAGTCTTTGGGTGGTGGACATGATGTAATCTACACAGAAATCGAAATACATAACGAGGTACACCTGCAATTTATGTTATAAAAACCAGTTACTGCAATAAAAAAAAATTTTTTTAAAGAAATACAATTGACTTTCGAATATTGAACCCTGCTGACCTTGTTTATCAGCTCTAATAGTTAGTAAACTTGCGTTTTAAAAGCAATGCTCATACAGCAAAATGGCTGGCAGATTAACTAGTCAAGTCTCCTCTTATGCTAGGGTTAGAGTCTAAATTCAGCATAATAGCCAAGAATTGAAAGTCGATATTATCCTTGGAAACCACTTTAATGAGCCTCAAAGTGGAGCGTACAAAGCTCTGTCTATACAAGCCTTTTCAGTCATATATACATGAAGTATAAACGATAGAAGAACAGGCACGTCTTCTGCTCCACATTCGCTCCAGGTCCTGTACACCCACTCGTCCTGTATAAATTGTGAGTTCTCTTTTTTTAATTTGTTAATCAGGCCTGATAGACATTGATAAATATATTTGATACGATTCTACTATAGTCATTTAGGAGGATAATGACATCCTTTTCCAAATTATGCTATTAAATTCAGGACCTCTCTAATATCAACCCACTAATAACAATACTCTTTCTTTCATTTGGACTTTGAGATAAATGGCTGATGTCTCCATGGAAAGGGTCAAGGAAAAAAAACCTCAACTTTTAGATTTCACATCCACACCAGAGGGAATTAAAATCCTCATTAGAAAGACAACACTTACCAAACCTCTCCTGCACCATAAGGGCCACCTGTTTTCCCACCTGAGTGCTCCCAGTGAAGGACAGCAGGTTCACTCGCTCATCTTTGGCCATTGCTGTGCTGCAGGGGAACAGACACGGTCACCCAAGCAGAGAAACCCAGCAACGGTGGCACCTGACAGACTAGACAACTCTGACCTGGGGTCTCGTCATCGAAAGTCAGTCAAAGACACAAGGAAGCCTATCCCAGGCGAGCAAGGGAAGGTCTTCATGAAAATGAACTAGATTCTCACAAGGACAACCGTACAACAGAACAAGCTAACCGGCTCTGTGAGCTTTCTGTAAACAGAAATCACCTCGAGGACGTTGTTAAGGAATTAAGTCCCTCCTGTACTGAGTGGGTGACTAGACAACGCGACCTTAGCACTTCCTTGATGAGCATCCCAGTTATTCTGCAGACTCTTAAACTACTAATTCCCTTAAGAATTAAAAGTCTAAAGACTGTAAGGAAACATCCTAAGTATCCCTCACGGAAGCTGACTTATAAAGGCTGTGCTGGGATTTCCAGCTGCTTCTAAGGAATGTAGACGAGAAACTAAGGATTTGAACCCCTTTCCTCATAGTTTAGTGCTTCAAAGGCATTGGGCCAAGCAGGGCAGTTACAGCATCAGGGTAATGTAGGGCTGGAACAGCTTGACGAGATTAAACATGTAGGCTTCCCCAAGTTCAGCCCAGCAAACATGAGCACTGATACTCAGGGTGGCTGCTGCTTCATGCACTCCTGCATGCACTACTGTAATTATTTGAGCTATTCCAAGGTCAACACGAGGGACTGGCTGCCCAAAGTACAAGAACAGAGTGGGTCAAAGGATAGGCTAATCATGTTTTAAATGACATTTAGATAGTACTTGACTATGCATTCTATATATGGGAGTTGTATTTTCTAATATTTTCTCATTTATATGAAAAAAGGAGTAATTTATTACTTCTTTTTGAGATTACCTATTAAGTACAGTAGTACCGTCAAAGCAATGGAGGGAAACTAACATTTTAACCACACCAGTACGGGTTTATGAGACCTGACTCCTATAAAACCTCACCTAATCAAAGACTAAGCCAGTAATAAAACAACCTCAGCATGGTTCAGAGCAATTATCATCAGTTCCAGCTTAAAAAGAGGCTATGGCATTATGCTAAAAGAAGCCAGATACAAAAGGGCACATATTGTATGATTCTATTTACATGAAATGTCCAAAATAGGCAAAGCCAGAGACAGAAAGTAGATAAGTGGTTGCCAGAGGCTGGGGCAGGGGCGATGGGGAGTGACTGCCAATGGGTATGAGGCTCCTTTTGAGGGTAATACAAATGTTCTGGAATAAGATAATGGTGATGGTTGCACAACATGGTGAATCTTCTAAAAACCACTGAATTACACATTTCTAAACAGAGAATTTTATGGCATGTGAATGATATGGTGATTTCCAAAAAACGGTAAATTTTTTAAAAGAAGTTATACTCCCAGAGCTCCCTTTTTTGGTCAGCCGAAGAACCCAGCCAATTGGATAGGTTTCCAGCGGGGAGTGAAACCCTAGACTACAGTCTCACAGCTTTGCTCTGTAAGCAAGCACCTTTATGACCTTTATAAATCAAGCGTCAGGAAGCCCTGGACTGTCCACCGGGAGAGCAGTTTGTTATCTTAGGATTTAAACACCTTCTAGTAGTAGCTCTGGGCAATGAAAAAGCCAATTCTTACTCATCTTCCATCAGAGGCTATGCATTAATAAAGTAAGAGCCCAGTGAGGTCCATAATAATGATGATTCCAGAAAGTCATTCTCACCTCCTCTGGGGTACTGGATTCCACTACTCTAATAAAGATGGATCTAGTCAATCATCCAGCATCCTTCTACAGAAAGACACCCTCGGGCTGTTAACCTACCCAAGATCTGCTCCACCACAAGTCAAGGAACAAATCGCACCAGGCAGCTTGTTGTCCTCCAGAACCTTGGCTATTATCCTAGAAAGAAAAAGCAATTACTAAGTAAGGAAATAATTTAATTTCTTAGGATTTTTTGAAAAACCAGGAATAAATTCCAACCACCTGACTTTCCTTTTTCAACTCTCTCTCCCAGCCCTCAAACATCCAGGCCTCAAGTTCTCCTGACATATTAGAGATATGGTTTTCAAACACTTAAAAGAGAACTCTTTTTTTTCCTAAAAGAATCTTAAGAAGAAAAACACAAACAAAATGAATAAAAGACATAAAGCAATGGTTAGGCAGCTCAAATGATCATTGTTCTCAAGTATTTTCTGCCAAACTATGAAGATATATCCGGTTCAAGATGGTAGACTGACTGCAGGGCATTTTTTTTTTTTTGCAGACCACAAATCCATTAAAATGATGGCAAAGAAATAAAAAAAGAAATAATATGGAATAAAATCTAGAAAGATGAAGAAAAAGAAGGAAACGAGAGCCTTCAACACATCTCTGCAAAGCAGAGCCAGCCAGAAAAGTGATGAAGAATGAAAAGGAAAAGAGATTCCCCACAACCTAGAGTAGATGCTGAGGAGATACAGCAGAGGGAGCTGGACCTGCCCACAGAACCCTCAAGAAGTTCAGGACTCGCATCCACTGGCTCCACACCAAACCTCCTGGTCAGGAAACATGAGCACCCTCCAGACTAAAGTACTGTGGACAAACACAGTTTTTTGTTAATTAGTCTCCCACAACTTATGCTATTAGAGTTAAGATGATAAATACAGTTCAATGCTACTTAAATCTGATTTCAAGTTGTATAAAATGGCTCTAGTGGGTCTAGCCTGGTGGCATAGTGGTTAAATTTGTGCCCCCTGCTTCAGCAGCCCAGGGTTCACGGGTTCGGATCCTGAGGGTGGACCTACCTACCACTCGCCAAGCCACACTGTGGCAGCATCCCACATACGAAATAGGAGGATTGGTACAGATGTTAGTTCAGCAACAAGCAAAAAGAGGAGGAATGGCGACAGATGTTAGCTCAGGGCCAACCCTCCTCACCAAAAAAAAAAAAAAAAAAAGCCTCCAGTAAGTCTGGTTTCTCTGAAACAGAGTTCTTCCATTCATTTTGAACTTCTTGAGGAGTATGGACCTAAATAAGCACAGGTTCTTTTCATCAATCACCCCAACTTGCTGGAGACTTTCAAATTTGTTTAATTTTAAAAAGATCCAAACCCTACACTCACTTCCATAAAAAAGACACCATTGTCATATGTAAGTAAATTTTCCAATTGTTCACCAAAAATGTCCACTAAGGCAGTTTTCTTTTTTCCATCCGATCAAGGATCACACATGGCAGTTGCACATCTGAGACCTGGTGTCGGGTAGTACAATTCTTCTAGGGACTTAGGGTGCATCTACTGTCTGCACAAGTGGACTGACTGCTCTGGAAGGGGTGGGATTTTGCTTTGGACCTGTGAGTAAAGATTAACAAACACCCTTCCCCTAATGCATGAGAATCTGACCTTGGGTTAACTCTCTAGTTCTGTTCCCCAAGTTACCTGATAAACATCAGAATGTCAACAATGCTACACAGACAACATGGCTTATGGTAAAAATGACCCTCCTAGCCATCTGCATCTGGACTGCGATAACCACCTGAGAACTAGAAATGGGAACCTCATGCTTCTAGGCCTGGCCTGAGTGCAGTGACTCCTGTAACTGCATGTCCCTGTGGGCGCTGAAAGATACGCCTATAGATTTCTTACATGCCAGTTTGGCTCCTGTGGGGCATTAGGCTTTTAAGCCAGGGCCACCCCTCATCTGCCCAACGCAGATCTCATCTCCTTACCCCTGCATAAACTGCTACAAAGACGCTGACTAAAGAGGAATGTCTGATGCTATCCTCTCAGCAAACTTTGTTCCTGTCCCACATCCTTCCGAATAGACAGATGTGCCAGAAGTGGCCCATGCTTGTCTTCTGAGTCTGAATGTTTAGCTGAATTTAAGAACCCCTGGGAGACACTGTTGTACCCTTGATTAATTCCAGCAAAATTCAGCATCATTTTGCTTATTGTCTTCCATTACAAAATCAGATAATATTCTCAATTATCTAAAAGATCAGCCATGTTGCTATATGAACATTTCAAACCCTTCAAACTGCTTAAAGCAAATAAATATAAAAAAGCTCAAAGCCACAATAACTGAGAACATTTGAAACTAATATTAAAATTAATATTTTAACCAGCTGCTTAACAATAATTGGCAAGTTAGTTCACTATGTTTACATTAACTGTTTTAAGAGTTTTTTATTCTTGAAAACTTCCTGAAGAAACTCCTCAATTTTATGTGTTTTGTATAGCAAAGTTCTACTTAATATTTAATTTGAACACCCCTGCCTTGGAGAATATCGTTTCCTCAATATCACATATCCCTTTCAAGCAAACACTCACACACACTACTCTCTCTTTCTTAGCCCCCGTTTCAATTCCTAAGCCAGTGTTCCTAAATGATCTTCCAACACTAAGGACCCTCTTACATATGGTTTCCACCACAGCTTTCTACCGACAATCCTTAAATAAGAGAATGCAGACCAGGCAACAATGGAGCATCACGGGTGCACCCTCACCCTACGTGAGAAGGTGCCCTCTTCCATACATTCTCTAAATTCTGAATGAAAAATTAGTAACACTGAATTTATGACAATCAGAGTTTTCAAGTTCTCAAATGTGAATAAATAAAACATCAATAATGTCTTAATCAAAAGATGAAATATATTTTAGATAGAAGAATCAGTGGAATAGTATAACCATTTCTTTCTGTTTTGCTAACAGCCTATCAAACAAAAGCAATAAAAGTATTAGCTGGGTAGGAACAAAAACCATTAACGTGTTGAATAGTTATAAAATATAGCCCATAGTCTGGTGGCCTAGTGGTTAAGTTTGGCATGCTCCGCGTCAGCAGCCTGGGGTCAGTTCCCAGGCACAGACCTATGTGGCGGCAACCCACATACAAAATAGAGGAAGACTGGCACAGACGTTAGCTCAGGCTGAATCTTTCTCAAGCAAAAAGAGAAGAATTGGCAACACAGATTAGCTCAGGCCGAATCTTCCTCAGGGAAAAAAAAACATAAATTGCAAGGATATTTCCTTTCCACTGCATTTGTTTTTATTTTGCAAGTGACAAAAATGTTTATAATAGCTCAAGTTCAACATATATCAATATCTGACATGTTTCCAAAGAGTTAAATGATGTGGCTCTGAAAGAGCTCTATCAACTGCAAAATGATACAAAAATATTATTATAACCAAAGGAGAAAGAGGTTATCCAAATGCCATGCTTAAATAAATGACACTTTCACGTCAGATTAAATTCAGTGCCTATGAGTGCCTTTCACAATTATTTCATACCCAGGAAAAAGGAAGCCACACATACTTACTTTGTAACAGCCACACTAATGAGGGAAGTTGTTGGAGCTCCTTTCCTTGAGAGAGGGGAAAAAAGGCAACTTAATTTGCTGGAAATCATAAATACCTTTTATTATCAAGCAGAAGCAAAAGTTGTGATACAAAGTTCTGTCCAATTAGACAATTGAGTCTAATAACTAAAACAAGAAATCTGTCCTTGAGCTTGCTGTCTCTGGGGCCTAAGGGACGAAAAAACTCTCATGAATATAAAAATGACACCAAGCAGTTTTGAACCTGCTGCTGCACTGATCACATGAACTGTTACCTTACCGCTGCCAATTTTGAGAACTGAGTGAAACAGAGATCAATCAACATGAACTCTTGTTGGCAGGCTCAAGAGCTGAGAAAACCTACATGGTAGCCTTTGGCAACAAGGTGTCAAATCCTCATCCTCCCACGAAGCCTTGCTTTTGTACACAGTCTTTGAGCACATTCAATTGCATACACAACATCAAGATCCCTACAAAACTAGTGGGACAGGTGCAAAACAGGGAAGGACAGCTCCTGGTTTTCCTGGCCTAAGTTCTTTCACTGAACACGAAACCTAAAAACAGCAATATTCTGTCATCTATAAAAGAGCGACATTTTCACAGCTAACTTTTACTATCAAATATTTTAGAGAAATGTAAAACTTAATCCATCAATGGGAACATTGGCCCAGTGCCTCAGAATCACTTGGGAATTCACTACCAAATTTTTATTCAAGGAAAAAAAAAAGTCAAACTCTAAAAAGAAGGTTGTGACTTATCACAAGTTCTTTTTTTTTCTTTCAGTTGTTTATTTAGTTTGCTATTTGGGGAGTGTAGTATAACAAAGAATATATCTGGTCTTTGTCCCTAGTTTCTGGCACAAAGCTTCAAAATCCCTTGGAATTTCCTGAGTGATAGAAGTGTCTTTGTTATGCTAACGAGGTGACCTGTGGGGGTCCCTAGATAGCTTCAGGATGGGGGCTGGTCACTGGTCACCAGAAAGACCAACCAGGGAGAGGGGAAGAGGAATGGAGATTAAGTCAACCACAGGTCCAGTGATTTAATCAATCATGCCTATGTAACAAAACTCCATTAAAAACTCTGGACACCAAAGCTCAGTGGAGTCTCCTGGCTGGAAAGGTGTCACGTCCTCACTTAACAGGGAGAGGGCATGGCAGTTCTGCTTCTGGGACACTTCTGGACCTTGCCCTTCATGCATCCTTTATAATAAAACTGTGATCATTAAGTATTGTGCTTTCTTGAGTTCTGTGGGTCATTCTAATGAATTGTTGAAACCGAGTGATCATGGGAACCTCTGAAATTTGTAGATGGCTGGTGAGAGTGCAGATGTCCTGGGGACCTGGAGACACTTGTGGCTTGCATCTAAAGTGGAGGAAGTCCCACGGAGAACTGAGCCCTAAAATATGTGGAGTCAGACACTAAATCCAGGTAGTATCAGAATTCAATTACAGTACACACGCTTGGGGCGGAAACAGTTGGGAGGAATAGGGGGACAGGGGACAAGGCTATGTCAAAAAAAATTTTGCCAATGATAAAATTATGTAATAATTAAAAATCAGCATTTCACAACTAGCAGTGTGACTTAATATGTTAAATGAAAGAGTAGAGTAGTAGAAAACATTCAACACATTTAAAATAGTTTTTGCAGTTCCTGAAAATGGCTACTTTTATCATCTTACTAAGATGATAAGTGAGATAAGAAAGAGATAAGAGATAAGATAAGAGATAAGAAAGTGAGCAGGTCTTACCAAAGGCAGACATTCCCACAGATCATTGCAATGGCATTGTTCCAGCCATACACCGCCACAGGGAAGTTGAACGCAGTGATGATTCCAACCAGGCCTACAGGATTCCACTGTTCAATGAGTGCATGGCCAGGTCCTGAGGACAGGGAGAGGCATGGAACATGCTTAAGCATGCTAATTTAATGCATGTCAAATTAATAAGAACAAAGTCTGAAATCTTCCATTTCCAGAACAAAGGTGCACTGGACCAAGTGGGGATTTTAGATGCCTTGTAGCGGATCACTCTACACAGCTGTGGGATATCGGTACATTAATTAGCACACAGAGCTGTTATTACTACACTACCTTATAAACCATAATGATACCTATTTATGCCTCTGACCCTCAGAGGAACTGTGTGGATCAGGGCAGTATTCATCCCAGCTGGGAGACAAGGAAACTTCAGAGAGGGGATGAGAGGTGCCCCAGTGATGTGACTGCAAAGGGCCAAACATCCAGGACACAGCAGTTGTGACTCTCAGGCCCAGGTTATTGACATTGCCTGACAAGCCCTCAGCTAACTTCTCCAAATGCAAGACAAGGCGGCTCATTTATGGGGGGAAAATATGTTCTAATAATTACATGTATATTGAATGAATTGCACAAATCTTTACATTCACTATAGGAAAACTGAAAATAAAACTTTAAAGACACTCACAATCCCACAAGGGGTTTATTTTAATCATAGGCAGCTGGAGCAGTGAACAAATGCAGCAAGGACTGTGACGGTTCACAAACCCTGGTTAAAACCACAGACCAACCAAAAGGCAGCTCTCCCACCCCTCCATCTTTGTGGCCATGCTCACACCTCAAGCTAGAAACGGGGACCCCGCCCACTGCTGTGCCTCATTCCCAGGCCCTCCTTTAGCCTAGGTATCCTAATCTCTGTTGAGATGATGTGCCAACCTGGCAGCACCTGCCTCCTCTCCTGCCCTCCCCTCTCTCTCCTTCTCCCCAAGGAGCCCAGGGCAGATCTGATGACATCACTCCCTTGCTTACAACTCTTTGGTGTCTGCACCACTACTGCAGCTGCCCTCAGGATAAAGTGCACACTTCCTGACAGGAAAGACCCTCTGGAGGCTCCTGCTCCACCCATCCCTCACCTCATACTGTGCCCTCCCCCTGAAGGGATAGTTTCCCAAATAAGCCACATTCTCCCATTTTAAGCTTTCACATGGGCTTTTTCCCTGTTTCAAACCAGCCATGGCCCAGCACTCCACCGTATTCTTCCTTGAGGACTTCACTTAGATCACGTTCTCTGGGAGGCCTTTCCTGACTGCCACCACAAGGCTGGCTCACCATCCTATCCTCCACCCCATCACAGCGCTCACTACACCCTACTATAATTACCCCTTAACTTGTCCCCCACTCTAAAATGTAGGGAATCTATATGCTTATAAATTCCTTGAGGGGGCCGGCCCCGTGGCCAAGTGGTTAAGTTCGCACGCTCCGCTTCAGCGACCCAGGGTTTCGCCAGTTCAGAACCTGGGCACGGACATAGCACCGCTCATCGAGCCATGCTGAGGCAATGTCCCACATGCCACAACTTGAAGGACCCACAACTAGAAATGCACAATTATGTAACAAGGGGCTTTGGGGAAAAAAAGGAAAAATAAAATCTTTAAAAAAAAAATTCCTTGAGAACAAGGACTATGCCCTATTGATCATGTATCATTATTAGATCACCTGGTAGACACTTAACGACCATTTATTGCATTAATGTAGTCAAAGTGACACCCAAGCCTCTGCATTGATGAATAATCTACTCTTTTTCAAAAATGTATAAACAACTGAAAAACATTTTAATTGGTAAGGCAGACATTATATAGGTATAAATCAAAGAAATCACTTGCTTGCACAGGTATACTTCCTCAAATGGGCAGTTTACTAACTTTTTCAACTGAAAAAACCTACTACAAGTGTTCAGTGATACAAAATTAATTTTGAATAACAGGAATTGCTGTTACATATCTAAGTACATTAGATATTTAAAAAGGGCCCCTCAATTCTTCCTATGAGTAGGGAATTTGCCCAACATTCCAAGAAAAATAGAAAAACATGAACATCAAAAAAAAGTTCTTTCTTTTCCTAATTATAAATGTAACATAATTCCCCATCAAGGAAATCTTGCCAAGTATAGAAAAACAGAAGGACAGTAACAACAACCAATAATTCTGCCACACACACATACCCGCTGTTACCACTTTGGCACAGCTCCACCACTTGAATTTTCAGTGCAGATACACAAGGTCACCTGGTTTGCTCCATTAATACTGAGAACACTACAAATCACATAAGCCCTTAGCCTCATCAATGAAACCTCCTCAGAGTACCAGGTTGGTCCTCACAACATAGTCTAATAGTGAAAGACTAAAAACATCCTAAATATCCATCATTTGGGAACTGGCTAAATTAATTAATAATACCTTTACTGCAAAGAGACAGCCATAAAAAAAGATGAAGTCTCTTGCTGTAATAATATGAAACAATTTCTAGGACATATTAAGTACAGAAAAGTATAGAACAGAACGTATAGTTTGCTAATGTTTTTGTCCCAAAAAGACACATATTTGCCTGAAAGTGAGTAAAAACTCTAAAGAGATACACAAGAAACCAGACACATTCTCTGCTTCCATGAGGATACTATGGGTTACCCAGGGGCGTAATGAGGGAAGCTTCTCATCCTTGGCCCTTTCTAATTTTGTGATATGAATACACCACCTCCTAAAAAAAAAAACTAAAACAATTTAAGAATAAGTAAAAACAACTTTCCCATGAAAGTGCGGGGTTGGGAAGACAATCTTCATAAATATTCTTTTTAGTATCTGCTAAGAGACTACCAAAATTAGCTTAACCTTTGTCTTATAATTTGACTTCTAGGTCATTTCTAATGTTTCCTACTAATGCTGCAATGCGTATCTTTACACATAAACCTTTGTGACATTTCAGATTATTTACTTAAATTCTTGAAGCTGGTATTACATGTAAGGCTCTTCGGATTATTTCCAAAATGTTTTCCAGGTGGACTGGCAATTCACTTTGCCACAAGTCCCTATAAAAACTGTTTGTCTTATCCATGGATGTGCTAACACTGAGTCTCACCTTTAAAAATAAAAAAATTTAAAAAGTGTCTCGACCTGATGTTTTCACCTGTTTTAATCTGCATTTCTTAGTAGAGAAATCAAAGATATTCTCATGTATTTATAAGCCACTTAGAATTCCTTTTGCAAACCGTTCACAGCCGAAGCATTTTTTGGAGCTTTCTGTAATAGAGACAAAACCCTTAGCTTGACTGACTTCAGAAGGCTTATTGCTTACTTTCCGAAGGCAAGATGGGTCCCCCAATCATCCGTGATAAGCCAACAGCATAATCACAAATATCCACGTACTCCTGGACTTCTCCCACACCTTCCACTAAGATCTTCCCCATCTCCAAAGACACCTAAAAATACAAAAAGCCAAGTAGCATTTTTCCAACAGAATTCATGTTTTAAACATTAAATTGATGAGGGGGAAAAAAGCAAAATATTTTGTGTCTGTTTTGTGAAGGTAATAAACCTCAGAAAGTCTGTTCTTATTTTCCTAAAGAATTTTAAAACCCAAGAATAGCCTTCACTTTTTCCTGTCCATCTTGGTCATCTTTCCTCTAAAGAAAAGACTTTTGAAATGTATAAACTGCTTTTCTTAAAATCACAATCTTCGGGCAGGCCCAGTGGCGCAGCGATTAAGTTCGCAGGTTCCACTTTGGCGGCCCGGGGTTCGCCAGTTCGGATCCTGGGTGTGGACATGGCACTGCTTGGCAGAGCATGCTGTGGCAGGAGTCCCACATATAAAGTAAAGGAAGATGGGCACGGATGTTAGCTCAGGGCCAGTCTTCCTCAGCAAAAAGAGGACAGTTGGCAGCAGTTAGCTCAGGGCTAATCATCCTCAAAAAAAAAAAATCACAATCTTATATACAGAGATGCATGATGGCCTTTTTCTCCCAAGAATTGTATATTTACTACGGAAATACTTTACCAAGCTTCCTAGTACTTGGATCTTCTCCCGCAGGGCATCACCAATCTGTCTCACTACTTCTCCTCGCTTTGGAGCAGGAACCTAAGAAAAGAACAGAATTTTAGTGTCTAATTCAAAGTGTAAACACGTGTCTATGAGACAGTATTAAATAAATGTGCTGTAAGATACCAAAGCATAAGCCCATCAATGGCAACTTTTTTTTGAGGAAGACTGGCCCTGAGCTAACATCCATGCCCATTTTCCTCTACTTTTTATGTGGGACGCCTACCACAGCATAGTTTGATAAGTGGTGCATAAGTCCGCAGCCGGGATCCAGACTGTCGAACCCCAGGCCACCAAAGCAAAGCAGGCAAACTTAATCGCTACACCACCAGGTTAGCCTCAAAGACAGCTTTGTCCTTTAATCACCTCAAGACTGTGATATGGCAGGCCCCAAAAGCGATACCAGAGCACCAGAAAATATCCAGATGATAGATTCACGGTGAGCAAAGGACTGTGCCAAGTATTGAGAGAAATTCAGAGATTGAACAGAACCTTTTGGGATGACTCCAGAAAACTTAAAATACCTTAAATACCTACAGGCCTTTACAAGTCCCAGTGATGTTTTCTTATGGCTCAAACTGATTGCATGCCCAAACCCTTGATTCGGCTTATAAACTGGTATTCCATAACCCATTCAAATCACACCATTCACTCATCAAGTATTTTCTGAGCACCTACTATGTGACAAGAGTAATGCTAGGCACTGGGGCTAAAATAAGTGAGGCACGCAGGGAGCTAATTTGTATCTAGCAGCATTCATGGAGCCCATGTAATTGCAGTAATTACAAATTGCTGCAAGTTCTATAAAGACAAAGGAAATAAACAGCATGCTGAGACAGAAAATAGCAGGTTTGGAGCATAAATGGGTAAATTACTTTACCTAAGATGTTCTAAGGCAAAATCTCCAATGAAGTGAGATTTAAGTTGAAAGCTAAGGTTGGGAAAAGTCAACCACAGGAATATTCTTCCCAGGGAAAAGAAAAACATGTAAGATATCCATGGAAAATAAAAGCTTGTTGTATTCGACGGTCTGATTGGGAAAGGCCAGCACCCCTAGAGCTAGAAGATTCTAAGGAGTTGGAATCTTACTCCAGGTGCAGTGGGAGGTCCTTAATGGTTTTTAAGGAGCAGAATAAGATGCTGCTTTACCTTTTAAGATTGAAACCTAGAACTGAGTTAAAGGGTCGCTGGATTAGGATGAAATTGTGCTTGTACCCACAAGGTTAACGTGGGAGACAAAGTAACCAAAGTTTCTGAGTTTGCCTTGCAGAACAGCAGGAGGACCGACAAAGCAGCTGGCTGACAGCCCTCTGCCTGCCGAAGCATCTCGCAAAAGCACTGAGAAGCTAAAATGACCGACTGTAAGCTTCGCATGCCATAGACTAAAGATCCACCGCATACAACACATAGAACCCCCCGAATGTACACATGCAGCCCATGAAGAAAAATGAAAGACAGCGTCCCTATGCAGGGGACTCTTAGAACTTCAGCCCCCAGGCCACATGCTCCCCCTACCCATCTTATTCTCACAATATGCTTTGGAAAAATGCTTAGAACTGCACATAGGCAAGCTAGTCTGTGACCAGTAGAAAGAATAACACATTAGCAAAAAATTTATATCCTCTGCCAAACTGTTCCTTCTGTCTCAGATTAGGAAGTAACTGAGGTTTTCCTAGATTCCTCAGGAATGTTGCGTTCAGCAGATCTGCTACAGAGACGTGCCCAACGTCCTACGGTCACTCATCAAGTGATGTTTCTGAGCCCCCTCCCCAACCCCGTTTGCCTTATATAAGTCATTTCCAAATCAGTTCCATCTAAGATGGGTTTTTTTTAGGACAATAGTCCAGCATCTTCCAATTTGCCAGCTTATTGCTTATTAAAGTTCCTTCTCCACCACTGCCTGTTTGGCCTGTTATCTTGTGGGGAGCAGATCAAGCCCTTGCTCAGTATCAAGATCACTATCAGAGGGGTGGAGAAAAGAGAAGCAGGGAGACCAACGAAGAACATACCCTTGAAGCCAAGGCAAAAGATTATGGTGACTTAGTTTTAAGACTGACAGGAGACAAAAAGTGGACTCAGGATCTACTTTGGAAGTAGAGTGGGCAAGACACACTAACAGAATAGGTGCGTGAAACAAGGGAAATGGAAGAACTAAGGATGACTCCTACGTCTCTGGCTTGAATAGTTTGGTAGATGGAAGTACAATTACAGGGATGAAGATGACTCAGAAGAAGTCTCAGGGTTTTTTAGAGGTGAAGAGAAGGGGTTGTGCCATATTAAGCCTGAGATGTAATTCATGAATGGAGACATACTTTCACCAACTGTGATCAGCACCCTGCTCTCCCCTCCAGGTCTTCCAGATTAATGCTACCTCTAAATTAGTAAATTACAACTAAAAGGACCATTCCCCTCCATGGAACCTTCCCACCCCCTCCCCACAGAGAGGGCCATCACAGCACTGCTCATGTTCCACCTCCCAGTGCCTGACCATGAGTTTGGGGCTCTTCTTTGCTCTCTTCTTCTCAAATGTATCACCATGTCTTAGTACAGCTTTTCTGGAGGATAATTTGGCATTCTGTTAACATTTAAAACGTTCCTACCCTTTGACTAGGCAATGCCACCTCTGGAAATTGAGCGTATATATAAGCGTACGAATGTATAGGTACAACATTCATTGCAGTGCTGTTTCTAGTAGAGAAAAACAGAAACCATCTAAATGTCCACCAGCACATGACTGGTTAATTATGGGGCAGCCATAAAACGGAATACTTCACACTGTCTAAAAAGAATAAGGTACATTTATAACAAAAAACATTTGCTGAAACAGGATAATAGAAAACAGCAAAATAATGCATAAAGTTGCTTAAATTTTAAGGAATATACACGATGTCAACAGTGGTAATTTCTGGGGAATGGAATTATAATAGACTTTCATTCCCCACATTTTATGTCTACAACGTTTGCCATTCTTCGACACCTGTACTCTTTCAGAAACAGGGAACAAAATTGTCATGTTAAATGAATCAGCCCAGATCCTATACATTTCCTAGCCCATGGAATGGGTTTAATAATGTTTCAATTGAGCTTAACCCACACATAAGTTTAGCAAATTGGTTCATTTTAACTCAGAATGGCCAGTACACATGGCCTTTTACCTCCCATTCTGTGCATATTTAGTCAATCAGTCTTTCAACCAATTATTGCATACCTTCTGTGTGCCAGATACTGTGCTAATCCTTGGGGATACTAGGGAAACAAGGCAGCTACAAATCATGCCCACTAGAGCCAACAGTCCAGTGGAGGTGACAGAGACAAGAAACATGCGATTACAATCTCATGTGGTAGGCGCCATGATGGAGGAGCTACACTGTCCAACTGGAGCACGTAGGAGTGTTAATTTAGTGTCACTTGGGGTAAGGAAGTGGGGAGGAAAGAGGCTTTTTAAAGAAGTTGAGGATTAAGACCCAAGACCTAAAGCATGATTGGTGTTCTCCGAGTGAAGAGATACAAAAAGTAGAAAAAAATGATGGGAGACGCAGAACACAGCATATGTAAAGGTAAAGGCAAGAGAGAATAGAATAGGGTGGTTTTGGAAAATCATAAGTTCAAAGAGGCAGGGGAGGAAAGTAAGGGCCACACTGCTAAAGGCCATGTAAAGGATCCAAAAAACAGTGGGGAAATTACTGGAGGGTATTAAACAATGAGGGGGAAATCACAGTGCATTTTAAGATATCACTCTAGTTGTGACGTAGAAAATGGCTCAGAGGGAAAAAAGTCTCGGGTAGGAAGACCATTAGGCCAGATGAGAGATGGTGGATGTCTGGACAACAAAAGTGGCAGAAGAGACAAATGTAATTTAAAATGTTCAACACTTGGTAACTGATCGATTCTCAACCCCGGCTATACATCAGAACTGCCACCTATGAAATTTTTAGGCTCGATTCCATCCCAGACCACTCTAATCTGGCATCTTCAATTATTTTCCAGCTTCTCAGATGATTTTTAGGAGCAGCAAAAGCTGAGAAAGCTGGGATTAGGTTTGGGGAGAGGGAAATGAGGGAGGAGTAGGAAACAAGGAAGACAGCCTCATTTCCTGTGCTTGCTCACTGGTCCCAGCTTGCAGGGTGTCAACAACCTCAAACCCTCCTGAGATGGGCAACGAGAGTCCTCGTCCCCGCACACTTCACCCTTGAAGTCACATTTCAAAGGAGCATCAAAGACAGCCATGAGGAGGGAACTAGAGCATCGAGGGAACTATTAGATGAGCCTCTGGGGAAATAATACAAAGATCCTCATGTTAAAGTGCTACCCGGTATCACATATTCCTTTATTCAGTTAGAGACAGCCCATTAACGGTTCCCGTCCTGAAGAGAGGGAAGACACTCTGGGCCTTCCTCACTAGAGAGGGAGAGGAAAAATGAGGACACATAGGGGATGCAGGGGGGCTGAAACTAGTTCAAAGAAGAAAGCAGCAGAGCCAGTGTCCCCACCAGGTTCTCTGCAGTTCGTTTTTGGTTTGGTTTTTTTTTAAAGATTGGCACCTGAGCTAACAACTGTTGCCAATCTTTTTTTTCTTCTTCTCCCCAAAGTCCCCCAGTACATAGTTGTATATTCTAGTTGTGAGTGCCTCTGGCTCTGCTATGTGGAACGCCTCCTCAGCATGGCCTGATGAGTGGTGTCGTGACCGCGCCAGGGATCCCAACCAGCAAAACCCTGGGCGGCAGAAGCAGAGCGTGCAAACTTAACCACTCGGCCACCGGGCTGGCCCCCTCTGCAGTTAGTTTTAATGAGGAGGAGGAAATTAGTTTTTATAAACTACCTTTCCATATTTTTATACTGTTTCCTTTCCCGTAAAGAAAAAGGTTCCCTTTGAAAAATTCCAGAATTACCACAAATGAACTAAGTGAAACACTGGTTTGTCCTCACACAGGCCAAGCCAGTCAAAAGGATCAGGGCCGAGCAGTAGCAGCCCCCGACGAGTGAGGACTCAGGAGGGAGTGTGTAAACCAGGAGGGGATCAAGCTTTGGTCTGTTCTTGGTTGAGGCATTAGTTGCTCGTAAGTCATCGCCCCATTGGCAGGAACCCCAAAGGCACATTAAGAAAAGGCTCTGCCTCGTCTCTAAACTGGAATTCAATAGCTTAACTCAAATTCTAATAAGTGGGATCCCCAAGTGACTCTACCATCACCCAGGAAAGCAACCTGTTCCCATTTAGCACCCCTACTCTACTGAGAGGTCTAAAAGGCATGAGAAGTATGAGAAAGAATGTTAGGTGCAGAGGTCTTACAGCCAAAATTAATTAAAGTAGAGGAAAGATGTTCTTCATGCTTTGCACAGAGGTGGTCTCTTGGCTGACAAGAAAGCTGCATCCAACCCAGGGCTCTCCAGGAGTCTGCCCCTCCCCAAGTCCACTAGCCATCACTGATTCAGAGAAAAGGGCAGCTTGGCAGTCCCAGACCCAGCTGTCCTTGGTTCCAGAACTAGCAGGTGCTGAGGTTTGCCTCGTGGCCCATAGGCACTCGTTATGATTGACTCATTTAACCCTCAGGATAACTATGGGAGGTAGGCACACCCGGTCTCCCCTTTCTACAAGACAAAGTACAGCGAGGTGAAGTAATTTACCCAGGGATAGAGCTGAATTAACCATCCAGGATATTCCTACAGCCTCAGGCCTAGAATCTTTGCTGGGAGACTAAAAGGGATATTCAGGGACGGGGGACGGGGAAATTCAGGCTCCCCCTGTTCTGTACTCTCCCATCCCCCAGAGCCTGGCCCTCATCTAGTGGCAGCTCACTGTGGCCAGCCCAGCTCCAGGCACAGGTCCTACCCTTGCTCATATCACCCCTGGTGGAGAAGGACGGAGGAGGCTGCGTCTGCGGCCCAGCCTGCTCAGTCAGGTGAACTCAAGACCCTGCCCTTTGAAAGAGCTGCTGATCTTTGAACAAGGAATATTGACCTATTGTTGAGGTACTCCCCCACCATAAAGCCGGCAGGGGAGGGAGGAGAGGAGCAAACAGGTATTTTTAGCACAGATATTCCTTTCTCTTTGCTCAACTATAAATGCAGGTAACTTCAATTGGAGAACAAAGAGTGTTCACAGCTTGAATTTATGATCTATCAGTACAGAGTTTTAATCCATTTAAAATTACCCATTTACCGAAGGCCAAATATGGAGACAACACTATCCTTGGACTACAGCAGAGATTATCACAGCCCCCAAGGAGCTCCCCTCTCGGCAAGGCAGCACTGACCCGCTCATCAGCAGCTGTTTCATTATCTCATTGCAATTACAATAGGTAATCCTACCACGGCCTCCATACTTACATCCGCCCAGATTCTCCATGCTTCTTGTGCTTTCTTTACGGTCTCTTCATAGTCGGCCACACTGGCCTAAATTAAGGATTAGGGGGAGACAAAGGGAAAAGGAGAAGGAAGTGACAATCTCCTCCTAAGAACACACAGACCAGTTTTGGAAAAGAAATGGAAAATCTCTGGGTGATCCTAAGATTTTTGGTTTAGAATGATTTTCACAGCCTACACTTCCAAAACCTCTTAAGAACGCAGTAAGACGTTAGAATCTCACTGTGCTTTTATATTTTTTTTGGTGAGGAAGTTTGGCCCCGAGCTAACATCTGTTGCCAATCTTCCTCTTTTTGCTTGAGGAAGATTGACCCTGAGCTAACATCTGTGCCAAACTTCCTCTGTTTTGTACGTGGGACATTGCCACAGCATGGGTACTGTGTAGGTCCGTGCCTGGGATCCCAACCCATGAACCCCGGGCCACCGAAGCAGAGTGCAAACTTAACCACTATGCCACCTGGTCGGCCCCTCTAACCGTGCTTCTAAAACTTGGCTTCTCAAAGCACAATCCGTTAGCCTCCATGGGGAACAACACCTGAGATGTTGTTAGAAATTCTGTATTAGAAATTTAGAACCTTGGGCTCCAAACCAGATTTAAGAGGTCAGAACTTTCACTCTAATGAAGTTCTCAGGTGATTCAGAAGCATGGCCTTAAACAGACCCCCTCCCTAGTTCTCGCTATGGTTCACCATTTCTAGGGCACACACCCCCTCCCCCTCAAAGAGTGGACAGTCTATCCCAGACATTCTAAACATCAAGTGAAAAAGAAACACACTAGTCTTTGACTTTGTAATTCTGTATTGTTCTATCAGTCCCATAAACTCCCTGTGGGCAATTTGCATTAAAAAGCAAAGCACTTACCTGTCGGACTCTTGCTATTGGCTCATTGTTAGCTGGACAATAGGTCGTGATAACCTTAAAACAAAAACACAACCACCATATGTAGAAAATGTAACCCCTTCCAAATTGTGAGAACAGACCAAATGGGGGAAGAAAAACAGGAGGAAAAAAAGGACTAAGATACAATATCTAAACTCAGAACCTTTATTTTAACTTCTGTTACTAACAAGCCACTCTACAAAGCTAGTATTCAGAACCACATTTCTGCAAAACTCACTGGCGTCATCTAAATATTAAGTATATAAACAAAAGCCTAAATGTAACCTGTTGTTTCACCTCTATTTCCATTAACAGACCAAACTGAGTTTTACTTATTCCTTCTCTCCCTCACCCTGCCCACCCCGGGGTCAGAGGGTGAAATGGCCAAAGCTGGACAAGTGGGAAAGGCCTGTGTCCACACAACCTGGAGAGATCAATTAGAAAGAAAAAAATCAAGGACTAGCCAAAAAAAAAAAGGCCTTCAGGGGAGGGTGTTCTATCCACAACCTAATGATTAGACGCCGCAGGAAAAACAGAACGGGGAAAAGGGGGTGGGGGAGTGACTTGGCGGATGAGTAAAACCACCTCCCTCTCCTGCAGTCACAGGGAACCAAAAGGAAGATGTGTTTCCTCTAAAAAACCAGGTTCAATATATAACAATATATTGAACATTATTGAACAGTATATTGAACAATAACATTTTCTTATAAAAGCTTTCTTTTGCAGCTTTCAAAAACTCTGGGCGATAATAACCTTACCTTTCCATTGTATTTTGTAAAATATCTTATTGAGCATTAACCGGGTGCCAGGCATGGTGTTAGGCTCCGGGCAATAGAGAAATGCTGAAAACCCGGTCCTCAAGAACGGTCAGAGCCCAAGGAAAACATGACACGAGTGCAGCAAGTCCGAGGCTGCAAACTTCAAAGGATTTCAGGAAAGGCGACAACATAAAACTACACTTTAGAGCATGCCCTGTGGTGCATGACACATCTCAGGAGCCACCAGTCAAGCTCAAAAGTAATTTCCACTGCTAAGCCTGCAGCATTCCTCTCTCCAGATAGCAGGACTCTGCCATAATGTTTTACATACGCGTGGTTAGTTTAACCCCTACTAGCTCCAAAATGACCTCGGTTCTCCACAGCACACAAGGGCCTAAAATCTAAGAGGTTTTTTTTAAGGCACCCTCCAAGAGAAGTTTTATTGTAGAGTTTCAAAACTTCCCATCCAGGATAACCCCTAGAGCGCCAGCGGGGAGTGGGACCGGGCAGGGCCCGCCCGGGCTCCCGGGCGAACTGAGGCAGCTGAGATTTCCCGGGACGCCCGCATACCTCTCCCCGGCCGCCCCAGCTTCCATTATACACGCCCTCGTTCTCCTCGCGGAGCTCCAGCTCCTTGAGCCAGGCATACTGGGGCTGATTGATGAGCAGAGTGGACATGAAGGCGGCAGGCCTGTTCCAAAGTCCGGAGAGCCGGATGCCTCCCGCAGCTTGCACACACAGCTGGCGACCAACGCGCCACATACTGAGCCAAGGGCGCACAACGCGCCTGCGGCCCGAGGAGCCGCGGAAATAGAGCCCCGCCCACCGCCCGGGACAGCCCATTGGGCAGCCCCGGCCCCGCCCCGCCCCGCCCCTCCCTGCCCTCGGTGCACACCCCCTACCACTGCCCCGCCCGCCCGGGTCTTCCGGAGGAGCAAGGAGCTTAGTTAACCCTGGCCTGGACCAATGAGGAAGCGCAAGGGCTGCTGCCATCTGGTGAGAAACGCCGGGAACCGCGGCAGCAGCTAGAAATTCTTTTCAGCAAAATATTGTCTGTAAAGTACAGTAGGTTAGAGCAGGGGTTCTCAGACTATAATGTGCATGTAATCACCTGGCCATCATGTTAAATGCACTTTCTGATTCAGTGGGTCCGCGCTGGACTCTGAGAGTCGGCATTTCTAACCAACTCCCAAGTGATGGTCACGCTGCTGTTCCGTGCAGTAGCCATGGAGGGGTTTTTTGGTAGAGGGAGGGAGAGGGTATTTTGTTTTCATGGCTTTGTTAAATTACAAATCAGAGTTTTATAATTAATGAAAAACGTTAAATTATGGTACTTCCTTCTAAATATCCTGCCTGGGTATATTCTTGCTTTTGAAGAACAAAGATAGCTTTGATCAATTTCCTTCATTCTCCGTTTCTTCTATGTTCCTGCAATATCCTTTCCGCCCAACCTCCTTTTCCATCCCATCGCCCATGTAAGTCCACAACTAGGCCTACCCTATAGAAGAGAAATACTAACATCTCAATCAGCATGATTTGGACGTCAGTTAAAAATATACACGCACCCTCAAATCAATTGAATTAATAGATGTCTCAGTGATTCCCGACCTACTTTTCCAAAGTATTAGTTGTCTCACTACTTGCCTTGAGGCCTTCCACGCTGCAGCCAAAGTCACTTTATGTTTTTTTCCTCCCACTGTGTCTTTGCCCTCGCTGTTCTTTCCACCTGTAAAACCCTTCCTTCCATCTCTGCATTGAAGCTTGAGCTTTGTCTGTTCCACGCTTATGGCACAAATTATTTCAACAAATAGTCAGCATGTATCAAGCACCTATCAGAAATTGTAGTAAGTGTTGGAGATGCATGAATGATGCTTCCATTTGTAAACATTACGTTTTTCCCTGTTAAGGCAAGGACCATCTCTGATTCATCCTTGCATGGCTCCACAACTCCCAGTATTATACAGGGCTCATGTCCCCTTACATGAATGAATGAACAAACGAACCTATGAATACACCTCAGGAGTAATAAGCATGGACACCCTGTCCAGCATCAGTGATCTCTGTCAACACCCCAGCTACTGTCTTCTGTCTACCCCTAGGACTGAGGCATTAATTTCCTTCCTCTCATTCTCAGACTTTTTAACTGAGAATTTGATTCTCCTCACTTTCTGGCTGCCAGCAAGATTCTTTATTCCATATATCCCAACACCATGCCTTTCCTTCTCTTCTCCTCCGTTTGATTCAAAAAATGAAAAGACATTTACAGTTGCACCAAATTTTAGGAGCAACACACAATGCCCTCAAGGAATGTTAGCTTCCTTCTCTTCATTAAGTCAAGGAGAGGTTCATGACTGTCTCTCTAAAGTAGTTCTGCAACGATGGACACCAGCAACTACCCACATTGAAAACAGGGATTGCGTCTCTCCTCCACCTCCTTTTTTTTAAAGATTGGCATCTGAGCTAACAACTGTTGCCAATCTTCTTTTTTTTTTTTTTCTCTTTTTCTCCCCAAGTCCCCTAGTACATAGTTGTATATTTTAGTTGTGCGTCCTTCTAGTTGTGGCATGTGGGACGCCACTCCAGCGTGGCCTTGTGAGCAGTGCCATGTCCGCACCCAGGATCGAACCAGTGAAACCCTGGGCCACTGAAGCGGAGCATGTGAACTTAACCACTCAGCCACCAGGCCAGCCCCTCCACCTCCTTTTTTAAAAACTCACTTAGCCCTGTCCAACAGGAGGTCAGAAAAATCATAAACAATGAATTTTGATGGGGCAGAGCAAGAAAAGATAGAATTAAATGAATTATATGAAATCACATTTCATATATGAAAGACACTTAAATTAATCACATATAAAACCATATATAGGAACTGCAAAGCACTATAGAAATTTTTTTTTTTTAAAGATTTTATTTTTTTCCTTTTTCTCCCCAAAGCCTCCTGGTACATAGTTGTATATTCTAGTTGTGGCATGTGGGACGCTGCCTCAGTGTGGTTTGATGAGCAGTGGCATGTCCGCACCCAGGATTCGAACCAAGGAAACACTGGGCCGCCTGCAGTGGAGCGCGCGAGCTTAACCACTCGGCCACAGGGCCAGCCCTGCCTGTTTGTGTGTTTTTTTTTATTATTATTATTTTTAAAGGTTTTATTTTTTTCCTTTTTCTCCCGAAAGCCCCCCAGTACATAGTTGTATATTCTTCGTTGTGGGTCCTTCCAGTTGTGGCATGTGGGATGCTGCCTCAGCGTGGTCTGACGAGCAGTGCCATGTGCGAGCCCAGGATTCGAACCAACGAAACACTGGACCGCCTGCAGTGGAGAGCGCGAACTTAACCACTTGGCCACGGGGCCAGCCCAGCACTATAGAAATTTAAATGTACTGACTGAACTCAGGACGCCTTGAACCAATTCTGTATTAAAAGTGGCAGAGTTTGCAAATAGCCAGTTCTGCTCTTCAAATGACTTATCAGGGGCCAGCCTGGTGGCGTAGTGGTTAAGTTCAGTGCACTCTGCTTTGGCCCTCCCACCCCTACCCATGTTGGCAGGTTCGGATCCCAGGCTCAGACCTACACCACTGGTCAAGCCATACTGTAGTGGCAACCCACATACAAAGTGGAGGAAGGTTGGCACAGATGTCAGCTCAGGGCCAATCTTCCTCACCAAAAAAAACAAAAACAAATGACTTATCAAAGGCATCATAGGGTGATGGTTAAAGCAAGGACTCTGGAGTTACAGCATAGGTGGAAAGGACCTGTGCTTAGGATGTCCTCCATGAATGCTAGCTGTCTTCATTCTTCAAAGATACCTGGCCAAGAGGCAGAGGGATGTGACCTGAACGTGCATGCTTGCCCCAAGGCAGCAGTAAATTGGAGAAATCACCACCACCCAGGATACAATTTCATTATTGCAAAATCAAAGCCTGATTTGTCAAAGCATGGGTGAGTGACACTATTGCTCTGGGCAGACCCATTAATCAAGTTCCCAAAAAATGATGCCACAACTAGAATGCTGGCTTATTATTTTATAGGGAAATTATCTTCAGAAAGGACCAACCATTTACATCCTTTAATCACTGCATTCTTTCCCAGGATGCAAACTACCTATCTGGTTGTTTAATGAGCCCAGAATCAGAAGAAGAGTTGCTAATTAACAATATATCATTCTAGCGTTTAATGGCATCGGGCTAAGATAAGTCTCCCCAATGTCTGATTTAATCTATAGATTCAATGCAATCCCAATCAAAATACCAGAATTGGCAAGCAAATTCTAAAGTTTAAACAGGAATGCAAAGGATCCAGGATAGCCAAAACAATTTTGGAAAAAAAGAGAACAAAGTTACATTACTTAATTTTGACAGTTATTATAACAATTTTACAGTTATTATAAAGCTACAGTAATGAAGAAAGAGTGTAAAATAGGAGTAAAGATAGACATAAATATCCTAAAGATTGATGGAACAGGCTAGAGAACCCAGAAACAGACTCTTCTATATAGTCAATTTTCAATGAAGGTGTCAAGAAAATTCAGTGGGGGGGCTGGCCCCGTGGTGGAGTGGTTAAGTTCACACGCTTGGCTTTGGTGGCCCAGGGTTTTGCCAGTTGGACTCCTGGGCTTGGACATGGCACCACTCATCAAGCCATGCTGAAGCAGCATCCCACATGCCACACCTAGAAGGACCCACAACTAAAAAGTATATATATATAACTATGTACTGGGGGGCTTTAGGGAGAAAAAGGAAAAATAAAATGTTTTAAAAAAAAAGGAAATTCAGTGGGGAAAGGATAGTCTTTTCAACAAATGGTGCTATATTAATTAGATATTCACTTGCAAAAAAAATGAAACTTGACTTTTACTTCACACTATATGCAATAATTAACTCAAAATGGACCATAGACCTAAAGATAAGAACTAAAACTCTAAAACTTCCAGAGGAAAACATTGGAGAAAATCTTCAGTGTGAGGGGCTGGTCTATGCATTATATGATATTTAGCTGCATCCCATTTACTATATTTTAACATAGTAAAATGTTAATTATAGCATGAAATTTGACTCCTACCTCACACCATACAGAAAAATCAATTCCAGGGGCATTGTAATTCTATGTAGGAAAGGTAAGACAATAAAGTTGTCTAAGAGTCAGGAGACCTGGAGTTAAGACAGCTGTTCAGTAGCTTAGCTGTGACATCTCTTTTCATTTGTCAAAATAAGAGAATGGACAAGGTGATTTCTAAATTCCTTTATGGGTCTTAAATTCACATATCAAAAAATGTATATTCCTTCTTTTCCATGCAGTCTAAAAACGTTTCCTAAGGAAATTATAAAACAAGTTTGTAAAAATACATGCTAATTGCAAAATTGGCTACAGCCTATATGTCATCAGAGACTAAATAAATAATGGTACCTCCATGCTATAGAATGCTAGGGAGTCATTAAAAAGAAGGAGGTAGGTCTTTATATTTTGGTATACAAAGGTGTCCAGGATAAATTGCTGTATCCTTTTTTTTTAAAGCAGATTACAGAATAGTAAAAGGTATAAACAATAAGATTCCTTTTATGTAAAAAAATTTAATAAATATTTCTTGATCACCTATTATAATAGGTCAAGAATATATAATGCTAGGTCAATAATTATAATAATACAAGAAGTCACTGGGTTGGACACTGGGGGAAACGGTGAATAAAACAGACATTTTAGTTTAGAAAGACAAAAAATAAAATGAATACACATGACTATTGATGCCATGAAGAAAACAAGAGTTTGACAGTGACAGTAGAGGATCCTGTTTTAATCAGGGTGGTCCAAGAAGGCCTCTCCGAAATGGTGGCATTTAATCAGAAACCTGAATCATGTGAGAGAACAATCTGTGCAAAGAATGGGTGCTGAGGGTGTTGGAAGGGTCGGTGAAGCAGAGGGAACAGCAACTGCCAAGGCCTTGAGCTCCGAAAGAACAAATGGTGCTTGAGGAACAACAACGTGAGCAGCACCCGTGCAGCTGGAGAGCAGGAGAGGGGCGCAGACAAGCCAGGGGCCCTGTGCGCCAAGCTGAGAACTCCGGCCTTATTGTGTGGAGGGAAGGCCCTGGAAGGTCTGAGCAAGGCAGGGCCCTCAGGTACTGTCAGAAAGGCTAGGTATAGAGTGGAGTGCGCAGAAGCAAGAATGGAAGCAGGGAGGCCTGCCCGGAGCATCCCGGTGAGGCGTGTGAGGCCAAGGGAGTCCCCGGTGGCCGCTGTCCGTGCACAAACGTGGCTTTGCACGAAAATCAAGTTTGGAAGAAAACGCGCCCAAGTGCTGCGGAAACCGGAGTCGTCTTCCCGGCGTCGCTCGAACGAGTGGTTCGCAAAGACGGCGCCTCCCGCTCAGTCCTGACCCAGGCGCCGGGGAGCCGCACGCCGGCGGGCAGGAGCAGTCCCTCGCGGGGGCGCCCGCGCAGCCGCCGCCGGCCCGCCGTGCCCGCCCCCCGCCGGAAGTGCTCTCCCGAGCGCCGCGCCGCGGGAAGATGGCGCAGGAGGCCGGCGACATGGAAGATGGGCAGCTTTCCGACTCGGATTCCGACATGACGGTCGCACCGAGCGACAGGCCGCTGCAGGTGCCGGTGAGTGGGGAGGGCGCGCGGAGCCCGGGCCGCGGGAGGCGGCGGGGAGGGCGAGGCGCGCGGGCGGCGCGGGCGGGGGCAGCGGCGGCGGGGAGGCAGCCGGGCCGGCGTTCGCGGCGAGGGGGGGCCCGCGGGCCTCGCGGCCTCCGGGAGCCCGGCGTGCGGCCGCCTCCTCTCCGCTTCGCATGCGCCGCCGTTCGTTTTCTGAACCTAACTGAGTCCCCCCTCCATCGGCGCCGGGTTGTCCCGGAAGGGCAGCTGTTGCCGAAAATACAGAACCTGGGAACATCGCCCCGAAACGGCCCATGGCGTTCATTTTCGCCCAGAGCAGAGAGGGAGACTGAGGACCAGGAATGAAGTTCATCACTTGCTCAGGGGCCTGGTCTGCCATATTCCCATCGAACCTAGCTTCGTCACGCGCTAAGGTGGCACTAGGTTTTATATTAGCATCCCAGTTTTCTGAATGGGAATTTGTCTTGACTGCGGTACTCGGTAGCAAGCTCTTTTAGAGGACTTTGGTGCCGGGCTGCCCGCCTTCGAATTCTGGCGCCGCCACTCTGTGACCTGTGGCAGGTTATTTAGCCTCGTGGGCCAGGTGTACAATAGGAATGATAATAGTACGCCACTGATAGCGCGGTTGTGAGGACTCGCTGGAGCATACAGCACACGGTAATGCCTGGCAAACGTTAGCTGCCATTATTATTTGAGGATAGGAAGACTGTCTTCTTATTGACTTAAGTCAGCCCGCCCCCATTCCTAGCACATAATAGGATCTCAATAAATACTTGGTTTAGTGTTTAATACAAAAAACAAAGGTGATCCCTTTTAGATATAAATGTCTTAGGAAATTGGTACCAAGATGTTTTGTGTTTCGGTCTCTTTCAGGCTGTTTTACTTAGATTGTCCCATGACTTGGTAAACTTAATGCCATGGACTCTCCAGTTTTACAAGTAATATTTCAGGGATTCTAAGAGGAGTGTAATCACAAAACCAAGTGAAGTTGATGTGTCCAAATGCAAGACAGGGGTCTTTGGAAAGAAAGAAAACAAATTGTTTTAACTGCTAGTAACAGTTATTGTGTATGTCATTTTCAAACATTCTGACAATAACAAAAAGATTTGAAATCTTCTAAAAGTGAGAATTAAGAGCTTCGGTAATTTTTTAAAAGGAGGTCTTAGAATTAAGTACTGCATTTAGCTATAGAAGTAAGAATTTGTGGCTTTATTTGTGATGCGGCTGGACTTTGAGAGTATTATGCTGAGCGAAATAAGTCAAATTCAAATGCCATATGGTTTTGCTCGAATGCGGAAGATAAACACACACAGATACGGAGAAAAGATTGGTAATTACCAGAGGGTAAGGGGATGGGAGAGAGTGAAAGGGTTAAAAGAGTACAAAGGTAGAATGACAGATGAAACTAGACTTTTGGTGGTGAACACAATGCAGTTGATATAGAATCCGTAATATGATGTACATCTGAAATTTACACAGTGTTATAAACCAATGTGACCTCAATAAGATAATTTAAAAAAAAAGAATTTGTGGCTTTAATATTGGCAAATTCCATGTGGAACTTTAGAAAAAGTAGAGACTAGATTGGTTTCAGAGATGTCTTTGAAGATCAGTTCTGTTTCAGAATGGTCCAGCTGAATCCCTAAGTAATTTTTTTTAAATAGCAGTTGGTAGGTGGAGTTAATGTGTTTTGTGGAGTTGACTGTATTTCCTTTCACTTGCAGAAAGTGCTAGATAGGGACAGTGCAGCAAGGCCCTTCCAGGATCCTGCCACGGCGTGTGCACCAGTATCACATTACCGGACTGTTAAAAGCGTGGATTCGAGTGAAGAGAGTTTTTCCGATTCAGATGATGATAGCTCTCTTTGGAAACGCAAGCGACAGAAATGTTTTAACCCTCCTCCCAAACCAGAGCCTTTTCAGTTTGGCCAGAGCAGCCAGAAACCCCCTGTTGCCGGAGGAAAGAAGGTTAACAACATATGGGGTGCTGTGCTGCAAGAACAGAATCAAGATGCGGTGGCCACTGAACTTGGGATCTTGGGAATGGAGGGCACTATTGACAAAAGCAGGCAATCCGAGACCTACAATTATTTGCTTGCTAAGAAACTGAAGAGGGAATCTCAAGAACACACAAAAGAATTAGACAAAGAGCTAGATGAATATATGCATGGTGGCAAAAAAACGGGATCAAAGGAAGAGGAAAATGGGCAAGGTCATCTCAAACGGAAACGACCTGTCAAAGACAGACTAGGGGACAGAGTAGAAATGAACTATAAAGGCCGGTATGAGATCACAGAGGATGATTCTCAAGAGAAAGTGGCTGATGAAATTTCTTTCAGGTGAGCATTTAAATTTGTCCTACAGATGAGCATTTAACCAACTATCTTCTGTTTATTGGAAATGAAATAGATTCCAGATACATTAATGATGATCCTTTTTGAGATTTTTTAATTTAAGGAACAAACTCTGGGCTTACTTGGTTATGTGAATATATTTGGATTTTCTAACATTTGGACAGGCCTGATAGAATAATTTTTGGAGACTTTTATAAACTTTTAAGCAGCTCTTTCCATTTAGTGCTATAGAGCTCTTTAGATACAAACATCTTTTTAATCATGTGTTTTTTTAAGTTTTCAAATACTCATGACTTTTTTTTTTACAGCTTAATTGAGGCAAATTGTACATATGATAAAATTTACTCTTTTCAAGTGTTGATTTTTTTAGCAAATTTATCAGTTGTACAACCATTACCATAAACCACTTTTTAAACATTTCTGTAACCCCAATAAGATTCCTCTTACCCATAAGCCCATTTAAAGTTAATCCTGTTCCCGTCCCCAGATAACTGGTAATCTACTTTGTTAGTATAAATTTTCATTTTCTGGACGTTTCGTATTAATGGAATCTTAGAGTGTGTGGTCTCTTGTGCCTGGCTTCCTTCACTTAGTGTAATGTTTGTGAGACTGGTTCATGTTGTAGCAGGAATCAACTATTTACTTCTGTGTGCACGCACACATATACACACGTCCATATTGAATTGCTATTCCACCATTTGGCTGTAGTGACTAATGCTATTACAAACTTTCACATGCAGGTCTTTGGACATGTATTTTAATTTCTCTTGGGTAGCTACCTGGGAGTAGAATTACTTGATATCTTGTAAATTTATATTTCATGTATTTTTAACAAGTTCAAATTTTAACTTCGTTAGCTCTAAATGACTAATGAATACTGACACAAATTTGAAAACAGATATGGTTCAAGAGTAATATAGCTGGTAGGAAAACAAGTATTTACTTTCCAGGCAAGCCTGTCAACACTAGTACTGGCTTTTTGAAATACCGAGTGAGTTTGGAATTGAGTGCTGGATAAGAACTTAGAGATTTTTGTAAACCAAAGCCTTCACTTTACAGATAAGGAAACTGAGGCCCAATAGTTAGGTGGCTTGCCCAAGGTCACAAACTTAAGTGTCAGGCCTGGAACCAAACTCTGGTCCCTTTGTTCCTGGTCTAGTGCTCTTTCCACAGTAATGTACTGCCTCCTCTTGAGGAGAAACAGAGGAAGCCGGGTCTCATTAGGGAACGGGTAGGACTTCAGCAATATTGATCCTCTTCATCTCTGTGGAGTGTGGGCTCCAATGTTAGAAGTGTTACTTAGGCTCCCTGTATTTTTACCTCTCGATGATGAAATGAAAGTAATCGTACCTGCATCATAAGGTTGTTGAGAGAATTAACTGAGATGATGTATATAGAGTTCTTAGGATTGTGCATATCCCATAATAAGCTGTCAGTAGGTATTAGCTATATCCTTTGTTCTGAGGCAGGGAACCTGTGAGGGAAAGATTCTATCCATTTGTTTGTTTGTTTTTAAAGATTGACACCTGAGCTAACATCTCTTGCCAGTCTTCTTTTTTTCTTCTTCTTCTTCTTCTCCCCAAAGTCCCCCAGTACATAGTTGTATATTCTGGTTGTGGGTCCTCCTGGCTCTGCTGTGTGGGACGCCACCTCAGTGTGACCTGATGAGTGGTGCCACGTCCACTCCCAGGATCTGAACCAGCGAAACCCTGGGCCACCAAAGCAGAGTGTACAAGCCTAACCACTCAGCCGTGGGGCCGGCCCCCATATTCTGTTCATTTGAAAGCTCCCAGACATCTCTGGAGTTAGGAGAGCTAACTTTTAGTCATAATAATTGAAAGCAGAGTGTATGTTTGTTATTTGTTTTGACAGGAGCGGACTGGTTTTATCTGCTTTTGCTTTTAGCCTTGCATTCCCCTTGCTGTATGTGCACATTTATTTTGAAATCCACCATAATCCAGGAAGGGAAAATGAAGAGGCCAGTTACGGGACTGGAGGTGGTTGCTGTCTCCTTGAGTGATCCAAGATAGGAATGTTTCTATGTCAGTGATTCCAAGGTTAAATATTGAAGATTTCGAAAAGCAAATGTTAAAATAGGATTTTAATTCTTGTTGGGGACTAACCTAGAGACTAAGGTAGATTTCTTCAACTTTATACAACAATTAAAGAGGTTAATATTACTTTATTTCTTCCTTATTAGGTTGCAGGAACCAAAGAAAGATCTAATAGCCCGAGTGGTGAGGATAATTGGGAATAAAAAGGCAATTGAACTTCTCATGGAAACTGCTGAAGTTGAACAAAATGGTGGCCTTTTTATAATGGTAAGTCTAACTGCTTCGTTGTTTCTGGTTTTGTGTTGTGTTTCATGTGATTTTTTTTTTTTTTTTTTTTTGAGGAAGATTAGCCCTGAGTTAACATCTGCTGCCAATCCTCTTTTTGCTGAGGAAGACTGGCCATGAGCTAACATCCTTGCCCATCTTCCTGTACTTTATATGTGGGATGCCTGCCACAGCATGGCTTGACAAGCGGTGCGTAGGTCCACGCTCAGGATCCAGACCAGTGAACCCTGGGCTGCCGAAGCAGAACACCTGAACTTAACTGCTGCACCACCGGGCCAGCCACTTATGTGATTTTTTACAGAATAAACCTCTCTGATCATTGGATCTCTTATGTATCATAACATATTTCGGTGTGTTTAAGATTTTTAAAAACTTCTTTAATAATGAAGACTGAATTTAAAAATTCAGTATAATTGGTTTTTGCAATTAATCCTTTCCTTACAAAAAACATACATAAATTGTAGCCTGTTAATCTGCAGTCAACAACACATCTCTTATAGGATTCATTAAGAGTAAGGGCTAAAATTTTAAGAGTCCAGGGGGAACCTCGAAGCTCAGATTTGAGAATATGGGTTTTGGAATTTGGGGTGCCTTGTTTTGAATTATGGGTCTGCAACTTATTAGGTGTGAGATTTGGCTAAATTATTTGGCTTCTCAGAGCCTCAGTCTCCCAACTGTAAAATGGGCATTAATCTTATGTCATAAGGATCAGAGATGATGCACGTAAAGTGCTTCTCACAATGCCCAGCGCTTAGTGATGGTGAACAGAGTGGTGTTGCTTTTGATTTATTCATGCATTCTTGACATTTGGTTCTTGGGGGGGGCCGGGAATCTTATTGTTATGTATAGAGCACAGGTAGATACACAGTGTATCTGTGAGTATTAAATTTCATGGGTGGTGGGGGGGGGGGCAGTAGGAGAAAAATTGTCTGAAAAGGCTCCTGGGGTAGGGGAAGCACTAATGAAAAAACAAGGTTGAGAACCCTTTGCTGGCTGAGTGGCAGGAAGAGCAGTCTTGGCTCGGGCTGGCTCTCAGGCAGTGGCAATGGATCCCACAGAGTGGTTTTGCAGGTCTCATTTAACTCAGTTTCCCCACACAGTGAGGATGACGTTTGAGTGGCTTCCTTCTTATTTGCTCCTCCTGAATCTGAATGGTCACATCACAAGAGAATAAATCAGTATTATGCTGTGGACATGGAGAGAAAAGAAACCAGTTAGGATTGAGACCATTGGCTGAGGAAACAGCCTATGAACGTAGATTACAGAAGTCAAAAGAGAAGTTAGCAACAAAACGATTATAATAATCGTGAATGTACGGGCACCCTTGTTTGTGTCACTGTTGAGGTACTTTGATTTTTGTTTAGCTCAGCATAAAGTTATGGATTCATCAATGTTTTAATACTGTAGTAATTAAACTTGATATTCCAGAGAGCTAATGAAGATCTGCTGAATGTTAACTATGTGCCAGGCACTGCTCTAGACAGAAGCTTATGTTGTAGTTGGGGGTGGGAGGAAGACAGTCTCTAAAGAATAAATATAGGGGCTGGCCCAGTGGCTTAGTGGTTAAGTTCATGCAGTCTGCTTTGGTGGCCCAGGGTTCACGGGTTCAGATCCCAGGCATGGACCTACACACCACTCATCAAGTCATAGTCTGGCGGTGTTCTGCATATAAAAAATAGAGGAAGATTAGCACAGAGGTTTGCTCAGGGCCAATCTTCCTCACCAAAAAAAAAAAGAATAAATATAATATCTTCAAGTATGTTAGAAAGTGATAAATGCTCTGGGAAAAGAAGTAAATCAAATGGAGATATAGAGAGGAGGGGAGAGGAAGACATTGCAGATAAACTGCAGTGGTCAGGGTAGACTGTATCATCTCCTTGGGCACTTCTCTGTTTAAAAAATGCTCTGGCCATTCATGGGAAGAGTCTATACAGGATAATTTCTCTGTTCTTTTTTGTAGAATGGTAGTCGAAGAAGAACACCGGGTGGAGTTTTTCTGAATCTCCTGAAAAACACTCCTAGTATCAGCGAGGAACAAATTAAGGTAAAAATGATAATGTCCTTAACTTTTAAGATCCTTCGTAATTTGACTTCTACTCAGCTTCCAGCTTCATTTTCTATTAATCTGTCACCTGCTCTGCTTTAAATTGACTAATTTTGTCATTGTCTCATTTCAAGTAAAACTTGTGCCTTTTGTAAAGCTCTGCCTCCTCTTTTTCTTCCCATTCAGAGCCAAGATAAGATTTCTTTTATGGCAGTTTTTCCTAGTCTCTTAGCATGTAGTTATTTTTTAATCTTCCTACAACTTTTTATTAATGAAGAATTTCAAACATGCAGAAGAGATGAAAGAATAATAGGACGAATACCCATATATCCTCCACCTACATTCAGGGGTTGTTAATATTTTGACATTCCTGTTTTATCTGTACAATTTTTTTCCATACCATTTGGAAATAAGTTGCAAACATCATGATGCTCAGCCTTAGTTACTTCAACACGCATCTCCCAATAATAAGGACAATATCCTACACGGCCACACCTCAGAGAAATAAAAACAATTTCACAGTATCATCCAGCATCTTGACCTTATTCCAATTTCTTGAATTGTCCCGAGAATGTATTTTATTTCTTTTTTCTCCCCCAAACCAGGATCCTATCTAGATTTCCACGTTCCATTTGTTATATCTCTTTTGATCTTTTTAATCCCACATTTTCCTTTATGATTTAGACCTTTTCAAGAGTCTAAGATGGTTATCTTATAGAAGGTACCACATTGTGGTGTCTACTCAAGAATTTATTTCATTCACTCCTCTATCTCTGATATTTCTTATAAACTAGAAGCTAGGCTTATCAGTATTCTTAATCATTTTTGTGTTACTAGGATGTCTTGTATGGGAACTTTTCAACAGTGTGGGTCTTTCTCAACTCAATATTTGATATGTTTTAATTTTTTAATTAAGAAACATTTGCATTTAGCAGATATGATGGAGATGGAGAGCCAGCTTCTTGCATAGGAAGGAGCGGGTGCGCGTGCGGCACAGCTGCCCTGTGTGAAGCTGTTGTGTTCTCTTGAGAACAACAGTGGGCGGTGAAGGCGATAGGACCGTGTGTGAGCTGTACTGACTATAATGCTAATGATGACAGGTCAAGAAAGCCATTTCTCTTGAGCTGATGCTCCATGTAATCATGTTCTGCTCAATGTTGTTTCTTTTCTGACTATGCACTTCCAGTCATTTTTTTTTTAATCTGTTATTGAAATTCCTACAGGAAATGTAACTGTTATTGCGCATTTGAAGTCTCTAGTTCATAACTGCTTTTATTCCTCATTGGAACAATTATTTTGATAACACAAATCTGTAACAATATAAATTTCCATAGGAACACAACTGTTGAGTGGTAGAACAGAACTTATACCTTAACATTCCTCCTCCCCTCCAAAGTAAACCCTGACAAAAAGTGTATATTTAGAAAGAACATTCTTTGTTGGTTTTTGTTTGATAGCAAAATGTCACTCTTTTCAGAGAAATAACATGATGTGATGAAAAGAATTCTAATTCTCTAAGATTCAAAATCTGAGTTTAATCTTATTTTTGCCGTTTAGTGATTATATAACTGTGAGCAGATCACTTACTCTCCCTCAGCCTCAATTTTCTCATAAAGTGGAGGTTTTAATATGTGCCCTGCCTATTTAATAGAGCTATAAAAAGATTAAATAAAGTAGTATCTAGAAAAGCTTTTTGTAATTAACTAAGCCTTGGACAAATAATTTCGAGAAGCAGGAGAGAAGGAAATAACATTTAGTCACTGTGTGCCTGGCACTAGGCCAAATATTTATATGACTTAATGTTTACCACAGTCTATCAAAGTGTGTGTTAGCCTGTTATGCCAGTGAAGAGAAATAAAAATGATATGCTTGGGATTACGTGGAACACTGACTTCAAACCCATGTTTTCATTGAATCACATGTCTTGAAATTCAGCTCTCCTAATTCGTTGTGGAGAATGGGATTTTGATGTTTGTAGGGGTTTTTTTTATGTTAGTCTACCAGAAACATTGCAGTGTAACAAACATTTGAAATATCTAATAATAGGGGGAAGTTGACTTATGGGACATTTTTTGTTGTTGTTGTTTAGAATTTTTTTTTTTTTTTTAAGATTTTAATTTTTTCCTTTTTCTCCCCAAAGCCCCCCGGTACATAGTTGTATATTCTTGGTTGTGGGTCCTTCTAGTTGTGGCATGTGGGATGCTGCCTCAGCATGGTTTGATGAGCAGTGCCATGTCCACGCCCAGGATTCGAACCAACGAAACACTGGGCCGCCTGCAGCGGAGCACGTGAACTTAACCACTCGGCCACGGGGCCAGCCCCTAAAGGGACATTTTTTAACGGACTATCCTGTAGCCCCCATTTTTGTGAAATAATTTTAAGAAAATGCAGTTAACACTGAATTTTTTTAAAAGACAGTACAAATTTATAAAGGAAAAGAGGCATGAGACAATAGATTGGTGTGTAAAACACTAAAATGTTGCCAATGATTTGGTCTGTTGTGAGAGGTTATAAATGTTTTGGCTTTAAAGATTTTTCTCTGTGTTTCCAAATTTTCTGCATGTGCGTAGATTGAGTACCTTTACTGTTAGAGGAAAAAACCTGAAGGCAAATAGGATTTTATTATAGGTAATTTTATATGCCATCCAAATGGTGATGTTATAGGTATTCTTTTCATTGCTATATCACTAGCAATCACAGTCTGTAAAACTTGAAAGCCAGAACTGAACTGAGTGGGCTTGTTTTCCTTTTTTTCATTTGATTTTGTTTTGGTATATGACTTGGGAATTATTTAAGTTTTGTTTTAGAAAATACAAAGTTTATGAATAGAAAAAGTTAATTTGCTGTTTTATGATTTGTGACTCTGCTCTGATTTTTTTCATTTTGTGGTTACCATGAGCTTCGTATGAAAGATGTCATAGATGAGATAGTCCTTTTTCTGATAACCTCTTATCTTCATTAGTCTATGCGGGTTCCATCCTTTTCCTCTCCCCATCTATTTTTTGTGTTCACAAATTATTCTTTTTTGTGTTGTGAGTTTGTGACCAAATTCAAGTGGTTGTAGTTATTTTTGATGCTTTCTTTCCCTTTATCCTTTATGTTATGATTGTTTATTTACCTATTCTGATAGAGAGCTGCAATTTTCTGATTCTGTGTATCTCCATTCTCAAAGCTTTGTATACCTTTGCCTTTTCATTTCAGGTAGGAGGGCTCCTGTCAACATTTCTTGTAAAGCAGGTCTTGTGGTGATGAACTCCCTTAGCTTTTGTTTGTCTGGGAAAGCTTTTATTTCTCCATCATATTTGAAGGGTAATTTCATTGGATAGAGTATTCTTGGCTGATAGTTTTTATCTTTCAGTATTTTTTTTTTTTTTTTTGAGGAAGATTAGCCCTGAGCTAACTCCTGCCAGTCCTCCTCTTTTTGCTGAGGAAGACTGGCCCTGAGCTAACATCCGTGCCCATCTTCCTCTACTTTATATGTGGGATGCCTACCACAGCATGGCGTGCCAAGCGGTGCCATATCCGCACCCGGAATCTGAACCGGCGAATCCCAAGAAGCGGAACGTGCAAACTTAACCGCTGCGCCACCAGGCCAGCCCCAGTCTTTCAGTATTTTGAATTTATCATTCCACTCTCTCCTAGCCCATAGGGTGTCTGCTAAGAAATCCCCTGAATGCCTGATGGGGGTTCCTTTGTAGGTTATTTTCTTCTCTTTTGCTGGTCTTAGTATTTTTTCTTTTGTCATTGACTTTTGACAGTTTTAATAGTATATGCCTTGGAGGTCTTTTTGCATTGATGTAATCAGGAGTTCTATTAGCTTCAGGTACTTGCATGTCCAATTCCGTCCCCAGGTTTGGGAAGTCCTTAGTTATTATTTCTTTAAATAGGCTTTCTGCTCCTTTCTCCATCTCTTCTCCTTCTGGGGTACCTATATTGCTTATCTTACTTTTCCTAATTGAGTTGGATTTTCTTGGAGAATTTTTTCGTTTTTTTAAAATCTTAATTCTCTCTTCCACCGGAATCATTTCTAAGTCTCTGTCTTTGAGCTCACTAATTCTCTCCTCCATATGGTCTGCTCAGTTTTTAATGCTTTCTACATTATTTTTCATCTCATTAATTGTATTCTTCATCTCCAGAATTTCTGTTTGGTTTTTTTTTTAGAGTTTCAGTCTCTTTGGTGACGAAATCGTTCTGTTCATTAATTTTATTCCTGAGCTCATTGAACTGTCTTTCTGAGTTTCCTTATAACTCACTGAGTTTCTTTATGACAGCTATTTTGAATTCTCTGTCAGTTAGATTGTAATCTTCTGTGACTTGAAGTTTAGTTTCTGGAGAGTTATCATTCTCTTTCTGGTCTGTGTTACTGTAGTTCTCGTGGTGTTTGATGAGCTGATGCTCTGCTGGCACATTTGTGTTAGTAACCACCTTTCTTATTTTGGTACAGCTTTGATTACTTTGGTTCTGAGCTGCTTCTAGTTGTATTTGAGAGCTTATACTTTACACCCTCCACTGCCTTTGCTAGAGGTGTCATCATTGCCCTCCTTGTGTCGCTTGTGCCTCTGAGGTTGCTGGTGCCTTGCTGCTTACAACATTACTGCAGTTTCAGGTGTCACCACTGGCGTCACTAGGCTGCAAGCACTTCTGATGCTTCTGGGGTTGCCTGGGTCTTGTGTTCCTCCACTGGTTCTCTGCAGGCTTTCCATGGGCTAGGATGCTGCTGCTCCCAGGTTGTCTAGGGGTGCTGGTTGCACCACTGCCAGGGTTGCTGGGTTCACTGGTGTTGCTGTCACTGCTGGTGGCCCAGGGACCCAGGGATTTGTACGCAGCCCCAGCTGCTGGTGGAGCTAGTGTTGGGGGTGCCACCACTGGGGGTTGTGTCACCAGTTATACTGTGGTTCCTGAAGCCTCTGGTTGCAGGTTCTCCCTGCCACCACCTGTGGGGAGCAGGGGCTAGGCAGAGAGAGGTTGTTGTTGCTGCTCACTCAGCAGCCTCTGGTCTCTGGCATTAGCCAGTGTGTTTTGAAAACTCAGCTCAGGACACCCTTCGCCAGCCAGGAAAAGCCAAGTTTTGTATACTGTCCCACTTTTGGAAAGACCTGGCCACTGCCAGGGGAGGGCGAGGAGGTGCACACACTGGATCCACTGGGAGATGGGCAGGGAGCAAGCTGTACCCCTTTTTTATGCCCGCACAGTGACTGCTCACAGATGTGTGGGCTGGATCCACTGGGAGACCAGGTGGGAAGCAAGCTGCATCGGTTTTTTCTGCTCCTACCAAGTCCCCTTGTAGTGGCATGAGCTGCAGCAACCTCTAGTAGGTGCACCCATCAGTGTGAGGATCCACCCTCTGAATGGCTGCTGCCAGGGAAGGGGTAGGGGACTACTCCCCTAGGTCCACTGCCTCCCCAGGGGCCAGTCCACCCACCTCTGGATGTATAGATGCGTGGATCTCTTATGTGCCCTGTTGTGCTGTGTAGGGTGTCTCTTTTTTTTTTTTTTGAGGAAGATTAGCCCTGGATTAACTACTGCCAATCCTCCTCTTTTTGCTGAGGAAGAGTGGCTCTGAGCTAACAACCCTGCCTATCTTCCTCTACTTTATACGTGGAATGCCTACCACAGCATGGCTTTTGCCAGGCGGTGCTGTGTCCACACCCGGGATCCGAACTGGTGAACCCCGGGCCACCGAGAAGCGGAACGTGGGAACTTAACCACTGTGCCACTGGGCTGACCCCAGGAATCCTTTGTTGGTCAATTAGTGTCCAGTCGGTTGTAACTTAAAGGGGGGAGACAGAGGGAACAACTCACTCTGCCATGATCCTGACATCACTCAATTTGCTATATTTTTAAAAAGCTCAGCTATCAAGATCTTCCTCTGCAGGTAGTTTATAGTTCAGTTTTTTTAACTTGTAGAGTTCATTGTACATAGATGTGGATGGGGCGAAAGAATTGCTCTCAGATTATCTGTTGTCTGCTTTTGTTGTTGCTACATTAACAACATGCTACAACATTTCTTTGGGCCGTTCCCCAGTTTGTTCTGTTTAACCCACGGGAGTAACGTTCCTTTTTAATGAGGCTTGCCGTATTTGGAAGGAAAGGGGAAACTTCATAATTTTGCTTAGTGTTGTCAAGCATTGTACTTCATAGGATTGTTTTTATCAAGATGCTAGGATGTACTTCCACATGAAATGAAAATGCTGCTGTCTACTTACAGCTTCTTTTTATCTTTCCACTCAAAGGTAAGTAGGCTCTTGAAACACTTGTGAATTATTATACTTTTGTGAAGGCAACATAATAGGGTTTAAGAGTATGGATTTGGAGAAATCATAAATGAGTTTAGACTTTATACCCTCTCGTGTTAGCTCTGTAATCTTGTGCCTTCCTTTCCTCATCTGAAAACAAGGGTAATATACTTACCTCGTAAGGTCCTTGTGAGAATGAAAAGAGTTAACGTGTGTGTCAAGTTCTTAGCATAATCCCTGGCACAGAAAAGTGCTCGTTCAGTAGATAGTAGCCAGCCTCATTTTCCTCTGAATTCACCTTTTTTGTCCTTCCTGCACTTTATTCTCACATATGTACCCTCCTCCTCCACTCCCAGCCCCTCCTTATTTCTGTAGCAAATACTTTTATTCCTCTTCTTCACCAAAAAAATCTGAAGCTTTGCCTTATTCCCGTAATTTCAGGGGTCCTTACTGCTTCCTCTGCTAATTCTGTGTGCTGCGTATAACTATTTAGCATGAATTTTAGAAGGAGAGGGCCCCTTTTATCTCACCATCCTTCACAGTGCTGTTTATAAACAAGAAGAGAGGTGCACATTAAGAATATAATAGGGACTGGCTTAATTCAGCTTTTAAGAGTCCCTTCCCAGAAGAGAATAGGGTGTCAAGAGGCCGGCCCAGTGGCACAAAGGTTAAGTGCACACATTCCGCTTTGGGGGCCCGGGGTTCGCCGGTTCAGATCCCGGGTGTGGACATGGCACCACTTGGCAAGCCATGCTGTGGTAGGCATCCCACATATAAAATAGAGGAAGATGGGGGCTGGCCCCGTGGCCGAGTGGTTAAGTTCGCACGCTCCGCTGCAGGCGGCCCAGTGTTTCGTTGGTTCGAATCCTGGGCGCGGACATGGCACTGCTCATCAAACCACGCTGAGGCAGCGTCCCACATGCCACAACTAGAAGCACCCACAACGAAGAATATACAACTATGTACTGGGGGGCTTTGGGGAGAAAAAGGGAAAAAATAAAATCTTTAAAAAAAAAAAAAAATAGAGGAAGATGGGCACGGCTGTTAGCTCAGGGCTAATCTTCCTTAAAAAAAAAAAAAGAAAAGAGAGAGAATAGGATGTCGGAAGTGTGTCCTGCCTATACTAGCTTCTCTTTTAAACCTTTGAACCTTCTCTGTCGTAGCAGAGTCATTTAGCCTTCTCTTTAGATCCCTGACCTACTCTTTTGTACCCTCGGAAACTATATTTATCTGCTCTGTCAGGGTCCCAGATGTTATTTTATGTTTTTCCATTTAATATTTCAATGCAAATGTATTTTCTACTTGAACAGTTCTCATTTGCTGGCGGTTTTGCCTCTCACGGGACGTTTGGCCTTGTCTGGAGATGTTTTTGACTTTCACAGTTTGGGGGTGAGGTTGGTATGTGCTAGTGGGTAGAGACCAGGTGTCCTCCAGTGCACGCAGCAGACGGCCGCCACAGAGAACTACAGAGCTCGGAATTTCAGTAGTGCCAAGGTTGAGAAACCCTATATTAGAAGAATCTCTTACTTTCATGCTTTAAAATCCCATTTCTGGCATTCTGGAATGTATTGCAGTGCTGGCTATATTATTTTTATGCCTTGTGATAAAAGTTTTTGACAAAGATTTACATTCTCACACATTAATGACAGTAATGTTTTTTAAGGGGTGGAATTTTCTTGCATTGTGTAGATTACGTGATCATGCTCAGTCACAATTCAGGCATGGCTCAGGTTCTCAGCACGGGCAATCACGTATGATTGTGGTGACATTTCAAAGTTAGTATATCTTTATTCCAAAGACTTCTGTTTTTTAATGATAGATTATATTTTATTTAAATCCTAAACAACATGATTTTCCTACTGTATCTTTCCATTTAGAAAATTTTAACTACAGAGTGGTAGAATAAGCATGGGCCCTAGACCTAACACTACGGTGAATTTGAATCATAGCTTCATCCTCTGCTTGCAGTGGGGACTTATTTAATGTCTTGGACTCTGTCTCTAATTATGAGTCTAACAATAATATTTACTTTGTTTTTGTGAGAAGTGGAATTTAAAGAAACAAACTTATAACTTCTAATAAATGATAGTTCTTATTTACCCAAGTTATTCCTTTATTGTAGGACATTTTCTACATTGAAAATCAAAAAGAATATGAAAATAAAAAAGCTGCTAGGAAGAGGAGAACACAGGTGTTGGGGAAAAAGATGAAACAAGCCATTAAAAGTCTAAATTTTCAAGAAGAAGATGATACATCACGAGAAACTTTCGCAAGTGACACAAATGAGGCCCTGGCCTCTCTTGACGAATCGCAGGAAGGACATGGAGAGACAAAGTTGGATGCGGAGGAAGCCATTGAAGTTGATCACTCTCATGATTTGGATATCTTTTAGTACATTTTGAGAAATGTCTTTCTAAAATAACATTGTAATAAACCATTTCTACTGAGGTTGGTTCATTTTACTTTGCACTGATCAACATAAAAATCTGAAAAGAACCATTTTCTTGTTTTAAATAAAATCGAATATGTGGGGAGGTGAATGCGATTGGTAGAAACATGTAAAAATGTCTTATGTCTGAGAAAATACTGAAAAGTATACAGTGGAGGATTTAGTTTCTCATTCTGTTGCATGTGCTAATAATTACTAGTTGATAATCAGTTTAGTCCAGGTCATTATAACATGCCATTTAAAAGTTTGTTTTCTTTTTCTGATTTGTCTTTGCAGTGAGTTATGATCGGTTTCAAAACATTCCATTAAAAGATCCTAAGAAGACATAGATCGTTCAGCTATTACAAGTGTATTCAAATTTACGTTTTCTGTGCTCTAAGCACTTTTAGGCAATTTTAAAATAGGTTTATACCGATGGCTTTTCCCACTTACGTCCAGAAGTAAATAAACATCAGAAGTTTTTCAAAGAAGTATTGATTCTTAACTTTAACTTTGTTTTTGACTTCTTAATTAACTTGGTCATATACTAAATTCTGAATGTGATCCGTACCTGTGTAATTACCATGGACATTTAAAAAATTCCCAGTGGCAGCCTGCCTAAGACTGTTTGACCTTATGTTAAGGAAGTTAGATATTAAAAATGTCACATCTGCATGAAGTTTGAAGTTATGCATTTTTATTGAAGGAAATAAGTAGTTTACTTACGATGTTCCAAGAGTTGACTATAGTTTATAAAAAAGATTAAGAAAAAATATGTAGGAAGCAATTATAGACTGTTCTTTGCCGACGGTGTACTTGAAATCTTCCATAGTCCCTAAAGTGGTCATTGAAGTGGGATCTGAGGATCTAAGTGGGAAAAGAAAAGGAAAATGGTTATCGGTTGCTTTTTATTCATAAAAGACTACAAAAATAAAATTAGAATTTTGGCAGTCCTTAATGAGTTTCAAGTGATTTTATCTTTTAATCTCAAATATTCTTTCATAAAAATTGCTATAACCAAGGAAAAAAAATATTTTAAATAGCTAACTGAATATTGTTCCTCATTATTTATGAGAAGTGATTTTAAAGGTATAGTACATTCGAAAAATAATCAACATGTAGAACTATAAATGCCACGTATTCATGTAAATACTGCTTGTTTTTCTAGTGAAAATATGGGTTTTGAAGGGTATTAATGCCTGAGGCTACTTTATTTTCGTTAAATGAATTGCACCATCCCCCACCTTCCTGGTTCATTTTGATCAATAGTGCTTCCTTAACATTTGGAAACCACACATATTTCTGGTTCATACTGCATCCTAATGTTGTGTATAGAAACTGACACTTCAATTTTTAAAGTTCTTTAAAATTTTGTCTATTGGGGCCGGCCCAGTGGCGCAGCAGTTAAGTTCGCACCTTCTGCTTCTCGGCAGCCTGGGGTTCGCCGGTTCGGATCCTGGGTGCGGACATGGCACCGCTTGGCAAAAAGCCATGCTGTGGTAGGCATCCTACGTATAAAGTAGAGGAAGATGGGAATGGATGTTAGCTCAGGGCCAGTCTTTTTCAGCAAAAAAATGGAGGATTGGCAGTAGTTAGCCCAGGGCTGATCTTCCTCAAAAAATAGTTAATTAATTAAAAAAATTTTGTCTATTAAAATTATTCTGCTCTAAACCTTTCTGGCTGTCCAGATCTAGGAATGCCTATCCAAACTTGTGTTCAGTTAATACTCTCACCAAACCAGTACATCTTGCAGTAATTCCTGCTCAGCCTAACATTTTCCTACTAGTTGGCTAGTAGGATTGACAACAAAAACACTCCACCTCTCTGGCCTTAAATAGTTCAGGTGCTCATCCTCACTCATAATCTTGCCTTATTAAAATGAATTTTTGTAATCTGAAATCACCTGCAATATGACTCAAATCTTAGGGGATAAAGTGGGTTGAATTGGTTTGGGTTTAAGCAAATTTGATTTACACTTTTTTTTTTTAAAGATTGGCACCTAAGCCAACATCTGTTGCCAATCTTCTTTTTCTTTTTTCCTTCTCCCCAAAGCCCCCCAGTACATAGTTGTATATTCTAGTTGTAGGTCCTTCTGGCTCTGCTATGTGAGAAGCCGCCTCAGCATGGCTTGATGAGCAGTGCTAGGCCTGCACCCAGGATCTGAACTGCTGAAACCCTGGGCCACCAAAGTGGAGCATACAAACCCAACCACTCAGCCACAGGGCCAGCCCCTGATTTACACTCTTAAAGTGTGTGTCTAAATAATAAGTGGTGAAGCATAAATGGGACATATATCAACCATACGGAGTATTTAGAGGGAAATCAGCTAAGGGCAAATTCAGGATGTTAATATGAAGTGATTGTTTGTGAATAATTGTTTAGTCCTCTACATTTTCTGCTATGTCAAGACTGCAAGCATCCTCACCTTTTAATTGTTCATGATAAGAAGGATGTGTTAAGAAGGGGTAAAAAGAAAAAAACCACTGAAAATAGCTCTAAGCTCTGCACTCTTGAAATCAAAATGCTAATGTAACTGCAATGGGTTGCTATGAAGTTAGCAAAACATTGTTACATCTGAGGCAGCAATGTCGTCATCATTAGACTAGTGAGTGAAGTTCTAAATGAGAATTCCTGTGACTACTGGCAGTGATGGCTTCAGGAAAAGACACTTGTCCTGTCTTACCTAAACTTGTCAACAACTGTTCTGATGAAAATTCATATAAGCCTGCTACTAAGTGAGGACTTAAGGGTTCTGGGTTTTGGGGGTCTTTTTTGCAATCCAGGTGCTACACAGATGAGGACAATAATTTTGTGCTTCCCCTTGGCATCTATATAGCAAACTTTATGTTCCAGAGGGAAACAATGTATGTGCAGGGAAGGCAAGTTTGACCTGAGTGTAGAGCATGTACTAAATTCAGAAGCTAAATAAATTACTGGTTTTTTTGACTGGCTAGAGATTCCTTTAGGCAGTGGGTAGGCCTGAGGCAGATCATGGTGCGCTGCCTTCTCCCTTAAAATCAGATTGAAATGAACATCAGGGTCAAATTGTAAAGGACAGTATGCAGTTGGCGGTCCAGGCACCAAGTCCAGACTCTTGATCTTGGTGATACTTGGGGATTTAGTGGGTTGATTATCGTTAAGTGAGCCTCAAACCATGGCACAGCACTGTCCAGCTGCGGCGGTCCAGACCTCATGGACACAGAACAACTGCCTGCATGCCCTAGAGGATGCTAAAATTATTCTATTTAACTCACAAGATACCCTTCTTGCTTTCTTAATCTTCAGGTATAGTGAGGTTCATTTGCCACGGTTTTCATTTAAGCAAAGGCTGATCCCGGGACGTTACGTTATGCCTTGGAAAGAAAACATGAAATTCAGGAATGTGAATCTGAAGGTATTTTCCTATAAACATCCATAATAAAAAGCCTACACTATTTAATATATCTATGAATAGACATATATAACTGTACAAAAGCTATTTTTAATTTTTTCCAGCTTTATTGAGGAATAATAGACAAATATCGTATATATTTAAAGTGTACAATGTGATAATGTGATATACATTGTGGAATAATTACCAAGATCAAGATAATTAACATATTCATCACCTCACATGGTTAACTTTCTTTTTTTGTGGTGAGAATGCTTAAGATCTGCTCTCAGCAACTTTCAAGTATCTATTACCATATTATTAACTATAGTCACCATGCTGAACATTAGATCCTCAGAGCTTATTCTTCTTATGACTGAAAGTTTGTACCCTTTGACTTGTATCTCCCCATGTCCCCTCCCCCCAGGGCCTGGCAGCCACCATTCTGTTCTCTGACAAAAACCTATTTGATGTGCTTTCACATAAACTTGCAAGCAAAAGTCAAATAGCAATACCTATTCAAATAACCCAGTTATGAACTTAAAATAGATGTAGACCGAAAGATTTCAGGACCATATGTCTACCTTTTCCTCTACATAATGCTAACTCATAGTTGTTAAGAAGCTCATCAGAAGTAGGTGCCATGAATAGTTAAGCTACAGTATAGTAGGCCAGCCCCAGTGGCCTAGTGGTTAAATCAGTGCATTCCACTTTGATGGCCTGGGTTTAGTTCCCAGGTGCAGACCTATACCACTTGTCTGTTAGTGGCCATGCTGTGGCGGCGGCTCATACAAAAAGAGGAAGATTAGCAGTGAATGTTAGTTCAGGGTGAATCTTCCTCAGCCAAAAAAAACCCAAAAACCTACAGCATTGTTAAAGTTGTATTGCACATTCAGCCTGAGAGCTATGGGACCACTTTGCTAGATTTACAGATGAGACTGGTTGCCCATTCAGTTAGTAGTTTCAAAACATTATCCAAATTCAGATTGACCATTCACTTGTGAAAAGGTAAGTTGTTTCTCTAAAGGAGAATAGAATATAATGTAATAATCAGACTACAAGAGAAGATTTCAAGTTAGAATTCCTAGAAAGAAATGTGTTTAATTTGCAAATTTATAATGGATAAGCAATTAATGTTGAATAAGAATATACTTTGCCAAGACAGATGATATTACAAAATATGAATATTATATGTAAAATAAATCACAAAAATATGGCATAATTATTTTCTTATAAAATACACATATGCGATGTAATAAATGAAGCTGCCATTTTCCCTGAGATGATTATTTTATATGTATTTTTATCTGATATTTTGAAAACAAAGATAAAACCAAGGAAATCAAGACTTAGCTAACGGACTTAAATATCAAATTTATATAGTTGTTAAGACTTTCTATAATCTTAATATTGGGCTGTATTTCATGTAATGTAGTGGCTTATCAAGTCATTTTCAAAGTCCTAAATAGCTTTAGCACGGTGACAATATTATACTGACTTTATCTTTTTCGTTTACTAGAACTATAGGGTATAAACTTTGAGTTGAAGTCAATAATGAAAACTGTTTTGAATGCATCACAACGTCTCTTTTATTCTTGACCTTATTCTTTAGAGTTATAATTCAGCATAATTTTTTCATAAGCTATTTCACTTTTGCAATTTAGTTGACAATGTTCCTAACAATTTTTAAAATATAATTAGTAGGCTGGCCCTGTGGCGTAGTGTTTAAGTTCGTCATGCTCCGCTTTGGTGGCCCCAGTTTGCAGGTTCAGATCCTGGGCATGGACCTACACGACTTGTCAGTCATGCTATGGCAGCAACCCACATGTAAAATAGAGGAAAGATTGGCACAGACATTAGCTCATGGCTAACCTTCCTCAAGTAAAAAAAGAGGAAGACTGGCAACAGATGTTAGCTCAGGGCTAATCTTCCTCAGCAAAAATAAATAAAATATAATCAGTGACTGGTATATGGAACATTTTACCTTACAGAGAAAAAGTGAAAATTAAATGAGAATTAAATGGAGTGGATGTACACTGAGTAAATGCTAACTATGCTTTCCTTCCTTCTATTTATTCTCACCATTTTTCCTGTAGGAGATGACAGACCACTTAACAAGATAAAAAGGAGAACACAGCATAGAAGAGATGGGGCTGCGCCCCAAGACCAGGCCAGAATGTTATTCAGCCCTATTGAACAGTCAGAAGTGAATGTGTACTGAAGGCAGTAACCTCAAGTAGCTGTTGTTTATCCAGCAGCAGCTGCAGCAGCAGCATACTTTATATCTATTTAATACCTAGTAGTTGGCAAAAGGTTTTTCATTCACATATAATGTTTTATTCAACACTCAAAGAATCCTTTGATAATTCCCATTTTATATTTGAGAAAACTCAGTCTCTTGGTGGGCGGGGGTGGGGGAGTAAATGACCTGTACAAGGTCACGTAAGTTGTGAAGCTAACGTTCTATGATCTGGCTCCAAGTTCATCTTCATAGTCTGCGGTCCACACCGCCGCGCCTCCTGGCGGTCGGAAGACTCCGGCGAGAGAGCGTGGCTTTAAAAAAGGGATGTTGCTCTGTCCACTAGACCTTCCTTCTCGACAGGGACAGTTAGAAAACTACTGGCCAACTTCCATCTTAATCTAATAAAGTGATGTCTGGTGTGATATTCAGCAGACTTTTTTTTTTTCTCTTAGCATGCGGAGGCGTGTGGGATCTATGCTGGCCCTTTAGAAGACTCTTTGTTTTTGAATCACAGCGAAAGGCTTTGCCATGGGGAAGACCGTAAAGTTGTCTTGAAGAAAGGCCCACCAGAAGCAAAAGTTGCAGACATGCCTTTGCACTCTCCTCTCTCCAGATACCAAAGCACGGTGATTTCCCACGGCTACCGGAGGCGACTGGTCTGAGGGAGGAAGAATAAAGTGATGAAGTGCTTCAATCTGTCTCTTTCTCTCTACCCTCCCAGAGATGTTTAAGTCCATTGTACATTTGTATTTCACCGACAGGTTCAATTTGTTTAAAAGCTATAAGTCAGTTGCATGCGTTGTACATTATAAAAACTTTAGACAGGAAAGAGGCTCCGAGAACATGTGAGATAAAGTGGGGGAACAAGGAAAACTGTCTCACTGAAATTAATGTTACACCAAATAGTTAAGAACCAGACTGATCGAGTCCTGTGTCTGACCTTACCACACTCCTCTACCTTTCTCTCCTCCTCACTGCATCTTTATTATTCATTGCCTCCAAAACTCAGCGTCAGATGAGCCAAACTGAAATAGCGTTGCAGGATGTAGAATTATTTTTGCTACTTTTCTGACTGCCCCAACACCCGTTTTTCTGCCCCACTCCACTAACACACATACCCCTAAAGCTCTGGACACTGGTAACTAATCAACATGCTAATTAGAAGTGTTTGGCAGGCCACTCTATGATACATCATACAATTTTAGCTGAGTTGTACTTTCTGTATGGGTTCCGTGTATCCGAGTGTCAATTCCTACAGCAAACAGTGGATTCACATAATTTAACAACATAAAAAGGACCATATGCATAAAGGTGCACCACTATGGAAGACAGTATGGTGGTTTCTCAAACAATTAAATGTAGAATCACCTTCTGATCCACTTCTAGATCTGTGCCCAGAAGAATTCAAAGCAGGGACTTGAACAGATATTTGTACACCAGTATTGATAGCAGCATTATTCACAATAGCCAAAAGGTGGGAACAACTCAAATGTCCATCAACAGATGAATAGATAAACAAAATGTGATATACGCATGCAATGGAATATTATTCGGCTATAAAATGTAATGAAGTTCTGATACATGCTACGACATGTACAGACCTTGAAAACATTGTTAAGTGAGTCAGTCAGACTCAAAAGGTCAAATATTGTATGATTTCACTTAGATACCTCATATGAGATACCTAGAACAGTCTAATTCCTAGAGAAGAAGGTAGAATGGTAGTTACCAAGGCCTGCCGGGGAGAGGGAGAATGGGGAATTATTGTTTAATGGGTATAGAGTTTCAGTTTCACATGATGAGGAAGTTCTGGAAATGGATGGTTGCACAACAAGGGGATTTACTTCATTGAATTGTACACTCAAAAGGGGTTAAAATAGTAAATTTTATGTAATGTATATTTTACCATAATTTTTAAAAAAAGATCATAGTAGATCTAAGTTATGCTTCATCTAGCTGTGTTCCTCTCTGATAATAGCACCAAGGAAACTATTACAAAAAAAGATACAGAGGTCCATCTAACATCAACTTAAAGATCTGTAAATAAAGTAAAAATAACATATTTACAGGGTATTAAAAAATGATTAAAGAAGACAATTTAGGTGATACAAGCTAACACTTAATGAAATGGACAGCCATCATTTGGAGAACTGCAAAATGGGGCATAAGGCAGGAAGCTTTTATAGAATAAAGGATAAGAAACAAGGAAGTAAGTAGAGAGCCCAGAGCTAGCCTGGCGTTTGAGGATTGACTGGATATACTGCCTTTCTGGTTAAGTGGAATGTTTACGGGGACATGAAAATCTAAGTTTTGGTTTGTTGATGTGGCACCCTGGGCAGGAGTGGCTCCATCTTGGGCTTAGAAATTTATTTCAACACTAGCGGTCTACTATTGAAAGTAAGGTATTGAAGTCATCACTAGCTATTGCTGACTTGTCTATTTCTTTTATTTCTGTCAGTTTTTGTTTCACGTATTTTGGTGCTCTGTTATTAGATGCGTATATGCAATTATATCTTCCTGATTGATTGACCCTTTTGTCATTATAAAATGTCTCCTTTTATCTGTAGTAATATTTTTTGTTTTAAAGTCTATTTTGTCTAATATTAGTGTAGCCACTCCATCTTTCTTGTGGTTGTCACTTGCATGATATATCTTTTTCCATCTTTTTACTTTCAAACTATTTTGTATCTTTAAATCTAAAGTCTCCTGTAGAGAGTATATCATGGGACCTTGCTTTTTCATCTAGCTTGATAATCTCTGCCTTTTGATTGGATTGTTTCATCAATTTATATTTAACGTTGTTTTTGATATAGTTGGATTTATGTCTGCCATAACGCCTACTGATCTTTCTTTAAATGCTTTTTTCTTCAAATAGTTTTTTCTTCTGCCAGTTTCAATATATACTGTTGAGGCCACTAGTGAATTTTCCATTTCAGTTATTGTACTTTTCAACTCCAGAATTTCCTTTTTTATCATTTCTATCTCTTTATTAATATTCTCTATTCGATACAATGTTGTCATCTTACCTTACCTTACTTCTTTAACCGTCATTTCCTGTAGTTCTTTGAATGTATTTGTAATGGCTATTTTGAAGGCCTTGTCTGTTAAAACTAACATCTGGCAGTTTCTGTTGCCAGCTTTTTTCTTGTGTCTGGGTCATAGCTTCCTGTTTCTTTGCATGTCTCATAAATTTTTTGTTGGAAATTGGATATTTTGGAAAATATATTGTAGCAACTCTGGATACTGGTCTCTCTTCCCACCCCCTGGGGGGGTGTTTCTATTTGCTTGGTTATTTGTTTAGAGACTGGCTGGATTATTTTAGTGAAGACAAATCTCTCTTCTCCTTTTCCCCTTCCCGCCACTCTCCTGAATGTGAAGCCTTAGCCCTGAGTGTGCCTACAGTCACCCACTGATGACGGTAGTTTGGACAGGGCTCTCTTTGTCTCCTACCCTGACCACACTCAGCTGTTAAGCTCTACTGATTGAGGACTGATTGCTCTATTGGTTTCAACAATGCCCTAGGGAATGAATTTCTCCAAAGACCAATCCCATCAAATTTCAGCTCTTTTGAAGGGATAGTCCCCAGTGTCACTGTGATTTGTTCTGGCCTCAGGAAGGTTCCTCTGAGCTGTCCTTTCCCTGGTTCAGGTAAACTAGATAACCTACACTTGACCTTATATCTCCAGAGAGTCTACCAGTCTCATCCCAGTTGACTTTCACCACAACCTCCTTTGTTTTTGAGAGTAACGTTAGGCTTGAACTTCTCCATACATAGTTGCAAATGAAGTCAGTTCCTCTGGGAAGAAATTAGGGTCTATCTGTTTTATGGCCTGCTTTTCTTCCCAGGCAAAATCTCTAAGCCGTGGCTCTGGAACTGTGAGTGAAACAACGCACACTTCTTTCCAAGTGACATCCCCACTCTAGGAACTGAGCACTCAGTGGAGGAGGAGAAGAGTAGCCTCAGGTCTTCTCAGCCTGCCTCTCCCAGCGTGGAACCACCACTATGATCTGGGGCAAGGGCAACTGGGGCCCCAGTATTCTCAGTGACTCTTTGCCCAAGGTAGAGCTTCCATCCCACAAACTGGGGCTGGCAGAAGAGATCCTCCACCTCTTAACCACACATCTCTGGAATTTAGCTTCAGAAACAGGTAGCTGGGGGAAGGATGAGAAATGTTGATGTCCTGCCCCCCTGGGAAGATGGCTCTCCAACTGGAGGCTTTGGGGAGAGGAACCCTGCCTGCACCCATCTGGAGTAAAGTTTCCATTTCCATTGACCTGGGAGGGGAGAGGGAAGCAGCAGGTCCTGGCTCAAACCCCTCACTGTTCACTGAGCTTTAGTAGATTTTCTCAAATATTTATTCATTTGCTGTATGCACCCAGGACCATTTCCAGAGACTTGAAATGAATATCTTTTTATAATTTTCACTAATTTTACTGGGGAGCCGATCTGCAGAGCTCTTCACATTGTCATGCTGGAAATGGAACTCCTGCCTTTTGCTTTTAAAAGTAGTTCTAAGGAATCCTGTGGTCTTTTAGATCAAAGATCTCTAGAAAACATAAACCCCAGTCAGAAGAATTAAAAGAGATACTAGAATCATTCTATCTCGTGATCTAATGAGTACTAGTAAAGGTATGTGAGGGAGAAAAACAGTGAAATATGATTTATATAATCATGTCATTGTACCCCCTAATTCAGTACAGACTTGAGAAATAGCTGGGAGTGCCCCACAAAGGAGTTACTTCATACATCTAATTTAATAAACAAAAAGCAGGTGGTTCTGAATTTCTAAAAGCTATTTAGGACAAGTAGAAGACTTTTACTTCCTCTAATCCCCTAATACTACCTTACCTCCAAAACAGACCTGAGCTAATTAACCAATTCTCAAGAGTAAGCATTGACTAGACTCTGTGCCTATTAAGTATTTCTTTGTTATTTTTCCTCTTTCATTGGAAACAAACACAAATTTGGCTGATAATGGGATCGTTTTTAGGAAGGTCTTAAAGTTAAAATTTGAGACACTTCCTTGTGTTTATACCACCCACCTAGAATTAGAATCCCAGGCGACACCTCGGGCCCAACTTCGCAGGGAGGAGGAATGGGAATGCTGCAGGACATCCTGAAGAGGCGAAGCCCTCCAGGAAGGGCTGCCTTGAGCTGCAGGAGCTGATTTAAGCAGGATCTTTATGCATCTCTAGGAATAAACTGAAAAAAGTCTTGAACAGAATTGTCAAAGTGAACAGTGCACAGTGCTCGGTTCTTGCCTCATGAAAACCTCTGAATATACTGTTCACATCCAGTGGTGCCAACCCATTCACCCTTCTGTGAGGTCTGGCTCAGTGATAGTCTTATCACCCTACCATACCAATTATTCTGTCCTACTTAATTTTCCCCAAGTTTCTGTGACCCCCAAGTTACTTCCCAGTAAATGATCCTCTTTCAGATTGTTCCTCATCTAACTTCATGCTCCTAAATGCAGACTCTAATTACTGTGTACATTTGGCCTGCACCTTTCAGAGCCCCCCTCCCTCACATGGGTTGTTTTGAAGCTGTCTATTTCCTTGCAAGAGAGCTGAATACAACGCTGCATCTTAACCCAGGTGGGTTAGTCCTAGTGATTGTGATATCTCTGGGATGTCCAAGGCCAAAAAGGCCAATGGATGTATTTTTCATATACTGAGAATATTGGTGATCATAATTGACCATTACTAATTAGCTTCCTGGCAGGCTGAGGGGCCACCAAGAGTAGCTATATAGGTGTACCCCACAGAGGGGAGTCTGGCAGAGAAGGTGAGCAGTAGCTGGAAAGTAGCTAGCACTTCACTGACCAAGCTGTGTAAATCTCAATGCGTTAACAGGGGGCCTGGCAACATGGGGACCATATGAAAGTATTCATTGAAAACTCTCTGGCTTTCACATGGTTTACCCATAGAAGCTTGGCTATCAGAAAACATCTTTTTCTTCTTTTAAGAACGTGGAGAGGCAGCCCTGATGGTCTAGTAATTAAAGTTCACTGCTTACAGCTTTGGCAGCCCAGGTTCGCTTCCCAGTCACGGAACCACGCCACCCGTCCATCAGTTGCCATGCTGTGGCAGCAGCTCACATAGAAGAACTAGAATGACTTACAACTAGGATATACAATCATGCAGTGGGACTTTGGGGAGGAAAAAAAAATGTGGAAAAATACATGTGCTAGAACACTGAATGAAAAGAGTCAGGATTTACCTAGTTTTGTGGAAAAAAAGAATGCATATGACCATAAAACAATGCAGGAAGCCAGTGCATCAAAATGTTCACAGTATTATTTCTGGACAGTGGAGTTCTGAAGGATTCCTATTTATGTCCTTGTATCTTTACAAATTATCTACAGCAAGCATTTATTTTATCATCAGAAAAGAAGGAACACTTCTGCTCTTGCACACACTGCTTCCCAGAAATGGAATAGACTCCTCTCTCTGTTCTGCTTGTCAGAGTGCTGAATCCAATGCAAATGTCAACTCTTCTGTGGAACCTATTTCCTTTTCGATTTCCTCCTTTACTAGTTCCCTCCAGCCCAAATCTTTCCAAGTTGGTTCTCTGCCTAAGACTTCTGGTTCTCAACCAGAAGAGGTCTCTGTTGCATCACTCCAGGAAAACAAAGCTTTTGCTCTGTTTTTTTTTTTTTTTGTAAAACGTTTTGTTTGTTTGCTCTTTTTTATTATGGGAAAACTGTCTTTACTTATTAAAGATATTGTAACATAATAGACGTTAGAGGTAAAAACTCTTCAGTGCTTCTGTAAGAAATTTTCAAATAGAGTATTTTATCAACAAAGGGAGCTTAAACTCTTAGACTACCCTCATTGGTACCCAGTGCTTTACTGAACCACAGAGGAATTTTATCTGATGCATAAAAATTTGAAAGTAGGAGAAGAGAAAACAAGGGAGAACACATTTAAACAGGAAAACATATCTTTTCTAGGGACAAATTAATAACCATCAGTAAAATGCTTCAGAGAACAAGGACTTTGAAGCTGGACCGACCTGGATTCAAATTCTGACTCCACTACTTACTGTGTGGCTTCAAGTAAGCTACATACACCATATGCCTCCCCCTCAGTTTCTCATCTGGAAAATGGGGCTACTGATAGCTAATGCACACAGTTCTTGCAAATAGTGTATTAGCTAATATGTAAAGTGCTTAGCATGACACTAAATACAATGTACCTATTATTAGGTCTGTAGATAGGCAAATGGATTGGGTTGTGAGTTAGGTTATAGCCATACCATGGCTGACTTAGTCATAAAGTAGTTTTTTCCAAGAGGAAGAATATAGTGAATGCAGAAAACGGTAAGTCCTCCCAAAATGGGAAGAGGAATATTTTGCATCCACCATCTTGGCTTCAAATACCACCACTAACAGAAAACCAAAAAATCCACATCTCTAATCTCTTTTATGGGCTAGGCTGGAATTTTTACTCCAAGCTACATGTTTCTTTTTTCTTTTTTTTTTTGAGGAAGATTAGCCCTGAACTAATATCAACTGCCAATCCTCCTCTTTTTTCTGAGGAAGACTGGCCCTGAACTAACATCCGTGCCCATCTTCCTCCACTTTATATGTGAGACGCCTACCGCAGCATGGCTTGCCAAGTTGTGCCATGTCTGTCCCAGGGATCTGAACTGGCCAGCCCCGAAGCAGAACGTGCAAACTTAACCACTGTGTCACCCGGCTGGCCCAAGCTACATGTTTCAAATCATTGTCTCACCAAAGTCTCAAATTCCTCAGATGATCTCCTCATTTTCCCTACTCTTTTCTTCTTTTCAGACCTATTCTTTTGTCCTGACTTACCTATTCCTAAAAGTCACCTAATATTGACAAATACAATCACCTAACAGCATCTCCTGTTCTCAGTTCTCTGGGTCTTAGAAATCACTTTAGACTCCTTCTGCTCCCCTCCCCTCTCCCCACCAAAGCAACTCCATCTCCTCTGTTCCTTGTAGGTGGATGGTGGCATCCATAGCTTTCCCTTCTTTCCTTCTCCCTGAGGAGCTACTCTCCTCGTTGGCCAAGTTTCTTACAATAATCTCCTAATTTGTTCCCCGCCTCCTCTCTCACCTTTCCCATGAAAATGTGGGGACAGCTCAGGCAATCCTGCATAGTGCTACTAGAATAATCTTTTTTTTTTTTTTTTTGAGGAAGATTAGCCCTGAGCTAACTGCTGCCAATCCTCCTCTTTTTGCTGAGAAAGGCTGGCCCTGAGTTAAGATCCATGCCCATCTTCCTCTACTTTATACGTGGGATGCCTACCACAGCATGGCACGCCAAGCGGTGCCATGTCCGCACCTGGGATCCCAACCGGTGAACCCCGGGCTGCGGAAGCAGAACGTGCGCACTTTACCGCTGCGCCACTGGGCCGGCCCCTAGAATAATCTTGCTAAAGTCACCTGTGATCCCTTCACCCTCCTGCTCCAAAATCATTGAAAAGTTCTGGAAATGGATGGTGTGATGGTTGCAAAGCAGTGTGAATGTACTTATGCCGCTGAACTATACACTTAAAAAGGGTTAAAACGGTAAATTTTATGTTGCGTGTATTTTACCACAGACACAAAAAACCATTAATGATCCAAACCCCCAGAGTATACTGTTATGTAAGGACCACTGTCACAACCAGAGGGACTCACAACTAGAATATACAACTATGGACTGTGGGCTTTGGGGAGAAGAAGAAGAAACAAACAAGATTGGCAACAGATGTTAGCTCAGGTGCCAATCTTGAGAAAAAAAAAAAGGACCATTGCCACCCACGCCCAATCAGTGTTCGTTAGCACAGTGTCTGGCATACTGGACAGTGAAAGGATGCACAAATGGTTGTAGTACTGCCCATGACACACGTGCCATCGCCACCCCACGTCCTTGGGCTCCCATTCCTTTCTCTGTAGTCATTTCCTCCCAAATTCGCTGCCCATAGCCTGCGCTTGGTCCCACATTTAGCCTTCTTGATTTTTCCAACCTGTCTGATATAACCATATGCCAACCTTCTAGCCGTTCAAAGACTGGCTCAGCTGTGTTTTGTCCATGGAGCTTTCACACTTATCTCTCTCATGTTGGAAATAATCCTCCTTTCTCTGGGCTTTGATGGCACTTGATATCATGATTCTGCCTGTACAAATCTTCTGAAGGACCAAGACCATGCCATAATCCTCCTGCTCTTTTCCCTGGCTTTTACTTCGGTGCTCTGCGCTGAGCAGACCTGCCATGAGTGTCTAATGAACGGCTGAAGTGAAAGACAGAAGGAGGAGCTGGGAAGCTTAGCTGGGACCCTCAGGGCGCTTTGCACCACACCTCACTCCAAACCCCCAACCCTCAACCCACCCACACAAGTATTTCAAGTGTGCTATGTGCTTTGATGTAGTGTGTTTTATTTTGCTGGTTTGGGGGAAATATTAGTATTCTGGCTTTCTCCATTTCATTATCCACTAAATTCCAAACTATAAAATTTTATGTTAATTGTGGGACCAAAAGTTAACAGATTCACAGTCCATCTTCCTTAGATTCCCATAACAACCTGTAGGAAGGGAATATTCTGTATCTCTAATTCCACCTGTTTACTGGGTGCCCTTGGAGCGTTTTGCTATTGGATGGTCTGACGGCATAATTTCAAAGATAATGAATTAATCGTGATAAAATTGTACATGTTTATGCACCATTATCTTCTGAACGAACTGTTGCTGAGCACTATTTTACCTTCCAGGGAAGCAATCTTAGAAGAGTGATGTAAGTTTGCCTCCAGCATTGCCAGAAGTTAATATTGTGTCAATGTCTCCGTTATAAAGATGGAACTTCATTGTAAATGATTTGTCTGGGTTAACAATGGACTCTGGACTTCTTAACCAGAGGGAAAAGAAGGCCATTTTTACATTGGAGAAAATTTTAACTCAAACAACAAGAAAACAAAATAAAAAAACAAGGAGCTTTGACCTGAGGACTGGACCCCTGTAATATAAATGTAAATTCTTTATTTCAGGAAACAGCAGTCTTCTCACAAAGACCTTGTAACAGTCCAACCAATTATCACACTTTACATCTGTGGATCATTTTTAAATATTGGGTCGACTATGTGAAAGTGAACTTGCTTTTTTTTCACAGACCTTCACTTTAAACTTTAATGACTGGAGGACATGGGACACATGTTGGCATCTGAATATACATGAATGGCAGTAGGACCAGGTGTGGTTGGCGTCTATTCGTGCTCCCAACTTCATTCGTGCACTCATATTCTTGCTCATCATAATTTATTGAGAGTATGCTGGGTGCCAGATGCTTAATTTGAGGGACTAATATTAAGTTTCCTGTTTATTTCAATTGGAAATTTTGTTCTGGGGCCGGCCCCATGGCCGAGTGGTTAAGTTTGCACGCTCTTCTTCAGTGGCCCAGCGTTTCGCTGGTTCAGATCCTGGGCGCGGACATGGCACGACTCATCAGGCCACGCTGAGGCAGCGTCCCACACAGTGCAACCAGAGGCCCTCACAACTAGAACATACAACTATGCACAGGGGGCTTTGGGAAGAAGAAGAAGAAGGGGGAAAAAAAAAGAAGATTGGCAACAGATGTTAGCTCAGGTGCCAATCTTTAAAAAAAACAAAAGAAATTTTGGTCTGCAGTAGTTCTCAAAATTCAGTGTACATCAGAATCACCTGGAAATTTTATTAAAACACTGATTTACGGGCCCCACCTCCACAGATTCTGATTCATTAGGTCCAGGATGGGGGCCAAGAATTTGCCTTTTTAATAAGCTTCCAGGTGAGGTTCCTGTGAGGCCGGCACTCGGAGTGGCCCTACATTTATGTAAGAAGTGCTGCTATGTGAGAAGCCTACCGCAGACAGCATGTCCTTAAACATTGTAGTTTGTCCAAAAGTCATCAGAGCCACAGCCCACAGAGCTGATACACATTTGGAGACTTTTGGATCGCAGCTAAACGGTTTTCATTTCACAAACAGCGTTCGCGCTGTTGCTGTTTCACTATTTCAGACTGTTCACCCTCAGCGTACATCCTGATGGATGGACGTTAGTGCTGCACAGCGTGTTAATTATCATGATTACAATGCCTTCCTGAAAGCTTTCAGACCTATCTTTGAAAACAGAATGGACTAGAAACTGTGCGAGAAAAACCACTCTCCACCCCCAAATGCAGAGTGCTGAGTCTTCAGGGCTGGACCAAAGGCTAGTTGTAGAGAGAATATTCTGGGGCAAATAGAGACAGCTTTGATATAAAGGACTTGAGGTAGGCAAAGACTGCTTAAACTAAGTATAAAAGCACTAAGAAGAAAGAAAAGATTGAAATTTTGGACTTCATTAAAATTAATCTTATTAACTTTCATCGTAAGTTTCCATTAAGAGAGTGGAAAAGGAGAGAGCCACAGGCTGGTGGAAGATACACGAAACATGTAAATCCAGAGACTTCCATTCAAAATACACAAAGAACTCTTTCAAACCAATAAGAAAAAGATGAGCGGAGGGGAGGAGATTTTTAACGTTTTTCATTTACTCTCCTAGGTTCTCCTTATGGGGCCCTGTAAACTAGACTGACAAAAGACGAATTAATAAGAGAAAAGCAAACAGAAGTTTGTTAACACGCACATCATGCGTACAAGTGGGAGTACCCAGTGACGAGTAACTCAAAATGGTAGTTAGCACTTAGGCTTATGTAGATCTTAACAAAAGAACAATAATTTTGTAGAGAACTGGCAAGATAAATGAAAGGACTTTGAGCTTCTAGGGGCGGCAAATTGTGGGAAGGCAAATATATGGAGAAACTAATGGCAGATAAGGGCTAGTTTTAGCACAGTTTATTATGTAGGTTCCTCTGGTGCTGTCTCTGGGCTGATAAGGGTCTAGAGTTGTCCCTGGTGATTGACTTTTGTCCTTCCTGGTAGAGTGGAGGACACCTTCACAATTGTTTATTTTTTTTGCTGAGGAAGATTCGCCCTGAACTAACATCCATGCCAATCTTCCTCTATTTTGTATGTGGGCTACTGCCACATGGCCACTGATGAGTGGAACCAAACGCAGGCTGCCGAAGTGGAGCGCACTGAACTCAACCACTACGCCACAGGGTGGACCCCACCTTTATAAATTTATATCCTGCTTTCAGGCAAATAGTGGGAGGGCAGAGTGCTTTCCGTATATCTGCTTCTTCTCAATTGCCTTCATCTTAAAATAATTCTTATGCCAAAGCAGCGTATTTTGGGGTGGCATATATTTAACCCTTCATTAGCAATTCGATTTTTAAGATGGACAAAAGACAGTCAAATAGTAAACAAAAGAGAGCCCTCTCTGCTCTCTGACAGTGTGAGGAGAAAATGGGTCTCTTTCTTCTCTCTATGTGCTTCTTGTCCCCTGTGGGCAAGTTTCGGGCAAATCACGCACGCAAATGCGCGCCCCAAGGACAGACAAGCCATAATTCTCAGAGATGATGCAGTTTAAATCCAAATTAAGGGAGACAAACATTTTTCTAAATGCAAAAATAATATCATACATGACTCCTGCCCACAATAGAGAAAGTAACTTAGGCTCTCTAGTCTTTTGCACCACCAAGAAAATTCTTTAAGGTGCTTTACTTAACAAAACAATACAAAATAGCGATTTATACCTAATTTTTCCCATCAGCAGCATGAAGAATTGGCAGAGACTTTGAAATCAGTGTTTTTCCTGAAGATCACCAGAAAGAGAAAAATGCATTGTCCTCTGCTCAGTATAAGTAGACTAGGAATCTACTGGAATGTTTTAATTTTCTCTCTCTTTCTTTCTCCCCTCGCATGTACACACGCACACACAAACACACACACATTTCTTTTAATACCTTTATATTTTGAAATAATTTAAGACTCATGAGAAGTTGTAAAAATAGTACAGAGACCTCCCATGTATTCTCTACCAAGCTTCCCCCACTGACGATATCTTACATAACCATAGTGAAGTGTCGAAACCAGGAAATTGATTTTGGTAAAACAGTATTAATTCAGGTACAGAGGTAAAGAATTTAGTTGGATTTCACTAGTTTTTACATGCACTGTTGTCTTTTGGATTTCTTTTTTTTTTGGCATATCATTCTATGAAATTTTATCACAAGTATAGATTCAACTAACCAGTACCACTATCAGCATGCAGAACTGTTTCGTAATCAAGAGAAGCTCCCTCACGTCACCCCTTGATAGTCACATCTTTTCCCCAACTACGACTGATGAGTTTCCCATCACTATAATTTTGTCACTTCATGAATGTCGTATCAATGGAATCATACAGTATGCAACTCTTTGAGATTGCCTTTTCTCACTAATTATAGTGCCTTTGAGATCCACCCAGTTTATTATCAGTAGTTCATTCCTTTTGATTGCTGAGTAGTCTTTCATTGTTTGGATGTACCACAATTTGCTTATCTATTTGCCACTGAAGGCCATTTGGCTTGTGTGTTGGAGAGGCCTCAAGACCACCTCCAGTTTCAATAATTTACTAGGAGGACTCACAAGACTCAGCATATAGTCATGGTCATGGCTATGATTTATTGCAACAAAAGGACACAGAACAAAATCGACAAACGGAAAAGGCAGATGGGGTGAAGTCCAGGAGACAGCAGGGAGAGTTTCCCAGAGTCTCTCCCAGCGGATTCACACAGGACATGCTTAATTCCCCTAGCAATCAGTCCTGACAACTCTGTTCTTTCTTTTGTCAGGATAATAAACTTGTTCATCCTTTGCTCTTTCTGGAGAATTAAAAGAATTCTTTGCAAGTACGGCAAGGTTCATTGTTATAGTGGCTTTGGAAGACAAAGATCATGGTTGCATTGTCCTTTTCTTAAGCAATTGCACATGCATTTTATTCTAAGTGATTACTGGATGACCAGTCCTGGACGGGTGTTACCTTTCAGAGAAGAGATAAGTCTTAGAGAGTCAAAGGAGTCAGGGCCAATCCCAGGAGGATGCAGGATTTGAATGATGGGTAAGACGTGAGGAGGTGAGAACTAGAGAGGACTTTCTACATGTGGGGAAAGCACAGAGGCAATGAGGAAGGAAGAAAAACAGTGCATACAGTATGGTGAGAATATCCCGGGCAGAGCAGTTTTCTGTGGGGAATAAAAGAAGGTAATCATGGGCAGGAAAAGGGATCCAGCTTGCGGAGGACTTTGAATCTCCAAAACGAATAATTGAAATAAATTACTATGGAAGGTTATGTTAATGATCAGAACAGGGTTTGAGAAAAATAAACCTGGCAATAGTTCAAAGGATAGACTGAAGATTAAGAGATAGGAACAATTGTTTAGAAACCAATCCAGGTGAGAATCCCCAGATTCTCCAAAGCTACGTGAATGGAGAATAGGGGGCTCTCATGACAATTTCTATTGGTGTGAATGAAGTGCACAGGAGAGGCCTGAGCGCATGGAGGCAGGATCGACCTATCCTTGATTCGTGGTGGTACTTCCACTCGGTAGTTAGATTTATAAATGAGGTCAGTGAGGCACTATTAGGGAGAGCCATTTTAACCTTCAAGGAAAGTTATAAAACACTTTCTGCTAGAAAGATGGTAAAACAGTTGCGGGGGGGCGGGGGTGGGAATCAATGTGTGGTGTAGGAAATAGCAAGCGGCGCAGAACTTTCTTTTGTGGTGAGGTATTTTAAGAAAGCCATTTAGGTGACTAATCTGTTTTCCCTTTCAAAGATAGTTCATTTAAATACAGCCGAATTAGATAAGGCACTCAAGGTCAAGATTGGACCTGTTTCTCGTTACCTTATAAAAATCCATGATAGCTATGATATCTAAGATCTGATACATTCATATCTAAGATCTGATATGTTCATAATGAGCTATGAGCTGATGCGTGGGTGTTGTCGCAACTCATTGCTTGGGGGAATTAAGCATGTCCTGTGTGACTCCGCTGGAGAGGACTCTGGGGAACTCAGCCGGCTGTCCCCTGGACTTCACCCCATCTGCCTTTTCCCTTTGTTGATTTTGTTCCATGTCCTTCTGTTGTAATAAATCATAGCCATGATTTATTTTTAACAAAAGCAGGAATAACATTTCTCATTGTGTCACTAACTCAAATTTCTCAGTGCAAATCAAATTAACACTATAGCTTGTTTCTCCAATAATTAAAAAGAAGTAATTTCAGAGTGAATTATTTATTTAGAAAACAAATAACTTTATCACCGTGCTTTAAGGATATAAAGGGCCACGAGGAAGCGGTAGTCAGAGTAAAAGCCAGCTACTGGGGATGTCATGCTGCTCTGTCAGATTCCCAAGCACAGTGTCTCCCTTCCCCGCCTCCTTCGCCACATTCCACTCACATTGGCCTTCTTTCTGCACTTCAAACATGCTAAGTGAGTCCCCATTTCAAAACTACCTGGAATGCTCTTTCCGAGATTTTCACATGGCTGCCTCCTTCTCATCATTCAGTTTTTTAAATGAATATCTTCTCCCCAGGGAGGTATAGCAGATGCTGCTGGCAGCCCTGCCCACGTTCCCCTTAACGGGCTGCATATTCATCCCCAGATGCTGTGGGTGTTGGCTGCTCACGGCTCAGGCCTTTGTCCTTTTATGGAACATTGCCCTTAGCTGACAGGAGCCTCCTCACCTGGCACTGGTCCTGGAGATAATGGCTGAAAGTCATGTCCTCCACCCAAGGGAGGGCCCTGGACAGAGACTAAGTGATGAAGGATGTAGCTGCCTCCTCACCTCTGGGTGGGACAACTTCTGCGGTGCCATTCACAATTCAGGGCTTCCCATGGGATCAGGCTGAGACTAGACTTCTTCTAAAGCCATCTTGGCTGAACTTCCTCCCCTGCTCGCTCCTACTTTTTTCACTCCCTGATAGGTTTATCCTCAAGATCACTTAAGCAGGAATTCCCTCCTCAGGCTCTGCTCACAGAGAACATGACCTAAGACAGCTGGTGACAGAAGTGGTCCTAGGAAGCTGACTAGATCTAGATGTTGGCATTGGATAACTCATCCACTAGATGGCAATGGGAACCTGGTCATTGGTGGTGGGTGAACTGATTAGTCCTTGACTTGCTGTAGTGGTTCGGTTGCTAAGATTTTTACCTGCAGTGAACTGGGACGAAATATAGGTAGAAGAGCCTGCGTTAAATGGTGCAATGGCTCTGGCATTTAACATGTATGGGGAAAACAAGGGGCAGCTTGGTACACAGGACAACTTGTGCTATTTTTGCAATTTCTTGTGAGTCTGCAGTTGCTTTAAAATAAAAAGTTAAAAATAAAAACAAATAAATGGCACTAATGTGAAAACAATATTGTATCCTACGTGGAATGGTAGACATTAGTACCATCCTCAAGGACTTAAGGGATTCAGAGACAATAGTTTCCACATATCTCCATTTAATTCAATAGCTCAATCTCTACAAAAACCAAATGAATTATGGCAGATGACAAGGACTACCAGAAACTCAGCCAAACAGTAGCCCCAATTGAAGCTGCTTGACTGACTTTGGTATCTTTACTAGAACAGATTAGCATAGTCTTTGGTATCTGGTGTGCAGCTGTAACTGGCAAATAGATTCTTTTCTATACCTATCAGAAAAGTGAATCAGAAACAGCTTGCATTCACAAAGAATGGATAATAGTATACATTCACGGCTTCTCCCCAGGGCTGCTTTAACTCTGCTACTCTCTGTCATAATGTAGTCTGAGGGGATCTGGATCATATGGACATCCCACAGAATCTCATATTGGTCAGCAATATTGATACCATGATGTTAATCAAACCTGATAAGAAGGAAATGGCAAATGCTCTGGGATTCTGGTAAGAAACATGCACTTCAGAAGGTGGAAGGTAAATCCTAAAATGATGAAGGAGCCTACCACATTGGTGACATTTTTAGAGGCACAGGGTTCTGGGGCATACCAGGACATCTCCTTTCTGGTAAAGCACAAGTTATTGCACCTTGTGCCTCCTACCACTGAGAAAAGAAGCACAGAGCATGGTAGGTATTTTGGAGACAGTATTTATCACATTTGGGGACGGCTCTGACCTGTTTATTGGGGGATGAGGAAGGTTACCAGTTTAAGTGGAACTCAGAGCAGAAAAGGGCTCTGTGGTGAATCCAGGTTGCAGTATAGGAACACTGCCACTTAGGCCATGTGACCCAAAAGATTCTAGCATACTAGATGTATCTGTGGTAAATAAAGATGCTGTGTGAAATACTTGGGAAGCCCAAATATGAGAGTTGTAGGGCGGACTCCTAGAGTTCTTGGGCAAGGCCATGCCACCTGCAGCAGAGAACGATACACCATTCAAAAAACAGCTTCTGACACACTATTGAGACCTAGAAGTGACCATCTGATTATGACACATCAAGTGATTATGATACTAGAGCTGCCCACCAGGAGCTGGGTTTGGTCAGACCTACCAAGTCATAGGATTGGGTTCACCAGCAGCATTCCATCACAAGGTGGAAACAGTACATCTGAAACTGAGCTCAAGCAGGGCCTAAAAGCGTAACTAAGCTGCACAAACAAGTAGTTCAGGATGACATATCTGCTGCCACTCTTACATCAACACTTTCCCTTCAGCTCATATCTATAGCTTCTAGAAGTTTCCCTAAGATCAGCTGATGGAGAAGGAAAAATCCTCATCTTGGTGTGTTAACATAGGTTGAAAATAGATTGCTGCTTACTCCAGCCCACTTGGGCTGAAAAATGGTGATAGAGGAAAATTCTCCTGGTGGGTAGAGCTTCAGATGGTGCTCCTGGTTATCTACTCTTTGTGGAGAGAAAACGGCCCTCAGACAAAGTGATACACAGATTCATGGGCAGTGGCAAATGGCCTGGCTGGGAAAGAGCAAGACTAGAAAATCATGAAGAAGTAGGTCTGGAGAAGACGCATGTGCATAGATCCATAGGAGTGGGCAAGAAGCACTGGTTAATGTCCACCAGAGGATAGCTACTGCAGATCAGGCACAACCAACCAAGGGACAGGAAGAGTCACCCAGCAGATGCCAACTAGCTCCTATCCTCAGCCACACCAGCCCTTGCACAGTTGGCTTATGAACAGAATAGCCTTGGTGGCAGCAATGGGAGTTATGCATGAGTTCAATAGTGTGGCTTTCCTCTCCTCAAAGCTGATCTAGGTACTGCTACTGCTGCCCATCCAAACACCAGTAACGAAGAGCAACGCTGAGTCCTCCTCACAATGCAACCCCTTGAGAGAACCAACAGCTACTTGGTGGCAAAATGATTATATCAGATTCCCTTCATGCTGGAAAGAGCAACGACTGATCATCCTGGACATGACTGTATTTATCATAACCTGAGGACCATCTGCGACAATCAAGGTTGGAGTTTGTTCTAGTAATCTTCCTCGTATAACAACCCAGAAATTGCACCAGGCAGAATCCTGGAGGACCTGCAATCAGATGAAGTCACATTAACGTGAGAAACAGTTGGCTCTGAGCGGTACAAAGGATAGACTGTAGCAGGTGATATTAGTGTCTTCCTAAATCCCCTTTAAAGGCTGGTGTGCCAGAGCTGGCTGCTAATGGCTCACACCTGTGCTCTTACCCAGAGGTTTACATTTGGCTGAAGGGAGGTACCTAAGTCACAGACAACTGGGAGGCTAAGGCACTTCCCACCCCAGGGATAGGCTGGGGTCAGTGACTGACTGACTGATGCAGGAGTATAGGCCCAGCGCCCTTGCTTCTGGGAGGGTTCACTAAACATTTGTAGTTCTCCTTCCACAGAGTACAGAGGCAACTGTCCAGCCACAGACTGCATTTCCCAGCCCCTCTTGCAACTAAATGGGACCATGTAAATAGTTCTCACCAATAGAGTTTGGGAGGGGTGAGGTGTATTCTCTCCAGACCAAGATTAAGAAGCCTTCTCTACTTGTTCTTTCCCCGTCCTTCTCCTGCATGCAGAGGACGTGGAAATCCGGGAAGGTAGTCCACTAGATAAAAGGAGCCTGGGTTCCTGGGTCACCATGGGGAAGACTGCTACCAATCAGGAACACTTGTACTGTTAAATGAGTGAGAAATAAACTGTAATAGTGTTTAGTCGCTGAAGTTTGTGGGTTGTTTTGTTACAGCAGCTGACATTACCGTAACTAGTATACTCTCTATCTGTGAACTCTCATGGGATTCTTGACATACTAGGAAGTTGAACTGGATGCTTCTGAAGGTCCCTTCTGACACAGATTCTCTGGTACATTTCCTCTGAAAAATGACTGAATTATTTACGAGTTATTGTACTTGAAGTTTGCATTGTTACATAGAGTCACTTTATTATCCTATAGTAAACATAGCAGAGTTCAAAACCACTGGATTAGAAGAAGTGGATCCCAGTTCTGCTTCCTCCACCAGCCTGTTATAGACTCTAGTAAAGTATAGCTTTACCTTTCTGAGTTTCAGTTTCATCAACCGTAAAACACAAATGAAATGCAATGTGAGAGAGGACAACATGGCCTCTAAGGTCCTTTTTTGCTCTTGTATTTAGTGACTCTCTGTGTTATATTAAAATAAAATCTCTTCAAGAAATGTACAGAGTCCGGCCCGGTGGTGTAGCGGTTAGGTTTGCGTGTTCTGCTTCCGCAGCCCAGGGTTCGCCAGTTTGGATCCCGGGTGCAGACATGGCACCCCTTGGCAAGCCATGCTGTGGTAGGCGTCCCACATATAAAGGTCACCTGAGGAAGATGTGCATGGATGTGAGCTCAAGGCCAGTCTTCCTCAGAAAAAAGAGGAGGATTGGCAGCAGATGTTAGCTCAGGGCTAATCTTCCTCAAAAAAAATAAAATTAAGTTCCCATTTAAAAAAAAAGAAAAAAAATGTACAGCAACAGGTCTTTATAGACTGGGAGAAATGGGAGCACAGAACTTCAGTGCCTTAAATGTTGCACTAAACTTAACCTATAACAAACCCTTTAATCACAGGGTATCTTTTATTATTGGACTTCAAAATTTGGAGAAGAGTCAAAGACACTAGGTTTGTTGCTTTTGGCTCTAGACGTAGTCAAGTTGTCTCAAACAGCACAAATACTCCATTCAATTAAGGCCGTAATCGAGGATGATTTGTTTCAGAGGAGTGGGAAATGGTGCCAAGTGAGTCCAGTGGGAAATGGCTGTGTTTGCAATGCCAAGAAATGCTCCAGGGCACCTGGCCATGACCATGTCAGTGACACACAGCCCACACTGAGAATGAATACAACATTAAGCTATAGGCTGATTAAAGTTTCATTTCCTGTATAAGTCAATAGGCATGGTTATGTTCCAATAAAACTTTGTTTACTGGTTTCAGTAATTATCTTTTAAAAATTAACAAACCTAAAGAGAGTCGTTTAGAAGGCACAAAATTATTAAAGAAAAAATTCCACAAGCTACTACAGACAAATCTGTTTCTCTGATAAATAAGTCTGAAATTCTATGTCTCTGAATCACATAGACTTTCTTTTTCTATACTGGCCCAGGCATTTGATCTCAATATTTGCGTGAGAAACCTAGGCTGAGTGTAATATGGAAGGAACTGGAAAGTGTCTGGGCTCTCTCTGTCCTTTTTCTGTGCTGCCTTTGTCTCACCCATTGTATAATACGCATATTTTCATTGGGCTGATGAGCAATCCTCAGAGGTTGGAGGAGCTGCTGGATTCAGTTTAGGCTGTTGGATTATGCCTTCCTGAACAGCCATGAAAACCTTTGTCAAATTCTGGGGCTTCAGCAAATTCTAGCAATGACATCCTGTAAAGCATTTCAAGGGACAGAAAAGGCAGATAATCTCCTCAGCCTTTTTACCAAGCATCGGGCTCCTTTCGCCTCCTCACAGCCCCGGCTCCCCGATGTTGGGCTGTTTATTCCTTATATTCCTGCATAAAGAGACCAGCTCTTTGCTTAAGCACCGAGAGCTAAGGCGTTGCTGGTTTTCTCTGCTGAGGATCTATGGAATAATCTCAAAATCTCCTTTCATACAAATACATCAAACCACCAGAGGACAAGTTGAAGGATCTGAGACCTGGTTCCACAAGGCGTCCGCAGCATGCTATTGAGGATCACCTCGACTTAAAATCTCAGTACCATCTGCCCCCTCTCTTTTCCCTTTTACGAACCAAGCACTTGCCAATTTATGTTATTCAACGTTTTGCATATCAATTCTTTCTAAGGCCACCGTCCCCATCTTCAGGCTCCTCCACTGACACTGCAGCACTCAACTCTAAACTGCCTTTCCAGCCCCAGTGCAACTTCAACATGCTAGTAGACTAAGCATTTAAAATCCATTTCCCATCATATTAATTTCTGCTCATTTCGTCTCAGTGCATACATAATTAAGTGTAAGCTTGCCCTCACATCTCTTAAAACTAAGCTCAAATTTACATTTTCCAACATTAATTTCCTAGTACCTATTTCACACATCTAACTCTAATACAAGTATCTGGAAAAGCTGAAGCTTTCTTACGTCTGTGCCTTTTTTCATACTATGCCTTGATTCTCCTTTGAAACTTTTTCCACGTGAATAGGGTCTGGTTTTGATTTTTCTTTGCAACCTCCACTGGTCCAAGTGCAGAGCCATTCATATAGCTAGTTTTCAGTACACTTTTGTGGAACTGAATTAGAAAATAAATTCCCTTGGGTACAATTCAAGATCCATTCCATCATAGTTATGCGACAGGCACTGGGCTAGGGATACAAAAGTGAACATTCCAGGAATAAATCCTTGCCCTCATGGGGCAGGGGTACGGGAGGAAGACATTAAACAAATAAATAAGAGACAGATAGAATGCCATATGGGATGTGAGCTGCAGAGAAAAGTAGAGTGGCAAGGAGGACAGGGAGTACCAGAAGTGGTTGAGATGGGGGTGAAATTTTCAAAGGGTCATCACAGGGCGTCCCACTGAGAAAGTGCCATTTGAGGAAAATACTGGCAGTGGCAAGGGAATGAACTTGTGGCTACTGAGGGAAGAGCATTCTAAAGATAGGCAAAAGACACGCAACAGCCCTGAGCCAGGAACTTTTGATCTTCTACTAATAAGTAGCAAGGAGAGCAGGATGAGCCAGCCAGTGTACGGTAGGAGATGAGGCGGGAGGGTCTCAGTGGACAATAAGCCATTGTGAGGACTTTGACTTTTTCCCTGAACCAGATAGGGAGACTCTGCAGGGCACTGAGCAGAGCGTTCAATGATCTGTGTTATATTTTTAAAAGATCTCTCTGACTGCTTGAGAGTAAACTGTGTAGGCCAGGGTAGAAGCAGGGAAACCATTCTGAAGCTTCTATGATAATCTGCAATGATGACTTGGACCAGGCTGGTGGTGAAGGTTATGCAAAGAGGTCAGATTCTAGAGATATTTAAAAAGTAGAGCTGATAAGAACTGCTGATGGATTGAATGTGGGATGTGAGAGAAAGAGAGAGCCAAGGACCATTCCAAGGTTATCCTCGAGCAAGCAGAAGAATAAAGTTGGCACTTACCGAGATGGGGTAGACGATGGGAGCAGCAAGTTTTAGTGGGTGGGATCGGGGGAAGATTAAGATTTTTATTGTTACCAGCGATAATTTGATAGTCCTGGTTTCATCCAAAATTCTCATTAAAATATTCTTTTCTAGTATACCCTGGATTTTATCTAAAAGTCTTTTTCTCCTAGTGTTCTTATAAGACAAATCTTAGAAACCAAGTATGGTTGATAAACTAAACTACATTCTAGAAATTAGCATGACAAAAACTACCAAAAGCAAAGTCTAAATACAAATGACAAATTGTGAAAAAAATATTTGTAGCTCATATTAAAATACTAGATTTCCTAATATATAAAGAGCTCCTACAAATAGATAAGATACAACAACCCAATGAAAAAATAAACAATGAACATGTACTGATAGTTCATGGGAAAAAAATGCACTCTGAATGCCTTTTAAACACAAGACACTCAACGTCATTCATAATAGCAAGTTAAAGCTATAATTAGATAATTCCCTCCCTATCAGATTGATCAAGATCAAAAAGGTTAATAACTCAGGACATTGGCTAGAGTAAAGAGAAATAAGCATTCTCATACATCAATTTGCAATTTAGCAACATCTATCAATATTTTAAATGCATACCCTCTGACCAAACAATTTGACTTCTAGCTGTGTGTTCTGGAGATGTAGTTACACATTTCTGAAAACTCACACACACACAAGGTTATGTATTACAGCATGGTATGTACTAAAAAAAGATTGGACACAACTTACATATACAATCATAATAGAGTAATGGTTAAATAAATTGTGGTATATCCATTGTAAACATCCATTAAAAATAATGACAGCTTTGCAAAACATATTATTAAGAGATAAATATGTTATTAAAAGAAAAAAGCCAAGTGAAGAATGATTTGTGTAGTAAGCTATCATGTTTAAAAAAAAACACAAGAGATGGACAGAATACATGCACGTATGTTTATACCTGCATGGACCATCTCTGCGAGCATATGTGGCAAACTGATAAATATGATTGCCTCTGGAAAGTAAATGGGTGGCTGGAGAATAAGGATGGGAAGAAACTTACTTTTGAAATCAGCTGTTTTAGATCGAGTTTGCTGGAAACAGACACTGAGACAAAAAGGAGTGCAGACGGTTTACTGGGGAGGGCTCTTAGGAGATGCACCTGCAAGGGAGTGAAGAAGGCAGCGTGGGTAGAGGGAGACATTGACCCATGATGTAGATGCAGCTGAGCCTCAGCCTGTCCTACAGTCCTGTGGTGAGCTCCGGAACTGGGATGGTCCTTCAGCATCGTCCCAGATGAGGCCAGGAAACCAGGACTTTGTATCCCTGCCTCAGCCAGTCGTTGGCCTGGGGCTGCCCTCTGGGAGGGACGTAATCTTGGGGGAGACAGCTCCCAGGAGCTAATGCCATTCCCACCAAAGTTCCCAAAAGCAGCTATGGTTTCCTGAGCCCTAAAGAGGGGATCAAGGCGGAATACCTTAGAATCTATTCCAAAATGACTAAATATAATATTTTGGGTGGGGCGGGCAAGGAGCTAGTACGCTACTCTGAAATTTTAAGAGACTTGGACCAAAGCCCCCATCTGAATGTGTCTTTGGAGGCTGGGAGCACTCTTTTTTGATAGCCTACTCTGACATTGCTGTTTGACCTCCTGGTGCCCCCGTCTCATCCAGCAGAGTCCTTACGTTCTTTTTTTTTTTAAAGATTTTATTTTATTTTTCCTTTTTTCTCCCCAAAGCACCCTGGTACATAGTTATATATTTTAGTTGTGGGTCCTTCTAGTTGTGGTATGTGGGACGCCGCCTCAGCATGGCTTGATGAGCGGTGCCATGTCCGCGCCCAGGATTCAAACCGGTGAAACCCCGGGCCGCCCAAGCGGAGCACATGAACTTAACCACTTGGTCACCAGGCCAGCCCCTCCTTACGTTCTTTTAATGTCCCTATTTTCCTTCAGGTGACAGAAGGGAAAAGAGAAGTAAGCAAAGTAATTGTGACTTGAGAAAGCAATTTAGTACTCTATTTCAAATGAAAAATGTCATATTTTATCTCCCTGTCTAATTTTAGCTAGAGATTCTTGGTTACATCTAATTTGAATCCATTAAATTTTAAAATGTTTGGCATTCTTATCTTTTCCTTGTGCCTCTTTTCTTGATTATGAAATTAAAATGTTCATATTCAACCTAGCTTCTTCAGTAAACAAATGAGATTAAGAGAGATTTAAGAGACAAAGACAATCAGTGGAACTTATTTGCATCCTGAGGAAAAGAGGAAAAAGACCAGGGGCCAGCCCGGTGGCACAGCAGTTAAGTGCACACGTTCCACTTTGGTGGCCTGGGGTTCACCGGTTCGGATCTCAAGTGTGGACATGGTACCACTTGGCATGCCATGCTGTGGTAGGCGTCCCACATAAAAAGTAGAGGAAGATGGGCACAGATGTTAGCTCAGGGCCAGTCTTCCTCAGCAAAAAGAGGGAGATTGGTAGCAGTTAGCTCAGGGCTAATCTTCCTCAAAAAAAAAAAAGAAAGAAAAAGACCAGAGAAAATGAATAGTTTTGAGACAGGGAAATTTGCGCATGGACTGAGTGTTAGATTACACCAAGAAATTATTGACCATTTTATTAAATACGATTTCAAAAGTCTTTGTTACCAATTCATGTCGAATTATTTATCGGTGAAATAATATGTCTCTGATCTGTTTTAAATACTGTGGCTAAAAAGAGGGGCAGAGGAGTGATGGGATAGATGAAACAATATTGGTAAAATGTTGCTAATTGTTGAAGTTGAGGACAGACACATGGGGCTTAAACTGCTGCACTAGCTAATTTTGTTATATTTGAAATTTTCCATAATGAAAATGTCAAAAATTCACGTATCTAAAGACGTATATTAACTCTGTCACCTCCTTAAATTGTATCATTAAAAAAAAGAAAACCCACACCCATTCAAACGATAATTCTCCTTTGGCTTGATATAATTGGTGGGGTCAATCAGGCCTCTAATTAGATCAGGCCTCTAATTGCTCACGCATCACTGGCTGTGTTGCTCCATAACCTGACATCCTACCAATGCAATTTTCTACACCCGAGACTTTCAGAGATGACAGTCTAGGCTAAGAATTGTAGCTATGAAAAATAAGACAAAAGGAATTCTAGTGTTTTCCAGTACTTGTCAGAGAGAAGCCACATCATATATTTTTTAATCAGTAGAGTCCCATGTACTGGCATATCAACTTGTCCCACTAAATTAGTTTATTAATTTATTAATTAATTTGGGCAAGTTGAGGCTGCAGGAATGTATGCTCATTCTATACATTTCTGTTTCTTCCATGAATAAAACAAAACCTTACTTGAAGTTCATTTCTAAAAATAATTATGCTCCTATATTAAGCTTTCTGTGCTTTCAGAGTTCAGATTAATTATACTATTGAATGGTGCCTCTCAGGCATTTGGGTCTTTGGAACCCTTTTCATTCTTAAAAATTATTGAGGACCTCAAAAGAGTTTTCATTTATGTGGATTCTATCTATTGATATTTATTATATTAGAGACTAAAACCAAAATGAAAAATTAATTAATTAAGAAACTCACATGTTAACATGACGTTTTTAAGAAAATAACTATATTTCCCAAAATGAAAAACAATTTCATGAGAAGAGTGACCGAATTTGTACATCTCTTTAATGTCATCTTTAACTGAGGGCACCAGAGTCTCAGATCTGCTTCTGCACTCACTCTACTGCGGTGTCACCTGTCACGTAGCCCTCAGAGAACTCCATTGTACGCTAGTGTAAAAATGAGAATGAAAAAGGCAAATAACGTCTTATTACTATGCAGATCATTTGACCTCATGGACCCTCCCCTAAAGGTCTCAGGAACCCTCAGGGTCACACTTTGTGAACAGCTGCTGGATAATGCGTGTGTATTTAGGAAAGTTTGCCCACATGTGAAAGTTAGAGAGTGGACCCACCTGACTCCGACACCCATGGAGACCCAGCGATCTCAGGTCACTGGCCATCACCACAACCCACAACTTTTAAAACTCCCGAGAAAAGAACTCCTCAGAAACGAATCTTAAGAGAAAAACCCTTGTTGTTGTAGTCTGTTTGGGCTGCTGTAACAGACTACTGTAGACTGGCTGGTTTACAAACGTGAGAAATTTCTCACAGTTCTGGAGGCTGGGAAGGCCAAGATCAAGGTGCTGGCAGATTGGCGTCTGCGAGGGCCCGCTTCCCGGTTCAGATCAGACTTGTGGTCTTTTCACTGTGTCCTCACACCGGAGAAGGAGCAAGGAGCTCTCTGGGGTCTCTTTTATAAGGGCAGTAATGTCATTCATGACGGCTCCACCCTCAGGACCTAACCACCTCCCAAAGGCCCACCTCCACATACCCTCCACCTTGGGTGATGTACACTTAACATCTGAATTTGAGGGGGACACAGACATTCAGTCTATGGACCTTACCTAAAAAATATTCTAACCAGAGTTTAAGAAGGTTTTTAAACAGATTTAAAGTGCTCTCATGACTCAAACTTTTCTGAAAGAAAAGGAAATTAGCTTTAAACTTAATGCTTAATAGTAAAATGTTTGTTTATGGACTCCATTATGGCTTTTGTTGCCAGATATTTTATCTGCCCAACATTAAAAGCTTTCATTTTCCCAGGTAGTGCTTGGCACAGCTTGTGGTTTTAATTTTCTCGATGCATTATTTTCTGCATACTGCTTGTTATGGGTAGTATTTATTTCCACGCAGTAAGAGATGTTTAAACAACAAGCTATGGTTAACATTCTGCTAGTAATGCATTATATTTTAAAAAATAGCTTTATTTGCTTCGATTATAAAAGTGAAAGCTACTTACTGAAAAAAATTTAGGGAAAAAAAAAGAAAAAGCATCCAGAAAAATGTAAATAACAAAATGAAGATTACATATAATCCCAGCTTCCGGAGACAACCACAGTCAATATTTCGTGGTCTAGTCCTCCAGATTTTATTCTGCGTATCACAGTACACAGATAGGTGTCTTAGAATCAGTTGTAGCAAACAATTAAAATGCAACCCCTTTGCTTTAATGTTTGGAGTAAACTGAGGTGTGATGGTGACAGACATTACAAAAATACATGGCTGTAGCTTACATTAAAAGAGCATCTTGAGCCAGCCCTCATGGCCTGTGTTTGGGGTTTGGCGTGCTCAGCTCCGGCAGCTGGAGTTCAGCTCCCGGGCATGGAACCACACTGCTCGTCTGTCAGTGGCCTTGCTGTGGTGGCAGATCACCTGGAAGAACCGGAAGGACTTGTGACTGGAACATGCAGATGTGTACTGGGGCTTTGGGGAGAGGAAAAGAAAAAGAGAGAGGAAGATTGGCAACAGGGTGAATCTTTCCCAGCGAAAAAACAAAACCATCTTATGAATCTAGGAACTCACTGTCAGAATATTTTTTTTCATAATTTACTAAGGCTATCAAGAGTTAATTTATTGGTGCTATTAATCCATCTAAACTTTGCTCTCAACGTCAAATTCACTGTCATGGAAAAATAAGCCAGAGTCTACCAATTTGTTGGCAAGTCTGTAGCTTTGCAAATTATAGGGTCTGATACACAGATCACATAATTTTATACAGATGCTGTGCTAAAAGAAGTGTCTGATGAGACCTTCCAAATTAACCAGCTATGTTCTTGTTTGTCTCCTTGTTTAGCTTACCACATTAATTACCCTTTTCATATATTTTCTCTGAAGTGTTCATCCTGTCATTCTCTGAACAGATGGTCCCCTGAAGTTACCTCATTCAGGATAGGGTAATTAAGCTTGAAAATTAGGATACGAAACATGGTCCTGTCTTCCATAAGAAATGCTACAAAATCCTGCGGAAGGAGTGGATTTAAACAAAGTGTCTTCAGGTATATTGTGCTTAAAACAGAGAGTGGAAGAGGCCCATGCTGGGTAAAACAGGTTACAAGAACAGAAGCTGTTGTTCCTGTATTTCCAGTTAGTAAGAGAAGACCTTCCAGAACTCACCGACTATCCAGCTACATGAGGTTTTTAGTGATAGATGCCAAGGGAATATTTCAGATTTTTCTAGGGCCTGAACTTTCCGCATGAAACTTTTGGATTACCAGACAAGACAATTATGAAGCATTTGCTGCTTTGGTATATTAAATGTCTGGTTTAAGTCAGACATTTGGAAGTTGCGTTAAATCTTCAAGGTGTAAAGTTTAGTCTAGTCTAGTTGATGAATCTATACAGTGATGGTCAAAAGGGATAAATCCCCATCCTAAAGTGTGTTTTGGAAATTTGTAGGGATCTTTGTATCCCTCATAATGACTGGAGGATGCTACACTAGCATTTAATGCATGGGGACCAGGAATGTTAAACCACCTGCAGTGTGTGGAAATGTCTCACACAGCAAAGAATTATCTTCATTTTGCACAATTTTCCAGTGTTCCACCAGAATACACCCACTGTAAATATAAGTCAGTGGTAATTTGGTAGACTTTAACAATGAAGAGTTTGTTGCTTTTATAAGAAGTTACAAGAAACCCCTGTAGTTTCGGAGAAGGTGGTATGGAGAAGGAAACACAAATGGATTAAAGACATAGACTTTGAATAATTTACTAACTCGCAGCTTCCTTCTTATGTGATGTATGATTATAAGTCTAAAAAATATGTATGTAAATAAACTGGAAAGGGAGCTATTAGTACTGATTGAATAATTTCCTTTTTAAAAACATTGCATTTGTTATTACTGATGACACATGGCAGGCATCCCAATGTGCCACTTGTACAGTGTTGAAATTATGCAGTGGCATGAAAAAGTGTTTTGTAAATCTGTAGTTTTGGAACTCTGACTGTCTTGATGGGGTCTATTAACATTACCAACTTATGCATTTGCAGGAGTATTATACCTCATTTTCTCCACTAAGACAGTATGTCTTGGCACATTATCCTAACTTCATTTAAATTTCTTTCTCTTATCATCTACAAATATGAATCACATTTGTTCATATTTCATCTTGCTGTTTTTCTTGCATGAAATATCTCCAATCCTCTTACTTCTCTTCAATCCAATCCTGTCGATTACAAGGAGTTGCAAGGATCCAAGCACCTCATATGTTTCAGTGCTTCACTACTGCTCAAACGCCCCTCTGTGAGCTTATCAGAACTGCCGAATCTCTGCCCCTCCAGGACTACCGAATCAGGATCTGCATTTTTGACAAGATTGCCAGAGCATTCACATCTACAACTAAAGTTTGAGAGGCACTGTGATAACGTAGCCATGCCCTATGGTTCATGCATTGAAATATTGAAAAATTACATAATATTTTATAATAAATTGTGTTATGGGCTGAGTTGTGTCCCCTCAAAGTTCACATGTTGAAACTCCGACCCCTAGTCTCTCAGAATGTGACTGTATTTGGAAACATGGCCTTTACAGAGGTGAGTAGGTTAAAATGAGGCCCTTAGGGAGGGACTTAATCCACTCTGACAGAACAGAAAGCCCAAAAATAAACCCACACCTATATGGTCAGTTAATTGATGACAAAGGAGCCAAGAATATATAATGGGGAAAGACAGTCTCTTCAGTAAGTGATGTTGGGAAAACTGGACAGCCACAAGCAAAAGAATGAAGCTGGACTCCTATCTTACACCACACACAAAAATCAACTCAAAATGGATTAAAGACATGAATATAAGACCTGAAACCATAAAACTCCTAGAAGAAAACAGAGAGGGTAAGTTCCTTCACATTGGTTCTTATTGTTCCTTTCCCTTCTACTGATTTAGAAAGCATACATGCGATTTATTTTTCTCACAGGTAATCCCTAAAATTTAAATATTCATATATTATTTGACAAAGCCAAAAACGGATGCTTTTGTTCTCCTCCTGAACAATTCGAGAACTCTGGTGTACTCTAATTCGGGTGCACGCCCATCTTTACACGTTATGGCTGCCTAGTGTTTTAGTACATCCCTCTTGATCCAAGAGTTATGTAAGAGGATTTGTTTTCTTTACATATTTGGGTAGAAGGGCCTTTATTCTGTGAGAACATTAGAGAGTCTAGTTTCAGTGTAGTGTGATTAAAGAACGTGGCTGATATTCAGGGTTTTTTCTTGACCAACATATGGTCAGTTTTCAATGGGCACTTGAAATGAAGGTGTGTTATCTATTTTAAGGGAACACAATATACCATGTTTCATTAAATCTAAGCCACTATTTTCTTTCTCTTACATTTTAAAATCCCTGATTGAGATTCATTTTTCGATTCTGGCTTCTTATAATTACTTTTGGCCAGATGGCATTCACAGAGCGGTTGTTTTTGCTGGCACACGCACAACCTTGGCCACAGCTGTTTATATCATCGACACTTCAACTCTGTTGTGTTTACATTGCTGGTTCTATACATGTTGGCTTTCGTTACCGTTTTAAATGTGGTTGAAAAGATTACAGTATGTTTTGGCATTGAAACTAAAAGTTATTGGATACACAGAAAGGCTTGGAAAATAAAACAGAAAGGTGTAAATTTGATATTAGTAAGGCAAATATTGTTGATGGAAGAGCTACTATAATTCCACAGTTTCTTGCAAAAAACAACCAAAGACTTTAGAGAACCTTAAAACAATAAAGGACAATAACTATGAGCAGATGAATCTGTGTGATGTTTTCTTCCTGAGATATGCTCAAGAGGATACCTGTTGTACACCAAACAAAGCAACTGAATTTAGGAGAAATTGCCAAATCCCTCAAAATAGATGAAATAAATTTAATAACAACCAGAGGATAGTGAGACTTCTTCATGTACTTTGCAGGGTTATAATTAAGACATTGTGTCATAGGTTAACTGATAGCATTTATTTTCTCAGTGCTACTTAAAAAAAGATATGTTTTACGATTGACTGCATCTTCCATTCAATGAAATGTGATATATTGTCCAGCTCTACCTTATTATGTGATTTCTGTTGTCTCTATCTTCACATCCTTTTAAAAAATTTATTTGATCTGTTCTAGACCCAGAGATGCAAATTAAAGTCTTCTAATATAGGAGACATTACTACTTCTATCTAGTAAATATTACTGCTAACATCTACTTCCTCTTGTATCTCCTGTTATTTCTGCTCTTCGAATATTGCTACCATGCTTTAAGTGCATATATATTTGTAACTATTATATCATCAATGTAAACCGTATCATTTAATATTATAAGTAGGCTTATTTAGTCTCATTTCATGCTTTTTTTCCTATAAATTCCTTTTGCTTGATATTAAGATTGCAACTCTCGCTTTTTTTTTATTTGCACTTGTCTGGTTTACTTTTGTCCTTCCTTTTATTTTCAACCTTTGGGAGTCAATTTTTAAGTGTGTTTCTTTTACATGCTATAGAATTTGGGTTTTTACTTTGTGACCTACTCTGAAAATCTGTTTATTTCTAAAAGATAAATAAGCACATTTCATTTTTTGATGTGAGAGACATATTTGGTCTTTTTTGTGTCATTTTCTTTTATATTTTCTGTTTTTATAATTTTCGAATTCTTGCCTGATGTAACTTGTTTTCTTTGCTTTTCCAATAATTCTGATATTTGGAGAAGTTTGTGTTTTTGTGACCTTTATAATAAAAAATGGTTACTTTAGAAAACATATGATTTTGCAAATTATATATGAAATAAAGGAATTGTATCCAGAGTATATAAAAGACTCTTACATTTCAATCATTAAAAGACAAAAATACTTGGGGCCAGCCTGGTGGCGCAGTGGTTAAGTTTGCATGCTCTGTGTTGGTGGCCTGGGATTTGCAGGTTTCGATCCCAGGCGCAGACCTACACCACTCATCAGCCATGCTGTGGCGGTGACCCACATGCAAAATCGAGGAAGACTGGCACAGATGTTAGCTCAGGGCAAATATTCCTCAAGCAAAAAGAGGAAGATTAGCAACAGATGTTGGCTTAGGGTGAATCTTCCTCAACAACAACAAAATGGAAAAAGGATTTGAATAGACATTTCCCCAAAGAAGACATGAATGGCTAATAAATACATGAAAAGATGCCCAATAGCATTAGTATTAGGGAAATGCAAGTGAAACACATAATAAGATACTACTTTATAGCCCCTATGTTATGGACTGAATGTTTATGATCCCCTCAAATTTGTGTGTTGAAACCCTAACCTCCTGTGTGACTATATTTCGAGATAGAAGCTTTATGGAAGTAATTAAGATTAAATGAGGTCATAAGGCCAGGGCCCTGATCTGATAGGATTAATGTCTTTATAAGAAGAGGAAGAGAGACCAGACCGCTCCCTCTCTGCACACACACAGAAGAGGTCATGTGAGCACACAGAGTGATGGTGCCGCCTGCAAGTCAGGAAGAGAGTCTCCCAGGAAACAAATGCGCTAGTATCTTGGGCTTGGACTGCCCAGCTTCTAGATCTAAGAGAGATTTTCTGTTATTGCAGCCATTCGGTCTATGGTATTTTGTTTGGCAAGTTGAACTAATACACTCCTGAATAGCTATAATCAAAAAGACATAATAATGGGTGTTGTTGAAGATGTGGAGAATTAAAACCCTCAAACCTTGCTGGTGGGACTGCAAAATGATGCAACCACTTTAGAAAACAGCCTTTAAGTTCCTCAAAATGTTAAACATAGACTTCCTATATGACCCAGCAATTCTACTCCTAGGCACCTACTCAAGGGAATTGTAGGTGTGGAAAATATATGTTCACACAAAAACTTGTACATGAATGTTCATAGCAGCATTATTCCTAATAGCTAAAAAGTGGAAATAACTCAAATGTTCATCAATGGATGAATGGATAAACAAAATGTGGTATATCCAGACAATAAAATACCATTCATTATTGAAAAGGAATGAAGTACTGGTACGTGCTACAACCTAGATGAAGTGTGAAAACATTATGCTGAGTGAAATAAGACAGACACAAAAGGACAAATACTGTATGATTCTCCTAACATGAGATACCTAGAATAGCCAAATTCAGAGAAAGAAAGTAAAATAGTGGTTACCAGGAGCTGTGGGGGAGAGGGAAATAAGGAGTGACTGCTAATGGATTTGGTCTTTTCTGAGTGACAGAAATGTTCCAAAATTCCATTGTGGTGATGGTGGCACCGCTCTGTGAAAACCGCTGAATTGTATACTTTAAGTGGGTGACCGTTATAGTATGTAAATTATATCTCAAGAAAACTGTTGGAAACCAAAAAGAAAAGAAAATAGATTTTTTTTTCCTAATGAAAAACGTAATTTAAATTTCTATAACTTTCAAACATGGAAAAATATTATAAATAATACGTAAAACTGACGGGGCTATAATAATATCAGATAGAAAAGACTACAAGGAAAAACGCATTACTAGGCTTAAAAAGGATCACTGCATATTAATAAATGGCTCAATTCAGGTAGAAAACGTACAAGTTCTAAACTTTTATACACTTATTAAGGTTGCACCAAATACATACAGCGAAATTCATTAGCACTATGAGGGAAAACGGGATAATCCACCCATCTGAGAAAGAGATTTTAATACACCTTTCTCAGTAAGTGACCCTAAAAGCAGAAAAATTCAGCAGGAGTATAAAAGGTTTAAGTAACACAATTAATAAGCCTGATCTAACGGGCATAAAACCAGACAAATTCTTCTCAAGCACATACGGAACATTTTAAAGATTTTTATATGTGCTAAGCCACAAAATAAAACTCAAAAACTGTCCAAAAAAACCCACAATCTCTGTCTGTAACACATATAAATTCTAACTCCATATTTTAAAAAATAATAAATTTTTAAATTAAAAAATTAAATCTCAAAGACGATTATTTGAAAAGAGCAAAAATTTGCTACCCTCTGCAGGATAGATAAAGAGAAAAAAGAAGGAAAACACAAATAAACAACATTATGAATGAAAAAAGAGACATCCTTTCAGTATAGATGTAGGAGAGATTAATAAGAAAGGAGGGGGCCGGCCCGGTGGCACAGCGGTTAAGTTCGCGTGTTCTGCTTCCACGGCCCAGGGTTCTCTGTTTCCGATCCCAGGTGCAGACATGGCACCTTTTGGCATGGCCATGCTGTGGTAGGTGTCCCACATAGAACATAGAGGAAGATGGGCACGGATGTTAACTCAGGGCCAGTCTTCCTCAGCAAAAAGAGGAGGATTGCCAGCAGATGTTAGCTCAGGGCTGATCTTCCTCAAAAAAAAAAAAAAAAAAGAAAACATAGGAGAATATGTTCTTGATGTTGGAAGAGAGAAAGATCTCTGAAACAGGACATAAAATACACTAACCACAAAAGAAAAACTTATAAAATAGACTATTAATTCCTAAAGCTCCTATTCATCAAAAGATACTATTAAGAGATGATGAAAGCAATTCACAGAAGGAGAGAAGATGTTCATTGTACATCTAGCTGATAGAGGACTTGTATCTGGAATATATAATAACTCTTACAAATTAGTAAGAAAAAGACAGACAATCCTAACAGAAAAATAGGGACATGATTTAAACAGTAACTCCTCAAAAAAGGATATCCAAATAGCCAATAAGCATTTGAAAAGATGTCTGACTTTATTAGTAGTCAGGGAAATGAAAATTAAATCATAGTTAGATACCCACAAAAATGGCTAATATTAACAAGAAAGGAAACCAAGGGTTGACAAGGCCATAGAGGAACTGGGATTCTTGAACATTCCTGGTGAGAGTGTAACTCAGTTCAACAACTTTGGAAAATTTTTCGGCAATATCTATTAAATCTGAGCATATTAATCTCCTACATCAGAAATTTCACTCCTAAGTATACACCCAGCAAAACTTCTTACATACATCACCAGAAGACGTGAACTAGAATTTTCATGGCGGCACTACTTGTAATAGCCCCAAACTGGAAACAATCCAAAAGCCTAGCAACAACAAAATGAAAGAACCAACTGTGACATAGTCACACAATGGACCAACACAGAGGAATAAAAAAGATGAACCACTCACGTACCTTTCTCAGGAGGCTGCCAGAGGAAGTGGCCTTCCATAAGGGAGTAAACCAAGATAGAGGAAGATATTGTGTATATTCTGAGAAACCAAGGATCCAACACAATAGAGAGACACAAGGATTCTCCAGAGGCCAGCCCTGTGGCGTGCAGTTAAGTGCACCTGTTCCGTTTCAGCGGCCCAGGGTTCGTTGGTTCGGACCCCGGCTGCGAACATGGCACGGCTTGGCAAGCCGTGCTGTGGTAGGCGTCCCACATAGAAAGTAGAGGAAGATGGGCACAGATGTGAGCTCAGGGCCAGTCTTCCTCAGCAAAAAGAGGAAGATTGGGGGCAGATGTTAGCTCAGGGCTAATCTTCCTCAAAAAAAAAAAAAAAAAAAAAGGGATTCTCCAGAAAGATGATGAAAGAGGATTGCAGAGCAAGAGCTACTCAGCACGCCTGGAGGGCCACGTATCCTGGCCAGAGCTCACTGGGAAGCTCCAGGAGGGGTTTCTTCACAAAGAAGGAACTGACTGAATACCTCATGGATCTGACCTTCTTGAGAAGAGAATTTCAAAACTGGGGTAAAGTTTGGGGTTTGCTATGGTCTGAATGTTTGTGTTCCTCCAAAATTCATATGTTGAAATCCTAACCCATAAGGGCGATGGTGTTAGTAGGTGGGGCATTTGAGAGGTGCTTAGATCGTAAGGGGGGAGCCCTCATGAATATGATTAGTGCCATTATAAAAGAGACCGCACAGAGGCCCTCGGCCCCTTCAGCTGGCTACGAGAGGATGCAACGAGAAGTCTGCAGTCAGGAAGAAGGCACTCACCCGACCGCGTTGGCACCCTGATCTGACTTCCAGCCTCCAAAACTGTGAGAGAGAAATTTCTGTGGTTTATGAGCCACCTAGTCTGTGGTATTTTGTTATTGCAACCCAAATGGATTAAGATAAGTTGAACTGGTAAGAAATGCTATTCAGAGAAAATTAAGCAAATAGGGAAAAAAGTGATTATTTAAATCTAGGGTAGTGGAGAGAGGTAGGGCAGAGAGGAATGCTATGAGGAAAGGGAGAACATTCAAGAATACTGCCTGCCTCAGTGGAGAATCACGTTCACATGGTCATAATAATGCAATACTGAGTATTTATCTAAGCACTCTTACAATCTAACTCTATTCAGAGACAAAGGGATGAGAAATATGCCTCTGTGTGTGTGTGTGTGTGTGTGTGTGTGAGAGAGAGAGAGACAGAGAGAGACAGAGAGAGAGAGAGAGGAAGAGACAGACAGAGTTCGTTTTAATTCCTCATCTCCTATAGTGTGAAATCAATAGATAATGCCTAAAATTGGAAATTCAAGCAGTGGAATTATATTATTTAGCGACATGGAGGTAAGTATCAAAAGAATAAGCAAAAATAGTTAAAAGCACTGCTCTTGAAAATGGGAAATGGAAGTGGGGTGACAGGTTGGGGGGTGGGGAACAATTGGCATTCTTTTTTTTTAATAATAAACCTTACAGAATTACTTGACTTTTTACACTGTGTGCATAAATTTTTGGTAAAAATCAAGTAAGAATGTATGGTTAAGTGTGTTGAATGCCACCAAGAAAAACAGGATAAAAGCGATTATTACAGTTGGCAACATGGGCCCATTGACGACTCTTGAAAAGAACAATTTCATTCCACTAAACAGAAATTAAAAATCGATAGTGAAAAGTATTAATAACACTTAGCCAACATTAATTTTCCCAAGGATTGCACATAGTTAAATTAAGCGTTATTTTCATTTTTATTGGTTTCCTCTCGTCTTATTTATGTATAGAGGCCAGAGGAACTACTCATATAAATATTTTAGTTTGTTACGAATTACAGGTTATCTGTTGCCATTCTCTCTGAAGTCATTTGGTTGTAAACTTCAAAGGATAAATAATGTATAATGTCCAGCCCTGCCCGCCCACCCTGCACTTGCTGAAATTCTTCATTTGCACCTTGAGGGCCTCTCCAGTGAGCTAGATATGAGTCATTCTTTGCTTTACGTGATGGGTTCCATTATTGGCACATTGAAGTTATAAAACCACTAATCTAGGTGAAGACTGAAAAATTCAGATACACATTCAGAGTTCCCCGCCCCATCTCCCCACCCACTCCTTCTGACCTTCTGACCAGATTAAGATTCCACTGGAGGAAAGGAGAGAAAGGGCGGAGAGACCACACAGGAAGAAGTGGGCGGAGACAGGCGTCAGTGTTCAGCCTGAATAAGGAGGCCGAGCGTCACTGGCAGGTCAGCTCTCAGAGGCCATCCAGTCTCCAAGCAAGAGAGGATGGTTCACTGCTCTGCTGTGCTGCCGCGTTAATTATCCTCGTCTGGTCACTCTCCCTCCCCCTCCAACACCCGGAGCAGTCAGCATACCACACACTGCTCAGGAATGACAAGCCCCTTTCCCAACAGAGGCTCCATGTGCTCAGCTGACCTTTCTGTGGCTTGATAGTCATCATCTGAGCAAGACTGGACCTGATAAAAGCCAGGAGCCATCTCCTACTGAGTGGGGTAGTGTGGAAACACACCTTTCATTGCATTCACGACTGGGTTAGGCCGTTAGGAGGAGGCAGAACTTAGGACTGAGAAGGATGGAGGGGGCCTGCATTTACTTCTTAGTTCATATTTGAAGGAACATCACCTAACTCTGCAATCTCCACCTCCAGAAATTCTACCCCAAACCCTGGACTCTGGGTAAAGTGGAGAGGATCAGCCCGTCCTGGATGACCCTGTCCATCTGCATGCTGATGAGTAAGACAGCTGTCTTTTGCAGAGTGACTATGTTAGTATCAATAGTTGTGTTCTATTGTTCAGTTTTTGGTTTTGTTTTTGCTTTTTTTTGGTGAGGAAGACTGTCGCTGAGCTAACATCTATGCCAACCTCCACTATTTTGTATGTGGGATACTGCTTCAGCATGGCTGGATCAGCTGCGTGTAGGCCCGCACCTGGGATCTGAACCTGCGAACCCTGGGCCACCGAAGTGAAGCGTGTGAACTTAACCACTACGCCACCGGGCCAGCCCCTATGCAGTATTTTTTTCAATGAGTTTTCAAATGAAACCCATTGCCTTTCTTTACTTTTAGAAAAATGAAGTATTTCAAGTCTATAAACACCAACATTTGCCAAAAATTATTCCGGACCCTTCCCTTTACAGCATTACGTGTTAGATAAGGTTACAATCAGCTCGAGGCCAAATGTGATTTAAAATACATAGAATTCCAGAGAATGATGAAGCATGAAGTAATTTGTTTTGAACTAATAAACCAGCTTGAGCTGAATTATTTGTAAGATTTTTAAATGACCCAAATATGTTTTTAAAAACCCTAGAAACTCGCATACTTGTAAAAACTTGGCACATTCCACTTCCTATGATAGACAGATACGCAAGTGCTGGCAGTACCGAGCCCTGTAAGTTTAGCACTGACACTCTGCTTGTGGAACATTGATTACTGAGATTTTTAAGTACTTATCCAAGCTAAATTTGGCAGCAATGGAGTGCTTTGAAAAATCCTATAAGTTTTCCTAAACATTGCTAACACGTTCATTTTAATCTTTTTTCAAACCCTTAAAGATTAAAAAGTGAATTATAATTTTTTATTTTAAGAATTAGACTTTGTGTGGATAAAAGTAGCTATTTCCCTTTGTCTTTCAAAAATTAGTCTTTAAGCTTAATACAAATACTCGACTACATTTGCCCAAGAACCCATTGTTTTCAGAAGTGAAATAATAAAGATATTTCTAAATTGAACTTAAATTTTATGTGAAAACCAAAACCTATGTATAACCCTGACACTGTTTCTACATTTGCAGAGCAAAGCATAATTGCTAAAACATTGGAGAATCTGGTACCCGCTCTGGGATTTTAAAAGATATTTTATCATTCTTTTATGAAAAGATACCACTTGTGACTGCAAACATTAGATGGTCTTGAATCTGGAGACACAGATTTAATAATGTTGCATGGACTACTCCTTCTGTTGCTAGAACTTACCCCTCAGGGCGTTTGAGTCTCACAAGAGCACAGCAGCTGCCTTGAGCAAAGCAAAAGCAGAGTTTGGCAACAGCTCATGTGAAAATGACTTAGGGAATGTGACCAACAGTTATATCAGGATACACCCATTTTGTGGCTTCCACCAAAAAAAAAAAAAGCCACTATGATCTTGGTCTGCATTAATAGAAAAACATAGATGACAATTGCTCCCTCTCTCTACTCCAGAAGTGTGACATTCAATTCATGGATGTTGTGTCTTAAAAAGAAAAGCGACAACTGCAAAGTACTCATAGAGAGAAATCAGGAGCGTGAAGGGCCATATGTTACACAAGGAGCAGTTTGCACAACCAAACCTGAGCATGTTTAGCTTTGAAAAGAGATGTCTCAGGCTGGCAAGCTGCCTTTACATTTTTTATTTTATTATTTTTTTGATGAGGAAGATTGGCTCTGAGCTAACATCTGTTGCTAAGCTTCCTCTTTTTGCTGGAGGAAGATTGTCCCTATGCTAACATCTGTGCCAGTCTTCCTCCACTTTATATGTGGGATGCTGCCACAGCATGGCCTGATGAGCTGTGTGTAGGTCCGAGCTCGGGATCCAAACCCGTGAACCGGGGCTGCCAAAGCGGAGAGCATGAACTTAACCACTACTCCACCAGGCTGGCCCCTTGCCTTTAAATTTTTGAAGGGTATTTTGTGGAAGATGGATTAGATTTAGCCCATATTGCTTCAGGGTATAGAACCTAGACCAAAGAGTGAACATTACACAGAGACAAATTTAGGCTTAATTTTCAAAATATCATTTTATTAATGTTTCCAAACATAGAAGGAGGTGCTTTGGAAAACAGTGAATCCCAGTCTCAAGATGTGTAGAGGGCCGGCCGGGTGGCGCAGCGGTTAAGTTCTCACATTCCACTTCTCAGCAGCCCGGGGTTCGCAGGTTCGGATCCCGGGTGCGGACATGGCACCACTTGGCAAGCCCTGCTGTGGCAGGCGTCCCATGTATAAAGTAGAGGAAGATGGGCACGGATGATAGCCGAGGGCCAGTCTTCCTCACCAAAAAGAGGAGGGTTGGCAGTAGTTAGCTCAGGGCTAAACTTCCTCAAAAAAAAAAAGAAAAAGGAAAAAGATGTGTTGAAATAGGCTGTACAACTCTCGGCAAGGAGATTTAAATATCGAGTGCGTCGTTAATAAGACAATCTGTAAAGTCCTCTCCAATGTCCAAAGTGAAGATCCCAGGACTTTAGAGCAACAGTATAAATGTTCACTTCTCTTCAAAATGTAACTGAGGTATCCCACATGATAACTTGGGGTGCAGGCAATGCCTCCCACTTGCATATATCCTCGGATTATCAGCAAGTTCAATTTCTCTCCCCTGGCATCCCCACCCCAACATGTTTAGGAGTCTCCCAAGGTGCTCCTTCATTTCAAGGGGAGTCCTCCTTGCTTGTGTCTCACTGCTGGAGCCAAAACTCAGATGCCCACTCTCCACCCCCTCACTCGCACCTTAGGGGCGTCCACATCGAAAGACAGTTGCTCCAGAGCAGAGGGAACTTCCACGCTGCCATTGCCGTAGCCAGAGAGAGGAGGCCTGGTCTCCCAGCCGAAACCTGGATAACCAAAGAGATTCTCTACTCATCTCTGTTCCCAGCACACGCTATTGCACCTCATGTCCAAAGAAACATGGCTGAAGCTGTGTGTCACGAACACACACCCTTCTCAGTTCTGCAAGGTGTTTCAAAGAGCAAAGAGGAGCAATACTCACTCTGGTCAGTCACAGGGCCTGGCCCCCAGTTGGACAGCCCTTAGACTCAGTCGTGCAGCCAGTTCCCAGAGTGCAAGCTGAGTTCTGGTCTACATATCCTCGAGGCTTAATCTCTTTCCTCTACACCGGCTGCCAGGAGAGAGAGAATCGGGAAACGTGGAAAGACGATGCATCTCCACAAAGGTTGCCAGTAAAAAGGACTAGGGTTCCCACATCACATTACCAAACCAAGTTAGGAGAACAGGAGCCACTTTGACCCAGTGACTAGTTTTCAGGTTTATTCTGGATTTACTAGCCAATTGGGAAATTGCCGTTTAGTGTCAGGAGGGAGGGTTCTGGAGCTGGTCTGCCCGGGTTCACATCCCAGTCACATTACTTCTCGAAGCCTCTGCTTCCTCATCCTTGCATTACAGATTAGATTGGCATCTACCTCACTGAGCAGTTGTGATAATTAAATGAAATTATCCTTATAAAAACAAGGTTTAGAAAATAGAATTAAGTAAATTCCGACTATAGATCAGATGCCTCTCGAGAAGGTCGGTGGTGTTGGGAATCCTAAGATTCCCAGGTGTGACATGGGACTATCTGAACAGAAGGCTTTATGCTAAACACCTACATTAGTAATTTAGGGGGTAGTCTTCTCTGCTATCTAGTTATCTCCTTTCTCTTTATTAACATCTTTATGATTGTGTTTTTTCCTCATACTTATCTTCAGTATACCTGTCCTCAAATACCCTTGTACCATAACAAGATTGCTGAAATCACAGGGTAAACCAAGCTTAAGATCATCTTTGAAAGCTCTTTTGGATTTGAGCCAGCACTTGAACCAGACCTGTCATACCTGTCGCAGTTCCTCCTTCAAGTGTGCTCTGGGTACTCTGGAATTCTCTGCCCAAACTGCCTTGAGGACTTCATTTTTGAGACCTGACTGGGCCCCTTTCCTGGTCCATTATCCCAAGAATGGACTACACCATTCGTTTGCTTGCTCCTAGTCCCGAGGGGTGGGCAAGAATGTGGATGGACCATAGATATGAGGACAAGTGTTCCCACGGGTGCACACAAGCCCCCTCATGGCCGGAGTAGAGCTGGGAGTGGGAAGAGAAAGTGGATGGGCCATGAGAGGCCCAGAACTGGGGCTGGACCAGCTCTTCCTGCCTCCTCAAGCTGGGGTAGACAGTAAATTTGAGAATTCTAATTGATATCTAGAGTTTCATGTTGTTCTGAAGGTAGATGTGTCTAGGTATAAACAATGCTGCCCTAATCTTGCACATATGTAATCAGAATGTCCCCAAATTCCCTTGCCTCTGGATTACCCTTTTTTTCCCTATACAAGGAAAATAACTGTGTCTTGATCCCACAAAAATGCAGGATGCCCAGTGCCCTCCCAGTAGTTGTGAGAACTCCTGGATGAGAGGTGGTATTTAAATTCTCCTGGAGGTTTCCCGTCATCTCAGTCCTGACTCCGCTCTGCTCACATTCTCAGGTCATTTCTAGCTCATCTCTATGTGCTCCTGTTTGCTCCCCATGAACACAATCTCAAGACACCACCATCTTATATTTTTGTTTTATAGATTTTAACCGAAATTCTAGCGAAACTAGAGTTTAATTACTTGCAAAAAATAAACAAATTCGAGCTGATCAGACATTGCTGGCCCTCCAGTTCACTAACCATTCTCAGCCACAGAGAACCTCTTACTTTTCATTTCTTGCCCAAAGCTCTCAGTAGCTTCCAGGGTACTAAGGCCCATCTCCTCGTCCTGAGACTTTTCCCCAAAATCTTCTCTTGATTCTTAGTTCAAGGGCCCCTCCACTTGGCGCTCTAAAGTCAAACCTGAAAATTTCCCATTTGATATTCAGAAGAACTTATCTTACTTTTTTTCAACCTATCGCATTCAGAGTAGCCAGGATCTTCTGTCTTATGACTAAAAGGCATATTAGGCTATGACAAAATTAAAGAGAGAGAGAGGAGGAAGAGGAAAGAGGAGAAGAATAAGAAGGAGGAGGAGGAGAAGGGAGAGGAGGAGGAGGAAGGTGGAGGACACGAAAGTATAAGAAGGAAGAAGGGCGAGAAGGGGACGGAGAAGGAGAAGAAAAAGAAATCAGTTTCCACCTAAAAGAGAGACTGCTTGTTTTTTTATTTTTTGAGGAAGATTAGCCCTGAGCTAACATCCGCTGCCACTCCTCCTCTTGTTTTTGCTGAGGAAGACTGGCCCTGAGCTAACATCCGTGCCCATCTTCCTCTACTTTATATGTGGGATGCCTACCATAACATGGCTTGCCAGGCGGTGCCATGTCCCCACCTGCGATCCGAACTGGCGAACCCCAGGCCGCCAAAGTGGAACGTGTGCACTTAACTGATGCACCACCAGACTGGCCCCAAGTGACTGCTTATTGTCTGTTGTGTCCAGGTGCAAATTTTCTTCCCTTTACACACAAGTCTTTGTCGTCGGCCCTGATTATTTTCTTAGGCCGAATCCCCAGAAGTAAACCGCTGAGACAAGGGTATGAACATTTGTTAAGCCTTTTAAAATATGTTAAGACACTATCAAGTTCTCCTGCTGCAGCTCCTTGGTCTGGTTTGTGGTAATCTCTCCTTGACTTGATTCAGGCATCCTACTGGCCGCTCAGCTTCCCTCGCCTACACTTGTGTTCACAGATTTTGGTGAAATCAAAGTTGTTCCCTGCCACCCTCTCCCTAAAAAAATCTAGAGACTCCTATGGTAGATGATGTTAGAGATGACCTTGTCTTATTGCTGGCATTAATGGGAATGGTTCTGGTGTTTCACCGTTAAATACAATATTGGCTTTTAGTTTGAGATATACACTTTTAAGATCAGGTCAAGAAGCTATTCATCTTGCACTAGTCAAAATTCTTGCTTCAAACATACCAAACAGAAGCTGAGTAACTTAAGGGAAGAAAATTTTGGAAAGATATTTGATTGTTCTTGGAATCTCTGGGAAGGCTGAAGATCAAACTCAGTCTTTAAGAACAAGACAGATGGAGAATCATGGAATTGAGGGTTCCCTTGAAGTTTGGGATTTTGCTTGTTCCTTGATTCAGAAGCATCCAGTAATAAATCTCAAGTTTGCAAATATGAATTCACCTGGTCCAAGTACCCATCTGATATCTGAGTCTTCACTGCAACATTCCTACCATGTGAAGACTCATCAGTCTCTGTCCAATGCCGGTAATGGTCTTGCCAATTTTCTTTAACTTCCTGTAGCATTTACCTGTTACTAGTTTCATCCCTTGGGTCAACAGAACAAACTTAAGGCATTCTGATCTCTCTGCCTAAAATACTTTTTTTCCCAGCTTTATAAGACACAATAATACTGATCTTTTAAAAATAAAATCAAATTTTATCTCTTCTAAAAAAAAAGAAAAAGAAAAAGGCTGGGAAGCCAGACTTCTGCCACAATTATGCCCCAGAAGAGCCAGGTTGAGATGCCTCCGCTGCCCCTGCAGATCCCGAATGCTGCCACCAGACGGGGTTCTCATTCACTCCTGCTTCTTTGCATTACCCACTCCTGACTCAGAGTCCCAGGGCCAGGAAAAGTGTGCGTCTAGCTTTTCTTCCCAAGAATGAGAAGATGGAATGAAAATCAATTTGGTTGTAATATTGTATTCTTTAATGTACAGGTGCATTCTATGTGCTTAATCATTTTCAGGATTTGATATTGATATTTTGATTCCATTATAAAATACTTTGGATGATTTCCCTCTCTATTCTCTGTAGCATTTTAAATACTTGCAAACACTTGTATATTACATACGATGTACTTCTAAGTGTGTTACGTATATTAATTCATTTAATCTCTGCAACAACCATATAAGGTAAGTACCATTTCCATTTTACACAAGAGAAAATTGGCAGAGTGGTTAAGTAACTTGCCCAAGACCATAATGTTAATCTGCATCAGAATAATGTGTTCCTTGAAGATTAGAAAGATTTGCAAAATACATCCAGGAATGGTATTTATTTGGATAAGAAGCTCTTCGACAATTAAAAAAAATAAAATCCAAGAACACTTCTTCTCAATGTGTGATCCTTGATCTGGCAGCATCAGCATCACTTGGAAAGAGACCCACTGAGTCAGAAATGCAGGGTGGTTCCCACTGATCTGTGTTTCAACAAGCCCTCCAGATGTTTCTGATGCATGTTAAGGTTTAAGAACCAATGAGCCAGAACTGTAACCATATTAGCCAAACATTCAGCGGAACACAGGCGAACCAAGAGATGAGGGCAGATTTAAAGTTGAGGATTGGAATCTTCAGGAATGTCTTTGTGCTTTGTTTGCATTGCTCTTCTTCCTTTCAGGAATTGGCTCTCTCCTACAGCAATGCCATTGTGGGATTTTGGTGGGGCTGCTAAATCAAGACCCTGCACTGGAGTGGGCACGGAACATTCCAGACATTCCCAACATCCCACTTACCTGGCTTTAGCAGGCAAGGACATGTAACCCAAGTCAGGCCAATGAAAATCCCTCTGGGATTTTACATTTAGAGTTGAAGGAGAAGGTGCTTCGCTTTTGGCAGTATGGAGGTGGGGCAGATGTTAACTGGGGGATATTGTCTGATAATTTCCCAGCCGTGTGGAAAAAACCCATCTGTATAGAAGAGAATAGGTCCAGAACACTGAAAAAGCAAAGTTGAGAAAAAGACCTGACAAGCTCATGAGACCCTGGATCTGTCATCCTGAAACCAGCCCCACCCTGAATTGACCAGTTACACAAGCCAGTAAGCTTTCTTATTCTCACACTGTTTTGAGCTGGTTTTCTGTCACTTGCAACAGAAAGCATGCTGGCTACTACACTGGAGGTAGGGAATATACAGAGGGTGTTAATCTATTTCATAATCACAGCATTTTAATTTTCAAATCTACTAGGATTTGGCAACACCAAAGGGCTTATCTAAATTACACTTTTATACTACCTAATACCCTAAACACTGTGTAACTAAAGTAATTTGGTTTTTTTATGTGGTTGGTCCATAAACTCACATTTGTTTTGAACCCAAGCCATTACTTCCATCTGTCACCAGTAAGCTATGACACTTTTGCTTCCCCACCACTGGCGGCCGCCATAGAAAACATCTTTGTAAACTGCCGGCTCCTTTGGGAGTTTGTTCCTTTGGAAGGAAACTGAACAGGGCAAACTTTGGCAGCTCTCTCTCCTCTGCTTGGCTTAACCATAAGGAAACCCCTAACACATAGGAAGCACTCGAATATTTATTGAACAAATGAAATAAAATCAAGGAGAAACAAAACTACAATTCAAAAAAAGACTGAGGATTTTATTTCAGCAGCCTCCACGCACTTAGGAAATTTATTCATTTTGGCAAATATTGAGTCTCAGGGGCGAGTATAGTTACAGTAACAGAGGTAGGATGGTGGAGTCTTTAAGTCTTAGGCAGACACAACCGGAACACCTGTGCTGCGCAGCCCTGTGTCTGGGCTTATCAGGTGCGAGGTGAGCTACGAACAAGCAGCCGGCGCTACTTATCTCTGACCCAGCTTCACCCTCTCAGCTGTCCAAGTGGATTACTGTATTGTCTTGGCTCCTGGCCGAGGCTGGCTTAGATGTGTATTTCTGAAATGTTTATGGCTGGTGAGATTCCAGCCTGAATGGTGCTGAGCACATTACTCTGCTGAGATTTCATCCCTAATGAGATATAAATTCCAGTGAAAAGTAAGCTCAGAGAGAGTTATTTATTCCAGTTGGAATACTAGAAAGATTCCCTTCTCAGGTTGTTGTGGTTTTCTCTGGCTTTTTTGGAAATTGGCCTTGTTAAAACCAGAAGAAAGCGATTAGTTCTCCTGGCAGATTCATAATTTTTTTTTCTAAAAGCAAATTTATTTAACCTCCGAATGTAAGTATCCGTTGGCTATCTGAGTCCAAAAAGCACATACTTGAAAGAATGAATCCTTGAAAAAAATCCATAAAACTACAACTTTTGTATATTCCAGCTGTGGTTCGCTAATCCTTTCTGGGCATTCTGGATATTCATAGAGCAGAAAAGAATATGTCTCATGTTTTGAGTCAATAATCTGTTTTTGAAGAATTTTGAGGAATTGATACCTTCATGAAGTCAACACCTTAAGTAGTCTCCTTTTGTTGTTCCATTTCCTTTGGGTAATTCCATCAAATATCCTAAAGTTCTGATGCTAAGTGGATTTGATTACGTAACTAAAAGGATTCCGAATGTTTAGAAATATTCCACCTATCCAATATTCTTCTAGAATTTTCATTGGACATCATAACTGCAATGGTCCATATAATAGACCCTAATATTTGCAGAGTTGGTCCAATTTCTTGACTCAGATTATACAAGTGGCTCTGAGGGACTTTTTGTAAATGTAACACCAACACAATTAAATTGATATACTTCTTTGATGACATGTATCTTTTGTTTTAGAACAAAAGATAACCCTATAGATCTGTTTCTGCAGATTTAACTTTTGTTTGCGTCTTGGGAAATAATTTCACCTCCCTGTAAATTGTTGAGAAATAAGCAGAATCACATTGTTTATTATGGAAATATACAAGTTCCAACTTGCCAAAACAAAGTGTCTGACACATACCTGGGAGGTTTTGGCAGGTCCTAAAGACGCTGTTTTCCTTCTCTCATTATACATCTACCTTTTTAATAATGTAGCAGGCACTCCCATGTGGGTACGGAAAGCTTTAGGAATGCAAACTAAGAAAATAAAAACAACATTTCTTCTTATAGATTATTTTATATACGTATGTCCTATTATAAAACAGAAGTCAGTCCCTTCTAAAACACCTTAAGAAAGTCACATAATACCAAGGGTGATGACGAAGAAAAGTTAAAAGATTTTTAAGGGTAAAAAAATTATGCTTTAAATACAAATATCCAATATCCTCTCTTCTTTGATCCTATATACTAGCTGTCAAGCTGAGTTCAAGAGTTTTAAACCTACATAAACACTATTTTTCAAAATTTATTACAAGTTACTGACTCAATCAGCTCTCCCAAATAATCAAATTAAGTATCCTTGGTTTGTCAGAGCCACCTACCTCTGCTCAGTTCTATCCTATGTTTTGTGACATCAACTTCAACCTTCTTTTAAATTTTCTTATTTCTCCCATGTGTTCCATTCGGGAAGATTCCAAAGCATCCAGCTTGACAAAACAACATTCTATTAGAATGTAAAGCTTAGCTTTAGGCAACTACTAAAGCTCTGAAATTGCTCCAGAAGCCTCTTGTTCCTCTGCCCTGTTGGACGTTCCTGATTCCTATCTTCCCTGGCATCCGATTCCCTTGGCTCTGCACGTTCTCCCAGTACCTGCCTCAGGCCACGTGCTCCTTCTGACAAGTTGTTTTAGACATACTTCCCTGGATGGTGCTCTCTTGGATAGATTGGATCCATCCACTGTAGCTTGGAGTGAAAGATGCTCCAGCCCCCAGTTCAGCAGGACCAGAAAACCAGCCACCGCTGGCTCCTTTGGATGCTCCACCTCTGCACTGAGCTATTTCTAATTAACATTTTCAGGCTCTCTGTGAGTGAACGACTCAGTCCTCACCTTTTAAAAAGTAAGGCCAAAGAAGTCACACTATTTAATACGAAAATAACAAATTAAACATAGATTTCTTTAAAATACTTTTTATTGTGTCAAAAAGAGCTAACGGCTATTCCAAAAGGCATTTAACATATGCAGATGAAACTAACAAAATTTTTTCAAATTTCTTTCTTTTTTTTTTTTTATTTACCAGGCTCTTATAAAGCACCAATGGCATAAAGATTCTGAAAAGAAGTTTTCGAGCTTTATTAACCAAATGTGGAAGAAAGGCATATTCTGTCCCGTGCGCACACCCCGGCTTTTCCTCTCCCCCAATTTTTTTAAACATGATAAAGTGCTACAAGTTATGTCGTCAAAAGTAAACAACTTCAGCAAGAGAAAAGTTAATTTTCTGCTTGTGGATGCATTTGCAAGCCGAGGAGAGAGGCCTCAGAAGAAACTAAACCTGCCAACACCTTGATGTCAGACTTCTAACCTGGAGAACCGTGAGAAAATAAATTTCTGTTGTTTGTCACCCAGGCTGCAGTATTCCGTTATGGCAGCTCTAGTGAACTAATACACTATGTGCTCCAGCAATTTCACTCCTAGGTACACAGCCAAGAGAATTTAAAACATACGACCACACAAAAAATCTGCAGGAATGTTCATAGCAGCTTTATTCATAATAGCCAAAACCTCAAATGTCCATCAACTGACAAATAGATAAATTGCGGCATATCCGTACAACGAACTATTGCCCAGTAATTAAAAGGAATGGAGTACTGTTAGATGTCACAACATAGATGAATCCTGAAAACAATATGTTAAAAGAAAGGAGCCAGACACAAAAGGCCACAGATTATATGAGTCCATTTAAACGAAATATCCAAAATAGGCACATGGATAGAGACAGAAAGTGGTTGCCAGGGGCGAGGGATAGGAGGGAATGAAGAGTGATTGCTAATGTGTCAGAGGTTTCTTTTGGGGGTGATGAAAATGTTCTGGAGTTAGATAGCAGTGATGGTTGCACAAAAAAAAAACTACTAAATTGTACATTTAAAAAGTTGGGGCCAGCCTGGTGGTGCAGCGGTTAAGTGCGCACGTTCCGCTTCAGCAGCCCAGGGTTGTCCGGTTCGGATCCTGGGTGCAGACATGGCACCGCTCATCAAGCCATGCTGTGGTAGGCGTCCCACGTATAAAATAGAGGAAGATGGGCACGGATGTGAGCTCAGGGCCAGTCTTCCTCAGCAAAAAGGAAAATTGACAGCAGATGTTAGCTCAGGGCTAATCTTCCTCAAAAAAAAAAAAAGAAAAGAAAAGAAAAAAAAGAGAATTTTATAGTATTTAAAGTATATCTCAATAAAAAAATCCGATGTGTCCAATATTGTTGATCTAGAATAGAGAGGCAGTAAATAGCCAGTGGTCAAAACCATGGTCAGGCGAATCTTGGTTTGTATTCCAGCATCAAAAGGTTCAACTTCTCAAATCCTTCTTTTTTTAACTTTTTATTTTGGTATAAAATCAGAATTACAAATAAGTTGCAGCAACAGCATACAGAATTTCCAAATATCTTTCACCCAGATTTCACAAATGTTAACATTTTATCATATTTGTTTTAGTCCCCTTTCTCTCCATTTATGCGTATACATACACACACGCTTTTTATCAGAACTGTTTGAGAATAAGTTGCAGACATGATGTCCCTTTACCGCTAAATACTTCAGTGTGTATTTCCTAAAAATAAGAGCATTCTTTTACATAAACACAAAATAAAGAAATTATCATTGATATTATCTAACCTATAGATCTTATTTAGATTGTTCTAGTTGTTTGAATAACCTTCTTTACAGCAACAGAAAATCCCAGATCATGTATTGCATTCAGTTGTTATGTCTCTTTAGACTCTTAATCGAGAATGGTTCTTCTTTTTTTTTAATCTTTCAGGACAATATTTTTGAACAGCCCTCGTTTATTTTGTAGAATATCCTTCAGTTTGGGTTTGCCTGGTGTTTGATTAAAATGTTTAAAAGATTAAAATCAAATTAGGTACTTTTGGCAGAAATTCCGCAGAATTCTCAGTGTATTATCAGGAAGCACATGATGTCAATTTGTTCCATATCTGGTGATTTTAACTTTGATGCCTGGATAAGACGGTGTCTGCCAGTTTTCTCCACTGTGAGGTACCTATTTTTCTCTTTGTAATTAAGAAGGACATTGTGGGGAGCTACTCGTCCCAACTGCCAAGCCCGAGTTCCCCGTGGGCCAGGCGGGAATAATGACAGTGCCTAACGGGCTGCGCACGCTGGCTCGAGTCACCCCTCCTCCGCCCGCCCCCCTTGGCCTGAGCGCTCAGCCGGGCGGGGCCGTCCCAGCAGCTCCGCCCTCGGGAGCCACCTCCTTTCCCAGCCCCACAGCGCTCTCCGGGTCGCTGCTCCGACACTTCCTGGGCTGTAGTGATTTGTCCTTTTGTATATGGTTTCGTAATAGTCGGTAGACTACACGCTTGCAGGGGTAGAGTTGAGTTTTGTTTGTTTTTGTGTCTCGGAATGTGTTAAATTGTTGCTTTTTTCAATGAACGAGTGCGTGGGTAAGGAGAGACCCAGGAAAAGTGATTTGCTTAGGTTTGGATGCTTTCCTCACATCGCTGGGCCCCAGACTTACTGATTAACGTGAAAGAAGCTCTTTGGGAAGGTAGCAATAAAGATGTAAATGCCTCCTGCTTTTAAATCAAACAGCTTACTTCTGGAAGAGACCTAGGTTAACAGATATTCCAATCCTGGTATTTTTATAAAAGAAATGGAGGCATAGAGAAGTTAAAGGATCCCCAAGAGGAAGGAGAGCTGGGCTAAAACTCAGACTGGAGTCCAGGGCTTCCTCACCGTGCTGAATTTCTTTTGGTCTGATCCAGCCCTTTATAAACACACAGCAGGATGGACAAATTTCATGACTTTAGAAAGACTTTAACAGATGGCAAATTAAGGTTGGTCCGTTCAGGTTTTTAAAAATTGAGGTAAAATTCACATAAACAACTATCAACCATTTAAAAATGTACCATTCAGTGGCATTTGCTGTAGTAGGCTTTTGTTTCTTGTTTTCTTATTAAAAATTTTTTTTCTGCATATGTGAGATCCCATTAGACCTGGTTCCACTTAAACTGCAGGTAAAGAGTTATTTTCAGAGGCAGAAGGAGTGAGGGCTTGTGCAGAGAAGGGATGAAATCAGCCCTCCTTCGGCCCCCTCCTCCCCCACAGACCCCCCGGGGAGGGGGAGGGGCTGAGTGAAACCCTGTCCTGGACGCTCGCCAAAGACAATAAATAGGTCACTCCTTCAAACTCACTATTTTACTGCAAAAGTTTTGTTGTCTTTTTATTCTCCCTGTTATGCCTTAGGTGCAAAAAGAACAGGAGGAAAAAGCCTAACAGCTTTGATGACAGTTTTGGTTTGACTCATCATCCAACTGAAAATGGTGGGGGCGGTGACTATTTAGGAAGCCCGTGGAGGTGGAGTGGTGGGCTCTGTCTGGCTCTCATCCAGTCTTTGCAGTCCCAGTGGGTTTCACCTCTCACTTTGGGCCTTCCCTGAAACCCCCAGCCCACCGTGCTTTCCCCCTTGCGGGGCTTTGCTTCGGGGGCTGCTCATCTGGTTCCAAGCGCAAAGCCCCAAGTGTTCTGAGTGGTCTTTTCACATACCTTGTTCAGGCTCTACACTTTGACTGAAGACACTTTATATTTGAAACCCCCTTGTGTTTACTGAACTTACTACTTTTTCTTTAATTTGATAAATGTGTATTAAGATATATCTTAAGTTCTTTCCCTGTACATGAAATTTGTCCAACCTGTATTGAATCTAAAGTTTAAGTTCACATGGTTCTTCCTCCCTTCTGAGAACTAAATTCTAGTAGGAAAGATAAATAAGATATGCTCGTTTGACAAATACTTAGTGACTTCCTAACAGCAGGCATGATGGCAGGTGCTGGGGGTGCAAAGATGAATTGGACAAAGTTCCAGCGCTCTAGGACTCACAGTGTGGTGAGAATTGTCAGTGTGGGCTGCCAATAAGCCTCACTCACTGAACTTAACCTAGGAGAAGTCTGAAATCCTCAGTTAGAGCAGGTGTGGTCCTATAAGACATCCTCACGAAAAGGTAGGCCTAAGAATTCTTTTAATATCTTCTCTTACAAACAATTACTTGAGCAACGAAGAGCCTTAGTTAATTGGTGGGAGGGGGCAGGAGCCAATAGAAGTGTGTCCTAGTGATTGGAACGCTAATCCAAGTCACCACATCTAGTCTTACCCAATACTGCCCCCACTTTTAGGCCATTTCTTTTTGGGCACAAAGGAGGTCAGACACATTCTATGGTGGCTACCTGTGCCCTGGATGGAGATTTTCAGGTACAGCAAGATATTGCTGCTTCCAGAAGAAAGGTGGGGGGCGAAGGGGGTGGGAGGGGCAGAACCATACAATTAGTTTTCATGAGAGAGATCCTGAAGAAGAAACTAGAGGTGCTTACTATGATTTTTATTTAATTGGAAACACACCCTGAATGTTAGAAATTGTTGCTTTCATCTGAACTTGAGAAGAATCAGAGACTGTGAGTTAATTATGCTGCCCGCCCCCACACTAAATGATATGCACCTATTAAGTTCTTCCAGAGTTAACTGGGTCTATGAAACAATATAATCCAGCCCAATGAGTGTGGCACAACAGGATACTACATATTTTGTGGCTGCTACTGTAGTATGCATGTGTTGGTAAGAGTTCTGCTCTATTTCCTGCTGTTTGAATTTTTTTGAAACTTCAGTGTCATATAATGACCTAGGACTTTTACATCCTGAACAGGTCAGCAAGAACAGTCATATCTGGTGCTTAACCCACGAAGAAGCCTCTCATTTGGTTATAAGAAACTGAATGGCTTTTGGTGATGGTTCACAGTCTTTGTGATGCTGGGGTTCTGAAAGGAAGTCTAACAGACATTTTTTACTCACATGCAGAAAAGGAGGCTGGCCCAGTGGTGTAGTGGATAAGTTTGTGTGCTCAGCTTCGGCAGCCTGGGGTTCACCAGTTTGGATCCCAGGCACAGACCTACGCACAGCTTATCAAGCCATGCTCTGGTGGCGTCCCACATATTAAAAAAACAGAGGAAGATGGGCACAGACGTTAGCTCAGGGCCAATCTTCCTTAGCAAAAAGAGGAGGATTAGTGGCAGATGTGAGCTCAGGGCTAATCTTCCTCAAAAAAAAAAAAAGTGTTGCAGTTAACAAGCCCCACATTTCCCCACAAATTCCTTAAATCATTTTCTAACACAATGCTTTCACTTACCTTCAAATAATTGTAAACACATCAGCTGTGGCTGTTTGGAGTTCTTCAGAGAGGACAGTGTTAGGTGGAAGATGACTATATGATCTTCATTTTACCATAAACCATAAATTCCATGTTAGCACTGAAATAATATCTTGGTAAACATGTGTGTTGTGTTATGTGAAATTGAGTTTTCTCTGGTTACAAGTAACTAAAAAAAGAAAGCTTAAGCAAAAAATTGAGGGGTGGAGACTCTTGTGGGAGAGTACTGGAGCATCTCCTAGAAGGCAGGGCAGAGCGGGCACCAGGCCTTGAGAGGGCAGAACCAGGGCATCTCTGGGTCCCTAGGTGAGCAAGAACACATTCAGAGATTTTCTCCTTAGAGTGCTTGCTGCCTCAAACACTTCTCGGTCAAAGTGTGCACTTCCTGGTAGAGAGAAACTGATTGTCCCCTCTTTGCTCAGGGTTCAGCTCTGGACTAGTCAGCTATGATGATAGGGTATAACCACACAAGAGAAATGAGACTTAGAAGAATCCAATTGTTTGGGGACCATGGAAAGTTCTCACAGAAAAGTGGGGGCAGTCCATTGCCCACCACACATCGACCTTAATACCATAGCCACATATTACAGTTAAAGGCAAACTTTGTTTATATTTTCCATAGTAGAGTGATGAACACATTAAATTATGTGTTCTTTCCTAATATTTTATTTTCAAGACTTTTTAAAAAATTAATTAAGGCCTAGTGCAGTGATATGAGTCAGAGGTGTGAGCAGTGGAAAATATAGGATGAGTCTGGCATCTTGATATGGCATGGGACGTATGTGAGAGGCAAACAACTTGCAATTACTAGAACATACAATCAAGGACGAATCTCTTATTTGATTAACTTTTAAAATAGAATTTAAAAATTTTAAAGGTCCAAAAATGTATCATTATTGTCCTATCCCATGGATATTAATTGGCTTCTAGTCTTGAATTTGTGTATATAGACACATGCACATACATTTTGATATCTTTGTCTTTCATCACATCCAAAAACTATGCTATCCACAGTCTTTCTAAATATATAGATGGAAAACCATAATTAACAATGCCTACATTATGTACATGTAAATATAGCTGTTGGAGTCGTATTTTAGTAGCCTGTCCTTGTTTGAAGTCCCACTTCTTTGTCTCACACCAATGTCCTAAGTCTATTTCCCGTAGCTGTGTGATATACTGGACATGATACATCTAGGGCAAGTCCTGAGGTGGAAAGACTGCAGAAATGCTTTTCTAGAAATCCAGAGATCAACTCAGCATGCCTGCAGTGACCCCAGATTCAAACACTTCATTACTAGGAAGGGGTTGTGTCAACCCCTCTCAGTCCTCGGTTCTAGATGTGATCACAAACTATGAATTGTAGACCAAGCATGGACAGACCCCTGTCTGGTTAATAGATTATCTTCATTTCTAGAGAAGCATACAAGCAAATATTTCTCCCTCTTTCATAACTTGATAAATATGAGACTCCTGGAAATCCTCACGCCAGACTGCAAGAAATATTGAATATATGAATAAAGGAGGATGTCATCTCTTGAACAGTTTATCTCCTTATCATCTCATCAGCTGGGATTTTTTTTTTTTTATAGTTCTCCAAAAAATATACTCTTGGGGATATTTTCCTTCTTTCCATGATTTAGGAATGGAAAAGGTGTCTATTTCACTCCCTCTGTCAACCCCAGCCCCACAGGCTGTGAAAACACATTAGTCACTCAATTTACGCCTCTGAAGGAAAACAAAACACTAAACAGAAAACAAAATCTAGGGCCGGCCTGGTGGCGCAGCAGTTAAATGTGCACCTTCCCCTTCTGCAGCCTGGGGTTCGCTGGTTCGGATCCCGGGTGCAGACATGGCACTGCTTGGCAAGCCATGCTGTGGTAGGCGTCCCACATAGAAAGTAGAGGAAGATGGGCACAGATGTGAGCTCAGGGCCAGTCTTCCTCAACAAAAAGAGGAGGATTGGCAGCAGATGTTAGCTCAGGGCTAATCTTCCTCAAAAAGAAAACAAAATCTAACCAAACAACCTCCAGGATTCTTAGATCATCACATTTTTCCAAATACAGTTTATGGGTTTGTATCTCAACCGTCAGACTGAAATCCCAGAAACCTGGGATAACAAAGCAAAAGAAAGGGCCTTGTGCTCTCCTTGGAATCTGCAGCGGTCAAGGGAGAGCCCGGTGGTAGAGCCCTTAGCTCTGCACGTGGCACTCCCAGGTTTCCCAAGGAAGCAAGGTTAATTTCTCCTGCAGGCCTTATTTCTGCCCTTTGTTCTTGCAATATCTTCCAGGAGGACATACAAAGAAGTTATGGTTTGCAGTCAAGCGGGCCTGCATCCCAATCGCCCCGCAGACTCTAGCTATGAGGCCTTGACTAAGTTATGTCCTTATTTGGCTCTTCCTTAAACTGGAAATAATAAAGTTTGGTCCCAGGACTGAGGCAGGATGGTAGGCAATAGCTGCAGCACCGAGCACAGTGGTAAAAGGAAAGAACAGTGGTGGTAGCGCTAGTGATGACCCTGAGTTCTGTTCCTCAAAGGCACCTTCAGACCTCTGGGGATCCTGGTACAATAAGTGCCACCCCAAGAAAGTTAACAGCAGTTTTCCTCGTTCTGCATAATCCTGAGACTTGACTTATCTTTTTAAGAAGATGGTGTGAGATGAGGAGGGCATTCTACTCTGGCATTTCTTCCTCTGTGCTGAGGCACAGAGAACTGCCTTCAAAGGGGTTGGTTACGGGCCCAGAGGCATTGATACTCCTGCCCTTGTGGAGGCTGGAGGGCCTGAGGCTACAGGAGACCCGGGCCTGTTCTAGGCAGCAGCCTCATCTTTTTTTTTTTTTGAGGACGATCAGCCCTGAGCTAACATTTGCCAATTCTCCTCCTTTTGCTGAGGAAGACTGGCCCTGAGCTCACATCCATGCCCATCTTCCTCTACTTTATACGTGGGATGCCTACCACAGCATGGCTTGATGAGCGGTGCCATGTCCGTACCCAGCATCCGAACCGGCGGACCCCAGGCTGCCAAAGCAAAATGTGTGCACTTAACTGCTGCACCACCAGCCAGCCATGGCAGCCTCATCTTTTCTCAGCAGTGTCCTGTACAAATATTCTCACTTTCATGCCAAATGGGATTGTAGGCCTCTAGGAAACCCTATGCACACCTCTTAGACTAGTGTAGGCAGTTTAGAAAGCAGTAGAGAGTCCTTACTCACAATGAATGTCTGTATACCCTATGACCCAACAGTTCCCTCTCAGGTCCATAAGGGGTCATGTACGAAGGTGCTCATGATGGTGGGGTATGCGGAGGCAGGGAGCTGGTGCAATCCAGGTGCCCATCCATGGGAACGGGTGCTAGACATAGGAGATGCCCACCATGAAGTCCTGTGTAACAAACTAGATGTACACACAGCAACATGTGGGTCTCAAAAACCATGCTGAGGGAATAAAGAAACAAGATGAGATCTATAACATGATATCACTTACACAAACTAAAAATGCAGGAGTACAAAATAACTGTACATTTGACAGTAACACAGAAAACAAAATAATGAACACTAAACACATCAAAATGATTGCCTTATAAACCGATGTTACTGCAATAAAAAGTAAAAAAAATAGGGGCCAGCCCAGTGGTGCAGCAGTTAAGTTCACATGTTCTGCTTCAGCAGCCCGGGGTTTGCTGGTTCGGATCCCAGATGCGGACATGGCACCGCTTGGCAAGCCATGCTCTGGCAGGTGTCCCGCATATAAAGTGGAGGAAGATAGGCATGGATATTAGCTCAGGGCCAGTCTTCCTCAGCAAAAAGAGGAGGATTGGCAGCAGTGAGCTCAGGGCTAATCTTCCTCAAAAAAAGAAGATTAAATTAAATTAAAAAAGAAAATGATTGCCTATGGGAGTTGGAAACAGGAGTGGAGTTGGAATGGAGATAAAAGGGAACAGATGGATAGATAGATGAATGAATAAATAAATGGAGTTGGGGCGCTGTGCAGAGGAATTGGGGATATGATTGATTTGGCTCTTTGGTTCTGTATTCCAAAATAAAAAATTATCATTTTCTATGTGTGCGACTTTTAAAAGATTGGGAAGCAACTGTTTTAGGCAATTCAAATATTTCCTTGGAAGCCACCCAAAGTAGCACCTAACAGTAATTCAACAAAAGTTAAATGTCAAACTAGGAGAGAAAAACTGTATATTGCAAGATGTTTTTCCCATAATAATTACAGAACAATGATTTGTGAAGAGCGGCCATTACTTTGAATTAAGATGTCAAAATCATTAGGTGCATTACATGAATAATTATTTTAAAAATGCCTTCTTTGATACTGAAAGAAGATCCTTTGGTGATCTAGGAAGTCTAAATGTGTAGAAGGACTCGCCCCATATGAGAATGGTAGGGAGCAGTAGGGAGGGTTTTTCCCTTAATCAGTACTATTTTGCTGGTCTTACCCCTGCCGGCAAAGAGGTCGTGTTAGACACTTCTGCTCTCCATCCACCATGCCATGCCTGGTCAAAAATATCAGAGAACTGTGTCTGCAATCATCATTTGGAGGTCAGTTTGATTTGTCTTGAAGGTGACTCTCCAGCTGGCGCTAGGAAAGGGAGAGAATGCTATTTGGGCTGAACCTTGAGTGGTCAGTAGGATTCAGACATATGCTGATAAGTGGAAAGGACGTCCCAGGTGTAGGGAACAGCGTGATTAATGGCATGGAGATGGGAATGTGCAGCAAGTACAGGAACCTGTCTAGAAATGAAGAAAGTGCACTCTGCAGCTACGATGTTTGGCAGGCCTGGGATCCCGTCGCAGCTCAGACCCTTCCAGCTGCAGTTGATGCAGTTCTGGGAGCTTTCAAGCCCACTGTCTTACATGAAGTGGTCCTGGAGCCAGCAGCTTCTCATTTAAACCTCATAGATTAAAAAAAAAAAAAGCCAATTAGAGCTCAGTGTGGTTTTCATTTTCACTTGATGATTCTTAACTTCCCTGTGGCAGTGCTGCCTATTTCTAGGTGAAGGTGTCCACCTCTGCTAGATTCTTCTTATTTGTTCCCTTCTATTTCTTTTCAATGATAAACCCCTGATGTATTCCAAACCTTGGGATGTTTGTGTTTCTATTGTTCCAGATATACACATCTAATGTGCTGTGAAAGGAAAGTGACTAGTTATCCATTAGATGGGGGAACAATTTCTCAGTTCCCAAAAGCTCATAATGTTTAGTATCAAGTGCCAAATGTTTAAAAGTCAAGATCCTGGGGCTGGCCTGGTAGCATAGTGATTAATTTTACACGCTCCATTTCAGTGGCCCAGGGTTTTCAGATTCGGATCCTGGGTGCAGACACTGCACTGCTCATCAAGCCGTGCTGTGATGGCATCCCACATACAAAATAGAGGAAGACTGGCACATATGTTAGCTCAGGGCTAATCTTCCTCACCAAAAAAAAAAAAAAGAAGAAGAAAGAAAGAAAGACAGAAAGAAAAAAGAAGTGAGGATCCTAAATGCTTAGAATAATTTTTTAACAGCTTTGTTGAGACATAATTCACATACAGTTCAACGATTTAAAGTATACAATTTGAGGCCGGCCTGGTAGTGTAGTGGTTAAGTTTGTGCACTCTGCTTCAGTTGCCCAGGTTTCGCGAGTTTGGATCCTGGGCATGGACCTACACACTTCTCATCAAGCCATTCTGTGATGGCGTCCCACATACAAAATAGAGGAAGATTGGCGTGGATGTGAGCTTAGTGACAATCTTCCTCAAACAAAAAGAGGAAGATTGGCAACAGATGTTAGCTCAGGGCCAATTTTCCTCACCAAAAAAATAAATAAATAAACAATTCAATGGGTTTTGATATATTACATTATTAATATTTTTAAATTGTGGTAAAATATATATTAAAAAATTTTCCAGCTTCACCATTTTAAGCGCACAATTCAGGGCCATTAATTACTTTCACGATGTTGTGCAACCATCACCATGATCTATTTCCAAACTTTTTCATCACCCCAAACAAAATTCTTAGAACATTGCTATGCTATAATTAGGCTTAGACTAAAAGAGTTTTGTTTATAAAAGAAGGTGTTCAATATCATCACCCTCTGCCCGTGGTTCCCCATCCCAGGTGTTCTTACAACCTTCTGCTACCTAATTGTACCTGAGCTGGGAGCCACAGCCTTGTGGTGAATCCCATCATTGCCTGCAGGCTCCATTCTGCTCTGCTCCTCTCCAAGCCCAAAGGATGGACAGCTGCAGTTTCTTTGCCTTCTGGAGATCTCAGGGGCAGAGGAAGTGGCACCCAGGCACACGGGCCTGAGGTCTGCAGATATAAGCCCCACATTTTGCACAAAATTCCCTTTTATCTCTATTCCCCACTCCTATTTCCAACTCCCATAGACAATTTTCTTGTTTTTAATGTACATTATTTTGTTTTTTGTTATTGTCAAATGAATACAGTTATTTTGTACTCCTCCATTTTTAAGTTGTATAAGGTTTCTGCGCCCGGACCTAGATAAAGGGGTAAGGTTTCCCTTCATTTTCCCTAGACTATCACTGAAACTGTCCTTTCCCCCATATATCCTCCTGGACACAGCTCCCTGACTTCCATTAAGGAAAAATGCACACATACCTCTTCCCTCATGATCTTATCTTCAACTAGATGTCCTTTATGAGCAGTATGCAGCTTATGAGAGAAACTATAGCCCATCCCCTGCTTTCTCTCTTTTTAATTCTAAAAGTCACTATTCCAAAGGCTCTCTGTCCCTTAGGGTTCTTGGCTGCAAGCAGTGGAAGCTGATTCTGACTTCAGAAAAGGAAAGGACTGAAGATATACTGGATAGCTCACAGAATCATGGGAAGGCTAGAGGTCCTAGGTCAAAGGAGGCTATATGCCAGGGATCCCGGAACTTGTCTGGGAAGGTCATTGCTGCTGCGAAGGAAGAGTAGACCTTGTAGCTTCCACCCCTACCAACATTGCATGTAGGACGGTGCTCTGTCCCTACTGCCTTTGGAAATTGGATGTTGCTGCTAAAATGGATTCACCCCTCCTCCATTGCTTTGGGTCAAATTGTGGGGCTGGTGCATCTGGTTGGCTAAACCCACGCCTGCAAAAGAAATGGCTGACTGGCTCTTTTAGCATCTAGAGTGGGAAGTAGGCCCTGTCTCTTACTAAGACTCAAATGGTGTGGAATTCCCCAGACATAGGAAGACAGTTCAGAGGGTGACAGCCAAAAAATTTACAGATGTCCCCTACAGGTAGGAAGCATCTGCTGTTCTGTACAGATCTGAGTCACAGCTTAATTTTATCCAACTTAGAAAAATACTCTAAACTGGTCTGTTGGCCTTCCTTTCCTTCTCTTATTAAAATAAAAAGATATACGTGAGCAGTCTCTTTTGGCAAGTTCTTTTAGTAAGGCAAAAATTCTGATATCAAAACTTCACAGTATTTTTTTTCTTTTTCAAGTTTACACTGCTGTGTTTGAAATATAACTGTGGAGCAAGTCTTTTCATAGTAATCTTAACTACAGCTTATCTCTGAGATTCTAATCAGATTCTTACTCTGAGCTAATATTTACAGTTTGGTAATTTTCAAAGTTTGTTTTCTGTTGCCTTTCTTCTCTTAAACTGGCACTGTTAGATTTTCTTTAAGAAAGTAGATAGCTTGTATTACTACAAGGTAGAAAAAGAGAGAAAATAAGTCAATAAGAACAAAGTAAGGAAAAAAAATACCTATTTTTGTAACCAGATCCGAGATTCACAAGGATTCTTGTTGGTGAAACATCACTTTATCCAAATTGCGTTATTTTTCAGGTAAACAGGAGAATCATATTTCTTGTATGTTAATAGCTAGTCTGTATTTGTTTACTAGTGAGAACGTTTACTCTGTTTATTCTGCAAAGTCTCAAAATCTTAGTCTGCTTCGCTGATGTTCTATTTATCTGACATCTTTTAAATGAGTAATGGCATTTGAGCTGTCACTGACGTTTCATATTAAATGCCCCCTCTCGCCATTTCTTATGGCTTTTTGGTGAAATATATTTACTTAATGATTTTTTAATCCCACTTCTGCCCCCAAAACCCTAATGAAATTGATGAGAGAGACTTGGTATAGGAATTAGGTACTTGCCTATCATTAGACAACTGTCCATTATGAAATAGATTGGATTCCAGAACTACCAATTTTGCAGAACAGGGAAAAAAAGATATTTTAAGTGAGATAACAGGCATTAGTGAAAGAGAGCATTGTTGGTGGGAGGTGGGAAGGTCATTTGTGTAATTTCCTTTCAAATTTTAGAAATTCATGGCCCAGGGTGCTGCTGAAGCCTGTTCTTGTCTTTTTCTAAGACAGGCAAACTTCTCTGACCTCCCCAAGCCAGACGGTGCAGAAAGAAGCTGGTGTGGGAGGGAAGGGGAGGCCAGCCAGATGGTGGAGGCAAGGAAAGGAGGGTGGAGGTGAGGGGGAAGGTGGGGCTGCTAATTAGCTTTTCTTACCTCACCAAGAGCCAGCGGCAAGCAGATGGCTGCATCCTTAATGCCACCCTTTTTGTGTCCAGCTGGCAGTAGTGGTTGATCTTGTGGTCATGAAGAAAGCATGGACTTTTCTTCTCTTTTTGAAATGTGGAAGTGATGGAGGAACATATGAAGGGAAAATCTAGATTTAAATATTATATCTAAGAAAAATAGATGTTATCTCTTTCCATCTTTTACAATAACTAGATGCCCATTCATATTTTGACAACACCAACGGAAAGTGATCTGTTCTTTCTGTTACAAAAATCAATCCAAACTAACCAAACTGTACCAGGATATCTGAAAAATAATCGATAAAATGATAAAACTGGCTATGAGGTCCAAACTCAACAGCCATAGCATCTTGTGTTTGGAGAGGTGTTGGCTGACAGATCGATGTAAGACTCAGCAGACCACATGTCAGAGGTCCTAGCATTGGCCTTTCCTTGCACACTCTCAGTTTCTGTGAGGTGGGGACTCTGTCTTGATGGTAATTTCTCTGGAGCTGGCCAGAATGGTGTTCATTGAAACTTTCTTAAATGAAATCAAGCTATAGTAAGTCAATCATGACATGTACTACTCAATATTTTTAAAATTATTGACTTTATACCAAGATAAACATTAGTGAGCTTGACAACTTAAAAGAAACAGTTATCATTGTGAAAATGCAGTATTGGAGTAGGCGCTGACTTTTCTCAGTACTGGTATAATGCTTTATGTGTGAAATTAAATAGTAGCTTTCAAAATTGGGAAGTAAAGATCCTAATATCTATTTTTGGAGAGGAAGGGAAAGGAATAAATATTTACTGGGCGCCGACTATATACCAGATACGCTTTGCATATATTAATGTATTCAATCTTTTTAACGTCCTGATAAAGTAGTTCTTTCTCTGAGATTCCAGTTGAGGAAATGGAGGTTCACAGATGTGAAGTAAATTGCTAGAGGTCACATAGTGAGTGAATGGCAGGATTCATACTTGGGTATGCCTGACTCTAAAGCCTGTGCTGCCCTGCCATTATTCCACCTGAACCCCAATGTCACCTTGTGCCCCACATATTCTCAGATTTATTTGTCCAGTGATTGGTCAAATCAGTGCACTCTATCTCTAAAGCATTCTCCATGTTCTTTCTCACTCCCAGTCCCAATGGCAGAAAGAGGTCTGGCACCCAGGTCTTCAACTGCTTAACTCTCCTCCACTCAAATCATTTTTGGAGCTTTAAAGGACAAATGGGAAGTGAAATAGTGTATTGCTGGTGATCCAGAACAGAGTGTTACTTGTGATCCTAACCTGCAATTCTGTAATTCCCTTCTACCAAATTTCCAACCTTCACATTCTCCTTGTGCTTGCTAATATGTAATGTATGCATCTTATTCTTGTGTTTGATATTTATCTTATTGGCTGAACATCTTTTAGATCTGGCAACATGGCCAATGTTAACTAAATTCCATTTGGGGCAGGTGTTACATCTATGGTTCTCTTTCTTTTTTTTTTTTCTTCTTCTCCCCAAAGCCCCCCCATACATAGTTGTATATTCTAGCTGTGAGTGCCTCTGGTTGTGCTATGTGGGACGCCACCTCAGCACGGCTTGATGAGCGGTGCCAAGTCTGCACCCAGGATCCAAACCGGCGAAACCCCAGGCCGCCAAAACAGAGCTCGTGAACTTAACTGCTCAGCCACAGGGCTGGCCCTATGGTTCTCTTTCTCATTGCTTAGCATGCCACACTCAATTTCTTAAATATGAATTTTTAACCAAGTGGTTAATTTCCTCCAATTTCTTCATAATATGACCAAGTTTGCTGGAAGCATTAGAGATGACATAGTAAATCTGAAACTGAAATAGGCTGTTGGCATTTAAGGAGAAAAAGTCTTACATTATACGTTATTTGCTATATTTGGTGCAATTTTATCAATAATAGATAGTCACTAAAACAAACATTACAGACCAGACTCTTATTTTCAGACAAGAATAATGGAAAATAAGTTTTCCAAATGGAATTCTTACAAAGTCTTTAAATAACTGTTTTGAGAAGTTCTAAGACTATCTCCTGACTCATGCCTACGAGAGTTCTTTGCTCAAAGGAAGTACGCAGAAGTATCTCTTAGAGAAGATAGACTCATTATGAGAAATGACAGATTGGTGAAAGGCCAGGGTAGTTAGATCCTCCTTTGTGGTATGCTGCTGTACTCCCATGTGGGTGCTGTGGACAGAAAAGGCACAGCATTTCATCATTTGCCGAGTCCCTCAGGGAAATTCTGCTGCCTGAAAGAGCCTTATGATTCGGTTGAAACGAAAGACCAAAAAGCAATATGCTCTGTTCCAAATGACTGCTATAGATGATAGTGCTATGGAGGTTCACAAGAGGAATGACAGCTTAATTATTTTGGGGTTAAGCAGACATTTTGGATTCATTTTACTTTAAAAAATGAAAATGCTGGACTCACCCCTGTGACTTCCTTTATCCCTATGACAATTGAGACCTCATTTCTCCATCCCTCATTTTGAGGTCAACCCAACTTAAATCCCTTAAAGGAAGTATATAGTCAGTGAAAAAAACTAAGACGTTAAGATTAGAGAAATGAAACCAATTTCTTTTAAATGACAACAGGTTTCTGGAAACCCTGTGAAGGAGTGAGTTGATTCAAGTTACTATAGAGTGGTTGTTCCAAATGAATGTCACAGTGACATAACTTCTCTGCAGTCACGGCTCTCATGGTGAGTTGTCTTACCTAGTTACTTCTGGTATGTAATCAGATACACACTTACATAGTTCTGGATGTAACTCAAGAACCCCAGCGAGGCTAAGGGCAGGAGCTTTGTGCTGTGTGTCCTCTACGTTCTCCACAGTAGTGTCTCTTAACTTTATCATCCCATGATCTCTTTTGATAAACATAAAAATCTCATCGGCCCCCAAAATCTGCGGAAGCCCCTTCTGAACAGAGAACTGTCTTTCCCCACCACATCCAGTTGAGAATCGCAACTTTTACAAAGCCTGTTTGACCAAGAAGATTTAGTCAAACTTTTAAATATGTATTATTACAACATTAGGTAACTTTTTTTGCTACCCCAGATTCTGATAACTCCCTTTCCCCTTCCTTCTTTCTCATCCCCATCCCCCTTGAAAATTACTTCTCAGGGTCGGCCCCATGGCAGAGTGGTTAAGTTTGCGTGCTCCGCTTCAGCAGCCCAGAGTTTCACCAGTTCAGACCTGGGCACGGACACGGCACCGCTCATCAGGCCACGCTGAGGCGGCGTCCCACATGCCACAACTAGAAGGACTCGCAACTGAAAAAATACGCAACTATGTACGGGGGGATTTGGGGAGAAAAAGCAGAAAAGAATAAAAGATTGGCAACAGTTGTTAGCTCGGGTGACAATCTTAAAAAAAAAAAAAAAGAAAATTACTTCTCTACCCTCATTGAATTAATTTGTGGTGTGTTCTTGGGTTGTTTAGAAAATCGCTACATTATTAAAAGAAGTTAGGTCCGTTGAATACTAGAGATCAGTATTTGTATCTGATCAATAGAATGATCAGTGCCCAAATATATAATATTATAAAATTTAGTCAATATAGTAGTGAAAAACAGAATTTCATAGGTAGAAACTATTGTTTTATAATCGTCTTTTTTTCTTTATTAAGTTCTCAGTTTTGTAGTATTCATATTCCAATCTTTTCGAGACAAAAATGGCAGCAGCTCTCTTCCAACCACCAGTTTCACTCTTAACACGTGTCTTCATTACTCAAAGATGTCTTTCTTTTTTCTGCTTTTTGTCCCCAAATTCCCCCAGTACATAGTTGTATATTTCAGTTGTGAGTCCTTCTAGTTGCGGCATGTGGGATGCCACCTCAGCATGGCCTAAGGAGCCGTGCCACATCCGTACCCAGGATTCTAACCAGTGAAGCCCTGGGCCGCCGAAGCGGAGTGCGAGGACTTAACCACTCGGCCACGGGGCCGGCCCCTCAAATTCATCTTTCAAATCCAATCAATTCATAGCCTTTAAAAAAAGAAACGGTTGTATACAATTCCTGACTCCTGAAGAAATCACACACCTTTTATAGCATGGGTGTAAAAAATGAAGAGTCCACAGAAAATTTAGAATTCAAGCAGTAAATAAGGTGGAAACTTTATTACTTACAAAAAAAAAGCTTCAAAGTGTATAAAATCTAATATATGAGATCACAATATGTTTTTTAACATAGTAAAATTTACATATAGTGAAACGTACAGATCTTAAGCATACAATTTAATGAGCTTTGATAACTGTATTCATGCATGTAGCCATGACCTTATCATTCCAGAAAGTTCCTTGATGCTCCCTTCCAATCAATCCTCGCCCCACGGACAACCACTATTCTGATTTCTGTCATGTAGTTCACACTTACTTGTTCTTGAATTTCATATAAATGAGTCATACAAAATGTACTCTTTCTATCGCTCAACATAATGTTGTGAGGGGCCAGCCCTGTGGTGTAGTGGTTAAGTCCAGTGCACTCCACTTCAGTGGCCCGGGTTCACAGATTCGGATCCCAGGCGTGGACCTACATACCACTCATCAAGCCATGCTGAGGCAGCAGCCCACATATAAAATAGAGGATGACTGGCATAGATGTTAGCTCACAGTGAATCTTCCTCAACAAAAACAAAAAATCCCCTCTAATGTTGTGAGATTCATCCATGTTGTTGCATCTATCTATAGTTCATTCTTTCTAATTGCTGAATAGTACTTATACCATGATTTATCTATCCTCCTGTTGATGGGCATTTGGATTGTTTCCAGTTTGGGCTATTATAAATAAAGCCACCATAAACTTCTCGTCCAAGTCTTTTGGTAGACATACACTTTCATTAGTCTTGGGAGTAGACTTGCTGGACTACAGGGTAGGTGCATTTCTAATCTTATAAGGAACCGTCAAACAATTTTCTGAAGGGGTTGTGCTGTTTTACACTCCCATCAGCAATATATGAAAGTTCCAGTTGCTCTTTACTCAATATATCCGTAAATCAGAGAGGCCCCTAATTACTTTTCAATGTCATCTCTTTTCAGAGACTTTAACAGAGTGGTTTTGGTAGCATTAAATCCCAGGTATGTGGGTGTCCAGCCAGCCCGGGGGCCTAGTGGTTAAGATTCAGTGCTTTTACCGCCACAGCCAAGATTTGTTTCCCAGTCAAGGAACTACATCACCTGTCTGTCATCCACACCACCTTCGTTGTTACACTGTGGTGGCTGCGTGTTGCTGTGATGCTGAAATCTATGCCACCGAGATTTCAAGTACAGGGTCACTAGGAGTTGAAATCCACTCCACGGCACTAACAACAACAAATGTGGGTATCCAAATCATGGATAATTCTTGCTCCATTTCTAATATGCATATTTGACATACACAAATACAGATATAGCAAACAAAATATAGTCATAGTACTTTATGGAATAGTTCTATTCCTGAAAAACTTGCGTCGAAAGCTAATATTTTAATCCAAATCGTTTACTGAGATAAATCTTTCCCTAGTTCGATGTCCAATTCAAATCTTCTTTTTCCACGATGTCGTCTCATGTTGTCCTGGCCTGAAGGGATTTCTTCATTCTCTAAATTTTAGCAGCCCCAGTGATTTGACAGGTCATCAGTGTCACTCCTTTGCTCCTTTGTTATTCAAGGCTTGATTGCTTAACCTATTTATTCACCTGTAGTATATATTTTATTTCCACACACACAATACAATCCTTTTATTGAGGGAACGAACTGCAGTTTATACTTAAAAAAAATTTCTTTCATAGCAGGCAATGCAGTGCCTTGCACACAGGAGTTACTCAATAAAATTTCCTGCTTAATTGGTTTTCTATTTTTGTTTTGCTTTCGGCAAGGCATAACTGTTATTTTATGACTCAGCTTAAGACATTTATTTGTTTTTATTATATGATAATTTCTTCAATTTTCATTTTTCTTGACTGATGTAAGCCAGGCCTAAAGTGAAGATTGACTAAAATCTACTTCCCTTACCACTTTTCCTACTTCCCAGTTTAAAGCCCCCCCTAGGCATTGTGGTTTGAAATAAAAAGCACACCATAAGGAGATTAGGGATTCCATCTGGGGTTTCCCTCTAATTCTCTCTGAGGGCTGTGAGTTGCCATTTACAGTTCTCCACAAAGTACTGGGTCCATTTGCCAGTCCCTGGAGGCTCATAGTCTTGAAGCTCAGAGATTATCCGTCTGTGAGTGTTTCCTCCTCCCAGACACAGAGGCCTGTCTGGTCCTGGATGTACCTACACTACTTTATTTATGCCTCCTTTTTAGTACCTGGCACTTGGAGGCAGAATTTATTTATAGGTATGTTTGCCGGTGTCCACAGCTGAACTGTTGAGCTCCTCAGAGCAGGGATCATGTTCCTCGGTCATCCTTGCTCTGCATGTAATAAGTCCTGCACAAATGTTTGATGAACAAATGCATGGATTAATGAGTGAGCAAATGAATAGGACTTTTTAGGTATCCTAAACCTTTAAGAGTTTCTATTTTAACATTTTCTTAAATATGCAAATCTCTGGAGAATTTTAGGCCAGAAAAGGACTATTTAGGTTAATCCTCTCACTCCCCTTCCATGAGGTAGATATATGTTGTTTTTGTTTGTCCAACATCCTTTCATCCCTTTTTGGGATGAACTTCTCATTCTTGATGGAATCCCATCTCATGTAGTTTGCTGAGGGCAGTGTTACTCCTGACTCTCCCTGGTCTCTGCCTATCAAAGGGGTGGGTTTTGGCCTAGGCCTGGCCAATCAGAGTACATTCTAGACGTGGACACAGTAATTGGTTCAGGGCTGAGCATGTGACCCAAATGGGCAAATCGGTTTTCCTGAGATTTGTCATATTGTGAGCTGCTAGAACTTAGGCTTAGGGTGCCCAGAAGCCAGCTTTTCTAACTTGTAGAGACAGCCTATGTTGGAATAAAACCTACTGGTGTGGAAAAACAGTGTGAAGAGATATAGACGGAGACCATTCTGATGATGGGATTGCCCTCTCCCAGTGGCATGGACCAGTTATGTTTATACTTCAATTACATATCAGTTTAATACCCCTCAGATTCTTCGTTCTTTCTGTCCTACTTGAGGTTGATTCTAAGTCTAAGGAGATTCTTATCAACTGGAGGGAGAGCTACCTGCTTCTTGGTCTTGCTCTGACTCCATTCTGTACTGGTCTTCTCTAGATGTGACATTGTGGCTCCTGAGTACGTTGGTCTCTGTCACGTCTGTCCTCAACGCTTCTGCTGAGTTGCCTACAGTGCCACCATGCCTCAAGTGGCCAGTTCATGCAGGTCAGTCTGCAGCTTCCCTGTCCCATTCAGTCATTTCAGTCTGCTGGCCTTCCTGACCCCTCCACATCCTTCTCAGGGGCATAGGGAAGGTTTATTAGTCAGAGTTTTCCAGAGAAACAGATCCAGTAGGATGTGTATGTATATATAGAGAGATTTATTTTAAGGAATTGCTCATGTGATTACGGAGGATGGCAAGTCCAAAATCTGCAGGGTAGGCCAGCAGGCTGAAGACTCAGGAAAAGCCAACATTACAGTTCAAGTCTGAAGGCTGTCTGCCATTAGAATTTCATCTTGCTGGGGGGAGATTGGTCTTTTGTTCTAGTCAGACCTTCAGCTGATTGGACAATTCCCACCTACATTATGGAGGACAATCAGCTTTACTCAAAGTCCACTGATTTAAATTTTAATCTCAACCAAAAACTTTCACAGAAATGTCCAGGTAATGTTTGACCACATATGTGATCACTGTGGTCCAGCTAAGTTGATACATAAAATTAACCATCACAGAAGGTTAGGCTGTTCTACACTCTGCTCCTCACACCCTTTGTCGTTTTTTTGAGGCTGCTGACTACCATGGTTCTAGATAAGGCTGCTTTTGGATTCTGTTCTACTACACCAAGATGGAGGGAACAGGGGACATTGCTGTGGGGCACAAACCACCCCTAATCTTGGATCCTCAACCCCTACCCTAAGCTTAGTCCAGGGGTAGGACAAAGGAGCATGACTGTAATAGTATATCTGGTTTCACACTCTCCTTCCTTCCTCAGCCAGAAGGCTTTTATTGGGACTGGGGTGGTAGGGATGGGAAGATGGGATGGAGGCGACCGGTTCACCAGATTGCCTTTCTTTTCAAATCTTTTCTTATATCAAAGCGATTGAACTTACAAGCTGAGGGTGGTGTGAGCGTATTTAGTCCTGATTTGACAATGCCGTCCTGGGAAGAATGGCATCCTAAAATCGTAGTAATGAGGAAGAAGAAAAGAACACAGTGGCACCCGGTTGAAACTTCATTCTTTTATTGTACCATATCAACTATGCAAATATTGTATTTTCCTTTTTCCTCTGCTTTCTTGAATTCAGCTGTGGGGTCTGGAAACAGTGCCTTTACTTTTCTGTGTTGACCCCAAAGACTAGGTCTTGTGTGGAAATTTCAGGCAAAATGAGAGAGGGAGACTTGCAGGGAAGATAGATTAGGTGAGAAAAGTCTCACCTCTATAGTCTCAGAAGTAAACGAATAAATTAAAATGCTATTGGGTAAGGATAAGCCAGACATCAAGATAAATAAAGTGGCTAACCAAAGACTGGTCACAAAAAGGGAAAGCCCTTAACTCTTTGAGCAGGGCCAGTGCCAATCAGAGCAGAAAGAGCTGAATTATGTGTAAACCTTACACTTTGACTCCAGTCTTATTTTACTTTTATCTCTCTCAAGGCAAAGATGCAGAATAAAGGATGAAGGGGCATACCTCTGTAAGATTAAAAAAAAAAAAACCTGTTAAAATGAGATGCAAAAATACTAGTTTAAGAAATACTTAGTTTAAGAAATGCTTTAAAGATATCTTTTAAAAATAATTTGAAGAAAAGTGTTGTAGTGTTATGACCATATTTTGACATAAAATAAAACTAAAGTGTAAGAGTGCAAATTGGTCCTCTTTTTGACTAAATCATAAGCCATCAGTAAGACGGAACCACTAAGTTAAAATAACTCTGCCAATCCTATTGCCGCCAAATATCCAGATCTTAACAAGCAATTTGGAAAATAATTTTGAGCAGTATATAAACTTCATGTGGCTATGCTAAGAGAACAATCCTATTGAAGATGATAAATATGCCTTTAAAACTCTTAAGCTCTTTTTAAAACACAAAAATCAAAATCAGAGCTGGAAGGGATTTGCAACTTATGAAACATAATTTATTCTTACACTTTTATGATAACTGGGAAAAGTATTAAAGTGTATTGAATAGAAACAACCTAGCCTAGTAGAAAACCATGGATTAATTTTTTCATTCATATATTCAGCAAACATCTATTGAAGAGATAGTACTTAGCCATATTTTTCCTCATTTTGTACCGCAGCCGTAGCTATTCATCTGTTTGCACTGTATACTCAGCTAGCTGCCAGCTGTCACTCACCTCTCCTGGGACAAAAGTGGCTTACTGCTAGCTTTCAGTCTCTCCTTCCCCTTCTCTGCCTCCCCACCCCCATCGGAGTCTGGGCCCCTTCTACCCAGATCTGATAGGTATCTTGTTATTTTTCTGTCCCAGATGGAAATAACATACAGAAAGTAGGGCAAATGTCAAATAAGTTCTGTCCCGGATCGAGCAAGGTAGCAGGGTGCTGCGGGAGGAGCATCAAAGGGGGAAAGGATGGCATGGCAAGTGGAGGCTTGGTGGGGATCTAGACGGCCTAACCAGTAATCAGGACATGTGCCTTGACAAGTAAGGGAAGGTCTGTAGAAAAACAGGATATTTGAAATCACGATTGTCCTCAGAAACGCAGAAGCATTGTCACCAAACTTAAATAGTATTTGTCACTTCTCTTCTAAATCATTGAGGGAAACATCGGTGGTGACAGGATTTCAGGACTTATTTAAATGAAGAGGGCTGGACAAACCTAGTATGAAAGAGCAGGGAAGAAACAGGCTTTACTCCAGGTACAGAGCACTCGGTACGGTAAAAGCCAAGAGAATAAGGGAAGTGTGCATTTGGTAAGGTACCTGACTGAAGATTTGCACAGTTGGGGCCAGCCCAGTGGTGCAGTGGTTAAATGTGCACGTTCCGCTTTGGCAGCCTGGGGTTCGCTGGTTCGGATCCTGGGTGCAGACATGGCACGGGTTGGCACCCATGCTGTGGTAGGCGTCCCACATATAAAGTAGAGGAAGATGGGCACAGATGTTAGCTCAGGGCCAGTCTTCCTCAGCAAAAAGAGGAGAATTGGCAGTAGTTAGTTCAAGGCTAATCTTCCTCAAAAAAAAAAAAAAATTTTGCACAGTTGCCTAATTCTAAGGCCAAGAGATTTTCCATGTTTTCATTGCTTTTGATTGGAGACCCGTGATTACTACTAGGGAAGAATTACTATTTAGCATCACGTATTATATGTCTAACACATTACATGTATTATTTTATTTAATCTTTACAAACCCCCTGCAAGGTAGGAATCATCATCATCCCCATTTTCCTATGAGGAAACCAAGGAATAACTTCCATAAAGTTACACAGCTCGCAATGGCAATCCTCAACTACCCGACTCAATGTATTTGTTGTTTCAGATAATAGGATATAATCTGAGTCTCCTAAAAGAATCCAAGATGGAAGGACTCTATCAAGAGAAAGCTTCATGGGGTTGAGAACAGTAGAGATCATGCCCAAAATCACTTCACATACAGTCTTAAAACTTCAAAAATGGACACAAAATAATTTAAAAAGAAAATTTCCAAATACTTTTTAAAAGTCTGTGGTGAGGGGAGTACCGAACGGAAACCAAACCATCAGCTAGCAGAAAGGGCATCAAGGAAAGCGGATTTACATTCCAATCCCGATTCCATCCCCTTGGATCCAGCACTCACTTTCTTCAGGCCTCATTTCACGAGTAATCTGGATTTTCAAGATCCTTTTAAGTTATTAAAATTATCTGAATACTTACTTAGAAATTCCTAACACCAACTTCAAAATAGAAGCTTTTCAAGTCTTTAATTCTCAGCGAGGTTAAGGAAGGAGCTATTTTAGATAACAGGGCAGGAAACAGAACATTAACAAGGAGGGTATCATCACTCATAAGAGTGCCCAGAAATTCACAGAGGATGCTAGAGCCGGTGCCCTTCACTAACGCACTCATTCTTATGTACATGACTTGATTACTATTTAAAGAACATCCTGCTCTTCATTTCTGCCATTATTAAGGTAACTAACCTGTAATTACTCTACATACGCGTTCCTAATATGTTGTGAGCCCGCCTTCTAGGTTATAGTTAAGGGCGAGGCTCTGGAGTCAATTGAAACCGCTTGCGTTCAAACGCAGTCCTGTCGCCTGCCGGGCGGCCTTAAGGAAATTCAACTTTAAAATGGATGAATTTTCAAATGGAAATAATCCAGTTCCCACACCACAGAGGGGCTGCGTGAACGGATAAGCCACGAAAAGCCCAGTGCACGGCACTAGTAAATTCCAATAAACGTTAGCCTAAATAAAAACCTTTTCAACGGGATTAATGGGTATTCTGTTAGGACTAGTTGTCGATTAGATTTTAGGGGATCCCTTTTTAAAGCAAAAGTCATTTCTACTTAAATTTTCACAGGTTTAGATTTTCATGCATCGGATTTTAGTGAAGCATGACAATTAAAAGCTTGTGCTGTTTACTCAGTCACATGCTAATCATATCACTTGTGAGGTGGTTTTGATTTTCTAAATCTCTAAATTGTTAAATAAACGGATCAGGGACCGCCCATCAGCATTGGCAGCAAACGATCCAAAGTCAGGGCTTCTGGTTTTTCTGTGGTCTTTATCTGTCGTCTTCAAGACCCGCGGACCGTATCAATTTGACCGGGAGGAGGTTTGATACACCCTTTTCCATCGCAGAGAAAAAGAAAGGCTTGCACTTGGAACCGACACGCAGTGGATTTTGCACCTCGGACACCAGCGTCAGTCTCCTCACTCACAGCCGCCAGGCCTCCAGGCCGTTTCTGAGCCCCTCGGCAGGGCGGGGAGAACATTACGACGCCCGCGGCCCTCCGGGCCTCTCTGGGTTTGCGTGTGGCTGTTGGACGTTGACATTTGAATTTCCCTGAACCGCCGGGTGTGGGCGGTGGCGCGGGCCCGCCCCGGAAACCTCCGGGCTCCTTCCCGCCACCCGCTGGCCCGGCCCCTCCAGGGGTCCCCGCGGGCTGGAGGGAGGCACGGCCGGCGCTGAGCCCCACGGCCGCCGGAGGAGCAGTCCCAGGCGCCCCTCCCCGCCGCCCTCAGCTCTGCCCCCGCCCCGCCCCGGCCGGCCTGGCGCGCCCCGCCGACGGTTGCCCGAGGGCCCGAGTTTGAATTTCCAGGCCCGGCCCCCGAGCCGCAGGAGCGCGCCGCCGGCTCCCCATTGGCCGGCGGCCGTCACATGGAGGGGCGGGCGCGCGCCGGCCATGTTGGGGAGCGCGGCGCCCGGGCCCGCGCCACCTCCGACCCCCCCTCAACCCCGCTCGCCTCCAGCCCGCCCCTCGCCTCCCTCCTCCCCCCGCCCGTCGCTCCGCGCCGCCGGAGAGGAAACAAAGTGCTGCGGGCGGGAGACTCGGCGGCGGCGGCGGCGGAGCGCTCACCCTGCACGGCCCTCCCGGTCACCCTCCCCCGTATCTTCCCGCGTGTGTGTGTGTGTGTGTGTGTGTGCGTGTGTGCGCGCGCGCGCGTGTTTTCTTACAAAGGGCATTTTACGATTGATTGACTCGTAGTCCTCCCCCTTTGCTCTTTGTGCTGTACCCCCCTCCCGCCATCCCAAGTGCTTCTCCCTTCCCCACGCCGCCCTCGGCGCGAGCGCGGGTCGCCGGCTGGTGCCATCGGTCCCAGCTTCGCTCCCTGCAGCCCCTCCGTGTCCCGGGGCTGCCCGCGGCCTCCCCGCTCCGCTCTCCCCGCCGATCGCCCCGCCGCCCGCCATGGCGACCGCGACCCCCGTGCCGCCGCGGACGGGCAGCCGCGCCGGCGGCCCCGCCACGCCGCTGAGCCCCACGCGGCTGTCGCGGCTGCAGGAGAAGGAGGAGCTGCGCGAGCTGAACGACCGGCTCGCCGTGTACATCGACAAGGTGCGCAGCCTGGAAACGGAGAACAGCGCGCTGCAGCTGCAGGTGACGGAGCGCGAGGAGGTGCGCGGCCGCGAGCTCACCGGCCTCAAGGCGCTCTACGAGACCGAGCTGGCCGACGCGCGACGCGCGCTCGACGACACGGCCCGCGAGCGCGCCAAGCTGCAGATCGAGCTGGGCAAGTTCAAGGCCGAGCACGACCAGCTGCTCCTCAAGTGAGTGCTCGCCTGGCGGCCGCGTTAATGCACACAAGAGACTGGGGGCCTAGCCCGGGGCAGCCTCGAGCACCCCGGGGAGGGAGAGTGAGAGCCATGCCGTCCACGCCCTTCGGAAGGGACAGGGTTTCCGTCTCCGGGAAGAAGAAAGTCTGGTGTTTTTTAGCGGAGGCAGGGGTCGCGGAGGGGGCTCGAGTTGTAGTGATGGTGGGACCGGGATGCACAGTTCCCGATCTTGGATACTTATCAGCACCGGGTGAAGCGCACTTCTGGGGCCCCCATGGAGGAGAGCCTGGCTTCGGGCCTCCGACCCCCAGATCCAGAAGGGTTCTCTGGCGCGGAGGCCCCCGGCCCCAGGTGTGGGGAGGTGGCGCCCGGGCGCGCGCTCAAATGCGCGCCTTGGTTTCCGGCCCGGCGCGAGACAAAGCGTCTGGTGGGTTTGCGGTGCAGGGATGGCCGGCCAGGGAGGACCGGCTGCCCGCCTCAAGAATGAATGAGCTCTGCGCGGGCGGAGGGAGGAAGGGGAGGGACCTGTCTCCAGCGTCCCGGTCTCCCGGGGGTGGGTCCCGCTTTGGCGCGCTTCGTCTTGGCCCTGTGACATCTTGCGATCATTCTGCGCCTGCCTTAGGCGAGGAGGGAGGGGCGGGGTCTCAACTGCGCGCCACTGCCGGCCCAGGGCAAGGTAGGTTTTCGAACTCGGTAGCTTTCTCAAGGAAAAGGCATCCTTTCCCCGGAGACAGGCGCGGGACCCTGGATGCTTCCGTGCACGGAAATCCCAAGCTAGGTTTTGCACGTCATGGGCACCGTTCTCCGATCCGGGGACCGCCTACCCCCAGGTAGCAGTCTCCACCATCTTTTGCACCCGCATAGTATAGTTCGTCTTTCGGGTAATGAAGAGACCATGCACAGTCCCCGTGTCTGTCATTGTGCTGACAGGTCAGGGCAGGTGAAAGGGTGTTGTGTAAATGAGGAGTTTTGGGGTGAGAGAGAGCTTGTAATTACTTTAAGGGGGTCTGAGTTTTCAGTCCAGGTCGCAAGGGTAAACTTGCAAGCTCTTGCTGATCCTAGCTTGACTTTCTGATGAGCGAAATGGCATAATCGTCATTAGTAGGCAACTACTGTTGCTGTCACGCTTTAGAGATTTGCTGAATTTGCACCCAGAATTCACAGTCTCCATCCCGATTGCCACTTGAAGTTTTTGGAGATGCCTGATTCTGACTTTGCCCCTGGATGTCTTTCTGTCTGTATCCGTGTGAATGTCCCTGTCTCAGTCTCTGATTTTGTATGTGTGAATCTCTACTTCCCCCTCTTATTAAAACATTTGAAAAACAGTTCATAAAAAAGTATGTGCACTTGGTAAAAATAAAATACTATTAAACTGGCTTATAGTGAAAAATGCTAACAGTCTCCTGCCTATTTCCAGGAGGCAATCACGTTTAGCCCTTTTTGTTTTTATTTCTTTGGGTATTTAGTTCCATAACTCAAATAATAAGCTTATATTTCTATTTCTTGGATTTACCAGCCTTTGGAGTCAGCTTTTGAAATGGGTCCATTCACTCACACTACTGTCTCTGTCTTCCTCCAAATTTTTTGTTATTGAATTTCTTCAAATCTTTCATGCCGTTGCTTGTGTGACTCACCATTATTATGTGTACCACTAAGAAGAAAAAACCATCAGAACCAAGTATGTAGGACCATCATCCTGTTGGACCCCTACTGGTTTCAGATGTTAGAATGTGACATTATCTGTTACGTGCCAGTCACTGTTCTGTGTGTGGAGGATACAGAGATTTAAAAAAAAAAAATTACTGCCCTTGTGTTTCTGAGAGTTACAGTAACAAGCAAATAAATATTCTTATTTCATCTAATCTGAGGCATTTTGACGCAGATGCTTTTATAATCTTTCCAGAAAGTATCTGCTGAAGGTTTTTCACACAGTAACAAGACTGCCACCTGCCTGAGTGTAGCTGTAAAATGCTGTGTATGGATTGTAAGATGCTTGCTGGTTTCAGTAGGATGAACGTGAGAAGAATGTTTGTATTAAAGTCAATGAAATTATGTGATGTAATGTTATGTAATAACGGATGCTAGGGAAATGAAAATAAAGCAAGATGAAGGGATAGTGTGGTTAAGGAAGGCACGTCTGAGAGATTGACGATTGAAAATAATGCTCTCTGAGATGTCGAATAGTGTCCTGGGATTATGTTTTTTTTAGGTCTGTAGTGTATTCGTATTGTTAGGATTAGATGCATTTTTTTTTCTAACATGCCATCAGTTGTTCAAAACATGCCACGTTTTACTTTGTTTCCTATTTCAACTCTGACTTCCCTTACACAAGTTTGTCCCTAAATAGCCTTTCATTTTTTTGTTGACTAAAGAAAAATTTGTCTTCAGCATTATCTTCAAACTCTTTGAAGATATCTATTACATAAGTCTACTTTCTTCCCTGGAACTCTCTCCTCTTAAGGCATGCTGTGCAGCTGACATTCTAGAAATTTACCTAATTTGGACCCAGTTTCCTCCTGGATCACATGTTTTCCTTTCCTTGGTTTCTTCCTTCATTTTGTTAGAGAACATCCTTAAGTAAATTTATTGAGAAAAGATGGGAGGATGTAAACTTTCTGAGGCCTGTGTGTCTGAAAATAACTTTGTTTTGTCTCATGTTTGATTGATAGCTGGGCTAGGTATAAAATAGTGGTTTAACATTTTTTCTCAGAACTTGGAAAGTATCATATTGCTCCATTGTCTTCTAGCCTGTCCTTGTTAATGTCTGTCTAATGCCAGTCACAGTTATTTTCTTTTGGTAGTTACTTTTGTTCTTCCTCTCTGGAAGCTTTTGGAATTCTCTTTTATCCTGGTTTTCTGAAGTTGCATGGTGGTAGGTCACGGTATGGCTGTTCTGTCATAACGTCCTAGCTGTTGTGAGTGCATGGTTTTAGTTTAAAGACTTGATCTTTTTTAGCTCTGGGAAGCTTTCTTTGTTCCATATCTTTTCTGTGCTCCAGTCTTTGTTTTCCCTAGATGGAACGTTAAGCCCTTTGGTCTGTTTTCTCTCATAATTTTTTTTTCATTTTGGGAAATTACTTTCACTCTTCTTTCAACTCAGTAGTGACGTTTTAAAGGCAGAAATCTTACTTTTAATTCTAAGAAATCTTTTTTTTACAGGTCTTTCTCTTATTCAGCTGTTCCTATTTTAAGGATGTATTATTTTCTTTAATCTATTTGAGGATGATATTTAGGGTTTTCTTTTTAAAAATTCTCTTCTGTTAATTCAATTATCTATTTCTCCTCCCTGGTCACTTCTTCTTTTTCTTTGCCTTTTTTTTCTTTCTTGCTGTCGATTTTTGTCACATCCGTGATGGTCCTTGGTTGTCTGCATTTACAGATGAAGAACTAGGTAATGGTTGAGTATCACTGCTGTTACTGTTCAGGTAGCTCCTCCCGCCTTTTCTGAATGGAATCAGACTAGGAGCTCTTTAGATATGAATGGGATGCGCTGTGGGCCAACTTGTTGGAGAGCCTGCAGTTAAGCTCAGGGGTGCTGCGAAGGGCCAGGTACAAAGCTGTTCCATGAGTTCATCCTCCGCTTTAAGTCCACCTCACTTTCCCCTGCAGTCCCTGTGTGCATGTTCTGTGATATGTACTTTTACCTGCATTTCTTTTAGAAATTTGTTGAAGTGTCTGCTGGAGATCCCTTTTCTGTTCACTTTGGTGCCCTGGGTTTAGTTTGCATCATGTACTTTGCTGCCTTTTTATTAGAGTCTAGTGGAAGGCTTATGCCTGCATAGTAAGCTGTCATCTTGGAAATCACTTAATTTTGAGCAATAATTGAAGAATAGTTTGTGTTTTTTTTTTAAAGATTTTATTTTTCCTTTTTCTCCCAAAGCCCTCTGGTACATAGTTGTGTATTTTTAGTTGTGGGTCCTTCTAGTTGTGGCATGTGGGTCACTGCCTCAGCATGGCTTGACGAGGGGTGCCATGTCCGTGCCTGGGATCTGAACCAGCAAAACCCTCAGCCGCCAAAGCAGAGTACACCAACTTAACCACTTGGCCATGGGGCTGGCCTCTGAAGAATAATTTGTAAGATGAAAAGGAAGAAATGTCTTATTGTCTGTTTGGGTCCTTTTAGGTCTTTTATTTGCTTAAAAATAATTTTCTGTATTTAATTTTTATTTGGAGCCAGAGTCTTTGTAATTAATCTATCACTTAGGTGGGTTTAGATTAAAAAAAGTCTTGAGAGAATTATTGATTCCAAAATTACTTAGTCCCTTTTTGGTTTCTCAGTACATAACGTAACTCAAGGATGGAAGAATTCAAGGAGATACTTGGTCCTGCTGGAGAGAATCTGACAATGGGGTGGTTTCTGATTCCTTGGAAAATAGATCTCAGAGCTAAGATACAGCCTCTCTGATTCAGTCTAAGCCAAATTATATTTCCCTGGAAGCGTTTTTGGGGAACAATTTCCAAAAATGATGCTGACTGCCAGTAGTGAACACTTTCAACAAAAAAGTAAAGAAAAATTGACTTATTTTAGAATTTCAGTATTAACTAATTATGTGGGAAAACTGGATATAAGAGAAAATTAAGTATGTCGATCAATCTTTTAGTAACTGATTTTGTGGATGCGTATGTTTCTTTTTCCTTCAGTGATGCAAGCCTATAATCTTTTCTGTAAAACCCGTTAAGGCCAAGATGTGTTTTGGGAATAAAACCAATTCCAATTTTAAGAAGGTAATAAGATGGATGTACTGTCTATGACATCCCCAGTGGGGTCTGGGGTAGCACTCCATCATGAAACCGATACTTCTGCAGGGAAAGATTAATAGTCACAGTAAGTAGAGAAAGACAACTGAAAAGAGACTCACATCCATTTAGGTCAGGTTTTGTCACCAAATGAATTAATGAAAATTTTAAGTTTTAGAACTCTGGAAGTGCATTATATGGATTTGTGTTTTTATTTATTTATTTATTCGAGGAAGATTAGCCCTGAGCTAACATCTGCTGCCAATCCTCCTTTTTTTGCTGAGAAAGGCTGGCCCTGAGCTGACATCTGTGCCGTTCTTCCTCTACTTTATGTGGGGGACGCCTACCACAGCATGGCTTGTTAAGCGGTGCCATGTCCGCACCTGGGATCCAAACTGGTGAACCCCGGGCCGCCAAAGCGGAACGTGTACACTTACCTGCTGTGCCACTGGGCCAGTCCTGGATTTGTGTTTTTAAATTGACTGGTGCGTACTAAGTTCAGTTGACTCATCGTGCTCTGTGAGTTGTTTTTTATTCCTTATTTGATTTATGATAGATAGTAAGGCTTGAGAAGCTGCAAAATTAACTCTAAACTAAGTTTGTCTTTTTGAGAATTATCTATTAATTAGGAAAATGGTGATGGGGGCTCAGTGGTGTATAACTAATATATTAGATGCCGTAGGATTGTTTGAGATGCTGAGCAAGCCAATTCCCTTCAAGTAAAAAGTTTTTTTAAAGGATGTCCCAAAAAACACATTTTAATGTCTTAGAGATGTTAGGCCTCAAAAGCAATGTTTTCAAGTTAATGTTTGAGGTATTATACAAAAATTTTGTTTAAAGCAGAATTTCATACCTTTTAAAAAGAAATGGTGCTTTTAAAATATAATTTATTTTATCAAAATAAAAGTTATTTTTTTCTCCAAACAGAATAAAGTATAATGTTGATTTTTTTTGTCATGGTACGTATGGATGTGAAGATTTGCAGACTTCCTGCCTCCATCCCCAGGCATCATTGCTTTGAGGAGGATGGGTTTGGGGCTGAGGGATCAAGCCTACATAGTATATTCCTTTGAGGAAAACAGCTCTCCTCAGCTTTGCTTTGTCAATAGGTTAGTAAGGAAACTTCTAATGAGAGATTTGGATTTGTGTGTTTTCATTAAAAAATGCACAGAGATGCTGATGTGCTACTAGCAAGTATAATTGGAATGTTATCACAGGAGCCGTAGATGGGGTGGTATCGAGCAGAAGCACTGCCTGAAGTTGCAGCTTCCTACTTTGTGTGACTTGGGGTGGATACTTAACTCGAAGCCTTCATTTCCTCATGTGTATAATCGGGGTAAGCAGTCAGTGGTAGTTTTCTGTATCTCAGGAAGAGTTAAGAAACTTACACCTTCCTCTAGCCTGTTGTTTACTTGTCTCATAGTAGTGGATGAATTTTATCCAAATTAGTAATTTGAAGAAATTAGGAAACATACTGAAATGTAAATACGATAAACTCATTTTCTTTTCTATTACTTTCTTAGTGGAGAAGGGGTGTGGATTTACTATATATTTAGACTTATTATTATATATTTGCTCTTTTGGCTGTCTACATATTTTGGTCATCAATAGAATGAAACTTAGGAAATGTGCATAGGCTGAACACCATCTGCAGGGCTATTTTACATTCATATTTTTTGGTTTCCAAACCTAAAATAATAAATGCTAATCTGCTTTAGGAAGTTTTCTTTGTATGTAAGATAATTAGTTGAAAAACGAAAACCTTCATCCCACATATTACTTGTCTTTCATTTTTTATGTCCTGATTTTGCCTTGGTAGAATAACACCCTGGCCTTAATATAAGAGCTATAAAACTTCCTGTTAAGTATTACTTTAATTTTCAAGGGAAGAACTGGAGGGATGAAGCTCCTAGAATTGGTGTTAAAGTGTAGGAATAGGAAGCAGGTCCTAAGTAATTAAACTGTCATGACACTTCCTTCCCATGCTTTCAAAGGATGTTTGGCAGAGCAAGATATCTTTTGGAGTTGTTTATTTATCCTGGGGGCCTACACTAGGTAGTCTTTTGGTATACCCAGACTCAAGGAAGCAGACACACAAAGTGAAAGATGAAGCTCTATAGAAATATGCTGCTGGGTCTTTTTCCTCCACACAGTCCATGTTTGTTGTTCGTTTGTTCGGATGACGTCACCTCTCACATGTCTGAGTTGGAGATCTTTAGACTTTCATATCAGCAGTGTTGGACTATTTCATGCACAAATAATGAGAAAGAGCCTTGAAGTGTCATTTGGGTGCTGGGACCTTGTGTAACTGAAGTTCCCAATTCTGGGATCCAGGGAAGTTTCCTAATCAGAGTTCTAACTCCTTTTTTTCCAGTGTACCTCTGTGATAAGGGGATTGGGTTTTGGCTGTTATATTTGGGGAATTTTTGAAAATTAACTTTTTGTTACACAAAAATATACGTACATTATGGAAAACTAGAAAATACAAATAAACACAAGAAGAAAATAAAAATCACCCTTAGTTCCATCTCCCAGAAATACCGGCTCTAAAGTTTTTCCTCTCCATGTCCATATTAACAAAAAATGAGTTCATGATAAATATTGATGTGTAACTTTTTTTTGTGCAACACTGTTTTGTGAACATCTTCACACATCAGTAAGGTACTATAGCATCATTTAACACATTGTGAAGATTCGTCGGTAACCCTTATTGGCCACTTAGTTTGCTGTGACCAAGGATGGTAGGTTTTACAGTGACTGTATCTACCAAGTTTGTCAGAGGCCATAGAGGGCCATAATTATCCTCTCCTCTCTTGTTGACAATATCAGGGTTTTTCCTCAGGTTAACTTAATGGTTAAATGTTAACTAATTCACTGGTTTAAATTTTAACCACTGGATAAAGTAATTATAATTTTGCCCATTTTTGATGCCACCAGCAGCAGATGAGTGTCCATTTCCTGTTTGGAGGAATTTTAATTTTAATTTCTGGAGATTCTTTGGGGATCTTGATCATTTTTATTGTTATTCTCATATTGCTAGCATAAAGGAATAAAAAGATTGAAATTTGGGTCAGAATCTTAGGTTTCTGCCAATATTTTGGTTGTAGGCCTAGATGTTAAGTGAGGCTTTTTTTAGCTAATCTATTTACTTCCTCCTTTTTAAAGTTAATTTTTTGCCTTCACTGCATTTGGATTTATTGATCATAGGTAGAATTATAGCAACTTTATTGCTAGAATGGGTCTTGGGTCATCTGATCTAATCAACTCATTTTGTAGATAAAGAACTTGAGACCCAGCAGGGCCAGCCTGGTGGTGTAGTGGTTAAGTTCGTGTGCTCCGCTTTGGGGGCCTGGGGCTCACCGGGTCGGATCCTGGGCACAGACCTAGCATCACTCATCAAGCCATGTGAGGTGGCGTCCCACATGGAAGAACTAGAGGGACTTACAACTAGAATATACAACTGTATACTGGGGCTTTGGGGAGAAAAAGAAAAATAAAATAGGGAAGATTGGCAACAGATATTAACTCAGGGCCAATCCTTCTCACCAAAAAGCTTTAAAAAAAAAAAAAGAAGGAAATTGAGACCTAGGGAGATTAAGATACTTGTGCAAGATTGCAGGACAAAAAGAACTAACGTTTATTTTCTGCTTACTGTGTTTGCCAGGCATGATGCTAGATGCTTTACAGACCCTGGTTTTTAAGCCTTATGATCACCCTGTTGATGAGTGTGAAACTTGAGGCTCAGAGTAATTAAGTATTTTGCCTGGGATTACTTAGCAGATAAGTGCTGGAGCGAGAATAGATCTAGGCTAGCTCTGTCTTCTCACATTATTGTGGGGTTTTTATGTGTATCACTTTATTTAATCCTTTTTGCAGGTGTTAGTTGAGCTTACAGACCTGCAGCAAGCTCACAGAGCACTGTCATCTCTGCGTAGGACTTGAAGTCTTCCATAGGACTGTTGATTTTCAGGTCTGTTTGGGTGCTACTAGATGTGTGTTTTTCACAGTGACACTTCATAGTCCCCAGGGAGGTAATTTTGGATTTGTCAGGAGGGAGCAGTAATTGAAGCTGCTGCTTGATAGACTAACTGAGGGCTTCGTTTGCTAATAAGGAAAGGGTGAAGATGAATTACTGAAAGAGAGCTCTTTTGTCTTTTCTTCTTAAAAAGCTACTCTCCTACTTTATGCCTTAATAATAATTTTAAAACAAATTAAAATCTCTAAATAAGTCAATATTCCTGACAGGAGAGTTCTTTTTGTTCTTTATTCAGCACACATTTGTGGGACAGGTGCTGTGTGCCAGGCCTTGAACCAGATGCTGGGAATAGAGGGATGGGGCACTCAGTCCCTGTCATCAAGTTGCCTCCAGTCTAGTGGGGAAGACAGAAAACAAACACTACAGTGATACTGTGATACTGTAAACGCGTCCCCCTAATGCAATGTAATAAGCGCTATGATAGCAGCATCCACATGGTGCTATGGAGGAAAAGACTACCACCCAAGGCAGACTGGGAGCCTTGTGGAGTTTTGAAAGACATCCCAGGAGAACTGGGGAGGTTGTGAAATCTGAACTGAGCATTGGGAGGTGAGTAGGAGTTGGCTTCTAAATGGAACACGTTAGGAGAGGGTCTTATTCTGATTGGCATTAGTTCATCTGACTGAAGCTGCATATACGTGTGTGTGTGTGTGTGTGTGTGTATACATATGTGGTGGGGGAGGGTTGGATTTTTGGTAATGAAGAGCCTCAAGAATTTCAAGCAGAAGAATGATATGATCAGTCTGGCTATTGTGTGGAGGGAAAAAAAGAGTGAGTAGAGGTAAAAACACTAGTCAGGGGCCAGCCTGGTGGTGGCATAGTGGTTAAGTTTGTGCTTTGCTTCAGTGGCCTGGGGTTTGTGGGTTCAGATCCTGGACACGGACCTACACACCAATTGTCAAGCCGCATTATGGTGGTGTCCCACATACAATAGAGGGAGATTGGCACAGATGTTAGCTCAGTGATGATCTCCCTCACAAAAACAAACAAACAAACACTAGTCAGGACTCTTGTGGAGTAATGAGGTGGCCCCTGAACTAAAGGACAGAAGGTAGATTTACGAGATTCTGAACTTGGGAGCTTAGGGAGAACAGAGGCTAGGGTGACGTTGCTTCCATGCATGGGTGCCTGGGGAGATGGTGCGCTCTGAACAGAGGCTGATGTGGAAGGAACAGGTTCGGAGGACTCTACCTGGGTTAGCGGTACATTAATGGTGATAGCGAGTGAGTGGTGTTTGTTGGACTTCCAGATGGAGATGTCAGCTGCCAATTTGGGGTACCTCTCTGGAGTTCCGAAGAGAGTTGGATTGGAGATGCAGTTTTAGGAGCATAGGTGATATTTAGGGGTAGAGAGGAGAGAAGAGGGACAGAGTCAGACATGGAAAGCATCTATGTATGAGGACTAGGTTGAGGAAGGAAGACCCACAGTGGAGATAAGTAATAGCTAGAGAGGTGGAGCAGAGTTGAGTCATGGAACAAGGAGATTGACTAAGAAATGCTAATACTTTTGGTCTGGTAAGGCCTAAAATGTATCTGTTGACATTGGTGCCAGGGAAATTAGTGTTGACTCAGGAGTGTCTAATGCTCGTGAAGGAGGGCCAGTGGAGTGGAAACCGCTGACCATCATTAAGGAAGGAATGGGAAGAAGGAGATCATGAGTTTAGATCACTCGTGTACGAATGTTAGCTCTGAAGGGGAGGAGATGTTCTTAAAGGTCGATTTAAAGTAGATTCTCACTAGGGTACCAGAACACTTATCCCTCTAAGATTCTGCACTAAAAAAACGTGATCACTTCACTCGCTTTGCTTAAAATACTTCAGTAGCTTCTAGAATAAAGACTAAAATCCTTATTACATCACATAATTTAGCATCCAAACAGGTATACTTCTGTGTGCAAAAGAAGGAGCTATTCATAATTATGTTGAGACAACTGACATAAATGGAAATTGTCCTGGGGAAACTGAGACATAATGGTCACCCTACCTAAAAGTTCTTCCAAGCGTGAGCTGGCTCCTGTCTGAGAGGAAGACTAGCCCTGAGCTAACATCTGCCAATCCTCCTCTTTTTGCTGAGGGAGACTGGCCCTGGGCTAACATCTGTGCCCATCTTCCTCTACTTTATATGTGGGACACCTACCACAGCATGGCTTACCAAGAGGTGGCATGTCCACAGCCAGGATCCAAACTGGCGAACCCCAGGCCATTGAAGCAGGACATGCGCACTTAACTGCTGTGGCACTGGGCAGGCCCCTAACGGTGAAGTTCTTTATTCAGTCCCATTTACCATGCTCCCGATTATGAGGGCCTTGCATATGGTTTCCTTTGTCTGGACTTCTCCCATCGTTGGGTTAACGCCTCCTCATCCCTCAGATCTCCACTCTGTTCATTTCCTTGGGAAGTCTTCCCTATCAGCCTTGAAGAAAAACAAACCTATGACTCCTCAGCCATGTGTATGTGTACGTAGCTTAAGGACTCCAAGAGAGCTCTCCAAGGCTTCTCATGAAAAAGATTACCTTCAACTATTTCCACTGCTTCTTTGATATTTATCTTTGTGTCTAAATGGCATTATTGACATTGTGCTATGGAAGCAGTTGAGTTTTTCATTCTCTTCTGCATAACACTATTTTTCCCCTTATCCTTCTAGTAGTTGTACATTGCATTTTAGTTTGGATCAGTTTAGATCAGTTTTTGGTATTTAAGGAATTAATTCAGTGTGTTCTGCTACAAAAGCTTCTATAACACCAATTAGCTCATGTGTGACTGGAAGATAGAGAAACGATGTTCCTATAATTGGAGGTTGTGTTGATTTGTATATGACTTTTCCTAGTAAAGGGGAGCCAGAATATCAAGAGTAGAGTTGAGAGGGAAAGAAAACCCTCAGCTCCACTTTCAACCCTATTTTAAGAAGATCAAAAGTGAGCGCCTGCACCCAGGATTCCCTCCCCCAGAGAGGTGCACTCCCTTTGCTCTTGTAGCCAGTGTTGTGTTCCGAGCTCTGCTCTCTCTACTGTCTCCATTCCTCTAAGCCAGCCGGGCCACCCAGTTGTTGCTGTGCCTTTTTAAGCATCTCTGGAGGCAACTTTAGCCACGCTAGACTGACGGCCTGGTTTGTCCAACCATCCCCTGAGGTCCTCATGGTTTCTGTTATTGCTGGTGCTCTGCTTACGCAGCTGCACAGGTTTTGAGTGGTTTGTTCCAACCTTGTTTTTTCCATTTGCTCTGTTAATTTAAATGTGTGCAGAATTCAAGTTTTCAGGAACACATACATTATGTTATAGCAAAATGCCTGTACTATATGAACATAATCCCCAGCACAGTTCAATACTGTACTATGATTTCCTTTTCTTCCCCATACCTTTTGATTGCCTATGAAAATAGTATTTTTTCCTACTTACTTAGTTTTGTCTAATTATATAGAAAGACTTGATACCAAGGTTAAAACATCAAATCATTTGGAATTGTGAGGTTTTCTATTAGTTTTATCTTATTAAAAACATATTGTTTGGAGCCTTCTGCTTTTCTCTAGTCTAGTTGCATTGCATGAGCATTGATATTTTGTGCGTACAATTCTAATTGTAAAGACTATTTCCTCGGTATTTTGAAGGCAAGCTCTATAGTTTTCTAGCTTTCGTTGTTGCTAAGAAGTAGTAATGAGTGAAAAATTTAAAAAGCTTGTAGGATCTTCTTTTTAGTTTAGTTCTGAAATTTCACAAGGCTGTCCCTTGGTGTGGGTCTCTTTTCATCCACTGTGTTGGTCATTTGGTGGAAATTTTTCAGTCTGAAAATTCATGTCCTTCAGTTCTTGGAAACTTTCTTAAATTATTTTACTGATGATTTTCACCTTTTTTATTACTTTCTGAGACTCCTGTTATTCAAATGTTGACCTCTTAAATTGATCTTTTAGTTTTCTTAAAATTTTTTTTCTCTACTAGATGTTCTGAATTTTACCTTCCAGTTTTTGCTATGATATTTTAAATTTCTAACAGCTTCTTTTTATTCTCTTGATGTTGCTTAATAGCATCCTGATCTTATTTAGATTTCATGGATGCAGTTTATCTTTTCAGAAGTCTTTATTTTCCTTCATAGTTCCTGTTTGCTCCAAGTTAATTTCTTTTTAAGTCTGTATCTGTCAGTACGGGAAATGGAAACCACTAGATATTTTAAGCAGAAGGGAAAACAATATGGGATGTAGGTGCTTAGAATAAATTATTCGAAGGGCTAGAGGAGCACTAGCAATGCCTAGAACACTATAGAACTGACCTTCTTTGAGAGCTTTTATGTTTGAGGCCACCACTGGAACCACTGATTTAAAAACAACAGATTATAACTACAATTCATCAGGACCAGGAAGCTGCCACTGCTATTGCTGTGTGAACAACTGCCTCGTGACACGCAGCAAACTAGAGAATGGATGTTGGAACACTTTTCCAGAAAAAACTTCACAGACTGGAAAAACTTCACAGACCAGTAGCACTTTTACAGGTGTAAAGATTCCCAACACAATACTAGCAAACCAAACCCACCATGTAAAAGGACTGTACACCATCACCAAGTGGGCTTTATCCTGGGAATGCAAGGTTGGTTCAGTCTGCGAAAGTCAACAATGTAATATACCATATTAGTAGAATAAAGGACAAGAACTTTATAATCATTTTAGATACAGAAAAAGCGTTGGACAAAGTGTACCACCGTTTCATAATAAAAATATTCAAATGAATGAGAAAAGGGAACTTCTTAACCTGATAAAGGATATCTATGAGAAACCCTGTAGAAATTAATAAAAGAAACCTTAACAAAATTGGAGTCAGGAAGACCGTTAGGGGGAGCTCTCACACCTTTTCATACGTCATCAGTTACTCCAAACAGGAAGAGACTTGCGCTCGCATCTTCGACAGGAAGTAAAACTACTTTACTACTGAAGGAAAATTTCTTTCCCACCTTGGCAATAGTTCAGCCACTGAGAAATGCTGCAGTTCAGCCAGTGAGAAGCTGTTGCCACCTTGAACTGTTACTTTCTCCCAAAGTACTTTCATTTAGAACAGCTCCTCCTTACTCCCCTTTTTTCTCTATAAAAGTAAGTTCTCCTTTGTTTTCTGGATTTGCCTGTGGTTTGCCACAGCATGCACATCCTGGATTGCAATTCTTTTGGCTATTCCTAAATAAACTTGTTTTGAGGGTGAAATAACCAGCAAATTTGTCTTTTAAGTTGGCAACTTATGGCTAACTTCATACTTAATAGTAAAAAGACTTAACAATTACCTTAATGCTAAAAACAAAAAAAGCATTTATTTGTTAAATAAGTAAATGAATAAGTAAATTTGATAGGATGGAGGCTTGGTGGAGTCCTCTTAATTGAGACTGAGTGCCTAGCACAATAAATACCATGTTAGTTTAATTTCCTTGAGAGCAAAGGGCAAAGTATTATTTTGTTTGTAGACTTTGCCCCTAGTGCTCGCTGGATAGCTGCTGAGTTGAATTGAGATGAATTCTAAAATAAAAACAAGGATTAAAGCGATGGACTGCGGGGGCCAGCCTGGTGGTGCAGGGGTTAAGTTCGCATGTTCCACTTCAGCGTCCCTGGGTTCGCTGGTTCGGATTCTGGGTGGGAACCTATACACTGCTTGGCAAGCCGTACTGTGGCAGGCATCCCACATATAAAGTACAGGAGGATGGGCCTGGATGTTGGCTCAGGCCAGTCTTCCTCAAACCTCCACAGTATGGCTGATGAGTGGAGTAGGTCCACACCTGGGATCTGTGCTCATGAACCCTGCCGAAGTGAAGCGTGCAGAACTTCAACCACTCGGCCATGAGGCCTGCCCCAAAACTCTTGAGAGCTAATAAACTTAAGTTCACAAGGTTTCAGGACACAAGAGCAATATACAAAACTCAGTTGTATTTTTATACACTGCCTTTTTTACGGAAATTGATGAGCTGAGCCTAAAAATTCATATGGAAATGCATGATACCCAGAATAGCCAAAACGTTCTTGACAAAGAACAAAATTAGAGGACTCAGTTCCTGGTTTCAAAATTTACTGTGAAGGGGCCAGCCCGGTGGCATAGTGGTTAAGTTCGTGCGCTCTGCTTCAGTGGCCTGGGGTTTGCTAGTTTGGATCCTGGGTGCAGACCTAGCACTGTTCGTCAAGCCGTGCTGAGGTGGCGCCCCACACAGAAGAACTAGAAGGACCTACAACTAGGATATACAACTATGTACTGGGGCTTGGGGAGAAAAAAGTTTACTATGAAACTATAGTGTGTGTGGTATTGACATAAGGACAGAAAAACTTAAGGTTTTTAACAACCTTGCTTGGTGGCAGAAAAATTGCAACAAGGACCAGGAACGTGGCCCCCGTGATACTTCTGTCATATCACTTATGAATGCATTCATTAGTTTAGAACCTAATTTGCATCCAGAATCCTAGCTGCAAGAGATTCTGGGAAATGTAGTTTTTTTAGCTTTCCAGTTTAGGAAAGCACAACTAGGAGGGTGGAATGGACATTGGGTGAGTCAATCCACAGTGAGAGTTTTTCTCAGGTGTCTGATGACTATTCTCTGTCCCCTTATATTCATAAATGAGGCTGTAAAAATCTGATGGGAAGCTCTATTCCTGAGTGGAGCTTCTTGACCGAGCTTCATTGTAGGTGAAATGGCAAGATCATTTCATTGGGAACACCCAATGTCAGTGTCTTTCATCCTTTGCTCTTGGGCTTTGGCTGTCCAGTGTACTGTAAGCTGAGGGAGGTTGAGAGGGATAACAGCAGCTGTAAAAGTCCACTGAATTCCCCTGCTTTTTGAGTATGATACTACTGCCTTTGGCTATGCCAGGTGACTGCCAATTCTTTTTTTTTTTTGAGGAAGATTAGCTCTGAGCTAACATCTGCTGACAGTCCTCCTCTTTTTGCTGAGGAAGACTGGCCCCAAGCTAACATTCGTGCTCATCTTCCTCCACTTTATATGCAGGATGCCTACCACAGCATGGCTTGCCAAGCGGTGCCATGTCCGCACCCGGGATCCAAACTGGCAAACCCCTGGCCGCCAAAGCGGAATGTGCGCACTTAACCACTGCGCCGCTGGCCGGCCCCTAATTCTGAAATTTCTGCTTTACTGTCCTTCAGAGAGTAAACGTTTCATCTTTTTCTGTGGTGGATGAGGGGCCATTAGCCCAGCAGCATGGAGTTGGGTAGGGGTCTGCTTTGCTTTATAAATAGATTTTCAACTAGTCCTACTTCAGCGTATCAGGGTATCTCTTGCTATCAAGAGTATCTGCAGTATAAATTATGTTATCCTTCTCAGATATCCCTGTGTCTGGCTTAGGAGTCAGCACTCTTGGGTTGGCTAAGCTTGTTTTTCACTCATCTGTGTGCTTTTACTTTCCAAAATTTTGTCATTTCCTCTTCCAGTTTTTTTCACTGTGAATTTGTACCTTTGCTGTTTTAGTTGAGTTTCTGGAAGGGGGGATGGAGTCATGTTTAATGTGCCATTTTTACCCAGAAGTTACATCATGTTCTCTTGCAGCACTGTGTACTTTCTTCTCTTTCTGAGAGTTTGTCAGGAAAGGTGCTGACAAGTGTGATTTGTTGATTAGGACAATTTTGTATGACTGATTGATTCCCTTGTTAGAGTGGAATCTCTTTGTGAACAGGGCTAGTGTCTGGTTTTTCTTCCTATTATGTCAGCACATTTCTTAGCACTCTCTAGACTCCCCCAAGATAACTATTGACTTAGTGATTACTATTTCTGTAGGAGGCTATTTTCCCATAAGACTGGGTTGCACATAACACATAGAGGAGTAGTGAGATAACTAATGATACTAGTAATTGTATTGTTAGATAAAATCTAAGTTTGAAAAGTGATTTTTCTGGTGTGAAAAATGATTGTTGGTTTTAATTATAGGCATAAAATCAGTCTCTTTCTGACCACACTATACAAAGTAATCATCCTCCCCTTTCTTTGGCTCCTTATTCTGATTTGTTTTTCTTCAGAGTACTGATTACCCTTATTATATATGTGTTTGTTTACTGTGTGCCTCTGCTCAGTAGAATGTGCCTTCCTGAGAGCAGGGACTCAGTGTATTTTGCTCACTGCTGGGTTCCAAGCACCTGCATCAGTGGCCTGACATATGTAACAAAGTTGAAGTTGTTGGTTGTTTTTTCCCCAGTAAGTCATTTTTTATTAGGACTTAAGCTGTAAGTGTCCACTCCCCACTCCTGTGCCTATTCATGTAAGTGAATTTCTTTTGTTCAAATAGTTCTGTGGTCTCGTTTCAGTCTTATTTAGTATTTTTCCTAATTTTAATCTGATTTCAATTAGGATTTGCCTGATTCTGATTGGGTGGTTGCTAATTTGGTGACTATTCAGCTTATTGAATGAGTAGCAGAATTTGTTACCACTGGAAATGAATCCATTGAAGCTTTTGAGTTTGTACAAAAGAAAAGCATCTTAGTCTTTTTGCTTGTGCCAGAGGAGACCCTTGTTAGTGGAAATTGTGATCACATGACTTTCCAGAGACTTCTGTGTATTAAAATACATTTATCTTAATTGCGGAGAAGTTCATTAATTTTCCTTAGTAGAAATATTGTGTATCACATCCCTTCTGCCTTTGGAAGGGAAGGTGCTTTGAGGACAGTATTGAAGCTGATGAATGAATTTGAAGCAAATGCATATTTAGTATGCAGTGTCAGTCTGTTATTAAATAGATTATTTAGTTTCAGGACAGAAGTGTTTTTTGGGGGCATATTAATAACCTTTGCCTTAAACTCAAAATAAAGTTTGTTTTTCCTCTAAAAGTCTGGCCATCACTTGATAATAGCGGGCATGTTGATTCTGAACTCTCAGTGTGGAGAGAGCCTCAGAAGCTGCATTATTTGCTAGTCACTTGAATACTGTTCTAATGTTGAGTGGTGTTCAGCTGCCACCAGACAGCTGTTCAGAAGACCTTACAGTATGTTAAAACACAGAGCTCAAACAGCTGGACCTCACTGGCCTGGCTCTCCATGTAGAGTAGCACTGTTTTGAGGGATTTAAAATTCATTCTTTTGGGGATCTGATTAGAAATAAAAAATTTGTATAGAATGTTTTCTGTTGTGTTATCTGATTGCGTGTGTAAAACTAAATGGCTTTTCCCTTTCATCCCTTTTAATTTATTCGTTTTTCTAAGTAAGAAGGGTCCTGAAGTGAAGTGTTAGTGGTGAGGGCTAAGTTAAGACAGGGAGCTGGACACAGGCAGAGAAGGTGCGTTAGGGAAACTTGTCAGTCTGTATTTGTTGAGTGTCTATTTTTATGTAAGATGAACCTGACAATCTATCATAGGGTCTCAGAATTGCTAAGAGGTGATCTAAGCAGCCAGAGAGTTGCAATAGTATTCTGCTGTAGACCCAGCTGCATTTAGGTTGGTCCTCTGGGCCGTCTTGGGAGCTTGTAGGGACGAGTCTCAGACGGTTAACGGTACTAGGTTCTGCTGCGAAGGTACATCCGCACCGTATCACTGAAGCTAGGTCTGTTACTCGAGTCACTGAGATAGAATGTTAACAGGAGTGTAAATGTATCCTTTCCAGCTGATTATTTTTTTTTAATGGTCAGATATTTGATTAGATCTAGTTGCTTGTTACAACTGGTGAAATTCAAACTTAGTTGAAGTGAAAGCTAATTTTGTTTATTAAGGGAGGAAATTCTTTCTTTTTTGAGGAAGATTAGCTCTGAGCTAACATCTGCTGCCAATCCTCCTCTTTTTACTGAGGAAGCCTGACTCTGAGCTAACATCTGTGCCCATCTTCCTTTAGTTTATATGTGGGATGCCTGCCACAGCATGATATGCCAATCGGTGCCATGTCCGCACCCGGGATCCTAACCGGTGAACCCCGGGCCACCGAAGCAGAATGTGTGAACAAAACCGCTGCACCACCAGGCCAGCCCCAAGGGAGGAAATTCTTAGTTAGAATAGTGTGTCAACTATATTTTATAAAACTTCTTCCCTGGCTGCAGTTGGAGTTTTGGCTCTTCTGTAAACATCCACAGTAAATGGCTATGTTTTCTGATTTATCTTTAGCAATGACCATATTTCCATCAGTAGATTTGCATGTTGAATTTAAATGAAAACATAGGAAGGTCTCCTTATCTGGAGGTAGGAATAGCTTAGTTAAGCAGGTCAGTAACACTGAACAAATCCAGTTTGGAAATATAGTCAAAGAAGAATGCCCACCAACCCTTTAAATGATAGCTTCTGGTAACTCTGGATTCCTTTCTAAGTTGCTCTTTGTTCCGGGGGGTTGTCGATGTTCCTCCCTGCTTAGGTGATGCCTACAGCCAATTCCTGTGTGTATGTTTGAGGATGTCAGTTCGGCAGGTTTCTGTACTTTGACCACGTGCTGATAAGTAGACCAGGACTTCCTGCATCATATTTAATGAATGAAAAATAATGCAGTTAGAAAACGATGACAAGATTATGTTCAAAATGTTAACTTGCTACATGGCCCCTGTGTATTCTTGGTATTGGCAGCTCATGTGGCATATAAAACTCATTGATTCATGGCTTCTTATCAGATGGAGACTTGAGTGTAATCTAAGAATCTCTTTGTGATCCATCCAGTCTAGGAAATTGGCAGGGTGATAGGGAGGACTTCTAGGAATGTGAATTTTAGAGATTATGGAAGCGTCGTAGTTATTTTTTTCTTTTAGGAAAAGTCATGATATTTTACATAGCATAAAAAAAGCACAGTGGGTTTTTGGGGGGCGTTTCTTTTAAGAATTACCAAAATAGTTATTATCTGCAGGTTATCTATGCTAGAGATAGAGGAGTAGTAAGTCATGGACGGCCCTTGCCCTCAGAGTTCTCTCTCTCTTGAGGTAGCTAAGTACATGCACAAATCTGGAGTGGTATGATAAGTGTTACATAAGTATGTGCAAGGTGTGGTGGTAGTGTTCACCTCTCCTCCGTTTCCTTCTTGAGCCAGGGCACATAAGGTTAGCTTTTATTTGCAGTTTTAAGCACATTTCCAACTTCTGATTTGTATTTCCCTAGTTTGTTCAGTAATGTGAAAGTTATAGCTTTAAGAAAGAATTTATAGTGGAACAATGTATATTTTTACAGAATAACAGTGATATAAGTGAATAAGAACTTGACATTAGATTTCAACTGGTATACATTGTGTGGCTCAAGGTACCACGAATTAATTTGCATATCCTACTCATCCCCTTTAGTCCACCACTGCTTGTGTTCTCTGGTCTAGATTTTTGTTGAAGAAATCACCATATTCTAGTCATTTAGATGTACTGTCTTAGTTTTTGGCTTCTTGTACTTCCCATACTCCATAGGATATTACACAGTATCTTTCACTTGTGGTGTAACATTCTGAATTTGAAACCATGTGCATGTATTACTATCAATTAAATCAATGAAATCAAACACACAGAACATGCAGTAGCCTGTAAAATTGCTGTGTTTTTTTTAAATTCAGTATCTTTTCTTCTTCTTCTTGTTCTTTTTTTTTGCTGAGGAAGATTCGCTCTGAGCTAACATCTGTGTCAGTTTTCCTCTATTTTGTATGTAGGTTGCTGCCACAGCATGGCTGACAAGTGGTGTAGGTCTGCGCCCAGGAACTGAACTTGTGAACCTGGGTCACTCAAGCAGAGTGTGCCAAACTTAACCACTACGCCATGGGGCTGGTGCCTCACTATCTTTCTTGGTGGGCCATTTTGGTTTCTGGAAAGTACAGGTTTACTCTCCTGCCGTGAGCCACCACATTGAGAAGCATCACATTATGAATTGAGATTTAAATATTTGATAGTGGTGTAGTAGAATTTTTTGTAATTGTGAAGTAAGTAATTTTGAGTCAGTAGCTTTTGTAAATGCTGTGCGATACTCTATAAAATATGATTTTGTTTTAAAGTCATATGTATCTCTGCCCAGCTCTGGTCATGTATGTAGTGGGATAAAATAATAATTCCTCCACAAGTATCAATTCTGTTCTATGGAGTTCCCGGCTTTAGGACAAAGCACTTGTATCAACTAGGCATTTTTATAAATTAATGACTGTATGGGATTTTTTTTTCACAGTTGCGTTTTCTTCCCCTCAGCACGTCTTTAGTGAAAGGCTGCCATCGTGTGGTTTTAAAAAATAAAGGATTTAAGAAAAAAATTATTGTGATAATTAGTGCTGAGATTTTATGTATATAAATGAAATGAATGCTATTCAATCTTCTCTTTAAATTGCATTTGCTTATTTTTTGGACAGTTTTTTTCCTTCATTTTATTCTATTATTACAAGATTACTTTTTTAATTTCTATCAACTGAAGATTCCTTTTTTAGCCTACTCTCAAACATCAGTAGTAAAAATACTCTTCTACAATAGCAGTTTTAATTAAGAGCAGGTGTTGAGAATTTTGATATTATGAAAGCTTTTCTGCTGTCGCTAATTAATGATAACAGAATTATTTGGATGAAAAAATAGTCCTTTAAAATATAGTTATTTGACAAAATATATCTAAAGGAACCTTAATTTTGTAATGTAGAACTTCATTTAGTAGAAAGTGATATTTAGGAGGAAAAAAACCCCTCAATTTGAGTCTTATTTTTGGGTAGTTAAAAATATAAACTGAAATAATGAATTTTTCTTCAAAATTTAGGTAGCCATTATTTGTAGTTAGGGACATCTTAAAATCACCTCTTATGTAAGAAATGGAAAGTGCTTGCAAGCTTGGGGTCAGTTCTTATGTAATATCAAGGGAGTTGTATGTATTATCAAGTCATAAAATTACTTTTTAAAATAACTTTTCATTTTTGTTTATGTAATCTCGTTTTACATCTTGATATATGTCTCCTGTATGTCCTGGTTTATAATATTTGCTATATTTAAAAATGATAAATTTCCACTTCTTCAAAAATGTTGTCGAAACATGCAGTGCCTCTATAGAACAAGGAGAACGTGTTCTCACTCAGAGACAGCCAGGATTCTGGTACATTGGTCATTGGTCCTGTGGACTTCTTTGACCGAGAGTAATTAGTAATCATGGAAGGAACTAATTGTTATCCACCAAAAACTAGGTACACTGCTGCTGACTTGCTCCTCTAATTTTGGTAGGTTGTGGCAGCCTTTATTGAAACTCCCTTTTTTGTTTCCCTCTTAAGCAGGGAGGGAAGGTCTCAAGTCAGGGGTGTAATTTGATGTCTTGCCCTTTTTCACATGTCTTACAGTTATGCTAAGAAAGAGTCTGATCTTAATGGAGCCCAGGTCAAGCTTCGAGAGTACGAAGCAGCACTGAATTCTAAAGATGCAGCACTGGCGACCGCGCTTGGCGACAAGAAGAGTTTAGAGGGAGAGTTGGAGGATCTGAAGGATCAGATTGCCCAGGTAAGGCAAGCGCTGCTCTTGCCGTGTTTGGCCAGGTAACTGTCCCATCTCTCTTGATTGATGGATTTTTAAGTTTATTTTAAAAAAATTTACTAGTTTCATTTTTTGGTGGCTTACCAGAAGGATAGTCTTAAGGTAGCTACTATGCAAGCGTCCTCACCTCTCGGCTGTTGCGTCTGGGTTGTGCAGATCTTGTGCTGCTCCTCTTCCTCTCTGTTGGGCTTATGCTCGTTTTGTTTCTTGCTCTCAAAGCCTATTTCATTATTGTATCAAATGTGAGGTAGGAAAAGAGAAGGTCTCATAATGGTGCTCTGCATGCAGGAGAAAATGAAAGTGGGTGCTAACATTGTTGGTTTGAGTTTTGAAATCCAAGTCGTAGGTGTTTGGTCGTTCCCTGTTGCCAGTTACCGAATTTGAAGGTGTTTTGGTGTGGCGCTCTGTGGGTAGGACTAGTAATTGAATACACAGTTCTGTGATAAAGGTTATAATGAGGGAGTTATGCATTTTTATATATATATCTAAATGTGTGTTTGTGTGTGTGTGTGTGTATAGAAATTAGGTGTCTATTAAATTCATTACTAAATGACTGCTGTGTAATTTTCGTCAATTCCTTTTTCTTATTAGTTGGAAGCCTCCTTAGCTGCTGCCAAAAAACAGTTAGCAGATGAAACTTTACTTAAAGTAGATTTGGAGAATCGCTGTCAGAGCCTTACCGAGGACCTGGAGTTCCGTAAAAGCATGTACGAGGAGGTAACTGTATATAATTTTACTTTTTTAAGGAATGGAGGGGGATCCCAAAAGGCTTTGTTATAACTATATATATATTTAAAAAATGGAAGAAATTCTGTAGGTAAATTATTCACGGTATTGCTGCTAAAAGGCTGCATATGAGAACTCCAGCTGTTATAATACACAAACGTGATTTCACTCGATCTCCCCTATAAAGATTTGGTCACAACAGTTAATTACTGTCAACCTGTTTAAGCGTTTGTATTAGTTATCTATTGCTGTGTAACAAATCACTCCAATGTTTAGCAACTTAAAACCACAGAAAGAGCACAGACATTTATTCTCTCGCTGTTTCTGAAGGTCAGGAATCAGAGCTGCTTAACTGGATGGTTATGTTTCCGGGTCTCGTGAGGCTGCAGTCAGGCTTTCAGTGTGGGCCGGAGGAAGTGCCTCTGAGCTCATCTACAGGCTGTTGGCTGGAGGAGTGAGCCCAGCACCGGCTTCTCCACAGAGCTGCTCATGATTTGGCTCTCCCCAGGAGTGAGTGATGAGAGAGAGCAAGACAGAAGCCTCATTATCTTCTGTAACCTCGTCGTAGAAGTGATCTGCTAGCACCCTCCATCACTCAGGCCACTCGTGGTAGTGTGGGAGGGGATTGCACAAGGGCCTGAATGCCAGGAGGCAGCACCCATTGGGGGCTGCCCTGAAGGCTGGCTGCCCACAGCATTTAGAGTTATATGTGTATTTTTATTTTTATTATTTATTTATTTAACAGATTTTTCTTTTTTTCTTTTTTTCCCCAAAGCCCCCTGGTACATAGTTGTATATTTTAGTTTTGGGTCCTTCTAGTTGTGGCATGTGGGATGCCACCTCAGCATGGCTTGATGAGTGGTGCCATGTCTGCGCCCAGGATCCGAACTGATGAAACCCTGGTCCACCAAAGTCGAGTGGGTGAACTTAACCACTCGGCCACAGCCCAGCCCCTGTATGTAATGTTTTTTTTTTTTTTTTTTTTTGAGATTTTAGTTTTTCCTTTTTCTCCCCAAAGCCCCCCAGTACATAGTTGGATATTCTTCGTTGTGGGTCCTTCTAGTTGTGGCATGTGGGACACTGCCTCACCATGGTTTGATGAGCAGTGCCACGTCCGTGCCCAGGATTCAAACCAACGAAACACTGGGCCGCCTGCTGCGGAGCACATGAACTTAACCACTCGGCCACGGGGCCAGCACCCCCTTATCTGTATTTTTAAATGTCGTTTATAAGCTTTAACTTCTGTGGCCAAGCCTTGGGGGGATGGGGTGAAAGGTTGAAGGTAGCAACTGTTGCCAAAAAAGAAGTAATAAAATTGAAGAAAGGGGAATGTATATTTCCTCAAAATTGAAGAGGGTTGGAATTAACCCAGGGTGGAGAACATGCAATTAAATACTTAATGTTTTTAGAAGTAATATAATTTTGAAAAGTGTCATTTTAATGACTTAAAAATAGGAATTTATTGTAGAAGTTAAAAAAGTTTATTTTTATTGGAGAAAAAATATGGTGGAAATTTGACCATTTTTGTAACAGTATAGTATTAAAACAAAATAGGTATTGTTGGGGCAAAGTGCGCTCACTGGACAAGCAGTCAGATTTAGACAACTCTTGAGTCAGTTTCTTATTTAAAAATGAAACACCAGTACCTGCTATTTTTTCTTGAAGAAGTGGTGAGGGTCACAGTGGAATATCGTGTGCCAGCTCCTTGTGAACTATAGTGAATGCTATCATATAATTTTAAACTACAGTTTTGCTTTATAAATGGAGATATTTTTATCTTAAGTTGACTTATATTTTTGTTTTGTTAAAATTATGCATGATCTGTCATTACTTAGTTTTTACACTGTGTGTGGACTCCTGCATCTTTAAACCCAGCAGGAAGGTATTCTTTTCTTTGCAAGTCACTATTCTACATAAAATAGTAGATGAAAAATGGCATCAGGAAGAAGTAATGTAATGTTTTTAGAGTGTTTGGGTAGCATCTTTGAGTGTTTGGTTTTTGCTTTTTGAGAATGAATTTAAAATATTCCTCTTTTTTTTTCACGTGGAGGATATAATTCTGTTCAATAAATATGCCTAAGTTCCTTATAATGAACAGTGAAGGGGGGACAAGAAAGAGGAAGAAGAAAAGCAGGAAGAAGAGAAAAGGAGGTAGACAAACATCAAAATCATTAATAGGCGCTCAGTATTTGTTGAACTAAACCTTCCTTTGCATGTTTTCATGATTTAAGTATCATTTGCTTCACAGCTATGAGCCCTGAGAGATTAATAGCAGAACTGGAATTTGAACCCTAGTTTTCTGATTCTGTCAAGTGCATTTTCCTCTGCAAGGAACTGTTGAAAGAAAGATGAGGAAATGCGTAGAAAAACACACAGAAGGATGATAAACAAGAACTTCAGTGGGTTATATCCCCCTCTTGTGGCCTCTTTTATTATTGCCATTAAAGACATCTGTTCAGCTGTAAGCCACAATGGAAATTTTATTCTTGGAATTGTGTTCCTAGCCATTTTATTTTAGTTTTGGATAGTCCCTTAAAACCTAAAATGAAAGATTATGCCTACTATTTCTATTCTTTAATAATGAATTTTCGTATGTACTTGAGATACTAAAGTAATATTGTTAATAAGATTCTGTCTCAATTAATATTGATACCTTAGCACCTGTTTTTAAAATGTCACGTAAATTAGCTTGTTATACCTCTTGCATCTCAGTATGTCTAAGAAAGTAGTTTTATTGTGCATGAATCTTCTAGTTGTTGTCCTAAGTTTAACTTTTCATGTGGATTTTTTTAAAGAAGTGTCCTTAGAATCGTCAGTACAACAGTTTAGAAGGACAGTTACCATTTAGTGTACATTGTTCTCCACGATTGCATGGTACTTTAGAAGTCTTCCAGGCCATGCCTTGCCTTCAGAGAAATAAATAGCTATGCTACGGGAAAAAACAAAACATAAAATTTCTAGGGCTTGAGATGCTACCGTTTCTGTCGTTAGTTCCATCTCAAAAATCTTCTCATTTGAAAACAAAGGCAAAAAAGTGTCTCTTCACATGCCTGTCCTAGGACGGACATGAAGAGGGCGATTTATAAAAACTTCAGAGGGCCTTGATGTCCCTCAGACTTGTACCAGTGTAGCTATGATAAGTAACTTGGTTTTATGTCTTTTTTTCCTCCCCAGGAGATTAATGAGACCAGAAGGAAGCATGAAACTCGCTTGGTAGAGGTGGATTCCGGACGTCAGATTGAGTATGAGTACAAGCTGGCTCAGGCCCTTCACGAGATGCGAGAGCAGCACGATGCCCAAGTGAAGCTGTACAAGGAGGAGCTGGAGCAGACTTACCATGCCAAAGTGAGCAGTCTCCTGCGGACTGGTCCCACTCATGCAGCCGTTGCTTCCCAGTCACCCTGAGAACATGACTTGGTGTTTGGTTTGTTCTGGTTTTCTTAAATGAATTCCTCTAGTCGCCACGAATATAGAAAGTGGATTTTTTTGAAAAAGCAGTTTTCCGTAAAGTAAATGTTACTAGAAATTATTCAAAGAAAGTCGGGTTATTCCGATTTTATCAGAAGTCAGGGTTTATCTTTTCGTCCCATTGATCATTCATGTCATGTCATAGTAGTTAAACCCAAGCCATCTGAAAATACTTTCTTACAATAACCAGTACTAATAGTGCTGTCCTGCTCATCCATCTAATAGTAAATGCTGTTGGATTGCATCTCGTTCTGATTTCACGTCATCCTTGTGTGTAGGTTCTGACCACTGCACTTTGGGCTTCTTTGAACAAAGGCCAAATGGAAGGTCTCTGGTAGTTCTGCCTCTGCCGCTATTATTCATTTAAAAAATATTATAGAAACTTCCCACTCTTATTAGCAGAACATGCAAAAATCCATAAAATCAACAACAAGTACCGGCTTTCCTAGTAAATGAGTTTACCTCAAGGGGTTAAATGTTACAAGATTTGATTGAGAAGACATTATTGGAAGACTTAGAAAATTAGGGTCATAGTAGTGTTGAAAATCACTTCCACTGTATGGCCTCAAACTGTTCATGTTGCTTTTAATCTGTTGTATGATGTAGTAATTGGGTAGTGAAAGGGAGAGATCTTTTAAACCCTACATTCAATTGTCCAACACTTATTCAGTGCTGGCATCATGCTGGGCAGTGAAGGAGCTAAAGGCAGGCGCTGTCCCTAACACAGACTGTGGCCTCAAAGGGAACCAGGGAAGAGACGACACATAGCAATGTGCCCGAGATGTGCAGAACAGAAGGTTTGGGAATTTGGAGGACTAGGATGTTGTTTCTACTTGAGGAGTTGTGTTTTGCTTCTGAAAGGAAATGTTTGTCTGGTTTGAAATAATCTGTAAATTAGTACTTTCTGCTTATTGCTTTGTAATCCGTATTAGATTTGGTGGGTTGGGGTTGTGTGATACTGATTTTCCTACAAACATCACTGTTAAATTGCTACTGCCCAGTTTCCTTATTAGCAGTGTTATCTGAGACACTAGGGATATAATGGATGAAATGTTGAAGTAATAGACTTTGGGTCTAGACCAGGTGTGTTAGCACTGTTAGAGCTCATACATTGGGAATTGAGTCGACAAGTGAGAAAGACTTCAGGTAATTCATATCATATCAGCAGACTTCATGATGCTTTTCCTGTTTCATCAGCCAGTTACCAGCAGGGCTTAGGCTTGAAACGAAATGCCTTGAGATGAATCATGCTTCCTCATTTGTTTGTGCGACTTCACCAGCTAAGGCTGACCCTGTCTTGCTGCTTCTCTTAGCTGGAGAATGCCAGACTGTCGTCAGAGATGAACACTTCCACTGTCAACAGTGCCAGGGAAGAACTGATGGAAAGTCGTATGAGAATTGAGAGCCTTTCATCTCAGCTTTCTAATCTCCAGAAAGAGGTAAGCTGCGTCCTCCCCTGAGAAGAACTGCAGGTGGGCTTGAAGGATGCCCCCACGGTGGTCTCCCTGCTTTGCTCTGCCTGAGGTCGCTTTCCAGAGAGGGGAGTATTTTCCTTCGCCCTGCTTCACACTGCTGCCCAGATTTTTTCATTTTGCCTTAAATAAACATCCTCTGAGCAGAGACTGTTATTCCTAAATTAGTAGATTGCCCAGGGCTAAGGCCATTGCTCTTGAGGAAGCACCCTGCTGGTGTCTTCCCTGGGCTTACCCCCGGACCCTGGTTTGCTGACCCATCCGGCAGCCTCATCTCCACACAGTGCTCTTCCCAGTGTTCTCCTTTTTCATCACATTAGGAAACCATGATGAGGAAAAACATGCAAAAAGTCTTGTGGGTGGTAAATACTTTGTGTTTCTAGACAAATTCTCTGGTGCTTCAACTACTTAGTAGCTTGGATCTTGGGAAGTAGCGTTAATTTGTGTATAAGTTAAGAATTTAGTGACTCAGTCAGTCATTCGTACAACTAAGTGACAGGTGGCGTTGCTGGCTGTGTTGACCAGGTGCCTGTCAGGACATGACGGTGTGCTGTAGGTGCAGCTTACGCAGGTGTGGACACTGCTTGAAGTGTGTCAGTCCAAGGGTGATGCTGTGGACACAGAGCACAGAGACAACCACCCAAGTACTCAGGAGGCTGTAATAATCTACTGCTCACCTTAATTACATGGGAAGTAACTTCAGCTTTTGTTTTCCTTAAGGGAGGAAATTTTGCTGTTTTCAATTTTCTATAAACTTTCTTTTTTTTTTTTTTTTAAAGATTGGCCCTGAGCTAACAACTGTTGCCAATCTTTTTTTTTTCTTTCTTTCTTTCTTTTTCTTCTCCCCAAAGCCCCCCATTACATAGTTTTATATTCTAGTTGTAGGTCCTTCTGGCTCTGCTGTGTGGGACACTGCCTGAGCATGGCCTGATGAGTGCTAGGTCCACGGCCAGGATCTGAACCAGCAAAACTGTAGGCCGCCGAAGCAGAGCTGGTGAACTTAACCACTTGGCCACGGGTTTTATTCTTGATTAAACTTTTTTTCTTTTTCTTTTTTCTTTTTATTGTTTTATCTTTAGTAAAATCTTTTTCTGATTATAAAACTGAAGACATGGACCCTCCCGGTGGCGCAGTGGTTAAGGGCGCACGTTACGCTTCAGCGGCCCAGGGTTCACCGTTTCGGATCCTGGGTGCAGACCTATGCACCACTTGTCAAGCCGTGCTGTGGCAGGCGTCCCACATATACAGTAGAGGAAGATGGGCATGGATGTTAGCTCAGGGCCAGTCTTCCTCAGCAAAAAAGAGGAGGATTGGTGGCAGATGTTAGCTCAGGGCTAATCTTCCTCAAAAAAATAAAACTCTAAAAAACAAACCTGAAGACATTTATTGTAGGAATTTAGAAAAGAAAGCAGACAGTGAATTACATAAAATAGGGTAATATAAAAAAAATTAATTAAAATAGAATCTTTTACATTACCTATCGTATGTACTTTATTACTCACAACATAAATTTACAGATTATTTTAGACCCATTTTGTCCTGATAGTATTTTGAGGTTTTCATGTAACAGAGCTGGAAGGACCTTTGAGTTCTCTTGGTCTGACTACAAACCTAGGCAAGTTTAGTGACTTGTCCAGAGGCTGCAGGCTGATCAATGGATTTCTCTTCTAGTTGCCACTTTTTCCCTTTATACCTCACTCTCTTCAAAGATTTTCTTCTAGGAATTTAACAGATAATCTTTTCTACTACACCATATTAACAGGTACCATTCCAAAAATAGGCCTCTCTATTCTTATTCTGAGTTGACATTTACAACTTCTCTCCATTTAAGAAAATAATATTCTAGTTATCCTTTCCCCCTCAAATTTATGTCTTCCCCCACTCTTTGGGCTGCTGCTTAATGCCCTTGCCTATGCTGGGCATGGATGTTTTACAGGTGAGGAGACTGAGACTGGCCTGTGGTTAGTGGTCGGCTGTGAACTTGGTGGCCACGTCTTCCGACTCAGGTTCAGGGCTGTTTCCTTGTTTTCCTGTTAGTCATCTTTCCATCCTCGCAAGTGTTTTTGTTAACTGCAGGTTAGTGGTTTTTAAACGCTGTTAGGCGGGCCCTGGGGGTTTCCAGGAGCTACCTCCTTAGGGAACAGGAGAAAAGCACCTCCTTCGGCCAGAGTAGTTTTAAATTTCTCTGCGTTGGGTTGGGGATGGAGGAAACCTTTCTTCTATTTGTTACTGGTATCAGATTTTTATGATAAATAATAATATCTTGAGGAATAGCTTCATTAGTTGATAAATTTTAGTCTTAGATCATTAGGGAAAAAAAAGGCTCTCTCTCTTAATGTTTCCCTCTTGTATGCCTTAAATAGCGTTTGTTATTGAATCATCAGTTTCATCATGCTCACTGTTAGGCCATAGAATTTCCTTTTGGTTACGTCACTCATGTTAGTGAAATACTTCTTAAATTTCGTTTAAAACTGTCATAGCCTTTAAATTGCTGACTTTAGAAAATATTTTAAAATAATTTCTACAGTGTTATGGCAGTGTTATGTTTTGGAATTAGGAATTTCATGTGTTGCTTACAGCATTTCTATCATTTCCCTCTGGATTTTGACTTGGCCACGTTAATTGCTTGGTTAGCTGGGCCTGCAGAAGCCTCCAGCGGCACTCTGAAAGCACCTCCAATTTTTGTTTTTCTAACACCCAGACTCTGGAAACTTCTGTTGCAGCTAGACCATAATAAACTAGTATAATTATGTTACATACTATAAAATAGAAAAACGAAGACCACGAGAAGTCAGTCATAAAATCTTAGAGCTGGAGGCGGGATCTTACAGATAGCCTAGTGAGAGCTCTTCGTTTTCCGAATGCGGGTGCCGGTTCAGTGAGGTTGATTGCAGCTTGCCCGGAGTCTCAGAGGCAGCTCATGGCGGGTCTTTCTCAAGCTGTGTTCTCTGTATTTCACTACACAACAGGCATAGTGCAGCTATTTAAAATAGCATTTAAATATTTCTATTTAAAATACAAAATGATTCAGAGTAACTTTAAAACTTTTTTATAGCTAGGTTTTGACTTTTCCCTCTTAAGGAACTTTATAACACTGAAAGCAGACAAATAGAGGCATTTTTGTATTTCCAAACCTGGGCTCAGAGGTTATCGCTGAGTCTTGGGTAGTTTATGTCTCTCATTAACTGTCCTTTAGATTCCACCTTCTTGCCCGTTTTTTCTTTTCGAGGAAAGAAAATATAAGAAGGCTGAGAGGAAAAAAATGGATTTCTCCGTTTATAGCATGGTTTTTGCAAATGTAGTCAAATGCAAGTCCTCTCAGGCGGCGATTATATTTAGCATGACTTTTAAGATGAATGCTCGCTTCTGATATAGAATGTCAGGTGCTACTCTGGATTTTGATTAATTGATTATTTTTTAAATAACCTTTTTATTTTGGCATAATTCTGTATTTGCAGAAAAGTTGGCAAGATAGTATACACAGTTTCCCTCTCTCTCGTAGCCAGTTTTCCCCCATTGTTAGCATCTTATGTTACCGTGGTACGTTTGTCAAAACTAAGACACCGACATTGGTACGTTACTATTGACTAGACTCTAGACTATTTGGATTTCACCAGATTTTCTATTACTGTCATTTTATTGTGACAGGGTACCACATGTCTCCCTAGTCTCCTCTGGTCTGTGACAGTTTTTCAGGCTTTCCTTGTTTTTCATGACTTGACAGCCTTGAGAACTGGCCAGGTATCTTGTAAACCGTCCCCCAGTCTGGCTGTGTTGGGTGCTTTTCTCGTGATTAGGCTGGGGTTATGGGTTTTAATTGCCCTTCTTGTCATATCCTATCAGGGATTACATGACATCCACATATCATCATTGGTCGTGTCAGTGTTTGTCATTGGGAAAGGGAGTGTTTGCCCGGTTTCCCGGCTGTCAGATTACTATTTTTCATTTTCCATACTCTTCTTGGGAAGCAAATCACTAAGTCCAGCCTTCTCTCAAGGGTGAGGGGCAGGAATTAAGCTCCACGTTCTGAAGGGAGTATCTACATTTATTAAATGGAATTCTTCTCTGAAGATTTGTGTATGGACTCATGAATATTTGTCTTACACTTTAGGTTATAATCTAATACTACATTATTTTATTGTCTCGGATTGTTCCAGCTTTGGCCCTTAGGAGTTCTGTCCGATTGGCTACCATGTTCCCTTTTTCTTGGGTGCTTCTTTACTTTCTGGTACTATAAGATGCTCCAGGCTCACCTTGTCTTTTCCCTACCTCGGCACTAGGATCAGCCATTTCTCTAAGGAGCTCTGGTTCTTTTGGTTGGAGAATGAAATATAGAAATGAAGATCTGGGCACTGAGTGCTCATTGGTACTGGGGTGTCATTGCTTCTAGGCCCTCTTGTGGGCAGAGCTAGGTAGTATGTGTGTATGTCATCCATGTGTACACACTTATCTGTACTTGTATCTCTGTCCACTTGTATCTTTATTAAGCTAAACACGAGTTCATACAGATGTCTTTGACTACCTCTGTACCACAGGGTTCCTTTTTGGCTTCCCTCCTCGCTTATCTGTAACTTCTCTCTGAGAGTAAGAAACCTGGTTTCTACCATCCTGTTGACTTACTTGTTCAACCCCATATACATGTAAAGCAGTTTCTAAATTTGTAAGCTGTACTCCTGTGAGAAATAAATGTACTAACTAGAGTGCGTGTTTCTGCACAGTGTAGAGCTCCTGTTTGTCTTCGGCCTTCCGTATTTACTTTCTGCACAATGTGTGCCCTTTCTCTCCTCCTCTGATGCAGCCACTTGTGATTCTAAGGGCCTAAGCTATCCATCAGTATTTTTGAGTTGTTTACCCTTGTCGTTTTCTGAGGCTACTGAGATGAATTCTGTCTTGGACAAACGCAGAAGAATAATTACGTAGTGAACTACAGGGTTTCTAAGATGAACTTTCTGGTATAGGATGTGTGACTTGCTTTTTTTGGTGAGGAAGATTTGCCCTGAGCTAACATCCGCTGCCAGTTGTCCTCTCTTTTTGCTTGAGGAAGATTCACGCTGAGCTAACATCTGTGCCAATCTTCCTCTAGTTTTTGTATGTGGGATGCCTCCACAGTATGGCTGATGAGTGGAGTGGAACCCGTGCATCTGGGCTGCCGAAGTGGAGTGTGCGGAACTCTAACCACTCTGCCATGGGGCTGGCCCCTGATTTCTCGTTTTTTAAATACCAAATAAAGTTTCTATATTTACAGTAACTTTTTACAGACCACACTACGATGTATAGTCTTTGTGTGCTGATCGAGCATGAGAGAGCAGAGCAGTCCTAAAGGGCCGCTGTCTCTAAAGGCATAACCAGAATCCTTTGCTTTGCTTTCTGAATAGTTCCAGCAATTCTCCAAAACATACTTTCACCCACCCTTTGGTTTGTCAGTGAGTTTCCTGTCTTTTTAGTTTTTTACTGTTGTTAATGTATACTTTTGAACAAGGCTCAGCTCGTAGGGGAGCCAGAGTTGACTTTTACTAAAACCACAGCTTAAAAATTTACTTTATTTGGCTAAATACAGAAAACTTACATGTACATTTATGACACTTAAATTTGATAAATATAACGTTTTTTAGTCTAGTATAAGCCAGAACTTTCCTGAGGGCTGTATTTTATGTTGGAGGAATTTGGGGTTTTAATTTCTTAAAATCTCATGAATTCTAATGTTAGCGATTCCTTAGGCTTCTTGTTTTCCAGTCCAGGAAACGGTTTAAAATAGCTGCCTTGTGCTAATGTTGGAACGTTCCTAGAAAGTTAAATGTGTTCCCTTGAATCTGAAGTCTAGAGCATGTTTGGAGAGGATTCAAGAGTTAGAAGAGTTGCTTGCTAAAGAAAGAGACAACTCTCGGCGCATGCTGTCTGACAAAGAGAGAGAGATGGCGGAAATACGGGATCAGATGCAGCAGCAGCTGAACGACTATGAACAGCTGCTTGATGTCAAGTTAGCTCTGGACATGGAGATCAGTGCTTACAGGAAACTCCTAGAAGGCGAGGAAGAGAGGTGAGTGACGAGGGTGTCACCCTACCCCCTGGTCTTCTTGCAGCCCCCACCTTTTTATTTGAAGAAGAGTAAATAGGATTGGGTTGTTTTGTTTTTTTTTTTTGACAATTAAAGCAACTTTAAATATTTTCTGTGTCATTTCTTTTATCACCGAGGTGTAGAGGTAGGTAGTAATAGATTATATTTCTACCTCAAAAACAGAAAATGTTCAAGTAGTCTTATTTTATTATTTCAAATGCTGGACTATCTCAAGATGGAGTCTTTCCTTTGAGATTTTAAATGTTTTGATAATTTAATATGTTGCAGGATATCAGCTTTGCTGAAAGAGACTTTATACTAATTTTTAAAATCTTGTTAGTATATAAATTCTTTAAACACCTGTTCTCAGAAGAAAGTTCCAAAGGGAAAGTACCTGATTTAGATTAAAAAGCCATTCGATTTCAATATTACATACAGTGTGATTATAATTTTGATAAAAAGAAAATACAGATACGAAAATAATAAGAAAGTATATTGAATATAACAGTGGTTGTGGTATGGTGGTGGCAGATGGGATGATGGCCCCCGCTGTTTTCCAACTTTCTACATTATGGCTATCTTCTATTCCTAGGGAAAACATAAAAATTTTTATTATTTTTTTTTAAAGAAAATTGGTAGTGGGCATCCTAGCATTAATAAAATTTATCTTAGTTAAGCTGTATATCAGCTTTGTCTAACAGATCGTCAGTGATGTTTTGTTTTAGAAATCCGTGTGCAGGATACCGAGGTAGGAAGGGCATATGTGTTTCATAAATGGAACGTTTTATTTTTCCCCTGTAGATTGAAGCTGTCTCCGAGCCCTTCTTCTCGTGTGACAGTATCACGAGCATCCTCAAGTCGCAGCGTGCGTACCACTAGAGGGAAGCGGAAGAGAGTCGATGTGGAAGAGTCAGAGGCGAGCAGTAGTGTCAGCATCTCTCATTCCGCGTCAGCCACTGGGAATGTCTGCATTGAAGAGATAGATGTCGATGGCAAGTTTATCCGCTTGAAGAACACTTCCGAACAGGTAGAAAACACAGACCCATTTTTTCCCAGCACGGCTTTGCTGCTTGGTGGGCTCTCCTGCAGTTGTGATAACCCCTCAGCCTTTATTTGGATTCAGTAGTCTTCAGGCACTAAGAGTTTCCCTCCTCCTTTTTACTTACATTCGTGAAGTAGAAATTAAAACAGGAGGAGAAAAAGGAGGTGGTGCACTTAGAGGTTTAAAGATTTCCTTCAGGAGCCCTTCTTTATGGAGCCAGGGCTCCTATTCACACCTGATTTAGAATAAGTTATTTTGTCCCAGTGGCCTTCCAGAGGATGCATTGTTGTTACTCCTGCCCTAACCAGACCTGTGAAAAAGTTGGAGTGTGGGTGTAAATGGGGGACGTTCTTTGACAGCTGTTAACTTTATGAAAGGAAGGAAATAGGAGCCCAGACTCAGGTATATGCAGGGAGTGTCTTTCTCTCTAAATAAATGAATGGACAAATGGTAATGGTTTAATTTATATCAAAAATAGTATGAAGACCTGTCTCGAAATTAGTTGTTTAAAAGTAAACATAAAATACTCATAGCAGGGAATGCTGCGGTTTCGAGCTGGAGCTTTCGAGAGCTCAGTAGTGAAGGTCCTCCCTGGCGAGGCATCCGTGCAGCTGGGAGCCCCAAAGGGGTGTGAGATGATGTTAGAGAAAGGCAGGTCTTGGGGAAAAGGGGGTGCAGAGGGATGGATGTCACTTCGTGAAGCTTGTGGTCAGGATTTATCAAACATTGTGAAAATCACTCCTTTTCTCACAAGAGCTATTAAAGCCATCTTGCATATGAGTGAATAAAGGATTTGGATGGGCAGAGGAGCACTGGCTGTTCTGCTCCTAAGGAGAATAGGCTCTAAGCCCTCCTAGTCACGACTGTAAAAGCTCAAGAACAGAGTAGCGTCTGCTGCTCCATTGTTGTAGTTTGACTGTTTTTCAGAAGGCATAGTAGCCGTGTGGAGCTGTTCTGAAGCTGGCTCTCAGCCTGGCTTGTTCTCTCTGTGAGTTAGAGATGGATATAAATTACTGTAGTTAATTGCTTTAATACCCTGCACCTTTCCTCAGGTGTCAGGCAGGTCTGGGCAGCCTGGGGGCTAGAGTTAATAGCTAGCACTTGGGACCGGCTCATTGCATCATTTACCCTTTTTGAGCCTCTTACGCTTTAAGGTAAGAGAGTTAAATGTGGGCAGAAGTGGTATAGATAGAGAAGAAACATATTTTCTTCCTTCTGTTTCTAAGTTTATGTGTCTGTATTTTAGAAGCTTAAAGTAATGAAATATTAGATGTTTATAATTGTGATTATGACAGCTAGATTGTGTTGTAAATTTAAAAGGCCCACCTGATCTAGCAATGAATATGACTATTTAATTTGGTTCACATTTCTTTTTTCCACTTTTGTCCTCCTTAAAATTAAGTACCTTAATCAAAACTGTGGCGTTATCGAATTGCTGTTTTGCTGAATGACAAAACCGTGTTTTCTTTTTGTACTAGGAAAATATGAATCGTGGGAATACAGCCGTAAAGCTGTCTTAGTTTAATTGCCTATGTGAGTTCATTTATTTGATTATTCCATAACTTTCTGTATATTTGAAGTGACCTTTTTAAAATTTTGTTCTGTGAATAGGATCAACCAATGGGAGGCTGGGAGATGATCAGAAAAATTGGAGACACGTCCGTCAGTTACAAATATACCTCAAGATATGTGCTGAAGGCAGGCCAGACTGTTACAGTAAGTGCATTTTGTCATTTAACTTCATTGTCTTAACTAACAGTTAAAGTAATTCAAGAAAATTTTTAGCTTAAAGAGAAACATTTTAGAAATGGGCATTAAAACATCTTTGACGTTATTAGGGAATTACAAGTGCTATTAAAGATTTTAAAATTTCTATCTTATTGAGAGTGGTAATTAACTATTAAAAGTGAAAGAATTGACCTTTGAATTCTTTTTATTTTGTCTACTCCAGTAGATAGAAAACAGCTGTCTCTTGACTGATAATTGTAGCCCAGTGTAATTCAGGAGCTACTGCTTGGCATAAAGAACTGTTAGGAAGATAATCTCTTAATGCCAGGATAGGCCTTAAAACCAGTCTTCAGCCTTGGGCGAGCATCAGAATCATCTGGGTAGTGTTTTGATGTCCAGAGCCCACCTCACCCTTGGTCACCATCTCTGGTCTTGGGATAGGGACCCATGTTTGAAGAAAAGTCGTTGGATGATAGGCACTGCTTAAGGAATGATCCTTTAAACATAATCTTTCAGCAAGAGTAACGTGGTTTTTACATAGTGTCTAAGGTTCAAGATATAGTGAGAGATGGGCTGTGTGTTCTGTTTTGAGTTGTGAAATACCACGTCTTTAGTAGTTAGAAGATACCGTTATCTCACTTTTTAGAGACGTATGCTTCACTGAGCAAACACAAGATTCCCTTGCTTTTACTTAGTAAGTAGATTTAGCAAACAATAAAATATGTTAGCTTTGCTAGAGATGTTAAAGAAGTCACTATTTTCATCCCTAAAGAATGTAGAGATGACTGGCTCCTTTTATTCCTTTTTTAAAATAAATGTTTTGAGTTTTGATTGATACAAACCTTACTTAGTGTTTAAAGATCAGAGGCTCAAACAGGTTAGACCTTCTCTTTAAAAAAGGTATTCATAGGACTTGATGCCGTATTGTGAAAATATCAGATGTAATTTTGTAATAATGGTAAAAATGGGAACAAATATCCTAACTACACTATGCTTTCTTCTCTTCAGTAATTATGATAGTGAGAGAAAATTGCTCAGTCCTATTATGAAAGCTACATAATGTGGTGGGAAGAATTTGACATTTTATTTCAGAAGATTCAGATTTGAGTGTGCTCTCTATCTCTAAAGTAATGTGAAACCATTAAGCCAGTCGTCTGCATTTTCCACTGGATATAGTTTCTCAGAGACTAGATATATAGGTCTAGTGGAGAACTCAATTATGTAAAATAATGTAATGCATTTTTTTTTCTTTAGGTAGCCAGCATTAAATGTGATAAGCTCTTTGGAACATGATAGTGATAAGTGATCTTTCTGTAAAATTGTACAAGGCAATAGCAAAGATCACTCTAAAACTCTAGAACACAAATAAGAGAACTATACATGTAATTTTAAATTTTCTTGTAGCCACATTATGAAAAATTAGAAGAAAGGTGTGAGATTAACTTTAGGACTATATTTTCTTTGACCCAGTATATCTTAAATATTACCATTTCAACATGTGATCAATATAAAAAATAATTAGTCAAGATATTTTACTTTCTTTTTTCCAAGCTGGGTCTTCAAACTCACAGATATCCGTACTGATTAGCTGCATTTCAAGTGCTCATAAGTCACATATGGCTCCCATATTGAGCAACACAGCTCTAGGACATACTAGTTTTAGGTTAAATTACCCAGTAAAGTTACTGACATTTTATGATTATTATTAGCACTAAACCAACTATATGATTCCATATGGACTAGTGAAAAGTATTGCTTGAAATTAGGAAAACACTAACATTTCACATAACCCGAAAGTCAGCCCAGATCCTGTTCCTTTTTCCAATTTTATCCCAGTAAATGCTCTCTGCCCTTTTCCATTTATAAATCTGATGGAAGATCTGAAAGCTTCAAGTGAGCATCTAAAGAGGAAGGGCTCTTTCTTAGTAACATAGATTTTTCTCCCTGTTTAAAAATATACCTGCCTACACCATCTCCAGTCTTCCTTTTGCCGTCAAAAATTTGAGAGAAGTTAGTCATCCCCTCAAGGCTTGCTGTAGGCAGCTGGAGGATACTATGGGGGGGGGGGAGTTGGAAGGGTTCTCCATGGGAGGATGGCCCATAAAACCATAGACGAATAAAATGCTGACAGTGAGAGCTTATACTTATTGAGTGAGCCAGCCCCTTAATGTGAGTAACCAATCCTTTGTTCTTACAACAATCCCGTGTATTATAGGTGGCATTTCCGTCCCATTTTATGGATGACGAAAGTAAGGCAACTTGCTCAAGGTCACCTGACGTGGAGGAGCTAGGATGTGAATGTAGGCAGCTTCAGAGCCCTGTATGTCAGCGTGTTTGCTTAGCAGATGGGGAAGCTGAGGCCTAGACAAGCTCTGTGGGTTGTCACAGCTAGTTACTATAGCAAGTCTGAAGCTGGGACATAGTTCTGAGACTTAGAATCAGTCCTCTTACAAGGTGTTCACGTCTCATCAGAATGTTGCTGCTGTTAGTGTGTGGGAGCTCTGGGTTCTGAGTAGACTGATGTCTTATCTTTTTTCCAGATCTGGGCTGCAAATGCTGGTGTCACAGCCAGTCCTCCCACTGACCTCATCTGGAAGAACCAGAACTCTTGGGGCACTGGCGAAGATGTGAAGGTTATATTGAAAAATTCTCAGGGAGAGGTACGGTATAACCACTGCAACGTCGGTTTCACCTGAAAATTCATCATGCAAGTGTGATTTCTTTCTCAAAATCAAATTGAAATGGGAAGTAACTGATTGCTTAATCAGACTAAAGCTGCTGAGTAATTGAAAGTGAAGCTGCCTTCAGATTTTAGGAAGGATCGAGGAGTGTATCATACAGTACCGATTAGTGGCACAGGCTCCAGTCAGTCTGTGTCCAGTTTCCATCTCCACTGCACACGGTGACTTTGGGCAAGTTCTTTCCTCTCTTAGCTTTATCATTTTAAAATGAAAATAATAATAAGACAATTAATATAAATGAGGTAATATTAATAGAATGAGAATAATATAAATGAGACAATCTTTAAGAGGCGCTTGGAACAGTGTGTGGCCTTGAGTACATGCTTATGTTATTAACCCTGTTACTAGCTCTCGGAGTGTTCACAGAACTCTGAGTCTGAAGATTGTGGAGTGTACATCTGCTTGGCATGTGTGTTTTCAATGTGTCTGTCCTAGAATTCTTGTCAAAGAACCTTACCTACCCCAACTGTCACATACAGATCCCCCCCAAGAGATGAAAGGGTCTGTGGAGGAAGGAATGGTCATGGTCAGATCACACTATCTTTGTAGGGGCTCCTTCTCTGCTCCCATAGTGCCAGACCCCTTACCTGCGCACTGCTTGTCCAGTTGGCCTCTCTCACTAGAGGAATAAGCACATGGAGGGCAAGGACTTACTCTCATTTTTTCCTGGTGGCATGGCTGGCACATAGTAGACATTCAGTAAGAATTTATTGGATAAATTTTTTAACAAATCGAACATGGGCTTTCACTTAAGTTCAGAGCAATGACGTCACGGACAGCATTGTTATGGGGGCTCTGAGGTGTTTGCATGAGAAGCCCTGTGCCTGGCCGTCTTCCCATCATCCCTCACTGTAAACATCTGCATGTGTTGAGACCGTTCTTTATAAGGAATTCGTTGTCTCCTGAATGGAGAGTGCCCTTGCTCTCAGACTGAGACCGAAAATGAAACGGCATCTGACGTTTTCCCGCTAGGCCTCAGGACGGTTGTGTGAGGGTTTGGGCGCATCCGGGGAGTTCACCTGCAGGTGCCTGCTGGGCGCTCAGGGCAGGGAGCAGTTTGTAGACGGCTTCAGTGATTCATAGACTTCAGAGTGCTGATGCCCTCCCGTCCTCTGTGCACAAACCCTCACTTGCTTCTTGCCTTCAGCACTTTGGAATCCTTCCCAGCTGTCGTGCATGCTGCCACCCAAGGGCTGGACTTATTGTAGCTCCTACTCTGGAAGTTCCCCTGTCATCTGAAATTGGCAGAATACATCTCTCTTTGAAAACAGTGTTACAGTGGTGATTCGCTCAGATTGAAAAGCACTGTTATAAGGGGCCATGGCCGATGGAGCAGGCTTTTTTGAGCCCTGGAGTCTAGTCACCATCTATACCATTTTTTTCTGTGTGAAAATATGTTCCAAGTTAGAAATAAACTTACAGGAGGAGATTTGGAACGCGGCAGGTTTAGAAGCCCACACAGTAGATACAGTGACATGCGAACAAAGCGGATCCTATGACTGGGCTAGGTCTCGAGGTAGTTTTACCGGTGACGTTTTAATAAAGCTGACTGAAGCTCAGGTTTCCCTTCAGAATTCAAACCCTGGAATATTAGATTAGTTGGTTGGTTTGTCTATTCTTTAACAAATTTCTACTGCCTTCTCCTTGCTAGGCTCTGTTAAGTGACTTCTGTCAGAAATGAGGAAAGTATCATGAATACAGTTCTTAGTTATTTCTGTGACTGTCAGACAAGAACTGTTGGCATTTATCCATTTCTGTAAGACTGTGTCCCAGACCATATTAGCGACAGTCTGTAATCATCACCATAAAGACCGCTTTTCTCTAAGATTGTCGGTAATTGGTTTAAGTCAGTTTAATTTTTTATGTATATTTTCTTCTTGTTGAGGCATTGGAAATGTCAGAAAACCCAATTAAATTAGCTTTAAAATAATGGGGAAATAGGGCTTATAAAACCAAAAATCCAGAGATAGTGGACTTGATCCATTGGCTCGCTCAGTGTCCCCAAGGATCTTTGTCTTGTCCCTGCTTCCCTGATTGTCTTCCTCGTGGATGCAGGATAGCTGCTGGCTGCTCCTGGAGGTGCATCATTCCAGGCTAGCTTCTTAAGGGAAAGAGCAGTGAGGTCCCCGTCCTGGGCTTCACTCTTTTGTACCAGCTTGGATCACATGCCCACCTCTAAACCAGTTCCCGGAGTCAGGAGGACAGAGTTAGAGCTGAAGCCTTCTTCTCCCCTCCACAGCTAGATTACACTTGGCTCCTTATGACACATCTGCCACATCTCCGTGGGAGAGATGGGTATCCAGGCAAACCTGGGGGCTCTTACTGAGAAATGAGGGACGGGGTGCTGGATGATTAAAAATGGCAATGTCACTATGGTAAAATAAAATGGTTTTGTATGAGGGGAATAAAAAATAAAGCAGTTTCCCTGTACGTTCCAGAATAGAGGCATAGCTGTAATTTTTGTATATGCAGATGGTTACTTCTGTGGACAGAGATATAGTTTAACAATCAGCTCCTCCATCAATAAAAACTGCCCTGATTTGTAGCATTTGCTGATTACTGTGGTGTAAATACTCCCACTGTGGTGATTTCAGGCTATCCATATGCACAGAGTTGTGCAGAGATGAGCACATTAGCTGGTCTAGCTAACTCCAGTGCACTGCTGAATAGATGGGTGTACCTTTGCATGCCCAAGGCTTTAACACGGGCAGACCGGTAATACATTTTACATAGACACCATGTATGTGTGCCTTTCAGAGCGCTTGATGGGGTTGGGCATCTTGCTGAGAGGGATTTTTTTAGTGAAAACATTTTTCTGTTAGCACTTTGACTAATAACAATTTCCTGGGCCTAAACCTCCCAACAACTTTTCCTTTTAAAATTTGTTCTGTTATTTTTCTATCTAAATTTTTAGACATTATTTATCGCACTCATTTTCCATACAGGTTTTCTGCATTGGATTAATCGGTTTCCAAATGTCAGATGAAAAGTGCTTAACAGCAGGGTGTTACATTAAAAGTAGTTATGTTGTAGTAATTTATAATTAATGAAGTTGGGCAGGTTGCTGTTTGCTAAGCTTCTCATTTGAGGCTAATAGTCTCACATTACATGGTGAGCTTTGAGAGCCCCTGTGTCCATATGGGAGATGGATACATTGGCACGAGCCGCCAGAAGCTGGAATGTGAGAATTCTCTAACAGATTTTCTTTGACTTTTTTTCCCCTCATCTTAAGATGAGTTGAGGAAAGCTGGGGACTGTGAAAGCTTTTTGAGAATCTTTTCTTCCGTTTTGTATGTCACCATCCGCCAATTGACATCTTAGTTCACAGAATTGTAGTTGATCTCAGGACTCCTGTGCTTTTTATGCATTTTGGTTAAAGCAGGTTGATATTTGTGAAATGGCTATTTGTGTGTGTGAACATAGAGTGATCTCACAGAACTGATGCTGTGGCTGATGAGAGACTCAAAATGGTCCATCTTCTTGGCCCTGCAGCATTATCAAAATTCCCCACAAAATACTACTGTACTACCTTACTTCATTTCCAAAATATATCCTTGGACATATTTAAAATTGAAGTCTCATTTCTGTGACACTTGTTTTTTGTTTTCATCCTCTGCCTTTTTAAGCTAGTTGGTCTGTGTTAAATTTCAGATAAGCTTTTACTGATGTTACTTTAGTGTCTTCCTCTGTGGAGTTACCTTTCTTGAGTGACCTTAGGACGTGGTGCAGAGTAAAATTAGATGCTCCACAGCGCTCTCTAGGACACACTCATTCACTTGCTGCCAGATTATCAGTGCTGCATTCGAGCAAGTCAGCATTCTCGACGGGAGAGTCATCTGTCTTTGAGCCTCTCAGTAGAAAATGGAAATGGTTACTTTCTGTCAAACTGCCAATGAATGATAGGAGATGTAGTTTATGTGCGGAATACATTGGAACTTCACTAGTGTGTTTACTAGTAAGTAGTGCTCATCCTGTCTTGATTCCATTTCATTTAAGAAGAACCAGCTGTTGAAGGAATGAAGGAGCTTGTCCTTTTCAGCTCAGTCATCAGGTGGTCCTGTTGCCACCATAGTCCCTGGGATCACAGCAGTTGGCCTCCAACTTCATTTTATTCAGCCTTTATTTAGCACATTCTCTTTGCCAGGAGCCAAGATTTTTATGCTGAATTCATGTTGAGTGTTACAAAGAATTTAGTGTGCCAAATCATTTACAGAATTCGTAGTAATGGAATGGGATAAAGCGCAGTGGAAATTTCTCAGCGGGTCTTTCAAATGGGATGCCAGGAGCTCCCTTGCAGGGAATATTGAAGATCTAAGAACTGCTACTAATTTTGCGAAAATTCCTGTTCAGTAGCTTAAGATGCTTATGAACCACTTTTTTTTTTTTTTTTTAAGTAATCCCTGATGTAGGAATGCTGTTTCTTTTTCTTTTTTTGGTGAGGAGAGAGTGGCCCTGAGCTAACATCTGTTGCCAATCTTCCTCTTTTTTTTCTCCTCCAAGCCCCAGTACATAGTTGTATATCTTACTTGTAGGTCATTCTAGCTCTTCCATGTGGGGCGCCACCACAGCATGGCTTGATGAGCAGTGTGTAGGTCCACACCCGGGATTCGAACCAAACCGGTGAACCCTGGGCCGCCGAAGGAGAGGGTGAACTTAACCACTTAACCACTTGGCCATGGGGCTGGCACCAGGAATGCTGTTTCTTAAATTTAAGCACGGAGAAGGTCCCCCTCCCCTGCAGGCTTTGTGATTTTAAGTATGATTTTAACTGAAAATCAAACAACTCTTATCTTTAGGAGGTTGCTCAAAGAAGTACAGTCTTTAAAACAACTATACCTGAAGAGGAGGAGGAGGAGGAAGCCGCGCCTGAGGTGGTCGTGGAGGAAGAACTTTTCCACCAGCAGGTATTCCTTTAATATGTTTGTTTTAAGTTTTATTGTCAGAATTCCATGAAAACCAAAACCAGTAGTGGTGTTTGACTTTTTTCCCCTGTTACTTGATGAACCAGATCACTGATCTACCAAGTGGGGCTTGTTCTCCTGAGGGGATGTTCAAGATAGCACATTAGGGCACTGGAAGAAAATGTTAGCAGTTCTTTTTGTTGTGGTAGGACATAGATCACTTATGAATAAGTATATATAGATTGGAATGCATACTCAAAATTATTTACTGAGGGGTTCTGTGATTGAGAAGTTTAGATCACTAAATTAAAGCAAGCTTTTGCATATAAGCTTAAAAAAGAGTGTAATATTCAAGTTCAGTATGAAACAAAATTCTTGCTATATTAAGTTCCTAATCATCTAATTGCAGGATAGATTTTAGCTGATGCTTGGGCTTTTGAGAGCCCTCGAAATAAATAAAATCCAAATTTCATTTTAATTAATTAAATTGGAATTATTAGTAACTAATGGGCCTTCAGTTTGTAGTCTCAAGGTGTTTGAGTCTGATCATTAATCAAAGTTCCTACTGTTATCCTTATAAGACTTTGTCTCTCTGTCTCCAGATTTATAAACCTATTGGTTTTGCTTCATTAGTCCCAGTCCTACTGTAAATCAACATTCACTTATGTTTAGACCCACTCGAGGTGGTTTATATGAGGTAGAATGGATTTTTGGCTGGGATATTTCCTCATACATTTTGGAGGAATATTTAAGTACAGATACTTTAGACTTGGCTTTAACAAGAAGCAAGCTAAAATCTATTTCCTGCCCTCATTGGGAAGCATTATGACTGGAAGTAAAATAACAAAGTAAGAGAGATCTCAAGATGTCAGACAGGTGCCTCAGAGCATGAGTTGTAGACTCTGGAGAAGGTTCTCTGGGCCACCAGAGTAGTTGAGATCTCTGGGAAAGATACTTGGGGAGAATGGGCAATTATTTGGGTGTTAGAAGGCAGACGATGATGTTCTGCAGGTGTTTGAATTATCTGTTGCTACATTAACAGCCCACCCCAAAACTTAGTGGCTTAAAATAACGATTTCTTAGTTCCCGTGACTCTTGTTTGACTGGGATCAGCTGGGCAGTTGCTTTGCTCATGATGGAGACTGAAGTCAGTCATGCAGTTGCATTCAGCTGAGAGCTTGGCCGGGGCTGAAATGTTCTCCATGTCTCTCTCCACGTGGCTTCTTGGTAGTTTAGCTCCAGCTTCTTTACACCATGGCAGCTGGCTTCTAAGAGGATGAAAAAGGAGAGCACTGGGCTTGGCCCAGAACTCGCCTCGTGTCCATCCTACCGTGTTCTTTTAGTTTAAGTCAGTCGTAAGGCCAGCTCCAATTCCAGGTGAAGGCAGATCGTCTCCACTACTTGTTTATGGGAGGAGTGGCAGAGAGTTTGTCATGATTTTTAATTCGTCACAGGGGATATGTCAAGACTTAAGCACTTCAGACTTAAGTCCATCCAGCTGTATTGTAGGTGTAGGAGAGACAACAAATTTGGAAGGTGGTGGTAAATTGCCTTAATTTACAAGGTTTAGGTAAGTAGCTTCTGCACACTTTGGGGCAAAGGAGAAATTGAGACAATGTCAGAGGGATTGACTCTAGAAGGGAGGTTGCAGAGACTCTGAGGGAATGTATAAATGGAGATTCATTAAGGCATTGTGACTGAACTTGAGGGTGAGAGAAGAAAAGAAGAAGTCAAAGGACGTGTGAGGTTTTTAGCGTTTGTGATCAGAGAAAATAATGATACTAAGGTTCCAAAGAGAGATCAGCTCTTTTGACTTCAATTAGAGAATGAATCTAGTGACCTTTCGAGGTGATTAGAAGTTTTTTTGGTGACCTTCAAGAAACCAATTTCAGTCCGGTCAAGTAGTGAGTCGCAAGTCATTTTGTGAGGTTTTAAGGAATTAGTGAGTGATAAAGAAATGGATAGAAGGAGCCGTTTTGACTTCACATTTGAGGATGAACCCAGTGCGGATGCTTTGGGACGTGAAAGTTGAGGATCCTGCCAGCCGCCGTCTCCGTGGTTGTTGAGAATGGAGTCCACTGATCTCCTCTCTCCTCAGGTATAAAAGGAGGTTGTTCAACGGTGGTTTCCCACCTCAGTTGCCTATTAGAAGTACTTAGGGAGCTTTAAGGTTATGTATAAATAGATACTGTTCCCCAGTTAAATGAGAAATTCTCATTTAATTGATCTTGGGACCTAGATCAGAATTTTTTTAAGCTCCTCAGGAGCTGAATGTGCAGCTGGAGTTGAGAATCACTGTTCTCTAATTTGTTGGAATGTTCTAGGGAAGAAGATTCAAAAGGATAAGTGGGAAACGATAAGGGTCCATTTGACATTTGGTGATATGGATTTGTAGTCTCTCTGTTGTCTTCTTTTAAAATACTGTGGTCCATTTTCTTAGCACTAATTTTCCTTTCTGTTTTCCTTGTCAGGGAGCCCCAGGAGCGTCCAATAGAAGCTGTGCAATTATGTAAACTTCTCAACTGTCTTCCTCAAAATAAAGAAGTATGGTAATCCTTACCTACGTACAGTGCAGAGCCTTCTCAGAAGCACAGAATATTTTTGTATTTCCTTTATGTGAATTTTTAAGCTGCGAATCTGATGGCCTTAATTTCCTTTTTTTGACACTGAAAGTTTTGTAAAAGAAATCATATCCATACACTTTGTTACAAGATGTGAATTATTGACACTGAACTAACTGTGTACTGTTTGGAAAGGGTCCCTCAAATTTTTTGACATTGTTTTGTACGTGTATTTTTTTTTAAGTTCCTATGAGAAGGGGAGGGGAGGGTGAATAGACCACTGTGTGTCTGGGTATAATTTGAAGATTGCTTCGTCTCGATCAGCAATCTGCTCTTGATTATTCTCTGCTCTATATAACGGTGCTGTGAGGGAGGGGGAAAGCATTTTTCAATATATCGAACTTTTGTACTGAATTCTTTTGTAATAAACAATCAAGGTTACAAATTTTTTTTTTTAAATAGAAAAGAGAAATTTTTTAAGAAGGCAATATTAACATAATCATCATGTAAGCACTCTGGATGAAGGATTCCACAAAACTTTGTTTTATGGTTACTTCTTAGATTCTTAATTCATGAAGGGGATGGGGAGGGGGGAGGGGAGGATTTCTCTTAAAATGCATTAGTTGTGTTTTTTAAGATAGTGTAACTTGCTTAAATTTCTTATGTGACATTAACAAATAAAAAGCTGTTTTAATATTAATCTACTGTCTTTTTTAACTTTAAAAACAGATATTGAGGGGCTGGCCCAGTGGCATATTGGTTAAGTGCGCGAGCTGTGCTTCGGTGGCCTGGGGTTCACAGGTGCAGATCCTGGGTGCAGACATGCACGCCACTCATCAAGCCATGCTGTGGTGGCATCCCACATACAAAATAGAGTAAGATTGGAGTGGATGTTAGCTCATAGACAGTCTTTCTCACCAAAAGACCCCTGGATTTTGAGGGAAGAAAAGTATTATTTCAGTTTTGCTTTTGATAAAAATAATTTGGCTTCTTGCCTGAAACTAGATATTTCTTTAAGACTTTGACATTGAAGAAGATAAACACACAAGCTATTTTGGAGTTCTCCCCACTTGTCAGTATTCTGTTGTCATTAGTAATAATAACGATAAAAGCAATAATCATGGCTAATTTTTTGAGCCATTGTCCTCAGTGCGTTACATCTTTTATCTTATCAACAATAAGATCTTTTAAAATCTCTTTAAGTAGGAAAGCCAAATGGGAACATAGGGACTGTGGGAGAAGACATTGAGAAAACATTCCTTTTAAAGGAAAAAAGTGGAGATTATATTTCTAGAATGTGGTTTTACTGTCTTTTAAAATAGGAAAAGATAATTGATGAAAAGCCACCTTCTAGAGGAGTAAGGTGTGAATGATATGAAACACAGGTAGCTGTGTGCTCTGGTGGGTAGTTTTGTCACGGATAGTGATAATTAGGGTGTCATTTGTTAGGGGTTTTGGGGAATTTTTGTCTTCTGGTTGCCTTAGCTAAGTGAGTTCATCTTGTAGAAAGTGGAGTATCGAATCATGCTTAACAGCTGACGGCATTTCAGAAGCTAACCTAGAGTCAGGGTTTGCTTTTCTCTTAAAATAATCCTGCAGTAAGCTGTGCAAAGACGACCAGCTTTCACTTGAAAATAACTCACAAAGTCCCAGAATTACTGTGCTCTGCAGATTTACTGCATCTTCTGGTGCCGTCGCAGACACAAGATAAATGCTGGCTTAGAAATTCTGTCTGGTGAAGCAGATAAAATGATAACTTCTCAACACGGATTTATCTTCAGAATGAGAATGGCAGTGAATGCAGTTGTGGGCAAACTTGGTTGTGAAGATTTTTGCCACAAGATGGGGTTCTTGTCATTAAAATTCACTCAAGGTACTTTATTGCTGGATAGATTATTAGGTTATGGAAATCAACACTTTAATTAGTAGGAATTAAGAAGAATTGGCAGTTTAATACAGACGAGCAGCATATACTTTAGTGAAATTTAGGAAAGTCTGGGACTCACTGAACACAGTTTGGTGCCTCTGGATGTGTGCCGGTAGATTGTTGAGTCTGTTTAGACTGACGAGCTTTAGACTAAACTGAGGTTTTCAGAAGGCAAGCTGCGCCTACAGCTGTCCCCACAGAAGATTGGAAGCAGAGGGTCCGGGCCGCGCTGCCTCTCTCGGTCACTAGAGGTTAGAGATACCTCACATAAAGATGGAATTCTGCATTATTGACCTATTTGTCTTCCATGTTCTAGTTTTACCACTATTTTTACACACAGGTTTTTTTATTTCCTCTTGTTCAGTTCTTTCTCAGTGTTCTTCACTAAGAAAATCCTGGGTGCTCTTATTTTGTTGCTTATTAACTCATCCATGTTAACTGCCCTTGCCTTCTGGGATTCCTTTTAGACTTACATTGAATCTGTCCTCTCTCATAGGTTTTCGGTTTCTCTGTGCTGGATGTTCAGTAACTCAGCAGCTTCTTGGTATTTGTAATCTCACTGATTCTCTTCTGAGGCCTGTGTCATCTGTTTGCCCTTTGAGTTTCTAATTTCATTGACTATTTTCTTTCTTTTTTTTTCCTTAAAGTTTGGTGCTTGAGCCAACAACTGTTGCCAATCTTTTTTTTTTCTGCTTTATCTCCCCAAATCCTGCCGCCCCCCTCACCCCCGCCCCGTACATTAGTTGTATATCTTAGTTGCAGGTCCTTCTAGTTGTGGCATTTGGGACGCCGCCTCAATGTGGCCTGATGAGTGGTGCCATGTCCGCGCCCAGAATCCGAACCAGCGGAACCCTGGGGCGCCACAGTGGAGCGCATAAACTTAACTACTCGGCCACGGGGCTGGCCCATTGACTATGTTTTTCATTTCTGAAGTTGTCTTTGATTCTTTTTCAAATCTGCCTGTTCATTTTTCAACTAATTGTTTTCATTATAGTTTCTTTTCTTTTAAAAATCATTTTAGTCATTTATTTTATTGTCTCATTCTCTTTTCTTGAGTTGTTGAGAGTTCTCTTTCTGTTAGCTGCATCCGCTGGCTCCCTAATGGTGCTTCACTTCCTCATGAGACCTTTAGGATTGTGAGCTCATTTTCAGCAAGGTTGTTTATTTTGTTAGTGGTCCATGTCCCAGGGTTTTGATGGTGTTGCTGTAGAGCAATTTGGGGGTTTTCTGTGCCAGCTCCCCAGTGATTGTAGGGGTGTGGGCCTTTTTTGTTGCTGTCTTTGCACCTTGTAGTGAAAGTCCACTAAGCATGGGTGTTCCCTGTTTTCTGCGGGTGACTTCCAAGTGCCCCTAAGCCCCAGCAGAAGTGTGCCCTTGCTCTGGGCAGGCAGGCAGGGTTCAGGTAGTGTGAGGTGTGGGGAACGCTCTAAGCTTCTGGGCTTCTGCAGCTGTTTCCCTTCTAGGTCCTCTCCCTTGCATGGACTCAAAGCCGCATTTCCTGTCCCCACCTCTCAGCCCCTGGGGCTTATATTTTTGACTTGGAGTTCTTTGTTCCTTTATGGCACTTGGACATTTCTTGTTCTTTTAAGCTTTGCTCTATATTAAAACAAAAATTTAGTCATATTTTATCAATTTTATAGTGGAAGGAGGGAGGGGTTGTTCTTGTCAGTTTAGTCTGCCATCATATACAAGTACGTGCATTCATCTTTATTTGCACATGTGTCTATTTGTAAGAGAGAGATGATTATCCTAAATCATTTTCTTGGTTTCGGTCTCCTACCCACTTCATTCCTTTCTTCAAATCTTACATTACAAAGAAATTTATTTCAACACTTCTTATTTTCCTGGTCAAAACGTTAAAAACAAAATTAGAAGTTGAGAAGAATCTTCAAATAATCCATGCTTCTGGATCATTGGCTGCTAAACAAAATGCAGATCTTTGATTTCTATTGCATGAAGTAGCAGCACGGATAGGAATTTCAGGAGGTTCCACCACAGGAGAATGGCGCTCAGGGTTCAAACTTTTGAACCTCTAAAGTAAGGTTCTCGTATTTTCATGATATTTACCTGGCAAAGCCCAGCATCCTGAAATTGGGGCTGACTCTCGTTCCCTCCCCTGCCAAAAAAAGCACCAAAGGAGGTGGTATTTAAGATTCTGGGTTTCTGCCATTTGCCTGCCTGAGTCAAGTTGATGGGAATGAGGAAGATATTTAGGCAAAATACATGCAAAACTCACAGAAGTCATATTTCAGGTTGTGGGAGAAGGAGCTTCACATGACAGCGTTGAATGGGAAGAACAGTTAATGGGAACAGTCCTGGCAGTGGATGGCTCTTCGCTGTTTCGGAGAGTCCGAGTAGGGGCAGAGAGTAATCGTGGAGGTAGACCACCAGCAGCCAGTTGGCCCTGGAGACACTCGTCGGACCCAGAGTGAAATCACCTCACTGCCAGCTCTTCCCCTCACATCCACAGTCGTGTCTTTTCCTTCACATTTACCAGCACAGTAAATCCTGTCTTCTGCTGACATTTCTCCAGAGACGAAAGTGCACCTCTCAGTTTAAGGAGACAGCCTGTTCAGTAGCTTAATTACTTTATAACAATAAAACATAGTTGCCCAGATTTATTATGGGAGTGCTTCCTCCACCAATCTGAATTGGAATTCTCGGTTTAAATGCTAGCCAAGTTTGCTCTTAGGGGAAGGCATTTCCCTGTTCCATTTCAGTGGTTTTTATACTTTCTTTGGCATGTAGTACTTCAGATAGACTTGTGGATCCTAAAGATTTCTCTGCACTTTGTATGCCATTTTCTTAAATTTGGTGTTGATTTCTTTGATTTAAAATTAGAAAATCCTCACTTACCTTTTAAGCCTTCTTTCATGACCCACTTGGCTCACAGCTCAGGTACCCTAATCTTCTTTGCTACTCTAGCATCTGCCAGCCTTCTGAATTTCTCCATGGACCAGCTTTGGGGGCAGACCTCCCCATATACTTGTAATAGTATGGTGGTCCCTTCACTAGTATTTTTTTCCTCAGTATTTTGTGACTCAATCTGAATAATTATTTTCGAACTGTCTAGTTCAATCTGTTGAATATACTCGAGTATTTCCACATCCCCCTTCCATATAGACCATGTCCCATGACCTAAGTTTAGCTACAAGTGCTAGCTAGAGCCACTGTGTGGCCAACCAGAGGGACATGGATGTCTCATTGTGCTGAGTAAGTCTCCCTCTGGCAGAAACTGGCTTTCTGGCTTAGTGGCTGAGAGTGACCTTCAGAGGACTGTTCATTAGCTGGTTTCCCAGACTGAGTCCAAGGTCGCTAGTTTCCTTTTCCCTTCTCTCCTCCCTCCACTCTCTTCATTTGAGCCAGGGAGCCTCTCTGCTCACACTGCCCTTTAACAAGCACTACTCTTTGACTGGGAGCCCGGCAGCTGGTGCGTTCTCCAAAGGCCGGGCCGTGACCCAGCCTTCCTCTTTGTGCCAGCTCCCCACTCCTTTGTTATGCTGCCTTCCAGTCAGTGTCAAGAGGTGTGAACCCAGGCTCTTTCTGGGGCCAGAATTTCCCTATGAACCACCTTCCCAGCTGCCCAGTTAGATCATTTCTCTTAAGTTTTTGTCCTGCTAAGAAAAATTGTTAGGAAATTGGAACCTTGGAAAAAATGAGCTGAAAACATTCACTGAGCGCCTGTTGCATATCTCATTATTCTATGTCATAAAAGAAATAGAGGGCCTGGACTGAAGTCTGAGAGGTACAGCTGTGAGGTCACCAGGAAAAGAGCTGCTGATGTTCACAAATCTGGGAGGAGTCCTTTTGTGGAGAAGGAAGGGTTTGGGCACCAGAGGGGGATGCTTCGGGTGACTCAGGCTAACCTCATACTGGAAATTCCGTAGGAGCCTGAAGTTGTGTCATGCACGCAGGGAACTTTGGGACCCCAACCAAGCGAATCTGGGGGGGCAAGGTTCTGGAAATGCAGTGCTGCTCTGACACTATGTGGGGACTGCAAAATCTCACATGTTGGTCTCTTCCTTACACGTGGAAGAGTCATTCTCATAGGGGGAAAGAAAAGCAACATGAGATCCGTAAAGAGGAAGGAGGGAGAAAGGGAAGGGCCATTGATGGAACGTTCCCTGAGCCGAGCGCTCTCTTCAGGCTTGTCATGTTACCTTAAAGCCCACAGTACCACGTTGGATCAGTGGTATTATCCTTGTTTTGCAGAAGGGGTGATGTGCCCAGAGGTTGTCATTGATTCACTCATTCATTCCTTCAATAACCATTCACCGGGGGTTAGTTTTGCCAAGCCCTGCCTAGCAGGCCCTGCCAGGAATACCAAGCTCAGAGATCCAGTTGTTTCTTGGGAGCTCAGTGCGATCACACAGGTCTGTGTCTTTGACAACTATGCCTATTCTGTCCCAGGCAGTTGTCAGAAAATAATTTACATAGTTTGTAAATGAAAACAGTGCTATTCATTGTCAAAAATGAATGGGAACAATTCCAACTGTCAGGTAATCCCCAAATCCATATTTAAGTCTCTGTTGTTTCTAATGTTCTTCAGAGTAAAGGCAACTGGAATAAATATTATTTGCATGGTGCAGTTGAGAAAATGCTTTCATGTGGATGAGCTGATTGTGCCTCTCCGCCCTGGAAATGTGACTCAGGAGCAGGCAGGGGGTTCTGCTTCCACGGCCCCCAGCTCCATGTTTCTGTTGTCCTCTCGCTGTCCTGCATTCTGTGCTGTCAGAGAAGACAGCAAGGCTAGGCATGGGGAGACGGCCCTCTCCCCAGCCGGCTGTGTTTCAGAAGGCACTTCCCTGACGTCAGGGAGGTAATGAAGTGTTCTGATTTACATGTCTCTGTGGGCGAGAGTGACCGGGAGGTAAGCTGAGCAGAGGTGCTGGAGGACTGGCAAGGAGTGGAAAGCAGGTTGGGCCTCAGGGAAACAACAAGTGAATAACACATCTGGGAATTGTCGAAAATGACCCAGGTGGGGTGTAAGTACACTCCGGTTGTCCTAGTGGGCAGTGGAGGAGGCTATGAATAACAGGAATTGTTGGAACTGGTGATTCAGCTCTGATTAGAAAGGAGATAAAAAAAATTTTTCTTAATGATAGAGAATTAACCATTCTTTAAAACATGCCAAGTGTAGTCATGCGTTATGTCCCAAATTTGTGCTTTCCCACATGGGTGGGCCTTCTCCATAGACAGGCTGCGAGTGGAATGAAGAGCGGCATTATTTTTGCCTTTGAACTAGCTCTAAGAATGGAAAAACCCCGATCCTAGCAGCAGTGGGTGACTCGAAGTTGCTGTCACTTAGGGATATGATCCCAAAGAAGCAAACATTCCTGCTTTTCAGTTTCCTTATCTGTAAATTGAGACTAAAAATCCTATTACAGAGAGTTGATGGGAGGATTAAAATAGATCATGTGGAAGGATCATACCAATATAGTAGGACTAAATAAATAACTAAGAATTTAAAACTGATGATTACTTCAAAATTTTTGATTAAGGGAATTGGGAAGTGAGGTGAGACTCCCGTTGTGAAGTGGCAGGGTTGTTCATTGCTGTTAGTGCATGGAAGTCCACAAGTGAAAACAGTGTTGGTCAGAGTTAACCTTTCTCCTGGTCAATTGAGTGGTTAAACAAGGAAAGCTATTGAGAATACCGGAAGCACCACATTGTACTCATTTCATGAATAAACATTAATTCAACAACATAAAGCACTCAGTGCCGTGCTGTGTACTAGGAACTGACAATAAAATGTTGGGTAAAAGGAAGTCCGGTCCTGACCCTAATGGAGCTTACAGCTCAGCGTGGGCCTCAATCAAATCATCTCCCAGACCCAGGAAGGACAGCCGGGACAAGTGCGCCTCTCAAAGGAAGGCACCTGCACTGCAGGCTTCAGGGTCAACTGGTCTCTTAGGGGAAATGGCCATTAGGAAAGATTTGTCTAGGTGGAGGCTGAGTTTCAAAGGCGACAGTTCTCACCTTGGAAGAACTCAGCTGCGCAAACCCCCACAGTCACGACAAGGGTGATTTACACTGTGTTCAAATTCTTTGACTTCCTCTTAGGATTATTTGAGTTTATTGAAAACTGTGACCACCACCTCTCAGAGTATTAGCCAAGGGATACAGCAAGTGGTCCTAAGGGCCATTTTGCTCCTGATCTGGATCTATCAGTCCAAACTCCAGCCAGGATGGAGAGGGATAGTGGGGGAGAGGGGCAGTGTGGTCACATCCCAGGGGAAACCCGCATGGGCCATGCTGGGGCCTGTGTCCCTGGCCTCCCTGGTGGTCTTTGACCTGAAATTCACAGGTGCTCAACTCAAGGGTCCAGGTGAGTCGGACTGCTTCCGTGGAAGGGGAGCATGCCAAGGTCTGTCAGATACTTCACCCAGCCAGCTGAGTGGCATTCAGAGTCTGGAGGTACTCTGAGACATGGTTCTGTCTGCTGTCACTGATGGGACTTGGCTGGAACCTGGAAGCACCTGGAAATTTGGAATTTCTGTGTGTGTCAAAGATAGGCTGTGTGTGTCACCTGCAATAAGAAACCCACACCTGAGAGGGGTCATAAGCCACCCCCGTTCCCACCCTACACCCAGTTGGAGACATGTTAAAGCAACGCTCAGTTTGATGAATAGTAACATCTGTTTCTCTAACTTCGAAAAGTGACTGTTACATGAGGGAGGATGACTATTTCCCAGCTAGAGACTCTAGAAAGTGCACTTGGATTTTTCCATTTTAGACGTCAGCTCTCCGGTCAGGTAGTCTCCATTGTCCTGATCTGTTCCAAATCATTTAAACATTTAGTCCTGTGGCTTGTCTCCACCGCGCGGTGGTGCCGTGTCCCTGTTGGATCCATCTCTTTCTGACAGGAAGAGGTGTTGGTGAGCTCTGTCAACACTTGTGACAGGTTGGCCACATTGGTACTTTTGCCCCTGTTGTTTGAAACCAAAGATGGGTGACAGTGACGGTTGAGGTGCCCCATGTGCTCAGGGCTCAAATGGGAAACAGAGAGGGTTTCTGGAACACGTTTGGCAATCCCTTCTGAGTTTTCCACTGAGACCCAGACACAGACAATCTTTTGGCTCATGCCAGGTGGCCATCCTTCTCTCAGCACTTTCCCAGTGCATGAGGCCTGTGCGCTGAGTTAGCACTGTCTTCCCACTGCTGGAAATTCATGTCTGTGCTCTGTACCAATGGGGAATACCGACTTGCTGTACTTGGCCCATGCAACTGAGATGATAGGGTCTCACTTGTCCTTGATGACGGCTGTAGGTTGAGTTCAGGTTTTCACCTAAGTAAATAATAATTCCAGCCTTCAGCTGGGGAGGGGGACTGACGTGTCACTGGGCATGGCCTTTGGCATTCTAAAGCAACCTGTGACCCAACTGGGATGGACTTCCCCTCTCCACCTCACCCAGGTTGCTAGAAGAAGTAACTATGGGTCTTTGGCAACTCTTCCCCAGGATGCATGATGAGGATTGGGAAACACTGAATTATGAAATAAAGGAAGGCAGTTGTGCTTTTGTCATCCCTGGCACATGTGTCCTAAGTTACAGTAATGAGATCAGAGCTCTCACGGGGTACCAAAGGGCACCTCGCTATTAAGCAATTTGTTTTTCAGTGTGTTCTCGTCAACAGACTCAGTAGGCGATGGCTGACCTGATGGGAATGACTTTGGGTGGTTATAGTTGGGAAACAAGTTAACACTCACTGATAACTGTCTCTGGGCGGAATGAGGAAACCTCTAGGATTCCAGAAGGCTGTTGTTTGAAGGGTGCACTCGGTTCCAAGAAGAGATGGGAGGAGCAGGAAATGTGAAGATATGTGCTACCCATTAATTGACTTGTATCGTGTGGCAAATTGTCCCCGTCTCAGGGCTCATGACCCCTGTTACATTCAGAAGAGCGACCAGGCGTTTGTGGAGACAGATGTGTCCTCTCCTCATCTCTAATCCCCTGAGCCTGGCCAGGCATACAGCCACTGCTTCCCTGAATCCTCCCTGGATCAGATATTGTTTCTCATATCTGCTGTTTCCTTCTTTTCCCCCCTCAAGCAACCCTGTTCCAGGCACTCTTCTTCTGTGAGTGGTGCTGAATTTAGCCACGTGGAGCTGTCTTTAGGAGTGTGGGAGGGGGAGGAAGGGGATGAGGGCTTTCAGAGGACTTCACCTTGCGATGTGCTGACAACAAGAAAGAGTTGACCTGTCCCAGGATTCTTTTAATGCCGTGTGTGTTGGGGGGGGGGGGGGCGGTGTTTGTGTGCGAGAGCACATGACAGTGTTTTAATGTGCACATGTGCACACATGTGTCTGTATATGGTGTATGTTCTGCTTTAGAATAACTTCTTAAATTGCTAAGTTTTTCTCTAGGAGAAGAACTCCATTTTTGGTTTCTGTCTAGATGTTTTTAATTCATTGTGGAACACAGAGGGTCCAAAATGATTTTTGATTCACAAAGCTTTCTTTTCATTTTGCCCTTTGGATAGCAGGTCTCTGTTATGACCTGGGGCCCATAAGGCACACCCTCCTTGTCCCAGAGATCCAGAGGATGTGCCCTCGCAGTGGCCCCTCTGCTGGCCTGCCAGGGGCACTCGGCCACTATGGAACTATCGGGTTTTCTCTGGTCCAGGGCTGCGGAAGCCTTGCTACGGGCAGACTCGCCTGCCCACGTGCAGGTGCTCCTGGCCATCTGAGCACCTCCCGGATTTCCCATATTGACTTTGTGACACGGAGAGAACTCCGAGAACAAGCTCACGAAAATCATCCCTCTTACCACTGAACCCCAGCCCACCACCTCCACAAGGAGCCATGCCTGTGCAGTGCCCCGACTCGCCTTATAAAGGGAGAATAGGGGCTTCAGGGTAGCTTCTGGCAATTTCTCTTCTCTGTTTCCAGAGTGGTGGGAGGTCTCGTTTTGGCAGTAGGACTGTCTGATTGGTGACAGCCTCACTGGCACCCTCCAATCTCAGCAGGTTGTGGGGGGTTTTAATCAGATGCTCTGAGGCCAGTTGGCCTTCTACCTGTGATGGAAAGCATCGTTCTTGGCCCAGCACCGAGGCCTCTTCTCTGAACATCCCTTTCCCCCCTTCCCCTCTCTCGGCAGTCGCTGCTGTCGGCACCCAGTGTCACTGTACTGCCTGACACAGTCTCACCACAGCGTGGCAAACATCGGAGCAGTCGACCTTGGCACACATGACATCTCTAAGGAAAAGGACCAAACGTGCACCTACGGCCTCTGATTCAAACTCCTTCTCAGTTTCTTGTGTTCATGCGGAGCCTCTCATTCCTATTGCACTAGCGACAGCCCACCCGCTCCTCAGCCACGGTCCCAGAGCCATGCATTCTCTCAGAGAGAGCTATGTTGGGTAGCTGTGCCCAGCTCTTACTTTTTTAAAGTAACTTTTTACAGTGGAAAAGTTTAAACATATATAAAAGTGGAGAGAATAGTGTAATGAACCCCATGTACCCATCACCCGGCTTCAACAAATATCCATATATGGCCAATCTTGGTTCTTCTATACTCCCACCCTCTGCCTTCCACCGGATTATTATAAAGCGAATCAGAGATGTTGCATAACTTCTTCATAAATCCTTCAAAATATATCTCCAAGAGACAAGGACTTTTTATAAACATAACTGTAATTCTATTATTATGCCTAAAACACATAGTAATTCCTTAGTACGATGAAATATCTAGTGTTTAAACTTCCCTGATAGTCTCATGATTTGTTTTTTTTTCACATTTGGTTTCTCAGAATCAGGATCCAAACAAGGTCCAATGTTACACGTGTTGATACATTTTGTAAGTCTTCTAAAAGAATGACCTAGCCCGAAGTGTTGATAGTGCTGCTGCTGAGAAACCCGCTGTTGGTGTCGTTTAACAATTTATCCTCCCTCTGGTTCCTGTAAACTAGTAGTTAGATGGCACTGCATTCAGGTTGAGTCTTGTGGCGAGACTATCTCACGGGCGTCTCTGTGCACTTCCTATCGCATCACATCAGGAGGCACATGATGTCGGCTTTTCTCTTGTTTGTGATGTTAAGATTGATCTGTGCCTTTGGGTGTTGAGGGTCTGATTCTTCCATTAGAAAGTTCCCATCAGCTAATGGTTTACCATCTGTCAATGATCATTAGGCAGATCGATTATTTCATTTAGATTCTAGCATTATTTCTACATTTGTTAGGTGTAGGTCTTCTCTAAAGAACTTTCCTGCATCAATTATAAGCCAAGGTCCAGTGCACACAAGATGCTTTTTTTAAAAGCAGTTATCAGAATAATGATTTGGTTCCTTAGCATGCTCCAGAGGTAACTGGTGAAGTTTTCTTTTTTAAAGTATCCTTATAAACTCACGAATTTTAACAGGGATGATGTGAACAATTCTGTGCTGTCTATTCCTTTTGATGTGCTTATTGTTCCACCTTAGCCTGGTGGGAGCCTATTATAAATTGTCTCCTTTGTCCTCTGGATGCGACCACAGTAGTCTTCCTTGCTTTCTGGCATGACAAGGTGTTCCAGATTCATCTCATATCTTTCCTATCCCTAACCTAGAATCAGACATTTCTCCAAGGGGACCTGATTCTTTTTAGTAGGAATTTAGTAGGATTTAGAGACCACAACCAGCTGGGTCCAGTTTTTGAAGACTTTGCATAAATACTGATGAGCGTGTAAGAGATACTCACAGAGGGGACCCAAGCCTTGCACGTGGGCGTGATCACCCACCAGTGCATTTTTCACCAGCTGTATTAAACAAAATAACTCCTGCCCGCACCCCCTCAAACAGGGGTTTGAGGTCCCGATGTTTGAAAGTCCCTTCACCTCTACAAGACCTTGCCTGAATCTGATTCCTAGACCTTCTTTTCTGGGGTGAAGCAGATTACCAACAACCATGGGATTCTTTCCTCTTGCCCTACCGGCTAGCACAGGCTTCTGCGGGAGGAGGCTCAGGCCGAGGACTTGCAAGGATTCTGCAGCACTCCAGAGGTTGCTCCAGCCAGAGCTGCCCCTGTGTGCTGTTCTGTGAGCCCCGCAGGCTGCACCAGCCCTTCCAGAATGGTGCCTGCCTTTGGGGAGGTTCTCCTCACACACCTATCTCCTAACTCAGGATTGCTAATTTTGTTCTAAGATGTTGCCCACAAGGACTGAGTCCTGTGCCCCTACACAGACCGAGGAACAGATCCACAACACCTGGAGTCTTGGATAGCTTCCCATAGACCCTCCTTAATCTGTCTCCGTGGTTCAGGACCAGGTTTACTGGTCCTCCCAGCTGCTGAGAAACCTTGTAGGGGAGGAGCCCTGAGTGGTGTCCTGTGGACCTCACCGAGCCACCTGGCGCCCTCGGCTGCTGCAGTGGAGGCATCAAATATGGTTGGCCCTGCATTACTAGGCAGGGGCAGTGAAAAGGAAGGTGAATGATGGAGAAAACCAGTGACAGTGTTAAGCTCTGTAGGAGTACATTTATATGTTAGCCAAGTTAATTGCAAATTGCGCAGAAGCCAGTCTGAGCTTCCAGACTGTTCCAGTCTGTTTAAAGGGCAGGAAAACATAGATCTTATTGTTATACTATGAAAGTAATGCCACTCGCCCATAGTGGGGGCGTCTTCATAGCAGGCATCTCTGCCACCTCCCTGGCCTTGAGGGGCCTCCATGGCACTGGCTGGTCTGTGTTCACAGGGCACTGACTAGACGGGTGTTCTGCAGAGTCGCCCTCAAAGCAGCTCCCGGACATTTTCTCTCACAAATCTCAAGATTGGCTCTAAAAAAAAATCCTGACATCAGCAGCCTCTAAGGCCTCTCTGAGAATAAAATGCAGTTTACATGTCTACGGAGTGTTACTTGTTTGCAGCTGGGGGGAAAGTCATAGATGCCTCCTTTCTGTGAACGGGGCAAGGAGGGAGGGTGCCAGGAGAGCATGTAATTAGTCATTTTTATATAGGACAGGCCCAACGGGGTCCAGATCCTTTCCTGCCAAGCACTTCCTTGCCCTTTGCAAACACTGGGGTCCTTAAGAGCCAGGGAGTCAGGTGAGGTTACCTGGAATTTTAGAATAAGAAACGACTAACAGATTTCAACACTATCACTTTTCTTTCAAATGAAATCTAGCCCAGATCCCCACTATATAAAGCAGAGGTTAAGTGGCTGAATGGCAGGGGCACCACAGCCAAGGATGTTGGGCTCTTCCGATGCTCTGTCCCCCGCAACAACCCCTGGGCTCCAAGAAGGACTTTTTGAGAAGTGCGGATGGCAATAGTATGGCAAACTTCCCCTGAAGCTTGGCTCCCCCGCCCCTCTTCCCTCTAATCAACCCTGAAAGTGCTAAAGAAGAGAGACAATGGGAGGTGGATCTGAGAAAAGAATATAAAAAGCCAAGGAACACTCAGGCTACAGAAGGTGTGGGTGGAAGAGGGCCGGATGCCACAGCTGGGGGCCAGGCGTCGGGGGTGTGCGTCCTTTTCTCTCTCTTCTATAGTGTTTTTGGATGGGTTATTGCCTGTTTCATCACATCCCAGAAATGAGCACTGCCAGCCCAGTGCCACGAGGTCAGTGGGGTGACATTAGGGCTGCGTTCCATCCGTGCTGGGGCAGGTGCACATAACATATGTGCAGGCAGATCTGCCAGCCACATGGAGTCCCCCCTCCCCAGCCCTCTATGCTTCAAGGCAAGCTGACTGCAATCCAGGCAGATGGGATTTAGATTAGAAAGCGGTGATCAGGATGGAGGTATGAGGATGTCCCCTGAGGGGCAGAGTCACTTGTGAGTTGTGGCAGGTGGAGGGTGGTTGAGTCCAAATGGCAGCGCCAGACCGTCTCCCACCCCAGGGTGTGGCCCACCCACTCCGCTGACCCACCAGGGACTTAGCTCCCCCCATCACATGGGTACACATCACTAGCCAAGGTAGTCAAGACTCCCAGGAGAATGTGAGATCACAGGAAACAATAATGAGGCATGAAATAAGATGGTGGAACTAAGAGTCAACATAATAGTAAAATAAATGTAAATAGATTAAACTCGCCCATCCCAAAATGGAGATTTCCAGATTAAATTTTAAAAAGACCTTTTAGCAGTATGCTTTCTACAGGAGACATAAAAAGATACAGAAATGTTTAATACTAATTGACAAAAGAGAATTTTAAAACATCAAAATGGACAAACAGAATATTAGAATATTATGTTTTGGTAAGAGGAACAATATATCAAGAAGATATAATGATAAAGATAAATCTATTAATATTGTCTCAAATATATAAAGCAGTTACCAATAGGACTAAAGGGAGAAATAATAAATCAATAATTGTAATCAGAAATTCATAGACTCTTCTCAGAAACTGACAGATCAAGCATTAAAAAAAAGCAGATAAGACGTGAACTACACAATAAGCTGTAGGTTATTTATTTATATATACATATATGTATATATATTTGCAAAAATCAACGATGTATTAAGCCACAAAAAAATGCCATAATTTCAAAGAATCAACATCATAGAGACCATGGTTCTTTGACCATAATACAATAATAAGTGAAATACAAAACAAAAGAATAGACACCCCCCCCCCCCATTGATCATTTGCTGAAAGCTAATAAAATCACTACTAAATCACTCTTGGGTTAAAGACAGAAACATAAGAGAAATTCAAAAATATTTAGAACTAAAATTTAAACATCGAAAATTTTCAAAAATTGTGGGAGATAAAGTAGTACTCAGAGGAAAATTTAAAGCTTTAAATCATTTATCCAAAAACAAAAAAAAGATTGAAACGAGCAAATTTAAAAAAAAAACAAGAGGAAGGCAATAATAAAGATAAGGCTAAAAAATCATTGAAATAGAGGACAAAAGAGGGTGAGAGAAAGAGAAGATTAGGAAAGTTCTAAACTTATTCCTCAAAAAGATTAATGAAAAACACCACTAATTCAGACTGGCTAGACAAAATAACACAAGAGAGGATGGAAATAAAACAGCAAATGAAGAAGGAAATACATACAGACTGAATGATGGTGAGGAATATCCACTGGCTGCGCCAGTCGGACTGGGATGAGACCGGCGTCCCCACAGAGGGCGGCCTGGCCTGGGGTGTCAGAGCTGGAGAATGGTGAGGGGACACCTACCCAGGGAGGGGATGGCTGTGGAGATGAGACATGGGCTACCTGCAGAGGGATTGATTAAATTGGTAAATAAATCAGGGACAATGAAAACCAGGTTTCTTATGGTAGGAGAGAGCCATAAATATGGAAATGGAAAAAATAAGATTGAACTCAGTGGTATGGGATTGAAATTGGGGTGGTGGCATGAACTCTTCATTTTCAATATAGATAGAGACACAGAAAATCTTAAGAAAGATTTATCCAGGACTGAAGGGATGGTTCAAGAGTACTATATCTTACTACGTGGATTAAAGTAGAAAGTCACACAAATTTCTCAATACTATTTCTCAATATTATTATTGTTAATTATATTTAGTTATTACTAATTAAATATATTATTTAAAATTATAATGTAAAAACTCTTAGATTACTAGAAATAGAAAAGAAACAGAATAACTCAGTGAAATTACATAAGAAAAATGTATAGCAAATAGCAACGGTGGAGAAACTTTGAGCACTCTTTAAGCCTGGGAGACCAACAGATATGCCTGCCAGCACAGCTGCAAGGGAAGAGGGCTGGAGGGCCTGGCCGCTGCGCTGAGACTGCTAAGACACTGAGCTAAGCGGAAGAGCAGGCTTACAAGGGGATCGACAAACTATGGGAACTAATACAGAGTTCAGCAAAAGTGCTAGTGCGGGACAACCGAGTGTTCCTCTGTATCAGCACTAACCCACTAGAAAATAGAATAGGAAATAAGGTATCATTGACAACAGCAACTGAACTATAAACTATTTACAAATTAAGCTAACAAAGGATGTTCAAGAATTTTATTGACAAAGATTAAAACTCCATTTCAAGACACAAAAGAACACCTGAATAACTGGTGATATGCTACGATTGTCCCATGGGATTACCAAAAATTGTAAAGATGTCAATTTTCATGAAATTAATGTATAAATTGATGACAATTCCAATCAAAATTCCATCAAGACCTTTGAAACAACTTAACAAAAGTATTCTAAAATTTATACACAAAAATAAAAAGCTTGTCCACAAATAACTAAGTCAATTTTGGAAAAAAGTAGACTGAAGTGGGCAGGGGGTGGGAGGAGGTGCTCATTCCACTAGGTATGGAGACACTACGAAGCTACAGTAAGAAAAATAGTGAGGTTATGCAGGCACAGACAGATAGACTAAAGTCACATGTTGAGTATGCAAAAGCAGCCTCATGTTTATATGGAACTGGGTGTATGGGACAGGTGACGCCACAAATGAATGAGGAAAGGGGAGATTGATCAGATTGTTTATATGGTGATGGGAAAATGCCTAAAGTTAGGGAGATAAAGTTGGTTCCCTATCTTGTGTCACATACAGAGGAGCTCCAGGTAGATTGAAGGCCTAAGGGTGATACCTAAAACTATAAAGTTAAAGGAAGAAAATATGGGAGACTATCTTTGAGATTCTGGAATGAGAAAGGGCTTCTAAAACTTAAATATGACCACCCATAGTAAAAACCACATGACACAAAACAGATTGGACCATGTCAAAGGTAAGGATTTCTGTTCAACAGAGCAAACCACAGACAAACTTAAGAGACAGTGGAACAGATGAGAGATTCTGCAGCACGTCAAACTGACTTAGAGAGACTAAAAAGGAAAAGACACCAAACCCAATAGGAAAATAGAGAAGTACAGATTTGAACAGATACAAGTGATAAGACATAGCTTTATACTATCAGATTGGCTGAAAATGAACAAATAAATAATAGCTAGTGTAGGAAAGGAGGGGGAGACTGAGCCACCACTAGGGGTTGTCTAAGGTGGTAGAGTCCTTTGGAGAACAAGACTAAAACAGTGAAATGAAATTTGTCCGCATCCTATGAACCAGCATTGCCACCGATGGATAGGAGTCCGGCGGAGCTCTCCCACAGGACTAAGGGAGGGGAGGAGGAAGCTGCCCATCGCTGCACTGTTGGTGGGGTCAGGGAGTTGCAGTAACACTAAGGGAATGGAAGTGAAATGGAATCCCCAGCAGCCATTAGAAGCAATGAGCTAGATACATGTGCAGCAACATGGAGAGACCTTAAAAACGTAGTGTTAGGTGGGGGAAAAAAGAACGAGATTTATAGCATAATAACTCTTACGTAAATTAAGACATACTCACAAAATAATGTTTTGCAAAGATATATACATATCCAGTTTATATATCAAAGATATCAGAGTGGGTGCCTAATGCAGGAAGGAGATGAGAGTGGAGATTAGGGATGAAGGGAAAATATTATAAAACTAGAAGCTGAGAGGCATCAGAGCATAGTGATTAAGAGCATGGGCTCGAGAACCTGGGTCTGAATCCCAGCTCCACCCCTTGTTAGCTCTGTTACCTCGGGCAAGTAACTTAACCTCTCTGGTTAAGCTTCTCCATGTATAAAAAGGGTCTGAGAGCTAATCTCCAAAGATGGCCCCAGACAATTCTGTCCCTCCCTTGTGTATGCAAGCAGCTCCTCCTATCAAGAGGCTGGGCCTGTAACTGCTTTGACCAATAGGATGTAAGGGAGTGACGTTCTGGGACTTCCAAGCAGGACAGAAGTTTCTTCCCTCTTGGAGCCCTGAGCTGCCATGGAAAAAGAGGGGCCCTTGAGGCTGAGAGGCCACAGGAGGAGCACCTGGGCCATCTGACTGTCTGAGACACCCAAGTATGACCAGAAGAGGCACTGCCCAGGGACCACCCAGGGGAGTCCAAGCCAACCCATGGAATAGTGAGATGTAATAACATGGCTGGTTTAGATCACTAAATTTTGGGGTGGTTTGTTAGGCAGCAATAGATGAGGTCGTTGTGAGTATTAAAGGAGGTAATTTTCAAAGTGCTGAATAGCGCATGGCTCGTGGCAAGTGCCTGGCACAATGTACATATTTGTGGAATAAAATAGAACAGGGACCCATATAGGCTCATGGTGAGAGAAATTGTGTCATCAGACTGAAATGTATGATTAACTCAATTCTTTGCACCTGGTGCCCACAAATAAAATAAAATAAAATCTCTGACAGGGTCCATATATTCATTTCCTTGACAGGGTAACTATGGCCCTAATAGGTGAAAGCTGTGTTCAAAAAGCAGAGTTTCTGAAAAGGAAGCAGGGCTCTCTGAGCCAATCTCCTTCTGCTCTCTTTGTGCACAGAATTCAGAGCCTCTGAGAAGGCACTAGATGTATGAGCGCAGTGACTCACGAGTCCCTCATTTCTGGGAACACAGACAACTGATGGACTCTATTTGTTTTCCTCTGTAGCACTAGATCCAGAACTAGAAAATTTTTTATCTGTGATGAATTCTCATTTAGCCATAGGCTCCAGTCTCAGGAAATGCAAGGATAACTGAAATCTACACATAATTCAAAGATCTCAGTCAAGGCAGTAATTTCAACCTCCAGAAGGGTCTCTTACGGTTCTTTTTTCTCCCAAGCACAGTGTACTCAATATATATCTGTCGATTATTTAAAATTAATCCCTCTTCTTTTTGAAAAGGATTTAAAACTGTTTGTTTGTGGTCCTTCAAATCATTTATCAAAGCCGTTTGTCAAAACACAAGCTAGGGTAAGTAACCCAGATGTGAGCAAGTGTGTGGAAGGAAGGGGAGGGAAGGGCACCGCCATTCATTCATGAACTACTGGGAGGGAAGCCCTACAAATCTCACAAGGACTGCCTGAGGTAGGTATGATCCCCATTTTACAGAGGCAAATACTGAGGCTTAGATAGGTGGGGTCACTTGTCCACAATGGGCAGCTAAGACACTGCAGAGCCAGGTTCAAACCCACCAATCTGACTCATAGCTGATTCTCTCACACCCTACTGAGCTGGGAAGCAAAGAGCCAGACTCACCCCAGAACAATTAAACAGCAAGGGAAAGGCTCTATGTCCCAAAGCCAACTCCTAGACACTGAGACTCCTATAAAGCCAAAAAGGAGGATGGTAGAACATAATAGCTGGCGTATTTCTGCAGAGCTGACACATGTGGAGAGGGTCTGCAATTGCCCAGGCATCACTATTTGGAGTGCCAACTTCCCATGAGTCCAGCCTCCAGGCCTCAGCGGCAGCCTGCTGGATCTTTCACGTGCTTGGTGGAGGGACAGCATCCACCCAGTTCCATCCTGTTCTCAACCTTTCTCAATAATCCTGAGCCCCGTCCGCACTCGCTGGCTCACCTTCCATCCCAGTTAAGGCTTCAGAATTGCAACCTGGATTTCTCATCTGGCCCTAGGGCTACAAGCCGTGTGGCTGATCTTCAGATAGCTTCTGGGATTCAAGTGGAAAGGAAGCATGTGCCAGTTTCCCTTCCTATATGTCTTTCTTCCTTCGTTCTTTTGGCCTTGGGATACTCCTGGCAAGGACAGGCTGAAGACAATGTTATAATGCCTGCCATGCCTGCTCTGTGAGCTGTGTGGAGTGTCAGGAGGGCTGAGACAGGCCCGGGCTGAGGGGGCCAGTGCCAAGAGGGGAACAAAGAGGCCCAGGGAGGAAACGGAACCTCCAGCTGGCTGCTGGCCAAATGCAGATAGCTGGCTGCTGTTTCACTTCCATTTTCTCCTGAAAATGAAATGACTGTGGCTTCAGCCCAGCAGAAAGTGACAATCCAGGGCACTCAGGGCACTGGGAAGGGAGACCAGGACACGAAAGACAAGTAACTTCTAAGTCATGCCATTTATTTATCCTAAATTGAGTTTTACAGCTCGTCTGAGCATTGGCTCAGTTCTCTGAGGAGCTGTAGAATTTGCGTGACGCTCTGTGTTTTCCATCCTGCCCTCGGATGAGAACATGAAGAAACGCGCGCACACATGTGGGGGAGGCAGAGCACACTGGACTTGCTTCAGTTGTCAGTTTTCCCCTCTGGCTTCCCTGGGACACATACTTGTCTCTACTAGTATTCTCAAGACAAATAGTTAGGACAGGATGCGGCAAGGGCACAGATGAGAGAGGCCTGTGCAAGAAGTCGGTGAAAAAGGAAGCCGTAAACCACCAGAATCCTTTACCTGTCCCTCCTTGTTCCTTTCCCTGCTTCATTTTTGATCTTTCAAAAAGAAGAAAGCAAAGAAAGAGGACAAGGCTAGCAGGGTCGCTGGTAACATGTGCAGCACCTTTGCGCCAGTTAGCAAAAGGCACCCCTTCTTCCAGGCAGATGCAGCATGGTTGGTGAGAGACGCAGAGCTGCACTGCAGCCCCACCTGCCCCCTGCCCTCTTGGCTGGTGCTGTGTACATATGCTCAGTTCCCTACACTCTCCCACCTTGAACGATGTCAGGGTTAAAGGGCCAAGAGAGGAAGATGTGTCCTCTAAGAACTTTCAGAATCTCAGATGAGCCCTGGTGCTGATGGAGCTCAGAGCCTCTCCCAAGGAGGACCCAAGCTGCTAGCCTGGGAAGGGAGGCACTGATGCCACTCTAGGAGGCCGGGAATGTCCTGCCACCACCCCACATGCAACCTACTCCTTGTGTTTAGACTCTGCTTTATTTCTCAGGGTGGGGATGCAAATATGGGAAAGAGACGTAACACAGGCACAGTACTACCTGATAACCTTCCCGGCGCAGGAGCCCCGGGGAGCTGCCGGGGGCTGCCTGCCTTCGATATTTCACATCATTATATCTCATCTCATGGACCAGACAGCAAGAATACTCTGCAGCCAAGCCCAACAGGAAGTGATCCTGGGAATCTGCTGCTTCCTTAATTCATGGAAGAACCTGGGAGGAGAAACCATATGGTCCTCTCCTGAATGTTCACGCCATTCACCAGGGAGGTGTCATTGGTTAACCTGATAGCTCAGGGACCAAGCCTGGGTGGACATCATTTATCAACTATATTACAGGGCTGCAATTTGCAAGCTACCAAGTTGGACTCTTGGCTCTGGAAATTTAATGTGTGACAGCTGCATGAAGCCAGTGGTATCCAGCATTTTAAAAAGGTCAATTAAGAAACGGTTGATGGTGGTGCGGCTAATGACAGCACAGAGGGGTGACAGGACCGAGTAAACAGAAGGGCTGAGATGTATATTACTGGAATTGAAGTGTCGAAGTGAAGCGTGGTGGGGAGGAAATCTATTGTCACAAGCCATAAAGCACGTCTGAGTTTTGCAGCGGAGAGCAGTACAGCTGTTTCCCTCCCCAGGCAGTGTGGGGAGCTGTCCGTGAACGGAGGGCTCTGCAGACAAAGGCAACACCTGCATCAGCTTGATCAATCTGCAGACAAAAATCGTTACCCTCCTCACTGCCTGTTCCTCTCTCCCACCTGGGGAGCATAAGGCAGCCGCTGGAGTGATATTTGGAATGTGGGTCATGTTCTAGAAATCCATATTTTAAGCACTCCCCAAAGCTGGGCTCCGCCTTCTCCTCCCCGCGTGTGGGTGGAGGGGTGGACAGTGGGAGGCTGAGCGCCAACCCAAGCAAGTGCTTTCCTCAGACGACACATCTGCTCCCTGGCTTCAGTGAACACGCAAACGCAGGGTGCGTTTTAGACCCTTTACACTGCGATGGATAAAAAAGGGACATGAAGCCCTTAGCAAAAGTCTATTTTAGCCTGTGACGGAATTGGCTCATGGCTGGGGGAAGGCACTGTGTGGGGCTCTTTTTTTTGAAAATCAGACAAAGGGGTCTTAGGCTGCTAGGACAGGGTTTTTTGCCACATCTACCTGTCAAGCTAGAAATTCAATAGAGCAATGGAATTGCTAATTGATATGCAAAACAGGTCTGGAGTTCCTAGAAATGTGTACTGATCCTCCAATTCATTGTGAATGCAGAATTAAGATGGGTCCTCAATGAGATGGGAGCAAGAACACCAACCCTTTTTGCTTTCCCCCCCTTTTTTTTTAAATCTACTTTGGGAAACTTCACAGGTTTTATGATTAAAAAAAAGGATTGCAATCAGTGGGGTTTGTCTTTCACACACTGGATATTTATTATTAGAAAATAGCTTCTATCAGCTGTCAGTACCAAACAGGTTGAAAGGAGCGTGCTTCTCACCGTAATTTTTTTTTTTTCTCCTTAATGAAATTTAAATAAACAGCTCACTGTGGGGAGAGCTGCCACGCCTTTTGTTTTTTTCTCCTTTAAAAACTGAATAGTTAAATGAAGTTTAGTACAAAACATCCTCCAAATATGACTTGTTCTGCAGTTGTTATGCTGTCCCCTTGAGTAAGAGACATAAAAGAGATGAAAAAGACCACTCAGGCTATCAAATACCCCAAAGAATGTACAGTAGGAACCAGAAAACAAATAAACTAACCCAAACACAACCCATCCAAACCAAGAAACCAGTTTTAACATTGGCTTTTCAATTTTGATTATCATCTAAGTTTAATATATATATATATATATATATTTGAAATAGTAATAAAAAAGGAAGAATTGAATTGCATCCTTAGCAGGACAACCTTCCTCATAGGTTAAAGAGGTGTTCAGAAAATTCCATACAGTATCTGCTAAATAAACATGTTTGGCAGCTTAGCAAATATCATATGATTGCAGCATCCATGATCTGAAGTCAAACAGCATTTGCTTCCTTCTGGCGGAGCTCGTTGTGCGGGACGGTGTGCTAACGCGGCTCTGGATGTTCTCAGAGCCACAGGCTTAAGGAAGGGTTTGGGGTGGCTCAGTCCATGGCCCCAGTGCAGAAACTTCCAAACCCCAAACAACGAGTCAACCAACCAACCAATCACACGAATATCAAACAATTGTCTCCTTTGAGTTCCTCTTGGCAGAATGGAGGCCCAGCAAGGACTGCTGGTTGGAAGGGACGTTGACAGACTTTGGAATGAGGAGAATCACCCTCTGATTGGTCCGACGCCATTCGTTGTACAATCGACAGTGGTACCTAAATGACACCTGGGATTAGGAGAGGAAAAATAAGGGAAGGTTTCAGATAAGCAGAAGCTGATAATCAATCCAAGAAACAAATATGTCATTTAAAACAGCTCCAAACAGCTGGCAGCAGTAAGGTGGGGGGAGAACCCTGGGCAAAGCTGCTCTAGCAAGCAGCTGAGTGTTGGGAGATTGGGCACCAAGTCGAGAGCCCTGCGTGTGGACCGGGGGAAGGGAGCCCCTGTGGCTTCCTTCATTCCTCCTCATATTGGGTAAAATCAGGGTATGAGTGGAAATGAGGCTCCTTCTGAGTTTGCATTTATTTTCATGGGAGTGATGTTTGGGCCCCAAAGTTGTGAAGAAGGTTGGCTGAAGGCGGAGGGCAGAGTGGGTTCAGTGCCAGCCCTTGTCCAGCTGTGGGACCTGTGCAATGTGCTTTCTGGTCCCCGTGGTTCCTCTCTATTAAATGAGAGGGATGCTAGGCCTTCATGCACCTCTTGCAGGCTGGATGCTCTACAACTCAAAGGACCCCATTTACAATGACTATGATAGGAAGGGTACTCTTGATACTGTGCTGTGGACAACCTGTACAACTGTACTTGGTGGCCTCGACGAGTGATCCCCAATTGCCTCCAGCTCCAGCATTCTATGGTTTCCAGGGGGGAAGCTTCAGCATGGGCACCAACTCCCCTGATAAGTTCTTCTTGAACCTCAGGCTGGGTTAGGTGCAACTTACAAGGGCACCTGCAGCGCCCTGTGCCTACCTCAGCATAGCATCAAGTGTCCTGTATATCAGCGTCCTTGTTTCTCTCTCCCTCTGCACTAGAAGCTTCGAGAGCAGGGCTTGTGTCATATTCATCTTTGCATGCCCAGAACCTATCCCAGGGTCTGGCACTTAGGAAGTTGCTCAGAAGTTTGCTGAGTGAATGGATGAGTGAATAAGTATCCTACACTTTCTGATTGCAACTCTGCTTCAGACGGAGGCCTCTCTTACATAATATACAACAGTAAACCTATTGTCAATTGAGACATAACTGTGCCCCAAAAGTGCTTGCTTCTCATGTAAATACACTGGAATGAGACACTTACATCTGTGGTTTGTTTTGGAGAAGGCTGTCATAAAGCATTGATGGGCTGCCCTGGAAATTCAAAGAGTCTGTACTTTTGAAGATGTACAAACTGCCTTTAAAAATGGGGTAGGTTCCAGTTTGAGTGCATCCAGGAGACTAGGTAAGTGCTGGGAGGGAAGGTGCCCATGAGCTTAGGGTGACAAATTATCCAGTTAAGGGCTGTTTAACCATCTGGGGTGAGTGGGGTGTGTTGATCCCAGTACAAGGTCCACGGTGGTCAGAGAGTAGGCTGTCCAGGGATTTGGGCTCAGTGTTTCTAGAAATGGAGAAGAGTGTAGGCCCTTGATCAGAAAGGGCTTGTTAGTCTTCAGGGCCAGATCATAAAATTCAAGGCTGCTCACTCAAATTTCTGAGGCTAGAAAGCAGATGCCAAGGGCTGAGTGCCAGAGAGATCTGGGTATGAAAATACAAGCTTTTAAACTCACGCAGATGTGCTTTTCTCCAAAAGGCCCTGAACACGCTGAAGTGGATCAGGGTTATTTTCTTTCCCTTTTTTTTTAAGCTTTATTCTCTTATATCTATTCTGTCCTGCTGCTGCTTGGTGCTACTCATGAATGTAAGAGCAGCAGGTTGGAGAGCCTGCTGTTCAGGGCCGAGGGTAGGAAGAGGTAGAACATAGACAATTACTAATGAAGAGCTCTGTCAGTACAAGAAGTCTGGAATCTGGAAATACTACAGAAAAGCTGGATTGCAAATCGAGGGGCCCTTCACCCACGACGTTAAAGAGCTGTCATGCTCAGCGTCAGTAAGCAGAGAGGTAGCTGTGGGCGCATGGAGGCAGCACTTTCTTCCACAGCGAAGGGAGCAGCCCACGAGTGCTGGGGCCAGGCACATGGGGCTGAATCCCCATCCTCCACTCAGTGGCTCTGGGACTCTGGAGGGGTTGTCTCTAAGCTTCAGTTTCCTCGTTTGCAAAATGAATAATGATGTCTGAGATAATGCATAAAAAGCACTTAGCACAGTGCCTCACACACACACACACACACACACACACACACACGTTAGTGTTCTTGGCCTGAAATTTTTGATGTGTTAAATATGGGAAAGGAGGTGATAATTTTGTGACACTCCTCCTAAGATACCAGAAACTGGGGGGTGGTGGGGAGGATGGGGGAGGTTGGGCTATTTCTCTTGCTGTCAGTGTGGCTCTGGGCCAGGACAGGCTGCACCCCCTGGGAGCTTGTTAGAAAATCAGAATTTTGGGCTCCACCCAGACCTAAGGAATCAGAGCCTGCATTTTAACAAGATCCCCAGGTGATTTTCACATAGATCCAGGCCCAAGAAGCCTTGCTTCAAGGAACACAGGGGGTCAATGACTTGGCCAGAAAACACAAAAATCAGCTCACTTGTTCAGACAAATAAATGAGATCTTATTATGCATTAATCTATCTTAATTGCTATTACCCACTACAGTCTGCAGGCAAATTCAATCAATATGAAGAAAGTATCATATGAAGATGACTCCTTATCAGGGAAAAGAAAGGAAGTTGGGCAGAAGGCAGAAGGGACCACGGTTTGGAAGTGGCCTGGGTTAATGCTAGGAGCTGGGAGCTCCAAGTCACTCCCTCTCCGCCACAGGACAGAAGAGAAAAAAAGGAGGTTTGATTTAGAGAAATAAAGAGGCAGTGAGAAAAAATAGACAACATAAACCAAAAAGAAGCTATAGCAATAGTAACGTTGGGAACTTCATTTAGCTATTTCCTAAATTTCCAAGGTTTTAAGGAGAGGAGGAATAAAGAGCACAAGGCCACTATTTTAAAATTACTATTCCTTCTGGGATGGATTTCTTGAAGTGTATTCATTTATTCATCCAAGGATATTTATTAACCTCCTATCATGGGCAAGGTCTATACAGAGTTGTGGTGACATGGGTGGCACAAGGAGGGCTAGAATATATTAGCATTCTCTTCTCCCCATCAGAGAGGTGGCAGGCTGTGGCCCAAGGTTTGCTGTAAAGTCAAGGCAGGCTTTGGGAAATCTTCTCATTATGTAATTTTATTCTGCCCTTCCTCTCTGGAGGTTATGGTGCTACCCAAGCATATTGATGGGGCCGGGGCTTTGTGAGTTGCCTTCCCTGAAATGGGCCCAGCTCTCTGATCCCTGATTGCACCAGGGAAGAGAAGAGGACTGTGTGGGCGTAAATCAACCCAGAGAAATGCCCTGCACGGGATCACACTGGACACCCTCAGGCTGCCCGGGTGTGTCTAAACCAGCCCACAGTGGACCTCGAGGACAGTGTTCTCTTGGAGGTTTCTCCCCTTGATAATGAGAATTTACATGATTAAGCCATGGGACTGGGAGTCAGCTGGAGGAACCGGATCGTTCATGCATTTTGTTCTGTGATTTAACCCAAGTTCTGTGCTGGGTACTGGTTGCAGTGACACAGTGAAAGGAAGGACTTCCTGTGGGTCACTGCCCTGTGGCCTCCATTCTTGCACCTCTGAACTGGGACTAAAACGAATTCCACTGTGGACAGTCTCTTAATGCGTGGGGTGGACTCAGTTCTCCTCTAGCTCTCTTGGTGCCTGTGGGTGGACTTCAAATGGTTTGTGACATGAACAGTGATGTTTCTGGGGCACCTCTCCCCTGAGCTCACAGAGTGGAGTTGGCTGAGGCCTTGGCTTCCTGGTTCTTAGATGCTTGAGTTTTCGCATAGCAGGTTCCAGAAGGCAGAACTCCCAAGTTTGTGTCAAGACGGGGCCTCATGGCCACGTGAGCTGGCAAGGAACTCCAAAGGCACTCTCAGGTGTGCAGCGTGGGTGCGTGTCCCTCTTCACAGCGCCCAGCAAGGCCCTTCCAAAAAGGCTCGTCTGAGGAGCCAGGCTGGGACTGACACCGTGTTTGTTTATCTAAGACATTTTCACAGCATATTCTCCTTAAGCTTGACAGCTTGTTTACAGTGGGTTTCTGCTGGAGGGCAGTTTCCAAGTGCTGTCAGCTTCTGAATTATGGCTCTTGCCAGGGCCGCTCAGCACAGCATTTATCTGGGAAGGCGTTAGTCTAGATTCGGTTACCTATTGCTGAGCTGACACCGTTGCAGCACGTTCTTCACACCAGTCAAAGGGGACAAATGCCTTTCTTTCTCTCTAGCTGCTTTGCATTTTATAGAGGGCAGTGGGGGAGAGGGGGCGGTGGGAGCTGGAGGAGCAGGGAAGCCATCATTACAAAACTCGAAAAATTGGTGCCTCTGCTGGGTGCTCTGATATATGTTACTGATGTTATCTCACCTAATCCTCACAACAGCCCATTGACCCAGGGGTTATCAATCACTTTTAATAAAAAGGAAGGATGATCAGAGAGGTTAAGTACCCTGTTTGAAGTTACACAGCTATTAGGATGCTAAATCTTGAGTTTGAACACAGGGCCTTTAGATTCTAAATGCACGTGCTTTTCCCTATGCAGCACGGCCTCTTGGAACATTTCCAGAGTGAAGTATATTCTCCCTCTCCTGGAAGAGCCGACTCCACGTACCTTTCCCACCCAGACCTTCCTTTCACCTGAAATGGAGATGAAACAGGGTGACATCCATTCTTCTCTAGGTAATCTTTTTCTTTCTTTTTTTCCTTTCTTTTTTCTGCTCCCCCTCCTCATTCCCTTTTATTTCTTTCTTGTTAGGTAAGTGTTTGCTTTACAAAGCAGGTTTTCAGAAAGGCCTTGAAATGATTTGAAAGCCCAGTATTTAGGTCTACATCTTCATCTTAGGAACTCTCTAAGAAAAATCACAGCCTAGTAAACTCTAAACATGGTAAAAACGTCACTGGATTATTTTCCAAAGTACTTTCCTGTGTACTTTGTCACCTCAATCTCCTAGCACCCGGGGAAGTTGGCAAGATGGGTTTTACTATCACCCCCACTTCACAGATGAGGACACTGAGGGTCAGAGAAGTACAATGACTCTCCCAAGGTGGCGCACTCGACAGGGAGTTAGACAGTGCTACGGAGGCCACTTAATGTCTTATTTCGAACCCTCTTCTCATCACAGTGTCCTTGTGACTTCGGAGTCAGTTTCACTGCTTGACTCCCAAGGAATCAGGACACATTTTGGAAGCTTAGACTTTTAAAGGAGGCAATAATAGTTTTGCTTGGGGGCTTCATTAGGCTGGGAACAAATGCCTAAATGAACTAGAAAACTCGGATAAAGTCTGCAGCATCAGAACACTCCCTATTTACCAAGGCTCGAGTCATGTCCCCGTTACTGAGACTGAAGTATCTCCCCCATTTACCGTCTGAACGCTCTCACCCGCGGGGAGGGACAGAGCTGGGAGAGCCGCGCCATGAAGGAGCCGGAAATGAGCAGAGGGTTGTGCTCAGGGTCGTAGGAATGGCAGCTGGTGGGACGGGGTGTGGAGGACAGCGGAAGGGAGGAGTTGTGAGTGCTAGAGGCTGCCCCATGTTGACCCTGAGTTATGGGATATGGGAATGTACACTTGAGACAGGAAACACATATTGAGTAACAATGGAACGTGCTCAGATTAGAAGCCAGCAGGCACGGGAGAGTAACACCAGGAAGCAGGGGGCCTGCTTTCTGAAACTATTCTGGAAGATAGTGACGTTCTTCCCTGCAGGTCCCAAACCTGCACAGAGAGAGGGACCACGTGGTGCACTTCTGGGTGCTGCCAACGGGTGCCCGAGCCATCAACTTACTTCACGAGTTAAAAGGATGAAAAAACAGAGATGTTTAAAAATCCTTTCTCGTGTGCAGCAGGAATACTTATTGTGAAATGGTTTTTCTTTGGTGGCGGCCTCTTAGCTAGATAAATGAGTGTTTTTATGGGCAGTAGAGTCAATATCCCAACGCACAGAATAATCATCACGCAAAGTGCAGCTCCACGTCCAACAAAGACTTTAGGCTGTGTCAGGATGTCAGGAGAAAAGAACCAGCAGGAGGATTCATGATCTGTGCAGACAGCAGCGGCCAAGTGCATCATTCATAATACACCACAATCCCAGCAAAAGTGAGGAACATAAACAAGAGAAAGCAAACCCCATGCCTCCTAAGAGAGGGAGTCCTAGACTCCTGGAGGAGAGAAATGTCTGGGGGGAGTGTGTCTTTGACTGATGGGCTTTCAGGAGTGGGGTTTTCCTGGACTTGATCTGCTCTTCCCAGCAGTGCACACACATGTACACACGCACGGACACTCACATGCAGTAATAAACCAAACCACACGCTCTCGCCAGCATTTGAAGGTCTGTCTTCTACGGGGCAGGTGAGATGTGCTACAGACAAGAGGGAAGGCTGTGCCAGCTGTGGGGCTGCCAGCTCCAGCTGGCCTGAACCCCGGGCCACCGGCCATACTTACTAGTGTCCAAAAGAGGTAAATAGTGAAGAGTGCGACAGTAAGTGCAATCAGTCCGACGGCTTCGAGCCGACTACTAAAGTGCAGGTGGTCCACGGCGCCCCGCAGGCAGAGCCAGCCCGAGATGGTGGCCAGGGGAGTTATGAACAAGAAGCACACCATGTCTCCAAACAGAGTCCGCTTCTCATGCTGGGGGCCTGGGTTTCTGAGCCACTGCCAGGGAAAGGGAGACAGAGAAAAACAAGGAAAAGGTTAAATACCAGTGTGGAGTGGAGACACTACTCTGAAGGTGACTTTGTCTTCAGAATCTGGGGAAAGGTACTTCTGACTGGTTCTGAAATCACAAGGAAGCATTAGGGGCTCATTCCCATGTCCCCGCCCCTGAATAACAGTGATTATGACAATAACATAATATCACAATAGCAATTATGATAATAATAAATAATAATATTAAAAGTGTCCTTGCTGTAGATAGCTTGCTATTTCTGAAAATAATTCAGTGGTGACTATTATGAATCACAATGATCACATGTGAAAGGTAGAGAGGATGTTATCTTTGGAAGGTAACAGTTGAGGTGCAAGAAGTTCTGTCATGTGGCCAAAGCCTTCCAGGGTCTTGCCTCTGGAAATATGTGCAGGAAAGGGTTAACTCAGTAGGCTTGGGTTGCTCAAATCCTGCAGGTTCCCAAGAAACAGCAGGTTTCAAGACTGGCTCCTAAGAGATGAGTTCTGAGTCCTTGTAATATTCTGCCCGATAACTGAGTTTTTGTGTGGTCACAAGGTCACATGGTACCAGTGTGATCAAAGAGTTTATGCCAAAATGTGATTTCAGCTGATCACCTGTTTTTGCCCTGGGGGGTTGGAGTCTGAGTAGCTGGGGTCAGTCATGCAGGTGCTGCATACCTTGTGACTGACCCCAATAAACAATTTGGACACCAAAGCACAGAGAGCTTTCCTGGTTGATAACACTTTGCACGTGTTGTCACAAATTGCTGCTGGAAAAATTAAGCACATCTGTGCATCATCACTGGGAGGGGACACCTGGTAGCTTGTGCCTGGTTTCTCCTGGACTTTGCCCATGCACCTTTTCCCTGTGCTGATTTTCACCTGTGTCCTTTTGCAGTAATAAATTGTAACCATGAGTATAAGAGCTTTCGTGTGTCCTTCTAGTCAATCACTGAGGTTGAGGGTCTTGAAGATGCCCCCACATAGAATGAGACACACCTGACTCCATGAACTCAGTAATGACTCCACCCTCATGTTTTAGGACCCTGAACCTCCTACTTAGGACCCTCCTACTTAGGACCCTCTCTGACATCTTAATTGTGCTACCATCTTGACTGGGCCAACCCCAAAAAGGATGGGGAAAACTTCGTGCTTGTTGAAAGACTAGAGGAGAGGAAACAGGGTTGTTGTCCTCCCACTTGGAGAATTGCTGAATGCCTGCTTAAATGTTTTCCATAATCCATTCTAGGAAAAGTCATGCTTACGTAGTGGTGTCAGTAATAGTGGGAATGAGGCCTTTTGGCTTTTCTTCAGATTAGCACTGACACATGTCCCCAAATAATTTGACATTCCCATCTCACTATCCCATGTAGTAATGACAGAGGCCGAGGAGTCCAGAGGAGTGGGGTCAAACACAGATGAGTCGGGGTGGGGAGAGACACTGGCTGACTCTGTCTTCCATCTTGTCCCACCAACGAATGGGCTTAGCAGGGCTGTGGGGTGGCATGCCAAACGGGAGCACTGTGGGCTGCTGAGCAGACACCCCAAGTGGCCGGGGCAGCAATTCCCACAAACCATTGGTGAGAGGGAATGGCCTATGACATGGAAGACAAGAATGGGTGGAACTGACAGGAGAGAAGGGAAGGCCATGCTCAAGGGCAGAAGGAAGAGACTGAAGAGCTGCAAAGAGGGCAAGCAAGCTGAGGAAAGAGCAGTATAAGGCTGCAAAAGCCTCAAGGAGTGTGCAGAAGAGAGGGAAGGAAAAAGGCACAGAAGAATGCTCTCTGGGAGATGCCCATCCTCCAATGCTTGCCTGAGGCAGATATCAATGACCTGGAATGCCAGACATCCCACTTTCCAGGAACAACCCACCTTAACAATGGGCTGAGGTGCTGAAAGAAGTCAACCTCAGCTCAGAAATAGACCTGTATAAATACCAAAAACTAGATAATGGGCAGTTGACTTGTCTGTGAATGTAAATACAGCATTATAAAAATTTAATATAAACACCAAAATGATCACGTGCAAACGGTATTAACCCTGGCGCGTGTTGTCGTGCCACCCTAGACATCTCAGCAGCTTCAAAGAAATTCAGAGTTCTTATTAATTAACATTTCTTGCCTAAATCCTGGGAATGTTGCTCTGAAGTGGAGAGGAGAAATCAGCCATTATTATTCCAATTTTACAGAGGCTCAGCAGGGTTAAATGACTGTCCCAGGGGGTTCAGGGGTTGAACTGAGAAGAGGGTCAGGATCTTTCCACTCTTGTTTAGATGTCCTATCAGCGAAATATTTGAAAATTAAAATTGCAAGACATTTAGAAATCCTGATTCTTAAACAATGGTGCCCCAAATGCAGCCACCTCACTCCCTGCTTCCCTGGAGCCAGACGGGGAAGCCCGACCTGCTTTCCTCTGTACTCCCCACTTGTTGGAACAGAGGAAGTTCTCGATAAATACGTGACAGATGTGCACAGACAAGCTGACCTCATTGGCTGAGATTTCCCTCAATTTCTTTTGTTTGGAAATTCTGGATACATTTTATTAAAAAGAATTTAGTACTTTAATTATTTATGTCGCCCTTGACATTACCCAATAAAATGACTCAGGTACGGGAGGAGGTAATTATGAATCACTACTTATCTCTGTCTGATGTAAAATAAACTGCAAAGGCAAACTAGAAATTACTATTGCTTGTTCCCAGTTTCCTATTTCCTAATTATTCTCTGATCTACATTCCTAAAAAATTTCCAGGTCATTTTATATGTCCGTGATCACCCGATACCTGGAGTCCACTCCTTATTAACGCTACATATATATTTTTGGCTCAGCTTACTCTTTGTGTTGTTTGCTGCTGAGTCATATTTAGGTATGAAGTTCTCTAAATGGGTACTATGATGTTAAAATCTGTGACTTCTTCAGAACTTCAAGTGTTATTTATCTCTTACACAAATGCAGGCCCCATGAACAAGAGCAGTGGTAACAAACTGTTGCTGAGAAAAAATTGCCCTGAGCCCCGGTAAGAACCCCTGCCAAAGTATCCAAATGGGTTGATACAGGATATTTATGTAAGCAGAGTTTATTACAGAGAAAGTGTGATTACAGCTCAATTTTCCAGCAAAAGGGGACTGTCTAAATAAATTATGGAATTTATGTAAAATAGAATATGATATATAATTTCAAATGATAATGTACATTTTATATTTACTGACATGATATATTACTGAGCAGGAAAAGAATTCTACTGGACAGAATGTGATCCTTTATATGTAATGGTGTATTTACATACACATAGACATTTATATTTACATAGACGTAGTGGATTTACATAGACAAAGATGAGAAGGATACCCAGCAAAATAGTGGCTATTTTTGGTGGTGGAATCATGAGTGGTCTTTAATTTGTTCCTTTTTGTATGTATTTTCTTGTTTTTCTAAAATGATGATGGATTACCTGTGGAAATATATATGTATATATTAGCTGTGCAAAAACATCGAGAGAGACAGATACACACACACACACTGAGACAGGCAGAGACGAGGGAGTCAGGGGAGGGAGGTGTCTAGCTAGAGCATAGCAAACTATAGCAGTGAAAAAACTACTACTGAGCTATGGCTGGGGCAAGCTCAGTGCTGGAAATTTGGAGTTTATGAGGCACTATCTCAATGAGTCTTCATAGTAACCCTGTGAAGCAGGTGCTAACATTATCCCCATTTTACAGATGCAGACACTGGGGAGCAGAGAGTGTAATCACTCACCTAAGGATAGATAGCAGGTTGGTGTTAGAAGTGGGATGCAAACCAGCCTCACTTTTCTGTTCCTTGTTTTCCATATTTACATTTTCTTTCTGCACCAAATGGCATTTGTGTGTGTGCGTGCCCATGTGTGTGTGTGCATGTGCGTGTGATGTGCATCCACTAGATTTTTTGCAAATTTCAGCTAGGTGGGATATGGTAAGTCCTGCTGTTTTATTGATACATCAGGTAGCTGAATGGTTGGCTGGCCAGGATGTTATCATGGTAATTTTATAAAATATTCTTAGGCTGCTGTTCTCTTCTATGTTAACTCTTTTACCAAGCCACAATGAGGTCCATTTTCCGCGTGCTTAATCTCAGCTACATTATCATGCCTTTTGGCCTAATTCATAATAGACAAAAGGTTGATCTCAATTATTGTTCAATTACATTCCTGCTCTTATATGTCTTCTGCCTCTCTTATCAGTTATACTTATTATACATAGAGTATTATACCTATTCTGTAGCAGTATCTTCACATCCCAAACATTCAATAAAGAGCAGGCTGAGGCAGAATGGCAGGTTTGTGTGTCTGTCTTCCCACCTGACCTGAGGTGGGCCCTTATCTTTACATCACTGGCATGTAGCACATTCAACACTCACAATGTTGAATGAATGACAGTAGCTTATGTTTACTCAGACCCTATGGAATGCCCAGCACTGCCTTCTGTCTTATAAGCTACATGTAGTAAATGATTCTCTCTTCAATAATCTTTGAAAGAGGTATCATTATTATCACCACCATTTTACAGATAGGGAAACTGAGGCACAGAGAAGTTAGATAACTTGTAGAAGATTGGCCTTGGCTTTGATCCATGTAGTCTATCTCCAAAGACTATGCTCCTAACCACTCTATTATAGAATCTTTTTTTCTGCTGAAGAAGATTCACCCTGAGCTAACATTCGTGCCAATCTTCCTCTATTTTGTATGTGGGTCACCACCACAGCATGGCCACCAACAAGCAGTGTAGGTCCATGCCTGGGAACCAAATCCAGGCTGCCAAAATGGAGCGCACCGAACTTAACCATTAGCCCATGGGGCCCACCCCTATATCATCATTTTTCAGTTAAAAATAAAAAGGGGGGCATGAAGCAGGGAAGAGAGGCTCACAACTTAACCATTCTTATCAGTGCGAAAAAGGAATACTTACTTATGGTTCCCTTGGTTTGAGATACCAATTAATTCATCCTGCCTTGTGGGTGGCTTTTGCAGCTAAAATATCATTCTTGAAGAGTCTTTAGTTTAACCTTGGTCCTCAGCTTACATTGTCGGGGGAGGTTAGCTGTATTTTAAAAACGGAGGTCAATGACTGAGAATACTAATTTGTATGGCATCTTTCAACTTGGCAGCCCACCCATATGGCGGCCAGGGGATCTGTGGGCAGCCCAGGGCACCCTTCCTGCCTGTTTTTCTCTGGTTGCATCAGAAACATAAAGCAGACAGAGATCGTGCTACTGAAGGCCTGGCAGTGAGCTGCCTATTTTCCTGTGGTGATCTCATTCCAATCACTAACTTGTGCCTAAACCATAAGATTGGGCTACTCTTGCAAATAGGTACAAAAACCAACCAACCAACCAGCTAAACAAAACAGAAACCCTCACTGTGATCAGCAGCGTAGAGCCTGAGAAAGCAGAGGGAATTAGGGCAGCATTCCACTGCCAGGGACACAGCATCATTCACTGGCTGTAAATGCACATCCGACGTGAGCCAGGCACTAGTGGTTACTTTCAAGGTGGGTTAACTGTGGGTTCGGATCTAATTACAGCGTCAATCTCTTAAATCCCTTACTGGTGGGTAGGGGTGAAGGGGAGGCAGTGCTACAGGACATTAGATTCTGCCTCCCAGGCTCTGAGTTAATCAGCTTAAATTCCCAAGGTAGACAGGACATCGCGGAGGTCAGTTTGTACTAGAACCAGATTACACTCTGGTGGCTAATAGTTCTGATCGATTACCACCTTCCCCATGAATCTTCTTAATGAGAAACATCACGAGAATGAAAGAAACTGATAGAAGGGATAACTGATAGAACCGTAAAAAATTTATGGAGCAGAAAAAAAAAAGGCATGGTCTCACGATGTTTACTCACTTGGGTTTATCTGTCTGAGTGTGTCCAGTTAATCTGACACTCGGCAGAGTTATTAACCAAGGGCTTGCCTTTCTTGGGATGAGTCTTATTCCAAGCACGACACATCCTACGCTAAGCTGTCTTGCTGGCCTGCGCAATGTGAAAGGGGCAGTGCGGTGATTAGGTGATATGTGACAGGTCCTTTGCATGATTTAAAATTGAAGATGAAACCTAAAAATCATGCATTTCAATGAACTCGAAACATAGCAGAGAACAAAAACAAACAAATAAACTCCTACCAGTGTTTTAAATCCCTGAACTCCACAGTCTGTCAGTGAATTTCCAGGACTGTTGAAGTAGCACAGAAGGAAATTCTGACCCAGAGGAGCTCAGGAGATGCTTGCTCCAGACATCCACCAAACCAGGCTGGCAGCAGTGCACTGCAAATGAAAACTTTATGGAGGATTTGCTCATGACCCTGAAATGTCAGTCTCTAGCTTTGGCCTCTCTCCAAACCTCCAGATGTGCATATTCAACAGCCCACTCAACATCTCCACGTAGATGACTAATAGACACTCCAACTTCATCTGTCCGGAACAGCACTCTTGATTTAGCACTTACCTCACCACCCTTTTTTTCCTCCAAGTCTCCATATCAGTAAATGACACCACCATCCACCCAGTCGCTCAGTCATCCTGTTTCCTTTCTGTGTTTTCCCCCAAACATCCAGCCCTTCGGTAAGTCCTATTGGCACTCCCTTCAGCATACATCTGGAATCTGCACTTCCCTCCATTTCCACTGCCACTATCCCTGGGCCATCATTGTCTCCTCTTTGGGAGGCAACAGTTTCCCTGCTTCCATTCTGGCCACCCTATAGTCCAGTTCCAAAACAACAGTCCCAGTGACATTGTTAAAAATGTGAATCAGATCATCTTGCTCCTTTGCTTAAAACTCTCCAGTGGTTAGAATAAAGGCCAAACTCTTTACCTGGGACTGTAAGAGGACCTGACCTCATCCCTGCATCTCCTACTGCTTCTCCCCCTTCATTTCCAATCCTTACATGTGGCTGTTTCCATACGGGGAACAGGCCTTGCCATATTCTTGCACGGTTGGCTCCTTCTCATCATTTAGGTCTCAGCTCAATTGGTACCTTCTCATTGAAAACACTCCTTGTACCTGCCAACATCACTTGGCTCTGTTTTCTACAGAGCACGCAACACTCTCTGAAATGATGCTGTTTATTTATTTGTCTGTTTACTTGTTTATTTTTTGCTCCCCACTTCAATGAGAGCTCCATGATGGCTGTTCATTTTTGAATGCCTCAATCCAAGAACAGTGCTGGACCATAGTAGCTGCTTAATGAAAATGAATGAAAAACCTCTCAGGTGCTGGTAGCCCGACCAGAAATGATCTTACAGCATTAGTTAGACTAATTAAATCAATTGGTAAGGAGAAACTTTGTTGGCGTGTAAACATCATGTCATCAAGTTCACTGCTTTTAACTTTCTAGACTAGAGATAGCATTCCTTATGTATCGCTTTTTTTAGGTTTCCAAGAGAAATACCTACGCATTGTTTTGTTGGTACAGGGTGACAAACTTGTAGTTTCCATTCAAGCTTTTTTTCTAAGATGTAAATAACTGTGGGATACCATCTATTTTTCCAGAGATCATGAAATAGCATGAGAAACCCAGAAAATTATTCAAGGTCCTTTGTACTGTTTTAGTCACAATTACTATCTTTTTTCCTAGAAGAAAACTACCTTGAAATATATGAGAAAAAGACAATACCAAATGTCCATTTAAAAATTACACAACTCTAGTTCAATCAAAAACATGTACTGAGTGCCTATTGTGTGCCAGACATTTTTACTGAATTTAATAACACCAGGTGGTGTTATTATTCCCATTCTGAACTGGGACATTAAAGCCCAGCGAGGTTAAGTACTTGGTCAAGGTTACATGGTAGAGAAGCCAGTATTTGAAATCTCTAGCCTACTGTCCTTTCAGCTCTTTCCTTCTGCTTGCTTTAGCACTACAGAATATCTTGATCCTAATTTTTGTTCGCTCCTACAATGGATGAAGGGATAAAACATGGGCTAGGAAGCGGGAGATGGGACACTGCTTCCAGCTGCATCCCCTTGGCTCCCCCAAATGCTGTGTGACCTTTATCAAGCTCTTTCAACTCTTGGGGAGTGAAAAATGACAGTCTTCCCCAAAGGAGTGAGGAAGGTGCAGCTTTGAGGGGAGGGGTGAAAGACCTTCTCTAGTTGTCTTAAGTTCTCACTCTTGTTCAAAACATCAGGTTCTACTAAAGAGTATACGTGTCATCCTTCAGCCCAACTCTTCTGAGCTGTAGGCTTGTGTATCCCGCTGCTTCTTGGGTATCTCGCCATCTGTGTAACAAACATCTCAAACTTTCTGAGGTCCACAGTAGAACACTGGATTCACCTCCGCCACCCCAACTCTCCCACAAACCGATTTGTCTCCCAGGTTGTCTCACACCAGTACATGGCAACACCCACACCTGGTGGCTCTCGTAAACAACTTCAGCGCCCTCTTTATTCACTCCTCATTCCCCTGGCCCCATATCCATCTATCAGCAGGTCCTGTCACTCTTCTGGAATACATCTTGAAAACGTTCACATCTCTCTTTCTTTCTAGTCCCTCTACTCTTTTCCAAGCCACCCTCACCTTTCACCTGAACCATGTAATGGCCTCCTCACTCTTCTATTCCTGTTATCCTCGAATCCTGTTTCTATAAAGCAGCAAGACGACTTCTCTTGCTTAAAATCCCCCAGTGGCTCCCCATCGCACTCGGTCTGCAGCCTTGCCGTGGCCCACAGGCCCTGTGTGCTGTAGCCCAGGTGTGTGTACCTCGGGCTCCACAGACCCCCAAGGCGTCTGAGGATAGGATTCATGAGATCTGAGATTTTCAGATGGGGGAAAAATAAATCACATCTTTATTTTCACAACCTCTAATTGAAATTTAGCATTTCGTTGAGTTATACAGAAATCTCAGTGGTACTAACAGTACCTGTGACTTTGTCACCAATAGAAACCACAGATATTTCCTATCATATTACAGCTGTAAACATATATCTTGACATAGTGTTACTTCAAAGTTAGTTTTTAGATCTGCCACAAAATGTAACTATAAACTTATAGTTTATAAACTTATAGTTTATATCATAACTTTGTCTTTTAAATATTTTGATAGCTATATTGTAATGTAAATGGATTTCTTTGCATTCCTATGTATTTTATCTTAATCAATTAAAAACATGATCCTGAGCCGGATCCATAGGCTTACAACAGACTGCCAAGGGATCTAGTTCCTTTGACCTCTCATAAAATGCTCCTCGCAGTGTTTTTCCTATTTCAGAAAATACTGAACTGGCCTGCTGCAGAGCCTTTGCAGTGGCTGTTCCTTCTGCCTGGAACTCTTCTTTCCACACCGGTTCCTTCCCATTGGTCACATCTCCGCTTGAATGTCACCTCTTCAAAGACCGTCACAAACCACCACACATTCTCTCACCCAGTCATTCCTCACCACAACTTGTTTTATCTTTTATAACGTTTTATCGTGATCAGAAATAATTTATTTATTTACTCGTTTATTCTATGTCTTTCTCCCTAGCAGGTAAGCTCTATTAGTACACGACATTCTTCTGGCTACAGTTATATACCCATTTCCTAAAATATTTAATTTGTGTTTGATAAATGTTAGCCGAATAAATAAATCCTTCCAAACCAGAGGATTGCTTTGGGTAGAAATCAGATGAGTTTAGCTGAAACATATACATACATACACATGAACATTCACTCTGACTCTTCTGATCAAATATAGTAATTTTTTTTTTGAGGAAGATTAGCCCTCAGCTAACATCTGCTGCCAATCCTCCTCTTTTTGCTGAGGAAGATTGGCCTTGAGCTAACATCTGTGCCCATCTTCCTCTACTTTATATGTGGGACGCCTATCACAGCATGGCTTGACAAGTGGTGTGGAGGTCCGCAGCCGGAATCCGAACCCGCGAACCCCAGGCTGCTGTAGTAGAACGTGTGAACTTAACTGCTGTGCCATGGGGCACAGACACAGGCCTATTGGTTGCCTGGCATTCACAGCTGTGATTTGGCTGAAGAATAAGTCATACTCAAGGACACCTTGGAGATCTGTGATGCTCCTTGGAGGACTTGGGCCAATAAGCCAATTGATGGGCTATAACGCTCCATAAATATTATATTTGTGTCTAGGACATTATAATTTGGCTCTGGCATTATTTAAACAAATGCTACACACATTCACACCAATAGTTTGAAGTTTTCCAAAGATTTGCAGCATAGCAGGATTAGATGTCAAAATAATTTTATATATTCACTTGCAACCTCAGGTATAAGCAACATGGGAATCACTTCTCTCTAATTGTTTTAGATCGTCACTGTGTAGAAGTGATCACAGCCAAATGGAGATTGCTTATCCGAAATATGAGAAGATGCTGCAGAATTATGTGGCATATGTGATCAACATAAAGCCAGAAACAGAAAAAGAGGAGATAAACAACCAAGAGAGGATGGAGAGCAAGAAAACAGAAATTTCCGGAAGAAATTGATAAATGAAATGCACAGTGACAAAACCAGAAATGATTTACTCTGGGAGACAATGGATTCATACTGTGTTGTCTATTACAAACAGGACACAAACAGTAGCTCCCAGTCCCAAGCGCTGCTTCATTTTGGCTCTTGTAGGGCCCCTGGCCCCCCAGTTGGTAAATTTGCTCGCATCTAACACCCTCTCTACTGGCCTGCTGTTGGAGCCCAGGTTTCTGAAGCTTTGAATAATTGCTTCCAGCAGAAGGACAGGATCATGGGGTACAAGGTGCCAGGACACTGTATGAAGTAAGAACCCCAAGGGGAACATTGGACAAAAAATGAGAATATGATGAATAACGTGAATAAGGACAATAATTCCTATTTTGATAATTGGGGATGTTCAAAAGAATAGAGAGGGAGAAATCAAATTCAAAACCAGGTCCTCAAAATGGGACCACATTTAAAAATCTGTATCCCTTAGATGTAGCCAGAATGTGCGTATGAAAACTATCCAAGCAGAGTGTGGTGGAGGGATTTCAATGAACTATGAGACATGTGTAAAAGAGGATAAAAGACGTTCTCACCAGGGCCACACACTCCAAAGTAAGCAAGAATGGGAACAGTCAGAAAGGCGAAAATCTCCGCTAGATGGAAGGACTGTGAGCATAGAGGAACTTTTAGATTCATAGTCCTTATAGTCCAACGTTTTGCTGCCAGAAAGGAGCCCAAATATTTAGGAGGACCTGGCAGACATCCCAGCAATGAATGGATCTGGAGTCTCTCAAGGCTCCCCTCGAGGCAATGGCTTCAGTTCATGAGCTGCAGTGTCTGGTGGTACCTCTTTATTTTTGTCTGAAATTCCCTCCTCAAATTTCAAAGGGATCCCACCAGCGTTCAAGTAATTTGGATCATGTCACACACTCCATGCTCACACTGTCTAAGCTGTTCATGGTTTTCAAGATTTCAGACATGCCCTTCCTTAGCCTCCTCACATCTAGGTTAAAGTTTCCCTCTTTCTGTCCAAGCCAACCCAGCCCTGTGTTCTTACTGCTCCCCAGCCTTTTTGGGTACCCTTTATTACATATGGGGCCTAGAATATCAGAATACCAGGCAAAATAAGCCATGGTGTTATACAAGGGGAGGGCAACGTTTTCCATTTTGCTGGCATTACTTCTCTACATTATGTTCAATGTTTGTGGACCTTTTTGCTACAGGTCTCATGGAGCTGTCTTCAGGGAAGACATTCTCAAGGGGTGGGGCCAATAGCTCAGATGACATGGGTCATGACATCAGGGACTGGCATTTACAGAAGGGCAGGCAGGAGACCGGCTGGATGAACACAGCGCTGTCGGTGGGAAACTCTACTCCAACTGGAGACACACATACATTTTTAGCTTGAGTGATCCTGAGACATGTGCCCCTGCATGTGTCCCCAAGGCAGAACCAAGCCAACCATGGAGGAACCCAAGTTAATAACCAGCCCAGTGCTGTATATGTGCATAACTGAATCACTAGCTCTCTCTTCAAGACAGCAAATCACATCCACCGTTGTGGTACCCACTGAATTATAATGTGGCTTCCTCACAGAGGTGGGAATTTGTAGTAAAGTGTTGAGAAGTTTTCCTTACTTTTCAAGTTTACAACATTTTAAGGGTGCAGGAGACACTTTTGGAAAATCTATGTGTTCCTTTGCAGTTTACATAACTATCTTTCTAGACTGGGGGTCCTTGACCCAGGGTGTAGGGCTTCAGAAAACCTGTGACTTCTTTGAAACTATATTTGAATACTGGATGTCTGCGCATTTCAGGGGAGAGAGTTCAAGCTTTTTTTTTCATGATTTTTTTAATCAAATATATTTGACACACATCATTGTGTAAATTTAAGATGTGCAATAAGTTAATTTGATACATTTATATATTTTTTGTAATATGACTGCAATTGTAGCAATATTTGGCACCTCTATCACAGTACCTAGGTATGCTTTCTTTTTATTGGTTGGAATAATTAAGTTCTAGTCTCTTAGCAGGTTTGATGATTATAGTACAATATAGTTGTCTACATTCACTGTAAGAGTTCAAGCTTTTATCAGATTCTCAAACCCCTCTGAGGGGAAGTAGCCCTGTTCCAGTGCATTTTCCTAAATTGTCTTAAGACACACCTTGGTCCAGTTAAGTTTCTGAGGTTTGATGAATTTAAGAATATGGGCAGTAGGATTTGATTGCCTTCTGAGAATCCATCATTTCTTCCTAGAATTTGGTTATAAAAACATCAACCTAGGGCACAATATGTGATATTAAAAAAATTAATTGTATAGTTGTAGGGCAGCAGAATCAAGAATGCAACCAAATTAAATTAATGGGCTTAAGGAAGAAAAGGACTCTTCCTGAGCAAAGATGGCAAAATTCAGGCAATATAAAAAAATCAATGCACAAATGATTTCTATACAATAAAAGACTAAAACATGAACAAGGTTTCATCACATAAACTGTGGTAGGGTAAAGCAAAACTTTTAAGGGAAAAAACCATCAACATCTCTGTGCCAGTTTCCTCCTTTCTAAGATGGAGATGGTCGTACATACAAATAGTAGAATGTTCAAGTGCCTAGAACAGTGATGCAGGGTAAGGACTCAGTAAATGAGTAGGAGGAGAAGCAGTGTATTAAGGTGAATAGGATGTCGAAAAGGAATCAAAAATAAATGAAATTATAGCAAGGAAGGTTAAGATACGTTTTCTATAAAATCTGAGACTAGACCTTGCAAACATTTTGCTAAGTGAAGGAAGCCAGTCACAAAGGACACCATACTGTAGGGCCCCATTTACAGGAAATGTCCAGAGTAGGTAAATCCACAGAGATATAAAATAGATCCGTGGTTGCCTAGGGCTGGGGGAGGGGCCAGGGGCCAGGGGCCAGGACAGGAGGACTGGAGAGTGAAGGCTGAAGTGTGTGAGGTTTCCTTTTAGGGTGATGAAAATGTTCTAAAATTGATTGTGGTGATGATTACACAGCTCTGTGAATATGCTAAATGTCACTGAATTGTACACTCTAAATGAGTGAACTGTATGGTATGGGAATTATACCTCAATAAAGCTGTTTAAAAAATCTGAGACTGAAAGATCCCCTTGGGAAAAGTAATAAGAAGTGTCCTGTAGATTCCCCTAAAGAATCCTCCATCTTGCATGAAGCCTGGTTTGTAGATATTTCCTTTCGCCTTGCCACATCTTCATCTAATAGGGTTATTTTTCAGGTATACTATCTGTCTGGTACGTCTTACAAACAGCTGAAAATGTGTACATTTTGACGAATGAATGACTTCTGGGTTTCAACATTAAAGTCATAGATTTTAAGCAGATGAGCCGGTGTTTAGAAAAATATTAGAGACATGTTATTACCTCCATCTCTCATACCTTTTCTCCCATGATCTACCAGCTTTAACGCAAACAGTAAGCCTTTGGGAGCGGGCAAATTGTTAGGGGCAGCTGCATTATTTTCTAGGATGGTGAATATTTTCCCTTCATCTCCCAATTTCTGCTTTTACTGATTCTTCCCAGATATAAGTCCTTAAATGCCTATAAATTCTATTTTACAACTTTCCTGCTGCTCCTACCTGCCAGCATTTCATATATATTAGCCATTTTCCCTCAGAGCCCTAAAAGATTTTGAACGTCATCATTTATTCCAACTTTCTGTTTCTAATAGCATTGCTGGAGGTGACGCAGTGATAAAATAATGAATAGAAAATACTTCCTTTTCTTCTTTTAATCTGACCTCAATCTTCACAAACAGATCTTTGCACATTTTCATAAGTGGCACACCGAAGAATTAAGCCCATTTTTTGGTATTCTAAACTAAAATCTTCAAAAGCACTTTTTTCTCTTTCATGTTATATACACATAAACGTAAACTTTCCTCTTGCATATCCATCACAGTGTAAATCCACACCTCTAACTCTGTAATAATGGATTGCAAAGAAACAGTTTTATCCCAGACAATCTCACAAGGTGCCTATCTCTTCGAGAATGAAGGCAGGCAGTGCTGAGGCACAGCACAGAAATACACATTCAGTGAAAAAGGGAGGAGGCAAGCAAAGCCACAAGGCCCAACGGGGTCTTTCTTAGCTTTTTCCAAATCTGCTGCACCTGTCAAGAAAGTGATGGAAAGAATTGAGGCAAATATACAAATAATTCAAGAGAAAAGCCAGTGTTTTCCTTCATGAGTTGTAAAACCAGTTTTACTAATCTGAATGATCTAGATGACAGTCTTGAAAGAAATTGACTTCACAAGTGTGCACAAACATATATAGTGATTAACGTTTGTAACTGTTTGTGAAAGGCTCTTAATTTTGAGTTTGCCAGACTTTCTAATAACATCTCTCCTTTAGCAGCAATCTCAGAAGAACTGGTGACATAATGACTTGGTAAAATGAAGACTCAAATGCAGAGAAAGAGCAACTAGATGAGAGGAGAAAAAGAAAGGGTATGTAAAGTCTCTTGGAGCAAGAATGACTTTTCTGGCTTCTAATAGGGTGGTGAGTCTAAGAGCTTTGCTTCCCAACTAGACTAGGGTATAAAGAAGCACAGAGAAGAAATGCCATTCCACTATCTCCGCACTCAATGTGGTACAGCTCAAGTTTTCTTTTCTTTTTTTTTAAATGGACCTTATTTTTTAGAGCAATTTTAGGTTCACAGTAATATTGAGTGCAAAGGACAGAGAGTTCTCATATACCTGCATACGCCCCTACACATGCCTAGCCTTCCCCATTATCAACATCCCCCACCAGAGCGGTACATTTGTCACAATCAATGAACCTACTCTGACATATCATTATCACCCAGAGGCCATAGTTTACATTAGGGTTCACTCTTAGTGTTGTACATTCTGTGGGTTTGGGCAAATGTATGACATGTGTCCACCATTATGGCACTGCATGGAATAGGTTCACTGCCCTAAAAACCCTCTGTACTCTGCCTAGCCATCCCTCCCTCCCCACCAACAGCTCTGGATTCAATAGATGAATTCAATGTCAAGAGGGAACCAGGGCTCTAATCATCACTTTTTTTCATTTTTCCCTTTCCGAAGCACATCTGGTCCCCTAGAAAGGCTATTGGCTATTGGTAAAGAAGCTCTCACTTCTGTGTCCTTGCACTTGTGTGTATCAATGAGCAAGTGAAAGAAAGTACTTTTGAGCCAGGAAGGAAGAACCCAGGTCTGGTAGAACGAGCTTGACCAAGGAGCCAGAGAGACCTGGGTTCTTCTTCTGCCTTCTCCACTTAGTAGCCCTGTGGCAGAAAGTATTTCAGATCTCTAAAGACTGACTTAACTAATACCTCAGAGTCTCAGCTTCGTTATCTATAAAATGGGATACTATCCATTTTCGGGATACCTGAGACACTCAAATAAGACGGTTAAATAAAGCACATAACATGTAGTATTTCCTCTTTGCCTAGGAAATGGGTAAATAAGAAGAAAAAAAACTTTGAGGTGTGAACGTCTTAGGGATAAAAATAGATGGACTTGTAGTGAAATTAACTAATGCCACTGGATTGGAGTGTCACATCAAGATCTGCGCCTCTTCTGGAAAACGAAGTTCTCAGCACAGCCGGGCACAGCAGGGTGTTATTCAATGAATAAACGACCACTGGTCTCCCACTGCCTAACTGAAGATACTGCTCCACTTTGCTCATTCGAATACAATTGTCCATTAGACAGCATTTAACCATAATCATGTACTGCTCACAATATTTCACACCATTATTTGTTTAAAAATGTGTATTCTTTCCTTGGAGTTTAAAGTGTCAGTTGTTGACACTAAATACTGAAGAAGCAAGAGGTGGGCTGGCAGAAGGCCTCAGCGGGGAGTTTTATGCACAGTCTAAAACTCTGCCTCTGAAATCTGCACCAGGGCTTCTGCGATTCAACCCGGCCCCCTACACCTACACAAGGTGGGCCCTGCGAGCTAATTGTGCCTTGTTATTTCAGCAGGACTTAGAAGAGAGATGATTACCAGTGGTGGTCATTCAGTAACATTTCACCGCTCCCCTATCAGACTCCCCTTTACCAAGCTCTCCCACCAGCTGCCCAGGGGCACTTTCACCTTCACCCCACACCTCAGCTCCCATGTAGTAACTTCTAATTGTCTGCCCTTCAAAGAAGTGGACCCTTTGGTGGCCAACACTAGCTGTACTATTTGTTCTTACATTTGGAGTTAGCTCAAAGGGTCCGAAATCTTTCAGGATTATTTGTCTCATTTTGTTTCCTTCCTCTTATTCTTGGCCCAGATGTGCTTAAGGAAAACTTGGCTGAATTTTCTCCTATATTTGAGACTACTGAGGATGAATTAGTGAAGACTACAGACATTTTCTCTCTGACCCCTACCCCCCTGCCCGCCCAGAGGCTGTTCTTTAAAAGGTACATTGCTCACAAAATGCTAAAATTTGTTAATTCTAGGCGGTGGATACACACCTGTTTGATATATGATTCTTTGTCCTCCTCTGTAGTTTTTAAAACATAGAATAATTAAAATAAAAAAGTTGTGTGAAACAGCTCTTGGTGTTTTGCATGGACATGTCTCCACTCCTAGAGGTCCTCAGATGGGGAGAGGTGGCAGGCAGCGGCGAGGACTGAGAACGTGGATTCTAATTTGTATTTCAACCCAAGTTCTCTGCAAGTATCAACACAATTTAAAATAATAGAATCTGATCATGTAATTCTTTTATGCAAGGAACTGGATTTCCCCTCCAAATTAATCCTTTACCAGCAGTGGATGGGCTGGGAACACAGGCACCGGGCAGTTAGCTCACTTCCATCTGGCATGCCCATGTGAACACTTCGGTTGGCTTGCTTTTTTAATGAAGTGATTTTTAATGAAGCAAGCTGTGAATTTAATAGATACCCTAAAACAGCTTCTTTGTAACTCAGCTTTAAGTAACGAAGCAACTGCCAAATTAGCCACCAAAACCAAGAGAAAAATTCAAGACTGAACAACTCAGGATCAAGGCTTCCTGGACTTCGGTCATCAGGCACGTCATCTCAACTGCTGGCACAGACGATGGAGACGCAAGTCCATGTGGAGGCTGGTGGCCTGCTCAGCGACCTTATCAGAGGTCAAGGAAGTGCTTGCCCAAGACTCAGGCACACTGCAAGTGCGAGGTATTTGAACCCTTGTTATTCTCACCACTGTCCACGCTAGTGCACTGTCTCCTATTTTGAACCAGCTATTTCAGCTCATTTAGAACGTGCGGACAATATGAGGGAGATCATTAGGTTCAGTCTATGCTCCCCTGAAAGGAAGATGTTGGTAGAAAGAAATGCTCATAGTATTAGGGAACTCTTTTAAAGGTGGGAGAAATCACCCAATTCTGGAACCTCAAATGTAAACAGCAGGCAGGTAATGTAAGAGGGTGAAGAGGGCTGGGTGGGTGTGAGCAAAAGGCAAGGCCTGGGGGAACTGGAGAGGGCATGTCCCACCTGAAGGCATTCAAATAAAAAAATGTTAATTCAATAAAGCACACCTGTGTGCATGGACGTGGTTGCCAGTTTTCGTGTTCTGCTTTATTTTACTGGTGGGAAAGCTAACGCATAGGAGGAGAAATGAGCTGTTCAGGTTCTCACTGCAGGTTGTGGGCAGCTAGGACAGAAATCCGAGGCTCCCTGCGGCCAGCCAGTGCAGGTTGTAGTACAGTTATAGAACAGCGGCCACAATCGTGATGTTAAGCCCTGCTTGGAGAAGTCACTGGCACAGATTTCACTCAGTGGGAGGGTCTTTGTTCTGTTATCCATTAAATAGACACAAAGTCCCTCAACACACTCCCTTTTCTGGTACTTGACATCTCCTTTGTCCTTCAGGCTACAACTCCTCACTCTGCTTTGTGAGGCCTTAGCCTTGCCTGAAGCTAGCGGGAGAGTGGCCTCAGGGAGATGGGGCTGGAAAGGAGGGGCTACTCAGGCCAAGGTGGCAGAGCAGGAAGAACCTGTGCTGGCTGCCCTTGAGTTCAGGTGGCAGTCTGTGGTGGACATGAGAGCGGACTCCTGGTGGATTCAACCAGATCCCTCCCACATTCCCTTTCACAGACGCTGGGGTGTGGCCTTCTCTTCTGTTTTGTGCCCCCAGAACACTGCATGGAGTATGAGAGAGAAGCCCCAGTGCAGCGCCAGGAGACCTTCTTATTGCTTCCTCCCTGAGGGATCGTGATCTAACACAACCACTGGAAACCTGTTCCTTCTACCAATTGCAATTGGGTAATTATGATCCTTAACCCCTAAGACTATGGTGAAGTGTTTCGTGTCTGCTTGCGCAGTGCTTGGATTCCTAAGAGCTTGACAAATGCAGGCGGGGCCTGAACCTTTCCACAGTGGCCTGGTCTGCGCCACCCCCAACCACACTGCTCTACCTCAGGCCAGTGTTCCCCACCAAGCCCTGAAGTGAACATTTTCTCCTCACCGGTTACAGTGCATCCAGGGCTCCTGCCACCTGCCAGTCCTCAAAACCTGACTGAGGACTGATAACAGGCAGGGGGTGGGGTGGGGGGGAAGCTAGGATTTGTCAGAATCATTGCATTTGTTGTGTGGCTCAAAGCAGTGTTGCTAGTTTGTATTATATAAGCCTTTGTCCAACTGTGTCCGTCTTGAATTCTAAGGGCAAGGGGTCAGTTTCTTTGATTTACAACCATAGGCCAAAAATACAATACATGGTTTGCCACTGGGGGAGGCGAGGTTCTCCATTCATCCATTTATTTAATGCACAGTCCCTTCTTGATTGCCTATCACTTGCTGTGATTATGGTCTAGCTACGTTACTCACTGGGCTGCGAGAGCTTGCCCACCTTCCTTCAAGGAATGGAATAGGTGGTCCTTATGCCTGGGAAGCTCCTCAAATCAGTTCATATCCCCTATGGTGTCATTCACTAGTTACCCCAATGCTATAAGGGTTTGCAGATGAAAATGAATGCTCTGAAACCAAAAGCTCACATTTTTCCTTAAATGAACATATTAAAAATCAAAACAAAACAAACCCCACTATAATAAGAGTTGAGCCATGTCTCCACCTAGGTCTGATATATACATATTAGGGGGGTGTAAGTGATGTCTTAAATTGATCAAATAGCAAGTGCCAAGGTACGAAGCGGTTTCTCCACAGCAGTTCAATTCTGCTCCCTGATGTGCAGCTGGAGATTACACTGAATCCAGGGCACACTTTAAAACTATTTTCCTCCAGTGACTTAAAAAACCATAAATAAAAAGTTTGAAAAAAATCCTTAATCCTCATCTCCCTAGCTTTACATCCCATTATTCCGAGTAACTGATATGTGTGAAAACACTCTCAGTTTCAATTTAGCTAAACCTCTGACTCCAGGGAACAGCTTTTAAATTGTTCATACAATTCTTATCAATCAGCTGGGTCTGTGTAAAGGAAATAGGAATCTAGAAACGCAAGCACTCCCTCTGTGAAAAATCACTAGGTCTCCTGATCAGAGGAAGATCAGATCCTAGGAAGCCTTTCCTCCAGATTTCGACCATTTCCTGGCTGCTTCATTTTAATCACGACATTGTTGAGCTGATCTATTACTTCACAAATTTCCCGGGCAAGAGTGGGTGTTATTGATGCAAGTCTTAGGAAAGCCCAGTGGCAAGTATTCCCATCATTAGAAACTGATGTTGCAAGCATGCTATGTGCACATAGTAAGACGGGCTTCCTTGGCCAACTGCTCCATCAGATATGCAATCATGGCAATGGCCGGAGTCAAGGCACATACTTTTGGGAACAAATCACGGTATTTTTTATTGGTTTGCTGTATTTTACCCTTATAAAAAAATGGCATCAGAGTTCAAGTTACAGAGAGAAATGAGGAAAACTGGAAATGAGCAGGAAGGAGACCATAAAACCACTCAGACTGGTCATTCAGTGCATCTTTTTATGGTTAGTGGATGTCTATTTACTGCATTCTACTAGGTCATTATTCTTGGGAATAATTCATCTGACAAATTGCCACTGGGTACATTTTCCATCATCAATAAAAAATATGTAGCTTTCATGAGAAGTGCTAGCTGTGGAGGGATGAAACGTATGTGTATTATATCTGCTCTTCCTTTTTGCTATGTACAGTTTGAACACTTTCCTTTCAAACTTTACCTGATTGGACACAGACCTTATGAGATTTATATTAGCTGGACTATAGAGGAAATTCACCCACATCTGAATAAACTAGATGACTGCAGTGTAGCTCTCGGGTTGAAACTAGCTCTCTCATTCTACTGGCTTACTTAAATCAAGAGAATATTTAAGGTATAAAATTGGCAAGGAACTTACCAAAAGAGACTAAAAGATATAGGTAGGTAGGTAAGTAGATACACACACACACACACAATCAACTTATTGAGGTATAAATTACATACCATACAATGTACTCATCTGGAGAGTACAATGCATTTTTTTGGACAAGATCTTTAGCCTTGGACCTTTAGCCTTATAGAGCCTAATAGAGACCAAAGATATCAGGGAGAGCTCCTAGCTCACCCTCCTCCATACTGCAGCTCAGAAAACTGAGCCACGCCACCCAAATGGACAGTGGTAAAGTAGGGAGGTGATGCTCAGTTTGGAGGTGCTAATAAAAACCAGCCCACTGATTTGGCCATTATGAATAGGAACTCATCCTTTTGCGGGGAGGGAGAGGAAAGACTTTGTGTTGTAGCCTGTGTACAGACAACAACCCTGGGTTCCTGAACAATTGAAAATGAACACCCAACTGCTGGCTGCAGAGTGCAGGAAAGGAAGCGAGGGGGAAGTGTCTTTGGAACAGGGGTGTTAAGCAGGATGAAGGGCTATGCTGAATGAAGGGCAGAGAGAGTTTACCGAAGAGCGGGAGTCTGAGGTGTTAAAGTAATTCCAACCAATGTTAACGTCTGGAGGCTGATACATAATTTATAAATGACTTTTTCAACCGCTTCCTCTAGCAACAGGAGCTGTTATTATCACATCGATTTTCAAATTAAATGTTATGGAATTTTCTTGCTTTAATGAGAAGGCAGATCCAACTGGTAAATAAAGTAATGATTAAAGCAATTAAAAGAGTGAAAATGAGAAATGAAGTAACAATACTCCTATTGCTTAACCCAAATAGGCAGGTTTTGCTGATTTACTAAAAAGATTCATGTTTATCTTGAGGTAAACATATTGAGAAGCAATGCTCACTAGGAATAAACCTGCCCTTTGGGAAGAGAGGAAAAGTCAATTAATAATGTTATTTGTTTAAAAATCTGTGTGCACCTGGGTATCATTTGTCCTCCAGCTGAGAAACCAAAGACAACTTCTTTTTATTGCTTGTGGTCAAACAGCAAGTTCATCTTGCCATGGGATGATCAAACGGCCAGCCTCCCCCGGCTTGAGGAGGTTTGCCTTTCACTTTCAACTTGTTCAATCATCATTAACTCTGAAAAATGTCACATTCCATTTGTGCAATGAAAATTTCACCACCGGTGACCGTTTGGGTGAAGTTTTTGTAGGCGAGGCCCTAAATCTTGCAGAGCACCTCACACATTCTCAAGGTCATTTGCCTCGTTTCCTTGTTTAATGACAGTTGACAATGGTCCTGGAGTCTGTCTGCGGCCCAACAGAGGCAACTTTGAAGAAACCTCTCTGGGACAGAAAGGATTCACTGAGTGATTCGGCACATGCGTGTTATTGGAGAAAAACTAAGCACTGTGTGCAAGTGTGTGTACGTGTGTGTTTGCACTTGTGTGCATGCACACATACACACCCTCCTTTGTTATATATTATGCACACATGCACTGGGGTTTTTACCAAGCAAAAGTCAAAGTCTTTACTCGGGAGATCCTAGGAAAGAAGACCACTGGATGCAGCCCATCTGAAGCAGGGTTTCCTTACTCTGGGATGCCAGCCTCCCTGAAGAAGCTGCAATATCAACTTGGGGAGGTTCCAAAAAGTTTCCGGAAAGGAGAAACAGGCTTCTTTTTAACTTTTGCTATTGGGCTTGAGAAATCTTCATCTCCTTTGTTTATCATTTAATTCTATTTCCCCCTCTGCAGAAAGTTCTGGAATGTAAATCCCAGTGAGTGTGGCATAGGGCCAACTCTCTGATGGGCTCTACAAATATGAATTTCTGAAAGTTGATGTCAAGCAGCAAGACAGCTAAATTAAGAGGTCACTTGATCCAGAGTCTTAAAAAAAGCAAAGATTGGGGCAAGTCAAATTAATTTTGTGCCACTTGGCAAGCAAGTCATAGCTAAAACAGGCCCCAGTTATAGGTCCTGATTAAATTTTCCAGGTCAGAACCAAGGGAATGTATATACGGAGCTCTCCAGAGCCTTAGTGCCAAGGCGTTAATACACTGTTTTAAATAGTCTCCACGAAGGGGGTCTTGATTTCCATCTCTAGTTTAAGGCCAAAGTTTCACTGGGTCAGCTGCTGAAATAAGGAGAGGGTTACCAGCAGGTCTAGATTATAGGCACAATGTCTTGGTCTCTTTCAACTAGCTCTGGCTCATAATATATTAGAATACTTATTGTTGCCAATATCCAGTTTTTAATTGAGTAGTAGAAGTGGAGGGTAGGAGAAGGGGCAAAAATGATCAAATGATTTTTTCCAACACTCCCAGCAAATACAAGACCAGACCCTGGGTCTAAATAAGAGTCTTGTGGCTCCTAAAACATGAAAGAGAACGTCCTGCCATTTTAATGGCTGGGTTGACAGCACCATTTTTAAGTAAAGAGGTTCCAATACTAGGTTATTAGGTGAAAAAAGCTTGTGTATAACTTCTGAGGAGATTTTTTTTAATTCAAATACTTGCCCATGTACCTGGTATTCTAAGTGCTTTATAAATATTAGCTCATTTAATTCTCGTAGTAATTCCAAGAGGTGAAATAACTTCCCTAAGGTCACAGAACTATTCAAACCCAGGAAGTCTGGGTCTACATCCATTATACTATTCAGCTATATTTTTTCATAAAGAAAAATATTTTCAGAATATGCAACCCAAATGCCCATTTATCTGTTGCTTCAAGATGGGCAGATGGTGCGCGAAGAGAAAAGTGTTTATCCGTTTGCTCCACTTCATAGGGATGTAAAACTGGAGATCAGGTCTCTGAACCTCCCCTTTCTCCTCACGTGGATTTCTTCTGCTCTCTTCTATCTCGTGGAAGTCACCTTTCTACTGTTGGCTCCTGGGTGAGCGAGGTGAGTGCTCTGTCTGTGTCACGCATACGCATACGCACACACACATACACACACGCTCTCACACAGAGCTATTACTGTGCTTCAGTGAAGCTGCACAGGGTTTGTGATCTGGGCATAAAAGCAGACATCATTTGCTCATTAGAGCTAAGTTTTCAGGACATGCCCCAATTACTGACCTCCACTAACGGCCTGGGTTTGCGCTCGACTGCAAACCTGAAGTGGCAGAGTTCACAGTAGCTGGTGTTTGAGGACGACAGCCAGTGCTCCAGGCAGCTCCGGTGAATTGTCCCCAAGGTGCCCGTACATTCACATGGAGAGAGCAAGTCCTCTTGGCTGCTGCCCTCGTGGCAGATCCTGCACATTGGCCGGTCATTGAAGGGGCTGCAAGAGAAGGAGGGGCACCTGCTGGTCACTGGGCTGGAAACCACTGCCAAATGGATGGTCCTCTGGCTCTGTGTCCTTTGGACCCTCCGCAGTGCAACCACTCAGAATAGACACCTGCTTTAAAACTCTACATCCACGCTCACATTCAGCAGTGGGGGCCAATACCGGGGTCCTTGGGTGTCTATTTTTCCCGATACAAAGAAATAGGGGGTAGCCAAGAGCAAAGTAGCTGGGTGTGGCCCAGGATCAAAAGTGAGTGAAAATGAGCAGCGTGTTATTTTTGCCCTGGACCTAGATGTAGTTCAGGCAAACTACCAATCAAAAATAAAAACCATCCCTCACCATTAAGAACAGAAATTGTTTTGAAATGACACCAACTGTAGTTTCTAGACAAATTGCATCTTTCGAACCAGGCCAGGACACTTTTGAACACTCAGAGGTTCCTTTCAATAGGGTGGGAGAATGAGAGGAGGGATGTTAACTGGCAGCCAACCCTGAAGCTGCCACACAGAACTGCAGTCTGAGCCAGGGCACAAAGCTGAGTGGCAGGTCTGTCCCTTGAGCTTTCCTAGGATGGTCTCTGGGACGCTAAGGACACTAACCTGAAAGCCAGTATGTCCTACCAAGGTGGCCTCCATCTGGAGTTCTGCCTTTAATTTGGAAAAACCATTCCTGCACATTTTGTGAAGGCACACAGCATAGTGGTTCATGAGGCAGGCTCTGGAGTCCAGCTGCCTGGGTTCGAATCTCAAGCCTGCTGCTTACCAGCTCGCTAACTTTGGGCAAGTAACGTGATCTCTCTGTACTTTAGTTTCTTCATGTCTAAAACGGACACAAAGAAGAATGCCTTCCTCATATGGTCACTATGAAGATGAGAAAAGATGGTCCGGATTAGAAGTTTAGAACAGGGAACAACATGTAGTAAATGCCTAGTTAATGCTAACTACTTTTACACGTAGAAAAACTCAGGTCAGGGAAAATCAAATAACATGGCCCTCATCATATAAGTCAGTGGCCAATGGAAGGCTCAAACTAAGATGGCCTCACTTCTCAATGGATATTGTGCCCTGCAAGAGGACTATCCCTCTCTGATCAATGCCATCTTATATTGCTCGAGCTGTCCTTTATTGGGCATGAGATTTTAAAATATGTCATCATTGTATATGCCAACTCAAGAACCAGGCTCTTTATCCACCTTCCCCTGCCTCTTCCCATCTCCCAAAGATGACTCATGCCCACCACTCTCTTTGACACCACATTTGGTCCAAATGGAAATGCTGCTGTTTCCCAAAGGCCTTTCTGGTGATGATCTTGGGAATGAGTGGAGGCGAAAAGGGGATTGAAAGAGCAAAAGATCTCCTTCCAACTTGCCCAAAAGACCCACTCATGCTCCGGGGCGGGAAAAGAAAGTTTCAAGAGTTGGGTTTTTTCTCTCATTATTCCTGGCCTCCGTTATTCACACTCAGCCAAATGCATGTAAAACTCTCAAACTTCTGGTTTACGTTTCTGCGTGGTAGGAGGACAAGTAAAAATGCCTGATAAACACACATGCATGCCGGCTCACAGCTCTCAGTCATTTCAGCTCTGCAGCCTCTTCTTCCTGATCAAATGAAGTGTTTGACAGCTGCAAGCGTGATGGGCGCACATGCAGTTATCTGTCTCAGTTCACGGAGAAGCAATGATGCTCACTGCCTCACTGTATTCTGAGTCCTAACTAATTGTTAGGAGCTTTTTAAGAGGTGGAAAAATACATACAGTACTGACTTTTCTTCTATTTCTTCCCTTTGCAATAGCTGCACAGATTGTAAGTAGAAGGCACATGGGCAATGTTTACAACATACGTGGGTATGTGAGGCCATGTCTGGTGGCTACCACGTCCAGGCTGGGGGCAACAGCAAATGCTGTGATGCCACCAGTAGTCTTGCTGCAGGTGCATGTATGGATTTGTGGGCCGAGGAGCTGGCTGAATTGCTCAGACCAAGGTAAGTGGTCAAGGCGTGAGTGACTGACCCTAAGTTTCAGGGTCAGAAGTGTCAGTGCTGATATCTGGGGGCAAGTCCAGTGTGATACACATGTTACATTCGTAGGTCAAAGTCCCACTTACCCATTCTGAAAGAAAGCTGGAGAAGCCACGGAGTGCTTACTGGCTGGGCAGCCTGTAGCTCTCAGTCTGCCATTGGGCAGCTACAGTCCAGGAGGAGACCTCCAGAGACAAAGTGTGGCCTGGATGAGCTGTCTCCAGGCTGTTCAGAGCCTTCAGCCAGGCTTTGGTTCATCACTCAGGGAAGACAAGCTGTGGGGGTTTTAACAATGGTACTTCATAGGGCAGGGTGTATGTGAAGGATCAGGGGTGGGGCTCATGGCGAGTGAAGGAGGGGGCAACAGAAGAGGCCCCCAAGTGGGGATGTGCCAGGGAAGAGACTCGCCCGGGAAGTCACCCTGGGCAGTGTTCCCATCAGGTGGCGCTGATTAGCATGCACACCAGGAATGTCACTTCAAAAGTTTTCCCCACAAATCCAATCACTTTAAATCAGGTGCTTCCTTCATTCTACTCTAACAAAGGGCTACTTTGTTAGCGCCTGGAGACAACAAGGGTGTAATTACCGTCACAATGTCAAAATAACAAATGTAAAGCAAGCGACCCTGCGTCTTGTGGGATCCTTCCCCACCTGGCTCTCTGCACGTGTGACTTTAAGTGGAAAACTCGACAATTTTAGCTTTACATCCCATTGCTATAGAAACGACAATGACGGAACTTGTGGAGTCTTTTTTTTCCTCCAGCATCTCCTCTCACCTGACACAAAGACCTGAGCACTAATTACATTCCCTTTAGCATTTTCCCTCTGACAGAGAGTTCTCCGGATCAATTACGGATTCATTTATTTTAATTGTGGTACTACCTCTGGGTGGCAAGAGTCCGCACTACTGTTGACAGCAGCTGCCCGTCCTTGGCTGAAACTTGCATGACATACTGTGGCTGCCCATTCACTAGGCTGCCACAATCCTCCACGGTCTTCACCACGGGTGCAGCCGAGCTGGTGCAGTCTGGCAGCACTTCGGGCAGGTGACTGCAGCGGCTGGTTGTCATGGTAACAGACAGCAATTACTCTGCTAATGGCTTCCACATTCATACAGGATTTCCATCTAAGAGAGATCAGAAAACAGTTTATTTGGGCAGGGTGGTTAATAGAAAATGGAGAATTACAGGCCACCAACATCATGTCATTATTTAATATAAATAACAGGGTTGGCCTAGACATGGCACATTATCTTGTTACTGCTTAATACGCACGCACGCACACACATCCCACAAGAAACAGTGGATGTGGTTATGAACGAGACAGCGAGCGTGTGGGTGTACATAAACATTTAGGATCCCCGCTCTTGGAGAGGGGAGGGAATGGTGGCTCTGAAGCCAGATCTGCAGAGAAGATAAGCGGTTCTCCCGTTCTGTGTCAGAGAAGCAATAAGTCTTTGATGACACTCTCTAAAAGTTACTAGAATCATTATTAAAACTGTTCACAACTATTTTTTCTTGTAAGCAATTTATTTTCCATGCAGCTTCATTCTGGGATATTAAGATTTAAAAAAGAGAGGGAAAGAAAGAAAAAAAGAAAAACAAATTTGGCCAAGTAGCACCTTCTAGGACAATATTGGCCAAGCGCAAATCATTCAATTTATGTACCACCTTTCTGACTTTTGCCATACCTGTGTCCCATAAGCCAATTATCTACTTAATATGTCTTGAAAATTAACTTCTTTTAAAAACTTAGCCTATCTTAGCATTGTCTTAAATAAAGTTATTCAGAAAATGATGAGTTTGATGAGCTTGTTATATTTTTTCCTAATGGACATTACAATAAATACAGTAGAGGACACCGCATCATCACTGGAGAACACTGGAAAAGGCAAGAAAGTGATGAGATCTCTACCACCTACTAAAAATAATCCACTCTTACTAAGGGCCTTACTTCCCTGACACATAATCTATCATATAGATTGCAAGGAATTCTGTTCCTGATCTGTGTACTACAGGCTTGAATTTGACCTCAAGTTCAAAGCATTCAGAACTACTGGAGTGAGGAACCCCACTGCATCCAATAATAGGTCTGCATATGATGCATAAGAAATAGAAGCTTTTACAGAAACTTGCAGGAGGAATTATTTATGTCTAACGGGGAGAAGATACAGTTTCACAGCCCATAAGGGCAGTTTCTGCTCTTGCTCACCTCAAGCTCCTGAGCCGGACACAGCCTGGGCTCGGGAGACAGTGGCAGGATTGGCTGATGGACTGAATGCATGTCAATGACCAGTCTGAGTGGTCAAGGACCCGAGTCCAAATAAATCTGTCCCCCAACCCCATGAGGATTTTTGGAATTCCTCAAAGGATTGTTTTCTCCCAGATATTTGTCTCTGCTTATTACATTTTACTTGACTCCTACTGGTCTGGGAAACAGGATCTTCCCAACTTCCAGAACAATGTGCATTAACTGGACATTCTCAGGATGAGAATGTAGTGTTTCCAGATGAACTTGAGCTGACACTGTCCCTCCCAATAAACACATATCAGAAGGGCTGACTGTCCAAGATAATTGGATGGGAACGGAATCCCCGCCTTGCTGCTGAGGTGTCTGGCTGGCCTTGCTCCAGCATGCTCCCTTTCCGGTCCTCCCTGGCTGCCACAAGTCCTCTCATGGTCTGCACCCTGGCCCCTCCCAGAGCCCTTTGGAACGCAGCAGGGGCAGAGGCAGGGCTGCCCCTTCCATGCCAATGTCACGACTCTGGTGGGCTTCTCAACCACCACGTACTGAGCATTCAAGGAACATAGTCGGATAATTAGCTGGCACCGTTTTGCTTTTTAAATAGAATTTGTTGCTTTTTTTAACACTGCAAAAGCAAGAAGTGTATGTTACAGAAGGTACACACAAGCACTAAGAAAACAATAAAACTCACACATCATTCCACCACTTGGATAACAAGTGGTGGATATCTTTTTAATTTTTGGCAGGGTTGGCAGGGAGGAGCTGATTTGTAGCTGGGGCCAGATAGCTTTTCTTTTTTTCCTTAAACTGAGTTATGGTAGCTCTCAGGCTACAGAACAAAAGGATGTTCAAAGATCATCTTCTAAAACTATGTCTAATTCCCCTCCCCTGATCTGCTCTTATAAAACCCCATTGACATGATTTTAAATTCTCATAACGCCTCGTAGTCACAAAGTGTAACTTCCTGGCACAGCTCTCTTGCTTCACAACGCGGCCATAGATTAAGAGCCAGGGGTGTGTTGGCAGGAAAAGCAGACACAGTGACCTTCTTGCCGCATGGAATCATTATGTCTGGGTGCACTCTGACAGTCTATTTTGGGGTTTTGCATAACTCCAACTCAGAGGGCCAAATGCTCCCTCCCTACACTCGATGGAACTGGAAGGAGGAGGGGAAGAGTGCACAGAGTGTGAAAACGAGACCAGGGTGGTCAGCAGTTAGGCTACCCTGAGTGAAGGGACTGTCACTCAGGCACATGATATCCCCAATTCACTTATAACCTGGATTAAGTCCTCATCAAAGGAAGTAGTTCTAAAGTCTGAACTAAATCTGCAGTAAAATGCCCTTAAAACAGTTCTAGAAGTAGAGTGTCCTTTAAACTTATTTTATATCTGGAATTTCACTTCTGGATGATAAACTTCATTTCATTTCTCTTCTGAAAGGCAAAAGGGATGTTAACAGCCATCTGATCAGTTTATTCCATTCATATCGGGTCCCAGGCACTGAGTTGGGCATAAAGGAACAAAAGCACCTCTACATTGCCTTCTTCTGCAAGCAAGCCCTGGCACTTTTCTCTTGTGCCATCTCTGCAGAACCTTGCACCAATCTAGGACCTGACTGAATTGATACTCCAGTCCAGCACTCACTGAAGAATACACCAGCATATCCACTGACCACCACACACGGAATAACCTTGAGATACTAAGACTGGCATGTCAGTGACGAGTCCTCACACTCCTAAAAGACCATGTCTTGAATTGAAATTGAAGTGGGAGGGATTGTACAGAGCATGGGCACCTTTGATCAGGGTGAGGAGGGTTGAGTTGGTTCCAACCCCAGAAGAGTGGATCTAATCATCTACTCAGGTGGAGGAGGAAAGAAGGGAGCATATTCTCCTCAATCTCAGTTGAAAGGAAGCTCACAGGCCTAGATCCAGACATGGGCAGGAGTGGGCCTCTGCAGGCTGCATGCACCAACTGGCATGCATATGTTGCACCTGGGGCAGTGACAAATGGCCCACTGCATTTCCCTGTCTCATTCAGAGCCACCTGGGAAAACAGCAGGCTGTTGCTGTGGATGCTAGAAAGAGCTGAGCTGTGGGTTTGCAGCCTAGCACTGGTCTTCCACTGATCTTTCTGCAGAATTTCAAGCACCATTTGACCGCTTTCTTATCAATACTGCTGCTCTTGAGGGAAAGCAGCTACCTAGTCCACCCAAGAATTCTGCTTTCTGGGCTCTCTCAGGACAAAAACACAATGCTGGGAGGGAGTGGTGTCTGTAAACTTGAAACCTCAAATTGCACTGGTAGGACAGGTCCTTTGTTGGCCAGGCTTGACACCTCATCTAATTTCTTTCTCAGGCTGAGAATAAAACATAATTTGGCACTGGCCAAATTCAGCTGCACACAGTGGGAGGAGTGGGACTAGGTGGACGAGAGGGAGACAAGAAAAATGGTGGGAGGGGCTAAATAAATGAAAGCCTGATCAGACAACTGTTAAGACAAAAAGTCCTGTTAGCCTATGACCCTTTAAAGGACAGAGTACAGGTTTTACAAAAGCAAGGACCCAACCGGACTGCAGCTAATCGTTGCTGCGTTTCTGAACAGGCTGCCATTGGTAAATGATTTCCATGGGAACATGGCTGGCACCGTGAGGATGCGTCCAGAGGATGGCGGGGAGGGGAAGGGAGTGAGCTCTCTCGCCTCAGTGCCGCCTGAACCCCCCACCCCAGAACCTCCATGAAGATCACAGAGTTGTGAGAAAAAGCTGTGTTCTCAGAGGCAGGACACTCAGCCTGTGTCCTGGCTCACCATTCACCAGGGGAAATCACTCGGCCTCTCAGCCTGCTGAGATTTCTTGTATAGCTGAAATAAGGGTACTAATACTTCCGGAGCCACCTCATCTGATTGTTTGTGAGGCCTAAAATAAGATAATACAGGCGAACATGCTTTGTAAATTGGAATGAGCCCCGCACAGAGAAGGCTGCATTTTATGACTATGTTAACCTCAATTCCTGCTCTTTTTCTGGCCTGGGCTGCATCTCATTTCTGTCTTTGAAAACTCTCTTCCCCCATAGCTGGCTAACTTCTACCATGCTGTACTTTTGGATGGCACTTGAGCTCTGACATTGCACCACTCCATCTCCCTCGGCAGGGGAGCACAAAGGGAGTCTCATCCTTGCACACACACTTCTCCGCATTCTCCTGAGCCCCGTCCTCTCCAGATCCCTGAACCCAGGTTTCACTTTTCCCTGAAAATGTTTACCAAAGATATAGGATGAAAACCTGCTATTATGTTTGAGATTCTTGGGCCTATCTGTTACAGCAGCTACTGTTATCTTAGTTTATCTGGCGTGTGATAAATACACTAGAAAACAAAATACAAGTGACTGCCAAGTGTCTCTCCGGGCCGGCTTCTATGAGAACTGTTATTTTCAGTGCCAGGTCAACTTTAATCTCTTAGATCTAGAATGAGAAGGCTATTTTGGGGAGGAGTCTGTTATGCTGGCATCTCTATTTGGGTATGAACATTACTTATGGAAACAACAGCATAAAAGTGTGTGTGCTGGCTGGCACTTGCCAGGTCATGCGGGCTGCCTGGGCAGTGGTCTGAACAGGCCCATGCTTGGAGGGGCAGTCTGGAGCAAGAGTGAACCTCCAAATTTGACCCTAAGGACAATTCTAGAGATTTTAAGAAGTAGGCTCCTCAGGTCCCAATATGTCCTGGAAGGGTCCTGCGTCACCTCCACAACCAGAGTTTCAACAAAGCAAATCAAAGAAGCAAATTAATTTATTCATTCTTTCATCCCTTCAAACAAATATTTTTTTTCCTGCAAGGGAAGATTTGCCCTGAGCTAATGTCTATTGCCAATCTTCCTCTTTTTTTTCCCTCCCCAAAGCCCTACTACATGGTTGTGTACATCTAGTTGTAAGTCCCTCTAGTTCTTCTATGTGGACCACCTTAGCATGGCACCTGACAGATGCGTGGTGTGGTTCCGTGACTGGGAAACAAACCTGGGCCGCCGAAGCTGTGCGAGTGCACAACTTTAACCACTAGACCATCAGGACTGGCTCCAGACAAATATCTTTTGAGAATTTACTAGGTATTCTTTGGAAGTTTCTGGTGTTGCAGGGTCCAGCCATGTCAAGTCTTACTTTATGTTTCCCAAGGAAAAGCATAGGCGACCAAATCGTCTGGAGTGTTCCCCAGACCCTCTCCGGGGCTGCAGAGCCATGCAGACATGGCACCTTTCCACTAGCAGTCATGCCCTTGCTAATTCAGAGGACCACCCAATGCCATAAATTTGGGGGAATGAAACTGCAGAACTATGGAATGGCTGGATGTCTTTATGCTCCCACAGAGCTGCGCATCATTAACACTGGTCCAGGATTCAGAAGCCTGACTTTAGTTTTACATGAACAAATCTACTTCAAAAAGGATTTCTAAAATGTCCCTTAGCCTTCTGTGAAGGGCTGCATACTCAGGGAGCCAGGCCTCCTCTAATGAGACCAATGAATGGGCGAGGCAAGTCGGTCAGTGATTGAAACGGGAAAAAATAGCAATAATGGCCTGTCCAGGAACTTTCCCCTTGGAGTGAGATTTTCAGACTGAATTCTAAGAACAGTATCTGAGAATAGGACTGCTCTTTGATAGAACATTTCCCTGGCTTTTCAGGCATGTTATAACCAGACAGTGCCCTGCATGCACGATGAACTGACTTAGAGAACCCTGAATGTTCAGAGAAAATGCAGGCAGGCAAGAAATCACACACTGACCTTCCTTTCCAAAGAAAATGGAGCAAACGACTAATTTCAAAACCATTAACATCTAAAAGCGGCATATTTCTTTGGAGAACAGAGCACAAAGGCTCTCCAAGGAGATTGCTGGGACGTGATTACCAGCAACATTTAAGTTTTCAAAAACATGCCAAGGAGGCTATTCACCAAGAATGTGTAGCGGCAAAGTAGCTGCTTCATTAAACTTAAATAGCCGCGGCAGAGCTGTGCTTACAGACCCACGCCACCAAATTATACATTTCTTTTCTGGATGCTTCACTGACCTCATTATGTGGAGCGGAGAGTTTGTCATTCCAAATAAAGTGACCATCCAAGTCTTTATAAACATGTCCATCAGGTGCTTGATGAGTCTGCAGAGTGAAACTCTGGCTGGCCCAATGAATTTTTAAAAAAATACGTCTCTTTTTGTTGTCTCATTATTCTCCGCTATGTGCCTATCGTCACACTAACACAGCAGAGTAAGCAGGTGAAACGCCTGTTTCTGAGCATCAAGCAGGTTTTGATTTGGAGGTAATGGTATTTTCTTGAGGAATGTGTAAATGCCAACGGGGAACCAAGGGAAAAAAACCCAGACCAGCACCCGGCAAGTTGGATCCGGAGAGTTACAATAACACGTTCCCAGTGTACTATCTGAAAGTTATATCCAGAGTGATTTATCATTTCCCATCCACGTTATTAATTCTGATTCTCAGCCACAAGAAATATCAGGAGTATCAGACTAATCTTTTTTTCTCATTTAAAATTACTATATTTTCTCCTCAGCTAGGTAAAATCCTCTAGGTCTGCTGAAGGCAAATCAAATAACAATTATCTATTTATACATATTTTTTCCCCTCAAGAAGTACTCATTTTAATTCAGATTTTGGAGGCTATCCATTTTTTTCATTTAATTTTAATTATATAGATGAAAATGGCAATTAAAAATCCCACAACAACCCTATGTGTTCAAAGACACAGGGACAGCTGAATTACACCTGTAAACAACAACTGGCTCCCACACACGGAGCCCCGCTGAGCCAGGGGAGTGCGAGGGAGAGCGGAGCTGCACGGATGACTTCTGGAGGCGGCTCGGGAACAATAAGGGCACATCAGAAAAGTTTAAAGGTCAAGTTTAAAAAAATAGAAGGGAGCAGGCAAGACAGAACGAGATGTTCATGGACATTAGTTGGAGATGAAAAATAAAAGTGTATTCTTCAAATGATACTCAGCGTGCCCACTGCCAAACAGCTACCTGTCCTGCACGAGGACAGGTATGGAGGGTACTGCATGCTGACCAGGATATCTGATCACACAGGAGAAAAACATTTCAGCGACAATGAGAGCTGAATACGCTCTAAGAAGCAGAAGTTTCCGATTTGTCAAGTTCACATGCATTTTCTACCAGCATCCAAGTGAATGTCTACCATTAAGGAAGTGGGGGTTCATCCCAAGTTGTACCTTACTGTATTCTGTACAAACAGCCCAGTACCAGTTATACAGATGTGCTAATTCTTTTTTTTTCCCTCAGAAGATTAGCCCTGAGCCAACATCTGCCAATCCTCCTCTTTTTGCTGAGGAAGACTGGCCCTAAGCCAACATCCATGCCCATCTTCCTCTACTTTATATGTGGGACGCCTGCCACAGCATGGCTTGACAAGTGGTGCCATGTCCGCACCCGGGATCCGAACTGGTGAATCCCGGGCCGCCGAAGCGGAACGTGTGCACTTAACCGCTGTGCCACTGGGCTGGCCCCTAGATGTGCTAATTCTTAACCCCAGCCTCCTACATCCTAGAATAAAGCCTGCAGCCTATTTTAAGCCAGGGTTCCTTGGGGCTTTCCCCGTCGGCACTTCACCAAGACCACGGCAGGACGCAGCCTTGCCCTCCCACAGCACAGTGTCCAAGCTCTGCATTCCACCAGGCTCGCGGGGCCCAGGCCTCCTTGCAGTGCTTTCAGGTCCGAGAGGCCCCAAGAGCCTTGGCTGCGTTATCCTGGATTTACACACAAGGATAACCAAGGTAACTCTGCTTGCCAAAGAATGTCAAGGCAAGCGCAGAGTAAAGACTAAAACTCTCTGGCTTTTGCTTTTCAGCCCTGTCTAGCATTATAGGCAGACTCCCTCTCATATGTGTCATATCTCCCAAACCCCGCTGGTTCTTTCACACGTGGTCTAGAGACCTGTCAGAGTCTCTGGGTGTTTTTGCTTTATCTTTGTACATATTTGGCTTTGGATTCAAAATGGGTCCTCGGGGAGCCTTTGAGGGAGAGGGGACAGAGCCCTGGTTTTGGGTCAGGGAGTCGCTTATCCACGGAAGAGACACTTGGTGCTGAGCCCGGGTTTCCTCCCTGACACTGAGGACCTGGGGTAGGTGTGGGTCTGGCACTTAGAAGACACTTAGAAAACAGGTAGTGCTTAAGACTGGACTGCAGTGAGGTCATCTCGCAACAGCCAGGGCCAGGCTGAGGTGAGCTCCTTCCAGATCCTACCTCTAGGTCACCTTGCCTAGCCCACCAGCTCTGCGTCTTCCTGGCTACCCTCCCACCTCCCCAAGTAAACATCCCATGGGGGCAGAACTGCTAACATCCGCTTTGACAGTCTTGTGTAAACACAGGTAAACAGCACAGAGGTGTCCCCTGGAATTACTCTTCTCGGCCCTTAGACACTGCTCTGCTGCCCCTCCACCATACACATACACACATACGCACACAAACCACAGATTCACAGTTGCACATCTGGGATTCTTGTGGACCATGAAATTGGTGAGGAACGAGGCCTCCTCCTTCTTACTTCCTACTTACCTCAATGTAAAGCACTTTGAACTCCTTCAAAGGAAACTCTGAGGAGTTACTTTTCCTAATTGGATCACATACCCGCCTCCTGAACTCACTCAGCGGCCTGTCCCAGCTCACTGTGCATCTTGACTTTGGCGGTTGCGTCAGTCCCTGCATCTTACAAAGCGTCCACTTGTTGGAGCTTTGGCTTCGTCTGGACTTGTTCAGCGTCAAGACCAGCCTGCTCTCTCCCCAAGTCTCCTGAGAGCCGAGTGTATAAAGCCTGTTAGAAATGCCCCAGTGCATCAGCTTACATGGAGGGCTGTCTTCCCGCAGAATGTCCCCTTAGGCCCCTCAACCACCCAGAAGGAAGATCCTGAATCAAATATCTAGTCTGTTCATTTCTTTGTATATCCAGCCCTGCCAAAAACAACAGGTGAGGTTCCTTAGCCTGATACAGACTGTTTGATAGAAACAAAAACAACTCTGTATTGACAATGAATTAAAATAGTATCTAAGACAAAACAACTAAATATCATACAGAGGTCTACCTTTACTTTTAAATTTTCATCTGATGGTAGTTTTCCTTCCAAACAGACGAAAAAAAATTACACTATTAATAGCAGTAGTGAAAGTGTATTTTTCTATTTTCATAGCACTATTCCTTTTCCACTCTCTAAGTGCTTAATAAATACAGTGAGTCTTTACTGTCTTCCAGGGTGAAAATAACACTTATACCCCCACGGAGCTCATTCATTTGCTTTACGGGCTAAAAAATCTCTGGTGTGTCACAAATTAACACAATGTTCCTGAGGACTGTGTTTTATTCTTGAATCTCCAATTTCACTAATAAATGTGAAAAACACATGTAGCTAGGTAAGTCCCTGGAGACGAGCCACTGCAAATGCTGAAGAAAGCAAGTTATTCCAGCTAAGATCAGCATTCACTTTCACATCAGAAACTATTCGTTTCCCAAATTCTCCTCCAATTGCTTGATGTAAGGCAATGAAATTGGTTTCTAGTGATTACCCCCAAAATCTAGCAAAACTAGTTTATTTAAGAAATGTTTTTTTAAAGCTTGGCACCTGAGCTAACATCTGTTGCCAATCTCCTTTTTGTTTCTTCTTCTTCTCCAAAGCCCCCCAGTACATAGTTATATATTCTAGTTGTAGATCCTTCTGGTTGTGCTACGTGGGATGCCACCCCAGCGTGGCTTGATGAGCAGTGCCAGGTCTGCACCCAGGATCTGAACTGGCGAACCCCAGGCCACCGAAGTGGAGTGCGCGAACTTAACCAGTCAGCCACGAGGCCAGCTCTTCTCCCCCTTTTTTTAAAATAAAGAATATCTTCAAAACAATAAGGAAAAAAACATAAAATTTTTGATCATCAGATAACGACCTCTTTCTAGTTACAGCTCCAATGGACCCTTACTACTGTCTCTGAGAGAGACTTTTATTCTTTTCCTTAATACTTTTATCACGAAAAGTCTCAAAGAAATAAAGTAGAGAGACTACTATAGTAAACCCACATATACTCTATCATCCCAATATAACAATTAATCAAGATTTTGCCACACTTGTTTTTCCCTCCCTCCATTCTTCCCTTCCTTCCTCCTTTCCTATTAAGATTTTTAGGGGCTGGCCCAGTGGCATAGTGGTTAAGTTCGTGTGCTTTGCTTCGGCAGCCCAGGGTTTGCAGGTCTGGATGCTGGGCGTGGACCAATATAACAGTCATCAAGCCATGCTGTAGCAGCATCCCATGTATAAAAAAATAGAGGAGGACTGGCATGGATGTTAGCTCAGACACAATCTTTCTGAAGCAAAAAGAGGAAGATTGGCAAAAGATGTTAGCTCAAGGCCAATCTTCCTCACCAAAAAAAAAAAAAAAAATTTTAAGCAAATCTCAGAAATTAAATCACTTTACCCCTACATACTTCAGTACAAATTTATAAAAACATGGACATTTTGGGGCTGGCCTGCTGGTGTAGTGGTTAAGTTAGCACACTCTACTTTGGCAGCCCAGGGTTCGCCAGTTCGGATCCTGGGCATCAACCTAGCACTGCTCATCAAGCCATGCTGAGGCAGTGTCCCACACAGAAGAGCTAGAAGGACACGCAACTAGGATATACAATATGTACTGGGCCTTTGGGGAGAAAAAAAAAAGAAAAAAAAATTGGACATTTCTTATATAACCACAAAGCCATTATTACACATAACAAATGTAATTATTCCTTTGTATCATCCAATCCCCAAACTGTATTCAAATTTCTTCAACTATCTTGAAAAATCTTTTATGGTTGGTTTGTTTAAATGATCCAAACAAGGTGTAACATTTGTATGTTATGTCACTTAAGTCCCTCTTACTTGCACACAGCTACCTCCCTGTTTTTCCCCATGCAATTGTCTTGCTGAAGAAACTTGTATGGGGCTCCTCTTGAACCCGGTTCCAATAGCCACATTCTTAATTTGTTTTCTTGTGGTATCATTTAACTTGTTCATCTATCCCCTGTATTTCCTGGAAACTTATGGATCAGCTTGATTAAGTTCAAGTTCAGCTCTTAGGTAACAATAGCTCATAGGTGGCACTGAGTACTTCTCATTGCATCACAGGACGGGACACCTAATGTGTAGCCTGCCCACTTTCAGTGTGTCCAGGTGACAGCAGCCTTATTCCTTGATTGTGAACCTCCTCATCAACATTTCTGATAATCTAATAATTGCATCCAGTGATAACAGTTGTTTGAATCAATTATTTCATTTGGGGGCTACAAAATTATGCTTTTCCAATTCTAACCTCCTTCCCACATTTAGTAGCTGGAATTCTCACATAAAGAAGAACTATCCTTCATCAACCAGGGCAATATGTTTATCGTGAAATACAATTTGCACAGAAGAAGCAGGATCACTGCTTACTTCTTTCCTTTGCCAATTTTCAGAGCTAGGAATTGGTGCCTTATTTATATCCTTTAGTAACTGAGTTGTTTTTGTTATTGTTTATTATTCTTCTTAAAGGTCCACCCGTTTTTATTGAAATTAAAAAAAAGATCAAACCGCCACCCCATAACTAACTTTTCTTCTTGAGTATAGAGAACGGGATTTGAGATTTAAAGGGACATGAAGTAAGTCTAGGCCATGGACCCTGCTGTCTCGTAGTGTTCTCACTGGGAAGCCCAGGCGCTGTTTCTCTCACCTGCTCTGGTATCGGACTCTCATCTTTACGGTTGATAGAGTCTTTCCTTAGGCCAAAAGCTCCTTGCAGACAGAGGCCTTCTGCACTGACTGATCCCTTAGGAAAACGAGAACAACTCTAAAATAGCCCTCCTTTTGCTTATTGTGGCACAGATAACTTGGTGTCACCACATCCTGGTAGACTTCTACTTTGGTATTATTTACCAGACACATCTGCAGGTGTCTGAAGTGTGTGGAAGTGGGTCGGCAGGACTATGCTGCTCCAGAGGGACTACTAGAGGTCACGGAGCGTGCATCAGCTTGGGCCTTGTCTGTGACCCCTCAGGAAGCCTTTCTTATCCAGTGAAGCCTACAGCTGACATCTGGCACAGCCACACCCCGCTCTAGGGCTGCAGGAGTGATGCATTAACACGCTGGGCAAGCTTCCAGTGTGGGAAGAATCTGCACATGTGTGAGAAACAGCTCCCTTCTCTTTTTCTTACTAAAAAGAGTGAAAGCATTTAGGCCATCCATGAGTATCCCCCACAGAGGCATTTATAAGTCGTCTTTAACAATGGCTGATAAGTGTCTCTGAGACTGATGGGAATCCAGGGTCTGTATTTCTTGCTCTCTAAGAGCAGAGAGATTTTCTGCCTATTATCACCTTGTTTTACTGACAGGCATCTGTCAGACACTAAAACAGAGTGATAATGGGAAGATAATATGCTGGCTCTGTCCACATACTTTGAGGGGGAAGCACTCATGAAAAATGTGTATTTTGGGAAGCCTAGATGCTCCTGTGCCCATGTGCATTTCTATTTAGCTGGAAATTGAGTGTAGAATAGCAAAGCAGTGAGAAGAGGAATAGCAGAGAGGACATTCCTAAATGGCCCTGTGGACACCCGTGTGGGGATCGCTGCTCTAAGTTGGAGGGGAATGGGTTAGGAAGCGCACGCCAAAGAGGGTGAGCGGGATGGAAGCATTTTCTTTCTGTCTTCACTAGAACTCACTGAGAGCTGCTGAACCAAGGAACTGGCAGAAAACATCTTCCATGACTCTGTAAATGCAGGACTTGCACACCTTCTGAAAAAGTGCAAACACTCTCTTTTGAAATAGAGGCGAAAAGGGAAGTGTACACTTTAAATAAACTAATAAAAGCAATTCAATTCCTACTGAGAATCTTTCTAGTAAATAATTCCCTGTCTGAAAGTAATATTGTTACTCTGTCATATTTTCGGGGTCTGATTTCTTGGCTAATGCAAATAAAAGCATATCCTCCAACACACACCCCCACACACAGGAACGCATGCACACACACACATGAATGCACGCGCACCCACACTCTCTATATTGCCATATTCTTTCCCCAATCCAATAAAACTTCAATATATTCAATTAATGATTGTAATGTAATGCCATCCACCTGCTAACAATTCCTCATAAAATCTTACCATTCTGGACTAAGCCATGCAGCCTAGGGACTATTGATATATAAACTCTTCTGCAAAGTTCTAATATGAGCACAATGGGAGGAAAATTGGTGACTATATCCAGTGGCAATAGGCAACTTGACTAGAAGAGAAGCCAGAAATCATTAGCCTCACTGGTAAAAAGGGTTACAATTTTCTTTCTTAAAAACGAAGTAGGAGAAGGTGATTAGTGCAGTGACAGTGTATGAGACCCAGAGTTGGACAACTTTGGTGTGAATCCCAGCTTTTCCATCTACCAGTTTTGTCTCCGCAAGCTGGGGATAAAAAGTGGTGCCCATCTCATATTTGAGGATTAAATGAACTAATGTAAGTGCCTCGCATAGAACTTGGCACACAGCAAACTCTGCTAGCTTCAATTATGTGCTAGGGCCACAGCAACTTCAAATGTCTCCAGGGTGTACTACTGCATTCGATATTTCTGTTCAAGCCAACAGACGTTTATGACAACAGTGACCCTATCATGCGACACAGTACTTTGAGAGGCAGGGTAGGGAACAGAAAAAAAACACGAACTTAGGAATCAGGTGCAGGACTTTGAATACTGGCTTTAGCCACCAGTTACTAGGGTTCAATCTTGGATAAGTTACTTAACTTCTCTGCATGTCAATTTGCCCATCTGTGAAAAAGGAGAAAGTGACTTCCTTACAGAGTCATCGTGCAATTAACCCACAGAGTATACACAGTGCCTCGCCCAGGGCTGGCCCGGTGGCACAGTGGTGAAGTGCGCACGTTCTGCTTCGTCCGCCCGGGGTTTGCTGGTTTGGATCCCGGGTGCGGACACGGCACCATTTGGCAAGCCGTGCTGTGGTAGGCGTTCTACATACAAAGTAGAGGAAGATGGGCACGGATGTGAGCTCAGGGCCAGTCTTTCTCAGCAAAAACAAGAGGACGATTGGCAGCAGATGTTAGCTCAGGGCTAATCTTCCTCAAAAAAAAAAAAAAAAGTGCCTCGCCTAGTGGGTGCCCGCTCAGTGGACTCTCCCATTATTATTGGAATATTATACAAGGCTCCAGGAGGGACAGAGGTGGGCCTGATGAATCCTGCCACTGGAAGGTGTGATCCAGGAGTGTGGTGGATGGGATAGAACTTGCCAGGTGAATATTGAGGTGGGACTGAACACACATACTTAGGCACACCAGAAATCTAAAGAAATTAAGTGTTACTGGAAGGTGAGTTGCGCAGAGAATATGACATCAAAACACAGCGTCAATACAATAGAGAATAGAAAACTGCCTCCCTTTGTTTTTGCTGGAAGGCAAATATGAGGCTCTGGGGAGCCAGGTGGACCCCTATAGTTCTTGGAACTTTCCCTTTATCCTCCCTGGGTTTCCCCAAGAGCCAGGTACCATTTTGGCCCCAGAAGGAGGTAGATACTCTGAAGCATTTAGTACAGATACAGAGGAATGAATGGTCCCACTGTTTTCTGGGGAGGACGTGTCTTTGCACTTTCCGAACAACAAAGAGGAGAATCAAACTGAGTTTGTAATTCTAGTTTCATCTGTTGATGCCAACATTTCTAGAACCAGGCACTCTCTTTATCTTGTTTACACAGCACTCAGCACAGGGCCCACTTAGATGTTTACTAGGTTACATTAGGGAGAAATGTATGTTCTTTTAATAAAACAGGGATAAGCAGGAGGGGAAATTTCAACTTTTTGGGTATCTGGGCCATAAGGATCCGGATACTTGAAAGAGGCTGGAATACACTGCATCACGATTTTTATTAAGTTCTACTTTCAAGGTGACATAAAATATGCGTCCTGTCTGCTAGGGGAGAAAATGCAACCAAAGCTAATCCAGGATGACAGCATGTACGTATACAAACGAGGTACACTCATTCCTCCCGCTTGGTCTGTTCATAAATTGGACTCATCTCTTAGATGTACAAACAATGATCATGATGCTACATTCAATAACAGAAATTTCTGCTGCAAACATGGTGTTCTCTTCAGCATCATTTTAGAGCCCTTAAGTGGTTTTGATGTACATGAAACTAAAAGCTGGGGGAATTAAAAATTACACAAATAATGAAGATGAGTTCCTGGGTGAATTACCCATGACTGTGGAGGTTTTTGGATATTTTCATTACAAAGAGTAAAAAGGCCATCTAAAGATACTTGTGTATCTACAAATGATTATAAAGTCATTCCCTTTATTTCTTTCCAACTCCCATAAGCCTCTTTTGTTAGTTTCAAGGAATAAAGCTCCAGTCTGCTTCAGTAAACTGCATTATTTTTTTAAACTACAAAACATATGTGGTTTCTTTATATGAGCAATCTTCTTTAATGGCAATGCGGTCACTGGGAAGGCTACTTTAAAAGGTATATTTTACAGGTCTTCCCTCCACCTTCTAGCTCCTTTTTACTTTCTTTTTTTTACAATATTATTAAGACCCACAGTTTTTTCACAAGTGCCTGGCATATAATGAGCACTTAAAAATATTTGCTGACTCACTAAATGAATAAATGAATTCACTATCTTGACATCAAATTGTGGATCCAGGTTATTAAGTCATGCAATCACAGGGCCGACACAGACCTCCTACTTAGAAATACAACACCCTCTATCTAACTTAACTTCTAAACAGTCTAGAATCTCCTCTGCTATTTGATAGTTGCTTACATTTTAATTTTTCTTCTTAAATTTTGAATAATGCATATGTTCAATACCAAACTTGAAATCAGGCACTCCTATCTATCTACAGGTCATTTAGGAGAATTAACAGGCAGACCATGAATTTGAACTCAACCTAGACCTGGCTTGCAAACATCTCTAAAACAAAGAACTTCTAATTCCCCACTCGCCCACATGCACATAGATGCCTTAAGTTGACATGGAGGGTATTGTTTAAAAACTGAAAGAAAGAATGATGTATTAATAAATGACTGAATGAGTAGACAAAAGATCCAAAATATTTCAGAGGTAAAGCAATTCCCATTTTCCTCTTAATTCAGGATACTCTGAAGGTGCAGAAAAGGAGGATCTTAGGCTCAAAGATCTTCTCATCCTGTCTGCCCAGGCCCAGAGTCCTGCTCTGCAGTGTGAGGCAGAAGCACGGTGGAGCTGCATGTCTCAGGCATCCTGACTTGGACTTGGATAGGTTTTTTCCCCCTGGGGATAAAAAGGCTGGATATAGTTGGAATGGTCCCATTACTTCCCATATTCAGAAACGCTATTAGGTGATTGGCTCTTATCAGCTAGTGTGGGAATCTAATCATCACATATCAGGTTTCTATTTGTCACAACATACCATGTTTGCAGCTGAGGAAGGCCTGCCCATTCTGTTTCTAAATGACAGGAAGTAGCAAAGCCAGCAGAAACAGCTACTGTTGTAAAGAAAAAAATCTCTTGCTTTTTTTTTTTTTTGAGGAAGATTAGCCCTGAGCTAACATCTGCTGCTAATCCTCCTCTTTTTGCTGAGGAAGACTGGCCCTGACCTAACATCCATGCCCACCTTCCTCTACTTTATATGTGGGATGCCTACCTCAGCATGGCTTGCCAAGCGGTGCCATGTCCACACCTGGGATCCGAACCGGTGAACCCTGGGCTGCTGAAGCAGAATGTACGAACTTAACCGCTGCACCACTGGGCCAGCCCTCTGTTGCTTTTTCAAAGAGCTACCTGTAGCATTTGGTTGGGATAAACAGGTGGGCAAAGGGGGCACAGGTGATGATTAATTTTATGATTAATTTTATTAATTTATTAATGATGATTAATGACTGGGCCACACAGTGCCTAGATATTTGATCAAATATTATTCTGGGTGTTTCTGTGAGGGTGCTCTGGAATAGTTTAACATTTAAATTGATAGACTGAGTAAAGCAGATTGCCCTCCCTAATGTGAGTGGGCCTCATCCAATCAGTTGAGGGCCCGAACAAAACAAAAGGCTGACTCTCCCCTGAACAGAAGGGAATTCCTCCTGGCTGACTCCCTTTGAGCTGAGACTGGTTTTTTCCTGCCTTTGGACTCGAACTGAAACACTGGCTGTTCCAGGGTCTGAAACCTGCCAGCCTCTGGACTGGAACTTACACTGTTGGTTCTCCTGGGTCTCCAGCTTGTCAACTCACCCGGCAGCTCTTGAGATGTAGCCTCTATAATTGCATTAGCCAATTTCTTATAATAAATCTCTTTATCTCTCTCTCTTTCCTATTCTATTGGTTATGTTTCTCTGGAGAATGCTGACTAATACAGTAGGAAACACCAAAGAACTGACAATCTAAAAAGTATACATGTATATACATGTATATTTGGCTTTAAAATCCATAAAGTAAAACTTTGGCAAATTCCCAATTTCCTTCCTAGTGATGCTCAGCCTATGTAAAAAAGTAATCCATGATCCCTGAACACACACTAAGAGAATGGATGAGGAGGTGTGCTGGGCAGAGATGACACAGGCTCTTCTCAGCGTGAGTGATGAGCCCTCACACACAACGAAAAGCAATTTGTTGGTATGTACCAATAGCCTTAAACTGGCTGTGCCTTTCCTTTTAGGAATCTATTTTTAGGGCATAATCAGAAATGCAAACAAGGGCTCATGCATGATCTGCAGTGCTCCCTTCTAGTAGCACAAGACAACTGTCCAACAGCTGGGGAAAGGTTAAACAAACAGAATATATCTATATAATGGATTATTAGTGGGGCCATTAACATTACTTTTATACTAAATATTCAATGGCACTGGAAAATACAATGCAAGGCTATGTGAAAAAAAGTAGAATATACAAGTATTTATATCTATAATTTCAACTACCAAAGAAAGAAAGATGGTATATCAACATGTAAACAATGGTTCTCTCTAGGTAATAAGTGATCCTTACTTTACTTTTACTGTTTATGCTTTTTGTATTTTCTAAAATAAAAAATATTTTTATTATATTTAGCAAAAAAAGAATGAACAGATAACATTTTATAAACCTTAACAAGGAAACATTAAACTACCTCCTGAGAAAACAAACAATAAACACCAAAACCAAAGCAGAGCGAGCCAAACCAAAACTCAAAAAAGCACACGCCTCATTATAAATAATCCAAAAAGCACCAGGAGGATTTCCTTTATTCCATATGTGCAGACGTGACATTACAGATCTCCAGGGAAGGAAGTGCAGCAGTTCTCCTCCATGGCAGCCCGCTCCAGGGAACAGCTGGTTTACTGGGAAGACCCCTGGGTGGGGCCCCAGAGGCCCTGGGCTCTTTGTCTCTGACTGGCGGTAGGACCACCAGTGTGTCATTTGCTCTCCCTCAGCTTTGGTTCTTTCATCGGTAATACATGAGAACTAAAGCAGCCACCACGTGAGAATAAAATGAAATGGTAAATTCACAAATACCCCTGAGTACAGAAGCATCAATGTGACAAAAGGTCATCAGTGGTCCCCACCACCAGGTTCATGACTGAATCCTCCAGTGGCCCCTCTTTGGCCCCTGTCTTGGTGGCAGGCACAGATGTCAACAGTGGAGAGACAAAATGACCCAGACAGGATATTCTCTTTTTCCTCCATATAAATACAATGTGCCTAAATTAATATTTGGTTGTCTTTTTCTTTTTAACCAGAAACATGTCAATTTAGATTAAAAATCCTCATAGTTAACGTGAGTCATATCCTTGCTAGAGAAGACAAATGTAAAAACAGGAGCTGTAATAACCAGCCACGCTTTTCTAAAGCATCATTTATCATTCTTGTTTTGAATTTTTATATCCAAATTGCCCAGCCATCACTTGTATATTTAAACCACGTGGCCTTACAAGAATTGGTGAGTATTCTCTTCTCTGTTCCATAAATGAAGAAACCAAAGCAAAGGGATTTCACGATTTTCTCAGCACCCTAAAGTTAGTGGAAGAAGCTGATAATTCCATTTCTGCCCCCAATTTCTGTGCCTTGCTATCACTATTATTATTGAATACTGATTGAATGCATCGATACAAGGTGCCCTTGGTCATTCTGGTTGAGGTGAGAGTCAGGTGAGATAGAAGAGTAGGTCAAGGGAAACAAAAGAGGTGAAAAACCTTTTTCCCCCCAAGTTAGAGGTAACAAAGTAGGTGACTTCTCCAGTTATGACAAGCATATCCCACAAAAAAGTTCCCGAGTTTCCTAATAACACTGGGTAGGATTGAATGCTTAAAGGGAAAGTACGTGTTCCTTTGATAGGACCCAAATTTTGAAACAGGAAGAATTCTTGGTATTTAATGCTTGGGTAAGACAGTGTGTAACTGTTGCAAGATTTCATCATTAAATTTTACAGCATACAGTTGTTGCAGCTATCACTGACACCGATGAGTACCTCATATTTTTTCAATCCCCATTTTACTAACATACAGTGGAACATAATTCTCAGCTCTGTTGATCTGATTCTATAGAACATTTTTTTTTAAGCTAGGAGTTAATATGTAGAGCAAAGAAGTAGAAAATAAATACGAACACACTTAAAAATGTATCACTTTTCTTAGTGTTCCCAAGGTCCCCCACTGCGAGTGAAATTTTCTTATCTGTGAGTCATCACACATTTTCTAGGCATCACAACTCATCCACTTCCCATCTTGTGCAATGATTTAATTTTCCCCCATAGCACTTTAGAAAGTTCTGTGAGCTGTCCTACTGAATTACAGAAAATTAGAATTTGGTTTGAGGGAAATAACTTCACATGTGCATTACAATGAAAAAAACGTAGTATTTCTTCAGTTTTGCAGAGGCCCCCCCAAAAATTTTTCCTTATTTCTTGTGAACAACAAGAAAAGTTATACAGTGATTTACTTTGCTATTAAAACCAGACATTTGGGAGTAGGGGAGGAAGTCTGAGATTGTCCTCTCATTGAATGAAAGTGAATTCTGTGGATATATTAGTCACTAAAGTTGCAAATGGCTCTTCTTCTTAGAAAATCTTATAAGGGTTACCAGAGGTTCCCCCATTTTGGATACTGCATAATAATAGCACATGTTCAAATTCCTGTTAGCATCCAATTTTACAAGAAACATAACTTTATGCTAGAGTTGATCATAGCAGGTGATCCTCAACTTAAACACTATTGTGATTATTTATTTATGAAAACTCCACCCCCTTGGGTACCTTTCCTTCACCCATATAATCCCTGGCTTCACGCCCTTTCCTCCTTGAAAGGAAGGCTAAAAGCCATAAACGGTTTGGCCAGGGTGGACAAAAGGTCTCAGGAGTGGTTGGGATGGAAGGACACTTGCTAATACTCCCCTGGCTACTACTCATTTCTTCATTTCCTTCCCATCCCTACCCCTTCCTATATCATCTGTGCTGGGTGATCAACCTTCAGTATGATTCTTTTTGGAACATGGTACAGTAGTAGTAAATAAAATAGAGACCTGTAACTATCTTGGAAGAACTGGAAGAAATTCCTGATAGTTCCTTGAAAATACCTGTTGTAACTATAAAAACAGTTGTATTTTTAACAGCCAGAGATTCTTCTGGACCAAAGGTACTTAAGCCCCAAATGTAAGACAAACAGAAAGGAAATCCCAAACCAGCAATTCTTGTTATTCACGGCAGTCCTGTTCTGTACATTGCTGTGAACACTGAATTAGTGAATACCGAACATGCTCCTAATGGAAATACAGGAATAGGTTCCTGCAAGCCTCTGGTCACATTTTCATCAATAGATCCACACATAACCTTGTTTTATGTCTGTTTCTGTTTAAAGATATCTGTTTAATATAAATTGTTGATTCATTAACATTGAACCAGGGCCAACAATACTATAACTCATGCCTCAATGAAACTTATCTAACATACTTTCCTATATAAGTTAGATAATAAAACTTATCTAACTTCTATTTTCTCCATAAGGCATATTAAAACCTTCTTGTGCTTAGGAACACTGGACAGCACTTCAGCACTGTGTGGACGCCATTTTAAAGAGCATAATCACCAACAAAACCCACAAAAGTAGATTGTGAAAAAAACATTTGTTTACATCCTGAGGTCTGAAACAGCAGAGTATCACCTTGTTGGACATCAGCTGGGAATGTGTGGGTCAGACTCAAATTTTTGACCACCCTGTGTGTGTCTGCAAATAACCATAAAAGTATAGCAAGTATTGATATTTGGGTTACAAATACATTTTAGCAAGTAGGTGAATACTCAAATATGAAATTTGCAAATAATAAGGATCAAGTGTAGAAATTCTATCGCTTATCCAATAGCAGATCATGCTTTGTTGGTTTTTTTTTCCATTAAAAAAATTTTTTTTTGGAGGAAGATCAGCCCTGGGCTAACATCTGCCGCCAATCCTCTTTTTGCTGAGGAAGACTGGCCCTGAGCTAACATCTGTGCCGATCTTCCTCTACTTTATATGTGGGACACCTGCTACAGCATGGCTTGACAAGCAGTGCATAGGTCTGCACCTGGGATCCGAACAAGCAAACCCCAGGCTGCTGAAGCAGAGCATGCGAACTTAACCACTGCGCCACTGGGCCAGCCCCAGATCATGCTTTGTTGATCTGTTTCTCCTAAACACTGATACAGCCTCAATTAAATTGCTCTTTCATGTTAAATGGTGAGAAATACTTTTATGCTAGAGGGCCATTACAACTGTAGTGCAACTGTGCATTATTTATTTGCTTGTTTTTGTTCTTTTTTAAGTAAACGGATGTTAGAAGCTTTGATTTTCAAAAATTAATGAATGTTACTGTGAGTGGTGGAAAATATAAAGCTAAAAGTTTACAAAATTTCCTCCAATTCCCTGTTTTAAAAGAAAATAGAGAAAGTCCAGAGACTGAGTTATCATTTGAACAAACACAAAAGTTAATTTCTATAATTCAGATAAACCTACCATTAATGCATTATAACTTATTCTGGTTCAAGAAAGGTGTGTTCAGAATTTGGTAGAAGAATGATGAACAATTACAGCCATATGCTACATAACAATATTTTGGTCAATGACAGACTGCATGTATGACGGTGGTCCCATAAGATTAGTACCATATAGCCTAGGTGTGTAGTAGGCTATGCCACCTAGGTTTGTATAAATGCACTCTATGATGTTCACACAATGACAAAATTGCCTAACGATGTATTTCTCAGAACATATTCCCGTCGTTAAGTGACGCATGACCGTACTAAATACTCTGGAAAGGGACAGATGTTGAGCTGATCAAGTCAAAAACAAGGCCTCTGTCTCCTTAAGCCCTTTGTGCTGAGCTGCATTTCAGGAGCTTTCTAACACTGCAAGTATATTTAGAAGTTCAATCCTATTTTTAAAAAGTTGTTGTCTTCTCTAAACTGTGGAGAAAAATCTTGACACCATCTATCCAACAAAGAGGTGTAATAAATAAGAAAAAAAATAGGTGGGAAAATTCACACTTGTTAGAAACAGTTTTTGGAATTGTGCTTGGGTTTTCAAAGCTTAAGCCAACCACATGTTACATGAGATAACAGTCTCACGGAGTAGAATCTGAATAAGGCAAGACTGACTCCCATCTAGGTCTAGGCCAACATTAAAGTAAGATTCTGGCAGAGTCACTCTTTGCACTTGGGCCCTGATCCCATGAACACATGTTCATTAGTTCATTTGTTGGTTCATTGGTGAGAGCACCATGGAAGCACCTGGGGGCCCTTCTGCTGGTGCAGCTGCCAGCAGGTACTCTGACCTACCACCATCCTTGCGTCCATCCAAGACAGATTCTCAGGCACCCATCCTGTGGAAAAGGTCTGAGAAGGTGATGAGAGTTAGGTCCTGTAAGGTGTAGGCAGACAGTGAGGGTATCTTATAATAACAACGAACAGATGACCTCAGTTAATGTTCTAAACAGCCCTGTGCAACATCAGTTATCATTGCTGCTTTATAGAATCATGGTGCTGTCTGAGACTCAAGGTTGCAGTCTTCCTGCCTTGTGCTTCTTACCTAAAACTACCTTCATAACCTCACCACAGCTATTGTAGAACAAGAAAGGAAGGCTTCTTGAGCATTTTGAGCTATTTAATCACATTGTAGCTTTAAAGAAATGGCCTCACAGCACGTTTTCCACCATTCCCCATGTGGGTTAAGAAGTAATAAAAACTGTGAATGCCTCAATATGGCCATTGTAGCATTTACTGATAAAACCTTAACTTTTTAGGAGACCTACCAGTTATTCTAGGCCAAGAGTCAGAAAATCTTTTCTGTACTGGACCAGATAGTAAATATTTTAGGTTTTGCAGATCATACAATCTCTGTCACAACTACTCAACACTGCCTTTGGAGCATGAAAAGAGCCACAGAAAATATTAAATGAATGAGGTTGATTATAAAAAACTTTAAATAAAATTTTATTTATGGATGCTGAAATGTGAATTTCATATAATTTTCACATCACAAAATATTACTTTTTTTAATTTTGTAAAAAACCATTTAAAAATGCAAAAACCATTCTCTTAGTTTGAAAAAGCAAACATAGTTCCTGTTCTAAAGGAGTTTACTATCTAAAGCAGTGACTGTGGACACAGACATACAAATAAAACACAGAGAAAGACCTATATACCAGGCATGGTGAGAAAACAGTAGAGGATGTTATTTATATTAGATGGAGTTTAATGTCTCTGTACATTTTACTTATGTTTGTATTTTGCAAACCATGTCACAGGCCATGTAAAGCTACTGGTGAATTTACAGAGAAGGGAAATCATCAGAACTTTCTAGAAGAAAAGTCCAAGTGGTCATCGGCTTTCGTTCTAACTGTGACTATCTTAGGACAGTTTTGACATGTTTTGAAACTTCCTCAGAAAGACTGACTAAAATATTCCTGAGCTCGAATGCTGAGTGGCATTGTATCCTTACTCATACTAACGGGCTTACACTATTAGCAAGGTTTTCTTTTATTGTGATTTACATCAATGAAGGGGGCTAAATTACCTCAGTGTCCTATAGAAAACACTGGAAAAACAAAGAGAGAAGGCAATAAAAGATATAAAAAAAATATTGAGTGTTCACAATATGACAAGCACTGTTCTTAGCAATTAGCATGTATTATTTCATTTAATCCTCATAACAATACTCTGAGGTAGCGACTATTTTTTAAAGACTTATTATTAGTAGTAGGAAATGATGGCACAATAAGGTTACAGGCCTAAGGTCACATAGCAAAGTGGTGGAACAGGATTTGAACTCAGATATCAGATTCTTGACCCCCTGCTCTTAACCACTCACAATCCCACCCTCAATACCAAGGGATCTTGTCACCAATGGCTCTGTCACTCACTTGGTATTCCTTTCCCAAGATACTGTGTTACATGTGCACTGGCCCATGTGCACACATATGCACCCAAAACATTCATCATACTGGGACAGTCTTTGCCCTTCTCTGCACCATTATCCTCCCTGCTCCAATCCCTCATATGTCCAAATATCTGCTTTCTCACCACGAACAGGTATGTTGATATGGGAAGCTACTCTGAAGAGTAAAGGAATGTGGGCTAGAACTCAAGAGACCTTGGTTCCAGCTCAGGTGTGAACTGTGTGACCCTGTGTAGATCACTTCACCTTTGGGAGACAGCTTTTTCATCTACTAAATAACACTTATCCTGACAACATTTTTGCAAAAATGATCCAATGACACAATGTACGTGGAAGCATTTTATAATCTATAAGGAAGGAGTGATTGTTGGTTATTATTTTTATTACACATAGCCTTTATCCTTTCCTCTCCTATTCCTTCCTTCCCTCGAAGAAGCAATACATTTGACTATCTCAGTATTTCTCAGAACACCAGCCCCTTTTCTTGCCTTCTTTTTATTCACTGAGGAAGTATACAACAGTCAGTAAGACAAAGATGATCCTTCCGCTTTCTGAGCTCAGAGAAGGTAAGACAGACATCCATTGGTACGCTGGAGCCAGCTTGAACCATCTCACCGATTTCCTTCCAACTCCATGTTGAGTGAAGCCATGTTGATAGCTTGAAATTGGAAACAGTGAAAGTATTTACACCACAGAAACTGGCAAATGCTACAAATCACTCCCCACGCCCTATTCTCCAGAGTGTTGGTTGTTGAACATTTACCAGCACACCATTGGATATAGAAGCAAAATAATAAAATGGCACAGGTATTACGATGGAGAAAGTAAAGAGTGGTCTGGGAGCATATAAGGAGGTACCTATGATTGTGGGGGTGGGCAGAGGCATTCAGAGAAGTTGTCCTGGAGGAAATGAGGTTTAAGCTGAGACCTTAAGTAGTAATAATAACAGTGATAATAATAAATAATGAGAGGAGCTAGTCAGGTAAAGGGGAGGGAGAAGAGAGTTCCAGAGAGAAGTAACAACATGCACAAAGACCCAGAGTGTTAGAGCAGCTGAAGGAAGTTTCTTAAGGCTGTAGTGCAAAGTAGAGGGGAGGAGAGGAGAAAAATGAAGCTGGAGAAGTAAGAGGTTCACTCTGACCCTGAGGGCAATGAGTGGCTACCAGTGGGCTTTGAGCAGGCAGGGTAAAGGTTACGAGTGTGGGGTTCAGAGTCAGAGGACTGGCATTTGAATTCTGGTTCTGCCAGCTGGGGCCCTCAGGCAAGCTTCTTACCTCAGCTGAGCCTCCTGTGTACTATGAGGGTAATGACAGTACTCAGAGCCCCTGGGGTGGTTGTGAAGCTGCAGGTAAACTGCTCAGCACGTGCCCGGCTCCTCAGAGTTGCTTGGTAGGCATCTCAGCCCAGACCAACTAACCACACTGGCGCTGCACGCATTTGATAGGACAGAGGCTGTTTCTGCTGCCCCTTCCCAGCTTAAAGCACTGCTGTTCTGCTAGTGTAGGACAGTGTTTTTCATACTCTGGGTGGTGCCCTATTAGTGGGTTGTGAAATCAATTTAGTGGGTCTTGAGTAGTACTAAAAAAAGAAAAAGAAATAGAATTAAATGGAATTAGATAAAAAACAAGCACTGGAGCGCATTGTACGTTGCAAGGTACGTTTTGTTTCATGTTCATGTGTACTGGGTTGCCATGTAAATTTTATTCCTGAGGGCTACAGTTGAAAATTGTGAAAGCCCCTCTCCAACAGGAAACTTCCTGTGAGCTTTGGGAGCTGGGTGAAGGAGGATGAGAGAACCAGGGCCAGCCTGGCTTTCTCCTACTTCAGGAGCTGGAAATGTCTCAGGAACTTATTCCCCTGGGTTTCTAAGCCTTTTTAGCTTCCAATAAAAATTGATGCTCCTTGGGCCAGGTAGGACCCTGGGCTTTATCTGCCATCTGGAAGCCAGCGTAATGGACAGCCCATGAAAGTGACCAACAGCCATAGGCCAGGGAGGGAGAGTGTCTTTTCTAAGTAGGGGTGGGTGTGTCAATGGTGGGGGAAAGGGGTACTAAGGGCCTCTGATTGCCCTGTTGTTACTAAGCCCAGCCCTGACTGTGAGTCAAACTCAGTAACTAAAACCACGCAAGGCAAGTCGATGCCCAATGGCTTGGCGCACAAAGGAATCCAGGAGTGAAACTGACATTTAGTTTGGCGTGTCCCAGAAAGATAATTCTATATGTGAATAGGTTTTAGGAGAATTTATTTTCAACATATGTCAAAACATATCCAATTTGCCCTTTGGAGTTGTAAAAACCGTTTGGCATTTCTTTTTCCTTTGCAATTTAAAGAACGGAAAGTAATGGCAGATGCCTGGTCAGTGTCTGGGAAAAAAAACAAGCACGGCACCACACGATGATTTAGTTTCGAGTTTCCACAGGGCTCATTCCCCAGGCAGATGCAATTGGCACTAGATTAGCTGCCGACATTTATTGACAAAGGAATTCATCTTCACCAATGATGTTTTTTAAAGCCCATTCTTTACAGGAAGTTGCAGCCAGAACATCAGGGCTCCTGCACTTTCCCCTTTCCTCGTTTCCCTCCTGACAAAAATGGCTAAAAATAACCTCTTAAACCCTGGATTCCACTGAGGAAGGTGAGGGAGCAAAAGAACATCCCTTCCCTGGTGCAGGCCATCACATGCCCATTCCAGGCAGTCACTGAAATCACAGCCATTAGGAATCCACCTCTTAAATGGGTTCCTAGGTTGTGAGCATGTGTGTGTATGGCGGGGGGGTGGGGGGGGGGGTGGGGGGGGGTGGGCATTGTGAGAACAGATACCCAAAACATGACAACTGTGTATTTGTCAGAGAAGACACCCCTATCAATGATCTGCTGGTACCCTTTTTTCTGCTTAACTGCATTTTCCTATCCTGTTTCTCACTCATCAAAATCATCCTTCGGTGGAGGGAGAAAGCAATGTATACTTTCTACATGGATAAAACAATGCTGAGCCAGGAACTGCCCACTTCCATTCCCCAAACACTACTGAGAGCCCCTCTTCCCGACCCTGGGTGGGCCACTTCAAGGCTCTGTGGGCTATCTTCAATGGGACTGCCCAGTTTCTCACTCAGTCTGTTAATAATTGAGCATCCACTGCGTGCATCAGACTAGGGCTTGTCCAGAAACACAGAAAAGAATAGAGAAAAATGTACCCTGATAACCTCCACGCTCCTTGGAGAAACAGTACATTGAATGAAAGATCTATGAGAGAATGAAGAGTTGAAAGCAGCCTAAAGTTGTGGCACCAGAGTTTCCCTGTTACATGGGGTTCTGCATAATAATCTTTGGGCTGGGTTTGACGGGGGTTATTTCTTAAGTGCCTATGGATTTCACCATGTCTGTGTCACCTGCAGAATGCAATTTGGTGACTGTTATGGAAGGACTCTAGTGTACAAAGAAGACATAGAGACCACAGGGAACTAATAAACATGGATAGAATCTCCATACTGATGTGATGCTGATATACTGTTAAATATCTGAGTCTGACAGGAGCAGGCTGAGGAAGGTGTCACAGCGAGGGCAGGCTTCTTGGATAGGCAGCAGTTGTCGTGTATGTTTTTGTGGTGTCTGCCTTTGCTGGCTTGCAGCTATGGGGGTGGGAAGGTGAACAAGGTGGGCATGTAGAGAAGAGGAAGAATTTCTCCCACCATGAAGGAGAATCTTCCTTGGTAATCAACAAAGCTTATAATACCAGCATAAAGAAATTCTTTCTTTTGAATAGAATTTTAGCTTTATTATAAGGAAATTCCAGTGGAAGAAATACCATAAAAGACAATGTTTAGGAGGCACAGTTATAAATGCATTCAAATCTAAATGCCAACTCCTTCATGTCCATGTTAAGGAAAACAAGGCACTAGTTAGCTAATAAATGATATGAAATCACAAATTAATCCTCCCTAAAGGATTTAATTATCCTGTTTAACTGACTTCCCATTAAAGATCATAACACACAGATCATTTAAACCAAGAAAAATATGGGGACACCACAATGGTTGGTGTATCTCCAAATGACATTTATAGTGGTTCCAATGGAACAGGAAACAAAGAATGCCTTCTTGGACAAAGTGGCAGATCACATTCTGTACAGGGAGAGCCCTAGAAAAGTAAAGCTACACCCTGAAAAATCTAAACCCTTTTATCTTTGCATTCTGGGCCAGGGAGCTAGAACCCCAGCTGTGAAAGGAAAATGCCCCATCTCTCCATTCTAACAACCCTTCATCCAACACTCAGCCCTTGACAAGGTGGAGTGCCCCAAGGAGACACTGGAGGGACAGACATATGGCAAGTGGACTGGTTTCCCCTCACTTCCCTTCTGGTTCTCAAAGGAGTCACAGAATTCCCAGTATAATTCTAGGGCAGATGTTAGAGAGAGTTGGGATCAGAGAGGCAAATGTACTTACAGAGAACAGTTAGGCTGGGGGGTAAGTGATCTGAGAAGTAAGGGGCTGAACCTTGTAGAAATTCCTGGGATCTCAAGGAGAAGCAGCAACGACCAAGATATGAGAGGTGGCAGAAATAAAGGAGAGAGCTTCCATGATCCTATAGGGTCATCTTAGAAAAGGTTGCCAACTGGTTAAAGGAACCCTGTACATCTATAAAATGGAATTCTGTGTCATGTGTTCCACTCTCTGACCACCACCCCCAACCTTTCCAGCTCGTTTCCTCCAATACCTCAACTTCAACAATCTTTTGACTCCATCAGGACCTCCAACCCATTGATTTTACCACCTGTTCACTCTCTCTCATCCCCTTGATATCCCTTCTCCCCTCCTGATCCCGTTTAAACAAATGGTCCATCATTATAATCAATCTCTTGCATGCACCCAGAACTCTTTTTGCCTCTTTTGCTTGTCTATTCTCTTGGCGAAACCATGATCCAACTCTTTGCCAATTCAGTCTATACCTTTGCGGCTGAACATGGTTGGAGAAAAACACACAACTGTACTGAATGGAAATTTATGGCCACAAGACTCAATGAGCCCTAAATGCTGCCCAGCAATCATTCCTCACTCCCTTCCTTTACACATTCTCATTCTCCTTGACAATGATTTCACATTGACCTTTCTCCCGTCAAACCTCCAACATCTTCTCCCCTATGCTCATTCTCAGCTGATGACCTTGCTTCCCACTTCACGGAGAAAAGCAAAGCAAGGTGAAGAGAACATCCACAGACTCCCACCACTGCATCTCCTCCCCTACTGGTATCTGTACATGTAGAATCTGCCTCTCCACCTGTCACCATAAATGAACCACCTGTGCTCCTCATTCTCCATTTCTGCACTAGATCCCCCCTCCCCCGCAACAGGCCTGTCTACTCTACAGGATTCATGCCAGCAACTCTCCCATCTTTAACATCATCAATTTCTCTCTCTCACTGGACCATTCTCAGTAGCATACTCACATACAGTTATTTCTCCCATCTCAAAAAGAATCGCTCTTTTACCCTACTTCTTCTATAGTTATCACCTCATTTCTCTGATTCCTTTGCAGCAAATTTCCTCAAAAGAGAAGGTTTCTTCATTTCTTTCCTCCCATTCTCTTTCAGCTTATTAAGGTATAACTGAAGTACTGTAAAGTGCACAAATTTAAAGTGTACAACTTGATCAGTTTTGACATATGTTTACACCATGAGACCATGACCAAAGTCAAGATAACAAACCAATCCATAACCTTCAAGATTTTCCTTCTGGACCTTTCCTTGTCTCTTACACCCATTCCAGTCAGGCTTTTGCCACCACCACTCCAAAGAAACTGCTTGCCAAAGTCACCAGTTATCTCCATGTTGCTAAACCTGAGCATGTTATTCAACCCTCGGTGACTGTTTCCTCATCTATAAGTGGGGATAAGAACAGTACTAAGCTCATGGATTCTTTTGAAGAGTAAATGAAATAATACATGTAAAGCACTCAGCACAGGGCTTGTCATATAATAGGCACTCAGTAAAATGCTAGCTATTTTAATTATTATTACCTTTGTAATAACCACAGAGTTCAAAATGTTGTACTTCTTGCAGGGTTTTTTTTCATGAAATATTTTGAGTCATACTTCGACTACTGTAACTTTCTTTGAGTGAACAATGAACTTGAGCGTAGAATCTCACCTTTGTTATTATACCTCTGATTCACCTCCTTGAAGCATTTTGAGCCCATCCAGTTCTCTGCTGACCGGGTTCACAGGATTTACCTGTTCCCTGTTGATTTGGGGTGATGTCTGACTCATCCGGCCAAGGGTGGTCAGGATGTACACCAATAGCATCGTCTGTAAGGCAGTGACCTTTGATGTTTCCATTTGAATTCTTTGGACACTTTTGTCCACTGTTCAGTGTTTGCTCTATAGGTTTTTTTTAAATAAAGATTTTAGTTTTTCCTTTTTCTCCCCAAAGCCCCCTGATACATAGTTGTATATTCTTCGTTGTGAGTCCTTCTAGTTGTGGCATGTGGGACGCTGCCTCAGCGTGGTTTGATGAGTAGTGCTTGTCCGCGCCCAGGATTTAAACCAATGAAACACTGGGCCGCCTGCAGTGGAGTGCGGGAACTTAACCACTCGGCCACAGGGCCAGCCCCTGCTCTGTAGGTTTTTGACTTTTGGCATAACTGTAATCTAGGTGCTCTGCCCTCTAAGAAGGATACAGAAGTTACAACACAAACAGCTTCTACAGCAAACTTTGCATTTTCTCCATCTAGACTCTCTTTTTATTAAGGCTGGGGGCAGTGGGGAATGGAATCAGCAAGGCAAAGGGAACCTTAAAGTTGTTTTTATTTCCCTCTTAAAATTTATTATAAAAGTAATGTATTCTCATGGTAATACAAATTCACTCATTAAAGGAGGGTATAAATATGAACACCTCCAGTTCATATACCATTCCTAGTCTCAATAACCACTTGTAACAATTTTTGGTTTTGGTTCTTCAGGTAGTACTTTTAGCTCCTCCCTTGATTTATCAAATTTAAGCAGTATCAATTAATTCCCTGTTTAAAAAAATTAGAAATTTAGCTATCTTTTCTTCCCTTCTTCTGCCTTTCCCTAAATTTTGCTATATATTTTTTAAGTTCTTTGACAACTTTATAACTTTAAGAAATAAACGTTTAGGCATATTATTTAATCTATCAACTTAAGCCAGTATCTCTTAAGCTCCACTAATTGTGTTAGTTGAGAAAACTGGCACCATTTCACGTCCTCCCATTGCTCCTCTCTTCCATCACCCAAATTCTCTCAGCCATATCATTAATTTTGCTTTCTTAGGGTTTATAATTGTCTGTGATCATAATTTTCTTCCACAGATTCTCTAGAAATAAACTCCAGAAATGGAAACCCAGAAAGGGCATTTCTTATTAGATTCTATACATACTATTCACTTCAGAACCAAGCAGTGAGATTGGACCCTGAGAGATGCTGGGTCCCTTAACTGCGGTTGCTTGAAAAAGAATGCTCTAAGCCTCAATGTCAACCCTTGTTAAATTTTATTATATTCCACCAATTGCTCAAAATCAAAACAGATTTTCATTTGCTTCATAGTTGGACTATGTATTTCTTATGGAGCTTTTTGTTTTTCCTGACAGCTCAAATTGCCTTTGTTTTTTTTCTTGCCGACAACAGTAGCATATTTTTCACCTTAATGCTAAGATGATACAGCTGGTTAATCAATTCATTACAGAAAATCCACGCTCTTCTTGAAGTCATGCTTCCTGTTGCTTTGACTTCATGTTGTAATTTAGCTAGATTGTTATCTAAACCTGCCACAACCCTAGGATTTCTTTTCATTGTACTTTTTGAGATTATGGTGAATATTTTCTCAGATGATGTTCTGTCTGTCTTTGGGAGTCCCTGCTTCCTTTGCTAAAGAATATTCCCAATTCCCCCCTTCCCCTCCCCCAGAGAGCTTTATTCCAGAGACTCCTAAAAATCTTTATTCTGCCTTTATATTGATTAATAGCTTAATAACATATACATTCTAGGATCAAAATAATTTTCCCTCAGAACTGTCAATTCAGTCTTCTAATGTGTTGCTGATTGGAAATAAAATGCCAGTCTGATTCTTCTTTCTTTGTAAGTAGTTTTTCCCCCCTCTGAATACTATTAGCATCTTCTCTTTATCTTTTGTGGTCAGAATTTCATAAGAATTGGCCCTTTTAATCTGAAGGCTCTCGCCTTTTCTCAGCTCTGGGAAATGTCTGTTCTCTCTTTAAATACTTGTACCTCTCCCTTGTCTTGGTTCTCTTTTTGGAGCTCTTATTAATCAGATGTTGGACTTCTAGGATTGGGTGTCCATGTCTATTAAATTTTCTCTTGTATATTCTATCTTCTTGTCTTTTTCTTCTATGGTCTAGGAGATTTGCTTGACTTTATTTTAAACACAGTAAATGAATTTGTAAAATTTCACCTACCATATTTTTAATTTCTGCTGTTCTTTATTCCTTACGTCATAGGTATGTATGAACAATATACAGGATTGTGTTCTATGTATTAAATTTGTACCATAGGATATATATTCCAAAATCATTTCTTTCACCCAACATTGTGTCTGAAATCTATCCCTGTTGACACAGATGGATCTAGTTTATTCATTTTTAACTGCTGTGAGCATTCCCCATATTCATTCATTCAACAAATATTTATGTGCACTAAAAATGTTCCCGGAACTGTTCTGGTGGTGGGGGACACGGCAATGAAGGAAACAAAACATGAACGCAGTATAATTTATTTTACATTTCCTCCACTAACAGACATAGGTTTTGCCATGACACAGAATACTTCGGTGAATGTCCTTGTACAGGGCTTCTGTCGCAAGTGCTTCTCTAGGGAATATTTCTAGGAGTAAAACTGCTTCTTCATAGACCACATTTTCAACTTTACCAGGTATTGCCAGCTTGCTTTCCAAAGTAGGGTACCAGACTGCATGTCCAGCAAGCTGGGAAAATTCTCCATTCCATTCATCCTGCCCAACACTGGACAGTCATACTTCTTTATTTTTGCCATTCTGATAGGCGAGTAATGGTACCTCTTTGTTTTAGTAAGCATTTCTCTTAATTGTTAGTAAGGTTCAGCATCTCTTCTTATATTTATTGGTCCCTTACATCTCCTCCTTTGTGTACTCCCTGAAGGGATCCTTTGCTACTCATTTTTGTAGTCAGTTGTTTGTCTTTTTCATACTGATTTGTAAGGATTCTCCATCTATATAGTCTGGAAACCAACAAATTTCCTGGTTTATGTGTTGAAAACATATTTTTCCAGTCCCGGGTTTGTGTCTTAATTTTATTTATAGTGGCTTTTGCATAAAAGAGTTTTACTTCTTAATGTAATCTTTTCTTTTATGAAATGTCCTTTTTGTGTACTGACTGAGAAATAATCTCTACTGCATAGTCAGAAAAATATTCTCCTGTATTTCCTTCTAGTAATTTTAAAGGTTTATTTTACACATTCAGGCCCTTAATCCATCTAAAATTATCCATCTGTATGAGGTGAGGCATTAATCTATCTTTCTTTTTCATAATGAGAGCTAAATCATTTATTAAATAACCCTTCCTTTTCCCATTTATTTTTAATGCCTTGTGTACCCTCTGCCAAGTTCTCACATATATTTTGGAGATTGTTTCTGGGGTTTCTACACTGTTTCAACGAATAGATCTGAGACTTTAGTCAGATTCTTTTTAAAAATAATTCTCTCTGGTCCCTAAATTTGCCATCTTTCTTCCAATCTCAGGATTCCTCTTGTCTTCACTTACACTGACCATATTTTTAAACCCATGTGTTTGATTATAGATGAAGAAACAAAGAGGCAGAGATTTTAGATTTCCTGTTTAGGTTCACACAGCAAGACAGTTAGAAAGCTTGGACTAGGATCTTAGCCTGCATTCCAATCTTTTTCCACTAACGCTCCCTCCCCTAAAAGTCTCCATTTTCAGTCAAATTTTTACTTCCACCAGCAGTGAATGAAGCTGCCTATTTCACTGAATCTTTGCCAAGAATGGGTTTTATCATTTAAAATATCTTTTCTAATTGGCAGGTTAAGGATGGTATTTCATTATTAGAGCTTCTTGACATTCATAAATATTTAAATGAATAAATAAATATTAAGTAAATAAATATTCCTTTAAAACTTTATCATGCATTTCTTGGCTATAGTATTTTGTCTTTCAGATTTTTCCATTCATGTCTTTTCCCCAATTTTCCTTTTTTTTTTTTTTTGCCTTTTTGTTAGTGGTATTTAGAAATTCTATGTATATATTACAGATATTAATTCTTTGCCATATATGTTTAACTTTTAAAAATCCTGTCATTTGTCTTCTAATTTTGTTTACAGTCTATTTGACACAAAGGTTTTAGAAGTTAACCCATCAATCACTTTCTCTGTGATCTCTCCTATTACTCCTCTACTTTCCTCTACTTAGAAGGGTCTTATCATTCCAAGTGTAGATAAATATTCATCCTAGATTTTCTGACTTTTATGATTTCATTAACTCTCAACCCTTTTATAATTTATTTTGCTGTATGGTGTGGTGTCAAAAGCTAACTTTCATTTTCTCCAAATGGTTTATCAATCGGTTCAATCCTATTTCTTCATAACTTCATTTATATGTCGGCACCTTTATCTATAGTAAATTCTTATACATGCTAGAATCTCTTCCTAGGTTCTGCTTTATTAACATGTTTATTCTTGTAAAACATCACAATTTAAAGTTATTATAGATTTATAATTGATTTTAATAACTGGTAGAGGAAGATCTCCAACATTATTATCCTCCAGATTTTACTCATCATTTCTGTTTATTCTTCCCAATATTTTTTTTGAGTCACTATTTTAAAGTTGAGATTTACTCTTTCCATCCAGGAACATAGCAGTTATTAAAGTTTTCTTTTATTTCCTCAGTAAAGTACTTTAGTTTTCTAAATATAGATTTATTACTTAATATTTTATAGTCTAGTAAATGGGCTATTTCCCATTATATTTTGTAATTACTTATTGCCCATGCATAGAAATGATATTGATTTTGGTTTATCTTGTCTATAATTTTTTATCAAATTTTTATTTACTATATTACTTTTTGTTGATTCTGTTAAGTTTCTAGGTAAATAGAAATACAACATACTCATAATGATTGTCTTTTTTCTCCTTTCCTCAGATTTCTATTTCTTGGAGGGGCTGCAGCTGCCAGAAGAATGGTGAATGATCATGGTGAAAAGTGAGTCTTGTTTCTGATTCTGATGAGGTGTCTCCAGCTTACCATTTAGTGTGCTCTAAGTCGTTTCTCTGGCTGAGACACTCTTGATTATATTAAGGTGTATGTTGATTTGATAAATGGTCTAGTGTACTTATCTTGAATTTTAAGCTTACTTTTTTATACATTTTTTTAATTTCTAAAAGCCCACTGCTTTTGTATTCTGTATTTTTTGTTTTTCATTATCTAATTCTTCATATTCTATGCTACACCCCTATTTATTTCTGACCTGATCTGTTTACCACTACTTTTAAAATAATTAATCTTTGACTCCAAAAAGGGTCTCATGACTAAGTAGTATATTCAAGGAGAAGAAAGATCAAGGGTTTTGAGAAATCTTCTGGTTAATAAGCAAATAAGACATTTAAAAAAATGCCACTTGTTCACTTGCATAGCAATTGATTGATTACTGGTATACAGAGGAGAAAAGTTGATAACTACCAATTTGGCTGATTTTTATGTGCAAGACACAATTAACTTAAAAACAAACAATCACTAAAAAACCCACAAAAAAACAAAAATCCACAATGATGGGGCTATTTCAAAGAGATATGGGATCCAAGTGTAAGAGCTTCAATGGCTAAAGGTGGAACAATATAAGCAACAAAATAAAGTAGTATTGCTTTATAACCCAAAGTATAAGATCTATGAGTCCATACTGACACAAATAAATGAGTGAATATATAAATAAAAGGTGAGAGGAGAAGAGACAAATCTGCTGTGCAGAAGAAATCCAAATAAAACACGTAGACGCTGAGACTTGAAGGAGGTAGGGCATAGGGCCTAACTCCCCATTCCGTAAGTGTGCGCTATGCATAGTGACTTCCTTCCCAAGAGTACACTAGGAAGGGGGAAAAGACTAACTTTACAATGGAGAAAACACAAACACTACATCAGATAGGTGATCAAGGTCAACATCAACAATGATAAGTCATGTTGGTAGCATGTACCCTACCTATGTGAGGACACTGGCACTTTACTCCTGTGGTCTTCCTTTCCAAAACTCATAACCTTAGTCTTTTTCTGAGAAAAACATCAGACAAATTCTGATTGAGGAACATTCTACAAAGTACCTGACCAGTGCTCTTTAAAACTGTCAGGATTGTCAAAAACAAGGAAAAGTCTGAGAAACTGTCACAACCAAGAGGAGCCTAAGGAGACATAACAACTAAATGTAACATGGGATCCTGGAACAGACAAAGGATATTAGATAAAAACTAAGGAATCTGAATGAACTATGGACTTTAGTTAATAACAATTATCACATTGGTTCATTATTTGTAACAAACATACCATACTAATGTAAGATTTTTTTTTTTGCTATCTCAGTGACTTTCAAATACACAATACAGTATTGTTAAGTATCATCACCATGTTGTGCAGTACATCTCCATGACTGACTTATTTTATAACTGGAAGTTTGTACCTTTTGACCACCTTTACCCATTTCATCTACCCGCTTCCTTGCCTCCCCTCTGGCAACTACCAATCTGTTCTCTGTATCCGTGGGCTTGGTTTTATTTTGTTTGTTTGTTTGTTTTGTTTTCCAGATTCTACATATAAGTGAGATCATAAGGTATTTGTCTTTGTTTGATTTATTTCACTTAGCATTATGCCTTCAAGGTCATTCATGTTGTAGCAAATAGCAGGATTCCATTTTTTTACGGCTTTATAGTATTTCATTATCTTTTATGTCTACTTTATCTTTTCATCTTCTTTATCTTTTCATCTGTCAATGGACACATGTTGTTTCCATATCTTGGCTATTGCAAATAATGTTGCAGTGAACATGGGGGTGCATATATCTTTTTGAACTAGTGTCTTTGGATAAATACCCAGAAGTGGAATGGCTGGATCATACGGTAGTTCTATTTTTAATTTTTTGAGGAACCTCCAGACTGTTTTCCATAGGGGCTGCACCAATTTACACATTCTCACCAACAGTGCACAAAGGTTCCCTTTCCTCCATGTCCTCGCCAACACTTATTATTTCTTGTTCTTCTTTTTGATAACAGCCATTCTAACAGATGTGAGGCAATATCGCATTGTGATTTTGATTTGCATTTCCCTCATGATTAGTGATGTTGAGCACCTTTTCATGTGCCTGTTGGTTATCTGTAAGTCTTCTTTAGAAAAATGTCTATTCAGATCTTCTGCCCATTTTTTAATTGGATTATTGGTTTTTTTGCTATTGAGTTGTATGAGGTTATATTAATATCTCATCAGATATATGATTTGGCAAATATTTTCTTCCATTCAATAGGTTGCTTTTTCATTTTGTTGATGATTTCCTTTGCTGGCAAGAAACGTTGTCCCATGTGTGTATTTTTGTTTTTGTTGCCTTTGCTTTTGGAGTTAGAGCCAAAAAATCATCACTGATGTCAAGGAGCTTACTGCCAATGCTTCCTTCTAGGAGTTTTATGGTTTCAGGTCTTACATTCAAGTTGTTAATCCATTTTGAGTTAGTTTTTGTGCACGGTATAACATAGTAGTGTAATTTCATTCTTTTGCATGTGGCTGTTCGTTTTTTTCAGCACCATTTATTTTTTTATTTTTTTGAGGAAGATTAGCCCTGAGCTAACATCTGCTGCCAATCCTCCTCTTTTTTGCCGAGGAAGATTGGCCCTAGCTAACATCCGTGCCCATTGTCCTCTACTGTATATGTGGGATGCCTACCACAGCATGGCTTGCCAAGCGGCACCATGTCCGCACCTGGGATCCAAACCAGTGAACCCTGGGCTGCCGAATGTGCGCACTTAACCACTATGCCACCGGACCAGCCCCTCAGCACCATTTATTGACGAGACTGTCCGTTCCCCATTGTATATTCTTGCCTCCTGTGTTGTAAATTAATTGACCACATATACGTGGGTTTATTTCTGGGCTCTCTACTCTGTTCCATTGATCTATGTATCTGTTTTAATACCAGTACCACATTATTTTGACTATTATAGCTTTGTCATATAGTTTGAAATCACACGATGCCTCTAGCTTTGTTGTTCTTTCTCAAGATTGCTTTGGTATTCTTTTGTGGTTCTACACAAATTTTAGGATTATTTGTTCTACTTTTGTGAAAAATGCCTCTGAAATTTTGATAGCCATTGCGCAGAATCTGTAGATTGGGTAGTTTGGACATTTTAAGAATATTAACTTTTCCAATTCATGACTATGGGCTATCTTTCCATTTATTTGTGTCTTCTTCAATTTCTTTTTATCAATGTCTTATAGTTTTCAGTATCTGGGTCTTTCACCTCCTTGGTAAAATTTACTCCTAGGTATAGGCATACCTCAGAGATATTGTGGGTTTGCTTCCAGACAACTGCAATAAAGCAAATATCACAATAAAGCGAGTCACACGATTTTGTATATAAAAATTATGTTTACCTCATACTGTAGTCTATTAAGTGTGCAATAGCTTTATATGTAAAAAAAGTATTATCTTAATTAAAAAATACTTTATTGCTAAAAAGTGCTAACCATCATCTGAGCCTTCAGCGAGTCATAATATTTTTGCTGGTGGAGGGTCTTGTAAAAAACACAATATCTGCAAAGTACAATAAAGTGAAGCACCATAAAATGAGGTGTGCCTGTGTTTTATTCTTTTTGATGCAACTGTAATAAAATTGTTTTCTTAATTTCTCTCTCAGATAGTTCATTGTTAATGTATAGAAATGCAATATATTTTTGTACAATGATTTTCTATCCTGTAATCTTACTGAATTCATTGATTAGTTCTAACAGTTTTCTGTGGAGCTTTCACGGTTTTCTATATATAAAATCATGCCATCTGCAACCAGTAACAGTTTTACTTCTTCCTTTCCAATTTGAATGGCTTTTATTTCTTTTTCTTGCCTAATTGCTCTGGCTAGGATTTCTAATACTATATTGAACAAAAGTGGTGAGAGTGAGCATCCTTGTCTTGTTCCTGATCTTAGAGGGAAATCTTTCAGATTTTCACCATTGAGTATGATGTTAGCTGTAGGCTTGTCATATACGGCCTTTATTATGTTTAAGTATGTTCCATCTATACCCACTTGTTGAGAGTTTTTATCATAAATGGATGGTGAATTTTGTCAATGCTTTTCTGCATCTATTGAGATAATCATAAGATTTTTATCCTTCATTTTGTTAATGTAGTGTATCACATTGATTGATTTGTGGATGTTAAACCATCCTTGCATCCCTGGAATAAATCTCACTTGATCCTTTTATGGTCCTTTTAATGTATTGTTGAATTCAGTTTGCAAATATTTTGTTGCGTATTTTTGCATCTATGTTCATCAAAGATATTGGCCTACAATTTTCTTTTCTTGTGGATCCTTTTCTGGTGTTGGTATCAGGGTAATGCTGGCCTTGTAAAGTGAGGTTTGAAGCACTCCCCCCTCGTCTTTGTTTTTGTAAGAGTTTCAGAAGGATTGGTATTAATTCTTTGAATGTTTGGTAGAACTCACCAGTGAAGCCATCCTGGACTTTTGTGGTTGGGAGGTTTTTGATTACTAGTTCAATCTCCTTATTAGTAATCAGTCTATTAAGAGTTTCTGTTTTTTCATGGTTCAGTCTTGGAAGGTTGTGCATTTCTAGGAATTTATCCATTTCTTCTAGGTACTAAGAATTTGGTAAGAAGCTCATAATAGGGAAAACTAGGTGAGAGGTATATGGGAACTCTCAGTACTATCTTTGCAATTTTTCTGTAAATATAAAACTGTTGTAAAAAAATAAAGTTTACTAAAAAAATAATCACATCTTAAGTAATTACAGCCAATAATTCCTGGGTGTTCTTAAGGCTGAGATTACTATACCACCATGGAAAACAACTCAGTAACTAATAGACAGCTAGTCCTGCTTGGTATTCCAACCAGCATCACTTCCTGGACTAATTACCAACGTACCTTTGTCTCCTTGGCTATTGCTTAGTTCCACAGAGGGTACTCAGTTATATTCTAAGAGCTCCCCGAGAAAATAGCAAGAACAAATGGACATAAATTACAGCAGGAGGGGTTTGAATTAGAGCTTTGGTGTGCCATAAGTCAAGCTATGTGCTATTCTTTGCTAGTTATCTTTGAAAGGAAGAGTTGACATCAGTCTGGTCCAGCCTGGCTTCAGCCCATTTTGGAGTAAATTAGGCAAGAAAATGAATTTCTATAGTTTCTAGAAGGTCCTAAGAATTTTTATGTCTTAAGTAGAAAATTTCCATAAATTAAAAGTTGGCATAAGTGGTACCAGTCACATAGAAATTGTTCATCAAACTGTCTACAGTCTTTGCCATTCTCTCCATCAACACATGATTTATTAATTTTGTTCCAGAGATTTGAGTTCATGCTGCATAAATCATGAATAAAGATTAGTTTAACAGTCACAATGCCCCTGGGACAATGTTTCAAGTGAAGAAAACTCAAAATTGTCACAATGTGAAAATAAGATGACAGTTGTATCAATATTTGCAAATCGAAATGATATTCAATACCCTCACAGAGGCAGAGTATAAATCTTATTTCTGCTCATTTTACGCCAACTCTAAAACTTTCCATTTTAATTTTTTATTAACATTTTCCCTTGTGAAAATCTTTTGAAAAACAAATCTAAGATCATCCTGATCTGCCTCCAGCTATTAAGCAACACTAAACGCTGACCTCTTGCTCTTCTTTGACTACTTAAATACTTTAGAAAAACCAGGCCCCCAAGCCATGTACAGCAATGATATTTTGCCATTTTTTGCACTTTAAAAAAGTGAGAACTGTCTGGCAGTGTGGCAAATACCACAGTTTTAATACTCAAAATTATATCACCTTGTTTCCACTGGCTTATTCCACCTGACTCCTTAACCTTTATGAAACTTTAATTGTTCATAAACTCAAATGTATGATTGCGATTTAGAAAAATGACCAGACAATAAATACTCTGGTTAGAAGTTAAGTACTCACCAGAATGAATTAAAAGTGGCTACGATTAAGGAGAAAAGGGTCATTATTTAGGTAACTCATTTTCTATTATTTATATTATTCTCATGTAGCTGATGGTGTGGTTAGAACAGACAATAAGATGATGTGTCAGAAGCAATTCCAGCTATGACTTCATACATTTGATGGCATCTCTTGTTATAAACATTATTCCAAATACTTGAATTCTGGGTGTGCTAGATGGGGAAAAGAGAGAAATACAGCAAGCAGAACAGAGCAAACCAAAGTCCTTCATACTAAATTCCTTCTCCACTTCACTAATGATATTTTGTTGGAAAGGTTTCAATACATTCTTTTTGTTAGAAATGAGGAAGATTGATCCACATGCAGGGTTTGCATAGAGGTTATCAAAATAAAATTTTAGAGAATCATTAAAGGGCTGAATTCAGTATGTTAAATCCTAATCAGAGATGCCAAAACCCAGAGTCAGACATCTGTCTTTCAGAAGCGACCACCATAAAGCTGATGAAAGAGGGTTCATGGAAAGGTCAGGAAAAAAAATGCCAACAGTTACGCTTACTATTATAAAAAATATTTATGGTAAGCAATATAACTTGTTCCTTTTTTGTCCTATGTTGCCCCTTATTCATTTGTATAACTTACAGTACTGAATTTATTTCATTAGCTAGTATTGGAGAATGAACAAAACTTGATTAAAATTCAAATTACAATTCCATCATGATGTATTCTGCCCTGGTATTCTCTGGATCTAATAAGAAATTATGCCTCATCAAACATATATAATTTGGCTTGAAGTGGTAATAGTAGGAAGCCAAATTATAGTCATAACAAAGTTGTCTATGCTGGGTATTTTCATTTCAGAGTGCAACATGCATTGGGTAACCCAGGTCCCCAGGCAATCATTTAGTCATTCGGGCTCACTCTGGGTGGAGCATGTTTACATCCTATAATCACACCATTAACAGTCACTGCTAAATATAAACACAAGGATGGATATTAATGGTTGTTTCACAACTCCGGCGATACCAGCACACAATTACATTGACAGGCTCAATAGTGACGACACTGAAGCTACCATGGTAACCCTTTCACAATGTAAACAAACAGGCATTTGCAAAACTCAACAGAAATATACAGCATATTTCTTTGTCCTACAGAGCCTGGGAGGCAGCATCACATGAAGAAACAAGGATGGGTCTATGCCACCAACTCTGTAGTTTTGCAACGTGAGAACTCAGGGAAGGGTTTTGGATGAATTGCCAATATTTGAGGAACTCGTGTTCACAGGAGGCACAGAAAATACATCTGCTGATTGATTCTGAAATTCAATTAACTGGCTGTGTCCCTGTGGGCTAGTCATTTCACTTCCATGGACCTTAACTTCTTCGTTTGGAAAATGAGGGTATTAGATGATCCATTGTAATTCCCCGCCAGTCTTAGTTTATGTAACAATAATCATTTACCTGTGTGTGTTTATGCATATATGTGATAACTATATGCTTTCCATAATAGCAACAATAATAAAACCAAATATAAACTTGTGATTCTGTAACTTGTTACTAAGTCCATTTTATTATTATTTTTTAATAACAAGATTTTCTTTCCATGTGACTGTGGGCAAGTTAATGTTCTCTGAGCTTTAGTTTCCTTATATATTAATTAAGACAATAATAGCACTCGTTACTGTTTAGAGTACATTGCGGGCATTATCGAGATAATGGATGTAATGTTTAGCCCAGTGTGTGGCACATAATAGGTACTTGATACATTTTTTCTATTTCCTAACCCTCTTTATTTTGTTTATGAAACAAGTGAGCAAAGAATGAAGAGTCTGGTGATTGTCCACTTAGAAGGGAAATTATTTTTATGAATTGTCACTAAAATTTTTTTTATGAATTAGTTATTTAGACAAGAAACACCTGAATTCTGGCAATATAGTCTTTCAACAGAAAGAAGGGATCCTAAGATAATGCAATTCTCTTTTAAAAGATAAACTAGAGGAATTACACATTGAATTTGCCATTTTGTAGGACAAACCTAGACAGCCTTAACTGTAATACCCATATATACCAAAGTAGACGATTTCACCAATCTTAGGTAACTTGTCAAAGTTATCAAGGAAAAAAAATCATTAGCATGTCATTGCTAACTATTGGAAAAAGAAAAAAGGAAATGCTACATATAAAAAGAAAATGAAAAAACAAACCAAGCACCCACATTTTCTGCTTGAGTAAATGGCATAAAAGATGTTTGCTACAGAGATTTACTTATTAGTTTGAACTAACACAAGATAAACATTTTTAGAAACAGAAACTGACAAAAATTTAAATTTAGTTTTTAAATTGGTAAATCTTTCAAGAAAAAATCTGGAGTTTTTGAGCAGTTGAAGTGAGAATCTTGATTCTTCTCAATTGGTATACACTTTTCTGTCAAGAAAGCCAAAGAAAAACAGACTAGGATGTCAGCTTGTCAAGGGTATTGATTTTAAACTCTTGAAGCTCGTCAAAATAATTCACCAACATTTTCTGTCATTCTTTCTTCTCCATGTAACATAGAACTTGACACAACGGACAGAGCATCAGAGGCCTAAGGAGCCTCCCTGAAGAGCACTCCTACTTTGGGTACTATTTTCAATATTTAATATAAAGTTTGTCTCACACCTTGACCAATTCTGGCCACGGGGACTCACTGAGTGAGCTAGCTGCTTGCTTGGGCCAAGTGGTCCAAGATGACAGTCTGTCCTGCAGTTGATACACTGTAGAGTATTTGACAGAAAGATCTTGAGCTAAGGTTAGCACGACTTCACCCCAACCCTGCTGAATCATAACCTCTGCCTTCCTCTCCTCCTCCCCTTTGCTATGGCTCGTCTGTCCTTGGCCTGAAGGTGGAACTAATGCCATAGAGCAAAAGGCACAACACACGTGAAGGCAAGGATATCAAGATTTGCCTCAATGTGGTGTTCAAATGAGTAGTCTAATGTCATAATGCTGCTTCAACCTGAGTTTCCCTGGTTGCTTTATTTGCTAGATATACGTAAACACATTACATTAATTAACTTATTTATTGGTGTGATTCATTCACCTCCTGACAGACTTCAGAAGCTGGGGAAGATGGAATACTGGCTACTCCCTAAAAGCTCCCAGTGCTAGTGAAAACAGAAACATTTACCAAGTGATCTTTAAATTGAAAGCCTGAGACTGGGGAGTTTCCTTTCCTTATGTCCATATCTTGGGAAAATTAAACTTAAAAAGTGATTTTCTGGTATTTTAAGATGTGAGTCTAGTGAGTTTTTTCCTATTGAAAAAAATTTCCTATTTTTTCCTATCGTAAGTCTCCCGAGCATGTGGGAGGTTAAGGTTGAGTTCTGGAAGGAAGCAGGATATTTCGGTGTGAGATTAGTTGAAACAGCTGAGGCAGAGGGCATACTGGTGAGTCAGTTTTGAGTCCAGGCTTCTGAGCAGGTGAGCTAGACTGGAACCTGGTGAGAGAAGCGTCACACCCCCTCATACTAACCAGCACCAGCAGGAGTGAAGGCGCGGAGGGAATGATCTTGAGGAGGATGGGCTCATTGAAAGCTAATGGAATGGGAGTCTCCCTGACTTCCAAGGAGAAAGAGGAAACATGCCCCTGGTCAAAGCAAGGAGGAGAGGGAATTTACATTCTAGAACACATCTCTGTGTTTCTTAAGATGACTTCTTTCTTCAATCACATTGAAACATCTTTTTTAAAGCTTCCACTTACTGAGCAATAAATATGGTCCAGGAAGATTGCCAAAGGCTTTACATACATGAGATCATTGTCCTCAGTACAATTATATGAGATATGTATAATTACGACCTCTGTCTCCCAAGATTATACATGAGGAAACCAAGGCTCTACATGTTAAAGAATGAGCCCATGGAAAGAAGCCAAGATTCTCACACTAGTCTGACTACCTATTTAAGCTATCTTTATCACTAAACTGTACTGTTCGTCTTTCATGAAAGAGGCACTGACTTCCACACAAAGTCTACTTTCAAAAGGGTAAACCACAAAAATTGCCAAGATGTTGGTCAAGGATTCAACCATAGTCATTGCCTGCTTATTAGAAAGGAACATAAATAAATGCTCTTTTAGAAACAGTTTTTAGCTATCAGTGTAGGGAAAAAATATTGTGTGCTTAAAACTTTAGCTTTAATAACAGTATACTAATTATACATAATTAATTAACAGTATATTAATAATATATTAATGCTGATTGAAGCCTAAAAAGGCTTGGAACTATATGGAGAAAGGTTTACATAAATATAAGGTGAAGCTTCTAAAGCATTAGACAAAATACTGAGCCAATGAGAGATGAAAACCATGAAGAGAGAGCGAATTGTCCCTCTGCTAATTTATAAGTCAAGGTTATGGGTTTAACTGGCACTCTCATGCATTATGGTGTTTCATAGTTATCATGCTGAAAGAAAGAAGCTGGACACAGAATATACACAGAATGGGTCTGTTTATACGAAATTCTAGAAGCAAAACTAATCAATAGTGACAGAAGTCACATCAGTAGTTTACTGGGGCAAGGTAGGTGTTGGGATGGGGGACTCACTGGAAAGGGGTACAGAATTCTGGGGATGTGGAAATGTACTATGTATTGATTGGGATGGTGGTTACACGGGCATGTGTAAACATTTGTCAAAAGTATTCCACTGATATGCTTAAAATATGATACGTAAATTATACCTCAGTACAGTTGATTTTAAAGAAAAGACTATTGGCTTAGAAGAGAGTATGCACTAAAAAACAAAAATTCCTCCATCTCAGTTTCTCTCCTGCATAAAGTTTTCTGTATCCAATGCTTGTTTCAGGAAGTTTATATCCTGTTATTTTTCCTTAGTTGCAAGGAAGGCAGACTTTTGTTTACGAAAGCCAAGTGGAAAAAAATTAGAAGACTTCAAAATAAAGCTATTAAGGATTTCTAAACTACCTTACCTGGATAATCAAATTTCCTCAATATTTGAGGTTTTACTACTTGGAGCATTCTTAAAATGCTATTTTCTAAAATGAATATTTACCTCCACATGTCTTAAATAACATTCACTGAACACAATTTAATCCTCTCTGAATGCCTCCAGGTCATCACTATGAATATCAAAAGTTGTGCTATTCTGTAACATAGTGATGATTTCAGTTTGTTAGGGCCCCTAGGACCATTTGCTTCTATGCTAAGTGGCTTCAGAATTCTGAGTTTTTTAAGTGTTCATTTTTGCATCTCATTCTTTTCTGTCTCTTGTTGGGCTGTCAGCAACCTTTTTTTTTGTTTTTGCTATTGCCTATTTGTTTCCCTATAGGAGTTGCTTTCCTCTCTTCTAAACTTCTAAGATAGTCAAATTAATAGAACTATATATAGATCAGTGATCCCCAATGATTAATATTCAAACCAGCAATTGATTGATTTAAAAAGAATCACCTGGAAACTTGTCAAAACTACAGATGCCCAGGCCCCATCCCTGGTGATTCTAATATCTAATTTGTGTACATGATACACGATTTTTTAAATTATGGAAATATGTTTGTATATGTTTGAACATACACAAAAGTAGAAAAAAGATAGTGTAATGAACCACTGCATACCCAGATCCAGTTCAACAATTATCAAGATTTTGTCAATCTTTTTTCTGCCCCTCCCTTCTTTTCATGCTAGAACTGGGATTGGCAGACTATGCCCCTGTAGACCGAATCCAATTTGCTACAATTTTTAAAAATTGAGATATAATTCACATACTAGAAAATATACCTTTTTAAGTGCACAATTCAGTGGTTTTACTACTTCACAAAGCTGTTCAACCATCACCACTAATTCCAGAGCATTATCGCCCTCAAAGAAACGCCACACCCATTAGCAGTCAATCATTCTCCACTTGCCCCTCCCCTTGCAACCACTAATCTACTTTCTATCTCTATGGCTTTGCCTATTGTGGACATTCATATATACAGAATCATACAACATGTTGCTTTTTGCATCTGGCTTCTTTTACTTGGCTTAATGTTCTCAAGGTTTCAACGTTTTCATGTTGTAGCATGTATCAACACTTCATTGCTTTCTATGAGTGAATAATATCCCATTGTATAAATATACTACATTCTGTTTATCCATTCATCAGTTGATGGGCATTTAGGTTGTTTCCACTTTTTGGCTATTATGAACAAGGCTGCTATGAACATTCATATATAAGTTTTTATGTCTTCAATTCTACAGGGTATATGCTTAGGAGTGGAACTACTGGGTCATATGATAACTCCATGTTTAACTTTTTGAGGTACTACCAGACTGTTTTCCAAAGTGGCTGCAACATTTTACATTCCCCCAAACAGTGTATAACGGATCCAATTTCTCCAAATCTTCACCAACATTTGTTATTGTCCATATTTTTGGTTCTAGCTATCCTAGTGTGAAGTGGCATTTCACTGTGGTTTGGATTTGCATTTTCATAAAGACAAATGATGTTGAGTATCTTTCTGTGTGCTTATCAGCCATCTGTATATCATCTTTGGAGAAATATCTATTGATATCTTTTGCCCATTTCTTAATTGGTTTTGTTTTTTTTTTTACTGCTGAGTTGTACGAATTTTTAAAATATATTCTGGATACTAGACTCTTTTCAGATATATGATTTGCAAATATTTTCTATTCTCTGGGTTGTCTTTTCACTCTCTATCTTGACAATGTCCTTTGAAGCAAAAATGTTTTTAATTTTAATTATTTATTTTTTCCTTTGGTTGCTTGTGCTTGAGGTGTCATATCTAAGACACCACTACCTAATCCAAGATCATGAAGATTTATACCTATGTTTTCTTCTAAGAGTTTTATAATTTTAGCTCTTATGTTTAGGTCTTGTGCATCTGAATTTTTAAAAAGCTTCTCATGTGATTCTAAGGAACAACCAGTTTTGGAAAATAAGAGTGAGGAGATTTGGCAGCCTCCAAGAACTTTTTAAAAAAGTATGAGCGGGGCTTGCCTGGTGGTGTAGCGGTTAGGTTCACGTGCTCTGCTTTGGCGGCCCAGGTTTTGTGGGTTTCGATCCTGGGCATGGACCTACACACTGCTCATCAAGCCATGCTGTGGCAGCGTCCCACATGTGGAATGGAGGAGGACTGACATGGATGTTAGCTCAGGGCCAATTTTCCTCACTAAAAATAAATAAAGAAGTATGAGCTTTGGTGCACAGTTTGTGTAATATATATGTTCAATGATGAGAAGTCTTGCCTACTTTCTGGTTTTTCGCTATATTTCAGATGGCAAAGATGTTTAGAGAGCTGATTCATGAAAAGTGTGTATTACTGTCTAGGTGTATGGTCAGTTCCTAGTATCAACAAACTAAAACAGTCTAAATATGTTTAGGAGGAGCTCCTTACAGTTCCAAGTTTAAAAACAAGACTGTTAGCTTAAGTCATTTCAATGTATAGTACTCCATAGTTCTGATCCAGGGATTAGGAAATATTGTGGAGAAAAGAAAGCAAAAGTCAGCACCTGGGATGTAGCTTCCAACCAAAAAAGGACAGCATGATGGCCACAGTTCTTTCATTTGCAGAAAGGCAGGCATCCAGGCACAACGACAAACTGTCAGCTAGCTGGCCACAAGAAGACACTTTGCATTTATGTTCTTCTAGCAATACCTGAAGCCAGTTAATTCTTTTTTGAGAGAAGCAGAACATTTGCTTTGAGGAGAAGAAACAGAAGTTCTATGCCAACCCTGTCTGCAACATCGCTGCAGCAGGCCCAGCTCCGCTCACCCTCCAGCTATCAATTGCTAGCTGACAGTTTATTCCAGAGACCCTGAGGCCAGTGGTTCTCAAACCAGAGTGAACATCAGAATCACCAGGAGGGCTTGTAAAAACCCAGATTCCTGGGCCCCAGAATTGCTGCTACAGTAGGCTGGGGTAGGGCCATGAATTTGCCTTTCTAATATGCTACCAGATAATGCTGATGGTATTGGCTCTAAGACCACACTTTGAAGATAAATGTGCTGCCAATTCCACCCTGTTGCTTACTGAACATTGATCAAGCAAGCATTAAGCCAGAAGACTCATCTCTTGCTCCTCTTTGGTCATGAGCATGCTGACAGCATACTAAGGAAGTCATAAGGCCGTAAGTATAGTTTCTAAATTTGCTTAAAATTCTTTCTCACTGACAGTCTCAATTCAGCTTCCAAGAGTATGGTCGTTTTTCCAAACGACATTTGGTCACTTGGGAAAGCACCTTGATTTCAATAAAATCAGTAGGAATTATCTAAATTACTTTGTTTTTCTCATGTTTTTTTGGTGTTTGATCTTGCTCAATGCACGTGGACATCAGCTGTGGTAAGGAATGCTATTCAGGAACATCCACTGTGTTTGTGATAAAGGATTTGACCTGTTGCCAAATGGTACTCTTGAGAGATGTGGTTGTGACTTTGACAGATTGAGCCAAAGTTAAATTCTGATGAACCGCAAAGGAATTTTATCAGTCCCAGGATGTTTGCCAGCTGAGTTGGGCAAAAGAGTGACTTTCCAAAATGTCCTGAGCTATCCACATTTATTCTGTCACCTCTACTTTCAATTTTCTCACAGATCAGCTAAAAACTTCATTTTCCTACTTTCTGCCATTTCCAGGACCACAAGCTTAAACCTGAGAACCAAATATTAAGCTGTGTTCCTGCCTCTTATAAATCAGCAAGAACAGAGCTCAGCAAGCAGAAGGGAGTTTACAGTTTTGCTGATGGCACAGGGACAGAATGAGACCTCAGCTTTCTTGGCTATTCTGTAGAGAAGATAAGTAGAAAATGTTTCTGTTGGTCAATGGAGGAGATTTAAGTACAGATTGAAATCTGACAGGCTGGCCACAAGAAGACACTTTGCATTTATGTTCTTCTAGCAATACCTGAAGCCAGTTAATTCTTTTTTGAGAGAAGCAGAACATTTGCTTTGAGGAGAAGAAACAGAAGTTCTATGCCAACCCTGTCTGCAACATCGCTGCAGCAGGCCCAGCTCCGCTCACCCTTCAACTGTAGACTCTCAGGCCCTCTGTCTGCCCGACCACCCGCAGGAGGAGTTTGGCATCCATCCTCTGCAGCCCTTACCGAGCTCCGAAGAGGAAGGAAGCATTTTCTTTTAAACAGACTGCAACCCAACCCAAAGGAAATCCAGTTATCTTAGTATCCATATGTCCACAAGAGGAAAATGTGTGTGTAGCATTTTAGTCCCAGTGAGTAATATTAGTCACTGGGCTTCTAAGAAGTTTGACTCTGTTATTCCTCCCCCTCTTTTCTAAATTACAATGTCAAGAACTGCATTTGCACAGAAATCGTCCTAACTGGCTAGCTACTTCATTAAATTATCACATGATTCCTATTTTATGGGGACAAAATAGTTGATCTCAGTGAACTGGCAACTTAGAAACTTAGGAAGAAAATTAGAGCAATTACTAATACATTATACATGTGGTAACTAACAATTTGTCTATCACCTAGAAATGTGAGGAAAAATGCCAAACTCCCTGGCCCTACAATTCTGAACAGGTCTTTTCATTTTTCTCTTTCCAAGACCAAAAGCTTTCATTATCCACACCAGTTCCACCATTACTGTTGCTGTTTTTGCAGATCCCAACATTTATAATACAAAGTGAAGAATACAACTGGTGGGATTTGCACTCCGTTTGAAACAGAGGTTGTGATCACTTAAAATTAAAGGACACACACACACACACACACAAAAACCCCACCCTCAAAAACCAAGAAGTGAGTTTCATGTCAGCTTTCCCTAAATAAATTCATAGAGGAAATAATGTCAAGAGATAGGGGCAAAGTATGTCCTCATTCATAATCACTACTGTGTGTCATTTCTGGGCAAGGCTGTTTGATGAAACTAAAGGAAGTTCTATGTTATAAATCATCTGTGGTTCTAGGGGAGGAGGTGAGATTAGGTCAATTAAGATATGTATGATCTTTCTTTTCTTTCCTGCTTGTCTCACCAAGCCCTTGGGTGTGCCATTCAACGTGAAAGACGTTGATGTCATTCATTAATTGACGGCCAGATTCCTCAATCAGCATCTTCCTCCCACCTGGTACTGCCTTTCCACCCTCCACTCACATGCCCCCCAGGTTTCATCTTCTGTGGCTGCTGTCAAAAGGTAAGTGGAGGGAGAAAGAGGTTTTACAACTGTATGCTTGAATTTATTCTTGCTGGTCTCTTGTTCAAATGAGAAAAAAAAAGCATCCAGATCTTGGGGAAAGGAGGTCCAATGTCTGCAACCTCAATGTTGAGGCAGGGTGTAAGAAGCAACACTGAAGAAAACTTGGAAATTCAGGAGGATTTAGATACCAATCCCAAATGCCTTCTGCAATGGAGAAAATCTGTTTTCTGCAAAATATATATACCACATTTGACCCCATACTCAGCAAAAATTATATACCTATTTATTTACACCACATGTCAGTTTTAAAATGTTTTCTCATTCTTTTTACATTGAATACAAATGATATCTTTGTTCATAATCTCATTTGCACATTTTACTTTTACTTGTAATTCCAGCATTTTTTCCCACACTCTTTATTTAGTTATTTTTGCCATATACCTGGTTACAAGACCTCCATTCTATGTCACTTTGTCTCCCTGGAGAAATCACATGGCAAATATCTCCCTTGAGAAGTATTGGTGTTTGGGAGAACAAAAAGTAATCACACTCATTGTTTTCTACTAGAGTTTAAAACAAAACCAAGCTCCCGTGAATTCCAAACACCCATCCAAATAAGCATAGGTGCAGTTTCACAACCTGACCTGCATAGCTCCTTCGGGTTTGGGTTGCCGTAGGAGTTGTGACTACACTGTGTTCACATGTTTGCGTGCTAGGTCACACTAACCGAGTAAACACATTCTTCAGCAGCCTGTAGTTTGTGGAGTGAGTAAGCCCGTGGAATGCGACCTCTCTGGGGCTCCTGCCAAGTGGAGCAAACCAGAGGAAGTAAGGCTTCCACCTGCAGGGGTGCACCTGCAAACCTGGCAGCCTGGAGGTCACACCGCTCCTGATTTGTGTGGTGCCTGAGCCTCTCCCCTAGTTAGATGCTAAAGCAGACAGACAATCCCAGGCGTGCAGAAAGTAGCAGAAGAGAGTTTGGGGGAACAATCCTTAATTCACACATCCCTTTTGCCTAAAATGCATTGTAATGACGCCACCCTGTTCAGTAGTGATAGGAAAAAAAAAGTTTGAGTGTGGATTATTGGTTCTGTTGTAATTATAAAGCAGTAAGTTTTCTCTATTAGTCAGAACATATATACATTTTTATAGTTTATCACTATACAAAAACTTCCTAAAGTGATGGCAGAAAAGGACATTACTTAAAACATTTATTATAATTTGGGGGCTGAAGGATCTCTTAGAGGAATATATACTTCATATCCATAATACTAAGCAAAGGCTATTTTTCAAGGTGGGGGCCAAGAAGGAAGAAAAGATGGGTGGGAAACTCTCCTTCTCCCAAGAGCATCTGATTGCTGGGGATGACGATCCAGGCCCCTGGCTCCCATCTTCCTCTGTCAAGTCTACATCCAATTGAGGGGGAAAAAAGTCATGGAGACCATCACCCCAGGACGGGAGAAGCCTCAACAATATGTTCTATTTCTGAATTCTGTTTTTTTGGCCAAAAGAGCCCCTGCTTTCCTCCATGTCTGGCAATGTTGTTCTTTGCAACATAATCAGAGGTGGAGGGGAAAATAAGTAACCTTTTTATAATACTCTTGCTCTTGTATTTTGTTCAAAACTGTTACCAAGGAAATGATTAAGAGCCTTAATTGAAGGTTTTCAAACCAAAACCACTTCCAGCAGTGTTCATCTGATGAACTCTTTTAAAACAGATTTCAGGGAGTCCTGACCAAGATTTCAGATAACCACATTAGATTTATGGAAACTATGGCTATTTAGACAATAAGAAAATGGGTCTCTTTTTGTAACCTATGCTCCATTTACCAAGTTTTTACATATTTAATCACATTCTGAGCATTACTTTATTCCAATAAATTAATTTTTATCTGTGACTTAAAAGTCATAATGGAAAGCTATTTAAGTTACATGTGACAGCTGAAGTCATCTGGCTAACACTCATTCTTAAATCTGTTTTAAAGTAGAAATATGGTATTCTAAAACTGAAAGTTTACTATTACATTTTCATGCTTTCCCCTATATAAGTTCAAATTATGTTTTCAGTTGTATAATAGTCTGGTAAAATTAGACTAGAACGTAAGCTGGGGTCATATTTCCTCATCAGCCACATTCTGCCAATGCAATAAGCCGATACTCTGGGCAGCTCTTCACTGCCAGCCTGGAGGGATGCAGAATGTGGGGATGAGGAAGCCATTCTCCCAGATACAGTAAAAACAGAGTCTGTTAGCAGACTGACGTGAAGTGCAGTAGGCTTTTAAGTAGTGGGTCAGGGTCTATGTGGGTGAAGCTAAAACGCAGAATATCTGTACTGGCTAAAAATTATGATGATTCAAAGCTCAAACCTTCACGTGGATACACCTGAAAGGAATCTGGGAATTTAAAGGCCCCTGAATAGATCAATCTTCTGTGACTAGAAAATGTACCTCCTTTTCTCCCCAAGCTATATCATATCCCCAGTAGACTTGTCCCAATGCTCTTTTGGTTTCTTTTACTGCCTTTGTAGCTGCCTGCTGTTCCCACGTCCCTGTCGCTATCTCTCTTTTGTGGCTCCCCAGGGTGATGCTCAAAAAATGCTCCTTCAATCAGGTTTCCACTGTCTTTTTTTTCTTCCCTTTGGATAACTTTCTCCTACTTTCTTACCCAGAGAATGACAAAGGAAAACATTTCCCCTTCTTTATTCATGGGGCTCAGCCACATGTTCTTAATTCTTTTTTTTCCCGCTTATGATACATTCCCAATATGTTCTCTACAGGACATGTCTGGGTGTCCATATGACACTGTAGGTTACCTTGAGGGTAAAATTATCCACAGCTCAGTGGGGTTTGGGGACAAAATCTTACATGACTCAATCAATTTTTTTGTGCATTTAGCCAGCCCTGACCCTTGGAGTCCCTCTCCTTTCTTGCCAGTTTGCCCTGCTGTCAAACCCAGCTCTCTCTTAGCTCTTCTGCTGCTTGATATCCACTTATACTCTCTCTGCTTTGGGTCTGAGCTTCCTTGCAGAGCCATCTGATCCTCTGCCGGCGGACTCAGCCCCTTGGTGATTTCTGCGAAGCTGAGTCTCCTTTCTCTCTGGCTTGGACTTGCCACATCCTCCAGCTGCTCTGCCAGCTCCACACCTGGGGCAGTTGATCAGACCAGCCTCCCTACCCAGCTCAGCTCCCTCGGCTTACTCCTATCTCCTCTCGCTGAGGTCCATCTGGAGCTGAAATGCCCCAGGCCCCTTCAAGAGCCCATTCTCTGGCATCTGTAGTTTGTACAGGTGGTCTCTGGCTCCTCACTCCCTCAGAGGATCCTTGCCTCTGGCCCTCGGTGGCCTGGAGAGCACATCCGTCTGGCCCTCTGCCCGCTCACCTAGCATGCAGCCCACACGTCTTGCCTGAGAATGCTCTTTTAGGAGTGTTTTCCAGACCTGGCTTACACATAGTGGCCCAGATTTGCCTCTGGTCTCATCCTCCAAGGCAATTCCCAGAAGCTTTTAGGAGAAAGGAAGGTCTGTGTGTTTGAGTGACGATGCCTGCTCTGAATGCCCTGCTATCCAAGCACATTCGGAGGCAGGGGGTTGGTTTATCAATCTTGGCCAGGCTGCTCCCTGTCCGACATAATCAGCACATGTCCACCTGAAGACAGGGCTCAGCTCTCAGGCAACATATTTTGGGTTTGGGAAACACGGGCTGATACAGGGGTGCTATGGGGCTCACAAGAGGTCACACTGCAGAGGACACTGTCTCTGTACAATGCCATTTATATGAGGCTGCCAAACCATGGCTTTGTTTTTAGTTATGAATTGATCAGTTTCCCGTTTGCACTGGCTGCTGGAAAGCTTAGTGCCAAACCTGAGGATTGCCTAAGGCACAGAGTGAATCTGAATGAACATTTAGATAACCTTACTCACTGGTCCATTTTATGTCTTTATCTTAGTTTTCCACTTTCCCTTCCCATCTACCGCTAATTTATATTTCCCTGCCAGCCACCTTAAACCCTTCCTGAAACAAGGCGGGACATGAATAAACAAACATATAAAATGAAATGATTTTGTGGAAAACTGAAACAGAGTCTCTTTTACACAGCTGGTTAGAAGATAAATTTCTGGGGGCTGGCCCTGTGGCCGAGTGGTTAAGTTTGCGTGCTCCACTGCAGGTGGCCCACTGTTTCGTTGGTTCGAATCCTGGGCGCGGACATGGCACTGCTCATCAAACCACGCTGAGGCAGCGTCCCACATGCCACAACTAGAAGGACCCACAACAAAGAATATACAACTATGTACCGGGGGGCTTTGGAGAGAAAAAATAAAATCTTAAAAAAAAAAAAAAAAAGAAGATAAATTTCTGGACAGCAGTATCTACTAAATTTTTTCCATTTGATCTTTTTTTATTGAAGTAACATTGGTTTATAATATTACACAGGTTTCAGGTGAACAATATGGTAATTTGACATCTGTATATACTACAGCATGCTCACCACCAAAAGTGTAGTTTCCATCCATCACCATATAATTGACCTCCTTTACCCATTTTGCCTTCCCCCACCCTTCCTTCCACATATTCATGACACAGAAATACCAATTATAAGAATTTACCCTACAGACATACTCACACAAATGTGCAGCATTTGTTTGATTATAGCATTGTTTGTAATGGAAAACAAGAAAAGGAAATAAAGTAAGTGTCCAGGGATGGCTAAATACATCATGTTGCACGTATACAATGGCACACTATGCAGCCATTCAAAAATGAGATACGAGTTTACATGTTCTATCATCAAAGATGCCTTCAATGTATTAAGTGAAGAAGCAAGAAATTTGTGGTTGGGAGTGGGGGAGGAGAGGAGGATATATTTGTTATTTAAACTTCCTCCCAACCCCACCACAAATAGCATGAATATGAAGGAGCGCTTGTTGCTTGTTGCCTGGTATAAACAAAATCGTCATCCTTAGCACAGAGGCTTTCTCACAGTCAAAGCAGTATTACATAACAGGAATGAGGAAGCAAAATTGCAGAAGCTTACGGAGCTCCATTCTCTGAATTAGCACAGCTACAGAGTGAGAAGAGGGGTAAAGTAGAGGAAAGATGAGGGGGCTGACGGCCTTTGAAAGAGAAAAGCTTTGGCAGTTCAGGGTTGTCTAATGGGAATTTTGGTGTGAAATGTGGTGAATTTTCTTTTTCTTCTGCCTTCTAACCCCTCAGTAAAACCTACCTGTTTCCCAATACTTTTGCAGTTGGATTCATTTTGGAGGAAGCGTGATAAAGTGTTACATCCAACCTAAAGGTCAGAGGCTGTCAAGGGCAGAGGCCGTGCAGAGTGACCAGCTCCATCTGGGTCACCAAGAGATAATCAGGTCCCATGTGCAATCTGTTCTGTGCATACTGGGAACTGCAGGTTGAAGACTAGGAAAAGACTGGAATATGGAGAAAAGTGCAATAAACCCTATCCACCCTATCCAAAAGCAATGATCTGACTTAATAAATACTGAGACTGGTTTTCATACCCATGATGACAGACAGCAATCTAGAAAAAAAAATGGTGAAAGGGTCATAGGAGAGAAGATAATTCCAGAGCTTAACATGTGTCAGAGTAGCCACAATTACATACATGGCAGACACACACAATGCTAGTTCTATCTTAGTTGTCATAGGGATATCTTCTTTATCTGAAAAAAAAAAGAATGATATTGTCCTCCTAAAAAATCTCCCTCCCTGCCCACTTCGCCTCTGTGCACCTCAGCCCCTTGCCCTCACACAGAACAGCCCTGTCTGATTGTTCCTATGTGCGGCTCTGTCTCTTCTGGAACCACTGCTTCCACATCCTGTGTGACCAATCCCGTGAGGACCTAATGGAGCAGGCCCGGTGGATGAGTTTAGAGGTTCCTAAATCCCTGGAATGTTATGCAAACTATTGTGTGTGTACATTGTTCTGGGGAGGGGTCATGGCTCTGATTCAAATATCAATGGGATGATCCCCTCAACGTCAAGGACCTCAGATTGAGAAGCCTGATATGCAACTCTTCTAAAAAACCTCCTATTTCCAAGGCCTAGAACAAAGCTTGGCAAACAGATGGTACTGAGTGAAAAAAATAAAAGCTCACAAGGATTGAGTATACACAATACGCCAGACACTGAGGTGTTTATTATTTTGATCCTTATTTTATAGATGAGGAAAACAAAGTCCTAAGTGCAGATCCCTGTTTGTAAGACTCTAAACCCTCAATGTCAGCCCCCCTCTATAAACGTGGTTAAATGAAGGCATGCTGAAGGAGATGACAGGTGGTGGCTGCTAGCACTTCCATCACGCAGGTAAGGAAACTGACGTATCAGCACGGTGGGGGAGGGCAGTTGCATCAAAATCTCAGATTACCTGTCTTCCATTTAAGTGTGCTTTTCCTTATACTTCTCTAACTTTGTTTGAAATAGTCTTTATTCCTTATTAGAAAGGAGAGTAAAATCCTGTACCCTAAATTGAACTCACTTCACTTGTCCCCGAATTCAGGACTCCAGCATGTGTATGATAAATCTTGTTCATCAGTAGGTCAAATTTCATACTGGCAGGGGCTGTGTCACCATGGACATCTGCAAGGAAAGCCAAATCTTTCCTCTTCTGGGCTCCTTCTCTTGTTGGGGATCCCAAACCTAAATCCCTATAGGACCTAGTAGGTGACAGAAGGGATACAAGTGACTAAGTGGACACTGGGGCAGCCAGGAAAGGAGCCACATCCAGTCTGAAGGGTAGAGCTGCCCCTTGGCCTCACCACATCATTATCACTTGAGAAAATGGGCCCAGGATGGCCAGATGAGAATTTTAAGCGAAATCAGAGGGGCTGGCCCAGTGGCAGAGTGGTTAAGTTCACGTGCTCTGCTTCAGCAGCCCAGGTTTTCGCTGGTTCAGATCTTGGGCACGGACGTGGCACCGCTCACTGGGTCATGCTGAAGCGGCGTCCCACATAGCATAACCAGAGGCACTCGCAACAAGAATATACAACTATGTACTGGGGGGCTTTGGGAAGAGTAACAAAAGGAGAAGATTGGCAACAGTTGTTAGCTCAGGTGCCAATCTTTAAAAAAAAAAGAGAGAGAAACCAGAAATGTAGATTTTATGTGGATTTTCCTGAGATTTCGATGTTGACAACTCATTCAAATATCTTTTAAAAACACAGTGCAGGCCAAATAAAACACATCATCTATGGCTGGGTGGGCTTGTGGGCCACCAGTTTGCAAACTCAGTTTTTGTTTGGGGAATATCCAGAATCATCTTCCGGCCCAGTCAGGCAGATTAAGGGTATGAAGGAGAGATGAAATTAATATTTTCAGTTTGGGGAAGTGGCTGAAGAGTCGCTAAAATTGTTTTTAGACTTATCTGTGCATTTGAAATAAGCTATCCACGGCCCTAAACTGAAAATCAAGAGCGGGTAGTAACAGTTGTGTGTGACTTTCCCCCTTAAGCCACCAGTCAAGCTTTCTGCTGCACCAAGAACTGTTCCAGTGTGCACTGACACATGACTTCAGCATTCTTCAAGCTGGTTGCTAGTGTGCAGTGTTCTGCTGAATCTGCAGAAAAATCCACAACCCACCACGTCTTCTTGCACTGCATGTGCTTCTGTGGGGCCGCATATTAGCCTCCAGCAGGGAACAAATGACTGCTTCCAGAACTTCTCTGGAGAGTCGCTGGCCAGTGAGGAAGAACAGCTTCTCAGAAGAATGGAACTTCTCCTAATAGAGGGACCCTACTTTGCCTTTTACTTCACTGTCAAGTAAGGCTGAACAAAACATCGAGTAAACGTGGATCCATTCCGGGATCAACTACTCCAGCACTCGAGGACTGGGGGCCCTCAGCCCAATTCTTGGACAGCACAGTCTCTGAGGGTTTGGTGGAGGAAGTCATGCAAAAGCATCTAACTTAGAAGATGAGACTTTTGAGAGCTGTAAGAATTAGTTCCTGCTCTGGATCTAAGATTTGTATGTGGAGCAAACTTCCTTGAGCCTTCCTTTCTTTAAACACATTAGTGAAATGGATGCAGAATATTAACGTACTTTGCAAGGCTTTAGGAAATAATACGAAACACTGTTCTCTTCAAACCGAAAGTGTTGTGTACATGTTTAGTTTGGAGAGAGATCTATGCTTGTGCATGCACAGAATTCCCCACCCACCATACCAGCAAATCGAGAATCTTCCAACTCTTTTTCTTTAAACAACAAAAGAAAATATCACATCAGATACCTACGCCAAAAGTAACAGCGTACTAAAGTGTGGACAATATCAAATATTATGTTTGGAGCGAGGCTTAGTTCTTCATAGGCTGCCAGGCATGCTCACTTTAATTTTATAAAGAGAACACATTACTTGACTACTACAGTATTTAGAATCCCTAAACTGGAGTATTCCCAAGGTTTTTCATGAAATATCTAAGGTTGTTTCCAAACAGTACTTTCTACTTTTGTTAACACTTTCCTTCCCTTTTAAGACAACTTGACAGACTGTGCCTTTTTACATGTCAGGTTATCTCAGATTTTTCAGTACCCAGTTCCAACATGTTATAAGGACAAGCCGATGATCAGGAAGCCTGGGGCCACTGTTCAAACATTTTTACTTTTCAGACTTAAAAATTGTAGACAAGATCAAATGCACATCTTAGTGCAAATCCTAAAGAAAGAATCTGTGTTCGCTCTCTCCTTTCCTAGCATACTTTTTCAATTCTAAATATATAAGAGCCTACATGTTAAAATAGAGGCCAAGTATGAATGGTTCTCACAGGGAACAAACAAGGCAGCAAAAGATCATGGGCTTTTTCTCTCCTGCAAATAGATATGGTTCTTTAAATAGAGATTCTAATTATTCTTTAAACTGCTTTCCCATCTCCTAATTCACAGGTTGTTGTTTCTTGCATCGACAGTTAAGGTAACCTATAGAGAGGTGCTGAATAAAGAGGTGTATTTTCCATGCATAAGGAGTCAAGGTGCCCACATATACTTGAGTTAAAGGTTGGATATAATTTGGAATTAGTTTTCTGTTTAGATGTTATTTTCAGTCAAGTAAATAATGACAATTTGAGAAGGATATATGTATATACCCTTATTTTTTTATTGAGATATAATTCACATGCTACACGATTCACTCACTTAAAGTAGGTTTTAGTATATTCATAGAGTTGTACAACCATCACCATAACCAATTTTAGAACATTTTCATCACCTACAAAAGAAATTCCATACCCGTCAGCAGTTACTCCCCACTCCTCTTTTCCCTCAGGCCCTGGAAACCACTAATCTACTTTATATCTCTATGAATTTGCCTGTTGTGGATATTTCATATAAATGGTGTCATATAATATGTGGCCTTTGGTGTTTGGGTTTTTTCACTTAGCATAATGTTTTCAAGAGAGAGATATATATGTCATACACACACACAAGAGTATTGCCTGAATGCTCCAAAAGGGCCTGGGCAGTACTGCTCTTGCTATTAACTTTCTCACCTTCTCCAGAGAGTTTGCATCACATCTCGATGCATTTGGGAAATTGAGCAAGTCGTCTGTTGTTTCTCAGGACACATTTTCACTTGCCAATGGACATCTTCATGTCAAGTTCCTGAAATACCTCAAACTCAGTGCGTACAGCATGACCTCAGCATTTTCCCTCTCCAAACACAATATTCCTCTTTATTTACTCATCTGTGTTAACGATAAAACCTTCTGCCCACACTAACTTTAAAACCTAGTCAGTTTTACCTCACTCAAGTCTAATTCGTCCATCCCTGTGCGAGACACCGGTTCTCCCTATTCTGCCTCCACAGCTTCCCCTGCCTGCCTCCCCCTCCGCCCTCAGTGACACTCCCTGGCCCAGCCCCACACCCCGGCCTGCCTGCCCGGCTCTGCAATCACCTCCTGCTCCAATCCTTCCCGTGCCATGGCTGAGCCCTAAGCTGAATGAACTGCAGTGAATGGCTCCGTCTTGAGGGGAGGGATGGTGAAGCAAGGGCAGGGGAGCTGGTGGCTTTGCTCACACCCATGCTGGGCCGTGCGATGACGAGGAGGTGGCTGTCCTCTCGGTGCTGGAGAGGAAGCTCACTGCTTGGCAGCTCCTCCCGAGGCGGCCTGGGCCCCACCTGCAGAGGTTCTGACTTACTCATTTCCAAAGTCCCCCAGATGATTCTAATAGACAGTTCCGGGATCTAACAGACTGCCACAATAGCACAGTGTAGTAGGACCAGCAAGGCATCTCTCGTCAGAAGACATGGCTCCAAACCTGGGCTACCAGAGGTTAGCTGTGATAGCTAGGGCATGTTAACTCTCTTCGCTCAACTTGTTACCTGTAACATGGGCTAAATACACCTTCTTCATGGAAATGCTCTGAGTATTAATCTCAGAGCATACATATATATACTATATATATATATATAATATAATATAACCTGTATTAATCAGATGTGAAGTACAAAGTAGAGTGCCAAGCACATAGAAGGCACTCAGAAAGTTGGGGGTGAAGTGGGGTCTGTATGTCTTGTCCTGAATTGTCTTTGTCACACTGCAAATATGGCTGGCTGACAAAAAGAACAATTTTGCTTGTCTTCCACAAGGCCCCACATTAGGGTGACTCCTTTGATGAAAGGCACAATGACTCAGCTGGCTGAAGGTAGTGTGGACCTTACAACTAACCCTGACACAGGTGCAGAGCAGGTCTCAACATTTTGTGTTGTTTTAGTTTCTTAAAATGTGGAAGGAGCAGAGGTGCATGCAGGTAGTGTGGTATGTGGAGAGTCATGGGTGAAAACTCCGTGTGCTGTGTGACACAGGGGGAACTTACACTGAATACACATGGGTTTAGGTTGTTCTTGACACCCTACTCACACAGCTAACTAAACACTAATCATAACTTTTTCTCCTCCCACAGCCTCTTTGGATAGATTAAACCGAGGTAGCTGCTAGCTCTGGGCTCTAAACTACTTTGCAAAGTCTTGACGATTCTTAACTGTGAAAAAGACTTCTTGTGGAGTCAGCTGTGCATGCCTTCATTATCCTCCCTCTGCGGGAGGAGCACTGGATTAAGAAATGCGTGGAGGAATCATGTTGCTAGATGTTGTGGATATTGCCCAGCAGCTCTCACAGGCCCCAAAGGGAGCTGGCATTAGCTTCCCAAGAGAGCTGCTTATTTTTCAGTAATGAAGGGATAGATGAGCCCTTCTGAAAAGCTGGCCTCGGGCTGGGAGGGCAGTGGTGGGCAAGTGATCTGGCAGGGCCATGGCACCCCCATCCCTATCTGAGGACAGGAACTAGCTCTCTGCCCATGGCCAGGCTTTCCTCTGAGTCTGTGAGGCCACAGGCTGGTCACTTCCTTGGCTCAGGATCGTGTATCAAACAGCAACAGAGCAGCTCAGAACTCTGACTTAGGGTAGGGATCTAAATATGGCAGGGCTTGAATTCTCATTTGGATATCAGCAAAGGCTATCGGAAGCATCAGCAGGCTCAGAATGCAGACCTCGTGGGGAGCTAACTTTGGACTAGAACAGCAGTTTACTCAGCGCCCCAAATCCACCCTCAGTGCCAACTTGATTTATGATGCTGGGGTCAGTCCACTGAGGCTCATATGGCCGAGGAGCCAGATCCCTCAACTTACTTCCCAACTGTGCCCTCTCCACATCTCAGACACTTCATGGGCAGAAATCAGAAGGCGCACGGGATGCAAGGGGTTCTCTTAGAAGAAGCCTAAACCAGAGCAAGGACCCAAACCAAAAGCAAGCACTGGAAATCTATGTCCCTTTATCTTTTTCTTATTTTTTTTTATCTGTGTCCAGCTTCATTTATGTTTTTCATATTTAATCAGTGTTGGCTATTTTTTCTCAATTCCAATATTAAAAAATTAACCAGAAAATGTTAATAAGACTAAGAGAGAGAGAAGTTATTAAAGCGAGGTTGAAGCAAAGTAAAACCTGCTGATGAACTGCAGCTGACTAGACGGGACCGGGGTGGGGGTATTATACAATGTTAATGGGGGATCTTGCAATTTTAGGGGGTTGAGAGGGAAGACCATGCCACGAGTCCTCAGGCATGGAGAGGCTACTGGTCTTCTGAGTGATGTGACTCCTTAGGAAGGGAATGTGTCACCCCTTAAGGAGGGCAGAGGCTCTGGGATGGGCCAGGTGAACTGTTGAGGGGGTAGGGGGGTTGAGGAAAACTTCTAGTGATTCTCTATATTCAGAAAAGAAACTCTCAGGGGCTGGCCCTGTGGCTGAGTGGTTAAGTTTGCGCGCTCTGCTGCAGGCGGCCCAGTGCTTCGTTGGTTCGAATCCTGGGTGCGGACATGGCGCTGCTCATCAAACCACGTTGAGGCAGTGTCCCACATGCCACAACTAGAGGGACCCACAACAAAGAATATGCAACTATGTACCGGGGGTCTTTGGGGAGAAAAAGGAAAAAATAAAAATTAAAAAAAAAAAAGGAAAAGAAACTCTCAGATAAGGCAGACTGGAATAAAGGTGCTTGGGAAATAATTAGGACAGTGACACCTTCTACGTTAGGACAGGAGGATGTGGAAAGGAGCATGGAAAGCGGAGCAGAGGTTAGGTCCAGCCAAGAAGCAGCATACTGAGAGAGTCCGCAGATCGGGGAAGGCCGATGGGGGAACCAGACAGGAAACAGGCTGCTGCTCCAGGCCTTGCGGGATCCATGCCAGAGCCCAGCCCAGGCCTCAAGTGAAAACAGAAGGAGCTGGCGGGAGCACCGGGCCTCTCAGAGCCAGCATTCTTGGGACATGGGTGCCCTTTAGGATCTGAGGAGGACTACAGAGCCACTCCCCCAAGAAAATACACTTATACTCCACCTTTCCCTTCTGGGGATTCACAGGTCCCGAAAGCCAAGTCACAGATCTGAGCTTATGAACCCCAGGCCCTGAGGATGCTCCTATGCACTGAAATAAGAGGAGTGATAACAGGAAATACTTGAAGGATTGTTTAATCCCTTAAACCTCTGGCAACCTAAGTGGAACAATATGAGACCTGGCCTGAAACTGGTCTGAATAATACATAATTTACAGCAAAGATTAGTTAGGCACTTAAGCTGCAGTGTGTGCGTTTGACTCCACTGGAAAGGTGGGGACTGGGAGGGCGGGAGACAGGTCTCAGAGGCAGCCCTGAAAAAAGATGAATAAAAAAAATTGGGGGCCCGGCCCCGTGGCTGAGTGGTTAAGTTCATGCGCTCTGCTTCGGCGGCCTGGGTTTTTGCCGGTTTGGATCCTGGGCACGGACATGCCACTGCTGGTCAGGCCATGCTGAGGCGGCGTCCCACATAGCACATAGTTGTGCTATGTAGGGACCTAGAACTGGAATATACAACTATGTACTGGGGGACTTTGTGGAGAAGAAGGAAAAAAAAAGGAAGATTGGCAAGAGATGTTAGCTCAGGTGCCACTCCTTTAAAAAAAAAATTGGGAAACCAAAGGTGGGGAGTGTTTGGCAAGGAAAGGGTCCCCCTCTGCACCCCGAGGTGGTGGCAGGAGAAAGTTCAGAACAATGGTGAGTGGCCCCACATGATGGGTCCTTGCTTTGGGGGACCACTGTTGGCTTTTGTCACATGCATTTCATGTGACTAAATTAGGACATATAGTATTTCTTTAAAAAAGAAAGAAAACAAAAAATATCTATTTGTGACCGTGAGCCTGTACTTATATTGAAATGACTCCTTTTTTTTTTAAACAAGGCATTGTTACTTTTCACCTAGTCATTTAATTCAATCACAGCCTGATTTTTGAAAAGATGCGTCTTGGGAAGTACGAGAGAGAAAGGGTTGTAGCTCTTTTTGCTATTAATAAATTATGTGATAGGTTTAATGTGATGTTTTTGTATCAATACTAGGCATGTCTTTCTGTATGGATGAATTTTTGGTGGTGGTGGGGAGGCTCTGGTTCTGAAAATACACAGTGGTTTTTGATTCTTCTTAAACACACTTTTGCTGGGAAAGAGCCTGACCTTGGGAGCATTTTTCCTGCATGACTCTATTTGATCCATGGGTACAGAACACACAAGGACACAGTGGGGTGGACGGACTGTCCAAGGAAACTTACATTCTTACAAAAGAAAGAGATAGTTTAGATCATTAGCAGAACAGGCCCTAAGTGTGAGTCCATCACAAGCATATCTAATGGTACCAGGATTCACAGAAACATGCTCATTGTCTAATATACCCCCAGGATATGTATAGCATACTGTAACATATGTAAGCTAAAGAGCACAGAATTAGGAGTCAGAAGACCTGGAATCAAGCAGATTAAGAAACTGTAAGGTACGTGACCTCAGCAAATTATTTTTCATTTCAGACAGGGCTCAAGCATCCTACCTATAAAATGAGACTAAAAGTACCTGCTACCTCCCTCTCCGGCAAATAGATCAAATGTGAGCAGTCAATGAGATATCAGAAATCAAAGCATTTGAAATCTCTAAAATACCATATTAAATTACGCTATTATATAAAGCTAAAGTATTCTTGGAAAACTTAAGCATACTGAAAAAATGTTTTTGAGCACCTACTTTGGATAAAGCACTTCTAGGTGTTGTGAATTACAGGAATGAATAAGCACTTCAAAGAGCCTTGTTTATAATTTTAAAAATTAAAATAAGAAAGCTAAGGGTCAGATTTCAAAGCTGAGAATTCATATTATGAAGATTTTTCAAATATTTCAAAGTTGGATGGATTTATGTCAAACAAATAGGAAAATAATTTCATTTAGATAGGTCAGATGAAATAAAATGAATATTTGAAAAATTCTAAATAAGTACAACGCAATAGATACCTAAGAATCAACATCGGTAAATCTGCTAGAGTAAAATGTAAAGCAAACAAATTTGAGCTGAATTATGTGATGCTTTTTTTTAATCTCAAAAGGACTGCTGACCTCTGCTGACATACCACCATTTAGGAGAGGCAGCTGCATGAGCATCAGGTTCTCTTTAACAAACAAACTTTGGTTTCTACTAGCAGAAGATGGTGGAATGAGTACAAGCATTTGTCTCCCTAGACTCTAGTAAAATGATGCTAAAAGGGGGAGGGACGTAAAAGTGAAGCAACTGGGAAAGGAACATTAGGGAAAGAAGCAAGATTTCAACACATTTCTGGAGGCCAAGGAGGGGATGGCAAAGAGAGCAGAACAGATGGTGGTTAATTTTATGTGTCACCTTGGGTAGGATATGGTGCCCAGTTGTTTGGGCAAACACTAGTCTAGATGTTGCTGTGAAGGTATTTGGTAGATATGATTAATGTTTACCATAATTTGACTTTAAGTAAAGGAGATTACCCTCCATAATGCGGGGGGGGGGGGGGGGGGGGCGTTGGCTCATCCAATCAGTTGAAGGCTTTAAGAGCAAAAACTGAGGTTTCCCAGGGAAGAAGGAATTCTGCTTCCAGACTATTACACAGAAATCCTGCCTGAGTTTCCAGCCTGCTGGCCCTGCCCTGTGGATTTGGGACTCAAGACTGCAACATCAACCCTTATCTGAATTTGTAGTCTGCCTGCCCTGTGGATTTGGGACTTCCCAGGCCCCACAACTGTGTGAGCCAATTCCTTAAAATAGATCAATCTGTCTCTCTATATATAGACAGACAGATAGGTATAGATAGATATAAAGAGATATAGATAGTCTTTCTCTATCGCTTGCTTGCTCTTTCTATCTCTGTATATCTTGTTCTGTTTTTCTAGAGAACCCTGACTGATATAGAGCAAGAATGTAGGAGCCTAGAACATGTAAGAGGAAACTTTGGGAAAGTGGGAGGGTGGGGGTGAGCTGCCTGGCAATGTACCAGTAAAACCCCAAGGTCACTGGGCAGCTGCAACAGAAACTGAGATTTCAAAGGGAGGCGAAAAAGAGAGAGGTTCATTGAAGTCTGCCTAAGGTACACTGGGCCTGTGGGCGCCTTTGCTTCTCTTCCCCATCCCCTGCCTTAGGTCCATGCACTGTGCTAGAAACCCAAAATTTTACTTGAGGGCAAGCTATCAGCGGACTCTTCATCTATAAATAAATTTAAAAACTGCCTGGAAATTGTATTCTATGTAAGATATTAACATTAGGGGAAGCTGGGTGAGGGATATACAGAAACTCTCTGTATTGTTTTTGTAACTTTAAGTCTAAAATTAGTCCCAAATAACAAGTTTTTAAAAAAACTGTCTGGAAAGAGCTAGGAGTGCTAGAGTATGTGCCAACTCTCTACAATAAAGCCCTCCCCTCAGGCATTTGGAGCCCCCCACACCCACCCACACAAACTCCTGAGGAAAATCCAGCCCCTTTTTCAATGTTGATGCTGATGTGTAATGACCAGGAAGCAAGCCCTCCAGCACGAATGGCCGATGCAGCCTTTCTATTCAGGGGCAGCACTGAACAGGACATCAGACAACATATAGAACAGCAGGGAAAAACCACCCCAATCATGAAGAAAAATCAACTCAGCCCCTAGTTCTTAATTATGGGTGGATATCCAGAGTTCACCACTCTTACTTAAAAACAAATCAGAAGCCCCAAGGAGAAAAGCCAAGTAATTTAAACATGACACCTGATGCCTGAAGAAACAGATAATTCAGAAAACACAAGAGAATTTTAAAGAGAACTCAAGGTCTGTTTCCACAGGGATATTAATATTTTCAACAGACTGGAGAGTCAAGATGTACTATACAAGTAGACAGAGCAAAAAATAGAGGTTTAAACTTATTATTTTAAGGTACAAAGACTATCAATAGAATAATTAAAAGGAACCGTCAGTTTAGGAAGGGAGGAAGGTAATGGAAGTGAACAAATAGCAAAAAGGCAACAGATAATCGACATGATGAATCAAAGAATAGCAGTGTAAGCTTATTTTTGAACATGCAGCAAGGAACCACCTGAGCATCCATCACCAGGGAGAAGTGTTGTCCTGGGGAGCGGATGACACATATGTATGGTGACGGATAAAAACGAAGTGGTGGGAGGGGACCATGGCTTTTCAACATGAGCATTTCTGTACTATTTTATTTTTTAACTCATATATGTATCATTTTCACAAAAACTTAGAAGGAGAAAAAGAAAAGTTTCTTCAAAAATATTCTTTCAGAGGTAAAAGAGATTTTTTTTTTTATGTGGGTAACTCCCACTGAAATCACCAACACACTTCATTGAAGAAGAGAAAAGCCTATAATTACGGGACTAAGGGGAACAATTTCAAATGCAGATTTAGAGGCTCAAGCAGCAAGACAATTTGGAAATTTCTGAACTGTCTTATTTGTCAGAAAGCAAAGGAAGTTCTTAAGAACTTCAGTGTCCCCTCCCGCTCCCCAGACACTGTGGATCTTATGGCACAAGTGAGTGACAGTCCACTGTAAATCTAAGCGTAAAGAGGGACCTAACGCTTCCTGAACGGGGGCAGAGATTCATCTTGACACCTTTCCTTGGCTGGGGAGTGAGATTTGTGGAGTGTTCAGTGCTACTGTGATCTAGCAAACCATAAACTGTAACACATGTAGAGGAAAGGAATGTTTTACTGATAGCACCAGTATGGATATATTAATTACAATACTTAAAGCACATCACTGATAATTAGGAAGAGCTTCCTATTATATTAGGCTCTGATCCTCGGTGTTGTCTGCAGTAATATCAACGTGCCTTACTCAGAATGAAATTTAGCAGCATGATGGCTTCTTCGAGTAGTGCGTTTTCTTCTCCCTGCATCCATTATCACTGTATTCTTTTCTTTGGCAAATGTATTCCTTGGCCTGATAAAATGTCTAGCTTTGTGAACTTGCCATATGCCTAGCAAGCAAAAGTCCCCAAAGATATTTCCATTTACTTGCTGCCTCTTGGAATTGATGTATAGAGCCTGCCAACTGGGTCTTCTTCAGGCCATGAGCAATATACAAAGTTGAACAATTCACTGGGACTGCAAATGCTGGCAGCTCTGGGGAAAAAATCTACCAGACAGTAAAGGGAAAGGCATCCTGTGGGTTTAGTTAACGCCAGTGAACAGTCACAAAACTGCTGGGTGCCCCAGGATATACGGTACAATGAAAACCTGTGATTGTCTCCCCCACAGCCCCAGCTTCTCTTCTGCTCTCACATTCTGATAGCTCAGCTCTAAAAGGTTCACCTGTGGTCAAATCTGTAGCTGGAAACAAAACAAACCTCTTCCTCCGATACCACAGATATCATGTTTATTGGTCTTTACCACTCTGTCCAAACTGGTATCCATAAGAAGAATGTCAAATCAGCCAGAAACACAAGATCTCCCTAATGACACTGCAACCCCTTCCACGGAGGGCACCTCTGAGGACACAAGCTCAAGGAAGGAAGGGAGATTGCAGCTCTGCGGCTGACGGGCAGGCACTGAATGGATATTCCCCTGTGGCAAAATCAGACAGAAAACAATCATTTTCCTTTTGCTTTCCCATCTCCTTTCTATTTTGTTAAAGTGGAGTTATGAGTAAAACACAAGAACTCCATTGAGTGTAGTGCCCTTGGCTGAAAGTTCTCCTCAGTCAGGATTGTTCAGTTAATTCCTATTTAAACACCGCGAGTAACCAGTTCCTGGAGGCTACTGGCTGGATTTCCAGGTCAGGGTGCTGATACAGTTACCAAAGAACTCTGAAGGTTACAAAAGGGCATGAGAGGTCCCTAAGTCACTGACTGTTTTGATACCCAGCTGATTCTAAAGCAGACCACCATGACCCACAACAGCCATAGGAGGACAAGGCCTCCAACCCAAATAGCCTTCGAACTGACCATCCTGTTGAGTACAAAGGTGCTGACTGCAACAACAGCCAGAAAGCACACAGACACATCTCTCCTGGATTAGGGCCGAGGTTCCAAGGCCAAGTGTAAGAAGCCAAATCCATAATCCCCTATTTCAACCATATGAAATCTAGATGATAAGAAGCCTTACAAACAGAGTATTTCCAGTGGTCAGAATCTGAAGGCATTTAGGGTGAAGGACTAAAAGAAATCAGTTATTAGGCAATTGAGAATTTGAATAAAACTTGGAAATACCACCCTTAAGAGATGTGCCATTTTCAGGTTCCCAAAACTCAACACAGCAGCTGCCATCAATCCCACAACACTGGTGACTACCTGAAGGCCCTGGAAAATGACTTTGTGGCCCAGTAGATTTTCTGAGCTTATCTACAAAGCTGCTCTAATAGCCCCTGAATATCAGGGCAGAGTCTTACCCAGCAGCCACTCACTTTAATCATTTTCAAGTAGAAAAAGAAAAAGTTCTGTATATAAATAAAAAGCTTAACCCATTGAGATGGGGTCTATGTCCCTATTCCACTTCTCTCCCTTCCTTTCAAAGCACCAGCAGCCAAGGCAGAACAATGCAATCAACACCTTTAAGCGACTTTCAATCTATCTGAAATATGTAATTCTATGGAAACAATCTAAAATGGCATAGATGTAACTTTAATCCTGGACCTCTCTCAGAGACTAGTATAGAAATGCAAAATAGAACAGCTACTTTGGAAAATGATTTGGCAGTTTCTTACAAGAATTAAACATACACCTGTCATTTAACCCAGCAATCTCATGCTTAGGTATTTATGTAAGAGAAATGAAAACATATGTTCACACAAAAAATGACATGTGAATGTTTAGAGTGACTTTATTCATAGTGACCCAAATCTGGAAACAACCCAAATGTCTTTCAATTAGTGAAGAGATAAATTATAATATAGCCATACAATGGAACACTACTCTGCAATAAAAAGGAACTAAGTACTGATACATGCAACAACATAGATGGATCTCAAATGCATTATGCTATGTGAAAGAAACCAGACTCAAAAGGCTACATGCTACATGATTCCATTTATATAACATCCTGGAAAGGGCAAAACTATAGGATCAGAAAACAGGTCAGTAGTGGCCAGGGGCTGGGAGTGCAAGGAGGAGTTGACTTCAAAAGAGCAAGAGAGAATTTTTGGGGTGATGGCACTGTTTAATATCTTGACTGTGGCAGTAGTTACACAACTGTATGCATTTGTTAAAATGCATAGTACTGTACACTAAAAAGGTGAATTTTACTGTATGTAAATTATACCTCAATAAACCCAACTTAAAAACAAAATCTCAGTGTAAAATGCTTGGTGATTAAGAAAGGCAGACTTCAGGGCCATCCCCGGTGGCCTAGTGGTTAAGTTCAGCGTACTCCACTTCAGTGGTCTGGGTTTGGTTCCCGGGTATGGATCTACACTACTCGTCTGTCAGTGGCCGTGCTGTGGCAGAGGCTCACATACAAAAAGAGGAAGATTGGTAAGAGATGTAAGCTCAGGGCGAATCTTCCTTGGCTAAAAAAAAGGGCAGACTTCAAAACAGCTGATTAACTTCCCACTTACATCAAGATCTAGAGGCCTTCTCCCAGGTTAGGTCTGGTAGCATTCAGAAGCCAGGCTGTCAGTTACTCTTGGGCACATAGTTTAAATAAAGCACTAATATGTAAATCGATGGAGCCATGCGCCAGCATGCTGCCATGCCTGGAGTTCCTCATTTAGGATATTTTTGAGCCTGTCCTCCAGGAGAGAGCTCCTCACGTTCTGACTGTAAGGTGCTATTCATTTTGCAGGGTGCTGGACGTGGTCTTACCTTGTCTTGCCTAGAGTTCTAACTGCCTGGCATCACTGCTTTCACAACCCCTGGAGTCAAGAAATTATTTCAGACTGAGAGTTCAAGCCTGCCCTGGGTTGTGTTTTCTATGATGAAGCAAATTAATTAATCTATATTAATCCAACTGGACATGACAAAGAGAAAAGGGACTTCCCTAATTCAGTGATATTCTTATAGATTACTTGTACAGAATTGTTTTCAATAGAAAAATATTCATGGCCTGGACAGTTACAGCTTTTTGTTTAATTTTCCACTGGATGCCATGACCATAATATACTGTCTCCATTTGGAATGGCTGTGATTTGAAACTAGGCTGTATTTCTCCTCATCTTTCTCCCAAGAAAAACATTTACTGAAACTCTACTATTTGGAAATAAATGCTAAGGGCAGACAGAGTGAGAACCTCAAAGACCCAGACTTTCAGCAGCCTCCTACAGCTACTCAGACGTCTCCAATGAAAGGCAGAGTGTAAGGTGTGACCAACAGAGGCATAAATACAGTGCTAAGGTAACAAGTGGGAAGGGAAACTGGGACAATTTGGGAAGGCAGAATTTAAGCTGGGCCCTTAATGGATGAAGATGCGGGACTGCAGACATTCCAGGCTGAGGAGCTACTTTGCATAAAGGGCCTCGCGAGTCAGATTTGTCTAAATCAGTTATCATCAGCCGGCATCCTGAAGCCTGAAAACCATGGGTATTTAAATGTTTTTTGGAATTTCAATGTCTTCAGGCCTCAGGCTTCTCCATTTCTCCATAAATCCCAATACACCCTATTCTCTCACACACTATGGCTTCATTTATTTAACTTACCCACCTGTTCCTCAAAGGCATTTCACTGCAGACACTGGTGTAAGTGGATTGCTTGTGGTCAAGTAGTGAGTTGTGAAGAGTCAAGTGAGAAAAAAAAACAACAGGAAAAGAAGAGGGCACACTGGTGGCAGGCTTGACAGATTAGAGCACTTGCTCCAATCTAGTGGGGTATGGATCCAGGACCTTAATCCTCTCAGGGAGTAGTATTAGCGAAAAACACTAATAATGAATGCAGGTGAACCTTCACTGCAGCATTACCATTACTAATAGGAAAACGGAAATCATCCAAATGTTCATCAACAGGGAACTGCTTAAGTCAATAACTGATTATTTACACAACAGGATACTACAGAGCCAGTAAGAAAAAAAACACCATGAAGACATAGAAAGATCTCTTGGATAAATTACTTAAATTATTTAAAAATCAGGGTGCAGAAGAGTATATATAATAGGCTCCCATTTATGTTTGCATATGCATACAAACTTCTAGAAGGATACATAAAAATTGTTAATATTGGTTATATCCAGGGAGTGAAAAATGAGGGTAGGAAAAAGAGAAAAACTTACTTTTAATTTATACTCTTTTGTAACTGAGTTTCTTTTTAACCAATGATGCATATGACAATGATGATGATCACAGAAAAGTACTAAAGAATACTTATGCTACTTTCCAGGGCTGGCCTGCAATTTAGTATGAGGACCAGTGGCTAATGTTGTAAAAGTGGCAATAGGGACTAGAAGTTCAATTTAACAACTATTAAACAGATTAATTTAATAAGTAGATACTGGATATGTTATTATTCCAATCCTTGAGCAGTTAACAATAGAGTGTGGCAGCAAGTTAAGACAAAGGGAAAGACAACAGACATGATGTGAAAGTGTGGGGAAGCTAGGCGGTCAGAGCAGACTCCCTGGTGGAGGGCAGGATTAGGGTTTGGATTGGCAAAGCAGAAGATGCACAGAAAGGGCAACACAATGAGAAAACAAGAAAACAATATAGTGAGCCCTTCACTTGACAAGTGGACATCTACCTTTCTTAATTCTCTTTCAGAGCTGATTAGTACTGGAAGCAAAAAGGAATTTCAAAATCTGAAAATCCCAACCCTTCACAGTCACCCTTCCAACAAAGACTTTAAAGACTGAAGCCATGGGGACCAAGACCCACGAACTAGGCTAATAATGAGAAAACAGTAAGGAACTGCCCCCTCACATGCATGCCTGAATGTGTACACATGCACTTTAAAACAAATTCTGATCTCCTTTTCTCTGTCAGAGGTAAAAAACTTTGCCACATATTTGAATAATATTTGATTAGAGCCACCAGCCTCCCTTTTTAAAGGATTGTTCTTTACCAATATGCTTGCTTAGTGCTCTATCCTAAGAACCTTCTTGAGAATGTCCTCTTTGCAAGTGTGGGGACGGGAGTAAGTAGAAGAGAATCTTCTCCCTAATCAATAGGCTTGCTCTCTCTTATCTTACTGGACCCCCAAAGTGGAAGGGCCAGCGGCCTCAGAGAGGTCTTTCCTGTAGATTCAGATCCTGTTCTAATAGAAACAGAACAGCCTATTCACTTTATTTTTCTAAATGCCAGTTTACCCAAGATGACCGGATACCTTATTTTTCAGTAAGATTATCCTTTTTTCAAATCTCCTACCTCTTTCTTAAGAAATTATGTTAGATCAGACTATTTCTCTGTGTCCGTTTAGTCTACCTGGTCAACCTAGGCTTGACTGCTACCAGTCTTGGGGAATTAACCGTGTGTGCTATAGTATCAATATAGCAAGGAAACACAGCCAGTTGTTTTAGAAAATGATCATAAATAATCTGATTATTTATCACCAGAAAGAAAATATTGAAGCACTTTTATTACAGAAACCCATCAGAGGGCATAGGCAATCTAAAAACAACTGAGAAAATATTGAGACCAAAAAAAAGAATATTACCCTATTCCTAAGAATTCTCCTGCTGACATCATAAAACAGTCTCTTCAATGGCAGGACATAATACATCTCACATCATGGGGAATCCTAGGTCTTGGTGGATTTTTTTTTAAATTTTATTTTGTGTAGGTCCCAAAGTAAAAGTTAGAAAACTTAATGTGCAAGGGAAGGGGGGATCATAGAAGCACAAAAGCAGTGGCTTCCAAGTGGCCCATGTGGCAGCCAGTGAACCGGATAACCAGGAACCAACCAGGCCCAGCTGCTGATCAGAAAACAGGAAGTGCTGACTTATGGTGGACCAGAATTCTGCTCTGGTAGCTAAGGATAAAGCACAAAGTTCCTGCTCCCTTTTCAAGCCACTCCTTGGCTTTCCTCAACTTGGAGAGGGTACCCCAGCTTGGATCAGGAGCGAAACCAGAGCAGCTATGCTAGATGGGCACCTGGCCTCACACCAGCATGCTTGTTTCTTGACTTGGCTCTCAGCAACCCCAGTGCAAACATTCAGCATTCCACGGCTGAGGCCACACAAGGAAGCCATCAGGTGGAAATGGCCACAAAAGTACTTTCCCACACTGGGGAAAACAGGCAGGAAGAGGAGGTGGGCGAAGGTCAAGAACAGGGCAGGGAGAAGAGAGCCTCATGAATGTTAAAATCCACCCAAAGAGGGGAACAACTCACAGACATTTCTGTGTATACCAACCTGAGAAAAGCCATCTTCTAAACAGAAGTTTCACACATTCTCCTGAATCACTTCCTCCTTGTCATTCCCCAGGCCATGCCAAAAGAAACTGAGAAGCTATAAAGATTTGTGGTTAAAGGAACAAGCTCCAAAAGATTTGTGGACGTTACCGAAAGAGCCTCTGAAGTGACGGACGGAGCAAAAAACCAAGAATTGGAAGAAATATGACCACATGCCACAAGACATCCAGGGGAAAGCACACATGCCAAAGAACCAGAGAGGCTCCCCAAAAGGACCCTCTCAGCAACCCTCTCAAGGAGAACTAGCATATAGAACTTTCTACATAATTGCTTTTCAGGCTTGTCTCCTGAAAAATCCTTCAGTGAATACCAAAGTCAGCAAAACAACGGGAATTTTTATATTGATCCTATAATACTGGCAGGTCTGTGAGCTACAGGCCTCAGTCAGGGAAAACACATAAAAAAATACTGCCACTGGGGATAAGAAGTTTTTATCTAATGTAAGTGATGCAGAAAATAGGCCCATTTTCTTCCTTTTTCCAGATAGCAGACTTATTTTTTCATTACACAATCCCCATTTTTATGGCAATTATGAACGGACCAGCTTTCAACGAGCCCGTTAGGGCCAGCCAGCACAGCACAACCTACTGGGCAGCCTGTACCTTGGGGACATGGGGTCTATTTACAGGGCAAGGTCTTCGATGCCTTGACTTATATCCTGGGCCTCCAAGCTCCAAACCTCAATCCTTGTTCTAACAGGCTACTCGCTCACTACTTTCAGATTTGATACTTACTGTTCTGTCCCAGGCATGAATTTACCCCGCCACCGTTACAGTTTCTGCCCATCATGTCACCTTGCAGTAATGTTTCCCAGCTGATTCAGTCCCTGGTACTCTGGCACCTGGCCACTTCAGGGAGGCAGCATGCCCCCTCAAAGAGAGATGTATTTTCAAAACATGCTGTTTGTTTCCAGATGATCAATTTCTCTATAAATCAAATATACAATATAACTTATTTGTTCAACGAACATACCAAACACCTATTATTGTAAGACTGTTAGTGTTGAAGGAGTAACAAACAAATAAGGCACTGCCCTCACCCTCAGGGAACCTGCCCATGACTAACAGACCACACTGGGTAGATTCAGCCACTCCATCGAAGCCATATTATGGAACCAAAGCACAATAATAACAATGCCTTAGAGTCACTCTAAACTTTATGGTTTTGAAAAGGCTATCATATATATTTTAATATTAATGATCTTAAGTCAAATTCTCACTACTGAATTGAAAGAGATCCTTAACATCATTTAACCAGCTTTATTTGTGCTATCACTATTTCCCTCCCCTTTAATATACCCTCTCATTAACCTTCCTCTGCCCAAAAATTCAGGAGGCATCATGCTTCTATTCCATTCCTTATCTCACATATTCATTATCAAGTCCTCTTTGTTCTGCTACCTTGAAATTATACACTTCTCTCCATCCCCACTGCTGTCACCTTACCCAAGCCATCATCAGATCTTACCTGAATTACTACAGTAACCTCCTAGTTGGTTGACCTGCTTCCACTTATGTCCATGTACTATCTATTCTCCATGTAACAGCCAGTGATCAGGGTGCTCAGAGCATGCAAGTAAGTCATGGTGAATTTGGTTCCAGCAACTTTTAGTAGGCCACGCTGGGCAGTGATGTAACACGTAGGAGAATGAGGAACAATTTGAATTTGACAGTGCCAGTGACCTCATAACATCACTCCTTTTTGAAAAGGCAAGAATGAATTACTTTATAGAGGGCTCAAGGAAGACAGCTGTAATCATTTGGATGTATGCCACTTGGAGACACTACAGAATGGCCACTACACATAGTGACACATTCCAGAGGATACGGAATGAGAAATAGAGGAAGACCAATGATGAATGCAGTAGCCTTAGTGAAGAATGACATGGCACAAAAGGATTTAAAGAATGAGGCTGGGAAACCAACAATACCCAGCCACCAGGAAGACATTAACCCTATTACAAGTGATGAGACCAGTTAAGAATTCCATGCACACAGCAAGGCCTTGAAGGGAAAAGATCTTGCATTATCTCAGCCCTGATACCATTTGTCTGGTGATTTGAGAAGACTGAACAATAGAGATGAGGGTTATATTTAAATTGTTTGTAAGTTTTCAAGTTCCTTCTCCACCACTTGTGTTAAGTCTGGCCTATATACAACTGGCATAGTTTTGTGACTGTGAAAGATGTACCTGCCTGTCACTATTCTTGGTGTCTCTTTCATTGAAAATAAACTGATGTTGTATTTGGATAGGCAGAGAAACTTATATATATAAAAGATCTAAAGGGAAGACATGACAGAAAGCAATTTCACCAGCCCCAAACTGGAGTAAACCATTACTACGGTTAGTCAGGGTTGGTTTGTCTATTTTCTGTACCGATTTAAAAATGGTTACTTATTTTAGCATTCCAGTACTGCGTTGGCACTAAGACCACCACATCAGAGTAGAAACTGTCAACAGGCTATTTCCCAGAGTCTGGATAAGTACACCCTTAGGTAAAACAGCAACACTGCAGAGTGTTTGAAGGGGTCGGTCCATTAGCATTCCTCTGGCATTTTAAAACGCACAGAATCCAACCCATTCTTGTACCACATTTCAGGGTGGGCGAGCCCCTTGCTACAAACTCAGTCTCTTTCATAAATCAGATGTTGCTGGGGGTTTAAGATGGAATAAGTTTGCACTAAACCAATGCTTAGCTATTACTACAAAGGAGTACGCTGCTGGCAGGAGAGTCTGCCTGGAGGCAGTGGATCGATAACTAGAGCAGAGAGAAGAAGGCAGAGCCCTGACCACAAGTCCCACTGGACAGAGCAACTTGAGGACAGAGATCCAGTCTTGTCTCTTTAGTCCAGAACCTCATAGGTGCTCAGCACTCAACACTTGTTGAATTGAACTGACAGCTGTAAAAAAAAAAAAGGAAAAAAAAGCCCAGGGGTGGAAGCTTGGTGAGTGGGAAGGAAACTAGAAAAATAAGGGTTTTGAGGTATTAGAGTAAATAATTCTGGTAGGAAATGAGTGGAGAGAAAAAAATTACAAAATTTACAAAACATAGAGAACCAAATGTCAAAACAGAATCCCACAAACATTTGATTCATACACAGGTGTGCATGTGTGTGTGTGCACACAAACACACGTGCACACACACACGTGCACACAAGCATGGGCAATACCAATGGGGAGGGCTGGCCCGGTGGCACAGCAGTTAAGTGCGCAAGTCCTGCTTCTTGGTGGCCCGGGGTTCGCCGGTTCAGATCCCGCGTGCGGACATGGCGCTGCTTGGCAAGCCATGCTGTGGTAGGCATCCCACATATAAAGTAGAGGAAGATGGGCACGGATGTTAGCTCAGGGCCAGTCTTCCTCAAAAACAAAAAACATAAAACAACCAATGGGGAACTAGAACTCGCCAGAGCAACTGGAGGGCAGAAGGGGTTTGGGAGGTGCCCTGTTTGTTTTAGCCTCTGCTCCCAGGACAGGGGGCGGCTGGGGGAGCCTGGGGCAGCCGGTGGGCAAACACCAGCTGGAGGCAGCACCCAGGCCAGGAGCTTGTCCGTGGGCGATGCAGCTCAGGCACTGGGCTCCACGCTTCTTTCCTTTGTCTCACAGGAACACGACAGATGAATCCTCTTCGCTACTTCCGGAGGAGATCCCATCTAGTCCTATTTCCTAATAGAAACCAAAATTTACCTGACAATTCAGCTTGCTTTTATCATCTATATATAGCAATGAAAGAGCTGCTCTCTATAAATAGGTTTGCAAAACCAGGCTGTGCCTTTTGCAAACATTAAAGTGGAAACGGCCCTGACACAGATCAATACTGCTTGCCTATTTCCCTGGGCTGCTCTGTTTATTTTTAGCCCCTACACAGAGCCCAATATTTGTAGGAAAAACTATATCACCTTCAAGAATATTAGCGACTAATGACCTAGGCAGAAAAAAATTTACATTTATTTTATTCCTATCATTCCTTTTTTATAGGAATAAATTCAGACTCGGCAGGAATTTGTTCTACTACCTCATTATATAGATTCAGGCCTTTGGGGAAGGAGATCAAGAAGCTTATAAAATTCCATACCTCCTTTATTACTCCCTGTTTTCTTCCATTTGCCAATTTATCTAAGAGTTCAGTTCTCTATTCCACAGGCAAAGAAGTGCACATAAACCCACAGAAAGAGCTTTGGGTTGCTCAGAAATAGGAAGGAGTATGACCCCCCGCCTCACCTCCCTTTCCTGTACATCATCAGTTAGTGCATGAAGGAAACAGAGCTGCAAACCCCAGTGAGGAGCATCACGCGGTTCAGCAATATAAAAGGTGCCTTAGAAAATGCCCTGGAAGCTGAAGCACGTAATTGGAACTTGATTCTCTACAAGGGTTGCCTTACCCCTCTCTGTGTTTCCTGTGGAGTTCAGCATAATGCCCTCCCAAAGCTGGTGTCATTTAATGCTGGTTAAATAAACAAGTTTCTCCTAAACACAAATTGTATTATGATTATTTATTGCACACTGGAGTTCCCAATGAACTTGTGAATTCCCTGGGGGCCCGGATAGAGTTCCATCCTCACGTTTGCATCCTCAGAGACCAGCCCAAAGACTGGACTGACATGTGCTCAGGAAGTCTTGACTGAAAGATGAGATTATGTCATTGTGTGACCCCGGGTAAGTCATATAATGCCTTAGGGCATTTGTGTCCTCATCCAGGAGGTTTAACAGACTCCATGACAACAGTCATCAATGGGCATGTGAGCGCTCTGAAGTTCTGGGCAAAATTTTATTGGCAGAATGTGTGTTTAATTTTTCTGAGAAGAGGGTACATAGCTTTTATTGTCTCAAAGAATCTGTGACTGTTCTCTGCCCCCAAAAGTTCAACATTTTTAGCCTAGGAGCAGGAGTCTCCAAAATTATTGGATCAGGAATCCCAACACTAAAAAGCTTTTGAACACGCATGCCATGCTCATGTACTAGATATGTATGCATGCACTACATTAGGTACATTATAAAACAAACATCCAAATGACAAAAGCATAAGGCAAATATGAAATAAACAATACTTTAAATATTTATTTTCTCTAAACATTTCCAAGAATACAAATTCTTTTTATTTTACTAAATAATCATTTTATCAAGGGTGATGTGAGTGAATATGCTTCATGTTTAAAAAAATCTAGATTTAATTATTTGTGATACGTTAATTTGAAGGTCTAATTCTAAGTTCAATTTATTTGACATAGCTGGGTTTTAACGGCTGTCGCAGTTTTAAGCAATAAAATCACACACAATGTAAACATTCCCAAACACCATTTTTCACAATGTTCTCTCTATAATACAAGTTTCTTTAAAATTCAGTTATTTTCTTATTCTTAAAATGACACCTCGAGGGGCTGGCCCCGTGGCCGAGTGGTTAAGTTCGCGCGCTCCGCTGCAGGCGGCCCAGTGTTTCGTTAGTTCGAATCCTGGGCGCGGACATGGCACTGCTCATCAGACCACGCTGAGGCGGCGTCCCACATGCCACAACTAGAAGAACCCACAAGGAAGAATACACAACTATGTACCAGGGGGCTTTGGGGAGAAAAAGGAAAAAATAAAAAAATCTTAAAAAAAAAAAAAATGACACCTTGATCTCGGAAGGACAAATTAATTATGCTTTATTTAAAAAAAAAATAACCTCTAGGTAGCACACTACTGAAATTGCTTATTATCAGAGAAATGGTTAACAAAATATGGAACTCTTTCCTTTTTATAAAAAGAAAAATGAATGTAATTTACCTAATTAAGAGTTGTCAAACTTACAGATAATTTTCAACAAGATAACCAGCAAACCTCTGTGATGTACAAAGATTTTCAGGGTCCCTTCTCAACTTAATACAAAATATTATATGGCTTCTACTACACTGTATATTAAAGGTTTGTTTTTATAAAATTAACTACACAGTAACAACCTGAAGCAGTTTATGTACCTCTGGCTTCAACATCACCGCTGCTTATCTCTTGTAACCGTACCCTGGAATCCTTCTCTAAGAAACAGCTGCTTCTTAAGAGGAAACACTACTTGGTTTTTTTCATAAAATATTTTCATAAAGATTGTGAATGAATCTCACTAGAAAGAAGGACTTAGTGTATTTCATCAGTGAAACACATGAACAAATACAATAGGTTAGATCTAACATCTTACTTGTAAAACAAGTCTTTTTTTTTTTGAGGAAGATTAGCCCTGAGCTAACGACTGCCAATCCTCCTCTTTTTGCCGAGGAAGACTGGCCTCGAGCTAACAACCATGCCCATCTTCCTCTACTTTATATGTGGGACGCCTACCCCAGCATGGCTTTTGCCAAGCGGTGCCATGTCCGCACCCAGGATCCAAACCGGCAAACCCCGGGCTGCTGAGAAGCAGAACATGAGAACTTAACCGCTGAGCCACTGGGCCGGCCCCTAAAACAAGTCTTTTGCCCTCCATAGCTGTTTTGATACAGTATTCGTTTCTTCAAGATTTCAGTAATATCTTCAATAATACTTTCAACAGCATTTTCTAACAAAGAAACTCATTTTATATAGATAGTTTTCAACACATTATCTTATCTGGTCTTAGGAGGAAGAACAAGTGTTTCCTAAAGATATGTAGCTTTTTTACTTTTGCATACAAGTAAAACTCTTCAAAAGAGGCTTCAAACACCATTTAGTTTAGTGAAATTTTGTAAAAATTAGAAGGTGAATTTAAACAGTGGTTAAAAAAAATTTGCAAAGGTTATTCTCCATGTTTTTCCAACCACGGTACCTTCATATTATCATTAGAAAATTTCTCAAGGCAAAGTATACACTTCCTTCCAATATGTTCATTCTTAATGATAGTAGATGTAAATCCATATTTCAGTTAGTCATCTCGATAGTTTTGAGATTTGGGGACCAACTTCTGATCAGAACTGATGGTACTGTTATTGGTTTTAACTCACAATTTGGCTAACAAAGAGCTTGTCCTAGAAGGACATGTCAACTCCATTTTCATATTGTTCTCTGCGCTAGCTTGCACAATGAGTGATATCAACAATACATATTTTGTTTTTATTTTTGCCAGAATCTTTTAAAGCTATTTACCTTTTTTTTGTTGATTGCTAGTTTAATTGAAACTAATTCATATTCTGCAAATTAATTTAACTGGACACATACAAAAACAATGCAACATGCTGTAGACAAGTGAGGGAACCAGTGTCAGCCCTTGCATGTTGAAGGAAATCCACTCATCCCTCAGAACATAGTGCCTTTTGACCTCAAGAACAGGGGAGGGTGTAAATGTCAATTCATATATTACACGTTAGTAAAACTTAATTTTTCTTATTTTTGGGGTATAAAAAATGAACAGAAGTTCCAGTATTTTCTTCCTATGCTCCAATGATTTATCTTACAAACTCTACTTTGGAAACCCTAGTCTAGATAAACTCTAGTGCCATTTCCAACTCAAAAATTAAAAATTAATGGAGGTTCTGCTAGAAGGGCACTGGCTCTCATTGTTTGATTGTTCCAAGAACTCCTGATAATCCCCAAACTTATGTTTCCTGGTAGCTCCGAAGAAACCTGCTGTCCAAAAGCCCGCTGCGTGAGAAATGAAGGCAGGTTACCTAGGTGAGTTTTCTTCTGCTGTCACCCAGAAGAGAGTCTGGTTGAATCCATCCACAACTGGGTAAGGTCGACAAGTCTCTGTCTCCCATTAGCCTACAGTCACATACCCCACAGATGGACGGGCAATTTTCAGCCTCAACAAACATTAAAACATGTGATTGTGATGTGTCTCAAAGGAAAATTATTCAGCACACACAAATTTCACTTGGAAGCCTTGACAGCTGCAAGTAGGAGGGATGTGATGGGGTCATGTGTTTTCGTGGTTGCTTTTCTACACAGCTCTATTTTGTGTGGGAAGAAGAAACAAATTGTGTTCTATTGTGGAAGGGAAAAGTCTTCTAAATTTAGAGTCTTTTATCACCTGGATTATTTTCTTTGAACATGGTTTTCTACAGCTGCCATGCCGAGGGGCAGGAGCAGGAAGTCCAGTGTGCTTGACTGAAGCCAGTGGTAACAAAGTCACGTGCCAGGCAGCGGTCAGACAACCCAGTCCTGTGACCAAAGCCTATTTCAAGAGTCTGAAAGGACAGTCAGAAATGTTTAGGAGAAATGATTTGTATAGCAGCAAGATCTGGTTACCCTGAAGTAAAATCTCTTAAGGCGCCAACTTACAACAATGTAGGTAGGTTTTAAAAGAAAGACAGATAAGACCAAAAGATGATCTCCAGAATCGGTCCAGTCAAATTTCCTCCATGAAAACAGGCTTCTCTCTTGTTCTTTAAGAACTTCTAAGGAGATTCCGAAGTCTCCAATTCCTTTCAGAGGTAACCCACTCTCACAACCGGAGTCCTTCACAAAAGCTAAGGAGAATTCACCCTTAGGAAATTAAGTTGGCTGGCTAGGTCTGTGTTTGAGGAAAGGGAGGTGCACAGAATATAGACATCAGTCAGTGCTTCTTTCTTTGGAATAAAATTTTATTAATAAAAAGAAAGACAACAAGAAAAACAATCCAATCTAGGTTGTTTTTTTGTATTTTAGCAATTCCACCAACATTATGAGACAAGATAATACAGGGTTACTTGTATCTCACTTAAAATTATAATTAAAATTATAATACCCTTGTTATTAGGTGTTTTAGAAAGTGACAAGATTGGCTCTTATAAATGATGTTTTTATTCATGCTACTACTTCCTTGCACCCAGGTTCATAAGTACTGGTATTGTATTTCCTATATGAAGGGACAGAGGTTATTAACTGTGTAAATCTTGACTGGGTTCCTGTTACACGTTTGCATACTGGATTCCCTCTGTTTATTTTCTCATGAAACTAGACCCTCCACACCCCACCAATCACTACCACCTCACTCCTCCCCTGCCCCTCAAAGTCTTGCTTCTTCTTGCAATAAAATATGAAGCTTACTGGTTACTCTTGCTTAGAATTTGTGATCAGACAAATTGTATTTGAGCTCTTCCATACAACACAGGTAAAAGAAACAGCCCAAATAGCAACTTAAAGAGATAACCAGTAACCTGGTGAGTACTGCCCTTGCAATTAAAAGTTGCCAACTAGGAAATTTTACATCTTTCTCCCTACAAAAAGGAAAAATAAACAGACTTAAAAGATTAATAGAATCATATAGTGTGAATGTCAGGACAGGTCTAGAGAAATGATCCACTTCCCTTCCCAGATGAGGAGCGTAAGGCCCAGAAAGGAACCTGGGAACTTACTCTGCATCCACCTCTAGTCAGAAGCAGAGCCAGATCCAGGCTCAAGGTTCTGACTGGGGTCGAAGCAGAATGGGGGACCTGGCCCACTGGTCATTTACATTGCCATCAAAGTGACATCTCGAGCAGTAACTAAAGCTAGATAACCAATTTCATAAGGTGGAAAGGAGTTCCATGAGGCCCACAAAGATTGAAATATTCATTAGTTATTTGTCTATTCTTGAAACTAGAAAAGGGATTTTTCAAAGCAAAAACCTATTTCAGACACTCCTATATATTTTCCACAGTATTCCCCCCAACCTCTGTCAACTGACAGTCTCTGACAGAGACCCAGAAAATGAGCTAACTCTATAGCTCACAACTAGCTGGCTTCACGACGGGCCAGAACCAGGCATACCTAATGGCGCAACCAGGCCCAACTGCCACATCACTTGTGTTGTGTCCAATCAGAAGCCAACAGACCTCTTACTGCCAACTGGAAACTACTCCCAGAATTTTGATTCCAGAGGGATGTCTGCAAGAGCTGTGCTTCCAACCCCTTTTCCAACATACCAGCCCTTTTTGCCCAACAGGAATAAAAATCTAGGCTCTGTGTTTAAGCTGGAAAAGGAATAAAGACTAAAAACACTGTCAAAACACTTTTGCATTGAGCCTCCACACCTCTTACCTCCCCTCTTGAAAGTTATAACCTGCATGAAATAATCCTAGTTCAAAGCAGAATGTATTAATCTGCATTAAGGACCTTTGAAAACAGGAGCCTAGGAAGGCCTCTGAGATTCAAGCAATGAACCTATCCACGCAGAGTACACGGAATCCACAAGCCAGGGTACTTCTGTGAAGGACTCTGTGCTGGAAGTGAACAAATGCTCGGTGCTCTAATGACAGATTCGAATGCAATCACCTCGGCATGCCTCCATCTACTCATCCAAAGAACTGGGAGCTCTCTGGGCTTGTGTTCAACTGCTTCATCTAGATGAGGGCACGGCTTCTCTCAGAAGCCAAGGTTCCATCTTGGTCTGGCCACCCAAACAATTCTCTCTCATTGGGCCAGACACAGGACAGCGTTGCTATTTTTCCCTAGCCTTGTATTTAAAAATTAGAATATGCAAATGTATGCAAAATTAGGTACATTCTGTGGAGAAAATTCCCACTTACAAATAAAAATCTTTCTTAAATTTTCCAAAAAAGAAAAGGAAAAGGTAACTGGATTCCCTAAAACTATACTTTTCCCTCATATCCTACACCACCTCACTTTCAAATAGGAAGATAAATGAGATTTTAAGACAATTCACTTTTAACTGGTTGCTTGTTCCTTGTTAGTGATTTCAAACACCAGGTAAATTGATAGCTATAGTTATGACTGTACATAGCTGATACTGTTTCCCATTTATACTTTTAGAATGTAAAGGCTGCCATTTTAATTGGTATTCAGAGGTCTGCAAACGTGCAAACCCAAGCAGTTCAATTATTTTGCCAAACTGGGAAAGTGAGTTACCTAGAAACAAATGGGAGTGACAGATTAAAAGGCTATTCTTGCTAATACTTTCAAATTGGGCTAAAGTTAGTTATACCCTGTTGAGTCCTTGTACTTAGAACGAACAATGCAGCAAGCATGGCGAGACATACTGCTTGGGCCTCTAATCTTAGCTGTGACATTTCCTGTCTCATGTTCTACCATCAATAGTGACCTACTTGCTATACCATGTGATTTTCCAACTAGGGCTTTTGATGCTCACACATGGGAAACACAATTATTTTTATATTTAGCACAAAATGTCGCCATGAAACATTTCAAATGATTTCCAGTTCAAGATATCCACACTAATCTTGATTTGTGATCATCTTTTTTTGCTCTGTTAGAAACATAATAACAGTTATGACTCACTAAAAACAAAGCTTTCACCTTTTTTAAAGGAATGTGTGAAAATGCTAACTTATATTAGTATCTAGTAAATTGAAAACTAACTAGCAAAAAGTGAAAGAATCATGACCTGGTTACTTATCTTGTTTGAAAAACTGGACACAAATGATTTTTGTTGAAAGTGACAGGAAACAACTCTGCTAGTTATCATTTAGGTTTGAAATGTTCAGAAAAGTGAAAATAACTTACTAATGATGATAAAAGAGTAGACAAAAACTAACACTCCAAAATGGAATAGTAGTTTCCAAAAAGACAGAGCCACAGGAGTTGTTAGGTAAAAAACTATGGGCAAAACTAAAAAGCTCACCAAAAAACAATGCATAATAAGATTACAAATACCTAGCAAGAGAGCCTTCCAATACGACAAAATATGTCTGACAGTAACTCAGGAAAGTTGATTTACTAGGCAAAGTAAAACTGTCATACACAGTTTTCAAAATTAAGAAGAAAGCCATCATTGCAAATTTATGTATGTATGTGATGGCAAAAGACTGTTCAAAATTTGGTCTTTTCTTGTTAGCTTTTATCCACAAACCCTAAAGAAATGAACAACAGGTCCTACATTCTAATGAACTACACTTGTCTACTGTCACTTGTGAATTAGCAAATTCTCAACACTCAACCAAATCTCCAAAACAGATGTCAGGAGTCTGCAATACACCTATTTAAGTGAATTTCCAAAACTCTGTGGCTACACCAGCTAGAAAGCAGCTGCTTTAGTGAATCATAAAAGACCTTTCAAAGCACAGTGTTCACACATGGAAAAGCACATGTTCTACTTTGCCTCTGCCAAAGAAGCCTCACTGCCATCCCCCCAAGTACTTAGGAAATATTCCAGCAATGTGTGTGTACCCATTATGGATTCCTTCCCATTGCTACTGCTTTTGCTATACATCTTCTATAACTTCATGCTGTTTCCCACCCACACAGCTTACAAAGCAAAAAAAAAAAGAAAAAGAAAAAGAAAAAAAGAAAGCCTTTGTTGAGCCATAAAAGAGCCAATGTACTGTATATGAAAACTACCCTGTCAAAGGCAAGCTCTCAAGAGCTTACATAGATTGTGCACCTAACTTACATAATAATGACACATTGACCCAGCCCTTTAATTACCGATCTCATTGTCACCTGGACCCTTATAGGCTCTTACCCAATTATACACCCAAATCTACTTAGGTTATAAAGTGAGAAAGAGAGTACCCCACCAGGACACACAGGAAGAAAGTACAATGTGAACAACATCAAAACATCCTCTTCCCTGTCTTCCCCCTTCAGTTTTTTTCTGACTTGACTCTGATGCAAAACATAAAAACAATCTGGAAGAACCAGATTAAAAATTACTCTCAAATATATATGTATTCTATTCACCATAAAATTTAGATCTGCTTTTGGAAATCTGATACAAGAAGTTTAGCTGAGGAGTATATTTCATAGTAAGCGACTCTACAGGTTTTCGTGATAGTGGGGACCCCAGGAGGCAGAAAACAGTGTCAAGTGGGTTTAGACTGATACTCTGCGCAGAGAGAGACACCTTAGCTTGCAAGGTCACCTGGGGAAAGATCCAGGGAAGATGAGGAGGTGGGGGGAATGTGAAGTTCTTGTCAGCATTGAAATGATGATTTATTTAGTTGGGTTGTAAAGTCACACTGCAAGCTTCAGAAAATAATGGCTCACAACATATTCAGTAAATGACATAGCAACCCGCAGAAGGACAAAGAAAGAAAGAACACAAAAGCAAGTATTTTAGTGGAGAAGGTCCTGAGCTGAAAGACAGAGCAAAAGGACTTTGGAGGAAGGCACTCTGCTTCATTTCTGTCAATCTCTTCCAAATCAATATGTGAGGTAAAGCTATTTTTCAATTTGCACCTTCATAATTATTTCAGAATAATTAAGAACAGAGTACTAAGAATAAATCATTTTAGTAGATACATGAGTTCAAATGAAAAATTATGGGTAAGCAGAGAAAACAATTTTACTTTAAGTGAATTTACCACTTCAAATTATCATGCAATCATAATCCTCCCAATTTACAATTTAGCCTTATATGTATACCCTCATTTTTTAAGAGTTTATGCCCAATTAAGGGAGTTGGAATCCTTAAAACTATAATCAACATAAAAAATAAAGCTTAGTATTACTCAAATTTCCTTCTTGTGCCAAGTTCTCTTGACCTCTTATGTAACACTACTGTAGTAAGCCTATCTTTTCTCCAAAGAACTTTGATCTATATCTTATTTTATCCTCAAAGAGAGAAAGAAAGAAAAGCAAGCTTTGTTAGTTTTCAAGTTTTATAGGAAAAAAATCTAAGGTGCATGTACTCAGCTCAAACGACAATTGGCATCTTACTGTACTCCTAGTGTAGGAGATAAAGACTGACTATGGATCATTAGAGGTCAAAACTGCTACATATTCATTTCTTCATTAACTTATTCACTTGATTACTCATTCAATTTACAAATACAGACAGGGTCTCTGCCCTCATGGAACCTATATTCTAGAGGGGGAGACAGAGAAAAACAAGTAGACAAAGAGGTAAATTATATAAGACTGTGCCTAGAACCTCAAAGAAAAGAAAAATGAGGAAGAAACAAAGAACTGGGTGGGGGAGGTCTCCTATAACAGATTAGATGGGATAGTCCTGAGAGGTGCCATGAAGAGGAGCCCTGAATGGAGAGGATGTAGCCACAGGAACCGGGGATGTGTGATCCAAGCAGAGGGAACAGCAGATGCAAAGGGTCAGAAGTGGGAATAAGACGGGCTTGTTAGACAAATAACAAGGAAGCTAGTGTGGTTGGAAAACTGAATGAGGGCAAGAGGTTAAGTAATGAGGTCACTGAGATGGGGTGAGCCCATCACTTAAGGCCCTGCAGTCGTCTTGGGACTGTCTTCCAAGGCAAAGGGAAGCCATGGAGAGCAGGGAAGGGACATGAGCAGATGAACCTGAGTCTAAATCCCAGCTTAACCACTCAGTAGCTATGTGACGTAAGCAAATTACTAGCTACTCTTGGATGCTAAATTTCTAATTTATAAAAGGGCACTCAATAAATAATGGCCAGTTATAATCATCAGTAATTTTATCATTATTGTTAATGCTATGATATGTAAGTAAAGTTAATAAAAATTTTTTACATTCAAATAGGCCTATACTGCAAAATAACATATCAGAAATATAGAATTACTGAGCACTAAACAAATTATTTTAATCTTTTTTATTCAATAATGATCATATATTTATTGAGTACAAATAGACATAAATTAGTGCATTCAAGTTCATTAGGGTTTATTGTAGTTCTAATCAGAATAATTATTGATCTAGGCTCATTTCTCTGTCCTTAATTAGCATGCATTGTGGCTTTTCTTTCTCTGTCAACCTAACCTTGCCATTTTGTATCCAGAAATGTGTAGCAGCTCATGGTATCTACCAACTACACAGCAGTCATAAGGGCAATTTCATGGTTGCTTTCCAAGTCACAATGTGTAGCAGACACTTACAATTGCCTGACAATATCTATTGCTCCCTGACTTCCATATACATACTTCTTTCTTACTAAAAGAATCTCGATTTTGTTCAAATTCACCTCCCCTCTCCCGCAGGCAGTGATGGCAATCTTCTCACTAGTGACTGATTTAGAGATGGGTTTGTGATGCTGTTCTGATCAATGAGATGAGAAGAAAGGTCTTCTCGGATTCTTCTTGGTAATGTTTTCATACTCTTCAAAAGGAGACCCAGGAAGGGGGTATCCATTTTCTGTGCTCTAGACATTGGCATACCCACAAGTGACATCCAAAGGACTGCAGCCATCTTGCAAACAAGAAAAGAACCCGTCTTAGAGTGAATTGGTCCCTGAGGACAACAGAGGCAGAGAGATGAAAGGAACCTGTATCCTTGATGATGCCATTGTGTCACTGAATCAACCAATCCTGCTGTCTGTCTGCCCTACTTCTCACATGAGAAAATATACTTCCCTTATTGTTTAGGTCGATTTGAGTTGGGGGTTTATGTTATGTACAGAAGGTCTCCTAGCAGGTGTAACATACTAACTCCACATGAAAATTTCCCTTTGACAACATCACTCATTTTTTTGTGTCTGGGAAGGTCTTGGAATGGAACTAGAACTTCTGACTCTAGCTCAGTGAACTCCAACAATCCTGGATATGGGATGATACAGCATTTTAACTTACAACACTAGGACAGTCACCTGGAAAAGCCCAAGGGAAAAACACCCTCAAAATCACAAAAGGAAGATGGTACTCTGGCATGGGTAGCTGGTACCAAATGGTCCCTGAGTGTGGCTTTCCCAACCTGTTTAAAAGCCTTGACTTTCACCTCCTGCCTGCTTAGGACATCTGTTTTTCACCCCAAACCTAAATGAAGTAAACCTTTCATTGGTCTTTTTTTTCCATAAGGCTAAGAATTCTGAGCCCTTATCCAATTACAAGAATTTCAATAGAGACCACATAGGACTAGCACAGATCCCAGGCACAGGCCAGATGTTAAGGAAGCAGAAGCAGCTTCACACTCCACTGGACAAGAGGATTAAGGGGCAGAAGCAATCCAGAGGAGAGGTACAAAATTGTGACTTGTAGTCAGGAGGCAGACCTGCCTGAAAAGGAAGGGGGAAATACCATGATCATCAAAGGACAACAGCTGTTTTTTTCTAGCTATGTAGAGTTACTTTAAAACTGAAAATATTAGGGACCAGTAAAATAAAATACCCATCTTACAAAAAAAAGCATATATGATAACTGACTGTGGAGGGAAAGGATGGAGCAGGATTACTGCTTGAGGAGCTGCTAGTTGGGGCTGGGAATCAAGTAAAAGATTACATAAATGTCTAATAGTTCACAATAAGCGAAAAAGCAGTATGGCTCGAAATCATTCCAGTCTAATAAGCATTTTTCCTACAAGAAAATTGTGGAATTATAAATTTAGCACATAATGGGGAGCAGAAAACGTAATGCACACAGATATCATAATTTGTACAGTATTTGAGAAACATTACTTAGAAAATGGGGTGAATATTATAACTGGTGAAAATTTGCTAAGAGATCATAATTAAAACAGAATAGTACATGGTGCCTTAGCTCTGGAAAGGGTCACTATCAGGATTCCAGTTAGTGTCTTCATTATAAATCTGCCGCGAAATGGAAATTCATTCAATGTGCGGATGGTCTCTAACTACGTGACTTAGTCAGGGGCAGGAGAGTGGCAGAAAAATATCTGGAGCGATCAGAAACAACACAGTGTAAGGAGGTAGACCAGGAAAAGTAACCTGAAACTAGAAATAAAAATTAAGTAAAATAACTGAAGGAGAGAAAACTGCAACTCACTGGCAATAATTCTGGAGGGAAAGAAAAAAGTGACAACTGTTGACATCAGCTACAAGGTAATAACCCAGCCTCACAAGAGAAACAGACCATGCTTGGTCAGAACAACAAATGAAGAACTTATCAACACAGGCGCATCAGTCCACATGTCCTGTTTTTAAAGAAATTAAGGACGCCCTGCCCTTCTTTTCCTCATTCTGTGGACACCTGTCTTGATTTTTGTAGAAAGTCCTCTCCTTGGTATAATGAATATGTGTTGCTAGTAGAGCCCTGTAATCTACCCCCCAACCCCTTACCCCCCCTCCCCACCCCCCGGGCTAAGTGGCTTTATCAGAGAAAGCCAGGATTACGAAGGATTTAAGAGTTGGCATTAGGGCCTTTCTTCTTGCCAAAGGTGGGCACAACATTGACAAAGTGCAGCTTGTATAGCATCCGCTGCTTGCCCCGGCCTGTCTTCTTTTTCTCCTGTTTGGCCACCTTCGGAGCTTGATCTCTTACTTTCCCAGCACAGGCCAGGGAACTTTACCTCCAAGCTTGTGGCCAGATAATTCCAGAGTGGTCAGAGCCTCCACCCTACACCGGCCTAGGGTACCTAATCCTCTAGGGGCGTTCCTGCCAGGAGCACGACTTGATCTCCTGGAGTGATGCCCTCTGGCGAGGCTACATGAGCCTTGATTTGTGGGTTCTCCTGGCTGGTCACCTTGAGGGTGTGTAGCTCCTGGGTGTGGACAAAAAGCTGCATGTAAGGAGTGAACCAAGGCCACCACTGACACTTCCATGAAGATAGAGTCAAGAAAGAGCTGATCTTGTTTTTTAATAACAGAAAAAATGAGCAGGAGATGGTAAGAGTGATTAGGCAGGTAGCGGGGTGGCAAGTAAGAGTAAGGTTGGTGAAAAGTGAGGTTGTGTGAGGCTCATTACTTTTGCACTGTGTCAGGCCATCAGAGCCTGTAATATCCCAGGGAGAAGAAGCCACATTATTGGGATCTTTTTCTTAGTTATCAGAAAGACACTGGAATGCTCTAGGAAAGTCCTTTGAAACTGGTCAAAAATGCAGTTACTCCCGCAGAGATAAGATTCACACTGATTATAACAGAAACTTTATAAAGTAGAGGTCTCACCTGAACTGAAAGGAAAGAGAATGTTAAAGAAAGGAAGACACTATTGGAGGGTGGGGTTAAATGAAAGAGGGAAGTTGAAGTTAGGGAAATTTAGAAGTTGAAGGATGAGAACTTTCTGACTGTGAGAACTTCTGTTTGCGTAAGATAGTCTCGAAGTGTAAGAGGAAGCAGATTTGGTATTTGGGATGCTGAAAAGCAGATTTGAGAAAATGCCAAAGCTGGCAGAAGCTCCCTGGCTGCAGGGAAGGGGATGAGCGATGTGTTCCACAGACATTTGCCTCTACCCCTCACCTGAGCCTCCCTCCGTCCTCCCAGGCCCCAGCTCCCAGGTGAAAGCAGAAGCCCTGGGATATGCAGTGGCAGGTGCTCCTGACTTACAAGTTCCAAAAGAAACCAGTGTTTGAGTCCATGACCTAATCTAGGACTGCTCATCTTCTCTCTTGCCTTGAACATCTAAATAACTTTCAGATGTAATCACTCAATTTTCTCATGATATTTTCTTGGTAGGTATGAGAAGAAAGCACCTATGTTAAGTGAGGCTTAATCTCCCAGATGAGACGGAAAATCGGGGTCCTTGATCTCTTGCAGTCTTTTAAAGCCCGTTAAGAGCTGACATAAAAGGGCTATGCTAATGGCCCTGACCTCAGGCAGTTATGCCTAATGCGGCTGACCTATAAACTCCACCTGGGCACACAGCCTGTACACAACCTCAGTAAGCCAGCTCTGACGTAAGAACTAGTGCTTACCTAAGCCATCAGACTACATCATAAACATGACCATGTAGGGGGCACTTCTCGAACCAAAGGAGATTTATAAATGAAAAATATTATGAAAATTAGTCTGAAATAAAAATCTGCTGGAATTTTTTTTTTCAATCTTCTCTTAACAAATATCAACTTTCCCCATTATGCTGAGCTGTGGATATTAGCAGCCTCTAGGCCCAGCACCAACTTGTTCTTCCAAGGCCCCCAACCTTCCCACAGCCAAAGCTAGCTAGTCACCTGCACTGGATGGTGAAAGGAATGAAGCCATCGGAGACTCTGAAAGATATGACAGTGAGGCTGTCCCAAGTCTCAAAGTGGGGCCCATGAGTCTGCCTTTTCAAGGTATGACAAAGTATGGGAACGAAAAAGAAGCCAAGGGAGATGGCCTAGACTAGCGTAGCAGTTGGAGTCATTCTTGCAGAAGAAACGACAGGGAGGTGGTGAGTGGAGGCAAGTCAGGAATGAAGCAAAGGGACTCTGAAGATGGAGGGGGCAGCAACGGATGACAGTTATATGAGGTGCTGAGACTGGTGCCGAAGCCCAAAGTTTGGCACTAGGATTCAGTTGTTGCTACCATTCAAACGTTTAGTGAATATCTTTGTGCATATCCTTTTAAAGGTTGGCAAGTGTTCACTTGTAATTCTTTGTAGCCTGTAGTGCACCTAGCAACTATTTCTTGAATACCCTTTCTTGAGGAGCTAAAGGTGAAAGGTGTGGTCCCTGTCCTCAAGTGGCTCCCAGTCTGGAGGGGGAGATTACAGGAGATAGGGGCTCTGTGGACAAGACACACCAGTCCAAAGAGGGACATGGAAAAGCTTCCCAAAGGTGCTAAGGCTTGAACTGCTTTTTGAGTTAGGTAGGGAGAGAAGAGGTGCTTCCCGTGATTGATACTCAATTACTATTTGTTAATTAATTTCAGTTCATTTTGATTTGTAATGATTACCTGGAAGATCATTCAAGGACCGGGAGCTAGTTCGTATCACCACTGTTTGTTTTTTTTTGAGGAAGATTAGCCCTGAGCTAACTGCTGCCAATCCTCCTCTTTGTGCTAAGGAAGACTGGCCCTGAGCTAACAACCATGCCCATCTTCCTACCACAGCACGGCTTTGCCAAGCAGTGCCATGTCCGCACCTGGGATCCAAACCAGCGAACCCCAGGCCGCCAAAGTGGAACGTGCGAACTTAACTGCTGCGCCACTGGGCTGGCCCCACCAGTGTTTTTATTATTGTCAATTGAAAAGATCAATCTGTCCATTTTAGTGTCCAGGGAATAATCCTAAAAAATACTATACCTTACCTTTGGCTGAGTTGGGGAGTAAACTCATAGTTTTCCTAATTATGAGACATCTTGTTCTACTTATTTCATAGCAAAAAGTTTTAAAAGCTTTTGAAAAGATCACATTTTGCTCACTTGAAACATGTGTGTATATTTTAGCATAAAATACACTTGGCAGCTGCTAACATAATTGGATGGCAACGCCTTGCAAAAACTTGATTTCTTTTTAATCAAATTTTTAGAACCATACTGGGTTTCTTGCCAGTGCTGCAATAGTGAGCAATAAATACATCATTAGATCAATGGTGGTCTGATGACGGATTACTCAAAAGATAGTTCCAGCCAAGAAGAATAAGCCCAGAAGTCTCATTGTACAAAGATTAATAAAATATTGTTTAAAACATAGATACTGAATTAATATAACAGGGAAGAAAACACTGCAAAATAGAACAGAACAGCCATGGCTTTATAATGTAGTGATATTGATCATGGATTTTCCTAAGTACTCTAGAGCAGCCACACTATTATATATGCCTCTGATTAGACCCAGAGATGAGAAGGAAAAAGTTATAAAAAAAGAAACTAACCAGAGGAAGGCCTGCTGCAATAATAAATTATTTAAAGAAAGCAGGGCGAGTGGGTTGTGAAGACAATATAAAACAGAATCAATGCCCCCAAGAAACCCCAAACCATCAGCACCTCTATAAATTTCTTACCAACCTGTCTGACATTTTATGTGAGGTATTTCTTTCCCATCCCTCTTCCCAACCCATCCCACACCCCCACCCTTCACTTCTTGCCAGTTCTTTTCTCAGAGCTTAACATTTGTTTTTCTTTTGTAGCCCAGGATGCCGTCTTCAGTTATATTTCTCAACCTCTATCAGCAGACTGTCTGTAAGGCCACAGATGAGTGCATCTGTTACTTCATTCATCTGGATCTTAAACTCCTCACAGAGACTATAAACTGGGAATATCTAATATGATACACTTATCAATCTGACTTTAATATTATCCTTCTTTTTTTTCCTTACTATTGGTATAGTTAAACTCACAAAGCTAGAGTAAAACTTCTACAGCTCCATGACTGTTCTATGTTAGAGGATGTCACCAGATCCAAAAAACTAAAGCGAAGATAGGAGCTTGAGAGGGCAGTTTGGAGGAGAAATAGTCAAAATGGCTAAAATATAAGTATTAGGAGATGTTAAAAGGGCAGATTGACTTGAAAAGTAAATTTTTATAAGTAGATTTCGTCATGGGAATAAGAGTAAGGAAAGAAGAGTCAAAAACTTGAAAAGAATTTGTCAAATTCTTTTTGCCAAAAGTATATTATGGTCAAAGAAAAAAGAGCAAGAATTGTTGCTTAGAAGCTTGCTATGACCCATGGCCCAGTTTCAAGAAAAGTAGCCTTCTACTGTAGTTATTAGGCACAAATCAGTCCCATGTATAATCAGGGGCTGTGATTACATCTTAGGCTTTTAAAATGTTCTAGGTCCATCCAATCATGCAGACACTGGGCAAAGGAAATATAAGCAACTCTATTTTGCCAGCATAAAAACATTAGCAGCAGAACAAGACTCAATAGGCAAACGGAACAGGTCTAAAATACTAGCCCAAAGAATCTGACATATAGGCTTTGCTGCCTTTGTGCTCTATGACCTTTAGCAAATCATTTGCCATTCTGGGTCAAGGCTGGCTGGTTAAGATGAGGGTCACTGAACCAATGGTGAATCGTATATGGTGGTTAACTTTATAAAGGAAACTATTCCAAGGTCACATTCAATATAAAAAAAAGTTCGAAGAAAGAGGTAAAAAAAATTGTAGATGATATGAATGACTAAGCATAACCCTATTATATCACCACGATGATAAATAAAAACAATTCAAAATGCAAGGCCTATTTCTCAGTTTTTGGTGTCATCTTTGACTATGAAAGACAGGATCTAAATATTATTATCCTTTTGTGGCTGCTGTTTGCTCATCTGTAACAAAGTGAGAAAAACCATCGTACTCAAAGGATTGTTAAGATAAGTGACCTATAAACATGCCTGCCAAGTGCTCCTTACAACAGAAATTGCTGCATAAAAGTCCCAGTAATGATCCAGTGGCCTGGAACAATCCAAGTTCAGTGTCCCAGCCTATTCATATCCTTTTGTCATCAGGGAAGTAAACATTCCGGGCACCTCTGACCTCTGAGAAGTCATTTAGCTTTTTAGGTACTTGGATGGTAGAAAGAGGGAAGGGCAACAATTTCTGATAGATCCTTTCTCTTTTAAACCTTACCTGGAGTCTTAAATTGAGAACTATGCCAGCCTGAAATGGGAGAACAGAATCCAGATGTCAGTATCAAACTATAAATAAAAGAGCTAATTGACAATAATTAATAAATCAAAATTCACACTGATTTGAAAGGAGAGGTGGCAATCAATTCTGAACCTCTTTGTGATGCTGAAAAAAAATCTATCTACCCAATTGATTGAACAGCTCAAAATACTTCTAAGATGACTTTCTAAAAATGAGACTCCCTGGGCCTCTGAGTGGGTGGCCTGGGACACTCTCCTAAGTGAGAGGCAGACCAGCTACAGCTTCCCCAGGAGATCCTCGACCTTGGATAAGTATGGAGCTGCTCTGAAGAGTCAAAGATGGCTACCACGGACTGGAATCCTTCTACCGTCCAGGGACATACACCCAACAATGTGAGTTAGGACTGGCAAAATCACCCCAGAGCACCCCAGGAGCTCAATGGACTTGGAGCAGGGAATGGAGGGACTAAGACTGGGCTGGGGTCTTAAATTACCTTGCTTCCCCAGACAGTCTTCCTTAGAACTGGGGCTAACCTGGAATAGGGATAGTTGAGGAATCCAAAACGCTTGTGGTCACAAGAACAAAAGGTGCCATTATTGAGGACAGAAAGTTAAAGTGTTACCTATAAATTTCACAAGGCTGGTAAATGCCACCTGGAAATTTTGGAACAATTATTTGTTGAATCAACTCACAGACTATAATTGTCTTTTATATCATAAACACTCTTCCAGTGTTTCTCAAAATCTGGTGAGGGGATCCCTGGCATCAGAATCCCTTAGGGGTGCTGGATAAAAATGCAGTAAGTCCCACCCCAGACTCCTGAATGGAATCCCAGAGACTGGAGTCCAGCCCATGAACTGAATATCTAAGGAGCAGATGATCCTTAGACATCAGATAATCCATAACAAGGCAGGAGAATTATTGTGTCTCTGTAGTCCAACTGAAATTTAAAGACATTCGCAGATTAGGGACTTGCATATTTTCCCCAAAATGTTTAAGTATCACAAAAATGAAAACAATACTTCTTGTTATGAGTTCTTTTTTTGTGTGTGTGAGGAAGACTGGCTCTGAGTTAACATCTGTTGCCAATCTTCCTCGTGTTCCTTGAGAAAGATGGTCCCTGAGCTAACATCTGTGCCAATCTTCCTCCATTTTGTATATAGGAGGCCACCACAGCATGGCTTGATGAGTCGTCTGCCCTGGGGATCTGAACCCAGGAATCCCGGGCCTCCGAAGTGGAGCACGCAAATTTAATCACTACACCACTGGGCCAGCCCCTTGTTATAAGTTCTTAAACCATTCCAGTTTATTCTGCCCACATGTAATGAACACCATTATTAAAATGTAATTATGAGCATAAAATTATTGGGAGAAATATCAAGTATGCCTCTCCAAAATATTGCCTTTATTTTGTCACCAAAAGTAATTATGCTATTAAAGGAATTTATAGTTTTTTGAAGTATCAGTCACTTGGCTGAAGGAACTTATTAAGCTGTTATACTCCTCCCATAGCCTTTTAGTCATCAGAATTTTTGTGATAAAGGTTTTTTATTACTTTTGAAACTATAAATTGTGAAACATTGCACCTGGTGATTAGGCTGAATAAGAATTTATATCCAAGTTATAAATTCCTAAAAACATGTTTCATTACAATTACTAAGGCAGTCTTAGCTCTAGTAGACTAAATAGCCTCTTGAATTAAGCTTTGTTTACTTCTAAGGATTTTTTTTTTTGGTGCAGTTCAGTTTTAATGCATTCTCTTGAGAAGCAAAAGAAAACAGTTTCTGATATACATGCTACTGCAAAGCAGTAAACCAGCACTGCAACAATGATGTGACAAGCACATTTCTTTTCTAGAGAGATCTTTTTCTCCTATAAACTCCCCCTCCCCAAAGTACAGCTATAATTATTTCACAAAATGTAGTTTGCCATTTCTGAAGAGTCAAACTCCTTTTCGCCTTCACTAAAATCACAAGTTCAGGCTGAATACCGAATGAAAATAAAACTTGAGAGGCCCGCTCTGTTTGTAGCTTGTTGTTTCTACTGAGGGTCGCCCCCAACCCACGCTCCGCCCTAGTGCTCCCGCTGAAGTGTACATGTTCTGTTTTAACAGATGGGCTGGCTGGCGGCTGCTGGGCTGTAAAACAGGAACGCAGAATCTGTACCGAGTGGTATTGAACTGCATGCTGGTAAAGTTCATGGGCATACACTGACCCAGACAGACCAGGCAGATCCAGACATGCTCACACACACATTCATGATACACCACACAGATCAGAGGTGTTCACCCGGGGAAAGTTCAAGGCTGTTTCCCCCTCCATATATTTCTACTTCATTCACCTATCAATCTTATACACACACATACACACACAGACATGCACATCTACATATGTATGCATAGCTATATAGCTCAACGTTTTTATGTATTTTCAAAGGTCAAAATATTCCCAAATTCTATACCTGTCTCTATCAAGTACTCTCAATAAGCTCTCAGTCACGTCAAATAAGAATCACAAGAAAATACTGTATTGAATTCTTTTTAGTCCACACACAATATAAATTACATGTATGCAACTGCCCTTAGAAAAGCCAGCTGCTTTTACCCCTTATCATTACGAGAGAAAAAAAAAAAATCATCCCAGACTGAGTCACAAACGAAGTGTCAGGTTTAACCTTGAATCCTGTTGTCAGTTCCTGTCACAACTTCATCACTTAAACACACAGGTGCTCAAACAAACACCAACCAACCAGCGTGGTGGTCCCTTGCACGGTCTAGTCTTGGATTCTCCCGGGGCTCCGGGCACTGGGACAGACAGTAGCTCTCCCCTGGTCCTAACGAAGTCCTTCAGACACACCTTGCAGGTGGATGTGGAGGTCCTGGCACCTCAGGAAGGATGCGGATTCAAGCGCTAATCGAAAGTAATTACTTTGCAAAGTTTAATATCCACGTCGTCAATTCCTTTCAAAGGAATAATCGCAAAGCACTGAAGCCCCTGTTACAGAACCTGGCTGGTCACTCGGGTTCTCTGATCCCTGAAGACCCACCCCGAATACGACGAGCGCTGGTTCAGGCCACAGGTCAGACAGGGACGCCGGGTTGTTGCTCCGCACCGGCTCCGGCGCCGGTTAATTTTTTAGGAACCTGTCTGCAAGCCATCTAGGAACTGTTGTCCCTACACCACTGGGCACGGAGGCCGCCCCCAGCGCGCGTGTCGCCGCCGCAGAGGGCGAGGGGACGCGTCCCCAGGCCCCAGCTAATGATGGCAATCACAACACGCCAAGTTCGCGCGAACGCAGAGCCGCGTCCCGGGCCGAGTTGTGACGCTTTGAAACAAGAAGTTCAGGAGCGGGGATACTGGCAAGGAGTAAATTCCGCCCAGCCCTGACCTCCCCACAGCGGCCACGCTCGGACCGACGGACCGAAGTGCGCCCGGACGCGTCCAGTCCCCCTGCTCGCTGAACTGCGCTTAGAGGAGTCGCTCGCCCTGCGCGCGGCCACTCACCCTCCTCGCCGAGTCCCGATCGCAATCCGACGCCCCTGCTGCGGGTCCTGAATCCCAAGTTGCCCCGAACCGGCGACTGCTCTCGCCCTAGCTGACCCGGGCACATTGGCTCGGGCAAGCACCTCAGAGGGAGCAGAAGCCCGGCGGCCGCCCAGGCTCAGCAGCCGCCCCGAGCGCTCTGACAATTCACCGACCTGCTCAGCGACTGAGGCAGATCGCCTGGCTGAGCCGACCGGGCTCCTGAGGGAGGCGGGGTCAGGCGGCGGGCCGGGCGGAGCCAGCCCCGGGACGGCCCTGCGGGGCGGGGCGCCCCTCAGCCCATGACTGGCGGAGACCGCAGCCAATCGCGGTCTCTCCAGGGCCCCGGGCGGCCGCGGGTGGTGCCGAGCACCCGGTTCCGCCCCGCCGCCGCTGTCCAATCGCCCGCGGCGGAGGGCTGGCTGGGAGAAGCGCCGGCGGCCGGCAAGTTGGCTGCGGTGGGGAACCCGGGCTGCGGGCGGGGGGTGTCGGGGCGGCTGCGGCGCGACCCCGGCGCTGCCGGAGGGAAGTGGCGGCCTGGACAAGCCCGTGAGTGAGAGAGGCCTGGGGCTGCCCAGAGCCCCCGGAGCCGCCGTGTGCCGTGGGCGAGAAGCCCAACAGCAGCGCCGGCCGAGACGGGGTGGACAACGCCCACACCTGGCGCCCGCAGGAGGCGCGGAGCTGGGCGGCCCTACAGGAGCCCCCGCAGTCGGAAGAAACCGAGACCCAAAGACGGTGAGTCCCGAGCCAGATCACCCAGCACCGGTGGAGGCCCGGGCCCGGAATTGGGAGCCCCGAGCTCTCCGGATAGGTTCTGATTGCGGTCTGGTGGTGATCCCCGAAAGAAACCTCGGACTCCGCACACCTCCGGAAAGTTCCTTGCACGCCCGCTCCTCCCCCCTGCTCTCTACACCCCCGGCAGCGGGGACCGTGCTTCCCGACCCCAGGCGCCCCGGGCACTTTCGCAGAGCCAGGGGGCGAGAGGGCGGCTCGGGCTCTCGACGACGCCGGAAACCGCCAGACCCTTCCTCCGGTCGGGCTGCCCTGCGGGGTGGCATCGCAGCAGTGGGAACTCCTGCTGCTGTCCTTTGGGTCCGCCAGAGAGGCCAGGACAGTCCATCTTCGCGGGCAGGAATGCCATAGAGCGAGCCAGTCTGTCCCCCTGCACGTTCTCGCCCCCTTCGCGTTCGGAAGCCCCTGGACCGAGCTCAGAGACCTGCGGAGCGGCGGGCGTGGGGGTAGCCTGAGCTCGCTGGGTCACTCGCGGCGGAGTAGACCCGGAAGAAGGCTTTGTGGGCTCTGCCCTTCCCGGCGGCCGGGTCAGAGCTGCTCTTTTTGTCAGCGGATGAGCCCTTCGGAGGGTTTTAAGCCCTTACCTTGGTTGCAGCGCACATACATACGTAGCTGTGGGTGTAAAGGGCCAAAAAACGAAGGGCTGGGTGTCACTTTCCAGGCTGAGACCTATAATGTTAGCAAGCCCTACATGGTAAGATGTAGGTGCCTAGTGGCCTCTGAGTGCCTGAAACTGCACTTGCCGTAGGTAGGCACCCAACCCATGTTAGTAAAATGAAGGTATGCATGGCAGGAAAGGGGTCAAGCTTCCTGGTATCTGACACCTTTACCACTGACCCTTGTCTCCCTCAGATCCCAGATGTCCTAAAGGTTTTAGTCTCTCAGCGTGGGTAACTTCAGGATATCATATGTGACAGAGTATGACTCTTTGTAGGTGTTTTTTCAATGGCTGCCTGGCCCTCATGAGGGCCTGTATCTGTAGCTCGTCTCTCAAGAGTAAGTTCTGATGAGGGTCATTGGCAAGAAGGAAGGCAGATGGCCTGTGGCTTGAAAAGGAGTGAAATGGCCCCTCCAGCAGGGAAGGCTGCAGCTCTGAGGTGAGCTCTGGCCTGGACTGAGTTTCACATTTTATCTCCCCAGCTCCCTGTCTCAGTGGGGAAACGTCATAAGGCAGGCTGTCAGAAGGGCAAGAAAATCACGATCTGGACAGTCCTTACTAGGCCCTGAAAAAGTGGTTAGTGATGCAGAAATTGTGCATATTTAACCCTTCCTCATCTAGTGAACCAAAAGACTGAGACAGGTGAGGGAGACCATTCCATTCAGTTCCAAGGGTTGCTTAGCAAGCTGCTGAGTGGCCTGGGAGAATGGCCTCTGCCCAGAAGGCATTAGATGTAGATCACATGAATGGAATGAATATACACCAGGTCTCTCCCCAGGTTAGGATCGGGGGACAAGGGGAAAAATATATTTCCTTGGATTCCCCCCCCCCCCCCACTCCTGGATATAACTAGACAAAAAGTTTGCCAACAGTGTTTATCATATTAACACCCTGTGAAGGTTTTTCACAGATGCTGATGATTATTTTAAAAGTCACCTTGGTAATAAGAGCCAAACACTGGCTGTTGACTGTATTTGCTGTAGTATTTATGTTAGATAATGAAAAAAGGAAATAGGAAATTTCTATTCATGAAATTAGAACTAAACAACTGACTTCCATGTCCCAATTTCCAAGGTTTTCCATTTGTTTGTTTCATGTGGACATGATCGCCCATGGGTTCTTGGTCAAGTAACTGGTCTCATTTTCTCTTACAGAATGGATGATGTGGAAGGGACAGAGCACATCTAGACTACATTCATATTTCCACACCATCTTCTCTTGTAATTGATATTTGACAAAAGCTTTCCTTGAACAAAGGCTTATTCCTTTGGTTGCCAGTCCCTCTTAGGGTCTCTTCTTGAGTTTAGGCCATCTGCATATCCTACAGGGAAAATGAGGTCTGTTACTTGTCCAAGAACTCATTGCAGTCCTGTCTGTATGAAACAAACACAAAACCAGGGAAATCTGTATGTGGAAGTCATTTGTTTAGTTCTAACCTGTTCCACCAAAGGAAATTTCTGTCTTTCAAAGAGATAAGGAAGTTTGTGGAATGGCTTGGGAATGAGAAGATCGAGGTGGGACCATGGAAGCAGGGCTGATCCCTTTGTGAATGGTGAGCAAATTTGCCTTCAGGCACTGTTACCCATCTCTGACACTGAAACAATATTTGGGAGCTTCTAAATTTCAATAGGGTGTGACTGATAGGAGCCATGGATTCTAATCTGAGCAGCTGGCATGGTGAGTGCCCCTGGCAGTCACTTAACCTCTGTTTACCCTTGCTTCCTTGGCCATAAAACAGCAGTGGCAGAATCGGTCCACTGTGTTTATCTGCTTAAGGGGGACACTGTGACAGTGGTTACAAAGCACTGCAAATGCATGTCATTTATAGCAGTACTGACTGCCAAAAAGGAGAACAAAATGATGTTGAAATGGGAAAATAGTGTGGTCTGAACAATTCCTGTTTGCACTTGCAATTTCTATTCATTTTAATCTCATTGGATTATTGTCCTTTCATTCCATAAATGGAAATGAAGGAAAAGGGCCCTCACAGTCTTTATTCTTTGATTACCAATGTTTCGGAAGCTTTGCTTAAGTGAGTGGTACTTTTCCCTCTTTCCCATTTTGACCACCTCTTTCAATATATATTCACTTTGAAAATTATTCAGAATTTGAACAGGTTGAGCTAAAGACCTTAGCAAACAAGTGCAATCAGAAGCAGCAGATTCTAATACCAGCTATGCCATGGGTGCATTGTAAGACCTTGGGCAAGCCATTAACCTTCCCATACCTTAGTTTCCCATCTGTGAAACTGCAGCAGTACTTCTAGTTAATTTCACAGAGCTAGGAGAGATAACTAGTGATAATGTACTTTGAACTATTAATTGCTGTATAGACTACAAAATATCATGTAGGTGTTTTTGGCAAACTAAAGTATGATGTTAGTTTGTACATCACAACTAGGAGATATTTTTGTAGCAGAGAGATTACTCTGGCCCAATATCTGCAGCCACGGTGATACCACCCACAAAACAATGATATCTCACTGCATTTGAATGACGGTGCAACTGCCCCATATGAGAGTTATGTTGCCACAGGTTTAACTAAGTAAAAATGTGATAACAGAAGTAGGTGGGGAAGGGAAGCTTTTATTCCACGAAAACATGGCATTTCTTCGTCATACATGCTCCGGAAGAAAAACTGCATCAGACTTCTTAAAAATGCATGCCACTATGTAAAGACAAGTCTGATGAAAGACTAGAATGGTCTTGGAAAAATGGCCTGATATAAAACAAAACAGGGCCGGCCCCGTGGCCGAGTGGTTAAGTCCTCTCGCTCCGCTTCAGCAGCCCAGGGTTTGGGTCCTGGGCGCGGACATGGCACCACTCATTAGGCCATGTTGAGGTGGCGTCCCACATGCCACAACTAGAAGCACCCACAACTAAAACATACAACTATGTACTGGGGGGATTTGGGGAGAAAAAAGCAGGAAGAACAAAAAAAAAAAGATTGGCAACAGTTGTTAGCTCAGGTGCCAATCTTTAAAAAATAAATAAATAAAACTAAACAAACTGCTTCCTAATTTTGAGACCTTGCACAAGTTGCTTAGCTTCTCTGAGCCAGAAAGGTGAAGGGTGTAGGGATTAGGTTTTTCTCATTGGCTTGTTTTGAATTTGAAGCAAGAAGCTCTAAGTAACTCCTGGCACAGGGTTGGGCTCATAGTGGGCCCTCTGCCGGTAATAACCTCTAATATTTATTGAGGACTTACTATGTGCTGTGTGCTGTTCTAAGCCTTTTCATCTAATGACTCACTTGATCCTCATTACCACCCTAAGGTGTCACTGCCTTCTTTTTGTCTTCAGTTTCTATCTGTGTAGAAGGACAATTCTAGGAATAATATCCTGCTATGCACTAAAAGTCAAAAGCCTTTTTTTTTGAGGAAAATTAGCCCTGAGCTGACATTCGTGCCCAGCTTCCTCTGTTTTATACGTCAGACGCCTGCCACAGCATGGCTCGATGAGCCGTGCGTAGGTCTGCACACCAGCATCTGAACCGGCGAACCATGGACTGCTAAAGCAGAGCGTGCAAACTTAACTGCTATGCCACGGGGCTGGCCCCCAAAAGTCTCTTTTTATAGGTACTGGAGATTTCTAAGAAACTTTATTTTTCTACAGGAACCTCTTTCTTGAACATATTAAGAGAGAAAATAGCATTTTAAATATCATTGGTCTAAATGATACCCTTGCTTTCATGTGGAAGGGGCTAACCCAGCTTTTCCTGGTACCTAGGAAATCAGGCTGCTGTGAGCGCTTGGGAACACATGTATTACAAAAAGGCAAATGAGGGATTCAGTTTGGGACAAAAAGGACCATAGAAACAATCAGTGCTTCAAAACCCCAAACCACTTTCCAGGTCTCAGATTGTAAGCTCCTGGGAGAGTTGGGCTTCTAAATAGTGTGATCATTGTCTGGATTTTGGGTTTAATGGAAATTAGTTCTCTTGAGGCAGCGATATGGGAACGATAACTGGCCAGCCAAAGAAAAAAATGGATTATCCCTTAGAAATGAATTGTACCTTTAGTTATGAATACCCCAAATTATGACATTTGCTTGTAAGTATGCCAGGGAAAAGTAGCCATGAGCTATAATACACACAATCGTTTATTACTCAAGAGAATTTAGGTGCTAATGTGGATGGTATTGCATCTGTGAAATTCTGAAACCCACAAAGGATTCCAAGATATGAAGCCAAAGGATTCCAAGATATAAAGCCAAATAAAACATAATACAGAGGGAAATGATTTTGATTATGTAACATTTATATATAGCATTTCATTTTACATTTTCAAATTGCTTTTCAGTCATTGGCTTATTCTTCAAAGCACACCTGGGGAATGCATCCATGCTGTTATCCTCTGTTCATAGCTGAGGCAACTGAAACTGAAAAGGTAAAGTGTTTTGTCCAAGAGCACAACAGTGGCAGGGTAAGAAATCGTGCATCCATTCAATCACAAGTCTATTCACCACCTACTCTTGGCAAGGCCCGATGGTTTGTGGTACACAGAGGTATCTGCTATATACATGGCCTCTGCCTTGCAGCAACTTGCAGTCTGCTGGGGCAATAAGCACTCATATATTATATTTCCAGGAGTGCTCTAGACATCAAGGACCAGGGTTTAGAGGAGGAGAAGATGAGTCGCCTAGGATTCCTGGAGACAGTGGGATTTGAGGCCCTTGAGAGATGGGTAGAATTTGGGCAAACGGAGGCTGAGGGTGGTAGGAATGACACAGACACGAAGCTGGACAAATTTAAGGTGTATTGGAAAATGTTAGCCTACAGCAGGGCAGTTGTGGAAAAAGGGCTGGAGAGTGAATAGGAGCACATTTTCCAGGACACTGAATGCCCAGCTAAATGTATAGATTTTAGCTTGTGGGCAGTGGGGCTGGATTCATCTCTGACTTCTCCCATTTGCTCATTATTCTAACATGTACTGAGTGCTAATATATGCTTAGTCTCCAGGTGTTTTCTCATACATTGGCTTTTCTAACCTTCACAGCATTCTGATGAGATACGTATTATTATTATCACTCCTTAAATGGATGCTTAAACTAAAGCATTTAGAGATTCAGACTTGCTCACAATCATGTAGTTAATAATTGACAGATGTGGAATTTGAAAGGCCCGCTCTTGACTTCCTCATGGATACTTATGGGAAGAAGGAGTGCAGATTCTGGACAGTGTACTCAGGATGCCCATCTAATAATATGCCCCTTACCCTTGCTCAATGTCTTTCCAGAAATAAAAAGTAGATAGGAGGGAAATAAAAATAATTTCTTAACATGCAAGTTATTTTATGTCTAAAGTCATCTCCAGGCCAAAAAGACAAAGGATGTTTTTCCCAATTTTCTCTGCCCTACAATTAATAAGAAATGCCTGCATTTCGAAAACTTTAGTCTTGTGAGTATCTTTAATACATTCTGATCTCAGCTTAGTTTTTCCACTAAACCAGAATCTCTCTCTGGAGTTAAGTCAATTTGGTCCTTAATCCCTTCCCCTTAGCATGCAACCTAACCCATTTATCTTAGCGCCCTATAAGATCTTCATCTCAGCTTTTGACCATCAAGAAATAGCTTTTTCTCTTGAGATACAGGCTACCAATTAGCATTTTACTGTTTAATCATCAGGACAAAATTCAAGTGAGAGAAGTGTTATTGTTAACCCAAAAATATTTAGAAAGGAAACAGATTGCTTATTTAAATCTTCCTATAAAGAAATAAAGAGACACTCTAAAGGGGTGGGTGGATACTTTGGTGACATAAAAATTAAAACAGTGAAAATTTTAACGTCTGTTAAATAGGATGCTTCTCATTGATCTGGTTTTGCGGAAGAGTTTTGTTTTTTTTTAAATGCCTGTCCATGATCAGTCAAAGAAGTCTTCCTTTAGAGCAAATATCTGCTATAAATGATAGACCAATGTTGACCTTCTGCATGAAGACAAATGGGAAACCACCACAATGGGGCATTTCAAAATCCTAAACCCAACACACAGCATTCTCCTTGTCTCTCAGCCCTCTAGTGCCTTGTTTGGCTTTGCCCGGATTGTATTTTATGACCCAAGTCATGAGGATTAGTGAGTAAATGGTTGAGTGTTTCTCTGTGCTTTTGTTTGTTTGTTTTTTAGGAAGTTGAAAGAAAGTAAACATGTAAGGATGATTAAATTTCATCTAAGATCTTAAGGATCCTCTATGAAAGATATGGCAGACAAGCACTAGAACAGAATATTGTACCTGATTTCTCCTCTCTCTTAAAATGCCATGACTTTTCCTTTCATTTCAAGGAGAGCAATGGGCTGGGACACAGTGGCCTGTGTTTCGCTGAGGAACATGATGAAACCAATTCATGATGTCTCAGCTTCTAGATCTGCAAAGCAGGGAGGCTTACCTTGAGATACAGAGAAAACAGGACTTTGAAAGACCCAGAGGAAATCATACAACTTATTGTAACCATTTAAATCTCTTTACAGAGGAAAAAGCCACAATGCATACTTCCGGGGATTTTCCACATTGATGGAAGAAAGTGTTCAGGATACCTAAGTGAATCCCATTGAAGGCATGTATTAGCATTAATTTCTCCTAACTATTGAAATGAAGCCTATGTGGATCTTTCTCCCCTTAAGATGTTCAACAAAATTGCTGAGACTCTCAGAGATTGTTGAGGTGGAAACATGCTGGAATTAACCTTATTTAAAAAACAATAACTATGCATAATAGATATTTCCCCAATCAATGAGCCTCCCTGCACAGAGGCTCTTTTCACAGGAACTTCTGAATTCTGATCGAGATCTAATGGGATATCACAGGTAGAAAAATGTCATATGAGAAGTTAAATGACATTTCAACTTGGTGTCTGCTGGAGGCCAGTTTAGGAGTCCCCAAGAAACCAGCATGTTAGCTGACCAAAACCTGGGAGTCCCTCTGGGGAGGTTGTTGGTCTTGTCCTGACTCAAGGACCCAAGGTCATCCAGTTATAGCAACCCCAGTAAGCATCTCAAGGAACTCTTGGTAGCCTCCACAGTAAGCACTACAGTATTATCCACAGACATAAGTACTCAATAAATATTTGGTTGATAGAATTTAATTGTTATCAGGTCCTGAGCTTAATCAAAGCAGACAACTGCCCTTGGGAATAAAACTCAAACCCTCAGGAGCCCAAAGAGGAAAGAGCATGGTCAAAGTCAAGTGGCCCCAGAAAGGTCATGCTTGCTTAGGATTTATGGCTCAAATCAGTTATGGTGGGTGTGTAGGCACGAATTCTCATTCATAGTCACAGAAACCATTCAATTGTAAATGAACTGGAATATATAATTAGACCTGGCCCTTGAAACTTTTGTGGCCCTTTCAAAGTGAAATGGAAAACCATGTCTATTTTCTCACTCCCTTTTCCAACAAGCTGAAAATATAGTGCAAATGAGCCTTTAGTTGTGGGTCATCATCCTTACAAGACCTGTCTCTGGTTCCAAGGTTGGAGACTCTTCCTCTGCCTCCTCATTCTCACCTATTCCTAACTTGAGATAGGTCTCATTTTTACCATATATTCTTTCAGCCACATGGGGGAGATGAGAAGATGCTAAATATAGCCATGTAAAAACCATCTAACCATCTAGCAAACTAGAAAACAACTTCAGGCTTAACATCAACAGTGAGTATGTAGCATCAGCTTAAAGGCTGTGTGAACATGCACAAATGTTTTCTAAGAATATTTTTCAGAAGAGTGTATTTATAGATATAATCTCTAATTGCGTTATGAATGATAAATGAGAAGGTTAACAAACTATATTTCAGGACTGTTTTATATGTTTATTTGCTGCCATCATTAGCTCTGTCTTTCTTTATGACTGCTGATTATGCCTGTTTATTAGTCTTGGTGGAAAGGGGGAATTGGTGTACTTTGGTGCTTGGAAAAGATCTTGTCAGATGATGATGAAGGTTGCAGGAAGGCTTGTTTCAGAGTTTGTTTGGGTATTTGTTTCATTTTAAAAGGCTGTGAGTAGGACTTCATACCTGTCTAATAAGCATCATGGAACATTTTTATGTTTGCTGAGTGCCTTGCAGTCCCTCATTAGTCTCCACAACACCCCTTGGGGGTGGGTCAGTATTACTGCCTACAGTTTACATTTGAGAAAATCTGAGACACGAAGGGATTATGTGATTTGTACAAGGTCACCCAGCATTCAAACCTAGCTAATAAAAGATGACTGCAAAGCTCTTTCCAAATAAAAAGTGCTGTATAAATGTTAGGTAGTATCAATGGGCGTGATCCCAGGATGAGTAAAATACTCTCCAGGAGTAAAGTGCTCATACTTGCTCTGTAAGATTCTTTCTTTTTTTTAATTTTTAATTTTTTAAATTATTATTATTGTTTTTTTTTTGAGGAAGATTAGCACAGAGCTAACTGCTGCCAATCCTCCTCTTTTTGCTGAGGAAGGCTGGCCCTGAGCTAACATCCATGCCCATCTTCCTCTACTTTATACGTGGGACTCCTACCACAGCATGGCTTGATGAGCGGTGCCATGTTCGCACCTGGGATCCGAACTGGGGAACAGCAGGCCGCCGAAGCAGAACGTGTGCACTTAACCGCTGCGCCACCAGCCAGCCCCTGTAAGATTCTTTCTAACCTCAGGGCAACTTTTGAAATAGGAATTGTTGAACCTGGCTATGCATCAGAAACATCTTTACAGCTTTTAGTACACGTGAGCACCTGGGCCCCTAGCCAAGCTACCAAATCATAATCTGGGAGGTGGGACCCAGATAATGAAAAAGCTCCATTGAGGATTCTGATGCTCAGCCAGGGTTGAGAACCACCACTCTAGACTAGAATAATAGCCTCAGTCAAGTCAAGAGCAACAAGACACTGTGAAGTCAATTCAGAAGAAAAAGTCTGGCATCTTCCAGGCCTCTGTCCACCCAGTTCACAACTATTATTAGCAAACGAACTGCCGCCATGAAATAATCAACTGTAGTATCCATCTGTGGAATTCTAGGAAATAGTGCAGAGATTAAAGTTTATTTAAGAACCATGAGTGTTTGAATGTTATAATTTACTGGGTAAATTTACTGAATCCACTCTAATGTTTTTATTTTTAGTACCTTGTATGGTAATCAACACAGTAAGAACCTATAATATCTGCCCATTCATACATCTGTCAAACATTTATTGAATGCTTGCTATGTGGAGATTAAAGAGTGAAAATAATGGGCTTTGTTCACAAGGAGTTTATAATCAAGTGATAAACAGACACAGGCCAAACAAACAAACAACAAAAACCCTATAGTACTAAGCCACACATATTAAATGATAATCTAAGTGTATATGGGGCATTATTCATAATTGCTAAAAAGTTGAAACAACCCAAATGTCCATCAACTGATAAATGGATAAATAAAATATGGTATATCTATACAGTGGACTATTATTTAGCAATAAAATGAAGTACTGATACATGCTACAACACGGATGGGCTTTGAAAAAATTATGCTAAGTGAAAGAAGCCAGTCACAAAGAACCACATACTGTATGATTCCGTTTATATGAAATGTCCTGAATAGGCAAATGTATGGAGATAGTTTAGTGGTTATCTAGGGCTGGGAGGTGGGGAGGCAGTGATGGTGAGGGACTGTTAATCAGTATAGGGTTTGTTCTTGAGGTGATTAAAATGTTCTAAAATTGTGATGGTTGTGCAACTCTGTGACTATTCTAAAAAAAATTATTATACACTTTAAATGGGTGAATTGTATGGTATGTGAATTATATCTCAACGAAATATATATACATGATGCTATATGAACTTGGAGGAAAGAATGATTAACTAATTTGAACTGGAAGAAAGTGGTGGAAAATTTCCTGGAGGAAATGGCATTTGAGCTGAATCAAAAAGGGTGACTTTTGTAAGGAGGGAAGGCATGCTCAATGATAGAGTCAAAGTGATGGTGCTTTCATGTAAGGGCAAGTTATCTAGAATAGATGGAGTTTAGGATACATGAAGGGTACAGTACTAGGGGCTAGATGCAGGGTTTTTACTGCCATGCTAAGTTCTGTAGTTTGGTTTTCGTTTTTGTAGACAATGGAAAGCCATGATGGGTTTGCGAGTGGTCTGATCAGGCCTGTGATTTGTAAGCATAATTGGAGGTGGTGATGAGGTAGATGGGAGATGAGTTGGGAGAGCAGTGAGCAGAGGAGACCAGTTAGGAGGCCAGGCTATTGCAATGTGTAGGCAAGAGATGATGAAGCCCTCAACTATGACAACAGCACTGAGCACTGGAATGAGACAAATTTGAGAAAACGTTTAAGTAGAATCATAAAACTTGGTGACATTGGGGAGTAGGTGAGAGGGCACAGGATATATACAACACAGTATTTTAGACCACAGAAGGGCTATGGTCCTTTTTTGTAATTTAGAATCATAATATAAAAACTATTGTTGAAATAACAACAAGCAGCCAAATTGTAGCTCTTTAACACCTTGCCAATAAGGGTTTGATTACAGACTCTTACATTTCTTAACAGAGGAATGTAGATTGTGAATAAAAGGTGGATTGAAAAGAGAAATGCTATCCCATCATTTTGTGACTTCTTTGGAATCAGACCTTCCCTTCTTGGAGATGAAGCAGTTATTTACCGCCTGTTTGAATGACTAAGTATTTACCTCTTGCTCAGATAGCTTCCCTAGAAACACTTCCTTTGGTGTGAGCAACTTGGATTTACTGCCAGGGCAACACCTCCCATCCAGCACCCACACTGCCTCCTGGCTTGGTCCTCACCAGCAGGTGTTCATAAGCACCACTTTGTTTTGCTTCTAATAAGAGCAGTCTCTGACAAGAACAGGCTGAATGTACCACACATTATAACTGTCACTGACGTGTTCTTGCAGGGAAGATCTGAAACCATGGGAGTCTTAAGGATCAGGAAGACAGAGACTGCCTTTTCTCTTAATCATGCAAGGCCACACCTAGGTTTTCCATAAGAAGGAGGGGCAGCCAGATCCTGAGCAAGGTCAAAATAGAATTAGTCTCTCCTACTGCCTGGGGATCTGTTATGGCCTCCTTTGTGGGCTTTGGAAAGTGTGGCAATGACACTGCTGGCTGCTAGCAGAGTCTAGGAACAGTGTCCCTGACAAGTGCATTACATGAGTTTAACCAAGCAGGGAACACCATTTAGTAAACCACTTGCTGTGATGTGACTGTTATCTGTGCATGTCAGTGAACAATGACTACAATAAACCATGTTCAATCACAGTTGTTAGCAGAGCTAATTATAGCAGTCTCAGGTGGGAGGAATCCCAGCAGACACCTGAGGGACTTCCATAACAAGTCCAAACATTGTCTTTGCAGGTAAGCAGTGGAAATAGGTCCCTTGGGGACTTTTAAACAATAGTTCTCTGCAACTCTGAACATGGATCCATCTTCACTCCACAGTTGGTGAGGGATCATGTTTGAAAGAGGACCACTAAATGAAGGAGGAAATAGATGCTTAAAGCCAATAGGGTAAATGTTCTGGATTAAAGGAGAGCAGAACTGGGTATTACTCCTTGGGCTGTCTTTGACTCACTGCATGACCTGATGGAGGTCGCTTCCTCTTTCTGGGCCTCACTGTTCTCTGGTCTCAAGGGTAATAATACCGGCCCTATTTATATCACAGGATTGCTGAAAGAATATAATAAAATATATATATTTTAAAAATAAAAGTTGGGAAAAAATAGAAAATGCTGTGTAACTCTAGGTAATGTAACCGTTATTCCCCTTCTCTTGTTCCACATTTTACTTATAAATGATGAGAGGGAGCAAGAAAAAAAATCTGTGCTGTTGTAGAATTTCAAACTCCATTCTCTGATGCCTCTGAGTGGTTCTGTGGTTTGCTTATCTTCAAATTTGCCTCCCTCTCCCCAGAGTGCCAATTCTAGTGTAAAATCATCTCCAATTTGAGGGGTGGAGGAGGCCCTAGGAATCTGAAGAGGCCAAGGCCCTGCATCCATCTAGTCTCATATCTTCACATCACCTGTTGCAGCCCAAGTCCTGAAGGACACCTCTCTCGCCTCTCTAGGATACCTGATTTGGGAAGAGTCAGCTCTGAATGAGTCCCACAGTCAAACTGAGACTGCAGGGGACACCTCCAAGACAGAACTGAAAAGAATTTGTAATGTGCACTGAATATGTCTTAGTCTGGGTCTCTAACTACATTCTTGTTCCTGCTGAAAATCACTGCACACTTCTCAGCAAGCAAGGCACGTCTGCTTATCTGATGATGCTGTCAGTGAGAGAAAGGATTGTATGATGGATTTGGAAATCAGGGAGGAAAAAGAAGATTTCTTTCCAAGGGTTGAAGATTTATCTTTTCCAAGTATGCAAAACCAGTCAGAGCATTAAAAAATATCAATGAAAAGTGATCATGTTTTGTGAGCAGGAGGAACCATTCTTGTTTTCAAAATAATAAGGAAGATTTATAAGGATCCCAAATCCATGGTTTAAAAAAAAATGATTTGACCATAGGATGCCAGAGGGACTATCAAACTCTTAACTGCCCCCTTATGGTGAGGCAACATCTCCACTTAAATGAATGCCTTACATCGAATGTTTAAATTTCCCCCCTTCTCTTTTCTCTTCCCTATCATTTAGCTTTTTTCAATGTTCAGCAAAAATAAAAAGTCTAAGTAGGCAATTGCACATAATTGTAGGCTCTGCACCATTGGCAAAGTGATGCTTCTTCCTAAGTATTTGTAATCATCTGTTCCACCCTTTTTTCCTCCTGGAAAATTTACTGAGAATGACAGCAGTGTCCTTTATTTCTCTTGAAGGCATCTTTTGGCCTCACTTTGTGTACAAGTTATAAAACATATCAAGAATACAATATTGTATTATCCATGTAGTCACACATATAAAAATAGAAAACACCACTTTAAATGAATAGAGCAAAAGGCGGAATATCTAAATTATGTTTTATCTATTAAAGTTACTTGGTATGGTAAAGACTTTTAAAAATTACTATTGTATCTCAAAGGCCTTGATCAACCTGGATGTATTGGCCTGCACCTGCCAGCTAGGAGGTTGTTTTGTGCTGTTAGGTGAGAACTCAGTGGCATCCTTTGCCCTCTCAACGTTTTCTTTCTTACTGGCTTGGAGAAATGTGACATTGCTAAAAACTAACTTGAAAATGCTTCACAGAGCAGGATCCTTGCCAAATTCAGGAATCTTGCTAGTTTGCAAGGTGAGAGCCGTCATGCAGAACAAAAGGCTGATACTAGAAGTCAGGAATCACAATGGGAATAAATCCCACAATATGTGGTTTCTGAATGTGTTAATCTCCTCTGACCTTAAAAGAGTGATGCTGGCCTTACTTTGACGATAACTTTACAAAGAAAATGTAGGGGGGGTGGAGTTAAATCCTAAAACTTAGCTCCTCTTGGAATTCTTTCCCAACTTCTAACACCTTTTTATTACCCAAATTATGAGTAGATGCCCATTTTCTCTTCTGAGCATTACATTCCTAACAAAGAACATATGACACAACACCTCCCTTGCCTGGAAAAGAAAAAAGGAATTTTCCCAGCTGATAGTTAACCTAGTCCAGTGATGCAATTGTACATTTGACTCCAGTTTTTAAGGCAGTGTTTTCTATGGTTGGTTGGTTGGTTTCCCTCTCTCCTGCCTTAGTGGGCAGGGAGTGGGTTGACCTTTTCAGGAATACTTGGGGATCTTGCTGGGATCTTCTTACACAATGCAATTCTGCAGTAGGGCCGTCAGGGTTTCTCAGGGGAGTTGGGTCATATTTATACATTGTGAGTAGAACAATGAGGTCATAGGCTTAACTTACCTTTAACTTACATCCTGTCTACTTCTTGGTGTTTCTGAATCATTAAGAAAAATTCCAATATTAGGCCTACCCTGTTTATGAGGGTAGAAAGCTTTCCATCAGGAATAGTTCAAACATAACATTTTGGCATGAGGAAGGGACAGCTTTGACACTCAGTGTGGGCCTGTGGCTGGATTCTTCTTATTGTGTCTAATCTACTGGCTGGCACTGCCTCTATGAGCTGTTCTTCTCCATCTTTTGTATGATTCTAATATTTGCCTTTTCCTGAAGTTTTATGACCTTCCAGTCGTTAGTGTTCAGAAGTACTTTGGCTTTTGTAGTCATTCTTTTTGAATGAGAAGGTAAAGTGTAAAATATCAGTGCCTAAATTCAAGACTGGGCAGATGAGGCCATTCTCTGTTGACTGTGCCTCAACAGTCAACATGGATTTCTCTGTCAGTGGAGAGATATAAGATCTGTGTCAGGTGCAGAATTTTGGGTCACAATATTGAAGTATTCTGGTCTATGTGGTGAATAAGAGCCCTGGGTCTGGTGTGTGTCTGTGGACTAGGATGGGTTGCCATGGTTTACGCTTGAGTGTCAGGGTCACTCTGGAAACCCCTAAAGTCTGCTGCCCAGCTCTTTTGAGATTGTCTGAAGGTTATGGTACTTCTCCATCACGGTTTGCCATTTTTAGGTGTTAAGATAATCAGTGAATCAGGTCATCAACTCTTCTCTCTGATGCTTTTCCTTAGAGGGTCAAATGAGATATGTTTGAAAACTTCCTGAAAGATGGATACTCTCCCCACCAGAATTGTTCTCAATAAGGTCAAGTTACCATTTGTATTAGTTTCCTATTGCTGCTGTCACAAATTACCACAAACTTGGTGGCTTAAAACAACACAAGTGTTTTTTCTTAACAGTTCTGTAGTCTAGAAGTCTGAAATCAGTTTCACTGGGATAAAGTCAAGATATTGGCAGAGTTTGTTCCTTCTGAAGGCTCTAGAAGAGAATCTGTTCCTTTGCCTTTTCTAGCTTCTGGAGGCCATTTGCATTCCTTGGCTCATGACCCCTTTCTTGTATCTCTCCAACCTCTTGCTTCCATTGTCATATCTCTGGCTTCCTCTTCTGTGGTCAAATCTCCCTCTGTCTCCCTCTTAAAAGAACAATTTTTGTTACATTTAGTACCTGCCTGGATAATCCAAGATAATTTCTCCATCTCCAGATCTTTAACTTAATCGGATCTGCAAAGTCCGTTTTGCATATAAGGTAACATTTCTAGGTTCCAGGGATTAGGACCTGGATATCTTTGGGCGCTGTATTATTCAGCCTACCACAGCACTGATTTTCTAATTTTCAAATCCACTGTCTTCTTTTCAGTCCTCATCCTAGTTCTTTAGACATTTGATACTGTCAACTACTGTGGGAAGAACTCCTCCTCTGACTTTCAAGATACGGCTATTTTCCATTGATGTGTTATTTTTGTTGTGCGTCTCTCCCTCTAGAATGCAAGCCCCTGAGTAGGAACCTTGGCTATCTTGTTGGCTGCTCTATCCCCACTGCATAGAATAGTGCCTGGTGCTATCACATAATGAAAGGCATTAAATAGTATAAATTGGATGAACTTTTCTCACTCCTAGTTCTGTCACCTCTCATTCTCATTTTCCTTCACTGGCCCTTGCTCTACCCATGAGGTCAAATTTGGTATTCCCTAGGGCTTAGTTCTAGCCTACTTTTCTCCTCAATGCCAGATGTTGTAGTTCCAGACATTTTCTGGGGGATCTCAAATCTGCACCTCAAGCCCAGACCTCTGATTTGAACTTCCAACTTTAATCTTTACGTGGATGTCCCACAAGCATGGCAAATTCCCCATGTCCCATCTTTCTCATCCATCAAACACAACCAAAAACTAACCTCCCCTTCCTCTTATGCTATGTCCCAGGGAATAGTAAGTACCAGGATTTACCCAATAGCCAAAGCAAGAAGACTGGGAGTCATCCCAGACTCCATGCTTTCTCTCTACTCACTCTTACCCCAACTCCTCCAGTCAATCATGAAGTTTTGTCAACCTTACTCCCAAATGTCTCCTGATATCTCTTTCTAACTCCCATTGCCCTGGTTCAAGTCCTCATTACTCCCATGAGTAAGAAATGAATGAAGTTACCAAACTGTTCCTCTTGACTTCTCTTGCATATGATAGAATGACATGCTCTTAAACTTTCTGGATGTGTACCAGAACTACTGATCATTGCTAGCCATGCTTTCAGTCTCTGCTCAGTGGGCAGTGACTATGGTTCGCATATCACATAATCTTGGTCCCCATAGCTGATTGGGCCAGGGATAGGTGCCTGACCCAACGGTGGCTCATTCTGTGGGTCTGATCAGCCAACGTATGACTTGGGTCGCTGGTTGTAAACTTGTGTTTAAATTATCTATAAATTTGAGTAAAATTATTCTTTTGGGATTTCAGAATAGAGAAGCTGAGAGACTCAGACAACTGTATTACTGAACATAAAGGTCAGCAGAAATGACAGGCATGAGCAAGCTACAGTTTTGAGAAAGCAGATACTGTGAGTAAGCAGGGTTGCTGGTGGACCAGGAGAGAACAGGGAAAGAAAGAAGCTTGAGGCCCTATGAAAAGGGTGCTGCCTCAGTTTCTGTGGTTCTTTAAGACTACTCCCTGAGGCCTGGCCCTACTATGAGTCCTATTGTCAGATTTCCATGAGTTGCTGCATTATTATAAACAAACAAATCAACCCTAGTGTGAGTGAACCCCTGCTTCCTGCAATAAACTGGCCAAAGAGTTCTGTGTTCCAGTAAGCCCTTTTAATGTTATGATGAGACATCTGGAAGAAAGCAGCACTGTAACTGCTCTAAGAACAGCAATATGCAGTCCCAAACTCAATGTTTATTCCACTCGTTTTTAAATCACTAGCTTAGGAAAAAAAAAAGAGAAGCTTATAGCACTATTTCCTTTTGGGGTGGGAGAATATTATGATGAGCTGCTTGTGTCAAAATTCGTCTTTTTATATAAACAAACTGATCCCTGAAAACATAATTTCAGAAAGGAAGAGAATGAAGATGACTACGATAAGTGACATAACATTGTCTGATACTTTTCAACAGTGGGATAATCACTACCTTTTAGATGCTATATTTCTCAATATCTGCCTTTCGATTTGCCAGCTGGTGGACCAGAGGGATTGCTGAAGGTCTCCAGGTTCTTAGTCACATGACTACATTCCTCTCTCAAATCAGTAAATTTATTGAAGATTTATAGGTAAAAACAACAGTAGGCACATATAATCAATACTTTGGACTACAATCAGAAAGCATCTTTATTTATGTCTCTCACTATCCCTATAAAATGTGTTCAATGGGAAACTTCTTACTCTGTTTTGGATAAAAAAACACAACAAACAGGCAGTGTCAGGACTGTTTTGAGCATTCTCAGGCAACTGAAAGTCCCATGGTCACTTTAAATTGCATTTAGTCTGTCTGTTCCTATGTCACAATTGAAACTTAGAACTTGGTTTAAAGTTATCATACTTGTAGCCCAATGAGAAGCCATATGCCGACGGAAAACTGTGGAAAGGGAAGGTCTTTCTTTCCTTGCTCCTGCCAGCTTCTGATTCATCTGGGGTTGGGATGGGAGAAGGCAAGAGAAGTGAGGGACAGGAGTGTTGTCACTTGAATGGTGAAGTTGTGAAATGGCCTCCAGCTTTCTGGGCCTGGTAAACATTTAGAGCTGACCACATTTCAGAGGCTTTTGTAGGTTCTTGGGGGTACTGTGCTCATAGCTGGTGGTGTCTCACCTGCAGTTCCCTTGATTCAGGCAAACATGCTCTCCATTTGAGCAGCCACTCGCTTCCTCAGCCTCTAGGAACCCAGTGTTCTCCCTTGGCTTCTCCTGAGGCCTGCCTGCACCTAAGCCTCCCCCGAGCCATCCCTCTTTCATGTTTAGCCCACATCTGGATCAAAAGAAATACGCACGTGTTCTCTCCCTGGATAAACTCAGAGCAACAGCAGCTGCCCTTCACTCTACAGCAGAATTGGCTTGCTAGCCCATCTCTCATGTGATTTCCCAGAAGGGAGTTCAGCCATTGCGTTCTTCCTACTCAGGGACACACATTAGGCTTTTTGTTGAGTCCCACTTATGTCCCTTTCTCTTGACATCAGGTGACCCCAACTGTTTACTTTGGTGGGAAGTGAGAGCACACATTTCATTTTAAAAAATCCTCCAAATATCCTCTTTCCCCAATCTCCATCAATCCTTCTGTGATCTAGTATTTCCTTTGGAGTGTAACACCTATTGTTTCTTGGTGCGTCACCCAACACTTTAATTTTAACACCCGTAAGTATCTTATGGATTTTTGTTTACTTGTTTGAAATTCTAATGTCAGAAATTTGTCATTTAGTTGAAGTCCCTGTACTTCCTATACACCTATAACCACATGGTTATACTCAGGCAAGAAGTGCTCCTAAAGAACAAACCTCCTGGGTCTCGCCAGCCCACAGATTCTCTCCCTCTTAGCTCAGCAGACCCTGAAACTCTTTGAACTTTTCCAAGTGGTGGCCCAGAAGAAGGATCAGCAACACTAGGACACAGGGGCCACACAGCTGTCACTCTGCCTGGAGAAGGGAAGAAGGAACACAGGATGCTCAGACACTCAAGTGGGCCATCTTGTCTACGGCCCCCTGTACCCTGGGTGTATTTATATTTAATACATTCTCATTCTCAATCCCCCTCCATTGCTTCTATTCAACCATCAAAACCTAGTTTAAGTCTAATTTTCTGTGAAGCCTTCTTGCTACTTTCCCCATCTGGCTGCTGTACCATTTTATACATGTCTCCGTTCCAGCCCTTGCTGCACTATGTTGTAGTGCTTTACCAACTTGCCTCTCCTTGCTCCCTAAAAGACACTGTCTAAGACAAGGACTGTGCCTTAGTCATTTTTGAACACCCACCACCTGCCATTGTGCTTCATTGTTGTAGGGACATCTGTTAAATTTCTATTGCTGTGTAACAAATTACTACAAACTTAACAGCTTGAAACAATGCACATTGATTATCTCACAGTTTCTGGAGCTCAGAAGTCTAGGCATGGTGTGGCTAGATTCTCTGATCAGAATCTCACTGAGCTGAAATCCAGGTGTTAGCCAGGGCTGTGGTTCTCATCTGGGGCTCAGGATCCTCTCCAAGCTCACTGATTATTGCCAGGATTCATTTCTTGAAGCTGTAGGACTGGTGTCCCCATTTTCCTGTTAGCTCTTGGCCAAGATCTACTCTCAGCTTCAAGAAGCTGCCCACAGCTTCTTGCCGTGTGGCCCCCTACGCAGTTCACAGCATTGATGTTTGCTTCCCTGTAGGCTAGCTGGAGGATGTCTCTCTGATTTCCTCTTCTGCAACTAGCCAGAGAGAACTCTCTGCTTTTAAAGAGCTCATCTGATTAGATCAGGCCCACCCAGGATAATCTTCCTTTTGCCATATAATGGAACATTACCACACCAGTAATATTTCATCATATTCATGAGTTCTACTCACACTTAAAGGGGAGGAGGTTATACAAGGGTGACAGTTCATTGAGGTCATCCTAGAATTTTGCTTACCACAGGGCTTGATGAATATATATAATATCAAATAAGATGTGTTCCAGAAATTTGTAAATTATAAACACTGCTATTCGATTGTAAGATTTTTTTTCTTTTGTCACCTTGGAAGGCTTTTTAAGTTGCTTCCAAATTTGTGTTGATTCTAGAATGGTTGAGGATGCTGTATGTGAGATAATACAATGAGACCCCTGCACTGGGGCCCAGGTAGCACTGGAAATTTGGGGTGGGTGTCAAGACCTGGTCTGACAGCTGACTGGCTGTGTGAACTTAGGCTAAGACCCTGAAACTCTCTGAATGTCAGACTCCTCCACATGCATAAAATGAGGCAGTGGGACTAGACAATGTATAAGGTTGCCAGTTCTAGTATTCTGGTAATTTCTAAGTCTAAATGATACTGCTGAAATTAAAATCCAGCTAAGTGACTCACAATATCCAAATTCAATAAAATAGTTCACAAAAGAATTTCATTATAGATGAAATTGCAATGATGTGATTTTAAGAGGAAAAGGCAGTTTTGTTTTTAAGTGAATCTATTCCTATATTGGTTGAACCTGATTAAATATAAATAAGGGTACACAACTATATTTTTAATACTTTACATAAAAAGGTGAAGAATATTTTGTCTTTAGATGACATATCGGTCCAGTTATGGTCAGAAGTGAATTTTCCCCAAGAGATTAAAACCTGATAAAACTACTGTTTTATAAGTTGAATTAACTCAGTTGATGATAACTGAATAACTATCAAAGGCAGTCTTCAAATATTACGAATCAATTCACTGACTGTGTAAAGCACGTTGAGATTCTTTTGTACATTTTAGGGGTTTAAATCTTTCTTCTGTTTTATTCTAATGAAGCCTCTTCAACTAGGATAATTATTCTTCCACCCAAAAAAATGAACTCTAATTTTAAACAGGTATTATTAAATCCCACTGAAATAGGCTTCATGCAGATGTATTTGTTAAGACATCTCTTTACTGACTGTGCACAGTTATTAACAATTCACATTTCACTGTACCTACTGAACGAAGGCGCATTTATTCTTTCATTAAAAAGTTAAGCCCCGAGGGCAGCAGGAGGGACACAGAGCCTTCTTCCTATAAATGGCTCTGTCCAGTGAATATGAAATGCTTCCATATGAATACAAAAGAGAAAAGTAAATAAAACAAATGGACTTCTTCCACCCTCCATCATCCCCTCCCTGACAATACACTCCTCTTATTTTATAAAATGCCAGCAGTTAACCGGTTCCCACATTGGTACTTCCATCAATCAGAAGAGGAATGATATTTGGCACCACTGAGTTCACAACATTCTTAGGGTTGTGTGAAAGTGAGAAAAAGAATATGAGGCCATGGTCAGTTCCTCAGGAGAGAGAGGTTGGAAAATCATGAGGGTGTTCATCAGCCTCCAGCACCTTGCTGCTCAAGTTTCTGGAGGTGTTTTTCAAGTTTTGAGATGTTTACTCGATGCATCATCAGAAACTGGCCATTCAAATGAAAGACGGGGATGTCAAATTTATACCTTTCATACCATGCAGAATTTTCTGGAAGTGTGATGTCCACCTCCTGTAAAATAAACTGAAACAGAGAAAGACTAAAGCTCTATATTTTAAAGAACATGGAACAAAGCAATAACTGCAGTGACAAACCGATCCCCAGACTTATTTTAATGCTGAGAGGTTGTTGTTTGAGGTCCAAAGTGATCTAATGTCCCTGATTTCCACAACTTGATTGATTTCATTGTATTCCCTAACTCCTGAATTGGCTACTTTTCTGCTACATCAGTTACATTCGGGCACTACTCAGTTCCCAGTGAAATAAAATGTGTCCCAACTGGGAAGCTGCCCGAGAATCAGGACAGATGTGTTTTAGTTATAAGAATGGGAAAGGTGTCATGGTTTGCTACAGAAAACAATTCCTTGGAAATGACAAAATAAGATAAAAGGAATGGGGACAAAAGTTTAAAGCAAGCAGGAATACTGCACCTGCTAGTTAACTGTGACTCATATTAAAAGTCAGAGTAAGAAAACCAGTACTGCTCAGAGAAAAACACTTAAGGGGTAATGAGTTTTATGGAAATCAGCACTAAATTCTCTCTCTGAAGAGCAGAAAGAAAATTTAAATGAAAAAATCATTTAATCTCTTTTCCTAAAGAAAGGATCTAGGCAGATACTTTATACCATGTACATTATCCGCTCCATATACATAAAGCCACACTGTATTATATTACTCTGTGTTTATAAGGCTCCAGTACTTCCTTGGCTTCATCACAAAGGGGACATGGATGCTAGAGGAAGAAAAAAAATAAAGCCATTAAACCATAAGAATGGCATGCAGCCTGACAAAAACCACAAGAAGCAGATTATGCTTATTTTAAAGGACTGTTTTCTACTAGGTTAATTACACTGTTTTATTTCCAAAGCAAAACGCTGCCATAGAATCTTATAAATAGCTAGTATTTCATGGTAAATGGGCTCTCAGCATTTTGTAGTTGTTTTGTTTTGATTTTATCCATATCTAATAAATTTATATGCTTATATTTGTTACACACACGTGTGTATATATGATATGTATATATGTGTATATAATATATACACACATATGTGTGTGACAAGTGTAAGCATCTAAATTTATTATATTTATGTATAGATAGATACATACATATGCACATACACTAAATTTAGATGCTTACATTTTTTGTTACTGGCTTCATCTAATTGATATCTGGAAGATTATTTTTCACTGATCTATATAGTCCCAGGGCTTTGTCCTTCCTATGTCAGGAGCACTTTCCTGGCCTAGCTAACATCACCAGAATGGCTTGAAGTCTGTTTTGACTAGGGGACACTGAGCTTTGGCAGCCTTTTTCCTAATCAGTCCACAGGAACAAACCCACTGAAACCGAGTTAAAAGTGACTGCCTCATCTTTAAAAAGGGAAAAATCTCTCCTTAATTTGGATGATGATTCTACCAATTCATTAATGTTTTGCCTATTAGTTCTAAGTGTCAGCATTAGGTTTCTTGAACTAATTCTGCACTGAGGGGCAAGCAAGCTTTAGTGCCCATTGTTGTTTGCACTCTTTAACCACCCAGTGGAGAAGTCTGTTGAGAATGTTTTGGATCACTGGCAGATTGTAAAGGCTTCTCAGCCCTTGACTCTTTGGACAGGGACTAGCTATAGGTTCTCTTGCAGGAGCTCAAAATAGACTGAACATTACCGATGCTTATATGAAACCTGCTTTTTAACATGACAGGAGGAGATAAACTGTTATGTAAAAGAAAGGCCCCTCCTCCAGCTTAACTCACAGCTTGTTTTGAAATAAGGACCCAGATCATCAAAAGGCAGTTTTCCTTTAGAAGGGTCTTTCTGGCCCAGAGAATTAGGCAGCTCATGTTATTATTAGCATTATCAATAAACAGATTATGGATAGTCTGCGATGTTTTAAGATAATCATGTTGAAATTTTCTGAGAAAGTTTCAAAAGTCAACAGAGGATCGCAAAAGCAAAACAAGAACAAGCTAAATTGCAGAAGTACCAAATGCACTGACATTTTGCTTTTATATTAAAAAACTTTACCCAGATCACGTTTTTCATTTTGTTTTGCTTTTTTAAACATGGAACTCTATGCAAAATATCATGTGTACATGTATTTTTATGAGGAAAGGTTCGCCAAATTTTACAGGCTTATGAACTGAAAAAGCGTAAGACCCAGAAGTCTGGACCATTCAAACATTCTTATCTAGGATTTTCCATGGTCCCAACAGAACACTTATTTACTCTGTCCCTGAATTATAGTGGAAATTTGTTGGGTTGCCATCTAACACCCACTCCCCTTTCTTGTAACATAAATGCTGTGATTTTGCCTCACAGGAATTGCTCTCAGCATGTGGCTGACTCCATCCCTGAACAACGAGGTTAGGACACCTGGCTTAGACTGAGGCATCAGCACATCCTGTCCCTCTGACTCTGAAAGGCTCAGGGATAAGCCAGTTAGAGCCAATGGACAGCCATGAGGCCTCTGCTGGAGTTTCTGTAGATATCCGAGATGTGGGATCTGGGGTTTGGGATGGCTGCAGTCATCCAAGAGAAGAGCCTGAGTGAGAACAGATTTAACCCAGAAGATGTGGAGCTGAAGAGATTGGTAACATGCTTAGTTTCAGAATCAAGCTACTCCTGAAACCTGACCAACTCATAAATCCCTTTTTTGTGTTAAGCCACTCTGGGAAGTACTTTCTATTATTTATAACTGAAAGAGACCTGATATTGTACTTTTTCTTTCACTGGATTGTGAACTCCTCAAGGTGACAGTGATATCTTATTATACGCTTAATGACACAAATCAAGGGTTTCATACAAGTTTTAAGCTGAATGGAAGATTAGTGTGTTTTTTTTGGCAGATGTTTTCAGTTAACTTGGCTGTTGCTCAAACTGAAAAATAGTGCAGAATAGTTAGGCTAAGTGAGCTCCATTAGCCTTTAGGGATTATTTGATTTTTGTGGTTAATTGTCACATACATTTCTCATGTGCAGACACAGATAATGAAATATTTTTGTTCCATAATTTCCAGCAGTGCAATATATACTTATGGCTATGAAAAGTAGTTTTGATTAACTATTCTCAGCAAGAAATTAATTTTTAAAAAACTACTTAAACTTTGTTATTAGAGAACCATCAGATATTTTCAAATTGCTATAATGCCTGAAATCTGAAAAATCTATTAAACAAGAGACTTTTTTGTTTGAATTACAGTATTATTCACTAAAGTCAATTCTGTTACCTTGTACTTTATTTCTTTTTTGACTATAAATCACACGAAATAATGTTAACTAGCAAAAGCAAATCAGAAATGTTTGTATGATACATTTCAGGGAAAAGCTCTTAAAAAATTTAAACTACCTTTATGGTGTAAAACTAGTATTAGGGATAAGAAAACAAGTACAGCCAATGCTTATTATTTGTGATTCTGTATTTGTGAATTCACCTATTCACTAAAACTTGTTTGTAACCCAAAATCAATACACATGGAGAATTGCAGTCATTCACGGACATGTGTGTGTAGAGAGCAGTGAAAAATTTGAGTCTCTCAAAGTGCACGTTCCTAGCAAAGGTGGACCAAGACAATGCTCTGCCTTCTTGTTTCAGCTCTCATACTGTAAACTAGTGTCCTTTTCATGATCTACTTAGTGCCACATTTTTCATATTTTTGCCTTTTGTTGGTGATTTTGCTGTTTAAAACAGTCCCCAAGCACAGTGCTGAAGTGCTATCTAGTGTTTCTAAGTACAAGATGGCTGTGCAAGATCTGCCTTATGGAGAAAATATTGTATTAGATAAGCTTTGTTCAGGCATGAGTGTATAGTGCTGTTAGCTGTGAGTTCAATGTTAATGAATCAACAATATATATTAAATAAGGTGTCTTTAAACAGTAACACACATAAAACAAGGTTACCTATTGATCAGTTGACACACTATATTGTGACCAGAAGCTCATAGGAATCTAACCCTATATTTCCCCTAGGAGCAGTGGTGTCGTACTTGCTAATTCAGTGTTTGTGGCAACCTTGTAAGACATAACTATCACAAGTAACAAGAATTGACTATATTTCTAAGTGATACATTTGTAAACATCATATTATAATCTGATAGTTCTTTATTTCAATGTAGGGATCAGATGACTATTAAATATATTAACTTCCATTCTGATAATTGTGAGACAATGAGGTATCTGAGTAGGAAACAGAATTACTACTGTTGTAACTGGAACTGAAAACTTGAGGAACAGGTCTGAAGAAAGTTTATTCCATTGCTTTCCTTTCAACATTTTTCCCTTTCTTAAATGTACAACATTTTTTACCCAGCAATTTTAAAACTTTATGTTTTTAAAGTAGTAATTTTTCTTTTTCACTCTGTACCTTTGTGAATAAGGTCAGCACAGGCAGAGCAGTCTTAGAGGCAGAGAGATTCCTCAAGAGGAGTCGAAAGGAGCATTTGGCAAGTTGCATGCTATTTTCTTGAAACCAGAGCATCTTAATTCTGCCAAAAGAAAAACAGACCAGTAAACTTATGTGCCCTAGACTTTGCTCTTTATAATATGAACAATAAACTGCAAGCCTATGATGGAATTTGAAGACTTCAGAATTGCTTCTTGGAGTCCAGAGTGTCAGAGAGGCCCAGAAGTTCACTATATTCCAAACAAAAGAGAATTTAGAATGGGGAAAAAATCCACATTTATGGATTAGCTGTGTGCCTAATCACTTGGTTTCTATAAGCAAACTGCATGGGTTTATTAAATTGAATACAAAATTAAATTTCACCTGCAGATTTTGCTAACATCCTAATGATCCCCTAAAATGTGGACGTTTCCTGAGATGGTTTTTATTCACGGAGATAGCTTATCTTATGGACAAGCATTCAACAACACCCAGCCACCTTCATGGTAAAAGAAACAATAAGCCAAGCAGCACAGGTCCCCAGCTGAAGGTTAAAGCTATCACTTATGAGATCTGTTCCTCTGCTGCAAGAGATGGGGAAACACAGGGCTGTACTTAGTGGAACTGCAGGGGAGAATTAAGCTGAGTTAACTTGTGAGAAATAAAAACTACTCATCTCCTTAAGAAGTATTTTAAAAGGAGATTGCCATCATTTTCGAAAACATACACAAATGTACTAGTGTTTCTACCAGAGATATTCCAGTAAGAACAGCTTGGTAACAGCAGCATGTCAAACATTAGGCTTTGAAGCTCCCTCATCCTGCTACTTTGCTTGACATAAGATACCTTACTTATTCCTAGTTATTCTATTGAGCCTCGAACTTTGTCCTTAAAACTACAAATATGATAATTTCACTTTTAAAGCACATATGTACTGTTGACTTTATGATTTATCAGTATTTCCAAGACAGATTCATTCCTGAGATCTTCGTTTCTTGACTTTACTCCTCTCTCCAACTTTATCACTTTCCCTCCCTTATCTTAGCAAGCTGCAGTTGCAAAGATTCTCTTTGTTCCTTGAATACCCAAAGATCATCAGAATCTCTGTATTTGCTGCCCCTCTTCATGAAAAGCTCTTAAGTATCTTTTCCTCTTTTGGCCTGGGCTCATGTTACCTCCTTAGCGATGCCTTAGTGAGTTTCTTACCAATGTGGCCAGCCCATCACTCTCCATCCTCATACCTTGCTATAGTTTTCTTTTATCTTTCACGATCTAAAATTATTTCTTTACCTATATGTTCCTTCTACTACAAGTATATTGTCCTTCTACTACAATGAGAGTTCCATAGGAGCAGGTACTTGTCCACACTAGTATCCCTGAGCATCTACAATTAACCTGGCATACAGTAGGTGTTCAAATATTTGCTGAAATGTTAAATATTGCAAATATTGCTGGAATGTTAAAAGTAATGGAGTGAGCCTTTCTCCCCCTCTTTAGTCTCACCTCTAACCCTGATCAGATACTCAGTGTGCAGAGCAGTCACTATTTTCGGGCAGATATTATATCGTAACTAAAGGTGAATGCTCCTCAGCAAGTCCATGAGATTGTGGGCCAGGGTGCTGCAGCTGGTCCCAACCCTTCACCACCACCTGGAATCTCCCCCTGCTCTGCTCCACAGAGCATGACTAAATTAATTATGTGCTAATCTCTACTAGTGACTAGGCTTTTCAGTGTAAGATTAGCCTTAAACTCATTTCAAACAGAATGACATGACTTTAGAGAAGAACACCAACGCATATCAAACTAGTGTAAAGACCACAGGACAAAAAGATCGGATTCTGATTCATGAAAACAATAATCTTTCCTTCACTCTTAAACCTGTAGCCTTCCACTTCCCCCTGGATCTTCCTGCTAACTAAACAATCCTGATAATGCATTAAAAAGGAATGTTATGAGAATTTTGCAAGGATCTGCTACCCAGCATTATTCCAGGGTGGAAAGCAGATCTAAACAATTTCACAATATGCTGTGCTACTCTCAAGTAAGTGTTAAGCCCTGGTATGCACATTTTCTATAAATTCAGCAGAATCAACAACTCCAATAGGTGAATGTGGCTGGAGACAACAGCTTCTAAACACTGTGTGGCTTTGTCTACAAAGGATGGAAATGAGAGGGGAAAGTATAGTGTTAGCCATGTTTACGCTAGGTAGAAATTTCTACATCATTGGTTTTGGGAAGGCTGTATGCCAACAGTGGCCTACCCTCCTAGAGTATGAAGTTAGAAAAGCTGTACTGTATGGAGGAGAAAGAAAATAAAAAATTAGCTTTCTCAGAGTAAAGGCAGAGAGACAGCCTTTGGAAATGAGATGGATCAGGCCATCTATGGCAGTGACCTAAGACTAGAACCAGGACGGTAAACAGTGGGGGGATTTAAGATTTATTGATGTCTGGCTGGTAAGGAAAGGAAAACTTATTGCTTTTACCCAGCTGAGTTAAGACTGAGGTGTTAAAGCTTTAAAAAAAAGATTCACATTCACAATGGAAATCTGCTTCAGTATTTCCAACATGACAAAACACAGCATGTGGTCTTGGTTGTGCCCAAGACAAATAAAACCTGTCATAGTAAACAGAGTTGCTATTCATTTCAGATTTGCTGGAATATTTGTTCAACCAACGCAGAGAGTTAAGTAAAGTCTTCAGTGATGCTACAACCATTCTGTTTAAAACTAGTTCTCTTTTCCACAGTTAGTCTCCATTTCTACTTTTTTACATATATTTAATTACTTAAACATGGCACAGTGTTTACTGAGAAATGCATTAGCATTATGCAATTTTACTACCTGCATATTTTCCCAATGCCCTAAGGCACATGCATTTTACCACTTGTTAAATTAGCTGATTTCCATGTAAGCATTGTATTATAAAATCATATTAGAGTCTGATATAAAGAAAAAGCTCCCTACACATCTCCTAGGCAGAGTAAGATATTAAGGCTAAAATTATGAACACTGGAGTCCACTTAGTTCTAGAAATAAAAAATAAAATGAAAAACAATACATTCCAATTGGAAGTCTGTAATATTCTTCTTAGAATATTTTATTAACTCTGTAAACCCTAACACCATTGCTGTCAATGTCACATTCACCGAATCATGCCTTCTTGAAGTAAAATCTTAATATGGGCTACTGTGTCAATGTGACATTTTCATTAGTTCAATTTTTGAACAGTATCTCAGCACTATAAAAATATTCTGAAAGGCGGTCTCTGCCTGTTAGCTCATGACTGGGAGAGGACAACACATTTTTGATTATGTCATTGAATTTAGTCATGAAATATGTGTCCTTACTACACACACAGACACAGTTTTATCCTTTGTATTTTGTTCTATGCCTCTGTGATATGAGCAAAAAGAGCCATGTTCGTAATATCAAAGAAGCACAATTGGGTCACCTTTGTCCCAGACAAAAAAAAAAAAAGCAAAAGGCATAAGACTGGATTTAGAACGTGCCTAAAACAAATTCCACAGCCTAACAATAAAGATGGTGACTCCTGCTGTTTCAAGTCCACTGCTGCTCAGAGGCACAGATCACCCTGAAAGAGAAAGAGAATGCTAGCTTTTCAACCAAACTGAGCCTGACTTCAGTGGTCTTTATGGCAGAATCAAATACAACATGGGGGGAGGACTGATTGGACCAATTCAGTCCTCCTTGAAGCCAGATAAGGACGATAACTTAACTTTATAGCATTTTCCCTGCGAAGCACTGAAGGGCAGACCATTAAAGCAACTGATTACAGGACAGAAAGAAGCCAGGGTCGTTGGAGCCTTTATTAAGGATTATTCATTTCTTGCATGAGGAGCTGCCCAGGCTATGGCTGCTCATCACTTATGTGGGGCTCCTGGATTCTTCAAACACTGTGTGTGTCTGATTAGAAGGGAAACAACATTGTTCTCACTTGAGTAGAGAAACTGACCTTCACTGACCAGAATTTTTATTCATACAAAGAATCCTTTGGCACACCAAATCTCTAAGTTCACGTGATCCCTCATCAGCAAGCTGCAGTGTTAGTTCATGTGCAAAATCAAAAAGTCTATATAAACCCAGGGACGTCTTGGTTATTAACAGGTAATGCTGGAGCTTCTTCACAAGAGTATAATGTAAATTTAATGCTTAGCTGACATTAACCAAACACTATTAGCGTAGCTCTCACTGAACCTGTGTTCCATAAAGAGAGGCTCAGGGCTTCCGTTTAGTCATTTGTGCCATGTGAGATGTCAAGTGCTCCATTTCACATTCACTGCCGTCTAAGTATAATGTTCCTATTTTTACCCAAATGACTAGAAACACACACACACACACACACAGCCCTCTATTGGGAACAAAACCCATATTTTAGATTACTGAAGGTTTATGTAATGAGGTGAGGCTGCTCTTAAGAGATTCATCTGGGTCACTGAGCTCTACCTAATCCAGGGAAACAGGGACAAATGACGCCTCCCCAGTGTTCCTCTGTGCTTTTGGTCAGTCAGCTGTGTCCAAACCTCCCTTTCTTGCAAACAAGTGGGAGCCTCGCCTGGGATCTTGGGGACAAGTGTGGAGCCAAGAGTGACGAGGAGAGGTAGCATAAAGGGACACAATCAAAGCTGAAAGTTGAGGAGATACTTTGAGGTGCCAATTCAATGAGCTAAGCAGGGCTAGAATGAGGCTATAGAACAGAAACAGGGAGTGCGGGGTGGAAGGCCCAACTTGGAGAGCGGCCCTCACTCACTGGTGTGGGTGGGATCTCAGGTGATTTTCCAGCACCTCAGCAATCAGGGTACCTGGCCAGGGGAACTGCCTACGAGGTGGAGCCAACTCAGATATGACGTTACAAGAAAGATCCCGTCTTTGGGCGCACATGTATGTGGTGTCATGCTCAGCTTCATTCTTCTTTTTAAATTTAAATTTTTAAAGTTTTTAAAATTTAAAAAATTTTTTAAGATTTTTAAATTATAACTGACATATATTAGTTTCAGGTGTACAACATAATGATTCACTATTTGCATACACTGCAAAAACAGCTTCATTCTGGCTATGCAGTTGGACTGCCGGTTGGACCCATATAACACATGAAACCATGAGTAGGCCCACATTATGCCCCAGCCCTGGGGTGCAAGAAGCAGCCTCTCACACCATGTGTCCACCACACTCCCTGCAGCTTCTACTTCCAGATTTCAGTGCCCACAGTATCACCTCACAGGGGTCCAGAGAAGCCAGTAATCAGTCCCAGAAATGAATGGTCACATGAGTTCCTAGTGACAAAACCCCTTTTTACTTCAAATTATTACTATGACTGGGATTTCCAAGTATCTTGAAGTCTCTATTCTACTATTTGTATTCAAAGGGTGCTGCATTCACTTGCATTCAACACTCTGCTCTGTGAAAAATTTTTTAACTGTTTGAAGTGTGGGCCTTGCCTATCCAATAAGACTACAATTTCAGTGAAGGTATACAGCATTTACATATCCACCACTTACTACATGCACTTTGCCCCATATCCCCCTCCCTTCAAATTCTCAGTAAAATTAAGTCATTATTTTTTTTCTTCATCCTTCCTAGTGTTGAGCCCATTTCTTTCCCTCCAAATAAAACTCTCAGGTGGGGACATCACCTCCACATGCTGGATACAAGCAACAAGAAAGATCTATTTCAGTGCATTCAGCAGGGAGTTAAATTCTTAACTGAAACTATAAATACAAGAGAGACTACAACAGGGACATCTAATGGGCAACTTTGAATGTTATACGGGGAAAGGAAGAGAAGAGTACTGGTGCTGAGATTGGAGGTGGTTTCATAAGGGATCTAAGTCATGTAGGATTTAGATATGTAGACAAAAGGGGAAGCATTCTAAAGTTGGGGTCAGACACAAAGGCACTGAGGGAGGAATGCTGTGGCCTGTTTGATGGGAGCCACCGGAGGGTTTTGAACAAGAGTGATGTGATAAAATCAGTGTTTTGGAAGATTGATCTGGCAGCAGCATGCAGGATGGACTGCAGAGGAAAGGAGAACGGAGGCGGGAAAGACTTAGAGGTCAATTATGACAATCCACTTGTGGGATGAGAGTCATTCATTTATTCATTCAACAATTATCTGATGTTTTCCATGTATTAGATACTATTCTAGATGCTGGGTTCAGTGTTGAACAGGAAACCAGGGTACCTTCCCTCATGGGGTCTTATAATCTAGTGACGTTAAAGACTCTTTAATGTCAGACAGTATCAGATAGTGCTAAGTAGAGGGGAGGGAGTAAAACAGGGTGATGTGATGGTGACTGAGGCAGGTCCTTTCAATAAGGTACTCTGAGTAGGTGTCGTTTTTCTGAGACTAAAGGGTGAGGTGCAAAGATCTCAAGGAGGAGCATTTCGGGTGAGGGAACAGTAAGTGCGAAGACTCCAAGGTGAGGACAACCTTGACTTTTTGGAAGAAACAAAGAGGACCATAAGGCTAAAGCACAGTAAACAAGTGAGAGAGTGGCAGGAGGGCTCAAAAATGGTCAGCAGCAGGGTCAGATCACCTAAGGCCTGTGGGCTATGATAAGGAATTGAGGGGGGCTGGCCCTGTGGCCGAGTGGTTAAGTTTGTGCACTCCGCTTCAGCGGCCAAGGGTTTTGCTGGTTCGGATCCTGGGCGCAGACATGGTACCGCTCATCAGGCCATGCTGAGGCGGCATCCCACACGCCACAACTAGAAGGACCCACAACTAAAGTATACAACTATGTACTGGGGGAGATTTCGGGAGAAAAAGCAGGAAAAAAAAAGCAAACCCAAGAAGATTGGCAACAGTTGTTAGCTCAGGTGCCAATCTTTAAAAAAAAAAGGAATTGAGGTTTTAAGTACAATTAGATTTAGAGGAGGGAAGTGACATGATCTCATATACATTTAAAAATCACTTTAGCTGCTGTGTAAAGAATGGATTTTAAGGAGGCAAGATGGAAGCAGAGACCAAGTTAGGGGGCTTCTGCAGTAGTCTGGGTGAGAAAGGATGGTGGTGTGGACACGGCCAACGGGACCTGCCAATGAATTGAATATGAGGAATTAAAAATGATGGTAAAGGGGCTGGCCCCATGGCTGAGTGGTTAAGCCCGCGTGCTCCGCTGTGGCGGCCCAGGGTTTTGCCAGTTCGGGTCCTGGGCGCGGACATGGTACTGCTCGTCAGGCCACGTTGAGGCAGCGTCCCACATGCCACAACTAGAAGGACATGCAACTAAGATATACAACTATGTGCCGGGGGGATTTGGGGAGATAAAGCAGAAAAAAAAAGATTGGCAACAGTTGTTCGCTCAGGTGCTGATCTTTTAAAAGAAAAGGAGACTGACAACAGTTGTTAGCTCAGGTGCCACTCTAAAAAAAATAAATAAAAAAATAAAAATAATGGTAAAGACAATTCCAGTTTTGGTCTTGAGCCTCTGGGTGAGTGGCAGTGCCATTTACTAAAATGAGGAAACTGAGGCAGGAAGAGATTGAGGGATGTAGGGACTGGGAGCTCAGTCAGGAACAAGTTGGAGCTCAACTAGAGTGTGGCATATATAGGTTTGGTAGTCAGGAGAGATGCCAGGGCTGAAGATATAAATTTGAGACTCCATCATTCTAAGGGCTGTATTTACAGCTGTGGAAGTAGATGAGATGATCTCAATAGGAGAGAAGAAGAGGGCCAGAACAGATCTCTGAGGCAATCCAACATTTAGGAATTGGGTAGAGAGGCGCCAGCAAAGGAGGCAGACAGAAAGGATGTGAGGTAGGAGGAAATCCAGGAAAGTGTGTCATCACAGAAGCCAGCAGGACAAAGTGTTTCCAGAATGGAGTGGCTCATTGTCAAAGAGTGACGAAGGCTTGGACTAGGAAGGGGGAGTGAAAGAATCTACCACAAATCAGGCAAGATGTCCCTGATCTTGCTCCAAGGGAATGAAATCTTCCAACCAATGCTAACCCCTAAAATAAACTCCCTTGTCTGCTTCTTGCCTAATTTAACATCTTAACCAAAAGGAGGTATTTCTGGTGAGGATGGAGGCAGTGGTTTGGGAGAGAAGAGTGAAGGCAAAAGTTGACTGGGCGTCTTAAAAAGATAATACATGTAAAAATCTCTGTGTAAGTTGTAAAGCAGAATAGAGAAATAAGGCTTAACTATTACTAAATAATACTAAAAGTACGGTATTGTTATTAATAATGATGATTCTATTGGCTGAAATGTGTTTTTACTGGCCTCAAATGGAAGATTTAAAACTCCAGGAATAACAATCTCAGAAATAGCGAACTGCAAAACTGAAAAATATTTCAAACAGAAATAGCTGAAAATTTCAGTTTGTGAACATAAAAAGGAATTTCCAAGATACGATATCACTGATTAAAGACCCAATATGCTTATCTTCTACTAAGACTGAATATCTAGACCAACAAATACCTGGGCATCAGGTATTGTCTCAGCTTACTCAGGCTTCATGAGATTACAGAACAGGGCACTGAAATTTAGTCTTTGAGTTGAGGTTTCCCCTTGACAGGTTTTTTTTTCTTGAGGAAGATTAGCCCTGAGCTAACATCTGCTGCCAATCCTCCTCTTTTTGCTGAGGAAGACTGGCCCTGAGCTAACATCCGTGCCTATCTTCCTCCACTTTATATGTGGGACGCCTACCACGGCATGGCTTGCCAAGCAGTGCCATGTCCTTACCCGGGATCCAAACTGGCAAACCCTGGGCCACCAAAGCGGAACGTGCACAATTAACCAGTGTGCCACTGGGCTGGCCCCTCCCCTTGATAGGTTTTGAACAAAGGTCAGTTCCCGCCCAGTTGCTGCTTCCCCATACTTGCCTTTATATTTTCAAAGAAGGGAAAATTCAGTACCGCTATTACATTACCAATGATATCCTCAACCCATGTTGATCAAAAGAGAAGCTGCCTAGGTAATGGTAAAGTTGAATTTTATTAATAATTTTTAAAGACAAAACTTATTCCAAGGTAGTTTTGAATAAATTGTGTAGAGAAGTCAAAATAATTTAAATTTACACAGCTCTCACTAACTCATCAGTCAGTTCAGTTAAGCGCAAATTGTATACTTCTTCATTTAGAACTTTAAAGTTGCTCTTCATGTAGAGTTTCAGTTGGAATTCAGCATGTTTGAATTCCTGGGTGTATTTTTGGGTGAGGATTTGCTAAATATAAACCCTAAAGACAGGCAACTGCCACTAACTAGTTCTAAGATGCCAGGCAATTCCTCACCTCTTTAAGCCTCAGTTTCATCAATGGTAAAACAGAAATACTACCCCTGTCCTGTTCTCTCATTTTCAGAGACGTGGAGAAACTGTGCCATAGGCTTTGGGTCCTCCTGATCAGAGAGGGGGAAATCACACACAGAAGAAATGCCATGGCAATAGCCCATGACTTCAAAAGGCTCCGAACAGAGACTCTGAAGTCATTTTTACCTGTAGGAGCCTAAAATGCTAGTCCATTTAAAAAAAGGACCAAAATTCATGCACAGATCCATGTAGAAGCGTACAGGCACTTACTCATCGCAAACTTGCTTCTCTAGCTCCTCAATAACCGGGAAGCCTTGGCATCAGAAAGGACCCAGGAGGGAAATGGGGGAGGAGACATCAGAGTGGCCAGGCACTCATCTCACAAATGTTTGAGCATCTGAGTTGGAAAAGCACCTCCAAAAAGGAATAGTGTATTTTTATTTCTTACTATTAGACACATTTTAAAAATGCTTTTTAATGACAGACCCTTGTCATCTTGGCATTCTCCTCCACGTCTAGGAGCACTACTGTGGTGCCTAGGCCTATAGCAAGCTGACAGATGTGAAGTGGAAAGGGAGAGGAATCTTCAGTGTAAGCAAGAGTCTATTTCAAAATCTTTGGACCTTAGCAGTCACACTTTCCTGATCATTGCTTCAGAGGAGGCTACTCGATAATGGGGTTGGTGCACATGACAATGTCAGGGAAGGGTTTCCAGAAAAACATTCAGCTGAAAAATAAAATGAAGATGCTAAGCAAAAACAGTAATGTACTATTACTCTACACTCCCTCTAACACCTAGGGGTTCAAAGGGGATTCTGGGCTAATTCATGTTAACACAACAGGGCTTGCACACACTGCCACCCTCCCCTCATCCTCAACCCCAAAGATACAGACTTAGCATCTGCCCTGGAGCCAGGGAGGCATATTCTGAATTCAGAGTGCAACAATGTTCAGTACAATTATGACATAATGGCTGTAAAGCTGTCCCTGAAAGCCAAGAAAACCTGAGTAATGTGGTTGGGTTATATCATACAGGAGGGCTTAAAAGAGTTTAAAACCAATTTGAAAACTCCTTTATTCCATAAAGATAACATTAAGATAAGGGCAAAATCCTTCTAGTTCAAGGGATGGGAACAAAGTGCGTAAGGAATTATGCAGACTCCTTTCCACATTATCCTTAACCAAAATGACCCATTCCCTTTGAAGATATCTCTGATACTTAATACTGACCCAAAAAGAAGGCAATTTCACTAAAACATTGTAGTCTTATTGTACCCAGCTAGTACTGCCTTGCTATTTAAAAAGCACACAATCCCGTTTCCAAAAACAACTGTTTGCAATCCAAAATCCAACCATCCAGGCAGTGTCTTTCATTGGTCACTAAGACGCCACTATTTCCAGAGAGGTGAAGTTATTCTTATGACCACACAAGACCTGAAAGATGTTTCACTCATTTTTAGCCATTTTGTAGCAAATGACTTTGGAGCATTTGAGTTACTAAATATAGCACTTCCTTGGACTTGTGATCCCAACAACCCCTAGGCCAGCAGAAGAACAGTGCTCAATCTAAATTTTGGGAACCATCCACTCTTGAGGTCAGGCCCTGGCAATCCGCAATTATGTGAGATTCCATGATCCTCTGAATTCTAGTCTGTTACTTAACAGCTATCATTGATAGACTGTCGTAATATTTTGGAACTGAGAAGTGACTTTGGAGATCCCCTTGCTTTATGGATAAATAAACTAATGTTTAACTAAGGCCACTCATACTGCATTTTTTGGTACATTTCTCTATATTTTCTTCTTGAACAATGGCCTATTTTTATACATAATGAGACCAACACAGAATTTTCAAAACTAGAAGGGACCTCCAAATTCAACCTCCTTTCTTCCAAAGAAATCTCAAAAAGCTTTATACATTAATCCTCAGAGTACACCAAATAACAGATATTAAGGCTTAATTTAAGGATGGAGAGAATGAGGAACGTCTCAGTTACAAATGGCAGAATTCTTTTACTATAATAGTGAGATTCTGATCTCTAAATCTAAGAAGATTCAGATTAACTTCATTTTTGAACCTGGAGAAACAGAGCGGAATTTAGATCTCCGTTTTTTCAGTCTTATGTCCTAAGCTGCCTCAGCTGCCTGAACTTCTATTAAATAACAGTATCCTTTCTTTTGGCTGACTGGGAGAACTACATGTTTTAAAAGTAAAGAGTTAAAAAATCAAAGAATTCAATCTTCTGTCCTTACTCCTGACTAAACTAGAAGCCATTTCCCCATTATTTCATGATTAATATGAAAAATTACAGAAACAATGAGAGGAAGTTCATCTGTTTCCAGTAGTAACATTCTGGTTTCTGCTGCAGACCCATTATCAACAGAAGGAAGCAGCATATACCACAAGCATCCCCTATTACAACGCGAAAAGCTGTTGACTTTGAACTCCTTTGGAATGTTAGTAAAGTAGAAAAGCTGATTGTGGCTGTCCTTCAGTATTATTTAGGCAACCTAGCCTTAAAATAGTGACGATACATAGGTCCTCTACCCTTAAGGCAGGACCAAACCAAGATATTAGTGCCCTAGGTAAGCTAATTCTAGTATACCTTCAAATGGATGCTCTTCAAATAGTTGCTCAAGTGTTTGGGTGAGAGGTTGAACACATCAGGCCTGGAGGGAGGGTTGAGACAGGGCTGGTGGAGCCTTTCAGCTTGCATATTCCATTCAACACAACAAAGGCCCAGCAGCTGAGCAGGCCAGATCTTCTTTCAGAAAGCAGTTTGATGACCATCTATGGATTCTTAAACAGGCCCTTCCCCACTACAAGCTGTTTATCAAAGCATTAGTAACTGCAGCATTTATAACTGCTTTTAGTAAGCTCTTGAAAGATTATTGACTTATATTCTTTTCTCTACCTTGCTGTACCTCCAGTGATGTTTTCACCCTCCTTATAGATCCAGCCTCCCTTCAGGAACACTGTCTTTTCATTTCTATACCAGGTACCAAGTGTTTGCAACATGCCAGGCACTAGAAATATAAAAGTGATTAAGATACTTTCCCTGCCCTTCAGGAACTCACACTTTGGGCAGGAGAAAGATTTACCAATAATACCACAGTGATGAAGCCTATAGCAGTAAAATGGTTATTACTAGATGTTACTGGTGAAATGCTGTGAAATCCTTGGAGATGGATACTGTCTTAAAATAGAGGTACTTTGAGTTTTGCTTCTATCTCTGGAAACCTTATGTTGGGTAAGGATTGGAATAAAAAGAGAGTAATGTTTTCATGCTTCCAGTTCCCTGTGGCTGTAACGGGATACAGGGATAACACCTATGTGAAACTTAGCCAAAATCTTTCATTTTGCATATTCTTTCTCAATTTTGTCCCTCAAACTTGCTGTGTAATACTACGAGAAGGGTAAAGTAAGCTTGCCTCGTCCCTGCTACCTGTGCAGCTACACATCCCCGGATCCAGATGGTTTCTCCCCTTCAAAATAACTGCAAACAAGATTAAAACTGCATGCAGGAACTATTCCAGCTGGCTTTTGGCTTCCTCTGATGTACACCCCTTGAATAAAGCAGTGGCAAAATCACATTTCAAATAAGGAACATAAAAAAGCTTACTACTTGTATCAGATCACCTCAAGGTCCTGCTATGTGTGAAACCCCAAGTTCTGGCATTAGAAAACTAAAGCATCAGCCAGGTAGGGTATGCACACATTATGAAATATAAAAACTTTAATAATAAAAAAAAATTTGTTTTGAAGGCCTATCTTCACATTGCCTCTGGGTACATAAGAGCATGACAAAGCCAGGCGTCTGGAATAAAACAGAAATACAGTCCAATAAATTCCCAAATTGGAAAATCCTCATTTCTATTACCTTACCTGCCATCAATCCATCTAAATAAAACTGCACAGCCACATTTTCCTCTGGTGAAGCAGACAAAAAAATATTGATCCTTCCTTGGCAGGCTGCTACTACTGACCACAGCAAGCATGAAGAAAGAAAATCTGGGGAGTCTGCCTGTCTAAAACACCAGCCTCACCAATCTTAATTTTCACAACAGGTCCTTTCTGATTCTACGCAATTCCTCAGCAGAGCAAGACCCGGGTTATTAGGCTGTAACATTTCACAAAGAACCATGATTAGTTCTGCCTTACCCCAATATTACTATAATCACTCAATATTTCCAGGGTACACCTCTTTTTCCCAGTGTTTTAAATCTCAATGTATACAGCTTCAAATACTGGTAGAGAGCTTCAAATGCACTTTCATAAGCTATTCCTCAGAATTACTAAATGAGAAGACTGTGGCCTCTAATAGCTGCCTCAGCTTGCACAGGGTCATGCACACTGAGACATGGCTCTAGTGGCTGCTTAACCAAGTCAGTGTACCAACAGGAGACCTGCTCATTGCTGGGAAATGTGCTAGAAAATGTTGGCGATATAACAGATCCTAGACACCATCCCTGTCCTGGAGGAGCTGAGAATCTTGAGGTCAAGCTGGGCTGTACTGTGGATTTTGTTTTTAAGTGCTCGAAAATATAAAGTACTATATAAAACACTTTCTATTAAGAAACAAGAATAAAGATCACTTAGGCAACAAAGCTCCTTGTTAAACACGGGCATAGTACGTAACTTGCCTATTCATGTAAGTAACAATTCAGTTGGGACTCTTCTACCTCTGGACTTATTAAAAAATTCTATGAGCTGATATTTCTTAGGGGTGACTGACAAGGCTAAGTTGTTTTTTTTTAAGGCTATTTGTTGAGAATTGTACAGTCTGATTTATTCTCTCATTGTTCAACACCCAGAGGGCTGCTTTTGCCCAACAAAGCAGAGAGGAAGCCCAGGGAGCCCCGGGACTCACAGTGTTCCTTACTGCCCCTTTCAACCTTTTCACCCCAATTAAAGGTCAACATGGCTGCTCAAAAATATTTATTTAAAAGGGCAGTCATCTCAGCGGGCTGCCACTTAGATTATATTACCACTTCACAGAATTCAATTAAACCTGGGATGGGGCACCTGTGAATCACTGGTAGAAACATGAAGTTTTCTGCTTTCTCTTAAAAAGCTGCCTCTTTCCCGCCCGTTATTTTCTTCACTACCCAGAGCGCCCTCGCGCTTATGATACCCGCCCCCGTAGCTCATGGATTTATGGCTCCCGGTTTAATGAAATTCCCTCTAACGTCAATCGAAATTGGCAGCGCGACGCCTCTCCCACCCACCTGGCAGCGTCCAGCACCGGGACCCACCTGAGCCTCCCGCCGCCTACGTCGCCGCTTCCGCCCCGCGCTCGGCACTTCCGCCCGAGCCGCCGGGCCCGCCCCGCACTTCCGCCCCGGCCCGCCGCCCCCTCGGGTTGGGCTCCCGGGATCGCAGGGCGGGGCCGGTCGCCCGTCTGAAGGATGGTCGCCCTTGGCCGTTATACGTGAAAAGAGAGACACAAGACCAAGACCAAACTATTGAAAAAAAGGCCACAGAAAAGTGACCAAGCGTGTTTGGGACCATTTAATAACGAGCCTCGGGTGTGGGAGCCCACTTTTTGAGAATGTGCAGTCCAGGCCATTTTAACCCCTTCTTGCATTCATTCGTACATTAATTTACGGTTTACTGTCCTCCTCCTGTCAATACGGGCTGAGCTCGGTTATGGGGAACAAGATGATGACCAAACTGGCAGCCGTACCCTCCCCAAACTTAAAGCTGTGTAAGCAAGTCAGACATTAGGAAATTAGCCTTTAAATGGGTCACGCATTCACTGAGGTAGGAGTTTTGAAAGGGAAGAAAATATGGACCTATGAAAAGAGTAGGATCTAGTTGAAGAAGTGGCTTTTGGGCTGGGATGTGAAGGACTCGCTTGGGCAAGGACAGACCTCTCCAGGCCTGGGGAAGGTTGGGACTGGAGGGAGCCAAGCATGGGCAATATGCAGAAGACTGACAGTATGGCTGAGGATAGAGGGAGTGGGGAGAGAGGCTCACACAGGCTGGCAGGGAGGCAGGAGCCAGGCCACACAGGGCCTTTCAGTTTTTTGCTAAGGGAAGCTGGAGGAATTTTTGTTTTACTCTATTTTTGTTTGTATGTGGGAAGGGTGTTGAACTGATTGCCTTTCCATTCTGAAAGAATCACTCGGCTTTGGGAAGCAGATGAGAGGAGTTTGGGGGTAGGTGAGAGCAGAGTACAAGCGGGGAAGGCAGAAGGCTGCTAAGTAGTCCAGGAGGGAGGTGTGGTGGCTTGAATGGTGGTGCTGTAAATAGTGAGAAAATGATGGATGATAATAAGAGTAATACTGAAAGCTAGCATTTATTGATTGCTCACCATCAGCTTCACACTCATTAACTTGTTTAATCCTTAGAACAATCCTATTAAGTATTATTAGTACCATTTTACAGATGAAGAAATGGAGGCTTAATAACTTGCCCTAATTCTCAGAGCTAGGAAATGGCAGAGTTGGAATTCCATGACATGCTGTCTGGTGCCAGCATCCATGAGCTTACCACTATACACTCAATATGTATTCAGTGATTTTTAAAAAGATGCAAAACAAACCAAGGTCAGGAATGAATCCCCTAAACAAACCACACTGATTTTGTGATATTGTTAAGGACACACCTGGAAAATAGAGTTTTCAAATTCTTTGTCACTTCAGCATTTGCTGATAGCAAAAGAGTGGATTTTGTGACTGTCAACAGACTACCTATGATTATTTTTGAGTTGATACACTCTGATAAGACGTAATCTTTCTGGAAAAAAAAGGTCAATCAACAAAGTGCACTCCATGTATCAGTTTCTGATATAATATCTTTAAAGGAGTTATCTTGGGTCTAGTTATAAACACCTTGATGGAGCATCCATAGCTTACATTTTTGTGGAGTGATAGAAAAGCCTCCTGGAAATGCAACTGCAAATCAGCTTCCAAATCTCATTTCTTGTTGGAAAATGAAATAAATTGGATTTATGAAACCTGATTTCAATCAATGAAGGAGAAGAATGACTTCGCCAAAGGCCAACAGTGAAGGCTTTTAGCATTGGTTTTGGGTAAATTTCTCTAAGGAGCCAAAAATTCACAAAAATTTTCAGAATTTGAGTTTAATTAGTAAGAATTCCTAGGTTTTCTTCAGCTGATGGTACCGGACTTGGTCTTCCACATGATTGTTTTAGTCAAGGGTGGAAGTCCCATGAAATGGCTGGAAAACCCTGAGAACTCACTGTAGTTAACGCCCAGTCACTCCGGGAATGCTTAACTGAGTGCCATGAGCCAAAAGGACAAGTTTAGCCTCTAGATTCAGCACTTACATTGATAGACATATGAGCTGTGTTTGGGAAAATGTCTGGAGTCTGACCAAGAAAAACTATTGTCTCCAAAAGAAAAAAAGAAAACTGCCAAAGAAAAATTAATAAACGTTTATTAAATGGTCACAAAATATAATACTGTTTCAGCTTCATTAATTGCTAGATTTAGTGTTCATTACCATTTTATTACATTTGAAAACAGTTTTTAGATGAGATGCTGTAATCGAGTGAGAGTTCCTAAATATATGTGATGAGTGTTGAGAAATCATAGCACATTTTAAATTACTTTAGCCAAATAATTTCAAAGGCAAAATTATAAAATCTTTTATAGCAAAAGTATTAAATGTGGACTGTGTACACATTTTGATGTATTTCAATTGATGTTAAAGTAAGAGTGTTCAGAGTATATGAAGGTCTTAGAATAGGGATAGGTCTTGTAGAATTTTGTTTGCTCAAAACATGCTTGTCATAGGCATTTGACCTACATCTTGTCCTCTAGGTCTGGACTCCAGTTCCAAACTATGCTTTGGGAATCTGGATGGGACAGGTGCAAGGATCTCCGCGTTCTGGAATGTCAGTTCAGAACTCACCTGAGTTGAATTCTTCTCTTACATCTCAACGCCCTACCAGCTCTATGGTCAGTTCTGAGACTGAAACCTGCTCTAGAGAAAGCCTGCTGGTATTGCCTGGTCTGCAGCTCCTGAGATAACTCCAAGGGTCCTTTAGAGGACACACTGCCTGTTCTTCCAGAGACGACCTGGACCTAGGCTTCCCCCCAAGGCCTCCTAAGGGCTGGATGTGTGGTGGGAGTCATCTTCACTTTTGGCCTGCTGGCTTTTCCTCTGGGAGAGCAGGAGTAAAGAAATGGCTTTTGATGCCAATGCTTTCCCTTGAGAATTCCTTAGGATAATAATGTGTGTCCTGACAGGTAGTGACTGTCATGCCAAGTCTATTTTACAGTTACCTTGCTCCATGCTGCCACTCAAAATACACGCAATCTGAACTTTGACTAGGAGGGACAGTGCCAGTAATTGCCACAATTGGGTGATGTAATCGTGATGGTGGAGGTATTTAGAAACCTGGGAGGTTTTCTTCCCTGGTCTTTTTCTGGTCTTTATAGTGAGCTGATTTGTTTATATCATGAGTTTCTCATCCCCAGTACTGCAAACTCTGCAGGAAGTGATCTGTATGGGCCAGACATTGTGTTCTGTTTAAAGTCTGGGGGAGAAAAACAGTGGCAACCTCCCAAAGAAAAGACAGCCTTCTGAGTCTGGATGAGCTGGGTCAGAAGGGTCACTGTTGACTCCCCCAGGCCAACCATTACAGGAAACAGAATTATAAGCCTGTCTTACTAGGGGAGAATGGACCCCAGAAACCTAATTTCTATATCCCCCTTGACATTTAAAAACCTCTGCTCTGGTGCCAGACATTCAGAGGAGAGTGAAGAAAATTTTAAAAAGAGAAAAATGTTTATTTGTTTTAAGGCTCGCTCAGTAATTCACTTATGCCATTTACATTAGTTAAAGAAGCTTGCCATGTAAACACCATTAATTATGTAGTATAAGAGCCAAATAAAAATGCTAAAAAATAAAAGTAATTGTAGACTAAATTAGTATAGCTTGAGTGCACATATATTATACACAGACTGTAGACTTTTACGTTTTATTGGGGGAAGTGGATTTGTCATATTCTATGGTTTGAGCTACTAGGATGGAACCAACAGAAATGACATTTTACAGATGCATACCAAAGCTGTTAAAGTTTAAACCCACACTGACAATGAAATTATGGTTTTCACAAGGGCCTTGACTCCTGCCCCCTCTCTATATCTGTTTTGAAAAGAGTGTCGGCAGAGATGTGGATTGAGTGTCCCGTGGATTTCCCCCGAAGGTTTGTTGGAGCAGGTCCATTACTGTCTACTCCAAAGTCAGTAGCCTCCAACGTCTGCTCAAGTGCAGTAACAGAAGATTGCTTGTGTCTATGCTAAAGGAAATGAATCGTGTGCAGCCTGACAGGCACAAAGAGGGGCAGGCACTGAAGCTGTTGAGGAAATATGGTGTGGGGACCTTGTAGTAACAATGACAGGATATATTTGTATCACCTTTTGTGGTATTTCAAGGGTTTCCATGTACATTATTTAATTTGATTCTTCACAATAATTCTATAGGATAGGTAGGGCATGTATTTTTACCAACTCCATTTTACAGACAAGGAAATCGAAGCTTAGGGAGGGAGATCACAATGACGCGAGGATTGGAAAGCATTTCCTAATTCCTGTCTATATTTTTTCTACTACCACGTTCATATTTCTTATTAAATGTAAATGAAAAGAAACACGGTTTAGTTCATAGCCATATTTTGCTCTATGTGGGATCTTTTAAGAACATTTGAGTGCATTAACGTCATTTCCTCAGGGAAAGTTTTGTTTTACCTTGAAAAGCAGGAAATGGAGTTGAAATGGGAAAAGTTTTTCATTTTTATGGATTAAACCCATCTGTAATGTTCACTAAGCCTGAATCATGGAGGAGGATGGATTTCTCACAGCGTAAAGAAGGGAGAGAAGAGTAAAAAGTGCCTCCTTCCTTCCCTGGTTCAGATCCACACGCATACAGTGAGTCCTGTTCAGACAAAACAGGGCGGCCAGCCTATCAGTTGGGAAGAAAAGCCACCACTGTCCTCAGACATGCCCCAACACACTGAACAGTCTTCCGCAGAACAGGAGTTAATACTTACGGCTCAGAAGAATTCGGAAGGATAATTCTTTTCACTGCTTTGAGCATCATTGAGAAATATGCTTAAATTTTTTGCTATATTATCTGCTATGTCTGCATAGTACAAAATAAAGGGAAATTATCTTTCATTCATTTATTCAGAATAATGCTGAGTACATACTATATACCAGTGCTAGGAACTAGAACCCTAGGGTTGAACCAAACAGACGTGCCCCTTGTTGTAATGGAACTCACAGTCAAGTGAGGAGATGAATGTTAATCAAATGATCACATCAATAAATATTTATTGTAGGAAGTCTTTTCTCCACTGAGAGTAAGACTAGTAGCTGATTAGGTAATTGGAAAATGCAGTTAAACTGGGAAATCATTAAAATATGTATATGTGTGTGTATATGTATACGTGTGTGTATATATATATAATTTTATTTTATACTTAAAATGCATAAATGAACATTTATTTACCAAGTTTGATAGGGTCATCTTTCTTACATAAATAAAGCCCACTCAAAATGTATATCATCTACAGTTTCCCGTTTCAGGCAATTTGAAGTGGAGGGAGAACTTAAAAACACTTGTGAAGTAATTTGAATTCATTTAGATTTTTATTATGTTTTCCCCAGTCTTTTATACTTGTCTTGCTTGTGACTAATTTAAGAACAATTTTCTTCTTCAGCTTTTTCAAGTTTTTCCAAAGCATTTAACTAAGTTTTCATAGAAATAGCAACTCTCTTTTTATGCTCATATTTCATCAGTTTATGATATTTGATTAAACTACATAATTATAGTAATCAAGTACAACTGCTTTAAACAGGTTTGGGAACAAAAACAACCCCCTCTTAGTAAGGATACAGCTCAGCTGGTGGGGGTAGCAATCATGAGGGTATTAGGCGGCAGAAGCCATAAGCATTTATCTTGCTCTGGGCAATCAGTCAATACGTTTTACAGATGGATCTGAAAACATCAGTTAATTCCCCGAGGAGCTCAATTAAAAGAGTTTCTATTGTAATTAAAAACTAATAAACATTACTAAGGAAAAGCAGTGGGCACCATGAAGGTCTGTAACTGGAGGATGTGACTCAGTCCTGGCGCATCAGGAAAGGCCTCTTAGAGGACTTGACAGCTGAGATCAGAGGATGATTAGGCATTTGCTCAGAGAGGGACTCGGCCAGGGGTCCAGAGAAAAGTGTTCCAGGCAGCAGGAGCAGCAGAGTCGATGCTGTGAGAGCAGAGAGAGTATGTGTTGAAAATGAGGAACTGAAAGAAGCCAGTATGGTCAGAGCAAAGAGCGGAAGTGGGAGGGAAGTCCAGGATGAGTCAGAGGGAGGTAGGGGCTAGTTCGGGTCGGCTTTATAGGCTCTGATAAGGATAAGTGTCTTCATCCTTATAGACAACGGGAAGCCATCAATGGTGATAAAGCACGGGTATGCTTATTTGATCAAGAGCAACAGCTAATTTGTCAGGTTTTGACCCTAAAATCTAATTTGGGCGCTTGGATTGTTTGTTTTTGCAATCTAAATACACTATAGGTAGTGGAGAAAAAAATATTTTCTCAACTTCCGGCACCAGAATTTGTCTTAGGGCGGCAACTGTCCTTGACATTAGCTGCTTGTGGGTCAAAGTTGAGGCTCCAAGCGTAGGCGTCAAGATAGTAAAAGAGATGCTGGTTATCTCTGTTAAGAAAGTGGGAGGGAGGGAGAAAGAAGGAAGGAGGGGTGTTATATGAGTTTCCTAGGGCTGCTGTAACAAAGTGCCACAACCTGAGGGCTTCAAATAACACAATTATTCTCTCATATTTTGGAGGCTAGAAGTCTGGAAACGAGGTGTCAGCAGGGCCATGTTTCCTACAGGAGCCTCTGGGTAGAATAATCTTTCCTTGCCTCTTCCTAGTTTCTGGCTGGCGATCCTTGGTGTTCCTTGGCTTGCAGCTGCATCACTCCAATCTCTGCCGCTGTGATCATACCCTGTGATTCTGGCATTCTCCCTGTGTGTCTCTGTCTGTGCCACTTCTCCTTTTCTTGTAAGGACGCCAGTCATATTGGATTAGGGCCCACTCTAATGACTTCCTCTTAACTTGATTACATCTGCAGAGACCCTATTTCTAAACAAGGTTACATCCACAGATGCTAGGGGTCAGGGCTTGAATATATCTTTTTGCGGGGGACATGATTCAACCCATAACAGATGTGAAGGGAGAGAGGTGAGAATGATCAGCAGAATCGTGGGAGGTTAAATGATAGGGGGGCTACAACCAGTAAAAAATCACTGGTGGTAGGATAGCCGAAAGGACTAATCTGGGGTTTTCAAGTGCTTTTCTTACAGTGGAAGATGTGACAGCCTGCATAATGTCTCCCCCATTGTACCCATGTGTTGGCTTCCACCTTTCCAGTGAAAGTTCTGCTACATAGTTTGCTGATGCTTTGGTGCTGGAAGTGAGAGGGGAAGTGACAAGTGGAGTCACTGAGAGGAATTTGGGTCCCATGTTAGGGTGACTGACATAGAGGGTTTGATCACTGGAAACCTCACAGAGAACAACAATTCAATAGAGGCTGGAAAGCTGAAAAAAAGTAATTCTGTGACTGTAAATCCCTGCCCCCAGCCAGATATTTAGAGATATATTGCATTTCCACAATGATTGGGTCAACGTTATCTCCATCTTGTTGGGCTAGGACCAAGATTTCAAATATAATTATTAAAGATCTTCCCCTTCATTTTGTTCTGTCAGTCTTTTTAGGGTACAATGCATGATTTTAGCTAAATTAGGAATATTTATGAGTTACTTAAAAAAAAAGAATAAAAAATCTTGTTTTCTATATCTCTCCCTTACCATTTTCTAAATACAGAAATTCCCAATAGGCTACCACCTTGATGGCAGGAGAATGTTCTCTGAAGTTCAGTTTTCATTTCTTGTCAGTCTCCCTGATTACTTCACAGAAAACCTTTTCGTTTCATTTCTCCGTCGGTGGCTGAGGCGAGGAAGCTCTTCCAGGCCTTTCACTCAGGACTGTGCCTGGCTCTCCAAGTGAAGGAAATGATTTCCTGTAGTGAGTCCAGATGTTTGTGTTCAGCATTATTGCTATTAGCCATCGCGTCTGAGAGTTGTACGAAATTAAATCTGTCCTTGAGGCCTGGAAGGGAAGACAATCTTGACAATAGTTTAATGTCCTCGGAGTGAAATAGCTGAAATGAGAGGAGAACTATCATCTCCATGAACTGCGATCCCATACAACAGCCTTTCTCTTCATTTCTATGCTTCATTTACGTTGGTATTTAACACAAATGTGGTTTTAAAACACATGAAAGCCTCCTTAAAACCTAAGTAACTGGCAAATGGTTAGAATAATTAATAAAGCAGTTTTTTTCTGTATGCTTGAAGAAAATGAGAAAATTTGCAGTTGGCAAAGGTATTATTTGTAGCTAATACATCTTGTCTCTGTGGAAGGTTTCACCCCACGCTGTAGGGACTTCATGAGCACTGAGGTTGCTCAAGTAAAGTGAAGCAAAAAGCAGAACAATTATCCAGAGACTGTGAACACAATATGAGGTTATGTTTGGGTATTTAGGGAAGAAATCTCTAAAGTCTTCTCTCACTTTGTGAATCCTACATGGGTTGTTGGTTGGAGTCGCTGGATAATGCTCTTATTTACCCCTGAAGGAGTTGGATGACCCATTCATTCCCCTGCATTATCCCAGGGAAATTGTGATCTCTGGCTGCTGAGGGAAGATGGGCTGTCTTGGTGAACCTGATAGTCATTCTCTTCAGCCTTCAAGAACCAACTGGTCTCGCCCTGGAACCAAGCCATTTCTGCATGACACCTGCCTGCTGAGGGAAGGTGTCCTCCACAGAGAAGACACTCATGTCAGGGCCAGGAGTCCTGAGAGGGCCCAGAGAATGCTGAAGGAATGGCCTCCAAGGTTCAGCCCAAGGCCTACACCATGCGCCAGGCTCTCTAGTTCTGTATAGCGTTCTTTTCCATAATTCCTGTGTGGGATTCTATTTCCGCAGTTCCTGCTATGCTTTTGTTAGTCCCTTTAAATAACTCCTTAGAGACAGTTATTCAGCCACTGTAAGAGGTGCCAGTCTTCTACAACACCCACATTTTGACCACACTCTAAGCCCAAGACCATCTTCTCATAGCTATATACAACTCTCGATGGCTACCACACGTTAAAAAGATTAAAGCAGAAAAAAAAATCTCAGCATCAACTAGCCATATAACCACACACTGGTGCTCCTTACCCTGCAGGCGTAAGGCGTTCTTCAGTTTTAAACGTTTCATTTTTTTAATAACAGCAAGTCAAGTTGGCTAGGATTCAGAAGAAACCTCTTGAAATGGTAATAAATTTTAAAAGATTCTTATAAAATCAGGAGTGTTAGCTATTTTCTGGGAAAAAGCAGGAAGATTGAAGGATAGCAATACTTTGGCAGATATGAATATTAGAAAGAAAGTGGGGATCAGTTATTCCCATTAGTCAAAGAGACAAGACAGGAGTAATTGGCATAAGCTTGGTGGAATAAAAGACACTTAATATAAGGAAAAACTCATTATAAGTACAGGGAAACTTTGACATTGCCCTCTTGTACTGCTAATGACAATTCAATTATAGTATAGTCATATTTCTTATGTTTGTAATTGTTAATTGGTTATAGCACAGAGCATCTTTATGAAATTTCTTTCTTCTCAAGCGTGTGTGAGTGTGTGTATGTGTGCATGTATTTGTATGTGTGTGTAAAAATGAAGAAATGGAGACATAGCAGAGACATATGTTACTAGCTCCATTCATCTGGGGAAAGCTCACGACCCAGAATTACTCTTTCCTTCCGCTGTCGTGAGGTAGATGGTCACTTTGAAGACATCTACTCACGGTCTTTTGCCCCCCAGGGCCTAATTCTGGTGTCATCTGTGGCTTCTTGGTTTAGCACTGGTCTCCTTTCTGATCATCATTGACTTTCATATAAGTGCAGATTATGAGGCAGAAAATTTAGCCAAATGAAATAGTGAGTTTATGTTTCATTGTATTTTCTCTGCCCATCACCTGTTTTAAAAGCTTATCTGATTGTATATTATCTCTCACAGCTTGCTTGGATTCCTCTTTTCTCTTGTTCTGGAGGTTGAGAGGGAGAGGGAGGTATTTAAAATTCTTAGCCATCTAACGTCACCTGTGCTCCTGCAGGTGATTTACAGGCCACAGCCCCCCACCCCCATCTGTGCGCTGTAACTCAGTAACTCAGTGGTAGCTTGACCTTCAACAGCTGCTGAGCCTCTTTGTCTCTAAGCAGGGGCATAAGAGGCCATTACAGCAAGGAGATAACATGTGGCTTTCCAAACTGCATGAAATACATCTATTGTGACTAGATGAATTACATATTCATGAAAACTGCAAAACAGAAGACTCCGCCACTTGCCGAGCACTCACTTTGGCTGAGCGTAAGGCCTGGCAATCAGTGCAAAGCTCTGGCTCTCTCATTGATTTACCTTGCCAGTCAAAATGTGCAGCACGATTGCAGGTTTCTACAACACACCATGAGAAGAAAGCTGGGAAGAGTTCTGCATTTCCAAGGAGAACTGAATTCTGTGATGATTTGATTACATTTTTATTCATATCAACAAATATTTATTGGGTGCCCATTGTTCCAACATTATCCTAACCAAATTTCAATACTGTATTATTAGGAAAGGAATTTACTGGCCACAAGGTGAGTTTCTGCAAATTCTGTGAAGATTCCTCTTACTCCTAAATGGAATTTTCAACTAGTGTCTGTAAAACTACTCACACCAAGGTGGTTAGTTTTTTTTTTTTTTAAGATTTTATTTTTTTTTCTTTTTCTCCCCAAAGCCCCCAGGTACATAGTTGTATATTCTTCGTTGTGGGTCCTTCTAGTTGTGGCACGTGGGACGCTGCCTCAGCGTGGTTTGATGAGCAATGCCATGTCCGCGCCCAGGATTCGAACCAACGAAACACTGGGCCGCCTGCAGCGGAGCGCGCGAACTTAACCACTCGGCCACGGGGCCAGCCCCCCAAGGTGGTTAGTTTTAATGCTTCTATTTCTTATTAATTCCTGGTTTACTAGCAATCATGGAAACTCTTCCTCTTTACAGAGGGGGAAAATGAAGCCAGAGATGTTAACTGACACCCTCCCCCACAAGGGAGCACTGTTAGTGGCAGAGCCAGGAGCAGCATTGCTGTCGCTCAACTCTGAGTTCATAGTCACTCCACCAGAACACTCACTAATGTGGATTTGACTTTAGTGTTACAATGTCTGTAACAATGATGACAGAAAAGATGATGATATTTAAGTTGCTGTCCTCGGTTCTGTTCATAGCTCATCAGGGATGTAGTTCCAATGTTGGCTAGGTTCATGCACTTGCTGTTCCTCCTACCTTCAGCCTGTCCCCTTCTCTGCCCTGAGATCTCTCCATCTTTGCCTTATCCACTGGCTGGATGTGCTAGATGGGCCACTTGCAGCTGTTCACACCTCCTGCCGGTGCTCCTGGACTGCAGAGGCTAGAAAGAGACTCCTTTGCAGCTAGAGCTCCAGATATGATTTAGGGCTCTGCTAACTAAATGCACTCACAAGAGACTTATGTTCAGAACTGAGTTGAATGGCAACAGCAATGGTGGTCTGTTAGCCTTTTATTTATTTATTTATTTTCCAGTAGGGATCTAGCAGGAACCAACAATTATGTTCCCTAGAGAGCTGCTAATGAGGTGTATTCCTGGAGCCACTGTTGCATTGGCAGCCTCTTGATTCCCAAGCTTCCAGATATGACAGAGAGGGCAGCTCCCCTGGGGGTGGAGTTCTGCAGTATTGTTCTAGGACTCTTCTTTCCGGCTCAGCATAGAGACTGCTCCTCCTGTCCTTTCAATGATTTTGTAAGCACCTAATTCCCTGTATTAAATCTCTTTCTACTTAAACTTGCTGCAGTGGTTTCTCCGACCTGCAACTGAGTCCTGTTTTTACTGCTGCTCAAAGATCGCGTGTGAGCCCACTGCACCCTGAGTCAGCCTGTGCTTATCACATCATATTGCATTTAAGTTGTTTTCTCTCTGTCTCTCTCTCTCTCCTTCTCACCACCTGCAGTTCCCAGACTATAAGGTTATTCATCTTTTATTCCTGCTCTGCGTGGAATAAAGCTTGGCTTAGAATATTTACTTAAGAGATATTTGTTTGAATAAATGGATGGATGACTAAATGCAGAGAACCAACTATCCTGTGATGCTTAGTTCATGGGAGAATGAAAAACTTGAACATGCAATTTTATTTCAGACATATACCATTAGTGAATTTTTATTTAATAAAATGTAGAAAGGCACACGCTTTTAGCTTGATATTAATCATTACCTTTTACTTAAATAGTCAAATGGGATTTGCTGCTCAGCAGTTAAATATTTTGCTGTCTCCAGAAGACTAGCAATGTGCATTGATGAATGTGAGCCTTGCCTCTTAGCTCCTGCTTCCTACTACGTTTCTTCCTGGCTAAATTCTGAACAGGTGCTACTAGATGCCTCATTAACTGCACGGAGCTATAGAAATCATGGGTGGTATGCTCCCTTGCCAGAAACTAAGGCCTGCGCTCTTTAAACAGCACACTGGACTTAGTGCATTGTTTTCTGTGATTTTCTGTGTTGCCATCAGTGACAGAAACTGGCTTAAGGTGCCAAGAGCTTGAATTGACTTTATGTCTTATCTTTCCTCTGATCCTCCCTTCTTGTCATTATTCAGTCTGCTCTCTATCGTTTATCTGTTTCCTTTCCCCATCAATATTTGTTAAGTGCCTACAGGTTGTATTATTATAATAAAACGTTTTTAACCATTTTAAAAGGCTTTCACAATTTGTAACATTTAATTCTTGCTAAAACTTTCTGGGGTCAGGAGGGTAGGTGCTGATATTCTCATTTTATTGGTGAGCATAGAAAGATGTAGAAAGGGTAAGTGTCTTGATAAAAGTTATACAGCAGAACTGGGCCTAGATGGTACCAGCTGACCTGACTCTAGGTTCAGTGTTTGTCTTCATCCCATATTTTTTATGGTGTGAAACAGGACTAAGAGAGGCACAAAATAGACAATATCAGATCTTTAGGGCTTTGCACTGTGGACCAACATGTTACATACATGTTTTGATGAGAGTTTGAAAATACCTTGACTCAATTACAAAAGGTATTTCCATTATTATTAATGAATGTATGTGGTACATCTACATGAAGCACACAAATGGAGAGCACGCATGAACCTCTCCTGGAGATGATGAATCTCTTTGGCATTAAGGATTCCACTGCAGCAGCAGTCAGAGGAGGTCACGCACCCACAGCCACCTGATCTGGTGTGATGACATATGGGATATTGAGCAACATTTCCAAATAGGAGAGCAGCCAGGGAAGTGGAATTGAGATGGAAAAACATCCTAGAAACCAAGTCAAATGGAGATTGATTGAAGGGCCTGTGGAGGAGAGAGGCGAATGGGAGAGGAGATGGTGTGAATCATTTTCTGGGGACACCAGAGAGCAAAATACTCACACCACTGTGGAAAATGACAGAGAGGCAGAAGAAAATGTTTTCTGATGATTATAGTAGTCCAAAAACGAGGTGGGCCACCCTGGAAGGTAATAAGCTCTTCATCATTGGAAATGTTCAAGAAGGTGGCCACCTGTCAAGGCTACATTCTTGGTAAGGGAGCCACCTTCGTGGGGAAGCTGGTCATCTAGTTGTCAGACTAATGCAGGCTGGAAGCTGACTGAGAAGCAGTCTGCACCTGGGAGTCTGATTCGGCAGCTCTGGGCAGAATCCAGAGAGTCTCCGCGAGGAAACCACTAGAGGAGATCAGTGGACTCCACGGCAGAGAGCAGAAGAAAAAAGACATCTCCTTCATATTCATATTTTATCTAAAGTAAAAAAAGGAAGTAAACTTGCTAATGTTTGATGCAGTCTCGTATCGCATCTGAACTGTCACGTAGGATACTGCAGGCACAGCAGGAGTCTTCTAGCACTGAAAGCCGCAGCAGTGTCTTCATTTGTTCCTTCACTTTAACATGTTTCCATGAAGTTTATTGTGCCCTGTTAAAGAAATTTATGGACCATATTATCTTAAATAATATAATTGCAAATAGTAGGGTTTTTTTCAATATTTTGAATGAAATGGGGAATAACCATGATGATCTTTTTTGTTCTGAGGAAGATTCTCTCTGAGCTAACATCTGTTGCCAGTCTTCCTCTTTTTGCTTGAGGAAGATTTGCCCTGAGCTCTGCGCCAGTCTTCTTCTTTTTTGTGTGTGGGTTGCTGCCACAACATGGCTGCTGATGAGTGGTGTAGGTCCAAGCCCAGGAACTGAACTGGGCAGCTGAAGCAGAGCACACTGAATTTAACCACTAGGCCACAGGGCCGGCCCCACCATCACAATCTTTTACGTCACAAAGAGGCTTGTGGGTTATCTTGGATCAAATTAATTAAAGCATAGTCAAACTTAAAGTTGTGCATTTTTCTTTTACAAAAACACGTGTCCAATTTTGCTGACCTCCTGTGATGACAAGTGGCTGTTGGTAGTAGGACTCTTGGCGGAAATTTTTGAAAAACTAAACACACTTAACATGTTCCATTTATATAGGGTTTAGTATGGGCTAGGCATTGTTCTATTTTAAATGGGTTAAGTCATTGACTCTTCACACAGTCTTAGAAGATAGGGACTACTTACTCCATTTTACAGATGAGGAAACTGAGGCACAGAAACGTGAAGTGATGTCCCTAAGATCACTCAGTCAATGAAAGAATGGAGTTTAAATGAAGGCTTCTAATCAGTCAAGTAAACTAATTTGCTCCTTCTCTAAAATGAGAAATCAGTTGATTTTTGAAAGTTGCTTTTTGTGTTATGGAGAAACCATTTTGAGAATAATGGCTGAAAATTTTTCCCTCATTAATTTTTTTTTGTTGCCAAAGCTGTGTAAGTGTGTAAACTTTAAAAACCGTAACATCACAAACTTGGAAAATTTAACAATAGAATTTCAAAGCTAATTTAAAAATGAAGAGTTTCAGTGTATTTTTAATTCATTTATTAAATATATAAAAATACAGTAAGTTTTGATTTGTTGGCAAGAACAAATAATAGGCCAGGAAAAATAGAATTTTACTAGCAAATTTCTACAGAAATTTCACATAGTTGGTGGATGAGATTAAAAATAAGTTTCATGATTTAGGCCAGCCAACAAAGCATTTTTTTCCCCATTTGGATGGATATATTTTTGAGAAGTATCTTTCTTAGCAGTGGCAGCTGTTAAAGCTGCACCAAACTTTCAAATCCCTGTATCACAAATATTAAACTAAGATTGAAAAAAAACTGAATTATATTCAATTGTATTATTCTCAGTAAAAAATTTTATCAATGGTGTTATCTTTTAGTAAGAGCAAAAATTCTTTGTTCCTATTAATAAAATAAATAAAAATTATTTTAAAATATTTTATCTTCATGTTATCTTTAAAATTTTTCTGTTTTTGTATGCTTTATGATAATTGTAATGTATCAGTACAACAGTGTGTGTATATAATGTATAAATGAATATATAACAGGGTGCATGCTCACATTGTTTACCAAGGTGGACACATGGTCAGCCAAGTTTGGAGACCACTGGACGTGACGCCCTTCAAGGTCCATTCCCTGGATTGGAATCTTTGATTCTCAGCTAGATGCTCTGCTATTGTTTGGTGGGTGATAAAACCTAAGTGCTAGAAAGATACTTTCCTCCAAGGCAGGCAGCACCTCGTTATCCCGCTCACTGCCCAAATCCTGTGCAAAAAAAAAAAAAGGCTAAAGACCCACATTCAGAGTGAATCAGCTTGATTTAAGACTTGGAGCTATCTGTGTTTTGTACAACATCTAATGCACTGTTGATGCTCAATAAATAACAAATTGTGATATTAATAATTAAGAATTGATGTTACTGCTCCTCTGAAATGATTTTCAGAAGAATTATTCCCCATTTGCTCATAAAGAAAAATGAGAGGTAGAGACAGAGCAATAGCTTTTAAGGAAATTTAGTTCCAGCTGCTTTGTGTGCATTTGGTTTTCCACTCCCCTTTGGCAAATCTGATGAATAACTGAGCAAGACAGACCCAGAACCAGCCTAAGCTGCTCCCCCCATCTTTTGTCTTCCTGTCTTTAGGTAGAAATGTCTAGGATGTTGAGTTGTGTGATTTTAAAGTGCTTGACAAACGTTAATCAACTGGGGGTCATTCTTTGTTTGAAGAGAGTTATGTCTAATTGTGAATATGTCTCCAGTTATCTACTCCTCTTTTTTGACTATATTATTATCCGAGATGTGCAGTATCTGATTTGCTTGTACATTTATTTTAGTAGGCTTTTTGAAAAAGGTGGCAATCATGAAAAAAGGGAGAGTCATCTTAATGAGAAAAATCATAGTGGTACAAGATTTATATTTATGCTCATATATGTACATATTATATGTATCTATAAATACACATGCACACACACACACAAAATCCTTCCTTCTATTTGCAACCATGTTCCCTTTAAAGCCATGGATTTTGACAATTGTGATCAGCCACACTGAACTGGACTCCGTTGCTTCTGAGCTAGGGGGATTGTTGAGATTTGCTTTTTAATAGCAGAAATCAGAAAAGCTCTCCAGAAAAGTGAAATAATCCTCCTGCAAAAGCAAGTATAATTAATCATGAGAGAAAACTGGCCATGCGTGTCAACAGAGTCCGGAGAACTGGCTGAACATTATTGATTCATTACCCACCGTGGAGCCCTCCTCCCACCCCATGCAGGAGGAGAGGTGATGTGCGGACGGCAGCCATACCTGACTCTGGCAGCGTGGGCCTGGAGACCAGATGGATTACAAACTGTGAGAGACGCTGTGCTCATGTTTTGGCATAAGCACTGCACACTGTTAATTAGGAGCATAGCTTTGAACAATGTCTTAAATAATTAGCCAGGGCAGGTATGTGCCTGTGCAGGGGTGGATTACAGATTTTTCTGTTGCTTAGAGAAATTTTCTGTTGTATCAAAGGAGTGAAATGTAAATTAACCCACAATTGCAGGACTTACACTTACTATGCATTTCAAAGTAAGCTTCTAAGTAAAGCTTCCACCAAAACCTTCTAGACATATCAGTAGCCTGTAAATGCTGATGTCATTTTTAGCCTCATCTCTGCACTGCTCGTCAGCTTTTAGAGGCAGTGTTGTATGGTGGAGATAACAGACTTTCATGTCAAACAGACCCAGATTCAAATCTTGCCGTCACCATTTAGTAGCTATGTTACACATGACAGGCCTTAAAATCCTCATCAGTAAGATAGAAATCATAGTACCTGTTATGGGCTGAATTGTCTTCCCCCAAAATTCATATATTGAAGTCCTCAGAATGTGACTGTGTTTGGAGATAGGACTTTTAAAGAGGTGACTAAGTTAGAATGAGGCTGTTAGGATGGGCCCTAATCCAATCTGACTAGTGTCCTTATAAGAAGAAGAAATTGGACACACAAAAGGACACCAGGGATGAAAATGCATAAAGAGAAGACCATGTGAAGGGGCAGTAAGAAGCTGGCCACCGACAAGCCAAGGAGAGAGGCCTGGAACAGATCCTTCTGTTATGACCCTAAGAGGAGACCAACCCTGCTGGCATCTTGATCTTTGACTTCTAGTCTTGAGACCTGTGAGAAAATATATTCCTGTTGTTGAACCACCTAGTTTGTGATTGTTTGTTATGGCAGCCCTACAAACTAATACAGTACCTGTTATAGGGTTATTGTGCATATAAATGAGATGATTTTTGCATGGAACCTGGCATATGTCCTTAATAAATGACAGTTGTTTTTGTCATGTAGATAATCAGTAAAAATGATCTCCCTTCTTTCCCTCGCTGAAGAGGTTGTCATCTCCCAGGATTTGTCAGCCATGCCCTTGTGATACCTGTTTGAAATTGCACTTCAGGCAGTGTGGTTCTTTCCCTTGTGTCCAAAAGGATGGTGCCAACACAGTCTCTTTTTGGAGCAGTAAGCTGCCTCTCCCCAAGAGCCCCTCTCATTCCTGTTCCAGATTCTTCCCTCTGGCTTTTTTCAGTTCTGGCTCAAAGAGACAATGCCTTCTCTGGAATAGACTGCCTGAGTAGGTGAATCTATCTTCTTTTGCCCCTTCAAAATCTACAAAGGAATGATTGTCTGCTAGTGGTGGAGATAGCTGTGCAGAAAGAGAATATCTTATTGTGATACTGGTTGTGTCCTGTATTTTTGCACTTTTTCCATTGACATGAAGAGGTCTTTGCATACCTAATGGCTCCATATTTTGTGCAAAGTCAAAGTAGATGTCATCTCAGAAACAAACAGAAACATCTGTGATGTTCGCACGCTGATGTTTGCCTTTGGAATCAGGTAAATTAGCACAACCCCATAGTCACAGCACTTCCTGTCCCAATTCCAGACAGAAGCAGTTGGTGACTCACAGCCCTGCTAAAGGTGACAGTCTCATGTTCCTTGTCTGGGAAGGCTGTGTGTGCCACCAATTGCTCTCCTCCTGGGCTGATGGAGGAGGAACTCTCATGATGACAGCATGGCACACAAAGCCTGGGCTGAGGAACAGAGGCTATTTTTTTTTTTTTTTTTGAGGAAGGTTAGCCCTGAGCTAACATCTGCCACTAATCCTTCTCTTTTTGTTGAGGAAGACTGGCCTTGAGTTAACATCTACGCCCATCTTTCTGTACTTTGTATGTGAGATGCCTGCCACAGCATGGCTTGAGAAGTAGTGTGTAGGTCTGCGCCAGGGATCTGAACCTGCCAGCCCCGGGCTGCTGAAGCAGAGCATGCAAACTTAACCACTGCCCACTGGGCTGGCCCCCAGAGGCTATTTTTCTTTCCTTTTTTTTTTTAGAGGAAGATTAGCTCTGAGCTAACATCCACTGCCAATTCTCCTCTTTTTGCTGAGAAAGAGTGTCCCTGAGCTAACATCATGCCCATCTTCCTCTATTTTATTCGTGGGACTCCTGCAACAGCATGGCTCAATAAGTGATGCATAGGTCTGTGCCTGTGATCTGAACCAGTGAACCCTGGGCCGCGGAAGCACTGGGCACAAACTTAACCTCTATGCCATGGGGCCGCTCCCTGGAGGCTATTTTTAAGATGTTCAGGTGGTAAGGAATTCTTTAGGCATGGAATTCAGAAGTGTTCTCTTTCCTCTATGGGTTAAGAAGTTTGTTGGCAGCAACTGTTTGTGTATTTATTAATTTGACCAACATTTACTGCATGCCTACCAACTGCAAACCACTGAAATGCTCTCTGAGGAGCATAATAATAACAATAACAATGATAATTAATGTTTTATTATGTCATAGGCACGGGTCTAGGCTCTTTACATATTATTATTAATTTTATTGGTATTTGTTGAATGTCTGCTGTGTAGCAGGAACTGTGCCTAGCAGTTTGCATGCACTATATTCTTATAGTAACCTCATGAGGGAGGTACCCTTAATCCCACTTCACACATAGGAAAACTGAGTTTCAGATAACACTCAAGGTCACATAGCTAGTAAATGCTAAAGTCAGGAGTAAAACTCAGGCTGCTCTGATCCCAAAGTCTATTCTGTCTTTATTTAGTTGCCCAAAAGATAGTTGAAAAAGAAACATTCTGTGAGAATTAAAGCCTCTGTGCCCTGCACTTGGAAGTCACTCTCAAGAGAAATGTTCTTCTTATAAACAATACTGGCTTTATTTCACCAAATCATGTATCTGGTGTGATGTTTATGACTATTGCCCTGGGAGCTCAAATCTCCACCCCACACTCTGCAACCAGCTTTTGTCTGGTTTGACATTTGAGGGCTGTTCCTTTAGGTTAAGGCTGTGCCCAGGGGGCAGCGTTTATTTTATTTTGTCATTTGTACCATCATGTGAATGTGTTTATCATGTCATATTCTCTTGGGGGTGCTGGAGAGGTCAGTGCAGGTTGAGAGGGAGAACCAGGGCCATAGGATGTGTGAAGGTATGAGGTGCGGGCCCCTCCAGGATGGAACAGACAATGAGGCCCAAGCCTACTGAGGAACTAGCTGGTTTGTGTCATTGTGAGCTGGGATTTCCTGAAGCTCAAGTCTGCTCTCTTTCCAAATCCATCTAATCTCCAGCTGGATAATGGCTTGGATAGAGATGCTGGGGAACAGGCAGAGTGAGGCTGCTTTGTGAATAAGAAAAAACTCCATTTCTCTGCAATTTACATCTAACCATGGTCATGTCTACCTACATGCAGTCCATTTGAATGGAAATATGATTCTGTTAAATCCAACTACAACCTAATACTACTAATAACTAATATTTGTATCTTGCTGACCACTTACAAAGCATCTTTATAGGCATCATCTCATCTGATTATTCCAGCAAAGTCTGGGGTGGATCATTTCTTCTTTTTCCCCTCTAAGGGAATTGAGGCTCACATAGTTAAATGATTTGCCCAGGTCACAGAGCCAGGCAGGTGGGGCATGTGTGGGAAGCACACCTTCTCTTTAGGCAAAGCCAGAGGTCCTTGGCCACATCAAGCAGGCTCCTTGACTACACACTCATTCCCTTTATAGAAACCTGAAAATGCTGGGCTCCCAAATCACAGACCAGTTTCAATAAACAATAAGGCTAACCTAAGTCTTTCTCCTCTTTCTGGGTATACAGTCTGTCTGAAGCCCCAATTATGGAAGCACTCCCTCTAATTCTGATCTCACTGGGGATGACTTCAAGGATTTGCAGCTGGTTGAGAGCCAGCTTTGCTGTTGAATGAGCATAGTGGATAATGTCAGCTCTCTGAGCAAATGCCTCAGATCCCTCTTTACTGTGTGTGTGCCAATGGGTTTGGTGGAATTTGCTTTCAGTGGCCAGGCCTGTGCGTTTTTTTCAGGGCATGACCCTGACCAACAAGTGTGGCGTGCCTTGGGTTGGAGGACTGTGAGATGCCACTTATACCCTGGAGCTCCCCTATGGGATTAAGTGAAATAATGTCTGTGGGTCTTTACCTGAGATCACACTTTCACGTGACTTCCTGCCCTCTGTAGTCCTGCTCCCCTTTCCCCATCACTGTCCTCTGGGAGGTCTTCCTCGCTAAATCACTTGTGCAAGAATCCTCGTCTCCTATTTTGCTTCTAGGGAGACTGACCTAAGATAAAAGATGTCAGAAGTATGTTCTAGAATCTTTTGGTTGCCCTAGTTTAGTGTTTATTTTCATATCTTCTATTAAGCAGTTTGAATGTTTATTAGTTGTTGGACCTTAAATTATTTAAATTCTCTGTGCCTCTTTTTGCATCTCTAGCATGGGGATAATAACACCTACCTCTTAGGGCCATGGGAGGGATTTAATGAGATAAGGTAGGTAAAGCACTTTACATAGTATTTATAGGTAGTGTTCGGATATTATTACCTATTCTAATAGTTTGCATGGAAATTTCTTTAGTAGCATTCTGGAAAACATTGCCGGTAGAATGAATCAGTCACAGAATAATTCTACAGCAGTGCAGCCTTGTATCTCTGAATTTCATAGACTTAGAGACAAAAGCCGTTTATCACATGTAATCCAAGTGTCTCATGATTTAGCAGCTGCTGATTGCAAATGCAGTCACATCATGTTAAACCCCAAATGTTAATGGTAGTGAGCAAAGCCCCATTGGACTGGCTTCTTGTTGACTCAAGGAAGCCCAGTCTTTTATAGATCCCCTCCCCGGAGTGTTTAGACTTGTCCACACCTCACCACTAGCTGAGCCTGGATTTACAGCTTTATGTCCCTTCTTTTCCACAGAGTTGCTGATCGCAGCCTGCCACTCTGCTCCTGTCAGCGCTGCTGCTGCTTCTAGTGAAGATGGAGAGTCCCATACCTAAGGTCATTTTTAAAATGGGCTGCACCTGAAGCCTTGTTGTTTTTGTGAGGACGGGAGGATCTTTTTTAGTTTGTGTCTGTGCTCAGCTGGGATAGATATGGCAATTGTATGGTTGCTGATAGAGTTCTTAGCAGCACCAGGACTCCGCTGCTGCCAGGCTTAATAATATGCGTAGGTGCTGGTAAAGCTGGAAATGGACTGGCCCCAGCATGATGAGTCAGGAATATCTCCACTGTGCCTCAAGGGTAGGGAACCTGAGGGCCAGCAGCACATCTGATGGCCACCAAAGGAAGAGAATGCTCCTTTTTCTTATAGTGTGTGTGTGTGTGTTTGTGTGTGTGTGTGTATGCGCGTGCACGCAGGCAGGAGTGGAGGTGGAGTGGAGTAGATTGATGGGGAACCAGGAAAAGAGAAAAGGACCCTTAATGAGTTCACTAAAGTCAAAAGAGTTCCAGAATTTTAATATATTTTCAATTAACACACAGAACCCTTTTCTCCTCAAGACAAATGCATGCTGTCAATCTCCTTGGGTGGCAGTGAGTTCTGGAACCTGCCACCACCTATAACCATAATCAACTTGCCCTTCCAAATTCAAGCCTCATTGTGGGGTCTGGTAGTAGAGATAAAGCAATTACTATTTAAAACCACAAGTGACTGTGGATCTTCAGCTTCCTTCAGTAAGGAAGTAGCATAATTTATCTCTGGAGTGAATAGCCTTTTATTTAGCAAAGATGAGGACCCCAGGGCATGATTTGGAAGGAGGCATTGAAACAAACAGATAGCTACTCCAATCAGCATAAAAAATAAACAAGAATTTTCTGGGGAGAAGAACAGAGAAAGGAGAAGGGAGCAGGAGAAACAAGGGATTAAGCCACAGAGTAGAAGGCTGTCAGGCTGTGGGAACGCCACACGTAAGACAGCAGCAGTGGCCAGGGAGGTTCAAAGACAAGGATGTTTTGTGTTCCATTTTAAGTGGCTTGCTCTGTGGTGAAAGGTAATCGCTTGAAGTGAGGCCTTGTGTGAATGGTGTTTCTGGGAAAATCGAGGCAGAGTCTGTGTTCCAAATCTGAGTAACTAGAATTCGGAGTGAGTAGAGCAACCCTGGAATGGGCTAGGGGAGAGAGACAGAACTTTCCAGAAAGGAGAAATCGGAGGGAAGGCCTTTGGAGATTCACAGAAATATTTAGGAGGAGTCTGGACTTCCATTAACCATGGGATGGGGGAGAGTGTCAGCCAATTTTATGTAATTCTCAGAGGACAAAGTGACCTCACCTGTTACCTGGATGACAATCTGACTACCCAACTTGCAATCTGACCTTCACCTACCTCAGCGCATCAATATGGCTGTATATATCTGAATCTCAGTACATTTCTAGGTTTTGCCTTCTAAGGAAGCTCCTTAGATCCCAAATAAGTCACTGGATGCGAATGGCTAAGTGGAAGGAAACGTGTGTGTAATTGATGTGGTGAACAAGCAACACTCATGGGTGTGATCATAAAGCAACTTTATTTTGTCTCCTGCAACCATTGGAGAAAAATTTTTAGGTTACCAAACATAATCTTTGTTCAGAAAGTCCAGCCCATAAAATAGCAACACTCCAAGTCTGATTTGAAGTCTAATCTTCTCCATCCTCAATGAAGCCCTGTTGAGGGGAAGGGCGGGGACCACAGAGGTGGGGGACTGGAGTCCTCTCCTTCTCTTCCATTGTTAGAATCTGTTTCTGTCCTCCCAGGGTTGGAATAGAGTAGGGGAAGAAGGAGAGTTAAGTGGGGAGCAGAAAAGTTCTCACGTGACTGAAACTGTCTTGTGGGTTGTGTTCTGTGGGCCTGGCAGCTGTTTAAGGTAAGCTTTGGCTCTTTGGAGAACTCCATCACTGGGGGCCTTGCATGTGAAGCTCCCTCTACCCAGGGGAAGCCATCTCCACTATGACTGATTGCTTACTCCTTCTGCAGCCCCCTGGCCATACCTTCAGCTTCTATCCATTAGGGCCTGTTTACCTCTCTGGGAAGTCTCACAGGACAGGACTGAAGCTGACCCCACATTCCTTCTTTGTTATGCTACCCACTGCTGCACTTGGGAAATACTCGCTTATTTTTCTGCCTGACAGACTCTAAGAGTGTAGGCTGCCTCATGCAGCCACTTACTATTTGACTTATTCACCAGCTCATTTTAAGTTTTAAGAGAGAATCAGAATACCACCATGTGTTCTCCAGCTGCAGTCCTGTAGAAATCCTGATCACCAGGCTTGAGATAAGCACCAGATGTCCCCCACTCTTCAAACTGGAGGAATGCAGAGGTTGCATAGCACAGTTCTCTTCAGGGAAAACCTCTTTCCCAAGTCCTCTGAGTTCAGGTGTTTTTATGCCTTCTATATAAATGAAATGCCTACGAGATGTCTCACCAATTCTTGTCACCAACTTTGAAGTTTCTGCATGGAAATATAAAACGATTTAGATTATAACATCTGTCAACTTCATGCTTTAACTGAAATATTCCTTCAGAAGTCCCTTTGCTCCTATTTGAAATCTGACTTTCACCAGGGCCACCCACACACCAGACATGGTGGTTTATGTCTAAATTCCAAAAGAATGATGGTTCAAGTCTTGTTTTCCTCTGGAAACTCTTTAATCCCAATGACAATAAGTGGATACAAATAGTTAAGGGAGGAAGGCTATTTCCTCATCCATTTCCCAGAAGCATTTGAGGCTCAGTGCCTGCCTCACCAAACTTCTTTGTTACAATTAAGAAATGTCCGATGGGTTCTCCTTTTTCACTCTTGGTGGAAAGACAGAAGACACTCAAGTGAAGGTGCATTAGGAGTTTTTCTCCGATTGGTTTTTAAAATTTTATTCCTAAGTGTGGTATTATGAACCGCACATGATAGAATCTAACAGAGTATGGAGAAATGTTATAAATCTGTGTAAGCATAGAGCAAAGTAGAAAGTGATTTTCACCATCCTCTTGCTCTTCTTGTCATCCTACCTAGAAAATACACTTTGATTCTCCCTTGGACTGATCTTTTCTTATATAATGTAGTGGCCTTCATTTTGAAGTTTGGAATTCCGTGTGGTGCTTGGCTTAGAAATTATCTTCTGAAGGATGTGAAAGTTACAGCAAATTACAAATTTATCTTGTGCAATGTGATGCATGGAGATGCGATTGCTGGTCTTGGTTGCCTGCAGCCGAAGAACCATGAAAAATACACTTAGAAATAGGGCCTATAGTTTTGACAATGTGTCGTTTGAGATATAGCTCTCCTTCTAAATTGGCCTACTAGGTTGAGATTAATGAGGAAGGGGGGTGTGTGTGTGTGTGCGTATGTACATGCACATACCATTCACTCACCCAATCAACTCCAGTGAGGTGACAGAGAAGGCAAAAGAAGTAGACAACAGGCACAGGTAACCTCCTGCTCCATTCAGCTGTGCTAATTAGCAATGAGCATAATATTCTTTTATTTATTTATTTTTTTAAAAGGTCATGCAATCTAGATTAGTAAAACAAACACCAAATAAAAACCTCTCTGCCATTTACTTGGAGTCTGAAGTCATCCTTTCTTTTACCTCCACTTGTTATTAGCTATACAACCCTAGGTAATTTACAGCCCCTGTAAGCCTCATGTTTCCGCACCTATGATATGAAGACAAAGCTATCTGTTGTGTTGAACTCTCATTTAAAGGATAACTGCTCATGAAGTTCTCTGTAAACTGCACAGTGGGACCCTGGTGTAAGGTATTATGGCCAGGAGACAGTTGAGATGACTGGAGATGTGGAGCTCTGACGCTGGCACTTCAGGGTCTTGAATTAGGTTTTCAATTTCAATTTGAGCACATACCCACTGGCTGTATTGACAAAGCACAAAGCCAAGGGCAGATTTGACAATGATTTGTTTAATTTGATTGATGTGGACTGCAAAACTGGGCCATTCAGTCTGCAAAGTATCTAGGCTATAATGATCTGATATCGGCTGTCTGCATTCATCAAACTAAGTGGATAATTAGCAAAACACCATTTGACTTTGTGATGTATAGACAGTAATTGCAGCTGTTTCTCAATTAAAAATCTCATCCAAAGTCGTGACTTTGGTTGTCACATTTGTGCAGATGATTTCTACATTTGTTTGTACCTCCAGCTCTGAATTCTCTCTTAAAAGACTTTTATTTTTCAAATGGTCACCAGGCATCTTCTAGAGACTTTCCCCAGCACATTTTCCCTCCCAAATCTTCCCTCCCTCTGTAATCTTCATTTTGGCCAGTCTCAAACTCTCAGGGTAACTCTGACTCCTCCCTCCCCCACACCTTCCACATTCTGTCAGATACCAGATTCTATCAATTATGTCTATGAAATGTCTTGAAATCTTTCTCTTCCTCTCTAATTCTACAGTCTTGTTGCATCCTATGACTTCATCAAGGCCTAGCTTATGATTACAGAAACCCTGTAATTGGCCTCCCTTTTCCAGTATGGCCTCATTTCAATCCATCCTAAACATTAATGCTCTCCTTTTGCTTTTCCTCTGCTCTGAAATCCCCTGGAGCATTCTCACTGCCTAAGGAACGGAGCTGTGTTCTTCCACCTGGCATTCTTGGCATGACGAGGCCTGGCTCTAACCTGTCTTTCCAACTTTGTCTTCTCTGGCTCTTCTCTTCATGCACTCTCCACTCCTGAGCAATCGATCCCTGGTTCATTGCACTGACTCATGCCCTCCCACATGCTATTCTGTGTTCACACAGACCCCTTGTCCAGAAGTTTCCTCCCCTTATTTTAGCTCTAAACCCCACTCCAAACACTACCTAATCTGCAAGAGCCATTCAAACACTACCTCCTCACTGTCCTCCTTTAGGCTCCTGTTTGGAAAGAATCTCTCCCTAATCTGTACTCCACCCCACGTTAACAAGATTTGCTCTACTTTTTCCTCTCCAGACTGTAAATTCCTCCAGGGCAGGAATGTGCCAGAGTCATCTCTGTATTCAACAGGGTCCACATATCTTATATACAATGATTGCTCCTTAAATAAGTGTTAAATAGAAGAATGTCTGTAAAGGAAGCAAGTCTTCCAATGTACTTGTTTCTTACTTTCTTGTGTGGGAAGGAACTTCTTATCTGAATCTTGTAAACTCATGTGTGCTAGAATATTTTCCTTTGAGAATGCACAATATGTTCCTATGGCTTTCTTCTTTCTGATAATGTGGGTTCTTCATCAGTGGTATGTGGCACTAATTATAGGGAAGAGAAAAGGTAATTCTGGAAAGTAATTCAATGGAGAGGAAAATGAACATGAAAATTCTAACATAAATGGAATAAATAATATGTTTGCTGAGAAGGACATCATGAAAGGCAGTCTTCCTCTAGGGCAGTGCTGTTTTTAAGAGGAATGATAATAATTTTAAACAGCAACATCTTGGAATTTTTTAGGAGAAACTGAACTTGTAAGAAATATAGAATATCAAATCATTGAGAAATTGGGCCAGACTTTTCCTAGAATTCTGTAACCCATTGGATTTGACAAGAGACGTAAAAATGGCTGTTGCACTGGAGGAAAGGACTAATGGAGACAAATTACAGGAATGATAATGGTTTCACCCTCAGGATAGATGGATGGTGTTTAAAAGACCTTTGTGTCGTCAGATGGTGAACTGCTGTTGTCGCTTCCCATCACATAGTCTGGGAGCACATTGAAAGAGAATATGGGCAAACGCAAGCAGTGCATTTTGATCCGAAGGATGGGGCAAAGGATGGGGTAAGACTTGAGGATGAAGGGAGGATATTATTTGGCCACATTTCATAGGAGTAAGATAAATTGAACATTGATTGATTTGGTTTCAGTTTCATCAAAAGAGCCCAAAGCCATTAAAATGTCCCATACCAAGATCTCTCCAGGAGAACTGACTTAGGGCATTCTGATGGTGCAGTGTGATCAGTTCCTGAAGGAGATCCTGATAAAGATCAACCTTCAGTTTATTACTTTCCACACAGTAGTTGTTAGGTTAAATGCTTTTGGGTTAAAAAACTGTATTACCTGTTAAATACTCACAAAGGTTCAGATGTGATTCTGCCTAATGGCAAGAGGATGAGCTGTATGTAGAGCCATTATATGCCTCAGATTTTCCAGAACATCTATGATTTTAAGTAACTTTGCTATTGTCAATACATGTATAAATATAAGACTAAAGTTTTGTGACAAAGTTCACACCTCAAAAGAACTTTGTTGGACTTTTGGCACAGAAAATATGGAGATTGTAATTATTGTGGCCTATTGAGGTCCATTCTCTCTGGGGAGTTGATGCTGTTGTAACTGATTTTGTTATCTTATAGAAATATTTTGTAAACTATGATTGAGTTTGTTGATGCTAATAGGGCTAAATTTAACTTCAAGGTCTCCCCCTCTCTTGTGTCCTCCCCACTTACTAAATGTGTGGGCTCAGCTTAAAAAGAAAATCAAAGGATCAAGGGGGAGATTATATAAAGGTCAACATCTCCTCCCCACCCCCACTTTCCATTGCTTTCCATTCTACTGAAATTGTTCTTGTCAAGGTCACCATGATCTCCAGGTTGCTAGATCCATTGGCCAATTTTCACTCCATATCTTACTTGACTTCTCACCAGTATTTGACATTACCTCCTCCTCGAACTGTTTTCCTCATTTGTGTCTCAGAACATGTGTTGTCCTCCTACCTCACTGGGTGATCTTCTTCAGTCTCCTTTGCTGGATCATCCTCTTCTCCATAGCCTTAAAACGTTAGTGGGTCGAACCACTCAGGCCTTAGACCCCTTCTCTAGCTACACTCACTCTTATTTCCATGACTCAAAACCATCTATTGACTGATGATTCCAAAATATATATCTTCAGCTCCCTACTCTTCCTGAACTCCTGACTTATATAAGCAAGTGACTAACCCACATCTCCACTTGGATCCTTATAGACATATGACCATTTTCTCAGAGTTGTTACATATAGTTCGACTGCTTTTACTTGCCTTAAAACTTTAAAGCTTCTAATTAAGCATATAAATGTTCAGAAGTATGTATAATTATCATAAATACTTTAGTGTAGCTTATTAAATTCAAAAGAGGTGACTTGTTTAACCTTACACATTATAGAAATTGTAAGCCTAGTTTTAAAATGATTAAGTAAATATCAGAAACTAATACTATTCTTAAAAATAGTCATTACCTGTCTTTCACTGTCAGTATCAACATTACAAATGGTAGGTGTGATTTTCAGGTGATTGCTGCATGCTTTCTTATTCATCATTTAGAGTGATTATGTGAAACCCAAATCCAGCTGAAACCTAATGGAGTTTGTATATGTAACTGACAATTTATGTTGGTATGGCTTTTTACAAATTGTTTTTTCTTATAATATATCATTTGAGATGCACTAAAAACTCTGAGTTAATTAAAGCAGTTATCATTTTTTTCTGCCAAAAACTTGAAGCTCAAAGAGGCTTGGTGATTTGTGAACCCTGTGTCATCTGACTGCAAATTCCATTCTTTTCCCAATACTTTAAGTGACTTTCCCTTCAAAGTCATATCTATGAAGTTTTTCAGGCAAAACACACAGTCGAGCCATGACAAGAAGGATTAATTCTTCTATTTATAATTTTCAGTGATTATCCTTACCATTAAGAAAACTGTACCATGCCCTTGACCTTTTTCCAGAGTAGGCAGTCTTCATTAGATGTTCCACCATGTTGATGTTTTCCACTTTTTACAATTATCTTTAATTATCCAAAAGATAAACAAATAAAATAGAGAAATAGGGGAAGAAGCAAATAACATTAACTTTTAAATCAACGTTCCAAATGAAAAGAAATGATTTTCCACACACATTTAGGCTTATATTCTGTGATAAGCAGCAGACCAGTGTTCAGCTTCATGCTGTTTTTCTGAAACTCCTTTATTTATTTTTCATTAATCTGTCTCCCTTGTGTGCCTGGAGCTCAGTAATCTGCTCATCTCTAGCATGATCTATCTATAATCCATCGCTTCTCCCTCCATGCATTTTAATGAAGCAATTTTTGCCTCCTTTACAAAACTGCTGTCCTGATTTCATACTACAACATAACCATTCATTGTCACATCATTGAAAGCAAATCTTTAAAGGAATACCTCAAAATGGGATAGATACAGATGTTTGATTCCTTTTTTTTTTTTTTTTAAAGAGGGCTTTGTGAACTCAGCAGCGTTTTCATCATTTCACTTTCAGTAGATGCTCAGGGTTACAAATAGATATCACTGAACACCAGTCCAAGTGAGAAAAGCATTGGCAGTCAGAATCTCCTCACTACGGCTGCTGGTTCCCCCTGTTCCCTTCATGCCCCATCACTTGGCTGAGTGCTCTGAATGCCTGCCCCCTGTCCTGGGCTGCCCTTCTGGGATGGCTTTTGTGGCCAGACACCATAGAAGAACGTCGCAGGAAGTGCTTGCTCGTCATTGCTGTTTGGTTTCTGTCTTCCTGCTAGCTCATCTTGTTCCTCTGTTTCCTGGCTGTTAGCCTGGACTTGGACCTTCTGCTCTGCTCTGCCCACTGGTGTTTGCACATTCCGAGCCTGTGTTTGTCTGCCTGGCTTCTGACCCTTGCTCTCTGTGTGAGGTCTGATTCATGGCTTTGCTCTGACCTTGGTGTCCTGGCTCCTGACTGTTCTCATGGAACCAGGGTGCTCCCCGTTCTGGACTTCTGCTTCCACATCTTGCCTCAGCCTGCACCCACTGCTGCTCTCTTCCTCCATTCCCCATCTTGCCTTAGATTTCTGGGTCATTTGTTCATTCAACAACCTACTATTAAATGCCTATTATGTGTTTTTCATACAAAGATAAATAAGACGTAGGCTCTGCCCATACCAACTAGAGGATAAATAGACCCAAAAAGAGGCAGATTCAGATTTTGTGGGACCCGAGGCTTATAGAAATTTGGGGTCCCTCATTAAGAAATATGTAGAAGATTAGATGTAGGGCTGATGAAGAGTAGAGAGGAGCCCCCAGGCTTTCTAACTTGGTGAGTGAGTGGATGGTAGGACCATCAAATGAATAATGGGTAGAGATGGAAGATGGTTTAAAGTGAGACGATATGTTTAGTTTTAGGGCAACACAATGGAAGCGTTCTTTTAGAAAAATGATATCTGAGTCTGAATCTGAGGGAGAAATGTGTGCACTAGGTGCAGATTAAAGAAACATCAGCTCATAGACAGTAATTGAAAGCAACATATTGAATGAGCTAACCCAGGGAGGTGTGGAGAGACAGAAATGCAGGAACCAAGGATGGGAACCTGGGAAGGGAGCTTGGGAAGGTGTCAGAACAAACCATAGGGAGGTCTTTGGAGGTCAGGAGAGTCCAGTGTCATAGCAGCCAAAAGGGTAAAAACATCAACATGCCGAGAGCAGCAGTCTTGCTATAAGAAGACTGAATGTGTGCATTGGGTGTGTCAACAGGAAGTAATTGGAGACTAGGATGAGAGCAGTGATGGGAGTAAGCCAGATTTCAATAGGTTGAAGATTGGATAAGAGGTGAGGCATTAGTGATGAGTGTGGGACACTATAAGGAGATGTTTGCCTGAGAAAGAGTGAAACTGTATGGGGCATTAGCTCCAGTAATTAGCATCTAAGGGTTTTTTGTTTTTTGTTTTTTTTTTTTGAGATGGGAGATGCTTGAGTATTTTTATAGCCAGAGAGGTTAAATATTCAGAAGATGGGTGGGATGTGGGATGGAACAAGGTCCTGTGATCTGTGACCCTGTCTGTCTGTTTTCCCTGGGAACTTCAACTCCTGATCCTCTTGCTCCTTCTAGAAGATGAAATTTGTCCCTTTCTAAGGTGACTGGTACAGGTCTGGTTAGTTGGTCTTCAGATCTTGTATATTTTCTATCAAGTCTGAGGTTCAGTGATTGATGTATTGATGGCCCAAAGAAACAGGAGTGTGTTTGTTGGCCTACAGTGGTCCTGAGCCAGGTTACCATGGAATGAGAACAGGGCAAAGGATGAAATGGGGTGGAAAGGAATTATCTTTACCCTCCCATATCCCTCTCCTTTCTGAAATCCCCTCACTGACTTGTCCCGGAAAGGAGCTATTTGCTTTCAAAGGAAATAGAATTATTTGGGAGTAGAAAAAGATTAGGAAATGGTTAGTTTGCCCTTGCTTCTGGAAACCTGTGATTTAGGCCATTATTAAAACTGCTGGTATCCATTCTAGAGGCAAAGGAGATCAAAAGCCACGTCCCAGAGGCCATCTCAAAGCTGCGAAACTGAGATCCCCATTTGCTAGCAGCCGAGAGCAGAGAAGTTGGGCACTGACAATAAATGTGAAAATGCTTTATAAACCCTAGCATGCTCTACAAATGCCAGTTATTACCATCCTTTCTGAAAGCTGTTTGCAGAAATATTTGCCTGAAGACCCCATAGTACTCAAAATAAAGCAACAGTAACTCAAAGGCAATTGTATTCCTTCTTAAAGCATATGTTTTATTGCAGCATGGGAAACGAAAGCTCATTTTCTGCTTAATGTCCACTTGACAGACTTGGTGGAATAAAAAGTCTCCTACCATCTCTCACGTCCTGCCTAAGCCTGTGCTGAAGCAGGCCTGTTATCAAGTAACCACAACACAAAATGAAAAGCGCTCGCCGCCACGCCTCCTCGACTGCTGTGTGAATGATAAACACCCAATAAAAAGCACAGCACTAAAGCCCCGTTAGGATTAGTGTTAAAAAGGCTTTCACCCATTTCAGGGAGAAGAAAATATATACTACATAGTTATAATCAGGAGAACGATGAGCTATGGGCAAATAAAAAAACATTAAAATTCATAGTGGGGAACACATTTACCATTAGTGCTCAGAGATACACTAAAGTAAAAAGAGGAACATTAAAAAAAAAAAGGTAAAACAGGAACATTGTCTGGTGTGATTTGATTTTTAGAGACAAGGAAATCCAAACCCAGTTATTCTTTCCCAAACCCAATCAGTCACGTCTTAGTTATTGATGCTTGAATATGTATGAAGATGACTTTATTTTTCTAATTCAAGGATTTGCTCCTGGTTAAAACACAAATTCTAAACACATTTTAAATGCTACCTTTAAATTTTCTCATTATCTATCCCTAAGTGTGAATGAGTTTCTGGAGGATATTGGTTGCTAAGTGATGTTAGGAGAGAGAGCAGCAAGGCAAGGGGCAGCCCTTGACTCTCTCTACAGTTTGCTTAGGGCCAGGGCAGCGTGAGGTATTGTGGCACAGGTGATGGTAATCTACCCAATATCCATCCTTCTCTGTGGCACCAGAATCCCAGTTTTCATTTTGGGTAGACATGTATCCAGCAAAAGACCATGTTTCTAAATTTCCCCCCATCTCACTCCTTGCAGCTAGGAGTGGCCAATGAGATATAGGCAGAAGTTATTCAGCAGAACTTCCAAGAACACTCCTTAAAAAAGGGACAGAACCATGTTCCTTAAGAACCATGTTTTTCCCCCCTCCTACCTCCTTTATCCTTCTTTCTGCTAGGAGTGCAGATATGATCGCCTACAAAGGGCTAGTGCTTCAGCAACCATGTTATAAGTATGAGGACAGAGGACAGCACTGTCAGAACAGAGAGCTGAAAGGAGCCTGGCTTTCTGGTGACAACAGAGAGCTCCCATACCAGCCCTAGATTGCTTAGCTTTGGATTTATTGCTATATGAGAATGAAATGTCCGTCTTAGTTAAACCACTCTTTTTTCAGTTCTCTGCTACTCACAGTTGAACTCAATTCCTAACTGATGCAGACGTATATACATTTTGTAGTAAACATAAACAAACAAAATAAACTAAAACAAAATTTAAAAACCATGGGCAGAGTTCTGCATCCACTTCTGGATCCCACAACCAAAGAAGGATATGGATAACTTGGTAAGCTTTCAGAGAAGACACCCCCTCCACACATAAACAAATGCATTACTTTGTCCAAATACATTTATCAGGCATGTGATTGCCTGCGGTATTCCACTGAGTTTCATGATGGAAACATTTCTTGTTTTCAAGTACTTCACAATCTGTGATAGATCATGCAGAATATAAAAAGTGATATAAGAATGTCTATATAAAAGGATTATTGTACAAAGAATTTTGACCTGGCAGTTCACATATCACACGACAATAAAGCAAGTGGGAATGATACTGATATAGAAAGAATTTTAAGTGAAATTGGAGTTCAGAGGCAGCTTTACTGAAAAGCCAATGAAGCTTACCCTTCAGGGCCCCTCATTCACACAGGCCCCTTCCAAGGTCTCGGGAGATGAGCTAGACATACGTTCACACATTCTTCTATTTTTCTAAAATTTGCAAAAGTAATACATTCTAACCATAATCAGTTCAGATCACTGTTTCTTTCCAGTTTCACTTCCCTGGTGTCACATTTCCTCCTGTGTTGGATGGTGGTGGAACAACTGAGGCATCTCTGGGATTCAGAAAAGAGGAAGTTGAGTAAGGATGCCTTTAGTTTGCATGTAGTGGGACATAGTTATGAGGGTCAGAGCCCCTCCCTGTGTAATTGTTATTCCTAGCCATCTTGTGTAGGAATGGCTTCCAGAAATATTCCAGCTGCCCAGTGGGGCATCATGACATGAAGGTGCAGAACCAGAGGTCACATAGTGATATGAACATGTCCTACAGCTTCCAATACCAGAAATATTTGAGCAGTAGAGCAGAAGCGTGTTTGAAATGTACAGAGCCAGAAGCTACTCCAGAAAATTCTACTATCTGTATAAATTTTTTTTGTTTTTTAAATTGTGGTAAAATAGACATAATAAAATTTACCATGTTAACCATTGTTAAGTGTACTGTTCAGTGGCATTAAGTACATTCACATCTTTGTGCTACCATCACCACCATCTGTCCACAGAACTCTTTCATTATGCAAAACTGAAACTCTATAGAGATTAAACAATAACTCTGCATTCCCCCTTCCACCATCCACTCGGCAACCACCCTTCTACTTTCTATCTCTATGAATTTTTCTACTCTACATACCTCATATAAGTGGAATCATACAATATTTGTCCTTTTGTGACTGGCTTATTTCACTTATCATAATGTCTTCAAGGTTCATCCATGTTGTGCAGTGTATCAGAATTTCAATCCTTTTTGATGCTGAATAATATTCCATTGTATGGATATACCACATTTTGTTTATCCATTCATCTTTTGATGGATACATGGGTTGCTTCCACCTTTTGGCTCTTGTGCTCCTATAAATATGGGTGTACCAATATCTCTTCAAGACCTGCTTTCAGTTCTTTTGGATCTATCTGATGTGTAAAATTTTAAGTGAAGGGTTAGATTCTCACTGATGCCTTGTTAAAATGGAAGTTCTCACCTATAAGGAATGTTTTTTTACAATGTAGCACGTGCAAATATAAACACACCACATATATAATCTTTATCTTTTTTGATGGGAATTGCGTGGTGTAGAATCTATGAAAATTTCTGTACTTGTAGGCATAAACCTATTGCAGTACTACAAAACATTGATGATGTCCATGTGTGAAGTCATGTTTTCTGCATCCCAGCTATCAAAAAAAATTTTTGATCAACGATACTAGAGGAAAGACTGATTTATCTTTCTTTTTTTTCCTATAGGAAATTTTATAAAATCATTCCTATGAAGAGGTGATCAAATATGATGCAACCAAAAACTGTAGAAAACAAATATGATAAAGGTGTGTTAGGAGGCGGTTAATGAATAACACATCTTTTGTTATTTTTCTAGATTTTGTGGTGTTTGTGGTCTTTGTCAGCTTTAAGAAATTTGTAATTTGTTATGACTTCCTATCTCGTTCTAAATAAACGTTCACATTCTTACCTAATTTTGTATGTGTAACATGTTCGTTTTCTTAAAGAGAGTCTCCAAATTGTGTATGTTTTGGGCCCCACAAAACCTGGATCTGCCCTTGTGGGGGTTTCACAGCCCCCTCGGTGCCTTGGCTCAGTGGGTCTCAGTTTCTTTACCTCCCTCCCATTAGTCGTCCTGGCTTTCTGTGTCCTGATACATTATGTAGGGAATGTCATTCAGGGCATTGAGTCCCAGACTGAACAAAGCCTGTGGCACTAATGGGTGCTCAGACGTGAGGTGCTGGGTGCTGGCAATGTAGACTCCTCTTGGGCCAACCAACAGGAGGACCATGAGGGAGGGCTCTGGACACTGGTTTGGGAGGTTTGTGCCTAACTGAAGGCTGGGCAGTTGGTGGTAATGACATGGCTCCCACGAGCATCTCCGAACTCATAGTTATCTTTCGATTCGTGGGCAACTTCCTCGGGATAGGTTCACAAGCTCCTTCGCCAACTGCTCCCTTCACGCCCCCTGCCAAAGAGCCCTGGTTTCCTTTTGGTCAGGAGGAAATCCCCCCTCTTTCTTTGAGTTTTTATCAGAGAGACTCCTCTTATGAACATCTTTTCTCTTGTTCTTTAAAAATAGACTTTAGTGGCCCCTCAAAAATAGATCCTGAAATCATGAGCAGCCAGAAATCTAATTCTCCTTTCCTGGGGTGGCAGGAGGGGCTGCTAATCTTTAAGTCCTCCCAGGAGAATAAGAGAAAACTTTTGTATTCTATCTCATTAAAGCAGCAAAGTAAGGGAAGAAATACCACATGGCTGCCATATCAAAAGAGCCTCATTTTTCATATCCTGGTACATGAATGATAAGGACGAATAGAATTTTAGAGTTGTAAGTGAGCTGAGAGATCCTCTCATCAACCCCTGTAATTTACAGATGAAGCAAGTAAAATCCACAGAGGGTAAATGATGCTGCTAAAGTCAGGGCCCTGTGAGACACAGAGCCAGGCCCCACCCCAGACCTGTTGGTCCCCAGTCCAGTGTGTTATCTCTCCATCACATTCACAGTAGATGTGGTGAGGAAGTTTTAGCTAGAGTTGTATGCCATACTAGTACTATTTTACAAAAATGGATTTAGAAATTTTTGCTGGAGGTTTAAAAAAAATGAGTAAGTGCTCATTTATTTGAGTTGGCTTGAGTATGGCCTGCCTGAAGGTTTCAGACAAGGTTAGATGAATTTTCAAGATCCTTTTAGCCTTAATAGTGTATGACTTTCATTCACCCATCCTCTTTAGCAAGAATTTCTTGAGGCATCTTCTATAAGCAGAGTATCATATTGTGCACACAGAATAAAATAATGGGATAAAAAATGAAATTAAAACATGGAGCTCTCAGCTCTGGTGCAGGCAGACCCCTGCCATTCAGGTGCCTAAGCAAAAGGACAGGTTGTCCAAGGTATCAACTGTACATAGCCAGTGACTGAACAAAATCTTCATTGGCCCAAGCTGTTGCTAGAGCTGTGTTCTCTGCAGTGGAGGTAGACTAAACACCCAAGTACAGTGGGTTTGGTTCAGCTGGAAATGAGGGTATATGGTAGTTGAGAATTCTTGCTATCATTGTTAGAAATTCCTGCTGATTGAAACAAGTGCTAGTTGTTATTCCTGCTTCCACTGTGTTGGGGAAAGGAAATGTTCATTTTCCCCAGCCTGTTAATGAACAGCCATATGTGTAAGAAACAAAAACAAAAGCCCTCTAGGAGTTTAATATCCAGTTGGGGAGCAAACACTGTCCCCACTTCCCCCTGCCAATATACAAATGCACACATTTAATAATAGTACATGGTACTTATCAACATTATGATACAGAGAATTAAATGCCGTAGCATCTGTGTGGGCAGAAATGCTCATTGGACCAAATTCTTCTTAAGTTGAAATGTGTGTTAAGATTGTCTTACAGATATTTAAGAGTCATGAGCCATTGTTTTGAGTGTTTTCCAGGTAGGGCACCCCCCCCCCCCCCCCCCGCCACAACCATGTTGAGGCTTGGGTGCAGATGTATGCAGGTGTCTGAGGTGGTAGTGCATCCCTTTGATAGGGTAGGGCCTGCAAGCAGAGAAGCTAATGCAAGGAGATGGCTAAGAAGAGGTCAATGCCTCAGCTTGGGTGGGAGGAAAGAATCAGGGTAGAAATCTTGAAATCAGGTGCACTCTTTTGCCCAGGATTTTACTCGCTATTTTTTTTTTTTGGAGGGGATGAGAGAAGTAGTATGTACAATTACGTTATTCTAGTCTGCAATCTTCAAAGCAGTAAAGCAAAATGAACATATAGTTTGACTATACAATGATTTCCCCCCATTCCCTACCTTGCTCTTGCCCCCCTTCAAGCCTCTAGGCAGTTCTGGAGATTCTCCTCAGTTTGGGGTATGTGTGTGCTGAGGGGGTGGGTGGGGAGAGAGAGAAGGAAGTTGATGTGAGAAGAGAGTTTGGCAAATTCCAGAGGGAGGGTCTATACACCTGTCTCTCGAGCAGAGTCCTGAGGAGGTGGTAAAACCCTCGAAAGAAAGGAAGAAATTTGAGAACAAAAGGGCCCTTTAACTCTAAGACAGAATCCTGAGGAGGTTGAAAGACCACAGAGAGGGAATGTCTGCACAGAACCCAGGCCTACAGGGTGTGGACAGCTCTGAGGTTCCTGTAGGTTTCCATGTCCTAATCAAGCAGAGAATCTCAAAATGATTACAATGCCTACATGTATTGCATGGAAGTAGGAGCTGGAGTCAGGTGGACAGGATCGGGGCATGTCCTAGCCATGCTGCAAGGACTGCAACCAAGGACAAGATGCCTCCCTCCCCGAAACTTGGCATGACATTGGCCTCCTGGAACTTAAGCACAACCCTAGGGCAAGGGTCAGGGTCTCTAACTGACCAGAGAACTTCCTGCTGCCTGGGGGCATTAGGCTTCTAAATAGAAATTAAGTTTTACCATAGAAGAATAAAGTTTTATTTCTGGCACACCTGAATTTATTCACTGAGATTCATACTCACTATACCAATTTATTTTTCTCCCTAAAATATGTCTTAAACAATTACTCTAGTCTTTGAATGGTCGAAGTTTCACAGGCAGGATTCAGATGAATATTCACACAATATTCTTAAAACTGCTTGACTCCTTGTAGTTTCCAACCAATTTTCCGGTAACTGTGCAGAGTTTAGAAACTTCAGTCTAAAAATTTGACATGACAGTTGGCCGAAATAAAGCCTTGAGCGAAACCCACCAGAGCCATCCTTCATATGACTGGATGCTCTGCTGGAAATATTTCTGGGCAGGTTGTTGTGGAACCTGTATATGTTGAGACTCTCCTGGAATTCACAAAATGTGAAACTGGAATTTATCAGTGTGATATTAGCTAAACCTTTATGCCTTGAAAACAGAACCATCTCAGTAGAAAGCCAAGATGAGGGAGTGGAATATGCCCTAAATCAATGCTCGCCAGCTCCCTATTTGCTGGAGGCAGGGAGGGTGAAGCAGAAGAGAACGAGTGATCAGAGGCCAAGTCCTATAAAACTACCTAAATCTTTATGGCCAGAAGCTTCTGGATAGCTGGCTTTAGCCGAGAAGTAAGGACCAAAGTCCACTTTCTCAAGAGTGCAGATCAAATGCTTTACAAGACAAAAGTAAAGGGGCCTGTGAAACTCTACTGACACTTAGGTAGATAATCAGAAAGAGAGACGGGAAAAAAGCAAAGATCAGGGTTTCTACCCAGTTTAAAGTCTTGCTCAGTGACTAGCGTCCTCCCCCTTTTTTAAAAAATTGAAGTGAAATTCACATAACATAAAATTAACCTTTTTTTTTAAGATTTGCACCTGAGCTAACATCTGTTGCCAATCTTCTTTTTTATGTTTTTATTTTTATTTTAATTCTTCTCCCAAAGCCCCCCAGTACATAGTTGTATATTTTCAGTTGTAGGTCCTTGTGGTTGTGCTCTGTGGGGCGCTGCTTCAGCATGGCCTGATGAGTGGTGCCATGTCAGTGCCCAGGATCCGAACTGGCGAAACCCTGGGTTGCCAAAGCAGAGTGTGCCAACTTAACCACTCAGCTAGGGGGCTGGCTCCAAAATTAACCATTTTAAAGTGTACAGTTCAGTGGCCTGTAGTACATGCATGATGTTGTGCAACTGCTACCTATATGAAGTTTCAAAATATTTTCATGACTCCAAAAGAAAATCCTGTTCCCATTAAGTGGTCACTCTCCGTTCCCCTCTCACCACAATCCCTGACAACCAACAATCTGCTTTCTGTCTCCATGGATGTACTTTTTTCTGGATGTTCACATAAATGGAATCATGTAACACGTGACCTTTTGTGTCTGGCTTCTTTTACTGAGTAAACATTTTTGAGGTTCATCCATGTTGTAGCGTTAGTTATCATTTGATACTCTACTTCTGATAGACCACAGAAAAAGTAAAATTTAATCATACATGTTTATCACTGCTTTGGAAAGAGGAAACTTAAGGTCCAGGTCATTTCCCCAAGTAGACCTTTTCCTCTTCTGGATTCTTCATCATCATTTGAAATGGACATTGGTTGTTTTTTCCCACCCAGTATCCAAGCCCCTAGTGACATCTCTTGATTTTGTGTGGGGCACAGTCTCTCCCCTACTCAGACTTTGGAGTTCGGGTAATGCTGATCCAACCTCCTCACTTCTGGAGTGGGCATTGACCTCAGGCTATCCAATAAGGGCTTTCATCCCCTTGGCCACAGTTCCAGATGGACACATATTCCAGTTACAGGGACACCTCTTGGAACAACAAAAATGAGTTTCCTTGCTATTGGACTTGAAGCTGGAAGTTGTAAGCCTGCCGGGTATCTCCACATGGATAACTAAGCCAATACGAATGAAAGCAGAGGGAAAAGAAGGTGGGAGACAACTGAATCCTGGGAATATTGTCGAGCCACTTTGTCCAGCCATATTTAAGTAGTTACAAGCCTTTTTTTTCATTTCTTTTCTTGTGGCAGTTTGAGTTGTATTTCTGTTACAGCCTGTCACTGCAAGGCAGGAACATGGCCCCCCTCACCTAGGGCTGGGGCAGTGTGGATGAGGGCAGTCCATCCCCAAGCCCAGGAAAAGCCTTAGTGTTCTTTGAAGGGAGGACTCCCTTCCTCTATGTCTTCTCTGCTTGTCTGGTAGTGCTTTACTCTGTTACAGCAGTAGTGGACAGGCAAGATGGTGTTTGAAGTTTTGATATTTACCCACCTACCTATTTATATCTATATCTTTAATCTTAAATATTTTTAGTGTAAGTTTATATGAAAAGAGAAAAGAATTCCAAAATTCCTTCCCTCTGGTTTCGTGACATTAGATCCTTGATAGGGATACTCTTTAGTTCAATAGATGGAAGGATAGAATTTCATTCAATAGCATAGAAAAAAATGTGGGTCATTTTACCAATAAAAAACCTTGAGGAATAGCATTTTATATCATCAAGGTCTTTCTTCTTCAAGTTGTCATAAGTGCTGCAAACAAACAAAGAATAGCTTTCAAACATTAGAGTGGCTTTTTCCTCAGTCTTTTTAGATTCTCGTGTTTCACACTAAGAAAGACAGGAACTTTGCATATTCCCTAAAAACATTCTTCTCTCCAACATGACTCAAGGTTTTAAGATAAACTCCCAACTAAAATTTGCTAAAAAGTAACCAGGAGAGAAGTTTCCTTCTGTTTTCTCTTTTGCTTTAATTGAAAAGAAGATAAATTATAGACGAGTACTCCCGAGGGCGTATTACTTTAGTCAAGGATTTCTCTTTGCGTTGTGGAGATTCACCTCCTTTTGGGGCCTTTTGCGAAGAGCGCCAGAAATGGAGTTGCTTCATCAAAAGCTGTCTTGGCACGCAGAGGTTAATGAATCAATTTCTTTAAAAATTTAGTTTTTGTACATTTAAAAAACCATAAACAATCTAGTTGGATATTGCTATGGGCTGAATTGTGTTCCCCAGAATAATGTTTTAAGTCCTAAGCCCTGGAACCCCAGAATGTGAGCGTATTTGGAAATAGGGTTGTTGCAGGTATAGTTATTTAAAATGAAGTCACATTGGAGTAGAGTTGTCCCCTACTCCAATATGACTGTTGTCCTTATAAGAAGATGGCCATGTGAAGACAACTGCACACAGTGAGAACACCTTGTGACAATGAAGGGAGAGATTGAGGTTATGCAGCTGCAGAACAAGGACCACCAAAGATTGCTGGCAAACCACCAGAAGCTGGGGAGAGGCAAGGAATCTCCTTCAGTTTTCAGGGGGAGCATGGACCTTAATTTTAGACTTCTGATCTCCAGAACTGTGACACAACAAGTTTTTGTTGTTCTAAGGCACCCAGTTTGTGGTACATTGTTATGGCAGTCCTAGCAAACTAATATACAATTATATTTTTATATAATCGCTTTTTTACAATGATGTAAAGGAAAGGATACCATAAATAAGACCCCTACCTGTATCAGTGTCAAGAGACCTTGAGCTCTTTGCCACATGTATGGTGAGAATGAAGACCATCCTCAACAATTATGGTTGATATTCCAGAAAATGTTGACATCATTGTGGGGGGATGCACAGTTATTGTGAAGGGTCCCAGAGGAACCCTGCAGAGGGACTTTAATCACATCAATATAGAACTCGGTCTCCTTGGAAATAAAAAGAAGAGGCTCTAGGTTGACAAATGGTGGGTGTCTTAGTCAGTTTGGGCTGATAGAATACCACAGACGGGGTGGCTTATAGGCGGCAGAAATTTATTTCTCACAGTTCTCGAGGCTGGGAAATCCAAGATCAAGGTCCTGGCAGATTCAGTGTCTGGTGAGGACCTGCTTCCTGGTTCATAGATGGCTGTCTTCTTGCTGTGTCCTTACATGGTGGGAGGGGCATGGGAGCTCTCTGGGGTCTCTTCTATAAGGTCACTAATCCAATTCATGAGGACTCCACCTTCATGACCTACTTACCTCCTAAAGACCCCACCTCCAAATACCATCACACTGGGGATTAGGTTTCAACATATGAATTTGGGAGGGACACAAACATTCAGTCTATAGCAGTGGGGAAATAGAAAGGAAGTGGCTACAGCTCAGACTATCTGTATTCATGTACAGAACATGATCGAGGGTGAGATCTTGGGCTTCCATTGCAAGGTGAGGTTTATGTGTTCTCCCTTGCCCATCAATGTTATGCAGGAGAATGGGTCTCTTGTTGAAACCCGGAATTTCTTGGGTGAAAAATACATTCGGGGGGTTCGAATGAGGCCAAGCGTTGCTTGTTCAGTATTTCAAGCCCAGAAAGATGAGTTAAATCTTGAAGGAAATGATATTGAATTTGTATCAAATTTAGCTGCTTTGATTCAGCTGCTTTGATTCAGCCACAACAGTTAAAAGCAAGGATATCAGAAAAATTGGGGATGGTATATGTCTCTGAAAAAGGAACAGTTCTGCAGGCTGATGAATAAGATCTAAGAGGAAACAACAAGATGCCGGATGATTGCTAAGATCTATTTGTGATATTTTAAAGATGCAATAAAAAGTCTTCTATTGATTTGGGACTTTTTCTAAAAAAGAAAAAAGAGAGAGAGAGAGATCCCGATAGGTCACTTCGGCAATATTACGATCCATGATCCTTAATAAAAAACCCCTGACAATTCCATGTTATAATGTAGAAGACTATAATTATAACAGCGCTCAAAATACCCAAGGGCATGATGGGATGCATGCGGTGTACTGCACAACTGCTGTTCCTTGCTCCGGACCCAGCTCCTTCTTGAACCCAGAGGTTCTCAAACTCTGTGTGAGAACCCTCTTGGTGAGATCTCTCCGTTTCCTCCCTCTCTTCCCTTTCCCCCTACTTCCTTCTTGCTCCATTAAAAAAAAAATTCTATAAAACCACCAAACAGAATTTATGAACACACTGGTGCTCTTTAGATGGGGCGCCAATAATATAACTAATCTATTCTCAATGTGATAATTCTATTAACTTTACCAAACCATGAAATACTCCAAACACACAAAAATCTGGAGCGCCAGCCACTTGGAAGACATTCCCAACTTCCAGCCATCCCTGGGGGGCGCCTTGAGAACTGCTGTGCTCATCACCTAGTACAGTGGTTCTTAACCCTGGCTGCCACGTTAAACCACCTGGGAAGCTTTTAAAGCCTTCTCACTCCAGACCAATTAAATCAGAAACTCTAGGGATAGAGCCTAGGCCCTGGTAAATCGAAAGATCCTCAGGTGGTTCTGACATGCAGCCGGGGTTGAGAACCAGTGGCTTAATGTCGTGTTGTTACTGTTGGACTCCAAACGCTCTGATAACAAGAGGCAGAGGTGAGCACCCATCTCTTCCCCTCACAGCCCTCTGCTTTTTGTCTGATTGGACTTGTATAAAACCTAAGTGGAACTAAGACTAAGCCTGGTAATTGTCATGGCAATGCCCTAGATTTTCCTATCAAATCCAATCTTATTTAGAATGGGAGATGCAGAAGTGACTCCAGTAAAGTTAGAATATTTCTGCCCCTATTTAGAATATTCAGCATTAAATTCAATAGAGTTTTTCCATCAAATTTCAAACACTGAAACTTTTGAAAACAGCGGATCTCACCCAAATCAAAAAAATTTATCATTAATTGTAAAGTGCGCTTGATCACAGGGAATTATCTAGGCAATCAGCATCATGTATAGCTTTTAATGCCTCCTGTCTGCTGAATGTGAGTTCTGCATATTGATCACAAATTTGCAAATTTCTCTGCTTATGCCTCATCACTCCATTCTTTGATTGAATGTAAAATAAACGGGATTTGAAAATCATAGAGCTGGGAGGGAACTGTAGAAACCATTTTATCTGGTCCTCTGACTTTACAACTGGATGCCTAATTCACTATGAGAGTCAGGCTACCAAGGTCTTTTGTTAAAAGCATGAATGCTTGAGCATGGACAACCGCAACATCCTTCTGAGTGGCTCCCTCCCTCCTTCCTGCTCCCCTTTTTCTCCACATTGCTGTCAGAGTGATCATTCTAAACAAATCCAATCAAGTCACTTCCGTCCTCACTTAACCTTCAATGACTCCACATTTGCCTCAGGTCCAAATTCAAACTCCTTAGCCTCACCCACATTCAGTTGTGAACTGACCTGACTCTCTCTCCCTCTGCAGATTCATCTCCTAGAGCTCCCGTGTCTCAGTCTAAATGACAGTCATACAGAGTTCTAAATGGTCTAAATGTAGTTCTCCAAATGTGCCCTGTATACCACCATACATTTGCACATGCTGATCTTTCCCTCAAGATGCTCTCTCTCCCCCTGTGTAAGGAGACCCTTCCTCTATTCTTTCATTTGTGTAGTTCATATCAGGTTGTAATGAGCAGGGTAAACATTACAAATTGCAGTGCAAGGTGTGGAAAGTGGGAGAGGACTTATTGAGATAAAGGGAGAAGATCGGATGGATGGTATTTACATCCTGAAATAAAAGGTCTTCTTAACTGTTTTCATATAAAGAGCTTCAAAGTTACATATAAGACTAAGATCAAATGGGTTGAGAATGAAACTCTCTGGGCAGGTGGTGGTAGTGGTGGTATTTCAATGGCCATAATGGGAGAGAGAATAGCCTATCTATCTATCTATCTATCTATCTATCTATCTATCTATCATCTCTCTCTCTGTATCCATCTTTAGTTGGATCTCAGGTGCATTGATTTAAACTAACCACACTCCTCAGTTTATGGCCTATTATTACCATTGGTCTACACAAAGTTGCCATTTAATTTAGTTTTTTAAAAACTTTACCAAAACTCTTATGCAGATTCCTAACTCCTATTCCCCTCCTCCCACATAGCAAACTATTCTAATGTATTTAATGTGGATCCTTTTATTTGTATGTATTCTTTGGGGTCCATATATTTAAAATTTACTTTTAATGGTACTGTGTTCTATATTTCATTCTATATTTTTCTTTTTCTCATTGTGTTTTTAATATTATATGTGTTGCCATGTATATTTCAGGTCTGTGGCCTTCTAACTAGTGCAACCACCATAATTCACCTATTCACCTTCCCTTCCCCCATCCTAGATAATGAGCACCCAGATAGCCTCCAACAAACCTGTGCATCCCCCTGTATGTCCCCTTATAGATGTGTATGATAGGTACCCAGGCATGGGTTCTAGATATATGCACGCTTAATCTGGCCAAATGGTGCTATAGCTTTACCAGATTGTGCTATAGAATGTGCGCCCGTCTACATGCCCACTAGCAGAGCATGATATCCCTTCCTCTCCACAAACACTTAGTATTACCCAGCTTCCCAATATCTGCCCCTATAATGGGAGCAAAGTGATGCCTCATTTTGTTTTTATTCTTTTAAATAGACTTTGTTTTTTAGAGCAGTTTTAGGATAACAGCAAAATTGAGTGGAAAGTAAAGAGAGTTCCCATTACACCCTGTCCCACCTTCCCCCAGTCTCCTCCATTGTTCACATCTTGCGCCAGACTGGTACATTTGTTATGAACCTGTATTGACAAATAATCATGCAAAGTCCAAGTTTACATTAAGCTTCACTCTTGGTATTGTACATTCTGTAAGTTTTGACGTGTCCACCATTGTAGTGTCATACAGAATAGTTTCACTGTCCTAAAAATCCTGAGTTCTGCTGATTCATCCCTCCTCGCTCCCTAACCCCTGGCAACCAATGATCTTTTTACTATCTCTATAGCTTTGCCTTTTCCAGAATGTCGTATAGTTGGAAACATATAGTATGTAGCCTTTTCGGATTGGTTTCTTTCACTTAGTAATATGCATCTAAGATTCCTCCATGTCATTTTCATGGTTTAATTGCTCATTTGATTTTAGCTCTAAGTAATTTTCTATTGTCTGGAAATACCACAGTTTATTTATCCATTCACCCACTGAATGGTTACTTCCAAGTTATGGCAACTATGAAAAAGCTACTATAAACATCTGTGTGCATGTTTTTTGTGTTAGTTTTCAACTCATTTGGGTACATACCAAGAAGTGTTGTTGAATTGTGTGGTAAGTGTATGTTTAGTTTTGCAAGAGATCACCAAACTGTCTTCCAAAGTAGCTGTGCTGTTTTGCATTCCCACCAGCAACGAGAGATCCTGTTGCTCCACATCCTCACCAGTATTTGGTGGTGTCCGTGTTCTGGAGTTTGGCCATTCTAATAGGTGTGTGGTGGTATCTCACTATTGTTGTAATTTGCATTTCTCTAATGACGTATGATGTGGGCGCATCTTTTCATATGCTTATTTGCTATCCGTATATCTTCTTTGGTGAGGTGTCCACATCTTTTGTTCATTTTTTAATCAGGTTTTTAGTTTTTGATTGTTGAGTTTTAAGAGTTCTTTATATATTTTATATAACAGTCCTTTATTAGATGTGTCTTTTGCAAATGCTTTTTCCCAGTCTATGGCTTCTCTTCTCATTCTCTTGGTAGTGTCTTTTGCAAAGCAGAAGTTTTTAATTTTGGTGAAGTTCAGCTTATCAATTATTTCTTTCATGTATCATGCCTTTGGTATTGTATCTAAAAAGTCATCACCATACCTACGGTCATTTAGATTTTCTCCTATGTTATGTTCTAAGAGTTTTATGGTTTTGCATTTTATATTTTGTTCTATGATCCATTTGGAGTTAGTTTTTGTGAAGGGTGTAAGGTTTCTGTCTAGATTCGTTTTTTTGTGTATGGTTGTCTAGTTATTCTAGCACCATTTTTTGAATATTGTATTATAATTACATAATGTGATAAATATTGCTACACTGACAATCATATTACAATATATAAATGTATCAAAGTAACATGTGGTACACCTTACACTTACACAATGTCAAATTTATTCAATATCTTTGGATAAATACCCAGCAATGGAAAGCTGAATCATATGCTAGATCTATTCTTAATTTTCTGAGGATACTCCATACTTCTTTCCATAGTGGCTGCACCAGTTTGCACTCCCACCGGCAGTGTACAGTGTTCCCTTCTCTCCACATCCTCTCCAACACTTGTTGTTTCCTGTCTTGTTAATTATAGCCATTCTGACTGGAGTGAAGCGATATCTCATTATAGTTTTGATTTGCATTTCCCTGACAGCTAACGATGTTGAACATCTTTTCATATGCCTGTTGGCCATCTGTATATCTTCTTTGGAGAAATCTCTGTTCTGATCTTTTGCCCATTTTTTAATTGAGTTGTTGGTTTTTTTGTTGTTGCAATGTATGAGTTCTTTGTATATTTTGGATATTAACCCCTTATCTGATATATGGTCTGCAAATATCTTCTCCCAATTGTTAGGTTGTCTTTTCATTTGTTGAAAACACAAATGCATAAAGATACATGCACCCCTATGTTCACTGCAGCATTATTCACAATAGCCAAGACTTGGAAGCAACCTAGGTTCCCAGCAAGAGACGAATGAATAAAGAAGATGTGGTCTATATACATAATGGAATACTACTCAGCCATAAGAAATGATGAAATCCGGCCATTTGTGACAACATGGATGGACCTTGAGGATATTATGGTAAGTGAAATGTCAGAGGGAGAAAGTCAAATAACATGATCTCACTCATAAAGTGGAGGATAAAAACAATGACAAACAAACACATAGCAACAGTGATTGGATTGGTGGTTACCATAGGGGAAGGGAGGAGGGGGAGGGCAAAAGGGGTGATGAGGCTCACATGTGAGGTGATGGACTATAATTAGTTTTTGGGTAATGAACATGATGTAATCTACACAGAATTCAAAATATATTACGATGTAAATCTGAAAGCTATATAATGTTACAATCCAATGTTACTGCAATAAAAAATAAAATAAATTTATTCAATAAACAAAAGACTACCTTTCCTCCTTTGCTTCTTTGTTGAAGATCAGTTTACATTTATGTGTGTCTATTTCTGGGCCCTCTATTTTGTTTCATTGATCTATATGTCTGTTCTTTCGCCAATTCCACACTGTCTTGAATTCTGTAGATTTATAGTAAGTCAATGTCAGGTAGCGTTCTGACTTTGTTCTGCTTCTTCAGTATCGTGTTGGCTATTCTGGGACTTTTGCTTCTCCATATAAACTTTGAATGTTTGTTGATATCCACAAAATAACTTGCTGGGCTTTTGATTAGGATTGCGTTGAATTAATAGATCAAATTATGAAGAACTGACATCATTTTAGTTTAATTTGCCTTTCTCTGAATACTAATTAGTTAGAATACCTCTTCATATGCTTCTCAGCCTTTTGGTTTTCTTTCCTGTAAATTACTTGGTCATATCCTTGTCTATCTTCTTCTGGAGTTCCTATCTTTTTCTAGTTGCTTAGCAAGATTTCTGTGTATACTCTGCATATTGGTCCCTTGTTAGTTAAACATTTTGCAAATATCTTCTGTCTGTTAACTGTATCCATCATTTTGTTCATTGAGAAGAGATTCTTAGTTTTCCTTTAATCAAATTCATTAAGTTTTTGTCTTTATGGTTTGTGTCTTTTGAGTTTGTTAAAAAGTCTGTCCTCACTTCTAGATTACAAAGATATTGTGCTATATTTTCTTCTATTAACTTTATAGTTTTGTTTTTTACATTTAGATCTTTAATATACTTGTGACCACTTTTGGTCTAAGAGTTACTTTATTTTTCTTTAGGTAGTAAATAAGTTTTCCTAATTCTGACTCCAAGTAATTAATTCTTTCCCATTGATTTGTGGTACCACCTGAATTGGCAATTAAGTCAGACTCTGGATCTCACTCCAAGTGGGTGTTGGTCTGATTCTGAGCATTCTTTCTTGTTGCTTTGGTCTAATTGTTCTTTCAGTGCAAACCACACTTTTCTTTTTTCATAACGATGGCCTGGTATGGTGAGTTTCCCTCTTAAGTCTTCTTTTTCATTATTTAGCTATTTGTGGACATTTGTTCTATAAAATGTTTAGACCCAGTTTATCAATTCTACAAAAAATGCAACTGGCATTTTGACTGTCATTGCATTGAATTTGTGGATCAATTTGGGGATAATTATCATCTTTATAATATTAAGTCATCCCATTTAAGAATATGAATTGTCTGTCTGTTTATTTAGATCATCTTTATATCCTTCATTGAATTTTTAATTTTTCTCCATGGCAGTCTTATATAGTCTTGACTAAATTAATTCCTAGATACTGTGTATAGTGAGTGGTGCTTTATCTTTTATATTTTATATATCCCTTTGATGATTTTGTAAGTTAAAAAAATGTTTTTTGGTGAGGAAGATTGGCCCTGAGCTAACATCTGTTGCCAATTTCCTCTTTTTATTTTTTCCTCCTCAAAGCCCCAGTGCATAGTTGTATCTCCTAGTTGTAGATCATTCTAGTTCCTCTATGTGGGATGCTGCCACAGCATGGCTTGATGAGTGGTGTGTAGGTCCACATCCAGCATCTGAACTGGCAATCCCTGGGCTGGTGAAGCAGAGTGTGCACTTAACCACTACGCCACCAGGCTGGCCCCTGTAAGTTTAAAATTTTAAAGTTGATGTTCTATCTGGCAACCATGCTGAGCTGTCTGAATAGTTATGGTAATCATTTTGATTCTTTTGGCTTTTTATAGGTAGATGATCGCAAAGTTCCTCATTTTTTTTAAGCCCCCAAAATATCACAAATGTATTCTCTCGTAGTTCTGGAGGCCAGAAGTCCGAAATCAACATCACTGGACCAAAATAAAGGTGTCAGCAGGGCCAAAACCCCTCTGGAGGCTGTAGGTGAAAATCTGTTGCTTGCCTCTTCCTCTTTCCAGTAGCTGCTAGCATTCCTTGACTTGTGGTCACATCATTCCAATCTCTTCCACTGTGGTTACATTGCTTTCTCTCTTTGTGTATATATCAAATCTTCCTCTGCCAACCGCTAATAAGGATACATGTGATTGTGTTTAGGGCCCACATGTATAATCCAGGATAATCTCTCTATCTCAAAATCCCTAGCTTAATCACATCTGCAAGTCTTTGCCATATAAGGTAATATTTACAGGTTTAGGGAATAGGACCTGATATCTTTGGGGGCCCACTACACTTCCTCAATATAATAAAATATATATAATTCAGCCTCTAACCTCGCGTGTTACTTAATGAGGCAACAGTAAGCCTTTCCCACTTAAGTTAGGTACTAGGTGGGGATCATACAATTTCTACTCCTATATAACATTATTTTGAAGCTGTTACCTATTGTTATTAGACAAGAGAAAACAGTTGGAGGATATAATAATTGGAAATGAAGAGTTAGAACTCTATTTTCAGATGACACAATTATACTTCTGGAAAATCCAAAAGAATTAATAGAAATTGATCTCAAACGATAAAATAATTTAGTAATGTAGTGGCTTATAATATTAACCTTCAAAAATCAATAGTCTTCATAATAGAAACAAAAACCAATTGCAAAATATAATAGAGGAGAGGATTCCTTTTATGATATTAAAAAAAAGAACATAAGTGCCAAGGTAAAACTTGACTAGAAGTATCCAAAACCTATATGAGGAAAATACACCTGAAAGTTACAAAACTCAACAAATGGAAAAATGTGCCCTGTTTCTGGATAGAAAACTCAACACTATAGAAAATATCTGTTTTCTCTATTTTAATTTATAAATTTATGAAATGCCCAATAAGAATATCGTTGGATTCCCCCCTCTAGAGCTAGACAAGTCAATTATAAAATTTATGTGAAAGAACAAACAAGCAAGTATTGCTAAAAGCCTGAAAGAGAAGAGCAATTGGGCGAGAACAGGAGGGGTTGCAGTTACCAAATGTCACAACAAACCATAAACCCTGTATAACTAGGACAACTTGGTATTGACTCATGAATAGACAGATAGACTAATGGGGCAAAGTAGAAAAGTGAGAAGTAGACTACACTGCATATGGAAATTGAGTATACAGTAAAGACAGCATCTCAAATCAGAGGAAAAGATGTATTTTTTTTTAAAGATTGGCAACTGAGCTAACATCTGTTGCCAATCTTCTTTTTTTTTTTTCCTTCTCCCCAAAGTCCCCCAGTACATAGTTGTATATTCTAGTCGTGAGTGCCTCTGGTTGTGTTACGTGGGACGCCGCCTCAGCATGGCCTGATGAGTGGTGCCATGTCCGCGCCCAGGATCCAAACCAGTGAAACCCTGGGCCGCCACAGCAGAGCCCACGAACTTAACTATGTGGACACAGGGCTGCCCCCGAAAAGGTGCATATTTAAAAATAAATATTTTTAATAATAGAAAGTAGACTGTGTTTAGTTACATAAAGATTAGCACAGTTAAGAAAATTCAGCATAATGTTTGTCAACGGAAGTCAGCTGACAAACTATTCAAACATTATTCTTTGCTTTCTAGTTCTGGATGAGTGTCATAGATTATGGTTCCATTGTGTTTCACTTTGAACTGGAGCTGTAAACTTTTTAATAAGTAAAATTGAGATGCTGCATAGCCAGTGTTGTGCTGGTAAATGTTTGACACACATGTTAAACACATGTGTATGTGTGTATATATATGTATATTATAAATTTTACTGATATAAAGGATGTTTAGCAAGCAAATTACAAATAGTAATAAAATATAGAATACTCTCTATTGTAAACTCTGTATAGTTAATTGGTTCTCACAGGATGCTTTCCTTGATTTTTGCCAAACTCTTGTCCATAACCAACCTATGGTTTCAATTGATGAGTGTAATTCTCACATGAATGTAGGTACTTACTCTCATTTACATTAATGAATAATGTGGAAGTGAAATGACAAAGATGTATGTTGAATCCTGACTTGTCAATCAGGTGAATAACTTCTTTGCTGAATTGGATAATAGTTTTTAAGTATTGGAAGATTATTTCTCAATTTTTTGTGCTGGTCACAATGTAACAGCTACAGATATGATACACTTTTAAGATTAATCTACGTTGCTAACATTTTCTCCATCATTTTCTTAAATCTAGATCAGGGGTTGACAAAATTTCTGTAAGAGCCAGACAGGAAATACTTTAGGTTTTGGGGGCCATATGGTATCTGTTGCAACTATTCAACTCTGCCATTATAGCACGAAAGCAGCCATAGACAATATGTAAACAAATTGGTGTGGCTGTGTTCCAGTAAATTTTTATTTATAAAAACAAGTGGCTGGATTTGGCCTACTGGCCATAGTGACTGCAGTTCTACACAGTCAACAAAACAATAAATTTAGCCCTGATTTTAGCATTGCCAATTTCTGTGGTGGGAATGCTCCCACCACAGCCAATTTCACGCTATTAGTATAATGTTTAATACACAGGTGAGAAGAGATGTACAGCAGCATACCATTCTACAGAATCTCTACCATACAGATACTATAGACATAAATAACCTCAAGAGCCTTGATAATAGTAAAATATATTAAAATAATTACGAAGTGATGAGTTTTGAATATTTATTAGCTTTGCTTTTAACATGGTTTTTCTCACTGAAAGTTTATATAATCTATTTTGTAATAATCGCTGTGTTTAACAATCAGCTCACAAAATTCCTGAAAATTTAAGAATTAGCTCTTCTGAGCTGGCATAAGCCAGCTCCAGCACACCATGTGTAGCCATATGGGAATAGAGAAAATTGGATCCATTATTTGTAGCATATACCAGAATAGATTCCAAATGGATCAGAGACATAAATGTAAAAATAAAATGGAACCATGCAAGTACTAGGGAAGATGTAAATGAATTCCCCTATAAGCTAGGAGTGGGGAAAACTTTCTAAACTATGGCTTAAAATTAAGAATCATTAAGGGAAATGAGATTATATTAGTTTCATAAAATGAACTGAGAATTATTCTTTCCTTTTGCATTTTCTGGAACAGATTATATAATACGGGAATTGTGGTTTTGGAAGTTTGATAGAGTCCATTTTAAAAGCATCTGGGTCTAGAGATCTTTGGGATTGAGTTTTAACTACTAATTAAATTTCTTTAATCCTTGTGAGTCTATTTTAAATCCCCTTTTTCTTTGTGTGCCAGTTTGGCATTTTATATATTTTCCAGGAATTTATCCATTTTATCTGTTTGTTTTTTAAATCTGTAATTATTTCCCATCTTCATTTTCTGATCCATGTTTTATTTATTTTTGTCATCTCCTTTTTTTCTTATCAGTTTTATCAGAGGTTTATCTTGATAACCTTTTCGGAAACAGAGCTTTTAGTCTTGCTAATCTCCTCTACTTGAAAAAATTATTATATTGTTTCTTTTCCTTTATTATATCCTTTTTCTTCTTTGGGTTCACTTTGATGTTCTTTTTTATAACTTCTTGAGTTGGATGCTGAGAATATTCCTTTTCAACTTTTATTGTTTCCTGATACACATTTAAAGGTATATAAACGCTCTTCTAAATACTGCTATAGTTATGTCCTATACATTTTGGGTTTTCATGTTCACTCACTTCTAGATATTTCTTCATTTTGATTATAATTTCATTTTTAACCTATGAGTTATTTGGTAATATGATATTTTCAAAATATGAAACATTTAAAAAGTTTTCCTTTTATTAATTTCTAATATTATTTCATTATGTTTGGAAGGTATAATCTGTAAGATGTTGTTCCTGGTGAGTTTATTGAGACTTCCTGTAGACCTAAAATATTCATGTAAATATATGCCTGCTTCTAAAATATGTATATTTGCTACTTGCATGAACTATTATAGTATATATATTAAAAGATATATATTATACACAGCATGCCATTAGGACATACCTATCAAAGATCTGAACAATATAATTAATAGTATAAGCCTTCCAATTATAGTGTTTAGATAAAAATCTGCTGAATTTTTGTTTACTTAATACATTTCTGATAGTTGGGTGTTAAAAACCCTAACTATGTATATGTTTCTCTCTGTATGCTGTCAGTTATTATAACCTAATATTAGGTTCATATATGTTTGTGATAGTTACATCTTCTCACTCTGTTGTTTTGTTTACCTTTTACCTTAAATTCTATTTTGTCAGCTATTATGATTACTATTTGTGTGTATATGTGTGTGTGTGTGTTTTGTCTTGCACTCTTTTATTTTCAACCTTTTTTGTATCTTTTGGTTTTAAGAATGTTTCTCAGAGACAACATATTTTGGATTTTGTTTTTATTTCTTCATACCGTCAGAGAGTATTTGTCTTTTTATTTGTGAATTAACATCGTTTGCATTTTCTGTAATTGCCATTATATTAGAAGTTATTTCTCCCTGTATTTTCAATTTACTGCATTTTCTTTTTGTTTTCTGCTGGCTTAAAAAATTATTCTATTTTTGTTCAAGTGTGGCTTTCCTTAAGACCCATTCCCTGTTTACTTATTCCTATTAGTATCTTAAACTTATCAATATCTGTATATTCCTCCTAACTAGACAAATAATTTAATGAACTCATTTGTGTATATATATATTATTGTTATTGTGTGTGTACGCGCACACACACACACACACACACGTATATCCTAATGGTTCTGCTTCTCTGATTGAACTCTATTACACCCAGATACAGAAAGAGAGAAAAAAATGAAAAGGAGATAAGGAAAACTCTAAACCTAGAAACATCAGAACAAAACAAGAACATCAAAGACAAGGAAAGAATTTAAAAACCTTCCAGAGATAATGGAGAGATCATCAACTGGAGGAAGTTGAACAGTGGGCGCAAGATGACAAATAGGAAAATTGCTTTTTAAATATTAAAGGAAAATAAATTTGAACCTAGAATTTTATATCCAGCCAAATTGTCTTCCAAATATAATGACTTAAAAAATACATACGTGTGTGTGTGTATATATATATATATACACACACACACGTATGTATTTCAGGTAAGACTGAGAATGAAGTTATAATAAAAATATGTGTTGGGAGCAATATTCAATATTCAAGAAATATGGTAAAGGTGATGAAATTTCTTGGTAGAGTTTGTGTTTTTATTAAGGACCGAAGTGAGAAAAAGAACAAATTTATAAATGTATCCAAAACAACCTGGAACTAAAATTTGAGATAATATCAATATCATGGGCGTGCGGAAGGGGAATATATACGTGGCAGGAATTTGACCTTGGGGAACTGTGAGAGCTGGTTAAGCAGTCTCTGTGAGGCCATGGTCTTTATTTCCAACCCTGGAGCTTTAAAACTACAGAACAGGCAGTTGGAAAGGGAAGATGGAAGTAAAAGGGGGCGTGGTGAGAAGACAAGCTGGAACCCACAAGCACAAGCTGGAGCTTGTGAAGACAGACCAAAACTCATGTTAGTTCTTGTTGCCTCTAACCTTGATTATATGTGTTTCTTGCATAAACTGGAGCCTTTCACCACAATTACCAAACCCACACCTGGTCCAGGAGTCAGAGCAGCTTAGCGAGGATCTATAGAATATGGAGCAGTTGGATGTTCCACTGCTGCTTCACACCAATGAGGGGAGCTGGCAGGTAAGTGACAACACCCTCAAACCTTTCACAGGGATCTTGCTTATGGCCCACCCTAACTGGAAATGTACAGGAAAATTAATTTGGGGAAACGTAGTTCAGCCTAGCTAAGCTGACAGAGCACAAAGCCACTGCTCACAGGTGTTAGCACTTTTCCTTCCACCCTCCACATCTCCTAGCTTTCTTTTGTATTTTCTCTCTTCACCCTTTCCTGCTGACTTCCAGGAAAGTTTCTCAGTCTGATCTTCCAACTCGCTGATTTATTCATCCTTTATCCATCTTTCTATATATCCTTTCTATTGTTTCGTTCACTTCCGCTATTACATATTTCATACATAATACTCAATTTGATTCATTTTATGTTTTCTTGTTGTTGCTTCATATTGCTGAATCAGCCTTAACCTCTTAAGATATTCATCATCATTATTTTAATTTCTTGGTCCATCTCTTCTCATAATTCTAATTTAGATGGTTTATATTGTTGAGTTTGTTGTCTTTCTTATATAGTAGTTGTATTCCTTATATGGATTTCCCGTTATTTTGTCCCAAGAACTCTTCCTCCCCTTGGAATATCAGTTACTACACATGGTTCTGTGTTGAGAAAGGGCTATATCCCAGTCACCAGTTGATGTACCTGCAGGTGAATTAAGGTCAGGGAAGAGAACCTCAGGGGCCACAGAACTGATGGTAATCATCCCAATTTGCCCACCATCCACAAGTAACTTCTCTAGTGTGCATTTCCCATTTGAACTCTCTAGAAGCTGTCTCCATAAATTTACTCCCCTTGCCCTGGGGTTTGGAGTGGGAAGGGTACAGCGGTGAATACCCAAGAGTAACGTTGGTACACATCCACCCGTTCATCCCTTCTTACTCCCGCAGGGCTTTTGCACATCTCTCGTTGTACCCTCCTGACCCTGCAGCCGTGGCTGTTGCTGCCAACAACTGTGATTGGCAGACTGTGATTGTCCATGTGGGGAGAAGCCAGAGCAGAACAGAAAGCTGTTCTCCTTTCTCCTCTCTTCTCATGGTCATCTCTGGTTGCCTCCCTCCCAGGCTGAAGCCCGTCTCTTCTTTCCCTCCCCTTCTCGGCTCCCTCCTCTCCCCCTGCCCCCGTATAACAGTTCCTGAGATTTCAGACTCCCTGGGGAATTCTCACAGTGTTTTATTTTATTTTATTTGTTGTTATTAGTTCCTCAAATCCACGTTTCCCTCTGGCTTCTATAGTTTCTCTAGGGTTGATTTTCAGGAAGGAGCCAGTGGCCAATGTAGTTTGTCATCTTGACAGGATGAGAGAATGGTTTATAGGATGAGCAGGTGTACCACAGAAAGGGGGGAATTTGAGGCAGCAGATATATGAGTCTTAAGAAAGAAGCTAAAAATGTATACCAACAGATGCTTTTTTTCTACATTTGACTTTTTAATTTTAACTAATATGTGTGTATATATATGTATAAGTGTGTATATGTATATATATATATATATGACTTTAAAGTGAGATGATGCTGTCAGGCTTATAATGAAAACAGCAGTCTTCACCCCTTCCTACTCCAAAAATCTACTCCCTCAAAGCAACAATTTTTGATATTTTAAAAAAACTTTCTTATAATGTTTACTTCCACATTCTAAGTAAGATGCTTATATTACTATTTCTTACTTTTAAATGTTACATATTATCTTTGGCTTCCTAAAGTAGAAAATGAGGACTTAGTGCTTGTATCCTGCTGTATTTTCCCTTCCAACACGTTCTCTTCTTAGTCTAGCCTCCCAATATAGTTGCATCACTGCTTCCAATACTGAGTAGCAATATTGAGTGTTTACACTATCATGCCCATGCAAATGCTATTCATACCTGAGACATGTAGCGTGCTAAGATTATGTTTCCTTCCTTATATAGCTTTTTGTTTTCTTAGGGTTAAACGTTGCCTTTCTCCCCAGTTGTTCAGTGCTCTCTGTGCCTATCATAATTCTCTGGATACTTTCAGTAGAGTTGAAAACGAGGTAATCTATCTGATTCTTCCCCTGCCCCATTCCCATCCCTTCTGTGTGAGCTCTGCCCTCCTGCTCCACTGGAATCTGTTTAGACTTTCCCTTCGTCGGCATCTTGGGAACTTCCTTTGCCTGCCTCCCTGTGTTAGATCTCCCATTTCCTAATTTTGTATCTCCCTCTTGCTGGATTCATTCCCTTGAAAAAACCTAGTATCTTCTGGTTGCTTCGTAAGAAACAGTCTACAAGAGGTAAAAGTTCAAGTCTGCCTGTAGTGATCGTTTGTCATTCAGGCTGTCCCAAATTTTTGAACACCCCCTTCCCATCATTTAACAGTTTCCCATATGATAAATTCCACATTCTTAACAAAGAAATTTTTCAGGTTGTTTTCTGTTGTTAGATTGCAGACATGTGGTTTTGATTCCACCAGTCAGCTGCATCTGTTCCAGAGTCAGAATCTGGATCCAGAGCTGAATTACTTGGGAAGGAGTCAGGGCCTGAGGCTTCCATTTGGCAGGTGCAGATCTGGGCGAGGCAGCACAGCAGGGTCCTGGAGTCCAAGTGTGACTGCAGCACCTGATTCCGCACCTCCTGATGATGGCAGAGGCAGAGGCAGAGGTTGGAACTGGCACCTGTGACAGCAGCCTGCTGGCTTGGCGGTTTCCACTGGCTCGACGGGCAGCTCTGTGCTGCGGTGCTGGGGTGTCACTCCTCAAAGCGCAGTCCGCTTTTCCTCCCTCACTCTGTGAACTCTCTCCATCTCATAACTAGTCCTGTCGGCTTAAACTAGTGTCTTCGTCTGTGCAAGTTGCTATCATAGAATACCACAAACTGGGTGACTTAAAACCACCAAAATTTCTCACAGTTCCGGAGGCCAGAAGTCTAAGATCAGGCTGCCAGCACGGTCAAGTTCTGGTGAAGGCCCTCTTCTGGGTTGCAGATTGTGGACGTCTCCCTGTGTCCTCACACGGCGGAAGGGGCAAGGGAGATTTCTTGGGTCTCCTTTTAAGAGCGTTAATCTCATTCATAACGGCTCCGACCTCACGCCCTAATCACCTCCCACAGTCCCCCTTCTCCTAACACCTCACAGTGAGCATTAGATGAATTTGGGGGGGAAACAAACATTCAGACCACAGCAACTGACTAGAGAAACTTTTGCTGTTTTAAGCTAACCTGGTCAATATGCCTTGTATACCTAAAGATGCCTTGATTCTACCGCAAGACATAAGAGTTTGATTGAGAATAGAATTTGAATTCAGAAACCATTTTCCTCAAAAATGAGAAAGCATTTCTCCATTGCCTCTGGCTTCTAGTGTTATTGTTGAGAAGTCTGAGCTGTTCTTTTTCCTGAATCTGTATGTGATCTACTTCTTCTTGCCAAAGTTTTTTTGTTTTATCTCAAAGTAGTATTTATTCTTAATTTTTTTGTTTTTATATTATAAAATCTACAAATAGTCATATTTTAAAGAGTCAAGAGTTCTATATTTTGTCTTATGAAACACAACTGCTTCCTGACTTTGTTCCCCATTTCCTTACCATTAGAAGCAACCACTTTCATGACTGGTACATATGGATATATAATTAAATGCAATTTTAGCACTCACGAAATGAATCCCAGGAAGTATTTCAAAATCCTCACGTTTGGCTGTTATTCACCTTTTCAAGAAAGCATTATACATATAAGTGGATGACTGCCTTGTGCCTAATCAGACTTTAGGCTGTAGGGGTTAGAGATCTGATAATAGCAGTTGTTGGTGAGTTTTTGCTCCCTTCTCACTCACTTGGTGGTAGAATCTGAGCCTGGGCTGAAGTTTGAAAGTAGAAGGGGCCTCTAGTTCTAGGGGGTGACAAGTAAGAGGTCAGGTGGTTTTGGGGTCCATGAGGTTCCTGGCACCTCCTGACATGTGGAAAAGGCCAGGGAGTGAAATCTAAAGAGCTGCAGTAAGAAGCTCAGGAAGGTTGGTGTGGAGCTTCTTGGCTGAGCTGAGTGCTCAGAGATTGGAATCTCCCTCCATGGAACTTAGAAGAACCGCTATAGCCTGGGCAGGGGGTGTACTGGCAGAGGCCAGCCTCAGCTCATCACTTTGGATCCTATTTAAGGACCAGCAGAAACGGCAGCATCAGGCAGAGGAAGCCTCTTGAGGCTGTTTAGGCTTCAGCTGCAGCTTCATCTGCCTTTGGTGTACCTGCTCATTCTAAGCCAACCAGCTTCAGTAACTGCCATTAATTTCGCCAGCTTTAAGGGAGTACATCTGGCTCCAAAGTAGCAAAGTAGTGAGATGGAAACCAGCAGGATTCCCTTCTGAGACTATTTAGCATCCTGGCATTTCTACATGTGTGGAAGGGCAAGGGAATCCAAGAGATAAACTGATTTCTTACTAATATGGACATTGGGGTCTCCAGTGTGGCATCAGGGACCCTCGTCAGGCAAGGCTGGTTGTTATTCAAGAAACAACCTGTGAAATAAGATATACTGGTTACACATATTATATTTCACTAATATTGTCTCTCAACTTCTCCTGATACTAATCATCTCTGGTTACTGTTGTTATGGACTGAATCTGTGTCCCCCCAGATTCATATATTGAAATCCTAACCCCTAATGTGACAGTATTAGGGGCTGAGGCCTTTGGGAGGTGATTGGGTCATGAGGTTGACACCCTCATGAATACGATTAGCGCCTTTGTAAAAGAGACCTGAGATAGCTCTTGTCCCTTCTGCCTTGTGAGGACTCAGCAAAAAGACGACCATCTGTGAACCCAGGAAGCAGCTGTCACCTGACACCCAGTCTGTAGGCACCTTGATTTTGGACTTCCCAGCCTCCAGAATTATGAGAAATAAGTGTTTGTTGTGTAAGCCACCCAGTCTATGATATTTTTGTTATAGTAGCCTGAATGGACTAAGACCCCTGTGATTTACTTTTTTTAGCACTTGAGGATGAGAGGTTGGGGAGAGAAAGGAGTTCAAACTGGGAGGGTCTGGACCTGACATGATTTTCTGTGTCCAAAGCTCGTACCTGAAGAGGCCTCTGTTGAACCAAGGCACTTTCTACAACTCACAAAGGTAAATTTGAATCCAATTTGTATATTTCTTCTGTGCAGAATTGGACTATTTATCAAAGATAGGGAAGCAAAGGCTACCAGGTTAAAGCTGAACATGGGGGCTCAGAACTTAGTTTCTCTGAACCATAGCCAAACACAAAAAAACTCAAAAAAAAATCCACCCCAAAACCATAAAACAAAACCCCCAAACAAACAGAAATACTTGGTGCATCGTTAGATTCATACACCAGGGTGAATAACGCAGTTTTGACAAACAGTGATAAGCCTGATAGGAAACATGGAGTGATATAGGCTGCTGAAGCTTTTCAGGAAATGAAAAGAGGCAAATTAGCCCAAACCAGGCCCCACCTCTGTGACTCTCACTAAATGGCCTGTCTGCTCCATCACAGCTGTTTTCAAAATCCTGGAAATCAGTTCTCTAGCTTAATCCAAGGTGAACTGGACCCATGGAATGTTTCAGTCACACTCAATTCTGCCACAGTCATGTTTGCACAGACGTTGTGTTTGCTGTCCTGACTCCTTGGGTGATGTGGGGCTGTAGTTATGACTGTGACTAATGAAAGACACATTTGTCCCTTGTAGTTAGGGAGAAAGTGTACTCAAGAACAGTTCCATATAGTATTAAATGGAAGGTGCGGGTTGGAAATGAACAAATGGATTCCAATAAGATAAGGGAGATTATTTAAATCTGACAGCAAGTGGTTATAACTTGAAGAAATTTGAATATGGGAGGTTCTAGTCAAGCATTTTTTACCAGAAAAAGCAAATCTCTAAAGTAAGCAGAAGTAATCAGAATGCATCAACTCAAGAGAGAACGAGATATGGCACTTGGAAAGGAAAGGTAATAACGGCAATAATAATGTTCAGACTGGTTCAATAAAATGTAATGTAACATTAACAATTTCTTGGAAAAAACCCAATCAACTGCTCTTCTCTTTTTATCTATGGCTCTATATTCCATGTGAATTATTCACTGCTGTGCTTAGTCCCTTGTGTCAGTGCATCCCTGAGGAATTCTGGGGTGTTAAGTAACAATGAAAGTCAAATTTGTAATATTTTATTTAAGAATAAATGTTAATTAAGGCCTTATTTATAAACAGTTATCTGTTTGTTTTTAACCTGAATGCTTCCTCAATTTCAGCTATTGATTTTACTCCATTTAAACCTAGGATTCTCACCATGTATGTTGTAGTCTGGGACATTATGCATCTTTTTAAATTCAAAATACCCTATTCACAGAAAGTGTGATTTTTTTCCCCATCGCTTGCTAACCCGTTATCTTTTCATAGCCTCTAAGGGGTGGCTGTGTAATGTGTTACACTGAGAGAGAAATCAAGTTTGAGGCAGTTTTCTAGGCACTTCTGTTTACTCAAGCTGGGTGTCAGAACCCTAATGTAATGTTCAGCTTAGGTCTATCTGGTATCTGTATGATAATTTTGAGAGTCTTTTTAACTGAGGGCTTTATGAAGATAATAAAATAATTTTTTGAGAATATTTGAAACCAAATCCTGGAATTAAAATGAATTATCAACTTCAGCATTAATATAGACAACAAACTACAGTCATGTGTCCCTTGATGATGAGGATACATTCTGAGAATGTAGGTGTTTGGGTCATTAGGTGATTGCATCATTGCGTGAACATCATAGAATATACTTACACAAACCTAGATGGTATAGCCTATTACACACCTAGGCTACATGGTACTAATCTTATGAGACTGCTGTCATGTATGCAGTGTGTCATTGATCAAAACGTTGTTATGTGGCAGATGACTGTACAAGCTATCATAAAGTGGAATTTGATCTCAGTTTTCAGTGCTCCCTCCTCTGCTCGAGTGGCTCAGGGAATGTTTTCTGTTAGGATATTTGTTCCCCTGGGTTCCCTTTTTCCTCATCAACAATCCATGCTCTTTAATGCCTCAGGCTCTCTGTGCTGGCATGGGCCCATATTGCTGTTTTCAGATTGTTCTCTGGTGCTACGTATGTCAGGGCTAAAGTTTGCATCGTTTAGGCTTTATCAATTGTTTCTGTAGACCCTCTTGAGTGTGGAATGCTCTATAAAATACTGATGTCCTACTGTACTTGTGTACCTAGGAGAAACTATGGATTCTGTGTGTCTCTTCATTCTCTCCTTCTCATCTAAGCGTTGTCTGACTTCTCCCTTCTCTCTTCTAGCTATGGTGAGGTCCTTTTGCTGTTGTCTTGGGTGATGTGGAGGGTTCTTTTCACCTTTTGGCTGAACGAGTGTCTCCATCATGGAGTTAGGGTAAAATAGATTCCTCCATTGAGTGGTACCGAGATATTTCCTACTCAGTGTCATTAAACAACCCCCAAGCAACAGTGGCTCAGGAGTTGTATGATTCCCGTTTACAATGCATGCAAGGAAACCACTTAGACACAATGATGTGTGGTGCGGGAGTTAGGGAGAATTCCTTTCTGTTTCTTCCTCCTTTCCCTTCTTATTCCTTCCAATTACTTTGGAAAGAAGTTTGACTTACCAAGTACTGGACACAGAAGTGGTGACTTGTGAACCCATATTCCCACACATTTTCAATCTTAACTCTGCATGAGATTCATCTCTAACAGCTATTAAAAAAAATAAGAAGCTTGGGCCCCACTTCTAAATTACCGAAACAGAATCTCTGGGGATGAGACTTAAGAAGTCTATATTTAAAAAAAATCTCCACTCTTTAAAAAACACTCTAATATGCAGCCAGTTTTGAAAACCCACAGCCTGAGTGTTGCTTGCTGTGTCCATGATGTGTCAAATGCTACGTCTGATCACAGATTGTGCTGGAGTTAGTTTAGTTTGATTTAACTCTCTCTTTGATGCCCTGGCTAGAGGGACAGAATAGTGACAAGGTTAAGAGTATGAATTGTCACATCAGACTGCCAAAGTTCAAATTCTGATCCTACTCCTGTGTGTGTTTTGAGCAAGTTATTTAATCTCCCCATGTTTCAGTTTATTCATCTGTAAATAGGCATTAAAAACCTATCTCATAGCACTGTTCGGTGATTAAATGAGATGAAACACATAAAGCACTGAGAACAGCACTTGACACATAGTAAATGCTGGTGAAATATTAGCCATTACCATTTTATGATCATGATTGAATCATAGGGGTCTCCTAGAGTTTGAAAGGACTTTAAAAGATGATCTGGTCCTCAGGCAGTTGGATATTATTATGATCCCCATTTTACAGATTAGAAAGCTCAGGTTTTTAAGATGTGCCTGCTCAAGATGATTCAGGATGAAAACAACAACAATTATAAAAACAAAAACAATAACAGGTAATATCTGTTGTGTGTTTACTGCATGCCAAACACTGTATTAAGTGTTTGATGTATATTGTATCATTAACCCAGTGGTTTCAACCCTTAATGTGCATACAGAATCACCTGGGGATCTTGTTAAAACATAGACTCTGATTCCGTAGGTCTGGGTTGAGGCTCAAGATTCTACATTTTAACAAGCTTCCAGGTGATGGTGGCACTGCTGGTCCAAGGCTCACACTATGAATAACATGGGTTTAACCTGAACAATGACCCTATCTAATGGGTACTAGTTTTTGTCCACATTTTGCATATAATAAACTGAAGTTTTGAGGATAAATAACTTTCTCAGAGTCATAGAACTTGAAGCAGTAGCACTGGGGCTTGGACCAGTTGTCTCCTTTCAGAGCTCGCCTCTTTAACCGCCACACCCGACTTCATTCATGTGTATGTAACAGTGGTATCTCGGCCACTTGGATTCTCTTACTAAGCAACAGAACATAGAGAAAACACCATACATTCTCCCAAGTTTTTGTCATGTCTCTACTTAAAGCAGAGACACCTATGAAATGTTTTACATCTTTTTAATTGTACATCATACTTCCTAGCCCTTTCAGCCAGAATGATCCATCCATGCCTGTGGCTTCTCTTGCCCATAAAAGTCTTGAATTCCAGCTTGTATTAAACCTAATGCGCAGTCACTCCTGAGCTGTAACACTCACTCCCACTCTTTTTAATCCTGACCTTATTTGGTTTGAACCCATTTCACCAAGTTTAGAATTCTTGGCTCCATATACTTCATTTGGGTCATTGGCTCTCCTGTACCTTTTCTGTCTTAGCCTAGGTGGCAGACACAGAGAAGCTCTGCTTAGGCCCATTTGAAGAGAAAACTCATTGCCCAGCCTCAAGGGGTGGAGTTAACTGACACTTGCAACTCTTTACTCTTTCAGGTCTGCTTCAGATTTGGAGCCCAGGCCAGCTCTTCTGTGGCCCCTAGGCCTGGACATTTCCACTAATACTGACTCCTCTAAGTGCACTCTTTGCTCAGAGCTCCTCATTGGACTGGCAGAGACTTTGTCAGGTCAGCATCATGATCTCATGGTGTTCCATGTCCAATCCTACTTGTCCTTTTCTTTTCACAAATATTACTCCCCAGTATAGTAAACCTTCTGCACTCCTAACTCCATCTCAGCATCTGCTTCCCAGCGGTCCCAGCCAACACCTCCCACTACTCAAGTGAGAGCTCCCACTCAACCTAATCCAAGTTACCAACCCCCAACTGGTGCCTGGCGAAGCCTGGCCGGATACTCCCTAGACATCTATGACCAGGCAGGTGCTGAATTATATATAATCACTCAATAAACAGATGTATATTGAGTAACCATCATGTACTCATATCTTCATAAGCATAATCACCTCTTCTAAATGTCTGAGATAAAAAACAAATGTGGCAAATTTATATACCATGCCTCTATTTAGCCTTTGGTTTCCATGATGAATTGTTTGCCAGAGTTTAAACTTTAGCAATTACATACTACATCTTGGCATCATTGGGTGCTGCCTACGTAATTACAGTGTTATAACATAGTGAGGAAAAACAAATGCCACCAAAATAAGATAAGAAGTGACTAGCTATGTCTATAGTGAAAAAAATATAATGACCATGAGTCAGCAACATTGAACTGGAGTTCAAAAAGTAAACCACATATTGGATACAAAAAAATTAGCAGAGTAGAAGACTCTGAGAGTTTTTTGTCTGTTTGTTTGGTTTTTGGGTTTTTTTGCTAGTGTATTAATACTACACAGAATCCTTGGTTATAATTTCAAATAGGGAGACATTGTCAACATGATTTAATTTGGTGGGCTCTAGGAAAGCTCCTACCCCATTCTCATATCCATTTATCCATATGTTGAGGCTTTTGGAGTTTTTAAGGGGGGCCTCTAGGGGAGGGAATGGTAACTTTTGAGTGAGGGTCATTCCCCCAAAAGTGTAGGCCTGTGTCACTGCTTTTTGGATGTATGAGGCTGTCAGTGGAGAGGTGATGAAAGAATGTCTGTGTGTCCAGGGGACAGAATGAGATCTTTCAGTCTCTGGTGAGAGAGAAATGACTGAGAGATGGAGACAGTATCATGGAAGAAGGAAAAGACAAGTCTAGTTTTGATTAGAGGAGACTTTGGGTACCATAAAGAAGTCTGAGAAAACCTGTAGAGAGACTAGAAGTAAATCATAAAGTGGAGGGCTGGGCAGAAAGGTTTGAAAAATACATTATTAGGTCAAAAAAGGGAGATGAACTACCAAAGAAATCATGAGCTATTCTCCAGAAAATGGACTTTGCTTGATGCAGACAGGGTAAGAGGTTAGATCTAAAGTAGAATTTCTTGTCAATAAACACCGACATTATAAATTAACAAAGGAGGTTGTGAAATTCACATTCATTGAAGATAGCTCCAGGATGGCCTTATGTGAAAGTGAGAAAACAAGAAATAACCAATTTTAAAGACCTTTTAGCCTCATGATTCTCTGATTTATGGAAAATTAACATCTTTACTTTTTCTCCTTCACCTACAGTCTGACGCACATGCAGCAAAGGTATGAGCCTAACATTTTCTGAATAAATAGCCTAGAAACCCACCAGCGCACACACACAGCGAGGTGACTCTGTCACCCATGGAGCAGCTAAAATGACATCAATAAATCATAAAATATGCCCAAGAGGGCATTATAAATCATTTAGAGTTGCTATTAATATTTTAGACACGTTCATTTTTAGCAGTGTATTAAATTTTAGTGTTTGCATTCCATTTTAATTCGGCACTTGATAATTGAAATATGAGGCTTTTGAAAAAGTGATTTTGGACTATTTTTTGCTAATCATTTAAGGATTAAATAGAACAAGGGAACTGATTGTTGCTAGCTTCATTTTCTCTAAAATTCCTGCCTGGCATTTTGGACACTGGTTCTCTTGGAGTGCAGTAGGGTGATAAAAATTGGTCTTCATTAGTGAGACTGATGATAATTTCTCTTCCTGGCTATGGACCTCTCACATCTCAGGAATGTGGCGGTGTGGTGGCTAGTAAGGTGACCAATTCTTCCTGGGTCGTCCAGGACTTTCCTAGTTTTGGCACTGAAAGCCTCAAGTTCCAGGAACATGACAGTCCAGGTCAAACTGGGATGGTTGGTTACTCAGGCTGGTCCCAAAATTCCAAAGAATATTCTTTGGCCCTACTGGCCCCAGGAAAAACGTTGAATTTCAACACCTTCATCTTTACTGCCTTCTTTCTTTCTGTGACCTGTAGGCCCCCCAACTCTTGACTTCTTTAGTGGCTTTATGCTTTCTTTAGTTGGTTAGTCCTGCTGGACTATCCCACTGGGGGTATGCACTTTTTCCATATTATTAAAAGCATCCCAAGTTATTTAAAAAAGTTGCTCTTTACTGAGAATCTGTTTTGTGCCCAGTAGTGTGCTTAGGATTTTATATTACAATATCATGGGTCTTTGCGAAAACCCCGTGAGGATGCTATTGTTTATTACTCCTACTGCTTATAAGGAAACTTAGGTTCAGAAGGTTAAGAACTTAAGGAAAGATCTCAGAACTGGTCTTTGGAAGCTATCTTTATTGTAAAGCCTGTGGGTTTTTCTTAATCGAACTTGATCCCCTTAGGAACTTGCCTGCTAATACTTACAACTTCAGTGAATGGATCTCTACTAATAGATGCTTATATGTTTGTGATAACTCATACTTCATGAGTTATGACTTATTAGCCACCTCTTTCTAGAGTAGCCATTTTCTTTTAAGCACTAAGAGGCCATTCAGGTAGCTGACTTCAGGGGACCAGTGGTGTCTCAGAATAGGGCTACACAGACCAATTGGCTTCACTTTTCCTAGAGTTGGTGAGGATTAGAGACTGTGTCTGCCAGGACTCTTGATAGTGAGTGACACAAACTCAGCTCCAACTGGACGCAGGAGAAGAATGTGCTTACTGAATGGCATAAATGAAAGGTGTGGGGGTACCTCTGCCTTCAGGTGTGGCTGACTCAGGTACTAAACAGCTTCATCAGGACATTGTGTCTCTCCATCTCTCAGTTCTGCTTCCCTGTGTGTTGGCGCTATTCCAGGCAGCCTTCTTTGTCACGGTGATTCCCAGGATCTTTTGGCTTAGAGCCTCTTGGTTTATCAACCTCAGGAAAATCCCGGAATTTAGTCAATGAGACTGATTTAAGTCATGTGTCTCTCTGAATCAATCGCTGTGGCCAGGGATGTGGAATACTCTGTTTGCCTAAGCCCTAGTCACATTCCACGCTTAGATTTGAGGATGGGGATGCAGTCAGACTCATCTGAATCACATGTAAGTGGGAGAGGCATGCCTCATCAAAGGAAGATTGAGGAGCTGGCCCCGTGGCTGAGTGTTTAAGTTCACGCGCTCCCAGAGTTTCGCCAGTTCTGATCCTGGGCACGGACATGGGACTGCTCATCAAGCCATGCTGAGGCGGTATCCCACATGCCACAACTAGAAAGACCCACAACTAAAAATACACAGCTTTGTACTGGGGGCCTTGGGAAAAAAAGGAAAAATAAAACCTTGGAAAAAAAAAAAAAGGAAGATTGAGGTTTATTACCAGAAGAGGTGGGAGAAATGGATTCTGAGCAGGTAAGAAGTAGAGATGGACACTTGAAATAGCTAGTTAAGTTGAGTTGCTTTGAAGATGAAATGAGAAAATATAAAAGCATTTTATAAACTAAAAAGTACTGTGCAATTTAAAAAAAAATGCTCTTCTTTTATTAATTGATGTACTGCTCCACTCAGAGTCTAGAAATGAAAGGCTTTAAAAGCCTGCACTTTGATTTGATTAGTAGATCATTCAATATAAACCCATGCAAATGCAACCAGCATAGGCTTCCTGGGGGAGCACAGCTGTGGCATGTTCTTTTTTACCTGTTGACCTCATGGTGGAGAGACTTGTGCAGGGGGTCAGGAGAGGTAAGAGGGGATGGGTAGTCTTGCATATCTTGAAAGGTCTATGATCAACTAACGTGCTTTCCCCTCTTCAAACCTCATACTTTATTTTAAAAAGTAAATATTAATTTTCACCATACAAATAAAGTTTATATACAGTTTAACATAGGTGTGATATGGTAGGTTCATCACAGAAGCATCAACTTTAAATGATTGCTACCTAATCTAATTCTATTTTTACCCCTTTTGTTTCTTGGAGAGAACTTTTGTTTCCTCTCAGTATTTCTGCTGTTTAGAAACCTATACAGCTACTCCCGTGACTCAGGAAATTTCTGCTCGGATGTCAAAGCCCAGGAAGGCAATTTTTCTCCAATTTTATTACCTTCTTGGAACTCCGCAGGAAGAAGGCAAGGTGTGCCCATGTACCCTGAGCATTCCCATGGCCTTTTCGGCTCGCTCTGCCTTTCCTGAATCTCATTTGGCTCAGAGAATAAAAACCCCTTAGGCCACTTGGTTCAGCTATCAGGAGAGAAAATATCTGAACAATGCTTCCTTCTCCCTTTCAAATCCCATTTATTCGTCTCCTTCACATTAAATGCTCTTCTCCGCTGAGAGTGTGCTTTAATTAAACCTAGAAACACTTAGACATGGAAAAACCTAGACTCCCAAAAAGGCACATACAGCAAAGTGCATGAATATATACATATAATTATAACTTTTATGGATATTTTATTATAGAAAAGTTTGTTCATAAAAATTTTTAAAAAACAAGTAAAAAGAAGATTTAAAAATCTCCTATATTCCACCATTCAGATATTAGCACTATGAACATTGTGGAGCCTATTCTTTTAGTTTTTAGGGGAGGAAGGAGAGCCTGGCATTTGCATATTTTTCTTCATTTGTAAAAATGAGATCATGTTAAAAAACTCATTTATAATCTTTTTGCACATAACAGTATCTGATTGATTTTCTTTTCTACAACAGTCTATTTCTTAAAGGAGTTAGGTCTTATTTCTTTTTCTATTTAAACATATACTTTTCAATATTCTTGAACAGAGTAGCAATTGCTAAATAGAAATGTATAGAGGTTTTTGTCTTTGCATTAATGTGTTGCTGCCCCTGCCAAGAGAGATGTTTGCATTTTAATATTGCTTTTCTGTAGATGCCTTAGTGCAAGGAAATAAATCTAACAATTGGTCCCATGGGGACATTTTAAAACAGAGTTCACTCATTATTTTCATCATGACACATAGTCTGTCCATCCATTTGCCCATAATAGTGACCCCACTCTAAAGAGAAACTTAGCCCTTCTTCCCCGATGAGTGTTTGTAGAGGGAAGGGAGGAATCAGACTCAGTATTCATTTTAAATGGCATTGATTAAAGATCTGCCTGCTTATGATTGGCCTATTGTATCAATGTCAACTGCACCTTTGAACACATTCATGACTGGTATACCAGTTAGCCACAATCATGTTTTAAAGTGTGTGCTCCTCTATTCAATTGTCTGTGGCTCACAATAATGTTAGATTTTGGAAAAGGAACAAGGAGATATCCCACTGTTAGCATATTTCTGTTACTTATGTTTGTCAGAACATTCCTTTATGAACTAACATATATTTTTCCTGTGCCGATATCTTTGTACGGTGGAAAATGGCATTTCACCAGCTGGACAGAAGCATCCCACTTTAGAATCGAGGAAATATGATATTTAACTTGGGTAAAATAATGCCAGGGAGGGCGTTTGGAGGAAGGAAAGTTGCTGACTGGAAGGATTGGAAATGCCAGATATTGTCAGATTGAAAGTGGGCCAGAGGCTAACTTCTTTTTTTTTTTTGAGGAAGATTAGCCCTGAGCTAACATCTGCTGCCAATTCTTCTCTTTTTCTGAGGAATACTGGCCCTGAGCTAACATCTGTGCCCATCTTCCTCTACTTTATATGTGGGATGCCTACCACAGCGTGGCTTGCCAAGCGGTGCCATGTCCAAACCCGGGATCCGAACTGGCGAACCCCGGGCCACTGAAGCAGAACATGCACAGTTAACTGCTGCGCCACTGGATCGGCCCCAGAAGGCTAACTTCTAAGAACCGAGGATGAGCCTGGACCTTTGATCAGAGCAGAGTAGTGGGGTAGGAACCAGACTGCCCTTTGGGAAGAACTTTTATCTGAATGCTCCTTTACATGCCAGGCAATTTGCTTATGGCATCTCATGGGTTGCAGAGGCCATAGCAAAGCAGGATCTGAGGTTCAGGCAAGGTTTCCAGAGGTGAACATTAGCAATAGGTCTGTTCCCACCTCATACAAAAAGCTGCAAGTGTGCTAATTGCTAACGTCGGGGGTGAGCCTCATCTGGGACCAGCAGGTGGAAACTTAGGGCAGCAAGCAGTTAAATAATGCTCCCCTGGAGAGTGCAAGCTCAGAACAAAAGGTCATACTAACATTACCCCTGACACATCCAACAAGTCCTAGAAGGGATAAAGGTAAGTGACACCAAGGGCATGGAAGCAAGGGCAAGCCAGAGACATTTTAAGAACTTGTGTTTCAGCATAAGCATCATGTGTGGTAGGCAGTGGTAGGAGGAGAGATTGAAAAGGCAGATGGGACCCCATGGAGGATTTTACGTGTGGAAGAGTTTGGATGTGTTCTGTGGGTGATGGGAAAACTGTGGACGGGTTAAAGCAGAGGTGTGACCAAATCACTCTTGCCGTGGTCGATTATTAAGGCGGGAATGTGGGGAACTGGAAAGCTGGAGAGGATTCATATGAAAGGCAGGGGGACCCATTGCAAGGGCAATAAGGACAGAAGGATAGATATTTGTTGCAGCACTATTTACAGGGGCAAAACTCTTGAAACAACCTAAATAGCAACCAATAGGAACGGAGCTGTGCAGTCATGAAAGAAAAAAGTAGCTCTCTCGACGTACTGATACGGAATAGTCTCCAAGATATGTTAAGTGAAAAGAATCAGATGCAGAATAGTATGTACAATATTCTAAATATTTGAATGAAATAAGGGAAAAATAAAAATATATGTTTACATATGCATAAAATCTAGTGTCAGGGTTAGCTTTGGAGGGAACCTGGGATGGAAAAGGGGCTTAGGATTCACCATATGGTCTTTTATATTATTTGAATATTTTCCATGTGCAAAAATTACAACTTTTAAAATCTTATTTCAAGTAATGCAAATCAAAACTACACTAAGATATCACCTTTCACCTGTTAAAATGGCTATAATCACTGAGACTAAAAATAGCAAATGTTGGAGAGTGTGTGGAGAAAAGGAAATCCTCATGCAGTGCTGGTGGGAAGGCAAACTGGTGCAGCCACTATGGAAAACAGTATGGAGATTCCTCAAAAAACTAAAAATAGAACTACCGCATAACCCAGCTATCTTACTACTGGGTACCTACCCAAACAACTTGAAGTCAACAATCCAAAGTAACATATGCACCCCTGTGTTCGTTGCAGCACTATTCACAATAGCCAAGACATGGAAACAATCCAAGTGCCCATGAACTAATGATTGGATAAAGAAGATGTGGTATATATATATACAATGGAATACTACTCAGCCATCAAAAAAGACAAAATCATCCCATTTGCAATAACATAGATGGACCTGGAAGGAATTATGCTAAGCGAAATAAGCCAGACTGAGAAAGATAAACATCAGATGATTTCACTCATATGTGGAATATAAACAAACACATGGACAAAGAAAACAGTTCAGTGGTTACCAGGGGAAGGGGGTTGCGGGGTGGGCACAGGGAGTGAAGGGGAGCACTTATGTAATGACAGTCAAGAAATAATGTACAACTGAAATTTCACAATGATGTAAACCATTATGAACTCAATAAAAAAATTTGAAAAAAGACAAACATTTCAAAGTCTTATGAAATAACCAATATGAGAGAGGACTTTTGGAAGGTAGTGGTTCCAAGATAGAGTTTCCCTGAAATCAAATCTCTTAATCACAGCTACTTTGGTTTCTCCTTTAGTCTACAGCAGCTTGAACCATTTTCTTGGTGGCAATAGCATCTCCACTTTATCCTCCATCCGTTTTCTGGCCCAGGTGGGAAATGGCTCGTGAGAACGGGAAATTAGAGGAGCAAATTGGGACGGTGGGCATCCTTGGAAACTCTTCCCCCGTTAACTGAGAATTCTCTGCCATGACATAGAATTCCACCTCCTCTCTTCCTTAGCCACACAAGCCAGTTTTATGGAGATAAGAATAGGAATAATTTTTAGGTGGCACCGTGTTTTGGATGCCAGTATTTGATGAATAATACAAATTTTATTTAAAAACAGTTGTTATGACAACTGCAGTGAACGCTGGGATTGCATGTTGTTATGGAAAGAAGTGTCCTCTCCCTCCAAGCCCTCAGCCCACACCTTCAAACCAAGGTTAGTTCTTTGGTGGTTTTTAAAATTTTAACTTCTAGATATAATATGTAAATATAAAACCAAGCTGAGATCTCACTCCCAGTGGGGTATTCATGAGCTTGCCTTTCGTCCAAGATACTTCAGTTTTCTCATGTTGTTTTAAAGCTTTGAAGGAAAAAAAAAATACTAGAACTCTGTGGTATAGATTTTTCAGTCTCCCTGAAGCACCCACAATTGTTTTTTTCTCTCCCCTTTTGAATCCAGAGAAACAAGTCCTTTTTTTCTTAATATAGTTTTATTCATACATCATTAAACTGATTTACCATATTATGCCCCAGTGTAGGTTTAGCAATCATGGCTTTCTCTCATCGAGAGAATGAAACAATTATTCAGAGTCTACTATAATAAAGGGATTTTGCCCAATTCTGAACATACACACCACTGGGGATTTTACTAAAATCCCTGATTTTATTAAAGTTCACATAGCGGGTATGGAGGGATAGAAATTAAGTAAATTATAAATGCAACAAATGAAATGTTAACTGTAAAGTAGGAGAGTGTGGCCCTTAGGACTCAGTTGGCTAACAAAACATTTCTGAGGAGTAGTTTTTACCTGGGGTTTCATCAGTCCTTATTTTACTTTGGAAAGCACATGTTGTTGGGTGGGTTTGCTCTGAGTTTTGGAAGTCCCTGATTCCAAGTTTGCTCTCTTAAAACACATACACAAGTTTTGTTTCCTTTAATAAATGCTAGAATTTTAAATATTCTGTGGTTTTTCTCTACCATGACAAAGAGAAGAATAAAAAGTGATTATCCACTAATGATTGGCACTCAAAGGCAGGATCACACAGGATAATGAGCCGGCCATACACTGCACAGTTTGGAGATTAGTAAACAAGAGGCCATTATTGCCTCCGGTGAGAAACCACCTGGAAGTTGAGATGGTGGCACGTCCTAATCAGAAAGATAAATGACCAGCTGCAAAGCTAAAAGCTCACCATTCAAGGAGTGTCCTTCATATATTTGAAAGCATCTGGAAAATAACTCGAATCGGCATTAACTACAAACTCATTTGCAAGGCTTGGCAACATCTCTCCACTTGGCACCTCCCTAATCACTCATCTTGTGGGCCCAAAGTGTGAGGGCTGTGCTCATAAAAACACAAAGCAAAACTGAAAACCAGCAGGGTTTTACCACATGGATGCTTGCCAGTGGACACAGAGACACACTGAAGGAACTAGAATTTTCAGACAGTCTGTATGTGCCCTTTTCCTGCTCTTTAAGACCAATCTATTTCCAACCATCCTTTGGCTGTTTGTTTTGTTTTAAAGACAATCTTTTTTAGAGCAGTTTAGGTTCACAGCAAAACTGAGAGGGAGGTACAGAGATTTCCCACATACCACCTGCCCCTACACATGCATTACCTCCCTCATTATCATCATCCCCCGCCTGAGTGGTATATTTGTCATAATTGATGAACCTACATTGACACATCGTAATTACCCAAAGTCCATAGTTTACATTGGGATTCGCTCTTGGTGTTGTACACTGTATGGGTTTGGAAAATGTATGATGACATAGATCCACTATTACAGTATCACAGAGTAGTTTCACTGCCCTAAAAATCCTCTGAGCTCTCCTGTTCATCCTTCCCTTCCCCCTAATTTCTGGCAACCACTGATTTTTTCCTGTCTCCATAGTTTGCCTTTTCCAGATTATCATATAGTTGGAATCATAGGCTTTTCAGATTGGTTTCTTTTACTTAATTTACTTTCTTTTACTTACGTTAATATTCATTTAAGTTTTCCATGTCTTTTCATGGTTTGATAACTCATTTCTTTTTAGTACCGAATAATATTCCATTGTCTGGATGTACCAGAGTTTATTGACCCATTCACCTACTGAAGGACGTCTTGATGGCTTCCAAGTTTTGGCAATTATGAATAAAGCTGTTACACACATCCTTGTGCAGGTTTTTGCGGGGACATAAGTTTTCAACTCCTTTGGATAAATAGCACTGAGTGTGATTGCTGGATCATGTTGTAAGAGTATGTCTAGTTTTGTAAGGAACCACCAAACTGTATTCCAATGTGACTGTACCATTCTGCATTCCCACTAGCAATGAATGAGAGTTCCTATTGTTCCACATCCTGACCAGCATTTGGTGTTGTCACTGTTCTGGATTTTGCTCATTCTAATAGGTGAGTAGTGGTATCTCATTGTTTTAATTTGCAAATTTATAATTTGCATATACTATAGAGCATCTTTTCATATGATTATTTGCCATTGACATATCTTTTTTATTGAGGTATCTGTTAAAGTCTTTGGCCAATATATATATTTTTAATTGGGTTGTTTGCTTTCTTATTGTTGAGAGTTATTTTAACCTTTTCTTTTTGAGAAGGAACCAAGTGAGAGGACTTTTCTAATATTCAAAATGAAAATGAAAATGCAATATCGGTATTTCTGTGAATTAATCACAATTTATTTTAAAAGACTTTGTTAGAAATGGCAGTACATGTGATACCTGATATTCTCTAGATGCTTTTAGAGTAAAAATTATAGATTCACAGTGAACTCAGATGCATGCTTTCAAAATGTTCCTTACAATGAGGGCCTAACCAAAATTGGCAATATATTGGAGAAGACCTTCACATATATTGGAGAAAAATGCCCCACTAAAAATGTTGGGACTATCCTTCCCATGGGAGGGCAACATGCTAAGGAGCCCATATTATGTTCTATTGACTCTTTGAGCTCATCAAACAATGATATGAATAATGGGTCCTAAGATGTTCCTCTATCTAGGGTTTAATGTCCAAAGTAGAAGGCAGGACCCCCTTAGCACCTAGCACAGAACTTTGCACCATGTATTGTTCAGCAATTCCAGAAGATAATCAGCTCTAATGGTCGTCTGTGCTTTAAATTTATTTGAGACTTGGGTTATGTAGTTTCCCAAACTCAGGACCCATGTTGAGTACATTTTAGCAAGTGACAAATGAAATTGTTGGATGACATGGATGGCTTTATATGTGAAAAGTGCTAATAGAAAATTCATTAACTAGGAGAACTTAATCCATCAAAAGCCTCTAGAGATCACATGATGAGGCTTCCAGCACATGGCAAGGACCCAATGACTTGAAAGTAAGTGACAATACTCACTCAGGAATAGTTTCATTGCTTGTCAGACTGAATGAATTGAATATGTGGCCAACAAATGCCTGCTTTATATTTTAGAATCAGTTTTTACTGATGGACAATATTGACTCCTTCCAAAGCAGTCACAACAATCCCATGGCAGTCTTAGCTTCTGATCATAATGTATATGAGATGAGAATTGCTAAGAGCTGAAGAAAACCCACCTGCGTTAGGTAAGAACTAGGGTTCTTGGTGCTGTAGAGTCAAATCTGACTCCTAGTGACCTTGTGTATAGCAGAGTGGAATCCTGCCCAGTCTTTTTTTGGGGGGGGGGGGGCATCCTCTCATCTTCTGGTACTGTATCAGACAATGCTCCATTGCTATTCACAGGGTTTTCATGGCCAATTTTTTGGGAAGTGAGTGGCCAGGTCCTTCTTCCTAGTCTGTCAATTTGGAAGCTCCACTGAAACCTGTCTGCCATGCTGGTGTTAGAAATACCAGTGGCATAGCTTTCAACATCACAGGAACACACAGATGCCACAGTATGATAACTGACAGATGCATGGTGTGGTTCTCTGACTGGGAAACAAACCCGAACTGTGGCAGTGAAAGTGCCAAATCTTAACCACTAGACCACCAGGGCTGTCCAGGAACTAGGAAGCTTGGGAAAAATATTTTAATTTATATATGTAAATTCCAAACACAGTATTTCCTCCCTTGAACACACTTTTCATAACTTCCCAATTAAAATATATAAAAGAAAGGGATGAAGCACAAATATGGAAAGTTGAGATACACTTAGTATCTAAACCCCATAAAGATACTTCCATTTAATCTAATATTACTTTCTCTTTTTGGACTCAGAAATTTATCTGCCTGGGTTCAGCTATCCCCTGAAGAAATGATAACCTTGCTTAAGTTCATAGAAAAGCAATAGCCTGAGCTGAGTCAGAGAGAATAGAGGTTCACACCAGGGGAGACTTCAGTTCTACACCTGACAGCTGGAGTGGCTCAGATGTGGTCCATGAGCTTGCTTTACTCTATTTGAATAAAGAGACCTTGCTTCTTGATTTGAAGATGAAGAGTTTAACTTGTGATGTGGACAGGGCAGATGCCTAGGGGAGTGCTGGGTGACATTGAAGAAGGACAGAAGCAATTGATCTTGCTTTGTTCAAGGTGGTACTAAATGATTTCCCAACCATTTCTGTAGAGACCATCTCCCAAGTGATGGTAATCTAATTGAGTCCAGGGACCCAGACAATGGCTCCCTAGGGTTCTCAAAAAGGTAGAAAAGAATGAGTGCCATTCAGTCCCTAAAGCCAGGCTTGGCTTGTTTTGTGAGTGCCAGCTGGGCACTGACTCTAGTTCAAGTTCCATACTAAGGCTGTCACTGGTATAGTGACCTGGTAGTTGACCTGACTAAAAAGGTCGCTTTATTAGACTTGAAAACGTTGAGTAAGATTAGAACACAACAGTGGAACCACCAGTCCCTTTACATTGTGGATAATACAACCATGAAACTTGTTATCCCAAGGGGAAAGAAATTGGGAGTATAAAGATTTATTAGGAAGCTCTAGATAATTCAGAATAACAGAGCTAAATGTGTTAGGGGAACTAAGATTTTGGTGGTAGAGGAGACATACCTTTTGCCTCTCTAACACAGGGGAAGCAATCTTTTCTTTCTACAGAGTGTTCCTTGGAGTTGACAGTCTTCTGGGTTATATCGTTTCCTGAGCTGGGTGGTAGGAATGGCCATTTGACCCGCTGGCTCTGACATCAGACTGACAGTGATGCTGCCACAGAGTTATGGATTAGATAGATTTGGGGAATTGGAGGAGGGTCTCACTCTACGGGCCACAGTGACCCCACAGCATCTTTTCCCCATAGTTGGTAGCAGGGCTCTAGTTTCTCTGGGATCTCTTTGCACAGGGGAGATGCCCTACAGAGTCCAGACCTGAGCATGATCCCTTCTCTCTATACCCAGAAGGTGTGACTGGGAGTGCTGATAAGCAAGAAGCATCTCAACAAAGCATGATGGGATTGAGGGTCCTGAGCGAGGCCTGAGGCTGGGGTCCAACTCCCTTCTCACATGGTCTCTTCCCATTTGCTTTAAACTCCAGCGGAGGCATGAAGCCCTCACTGCCTCCTCTGTTCACATGTACAGAACTGGGCCACAACACAATTCTGTCCTCCCCTCCCTTTCCTCAAACACAAGAGTTTAAGTAATCAGACTAACTTTCCTAGTAATGTAGGTCTTTATCTCTCTGCTCAGGCGCCTGTTCTGGGGACAGTCGGGGGGAATGAGTGACTATAAAAGTCTCGGAACAGGCTCCAGCAGCACTGCTGGTAGGAGGCCCATGGCAGCAAGCGGTCACCCTTGGACTCTGAGTCACTTCTTTTTATTTAAGGTTCCTGGGATATTAAAAAGTGAAAACTTGCCAAAATAGTGGCACATTTGCGTTACATCACGCAGATCAATGCTTTTAACATCAGAAACCCCACAAAGACTCTCTGTATAATATCATTTGGGGAAAAGGTTAAAAGTCTACATGTGGGGCCCCTGGTAAGAGTGAGACCTGAGCTACCTGGCCTGGATCCCCCTGTGACAGAAATGAGCAACTAGACGGTAGGGCCGAGACCAGGTGGTTTGTGAACACTTAGAAGAGGAATCAGTGATGATCTAGAGTTGACTGCAAGTAACAATGTCCTGAAAAATAATATCTTAAGCAAGATAGTTAATATCTCTCTCACATAGAAGAAACCTGGAGATAAGGCAATCCAAGGCTAGTATGGCAGCAACAGTGTCAGGAAGCTGCACTTGTTTTGCTGTGCTCTGTGTGTGGCTTCTATTCTCAAGGCCACCTCACAGTCCAAGATGGCTGCTTGGGTCTAGCCATTATATCCTCATTCCAGCAACAGGATGAAGAAGGTGAGAAGAAATATGTACAAAAAGATTTCACGGACTTAGTTCACAACACTTTTTCATTCAACTCATTGGCCAAAACTAGTTATATTCTAAGCTGACTGAAAGGGAAGCTGGGAAATTATCTTTTAGCTAGATAGCAATGTATCCTGCTTACAAAAATTCAGAGTTTTACAAGTGAGTAGGGGCGAGTAGATTTGCAGAGGCTATTAGAGGTGTCTGCCACAACCAGGTAACCCCCATGTCCCCTTGTCTCATGAACTTGTGGATTAAAGTTTTCTTTCATTTTTTGTTTCTGAGTTTATTGGATCAAAAGTCCCCACCATCAGATGACCAGGCATTGGCCCTTCCTCATTCCAGTCTCACATTTACCTCCCCTCACTGCCTGGACATCTAGCATCCCTGTGCTCTGGTTGTTTTCTCTGTGCGCTTCTCAATAATTGTTTGCTGCTGGTCTGATTGCCAGCGTATAGATAGAAACTTAGTCTATAAAGCCTGGCGTATTAGAAATGGGATGTTACAGTATTCTATGTACCCATTTGCTAACGGAATTCAACTTTGGGGCTTTTTTGAGAACACTGCCCCAGAGACCTTACCTAGTACCAGCAATTCAAGTGGGCTCCCTGATGCGGAACAAACGCATATTTTCTTCTGCCTCACCTGCTTTCATGCCCCCTGCAACCAGGAGCCCGTGCTGTGGATGACGTCTGTCTCACTGATCCCTGCTTCGTTTGTGGATATAGTCCTCGCTGGTGTTCATCATCTCATGCACTTCTAGGACTTCAGAGGCTGCCAGCTAGCGCGGTGGGATCATCCGTTGTTTCATGGTGTGATTGTTTTGGGGGAATATCTAGTTTTCAAGGTAAAAGTTCCGTGCAATTTCTAGTCTCTACTGATTTCAATAGAATCAGTTTAACCACATAGCTCTTTTCATCCTAGTATGTTTGGAGACCAGCAGGGAGCTGGATCTGGAAGAAATAAAGGACCGGATGAGAAGCGTGCAGAGTCAGGGCCAGAGGGAAGGGATCTGGAAGGTTGCATTCTCTTTGGAGAAGTAGGACTGACTGCCAAGCATGGTTGCTCGAATGCCCTGGAGGTGGGAGGGACCAGTCTGATGACTAGCTGCCAGGTACGAATCTGAGCCTCAGCTCCAGAAAAGCCAGGACTTCTGCTGGATCTGTCCTTACATCTCACTCACCCTCTTGCCCTCCAATGTGATTTCTTTAATGACAGAGAAAGAGGTAGAATTTTAGTTTTACTTCTGGGAATGTCACAAAAATTTGAGTATGCCCAATGTTATCTGTCAGTGTGATAGGCCAAAAAATTGAGAATGATGGGATTAGAGAATTGAGGTCATCTTTATTTGGACTTCATCAAGGCTTTTGATCAGTTTACCCAAGATATTCTTGAATTTGAGAGAAAAAATGTAGTACATTTGTACCTGATTGAATTAGCATACCCAATGGGTGCTGATTGATGGAGGTGAGAGTCTAGTGGATGTCACTAGGCTCTGTCCTTGCCTAAAGAAGATATAGAAGGCATGCTAATCAAGTTTTCAGGTGACATTAAATTGGCAGTGATAGCTAATATGATAGATAACAGGTTAGAGAGAATTAGGATCCCAAAACACCTCATCAATCTGAAATGATGAAGTGAACTTAACAACAGGAAAGGTAGTGAGGCATAAATGTGATACCCTCTCTGGAGTCCAAACTACCAACCTCACACTTACATGTTGAAGGAGACATGCTTAGGTCCACCATATTTGAGCAGGATTTGAACTGTCATTCATTCATTCAACAAATATTTTTCAAGCTCCTTCTTTGCTCAGCCCTGGGGATTTGATGGTGAACAAGACAGATATAATTCCTTTCCTTATGTAAACAATTAAATAAGAAATAAAAATAAAGGATGACACACGCGATGGTAGAATAAAAACAGCATCCTAGGGAATGCATAGCTTTAACATTCAGGAAAGTTCACCTTGAAAAAGTGACACTAAAGCTGAAATCTGCAGGATGAGTGGGAGCTGGCTTACCAGACAATGGGGTGAGAAAGAATGCTGCAGTAAGGAAACAGCATGTGCAATGGCCGGGAGGTAAAATGACATAAAGCATTGAAGGAATGGAGGAGGTTCATTAAGACTGTGTCACAAAGGGTGGGAGAAATAATGTGAGAAGAAATTGGACAGGGAGGACTGGGATAGGTCTGGAAGGGTTTTGCAAGTCACTTAAAGAGCTTGGATAGTATTTTTGTGGGATGGGAAACTATGAAAAATTCTTAAGCAAAGAAGTGACTTAATCAGATTTTCATATTGGAAGGTCCCCAGTGGTTTCAGTGTAGAGAAGGGAAGAGGCAGGAGGGAGCACAACTAGGCGCCTGGTGACCCGTTAGGAGGCTGTTGGAATGAGCGAGGTGAGAGACATTGGTGGCCTCCACTAGTGACAGTGCAGGTGGAAAGCAGTGGGCAGAGCTGAAAAATATATAGAAGAGGAATCAAGGATTTGGTGATGATTTGGAGGTGGGGACAGCAGAGGATTCAAGAGTGACTCTCAGGCATCTGTGTTGGGACAACTGAGTGGAGAGTGAAACCATTTTTTGATTTGGGGGAACAGGAGGAGGGGAGTATATTTGGGAGAGAAGGTCATGTGTTTGGTTTTGGATATGTTGAGTTTGAGGCGATCAGGTGTTTCCAAGTGGTGATGTCTAGCAGGTAGTTGGATATAAATCTAGAACCCCAGAGAGAGATTTGGGCTAAAGATACAGATTTGGGAACAAACTCAATGAGCCAACAAAAATAGTGAATTCCATCTTTCGCCATATTCATTAAAGTAGGGAGCCTAGAATAAAGGAAATAGTAGTTCTGACTGGAGTTCAAGATGGCACAAGGGCCAAGGGCTCTGGCCCTGGTTAATCCTGGCTCTGCTCCATACAGGCTGTGTGAGCCTGAGGGTAGTGACATATGTCTTTGAGTTTCAGCTTCTTCGTTATAAATTGGGGATTGTAAAACCAGTTACTACATGGTATTTTTGTAAGACTGGAATAAGATGATGAATATAAAATGCATAACCATTCCTGGCATATGGTAGTATGAAATACTCAAGAAATAATGAGTATTACTGTTATTGTTGCTGTTGCTATTATGTTTTACTCATCTTTTGGGAGAACTCACTTTAAAAGGGACAGACAGACCGTGCCTCATTCAGATGAGACACTGAAATGTGAAAGTTTGTCACATGAGAAATAGTTAAAGAGCATGGGGCTGGTCAGCTTGATGTACAGGAGATCTGAGATAGCACTTTTCAAATACATAAAAGACTTCCAGAATAAAAAGGAGATAGAATTGCCCAGTGGGACCCCAGAGGATGAACTGACAGGAGTTTCAGGGAGACCGACCTCAGCTCAATATAATGGGAGCCTCCTAATAGCCAAAGTTCTCTAAAGATAGAATAGTTTGGCTTTCTTGGAAGGAGGGACTTCCTTCTCTCTAAATTAGGGATCATATGATTGCAGTTGGCATAGTCATACCTGTTATTGGAGGAGAGGTTGGATGTGGCCTTGCTAACTGTAGAGGGAGTGCCTGGTTTGAATAAGGGTATTTATTTAGGGCCTGGTGTCCTCAGCAAGTTCATTAAAATTTATTACAGCATTCATTCTCACACTGGTTCTTTAACCATAAGAGAGATTGTTGTCTCCACTGAGTAGGGCACAGGCTGAGATTTTTAGCTAGGAACATCTTCCTCACGTGGGCCCACATTCTACAACTGCCCAACCTGCATGTCCCAAATGCACACAGCACAGTGTCATGGGTAAGGGGCACAGACCCACCCCGGAGTGCTGCTGTGGGGTTTTGTCTTTTCACTGACCCATCTTAACCCCTAAATGCATCATTATCCTTCCCCAGCTGAGCGGTCTCCTCCCACCTCCGCCCTCCCTCCAGGGTAGAGCTTCAGGGAAGGCACAGTGATGTGTAATAAATAAGAGGAGGTCAAGACCTTAAATCTCACCACCCTGGGTTTATTTTCTGATAGTAAAATGGAAGGAAAATAGAGTGAAACCTCCATGATTTATGGCCTCCCTTCCCTTCGGAGGTTTTCCAGTTGCATCTTTGTGCTATGCTTGACATTTATGATATAAAGTATTAATACCTGGAAAGAGTTGCTGCTGGTGCTAATTATTCAGACCTGCTCTGACAGTGAACTGGTGAGCAATACTCATATGTCAGATCCCATCTATGCGTTAAGCCTTTAACTTAAACTCGGTGGGAATTATGAGGCACTATGGGCTTTTGCTATATAGATTTCACAGAAAGTCTATAAGAAATCTTAGTAAATCAGCCATGATAGAGTTGCTGAAAAGCAAGCCAAAAGCTGTCTGATATATGGAATCCTCAGGAAAGTCTTTGACTTAAGAAACATGCGAGAGATACTCCAGTGATACAAAGGAGGGAAAATGGAAATGAGGGGGCTAACTTTTCTTAATTCAGAAAGGAAAATGTTTGCCTCCTCTTCTAATTTTTCAGTTGTCAGATGTGCCTGGTTTCTAGTAGCTATTTGTAAAATTAATCATTTTAACAGTATCAGACAGACTGGGTTTTTACACTTGATAAATTTTTGATGTTGAATCTTTGAAAAATGTAGTGATGTGATCTTTTTTTTTCCTCTCAAGAGTTTCTCCCTAGAAGTTAGTGTTAATTTACAGATGCCAATGCATGACTATTGACTTTATCTCAAAAGATTAATACACATTAAACCAACATACAACTAAGGACTCATGCCCGTATAGACTTTTGTCATGAGAGAATTCAGGCTTTGTGATTCTGACAGATATGTTGGCAGTTGTGTCCTCATGAGGGATGGTAATTGGTTACTTAATTCGTCAGTCAGCCTGGTAGACCCTATCCAACAGTCAATCCTTTCTTCTTCCATGTTAAAGAACACTGATTTTGTTCGGGAAGCAATGAGCTCAGCCCCAGGTGATGAGATATGATTGGTCTAAGCCAATTACGGTGAACTACACCTTTGCTTGTGTGTAGTTGAGAGGCAAGGAGGTGACCTAATTCTGGCCAATGAAGTGTAGGAGAAGTTGGGGTTGAATGGGTTGGAGGGACAAGGAAGAGTGGTTTCTGGAAAAGAAATGAAAGGGGATCATCATGTGGGAGTTAGTCCTTTTTGTCTTGGCTAATTTCCTTCCTGATTTTGGATGTGCTTGTGAGAAACTTGTGCCTGCAGCCTAGCAGTCATTTTGGGATCCTGAGTGGAGACCATAGCTAGTGCTTTGGGTGGCAGAACAGAAAGATGGAAAGAGCCTGTGTTCTCTCTGACATCATCAAGCCACCAAACAACTCTGCCCACCTCTGGATCTCTTTTTAAACAAATAGCAAATGTCACGATTTAAGCCACTATTAGTCAAATTTTCTGTATATTGCTGCTGGAAGTATTCCTAACAATTATAGGCAGTTCATTCAGTTTGCAGGTCTGGGAATTGTTCTTGTTCTATTTTTTTTTAATTCATAAAAGTCACACTTGCATGTAATAAAACAAAATGTCAAACAATATATAAAAAGTCATTAAATAACAAATGAATGTCTATTATTCCAGCTTCCAGTAACCTCCTCAAAGGAAACTACTTTTAATTGGTTCTGTTTTTAGGCCTCGATGGTTATGACTATAATTTACAGTAATTTGACTATTCTTCTATTCCTAACATATTATTTGTATAGTGTCTATTGCCTCCCCACCCTGAAAGATGAGGAACTTAGCTCTAAATTCTACTCCTTTCCCGCATTTATTACATTTCCTCTATTGGTTACATTTATAGCTTTAACTCAATAAATATCACTTTTTACATTTTTACTCTGTAAATATTATTAAGTGAAGAATCAAGTGAAGTGGTTTAATCCATAGAAAAGGGGATGCAATCCTATAATACTAAACTATTCAAGGGAGAACGTTCTAGGCATTGGATTCTCTATCTTCATACTCAAATTCTTCAAAATTATCCCACACATTTGTTGCTCATCTTTGTATATTGGTTTCTTGAACAACAGGTTTTTTTCATCCTAACTTGCCAATTGCCTTACTTTTTTCTCGTGGAGAGTGGAAACACAAATGTTTTCCTCATGTCACTAAGATATCAACTTCATAATCGTCCTGTTTCTTGGAAGATATTATCCTCATAGGTGTCTGAATTCCTATTCTAAGTTGGTTGACCCCATATTCCTACAGAGCGATGAAAAGGCATTGCTCCATGGTCTTCTAGCAATATGGCAGATGAGAAGTTTGATGCCAATTTTATTTCAATTTTTCTGTAAATTTTTTCTTGATGCTTTTTTAGCTTTTTTTTAAATTTTTCTTTGGGTGTTCAATTTTATAAGGATGGATTGGGAAATGAGTATCAATATATTTACTCTACTTAATAATCTTAAATCTTATCATTTTTGTTTTTGTGAGTTCTGGGAAATTTTCTTCTATTTCTTTTTTTAAAATTAAAATTGAATTCCCATGTCATAAAATTCAGCCCTTTGAAGCATGCAATTAAATGGTTTTTTGTATATTCACAAAGTTATGCAACCATAACCACTGTCTAGTTTCAGAGCATCTACATCATCCCCCAAAGAAACCCCATAACCATTATCAGTCACTCTCCATTCCCTTCTTCCCCCAGTCCCTGGAAACCACCAATCTACTTTCTGTCTCAATGGCTTTGTCTATTCTGGATATTTTATATAAATAGGAGCATACAATGTTGCTTTTTGTATCTGGTTTCTTTCACTTAGCATAATGTTTCCAAGATTCACCCATGTTGTAGCATGTATCAGTACTTCATTCCTTGTTAGGGCTGGATAATATTGAATGCATAAACCACATTTTGTTTATCCATTCATCAACTACTGTTTCTTTAATTATTTTCTCCTGTTCATTTTTTCAGTTCTTTCCTTCTGGCAGTTTTGTTAGTGGGGTATAGGACTTCTTATATTGATCCTCTATGATTTTAACTTTTCTTTCATATCTTTGATTTCTTTCTTTTTGTCCAACATTTTAGTAGATTTCTTTGATTTTATTTTTTAGCTCTTCTATTACATGTAAAAATTTTTAGCAACCATATTTTTAATTTCCAGTAACTCTTTCTTCTTTTCTGGTTGTTCCTCTTTTATAAGAAGCCTCTTTTGTTTTGTTTTATTTTTGTTTTCATGAGCTTTAGTTCACATTTATTGAGCACCTATCTAGGTGTCGTAGGCCGATGTAAGAAGTCCCCAAAGAGTCCTATCTAGGCAGATGAGGGGCATCTCTCTTGGTAGTCATATCCACTATGTTGTGAATTAAATAAAATAAGGTCCCTTGTCATGCCTGGTACTTGGCACATCCTTGGTTTGTGTAGGACTTTCTTTCCCTTCTGCTTCTAAGTCGATCAGGCTATCTTAACACCTTCACTGAGATGGATCCAGCCTTTCCATTTATCACTCCTCTGTGCTGTTAGACAAGCTGATGAACTCTTCAGGACTGCTGCAGACCAAGTCACGTGCCAACAACTTTAGCCTTCTTTTTTTCATGATTTGTGATGCTTTTTTAAGTTCAGGTTTATTGGGGCATAATTTATATACAGTCAACTTCACTCTTGAAAGATGTTGAATTTGATGAGTTTTGATAAGTGTATACAGTCATATTACTACCACCATAACCAAGAGAATAGGAATAGGTTCATCAACCCAAAAAATTCTCTTGGGTCTCTTCTCAAGCCTTTCTTCTTGGTTGTGGATTTCTTTGAGTGTTAGTGATCAATCCTACAGATTACTGCCATGGGTTTCCCCTGCAGCTGTGTGGGTTCTGTTTTCTTACAAGCATCTCTACTGACCATCAGAGCCCAGGCTTCTGACTATGAGCTCTGTGGGTAGAACATACTGACAGCAAGGTTTTCCTAGGGCGTGTGGGTGTGGAGTAGAAACGCAGAAGTTCTGCAGCTCAGATTCCACAGTCTCTAATTGCTTTGATGCAAGCGGATAGGAATGGGGTGGGAGGGGCTATTTGGACCAGATATTTCATAAACAGTCCTTTAATTAATTACACTGATGGCTGCTTTGCATCCTAGCTCTGCTGTTGTTTCTTGTCATCTACACATTTAGGGTCTCCTAGGACTCTGCCATAAAGAATGGCTCCCGCCTCTGCGGTAGCCTTCTTCCAAATGTGTTCTGGTCTCAGCTCCCTTCACTCTGGTTATCCAGTAACACGGTCCTCTTTTTTGTTGCCAAAATTTATCAAAACATATTTCTCACTAATGTTCTTCCTCCTAGTCACAATGGTGTCATAACTTTATTCCTGCTATCACCTTGACTCCTAATAATTCTTTGAAAGTTATGCTTTAGAAGAGGAGAATCAATTTAAAAACAAAAACTAAAACACCCATTTCTCATTCCAAACCATAGATTACCAGTCAGATATCTTTCATTTTTGGTCTTTTCTTTCTATTCCTTAAAATTGTAAGGGGCAGCACTATTAAAATGTTCTGTCTTTGAGTAGCAAAGAAAGAAACTTCCTGTAGGCAAAAATCTCTAGTGGATGGGCTGCAGTTTCCTCATTGTGAGCACTCACAGTCATAACATTTGGCAATAAGGACCTTCCATCCATGAGGAGGGAGGGGAAGACAGTGAGGCCCTCAAGCTTTCACATCTTTCCTGAGAGGTTGTTGCCAGTGGGTCCTAAGGGGATGGTGGTGAAGCCCTCACATCTGCTCACCTTTTCTTTCTTCTGGGCGTTAGCTGTGACCTCTTTCCTTGCCCCTCCTGTGGAGCACCTGCACATACTAAAGGGCCACAGTAGGGTCTAATGTATGTGAGGTGGTGAGAAATCTGACCTTCACCTTGCTAAGCCCTATCAGGGATACTGTCCTGCGTGATAAGTTTGCTCCTGATACGTGATTTTATACAAGTCAATGATGTTTTGGGTAAAGCTCTCACCCTAGCAGTGGAATCTAGCCCAGCTCTGTCATGAATGTCCGTCTGATTGGAACAGGCTGCTTAACTTTCATACAGGCTCAGTTTTCTAGCCTATAAAGAGAGGATTGTAATAGATGCCCTCCTTACAGGAATAACAGATACCCCAGGGTCTTCAGGCCTTTGTTTGGGAAAGCTCAAATCTCTATAAATATAGGAATGTTATTGTGGCTTCCCTTACCCCTGTTCCAGATCCGCACCTGGCCCTGCCCAAAAAACCAGCTGCTCCTGTTTCTTCCAGGACCTGTGGTGGCACCTTGGGCACTCATTCATTCGGTTCTGTCAGTGTCTGCCAGCAGTCACTCGGATCACTCCCCAGTTAGACCCCCCCTGCCTGTGGGGCCGGGCAGCTCTCCAGCAGCCAACGTCTCTGGAATTAGGCTCTGCCGCATGGTCTGCCTTATTGTCCCACACCAAGACCTTGTAAGAGCAAGTCACCTCTCCCAGACAGGGTCACAGGGCCTCGGGGGCCAGCACAGAGCTGGAGAGGAAGAAAGAGTCGGAGGCCTGTCAGCACATTCAGGGAGGTGCTGAGTGAGTTTGTGTGTGAGCGTCCATGGGTGAGGCTGAGATGAGCTCACATTTGAAGCATCTGAAGAATTGAGTGTGAGAAGAGGATGTAGAACAGGCTGAGGAGAGGTGAAGCCTGTGTTAGATGGGTGTGAAAGCAGCTAAAGCTGTGTGAGCGAGGAGGAAGCAAGAAGACCAGGATACACGATCTATGAACTTCATGTTCCTTTTTTCTTTTCACGTCCCTTGCCCCTCTGCTTTGGTGGTATGTGCGCATGTTTCCTTCCGTTGTGTCTCTTCCCCTCTGCCCTTAGCTGGGAGGGGAATGGGAGGAAATGCGTGAGGCCACGCGAGGTAGAGAGAGACTTGCACTGCCCTCTAGCTGCCATAGCAGAAACTACAGCGATAGCCTGCGTTTCTGTCTGGATAGCAAGAAGCCTTTGATAATTTTTGCCTGACACTTGGGGAATTCTATTGCTTGGGGTTTTTTTTTTTTTCCCCTGAAAGGAAAAATTGGTGAATGAGATCAATGAAAAAGAGAGGCATAAATAAAAAAACAGAGAGGAATATTCATCAGTGAATTTTTATGGTGGTTAAAATTTTAGTTTTCATCACCTAAAAACATGATGTGGGCAGCAGATAAGACCATCACATCCCTTCTTGTAGTATTCTCATTTCTTTCCCCAAGTGCCAAGTAATATGGTCGTCAACAGCAAAAAGGTGTGTTGGTGGGGTTTCAGAGCAGGAGCTCTCTCTCGCCAGCAGCCTGAAGCATCATCACATTTTCTTCTCAGACCTAGTTCTTGAAGCCCTGCTAATCAGGGAGAAGGTTGGAGCTAGAAGGCAGGGAAAAGTATATAAGTCAAAGTTAAGCTCAAATGCTGAAACGCTAGTGTTGATAAGTTGGAGTCCAGAGGCTTGGAGCTGACTGCATTGCCCTCTCCTTTCAATGCTCAATTTCCAGGTGAGAAGGCAGAGAGGTCTAGGGCTTAGTGACTATCACAGGGAGGGACACAGGTGAAATTCTGCTCTGAGAATCCCTGATCTTGGAGTTAGCTCATCCTCAGAAAAAAACGAAGTGAATGAAAGAAGAGAAGGGACAAGTATTGAGTCTGTCAGGAAAGGAGAATGTGTGATTAACTGGGCACTGTTATATTCCAGGTGTCTTACATAATTATATTACATATCCCTGCCAGCAGCCGAGTGAAGCAGGTTCAGTTTTATGATCCTATTTTGCAGATGAGGAGACTGAGGCATAGAGAGTCTATTTGCCAAAGGCACATGACTTTGTGGAACTCTGTGGCAGCTTTATGGAGCTCCCAGCCTGTGTTGTTCCAAACCTTGTATTAGTCTCCTAATAGGAAGGAAGAAAAACATATCATATCCTAATTACTCAATAGATCTGTGATCTTTAATGCTGAAGAAGGGTCTGAGGCCACCCAGTCTATCTGTTTCAATATCTTCATTTCAAAGTTGAAGAGACCAAATTGCCCAGGGTCAGGCAAGGCAGGCTTGGAAGGCTTTCTCATCTCTGTAAAGGGCACCACCACGTACTCAAGTTTTCTAACCAAAAATCCAGGTGCCATCTTGGTGACTCTCCCTCACCTCACACCGGGGAGCCACATTTCAGTCCTGCAAGTTCCAGCTGTAAAGTGTTGAATCCTTCCCCTTCTCGCTCCTCAATGTGTGCAGTCATCTTCTAATTAGCATTCCTAACTTCACTCTCCACTCATGATCCACACCATAGTGATCTTTAAAAAATGGAGTCTGCCACTCCTCTGTCTAAAGCACGTCAAATACTTCTCATATACTTAGATTAAAATCTAAACTCCTCACTATGTCTGCTAGGCCCTCCATGAGCTAATCCTTTTCTGCTGAGCTCACATAAGGTCCCTTTCCATCCTGCTGGCTGTCTCTTGACACACTGGCCTCCTGTCTGTGCCTAGAGCATATGAACTCTTTCTCATCTGAGGAAGAGATGCATGAAACGCTCTGCCTTGGAATCTGGCTAACACCATACCATCCGTCAAGTCCCTGCTTAAATACGAGAAGAGCCTTCCCTGACATCAACCCACTACAGTTACTATTAGCACATTACCCTATTTCTTTATTTCGTAGCATTTATCACTATCTATAATCTTCTTGATTATCTGTGTACTTGTTCATTGTTTTTCTCCCTTAGAATGTAAGCTTCTTGAAGGCAGGGACTTTACTGTCTTTCATCACTGTTTTCCAAGGCTTAGACCAATGCCTGGCATGGAGAAAACGCTTCAAAATATTTGTTGAATGAATAAATGACCAAATGAACTCATGCTTCTTGGTTCCAGGCCAGTGTTCCTTCCTTCACTAGCCCACTGAGATATAAGACATGACATAGTTGGGAGATCGAAACAGAAAGTTTGCCCCCAACAGCTGGTAGAGTCAGGAGAATGGAGAATTGGGAAAAGCGGGGAGCCTGAACCCAGGATGAGGAGCGTGGGAAGGCAGACCAGGGACTGAGTCTCGACTGCAGCCTGTGCCAAGATCTCTAGTGAGTATTTCTTGATTTATCCACAAACATTTGTGATGGAGTCTTATTACACATAACAGCAAATTCCAAAGCGGCAGTAACAGCAGAAAAGAATAAAAGGCTCAGGAAGCACGCCCTGAAGAGAAAGTAGCTTTTGGACAACAGTTTCTTCATCTCAGCATTTTTCATGGATTTCAAATAAGGGGCAATAATATTTTTATTTGCACATTTGCCTTGAAAATAAAAGTGATCTTATTTATTTTCAAAATGGAAATGATTAAAGCACACTTTTAAGTTTTTCTTGCTATTTTGTATTTGTAGTAAGTGCAATGGTTACCTTCCCTTCCCCCCAAGTCTAGGTGGCATATGCTGAAGTATCAGGAAGCTCACTCCCCAACAAAATTACCTTCCTCATTTTGCTTAAGTTTCCTGTAAGTATCTGAATGCAGCTTTAAAATGTTAAGAATTCATATCAAGAAATACTCATGGAGAATTTATTCTATTCAAGCCTGTAAGGCTTGACCATAATACACAGACTTCAAGGACCTTGAGGACAGGCTCTGTGTTCTGTTCATTTTTAGTGTTCTGGGGCCCAGAATATTGTAGGCCCTCACAAAATATTGGCTGGTAAATGAATACATATATTGTACTATGCTAGGTACTTGGGAAACAAACAGTCATTGTCTTCAGAGTGCAGAGTAGACATTCAATAAATTTTTTAGAAGTGTATGTAGCGGGAGCAGATAGGAGATTGTAGCACAAAGTAACACAGAGTAAGTGCAAACAGTAGTCTGGAGATGGTAAGGAGGGAATTTTGATTTATAATTCCAGAATCAGGGAGCGTTTTGCGAAGGGAAAGTGTTTCAGGATAGAAAAACGGGCACTCATTTATTGAAGGAGTGAATGCATTTTGCCACAGGGCAGAAAATGCCAACAAAAACAGGCAGGAAAGACGAGTAAGTGGAGTGTGGAGTTTGTGCGGGAGAAGGACGCCAGCGTGTGGAGCACCAGGGTGAGGAGACGGCGCTGTCGAGGCTGAGACTCCAGCAGAAGGAACTGGCACAGGCAGTGGGAATAACTCTTCAATCACGAACTGGCCTGTGCAAGGTATTCCTTTAAGCCTTTATCCCACCGTGCTGGAAGTAAATTCAGTCTGTCATTTGGGGCTTCTTTCTCCCTCCCTCAGTATCTCAGAGACTTTTGTGGCTCCTTGGAAAACAGAGAAACTTGCCCCTAATTCTTGACTCATCACGGTAGTCCTATTGTCAAAGCTGTCACAGACTCTTACATGGCAGTGCATCTGTTTCTGTGCTCTTTTTGGGCTGCAGAAATCTTTCTTCACAAGGAAGCCCTGTTGCCCAGGGTGACAGCCTCTTTCATTTCACCACACAGTCCTACACCTCCGAGGCCCTGTCCTCTCCCCCAGGTACTGCCAGGAGTAGGACACGGGTCCCTGCTGCTTATGGACACCACCATGCCTTCCTAGAAGAGGGCAATCTCCTTCTCTCCTTTGCTGCATCTGCTTCGCTTCTGCCACAAAGCTCCCTGGAGGAAGGCAACAATTAACCCGGCTACTTGCTTGGAATAGGGGAGGAAAACACTGGGAAGACAAAGCACAGATTAATAGTCCAATAAATTATCCTGTATATACTTGATTGGGTGGACAGTGAGAAGCCGCCAAAGATTAGTACGTAATAGTATTCATATTTATTGTTCACTTTTTTTTCTTCCATTAGGTTAAGGATGAAGGGGAAAATGCAAACCCCCCAAAAAACATGGCGGAGGACGCTAGAATTTGGAGATTTGGTAGACAGAGTTTTGTAGGAAACCTCTTTAACGTGGCCAGCTACTCTCCTGGCGGCCCACCTCCCTTTTCTTCCTCACTTTGTTTAATCAAGGGCTGAAGCAGGTGGCCCTAGTTGCAGGGTCGAGAGGCTTCCTGTTGAATCTAGGTGGGAATCAACTCTTCATTCTTTCCTGGACATTATATTAACTTAGAAGGCTATCTAAGGAGAGATTTTACCTGAGGTCATTTTCAAACAGGGCTTCTGGGTGGGCAGAAATTGCACTAGGCCTCAAGGAACAGAAAACCAGAAAACAATGAAAAAAAATTAGAACTTTTATTATTCTTACTTACATTTGGAAGTAGGAAATCTAGAGCCACTACTGGGGTTCCATGAAGCCCACAGGACCCTCCTGTATTTCCACTCAGTAATCCTGACCGTGCTCTTGGGGCCTCAAGGTCACAGTTTGGTTGCCCCACCTCTAACATTATGTTTCTAGGCAGGAAGCAGGGGAAGAACAAGGGACCCAGTCAGCTGAGTCTATTTGCCTTTTAAAGAGCCTCCCCAGAAGTTCCGTCTGGTGACTTTCCTTGATATTTTGTTGGCCCAAACTGTGTCACATGGCCATTCATAGGTGCAAAGGAGGCTGGGAAATGCGGTTTTTCAGCTAGGCACATTGCTACTCTCAGAAAAATTAAGCTTCTTTTAATAAGGAAGAAGGGAGACTAGATACTGAGTAGGCAACCAGCAGTGACCGCCACTTTCCCCACCGTTCTGCTGTTTTATTCAAGGTAATGTGCTTTCTGGGACTCCAAAGCAAGTTTTAACAAACATAAATCTTCTGCAAACTCTTCTTTCTGTGCACCTACTAAAAAGCATAAAAGTGATTTTTGTATTGGTATTGCATATTATGCATATTACAATTTCCATCCATTAGCATAGATTGTCTTGAGTTGATTGTATTTGTAGATGCACGTACGTAGTTATTTTTACAGCTGCCTCTAATGGCCAGTTCTTTATTAAGTATCTTTTAGTGCTTTCCTCTACTTTCACTTTCTACTTCTCTATGTGGACCCTCTTATCTATACAAATACTTCAACAACCACTTATTTCCAGCTCTTAAATCTTTATATCTGAGCCAGTCTGCTCTCTTGACTGTGCAGTCCAAGGTACCTAACTTCATTCAGGATAAAGACTTAGTCTCACGGGCGCCTTAATTTCAACATGCCCAATTGAACTTATTGTCTTTCCCTCCCAAGCTTTTCCCTCTTCTGTGTTGCTCACCTCAGTGAATGTACATGCCCAGGCCAGAAACCTGGGAGTCATTCCTGAATCCTCCCTCACATTCCTTCCCCCCTACAACCATTGGATGTTAAAGTCTTGTCTGTGTACTGAATATTTTTACATTTGTCCTCTTCTCTCTGATCCATTGCCACCTCTTGGGTTCACCTAGTTTGGACTAGCTGTTTTAAGCTATGTTGTTGCCGCAAGAAATATCTGTTAGATTTCTTTGATAGCTTTGTGTGTAATCCAGGATCTATAGCTCTCTGTGATATTTTTCAAATTATTGTGTTTTCATTTAAATTACATTTAAAAAATATAAGCAAAATATAGCCTGAATGGCTGCCTTAGAATTGAGTACTGACAACTGACTTTGGTGCCTGCATGTGCATTTGTGTTTTTATTGTACCCACGGATGTTGCTATAACTATCAATAACTTACACAAAAAAGAAGGCAGAGGGACTTTGTAACACCAAATGAGGCATTTAAATGGGGGCAGATAAATATCAATGAATCACTGTCTTTTGTTATATTAACAAAGGTTTTACCCTAGTTCAAATAAGTAAAACCATCACATGACCTAAGTTGCTGAATTCAAAAGAACATGTGCTCGGACAGCCAGTCCTCTGTTAGAAGTGGAAATTTGTTTCTATGCAAACATTATCATCTGTCACATTGAATTAATAATGTTAATTTGGGTGCCGGCCCCGTTGCCAAGTGGTTAAGTTTGTGCACTCTGCTTTGGTGGCCCAGGGTTTCACTGGTTCAGATCCTGGGCTCGGACCTAGCGTTGCTCATCAAGCCATGCTGAGGCAGTGTTCCACATAGCACAACCAGAGGCACTCATAACTACAGTATACAACTATGTACTGGGGGGTTTTGGGGGGAAGAAAAAGAAGAGGAAGATTGGCAACAGATGTTAGCTCAGAGACAGTCTTTAAGAAAAAAATAGTAATGTTAATTTGTAGTTATTATTTTTGTTTAAATTTAACATGCAGATTTTTATGGTTGCATAAGAATTTTATAAGTTGCATTAAATGCTTACACCTATTTTTAGGTTTGTACAAATCTAAATAACCATATACTAATAATGTCAAAATGGCACTTTGGGTCAATGAGAACTTTTTCTTTTAAAGAGGGTGCATGTATCACTCAAGTGGGCTGGAGTAGGGTCGGCAAACTTTGTATGTAAAGGGCTGGAGAGTAAATATTTTAGGCTCTAGAGGCCATACGGTCTCTGTCAAAACTATTCAACTCTGATGTTGTAGCGCGAAAGCAGCCGTAGATAATATGTAAACAAATGAACTTGTCTATGTCCAATAAAACTTTGTTTACAAAACCAGGCAGCAGGCCAATTTGGACTTCACGTATAGTGTGCTGACTCTCTGCCTGGAGAATACAGTACCAGCTCCTCTGCTTGACGTATAGTCTGTTCACCTCTCTAGACTCCTCTCCCACCCACTCTTACAAACATTGCCTGTGCTCTAGCCATACAGAACTGCTTGCATTTCCCAAGCTTGCTACACTCTTGTGATTCCATGCCTTAGCAAATGTTCCCTGAGACATCCTTCCCCACCTTCTTAGACCCACTCACTCCTACTCACGCTTGAAGATAAAACTTACAAATCGCTTCTTCTCAGAAGCTTTCTTTGGCCCCTTGTGACTGAGTTTCTCTTCTGTCTGCTCCCTCTGTGCTTCTTTGTATTCACTCTGTGCTCCCACAGCACTTTCAGAAAATACGTCTGTGTTGTGATTGGGTATTCACTTGACTATCTCACTGCCTTCTCTCGTAGAATGAGCTCCCTCTTCTTCACCGCATATCCTGCCGCACCCTTGTTATGATTACCTCCTACCCTCAAATTTGGAAGATGGATAGAGAGAATAGAAGGAAATAAGAAAGAGTGTGAATTTCATATTGACTTCATATTTACCCAAAGACACTGAGAAAAAATCCCAGAAATGCCTGAGTTTTCCTTAAATTGGCAAAATTGGATATTTTTCTATCTGTGGAAATGGGGACCTGTGAGCGAAGCCAGTTTTGACGAAATAAAGGGAGTTTTATGTTTGCACATCTGGGTTTTGTGACTGTAAAATTTATGCCTGTGGTAGAAGTTATTTAACTTTGAGGAATGGAAGGACTCGAAAAATAAGAGACAAAGGAAAAGAAAACGTATTGTGTATGTTTGGGGTGTGGATAGGTGAACCAAGTTGGATATGTAATAATCAAAGGTTTAGATTTTGGGGTTCCGGGGGGAGCTGTTTACAGAAGTAGACTGAGAGGGATGGAAGGCATGGTGGCGGGCAGTAACTCTGAGCAGGGTGAGATCTGGGGATTCAGAAGCCAGCAATGTTGGCTTTCTCTGTCACTCTGTCTTTTTGCCCCTCCCTGCTTCTCCCTGCTCCTTTCTTCTATTTCTATTTTCTCTAGATGTTTCTATCTTGCCTTGCCTTCTCCTGAACCAGTCCTAATATAGTACCAAAGTAAATATTTTATTACTTATTTAAATTTTATTTTCCATATTCTAAAGTCTTGATGTAGGCCAGTTGATCCTTTTCTTCTTAAGGTGAAAGCAAAATGCATAGTAATTCTTTAAGTCACTTGTAACTTGTAGAGATTCGAATTTTTTTCTATATCACTTGCAAGGAAAAAAATTATTTCCACTACGGTTACACATTTTAGGAAAAACTCAAATTAAAAAAATACAAAACTAAGGATTACTCTTTTGTTCTATTTGAAAATATAATTATTTCACTTAAGGGAAAAAAGAGTATATTAAAAACTGAGTAGTTTTATTAAGCCATGAATGACTAATAGTGAAAATCCTGTAGAGAAAGGAAAGTTATTGTTCCAAAAAAGGGTAAGGGGTTAAAATCAGGGAAAACTCCTAGCATCCCCGTCACCACCACCACCACCACACACCCAAATATGCATATACAAGCCAGGGGGTAAAGATACTGTGGCTGAGTTCCCTAATCAGAAAAATTTCTTTGAAATTTTAAAACAGAGTTTCAGTTGTAAGGTTTAAGGAGTGATCCTAAGACTAGACTAGATCTTTGACTGGATCTCTGAGCACGCCTTTTTCCATTTGTGATTTGGATCTTTCTGTGGGAATGTCAATATTATGTAGCCACTTGCACACCAGACACAGGTCACATATGTATCACTAATGAACAGGAAGTAATAGAATCCTCAATGAGAAATCACATTGGACACATTTTATTGTTAAGATTATTGTTTATTATTTGGGGAATGTTAACGCTTGTCATCTGATTGTTCAAATCAAACTCTTCTGCCCTAAGTAGTTCTCGTTAGATGATGATGTTAGTGATTTTATGCAAACATGTTGACATTTCACCGTATCATACTTCTAACAGGGACCAAATTTCAGACGATATTTTTTGTCGAGAAGACCCAGGGTCTTCCTTTAGTCTACACATGGAGTTTAATGGTCCTTCACTGAGAACATCATCATCATCACACCATTGAGGGCTTGTTGTGTGCCAGAAATTGCATATGTAGTAACTCAGTGCTCACACAAGCCATATAAGATGAGTTCTATGATTACCCATGTTACAGATGTGGAAGCAGATACAGAAAGGGTAAGTAACTTGCCCAAAGTCACACAGGTGGTGGGCGGCAGGGCCAGGATGACATCCCTGACAGTCTGGCTCCTGAGGCCACGTGCCTCACCCCATGCTTTACTTCTTCTCAGGATTCTAATTACCAAGTGTACCGATTTCCTCTCATCGCTGCAGGATATTCATCCTCTGTTGGTGTCTATTTATGATCTATATCCACCTTTCATGAAAAAAACTGATAAGGCTTTGTTTGTATAAATGACCTGTGTTAATGTCTCTTGGCATTAAGATAGCTCATGGGGAAATAGAAATTATATTTTGTAGTCCTTGTCTGGTTTCCTCAGTAATGGATTATGTCTATTGGATATGAATTCAATCATTTGAAAAACTGAAGGAATCATCATTAATAACAGTACAACTGACATCATATGGCTCCTAATGTGACACATTGAGAAGGACACAGCATCACCTGTGTGATAGTACTGCCAAAATGTTTCACTTGAATTTAATCATGAGGAAACAATCAAACAAACACACATTAAAGGACATTCTGCAAAGTAGCTGGCCTGTACTCTTCAAAGGCATCAATGTCATGAAAGACAAAAAGGCTGAGGAGCTCTTAAGATTGATGGAGACTAAAGAAACAGGACCATGAAGTGCATCGCATGGTCCTTGTTTAGATTCTGGATCAGGGGAAAAACAGCCATAGAGGACACTGTTGGGACATGCAGGAAATTTTGAATATGGATTGCATATTAGATAATGTTAAATTTCCTGAGTGTGATAATTGTGTAACGGTTATATAGGAGAATGCCTTTGCTCTTAGGAGATAGATGATGATATATGCATATGTGTATATAAACATAAATACATATATACACAGACCTATAGAGCAAGTTAACAAAATGTTAACAATTATTCAATCTAGATGAACAATAAATGGATGATTATTTACTATTCTCACAACTTTTCTGGAGGTTTGACATGTTCATAACTTTAAAAAATATATGTGGAAGTGGGGATATAGATTAAGCAAGATTAGCCCAGAGTTGGACATTTTTGAAGCTAGGTGTTGAGTACCTAGAGGTTCATTATATTATTCTGTCTCCTTTTTTATATGTTTGAAATTTTCCCTAATAAGAAGTTTAGAAGGACAGAGAGAGTCAGTCAGATTTCATGGTGCCGGTTTCCAGTAAATGATGAGGATAAACTGCCCTGAGGATTCTCCCTCTGCCTTTCTGCATCATGCCCTCATTGCCACTCCTGCCCAGCCCCACCTACCATTTTCCCTTGCCTGGATCCTGACTCCACCCTCCATTTATTATCCAGCCTGAAGTGAAAGTGATTTTTTTTTTTTAACGTAAAGTCGATCTTTCCAGGTCCCAATTAAAACCCTTCAAAATCTGCCATTGTTCTAGGAGAAAACTCACCACCCCTGCACAGCCTGCCCTTCGTCCCTCTCCACCTCCTTTCCCTGGGTTCTGGGCTCACAGCTGGTCTAGGTCTCTGATTCTTACCCCATCCTTCTCTATACCTATGGAGAGACTGGTCCCTCTGACTAGAATGCTCTTTTCCCTCTTATCTAGTTAGAGCTTATTCATTCTTCAAAATTCACTTCTGTACAAACTCCTTCCTTGGTCTATCTGCTTAGGGCAAAGCCCCCAGTGTGGGCTTCCATGGGGGCAGGCACATTTCTCTGGTAACGTTTATCCCAACTGGAATTATAATTCTGTAATTGGATTAATGCTTTCCTTTCTCACTAGGTTGCAAGCTCTCTCGTGTATTGTTTTGCTTACCATGTGTCCGTGATACATGCTTGATATTCATACATATTTTTAAAATTAGGGTTTTTTCACTAAAAATATTTATAATTTTTGTCTTTATAGAATTCTGTTATATTTATCTTAAAAAGGATAGGCAATTGTCTCCTAAGGCTTAATTTCAGTTCTTCAATTGATGTGATCCCTCTGACAATGTAGAAATATTCTTGTCATAATGCTCCTTGAAATATTGGTTAAGTCACTTGGTTTCTGCTTCCTTTCACAATCGATATGACTTCATGCGAAATGATGCAGCAGTTCACATCATTCTGTCAGTCCCCATCAAGGAAATATTGTTTTCCAAAATTAAAATTGTGAATCAATTCACAGGAGGATGTCGTCGAATAAACAAAGAATCATTGCTTATATTACACTGCCAAGTTTTTGATGAGCTTAATTCCTCTAAATGCATTTAACTTTAATGAAGAGTAATACAATTTAATAACAACATAAAATGGAATCATTTATCTTCCCAGTCCTAGACATTGGGCAGATGTCTTCTTAATACATTGTTTCAAATGTAAAAGGTTTTTGTCTTCTTCAGATTTGTCTCTCCTCATTTGTACATGTGTGGCTTGGGGAGTGATCTATAAGCGCATATTTAATTAAATCACTCATCAGGCTGCAGTTTTCACGGTTGGAAATCTCTGGGATTTGTTGTTTCAAGTTCCTAAGGCAATGATATTTATCTAACCTAATAAAATATGATAATTATTAATATATTAGTCAGGATTATTTCAGTTGCAAGTGACATAAAACCAAACTCTGTCTTAAGCAAAAAGGGGCATTTATTGGCACACATAACTGGGGAGACCAGGAGAGGATGCTGGTTTCCGGGGCTCAGATGAGGTGGGTAGGGGCCCCTCTTTGCCTCCTGGATTGCTTTCTTCTGTGCTAGCTTCATTCTCAGGTAAGCACTCTCCTTGCTCACAGCATGGGAATGTTTATAAAGCAACACAGTAGGTTATTTATTGAGATAGTGACCTTCGGATATTTAAATGTAGGCTGAGACTAAACTGGGGTTTGGAGTCGGCCTGGGTGTTTGTTTATGTGACTTGCACCTTTTTGTTTTTGGCTTAGGAAAGGTTTTGTTATAGGGCCTCTGGGAGAGGGACGAGATAGGGAGACATTACTTGCTGCTGCCTCCAGCATGGCCCAAGGACTAATTTTTGAGCCTCTGTGGAAAGAAGAATTATAACAGAAGATGAAATCATTCTTAGGATGAATTTTGTAAACTATGAAGGGAACGCAGCCTCGTTTTGGTGCTTTACGGGCGTGATTGCTTTGAAACGCTTCCAGGAGGCAACATCAGTGCAAGACAGGATGGCATCTCACAGAGCAGCAACAATGAGCCCAAATGCTACAGTTTCATTCCTGAACACCCTCTGGAGACTTCCAGAGCTACTTGGTTCTCTGGGGCACAGAGGCAGAGTATTGTGGATTATAGTAACAATAGATTTAGCCGCTTGTTTTGTGGAGGGTGCTGCTAATTAGTTTTATATGGATAGATTACATGATGGCAAAAGGTGTCTTATAGAGAGAGAAACAATGCAGAAGACATTGTTAGAGTTAAATCAGAGTGAGTGAATGTGAAGATACAAAGAAATAGAGTATTACGTGTTGACAAATATTACAATTTGATAATTCATTAAAACTTGCAACTTATACAGAAAGCCAGTAGCACTGCAGGATATTTCTCTTTTACTGCTTGTCAGGAAGTCGTGTTATTGCTCTGTATGGGCTTTCAAAGATGGAACCAGTGTTAGAAGAGCTGTTTCAGACATATTGCAAATAACTGAGCAATATCAAGATTCCTCACATTGAGAGCACCCTTCCTACATAACCTCTTGGCTGGTTAAAAGCGTTAAAATTTTTTAAGAAGCATACATAATTCGATTGCAGGGATTTATACATTCAAATCAGTCATGCAGTTTGCAAAAGTTAACTGTAAATTGTTATCTAGATAAAAGCCTCTATTTCTGTTGTTTGTATAAGCTCGGATCCTAAATAAAACCACTTTCAGTAGAATGCTCATTAAAGCAGATTTAAGATTCCAAATGAAAAGTTATTGATTTCAAAAAGGGTAAACACCACTAAGCCTCTAGAGTCATCTGAAGTTATTAAATTACCAATTTAGTTACTCTTACTATTTTTTACTATCTTGGTTGTTTATTAAGTAAACCATATACAGTATAATGTTTGAAATGAAACCGGAAGATATCAGCCAATAGTTCTTTCCCACAGACATTTAGAAATTAATGATCTGCTGGAAAATGATGATGGGTTTTGGTCTCCCTTGCCACAAATTCCTGGCCCAAATAAAAAATATAGCCTACTTCATGTGTATGGGACAGGAAGGATTAGAATGGGGGTCAGATGATAAATTTTTAGCCACCAGCATCTAGCTAAAAGAGCCTGACTTAACCCCATCACATTTCCCATGTATATTTATGTACTGTACCATTTGGGTATTATAATAAAAATTTTTATCTGTCCCTGGAGGCAAAATTGAGTTATATATTAAATGATTATTTTCTTTGTTTTCTGCTTAGGTATGCATGTAATGTGGTAGCATAATATATATTCCACACTTGTTTCTTTCCTACAGAGAGATAATATTTTTGCAGCTGACAGAGTAAAGACATCCTGTGCTTCCAGAATAAGAGAGAACATATTGGCAGGATAAAATACAGATGTTCCTAATGTTTTTCTTCCTCATGGTTGTATTCAGCAGAGGTTAACTTCCATGAGCATATTTCCCTGTCCTCGTCTGGGCAGTTGGACACAGAAGTCTACAGTAAATTCAAGACTGTAAAAGGTGGTTTCAAGGAAAGTATCTCAAAATGTTTTTATTGGGGGGAAAATAATACAAAATTCATTCTCTCTGCCCCCCCATAAAAGGCACTTTTCATAAGAATGTTGGAATCAAAATAACTTTCCTGCTTCTGTATATGGAAGAAACTTGAAGTATATCCAATTTTTCTCTTAAAGAATTTTATTTTTCCTAAGTGAGAACCAAATATAAAATTTTCTTGTCATAGTCTAGGAAAAATAAATGGAAACTTCTGTGACAAAGATGGTATCCTAATCACATGTTTCATCTCTTCTTTTTTACCATTTCAGAAAGACACAACCCAAGGAATGTAAAAAGACTATAAAAAGATCATTTGTGTGTTATCATCAGAAACTTCTCGACTATATTCATGAAGTTGAGGAGTTTTAGCTGAAAATGATACAAGTGGGAGTGAATGAAGGGGACATGGATGAGTCACTATTCACATTTTGGCTGTTTATCCTGGAAAAACCAGTTCTTCCATTGTAAGGATAAGAGACAAATTTCCAGATTAATTAAGAAATTTAGTAGCTCAAATGAAGACTATCAAATGTGAGCATTCAGATTAAATAATATTTTGTAAAACATCTGTAGAATAAAGGGAAGAACTTGGGGTGAGGGATCTAATTTTCCTAGTCAGATTCAAAGGGATCCTATATTAATTTTTTTTAAGTGCAGACTTCCACAAAAATGTAGTCATCGGGAAACAATAAATAAAGGAGAATAACTATGGGACATTCTTTCAGAATGTAGTGCATAAACTCTAAGAGTTGGGAATTCAAGAGAAAAGTCAAGAGGCAGAAAAGATCGAAGCAAGAGAACCAATACTGTTATTATAGGAGTTCCAGAAGGATAAAATAGTATGGATGAATGAAAAGCAATAATCAAAGAAACAAAAGAAGACAATCTCTCTGAGTTGAAGTGTTCCGTCTTTACGTGGAGAAGGCTTACCAAAAACTGGGCAGGTACCATGAAAAGGAATCATACTCAGATGGTTTTCTATGTCCTGGATAAAGAATAAATTCTGGAACAGCCAACTGGAAAAAAAAGGTCACCAAAAAGAAAAAAGTTTGAATGATATTAGACTTCTGTTTTGCAACACTGATGCTAGAAAAACTCAGAGAAAATGTAGACTTCTGAATAAACAGCATTATCTTCCAAAAATTATATGCCAAACCAAGCTATTATCTAAATGTGAGGGCAAATGAAAGCCTGGTTCAGATTTGTAAGAATTTAGAAATTATATGATTCATGTATGCTTTTTTTAAAAAAATATAACTTAAAAATAGACCTTCAGGAAAAAGCTAATCAAAATAAAGAATTTAATAAAGATAAAGTCATGTTTTAGGAAAAAGAGAAGTGAGCAGGAAAAACTTAGACTTAAGTCTAAAGAATTGTTTGTAAGATGGTTGTGCAACTAAGTACAATTTATAACAAAGAATTTTAAAAAGAAAAATGTTGACCAAAAAAAAAAAAAAATCAAAGAAAGCTCCCTAGAGATGTGGGGTGAGGAGAGAGGTGGAAAAGAGGAATAAGTAAAATGTGATTAAGTTTTTATGTCAAAAAGGAGGGTCCGTATTTCCAACTGCAATCTTGACATTGATGGAGAATAAATTAAAACGTTTAAATTTTTTTTTAAACAAAACCGATTTAAATTGAGACCATTAGAGAAGAAAGAAAAAAAAAACATGAAAAGTATTAGTATTCCAAAGGATAGCAAAGTGTGTGTGTGTGTGTGTGAGAGAGAGAGAGAGAGCAAGAGAAAGAGAGAGAAGGGAGGGAGCTGCAAGAAAATATAATGAAAAGCATTCATGGAATAAGACGGAAGAAATAAAAAGAAAGAGATCAATTAGGTTCTTCTATTACAATTTTACTTCCAGCCCATAGTGGAGTAACGGACATTGGATTTACCCTTCCACTCTAAAAGTGAACAAAATATGTGAGATGACTATTTTTAGGCATTGGAAAAATGGACATTGCAGGAGAGTCCTAGAGAGATACATGATGTGAGCCCCATATTTAACCTGATTCTGTGTCTGGGGGCACTTTCCTGAATGAGGCACACAGAAGTAGAGCCCAAAAGAAGAACATTAGTCTTACCGAGCTGAGGAGGCAGAAATTGAAACAGAGAAACTGTAAAGGCAGCTGGAATTTGCAAGGTAGGATTCCAGAGAGGAGTGAGCTATATAGAAAGGAAGTCCCAGAAGTTGGTTTGGAAATTCTCTTTAGCTCTTTGGCTGACAGCTTGTCTGGGCTTTGCATGTGCAGGTTAAGATTCTGCAAGACCTCAAGATTCTGCAAGACAGCAGCTGCTGTGGAGCTAAGAAATGAATGGAAATGCCAGAGATCATGCAGTGCTAAAAGATAAGTCATAGTGGAAAGACATCACTGAGCACGTCAATCATTCAATTGAGACCCCAGAAAGGCCACGCTTTAGGAACAAAGAGTAGAGCATATCCTCAGATTAAGGTCAAGATCAATATAGACTTGGCCAAACAAAGAATAAAATGAAACCTGAAGGATCAAGAGAATGAGCCAGGGGCCAGCCCAGTGGCACAGAGGTTAAGTGTGCACGTTCCGCTTTGGTGGCCCAGGGCTTGCCAGTTCGGATTGTGGGTGCGGAAATGGCACCACTTGGCAAGCCATGCTGTGGTAGGTGTGTTCCACATATAAAGTAGAGGAAGATGGGCATGAATGTTAGCTCAGGGCCAGTCTTCCTCAGCAAAAAGAGGGGAATTGGTGGCAGATGTTAGCTCAGGGCTAATCTTCCTCAAAAAAAAAAAAAAAAAAAAGAGAATGAGCCAGTTATGTAGTTGCTGGCCTGAACCAAATTCTATGCCTTTAAATGAGAGACACATAATCTAGATGCTCTACAATATATCATCCATAACATGCTGTATAAAATAAAAAATTACTACACATGCAAAGAAACAGGAAAATGGGATCCATAATCAAGACAAAAACGCAGGCAATAGAAAGACATACTGAGATGACTCAGATTTCGGAGTCAGGACACAGTTTTAAAAATGGTAATTATAAACATGTTCAAGGATTTAAAGGAAAACATGGACATAATGAATGAACAGTTGGGAAATCCCAAAAGGAAATACAAGCTATAAAAAAATGTCAATTAAAAATACTAGAAATGATAATTTCCCTCAGTGGCTTAAGAGGAGATTGGACACTGCAGAAGAGGAAGTATGAGAACTTGAAAACAGATCAATAGAAAATATCAAAATTGAAAAACAGAGAAAAAAGATTTTAAAAAATGAACAGAGCCTCAGTATCTTGTAGAATGATATCAATTGTCCCACATGTAATTGAAGTCTAAGAAGAAAAGGGAAAAGAGAGTGGGTCAGAACTGTTTGAAGAAATAATAACCAAAAATATTCAAAACTTGGTGAAAAAAATCTATCTGCCAATCTAACAAGCTCATAAAACACAAAGCATTTATCTTTCAAAATGTTCTTCAAAATGGAAGTTAAAAAACTCTCAGATGGATATACCCTGAAAGAATTTGTTTATAGTAGTCATGGGACTGAGAGAAATGCTGAAGTGCATTGGACCAAAGGTAAAACTTAGAGCTGTGGGAAGGAATGGAGATTATTGGAAATGGTAAATATGTGTGTGAATATAAATGAATTTTATTTTCTTATCTTTCAATTTCCTTAAAAGATAATTAACTGGTTCAAGCAAAAGTAACAACAATGTGTTGTGGCATTTCTAACATATGTAATGGTAAAATGTGACAAAGAATCAACAAAGAAAGAAACATGAGATGGGATAAATAAAAAACAAATTGCAAGATGGTAGAATTAAACCCAACCATATTAATAATTATATTCAATGTAAATGCACTAAATATTCCAATTAATAATAAATTTCATAATAAAAAAGGGTCAGTTCATCAAGAGAATACAACAGTCTTAAATGTGTGTTCATCTAATTATGTTTAACATAGCTTCTGGCACATGTAACTATTATTAATGCAAGGATGACTCAACATAAGGAAATCCATTACTGTAATTCACTGCATAAATAGATCAAAGGAGGAAAAACTCATGACATTTCAATATGGGAAAAATGCATCTGCTAAAATTCAATGATCTCTTTTGATGAAAAACAAGTAAACAATAAGTCTTGGTAAGCTTCACTAAAAGGAAACTTCCTTAAGCTGGTAAGGTTAGCATAAAACAAGAGCAGGGGCCAGCCCTGTGGCCGAGTGGTTAAGTTCATGTGCTCCACTTCCATGGCCCAGGGTTTGCCAATTCAGATCCTGGGCACAGACCTACACACTACTCATCAAGCCATGTTGTGGTGCATCCCACACAAAAGAGCTAGAATGACCTACAACTAGGATATACAACTAGGCACTGGGGCTTTTGGGAGGGAAAAAAAAGAGGAAGATTGGCAACAGATGTCAGCTCAGGGTCAAACTTCTTCACCAAAAAGCATACTAAAAAGAAAAAAACAATAAGAGCAAATATATCTGATGTAAAACATTAGAAGCATTCCTACTAATGTTAGAAATAAGATAAATTTGCCCCCCAAATTGTTACTATTTAACCTTGTAATAGAGAGTAACTCTAAATAATGCAATAAGACAAAAAAGAATAATATGATATATAAACATTATAAAGGAAAGACACAGGTATAACTATTTGCACACAAAAGATTGCCTTGAAAATCCAAGAAAACAATTATCAGAATCAATAAAGCAGTCAGTATGACGGTTAGATACAAAATTAGCATAGAAAAATCAATGCTTTCCTACATATTATTAACAATATATGAAAGAATAAAACAGAGAAAAGGGAATCCATTCTCAATAACAATAATAACTATGAAATGCCTAATAAAAATATGATTCATATGTTGAAAACTATAGGAAAAAAGATAAAAGAAGATCCAGTAGATGCAGATACATAGCCTCTTCCTCATAGAAAAATAATATTTTTGAGATATCAATCCTTTTCAAATTATTTTAGAAATGTAATGCAATCTTAATCATTATATGTGAAACTTAACAAGCTGATTCTATAGGTCAAATGGTAGAGAAAATAACAGGTAATTGCCTGGAAAATTCTGAGAATAAAAAAATGGGAGAAACTTCTCTTTCAGAAATTAAAACACATTTGAAAATATAATTGTAAAAAGATAGGGTTGGTGCAGGTATAGGCAGAGATCTTGATTAATAAGACTGAATAGAATTTAGAAACAGGAGTGTGTACACTGGGATTTAGCATAGTAATTAAAAGTATTAAATGTCAAGCCAGGCCACCTGTGCATTCTTGGGCAAATTACTTAAACTCTCTGTGCCTTAGTTTCCTTATGTGTAAAATAGGGAACATTATACCATCTATATCTTATGGTGGTTGTGAAGATTAAATAAGTTAATGTACATAAAGCATTTAGAAGAGTGCTTGGAGTATGGTCAGAACTGTGGGAGTACTAGCTGCTATTAATGATAAGGATGGTAAAAAAAATTAGTTGGAAGATGTTGAATTACTTCTCAAATTAGGGTGAAGTTTGGTTATCCATTTTGAAAGGAATACAGTTATACACATACACCATACTCAAAGAACTAAACATAAAAGTATTAGATGAAAATATAGAAAAACGTATTCACAAGCTTGGGGTGAAGAAATCCTGTCTAAGCAAGATATAAAACATTAAAGTCATAAAAGAAAATAGTCACATATTTAAATGTATGAAAATTAAAAAGGAAACTTCCGTATGCAAAAAACATAAAAAACAACATTAATAGACAATTCACAGCCTGGGAATATATTTGCATTATATTAATAAAAGATTAGTATCAATATGAATCAATAGGAAAAAGACAAACACTCCAGGAGAAAAGTGAGCAATGGATATGAAAAGCAATTTCTAGAAAAAAGAAATACAAATATTCAGTAAACTCTATAAAAATGTACAACCTCGCTGGTAATCATTGAAATGTAAATTAATGTCGTACATTTTTATCAATTATTATCAATCATTTTTATCAGATTACCAAAATATAAAAGCTTGATGATGCCCTGGGTTGGTAAGGATGTGGGAAATGAGCACATTGCTACTCTGTTGGAAGGAGGCTAAGAGGACAGAACACTTTTTGGAGAGCAATTTTTCAGTAACTATTAAGATAAAAACTGCCCAGTTTTGTTGACTTAGCAATTCCATGTTTAGGAGTTTGTTTGAAAGAAATACTTCACATGAACATGGACCTAAAGGTCGATATAGGAGAATGATCACAGCGGGAATGTTTATTACAGTGAAAAATGGGAAGCAGACAAATGCTCATCATTAGAAGGGCAGTTAAACACATTACGGTAAAGCCACACAACTATGAAAAAGGATGAAGTGCACGTATTTCATATTTTTATCATATATGTGTGGAAACTCTCCAAGGAAAGTGAAAAAAAGTATGTTTCAGGATAATTCCTCCATTTATTTTTTTACACACACACTCACACACATACATGTGTGTACGTATAAATATAGGAGGGCCCAGGAAAAATACTGAAATGAAAGTACTAGACTGTTAACCCTGGTTAACTCTGGGGATGGGGTGGCGGAGGGAGAGCCTCACATTTTTAGCCTTTAAACTTAGGTATAGTTTTAACTTTTTATAATGAAAGCATGCTCATACATAGCTCACACAATAAAAAACAATGAAGCATAACACAAGAATACTGACTGAAGAGGACGAAGCACAAGGAGGCAGATTATTTTCTGGGCAAGTGCTCTTAACTCAGCATCTAATTCATATGACTTTGAAACTATTACAAAGCAAACACATGAACTATTTTAATTGATTTAATATGGCTGACATAATCCTGAAACCAAACTTGACAAAGATAACACATAACAAGGCTACAGTTCATATTCATAAGCACAGATGCAAACATTTAAAATAAAATACTAGGAAATCCAGTTAACACATCACAATTAAGTAATGTTTATTCTGTAAGAGAAGAACTGGTTTTACGCTATGACAGATATTAATATTAACAGATTAAAAGAGACAAAGCACCTGACCGTCAAGAAGTGACCTGCCCATCATTGATCCATTCATTCATTCAACACGTTTTTATTGAACCAGGCATTATTCTCAGTTCTGGTATAAAACCAAATACTGATCCATATCACCAGAAACATACATTGTAGGGAACAAAAGAGACAACCAAAAAAATGCTAAAGATAAAGCATGAAAGAGTGTTTAGGTAGGGGATATACTAGAAATCGAAGAAATAGATGATCAAATTTATGTCTGAAATCAATTGAAAGTAATATTCACAGTGGGGAAAACTAGGAGTATTTCCATTCAAGTTGAGAGCAATATAACTACTCATTCCCACTCTTAAAGCCATATTCAACAAGTTCTCACCCATGCAATAGGAGGGTAAAATAAATGAGTCATACACATTGGAATGGAAAATTATAATACATTATTATAATTACTTATACATTTATATGATTGTCTACGTAGAAAACTGAAGGCAATCAGTTGAAAAAATATTAGAAGATAAGTGTTAAGTAAGGTAGCAAGTTGCAAGAACAATATAGAGCTTTCTTTTTTTTTGCAGGGAAATAGTCACGCTGAGCTAACATCTGTTGCTAGTCTTTTTTTCCCCGCCCTAAAGCCCCGGTGCATGGTTGTATATCCTAGCTGTAGGTCCCCCAGTTCTTCCATGTGAGCTGCTGCCACAGCATGGCAACTGACGGATGGGTGGTGTGGTTCTGAGACTGGGAACTGAGCCCAGGGCTGCCAAAGTGGTGAGAGCGCTGAACTTTAACCACTAGGCCATCAGGGCTGGCTCTGGAGCTTTCTTATAAACTAGTAACAGTCAGTTATAATATATAATGGAAAAAGACATCATCGTAATAGCAAAAAATAATATAACATTTCTTGACACAAACAACAGAAAATGCACAGGACCTATATAATAAGAAAATGATGAAGCTCTATCTGAGGATAGAAAAGAAGTCTTAACCACATTTCTAGAGAGAAATGCTCAGAATTATACAGATGTCAATTCTCCCTACATTATTTATGTATAAACTCATGTAATTCTATTGAAAATAGTAACATAATTTGGGGGGATTTAGAAACTATTTTTATTTAAATTTTTGATCTTTGTTTTTCTCATCATGCTCACTTTAAATATGAGTTCTGCTAGCTTATAGCATCAATGTTCAACTTTATTCTTTCCAGCTTCTGATGCCCGCTCCCAAAGTCAACAGTTTCCAAAACTTTGAACTGTTTTTACTGGTGTTTACGCCTATATCTTTGAACAAGAGGATTTTCCTGATTCTTAAGTTTTGCTTTTCTTTTTCAGTTTTGGAGATTATCAATTTGTGTCCTACAGTAAAAAGTAAGATTTACTTCTCTGACCTACTCCTCAAACCCCAACCAGACTCCCCCCCACCCCACACAAGTACACACAAATGTGCACACATGTCACCTTCTCTTCAATTTGACCATATTTTTGGCTCTATTGGTTCAATGTTAAAATTAGTATGTCTATATAAGTATTGTTATACACAGGTGAGTCTCAATGTATCCTACAGTTTCCTTTCATATCCAACTTGCTTTTCCAGGAGTTAATAATTATTTACTTTTAAATTTGGTTTGTTGTTGATATAATTGACAGAGCTAAAGAGAGGGAGATAGAAAAGGAAGGGAGGGAGGGAGGAAGGAAGGAAGAAAGGAAAGAAGGATGGAAAGAGGGAAAGAAGGAAAGAAAAGGAAAAAACAAAAGAAAAAAATACCCTCTCAAATTAGTCAAGCACTTGAAAAAAATCTAAGAATTCCAGTTTTTCTTGAAAATATGCATCCTGGACAACGCTTCCTCTTCACAGTGGACTGCTTACTGTCTAGACTTGCTGCCCGGCTTTTTCAGGACCTTCCCTTCATTGTCATCCCGGGAACTTTATTTTTCCTTTTCTGAGGTTGGAGCTCCCATTTGCTGGGTTCCATGTCTCTGTTGTGGTTTACACTGTTGTTTCGGGGGGAGCACTTCATCCTGTAGATTCTGGGGAACTGGGCCACGGAACTGACTTAGGGAGGAAATGCTACTGTCACTGCCCCACCAGACAGTAGAGAGAACTGTCACCTCTGCCACTGCACCTTAAACCAACCACTGGCACCCTCTGGGAAATCTGTACTGCCATCACTGCCCTCTGTGATGTCTAGAAGCCTCGGTGGCCACCTGTGCCAGCCAGTTCAAGACTGCACCTGGCATTGTGTTTTAAAATTAATCTGTTAGACCCTTTTCTTTAAATACATCTTTTCAACCCATGATCCTAAATGTTAAGAAAATCTCTTTCACTCCTTCTACACAGGTTGGAGTAATTTGAACTAGATCAGGTGGTGCCCAAATGGGTCTATTCTCATCAAGTTGGTGGGTAACACCAACCTGTGATGACAAATCTAGTTTGTAATTTTAAGTAAACACATACAGTTTTTTACAGTGAACATTTCAACAGACATCGTAACCTGTAACACATAGTCTAATTGCAAAGCTGTAAGTCAATATTCAGTGGAAATATTAAAAATAAACCTTCAAATATTATAAGAAAGTTTTGTCCTTAAAAAACATATGCATAAACTCAACTGTTTTGTGACAAGATACAGAATAAGTCTGGTTTTCATTTAAATTTTTTGGCAATAGGTATGTACATAATTGCTAAATATTACTTATCTATTTATAAAGTTGTAAGAGCTAGCACAAGGAGTAAAAAGACTTTCATTTTTTCAAATGCATTAAAAAATTAAGATGTTTCTACCACTCCAGTAGCATTTTCTATCAAACGTTCAAATAAAGAATATCTTTAACATAGTGCTGAAAGATAAAGATGAAATTATTTTCTGCAAGTCTATGGGTTTAATTTTTTTTAATAGAAGGATGATAACAGGAATCAGATAGAGACCCATCAATCTGATGTTTAACTTTACTTTTCCAATTGTATTCAGTATTCCTGCTTCACACAGTGAATTCTCTTCCTTCTGAAATGAAAATGGAAATGTTTTCTTAATCTCAGAATAGAGATTAAATGATATTTATGTTAGCATCAGTTATCTCTCCTTGGGGAGAGACAATGTTGAACAAATGAGATTGGTTTTAAGGAAGTGGGACACAAATGAAGAAGAAGAAAGTTAAGAAATTATGTGATGATAACTTGTTTTCAAGCACTGTGCCAGTTAACTTCTACAAAATTAATCAGAGAACAGCGCTGTAAGTACTTTCATGTTCCAAGTTACACCAACTTTGAGTTGAATATTATTCATCAGTACTTAAAATTTATTCTTTGCTTCAGATTTGGAATAATATGACTTGGGAACACATGTAAGGAACAAGGCATGGGGTTGCAGGACAGAATTTATGTGCATTTCTCTGAGTTGAATTACCTAATTATATATCCTTTCTTTTTTCTTTTTGGTTAGGAAGGTTGGCCCTGAGCTAACATCTGTTGCCAATCTTCTTCTTTTTGCTTGAGGAAGATTGTCCCTGAGCTAACATCTGTGCCAATCTTCCTCTATTTTGTATGTGGGACACTGCCACAGCATGGCTGGATGAGTGGTGTGTAGGTCCATGCCTGGGATCTGAGCCTGTGAACCCTGGGTTGCCTAAGTAGAGCTCGCAAACCTAACCACTACACCACTGGGCTGGCCCCTAGATATCTATTTTTAGATCAGGAAGACAACGGTGGTGAGGGTCACTGCAGAGTGGCTGAAGGTCATAGTTCTACAGTAAGCCCTCCAATCAAGATTGCATCCAGGAACCCACTGCAATATAAATTCCATTCATGAGATGGTTTGAGCCTGACCTCTGAACAATTCCAGATGAGAATAGCTAGCAGAGGGGGACTCTAAGAGCTGATTGTGACTCTGCATGATGCCAAGACTGGTATACATGGAGTGGAGTTGGGAATCAAGATAATCATGCCACACCTGCCGACCACTGGCCAAAGAATGGGTTCTGCATAATTGGGATATACACTCTTAGGGTTGTGATTTTCTCAATCTATAACTGGTTTTTTTTTCCTATGATCCAACAAACTTTATTTTGAGCTTCCATTATATTTAATGGTGGAAAATTAACCCAGTCAATTCATCATCCTCGCAAAGTTTGAGAGATGTGGGGAGAGGCCTCAAGTCGCTTGGAGGTGTGAGGTGGGGAGGCTGTGGCCCCAAGTTATTATCTATCCTGCGTGGCATTTACTGTGATGTAGGAACCCATGTGGCTCCTTGTCATTACCTTTCTGTCGTGATGTCCACATTTCGACATCATCTCTGGTCTTGTGTGATTCATCCTGCTGTGTCCCCTGGTCATGGCTTCAAGGCCCCTCCAGGTCCACTGGCCCCCTCTCAGCTAAAGTTCTCAGATTTTAGAGGTGAATTTCAGATGATATCTCATGGTACTCTGAGGCTGTGGGAAACTGGGGAGTTACCTCAAGCACTCTGTGCCTAGAGATCCTGCCACTTCAAGGTGGCTCAAGGCATAAATTAAGATGTTTCCAGCTGTAACAAAACTTATCTCAAACTTCCTTAAGGCAAGTTATTAGCTCATATAAGAAGTCAAGAGGTGAGGTGAGCTTTAGGGTGTGTTGATCCAACAGTTTAAAATTGCAACGAAAGACCTGGGTTTTCTCTGTTTCTCTGCCTGCCTTCTGCCTGTCATTTTCATTCTAAAGCAGGCTCCTATCTTAGTTGTATGACAGCTGCCTGCAGAAATTAAGGCTTTCTCTTTTATATCTAATTGGTTTCTCCCGCTTCTTTCTTAAGAATGAAGAAGAATGTTCCCAGAAGTCTCTGGCAAATCCCTTTTCATCTCTTGTTGGCGTAACTGGGTCACATGCTTATTCTGAACCAATGTTTAGCAAGAGGAATGGGATTTCCCTTAGACCACAATCAGGCTGAACCCTGAAGCTGAGGGTGGAAATCACCATTTCCTCGGGCATTTGGCTATGTTGGGGAGGGTTGAGTACCGGAACAAAATTGAGAATTTGTTAGGAAGAGAATGAGGAGGAGGGATGTTCTCTAGGGAATAAGCTCAGTTCAGGATTTCATTAGGAAAACAAATTGCTCTAGGAACTTCAAGCAGAGCGAGATTTAACCCAGGGAATTAAGCTATAGAATCGTTGGAAGGGATGAAAGAAAAAAAAGAAAGAGAGGTGAGGCGATGTTAGTTAATGTTCAGGAGCCCCAGGAAGCTGCCACTGCCTCTGTAGGAGCCCACACCTGCCTAACTGGATTCCTCTGAGCCTGTGCTCTTGTGCCTCTGCAGAGCCAGTGTAGTTGCTACGGGGCACACTGCTGCCACAGCCAAAGCCAGAAGATGTGGCTCTGCCTTTATTCTTCCCTTTAATCTTTTTTTTTTTTTAACAGATTTACCGAGATATAATTTATATACCATGCAATTCAACTATTTAAAGTGTATAATTCACTGGCTTTAATATATTCACAGAGTTGTGCATCCATCACCACAATCAATTTTAGAACATTTTCATTACTCCCAATGAAATCCTTTCTCCTTAGACATCATCCTCCAGTCCTAATCCCCCTGTCTACCTCCCCAGCCCTGGAAAACATTAATCTACTTTTTATCTCTATAGGTTTGCCTATTCTGGACATTGCACATAAATAGAATCTTATAATATGTGGTCCTTTGTGATTAGATTCTTTCACTTAGCATAATATTTTTGAGATTCATTCACGTGTTAGCGTGTGCCAGTCTTGTTTTTATTGCTGAATAATTTTCCATTGCATGAATATACCACATTTTATTTATCCGTTTATCAGTTAATGGCCATTTGGGTTGTTTCCAGTTTTTGCCTATAATTAAGAATGCCACTATGAACATTCATGTACAAGTTTTTGTATGGATGTATATGTGTTGAGTATCTACTTAGGAGTGGAATAACTGGGTCCTTTGGTAACTCTAAGTTTGACCTTTTGAAGAGCTGCTAAATTGATTTCCAAGAGGCTGCACCATTTTATGTTCCCACTAGCAGTGTATGAGGGTTCCAATTTCTCCACATCCTCCCCAATACTTATTATGTGTCTTTTTGATTATAGCTTTCCTGGTGGGTATGAAGTGGTATCCCATTGTGGTTTTGACTTGCACTTCTCTGATGGCTAATGATATTGAGCATCTTTTCTTATGCTTATTGGCCCTTTGTATATATATTTCGGAGAGATGTTTGTTCAGATCCTTTGCCCGTTTTTTAATTGGATAAATTTTGTCTTTATATTATTAAGTTGTAATAGTTCTTAATATATTCTAGATACAAGTCCCTTATCAGATATATGATTTTCAAATATTTTCTCCCATATTGTGAGCTGTCTTTTCACTTTTTGATGTCTTTTGTTGCATAAAAGTTTTTGATTTTGATGAATTTCAATTTATCTGTTTTTTAATTCTGCTGTCTGTGCTTTTGGTGTCATATTTAAGAATCCATTGCAAAATCTGAGATCATGAAGATTTACCCCATGCATTCTTCTAAGAATTTTTAAATTTTAGTTCATTTAGGTTTTAGATTCATTTTGAGTTAATTTTTTAATTCTTGGTTTGTTTTTTGCTGGGAGAGATTCACTCTGAGCTAACGTCTGTTGCCAATTTTCCTTTTTTTCCCCTCCCAAAAGCCCCAGTACATAGTTGTATATTTTAGTTGTGAGTCCTTCTAGTTCTTCTATGTGAGCCACCACCACAACGTGGCTACTGACAGGCGAGTAGTATGGTTCTGCACCTGGGAACCAAACCTGGGCCACCAAAGCAGAGCTCACCGAAGTTTAACTGCTAGGCCATCAGGGCTGGCTCATTTTCAGTTAATTTTTGTGTATGGGGTGAGGTAGGGGTCCAACTTCATTCTTTTGCATGTGACTATCCAGTTGTCCCAGTATTTCAGTTTAATCTTGGGCAAGTTCTTTCCACTGGCAGGTCCTGAACTGAACTATCTAGCACAGGAGATTGGGAAATGTAGTTTCCAAACTTTTAGCTCCTTTGACACAAGGGAGAGCTTAGAAGGGTGGGAACCAGCCTATAATATCTATCAAACAACCAAAATAAACAGCAGCCGTCTGGGGGGGTTTGCTGTCTCTGGTGTCTATGCAGAAAGCAGGCCACAAATCTCCTTTTACTCAAAGCTCTTAAACCTGTCTAGGATCATTTTATCACCCTCAAATCTTTGGAAGGGTACAAGATATAGGGCCCCAACTCTCTTTATTCTGTGTTTCTCTTCCTTGTTTTTCTCTCTCCTCAGTCCAGAGAATTCTAAAATTGAGTCTAAGGAAAACTCTGTCATATATCTTTCCAGACATTTCTGTTTTATGTGCTTTTGTCCTCTTCTGGGTTGCGTCCTCAAGCCAAACGACCTGGACTGAAAAGGAGGGCCTTGACAGAGACGAGGAAAATTTTGGATTAATACTTTGAAATTTTATCTTGCCACATATGGTCATGATGCTGATGGGGTGGAAGCAGAGATGAGGTGGATATAGGGTGGGGTGAATTCTTATAATATTTTCTGAAAATAACAATAAGGGCCATGCTGAGACAAAAGTGCAACAATAAAAACTTTCTACTGCTTTAAGAAATATACATGGTTCTAGGTGTTGCCTACCTTTAAAGATACATTGCATTGCTTTTCTTAATTTTGAAACAATTTGAAATACTATGATAAGCTTTTTAAAAGAATGAAAGAAAATCTTAAAGATGCAGAGATTATTTTAGATAGACTATTAGATAATAAATAGCAGCATTTTGCCTGACAGATTGGAAGATGGTTTCATGAACGCAATGCAATGCTCCAGAGACAGGGATGGGACTGTGGGGGAGAGATTCTCAAAGGCGGGAGATGAATAACTTTTACATAAGGAGGTAAAATTAATAGGTGAGCAGGACATTGATGCCTTTGCTAGAGATTTCTAGTTATGACTATGCAGGTATTAGGAGTAACTTGGCAATGATTTTACAACTGTATTTTATAATAAATCATAGCATACTAATATAGACTGAACTGTTTAAACATCTTGGAGACTTTAATTTATTCAGTTTAAGAGCTTAGTTGAAGGAAAAAAAATAATGGAAAGTAAGCTGAAGGATTGCTTTTCCTGAATTCTAAATTTAGCTTAAACATATTTCTAATCCACTATGCCAGGGATATTTTCTTGAAATGCATTTGAATTGTATAATCTGATCACCTTTATTAATGCAGGGATTTAGATGGGCATAAACATGCTTACTGTATTTTATTTACTGTGTCAATTTTTAGCCTAGGTAATCCTGCAAATGATTAACTAATTATATTCTGTCTGATTATCAAGCTACTTAACATAACTCCAGTATGATCATAAAAAGCAAGTAAATCTTCAGTGCCAATAGAGGAGATTCCATGCACGGTTGTCTTTGAGAAGGCAGAAGAAACTGCACCAGGTGACCACAGCGGGAACTAGATTAAATCCTTATTACAATGATGACAGAAACCAAAAAGGAATAGACTGTGGGGAGAGCAACACAAATTCACAGCCATCATTTTGGGTCTGTATGACCTGAAGACAAATACTATTGCTCCCTAAACTGATTATTTTTTGAAACTAGATGGGGAACATTCCATTGCCAATTGTATGAAATGCCCCTCTCCATTTTCAATTTAGGTCCAGATTGTCTATGGGTATAAATGGAGAACTCTTTAATGAACAATAGAAAAGGAAAACAGTGTGTGAGAACTCAAATGTGTGATATCAATACAGCTCCCAGGGGAAATTAAAAAAAGGAACTAGCAGATTCAGAGTGTCTCTCACATGCAGATCATACTATTTCATTTAGTCCTCATCATGGCCTAAGAGGAAGGTGTTATTATCTCTAGATGTGAAAACTGGATCAGAGATATATTAGAATCTAGTTTGTCTGATTCCAAATTCTATGCTCTTTCGGTTGTTACATTTTGACAGCACTCTTTCAGGTACAAAAGACAGAAAGAAACACAATTCAAATTCACTTAGGAAAAACAAGGAATTTATTAGTTCATAAAACTGAAAAGTATAGACATGATTCTCCTCATTCAACATTGTCTGCTGCAGGCATGTTTGGATCCAGGGGCCAAGTGGAACTCTTTCTCTCTGTGTCTCAGTTCTACTTTTCTCTGTGTTGTACTCTCCATCAGGCAGGATCTCAGGAACTCCAGCTTTGATCTTTCAAGCTTCAGTCTCATGAAGAAAAAAGATTCTCTTTCTAAGTTGGAATAAAAGTCCCAGTATTGAATCTTGTTGTCCTGGTTTAGTCTAAGTAATCCTGATCACATACTATAAGCAATTTGAAAGAAAAGTGAATCTGCAGGACCAGCTATTTTAGAAAATGTTAATTCTAACTCTTAAGCCTTACATATATCTGTTAAAAGTGCAGGTATATACTGCAAAATAACTGCAGTATTTCTGAGATGTTTTTTCATGAGGATCATGAATATAACCAGATAACTATAGCAATTGGCGCTGATCATGAAGATTCCTGAAGTAAACAGACAGCCTTTACTTCTCTGCTATTGAGAAGGTCTTGATCACACTATAAGATCAAACATACAGCTTCATTCAAATCTATGTGATAATATTGCATAGCTTGCTTTAAAAAAATATATTTGAAAGAGAGAAGGGCAAACATTTATCAAATACCTGCTATGTACAGGCATAAAGTAGGCACTTTATATCCGCTTTCATGTTACACAAATGGCCCAGCAGGAACTAACTACTTAAAATGAAAACTCTAATTAATTAAGTTAAATTAACATTCAGTTCCTCAGTTGCACTTTGAGTGAATAGCTGTGTGACTAGTGGCTACCACAATGAATGGCATAGACACAGAACATTTCCACCATCATAGAAAGTTCCATTGGAGATCTCTGGACGTTTGTGTGAGTTCTTTCCTTTTTCAGAATGGAATCTAGCAATCATAAATCATGTTAAATAACACTATGAAGAAATAATCAGTCCAGAATGCGGTATTTTCTACAAGAAAACTGATCTGAGCTTTTGGAAAAGTCAATGTCATAGACAAGTAAAGTGGAGGTAGAGGGTACTGTTTTAGATTTGAAAAGACTTCAGAGAGATAACAACCAAGTATAATGTTTGATCCTAGTCTGAATAGAAATAGTTAAAAGAAATTTTGTTTCAATGAGGGAATTTGATAATGAACTGGATATTAGATGATATTATGGAATTATTGTCAATTTTTTCAGATGTGATAAAGGTGTTCTGGTTTTGTAAGAGTATACTCAAACTTTTTGAAGATCTTTGCTAAAGCATGTACAAGTGAAATATCTTGCTATTTTCCATTTACTTTGGAGTGATATAATAGAAAATATAGAGAGGGATGAAGCAACCACAGCACAATGTGAAGAAGCATTTAATCTAGGTGGTGGGTACTATTGTTTCTAATTCTGATATATTTTAAAACTTATAAAATGAAAATATTTTTGAAAAACCTATCTTTTTTTTGAAAATGGTTTTTGCCTTTGGTGTCACATTTAGAAAATGTTTTCTTAAACAAGAGTTTTAAAAATAGTCACTGAGATTTTCTTCTAGTATCTTAATGGGTCGTTTCTTTTAAACACTTAAATCTTTTATCTGTTTGAAATTTGTTTTGGTGTGATGTACAAGACAAAGATTACTTTTATTTTTAGGTAGTTAGATGGTAGTGAATATTTACTGTTTGCTTTTCTAAATTCACCATTTTTTCTAGAAAGAGCCCCTGATTTTCATTTAGGCGATCTACATTCCTTTTACTTTCTGGTCATGTATTTTGGGTAGTACAGAAACAGAATATTATAAGCCTGATATTCTTTAATTTACTCTTGGCTAAAAAATTACTGGAGCAGAAACCACAGTCCACGTCGGTAGTTTAATAGGAAATTTAAAGAATGGGAGTCTTGAGATGTGAGCAGATAAACCCCATGCTAGCCATTACATCCTATTAAATAGATAGGAAAAAAGTTTAGAGAGTATTAACATATCTGTTACCAGAAAATGAAGGTTAAGGTTGTATGTTTGTTATATGTCTTATATCAAAAAGTGGAGTTTCTATGTGTGTTTCCTAAGAAGAGTGTTTCAGTCACGGCTCAGAGGAGAATATGAAAAGCACTATAGGTCTTTTAAGCAGAGGCTTTAATACAAGGCCTCAGGTGCTTTCAGAGGCATTACAAGGGCTGAAGGAGGCGAGGCGGGGGACCACCACTAGCTTTTCGGTGTACCACCCCAGAAAGTTAGACAGCCTCTGTCTGCCAGAGTCAGGAACGTGCAGGAAACTCTTACTCATCTCCTAGTAATCTGTAGCTCCAAGATGGGTGGAATGGCAGGGGAGATGGGAGCCACTCCGGAAACTCACCTTTGGAAGGCCCATGCTGTGCCTTCTGCTGCCAGGGAGTGAAGAAAAATGACTTTGGCTTCTCTGCTGCCTTTCAAGGATCATGTGAGTTTCTCTGTAAGATGGAGCCTAAAAATGCATGCAGAACTGCTGGCTAGGGTGTCAGAAAAATATACTTCTCAGGCTTCCAGCCTCTGCAATATGAGAGACAGAAGAGTGTTTAAAGCTGGATGATGGACTAGATGTCAATAGACAAATCCAGCAGAGGGGATGAGGAACTTTCTGGTAATATTCAGATGTTTACTTTAAAAATTCAAATAATTGTTGGCTTGAAACTTTAAGAGTAGACTATGTAGGAAAAAAAATGTTTGTTATAATGTGTGGTGAAGAAAACAACTGAAGTCATAAATGATGTTTGTCACAGAGGATTGGTTTCACTCACCAATTTGTAAGAATTAACTTTCTATGACATCATCTAATTTAGCAGACTTCCCAAGTGGTGGGTCAACCAGCCCTAGGGGTGGCTGGGTAGGGCTAGTAACCAGAGAAGCCTTGCAAAGGGCTCTAATTCCCTTGTTTTTCCCAGTATGCCATATGAACATAACTATCCTTAGTGTATGTATTGTGAAAAGGCGGCGAAGCACTGTATTTTAGTAAAACAATCCTCCGTTGTTTTAATGTGAATGATATTCCTGAATGTGAAGGCTTCTAAGTGAATTAATATACGAGAAGTGTAAGGAAAGACTCTTTCGGGGCGCTCGCCCTTCACTTGTGTGAATACATCATGGTCATATAAGGCTGTAAATCTCAGGATATAATATTAATATTCCAGAGAGTAATGTTAGGTAAGGAACAAAGCAGGCTGATAAAAATTGCCTGGGTTTTCAGAAAAGTTAAAGGCTTGATTAATTAATTCTTTATCTGCATCTCCTCCTCCCCTTCTTAACTTTTATAGCAAGAGTGAGATAATTATTATAATCTGAGAGATAAGACTGAAATCTACTGAGAGCTGTATTTGTGCAACTCCGTGGTTTGGGCAAATGTATTAAATGAATTAAAGAAATTCATGCTCAGGAGCCTCTGATCTTAAAATAATTTTCTACTTAGAAAAGATAATTTCCAAGTGGAAAATAAAAATCCTCTACTGAGTTATAAAATTTTTGTTTAAAATACATTCACGATTTTTGAGAAATTACTATGCACGAGGACACCTCGTGGTGCTTGAGATACATCGGTAAACAAAATAGACAACTCTGCCCTTGAAAAGCTTATATTTTAGTGGGGGAAAGGCATATATCAAACAATAAACATAATGAATAAGTAAATTATGTAGGATATTAGAAGGTGAAAAGCAACATAAAAAACAGGAAAAGCAGAGCATTGTAAAGGGGATTAGGTGTGCTGGAGAAGCAGGAATGAGTTATGATATTTGATAGGAAGGCTCACTGAGAAGGCACAATTTGAGTTAGACGGGAAAGAGATGAGGAAGCAAATCAGGCATTCCAAGCAGAGCAAATAGCAAGGGCCCAAAGGGGGAAAATGCCTGGTTTGTTTGACGAAAAGAGAGGAGACCGATGTATCTGAAGTGGAGTGAGCAAGAGGACAGAAGATTATATAAAGAATTCCTATAACTTAACAACAACGAAAAAGCTCAAAAAATAAGCAAAGAACGTAGCCATTTCTCTAAAGAAGATATGCAAATGACCAACAACTCATGAAGGATGCTTAACGTCACTAACCATTAGCAAAATTCAAATCAAAACCACAATGAGATACCATCTCCCATCTATTAGGATGACTACTAACAAAAAAAGGAAAATAACAAGTGTTGGCAGGATGTGGAGAAATTGGAACCCTTGTGCACTGTTGGTGGGAATGAATGTACAATGGTGCAGTCACATGGAAAACATTATGGGAATTTTTAGAAAAATTAGAAATAGAATTATCATATGATCCAGCAATTCCATGTTTGTGTATTTATCCCAAAGAATTGAAGGCAGGATCCTTAAGAGATATTAGTAAACCCATGTTCATAGCAGCGTTATTCACAAGAACCAGAAGGTGGAAGTAACCCAAGTATCCATCTATAGATAGATGGATAACAACATATGTCTCCACATACAACACAATATTATCCAGCCTTAAAAGGGAGGACATTCTGATAAATGCTACACCATGGATGAACCTTGAAGACATTATGCTAAGTGAAATGTCAGTCATAAAATAAATACTGTATGATTTCACTTATGTGAGGTACCTAGAGAAGTCACATATAGAGATAGAACATAGAATGGTGGTTGCCAGGGGCTGGGAAGAAAGGGGAATGGGGAATTATTGTTTAATGGGTGCAGACTTTCAGTTTTGTAAGACGAAAGAGTTCTGGTGATGGATGGTGGTTAAATAGCCAAGAACTCTCAGAAATAGTGTTAGAGTGACAGTGAGCCACTTCTCACCCACACTGGCTCTCCACTTGGTCATTCCCAACAAGATACAAAAACCACAGTAATTCCTTCCACCTCTGAAACCCCTCTTTTGATCCTACATCCCTTAATAATAACTGCTTCATTTTTCTGCTGCAGTTTAGAGCAAAATTTGAAAGAGTTGTCAATACTTTGGGTCAAGTACCTCTCTTTCCATTCTGCCTTCACTTGTCTCCAAATAGACTTGCAATTCACTATTTCTCTGTAGAAAGAAACCCAGACACAGCATCTGTAAAATCACCCAACTCAGAAGCATTGACTGTGTTATACACGCACAGTAGAATTTATCTGCTGCAGGAGGATGTTATGGATCAATCATTTCATTGAATAAAACTTACTTTTCCCCCTTGATTTGTCAACATGGAATGATCTGATCAATGTGCTTGTCTTTACTATCTCTACTACTTTCAGAATAAAAATATGAATAACTTACTACTGTTTACTTTTAATTTCATAATACATATTTGAGCAAAAGGGTTTATATATATTATTATACAGTATTAAAATAATATTCACTTTTCTTTCACAAATACTTCATTAAATTATTGTCACACTCATGAACAAATGATTATTCATTTTAACATGAAAATACATAAAATCCTTCATAAGTCTTCTCCTATTTTGTTAGGCATGAGAAAGTTATTTTGTGAGCCAGAATGAGAGTCGATGTAAATCTCAACATAGCGTACTAATTTAAATTTTTAATGGTCCCAAGTAATTCTGCATGATGATTCAGATATGCCCACCCTGGTTCAATACCACTTGGTGCCTCCATTCATTGGAGGCCAAATTTCACACATAGTGCAAAGAAAGACTCTCCTAGTGATGGTGGTTCAGTTTCACATTAAGCGATTACTCAGGAAAGCCCAATTTTTACCTAGCTCTTTTTCACTTGTCTTGGTTTCATGACAGCATTTCTCCACTGGTCTTCATCAAGTTATGTGCTCATTATCTGTTTACTGTATTACTCCCTAAGCTGGATACCTTCCTCTAATATCTATCTGTCATCTCAGCTGCACCCCTTTTCTGTATTTGAGAAGTGTTCACCTTGTGAACAGGGCTACAGCATATAGGTGTGCAGTTTGTGCACGGCAGTAAGGCTCTCAGCAGAGAGGGCAAGTGGGGCTGAAATCCAGGTAAACTCTGCCCCCTGAGCCCTGACAGTGGCCTGTAATCACTGGAGAAAGGCAAGAGTCTTTCTGCATTTTCCTCATTTGCACAAAGCTATGTAGAGGCTAACAGCAATCCTGCTTTGAGACTTGATGGGAGGGAGAGCCTTTCTTGCAGGATAAAAGTACAAAGGACAAATACTTGCTTCTTCAAACTCCTTTGTAACTGGGCCTTGGACATGTGACTTAGGCTCAGCCAATCAGATGTGTCTGCCTTGGACTTTTAATTGCCACCTGGGACAATGGAGCATTCTTTCTGGCAGCTCAGGGGAAGCAGTGACATCCCATTCCTAGAGGCAACAGTTGCTTCAGTCAGTGTCCAGGGCTGGAGGCATTGACGGTGAGACGTCCGGCATTCGGTGCCCAGTGGTGGGGCAGAGCTTCTTCAGGTCAGTTCCAAGGAGAGATTTTAGCTCTGGGTGCAGAATGTCACTCTGTCCCTGGGCACCTGCCCAACCTAGTCCTCCAGTCTTCCTGGTGTTTCACTGAGCACCCAGTATCTTCACACTAAATCCGTTTCCTGCTTGAACTGCTCAAAGTCCATTTCCTTTGCTGTGTAACCATTTTATTGGAGAGTCTGAACTCAGTGAGATACTAACGTGAAGCCCTTTCATTTGATTTCTCCAACATGGTTTTCAGGTGTGCTTTGATGAAGAGTTGTTTTCTGTCCCTTCACTACATCTTGGGTAGCTCCTTTAGCATTCCAGATACTTTCAGGTTTTAAAACATCAAGGCCAAGGTAATCCAGTTTACAGCTTGAATCTCAAATCCAGTTTTATACTCTTCCCCTCACCCTAGCCCAGGTTTGAACTGTGATGCAAATGGTCCTGCCCTGGGGAATTGGGTGTGCTTTGCTTCTCTCCTCCTCCTGCATTTCCTTCTCTTCTTTCATCTTTTGGATCCACCTTTTCTGTCTCTTGCAGAATGTTGGGGTCCTGGAGGAGGAATGGGAAAAGGAACCAACATCTCACGCTTAGCCGCTGCCGCTGTGGTCCACACTGATGGTCAGTCCACCTGTAGAGGAGACATCTGGATGCTGCTGAAGTGCAGGGCATGGGTGGGCTCTTCAGGAGGCCCTGCAGGGGCCCCAGTTGCACAGGCCTCTGACATGATTAATTCATCAAAACCTGAGTTCTTCTGCCCCCTGCCTTTTCAGTTTCTGCTCCTTGGCTCTGTCTCCCCACTAGTAGGCAACCCTCTTAAGCAGGGTGATGACAAGATTGCTTAAGCCCAGACACCCTCCAGTGGTGTCCATTTGGCCCTAGGGAAACTCAGGCTCTTGCCTCACCAAACATTGGGAGTAGAAGCTGCCCACTGTTGTCTCTTCCCAATTCCCTTCCTCCTGTTCTAAGGTGTGGAGAGATCTGCCTGCTCTACATAAGCAGAAGTCTAACTAGGGGTGGAGATGCTGTTCAGTCCCTGCTCAGCACTCCTCATCTCCGTGATAGTTTCCTTGCCTCCCCTGTATCTTAAATTAACTTGCCCTAGGGAGGGAAGAAACATTCCTCTTTCCTCTAATATGGAGAGGTGAAAAGCCACCAATTGGGTGACAAATTTCCATGTGGCTAGAATTCTGACAACTCTTCTGAAATTCTTTATTTTTTTTCCTATAGGGGTAAAGGAATAGAGATTGGGAGGGGGATGACAGTGCTTGCTGGTGGTATCAGAGCTGGTTTTCATTTGCCTCTTATTAAGTTCTGCAAAGGTTGTGTTTGGATGCATTCTTTAGAATGCAGGCCAGTTAGCATTTTACTCTTCTTGGCTCTGAGACTATAGCCACAATTCCCAAACAACTGGAAAACACCATTCACCATCCTGTTACACTTGCAATAAAGGCCCTTACTGATTCACAGTGCTTTGTCATGTATAGTTTATTGGTGGCTTAGTAACTATTTCCTCTTCCCAATGACACCCTGATTTATTTTTGGGACGTTTCCTCTCCCTACTTTTCCATGCTCCAAGAGGGATGGTATATTAGGCCAAATACTTCATGTTGTCCCAGGACAGCTAAGAAGACATGCAAAACCTGAGTTCAGCCAAATGGACGCTCTCTCCTGTGACTTTAATCTTGAGAGTGTGACGTGAGGACTAAGGAAATTAATGGTTTGGATTCATTCATCTCAGTGGGAACAGTCTGACCAGTCTGTTTCTGCTCGGAGACCTTGGCTTTGATTCCCCCTTCCCCTTCCTTTAGAGAGAGGAGTGCCTTCTTATTTCCAAATTTAGTCTCACAGTTTCCCCTCTCTTTTGTAGTCCCTCAAAAGCTTCCCCTAGTTTTGTTTTTATTAAGTTAGTCAGAGTTGACTTTTATTACTTGAAAACAAGAACCGTGACTGACACAGTAAGCATTCATATTGCAGACAACAGGAGATCACACTTCAGGAAATGTTTTTTTTCTGATACTCATATTATTACCATGGTTACTTTTAGTCATCTTCTGTAACTTTCTTTTCATACACAGTTATGAGAGTTCTTATTATGTAGATTGCTTAGATTTATTTATTCCAAATAGGAATAAATCTATTTATTGAGTCAAATATTACAATTTAAAAAACAATGTCAGGAAGATATCCATCTCTACTTCTATCACTTTCTAGTCTTCTGTATGAAAGATGAAGCCTGTTTCCTGTTAAACCACTTCCAAGTATGATACCACTCCACAGGAAGTCTATTTTTACAAGAATATCATAGATAGGCATATTGTTGGTTCAAGAGCTTCTCCAAACATAGTGTTACACCAGGAAAAGTGCCAGAGTACTTTTACAAATTGACAGTCCAGATAGATTCGAAAGTCATAAAAGTAATTTAACATTTAAATAAAACGAGAGAATAGAACTTTGCTACTCAAAGTGTGTCTGAGAAACAGAAACATCCACCTAGAGTAGGTTAAAATGTAGGCCCCACCCAAGATACTGAATCAGAATCACATATTAACAAAGTCCCTAGCTGATTAACATGCACATTAAAGTTTGAGAATCACTAGAATAGAAAATATAAGACATTACGTATAGTGAGAGTACGTTTTGTTTCATGAAACTTGTTCCAATTATATGCATACAAAGATATGAATTTGGTCATGATGAAAAATGTACTTCTTACTGTGGCTCACGGTAAGAAAAAAATTTGGAGAGAGGGACATCAGCAAGATGGCCAAATAAGACTTCTCTCATCATATCCTCCCCAACAACAATCATTTGGCATTAATCCATGGATGAAAGTGACTTTGTGGGAGCTGTGGGATCCAGAACCACACGCCCAAGGACCCAGAAGGAGTCTTGCCCACTCATGCATCAGATAATAGGCGTATAGGCCATCGTCCCCATTGTGGACCCTCAAGCGGCCCATGAACCAGCATTAACCCTACTCAGCCATGGTCTAGGAGCCTCTGGAGAACACTGACTTACACAGTCACCCACAGATGAGAGAGTCCTTGGGGAAGTCCAGGAGTGCGTTGCAGAAGTTCTAGCATACTGCTAGAGCAAAAAATTCAAGATTAGATGTACTGGAGAAAGTAGGAGGAACAGTTTGACTTTATCCATGTCACCCATCCCTCAAGGCAGCAGAACTCAGTGCCAAGAGGGACTTTCTCAGCTCATGATTTCTGCCTCAGGGAAAGTGAGGGCATGTGAGTGAGTGCCCAGCTTCCCAAGCTATGAGGGATGCTGCCAAAGAGACCCATCTCTCAAAAGTTATGGAGTGGCTGGATGGATTAAAAAAAACAAGACCCAATTCTATGCTGCCTACAAGAGACTCACTTCAGCTTTAAGCACACACACAGGCTGAAAGTGAGGGATGGAAAAGATATCCATGCAAGTGTAAAGCAAAGGAGAGCAGAGGTAGCTACACTTACATCAGACAAAATAGATGTTAAGCCAAAAACTATAATAAGAGACAAAGAATATGTTATTATGTAATGATAAAGGGATCAATTCATCAAGAGGATATAACAATCATAAACATACATGCATACAACATTTGAGTACCTAAATATATTAAGTGACTACAACCAGATCTGAAGGGAGAGACAGACAATACGATAATAGTAGGAGACTTCAATACTCCCCTTTCAACAATGGATAGATCATCCAGACAGAAAATCATAAGGAAATGTTGGACTTGAACTATAATTTAGACCAAATGGACCTAACAGACACATATACACAACATTCTATCTAACAGCAGCAAATTCATATTCTTCCCAAGTGCACATGGAATATTGTGCAGGATAGATCTATGACAGGTCACAAAGCAAGTCTTGGCAAATTTAAGGAGATTGAAATCATATCAAGTATCTTTTCCAACCACAATGGTGTGAAACTAGAAATCGATAACAGGAGGAAAACTGGAAAATTCACATATATGTGGAAATTAACACAATCCTGAACAAAGAATGGGTCACAGAAGAAATTAAAAGGGAAATAAAAAAATATCTTGAAACAAACAAAAATGGAAATGCATCATGCTAAAATTTATGGGATGCAGCAAAAGCAGTTTTAAGAGGGAAGTTTATAGTGATAAAGGCTCACATTAAGAAAAAAAAAAGATCTCGAATAAACAACCTAACTTTTCATCTCAAGGAACTGGAAAAAGAAGAATAAACTAAGTCCAAAGTTAGCAAAAGAAGGGAAATGACAATAAATGAAATACAAACCAGAAAAACAATAGAAAAGATCAACGAAACTAAGAGCTGGTTTTCCAAAAAGATAAAATTAACAAAACTTTAGTTTGACTAACCACAGAAAAAAAAGAGAGAAAACTGAAATAAATAAAATTAAAAATGAAAGAGGAGACATTACAACTAATACCACAAAAATACAAAGGATCATAAGAGAGTACTATGAACGATTATATGCCAACAATTGGATAACTCAGAAGAAATGGATAAATTCCTAAAACATACAACCTAGCTAGATTGAATCATGAAGAAATAGAAAATATGAATAAAACAATAATGTGGAAGGAGAATGAATCAGTAATCAAAAACCTCCCAACAAAGGAAAACCCAGGACTATTGTGAATTCTTCTAAACATTTCAACCAAACATTTCAAAAAGAATTAATGCCAATCCTTCTCAAATTCTTTCAAAAAATTGAAGAGGAGGAAACACTCCCAAACTCATTTTATGAGGGTAGCATTACCCTGACCCCAAAGCTAGATAAGAAGAAGAAAACTATAGGTCAATATCCTTGATGAAGATAGAAGCAAAAAATTCTCAGTAAAATATTATCAAACCAAATTCAACAGCACACTAAAGGGATCATACACGATGAGGAAGTGAAATTTATCCCTGAACTACAAGGATGGTTCCATATACGCACATCAATAAATGCAATATACCACATTAATAGAATGAAAGATAAAAATTATAAGATCATCTCAATAGATGCAGAAAGAGCATCTGACAATATACAACGTCCTTTCTAATAGAAACTCTCAACAAATTTGGTATAGAAGGAATGTACCTCAATATAATTGAAAGCCATATATGACAAGTCCACAGCTAACATCATACTCAAGGGTGAAAGGTTGAAAGCTTTTCCTCTAAGATTAAGAACAAGAAAAAGATGCCTCCTCTCACCACTCCTATTCAGCATAGCGCTGGAACTCCTACTCAGAGCAATTAGGTAAGAAAAAGAAATAAAATGCATCCAAATCAGAAAGGAATATAATTTTCCCTGTTTGCAGATGATACAATCTTACATATAGAAAGTCCTAAAGACTCCACCAAAAAACTATTAGAACTAATCAACAAATTCAGTAAAGTTGTGGGATACAAAATTAACATCTGGAAATCAGTTGTGTCTTTATACACTAACAATGAAACACCAGAAAACAAAATAAAGAAAATAATTCCCTTCACAATAGCATCAAAAACAATAAAATAATTAGGAATAATTTTAACCAAGCAAATGAGAGATCTGTACACTGAAAACTGTAAGACTTTGATGAAGGAAATTGAAGAAGACATAAATAAGTGGAAAGATATCCTGTGTTCGTAGATCAGAAGAATTAATATTGTTAAGATGTCTGTACCACCCCACACGATCTAGATTCAATGCAATCCCTATCAACATTCTAATGGAACTTTTCACAGAAACAGAAAAAAAAAAATCCTAAAATTCACGTGGAACCACAAAAGACCCCAAATAGCCAAAGCAATCCTGAGAAAGAAGAACAAAGCTGGAGCTTCCTGATTTCAATCTATATTACAAGGCTATAGTCATCAAAACAGTATGGTATTGGCATAAAATAGACACATAAACCAATGGAACAGAATTAAGAGACCAGAAATAAAACTCACACATGTATGGTCAACTAACATTTGACCAGGGAGTCAAGAATACTCACCGGAGAAAGGAGAGTTTCCTCAACAAATGGTGTTGGGAAAACTGGATAATTACATGCAGAAGAATGAAATTGGATCCCTATCATACGCTACTCATAAAAATTAATTCGAAATGAACTAAAGACTTGAACATAAGATTTAAAGCTATAAAACTCCTAGAAGAAAACATAGGGGAATAGCTCCTTGACATTGGTCTTGGCAACACTTTTTTTTTTATATGACACCAAAAGCACAAGCAACGACAGCAAAATAAACAAGTGAGACTACACCAAACTAAAAAAGCTTCTGCATAGCAAAAGAAAACAATCAACAAAATAAAAAGGCAACCTACAGAATGTGAGAAAACATCTGCAAATCATATATCTGATAAGGGATTAATATCCAGAATATACAAGGAACTCATACAACTCAATAGCAAAAAGAAGAAAAAAAATCTGATTAAAAATGAGCAAAGGACCTGACTAGTCCTCCAAAGAAGACACACAGATGGCCAACAGGTACATGAAAAGATACACAACATCACTAATCATCAGGGAAATGCAAATCAAAATCATGATGAGATATCACCTCACACCTGTTGGAATGGCTATTATTATAAAAACAAGAGATAACAAGTGTTGCAAAGATGTGGAAAAAAGGGAACCCTTGTGCACTGTTGGTTGGAATGTAAATTGGTGTAGCTGCTCTGGAAAACAGTATGGAGGTTCCTCAAAAAATTAAAAATAGAACTTTCATGTGATCCAGCAATCTCACTTCTGGGTATATATCGAAAGGAAGTGAAATCAGGATCTCAAAGAGATATCTGCACCCCCGTGTTCATTGCAGAATTCACAACAGCCAAGATGTGGAAACAATGTAAATATCCTTTGACAGATGAATAGGTAAAGAAAATGTTATATATGTATATAACAGAATATTATTCAGCCATGACCAAGAAGGAAATCCTGCCATTTGCCAAAACATGGATGGACCTTGAGGGTATTATGCTAACTGAAATAAGTTGAACAGGGAAAGAAAAATACTGTATGATATCACTTATATGTGGGTTCTAAAACAGCTTAACTCATAAAAACAGAGTAGAATGGTGGTTTCCAGGTGCTGGGGCATGGGGGAAATGGGGGAGATGTGGTCAAAGGGTACAAACTTCTAGTTATAAGATGAGTAAGTTCTGGAGTCTAATGCACAGCATGGAGACCAAAGTTAACAATACCATATTATATACTTGAAAGTTACTAAAAGTAAATCTTAAATGTTCTCACCACAAAAAAGGAATGATAAATATGTGACATGATGAAGGTGTGAAATAACCCTACTGTGGTAATCATTTCACAATATATAAGTGTTTCAAATCAAGTTGTATATCTTAAACTTATACAATGTTATATGTCAATTATATCTCAATAAAGCTGGAAAAAAAGAATATTTCAGAGAAAATAGGCAAAACAAAACAAAAATGAAACCAAAAAGACTGAAAAACACTAAGCTAGGAGAAATACACAGATGAATTTGTAATCCCATTTTTGCCCCTCTCCCCAAGAATACCAAGATCTCTCACATCTGTGGAGACATCATACATAAGAGGAGATGGACAAATGCCCCTAACTTCTAATTCAGGGTCAGGTGCTGCAAATACAGTTTCCTCAACCATTGTCCTGTGTCTTCTTTTCTTTCCTCCAACACCTTCAAAAGAGAGTGATCTTTTTAAAAAAGTAGGCAAGGGTCATCCTTGAGAAAGTAGTATAAAAAAAAAATCTAGGACAAGACACTGAGATGAAGGAGTCTGAGGGGCCACTCGTGGGCCCAGAACTCCACCTTTCTAACTCTCTCCATCCTTCAGGTGAGTCTTATGATTAAAGATACAACCTATTTCAGTCTTGCCTGTATTTGTCCTGTGGAGAGAGATGAAGCTGCATATATATATACCTAAGAGCTTCTAAGACTCCTGAGCAAAGACTCTTTCTAAGAAAAATCAAACTCTACAAAGCCAGTTTTCAAGGTCCATGGGGGGAAAAGTAATTAAACACAGCATTGGTGAAACTTGAAGAGCTATCATGGGCTATCAGAAGACTAGAACAGATAAAGGTAGTTCTAAGACAGGTGAAGTTGGAGAGAGAGTATCGGCTTTAAAGTCAGACCTGCCTCTGCCGCTCACTAGCTACATGATCATGGGCAAGTTAATTGATCTTTCTGAGCCTCCGTTTTCTGTAAAACAGAAATAATGATACATATCTCCTGTTAGTATGGAATGAAGTAAAGAACGTTCTCTTTGTGCCATATTTATATGTTAACATTTTGTAATCCCCCCACCCCTTTTTTAATGGGAAGGAGATAAATTCTGTGAACTCTAGTCTATTGCTGTAACTAACAAGCTTTTAAATCACAGATTGAAAGATATGATGGAGAGCACTACAGAGTGGAAGTTATGGGTATGACATGTCAACCTTGTTTGCTAAGAGGTAGAACTGCTAAGCTTACTTGATTTCCTTTATTGGAAATATTACCAGACAGATAAATTGAAGGAAGGAGAATACATCTGGATTTATAAGGTAATTGAAAAACTATCCCATGAAATCCTCATTATCAGATGTAATAGAGTTGTAGCATTTATAAGTGGTTGACAGACCATAGTACAGGATATGAATAAATAGAAATGGAGAAGAAAATCTCTGTCAGAATATACCTTTGACTTTTACCTGCTTCCACATGTTTAACAAGTATTTGCTCAAGAGCACTGTGGCTTGCTGACCAACTTTCAAATACCATGATTCTGAGCTGGCTGGCTAATATAGTAGGACAAGAATTAGCTCCACCAAGATCTTAAGTTCTAAAACAGACCACGTGTAGAAAAATGGAATTTCATAGGGCTTAAGGAATAGTCCTGTAAAATTACTATGAAAGTCCCAATTAATTGTATAAATAATATTTTAAAAAGTCGGGCTAATAGCAAGTATGAGAAATAGTTGCATTTTTAGTAGATTATAAATTCTATGTTAACAGAAGGGTATAATTACCAACAAAAAAAGCCCATTTAATCTCCTATTGTATTAATAAGGCTATAGTATTTAGAATAAAAGTAGTCAAAGTCTCACTGTAATCCAGGTTGTTCAGGTTTTATCTGAAATGCTTCACGGGTTCATTCTTGGTACCACATGTGTATCATCCAGAGTTATTTGAATGAAAGGAACAAAAACCAATTCTATTCAACTCAAGCAAAATAAATTAAAACATAGAAAAAATGTGAAGGAATTTATTCAAAGAGTATCTCCTAAAGATCAAAGGAAAAGAACTTCTTTTTCTGGCCATAAAGGAGTAACTAGATTGGATTTATGCTCTTGCTCTAAACAACCAAAAATCGGACAAAATATATGAAACAACACTTTTCAGATATTGGGCAAGAGGAATGCGGTCTCTGAGAAAAGGTAAGCAGATGAGGTGAACCCTCGAATCACTCTGGCTCTCTGACTAGAGGTTCTTCCTGGAGCACAGTACAGGGGAGCACAGGAAAGACAGACATTGGAATTCAGAGAGGCTGAGGTGGCTGGAATTTGGAGGGCAGTGTACCAAAGAAGAGAGAATTAAATGAGGAAAGATCTCCAGAAATTTGCATTAAGTCCTTCTACTGTTGAATAATACTAAGCCATGATGAATAGGGGGAAACTTTATAAGACTAGGCGCACCCCAGTCAGGAAAGCTGTAAGCTGAACAACTGACAGACTCCTGGCAGCCCTGAAAAACAGAGTGAGGAGTGAGTAGTCTTCCCTGAACTGCTGGGGCATTCAATAGAGACTCCAGAAAGCTCATGCCTTGTTAGAGTATATCAGTCTGGCACTAATCAGGAGACAGAAACCACACGGTGGGTTAAACGGGGGGGTTTAACATAAAGAATTATTAACTGATAAAAAGTGACTTAAGATATGACAATTCTGCATGGTACTCTAGACTGAGAAACTGCTCAAGAAAGGACAAAATTGGAAGGGGTTCAGACCTCATTGGAGAAGTTATGGTTCAGTCCACCGGCTAGCAAAGAAGTTTGCTGGTTTGCCCAGGCTGGAGCTGTCTAAAGTCTCCAAGCTATGGGGAAGCAACGTTCTGGAGTGCAGGTGAAACACCGGTGATTGGTAACAGGTAGTGTGGGCACGCAGAGAGTGGTAGCTCTGTGCAAACCCTCTGGACCACAGATGAGCCACACAGGAGCCTGTAGAGGGAGCAGCGGCACAGGAGATACTCTCCAGTCCACAGGCAAGCCATGTAAGGAGTTGTAGAGCGTGCGGGGACTGAATGGGAAACCTTCAGGCTGCAGGCAAGCCATGATTGTGGGAGCAAAGAGGGAACTGGAGAGCCAGTGTGGGAGTGATGATGTAAGCAGAAGACCTTCAGGGCACTAGTTTCTTTGTGGAGGGTCTGCAGGACATTTATCGCCATGCCAGAATGGGGCTGCAAGGTCCTTAGATAGGTCAAAAAATTGATGAATCTCTTGCCAGACAAAGAGATCACAAGAAAAGAAAAATACACACAGACCAATATTCCTTCTAACATAGACACTCCTGAACAAAATTTTAGCAAATGAAATCTCATAGTACATAAAATCTATACTACACATGGCCAAGTAAGCTTTAGTCCAGGAAGGAAGGCAGTTTTAACAATTCAATCAATTAACAAAGTCAAGGAGAAAAACCATGCAATCATTTCAATTGATGCAGAAAATGACAAGGTTCAACAGTCATTCATGGTAAAAAACTTAATGATGGGACTTTTTCATCAAATGAAGGTGTCTATGAAAAACCTACAGCTAATATCCTACTTACCGGTAAAAGACTGTTCATATTTGCTCTAAGATGGGGAATAAGGCAAAGATATTAGTTTTTACCACTTTTGTTCACCATTGAAATAACTGGGTATCTGTGTGAAAATAATGAACTTCAGCCCTTACCTCACACCATACACAAAAATTAACTCCAAATGGATCACAGGCATAAACATGACAGCTAAAAATATAATCTTCTGAAAGAAGCCACAGGAGAAAATTTTCATGGCCTCGGGGTAAGCAAAAATTTCTTACATAGAATGTAAAGAGCACATCCATGAAAGAAAAAATTGATAAATTTCATCCAAATGAAAAACTTCTACTGTTTGAAAGACAACATTAAGATATTTAAAGGCGAGAAACGGACTGGAAGAGTATATCTGCTATATGTATATCTGACAAAGACCTAGTATTCAAAATATATAAAGAACTCCTCCAACCTATAACAAGAATACAAATGACCTGATTAAAAATTGGGTCAAAAATCTGGACATTTTATCAAAGAACAAATGACATGCAAGCACACAAAAAGATGGTAAACATCTTTGATGGCCATCATCATTAGTCATTAGGGAAATGCAAATTAAAACCATAATGAATACAACTATATACCCAGTGGAGTGGCTAAAATAAAAAGACAGACAATAACAAGTGTTGATGAAAACGTGGAGTCACTCTCCTACATTGCTGCTGGGAATGTAAAGTGATGCATTCACTTTGGAAAACAGTTAATCTCTGTTACACAGTTTAACACACACTTACTGTATAAACCAGTAATTCCACTCCTGTGAAATAAAAGAAATAAGAACATACGTCTACAAAATGACCTGTACAGGAATGTTCCTAGCAATTTTATTCATAATGAGACTAAACTGGAAATAACCCAAGTATTCATCAACATTTGGTGAATGGGCAAATTGTGGCATATCCATACAATGGAATAATACTTATCAATAAAAAGAAATAAACTGCTTACACAAACAACATTGGTGAATCTTGAAAACATTATGTTGAGTGAAGGAAGCCAGACACAAAGGGATACACGCTATATGATTTCATTCTAGAAACTCTAGAAAAGACAAATCTAATCTATAGTTACAGAAAGCTATTCAGTGGGCCAGGGATGGGATGGGGAACTGACTTCAAAGGGGTGTAAGGGAACCTTCTGGGTGATAGAGTTGTTCATTATCTTGATTGTAGTAGTGTATACATTGTTCAAAACTCATCAAACCAGACACTTAATATGAGTGCACTACACTGAATGTAAATCATGTCTCAATAAAGTTGATTAAAAAAATCAAAGGAAGTGGAGTAACCAGGTTTCATAAAGCATAAAGCAGAGTAGCTTTGAGGAATAAGCGACATGAGCTAATGGCCAGTCTCTGGAATACCGTCACACGGATCAATCAGCTCTCGATTTGTTTGTTCTTGTGCCGTTCTGATCATAGTTCGCATTCCTGGCAGAAAAGGTCTGAGGGGACCAGCTTAAGACAGGGGTCCACTCCTGGCCCACGGTGACTGACCTTACTATCCAGACTGCACTAAGTGTGGCAGGGGTGGTCCCCCAGAGAAAAATGGAGGTACTGTTAGCCAGAAGAAACGGCAATGATGCCTGGTAAACAAACAAACAAATACAGTGTTCCCTGTGTTTCCAGGGGTGACCAAGGAGGACGGTGAGGGGTTTCAAACATATATATGTTCGTTCATTCCATTCAAGCAAAATTATGAGAATGGACTATTCGCCAGGTTCTAATGCTGACTGGGGACGCTTATGTATTTGAGGTCTCTCTAGAAAGAAAGAGTGCCTGTGTAAAGAAGAGAAACCTGGTAGGAGAGGATCATCCTGGGGGCTATGAAGCACAAGCCTTTTTTTTTTTTTTTTTGCAAAAAGCAGAGGAAGATAGGATTCCGCTGAATATAAGAAAGAACTTTGCAGCAATTAGAGGTTTGTATCTGCTTGGGTCGTCCAGACCCGGAGAAATTCTTTAGTGAGGAAGGTGGACAGTCAGAGAAGTAGATTCCAGAATTCATGTCCCGCCCAACCCACAAATGGAGAAAAGCCTTTTTCATCGTTTTACCTTTGTATCGTCGGTCCTCCCGGGGGCCTCCTTGGCCAGTCGGCAGAGGGAGCCATTCCCCAAGAAATCTCTGCGCCAGGCCTCCTAAGGGCCCGGAGGGATTTTCTTGCGGGTGCGGGGAGTTCTCTCTCCGCCCCGCCTGTAAGGCAGGCTCCCTCACTCCACAACCCCCGCCCCCCAACTCTCCTCGCCCCACCTTCCCAATCATTTTTGCTGCATCGCACACTCTTGCACGGTTAGCTCACCCATCCCGTCCCCGTCCCACATTTGCGCTCCCTCCCTGGCACCGCTAGGGACGTGCCGTCCACTCCAGCTGGTCGCTCGGGTGCTGTCCCTAGTCCCTCGAACCCTCATAGAGGCTCTAGAACACCTCCCGAGGACTTTGACGCCGAGGCGCGCACTGAATGTGGGTCGGGACGCAGAAGGGCACTCTCTCCGCCACCCCTTGGTTTACCCCCTGCGGTGACCCTACGGTTTGCCAAATTCGTGAGCGGACTATTGGCGGGGTCAGTCCTGGGCGGTGGAAGACGCTCAGGGCAGGGGCGACCTGCTACTGGGGCGCAGGAGTTGGGTAGGGAGGATCCTGCGGGTTGCACCAGGGACTGCTTGGGGAGCCAAGCGACCCCCCTTTCCGTCCCCCCAAAAGCGGTCACTGCCCCGGTGGCAGCAGCTGCAGCAGCGGCAACTGCTCGCATCCCGGGCCGGGATCGGGTTACTCCCCTCCTCCTCCAGCATCTTGGGCCAGACGGGGAAATCCTTATTCAAGTTTCCAGCGAGTACTTTCCCTGTGCTGAAAACTGGGCGGTCTGGAAACGCGCTGAGACCGGCCTCCTTTCCCGCGTCTCCACCTTTGAGCCCGAACGAAGACTCCCAAGTATCGCTCTTTTCTGGGACGCTGCTCGCAGGCTAACTGCGCTGTTTGGAACAGATTTTGTTTCTCGGCTGGCGTTGGTTGAAAACCAAGGGAAAAGGGTTGCGCTGCGAATCTGAGGATCTCAGGACCCTGGTAAGAGTTGGGCAAACTCAAACTCAGTTCTGGCGGCCGCCGGACCTTGGCCGGACGCTGGATGGTTTCTTATGGGTCCGGGGTACATTTCCTTGGCCAGGATACCCGGGTGCAGTGTGAGGTGGGGCGAGATGGGCTCAGTCTGGGTTGTTTACGTGTCTCAAGGGTTTATTGTTACTGTTTGCTTTTGGTTTTGTTACTTGGGATTGTGTAGGAACTTCTTGGAGGATTTTTCATGGGGAGACACCTCCATTCCGCACTTTATTTTGCATAATTTCTGCCTTGTGTTGCCTCGTCTGTGTTGACAGGTGTCATAGCTGGATGCAGGGAGGTTTGTGGGGAATCAGAATGAAAAAGAGTTTCAGTGGGGCCTTCCTTCCAGACCAGCTTCATTCTCCTCTGGGATCTTGACTTATTTTCTAAACTTTTCTTTCGATATTCAGATTGTTCAGATAACTCGTTGGACCTGGGGATGCTCCTCTTCCAGCGTTCTCAATGTCCTTAGGGGTGTCAGGATCACAGGCTGGGTGACTTAGACCAGGGGAGTCTCTTCCTTGTGGGAACGCCTGGCTCCTCAGGGAATGTTGGAAGGTGCCATTCTTCAAGCCATAGTTACTATAGAAAGATCTATCTTGTGTTGGTCTTTTCAATTGCTTTGACCTAGGACTTTCACCTCTGGTTTAGGGAAATATTTTGTCCTTATTTTTCTTTCTGGAATTAAGAATGACACCACTGAGTAAATGAAGTATTTAGTGATATTCTTGATGCTTCTTTAGCATCCTCACACGAGGATCCAATTTCTTTAGGGGATGTTAAAGTTTGGCATTTTATTAGCCCAAAAGTTCTTAGGCAGTGATATCCATGCTGTAGCCCTAGGCAGAGAGAATGCCGTTCCTTCTTGGTTCATCTTGCCTTTCTCCTTTATACCCTGAGTCTCACTTTGTGTATGTCCTTCCTTATGGATGAAAAGATTGGGATCAGATCATTTTATCCAGAAATGCCATTTTCCTGATGCGACTGCTCCAAGGGCTCAGCTTGTAGGGTACTTTTTGTTTTGCTGTTCTGAGGTCAAAGAGTTCAGTAGAGGTTGAGCTCTGAGACCAGGCAGCCTGGGGTCAACTCTCAACTCTGCCACTTTCCAGTTGTGTCATTTGGGGCAATTACTTAACCTCTCTATCTTCATCTGTAAAATCAGAACGATAATAGCAATGCTTACATCAGAGGGTTATAAACAGGATTTTAAGAGCTAATGCATGTGGAGTGCTAACAAGCCTGGCAGATAGTTAGCTATGATGATGATGATGTAGCCAACATTATTAACTCTTGTGTCACTATAATATAGCTAAGAGCTAGCTATTATTCCTACTTGCATGAGCTTTGAAGGCTGCACTCATGTGGGCTTCACGCCCACCTAGGATAGGATGCGTTGTCAAACTCAGCTCAGACATGATCTTTGTAGTGCTTTCTGCTGGGGCCCTTTCAGAGGAAAGAAAGGTGCATGTGACAGGGCTGGGATTTGTCGAGGGTCATGATTGGCTGCCAAAGGGTGCTTGGGACAGGCCATTAGGTGGGAAAGCTATACTCAGTTTACAAACTGTACCCTGCCTTCAAAACTGCCTGTATTAATATACCTCCTTTAACCTATTTTTTAGAGGCTGATCATTTGTTCAATAAATATTTATTAAGCCTCGATTACATTTCGAGCACTGGTCGAGGTTCTATAGTATTTAACTTGGTTGGCTTCATTTTGAAAATGCATATGCATGAGTATTTGCCTTATGTTCCTCCCCACCATTTCAAGCGTTTGAGGGCTTCATGTGACACTAGCACTCTATAAATTAAATCCCAAACACTTTTTAGCTATCGTGGTCTCAGTACCTGTTAAAATGAAGAGTACACATCACTGAGGAATTGGACAAAATATTCAGTATAACCTCTGGCAGTTTACTTCTCCCATCAGCTCCATCAGGCGTAAACTTGTGTTGGGAGGTAAGGAAAGAACGGGATACTCGCGGTGTTCCTTCTGACTCTGCGGTCCTTCAGTCAGCTGCCTTACTTCATTGGTGGTTGTTTTTGAACTTCCTTTTTTTTTTTTAACGTTTGTCTTAGGTACCTAAATGATGTCACTTCCATCATTGCATGTTAATCAAAGTGAATGATCATGCCGATAATTAATACAAAAGGAGAAGTATTTAGCTCTGCTTGTATTTCATCAGCTATTCTCAGCTTTGGTTAGATTGAACTGTGAGAAATTGTCAAAATTTGACCATTTTTGACCTACGTAAAATGGCGATTTCATATAGTTCAATCTGATGTAAATCCTCGCCCCATCTGCTTGATGAAGATGCAGTGAGTCTCGGGTGAGGTATGAAAAGTCTGCAGTGTTACAAGTTCACCAGGCGATTCTGTTGCAAACCCAAGTCACATGCACATTTAGTAGCAGTGGATTTACCTTCCAGATTCTCAGCTTGGGCTAATAGCATATTTCTAAGATAAAAATCTGATCATGTCATTCCCTTGTTTAAAAATCTTTGTTGGCTCCCCAGATGGCGAGCATCAGTGTCACCCAGGTACTCATTGAAAATAAAGATTCCAGGGCTTCATCCCAGATGGAAGGCCCAGAAATCTGCATTTGAGCAGATCTCCAAGTGAATCTGGTGGAGGTGACTTCAGATCACAGTTGGAGAAATACTGGTGTATAGCGTAAAGCCTGACCTTTTCCCCAGGATACACAGTACTAGCCTTGCACCATCTTCTCTGGGTCCTTTCTCTGCTTCCCTGTTCCCCACTGATCTGGATCTTGTTACTGTTCCTCAGAGAATGCATTGCCTGCTTTCTCTCCTTCCTGACCTAGCTGTGTGCTCTTCTCTCTGCCAGAAGGAAATGTCTTTGCTCCCCTTTTCTGTCTATCACCTACGTACTACCCATTCATCCTTCAAGATGCAGTTCAGATGTGATCTCCCTTCTGAAGGTTTTCCTAGTGCTCTCACATAAACTTAGTGATATCTCATGTGATTCCTATTCTTCTATGCAGATGGCTTTAATATAGCATCTATTGTGTTATATCAACTGTGTTTGTTATCTGGATGTTTCTCCAACTGATTGGTGAGTTTATCATTCCTTATTCTAAGCCTTTTTCCAAATGGCTGGCACATGGTAATTACATAATAAATGCCTAAAGAATGTGGGGGAAGAACAAATGAGTGAATGCTAATTGACGTTTTCTTAGCACACCAAGTGTTTGGAACAGTCACTATGTACGTACTAAGAGTTGTGGCAAAGCCAGTCAAGAATTTGCAATTTGGCTAGACATAGCCTACAAAGTTAGTAACCTGGAGTGGAAAAAGGACAAGATAGAATATCCTAAGAAGACTTACGAAACACCAAATGCCTCCGAATTAATGTTACGTGTTCCCCACTGTGGCAGCACTATGATCCAAGAGCTGAGTTGATCATACCTGGGATGGTTTTGGTTCTGAATGACAGTGCCAGGGCACTGGAATAGAAGAGCCAAGGCCAATACAAACAAACAGATTTTGCCTTGTGCTTTTCAGTTTATAAATACCTTTGTATTTGTTTTTGTATTTGATCAGAAACATGGTGACTGGTACAGTACTATTTTTCCTACATTAATACAGAGTGCATTCCTAAAAATAGGTCCAAAGGTTGTGTAAAAGCCTACATGTTAAAAGAGATGCTGGCCCTAGAGAGCCAAATATATTATAAAATGTCTAATTATATCTTGCCATTTAATGACCACAGCATTTAGTGCTTACGCCTTTCTTTAATTTTTCTTTCTTTAACTTTCCAAAATTTTGGTTATTTTCTCCTCAGTTGAACAACAATTGACCTGTTCAATACATTTCTGATTCAGACTAAAGATCTGCCATTTTTGGCATGTCTGATAGCTTTCATTTTTGTCTCGCTTATATTAAGTTTACGAGACAAAAACTTCTTGTAATTACTATTAGGTTTTAAATTTTTCCATTTCTCACTCATTTTTTGTAATAATGGAAATACGCAATAACATTTGAACAAGTGAACAAAAAAATCCCAGGGTAATGACAAACGTGGTGATGCTGCAAAAATTGAACATTTAGCTCATGGGTGGTTTCCAACACAAAGTAAGTAACAAAAAATGTTGATTTTCAGGCTGCTCTGTGAGAGTTCCAGTGACTTAGGGCGGGAAGGTAGCAGCTCGGTGCGTGAAGTACAAATGTCTAGATTGCTTGGACTTCAAACAAAGCAGTATTAAGAACTGCGTGTGCTCTCAGTTTCTCAAGGATTTGTACCCAGTATTTTGTTTTAAAAATTAGCTTAGTTTTAAGAATTAACTAAGATTCATTGGGTTTTGTTGATTTGTCTTCTTTTTCAGCTATGTTTCTAAAATGAACTTTCTCTACCTTCGTTTAAGCTTGCATCTGGCTGTATTTTTGTAAGTCTCTTAACTAGTCTCCTTTATTCATTCAGCCATGCATTCATTCATGTACTCATTCTCTCTATCATTTATTCATTCAGCCATGCGTTCATTCATCTACTCATTCTCACTATCTGAATTTCCCAAGATTTTGCACTTATCTCTTGTCTCTCTTTTCTTCACAATTTAAGGTTATTTTTCGCTGTGATCATTCTAACTCTTTTTAAAAGTAGTTATGCAGAGGATTAATTTATAGCACTTAATAAAAGGATTTCTCATACTGTGAGAAAAAAAGATACAAACTAGTGTTATTTTACTTTATGTAACTTTATTTAGAAAACTGCAGGTCATTGTGAGGATGTTATTTGGTGATGCATGCTCTGTGCCATTAGCCAATCTGGAAAGTGTGAAAGTGTTAATATATCCTGTTATTATTGATGTTCATTTCTAGTGATTTCCTCTCTTGTTTCATTTCCAGTGATTTATACTCCTAGATAAAGAAACTATGTAAAGCATTTTAATGACCTCAATTTCCTACTCAGAGGGCAATAAATTGTACTCTTCCCCACTTCTAAGACAAAGAAAACAGTATTTCAATACGGAAAGCCTCATCTTGGTAGGTACATGTGCAGGATATTAGCGTTTGTTAAAGACATCTTTGGGAGCAGGGAGACGCCATCCTAGAGGGTGACTAAGTGCCTTGTCGTTAACGTCCTGGCTGACCTGGATGAGCTGCACAGATTTGGTTGGTTCTAAGACCTCATCACAGGTGATCATTCCCATGATGAATCCTTTAAATACTTTCTGATAAAGAATGATGTTTGTCTTTTTTAAAAAATAATTTTTGATGGCAAATTGAAAATCAAAATTCATAAATTTAACTTGCTCCTTATGAAACAAAATAGAAGTATGAAATCTTTGTTTTGGACCCAGGGGACTAATTTTACAATCAAAATGAAAAATTTTAACTGTCTAGCTCTATTGATTTCTTAAGAAGGGTGCCTTATGTATTTTTTTGGACAAGGAATCAATGACAAGATGTGACTTTTGTGTTCTTAAAAAAAGCAATTGGTTTGAGTTTTATTTTTGTTCCATTAGATATTTATTAGGTGTATATTTATCGGGATAAATACTATGTGGAATTAGCAAGATGCTTGCCTTAAAAAAAAAAAGATAAAAAAATACAACTGACTGTGTGAGGCTGGGTGAGTGAGGGCTGAGAGGGCAGTGCTGAGAGCACTCTGAGAGCTTGTCCTGGAGAGAGGGCTCTGTGTGCTCAGCAGAGGTGTCTGGTGGAGGGGACCTCAAAGGAGAGAGCATTTGAGTGGATGGGGCATGTTAAGGGAATGAGCTCAGCAAATACGTGGCTGCAGGGGTTTGCAGGACGTCTTCAAGCAATAGTGACTGAACCATGACACAGGAGTGGTGAGTTAACATTTGAGAATCATTTGATGATAGCCACACATGGGGCTCTAGGATGAGATTCTGCCTGCTCCCATAGCGCTATGTGCACTAAGGGAGCCCCTCATGGCACACTGCTCCTATCTTATTGTGTAAATCAGATGTGCTTTGAGGCACCCTATTGAGATTCAGGTAAAAATTGAGCCCCTGTTCCACAAGAAGGTGTGAAATGAGAAAACTGTTGTTTCTTTCAACCACTATGGGGCTTCGTGGGGGTCGGGGTGGGGCTCATGTTTTTTCTAGCATCATCTGGATTTGAATTCCTATTTTCCCTTAAGAAGTTTAATTGAAAGATTATCTTGCCACACTACTGTACTGTCTTTTTTTTAGTGTGAAGTCATCCACCCAACCATGGATATTGCTTCCTATCTCCTTCACTTCATAAAATATCGCCAAACATGTGGCTCTGAATGGCTGACTTTTAAGACTTGGAACTACAGAAGAAGTTCACATCTGAAAACTTGAAACTAGACATTAAGCATGCTTGTTTTTTAAAAGCCATTTGTCTGTCTTACCGTTGGAACTTTCTCACCGTCCATCCTTTTCTGAGGGCCACAGCCTCTGCCAGGTGCTTCAGCACCCTCCTTCTACTCTCCCTGCACCTCCCTCCTTTCGCTCATTGCTGACCCTACCCCTAAATTCTGTTATCTTCGGGACAGCTATTATTATTTGTTTTAATCTCCTGCCTCCTTCCTCACATTTCTTGGCACTCGTGTCTTTCTCACCTGTCTTCTCCCCAGGCTTTCCCCCACACTAAGTTTTGGTAACCGTGGTATAAAGCATTTGCCCTTTCAGTATCCCCCATCTTCTGTACATCCCTTGAGCAGATCCATGTACAAAATCAGGCCATCAGTGAGGTTAGACCTGCTTGAGGCCTCTGTTTAGCCTCTGGTTTCAAACTTCAGGGGCCTGAGAATCACCGGCAGATACTGGCTTCTCTCTAATGATTTGGATTCAGTAGGTGTGTCGTGGGGCCCAGAGGTGTGTATTTTCGACAAGGTATTCTGATGCAGGTGGCCCATGGATGCACTGTAATCCTTGTTAGGCTATACTGCTCCATTCAGGAGGCATGGCTTTTCTTTTTCTTCTTTAATATTTTAGTGATTGGTCAGAGGGGGTCACAGAGAATAGCTGATCTGTGAGAACTCGTGCCTCTCCGTCTCTGCTTGGAGGGACAATGGTTGTAACACAACGCTGTTCATGTGACAGCCAGAGAAAGGGGCCCATTGTTCGGGGATTGGCTGATGCTCCATTCTGCTCTGGCCAGCCATCCAACTGAGCTTGGTAGCCCCAAGGAAACAGACACACTTGAATCAGAGAGACAAAGAAAGGAGGTCAAGGCCTTTCACAGTTAAACTACTTGCAGCAATGTGTCAGAGGTAGGATTTGGGAAGGAAAAAAGCAATTCTGTGGAGGCATCATTAATCTGCTGGTTTGGGAGCATGAGACACGGCGCTGGGGGAACACAAGTCTATTAGAATTCCTGGTTGATCTTTGGCCAAGGAAGAATTGTTTCCTACTCTGTCCTTCTGACTTACCTTATTGCAGGATTTTATGATTGATTTTAAAAATAAAAAAGATCTCCCTGTGTCCATGGTAGGCAAAGGCACATTTCTCAGCCCCTTTTCCTCAAACTCATCAAAGACAGGTATCTGATCTGAAAGCCCGCTTAAATCCAGGCCTACAACCTCAGAGAATGAGTGTTTGTTCTGGGACGTGGTCACCATATAAATGATGTGTTAATAATTTCCTTCCAAATCTAAGTTCAGATGTCAGTTTTGAAGCCGAAAATTCTTTTGAGATTGAAATACAGTGAAATCCATTAGAAAGTTATTGATGTATTTGCACAGTTATGAGGTTGGGGGACTCCCCAGATGTCATTTAGATGCCACCCCTCACCCCTAGCTTCTAAACTTGATTCTAGCTCTGGAGGGAAAGGGTTGCAGACTTCCTGTAAAGGTCCAATCCAGATCTGAACAATTGACTACATTCTTGGTGTCAGAAGAAGATTCAAATTCAAGGTCATAGCCTGAGCAAAGGTCGCAGACTTTTTGCACAGAATTGTTCTTTTAGCCTGATTACTCCCTTTATGGAAAAGTATGTCATTCATTCAGCCTTTGCCTCTGGGTTTCTTTCAAAGGGAAACTTAGTCCCTAGTTCTTGTGGATATTTGTAGGTAGCTTTTTTTTTTTTTTTTAATTTAGGCGCAAAATACAGCCTTGAGTGAGGCAGAATGGGGAAAGCCTTTTCTGGATGTAATGGGTTGTGGAGAGCCCATTTACAGAGTGTTCAGGCAGCTGGTGCCCATTGGCCAGTAGGAATCCTTTTGTCTCTGAGATAAGAGGTTTCCTGCCTGGGAGTATTAGACTTAACAGGCTTGTACCCAGGAGAAGGCAATATATGATTCGCTTGAGGTCACTTAGCGCTCCCTGTAATTAAGTCTGTCATTGCACCTTGATTATAGACTATCATTGTAAATCCATTAAAGAGGGAGAAGCCAGTGGATTGCAGAGAGGCAAGTGGCTTTATTTTCTCCATTATATTTCCACTCCTCCATCCCCTTGCAGCTTGTTTGTACTTTACTAAGTGGATATTTGGTTTTACCAATGATATAGAGGCCTTTGAAGTGGAGAAGGGAAAGAGGAGACTGTTCTTTGCAGGTGGCAAGAGGATTGTGTTAAACACGCTCCTGATTAGTTAATTAACTTTCAATTCGTTGTCATTAGGCCTGTTGCTTTGGCTCCATTGCTCTGATGCAGAGAGGCTCGCCCCTCAGTTGTGTGAGGGATGAATACTGTGCTTTACTTGTTCTATGTAGTCATATGTTGCCTTCTATTGTGGTTGTTCGTGTGGTAGCATGTTTAATGCTAAATGCTTTTTTAGGCATAAGATGCTTGCTGGGACTTAGTTTTGTGTCAGAATTAAAGCTATGCCCAAGGAGGGCATCTGGGATGCTAACATTGTTCTATTTAATATGGGTCTTGATTATACGTGTGTGTTCATTTTGTGAAAACGTATTGAGCTGTTCAATTTTGATTTGTGTCCTTTTTTGGTTTGTATTTTATACTTCAATAAAAAGTTCCAAAAAAATTTAAAAGCATCATGTTTAATGGAGAATTAAAGCTGTAGCGGTGATGGAAAACAGTAAACTCGGGGAACCCCAACTGTCACCTAATTTGGGTCTCAATGGGGCTGGGAGGGCCTGGAGCTTTAAATATCCATGAATTCGCCCTTACTTCCATAGCTGGAAGGGCTGTGTGTCAGAAAGCAGTGAAGCAGCACCGTTAGAGTTGATTATTTTACTTTTCTAGGCAGCAAATCCAGTGCCTAAGAGATCAGCGGTGTTAGCAGAGCCCTGCTCTTTAGAATCTCAAACAAAAGCACCCCTCCAAGTTGGCCAGCTAGCAGATCTCATTCCCACTCTCCACCCTCCTCCTGTTCATTGTAATTTGTCAGGAAAAATCAGAAAAGCTCTATGGATCATGGATGTTTTTCTGAATCTTCAGATGACATCTCTCCTGAAGTCTAATATTGGAAAGCTTTTCTGTTTTTCTCCCATTTTTCTAACTGGGACAAAGTGAAATGTGATGTGGGGTCTTTAGCTCATCTCTCTCATTTATTTCAGCCATCACTTCTTAGCTCCACGATGAGCTCCAGGAGCCATACCTGTGAAGGTGGAACAGCTGTATAACCAAAACGGTGCTTCTGGCACAAGAGTGGCCTGTGGCCCTTTGTCTAGAGGACATCTGTCATCATCAGCATGGGTCATTGTACCTATAGAACATCCTAGCTCGCTGTTACAGTATGGAGCTGGTAGATTCAAGCAGAGAAAATAGGAGCTTTTTTTTTCTGAAGGAGATTTTGGAGTCCTTGGCTTTGAAATAATTCTAGCACATCTCTGAGAGGTCTGAGTACCCATTCTATACACTTCCTTTGGGCATTGGACTTAAAGATTAACTGTTGATTTACACGAACATGTGTGATTAAAGTTGTGAGTTAAGAGACGAGATTTTGATGGTCTGGGTCTACTCCTGGCTGGCCCTGTCATTTACTGTATGAAATGTGACAACTTGAGTCAGGACCCGTCTCCACCCCTTAAACCTTTGTGACCTTGGGCAGGCTATTAAGCTCTCTAAGCCTCTTTTCATCACATGTGAAATGATAACAGTATATACTTTCAAAGAGTCTTACATTTAGCCTAGTGGTAGACGCGTAGTGCTCTCCTAATAAATTGCAGTTATCGTTATTTAACACCAAGTAATGTTAAAATAGGGGAGAATAATTAACATGTCTAGGAATAAGATTTGCCTGTGCTTTTTATGAAAGAATCATCGAAGTACTTAAGTAAGATCCTACTAATTATAGAAGTTAGAAAGTATAGTCTCTGACACAGCATATAAACTATAAGGAATTTAAAATATTCTGGAGTACAACAACATTTACTCATGGGCATGAATATTTTTTAATGAAGATAATATTTTGCTAAAAGAAAAGTTATTTAGGGGCCGGCCTGGTGGTGTAGTGGTTAAATTCACGTGCTCCGCTTTGGTGGCCCAGGGTTCATGGGTTTGGATCCCAGGCATGGACCTACACACTGCTCATCAAGCCATGCTGTGACAGCATCCCACATACAAAAAAATAGAGGAAGATTGGCACAGATGTTAGCTCAGGGCCAATCTTCCTCACCCCCCCCCCCAAAAAAAAACCAGAAAAAGGAAAGTTAGTTATTTCTACTATAGAATTAGGGTGAGACTTTTAGTTAATGAATCTGTTCTTCCCTAGTAAGATGTCAGCAGAGTTGAAAAGAAATGTTCAAACAAAAACTTGTGCACAAATGTTATGGCAGCATTATTCACAATAACCAGAAGGTAAAAATAACCCAATGTCCACCAACTGATGACTGGAGACTGGATAAACAAAATATCGTATACCTATACAATGGAATATTATTCATCCATGAAAGGAATAAAGTACGATACATGCTAGGACATGGGTGAACCTTGAAAACATAATGCTAAGTGAAAGAAGCCAGACTCAAAAGGCCACTTATTGTATGATTCCATTTATATGAAATATCTAGAATAGGCAAATCCATAGAGACAGAAAGTAGATTAGTGATTGCAAGGGGCTGTGGGGAGGGGAAAATGGGGAATGATGATTCCTTTTGGGGTGATGAAAATGTTATGGACCTATGTAGTGGTGATGGTTGCACAATGTGGTTAAAATGCTGAATTTTATGTCTATGAATTTTACCTCAATTATTTTTTTTTTTACTTTTATTTAAAAAATACCACATCAGCAGGTATTTTGTATTTAGATGAGATGTATCTGCATTGGTCAGTCGATTTTTGTTAATGATGTTCCTGTTATGACCCAAGCTTTTACTGCATGTTGTGGAGAATACCAAAAATGACGAGGCCTGGCCCCGGCCTTCAGCACATTGCTGGTCTCTGAAGACAGGAAAGGATGAGGTAGCAGGTCCTATGTTCCAGGTGAACCCATCTTAGGAGAGAGAGAGATCCCTGTGGATTTGGTAATTAGAGAAGGCTTCTTAGAAGAGATGGGACTTTGAAAGATAAGTGAGCTTCATGAAATCAGAGAAGAGGGAGAGAGCACCCCAGTTGGTAGAAATATACATGGTGAGGGCAGTGGGAGGGGTGGGGGGGGGGATGGGTGTAGGGAGGGCAGGGGCAGGCAGAGATGGCCAGAGTGGAATGTTTCTATAATGGGATATCAAGAATTAAGGTTGGAAGTATAGGATGGAGCCAAGTTGGAAAATCTTTGAAAGCTGTTTAAATTCAGTGGATAGCAAAGGATTATCATTGATGGTAGGCATAGAAAATGAAACAAAAATGTGGGAGACAATAAGAAGACTATTGCAATAATTTCACTAAATCTAACACAGTCTGTTATTTATTCAATAAATATATGTTCATCACTACCATGCTCCATCGAGTTTTCTGTGATGGAGATGGGGCAATTCCTGAGATAAACTAGGTCCCTGTGCTCTGGGATTTGCATTCTAGTAAACATTCTGGTATTGACTGCTATGTCCCATCAATACAGTGGACAAATGTAGTTGAAAAGTTAAGGCATAGCTGTGCTATAATGTAGTGGTTTGGAGTGTGGCTTCCAGAACCAGACATCCTGGTTTAAATCCTGGTCTGCTCCATTGTTTGTTAAATGTATGCCTTGGGCCAGTTACTCCAGACTCGATTAAGTGGGGATAATAATGGGAGCTTTCTCATAGAGTTGTTATGAGGATTAATTGAGATAATAAATAAAAAGGAGTTAGGACACTATCTGCCATGTAGTAAAGGCTCAATAAGTTTTATTTATTTGTATCCAATTGATTAATTTCTACACAAGGATTTGTCCAGGTCACTTCTGTTTTTAGTTCAGTGAGGCTATTTCAGAATCCTGGTGTGCTGCATCTCAGGTTAAGCTCTCTTTAATATGCCATACTATTTTAGATATTGAATTTGTTGAATTAATTAGCATACAAACTCTGCCTTTATAATTCAGGAGAACCACAAAATTCCTCTCTCTAACAAACTGCAGCCCTGACCTTGGCTTGGGCAAAAGCTTCCAGATAACACTCCTACATTCTGAATAGAGAAATCTCTTTAACCATCTTGGCCTGAGAGGTATTGCCCTTTCAGTATTAGGAGTCTGGTGATAAGGAACATGGTTGATGCTCCAGAACTTAGCACATTCAGCCTCTCTCTGGAGACACAGCTTCAGTCTGAATTTAATTTCTTTGTGTTACCTCATCTCAAGTATCACAGGCCACCTCAGCTCTCTGTGCCTCTGTGTCCCTTTCTGTGAATTAGCGTGAAATAGCCAACTACCTCATCAGGAGGTACATTCTTAGAGTGTATCTAGAAGGAATCTTTGGAGCTTATGGGAAGAGAGTGCATAAACTTTGAGGGCCCTGCCAATTCTAGCATAAATTGACTCTAGTATGTAAGCTCCTTGAGCACGTAGGGTCTATCTTATTTACCTTTCAGTCCCCAAATGGTCAAGGATAGTGTTATAAACTGAATTGTGTCCCCCAAAATCCATATGTTGAGGCCCTACCCCCAATGTAGCTGTATTTGGAGATAAGGCCTGTGAGGAGGTGATAAAGGTTAAATGACGTCGTAATGTGGGGCCCTGATCCAACAAAGCCGTTGCCCGTATAAGAGGGGGAAGAGATACCAGAGCTTTCTCTTTCCATCATGTAAGGAACCAGCGAGAAGGAGGCCATCTGCGAGCCAAAACTGAATTGGCCAGCACCTGGATCTGGGATTTCCCAGACTCTAGAACTGTGAGAAAGAAATTTCTGTTGTTTATGTCACCGAGTCTGTGGTATTTAGGTATGGCAGCCTGAGCAGACCAAGACACGTATACTTTTTCTTTCAATAGAACAGGAACTTAAATATTTGTGGACCTGACTAATTTCAAAATTATTCAGAACTATGGAGACATAAGAATAACATGAAAAATGAACCTGACCGACAATCCTAATCCTCATTTAAATGGATAATCTTGACCTTGTCTTCCACTGTATACCAGTGAGCTCACAAGGTAGCATCATTGCTTGATTAAAATTTCCCCAAGACCTTATTTTTCCTTTGGTGGAGGTGCTAATGAGTGGTGAACCAGTCAATGGCAAGTGATAACCATTGTGGGGAGGATATGAAGTCAGGGAAGAGCCTGGACAATTGATACTTTGGACTTTCAGGTTTTGAACAATTGACCTCCTAGCTATTCTTTCATAGGATGCAGTGGAATTAAAGTGGTGAGAATGTGAGAGGAAGGTAAGTAATGGAGGCCGCACCAGTGAGGCAACACTTCGCCTGGGCCAGGAGAGGTGAATTGACTCCTCCCACCAAGGAGAAGAGACGCTCCTTCAAGAAGGGTGATAACTGTGCCTGAGCCCAGCCGAGAATTCAGGGGCACAGAGCCCTGGGTATGGCTAGCCAGATGGTCTACTTTTATTTTGGTGAAGACCAGCCTGGACCAAAGGCACTTTTCTTCTGCCAGTCAAAGACAAAAACAAAACCAGAAGAGCTTATGATGTGGAGCTCTGCCAAGGTGGCTGGAAAAAAAATCCTTGCCTTTCTTTCAAAGCAGCATGTAAATGATGCTTTGTAGTTTTGTTTGTGCCGCCACTGGGGTTGTTCAGAGGGCCTCCCCGCAGCCCATCACTGCTGTGGCGTTTAATTGTAATGATCATGATCATCCTGCAAGCTAACCCTCCAGGTCCAGTTGTCACCTCCCAGCATTAATTGTCTTTGGTTGAGGATATTGTACTGTTATGAAATCCAGAGATCTTCTGAAGGCAGTCTCCTAAATTTGCTTTTAGAATTTCAAGCATGTGCTTATGTGTAGCCTCCTCTCTCAAGGACAAAACTCTGATCTTCCTGAATTTGCCCAGAGTTCAGATGTGGCAGACAGAGACATTAATTGTTTCTATCTAAGAAGGATTTCTTACAGCTTGACCTAAGGAGACTCCTGTCTAGCTGGAGCATTTGGAAGAGCATTTTTCATTTCTTGGCCAGGATTTACTATATATGAAAACAAGGCTGTGTAATTAGGGCCCCTTTGGCACGTAGATTCATTCACTGGCACATAACAGAGACCTCACTGGGCTAGTGGCTGACATGTCCTCTCTGTTTCCTTTGATGGGGGAAGTGTTAGGCTCCATTGCTGAGAGAGATGGCAACCAAAGCCTGACAGGAGACCTTCAGAATGAAATGTCAGTGTGTAAAGAAAGGGCCATGTAAGCCAGACGAGTGTTGTCACTGAGTTCTAAACACCAGTTCTTTAAAACAAAAGCAGCATCCTAGTCTCTGTCTAGGAGTTGGATCCATCACAAGTAAGACCCCAGGCAGAGCAAACCCCCTGCAGTGCATACTGAGAACCACAGTACAGTTTCTTCCATGGTGTACTCCCTGAGACGTGAGGAGACGACCAGGCCTCTGCCTGGCTCTGGCCTCTGGGCCCACAAGGAAAAAGCTGTGTGCAGTTGCCGTCCCACCCATTCTTTTTGGCCCAGCAGTTGTTGGCAGCTGAGCAGCTAGGGAAAGTGAAGATGCTTGCGGGTGGTCAGGATCAGGCCTCAGAATCATTGTTGAAGGCCCAATGGGGAGCCCATGGTTAGAGGAAAGAAGTCCAGGTGATGTAAAATTATTTAAGGAGAGATTTATCGTTAGGGCATTCTACTTCATTGACTCAGTTCAAGTTTTATCTTAAATGTACTTTATGCTGAGTTGTGGGAGGGAGTGGAATCACCCAAGGTTGAAATTCCAGCATGATTGTGGCTTCCCACTTTTAGAACTGCATCGATTAGAGGTAATTTTTTGTGTTTTCTAATCTTGGTGCCAATGGAAAGCATTGACAGTGATGCAGATCTCAAGGCTAATGTCACTAACCCATTAATTTTTTTTTTTTGGCCTTGAGTGAAAGGAATAATGCTTCTAGAGTGAGGGAGCATACTTTTTACCCCAGAGCTATAGCTATTAGGTAGCCCAGAGTGGTGGAAAGAATACTGCGTGTGTCTAGGGCCAAAAGATCTTGTCTTGAAATCTAGCTCTGCCACGGTTTGACTTTAGGCACCTAAAAACTCCTTTGTGGCTGTTTCCTTATTTATAAGATGAAAAGATCAAAAAGGCCCTTTCCAGCCCCATGAACGTGACTAGGAAGCCCCTGGGGCATGTCTGGTCTGTGGGGGTGCAGCTGAGTGGGCCGGTGAGAAGAGCGTTGGTGAGGGCTCACTGCTGGCGGCGCGGGGAGCAGAAGCACAGCCTTGCCTGAGCACGCTGCTTGGCATGGCCATGGAGCTAGACACCAAATGGAAGTAGCACGTGTGTGTGACATAAAGAGTGTGCTCTTTCTGCTCCCTTCTGTGCCCTGGAGAGGCTGAGTATGAGTTTCAGGACAGCTGTTTTCTTGGGGGGCTCTTCCTCTGTGTTGGCCCAACCTAGCACCGACATGTGGAACTGCTTCCTCCTAAAGCATCGCCTCAGCTAAGTCTCAAAATTTAGCTAGCTTCAGACCAAACCCAAAACTTCTTCTACCCATGATGGTTGCATTTCTTTCCACTCCATTATGAAAGATCTTTGGGAAAATGTGTAAAAATGGATTGTTCTCACTCTCTTTCTTTGTCAAACATACACACAAATTAAAAAAAAAAAAAAGAAATTGTTAGCTTTAAAAATTTTGTGAAGTCTGGTATCTGCTTCTGTTCCCCCAGAGACCCTGAGAAGAGTGTCAGGTGATGGCATCAAGCCCTGGTTCGGGAGTGTGGTGTGTGAACCCAGTCCTGCCCCACTGGGTGATAGAGAACCGGGACACTCTAATCCCTATCACATGCGGTGACCCGAGCAGACCCTGCAGGACAACAGAAGTCTTGCTGTCTCCTCTTGGAGCAGTTGCTCAGAAGCCGTTGTCCAGCTGTGGCCTGCTTTGTTAGGAAGTGCAGCCTGGCTTGATCTTTTAATCTCTTTTCTCCCTATAGGTATTATAAATAACAACTGGTCCATAGGAGTACCTGCCAGAAGGGATTGAGATCTGCATTCTGTACTCAAAAAACCATTGTTTTGTGTAATCTTAACTTCATTAGCAATGGGGGATGGGGGGATAAAACCCAAAAGCAAAGCTACTTTGTTATGACTCAGAAGAGCCAAGTTGAGGAATTTAGAATTGAAATCGAGGAAGACAAGTTCCTCTAAAACCTCAAATTCCTTAGCACTTCTCTGAGACAGTCAGAAGCACACACACACACAAGTCCGGATCCCTAGGTCCATTCATTCCAGGTTAAACAATCGAATCAAAGTTTTGAATTCGGGCAGACGCTAGTGGAGAGCTGGAATTCTCATGTTGCTCCCTGGCTCCAAGATGTTTGATGCCCTGTAGTTTCTGTTTGCTTGAAGTTGAGAGAGTTAAATTGCTCTGTTTCGGTTTCTGCGTCTGGGTTCTGGAGGAATTGTCATCTGCTTTACAGTGCTCTTAGAGAGCAGAGAGGTGACATCCTGGCCAACTGTCACAGAGGAGGCAGGGATGGGGCTGGGCTGACACAGTCTCACTGTTGTTAATACATTTGCTAATACTTGCCTCCTTCACCCCCAAATTCTAGTGACTAGATTACAAATCCGTATGCGGTCCGTGGAAGAACGCGTGAATGTTTGTTTTAATCATGGAGACGGGTAATAAGAAGCAAACGGAAGTCCCTACCTTTTAGGGAGATATCTGTTACTTACCCTTTGGAACTTGGCTTAATTCTAGATATTTCTTTTTCTTATCGTGGTAAAATAGACATAAAATTTACCGTTTTAGCCATTTTTAAGTGTACGGTTCTATGGCATTAAATACACTCACATTGTTGTGCAACCATCGCCACCATCCATCTTGGGAACTTTTTCATCCTCCCAAACGGAAACTCTGTACCCATTAAACAGTAACTTTCCATTCCACTTTAGCCCCCAGCCCCTGGCAACCACACTTCTACCTTTTCTGACTCTGTGAATTTGACTACTCTAGATAACTCATATAAGTAGCGTCATACAATATTTGTTCTTTTGTGACTGGCTTATTTCACTTAGCATAATATCTTCAAGGTTGATCCACGTTGTAATGTGTCAGAAATTCCTCCCTTTTTAAGGCTGAATGATATCACGTTGTATGTATAGACCATATTTTGTTTATCCATTTATCCATTAACAGACGTTTGTGGTGTTTCCACTTTTTGGGTAGTGTGAATGATGCTGCTATGAACATTGGTGTACACATCTGTTCGAGTCCCTGCTTTCAGCCCTTTTTGAGTGTATACCCAGAAGTAGAATTGCTGCATCATATGTAATTCCGCGTCTAATTTTTGAGAAACCACCGTACTGTTTTCCGCAGCAGCTGTAGCATTTTACATTCTCACCAACAACGCACAGGGTTCCAGTTTCTCCACATCCTCACCAAAACTTGTTATTTTCTGGGTTTTGTTTGTTTGTTTTGCATTTTGATGGTAGCCATCCTAATGGGTGTGCAGGGGTATCTCATTGTGGTTTTGATTTGCTTTTCCCTAGTGATTAGTGATGTTGAACATCTTTTCCTGTACATATCAGCCGTTAGTATATCTTCTGTAAAGAAATATCTATTCAAGTCCTTTGCCAACTTTTTAATTAGGTTGTTTGCTCTATTGTTGAATTGCACTTTTTTTTAATATTCTGGATTTTGACCCCTTATTAGACACTATATGATTTGCAAATATTTTCTCCCATTGTGTGGATTGTCTTTTCACTCTGTTGATACTTTCCTTTGATACATAAAAGTTTTTAATTTTTATGAAGTCTGATGTATCTGATTTTTCTTTTGCTGCTTGTGTTTTTGGTGTCATATCCAAGAAATCATTGCCAAATTGCCTTTAGATATTTTAACGTATAGCTCCTTTCTCTGTAATAACACATAAACCATTACTTGTTTAAATTTACCTTTTGAAGGACTTTTGCTTTGAAATGACTCTTTTGTACTTGTTTGGGGAGTGGCCTTTATATAATTTCAGAATTGGTCGATTTCACTTTCGCCATGCTCAACCATCTCTCTTCTCTTCTCGAGGGATCACAAAGGCTCATTTGTGGATACGAAAAAAAGAGAGTGAGGGAAAGGCTGAATTTGAAAAGAGCCTCGATCACTTATATTATAGGGGTTGAGGAGAGAAAGGCCAAATTTAAGAAGCCTGGGGGATGGGAGAGGGCCCTTTGGCAATCATGACTTGCGGGAAGTGTATGATGCCAAACTGGATTGCCATTTGTCTAAGAAGTCTGAGATCTATTTCCTAAAGCCCTTTTTTTTCCCCCTCAGGCTGGAAAGATTGTTGAAAAGTGGGCAGGCCCTAGGGCTGAACCTCTAGGGAGCTGACCCTCAGTATCCAGCCCAAGGACAGAAAGAGTTGTTCCACGTACACTTCTCCAAGTGTTTAGACAATGGCTTTTATAAATATTCATTCTTTTTAGAAAACACCATATATTTCTTTTATTTTTATTAAATGCTGGTAAGACTCTTCTAATAGCTTAGAAAATCCTTTCTCTGCTTGCCAATTTCTCATACTTTACTCACTGTTATTTCTGGATTATATTCTGTGCACAAATCACCATTAATAGCAGCCACACATTCCAAACACTATGGATATTGCCTGGTATAGAAAAGAAACTGAGAGTGCATGATAAATTTATACAATCTCCTCCTGGAAGAGCAAGTTAAATACGGAGAGAGACTACCTCAGGGGCATTCTGCTTTACACTTGATTGTTCCAGAAGAATGTGTTTACAAGCTATCTATGTTTTAGTGTTCTCTCATTGCTTATGTTACAAGCATATGTCACAACTTGCGTGGCATTGGCTCTTGTTTACTTTAGACATCCAGGGTCAGGTGGGTCTGTGTGTGTTTCCCTACAGGGCGTGTGTTCAGATAGGAGACTGTTTGCTGTGGCTGTCCTGCCTGTAGGTCTGATCTGAAGGGTGGTTTTCTGTGCCAATGATTGTCCCTGTGCTGCTGCCTGCGCAGTAAGTTGACTTAGGGATACAGAGAGCTGAGGCTGTCTGGAGTTTTGCAGTTTTCAAAAGTTGAATGATGGCCTCCTTTATAAAGGCAGCCCTTTTCAAATGAACTGCAGTTTAATTAGTAGATCCCCACTCGCCTACATAAACAGACTTGAAGGGATCAACCAACAGCTTCACTGGGGACAAGGAACAATGGCAATAAGTTTCTCTAATATGTATGTTACAGAATGAGACGTTAAATTTCTAAAATCCGATTTTGTGGTTGCTTCATAAGGCCCAAGGCATCTGAGGAATTAGGGATCCTGAGAAACTGACTTATTGATGCTGCAAGCTAGTGCACTTTTTAAAGCCATAATTACCTCAAGAGCTAGAAAATGCTTTTCATCTGCAGCATCCCATTATAACTCCTCATTTTAATGTCTGCAAGTAGGCCTCACAACAAAACCACAGCTCAGCCCCTCCTGCTCTCCCCTCGCTCCTTCCTTTTACCACTGTACCTGTTTGTCATGGGCTGTGGGGAAGTGTGGTGGAGCCCAAAGGAGGGAGGGAAGCTGAAGGCAGAGCAAGCATCCCAGGCCCTGCTCCCAGCTTAACTGGCACTGGGAAAAAGTGCTTTCAGCTGGCACAGGGGCTTGTGTGCGCCAAGTTTTGCTTGTTTGCCCTGAAAATCCTGGTTGTAACAGAGACCGAGCCCATTCAGGCGGCGAGCGGGAAGCTGCTTTTATGGGGAGGCTTTTTTGGCACCATGTCCGACATACACTCCAGTCAATCATGGTAAAGTGCCTAATAACAGATGTGGTAATTAAGCCTGAAGAACTCTGTCTCTATTTTTTCGTTTTTATTGCAGGGAATAACAAAGTGCCTCATTATACCTCCAATTGTGCTGATTTTTGAACTGGGCATACTGATGTCGTAAAAAAGGACATCTCTGCAAGGGCTTTCTTCCTCAGTCCGTGTCAGCCAAGGTTGCTGCCAGGGAAAGGTTGGATCTGTTTTAGGGAGGATAGTTCTGTTCTTTCTGGGCTGCCCTTTGCACTCCAACACCAAAGTGCATGTAGATTCCTGGGGTACAATCAGGTTCCTTGAAGTACCTTGGTTATAAATAAACAGTTTTACCTTTTCCATGCCTGTATGAATATAAAATGCTACCTGATTCTTTTAGGTTCAAATTATGCTACTTATAGCAAGAAATTAACTTCAGCTTTCCATCGTAGAAAGGTTTCAGATAACCCGAAACCATGGTAAATTACCATATTTTAATAGGATAAATTATCTTGGAAAAAAATTTAATCACATCTGAAAAGGTCTGTCTTTGATTGTGGCAGTTTCTAAGGCAAGTGTCTTCATTAAGGTTGTTTTTCCTTCTTTCTTTTTTAATGATGAACATGAGTCTGGCTCATCATTAAAGAAAGTGAATCTAAGAATTTAATGACTTGGGACAGGTAGAAAAAGTGTATGTCCTCAATAGGAAGAGAACATGACTTGAAACTTTCTCTTGAGCTCTTCCTGGATGTCCAGAGCTGGTTCTGTGTGACCGTGGTGCTCTCGGGAAAGACGGCCAAGTTTCCTGCCCATTCCTGCTATGTTTCTACATGGCTCTCTTGGATAGTGTAGATGTGGACGCTGCATTTATATCACGGACATGAATTTTTGTTTGTTTCTAATTTAGTGTGGGCATAAAGCATAGATATTTGGGCAGATGTTCTGTTTTCAATATTTTGAAAAGGCCTTGAATCTCATTTTATAAAATTATTGATTCGTTTGCTTGTCTTCTAATGCATGATTTTGAGTTTTTCAGGATATTTCCAGGAGAATTTCAAGTTGACCGTATTCTTAAATTTAGCTCTTTTAATCTCACCCAGTGAAGCAGAGGATTCGTAGAGCATAATCAAGATTTAACTCAATTTCAATTCTTGTATTAGTAAAGCATAAACTTGACCTGTTTATTTGATTAGTCCTGAACAAGTAATTTGTGGGTATCTGACATTTGTACATACTCTTACACACACATACATGTAAAAGTGTGCCAAGCTTAATGGCACTCCATATTTGTTTACTCATCTGATGCCTAATATTTGTAATTCACTTTTTACCACCTTTATCCCTTTAGGCATTTTCCGCCATTGATGTCAGGCATATTTCTTGCCAAATATGAAAGTAGGCATGTGCAGACTCAGATTTTACCACATTAAAATTTGTTTTAAGAAACTATCTCTATATGCATCTTGCATGGAAAAGTGAGACCTCCTAGATACAGTAGGAAAGGCCCTTGGTTCAAGCAAAGACACTGTCATCAGGATTATTCAGTTGCTGGAAAAGCAAAGCTTTTCTTTAAATGAGATTCAGATTAGTTTTCTTATATTTTCCCTAAGAATAGCAAGATCTTCTGCAATGAGACAGTTTATGTTTTAGATCCAGTTCTAATGTTGGGAGAATATGTCTATAAATTCAAGGAGATGCCTTTTAGATGAAATGGAAACTTGGCTAACCCACAAGGGCCCTTAGCTAAAGCACCACTCCCGGCAGAATAGATCATTTCAGGGATGGTTTCTCAAAGTTCCCTGGGCTCCCAGCTGAGGCATTTGTTTTTCCCACATAGGGATCCCGTTCTCAGTTATTAATCTCTCACCTCGATCCTTTGGACTCATATCAACTATCTGTGACTCACAGGATACAGCTCCCAGACTATCCAATCTCTCAGATCACTGCCCAATATGATGTGAATGTTGCGTGCCCTCTAGCTACAAATTTTGATCTAGCTCAGTTAGCCATTTATTGAGCGTCTGTTATATTCTTGGAGACAAGGAGAGAAGTAGAAATCAGGGAGGAGTGGAGCGCAAGACAAGACAAAGACATGGGCTCTGCTTTCAAGGAGATTCGAGCCTAGTTGAGGAAATGGGATTGGGTATGTCATGATGACCAGCAGCCCAAGGTAACATCACATTTCAGATGAAGGATGTGGAGAGTTGATTCCATCAGAGATTTCTATGCAGTTTTTAGTGAAGAGACTAGAGAATATTTTTTCTGATGTTCTCAACACATCATTAACTACATATAGACTGAAAGAATAAATTACTGCAATGAGACAAATAAGTTGACAGGAAGCTTATGTAATGGTTTGAATTTCAAACAATTAGGGAGGCTTACATGTTGACCTGAGGGATTCATGGAAATGAATCATAGACCCTTTTAAATTAGCAGGGCAGGAAAAATATAATCCTTGCAGGAAACTATTTTCATCCTCCATAGATTCTTCAATTGAGATAGTCTTCATATGTAGTTTAAATCCATTAGATTTTATTTTTCCTTTTTAAATTAAATGCTTAGAAAGTTTAAAACCTTGAACAAATGACAGTATTATAGTTTATAGCAACTGCTTCTTCTTAAGAAGGAAACTAATGTATTCAGTGTGATGGGGTCAACTTAATCTTGAGTGCTTTCTGCTACCTGTAGTTTCCAGTATTTATGATAAAGTGAAGATACGGTGATTAGAGATTTTGAAATTAAAAAAAAGAGTCAAGGAAGAGAACTTATAATAAAGGCAAAAGGGCAATGACATTTCAAAAGATCAAGAATGGAAAAAGGGAAGAGATTAAGGAAATATAATAAACTGCAAAGCCTAGCCTGCAGAGTTCGGAACTCATGGTTTTAGTTTAAATACCTTAACTTCTTTGGTTCAAATTGCCCTGAAAGAGTTATCAGAATCTGCCTAAAAGTAAAGGTGTTATTCACTATGAAACCTGTAATTATTTTTATGTTCATATTGCAGTTTACATATTCTTCACATTATACTTGGTGTGCATTTATGCCCACCTGTGCTTTTCATTTCCTTGCCTTATTTGGGAAATGTGTAAATGCTTATGTATATTTGGGGTCCATTAAGATGTTCTTTTACGTATAGTCACAATGTGACCTTCATTAAAGACCATCAAATACCTTAGTTACTTCTCCAAATTAATCCTTAAAAATATATGAATCCCTTTCTTTTCTTTTCTGTTTATATTTCAAGCATATATTTTAAATCACTTTATGATGTAATCTTTCTCTTTTCTGAACTGCATTTATATTACACTTCATGAACACGTTGAGGCAGGGTAGTCTTTCAGTTATTGTAGCGGTAAAGGTTATGATTAGGAAGGTCTGGAGTATTACTAGTATAGTAATGTATAACTTTTTCTGGACTAATAATAATCTGCTAATTATTGAGGATTCACTCTGGGGTGTTCCCAGACATTGTTTTTCTAGTGATGTTTGCTGAGATGGGTCCCTGTGCCAGCCCACATAGGCATGCCCTAGGAATTGCGCTTTTCAGCCACAGGGACTCAACTCTTCCAAAGAGTCTTAGCAAAGAGTCTCTTCCAAAGAGTTCTTAGCACAGCAAAAGGCTGCCATTGAGAGTTTGGTTCCATTGCTTCTTTGCTCCTGACTCTTGTACCTTCTTTTGTTACTTCCATTGCCTGACTCCCAGCCCATCCTGGACCCACCTTTTGCTGGTCCCAAATGTGTGCTCGTGGGCACCTCACTTTGCCCACAGCTGAGAGGAAAACCAGGTCCACAAGAATCGTGACCAAATGTCACCATGTTTGAGCAGGGCCACTTACTGAGAATAAAGGAATGCCAATGAAAAGAATGCCTTAAACTTTTAAATGAATTTGCAGAATAGCTAACTGTTAATTAAGCCCTTGAAAACATCCATAGGTTCTCTTCAGAAACAACATACATTTTGTCTCTAATCAAAACAAATGTTTTTCTAGCAAAGCTTTCATTGTTTTTCTGTATTTATAATCACTAGTGTTGCAATCATTTTGTTTCAACTCTGGGATATTTTTTTGTAGTTGTATAGTTTAGCAATTAAATGGGATAATCTTGACCCTCCATTTCTTCCTTTTTATATTGAGAAAAATATTTCACAATCCAGAACGACTGATTTGCATATTTTGAGCTTTATCTATCCTATGGATCATTCATTCATTCATTCATTCAGTAGTCAAGAAATATTACTGAGCCCTCAGGATGTGGTAAGAACATGTAGAGATGAGCAGTGTACTGTTTTCACATTAAGGAGTTCACCAGCTGGTGGAGAGATGATTAAGAAAATGATGAGCAAAAGAGTATGTGTTACTGTGACAAAGTCCACATTGTCTCTTCCCAGGATGTCCCAGGGGTTATGGGAGCAAAGAAGGATGTCTAGATTGGCCTGGGGACACTTCTAAGAGGAAGTAACATTTGATTCTTGAAAAGTGAGTGAGAATTAAGTTGACCACATATTTAAGGCCATTCCAGGAAGAGGGAACAGCATGGGGAAAGACATAGAGGAGTGAGAATGTGTAATATTTTGAGAAATTCAAGTAGCAAGAATTGCCCAAATGATGTATAGAAATGATACATACATGTCAGAACTTGCTGGGTGATAAGACTAGACTCGGGTGATCTTGAATGAATGAATATCAGTTTGGACTTTACCACAAAGGCGAGTTCTGGAAAGCTTTTAAGTATAGAAGTAGGATGTTTTGATTTGTGTTTTGAAAGAATTAGCGGCAACATGGAGGATGAATTAGAAGTTGATTGGTAAAAACGATAAATTGATCAAACTGAAAAACTAGTCAACAGCTAGTGTTTCTGGGTCTTGGTTTTAAAACTTGCTGTCAGTAAAACCTGTTTTATCTTTACAAGAGAAAGTCAAACTAAAGGATTGATACTACTTAACTGTTTATTGCTGTAGTTAAAATGAGGAATAAAACTAAATTAATGATAATGATATATTTCTCAACTCTTTGTTTCGTATTCCAATGTTAAAATAAAATTTAAAAACTTAATGACTCTTTCAAGAATAGCCAACCAAAAATTCGCCGTTTCCTCATTTCCCATAGAAGTTTTTGCTAAAATATAAAAGTGATAAACAATTTAAAATGATAGGACCATACTAAGTAGGTACACTTGGCATCACTGGCTGAAAATGAATTTAAAAGTACTTTGGAAAGCAGATAAAATCGCCAAATTGTGTTTTAAAAAAAAGTTATAAAATCATCCTGGAATATACAAAAGTTATAAATACATGAGGTAAGAGATGACAACTCATGCAACAATTTTGCCATTGGAAAGCTGACTTCAGCCTGAAAAATAAGTTAATGAAAAACATTTCCAATAAGCATATCAAGCATGTTGGCTGAGAATGAGAGCGAAAAAAACTGAAAAGCCCATAAACATTTTAAAACTATGCCCTATTTCAAACCAGCAAAGTCAAAGTCCTCCCCTAGAACTTTTAAAAAATAAAAAAGAAGTATTTTAATATATTTTATGGTACCTAAGTGATGCACAACTGCCTCATGATACATAAAAATTATTAATTCTTGAAAAACCCATGACTTGAAATATATATTTTTCAACTGATTGTTATTTGTCCAATTCACCAATTCCAAATCTTGTTGGAGAAGTCTTACTAGACCCAAACCTTTTCTTTTTTAAACTAGTTTTTCTTTTCTTAAGTTCTTTGTTCAAGTCCGCATACTTGACTCCTCTCTATACTTTTTATTCTTTAAATTCATTCATTCATGTATTCATTCACTCATTAATTCATTCATTTGCCCTCCTCTCTCCCAGGTGCTGTTCTAGGCGCCAAGGACACCACAGAGAACCAAAAAGACATCATCACACTGAGGAAACTGGGGGATGTCCATTTATCTTTCATCAACTCCTTTGCCACAGCCATTAGCAAAACTTTTATGAGGCCTGTGTCTAATCTGCCCCTTTGATGCACAGATTGAGTAGACATAACTCACTGTGCGCTCCTCCTCCTGGAATGAAAAGGAGAATTCACACGTGGCTTTATTAAAGCCTTGGCCATTTCATCATTATTTAAGTGTTAAACTTTTATAAAAACCCTATTGCCTATAATTTGTATATTTGTACTCTATTAAGACTGGCATCAGCCACATAAAAAAATGTAATTGCATCTTTATTATCTTTGTGTATAGCAATTCATAATATTGTGTAAGACAAACTGACAGGGTCTTGAATTTTGGCCCAATATTAGCCTTAGGAGAAGCTATTTATGAAATAGCTTTGAGACCTTGGACATACACTTAATTTCTCTGAACCACGGCATCATCATCTGTAAAATTAGATTATTGGATCAGCTTTCTGCTAAAGGCTATGTTCACACTAAAGCCAATGAATCTTAGGCATTCTGGAGGCTTATAAGGAAGGCAAATGAAAAATGCGACTCTCATTATACGTTTGCTTGCCATTAAAGCTGCTTTCCTGGCTGATATTTCTGAAAGGCAAATAAAGCACAGAAAGAATGAGTAATCTGTCTGTGATCAAAGTTTGATGCCAAGACAGACTAGAATTTACCTCAGTCACCATACCTTCCTGTCCCCATGGCATCCAGATCCTAGATTTCCCTAAAAATGGCAGAGAAGGACAAGTAAGGAGATGCAGAGAAATCAGAAGAGAGGATTATGGATAATGTGAATGAAGGAAGTAGTATGGAGAATGACTCTTAATTTTCCTATCAATATGAGATTGTTCTCAAACTATTATTCAGGGTCAGACAGGGTCACTTCTTGAATAAAAGATCTGTCTAGATACCACAGGAAGTGGTGTTGCTACTTCAGCATGTGGCACTTTATCTACTAAAACAAAGCCCTATTTTAAGAGTCATAAAGTTGGGGTTTGGGCTGTGGCTTCCTATATTTGCATACATATGCAATTGGTGAGGAAGCGGAGGTGGGAGGCAAGGCTGCCCAAGCATTTTCTCCTTAATGTCCTGGCCAAACGCAACTTTGAATAATTATGTTCTTTCTCCTACTTAGACTTCCTCGGCAGTTTCCTCACATTTTGCCTCAAATCTTCAAAGCTTTTGACCATATGGGTTTTTAACCGTAAGGATAAAAGTGTCCAGACTCTTCTGTGGTTGCTTTGCATCCTGGTCCCGGTTAGTGGTTCAGAACTGAGTCACCCTGGGAAGAATGGTAGCTGAGTCCCCGTGTTGCTGATTATTTGAAACATCTGTACAGTATAAATGTGGACATACCTTATGTATTTTCTAATTCAGAGTCTTAGTTGTTTTTTTTTTAAGATTTTATTTTTTCCTTTTCCTCCCCAAAGCCCCCCAGTACATAGTTGCGTATTCTTCGTTGTGGGTTCTTCTGGTTGTGGCATGTGGGACGCTGCCTCAGCGTGGTCTGATGAGCAGTGCCATGTCCGCGCCCAGGAGTCGAACCAACGAAACACTGGGCCGCCTGCAGCGGAGCGCGCGAACTTAACCACGGGGCCAGCCCCTCAGAGTCTTAGTTTTGACCAGGACGTCTCTTAGTCACTTGGAGAATCTAACTTTTAATGAATTTGCGTTTCAAGTAGCATTTATGACTCCAATACACAGATGGTGTGTTTTTTCGAAAGACTAAGACTGTTTTACCTGATGGAGAGGTGATTCGATTGGAGTTGAGAGACCTAAGTTCTGGGTTCTCGTATTGGACCACCCACAAACTAGCTCTGTGATCATAGTCAAGTCATCATAACTTGGACCTTCAATTATTTCATCTACACAGAGAAAAGATTACTATTGGATTCCATCAGGCCTTAAACTGTAACTTTCTCTTCTATTTTTTTAGCACAAAATCTCTGTGGATCCCAGGACATCCGTAGTGCTCTGGAAACTTTTGGGAGCCAAATGAATGTTAAAAACCTAGGTTATATGGCCTGTTATGAAGTAGTAAAAACTAGAGAAATGCTGTGTGTGTGTGTGTGTGTGTTTGCCTTAATAGAATCTGGATAGATGCAGTTGGCAGGAAAATTTTTGAAAATCTTGAATTTTAGATTAAGAAAGAATTTAGAAATTCTTTTCCTCATAAGGTCTCTGCTCTTCTGTATTTTCTTCTCTGAGAAATAACCTTTAAGGAAAGGAAGGCTTGACTTGGATTGCTCAACCGTGCCCTAATCATGAGTATCTCAGGGACTGAGGGTTAGCATACTGATCCAGAGTTAGGAGAGCAGGTGACATGTAGGTGCCCCTTGTCATGCCAGTGATGGGGGCAGAATATGAGTGTCGTCATCCATCCTACTTAGTAGCATGCACCATTGAGAAGGACCTTCCTGAGAGAGGGACCATGTAAATACTTAGGCTTCCCATTATTGTCCCTGTCCTCCCCCAACCCCACGTGCAAGGAAAGACCCAAGAGTCTGATGACACCCAGGCATCCTGCTGCGCATCAGAGAATTATATTTCCTCCTCTTTCCCTTTATTCTCATTTGATTTTTCCTTTCTAAAGGAAATTGCCTTCCTTTGTCATTTATTCTGTTGCAATTGGATTTTTTTACTGCTTATATCGTGTTGGGGGATTGGTCAAAATGTTCAACTTCTTCAATCAGTGTTGTTGGTTGAAAGGAAAAAAAAAAGCAATAAGTCTCCCTTTTTTTCTGGGCTGATCAAATTCTATTTTCTAATTCATTTTTCTCAAACCCGTTCATTCTTGGACTGCCTGAGGTCTCATCAGGCGTTTGAATATTTTACCTTGAGTAAGAATTAAACCGTGATCATTCCTGACCTGGCTTTACAATTCCTCTTCCACGCACTTTTCCCCTCTGTGTTGCAAAAGTTATGTAGATGAATGTCCTTATTCTTAGGAAATGTACATTGAAGTATTTAGAGATATGGGGCATGACATGTACAAATTACTCTCAAATGGTAAAAAATATGTATATATATTGCATATATATGTGTGTATGTAGACAGTAATAAAGTAAGTGTGGCAAAATGTTAGCAACTAGTGAGTCTTGGTCAAGGTCATACTTTGTTCTGTATTTGTAACTTTCAAATAGATTTAAATTATTTCAAAGTAAAAAGTTAAAAAAATGAAACCATAGTTAAATTTTATATATCATCTTATCAGAGATAATCATAGAAAACTAGTTCCAATGCAGGAAAATAAAAGAAACATTTATTTATAGATAAAAGAACAACCCAGAGCCCAGAATCCATTCATTTATTATTTTATAAATGACTTGTAGCACAGAGCACATGATGAACTCTCCAGGTTGTTGTGAAGCAGGTCAATTCTTTGGATAGTCAGATGACAAATGGTTAAGGATAAATGGCAGGATAATCTGGGACAGCACTTTGCATGGAAAAGCAGCAGATGCACCTCAAAACACAGGCATTGTGGGAGCATGCCTCTAGGAACAAAACAGCTCAAACTATAATGAGAAGATGATGGGCTCTTGCCAGGAGTTATAATGTAGGGAAAAGATTTCAGATCATTGCAAGTGGTGTCTTCTGTGTGCTACTGCCAATGAGGATGCCAAGAAAATGGTGGGCATTATTGAGAGCTATTTTGGAAGTCAAACAAAATATTGATGGTATAGACACATAGGAATATTGGTTGTCTATTGCTATGTAACAAATTACCTCAAAACAGCAAACATTTCTTACCTCACAGTGTCTGTGGGTCAGGAATTTGGGAGAAGCTTAGCTAGTAGTTCTGGCTAAGGGTCTCATGAGGTTGTAGTCAATATGTCAGCAGGGCCTACAGTCACCTGAAGGCTTGGCAGGGGCTGGAGGATCCACTCACATGGCTGTTGGCGGGACACCTCAGTTCCTCACTATGTCGATCTCTCCACAGGGCTGCTTGAGTGACATGGCACTTTATTAACATGGCAGCTGGCTTCCCAAAGAATGGTGATGCAAACAGCGAGATGGAAACCGTAATGCCTTTGATTACCTAGGTTTCGAAGATATACTCTGTCATTCTTGCAGCATCCTATTGGTTACACAAGTCCACTCCATTCGTTCTGAGAAGGGCTTACACAAGGCAGGGATCATCGGGGGCCATCCTGGAGACTGGCTACGACAATAGGGGGTAATTAGGTCTGCCAAGGCATGTGGTTGTTGAAAAAAGGAAAGAAAACATAAATTTTATAAAGGGTATGAAGGCTTTTTCATTTGGTGGACAGGCCAAAAAAATTAGGCCTCCTCAGGTTGAGAAGAATGAGTAGGAATGTTATTGAGGAATATTAAATAATGAGAAGTTTGAGAAAATAAATATGACTTTATTCACCAAATTCTGGAATGAGAAGTGGTGTTTGAAGTTTCTTTCTCTAATTAAAAAAAGAGATGTATTGTTTTCCCAGTAGGTGATAAATAGATCGAATGGAGAAAATATAACAGGGATTCAGAATGGTTTAAACTCAAGACAGCTCTCCCTAACATCAACCCTATTTTCTATTATTTCTCCTAGTCCTGACAATTCTTTCCTTCACTGGTTTCTCACATACTTCCCATTCCTTAGGCTACCACCCTGCGGCAGGCGGTTCCACCATACACCTCAGTTCACTAACCTCTGCCCACTTTCTTTGCCTCCAGTTTCTGTTCCTTTGGGTGAATTTTGCACACCTTCTCTGTGTTAATCTCCAAAACACCTCTTTCCTCAAATAGTGCACCCTGCTCAAAGGCTTAAGTGTATTCCACGGCAGGCAAGATAAAATCATTTGCCCTCTGTAGCCTCATGCTCAAGACCCTTCATCATGGAGCTCTGCCTGCCTTTCTAACACTGCTTCTCAGGATTCCTTACAAGACCTCCTGCTCTCTGTCTCTAGGCTGAGCTTACACTTTTCTTTTTGCCTTGTGACCCCTCCCCATGGTTTTCATTTACACAAAGGCTTCCTTTTATCCAATGTGATTTTGAGGGCAGATTGTAGACATTGTAGTCATCAGCCAGACTTGTTCAAATCTCTGCTCGAATTGTCTGATTTCAAGTGAGGCATTTAATCTCAGCCGGTGAGATTACAAATGGGAGGTGTGCAGCGTGAGGTAGGCACTCAGTGATTTCCAATTCTTTTTCTTTTGAAAGCTTCTGTTCAGATTTGACCTCTTTCAGGAGCCTTCACTGCTCCCATTGATTTTTCCCTCCTCGTAAAACTCGGGCAATTTATTTCTACATTGGCTTATTTGGCAAATAATCATATTTTATTTCTAACTTTCCTCCCTAGTAGATTTTGAACTATTGAGGGCAGAGACCATGGCTTATAAGTCACAAGAGTCCCCACAGTTACAGTTGCTTGCACTTATATCCTTAGTGAGTATTGTTTGTGGGTTTTTTCCATAGGTTGTAGGTGATGGATTCATAGGGACATTGTAGAGTACGTCCAAAAGTTGATGACAAGTGAGTGACCAGGGCCTCCCCCAGATTATCCCAATGGTACCTAGATAATGACTGTGGGGATGTCTGGTTAAGTAGGTGAGGCTGTACCTCTGTGTTCCCACAGCAGCCTCTTATGGTCTTAATCATGGCTGCATCATGCCGTGTTGGAATGGATGTTTGTGGCCATTCTCCATGTGGGCCAGTGAGCTCCCTCAGGGTGACTCAGTACCTGGCATCCTTAGGGCTTTGCCCACTTTTTTGCTTGATGTGAAGTGCCCAGTGAATGCTAGAACCATTATTAAACACTCCGTGCTAATGTTTAGGGATTATTTTTTTAGTTGTTTATAAAACCGTTGTAGGTTTATAAAATAGGATTTGAGAATTTTTTTTATTGGTGTTAATAGTCACACTCATTTAACATATTCTTAGAAGCGTCCAAGCAATGCTGTGTGACTATTACAACATGATTTAATTTGACTTAGAAGAATATCTTTTTTTTTTTTGAGTTCTTCCCCCTCCCTTCAAAAATGGTTTAGCTAGCTAACTTCCATTCCACTTTCCTGCAGAGCCTGGAAAGGAAAAAAGGTAAAGATTCCTTGGACTCCCTCGTGAGACAGGAACCAGCCTAATGAGACAGGGCCATCTGTAAGGCCCCTGGCCACAAGATAAGGCACTGAATCAATGGGCAAGCTAGGAGAATCAGACAGAGTCCACCAAGATCCACCTTCCGCAGCCTCTGAACTTTCCTGGGCTTACACATGTGACCTAGCACCGAGGAGTCCACTGAAGGTGACCCTATTAGCATAGTAAAAACCACACCCAGGGGTGGAGAGCTGGCATGCTAAAGATACATGTGTTGCATGTAGTAGCATGCTACGTGACAGCACAGGTGCAAGCACGACCCCACCTCTACGTGCCGTGACAAGGTACTCCTCCCCAGCCTTTGCCTAATAAAAGCCCCACAATCCTATTCCCTAACGAGCTGGTCACCCGCCCCTTTCCTTTTTGCGCAGGCTCCCTTGTGCCTCTTCTGTGCACAAGATAACAAACTCTTACTTTGACTTAGAAGAATATCTTTTTTGAGGTATTTGATGTTAGCAAAATGACGTGAGGTCCCCCAGATAAACAATATATATAGCACTCGTACTGCTTCAAATGAGTAGTTATACTTGGGTAAAGTAATAATGTTACTTTACCCAATAGTTACAGTTTTTTTCTTGTGATGAGAACTTTTGCTATTGACTCTCTTAGCAACTATCATACAATACAATACAATGTTATTAACTATAGTCACCATGTTGTACATTACATCCCTAGCACTTATTTATTTTATAACTGGAAGTTTGTACCTTGTGACTGCCTTCACCCATTTCACCCACCCCTGCCTCTGGCAACCACTAATCTGTTCTTTATATCTATGAGCTGATTTTTCTTTTTAGAATCCACACATAAGTGAGATCATATAGTATTTGTGTAACCACGGGCCTACTAGGACCAGTTCAACTGACCCCATCTTATCAACAGAATAATTAAGAGTTGTTTTTCAGGATCTAAGAGTCTCCCCTTGTCTAGTTCAGAATGGTTGAGATCACCAACACATCAACTGGGCCTGCCCAAATGCCCAGTAAGTGAGCCTTTTGATGTCAAAGGACTGAAAACCACCCTCTGATCATGCTAACACCACCATTTTGTGAACATGTGTCCTAGGAAGAGCCGTGAAGCTTGACTATGCTTGCAGAGATCATCAGTTACGTCACTTCTCCTTACCTCCAATCGTCTATCTCCAGACTTCAGAGTGCCCTGCCGCTGATCCCATAACTTTTACCCAATGTCCTAGATGAGGGAGACAAATCTGAGAGCTGATGCCTCCTGTCTCCTTGCTTATTGATCTCACAATAAAGCTGTATTCTTTTCTCAAAAGCTGATGATGTAATAATTGGCTTTTTTAATGCTTATCAGGTAGGAGAACCCCATCTTTGTGTGGTAATATTTATTTTCTCTTTTTGACTTATTTTGCTTAGCATAATGCCCTCAAAGTTCCATCCAATTTGTTGCAAATGGCAAGATTTCATTTTTATTAATGGCTGAATAATATTTCATTGTATATCTATCTATCTATCTATCTATCTATCTATCTATCTATCTATGTATCTATCTATCTATCTTTCTACCTACCTACCTACCACATTTTCTTTATCTATTTATCCATCAATGCACACTTAGGTTGTTCCATGTCTTGGTTATTGTGAATAATACTGCAGTGAACATGGGGGAGCAGATATATTTTCAAATTAATGTTTTTGTTTCCTTTGGATAAATACTCAGAAGTGGAATTGCTGGATTATACCGTAGTTCTATTTTTAATTTTTTGAGGAAACTCCATACTGTTTTACATAATGGCTGTACAAATTTACATTCCCACCAGTAGCGCACAAGGGTCCAAAATGTGGCTATTCTTCATCAAGAAATTAGTTTTCATTTAGATAACTGTGAGAGGATTTTAGGGGTGGGAAATGAGCTTGAGAAAAAACTGGATGAGGGCACCCAAGTTATTTCTATGTGTGCACTTAGTGATTTTAGGAAGAGAATAGAATTTAGAGTCAGAAAGAATTGTCTGGAATCATTTATCCCGCTGTTTTAAAAAATAAATTAGCAAGTCAACACCCCGTTATTTATTTCTCCCTAACACACTGATAAAGGAACTACTCCCTATCATCAGAACCCAGACTCATCCACTGTAAGGATTTTATTCAACCTGATTATTTATTGAGGTTTTTGTGGTTGAGTAAGCAAAGCCTGCCTTCCTAGTAGGCAGCAAGAGTTAACTCTGCCTGCTGTGTTTCCTCTTTCTAAGAGGAGCACTTTAGCAATGCTAATCAGTTGTACTGATTTTCTGTTTTGATTTTTCCATAATAATTAAGTGAATGATATGGAATGCAATCAGGTTTGGCACTAGGGGGTTCATGCAAATGATAGTTTATTTTTTTACCTTTTAAATTTCATTAAATGGAACCATAAGGAAAGTTGTTTGAAGAGGAAGACTGGGTGGGTGGGAGTAGCTTAACACTCTATTTAGAGTTTTGAATAATTTCAAAACGTCTATTTTAATGAAGTAAATCACCACTGTGTTGCCTTTTTATTCAACTGAAATAACACTATTTTTGAAGATTGTATTTTGTTTTCATTTGTACTCCAAAGTGGAAGATTATAGTGTAAGACAAGATGACACAGCTTAAAAGAGAGAAGTGAGGAAGAAAAATGATTGAACTTTCTTTCTTCAGGGTAGACACAAATGAAAAAAGGCACCCGCATGTACTCATCAAAACCTGTAGAAGGAAGCAAATGAAATCGGGAATGAGTATATGTAATGCCTAGACCACTTCTTCTTTGGGTTGCTTATCAGTGCTTTTATTAAACAAGATGGAACAAACGAAAGGACCATCCATGTTTCTGAATATAGTGAAATGTTGCGTTTCTACAGTTCTTTCCAGTCATTGACATATTTGTGAAATATCTTCTCCCCCCACCATATATAACATTTAAATTATTTTCTCAAATGGTCTTAAGCAGTTTATGTGAGTTTACGTGATTCCTGCATCTGGATCTAGCAATTCTTTTTGCTTTTCATATTTTATACTTTAAAGTAGATTATTCTAGAACTCAGCTAATTTTCTAATTTTAATTCTGAAAATGCTTTGGGAATAAGAGACTCAGGGATGTGTATATGCATTTTTTAATGTGCTGATATTTTCCCTTCCATGAATGCCACCAGCAGCTTTGCAAAGCAGTTTGATTTTCCTGTATGCTGAATTTCAAAAGCAATAAGGAGGTGACCAAATTCTGCTTTTTGTCCCCTACCATTTCTGTAGAAAGGTTAAAGGCTTTACAGGGTCATGCTTCAAGTGCAAAGCAAGAAGGGCTACCAAAAGATTAGCAGTAAAATTTTTACTTTAAAAGAGAACACACAGCCTCTTTCTTTTTCTTGGCATTTTGACTCATCGCTTGCAGCAATTTCTAACTTTACAGACTAAACATTTCTAATTGGGAAATGGATGGTTTGAGTCTGAGATTGTGACTTAGGAGATAAACTTTCCAATTTGGGGTAGTAATTGTTGTAAATAGATGGCAAATTACTGCTGACCAGCCCTCGTTTTGTCTTTGAGGAAAGAATGAAAGTTAATATACATATTTCACACTTCATTGAAAGGAAATAGTTATCCTGACGTAGAGAAAGCAATGAGACAGAGAGATATTTGCCATGCTTGTTTGTTACAAGCAAATGAATTAAAGGTTTTCTTCTTTTGATGGATGAGGAAAGCACTAACAGTATATTATATGTCTTCAACTGTGAAATGGAGATATTAAAAATACCTGCTCCTTAGGTAAGTTACGGTGAGGATTAAATAGATAATTAACATAAAATATTCAGCACTGTGCCTGGCTCACAGTAATCAGTCAGGAAATGCTAGCTGTTATTGTTTATCATCATCATCATCATCATTTTTTATTCATTCCTGTTAAGTGGAATAGCTTCTTTGGTTATATAATGTTAAGCTTCCGATTTTACCGTTTCATGACGGGTAGCCTGTGAGAAACATCAGTAATTTGAATTAATTTATAAGCCATATTTTGGTTCCCCATTTGTGCTTTATATGTTGGGATTATTTTGTGATGATTGAAATTCCCGTTTTAAAGATTTCACAACCTCTCGTGGTGGCTTACACTACCTTTCAATTACCCTACACATTCATGATATTTTTTCCTTATTGCAAATCAAACATTTTCTTTTGTTTTAACCTTTGTGGAGTTAGAGATAGTTAACTTGCCATAATATACTTGTCCTTATAAACAATTTTGATTTTGAACAATTTAGTACTTCTTCATTTGATCTATTCTCTTGAATTTGAAGCATAAACTATTTCCTAAGGTTAGGTTTTTGCTGGTATTATTGTTTATTATTTGTTTGTTTTAAGATAAACTTACCTTTTTAAACCACAAGGTTATTATTCAGGAAGTTCAGTTTCCAGATACTAAAAACTGGTGAGCTCATGGTGTGTAAAATTAATATAACTCCTCAAAGTGCCAGCTTTCACCCAGAAAATAACTGCTTTGGTCACATAACCTGGCCTATTGTTCCTAGTTTCATGAGATTACCAACAGGCATGTTAATGCTTATTTCCTTTTTAATTAGTAAATGGATCAGCTATTTCTAATTCATGCCCATTTTTATAATGATTATATAAAATCATTTTATGTAATATGGCAATTAAACTTTTCCTTCTTACTAAGTGCTAAGTTTCTGGAGGTGAAGAGAAGGAGATGATTCCCAGGTACATGCCGTTGCCATTGTTACTTACCCAAGCTGACCAGTGCCTGGCACACAGTAGATGTTCAATAAGTGCCCACAGATGACTTCATTAGAATATCTCATAGGAGCCTCAAACTTGACATCTCTAAAACAGAGCTAAAGCTTCCTCCCCCTGGAGGAGGAGGGCTTCTGTGCTTCCCATCTCAATGGTGGGCACAGTGTCCACCCAAGGGCCGATACCAGGCGTCCCTCCTCTCTCTGTCTGGCATTTAGTCGCCAAGTCCTGTGGATTCCACCTCCTAAAAATCTCCCAGATGCACTCAGTTCCCTGCAACCCCAATGTTACTTTCTTAGTTCCCCCACAGTGGTGTCTCACCTGACCTCCCTCGAAAGTCTCCCCCTGCAGGTCACTCTCCCCTGCAGCCAAAATGATCTTCTGATGTCACTGCACCCTTTACTAGTTGTCTCTTATCTTTGGATGAAGTTCACATACTTTGCAATGGCTTATAAAACCCATTGTGACATGCCCCCTGTTGCTTTCTCCATCTGAATTACAGTCATAGGTCACCTAACAATGGGGATACGTTCTGAGAGGTGCGTTGTTAAGTGATTTCGTCGTTGTGCGAACGTCATAGAGTGTACTTACACAAACTTAGATGGTACAGCCTACTACACACCTAGGCTATATGTCACTAATCTTACGGGAACACCATCAAATATGCGGTCCATCATTGACCAAAACGTTGTTGCGTGGCACATGACTGTAATAGGAACTCCCTAAATATGCCTGACTCTCCCTCACCTTCAGTTCTCTCTGCCTGAAACATTCTCATCCCTCTTCTTCTGTCTCCTTTGTCGGCCTGTTTTGCAAATATGTTGCTGCTTATTTTTCCATTCTGGTCTTCCCTTCTCTCAATAATACCAGGTTCATTTTCTCTAACACTGACCTCCAAACAGCTTTACACCTTTTTTTGTACACCTGGGTAGAAACCTCTGTATGATAGCTGGTTTTATTTCTGCTCAGCAGATGGGGAAACTGAAGCACTAAATATAAGAAATGTATGTCATGATTATTAAATTATAAGCTTTTTAATAGGCAGGGACAGAAACTAGATCTGTATTTGTTTTTTTTTTTGTGAGGAAGATTCACTCTGAGGTAACATCCATTGCCAATCTTCCTCTTTTTTTTCTGTGTGAGGAAGTTAGTCCTGAGCTAACATCTGTGCCAGTCTTCCTCTATTTTGTATGTGGGATGCCTCCACAGCGTGGCTGATAAGTGGAGTAGGTCTGTGCCCGGGATCCAAACCTACGAACCCGAGCTGCCAAAGTGGAGCATGTGGAACTTTAACCACTCGGCCATGGGGCTGACCCTCTAGATCTGTGTTTTATGTCCAGTTTTTGCACAGTGCCTAGGATAGAGTGGGCATTCAGTGCACATTGAGTGAGTTATTAAATGAATCTCAGTTTGAGCCTGAGGTGCCTCGTTCTCTAGTCAATGGAGCTTCTGTTTCATCATTTATCCTCTAGGACAAATGAGGCCAGATTCCTGTGTGAGTCCTTTTCTTCCAGAAGGGAAGTATGCCTGGTGAGAGAATCTGGAAGTCTGTGTTGTTCAGATTTGGTCGGTAGATTCCTTTGATGTTGACTGGCATGGATGAGAAGGGCTTTTGTTGTGGTGGCAATTAATGATGATTTGCACATTTTAGGAATTTACAAAATGGTGGCCACCTGGCACAACATAAGAAATACCTCTCTCTCCTGGACCATGAAATGTGGTGACCCGTCTATTTAAATCCATGGCTTGTCGTGCATATTTCAGCCCTAGTGACAACTGGTACTGAATGGTTGCTGTACTGAAAAGAATTCTGTTTGGGTCACTTTAATGCATCTCTAATTTGGACTTTTTTTTTCTTGTAGGTTGTTCTTCAGCAAAAATGGTTATTTCTTCAAACTCCTGCCTGGGCTTTATCTGTTTATTGTTATGCCACTGGATCAGGACAGCATCATCTCTAAATCTTGAAGACCCTAATGTGTGTAGCCACTGGGAAAGGTAATAGTTCTGAAAGTAGTCTGCGAAATAATTTCTGATAAGTTTCTTTATATATCATTATCAGTCTGATCTATAAAATTGGAATTTAGAAGAGATTGTAAAATTACTTTTATGTAAAAATCATTAGTTATATGTAATAAATTAGCATTATTCATCTTGGTCTTACAGAATATATGTTAGGTGAAAAAACCTTGTTATATTGACTCTAACACAAGTGTAATTGTTAAGATCCAGGGAAAACATTAATAGCTCAATTAAAATGATCTCTCTAAGGTCTTCTCCCTGCTCTGAATCTATTTGCAATAATTTGATAGGGCTGGACTTACGCATGGGAATGAATGAGTGAGCAGTGGAAGACAGTATGGAATAATGTACTTAAGTGTTGAAATGAATGCATAAAAAGATTGCGCTGTAGGTGGCCTGAAAAGGAAGACATGATTTCTGGAGGAACTGGAAAGACTGCATGGAGTCAGTGTCACTTGAGATGCTCTTGAAGACCTGAAGGAGACGAGTGGATGGCAGCGCTTGGGAGCGGTTCTGGGAATGGAAGGTAGCTTGAAACCAGTGCCATGCAGACCACTGAGGGCTGTGCCCAGCGAGACTGGAGTCTGTACAGGACTGGAGGAGGGCAAGATTGAATAGATTATACAAAAGCAGATAGTGTAATGTCCAGAGCTGGGCGAATTGCAGTAGGAAATACAGAGGAAGTAGAAAACAATGTCATTCTCAGAGATCTTATAGTCCCTTTTGGAACGCACGTATAGCGCAGATCACCTTGTGATATTGTAGTACCATCAAATGCAGTCTACACCACTCTAATGTGCTATTTGCATTCCTCACAAAGTATCTTTATCCAAGAATAACATGGCAAATGCAGGTTTTTCAAACAACTAGAAGGTGCCATCCTTCTAGCACTCTCAAGTACTAGAGAGTAATATGTTCTTTTAATAGCTATAAGGCAGTGACATCGAACTCTTGGTCTCTTTCTCCTGTCACCCTCAGCACCATGATTAGCACACCACAGAGTACACAATCTAATCACAGGTGTCACCCACTGGTAGGATAAGCAAAGCTCAGAGCCTTTTAAGCACAGCAGCTGTATTATCCCAGGGGCACACTGGTGCCCCTCACTCACAGCATTATTTTTCGGTGAGGGCTGTTTCCCGTCTCGATTGGCAGTGTTACAATTTGGATAACAGAAACATATTTCCCTGATCGATCAATGGGGTTATGTATCATTATGAAATGTTCAGCTGTAGAGAAAATGTGTGTGTGTAATAAATTTCTATGTATTTGTGGTATTAACTACATTCTACAAAATTTAAGGGGAGGGACCTCCTATTAATTTATAATTTTTATAACATCTCCCATAAAACATTTCACCATCAAACAAATAAGTATTTATTAAAGTAATAAAAATGAATCAATGAATACAAGAGTGGATACATAGCAAATTTAACAAAGGGAGAGGCCATTGGTTTTTGAACTTCTGGAGGATGATGGCTTTGGAATGGGAGGAAAAAAGCAAATTTGTAAGATACTGTGAAATAAGAACCAGTGGATCTTGGTAATACATTGACTGTAGTATGTGAAAGACGCAGAAAAGGCTGAGATTTAGAACCTGCTGTGCGAAAGAGTGGAGGTGTCATTGCACATATGGAAAAATAAAAAGAAGAGAGTTGATTTGAGAGGGAAGAGATTAGTGTGGTTGTGTTCATAAGATCAATTTGAAATATGGGCCTGGAAGTGCTTGGGAATATAGATTTAGGATTCTTCAGCATGTTGAGATGTGAACAAACTCCCTAAGGGAAAAGCTATAAAGAGAAAAGAATCCAAGACTTAAAGTAACCTAGCACCCGCTCATACGTACACATTTGTCCTGATCCATTGCTCCATATTTGATCAAACTTGCCAACACACATTGCATTATTTTTTTCACCATTGATAATTCCCAGTGTCTAAAACACTGCCTTGCATATGGCATGTGCTCAATAAATAATTGTTGACTGAGTAATTGTTTTCTGGCAGGAAATGAAATGACTAAATATAGACATCAATGGGGGAGGTTCCAGGGGCGGGGGAGAGAGACAGACAGACAGACAAGGGGCACATTAATCTCCAAACCTAATATAATTCTCCTGCTGCACGAGTGATTAGAGTAATCTCGAAAATACTCACTAATGGGGGGGGAAATTGAGGTTGAAAAAACAGGGACATGACAGAGATTCTTTTCCTGAGTATATTTTTTCTATGAACTGCTAGAAAGAAGAATCGACAACTACAATCTTCTTATTGATAAATTTCCTGTTAGAAAGCTAGGTTATGATTCTTTGAAGAAAGATAAAAGAAAGTGGAATTGTTTTGACAAGAATGGAGAAAGGAGTATGAATTAAAATGATCAAACAAAGGTGCAGGTGACAGGTTCTCCTTATTTTCAGAAACTGAAATGGGCTTGAATTGAAATGGGGAGAGGAAGATTAGCTTCAAAAACAGAGTTTTTGGTAGTCGGGCTGAGTAGGGCTCATTGTAGTCTTTCCTTATACTAAGACCCTCTTGTACCCAAAGGTGCTGAGCCGTAGAATCACCTGGATCCTTGTTTCTCAGAGCGTGGTCTGTGGAGCTTTGGCGTGAACATCACCTGGGAGCTTGTTAGAAATGCAGACTCCGCCTCAGACCCACTGAATAATTTCTTTTCGAATGAAAACATGCCTCATTTTAGCGCAGCAATTGTGATTCTTAGAAGTTGTAAATAAAATGAAGTTAAGGAAAATTAAATCATTTAAAATACACAGGAGTGCTTGTTATTAAAGGAATTCTGTGCAGCATCTTTTTGGAAAAGGAATAATTCCAGGAGTCATCTGTTCCTTCCCCTATAGCCTTTCCCTGTTCTGTGAGTTCCATCTATTGTGCTTCCATCTATTGGGGTTTCTTCTAAAGAAGCCACAAATGAAGAGAAGACATTTTTGCCCAGCCCTCTGGGGCTGGAACACAGAAGTGGTAGTAATTGAAGCAGCGGTCCTGAAGCCAGCAGAGAGAAGAAATGATGATTATTACTGTATCTGATTAAAGTAACAAGATAATTTTGGCAGATAAAATGTAATTAACCACTTTGGAATGTGTCCAAGTAATGATGGCTTTTTACCCCCTGTTCTTTGACCTTAAATTAAATCTTGCTGGAATTTCTCCCTGGATAATACTTCACAGGTTAAAATCACAGTGATGATATGTTTTCAGTGTGTTTGAGAAGATAAACAAGCAGGAGATAAAGAGTTTCGCATCTTGGTGCTGGAAATAGTGTAGAATTGAGATCAGATCCCTTTTATACCACAGTTTGCCCCTCATTGTCTGCTTTACAAGCTTTAGGTGTTCTAGCGACATCTGAGAGGGGACACAGGGACAGGATGGTGTCTGAGGGTGGTGGTGTTGGTGCTGGCTCTAGACTGACCCCTAGCACTGGGAGCTCATTTGTGCTGAAAGCAGGATTGGACTAGACAATCGAGAAGTTTCCTTCTTCTTCTTTGACTTTAAGAGTGGCTGCTGATGAACTTGCAGGTGTGGACTGTTAGCACAGGCACTAAGTTCAAACAGCCCTGACACTGGCCAAAAAAGCAGTGCTAGAGACCAGAGGAGGCCGGCCCATTCTCAGAGACATTTCCCTTCATGATGAAAGCACAGAGCTTCCAGAAAGTGGCCCCTTGAAAAGTGATACCCCCTTAATTGTCTAACCATAGGTGGGTATTGAGCAAATTAGGTGTAGTTGCTTATGGAATATTTGGCAGTCATAATTTGAAGACTGTTTATTACCATGGAAAGATGCTTAGGATATACTTTTTTAAAATTTTTACTTGTATATTTTCTCGTTTTTTTTTCTCTTTTTTTTTTTTGAGGAAGATCAGCCCTGCGCTAACATCTGCTGCCAATCCTCCTCTTTTTGCTGAGGAAGACTGGCCCTGAGCTAACATCCATGCCCGTTTTCCTCTACTTTATCCGTGGGACGCCTACCACAGCATGGCTTGCCAAGCGGTGCCATGTCTGCACCCGGGATCTGAACCGGCCAACCCTGGGCGCTGAAGCAGAACCTGCGAACTTAACCGCTGCGCCACTGGGCCGGCCCTAGGATATACTTTTAAGTTAAAAACATCAGTATCAAAATTATCTGCTAGCATGATTATATAATAATATAAAAACAAGAAAACTAAACTAACCTCCCCCCGAAACTGTAAAGAAGTACGGCAAAATGCTATTGGTTATGTACGAGTTATGGAATTCTCTTTTCCTAAAATTTTTTTTCCAAATTTTGTTGTGTGATTATAATACCATTAAAATGCAAAAAAAAGAGAAAGATTGTACGGAAGAGAAAAAGTGTATAAAAACGGACAAAAGAAAGGCCAGCTTGGTGGCGCAGTGGTTAAGTTTGTACGTTCTGCTGAGGTTTGCCGGTTTGGATCCTGGGTGTGGACCTACGCACTGTTTGGCAAGCCATGCTGGGGCAGGCGTCCCACATATCAAGTAGAGGAAGACGGGCATGGATGTTAGCTCAGTGCTAATCTTCCTCAAAAAAAAAAAAAGAACAAAAGAAATTTGATATGAAAAGGCTCGACACCCTTCTCCCGTAAACTTAGGTGGAAGCCTCAGTTTATGATCAAAATGAAAAATAATTCATATTCAATCAGTTCTGAATTGAGTTTGAACTTCTGAATCATTTTAATGAGAAGGGTCAAGACTGAAGAGAAGTGTTGAAAACACAGTGAATTTTATTCTCCTATTTTCCCCAAACTATATAAATTTCTCTTTTGAAGCCATATCACCTTATTTTCAGCATTTACGTGCTGGCGTCTCTTGAGAGCAATTTATGGCAGGAATTGCATAGAAGTTGTTCAATAAATGTTTCTTGAATTGGAATCCTAAATGGTTTGATTACCCTTTCATGGAGAAGGGCTTTTTTGTTTTCTAAAACCAGAGAAACATCTGCAAATGTATGCTATAGGTGAGCAGCACGTGACAAGAAGAGGAAATTCGTGTACTTGAACATTTCTTCTGATTTAGGCAATCTTGCAGGCTGTCAGAGATTAGTGAAAGCATTTTCATGTTTGCTTGTGGAATCAGTTCCCCATCCACATCAGATGGGTTGTGTTTGGCCAGGGTCCGTTTGTTGATTATCACTTTCGCTCTTCAAGGCATGCAGACCTCAACATCATAACGTGGCCTTTGAAATTTTATGGAAATGCTGCATGAGGTCTAGTTCCAACAAACTAATTTAGTTCAGCTAAATTAGCACTGTAGAGCCTGGTAGAATCCTTTTTTTTGCCCAACTGGCATTAATTTATTGTGGTTTCTTTTTCATTCTCATAGCACATGTGGAAAGTTGCTGTTTTGCTCATGGGTCATGTCGACTGCACCTATGTAGGCAGTTCCATATACAGAAGACATACATTCACTTTGCTCTCCACTAGGAATGGAGAAATAATGCTTCAGGCCTCAAGATTCAGCTATTTACAAGCAGCTGGGTAGGAAGGAAAAAAATTGGCGAGGAAGTCTTAGAATTTGCATCAACCTGAACCTTAGGAGACCAGTAGGGATCTGAAGAAAATAATAATAGCTTAATGTGATATTTCCTCCCAGGAACACTTATATTTTAACAGAGGCCTTTTCTTTACCCAAAAGGGGTTATATCACAGATGTAGGCAGTTGTGTACTCTACGTTCACCCGAAACTGTTCTTGCAGGTAGCAGCAGTGTCATCTCTTGCAGTAGAAGGAAACAGCTATCTGAAATGTATGTTAGAAATTCACGTGGGAAGGGATCTTCACGACCATCCCTGACCCCCAGGTTTTAAGATGTGATAATGAAAACCCAGGGAAGCGAGGTTATCTGCTGAAGGTCGCCCAGTTTCTCAGTGTCACATCAGGATTGTCAAAATCAACCATAAATGCAGACCAGATTTAAATTCCCTGAGCAGACAAAGCTAGTTAGTCATACGTGCAAATCTTAATTTAGCTTATTTTGCAAGACAAGTGAGATTAATTTAACTTGGGTCACTTCTTGCTTATGCCTTCAAAAAGCATAGGCGAAATTTGAATAGTTTCCCACAATTGATGTGACCACTGACCAATTCCCTTTCATTTAAGAAAATTTTAACATTGCAAGCAGTCACTGTGAAGAGTGAACACTGCCTGCCTTTGCACCGTATGAGCTGCCTTATAACAATACACATCAGAGCCTCATTCCATGTTTTGGTTTGAGTGCTCCCAGTTTGCAAACTGTCTTTTTGGTGTGTGCACATAAAAAATTTACTAATTCCTACTGAAGTGACTTTTGGTTTTACTTCTGGGTTTCATGAACTTTTGGCAGGGTTATAACCCTGTCTTTTAATTAGTGATCTTTTCAGTTGGGCTTGTTGCGTCTGAGTAAGAGTTGTGGAGGATCCCTAAATTTATCTAGAAATCAAGTTGCAATGTCCCAAACAATGAAATACACAAAAGTGTGACTAGTATGATTGTTTCATGGATGTCCTATTGAAGCCTAAGTACATGTCACTAACAGAGACCAGCTGGGAAAGAAATCCCACTGGATGTGAGGCCAGCACCGCACAGCTTTCCAAATGAGAAGGTTCTGCCCTAGAGGTCACCTGAATTCTTCAGGAAGAAATTTCAACCTTTTTCCTTCCGTACCTTCTCTACTTGATAGTTCCTATTATTGAACTTGGGCTATTGATTTGCAGCAAGTGAGCCCGTGATTGTGGCCCGTATTGTTTGTTAGTGTGAATTAAGGATTTTCGTGGAGATCTTTAAGAAACTGTTGATGAAAAGAAAATGGTTTGGAAAAGAGGATTCTCCAGATTTTCCCGGAGGCAGGAACTCTAATCTCTTGGGCATGTAATAGCCTGCTTTAAAATGAAGAAGTATGGGATTGAACATTGAATGTTTTTTATATTTCATGGATGTTTTTCACCCACATTCTTAGGCCCATAGGATTGCATGCTTTTACTTTAACAAGAAGCTGCTAGTGAAAATGCATTGGAAATGCAACAGCTGGCTGTTCGTATGATTATTTCAGGCTAATTGTCTCAGCCATATGTTTAAAACTGGGTTTCAAGACTTCTTTGTTGTTTTTATTTAGAGGTTGGATTTTCTTCTTCTGCATGCGAAGTAGGGCAGGCACACGAAAGCAAATGATTCCAAATTCCAACCCGAAAAATATGCTCTTTCTGATTTTCCAGAATCAGTAGCAAGTGTACTGGGTTATGAATACTCAAATTGTCTCTTTGCTGATTACCCCTATCATTTGCATGCAGACTTAGATTGAAAACTTTTTGGGAAAGATCTTGGTTATCCCTAGACCCTTGGAGTGAAGAGATGGAATTATACACAGAAAAATACATGGTGATATATTTTTATATTCAGGAATATCAGAGTTTATGGTGAATAATAAAACAGAAATTTTTTGAAATCTATAGCGTGAACTCTTGTCTTTTAAATATATTATTAATATTGGTCCTTTTGGGGTTCTGGTTCAAATAAAAACCTTTGAAAATGTGGAGATTCTCTGTTAAAAGTCAGTGTGGAGTTGCAAAAAGAGATAATGTAGCCTACAGTTGTTTTTCGTACATAATATATCATTAAGGTAAGAAAGAGAAATATTGGTTCCTTATCTTTCCTCTTCTTTTCAGCTACTCAGTGACTGTGCAAGAGTCATACCCACATCCCTTTGATCAAATTTACTACACCAGCTGCACTGACATTCTGAACTGGTTTAAGTGTACACGGCACAGGTAAGGGAAGCTCAGCTATGTTTCTGACTTTGGCTAACTGGGAGGAGTCTGATACACCGACATTAAATATTTGAGAAGGTGCATCCATTCATCTAGTGAGGAGTTATTGAGCGCTTGCTATTGTTCCAAATCACAGGAGATATAGAAAAGCAATAAGGTTGTCGGTGCCCTTAAGGAGCTTGTAGAGAAAATGTCTACTGCTTTCCATCGTTTGGTTAGCAAGAACTCACCCAGCTTTTGAGTTGTGCATAACTGGGGGAAATACTCTTAAATATGGACATCACCAGTTATCAAGAAACTCATATCCCAGCATATGTTTCTACTTGAACATCTGACTCAGTTTAGGCTAACTTAAATTTGACCTCCACTTAAGTAAAATAAGCCCCATATTTTTTTCTGTAAATGTGAAAACAGAAAATAAACAACATAATGAATATTAATGTTAATATGGAAGGGAACCATGGTACCTTAATTTTATTTGTAAAATACTTATAGAAGTACGAGTCATGGGTCTAGGGTGGCACCTGCTGGTTTATGCTCACTGTCACTTCTTCAGACGAGCTTTCCTTGGCCACTCTATCTCAACCAGCTTTCCCTCCCTGTCACGCTCTGTTCTCTCACTCAGGCTTTATTTTTCTTCACACCATTTAATCATTACCAGTCTTGATATGATATATTTATTTATTCAATGTATATCTTTACTTAAGTTCTGCAAGGAATTTTTCCTTTAAAACATATGTAAGTGAATGATGGTTAGATAAGTATCATATGTGATATAAATCAATACTTTTCAAGATATTTCAAGATAAGTGAAATAGAGATGTCACGAAACTTCTGATCCCTTGAAATAAAGTGTAGGTTGGCTTAAATGGGCAATCTTAATATGTTCTTAGCAAGTTGATGCCTTAGCATAATATTGGTCAAGACATAAGTTCTATGTTTCTTAATTATTTTGGAGTACTTTGCTTTTCATACCTTTATCATATTTAATAGCTCTTTTGTATTAAAGTATAAATTCTTGGTTTCTAATCAAATTGCAGGTCAAAAAAAGTAACAGTGTGCTTTTTCCCTCTGTATAGAATCAGTTATCGGACAGCCTATCGACATGGGGAAAAAACTATGTATAGGCGCAAATCCCAGTGTTGTCCTGGATTTTATGAAAGCAGAGAAATGTGTGTCCGTAAGTAAGACCTCCATCCCTTGAAGTTCACTTATTTTTCCCAGTGCTGATTTTCATCTGTTAATGGCAGCCGAGATGGAGGCCTGGGGAGGTGGGGCGCCTTGGATCGTTTCCTTTCACTCTTGGCTGCTGCTGTCTTGGTCTGTGCAATGAGGGAAGCGTTAACCCTGTCCCTCTGTCCTATCAGAAATCTCCAAATGAATGTCGCTTGAGGAGAAAACAGATGTCATAGAAAGATGATTCAGGGCCGGATGGAGCAATGTTAATTACGGTTCTTCAATAGAAGTCTCTTTGGAAATTGGTCAGGGAGTCATTAGACTTAGGGCACAGCCGAGAACAGAGACGTAACTTTCCTGCAGCAGCCGACCAGAGTCCCGAGGAAACTTCTGAGAGGCCAGCGTGTTCTTTTCTGGTGCATAGAATGATGAGACTTATTAAGAGTTGAAGAGCTTTCACAATAAGAAATGGCTATAAGTCTGGGTCACAAAGTAGACCTCCTTTTTTCATTGCCTTTTTCTCTCCCCTTTCCCCTTCCCATCTCACCAATTCATTCTGAGACATCTGTAGACAAGTTTGATATTTTATGATACACTTCAGAAGATCCTAGAGTATCATGTGGGATGCAGTTTGCAATTGAGATTTCTTGCTATTGTGTATACGACATGTAGAAGAGACATCATTAAAAATGATTTTGTTCAAATGTTTTGGTTCAACACACAGCTAGAGGGGCACCTTTGCTTTCTGAGCTGAGACACTGATGTTGAGTAGCGTGGAGAGACACACGGTTCTGCTCTGATTTGGAGGCACTGGGAGTGGTTGGACACATCTGGGCTTAAGAATCCGTGGAGCCAGGTGACAGCACTGGCTCTGCCGCCGCTCAGCCGGGTGACGTTGGAGAAGTCATTTTACCTCCTTGAGGCTCCTTTGCTCTCAAGTAGAGAAAGGGCTTGGACTGCTATGTGTCCTCTTCCTCCCAACCCTGGATTCTATTCTTTATGTAGACAGGAGATTCCTCAACTTTGATTCAGAACCAGGGCTATATATGATAATGTGTTGATTGAAAAAAATTAGAAAATGTAACTAAACAAAAAGAAGAAAAAAAAACACATGGTGAATTGTATTTCTGAGTTACAATTTGAATCATAATATTTTGAATTACATTGTCAGTAAATGTACTTCTGTAACATATTGCAAATATTGGTATGTTATTGCATTATAGGTATTTCTTTAACCATTTTCAACTGTTGAATATTTACATAATTTACATGTTTTACCTATTATGAACTGCCCTAGAAGACATCATTGTGGTTAAATCTTTGTTCATACCCTTAATTAATGGGTAAGGATAAATTCCTAGAAGTCAAATTGCTGGGTCAGAGGTATATACATATTTCTGAAATGTCTGGTGTATTTCCAGTTTGTACCCCACCAGCAATATATGAAAATGCCTTTTTGCTTATACCCTGTGCCAATTTTCCCTTTGCCATTTTTTCTTAATTTGCAAGTTTTTGATTAATAATGATGCTGAATAAGAAAAATTACCTGTTTACCATCAACCATTTTAGAGAATAATCATAAACTGATCTCTGTGGCCCAGGCTGATGGAAATTTTCAAAGGAAAACACTGAGTGCACAGACTGAGACTGGGGAGGCCAGGTTTTGGGGTGACATTATCTTGGTGCCCTTGCCAGGTTTCAAACTTAGAAGCACAACTGTCAGCATACTGAGAGAGTAGTTCCACCCCCTAGGATTCATTTCTGTTATCCCAGATCATAGGAATTATGTATAAAGCCAGGATGCTAAGTCATTGAGTTACACAGAGCCTGGAGAGCTTGGGCTGTCTTCTGGCCGTACCTTCTCTCCTTGAAGGCCTGGCATGTGGGAAGCTAGATTTTAATGGCAAACTGGTATGGGGAGCGTGGATCCATCCAGGCAGAGAGTTTCAGTGCTTCGTGGACCCAACCTTCCACACCCCAATCCCTCTGTCATTTTATTCAGTAGTGCAGCCCATCTCAGAAAGCTGGCCAATTCCACTAGCACCATCATACTTGACAATTACAATGGTAAAAATAACTTTTCCTTTATCTCACACTAGACAGGTTGTGAGGTGTCCCCCTGACTGCTTGGATAGGCATCTCTAGCATTTGTCTCTAAAATTCTCCTTTTTCTAAACCTTCTTGGCTGACCAACTGCCCCTGGAGACTGAAACATTTTTCTTTTAGATATGTTAATATATTTAATCAGCTTACTGTCTAGTCTCAGAGGTCTGGGGGCTCTTTGGTCTTTAAGGGTATTTTGCATCTCTCCACTCTGATGTCTTGATTTCATAGCTCATCCCCATAGGACAATCATGCTTCGCTTACTTCCTTGTTCTTGGGGATGCCTCCAGTAAAGCTTCTCTACTTTCAACAGCTGGCACTCGTGAGGCACCCTTGTGGATAGAAAAGGAAGAGAGAACACGCAATTCTTGGTTCTGCTTTCATAATCTTTTTCGACTAGGTTTTGCTGCCAGGCACATAGCACATTCAGCATTTTTAACTGTTTCCAGTTACCAAAAGGAATTCAATCACAGGAATCAGTTATAATTTTAGTTTAATTTTTGGTAGTCAGTTTACCCAGAAGGCAGAAAAGCATGGTTTCATGCAAATACCTGTATTTGAAAAAAGTTTCATTTAGGTAACAGGAGTAGATCCTTCTGGAAGGCAAGTCCCATCCTCCCATTCCTCCCCACCCCTGCTTCATCCTGCCCAAGATTATGCACTTCTGCTAAACTCTCAGGCTGTGCGGAAGCTGCTGGTCCACAGAGCACGCTTTGAATAACAAGGCTCTGTATCCAGAAGACAAATATATGTCGTCGGGCGGGAAGAACCACAACAGAGAGTGGTGGGAACAGTGTGGTTAGAAGCCTTTCCTAAGAATCTGGTTGGAAAAAAAGAATGGATTGGAAAATTTTCCACAAAGAAAATATTACTAGGCATGAAGATGTCTATGATTCCTTCATGAAGTTTTAGCCTGTTGATAAAATTAATTAAACTTTTAAGATTATTCATCCTTCAAGGTTACTATTCTTACCTAATCTTGTGTTTTATTACTTTTGATTTGGAGAAATTCAAATATTAATGAAGAAATACCCAGAGGAATGGTGTTAATGTGTGTGTGTACATTTATATGTGTATATATGTATGTAGTGTGTGTATGTATATATGTGTTCATATCTACATTTTTTTTTAAGTTGAGCGATAATTGACATATTAGTTTCAGGTGTAGAACATAATGATTTGATATTTGTATAATTGTGAAATAGATACAAGTTAATTAAAATAAGTCTAGTTAACATTCATCAGCACACATTTACACATTTTCTTTTACTTGTTATAAGTACTTTTAAGATTTACTCTCTTAGCAACTTATAAAGTATACAATACAAAATTGTTCACTATAGTCACCATGCTGTACATGACATCCTCAGGACTTATTTCGTTTATAAGTGGGAGTTTGTTTCTTTTGACTATCTTTACCCATTTTGACCATCCCCTATCTCTGGCAACCATGTCTGTTCTCTGTATCTATGAGTTTGTTTTTTTGTTTTTTTTTTAAGATTCCACATGTAAGTGAGATCATATAGCATTTGTCTTTCTCTGTCTGACTTATTCAGCACATATGCCTTCAAGGTCGATCCATGTTGTTGCAAATGGCAAGATTTCCTTCTTATATATGGTAGAATGGTATCCTATATATATATATATATACACACACACACACCACATCTTCTTTGTCCATTCATCCATTGATGAAAACTAAGATTGTTTCCATGTCTTGGCTATTGTAAATAATGCTACAGTGAACGTCGGGGTGCAGATATGTTTTCAAGTTAGTGTTTTTGCTTCTTTCAGTTAAATAGCCAGAAGTGGAATTGCTGGATCATATGGTAGTTCTGTTTTTGATTTTTTGAGAAACCTCCATACTTTTTTCCAGGGTGGCTGCACTAATTTGTATTCCCACCAACAATGCACAAGTGTTCCCGTTTCTCCACATCCTCGCCAATGCTTGTTATTTCTTGTCGTTTGGATAATAGCCATTCTAACAGATGGAGGTGATATCTCATTGTAGTTTTGATTTGCAATTTCCTGGCGATTAGAGATGTTGAGCATCTTTTCATGTACCTGTTGGCCATCTGTATGTTTTCTTTGGAAAAATGTCTATTCAGATCCTTTGCCCATTTTTAAATTGGATTGTTTGTTTTTTTGTTATTGAGTTGTACGTGATCTTTATATATTTTGGATATTAACCCTATCAGATACATGATGTACAAATATTTTCTTACATTCACTATATTGCCTTTTCATTTTGTTGATGGTTTCCTTTGCTGTGAAGAAGCGTTTTAGTTTGATGGAGTCCTGTTTGTTTATTTTTGCTTTTGTTGCCTTTGCTTCTGGGGTCAAACCTGAAAAATCACCACCAATACCAATGTCAAGGAGTTTACTGCCTATGTTTTCTTCTAGAAGTTTTATGGTTTCAGGCCTTATGTTCAAGTCTTTAATCCATTTTGAATCGATTTGTATATAGTGTAATATAGTGGTCCACTTTCATTCTTTTGCATGTGGCTGTCCAATTTTCCCAACACCATTTATTGAAGAGACTTTCCTTTCCCCATTGTATATTCTTGGTTGGTTTGTCGTAAATTAGTTGACTATATATGCATGGGTTTATTTCTGGACTCTCTGTTCTGTTTCACTGATCTGTGTGTCTATTTTCATGCCAGTACTATACTGTTTTGATGACTATAGCTTTGTAATGTAGTTTGAAATCAAGGAGCGTGATGCCTCCATCTTTGTTCTTCTTTCTCAATGTTGCTGTGGCTATTCAGGGTCTTTTGTGGTTCCATACAAAGTTTAGGATTGTTTGTTCTATTTCTGTGAAAAATGTCATTGGGATTTTGATAGGGATTGTGCTGAATTTGTAGACGGCTTTGGGTAGTATGGTAATTTTAACAATATTAATTCTTGCAATCCATGAGCACAGAGTATCTTTCCATGTATTTGTCTTCCTCAATTTCCTTCATCAGTGTCTTATAGTTTTCAGTGTATAGATCTTTCACCTCCTTGATTAAATTTATTCCTAGGTATTTTATTCTTTTTGATGCAATTGTAGATGGTATTTTTTTTCTTAATTTCTCTTTCTGATAGTTTGTTATTAATGTTAATAATTAATTTTTGATTTATGGAAGTTATAAATCCCAAAACCTAGTTGCTTCTTAAGCTAAATTCAGCTTATAGATGTTTCACTCATTAGCCTAACAAACTTTAACAAACACATTAAAGGGCCTTTGACTGATGTTTTATAAATTTAAACACTGTCAAGTTTTTAAAATGGAATTTATATATTTAATAAATTCAATTTCCATTCTAAATAATCCAGCTTCCAAGCTGACAAACCATTCCATGTGCTTGAATAATTTTTGTAAATCTAATAAGTTCAATTTATTAATAAGGTGAAGTCTTAAATTTCCTTAAATGCTCTAACATTGTATTTGTAAGGTTTCAACTTTAGAATAACATCTCTAATCAATTATGTCATTACACGTTTAGAAAATGACATTAGACTGTCCTCTTATTCTAACAGGCCACATTCTTTTAAATATTACAAACATCTTTTTTTTTTTAAAGATTGGCCCCTGAGCTAACATCTGTTGCCAATCTTTTTTTTTTCCTTCTTCTTCTTCTCCCCAGAGCCTTCCAGTGCATCGTTGTATATTCTAGTTGCAGGTCCTTCTTGTTCCTCTATGTGGGACGCTGCCTCAGCATGGCTTGATGAGTGGCACTAGTCTGTGCCCAGGATCTGAACTGGTGAAACCTGGGCTGCCGAAGCAGAGCATGCAAACTTAACCACTCGGCTGTGAGGCTGGCCCCCAATGATGTATTCTTTTTTCATATAATTCTTATTTTTTTACAACGACACATCTCTTGTAAATAATAAAATGATATCCAATTGCATTTTGCAAATCTCATGGCTACGCCTGAATGTGAAATCATAACCTCTAAGCTCACCTTGTTCACCCTCTTCCACTCTGCCTTGGTGCTGGTCCCATGTACAGTCTGAAGTTATAAGAATGGCAGTTATGTGGCTCTCCCTCCAGGGCATTAATTTCCTCTACAAGATCAGCAGTCTCCAGACACTTCCCATCTTCCATCTTCTCAAACCCCCTCTCCCCACCCAAGATGCCGTATAGTTCTTTAATTTAGAATTTTGAACTTATTCCTAAAATGAAAAGATACCTAACACAAATTGACCTAAATGTAGTGTGTTCCAAGATTATCTGTTAGCGTCTATTTCCTCCTCACTGTTTTGGCTGCCTCACTTACCCTTCCTGCCTGCCTGCCTGCCTGCCTTCCTTCCTTCCTTCCTTCTTTCCTTCCTTCCTTCCTTCCCTCCTTCCTTCCTACCTACGTACCTACTCTAATGTTGGACATTGAAATAGTTTAGTGGCTACAGTGAGTATCATTTCATATCTCTCTTTGCACATATGAGTGATTCATAAGATAAGTAGGATTTCTGGGACAAAGGATATGCATGTTCTATCAGTAAGGTTTAGTTTCGGCTGTGAGATAAAAGTTGTTTACTTCTCATATAAGAGTCCAGAGGTAGGTAAACCAATAGGGGACCCAGGCAATTTCTACCCTTCCACTCCACCATCTCTAGGGTGTGGGCTTCATCTTCATCTACCATTAATGATCTGTATGCATCAATCTAGGTCCCAAGCAACACATGGATAAGGCGAGAGAAAGAGGCAAATGGCAATGCCAGCTGTCTCCTAAGGAAAGTTCCTAGAAGTAATCACATTCCATTTCCAGAATTTAGTCACATGGCCTCACCAAACTGCAAAGGCATCTCTATTCTGGATGGTCAGGAGCCCAGTAAAAATATATTTCTGTGGGAAAGGAATAACAGATATTGGGAGCAATCTGAGCCACATTTTAAGACTTTTGGGTACAAATTGCCAAATGGTTGTCCAGACAGGTTGTAACCACTTGCATGCCCACTAGTAGTATATGAAGGTGCCCACTTCCCCATATCCTCACCAACACTCGGTATTACTATTGCTTTCAACCTGTTGGGTGAAAAAATGGTACCTTGCTTTGCTTTGCATTTCTGTATTTAGTAGTGGTGCTGTTCTCCTAAAAAATATATGTTTATTAGCCATTTGTATTTTGGTTTCAAGGACAGAAACAGTTTGGGGGATAAAGTGACTGCTTTGTTCTTCAGAGAGCCAGACAAATGCTGATTAAAAACAACAGGTGGCAGTGGAAAGAGACACAGGCTGATTTCAGGGCTGGTAAAAGAGACAGTTTGAGACTCAGACTTGAATCCCAAATGCCAGGTCAAACAAGAGGGTGGCTCAGGCCCTTCAAAGCCCCTTAGACTCACCGACATCACTGGGATCCATTCTCTCATCACCCCGAAGTTCAATATGTCCCTTTCTCTCAAGACCTCAACTGATCACAGCTCCAGGGATGGTTTGGAGCCGGGGAGCCTCTTGTCTTCTCCCACGGCCCCCCATCATGAGCACTGAGGAGAGAGGAATAACCTCTGGTCCCGCGGCCATGACGGGAACCCTAGGCAGCCCAAACTGAAACGTGAATGCTCTGGTCCATGGAAAGGAGTTGAGACCCAGCCTCTTAGCAAGTGGGGATCACTTGTAGATTTGATCTCATGGGACTAGGGAAACTCACAGGAAAAGCAGCAGCAGGGTGGGAAGTTGGCAACTATCCTTCTGTGAGAAGGATTGGTTAATCCCAAGACAAGCCTAGCTGTATTTTTTCTTTTTTTAAACATTGGCACCTGAGCTAACATCTGTTGCCAATCTTCTTCTTCTTTTTTTCTTCGTCTCCCCAAGGCCCCCCAGTACATAGTTGTATATTCTAGTTGTAGGTCCTTCTGGTTGTGCTATGTTGGATGCTACTTCAGCATGGCTTGATGAGCAGTGCTAGGCCTGCACCCAGGATCCAAACCGGTGAAACCCCGGGCCACTGAAGTGGAGTGCACGAACTTAACCACTCATCCACAGGGCCGGCGCCTGGCCATACATTCTTACTTCAAGGTCCTTGGTTTCACCATGGCTGATGACAGAGAAACCATCTTCATCTACCATTAATGATCTCTATGCATCAATCTAGGTCCCAAGCAACACATGGATAAGGCGAGAGAAAGAGGCAAATGGCAATGCCAGCTGTCTCCTAAGGAAAGTTCCTAGAAGTAATCACATTCCATTTCCAGAATTTAGTCACATGGCCTCACCAAACTGCAAAGGCATCTTTCATTTCATTGTAAGCAGGGCAGCTTGCAGCAGAATCGTGAATGGACAAAGGGTCTGGGCATGGCTCCCTTCTCCAGTCCAGGTCCCAGCCCTGCCCTAGATGCCCTGTATTCTTCTGCTGGATGCTGCTGCAAAGGAAGGGATTGTTCAGGTGAGTTTCTTTGTGGTAGACTTAACTCTGTTACCCTGTTTTTGTTAGATGGATGAGGTCAAATGCTGACTTCAAAGTACAGCTGTAATGGGGGCCTTGCAGGCAGTGTGACTTGCAAGGAAAACATAGGAAGCTGTTTGGGGACCGGGACACTCTGTTGCCTTGTAGGCTGGCTCTGATGGTGGAAGATCAGTTCCCATGGATGTGCCCTGCCTGTCGTTGGCACTCGTTAAGAGAACTTTGGAACCGTAAATAAGAAGTTTTAACTCCCACACACTGAACTGTATATGATTTCCTGTTCTTAGCAGGGAGGAGTGTGACAATTGATTACCATAGCAGTGAATGAATATGCACAGCTGATTTTTAACTTGGCCAGTTTTATGAAAAACTGAACTGGCTGTAGGCAAATAAGGAGCTAGAACTGTGGTTGGTGTTTATGTAAAAAATAATTCCTGCAGATAAACTTTACTCTTGTTTGAATGTCATGCTTCAGTAAGCAATGGGTTTTAAACCCAAATTTTGGGTTAAAGGCTTAATGACATTACTTACCCAGGACTATTTTCCTTCCAGGGGGTAGGCCACACAGGTGGCACTTTCAGGGGCCACATTAGGCTATTTGCCATATAACTTGTACATTTCCCCCTGTTTCTTCTTTTCGTATTGGAATATTTATTACGTTTTGTTAAACTGGAGTTAACGAAAAGCTTCCTTTTTAGGAGAGAAGATACCATCTCTTGGAAGTGGCTACCTGGAACATTGTGTTTAGAAGGATTCTGAGGCCATCCATGTCTGTGCTAAGAGAGAGAACAGAGTGACTCAGTGATTTCTGTCATCGTCATTGGGTGGCCCAAGTGCCCGCATTTGCCCTCCCTGTTTTGGACTCTTTCTGCCATCCTATGGCATTTTGGACCTCTTGAGTCATGGAGATATCATTTGAGGTTCCTAAGTCATGCACCTGGCCATGGGCTCCTGTTAGATCTAGCTTCTCCATTAACTGGGAAGTCATATATACTTTTCCTGCTTTTGGTCCCGGAAAAATGAACTTCCTCTTCGTGAGCTGGAGGATTTGCCGAGCTAACTCAGGATTATATCATCAGCAGTTTTCTTTAGAAAATGGAAAAAGATTCTCACTGGCCACATTTTGCCTCAGTGTCAGCCACAGGGGGCTCTGATAGGAGGGGCACTGGAGGCTTGGGCAGATTGACCAAATGGGCAAGACTTTGGGGACGAGCTGCTCTGTGGGCACTTGTTTCCCCACCTGGAGACTATGGAAGGACACATTGAATTCTTTATCCAGGCTTCTTGTCATTTTGCCCTTTTATTGCTGAGAAGTTTGGGCTCAGATTTTTCAGGGTGAGAGCAGTTGGAGTGCAGGGAAAGATGCCTGGTTTGGGGCTGTGAAGATGCAGCCTTTGGCAGAGGGCTGTTTATGGACGAGCTGGGCTTCTTTGGGGCATTTGGGGACTATGGTGAGAGCTTAAGGAGAGGATGAGTACCTCTCTGAGGTTAGAGGCCCTCTGAGCCTTCTGCTCTGGATTTGTTTGACTCTCACAGGCTTGTTTAATAATAAAGTTGTGATAAATAAATAAAGTTGTCAAATATTTCCAAACAACCCTAGTGTGTAGACTCTTTTAGGCAGACCCCTTTGAGGACAGATAAAAGTGAGACAATCCTGTTAGGCTAACCAAAGCGACCCTGAACTGACAGCACTCAGATGGTACGATCCTAAGTGTACCTACCCAGGATGCCCTTTTTTGCCACTGGCAGTGAATTTTTTCGTGTTTCCATAGGGACCCTAAATTCTGTTGCTATGGAGCCCGACTTGGTTCAGAGGAACCTACCAGTAAATACTGGGAAAGGCCCTTTGTCCACATACTGAACCAGCAGAAATTCCAATTTTCCCACACATCTCTTGGAACCTAAACTTCACTTTTCCAGTTTTGATCATTGGTCTCTGCTGGTAGGGAAGATAGGAAATCTGATAAATAGTGTAGGAAACTTTCTTTGCTTTACTGATTGCCAATGCTTACTCACTACTTAGGATTTTACAAATAGAAACCATGAATTTAATAGTAATAAAAAAACCGCTATGAATTTAAGATAATTCCAGTCTAATAGATGGAAACCCTGTCTGCTGCCTGTTTTTTGCTTAAGAAAGCTGACTATAGAGTCCCGTGGAAACAGTGCCAAAGAGAAACAATGCAAAATCCTTGCTGTATGTCTAGAAAATGAGTTCCTGCAATTGCCGTCCTTGCAGGACAGGTAGAACTTTTACAGGCTTAGTAATTTATGCCGTCTCCTCGCAGGGATAGATAATAGCTAATATAAAAGCACAGAAGTGAGAAGCAATTTTTATTGCACTATGGTTCAAATCTTTTTAGAGCAGAGTAATTTAAAAGAAATGGAAATAACACATTTTGATCTAAGTGACCAACCACAAAACATTGACATGACCAGGTGGTGACAGAACTTGAATTTTCAGTCTGGGGTAGTGGCTGTCAGCACTTTTACAGAGAATCCAGTGATAAACCTAGAACATCCCTCTGGGCCACACACAGAGATGCTAATGAGGGGGAGGCTGATGCATGGACGCAGGCAGTGCTGTGTTGACACTGCTCTTTCCTCAGGCTGCAGTCATATCCCAAGTTCCAGATGTAGTTTTCTTCTTGGTGAGCAATTCTAAAAGAGGTTTGAAAGAAATCAGCCAGAGCTCCAAGAGAACCGCCACCTAGAAAAGCAGTCTTCTTGGTTAGGTCACAGAGGGCTGCATGATCTTGAAGGTGGGCCTCCCTGGCCAGCTGGGCACATTGGAGAGGCAAAGGATGTTATGGTAAGTCTACAGATACGGCACCCAAACTGATGTTTAAGCTTAAAAACGGCTAAGGTAACTTATTGTACTTAGCATATAATTGAGGGACAGAAAAGGAAATGTGCCACCTCAAATGAAATCTATCCATTGATCCAGGGAGGAGAATAGGTCTCCAGAAACTTGGACTCTGGGCATTATCTGTAGTTGCATGCCCCTAGTGTGCGCTGCTAAATGCTCATCCTGCAGAATTCACTGTTGTGTAAGGTGGGGAAATGCCTTGTCTGGATCCTTTCCCAAAGGTTTATGTTAGTCTGTTAAAAGCTCCGGGCTGCTTGGAATAAGGGCATGTCTCAAACTTATTTGACCATGGAATTCCCTACTCCTTCACCTTCTCTCTCTCTCTCTTTTTTTCCCCCAAGAACATGATGGAACTAATAATCCTCAGAGTCTACTTATTTGGAAAACAGTGCTTTAAGGGATTCAGTTTGCCTTTATATAACCTTAGGCTGGTAACTGTAAATATTCAACTTCATCTTTAATTTCTTCTTTTTTTCCAGCTTTACTGAGAGATAATTGATATATAACATTGTGTAAGTGTAAAGTGTAGAAGGTGGTGATCTGACACACTTATATATTGCAAAATGATCACCCTAATAGAGTTACTTAACACCTCCATCATCTACGTAATTACCATTTCCTTTTTGTGGTGAGAAAATTTAAGATCTACTCTCTTAGCAACTTTCAAGTATATAATACAGTATTGTTGAGTATAGTCGCCATGCTGTACATTATATCCCCAGAACTTATTCATCTTATAACTGGAAGTTTGTGTCCTTTGACCACATTTTCCCATTTCCCCTACCCTCCAACCCTGCCCACCACCATTCTACTTTCTGTTTCTATGGATTCAGCTTTTTTAGATTCCACATGTAAGTGACATCATACAGTATTGGTCTTTCTTTGTCTGACTTATTTCACTTAAGGTAATGCCCTCGGACTATCCATGTCATCACAAACGGCAGGATTTCCTTCTTTCTTATGGATGAATAATATTTCATTGTGTGTGCATATATATAGATATATACATACACCAAATTTTCTTTATCCACTTTGCTGAAGGACATTTGGGTTGTTTCCATATTTTGACTATTATGAATACTGCTGCAATGAACATAGGAGTGCAGATATTTCTTCGAGATTCTGATTTCGTTTCCTCTCTACCCCAAAGAGAGATTGCTGGGTCATATGGTACTTCTATTTTTAATCTTTTGAGGAGCCTCCATACTGTTTTCCATAGTGGCTATATCAACTTACATTCCCACCAACAGTGCACAGAGGCTCTCTTTTCTGTACATCCTTGCCCACACTTGTTATCTCTTGTCGTGTTGATGATAGCCATTCTAACAGGTGTGTGGTGATAGCTCCTTGTAGTTTTGATTTGCGTTTCCACGATGAGAAGTGATGTCAGGCACCTTTTCATGTACCTGTTGGCCTTCTGAATGTCTTTGGAAAAATATCTATTCAAGTTCTCTGCTTATTTTTTAATTGGTTGTTTGTTTTTTTGCTATTGAGTTATATGAGCTTTTGTATATTTTAGATATTAACCGCTTATCAGACATATGATTTGCAAATATTTTCTCCCATTCTGAGGTTGATTTTTCATTTTGTTGATTTTTTCTTTTGCTGTGCAGGAGCTTTTTAGTTTGATGTGGTCCCACTTATTTATTTTGCTTTTGTTGCTTGTGCTTTTGGTGTCATATTAAAAAAGAATGTTGCCAAGACCAATGTTAAGGAGTTTTTTCTCTGTTTTCTTCAGGGAGTTTTATTGTTTCAGATTTTATGTTTAAGTCTTTAATTCATTTTGAGTTAATTTTTGTCATTAGTGTAGGATAAGGGTCCAATTTCATTCTTCTGCATGTGATTATCCAGTTTTCCCAGTACCATTTATTGAAGAGTCTATCCTTTCCCCATTGAGTATTCTTGGCTCTCTCATCAAATATTTGTTGATGGTATATTCAAGGGTTTGTTTCTGTGCCCTAGATTCTATTCTGTTGGTCTATGTGTCTGTTTTTGCGCCAGTGCTGTACTATTTTGATGACAGTAGCTCTGCAATATAGTTGGAAATCAAGAAGTGTAATGCCTCCAGCTTTGTTCTTCTTTCTCAGGATTGCTTTGGCTATTTGGCATCTTTTGTAGTTCCAAACAAATTTTAGGATTTTTTTTCTATGTCTGTGAAAAATTCTGTTGGAATTTTTACAGGGATTGCATTGAATCTATAGATGACTTTGGGTAGTGTAGGCATTTTAACAATATTAGTACTTTGAATCCATGAACATGGGACATCTTTCCATTTGCTATGTCTTCTTCCATTTATTTCATCAAAGTCTTAGAGTTTTCAGTGTACAGGTCTTTTACTTTCTTGGTTAAATTTATTTCTAAGTATTTTATTGTTTTTTGATGATAGTGTGAATGGAATTGTTTTCTTTCTTCTTCAGTTAGTTCATTGTTAATGTATGGAAATGAAACTGATTTCGGAGTGTTGATTTTGAATTCTGCAACTTTACTGAAATTATTGATTAGTTCTAAGAGTGTTTGGTGGAGTCTTCATGATTATCAGCAAACAGATAATTTTACTTCTTTTCTGACTGTTATGGCTTTTATTTCTTTTTCTTTCCTGATTGCTCTGAATAGGACTTCCACAACTATGTTGAACGGAAGTGGTGAGAATGGGCCCTCTTGTGTTATTTCTGATCTTAGAGGAAAAGCTTTCAACATTTCACCTTTAAGTATGATATTAGCTGTGGGCTTGTCATATATGGCCTTTCTTATGTTGATGTACATTTCTTACATACCAAGTTTGTTGTGAATTTTTATCATGAAAGGATGCTGTATTTTGTCAAGAGCTCTTTCTGCATCTATTGCGATAATGTATGATTTTTATCTTTCATTTGATTAATGTGGTGTATCACGTTTATTGATTTGTGTGTGTTGAACCATCCTTGCATCCCAGGGATAAATCCCACCTGCTCAAGGTATATGATTTTTTAATGTGCTGCTGAATTTGGTTTGCTAATATTCTGTTGAGAATTTTTGCATCTATATTCATCAGAGATATTGACCTGTAATTTACTTATCTTGTGGTGTCCTTATCTGCCTTTCGTATCTGGGTAATGCCGGCCTTATAAATGAGATTGGGAGTGCTCTCTCTGCCTGAATTTTCAGGAAGAATTTGGGAAAGATTGGCATTAATTCTTCTGTAAATGTTTGGTAAATTCACCAGGAAACCTTCTGGTTCTAGGCTTTTCTTTCTTGGGAAGTTTTTGATCTCCTTACTCATTATTGATCTGTTGAGATTTTCTATTTCTTCATGATTCAGTCCTGGTAGGTTGTATGTTTCTAGGAATATATCCATTCCTTCCAGGTTATCCAATTTGTTGGTGTATAATTGTTCATAGTAGTCTTTTATGAGCATTTGTATTTCTGTGATATCTGTTGTAACATCTCCTGTTTCATTTCTGATTTTGATTCTTCTCTCTTTTTTCTGTAGTTAGTTGAGCTAAACATTTGTCAATTTCATTCATCTTTTCAAAAACCAGCTCTTGGTTTCATTGATCTCTTTTATTGTTTTTCTGGTCTCTATTTCATTTATTTCTGCTCTGATATTTGTTATTTCCTTCTTTGTGTTAACTTTGGGCTTAGTTTGTTCTTTTTATTCTAGTTCCTTGACATGTAGAGTTAGGTTGTTTATTTGAGATCTTTCTCTTTTCTTAATGCAGGTATTTATTACTGTAAACTTCCCTCTTGGAATGGCTTTTGCTACATTCTGTAAATTTTGGTGTGTTGTGTTTCAATTTTTGTTTGTTTCAAGATATTTTTTATTTTAATTTGATTTCTTTCTCGACCCATTGCTTGTTCAGCAATGTTATACTTCCACATATTTGTGAATTTTCTAGTTTTCCTCCTGTTATTGACTTCTAGTTTCATACCATTGTGGTTGGAAAAGATACCTGATATGATTTCAGTCTTCTTAAATTTGCCAAGCCTTGTTTTGTGACCTATCATATGATCCATCCTGGAGAGTATTCTATATGCACTTGAGAAGAATGTATTCTGCTGCTGTTGGATGGGGAATATTATGTATACGTCTGTTAGGTCCATTTGGTCTAAAGTATAGTTCTAGTCCAATATTTCCTTATTGACTTTCTGTCTGGCGGGTCTATCCATTGTTGAAAGTGGAGTATTGAAGTCCTCTGCTATTATTCTACGGTTGTCTATTTCTCCTTTCAGATCTGTTAGTATTTGCTTAATATATTTTGGTGCTCCTATGTTGGGTGCAGATATATTTACAATTGTTATATCCCCTTGATGAATTGACCCCTTTATCATTATATAATTACCTTCTTTGTCTCTTGTTACAATTTTTGGCTTAATGTCTATTTTGTCTCATGTAAGTGTAGCTACTCCTGCTATCTTTTGGTTTCCACTTGCATGGGGTATCTTTTTCCATCCCTTCACTTTGAGCCTATATGTGTGCTTAAAGCTGAAGTTTTTTAGGCAGCATATGATTGGGACTTATTTTTGTAAATCCATCCAACCACTCTATGCCTTTTGATTGTAGAATTTAATCCTTTTACATTCAGAATAATTTTTCATACACTTACTAATGCCATCTTATTGTTTTCTGACTATTTTGTCGTTCTCTTGTTCCTTTCTCTCTCTTTTTCTGCCTTCCTTTGTGAATTGATGATTTTCCACAGTGGTACGCTTCAATTCTCTTCTCATTTGTGTATCTCCTGTAGGTTTTTGCTTTGTGGTTACCATGAAGCTGACATAAAACATCTTATAGATGTAAAAGCCTGTTTTACTCTGATATCAGCTTAACTTTGATCACATACAAAAACTCTACTCTTTCACTCTGCCCTCTTTTGTGTTTTTGATGTCATAATTTACCTCTTTTGTATTTTGTATTTTTGTATTTTGTATTGTGTATTCATTAACAAATTATTGTAGCTATAGTTATTTTTTAAACTTTCATTCTTTAACCTTTATACTAGAGTTAAGTTGTTAACACACCCCACCATGTTACATTATTAGAGTATTCCTTCTGTTTATTGAATAAATTTGATGTGTAGCATTCTGTAAGTTTAAAGTGTGTTGTTACACACTGTAACACACAAAGTACAGTGTGTTACTTTGATACCTTTATATATTGTAATATGCTTGCCGATGTAGCAATTTTTATCATTTTACATAATTATAATACAGTATTGTTCTCTATATTCATTATACTGCACATTAGATCTCTCTGGCTTATTTACCGCCTTTTACAAGTTTTTAATCCTTAAACACCATCACACTTATCCCCCCACCCCCAACTTTCATCCCCTGGTAACCACCATTTTACTCTTTGTTTTTTACAGGTTTAACCTTTTTAGATTCCACATATAAGAGATATCATATAGTACTTGTGTTTCTCTGTCTGACTTATCAAATTTAGCATAATGTGGTCAGGGTCCATCCCTGTTGCCACAAATGGGAGGATATCTTCCTTTCTCAAGGCTAAATAATATTCCTTTGTGTGTATGCATCACATCTTTTTATCCATTCGTCTGTTGGTAGGCATTTGGGTTATTTCCGTATCTTGGCTATTGTGAATAATGCTGCAATGAAGATAGGAGTGCATATATCTTGTTGAAATCCTGTTCATAATTAGAGTATTCTAAATTTGACTATATACTTACCTTTACCAGTGTGTTGTAACATGAAAAGAATATGAAAATATACTAATTAGCATCCTTTCATTTCAGCTTGAAGCACTCCTTTTAGCATTTCTTATAGGCAGGTCAGGTGGTGGTGAACTCCTTCAGCTTTTGTTTGTCTGGGAAAGTCTTTATCTCTCCTTCATTTAGAAAGCCAACTTTCCTGGATAGTGTTCTTGGTTGGCAGTTTTTTCTTTCAGAACTTTGACTATATCATTCCACTCTCTCCTGCCTGTGAGATTTCTGCTAAGAAATTCGCTGATAGCCTTACGGCTATTCCCTTGTAAGTTATAGGCTTCTTTTCTCCTGCTGCTTTTAAGATTCTCTCTTTGTCTTTGGTTTTGACAGTTTTATTAGAATGTGTCTTGGAGAAGATCTCTTTGAGTTTGTTTGGTGACTTGAGCTTCATAAACTTGAATATCCAAGTCTCTCTTGAGATTTGGAAAGTTCTCAGCTCTTGTTTCTTTAAATAAACTTTCTGCCCCTTCTCCCTCTCTTTTCTTTCAGGGGTTCTAATATTTCTCAGATTGCTTCTTTTGATGCTATCCCATAGATTATATAGGCTTTCTTCACTCTTTTTCATTCTTTTCTCTTCTCCTCTGACTGGATAATATGAAAATATCTGTCTGCTGCTTCACAGATTCTTCTTCCTGCTTGATCCATTCTTATGTTGATGCTCTCTATTGTATTTTTCATTTTATTCATTATTCTTCAGATCCAGAATTTCTGTTTGGTTCTTTTTTATGGTTTCTGTTTAGTTGCTAAACTTTTCATTTTGTTTGTGTATTGTTTTGCTGATCTTATTGAATTGTCTTTCTGTGTTTTCTTGTAGCTCTTTGAGCTTCCTTAAAATAGCTATTTTGAATTTTTTATTGGATAAATTGCAGATCTCCGTGTCTTTGAGGTCACTTACTGGAAGATTATAGTATTCTTCTGGTGGTGTCATGTATCCTTGATATTTAACTGAAATCTTTTGCTGCTGTCTTCACATTTGCAGATGTAATCACCTCCTCCAGTCTTTACTAAATGACTTTGGGAGATAATACATCCTATCAGCTCTGCTAGAGATTCTGAAGTTTTCTCAGACCTTGTATTGATATACCTGCTCCACACTTCTTGCTCCAACTTGTGGCAGAATTCTTAAAGTTGTATGCCTCCTCTCCATCCTACAACATGCCAGGCAAGGTGCTGACAAGCGTCCCTCTTGCTTTCCCAAAGGTGTTTCTGGTTTCTCCTTGTCCCACAGATTTAGGTGGCTTTCTGCACATAATCACTAGCCATCTGCCAAAGCTTGCTCTCAGCACTGTTGGGAGTGTGCAAAAATTGCTGGACACAGAGTGAGGGTGTGCATGGGTGAGGTGCACAGAGTGTTGGGAGTGACCGTGGGCCATTTGGAGATAGCTGCAGGCTAGGCATCCCCAGTGGCTTGTGGGTAGGCTTCTTGATGGATTCTGCAACATAGGTAGTAGATCCACGTTCCTTTCATGCCCTCTGAAATTCCTATCTTCTGTTTTCCCAGCCTCTTCCCTCCCCTGAGTCATGCAGCTCACAACTCCATACTCTGGGTGTGGCGAGAGACGAATGGGCCTCTTTGACAAAGTCCTACACAGCTGGGGAAGGTGTGCGCTCACTCACATGCTCTCCCTTTCCCTTGCATGAGAAATCACAGACTGAGAAGGGCTGTCTTGGCACTGAGCTGTGCTGCTTTGGGGAAGGGGTGATGTAAGTAAAGTCTAACTGTTCCTCTTAATTTCTCCATGGTGTCCAAACTTGTATTTTTTTGCTCCGATGATGTGCTGGAGCTTCTCTGCTGGAAACCTGGATTTCCACAAAGGCCCTCTCATCCATGGGTGATTGCCTAAGACAGTGTTTTCCAGAGCCTGCTGGACTGTGGCCAAGATGGACTGGAGACAGTTCATGGGCCACTGCAGGGTCCACAGCTGAGACTGAAGACTATACACTATTACCTGATGCATGGGTGGGCAAGACTCCTTCCAGGTTCCTTGACATGTGGTGCTGGATCCCACAGCTCCCACAAAGGCACTTTTGTCCGTGGATGGATGCCGAGTTGTTGTTGTTGAGGGGGAGTACCACAATGGATGTCTTTTTTAGTCATGTTGCTGATGTCACATCTCTTTTATTTCTTCTAGAGGCAATCATAATGTCTGTTGTAACAACTCAAGAAAGGGAAATTTTTAGTTATCATGGCAGGATATGGCAGACACTTCTTCCCTTTACCATGACACAGAAGATGTACCTATTTACTGGTTTCAGCAATTGGGGCACCGTTGGCTGGGCCTCCCTCAAGTTTTGAACTGTTATTAACAGAGATGTTCATAGAAAACAGTTCTTCACCAAAAGTAAAGTTGTCAATGAGTATGCGTATGAAGCAGTTCTTGATATTAAATTCAAAACAGCTGTATAAATAATAGATTTGCAGTTGATACAGAGGAAAATCTAAAATTAAGAAAAAAGAACAGTTAAGTTCAAAATGTCATCTGTCAAAGAACTTAAAAGCTCTTTATTCTGAACGTCTTAGGGCTTTCACTGATGTTTCATAAAGCAGGCTAATAGTCTATGCCAGAGGTGGCAAACTAGCAGGGTGGATGATTTGATGGATAATCATGTTTTGTTTGGTGCACATGGTGTTTTACATTTAAAAAAATTTTAACATAAAGCTTAGGACTTTCATCTTCTTTGGAAAAATCAGGCAATTGATAACACTGGCTTGACATTCTTCTGTGGCAGTAGACAGGAGATCCTGAAGGGGAGCTGCCCCTTTAATTAATTAATTTATTTAATTGAGGTATAATTGACATTTAACATTATATTAGTTTCACGTGTACAACATAATGATTTGATATTTGTATATATTGTGAAATGATCACAATAATTCTAGGTAACATCTGTCACCAAACATTGTTGCAAAATTTTTTTCTCATAATGAAGACTTTTGTGATTTTTCTTAGCAACTTTCAAATATGTAATACAGTATTATTAACTGTAGTCACCATGTTGTACATTATATCCCATGACTTATTTCTTTTATAACTGGAAGCTTATGCCTTTTGACCCCCGGTAGCCGCCCCTTTTAGATGAAACAGTGCTCTCTGAGTTTGCCCAGGCTGTAGCTGGTCTGCTTACTCTTCTCATTGATCCTACCTGGCTCCGGGAGGCATTTGAGTGTGTGTTTTTGTGGGGCGTTCTAGTAGCAAAAGTCCTGCTGCTAGCTTTCTGTTGGACCCTTGATCCTCTGCTTTTTGAAGAAATTCTACCACTTAATTTATACATTTGGCTTAAGGCTTCAATACTGAAATGCAATGTCCCTGACAAGGGAATTAACCGTAGCTGTTATTATTAGTCCTTGACTCCTGAATATGAGACTCCGTTTATTCTCAAGCTAGTGTAGACAGAGAAGGAGAGTAGAAAGAACCTGAGGGCACCAGAGGTCACAAGGAAATCTCCAAGGAGGAAGGAGGGGAGGACATTGCATGGGAAAAGTGGTAACCCTAACTATAACCACACTGTCCTCTCAACTTTCTCTAGGGCTGGCCTTTATTGTTAACATGTGATTCAGATGAATTGGATAACCGGAAGCAAAGTGTCTGGAAACAAGCGTCAGCAAGATGAAATAGGGCAGCCTAGGGGAAATGCCATATGGTGGAAAACACACAGTGGGCAAGAATACTTGTGAAAGAATTCTATGGTTCCATCGAGAGTGGTCTGACCAAGAGAAATGCCATTCTAAAAACAGAGGAGCCTGGTATGGCACTTCCTGTAGAATCACTGTGCTTTCCTCACAGACATAGACATGACAGGATCGGGAGGGAAATGATTTATCCCAAACGAAGGCACCTTCTTTCTGGTTTCTTCTCTAAACCAGATGCTGACAATTTTGCAACCCTTCTCAAACTGAATCAGTTTGCAGTTGTATCATCAGAGCAGTTGTAGGCTGAGTTGTGAGGAATTTATGCTTAGGAAAATTAGAGTTTATTCCAATGCTCGCTAACTTCTTGAAACTATGGTCCATTAGGATCATGCTACTTATATTACTTAAATCCAGTTTAACCTAAAGAGACACAATGCGAGAGTTGTGGCCAAAATAGATAATGCCTGTATATTTGTGGAATTAAGCTAAAAACTTTCCATTTTCAAATAAATGAATAGGATTATGTGCTCCACAGATGGTATTTCAATCCCTTGCGTGGGATCTGTTACAAGAGTCTATTTCAACACTTTTTTTTGTGTAAGTTATTCACTTTGTAGAGCAAAAGCTTAGTAGAATATTGTGTTGTGAGTTTTTAATATTAGCATTTCCTCAAATATATATTTCTTGGGTGGATCTAAAGCCCATACCTTCATAAACATTTGGAAAGCTCATACATCAATGATCACAGACTCTTAATGAAATTGCAAAATGTGTACAGTATTTTAGTGTTAGCTCAGATTTTTTTTCTATCTGCCCTCTTTGGTGTAGAAAGAGGTCTCTTTGCCTCTCTCTGGAAGTTCTCCTCACACTCTGATTTTGTTTTATCAGCTTTACTGAAGTGAAATTGACAAAGAATAACTACGAATTTAAGTATACAATTTGATAGGTATTGGCATATGTATACAACCATGAAACCATTACCTCAGTCATGGCAGTGAATCTGTTCCTCACATATAAACATTTCTCACACCCCTTTGTAATTCCTCCATCCACTCCTACCTTCCCCCCACTTCCCCAGGTAACCACTGATCTGCTTTCTGTTATTCTAGATTAGTTTGTATTTTCTAGAGCTTTATATAAATGGGATCATACAGTATGTTCTCTTCTATATCTGGTCTCTTTCACTCAGCATAATCTTTTTGGGTTTCATCCATATTGTCGTGTGTATCATTCATTCATTCATTTTTATTGCTGAGTAGTATTCTATTGTATGGATATACCACAATTTATTTTTTCATATGTTTATGGACATTTGGATTGCTTCCAGTTTTTGTCAATTATAAATAAAGCTGCTCTGAGAACTTGTGTACAGGTTTTTGTATGGACATAAACTTTTATTTCTTTTGTGTAATACCTGGGAGTGGAACGGCTGAGTCCTTTGATACTTGTACACAAGTTTTTAGAGATGAGTTATTTGTAACAGCCGAAAACTGGAAACAATCGAAAAGTCTGTAAAGACTTTAAGAACTGACAAACTTTTCCAAAATGGTTGCGCATTTTGCATGTGTATGAGAGTTGCATCTTTGCCAACACCTGATACAGTCGGTCTTTTAAATTTCAGTCATCTGAATAGATACGTAGTATTATCTTATTGTAGTTTTAATTCATACTATTCTAGTGACTAATGATATTGAGCATCTTTTCATGAGCTTATTTGTCGTGAGTACATCTTCCTTGGTGAAGTGTCCAAATTTTTTTCCCATTTATTTATTTATTTGTAATTAAGCTATTTCCTTATTTAATATTCTTTATGTATTCTGGATACAGGTTCTTTATCAGATCAAGTTGAAAATATTTCTTCCATTTTGTGTCTTATCTTTTCATTCTCTTAATGGTGTTTTTTGAAGAGCAGAAGTTTTTAATTTTGATTTGATGGACAAATTTATTAATTTGTTCTTTTCAGATTATGTTTTTGGTGGCTTATTTAAGAAATGTTTGTCCAACTCACTGTCACAAAGGTTTTCTCTTATGTTTTCTTCTAGAGGTTTTATATTTGTAGGCTTTACATTTAGGTCTATGATTCATTTTGAATTAATTTTTATATGGTGCAAGATTATGTATCCACATTTATTTGCATATAGATATCCAATTTTTACAGCACTGTGGAAAAGACTGTTCTTTCTTCACTTAGTTGTCTTTGTGCTTCTGTCAAAAGATGCTTGTCCATATGTGTGTGGATTTATTTCTGGGCTCTTTTCTGTTCGTTTGATCTGTTTACATTTACACCAATATCACACTGTCTTGATCATTGTGCCTTTATAAGTCTTTAAATCAAGTAGTATTCATTCTCCAACTTTTTATTTCTTTTTCAAAGTTGTTTTGGCTGTTATAGGTACTTTGAATTTACATATGAATTTTAAAATCAGCTTGTCGATTTCTGCAAAAAAAGCTGCTGGGATTTTGGTTGGTGTTCTGTTGAATCTACAGATCTACTTGGGCGAGAATTGATACCTTAACAGTATTGAGTCATCTGCCTGATAAACAAGGTCTCTCTCTCTATTTAGAGAGAATATGTATACGTAAATGAATACGTATATGAGTATGTTGGGTGAGGTGTTCTGTGTATGTCAAATAGGTCAAATTCTTTGATAGTTTGGTTCAATTCTTTAATTTCTCTCAACAATGTTGTTAGTTTTTAGTGTATAGGCCTTTCATATCTTTGGTCAGATTTACCCCTAAGTGTTTCATATTTTTGGTATTATTGTAATGGTTTTAAAATTTCAATTTATGGTTGTTCATTACTGTCATATAGAAATATGATTAAGTTTTGTATATTGGTTTTTGTCTGCAGCCTTGTTGAACTGTCTTGTTATTTTTAGTAGCTTTTTTGTAGTTTCCGTCAGATTTTCTACATACATACATATACTTACGTAATCTGTAAATAAAGGCAGTTTTACTTCTTCCTTCCAATACGAATGTCTTTTATTTCTCTTTTCTTGTCGTATTATACTTGCTAGAACCTCCAGCACAATGCTGAATAGAAGTTATAAGAGCAGACATCCTTTTCTTGTTCCTAATTTTAGAGGGAAAGCATTCATTCTTTCACTATTGACAATGTTAGTAGCAGGTTTTTCTTATTTGCCCTTTATTGGGTTAAGGAAGCTCCTTTTTATTCCTAGTTTGCAGAGAATTTTTATCAGGAATGATGTTGGATTTTGCCAAATACTTTTTTGACATTTTTTGCAATAGTCGTTTTCTGCTATTATGGATATTTTTTTAAATTTAGGAACCAACTCACCTGAAAGACCTCCCAAAGGTGCAATGTATTAGTTAGAAATCATGTTTGGCTGCAATAAATAATATCTGAAAAACAGAAACATATACCTACTAGGGGGTTATTATCTTTATATAATGAGCAGTCTGGAAGTGGGTGCCTTATGGCATTCATTCATTCATGCAAGGAATTCGAGTGCAGGGTTCAGTGACTCTCAGGGCCCCACCCTCAGAGTTGCCTGAGAGTATTAGCAGATGCAGCCATTTTGTCAACACACCAGGCGTCAGGGAAGAGGAATTGCACTTACCAATTAAGTCTGTCCCCCTGCACTGTTTTCCACATGGACACTTCTATCCAGAAAGAGCTGGGAAATGTAGTTAATTGCTGGTCCCGTTACTGTCCTTGGTGAAAGCGGAATTCTGTTAATAAGGGTGCAGGGAAGAATAGACTTTAGGTATACACTTAGCGATGACTACCAAATACACTACTAGTAGTTGCTCTTTGTACTTGTCCTTAAGAGCCATGAAAGCTGTATCAGGAACGGAGGGAAAGGAATTTTAGATAGGGATTTTTTCCCATTACATTTACTAAATGCAAATTCCTAGGCTCCCAGCGTTCTCTTGCTCTCCATGATTGACCAGGCATCTATGCAGATCGCATACATAGACCACTGGTGGCTGTGGGGCAAGAGCCCCTGACCCCAAGCAGTAGGTTATGCAAATTTGGGGATGGGATGGAAGGAGAATGGGGTATGAGGCAGTTATAGTTGGCTATTTTCCTACAACTTTATTACAAAGTTGGCTACTTCCTCAGTTCAGATGTTCTCTCTTTCATAGGACCCTCCTTGATCTTAGTCCAGTTGGAATTAATTGCTCCCTTCCCACAGCTCCTACAATATTTTTAATTGAGGTATAAGTTTTTGAGATATCATTCATATACCATACAATTCAACCATTTAAAGTGCACAATTCAGTGGTTTTAGTATATCCACAGAATTGTGCAACCATCACATACTCAATTTTAGAACACTTTCATCATCTCAAAAGAACCCTGTACCCATTAAGCACCACCCCAGTTTCACCCCTAGTCCCTCCCAGTCATAGACAACCACTAAAACACTTTCTTTCTCTGTAGATTTGCCTATTTGTACGTTTCATATAAATGGAATCATTGAATGCACTTTCACGGCATTTTGCTCACATCTCTGATAGCACGCCTGCATTCTGCTCTGTGGTTTGTGGCTTTGAGGGGCCTATATTTGACTTCCTCTGCAGAATAAGAGTTCCTGGTCTGCCATCTTCGTATTGCACAGTAGTGCCTAGCAATGTACCTGCTACATCAGTGAATATTAAATTGAAGGAAAAGAGAATTCCCTTCCCTTTTATAAACAAACACAATAGGGTAGGCTGTAATGTAATGTTTGGAAATATGAAAACAAAGTTATTCCTGTCTGTACTTGAACACTGCAGTAGCAATCAGATTTTATAAAGACATTGCAAATAATTGGCCTCAGACAAAAGTATGGAGTGGATAAAGTTTATCTTGGAAGTCAAATCTCTGCTTTCTCTTGCTTCCTTATTTGAATATTCTAACTTCTGACTCCTAGCCATTTAGTACACCTGCCTTATTATCTGACCCCACACAACCTTTACCATCCTTTTTATCTCTGCTTTCCACTTTAAAACTCATCCTACATTTTGTTCCACTGAAGTCAGGCACCAGGGTTTAATCCTACTTCTGCCTCTAACCCCAGCTACCAATATTGGGAAAATCATTTCATTTTCCTAGTCTCAATTTCCTTGTCTGAAAAATGTGGGAATGATATTCAGTAAAGGCACGTTTTTTTTTTACTGAGTTATTGATAGGTTACAATCTTGTGAAATTTCAGTTGTACATTAATGTTTGTCAGTCATGTTGTAGGTGCACCACTTCACCCTTTGTGCCCACCCCCCACCCCACCTTTCCCCTGGTATCCACTAAACTGTTCTTAGTCCATAATTTTAAATTCTCAGTAAAGGCACCTTTAACTCTCAAATCTATGTTCCTCTTCAGCAACTCAGAATAGAAGAGTGAAAACAAGATTTGTGACTTACTGTCTTTATTCATATACCCGATAAAAGGAAATTCTAAGGAAAAATCGATTAGCTGGAAGGTTTGCTTTCAAGAATTACTTCGATCATGGAAACCTTTTTCAAATTAATTTAAATGAGTTTATTATATTATGTCCTTTAGGACACCAGTAGCTCTGCCCATTCTTACTTTCACTTTTTTTTGCCATACCCTACGTGTAAATCCAAAGGGAAAGGTATGTGGCAGAAGAGAAAACTATTGAGTATAGTTAGTGGCTGTCAGTATTAAAGCCAAGTATTTACAAGTGAAAGGAATGGGGTCCATGGCACTGGTAATGGGATTTAAACGGATTTAGGAACTAAGGCTGAAATAAGAGCCTAATTAGAGAAGATTCCAGGGTCATCATGTCATTCTTCACCTGTCCATCAGACAGACAGGCTGTCCACAGCTTTCACTTCAAAGATGCGGCATGTTCTTCTCATCAGTGTCTCTTGCCTCCCAGTTCTTGAGGGAGAAGATTGTTTGACTGCCCCTTGCAACTTGAAGTGTCTGCGGCAGTGTACTTAGTGTGGGTCTAGAGATTCAGCTTGCTTCTGGGCTCTAAAAAAGACTATTGAAAACTCAGAATATGATATTTAATGATTTTCTTAAAGACAGTTGTGAAAATAAATCATATTGGATAGATCATCTTTGCTAGCATTTTCTTGGTTTTAATTGCCCTTTTAAAAATAAGAAGAAAGGACATGAATAGGGAATAAAATGACTGTTTCCTTTGATGCAGGAGCCACGCTAATGATGGGTCTTTTGTTCCTGTCCTTGAAATCTAAGCTATTGAGCATTTGCTAAGGGGGATCTCTGTTCTCTTTCTCTTTTCTTGTTCACTTTGGGATTTTCTACAGGACAAATTCAGGTCTTTCACCCACATTGGTTTCTCCCATGGAATTTGTTAGTCATGGAAGCTCAGCCCCCAGAGTAAGTGGTCTTCAAAGGTGAAAGAGGAAAGATGAGGCTGGGGTAGGGATCTAGCTCAGTTGGTCTTCTCGAGGGAAGGTCTGTGTCTGTCACCATGTCGGCCACAGTTAGTGTTCCTGCAACCTGGTGAGTTGGGACGTCAGAGAACATGGAGTTCTATAGCTGACTCTCTTCTCCTCTGTTGTCTGCCTTTGCTCCTGCTGGTCTCACAGGTACTTGGAGAAGGCTGTTGCAAGATGTGGAGAGTCCAGAGCTGGTAGGATAAGGGCATGGAGCAGAGATGGCATTGTGTGACAGAGTCTAACGCTGTGCAGAGATTCTATGCCATGGCAGTAGAATTTTGTGTTCTTTCCTTTCAGAATCCGTACCAATGACATTTCCCCTTATTTAGATCATTATTTGACTTTAGGCTTCAGTGCTCAGGGGTGATTCCATTGGTTTTAACTTTAATTAAGAAAAAAATCATTAGGAAAGCAGATTCCCCCTTCTAATTCCTAATTAACTTAGAGAGGAATTTATTTTCTTCTAATTATCTATTCACATTTTGCTTCAGACTTTGGCCAAATGTTAGTTCAAGGTTTTCATAAAAAATAATCTAAATTTTAAAATTACGGTCACAGGATTATTCTTTTCATCTGTTATAATTGGCTGGACTTATTGGTGTTCATTTCATAAAACACAAAGTTTGTACCATCAGGAATCAAACATGAGGGCATTCATAGGATTATTCAGCATTCTCGAGGCATTCTGAAACAGATCTCTGATTTTTACACATAGAAATTCACTTAATATCCTTTTTTAGAACTAACAAAACAGTAGCAACGAAAACAATCAACTGGCATCCAAGCACGTGCAATTATGCTTCTTAACCCTCTGGGACACGTGCTTAACTTTTCATGCATTTCTTTACCCATTTTAGTAATCATGTTGATATTGGAGGAATGGTGCTAGGGCTGCTTGCTCGATCTTACCTTTATCCCTAGTTGATTCAGGTGGGTACAGGGGAAACCATTTGGGGGCCCCCTGGAGTTAAGACCAGCACAACTACAACTAAAACCAAAGTTTAATCTGCAGCCTGTGTGGTGACTATGCATATCAAAGAAGTAGTTTGTGGGGAGAGAAAGATGAGTGGTGAAAGGAGGTGAAGAGGAAGATAAGGAGTGAAAAAATAAGGGGAGAGCAACAAATCGAAACCTGCCTGTAGAACACTCCAAAAGCCTCCTCTCATAGCCACCCCCTCCCAAGTAGCTATGAAACCCCAGGTTGCTCTGATCCAATCCAGTGTCCTGGGAACCCAGAGCTTTTCAAATTTTTAAATGGTGGAATTGACTCTTTTGCCAAATGAAATCTTACATGAATACTCAAGATATAAAAACAAAGTAGTGTTTTATTAACATAAATTTACCTTATGTTAACATTTATAACATTTCCTTAGTATAAAATTAATTGGTGAGAATAACAAGACTATTTTAAATAAACACAAAAATTTGAAATTCGAGGGTGTGGGTGACACCTCTTTTCATCAACCACCATATCTAATTGCTGTGTTTTCTTTTAAATGCAAAGTATCAGAAAACTCTTGTTTCCTATTAAAGGCAAACAGTATCTGATTTTTAAAAGTTCTTGAGATATGAAAACAGAATTTTAAATCATTTTAGTATCTTGAAGGAGGAGAAATTGGTAAATTTGGATCTGCAGGCTGATCATTAACAATATGCTGGAAACAGAGATGTCATCAGTACATAAGACAAGTAAGACAAAGTACTTTCATATTTACGTAGTCACAGTGGGTGCCAGTGCACTCTTTAAGGTGAGTGTCCTGTGTGCATCTGCTACATCTAACATAGTGTGATATGGCATCCGGAACATGCCCTGCACGGTTGGCCTGAGCCCTTTGAGGCATTTAATTGATCCTTGCATACTCCAGTTATGGTAATTTTCTGGCTTGTATGTGCATGTCTAAATTTCGAAGAAAGAACATTACAGAGCTACGACATTACAAATGAACGACACATCTACAGTATCAAACATGTGCATAGAGATGGCAGGAGACACTGAACCCTGAGGTTGGCACCTATCGACTTAACCTAGTGGCATAAGTCAACATATTGTAGGACTAATATGTTCATATGTTGCAGACAGATTTTTCTTTTAGTTAAATTAAATATGGAATTGTCTGAATAAAATCTTATGAGGTTGCTAAGCATCTCCTTGGAATTCTACTGTCAAAATTTCTATTCTGGACCACGGTTTCAAGCTCACCTGGCCTGGCACTCCTCACCAAAGTGCCTGAGTGCTAAGAATTATTCTGGTGGTGGAAGTGAGCCTGCGTGTTCTGAATTTGTGGTCACTTTATTCTGTTGTAGTGTCCTCTACCTGATGGTTTCTTGTAATAAATTTATATCTTTCGTTAGAGTTTTCCCAGCTAATTCTCAGAATAGAGTCCTAATACCTTAGTTTGGTTTTCAAGGTCTCTCTTTATCTTTCCGAAGCTATTGCCCCAAACACTGCACCCAAACAGACCTTCTCATTTCCATTGGTTTTCTTTCTACCTCTTGCCTTTACTTTCTCTTCATCTAAAATGCCTTTCCTTTGTACCGCTTCATGTCTAAATTTTTTGATAAAGAACTTAGATGTGATTATCATTTTTGGTATAGCAATATGTGTAATACATAAAATATATATCTCACACTATATATATACACTATATATACAATATAGATACACAATATATATTATACACACACAACACTGGATAAATCACAAAAAAGAATATTTAATGACATGGAAAGATTCTACCATTGTATTAAGTGGAAAGGCAAATTAAAAATATCACGATTCTGTTTTGTTTTGTTTTTTTGTCTTGAGGAGAAAAATATATAGGAAAAATTTCCTGAAAGGTTCTACACATATAAAAAAGTCACTAGTTGGGGCCGGGCCTGTGGCGCAGCGGTTAAGTGCATACATTCCTCTTTGGCGGGCCCAGGGTTCACTGGTTTGGATCCTGGGTGTGGACATGGCACTGCTTGGCAAGCCATGCTGTGGTAGGCGTCCCACATATAAAGTAGAGGAAGATGGGCACAGATGTTAGCTCAGGGCCAGTCTTCCTCAGCAAAAAGAGGAGGATTGGCAGCAGATATTAGCTCAGGGCTAATCTTCCTCAAAAAAGAAAAAGTTACTAGTTGATGGAACTGGAAATGAAGTTTATTTTGCGTGTTGACATTTTACATTTGGACAGTAGACCTGTTTTACTTGTGTAATAAGACATGAATTAATAAAACTTATCTTGAAAGCATAGGATACCTTATCCCATCCTTACGTAAAACTTTGGAATATCTGAACCCAAAACTTCTAAGTTCTCACAATTACTCATATATCCAGGTATTTTAAAGACTGTTTAACCAATGCAAGTGGCTAAGATTGAAGGCAATGCTGATGTTTGGCACAGTGTATTTCTGATGTCCCTTCGATCAGTCCACTGAAGTTTGTTTGGGAAATCATCAGGCTACTCATCCACTCATGTTTGCAGTGATATCCCTTCCTCCGTGGGTTGGGTCACACCTAAGATAAATTCACTAATGGCAGAGGAGTTGAGATTTACTGTTTCCTGAAGACCTGGATGACGTTTTTTGAATGTTCTCTTCAGTAGAAAAACAGCATCTAATTCTGGTGTCCCAGTTGTGAATAACCTGTGCACAAAGAAATTTACTGTTGTTTCTGGTGAAGGCATTATGTAAAGGGAATACCTCTCGGTGCACTCGTCACTCTGGAGTCCTGCTATCTTGCTTAGTGGTTGTTTCTGCATCCCATATGCTCCTCCGGAAACAGAGAGGATATATTTGGTAGTCAATGATAATTTTTTTAAAAAGTGGATTAGGCAGTTTTCCTTGAAACTTCTTTCCTAATTTAGCATGAAGTAGAATTAAATAGTAGAAATGAAGGAATTTATTTGGAGATATCAAAATAAGAAGGGGAATTGTTTGGTTATGCAGCGGACAGTAAGAGGGCTGAAATGGATTGAAGAAAATTATCAAGCATGCATGTTGTTTTTAAGTGATACTTGAGACTGGGATGTGAAACAGCTGTGTCGCTGGGGGTTTTTGTCTTGTGCCAACTTTCCTTATTTGATTGATTTTCTCTCTGACAGCCCACTGTGCTGATAAATGTGTCCATGGTCGCTGCATTGCTCCAAACACCTGTCAGTGTGAGCCTGGCTGGGGTGGGACCAACTGCTCCAGTGGTAAGTTCCCACCTGCTCTTGTCTGTCTCGGGATGTTTTTGCTGTATGGGCCCCCTTGTCTGCAGATTACCTCGAGCCACGGGTTTCTCTCTCCATCCCTATGTAGAACATGGTGTGGATTCCCAATCCAACTCATTAATACAGTTTCTTTGAAATGTGTACATGTGTTATATACAGAACTGTTGTTAATTAAGTATAAAGAAAGGAGCTTGAAAAGAAAGAGATTTCATAATCTGATGCTGCTTCTGTAAATATGAATGCATTTTCCAGAGTAGGGTCCAGAATTTAGATTCCTTAGCTTAGTAAGGCAGTGGTAGTAACATAACTATTGTATTCTAACTTCTGTTTTACATCTTGATTTATCTAAGATACTTTCTTGGTGATTAAAATTTACCTCCTGCTGGTTTTCACTCAGAAGTAAAATTAATATTTTCAATGCTTAACATATTTATTTATCTCTGAATTCTGAGATTCAGATAATGAGTACTTGCTCAGATAACTTTGGGGAGAAATAATGGTAATGAAAATTCATTAACATTTTGGTATTAAATCAAATCATAATATAGTATATAATTTGTCTCCATTATGTTGGAATTATAATTCTAAAATAATGATATTTTGGACTATAAGCAGTTTGCACTTAAAATCTCATGTTCTTTATTATGAGGATTAAATGATGGAATGTCATGTAATACAGTTACTTTTCTAAATTTCACAGTTAAAACTTAACTTTCCTTGCTAACTTGTTGCTGCGCGTGTAATTGTGTACACTTCCTGTTCTCTTTTGCTTCTTTTTGTCTTGAAAAATGTGAGAGGGAATCGAAGTGCAACTAAATGGTAATGCACAAAATGTTACGTTTAGAGAAACGAAATAGTAGATTTAAAAATTAGCAGGCTCTCATGAGAGCACAAATTTGTCCTCATTGCTACTAAATACTTTTCTGAAACTAGTCTGAAAGGACTTCAAGCTGTCTGGATAAGCTGGTTTCAAGAATTGTTACTTGCTTACATTTGGAATTGGCACGATTACTCATTATCTTGTTAGAACTTGTTGTAGTCTTGTGATCTCTTGCTTGTCCCTAAAACAGCATATCCGGGGGGAAATCCTTGTGCTGTCTGTGCACAGAACATTCTAGGTGAAAGAGCCTTTTTGTTGTATCTTAGACAGGGAGAGTGTGTGTGTGTGTCTTTCTGCCCCTGACAGGCTTCCCATTCCAGTGGTCACTCTCTTGCAGGGTTTTGTTTTGCTTCTCCTGGAGATCAGGAGGAGAGGGGGCATTTTGTTCACATGCCGTTGGGGCAAAATGTTTGGGATGTGGGATTTGGCACATGTCCATTTTTCTGGCCGACTGACCTCAAATGGGATGTTGCTTTCATTAACTTTAACAGCTTAAAAATCAGTTGTGCCTACACGTTTTGAAGAAAAATAAAATTATTATATAAACTAATGGGAAAAAGAAGAGTGGGTGTATTCTTCTTTTGAAATGTGAAGTTTGTTACTAATTCCAGGGCAAGAATGCTGTGGAATAATTTCAGTTGTATTCATGCTTTGTCTTATAAGAACTGCAGACTCAAGCTAAGAGATCAGACCGAAGCATGTTTGTTTAAACAAAACAAAAGCCTAGATGGGTTTCAGACTCTCCAGAACTGATTTAGGCCTTCTAGAAAACAAACTGTTGCTCTATTTTGGAGTTTACTGATTTTTGAACGAAGCCTCTAGAATTCTGAGAACACATGTTCTTTTCAATCCTGGAAGATGATATGAGGCGACTCTTAGTATATTCTCTACAACTCATGTTTTGGTTTTATAATGACAAAACCATAAATACGTGGACAGATATCTGAAATCTTTAAAGATGTCCTGAGAAAAACATTTCTGACATGTTTAATAAGCACGTAAGAAAATGTTATTCTGAGCTGGAGCACTGGGTCTTGTCTGTGGCAGTTACTCTAATATCACTCGTTAGGAAGTGTATAATTTAATTACTCTTGGCCAGATAATTCTCGAAACAAAATGCATGCTCTAGTAATCTACTAAGTAGCGGAGTTAAAATGGCTTAATTTCCAAGGATTTTATTTCTATGTCCCTCTCTCTGGTTCTTGTTATGAATATATTTGATGATGTATGTTAGGTCCATGAGATGATTGCTTTGATAATCTGACTAGTTCCTTGTATCAGTCAGAGTCCAATCAGGAGACAGAAACCACAATAATTTGTTTTGAGTAAACCTTTTTTTTCGGAACAATTTTAGATTTACAGAAAAAGATACAAAGATAGTAGAGTGTTCCTATATACCTACATCCAGTTGTCCCCCTTGTTACTGTCTTACCATTAGTTTGTCAAACTGAGAAACTGACATGAGTATATCACTATTAAATAAACTCTGGACTATCTTTAAATTCCATCAGTTTTTCCATTAATGTCGTCTTTCTGCTCCACGATCCAATCCAGGGCACCATGCTGCATTTCATTGTCCTGTCTCCCCAGTCTCCTCTGGTCTGCGACAATGTTGCAATCTTTGTTTTTCATAACCTTGGCAGCCTCAAAGAATACTGGCTGGGTTTCCTGTAGAATGCCCCCTAGTCTATGTGTCTCTGGTGTTTTTCTCATGATTAGACTAGAGTTATGGATTTTGAAAAGAGCACCACAGAGTTGAAGTGCCTTTCTCATCACACTTTATCAAGACGTTCATATGACATCACCAACGATGTCATCACTTGGCTAACCTTCACCACTTGCTATGCGGAGTGTTTGCCAGGTTTTTCCACATGAAGTTACTCTTTTTCCCTTTCCCTACTCTATTCTTTGGAAGCAAGTTACTAAGTCTAGCCTACCCTCAAGGGTGAAGGGCAGGACTTCAGCTCATATCTTTGAGGAGCAGTATCTACATACGTTATTTGGCACTCTTCTGTAAGGAAGATTTATCTTTCTCCCATTTATTCAATCATTTCTTTATATCAGCATGAATGAACTCATGTATATTTATATGATATTTTGGATTGTAAGCCAATATTATGTTATCTTTTTGCTGAAAATTTTCCGGGTTTGGAGTTTGGGAGTTCTTTTGGATGGCTCTTGTGTCATTTTGACATGCCCCTATCTTTTTGGTTTTTGTTTTCTTGAGCACTTTCTTACTTTCTGGTACTACAGAATACTCCTAAATCATTTTGTGTTTTTCCTGCCTCAGCTTTCGAATGACCCTTTGGAGAATGGTGTTTAGAAACCAAGGCCCAGGTTCCGGATATGCCCATTGCTAATGGGACACATAGTATCTTGAACAGGGCAAGTTTATTAAAAAGAATTGACTATAGCAGAAGACTGGAATAATGAGGGATTGGCTAGTAGGGGCCTAGCACTTGGAAGAATATAATAATAGCTGACAGCAGGAGCAGCCGCTGCTCCTAGGGCTGAGATAGAATGCCCAAAAGGAAGCCCCACTAAGGGTATGATCCAGACCTTGTTAGAGAAGGCACAACCAGAGCTCACTGAATGGCAGAGAGGCTGCCGTGAGACTACTATAGCAGAACTTGCTGGAAATCTGTCTTCTGGAACTTGGTAGATATCTGCCCCGTGGGACACTTGGGAAAGCTGTTCATGGAAAAGTGTCTTACCGGAAACACTGTGCTACAACAAAAGCCCCAGGGGGATGCCAGGGAAAGTTGCTGGCTGCTGGGTCTGCTAGCCACAGTGTATTGCAGGAGCTGGATGCTAGAGAAGCAGCCCATGCTGCAGGAGTCTGGAGCTGGGCTGGAGAAGCCACTTGTGTTGTAGAAACTGGGCACTGTGAAAGCTGTAGGTGTTACAGAGCCAGGTGCTGGAGCAGCCACTCCCACTGTGCTCACACGGCAGGAGCTGGGTGCTGGAGAAGCCGTGTGCACTGCAGGAGTCAGTTGAGCTTGCACACTGAAACCATGATGGAAATCTCTTTCCTCCCCTAGTGTCTCTCCAGGGCCCTTTACTGAAAGTGGTTAACAGTTGGCCAGCTGGGAAGGAAAAATATTTAAAGGGCCCGTATCCATTTTTATAGAGCAGGCAATGAAGGATAAATTTAGCACTGAGAGATGATAAAGTGGCAACTGTTGCAGGCCGCTCCTTTGGTTACTCAGCTCCTCCATGCACATGTCTACACACATTTGAATTCCTGTACATCAACAAAACAACTCTGTATTTCTGCCTAAGAAGATACAGCTATCCATCTTACGAGTAAAAATGTTCTCACTCTTGTCTCAAAATGAGGTAATGTAAGTCCCAACGGTGGTGTATCCATTGCTGATTATATTAATTTTTCCTCAAATTCAGCCACAGTTCCACTGAATATTCTGTTACTTAGTAAAGTTAATGTCCAGCAACTTGTATATAAAGTAAAATAAAAATGGAAAGAGGAAAAAAAAGAAAATGGCATCTGCAAATAAACACATATGTATAACAAGCAATAGAAAATATTAAAAACTACTTCAGGCACCTTTTCTGTAATTAGTCGCAAGGCTGTAGTTGTATGTATGGTTTCCTTCTTCCCCTCCTCATTCCAAATTTCCCCTTCCTCAGCCCAAACCTCAGCTGCTTGGGGTTCTTTACCTGGGGGAGTGACTTAAACCTTTATTCCTGAGGATCTGAATTCTCATTTGTCCTGCCTTTTTTTGGTTGTTGACATTTTCCGTTAACCTTTCCTACTGGGCATGGAAGTACTAAGAGGTGCCCCACGGAATCCCTTGGGTTCCAGACAGGGGTCTCCTTTCTCTCATTGTGTAGTAGTGACCTGTTTCCCCTTGATGATCAAGATCAGTCTTCAATCCTGATTAGAAGAGTAACTCTTTTTTACATTACATAAAGAGCCTAAAATGACCAGATGACAATAAATTGCTAACTATCCTACACAGCTATCTCTCTGTATTTTTTTCCTTGTTGATGTACATGGGAGATTAAGGGACTAACAGTACCTTCACATGTACCAGTTTACGAAGGCCTCCCCTGGAGATTTAATCTTGCTGTTTACCTTGTCAGTGGAGGGAAGGAGTCCTCTATGTGATATGCAGTCAGTGTTCCTGGGTCTCAATATATGTTCTGTATAAAAAAACCAGGTGTGTCAGAGAACTGCACAAAGTTTGTTCCCCTGGAGTGAAATCATGACTTATTTGACTAGACTCAGACATATTGCTTCTTTGAAAATTTGATTAAATGATTTTTTTAAAAAGCACACACATATTTTACTTTTATTGGCTTTCTAATGTATACCCTAGCCTATATGACATTAATCTATCTTGCCTCCATCTCTGTTCCCTCCTCTCTTTCCCGCTCCCTCTCTGTTCCACCCCAGCATCAATCTCTCTGTCTGTTCATCAATCCTGTATTCCTTTTCCTGCTTCACTGAGTGATAAACAACTCCTGGAGGGCAGGGGCTGTGTGTTATTAATATCTTTAGCCTCCATTGTGCCTGGCATGTCATTGGAGCACAGTAAATGTTTGTTCCATTTAATCAGATTGAATGAACTGTATGATTCTGAGAAGGTCATTCATGTGTTCATGATACAAACTTTCATTGAATGATTACTGTGTACAAGGAACTGTACTGGATGATGGGGATAAGGAAACAAATTTGGACCGTCACTGGTCTCACAGAGCTCATAGCTTCCAGAAAAGTAGATAGAATGTTGCATCCTGAGAAAGAGAACAGCCTCAGCAGAAGAGGTGGATGGAGGAAGCTAAAAATGGAGTTGGGAAGCTAGTGAGAGGTTGCCTGGGTGGACTAGGGCAAGAAGAGCCTAACGTAATGCTGGGGCCAGAAGCAGATTGCTGTGGGGTGAGGGGTAACAGAAAGAAGATATAAAGTATAGACAACTCTCCAGAAATGGCTGAAAAGCCAACGAGAGGGAGCAAAGAGATAGGAAGTTAGTAAAAGGCTCACGAGAAAGTTTTATGTTTGTTTGCTTTTGTATGTAGTTTAAGGTGAAAAACACTTAGGCTGAGAGAGTGGTGAAAAAAAGGAGAGAGGCTGGAGGCTCAGCTGAGAGAGAGGATCACTTAATTGAGGGAAAAGACGGCTGAGTGGGGTGGCGTCCCAGAGCTGCTTGGCAAGGAGTACTTCCCATTCCCAATAGAATGAGGAGGAAAGAGTGGCTGGCAGGAATGTCGACGGGCTTCTAGTAGCAGGGGTGCTAGAGGGCAAAGGGGAGGAGAATCTGAGGGTGTTCATATTTGATGACCTTTCTTGGAAAACGGGGAGGAGAGAGAATGTGATCCTAAGGAGAGCAGAAGTTGGGTTGCGTTGATGATGATGACAGTAATAGTTTTCCTTTACTGAGCACTTAGACTGTGCCAAGCCTCATGGTAAGGGCTTTACAGGAATTACATTTAATCCTCATAACAGACAGCAAGCTGGTTACAATTCTTGTTCCTATGATACAGTTGAGGAAACGGAGGCACAGTTTCCTAAGTTAATACCTCTAGTAAATGGTGGAGACAGACTTACATCTCATTCAGAGCCAGTGAGTTTAACCACAAGGGCATGGTGCCTCCCAAAGTTGGGAAGCAGGTTTAGTGAAAGTGACAAGGGTCAGTGACATTGAGGGAAATGAAAGCAGGTGGCAGGAGCTGACAACGTGAGACAAATATTAAAATGTTTCCTGAGAGATGTTGAGAATACACTACCATTAGGATGATGAATTTAAAAGGACACCAATTTGATTGGACTTATTTGTAATTTTTAATGTCCTCATTTGCAATATTAGGAATGTTGGTTCAGATTGTATTTACGATCCCTTTTCAGCCTGTGAGTCTATGTGTGATTTACTGAAATACGTATATGCAATCCCTGAGACCTTTCTTTGTGTTGGAACCCCTTTAAACCTTTTGTGTGAGTAGCAATAACACGTTGCTTCTCTCAACCTATAGAGTCCTATTTATGATTTTCTAAACATCTATAGAGAAATTTGTGTTTCCTCTGGCTGTAGGGCACATCCAAAACACATGGGAGAGTCCTGAATCAGCCAGCAGCCAGCAAATAGTTTTCAAATGCTTGTTCCCCAGGCTTTTGACATTAGTACCAAATAGAAGGAAAAGTGGAAATTAATTTTGGTCTGGAAAATCCAAACCAGAGTTTATGTAGTCACCAATAGCATTTCTGATTAAATATACTTGGAAGTAGTGAAAATATGCCCAGGAGGCAAGACTAGCTCAAACATTTTCAGGTACAATGTTAGGAACACGGACAACCTTTTCTATAAAGCAGGCACGCTGTGCAGCATGGAGTAAGTAATAAGACTTTGCCTGCAGGATATTTGAATTGAGGATCCATTTGAAGGATATTACAAGCCAGAAATAGTAAGGCACAAAAAGCTGACTTATTCCCCAGCAAGTTCTGCCGTAAAGGTCTATTGACTGGACACAATAGTCGGATCGATGTTGTCTGGGGAGAGAAGACACGTGGAGCCCAGTCCTCTCGGCAAGTTGTTAACATACCCATCACACTGTCAGAATTGCTTTAGAAATCAGGTTGATGGAGCAGCAAGAATAGGAGGAGATCATTTGGGTTCTCTGGCGTGGGGGCAGGACGTTGATGATAGGTGGGAAGGATTGAGCTCAGATGGTTCATCAGAACTGCCCAAAGGCAATTTCACTGATGGACTGCCCAAATATTTTGATAGAGGTCACAAAGAGAAACTGCTGACTTTGTCTTTCCGAAGGGATCTGAAATCTGGGCTGTTCTTGGTTACTTTCTAGAGAGGAGAAGAATGTCCTTCACTCCCTTCCACCAGCCTCCATGTTGGAATTGAATTGCAATGGTCCTAGCTGCTCTCCTTTCTGTGCTGTTTCTGGGCCTCACTTTTCTCAGGCTTAAAATGAGAATAAGAGGATCTACTTCATATGCTTATGAGGATTAAATGACACAATACCTGTTAAATGCTCAGCGCTGTGCCTGACGGCATAATGATCACTCAGTAAAGGGGACTGACTCACAATGCTGCGTGTGACCGACATGGCTTCCAGCAGTCTTCTTCGCATCAGTCCAGTCTTTGGACTGGACAGTGGATGGGGCGTCTCTTTGTGGACATCTCGTTTCATCCTGCAGGCTACCTCCTTCTTTAGCAGAAGCCTCTCTCTGTCCACAGTTGCTGCCAGGAGGCTCCCCAGACAGAGCCCAGGTGCAGTTTTTCATGTTGTCCTCAACCTCTCACCATGGATGTCCTTACCCAGTTATTTAGTGTCTCGTTTCTATTGCTTCTGGCATAGTGAGAACACTATAGACATTTATGTGACTCGTGCTCATCAGTTCACATGAAGTGGCTGGAAAGACAAGGCTGGGCTGTTGTGTCCATTCCATGTCATTTGTTGATCTTTTTTTTTTTTTTTTTACTTTGTGTAACGTCCCTCCACATCCATTTATCAGAAAACTCTTGGTTCAACCTCAAAATATAACAAAATCTAAACTTTTCTCACTATCTCTACTGCTGCCACTCAAATCCAAGCCATCATCCTCTTTTAATTGGTGATCACAACAGTCTCCTTGCTGTTGAGTCTACTCGGGCCCGACTTGAGTCAGTTCTCTGCAGTGAGACAGAGCTATCTTGTAAAAATGTACTTCAGAATGCACTGCTCTCCATCTCAAAACTCCCCAGTATTTCCCATTAGAGTTAGAATAAACTGCAGCCCTGACCATGAGCACCCAGCCCTGTTTGGTCCGTCCCACCCTATCTCCCCGATCGCTTGTCATCCCACTACTGCTGTGGGTATCGCACGGCTCGGCCTCTGCCTTCCTTTCTTGGAACATGCTAGTTTCACTTCCGCCTTTGCGCTTGATATTTCCTCTGCCTGGAATACTCTTCTCCCTGGATCTTTACATGGCTGACTTGTTTAGGTCTATTAGGGCTCAGCCTAGGTGCCACCACCATAAGACGCTTTCCCTGACCTCCCTATATAAAGAGTATTCCCCCCTTACTCTCTAATGCATCTCCTTCTTAACTTTTTTTATGGCACTATTTGAAAATATTTTATGTGTTTACTTGATGTTTTTTGTCTCTCTTCCCCTCCAGGATGTAAACCTCAGAAAAACATGGATTTTTGTCTGTTTTATTCACTGCTGTCTGGCTAATTTATTCACCTAATATCTAGCACAGTGCTAGGCACACAGTAATGCTCAATAAATATTTGTGGAAGGAAGGAATGAAGGCAAAAATGGATATTAAAATGAGATATGAGGAGTTGGCCTGGTGGTGTAGTAGTTAAGTTCGCGCTTTGCTTCAGCAGCCTGGGGTTTGTACGTTTGGATCCGGAGTGTGGACGTACACACCACTCATCAAGCCATGCTGTAGTGGCATCCCACATACAAAATAGAGGAAGACTGGCACAGATGTTAGCTCAGAGACAATCTTCCTCAAGTAAAAAGAGGAAGATTGGCAACAAACGTTAGCTCAGGGCCAATCTTCCTCACCACAAAAAAAAAAAGAGAGAGAGAGCGATATGAGACATGAGTAGGAATCTGCCTCTGCTTTCAAGGTGCTTTCAGTTTAATGGAGGAATTGGAAGTACATACACAAATATATGAGCAAAGTATCCAGAGAAGTTAAGGAGGAAGTGGTCAAAATTCTTCTGGAGAAAGGGTGTGACCTAAAATCTTTCCTTTGGTGGCCTTAAGGTACCTCAGTCTCCTGTGGCTTCAGGATTCACCTTGGCTGTGTGCAATGTAGGCTCATTCACCCTTGGTGACTTAACAGAAGATTCTTCGCTCATAAAATGGCAGCTACAATGAAATTGTAGAAGCCAGGTGAGACATTCTAGATGTAACTTCCATGATCTTGAGGAAGATGTGGGTGTGGGAGCTCCTGACCCTCAGGAGTGGAAAGGTTGTAGTATAAGCATCATATGGGGTGTGACTTCTGAAATGGTGGCCCCATGCCTAAGAAAAGGTTTGAAAGTCAGCCCTTATTTGAATGGAGAATGCTTAACATTTTTGCCATATCTAAACTTTTGCCTATTACTTCTCAAGGTGGAAATTCTGTATGACTATATAAGGTCTAGTTGTTATTTTGTACCAAAACAGAGTATGAACAGTAAGGAATTAGGAAAAGAAGTTCAGACTACAAATTATTTCAAATCACACAGCTACCATTTTCTGCTGGCGGTAGTGTGCTTCCTGGCTGTGCTGCTTTGAGTGGAGTAATATGCATGAGATGGTCCTTCAGCCTCACTTGTACTCTCCCTATGACCTTGGGTAGACTGATACCCAATTTTAGTAGAGCAATGTATATCTCACCTTATGGGGTTACATTGTTAATTGGCTGAAATTAAGTGTTCTGGTTAATTATATAATCTGGTATCTTTCATGACCATATCTGTTTTCTTGTTGTTTGTGAACGTTGTCAAAGAATTTTTTTAAATACTTGAAAATTTCCTCAGGGCAAATAAGAAAAAAAGCTAATCACTATTTTTCCTTCTTTGATCAAAATATCTTTTAATTCATTGACAACCTAGTTGATTTTTTAAAAATTTGAACACCTAGGCGCCGGCCTGGTGGCGCCGTGGTTAAGTTTGCACATTCCGCTTCGGCGACCCAGGGTTTGCTGGTTTGGATCCCGGGTGTGGACCTGCGCACCACTTGGCAAGCCATGCTGTGGTAGGCGTCTCACATATAAAGTAGAGGAGGATGGGCACGGATGTTAGCTCAGGGCCAGTCTTCCTCAGCAGAAAGAGGAGGATTGGTGGCAGATGTTAGCTCAGGGCTAATCTTCCTCCAAAAAAAATAAAGTTTGAACACCTGTAGCTGGAACAAATTAATCATGTTTGACATGTATAAAACTAATAAAGGGCAGAAGGTAATAAAATGATAAAGACTGCTCTAATAGAGTAAATAGTAGAGGTTATAAGAACCTAGCTCTTGGACCGTAAATGAATGGTATCATCTTTAAATTCTGTGAAAACCTAATAGTTTTACTAGTAACTGCTGTTGTGCAAAACTGGTGGAAGTAACCTCCAAAGAAAGTTTAGATTTTAATGGAATTGATTTGAACTTGATATTAATATATAGCTATGCATTTTGGTTCATACATTAAAGAAAAGCAGCCGCTTAAAAAAAGAATCTTATGTTGTAAAATTAGTATTACACAAATCAGATTTATCCATGCTGTAAATTTGTTTTTAGAATAATTAGACCACATCAAAGTAAAAAACATCTTTAAGACAGAGGATACCATAAGCAAAGTTAAAAGAAGAGCAAGAAAGTAGGAAAAGATTTTTGTAACGTGTAAAACAAGTGATTAGTATATAGAATATGTAAAGAACTCCTACAAATCACTAGCAAAATAATCCTCAACTTCAGAATAGGCAAAGGATGCAGTAAGGTAATTCAGAGGCAAGGAAACCTGATTGGCTAATGAGCATATGAGAACATGCTTATCTTTGTAATAACCAGTGAAGTGCATAGTATAGGAACAAGATGTCACTTTTCACCATCAGATTGGCAAAAGTTAAGAGGTCTGACAAGATTGTGTTGGCAAGGATGTGAAAGGAGGCTTCTGGACACTACTCTTCTGAGGGAGAATTGGCAGAGTAACTTTAGAGAACAATCTGACTGTCTCTAGAGTAAAATTTGGGTTTGTGTACACCGTGTGATCCAGTAATTTTATTTCTACTTCTTCACAGTTTGTCTGTGTACCTTGGAGAAACCTTTGTGTGCTTGTTCGAGGGAATATATTCTTTGCATCCTTGTAAGGGTGAAAATTTGGAAACAATTAAAAATGGCCATGAATGTGGGAAAAGATAGATTTATTGGAGGCTGTTAATATACTAGAATGCTGCAGACCCATTCATTCCTATAAACTGCTATAGAGTATTACACCATATTAGCAGCTGTATCAATGTGAGTAGATCTCAATATTGTACTATTGGGTGAGAAAAGCAAGATGCACAGTGACATATGCATTTTATGTAAAACTAATAAATACATAAAATATTATGATATATTATTTCTGGACACACACAGACTGGAAGGATACACATTAAAATCGTGACATTGGCTACCTCTAGGGAAAAAGAAGGGAAAGATTTGGGAACCAGGCTCAAGGAGACAAAGGGGACTTTAACTTTGTCTGTAATGTTTTATTTCTTATAATAATGATGAAGCAAATGTGACACAATGTTCACAACAGTTAATTCTAGGTTGTGGGTACATGAACCTTTGTTATTTTATTACTTGTAGTCTCCTGTAGTTAAAAAAAAATTCTTTTTTCTCAAGAAAACTATATTATATCCCTCAGATCATGCAGTTAGCATTGAGGGTTTGGAGCCTAGTTTGCTTACTGTGGGATTTTAAGCAAATCATTTAAGGACTCTGCCCTTTGGCCTCTCACATCCAGAATGAAGATCATAAACATTTGCACAGTGGGGGTCCTGAGTACCTATCCTTCAGTGTTCATCTCAAGCCCTCCACCCACCCCCTGCTGAAGCCTGCTCCCATCTCTCCTCTGCTCAGAGGCGCGGTGCACATAGGGCCCCCATGTTCCTCGAGCATCTGTGCACTGCAACACTTACATCCTTTTGTGACAAATCTCAGCGTGGGCCAGTTTCTTCCAACAGATAAAGAAGTCTTAGCTATAGAACATGTCTTAGGCAGGAGCAAGTGTTAACTGCTCAACAAACAGAACTTAGTAGCCACAGAAGATGCTTAATACATTTTTAATGAAAGAATAAATGAGCAAAGAACAAAAATATGGTAAAACTTTAATAAAGCAAGACATCCTGAAATGGCTCCCGAGGTTGTTAGGATTCTTTTGACTTCAGTGAATACATGTAATCCCCCCAAATCCCTTACTTAATCCCCGCCTACAGTTTATATCCTTGAGATTTTCCTGCACTGTGAGTAGGGTCATCAATGTGCTCTCACAGAGAGACATCAACGTTTATATTTAGACACGTTAAAGAATAAACGTTTTACGCCCTTTTTTCCGGTTCATGGTTTGAGAAAAGCATACTCTGAGTTATAAAATAACAATTCATGCTTTGAAAATTCATTTAGCAAACATTTTTTTAAAGAATAAAGGTTCTCTCTCAGCCACTGAATAATATTAATATAAACAGCACTGGGTGGTTGTCCACAGTGATTGTTGGCACTCGGTCAGCCCTCCAGCGGGGTTTTTTGACATGTGAAGGACATGAGGTTTTAGTGCTTTCAGAGGGTCTGGAAAATACATCTTTATTGTTCTTCTTCATGGATGGAGAAGCTTTACAAAGTTGTTTTATTTTTAAAGCACTTGATGTTTTGAACGAGGATCTTTTCTTCTACATGAACAAAGGGAATGACACACCATCGCCTTGTTAGCCTGAAGCACAAGGAATGGAATCATAGGGAGATAAAAGACCCCAAGGGAACCAAGGCTTAGGAAGAAAGAGTGGATATTTCAGGAAAAACCATGTTTTTCTATCCTTTGAGACAGCGGAAAATTATTTTGGTCTATTCTAAAAGACACTCACTCTGTAGAGATATTTTCTTGAAAGTGGCTTATATGTGCTTTGTCTATTTATTAGAATTTGAAGGACTGAATTTTCTTCCCTGATAATTTTTCTCATAGTCACAAATGTTCCTATGTTTAGAGTCAATGGAGAGCATCACGGCAAAACTCCGTGTAAAAATATATTTTCAAGTCAGCATAGTTGACTGATGATACTTGACATTTATATGTTAAGGGCACTTAAAGTCTTAGTTTCTTCAAACAGCAACCCTGATGTGGGTAATTATGTATTATACACTGACATCACTTTCCCTATGATAAATTTGAGTTCCAAGAATCAATACGTTATCCCACTGTAAATATCGGTAGAGATGGATCCACAAAGTTCTTGAACCCCTCATAGTTCTTATATCCCGGAGGCGTTAAACCAAGACAACAAAACAAAAACAAAGAAAAAAAGCCGAGGCTGCTCAGTGCATCCAGGGTTGGTTTAGACCTAACACAGGTACACAGAATTAGGCACTTTTGTTGTTTCTGTAATTCAGAACCAATTGCTTTAAAAAAAAAAAAAGCATCTTTTACCTCAAAAGGAGTTTCAAGCCTGCTTCTGTGGTCTTAGTAGGCATAGATAAACTGAGACAAAATCAAATTAATGGGATTGGTGCCTAGTAATGTGGCAAGATTCTCCATATTTCATTTATGACCATCTATTTCTTTACACTAAGGGGAATACAACTAAAAACTTCACGTGATTGTTTCTGAGTTTCTCCTTTTACATTTCTGAGTTTCAAGTACAAGCCTATACTTCTGGACACAATCAGCAGCAGGCAGGAAATTTCTAAATCCAGTTTCTAACTGGTGAGTAAGAATAGGATGCAAGGTAATGCTGGTTTTCATTGCAGGCCTGAGGTTTTTCAGATTGGCTTTATAAAAATGGGTGAAAGGGGTGATACCAGGGTTTGTTTTTTACTTTGTGGAATTACTGGGCAATTTGTTTTTGAAATTCTCATTGTGAGAACCAAGCTGGCCTTTTTGGCATGAATGATTCACACAGTATAAACAAATATACAAACCAACTACAGGCCTGTTATTCCAGCTTCATATACAGCTGGAGGATGTTTTTCTAGGGTGTTCTTTTTCCTGGGGTGGGATGTTCCAGTGTGACAACCATGGAATAAAATTTCTGCTGCTACTAGATCTGTCGTGTGTCACACGTAACAACAAGTACTTTTTGTGTAATTGGTATGTTCCACCATCCCTATTTTGCAAAAAGAAAGTTAAGTATAACAAGGTTGGGAATTTGTTCAAGTTTCCATGGCTGTGAAGTGGCGGTGGCCCAGCTAGGGTCCAGGTCTGTCTAATGCTAAATGATTATATACCCACCTCGAGCTAGCTAGTGATTGATGAATTTTGTAACAAGGTGAACTTGATGGTAAATATCACTCTTTTCTCTAAGGGAAAAATGATTTCATCCTTTCCTTTCCTTTTTTTTTTGTTTTGCTGAAGGAGTCCTTTGGATGAAGCAATATATTAACATGCCCTTGTTCCTTCCTCTGGATCATCTCCTAATTTAGCCTTTTGGTTTATCTCTAATTGTGTTCCTTTCCTTATTCTTTGTCTACACAAAGACAAGAGGTTTACTAAACTATCTCCTATTCATTCAAAGATTTTTCCTAATGCCTTGTTTTTGTCAATACAAATGTGGCTGTGGACATTTTGGGATATTTCTTATCAAAACCATTCTGATGAACCTGCTGCTAACACTCTGAAGCCTGGGAACTCTTGTTTTAAGCAAACAAGTATTATTTCTCAAACATCTGTGAAACTTTTGTCCTAGAATGTTCTTTTTCGAAAACCAGCTGGAAGCGGTTAATGCACACTGATATCAGATTTTGTAATTGACAAGCAGAGCATCGTCCTTGGGCTGGTCCGCATGGTGTGGGGCAAGATTGCAACTTTGGAGGCATTGATAGATTGGGGTTGAACCCTTGCTTTGGCGACTTGAACACTAAGTGACTTTAAATAATTTCTGATCTGAGTCCATCTTGCACACGAAATGTTGGAATAATTATACCTATCTCATTGAGTTATTGTGAGGTTTAAATAAAACAGCTACACAGTATTGACACGTGTTCAAAACTCAATGTATCCTAGAACCCCTTCCCTCTCTCCCCGTCCTTTGCCTGGAAATTTGGACTGAGGGTTTGAAGTGGATTAGGAGAGAAGAATATACCTAGAATTGTTATGATGATTTTACAGGTTTCTCTGCTTGTGAAAGTTAGTTATAGTGCTCTACATTCACAGTCACTTTTGCTCACTTACCAAATGTGTCTTGAGAAACGGCCCTGTGCTAGGCACTATGCGAGCCTAGTTTTCAGGTCAGAGTACTCCTAAAGCTAATGACATCAACACTATTTTCACAGTGAGCTTACTGGCTTTTTTGTTTGCATAGAATAATTATCAACTTACAGAAGCTCTTCTGATCTGACCATCTCCTTAGTTTTAATTTCTCTTCAAGAAATGCCCTATGTTCTCACTAGTGAGATAATTTCCTATTTTCAGTGCCCCTAAATACTGAGTGATTCATGGACCCCTCAGGCTTGCTCAGTGAAAGATCTTAATCCTTTGCTGCGCTACCTTAATGGATCATATTAGATGAAAAATGTAATTGCAGGATGTTATGTTTAACCAAAATATGTAATTTCAGTACTTCAGGAGCAGAATGGTCTCGTGAAAAGTGCTTGGACTTTTGTTTGCAGACAGTCTTGGGTTTCAATACTGATGCCACCACTTACTAGTTGAGTGTTTTTTGGCATTTTACCTAAATGTTCTCATCCTAAATATCCTCAGTGTGCTAAATGTAATAGTGATACCTACCTTGTTGTAATTGCTGTGAGGATTGGAAAGAGATGTGTAAGGCATGGAGCACAGACATAAACTCTTGGCAGATCAAACCATTTAAAAAAATAACATTTTTCTTTCTTTTCTTTTACTGCCCAAAGGATACACGTCGATTATAGAAAATTTAGTTAATGCAAATGAATAAAAGAAAAATCGCATACACTCTTATGACCCAGAGATACCCAATGGTGCCATTTGACTGTAGAGCCTTTCAATATCTGTCTGTCTGTCTCTGTCTTTCTCATTCTCCCTCCCCTCTCCTCTTCCCCAGGTATTAGGTTCAACCATATGCAATTGCTGATATCTGGCCATTTTTGACCTAAATTAACAATTTCATCTGGTTCATTCTAATATATTGCTAAAATTGGATCATGTGGTACATATCATTTTTTAATATCCTTTTTACAATTGTGATATTGCTAACATCTTTCAAGTTGATTATTCTTCTATAATATCACTTTTAATTGATGCATAGTATTTCATTATATGATTATACCAAAATTTTTTTCACCATTCCTCTGTTACTAGAAAATTAGGTTGTTTTCAGTTTTTTATTATTATAAACAGTGCTGTGATAAGCATCCTTAGAGCTTTGAGGGGAGTAAAGCATAGTGGTTTAGAAAACAGACTCTGAAGACAGGAGGTCTGTGCTTCTCCGCTTACTAGCTGTGTAACTTTAAGCAAGTCACCTGGCTTTCAGTTTCTTCATCTACAAGATAGGAATGACAACAGCACCTGCTTCAAGAGTCACAGTGTCTAAGGGCACACTGTAGGTGGTACTAATGAGTTAGCTATTGTGAATTGTTACTGTCTTTACACACGTATGTTTATTCCTTTTGGAAAAATTCCAAAAATGGAATTTGTGAGTAAAGGGCTTTTGATACTTTTCCAAACTAATCTCTAAAATGGATGTGGTAATCTGCTCTTCTGTATTAGTGCATAAGAATGCTGGTTTTCACAAAAAGGGAGAGGTTATCGTCACTGTAAGTATCAGTCTCGTCATTCTTTTACCATACTTCAGGATTTAGGGTGCACAGTTTTTCACAGTTTAGTATCCCTGAAATCGGGATGCTTCTAACCGTCATTGTCAACCTGGTGACCACCATGACATGATTGTATGAAACCTCATGACAACTGCCAAGATCAAGAAAAGGTGTCAGTGTGTCTTAACCCTATGAAATTCAGTTTTATTTGAGAGATAGGAAACAAGACAAACGTATATAAAAATTGTGGTCTGAGTGCAAAGTGAGTGTCATGGGAAATATATAATGCCTTTTTCAGAGAGCATCTCAGATTGGGTCTGAAAATGTACCTGAAGGACAGAGGTTTCTGGGCTCAGCTTGGAAGACTGGGGAGGACTGATGGAGGCAGAGGACATGTCTGATATCTCTCCATCTCTACTTATTTCTATACTTACTTCTTTTTGTTGTGCACGTAGCTGAGAAAGATGATAACGGCCGTGATGCGGTAGCCTAGAAGCCCGAGAAGGCATTCATGGACGTTTGCTATTGAAAAGCCTTTTGGCTGTTGCAGGTATCATTCTCTCTGGATGTAATACCTCCTGCAATCTCCCTCCTCTGCCAGTCACCCCTCTTTCTATGTACAAATCCTCTACCCGTTACTTAACTATGGCACGTTCTGCCTTTCGGTCTCAGCCTAGACATCATCTTAGCTGGGAAGCCTTTTCAGACTCACCAACACTAGTTAAGTGTCAACCCCGTGTTTTCCATTGTAGCTAGTCCATGTTCTTACCTTACCGCTTCTCACAGGGTATTTTATTGCCTAGTAACTTGATGTCTCTGCCCTTAAACTGTTAGCTCCTAGAAGCAAGTACTCATATGGTTCTCCTTTAAACTCTAGGCCTAGTACCATGGCTGGCATATGGCAGGTCCTTAAGAGATATCAGTTGAGCGAATTTCAGTACCCAGCCCATGAACGTAACCTGTGGTTACCAGCGTTATTGGAAGTTATAGCCATAGGGCTCTGGGATGAGTCCATTGTCTTGAGAGGATCCAGTGCTCTACTAGTTGTCACTAAGGGTTGTAGCATGGACTGTATATTTCTGATATTACACAGTAGTTTAAAATTCCTTTTATTTCCAAGTAATTATGAGAGCTTATTAGAGCAGGCTGTCCATGCTGAAACCCTCCTTAAGCCGTCTCCTGAAACATCGGCATGAATTCGGGCACGTTGTATCTGATAGCCCATTTCTAGCTCTTAGCCCAATAAGAGCTGAAACCAGAAGCTGAAAATGAGTCATCACTCCCTTACTAGCATTTGGGTTCTTTTCAGTTTAATCTGAAACAAAATTTTGTTCACTTACCTCCCTTATTAGGATATTCAAGCTATTTCCATGTTAACTACATTTTTTTTTTTAAGTTGTCAGTGGGAGTAACCAACCTAGTCACTTCTTGTGGAGTGAAACACTTTCTCCTTGAGATTGGGTGAGGTCTTAAGTAAAAGATGTGAAATGATTTGACTTCAGACTCTCTCCCAACTGTCTTTCCAAACATAATACTTGAATTCAAGATAATTGGTCACTTGATATAAAGAGCAAATTCTCTCTCTTTTCTAGACAGTCAACTTACCCTGTATTTGTAAGTAATCAGGGAAGAAAGCCGGCTTTTGTGCAGTAAACTGTGTAACTCACTGCGATACATTTAAAAATGGATGACCTGAAGTAGTTAAATATGACAAGTGAAGAAAGGAAAGGAAGTCACAGTGATGCCTAAATTCAGGAGAGGAAAGGAAGTCGCAGTGATGCTTAAATTCAAGCCAGGCTTCTGTGTCCTACGTGTTCTACTTCCTGCCTATTTGTAAAATGCTATATGTGGATTTTTTTCCCCAGCATAGCCCATGTTGATGCCCAGTATTCACACTGTGAGGCCCATGTATCAGTGGCCTTTTAGGGAAATACAGCCCAAGGGGAGAAGTTGTCACTTCAAAGCATGCCACAGTGCTTAGATATAGCCAGGAAATTAACCATGTCGGCATGATAATATTTCTTTAAAAGCCTGAAACCCTTTCTTTGATGCTGATAGTTATCAGCTTCTGCTATGAACTTGTTTCTGTCATGAGGAGATATCTTAAGGTTTTTTAAAAATCTAATCCCAAGAAAACAGAGCTGGTCTCTGCCTGACTGCTCTGCTGGGAGAGAAGTTGTTGAATAGGATGCGGAAATGGGTCATGAAGGAGAGTAAAGACCAGTTCTGTCCCCTCTACAAGCTTGACTTCTTCCAACCATTCTCCTGTTGTTGGAAAACATATTCTGTAAAATGTATGTGCTCCAGCCCGCTCTTATCACAGTGTCACAGTGGGGAGAACGAACTCTAGTTCATTATGACTTCTTCTTAAATGCTTTTGACATGATCTTGATGTCTTTATCAAGGTAATTTTATTAGCTAAAATTGTTCTGTGTCATTCAATTAATCCTGCATTGTACATAAGGAAAAAACAGGTATTTAATTTAGTATCTGAGGCTTCCAGAAGTTGAGGGGGATATGCAAACTTTGGAGAGGGTTCAGCAAAGAAAATGAGTGAGAATAGTGATGAACTGGATTGACTATACTGTGAGGAGGACAGGAGAAAAAAGGATCAAATCATAGCATAATGGATTTGGCTTGTGTGGGATGAAGATTTTCCTTACTTTTAGGATTGATGAACCAGGGAACAAGTTACAAAGGACCGTGTAATTTGCTTTGTTGTACCTTAAAGACAGGATAGATTCTTCTCTACCTGGGATAGCTGAAAGGATTTAAAGGAACATACCATGTAATATGATTTTAAAGAATAGATCTTAAATTGAAAGAGTTACAGTTGAAAAAAAAGTTCTTTGTCCTTATCCATGGGCAATAAAAGAAATAACTCATATGAATAACAATTAGACTTAAATCTCATCTTGGAACTGCCACCTAATCTTATTTTGTGAAAGAAGATTGTGAGTTCTTAGGTAATTGCTTTCTTGATCTGCTTTAAATTCAATACTTCTCTCATTGTTTTTAATTGTGTTAAAGTATGTTTATTAAAGTACTAATGAGACCAAAGCCGTACTGATTAAAAACAGAATTATTCATTTAAACCTTTGGATATTATGAAATGAAAGGTTAGGTTCTAATATTGGAAAATGAATCCTGCACGTCTAATAAATTGTGTGCCTAGCATTCTTTTCAATAGTTTATTCCAGATCTGTTGAAGTTACAAAATTTTTATGAAATGAAACTTTTTTTTATTATAAATGCAATTAATCCTAAGAGCTCTAAGCAGGGTGCATCTTCCCTAGTGATTTTTATAGCATCTAATTAATAAATGCATGGCTGACTGGGCAATGCATATTAAGAGTAAATTTTTCTTATCGTCACCCTTTATAATTTTCAGAATATTTGAGGTTGAGGTTTTTTCCTTCCCTGCTCCCCTTGCCTCTTCATTGACTTGAATTTCAGCCACTATTCCTTTTCTTTGGAACTGCACTTCTAAATCTATCCTTCAAATTCTTTTTTCTGCCTTTGTCTTACCTGTTTTCATGTTCCTATTATCTTTTTATTTGATATCCATTTTCTTTTTATTTATTTATTTATTTTTAATTACAGTAACATTGGATTATACCATTATATAGCTTTCGGATGTACACTGTAATATATTTCAGATTCTGTGTAGATTACATCATATTCACCACCCAAAAACTAACTGTAGTCCATCCCCTCACATGTGAGCCTAATCACCCCTTTTGCTCTCCCCCGCCTTCCCGTATGGTAACCACCAATCCAATCTCCATTGCTATGTGTTTGTTTGTCGTTGTCTTTGTCTTCAATTTATGAGTGAGATCATATGGTATTTGACTTTCTCCCTCTGACTAATTTCACTCAGCATAGCACCCTTAAGGTCCATCCATGTTGTCACAAATGGCCAGATTTCATAATTTCTTATGGCTGAATAGTATTCCATCGTGTATAAATACCACATCTTCTTTATCCATTCGTCCGTTGATGGGTACCTAGGTTGCTTCCAAGTCTTGGCTATTGTGAATAATGCTGCAATGAACATAGGGGTGCATGTATCTTTATGCCTTTGCGTTTTCAAGTTCTTTGGATAAACACCCAGCAGTGGGATAGCTGGATCATATGGTAGATCTATTCTTAATCTTCTGAGGATACTCCATACTGCTTTCCACAGTGGCTGCAAGATATCCATTTTCAGTTTCAGGTTTGTCTTATTTTTACATAAGGTCAGTGAATTTAAACATCTTAGTCAATTTTCTTCTGTCTTTTCTGACTGCCTCGCAATCACACATGTTTTGACTGACATCTTGAAAGCAGATCAGCATTTCCTTTTAGAGTGTTCTGCCCAGACCTGTGGCAGGGCCAGTCTACTCCTTGGTAGCTCTGCCTATGGGTCTGCTCTCGATCTTCATGAGCAGTCCCTGAGGTCAGGGCCCATCACTGATCTCCTGAACTCCCCATTCTTCTTGCCCAGTCTCCCTGCCTCTCATTGTCAGCTCTGTCCTGCCCTATCCTCACACTGTAGCCAGGCTGACCTTGCGAGGAGGCAAATATGCATTGTCCTTCATTGCTTAAAATCCTTTACTACCACTCCCTTGTCCACAAGATGCAATCTAAACTCAGCTTGCATAAGAGCCCCTGCATTAGCTGACCATCCCCATCTACCTAGCCAGCCTCCTCTCACCGCATGCACGACTGCTCACACCCTCCCCCAGCCAATTACTCTAGCCACGTCAAACTCAACACTCCAGGGACAGGGGACAGGCTGAGCAAAGACATGGAGTTGAGAAAAATGTAGTGATACTTAAGCAAGGAAGTGATACAAAGTGGCCTGCTTAGTGCCGAGCACCAGTTTGTGAAGTCTTGCCATGGATTGATACCAGAGTCTAGATGCCCAGCTAAGGAATGGTGATGAAGGGGTTGTGAAGCCATTTTCTCCAAAGGAAGAGGAAAGCTGGTTCTGAAGGGCTTGCTATTACCCACATGCATACTCTGATGCTCTCCACTGTTTCTTTTGCCATCCTCAGCCTGTGACGGTGATCACTGGGGGCCCCACTGCAGCAGCCGGTGCCAGTGCAAAAACAAGGCTCTGTGCAACCCCATCACGGGGGCTTGCCACTGCTCTGCAGGCTTCCGGGGCTGGCGCTGTGAGGACCGCTGTGAGCAGGGCACCTATGGTAACGACTGTCACCAGAGATGCCAGTGCCAGAACGGAGCCACCTGTGATCACGTGACGGGGGAATGCCGCTGCTCACCGGGATACACTGGAGCCTTGTAAGTGACATGCTGCTGAGCAATGTGGCTGAGCCCACCCACCCTCTCCATTCATGCTGCTGCCACTATTGTACTCCTGTGCTTCTGTCTCTATTGCTTCCTGAAGAGTTACTGAGAGGGCAGGACTCCAGGCACAGACATGGAGATCAGCAGTGATGGCCACTAGGTCCTCCTGCTGTGTGACCCTTGAGCATCAGAGCCCAGGCGCAGTCTAAGGGCCAGCTTCCATGCTTTCCTTTTGGCAGAGCAGAGATAGCGAGGGCCAGGATGTTGTGTTGAATGACGTTATTTGAGGGTTGTTGGGGCAGATCTGAGGTTCCACTTTGATTCTCCTGCAATTGCATTCATTTTGCACTGCTGGCTGTTAATGGTCCATATTGTTCTGCTCTGTGTGGCGATTAATTAGCTGGATAAAGCTGGGTGGGTTCAGTGCCTTAGAAAAGAAGAAAGGGGGAAGGTGTTAGAAATAGTCCATGATAAAAAGTTAACTGGATTATTTAAAATTCCCATGGATCCATATGTTGCTTTGTGAATATAAAAGTACATGTATGACATCTGTGTGGAATGTGTGCACACAGATTGTTACATTCTTTCAGGAGAACATTGAAGCAAACACTTAACCTCTATTACTTTCTTTTGTGGAAAGGACATTCTTCGGTTTGCTTGTATTAGAAAACAGAATAAGAGGCAGAATTTGCCAAAAAAGTAGGAGGTAAAAAAATCTTATTCCCTGACTGAGAAAATTACACTTGTAAATCACAGAACTAAAAACATGAAAAAATGTGGCTGATTAGGTGAATACTTCCTGCCGACAGTATTAATGGCTATAAAGTGGAGCTAAAGAAGAAATTGCATTAGCTTAGAAAGCCCTGATTTTCAGAAGAATGGATGATCATTTCAAACTATTTAATTGTTAATATTGCTTTTATGGGTTTTTATCAAGGCCACAATTGAATAGGGCTGTGGGACACTTGCAGCAATTTCACCAGAGAGAAAAAAGACTTAGAGAGAAAAAGGCTTAGAGAAGAAGTTTGCTTGTACAATATGGGAGGGGCTGCTTAAAGGCACAGAGACTTGTCAGTCTGAAGAAAACACTGAAAATCGATTATGAAGAATATGTGTGCAGAGCGGGTGATGTGCAAATGTTTCTATCTCCTTTGAAGTTAGAACAAATGCACAAATGAAAGGAGACTTCAGATGTAACACATGGGCTTTATAAAAGTTCCATGGAAAGTTCCTGTCACCAAGGGATGTTTGACCAGACGTCGTGCTTGGTGCTCTCAGATGGACAGACTCTCCTCAGGTTGAAATGGTTTCGTTAGAAAAATACCCCAAAGCAAAGGGATGGACTAGGTGGTCCCTCAAAGACCCTTCCAGCCAATCGAATTAATGCTCTTTATGTTGATGAAATGAACACTATTGAACAGAAAAAGCTTGTCTATTTTAGGGTGCTGGGTGCTGTTGTGTCTGTGAACCTGAGGGTTGTATGATTGGGTAAATAACAGTGTCCTTTGTCACACATTAATCCCTCAGCTGTGAGGATCTGTGTCCCCCTGGCAAGCATGGTCCACAGTGTGAGCAGAGATGCCCCTGCCAAAATGGGGGAGTGTGTCATCATGTCACCGGAGAATGTTCCTGCCCTTCTGGCTGGCTGGTAAGCTCCCCTCCTCCCTCCCAAAGTCACCTTTCCATGAGACTGAAGAGAAAATGCCTGAGGAGGACTTTAACACGAAAGAAAGTTACACTGATGGTTAAAGATTCCCAAATTGGAAATACCTGACCATCTCAAAGCTGGAATCCTTTGGTCCAAAGAAAGCAGACGAGATTAAATCCTGAACTTGGAGTGCAGTAAGGGTCCTCATGGAAAAGATAGTAGGCCATCTGTCCTGCACTCCCTCTCAGGATATAAAAGGGAAATATCTCGTCTTACGCATGACAGCCAGAGCTGTTAAACACTAGGAGTATTTAAATAATCGTCTTCATAATCGTGTCCTAAGGCTCACTATTGTTCTTTGAGAGCATTATTGTCAACAAAGTAAGTATTATGTGAAAAAGTTAGCTGGTCGTTTAAACCTGGAGACACACTGAGGTAAACTGAATTTCCCTAGTATTGCAGAACTTCTCAGAGCCTTAAGCATGATAATCCAAGAGGAAGCTATAGCTCACCACACTTCCCGAACTTTGACCGTGATACTGTTTCTTTCTGTAGTATCTTCCCGGCTTAGTGTTATTTGGAATATATATAATGGAAGTGTCAAAGCTGGTTCACTAACCAGCTTTCTCTGAAATCAGGAAGTAGTCATTGTTCTTATTTCTCTGAGTTGGTTTTTTCATAAGTCTGCTTGAAGGTAGAAGAGTGAATGACCAATATGTGTTCCTTTCATTAACAAACAAAAATTAAGAGAGCAATTTGCTCCAAGTGAGCCCTGATGGTCTAGTGATTAAGATTCAGCACTCTCACCACTGCAACCTGGGTTCATTTCCTGGTCAGGGAACCACACCACGCATCTGTCAGTTGTCACACTGTGGTGGCTGGGTGTTGCTGTGATGCTGAAATCTATGCCACTGGTATTTCAAATACCAGCAGGGTCACCCATGGTGGACAGGTTTCAGTGGAGCTTCCAGACTAAGACAGGCTAGAAAAAGGAGCTGGCCACCCACTTCCAGAAAAATGGGCCGTGAAAGCCCTATGAATAGCAGCAGAGCATTGTCTGAGATAATACTGGAAGGTGAGAGGATGGCGCAAAAACACCGGGTAGGGTTCCACTTTGCTGTATACAGGGTCGCTCGGAGTCGGAATCCACTCTATGACACTAACAAAACAAAACAAAACAGGTGACTTCAAGATCGCCTCCTATCTCCACGAGCTGTGGTGAAGCTGCTCTTGCAGGATTACGGGTGACTTCCTAATTGCCAAATCCAGTGATGACTCTTGTGTTCTCATTCTGCTTCATTTTGCCAAAGCTTTTGACACTGTTGCTCATCCACTTCCCTTTCTTAATCTCTTTTCCCTCCACTTCTCTCATGGCTCGCTCCTGCCTCTCTTACCAAAGATCTCTTTACCTAACTCCCCTTCGTCTACATACCACGTTATTACAGTATTTCCCAAGTTTCACTCTTGTCCTTTTTTCTCACTATAAATCTCTGGAAATCTCATCCACACCCATGGCTTTAACAGTCATCTGCTGATTTTCCCAAATCTTGACCTTACCTCACCTGAGCCCAGACATGTATCTGTCACTAGCCTGTTAGACACTCCAATCTAGATTACCTCTAGATGTGAAGACACCATCTCTCTGGGCTGCACTGAAGCTGGGGTTTTAGGAGCCAGACATCAGGTGATGGTGGTCTGGTACTGCCCTTGTTGTGGGTATGGAGCAAAGGAGAACTGGAGTCCACCCTCCAATGAGGGTCGTGGGAAGTCAGGGAGACTTCAAGATGTTAAGATCACTGGAGCGAGTGGAAAACAAAAATCAGACCCAAGGTGAGAGTTAGGAAATGGTAAGCAGGCAGAACAAGGTCTGATTCTGGAGGTTCTTTTTTTTTTTTTTTTTTTTTTTGAGGAAATTAGCCCTGAACTAACATCCACCACCAATCCTCCACTTTTTTTTTGCTGAGGAAGATCGACCCTGAGCTAACATCCGTGTCCATCTTCCTCTATTTTATATGTGGGACACCTGCCACAGCATAGCTTGATAAGTGATGTTAGGTCCGTGCCCAGGACACAAACAGGCAAATCCTGGGCCACCAAAGCAAACACACGAACTTAACTGCTGCACCACTGGGCTGGCCCCACCAGGCCTTTCTTAAGGCTACTCCCCTTCTACCTTTTTTATTTTAGTTAAAACCAACACTTATCTCTTGGTTGCCCAAGGTAGAAATACTGACTTATCCTTGACTCCTTCTCTTCTTTCATTGCCTGTATTCAGCCTTTCGTCAACACTGGTCATTGCTGAGTCCTTGGCAAGGGAGAGATTGGCTGGGGTAGCAGAGTGTCCAGACAACTCCGTGTTCTTTGGAGGAGGAGCTGCAGGCATTCTATTCCTAGGAATTTTGTGTAGACGTTGTCTGTGAAGTTGACTCCTCTTGAGATTGAAGCTTTCTTCTTCTCAGTTGGGGTCGTCATGGTGTGGGATAGTGGTAGCCACAGGCTTGGACCGTGAAGTGGGCAGATGGCCTTCCCCCTCAGCCCGGTGGAGCCCCTCTACCACTTTCTCTATACTCTGGGCCCACTACCTTCATAGATGTTTCTTACCAAAGGCTTCAGCTTAGACTTTGACTTTGCAACATTTTATTTGTGCTATCATCCTAGGTGCTTTCCAAAGATGTATATATGTCCCTGTTACATATACACACACACATGTTTAAACTAAGACAACTAATGTCCTACTTAAGGTGGTTTACTCACATTAATCCTGTTCGTAAACAATATTCAGCAGCATCTCTGAAGCTTATGTGGGACCATTACAAAAAGTGGGTAGAGTCCCTGAAAAAGAGAAAAATTTCACCAGAATCCCTGCTTATCACAGATCGACCCTTGGCACGCTGTTCCTTCAGTCATGTTAATATGTTGTGCTAGAATGGAGGGATTAGAGCTATTTTTACATCTGTCCCCCTCACCACATTGTGAGCTAATTAAGAGTTGTGACCTTATCTTTGATTCTCAGAGCTTAGCACTATGCCTGGCACATGGATGATTCCCAGTTAAGCGTTGATCTGAATCATCTCTCAGAGGCTTTTTCAGTTCCAGGAGTCTGTGGAAGAACTTTCCGTGTTTGTAGATAGCTAGAAACCACCAGAAGAGACTTAATTAGCACACCAACTGCCTTTGTGGGTAGCCAGGAGTTAGAGGAAATGTATTTTCTTATGCTTTCCAGAATAAACATTTACAAAACCATCTGGTGTTCACTAGCCTCCAATTTCAGAGTACCCACAGTCTGCCTTTTTTTAGAGAGAAGGAGGACAAAGCAACAGCTTCCAACAGTGAAAAAACATTTAAAAAATCCCTGTTATTTGGGATATGTTGTTTATTCTAACAATCACTCCAATAAATAGATCAGAATCTACAAGCCCAAGTTATGGAGTCAAGTGAAGTAGAAAATAGTAGGGTATTTCCTTGACTCATTGGTCCAATATCTTATTCTTATCCACACAGGATTGGAATAAATATAATGACGGTGCCTGACGAGATGGACAGCCTCTCGGGCGAGGAGACATGTTCAAGTTACTCTCTTGATTTTTCTCCCTGGGAAATAAGCTTTTGTATTGATCTTGGCTCAGCAATGTTTGTTGAACCTGCTGAAAATAAAAGTGGTTTCCTTCTGAAATAAAATGTCTAGTTTCATTCCTGTGGAAGTATTTCTTAGGCAATGTTATCATTAATTCAGGTACACAAAATTTCAATCATATGTTAAGCTACATTATAAGAAGTAAAGCCAGTGATGATGTGTATTTTCTCTAGAACATATGGTAAAGCATTTGGATGTTCCACTTGCACCAGATGTTGCTGTTCATGTAATGGATGCTCAATAAGTATCATTGACTTATTGTACATGTAAGACACAGGAAGAGCACTCAGGAGGATATATAAATTCCTTAGGTTACCATAATAATTTGATGTAGCTTTACCTTAAGCTTCAGTCTTTTAATATGGGTGTTTCTTAAGATTACTCTTCTGACATCTTTGAATGTATCTTAAGATATAGGCCTACGAAGTAAATAAGTCAGTTTAAAATTTCTAACATTTTTAAGATGATGGAGAGAATTTATGTGTTCTAAAATCCCCTCATCTAATTTTCTTGCAGCCCTATTCCCTTATCCCTCTTTCCCTTTCTGTTTCCTCTCTTTCTCCCTGCTCCTTTGGTCCTGCCCTGGCTGGAGGCCCATCTAATTTTCCAGGTCTCTTTGAATGCAGGGCACAGTGTGTGGCCAGCCTTGCCCCGAGGGTCGCTTTGGAAAGAACTGTTCGCAAGAATGTCAGTGCCATAATGGAGGGACATGTGATGCTGCCACAGGCCAGTGTTATTGCAGTCCAGGATACACGGGGGAACGGTAAGGGACAGTCTTGTATTTCTCTGCCTGTTTGTAGTGGTGTGAAAGGAAATGTGGTAGGGTCCAGGAAGCACCTTCTATACCATGTGTCTGTGACCATTCTATAATATTCCAGAAGCATCTATAATGTGTCAGCTTGATAGATTCTATTCCAACTCAGTGCCAAGAAACTGAATCATAGACAGCAATGGTGACTTGAAGATACAGAGAAAGCATTAGATATAATAATATCAGCTATTCAGAACCCATGATGAGTGTGTCATTCTAAACAATTGAGTATTTAGGACAGCCACTTCAAGTACCCAAACTTTTTAGATTTTAAACATTTTTGGATAGATTTGTTTTAAAATGGGATGTGTACTTAAGTATCTTTAAAAAGTGTGTTGGGCATGAAGTTACCTTCACATGATTCAGTATTCTGTTAGGAATATCCTTCATTTTATTGTGTGGTAGTGATGGAGTAAGATCCGATGGGACTTGTACGGGTCTCAGGTCCCGCATGAAATAAGAGCAAATGGCTGTGCTCATGTGGTGCTTACATCCTCTGTTTGTCATTTTTTGTATTAGATGGGAAAGTGTTACCCCAGAGGGCTGTGTTCCCCCTACATCTTCTAATTTGCTCGTCAATCTGTTATATCCTGGAAGGCTAGATAACCAAGCTCGTTGGATGTGTGTGTAAAATTACAGAAAAGAGGCTTGAGAGACAGAAGAGTTTAACAGTTAAAAACAAACATTTTTTTGGAACCTGTGCCCTTGGAAACATTCTCATCTATAATGTTCAAATAATAATTGTATTTTTCTCTAGAGTTGTTATAAGGATTAAAGTAGTTAGTACATTAAAGCATTCAGAACAGTGGTGAAACTTATAAATATTAGCTCTTATTATAGTTGAGTGATTTTTATGAAGTGTATAAATACTAGCGATTATCAACCTGAGTGATGTCTAGGAACTGTGTAAATATTAGCTAGCATTATTTTTTGGTAATATCTGTGATTCAAATTCCTTTAACCGTCTTCCCTATTTTTTTTATTTCTAAAATTCTGGTCTAATTTTATGATTTTTTTTTAAAGATTTTATTTTTTTCCTTTTTCTCCCCAAAGCCCCCCGGTACATAGTTGTATATTCTTCATTGTGGGTCCTTCTAGTTGTGGCATGTGGGATGCCACCTCAGCATGGTTTGAAGAGCAGTGCCGTGTCCGCGCCCAGGATTCGAACCAACGAAACACGGCCACCTGCAGCGGAGAACGCGAACTTAACCACTCGGCCACAGGGCCAGCCCCTAATTTTATGATTTTTAATAAGATACTGTAGGGTGGGGTTTTTTTCCTCCACTTAGACTCCACACTCTCTTGTTAAATTTATTTCTAAGTATTCTGTAATTTTTGAAAAATCTTTTTTCAGTTTCTAATTGGGTATTTGTGGATTAAGAAAAACTTGCTTTTGAATATTTCCTTTATTATTTAATCACACGACCAAACGTTTTAGTTAATTCTATTGTTATTTTTTAGCAAACCCTAAAGTTATTTCATTGTCTACAAATAAAGATATTTGTCTCTTCTCTTCAATATATTTAATGATTATTTCATTTTCTTGAATTGTTGCATTAATTTAAACTGCTAAAACAATGTTGACAAACAGAAGTAAAAGTGGGAATTCCTGCCTTGTTACTAATTTTATTGGAAATGGCTTCAGTATAGTTTCATTTTTTTTGGTTTTTAGTGAACTTTTTCATGCTTTAGTTTTTTTTTTTAATCTCTATTTTTATTAGGAACTTTTGTTAGTAGTATCTGTTTAATTTTATTAGAGGTTTTTTCATCTTTTGTTAATATAATTATGTATTTTTCTGTTAATTTTTTGATGTTAGGAATTATTGACACCTTTAGTACATGGTTTTTATGACGTGTAATTGGGCTATGCAGAAAGCTTTTGTGACCTCCATCCTGGTGTATGGTTGTATTTTGGGTAGATGAAGTTGTTAGATGAGCTCTGGATCCATGGCAATAACATCTTATTATAGATGAATCAGGAAAGGAGAGTCAGGAGACCAAGCAGAATCCTAAATAATAGTTTTGTGTAATATTTTAGGGCGCTGAAAATTTAAATATAAATTGTTTACTTGCCCTCCAGGGATTTAAGCCTCAAATTCGAGACGATGTGAAAACAACAAACATGTAAGGCAAGCCATGCTCATCTTAGAAAAGGAATAACAGCTAATTTTCAGGTGAATTTTAGATTTGAGGCAAAGAAGGCAAAAAGCCAGAGAAAGAGAAGGAAAGTGAAGAAGGAACTTGCTTCTTGAGTTGTTGTTCTTATAACTATTGTTTTTCTGATAAACTGATGGCATGATTCCTGTTTTCAGTTGTGCTATCCCCAGCTGGGTTCCAGAGTGAAGACATATACACGCACACAATGACAACAAGCACATTATCATTACGAAAGGGAAAAAATGATGGCTTTGGGGCAATTTGTGGCAGGGGGTGTGGGGAAAGCAGCCTCGGGGGCCTGGGGTCTCGCCATTGCCCTGTTCTGAGAAGTCAGCGTAACTTGATCACTGAGGTTAGGCCAGAGGGCTGCTGCCTGGAGGAGCAGGTACCACCACAGGCAGCTGCCAGCAAAGCATTCCCAGGATGTGGGGATGGCCCTCCCAGCCAGAGAGAAAACAGAACAAACGAAACAGGCACCTTGGAGGCAGGCAGAGCAACTCATGGGCTGCCCAAATAATAGGCTTTGAGGTTTGTGGAAAGGCTGAGAGGACATTGTGGTGAGGAAATGTAATGTGGCACAGCCAAGCAAGAGTAAAGAGAGAATGGTTTCCAGATCCTCACAAAAATTCTTCTGAAAGGGTTAAAAGAGTGTTCTTAATGCTAATGGTTTGTCGTGGAATCACTCAGGCCATTGGTGGCCTAGCTCGAGTCCATGCACCTGATTGGTGCTAACACCAAAGTTAACACTGTTAAGTGTTAGCTGGATGGGGAAATCTGTGAATCAATTGTGGATTCTGTTCAGGTGAAGCCCAGCACTATCCAGCCACACCTGGGTTCTGTGTTACCCTGAAAGTGAAGAAGAATGGGAGTGAAAGGACGTAAAGTCAGAAATTGTAGACAGGAACTGGGGGGATGTGGCCTTGGTCTTCAGTTGAGGAACCCTTTCCTGTATCCAGGACTGTAGAAGAGTTGGCTCTTTCCCAGCACTTTTTATATTTCCCCCAGAGCAGCGGTTCCAGATGTTAGAGAGGCAGGCAGCTGATCCATCGATTCCAGGTTGAATGAGGAATGTGACTCTTTCACACTAAATCATGGTTTGGCCCAATTATTCCAGTCCCTCTAGGGAGGGACATGCTCAAAAGGACAAGGCAAAAAGAGGGAACTGCCACCCCTTATACGCTAACTCACTTCTTTTTCCATAAGTTCTCAATGAGATTTAATTTAATAATTGAAATCGTATTAAAACAAGCCTGTAACCCTCATTGGTTTGAGAATTAGTGTCATTCAGGGTTTATCTCTACTTAATGCTTGCCCATTTTCCCCAGTTCCAGGGCATTACTCAAAAAAAAAAAAAAAATAGAAACTCCAAATTTCCATATTTCTGCTGTGGCCAGTATTTCTTGCTATGTCTTTATCTGCCTTCTCTCTTAAGAAAACGTATTTCCTTTTTTACTGATTCTTAAGATAGCTTTTCTTGTTCCATCTGGGACTATAAAAGCAACATTAAGGGCATAAAGTTCGTTGGGAAATGATGTTTATTTTGGATAAAGAGGCCGAAAGGGAGATAAGACTGATTAACAAAGACTTTTAATTCAGCAAATCAGGAAATTTTAAGCTACTTGGTGATTGTGTTTATTTTCAAGATGGAAAATGTCCCCTTCTAGAAAGGTATCCTACCATTTTGGCTTGGTAGATAGAAATAGACGTAACTATTGCTAACAGGATTCTCTTACAAGTGCAATATTGACAAAAAAGAAAGTGGGAATGTGAACCAAGCTTTACATAATGGCTACTTTACTAAGTAAAATTCAAATGGCTTTTTGCCATTTGTAATACAAACTGGTAGTATGTTTAATTATAGGTTAGAAAGGTAAATATGGGTCAGAACCAGCTATTATGGATTTTGTTTTCCCAAAGAAAAGGAAGTCTTTGCCAAGATAGGATAAAATATGCACACTGGTTCCCTGTCATTTGGTAGCAGACGCTTTTCCAGGCTTCCCATTTCTAGACTGCTCACCCACTTTTAGAGCTGTGCTTTTTACTAAGTTAAAATCATAGAGCCCAAAGCTTAACATTTGGGGCCATTTTAGTGATATTATTTTACCTTGTTTATCTTTTTCTTTTTGGTACTGACTTGCAAGGAAATCTGGATAGACAGGTTGTAAAGTGTCTTGCCAGCCTTTAGCAGAGCCACGATGAGGCCAGATTTATTGTACTTCAGCATTTCTTTCTCTAAAGTCTACATCTTTAAGGAATAGACTAAGTGACTTGGCTTATTAAAGCTTCTTGCAAGTTAAAAATAGAGTACCTTTTAAAAATACTGCGGTCTAAAAATAAGTATACTCATGTGTAGCTTTAAAGCACACATCTGATTTTATGCTAAATGTGAGTTCAGTTACTCCAGAACTTTTCTAATGGTTTGTTGAGCAATTGATTTGAAGACTCTGCCTATTAACAAACACACCTAAAGATGTGAAACCAAATTTGCAAGAGGCTCTCTTCCTTGTCTCTATCACATTCATACACTAGAGCCAGAGTTAACCAGAAAAGTTATCAAAGGATTCTCAAGATGTGTCCTCTACACCTAAACAGAATCCCGCCCAGCCCTAGTATTCTTAGTAGTCACACCCTGTCATTAAAGATATGCAAAGCCTTGTGGCAAATAATTGCTTTTCAGTCCCTTTGCTGTTGCTTTCAAATATGCTTGAATTTGTTATCATGCACTTGCTGCTTGCATTATACCGATCTGAAAAATGCAACGCTGACCTACATTTTTGACTCTGGGTCTGGCATGACTTGAGAGCCACATGGGAAGTGCCTGTTGAGACTCACAAAATGCTCTACTTGTGGTGAGCGCTCGGCTAGAGGAGACCCTGTCTCGTCTCCCTTGGCAGAAAGCACTCCTTCTGCTGCAGAAAGCCCCATTAAGTCACCTTGCCTGGTCGAGAAGAAACTTGGCTGGATGGAGAGCAAGTCATGCCTTCCATGAAGTGATGATAATTTTCTCTTCCCTATCACAATTCCCTCCAGCAACTCAGCTTCCCACCTGATCCAATTCACCCAGAGCGTGTCCTTCCTCTGGGACTGAGCTCTAATGTCATTTCTTAAAAGACAGTAAAGTGAGGGCTGGCCCCATGGCCGAGTGGTTAAGTTCGCGCGCTCCGCTGCAGGCGGCCCAGTGTTTCGCTGGTTCGAATCCTGGGCGTGGACATGGCACTGCTCATCAAGCCACACTGAGGCGGCATCCCACATGCCACAACTAGAAGGACCCACAACTCAGAATATACAACTATGTACTGGGGGGCTTTGGGGAGAAAAAGGAAAAAAATAAAATCTTAAAAAAAAAAAAGACAATAAAGTGAATTTTTGAGGACTGATATTCTTTCCTTGCCATTTGGCATCCCTTCTTCTCAACAGAGGACGATATCCCACTTCACAAAAATTTTGCATTAGAGAACTCCAAGCCTTCCTACAACCCGCTGGCAGGAGCTCCCCAGGTTGGAATCGAGGACACCTAATTTCAATCGCTCAGACATCCCTAAATCTAAGGAGGAGTTTTTTTATTCGTTACATAACTTTCTAAATGGGGAGCAATGATTACCATTCACCTTTGGAAAGAGCAGACGCATGGCTGAGATTAAAAATTAATGTCAATATGAAATCCAAGAGAATTAAAATTTAGTTTCAAATTTGCTACATACTTTTTCTCTTTGGAACAGGGAAAGAATATTTTTAAATTTCCCAATGATGGGCTGGAACTAACATTTGGACAATTTCTTTTCTCCCTTTCCTGATATCTACTAAAATGCTACATATGCTTTTGGCAAGCACTGGGTATAAAACATGCTCCATGTCTCAAGCTTATACTTTTATTTTGCTTTTGTTTTTATTTCTTTTACAGGTCGTATTGTTGTTACTACTAGCTGTAGCCAGTGTAATTCATCTTAATACTTTTCATGCCTCTGAAGGGATAATCACTAAATAAATATCAAATCCAAAAAGCAGTTTCAATTTATACATAACAAAGCCTATTTGAATTGACTATTTCTTTTCACATGGTACTAACTCATCCATCTTCCACTCCCACCTCCTGCTTGATAGATGCCAGGACGAGTGTCCTGTTGGCACATACGGAGTTCGCTGTGCTGAGACCTGCCAGTGTGTCAATGGAGGGAAATGTTACCATGTGAGTGGCTCATGCCTCTGTGAAGCAGGCTTTGCTGGTGAGCACTGCGAGGCGCGCCTGTGTCCAGAAGGGCTCTACGGCATCAAATGTGACAAGCGGTGCCCCTGCCACCTGGACAACACTCAGAGGTGAGGGTCGGCTGCCCTTGGAAGGAGGTGTCCTCTTAAAGTTTTAACCATCATGTCCCCTATTGGAAGCAGGGATTGTCAGACCTCGCCCCAAGACCATTCCTGCCTCTGGGTCATCCTGGGTAGGAACCACTAGGTAAACGCAAGACTTTTTCACTTGATGGGCGATGATCCAAGTCAGGAGTGCTAAAATTATTAGATGGTCATGGGTGGATATTAGATCCTATTCGCTACTACTGGCCACTGGCAAAAATTATGTTTGCTGAGGTTAGTAGAACACTTCCCTAAGAAAGGGATTCTCTGACATTCCCTTAGAAGCGAAGTTGCAATGAGAGACGGGTTAAGTCCAGTTTAGTATGTAAAAATATCACAAAATGATTCTCACTGCAACATCTTTTACTTGACAGCACATCTGTGTAGAGAGGAAGTATACCGGTGGAAGTTTTGTGAAAGTGCTTCACATGTGGCTGTCACATGTGAAATATGTTTTCAGAGTGGATTACTCTGCATAGAACTCACCAGGGTCTTTTAGCTCAAAAATCTCACAAAGAATTTAAGAACAGGAAACCATGATCCCACCCACCCTAGTATACCTTGTCTGCCCCTGAAAATATCTTTCCACCCCCTTTTTTCCTTTCCCTCCCCCAAGGACCAGATAAATATCACTTCGAATTCTGGGCTTCATTTGCAAACTGCTGGAAAAGTTGAATCTGACAAAAACGTCGTGCACTATATAGCAGCTCAGATGTTACGAGAATTACTTTTATTTGCATTCAGCACAGCTGTTATTTCATTTATGCCTCTGAAAGATAACTTGTGGCCATGTCAAATCTCAAATGTGCAAAAGTTAAAAGTAAACAGAAGCCTGTGGTTGGTGTCTTCTTTAAACCATTGTTAACGGGGAACAGAACAATGGGCTTTGCAATGTGTGTGTGTGCATGTGAGCGTGTGTGCACGTGCTGGAATACATTTTGGTGGGACACATGAAAGAAATGGATTCTTAATATGTCTCAAGCAACTTTGTAAGCTGTTTTAGTCAACTTTTGGTCTTCTTCTTTGGAAAATATTGCCACTCTTTACATGACAAGGTTAAATAAGCATCTGGGGAGTAAAACTGAATAATCTCTGTAGGATTTTGTTTGTTTTTCAACTCTCCAATGTTTAAGGAGTTGGCAGGAATGGGGACAAGTCACGAGTTTGGCCCTTCCTGCCATATAAGGCTTGTCCCAGCAAATGGTAAGCCGCGTGTAGTGGTAACTATGAACTTTCTAATACCACTGTGCTGTTTCATTTGGTGTAGACACATCCTGAAATCAAGTAGATTAATAAGGTTATACAAAGGAGCTCTGTTATGAGAAGAACTGGAGAAGCAGAGAAAATATTGGTTTTCTTAGAATTGGGGACCATGTTAATAGTGGCAAGGTGCAAGTGGACAGTTATTTGAGTGACATCAATACTGTGATAATTTTGACATAGGTCATGTGTACCTAAGCATGTATGCTTTAACAAAGAAGTACATGAAATTATTTGACAATCACGTAGATCAAAGAAACACAGAATCTATCTAATAATGTATGTCAAATAATCAGAAGATTAAAAAACAGTTAGCCTAAGTACTTCCCTAAATAATGAAAGCTGTTTTAAAAAGTTAGCTTTTACAAATTTCTGTTGAAACCAATTGAATGTTGATTATATGACTGTCTCGTTGAATTCACAGTTGGAGCCATCCATTTGATTCTTATATCTTGAACTTCCATGTAAAATTGTTGGAAACACACATTTCCTTTGAACTAAAAGACATAGAATGTTTGTATGAATTGAAAGTCTAGCTCATTCATTTTATCATTGAATCAAGCAAATGCAGCTTGCTATGACATAATTTATGATGTGTATTTATCCTGAAACCTTTATTATTAAAGAGATAACTAATGCAATGTAAACTAATAGGTAAATTGTGAGTTCTATGGATGTACATAATATCGACATATATTTCAGACATATATTTGGGTAGAGGTTCGTATTAGTTAGCTTTTGCTGTATAAAAAGAAAAAAATACCCCAAACTTAGTGGTATAAAACAGTAATTGTTTATTAGCTGAAGATATTTTGCTTTACTGTTTGGCCTGGGCTCAGCTTGGTGGTTCTTCTGCTGGTCTCCCTGTGTTCAGCTGGCAGATCAACTAGAGGCTGGCTGGTCTTAGAATTCCTCACTCACATGTCTAGCATTTGGCTGGATGATAGAGGAAACTGAGCTATACATGTCTCCAGCGTCTAGCAGGTTAACCTGGGCTTCTCTACATGGTGATTGGTTTCCAAATGCAGCAAGAGTCCCGGTGAGCTCCAACATGCAAACACTCTTCAAACCTTTGGTTATGTTGTGTTTGCTAATGTCTCTTTAGACAAAGCAGGTCACATAACCAAGTCTAGATTCGCACTCCACTTTTTGATGGGATGAGTTGCAAAGAATTTGTAGCCATTTTTATTTTGCAACCTATCATAGGGTCAAAATGAATTCAAATATATTTATAAATGATATTAGTATTTTAAAAACAGTGCTATTATAGAGTCTAAAGACGCTCTTTAGTCCACTGTGACCTGGACTTTTCAACTGAAAACTAACTTTTATGGCGGAAATAATTTTGAATGGTAAAATAAAATTCGAGATTTAGTAAGATTCCACATGGGATATGTATATTAGCTCTTGTTATTAAGGACATTTAATAGCTGTGGGCAATCAGGATGTGTCTATTTGCAAATGCCACCTAATTGTCATTACATCTGAGCATTAATAACGTCTAAGGATATGAATGAAGGGAAATTCAATGACTCATTCTATTTTAGCCAATATTGTATTGGACTCTTGTAATGATTTAACTCTTAAATTGAAATATGTACTAGAATATTTATATCTGGTTGTATGTGCATAAAATAATAGATATTCTTATATGTGTATAATCCTATTTTCATATGTACAAAGCAAGCCTCTTTAGAAAGAAAACAGGTAGGAGTGTATTACCCTTCAAGCTCCAATCTGCTGCTCTAACATTGACACGTAAATCTCATTACCAATTAAGCTGCCTGCATGAGAACCCATCAGATGCCTCCAAAGTGCTCTGGCTTCCTCCATCTAATTACAAATTGCTGAATACTAATTTTGGTGTCAATCAATCTGAGAACCAGTGTGCTGCACTAATTCTCACTAGGGGGCATTGAATATCAATCTCTCTGTCTGCCTCTAGCTTAGTTCAGTTCCCTGTCCCCAAATTGTCTGTTTTGTTTAACATTTATGTCTACACCACGAATATTACTTTCTACTTTTTAATGTAAAGTAATATTTTCTACTAAAAGATGTCCTTTTTTTAATAGTATGTTAAGATAAGGTAAACTACTTTACCCAATCCATCACTTGAAATATTTCTCTTCCTTTTCTCAAATGTAGGGCCTTCCTGAAGTAAATTTAAATTTGTCCTTGCTTTTTGCACAATACAGGCTTTTATTGGTCCTGCTAACCCTTTTATTTGTGCTAAATCCTAAATTTTAGCAATTGTTTTTATCTAGCCCTCCTAGCAAGCTGCTATCAAACTTCATTTTTCTTTAGTGTAAAAACAAATAAATAAATCTAGATTCAAGTTTGATTCTACCACTACCCGTGTGAGATGTCGAATAAATTACTTATTCTTTCTACGTCTCTGTTCCCTCATTTATGAAATGGGATCACCCCTGATGCTGAGCATGGCTGTAAGGGTTAAGTGAAATAAAGCACACGGATTGTTAGCACACGTTCAGTGCTCAGGAAATGCTAGCTGCTGATCTGTGCATTCACTTGCCATATCATCATAAACGTCACATGAGTGTTCCCTGCAATTAAGGGTGATTCCCTTTAAGCCATGACTTGGACATTTTAAAAATTAATTTCAGGGGGGAATGTTGCCTTTGTATGCAGTTATACAGATTATAATTTAACATCACTGGATGACTCTGAGATATCAGGGGGAAGCAAATTAATATGGGAAAGCAAGGTCCCTGATGTCAGACCCCACTGCACGTCAACTGTGAGGTTTTCACTTATTCACTCAGTCGCTATTTACTGTGGCCTCACACGTGCCAGGGACAGGTAACAAAACACACTCAACTCTTGCCCTCATGGAGCTTGAAGTCTAGAGGGAAAGGAAGACTTTAAAGTATTGTAAAAATAGACATAAGATTATAGGTTGTGATAAGTGAGATGAGGAGAGAGAGCAGGGTGCTATGAAAGAGAGTAATGGGTGAGACCTAATTTAAATGTGAGAGGTCTGCGAAGGCCCCTCTAAGGAAGATATTTAAGCTGAGACTGGCAGGCTAAGATGGAGAGAGCTAGGTAAAGAGTGGAGAAGCAGCATTCTAGGCATGTGGAATAGGCCATGTGAAGCCATCAGTAGAAAAAGCTCAATGCTTTGACAAACTGAAAGAACTCCATTGCAGTTGAGCAGAGTAAAAAGAGAGAATGTTGATGAAAGAAGCGGTTGGAAAGCAGGCAGTGGCCAGATGATGAGGGCAAGTGGGCTGCATTGAGGGTGAGCATATATCTGGTGTTACAGGGACTGTTTAGTTTAGGCCTATTGTCCTAGTATAATTATTAGTAACTCCCTCTCCACTCTTAAAAATGTCCTAGTTTAGACAATAAGTTATATCGTCTCTCTACCTAGATTAAACCGTATGGATTTTATTCTAAAGTCTTTGAAGAGTTTTAAGAAGAATGATAAGATCTACTTTTAGATGATGACACATGAGTGAATGCAGGGAGAAAAGTTAGAAAGCTATTCAGGAGCTTAGGAGATAGGTGACATTGGCTTGGAGTAGGGTGGTGACAATGAAAATGAAGAGATGTGGATTGATTCAAGACACATTTTGGAGTTAGGATTGTTAGGTCCTAGTGATGAAGTGGAGATGAGGGAGGAGTTAACAAGAATAACTCTGAAGTTTTTAGTTTAGACAACTGAGTCGCTGGTGGTGCCGTTACTTCAGTGGGACAATTGAGAGCCAACGGTGAGTGAGGAATGAAGAAAGGGAAGAACAAGGGGTCCATTTTTGACATGTGAAGTTTGAGATGCCGTGGAGATGCTAGGTGTCTGCCCAAGGATAAATAGATAAGTAGATCAAGTAGATCTAAGTAGATCTAAGACTCAAACCCTTGTCTTCTGAACCCAAACCTTCTATACCCAATAAACCATCTTAAATGTAGAGTTGTGCTTGGATATTTCTTCCTGCCATGTTTCCTGAGTAATGCTTGTAACCAATGCCAAGGCCTTTGCTTGTGGGCACTTAGTTGCAGCAGAGGCCTAAAAGTATGTTTAAATAAATTTTTGAAAACGAGTAACAAACTGTCCACCCATAGGCTTTTTCTTTAAAGAAAAAAAAAATGGTAGAAAATGAGATTATGGGGTGTGGTTGAGACCCTCAATTGACAGACCAGGACATCAGGCCCAGGGGGGTTATATGCATTCACTAAGGTTAACTAGACAGTGAGAAAGCTGGACTTATCTCCTCAGTCTTCATCCTCCCAGCTCACTGTTCTTTCAAGAGTAGAAAATCTATAAGCGGTCTTCTGATGAGAGATCATTTAGCAAACGTCTTATGCGACAGTAGATTTTATTGTTGGCTGTACTAAGGGGAGGCTTTTGTCTCCATCAGGGGAGGAAGTCCATCTTTAACAGTCTTCCAAATGTGAGCAGAGCTAGTTTGAGTATTAAGATTTTCCTTTGGTGAGAAGCACATGTGTTTTGAGGGCCACAGAGTGCCCTATTGTGTCAACTGCACTAACGCGTGCAGCTTAGCACAGCTGATGTGTCCATTTGCCATGGAGCGACAGCTGGCTGCCTGGCCATCAATGCGGCTGCTGTTTCAGGTAGAGACAGCTGCTCCACCACCAGGTATGGGGAGCTGAAAGGAACCGGCTGAAAAGGTCACTGCTTTTGAAGTTCCTTAGATATCACCCTGGTTGATTGATTTGGTATTTTCATTGGATGGAGTTCTTTAGATCTTCTCTTCTAGTTGATCTCTTATTGAATTAGTGCTTTCAATTTATGAAAATTGAAATGAGCTTCGGACAAAAGGACACAGTTGTAATAATCATCCTGCTAGAACATGATGCTGATTTCATGCAACATTTCTGTAGTACCAATCAGGTTTGGGCCAATTAATTAAATCATGCCAAGCCTGGGAATGGAGTTTAGGTGATCGTGCATGGAATTGCCCACACTTTTAGTGATCATGGCTAAAGCAACATTTGCACGGGCCTTGGGTGTCATGTTTACCCGAGAATGACTTGCTCCTTTCATCCACGTCTCTCAGCTGTCACCCCATGTCTGGAGAGTGTGCCTGCAAGCCGGGCTGGTCGGGACTCTACTGTAATGAGACGTGTTCTCCTGGATTCTATGGAGAAGCTTGCCAACAGATCTGCAGCTGCCAAAACGGGGCTGACTGTGACAGTGTGACTGGAAAGTGCACCTGTGCCCCAGGATTCAAAGTGAGTGGCTTGGGCTCTGGAAGAAGGAGACGAGAGGTACAATGGGGAGCATATTGATACCACGATTTATATGACCTTTTCTGAAGTACAAATGTGCTAAAATCAGTCACTTTGTTAACAGAGAATAAAGAGAAAAGTCATAATGAGAGATGTGAGTAATTACCTTAGAGTGATGACTTGGAAAGCTGGCAAAACTATAAATGTGGCATTAATATTTATTTAATTAATATATGTCATGAATATGATGTATTTTAATTATTTCTTACATAATTATTTTACTGTGTTTTATAGGCAACAAAAAAATTACTGTTCCAAGTAGGAAATGTATTATTGTCAACAATTTTTGTTTTAATTCCATGCAATTTGAAGGCACATAATATATCAAGTTAGCGTTTATTATGTATTTACATTCGATGGTTAGTAGTAAGTAAGTTTTTCGGCCCCTTTGAGAATGTACACCTTGCAGATATGCCTGTAAGCCAATAGAGCAGAATTTAGCCTAGTTTCTAGGATTTCTCAGCTACAGTTAGGAATCTTTGTTTTAAAGGAAGATGGGTTGTTCTTGAGTTATTTTCTTCCATTTTAAAGAGGAGCACATTAAACTATGAAGAATGTTGATGACTATTCCAGAGCACATAATGTAGAGCGAATGGGTCCTAAAGTCCCCGAGCTGAGAGGGTCTTTACTGGGTTTTCTAACCTGTGTTACAGTTCTTTGGTCAAGCCCTTGAATTAGCCTTGTCTTCAGAGTCTTCTGTTTTTAGAGACGGTGACCTCCAGGCACCTTTGGTAACTGACTTCTATGTTTAATGCTCACTGTCAGATAATGAATTGAATCACGCTTCTGGCTGAGTGTGTGTTCTGTTCTTTGCTTCATTCACTAATCATATTACATATTGTACAAGGAAGTCTATGAAGCATTGCAATTTAATGTATCGTTCATATTTATGTTTATTTATTGACTAATTTTAGAGCTATAGTTTATTGTTATGTATCTGCTTGTCTGAACAAGGACAAAGGGTTTTGTATTTGCTGCAAAGGAAACCTAATGAAGGCAGCAGGCTTTTTGGGTCTTTTTCAATCCTGTATCCTAGCAGGTAGCTAGCAGCTAGCATTGCCCTTGAATCTCTAAGATTTGTAGAGTGGTGATGTTATAGCAACTTTTTAAAATAGAGGGTGTTAAAATTAGAGAGGGAGTATAATTAGCATTGCCAAGATAGATTTTTGTTTGTTTGTGTTGGCCTTATTTCAGTTGGTAAAATTGCACATATTTCCCTATTTGTGCCTGTCTAGGGAATTGACTGCTCTACCCCTTGCCCTCTGGGGACCTATGGGATAAACTGTTCCTCTCTCTGCGGCTGTAAAAACGATGCTGTCTGCTCTCCTGTGGACGGGTCTTGTACTTGCAAGGCCGGTAAGTGGTTGAATGAGTCTTTTATCTGATCCTGGTCCTATTATCTCCTAAAGTCACAGGAAAGAAACCTTGACTGGGCTTCTAGCTCTAACTGAGCCAAAATTCAGTGCCTGAACTCAGCAAGCCCTCACCCAGGGTGAGCTCTCCTGCTCTTGCGAGTACAAGGGAGAGGCTCACATGAGGTGAGCTCTGAAGCTGATGCCAGCTCCAAAAGTCTGTGAGTCTCTGTGCTTTAGGGAGGAGTAAGCAGGCAGACATGTGTCCGTGCTCCTAAATTGGCCTAAGGTCATGACAAGAGCTGCAGCCAAGCACCAATTTTATGTGAGGGCCAGAATGCATTTATTTGTTGTTGCTGCTGCAGCCAGGACTCTGGCTACCACTGTTCATGGTTAATGGAGTTCTGCTTTAAAGACAGGATTGTTCTGTCAAACACAAACCTTCCTTCTCTCTCCCATATAAATATTTCACTTTCCCAACCTGAACAAAACTCAGCATTCGAAAGTGGTCATCACTATACATTCAAGGTGCCCCCATTCCAAAGCTCTTCCCCTAGTAGCCCAGTAGTGCCTCTCAGTGTTGGCATCCTTGTCCATCACACGGCACACACGGATGTTTGGGTGCTTCTATTCATTTCTGATGGAGGCTTTACATGAAAGAGCCAGTGCTGTGTGTTCTGGGGCTGGGGACACTGCTGTGCATCTCCAAGATGTTTCTAAAGGGAAAGGTGGCTGGGAAAGGCTCGGCAAACTGCCTGCAGCCTTTGTTTCCTCACGTGCTCTGGTGTTCTTGTCATGGCAGGCTGGCACGGGGTGGTCTGCTCCATCAGCTGTCCCAGTGGCACATGGGGCTTTGGCTGTAACTTAACATGCCAGTGCCTCAACGGTGGAGCCTGCAACACCCTGGATGGGACCTGCACGTGTGCACCTGGATGGCACGGGGAGAAATGTGAACTTCCCTGCCAGGTACGACCGAACCACTGCCCCAACTGGGAAGATCTGGGAGGAGCTGATGCCAGAGGGTTAGCTTATTTTTGCAGTTTTCCTGATTTAAAGTGTCTGAGTGTGAACCAAACCTCAGTAACTATTAGAAGAATCGGGGTGCTTGAACTCAAATCTGATATAGGATTGGAAATGGGGTAGATGTGGAAATTGTTTAGGTAGCTTTGTGAGAATCACTTCCTTCTTTTCCTTCATCTCTACCCCCACATCCCTCATTGCCTCCTCTATTTTCTTTGTTCTCATCCACCCATCTCTTTGTGGCAGCCAGTCAACAGCATTTGTCAAACACCCAGTGTATGCCTGTCAACTCTCCAAATATTGTGTTTCCATTATAATGGAAATCCTCCAGCCTTTGGGGTGGAGAGTGGCAGGGAATTGAAAGGGGGTGGGATGGTGTCATAGAAATGCTCATCAAGGGGGTGAAAGAAGCTTTGGAAACAGCCGGTCTTTTAATATAAATATCTCTAGAGTCACAAGAATCTCCAAAGATTTCCCTAGTTCTGTGCCGACTCCTTTCCCTTGACCTGCTTTGGAGATATTCGTCGTTATAAATCCCACACTGTGTCTCTCGCGGGCTGGCAGAGGGTGCAGAGGGGAAGTGCATTCTATAGTAACATGCGGATTTCTCTTTCTTCCTGAAGCTCTTGGCTGGTTTCTTTCCCTCTTTCCTTCACTCTTTCTTCCTATCACAATTCTTTTCTCCTGAGCCATTAAGCATTCTCTCAGTGGTGCGTGTTCTCTGCCTCCAGGAGACCATCTAATGACAAGATGACACTGTGACCCCCTGAACAGGGTCTTCCATGGAGGTTCTTTTCTCCCCAGGCTTCCTCTTCATTAAGTACAACCCATTTCCCAAGGCAGAGAGGATCTGCCCTGGGCTGGTCCGTGCCCTCCAAACCCCTAGGACAGAGTTAAATTAGTTTGCTGCCTCTCATCCACCAGTGAACAAATTATCAGTGCTCTGAGATGGGCGTGAAGATCCCCTTTCATTCCCAATGTGATTGTAGACCCAACAAAGCCTCTGGTACCATCTTGTCCTTTCTCTTATGTTAGATGCGTTAGGAAATCAGCAAAGACTGATGGTTTAGTGGCTCATATTGTAGCAAAGCTAATTCCTCTGCAACCCTATCAAACATTAGTGGGGCCTAAAAAATAGTTTGTTTATTTTATTTTAATAAGTTCTAGACAAATGATTATGCCATCTAACACCCACTACCTGTTTTATGCTGGTTCTCAGGTTCCTCCCTCACGGTAATTGTGCATGTCGTGTTTTTCTTAGTACGTGGGTGGTGTGGGAGGTTTGTAGTGCCCTCCCTCAGTTCATCAGGATCTGGCATGGAAGAGCAGGGCTTGTAAATGCAGAGCTTTCCATTCCTTTCCCACAAACTAAGTGATCACGAGACCATGAAGAGTTTCTTCTGCACTGGACCACCAAAACTGATGTGCAAGTGAAAACGTTAAAGTCTGAGAGGAGATGAGTGAGGAGGGGGTGCCAACTCGTACTCCAAGCTCTCTTAGGATCTTGAATCAGAACACTTCATGTTCACTAGACTTTATCGAAAGGAGGCTATTAGTTAAGAAAAGTAACAAAAGACATTCATTTTTCCTTATAGTTCCACATATCCCACTGGCAACTTCTGGAAACAAACTTAATTCAATTAGAGCTATAATACTTTTTAAATTTTGAGCTTCTCTATGTGGATCAGGGTCCACCCTTTCCAGTAAAGAATAGGATGCCTTGTAGGGAATATTGGACTAATTTATAAAAATCTTTGGGAGCAAAAGAAAATATTTTTTTATGAGTTGTGGCTTACGATAAGATAAAAAAGATTCTTTTAATTGGCATATTTGCCTATACACATCTCAACATATTGGCATAGTTGGTGTCACCATTTGTATGTCCCAACCATTATGTCAGACATAAACTAAGGTTTGAGAGATTTTAAAACACTGACCTCCTGGAGCCTACATTTGGGGGATGAGAAGACATGGGAAGAGGTGATTGTGGTGCATGTTGCTGAGAGGTGTTTGGGAGAGGAAGGGGACGTATCTGAGATGGCTGACTGTGGCCCTTTTTGTCCCCCATCATGGGATTTCCCATGCCCTCATTGCTGTCTTCCACGCAGGATGGCACGTATGGGCTGAACTGTGCCGAGCGCTGCGACTGCAGCCATGCAGATGGCTGCCACCCCACCACGGGCCATTGCCGCTGCCTTCCCGGATGGTCAGGTGAGAGCCAAGGACCACTGCTTGAAATGGGAAATGTGCCAGTTTATGCCTAGTGCTCTTTACTATTTCAAAGAAACACACGGGTCAACTTTTCAAAAAAATGAAACTACAGTAGTCTCCAGTAAGGTGACACATTTTTACCCAAGAAATGCTACTGCTGGGTCTAATTGATGTGTAGTCCAGGAGTGGCTGTCTGTTCAACCAGCCCGGGTGGTTCTCTTCAACCTTCCTGTAAGGTCCAACCACCAGAATTCAGACCAGCGAGAGGGGAAAAATGTGAATTTTGTGAAGAATTTAGCAAGACCTTTGTGGTATTTTTGAGCATTGAGGAAAGAATGATTGAAGTAAGCCATAAGAATCTAATTAAGTTCACCTCACTGAGGCAAAAATATGAAATGTTAATATTAATGTGGTTAATATGCAAATATTAAAATATTCTTTACTAGAAATAAAAAAGTTTTAAAACTTTATTTTTCTTATATTAGTGTTAATGATATCATAATATGATTATCAATTTTTCCAACCACAGGTGGAAGTTCCTTATTCATATGATTTCATGGTTTCAGCCAGGAAGTTTATCAAACTAGCAGTGGTCTTAGAAGAAGACCAATGTTTTGGCTCATGATGTACAGACTTGGGAGAGGCACCAAATGCCCAAGCAAATTGAGAGCTTGTTCTTTTTTTATACGCTAATCAAGCCTATCCTAAAAAGACAAAAACAGACAAAAAAATGGAATTTTAAAGACTTATTAAGAAAAATTACCAAAGGAAATGCAATATAAAAGTTGTTGAACATTGGGATGGATGAGCTGGATATATTGATGACCGTTTCCAGTGAAAGTAAAATAAAATGTTTGATTGCTGATATGCCAATTTAGAGTGAAAACTTGTTAAACTAAAGACTAGATTGGAGATAAATAACTGAACTAAAACTTTCTTTTAAAATTATCTTCTCATTTGAAGTCATTTGTGAATGTGTGCGTGTGTGTGTGTATTTATATATATTTATATATGTGTGTATTTATATATATATAGTAATTGTAGATAAATATATTTGTGTGTGTATATACATATAGAGAGAGAAGAGAGGGAAATTTGAAAGACAGAGCTATTTCCATATTGATTATTCAGTATCCTCGTAAACAGTTTTTAACTTGTCCTCTAAAGGAGAAATTGATAGTAACAAGCCAAGTATTCTCTTTAGTGATGGTTCATATTTTTAGAAGATGGATCTTTCAGAGGAGAATCTTATGTCTCCATACTAGAGATGTCACATTCAGGAAATCATGGAGTCAGAGTGATCTTACCTTTTAGAAAAAAATGCATACAAAGAAGACTCTAGGGAAATAATATTAAGTAATGCTTATTGAGAGCTTACTGCAGGCTCACAACAACTCTATGAGGTAGGAAATGTTATTTTCTCCTTTTTACAGATGAGGAAGCTGAGACCAAGAGAAGTTAAGTGTCTTGACCAAGGGTCCCAGAGTCAGTAAATGTGAGAAACAGGATTTGCAGCAAGGCTCTCCCAGCACGTAGCCAGCTCTCTTAATTGCTGCACCCAACTACCGTACACAGACTTATTCCAGGAAGTGCTGGGGGAGAGGGCAGTTATGCTGAGATTTATTTTCAGCATGGATGAAGACTTCTGAGAACTATATGGGAGGACCCTGGTGATGAGTGCTGATAACCAGTAATTTCTCTTTCTGTATATGAAATAGCTTTATTGAGATGTAATCGTATACCATAGAATTCACCTATTTAAAGCATAAAATTCATGGTTTTTGTATATTCAAAGAGTTGTACAACCATCACCACAGACAATTTTAGAAGATTTTCATCACCTCCTAAAGAAACCCCATTAGTACTCATTAGCAGTCATTCCCCATTTACCCCCAACTCACCAACCCTGTCTTCTCCCTTCTCCCCCTCCCGTAGGCAACCACTAATCTACTTTCTGTCTCTGTAGATTCGCCTATTCTGGACATTGTATCGATTCATACAATGTATGGTCTTTTGTGACTGGTTTCCTTCACTTAACATAGTGTTTTCAAGGTTCATCCATATTGGAGTATATATCAGTATGTCATTTCTTTTGACTGCCAAATAATATTCCCTTGTATGAATAGACCACATTTTATTATCCATTCATTAGTTGATAGAAATTTGGGTTGTTTCCACTTTTTGGCTGTTACTAATAATGCTGCTATGACCATTCTTGTACAAGTTTTTGTACGGATGTATATATGTTGGGTATATATATATTTAGGGGTGGAATTGCTAGGTCATAGGGTAATTTTTTAACCTTTTTAAGAATTAAAAAGAATTGCTAAACCGTTTTCCAAACTGGCTGCACTGTTTCATCTTCCCACCAGCAGTGTAGGAGGGTTCCAATTTTTCCATATCCATGCTATCGTTTGTTATTATCTGCCTTTTTGATTATAGTTATTTCTGTTGGTGGGAAATGGTATCTCATTGTGTTTTCACTTTGCACTTCCCCAATGAGTAATGGTGTTGAACATCTTTTCATGTGCTTATTGGCCGTCTGTACAACTTCTTTGGAGAAATATCTATGCAGATACTTTGCTTTTTTGTGTGTGTGGAAGATTAGCCCTGAGCTAACCTCTGTGCCAGTCTTCCTCCACTTTGTATGTGAGTCACCACCACAGCATGGCCAAAGATTGGTATAGGTTTATCCCTGGGATCCAAACCCATGAACCCAGGCCGCTGAAGTAGAGCATGCCGAATTTAGCCACTACACCATGGGGCTGGCCTTTTTGTTTATTTTTATTTATTTTTTATTTTATTTTATTTTTTTGAGGAAGATTAGTCCTGAGCTAACATCTGCAGCCAATACTCCTCTTTTTGCTGAGGAAGATTGGCCCTGAGCTAACATCTGTGCCCATCTTCCTCTATTTTATATATGGGATGCCTGCCACAGCATGGCTTGACAAGCAGTGCTGGGATCCATGCCTGGCATCCAAACCAGTGAACCCGGGTCACTAAAGTGGAGCATGCGAACTTAACCACTACGCTACCAGGCTGGCCCCCTCCTTTGCTTATTTTTTAATGGAGATATTTGTCTTTTTATTATTGAGTTGTAATAGTTCTTTTTATACTCTAGATATATGACCCTTATCAGATATACAACTTGCAAATATTTTGTCTCATTCTATGAGTTATTTTTTCACCTTTTGATGATGCCCTTTGCAGCAGAAACATTTTATAGTGATGAAGTCTAGTCTGTCTGTTTTTTCCTTTTGTTGCTTATGCTTTTGTCGTCAAATCTAAGACACCATTGCTTAATCCAAGATAAGAAAGATTTATGCCTATGTATCCTTTTAAAAGTTTGATAGTTTTCACTTTACATTTAGGTCTTTGATGCACTTTGAGTTCATTTTTATATGTGGCATAAAGTAAGTGTTCAACTTAATTCTTTTGCATGTGAATATCTAGGTGTCCCAGCACCATTTGTTGAAAAGGGTATTCTTTTCTCCATTGAATTGTCTTGACACCCTTGTTAAAAATCAATAGACCGTGAATGTGAGAGGGTTCATTTCTGGACTCTTATTTTTGTTCCATTGATAAATATGTCTATCCTTATGCCAGTACCATACTGTTTTGATTACTGTAACTATGTAGGAAGTTCTAAAATTGGGAAGTGTGAGTCCTCCAACTTTGGTCTTCTTTTTTAAGATTTTATTGGCTGTTCTGGGTCTCTTGAATTTCCGTATGAATTTTAGGGTCAGCATGCCAATTCCTTCAAAGAAACAAGGTAGGAATTTAATGATGATTGAATCTATAGATCAATGTGGGGAGTGTTGCCAACTTGACAATATTAATTCTTCAGATCCTCATCAGTAACCTCTTCAGTGATGTCTCTCCATCTTTTGAAATTTGTTGAGAGCATCTCTCACTTCTGACAGGAGTCAACTGAGACGAATTGCCATGTGCTTGATTCCTAGTGTCTGAGAGCTGCCTTGAGAAACAGAGCAAGGCGGTGTGATGGACTTTCTTTTCTGTCGATAGGAACTCCCCACAGACACAAGGACTTTCGAGCCCTCTAGTTTATCCTTTACTTGCAGAAACTGAGATAACTCTGACTTCAGATATGAAATTTTACTTTTCCATGTTTCTATTTGGCTCTCAGTTGCTAAATGTTAAAACTACATCACACCAAGGATTAAACCAGATTTTGTGACTTCACAAAGGTTCTTGAAGTTCTCCAATGGAGTGACCAGTGCTCAGTTCTCAATGACCGCAGTGAAGCAAAATAGCTTTTGTAATCTTCTGACAAATTCAGAACTTTCCTAACAGGCCGTATCGTTTGTTTTGACCAATACTCCACCAAATCTACTTTGGTCTTATGAATATAGAGGAAATATGAGGTGTTCCTGAACACACCAGTCACTGCTCAAGTATCCACCTGCTTTGATGATTTAGAACCAGCCTTTGAAAGACATACTCTAGTATACATGAGAAAAGAGGAGATATGATTTGGCTTGAAGCCAGCCAGAAAATATGTTAGTTGCATTCCACAGTCTGGGTCATGGGGTAAGACAAATTATCCCATCTGGCCTTAAACCTGTGGAACTCCTGCGGGAATGCAGTGGCTTTGTCACACAACATAATCTTGTAATCCTCTGTCCATCTGTGACTGGTTTGCTTCTCCAAAGGGGAGGAAGCTTTGCAGCTTCATGTTGCTCCATCACTTGTCGCCCACTGTCTCCTTTCTTCAATGGCTCCAATGTCTTGTTTCTCTGGGTCTTCTGTGTGGGCCGTTGGTCTGCAAGTGTCTAAGGCTGCTGTGAGATGTTTTTTCAGAGGCCATCCCCAACACTCACACTACCTCATAAGGACCTTTCTCAAGGGAAAGAAAGCTTTGCTTTTCTTTAGATGACAGGTTTGGGCTGAAGAAAGAACCGAAGCCCAGGGAAGCAAGTGATTCTGTTTCCTTCCTCCCTGTTGCTGAGATTGCTCTAGGTGAAATGTCAAGTGTCTCAGGACAGGGTAGCAGTGTGTGGGGTAACAGTGAGGCTTTTGTGAAGAAATCAGTGAAATCTAACACAGGGACCTGAGCTCTTCCCCCGACCAAGTCGAGGAGGTGGTGTAGAGGCATCCACAGTGCTCGGCCAAGGACACTGTGGGGAAAGGCTGAGCAGGTCCCCAGGTGTGGAGCCTGGGATAAAGGTCAGGAGAACCTTATCGCTCTTGACAGGAAACTGACACACCTGAACGGAGGCAGTCCTCTGCTAACGTGATACACCATGGAAGTAGGCTTGCTTTCTTACCATGGGCCTCATCTACCTCTCCTCATAACTTCACCTTCTTTTCTAATGTCTGACTGTCTTTTTCTCCTAAAAGAACTGAGACTGTTGTTTATTTCCTAATTGATAATCCCATTTTACCATAATAAAAAAATTCTTCAGAATGTACTACCATACAGATTAACCAACACTTAAGTTACATCTGATATCCCAGATGCTGTGTCCAAAAGAAATGTACCATTTTTCCAAAGAAAAGACATGCACATTTATCATAGAAATTATTTAAAACCTTAATTTGTTGACATTTTTAGCCAAAAGTCTACTTATCAGCAAGAGGCAGATTGCAGTAAAAAAAAAAAAAAAAATGGAGAAAAATGAAACACCTTCCAGGATATAGGCTGTGCCTGGGCTCCTTCTCCCACACCTCTGCTGAACACACACACACACACACACACACACACACACCACACACACACTGCTATAAAATGAGACTGGCTTTCAGAATCATTATTCTGAAATTCCAGATGTCAGTGAAATGTAATTAGTCGTGTGTGTGTGCATGTGCGTGTGTGTATTTCCAGAGTCCAGAGTGATATGCTTTATAAAGTATTTTCCAAACACAGTAGAAACATGCTGACTTGTCTGTCTTTCTTCTGCTCTGACTTCAGGCAGCCAGAACACCTCTTCACTGGGTGTCACAGCTAATCAAGATTCCATTCCAGCTGTGTGGGAACACATGCGGGCTCCAGCCTGGTTCCCAGCCCTGGCTAAGATCACTGTCACCTGGGAACTCTTTGAACTTGTACGTTCCCAGTCCCCACCTCACACCTCCCGAATGAGAATCTGGAGGGTGGGTAAGGAGGATGGAGCCACTGCCAGCCCATAAAGCACCTTTTGTACAAATTTGGAAAAGGTTTGGAAATCCCTCAGGATGTACTTGGCAAGTAGAGTGTGAACTGGATTTCTGCCCTGACTTAGCGCTTTGGTCAGGGGCTCTTGTATAGTGTACAACCTGCACAACCTTACTTGGTGGCCTTGTCTGTCATTTCAAAACTTTCCCCAGTGGCCCATGCAGCGGCAGTTACCAATCTGTAGACTGGCCTCAGCTATGCCTTGCTACTGTTGTTATTGAAGAGGTGGGGGTCTGGGGGAGGATTTCGGTGACAGAAGCCTCATCGCCAGTGGCAAAAGACTAGAGTATGCAGTCATACCAGAAAAAAAAGTTAAATGCTAAATTGAGAGAAAAGAGATTAGGACACTAAATCAACCTCCAGTAGTCTTGGGAAAGAGAGAGGGACTAGCAAGCCATGGTATAATGGTCAGGAGCGGAAAGAAGGGTAGGAAGAGAGGCGGGGTGCTTGTCTGAGCCCAGCCAAGAAGGGGGCGTTGGGAGAAGGAGAACCCAGAGTCAAGATTATGAGAAGAGGCAACTTCTCTTCGCAGCAAGCAGACCTCGGCCTGCAGTCGTTCCAGCCTCTCTCCAGGACAGCCCCCCTTGCTAAGTTTCCCCAAAACACCAGGTTTGACCAGCTGAGTGAATGGCTGCTTCAGGTACTGATCTGTCCCAAAGTGATCTCTCCCATAGCTTAGTGAGGCCCGAATTGTTGTAAGGGGAGACCCACCTTTCCTCGTCCAGTGACATGTAAGTGCAGCTTCAGTGCAAATGAGTTTTAATTATCGTGCATGCACCCAATCAGCCACAAGTGCAAATGACTCGCACACTGTCTGACCCTTTAGGGTACTAGGGAGCGGAGAGCATGTATGCACAGGCATATGTCTGCCTGGCAACAAGCTCATGGGGGAAAGGAGTTATATAAAAGTAGAAGATGGGATCCTTGAAGTGAGGGTGGAGAGAGGGCTTGCTCTCCCCAAAGAAAGGCTGCAGAAAAAGCCGCAGCTTCCAGATCTCCCAATCTGACTAGCAGTCTGACCTGCTTGCTTTTATCTAGGTCTGGACTAAGGCAGGCCATGCTCTCTGCTGTTTTGTCTTGCTGCTGCAAAGGCAGACATCTCTGATTTATGTGACATCAAGATGTTTTTTCTAACTTGGTTACCTATATAAAGCAGACCCTTTTTAATGGGTCTTTAAAATTCATAGTTTCCATAGAAAGATTTAATTTAACAACCATTTGCTGAGTGTCTCCAAGTTGTAGGCACCCATCATGCTTAGGTGCTGGGAACATGGAGATGAAGTGGCACCAGCTCCCGGCTGCAGAAGGAAGCTCTCATTCCCTCGTTCCCTCGTGGCAGACACTGTATGCGAGGTGGAGACACCAGGGAGTGACAACAGGATGCTGCCACTTTGTTGGCCGGAGGATTAGAAAAGCAGAAAAATCATTATGACTAAATGCTATAATTCCTCTGTCTTATAATCAGCAAGCCCAATAATAAACAAATGTCTCTCTTTGTTCTAATATATGTTTAATAGCTTGTTGCTCAGGAAGAAGGTGTTGATTCGAAATCATTTCCTTCATTCACTAACTCCCTAAATATTGCAATACTGGCATGAGGAATGTAAACAATTAAGCGAGACAAGAAGTTTGGGTTCTATCTCTGAGAGGGGAAATAATGACACCCCAGATGATTTATTTTCCGCATTCATGCAATCACAAATGCCTAGTGAATGTTGATTTCACATCGAGGCTGCTGGCAGACTGCATCAGGCATTAAATGCACGAACATTTCTTTAGAGCTGCTTAGCTGAAGTTTATCACGATCATTCAGCCATTGCCTAGCAACTTGTGAAGGCTATCAAAGAGCTCTTTGTCCTCGGTCCTGGCAAAAGCAGTCCCTCACAGATCTCCTTATCAGTGTCAGAGCATTTATGGGGGAAAAAATGCTTCTATTGAACTGGAGATTCCTGCAAATTTAGAGATACCCCCTTCCTATTTTGTCCTGTCTTCCAAATGTTTTAGGAAGTTGTTTCCTGAAGTAACTTGTATTAAAGACTTTATCTGTACCTTGGCAAATATTCCAAAAGAATTTCCTCAAGATATCCCATGATTCTATTGCTTTATAGTCTGGGCTAACGTTAAAATCACAGACCTTAGCTCATGAAAGTATATCTTATTCTCCAAAATAAGCGAGGCGCGCCTTTCCAACCCCTTAGCTGAGAAGGCTCCCGATTTTAAGTACACAAAATAGAAATAGGTTGGACTTCCTGGTTTGAGTGCATTTCTCAGCACTTCTTCAGGGACGTAAAGAATGATACAGTACTCGATTCAGTTGGAAAATTGTCCAAATATCATGTTGGAAAGAGGAACAGTGCTTATTGACTCATTCAACACATACTTGCTTAGCACCTCACTGTGCTAGGCACTGTAGTGACCAAAAACAGCACCATCTCTCCCTCATTCATAAATTACCCTGGGTGGAGTATGGAGGGGTGGATCTTTCGCTCGCATTCTCTCCTATGTTTCTCTGGACTTCGTCTTCCCCTGCATTCTCCTGCATTTCACTTGGGTAACCCAAAATAGCCACCTGATAGGTCTTTCTTCCAGGCTAATCATCATCAAACCATCATCTGCCCTCCCACAAAACACAAGTTCAGTTATGCCGCTTTCCTATTTAATTGTCTCTTTGGTCCCTGTTAACACCAGGAGGAAGCTCACACTCCACAGCGTGGCGTTCTTAGCTCTTCTCCACGTGACCACTGCCTGGCCGCGCTGATGCCTCTCCTCTTCCCAGCACCAGTTTCAGCTGTCTCTAACATTTGCGGTGGGCCTCTGAGCCTTGCACCCACCATGCTGTTAGCCTAGAACCCCCTCCACCTTCACAAGCTACTTCCTTCCCTAACCTGATCCCCAGACAGAGTTGGGTGTGCCTGCTCTGGGGCCATTATCACTCTGGAGTTGGAGATCTGTCTTAGGGAACTTCTCGCCAGCAAGCCAGCAGCTGCCAGACCCCTTGAATGCTTACTGAGTTGAATCCTCTTTTCTGTCTTTGACAAACAAGGAAACAAAAAGATGTCTTGTAGGACCCCGGCAAAGTTGGCAAAGCGTAGTATGAGATCAATGGAAATAATTAAGGAATAAAACACACAAACACACACAGCCAAAAAAAAAAAATGGTTGAAGCAAACTTACAATTCCCTATCCTGGGGAAAGTTTCACTGCGGGGTTGGTCTGACAGGGAGGTCATGTCGGTAGCCATATACCTAGTGTGACCTAGAGAAGCACTTACCCGGTTACCCCCTCGGTGAGTCTCACTACCTGAAATTCCACAATTAGAGATTTATTTCTTAGACCCTTGTGTTCTCTTAAAATATTAATATTCTCTAGAGAAGGTAACACCTCAGCAATAATAAATGTATCTTCTCCTGTCCTGACTATAAGATGAAGGGCAAGATAACAGGAGGGCACAGAGGTCTGAAGGGGAGGAGAAGCAATAGAAGAAATGGTGCAGCAGGAGGAAAAAATAGCTTCATACTTTTCCCTGGAGCGGTCCCCTGATTGAAACATACTTTATAGTTGTCTTCAAATGGATTAGGCATTAATGTCTGCAAAATGATGACTTATTTTTAGTGATGATAGAGAAAAGGAAAAGGGCTTGAATTTGTAGGGAGAGTTGGTGATGGAATTTTTATAATTTACTTTCCAAGGAAAGACTTCATTGCAATCCTAAAATAAAAGTTATTTAAAAGTAGGGTTCGTTCTGTTGACATATGCTTATGTGATTGGAGACAGAAGATGTGACACACGATCTCTAGAATTCCCTATGATTCTCTGGAAATGAGATGATAGGTAGAGCGTGTGAAACAAGCTTATGCAATGGAGCACCTTGCTTTACTGTGGGCCTTGTTACTTATATGAAAATTACCTCTGTAAAGTTGATTATGACTGATGGTTATGCTAACCAGCTGGACAAACTTATTAGGGAGGAGGAATCAGGTAGGAAATAAAGGATCACTTTATTCAGATTTGCCAATCTGCCTAGAGTCGTTTTTCTTAACATGCTCCAATTGAGAATGTGCTAAGTCATACATAAATCATGATCATCTATAATGTAAAAAAGCAGCACGTACTTTTGACCTAACGTGTACTCCATTCCATCTTGACTGCATTTATTAAGTGTAATATAAAGTAGAGATCTGGCAAGTAGCAGATAAACTAAATCACCCTAAATGGCTGCATCTCCTTCCTTCTCCAAGCTCCCACACCACAAAAAAGTGCCAAAAATCAGGATTTTCAGGATGATTTTCAGATTAACCGGGTAATTGCTCAGTTTCTACTTCTCCAAAATCCTAGCTGGGATTTGCCTAGATGGCTCCAGCCCCAAATGGCCAGGGTCGTCTGAATCTCTATGGAGCAGGTGTCCCCATTTTTGCTGCTGTGAAACAGGAGTCCTGGCTCTCTGCCAGAGCTGAGGACCTGAGTATTTCACATAGAGAGTGAAGCCCGTAGCAGGTTACCCTTGTTGGTACTTCCTTCAAATTCACAAAACAAACTTTAGGTTTGCAGCCTCCTTTCAAAGTGGTTTATTCCTCAGTACATTTGATGCTTTTGCCTGGTAGAGGTGTGAGTAAAAATGCCAGACGAGACTGTGGCTGGCGTATCACTTTTGGGGAGCATAAAATTTGCAATTCCATCTCAGTTTTTTAAAAGACATTTGGAAAAAATACCATATATTTGTGAACTCAAGGGGAAAAAAATATCATAATAGGCCAAAATTCCGTATTTTGTTCTATGGGGCACACTTAACCCCCAATTGGCTTATAAGAGGCCTGATCTCCTTTTTTAGCCAGCAGTCCAAGCAAAAATAATCGTCTATTGTGGGTTCAAGCTAGACACAATGAGGCCTGTGCGCTTTCATGCCTGCTTAACAAGTGGGCAACTTTAGAAGGAGAAAACAGGAGCAGTCCACAGCAGAGTTCTGGTTGAGCAGGAATGATTTCGTACATTTTAGAAACGTTCGTGTTATGGTTTGGGGCTGCTTCTGTGTTAAAGTTTGGGCCATGGTAACGTTTCTCCTAATCAGTTTAGAAGCAAAAACTGAGATATAAAACACGGCCCTCTCAGCCCCCTTGGTGCCGGATGGTGGTGGCGTTCCGGAATCCTGGAGTGTGTGCGTGCTTGTTCCTACGGCGTGTTCCCTTGGTCTGAGGCCAGCAGTCGCCAGTCCACTACTAATTATGACTCATTCTTATTGTCTCTCAATGCAAAGAGCATTTCTTTGAGTAGTGAAAAATTCTAACTTACAAGAAGGAGGCCCCTGTTGCATTTCAAATACAAGTTTATGAAAGAGACGTCCATTTACCTCAAATAAAACCTGGTTTTATTTTTACTTTTGCAACTTTGGGTTTTCTTTGTTTCCTTTAGGCATGGTTGTTCATTCACGACTGACTTGAAAGTTACTCTATTTCCAGATGAGAGTTAAACACCTACATGTTTCAGAATAATGAGTAAGCTTGGACAGCAGCAATACATAACATCCATTGTGATATTCTGCCTGTATCGGCCCAATGTCAGATCAAATTTTAAAGAGGAATTTGGTGGGAGAAGTTGGTGTATCTTTCTGTCCTGCACAATGTGTCGTCAGAATATTTTAAGACTGTTTATTTGCTTGCTCCAGGGGAGCGTTTTCTTCATGTAAAATAATTTAACCACCTTGAACTTCTCGTTATCTTTTTACACTTGATCGATTTCTCTATGAAAATAAAGAATGAGGAGAGGGGAGAAGTCTCTGAGGGCTAAGATGATACAGTATTTTTGATAAATTTTGCCTTTAATAGAGAGTGCCCTCGGGCTTCCCTTTTGCTCTCTCCTCCTAAAGTTGAAAAATCAGTACGACAGAAGTGTTTTGTTCTTTCTCTTTGGTGATGCTATAGAAAATAGTTCTGGGATTATTTTAATGTTATGATCATACATGATCACACAATATATGATGATCGATTGATGTGGATGATGTGGATGATGTGACAAGTAGATTTTAAACCTTGTACCATCCCTGCTGGTTGCTGCCCGTGATCACTCAGCTTGGACACCGTGACTTTAGTCCCTTCTCTGACCTAGCATCCCAGAGGCTCCCGCCATCACTGCCTCTCACTCAGCTTTGCCGTGTGCGTTGTTTCAGGTGTCCACTGTGACAGCGTGTGTGCTGAGGGACGCTGGGGACCCAACTGCTCCCTGCCCTGCTACTGTAAAAACGGGGCTTCGTGCTCCCCTGACGACGGCATCTGTGAGTGTGCACCAGGGTTCCGAGGCACCACTTGTCAGAGAAGTAAGTGACTCATTAGGTGACAATTTCTGCCTTCCCTTCTCAGGGTGCCATGTACAGAATTATCTCTGTCCCACCGCCAGTTCGTAGTGATGTTCTGTTGCAGACAAGGGCAGAGGAGAATGTAATAGGTCACCCTGTCTTATGCAGAGCTGTCCTCGATAACATTTCCCCAAGAGCTTTATTCTGTCCAACCTTCAGGACTAACCTAACAGATGGGGCTTTAGCCATTTCTTTTCAGAAATGATTTCTTTGCCTCATTGGCATCATCATCAGGATATGTTTCTTGATCCTGCCTTAAATCTTGCAAATGGTGTTCCAGAAATCCATTGACCTGTAAATATTTTATTCAGCAATTTTGGCATGGGTCTTACCTCAATTACCAGAAGTCAACATCAGCCAAACCTTGCGGCAAATCATACATCCTGCTAGTAGTCTCAAAGTCAGTGCTATGGGGAAAATAGAATTGCAGAGTTAAAAACGGGAGCTGTTAACATTGGTCAATAGAATTTTAAGTTAGGAAATGATTCATAAGATTTTACTATATCTTTTATAAATATAATCAAGAAAGGAATGTATGACTAACTATAAGATACATTATGCTAATTTTTTAATTACTTTTTTTCATGAAGAGCTCTATGGTCCTATTTTTAAATCCAAATAATGTCTTGGGAAGAACCTAATTATGTAGCATTTTGCTTATTCACTTTTCAATCACAATCATTAACCTGGACCATGTTGAGGAAGAAGAATCTTTTAATTCTGACTGTAGATCTATTTATTGCCAGCAATGACTCTTAAAGAATGAAGGATCAACATATGGCTTAAGAGTGTTTATTTGGGCCTTCTTAGAATTTAAAATTTTATTTCCTTCCTTCATTTATTTGTTCAACAAAAATTCTTTGGGGCTGGCCCAGTGACACAGCGGTTAAGTATGCATGTTTCGCTTCGGTGGCCCAGGGTTTGCCAGTTCGGATCCCAGGTGTGGACCTACCCACCACTTGTGAAACCATGCTGTGGCAGGCGTCCCACATATAAAGTGAGGAAGATAGGCATGGATGTTAGCTCAGGGCCAGTCTTCCTCAGCAAAAAAGAGGAGGATTGGCAGCAGATATTAGCTCAGGGCTAATCTTCCTCAAAAAAAAACAAAAAAAAATTTCTTCAAGTCCCTGCTCTATGCCAATCCTCCAGCCAATTAGGGCCATGAATGGATAAGCAAAGAGGACTAAGACATTTACCTGCTCTCAAGGAATTCAGAATTTAGTGGCTTATTTTCATTACGGTTGTCCCTCAATATCCTCAGGGGATTGTTTCCAAGATCCCTGCCCCCACCTAGATACATAAATCGGAAGATGCTCAAGTCCCTTATATAAAACGGCATAGTATTTGCATATAACCTATGCACATCCTCCTGTATACTTTAAATCACCTCTAGATTACTTATAATACCTAATACAATGTACATGCTATGTAAATAGGTGTTATACTGTATTATTTAGGGAATAATGACAAGAAAAAAAATCTGTACATATTCAGTACAGATGCACCAGTCATAGGCCTTTCCATCCACAGTTGCTTGAATCCGTGGGTGCAGAACCATGGATATGGAAGGCTGACTGTATTACAGGGTACCCTTACCCTTTTGGTGGTGGTTGTTTTATATTTGGAAAATTCTCAGTATCATGAAAAAAATTTTTTTACCCAAACTTGAACTAGATTCTGATGTGTAATATGAGAGAAACGTATCTCAAGAAAGATAATTGTCGATTTCCATTCTATTTTCAGTCTGTTCTCCTGGTTTTTATGGGCATCGCTGCAGCCAGACATGTCCGCAGTGTGTGCACAGCAGTGGGCCCTGCCACCACATCACGGGCCTGTGTGACTGCCTGCCTGGCTTCACAGGTGCCCTCTGCAATGAAGGTAAGGCACACACAAGTTTGGAGAGAGATGTGAAGATGAGCAGGCCCCATGGAGTCCATCCTCAGGCTTCCTGAAGGATACGTTTTCAGCTCTTAGCTCTTGATGCCTTCTGGTATGCTGTGTTCGCAACTTCCGTAAATATGACTTTGAGCTTTGGAAAAGCTGTCTTGCTACTCCAGCAAAATCTCTTTATTCTCTGAGCTGTTCTAAAATCTGTTTTAATTGGAAACAGCCTCCCATGAAAAATCAATATAAGGAAGAATTTTGACTCCCTGAGCAAGAAGCCGTGAAGTCAGATTTCTAGAAATGTGATGATGTCTCCTGGTTTGTGATGCCTTAATAAGGACCTTCGGCTTCATGCGTTTGTAAAAATGAGCCCATTCAGGACTAAGGATGCTGTTGAGTGGAGGCAGCTACTAAATGGGCAGCTGGGTTGATGACCTTTAAAGTCATTTCCTGTCCCAGGGGCCTAGAGTTTTATGAGATGAGATGTAATTGTGAGTTACTGACCTATAAATTATTCACAGTGTGTCCCAGTGGCAGATTTGGGAAAAACTGTGCAGGGATTTGTACCTGTACCAACAATGGAACCTGCAACCCTATTGACAGATCTTGTCAGTGTTACCCGGGGTGGATCGGCAGTGACTGCTCTCAGCGTAAGTCTTGTTTGAGAACAATGACCAACCATTTATGTTTGTTTTCAAATTCTTTAGGATTGGAGTATGAGTGTTTATATAATCAAGAAAGAATATATGAAAATTATAATACACATTACTTTAGTTTAACTGACTTTTTTCCCCATTAAGAGCTCTTGACAGTGGTCCTATATTTAAATCCAAATAGTGTCTTAGAAAGAAGGTAAATAGGTAGCATTTTGCTTATTCACTGTTCAATGATTCTTCATCTGTAAAGTAAGGGTATTGTGCTCAGAAAATCCATTCTTAGGTTCATACTGAACTTCAAGTGTCAGCTATTATCTTTTCTTTGCTCTTGGGCAAAAATGGTACATACAATTATGGGAGAATTTTTTTCATTTTTAAAATTACTTCAGATTTATTTATTGTCTTTGTTGGGCCACGTTTCCTTCTGGGTGACCGTATTGAAATTATAGGTGGTCCTCCTTTTAAGCAGTTATGTTCTTGAAGCATTAATATGAATAAGAAATATTTCTTTTTTTATAAATCAAGTCATTTTACCCCATAATCTTACATTATTTCACAGACACTTTATGTGAAGTTCTGATTGCTCTTCAATGGGCACTGATCCCTAATGATTTAATTTTATTATTTTCTCCCTCTTTCAATTAAGAGTTTTTATGAATAGATCAATTCGTACATACAACTGGGAACTTTAACGTTGAAAACAAGCCCCTAGTGACAACTCTGGAATAGAGCTACAAGTACAGGTTTTAGAGATCAAAGACATGAATTGCATGACCTTGGGTCCCTTGACCTCTCTTGAGTTGCATCATCTTGCCCATCTGATCTCTGCTCAAATGTCCGCTCCTCAGAGAGGCCTTTCCTAAAGGAGAAGTTCTCATCATTGTTGTCCCCCTCACCCTGTTTTATTTTTTCTTATAGTACTCACTGCCATTGTTTTCTAAGTTGGCTGTTTGGCTGGTTGGTTAATTGGTTTGCCTACCTCATCTACTAAAACAACAGCTTTCAGAGGGTTGTCTGGACCTTGTCTTGTCCTCTGCTATCTCTCCTGTTCCTCAAACAGAGCTGGGCACATAGATGCTGAATGTGCGTTTGTTAACTAAATCTGTAAACTGGAGATGATTTTTGCTCTGGCTGCCTCCCTCTGCAGTCTGTGAATGAATACGATGTCAATGATGGTTTCTGTTGCAGCCAGCATTGCCATCTGGGTTTTAGTCAGGTTTGGAGCAGTGTGCTTTCTTGGTCCTGATGCATCTCACATGCAAGGAGAAGTGGAAGAGTGGATGGAATTCTCTCTGCTAGATGCTGGCCTCAAGACCTAACAGAGCTCTCCATGCCTGCTCTGGTTTCAGCTTGTCCCCCTGCCCACTGGGGCCCAAACTGCATCCACACGTGCAACTGCCACAACGGGGCCTTCTGCAGTGCCTACGACGGGGAATGTAAATGCACTCCTGGCTGGACGGGGCTCTACTGTACTCAGAGTAAGTGACCGGCCTTCTGAGGCTCACCAAGGGGAGCCACACCCAACAGGAAACAGCCTCACCCTTTGTGTGCCCGAGCTGAGCTCACCAAGGGTTCCTGGCATTGGAGTGTTTTGTCTACCCAATGACTTCTAGACATCTAAATTTCTCTAAGCGGTTAAGAGCAGCCACATTCCAAGTTTCCTGTCTCTGTCATATCAGGACACTGAGGAGAACCAGTGCTATATGTGATGGTGTGCAGTTTCTTTCTCCACTCTCCTTTAACCAGACCCTATTTATTTGGGTCAAATTCCCTATCCTGCCTTCTAACTCTATGAACTTTAGGATAAGTGACAGTGATTAGAAAGGTGGTGAAGACAGCAGGCCTCGCAGCCTGACTTACTTCGTGATCTTGGAAAAGACGGAGTTCAGTGGTTCTCAAACTTTAGCGAGCTGCAGAATCACCCGAGGGCTCGGTACACACAGACTGCTGGCCCCACTCCCAGCATGTGTGATTCAGTAGGTCTGGGACGCGACCCGAGAATTCACATTTCTAGCGACTTCCCAGGTGGTGATGCCAGTCTGGGACTATGTTTTAGAAACCACTGTTCTGGTTCTTCTTTCCATTTTGTATCCCACAGGGCCCTGACCATTTATTGTTCCGTGAGGGGTTTTTTTTTTTTTTTTTTAAGATTTTATTTCTTTCCTTTTTCTCCCCAAAGCCCCCCAGTACATAGTTGTATATTCTGAGTTGTGGGTCCTTCTAGTTGTGGCATGTGGGACGCCGCCTCAGCGTGGCTTGATGAGCGGTGCCATGTCCGCGCCCAGGATTCGAACCAATGAAACACTGGGCCACCTGCAGCAGAGCGCGCGAACTCAACCACTCGGCCACAGGGCCGGCGCCTGTTCCATGAGGTTTTTAGCATCATGGGATATAACGTGCAAAGTACTTCACAGCTCGGCACATTGGGTGAAAAAAAGACTATTTTCTGCCCTTTTGCCTTCAATTGAATAAGGAGACAAGACAGGAAAGCATATATTACAGTTACCGTTAATAATAATATATAATTTTAAATCACAGAAATGAGCTCAGGAGGAAAGATGGGTCAGAAATGAAGCAATTCTTGTTTAATACTAATTAGAGAACTTAATTAGAGAATAGGCTGAATAAGTCTTTGGAACTTTCTAGAAGGGTGTATACACTTTGAGCCATGATTTGAAAGGGAGATTTAGCAAGAAGGGAGATTATCCCAAGCATATTCTGCTGAGATTTTATATATATATATATATATATATATATATTTAAAGGTTTTGAGCTCCTCATAGAAAAGCATTTATAGGTTATTATTTATAATTCCAAAATGAGGTCCTGCTTCAAACAGAAGACCTTTCTAAGTGGAAATAACACAATATAGTGGGAAGACCATGGGATCTGGAAGCAGACCTCCCTGTATTTATATTGTGGCCTTGCCATCCCGCCATTGGCTAGCTGTGTGACTTTGGGCAGTCGGGGCTCACTTTCCATCTATAGGATGGGTTTCGTGGCTGTTGTAAAGATTCAGTGAGAGGAAGTATGAAAAGCACCTGGCACAGCGTAGGTGCTGAATAAATACGTGGCAATGGTGGGTCACTGCATGCTGGCATCTGTGCTCTGCCTCTGTTTCTTGAAAGTTGGGCTTTCATTAAAGCCTCACTATAAGTAAAAGGGAAAATAAAAAGCACATGTGATACTTGGAAACAGCCATCGAACCTGCCTGTATTGAAGCTTTCGTTTTGCCAGAGAGCCCCGAAATGCTCCTGCAGGGCAGCTGCTGGCCGTGAAAGCCAACAGGCCTTGTGCATGTCCTCAGCCCAAGGGCCCTGGTGGTCGGGGTCTTGAAAGTTGTGCAGCAGTGTGAAGGCTCATCGCTTTTTAACAATGCACCTGTAAAGTGCAGGGTTTTTTAAGTTCAGCGTTCTACTACACATCTTTGGTGAAGGTGATGTTATCTAAGTAACAGATAACAGTGGACAGGGCTAGTAGCAGACTTGGAGACGTTCTGTACTATAAGTAACAGCATACAGGTAACAATATAGACTATTCATTCCAGTCCATGGAATTTGGGTCCAGGATTCTAGTAGCTGGGTGGAAGAAAGAAAGGAAATGCCCCATCCTTCTGCCTGGTTCAGGGGATGCTTTGTGAGAAGGCATTAGTCTTGCCTTTTAGGGCACCAGTAAGAGTTAAACTGCCAGGTATGGAACTGTGCTGCCTCTTGCTCCTGAATTACAACCTCCTGTGAGAGCCCCGTCTTGGGACTTCAAAAAGCCTTTGTGACAGACTGAGATCTGCATTATTGTCTTTATTCCCTCTAATGGCTCAGCATCCTTCAGGTTTAAACACAAAGATGTTGGAAGCACGAGCTGTGTCTCCCCTCAGCAGCCTCTTGACTTCACTGTCCTTTATCTGCACGCAGGATGTCCTTTGGGGTTTTATGGAAAGGACTGTGCGTTGATATGCCAGTGTCAAAATGGAGCTGACTGCGACCACATATCTGGGCAGTGTACCTGCCGTACCGGGTTCATGGGGAAGCACTGTGAACAAAGTGAGTATGAGAGCTTGACAACTTTAGGTGCTACTTTTTCCCCCTAGAACCCATTTTCCTAGATGGCTGAAAATATTAAGGCGGAACTTGCAAGTTTTAAGTTGTTTGAAGTGATGGCTGGTCATTTACCAGCACGGTTGACTTCCCTTGCCAGAGACCTGGCCACCTCGGGATGCTTGCTGGCTGTCTTTTCCCTCAAAATTCTTGAGTAACTCCTCAGTGCTCTGGGTGGAGGGGGTGTGGCTACAAGGATGAAGACAGAATTCAAGTTTTCCATCTGTTCATCCTGGCTCTCTCTTCCTCTCCTTCTTATTTTTGGAACATGGCTGCTTAAAGCTTTAAAAGAGCCAGTCAAGCTTTCTTCATGGCAGAGGCAGAGCCTGGGTCTCACACTGGAAGAGAGTGCATTTGGCGGGACCAGCTGGGTGTGTGGGAGGCAGAGGGGCTGGGAGCCCAGGCCAGCCCCACTGCGGGTGAGGGAACAAGTCCATGCAAACGTTGCCACCCCTCTAACAACCTTTTCTAGATAATGCTTTTACACGTTTCCACTGGCAACCTCTCACCTTAGTCTTAATAACCTTCAAGACAATATATTGCCTTAAAATTTTGTAAAACTCCCACTTGGGGAGAATGTGCTCTGTTGGAATTACCCATCCTTGATTTTCCATTTCCACCCCACCAGCTATGCATCTGCTCACAGGACTGTAAGAACATTAGTCTTAGACTGAATATTTCAAATTAGTTTATTGCTCCTTTCCTCTGTGATTTTCATTCAGTATTCAAGATGAATAAATAAGTCTTAGAGCTGTGTGGGGCTCACTCTCTTATCATAAATGGCAGGAAAAGGTGCCGGACATTCCCCGCTCTCCAGAGGGTACACTCTTGGAAAGGATGCAGCAAACATTAGATAGCTGTAGGAGTGATGTGACCTGGAAAGGTTGACCGGCATAGCAGGACTTTGGCAATAAAGCATCACTCTCCCCCCATCCCATCAGCATTTCAGAGCACCACTGGGCAGCCAGGTTGTCTCAATCTTATGTGCTAAACCCTAGAATCTTTTTGCATATCCATCCATCTAGGATATGTAAGAAGAATGACATCCAGGAATCAGCCTGGACAGAGATGGCCCAATTTTAGTTTTGCACTGCTAGTTCATTTAATCATGAAACAGATATTGAGTCTCACACTTGCAGGCACACCCTTTTGTGTATATAAATATTGTATATGCATTTACAAATGTCTAAACATATGTGCATATACATATATGCATAGAAACCAGGATAGGCTGTAAACTGACTTTCTCCTGAATGCTAGACTGGTTATGGTCTTATTAAATAAAAGCCTCTTAAGTGCTCCCGTGATTACTCTGAACATTGAATTAAAGTGTCCCTATTTTTGGAGACTTCTTGCAATGCTCATTTGTAAACAGAAACTCTGTTTCACAGAGAACTCTGATAATAATAGCACATTGCCCCCTGCTGCTCACTTTACAAAAAACAGCAGCATTTTGTCATGATGATTTTTAGATTTAACCTGCCTGTGCTATTCTTTGAAATTCATGCTCGACTCTTACTAAGATGACGTCATAAAATCCCACTATTTTAGTCTCTCAGCCTTCAACCTGCAAATCCAAATTTTGAGGAATACTGTGGTAAATGAAGTTCTTCCCAAGAAGATTAACAAAACTTGCCCCTTTTCTCTTCCCCTACTCCCAGCTGATCCAAGTCAGAATGTGCCTTCAGGAGGATCTCTGAGCCTACAGTAAAATAAGTATGTTCTCAAGGAGGCATCTCTAGCTTGCACTTTTCAGTCTAGTCCCCTTCCATCCCACACTTTGGCCTGGTGGAGTCGTCTCACACTGCCCTTAGTGATGATCTGCATCCGTTCCACTGGGTTTCCACAGACTCTCTGCAAGTCCGTCAGGAAGATGGGTACATAGAAGCTGAAAGTGTCAGGAGCTGTAATAAGGGGCTGATTCTCTAGCCCAGTGTCACCTGGCCTGTGAGTCTTACCTTGATTTGGGGAGTGCTGGCAAGCTCTAAGACACCCTGGGTGGCACAAGTCTGCCCAAACAGGGATCTCCTGAAAGGGCTAGCCTCGACGCACAGGATAATACAGTAAGAGACAGCCTTGCCCCAGATTCTCAAGGCTGGAGAGCTACAGTGGACTTTCCTCTCCTTCTCAGAGTGCCCTGCAGGAACATATGGCTACGGCTGTCGCCAGATATGTGACTGTCTGAACAACTCCACCTGCGACCACATAACTGGGACCTGTTATTGCAGCCCAGGTTGGAAGGGGGCACGCTGTGATCAAGGTAAGGATATGGGTAAATAACAACTACTACCTCTTATTGTATGACCACCACGTAGCACCCAACATTAAGTATTTTCACCTGTGTTATCTGATGTACTCCTCATCATGACTCTGCCAGGCGTAGCTGATTATTTATTTAGTTGCCAGATGGGTGCCTTATTGTTGCTGTCCTACAGATGAGGAAACTAAAGCTCAGAGAGGTTGAGTAATTTGCCCAAGGTTGTATAGCTAATATGTAGAATATGGGCTTTGATGCCAGGTTTTCCAAAGCTCATGAACTTTCCAGTATGCCTATAATTTTTTTCAGCTTTACTGAGGTATAATTAACCTATTAGAAGCAGCACACATGTATATAATTATCCTATAGATTTACACACACACTATACATATATATACACATACATATATACAACACATGTGCACAACAACAAAAAGTATACCATTTGATATAAAGTCTGATATATATATACACCCATGAAACCATCACCACAATGAAGGTAATGAATATATCCATCACTTCCAAAAGTTTCCTCATGAACCTCCCTGCCACCACTACCCCCTGGGCCCCAAGCAATCGCTGATCTGCTTTCTGTTGCTATAGATTAGTACATTTTTTAGGGTTTCGAATAAATGAAATCATGCTGTACACTTTTTTGTTTGATTTTGTTTACTTGCCGTCATTATTTTGAGATTAAACCATGTTGTTGTGTGTATCAGTAGTTCAGTTCTCTTTATTGCTGAGTAGTATTCCATTACATGGATATACTGTAATATGTTTGCCCATCCACCTGTTGATGGACGTTTGGATTGTTTCCACTTTTTGGCTCTTACAGATAAAGCTGCTGTGAACAATAGTGTATCAAGTCTTTGTATGGACATATGCTTTCATTTCTCTTGGGTAAATTCGTGGGGGTAGAATGATTACATCATATGGTAGGCGTATATTTAACTTTTTAAGAAACTTGTGCCCATGGGTTTAAACTAGGATGTGTATCACAGTCTCCTGGGAATATTTGACATGTACATATAGTCCCACTAGGCCACTTCTGATTCTGGGGTAGATGAGACCTTTGAGAAAGCGCTTCTGATGGTTCTGGGGCATGTGGTGCTTGTCAGTAGGTAATGAGCACATGGGGTAAGGGCTTTAGAAAATTCATAGTGTTGTAGGTGAAGTCATCTGAAACTGTAAATACGTAGGTACTCAGATTTCATTTTCTTTCATAAAATAACTTTTACATGCTCCTGATGTATGTTTGACTGTCATAACAATAGGATGTTATATTTCACAATCATTGTTATTACAATCACATTACTACAGATGCATTGTGACCACACTGCACTGGCCTTGGTGCTCTGCGTTTCAGGGCAGAGTGTCTTGTAAGAAAGTCTAGCATTTAACATCAGAAAGTCATAGGGACATTTGAGCCAGAAGCACCTTCACAGAAGCCAGTCTCCTCGTTTTCAGATGATGAAACTGCAGCCTAAGAGCTTAAGGGAAAGTTCAGAATATCTGGATCAATTTTTTTAGACTCCAGGTTTCTTGACTCTTAATCCATGTCTTATTGTCCTCACTCAAGGAACGTGAGGAAGAACTATAGAAAGCTGAATTTTGAGCTTTAGTAAGTTTTTAGGGTGATGTTAGCAAGTATTCTTGGGGCATTTCTATGATAGTTACTCTCTATCATGGAAAATAACTACATAGATCAATGTCTTCTGAGGTAAAAGGCCCATTTCGATTGGGATAAAGCAGATCCTGATCTTGGACTAGATTTATAATGGAGTTAATCTTGCTTGGAAGGAAAATTACTTTACTGTTACGAATGCTAAGAAAAGACATCAAATTAAGTCTGGTAGTTGAGACATTTAGGAGTTAGCTCTTTATAAGCTTAATGCTGTATAATGAATAAAGCACAATAAATATTAGATAAATTATTTCTCCTAATTAATTGCCAGTCTAAGTGTTTATCTGAAATATGTGAGAAGCTCCTAAAACCCACTGTTGAATCCTTGAGTTTAGGAGATCCTGTCTCTTTTGAGGCTTAGAGCAGCCTTTCTCTGGGCACAGACAAGCCAACAACATCTGAAAATGAGGAATGTTTGTTTTTCCTTCCTGCTCTGTTTCCAAATTAACAATTCATGAGCTGAAAATATCCAGGCGTTAGCACAGTTGGAGATTTTTGTAAATAGAGATCAAACATTTATCCAGCACATTGTCATCCTTACTCAAATCTTTTTCTCCTTTTTGTAGCTGGCGTTATAATAGTCGGAAATCTGAACAGCTTAAGCAGAACCAGTACGGCTCTTCCTGCTGATTCCTACCAGATCGGGGCCATTGCGGGCATCATCATTCTTGTCCTGGTTGTTCTCTTCCTACTGGCGTTGTTCATTATTTATAGACACAAGCAGAAGGGAAAGGAATCGAGCATGCCAGCAGTGACCTACACCCCTGCTATGAGGGTCATGAATGCAGACTATGCCATTTCAGGTAAGATGGGAGTCATTAGAAGCATTTTACTCCTTGAAAACTAAAGTTTCATCCTGGTTCTTTGAAACTGTGTGTTTGCCTGTGTTGTCTGTTGTTATTGTCCATTAGCCTTGAGAAAATTTTATGCTTGGAAAAGAGGTGTTTTGAGAGATGTGTTTTATATGTCCACAGTAGTAAAATCATCACTCTTGTATTCTATGAGCATTTTGAAATTAAATTTATTACTTGCTTACTTTAGACTTGGGGAATTTTGACCTGGAAGAAGCTATACTGGGCAGTGAGTCCCAATCTTTTGTTGTATGTGGGGGACAGGAGAGGAGGAGTGACCACAACTTTACCAATGTCATGGAGGACCAGGTCTTCTGTCTTTGGCTTTGAGTTCTTCCCACAATGCCTTGCAGCCTGTCCCTGGGCCCACACGAATCGTTAACTGCACAGAAACCAAGTTATATATGTTTTTGGTATTAGCAAGGACCAAGACAGTTCTTTAAGAAAATTCTTTTGAATCTTTCTGTCACAAATCCCCATAAAACTAAATTTTTAAGTAACACATTCAGTTACCAGAAGTAACCGCTTAAACTGAGCCATTTGGAAACTTGAAATATTTATTAATTTTTAGGCAGTTACTGAAGGATTTCAGCTGAACTTCGTGTTTATAAATGCACTGACTCTGGGGGAATACATAAAGTAGCTGATTTACTTAGTAGTGCATTGCTAGTGCAGAATAGTGTGTCAAGAACTTAAGTGTTTAAAAAAAGAGGAAAGTTACAGCAGAATTAGCTTCCAAACAATGTCTTCCCAGCTTGTACGAGCCTCAAAGCAGACAGCAGCTGTCTGTGGATACTTTCACGCTTTTCCAGGAGGCAGGTAGGAAGGCAGACACCTGCTGCTTCTAGAAGCTTTGCTGAATATGCTGGGCAGGAGAAAGTTGTGCCCAGTTTGTGATATGGAAGCAGTCCAGACATTTGTTGTTGCTATTTTGCCTCCCTTTTCTCCACACCGATTTAGGGGAGCCTGCCATCTCAACCCTTTCCTTCTCTTCCTGCAGAAACTCTTCCTCACAGCAGCAGTGGAAATGCTAACAGCCATTACTTCACCAATCCCAGCTACCACACGCTTACCCAGTGTGCCACATCCCCACACGTCAACAACAGGGACAGGATGACCATCGCAAAGGTGAGAGTCCTTGAAGGTGGTGGGCAGGGGAGAGAGGAAGGAACAAGCATGCACTGAGGGCTGCTGCTTGCTAAATGCTCTTCTAAGTACTTTATACCTACTGTCTCATTTATTCCTCTAAACAATCCTGCGGGTGCGTGTTAGGATCTCAAGTTTACTGACAAAAACCCTGAGCAGCGGGAAGTTTAAGTCACTTCCAAACATAGCTCCCCAGCTGGACAGTGAGGCAGCTGCGAGGAGAGTCAGGTCTCCCTGTGTCTGCGATTCGCGCTTTTCCATTTTCCATTGCACGTTTTTGGAAAAATGTTTCTAATATTGCATGAGGTTTTAAAATAATGTCTCACAGCAGACCCTTAGCAGACTTGATCCTGGGTAGAATGGCCCAGTTTGTCCTTTCTGACCACCTGTCTTCTAGTGCCCTTTCCTGGCCACCTGCACTTTCATAACAACAACTGCAATCAAATGAGTTTATTAAGGTTGAACCACATGAAACTGCATTTTTGTAGGTCAAAAATGATTGAATAGGAACTATGTGCCAAGCATTTCTAATCATTTTACAAATATAAACTGATTTAATGTTCACACCAATCCTGTGAATCAACAGTGATTATTATCCCCATTTTCTGGAAGCACAGAGAGGGTGGAGACCCAGGGCTGCTTGTTTGCTACCACGCAACTCACCCCAGGTCTCTTGCACAATGCTCTGAAATCCCAAACATTTCTCCCTTCCAGTTGCACCCAAATTATAGTTCCAATCTCCATTGTCTAATTCCAGCTCTCTATTAGAAGAAAACCAAGCTAATTAAATTAATTCAGTTGCAATTAAATTAATGTAGCTGGATTTTAATTATAGTGCCTCAGAGTTAAATAGAGCTTCGTGTTCTCCAGAGATTTTCGTATTCATCATTCCATTTGTTCTCATTCACACTCAGGGAGGGAGGCAAGGTAGATTATGTTCGCCTCATGTTTATAGCTGAGAAAACTGCTAAGACTCACTTGTGACTCACACGATATCATACAGTATTTGATGGGAGAGCTCAGACCGAGAATTTGGTTTTTCAGTTCAAAGTTCCGTGTATGTCAACCCACATGAGGTCTAATAGGCACAGAGTGACAAACTGAAATGAAGAAGGTGAAGCAATGGGGAGATCAGTTAGGGCCGACGGGTGTGTACTCCTGCTGCCCTCTAAGTCCCATCAGGTCAGAAGCGGTCACGTCTGCCCCTCAGCACAGCCTCATTTAAGAACCAGTCCTCGGTACATGCTGTGGGCGTGCTCTGCCCAGATCAGTAACACTGCGCTGTGCCACATTGTAATCTCTTTTTACATCTTTTATTGTTTATATTTATAACAGTCAAAGAATAACCAGCTATTCGTGAATCTGAAAAATGTGAATCCTGGGAAGAGAGGCCCTCTGGTGGACTGCACAGGCACACTGCCCGCAGACTGGAAACATGGCGGCTACCTCAATGAGTTCGGCAAGTTCTCCCAACCCCCAGCCTCAACAAGCACCTGTATGTTTCAGTCACTTCAGATAGTCATACATTTATGTCTGTCCCAAAGTGATCTATTGAGAACATGCATCATAAACCAAAATAATAGAATTATACCTAATACCTATATGGGGCGTATTTCTATCCTAAGTGCTTCATTTATTCAACAAACATTTATTGAGTTCCTACTGTGTGCCAGGAATTGATAAAAAAAGAAACGAGGATCTCTGCCTGCTTGTAGTTTATATGCCAACTCTGTATCTATTAATTTACTTACTTTTCTCACAAGTACCCTAATTGATAGGTGCTGCTATTATTATCATCATCTCCATGTTGCTCTTGAGAAATTCAGTCATAAATAGGTTAAGTAACTTGGGAAAAGTCTCAAAGCCTATTTAATGGTAGAGCTGGGATTTGAACCCAATCAGCTTAGTACTAGGTGTGTGCACCTGTTCTTGAGGCCCCCTTCCCCTTTTAGGTGACGAAATGGAGATATCAACAAGATTATAGTAAGTCAGTGGTTCTCAAATTTTTGGAATCAGAACCCTTTCACACACTCTTACAACTTATCAGGCTCCAAAGAGCTCCTGTTTCTGTGAGTTATATCTGTTGATATTTACCATATTGCAAATTAAAACTGAGAACATTTAATATAGTTATTAATTTATTTATAATAATCTCATTTCATGATACCATAAAATGCATTTTTATGAAAAATAACTATGTCTTCCAAAACAAAATCAGTGAGAGAGTGGCACTGTTTGACACCTTAATAAATCTCTTTAACATCTGGCTCGATGGAGGACAGTTAGATTTTCGTGTCTGCTTCTGCGTTCCATCAGTACTGATCTCACACTCGGTGTAGCTCCTGGAAAAGTCCCCCATACACTCGAGACAGAATGTGAGGGAAAAAGGCAAATAGTTGTCATTGTATCATTCTGAGAATAGTTTTGATCTCGTGGCCTTCCCTGGACCACACTTAAAGAGCTGCTGTCATACCCCATTGAGCATGCGCTGCTGTTTCCAAGCATGTGCACCTTATTCTCAGGGAGGAGGTGATGATATAGTAAGTAATATGTGTGTGGTGCCTTATGATAACAAACCCTTTCATATATATTTATTTGGTGGTAAGGTTGCCAGGAAGCTCCGTTAAATTTGAATTTCAGATAAGCAACGATTATTTTTAGTATAAATATATCCCAAATATTTCTTGGGGCATACTTATACTAAAAATTATTTGTTGTTTCTCTGCAATTCAAATTTAACTGGACTTCCTGTGTTTTTATTTGCTAAAGCTGGCATCCCTACTGGGTGGGCCCTTCCACGAATCTTGCTTTATAGAGGAATAATCTGGGAAGCTCACAGAGGTTAACTCTCTTGTCCAAGATTTCATAGAACGAAGGGGGTAAAGCTCCGTCTCAAAACTGGTTTTCTGACTGCAGGTCCTCTGATCCTTCTATGAACACCAAATATGTTACATCACCTGAGCCAGATATAGGAACCAATCCCTCTCTGACTATAGAAATGCAAATGTTTAAGTAGGAAAATGAGTAAAATTCTTAACTTTTGTCTGCATTCTACACCAACATTATCAATAAGATGTGTATTTCTAAACACTGTAAAATTATTTATATAGCAGATTTACAATATGCTTATTGGTGAAATCATTTAATGTTAAGGAGGGTTTTTAAAATCTACATTACATTAATAATTTATCTCAAAGCAGTACATGAAGTGATAGTTAGTAAACTACCACCTGGTACCAGTGAGGGAAAGGTTCTCCCATTCCCCCTTCATCTACTGCAATTTGTCCTGACTCCAGAGCACAGAGTTAGTGCAGTGGTCAGATATAAACTTCTCTGCTTCCTGTCTCAATTAGACCCAAGGGACTGATTGTTGGTAACAGAATCTTCATTGGAAATTCTGAATCTCCTTGGTTTGTTCCATTCCAAGAGTAATTCTGAATTTAATGTCCTTTTAAAGTGTTTGCACGGAAAATGTCTTCCCTTAGAAAGAATAGAGTAAGGCACTTATGGATGATGAAATGTGCAGGTGTTTTAAATGATGGAAAAGTTATGATGTTGTCTGAAAGAGTCCTCACTTTGACACAAAAGCCCTGAGATCAATTCCTGGTTCTGTTACATGACACTGAGCCAATCACCCTCTCAAGACTAATTTGTTCATCTGTAAAATAGGGATAAATATCATGTTCTGGCTCATTGTATGAATTAGATTAAACCAAGCATTTGAAAGCACCTGTCCAGGGATTGGAGCATATGGGAGTTTATGAGGAAACCCACCTACTCCCTTGTTAAAACTGCACCCCGATCTTCCAAGGCAGTGAAGATAGGATCTGGCAGGGGTGGCAGGTCTCACAGCCTCAACTCTTGTTCCCTAATTTACTTTCCATCCCATGCTGCTCCCCTCTTTAACCCCTTGAGGAAGGGTAGGCCATTGCACAGATAAGACAAATGGACATTTAACAAGACTTTGCTACAGTTTGGAGATGGCTGAGAGAATTTGGCAAAGAGTAACATAGACAGAGTTCCTTAATAGGACACTCTCAGAGGCCACAAGTCCTGCCCATCTTCATGGGGTCCCTTTACCAAGTCCAGGAATCCCCAAGACCACCCTCTGTTTTGACACCAACTGTAAGTTTGAGGGTCCCCAAGACCACCCTCAGGATCAATAATTTGCTAGAATGACTCACAGAGCTCACTGAAAGCTGTTATACTCATGGTTATAGTTTATCACAGCAAAAGGGTACAGATTGAAATCAGCCAAGGCAAGAGACACAGGGGACACAGGGAAGAGTTCAGGAATTTTCAAAACATGAAACTTCCAGTTGTCCTTTCCAGGTGGAATCATGGAAGGTGCTAACTTTTCCTGGCAACAATGTGTGGCAATACACGTAGAGTATTGCCAACCAGGGAAGCTCACCTCAGCCTGGGCATCTAGAGTTTTTATGAGGACTTAGTCACGTCGACATGGTTGACTGCCCGTGTGGTTGACCTTTAGTCTCCAGCCCATCTGGAGGTCCAGCTGATACCAAGTGGCCCAAACTCCCTCCCATAAATCACTTTGCTAGACTATCCAGTGTAGCTCTAGGCCCCCAGGTAAACAAAAACACTCCTATCAGGCATAGGACATTCCAAGGACTTGGAGCTCACCTCCCAAGAACCAAGGATGAAGGCCAGTCCTCTCTTTGGTAGGGTTAATTCTTTACTACACATCCTGATCCTGCCTCCCCGCATAACTCTGTGGTGCCTTTCCCACCAGATGGGAGCGTGGCTGGACTTCACCACCCAGACCCCAGAGAGTGTGCCTGAGAGAGGAAAACATTCCCATTTCCTGTCCCACGACGATTAGTATTAGACACACTGTCTCTCTTCGGGAGATCCTCCCACTTTCTCCACAAAAGTGTGTCCCTATGGGACATTGCCATCAGAACTTGAGTTCAACATCACTCTAAGAAATGCATTCACAGTGGCAGGGGAGTCATTTCCATACCATTTTGATATTTATTTGAATGGTCATCACAAGTCATTATTCTTTGTTTTTAACCTAAGTCCATAACATCCCTTTAAAAGATAATTGAAAAGGCCTTGGAATGTTTACAGATAGACTGAAGCTGAGGGTACTATGACACTTTAAGTGTCACAGTAACTGAAACACCATTCATTCATATGGTGCTTCAGAGTTTACAAAGCCTTTTCATAGGCTCTATTTCACTTGATCACAACATCCCTGTAAGGCTTGGAAGGCAGGTTTTGTTTTCCTCTTTTTAAGAATAAGAAAATTGACACTCAGAGAGTTGAATATCTTGCCCAAAGTCATGTGGCTGATAAATGATGAAATCTAAGTCCTTTGTCTCACTTCTGATCCTGACTGTGCCCTTTCTGCTGAGCAACCTGGAATCAAATGTCCTCATTGATCTGTGCCTCAGTTTCTGTCCCGTGTTGACCATCCTTTCCCAAAGTCACTGTAAATGATCAGGAGAAGGGTCAGAATGATACGTAGGTATCTTTAATTCTAAGCGCTGGGGACATCTGGTATGAGTGATCTGGTGTAAAGGTTTGCAAAGCAGCAACCTCGGCCTTTTCCTGCCCAGACAGTCTTCCTTCGTGACCTTGGCGCGTTGAGTGGGCTTTGTCTTCCTTTTAGTTCTTACTGGGTATTTTTTTCTGCATTTGTCACAGGTGCTTTTGGACTTGACAGAAGTTACATGGGAAAATCCTTGAAAGGTATGGTGTAAATTTGAGGAAGAAATACCTTTATCAGAATCGCTGTTTTTTAACAAAATTTGTTATGTCGGAGATGGAAATAATTTGTTAAATGAGCAAGAGTGGCACTGTAGAGAAAATGGGGAATTGCTAGTGTGGTAAATTACTCCAACAAATATACAAACATGTTTGACTGACATCAAGACAGTGGCCATAGGTGGATCTTGCTAGAGCATAGGTCTTGGAGAACAAAGGTTTCAGTTTGCTGGGGAAGCATTCATATTTCCTTTGAAAGAAACATGGCTTATGGGGAGAGAGAAATGTAAAAAAGGAAATAGCCAGGAAAGTGAGATGAGTCAGCATGGTTACATGCTCACTGTGGCCTGCTCCTCAGGAGGAATTTGAGAAATAATATCACATGCCCAGTGTCCAGGTTTCACAAGAAATCCCCACAGCACAAATGCCTTCTTCACCATAATAATAGAACCTTCTTGTGCTCCTGGGGCCAGCAACAGCTGGTTTCTTCTTGTTGTTGAGGGAGATTTGCCCTAAGCTAACATCTGTGCCAATCTTCCTCTGTTTTGTATGTACACTGTGCATGGCTTGATGAGCGGTCCATAGGTCCACACCTGGGATCTGAACCTGCCAACCCCGGGCCGCGGAAGCAGACCATGTGAAGTTAACGACTACACCACAGGGCCAGCCCAACAGCTGGTTTCTTGATCAAAGCTTTTGAGAATTCAGAAACTATTAGTAAAATAGAGTGGAATTAATTTTATTTGAGTGTGATTATCAAAATGAAATCAAATCCATGATGTTTATATTGGTACTCACCTTAGAGAGGAGCTAAAATTACTTTATAGATGGGTAATTTTATAGCAAATTCTCTCCGAAATAAGTTGAAAATGTATGGCATTATTCTTAGTGTATATAATTATAGAAAACTAGCTATGAAGAGAAAGAAGTAATCTGATCAAGTAAATTATTGCAGAAAAAATAAATGATATTGCCCATGAAATAGCATTTGCTTTTTTCCCCTATCTCTCCTCACAGACCTAGGAAAGAATTCTGAATATAATTCAAGTAGCTGCTCCCTAAGCAGTTCTGAAAACCCATATGCCACTATTAAAGACCCACCTGTACTTATTCCCAAAAACTCAGAGTGTGGTTATGTGGAGATGAAGTCACCAGCACGGAGAGATTCCCCATATGCGGAGATCAATAACTCAACTTCAGCTAACAAGAATGTCTATGAAGTTGGTAAGTTCTCCTAACCAAAGGAAGGACCTAGTGTATAGGAATGTTTTTTAAACAATTTTAAAATCTTTGAGAATATAATAATTTCAGTTCAAATAACCCTTATTGAAAATAACGGCCCGTATTTTAATGCAACCTGTGTTTACAGTGATCATGTTAGTTGGTGTCAAATGAATTTTTCAGGGAAAAGGCCATTTAAAAAATTTAAAGTAAGTTTTCCTTATCTCCCACCTGGTCATCCATCTTTTGTTTTGTAACCATAGTGAATATTTTAGCATGCTTGTGGATTAGCATATGTATCATATTAGCTAATATGTTGAATTAACCAAAACAAATGGTTCAAGTGCATTACGCAGATGTTCCCATTTCCTGGTTGCATTCATTTTACTAATAGGATGCTTTTAGCAGAATTGAAACATTTTACTTTTAAATTTGCCTAATATATCAGTAATATTCTCAGGTGTGAATCTGATACACTTAATAGGAATTCAATTAAAATTAGAGTTATTTTGATTACCCCTTATAAATACCATTTGGAAAAAGTTAAAACATACCAGAGCTATCATTGGCTATATATTTTAATTTTTCTTTCTATCTCTCAGTATTTATGGTTTAAACTTTAAAAACTTCTCTACTACTTGTAAATAAAGTGGTTAATTTAACTGTAGTAACTAGTAATTCATTTTATATCATAGACTTGTCACTGAAAAGATATACAACTATTTTTAAAGAATGAAGACAGCTTTTTTAAGTGGAAGGTATAGTGAACTAAATTTATTTTTGAAAAGTCGGTAACGATTCCCTTTTGAATTGTGGCATGAGCCCCCACTGTCAGATGGAAACTCAACTGAGAGCCTGAGTTCTGAGTCCTAAAGCTGTGAACTACTTACATATTTCCATGAATTGAGTTAACCTATAAGGTCCTCAGGCTTCTCACCTGTAGAGTAAGGGGTTTGGACTAGATTATCTCTAAGGTGTTTTTCAGACATTGATTCATATTCAGGGTTTCTGTATATTCCCTCGACGTCATCATCCCCACCATACAGTCATCTTTTTGTTCTGAACACCATTTGTGTATGTCAGTGGGTCTACCTACCTCTAGAATAGCCACCTATACGTGCTTATAAAAGGATCATTTGTTTTTAAAAATAATATTTCCTTACATTTTAAATAAAGCTCCTCTTATGTGTTTGATATTTGCAAGAAATGCCATGTGCTATTTTTTAAAAATTTTCTCTTGCTGATAAATTAATGTGTCCCTGGTTGTCACAGAACCTACAGTGAGTGTTGTCCAAGGAATATTCAGCAATAATGGGCATCTCACCCAGGATCCATACGACCTCCCAAAGAACAGTCACATCCCTTGCCACTATGACCTGCTGCCAGTCCGAGACAGTTCATCCTCCCCGAAGCGAGAGGATGGTGGCAGCAGCAGCAGCAGCAGCAGCAGTGAATGACACCAAAGGACCACTCGGTGGCTGCTGGAACCCTTTCCAGGACTGCAGTTCGGTTCTTCTCCATCCTCAAGTTTGCCACCTTATGTGAATGTTAATCTCCATGGTAGGCAATTGTCGGACGTGAAGCAGAAGGCTCAAAGCTGAGGCTGACTGACCGTAGGTCCTTTTTGTACAGGTGGCTCAGAAGGAGATATCAATGTGATTTCCCGTTCGTGTTAGTTTTAGAACTGCACCCATGAAGCATGACTTACTGTAAAATCTTGGCTAAAAGCATGAACTTGCAGAACTCCTTCAAAGATATGGGTTGCAGTGGACATTGATGTTATTGCTTGAAAAATTAAAATTTAAATATTTCTTTCTCATTGGCATTATAGAGCTGTACCTAGGATTGTGCAGTTTCCCATAAAATTTAGTGTAAATCACTAAACATGTAGAAGCAAAAGGGCATATTATGGAGTCCTTATTGTTTTCTTTTTTCAGTTGGACTCAGAATTGTAGGGCTAATATGAACCCAGGAGGAAAGATTCTGTCAAGTGGTATACCTGGATAGACTTTCAATGAACTCTAGAAGTGGATAGCAAATTTAAATATGAAAACTCTAGACTTTTTTTAGGATGAAGAAATGTACAATTAGAATTATTTTAGAAATACTAGAATTATTTCAGGAATCAATATACAGTGTGCCGGGCAGAGGTGATTCTTCTCTCTGTTTGACCCTTGACCTGCTTTAGATCCATGACACTATTCTGATCACTGTCCCCATCATAGACATTTACCACTTGAGATCCATAACATATCAATAATTATTTCATAAATATAGAAATGAAATAATTTTATTTTTGACAGACTGGATTGAATGAGTGCATAATGATTGGAAAAAGTTGTAAATTTTAAGTGTAAGAAGACACTTAAGTTTTGTAAACCATTAGCAATACATGCTGTAATTTAGAATTAGCAGATAGTTTTGATTAATTTTTCCCTAGAAGTGACTGAAATATTTTTGTGCATATTTGTGAAAGGGGCACTTTCCTTTTATTAATTGTTGATTTAGAGAAACTATGCTTAAGCTGGTCTTTTGCATTGCTAATATGACATGTACCCCATTTTTTCATTAATTTGTATTTCCATTTTTAAGTTGTATATTCTATGTTTTGTAGTGTTTGGATTGTTAATGAAAAAATTATATTATATGTTCACTGTTTCTTATATTATTGCCATTTATCTTTTAGCTTGATAAAAATGCATTGCTCTTTCTGAGGGAGGAGATGAAAATATATAAATCCAATCTATTAAAATTGGTCATTACTAAAATAGTACAGTAACCATAGGTGAATGGCTTATAACTGAAATAGAGAAGCTTTTTAATATTCCAAAATGGAGTTCCTTTTGATCTGTGGGTTCTGAGTCTCCATTAAACCGGGGGAGGGGAAGAAGGGAGCCATTGTTATTGAACGAGTACCACAGACAGATCTTACTAAAGACTTTCATTAGGGTGGTCATATAATTGATCATCCAAACTGGGACATTTTTGAGAGTAAATGAGAGCATTATTAATAATTATCCTACAATAGGCTTAAATTTGTACTGTTCCGGGCAAACCAGAATGGATGCTCATCCTGTGCATACTTATCACACAATAACATTTTTCACTCTAAGGTAGCTGTCTCAAGAGAATGCCAATATGACACAAGAGAGCCAGTCTCTCTTTGGCCTACCTGAGCAAGCTGAAGGACTGAAAGGCTGAATGAGGAAGCAACGTCATGACAGAAAACGGTGGGCGTCGATCTTTGAAAGACACGAAACCTTATGTGTTGTCTTGTCTCAGTGAGTCAATGAACAAATATGTATCATGCACCTGTTCTGCTAGTAGTATACGTGAGGCATTATCTCTGCCAGTTATTGACTTGGATATCCAGTGATTTCATGTCACACACCTGCACCTGTGATGACGGTTTGGTCAGGTGGATGATAGAGCAAACACACTTGGAGCATTCACTCCTTTGATGGCTATTTCTTTTTAGGGAACCCCAAAGTTAATTCAAGGAGATATGGAATTTCCTGGAACGCACATCAAGAACTACTGATTTATCCCAAAAATTAACCACTGGCTGACCCTTAACTCTAGGGGCTAGGCGTCCAATAGAGACACTTGTGGGTCAATAGCCACAGAGTCATTTTTGGTAAGAAAAAAGTAAGACATTTTTCCTCTACTTTTTTAAGGATCATCTCTTCAGAGCTCCATGGTGAGTTTGAATTTCCCCATTACTCCCTGGAGATACGTTAACAAAAAAAAAACACTTCTTTTTTTTCTTCATTCCACTTTTTTAAAAAAATGAAAGTTTCATGTACAAAGGTAACAGCAACTTAAGTAGAAAACCTGGGTGGCAAATGTGGCCTCTAGAGGGCACTGCCATCCCTTCCTGTGCGTTTTCTGACAAATCAATTGCTCAGAAGAGCTGCTGTCTTGAAACATTTGTACCTGACCTGATTCTTGCTTGTCAGTGTTCGCTCAGGACTTTTCAAATGTCAGAACACACATAGCACTTTGGATATTATAAAACTACATGTAATATTTGGATAATTGAGAAATCAAAACTTTGATATAGATTTGGGTAAAGAGAGAAATACTTTCATTGGAATGAGAATTAAAGAAAAGATAAAAAGACCTGACAAAATTTTCCCCCTGAAATTACCACCTTTTAGGACTTTTCCAGATTTATCAAATTTAATTGGATAGTGATGTCATTCTCCATACATAGTGAATCTGTTCTCATGACCTTTGAATTGATATTAATATGAGACCCTAAAAATAATTTCTTCCCTATATCCTATAGTAGTTAAAGCAGTGAGTGAGCTTGGTGACACCTAGCAAGAGCCATTCATGTAGGAATGTTAGCCAAACTATTATTCTTTTCCTAGAGGTTGATGTATCAGAAAATTTATAAACTGTTTGTATTTGTATATAAATACATCAAAACTGGCCCAAATGATATGCTTGCTTTAATATGGGGAATATGTTATTTGTAGTTAATTATGTGCTAAGGAATATTTCGTAATTATTTACAATGCTTGATGTAAATTCTCTCCCATGCTATAAGAGTAATGTTAACAGAGAGTTTGATATGTTTAGCATTATCTCTATGGAAAATTATATTCACCAATTTCAGGAAAGCCAACATAGAATTTTGTAATAGGACAGTTATAACCTGTCCCAACGAAGTCCATTAGCACAACAGCTCTATTGTGAGAAATGCAGAGAACTTTATGAAAATGTGGTCACCTTGCCTCCAAAGAGCCACGGTGGTAGTTGTCAATTATTGGGGATTTGTAAACCGTAAATATTGCGAAAGTTGCACAAGCGTGTCACAATATCATTTAGAATTCATGTCGATATTAGGAGTCCACTTACCACTGAAGATGAAATCATAACAAGCTAAGTTTTAAGGTTATGTTTTTTTTAAATAACAAATTTTCTATCTCTGGATAACATCTTTATTATTCAAACTAAACCTTTCAGAGATATTTTGGTCTTGAAGGCTTTATGTCATGGAAGTGTACATAGATATGCAAGCGTGAATTGTGTGGCATGGATGGGTGCTTGTTTTGTAACTAAAGATGTGCGGCAAACCGTCCTTTGAAGGTCCTCTTACTATTGGTGTCCTAACACTGGGCCTGCTTACTCAGTATTTAGTTCAGGCTTCATTTTGATATGCAAATCACAATATATATTTTTAAAAGGAAAAAATCAAAATACATTAGGATTTTCTTGATTGTAGCAAACAAAAAATGCTTTCAGTGTTAAAATATCTGTTTTCCAAAGATGATAAACTTTCATCAGTATAAGCCTACAACGTTGTCATTTATATCACCAAATGAGTTTATAGATTAATGCAATAAACTTTCTAGTAAAAAGCTTTGAAGTAGTGTTTATTTCTATGTCTGATTCTGTTGTTAATGAGAAGAAAAAAGTTATGATCCTATTGGAAAAATTAATGTTTTTTTATGTGTGGCCCTGTGGCACTTTATATATACATTTGAAAACAATTACATTTTATCATATTTAATTGCTCGTGTATCTGCTTTCCCTTCGGACTGCTTGTTCTTTTAAAGACAGAGGCAACTCTAAGGCTGATGGTCCCCCGTCCCATTAAATAATATAGAGTGTGTGGTGTCTATTATATAGACTGTGTTCTGTCTATTAATTCCGTCCGCCCCTTCAGCTGGCTGCCTAGCTGGTCTCAGCAGCAACCTCCACTAAATATTCCACAAAACAGAAAATATATTGCTGAACTAATGTTTGAGCCTTTCTATTTTCTAGGCTTCTACCTAGAAGCACATGCTAGTTTTGCTGTGGCTGCATCTTGGACATTAGGACAATTAGAAGAACAGACAAGAACACCGTCCTCTCTGAAGATCCAACTATGATCAGGGACTTGAAATATTTTTTCCCAAGGGTTTAGAATAGAACTTTAGATGCCATACTGAAATTAAAGTAAAGGATTCAGTGATTGTAGGCGAAAGCCAAAGTTTGTTGACACAGTAGTCGTTGCATATCACATGCAGGTTTGAAGGCTCAATGCTGGGTTCCATGTTTGAGTTCTACGAAGCACACTGCACACACAGGATTATGAGGAAAGCAGAGCTGGTGTGTGTCGTCAAGCTCCAATGTTTGGAGTCATGTTGTAAGACTGATTTTATAGTTAATGGAAAAGAGGTCATCTTTCTTATTACCTATTTTGTATAGATGCTGGAAACCTGACTTGACAGTAATATATTTTTATATTTAATAATTTAATCAATATTTCAACATGTGAATGTGAAGGAAAGCTGAATTGATTAAGTGTTTTGCTTCAGATTAAATATCTAAATCTTGTGTGTGACAAAAGAAGAGGATTTTGGTTCTTTCTGGGCCCTGATGTTTTGTATATTAGCAAGTTATCCAAAATTGAATGGAATTTAATAATTCGAGATAATAATACCTGAATTGTACACATCTAAACGTGCAAGAACGTTTTTGTTTTTCACACTTAGTATACTTTAAGGAGAAAATACAGAAGGAAAAATTGTTTTTTTAAAATCTTTTTAAAAATTTTATTTTATTTATTTATTTTAAAGATTGACACCTGAGCTAACATCTGTTGCCAATCTTTTTTCTTCTCTTCTTCTTCTTCTCCCCAAAGGCCTCCAGTACATAGTTGTATATTCTAGTTGTGAGTGCCTCTGATTGTGCTATGTGGGATGCCACCTCAGCATGGCCGGATGAACGGTGCCATGTCTGCTCCCAGGATCCAAACCAGTGAAACCCTGGGCTGCCGAAGTGAAGCATGCGAACTTAACCACTTGGCCATGTGATCGGCCCCAGAAAAAGCTGTTCTTAAAGAAAAGTAAAAATTTAAAAGGTGTACTTATGGTCTTGCTTATACATCCATGGGATTCTAGTTATTATCATTTAAAAAAATTTGCTATCATCTCCAAAAATATTGGGAGGATTTTTTAAAAATATATGCTTTGGGAACTAAGAAACTAGTACAGACTACTCTGTGTCAATGTGTTTGTCTAGAACATCTATTAGCTCTGGAGCCAGTGGTAAATAGAAATGAGTCAATGTAAAGCGAAGGTTGTGTTAGTTCGCATGCAACTTTTCTTAGGCAAAGAGAGCTAAAATAGTGGGAGTCGAATTATAGTCTTCAAGAGAATCTTGAAGAATCTAATCTTGGCTGCTGCTCAATCATCACTTCTTGAGGAAGGCCTTTCCGACCACCTGTGTGGGATAGCATCGTCATCCTATCTCCTGTTACCTCGCTTGATTGTCTCCTTGAGGCTTGGTATCTGAAGTTATATTATTCAGTCTTTTGGTTTATTCATTTATTGTTTATCTTTGCAACTAGAACATAAGTTCCATAAGGGCAAGATCTTTTCTATGTGGTTCACTGCTGTATCGCCAGAATACTCAATAGGATCTGGCACATGACAGGAGTTGAGTAAAGACTGATTGATTGATTGATTGATTGAATGAATGAATGAAATAATGGCTTCTGCTTACTTTGGCAATGCCAGGTTTGGCTTTGTTTTTCCTCAGCCTTCTTCTTAGGTGACTTAGAAATGTTGCTCCTTCTGTTCTATCCTACAATTGCCATAATTCACGATGAGAGCTGCAAGTTCAGGAAGCTCGTAACCTAAATGGATATAGAATAACAAGGGCCTGTCAGTCTCGCAAAATATTTTCTTCTTTTATTTCAAAGCTCAAGTCAGTTCTTTGATACTTTGCCCACAAATCTGAGAGCCCCAGCTCCAGAGGTTTTGAATGTCAAGAGTATTGCCGTTGTGTTTTTCAATAGATATTGCTAGGGAGTGCATTTTAGTTGGAAACGTTACACTCAGCATCTCCTACTCTTTGCTTCTATGAGTCCTATACTATAGCCAAGTTGTACTATTTGCTGGTCTTTATTCTCCCTCCAGCCCCCACCATCCTCTTCCCTGCACTTCCCCCATCTCTGCTTTTGTCCCTGTGGCTACCTCTGCAATATTTGTGCCAAGGTCACGCTTTCCACAGGCTGCTCTCAGGCAATGATTGAGTGTGGGAGGGAAACTGAGGAAAGCCCTTTTCTGAAAATGAGGGACTCTTTTGACAGGTGACTTTGGCTCAAAGGCTCCCATTGGCCCAAGCTAAACTTTCTTAGAACTGCACTTGCAATTGAAGACTCTTCCTTCTCTCTCTTCCTCACAGGACCAGACTTGCATCAGGCTAAAGAGAATATATGACCCAGGTGTACCTAGCTAAAAATATGCCTTGTGGAATCTGTTCTGTGGAAACATGTAGTCTGCTTTGTGGTGGCACACTGATTCTCTTACTTAAATCCACAGCTCTCTCCTTTCCTTAGTCTCAGCCTGGTGAGCACAGTGGTATACGGGTCAATGTTTAAAACCAGCAATCTGAAAAAATTGAAAGGCACTGATTTGTAGCGTTTTCCCGTTTCTGTGGTGTAATTATTCCCACCATGGCCAATTTGAAGCTACCAATATGACATCACTGAATGTGGAGTCAGGAAGAGATGCATGGTAACAGATGATTCTGTAGTATTTCTACAATATAGACACAATAGATGTAAATGACCTCAAGGGCATAACTAATAGTAAAAGGTAGCAAAATAACTAAAATTGCTGATTTTGAGTATTAATTAGCTTTTAAAATATAATATTAAATTTTAAGTTTATATGCTTTAATTTTAATAATTGTTGTGTTCAACAACTGGTTCACAAAATTCCCGAAAATTTAACAATGCTTCAATTGTGGCTGCAAATTTATTAAGTAAAAAAAAGTCCTGAATATTTTATTTGTATTGCAGGTAGATTTTATTTCTGGCAGAAAACAAACTGAGGTTAGTCACTTGACAAAGATAAGCTCAAAATACCCAAATGAAAGGCAGGATTTTTCTTATTTGCCTGAGATGTTGAAAGCGAACCTTGACAGGCTAAGCTGAGATGTTGATCTCCAGAAACATATTATTTAAAAGGTGGAGAAAAGGAGGGGAAAAAACTAGGAAAAATAAACAGAGCCTCAAAATATTGGTATTTTTCCCTCATAGAGAAAAGTGTTAAGGTGATTGCCAATGAATACCCTTAAACCTAGAATGAGAAATCATGTGGCCATATTAATTACGAGAAGATGCCTTTTGGTTCCTAAGAAAAGTGCCACGTCTCTTGGTAGGGCAACTGATTCTTCTATGAGCTCAGCACCTGGTAAATATAAAATAGTTTTCTGTTAATTGATTTTGAATGAATGAACAAATATAAGAACATTATATACTTCATTAAATGCTTTAGGCGCTTTTAAAGCAAAAGTCAGTATTAAATATCATAAATAGTAAAAAGCCACAGTGCCATTAAACAAAAGCTTAAAAACTAAGCATAATGCATTAAAACATGGTCATATAACTGTGTATTACATAATACGAGACAAATTTTCTTTTTGACTGTTACTGGTTTCTAAGGCAGACTGAGTTAAGCAAGACAGCATCTCTTAGAATAATCATGTCACCACCCAAGCGGATGACTTCAAGGAAAACATTTCCTTGGGTGTTTACATCCTGAGTTTTTCATTTTGTAAAAAACTAGACTTACCACTTTATAGTCAGAGCTCTTATAATATTAGAAATTAGTTCAGAGGCTAAGAGAAAACAAATTCTCCAAAGAAAGCCTTAGAGGAATCTGAGAAAACCAACAACTGCTCTGAGAAGCAGTGGCCTTTCATCCAATGACAGAGCTGGCTGGTGACCTCAGCTCTTAGGGGTGTGGTCAGCCCGTACCCAAATCCTCTGGTCGCGGTGGATTTCTTCTTGACATTTTTACTCACAGCTGTTCTAAGCATCTTGTTACTTAAAGCATGTGAAAGCGGAGAATGTTGCTTGTACATAGCCATTACTTTGTTGATTAGAATAGAAGGCCCGCAGCATTCCTCAGTAGAACTTAAAGATGTTGATTTGATTTCTCTCTCCTGGGCTATGGAGGATCATTTCACCCTTCCTTGAACCTCCTTCCCACTTTCCTCACATCCCACCACATACAGACCACACGATCTCTTCCAGGTAACATTGCCTTACGCTGCAAAGATCTTGCTATGATATTTAATGAATTCTGATCTCAATTTTCCGATTAGTCACAGTCATTATTTGTCTCCATCCTTCTATCTATGTATCTTAATATCTTCATTGTCTATTTTTGCAGTGCTGTAGAAGTGGTTTTTATTGTGACTACTTCAAATTCTTTCTAGGATTGAGAGGAATATACTCTAAATCAATATCATTTGATGATGATAGGAACAAAAAGGAATGTGGAGTTGGCAGGACTGGTGACAGATTTCCAGTTTGACACCTTGTATGATGTTGATCAGGGTAATTCATTTCACTTTGCTCGTTTATTCACCTGAAAAGATACTGACACTATTCTTCCTCATAGAAGTGGCATAACTTGTAAACTGTCTAATATTTGAAAACTCCGAATGAATGTGCTACGCACTGGAAAATAATGCAAAATAGCTTTAAGAGTTACTGAAATATTTTGTTGAAGCTTGAATTTACAAAAATTACTATTATAGAAGGATCAAGAAGGAAGACATAAATGTGATTTTCTAGAATTGACAAAATGACATAAAATAAGTTGCTGGGCTGACTACTTACTTGATAGATTCTTACAGGATGGAGTCATGGGTGTAACCATGGAAAGGGTAAATTAGTAGTCCCAAATCCGATTTAACCTGTTCGGCTCTAAAATGAACCTTCTGGGCAGCTCTGTTTAAATTACTTTACCTGCCACCACATAAGTGACATCTGGCGTTTCCAGCAGCTGAACACATCAGAGAAATAAAGATGGGGAAAAAATGTCCATGAGATAATTTCTGGAAAGGTCCTAACCTTTTTGGAAAAATGCTGCTATAAAAACAGCAAATATTTTTAATACAGGGATAAACTCGTGTAAGTAAAATATCATAATTTTTAGGAATTAAATTTTATTTTTTAGAGTAGTTTTAGGGTTACAGCAAATTGAGCAGAAAGCACAGATATCCCATATACCCCCTGACCTGGACATGTGCAACCTCCCGAATATTGACACCCTACATCAAAGTGGTATATTTTTACAATTGATGAACCTACATTGACACATCATTATGACCCAAAGCATATAGTTTACATTAGGGTTCATTCTTGGTGTTGACATTCTATGGGTTGTGACAAATGTATAGTGACACGTATTCACGGTTGTAGTATAGTACAGAATAGTTTCACTCTCCTAAAAAATCCTCTGTGCTCCACCTATTCATCCCTTCCTTTCCACTAATCCCTGGCAACCACTGATCCTTTTACTGTCTCCATAGTTTTGCCCTTTCCAGAATGTCATATAGTTGGAATCATACATTAGGTAGCCTTTTCAGATAGGCTTCTTTCACTTAGTAATATGCATTTAAGCTTCCTCCTTGTCTTTTCATGGTTGATAGCTCATTTCTTTTTGGAGCTGAATAAAATTCCATTGTCTGGATGGACCACAGTTTATCCATTCACCTGCTAACGGAGATCTTGGTTGCTTCCAAGTTTTGGCAGTTATGAACAAAGCTGCTATAAACATTTGTGTGCAGGTTTTTGTGCAGGCATAAGTTTTTAATTCATTTAGGTAAATGCCAAGGAGTGTGATTGCTGGATCGTGTGGCAAGTATGCTTAGTTTTGTAAGAAACTGCCAAACTGTCTTCCAAAGTGGCTGTGCCATTGTGCACTGTCACCAGCAATGAGCGAGAGTTCCTGTTATTCCACATCCTCTCCAGTGTTTAGTGTTGTCAGTGTTCCAGATTTTGGCCATTCTAATAGGTATGTGGTGATATCTACTTGTTTTAATTTGCAATTCCCTAATGACATGTGATGTTGAACATCTTTTTGTATGCTTATTTGCCATCCATTTATCTTCTTTGGTGAGGTATTTGTGAACATCTTTGGTCCATTTTTTAATCATTTCTTCATTTTCTTATTGTTGACTTTTAGAAATTCTTTCATATGTTTTGGATAACAGTCCTTTACCAGATGTATCTTTTACAAATATTTTCTTCCTGTCAGTGGCTTGTCTTCTCATTCTCTTGACATTGTTTTTCATAGAGCAGAAGTTTTTGATTTTGATGAACTCCAACTTACTAATTATTTCTTTCACAGATTGTACCTTGATGATCTATCTAAAAGTCATCATCATATCCTAGTCGTCTGGGTTTTCTCCTATGCTATCTTCTAGGAGTTTTATAGTTTTGCATTTTACACTTAGGTCTATGATCCATTTGAGTTAATTTTTATGAGGGGTGTAAGATCTTTGTCTAGATTCATTTTTCTTGCATATGGATGTCCAGTTGTTCCAGCAAGATTTGTTGAAAAGACTATCTTTGTTCCATTGTATTGCCTTTGCTCCTTTGTCAAAGATCAGTTGACTGTATTTATGTGGGTCATTTCTGAGCTCTCTATTCTGTTCCATTGGTCTATTTGTATCTTCTTTCACCAACTTTCTCCATTTCGTCTGTGGTTTAGTGTCTGACATTAATTTGGGGAAAATTCTCAGTCGTTATTTTTTAAATATTGTTTCTGTTCCTGTCTCTCTTTTTTTCCTTCTGCTTTCCCACTATATGTATCTTATACCTTTTGTAGATGCCCCTCAGTTCTTAGAAATTCTGTTTGCTCTGTCTTCTTTCTCCTTGTTTTTCAGTTTTAGAAGTTTCTATTGTCATATCCTCAAGCTCAGAGATTCTTTCCTCAGTCGTGTCCAGTCTACAACAAGCCTGTCAAATATATTCTTCATTTCTGTTACAGTGTTCTTGATCTCTAGCATTTCTTTTTTATTCTTTCTTAGAATTTCCATCTCTCTGCTTGCATTATCCACCTATTTTTGTGTGTTGTCTACTTTTCCATCAAATACCTTAGCATATTAGTCCTAACTCTTCAAAATTCCTGGTCTGATAATTCCAACATTTGTACCATATCTGACTCTGGTTATGATGCTTACTCAGTCTCTTCAAACTGTGTTTTTGCCTTTTACCATGCCTTATAGTTTTTTGTTGAAAGGCAAACATGATGTATTAGGTACAAGGACCTAGAGTAAATAGGCCTTTAGTGATGTAGTGGTGAGGTGTGGGAGGAAGGGAAGCATTCTCTGGTCCTGTGGTTGGTCTCAGCTTTTCTTGAGCCTGTGTTCTTGGGCTGTGAACTTCACAAGTGCTCCCCGATCCGTTTAGGTGGGACAGAATGGCTAGACCGGGCAGGAGTTGGGTATTTCCCTTGCCCCAGGTCAGTTAGGCTCTGATAAAAGCCCAGCAGGCTAGGCTCTGGTTAACTACTTTCCCCTGAGGTCAGGCCTTGTTAAGAAGAACAGAGCGCTCTGGCGTATTACAAAATGGTTCCTTTTCCCCTTGCCCTGCCAGAAGCACGAGAGGATTTGCTATTCACTCTGAGAACCTGGTTTGAGCTCCTGGAAGTAAAACTCACACAAACATGGGGACTCCCTATGACTGGGACCCCCTGGGGTTTTTACCTCTCAAACTTGTCCACAGTGAGCCTCCAGCAATTCATTAATCGCAGTTCCAGTTTTCCTACCTTGGCTCTAGTTCCTGCAGAGGTTTCTGCTCCAGTAAGTTATGATTCTCTATTCTCTGTCTCTCTCTTCAATTTTGGGAGCATTGGTTTGCCCTGCGATCTCAAATCTCTGATGGATCTAACAATTGTTGATTTTTCAGTTTGTTCAGCTTTTTACAGGTTGTTAGGACAGAGTGGAAACTTCTAAGCTGCTTGCATGCTGAACTGAAAACTGAAAGTCTGAAGTATCATTTTTATGTGAAGTAAATGATGACCTCCTAAACTTATGAGTATGAAACTACATTGCAGAATAAATGCCCAATTCTTTCTTTCTTCTTAAATATGCAAAAGACCCTTCTTCCTTGGCTCAGTATCACACTTGGGCCTACTTTGTGTTACTGAAAATTTTCAATGATTAGCATTTCAGATCTTTTAATAATAGAAGAAATATTCATTTTGAAAGTTTCATTTTTATCATTTCATTTAATGGTTTTCATATATATATATATGGTGCAGTGTGGAATATTGTACATTAAAAAAAAATGATCCTCACCCTTTGAAAGCATGTAGCCTAATTTGAATTCTCTTCCTTTTATGCAGCAACCACTCTTTCTGGTGTATGATGACAAAGTCAGGAGAAAAAGTATTAATGCCTTTCCTCAGTATCTGTTAGTCTCAGAATCCATGAAAATTTCTAAATTATTAAAATGCAGCTGTACATCCTAAGAATAAGATTCACAATATGTATTAAAATAGTTATTACAATAAATGGAAGCAGACATTCTTTCACTGCTTGAGTCAGACTGCTGCTTATTCACTCTAAAATTCATTCAAACTGCCCAACCCTATAGTTTTTTTGCTTTCTGTTTTTCTCATCCAAACATGTATGTAATAGTGGCTGAATCCTTTCCTGTCAAGACACGGCTAGGCAATAAATCACTTTCCATTTTAAGCGATAAGTGATTTCATTTATCTCTGATCAAAGTATCCAAATAGTTGCATAAATTGGTAAGACAAACCCAAGAGAAATAGGAATTGGATTCTGCTGTTAACCTTTTACTTCTTTGCAGTTATTTTCAGATACCTTTTTCAATGGTCTCATTACTTTTCAACACTTGCTATCAGAGAATGTGTTGCCCAGGTTCAGCATCACGTGTGATCTATCCTAAGTTTTTTTAAAAAAGTATTTCCATGGCTCAAATGAAAATAGAGTAGGGTCATTTATCACTTTTGAGAGCTAAAGATTTTTTCACAATCCTTCAGCACATCAATGAGATGGGGCTAGGCTTTTTCACAACTAGTCCACAGCTCAGAGCTTACATTGGAGTGTAAGGCATTATCATGTCCAACCAGATATAATGCCCCGTGGCTCTGCTATTTGTTTTTTCTTAGCATCGTAACGTTTCTGTGAGGCAGCCAATATGAAATACAGAAAGTCCAAGCTCATGATAACTTGGCAGTTACCACTGTGAAGATTTGAATTCTCCTAGATCAAAGCTTCAGTCAGAAACTAAATGGGTTGTACAAGAAGTGGAATTCTGTTCCAGTACAGACTCAGGAAGGAGTAGAAATCCTTCCAAGTGTGGAAAGAAGAATCTAAGTTCCTGCCATAGATTTGTATCCAATCAGAGGAGAAACAGCGTGGATAAATAACCCAATTTATAAAGGTGCCCCATGAACATCTGGTGAGTGCTCTCTAATTCAGCAAACATTCATATGTGTGGATGCTCAGATCAGAAGAGACTCAGAAAGGTAAACAGCAGTTTGCCTTGAGCCTTAGCTCAGTTCACTCTGGCTTAGCTACATCAGCTGTCTGAACTGGGATGGGTTATAAAGATACGGTTAGATCAGAAAAATTTCCTAGATGTCTGGTCTCATGATAGTTGCAAATTTTCTTTAACTTGAAAATGCAGTAAAAATGTTTTTTATTTTCTTAGTGACCCAAATGCTAATATAATTAATAATGCATCGTTTTATTGCACATAGTATATGGGGATTAATTTCAGATTTCATCAGGTGTAAACAAATGCACATTGCATGGCTTTTATATGTTGCAGATTTAACTATGAAAAATACTTAAGATGTTCCGGTAAGTAATCTTTTTTTCTCCCAAATTCTTTTTTTGCTTAATTGAGATATAATTGACATAGAACGTTATATTAGTTTCATGTATACAACATAATGATTTGATATTTGTATATATTGTGAAATGATCACCACAATAAGTCTAGTCAATATTCACTACGTTTTTTGTGTGTGTGTGATAAGAACTTTTAAGATCTACTCTCTTAACAACTTCCGAATATAGGATACGGTATTATTAACTATAGTTACCATGCTGTATATTACATCCCTAGGACTCATTTATTTTATAATTGCCATTTTGTGTCTTTTGACCCCCCTCATCCATTTCACCACCACCCCTCACACCTCCGGCAACCACCAATCTATTCTTTTTATCTATGAGTTTTTTTGTTTGGGGGGGTGGCGGGTGGATTTTTAGATTCTGCATATTGGTGAGATTATAAATATTTGTCTTTCTTTGTCTGAAATTTCATTTAGCATAATGTCTTCAAGGTCCATTCATGTTGCTGTAAATGGCAAGATTTCTTTCTTTTTTACGGCTGAGTAATATTCCATTGTGTATGTATGTATACACACATGTGTGTGTATATACCATATGTTCTTTATATATTCCTCCATCAGTGGGCACTTAGGTTGTTTCCATGTCTTGGCTACTGTGAATAATGCTGCAATGAACATGGGGGTGCAGATATCTTTTTGAATTAGTGTTTTTATTTCCTTTGGATAAATGCCCAGAAGTGGAATTACTGGATCATATGGTAGTTCTATTTTTAATTTTTTGAATAACCTCCTCCATACTGTTTTCCATAGTGGCTGCACCAATTTATATTCCCACTAATGTCGTATAAGGATTCCCTTTTCTTCACATCCTTGCCAACAGTTGTTATTTCTTGTCTTTATAATGGTAGCTATTCTGACAGGTGTGAGCTAATATCTCATTGTAGTTTTGATTTGCATTTCCCTGATGATTAGAGCTGTTAAGCACCTTTTTGTGTACCAGTTGTCCATCTGTATGTCTTCTTTGGAAAAATGTCTATTCAGATCCTTTGCCCGTTTTTTAATCAGATTGGTTTTTTGCTATTGAGTTGTATGAGTTATTTATATATTTTGGACATTAACTCCTTATCAAATATATGATTTTCAAATATTTTCTCCCATTCTGTTGGTTGCCTTTTCATTTTGTGGATGGTTTCCTTTGCTGTGCAGAAGCTTTTTAGTTTGATGGTGTCCCATTTGTTTATTTTTCCTTTTTTTGCCTTTGCTTTTGGTGTCAAATCCAAAAAATCTTTGCCAAGACTGATATCACAGAGCTTACTGGCTATGTTTACTTCTAGGAATGGTTCTAGGTCTTACATTCAAATCTTTAATCCATTTTGAGTGGATTTTTGTGTATGCTGTAAGACAGTGGTCCAGTTTCATTTTTCGTATGGTTATCCAGTTTTCCCAATACCATTTATTGAAGAAACTGTCTTTCTCCATTGTATGTTCTTGGTTGCTTTGTCATAAATTAACCATATATGCATGGGTTTACTTGTGGGCTGTCTTTTCTGTTCCGTTGATCTATGTGTCTGTTTTAATCCAGTACCATGCTGTTTTGAAAACTATAGCTTTGTAATATAGTTTGAAATTAGGGAGTGTGATGCCTCCAGCTTTGTTCTTCTTTCTCAATATTGCTTTGTGTATTCAGGGTCTTTTGTGCTTCCATATGAATTTTAGGATTGTTTGTTCTATTTCTGTGAAAAATGCCACTGGAATTTTGATAGGGATTACACTGAATCTGTAGATTGTTGAATCTAAAGAGTTTCTTAGATGTCTGGCTTTGTGATATTTGGGATTAAAGTTTTTGCATAGAATATAAATATTTTAACCACAACATAGAAGTAGCGATATGACTAACAAAAATAGATTAGTTGAATGAGAAGGAAAATGTGAGCATAACAAACTTAAGTTTATTGATTGGTGCATCTTCCACTGTAGGGGGGTGTTAAAAAGTTATTGTCTCTAGATTATAGCTCAAGAAAAGGATATTATAATATGTCAGTTAAAGATACAACTGAAAAGAACTAAAAATAATATAATGAGCAAAAATCAGATGGTGCAGTTGGGGGAATGCCTCATCTCAGTGGGAGTGAGAGGTAGTATGTTAGTTGTTCATTTTTCTGGTGGAAAGTTAATAGATGCTGCCTAAAGGTGACAAATCAAGGAATAAGGATTTAAGTAAATAATATCAAGTTATAAAGGTTACAACTCACTGGAAGAAAAAGCAAATTTCCAAATTATTAGAAGGAAAACAAAGACAAACAAAAGTAAGCAAACACATTCTGTAGAGGAACAGATTAAAACCTAATGAAGTATTAAAAATAGAAGGCATAAAACAAAATGGCAGAAAAAAGATGGAGGACATATGTCATATACAAATGTAAATAGTATAAAATATTTGTCACATAAAAAACTTTTAGTTTGTGCCGTTGAGTCAATTCCAACTCCTAGCCACCCTGTGTACAGCAGAGCAGAACCCTGCCCAGTCTTTTTATGCCATTGGCACTCTATTGGACAATGCTCTGCTGCTATTCAAAGGGTTTTCATGGCTGATTTTTTGGAAGTGGGTGGCCAGGTCCTTCTTCCTAGTCTGTCTTAGTCTGGAAGCTCCTCTGAAACCTGTCTGCCATGGGGATCCTGCTGGTATTTGAAATACAGGAGGCATAGCTTTCAGCTTCACAGCAACACACAGCTGCCATTGTATGACAACCAACAGACAGGTGGTGTGGTTCCCTGACCAAGAAATGAACCCAGGCCACAGCCATGAGAGTGCTGAATCCTAACCACTAGACCACCAAAAAAAATTTAGGACCAGATAAAAAATAAAATCTAATTATAATTTGATATACACAATATGCATTGACAATAAAGTGACCCCAAAATGTTACAAATAAAGGGATGAGCAAAATATACTAGGAAAATATTACAAAAATCAGAAATTTTGATATTGAAGTTAGAAAATGCTTAATTCAGGGTAGAAAGCATTAAATAAGACAAGAAAGAATTAATAACAATAAGTGCCTCAATAAACTATTAAAGCAAATATACCATCAGAATTCATAAATCAAAATGATAAGAAATACCAGAAGAAAAGGAGAGAAACACGGCAGTAGCAGGAGACTACTCTTCCAGTCAGTCATGGGACAGACCAAATCAAGAAATAGATAAGGATACAGAAGACCTGAAGAACTTAATGAAAAGATGCATTGAATGCTATACTCTAAAAGCAGAGAATACAACTTAAATTCTGCCCCTGTGATATTTTATGAAACTATTTACTATTATGCTACAAAATACCTTACAAAATATAAATGGCATGTATTCATATACTATAGACCGAATGTTTGCATCCCCCGAAAACTCATAAGTTGAAGGCCAAATCCCCAAAATGATGAGTGTCTGGAGGTGGGGCCTTTGGGAGGTAATTAAGTCATAAGAATGGAGACCTCATGAATGGGCTGAGTGCCCTCATAAGCAGAGACATGAGAGAGAGCACTCCCTCCACCGTGTGAGGATATACCAAGAAGGTGACCATCTGCAAACCAGAAGGGGGCTCTCACCAGGAACCGAATCAGTCAGTATTTAACTTTGGACTTCCAGCCTCCAGAACTATGAGAAATAAATTTACGTTGTTTAATCCACCCAGCCTATGGTATTTCTGTTATAGCAGCCAAGGCTGACAAAGACAACATATTTTTAAATGTTCAAATTTATGCATAATTTTTAAAAACACAAATTTAGACAAGATGCCATGTTTCATTTATCAGATTGGAAAAGGTCATCATGTTTAGTAGTACACAGCATTGTCAAAGATGGAAAAAGAGAATATTCGACACTATTGATGGAAGTAAAATTTAGCCACCTGAAAGAGAGGTTCAGAAATATCTTCCAAAATTTAAAAGTCCTGTTTCTTTTAACCTAAGAATTCTGTTATAGAAATTTAACATACAGTTATACTTAGATATGTGCCCAGAGAAATAAGTAGGATGTTAATTGAGGCTTTGTTTATAACAAAACAACTGGAAACCACCCAAATTTCCGTTCATAAGAGACCAGTTAAATAAATCTGACATATCCGTAAAAAGGAATGTCATGCCGTTTCTCGGAAGGAAGAGGTTGATCATAGGCTTATGTGAAAAACTTTGTAAAAAATACTGTTAAAGGAAAACAAGTAATGCCTAGAATAGGTTTTGTAACATGCCATCATGTTACAAACATTTGTATATGCACAGAAAACTTCTTGAAGGACATGCACACAAAAGCCAATCATGGTTGCTTCTGGCGAAAAGATTGGGAAGGACAGTTGTTTTTCGTTATATACACTTCCATACTGATTTTTGTTAACCATGTCCAAATATTAGGTTTGCCAATTTTAAAACAGAGTAGAAAATAATGAATGTGAGGAACATGAGGAGCTTATAGGCTAGTGGAGGAGACAAACATTTACTTCAAAGTTACAATGCAGTGTGAGAAATGATAAAATAGATTTGTGAGATGGAGCATAGAGGAAGCGCTTAACTGCAGTAGCTACCCGCTTATAAACGCAGGACAAAGTATTGCATAATGGCGCACCCTTTTCTTTTCTTCTTACACTGTTAGCATCTTATTTGGAGAATAGCCCTCATTTCCCAATTTGAAACATGGAATTCTGAAGTACCTAAAATGGCCAGATTCTCATGAACAAAGGAAGCAAATGCAAGCAAAACCCAAGAGGAATTGTTGCTAAATAGAATATATCATTCTCGCTGTGGGGAAGAATCATTCCTTAAAACAGTCATCTCTGATTATTTTTCCCCATTCTCTCCTTTTGTTTCTAATCGTCTTTCAGGCAGGGTTGAGAATCATGTTCTGGGCTACTGCTGCCAATAAATAAAGTGAAATATGTCCCATGAGGTTGGTTATAGACTGTGTTTGTATTTTAAGCAAATTTTCCCATCTAGGGTGATGGCCTGGTCCAAAGGCTCTATATTTTCTATGGCACTGGCTTTGCCTGCATGTGACACAATGGTGACAGTGCCATGGCAGTCAAGCTGAAGGCATTTGCACAGTGTGACATGCCTCTTGCTTTGTGCACTTCCAGGGGCTTTGATGATGTGATCAATTGTTAGAAACAAGGAGCCACTTCATCTGGACATGGACAAAAGCGGTGAATTACTGAAAAGCTTGAAGGAGTTAAGTTTCTCACAATAAATAAACAGCCTGGGAATCATTGGCAGCAGTATAATCCTTTAGAAACACATTGATCTTTGAGTTTCTGTTCATTGTCTGCTAGAGTTCACAATTCCATGCTTCTGGAAGGAAAAAAATGGAATGTTTAAATGTATGAAACATAATAGCTTATTATAAGGGTGAAAGTACTATGTGGGCCCCCAGTGGACAGATTTCACTTGAAAGTTTTGGAAATCTCATGTTGAACTGTGATGCCTTTAATTCTAAAATGTACTTCAACTCGAAAGTCACTGCATTTCTACATTGTCACAAAAAGATGCATGATTGGTTTTTATGTCTCTGAATGTCTCATTGCTCTTTTGTTTTCTTGCAGTCTAAGAAATATTTGAAAATAAATTTATTTTCTATATTTAGAGTTTATATCAATTGTTACTAAGAAAAATGATTCCATGAATTAATATAGTCAAAATGAATAGGAAAAAAATCCAACTATCTGTTAGATGAGTTCTCCCATGACCCCTTGAAGCTTTCTGGTTGGTAAAAGTGGAAAATAGCGACAGCAGGCAGTTCATGCAATGTTTCAGTATTATTTAACAGCCAGTTTGCAACAAAAGCCAAATGAAAAATAGAAATAAATAGCGATTTACAAATCATCTGAATGAATATCAGATTTATTTCAACGTGACATTCTATATTTCCAAAAAAGATTTTTCTCTTAAAATGAAGGTTATAAAATGACAATTAAACACAACTTAGAATTATTCATTATTCTATGCCTTAGCCCTGCCTTTGATCTTTTATACTACAATTTCTAATACTAGAAAGCTTCCATTTCAAACTGCAGCTCTTTCTGTATTCCATGGCAGATAGAATTTAGAAGGTGTTAAAAAACTAAGTTATTGGGGCTGGCTCTGTGGCCGAGTAGTTAAGTTTGCGCGCTCCGCTGCAGGCGGCCCAGTGTTTCATTGGTTCGGATCTTGGGCGTGAACATGGCACTGCTCATCAAACCACGCTGAGGCAGCGTCCCACATGCCACAACTAGAAGGACCCACAACTAAGAATATACAACTATGTACCGGGGGGCTTTGGGGAGAAAAAGGAAAAAATAAAATCTTAAAAAAAAAAACCAAGTTATTGTAACATTATTTTATCATCATTTCAACTACCTACTAAGAGCACATGCTATAATAGTACAAAGAATGTGACCCAACCTGTATTAAATAAAAATAAATTTTGACTTCATTCACATTAAGAATTTAGTTTAGGGTCAGCCCGGTGGCACAGCATTTAAGTTCACAAGTTCTGCTTCGGCGGCCAGGGGTTTGCTGGTTCGGATCATGGTTGGGGACATGGCACTGCTTGGCAAGCCATACTGTGGTAGGCGTCCCACGTATAAAAAAAAAGTAGAGGGAGATGGGTATGCATGTTAACTCAGGACCAGTCTTCCTCAGCAAAAAGAGGAGGATTGGCTGCAGTTAGCTCAGGGCTAATCTTCCTCAAAAAAAAAAAAAAAGAATTTAGTTTAATGCAATAATAGAACAGGTTCCTAATTTTAACCCTTCTTTCTATAAAAATGATTTTACACTGATGTTGAATTACTGTTTCATTTGAGAGAGTTTACTGATGCTGATTTTCCTCTCTCTGTGTTATATGCTTTGTGAATTCTCTGCAACCAATTAATGATCCAGATTGGCTTTCCCTTGCCAAGCTATGTGCTGATTCCAAGCTATGATGCTATGATGATGTTATGATGGCCTGTTGTCTTCATAAAATAAAAAATCATTTTAATATTGACTTCAGTAAGACAAATTGGCCCCTGATGATAACATCATGCTCTTCAAAGCCAAATGGAAATGAATTTCAGGTCATCTTCTGTTTGTGATTATCGGTGCTACTGCTCCTTCCTTTCTATTACTATAGGTAATAAGAGCTAAATATACTTTCCCTTAAATGTATCAAAGGTAATTTGATGGTTTACATCAAGTTTTTTGCCATGTTTCTTTGGTTTCTGTCCCTACCCAACCATTTATCTATGCTCTCTAACAAATGTTGAGCTCAAGATCACTTTCCTAACTTCTTGTTATAAGAACTCTGATCAGCTTTGCGTTCCTGATACTTAACCCAGTGCCTGGCCAGTAGTAGATGTTTATCTTGTAGCTACCAGTACACATGCCAGATGTTGTTTCAACCTCTACATATAGTAGCGCATTTAATATTCACAACAAGGATTATTAATGGTAAGAATTAGTATTATCCCCATTTTACAGATAATAAAACAGAGAGGTTAAACCACTTGTCCAAGTTTGTACAACTAGCAGGTGGAGGAGCCAGCCTCTAAACTCAGGCAGTCTGGCTGCAGATCCTGTGTTCTTAAACACTAAATTATGCATATCCAAGCAACATTGATTTCACAGAACCACCCAATTAGCTGAATACTTTCACAGATACCATGAGCAAAATGCTGAGGAGGGAAGAGGAAACTTGCTTGGCCAGTGAGATCTGATAACTCAACAGACGTGGCAGCTAGATCATGTTCTCACTCACCTTCTAATTTATTTTGTGCTAGTTTAAGTAAAATACCAAGGAAACGTTTCTTTTGTATGTATGTGAAATATTCTCAGTTTATTAATTCTCCTGGAATATCATATGCAATTTAGGTTTGCCATTTTCATCGTTTATTTCCCTTTAAATGAAAAATTCATTTTAATTAACACCCAGGTCACATCCTCTTCAGATGTTCTTCACAGCATTTCCATGAAATCATAAAGGTATATCCTTTCAATTGTTTTTTATTGATTCAAGAAACATTGATAGAATATGAAATAAAAATATCTTAGACTTGTATAACTCACTGAAGTTAATAAAGCTCTTCTATGTAAAAAGTTTTTAGTTCATCCCCCTACAATTCCGCAAGGTAAGTAGAGTAGGTGTGATAATTCATTCTATGGATAAGTAAAGTGAAAAGAACTTAAGGCACTTAGCAGGTGCGTAACACGTAAGGCAGTATTTTTTTCCCACTATACAGTGTGTTTATAGATAACACTTTTTGAGTGCTTGGTGGATACATGTCCTTTTCCTCAAAATTCTAGGTAACACAATAGCTATTATGAAAGGCGCCATGCTATGCCATGAGGCAGATAGTATTGTTGTTTAGAGAAGGGAGTGACTATTTCTGCCCTAAGGACTAGGATATGGGAAGCAACATTCAGAAGAACATCTCCCAAGATGGGTCTTGATGGATGAGTAGAACATGGGCTTATACAAAAGATGCAGAAGACCATTCCAGGTAGAAAGAATAATCAGAGAAGGTCTTCTCTGGTTCCTAAAACATGGTAGACTCAGCTAAAATGGAATCTCTCCTAGCACAAAGACTTGAAGATCCTGGGGAAAAAATATAAGAAAATAATGTAAATACATGGCTGATGTTGCAAGAGAAAAAAAACAAAGAGGTGGGAGGGGGCACTCCTCCTGGTATTGGGAAAAAAGTGTTCCTTGAAAGCCAGAGCAGTAGAAGAAGCAGCTAATATGCCATGGTCAGCAGGTGGGATATCAGAACCACAATTAGGTCTTATAGGCCTAGAAGCTGAAGACGGTGTCCACATAGAAACAGGAGCCAAACCTTTTGCTCCCCATGAAGATATGAGCTGGAACTATGCATAAAGATAGGAAGGGCTGCTTGCTCCATGAAAGGAAGCCAGAAAAGCTACATCTTCAGAATCAATGATGGTAAACAATGTCCAGAGCAATAAGTAGAAAAAAATCTCGGGGAAAAAATGTATATAATTCTTTTGGTAAAACAATCAAGATGAAAATTTGCCATAATTATTCAGAAGCTGGTGATATCCCTATGGTACCAGATATTATAAAAATCAATACTATTCTGGAGTGTCACTTCCACAGCCCAGGCCACATAGGATAATCAGAGATAATTCCTATTAAAGATGAGCTCACAACAAACATTACAAAACATATGAGAAAATGATACACCACAGGTGAAAATCAGCAAACGCAGTAAAAAGAAGAGTACTGCCTTCAAGAATTTGAGATAATAAAGCAATCTAAAATAGAAAACAAGATAATTACACTTATATTATATAGAGGGATAAAAGAAGGAATGGAATCCATAAGGAAGATCAAGACATTAAGACAAAAGAACAAGCAGATTTGAGAAAAGAATAAAATGAAATTTCTAGAAATGAAACATAGTCATCAAAATTGTCAGGGTTAAACAGCAGATTACACACGGTTGAACAGGAATCTGTGGCAGCCATGAAATTTGCCACTCAGCTCTTGTGGAGAGTGTAATTGATAGACGGCCCCGAAGACTTTGCTCTGAATCCATCACTGTATTCACGCTGAGGCTGTGCTTCCAACAGCTTGATCCCAACCAATGACTGAGTGTACTGGGAATATCAAGGCAGACCTAGTCCTTTGAGACTCAGAATTCCTCTGATGAGTGACTTTACCCCCAAGACTTCCCATTGGCCTGGCTGAAATTTTCTTAGGTAGTTTAAGACACTGCTTACCCAACACTCCTTCCCTCCCTCTCTTCTTCACAGGAGTCAGACCTGCATCATAGTATGACAGTTCCCTACCTCCTCCAGCTCCATCCCCTTTTTCTTTACTGTCGTTTCCCTCAATAGATCTCTTGCAGTCTAATTGGGTCAATGTCTGCTTCTCAGGGGACCCAAACAAGTGTAGAATGAGATCTGAAATTAGATCTGAGAAAAATTATCCAGATGCAAAACTGTGATATAAACTATCATCTACAAATGAGGGCAAAAAACCCCACATTTAATTAAAAATCAAAACAAAACAAAAACCCAAGTAAGACATTTTGCTCATATCCTTGCTAATGTAGTTCAAGAATAAGGACATTAACCCAAAATGAAGGAATGTGCCTTAGAATCAATAGCGATAAATATGTGGATATTTAAAAATGAGAGTTACATATAAAAACAGCTATAACAAATGATATAATTAATGGAGTTTTTTTTTTAAAGACTTTATTTTTCCTTTTTCTCCCCAAAGCCCCCCAGTACCTAGTTGTGTATTTTTAGTTGTTGGTCCTTCCAGTTGTCCCATGTGGGACGCCACTTCAGGATGGCTTGATGAGAGGTGCCATGTCCACGCCCAGGATTCAAGCCAGCGAAACCCCAGGCAGCAGAAGCGGAGCAGGGAACTTAACCACTCGGCCACGGGGCCAGCCCCTGGAATTTTTTTTAAACAACCCAAAATACTAGGTCAAAATAGCACGGAAGATGAGGAAATAGGTAGAGTTAAATGATTCTATGGATCTTTTATTATTCAGGAAGAGGGTAGGTATATTTGAATAAATTTACCGTTCTTAAGTCAAGTAGGTATAAATAACAAAGGTAGGATTTCTTATAGACATGCCAGATTGAAGATGTGTTTATCACCACTTATTCCCCAAATCCAATTAAGATGGCAGTAAATCAATGAAAATGAATAAGCCCATGAAAAGAGAAAACAGAAGAGGAGATGACAGCAACCAGCATGTGTTAAAAATTAACAACATAAACTGTATAAACTAGAAGAACATATTAGAGCAGAGAAAAAGGAAATGCAAGTGCCTTTCATGGTGAAGCTGATAAGAAGTAATCTGATTCATGCCACAGAATCAGGAAAGGCAGAAGAACTGGAGCAACAGGTTTTGCTAATGTTGGGGTGGGAGTGGGGTAAAATAGGAGGATTAACGGAAAGACAGTACTAAAAGCAGTTTGAACCTTGAACCACCTCCATGCTGTGAATGAGGTGACTGTCATTCCCTTACCACAGCAAAAAAAGGGACATTTATTCTCTGAAGAAACTGAACTAGAGAAGTTCTAGTGTTATGGATACCGGCTATAACTAAGAGTAGAGGTAAGATGCTGAACTAAAAAGAGGGAGGTAAGTAAAGTTCTGCAAGCTCGTTCATCAGCCATCTTCTGTCTCTGGGCTCTCAGCGTGCTGAAAGCCAGGCTGATACTCCCAGCTGGAAGACACTGACTCCTCTTTGATGAAACAGACCCACCTAAAGGAGCAAAACAAAAACCAAAGAACAGAAAAACAGCTATGGATCCTTTATCATTTGGGGATGTCAACAAGAGAGATACAAATTCCAGTTAGCTTTTAAAGGCCTTATTCTTAAATATGAATAGACAGTCAGTGATCATTAGACATTAAAGGAAAACCTCCAACGTGAAAGAGGGCAATACACGTAATTGAACAAACAGAAAAAAAGGAACTTAGAAGATGGAGCAAATAATTTCAATATAACTGTGATTAATATTCTATGAAAGATAAAAGTTATTGGATCTTTGAAATAACAGAAAGAATTTTCACTGAAAAATTAGAGAATAAAAACTTTTGGAAGGGAAAAACATGATTGCAAAAATAAAACTTTTAATGGAAGAACTGGAATACAAAGTTCAAAAAAGATTCCAGAAAGTAGAACAAAAACCTAACAGATCAGCAATAAGAGAGAAAGAGTAAGAAAATTAGAGGACCAGTTCAAGAGTTCTAATGTCCACACAACAGGAGTTTCAGAAAGACGGAAGAGAAAACCCAGGAAAGGAAAGTATCAAAGACATAATACAGGAGAATTTGAGGACCAAGGGACATGAGACTCCAGACTAGAGACACCCCACTGAGTGCAGAGCAAAATGAATAAAAAAAAAGTCTCTTACCAAAGCACGTCATCTGTCCAGTTCTAACCGGTTCTTCTAAAATGTGTTCTTTGATTAAATGAGAGTAGCATGAGCACCATATCTGGATGGAGAGGAGAAATAACTCTCCAACTCTCTCTAAAGAAACATTTCCTTTCTGACCTCTTTATCATCGCATAACCAATGCCCCGGGCTAGTCTCATACAGCCTTGAATGAGTGATTACAGAAGGGTTGTAAAACCAGTTTCACATTCTCTTAGAATGCCTAGCAAAGATGTGCATTGACAAGCTGTGTGACTTCTGCTGAAACACTGAGACAACAAACAAAAGTCACACAACATCTTGTTTCACATACGCACACACACTACCCAGCACCCACAATTTGAACCCTTAAAAAAAAACATACAATGCAAGTTTCAACATACATCAAAGAACTGACATGATACAGACCACATTCTTGTATCTCAACACAACAAAATTAGAAATCAATCACTAAAAAGTTAAAATCTTCGGGGCTGGCCCCGTGGCCGAGTGGTTAAGTTCGCGCGCTCCGCTGCAGGCGGCCCAGTGTTTCGTTGGTTCGAATCCTGGGCGTGGACATGACACTGCTCATCAAACCACGCTGAGGCGGCGTCCCACATACCACAACTAAAAGGACCCACAACGAAGAATATACAACTATGTACCGGGGGGGCTTTGGGGAGAAAAAGGAAAAAATAAAATTAAAAAAAAAAAAAAGTTAAAATCTTCATATATTGGAAAATTTAAGACAATTCTAAATGAGTCATAGGTCAAAGAAGAATAATGAAATTAGAAGATAATTAGAATGGAATTACAAAGAAAATCCCTATGTATCAAAACTTGTGCATTTAAAATTTAAAGGAAAATTTAAATGTATACACCAGGAAAAAATTTACCTGTATAGAACAAGGATTTTAATCTTTTCTAAAATGCCAGTAGGATGTTGCTTATAGATTTTATTTTATTACATCATGTAAACACTTAGTACTTTTGTGTGTGTGAGGAATACTGTCCCTAAGCTAACATCTGTTGCCAAACTTCTTCTTTTCGCTTGAGGAAGATTGTTGCTGAGCTAACATCTGTGGCAATCTTCCTCTATTGTGTTTGTGGGATGCTGTCACAGCATGGCTTGATAAGCAGTGCATAGGTCCATGCCTAGGATCCAGACCTGTGAACCCCGGGCCACCAAAGCGGAGTGCATGAATTTAACCACTATGCCACTTGGCTAGCCCCCTCTTTATGCTTTTAAAAAAAAGATTCATTTTTATTTTTTCATTTTAATGTTTGAGGATCTCTAAAGTAATTATCTTTTGTGTGGTTAAAATGAAAACAAGTAAAATATTCTCTAAATACTATGACACTGATATAATATTTTCATATTATTGCAATAAGTAATTCCTTAAAAGCACATTACTTTCTTTAATCAGGTAGACATATGAGGGCAAATTTCCTGCATTTCAATTGATCTTAAAAAAAAGTCTAGGGAAATTCAGAGTCAAAGACGAAGAGTCGTGGCATGGCAATCAAGTGCTGAAAGCTCAGACAGAAAAAAAATTTTTTTAAGGCTTTGGGCTCCCTCTACCGGCCCATAGAGAAAATTCTCAGAAACAGTAAGACAACTTCAAGGAGGTAATAAATCTCACGTAAGGTGTTCAAAAATTCTCCTAAGCATTCAGACTGCTGCTCCAGGTTAAGCGGTGCCTCCATGGTGGTGAAGAATTGACATGTACCCAAATGTTGCTGTGGAATAGCCTATCCTTTTCACCTCCCTTATTGAAGAAAGACATTATCTCATTCTCTTGTGGATGTTTACGACAGTGATGCAAAGATATTTTCAAGCTAAAAGACTACATTATTGCAGTCACAAAATTTAGATAGTGCTGATGTGACTCTCAATACCGTTTAGTCCCATCTGCCATTTTGTGCTGGGAAAATGTAACAAACTTACTTATGACGAGAAAAGAATATCTTCTCAATGTGTACATGTTGATGAATATTTATCATTAAACAACACTTTTATGTTTCCAAATTCTTTTAGATTGCTTGTTTAATTTGCATACATTTTATTAATAAATGAGTTCAATTTTTCTTTTAGTATTCCTATAGAATGTGTAATTATTGGTAAACTGTCATGATCTCATTCAGTTCAAATCAACAAACATTTAGTGAGTACCCAGATACTTAAGCTGCAACAATAAATAAGGTTAAGTCCCAGTTCTTGTGAAGTTTATAGTCTTGTAGAGGGAGTCATCAATTTTTTTTGAATTCCATGAAAGCTGAGAGGGGATTGAAGAACAATATTTTATAGTGAGTGTTCTTGTGGCCAGCAATGCTTCCCTTATCAATAACTTGTTCATGCCAAGAGATTATGAGAGCAAGCTCTGGATTCAGAGGGCTTAGTTGGTGCCAGCAATACATGCTCTGTAACCAGGGAAACTGACTTACTTTCTCTGTGCCTCAGGTACCTCGGCTGTAAAATGAGGATAATAATTATACCTACTTCAGAAGGTTGCTGTGACAAGAATATAATCTAGGTAAAATGCTTGGATCAGCACCTCGGAAATAGTAAGTGTACAACAAATGTAAGTAGTAGCTATAATCAAACTGTGAAGTAGAGTGCTCATGAGATCATTTGAGCTCACAAAATCCTTATTAGTAGCTGAAATCAAGACAGAAAAATAAGTATTGCATGTATTCAAGGCAGCCTGATATCATGTGTAAAAAGAGACTGGTCTCTGGTTTGACATTTAAGAAGCTTGGAAATCATCACTCCTATCCTTACAACAAGAAAAGAGCTTAACAAACTAAAAATCAACAATTCTTCTTAAATCCATCAGAGAACTGGAGCCACAGGGTAAATGGCTGCCCCCAAAACTGAAGACAGAAGACTACAGAGAATCACAGCTCACCAGAAATAGAAATCCATCTCTCGAACCAGTACTGGTAGGAAATTAAAAGTCAATGACAAAGAAAAAATCTTAAAAGATGCCATAGGAAAAAAACACCTTATCTATAGAGGAGCAAAGATTAGAATTACATCAGACTTTTCTTCAGAAACCTTGCAAGCAAGAAGAGAGTGGTATGAAATATTTAAAGCATAGTAAAAAAAAAAACAAAACCAAAAAACCCTACCAATGTAGATTTCTGTACCCAGCAAAGTTATCCTTTAAAAGTAAAGAAGAAATAAAAGACTTTCTCAACAAACAAAAATTGAGGGAATTTGTTGCCAGTAGAACTACCCAGCAAGACATGTTAAAAGAAGTTCTTCTTGAAGAAAGAAAATGATGTAGATTAGAAATACTGATCTACATAAATAAGAGGATTAGAGAAGGAATAAATGAAGGTGAAATAAAATATTTTGTTTCTTATTCTTTATTGATCTAACAGATAACAGTTTGTTCAAAATAATAATAGCAGCAATGTATCTGGTGACTATAGCTTATGGATAAGTGAAATGGATAACAGCAATGTTATAAGGGATGGGAGGGAGAAATTGAAAATATTCTGTTATAAGGAACTTGTATTACTTGTGAAGTGATATAGTGTTATTTGAAAGTGGACTTGGATTAGTTATAAATATATATTGCTAATTCTAGGGCAACCATTGAAAACATAAAAAAGTAAAAGTATAATTATATACTGAGAGAAAAGAAAGTAGAATAATATAAAATGGACAATTAAAACCAAAGAAGGCAGAAAAAGAGTGGAAGACAAAAAAAAAAAAAAAGAATAAGGGCAATAAACATAAAACAGTAAAAAAAAAAAACCATGATAAGTATTAATCCAACTATCTCAATAATCACTTTAAATGTCAATGGTCTAAACACACCATTTAAAAGACAGAGACTATCAGAGTGAATAAAAAATAAGACCCAACTATTTTTTATCTACAAGAAACGCACTTTAAATATAAAAACACATGTAGATTAAAAGTAAAAGGATGGAAAAAGATATACCAAGCTGACACTAATCAAAAGAAAGTAGAAGTAGCCATGTTAATTTCAGAGAGAATAGACTTCAGAACAAGGAAAATTATCAAGGATAAAGAGGTCACCTCTCCAGAAGACACAGAATCCTCAGTGCATATGTACCTAACAACAGAGCATCAAAATAAGTAAGACAAAAACTAATAGAACTGCAAGGAGAAATAAATGAATCTACTATTAGAGTTAGTGACTTCAACATCCCTCTATCAGAGATTGGCAGATCCAGCAGGCAGAAAATCAGGGAGGACCTAGGAGGACTAGACAGCACCATCAATCAACTGAATCTACTGGACTTATAGAACTTCAACAACGGCAGAACACACGCTCCTCTCAAACTCACTTGGAACATTTACCAACACAAACCATATTGTAGGCCATAAAACACAACTCAACAAATTTAAAAGAATAGAAATCATAAAGAGTATGCTCTCAGACCACAGTGAAATTAAACTGAACCAAAAGCAAAATTTAATTATATTTTCAAATTCAAGAGACACACTTAAGATAAAATGTCACAAAAAAAACAAAAATTAAAAGATGAGCAAAGGACTATCAGGCAAGTGTGAAGAAAATGGTAAAAGGTACAATCCACTTTGACGATCTCATCGTTATGGATGCCTATGAATCAAATAACTTTCTATCAACAAAATTAAAGCAAAAATTACAGGAAACATGAGGAATAGAGACACTTTAGGTATTGGAGATTTTAATTTCCATATCTTAGTTCATGACATAATAAGTAAATAAGAAATAAGTTTGTCAATGGAATACATAAATAATGTAAGTAATAGGTAGATAAAATTGTTTTGTGTGGAATTAAATTCAATGCCTTCACATTCTTTTCACATACCCATAAAACATAGTAGTTAACTGATCAGGTTTTAGGCCACAAATCAAACTTTGGTCAATCTGAAAAAATTAGATGATAGAAATAAATAATAAGTGTAAATATTGTAAAGGATGAGTAAATAAAAGCAAATCAATTCATTTTCTATTGGAAATAAACCAATTTAGTAAGGTGACTGGTTACAAAATTAATATGACAAAATAAACAGTCTTCCAATATACAAGCAGTAATCAATTAGAAAATGACTTAGAAGGCTCTATTGACAATGGCAAAAGAAAAAAAAAATATTAAATACCTAAGGAAAAATATTTAAGTTCTATATTTTTAAAAAATCAAATGCTATCAGGGCACATAAAAAGAATTTTGGATAAGAAGACAGCCTAATAAAGATGTCAATTCTCTCTAATGCAATCTATTTATTTAATAGGATATCAATAAAAAATCATCTGAATTTTATTTTAATATAGAAGAAATTATTGTAATGATCTAATAATTCGACTCCAGAAAAATCAAAAATTTCTGCATGGCAAAACAAATACACACCCCACCACAAAGTCAAAATCCAAATTACAAAGAAGGTAAAATATTTGTAATACGTATTGCGTATATAGGTTCAATTTCTTTATTGTGTGAAGACCTCCTATAAACTAATTTTTTTTTAAAGATTTTAATTTTTTTCTCCCCAAAGCCCCCGGTACATAGTTGTATAATTCTTAGTTGTGGGTCCTTCTAGTTGTAGCACGTGGGATGCCGCCTCAGCGTGGCTTGAGGAGTGGGTACCACGTCCGCGCCCAGGATTCGAACCGTTGAAGCACTGGGCCGCCTGCAGCAGAGTGCGTGAACTCAACCACTCGGCCATGGGGCCGGCCCCTATAAACTAATTTTTAAAAATCAATAATGTAAGATAGAGATCACATGAAAAGAAATACAAATGACTTTTACATAAAATGCTTAATCTCACTTTTCATAAGATAAATGCAAAGAAATATCTTTTCCACCTGTAAATCAGCAAAGATTCAAATATTTGGTAACAAACTAGTGGAGAAACAGGCTTCATATTTCACCGGTGAGAGTATAAACTGATACATCCTCAATGGAGAGCAATTTGGCAATATCTATCAAAATTCCAAAGACACATACCATTTGATCAAGTAACTCTACTCTTGGGAATTTATTCTACAGCTATCCTTTTACGTGTGTAAAATGACATATATCTAAGTAGAATCAACATAGCATTGCTGGTACAGTCATGCACCACATAAAGATGTTTTGGTTAACAACAGACCACATGTACGATGGTGGTGTCATAAGATTATACTGGAGCTGAACAATTCTTATCACCTAGTGACACCACAGCCATTGTAACATGGTAGTGTAATGCATTATTCACATGTTTGTGGTGATGCTGGTGCAAACAAACCTACTGTGCTGCCAGTTGTATAAAAGTGTAGCACATACGATTATGTACAGTACATAATACTAGACAATGATAATAAATGACTATGTTACTGGTTTACGTATTTACTATACCATACTTATTGTTATTTTAGAGGGTACATCTCATGTTTACTGCATCTCTTGATTGCGTCATTTTCTCTTGTCCTTGATTTAATCTCATGTTGTTTTGTTCATCATGGCCCCTAAGCATACAAAATCCACTGATAATGTTGCCAGTAAGACGCCACATCGAATGATTGACCTGGACACAAAATTAAAAGTGATTAAGGATTACGAAGGTGGAAAATCGGTGATGGTTATTGCTTACCAGTCAGGTGTGTCCCATTCCACCATAGCTATGATCTTGAAGAACAAGAACAAAATGATAGAAGCTGGTAAAGGATCTGCTTCATTGAAGGCAAGAGACTATAACAAAAATTTGAAATGGACCTTTATCAGACATTAAGAAGCTTCTAATGACCTGGATTGAAGGCCAGACACAGAAGCATATCCATCTCAGCACCATGATGATTGCAGCCAAAGAAAAAGTTCGTTTGCAAGGTTGAAAGAAAAGTTTGGACCCAATTATGATGTTGAATTTACTGCTAGCTCTGGGTGGTTTAAATAATTCAAAAATCATTATTCATCACATAATGTGAAAGTCAGTGATGAGTCTGCCAGTGCTGATGTGAAGGCAGCTGAAGAATTTTTGCAACACTACATAAGCTGATTGTGGAGGAAAATTACTTGTCAGAGCAAATATTCAGTATGGATCAAACCTCCCTATTCTGCAAACGGATGCCTGAAAGGACTTTCATCCGTAGGGAGGTCAAGTCAATGCCAGGCTTCAAGGCCTTTAAGAACAGGATAACAGTCCTGCTTGGGGGCAAGGTTGCAGGCTACAAATTGAAACCCTTTGTGATCTGGCACAGTGAGAACCCCAGGGCCTTCAAGCATATCAAGAAGCACACACTGCCTGTGTACTACAGGAGAAATAAGAAGTCATGGATGACCCAGCTTCTCTTCCAAGAAGCCCTTCTGAATTGCTATGCCAGTGAAATGGAGATGTACTTTTTGGAGAATAACATACCTTTGAAGATTTTGCTTAGTTTTGATAATGTTCCTGGACATTCTCCTTTTATTAGTGATCTTCACCCTGATATCAAAGCAGTGTTTCTCCAAACACCACCTCCTTGATTCAATCCAATGGTTCAAAAAGAATTATGGCAGCTTTTAAGGACTACTACCTGAGGAGCAGCTTTGCTCAGGCTATTGCTGCAAGTGAGGAAGACACTGATGCAATTCTGGGAGGATTACAACATTTATGACAGCATCAAGAACTAGGCTTAGGCTTGGGGTGATGTCACCAAGGAGTGTATGAATGGCATCTGGAAGAAGACACTGAAGAGGTTTGTCCATGACTTCAAAGGACTTGCCAAGAATGAGGAGGTTGCAAAAATCAGTAAGACTGTGGTTGAGAAGGCAAACAACTTTAACCTGGGTATGGGTGAGAATGACATTGAGGAGCTCCTAGAGGTGATTCCTGAGAAATTGACTAATGAGTTGTTGGAACTGCAACAGGAACACAGAGCTGAAAAAGAGGCAAAAGAAAGGGAAACTGCGGGAGAAGAAAAAGAAGAACCCCCAAGAAAATTCACAGTGAAGGGTTTAGCAGAAGCTTTTGCTGACCTCAACAAGCTCCTTAAAATGTTTGAAAATATGGACCCCAACACCGAAAGGTTTTTATTAACAGAGAGGAATTTTCATGGTGCATTATCTGCTTACAAGCAAATGTATGATGAAAAAAAAAAGAAACCACTATGGACATGTTTCTGAAAAGAATGACACCTCCACAAGAAGAGCTTCAGGCAGGTCCTTCAGGAGGGATTCTAGAAGAAGACATTGTTATCGGAGGAGATGACAGCTCCACGCGTGTTATTGCCCCTGAAGACCTTCCAGTGGGACAAGATGTGGAGGTGAAGACAGTGATATTGATGATCCTGACCCTGTGTAGGCCTAGGCTAATGTATACGTTTGTGTCTTAGTTTTTAACAAAAAAGTTTACAAGGTAAAAGAAAAAAAATTTAATAGAAAAAAGCTTATAGAACAAGGATATAAAGAAAGAAAATATTGCTGTACAATGTGATTGTGTTTTAAGTTGTTATTACAAGAGCCAAAAAGTTTAAAAAGTCAATAAGTTTATAAAGTTAAAAAGTTACAGTAAGCTAAGGTTAATTTATTATTGAAGGAAGAAAAATATTTTTTATAAATTTTGGTGTAGCCTAGCTGTATAGTGTTTATAAAGTCTGCAGCAGTGTAATGTCCTAGGCCTTCAAATTCGCTCGCCACTCACTCACTGACTCGCCAGAGCAACTTCCAGTCCTGTAAGCTCCATTCGTGGCAAGTACCATTTTTTAATCTTTTATACAGTATTTTTACTGTACTTTTTCTCTGTTTAGATACACAAGTGCCTACCTTGTATTACAATTACCTACAGTATTCAGTACGGTAACACGCTGTACAGGTTTGTAGTCTAGGAGCAACAGGCGATACCACATAGCCTAGGTGTGTAGTAAGCTATACCATCTAGGTTTATGTAAGTACATCCTATGAAGTTCACATAATGATGAAATTGACTAACGACCCATTTCTTAGAACGTATACCCATCGTTAAAAGACACATGACTGTCTTAGCAAAAGATCTGAATGAACTAAATGTTCAGGAATTGGTACAACTTAAAGAAATTATTGGTAATCTAATCCATTCAATGGAAGCACATGTAGGATGTTATAAATGAAGTAGCATAAAGATAGTGATGTGGAATGAGCTCCAAGATACATGTGTGTGTATGTATGTGCACATGTGTGTATATTTCCAGTTATGTGAAAAACACAGTAAAAAGAATATGTATATACATATGTTTGTGGTTGTCTCTAAGGAGGGGAACTATGAGGTTGGGGACAGGCTTGTGAAAGAAGCTTGTCACTACACACTTTTCTGTACCTTAAAATTTTATACTGTGTCAACACATTAAACATCAAATCAAATCAAATTTTTAAAAAGTGTTTAATATCTGAAATAAAATCTGAATTTATGCTTGCTAAGCAAGGGAGAGCTGTGCTTGTAGGATCCAGTCTCTGAAAATAGCAAACCATTTGACCACACCCCCTCCACGCTACTGCTACCACCTTAACCCCGACTCCACCATCTCTCACCCGAAAGTCTTCGCTACCTTGCTATGGGCCCACCTGCTTCCACTCCTGCCTCCATGTACTTTTCCACAGAGCTTCACTGTGGTCTACAAAGCAATAGAAAGCTTTAACAGGTCTGGGGTCTTGATGAATGTGCTTGGTGGAGGAGAGAGAGCTGTCAAATAGCATTTCTGATTACTGGAAAATAATGATAGTATTAATGAAATTGAAAAGGCAAAATCTGAAAATAGTTTCATGGATATGGTGATAAATTTCTCTCTTTCCTGGTTGAATTTGAGAAGATGGTGAGCTTTCTAGGTAGTTAGAAATTGGAACTGAAGTTTTGGAGAAAGATTAGAGAGACATGCAGAATTGTGGGTTTCTGTTAAAGCTCTAAGGGTAGATACATTCTCTTGTCTATAAGTAGGGAATGTACAAGTGGGACTGGCAGTCTTTAGAAGTGATATGCTAAGAGGCTGAGGCCTTTCCATCTAATGGGTGTGTGTGTGTGTGTGTGTAGAAAGATGGAGGCAGTGAGGGAGCTGGCAGGTGAAACACTGTGACTCTTACAAGCCAGAGAGTGGAGATTTGTCAACTATGTGCTGGTTCCTGCCTTTCTCAATAGAAGGAATGTGAGAGAAGTCCCATTGTTGGCTCTCATAAGTGTGTGTCTGGAGACGGTAGGAATAAAATGTGACAGAGCCAGTATCTAAACCCTTGTTAAATGACTCCAGTGCATGATCTCCATGTGAAATAGATATTTCTCAAATAAGAAGACAGGAGGACCTAAAAGAAAAGAATAAAGTTTGTAAGACAGAAGTAGTAGTCAGAAGGGAGCAGGAGAAGAGATTAGTGCAGCATCATGGATCTGGGGGAAGAGAGAGTCTCAGAAAGTGATGGCCTATTCCATAAAAGTAACGGTGCAGGAACAAACGTATTGAAGGACCAAACCACCACAGATCCATTTCCTGTCTGCCAGCTGCAGTTACTCTCATCCCAAAAGCTGTATTAAAAATGTCAGGTGTTTTTCCCACAGCACATGACCACAGTTTGTGTTCTCCCCTAACATTCCGTGTGTACTTGTTATAAGACTCCAAACTTCTTTGCTTGTGTTTTCATGCTTTGAAGACACATCTTTCCTACTGAGTGTGATCTCTTTTAGGGCAGGAATTGGTTTATGTCATTTCCTCTCCATGGCTTCTATCATAGTGCTTAGTCAATAAACATTGGTTGAGTGAATATTTTGAAATGATTCCAGGAATTGTGACATCTAGAAATTTAATCCACAGATGATGTCAAATGTGTATTCTTCTAAATTATGTAAGGAGTCTTAACTCCCATCTCAGATGGCATTTTTGAGACCAAGTTTAATGGACTCACACTAAGTAAAATGCATTTTATTTATGAGGAAAATGAAGAACAAAATTATCTCTGCAAAAATATTTTTGATTTGATAGAAGTGAAATTATGAGCCTTTTGAAAAAGAAATGATAAGAGGACTCTACTGCATCAGCCTATGACCTCCAATACATTTATTTCATAAGAGTTGGCTGAGTGACTGCTAAGCACTTGGGACTAGCATTCGGGGATACAATGGTGAACAAAACAGAAAACGTTGTCCTGAAGCTCATGCACACTTATATTTGTACTGCAGGAGATGAATAGCAAACAAATAGAATTACATGGCAATGTCAGGAAGCGCTAAGTGTTATAAAGAAAAATAAAGCAGGGCATTTAGGGAAGGCCTCTCTGGGACTCAAATGACATGAGGAAGCAAACTAGTGTTCAGGAAGAGGGAGCAAGTGCAAAGAGTCCAAAGTGTGAGTGCGCTGGGTGTACTTGAGCAACAGTAACGAGCCCAGTGTGGTGGAGCAGAGTGAGGGAGGGGAAGGGCAGTGGGAAATGAGGGCAGAGAGGTTCCAGGGGCTGGCTCCTGTGGGTCTTGTAGGCCACGGGAAATTTCTGTAGGAAAGTACTGTGGCGAAGCAGGAGAGGAAGCAGGTGAGCCCTTAGGAAGCTAGTGAAGACTTGCAAGTGAGAGATGATGAAGTCAGGGCTAAGATGTCAGCAGTAGAGTGGAGGAGGTGTGGCCAAATACTGACTAAGGATTTGCTAAAGAATTGGATGTGGAGGGTGAGAGAAAATGAGGAGTCAGGGATATCTCCAAGGTGGTGTTTTTTTTCAATAACCTTTATTTTTTAGACAGTTTTAGATTCACAGAAAAATTGAGAAGATAATACAGAGTTCTCTTATACCACACACCCAATTTCCTCCATTATTAACATCTTACATTAGTATGGTACATTTTTATAATTAATGAACCAATATTGCTCTGTTTAGCTACAGTCCATACTTTTATATAGATTTCCTTAGTTTTTACCTAATGTTCTTTTTCAGTTCCAGGATCTCATCCAGGATACTACTGAGAGACTGAATCTAAAAAGGACAAAGTCCAGACCATATATAAAAATAGAACTCTGTTTCTGGGTCACAGAACGACACCACTCGTCCGTCAGTTGTGATGCTGTGGTGGTGGCTCACATAGAAGAAGCAGAAGGACTTACAACTAGGATATACAACCATGCACTGGGGCTTTGGGGAGGGAAAAAGGAAGACTGTCAACAGATGTTAGCTCAGGGTGAATCCTTCCATGCAAAAAAAAAAGAGCTTGCTTTAAAAAAAAAATACAACTCTGACCCATAACCTGTAGCAACCCGCCCAGGAAGCCAAACAGCAACCCCTGTAGCAATGAGCCCCAATGGCCAGGACTTGATTAATAACTGACAGCGTCCAATTTAGGACCAACTAGAGAAAGCCAAATATGCACTCCTAACCAATCACAGAGAATGCCACAGTTCCACGTAGCTTACTGACAACTTCCTCATGCCAACAGCCTCTAGTCAGAGCACACCTGAAACCTTCCCTTCTTTCCACTATAAAGCTCTCTTGCTCCACTGCCTGCCTTTGAGGATCTGCCAAACACAAGTGGTGGTGGCTGACCCCCGTGCAAGTTCTGAATAAATTGTCTTTTCTTCTTCTCATTTGGGTGGCCTTTATTTCCACACTGCACTACATTTAGTGGTCATTGTCTCCTTAGTCTCCTCTTGACTGTGACAGTTTCTCAGATTTTCCTTACCTTTGATGACCTTGACAGTTTTCAAGAATACTGGTCAGACGTTGTAAAATATATCTCTATTCTCATGACTGCACCGGGATTATGGGTTTGGGGGAGGAAAATGCCATCTTCCTCACGTCGTATCGGGGGCAGATTCTAGCAACATGACTTATCACTGTTGATGTTGGCTTTGATCCACGGTGTTTTTTACCAGAGCAATTGGAAAAGCAGAGTTGCTATTTATGGAGCAGGAAGAGTGCAAGTGGAACAGGAAATTTTTTTTGTTTGACACTGAGAGTATTAATTAGCCTCCTGATTACACACCAAAGTAAAGCTATTGAATAGATGTAGAGTTTAGGAGAGAAGTTATGGCTGGACATATAAATGTGGGACTCTAGGATACAGATGTTGTTTAAAGCCATGGACGGGGGGAGATCACTAGACAGTTGGGAAAAGAGGGGCAAGGATCATTTCAACAGGAATTTTTACTTCAAATAAGAATAGGTTTGCTTTTTCCTATCCACGACACAAACTTTTATCTCTTTTTATGTTGTTACTGACTTTAAGTGAAATGCTACTACTATCTCATAATTAAGTATGATATTGCTACGTCATTTGGTAGATGTCCTTTATCAGATTAAAGATTCCTTCTATTTCTAGTTTACCAAGAGTTATCATGAATAAGAGTTGAACTTTTTAAAATGCTTTTTCCTGCATCTATTGGTATTATCAGATTCCTTTTCTTTTAAAATATATTAAATCATGAGTAAATTTTTCTGAAATGGAACCACCTTTATATTCCCGGGAAAAAGCCTACCTAATCACAATGTTTATCATCATCATCATCAACTCCTCAATTCCATTTTCTAGCATTTCATCTCGGACTTTGCATCTATGTTGATAAGTGCTGGTCTCTTTCTTTTCTTGTCTTGTTGGGAAGCCAACCGTAATTAACATCCAGTACAGAAATCATTTAGCTCTCCTTCACTTGTCAGGGGAGGAAATTAAAGCTCAGAGGAGGTAACCCCAGAGTTACATTGTTAAGTAGTGGCAGGACTAAATTACTAATCCAGTGAGTTTTCCACCTTACTCTGAAGACCTGATGATAGAAGAGTTCTATGAGATGGCAGGTGAGAGGACTCCAAACGGCTGTCTACATGCAGTTGGGTTAATACGTGATTATGTGAATTGGATCCATTCATCTCCTAGACTATCTTCCCAAAATTTCACTACTAAGCCTTAGAAGAACGCCAAATTTCCAAAAAACTGAATACAAGTTCTGAGCTTTAAACATTGTTTGAAAATGAAGGTGCTTGTAAAAACAATTGTGTTATGTTTTCTATTCTTTTCTAAACTATGATGTAAAACCTAGAGGGGAGAGATGGAACCATTCGGTGAAATCAAAGGCTTAGGATATACTACTACAGGTATAAATATTTAGGAGTCGTGATGCATTGGGAGCTATTGGTTGAAGTTATGCAAACTTCTAACTTTGTAAAAACACAAAAGTCTAGAAAAAAATTTAGAATCCTTTGTAATATGTTATTGCATATTAACAGTTTCTTTGTCCACAGAACTAATTTTATCTACAGGGTTTCTTATTCAAAGTAAAATTTCAAATTTTCCAAAGGAAGCATATTTGTTCTGTTTCTTACAAGATTATTTTTAGTAAAGTCATATTTAGAGGAGAAAAAGATGATTCTGAAGACTTTTTGCAATGTGTGGACTACACTTGAATCTTCATAGGAAATTCAAATCAATTCAAAAAAATGTTTCTAGAGTACTCACTCTATGTAAAAATTTGAATGTGTTGAGATTCTAAAAACAAGTTATTACCATCAAGGAACTCTTAAGCGAAGAGGGAATGTAGACATGTACAAAACCAACAAAAATGCAATGTAAGGACCAGGCATGGTGGCCTAGCGGTTAAGTTTGGTGCGCTCCACTTCAGCGGCCCCAAATTCGGTTCCCAGGCGTGGACCTACACCACTCTGTTAGCATCCATGCTGTGCTGGTGGCCCATATATTGAAAAAAAAAATAGAAGAAGCTTGGTACAGGTGTTAGCCCATGGTGAATCTTCCTCAGGAAAAAAAAATTTAAAAAATGCAATGCGAAGAGGTTGTAGGATGGAACAAAACATTGATCTGGTCCTTGAAAAATGAGGAGTGCTTATTAGCAGAAGGTGAGAAAGGAAAAGCATTTCAGGTAAAGGGTCAGATAGAAGAAAAGGCACATGGTTTCAGGCTCAGAGGGGGCAGATCCTTGCAATTGGCGCCTGGGGAATATGGCGGAAGATGCAGGCAAAGGAGAAGAGTCTAGAAAGTAAGGGTAAGTTGAGTTTTGAAGATTTTAGCATGTAGGCAACAAGGAGTCATAGAATTTTTCTATAAATACGTATTTTAGAAAGATAAGTTAGTTCTTCTTTGAAGCAAATTGAAATGGACTGTGGTGATGAAGATTACAAGTGTGTGGGTGAGGTACAAGTATTGGCATTTGAATATATAACTCAGATGTACAAAAAAGAGTTACTTCTTAACATCTCTGTAACTAGGATGACCATAGCATCTATTGTCCAAAGTAGAACACGCTTGACAATAAAAGGTGGGTACTTTTAATAACTATGCTGGGACAAGTGCCCTACATTGGGAGTGTCCCGGGCAAACCAACAGGTCGAGTCACTCCATTTATGCCTCAACTAAATTTTCTTTAGTTGAAAACAAACAAGCAAATAAAACCTTGATTTGGAAATTACAACTCTGACTCAAATAAAAGTCTTCTTGGTTTAAAACAATCCTTGTCAGATGAATATTTAGACAATTTAAAAGTCGAAGAACAAGAGCTAACACACATAGCGAATACTGTGAGTCAGGCACTGTCCTAAGTACCTCACACATCTGAAGTCATTTAATCCTCAAACAAAAAGCTATGAGGTAGGTATTAATGTAAGTTCTCATTTTATAGGTGAAGAAATAAAGATACAGTAAGTCGAAGTGGCATGCCCAAGGTTAGCTGTTGACCTAGCAGGTGCTAGAGCCAGGATTCAAATCCAGGTCGTCTGGTACCAATATCTATGTCCTAATCTATACTACATTGCCTCTCCGACTCTAATCATGGCTTGCTTGCCTCCTAAATTTGAATTCCAGGTAAACAATGAATAATTGCTTACCATAAGTATGTCCCATGCAATGTTTGGGACAACCCTCCTCGTCCTCCCTAGCTGCTGAAGGAACTTGCATATCCTCTTTGCACAGCTTGGGTGTGGGTGTGGGCCCTGATCTCTATGTCTTGGCCAGCACCCTTGATACATCTGCTGCAGTGTCCTTTGTGGTTGTATAACTCGTGGACTGTTCTCTCAGCAGAGTCCATTGTCTCTCAAACTAGATTCAGTTGGCCTCTAGTTGTGGTTACGCTGCCAACGCTCAGAGTCTCAGCTTCACTCCTCCTCATCTGGAAATACCTGCTTCAATATTCATACTAACATTACAAACTTTCTGGATTGTTTTAACAATATTTAAGAATTGACCTATTTATTCTGGATTGAGCTAAAAAAGAAGTCTCAACTGAAGTGGGAAATACTTTTGTTTGCCTGTGTTTTTGAGCAATAAAAGCAAAATTCCACTATAGCACTTTATCTCACATTGTAGGTCACAAATGAACTCTATTATGTATCAGAGACTTCCAATAAGGAAAAATTTCAGGAGTTCTGTTAGCAACAACTGAAAAAACTAAGCAGTTCTTGGTTCTGTCATTGAGCTATAATTTTCCACTGACTCCCTCATTCCCCTCCATCTAAGAACACATCTTCTTATCCTACTACTCCAAAAGTAGGCAAGCAGTTTGAGTACAGCTAAAGAATTCTGGGTTCAAATTGCAGGTCTACACACAATTTTCAGAGCCTTAGTGTCCTTACTCGTAATATTGGAATAATAATAGTGCCAGCCACACAAAGTTCTTTTGAAGTCCAAATGAGAAGTGGTAAGTAGAACATAAAATATTATAAATGCAATTGAAGGTTAAGTTCAAAATCCATCTTATGATTCAGGTTTTTGGTTGACTCTGGCCTGTCATGGCCCATACTGGGTACAATAGTGCCTCCTCCCCCCAAAAGATATGTCCACCTGGAACTTGTGAAAGTGACTTAATTTGGAAATAGGTTGTAGACACTCAAGGATCTTGAGAAGAGATCCTTCCGGATTTACGGTGAGACCTAAATGCAATGACAGGTTTGCTTATAAGAGAAAGGTAGAGGGAGATTTGAGACACAGAGACACGGGGAGAGGTCTGTGAAGACAGACAGACATTGGAGTTATGCTGGTACAAGCCAAGGAATGTCAGGATCAATCAGAAGCTGGAAGAGGCAAGGAAGGAGTCTGCCCTAGAGCCACTGGAGAGGCCCTGTTGACCCTTGACGTTAGACTTCTGTCTCCTAGAACTGTGAGAGAATAAATTTCTGTTGTTTGTGCCAACTAGTTGTGATAATTTGTCTTGGCAGTCTTAGGAAACTAATACAGCCCACACCCAATCCATTAGTAAATCATGACAGCTCAACCTTCAAAATATGTCCGGACCATGGACCACCTTCCCCTGCCCCATTAGCTATTCTAAGCCACCACTGTCCCATTACTGGTCATCCTGCTTTAGTCCTTGAGCCCATTATAGTCATGGCCATCAGAGTGTTATTTAAAACTGAAGTCAGATCTTATCAGTCGTCTGCTCAAAACCTCCCACCTGCTTCTCATTTCTCTTGCACTATAACCCAAAGGCCTTATTACAGCCTCCAAGGCTAGATATGATCTGCCTCTGCGTCTCTCTGACCTCATTTCTTACCACTCTCTCAGTCCTAGTTTCCTTGCTGTTCTGCAGACATACTAAGCACCCTCCCTCAGAGCTTATGCATGCTCTTCCTTTGGTCCAGATAACCAGAGGTCTGCTTCCTTACAGGTCTCTGCTCAAATCCCACCTCCTCAGAGAAGCCTTGCACATCCATCTTATCCAAAGCAGCCTACCCCAATATATCACATCACCCTATTGATTTTCCTCAAAGTGCCCATCACAAACAGTACTTACTTTGTTTATTTTCTTGTTCATAGCCTCTCTCTCCTAAGAGAATGAATGCTCCCCAAGTGTCTCGTTCATTCTACATTTCCAGTACTAATGCTCAGTACACTGCAGTCACTAATAAATATTTGTTGAATGAAGAAACCAACAGCCTTCATAGCTATTAAGGGTGTCAACCAAAGAGGACAGAGATGGTAACTATTTTCAGCACCACCCCAAACGGCACTTTCTGGAGAGTAACCTAGACAGCCACCTCCACACATTCTCTGGGGATAGGCTAAGAGTGACCACCAAAGGGAACAACCCATTGTAGTTGCAAAGCGAGATGTGAAGTCAGGGCACAGCTAAATACCATTAACTTTTCAGTGAGGCATTTTAGAATGCTTACAACTATCAAGTCCGAGGGATATATTAATGTTAAATCTATGAGTGGATTCCTGAAGGAATTTGGGACCAACAAAAACAACAATTTTTTCTATGTTTAACACTCAGCAGTTTAAAAAGTGCTTTCATATCCCTTATTTTATTTGACTCTGTTACCTGCCTGAGTTAGAGATACCTGCCTGAGCAGATAATATAATTCTCATTTTACAGATGGGAACACGGAGACTTACCGAGGCTAAGTGACCTGTACCAGGTCACAACTGCACAACTGGCAGTCTCTGAGGGTAGTCTCAGACCCACAGCAGGACTTCTGATTTCAGATTCCCTATTTTCCCCCATTGCATTCCACTCACCGATTTATTTAATGTACACTATTGAGCACTGCCTGTTTCAGGTACTGTTTTAAGTGCAGCACGTAAGGTTAAGAAAGTTTAGGGGCTGGCCCCGTGGCCGAGTGGTTAAGTTCGCTCCGCTGCAGGCGGCCCAGTGTTTCGTTGGTTCGAATCCTGGGCGCGGACATGGCACTGCTCATCAGACCACGCTGAGGCAGCGTCCCACATACCACAACTAGAAGGACCCACAACTAAGAATATACACCTATGTACCGGGGGGGCTTTGGGGAGAAAAAGGAAAAAAAAAAATCTTTAAAAAAGAAAGTTTATAATCTTTGTCTTTGGTTTTTCAATTAAAAAAAATGTGTACTACGTGTACCTGGGAAAAAATCAGTACAGTAGCTGCTGCCTTTTCCCCACCCCGCTAGCTCTCTTTCCTGATGCAATCGCAGTTATCTGGAAACCTTCGAAAACACCTAGGATAAGTCTTCAGTTACCGGAGCGAGGTCCTGCCTGGAGGTGGGGACTGGACTAGACCTTGGCTGGCTCATCTCCATCCCCGTGGGCGGCCGCGACACGGAAAAGTGAGCGACATCTAGTAACAGGGTGCCATTTTCGCGTGTGGGGGGTGCGGAGGGCAAAGGAGGGCAGTCCCATTGGAGAAAGCTGCCGCAGGGAGCAGCGCCCTACCTGGGCCGGCGAAAGGATCTTTGGACCAGAACGCTCCGATTTAACCTGGGGGCGGGGTTCCCGCGAGTGGGGCGGGGCGGGGCGGCGCGGCGCGCGGCCGACGTGGCAGCCGCAGGGGCATGCGCCTCCGGTGGCCATCTTGGAGGCGGGGACGCGTGGAGGCGAGCTCCTGCCTGCAGCTTCCTCATCGTCTCCGGGTGGTAGTCTTAGCGCCGTGAACTCCCTGTCCCCCGCTTTTCGGCGGCCACGCAGACACTCTCGAGGGTCCCCAGGTGAGCGTTAGCCTGGCAGCAGCGCGGATGCCTGCAGGCGGCTGGATGGGATGCGGCTGCTGGTGCTGGGCGCCAGCGGGTTCCGTCCCTGTAGGGTGGGCGGGCCGGCGGGCCGGCGCCGCGGGATGCGAGGGTCGTGTCGGAGCCCAGCCGTCTGTCGGGCTGGGCGCTGGCGGCGGCAGCGTGCAGGCTGCGGCCAGGCAGGGGTGCACTTCGCAGGGCGCGGAGTCCCCGCCGCGGGTTGCACCGTGGGCGCGATTGACTGGTCTTGTTCGGGCACTTTGCTCCTGTCCGGGGACCGAGGCCCGCGCCCCTGCCGTTCGGCTCCGCCTTCCGGCGCCCTGGCCGGAGGAGGGAGACCAGCGGCAGGCGCCCGCAGACCTTAGGCCGGCCCAGCCCGGCCTGGAGACGTGGCAGGCAGAGCCTGGGGGAGGCCGCTCCCGTCTTGCAGACTCCTGGGTCAACAAACCGGGACGGCCGGCGGGAAGCTTATTTCCCTTAGGAAGCCCGTCGGTGCCCAGCGCCGCTTCAGAGGGCTTTTGCATTCTGCCGTCTTTGTTCGTTCTTGGGACCTGCTTCAGGCAAATTTGCAGCATAGCTTGTGTCCTGATTGGCAGAATTTATATCTAGGTGTGTTTTTACCATTCCAGGTAGTTAGAGAGACAACGTATATATTGTGAACATGACACATTTTGGCATTCCAGTCTTTCTTCTTAGAGCCACTGTTGAATTCCGTGAACGTTTATTGGAAGTTTATTTTGGGATCAGAGCTGAGAATGCAAAGACAAAACTCAGACCCTGCTTTAGCACTCACTGTCGAGTAGTAGACAACTTTTGCGCTGGTAGTATCTCAACAATGATAATTGCTTAACGCTTTTACGTTTATTAAAGCTCCATTCTTCTACTTATTTTCTTGTATCCTTGTAAGTAGCCATCCGCTTTTTAACAGAAAAAACAAGACACAAGCAAATTGAAAGAGGAGGGTCTGGCCAGAGTCTGAGGACTCAATTTTCCAAGCCGTTTCCATCACTTTTTCTTTAATGTTGATAATTAGTATTACTTTTTTGTGCTGAGACTTGAGCATTTAAAACCTGTACCGTCTCTGATATTTCAGTGTTACCTGATCCCAATAGCTGTTCTTTAGTGGAGTGTATTATGTTTATGCATACAAAATTTACCCAATATTGTCATTAAGCCAACTCTCAAATAGTGTAGCTTTTAAAGACTGAAAGAAATTGCCTGCTTATGCCATGTTATGGGTTGTATTCATTGTGCAAGTTCTTTTGCCAACACATTCCTTAATTTTAGGGATCAGAATTATCTTTAAATCTGACTTCCAGCAACTAATATATGCATTTGATAACATCTGTAGAAGGAAGATGAATGACCAGTAGAAAAATAGGGAGATGAAGAAAAGAGATATCTCTGGCAGGGAGTGATAAAGTCCCCAGAAGGCCGTCTCTGTCCCGTGTTATCCAGCTTTGGTGTATAGGTACTGCATGAAAGGATTTTGCCTCTCCTTATCCCTATTCTCTGCTTATTGCTATAGACCTTTCCCCTACATTCACAGCCAAACTTTTTGAAAATGTTGCGCATATTTACCTCACCTCCCAACCCTCAGTCCACTTGAAACTAGCTTCTGTCCCTATTCCTTCTCACTACGTTCATCTCCGCTTTGGCAAATCCATTGAATTTTTCCGATAGCATTCTGTTTGGTGTCTCTGCAGCAGTTGATACTGTTGCCCATTCCCGTCTGGAAACACTCTTTGGCTTTTGGATGCCACAGTCTCCTGGTTTTCTTCCTTTCTTTTTGGTCATCTCTCATTCTTTGCAAGCTTGTCTTCTACCTGGCTGTCTGTTCTTCAGGGGTTGGTTCATCTTCTCTCTTCACTTGGTATTCTCTTCTTAGATAATCTCATCTCAGAACATGACTTTAGGGACTGTCAGTAAACTCATGAAACCCATGCTTAGGTGATTTCTAAGCTGCAGACCAAGTCAGTGTCTCTACGGATGTTTCAAGGAGCTTAAACTCAGCATGTCCAATATTAAACACTGTGTAATCCCCTCCACCTCTAAGACGTTAAGCAAACACCTTGACCTCTTCCATTGTTCTCTGTCTTAGGGAATGGTACCATCATCTATCCAGTTGTGCAAGCCGTGCCTCTCTCCCTCATTGCCCCCATATGTCGTCTATCACTGAGTCTTACCACCTAAACATTTCTTAAATCTGTCCACTCTTCTCCATCTCCACTGTCATCACCTTAGTCTAGGCCAAAGTTTCTCAACTGTGGCATTATTGATATTTGGGGCCAGATAATTCTTTCTTCTGGGGGTGTCCTGTACATTGTAGGATTTTTAGCAATGTCCCCAACCTTCACCTACTAAATGCCAGTGGTACTGCACTAGTTCTGTCAACCAAAAGTGTCTCCAGACATTGCCAATTGACACCTGGGGGGCAGAATCAACTCCCACCCATTTGAGAATCACTAGTTTAGGGTGTTATCACTTTCTATTTGAACTACTTAGATATACTTCTTAATAGTCTCTCTGCATCTATTCTGACTGCCCTGTGGCCCAATCGGCATGCTGTGGTCAAAGGCATCTTTTCGAAACACAAATATGAATTGCTAAAAGCTGGAATCAGTCTAAATGTCCTTCATCAGATAAATGGGTGAACAAACTGTGGTACATCTATAAGATGGAATATTATTCAGCAATAAAAAAGAACCAACCATTGATACATCCTACAACTTGGGTGGATCTCGAGACCATTATGCTGAGTGAAAAAAGCCAATCTCAAAATGTTATATTCTGTGTGATTCTATTTATGTAACATTCACAAAATGAGAAAATGACAGGGAACAGGTCGTTGCCAGGGCTTATGGTTGCTGGGAGGGTGTGACAAAGGAGCAGCATGAGGGAGTTTCTTTGTGGTGAGCAACAGTTCTGTATCCTGACTGTGGTGGTGGCTACATGAGTCTGTGCAGATGATGAAACTTCATAGAACTACACACACACACACACACACACACACACACACACACGTGAATGTAAAAACAGGTGAAATCCAAATAAGGTCTATAGATTAGTTATTTACTATACCAGTGTTAATATCCTGGGTTTGATCATTGTAAGATGCTATTTTTGGGAGAAGCTGGGTTTAGGCTACCCATGAACTCTGTTCTATTTTTGCATCTTCTTGTGAATCTAAAATTTCCTCAAAAAAGTTAAAACAAAATACAAATATGTCACCCCCAGCTTGAATGCCCTACATTACTTTCTCTTCTTAGAAAAACCCAACTCTTTAACCTGGCTTATACGGCTCAATATGGTCTGGGCTCCTGCCTGTGTCTCCAGTCCTCCTCCTTCTTTTCTGCTCCTTGCCACATGGGTTTTCTTGAATGTTTCTTTTTCCCTCTACCTTACAGGGCCTTTATACTCCCTATATATTCACTTTTTCTTGGAATCTGCCCTTCTTGTCTCCTTTCCCCTGCCTAATTCTGATCATCCCTCACATCTCAGCTTATATGTGACTTCTTTGGGGAAGCCTTTCCTGACCTCCAAGTCGAAATCATATTCCTGTCAAACAGAACTGTGTTCTTACCCTCAGAGCACATAACTGAGGCTACAGTCCATTGTACATTGGTATTATTATTTGACTGTCTCCTGTACTGGGCTGTAACTATCCTGATTGTTTTTGCTTATGTTGTATTTCCAGAGGGAGTGGCACAGTGCTTGGCAAGCAGTTGACTTTCATTGAATATTTGTTAAATGAGTAAAAACTTCAAAAACAAATTCGGTATATTTAGCAGCTTTGATTTTATACTTGAGACAGGCTTGAAAATTTGTAATTTCTAAGGAAGTTTTTGCATATTTTATAATCCATTTTTATCTGTTAGGACATTGCTGTCTAGTAGCATTTTTGCTACAGTTATCTTTTCTAAAACCTGAGACATATCATTTAGCCATTACTGGGTATGTTTTAGAATGTAAACCAGGGAAACTGGGAATCGAGCACATTAAAAATTTTTTTTAGTGTTAACAGGAGTAGCACACATACCATGCTTTTTTATTTTTTATTTTTTTGAGGAAAATTGGCCCTGAGCCTATCTTACTGCATACCCATCTTCCCGTGCCCATCTTCCTCCCCTTTATATGTGGGACACCTGCCCACAGCATGGCTTGCTAAGCATTGCATAGGTCCGCACCTGGGATCTGAACTGGTGAACCCTGCGCCACTGAAGCAGAATGTGTGAACTTAACCGCTGCACCACTGGGCTGGCCCCCCACATACAATGTTTTTTGGGGAGAGAGGAAGTGTTTCAAAAATACTTTAAATAATTTATTTTTATTTTGAATGTAATAGTGACTGGAATCTAGATATAAATCTAATGTATTCGTGTGGCAGAAATTAAATGAGTAATTTACTATTTGAAATATATTGGGTAATTAATTATATTGTTAACATGAAATGATTTCCCAGTTATAAAGTATGTGCATGAAAATGTTACAGATTGTTTGCGTATTAAATATTCTCACAGACTGTTTTCTTAGGAATTTTGACAGACTCTTCATCTGGAAATATGTGGCATTACAAATAGTAAAAACAGATTCTCTTGAGGATTATTTTTTAAAATTATTTTCTATACAAGCTTTAAAAATATGCTTTTGATTACTCTAATATTTATTACCTTTTTTTTTTTTTACAGTATACTGTAACTGAAGAAAAATGATGGAAGAGAGTGGAATAGAGACAACACCCCCTGGGACTCCTCCGCCACATCCTGCCAGCCTGGCTGCGGCTGCACCGTCCTCCGCCCCAGCTCCTTTAGGTACATGGAGGTATCTAGCATCTAGTGTGTCTTGAGGATAGTGAAGATCCTCTTAGCTTTTCTCAGAGTCAATTGAAGGAAGAATGCACGTATTTAAACTTCTCTGATCTTTGCCAAGATGAAACTAGCCTTTTTTATTTAAGCCCAAAGACAGAAACACATATGGTTTGCTTTAGGTAAACTTTCATTCTTTATATTTATATTGACCATAAATCACCTTTCTTATGACAGAAATATCCTGAAAAGCATGGGTTAGCTTTTTGGAATGTTCTGTGACTTTGTGGTGATTAATCTTCTGACCAAAGCTTTTGAGCTTTCAGTGTGTAGGTTTTTATGCTCATAACAGCAGGGATGAAAAACAGTTTTATTCTATTAAAAACATCAAACAAATGAAAACACAAAGATTTACTTATGAACAATACCATAATGTAATTTTAATTTTATATAGCTGTCTCTTTTACTTATGGGAGTTGAAAGTTATTTGCACTCAATTGTATTCGTTTCACATTTAAAAATAATTCTTAGGATATGGTCTGTTAAATTAAAAAAAATTTGCAAGGAGAAGGTAATGAGATACTTTGAAAACGAAGTAAAAAGTTCCAATTTTGTGTTTTTCTCCTCCCCGCTTTTTTCCAGCTGCGACCAGTTCCTTTTCTTCTCCAGATGTGTCCTCTCTGCAGTCCCTGCCGCCACACGCCTACTCGACCCCCCAGCCGTCCCTGCCCCCTGTGAGGCCCTCAGCACCCATGCCTTTTGTGCCTCCCTCACCAGTTCCTTCGGTTCCAGCCCTTGTTACTTCTGTAACCCCTCCTGTGCCTCCACCACCTGCTGCTGCCTTCAGTACTCCTCCTCTGTCCCACTTCCCGCCTTCAACTTCTGCCCCGAGCGCTCTGTTATCTGCGCCCTCTTCTGGTCCTCCTACATCAGGATTTTCTGTGGGTTCAACTTACGACATTACGAGGGGACATGCAGGAAGAGCTCCCCAGACACCCCTGATGCCCTCATTTTCTGCACCTCCTGTAACAGGTAATTCTCTCTTACTAATACTTTGAAATAAATGGCTATAGCTAATGTTTTACTTTTTTTAGTAACAGCTTTGTTGAAATATAATTTCCATACAATTTACCCGTTTTAAAGGTACAGTTCAGTAGTTGTTACTATAGTTACAGTGCTGTGCAGCCATCACCACAGTCAGTTTTAGAACCTTTTAATCACCCCAAAAAGAAACCCCATAACTGTGAGTAGTCACTGCCTTCCTCCTCCTAATCCTGGTGGCCCCAAGCAGCCACTAATCGACTTTCTGTCTCTCTGAATTTGCCTATTTGGACATTGCATATAAATGGAATATTATGATATATGGTCTTTTGTAACTGGCTTCTTTCACTTAGCGTAATGTTCTCAGGATTCATCCATGTTGTGGTATGTGTCAGTACTTCATTCCTTTTTATGGCTGAATAACATTCTACTGTATGGATATGCCACATTTTATTTATTCCATTCCTCAGTTGATGAACTTTTGGGTTGTTTCTGCTTTTGGCTATCATAAACACTGCTTTTATGAACATATGTGTACAAGTTTTTTTTTTCTTTTTTTGAGGAAGATTAGCCCTGAGCTAACATCTGCCAATCCTCCTCTTTTTGCTGAGGAAGACTGGCCCTGAGCTAACATCTGTGCCCATCTTCCTCTACTTTATATGTGGGATGCCTAACACAGCATGGTGTGCTAAGCGGTGCCATGTCCACACCTGGGATCCGAACCGGTGAACCCCAGGCCGCCGAAGCGGAACATACACACTTAACCGCTGCGTCACCAGGCCGACCCCTGTGTACAAGTTTTGTGTGGACATATTTTCATTTCTCTTGGTATATATCTAGGCACGGATTTGCTGACGTTTGAAAAACTGCCAGACTATTTTCCGAAGCAGCTGCACCATTTTACTTTCTCACCAGCATTGTGTGAGGGTTCCAGTTTCTCTGCATTAATGTTTTACTTTTAACTCATTTCTTTGATTTCCAGAGTCTCCTATTCTCATGGTTTTGCCATTTAAATTATTAAAATAAAATTGATTAACTTAGTATATGATTTTTTACATGTTGTAGAACTTAGTATATGATTAGTATATGGAGTGTCAGACAGCATTCCAAATTTTTGTCCTGACATTTTGCCGACTTACAGAAGAAACATCAAGATGAAGTCTGGGAGTTTTTTAAAGTTTTACTTAAAAAATTATCAGGACTGAGTGGTCCAGGGAGTAGTTTTATTTAGCCAGGTAAAAATTCAAAACCAAATGAAAGCTTGTTTGTGCCATAAATTGGTGGTTTGGGGCCATTTCCTTTTCTAGCTCAGTTCTGCCTCCTGTTTGTCTTCCCTGGAATGGTTGGAGACCAATATCAAAACTTCATCTGGTCGTCATCTGCCTATTGTTCTCCATTTTAGGAAAAGAAGCAACTTTGTTGTCAGTTTTATGATCTAATTTTGCTTGTCTACCTTTACAAATAAATTTTTTTGCTGAGTACCAGCATTATACCTTTATTTATGTATAAGTGAATTTTCTCTCTTGAGTTACAGTAGGGTATATAGAGTATGTGTGCTGATTGTTACATACTTTCATCTGATGTGTTTGGGTGCTCACTTTAGTTATTTTTATGCATTAAAGGGATTAAAACTATAGCTGTCCACATCCATATGCTAAATAGGGCAAACAGGAAGTAGTTTTCGATATGTATTTTTTGTCCATTTTCAGGACACTTAGTTTAAAAGGGAAAGAAATTTCTTTTTTGGAATTTTAATTTGTATTCTATAAAGGTTTAGGTAATTCTTTGAGTTCGTAACTCAATCTTGAAATGCCTGAGTATATAGTTACCTTATTAAAGCTGTTTTGAACTACTCATCTCATATGTGGTGTCTTCTTTTTATAGGAAATAGTTTATGGAGTAAATTACATATATTAAAAATTTTTGCTGTTAACTAGGTATTTTGCCAGCTCCCATTACTCAGCAAGCCAGTTTGACATCCCTGCCACCGGGACCTGGAACCACATCAGCCATTACTTTTCCAGAGGAACAAGAAGATCCTAGAATTGGTAGAGGTCAGGATGAAGCATCTGCTGGTGGACTCTGGGGTTTTATTAAGGTAAATTGTATTTACTTTAAAAACCATGCTTAATGTTTTTGTTTGTTTGTTTGTTTGTTTTTTGGTGAGGAAGATTGGCCCTGAGCTAACATCCATTGCCAATCTTCCTCTTTTTGCTTGAGGAAGATTGTCTCTGAGTTAATATCTGTGCCAGTCTTTATCTATTTTGTATGTGGGATGCCACCACAGCGTGGCTTGATGAGCGGTGTGTAGGTCCTTGCCCAGGATCTGAACCCATGAACCCTGGGCTGCTGAAGCAGAGCATGCAAACTTAACCATTACACCACCAGGCTGGCCCCCCATGCTTAATTTTTTTAATTATAAAACTAATAGATATTCATTAGAGAGAATTTTGAAAATTCAAAATGGTATAAGGAAAAAATAAAAACACTTTTTCTTCTTACTACCAGTTTTCTGCAGTTCCTCTGAATCTTTTGTATGTGTATATCTATGTAGATGTACCTCTTTTAATAAAAATCAAATTGGGGTAATGACATGTGGACACTCTTTGTGTCTTTTGTTTGTCTTTACTTAGCATATATCATGAACATCTTCCCATCCATAAAATATTCTTCTGAACTTTTTTTATTTATGGCTACTTTGGCCTATGTGCCCTTGCATTTATTTCCCATATTTTATTTCACTAATCTGTTACTGGCATTTTCTAATTGTAATTCCTATCAATAAAACTATAATGAACACTCCTTAATGCAGATCTTCATGTGTATCTTTATCAGGATTAATTCCTCATGAATGGCAGAGTGAATGTTTTAGAAATTCCTGATACATAATTGCTCTCCAGGCAGGTTATATCCGAATACACTGTCACAGCATTTTTCACCTACCAGCACTGATCATTGATTTGAAATACAATATTTTCTAATTTGATAGGCAGAAAAAATAATACCTTGTTTTAATTTGCATTTCTCTGTTACTGAATTTGAACAGTTTTTCATGTGATTTTTGGTCATTTGTATTTTTCTTCTGTGAAGTCTCTATTCATGTTCTTTGCCTGGTTTTGAATTAGGATGATTTTCTTCTCTTAATGAATTCGTAAGAGCTCTTAATGTAGTAAGAATATTTTATTATGTGCTGTCCTGTGGTGCAGTTTTCTCCATTTTTAGCTTACATTTTTAGTTTTATTATGCTTTGTTGACACAAAAGCTTGTAAATTTTCAGGAGTTATCTCTATCAGTCTTTTTTCTTTTCAATTTTTTTTAATGATAAAAATGACTTTTTCCATCTTAATATATGATAAATGTTTCTATGATTTCTTCTGATTCTTTTATGGTTTTATTTTTTTACATTTCCATTTAATAGGGCTGATACTTACTTTATTGTATTATATTAAGCAGAAGTCAGACTTAATTTTCTTCCAGCCATTTAATGGATTGTTCCAACATCATAGCCCAGTGATTTGATACATCACCATTATCTTAATTACGAAATTGTGTGTTAATGTCAGTTTCTGGGCTCTATAATCTGCTTCACTGCTCTCCCTGTCCTTACAGTAGTACCACACTATTTTAATTATTGTAACTCTGTTTATTTATTATACTAATATTTATTGAAAACCTACTCTGTGGTGAGGTGCGGATGGAGAGTATTCATTGGTGAATAAAATAGAAAGGTCATTTCCCAGTCTCTGTGTTCATAAAGATCTATCAGTATTTGTTTTTTGGTAAGTTTGCTGATTTTTATTCAAAAGTTTTCTTTACTAGTCTTTTCCATTTATTTTTCTTAATGAATTTTGGAATCACTCTGTCAAGTGCCCCCCAGTATTCTGCTTGAAGGTTTGGCTGCACTTTAATTATATGCTAAACTTATTTTTAAATTGATAGGTGGTTAACTGATTACAGTATTTGAGCTACTTACTTCAGAAAAATGGCATTTTTCTAAGCTTGCTTTTTTATATCCCTCTGTACTTTTTTAAGGTTTTCTTTTTTTTTTCCTTCCCAAAGCCCCAGTACATAGTTGTATATCCTAGTTGTAGGTCATTCTAGTTCTTCTGTGTGGGATGCTGCCACAGTGTGGCATGATGTGCAGTGTGTAGGTCCACGCTCAGGACCCATACCAGTGAACCTTGGGCTGCCAAAGCAGAATGCACAAACCCGACCACTCAGCCTCAGGACTGGCCCCTAGGGTTTTCTTTATATAGGGACTTTCTCATCTTTTCCTTGTTAAGAGCATGTGCCAATGTGTCAGTTACCAGTTGTAATACCCAGTTCAACTCTGCAGGTCTTGTAAATAACTCTTCTAATATTCAGTATAGATTGGTCAACAGTCTTAAATATCAGTGTTATGGACTCATCTTTTTTCTGAATCACCTTAGTTTAATAGCAGGTTGGAAGAGGTGGAATCACGGCCTGTTAGCCAGACACCATCTCAGGAGGCCCTGCTCTGTCTCTTTTATCATGGGAGAAGTGTAGCATAGGAAGGAAATACTCAGACCTGGTGCCTTCTGTTTAATACTGCGGTTTTAAGAATTCAGGGGAATAAATTTAGCTTAAAAGGGAGAATTTGGGAATGAACAAAACAAATAGGAAGTAGGAAAAAAAGAAGAAACTTTAGTAAAACATAGCAGAATATTAAGGTATAAGTAACTTCTGAGGAATAAAGATGACAAATGTTTTTACTGTGTTTATTTTTTAATTAGGGAACAACGTGTAGGTTTATAGAGACATCTGATTAAAGTCTTTATTTGGGACTTAGATGGACAAGTTTTGCCTAGTCTTTTATATAAATAAATAAATAGAAATAAAACGTATGTATACATAGAAATAAAATATATACACACACATATGTATACATGGCATACATACTTTCCAGGCCATTGCCACTCAAAGGGTAGTCTGCAGACTTCCGTGGGTCTGTGATGAGATAAGAGAAATTGAGAGTAAACATTTCGGAACTTAATAGCAATTTGACATTTCCATAACCTCATTTTTCTTATATTTTACTAAAGTACGGGTCTGCAATGCATTGGACACTTGAAAAATATTTTCTCTTAGGGCTGGCCCTGTGGCCGAGTGGTTAAATTCACGCGCTCTGCTTCTATGGCCCAGGGTTTCGCCAGTTTGGATCCTGGGTACAGACATGGCACTGCTCATCAGGCCATGCGGTGTCCCACATAGCACAACCAGAAGGACCTGCAACTAGAATATACAAGTATATACTAGGGGGTTTTGGGAAGAAGAAGAAGAAGAAAAGAAAGAAGAAGATTGGCAACAGATGTTAGCTCAGGTGCCAAAAAAAAAAATTTCTTTCATCATCTGGTGATCCTGGTGTTCTTTTCTTAGAATGGGTATTTATATGTTAATTTGTCTTTTGTAGGGTGTGGCCGGGAATCCAATGGTAAAGTCTGTGCTTGATAAAACCAAACATTCAGTAGAAAGCATGATTACAACGCTGGACCCTGGCATGGCTCCATATATCAGTATGTACTGAAGATAGAGCAGCATCTGCCGTATGTTTTTAAAGTATGTGCTCATGTCGGCCACTAATTGTAATTCCACAGGCCTTGTAATTGGTGGAAATCCTCTTGTATTCTTACCTTGATTGTCAGTCTTTGTTTTGGTATTGTTAATTCATCTTTTTCTTAGTCACTATTAAATTTTTTTTAAGATTTTATTTTTTTCCTTTTTCTCCCCAAAGCCCCCCAGTACATAGTTGTATATTCTTTGTTGTGGGTCCTTCTAGTTGTGGCATGTGGGACACCGCCTCAGCGTGGTTTGATGAGCAGCGCCATGTCTGCACCCCGGATTCAAACCAACAAAACACTGGGCCGCCTGCAGCGGAGCACGCGAACTTAACCACTTGGCCACGGGGCCAGCCCCTAATATTTGTTTTTGACATTTCTTCAATTATCTATTTTAATTAAATGTGTTTATGCTTAACTCAGCAATATTTTAGGGGGAAGTTAATCTGTTTACTAATAATATCCAATTAATAGATTTGTTAGGAAAGCTATTTTAACTGCTTTTGAACCCTCATTACCACGAATCCTACAGATAGTTGACATAGACATGCTGTCTGCTGTTGAATAATTATGTATATATTTTTTTCTCTGAGGAAGATTCGCCCTGAGCTAACATCTGTGCCAATCTTCCTCTATTTTTTAGTATGTGGGCCTCCAGCACAGGATGGCCACTAACAGAGCAATGTAGGTCTCCACCCAGGAACCAAACCCAGGCTGCCGAAGTGGAATGCACTGAACTTAACTACTAGGCCATGGGGCCAGCCCCTGCTGTTTAATTTTTTTTTTTTAATTGAGTTAATGATAGGTTACAATCTTGTGTGATTTCAGTTGTACATTAATGTTTGTCATTTGTGTTGTAGGTGCACCATTTCACCCTTTCTGCCCACCCCCCACCCCACCTTTCCCCTGGTAGCCACTAATCTGTTCTCTTTGTCCACATTTTTAAATTCCTCATATGAGTGCAGTCATACGGAGATTATCCTTCTCTAACTGGCTTATTTCACTTAACATAATTCCCTCAAGGTCCATCCATGTTGTTGCAAATGGGATGATTTTGTTCTGTTTTGCAGCTGAGTAGTATTCCATTGTATGTCTATACCACAACTTCTTTATCCATTCATCTGTTGATGGGCACTTAGGTTGCTTCCATGTCTTGGCTATTGTAAATAATGCTACAATGAACATTGGGGTGCATAGGACTTTTGGAATTGCTGACTTCAAGCTCTTTGGATAGATACCCAGTAGTGGAATCCAGCCCCTGCTGTTTAATTTTTAATGTACATATCCAATATGTGAAAAAACGTAATTCCTTAGCAGAATCAGTGACCAATTATTAGTAATTCTGTTGAAGATAACAATTTACAGGCCAAAGCTGTGCACCAGGTACCTGAACAGAGATTTTCAGAAGCAAAAAGAGTCAATAGCTTTCACAAGTCTTGACTGTGTTGGTAATGTACTGTCTAGTAAATGCCGAAGGACAGGACCTAGTGGTGATAAGTACCGTTTATTAAATGCTTGCTCTGCCAGGCACTAATTCTCATAAGAACTCCTCAAGGTAGGTATGATTTTCCTCAAGTCTTAGATGAGGAACCTGTGTTGAGAGATACTTGATTTTCAGTCACACAGCTGGTGGAGCTAGATTGAACCCATGTTCAACTTTGTTACTCTTAGCCACTTTGTTTCCCTTAAACTAGAAAATCAAATCAAGAGTTAAATCAGCTGAATTTTCTTCGTGTTTGTAACTGCCAAAGGATTTAGAAATTGGACCCTATTGATGCGGGGTCGGTGAGCCGAGGAGTCGAAAGAAAGATTTCTTAGACTCTTAAGATCTGGCAGTAGTGCTCTTTTATTTAGAGAATAGAATAGCATGGGGACAGGACCCATGGGCAGTCAGGCTGCTGCGTGGGGACAGGGCCCACAGGCAGGAGGACACTGCTGCTGCCGCTTCTGCTGCAAAGTGGGGTGGAGAGTAAGGCTAAATTTAAGGCATAGGTATGTGAGTTATCTCTTTACAAGACAAAAAAAAAAGTTAAAATGGTACCAGTGCTGGTAGGGTCTGGCCATTGGGCAGTCCCACAACTTTTAGATAAGAATCAAACCGGATTGAGTAAATGGCAGAAGTCACCGCTTAAATATTATCCTCAGCTAAACACACAAACACAAGAGGATTTTGGCCGGGGTGGGGGGGGTCAGTTACATGAGGTTGCCAGACAGTAAACAGCTTAAGCTCTTGCCTTCCCCGTTAAGAGTTTTCATAGATGAGGCCATCCCCCCTTCCTCCTGGCGCAGAGAGGGAGGCATGGAGATTTCCTTCACAAACACAACTCTCTCTCATCAAAGGGCGAGCAAATTCCACTCCTCGGAGCCTGCTTCTCATCTGCGGTTTTAAAATTAACGAGCCTAAAATCCTCATCACTATGATATGTATTGATTTCATATATTCATAATAATCGCTTGACATAATTAACGCATCTTATATATATATTTTGTTCACAAGCTTGTATTTTCAATGAGAGAAAGAAAGGAATTAGTGTTTTTGGAGCTCTTGCTGTTTTAGTGGCTACCGTGTTAGACTGTGAAAGCAATTATCTTATTTAATCCTTAGAGCAACCCTGTGAGGGGGCAGGGATTTTCCTATGAAGAAACACTCAGTGACCTCCTCAAGGTAAGGAAGCTAGTAAATGATCAAGTCAGGACTCAAACCCAAGACTGTTCCTCAGGCGAGTAGCCTGTGTGACATCAAGAAAAAGGGAAAAAAGCAAGGAGGGAGGGAAAGAAAGATACAAATGAACTTTCTCTTATTAGCAAATACCATAACTGATGATAACATATAATCGTAATCAGTTAGCTATAAAAAACAATAAAACTGAGTGTGAAAAAGCTGTCACTTTATTGACAGGCAGCAAAAGAAAGACCATTCTGATCTAACAAAACTCAAAACAACAATGTTTTTGTACTAATATTCTAGAAATCACTATAACAATTTCAAATGTATCAAGAAAGCAGAAGAACTATGAGAAATGGATTTTAACACAGTTTGACTTTCTATATTCTTTTAATTAGTTCTCCCTTCATTGTCATGAAAGGCAGCACCATTCACCACAGAAAGGCTGAACAGCTTTTGAGCTGAAGCTTAATGAGAGCAGCCCTTAGTTAGGGTCAAGACACATGTGCCACATGGAGAAAAAAGTGTGTTCTTCCTCTTTTCCCCTATGTGACCCATTGGTTTTAGGTTTTAGTAACTTAGGAAATTCCAGTAAAGATGAGATCCGTGACATATTATTGTCACTCAGGAAAAAAAAGATCCATGATAAAAAGCCCAAATATTTGGAAAATATTCTCAGCTATTCCATGAGATATTTATTAGGGAAAAGCATACCATTGTTTCTGGGGCAAAATATTTTACATACAAACAGCTTTCTTGAGAAATCTCTTTTACCAGTGATAGCCGTTAATGCCAAGTAGCAAAACGTGCTGTGCTTGGAACCAGCGTATTGAATTCAGTATATCACATGTTAGCTGAAGATTTGAAAAAGTAATTAGGCATATTTTTCAGATTACTCTGTCTAAACGGTAGACAGGTTTTTAAAATAATTAATTGAAATATTTGAAATGTTTTAAAATACTTTTTTTCGTATTGCTCTTAGTCTTTTTAAATTTCAAGTTTTATATATGTTGGTATTTCAGTTTTCATAAATGCTTGCATATTTGTATAAGGGAAGTAATAGATGTATAATTTATAAATAAATATCCATTTATTTGTGGTAAATGCTCTTTTTTTTAAAAAGATGGCGATGTATAATAAAAAAGTTTGGTCCTACATTTAAACTGTTTTCTGGATAAGAAGCACATTTCATGGTAGTCCTTGTTGAGTGCAGAACTTCTGTGCAACTCATTGACAAATTACTTATCGGTAACAGTCTTCGTTTTCATTTTCTGTAAATAGAATATCCTAAATATGTAACTTATACTTCATAAGTCAGATATTTAATTTCTATGATACATCTATAGATGAAAGACTGGAAACTGTAACATCCACATGATGTTAGAAGTCTGTGTATAATAGATGTTTGTCTTTATTAACCAACAGGAGAAAAGCCATTTTGATTTGTACCATTAAAAATGCAATAAATGTGTCTGTCCAAGTTTAAACTAATCAGAAAATGGAACTTGGCTAAATTTAATAGAGCAGTATAGTAGAAAAATAAACTTTTCATAACTGTTATCATTTCCAAAATTAATATCTGGAACACTTTTTGGGAGCTATTATTAGATGCTAAAAAAGTATTCCATGAACAGATTAAGTATGGAAAGTACTGGGTTAAAGTCATAATTTTTAACTGTTGGATTTCTCAGAATCTTTATGTTAATTTGCATTGTGCAACAAAGAAATGTGGTGTGCAGTATCTCCCACACTTATTTGACCACAGCATGGTATATCCTGGAATGGTATTTCATAGAATGCAGAAAAATGTAGTGTTCATTTGTGGCAGATATGCTATTTAGAACCATTAGAAGGTATGTACCATCTTCTGCTTGTGAATAAGACTTCCTCAGATAATGCACTAAATTCTCATTTTCAAAACTCAGGAAAAGTTGGTAGTTCAGGGCTAAGCACTTTTTGGAATAAGATGCTGTGAGATTAGAGGGTGAAAATGTGCCTGGTTGTATCACATGGTGTGAAAAGAGCATTTCAGAGCCTGGCAGACCTGGGTTGAGTCCTGACATCATCACTAAGTAGTTATGTTACCTCGGGCAAGACGTTATCAGCCTCAGTTTCCTCAGTCAGTAAAAAAGTTAATCTATGTCTTGCATCATTTTAGGTTACTAATAATTATGTAGTGATGTGAGGTTAGTAATAAAATATTAGCATATCTTAGTGATTATGAGAGTTCCATTACTTTAATTTGGAATTTGCTTCTGGTCTTTGTAGGATCTGGAGGTGAACTGGATATTGTAGTGACCTCAAATAAAGAAGTAAAAGTTGCTGCCGTCCGAGATGCCTTCCAGGAGGTCTTTGGCTTAGCTGTGGTTATAGGGGAAGCTGGACAGTCCAATATTGCCCCACAACCAGTGGGCTATGCAGCTGGATTAAAAGTGAGTAACAGAGCCCCTTTTTCAGGATATAGAAACTGGAAGTTAGTTTTTTTAATAATTCTGATAATAATCCTTTGGTCTGTATGGAGCTAATGGGTTTTTACATCCTGACATATTGAGCAGCTTGGTTTTTAATTAGACAACTCTGTAGTGTTAGGAAGATATAGTGGAGTTTTAAAGAAACCTAAGATAGGTTTTGATTATTGGGGGAGGGGAGGAAACATGCAGAGAGCACAAAAAAAGAGTAATTCGTCCTAAAAGAGATCTTCTTAACCCAGTGTTAATGTTTGAATCAATTACTTAAGTTATAATGTCCCTTGAATCCCATAAGCTTTTTATTACTATCACTATTAATACTACTTTACAGTTATGTATTTCTTCATGGTTTATGGAACTCTCCTATATTGGGAAGTTTCCGGAGTGGTAATGGGGTTCTAGTAAGCAGGTTCTGAATTGACCCTGCAAGTCTTCCTTTTCCCTTGTACTTGGTGAGGGGATGCAGCCCTCAGTGGAAAAGCTTCTCTTAGCTCACTTTTTCTGATTCTTCCCCTTCCCTGTCCTTTTAACTCCTTTGCCTTAAAGAGCCGACTACCTGGCACCTTATAGGCACTTGTATGCCTATGTATAATGAGTTTGCCAAGGTCTCACCAGCATGTAGAGACCTATGAAATCTTATTACCAGTAATAACCCACTTATCAAAAGGAAGACACTGGCTTAGTTTTTCATAGTGAAGGAATAGGATCTTGTGATTGAATCCATGGATAATGGCTATGTAATTATGTATGGTAGAATGACTTATTTTGAAGAGAAATTTTACACAGTTGCATACTCAAACCACTACTTGAACGTTATATACTTTGTCTTCTAACCTGTTACCATCACAGAACTTGTCATACATCTACATAAATCCACTTCCATTACCAGTGTACAGGATCTGGTCCCCTCTAGCCTACTCAGTGTTAGAGTTCCAAGAATTCTGCCCGCTCTCTTATACATTTTTTACCATCAGCATACAGACATGCAAACATCTCTCCCACCTTAAAAAACAAAAATAAACCAAAGAAAACCTTAAATTTTGTGACCTCAGTTCCCCCATCACCTACCAGGTTAGTTTTTTGCTTCCTTTTACAGCGAAACTCTTCCAGAGAGTTGCCAACACTTTATCTCCAATTCTTCCCGGCATATTCTCTTAAACCTACCCCGGTCACCACTCCACTAAGAATGCTGTCAAGGTTACCAGTGTTCTCCATCTTATTTGACTTTTCAGTGGCTTTTGAGACAGTTGACCATTCACTCTTCTATAATGTTTCTTCACTTGACTTCCCAGATACCAGACTTTTGCTTTTTCCCTACCTCGCTAATTGCTCGCTCCTCTGTGCTGCCTTTGCTGGTTCCTCCTTTTCTCCCCAACCTCCTGATGGTCTCTTTATCTACATTTACTCCCTTGTTCATCTCATACTGTCCCATGGCTTTAAACACCATCTATGTGCTGACAGTTTCACATTTGGGTCTCCAGCAGAGACCTCTCATGTAAACTTGATTTATAGAAAAGTTGCTTTTTTGACACCTTTACTTGAATGTCTCAAACTTAATATGTCTTGTACTCAACTTCTTTTCTTTCCTCCCACCCTGCTCCCCCCAGCCTTCTCCATCTCAATTGATGGCAGCTCTATCCTTCCGTTTTCTCAGGTGAGAAACCTTGGAGCCATCCTTGACTTCTCTTGTTACCCATATCCAATGCATCGAGAAATCTTGTTCGCTCTACCTTCACAATATACCCAGCATCTGACTACTTTTCACTGTCCCCACTGCTGCTTCCTTGGTTGGAGCACCACAGTGTCTTGCTGGAATCTTGCAGTCACCTCCCAATGGGTCGTCCATCTTCTGCACTTTCTTTGCCCTGTAGGTTGTTCTCAACAGAGGAGCCAGGATAATCCTTTCAAAACATAGGCCAGACCATATCAGTCTTCTTTTCAAAACTTTTATTTCACTCAGTGTAAGACCCAGATTCCTTACAGAGGCCTCTACAGCCCCTCCCATGATTTGGCTGATCTGGCCTTCTGTTTTTTTCTTTGGCTTCATCTCCTGCTGGTCTTCCCCCTTGGTCACTCCATGCCAGCCATGTTGGCCTCCTTGCAGTTATTCATACTTGTATGGCATGCTGCTCTCTTCTTAGGGCCTTTTCAGTAGCTGGTTCCCCTTTCTCAGACACTCTTCCCTCAAATACCTACTTTATTGACTCCTTAACCTCCTCCAGGTCTGCTCTCAGATCTTCCCTCCGCAGTGAGGCCTGTCCTGACTGCCCTGTTGAGGACAGCAGTCTGCGCCTGCCCTACTCATCACACTTACCCTCCTCTGTTTTTTTTCCTACAGCATGCAGCACCTTCTGATACTATTTAATTTACTTCTATATTTCTTTTTTAATACTTTATCCCAGTAGAATTAAGTTCCACAAGCACAGGGATCTTTGTTTTGTCCACAGCTGTGAACTTATAGAATAGTGCTTAGAGTTCTTTAAAATGAATATCCAGCAGTCTCATCAAGATATCTTGGGATAGGGCTGGCCCCGTGGCCGAGTGGTTAAGTTTGCGCGCTCCGCTGCAGGCAGCCCAGTGTTTCGTTGGTTCGAATCCTGGGCACTGACATGGCACTGCTCATCAAACCATGCTGAGGCAGTGTCCCACATGCCACAACTAGAAGGACCCACAACGAAGAATATACAACTATGTACTGAGGGGCTTTGGAGAGAAAAAGGAAAAAATAAAATCTTTAAAAAAAAAAAAAAGATATCTTGGTATAAAACCGCAAGCAACAGAATTCAAAATGCTTGGGTAAATCTTTTAAATCAATCCTTTATTTCCTCAAGTGAGTAGTCTAATCCAGAAGACATTTTCACTGTGGGGTCTATTTTGAATTTTGGGTTAACACTCAGTCAGAGAATAGAGATTTTTCTCTGAACAGAACTCCAGCTGCCCCCTGTTGCTGTACCTTGGTACAGTACCTTTACAGTCACATGGTGGTCTTCAAACTGGTGTTTGAAGCACCTCTGATGACACAGAAAGATTGGAAAGGTCTGAGTAGACCCAAATAGTTTTCATTTCTACTTCCTCAACTTTGACATGGACTCTTTCCTGAAATTTTTCTGCCTGAATACACGCCTGTGATTGAAGCAGCGTGCCGCTCTCCTTTTCCATGTCCCGCTAACAAGCCCTCTTCCCTCCCGTTAGAAATAAAGACCTACCTCTCACCCACTGAGATGGGCCACATTGCCCAGAACGTAGACTCCTGAATGTCGTGTGAAGGGACAATTCAGAACAGTGTTTTAGGTATTGAGAATGCAAATGACATAATGATTCACTAAAATTCTTTTGCAGGTCATGTGGTTTCCAATTGTTTGTTCCCAACAGAACTGAAACAGGACCAGACAGAGCTGTCAGCAGATAGGGCATTCATAGTTTTTGATGATAGATCACCATGTGATTTTTAGAATATAACTCAAAATTACATGGTTTTTGAAACATGGATCTTAAATATTTTGTAACGTTGAATATCATTACACAGACGATATCTAAAATTAGGATATTGAACTTAAAAGGCTGATAGAGATTTTTCTGTGAAAAAACCCTTATGGATATTATTAGTAGTTAATTTATGTTGTGATTTTATTAGTATCTGCAGATTTATTTTTGTTATTGGTTTTTGCCCTTCAAGTTTAGACATATGGGCTCCTTTTCCACGATCTTCAGTACAAGCTTAAAATTAAAATTCATTGAAACTGATACTACGTACGTATAGGAAGTAATTTGCAAATTTTTCAGCTGCTTTTTTTCCCCAGAAACAGTAGGGGGAGCCAATGAGAAGAAAAATAATGTAGAATCCTAGAATATTAAAATTTAAACCCAATTTTTCCTCCCCATCAGATTTTATTTGAAGTGAATGCCTTTTTTGAATTAAAGGTGTCCATTAAACATATAAAACTGTTTAAGAAAATAAGTCAGCCGTTATTACAGTTAGAAAGTTTCTGAAGCTTCTCATATGGCAAGTATTAGAAAGCTAATCAGTTAGGACTATTGTTTTATAGCTTGTATTCAACAAAGGTGTAGTTAATAGCTATAAGCACTTATGAAGAAGCTTTGAATTTTGATTATCTGAACCAAGTTGCTTTGTATAAGCTCCTAGAGTACAGTATAAACTCAAGGGGCCTTTCTGTATCTTACTTCAGTTCTGAGATGATTACTTCAATGTGGCCTCTAAACCGCCTAATTCTTGATCCCCTATATTGCTGAAAAATAATGTTAAAATTCCATTCTCACAACATTGGTAGGGACTAATAATAAAGTATATTTATGACTCCACAAGATGCCACGTTTAATTAATGTGGTCAGAGAAGAGGCTGATGTAACCCCCTCTTCATTTCTCTTCTGGATTCCATAAACAAACAAAGAATTAAATTTGTCTGCCCAGCTTATTATCCTGTCACTTATAGGAGCTAGTTAATTTCAATTTAATATTTTGTGAACCCAGTGAAGTATAAAGCCCTGTGCTGTAGGATGGTGAAAGATGGACAAACTTAGTTTTTGTTTCCTAGAAGCATAAAATCTAGGAGTGTTTCATTGTAGCCGTAGCTAAGATACGCCTTCAAAGAGGTAGGGATGAACCTGTGCTCGTCCCCCTCATCCCCTAGTAGCTTTTACTGGATTAACATTTATTTAAATTTCTTTATAATCAAAATTTAGCCATAACTACCTCTTGGGAGGAGTAAATTAGGCAAATTTAAATTTTCCAGTATAAAAAGTTGATTTTCTCTCTTATATTTTTTTTCAAATGCAAGAGCTGCCTCCTCATTCCGTATTCCTGGATTTCGTGACATCGTGTTTACACCATTCAGATTCTTAACATTAGTGATATAGGGCTTCAGAAGCCGTTTATTTTTCCTTTGTTCAGTTTTTCATGTAGTAAGTCCTTACTGAATGCCTATTAGATTAGACACTGTGCCAGGTACTGGAGATAGAAGAGTAAGTAAAAATACACAGTCTTGATTTTGTTGTGGTTTAAATCATATCTTCCTTCATCTTTAAAAGCTAATGTCGTAAATTTGTTTAGCCATTCTCATACGGTTGTCACTTTCTCTTCTTTCAGATGTTTCTGAAATAAATTTATTCTGAGAAGTGTCCTAGCTTTCTTAATTTTCATTTGAATAAGACCTGACCGCTTAATCTCATTCACTACTTAGCTCTGCTGTCTGTAATAAAAACAGGTGTATTATCCACGGCTAGTTATATTCAGAAATGGAGTTTTATCTTGGGTTTCGAATATATTCTCAGCACATCATTCACGATCACTGTTTATGAAGTGACTCAGATAAAAGTAGTAAACGGCAACCTTGCCCTCATTCATCCAGCTTGTAGTTTTCTGCTATAAGATACATATTTAATTAATCTGTACAGTGTTCTCTGCCCCCCAATTTTGTTTCATAATAATTTTCTTGAATACGCTTTTGTGTAAAATATATATTTGCAGTTTTAAAAAAAAATGAACTAATTTGGTATGTGTTTTAGGGCTGTATTTAAAGGGGATCAGAGGAAGAGAAAAAAACTTATTTACTATTGATATGATTGCCTGCCAAGAAAATTCAAGAGAGAATCAACTAAAAAACTACTAGGAATAATAGATTTTTATTCAGTAAGATGGCCTCTTGCCAGATCAACATAAAAAGTACATAGTTTCCTTATATTAGTAATAACCAATTAGAACATGTAATATAAAAATAATCCATTTCACAGCAGCAACCAAAATAATAATGCATAGAGGAATAATTTGGCAGGTGCGCTGCAAACTGAATACTGAGGGGAGCATGATTGGATTTTTCATATTTTGTTCTCTCTACTTTTGTTTTAATGTTTACAATGAGTTTGTGTTTGTGTATAAATGTATGCATCGATCACTTACGTAATTAGTGCATTTAATGCTGAATAATTTGAAATGGTTTCTAACCTACACTGTTGTTATTCAGGGCGCTCAGGAGCGGATAGATAGCTTGCGTCGAACTGGAGTGATCCATGAAAAGCAGACTGCTGTGTCTGTAGAAAACTTCATTGCAGAACTGCTACCCGACAAGTAAGAGGCTTTTTTTTTCCTAACGTAGTTACAATTTTTTTCTTGTAATAAGAACTTTCAAGATCTACTCTCTTAACTTTCAAACATACAATACAGTACTATTAACTGTTGTCACCATGCTGTACATTCTATCCCCAGAGCTTATTTAATTTATAACTGGAAGTTTGTACCTTTTAACTCCCTTCATCCATTTTGCCCACCCCCCCCCCCCACCCCTCTGGCAACCACCAATCTGTTTATATCTAAGAGTTTGGTTTTTTTATTTTTTAGATTCCACGTTTAAATGAGATCACACAGTATTTGTCTTTCCCTGGCTGACTTATTTCACTTAGCGTTATGCCTGTCCATGATGTTGCAAGTGGCAAGATTTCTTTTTTTATGACTGAAAAGTATTCAATTATATGTACAAAAGAATTTATATACATTGTATATATGTGTATGTTCTACCCTTTTTTTATCCGTTCATCATCAACAGACACTGAGGTTGCATCCATGTATTGGCTGTTGTAAATAATGCTGCAGTGAACACGGAGTGCGTGTACCTTTTTGAGTTAGGCTTTTCATTTCTCTCGGATAAATGTCCAGAAGTGGAATTGCTGGATCATATAGTAGTTCTATTTTTAATTTTTGAGGACCGTCCATACTGTTTTCCATAGTGGCTGCACCAATCTACAATCCCACCAACAGTGCACAAGTGTTCCTTTCCCCCCCGTCCTCATCAACATTTCTTCCTTGTCTTTTCGATAATAGCCATTCTAGCAGGTGGCAGGTGATACCTTGTTGTGGTTTAGATTTGCATTTCCCTAATGATTAGTGATGTTGAGCCTCTCTTCATGTACCTGTTGGCCGTCAGTATGTCTTCTTTGGAAAAATGTTCAGAGCCTCTGCCCGTTTTTTAATCAGATTTTTGGGGTTTTTTTGCTCTTGAGTTGTGTGGGTTCTTTATATATGTTGGATGTTAACTCTTTATCAGATATATGATTTGCAAATATCTCCCGTGCTGTGGGTTGCCTTTTCATTTTGTTGATGGTTTCCTTTGATGTGCACAAAGTTTTTAGTTTGATGGAGTCCCACTTGTTTATTTTTGCTTTTGTTGCCTTTGTTTTTGGTGTTGAATCTAAAAACTTGTCACCAAGACCCATGTCAAGCAGCTTACTGCCTGTTTTCTTCTAGGAGTTTTATGGTTTTACATATTATGTTCAAGAGTTTAATCTACTTTGAGTTAGATTTTGTGTATAGTGTAAGGTGGTGGTCCAGTTTCATTCTTTTGCATGTGGCTGTCCAGTTTTCCCAACACCATTTATTGAAGAGACTGTCTTTTCCCCATTGTGTATTCTTGTCTCCTTTGTTGTAAATTAATTGACTGTATATGCGTTGGTTATTTCTGGGCTCTCTATTCTGTTCCATTGATCTGTATTTCTGTTTTTATGCCAACACCATACTGTTTTGATTACTGTAGCTTTGTAATACAGTTTAAAATCAGGCAGCCTCCAGCTTTGTTCTTCTTTCTCAAGTTTGCTTTGGCTTTTCTGGGTCTTGTGGTTCCATGCAAATTTTAGGATTGTTTGTCTTTGGAAACATCAGTGGGAAAAATGCCATTGGAATTTTGATAGGGATTGCATTGAATTTGTAGATTGCTTTGGGTAGTATGGACATTTTTTACCCTTTTTTTTTTTTGGAGGAAGATTAGCCCTGAGCTAACATCCTCCACCAGTCCTCCTCTGTTTTTGCTGAGGAAGATTGGCCCTGAGCTAACATCCATGGCCATCCTCCTCTATTTTGTATGTGAGACGCCTGCCACAGCATGGCTTGATAAGGGGTGTGTAGGTTCATGGCTCAGGATCCAAACCTGTGAACCCTGGGCCACCAAAGCGGAGTGCATGAAGTTAACTGCTGCACCACTGGGCAGGCCCTAGTATAGACATTTTTACAATATTAATTCTTCCAATTCATGAGCACAGAATATTTTTCCAATTATTTTTGTCGTCTTCAATTTCTTTCTTCAGTGTGTTAATAGTTTTCAGAGTGGAAATATTTCACCTTGTTGGTTAAATTTATTCCTAAGTATTTTATTCTTTTTGATGCAGTTGTAGATGGAACCGTTTTCTCAATTTCCTTCTGATAGTTTGTTGTTAGTTTATAGAAAGGCAGCAGGTTTTTTTGTCTTGATTTTGTATCCTGCAACTTTGCTGAATTCGTTGATTAGTTCTAACAGGTTTTTGCTGGAGTCGTTAGGGTTTTCTATTATAATATGTCATCTGCAAATAGTGACAGTTTTACTTCTTCCTTTTCAATTTGGATACCTTTAATTTCTTTTTCTTGCCTAACTGCCTAAGATTTCCAATACCACGTTGAATAAAAGTGGCGTCCTAATCTTGTTCCAGATCTTACAGGGAAAGCTTTTAGTGTTTTATTGTTGAGTATGATGTTAGCTCTGGGCTTGTCGTATATGACCTTTATTGTGTTGAAGTGTATTCCCTCTATACCTACTTTGTTGAGAGTTTTTATCATAATGGATATTGAATTTTGTCAGATGCTTTTTCTGCATCTCTTGAGATGATCATATGATTTTTATCCTTCATTTTGTTAATGTGGTGTATCGTGTTGATTGATTTGCAGATGTTGAACCATCCCTGCATCCCTGGAATAAATCCCACTTGATCATGGTGTATGATCCTTTTAGTGTATTGTTGAATTTGGTTTACTAATATTTTGTTAAGGATTTTTGCATATGTGTTCATCAAGGATATTGTCCTTTAATTTTCTTTTCTGTGGCATCCTTGTCTGGTTTTGGTATCAGAGTAATGCTGGCCTCGTAAAATGCATTTAGAAGTGTCCCACGTCTTCTGTTCCTTGAAAGAGTTTGAGAAGGATTGGTTAATTCTTCTTGAAATGTGTGGCAGAATTCACCAGTGAAGCCATCTGGTCCTGGACTTATGTTTGTTGGAAGATTTTAATTACTGAGCCAATCTCCTTACTAGTAATCAGCCTGTTCAGATTTTCTGTTTTTTCCTGATTCAGGCTTAGGTTGTATGTTTCTAGGAATTTATCCATTTCTTCTAGGTTGAGCAGTTGTCGGCATATAATTATTCAGTAAGAAGCTTGTTATGTTTCTCTTAGGAGCAAAATATAATTGGGTCTGGGGAGTTCACTCTGAATACCTAATAAAAAATGTATCCCATTTTAGAAGCAGAGAGAAAATTGTGTTCTGGTCCCATTTAACTGACTATGTGACTGTGTAGCTCACGTTTCTACCCTTGTTTCTCCTTTTTAATTAGAAAATGCAGGTAGTAACAGCTGTGTTCTAAGATTGTGTTAATAACCACTGAGTACAATAACACTAAATATAAGATGATACAATGGTAAATTGGCTTGGATGTAATTGACCACCAGTAACAAACACAATCATTTGCACAGTTATTCAGAGTAATGGAAGGTATGGGCGAGAGGGCCTGGTGGTAGTCACTATGTTTGAGTTCTTCTGGGCACTACCTCTTATCTATTTAGTTTGGAAATAACTTCCAGACAATATTATTCATCATTGTTTTTGAGGACATTGTACTTTTAATAAATGGTTTTATGGGAAAAAACTTTTTTAATGTGCTGGATTGATTTATATTGAAATAACTTTCCAATTGTTGAAATCTACCTTCTTTTGTAACCACATTGTGGTTTTGTTTTTCTTTTAATTTTTTGTTTATTTAGTTTTGAATAACACTGTGCCCAGTACTTTGTGGCTATAATATACAAAAAATGTTTTCCAACTTTAGGGGTATATTATAGGCCAATGGGGAGAGAAAATATATACACAGATGAACTGTTTTAAATGATTGCATAAGAAGGCATGTCATTTTTTCCTGACAGTAAACATATACAATGTCAGTGGAGGTAACTGAGTGTGGAGGTGGTGTCAGATGAGATTGATGAGTAGTTGGGACTTGAACTGGATTTTGAAGAGTAGGTAAAATTTGGATAAGTGGAAAAGAATAGGTAGGACATCTGAGTGGAGGAAAAGTTTGAACATAATTTAAGATGTATTCTGGGGTCTGATTGTATCAGCTTGACTGAACTTTTGTTGGATAGGAAATCAGGAAGTGATTTGGGGACAGATTGTGGAGAGCTTCAAATGCTAGGTTGAGAAGTTGAACTTTCTGTGTAAGCACCAAGTAACCATCCAATGATTCTTATTTCATTTTCTCCTCTATTAACCTTTTACTATTTAATGGTTACCTTAGAGATTACGTTGTACCTTCTTTGATGTATTACGTTACAATAGAAAGTATGACTTTTGATAATACTGGAACTGCTTTTAATACCGTTCCCTGCCGCCCCCACCTTTTACAGTATTGTGGTCAAGTATCTTAATTCTGCATGTATTTGAAACTTCTAAGATCTTACCAGTATTGTTCTGTGCAGTCAATATTCATTTATATTTACTCTCTGAATTCTGTCCTGCATTTTTTGTTTTTCCTTCTGCCTAAAGAGCTTCCTTTGGTACTACATTATAATGGAGGACTGTAGCTATGAATTCTCTCAGTTTTTGTTCATCTGAAAGCACTTTTAATTCACCTTGATTTTTGAAAGATATTTTTGCTGGATATAGAAGTCTAGGTTGGCATTTCTTTTCTTCTTCACTTTAAAGATGTATTGTTTTCCGGCTTCCATCATTTCTATTAAGAATTAGCTATCCATCTTCCTGTTTCTATGAAGATAATGTTTTCTCTGGCTGCGTTTAGGATTTTTTCTGTTATTTTATTTTTGCAGTACTGTGGTACACCTAGGTGTCTCTGTGTTTGCTCACTTTTATATTTAAATTTTTGTGGATTCACTGAGCTTGATTCTGTCTTTCATTGGGTTTATATCGTTCATCGATTTTGGAAAATTTGTGGCCATTGTATCTTCAGAACTTGCTTCTGGCCCGTCTTCTCTCCTTTCTCTTTTTGGGACTCTAATTACATGCTTGTGTACATTTTGACAGTATTTTACGTTTCTCACATTGTCATCCCTCTTCCCATCCCCCACACTGGTTTTTCTTCCTCTCTTCTCCAGGTTGAGCATTTTCTGTTCACGTCTTCAGGGTCAGTAATCCTGCTCTGCTGTGTGCAGTCTGCTGTTAAGCCTATACGTTGAGTTCTTACTTTAAAAAACAAAAGATTCAGTTTATCTATTGAATATCTAGACCTTTTCATCTGTTTTGACTATCTTTACCTCTTTTTTCTTGACTACATGAGTCATAGTTATTTTAAAATCCTTGTCTACTAACTCCAGTGTGTTCATTTGTAGGTCTCCTTTAGCCTCCTATTGGTGAGATGATATGGTGCCCTCTCTTTGAATGGCCAGTAAACTTCGGAAGCTAGACATTGTTGATGAGAAACTCTAAGTCTTCAGGTGAACTTGAGAAGGTTCACCCTTTCCTCTAATGAACAGAGTTGTGGGGTGTGTGGAAATGGGTAGTGTGGTGTACTTTAGTCACAGACTGAGCTGAGCCAGGGCTGGGTTGCACTCAGGGTCAGCTGGAGGTCTTCAGCTCATCTTTGAAAGGTTCTCCCTGTCCAGAATGTTATTCTTTCTGTCTTACTTGCTCTTACAGCTCTTTGATGCATTTGGATATGTGACTTGTATAACTCATCCGGCTTCTCATTGGGAGTATTGGCCTCTATCATAAATGGCTCCATCATACCTGGAAACTAGGCTAGTTTTCCTACCAAGTACCTTTTGAGCAGAAGAGTAGCATATTGGGAAGATTAGGAATAGTAAATGGTATTAGGAAGTCTGTTGATGGTTTCTAGTATGGATTAAGAAGGAGAAAAGATGGAAAGGTTGTGATAGTAAGACACAGAAAGAGGAGAGAGGGAGGACATGAGAATAGACAGCAAACCCAGAATCCAAAGCGCTTGATAGTTCCTGCTTTGGCTAATTCTCTCTGCAATGTTACTGTGGGAAATAACGTACAGAAGATAAAGTCAAGGAAATGCATGCTTATAACTGAGACTAAAAAAGACCAATTCAGGAAGAGCAAGTCAGCTGAAAGAAGAAATCCCAAATGTGTTTAGCCCGTAGCATTGTAGAGCCAGTATAGACCTGTCTGTGATGAAGTTTGCATCAGTTCATGCTACATGAGAAAAATTAGCATGATGTATACCATACATGGAAAAATGCCAGTGTAAATATGAACCATCCTTATTCAGAGATTAACCTATTAAGTTTTAAAATCTTGGTTTATGTGTTAAATGTGCTAAAATGTCTTTAAAATGTCCTTTCTGGGGCTGGCCCAGTCGTGTAGTGGTTAATAAGTTCACGTGCTCTGCTTCGATACCCTGGGGTTCGCAGGTTCAGATCCCGGGCGCAGACTTAGACACTGCTCATCAAGCCATGCTATGGTGGCATCCCACATACAAAATAGAGGAAGATTGGCACAGATGTTAGCTCAGCAACAATCTTCCTCAAGCAAAAAGAGGAGGATTGGCAACAGATGTTAGCTCAGGGCCAATCTTCCTCACACACACACACACACACACAAAAATGTCCTTTCTTCTGTGAATTGACTAGTGTTAGTAGATGTTTGTCTTTGTTAAAATACAAATTGGCATACCTACATCAGTTCCCGAGATTCTATTTTGAAATTTTTTCAGCTGCATGAAATCTCAATGTCTTGGAAACCACACTTCTTCTTAAGCCTTTTTTAAGTTAAAGTGGTTTCCACATAGGATTGGTCAAGTCCATGAAGTGACTGTCCTTGAACATGGTCAGTGGATATTACCATTCTTCCTCCACGCTGGGGTGGGGAGTGGAGATGGAGTTGAAAGACAGTAAGAAGGAGAGGGAGAAAAACTGAGAGTTTACTCAGCCAGCTGGCGAAAGAAATGGAAGAGGTTTTGGTGGGCATAACAGTGATTGCAGTTTTAGATACTGAGTTGAAGAGAATGGGGTATACAGGTTGATGTGTTTGGGAGCATGATAGTATTTTAGGGAACAAAGGTGATCCTGGAGTTCTAATGTGTATTCACTGGTGTCTCAGAAGAGACTTTTCTCTCAACTTCAATGAGCCTGCTTTTCAGGATGTCCACGACTGTCAGCGTAGTCACTACAATTACGCCCTGCCACCTACATTATACACAAATCATGCAAAATACAGTATTGATTAGTATACCAAATACAATGAATATTATTTAATGTTCTTAATTTAAAACAGAGTCTTAGGATATGAATACTACAGACATTACAAACTGCCATTTTAATACTCAGCAAAGATATTCTACATTTTACTTTGTTGTTTCTTTGAATAGGTATAGGAGTTTCCTAATGCATTTTGTATTTCATCACACTTTATTAGATCTACATATTTAAAAAAAATAGACTTTGAACATTTTCTTGCTCCATATCCTCTTGTTATTTAAATTCATAGTTTCAGGGCATCTGGTTTCATGGTTCTGGTTAGATAAAATGCTAATGGTCTTACAGATGATTTCACTTAAGTCAATTTTAAAATGTATCACTTTTTATAATTTATAAGTATCTTTAAATGGACGAAAGTTTTCTCGATTTCACGAAGCTGTTCTCAAAGACTGATTCATTGTAAATAGTTCTGGAAACGTGACTAGAAAGATTTATCAGGAATGAGGAGAGGATTATTTCCTGTAAGTGAGCTTATTTTTTAATTTGCTAATAGCTTTGCTACTTCGCTACATATTAGTGATAGAGATGGTAATATAAAAATTCCCATATTTTAGCAACTGACATTTTAAGAATATTACTCATGACAAACTATTTGCATGTTTAAATGGGCGGATTGATCTGCTGCATATTTGAGTAATCCTATTCCCGTTCTTACGCCCCATCTTAGCATTTCTTGCTAAGGAACTTTACATGGTAATTTTCAGTTATTTTTTTGTTATTCTCCATTCTTTTTCTCCTCTTGGAATTAAGCCAACAGGAAAATTTTAGATACTGCTTTTATGGATTGTCCTCTTGAAAATTGATTAGGAGGACATTTCCTTTTTGAAATCTGCCAGTGTATTATCTGAATGATAGTACTTGTTTTTTGCTTTGTTTTCTCTATTCACTATAACTTATTGCACACACAAACAATTTGAGACTCGTATATTCTCTTTCAGGTGGTTTGACATTGGTTGTTTGATAGTTGAAGATCCCGTCCATGGCATTCATCTAGAAACGTTTACTCAGGCCACGCCAGTGCCTCTGGAGTGTGTCCAACAGGTCAGCTTCTCCTTCTCTTTTTCTTTCTGCTCCAGAGAAATGTGCAATATTGTTTTCAAAATAAAAATTTGTGTCAGATTGTTCATTGGAAATCTGATAAATTCTTGATTTTGCTTCACTCTTTTCCCTTTTAGCCTTTTCTCTTTGCTTTTCAATTCACTGTTCCTTCCAGCTTGTTTTAGTACCTCCCCACTTTGCTTGTCTAGCTATCTTTGAAAAGGTGATACATTATATGGTTAATCACTATTTCCCTCATTTTTTTCTTTGTTTTTATGGTTGTGTTGACCACCCTAAGATCTTCTGCTGGTTTTATGTTCACCTTTCATTTACGTTCCATTTTATCTCACATTTTATTCTTCTGATGCATCCATTTCCTTTTTCTTTGTTTCGATCTTCCTCTTTAAGTTTGTTCATCTTTAGTGACAAGTAGAAACCTATGTAGCAAAAAGTTCAGAAACTTTAGATCAAAGGTCCGTGTCTTTAGGTTTGTTGAAAAATGTAACTATAGTTTACCTATCCACAGAGTTTCCACAAGAATGTAATCATAAATGTATAATGATTTGATTCCCTCTATATTTTTGTTACCTTGAATCCTTTCTTGAACAAAATGGAATGTAAATATATATGCATTGTAATCTTGGTACTCTTACATGGTATTTTGTTGACTTTTTTCTCTCCTCTGTTTCATGAAATTTACCACATTTGTACTTATATACATTGTTGAATGGCATTTCAAAACTGTCTCTTAAAGTTATTTGTGACTTTAGGCATTTGAGAATCTGATAAAGCTTTTGGGTTTTCTCCCAAGAAAATACATGTATACAAGCACATAAATTTGGCATATATGTTCATAGAATCTGTGGAAGCAACCTATGGCCCTCTTTTAGGGCTTTACAGTTTTGATGGGAACTAAGAATTTTTTTTTTCCCTCCCCAAAGCCTCAGTACATAGTTGTATATCCTAGTTGTAGGTCATTCTAGTTCCTCTACGTGGGATGCCCCCACAGCATGGCTTGATGAGCGGGGTGTAGGTCTGCATCCAGGATCTAAACCTGTGAACCCCGGGCCGCTGAAGCGCAGTGCACCAACTTAACCACTTGGCCATGGGGCTGGCCGGGACTAAGAACTGATGCTTGGAACTTTGAAATTTTATTGAATCTTGTAATTATACCATAGTTTTTATCATAATTTCTTTCAGAAGTTGAAGAAAACATTTTTTAGATGGTGACATTAAATCACCTTTGTATTAGAGAGTTTAAAGATTGTAAGCAAATACTGTGCATACTTATATGCCAGTCAAGAATGAGTATTAGGTTGAACTGTACAAAGTTGCTGTCTTTGAAGTCAAAAACAGTCAAATATTGGCAGTTTCATATGATTCAACCTAATTACCTCAATGAAGCGTTAGACTGGAAGAATTTCATCTAGCCCCAAAAATATCAGTGAGTTCTAATGGTGTTATAAGTGAGGTCTACAAAGTATTCAAAGAACATAATTCTCATGCTCTGTAGAGTATCAAAAATAGAGGTAGAAAGTTTGCCATTTCATTCTGTGAGACTAGCCTGTCACCTAACATCACAAAAATTATAATACAGTGTCACTTAAGAACTAAATGTCAGAATCATTGGTAAACTTAATAAATAAAATTCTGAAATGTATTAGAACATTAAAAAAGGTTCTGGAACCAATTCCAGTAGGGAGGGTTTCTCCCCACGCCACCAAGCACTTCTTCAATACCATCTGGGGTCATACAAGTCAACTCAGTTCTGACACTATCTTCCCAGAGATAGTGTCAGATCTCTTGGAGTTAAGGGCTCAGTTTCACAAGACTCCCCCCCAACCACCACTTCAGACACTAATTGCAAGTCCAGGTTGTTACTGTACACTTCTGACAAACTGGCTATAAATTAGATTCCCATGACCCTCTCCTTGGATTCAGTTAATTTGCTAGAGCAGCTCGTAGAACTCAGGAAACCCACTTAACTCACTAGATGACAGGTTTATTGTAAAAGACTATAACTGATTCCACCGCCAGATGGAAGAGCTGCATAGTGCAAGGTATGGGGAGAGGGTGTGGATTTTCCATGCCCTCTCCAAACTCACCACTCTCCCCAAATCTAAATATGTTCACCAACCCAAAAGCTCTCCACCAAGCGTGTCCTTGTGGGTTTTTATGGAGGCTTCATTACATAGGCATGAGTGATTAAATCATTGGCAGTTGGTGACTGGTTCAACCTCCAGCCTCTCTCTGGAGTTGGGGGGGTAGGGGAGGAACTGAAAGTTCCAACCCTCTCATCTTGGGGTTGGTTAATGTGGCAAACAGCCCCATCTTTAAGTTACCTCAAAGCTTTTCTGAAGACATGTCATTAACATAACAAAGACACCTTTATTGCTCTTATCACTTAGGAAATTCCAAGGATTTTAGGTGCTGTGTCCTGGAAACTGAGGTCGAAGACCAAATACATATTTCTTATAAATCACAATATCACACTCCACTCCCTGGTCTTCAAACATGCATCCTTTATAGCAAAACAATCATAAAGGTCAAAAGATGTTGGCACATTACTAGAATCCCATTCAGTCATTAATAACTAACCAGTCCATCATCATATCCTATGAAAGTGTCTCAGAGCTAGGCCACTCAAGTTTGCAGGCTTCCATTTGCTCTTGTCAGGTTCCAGAAGCAGAGTGGTGTAAGCAATGTATGGCTTCACCCTTTCAGGCATCTGGTATATTCAGGCTAAGAGACATCATCTCTTGCTCTGAGCCTCTTGTAGTATTACTGTAATAATCCATTTCCTTCATTACATAACCATTTATTCATTCCTTTACCCATAGTTACTATTTTTCTTTTTCTTCATTTATACCCAAACTTCTCTACCTTTGGATGGGACATTAGGTTGAGCCACTGTGCTGGTCTAGATTGCAGGCAGCAACACTAGTCCAGCAAGTGCCTCCCCTTCCGTCCTCTTCTATTCAGATAAGGTAAGGTTGCATGGGCACAGAGCTAGTGGGCTATCTTTACCAGCCGCAATATAGCCACATTCACTGTGAGCCCCAATTTTGCCAAATGGAGTGAAGGCACATCCTGCCCCATAGGCCCTTAGGAATTTTAACATAAAAGTTAAAAACCTAGTTACAGTTTCTTGCTTAGGAATCATCGCTGTTTCCTGCACTTGTATTTGCAACTCTGGTCATACACCCACTACATCAGATAGGGGAAAATCAGAAGTGATTACACCAGCGTCCTAGTGTCCTCCTCCCTTGGCAAGAATTGCATAGTCATACCCCCATCCTCCCCAACCCCTTCTTCCCCAGATCCACCAGAAAAGACACGAATTTATCCAGTGCAGGTGCTCCTTTAGTCCCACTCATATAGAGTGTGAACACACACTCCTGAGGAGGATATCTCTCTGCCCCTTGTTGGACATGGGCTGCACAGTGTCTTCCTTGCTCTGAAGAAATAATGCTCAGCTGTCCAAATTGGTGCACTGTCTTCTGTTCCGGTTCTTTTATAGCTCTCTGAGCATTTGCATCTACCACTGGCTAAGAAAAGTCCAGTCTGGAGTCAGTGTCTAGTCCTGTCAAGACCCATTTGTAGCTCCCTGGTGTTACCAGCGTCAGTCTCCCTTGTCAGCTATGTTCATGGCCCTCCCATCAGGGAATCTGCCACATAGCCATTTGCAGTCTCTCTCTATTGGCAGACAGTTCTTATTGGCATTTTGGGCCTCAGAGGGTGCAAAAGGAATATGTCTAGATTCAGCCCATCTCTGCACTCTGCAGTACTTCCAGGTTCACTCATTGCATGGACCCGGGTGGCCATCCAAAGGGAGCACATGGGGATATCTGCTTGTCAGTTCCAATCACCTTCCAGACCTGGAAGGGAGTTCTTCTGATGGGCATCACCATGTCCTACTTTAATGCATCTCAAATTCTCATAGTGATTTTCACAGGGCTCTGCCCCATATGGGCATCTTTTTAATAAGCCAGGTTTCCATTGCCCTCTTGCCTTATTATATAGCCAGGCCATTGGCCATTACCATGAGTCAATGAAAAACGACACATGAGGGATTTTCCCACTGTTTAATTCCTTCATTGCTACTGGGAAAACAGCATGTAGTTCAGCCTACTGGGCTGATTTGTTTTTACCTTCTTCAGTCGGTGTGGTCACCTTCCAAATAAGATGTCCGTTCACCATGGAACTGTTATCCATACACCAAGCAGCTCTTTGTTGTTCAGTTGAGAGCTGTTCATAGGACACTGTCCACGTGGCAGTCTGTTCCGACAGCTCCTCACGTGGCTCGAAAGTCAGTCCGAGGGGAGAAAAGGCTCCCTGCTCATGAGTGCTTCCTCCTTCCTTGCATTCCCCAAGCTGCGTGATCCTGTGTAAATCGTTTCCGTATTATTAAGGAGCTCCTCTGGGCACTCCCATGCCCATTAGGGCATTTCTCCAACATCATCCTAGACATTTTGGGTATTTCATGTTTCAAGGTCATTTTATGTCCTTCAGTCACAGGAATAACTTCAGTTAATAGTGTGTGATAACTAGGTAGTAAATGCCCCTCAAATGGGAATTCTCTGATCCAAGGTCCCAGTAGTCGTCACTGGGAGGTAGTCAGATTTTTCCGTAAGCCTCAGTCTGTGCTCCACATGGGGCTATGGCACAGAGAATTTGTCCCTACCAGCTAGCACCCCAGCTTCTATTCCACACTCAGTGGGCTCAGGCAATCTTACTGGTTCCAATTTAGCGTGTCAAGTTAGTAATGCTTGAAGGGCAGAATTACATCCCTGCTGTTCTGCAATAGTAGGTAGGGGAAATGTTCCCCAATAAGATAGAGTGTCCATCCCCCAAATACAACCAGGTATAAAAAAACAACCACTTCACCTAAAGCTTGTTCAGATGTTGCAGTTCTCCAAGCTTTTACTGTAATTCCATCAACTCTTATGTTCCTAACTGTAGCCTCCGTTAGAACTTCATGTACAGGTTTTGGGTTTACCGTATTAGGTAGGGACGTGTTCCCCAGCCAGACATCATACCCATTGCCATAAAACATCCAGGTAAAAGAGACAGAACTTCTTTACATAATACCTGCTGAAACCTTGAACTTTCCTAATCCTATCAGCCATTACATTTTTACTTGCTTTCAATCCAGTTGGAGCAGGAGTCAGGACTTGACCCATAGGCTTTGTTGGCACAGCTCAACGGACTCCTGTTGTCAAGGAGTCCTGAAAACTTCTCTTCTCCACCCCCTGACCATTTTACCCACTCTTGTGCAGAGTCTTTGGGTCCCCAAGTAGGGGTCAAGCCAGGGGACCTGGGCCCTTCTGTCAGTCTTTCTCTTGGTTAATCTGTGTAACCACTTCCCCATTTGGTTGCTGGTCAGGTGTCTCAGTGTAATCTGTACCTTCTGACTTAAATTCCTCCAAATGGGTAAATAGATCTGACTTGTTTGGGGCCCTTTAATGTTGGGAGACCTGCAGGGGGCCCTTTGGCACACCCAACCTTTGGTAGTCCTGTACTAAAACCTTTGTTTTAACCCCCTCAATGTCCATGTTATTTATCCCATTTCTTAATAACCGGCTGAAGATTTCCACCCTGCTGGGCCGGGTCCCGTCGCTCTCCCCTTTCTGATTCCTCTTTATTTCATTCTTAACAGAATTTACTTTATTCACCTTATTTCTTAATAACTGTTTAAAATTTTCCACCTTGTGGGGAAGAGTCTCTTGACTGTCCCATGGGCTTCTTCCCAGTCTCTCGTTAATTAACCTAATGTTTTTATTAGAAATAAGGCCCATGAGGGGCAGCTGAGATAGCAAATTTGATAAGGCTTCCCGAACTATTTTTCAGTTTTGCAACAGTAGGGTTATATGAGGTGCCCATGTGAAAGGGACCCCCTGAACCACAGCATAGCAGGCATCTTGAGCAGGTGAGTATCCTGGTCATCATAAAGCCAGTCCCACATGGCTTGTCTATGAAGCGTATCAGCTGCTTCATCTGGGTTGTTCCATTTGGCATTTATAAGGGGTGACAGTCCCCCTTCTTCTCAGGGTAAATGGCTTTTATGCAGTCCACCACGCCAGTTGTTCCTTAGGAATAACCCCCTGTTTGGATCCCATATAGCCATGTGTGATTGTTCCACAGTGAACTGTGTGTGTGGTCTATCAACCCAAACATGCTTTTCCTTCTGCAGCATTCAAAACCAAAGACACAGCTCCTGAATCAGTCTCATAATCCATTTTAGTAAAGGTTCCTCGGGAAGCTGATGATACCCATCCACAGAATGAGACAATTTCTTCACACTATACCTTCTACTTTCAGTACTTTCCTGGTTTTGTCTTCCCTCCAAGTTGACAGCCTTCTTGGTGACCAGAGATCTTAAAGGTCCTTTCTGTTGTCCCTGCATAATTCTTACCTTAGGGGGCAACTTTGAGGCTAGTGGCCAAAATGCAGACTCACTGAAATCTGAGGATGATCTGGTATCAAGGCTGGATCCTGCGTTCTCTTTTACTTCTACTCTAGCTGTTACAGGTAGCAGTAACCAAGAGATTGAATATTTTGCCTTTTCCTTATTAATTTGGATTTCCTTATGCATCCAGTGACCAACTCCTGAAGAGTTGGAACCATCTTCAGATGCCATTGGTAAATTTTACCTTCAGTAACTGAGCGCAGCACAGCCACTGTTCCACACCACAAGTGACCATGTGGCCACCCAGGAATCAAAGGTTCTTCATCCCCCACCCTTCCATCTTTCTCTTCCCAAACTACATGTTTCCATGAGTCAGGGCCCTTCTAGCAAGTACCAACTCTGACACCAATTATTCAGGTTTTTGACCCAGTTCTAATATCACCAAGCAATTCTAGGACACCAGCTGGGTGTCCTGCAGTTCAGCTCAGTTCTGACACTAGCTACCTGGAGATGTCAGATCTCACAGGTTGAGGACTCCGTCCTACAAGACTACTCCCTGCTTTCAGATGCCAGTCTCAAGTCCAGATTATGACACCTCTGCTTCTGACCTACTAGCCGTAGATTGGTTCTAATAACCCCCTCCTCAGGAAACCCATTTACTCACTAGATTACTGGTTTATTATGAAAGAATATAACTAAGGAACAGCCAGATGGAAGAGCTGCATAGGGCACGGTATGGGGAAAGGGTACGGAGTTTCCATGCCCTCCCAGAGCACACCACTCTCCCCAAATTGCCACATGTTCACCAACCTGAAAGCTCTCCAAAACCCCTTCTTTTGGGTTTTTATGGAGGCCTCATTGCATAGGCATGGTTGATTAAATCATTGGCCACTGGTGATTGAGTCAACCTCTCTTCTCCCAACTGAAGCCATTCTCCCCCCCACCAGAGTTGAGGTGGGAGGGGGGAACAGAAAGTTCCAGCCCTCTAATCTTGTGGTTGGCTCCCCTGGCAATCAGCCCCCATCCTTAGGTTTCCTAAGGGCTTTCCAAAGACACCTCATTAACATAACAAAAGACGTTTATTGCTCTTTATTGCTTAGGAAATTCCAACGGTTTTGAGAGCTGTGTGCTAGAAACTGGGGATGAAGATGAAATATGTATTCCTTATTATAAATCACAAATCACAAGTATTATATTCTGACCAGGAAGCATTTGTCCCAGGAATGGCCAAAGGGTTCAAACTATAGGAAACCAGTTTACGTAGTTCAATACGTGAACAGATTAAAGGAGAAAAAGGATTTCAGTAGAGTTGAAAAGTATTTGCTGGAATTAACAACCATCCTGATAACTCTTAGCTAATTAGGATTAGAAGGGTATGTGTGTACTAGAAAATGAAAGCAATCAGACCTAATGATAAAACATTAGAAACCTTGTAATTATAAGGATGCTTCTGTCACTGCCACTCTTTAACATTGCTCAAAATTAGAGGACAGCAAAAAAATTGCCCACAGCCTGTTTTGGTAATGAAGTGTTATTGGGACACACCTGTGCTCGTTTTTTAATATATTGGTTACATATTGTTTACAGCTGCTTCTGTATTAAGCAGCAGAATTGACTAGTTGCAAGAGAGACTGGCCCACAAGCCTACAATATTTACTGTCTGGCCCTTTTCAGAAAAAGTTTGCTGACCAAACCTTTTTTTTTTTTTTTTTGGTGAAGAAGATTGGCCCTCAGCTAACATCTGTGGCAGTCTTCCTCTATGTTTTGTATGTGAGACACTGCCTCAGCATGGCATGATGAGCAGTGTGTAAGTCTGCGTCTGGGACCTGAACCCATGAACCCCAGGCCAAGGAAGCAGAGCACGTGACCTTAACCACTATACCACCAGGCTGGCCCCTGACCAAACGTTTTTGTGCTAGATGTCTGAGCATTGCAAAAGAATAATTTTTATTTTATTTTTAGGAATGTATATTGGAAAGAAATAGACATGCTCAAAGAACAAAGCATCAAAACTATACATTAATAAAACAAAAGTATATATACTAATAGCAAAATTTATGACATATTGCTAAGTAAAAATAAAACTGCCTCTGGTATGGTCCATATATACACATATGTATACACACACATATATATACTTTAAAATGTATGTAAATAGGGAAAAAAAGGCCTGGAAAGATATACAACAAATTGTTAATGTGGTTATCTCTGAAGAGTGGTATTCTGAGGGTGTCATTTGCTTTTTACTTTGCCTTTTTTTCTGTTGTGATTGTTTTATTTTCTTGTCATGAAGTTCAAAATTAAGAAGATGCAAAAGTGTATTGAGATGCCTTCTTTTTATTCCTGCTATTCAGCTCTCCTCCTTTGTTGCTTTTTATCCATCTTGAGGTGTTTAATTCTTTGCCTCTTTATTGTTGGAATTTTTTATTTAAAGGAATAGAAATTAGCCCTTTAGCGAATTGTAATCAGCATATATGTTAGTGAAAATGTGGACAAAAGTTCACACAATTTATGCTTGTTAAATAAAAATGACCCCTGCGTGTCCCCTCCTTCCCGTTAAAAACGCTGCTATTCTGGATTTTTGCTGATGATGTTGAGTACCTTGTTTCTCTAAAGGATGATCCTAGGCCTAGCAGCATAAGCATCACCTGGAAACTTGCTACAAATGCCGGCTCTCGGGCCCTATCCCGGAGCCACTGAATCACGATCTGCAGCTTTACAAGATCCTCAGGTGTTTCGTGTGTGTGTCACATTTGAGAAGCACAGCTCTACTGTGTCTCTGAGGACCTTAGATACATCTGTGCATCTGTATTGTGACCAAACTCAGTGGGGTGGTCTCGTGGTGAGTGTGGAGCTGAAAAGCACAGCCAAGGCGGAAGTAGGTGAGGTGAAGGTTTATTGTTTGCACGAGCAATGGAGGACACGGGGGATAGGTCTCAATGCACTGTCTCCCTGAGCTCAGTGCTGGTGGAAACTTTATACGCAAGAGAGCGGAAGACACCAGGTTTATGTGTAACGACTGTGTTCGTACAGGGCACGCGCATGGCAGGTACACATGCTTTTACATATGATGCATGATCTGAAAATGGCTGCTGGGACCCTCCCAGAGGAGGAGACCTTAAGATGCTAATAAGTTTAAGGTAACTCTAGGACACTTGGTACTGGAATAACTTGCAGGGAACTTGCTGTAAACGTGTAAGTTTCCTTGCAAGATAGCAACATTTGCAAAATGGGGACATCAATTTCTGCAAAATGGAACACAGTTTTTTCTTGTCTGAGAAACAGTTGACAGACCATGTTGTTGATCAGATCCTCAGTAAGCCTTTCTTTGCCTCGTTCCCTGGTCACAGTATCTGCTGTTTCTCGTCCTTGAAACATAGTGCAGTGTACGTTGTGAAAGAGAAGACTCAGAGCAGGGTCCCCGGTTGCTGCGCTGTTCACAGCAACTTTACTTGGAAGCTCTTTTATTAATAATGTACTTTTTCTCTTGGAACCTACTGTGGAGTTTCCAATTCAGTGGTCTTACGTGGGACATAGAAAACTGGTTTTGTTAAAACAGCATCTCAGGTGATTGTTAATACATAGTGCGTTTGGGAATCACTGTATGGATCCATTGTACACACACGTATACTCCTCTGGACTGTACCTAACATCCTAAAACAGAGCACCCATGTCACTCCTGCATAGCAAGCAGTGAATTTGTTTTCTCATTTCTGTGTAGGTGAGTAAGTGATTTGACTGGGAGCAGATACAGGTTGGGTCAGGTAGGATGTAACCGTGGTTCATGCTGTCCTCGACATTATTTGATATGTGTTAACTTATTCGCCTGGAAATGAAGTTTCCAGGATACTGTTCTACAAATTAATTGAACAGTTCTTTTCTGAATGGGTTGAAGCCGTAATATCCCTCTTTCTGGTAGGAATTTTATGATTTTAAAAAGAGCCAGTATTTCTCTTTTAGCACTAATCTTATTATTAGCCTGAAGTGACACTGAATATAGAAGCAGATCTTAAGCCCTCTGACACTGAGCTCTGGTAGATGGAGTCACTGGATTAAGACTTAGATTATATGTGGAAAACAAAACAAGCTTACTGTGGACATTTTGAACAAAGTAGACGTGTGCAGCATTGCTGTGACTCTTTCGTAGCTTTGTAACTTCATACAGTTGGCAGTATAACTGTTTCTCAAGGTTTGTCATAATCTATATTAAAAGTAAAATAGAGACTTTAAAGTGTCACTTATAGCCTGTTCCAATGATATTTTTTAATGTATGATAAATAATACCAATTTCATTTTTCCCTAGGCTCAAAGTCTGACTCCCCAGGACTACAATCTGAGGTGGTCAGGCCTTTTGGTGACAGTGGGTGAAGTCCTGGAAAAGAGTTTACTAAATGTCAGCCAGACTGATTGGCACGTGACTTTCACTGGCATGTCTCGTCGACAGATGATCCACAGTGCAGCGAAGGCACTAGCGGGCATGTATAAACAGCGCCTGCCGCCCAGGACCCTGTGAGAAAAGACTGAGCCCGGATGCTGACGCTCCTCACTTGGGGCTCGATAGTAAAGAAGAGATTGTACCTTCTTAAATGGGATAACCTCGGTGAATCCAGCAGTTTTGATGGTTTTCCTTTAGGCTGCAGGGGTTTTTTTTTTTCTTAGAAAGACATGGTGTCATTCCAGTAGATGAAAATAAACACATCCTTTTTATGATGATATAATTTCATATACTGTAGTTCTCAAAAAAAATTATATAAATATTTTTATAGGACAGTTTGATATACCAAATTTATAAGGTGCAAATTCATGTGCTAAGACATTTAACTTAATTATATGTACTTGATTGTTTTTTAAGAAGACATAGTTAATTAAAGAACATGTGTACTGAATATTCTTTAAAAGCATTGTTTCTTTTAATTCATGATTAATCTTGTCACTGTCAGGCTTTGAAGCTTTCTGTGCACGTGATCTTAGGCCTGATGCTGAGTGGTGTGCTCAACAATCTACCTGAAGACACCCGCTTGGTGGGAGACGGCGTGCGTTTCTATGCATATTTTTAACATGGGCCAAAGTAACAGAATTGATCCTTTTCTTTTTGGTTGTCGTGTACACACAGTCTGAAAAATTCTACTTTTTACTTTTGTTTAAATAAGTTTTGGCATTTCATAGATTTATACTATGAACATTAGGGTAATACATTTTATTCTTCATTGCTGTATGGCAACTAAGTGGCAAATCATTCAATTATATTTTAAATCAGAAGCATTTGTGTTATTTTCATATAATACTATGCGCTGCTTCCAAGAAGACTTGACAACAGCCGTTGTTTGTGCTTCCACTCTATTTTCCTAACTGTAATAGAGAAATCTGAGAGGGAATTACTTTGTTGTTGATGAAATGGTATGTTTCTTATTTTAGTTAAGGTTACTTCTCATTTAGTTTGCCTTAAACACTGCTTTTCTAAGTTAGTGCCATTCTGCCTTTACTTTTTATGAAAGTTTTCAAAGAAACTGTTTTGTATTCAATCTGGTTTGTTTAGTCCATTATGTTTGTGTCTAGTGTAAAAGCTTTTTTTCTCCCCCAATAATATATATTTTACCACTTTTCAATTTATACAAATCAAAATTAAATAGCTTGTCTTATACTTTTCAACTCTATGCATTCAAATAACTTTTTGACAATAATTTCTTATATAAATGTAATTTAATTTTTATTTACTCTTTTATACAGTTCTCTAGATGTGAAAGAATTAGCACAGTCTTATAAAGGGTGTTGAGCCTCTTATCCTGCCTGTCACCATTACATGTAATGTTTGCTTTGTATTAACATTACTTCAAATACTTATTTGATTTTTGCTATTTTTTTCCTGAGTCTGAGAAAAATAAGTATTAATTTTGCAACTATGGTATATGTTAATTTCCAAGCACTGTGTAATGACTGTTCAGTGAAATTCACACTTCTGTGTCATTAAAAGTAATGAGAGAGAGAAAAGAGATGTAACCAGTTGCAATGGCATAATAGGGACAGAATACTTTTTCCCCCTCTACTGGTATTTATTAATACTGCATCTATATTTTCTCCATTTTTCATGAATAAGAAAAAGAAGGCTTTCCCCTCCATTTGCTTCTGTCTTTTATTTTTCAAAAGCTACCCTTTTGTAACAGTATTTTTATCATGACATATTTTATTTGCCTGATGACAAATCATGATTAAAGATGAAGGGAAGTATGTCCTACTTAAAATCTTTCTGCTACTTTCCCTCCTATTACAGGGAAATTTTACAGATCCTAAAAATGTCTGAATTTTAATTTTCTTTTCATCTCACTAAGTCCTGAAGATCTTACTCGATGCTTTTGAGGGTTGTTTTCATAGAATCACAGACACTGACATCGCATCCCACTACACTTTCCCCAGAATCCTCAGATGGCGGTGGCAGTTACCCTGTGGCTGGGTTGAAGGCAGATAATTTCCCTGCACCTGGTGCTTGGATAAGCCTTCTGTTCCCTGGAACAGTGTGAGCGGGTGAGGAGGATTAGGAAAGGGCAGATGGAAAAGATAAACACGTCATCTGGTTCTGGCCGCTCTGATTCTTGTTTTGGCCCAGAGTTATCTTTGAAAGGCATCAGAGCATGACTGACTCCACATGCTCAGCCTTACCAACCCCTTGTGTATTTTTTCATCCTTAGATTTCCATTTTGTTCAAAGGGCAAGAAAAGGAACTCATCTCTCACACACCACAGCAGCTTAGCCAGGCGGTCTTTTAATGTTGGTATTTTGGCATAAGATATGCTGATCCTCATTCTATGGCCATAGTGCCCTTGTCATCCTAAGCTACCCCTTGTTCTTCTGTCTCCCTGTTCATTTCCTTAGAACGCCCACGTTAGCATTCTTTAGGGAGAGTTGGACTGGGAGCTATTTGCTTTCTTCTCCCTCAAGCTTTTTAGGAAAACCTGTCTTTAACACAGTTCTTTACCACTGTTGTTTTGGTCATGTTTGTGATATATTTTTTTTTCCTCTAAAGTGCTCCAGGAACTATTTATTGAATTTTATAAGCTTGTGCACTTTTTTGTTTTGAGCAAGATTAGCCCTGAACTAACAGCTGCTGCCAGTTCTCCTCTTTTTGCTGAGGAAGACTGGCCCTTAGCTACCATTCGTGCCCATCTTTGTCTACTGTGGGACGCCTGCCACAGCATAGCTTGACAAGCGGTGCAGAAATCTGCACCCAGGATCCGAACCGGCGAACCCCGGGCCGCCAAAGCAGAACAAGTGAACTACTGCACCACCAGGCCAGCCCCAAGCTTGTATACCTTTTAAATTAAATAGTGTGAAAAAACATGAAAAATGCAGGAAGAGTAATTTAATGTCAACCTCAGTTGATAAGAAGGTACTTAGATTATTCAGTTCAGGATCCCCCATTCTTAAGTTTGTCAGGTAAGCCTGGACCTAGAGCTGTGCCGCAGACTTCTGGAGCTGGAAAGCTTTAGACAGTGCTAGTGGTTTTCTCTTCTGAGTCTTTTATTAATTCTTCCCCCTTCTTTGTTCCTCTTTCAAGGATTAATGACGTAGAAAATTGAGATGAATGAATATACACAAAATGGTAGTATGATAGTAAGGATAAGTAGATAAGAGTACAGATGAAAACAATGTGTACATCTATTAAAAGTTATGCAAATTAGTGATATACTCAGGGTCAACTAAATTACTTTAATATGTTATTGAATTTACTTTCTTTTTGGCTAGAAAAAATTCTAAACTGGAGTTGTTCTTTGAAGCCAAACTGATAAATATTCTATGTTCTAAAAGATGTTGGGTTATGCATAAATTATTAAGAAACTTGGATTTTTACTCCCGTATATGGTTTTCATTTTTAAGATACTGTGCAGGATGATGTATTGGATAAAACCAATTTTGTAAGTATGTAAATATGTCATAAATAAATAATACCTCAACTTATTTCTCCAAGGTATATAGTGATTTTTTTAAATGTTGATTCATATTAATAGATTAAAAGGATTCATATTCCTTTGTTGTCTAAACTGACTACTAGTTGTCAAGAATTCGTAGGGAACAGCACCTTTAAACATCATCTTTCAAGTGAAACTATAGCATTCAAATATACCAGAATTGCTGACTTCAAGGTTAAAGAAGTCAGAATATTTAGGGGAGAGGAGGCACTGGAAACAGAGGTGACAGGCAAGAAGTGTTGAGGCCTGTGTTCATGAGGAGACCTCTGGAGTGCTGAGTTTAATTCACCCTTGACCTCCACAAATGTCATCTTTAGAAATAAATAAATAGGGGCCAGCCCAGTAGTGCAGTGGTTAAGTTCACACATTCTGCTTCCACAGCCCGGGGATCGCCGGTTCGGATCCCAGGTGCAGACATGGAACCACTTGGCAAGCCATGCTGTGGCAGGTGTCCCACATATAAAGCAGAGGGAGATGGGCACGGATGTTAGCTCAGGGTCGGTCTTCCTCAAAAGATAAATAAATAAAGATTTGTTACCATATTTGCTATTCTGAGCCTGTGATCCCAGGGTGAGAGATTTTTGTTTTGATTTGGTAGGGGAAGAGAGAGTTGCCAAAAGACAACAGAGTATTGATTTAGCGTTTTTGTTTGTTTGCCAAGAGACACCAATATAGGCATACTTCATTTTATTGCAACACCCTCCACCAGCAAAAAGATACAACTTACTGAAGGCTTAGATGACTCTTGGCATATTTTAGCAGTAAAATATTTTTTTAATTAAGGTATGTACATTGTTATTTTAGACATAATGCTATTGCACGCTTAATAGACTACAGTATAGTCTAAACATAACTTTTATATGCCCTGAAAAACCAAAAAACTTGTGTGACTTGCTTTATTGCGATATTTGCTGTATTGCAGTGGTCTGGAACCAAACCCACAATGTCTCCAAGGTATGCCTGTATTGTTTTCAGTAGACTAGAAGAACACCTATTCAGGGTCCAGGAAAGAACCAGTTAAATTTATTTTTTTTTTAAGTTTATTTTCTTGATATTTCACAACTCTTATAGTGTATAAGCTTTCATTTTGTTTTGAAGATTAGCCCTGAGCCAACATCTGCCACCAATCGTCGTCTTTTTGCTGAGGAAGATTGGCCCTGAGCTAACATCCGTGCCCATCTTCCTCTACTTTATATGTGGGATGCCTACCACAGCATGGCTTGGTAAGCAGTGCATAGGTCTGTGCCCAGGATCTGAACCAGTAAACCCTAGGCCTCTGAAGCAGAGTGTGTGAACTCAAATGTTACACCACAGGGCTGGCCCATACTTTTTTCTTTTGTTTTGGTGAAGAAGATTGGCCCTGTGCTAACATCTGTTGCCAGTCTTCCTCTTTTTTTGCTTGAGGAAAATTGTCACTGAGCTAACATCTATGCCAATTTTCCTCTATTTCTTATGTGGGATGCCACCACAGCATGGCTTGGTGAGCAATGTGTAGGTCCGTGCCTGGGATCCAAACTCACGTACTCTGGGCCACTAAAGTGGAGCATGCAAACTTAACTACTACAGCTCTGGTTCAGCCTCTAAATTTATACTTTGTTTTAGAATTAGTTGGAGGAGAAAAAAATATTGGCCCATATTGAGGAGATCCAAAATTTACAGAGGAAGGAAATCTTTGAAATTATCCTTAAAGTGAACTCATTTTAAGAATTTAAAGCAGTAAGAAAGGAAAAAAGAAGTAACATTTATGTGATAAGTACCTGTTGTTGGTTAAGCACTGCAGTAGAAACTTATTTTTATAGACGAGGTAACAAACAGATTAAGCTAGTTACTCAGTATCATCACAACAAATAAGTTGCAGAGATGGAAGTCAAACGGAGTGTGTGACTTGCTAACCCAATCTCTTCCACAGCATCCTGAATATTTGCTTCAGAAAGTTATGGGTACACAATTAATCCTATGAATATTCTTGAATTCAACTAATGGCATGAGGACTTTGGGCCTTAGCATAATGTTACAATATTGTGTTTAAGGAAAACTATTTTTACTCCATGTTTTTCATTTTAGTTTGAAACGGCAGTTTTGATCTTTGCTTCTGGTATGAAAATATATTTGTGATACTTGACTATTTGACTGTGAAATATGAGAAACCATGAACTTAATTTGAGTATCATTTTTAGGATAAAAGCCAGAAATGTTCTTGTTCAGCTAGTTTTCAAACAAGGTACTGACCACATATCTTTTAAAATATTTTAAAAATAATTTGTGGCTGCTCCCAGGACCACACTTTGAGAACCACTGCTTAAACAGGAATCCCAACTTGTTCTGCATATCCTAAGATATTTCAGAGAGAGTGACATCACCAGATAGCAACATAGGTCATTTCCTGACTTCACTCCACCTCACAAAAAGAACAACTAACTAGTCATGGACAAGACATCACTGGAGAGAATCCTAGAACATGGGTGAGGCTGAAGCACCCCCTTACACCACAGAGACCCAGACCGCTTTAGAAGGGTAAGAGGAGAGCCTACACACCCACCTCATGGCCCCTCCCCCAGGCTAGTGCACCACCTCAGTTCTTCCCTGAGAGTATGTTTCCTCCAGTGGGAAAAGAGAGCCCAGGATGGACATCCAGCTCCTCTAGGGTTGTGTGTCACTTCCTGAGAGCCCACACTGTGGTCTGGCCCCATGGAGATTAAGGGAGAATCTGATTGTGATGGAAAGAAGGGGGTGGGCTTGCCACAACTGGCACTCAGATTTTAGCAGATTGAGTTCCTACCTGCAGCACCAAGTAGCAGTCCCAACCAGGGGCTTAGCTCATGTGCAGAATCAAGTTGGTGAAGCAGTCTGACCAGGGAGCTCAGCAGGGTGCAAGTCTTTCTGAGTCAAGTCCTCCAAGCAAGAGCCTCACCAGCCCTGGAGCCTGATCTTACCCCACCCAGGCAGGAGAGCTGAGTCATAGCACCGCCAAGTGCTGAGTGTAGCTCCCAGCACCGTCTGACGAGAAAGGCACCTAAAAACACCTGGAAGCTGCATAGCCTGGCAACACTCAGCATACAGCAAGGAGAGCTGATCCCCTGGAAGGCCAAGGTTGGGTGTGAGATCTCTGCTCCTCCCAAGCAGAGGAGCTAATTCATAGCCCAGCTCACTGCTAGCTGTAGCTCCCAGCATGTCCTGAGCAGAAAGTCTGATCGGGAAAACCTGGGAGGCTGTTTGGTGTTGGCCATCCCATCAAGGAAACTGAGTCATAGCCCCATCCACTGCTGAGTGAAGCTCCTAGCCCAACCCAAGAGGAAATCCTTGCAGAACACCTGGACAGCTACATAGCCGGCAATGCTCAAGCAGAGAGGCTGGCAGGCAGAGCTGATAGTCTGCAGAGCAAAGTCAATGGCCCTGTTCAGTAGGGAGCATGAGGCATGGGTTAGCTTGAGTCAAGACCTATACAAGCAAAGACTGACAGCCTTGGAGCTGTTTCTCCTGCTGTGCCTAGAGAGGAAACGAATTCATAGCCCTGCTGGTTGCTGAACACAGCCTTCAGCACTCCTGACCAGGGAGCTTAACCAGAGCACACGGGAAGCTGTATAGTCCACCCAATAGCCCTCCTTATAGTGGCACGTGAACAGAGAGCACAGCCCATGGCTTTCCCCATCTGCAGGGCCAAACTGGTAGCCTTGTCTGGCCAGCGAATTCAGTGCACAATCTTGCCTGATTCAGACCCCTAAGCAACAAGGCATGCAGGGAAGCTAATTTATAGCCTCACCTACTGCTGAATATAGTACCCAGTCTTAACCATCTAGTAAGCCTGACCAGACAACAGGCAACCACGGACCCCATCCTATGACTTGGGCAGGGAACCAAGCCAGCAGTTCTCTCCAACTGTTCTCAGTGGAAACACTCCCTCACACTCAGATCTCCAGCAGTGGCTTCACCCAAAAATAGACCTTGATAGCCCCATCTGCCTAAGGATGTTACCAGCAGACTCATCCAGAAACCAAAACCGAGCTGAGTGGTGAAGAACTGTCTGCCAAAGTGAACCCGTAAAGTCTGAAAGAGGAGACCACTTGCTCAAATGTGCAGATACCGATGTAAGGAGTCAAGCGTCATAAATACCACCAAAGGAAACTAACGGAACTCCAATAACTGACCCTAAAGAAGTGGATTTCTACAAACTGTCAAACAAAAAATTCACACTAATCCTCTTAAAGAAGGTTAGTGAGCTGCAAGAAAACACAGACAACTAAATGAAAATAGGAATACAGTGCATGAGCAAACAAAGAAGTTCAACAAAGAAATAGAAACCATCAAAAAAAGCAAACAGAAACCCCAGAGCTGAAAAAGACAATGACTGAACTGAAGAATTCAATAAGGAGCTTCAAAAGTAGACTCAACCAAGCAAAGGAAAGAATAAATGACCTAGAAGACAGGACATTTGAAATTATGAAGTCAGAACAGCAAAAAGAAAAAAGAATAAAAAAGAGTGAAGAAAGCCTACAGGACTTAACAGGACACCATCAAAAGAAACAATATTCACTACAGGAGTTCCAGAAGGAGGAGAGAAAGGGAAAGTATAGTTAAAGCAATAATGGCTAAAAACGTCCCAATCCTGGGAAAGAAATGGACATCCAAATCCATGAGGCCCAAAAGACCCCAAGTAGGTTGAATTCGAACAGGCTTATGCCAAAATACATTATAATTAGTCAATAGTCGAGGACAAACAAGGGACTTTGAAAGCAGCAAGAGAAAAGAGAGAAGTTACATACAAGGGAAGCCTCATAAGACTATGGGCACATTTTTCAACAGAAACATTTTAGGCCAGGGAAGAATGGGGTGATATATTCAAAATATTGAAAGGAAAAAGTGTCAACCAAAAATTCTATACCTGGCAAAGCTGTCCTTCAGAAATAAAGGAGAGGTAAAGACTTTCCTGAGCAAGCAACAGCTGGAGTTCATCACCACTAGACCTGCCTGACAAGAAATGCTAAAAGGAGTTCTTTGAGTAGAATTAAGAGGATGCTAATTAACATCATAAAAAATAAGGTAGCATAAAACTCACTGGTAGTGGTAAATACCCCACTTTAATACCTCACTCTCAACAGGAATAGATCATCCAGACAGAATAAATAAGGCAACAGCAGATTTGAACAACACTGTAGACAAAATGGACTTAATAGACGGGGGCTGGCCCCGTGGCCGAGTGGTTAAGTTCGCGCGCTCCGCTGCAGGCGGCCCAGTGTTTCGTTGGTTCGAATCCTGGGCGCGGACATGGCACTGCTCATCAAACCACACTGAGGCAGCGTCCCATATGCCACAACTAGAAGAACCCACAACGAAGAATACACAACTATGTACCGGGGGGCTTTGGGGAGAAAAAGGAAAAAATAAAATCTTTAAAAAAAAAAAAAATGGACTTAATAGACATATACAGAACATTCTATCTGACAAAAGCAGAACACACATTCTTCTCAAGAGCATATAGAACATTTTCTAGGTTAGACTATATGTTAAGCCACAAAACAAGTCTTAGTAAACTCAAGAAGATTTAAATCATACCAAGAATCTTCTCTGACCACAATGGTGTGAAACCAGAAATCAGTCACAGGAGGAAAATGGAAAAATTCAGAATTCATGGAAATTGAACACTGCTTTCCTGAGCAATCAATGAATCAAAAAAGAAATTAAAGGGGAAGTAAAAGCGTATCTTGGGACAAATGAAAATGGAAACACCATGCACTAAAAAATTTATAGAATGCAGCAAAAACAGTTCTCTGAGGCATGTTCATAGCAATAAACACGTACATTAAGAAACAAGAAAGATCTCAAATGATCCAACTCTACACCTTCAAGAACTAGAATAAGAAGAAACTAAGCCCAAAGTTAGCAGAAGGAAAGAATAAAGATTAGAGCAGAAACAAATGAAATAGAGAACTGGAAAACAATAGAAAAGAGTAACAAAACTAAGAGTTCATTCTTTGAAAAGATAGACAAAATTAACAAGCCTTTAGCCAGACTAATCAAGGAAAAAAGAGAGAGGAGACCCAAATCAATCAAATTATAAATAAAAAAGGAGACATTACAACTGACACCACAGAAACACAAAGAACATAAGAGGCTACTATGAAAAACTATAGTCCTTAGAATGCACCAATATGGCCATAGAAACCTTTAATTCTGCCAGCTGTTTTGTAAATACTCAATGACACTGCTATGATTGCAGAAAATAGCCTTCAGATGCATGTTACTTATGTGATACAGGTAGTTCTAGCTTTAGAGCCAACTCCACAGCCACACACTTAGGCCAAGTTACAAGATACATAATATTTACTCCCTAAGATGTTTCTCAACTAGAAAGTATTGGAATTATATTTATAGGTCATAGTATAAGTACCTATAAAGTTGTTTATGCATTCAGTGTCAGAACTGAATTACAGACACTTGGGAGACGGGGACCATGCCTTGCATTCCTTCTGTACACTCTTCGGTGTCCAGCACAGTGGTACTCACAAACTAGTCCATTATTTCAGTAAATATTTACCAAGCTTCCTTAGTCACGCCATTTGGGGATTCTTAGAGAAACAAGCCAATTTTGAAAATTTTGTAGGCTTTAAAAATTCAATAAATGAAAGGCACTTGCCGTTACTGATAGTAATTCAAAAAAATGTTGTTAAGGTTAGAGATGGTGATTGTTCTGTATTCTGTGCCCACATGTGTAAAGTGGAATCCAAGATAAGGAGTTCAGAGCATACACCAGAAAACAATATGGGAGAGAATATGAAGAATAGGTTAGAGTTGAAATGAGCAAAGTCTATTACTTTTTGTATAATTGCAGCTATAAAATGATAACCTTTATGAGGAAATATTTGGTAAGAGGATAAAGTGATATTTTTTAAAAAGAAAACTCTTCCAGTATAATACAGCATAATCCTAATAGGTTTTTGGGAAAATTGAAGATCGTTTTTTGATTTGTTGACCTCTTTTGATCAATGGTGATTTTTACCATTCCATACACTCTGAATTATAAACAACTACATGTTACTCACAATGTTTTGTTAAAATGCAAGGAAAAAACTTTGGATTCTTTGAATCTGAACAACCCAGAAACTGGAAGATCCCATCCTTAGATCTATACACTTGATTTTCTTATAAAAATAATTTCAGTTATTCTGGCGATATTTATCTGAAAAAGGCAGCCTCTTATAGTAAATTAATCATTGGAATAATCACAGTATCATTATGAGCTTATAGCAAAACAAACCTGCAAAGTTTGTTTACTTTTACTATTTCAATAATGAAGATATTGGACAAAAGTGAAAAACTACAACTATGAAGGAAAAAAGGCAAATATAAATAAAGGATACACATCAAAACAGAGAAAGTCTGGAAGGCAAAAACATAAATATTAGTAAAATACTTCAAAAATCAACTACCATCACAAGGCAAATTTTTATGAAAGCAATTCAGAAAATAAATGAACACATCTATCTTTAAAATATAGAACTCTAAATACTTGATATGTTTAGGACACTCTCAATGCCCAGTTAATTATCATAAATATTTTTTCCTCAGATTGTTCTGGATGCTGTAGAAATCTATAGGATTTATCTACTTACTGTTGTAAGAATTTCCCAGTTGTGAAAAATTAAAATCAATTCTTCAACTTTTAAAAAGGAAAGGAAAGAAAATGGAGAAACTTTTCACTATAACGTAGCATGAAAATAGAGTACTTTGCCATGTCACATGTTAAAAAAGATTGTTATTGACATATACATAAAGTACACAAATAACAAATGAATTGACAAGTTATCACAACATGGATACACTTATGTCTCCACTGCTCTGGTCGACAAATAGGCCAGCCCCCAGATCCACCGTTGGGCCTCCTTGAAATCACCGTCCTCTACCGTCTCCCCGGAGATCACCACTATTTAGGGAATTCTAACACTATAAATAGTTTTGCTTGTTGCTGAATTTTCTCTAAATGGAATTACACAGCATGTATTCTTTTATCCCTGACTTTTCTTCAACATTTTATTTGTGTAAACCACTTGTGTTATGTATAGTAGTATTTGTTCATTTCCCTCGCTGGATAGTGTTCTGTTGTCTGAATATAGCACAATTTATTCATCTTCTCTTTTGTTGCTAGACAGTTGGACTGTTTCCAGCATTTTTTTCCTTTGACCACAATGACTGTGCATCTGTGAACATCTTGTACAATTATTTGGTACACATACATAGCAGTTCTGTTGGAAATATCCATAAGAGTGGAGTTGCTGGGTCATAGAGTTTGTGTATGTTCAACTGTAGTAAGTATTGCCAAAATGTATTCCAAGTGATCATGACAATTTACCTTGCCACCATCAATATATGATATTTCTACTTGCTCTACATCCTTGCCAACACTTGGCATCATACATATTTTTAATATTATTGTGGTTTTAATTTGCTTTTCTCTGACATTAAAGATAATAAAGTTGAGCAACTTTTCATGTATTTGCCATTTGGATATCCTCCTTTGTGAGGTACCAAGTCTCCTACCCATTTTTCCACTGAATTTTCTATTTTTTAACAGAGTTTTAGAAGTTTTTTATATACTGTAGATAGCACATATTGCAGATAGCTCCCACTTGTCTTTTCATTCCCTTAATGCGACCTTTCAATGAACAAAAGTTTAAATGGTAACATAGATAGATGGTTACCATTCTCTTCCTTTGCTTCCTTTCTTTCCTAGTGCTATTTATGTCCTGTTTAAAATAATCCTTTCTTGGGGTGTGCCCAGTGGCATAGTGGTTAAGTTCATGTGCTCCGCTTTGGCAGCCTGGGGTTCACAGGTTCAGATCCCAGGCAGGGACCTCACACCACTGGTCGAGCCACACTGTGGCAACATCAAACATAAAACAGAGGAAGACTGGTAACAGATGTTAGCTCAGGGCCAATCTTTCTTGCCAAAAGAAAAACCAAAAAAAAAAATCCCAAAACTTTTCTTACCCCAACTCCAACTTCTTGAGACATTCTATGTTGACTTCTAAAATTTTTTTGTGATAGCTTTCATATTTGAGATTGACAATCCTTCTCAAATTATTTTGTATATGTGTGAATGGTGTGAAATAAGGGTTAAATTAAAAGTTTCTCCCCCACAAAATGGATATCTGCTTGTCCCGACACTGGTTATTGAAAAGACCACCCTTAGATCTGTTAACTTAGAGCACTTTAACTGGATTCACATCCTTCTAACGTATGTGCTTTTTTCTCTCATTCTTAAAGTTCTACATATTTAAAATCTCAGTGTACATTATTGGTTTTGTTTGTAGAGTGAACATTCATTTACATTTACCTACAATTTACCCTTTCCATTGCTCTCTATTCCTTTCTGTATTTCTGAGCTTCCTCCTGTGATTATTTTTCTTCTTCACCCTGAAATTTCACTTCTGATGTTTAAAATAGGAATTTTTAATGAAATGTAACCCTTAAATGCTAGCCATTACTTAAGATTATCTGTCCCAATGCCAGAGAAGTAACTGTGAGACACATCAATGTTTTACTTAGCATGAGACGCATCAATCTCCACTGTGGGTCCTTCTGAAGTGATTTTTCAAGGCTGCTTTTGACTATATAGGCATTTCTATTTTAATTTAATATATATATTCCTGAAAACTTTTTTTTTCTGTATAATTATGGAAATAGAAATTATGGGAAAATATAGGGTTAGGGACAGACCATTCAAAACCTATGTAACTTTGAAACCAGAGTACTAACGAAACCAATGACAACCCCAATTAAAATACTAGCACAATTTTAAAAACATGTTACATTCCTAACAAATAAATAAGACAACCTTACCTTAATGAAAAAGATGGGTTTCTGGTTCAATATGGTTACGTAGGAGGATCTTGAACTCACTCCTTCCAGTGGACACACTGAATCTACAGCTACATATGGAGCAATTTACAATGAAACAAACCCTGAATCTAGCTGAGTGATTCCTACACATCGTGCAAATGAGAAAAAAACCCACAGGATGAAGCCAGTAGGAGAGGATGAGACACAACTTGCCATAAAACCTACTTCTGGCTCAGCAATCCACAATCAGAAGGAAACTCACAACCCTAAGCTTCTCCCTGAGGATCAAAAGGTTTGAACCCCACATCTTGACTTGCACTCCAACTTTTATGGTCTTCCCCTGAGAGACGAGCTCCCAAAACATCTGGCTTTGAAAGCCAGTGGGGCTTGTATCCACAAGACCCACAAGACAATAGCAAATTGAGAAATAGTTCTTAAAGGGCTCGTAGGGAATCCCCCACCCCAGTACCCAGTACAGAGGTAGCTGACTGAAAAGTGCCCAGAATTTCTGTGAAAGAGGCCAATTTGTTTATCTTCAAGCATTGGACTGAGGGTCAGGCATCTAATTTAACACAAATTTGGGGGTCTACTGACATACTCTCCAAAGATGGCGGCTGGCAGGCATCATCTTTGCACTCTCCTTCTGCTTCATTCCAGCTTGCTGGCATCTCCCAAAAAGGAACTTCTACCCCATTTGGCACCCTGATTTTTGTGGCTGCTGCCCAGAGGACAACTCTAGATCACCTGGCTCTGGTGGCCAGCAGAGCTTACACATGTGGGTCTCACAGAACTGTAACCAATAGAAAAAGAGTTCTCGCCCAGCTATCTCCCCCAAGGCAAGAAGAGAGGCAACAGACTGAGGCACCCACTTTGTCTGTGAAAGAGACCTTTTGGCTTATCTTCACAGCTGTGCCCTGAGGGGCAGGCTTCTATTAAACACACATTGAAGGGACAACTGTAATCCTCTCTAGACAGTGTGAAGGTGGGAGCTATCTTTGCCATCTGACTTTGTCACTCTCCAGGGCACTCGTATCTTCTTGAAGGGAGCATGTACACACGTCTGGTGCCCTGGTTTTTACACCTAGTGCTGCAGTTTTTGTGGCTGCCTCCCAGGGGACACCCCTCAATCATTTGGCTGTGGTGGCCGACAGAGCTTGTGTTTGTGGATTTGGTGGGACCAAAGCAAATGGAGAGACAGTTCTTGACTGGCAATCACCTCCAGGGCACTACAAAGAGACAGCAGACTGAAACACACCCCAGTCTTTCTGTGAAAGAGGCATACTACCTTATCTCTATAGCTGTGGCCTGGGGGGCAGGTTTCTAATTAAACATACACCTGGGGCAGACTGTGATCCTCTCCAGAGTCCAGAGAGGCTGGTGGGCACCGTTGTTACCCTCTCCCTCTGCCACACCACAGATAATTGGTGTCTGAGAAAAGGAGCCTGTTTACACAACTTGTGTCTCAGATTTTGCCACCCAAAGGACATATCCCTTGATATGCTGGCTCTGGTGGCCAGTGGGGCTTTTACTCATGGGTTCAATGAGAGGGTAGCAAACAAAGAAACAGTGCTTAGCTGGCTATCACCCCAAAGCTCAGTGCAGAGGGAGCATACAGAAATGCCTATCTCCTGTTCTTCCCCCAAAAGATGTATATTTGCATACTTTAAAAGCTGCTGCCTGAGGATCTGGGTTACAGTCAGTCTGAATCTACGTGCTGACTGAGATCCTCCCCTTTGGGACACTGATAGGTCCTGGCACACCCTCAACTATTGGGAGCCACTAAAAATAAAGTAGGCTGCTTGGACAATCATAAAGATTTGAGAGACAATCGAGAGCTAGGGCAGGATTGAACAGTAAGATTTATCTCCTACACAAGACCACTCTTTCAAGACTGAAAGAGGTGGTTGTTTTGTCTAATGCATAGAAACCCACACAAAGTCTCAAGGAAAATGAAGAACCAGAGGAATATGTTCCAAGTGAAAGAACAAGATAAAACCTCAGAAAAACACCTCAATGAAGTGGAGATAAATGATTTACCTGATAAAAAGTTCAAAACAATGGTTGTAGAGATTATCACCAAGCTCAGGAGAAGAATGGATGAACCAAATGAGAATTTTAACAAAGAGGAGGAAACTATAAGAAAGCACCAAATAGAAGTCACAGAGCTAAAGAATATACAGTCACACATTACATAATGACATTTCAGTGATGGACCACATATATGACAGTGGTCCCACAAGATTAGTCTAAGTGCGTACTAGGCTATACCATCTAGGTTTGTGTAAGTCCATTCTTTGATGTTCATACAATGATGAAATTGCCTATTGACACATTTCTCAGAATGTATCCCTATCATAAAGTGACACATGATTGTAATAACTGAACTGAAAAACACAATAGAGGAATTCAGCAGAAGACTAGATAAAGCATAAGAAAGGGTCAGTGAACTTGAAGCCATGGCAATGGAACTCACCTAATCGGTGCAAAAAGAAAAACGAATGAAAAAGAGTGAACATAGCTAAAGGGAGTTATGGGACAACATCAAGTGGATCAATATTTGCATTATAGGGATCCTATAAGGAAGAGAGAGAGAGAGAAAGGGGCAGAAAAATTTTGAATAAATAGTGGTTGAAAACTTCCCTAACTTGAGCAAGGAAACAGACATCCAGATACAGGAAGTCTTAAGAGCTCCAAATAAGATGAGCACAAAGGGACCAACATCAGGACACATTATAATTAAAGCGTCAAAAGTTCAAGATGAGAGAATCTTAAAAGCAGCAAGAGAAAAAAAATTGTTATGTACAAGGGAGCCCCCATAAGACTATCAGCAGATTTTTCAGCAGAATTTTTGCAGGCCAGAAGGCACAATATATTCAAGGTGCTGAAAGGAAAAAAATGTCAACCAAGAATACTCTACCTGGCAAAGTTATCCTTCAGAATTTAGTGAAAGATAAAGAGTTTTCCAGACTAGCAAAAGCTAAAGGAGGTCACCACCAGTAGACTGGTCTTACAGGAGATGTTAAAGGAACTTCTTTAAGCTGAAAGTATGCCAATTAGTAATAGAAAGACATATGAAAGTCAAAATATCTCTGGTAAAGGCAAGTATACAGTAAAATTCAGGATAATCTAATGTAAAGGTGGTGGGTTAATTACTTATAAAGCTAGCATAAAGTTAAAAGGCCAAAGTAGTAAAAATAACTATAGCTGCAACAAGTTGTTAAAGGATACACATGTTAAAAAGATGTAAATTGTGACATCAAAACCAAAATGTGGATGGGGCAGTAAAAATCTAGAGCTTTAGAATGCTTTCAAACTTAAGTTGCTACCAACTTAAAATAGACTGTTATAAATATAAGTTGTTTTATATAAACCTCATGGTAACCACAAAGCAAAAACCTATAGTTGATATACAAAATATAAACAAAAAGGAATCTAAACATTTCATCATTACAGAAAATCATCACATCACAAAAGAAGAGCACAAGAAAGAACAAAGAAATTACATAACAGCCAGAAAACAATCAACAAAATGGCAATAAGTCCATACCTATCAAAAATTATTTTAAATACAGATGGTCTAAATTCTCCAATCAAAAGACAGAGTGGCTGAATGGATTAAAAAAAAAAGACCTAAGTATACGCTGTCTACAAGAGACTCATTCAGATTTAAGGACAAAAACAGATTGAAAGTGAAGGGATAGAAAAAGATATTCTATGCAAATGGAAACCAAAAGAAAACTGGGATGTATATATATATATATACTTAGATAATATACTTATATTAGACAAAATAGATAAAGACTATAATAAGAGACAAAAATGTCATTATATAATGATAAAAGCATCAATCCAATAAGAAGGTAACATTTATAAATATTTATGCACCTAAATAGGAGTACCTAAACATATAAAGTAAATATTAACAGACCTAAAGTGAGAAATAGAGAGCAATACAATAGCAGTAGGGGACTTCAAAATCCCTCTTTCATTAATGTATAGATCATCCAGACAGAAAATCCATCAGGAAACATTGGACTTAAATGACACATTAGATAAGATAGACTTAACAGATATTTACAGAACATTACATCCAAAAGCAGCAGAATACACATTCTTCTGAAGCATGCATGAAACATTCTCCAGGATAGATCATATGATAGGCCACAAAACAAATTTCAATAAATTTAAGAAGATTGGAATCATATCAAGCATCTTTTCTGACCGCGATGGTATGAAACTAGAAATCAATTACAAGAAGAAAACTGAAAAATTCACAAACATACGGAGATTAAACAAGGTACTACTGAACAACTAATAGATCAAAGAAGAAATAAAAGGAGAAACCAAAAAAACCTTGAGAAATGAAAATGCATATACAACATACCAAAACTTTTGGGATACAGCAAAAGCAATTCTAAGAGGAAGTTCATAGCAATAAATGCTTAACATCAAGAAACAAGAAAAATCTCATATAAACAACCTAACTTGACACCTCAAGGAACTAGAAAAAGAAGAACAAACAAAGCCCAAATTTAGTAGAAGGAAGGCCATAACAAAGATCAGAGTGGAAATAAATCAAATAAAAACTAAAAATACAATAGGAAAAAAAACCCAACGTAACTAAGATCTGTTTTTCAAAACAAAATTGCCACCTATGGCTAGCCTCATCAACAAAAATAGAGAGGACTCAAATAAAATCAGAAATGAAAGAGGAGACATTACAATTGATACCAGAGATATACAAAGGATCATAAGAGACTAATATGAACAATTACACACCAAAAAATGGAACAATCTAGAAGCAATGGAAAAATTTCTAGAAATATACAACCTACCAAGACTGACTCATGAAGAAATACAGAATCTGAACAGACCAATTACTAGTAAGGAAATTCAATCAGTAATCAAAAACCTCCCAACAAACAAATGACCTGGACCAGATGGTTTCACTGGTGGATTATCCCAAACATTTAAAGAAGAATTAATCCTCAAACTCTTCCAAAAGTAGAGGAGGAAGGACCACCTCCAAACTCATTCTGAAGACAGCATTACTCTGATACCAAACCAGACAAGGACACCACACCACAAGAAAGGAAAGTTGCACACGAATATCCCTGATGAACGTAGATGCAAAAATCCTCAACAAAATATTAGCAAACTGAATTCAATAATACATTAAAGGATCATACACCATGATCAAGTAGGATTTATTCCAGTGCTGTAAGGATGGTTCAATATCTGCAATCAAGTTAATGTGATTATCACATTAACAAAATGAAGAACAAAAATCATATGATTATCCCAATAGATGCAAAAAGAGTATTTGACAAAATTCAACATCCATTTATGATAAAAACTCTCAACAAAATGGTTATAGAGGAAAGATACCTCAACATAATAAAGGCCATATATAACAAACCCACAGCTAACATCATACTCAATGGTGAAAAGCTGAAAGCTTTTCCTCTAAGATCAGGAACAAGACAAGGATGTCCACTCTTACCACTTCTATTCAACATAATGTTAGAAGTCCTAGCCAGAGCAATTAGGCAAGAAAAAGAAATAAAAGGCATCCAAATCAGAAAGGAAGAAGTAAAACTGTCACTGTTTGCAGACGACATGCTGTTATATGTAGAAAACCCTAAAGACTCCATGCAAAAACTGTTAGAACTAGTCAATAAATTCAGTAAAGTTGCAGGATACAAAATCAATACACAAAAGTCTTCTGCATTTCCATACACTAATAACAAACTATCAGAAAGAGAAATTAAGAAAACAATCCTATTTACAATTGTATCAAAAAGAATAAAGTACCTAGGAACAAATATAACGAACGAGGTGAAAGAACTGTACACTGAAAACTATAAGACATTGTTGAAAGAAATTGAAGATGAAGCAAATAAATGGAAAGATGTTCTGTGCTCCTGGATTGGAAGAAATAATATCGTTAAAATGACTATACTACCCAAAGCAATCTATAGACTCAATGCAATCCCCATAAAAATTTCCATGTCATTCTTCACAGACCTAGAACAAACAATGCCAAAATTTGCATGGAATCACAAAAGACCCTAAATAGTCAAAGCAATCTTGAGAAAGAGGAACAAAGTTGGAGGCATCACACTTCCTGATTTCAAACTATATTGCAAAGCTATAGGAATCAAAACTGTATGGTACTGGCATAAAAACAAACATAGATTCAATGGAACAGAATAGAGAGCCCAGAAACAAACCCACACATATATCGTTAATTAATTTATGGTAATGGAGCCAAGAATATACAATGGAGAAAGGACAGTCTCTTCAAAAAATGGTGATGGGAAAACCGGACAGCCACATGCAAAAGAATGGAAATGGACCAGTATCATAATGGATTAAAGACTTGAACACAAGACCTGAAATCATAAAACTCCTAGAAGAAAACATAGGAGGTAATCTCCTTGACAACAGTCTTGGTGACGATTTTTTTGATTTGACACCCAAAGCAAAGGCAATAAAAGCAAAAATAAACAAGTGCTACTACATCAAACTAAAAAGCTTCAGCACAGCAAAGGAAACCATCAACAAAATGAAAAGGCAACCTATAGCATGGGAGAAAATATTTCCAAATCTTATATCTGATAATGGCTTCATATCCAAAATATATAAAGAACTCATATAGTTTAATAGCAAAACCCCAAACAATCTGATTAAAAAATGGGCAGAGCATCTGAATAGATATTTTTCTAAAGAAGACATACAGATGGCCAACAGGTACATGAAAAGGTGCTCAACCTCACTAATCACCAGGGAAATGCAAATTGAAACAATAATGAGATATCACCTCACACCTGTTAGAATGCCTATCATCAAAAAGACAAGAAATAACAAGTGTTGGAGAGGATGTGGAGAAAAGGGCACTGCTGATGGTATTGTAAATTAGTTCAGCCATTATGGAAAAAAGTATGGGGGTTCCTAAAAAAATTAAAAATAGAACTACTGTATGATCCAATGATTCTACTTCTGAGTATTACACAAAGGAAAGGAAAATACTAACTCGAAAAGGTATCTGCAACCCCATGTTCACTGCGGCATTATTCATAGTAGCCAAGATATGGAAGCAACCTAAGTGTCTCTTGATGGATGAATGGATAAAGAACATGTGACATATATAAAACACAATATTATTTAACCATAACAAAAGAAGGAAAAATTGCTATTTGGGACAATGTGGATGGACCTTGAGGCCATTATGTTATATGAAATAAGTCAGACAGGGGAAGACAAGTACAGCGTGATCTCACTCATATGTGGAATCTTAAAAACAAAAACAAAACACTGAACTCACAGATACAGAGAACAGATTGGTAGTTGTTAGAGGTGGAGGTTGGCCGGTGGGCAAAATGGATGTGGGTGGTCAATGGTACAAACTTCCAGGTATAAAATAAATAAGTCATTGTGATATAACATGCAGCATGGTGACAATAGTTCATAATACTGTATTGTATATTTGAAAGTTGTTGAGAGCAGATCTTAAAAGTTCTCATCATAAGAAAGAACATTTCTATCTATGTGCGGTGATAGAAGTTAACTAGACATTGTGGTGATAATTTTGCAATATATACTTATATCAAATCATTATGTTGCATACCTAAAACTAATATAATGTTATGTGTCACTTATACCTCAAATAAAAAAAGAGTGAAAGTAGCTGGATGGAAAGGGAGGGCAGAAATAAAGGGTTGAAAATGCTAAGTTATGGAAAAAAGACAAAATCAGAATGCTCAGAGAGAACTATGCAATGAGCACGTCTAAGTCAGAGTAGGATCTCATTTAAGCCAAAAAGAACGTGGGCCAAATGGGAATCCAGTGTAGTATTCCAGAGCTTCTTGTTCTTTCTGGGTTCTTGATTTTGCGTTTAGGTGCTGTTACTTACTTACATGAACCAATAAGACTTCTAGTTACGATTTGCCAATTTTGTTTAAGCTAACTGCTACAGAAATGCAGGTTGTAGCAGAAAGACTGAACTTGATATTCGTCTTACTCGTAATCTTAGAAATGCTATGGGCTGAATTGTGCCCCTCCCAAATTTATATGGTGAAGTCCTAACCCCTGTACCTAAGAATGTGACTATATTTGGGAATAAAGTCTTTAAAGAGGCAATTAAGTTAAAATGAGGCCGGGCCCGGCCCTGTGGCTGAGTGGTTAAATTTCAGTGCTCCACTTCGGTGGTCCGGGTTCAGATTCCAGGTGTGGGCATACTCTGCTCATCAACCATGTTGTGGAGGCATCCTACGTACAAAAGAGAGGAAGATTGGCAATGGATATTAGCTCAGGGCCCATCTTCCTGACCAAAAAAAAAAAAGTTAAAATGAGACCGTCAGGGTGGGTCCTAATCCAGTATGACTAGTGTCCTTGTAAGAGAAGATTAGGATACAGACACACAGAGGGAAGACCACGTGGAGACACAGAGAGAAGACGACCATCTGCAATCAAAGGGGAGAGGTCTCAGAGGAAGCCAACCGTGCAACATTTTGATGTTGGCACTTCTAGCCTCTCGAACTTCTAGCCTCAAGAATTGTGAGAAAATAAATTCTTGTTGTTTAAGCAACTCATTCTGTGACACTTTGTTATGGCAGCCATAACAAAGGAATACAGAAACTAATTCCCGCTGCAGATAAACAAGCCCTTGTAAACCATCACAGGCAAAGTCGAATGTCTTCAGGGGTCAGGAAGGCAGTAGAGGTGACAAGGCTGGAGGGGCTGCCCTGGAGAAGGCAGGATCCACCCACAGGGGCAGGTGCTCTCAGCTTCAGCTGATTGTGTGTCGGGCCCTTGGTGTGGTGACATCATTTGATTTTTTTCAAGAGAATTCATATGTCTGGATTTTTCTGTAAAATCATCCAATTCTTAAAACCATGACCAAAGAAAATATGAAAGACAGCTGGGACCCAGCCTTTGGGCTCCCAGTTGTGACCTGTTGGAAGGTAACAGGCTGTACAAATCTACATGTCAATTCCCCAGGGAGCTTTAAAATGAGGAGAGTTGTGTAATGGTTGAGTGTGGTGTACCAACTGAATTCAAGATCTGGTTATTGCTGGAATTGCGTGGGACCTACATAACGTGTATTGTTGACTTTGAGATCAGAGTTAAATTCAATTGTCTGTCACTTAGGTTTCCTATTATTCTCTTTTATTTTCCTATCATTGGGCTATTCCATCCATGCTTTCTCCCAAACAGTATAAAGATGAATTTTCTTCTGCCTTTGCGAGTTGGTATATCCTGGACAAATACCAACACTTTGTGAAAATTTCGGACCTAAGGCAATAGCCTAAAATGCTTCCTCTTACTTCTTATCACTACCTTAACATGAAACAACAGGTAGAAAAAAATTTAAGTGTTTCTGATAAACATAGCTAATTAGATTCTTCAGGTTCTTCTGCAACATAAAAACAAAAATAGTTTTGAATCCAAATCACCAATTAACAGGGCTTGTTGTGGAAAGAACACGTACAGAGCAAAACTTAATGCCACGTTTTTAGATTTGTGTAATGGTTTGTTGGCAAGCCAGGTCCTTTTTCCCAGTTTCTTTGCCTATGTTACATGCTTTCAAAGGGTATAGGCAAATCTTCTTGTCAGCAGGGACTTCGCGACTAATGTCTCCTTCCTGGACCCCCTGTGCCTTTCTTCAGTCTCAAGACAGTGAGACAGCCAGCTACCCAGGCCATGTTTTATGGATCTGATGCTATGAAAAGGAGAGCAGTAAATTAGGGGGGGCTGGAGTCGATCTGTCTCTTTCAGAACACCCCACTTCGCGTATATGAAATGTGTGTTGCCAGCAGAATTTTCTGAGACAAGATGATGAAGTGAAGGTCGCTTATATGATTTTATTATTTTTTCAGCTGACTTGGCCCCAGTGGATATATAGAAGGTGAGAGGGGGGAAAAATGATTAAATTGCTTAGTAGTAAAAACACACTTCCCCCTGCTTCTCAGTATGAAACTAAGGAATGGTAGACAAATATTTCCATGAAGTAATAATTGCCCCTTGAATAAGATTCCATTAGTTTTTTAAAAAAATCAGTCTATGCCAAATACAAGTGAAAATGTGCATGGAATCATGGTGGAAAGTGTAGATATATTCAGCATGAGATCAGAGCGACAATTAACTAGATTTTATGAGTTTCCACTGTTGCTGCAGGGAGATCAAATTGGTTTAATGATATATATGTGTATGTTACATGTCAGTTGAACAGATAAAACTCCATTCAGTGAGTGCCTAGTTCCAAGTACTCGTAGGTACTTCACATACATTGCCTAATTTAGTCTTCACTCTGCATGGATGGTACTATTATCTCCATTCCACAAGTGAAAAACTGAGGCTTGAAAAGGTTAATTACTGGGGCTGGCCCCCTAGCCTAGTGATTAAGTTCAGTGTGGTCTACCTTGGTGGCCTGAGTTTCAGTTCCTGAGTGCAGACCTACGCCACTTTTCAGTGGCCATGTTGTGGTGACAACCCACATAAAAAATAGAGGAAGATTGGCCACAGATGTTAACTCAGGGTGAATCTTCCTCAGCAAAAAAAAAAAAGTTTAATTACTTGCCTAAGGTCACATAGCTAGTAAGAGGTGGCAGCAAGACTCAAACCTTGTGCTGTCAAGTGGTGAATTTCATGCTTCTTCTACTTTGACTGGTGAGATACAGATAAAATGAAGCTGGCCTTCAAAATTGTCTAAAATGTATTTATAGATAGATAGATATAGTATGTGTGTGTATGTGTTGCTACATGCTAGGCAACCCTGGGGCATATGAAAATATGCCTGGTTATGCCAAGTGAAATAAGCCAGAGAAAGACAAACACCACATGATCTCACTTATATGTGGAATCTTGGAAAAGAGAATTGAGTTCATAGATACAGAGCAGATTGGTAGTTGCCAGAGGTGGAGGTGAGGGGTGGGTGGAATGGGTGAAGACAGTCAAAAGGTACAAACTTCATTATAAAATAAAAAGTCATGAGGATGTAACATACAGTATGGGGACAATAGTTCATAATACCGTATTGTAAATGTGAAAATTGCTAAGAGTAGATCTTAAACTTTCTCATCACAAGAAAAAAGAATTGGAACTATGTATGGTGATGAGTATTAAATCTTATTGTGGAGATCATTTCAAAATATATGTAAATATCGAATCACTATGTTGTACACTGGAAGCTAATATTATATGTCAATTATACCTCAATAAAGAATAGAAAAGCATGTTCAGTTATATTGCTCTAGTTCTAGCCAATTTTTGTGAATAGCATTTTTGTGTATATTATTTTATAGTATTAAGAAAATAAAATAATCTTTAAATTAAAAAAAAGATTAAGCCTGGAATTTTGCTCTGAAGGAGGTCAAAGTAGAGACAAATGCATAAGCAAGTGATAGCAAGACTCCAGTGACCAGCACCTCTGTTGACGCAGATGGTGTGGGATCACGGGTGGGAGCCATTAGGATGTTGGGGACACTTCCTAGAGGAGATGACATTGGCAAGTCATGAAGGCTGGCCAGGGGTCTGCAACATTTTGCACAGAGGACAAAGCACGTGTGAGCATAGGAAGATGAGCATGTAACTGATGTGTTCAGCAAAGGACAGCACGTTCTGTGTCCGAGGAAATGGGAGAAGGAGCTGAAGAAGTGGGCTGGGGTCATTTCATGTTATCATTTTTTCCTGTAAGATCACCAGATAATAAAGAAGGTTTTTTTTGAGAAACAGCTAACAGCAGTGTAAAAGATGAATTAGCAAGGGAGAGGGAACCCAACTTAGAAGATATAAAAACAGTCTCAATGTGAAATGATCAAGGCCTGAATTAAGGCAGTAGTGTCTAGGACAGATGAATGGAAGACATCCCATAGCCAGGTGGTGCCACCAGCTCAGAATGAGTGTGGTTTCTGTCCTGGAAACTAGGTAGGTACCATCAGCAAAGATGGTCCTTCAGGCCGAGGAGCTGTTTTGATGGGAAGAAAGACTTTGGATAGTGGATGCATATGTAGGATACTTAGGTAGATATCTTTGGTCCTCTGCTGGCTTGAAGGGATTTCAACTCTGTGGACAGGAGGTCCATGTCCTGTTCTGGCTAGGGACTGTGGAATCTTTGAGTTCTGCCTTATTATTCCACGGTGTCTCAGAGCCAAGAGGAATTGTGTGATTTTTGGAGCATATCTGAATTATCTGAGGCAGCCTGGAAAAACTGTTTCCATGCTATGGAGTTTTCCAGTGATATCTGGCAGAAGAGTGTCTTTATCTCTGGAAGAAACATGAAACTTCCAAGGCATTTAAGACCCTTATCTTGTAAACCCAAGGACGCCTGCTGGAATTTGCCTTCTGAAGTACAAAGGCACACCTTCTTGCCTTCCAGCTTCTCCATTTTCTCTTCCCTCACTGTAAATCTAGGGTAGGATAAATTAGGAAGAGTGGATTTCTTTAACTTTAAAGTGCAACAATATATGGGTGGAGACTGTTCCCCCATCGCTAGAGGGCACCAGTTGCACATAAAATGTCTAGGCATCAAAGTCCATAAACATTCTTCAAATACAGCAAAATGTCACATGGAAATGAGTTACAATAAGGTAGCTTCCCCTCTACCCCATCCTTATTTTCTCCATTTCTGCTACTGAGTAAAAGGAACGTGCTCACTTTGACTTTACAGTGTTTTCAGAATTTTCTTTTAATTTAGAAGTCTAATAAGTTGGAGATATGAAGAACAAGTTTTTCACAAAATTTCATGACCCCATTGTCTTTGCTACCACTTATCTCTTAGCATGTGCCGGATAATGTACAAAACCTTATATGAACTCTGCATATTTATGATTTCACATCCTGCAACAAATGAAAATGGTTGGTATGGGCAGGCTGTCTCCCCTGGATGGCAAAACTGTGAGATACAATGCACCACCCTACACTGTCGAGTCAGGTTTCTCTCGAAAACCTACATGTTAAATTCGTTTATTGAAAATTTAGGAAGAAAAACTGCTCAGAGTTATATTTGGTTAATATAACTCTGCATGGGGTTGCACAGAAAAAAATTGTCATGAAGAGGCTGCCACTGGTCCAGTTTCCACTGACTTTCCCTCAGGGGACTGACCCCCTGTGTCAAGACCTTGCATGAGTTTGTATAAGCAAAACTGGGTTCACTGTTTCTCATCTGCAAGGTGTTCCCTAATCCATAGTCTTGAGCTTAAGTAAAAAGGAAAAAAAAGGGAGTGAGTGTTCACCATGGAACTATTTGATTCTGTTGAGCGCTGACAGGTACTCTGCCTACCCTGGGCGTACTCAATATCAGGTCAGCTATAATTGGCACCCGGTGAGAGAGAGGTCACAAAATCCAGGCTGTGGGAGCTAGCGCATTAGGGGCTCTGCGACAGCACTTGCCAAGCATTTCTGAGTGGTGTCAGGCAGCATCTTCAATCACAGTGTGCTTTGTGCTGTATACTCTAAAAATGGAAATCAAATCACCAGCTCCTCACCAGACTGTGTGAGGCTTGATGGATGAGTTAGTGAACCCAGGAGGAAGGAATTAGCCCAAATAGAAGATAAAAAAAGGATTAAGAAGTGCGAAGTTTTCTTGCCCTTGAAATCTGTGCATCTTCTCCAGGACTGAGGCCAGTGAGTCGAAGGGGGCTCCCAGTGTGAGGGCAGGGCCCGCCAGAGGACAACAAGGGAATGTCACGTATTGAGAAGCCACTGAGTACCTGGCACTGGGCTAGGTTTTATGTCAGCTCAATAGTCTTGTGAAGAATATTTATTCCTGTTCTACAGGGGAAGAAAGGGGCTACACTGATTTTTAAAACTTGTCTGAGGTGATGCTGCTCATTACAAGAGGTAACAAGATAGTAATAACAGCCACCATTGACCACGCACATACCCTGCACCAAGTGCCATCCTCCTCTCTGATCCTCACAACACTGCAAGGGCGAGATTATCATACTCATTGTGTAGATTAGAAACCTGAGGCTGTGAGAGTTAAATCACTCACCCAAGTTCACCGCCACTCTCACCACTTCACCCCCTCACCATGCTTCAGTCATTCTCTGTCACACCACGTCCTCAGATTTGCTGCTGCTTTATAGAATTTTTTTTAAAAAGCCTGATAAACGAATTCATACACATACCCTAGAAAAATTGTGTTAAATCGGATCACCAAGACCAGCACCTCCCAGACGTTTGGCAGAACAACAACCCTGTACTTCTATCCATACGGAGTCCTGTGGCCAAACACATTCAGGAAATTTAACATGTGTATCTTCCTCTTAGAGATTCCTAACCTACATATGAAGTCCTGGGACACAGAAGAAACGTGCTTGATCAAGAACAGCACCTTTTGTCTGCACAGACCACTTATACCTCATTATGTGACCTTGGCCTCAGCCTCCTCATCTGTGAAATGAGTTAACCCACATAGAAGCGGTTAGAGCAGGTCCTATATACGCAGTGACGATTATTGCTATCATCATCTCCTCCTGTACACACGCCTCCCGAGCACGCGGAGATGCATTGGCGGCTGCATCCACGGTTGTGGGCCGGCCTTCCAGAGCGCCCTTGGCACAAGGTTGGGGAACTGATATGGATTTTCCATCAGACAGTTATGGGCCAGGCTTTACTTAAACATTCTGTGTCTCAGTTTCCTCATCATAAGGTGAGAATAAATAGTCCCTTTCCCTTATTTTTTGTGAGCAAATAGCTCAACAGGTGTGGAGTTGTTATTACCGTTAGAAGGCCAAGGGAGAGCACCTGTCACGTACAACAGTGTGAAGCCGCCCAGGAGAAAATGAACTTCCTCAAATGCATCTTAGAAGCATTTTGGTAAAGAGTAACACTTTTTTCACTTTAAAGTTTATTTAGCATATTTGAAGGTTAATTTTCTCATTTCTTCTTGGGAGAAACTGTGATAAAGCAATAAAGGAAGGAATTGGCTGGTTTCGAAAAACATACGGAGAAGAGTGAACGAAATCTCTGGAAAAGAATTCAGACCTCTCCCTCCCCTTTGCAGCAGAAAGTTTGTGAAAGGACATGGGATCCCATCTGTTGGAAGGCCGCAGGCTGCCTGGGAAGGTGTGCAGGGCGTCTGGGCCAAGCAAGGCAGGGGTGTCAAGGTGAAAATGGGTGCATATAAGCGACACTGTCTATTCATTTCTCAAGATTCCACATGATCCTCTAAATAAATTTAACCTGTTTCCATTTGAGTAACTGTCTCATTCCATGGATGTTTAATCTGAAGGAATAATAGATATTCCTCTGGAAAAACATTGAGCAATTACAGCCTCTTCCTTTCTTTCTTGGACCAGTTTCCCTTACTCGGCTCCTGCCTCGGGGAAGATGGAGCACAAGGTTTGTAGACCTCAGCCAGGGGGAGCTGAGTTGGACAGCGGGTGAGGCCAGGAGGTGGTAAAGGAAGGGTAAGTTGGGGAAGGTCAGAGAGTGATATTCAGAAGGACAGAGAGCCTTCTTTTCACAAGACTGCTTCAGCTGCCCCTTATTCCCATGGGCTAACCAAGTCCTGTGGGGGGGGGCGGGGGTGGAGAGAGACCAACCAACCAAGAAAACGTTGCATGCAAATCACAGAACGAAAAGAGAGAACATGTGTTTGTGTGTTTGTGCGTATATTTGCGTGTGTGTGTTTTATGTCAAAACCAGAAAATCTATGCTCTGCAAATCAGACAGGCGGGGCAGATTTTTTAGATATGATTGGACATAGTAAGTTATTCAGAGGATTTCAACATCTTAAAACATTGCACTTAATAAATTGTCTTTTTTACTTAAAAAAAATAAACCTCTGTTAAAAATGAGTTCACTGGAAGTATGACAGGTTTTTTTTTTTTTTGAGGAAGATTAACCCTGAGCTAACATCTGCCACCAATCCTCTTTTCTGAGGAAGACTGGCTCTAAGCTAACGTCGGTGCCCATCTTCCTCTGTTTTATAGGTGGGACACCTGCCACAGCATGGCTTGACAAGCAGTGCATAGGTTGGCACCTGGGATCCAAAACTGGTGAACCATGGGCAGCCGAAGCAGAGCGTGAGAACTTAACCGCTAGGCCACTGGGCCGGCCCCATGACAGGATTTTTCAGGTTAAGCCAAGAGAAGGAATCTTTATGGTTGCTGGATAATACACGGAAAACACTTGTCATCAAAGTAGGTGCTCAATAAAGGTTAGTGTCTTTTGTTTTCCCTTTCTTTCATAAAAAAGGGATTAAAAAAAACCCCAAAAGCAGGTAGGAGGGAGAAGAAATAGGGAAAGAGAGGAAAGAAACAAGGAAGCTAAAGGAAGAAAGGAAGAAAATTTCTCCTCAAAAGACTATGCCAGCTAAGATATGGAAGAAGTTTGTGCGTTTAAATATTGATGATGTTTGTGGACATTTCTGGGTGTTTTCCACAGTACATCCTGTAGGTAAAATCCTGTAGTAAAGGAGGATTTTTTTATTAGACTTTATAGCCAATTAACTGTACAACACAAATTGCACATCTTAAAGGGATATGACCACCCAACAGAATGGACATTTCCTCCCATGCTTGTTTCTTCTGAGTTTGTTGTAAAGGAAAAAAAAAAACCTTAGCAGCAGTTGTGAACTGTACCTTTAAAAACTGATCTTTGAAATCAGGCTGCGATCATCTAGTTGACCTTGGTTGGACCAGATGATTCTCTTGAACTCCAAAGGCAGGAATACATCTCTTTGTGTGCTCAGCCCTCCTCCAAGCCAAGCCGGCCCGAGTTTTGTTTTGGCATGTCCGAAAGAAGGCCATGGACAAGTAGGTTTTGATTTACAGATACACATGAGTAGATGTGATTTCCTTTCCAGGAAAAGGGCAAGATGGCTAATGTGCTTTAGTTTATACACATGGGGCTCTTTTAGAAGCCTGTATTGTAGTTGGGGCTTGGTCAAAGTGGGTCCTTCAGCAGGAGGCCTTGCTCCCAAATGCTTACTGGTAGACAGCAAATCTGGAAAGCCATCAAGGCAAGGAGGTGGTAGGGGAAGGCTTGCACAGAAGAAGAAGTTTGGGGACAGAAAGCTAAACAGCTCACTGGAAAGGTTTCATAAATTTCACGTCTCCAAATTTTATTTCTCTGGATCTGGTTTTCTTTGTTTTTGTTATTTCCTGTTTTTCAGGCACGGGTGGTCCTTTTGCCTGGAAACACCGACTGCTATGCTTTGTCTGACGTGGTTTTCTACTGGATAAGTTTTCTATAATAAATGAGGTTGATTTGGTCCAGTGAGCTTGGTGTCAGTTCTCCAGTTGTGTACATGGTTCCTTTTCATCTCATCAGCAACAGCTATAACTTAACCAGCCCCAAAGCTCAACAACGTTTCCAGAGGCCCCAGAACAATGACTTTTTGGTTAAGTGAACTTTAGCAAGTTTAGCAAAGAGATAAATAGGTAGTGCCCTTTAAAGCATCAGGACTCTCCTGTGCTAGGAGGCTCCTCGGCCAGTTTGACGACAGTGCTAAAAGAGGTCAAGGCTGCCTCAGTTTCCAGGCTGGCTAGCTTTACACAGACAAAAATTGTTGCATGGCCACAGGTGGATGCCTAAGCCTAGGGAAACGTCTGTGTTGCTCAGAGGGGGCATTAAGGAAAAGTGGCTTTGCAGCTTTTCCAGCCCTATGCTATGCGTTTGTCGTTTGTTCCCTGATAATGCAGAGAGACAAAGAATGCCTCTGTCCCTTGGTTGGCCTCTCCTTTGTGGAGCCTCCTGCTCCTTTTCGTATTCTACACGCCATTAAGACTTTTCCTGTGACTGGAAGGTGATAAAAGAAACACATTTCAAATAATAAAAGCAAGTGTCCAGGAAGGATCTTGCCATCAGGTTAAAACAAATGAAAAAGCCAGGCCTCTTAGTTTCTCCGTCTGGATCTGGAACAGCTGAGGGAGATGTATCAACGAGGCTCTGAGCAGCTGTCGGCAGGCGCAGCGGCTTGGCCACTCTGACGTGCGCGTCAGAGCCTGGACATGGGGGCCAAGCAGAATTTCCAGGGCAGCTGCTCCGTCCACAGTTTGGACAGCTCTTGCTTCCCTCTGTCCCATGTCAGTTTTTTTTCCTCCCCCCTTTTTACACTATCTCTCACCTTCCCTCCTTTCCTTCTTTTACTTGTCATTTTTTACCCTCTGCTCAAAACTCTCCACTTCTCTCACCTTCCATCCACCTAGTAAATCCCCTGAAGTCCCAACTCTGTAGCATGTCGCCCTCTGTGTATCACAGCAGTAATAATAATGGTTATCCGTTATTGAGGGCTTATCATGTGCTTTTTATCTCACTTAGGTGTTCCGGTAACCTTTGAGGTGGTGTGCTAATCAGGACAGGCTAATTGTTGCAATAAGCAGTCCCAGAATTGCAGTGAGCCTGTTCTGGCTCTCACGCAGAGTCACGCTCATGATCCTGGCTGGGCAGCTCTCCTGGGAGGCTCACCTTCATGCAGCGAGAGCAAGGTTTCTTTGCTCCTTTCATAAAGTGCCTCAACCATCCTGGGGTGTTAAGTAGAAGAGAGAGGTGCATGGAAGATCACAGGGATGTTTCAGGGCCCTGGCCTCTGAGGGGCCACCACTTCTCCCATATTCTATTTGCCACAAGTCTGACACATGGTCCCTCCTAGCTGCAGGGGAACCAGGAATTGCAGGATGAAGATGGAATTGCGAGATGGATAAAGCATGATGTCTTCCACAAGTGGGTGCTGTCCTCCCCTCCAGGGATGGGAAGTGAGGCTCAGAGATTCTGAGTCATCGGCTAATGAACGGTAGAACCTGGATTCCAACCCTGTAAATCTGACTCCAGATCTGTACTCTTACCCTTGGCTTCTGCTTTCTCTGTCTTTCAATAAAAGTCTATTCCCTCTTCTAGGCCAACACTTTACCTTTGACAAATCTTTACTCCTGTTCTTATCACATTTATCACAATAGGTGCACTGTACCTGCTGTACCAGACTCTGAATGCCCTGGGAGAAGGAAAGCTCTCTTTCCTATCTGCATTATCAGCAGATAGCACGGTGCCTGGGACACAATGGGGCTCAATAAAAGTTTGTTGAATGAAGAATAGCCTTGGTTTGTGTGGAGGTTCATGGAAGGGCATCCAAAGCACTCTGAGTGATTGGATTACTTCACTATACAACTTTCTAGGTCACAGTCATGCAGTCTGGATTACTGCAACAATTTCCCCTAGGGAGCTATTTTCAACCCATCTGTAACACTGATCTTTTACAAACATAAGTCAGAGCATATCTCTCTTCTGCCCAAATCTGTCCAATGACACACTTGCACCCAGATCTTGGTTTCTTAATGCCATGCTCCAACAAAAGGAAGCAGGGCTCCTAAGAGAAATGGCTGATTCTAGAGCTGAGACAGTGAAAATACAAGATGGGCCTGGAGCATCCTGTGGTGCCAGGAGATGAGGACATGCTGAAAACAAAACAAAAAACAGGGGTTTGTCAAATGGATGCAGGAGCCAACCTGAAAGAGCTCCCAAAGTCAAAATCCAGAACAATTGGAGAAATAAAAGAAATAATATTATTGGATTATAATCCAAACAACAAAATAATTATCCATGAGTCTATATTGATATAAATAACTAAATTGAGACGAATCTTCCTTACAGAGGAATTCCAAATATTAAACATAAGAGGAATGAAGGAAATAGAAAATCACCAAGAGAATACCACTTAGTGCAGTCCAGACTTGCTGAGGGATGCTAATATTGTGCACAAAACTTTAAGGAGAAGCAGGATGTTTTCACAGCTTCGCAGAATCTCCTCCAAGATATTCATCAATTACCATGGCGGTTTTAACATATCGCCACAATTTCTTTGATATTCCTCACTCCAGGAGGTAGAACTTAATTTTGCTCCCCTTGAATGTGGACTGGACTTATGATTCACTTCTAATGAGAAGGAGGAAATAGTAATTTGGAAACAGTAATTTTCCAGCAGAGCAACCTGGCAGACACCACTTTTATCAAGTGATCAAAGTTAACACCATCAGTAGTAAATTATGGTGATTACCATGTACTCCATGATATGTGACAAGCAGGTCACTTGGTTTCTGTGTTCTTCTTCCCCAAAACCCATAACTGTAGTCTAATCAGGAGAAATCATCTGACAAATCTAAACTGAGACATTGTACAAATACCTGACCAGTATTCTTCGAAAGGGTCAAGGTCATGAAAAGCAAGAAAAGAATGAGAAGTTCTCACAGATTTGGAGCAGACTAAGGAGACACGATGACTAAGTCTCTTTGGATCCCAAGACAGAAAAAGAACATTAGTGGGAAAATGGGTGAAATATGAATAAAGTCTGTAGTTTAGTCAATAGTTTCATACGAATGTTAATTACTTAGTTTTGGTAAATATGCTATGGTTATATAAGATATAACATTAGGGGAAACTGAGGGAAAAGTATATGGGAACTTTCTGGATTATCATTGCAATTCTTCTATAAATTTAAAATTATTTTAAAATAAAATGCTTCTAAAAATACTAAAGAAAAAACCCTTCTCAATTTCATGCTGAGTCAAATCTAAGTCCATTCAATAGGCTAGGATATCTGACATGACGCTTGCCGGTCCCTCTCTGTCCTAGTCTTCTCTCATTCCCTCCCTTCATCAGACAGCTTTATCCACACAGGTTTCCTCCCTGTTCCTCGACACAACCAGTGTGCTCCCACCTATGGGCCTCGATGCTTGTTGTTCCCTTTGTGGGGAAAGCTTCTCCCAAAGATAACTTCACCGCTAGTTCCCTTATCTCTTAGAGATCTTTACTCAGATGTCGCCTTATCGTGAGATCATCTCTGAAAAACCTATGGAAAAGAACACACAAGTGCAGCATATTCTCTCCCCTGTCTTGCTTTACTTTTCTCCATTACTTTTATCATCATCTGTCAGGAAATACGCTTTACTTATTTTTTCTTTTCTATCTTCCTTGTGGTAGGCAGAATAATGGCCCCCAAGGACGTCCATGTTCTAAGCCCTGGAAACTATGAATATATTAGGTTACATGGCGAAGGGGAATTGAGATTGCAGATGGGATGAAGGTCGCTAATGATCTGACCTTGAGATGGGGAGGTTATCCTGGATTATCTGGGTGGGCCAATATAATCATAGGGGTCTTTGAAAGTGGAAATGAGAAGTGGAAAATAAACGGGAATGATTTGATGTGACTCAATCCCTCATTGCTGGTTTCAGAGATGAAAAGGATCCATGAGTCAAGGACAGTGGGTGGCCTCTAGGAGCTGTAAAGGATGAGGACACTCTTTCCTTAGGGCCTCCAGAAGAGATGCAGCCCTGCTGACATGTTGAATTTAGACCAATGAGACCCATATCAAATTTCTGCTTTATAGAATTGTAAGATAAAAAATTTCTGTTGTTTTAGGCTACTGTTTCTGATAATTTGTTACTTCAACATAGAAAACCGATTCATAACATGAACAAAATCAATGACCCATCGCTAATGTCCGTATGGGATCTCGGGTCTGATGAGTGCTGTCATTTGCCCAGTGTGGGAACTGACATGCAAGGCAAGGACTGTGTTATCATAGATTCTGCAGTGGTGATCAGCTAGTCAGTGAGATTCTATGAGCACAGGTGTGTCTAAGGGGTTGGTTGAGTGTGTGTGAGTGAGGAGGGGTGGTGTCATACCTGCCATACACTCAGACACCTCTCAGGCGTAGTCCCTATCTTTGAGGCAAATGCTATGAGTAAGGCTTTTACTATTTCTTGTGCTCTACTCAGAGTCTCTAGGTGGACTTGAAAAACATTTCTGTTACCAAACCAGGTTCATTTTGCCACTGCACGATTATGCCAGTCACCGAGATGATGAGTTTGCAAAGAGAAAGGATTTAATTACAAGGCAGCCAAGCCAGGAGACAGGGGAATCAATCTCAGATCCACATCCCTGAATATGAGGACTCAGGGATATTTATGCGATAAGGGGGAGGGGTGATCTAAAGTGTGGGAATAGATGATTGGAGGGAAGGAGAAGTGACGTAACTGATGATCTGTGCAAGAGTAATCAAGCTTCACGCCTCTTCATAGGATACATGTTCACAAAATGGTGGTGGCCTCATGATGTGAGGGAGGAGTTTTAGCTCCTTGACGTCAAAAGGTCACTTGTCAAGTATTTGCAAAGGCCCAGTTGATAGATTGGTAGTCTCAACTAGCCTGAACTGGACAAGGGGTCCTAATTCCTGAAAAACAGCTCAAACTTCCATTACCATGGTGACCCACATGCTAGGGAGATATTATCTATAGGAACCTAATGAGAATTGGATAGTATATTGCCCAAGCGGCACAGTTAACAATGGGTGGATGAATAACTAAAAGCTATAATTAGCAATTGCAAAAAAACTTTAGTTACTAGCTACCTAATCATCAATGGCTAACTATTCATCGGTTTTATTTCCAGACATTTTTGCCTGAGTGCCCTGCACCATCCTGTCTCCTTTAGACAAGAGAGGTGACATTGCCACAGCATCCTGGAGCTTTAAGTTCAGGGCTGACCCTGAGGCATTAAAGAAATCATACAAGAAATTGATTTACGAAGGCAGTGCAAATGCCTCTCTTGTTTTTACTTAGAGACCTTCTCAACTAGAGTCAGATCTTCGAGGGGTTATAGATTGATGGGTAAATTTACTTGTTTTTATTATGTAAAATAACAGAAGGGCCAGAAGCAATATAGCCAAATTACAAGGGAGCTTTATAAATAAAATAGGAATAATAGATACTTGAAAGATAATGTCCTCAGGCACTTCAGAAATGATGAAAGTGTCCTAGAAATTTTTAGATGAATGGCTGTGAATTCATTTTGGAATGGGCTTTGGTTGTTAAATTTCCTTTTCTGAGTAAGTCAGCAAAAGTTTTAACTAGATCTAAAACACAAATTGAACACTGATAGCATCCACCATAAAGTATTCATCAATGTATTTAATACAGCTATGATCATGTTATATCAGTAGAAGATTTTGGTTTGCACGTGACGAGGAAACACGACTCAACTGGCTTAAACAATAATGGGAATTTACTGGGTTATATAACCACAAAATCCTGAGCGAGGGCAGGCTTCCGTGACGTTGATCCCAAAGTCTACAGTGTCACCAGGACTGTGCTATTGTTCCCTGCAGTTCTCTGAACTCCCCAAAGTTTGTTGGCTTTCTCCTTGGACTGGCTTCTTTCCTCTCCTCGCTCCCAAAAAGCTGGCTTCCTTCCTCACATTTGGTGGATAGAGCCACCTTGCAGCTCCTATTCAAATCACTCGGCTGGGATCTTCAGGGTGGATAACTGTAGAGTAGAGGTCACAGGACAAGGCCTGCGGGTGAAGTACAGCTAGCTTCCTGATTGTGTAAGTAAAGTCTTACTGGAAGACAGCCACGCCCATTGGTTTACATGTTGCTTATGGCTGCCTTCGTGCTACAACGGCAGAGTTGAGTACTAGTTGCCACAGAAACCTTATATCATGCAAAGCCTAAAATATTTACTATCTGTCCCTTGACAGAAAAAGTTTTTTGGCCCCTGAAGCAGAGTAATAGGGAACGACTCTGAGGTAACACTGAGCCCAGAAGCGGTTCTTTTCTCACCAATAGCAGTTGATTCATTCTCACTATTTCTCTTCTTTTTCCCACGAGAGCAAGGAGGAAGACTTTTCTTAGGCAAGTACAGCAAGCAGTTTTCAAAAGTCATGAGTCAGACTTCCGGATGTTTTAGGATTTACATGAATCTCACAATAGCTAGCAGTAATAGCAATAGCTATAGTTAGAGAAATCATTGAAGGCTGTACTGTATATTAATACGAATAGCACGCACTAGAGACCAGATGCTGTATAAGCACTGTACATATATTAACCTCTCACAAAATCTTGTGAAGTGTGTTCTATAATTGTTCCTGCTTTATAGATGAGGCACTGAGAGTTTAAGAAATGTCCCCAGTTTGCATAGCTGGTAACTGGTGCAGCTATAATTGAAAGCCAGGCTGTGGGACTCCAGAGTCCATGGCGTTAATCAGTCCCCGAGGCTGCCTCTCTGAACTGGAATTCAAACTGAGCAAATGCAGAGAGGCTAAGAATTATCCACGGTTTGTGATGGCTCAACACTGTACACGAAAAGTACGAGACACGCAAAAAAAGAGCAGATCCTTCGCATGAGCAGACCTGGGAACAAAACACAGAGAAAGTCAGGAACCGAAAATAAACATTTCTTTAGCTGCCCTGTGCTAAAGGTTCAAGCAAGACCCTGATGGGGGCGCTTTGGAAGGGAATGCCCCAGCCACACCAGCTTCGGCTAGCATGAGTTCCTTGGAACACGCACCCCAGAACTTGCTCCATAGAAAAATGGTCCTGTGGTCATCTCAGCTGTAGAAATACAGCACACACTAACCCACTCAGGGAGATTCCTGGTGCAAGCATTATGAGACTTTGAGAAACGCTAGAGTTAGAGTGAGGAAACCTGTTTGCTTAACCCATATTTACTGAATTTATTTGACCTCTGAACATTCTTTGTAGGTATGTATGATGTCTATAAATATCCAAAGAACAAACTTTTGATCCATTTTGTTGTATAATTTAAATGCATAATTTAAATGCTTAGTAATATGGTTTACTCCATAGCCCTTAATGTGAAACCATTGCATCTTAAGTTATCTTTTTTGATTGTCTTTTTACAATCTTAGTAAAAAGAGTCATTGGAACGCAATTAAAACAGGAGTCTGCAGCAGACGGATCTAGGGGCCAGATGGACTGATCATTGATCCGGGTGAACTTCCTTGCCAGAAGGTGCTCCCACTTGTGGGAGGGCCTAGGTTCACCCATTACAATGGCAGCATCATAAATAGTATTGTTATAGTATACTGATATACTAATGGGCTCAGACTGTGTGGGACAACTAAGCAGGGAATCAGAGAACAGAAAAAATCCCTGAAAATAGTACAAGAGATAAATTCAAAGGAATTTAAAGACTGAAGCTATTGGCATGGCATGGACTGTGCTGACCAGGGAGGGCCCAGGGGAGGAGGGGATGCCTGACTGGACCTTAAAGGGTCTAGTGGACATGGGGAGTTGGCAGAGGGTGTGTGTGGGGGGTCTTAGACCAGCAGGGGCAGAGGTAGCCTGGATATACACAGGGCTGGGGGCTGGAATGGGTGGAGGTTGTTGGCTGTGGTTCGTGAGATCTGAGAGGTGAAGTGGCTGGTGTATGGAAAACTTTGAACACCTGACAGTGGAGAATGTCTTTAATTCAGCTGAAAACATTGTGGGTTTCTGAATCTCGCCAAAGTGAGTGTTGTTCCATACAGATCTTGTGGGCTACAGCATAACAATGGATTGGAAGGGAGGAAGCTAAAAAAGGAAGTAGAATTCCCTTATTACAGAGGAAGAAGAGACCGTTAAGGACTGTTCAATCTAGTTTCATGCTTCCAAGAGGACTAACTTCCAAATTACCAAAATCAAAATCATTGAATTTATTTTTCGGAAATGTCCATAGACATTGATTCTATAGACAACTGTAATTGACCCAACCCATTGTTTAATCCCTGTTGTAATTAGGAAGATAATTTGCTTGATTTCTTTTAAAATAACATGTGTTTATGTCAAGGGACTATAACTTTATGTTATTAGTTTATCACAGCATATTTATACGGAAACAATATGGTGGGGCCTGTGTGAGGTGGTGGAGGTGTCAGCAGATGTGGCAGTGCTCAGGGATCACTGCAATGATGCCCGATGGGAGCCCTGCCATCCAAGTGAGAGGAGAGGAGCAGGAGAAGGACATGAGTGGAGGTCACGTGGGTGCTCATGTCTTGCTCATAAGCACATATGGATTAAAGTTAAATGCTCTTACCAGGTTTGGGCCATCTCAGTGACTTCTCATTCTCAAAGGCAGAGCCTCAAGTGCTGTCATCTCATTATCTGATCCTTTCACATGCCACCCAAATTGTGGCCATCGACTCTTGCTTTAAGTTCCTGTCCAAGTCAGTAACATATGCAAAAGTAATGCTTCTGCTTTCCACTAATCTTGAAACATAATGTGAGTCCTTCGTGAAGTAGTTTGAAGGGGGATTACATCATGTAACACACAACTAACCTGCCTTGAAACCTCTTTGCCTTTCCAGCTCCATGAGGCCCCCCGCTGACCAGCAGTTGCTCCTCCAAATCTCTCCCAACAGCCTCTGGGGAAGCTCCAGGAGCCGCTGGCTCTCTCTTCATTGCTCTAGATTCACAGGCTTGCTTCCTCCTCTCCCGGTTGCTTCTGGAAGTTTTTCTTTTCAGAGAGATCAAGCTTTTTCGTTCTTTCTTTCTTTTTTAAAATTGATGCAAATAAATGTAGTGTCTCTAAATAATTTTCTTCACTTTACTTACTACCTTATGAGACAAAGGTTGGGAAGTTGAGCGGTTCAGCTAAAGAATTTTCCTTAGAAAGCTGAGGAGGGCAGAAGATGGTGAACAGCTGTGTTTTCACAATATGGTACCTTCCACACAAGCAGGTGGGGGTGATCCTTATTTTTCCAAGGCTGGAACTCCTTAATCCGGATTATCTACTGATTAACTCTAGGCAAAGATGATTTCTGGAAATCAGAAAGCTGATTACTGCTAGTAAATAAATTGACTCTAAATTCTAGTAGGTGCCTAAAGAAAACTCTGACTTCAAACTAGTCGACTCCTTTGTTGATGTTTTCTGTCACTTAGAAGCAAATGTTTGGACACGCTTCTTTCCAAGATGAAGAAAAGTCTAGGCCTAGGGCCCTGAATGTTGAGCGAGGCCACCTTGCTTCATATGATTGATGGTAATTTTATGTAACATTTCAGAAACTTCTGGGCGTTATCTGAGGTCTGAAATGATGACTTGCCAGTCTCATATAGCATATTTCATGTGCATATCATGTATCATATATCATGTGCATGGTCCAGGTCCCTGAGTTAGTGTTATGATAATAAAAATGGCTGAGTATGCTCTCACTTTTGATAATGTCTATGAGTCTTTCTTGGAGTTTCCAGGCATCAGTAAGGATATCTTTCTCTCCTACTGTTCCTTGGGTCTGTGGATCTGTTCTCCTTTGGCCTCTTCTTGTTCCTCCATCCTTCCTGCAGTTGTATATACTCCTGGCTACACGCACTTGTGTCTTCTCTATTGTGGAGCTTACCCAGCCTTGTCTTTGTGGTTTCTTCAGGGATCCCCTGAGCAAAGAATATAACCCTTCCTTTCCACTGTAAGAGATGGACTTTAACGCTAGCAATGGAATTCTACAAAAAGGATGTTGGTAGTTTTTTTTTTTTTCTAAGGAAGATTAGCCCTGGGCTAACATCTGCCAATCTTCCTCTTTTTGCTGAGGAAGACTGGCATTGAGCTAACATCCGTGCCCATCTTCCTCTACCTTATATGTGGGACGCCTGCCACAGCATGGCTTGCCAAGTGGTGCCATGTCCACACCCGGGATCTGAACCGGTGAACCCCGGGGCCGCCAAAGCAGAATGTGTGCACTTAACTGCTGTGCCACCGGGCCGGCCCCGGATGTTGGAAGTTTATGATAAAATATTTAAGGAACAAGAACCAACTAATGGGAGGAGATTAACTGTATATTAAAATATCCCCATAAACCAGAGAGATTAGGTGGAGGATATATATTACAACTGAAAGTCAATAATAGTGATCAGTAAGAATATGGCCCCTTCCTACTTTCACCAATAATATGAATTTATGAAAAAGTCAAATTATATGAGTATATTAATATTTTGAAGGATAAAGTTCTTTTATAGTCAGAAGGGACTTTAAAATTTATCCAGGGCAGCTCCCTGATTCTGAAGATGAAGACCCAAGGCCTAGAGCAATGGAGTAGCTTGTTCAAGCTCTGGTCAGTGGCTGGAACTTCTTTTCTTGAGTGTCTAACACATGTCAGATGTTATTCTAGGTCCCAGATAAGCAGCCACAAACAAGGCCAAGGTCCCTGTCCTCTTGGGGTTCAAATACCAGTGGAGGAGGCAGATAAAAAACAAGCGAACCAATAACAAATGATCAAGATCATTTTAAACAGTGACAAATCCTTTGGCAGTATCAAAGGGGGAATGTGATCAAGAGACGGAGAGATGTTCTGGAGATAGGACACTGGTGCTGAGGCCTCAGTGGCAAGAAGAACCAGTCCTGTAAAGTTGGTGTCAGTCTGACTGTGTGGTGTGCCACAGCACTGCAAACCGCCTCCAGAGAAAATGCCTGCAAGGTCTTCTTACATTCTGTAGAGCTTCTGTCGTCTCCTTAGATTGCTTTCAGAAAGAGAAGTGAAACACATATTAATGATATGATGTAAATAAGCATCATGAATATGCAGCCCACAGTGATAGGGTCTTTAAAAAGACCTTTACCCAGCATCCATTCCCTGCCCTTAAGGAGCTCACAGCCTAATGCACAGCTTCTCAGTCATAAAGGCAACCTCCGGAAGCTTCATCATTGCTCTCAGATCTGTTCAGGCAGAAGTGAGGGAGGCAGCTAATTTGACTTCAACAGGATTCTGGTCAAGATCTAGTCCTCTTCTAAAAAGAGCTCTCAGCCATCGAATCCACACTTTGGCTTTACATCTTATGTGCCACACATATTTTAGTGTTTAATTATATTCTTATGCTTACACAGTGAAAAAAGAAAGTCAATGTGTATGCTCACAATAGTGACTCTAATACTGGTATTAATCATTGGAAATAAATGAGAAAAGCCAATGAAATTTCAACGAGCAACTGACAACATGCAAATCATTTTTTTCTTTTTTAAAGTAAAATTTACCTATCTATTGGGATTGAATGTAGAAAATTCAAACTACAACTTGATCATTATTCTTTAGCTTGTCATCATTTAATGAGCCACTATGAGATGGATTAATATACATTTAGTGTTGATAGGAAGAATACATTTTGCTGAAAATATCATCTCCATGCCTACGCTCAGAGAAAACTTTTCCCAGATTATATGGCCTTCACATTATCATCAAAGAGAAAAATAAAAGCCTTAGGTAGTCATATTTAAAGTTTGGAGATGAGGGCTAGACTAGAACAGAGGATTGTTTTTAAAAGGCAATTGAATGGAGATCCTGGGATTCTTTAAGACACTTCCAGAGGATCTTTAAAATGATTATAAAACTGTTTTCAGTCCCATTGCAAGAACATTCCAGAAATTGTTGAGGGGGATGGGATGACTCTAAAAAATTCAGAAAAGTTTCATAGCCTCAAAAATGTGAAAAATCCATGCGGCCCGATCTTCCCCTGGGCAGGGGGGGTTTGAATCCAGTCACGATGCGTGAGAGCCAGAGTGGATGTGCCATTTACTGCTCAATAACTTGACAATACAAGGAGTTTTGATTGTTGCAAAGCACAGAGTTTCTCAGAAGCTGTGAGTGGTGGAAGGAAAGGGTGAGAATGTGAATGTGCGCACTTGCTGGAGTGTAATAGGATTTCAAAATCTTCTCTGCTGTCTCAGTTGAACCTCCAACCTGAGGATAAAACATGAAGTGCCAAAGATGTTGTTTCCCATCTGTGGGGCATGCGAAGCAGATGGCTGAAGCTCTGTGAAACTGATCGAGGGCTCATGGACATTCTCTTTGGAGGTAGTTTGGAGTGCTGTGGTATTTCTTTTCTCCCTTCCTCCTTCATCCCAAGACTGGCAATGGAGAAGGGGAGAGTAATATCCTTTAACCCAAGTGAGAGGAGCCTCAAGGGACCACTCAGGCAGTTTGACCTTGTGTCTGGCACACCCCATCCCCAGGCTTGAATCTGTAGCTAGGTCAGCCTGGAGTTGGCAGAGCAAAGGGAGAGTGCATCTCCTAGGGAGTGAACAAGGTGGCAGGACAAAAGTGATTGTTTTCTACGGATAGATGTGGGCCTCACTGGAGAAACCAGCCTGTCTGTGAGGATAGTCTGGAGGAGTGAAAGGACCCCACAGAGGAAGAGACTTCTGAAGCCCAGAAGCTGAGGGAATGCGAAGTGGCCAGCCAGAAAAGACACATTGCTTATTGAAGGGCAAGGTGGCCAGAGGTGCTGAGGGGTTCTCTGAGGAATCTGCCAATGTACCCCACAAGAATATAAGCCAATCTCAGACATCCCCATGCCCAAAAGACACTGACACCAATTTACATCTGTATCTTTTCTCCCTAAACTATACTTCTGGGCCTAGTCACAGAATGGTCAGAGGCAACTGGTGGGGAAGAGAGAAGATGACTAGAGGAAAGAGGCCAATCATTAGCTCCTCCCTTTCCTCATGGCAGAATTCCAGAGCAGAGCAGACCTGACTGGAGGGATGGGGAGGGGAGAATTTTAACTTTAAAAGAGTTTGAGTTTGTTACTCTACTAGAATAGACTGAACTCGAATTTTCAGCTGGACTGGATTCAGTGTTTGAAGGTGACCAGAGAACTTTTCTTATCTAAGCATTATTTGAAACCAGAGGCATCCCTAAGATTTTGTTTCAGGGTCAGGAAAGAACAGGTGAAGGAGTTTAATAGGCAGAGAAAAATAAAATGAAATTGGTTTCTAGATCAATTAATAAGCTGGTTCCATGACCTAAACACACACTGAGATTGTGTGGCTTTTGGGTTCCAAGGAAAAGGTCAAATGCTGATGACCAGTGACGGTATTTGCTTAACTTGCATTCTCTCTGAGCAAGTGTCTATAAAGTGCTTACTGTAGTGTCTGGCACAGCACGAGCCCTCAGTAAACAATAGAATTATGATGCTAGTTATTTAAATTATTATTGCAGGGCATCTGATTGAAGACATATCCAACTAGACTCTCAGCCAGCAGGTTAAGAAGCAGGGACAGTGCCAGCCCTCCATAGAGGGAGCTCTGAAACTGTCCTTCCCAGGCTAAGAGGTAATGGGGCCTCTACCAGCTGTGGCTTCCCTGGAAAAACAATATAAGTGGTGGGTCAGACTCCAGGGGGGTACCATGGCAGAAGGATCAGGCTGTCCTCACTTGGAATCTTGGCTCCATAGCCCGTAGTGCGACAAATTATTAACTTCTCTGAACTTCAGTTTTCTCATGGTTAAAATCTAAAAATAATACTTACCTACTGCAGGGGGATTAATACCTACGTCAATGGGCTCCTGTGGTATTTAACGGATATTCTGTTTGTTTGCTTCCTTCTTCCTGCTCGCCCAGCCACGTTCCTCTTCTTTTAATTCTTAAAACCCCTCTATGGAAGCCCAGCATTCTTAAACTTTCCTGCTCTATGCCCTGTTTCCTCTACTCGTTTGGGCAAGTAGTCTAACAAACTAATCTCTAATAAGGTAGAAATGAAGGATAATTGCTTAGACTGGAGATGACTTTTTAACAGATGAATTTGGAAAATGGAAAGCAGAGAAGAAATCTCAGACCCTGAATTTTCCCACTTGTGTCAACCTGATGGGACAGGTTCGGGGTTGGAAGGACCACATTAAGTACCCCCACTAGGCTAGTGCTCCACTGATGGTGAAACTACCTTTTTTCTAATGTGGACGTCCAACTCTTACAGCCGTGACTGGCCATGTGCTCTGTACTCCTCTGAGCTTGGCACTAAACTGGGAGCTTTGCAACAGAATCACACTGCATCTTTGTAACAACTGAAAGGGAAGACATCCTTAGCTGACAGAGGTGACTGCTCAAACCCCAAAGCAGACAGACTTCAAAGTAGTCATTCACCCCAGACACACCCCCATGAGAAGACGGTACTGAAGCGATTCAAGAAATACATGTGCGAGTACAAAGGAGATGAAAACTTAGCAAAGAGGAGCAGAGGAGGAAAAAAGGATGGAAAGTCCCAAACTTTAAATGCTTAAGATTGTCCTTGAATTCTTTATCTTCCTTCCTTGCGAGTTAATACTCGTTTCTGTTGGATCAGCACACAAGCTACTTTCCACAAATCTGCCAGGTACTCAACCGGTGACAAGAGGTCAAAGCGTAATGCGTCCCCACGTCCTTTAATCTGGAGCTGGCATCTGGCAGTGTTTGTGGGGACTTAACTTTAATTAATCGACTCCTTAGTAATAGAGCTGACAGTTTCCCTTTCATGGGTTTTAGAAAGTTGAAATTTTTTCCTCAAAGAAACTTAAAGTTCTCTAAATCCCTGGGCCTGAGGAGAAGACTACAATAAAAATAGACATCTTCTCTCTTAGTCTCTCTCTTCACACAACAAACACAATGTTATTCATCCTTGTGGGAAAGTATAGGTCCTAAAGGATAAGCAAAGAGATATTTGGCAATGAAACTGGGGAGAAATAAAAATATTATAACTGAGCTGTGGCCCCTGAACATTCCATCTCTTCTTTTTCAGGAAACTTTCTGGGGCTTCCCATCTCATCACACTCAACTTTTGTGCGTAATTTAGTCCTGCTGAAGAAACCTCAGCACCTCCTATCTGAACATCTCTTCAGAGGTTCTGAGCCCACAAGCCATGACTCATCCTAATCCATAAAGTACATATGGCCTCATGCTGGGAGCAGAAGTTTCAGCAGGAGGCTGAGCTGTGCTTGCTCCAGGGTCCAGGCGTGTGTGAACATGTCTGGAGGACCAGTGGCTAGGCCCGCCAGGCTCTGTTTCCCTGGATGACCAGGGCACTAGCTGGGCAAGAAGATACCCTAAAAGCAGAGTGAGTCATGCTGTACATATTGAACAAAGTGAGTTCTGGGAAAGAACAAAATGGATCCGTAATAGCCCCCAGGGATGTTGGCCTGTGTCCAAGGGAGAGGGGCTGAAGAGATGAGGCGACAGCTAAAGGACTCTTGGAGATGAGGTGCCAGTAATCCAGGCCTCTAGAGTCAGTATTGAGAGGAGACAGCTCCCTTAGTGAGCACAGCACCTGCCTTGATGTGGCTTTGCTGGGAACCTCCCATGGCCTTGTATGTTAGTGACCTGAGCAGACAGGAGCCACAGCAATAGCACTCTAGTGTGCACCCACAGCGCCATGCCTCTAGTGGGCATTGTCAACCAGGACTGATGACGAGTTACAATTGGAAGTAATGCTTTCGGGGTGGCTATGACAGGAGACAGCTCCATAGTGAGCAGCAGCAATAGCTGTGAATAGTGGAAGAAGTTAAAACTGTGAATACAGGAAGAAGTGCTTCGTGGAGAATGTGCAGGACCCCCCTGAGAATTCCCAGAAGTATCAAGCTGTTTGTTGAAGAGAGGAGTACTAGAGTTCCCCCAGACCTGGTGGAGCTGAATCAGGGAAATATTGTGTAATGATATTATTTTAAGACTCTTGCTACCCCTGGTTGATGTGTTATGGGACATCAAGCCTTTGTGTGTTGGGATAGTGGCTCTATATTGTGGTTACTGATGACAGATTGTAGGAACAGGACAGTTGGAATATTGACTGAGAATCATGCTAGGTCAGGAAATTGGCGGGCCCTGGAGCTGGAGGATAGAGAGATCCAGTGTGGCTGCTGTCCTTCCCTGGGCCTTGAGGAGGCTGCGCTATGTCAGTAGCACAGTGGATCCTGGCCTATCCCTATGCCACTAGGGGAATGGTGCTGGGGACTCATTTTTCAAAGAGAGTGCCCTAACTGAGCGATGAGAGTAAGTGGCGTTTGGGTAGAGGGATGCAATTCTGGGTAGAACGTATATTGAGTGATTGGACACCTCTGGCCCAGATATTTTAGCATCATGAGTGGCCTTGTGCTGGTGACTGAGTTTGTGTGTGGGGTAGAGAGCTATGTCTCTTAGAGAGCTATAGGGCTGAAAGCAATCTTAGCTGAACCGGTCACCAATGCCGCTCTCCCCTGAATGGAGAGGAACTCCTGTCAGGTCTGCACTGGCAGACGTACTGTGGTCTCCTCAGCAGGCAAGGACTGCACAGTGGCAGTAATGACCAGTACAGCCAAAGAGAACAGGCTGCTTGACTGATTGCTAAAGAATGAATGTTTTACCCCCTCAAGATTCATATGCTGAAATCCTAACACCCAGTGTAATGGTATTTGGAGGTGAGGCCTTTGGGAGGTGATCAGATCATAAAGGTGGAGCCCTCATGAATGGGATTAGTGCCCTTATAAAAGAGACCCCAGAGAGCTCCCTCATCCCTTCCACCATGGAAGGACACAGTGAGAGGAGAGCTGTCTGTGAACTTGGAAGCAGGCCTTCACGAGGCACCAAATCTGCTAAGGCCTTGTTCTTGGACTTCCTAGCCTCCAGAACTGTGAGAAATAAATGTTTGTTGTTTAAACTATCATCTACGGCATTTTTTTACAGCAGCCTGAACAGACTAAGACCCTGACCAAGGAGGTTATTCTATTTTCTCTTCTGGAAGAGCTGGATATCAAAACTGGCCCACTGGATTGAGGAAACAGCTCTGAGTCTTGGAACTTCTTTTCGGAAGGAAGACCCCAGGGATGGAAGAAATATTTTCCTCCACAGGTGGAATGGGGGATTAGAGTAACTTAATTTGAATATTAAAGAGAATGGTACCTTATTTTGCTTCCCAAGCCAGTAAAGTAGGACAGACAATTTCATGTTACACTATGCAGATTATTGGGAAGCCAATAAATATATGTTCCCGCTCAACTGCCGATTGTCTTTACTGCTGCTGTAATGGCCTCAAGAGGACTTTGAAAAATCTGAGAGCTGGGAGCTGTGCTCCTGTAAAGATCTGGACTAGCCTGCAAACACAGGATAGACAGGTGAGAAAACAAACTTGAAGCTCGTCTTCAGGAATTAATTATAAAATGCCCGAAGTGGAAGACAGGACCTGGTTTGCAAAATAAAAACGTCCTGTGGCTTAAATCATTGAGCTGTCCCCACACGAACAGCCTCTAGCAAAGATCTCTAAACTCGGTCTTTCTCTTCACAGTCCTTGGGAAGTAATGAATCACCTCTGGAAGATGACTGGTGGGTAAAATAAGAGATGAGACAACAAATAAAAAAATGAAAGCTTTTCCTCCAAGAAAAATGGAACTAGGCACCTTCAAATTGCAGAAGCTTTGCTGTAAAAAGTCTTCTTTCTTCAATAGTTACACCAGGTATCTACCTAAGTTCTGCCACATATCTGGGACCAAGATTTAGGAATGGGTTGTGGTCTTGTTTCAAATGTTTCATTGCTAATGCAGATCTATAATACAATGGCTTTATTTTTTATTTTTTTTTTGGTGAGGAAGATTGTCCCTGAACTAACATCTGTGCCAGTCTTCCTCTATTTTGTATGCGGGATGCCGCCACAGCATGACCTGATGAGCGGTGTGTAGGTCCATGCCTGGGATCTGAACCCATGAACCTCAGGCTGCTGAAGTGGGGCACACAAACCCAACCACTATGCCACTGGGCCAGCCCTACAAAGGCTTTATTTTTACTACACTCTTTTCTGAAACATCATATAGTCAAAATTTCCCAAGGCCAAAACAGGTTTTGGTCAGGCAAATTAGATTGTATCCAGCAAGTGTCAGAATGAGTAAAGGATGCCTTGAAGGCTGTCAGGGAAACCATCTCAGTCTCCAGGTAATAATCAGTTGATGAGAAACTTTGTTCATGTCCTTATGAGAATCAATGCATCTTTAACTATTATTGCTGTCTACTGGGAAAACCAGGGAATTGTACTATCTCAGAGCCTGACTTCAGCTTCCTTTCTAGTGGTAATTAATCTTTGATGGAGGCCTGTTCAGGTTATCTGGAAACTGTCCTTGAAATGCAGATTAGTGTGCGATAGGTATTGAGGCAGACACTCAGGAATAACACCTGTAAGGGAGCGAGGGAAGCAGGACTGAGCAGAGGGAGAAGCTGAGCTGATACTGTTGCAGCCATGGCCTTACCTTAGTCCATCGCACAAAGAGCTCTGGTCATCTGGCGATAACCCTTCTGTGCTGCCTGAATGAAGCAAGGAGACCAGGTCTTAGTATCTGCATCAACCACTATTGGTTGCGGGCTGTCCTCAGGAAGGGGCAGACCATGGGTGAATCAGCGCCCTTTGGCAGAGGGCAATGCCTGGAAGGGGACACGGTTATGACCCCTCAGCATGTGACATTCCTCTACCCTGGGGGGATGAGTTCCTTGGTTCTGACTAGGATGGAGGGAGAATCTGGGCAGTACACTGTAGATCCACTGCAAGAGCGCTTATTGAAGAGGTCTCTTAATTAAGGTAGCAGTTTCCTGTTGTCTAACACTGGGTAGCACATTACCCCAAAACTTAGTGGCTTAAAACAAAAAACGTAATTTATTATTGCTCCTAGTTTCTGTGGGTCAGGAATCCACAAATGGCTTGGCTGGAGGGTTCTGCTTGAGGTGACTTGTGTGAACGCAGTCAGCTGGTAGCTGATGCAGCTGGAGTCCAGAAGATACCCCTCTCTCTTTGTGCGCTCTTGGGGCCTCTCCATGTGGTTTCCTTGTAGGGCCTGGTTTGGTCTTCCTCACAGCATGGCCACCTGGCATACTCACTGCCATGGAGGCTTAGGGCTCCACAGGTGAGTGTCCCAAGAGAGACTGGAAAACACTATAGGGCATTTTCTAACTTACCCTCAGAAGTTCTGTGGTAGCATTCTGTGATAAACATCCTGTTTGTCAGGGATCCACCCACTTTCAAGGGGAAGAGACAAGGATTCTGTCTCTTGATAGGGAATAACAAGGTCTGCAAGAACATATAGGAGGGGACATTTTTTGAAAATACAAAAGGCTATAAAGCTTATATTTTCTGATGGTAATAAATCCAATGAAAAAAGTTAAAAAATAATGGTGTAATGCAAATCCTTTGATTTTTTTCATCGTATATATTCAACATATAAGTTCAGCCCAGAATATTCCATCAGTTGTAAGGAACTAGAAATAGAAGCAAATACAGCGTTACTATCCTCTGTTAAGTATTATATATGAGCGTATAGGAGACGCCAGCTAAAGACAGTTATTCCTACATCACAAAAGCCAGTTGAATGAATTCTACGTTAGTTTTTATTCATTATCCATCTAAATTCTTACATGTCATAATGCATAGGGCTCAATAGTCAATCCTCTTTTTTTCAACGATATTAGGATATCATGAGATCAGTATCCACGTTTTCAACACTCTGACCCTCAACTTTAGACCACAGAAATACTATCAGCTCCCCTCTTCTTATTTGGCTGAAGAAATGTGGTCACACCAAGGGAATTTGGACCTCAAAATCAGTTTCAAAACTGACATAAACTTTGATATCAGACAAATTCTGTTAGTTCCTCCTAGGACAGACTTTTGGATCAGTTGAGTCAAGACTAATAGGTTTGTTTCTCTGAAGTTCATTTGGTGTGTCCCAGGAGGAGAACACAAATACCTCTGTGTGATGCAACTTGGGAAACTAAAGCAGTCATTCTGCCTCAGACTTTTGCTCTTTGGTGATGGAATTCGGACACTTTTGGCATTCCTGACATTTCATCTAATCTCTTTCAGTGACATTTTAAGTGACCAGGATTACCAAACACTGTCGGACAAAACTATTGAGGCAGGCACACAATCATCATTTGTTTGAGGGGAACAAAAGATTTGTTTTAGATTAGGAATTCACCAAATCAAGCCTTTCAAAAACTTCTGAATCATCTTATTAGAGTGTCTACTGGTCTAGATAGGAAAGGCTGTTTAGTTTACAATATGTTGCCATCAAGTGTGCAATGTACAATTTAGATGAGAACAAATGAGGCTCCAAATCCTTTTATGATGCAGAGTGCTTTTCAGCAGTGCTCGGCAATATAATCGATGTTTTTTTCACAACTTAAAGTAAAAAGCATTTGACGGAAAACTGCTGTTGCAGAATGACATTGTATTTTAGTGCTTTCACCTAAAAAGAGCATCTTTGAAAATAACTTTTAAAAGAAATGACTAAAGCCCCAAAGATATAGAATTATCTTAAAGTAGTTAAATGGTGGATATCTGTATATTTTTAAATATGTCCCAAATTTGGAGATATTAAAAGCAAAGAGTTTTCATTGTTGGACAAATATTACATATTTTGCTCTCTAAAGAGAAGCCTTTCAACTCTTTCTCTCTTTGAGGCTAGAGTAGCTGGTTGGAAGACAGGCTTGCAGGTTTATTTGCAAACCTTCGGGACTATTTTTAGTTCAGTCTCCATTTGGCCCCCAGTCTGGGGCTCTCTGACTAGAGTTGGTGCATTGTTTCTCAAAATGCTTAAAAACACAATAAAGGGTCAGGCTTGAGAACCTTTTAAATCGCTGAACACTAGCAGTGGTGCAAATAACTCCCCCTAGTGCCTTTAAAGCTAGCTGAGGGGAGAGAGAAAATGCAAAGGGACAAAATAAAAGGATGGGCGAGAAAGGAGAGACAGGGTTCTCTGTCAAGGACACGGCAAGTTGCCACCAATTGGAAGATGGCTTAATAACTCTTGACCGTGCTTGCGCGTGTCTGTTTCTGTGTGTTGACTGTGTGGCTTTAAGCCTGGTCATTATCGTTCAGGAGATCATCATGAGACAGGTTGGTATGACATTTCTATGCATTTTTATTTTTAATATTGAAGAAAAAAGTCCTCAAGCAGCCTGGGTAACAAGGATGGGGCCATGGCTGCCAGCTCAACGAACCCAATGTCTGTCTCCTCAGCTTCACCTTTGTCAGGAGGCACCTCTTCCTAGTTAGCAATGATTAGGGGACAAGGGTTTCCCCTTCTTTTCTGTAGGGGAGAACTCCTAAGGGATTCTGGGGAAGTGACCTTGAATGGTGTCTCAAAGGAAGAAGGCAGGTGATTCTGTTCTGTTTTCAACCTCTGTCCTTTGTTCTCCTCAGACTCTCTGAAATTTGTCACTTTTGTCATTTTCCTTTTCAGAAAGTGACAGTTCCCTGGAGATTTTTCACTCCACATCATCTCTTGACCTTTCTCTGAGAGGTTGTTTCTCATTTCGCTGCCAGCTTGCTGCACGGCACTTTTTTATTTGCAAGTTTTTAGGGCAAATACTTTCTTGTGTGAACTTTCTGTACTTCAGGCTGTATTTTACACCGGGGCCAACTCTCACTTGTAAAAAAGAAAGTTACAGCCAGGATAAGATGAAATAATAACCTCCTAGGTTTTCCTGCAAGCTCTTGAATTCTAAATTCAAACTTTCATACTTCAAATCTTATGCAAATTTTATTTTTCAGGATTTTTCTTGATGTTTTGTAAGCACTTTCCCTGAACCTGAAGAAATATCTGCTTCACTGAAATTATTGCAGAAATATCAAACCCCAGATAACTTGACATTCCTTTCCTCCTTAATGTTTTTTTATGGCATGAAAGGCCAATCTTAATAGATGATCAAACCATGTGGCATTTATATTTTAGCCTTCCTGGTTTGAAGAACGACTGATATAAGTGGATAAGATACTGAGAAGAAATCCTTTATTTAGTGATGAATTCTAAAATAAGAAGGAAGAAGTAGATTTTAGAGAATAGATTTTGGCTCTGATAGCATGGATTTGTTCTCAAAGTTTTAATGATGGAGAAAATATTTTACTAAGTGTTGATTTAAAATCACTGTGTTGAAGTGTGGTTGATTTGGATTTCAACTGAATGACCTGACTCAGTCCAAATTAGAGAGTAAAATATATATCGAATGTGGAAAATAACCTGGTAATGTAATAAAGATATGAGAAAGAGGAGCTAAATGAATCCATCCCTCTTTCTTTCCAGTTTTAAAAACCTCTACAGAAACCAAGGTAAGCAAAGGAGAGGCTGAGAGATCCTGGAAATTCGGATAGTGTTCATGGAAGGCTGATTTATTTATAATCCTGCAGTAGTTTACATATGTTCTAGTGAGTGTAATACCTGTGCTTAACCAGTTTGTTATACATTCTTACTTCTCCAAAATTGTATTTTTCCTGAGATGTTATGTCAAAAAAATTTTCCATCATGGAATTGTTCAGATTATTTGGGTGAGTAAAGAAATTTGTCCTCCTCCATTTTCTGCTATTAAATGTGTAGCGAGTGATGAAAAGTGCTCAGGCTAAGGACTGTTTTGGGTGGGGATCGGGGAACCCTCTCCCTCTTCTAAGAATCAAACACACTCACCTCAAAGCAAAAGGGATACCAGGGGCTGCCCCTCTTTGTTTCCCTCTCTTTTTTTTAGGAGCTTGGTAAATGCATTAGTTTCCTATTGCTGCTGTAATAAGTACCCCCAGCCTAGTGGCTAAAACAACACAGATTTATTCTCTTACTCTTCAGGAGGTCAGAAATCAGTCTCATTGGGCTAACCTCAAGGTGTTGGCCAGGGTGTTTCCTTCCGAAGGATTTACGGGAGAATCCATTTCCTTGCCTTTTTAAGCTTCTAAAGGCTGCCTGCATTCCTTGGCTCATGGCTCCTTCCTCCATCTTCAGAGTCAGCAGTGTTGCATCTTCTTTCCTCTCTGACCCCTGCTCTGGTCCTTACATCCTCTCTCTCTGACTTTGACTCCTCCTGCAACCTTCTTGTAAGGACCCTCGTGATGGTCTGGGTCCACCCACATAAGCAGGATAATCTTTCCATCTCAAGGTCCTTAATTGAATCACATCCGCAAAGTCCATTTTGCAACATAAGGTTATGTATTCACAGATTCTGGCGATTAGGATGTGAACATTTGGAGGGGGGCATTATTCTGCACATCCTAGTAAACAAATACTCTCTAGCGCTCAAACTTTTTCTAGCTGGGCTTTCTTTTGAACACTAGAGCACCAGGATGCCCTAGAGTGAGCAGGCCCTATTCTCACATCTGAAGAGAAATGTATGAAAGGATAGTGTAAAAGTTTAAACTGCAACCACTGTTATAATTCTAATATTTATACCATCTTGTCTCACAGTGGTCTCCCTGGTGAAGGTTTATTTATGGAGTTTGGGCTTAGGAACTTAGCTTTTAAACTGATACCACTGTTTGCGAGAGAGAATGAGAGCAGGCATATCTAGATGCTGTGAAATAAATTTTAGGAGTGCTTTACTTTTTTGGACTTCTTCCCAGCAAAAACAACATTTTCCATTTTCCATTTATAGTCTGCGCCGTTTTGAAAATGACTTATCAAGGTTTCTAGAGGCTGGTCAATGAGTTTCAAATATTCTCATTGATGGAATAGATTAATTTTTACACCAAGACTTTTCCAAAAAGCACTAAATCAATATGCAGATACTTCTGTCAACTGTCTAGTTCTGACTCAGGTACCACATTCTATGCCGATTTTTTATTCAGAAAAATAGGGGCATTCAATAAAATGCATTGGAGTGAGGTAGGGACAAATGGGTTCCAAAAATGCTGGCAAACAGCAATTAATGATGGACTGGTTAGCAGAGGGAAAACCAGGCTGAATGGCTGCAGTCAGAGAGCTGTGTCTCAGGTGGGCACAGCTGATGACCTCAACACACAAAGTCGTTTCAGAAGTCTCAGGGTCATCTCAAGAAACACCGTGAGCCACCACTGCCCCCAGGATATCCCAAGGGTAAATCTAATATGCGCAACTTCCTAGTTTTTTCATTCAGTCCCAGGGAAGACCCCCACCTGGAATCTTATTCTTCTGGTGTGGACTTCCACAGAACATTGGAGCTGCTCTCCCTCCACATCCTCATTCTCTGTGGAATCATAACACAGGCAGCCACTGAAGGTTCCAGAGCAAGGGTCAAGCCCAGGGCAGCGTCTCTCAAGTATTCATCTTTGATTTCACCCGTTAAGATGACAAAGATGTCATTCCCCCAACTTAGGGTCCATCATAGCTTTTGTCATAATGAAATAAGCCTGGGAAAGGCCTCTTTAAGATTTTTAAATCCTAATAAATCTATCTGCGTTTCATTTTAATAAAAAATTTTCAAATTAGTCATCAAAATGCCAACACAGCCCAGTCATCATAAATCTAGTTTAAAAGTTTACTTAAAGTAAATAAGAATTTTTTTATCATTTGGCTTAAAAAACTAGTTAGGGACTTAATTTTCAAGAAGTCAGAAGCATGTTTGCTCTGTAGTAAAGTACCTGTTTTTCTTAAGACACAATGTTTTTGAATGTTTATCTATAAATTAGTTCACATAGTGGTATTTCTTTTTCAGTTAACCTAAGAATTAGATTTTACTTGTTACCATAGATGTCTGCTAATTGCTTATGAAAGTGAAAATATTAAATCCATGGTTTCACACTTTTTTACTGCAATCCACAGTAAGAAGCACTTTTTTTGTGGTGCAGCCTAACACACATATTATGTCTATAATATTTACATATTTTTGAAACCAAAGTTTTATGAAAAATAATTTCCCTTCCTGTAGCTATATTGTGATATTATCTATCTACTTTGTTTTATTTCATTAAGAAACTACTGGTTATGATCCACTAAATTGATTTCATGACCAGCAATAACTGGTGATGAAAAACACTGTGTTATTAAATGACACAAAAACGCAGATTATTTTGAGTTGGAAAGAGAAAACATGATCATGGGCAACCCAAATTAATTGCCTGACATATTCTATTATAAAAACATTAAAGGGTTAAATCTTTGAATCATGAAGATTATGGTTCAAATATTTATTAAACTTATTTTTGTTAGAGTGATAATGACTTTTGGAACAATGGTATTGAGTAACCCAGACTATCGAGAAAATAAGACTTTAAAAAAGCTGCGGAGGTGGTTTAGCCCTACATTGGTGATACTGGAGTCTGTTGTACCGCTTATAAACAACTGTGGTTACATTTCAGCACATAGAAAATTCCATCAAGGATGTCAACATGAGCTAAATGCATGTATCTAAGGAAATCAATTGTTAGTACTTTTTTCTTTATCGTTTGTGACCTCCTTCTCCCCAAAAAAGAAGCTGTAAGGTCTGAGCATTTTCCTTTTGGAATAATGCCAAGATTATCTCCATCTGGTAGAAGTTTTCAGACATCCTAAAGGTGCTCTATTGGGTCAGAGGAGAAGACATTACCTGGAAAGGTAAAGTTCTGACCAATGTAGGTTGGAGTTTACTTTTGCAGATGAGCTGAACAGTCATCTAGAAAAGGGCCAAATGACCACCTTGAGAAGTCAAAGCCAAGATTAAGAAGCTTCTCTACTTCATAATTCAAACTTAGAGCAAGAGTAAATGGTAAAATAAGCATAACAAATCAGTCAAATTCTTATTTTTCCATTGGTTATCACTTCTATGCCGTGAACATGTATAATTGTTTCAAGCTATTCCTCAGACCCTTTGATGCCTCTGTTTTGGAAGTGCCCTGGGCCCACCCTCATCATCCTTCATCTGCTTGTTGCCTGGCCCAGCCAGTTCTGGGAAGAAGTGAGCTTGTAATCTTGGTTGGTGGTTGGCCCCCCATGGGTATGCTTAACCATGGATAAAGCATTCCTGCTGGAGAGATGCGTTTTTCTTATCTTACTCCTCCAACACATTTTACTGAGTATAATAACTTCAATTCATCTTCACTTTTACATTGCCTTAGTTCCTGCTTCTAAATGCATTTTGCATCAACTGAAGAGTTTGCTAACTGGGTGACCTTCACATCCTTGTACGGGAGAAAATACAAAATGAGACCAGGGATTACCATTTTAAATGAAAGCACTATAGTTGGAAGAAAGATAGCTCCTCAAGGCCCTTGAAGCAGAGTTGATTAGTCACAAAGAGCTAGAGGCAAAGCACCTCTCTTTGCACTGTTTTGCTGAATTTCTTGACTGGTTTTTAGGTTCTAGACTTTAAAAAGGAAATCCCTGTATGCAAAGAGGGTGAGTGAGGAATGGGAAGAAACATTTGCTGAGTGTCAGGGGCTTGGCATCTGCACTCACTCAACTGGCCCAGCATCATTCCTTCATTCATCAAATAGTCATTGAGCACTTCCTATGTGCCATACTTTTACATACACACTACATATATTTTATATAGGTACATATGTGTCTTCCAGTAAGTGCTAGAGATGACAACAATATTTGAAAGTAAGAGGAAAAAGGAGTGTGGTAGGCAGACAAGATCTGTAAATTGAGGTGACCTCTGATCAGAATCCTAAAGCAAGTGAGGGGAAAGAGCCACACAAGCATGTACAGAGCCCTGAGATGGGAGCAGCTTGGCATGTCTAAGGAACAGCAGGAAGGAAGGAAGGTCCATGTGTCAAGAGCTGAGTGAGAGTGGTACAAGAAGAGGCCATAGAGATAAAGAGGGTAAGAGGTGGTGGGTGGGGACATATTGCATGTGACATGCTTGTACAAAAAATTACTTATTTGTCTGAAATTCACATTTAACTGGGTGCCTTGTTTTTTTCTTGCTATATCTGGGAACCCTTTTCTTTCCTCCCTCTATCCCTCCCTTCCTTTCTTCCTTCTTTCCCATCTCTGTGGTTGTGGTATTCATTTCACCTACAGTTAGACTGATTTGTTTCAGTTTGCTTTCAGTGTCAATTATACTTTTTGTCCTTACTGATTAATTTTATTTTCAAATGTGTAGGATATTAACATACTTTCAAAAATCAAAACCATGCAAAATGACACTCAGAGAAGTGTGACTCACCCCCCGCTTCCCTTCTACCACTATTACTCTTGTAGGCCACCAATTTCATTATTTTCTGGGTTTATTGTTCATGTGTGTTTTGTTTGAATTTTTTGTAGTAAGAAAACTGATGCATATTTTCTCCTCTTTATTATGAAAATTTTGGCATTCTAAATATGGTCGTTTGTGCTTTGCTTTTTTCTGTTTAATAATGTCTCCTGGAAATCATTCTGTATCACTTCATAAAAATCTTTCTTATTTTTTTTTACAGCTGTATAGTACTCCACTGTGTGTAGTACAATAGTTTATCTAACTAATCTCCTATGCTTGAACATTTAAGAAGTTTCCACTGTTTTATACTTACAAGTAAGGCTGCAAGTGAATAATGTTGTGCATATGTATTCATGTATTGATCAGCGTGTATCTTCAGGATAAACCCCTAGAACTGGGCCTGCTGGATCGACAGTAAATCCGTATGTAATTCTGTTAGTTAATGCCAGATTGACCTCCTTGGGGTGATATCATTTGACATTCCAAACAGCGATATATGAGGGTGCCTGTTTCCCCACAGCCTCACTAAGAGACTGTATTGTCAAGCTTTTGAACTTTTGCCAGCCCGATGAGTGAGAAACAGTATCTCAGTGGAGCTTTAATTTGCATTCTACTTGTTATGAAATGGAAAATCTTTTCATATGTTTAAGAGACATTTTTAGATCCTGTTTGTGAATCATCTGTTCACGTCTCCTGCCTACTTTTCTATAGAATTACTTCTCTCAACTGAAAAAATTCCTCATATATTAGGGATATCAGTCCTTTATGAGATATATGTTGCAAATATTGTCTCCCAGTTGTTAATCTGTCTTTTGATTTTGTTCATAGTGTTTTTTGTTTTAAAGTAGATCAATTTCTGTACTTTCTACTCAATCCCATTGATCTTCCTCTCAGTTCATGACCCTGGATGTGTTTGAAGGTAGGCCTGACAGGGTTTGGTGATGAATTTGTGGGCATCAGCAAAAGAGGAGTTAGGCATGGCTCCAAAAGTTTCACCTGAGCAACTAGAATGTTTAAGTTTCTGTTTACTGAGGAGAGTTTGGTTTTTGTGGAGAACACCAGGAGTTCTGTTTTGGTCATTGCTGAATCTGAGATGCCATTTAGACGTCCTGGCAGAGATGTGAGGGGGCACATGGCTATGAGTGAAGATTTAGGGAAAAGGTGGTAGATAGACATTTAGACTCAGGCACGTAGAGACAGAATTTAAGACTAGAAAAGTGTCAGGAGGTCTTGATGAAAGTATCATGTCCATTTTAAGGGTATACATCCTAATACTTTGAGGATTTAAGTCCCTTGTCCAAGTAAAGTGCAGAGCTGGGCCGTGAATCTAGGTCTTATCCTCTGTAGTATTACTTTGCTAAGGCTGCCATAACAAAGTACCGCAGACTCAAACAACAGACATTGTTGGGAGGCTTAAACAACAGAAATTTGTTTTCTCCTGATTCTAGAGACTAGAAGATCGAGATCAAGGTGTCGGCAGGGTTGCTGTCTTCTGAGGCTGCTCTGCTTGGCTTTCAGATGGCTGTCTTTTCCTCCCTGGGTATTCGCGCAGGTCTTCCTCTGTAACATGTCTTTGCCCTAAAGTGTTCTTCTTATAAGGACGCCAGTCATATTGGATTTGGTCTCACCCTAATGACCTCATTTTAACTTAATTCCCTCTTTAAAGATCTTATTTTCAAATATAATCACATTCTGAGGTTCTAGGTGTTAGACCTTCGACATACGAATTTTGAGGGGTACACAATTCAGCTCATAACACTCCTCTTTCCATGACACCAACTTGCTATGTGTTTGAGAGGAAACAGGGATTAAGAATCTGAAAGGCTATGCTGTTTCATAAAGGAATTAAGATGATGATTACTTCCATGCTCGGGAGTTCATATTTCTCCTTTTTTGGGAGGATATTTATGTGGATGATATAAACATGAGTGATATTTAATATGGGCCCACAATCCTCAGATCTGTTCCCAGGGGAAAGGCCTTGTCCTCTCTAGGAACCATGGGATCTGGAAAAGGCCATAACACAGAAGTTCCAGCAGTAAATTTGGGTCTTGTCTGGGCTGAAGGAAAGTAGGGTGAACATATTTTAGAACGACTATCAATATTTATCTCAGAGAAGTCATTCATTGACCACTCACAAATGTGGATTAATGTAAACCAGAAACATCTATCAGATAAAAAACTATCCCAGACTCCATCCTTTTAGCTAGAAGCAACCCCAAGGAAATTTCTCCTTTTAGAGATAGTCCTTAGTTATATATGGAAATCAAGAGTCAAGACTTATTAATTGTTGTAATTAATTCATTGAATATTTGTATATTTGTAAATGCATTAAAAAGAGAAGAAAAAGATTCTCTGGACGTCATGGAATGATCCCATAACTTCTCTAAGTCACCTTTACTTGGAAAGATCCTCAAAGTTCTTTTCTGCACTATTTTGTAATCTGTTTTTCAATATTTTTGCTCCTTGGTTCTTATTCACTCAACTACAATGTTCTGGTGCAGGAAAACATCTTCATAAATTACTAACTGAAACTCATTGAGATTCTATAGGAGACAAATTACTTTGAATTTGCCTTCCTAGAATTTATAGTCATTTCCGAGTAACTTTGTCACTGACATCTGTGATAATTTTTTGGAATTACAATATGTTATCTAACATTTCTACTTCTTAGAATAAATTATCTGAACTGAGTAAAATTTGCTCAAAGACGTTAGGCTGGAGTAGAGGTTGAAGCAACTTGGAGTATGGTATTTTAACAGAATTGATTGAAGGGCTAGTGAAACAGAACATTCCGGTTGCCTTGGGTCGCTTAGGAAGGTGACATCGAGGTGTTAGGATAAGGGCAGCCTAAAAGCTGACATCAGTTGTGGATAATGAACTGAAGAAAGCATAGACACTGCAAAATGAAACAAACAAAAATCACACAAAAATGTAAATGTTGATTTCACCAGCACACCAGTTAATTAAGGTTAATTCATCCTTAAAAATAAGAAAATCTACCCTAGTTAGAGCAAAATGTGGAAAAGAAATAACTCCTAAATATAATCACGTGTACTGCCCCGTCTTAACTGGAGGGACCCTCATCTTCAAGCGCCTCTGGCTTTCCTCTGCCATGGGCCCAGGCTTCATTCACCAACATCATCTCCAAATTGGGTTATTCAGGCAGCCACAGAAGTACGTAGTTGAGACTGACTGTCTAAAATGTTGACCCAACATTGCATTCCTATTTTGGCATTTCTTTTCAATAAACAAAAGTGGCCTGGGCCTCTCCAGACCTCTGAGAATGCTAGCAGATACTGATTGCTTAAAAACGCTGTGAACGAAACATCAGCCTCATTGACTGTGGACTCATTGCACTGTTTATGTGCTGCATTCCCCAAATGAAATGGCTCAGGAGGTGGCAGGCTTCCCCAGGCCTGCAGCCCTCTCTCCTGTGGCCTTAACTATGCTTTCTGTCCCTTGTCATTGTATTTTAAGGGAAAGTCATTTGGGACTTCAGTTTCTAGGTGTTTTTAGTTCCCTTGATTCTGACTGCTTCCTTTCAGGGAGGATTCTAATCTGGCAATTTTGAAAACACACCAGCACCAACCAGGTTAAACACAGTGCCCTCGGCTCTGTTGTGATTAGCTCTTCCTCGTTTTTAAGACAGGCGCTGACTCTCTCAGCTCATTGCTTGCTTTAGAGAGTGTGAGATGACAAAAGAGGAGAGTGTGCTGAGCGGTTTGAATGCTAGTCAGTGGACTTAGTGTACCACTGGATCCCAGAGAGAGATGCACTCCGAGATCTCGCCATATGACCAAAGCCACAGTTTTAGGTTATCTTTACATTTATTATGCTCATGATAGGTCCACTGTGGTGGCGCCAAAACTGTAGGATTGGGATCAGTGGGAGAAGTAGAAGAGTGGAACACAACAGAAGGACCTAGTACTTTTTCAAATCATACAGATTTTTTTCCTTTTGAGGAAGATTAGCCCTGAGCTAACATCTGCTGGCAATCCTCCTCTTTTTGCTGAGGAAGACTGGTGCTGAGCTAACATTGATGCCCATCTTCCTCTACTTTATATGTGGGTCGCCTACCACAGCATGGCTTGCAAAGCAGTGCCATGTCCTCACCCAGGATCCGAACCGGTGAACCCCTGGCTGCCAAAGCAGGAAGGTGCGCAGTTAACCACTGTGCCACCAGGCCAGCCCCTCAAATCATCCAGACTTTTAAGGAAAAAGGGAAAACCTCGTGATCTCTGAGACCAGTTCCCCTCATCCCCAATCAATGTGCCATGAGGAATATGCCTTTATAACGTTTTTTCTATAAATTCACATACATAGAAAATTAATGAATAGAGTTCCCATTGTGGAAATAAATGAAGATCACCCAAACGAGAACAGACAAAAGCTATTTATTCAGAGCTTGCTTTAGCAGGGGAGTCAGCCACCATCACTTGTGCTTGGTAGAGACTCAGTCAGGCAAAGGAGAGGGAAAGCTTTACAGTGGAAAAAGGGAAGGCATCGCTATGCCCTGATTGGAGGTTGTTGGCCTGAGAAAGCTGTAGGCAGGCTCACCAGGAGCAGAGCATTCCATGAGATTGGTTAGGGGTGCATATTTGGCTTTCTCCAGTTGGTCTAAAGATGGAAGCAGGGGACAAATTAGGGAAGCTGTCAGTTAATAAAGTCTTGGCTGTTTCAGACCAATTACTGGAGGGGTGATTGACTTCCTGGGCTGGTTGCTGCAGGTTGTGGGTCAGAGTTCTATTTTTATTTTTGTTGTAGCCTTTCAGTCTGTATACTGAGTCTCTTACCATAGGTAATTATTTATTCATAGGGACTCTTTATGTTTCCTGAATAGGATCCTATTGTTTGTTGTATATTGCAAACAATAGTTTCTCCCAGACTTTTGTTTTCCACGTTGGAGTTTTACATTTTTATATAATTAAACCTTTTTCTTTATGACTTTTGGAATTTGTAGCTTTCTTTAAAAGGCCATCTTCTTTATAGTGTTACAACATGCGTCTCATAAATTTCCTTTTAATGTTATGATAGTTTAAAAATAGTTTTGTAATCCAGATAAATTTTATTTTTTCGTAGAGTGTGAAGAGGAGCTACAGCTTTATTTCCTTTTCCAAATGGAGAGCGATTTGGAATTATACATTCTTGCCCCATTGACTCAAAAACTCATCTTTAACAGGCACTAAATTCTGATATATACCTGTGTTTGCTGCTGGAATTTTCTCTGCTCCATGGATCTATTTTTCTGCTTTAATTACTAGAACATCACACCTTATTTTGAGGGCAAGATCCTCTTCATTTCAGTTTTGGTTTGTCTCTTTAACTTGATTCATTGAGCAAAGTAGTTTTTAAATTTCAATTTTCATAGGCTTTTTTTCCTTTAACTATTTTATACAGTTATTGCATTATAGTACAAGAACGTGGTCTGTATGATTTCTGCTTTTTGAGTATTGAGTATTATTGTGGTCTAACCTATGTCAATTTTTGCGAAGTCCTTATAAGTTTTTGAAAATAGTGCTATTTTCTGTTTCTTGGATTAAACACATATGTTCAATCTTGTCATGGTAAACCTGGAATCCTCTATGCCCTTACTGTCTTCATCAGTTTCTAAGAAAGTTATGTTGTATTCTCTTGGTATGCTTTTGGATTTGCTGATTTTCCCCTTGAACAGCTTTTGGATTATATTAAAGTAATGTGATTAATTGTGTAAATGTTCATGACTATTACAATGTCTTGGTGGATGTCACAGCTAATAAATATCTTGGGCTCCTCTTTCCCCGTATTGGAAGGCAAATCCATAATTGGGAGGTAATTGGAGACCAAAGTGGACAATGTCTAGACTTGATGTTTTTCCTGGACACAAATGGGACTCCTAGTCTCCTCAACAGAAAACATCTCAGTGACAAAGTCCTTCTGTTCCTGAGAAGCAACAGCCCTCTCCCTAAGACTGTGCTGGATCAATACAGCCACAGCGGGCCCCCCTTTCCCAGGGTTTCAGTTTCCACACAGTCCATTGCCCACTTACTTACTTAGTTTTAGACATTTATGATCGTTCGTTAGGAAACCATCAAGTTTGCTGGGCTTTTTTGTCTTGGCAATGTTCCTCCTTTTATGCTCTTACTGTCATGTATTGATTTTCTACATCAGCTGTCCAGTCCTGAGTACCTTTTACTATGTGCTCTTTGACTATCTTTAGATAAAAATGTTGGGATAGGAAAAAAAGTGGCCATCTAATTGCTACTAGATTGCTCTTTGAGTTGAGATTTCAAGCATTTGGTGAAATGGTCCCTGTTTTCCACCAGGCTGGTAGTCTATTTTGTAGGTATGAAGTCTGGGAATCCCTTAATTCCAAAATACTGTAATTTCTAGGTAAAAGGAAGTGGTATGAGGTGCCTAGGATTGTCCCAAGGACTGCAAGTGTCACAGCCATGCAGTATGATCTTATGGGACAGATTAATTTTCACAGATCTTTTTTTTCTTTTCAATAGAGGCAATCAATTAAAAGTATAACTAATGAAATAGAGTTTGTATAATGTTAGCAGCTTCATACATACATGAATAAGTTCTAAAAAATGCGTTTGCTTGTCACGCTTTGTGTCTTGGTTTTATCATTCAAAAGAGATGGTAACTGAAAACTATTATAACCAGTAGAGGACATAAAAGAACCTGAGGAACATTCCTTAAAGGAGCTAACAAACATCTTAGGGAGAAAAGGCTCTCCCATAAAGACTGTTAGAAAATAGTAGAATACAGCGTGGAATTAACTGCTAATGTAAACAGCGTTGTCTATAAGCTTTCTGGAAGTTCAGAGAAATTTTGTCTTTTTATATAGACATACCTTGGTTACTCCAGACATAGCTTTTTCAGACAAGATACTTCTTCCCATCCCTATAACTTAGAGCACACCAGGAAATTTAAGCAGTTTGGGAGTAAGTAACATTCCTTCCCTCAGTCTTGGAGTCTCAATGTGTAAGAAAAAGGTAAGCTTACATTTATTGGGTGCCGGCCATTTGCCAGGTATTTTTATGTATTCTATTTCACTTTATCTTCATCACAGACTTGCAATGTAAGTATGAGAGTCCCCATTTCACCTTTGACAAAACTTAACTCGGATTAAGTTTCATGCTGGGGTTACTGAGCTGGGGAGCAGCAGGGCAGCGCTTTGCATCGAGTTAGGGCTCCTGGTCTTTCCAAATAATTACCACGCCTTTGCGTGAGATTGCACATGTGCTAACAAAAGCATTCCAGGTACTATTTATTCAATTGATTTTTCCATATAAATTATTAGAAAGCAGATACTTTATCTTTTCAGAAAGCTTTATGTCGTCTTCCAGAACAATATAATAGTATAACTCTTCTTTAGGTCATTTCATGACTGTCAGAACCAGGAGAGGAAAATAAAGCAAAGATCCTCAAAATCCCTTGGCAAGGTTGCCGGATTTAGCAAATAAAAATGTAGGATGTTCAGCAAAATATTAGGGATATACTTACACTAAAAATATTATTCATTATTTACCTGAAATTGAAGTTCAACTGAATATCCTACTTTCTATCTGGCAACCGTATCCCTCAGCCCAGGTTTATAATTTCATCATTCTTTTCAAAATAGCAGATTTCTCCTTGTTGGATATTTAGTTTCATTTTCTTTCCTATAATCCCTGTGTAAGAGAAAAATGGTTGGGAAAATTGGTCAATAGGCGCTTATCGAAAGGAGGAATTCTGTTTGGATAACTGAGCGATCAGTTCTTTGTGCATGGAGGATTAACTCTAATTTTCACCCTTGATTCTGAAAATCTCTGACTGGTGTCCAAACCTAAGTGACTGAATCCGACAACAATTGTTCTATTTCCTTGGTAAAATGTCATAGATAAGAATACAGGGAGGTGGGAGGGACAGCTATGTCATGTATTAAACCTGTAGCTAAACATGTATTAAACTTAAATCTTTTTTTTTCAAGTCCATTTCAAGAGACAATTTTCCTAATTTCGACACTAATATATTATGCTGCGGAGTTGTGTTGGTGATCACAATCTGTAATGTATGGTTGGTTAATTAAACGATGCAAAATCAGTCTGGAAAACTTGCCAAGAATCTATGGTCAGTTGGAGGTAAATACACCTGGGAATCTCAGACAAATTCATAGTCAAGACTGCTGTGACAGGGGTATCAGAATTCACCCGTGGTTTTCAAACACAAGGAAAACAGTTGAGCGTGGGTGAATGTATAATCACAGAAGGATGACCTTCTCATTTTTAAAGGATAAAAACTTCCTCAAAAACTTGGAAATATAGTTTCTGAATGTGATGGAAAATATAGACCATAGAGAACACAAAACAAGCCAGTAATAGAAGTCAATGCTCACATGGGGGAATTTTTTAATGCATATATCATCCTCAGAGACACATTTTTGTTGTACTCATGACATGTTCCTGCACACTGTTTTAGATATTTCTCTATTAGTTATTCCTTATGAAAATATAAGAATGTAAAGCTGACAGAGACTGCAAGGTGACCTGATCCAACTCCTCTCAGTGTACAGAATAATGGTAATTCAAATTGTTGTTTAATGGAGAGAGGGGAGAATGGGAGTCAGGGGAGGGAACAATGAACACTTATTTATAAAATTTTTTTAAACTGATTGTTAAAAAGTTCCAATGAGAGAGATATATAATCTTCAAAGTATCCCATTTACCTGACATTTTTTCTTAATGCTTCATTAAAATCTCTTTGATTACATTGTGAAAACAATGTATATGTCATTCTTTGAAAATAAACTATAAGACAGCTTCTCCAGAGACAGGTGCTTCTCTCTGGCTTTGGATAAGGGAAGAGAATAGAGCTGTACTCCCCAGATGTGATAGGATCCTGGTGCTCTATTTCTTTTCAGTCTGTGCTCACTTTGAAACACAATTCAGCCTTTTTTACATCCCAAAGAACAAATCCAATTCCACAGTACGTTAGGATTATTGTAGGTGTTAACAAGATTTAGTAGGAAGATAAGGAAGCGAATTGACATTGCCCACCAAAAAAAGCAAACTTACTGAAATAAAATTCCACATTAAATACCTCAGAACTTCACCATAGTTTCTCCCTGGCTGCCTCATCTTTCTACTTTCTTTCTCCCTCCCCCTCTAAAACCTCTTCACTTTCTGGAGTAATGTTGCTCTCACTCTCAGCTAGCATATCCCACTCAGCAAAACCACAGTTCTGTAGACAGTGGGCTCCATTTTCCTTGGAAACTGTTCTACCATTGATTATCGTTGAACCCTCCAAAATCTTTTGGAGTCTTACCTCCTACACACAGTAACTTTCCAAGTATTCATCAAACAAAACAAGTAACCAGCCTCAAGATGTCTTCCAATGATTCTTGTCTCTTGGTTTTCACTGTTCTTGTGTAGTCTCTACCTACAACGAATTATGGCTAGCCTGCATGACCAAAAGAATATGGTAGAAGTGATTATGTGTGACATCTGAAGCTAGGTCATGAAAGTCATTGTAGCTTCCACTTTGGTCTCTTGAGTGACTCACTTTGGGGGAAGCCATGCCTTGAGGACACTCAAGCAGCTCTATGGAGAGACTCATGTAGAGAGGAACTGAAGTCTCCTGCCAACAGCCGGCACCTACATCGCCAACCATGTGAGTGAGCTATCCTGAAGCAGATCCTCCAGTTCCAGTCAACCTTCAGATGACTGTAGTCCTAACTGACACTTGACTGCAACTCATTAGAGACCTAGATCCAGAACCATCCAGTCGAACTACTGCCGAATTCCTGATTCACAAGAACTGTGAGAGAAAATGATTATATTTTTTTAAACCATTAAGTTTTTGCATAATTTGTTAGGCAACTGTGAAAAATAGTAAGAGATATATATATTGATCTCTGCCCCTGTTGCTGCTAACATTGGGTCTTTGACCCTGGTTCCTGACACAGAGCTCTTAAAATATTCATAATTTCCTGAGGGATAGAAGTGTCTTTTGCTCTAATGAGAAGACTCAGTGGGCTCCTAGATTGGGGCTGGTCACCAGAAAGACCAAGCTGTGATTAGAAGCTTAGGACTTTTAGCCCCACCCCCTATTGTCTGGAGAGGAAAGAGCAGCTGGAAATTGAGCTAATAATCAATCATGCCTACATGATGAAGCCTCCATAAATATCCTTAAAGTACGGAGTTTGGAGAGCCTCAGGGTTGGCGAACATATCCATGAGCTGGGAAAATAGTGTGCCTCAGCTTCACGGGGGCAGAAGCTCCTGTGCTCAGGACACTTCCAGACCCTGTCCTATGTATCTCTTCATCTGGTTATTCATTTTTATCCTTTAAAATATCCCTTGTAATAAATTGGCAGTAGTAAGTAAACTGTTTTCCTGGGTTCTGTGAGCCACTCTAGTAAATTATTGAGCCAGAGGAGGGGGTCATGGAAAGCTTTGATTTGTAGTTGAGTCAGACAGAGTTACTCAGTTGTGAGTAACCTGGGGGCCCACTACTTGCAATTGGCATGTGAAGTGAGGGGCAGTCTTGTGAGACTGAGCCCTTAACCTGTGGGGACTGTGTGAACTCTAGGCATTTAGCGTCAGATTGCTTGGTGTGGATAACCGACACATCTGGTGTCAGAAGTCTTGTAGTAGAGTAGAATAAATACAGTAGTATTTTTCTTATCCAACAATATATAACTAATACTACATTCTTAATTGAGGCAGTGATTCTAATGCTTACTCAGTTTTGAGTTATGAAGAATGCTTCAGGTTTCACAGTATTAGATGATCTGTTTATTTCTTGTCTTCTATCATGTTTTCTTAATAAAGTAGCACGGAGAAACACAGAAAACTATTACCCTGAGCTCCTAATGGATTAATTTTTTAAAGTATATTCTATCCAATACTGGAGACAATAAAGCATTGTAGTTAAGAGCATGGACACTGGAGCTATGAAAACTAGATTCTACATTTTCCAGCTATGTGACCTTGGGCACGTTATTCAACTAAGACCCAGTTTTCCTTCTTGTAAAATATGCGGTAATCACAAGTACCTCACAGAGAGTTGAAGGGGTGAAATATAATGCATGTTCTTTGTACACTGCATAGCTTGTAGTGAATGCTCAATAAAGATTGGCTATTACTGAGATTTCAGTATTAAAAGAATGTCTGTTCTGATTACATTTAAAATGGAAATTTGGCAGACAAAGGACAGAAGCTCAAGCCCAAATCTTGCCAGCATGTTATTTTTTGTTAATGATATTAACAGGATCAGAATAACTTTCTATTCATCTTGACAAGCTCACAGACAACCCAGTGACACTGTGAACTTGGATGTTGTGGAATGCTAATCATCCCTAACGATGTCAATGTTGGGGCATAGTGCCAGTCAGAAAAATTTAACCTGGGATACATCTTCCATGTTTTTGTGTTATATTTTATGTACATTTAACATAACTGATTTGCATGCAAAAACCTTGAAACCATAGAATATTCATGAAGGTGGCTTCTTATACCTCTCATGTTTTATTTCCTGGGTTTGCTCATTCTTCCAACACACACACACACTTAATCTACACAAAAAATAATTTATTGGTCGATTTATTAGTGATTGTGAAGCTCCGTTGGCTAGAAGATGTCACTGATCATGAGTTTACACTGTAAACCTGGGGAAGAAACTATTGTAGAAAAGCAGGTGGAGAAATAATAGAAAAAGGAAAATTAAAAACACTAATAGAAAATACCAAATAGAAAAGAAAAATCGTAATAAATGAAAATGTGGAGACCAGGAGAAGCCATAAGAAAATGATTATTTGTATGGCGTGAAATTAGTGCATAAATGACTCAAGGACAAGCATTTTATAAGAATTTCTTATGACTGTCACCAGCACTTATATTTCATTGTTTCCCTTAGCTAATTTCTTTAAAAAAAAAAAAAGATTATTGTTAAGTAACAAGATAAAAGGAAGTGAAGTTTGGTTTGTAGGTACCTCAGACATTTACCATGAGCCTTAAGTGCTTACTGATTATAAGCACTGGCTTAATTTCAGTTTGCTGGCTCTACATCTTTGGCATTGGAACTTGAAAAGAGGTTAAATATTGAGAAATAAGTTGGTTATCAGAGTTCCTAGGTAAATAGAAGAGCTTACTGCTTAAAAGACCCTGTGTCATTACTGAGACACAGTTTTTCCATCTGTATATAGGAATTATATTATGTGTCCTTACATCATAGCTAAGCAATAAATGAGCCAATGACAAGAACTGGTCAATGAGATGGAAATACACCTTCCAAATTTAATATTTTAAGCCAGAAAATTTCAAAAGGATTCCACAACAAAAAGAAGAGGCTAGCGAAGGGGCAGTGCTGAAAGTTTAGACCACCAGTCTCCAGATGAAGGGTGCTCACCATCCAGAAAACAACGAGGTTAGGTGAATTTATTAGTATTCAATACTGAGTGCCTAGATGCCCCACTAGTCTTTCACTGTTCGGCAAGGAAAGAGGAAGGTTCTTCTGTGGGGAGTCTGAGCAGCCTAAGAAAAAAGACCTAAAGTCACTGACATCATACTTTTCCCATAAATCGCCCACCCAGATCACACAAAAGTGAAGTTCAAAGTCAACAAGCCTCACACACATGCTCAGAGCTTCCAACTAGAGAAGACTTCCAAGATGGAAGATAAAAACCAGAACAGACAGAGGTAAAACAACTCAGCAGACAAAGAAACCAGTGAGGAATAAGAAATCTTCCAAAGCCTACTATGAATATTTCAGAGTTATGAAAAGATATGGCAGACACGCACTGAAAACAAGATGCTACAAAAAACACATTCAGAAAACAAAGAAGATTTTTTGGAGATTAAAAAATATGATGGTAAATATGAAAAACTTAGTAGAAGAGTTGAAAATAAATTTGGAGAAATAGTTCAGAAAGGAGTACGAAAACACAGAAAATAGGTAAGAGGAGATAAGAAATTTAGAAAAAAGTCAAGAAAATATAACATACAATAATAAAAGTTCAAGAACAGAGAAAATTGAATATAGGAAATTATTGTGAAAATAATTAAAGATATTTTCCCAGGACTGAAGATCATGAATTTCCATATTAAAAGAGCTCATAAGAAGCCTAAACAATGAATGAAAATAGGCTTACATAAGGCAAATCATTATGAAATTTCAGAATGGGACACAGAGAAGATTCTCAAAACTTCCAGATGGAAAAACAAGTCGTATATAAAGCATTAAATATCATATGCTAGAAAAATGGAGAACTCCTTTAAAATTCAGAAAGAATATTATTTTTTATGTAGAATTTAATATGGAGCTAAAATATCAATCAAATGAGAGGATAGAGTACAGATATTATCACACACCAGAGACACTCTTTTTCAGAAAACTGTTGGAAGATGTTATCCATCAAATTGAGGGGGCGAATTGAAAAGGAGAAAAACATAGGACACAAGAAACAGGAAATCCAACACAGAGAGAGGCAAAAGGAATTCCTAGGAAAATAGTGAGAAGGGATTCCAAGAAGACTGCTCTGCACCCATCATATAGGGCAAATAGTCTACAGCTTTGGTAGGAAAATTTATAGCCAAGGACAGTGCAGGTCGTTTTCTCTGTTGCCAGCCTTTCTCTCAGAAGGAAGAACTAGGTAAAGTGAAAGTCAGTGAAACCACTGCATTTGTTGATGAAATTCATGACAGTATATGACTGAGAATGAACAATGAGATAATAAAAAAGTAGAGTTACAGGAATGACACCAGCAGCATGGCAGTGTGAGATGCTCCCTTTGTCTCTCCCCATCAATCTACAATTACTCTGCCCAAAATGTTAGGACACCAGAGAGATCCACACATCTGTACATCTAAACATGGGTGGACTGGAACATGCAGAAGAAGTGGAACCAGAGTGTTGCCTGCAATCCTGGCTCCCTGGCCATGGTGGCTGAGCCCGTAGCCTCAGGGAACCCAGTAGCAGCAGCAGAGGTGGCACACACAACTCTGGCCTCCAGGCCTCAGCAGCACCAGTGGCCACAGGGAACCAGGCAACAGAGGTGGCAGATCTCACGACTCTGGCCCCCTGCTGGTGGCAGCAGCACGCATGAACCTGACAGCCTCAGATGTGGTGGAGGTGCCTGTGACCCTGGCTCCCCCAACACTTTCCCTTTCCTTGCCTTGGCAGCGGTGCCTGCAACCCTGAATGTGGCAGAGGTGTTGGCCACCCTAGTACTTTCAGTGGTGCTGCCAGCAATTCCAGCAACATCAGCATCAGCAAGGCACCAGCAACCCCGAGGCACAAGTAGTGACAAGGAGGGCACCAGAAACGCCTCTGGCAGAGATGATGAAGGGTGGAAAGTGCCGATTTTCAAATACAGCCAGAGGCAGCTGAGTACAAAACCAAAAACTTGTGCTATAATGCCACCTACTGAAAAACAAAAGGAAGGCCTCTAATTACCAATCTGTTGAATTGGTAGGCTCAAAGGAAGCAAAGCTTTACCTAAATAAAAAAGGTGTTCACTATATCAAATGTACCAGCAAAGGAAAAACTCAGCAAGCACCATGAGAAACCACAGTAACAGGATACCATGAAAAGAAAATGACAATTCTCCAGAAACCAAACTTAAAGTCATGGAAGATTATGATCTAACTGATAGAGAATTCAAAATAGCTGTCATGAAGAAACTCAATGAGCTACAAGAAAACTCAGAAAGGCAGTTCAATGAGCTCAGGAATAAAATTAATGAGCAGAAGGAACACTTTACTAAAGAGATTGACGCTCTAAAAAAGAACCAAACAGAAAATCTGGAGGTGAAGAACTCAACAAATGAGACGAAGAATGCATTAGAAAGCATTGGAAATAGAGCAGACTGTAGGGAAGAGAGACTTAGTGAGCTCAAAGATAGAAATCTAGAACTGATTCAGGTAGAAGAGGAGAGAGAACTAAGATGTTTTAAAAATGAAGTAACTCTATTAGAACTACATTACTTCCTTAGAAAAGACAACATAAGGATAAGGGGTATCCCAGAAGGAGAGGAGAGGGAGAAGGGAGAATAGAGAAATAGTAGCTGGAAACTTCCCAAACCTGGGGAAGGAACTAGATATACAAGTTCATAAAGCTAACAGAACCCCTAATTATCTCAATGCAAGAAGATTTTCTCTGAGACATATTATAGTAAAACTGCCAAAAGTTAATAATAATAATAAAGAAATAATTATAAAGGCAGCCAAGGAAAAAAAAAGACCGTAACCTATAAAGGAACCACCCACTAGGCTATCAGCAGATTTCTTAGTAGAAACTCTATGGCCAGGAGACAGTAGAATGTCTTACTCAAAATATTGAAAGATAAAAACTGTCAGCCAAGAATACTCTATCTGGCAAAGTTATCCTTCAGATATGAAAGAGAAATAAAGGCTTTCCTAACAAACAAAAGCTGAGGGAGTTCATCGTCACTAGACCTGCCTTACAAGAAATATTGAAAAGAGCTCTTCTACCTGAAAAAAAAGGCAAAAGTACACAAAACTTTGAGGAAGGTGATAAATAGACAGACACAGTCAGAAAATTTCAACTCTAGATCAGAATAGGATGTTAAAGACTTAATTATAGCACACAGTTTAAAGGGAAAAAAGCATTAAAAATAACTATAGCTAATTCAAGTTGGTAAAACTCTCAAAACATAAAAAGAGATAATTTGTAACAACAAAAACATAAAAGGGAAAGAGGAAAAGGATGGAACCATACAGATCAATGAAAATAAGATGCTGTCAGCAGAAAAAGTGCTATTTTATCTATGAAACATTTTATAAAAATCTCATAGTAACCATAAAACAAAGAAATAGAGCAGAGACACAAACATAAAAAAAGGAAACAGAAAAACATCACAGAAAGCCACCAGACTAAAATGATAGACAAAAACATGAGGAAAAAGAAACAGTGAAGATATAGAGCAACCAGAAAATGAAAAATAAAATGACAGTACTAATTACACATATATCAATAATCACTCTAAATGTAAATAAATTGAATTCACCAATGAAAAGACACCCAGTGGCTGGAGGGATTGAAAAACAAGACCCAACTATATGCTGAATCCAGGAGACTTGTGTCAGCTCTAAAGACAAACATAGTCTCAAAGTGAAGGGATGGTAGATGATACTCCAAGCAAATAGCAGCCAAAGGAAAGCAGGTATAGCCATACTCATATTAGACAAAATAGATTTCATGCCAAAAAAGGTAGTAAGAGACAAAGATGGACTTCATATAATGATAAAGGGGAGAATCCATTCCCTTAATAAAGACATAATATTTATTAATTATATGCACCTAACATAGGCACATCAAAATGTATAAAGCAATTATTAACAGACCTAAAGGGAGCAATTAACAGCAACACAATAATAGTAGGGGAGTTTAACACCCCACTTACATCACTGAGGCAGAAAGTCAACAAGGAAACAATGACTTTAAATGAAACATTAGACCAGACAGACAATAGATATATACAGAGCATCCATCCAAAAGCAGCAGAATACACATTCTTCTCAAGTGCACATGGAACGTTCACAAGGATAGATCACGTATTGGGAAACAAAACAAGTCTCAATAAATTTAAGAAGATTGAAATCATATCAAGCATCTTTTCTGACCACAATGTTATGAAATTAAAAATCAACTATAAAAAGAAAGCTGGAAAAATCACAAATATGTGGAGACTCTACAACAAGCTACGGAACAACTGTTGGGTCAATGAAGAAATCAAAGGAGAAATCAAAAGATATCTGGAAAAAATAAAACATAACATATCAAAATCTATGGTATGCAGCAAAAGCAGTACAAAGAGGGAAGTTTATAGCAACATGGGCCTACATCAAGAAGCAAGAAAAATTTCAAACAATCTAACCTTACACATAAAGGAACTAGATAAAGAATAACAAACAAAGCCCAAAGTCAGTAGAAGGGAAGAAATAATAAAACTCAGAGTAGAAATAAAGAAAATAGGACTAAAAAGACAATAGAAAATATCAATAAAACTAAGAGCAATTGAAACGTATAAGATGTTGAAAGAAATTGAAGAAGACAAAAAGAAATGGAAAGATAGTCTGTGCTCGTGGATTGGGAGAATTAACGTTGTTAAAATGTCCATATTATCTAAAGAAATCTGCAGATTCAATGCAATCCCTATCTAAATTCCAATGGCTCTTTCCACAGAAATAGAACAAAAAATCCTAAAATTTGTATGGAACCACAAAACGCCCCGAATAACCAAAAGAATCCTGAGAAAAAAGAACAAACCAAGAGGAATCACACTCCCTGATTTGAAATTATACTACAAAGCTATAGTAATCACAACAGCATGATATTGGCATAAAAACAGACACATGGACCAGTGGAACAGAATTGAGAGCCCAGAAATAAACCCACATGTTTATGGGCAACTAATTTATGACAAAGGAGCCAAGAACATATACTGGAGAAAGGAAGGTCTCTTCAATAAATGGTATTGGGAAAACTGGACAGCGACATGCAAAAGAATACAAACTGGACCACTATCTTTTACCATAAACAAAAATTAACTCAAAGTGGATTAAAGACTTGAATGTAAGACCTGAAACTAAAAACTCCTAGAAGAAAACATAGGCAGTATGCTCTTTGACGTTGGTCTTAGTAGAATCTTTTTGGATATGTCTCCTCATGCAAAGGAAACAAACCAAAAAGTAAACAAATGAAACTACACCAAACTAAAAAGCTTATGCACAGCAAAGGAAAACATCATCAAAACAAAAAGGCGACTTACCAAATGGGAGAAGATATTTGCAAACATGTATCTGATAAGGGGTTAATATCTAAAATATATAAAGAACTCATACAACTCAACAACAGTAACAAAAAAACCCCAAACAATCCAATTAAAAACTAAGCAGAGGATCTGAATAGACATTTTTCCGAAGGAGACATACACATAGCCAACAGGCAGATGAAAATATGCTCAACATCACTAGTTATTAGTGAAATGCAAATCAAAACCACAATGAGATATCATCTCACACCCATTAGAATGGCTATTATCAAAAATACAAGAAATAACAAGTATTGAGGAGGATGTGGAGAAAAGGGAACACTCATATACTGCTGGTAGGAATATAAATTAGTGCAGCCACTATTGATAACAATATGGAGATTCCTCAAAAAAACTAAAAATGAAAATACCATATGATCCAGCTATTCCACTTCTGGGTATTTATCTGAAGAATATGAAAACACTAATTTGAAAAGATACGTGCACCCCTGTGTTCATTGCAGCCAGCCCTGCTAGTCTAGTGGTTACGAGTCAGTGCTCTCACTGCCACTGCCTGATTTCACTTCTCTGTCAGGGAACCATGCCACCTATCTGTTGGTTGTCCTACTGTGGTGGCTGTGTGTTGCTGTGATGCTGAAAGCTGTGCCACTGGTATTTCAAACACCAGCAGGGTCACCCATGGTGACAGGTTTCAGCGGAGCTTCCAGACTAAGACACACCAGGAAGAAGGACCTGGCCACCCAGTCCTGAAAAACTGGCCATGAGAACTCTATGAATAGCAGTGGCGCATTGTCTAATACAGCACTGGAAGATGGCAAGGTGGTGCAAAAAAGACCAGGCAGTTTGCCACCTTACTGTACACAGGGTTGCTAGGAATCAGAATCAACTGGACAGCACTAACAACAACAAATGTTCATTGCAGCATTTTTTACAATAGCCAAGATATAGAAACAACCTAAGTGCCCATTGACAGATGAATGAATAACGAATATGTGGTATATATATGTATACACATACACAAACACACACACACACACACACACACACACACACAATGGAATACTACTTAGCCATAAAAAAGGTAAAATCTTGCCAACTGTGACAACGTGGATGGATCTTGAGTGTATTCTGCTGAGTGAAATAAGTCAGACGGAGAAAGACAAATACTATATGATTTCACTCGTGGAATATTTTTAAAAAACCAAATTAAATGAACAAACAAAACAAAACAAAACAAAAACAAACACATAGATACAGAGAACAGATTGGTGGTTACCAAAGGGGAAAGGGGAGAAGGGAAGGGCAAAATGGATAAAGGGGATCAATTGTATTGTGATGGATGGAAACTAGATTTTGGTGGTGAGCATGCTGTAGTGTATACAGAAGTCAAATTATAATGTTGTACATGTGAAACTTAAATAATGTTGTAAACCAATGTTAGCTTAGTAAAAATAAATGTAAATGATAAAGCAGGGTAAACTAACCAAACAAAAAAGTATAGTTACACTAAAGACTGGTGTCTCTTTTAATCTAAATCTTGGTAAGAGCCTTGTGGTTCTCATAAAGATGAAGAAAACACAATTCTGCCTGAATAAGAAATAAATCTCTTTTGCATCCAATCATTCAGACTTTATTCTATTGTCTGTTAGTGAGAGTTGGGTATCCTTTTGGTAATGTGTTGGTTGCCACTTTTTTAAGAGGTCGCAATAATTGTGCATCCTGGAAGCAGAGATTGAATCAGAGGCACTCTCAGTAGAAAATCTGGAAGGCTTGGAACCCCTTTGCTGATGGAGCCGTGGGCAAGAACAGGATTCTTATAATATAGGACAAGGTCTGTAGCTCAGTTTTCCTTCAAGGAAAACTGTTCTTTATGTGGAGAACTGTTGAAGAGCATAGAACAGTGTTTTTACAGTGGGGCAACTGAGGCTGTCTATTTAGATTCTCCGTTCAATTCCTAGAGAATGCCTGGTTGAATCATTTCTCACATGAGCTACTCCAAAAGCATGGCCCTACATTTATAAAACTTAAGAATTTAGAATTTTAGTGATTTCATAAAAGAAATATGCAGTTATTGGATTGTTTTAGTATATTTTGTTTTGTATAAATTACTACTACTCAGTTTATGGTCAGTTGTATAGAATAAGTATTTAGAATGATACCAGTATTAGGGAATTGGTAATCTTATTCTCGAAGACTCAAAGAATTCTCAAAGATTCTCAGAGAATCTAGTCTCAAAGACTATTAGTCTTTGAGAATCTCACAGATGAGAAATTGTATCTTCTTTCTGCCTCAGCACATTAGGAGGACATGTCATGGCCCCACCAGTGACAATGACTCTCAGTAAGTGGAACATGCCTCCGCACCTATGCTGGCGGCTATGTTCTCTTCTTAGTTGATCTTGATCCATGCTGTCCCTCAGACAACTTGAACATTGCTGTCAAAGTTGATCTATTCAATTTATTAAAGTCTTCCCTCCTGAATTTTTGTATTGAGATTTGACTGATGACACGATAACTAATAGGAATTATTGAAATGAAATGATTTTCTTGACTTCTGTTTATAAAAGTTACTAATGAAGTTCAAAGTTAATTTTTGTTTTATTACAGGAAAAATCATTTTGAGTTTATTTTTAAGTGACTGGGAGATCAGAAATATTTGTTTCATTTTATCTGAATTAATTGCTTATGTAGAGGACTTGCGCTTTCCGCTATGACACAGTAATTCCTGTGTTTATGTTTTATGTCCCAAATCCTAACATCAGATTTAAAAGATGTATTTCTTAGCTGATATCTTTTGTGGTTTACCCTCAAGAAAATATCGTTTGTCACGAATGATTCTGCATCATCTGTTTGGTTTGTCTAGAAAACATATCCTCTAATCCTTTTATGTACTTGAAAATAAACAATGAGGACAAGACCATTGTGATACTATCAGAGAGTAACTTTTACAAGCATATGAATTAAGATATATACTGACGTTTTGTTTTAAAGGCATAAGAGTTTTTAATGCAGTCTGCCTTGCATTTACCCAGTAAAACTCTTACTATATGTACAACTCAGCATTTTGAGTACCATTTGGTATTTCCAGAGTTTCTGAATATTGGCTTTGAATCTTATATTGTGAATGAAATTAAAAATCACACAGTTGGTCATGTAACTTATAGTCATAAACCTGAGGTGTGCAAAATGAATGCAACTTTCTTTACTTTTCAATTCTGAACTTGGAATAGAATGGCTTCTGTTTCTTGTTCCGCCTAATAGTAGAGAGTTTTTTATCTGGGTACTTCCAGGTAATCTGTGTTACTTGTAGATTCATTCTCAGTCTCTCGGGTAAATAATCAGACAGGGCTTCCTCCACCTCCTTCTTCTCTGCCTTCCCCCAGGGTTGAGCAGTGTTCACTGGTAGGACTGAGAGGGGCAGGTGTTCTCACCCCCAATGTGGAAAGGCACTTGAGTGTCTCACTAAGTTGAGTGTGTGTGTGTGCGTCTGTGTGTGTATACTCAGGGAGCAGGTGTCCCTGCTTAATGTGTGACTCTGTCAGTACTGCCACTTTGGATTGGATTTAAAGGATGACTCGATGAAATGCGGTGTTTTGGAATACAAATTGTGAATTTAACTTAAAAATACCAGACTATGTAAGGTGGTTAGGGAGATTTCAAGTTCCTGACTGCCCTTTAGTTGGGAAGTTCCAGGTTAGTATTGGAGAGAAAGAGATTTTTGAGGGAGGCTGATGTGCCTATCAATTTTAACATAAGATGATTTGATTAATCAGGCTATAAACATACATGTATATTTTATACATATAAATTTACATATTGATATATGTACTATATTTCTATTACCTGAACTTGTATTTTTATTTGTATCTATATCTGTTTGAAATTTTATGAGATTATATTTGTGTATGTATATCCTATACTCACACAAAGCATTCAATGCTATCTGTTTTAACATTTTCACCATTATTCAACATATTCAGGTAAAATACGTTCTTGAAATACAGTTAGTTTAGAAGAAAATTTTTGTGAGACTCCTGTGAGTAACCCTTTCACTTCCCCAATGCAGTGCTGTGAAATCCATAAATGAAGTGTTATAGTATCCACACTTCTCATTCGCACTTGAACAATTGCACCCACTCACCCCAGAAGTGTTTCTGGTGGAAGCTGTGATGAATGTGACATCGCCTCCCCGACCCCTCCATTGCCTCTTTCAGCACTCCCTCTCCTCAGGCCTTTGGTGTCCTCTGAGGATTAGGGACCTGGCTCAAACATGAGTGTGTCTTGTGGTTTTCTATGCTCTAGTGTGTGTGTGCCAACGGAGACAAAGAGAAAAGAGGGCAGTGAGACCCTGAATAACACCACCACGTTGCAAGTGTGCAACCCAGTTGGCTGCAGTGGAAAATTCCCTGAGGAGCTATAGCCTCATCTTCTAAACTCAGTTCAGCATGCCTGATGTTAAGAGGTGACATACTCTATCCCACACTCCACCACCTCAAGCTTTGAGGTTTCCTTGCTAGATTTCACACAAAGAAGGAGAAAGGGAACACATCAACATTATCCTGCCTTAAGGGACATCTTAAAGATCAAAATCATGGAGAGAGTTAAGCCTGCTTGGATACCTTGGGGTGACAGAGAATTTCCCTTTGTCTTCCTGTTGGAATCTAAACCCTTCAGAAATAACATAATCTTTTTTGAAATGTCAATTTTTCCTTCCTAGCATGAAAATATGAATCATTAGTACTCTATGTAAAAGGGCCTTTTTCTGTTCCTCTCTCAGAAGTCTAAAGGTTTATTTGTCATTGCTAAAAGAGTGTGGATTTTGGAGTTTAATGGTGTCCCTAATCACTCCAACTTCGTTGGTACATTTAGAGTGATGGCGCAAACTGGCTGGCAGGGCTTCTGTGAGAATTACTTGAAATGAAATCTGTGAAAGAACCTGGGTCCCTTTACTCCAGGAAAATGTGAGCTAAGCCTGGATAAAGGATGCCCGTATCCTGTCATTTTCTGTATCCCAGGGACCTGGAAGGGATCTGGGGGCCATAGCCAATTGTTAGTTCTGATCTCTGGCCCACCAGGCCCGCTGCCCCCATGGTCTGTAAGGGATCTGGAACTGAAGGTGGCCGTGGTAAAGCGTGGACTCTTGTTTCCTCTTAGACCTCCATGTGTGTATTGTTGATCCTCACGTGCATCCACTAATAGTAAACAGGCCTGAACGGATACAAGTATCTTAAGGACTAGGCACAGAGTAATGTTTCTTGGCAGATTTCAACATTGCGTTATCATGCAGAAGGCTCCGATTTTCTTCTTTGCTCTGCAAATCATTTGGCCTCCTTACCTGGAGAGAGAGACTTAGATGCCCTTCCAGTTTTAGTACCTTCATCTGTAAAATGATTACTAAAATAATTGCCTTCTAAATGAATCTGTGAAAATAAATGAGACATTGTAAGCAATAAACAGTGAATTTCAGTAGAAACAGTTTCTCTATCAGAAAGTCAGTGAATATAATTAAAAATGTGAGGAACCATGCCCTTTGAATATTTTGGATATGTATTTATATAATGTGTTTATGGCAATGTTGTCACTTTTTCTAAAGTCATTTCTAAATCCTTCCTTAAAGCTTAGATCTACATAAATATGTGTTTATGCAATGGCCAAAAAAAGAAATTCTTGTTTTTACTTTCATCTAGGGAAAAACTAAACACATTTATGACTTAGGATCCATTTAAATGTCTATTCTCACTGCTAATCATTTGTTTATTTAATGCAAAATATTCTGCCTTCATTAAAATTTTGAATGTTGATAGGAATTTAATAGCAGTACTCAAGTTCAATTAATACTCTAAATATTTATACTGTAATAAAGGCAAATGGTTTTGCTTAACCTGAAAATTATTTACCTTTTTAATCACAGGAATATACGTTGAACACTGACTTGTGAATTTGTTGACTACTTTTCCCTGATATGGTCATTGTCCACTGTTTTGTCTTTAGTCGTAGCACATATTTAAGAAACATTTGCTTCTGCCTTTATGAGAGACCACATGCAGAAACATATTAGCTAAGCCTGGTTGAAATATGAACTACCTGAAATGAAACACTTTTCCCTTTCGCATTGCACCTAATGGCCTAATTAACGTTGAGCCACTTATACAAGAAAAATTTTTAAAATTAAGTTTTGATAGTAGAAGTATAAATTGGTTGAAATTCATGAATTGGCTAATTATGCTCATAAGTCCATGTATAGTTCAAGCATTTGTCCAATATGCTAAAGTTCGAACATAGTATTATTTAAATAAATTCATTATAGAGATTTCCTAGTATTTATAACTATGTTAAGAGGCTTTTTACAATTCTAATCTTAAAAATTTTGCCATGTATACTATTTTCCATGAATACTCTTCCTTTACAATCTATGTGTATAGTCATTTCTATCAAGATTGTGTATTAAGTACTTCTCTGGGCTGGACTATTTAGGCTAGCTTCGGTAGGAAGTGAGGTACTTATCTCCTTATATATGAGAGCCTTGAGAAAGCTCTCAGGTTGAAAAATATCTCCTCTTTGGCCTGCAATTTCAGCTCTGACATAGATTCAGTCCTGACATTCTGATTCTTTTCAATATAATCCTGATTAAAGTGCTATATTCCAGAGAAAGTGATATATGTAAGTCATTAATATCCATTAACATCATTGTACTTATCACAGCTCCATCTTAACTGACAGCTAGCTGAAAGCAGAGTCCTGATGGAGAATAGAGTTGGTGAGCTTCAATGTAGGGAAATATAGAAGGCTCCTCTGGAAGTCAGCACAGGAACTGGCAATACAAAATGTCAGCCCTGAAGACAATGTCTAGGGACAACTCTGGGACACAAAATACATTAACGTCAGTCTCTGCACTACCTTAAATTTCAATCTAAGACATAAAACTTTCATATGGATAGACATCTTAAGCATTTAACAGTTCCATTGATTAAATAAGTATTCATGCTATGTCATTAAAAGGGATATAGTCTCTCTACTCTAGTAGACATCTACTTAACTCTAGTAAGTAAACTAGGAATCATGAATACATATTTAGAGCAGGTAGATTTGGGGAGAGACCCCGACAGTTTTTCAGAGGTAGTGGACAAGGCTTTAGGGTATGCGTGCTGTTGGAGGAGCTGTTTGTTTGAAGACAAGAGATAGAAGCACTTGGTTTAAAAAAGGTGAAAGAAGAGCTCACGTTGTGAGATGGTGGAAAATGAGCTTATATTGTGCCAAACAAAAAGCTACAGGCACAAAACTGATTGCTCCTGAATGACATCAAACATACTAAATTTATTTTTTACTTCAATTCGGTTTCTAGACTAGAAAGGTGTCCCAGGGCTAAGCTTTTTGATTGGCTTTTTACGAGTCATCTTCATATCTTGCCTTTCCTATAGCACACTTCCCCATGCTTTTGTTAATGACCAATGCACAAGGAGAAGAAAACCTTACACAATTTTTATAAATCATCAAAATTTTCAAAGTTCTTTCCTTGGCTTTTGGTACTGTGGACTGGCATAATCAGCAGTTAGTTTCCAGAAAAATGGAACTAGCTGATGAACTGTTTCCCAGGATGCAAATTAGACACACGGATAATATCTGATGTGGGAGGACCATAAATATTGGGACAGGAGATCTAGCGTATATGGAGGATATTTGGGGTTTTCTTCTGTGTGAATGACCTAAGCATAGTCCTGATAAATATTGAGGAGCACTACACGACATCCAAAGTTTATTCCAACATGATAATGCTAAGATTTTTCCAACTGGAATGAAAATAGTCTAGAGTTTCTATCTCTTTGGCATTGCCCAAGTTTTGAGACCCTGAGACTTGTAGATAGGCATTCAGTTGTATTAATAATTTCTCGCTACAGTAGTGTAATTTTTTTAAAGTATGTAGATCTGAAAGTAAAATGACTTATTCTTATGCGTACATTAGCTCTCCCAGGGAGCTTGCTATTTATTTGGAAAGAATGTGTCCATGGTGATCAGGACAGTAATAAATAGGAAACTTTCTGAACTGGCACCGAGCCCATTTCTTCCCCAGGCACCAGATAAATTCACACCACAAGTTATCAGCAGAGTTCAGTGTGGTTAAAGATGCCCAATTAAAACCCATGAGCACCATGTAACTCTGAATAAATCTCTTCGTCTCAAGGCTTTTCCTGAGTTCAGAAAGATGTAGCCTTATTTGAATTATTCTGAAAATGATCTTCAACACAAAAGCTAGCAAGAAAACACATGAACAAGCTTGGGATCTCTTTCTTTCTATTTGGATTTGTTTTCTCTGTCTGCCAGGCAGGATGATAACGGGTCAAAGCCGTTACTTCCATTAACAGTCATGGCTCATATCCCATCTTCTCAGTCCTGATGCTAATCACAGCAAAGCCTCAGCAGCCTCTTGAAGCACTGCTGAGCAATCCATGTTCAACTGTGACCCGAATTCTAAAAGTAAAAAATAAAGGCAATGTTTCCAAATAGCTTATCAAGAAATGTTTCCACAGATAGTACACTCCAATTTCAGTAACTCTTAAGGATGTGACATTTCAGTTATTTATTTTCCCATTCTTCCTTCCTTGTACTGATTTGCAAATTCCTGTGATCTTCAGCATTGATATTCATTGCTGGTGTTAGAAGCATCTATAATTATTCATTTAGATGAGGAAAATATGGTCGTTGCTCTCAAAGGGTTTATAGATGGATTAAAACAGGGGTAGGGGGCCTGTGGCCTGTGAGTCATATTTAGCCAACCACCTGTTTTTGTATGGCCTATGAGATGTGGATGGTTTTACATTTTTAAATGATTGGGGGGAAAATCAAATGAAAAATAATATTTCATGACACATGAAAATTACATGAAATTCAAGTTTCAGTGTCCATAAATAAAGCTCAGTAGGAATACAGGCATCTTCGCTTATTTATGCATTATCTATGTCTGCTTTCATGCTGCTGCAGAGTTAAGTAGTAGATAACAAGACCACCTGGCCTGCAAAACTGAGAACATTTACTTCTACCTGGCCCTTAAAGGGAAGTTTGCTGATCCTGAATTAGAATATAAAATAGTAAGTTCTAAAATGCAGACAGAAGGAAAGTGCTGCCCTGAGGGAGACGTGAGCAACTGCTTGGGGTAGTTACATTTTCCACAATCAATTATTAGTGCTTAACATTTTGAAGACATCTCATATTTGGGGAATTTTTTTCCATCAGTAGTATCTAAGCATCACAACTGAAGCAAGATGAGGGGACTCCACAATTACGGTGAGTCAGAAGGAAATGGCTCTTCCTACTGCGAATGAGGCTTAAAAACAAAACTGGATCCGTAGAAGAGGAAAAAAATGCTTCATGGCTGAAGCCTTCTCCTAAATTTCAATAAATAAATGTACATTGCTAACAGAACTGGAGAAGAATTTTCCACTGTCCCTAGAAGGGCCTTGGCAGTTCTGCAGCCCAGGAAAAGTTGGGGCCTAGGGTTCCACACATGACAGAATGTGGAGAGAAAGGATATGCTTCCCCAAGATTCCTCCACATAGCTGACTTGTAAATTCTCAGTCTCTTCCTTCTACCTGCTAAGGCATTTAGGTTAAACCATGCCCTATCTTTGAGGTTGAGGAGGTTTATAATGCTTAATCCCATCGCACGTTGTTTTCATTTAATAGGTCCTGATCATCATTTAGCTGGGTACCGGTTCTTTGAGGGGCATTTTCAATGCTCCACCCCTCTAAAGTTTCTGAGAGTCCTGGCTACTGGTTAATGTCTCAAAGAAAGGGAAAAATTGAGGAGAGAGGGAAGAAAGAACTAGCTTTCAAGAATGATGATCCTGATTCTTGATTATCTCTTTATACAACATGTCTTTTAAAAGGCATACTCAGCTCTTAAAGTCTTCCCTGGAATTAAACAAAAAGCAAGAACATACTCATGTATAGCATATGGGGAGGGTCAGCAAACCTATCCTCATTTTACATCTGAGAAAACTGCAGCTCAGAAAGATTAGTGAATTGCTCAAATTTATAGAGTTTGAGAAGTGGCAGAATTAAAATTTGTACCACTGAGTGGAAATCTTGGGCTCCTTCTATTACACCACTGCTACCTCCCTGTTGTAGAATATAATGCAAACTACATGTCTAGATGTAGCTGTCTCTGTGGGATATAGTTTAAATATATTAATTTAGCAGCACTGTATTCCTGCAGGGAAATTGCCCTGAGACGCATGATATAACTGATCTGTGTTACCCAAGCCAGGGCTCCTTGAATGGTCTTGAACCCCTTCATCTGACAACTTCAGCTCTTAAGCCAGCATTGTCTGGACGGTCCCATATTTACATCAAGGACTGAGTGATAACTTTCTTTTAAAAGCAGAATGGAGGAAGATGGCTCTCAGAAGAATGAACACACAGCCATCCTAGTGGGGTCCTCTGGTTAACTCAGTGCAGATTTGACCAATTGTATGGCATAGGGAGGAAGTACTGGCAGGGAAAACCACTCCTAAATCAGAAGTGGAAAAATCACCTCATTCAAACTGAATTCTGTGATGCTTACAATCAGACGGAAAGGTATCATGTAAGTCCAAATGTCTATGGAGGGCCTTCTGCATGCCCTAATCTATACTGGACTTTTGGGTGGTTATAAGGCTCCTCATGGAAGTTAAAGTATAATTAGGGAGATCGGACATATATTATGTAACAGTTTATTCATTAAACAAAATTGTGCCCCTTGTAAAGAATCTAAACTTGGGCAAGTCTGGTGGGTTACAGATGGCAATAGTTTAATACTGACTTGCCCATCACTTCACAGTAGTAGCTGTTAACTCAGGAATTGAAATGAGGAATTTTCCATCCGTATCAAGAAATAGTATAGAGGTTAATCAAGTAGTCTGTAGAGTAGCTGCCTCCACCTGAATCCCTCATTTATCACTCTCTACCTGTGTGGTGTTGGGCAAATCATGTAACCAGTCTGTGATTCAGCAGCAAAATTAGGATAAGAATACCTAATTTGTGAGGATGGAATAAATTATTACATGTGAAGCGTCTTAGAGGTGTTTGGCACATAGTGAAAATTCAATAAAAAACAACTATAACATTTACGTTAGTGATCCAGAATAGAGCTCAATATTTCTTTAGCGTTCCATTCCAGTTTGAGCATAGGCATAGGTTTTATAATTATACTTGCATTTGAATTTGCTGGATTTGTGCTGAAATGAAAAATTAGAATGTACTTTATCATGGGAAGATGTGCTATTATCCTTTGTGAAATCAGAAGAAAAAGAAAAGTAGTATTTATGGTTATATAATAGTGTATGCTTATATAATAGTATATACATCCATTTGCCAGGAACTATTTTAAGCTTTTTTATATAAATACGATTCACTTAATCCTTACAGCAGCCCTAAGAGATAGGTAAGTACTATGATTATCCCTTTCGGCACAAATAATCCATAACCAATCTATAAATCGAAATTGGGGTGATTTTTATTATGAGCCGGGTCTGAGGACCATATAGCCCAGGAGAGTCCTTTCACAAAGGAGTGGAGCACTCCAAAGAAGTGGCGGTATACAGAGTGGTTATATGCCATCAAAGAACATGTATCACATGCGATTGGAATGTCCCTTTTACGATAGTCATGAGGTTGCTTTGCTGGCACAGTGTTTCACATAGCAATTGATGAACAGAGCAGGTAGCAGGTCTGTGGTCTCAGTCTCAAGCTGAGTGGTCACAGTGTGACCACAATAGGCCAGTAATCAATTTCTCGCCTAGGGAGAAATGCTTATCCTTAAGAAAATGCCAATGTGGGGGAAGTTACATCTTTTTCTTTAAGGGCGTTGTTCTTGTCTTTGACACATAGCAAATACTTAAAGCAGATATACAAAACATGTTCAATGGTCATGTCAGTCCTTTTTGGGAAAACAAGGTCAGGCCAAATTAGTTTTACACCAAATGGCTTCTTCATATACTCCAATATATCCTATTACTTGTCATTTATTTATCATCCCTATTTTACATATGCAAGAATACAGGCGCAGAGAAGTTGAGACAGAACAATGCAATTATTTGAATTGCTTTACGTCTTATGTTGATGGTAACTATGAACTCCTGGCCTTCCATTAGATCTCATTTTTTTCTATGTTTATGATATATTAGCTTAATTTTTAGGTGAAATTTTGTCTATGAATTATTTTTATTAAGGTTTTGCTGATTGTGTATTCCATGGAGGCTCATTTTGGGACAGGGTCAAGCCGATTGAGGAATGGACTACAGTGGATAAGTGGCTTATGGATTAAGAGATGAGTGAGTGAACTGGAGAAGCCAACTCAAATGACAATTACTAACAATAGAAATAGCTTTGAAATTGTGCTATGGTTGAATATGACTAGATTCCAACATAGTAAAGACGTCTGAATAAAAGTACTTAGTCAATTGTTTTATAGGGAAATCCTAATGACAAAAATTCACCTAGTAAAGCGTTACAGGAAACTTTCCATTGGAAGCACTAACGAAAGCCCCATGATTTCTAATTACTCTCTGAAATGGTTGTTTAGGTTTCACAAAATATGCTTCTGCTTGAAATCCATCAAATTTATTTCCATTTTATAAACAGTAACCTTTGAAGGGAACATAGCCAGTGCTATTACCAGCCACTAAATTTGAATTGAACCAATTACTCAAGTCATGATGGATTTGAATTAATTTGCTTTGTATTTATGAAAACATGCTTGTAAAATTGAATTTTTCTTTTCCATCATTTATCAGTAAGAAGAAAGCTCATGTATTTTAGAATCACAGCATAATTCCCTGTGATTGGCTTGCAGGCAACATTGAATTATTTTAATACTCAAATGGATTGTAGAAAATACTTCTGGATATTAGATATTTTCCATTTTAAAGGTAGGATGTGTATGGAAGTTGTTATTGTGCTTCATCCCCAACAGGCCTGATTCACTCTTCTGCCAGCCTGAGAGTGCCAGGCACATATGCTACACCTGGGGAGAAGCTCCTGCAAGAGGAAAAGATGCCTCACCATTTCTCAACATGCTTCAAAGCCTTCCTTCCTCAGATTTCAACAGCCAACTTCTGACTCTGTGGGCAAAAACTTGAGGCAAACAATAATGCAGAGTTACCCTATTCCTTCTATTTTTGAGAGAAGCAGTCTATAAGGCACTATTGCAAAATATTTTTCTGAAAAACTTCCAAGAAAACTCGAGAAATCTCTCTCATCCTCCAGGTAAGCTCATCAAAGCATGGGAAGAAGGTGGTGATTTTCTTCTTGTGAACATATGATAGATGTAGAATCATAGAATTTGGGGTCTAGTTATAACCTCCTTGACTTAATAGCTGGGGAAAGTGGGACCCAAGAGCTAGCTTGCTTAGATAAATTTGTCCCACAACCATTGAAAGAATGCAAATCTCTGGGGTCCTTGCAATACTTTGCCTCCCACAATTCACAATCAAGAGGGCCCAGGAGTCTTCAGATAACTCTCAATGCTCTGTTCTTAGTAGATAAATCTACTAGATTTTCTTAGTAGTAGATTATACTGCTCTGAATGAATTATGTCCCAAATTGTATAAGATTTCCTCCAAACTGCAGCTTGTTTGCATTCTAGTTATAGTATGAGCCTGAGACTCAAAATTGTTCTCCCTGAAATGAAGGAGCTCAGTAAAACATTGATTGCCTTATTTATTGATACATCATACAGTAAAACATCACTGACATGGAGCGTGGAGTTCTCTTTTGGTTCCAAGCTAATTAGAGTACAGTTTTGAGAAATGATTTTATAACATACAGCATGAACATGAAAAATATTGATGGAAATTTCTTCTTTAAATCAAGTTGTAATAATTTTTGTGGACTTATAAATTAGACAATTTATTCCCCCAGTCAACCACTGACCCAGTGCTATGCTCAATTTGGAGCTACCTATAATGCAATATTTTAACTCAAGAGCAAATTCAACTGTCTCAATGTAAAAGGTGGGGGCAGATAACAAAGGACCAAGGGAACTCAGCCGCCTACTAGTTGGGTTAGTGGTCTTGCCACACAGTGGCCACTTCAAGACCCATGTTAACTTGAAAACTCTTAAATCCACACAGGAAGGTGAATGGTGAAGGTGAAATCCGCACAGTCCCTATCAAGAATCTTTTTTTTGTTTTTTGGGTTCTCTGAGGAGCTTTTTGTCTCTGCTCTCAGGAAGGCGTCAGGCTTATGTTCTCTTCAGAGGACAGTGAAGAAGGAAACCCACTAAACGATGTTTACGCCTTGTAGAGTCTGCAGTAGTCTAAATTAACTTCTACTTTTTTCGAAATGTTGCTGCTCTTTTGAAATTCTGATTCTACATGCATCTAGGAGAAGGGTTGGCCAAGGTCAGGGTGCTTATAAGAAGGATTTTAGAGGCTCCATCCAATTAGAAAAACACAGTGAAACAATAAAAGATTGCACAGGAGAACAAGGAAGACAAATAAAAATAATCTCTGATTAACAAAAAAGTTATTTTTGAAACATTGCAAGTAGGTCAGAATTATGAAAAAGGGGCACTTCGATAACTTTTCTCTAAGGATCTCAAACCCACGAAACCAAGAAACAAACCTATGAAACCAAGAAACCCAAGGTTAGTTGCCTTACTGTGAATGTTCAGCTCACTGCCTCCCATCCACCTCTCAGACTCACCCAGGCCATGCTCTTTCTCTCCGTCTACGGGAACAAGATATTTCTGCAGACCGCAGGGGCAATGATCAAACTCCAGACTTGATGCAGTCTCTTACAGTGTTTGCATCCACCTTCCATGCCCACTAAGAAATTAATGTCATTGTTTTTCCAGAGGCCCCTATCAAACTTTGAGTTATTTTGAGACACTACTGTGTCTATTTATCTTAGGCCCTATGGAAGAGGGAGAGATGGATATTTTAAATGTGATCCTTGTGTTCCTGGGCAAATCACTTCACCTCCCCAAACTTTGTTTACATAGCTATAAAACTGGAATAAAATATTATGTAACCTGGGATGGTATGGCCCTTGTGAGGTACGGCGTGTGATACCTGACCCATTAAGGTTGGAGCCAGGGTGTGGGAGTGGATCTGGCAATGTCAGACTGTGACTTTGCCATTATGAAAGATCCAAAGAGTTCTGAAACTACATTGGAAGGGCAACATGCTAAACAAACTGTCCTACTGTGCTGAGCTAGGAGACAAGATACAATCCAAAAGAGGCTTCAATAGATCAGAGGCTAAAGAAACCAAGTGAACCCAGGCATCGAAATCCAAGATGAGACTAGAAACAAGGGGAAGATGGGGAGGCAAGGAGGTTTAAGCAGATCAACCAAGATCCGGTGGAAATGGACCAAGGACTGGGTGGGGGACAGTGTTGGTGTAGGATGAAACCCAAGGATGCTAAGATAGGGGACAGTGTATGCCAAAGAAAAATTATCTTGGAGGTATAATCTATAGGGAGTCACTGGATAAAAGGCAAAACTCTAGCTAAATGTAGTGGTAGACTGTGTCACTGTTTGACAGTGTCTCCTGTTCCTTCCTAGGGAAGGTTATGCTTCTCAGCCTATTAAATTCAGATTTGGCCATGAGATTTGCTTTGTCCCGTGCAATTCAAGCCAACTGGTAGAGGCCTTAAGAGCCAGCACATACTTTGCCATGCTTTCTTTTCCTTCTACCTCTTTACTTGGTAGAGGCTGGGCCCTCTGTCTGGGTCTTGGAATGAGGATAATGATGACATTGGGGCAGAGTTCCCAAATGGCCCTTAATGAACATGTACAAGAAATAGATTTTTGTTATTTTCTCCCACAGAAAATTTGTTGTTGTTTTTTAATCACAGCATTATCTAGCCTATCCTGACTGATAGAAATGAAGATTACTGGTTGGAAGCTAGTAATTAATGGCTATGCCCGGTTAGACTTATTTTAATATGACAGACAAAGTACAACAATGATATGGCAAGAGCAAATGACTAGGAAAAAATATGACTACAGTGTTTACTTAGGACAATTTGTAACAGAGAGTGAAGTCTATGGGTAAATTTTTTACCTCTCCCAATATCATAGCCAGTCAAGCAAAAAATGAATTAATAGGACACCCAGCCTCTTTTATTCTCAAGTATCTCACAGCCTAATCAGAAAGTCAGAACAAATTCACTCACACACACACACACGCACACTACTTTCACTGGATAAAATTATGTAAAAGGGTCCACTTTTTTCTATTGTAAGAGGTCAAAGTCTAAGGAGACCAAAGATACAAGGCTGCTGAGTTTTGTTATGATGAATGTGTTGTTATCCTAATTATCATCATCATTATTACCTTACTACTGCTTTTGTGGTATTAGATATTAAGGAGATATAAAAAGATATAATACAGTTGTTGAGTGGAGTTGAAAAAATAAGTTATTCTTCTCTGTCATATGTAGCTTCCTGAGCCCCTTAGCCTTGGAATGGACAATACTTGAAGGGACAAAGGTAATTTATTATTTTAGATAAACAGATGACGTAGGAAAATTGTGGTTTTGGAGGGATGGGATTACAGAATGAGAAAGGTTTTGGAAAAAAATGCAAGGAATTATAATCAGGTTGACAAACAAGGTGTGGACTCCCATAGAGGGAAATCAAGACAGAGCCCCAAGAGCCAGTGAGAGCTCATTGCAGATCATGGAGGCTAATTTTTGAAGGCAGAAGCAGGGAAGGGACGACTGTTAATGATGTATGGCCCATTCTGCCATCCTGACTTGGCCCAGGAATGTGGGCACATGCAGGGAACAATGGAGAGATTTTTCTTCATCCTTTTCCCATTTGCAAATACGGCTTTTCTTGGTTTACACATTAGTAATCTATAGTCCACTGAATATGGTACTGTCATTTGACCCAAACCCCCAACCATATTCATGATACGCAACATCAGTTGCAGGACTATTGGCAACACTAAAGGTTCATTTTTCTCAATTGACCCCACAACCATTTTTGAATTAAGAAAAATGTTGAGAACAAAAGCAAGGGCCCCTCCTGACAGCAATGCTGAAGGGCATTCTCATGAGGACGAAAGCAAATGGAAGTGAGAGTTGCTAATATCTGCTCTGTCTCAATTATTTTAAAGGTGCTATTCTTGAGCATTTCAAATGAAGAGTTGCCTTTTCATAAGCTCTTTGAAAATTTTTCCTGAATTGTATTCAGTCCCTATTAATTTACCATTCAGCATTTTCACCTTTGTGTTAGTAATATATACTGAACAGACTGAAGTACTATATACTATTGCATTTGTTTATGTACCATTGCTGCAAAATAAAGTTTATAAAAGACATAGGTTTTTTTAGATTTTATATGGTAACTTGTGCTTCAGCCAAACAACCATTCTAAAAAGATTTTATTCTTCAAAATTTGAAAATATTAAATCCAGCCTTTTTTAGATCAGCAATGGGAAAATTCATTGAATATGTCATTATAATCTCCTTTATAGCTTTCTTCAAACATTTCTGATATTTAATGGTGTATAAATGCATACACATAAATAAATGAGCAAATAAATAATTAAATAGAAGTTAGCTATATAAATGAATAAATACATAACACATATAAAAACAGATGATGTCTGCATAATACAGGAAAACCAGGGCAATAGTTTAGATTTTATTGCACTGTATGTGGTTACAAGAAATCACATTTTTAAGTGCACACAAGATGTGTGAGGAGAACCAAGAAGAATTAGCTTTACTTACGTGCCGAATAGACCACAGCCCCTGAGAGGAGATTCTGGGTGTTTGAGGAAGCCCTTGTCCTCAGAGGATTATCCACTCATTTGCTGCAGGCATATAGGAATCCATCAAAAGAGACTCATTGCCTGGGTTTCAGGCAAGGTTTTTATTTATTTTTTAATGGTTTGTCCATACGACACTGACAAATTTTGCAATGTGAGCTTGCACATACTTAAACATGGTTAAACAATCAAACTGCATGGAAGTGCCTATAATGAAGTGTCACCCTGTGTGCTGCCCTCAGCTCTTGAGTCTAACCCCAGGGAGAACAAAATTTTAACATTGATTTTTTTAGTTCTCTTTTTATTTTCTTATTAATAGATTGACATCACTCTTGCCTATTTTATTGAGGCTGATATTCTCTTTTCTCTTCTTGTTATCATAAGTGATGATTTAGCTCAATCTTCACCACCACTTCTCCCAATATTTACGTTGGGATTCCCAGCCCTGTAGTTCCTTCTACAATCTCCAGGAGACAGTGGGGTCACTCATTTGTCCCCAGGCCTCCACTTCTTCCTATTTTTAGCCCCACTTCTCATTCCTGACTTTTGTCTTCCCTGCCAGGCCATCACCCCTCTGCAGCTGTAGCCCCCTCTGCATGTTTACTAAGCTCTGCTTCATTGTTCAGCTCTCCTCCAGCCACTTTCCCTCTCCCAGAAATAGACCAAGCTTCCCTCTGCCTCATGTTCCACACTGTTGTCTTTATCACTATGGGCTCTAATCTGGCCATTGTCTACTGCCACTTTAATGGGAGGTCCGAGGGGAGGCAGAAAGGAAGGGAGGAAGAGAAGACGTGTGTATTTTAAATGGGAATTTCAGGCATTCTCAATGCAGGGCATATGCCTTTTTCTAATGATCAGTCTATGTATTTAAACAGTTTTTCAAAGAGGTTTGTGATACCTCAAATTTTAAGCTTAAAGCTCTTCTCTCACAGAGTTAAAATGCCTAATATGGCCAAACAATCAAGGGGCGGAAAAGAAATCCATTTCACTATATCATTTTCCAAGTGTGGACGGCATATGCTCTACATCATTGACCATATAGGTTTCTGATTCAAAATACGGATTCTCTGCCTTACTGAATTAAATAGTCTGGGCCTGGGCCCCCTAAATCTGCAAGCTTAACAAGCTCGTGAGGCAATTTAACATTATATATAACAGAAATACAGATGATTTATAATGTCTGCATACTTACTATATATAAAGATATGATATATATTATTTATAGACAAAATTATAGATGGTAGACCTACCAAAGTTTGGAACATAGAATTGGAAGAGAAAGATGTACCCTTAATATCTACCTTTTTAAATGATACACTCTATGACTGGAACTTTTGATTGGTCCATTGAAATATTTGTGAAGTTAAATGTTTTTTAAGCAGTGATTACATCATCTATAAGATGCAGCATTGAGGCAGCTGAAACTTGCATTCAATGACCATATGTCATAACTTCAGTTTATTACCATTTCCTCAGCCTCCTCTCCACCACATCTACAAATTTAAATAGCAGAAGTTGGGATTGGTTTTTCATAAATTTTTTAATGAGCATTTTTTGACTGTTATGTGTGATTTTTTTCCCTCTGGGTGTTTTCAAATTAACTTTTCAGTGGCAAGATGTTTAGTTCCAGAATTTTGTCAGGTATAAAAATCAGGCTAATGGGTCAGTAATTCTCAGGTACGTTCTATTTCATTTTCTAAATCATCTAAATGTTCTAAGCCGCTCAATCTTCAAACCGTCCATGCAGTAGTTTCCTTCTAAAATGCAGCTGTTGAGCAGAAAGAAAGAACAATGCCAAAATGACTGCATAAACATTTAGAGGCATGGTTTGTATAAAACTCTAATTGGCACTTTATATGACATTTTAAAGGCATTAGTTCACAGTCATTAGGAAAATTGTTATTATTGTACAAGTCATTTTAAAAGAATAAATTTACTCAGCAGGCTGTTAACTCCTCAGTATGAACTTCCTTTGAACAGTGAATAACCCATAGTGATGTTCTTACACTTTCATATTGTAATTAGAATTAATAACTAAAATTTTGCAAATATTGTCTTTCAATAGAACTATTGTGGCATATTTCGTGCAGTTGCCCCTTCTTAGGGTTGGACATCAGCTTTTTCACGAGCATGATGCATTTCCTTCCTCTGTGCTTTATTATTTTCGACTTATCAAGGAGGGCACGAACAAATTTGTTAATTTTGTAGGGTAATCGGAATCCTCACAAGTATTAAATCCTGTCAGTGTTCTTCTTTCAAATACATTGCCACTGAGTTGCAGCACTGTTTGTTCCTCATTCTCATTTTGAATTCTTCTCCAGTCCAGATTCATCAGCTACTAATTGAGCATTCAACATGCCACAGATGTGATGTGCGCAGAAACGCATTCAAGAAAAGATCAAACCAGGAGGCTGCCGCTTTGCAGTTGGACTTTCACCTGCTTGCTTTTGATAATGCTCGAGTACAGATCCTAATTTTTGGGCTTGGTTTGGCCGTTATTAAACCTTCCCCACTGCTCCCTTGAGCTTTGAATGTTCACTGACCTGTGAAGATAACGAGTGGATAAATAAACTTAGACCGGGCAAACCAGAGGGATATTAGAAACAGAGCTAATCTTGATTTTTTAAGAAAAAAAATCATATTACATGATGTAGCGATTTTTAAAAAACTTTTTAAAAGTGAGACTATGAAGGGAGAAGTCACCAAGAGGGCACCAAGGGAGAGGGCACCTAAGGGCTGAGATGCCAGTTCCTGCCAGTTGCCCTTGCTCTGCATATTCTTTCATCTGGACCTTCGTTGAAGAGAGTGGTCAGCCATGTCCAACACTGCCACAAAGAGCAAGAAAGATAAATGCTAAAGCCTTTTTTTCTTTGCTTGAGACCATTAGAAGCCATAGATGACCTTGTGAAATCAGGTTCTGTAGAGAGGGGAGGGCATAATTTAGATGTCTGCTGGGTGAGCAGTGAAGGGGAGGTAAGGAAGTGGAAAATAGTGGAGGTGGGCTAGTTTGTCAAGAAGCTTAGCAACTGTTGCTAGAAGTTGAGTTCTTCTGGGCCCTTATCAGGGAGCGTCCTAGAGTTGTACAGTGCACAACCTGAACAAACTGAAGTGGGGTCCTAGCACTCGTGTTTTTATTCTTTGCAACACCTAACATAGAACATATCTGACTCTTGAATGAACTTAGTGAATGTTTCCTGAATATGTGAAAGAAAAAACATACATGAAGGAAGGAAGTAAAGATTTGTACAAAGAATCTAGTGATAAAAATGAAAAGAGGGGCTGGTCCGGTGGCGCAGCAGTTAAGTTTGCACATTCCACTTCTCGGGGGCCCAGGGTTCGCCAGTTTGGATCCCAGGTGTGGACATGGCACCACTTGGCAAAAGCCATGCTGTGGTAGGAGTCCCGTGTATAAAGTAGAGGAAGATGGGCATGGATGTTAGCTCAGGGCCAGTCTTCCTCAGCAAAAAGAGGAGGATTGGAAGTAGTTAGCTCAGGGCTAATCTTCCCCCCCCCCCAAAAAAAGGAAAAAAAATGAAAAGAAAATCATTTATATTTTGAACCTTTACCAAGAATTGATTCAATTTTATTTTGAGAATTAGGCAGAGCCAGAAAGAAACACAATGATGATAATAATAATAATAACACAGCCTGCGGTGGCATAAAGCTTGACAGCTCGTGAAGTCTTTTTCCATACTTGTTGTCTATTTCTTCATGGAAAAGTGCAGCATAGGGCGTTTAGGAAAGAATCATCACCTAACAAACATTAAAGGTGAAACTTGAAATTAGAATGTAGGAAAAGTTCTTAAAATGGATATCTAACAATATTGACTCATGATATTGTGTGGTTAAAAAGAAAGACTGAATTAACACCCAGGAATAACCCTGGGATCAGAATGGATAAGAGAAGCCTAGCATATATGACCTGTGAAATCGTCCTATTTCATCACAATTCCATGTTAGTCTGAGCTTTATACAGCTCTGTGTAGCATTCTAGGCTCCCTGTTGAAAGCTGGACCAGAAAGCAAAAATTTGGGCAAGAATTCAGAGAAGAGCTATAAAGATTACTAAAGACTAAATAAAAAGGACCTACTATGAAATGTCCAAAGGACTGGACTTTTCATAAATCCTTATTCATTGTTTCAGAATTCATGATGATTCACATAAGGCAACTGTGTAGAGGAAGGGCTTTCCCAATAGTTCCAATTGTAATTCTCTCATAAACGAAGCATCCACACTTGGCTGAAAGATCTTTCGTAGCATTAGATCTTCATCAAATGTTCTTTGGTTTACTTAGTCCAACTTCCTTGGGGGAAGATCATTCTAACAAAATTTTGAGGTGGTTAATGACTGACTTTTTGCAGCAAGGATAGAATGAAAAGAAATACGCCAACCTATTTAGACTAAGTAAGTAGCAGAGGAGTTAAACAGAGGTTGTCAGAGGGCGTTATGGAATCTACTTCTCTGGAGAGTTTTAAAAATAGGCCAGGCGCTGATCTCTCTGGGATGGTTTCAGCCTGAGGAGTAGCTAGAGGACAGCCACGGCCCTCTCATGTTCCCTTCCACCTCAATGAGTCTATAGGCTAAAACAATATCTGAGGAGGCCTCTTGGGCAGGGCGAGCCCGCAGGAACCCAGGCTCATTTCTAACTAGAGTACTTTCTTACCACATGGAATGATAAGTATATAAGTGAGGGTGGGGTCAGAATGTTCTCTGAACCACACTCCGTTGGCATTACTGAGACAGGGCGCTCCGTCTACCAGCGCGTCGACTGAAAAGCACAAAGGATACCAGTTAGTATTGAATGATAGTGCTCTGTTAGATTTCATTTGTCCCATTGTTTTGTGTGTGTGTGTGTGTGTGTGTGTGTGTGTGAGAGAGAGAGAGAGAGAGAAAATACAGTAAGTAAAACTAATTGGAAAGGGAATTCAGTTAAAAATCCAGAAAACATATAGGGAAAGGACCTTCATGTTCTCGTCAGGTTAGGTTCTAATGTCAAGCGTTTGATTGACATCAGGTCTTAACATTTAGCATTTGAATTTTTTGGGTCTGAGGCCAATCCAGGATTGTGGTCTGTTGCCAGCAGATGGGAGTTTTCCTCTTAGAAAATGAGCTTTGTCCCAGTCCCCTGGTGCTACTGGGTAATGGCCCGCTTCTCACCAGAACAGAAGAGACAGCATAGCTGACAGGCACAAAGTCAGCCTTAAATATCATGCACCCCATCATTTGGTGGGTGGGTGTTGTCACTAACTATGCTTCCACTTCAACAAAGAATGTGGTGAGTTGCCAAAAAACGAGGATGTTCCATCTTAAAGATTATGCTGAATTCTTTCCGGAGAAGCGTTTTTTTAAAAGATGAATTTTATCCTAAAATATTTTCCAAATTTATTTAGACATTCCATCCAAGGAAAATAATTTAAGTGTTGTGCCATGTAACTAGAATCTGTAGAGTTAGAACAGCTTTCTCCCAACAAAGATCTATCTTTATTCATCAAGTGGTCTCAAGCAGCCTGGGTGGGGTGAGGCGCGTGCCAAGGTCACCATTATGCAGGCTGGCCAAAGGAGACACTGGACCCGGCAACCTACACCCTAGCAAATTTACAAATAGGTGGTGAAAATATGGTTCTGTTTTTTAATTGTTCTTTCCTCTTTGTCTCCCATAATTGCTGCTTTTCTGAAAGGTCAATTTCATTTTCTTTAGGAAAAGGAGTCTTTCCTTCATCTCCCAAATGCTAAGTTGATGCCCTTCTCTAGAAGTCTTCCCATTAAGTAAGTTGGCCTGAAGGTCATAAACCGTAATCAATATGAAGGCTGGTTGCTGCAAGGTGCTAATTGACATCCCCAAAGAGGAATAGTGTCAACAATCAATAGAGAAGACAGAGCACTGGTAGATTTATGGCTTTGATTTTGAAAAGGTATGGGAATGCCCTGTGATATTTCCCCCATACTCCTTTTGAATGTTAATGATTTCTTGAAGACGATTTCAGACACACTGCTAGGATACTGCCTCTACTCACTGAAGCAGAATCCTCTGAAGAGTTGCTGAGGCAGAACTGAAATCATGGCTCACCTCAAAGAAGCCGCCGTATTGGCCGCTAATGATGCCTCACACAGAAAGACGATGCTCCTGTAACTCGGGGGTTTTGATGGGAAGTTTCTAAGCCTGAAACAACAGCTTTAGATCTGGGGTGAGCTGCTTGCAGCTACCACTGCCTACTGCTTTAACACAGCTTGGTCGGGAAGAATGGAAACTAAAGAGGCTTGTAACTACCTGTAACTGTTCCACCAGGAAATGGATCAAGTGTTTGTTCAGCCAGATCCAGGTACTTCACCAAAACTGTGTCTTTGATGAGCTAATTAATGCTTTTCTCTAACTTTACAATTTATGCATGAGCATAATCGCATAGATGCCTTTTGGATCCAAGTTCTGAATTTAAATCTAGCTAAAAGTCTAATTAAACAGTTGCTAGGTAAAGTTAATAACGAAGGGGTAAAATGTAATAACGCCTTTATTTTTAAAGCATGCTTAAGTTTATAATGCTACTGATACTGGATAGAGGAGAAGTAAACCAGGCTTTCTTCTTTGCTAAGCTGCAGTAAATTATTCTTGAAAGCTGTTTGCCCGTTACAATATTTCTTTTTCCATTCACCTATAAGGTGCAACCTTCTGAAATGTAACTGGGATGTTTTAATTTGTTTATGAAGGATCACAACTCAACAACTCACAATGACAGCACTGACTGTCCCTGGTGTCTCCGGGTGATGAGCAGTGTGCAGCCCTAGGCTTTTGAGGTATCAGCAAGCAGTCTTTTTCACTAGGAAACACACAAGGAAGGAGAAAGAAAACTAGGCAGAACAGGAGGTTTATTGTTTGAAGTTAAGTTTAGTTTGCTGGTGGTGCCTTTTGATACCCCCAGATGCTGACTGGGCACTGGCGTGGTATTTTTCTGATGTTCTCAGCGAGGCTGCAGCCTTGCCCTGCAGTCCCTTTAAAACTCTCCAAGCAGATGTTAGGAAGAAGATGAAGATAGGGAAGAAGTCAAGCTGAGGTTAGGGTTCAGGCTGAAGAGAAAGGTGGCCTGCTGACCCAGAGCTGACAAGCATCGGTGAGCTGGGAACAGCAGGGTCCACTCCCAAACCCAAGCAGAAGTGTCTGCAGGCTGACTCTGCAGGGACAGCCGGAGGGAACAGACCAGCCAGTGCAGCAGTGGGGGCTGGCAACAGTTCTGAAACTGCCTGTTGACATTCGTAGCTGACCACATTCGCATGTCCTTAAAATCATTTTTTATGGGCCTTCTAGTGGACTTGGGTCTATTTTTTGAGTACATAAAATAATATTTACCCTTAGCTGTCCTGTGAATTCTAAAACATCAGGGCTATTGTATTGGAACAGGGGGGCTGTATTTGGAAAAGAAGAATATGAAAGTTGCCGTGTATTTATGTGAGCCAAAAAGGGAGGGCGGGGGGCAGTTAAAATGCATGAAGCACCTAGAAAGAGCCAGGAAATCTTTATCTGAAGTTCTTGGCTGGTTCTTTGAATTTACAGAAAACATTTTGTATCTTTGTGTGCACATCCTGGAATGCAAGTTGCTTTTCACTGGGCTCATACACAGAATTTCCACAAGACTCGTAGGTGAATAACTTTTGCTTGTGTAGCGATTCAATTAGTTAGATGATGAGGTGGTTTGTGGAAGGCTCACGACCGTGGGGGGAGGTGTATAAAGGGTTGCCTGGGATGTTTACATGGCAGCGGTGGGTGGGTGGGGTGGAGGGTGAGGTGGACCTCCGGAGACTCCAGCTATGGAAACAGCAGTGCCGCTGAGGCCTCCTTTAGCTCAAAAGGTAGAGGGTGAGTCTATTTCGCCTCAGTCTCAGGATATGTATCCCTTTAATCATTGAAAGCCGTGTTACTGTCTCAACAGTCGGCTTCAGAGCAGTTGCAGAATAATGCAGCACTTTGAGCAAGTCTGTCTCAGCCAGTGACTGCAAGTTCAGTCCTGCCTGGCTAGCCAATTCCCTTCCTGTTACAGACTACAGATTAGTCTCCCTAGTCTGCCAGATAAATATAAATCAGGTACACAGGATGTCTTTGTAGGACAAAGTGTCCTGTCCGTCACATGTGAATGTAAACTGGACAAGCCTGTGAGTGTTCTCGCTCAATGGATGACTGTTTTTACATCCACTTTGTCAAGTCACATAGCTAGGTTTCTGGCCTGGAAGTTTTAAAAATTAGGATGGCAATTATGTGGTTTAGGAATACTTAAAATACAGACAGCGTTGCTTAACTGTACCCGGCATAGCGCTAGCAGCTGAGAGATGACAACTTTCTACTCATTCCAGCATGCCGGAGAAAAACTTGCCAACCAGCATCCTTTGGGGGATGGTACTCTTTTGGTAATTGATTTTTATGATTTGGGGTAGTTTACTCATAATCTTCATTCCTTTGTGTGCTTGCTTGTGTAAGAGAAATCAGAAATAAAGAGCCCACACTCACTCATCATCACCTATTTATTGAACACTCACTCTGTGCCAGGCAGGACTACATGTGTGCTGCATCTGCTGCAACTATTATCATTGCAACCCATTGTGGGGGGGTGGGCACTTGAGTCAAGGACCACAAAAGTGGGATGGTAGAATCAAATGCCTGTGTGCGGTTCCGCAGAACAAGATGCCAAATGGCTGTCACTTTAAAAAGAAAAGAAACATGTCATTGCTTTAAGATATATTTTCTTCAGATAAAATATTTTTCCTTACTGTAAGATTGTATAATGAGATGCTAATGAAATGAAATGTACGAAGGATCCCGGCCTGAGAAGGGTACACATTGACATTTATAGTTTCCATGTGAGACATGTGGATTCAGAATACTTTAAATGGCTGCCCTTCCCCACCAAAGGAGCAGATTAGGTAAGAAAGGGTTGACCCCTTAAATAGAAGGGAAACTGCTTATCGCCAGCTGATTTTTCTATTTCAGACCCCACCCATCAGCATTGAGGCCAAGAAAAATTTAGAGAGCCAAATAACTGCTTTTCCAATCATGAGATCTGTGACTATTAAAGTGTCATTGTGATTTGGACTATCTGTGATTCTTTGAAACAAGATCTATTTCAAACACAATGGTCTGACATCCCAGTTTGGCTGGATGACATGAGCTTTTTTTCCTCCTCTCTGTATCAGCTGGCACCTCAAAGTTTGAATTCGGTTCCCGGGACTGAGGGGCCAGAGATTTAATTCAATCTCTATTTAAAGAGGCAGTGATCCCAGAACAGCAAGGGATTCTTCAAGGAGCTTGTTGTTTAATAAGGAGAAGGAGGCAGAACACCATGGAGACTTCTCCTGAAATAGGTGCTGCCACAGAATGCAGGGGAAGTGCTCCTGGAGACAGAGCAGACAGCACTCCATGACTCTGATGAAGGGAGAGGTGTAGGCGCCACAACAAGGTGGTGTTTGGTATGGACCCTGAGGGAGGGAGAGAAGTCCACAGATGGGAACAGGGTGAGGAGGAGAGTATCATGACTAAAAGCTCAGAGGGGGGAAACCTGGAGGTGGTCGGAGCACAGCAAGTGTGAGGTTGGGCTGAAGAGCAGACAAAGTGAGGACGTTATCCTCAGGCATCTCCAGGCTCAATTACACGTAAGTTCGTTCTTATCAATACATCGGTCATTTTACTCGAAACCAAAAGTGATTGGATGTTTGTTCCTTTTTAAACTTAATATGAAAATAAATTTATAGCTTAGAAAAATTCCATTGTTAGACTATGTCTCAAACCGTGGTCCAGAAAACAGGGGTATCAGGTCCCTAAAGGGGTTAATGGGCGGGTTAGGGCCTTGGACATTGGAGTACAAAGGTTTTCTGAAGGGATGAGTGGTAAGATCTGAGCTTAAAAAGATGAATCTTGATGCAGTATGTAGAAAATGTGAGGAAAGAAAGAGAGGGCCTCTTTGCAAATTACTGTAACTGAAGTGAGTGGGTAATAGTGAGAATGACTCCGGGTAAGGTGGACTGCTCACAGGGCTTCATGAGTAATTCAGGATGTTTTAGACTTTGTTCCTATCACAGAGTCTAGGGAGCTAGGCTTGAGAAAAGGGAGTATTACATGATTTTTGAAAAATGGCATCTTTTAATTAAGGTTTCCTTGGTCCAGTATTAAAATCAGATTTTCTTTCCTGAGCACACACAAATGGACCTGGCGAAGCGAAGACATAGATGTGCTGTGTGATGGGGGAAGCCACTCAGGATTAAAATACTGCCGTGAGTAACTGGTCTTTCTTATACTTAAAATAATTACCTTTCGTTATTATAAACACTTATGATGGTTGTCTCAGAATCTTTTGAAATAATTTACTTGCCCAGGTTTCACTATTTATCTAAAAGAAAGAAATCATTACAGTTAAAAGCAATTTTAAACATTTTCTAAGACTCATTTTTACCAAAAAGGGACATTTTATTCCAAGATAAGCATTTAAAAAAATGTAGATGTCTTTGAATATTTTTGTACCGTGCTAGTCAAGTGATTACATTTATTTCTTTTCCTGCATCTTGTTATATCTGATGCTTCCTTTAACTTACACATGCTATTGAGCTTTCCAAATTTGTAAATTATTGATTAGCTGATTACAGGTTTGAAATTAAACAGGCTTTTCCAGGGATTTCAATCAGTCCTAGGGAAAATTGTGGAATAGTTGGCATTTCTTTCTGGGTCTCTGTATCCCCATATCCCTTTATAACCATCTCATCGCCACCCACTACCCTTCATCTCTCCCCAGGACTCTCCTGCTGGGTCTTCTGCTCATAGCACCCAAGTCTGCTCCTCCCAGCTCCTCTCAGCAGCCTCTCACTCTCAGCAAGGCCTTCCTTCAAGCCCCTTTCTGTCCACCTCACATCCTCCTCCTTAAAGTAGAAACAGTTTTCATAGACAAATCCCTACTAATGTGTTAATGTGTCACTTTCCTTAGTAAAATATTGCCATTTAACAGGAGCCTTTGATGATCTGACCAAATGAAGTTATTTTAATAAGAACTTGGGCACCACAGTATGTTGGGAGGTGAGAGGCTTACAATTTATAAAGAACTGTAGAGTTGCCAAAATCCTTTCATCTCCATTTTGTCATCCATTTGGTAAATCTGGAAGGGGTTGGAGAATATATATTTATATTTTAGCAGGCTTCTCAAAACATCTGATCGGGCTGCAAAGAGGGTTAACCATATCCTTGCATCTGCCTTTTAATCAGCATAGGGTGGTACAACTGCAAATTAAAATGGATTTTTAAATCATTCTAATAGTTGGCTTCCCTGTGAAGGAGCCAGGGCCCAAACTTATTCCTAGGGAGACTGAAGAGGGAGACGTGGCTGCTAATCTAAATCAGAATCCCTAGGTTATTTGCTGGGGCTTCTTAGAATGGTTACCCATCACTGTAGGCCCCAAATGAATGCTATTCCAGCTCTAAAAGTGAGGTATGGAAGAAGCCTAGAAGTATGAGATGTTGAGCTAGGAGAAAAGACTTGGCATTTTGCCTTGTATGAAGGACAAGCCTGGGGAAGGCTGCTCCTGGGTGTCAAGATGGCTCTCAAGTGGAGACTAGAGGCGGGAAGGGAGGCACTAAACAAGGTATTACTATACAAGTCAGCCAGCTTGTGGCTGGGGAGTCATTATCCCAGACTCAAAAGGTCCTATACCCAGTTCTTCACTGTTTTCATTGAACCTCACAGAGCCAGAAATCTTTGTGTTAAAATTTACACAGTAAATGGTCTTGAATTTTCCTATATTTCCTTTTTGGATTGTGTAATGTTTTCATAAAGAACTTTCAGAAAATGCATACCTGTCTCAGCTGTATTGAGAATAGACAAAGAAAAGGACTCTGGCCTCATTTGGGCTGAAGGGAAATGGATGAAGAATGGGATTCTTGCAAGCCAGCAGGGAGGGCAGGGATCCAAGAGAGGGGATCCTCAGTAGGACATGAAAAGACAAGAGGGCCTGTGGCAGAGACAGCTTAGGCATCTATTCCTCTATCACCACATGACTTTCTTTTGACCCAGCCCATGGAGAATTTTATATTTGGTATGATTAAGTTCAGTTTGGGTATTTTGGGTACGTACACATAGCCCTCGTCGGAAGCATTAAGACAGCTGCATTGGAAGCTCTGGTCATCCTTTCCAGCTCCCTCCTCTCAGCCCCAGTTACCTATCCAGAATTAACACCCAAAGTGCCCCGGGGGTGTTGTGGTTGAGTTTGTGCACTCTGCTTTGGAGGCCTGGGGTTTGTGGGTTCGATTCCAGGCTTGGACCTGCACACTGATTGTCAAGTCATGCTGTGGCTGTGTCCCACGTGCAAGGTGGAGGAAGGTTGGCACAGGTATTAGCTCAGGGACCGTCTTCCTCAAGCAAAAAGAGGAAGATTGGCAACAGATGTTAGCTCAGGGCCAGTTTTCCTCACCAAAAAACCCTCAAAAAACAAAACAAAAATGCAAACCAAAGCCAAACTCAATCCATCAACATACTCTATATTCCTAATGAGCTTATTTAAAAAGAATACTGCCAAATTTTATCCCAATCTTACTTCAAAAACAAAAAAAAACGAATCATAAATGAATCCCTTGCAACTATTCCAGACTTAAAAAAAAAATTCAGTTATGGAGCTGCAAAATATTCTTTCCCCCTAAACTGCTAACTCCTTCCTCCCAGATACTGGTTGTAATTCCTTTTATAAACTGTTTTTTAAACTATGATTGTATAAACTTTGAAGTGTCAGCATAGAAGCAAACTGTTATTATGATCACTAATGCTATACTTCAAGGCAATGATTATAAGTTAACTGAAGAAATACTGTGTTAATGTTTTAGGTCATAATGTCTATTTTTATTTGTTTGATTATTTTCATTGAGCATAATTTTTTTAAGCCATGTTAATTTCCATTGCTCACTACTCTGCTAATAATTTTTCTTGTAGACAGACTCATCAATAAATATGTCATGATTTTTCTATATAGTAATGCCTAATATAGATACTTTCCTTTACAAAATTTAAGATTTAATTCAATATCTGAAGCTTTTAATGGCCTTTGTGTATACTTCAATTTACCTTTAAAGACAAACAATAATATCCATATACCTCCATTTTCCTGTCAGAAAAATGGAAATAGCGATAACTTGTCTTTTTCCTTCTCTTCCTTTCTGCCAAGTGGTCTTAAACAGTAAGAAGTCGCTGTAAGGTTAAAAAAATGCAGTCGATCAATTCCTTTTCCCTAGCTCAGTTCTCTAGGTGCTTCCCAGGGTCAAGTATTGAACCTGGTCTTTGATTTCTAAAGAAAAAAGAAATAGCCATGGTAGCTTGACGGTTTAGGAGCCTGAGACACCTCCCTTTCCCCTTGGCCCAGGCAAGAGAAAGCAAAGGAGAAGCGTCACAGCAGCCTTAGTCATGTCTTAAGTGAAGCGAAACTTTGTTTTGTTTGTTTTTCTTCTTTGTATACTTTTCAAAGGGTTTTCACAGACATTCATCCTTATTATAGCACCAAGAGGTACAAAGGCAATTCTACTTCCAATGTTACAGCTTAGTGACCTCTTCAAGGTTCTACATGCATTTAGCAGTAAAATGGAGGCCTGGGCCAGAGCCCAGAACCCATGCTTCCTGAGGGAATTTCTATATTAAGAAGCTTTTCCAGCCTCAGTTTCCTTGCTGAGGTTACAGAGATCTCTACTTTCACGGAGCTTGTAGTAGAGCGGCTGACATATGGTGTGTTTAGCCACAGTCCTGGCACATAGCTGGTGCTCATTCAATGGTACCATTATAAGAATGATGTGAGAGTAATATTACTGGAGGGAAGCTAAAAGAGACTTGGCAGGAGAGACTGGGTTTAGATGTCAAGTTGGCAGCACACTCTGAGGTCAACATTACCTTGCACATTTCTCATCTTGTGTACTCCGGGTGCCTTCTCTGCCCATCTCTCTTGGCCCCAGGTGGCTGCTCTGAGGACAGTCTGGTAATTTCATGCAGGAGTAAAATATTTTTCCCCATAATTATACAGAATTAAGCATCTCTGGTGAAAAAGTTTAGGGATTTCTTCTTCTCTCTGAAAAACATGACTGTGAGCCTAGAAATAAGGTTGCTATTTGATAGCTATTACTTTCCTTCCCTTTCTTTCTTCCAGCAGATATCTCAGCCTCTCCAAGGTGCAGCCACCATGATCTCAGCAGACTGATGATGGAAGAAAAGGAAACAGGGAGATCCTGTGCTCTGGCTTCCCTGGACGATGGATGGAGGACAGCCCATCCCTTCGCCCCTAGCGCCTCTTGGGAATACATCATCAGATTCTAGCATGTCTCTAGAACAGAAAACCACATTTGTTTTTGTGATTTTGTTATTTATTTTCTTGGGCATCCTCATTGTCAGGTGCTTCCGGATTCTTCTGGACCCCTATCGAAGCATGCCGACCTCGACCTGGGCTGACGGACTTGAAGGCCTGGAGAAAGGGCAATTTGACCATGCTCTTGCTTAGCAGGGAGGGAGCAGGGTCCCCTCCCGACGAGGTGAAGTGCTTCATGTCTTGGCGAGGATTTCTCTTTAGTTGATGTTCTCAACAAATCAAGTTTTAACAAGATCTGGCTCTAAGACCACAGTCTGTTACTATTCAGTAAACACGCAGTTGGGCTAAAGACATCTGAAAATATTGGAAATGGAAGATTATGTTACTAACCCCAAAATAGGAAGGTTTAAATTTCTATGTTTCCTCCATAGATGAATATTGTTGAATGTGTGTGATGGCGAAACAAAGAGCATCAATTCTGACATAAACTTTGCCATAAAATGAAGCACTATCTGACCTGACCAGAGAATAAAAGGCTAGAAAGGATCTGATCTGAATCTAGTGACAGGGCCCAGAAGAGACTTTCTTGCTCTAATCATCTTTCTCAGTTTGTCTTATTTTTGTGGGAATCTGGGTCCTGGGCAGAGAGTGAAGAAAACTGTGCTGAATGGACCCAAAGCAGATCCTAGTTTTCTCCAAAAGCAAGGAGCAATGGGCGGACCTAGAAGAGATGACTCCATCCTTGTGAAACACGACTGAGGATGATATTCTTTTATTTTTCAAATAAAACTCAATTCAAAGGCTTGTGGAAGTTTTAAAACTATTTACCAAGACAAGTACATTCTATGTATTCATATTAATAACATGTGTAGAGGTAACTATACATAGCCTGAATTTACTTTCTTTACACAAATGATTGAAATAAATAGTTTGCAAGTGCACCTTCAGGTTTTTTTTTTTTTAATAAAAAGTTAATTGTTTAGAGGAAAAGACTTTTACAGTCTTAAGAGGAATGTGTGTTTATGGCTGAATATAGAAACCAAATAAAAGTTTTCAAGAAACAGAAGTGTCTCCTCTCTTATTTCACCGAGGCTCATGCCCGAGAGGCAGTGAGTTATATCGAAGGCTGAGGACTCACAGTGTCCTGAGAGAGAGAGAAAGAGCGAAGACCATGAAAGGTCATCTAATTCCTCCCTCTCCCACTTCAGGAAGGGCTCCCACAAATTGTCCTGCACACGTAAAACCTATTCTGAGCACTATTTAAGTCCACCAAAAAGAGAGATGTGAAAACCTCTTACTCTAACGTCCATTGGTAGGAAAACCTCATATCTAAACTAAACCCCTTAGGCTGTAGTTATAGTCTATGTCTTCTAATTTTTTTCTCAGCTAGCCATCACGTTTTTAAATTAAAGTTTAAAAAGTCAACTATGCCAAAAAAGGCAACCTTTAGTAAAACTGCTTTCTCATCTCCTGTTTTTTTAACGTTTTTTGGGGGGTCCTGCTGCCCAGATTTCCCTCCACCTCATGTTCTCCCTTGACTTTTTTCTTTGTTTAAAAAAACCACAGATTTTTTGAAATATAACTCCCATACCATAAAATTTGCCCTTTAAGTGTACAATTTGGTGTTTTTTACTATATTCCCAGAATTGTGCAACCATCACCACTATCTGATTCCAGAATTCTATACGCACTAGCAATCACTTCCTATCCCCCTTCTTCTTGGCCCCGGGCAACCACTAATCCACTTTCTGTCTCTATGGCTTTGCCAATTCTGGACATTTTGTAGACATACAATCATAGAATATATGTCCTTTTGTGTCAGGCTTCTTTTACTTTGTGTATTTTCAGGGTAGGTTCATCTATGTTGTAGCACAATCAGTACCTCATTCCTTTGTATGGTCAAATAATATTCCATTGTTTGGCTATACCACATTTTGTTTATCCATCAGCTATCATGGTTATCCATTCGCTAGTATAAAGAACACTTCTGTGAACATTTGCGTACACGTTTTTGTATGGATGTGTGTTTTTAATTCTCTTGAGTATATTCCTAGGAGTGGATTTGCTGGGTCATATGCTAACTCTTATGTTTGACTTTCTGAAGAACTATGAGACTGTTTCCCAAGGCAGCTGCATCATTTTACATTCCCACCAGTAATGTAAGAGTTTTGATTCTTTTCTTGACTCTCTCCAACTACTCAAATTTCTTCTTTAGCTATAGAATTTATAATTGAACATACCACTTCGAGAATGAGTCAGATTCAAGAGAGAGAAGCATCTCATGGTTTCTACTTGCTAAAAGTTCCTTGATGTCTTCAGAGATCCTTTGCTTCTAGATCTAAAGCCAAACACTGATGCTGATCTGTGGTCATTCTGTGGTCTGTTAAGTCACCTGAGTATTTTTTCTGTCTAACTAATACATATTTTTTAAACTCTAATTATAAAGCTTTCTTTTTGTTCAAATGTACCATGTCATGTGTGTCATTAAATTTTTTCTTATTTTATTGGGAGTCTATTCAAACCAACTCAAGTATTTATTGAGCACACGCTTTGAGTGATAGGAAAAGTACAGGGCTAGTTCTTGCTCTTGAGTACCTTTCTTGTTGGAAAGCTAAGAAATGAAAGAAGGCATATGTCTAAATCATTGTTCAAATGACTGATATGAACCTATAGTTCCCACCCCATCAAAATTATCTGGGATCTTAAAAAATAAATATGACCGCATACACTAATTTTTATTATAAAAGTTTATCATGATCATGGTAAAAATGTACAAATGATATGGAAAAACATAAAGTAAAGAGCAATAGTCAAAATTCTGCCTCCTTAAGTCACTCTATCTCCTCAGTTTCTCCTGGGAAACTTGTTGAAAATGTAGACTACGACAGCCTTCCACTCCTAGAGGCTGGTTCTGTAGAGTTGGGTCAGTGAACAAATGTTTCAGGAGATAAAGCACAGGAGGGATGGATGTGGGCCAAGGTAGTCAAGGAAATGTCCCAGGAGACAATGGCCCAGGTGTGACGTACATGTTTAAGTGCTTGGTATAAAGCTTTACACAGTGTAAGTTATTATTATGAAATAAATTAGAGCTTCACCTAAGAGGATGGAGGTGCTTTAGTTATGTGCAAAGGAAGAGAGGAGGGAAAAATATACTGTAAGGAAAAGAAGGTGTGGGTGTGGGGCTTACAGCTAGGAAAGCAGCATAGCTGGAGCTCATGCAGGAAGGATACAGGTGAAGCAGAACATCAGAGGGTCCTACAAGGCAAGGTGAAGTGTGGGAGTCACTGTAGATTTGTGAGAAAGAAAATGACATGAAGAGTGGTGGTCAATTCCAGTTTCCATACCCTTCCTCAGGGTAACACTAAGATCTACTTCTATAACGGGAACAGACTGAAATAACCACCTGCCCTCTATGAGGCCTTTGAGCACAGGATTGCCAGTAAGTGCCACAGGGCCTCCCAAAGCCTGCTCTTCTTTCTTTACTCCCTTTATTCCCCACTCTATTTTTGTTTTTCCTTCTCAGATTACTGCTTCTTGTTCACCTTCCCCTCACTGGGTCTCCCCTGCTCCACGCCTCCCTTGTCCAGAGCAAGAGTACCATAACAAGTGATAAAAAGCTTTGGGCTATTCAGAGTAAATTGATCCCTCTTGTGAGAGGTGCTAACTCTCTGTTTTAATTACACACAGCTCCTTGGGGTGAACAGTATATTCTCTGAAAGGTCACATAAGCCCTCTCCTTCCTGGCTTTCTGGCTACAGGAGTTACAGTGCAGCATTTTGCCTACCTTACAAGATATTTATAACGAGTACAGCTGCCCTCTATCATGGATATCTGCATCCCAGGATGAAAAAAATCACTTTCTCAAGGTCACTCTAGAATAGAGCTGCCTCTTGATTCAGAAAAATGTGGCAAACATTCTCAGTCTAAGCTCTGAACCAAAACTCCATGGTTTACGCCCCAAGAGACCCCAAGTTCTAGATGAACATCGCTCCCTCCAAGAGACCTATTTTTTTAATATCTTAAACATTGAGTAAAGTAAGTCTAACAAGGGGTGTGAAGGAGATTAATCTGACTCCTGCTGCTAAACTAATGAACATTCCAAGCCAGATCATTCTTTTATTTTTAAGGGTTAAAGCTGAAACAAAATAAGCAACAGTTTTAGGAGGCAGAAGTTAGAGCAGATGCTTATGCATGCAGGAAAAAATATGTATTTAAGTTCCTTTTTTATTGGATTCATTGCATAGTGTTTTACTGAAACACTAAGGCATCTATATAAGTATGTTGACAAATTTAGTTTGATAAGAAGTTTTATTTGACCACCATAAATCTTTTATAAAAACTTTGTAGTTTCAAGAAGATGTCGGCTTTCAGAATTGACATGTAAAACATACTGCAACACAATTATTTTCAAAAAATATTTTAAGCCCCAAAGCGAGAATAAGTTCTGAGATGTGATTTGTGAGATCTGCGGTGTGTGTCTTCTGAGTCAAATTATGCGAGAGGGGGGTCTCAATTACTGATTAATCACAAAGTTGTAGAGTAGAGCAATGATCTCCAGAAAAAATGCCCAGGTCACTACATATGCATATGCATCTCAGGATCAAATGGTCCATGTGGGAAGAGGTTATTTGCTTGTTTTGAGCTGCAAAAGAAGGGCCCTCTAAACTTTGTATCTACTGTTTCATAAAAGAATAAATGTATTATTTCCAGACAGATGTCTACCTCTTCAGAAACAAGGCCTCCCCATCCTACGGCTTACTATGGCCTGATGAGCCAGGGCCCAACACTTGCCGGTCTGGAGCCCTTTCCAAGGTCATTTTTTGGAATAGGATTCCCTGCTGGATTTAGTATAGAGGGGACATTTTGTTTCCAGTTTCTTGCCATAAACTACTCTCATGTCTTGCCAAAAAGCACCCCAAGGTACTCTTACATTCCTCCATTCCATAGCCTTTCCCAATATCCTTATTGATGTTTCTATGTGTTAGGGTAAGAGAGATTCCCTGTAAACCATCTTTCAGAGGGGATTTCCACCTTATTTTCTTCTAAGCCCTATTACCATGCCTAGAGCTCCAAATTTACGCCAGCTGTTAAGAAGGCAGCTCTTCCTGGATTCGTTGGAGTTTGAAAAGCTGGAAAGAAACATTGCTGTCATCTATTCAAACCCATCACTTTACATGTAAAGAAATAGGGAAGCATAGGGATCAAATGGCACACCCACAGTCACGTCTCCACCCAGTGGTTATAGTCGTATCATCTTACATATGTGGTGTGCAGATGAATTCAAACAAATGAACAGCTAATAAATCCAAGAAGTGAAAAATGTCTATTTGCTCCATTTGCTAATTGACATGACAGTTATTCTTAAATAATCTCTCTTTTTTTGGTGGGGGATGGGGAGGAACAAATGTGTTTTGTTTCTTAAGAAAAACTCCTGTTGACAATATATTTTTTTTTGGGATAGTCTCAAGCTTCAGTTTAAGTGTCTAGACAATGAGAAGTATTTCCAGGTAGATTATAAAGGATTCCTTAGTAAAGATTTTCTTTCTCAAAACACAGGATAATCAATCTAGGATAAGGCTTCAAAGTCTTTATTTCCAAGTAGAGTGTTGAGATGTTTTTCTTAGCTGAAGAGGCACAACAAGCGAGATTACAACATAAAGTTCATAAAGACTTTGGATATGGCCGTATCTCTGGTTTATCAAAGAGACGTCTGGATGCTCTTGGGACAAAGACAGAGCTTCAGAAGATATACAATGAAGCATTTCAAGTTTGAAAGTGTCCTTTATCCTTTTCTGTCAGGCATTTTTTCCTAGTTACTTCACTGCTTTCTTTCCCTCTATTTTCTGGTAAATGGAGTGTTAGAAGAAGCTTAATGTAACATTAAATTCAGTACTTCTCTGGTATACGAATATTTCCTCAATAGTCATAATAAATGGTTACCTGGTTTCTCTCTAAACGTGTCTAACTTCTTAGGAAGTCCATCCCATTTTGAACCTGTTCTGTTTTTTATAAAATATTTCCTTATCTACTATAAATGTATCTTTTGGTAATTTCCACCAATTGGACATTGTTTTTTTCTTCTTAAGTGACAAATTTCTAATACTCTGTAACATGACAACCCTCAAGATGTACTTATTCTTGAAAGATAATTTTCCATGGGTCTCTCCTCTTTCTGCACGTCTTTCTAAAGAAGCACTGACAGCATTTTGCTCTTTTCAAATATGTTTGTTTAGAGATGGTATCCCCCTCCCCTAGAAAAATGGTTGGGCAGGTTTGCTTACAGCCTATTATCAAAGATTGGGATTTCCTAAACTCAGGATTCCTCTCCCGGAATACAACCCACTGTGTGTGTGAACATTAGCCAGTCCTGTTTGCATTGCCCTGTGGAAACTGGGGCTTAAGGAACCAGCAGCAGAAAATGCTGATGCTCTAGGTACTGTGATTACTGTGAGTAATAGACTGACCTCTGTTTGAGTCTTGTGTCTTCTACCAACATCCATGAAACTGTGTCAGGCTAACTTGTCAGCTTGGAAGTATGGTAAGATCTCAGCTCCTTCATGGTTCTCAACAGTTACCATTATTCCCCCAGGATAAAAAATTCCAGTTTCTTCAAACTTCCTTCGTATTGTCATATGTTTGGAACCATCTCTCGCTCTTATCAAACATTATGGATGCTCTTCACTTTAACTATGTCCCTGCTGCATAGAAAGGAAAATAATAGTCCACATGTGGTCTGACTAAAATGAGTAGAACCGAATTATCATTTATTTTGCTCTGAAAACCACACATTGCAAGGCAGCCGAAGATGAAATGACCTTTTTTGCAGCCACGTTACTATTGACTTATATCAAACTCACAGTCAGCCTAAACTCTTGGGTATTTTTATCTATGCCAAGGTAGAAATCAATCTATGTCAATGTTATGTCAAACATAAATTCCCATCCTATTCTTGCACAGTTTTAAAATTTTGCACCCAAGTTCAGGAATTTAAAATTTCCCTTTTTTGATTTCACTGTATTGCATTTGGTGCAACATTCTAGGCTTTTTATAACCTGATTCCCTCATTAGCATATTCATTGCGCTCAGCATCTTTGTGTCATCCATAAGTTGGCTCAGTAAGCCATCTACATATTTTTCACATTAAGGGTATAACTTTGAACATATCAGAGCCAAGGAGAGAGCCCTGGGCAATGCCACAGAGATCTCAATGTATTTAAAAAGTCAGTTGGCAGGAATAATTGTAAGCAACTGCTCCCCACAGGAAGCTCCATGGAGATGTTCACCATGGGGAAACCTATGAAGCATAAGGACTCATTTAAGCCTATAGCAAAGCTTCAGAAGACAGGGAAACGACAAAAGTGATATTTGTGTAACTTGCAGAGCTCAGCTGAAATGTTATGGATCCAAATTGGCAGGCGAGAGTCACACAAATGGCAAGAAGGGACCCTATCTACATTTATTAGAGCTTAAAACTCATAGGCACTGAAAAACTTGGCTACAACCACCTCTAGCCCAGCACTGTAACTCCGGTTATCCATGAAAATAATCATGCACTGTCTGCCAAAGAAAAATTTCTCTTTGTGGCAGAGATCATCAATCATATATTAATCCACTTGAGATAGCACGGAACAGGGAAGGAGCGCACGCCTGGGACTGGCAGCCTGAGTTCATTACTGATTCTACAAGGAGTTGGCTGAGAAGCTTTTTAAAGTCACTTAATTCCTCTGGCCTTAATTCCTTCACTTGTAAATTGAGATGTTTGGACTAGTTAATCTCCAAATGGTGTTTTACTTCCTGAAAAAACATTTATAGCTAGAAATTTGGGAATCATTTACTGAACACCAATATGAAAGGGCCTTTAAGAACTTAGATAATATGCCCCAGGTCACATGGCCAGTGTGAGGCAAAGTGAGAATTTGGATTCTGTTTGCCATGAATGCTTCCTTATCTACAAAATAGCACCAAGAATCAACCAATCTTGAAAACTCTAGAAATAGAAATAAGGTTTTCTAGAAATGCTAAATTGAATCAACATTCTGCTGAAGTTTTTGTTGCTGTTATTGTTAAGAAGTCACCTGGAAAAAGATGTTGTGGGGTGGAGAGTGGCCTTTGACAGTGCTGTGAGGTTGATTTATACCGAGTTTTATGTTTCGGATACTCAGCCTGTTTACATTTGTCCTTCAACCCTCACTAACTGTGTGACTTTGGGAAAATGAGTTAACTTTTTTATATCTCATTTTCTCATCTGTAAAATGGGCATAATATTAATAATATGTCTCCCACGCAGTTTTTTACAAGGACTAAGTGAGAAGATGAAAATAGTACCTGACTAACAAGCTTTCAACAAATATTGGCTTAATAACTATTACAATGCAAAAGGGATCTTTAACATGCGTACCTCATTGAGGTGCTAAGTTATTTAAATGCGTGCCCCAAACACAAAACTCTGCCATTAAAAATCAGACTATTAAGGGCAAATTTTCTAAAATTGTGCTTTTGTGATTATTTCCTTCGTTTTTCCAAGTTCAGGATATAATGAGGAAAATATCCAGTTAAAGTGAAGCTTAATTTGAGCTCTGGGCCTAAAATAAATGCTTTCTTTTGGGAACGAGCATAGACCTCCAGGCACTGAAAGACAAGGTTTCTCTTTTTCATTCCCAGAAGTGCTCTTTCATCATTCAAAGTTTTTTCTTTACATGAGCCAACTTTCAAAATATTTGGGAACAGAAAGGATTTGCTCTCAGGTTTCTTATCATTGCTTTGCTGGTGACCTTGGTAAAGTCAATAGAATTCCTTCATGTTCTCCATAAAATGGAAATAACAAATGGGACTATTTGGCAAATAAATCAATGATCTTTTGAGTGCTTAAAAATCCTGCCAAAATATTAAATATCAAAATATGAATATTTAAAAATAATGAATTTCTATTTGTGTTCCGAAAAGAAATAAATTAAGCACGTATTTTATTGATAACAAAAAATACATTGCACATGCAACAGGTGTTACTTCATCGTCCCAGATTAACATACTCAATGCTGAAACATTGGAGAATTTATTGTGGATGTTTCTAGGAGTATAATCCCTGCCTCTTGCCAGCCTGCCTCCCCCTCTAAGATAAGCAGGGGCTATTGCAGCTATTTTTAGTTTTAAATTAGTTTTAAATAGGGAAAACATTAATCTTGTGATTACCCTCCTCAGAGTTCCAAGACTGAGCTTTCATGGAGGTCACACTGTTCCTTTGAGTGATCTGTAAGTGAAGTTTCAAAGAATACCCAGCTAGGGAGTCCAGGAACAAAACTATGTGTTTATTTAAATATCTCACCAAGGAGGGCAAAATATGAGAATGATATGTCCTCTAACTTTTGCAAAGGAATTCTTGGCAATAAATCCTGTTGACTCTTTGGAATTGGATAGCTCTGCTTAGTTCATTGGATAGGATGGTTTTCCAGGATATCAGGTTATTGGCCACAGCTTTTGTTGGTGAGGTTTCTATGGGGTAAACACTTCTGGGGAGAAATCTACAATTGGTGGGTCCTCTAGGGTATCATTGAGAGGTTGAGTGCAGTAGCTCCTGGGCTATCCACCCCCAGAAAGTTTTCTCAAAATGTAACTTCTCCCTGTTGCCCTGGGAAATACCTGTCTGTTTCTTGGATTGTTATGTTACTGAGTCATTCTCTACCTTTGCTTACCTTCCTGGGTAATTTAAATTTAAGAAGTGAAGGTTTCCAAATGCTGGAAGGTCATATTTTGTGTTAATCAATTAATTCATTCATCAACACACATTACTGAGTGGCTAATGGGTATCAGGCATTGTACTAGGTTCTCATTAGATTTACATAGATAAATACAGAGTACCTGCTCCTGAGGAGTATGCATTCTAGATGGGAAGCAGAAAAAGTTTCAGCTTCTCACTATTTACTACTGAATAATTTTTGAGGAAGCTAACATTTTGATAAAATTTTGCCCAAGATGTCCCTTAAATTTGATTTGTGTTTCAATTTATCTTCTAGAAACAAAATTACTCTCTATTAGTTTTACGATTAATATAATTTTAAAGCATTTCATAGAATTCAGTAAAATGTGATATATGAATAAATGTTATTGAAATATGTAAACATCTTAAACAAGGTCCTCACATCCCAGAACCACACAATGTTTCATTTCTGGAAATGTCTTTAATATGGATTTAAAGAAAATGCGTGGAGTTAGGCCAAATGAAGAACCGTAAATTCTAGGTTGCCAAATTAAATCAGTTAAATGTTGAATGGAAAGAGTTACCCAGGTAATTCAGACTCCATCTCCCCTAAGGAAATCTATAAATCGGGAGGGGTTGATATTTAGATCTTCTGATCTATAGACCATAACCACACTGCCTGAAACGTCTGGTTAATTTGAGGACAGGAATTATTTGCAATCATCTTTACTTACCTCGTATTTCCTAGCCAGTACACTGTCTTAGATATAACAGATAGTCAATAATTATTTCTCGCTTAGCAGAGAAGTGAATTTAATTAAGTGCCCAAATATCTACTTATCTCTTTGGCCACTAAATACTGGCTGTGATAAACTTCCATGCTCTGACTTTTAAGGTCAAATACATGGAAGACTTGGTACTGCCTTTTTCTTTCTTTCTACCCATCCCCTCTCATTTGAAAAATGACTAGCCCTCTGTTAGGGAATCTTTCGTGTGCGGGGAATTTCCTCAGGGCTAATTCTCATTTGGGGGTAAGTTTTACTTTCTTTGAGCTCCATGTAAACAACATGCTTAATAATAGAAACATATTGACGGTTTTGTCCCTTTTAAGCTAATCCCATCTTACATGAAATTCTTGCTTTTTAAAAGTCACCCCCCAAACCCAGTTTGAAATGGAATTTAGTATAATAAACATTTACTTAATAAGCATACCAGGACAGAAGAATTGGCGTGATGGATTATCTTACATTTAAATGTCCACTGGAAAAAAATAACCAAGTCTTTTTCAATTTAACTTGACTGGATCTTTTTGGCTGACAGTCTTTCTGCACTCAATTGAACTGGCACTCTTTATATTTTAAAGAGACATGTGGATTTCCAAACTTAATCTTTAAATCCCTAATAGCTTGGTCTCTGCTATAATTCACTAATTCCCTTCTGCTTGTTCTAATGAAAGGAAAGCTTTGAAGAGGAGGAAGAAAATTATTTTTTTTTAAAAAATCAATAACAAACCTTGAAATGTATGTGGCTTTTTGTTCAAGGAGATCAAAATGCATTGTATCACAGTTTATACTTTTTTCATTTTCTTGCATCCATTTTCTCATGTTATAGATTTAATAACCGAGGTTACAAATTGCTATGTAGTTTTCCTTTGTTCAATCATTTATTTGACAAAAATGCGTAGAGAGGTTCCCATGTGGAAGGCACCTTACTGGACATACATTGTGTCAGATAGCATCATTGCCTTCAGCATGTTTAAAATCCAAGAAGGGAGCTAAGGATCACAAACATCTGGAAGGTTATAGACTAAGTGTGGGCAAGAAGGATAGGTCTCTGCTGGTTTGTCATCATGAAGGAGGTGCCATTTATCTTAAATCTTGAAGAATAGGTAGAATTTCAATACACAAATCACAAGAAAGAGGAAGAATGAATGATGTAATGAAAAAGGCACAAGACTGGAAAATCACAGATCTGGGTTCTGGCCTCTGTTGGAGATTCACTTCATGAGCTCCAGGACCTCAGGATCTTCATTTGTAGAATGAGGAATTGTGTTAGATGGTCTCCAACTTCTCTTCCAGCTCAACCATTCCACAGCCTTGCAAAGTCATGGAATTATAAACGGTCTGGAATGACCAGTAATCAAGATAAGCTGGTGTGTAGGGTTTCATGTTGAAAGAAATAGTAGTGGATTTTGATCTTTAAATATCAAACAGAGGAAATTACTTTGAAAAGTATTAATAATAATAATAACAAGATCTAATATTTAAAAAGTATTATATTTTAGTTTGGATCAGCAAAAACTTTTGGTCCATCCATCATTTGACCTTCAGAAAACAGTATGAATGGCCAGACATTTGCATGAGGTGTTGTCGTTCTTCCCTTTGTACTTCTAAGTGTTCCAATTAATTGCTTCAGAAAAGTTTGGTTATTTCTCAGTTTGCTCAGAGAGGAACTAGGCTCACTGGTGGGTAAAATTTAGGTATTTGGGATCTTTAAGACACAATGCTATCAATCTTGACATCTCAAACGAGGAGCCAAGGCCCATTAGTAGCATCAGGACCCTCCTTCTACCTTGTTTTTATACAAGTTACTGGTTTTTGTCAACAGGTTGATGGCTCTGGGAACTCGTGAAAGAAGATATGCTATTTCAGCTTGTAAAATCTTTGCAAAGGATATCTTTCTCTGAGCCAAGCTTTGGTCAAGTCAAAGTCATTGTACAGCTCTTATGGAGATGCCATGTGAAGCCCCCTCCCTCAAAAAATGTAAGATTCTTCCAGCTGAATAGAGCTCCATCCTGCTCTATGGGGGCTGTAACAGTTTGGACTTTATTTGATGGACAGAGAGAAATAATTGGTTTTTTATTTTTGATCAGGGAGCCGTTCACTTGAACTTTTCCTTAGGAAGATTGATTTGGAGACAGAATGCAGCGTAGGTGAGGGACATTGCAGGATGCAGACTGTGCAGGCAGAGAAACCTGAAGGGTGTACTGTAAGAAGTTCAAACTAGATGATAATAATAAGACTGGAATGGAAGAGACTCAAAAAATGTTGAGAAGGAAGACTAGAATGATCTAGAAAAATGCTGTCCCATAAAAATATAAAGCAATCAATATATGTAATTTAAATTTTCTAGTGGCCACATTAAAACAAAACAAAAAGAAATAGAAGAAATTAATTTTAATTATATTTCATTTAAACCAATATGTCCAAAATATTATCATTTCAACATGTAATCAATGTAAAAACGTATTAATGAGATATTTTATGTTCTTGTTTATGGTATTCAGTTTTAAAAAATTGTTGTGCACTTTGCACTTACAGCTCATCTCAATTCAGACTAGCCACATTTCAAGCACTCAGTAGCCACATGTGGCTACAGGCTACCATATTGTTCAGCACAGCTGTCGAATGACAACAAATCATCTATGGATTGGAGCCTGGATGAAGAGTCGGGGAGACAATCTGAGGGTTTGACTCTAACAGAAGAATAAGAGCTACTCCTTTAGGAAAACTGGAAATAGTAGAAGATGCCTGTAGTTGGGGGAAGAGAATGAGGATAGAGGATGAACAAGTAAGGATTCCATCATTTTGACTTAAAACTTCCAGTAAAACAGCTGTTGGGAAATATGTAGCAGGCATTAGTAAAGACAGGATTAAAATTCAGCATGGAATACAGAATTCAGAATGGACATATAGACTTAGGAACTGGTTCCAAGGGGATGACTATTGAAATGGTGGTATTCAATGTGGTTACCAAGTGCAGGGAGAGGGGAGAGCCTTGAGAAAATGCACAGTTGGAGCGTATAAGAAGGAAGGCAATCTGGTAAATGAGAAAGGGTCACAGCCAGAGGCCTGGAAGTAGAGCCAGGTCTGGCAGCACCAGAGTGGGGCGCCATTGAGCTGGAGTCTACCCAGGATTCAGAAGGCACAGAAGGCTGGAGGGAAATGGAAGTATAATAACAAGACTTGTGGTAAGAAAAGAGGTTTTAAGTTTGAGTTTCATACTGCCATTCACTAACTTTAGAGAAACTACTGTTTTTCTGAGTTTCCATGTTCTAGTTGTAGTAATAAAATAATAGAAGATAACACATATTAGTGCTGCCTCTCCTATGTGCCAGACACCATGCTAGGAGTTTTATAAACACTATCTTACTAGTTTTCACAAAAGCCCTCTGAAATAAATTTTAAGGGTTACATTGTGATAGGGAATTATTAGATGATGACATGGCCAAAGGACCCATTTACAACTTATCGTAGATACCTTTCCTCTTAATGAAGCTCTCAAGAGGTAGACAGATACATATGGGACATTGCAAAGAGCAGATTCAGAAGTTCATGAATTTATTATATATATACATATACGTATATATTTTTTATCCTCCTCCCAAAACAAACACCACTTCTGTCAGCTTAACAGCACACTTTCCGAGGCTGTTGGGCATACTAACCTCAAAACACCAAGTTTTTAGGGTTGCTACTGAAAATAATTTCGCCCTTCCTAATTTGGTCTAAACTCTTTCAGGTCAGGGATCTAAAATACGTATAGGATTGGGGAAAGACATTAAGTTTTAGCCTTTTGGTACAGGCTAACCTTGATCATTCATGCCTTGTTTTTGGCATAAATCTCCAGTCATTTAATTCAGACCTCATCTCCCCATATCTTCCTAAATAGATTATTTATCTTCTAGAAACTGAGCCTGAAATGACTCATTCTTTCAAACAAATAATATCCAACTTTTTGTGCAAGTTGCCAGTTTATAAATATATTATGATTTTCATTTAACCGTAGCAAAATACTCAGCATTTGTAGAGTGCTTTCTACGTATCAGGTAGTCTATATGGTATTCATGAATTCCTTTAATTATCCCAGGATTCTGTAAGGTACATGCTATCATTATACTTATTTTTACAGAGTAAGTCTAGGCAGAGGATATTTATATTACTTGCTCAAGATTGCACAACTAATAAATTGAAGAGCTGGGATTCAAAGACAGTGTGGCTGTAACTGCTAAGCTATATTATACTTCAGATAGAGAACGTGTATGTCTAGAATGCATAGAAACATTCTAAAAAGTTTAGGCTCCAATTTAAGAACCATTTATAGTTTCTTAAAATTACAAGCTGATTGGAAACTTTATTTCATTATATCAATGCTCATTTATTTAGCATCCATGATACAGCCTAGCAAAAGAGGATATGGTAATACATAATGATAATACAGAGTCCTTATTCTTGAGTCTTCCATAATCTATATGGGGAGACAAAACTGACACATGGAATATTCAGAGAGCAATGAAAGTGTGTAGTTAAATGCTAAGTCATGTGGTGTATTAAATTGTATATTAGAAGGGCGTGAAGAAGAAGGAGAATGCAGAGGGTCAGTGTGGTCTGGGAAAGACTCACAGAGGATGTTAAATGATAGAGGGAAGCTGGAGGAAGAGAGGGGATAGGAGGTCACACTTGCTAAGAAGAACAAGATGAAGATGAATGGAAGCTCAGAGAGGGGAATGAGCATGGTATGATGGTTTCTATTCTTCATTCCTCTCTCCCTCTCCTTCTGTGTTTCTCTCTCTGTATACACACATTCATACGTATACACATGCATACATACATGCTTGTGGTTGTATATGAGTATATATATAGGTTTATATACATAGATTTACTTCCAGATAATATTTATCTCACACCAGTATTAAAATGTTTCTGATAAACTCAGAAAGATGATGGGTTGCTGGGAGATGACAATTTGTAATCTTTAAATCTGCAATGGCTAACCTATAAAATGAGAGGGTCTGAGAGAGAAATGAGTCCAAATACCCTTGGAGTTTATCCCGAAAAACCATCCTCCTTTCAGAAATCAAGGACAGGTCACTACTTAACATCAAGATGATATTTTCATTTAAAAAGAGCTCCTTATATGGGAAAATTGATTATTTTTCGATTGACACCATTCTTCGCTCTTACTTGTACACATTTTTGGTCTATCACTGCTGTGAGCAATAGAGAGAAAATTGCTCTGCAATGTTATCCCTCTGTGTTCAACAATAAAATCCAAGAAAAATAAAATATTCCCCCAGTACAGTGAGTTAGTGACTGAGATGAAAATTTTCAGTTTTATGGGTTGAAGTAGAGTTGTGAATCATGGGTCCTGTTACCAAAAAAAGCTAGGGTTTCTAAGACCAGGAGAAGGAATTATTACATAAAATTCTCACTGTCCTCTGCTGCCTCGATTATGTCAAAACAAACAGAGACCAAAATTTGGTTTTTAAAAAAATCTTGAGATGTAATAAATTTCATTTGATTTGTCATAGGACTTTTACAACTGGTAAAAATGTATTCCTTTAACTGAAAACTATTGTAATCCACAGACTAGGATTTAAAAGCTATCTTTTCTCATGTCAATTGTGTATGATAGTCTTTTCTATTATTGTATCTTTAACAACCCTCTGTGAGTACTTTGTGGAGGAATAGCCATATCTGTATTCTACAGATGTACTCAACTGGTCCAATTCTACTTGGGCACTATCAAATCTGCGAGTTCACTGATGTGGTGGAAGGAGGTAGCAAAATTGATTGTCTCCTCTTTTCTTTTACAAAACCCATCATGAACTTATAGGTATTATAAAAGCCATCAGTAGTAGTATTGTTTCTGATTCTACCACCAGGAGGTGTATCTGTATGGGAGACTTTGTGTCTGGGTATGTAACTAAGATTTTTTCTTGGAGTAATCACACATACTGTAGATTTCTAGAGTCATTTTTTCCTCTAGTATTAAAGCAAAACGTTTATTGATTCCTCTTCTCGCACATTGTTGGAAACCTAGCATATTGTCCAGCAGCTAAATTGATTTCTGTTGGGGTTGGTTGGTGTGGGAGAGGCCACTTACACTTTTCCTGATGACTTCTGACTTCCAGTTGTTGCTGTATTGAATTTTAAGTCTCTTCTCAGTCTTTCACTTCCTATCTGTAAGGCCCCTTTTCTGCACTATTTCACTCTGCTTTACACTGAATCTCTCTATGATCAGAGTACCTCTGAGTCTAGTCTATGTGTATAGCAGATTTTCATGAAGAACTTTGGGGCCTAAAGGATAGTTATATAAAATATGCAGAATATTTGATATAACCTAACCTTCAATGTTAGATAGGCTTGTTCTTAAACTTGATCATTCCCATTGCAGCTAATTTTCACTGGTTATATATTTGACTTTGGCTGCAGTCTACTGTCATGTAGCTGGGCTCCCTCTCTTCCTTCAACTGCTTCCCTTCTCTCTTCAGCTTGCTAATCTTTAACCTCGAAATTTCTGTTCACTTCTTCTGTAGAATAGTTTACCTATATCTTCAAGCAGAAGAATATTACCAAGAACGGCTACACTAGGCTCTGCTCTGAAGGCCTTATCTTCATCACCAAAACATTCCTTGGTATGATTTCTGTGGTCAACTCATAGGCTAAGGATGTTTTTCTAAAGAGTGATATGTGCTGAAAATATTACAGAAGAAATGATATTTCTATGGCTTATTTCAAAATAATCCGGGGGGAGAGGAGAGGATACAAGTAGAGATGAAACAATAGTGACCATGGGTTATTGTGTCAATATTGTTGTGTTGTGTCAAAACTGATATGTCTGTTGAAGTTGGGTGAGTGCCTGACATTCCATTATATTATTCACTCTACTTTCGTATATGTTTAAAATAATCTGTAATAAAAGCTAAAATATTTTGCTACTGGATATATACTATATATAATTAATTAATATATACTGTAATATATGCTATATATTTTATAATTAACAACTATATATATAATTTGTATAGGCCTATCTAAGAGATTAATAGACTAAAAATTTGAGAGTAAAGGCAAATGACAAACTTAAGGCACAAACTTATAGGCACACCAGAGATATTTTAAGAAGGAGACATGCAGTAATAAGTGTATTAGTTATTTTTCAGTGCCCCCCAAATTGTAACAAAATGTAATGGCTAAAACAACAGATATTTATTATCCCAAAGTCCTGTGGGTCAGGAAGCTGGGCACAGCGTAGGTGGGTGTCTCTGGATCAAGATCATTCACAAGGGTGCAATCAAGTTGTTGACTGGGGTTTAAATCATCTCATGGCTTGACTAGGCAAGTATCTGCTTACAAACTCATGTATGTAGTTCTTAGCAGATCTCAGATCCTCACTGGCTGTTGGTCAGAGACATCAGTTCCTTGCCCACCTATTCTCTCCACTGGGTAGCTCCAAAACATGGCAGTGTTTTTCTTTAGAGACAGATTGAGGGAGCAAACTTTGCAATTAGTTTCAGATGACATGCCATTGCTTCTGCTATATTATATTTGTTAGAAGCATGTCAATAAGTCCAGCCGGCATTGGAGAAGATTACATAAAGGTGAGAATACCAAGAGGTGTGGATCATAGAGGGTCATAAGAGAGGCCTTCTACAGTCTGCACGTTAGGCTCCAATAATTCACATTCTTTCCACATTCAAAATACATTCACTCTCTTCCAAGGTCCCCAAAGTCTCATTCCATTATAGCATCATATCAAAATTCAGAATCTGACCATCTAAATCAGGTCCAGGTATGGATGAAGCTTCTCGGCATAGTTCCTCAAATACAGCTGTTTGTGCGGAGTTTCTCGCAATGCACAGACCTGTGAAACTAAAGAGCCAGATTATCTGCTCCTCACACACTCAACATCCAATGGTAGAACAGTCGTAAGAGAACTGTCATAAGCATTCCTTGTCAGAAAAGGGGGGAAATGGGAGCCAAAAAGGAGACTTTGGTGCATGGCAATTCTGAACTCTAACTGGGAAAATTTTGGAAATTTCTTGTTCAGGTCCAGCAATCATTCTCAGTGGCTTTTGGCTTTGCCTTCTGGGCTTGCATTAGTCAGCTCAGGCTGCCATAACAAAATCACAGGCTGGGTGGCTTAAACAACAGAATTTATTTTCTCACAATTCTGGGGGCCAGAAGTCCAGTATCAAGGTGCCAGCAGTGTTGGTGTCTGGTGAGACCTCTCTTCCTGGTTTGCAGATGGCCGCCTTCTTGCTGATTCCTCACAAGGCCTTTCCTCTGTGTGCGTGCAGTGAGAGAGAGATCTGGTGTTCCTTCCTCTTCTTAGAAAGATGCCAGTTCTATCCAATTAGGGTTCTACCTTTATGACCCCATTTAACCTTAATTTCCTCCTTAAAGGCCTTATAACCAAATATAGTCACACTGAGGTCCTCAACATATGAATTTGGGGGGACACAGTTCAGTCCATAACAGGGTTCTTTGTGCTGCCTGCTGAGTCATCTTCCTTTTTCATGAAGACATCCCTTTGCTGATAAGTAGTTTTCCCCACCTACTTTCTGACATTTAAGGGGATCTAACTGCCTCTTTGCACTTTTGTACTGTCCCTGTCCTCTTCAACCCAACGTGGCAGTGGCACATCCTTAATCTCAAAGGGCCTTTTGTATGGCTGAATAGTTCTCTGAGGCACCACCTTTGATCTGTCTGAGGTCTTAACAAAAAAATTTGCAGTCACACCCTTGGCTTCATCTCTAGACCAAGGATGCAATAACATGTCTTTGGTATTTTTGCCAAAAGTTCACAATTGAACTTAATCATGAGGAAACAATGGACAAACCCAAATTGAGAGACATGCTACAAAACAACTAGCCAATACTCTTCAAAAAAGACAAGGTCATGAAAGACAAAGAAAGTCTGAGGAAACATCTCAGATTAAAGGAGACAAAAGAGATGTGACAACTAAATACAACATGGGATCCTGGATTTGATTCTAGTCCAGAAAATGGACATTAGGGGAAATGGAACTAGTATGTTTATTTTATTTCTCAAGCAATGAAGAATATTTAGCTACAGGAGCATTTCTCAACAGCAGCATTATTGATACTTTGGGTCAGATTATTCTGAACCCTGGTCTTATGAAGGATAGGTGGGTAGGGAAAGCCAAAGGGGAGAATAAAGTCATCGACAGTTGAGGGCCCCTGAAGATGAATTTAGCAGGCTTGCATTTCAAGGGCATGGACCAAAGTTCAAAAATATAACGCTATTTTCTATAATCAAAATTCATTCTCTGACTTCGAACTTTCTGTTTTTTTCATACACACAAACATAATCATAACTTATGCTAGGTAAACACAGTGCAGGTTGGAAATTTCTCAGGCAATCCTAGCGCATAATCCAAGCACATTCTGGATGAAACTTCCTCTTTGATTTTTCTCCCTTCTTCTCTCCCTGGATTTGAGTCTAAGTTGGAGGAATGTGGTAGGTGGACAAGGAAACTTGCTCAAAAGTCATGCAGTATTGTTGGGAAGGAAGCTATTTGCTTCTCAGTTTCAATCCTCTGCAGATATCCTTTGAGCTGTAACTCATCTGCTTTGATTTTCAGGCACGCCTTATGTTTTACTACCTGCCAAAATGCACAATTTTATAGTCAGAATTTGGTCATCAACCTCTGCCCAGGGTTTATCTACTTAGAAGTTTATGACATTGCCGCGGTCTCCGGTTGTCACCCTGCATTTTCCTTGACCCAGTCGCTGGGCTTCTTTTGGTCTTCCTTTCCACGTCCTAGTTCTTCTCCCCATCTTGGTATCCAGGGTTCAGGGATGCTCAGAGGCTCTCACTTTGTCTCTGACCCATCCCTGCTCTATTATATGCAAACTCTGTTCTCATGAAGGACACTGGCTTGGTGGCTAACTCCTTGAGTTCAGACTGGACCAGTGAGGCACTCATCCATAGCGTTCTACCCTTTTCCATCGCAGTGGTGCCAGGGACTTCTCTATGCAGGTTGCCTTTCATTGAGCCTCACCCAGGATCCAAGAAATATGTCCCTTTTGTTATCAGAAGCCAAAATTTAAATGACAATTCTTCTGTATTCTTCCCTATTTTCAGGCATGGGGTAAGCGATGAGGAGTGGCAAGGGCAGGGCACAAGGACGGAGCCTATATGTCCTTGATTCTCTTCCAAATTTGCTCCCTTTTCCTACACAGTGCAATTGGCTTTTCTGGTTTGGGGGCAGGGGTAGGAGCATGGATGTTCATCAGATTTCTTCTCTTTTCAAAGCTTTTTGGTCATACATCATACCTACATCAATGCTTTTGAATTTAAGAGCCAAGAATTTGGAATCTTTGCTCTCCAGCCCTGTAAGTGAACTAGTCTAGGTAAATGGCAGCCTCATATCTCAACACTCACTATGGAATGTGCACAGGAGGAAAGAACAAATTGATATCTCAAACTATTTCCCTGAGAAGTGAATGTTGTGCAGGTTTAACGTGGCTTCTAATAGAAATCTTTCTCTCCAATCAAACTCCTGTTAACAATAGCTTGTAGGGTACACTAAAAAGGATGCCAGCATCCCACACCCTCTTCTGATAAAGCACCCCTCTTTGGGCCAGTATTCTGAATTCATTCAAGATGTGTACATTCCCCTCTCTGTTGCCAGGTTCCTGTTATCTCATAGGCTGGGCATGCCCACTCCTTTCCCCCATTTTCCTGAATCTTATCCATAAGGCATAAGGTCAATTTCAACTGCCTCATGACATCTTTCCCAATCTTTCTTTTCTAACTAGCTAAGACTTTATTCCTTCTGTTTTGAATTATTTAGTATTTGTTTATTGATGGTTATTTACATTTTTTCCTTTACGCTTACATGTAGTGATCATGCCATGTATTCCGTTTATATACTGTGAAGTGTCTAGCATGGAACTGACATAGAGCAGATGTTAAATATTGATTCATTGTTCTACATTGGTTTAAAAAGAAATATGAAAGTCTAAGCACTCCTGTGGATTATTTTCTAAGTTTTGACAACAGTTTGATTCTGTTTCCTGGAGACGTAAAAGGCTTCTGAAAAACAAAAATGAATAAACCTAATTTTCTAAATTTTTACCATATGATTTACAATGAAATGATGATCATAGATGTGACAAGCTTTTAAAATTGCCAATTAAATAGTCTGGTTTGCTTCTGTGTATTTGTCATTACTGTTTTCCAGCATGTTATGCTGTTTTCAGAGTCAGTTGTCTTTGCCATTTTAAGGTTCTCTCTACAAGGGATGAGTGTAAAATTATGTTTACTAAAGCAAAGAAATGTCAGTAAAGCATGAATACAGAAATTAGAGGAACAATTAGATATATGATTAATAGCAACAGTAATAATTTCCTAGAATGTCTTTGTTTTTTTCTTTATTTTTTGAGGAAGATTGGCCCTGAGCTAACATCCATGCCCATCTTCCTCTACCTTATATGTGGGATGCCCACCACGGCATGGTTTGCCAAGCTGTGTGTAGGTGTGCACCCGGGATCCAAATCAGCAAACCCCTGGCTGCCAAAGCAGAACCTGCGAACTTAACCGCTGCACCACCGGGCCAGCCCCAGAATGTCTTTCTTCTGGTGAAGATAAATGTGCTAAAAATTCCATTGGATAAATCAAAATCATGTTCAATTATAAAAAGAATCATATAATTATATTATTCTATTATTATTTTTATCTTACAATAAGAACTTGATTTTGTCAATGTCCCATTTGTCTATTCATTCACTCAACAAATTATTATCAACCACTTACTACTTGCTAGATGTTGATGTTACAATGGTCTTTGCCCTTACAGAACTTACAAATTTTGGTTTCTATTTCAATTGAGTGATTTAATTTTCTATATAAGAAAGCACTATAATCAAAACACAAAATTTTTCAGGCATCTTGTAGCCACCCTAAATGATTCCATTTTTGTAAACACTTTATAAAAAAATCATTTTTAAGAAAATAATTTTAAAAAATTATTTCATGAGCACACTTAAAAGAGCAATAGACTTTTCTAAATATATGATTATTTTTTATTTTTATTTTGAATATGTATTTGCTTGTCACTTCTGGCTGGGAAGACACATGTGATTTGTGTTGAAAGGAGTAGTCCAATGACTTATACTTTTTAAAGGTAATTGCCCTCATGGAAGACTCTAGAAAAGAAAAATGATGCTCAGAAATACTCTTGCTTGAACCAAGAGTTACATTTTAATATCAGCACTTGGAAGATAAACACTACCAGCCCCCAAGGGAGGTGGTGTTCACTGGATATCCTACAACTTCACTGTGGGAGGACAGAGAAACTACTCAGCTGTTGACAAGCAGAGGCAAGTAAACATTTATGCCAGAATTGTACACACTTACCATCATAACATCACCCTTACTCCTCCATTCTGGTAGATAAATAGACATTTTAGATTCTTCCCAGGAATATGGCATTTGTAGGATATTATTTTACTTTAAATAGTTTTCAGTAGGATGTGAAAGAGGATCTCCATACAGACAAATAAACCAGATATCTAATAAGTCTTTGGATAATTTAACAGAGCCCCATCCAACATTCTTTGTGGCCAGAGACTGTCATTTGATGAGGCTAGAATATCACCAGCATCTCCGTTCTTGTCAGCATGCTCTGCTCTGCTAATATCTGGTGTACAGCGGTGCTCTGCTGACCTGGGAAAATATTACTAAATATTAGGAATGACTCGATATCCTAGATTGGTTGATTGATTGATTGAGGTAACATTGGTTTCCTAGATTTATTTTGACAAATGAAATATAGCCCTAGAGGGAAGAATGGACCTTTTGTGGTTTCATCTTCCCGGCTGATACTGAAAGCACAGTGCACAGAATCCCAATTATAGTGTCCCCCCCATCCTTGATTTTGCTTTCTGCAGTTTGAGTTATCCGTGGTCAACCATCGTCTGGGAGCACATGATATCCTCTTTCTGACAAATCACCAGAAGTTCAGTAGTAGCCAATTGTCACAATGCCTCCGTCATTCACCTCACTTCATCTCATTACATAAGCATTGTGTCATCTCACAGCATCACAAGGAGAAGCACGAGTACAGTACAATAAAATACTTTGAGAGAGAGAAGAGAGACAACATTCACGTAACTTTTACTACAATATGTTATAATTGTTCTATTTTATTGTTAATTATTGTTGTTGATCTACTCCTGTGCCTAATTTATAAATTAAACTTATTGTAGGTATGTACGTATAGGAAAAAATATAGAGAGTTCGGTACTAACCATAGTTTCAGGCATCCACTGGGGGTCTTGGAACTATCCCCTGTGGATAAGGGGATGCTACTGTACCTCTTTTCCCTTTGCTATAAATGGTACTTAAATTGCCAGTCTCCCTTCTGAAACTCAAAAGAGATCCAACAATTAAAATTTATCTTTGTTTGGAAAGTGTTAGATCCTAGCTGCTCAGCTTTTTTTCACTTCAAAGCTGAACAATGTATTTTCACACAGTGTTCTTGTTAGAGGAGATTTCTGTAAGCTTGATTCTTTGCCTTTGATTCTCTGAATACTCAGTTGGGTCTTGGTCAGGATATTTTAGTTTGTTTAGTAAAGCCCACCTTATGATTTCTTAGTGTATGTAAAGAGATCGAGTTAATTAAATCACATCCATGCGTTGCATACATCTCAATTACTTTTGAGATGTGATGTACTAATAACTGTTCCTTTTTAAAACTACATGAAATGGGCCATGACTGAGTGCTAAACCACCTGAAACATGACTAAGGGAATGAGAAAAATATGCCACTTGGAGGGGGCTAAAAGAGTAGAAGGATTCTTCTTGAATTTATAAATACTGGTTAGGCTCTTTGGTGGGAAGTATTAAAATATCAAGTTACAGGAGCCTCTATATGGCCAAGAATCTTGCCTTCACTGCAGCCTCAGCAGAACTAAGGAGAGATCCCTAGTTCACATGTGGTGATGTTCTGCATTTCTCATCTGATTTCAGTGGAACCATAGGTAGTTTTTTTCAACCAGGTCTTCTCTTTTGCCAGATATCTTAGAATGGAAGAAAACCACAGTGGAAGTCAGGGAAAAGGAGAAGTAGTTGAATAATCATTTTCCATTGTGTAAGTTACTGTAAGAGTCCCTGTTTTTATAATAAATACCACATAACATACAATGAATGGAAGAGAAATTACCAAGTATCTCAGAAGCCCATCTCAGAAAAGGTAAAATGAGAAAAAGCCTTTTGAAAACTCTCCTAATGTATTACTCAGGACTGAAAGAACTATAACTATTTTAGGCCTGTCCTTCTGACCCCATTTTCCTTGTAGAGAGCCAACAGAATTCAATAATCAAATGCTTCAAAGGATGCCTAAAGATCTGACATAATTCCAAGGCATGGTTATTGGAGTTGCTGCTGGCAGAGGCGGAAACCATAGGTGCGTCTTTCTTGGGTCTAGGTCTGACTCAAAATCAAAGGAAAACCATAAAAACATCAAGCCAAGAAGACAATTGTATGTTTGGCCTCCTGTGGAGGCAATGGTAAACCTACCATATTGTCCCAAAGCAAGTTTCTGGGTTTCTTCTATCATAAATTCTCTTCCTGAGACTCTCAGAGCAGCCCACATTCAAGGACAATGTGCCATGTAAAAACAAGATTTAATTAGGGACCCAGGAGGTGGCGAAGATTTAGTGTTATGCAATCAAATTAAATATTCTTTTGCAGCTTTTTGTTTTCTTAACAACTTAGCAAAGTTACTCAGAATATAATAAATCCAGTGGAGAATAAAACCAAGTGATTAAATCAATAGTGGCAAACTCTGTGACCTTTTCAGAGGGTACTTGGTTTTCCATTTTTGTCTGAATCCCTTCCAAGAAGAACTGACTTCAGAAATAACGTGAAAAATATTTGATCCAGTGTGAGAAATTCAGGTTTTTGTCAGAAAGAATAAAATTGCACATTTGTGTCTGAAGATTTAGTGAGTACTGTTTCTTGAGTTCTTTACCTTTAAAAGTTCTCAGTGTCCACAGTGGAACAACTGGGAAAGCACTGCAATCTAGTTTGACCTTCATTTATTAATTTTTTTAATTTACTCATGAATGAGTAGTCCCTCATCTATCCATTCACTCACTCACTTACTCACTCACTCACTCTTTTCACAAATATTTGTTGGGAACTTCTATGCCCCAGGCATCGTGTTAGGCACTAGCAATACCGTGTTGATAAGAAACAGATAGATGTTGTCCTCCAAAGCTTATTAGGCTAGTGAAGAGGAAACATACACTACCAGATGATGACTCTACTATAAACGTTTCTAAAGGAACGTGATGTTATGACAGGAGACCTCAACCCATCTGGGCACTAATGGAAGGTTTCCTTGAAGAAGCAAGGTTTAAGCTGAGATCTGAAGGATGAGTAAGAAGAGTTCACTATGTGAAGAGGAGGGAAGAGCATTCCATGCAGAGGGAACATTATATACAAAAGTCCTGGGGCAGGAGAGAGCGTGTTGTTTTGGAAAAGTTAAAGAAAAGCCAATGTGTTTGGAAGCAGCAAAAACCTTAAAAGCCATGAGCAAATCAATGGTCTGGATCTTGCTTTCTAAATATCATCTTTCACTAACAAAAACCGAAACTCCTTGGAAAAATGGTCAAATCCAGGGCTCAGGAAGGGAAAGTACAAGATGAGTCCAGGACATTTTACTGGGCTAGAAAGTAAGAGAGTGCTCAAAGAGTAGAGAGGACTTGTCAAAATAACACCGAAGCAAAGCCAGCTTTAAGAAGTTCTCTTTGACCAGATTTCTGGCAATTTGAGTATAAAAATAGATAGTGATAAAAGTACATTATAAAACATTGAATAAAACAGGAAACGATGAGTCCATCCTGATATAATCATACATGAATAAATTTAAAATTTGGTGAGGGTCCGGCCCCGTGGCTGAGTGGTTAAAGTTCCACATGCTCCACTTTGGCAGCCCAGGTTCGCAGGTTCAGATCCTGGGTGCTTACCTGCTCCACTCACCAACCACTCTGTGGAGGTGTCCCACCTACAAAAAAATAGAGGAAGATTGGCAAATATGTTAGCTCAGGGCTTACCATCCTCAAGAAAAAAAAAAAAAGGAGGAGGATTGGCAATGGGTGTTAGCTCAGGGCAAATCTCCCTCAGCAAAAACAAGACAAAACAAAAAACACTTTGGTGAGGCATGAGATGTTTACATAGTCCCAAATTACCTTCCTACAAAATGTTTGTTAATTACAAAGGGAAAAAGAATACTCTACAGTGGAGAACCTTGGCAGACACAACCGTAAGTGATCAAAGATAATACCATTAGTAATCATTAAAATTGAAATTGTATGTTGTTTTATAGTAATCAATTAGAACACGATATCATTTCTCTAATATTTCTGCCAAAGTAAACAACTATCATGACGAAAAACCAGGCCAATCTAAATTGAGGGACATTCTCCAAAATAACTGGCTTGTAATCTTCAAGTTTCAAGATGATGAAAGCCAAGGAAAGAATGAAAAATTGTTCCAAGAGGAAGAAGATTAAAGAGATGCAACCACTAAACACAATATGTAACTCCAAATTGGATCTTTGGCTATAAAGGAAATTATTTGGATACTTTGTGAAAATTGAATGGGATCTGAGAGAATAATTCATGTGAAGTTCCTTATTTTGATGGTTGTAATTTAAGTATATAGGGGAATGCCCTTGTTTATAAGAAATGCACTGGATATTGGAGGGATAATGGAGCTCCATATCAGCAATATACGCACCCAAATGGTTAAATAAAAAAAGTCTTATGTAGTATACTTTCAACTTTTCCACAAGTTCAAGATTGTTTCAAAATAAAAATTAAATAAATTAATTAAAAAAGAGAAAAAAGTCCAATATGGCTTGGCCCTCAATTCTCCTGTCTGGATAATAAGGCGGGTAGTTGAAATCCATAGGTTTTAGCTCCAGTTATACTGTAGTGTGGTAACTAGTCCCCAGGAATGCCATAGAAATGAAAAAGGATGTGTAGTAGTTTTCTGCTTCTGTGTAACAAATTATCACAAACTTGGTAGCTTAAAATAATAGATACTCAAAAATGTTGAGGGCATGAAGAATAAATGATGAGTGAATGATTAGCTACGGCAACCAAAGATTTATTTTCTTATTTTACTAATCAAAATCTGCAGTGCTGGTACCTTACTGAGTTATTCTTCCAGAATAGCTAGGTTAAGGAGAAACCTGACAGCTAATTTCCAGTTCCTTTTTGATTGATGATATTTGTGTGTATATAGAATCGCAGGGGATTTTTTTTAAGTAAGAATAATTTACCAAGAAGACTTGGGACATATTCATCTATCAATAGAAGCAGCTAATACATTCAGAATGAAGAGATATTATGATCCTATGTTGTTTCAACTAATATATATTATGATGAAAGCTTAAATCTCCTATACTCTAGACTCCCATATAAGGGTATAGGAGGAAATTGTATTGAAGTTAATTTTGTAAATAGTTATATCGCTTTTTGTCATTATAAAATGTGAATATTCTCAAAGTAAAAAAATTGAAAAATACTGAAGAGTATGAAAAAGAAAATAAAGGTCATCCATAATCCCACAACTCAAAGATTATAACTATTAATATTTTAATAGATATCCTTACAGATTTTCAGATCTGTAATCATGGGCAACAACACACAGCACGTACATATACAGTTCTACGTAGATAATTCTATATAGAGTTTTTATAGTGTCTTTTTTGTTTAAAAATATACCATAGACATAGTTCCATGATTATCAATATACATATGAACCATCATTTTTTAACAGCTGCAATATATTTTATTATGTGGTTACAATAACACATTTTATTTAGTCAGTCTTTCTTGATGGACTTTTAAATCATTCCAATTTTTCCAGAAGTATACATATCACTGCAATAAGCACCAGGATACATAAATCTTTGTACTTTGGTTTAATTATTTCTGTAAAATAAGTACCTAAAAGTACCACTGATAAATCAAAAGGTATGCAAATCTTGATGTTACTAGACTGTCCTCGGAAATGTTTGACTCCACAAGCAGATTATAAAGTATTTGTTTGCTCTTACTAACATTGGGTTTAGCAATTAAGTATGTAATCTTTTCCAATTTGACAGCTAAAAATAACATGTTGTTTGAATTTGCATTTCTTTTTTATATAATTTAAAAAATATTTTAAGATGAGGTTGTTAAAATGGCTCTGAGGCATTATTTTCTCTTATTATTTTGTTAGCATATTTTCTACCTCTTGCAAATATTTGTCATTATCTAAATAATTTTCAAAATGCATTAGTGTGGTAGGCAGCCTCTAGGATGGTCCCCAATGATCCTAGCCACCTGGTATTCAGTCTTCTGAAATCCCCTCCTCTTGAGTGTGAGCTGGTCTTGTGACTCCCTTCTTTGTACTGCCAACAGAATATGGTGAAGGGGGTGGGATGTCACTTCTGTGATTATTAGGTTGTAAAACATCCTGACTTTCATCTTGTGAGCAGATTCCCTCTACTGCCCTCTTGGCAACATGCTTTGATGAAGCAAGCTGCCATGTTGGAAAGGCCCAACTAACAAGGCGTCAAGGTAGGCTCTGGCCAAGAGCCAGCAGGGAATTGATGATGCTCTCAGTCTAACAGCCCATGAGGAAGAGAATCCTACCAACAACCATGCCAGCTTTGGAGTGGATCTTCTCACAGCTGTGTCTTCAGGGAAGACCCTAGGCCTGGCTGACACCTTGATTACAGCCATACCTGTACCCATGCTATTGTACTGTACTGTCTCACAATGAGACTCCCTCTATGGCATATTCTATCTCCAAAGGTTACAATGTAGAATTACCAATGTAGAGAAATACGACCGTAGCATATTGTATCTTACAGTATAGAGGTCAAATATTTATTTTGAAATCCTTGTATAAATGAGTTATCATATTATATATGGCAATATGGGGATTTCAGAATAACCAAAAGGAAATTTGGTTTCAGGTTAGTTTGCTTTTGACAAAGAAAGTTGATGACAGCTCTTATATTTGTGCTTGTTATTTTTGTTAAAGAACTTATTGGATACCCACTCAACATGTTACTTTCAACTAGCACTGGAATTTTTAAGGACTTTCCTTTGCTTTGATTTCACAACAAAGATTGGAAATTCTATACCAATGTATTTGCAGGTACTTGTATTTATATAGATTTGAGCATCTACTTATATATGTCCACACTTGTCTAGATTGTGTGAAAGATAAACATCATACTTCTTGATCCCAGGATGCATAATGCCCCTGGGAAATGCTCCTTTGGGAGTGCTGGCTATTGTATAAAGGCACACCCATGCTGCCTCCAGAGGATTTGAAGGCCCCTGTTTCCTCCTTCAGAATAACAGTACTTGTTGCTCAGCATTTCTGTGGGGGAAAGTGTTTAAAAGCTTAAAGTGTTTTAGCAATGTAAGGAATTTATCTATGAATGTCTCATTTGGTCCTCTGCATATGAGGCACAGTAAGGGATTTAGAAATTGTAATTTAGGAGGAAACGAGAAAGCCTCTCTTCCCTTTCCACGTTGCCTCCTTGACTCCTGCCTTCACCACATTAAATGTCATGTCAAGAGATTCCTTTGGGAAGGGGGAGGGTAACCTTATTTTCTTCTACTCATTTAAATATCTATTATTATGAGAGTTAGAGGAAAAATTTGATAACACCTTCTAGGGCTTTATTCATACATTACTTAAGTGTAAGGCACCATGTTTTCACAAAATGATGAATTCAGCAGTGAACCAAACAAGTTTATGTTTTTATCTATCAAATATTTTTTTCTCATACAAAGGAAGGTGACAACACAAGAATTTGAAAGGTGAAAGTTAAGAGTAGACTGAAGTGGGCCGGAGGAAGAGCCCAGAATGGAGAGAGGGAGGGAGAAGGGGAAACATAGCACCTGATTTGCAATTTTACCCTGATCAAGCCACGTTAGAGCGCCCACTACCTATTCTGTTTTAAGCAAAGCAGAGTAGTTGCTTCCCCTTCTCTCCAAAATCAGATTCCTTCTTCCTATTACCAACTTTTGCCATCTTATTTTGATTAGTTAAAAGAAGTCCAAAAATCTGTGCTAAAGGCAAAAGAATTCCAAGCCTTGACGATTCAAAAGAAATAAAATTTATGATGCCTCTAACGGAAGAGTTGAGAGATTATTCTACTCCCAGACATGAGCCACAAGTGCTAAAGGAAAGACTGTTGTCAGTGGAAAGTTCAACAGGATATACATCTCAGTAGGAAGATGGGGATGGATCCATGAGGAGTAGCTCCAGTCTTCATTCACAGAGCACTTAAGTAGTAAGGCAATAATTCAACACAAGAGAAATGCCTTCCAAGATTTTCCCTGAGGAGTGATTAATACCTAAGAAGGGACAACTCAGGGTTTCACTTCTATCTTCTCCATTTGATGACTTTGAGAATGACCAGATATGCCATGTGGTATGATGGAGAGAGAAGACGTAATTTGGAACCAGAACGCTTGGATTACATCCAGTACTTCTACTTATGTAAGCAAGTCAAGTCTCTTTAAACCTCAGTTTCCTCATTAGTAACAATCTCTCCAGGTTGTTTTGAAATCTATTGAGATAAAAAGATTGAAATATACTCTACAATTTTGCTTGTGGTTTTTACTGCTACATGTGCGTATAAATTCCAGAACATTCCAAGAGAAACAGCATGATTTAGTTGTGCAAACACAGATGCTGTGATGGAAATCTAGCTCTGCCACTCGTAAGAAGCATGAAGGATTTGAATGTTCCTTCCATTCCTTTAGGATACATCCGAAGATGTGCCTGGCACAGAGGATCCCTGGGAAGTTTTTCCAGTTGATATGAAAAAAAATCTTTGAGGTTCGTTATGTAAAATTTTAAAATGTAAAGTATTCAACTAAAACAATCTTTTCTAAAAGTATGTTTTCTTTAATTCTACCATGCACACACACAAAAAAGTCTGGCCAGTTGTTTATATAAATGACAACCCCTTTTGATGACATGAGTTTTAAGAGAAATCAACCCTTGGATTAAGCTGCCATGCCTTTTGCATTCAACATAAAGTGAATAAAAAAAAGGTGAAGTTTGAGGTTATAGTAACTAATGTTTGTTCTTGAAAAGATGTGAAGCAGTGGGACAGGAGTGAAGGGGAATCGCATCCACGTCTCCAGTTTCCAGAAGTACATACTGTGATTGTTAGGCCTCTGCTTATATACTCACTGGATGAATGTGAACACTCTACTTCATGACCTACAGTCTCCATGATAATATTGTGAGTGGTCGTAGGTTGTAGGAAATGCATTATAACGTAGTGGTGAAGAGTATGGATTTTAGCTCCAAAAAGACACATTTAAATTTCAGGCCTTCTAGCTGCTAGCTGTGAGATCTTGGGTAAATTATTTAACTTCTGCAAGTCTTGGTTTCTTCATATGCGAAGGGGCAATAATCATAATGAATGTCATCAATGAAATAGTATAAATAGAACTAAGTGTGGTACATTGTAAGATCTCAATAAATGGTAATTCTGCTTCTATGGCCATTTTCCATGCACTCTTACATTATGTATAAAAATAGAGTTGTTGTAACATATTTTAATGATATTCCCAAGGTTCTGAGTCCATTCATCCTCATAATCAACACACATATATATTTTTCATTTTATAGCAGCATTTTTCTCCTAGGTGGGTATACTTTCTTTTGCAAAAGAAACTAAATCAATAATTTGTAAATCAAATTATATTTGATAATGAGGGGTGGGCATTACATTAAAGAAACATAATTTTTAAACTTGGTTGAAATACATAGTCCTTTGAAAATCTAAAGATAGCTAGGTATCCTCTTTGTGGCCAAATGCACAAATCCTTACATGCACTAAGCTTTGTGTATAATTAAAGGGGCACATGGATTTCCCCTAAAGAAGCTGAGATTTTCAATGAAGTGAATAAACATTCAATATAGCAAATAAACCAATCCTTAATTTATCCATTGTATAACTCAAATTTTTATACAGTGACTTTTAATGAAGTACCTTATAAGACTATTGATGTTTAATGTGGTCTGAAACATAGTCACATGCCACCGTGCTTGCTAGATAGAATTATTTTTAACCCAGGCTTAGTAACTATGCTGTACCTAGCAGTTTTGTAGCCAGTGAACAGTCACTGGTCTATCATTAACATTAGTGTCAGGGGGTTATATCGAATCAACAATCTAATTACTACTTTTATGCCTTTTCTGTACCAAAGAACTAGCAAACACAGTGATCTTTTTTTCCAGAACAGTTCTTTTTAACTTTATATTTTCAATAAGAATCTTTTAGAAATTTTTGTAAAGTACCTATTTTCCTAGCCTATCAATACCTCATGGGAATAGTTGAACATTTGAATCTTAAAATCAATCAGTAAGGTGACAAATTTACCACTAAATACTTGGCTTCACTCCTGCACTCAATACCATATTAAAGTTAATGTGATATAGTGTTTCAATATTTGAAAATAACAAATGGTTAATAGACTCTAACGACTTCTCTGCCAGCAAAATTTGATATTTCGGCTAATAAAAACAAATCACAATAACACCTTCTGAATATAAGGTTTAAAGACAAGTTTTGAGATGTATGAAAAATCTTGAGGAAATATAGTTTAGCTATCAGGCAACCTTTAAAATTTCATTTCTGAGGTTGCAAATTAACTGGGGAAATAATTTGCTTTAAGGAGAGGTTATCAACTTAGGATAACCTACATTATCATTGCATTCGGGATTTTGATCTCATCTACAGCTCCAAACTTCAACCAACGGAGTCTGATTGTTCGCCTCATTTTTTTTTTCCCATGAGCTGTGGGATTTTGATAATCCATGAAACCTCAATGTGAGATTTGTGGTTTTTTTTTTTTAATGTCATGAGGTAAATCAGGACGCAAATGAAAGCAGTTCCCATAATAGTGAGAAACAATCTCCGCTGGCAGGAGTTTTGTTTGGTTGCTGATCTGTTGCATCTGCCATGTGTGAAATGACAGAAGGATCATTCAGGAAATTCAATATGCCCACAGAGAGAAGCCAAACACGACAGCTTATTTTGGGAACCATTCTATCGTGAGGACACATTTGTTCTTGGAGCAGCCTCGGAAAGCCTCCCTATTATTGAAGTGTGTCTTGATTAAAGGGACCGCTGCTGTCCGCTGCAGAGAGAATGGCTTTCTCTTGATAAAGTTGTCTTATTATTGTCAAGGTTTGTCCTATTTCAAGGAAGATATTTTATTCTTAAATATTTGTTTATTGCCTGTTTTCAGCAGCACGCTTTGAAAGACGGTTCCTGGAAGGCTAGGAACGGTCATCTGATAAATTACAAATAGTGAACCCTTATAATAATGTATATGGCATTTATCTCTTATAAACAGGATGCTTCTAGAGAAGGAGGCATGCCAATGTAACTGGTATTTCTTCACATTTTTTATTTGTAATCTTTACCCTTGTAGGATAGTCACCAAAATTTATTTAGTAACTAAAATTTAGAAGTCAATGCAGAAGCTATTGTGTTTTTACCAGAGCATTTAGATGAAGGCAAATAATAGTATATTAATTGTAGCTAAAAATTAACAATGGCGTCTATTAAGGCACTTAGTCATGCTTCTCATCTTTCATTCTCTTGAATTATTTTCTTTCCTTTATATATAATTTCTACCTAATCTTGGGATTTACTGTTCTTGTACCTTCTTTTGCTAATTCGAGTCAAGATGGCCAAAATAATCCTTTGTAAATGATAAGTAACAAGTGTGATATATTGAAAGTGGGTGAGTGGTTCTATCTTACCAGTTTCTGGGACACTGTTGCTGAATTGCTTTCAGATTCAGCAAGCATCTCACAAACCTTCTCACAGAATAATAAAATAATAATCATCTTACAAGGACAAGCAATAATTCACCAGCTGAGATGTGTCTGGTAGATTGTCAGCATTTTTCTCCCCTGTGTGGTATAGGTTGGGTGTTCCTAATTAACGCTAAGAGCACTGACAAAACTGTTTGCCTTTTTGAACTGACCTATTTAAAATTGTTTTTTCTGGCTTTTGAACTGCCACACATTAAGTCTCTGCAAGATCAAATTTCTTCTCTTTTGCTCAGGTTAGTTAGGTTAGTTGGGAATTCTTTTCTTCCCTAAAATTAAAACTACAAATACGAGATTTCTCAATACTTTTTAGTTACTTAAGATTAACTGATTTTTGAATAATTTCCATGTACTGTCTATGAAGCAAATACTGTCCTGTGCTGAAATGGGCAGATTCTGGGAGGAATCGTGTCTCCACCCTGCTGATGGTTCGTGATGATTAATGCTTCTAGAGTGGGGAGACATTCCCTGCATCCAATGAGTACAGAAATGCTGATTGTCTTTCCCACTTGTCGTTTGCTTTCAACTCACATTCACATCAAGTTCCAAAGTGTTGTCTTCTTGGTAGAGGATAATGATGAAGATGTGACCTGCAGGTTAAAGAGGGGACTTGTCAGCCGTGTTCAGACTCTGCTACTCAGTGGCCTGGTATGAACACTTTTTTAAGGGTACTTTTATCACTTCTCTGTTCTCTCCTGTCTTTACCCCAGCTCTGAATCTTCAGACCTCTCCTTCAACGTTCTATGTACTTCAGGAAGGGTATAGAAACCTCTCAGAATCCTTGTCCATTTGTGCACAAAGCACACACACACACACGCGTGCGCACACACACACAGTGCTTAGTAGAGAGCCTGGCACAGAGTAAGTATTCAATCCAGTGAGTGAATTTAATGACTGGTTGAAAATATAAAGGAATAACTAATGAAATGAACTACATTGAAATATGGAAGAAGATTTCAGTAAATTTTCAAGCTGATCAAGATGTTTTGTTTTGGTTCTACAAGGTAAAGATGAAGGTTCATCATTCTTCCAGACAGAGAGACTAAAATGGATGTCTTTTTAAAGTTAAACAAACACATCATTAGATGTAAAAATTTCAAAATAATTTCTAAGCTATAGCTGCAAGGTGGTTGGTAATTTCATGAATGTAATAAGATTTGTGAGTACAAAGTATTTTAAATAGAAATACTACATTCTGAAAATATATATACACCACTAGGTAGTTAGTTTATTAGCTTCATAGTTGTCTAAGAAAGAGATTCTCAAATCATATTTCAGATCAAAATTTTAAGTGTTCTCCTCATCCTTTCTTTAACTTTTTGTTTTCCTTGCTGGTATATACTTCATCAAGAAAGAATAAAAATACAAAAATAGAGAAAGAGTGACCATTAGGGTTGTAACAGTAAATTAATCTTATTGACTATTTTCCTAGTCTAGATAATATGAAAAAATATGTAAAACACTTATATGACAACAACCTATATTAGTAAGATATGATCATTATTTCTATCATAAATTAATTAAATAAGAAATGCATATGTGAATTATATACAGATTACATGCAAATGTATGCCTGCATTGGATAGTGTTTGAGTTTCCCAAGCATATTTCATCCTTCCCCCCTATGTAGTAGTCATGGAATTTGAACTGAATTGCTCCCACTCCCAATTCTAAGAGTGGATTCTGATGTATCCTATCCCACTGCCACAGTGGTTGGTTTGGGGGTGGGCGCATATTTCAGATTTACGTCAATCAACATTTCCCCAGTCATAGGGATCCAGCTATTTAGGATCGCAATTAGAACAAACATAGGACTTTTGTTCTAAGGTTATAGAAGGCAACCCTCTTTATCTCTGGCCATGAACAAGGTCACAATTGCAGTCCCAATTACTGCTGGCAGTCATTCTATGCCCACGAGGAAATCAAGCCCTTGGAAGAAGACAACACTGTTGATAGAAGAATGACACGATGGAAAGATACTGTGTGCTGATAATGTCACTGATTAACCCTGAGGAAACTTTGACTTCTGGGCCTTCTAGCCACAGGAGGCAGCAATTTCCCTTGTGAGTTAACTACTATGAGTTGCCTTTTCTGTTACTTGTTACTGAAATTACCCTTCACAGTACAATATCCATCAAAACATATTCATCCAGGGGCTGGCCTGGTGGAGTAGTGGTTAAGTTTGCATGCTCCACTTCAGTGGCCCAGGGTTCACTGGATAAGATCCTGGGTGCAGACCTATGCGCTGCTTATCAAGCCATGCTGTGGCAGGCGACCCACATGTAAAGTAAAGGAAGATGCGCGGGATGTTAGGTCAGAGCCAATCTTATTCAGCAAAAAGAGGAGGATTGGCAGCAGATATTAGCTCAAGCCTAACCTTCCTCAGGAAAAAGACCCCAAAACATATTCATCCATTTGACTGTGAGCTATAAGAAAATCTTAGTGGAGAGACGGCCTTTCTAAGAAATGGCTTCTTAGGATTTCCTACTGTCATTTTGTTTTGTTTTACTATTTGGGACTAGATTCTTTATTGGGAGTATAAGAAAATTGTTAAAGAAATGAGAATATAATATTTTGATAAATTATTTTTAATTTTACAGCTAACGAATCTCTAAGAAATTTTAGTAGGGACAAAAAGGACATAGATTCTACAGAGCCTACGGTAATGATGCATTAGAAAAAGCATGAAGAATATTTAAAAATAGATGAACAGTAGAAACAACCTAAAAAAGAAATTTCTCAGTCAGTGTAGCAGCCTAACAAGTATGTCTTAGAACCATGACGGTTTTGAACTACGCCTCTCTCCAATACACTGTGATAGGCACATACATAATAACAAATGTTTTTAAACAAGTGAATGATTTACTCTCAGGAAGTGAATAACTATAAAAGAAGAGTCAGTCAATCATAGAAGAAACACAAATATGTACTCAACAAGACAGTACTAATAGTTTAAGGGAAGCAATGAATATAGGCAAAAGAATGGAGGGGGATTGTGCTGTAAGTTGAACAACTGGGTTTCCTGGGTAAAAATTAAGAATAATAAGAAAAAAATGGGTGCATGAATTAGGCTTTTACTGGTTGGAAGCAATAGGAACCAATTCTGGCTAAGAAAAGAAAAAGGGAATTAATTGGCAGTATATTGGGGCTCATGAAATCAGCAGAGGCTGCCGTTAGGGTTAGAAATGGGCAGAAACCAAGGCCATTCCAGATGCTGAGAAGCAGGACTCATAACAAAGAAAACTCACATCAGGATGTAGCCATTTAAGAGAGGTGACAAGGTGGAGGATAGTGGTGATCATTTCAGTAGAGATTATGAATGTTTGGTTGGAGAAGATTGAAGAGAGATGGAAAGAAAAGCAACTCTTTTGATGAATTTTTCGGTGAAGGGGAGCACAGAAAGACATGCGGTCAAGAGAGGTTTGTTCATCTTCTACTGCTGCCATTTGGCATGTTTCTATGATGATAGGACTGAACCCCTGACTAGAAAGCTCTTCCCTGCAAGCGTGCCTAGGCTGGTTCCCTCTCATTCTTCATGTCTCAGTTCTACATCACCTTCACCTCCTAGTTGTATATCCTTGTTTTATTTTCTCCATAGCTCTCCTCCCTGTCTGAAATTCTCTTCTGTATGTTTGATTGCCTCCACCAGCTAAACTATGAAATTAATAAAGGCAGCAACTTTGTCTTGCTTACCACTGTATCACCAGCATCTAGAAAAATGCCTGTCACATAGCAGAGCCTCAATAAATACTTGTAGGATAAATAAATAAGCAAATGGATAACTAGAACTTCAGCTATTTCTTTCATTCTTATATCATCAATTTGAGATTGAAAGTCCCAGGATCCAGTTGCTGAATAGCCAAGTTCAGATGTTATGTAGTCCTTTGTCTGGACAGAGTCTGTCCCTCCTTGGGTTATGTGGTGGGGGCTGAGAACGTGAATTTACTGTCTCTCCAAAACCTAATACGAGAGCAGAGAGACAATTCCCACAGGGAAATCAGGGTCTATTTGGGATCCCCAAATGACAAATGCTCCCAGCAGTACAGAACTGTGAAGAGGGAGAAGGAATGGCTGCTTCCTGCCATACAAAAAGCCATAAATGAAAAGTCTACATTCCCGCTCATCAATTAACAGCTTTTAATTTCATTCCCATGTTTCCTGAGGCAAGACTTTAGGACCAAGGAGTAGGTAAGTCTCTGCTCACACAGATAAACATCTCCTCCATTAAAACATGCTGGAAGCCTGGAGATAATTAGACCCACTGTGTCAAGCAATCAGCAACACAGGGAAGAGGTCACAAAAAACAATGACAAGAGAGCTGGCTAATTCTTGAGAGAAACAAAAGGAAAGTCTTTGCAATCAGTTGAAAGATGTTTTGGTTGTTGTGGTTTGTGGACTGATCTGTACTTATTTTGTGGTGTTAACTTTGGTTTTTATCTCACTTTCACTCTCACCTCTTATCCTCCGCCAGCACAGACATACCCAGACTCCCAGACACAGGCACAGTCACGTTGTGTCTATCGCAATAAAAGCATAGTGAGCTTCCCTAGGTCAACTCTGTGAGGAGTGGTCATTTTTCTCCGCAGGATTGAACCTCCCCAAGAGGAACACCTACGAGGTACTTCTGTTTGCTTTTATTTGTTTATTCTTTTCAATGTTTGGGATCTAAGTTACAAGAGCCCTTTGGAAATCCAAGACCTGCTTCATTTTCCCTTTTTCCAATAGAACATTAGTGGCTACCAGAATGAATAACCTTAATAGAATGAATAGTTTTATGAGAACTGGGACAGTATTAATTTTATTCAAGCCTAGCACCATGCCTAGTGCACAATGGGTTTTCAATAACTATTTGGTTAGTAAGTGAATAAATAATTGAAAGTGAGTGGACAGATGAAGGCCAAAGGGTTGTTTCCCAAGCGGAGACTCTAAAGACCTCCGCTGCAGCTTTCTCTCCTCGCCTCAGTCACAGCGCTTCACTGGAAATCTACCACCTCTTCTGTCTTGCTCTTTCCTCATAGCTTTGTTTCTTCTTCTACGCTCCTTTCTGGTCTTACCGATACTAACTCATCTAAGTTTGATAAGGCATCCTAATAAGCATTAGCATGAGAACACACAAAGTACATATATTCCTTAAAATTAATCATTATGTGCACATGTATGATTTCTGATTCTAAGAAAAGAGGTATTCTTAACAGGCCACAAAGTAAGTTTTCAAATTGTGCATGGTAAGCTACAAGAGCCTCAACAAGCATGCAGCGATTTTTTAGTTTAAAATACTGTTAATGGTGGAAGTGCCAATGACTTACACATATTTTTAGAAGTTTCGTTACAACATCCCTTTTTTCCAGTAGACTTAGAGGAAAAAGCTGTAGTTTTTCTTAAAATCAGTTCAAGTTTTAAAATTAAGACCACTTCAATGACTTTCACTCCTAAGTACTTTTCCTTAACCTAACCATAAAAGATCATCATGAATTTCACTATGCTCAGTCAAGAATTCTGTAGACTAATATGTCTTCAGTAAACATACTCATTTCTTCACCACCACCTTCAGAAACCCTTCCCCCACAGTAATCATTTAAGGAGGAGTAACAATGGAAAAGTCACTTTGTTTCTCAAGGACTTTTTGAAAGTCTGTTTTTGTACCAGCCATATCTCCCCGCCTCTCTTTTTGATCAGTGAGATCAAGATAAGATTGATAACCATTATAAATAATTAGTGCCTACATAGCCTTTCACCAGCCATTATTGAGATGACCTTCCTTTCATAAATTGTTATGAACCAAATAGATGCTGAACATCTGCACAGTCCTCTAAAACGTACTAAAGCATAATCCACTCTGTGGGTTTTTTAATAAGATGGGCTAAGGGAGCAGATCAGAACGCTAGAGCTGGAAGGAATGACAGAAACAGCTCAAGTGAGTCTTTTATAAATAAGAAAATGAGGGCCTAGAGAGGTGAGCTGATTTTCTGAATTCTACACAGGCTGCTAACTAGATGTGACACCGATACCCCAATCCATGTCTTTCCACATCTACCTACTTACTGGTGATTTTTTCAACCGAGAACTCCAACTTCTCAAAGTTCACAACTTTATTCATAAGGTTGTTTTACCAAGGATCTGGGTGACTTAAAGTTCTTTTGGAGGAGTAAATGCTAATTACACTCTTTAGTTGATCAGTTCCAACTATTCCCACTGCTATGGCAGTTATTTGATCTATATGCTCCATCCCTAGAAACAAATTCTGTGGTTAGAAAAATTGCTGTCACACCCACCTAATTTATTTTGGGATGGTCTGTGTGACTAGGTTTGAGTGAGCCCAGGACATGAGGGATCAGAACCCAGGAGTGATTCCGATCTATCCACTGAGGAGGTCCTACATGTACTTCCTGCCAGAGCAGGAAGTGGAGTGAATATGTGCTGACCTGGGTCCACGAATGCATCCAGGGAGAGACGTAGCAACTGGCTGGGAGAAAGTGGCTGGTGTGTTCGAATAAAGCAACAGGGAACAAGGAACAGTGGCTGCAGATGAGGGGTGACTGGGAGCAGAAGACCAGCAAATTGGGCACAATTTATTACCTCTGCAACCCTGTGTCAGGAAAGAAGCCTTAATTAGGATGCAGCCAGGTAGGGTCTTCTGTCTGGGGCCTGTGGGCCCCAGGGAGAGAATATCGTAAAAATAATTGTCTGAGACAAAAACCACTGCTTAGCCTATAAACCAATCCTTTTCTGTGTATGCATCCCTCTCAGATAAGCAGTGTAACTGTTTCCTTAGCACTGGTTTTGGAGGTAAACATGCCGTGGTTTGAGCACAAAACAGCTGCTTCTGGCCCTCTTTGAATGCGTTTTCCAGAAATGATGAATATGCGGTGATTCTTCATCTGTACTCAGGCCTGGATCTGATTTGTGAGATGTTTTGAGGGGTTACTGTGGCTTTGTTATTGAGATTTTTTTTTTAGAAAGTTAACTGTCCTTTCCACAGCCATTGTGGTTGCTTGGCAACAGGGGACAGCAGAGCAGTAACAGGGATTCTAAAACTCTAAGCGATGGGGCTAGTTGATGTCTGTCCCATGGACAGGGTACCCCAGTGGGCTTGACTTGAGATGGGAGAATGCTATAGCAAGAAATCTGTGGCCCCAGAGTCTGAAACCCCAGAGAGAGGCAGGTGAGTTCCTAGTTCCTCCTGTCCCAAAAGAATTCATGGGAATTTCTAGATAAAGTAGCCTTTGCTCGGTACTTCAAAGAAAACCTTTCTGTAAAGTCTGGGGGAAAACATCAGACAGATTTTTCATCCTTTCCTGGAGAATGACCCCTTTCTTTGAACACTACTATCTTCCAAGATTGTAGGGCAGGCCATGACACACAGTAGGTGTTCAATAAATATTTGTTGAATGAATACAATATCCCTCACTTGCTTTTCTCAAAATCACATACTCACCCCAACCATTTTACTGGCGTGGGAAGGGGGCGCTGAGCCAGCCCTTTTTCAGGACCATTCTAATGAAATGTCACCTTCACCTCTCCCTTGCCAGGAGATATACAGAAAAGAAGCTAGGCCATCCAACTCTCCCCAGATAAAAACCCAAACCAACTCTGGCTACAAATATGGAAGTACAGTTTCACCTCTATAAATGATCTATGGTTAACTGCTAGAAAATTTGCATCTTTGCACAATACTCATTTCCCTTTCAAATGTGAAAATACCTTCCATTTAGAATTTTCTTTTAAACCTTGAATGAGGGATGACCATGCCTCCTCTGCAGGAAGAGCTGGATCTTGGTGGGTGGTGTCCTGTGTGATATGTTCATGTATAACTGCAATTCTGCTTTGTTAAGCTTTAAAATGTGTTTTCATTACATGAAATGTGTGGGTCTTGTTTTCATTTACTTTTGACCTTGGGTCTAGGGTCTATGGATGATGTGGGAAATTCACAAATCCCACCAAATTTTATGTAAAATATTGTTTCTATGTGCAAAGGAGTCTATGAATCTCAAAAGATTAACAATCTTTGGGAGAAAGGAAGTTTTCTATTAAAGAAAATCAAATTTAGCAAACACTCAATTTCTTTTAATTTCCCTGAACATAGCACATAAAGAGAAAATATGTCAATGTGCTGATAATTGGAGAGGTGAACGTAATGGTACCAAATGGGAGAAAAATGCCCTGTGATTAGCAACTTCGAAATGAATAGCCCAGTGTACAAGCAGCAGGGGAGCCAAGTGGAAAGAAAGCAGGACTTTGCTTTCACTGTAGATTATCATTGGTGTTTTTGTTCTCCTGGTCTATGGAGCTGAGTGTTCTGTGCAAGAAGGGAGCAGGGCTCTGAGGCAGGAGACAGTGGAGTCCCATACTACCTCTGTTAACCTGTAGGTGGGTTCAGTTCAGCTCCCTCACTTCTAAGCAGGACCCATCTCGTCCCATGTGCCTGTTTCCCTGCTCTACTTTCCTCTCCCCTCTTCTTCTCATGTGCTTGAGACAGACCTTCTCCAAAGTTTATATAAACCAAATGGGAACTTGCTCCTATGTTGTCTAGGCAAAGGAGGGTGAGGCCTTGGATGCAATTAACTTGGGGAATAAAAAAAGCATTTTCCCAGGAAATCCTATCCTATATGAATTAGGTACAAGTAGCTGTATTTCCAAACCAATTTTACTAAAGTCATTTATTCACATGGACTAATTGGTGGCTAATTATTACTCCAATTTGACATGAAAAATGTAGGGTAAAAAGTTTGGACAACAGATAGGAAGATACTTCACTGAAAGGATGGAAATGTTTATGTGCTTGTCAAGTACTAAGAAAAAACAACTGTAAGGCTTATATGTCATGTTATAACTCCCTGCCAACAGAAATTTAAAGAATTTTTTTCAGTTTTTCCATGAATCCTGAAGTAAGAAAACCCTGGAATAAAAACAAGCTTCATAAATACATTTGTTAATTCTAATTTGTTTTCTTTCAAGGTTAATAGGCTTTCTAAAGCTTTTTTCCCCTTAATTATGGTAAAACATGACTTGTATTGTGTATGCTGAATTACTATGGTTACTCTGAGGCCATGACTCATGACCTTTAAATATTATTGTCAGGCAGCCAAAGCTCCTTCACTTTGAAATCAGTAGTTTTGTTTGAGGCATTATTAAAGGAAGGTCATTTCCAATAGTACTTTTTCATATATATTTGTGGCACATCTGAATATGCACATAAGGGTATTATATTCACACTGTTTCGTTTTGTTTGGCTTCATTCAGTGGCACAATGTTAATTCCTTGTGTGGTATGTCATTGGGCAAATAAAAAATAAATAAGGCATAGTTCTCGTCCTTTATGTGGTGTCACTGAGAAATGCAAAAACATAGGTAGACAAACAATTACTTACATCCTGAAAAGTAATAAGGGCTATGAGAGAGATGTCCAAAAACTGCTTGTAGACACAGAGGCAAGAAATACTTCTGATCGGTAGGATTAAAGAGGCCTCTGGAGGAGGCAGCATTTGAGTCATGGTGTGAAGAATGGGTAAGATTTTAACAAGCAGAAAGGAAAGCTTGAGTTTTCTAGTCAGAGGAAACAACCGAAGAAAAGGCTAAACACATACTCTGGAACTATTGGACAGTAAAGTTTGGTGAAACTATGAGTTTTCTGAGATGCATTGATAAAAGATGAAATTAATTAGAAGGTGAGAGGGGCCAGCTTACTAAGGTCTTTCAAAACCATTGGTTGTTTTGCCGAGCAACTGTGATACCCAAAAGATTGTTTTTCATTTCATGATAAAGAGGTACTGTCAAGTAGAAAGCACCAAAATACTGTTTTTAGCTGATTTAAGTATGACGTGAGAAAAGCAATTACATCTCTCAGAACACCAGTATGTCCTTCCACTCAGTGGGAATTTAATTAATTTTGTTCAAGAGTCACTGATTACTTTGTGAACATTTTTAAGTGGTTTTAGATTTTTGGAAAAGTGAGAGACATGCACAGAAATATGGAAATAATACATTCATTCGGGGGAGAGTAGGATAGAAAATAATAAAAGTACCCCTGCATTTTAAAGTAAGCCTTATTAGTTGGCAACAGTAAAATGAGACTTATTAAGATTTGAGGTTTATTAAATCATTCATTTATGCATTCATTCATTCATTCACTCAACAAGTATTTATTGACCATCCTAGCCCTCTTCAAGATGCTGAGGATAGAGTAACAAAAATAACCACAGAAAATAGTCCCTATCTTTAAGGAGTTTACATTTTCAGTAGAGAGGAGACACAATAAATATAATGAACAAGCAAATTATATAGTATGTTAGAAGGTGGTAAGTACTGCAGGGAAAAATTCAGCAAGGTGATGAGGATGGACAAGGGAGTGGGGAGTTCAATTTGAAATGAGCTGCAAAGGGTTGGCCTCCCGAGAAAGTGATATTTGAGCAAAGACAAGAAGGAAGTGGGAAAGAGCCAAGTGGACAGGTGTGGAGAAAGTTCCTGGCAGAGGAACTTAAGATGGGAGTCTATAGGAGGCTGAAGAACAAGGAGGAGGCCAGTGTGACTTTGAGGGGAAAGATTGAAAAGGAGACTGTTAGGTGAATTCAGAGAGGAAAACGTGGAGTTGTGTGGGGGAGGGTCAGCAAGGAGTGGGTTGAAGTCCCAGGTGGGTGGGAAGAGTGAATGGCAGACACCTGTAGGAGCATTTTGGCCATTACAGGGTCTTTGGCTTTTATTAAGAGTAAAACTGAATCCCTTATTGGAGGGTTTTGAGCAGAGGAATGAAATGATTTTTCTTATGGTTGATGTGTTGAAAATAGAATGTAGGAGGCAAAGACAGAGCAGAGAAGGCCATTTAGGATGTAATGCAGTAATCCAGGCAAGAGCTAATGGTAGCTTGAGGCTTGAACCAGGGCGTTAACAGTGAAGTTGATGAGAAGTGGTCAGATACTGGATATATTTTGATGGTGGAGCCAAGAATTTCCTGTTGGATAGGATACGGATTCTGAGACAAAAAGAGGAGTCAAAGTTCTAGCCTGAGTAACTAGAAGGATGATGTTATCAACTGTGGTGGGGAAGACTGCAAGTAGAGCAGATTTGAGGTAGGAATGAGAAGTCAGGTTCTGGAAATGCTGACATTGAGATATTTATTAGACGTCCTGGCGGAGATGCCAAGAAGGCAATTGAATGAATGAATCTGGAATTCAAGGGAGAAGTCTGGACTGGAGATATGTATTTGGAAGTGATCAGCATATTGATGATATTTAAAGCCATGAGGTTGGATGAGATCCCAAGGGAGTGAACGTGAATAGAGGAGAGGAAGCCTGGAACACGCAACAGTGAGAGCTCGGGAGATAAGAAAGAACCATCAAAGGAGACTGAGAAAGAGCAGCAGGTGGCACAGGAAGGAAACCTGGGACCTTAGGATGTCCTGGGAGCCAAGTGAAAGAAGTACTTCAAGGAGGGAGTGATGAATCACGTCAAAAGCTGTCAAGTAAGGGGAGTTGTGACAAATGACCACCGAATATAGTAAAGTGGAGGTCAGTGGTGAATACAGTAAGTGAGGTTTCTGTGGAGTGGTACCCGTGACAGTCTGAATGCAGCGGTTTTAACAAAAAACAAGAGGAAAGGAATTGGAAACAGTGAGAATATAGTTTTGCTATAAAGGGGATCAGAGTAATCAAGCAGAAACTAGAGTTAAGTGGATTCAAGATACAATAAATAGCAGCATGTTTGTAAACTATTGGAAATGATCCAGGAGAGAGAGAGAAATTGAGAAAGAGTGTAGGAGACAAAGAATTCCCTAAGCCTGCTGTTTCATAGGATTATATGCTTTCCGCCCTCTGTTTTTTTCTTAGTTGAAGTAAGAGATTTTGCAGGTTTTCAGAACAGATTGTACTGTTCAGACTGCTTATTCTCAAGAGAACATTGAAAGGCTATTTTATCTTCTTCAAGTAAAGTTTACGTTCCATAGTTTTGATTTCCTTTAGAAATGTTTAGAAATTGACATTTGGAGGAAACACTTTGGAAAATTTAGCTTCGACGTTACAGTGTAAAGATCCATTTAAGGTGGGGCGTGTGTGCGTGTGTGTGAGTGTATGTGCCTCTGAAATAAAATTTTGGAATTCTAAACTCTTACTTTATTTCAGCATCACGTCTGGAAGTTCGGAATCAGATACACAACAAAGTAACAAAATATCGGTAAGAAATGAAGTTTGTATGATTTATTTTTCTTTAAAAAAAAGCATTACAGTTAATGAAACTGTAACTTCCTTAATTAACACTTAAATTTTCCTCATATAGTTTCGTTTTCACATTTTGCTAGTAAAGATCTCAAAAATAAAATATAGAATATTCTTTTTCAATTAGAATGAGGTAAATGGGCCAGAGGGTCAACTAAGGGACGTTATCGGGCAGCAGGGAGGTTAGGTGTGGTGCGGTGTGGCCTTTCCCATTTTCACTTGTAACAAGCCCCACGCTGTTCTCTGTGGCCCTACAATATTATAGACATCTTGGGTTGCTTCAAACTATTTGCTCATATGTGAGGAAATCCTGGAATTCAGACATAATACAGAGTGCATAAGTTGCATTATTTGGTTTATTTAGGCCTGGATTTAAATCAGTCTATTCCAGACATTTCCATCTCATGCTCTGTCAAGTCAGCTGATGACACACTTAGCCTGACCTTTGAAGTCTTCTTTCTTACATGAACTCTGTTATGGCCCAGGACAGCTGGGTCCTTTCCACCAGAGCCTCATCTAGTCCTTCCTGAGGGCTCAGGTGATAACTGTGTGGGTTGTTGAGAAGTGTTGAACCTGGGTGATGGGTACTCGGAGGCTCATTATACTAACTCTCTACTTTTACGTAAGTTTGAGAATTACCGTTCAAAAAGAGAAAATAAGCTACCTGTACACCCTTGATTCAGTTTTAGTAAGGACCCCCTAGGCTCCACCCATAGATGATTTCTGGAACAATTCTTTCAGCTCTATTGTAGAGGCAGTATGTATAGAAGAAAGATCAAAAGACTAGAAATCAGGCCCAACTTTGCTACCTCCAAGCTGTGTGAAGATAGCCAAGTCATTTAAATTCTCTGAGCCTTATTTTTCATCCAGAGAATGAGGATGATGAAACTTTAACAGTCTACTTCAAATAAGATGTTTGGAATGTGAGAATGCTTGGTAAAGTACCTACAAATGTACAGAAGGATAGTTATCTGGAAGCTATGGCATTCAAATGGGCTTCCCTGTGGGCCAGGGCACTTTGCTATTTAATTTCTTTACTTCTTTCCGGGTTCAACAGTTCTGCTCTACCACTCTGGTCCCAGCCCAGCATCGCCAGCTAAGAACAATTGATCTAGTGAGGTGCATAATCAGAACCTCACTTCTGCACAACTATCTGTGTTCGTAAACTGTTAACGTCTCCTTTCTAAGTATAGTTGATTTAATCTGGCCCCAGACCAACTGGACAGCTCTCCCAAAACATAATGTGTGTCAGGGGGAGGGTTTTCATTGAAGAAATGTAAGTCAAAGGGAAACCAAATTAGATTAGTAGAATATGACTTTAATTAAAAGTTTGTTTTTTAACCATAGTGATAGTTTACTATCAGCTAGGAAAAGAAAACCTAATAATGAGTTTTTACTTTATATAGTGGAGCTATTTACAGTTCTGTTGCCCAAAGAAAGAATACTGCTCACCAGCACTATATGAAAACATTTTTTCTCTGGTTGGTTGGAACCCTTGGGTTAGCGGTTAAATTGGAATTTTGGAAACGGGAGGCTTCAGCTCAGCAATCGCTGTGAACTGCCTTTTCCTCTAACAATGCTAATCAGCACCCTAGAGGTAACCCTCTCATTGGAAGCAGAGACACTGAAAAGGACAAGGTGCCAATTACCACATTTAAGATTTCTGCCTAGGGCTTCCAATTAGCTTCCTGCAGTTCAGAATCTATGTTCTTTCAATTTACATTTAACATAGTTGGGAGCCCTGGGGCTTAAAGTAGCTGGGTCTGCTTTAGTTACTGTATTTTTACATTGCTGGAAGAATACATTCAGCTGGAGGAGGTTAGGATTAGAGACCTCAAGGCCGTAGGTTATCCACAATTAGTACTGCATCCTTTTCACCACACAATCCCTTTTAAATCCTGAAAGTTGTGGAATGATCACTCAGCAGAACCGATTCTGCTATGGACATGAGGAACCAAATTGCAGGCGGATCTCAGAGGCCCCTTTTAAATAGTTCTGGCTAGCTTCGGTAGAGAAGATTGAGATGAAGGATGAAATCTTTTCAATTCTGTGAAGATGTCTTGACCACCAGCGGAGTGAAACACCCTCTACCTTGGCTGCACCACCATCTGGTGACGGTGGTTCTCTACTGTTTCTACTGCCCTGGTCTCGGAACACTAATGGTAAACTGTGCATTCTTAGAGTGAGCACTGGCTTTATTCATCTCTGTGTCACTAGGACAAAGTTTCAGATACCAAATCTGTGCTCAATCATTATCATTTGATTTAGAACAAGTAGACTGAGCTCGAGGCATAGCACTAGGTGATTGACAGAAGCCAGCTCTCTGAATCCTTACAACAGCAGATGGGGATGGTTTCCAGAATCATCGCTGTTGTATTGATACTCTTCTTCTTCTTCTGATTATTATTACCACTTTAGAAGTTAAGAAATTGAGGTTCAGGGAGGTTGAGGGAGATTCCAGCTGTTGAGTGATCAAAGAATGTGTTCACTATATAATAGGAACATTATGGGAAAATCCAGTTTGCGTTAGTTTGTTTAGACCCACTTCTCAGGTGCGAGGTTGTCCCCATTTATCTGGACCCTTTTCCTTGGGGCCTGTTGGAGGATTAGAATGTTATTTGAACTGTTGCCTTTGCTCCATGATAACATCCTCTGACAGAGAACAGCTAGTGCATACAAATCATTTATTTGAAACTGTTTAGGAAAGAAAAATTCTATTGCAGAGAGGCTTGACCTGAACTGGACACCTGGCTCAGGATTTCTCCCCCTGAGCTATTCTTGAGAACTCTGACACATAGAAATGAATGATGTAAAACATATGATGCCATTGTTTAGGTGGAGGGGTACATCCAAAAGTGAGCAGGTGGGTATGAATTCATGAATACAAGAGCCTGTATGAAGTATTTCACTTGTTGTGCAAATCTTAGCTTACATTAAAACCTCTTTAGCCATTTAGCTTTCAAATTGTAATTTAGTGATGACTTTATTAAAGAATCATTATTTTAAGTACCAAAGATATGGAAGTACTTTTTTCTTTTTCCTTTGTAAGGTCAAGTTCATAGTATACTACGTAAGAAGTCAGCTTTACAAAACAACCTTAAAGTAGCTGGAAGATTTTACCTTTGATAAACAGGAGAAGGCAAGCTCTGCCTTAAATTGTGTCGAATCATATAAATTCTGTTCCTTTAGTACTTTGTGTAATATAGCATTATTTTTGCAGGAAGGATATATTTGGTCACATTTCCAACATTTCTATATCTTAACATTCTAAAATGGCTTTCAGAAGGTTCTTCCCTTGATGAACAAACTTTCAAATCATTAATTAATCACAGTTGTTAATATATCACTTCTGCCTTAAATGAACATTTCAAGTGATTTAAAGGAAATATTCCTATTCTTAACGTAAGATCAATATAGAACTGTATTTCCACATATATTTAAATATAAAGATTTGTTGCTGTTTCAGTGAATAGGCTATTTTTATTTTTTTTGCCACTCTAATAGGTAAGAAATATCTCAGAACTTTTTGGTTTGGATTTCTTTCTTTCTTCTTTCCTTCTTTCTCTCTTTTTTTCTTTTTTCTTTCCCTCCCTCCCTTCCCTTCCTTCCTTCCTGCCTCTCTTTCTTAGCTTTACTGAGGCATAATTGACAAATTTAAAGTGTACAAGTTGATGAGTTTTGACATATGTATGCACACGTGAAACCATCGCCACAGTCAAGGTAATGAAATTACCCATCACCCCAGCTGGGTACTCCCTCTCCCACACTGCTCCCCACTTGCCTATGCCCGGTTTCCAGGGATGCACTGATCTGCTTCATGTTAGTATCTATTATTTTGCATTTCCTTGAGCTTTATGCAAACAGAGTCATACAGTATGTGCCCCTTTTGCTGGCTTCTTTCACTCAGCAAAATTATTTTGAAACTCAACCATGTTTTAGTATGTATCAATAATTCATTTTTACTGCTAAGTAGTATCCCATTGTATTGAAAGTATCAGTTTGTTTATCCCTTCATCTGTTGACTGACATTTAGGTTATTTCCAGTTTTTGACTCTTACAAATAAAACTGCTATAAACATTCACGTACAAGTCCTTGTATGGACATATGCTTTCTTTTCTCTTGGGTAAATACCTAAGAGTGAAATGGTTGAGTCATATGATAGACGTACTCTTAATTTTCTTAAAAACTGTCAAACTGTTTTCTGAAGTGTTTGTATCATGTTACATTCCCACCAGCACTGTGTGATAGTTTTAGCTCATCCACATTTTCTCCAGCCCTGGTAAGGTCAGCCTTTTAAATTTCAGCCATTCTGGTAGGTGTAGTAGTATCTCATTGTAGTTTTAATTTGCATTTCCTTTATAATTAATGATGTTGAGCACATTTTCATGTGCTTATTTGCCATCTTCATATCTTATTTGGTGAAGTAGCTATTGAAATCTTTTGTCCATTTTTAAGTTGTGTTGTTTGTTTCTTATTATTGGGTATTGAGAGTTCTTTATATATTCTAGGTACAAGTAATTTTTCAGATATGTGTTTTGCAAGTATTTTCTCCAGTCTGTGGTTAGTCTTTTCCTTCTCTTAACAGTGTCTTTAGAAGAGCAGAAGTTATTAATTCTGATGAAGTCTAATTTTATCAATTTTTACTTTCATGGGTCATGCTTTTGATACCTGACCTAAGAGATCTTTGCCCAAGATCACAAATATTTTATCCTTAGTTTTCTTCCAGAAGATTTATAGTTTTAGGTTTAACATTTAGATCTATGATTTATTTTGAGTTAATTTTACCTGATGATGACTCACACCTGAGACTCTCTCCAGGAATTTCCCTTGGCTGAAGGAGCTTTCTTGCCCCAAAGTCATTGCCCTTCATAGGATCAACTTGCATCCAATGGATGGTAGATGCATGTCCACAAGACCTGGCCTCCTTCCTTTGATGGAGGACAATTCTGAAGGGCCAGCCCAGCTCCAGAGCTCCCGTGCAACAGGCTGAGGCTGCTTTTGCATTCGTGCTTCTTGCCTTTCTTTATAGATCTTGCTCCCCAGAGCTGTCTGCAATAAACCCTCTCTAAGAGGGGTCTCTCAGCCAAATTTCTCAGAGTCTGTTTCCCAGGGACCTTAACCTAATAAAATCACAAAATCAGAATAGGTCTAACTAACGAATGAGGTTTTGTGAATGGAAATTCATAATAAGTGCAAAATAGCCATTGTGCTGTCACTGAGGGCAAGACAAAAGATATGAATAGAAACTGTTCTTGCCACTTTGATAGCACTCTTTCTTAGTATGAGACTTTATAATATCTGTTTGCAAACTTTACAGAAGTAAAATATATTATTTAATAAAGCATGGTAATATTCATTTATTCACTCCAAAAAGTGGCTTTTTTCCACAAAAGAACAAATAGTATAGAAATTGAATTGTTACTTCTAGGGACATCTGCTTGTTATCTAGATAGTATCTAATATTACTCTATCTGGGAGACTAATATGAGCTCCCCAGATGTTGGGATGTGAGATGTTAGCTGGAGTTTCTACCCGTTGTTTAACCTTTCATACAGCAACTTTCAAGTTGAGATCTTACAATAAATGAGGGTCTGATCCATATCATGCTCTTCCGCCCCCATCGGCAGCCTTGTTCCTAAACAATCATCTCCAAGTTCATCTAATTTAAACCACGTAGCCTAAATTCTATACAGAAACAACCTCAACAGAGGTTTCATGGAAGGAGTGCATAGAAAGGTGGTAGTGATGATATCACGGTGATTGGTGAGAATTATATTTTTTCCCCTTGGCTATTATCAAGAAAGATCAAAACTTCAATTCTTTTCAATTTAATTTGATTATCATGAAAGTTTTTGAAGGTTATCAGCTACAAGTGGCTAATGGCTTATCTTAATTTTTATTTATCTGAATAATTTATTTCTTCTTCACAACACCCATCCAAGGTGGAAAGCAGAGGGACTTGACTCATCATAGTAACTAAGGGACCCTCGGGACGGAAGCATCACCTGGGAATGCACTTCTGCAACCCAGGCAGGCAGCAATGGAAGCGGGGACAAAGTGCACAGCAAGTGCTCCACCTGAAGTTACACACCCCACTTCTGCTCTTATGTCATTAATCAGAGAAGTCACATGGCCACAAACAACCTCAAGGGTTGGGGAGGTGAAATCATATCATATGCCTCGGAGAATTTTCAGAAATATTTTGGTGGACAAAAATTACAGCAAAATAAAACTAACTATAAAAAAAGGAAATAATCAAATCTAAGAAAAGAAAGGAAATGCTATAGATAGATGCAAAATAAAGGAAGACATTAGTTCTAGAATTTCTCATTTTAATAATAAGTTCTATTTAACTTGAGAACAGAGGCCAAAAAAACTTTTTAGTAGTTTAAAATGAGGCTTGCCAAAGAAATAGGAAGTCTTCTTTAGAAAATGATCCTTTGCAAGCAATTGGGCAAGATGACCTATTTCGTTTTTAATTTCTATGATAGAGTAGATGTATAAAAAACAAAAGGTCCTGTTTTCACATGCAAATATGTTCCTTTATTTTTTTTAAATGTCAACAAGCAAAGAAATTTAGAAAACATGTGGCATTGAAATAGATTGTTTACAGATAGGATGTTTTCCAGAATTTCCCCAAGAGGCATCAGTGGCGCAAAGAACCTCTATAAACTGAAGCAATTGAGTGTTTGCAAATTTGTTTCATCAGATGCCCGTGACATTTTTTCTTCTCTTGGCTCCTTTAAATGGCAAAAACTTCCAAACAACAGGCATTTTTTGGGGAAAGCATGTTAATTTGTGCTGTGTAATGCTGACACATTTTATTTTATGCAAGGGTGAAAATGTTGAGGTTTGTATATATAGAAGGAAGGATGTTGTGAGATGTAAAAAGGGGACATAATTTAAATATATATATATTGGAATATATAAAAGTTAAATATATTCGGTGGAATTTAAGGGTTACTCTGAATTAATATTCTGGATAACATCAAGTTTCATGTACCATTTGCTCATCTTCTGAGACCTGAATGTTTAGATCAAAGGAAGACAGAGTAAGGGAGAAATGTGTTTTAGGGACCATCTAATCAATCAGTCTGACTTGGAGAGCAAACTTCAACTGCTGTGGTCTGAAGAAAAATACTTTCCTTGAGAGAAAATATCCTCCCAAAGGGCTAGGACAATTATTCAATTTAACCTTTCCCAAAGCATAAGTCTCCCTTTGGGAGGCTCTCTTTGGATGCTTGGAGAGATGCTGGAGGAGAGTGGAGGTGGACTGGGAGTGAGAAGCACAAAGACTCAGGCTCTCAGGGATAAAGCTTGGCCGCTGGCTGCCCTCAGTCTCATCAGGCAGATTGGATAACACGGGCTTAATTTGTTTTCATAGTTTTGTTAAACGAAAATCTGCTGCTGGGAATAGCAGTCCCGGGTCTTCATGGATAGCTGAGCTGTTTGTGTTAGATCAGGTATCAAAGTCAACTGGTTATTTAGAAATCTGTGTAATAATTTGAGTCAATGTGTTGTGTTATCTGTACTTAGGTTCAGAGAAATCGAAGTTTTCTCCAGGTTTTGATTAAGAGTTTGCTTCTTCAAAAGTTGACTTCTCAAACAAAGTTATGCATTAATGCACAAAGATGAAAAGATTATTTAGTCTCTGAAAATTCTATACCTGGTAAAGAAAACTTATCACTTAACACTATTTCAACCCATTTAAGAAGCATTTATAAATATGCAAAATAAGTAATAGAAAATATTTGTAGCATCTATTGCAACATAATATCCTTAATATATTAAGGTCTTATATAAATCAATGGCGAAAAGATTCGCCCTTAAATAGAAAATGAACAAAAACCACAAATCACAATGTACAAAAGAAGACACATAAATATCTAATAAGATGTCCAGACTTGCAAGTATCAAATAAAATGTTTAAACTCAATAGAAGGCAAAGAAATAAAAATTTTTAAAATTTAGATATCATGTCAAACCTGTCCATTTGACAGACATAAAAAGTAGTGAAAATGTCACTATTGGCAAAGGTATACAAAATCTATGATTCTCATATACTTTTGGTGGGCGTGTTAATTTCGGGGATGTAATCTTAAACATGCATCAACTTTATACTCTTTAAAATCCAGTAATTACTTTTTCCATTTATATTAAGAAAATAAGAAAACAAATCCACAAAGATGTACAAATATGCTTATTACAGAATTGTCTGATTGTAGGGAAAATTGCATATGTACATGGTAAAATTTATTGTGACCATTGAAAATTATGGCAACTTTTAAAGTTAAGAATGGCAGAAAATGACATCTATCATTATTCCAATATAGATTATACCTATGACAATTGAAAATGAAAATGATCATAATTTAACTGCATATAACTATGTATAATATGAATCAATGTTTTGTGTGTTATGCATCTTACAGTCACACACACACAAGTCTAGAAGGTAATGCACCAAATGTGGTGCCTTAGTTTGCTCAGGCTGCCCTAATAAAATGCCACAGACTGGGGGGCTTAAAACAGCACACATTTATTTCTCACAGTTCTGGAGGCTGGGAAGTCAGAGATCAGGGTGCCAGCATGGTCCGGTCCCGGCTTGCAGATGGTTGCCTTGTTGCTGTATCCTCACAAGGTTGAGTTGCAGAGAGTGGACAGAGGGAGAGAAAGGGAGGGAGAAAGGAGGAAGAAAGAGAAGGTGACAGAGGGAGAGAGCTGTCTGGTTTCTTCCAATAAGGGCACTAATCCCATCATGAGGACCCCACCCTGATGACCTCATCTAAACCTAATGACCTCCCAAAGGCCCTGCCTCCTAATACTATGACATTGGGCCTTAGGGCTTCAGTGTATGAATTTGAAGGGGACGAGGACACAAACATTCAGTCCATAATATGCGGCAATCTCTGGGTGGAGGATTCTGGATGATTTTCACATTCATTTTTATACCTTTTATATTGTCTGAATTTGGGGGACATAATACACAGAAAATCTACGGCATAGAGATGATGATCAATGCATGGCTTTTTCCCTTTCTCCTCCCTCATGGTTATGCTATTGAAGTCCACTTATCTGAATACCTGTCCCCCCTTTCTCAACCTTTATCACGTTATGAGCTCCTGAAGGGTAGGGAATTTGATTAATTCATCTCTATCCTCCAGGGTGTAGCTCTGGGCCTTATATATGAAAGGCACTCAATGAATGTGTGAGTGATTCTCATATGTTTGTTGTTGCTGGACACACTGTGTTTTTCAGTTAGGGAAGAAAATACTCTTGAATCATACATGTAATGCAAAGGAAAATTAAACTGTAAGATATTTTCAAATTAAACGTGGTTCAGAAACATTCTTTGGAAAGGAGTAAGCCCTGTTTTGCTTGCCTTAAACGCCTAAGGAAAATACTATAAATTCTAGAACAGTCTGCTTTCCCTTGGGCCCATAACTTCTTGGAATCTTCCTTAAAATAGTAATATCTGTGTCCGCAGTGACTATATTCTGAATCCTATTAATTTTTCTCCTTCTAAATATAGCAGGATTTGGCCTTTTTGCCTTCAAATATGTTATTATATTCTTTTCTGATAATCATGATACTGAAAATGTAGAAAAAAAGTCTCCCATAATAATTTTCTTTGTAACCACTTCACATGTAAGGCTGAGATCCATATGGTTCAGGTTCAAAACTGATTTGCGGCCTAAAAGAACAGTCTAGTACCCACAAGGTAACTTTCAAATTACTCAAGTTCTTGACCCTTAGTATACCAGGAAAACAGTCACCATAATTTATCTTTTTTTATAATTTCTTTTTGGTTTCCTTTTTAATCTTATTTTAAAGTCTTAGTGGGAGATAATTGATGAATAATGATAAAAAATAATTCCTAGGATGATTAAGTAGCAACATGTTTCAAATATAGGAACAATAAGATCAATAAGATGCCACAATATATCTTAGATCTGGAAAAGGTTCCAATGGACCTGTATTGCGACTGCAAAATAAAACGTTTTATTCTTTTTTTTTTTTTGAGGACGATTAGCCCTCAGCTAACATCTGCCGCCAATCCTCCTCTTTTTGCTGAGGAAGATTGGCCCTGAGCTACCATCATGCCCATCTTCCTCTACTTTATACGAGGGATGCCTGCCCACAGCATGGTGCGCCAAGTGGTGCGTAGGTCCACACCGGGATCCGAACCGGCAAACCCCGGGCCACTGAAGCAGAACATGCGAACTTAACCACTGGGCCACTGGCCTAGCCCCCAGTTTTATTCTATTTTTAAAATGTATATCTATTTTGTTCTTTATAAGCCCTCTAAGAATGAATAAAAGCCACAAAATATAGATTTTTACAAATAGAATGTCTCAAAAAAAAAGAAACTCAAAACTACATTTGAATCCAATGAACTCTGATGGTATATTGAGGGCTAAATTGCATTAAGCAGTATATGGGGAAAAATTTCAGAGATACTTTTTAAAAAATTCTGCTTTCCTTTTCTATAAGCTTTTATCTCACATGACAGCTTTTCCCAAGATTTCTCCTCAAAAGTTCCTTGGAAAACTTTTTCCTTGAGCTCTAATCCGCATTCCTTTTGCTCTTCTTCAGTCTCCTCCTTTCCTTGTCAGAAGCCCGAAAGAACTAGCAAGAAGGTCAAGAAAAGGAAGAAACAGAGCAGACCAAGTAAAAACCCTCTTTAGCAGACAGAGAAGGGTACAGGCTATGCCCTCTTCTACTGCATTTTTGAATCTTTGTTCTTATATTATGCATAATGATTTAATTTTTCCAACAAGAAATAACCAGGCTAAGTTAGTTGCATAATGCCAAGACCACTAGAGTTTCTACGAGTTTTTGGTCCCTGTGATCAACCCTCAGGCTCTTTCCTAGGCTGTGAGCTCCCAGAAGCTACACCATAGAAACATAAAACCTAGAGTTTAAAAAAAAGGTGATCTTTTTAGACTTCCTTCTATGGCTCGGGCATTATGCTAAGCATTTTTCTGCATTACCACACTGAATCCTCACAGTAGCCCCCGCTAAGTTAACATCTCTTCCGTTTTTAGAGGTGAGGAAATGGAGGCTCAGAATAATTAAATTACTTGCTTACAGTCACAGACAAGTAATAATCAGTCAGATTCACATTTGAAATCAACAGAGTCCATTTTAATTAGTATTAAGGGGAAAATGAACTATTAAAGGATATTAGATATTTCAGAGGATCTCTAGGAGAGTCAGAGAATGAGACTTGGAGACTGTACCTAATTATTCTGCCTGATTTTGGTGAAGAACCTATTACTTCTACCACTGGGCATAGGCCCCACATCACTTGTTACTTCCCCTGAGCGTGAGATATTACTTCTAAGTCTGCTGTCGCTGCAGCCTCTGAAAACACAATGCCTCTGTCAACCTGGCCAGATTCCATTCTCTTTGGCACCTTTATCGTATCACTCTCATCCATATTGAAGTGTCAGGCTGGTGTGTCTGATTGGTGGAGCCTAAGTCACATGCCTACAGCTTGGATGCAAAAGATGCTTGAGAGGGAGTTCCTGGCTTATACTTTCGGGAGATGGAATTCAGGAAAGGAAAAATTCTCCTAAAAGGGAAAGACCCTGGACCATCAAAATAGCATGACAAATGGCCACCCCAGAGTGCAAGATGAATTAGACATAATGGTCTTCTCGTTTCACAGGTGAGAAAATTGAGACCCACTGAGTAGTTAATGTTGGGCATGCTGTGCCATCTTCTCTGATATTCTGGCCATGCCTCTTAGTAATGTTTGGACTGGAAGACCTTAAAAGACGTGGAAATTCACAGCAAAAGAGAGCTCTCTTATCTGTCCTCTGCTTACCCTATCACATTGGAATGTACTATGGAAATTGTTGCTGAACTTTTATCTGATCCAAAAGGGTGCATAACCCATTTCTCCTTCAGATTTTGATAAAGAGGGCAGTCTGAGCAAATGCCAGGCTGGGTCAGTGGGTAGGGGGGCATTCTCATGGAAAAGTTTTCTCATGGAACATCTTTAAGTAAGAATCTCCTTAATGGGTTTCGGGAACAGCATCAGTAGAGTATTGAAATTCTTATCATTACAGTTAAATTACTCGGATTTTTTTTTAAGTTTACTTATATAGAGCCTAAAAGTCACTGGCAGAAAAAAATTACCTTCACTCTGAACACTGTCAATCATAAAACATTTATTGTTGATTATACACAGTGTAGCAATAATTTATTCACAAAACTAAGTTTGGAAAACCTCAGTGAATTTGGGCAATAAAATTCCATCACCCTACTTATAAGCTGACCTGAGAATCCTTCTTCTTACAGACATGTGTATTTCCTAAACACTGGAATGCAGTGGGAAAAGGAAAACATTGTTGGTCAACATGCCAAAGTACTGAAAATCTAAATTTATGATGTGTGAGAAAATAAATCATCGTGTCACATTCGAAGCACTATCTTTACAAATGGGAAAAATATTGGCGTTATTATGTGCCCTACTGAACCAAAATTTTATTTAAAACAAATAGTATTTTTTAGATGTTTTCTTTATCAAAGGAAACAAAATCTTTCCTTATGTAAGTTTATCTTATGTTGTTTCCCTTTTTTTATTTTATGGTTTTATTATATTTGATCTTTTTTTTTCCATTTTGTTCTCACAACAATCCTGTGAAGTAGGAAAGAGTAGTTGAATTAATTTTAACATTGACTAATTGCTTCACTTCATAATTTACCTGCCTTACACATTTGTTTCATAAATTATTTTTTATTTTTGTGTGGTAAAATATATATAACATAAAATTGACTACTTTAACCATTTTTAAGTGTGCAGTTCAGTAGTGTAAAACATGTTCATTTTTGTGCAACTAATCTCTGGAACTTTTTCAGTTTGCAAAACTGAAACTTTATACCCACTAAATAACAACTCCCCATTTCCCCTCTCCCTTGTTTTTTAAAGAAATCAAAACTATTCAAAATAGTAAATTACCTTGCTATGTCCTTTTGCCTTTGTTTTTTTTATTATGAAGGAGATATATTCTCACTTTGCTTCATGGTGTGCAGGGTGGGTTAGCGCTAGTTACTGTGAGGCGTCAGTTACGGGAACCAGCCTTCTTGGGAAGGTAGGCTACTTGCTCTACTGTCCAGAAAGGAACCATTTTGCTTCTTTTGAGTTTGGGGTGTTCCTCCAGGAAGAAAAGATTATTTCTTTATTTATCTGCATGATTTACAATAGAGGCAACAAGAACACATTGATACTCTCAATCATTAAGATTTGGTATTTTGTTTTATTTATTTTTTATTTTTTTGAGGAAGATTAGCCCTGAGCTAACATCTGTCACCAATCCTCCTCTTTTTGCTGAAGAAGATTGGCCCTGAGCTAACATCGGTGCCCATCTTCCTCTATTTTGTGTGTGGGATGCCTGCCACAGCATGGCTTGATAAGGGGTACATAGGTCCACACCTGGGATCTGAACTGGCAAACCCCGGGCTGTGGAAGCAGAATGTGTGAACTTAACCCCTGTGCCACTGGGCCGGTGATATTTTATTTTAGAATAAAAAGTAAAGGTGGATGGAATACTCTATTCCTTCTAAACAAGGAATTCATAATGGGGGACCATGAATGGCATTGAGAAAGAGCTTAAACACCCTTAAAGTGTATGGAAAATTGTGTGCATGTATGCTTATTGTATGTGTGTGCAAGCATGTGCAGATCATTTTTTTTCCTAGTAAGAGAATTGACAGACATCATCAGGTACCCAAAGAGGTTTGCGATGTTTAAAGTTTTAAGAAATTGACCTACAAAATCAAAATGGTAGAGGGCTATTTTAAGTCACAAAACAAATTCTGTAACATAATATGAACTCAAATTCAGGCCTAATCTAACCCCGTCTTGTTTCGCTATTAACTAATTTAAATGATGAAAGATACATACTGTTTCCTAGGTCCTTTTTCTCCTCTGATAGTATTTGTTCTCGGTTTCCAAGAACCTATAAAGCAATGTTATCTGAGATAGATCTGCAATGTTTGAAAGCGGGTTAGGTCTGCCTTCTACCGTAATCCTTCTAAAATCTACCAGAATCCTCATCAAAGAGAAAGCACAAGACCCCAAAGCACAGCAATATATTATGAGTGAGTATAAAAATGTTAAATTAACCACCAAACTTTAGGCATTCTTTTGATCTTTACCTAAAACTAAATCCCAAGATATTTGTATTCAAGAGAAATTCTAAGCTGAGAATCTGGTGAGGGTGTTAATCCTGTCTGTCTTGTTACCACTTATTTCCCATTGCTTAGCCTAGTACCTGCCAAATAATGAGCCCTCAATAAATATCTTTTGAACTGAAATGAATTGAATTGCTTTGAACTCAATTATAATGAGTTGGCTTGCTAAGAATTTTGGGTAAGCCATTATTTAAAGTTATTAATGTAGCTATCAAATGTCACATTGTCATTTGTGTTTAACTTCCACACCAAGGATCTTATAAATTAAATCGAGCCAACAATTCCTTTCAAATACCTTTCTCTTTGATTCTATCAGTGATGCTATAGAAATGGAAAAGGAGTTAAATCTTTTATAGGGTGAAAGATGACCTTTAGAAATGTATTTTTTCTAGGAAAAAAAAGTATCCCGGAGCTTTGCTAAAGCAACTTGGTATTGACTACAGATCCATCTTGGACTTGGTCCAGGGGAACTCAGGGACCATAGTTCAGAAAAGGCCACCTGATAAAACACGCAATTTGTAATTTGAGTGATCATCTAGATAGGGGGGTTTCTATACTTTTAGATTTCATAAACCAGTAAGAATTTCCACCCCCAAAATAATTGGGGTTAGTTCTTGTAGGAATGCCAACTTTCAATTTTTTTCAAGACAAAATACTAAAATACAATAATTCCCATATACTGTCATTATCATTTGTTAAAGAAACATCCTCGTAACACCAAAATACATAGAACGATCATAATCAGAATAAAGGACAGTCCTCTAAACGGAATAAATTTGGTTTCATGAAAAATTCACAGTGTTCTTGTAAAAATTTTGCTTTTGTCCTTTTCCTGCTGACTGATGAAAATGTTATCACAAACCAGCACTGAGCTACGGGCTGGTATTTGGGAACCACTGACAGAATTAAGCCCTCTTGGCCTGAGATTTCTTTGTTTCCCCTTCCATAACCACTCTCCACTCTCCCCCGACGCTGCTCTCTTCCAGTGAAGCTGGTCTCTCTGGACTTGTCATTGAGGCTCTCTTGCCCTCTGGCTTCTTGTTGAATTCAGCCCAAGGAAGATATAGACAGTAGAACAGAGGGTGGGAGGAGAGGAGGTCAAGCTATTTATTTCACTGATCCATCCACCACTACTGCCTGGGCACATTTTGTTAGTGGCTATATTCCTCTACCCAAGGTCTTAGTTCATGAAGATGGCCCTCTCCTCAAGCTGGCTTTCTAGATCTGTAATAATGCTACCCACTTACCTCTCCCCCTACCTCTTCAGGTCAAGATAAGCAAAGAGTATCTTTGCTTCTAAGGAGTGTCACACTATCCTTTGTTGATGCCCTTGACTGTGCCCACATCCATGCCCTTCAGTAAACTGCCCCCAATCACTCCATTGCAGTAGCCACCTGTTTCCTGCTGGGACCTGACCAACACATTCTTCATTTAAAGATGAAAAAACTGAGGGTCCAGGAAGTGAATCCCAAAAGTCACATAGTCCAAGTCACATGGTCAGGTAGAATCAAGTCAGGTCCAGAATGTGGCCTTCCAGATTTCAAGCAGAGTTCTCCTTAGTCACTGCTCATCTGTCATGCTCACATGGCCATTTCCATTGAAATCATATTGATGGACACTTTCTGGAAACTTCTCTCCACTGGGCTTTGACAATAGTTGTAGTTTGTTCAAGTTTTGAATTTAAATGTCTTATTAGGTGACTATTGAAGCAAGCACAAACACAGAGAAATACTGTTTTCACTAAAATGGATTGGAATCAGGAAAACTGAGTCGTTAAAATGTTGCCTAATAGAAATTAGCAATTTAGCCTAAGAAACTATTGCAAAAGCTAAGTGCAAAAGGACATGAGAGTGATGAAATTTCCATGGTAAAGTGAATTCTGATGACCAGAGATTAGGGGAGGGATGAAAAAAATCTGCCCTGGGTAAGGAGCTGAGGTGGGGAGCTGCAGAAAGGCTTTAATCCGTATGAGAAATGACTTCAATCTGCATCAAAGATATGAGCAGGTCGTAAAGGGTAAGGAAGTTTTGGGCCTTTGCTCTCTGTCAAGCAGGGGGAAAGAGGAATGGACCACAGTAGTAAATAGATGAGACATCAAGCAGGAAACTTGATCATTGCAAAATGTGTTGAAAGTGTGTTTTATCTGGCAGGAAGTTACTGTACTACTGGGCAGGAGCCGCTGGAACCCTCCATATTAGAAGCTCCAGATTTCTAGAAACATTTGTTTTAAACTGACCTACGTCAAAATGCTCTTCTGTAAAGGTGGAATCTGCTATAATCGCATGTTTATTCAGCAATCTTGCTTTTAAATAAATGTACATGAACATATTTAACATATTATCTTTGTTCTAACTGCATACTTAGCAGTTTCCTACTGCTGTGGTTTGATCATTTGCTGTTACAAAAGTGTCTCTAAGAGGACTTTCTTTTACTAGGGTTTAAAAATAGGCTGGCAAGTTTTAATATCAGATGATTCTCCTTAAAGGAATTGGGATAATGGAATTATTAATAATAACATTAATTGAGCCCTTCTTCTGTCCAAGCAGTTACCGGCTTTACCTCATTTAATCCTCACAATAACCCTTCCATCACCCAACCCCGTGGCCATGTCCTTGCCCTCTGCTGCACGGTCTGGCCCCTGGCCTTGGCAAACAGACTTTCCCTGGCATCTGATCCCTGTCAGTGTCCCAGGCCGGATGCATGGAATGTATTGCTCAGTGAAGTGACTGTTATGGCCTCTCAGCATGAAGGACCACTCCTTCTGAGGCAACCACCTTCCTTCACTGCTGAGCCTAATCAATCAACAACTGTTTAGTGAGCTTCTACTAAACACTCGGTGAAGTTTTGTCTGGTCTCTGCATACAGGAGCCTTTCTAAGTGTTACATGTGGATTCAGAGCAGGTGAAAGAGTTGGATAAGTCAGAGACCTTGAACCAGGGCTGAATGGTAGAACAGGTTTTCATGGCTGAAGAAAAAGAGTGAGGTCATTGTAAGGCAAAGAAATACTGGCTTAAAAGTAAGGAAGAGGACAATGAAAAGATATTGAGATGGGTTAGAGAAATCAAGAAAAATTAAATTAGGAAAAAAGAGTAGATTTTCCTCCAGTTTCTCAAGTGAGAAACCTCTGCAGCCAAAAGAAAATCTACTCTTACAATTTTGTATAAGATTTGTCAATTAGTAGACTGTCAACATTAACACGCATGCATAGTAGTCTAGTGTCTTTACTGTAATCAAAGAGTTTATTGAGTTTTAATATTCTATAGTATTATTTTAGTTTGATCATCTTGGTTATCTTATCTGCAGGTACTTAGATTACTGGTTTGATATTTAAGTAGAAAATTTTAAGACAAAGAGTAGAAGTTAAAAACTGGAATTCCCAATGAATTGCTAGAATTTACCATTTGAAAATCTACAGACACAGGCTCAATTCCCAAACACCTGTAAATATCATATATTTTAAACAAGCAATGTCATATAACAGATTGTTGATTATTACAATTCACTCATCAGTTACTTTAATCACCAAGACAGTTTCATGGCCATAACAAAGATAAATTGCTTTACGTACAATGTATCCGTATGTGCTGGAAGTAGAATGAACTTAATGGTCTAAGTCCCACCTTTCTGCTCTTCTGCCACCACATCTTGCAAAATTGGGACAATGACTAATGGCACCTAACGTTTTTAGGGACCTTGAAACCAAACACCTATGTCCAAAACCTCTAACTCCATGTATTTACTTATTTCCGAAATTCTTCTTTTCTTTTTTTGAGGAAGATTAGCCCTGAGCTAACTACTGCCAATCCTCCTCCTTTTGCTGAGGAAGACTGGCCCTGAGCTAACATCTGTGCCCATCTTCCTCTACTTTATATGTGGGACATCTACCACAGCGTGGTGTGCCAAGAGGTGCCATGTCTGCACCCGGGATCCGAACCAGTGAACCCCAGGCCGCAGAAGCAGAAGGTGCGCACTTAGCCACTATGCCACGGGGCCAGCCCTGTTCTACACACGATATTTTCTTAAATCTACTTATAAAACAGAGTCCTACGTTTTTCAACGACAGTCTTCAGTCAATCCTGTTGCATTTGGCTTTGACTTAGAATGCTTTTGTCTTACTGGAAATGGTTGTCCTTCTTGGCTGAGGAAACTTGAGATGTTTGGAGAAAAAGACCTGGAGAAATAGATTAGCTGATCTTACTGGGTCTACTCACAAGAATTTAGAAAATTTTTTCTTGAGATTAAACATTAGACAAGAGGATTCTCCCTGGAAATAGATCAGAGATTCCCAATGCTTTTGGAACAGTTTGGCCTCTTGACAATTTCCCCTTTCTTCATGTTTTGCAGCATGAATGATACATAAATGTAAATACACAAGAATTTTGTTTCAAGTCTCATTTTTTGAGGTGTTTTTGGACTGACTCTTGAAATTATTGCAATCATTATGGAATGCTGAGGATCATTGGTTCATCCCAAGTATCACTGCTCTAGCCCAAGATGTTCATCCCCCAAAGTCCAACTTGTGGGGGAGACTATGCAGCCGTGTGTGGCAGAGCTTGACCTAGGAGCCAGGCTGTTTTTGAGATGTAGCGACTTTTCTTCACCCCTCATCCCATAGAGTTTCACTTATATAAAAAGCCAGTGGTAGGGCCCTAAGGTTCAGAATATTCTATGAGCAATTATAGGAACTGAATGAATGCTTTATTTTTATGGCTGGTTCCATTTACCACCAGATGGCTCTATTGTATCATCAGGAAATGTACACATGTGTAAAATCGGTGGGATCACTAAACCAAAGGGAAAAGACAAAGCAGTAGGTTTTTTCTGAATATGTGAGAATACAGTTCTTTCTTTTTATGGGGTTAATTGGAAGCAGCTGCCCATAGCCTGAACATTCACAAGAAAACAGGACACATCCAAGGAGACTATAGCAAGATCATAATCCCAGCACATATGAGGTTTTCTTTATAAGTTTTCATTTCATTGTGTAATTATTAATTAAGTATTATAATAGCCAAAGAGTAGTCAAGAAGCACTCTAGGCTCAGTAGGGCCTGTAACTAGTATTTCCATACTGATTTTGCATACTCTTCCACTCGTGGATGAGCAAGAGAGACTTTAGAACAATTTTGAGAGGCAGAGTCTCTGCGTTTGCTGATTTGAGTCATATTAGCCGTGTTCTGGGGAAGAATGATCTGATTCTAAACCATGTAATATCTTTGCTGTAACAGAACTCAGGATAAGAAGGTGACGATCAGAGAAAACACGAGGTTCTCTGAGTTCAAATGACTCTGCTCCTCATGATAGATGAATGTTAAAAACGTAGGCATTCTAGGTGACAGCTCTTATTAGGAATGTGAAAATGTTTCTTTTTTTAAAGATTGACACCTGAGCTAACAACTGTTGCCAATCTTTCTTTTTCTGCTTTTTCTCCCCAAATCCCCCCAGTACATAGTTGTATATTTTAGTTGTGGGTCCTTCTAGTTGTGGCACGTGGGATGCCACCTCAATGTGGCCTGATGAGCAGTGCCATGTCCGCTCCCAGGATATGAACTGGAGAAACCCCGGGCCACGGAAGCAGAGCGCAGGAACTTAACCACTCGGCCACGGGCCCAGCCCCAGGAATGTGAAATTTCGGTCCTGACGTCTTGAAAGAAAGTTCCCTTTGTATCAAGAATAAAAGTTGCAAATTAACCAAATCCCAACATGGATAATTTTATTCTAACTTTCTAAGGCTGTGCGTTGTCATAATTTAATGTACATTTTTTACCCTCCCTTTAGACTCTAAACTGTTAAATAAGACTATTGTTTTTATAACATTTCACTGTTTTATTACTGTGTTGAAGAAGAAAAGGAGATCATTGGTGTGAGTTTTTTAAGCCTATCTGTAGTTCACAAAGTTGTTAGAGATGTGCTCAGGAAACTATCCATGTCAAAAAGTAATACTTGATTATTGTTTTAAAGAAAGAGTCCTTGGAAACTGGACGGATGGTGTTTACTTTGGCACAACTCAAGTCCTTAGAGATTTGCCTGAAGGAAGCAGAAGAAAAGGCTAAAGCCTTATCTGAACAGGTAATACCTAACATTAGGATTGGAAATATATGTCCTCAGTGTGCAGTAGAACAAGTGTAAACCCAATGCATGTTTTAACCTCTGTGCCTGTTGGTCCACATATGTGCACCTGTGCAAGCACACACACACAGCATTTCATTCATTTTAGGTATAACAATAAGTGCTTTAATCTGTAGAGAACTTTTCAGCCTTAAAACTTCTTTTACATTTATATTTTGATTTTCCTTCACCACAGCCCATGAGCTAGGCAAGCCATCTTTAAATGAGTGGTTTTCCTAATTAAGTGAAGCCTATTTGCATTATAAACAGACAAGCCCAAAGCTAAGGTAAAACCTATAGGAAATATACAGGAGTAATTTTCTCGAATTATTTGAGGAAAGAGAATTTTTCCAAATATTGGCTTCCCTCTTGGGTTTTTGAAACTCACAGAAGCAAAGCAGGTCACAGGTGGAGCATAGCCTTCACGGGGCAGCCTCGACACTTTACAGGTCATCTGCGTACACAGCAGGTCCCTGGTTTCAGAGGCACTGTGTGTATTAGAAAGCTAAGACCAGGGGCTGGACCATTTCCCAACGGGATTACACTTTGCAAACGGTGGAATGTATAGTGCAAATCCCACTGCGACTGCTGCCCTTTCCCCCTGGGCCAGGGGGCTTGGCCCCAGAGAGCGAAGCTGCCTGGAGTCTGGGTCCTGCCACAGCACAGGACACCACTGCTCACTCTTGGTGACAATCAACGGAGGAAAAAGGACAGAAGAGATCCTGAAATGTTATAAACGCTTATTAATTTCTCATGGATTGGTATGTTTTGCTAATATATTTAAGAAACTTTTGAAAAACAACTTTTTTAGGTTTTTTTCATAACAAAGACCTGCACAGCAAGTTTTGATTGCATCCAAATTTTAGAATTTTTGCAGAAACTAAGGGGGAAAGGTGCTTGTGTTATGAGGAAAAGTATAATTAACATGTAATGTGGTGACACACACACAAACAGCCTCCATTTCTTTTTCAGTTTACCAAAAAGAGTATCTGTTACTTTGGGTTGTGTTTATTGTTAACTGACTAAATGTGACTGATGCAAGGGGTCACCGGGGACATACATCACTTAATGAAAGCGTGTTGCCTTAGGCCCAGATCCTTTTGGGAAAGCTTGCTTCTCAGCCTTGTGCCATAACTCTGACTTCCCAACTGGTCTTTTCTCTAAAACAAACAAAAAGAAGGCTCAAACTGTGGCAAAATTATGAATTACAAAGAATGTAGTGATGAACATGAGGAACCACTTCAAAGCACAAAAACCAAGACTTTCAGAGCTGCCAAATGGAGAAGGAATTTTGAATGGCTGACATAAAGGAGGGCACCCCTGCTGATATTGGGTTACACTAAGAAGTTATATGTTTATTTTGTAATTGAATGTGTTTTAATGATTTCTCATTTAAATCGGTAAAATTCAATTCACCCATAAAAGTACTCATTCCTTTTGTTCCTTATAAAATGTTTTTATCCAGTACAAGTAGCCTCTAATATTTGATTCTTTTTTTTTTTTTTTCTGCTTTATTTCCCAGCCCCGGCCCCCGGTACATAGTTGTATATCTTAGTTGCAGGTTCTTCTAGTTGTGGGATGTGGGGCGCCACCTCAACATGGCCTGACGAGCGGTGCCATGTCCATGCCCAGAATCCAAACCCTGGGCTGCTGCAGCGCAGTGCGCAAACTTAACCACTGGGCCATGGAGCCGGCCCCTAATATTTAAGATTCTTAACTTGATGATCCCTTTATGTAGCATCAAACAATTAGATATATTTTTTTCACTGCTTAGCAGATTAAACATGTAAAATGGAAACTAGATTTCACTCAACTTCTTTGTACCTACCATGAGTAAGATGCTATTTAGGTGTTTTGGGAAGAAAGATATATAAGCCAGGGTTTCTCTACCCAAGTGGCTCACAACCAAAAGAATCAAGGAAAGAGCAGGAGAATGAAAATAGGTGTTTGTTTGGTTCCCAGAAAAACTACACAATAGCATTAAGTTGCAAGGTCTATGTGTTATTTTCCTAAAGTATTGTCTTTGGAGTTGCCAAATTTGCATAACCAAGTAAATTTCATTGGAAGTTGGCAGTGCTTTGAGGAAAAAGAGTATGATGTGCAAAAAAAAAGACCTATTACAGGCATTTTCAATATTACATTTTTAATTAAGTTGAGTATTTTATTAGATTTGGCTGTCTCCGCTGCTACTGTTTTGAAACAGGTTAATCAAATACAGAAACTTTCTCAGAGGATTTAATCCTGAGCTTTTGCTTTTTCCAGTGTTTTAGTTTAGTCTTATTCTGGAAATGATAAAACTGTAAGAACATTCCCCTCCCTCCTATTTTTAAACTTAGTAAATATCTTAAAAATGGGATGACAGAAGGATAGGGAAAGGTAAGGGGAGCAACCGACCTTTCTGAAGGCTAAGATATGAGACTATTTCAGAATGCAACACCTGTCTCAAACAAACGTTTGTCCACTGGGTGCCACTGTCTTCCTTACTAGGCTATACCACTAAGTGGCTGCAAAAGGAGAAATTGTCTTCAATACTCAAGACAATGATGTGTGTGTGTGTATAAAACAATATTTTTGCCTGTGTGTATGTTAAGTCTTCTTTTAAATATCATTAATTTAGGATTTGTCACGAGGATATTGGAATTGCTATCTGGCTTTCACTGGTAATCCAAATCATGTGTGTCAGCCATGAGGCTGAGCTCTGGTCAGAAGGGCTGGCCTGGTGGGCTAGTAACAGGTGGGGAGAGCAGAGGAAATGTCGAGGACAAAGATTTGTGCTGGAACTAAGGAGTGGAAGCTCATTGTATTGTCAACCAGTGTGTCCCACCTTTGAGAAATGGTAAATCTCACTGTTAGCTGAATTTTACTTCCTGGCTTTGCCTCTTAGAGAAGAACATAGAATTAACTCAGTATGGAAAGTATACACGCCTACGGTTTCATCTACTCTAAGCTTCTGCTGGGTCTGCACCTCACTTTACTTAAACTCAACCTTCCTAAGGTCCCCTCCAGCAAGATCTCTATTGGCTCACTATGAAAAAGAAGCAGCTTAGAAATAGGGAAGAAATAAGGAGATTGTGGGCACTTCCTCTGTGAGGTCACACAGTAAACAGAATTCTTTGTTGGCTTCTCTCTAGCTAACAATTATTCTTTATTTCTCTGCAGTTATGTCAGTATTGTCAAAATAAAAGAAATACGAGATCAGGATAATTTGCAATTATGACATAATCTGGGCTATTCACAGTTTAAGAAATAAGTTTGCAGCAATTCAGTGGCCAGAGGGAGAAATGGTCATAAGAATCCAACTCTTGTTCTGGGTAATAATGGTAAATAATTCAAAACATTACCAAGTTTTGCTAAAGAGAATACTTGATTGTATTTCCTGTAGGTTAAGATCAGTGGGAGGTAAAGCCTGGAAATTGGGTAGTAGATAAAGGACAAGAAGGGGGAATGAGAAAGAAGGAAAAATGTTGAGGAGAGAGGAGGAAGAAGAATAAAAAAAGTTTCTGGAGAAACTCATAAAAAGCAGCTTTTGCAAGTGTACTGGCTTCTACCACCAGTGATAGCAGGGACAAAGATACAGAAGGGACAAAGAAAGAGGGTCAGTGGGCTGCAGTTTATGACCATACACAAGCAAAGATGTCCCACAGCTTTTGTGCAGAGACAGGTTCCAAGAAAGTGTCAGGAAACCCAGTTTCACAACGGAGCACAGATCCAGAGACACCCCAGTCCAGAGGGACGTGTCAGGCCAGTTCCTGAGACACTTCCTCCGGCAACAACTTTGGCCCAGTGTCTTCCTCATCCATCAGGGGCTCCTGGCAGTAGCTCCAGGAGAGCTCAGGCTTTGTTCCTGCTCCACTACTTGCTAGTTTTATGACCTTGGGCAGTTTACTGAATCTCTCTACTCACAGCTGTCTTTTCTAGAAAGGGGTAAACATACTGAATTCATAGGGCTGTTGGGAGGATTAATTGAGATAAGTGTATCTGGCTCTTAGTAGGTTCTCAATAGATGTTCATTTATCTCCACTCCTGCTAGTGGTCATAACAGAATGTGTGATTCTCTGTGGCACATGTCGTGGGCTTGTGAGTGTATATAAGAAATTTCTTTCTTTACTGGTGTCTCTCAAAGTGTTCGAATGATGCTCAATTCGTAACACAGCAGTTCTTCTTCAGTGCTGACAATGTTATGGTATTTCAACCAGGAAACACGCCCCCCATCCCAGCTCCCTTGTTTAGCTTTGGCACCATCCAGCTTTCTCTTCTACTCTTTTTCAAGTCTTCATTTGGGAAAGGGACTTTGGTCCTTTAACCTTGTTCTTCCTTGCTGCTTCATCTCTTGGGTGTTCTGTTTCTGCCCAGCTTGGGAGTTGAAGGAGCAGTGCTGGTATTTGGTCATTTCAAAGTTCTTTTGGGGAAATCGGGAAGCAGTGGGGGGGATCTGTGATCATTCCCTCACCAAGGAGGTCGATCCAGTAACAACCATGTAGTCAGAATTAGCTTCAGACATTTTCTGGATACCATACCTAGCAAAATATTAGTCACATAGTAAGTGTGCCATAAACACTAGCAGGAAAAGAGATTTCATGATTTGGTGCAAGGGCTGGAGGTAGGAGGCTTGGTGGTGAACTTGACTTTTTTTTCTAACCATCCTTTTTCCTAGGCAGGAATGAGACATAGACAAGACACAGCAAGGGGTCCCTTTATGGTCTTTTGGTGCATAAAAATAATTTTTCCCTTTTTGTTTACATAAAGAGAGGTTTGTTGGTGATACTCAAAATGCAGAGAAATTTCACTAGATAAGAATGTGCTAGTTTTTTTTTTTTAAAGATTGGCACCTAAGCTAGCATCTGTTGCCAATTTTCTTTTTTTCCTCTTCTTTTTCTTCTCCCCAAAGGCCCCCAGAACACAGTTGTATATTCTAGTTGTAGGTCCCCCTGGTTGTGCTGTGTGAGACACAGACTCAGCATGACCTGATGAGTGGTGCCATGTCTGTGTCTGGGATCCAAACCGGCAAAACCCTGGGTAGCCAAAGCGGAGCGTGTGAACTTAACCACTGGGCCACGGGGCCGGCCCCAGAACGTGCTAGTTTTATTTCCCAATATTAGGAAAAAGCACATGTGAGCCGTTTTCTTACTTCTAAGTAATAGCTCATGTGCCAATTGGGCATAATTTTCCCCTTACCTGATAAGAGGGACATTTTTGAAGGCCCCAAATAAAACTAATAACAGTGCCTTCCTGTATCCTCACTCTATAGTGAACTTGACCAGTTATGTTATATACAAAGAAGATTCCTTTCCTTTTCTCTTTCCCCCTGGGGTCTACCTGCCTAAGGTTCTCCTCCATCTTAAAGAATACCAGGAGCAATAATGGAGACAAAGAGTGAAAGTGGGGGGTGAAGTGGGGGAGGGGAGTCTAAGCTCGCATCCTACAGAAATGCATGTTGGTACCAGACACTCCTGCAATGCATTGCAAATGATAGACAGTGGGTGGAGGAACTGACATTTATTAAGCACCATCAGTGTTCCAGGTACTGTGCTTAGATTTATGGACGTTTCATTTGATCCACACAAGAACCCTATGGGATTATAATAAGAATCCCTGTGAGGAAAACGAGACTCAAAAACATTAAGTCGAACCAGCCCTGATGGCTTAGTGGTTAAAGTTCAGCATGCTCTGCTTCAGCAGCCCAGTTTTGGTTCCCAGGCACAGAACCACGCTACTCATCTGTCAGTAGCCATGCTGTGGTGGCAGCTCACATAGAAGTACTAGACTTACAACTAGAATACACATCTATGTACTGGGGCTATGGGGAGGAGAAAAAAGAGAGAGAGAGGAAGATTGGCAACTGGCAACAGATGTTAACTCAGGGTGACTCTTGCCCAGCAAAAAAAAAAAAAAAAAAAAAGTTAAGTCATTTTCCCAAGTTCATACAGTTAATAAATGGAGAAACTGATATTAGAACTTAGGTATTTTTAAAATTCAAAGCTCCTATTCTTAAGAACATGTGGTCATAGGCCAAGGCCATTTAAATGGTTTTCTACTCAAGCAGCACTGAACAAGACCAACTTAGGTTGGTTTCCAAACTGGAAACTGGAGGGCTTGTGAGACAGGTTGCTGGGCCCCACCCCCAGAGTTTCTGATTCAGTGAATCTGGTGTGGGGATCAAGAATTTGCATTTCTAACAAGTCCCCACTCTAAGCTGAAGTTAAGTTCCAGACCTAACCCATACCTACAAGCCAAGGTTCCTCTTCACGCTTGCCCTGTGCCCCCAGCTGCATAGGAACTGATTGAATCAGTTAGGACTGATCTTGGGTATGTAAAACAGACAATCCAAATAAAAGTGGCCTAAACAAATAGATGCTTATTTTTCACTCATGTAAAATCTGGACACAGGCAGTACAGGAGAGGTGTGGTAGCTCTACAGTCCTCAGAGTCCTGGGCTTTGTCTCTTCTGCATTCACAAACATGGCTTCCATCTTCAGGGTCCAAGAGGCACCTGCTGCTGCAGCCATTCTACTCACATGCCAGGCAGTATGAAGAAGGAAAAGGCAAGTGCAAATTAGGGATGGACAACTGCCAACTGAGCAGCCTCTTTTAAGAGCTTTTCTCAAAAACTCACTTAACAAATTCATATATAACCCTGACCACTGCTATTTGCATGACGGTTGAGAAATGCAGATATTTAGCTGGGCACATTGCCACCCAAGAGTATAGGGATTCTTTTACTAAAAAGGAAGAAAGGATATTAGGTTGGCAAATAGCTATCTCTGCCATGCTCATCCAACCTCTTGACTATACTGTTGCACACAGTGCTTTGTCCTGATAACGTCAATTTTTTTGCATGTGGTTTTCCAGTTTTCCCAGCATCATTTGTTGAAGAGCTGATTTTTTCCCCATTGAATGGTCTTGACAGCTTTGTCAAAAACCAATTGTTCGTAGATGGATGCCTCTACAGACTGTCAATTCTATCCCACTGCTCTAGAACTGTGTGACTTTCGGCAGGTACTGCTAGTTGGAAACAGGTAAATTTTTGAGCTGGAACTTAGAGTCAGTCTTCTGGGTCCTTTACCAATATCTTTTCTTAGTGTGAGAACCACAGTGTATCTCTCTTACTTATGCAGTAACTGGGGATTGAATGAATCGTCTAACTGATCTTTTACCTTTAACACTTAGTATAGTAGGCAAACAAACACAAAGGCAAAAAGACTAGTATGTTTGACTCTAATAACCCAAAATTATTCATCATTTTATACCTGAGACTCTAAAATAAACTTTCATTATTTGCCTATTAGTGTTCTATCCATATCCATAAGTTTAGGAATAGGAAGAATATAGATCCCCCAAAATTTTAGATGTTGGATATGTGTATGAGTGGCTGAAAGTGATTTGATGCATAATGAGATTGCCCCCCAAAAATGTTCTGGTTCTTTTTTCATTGTTTAAGTGCAACAGTGGGTCCCTTGATGTCAAGTTTATTTGAAATAAGTAATGTGCCCTTGGTAGGAGTATTCATTTCTGCAAAACCTCAGAAATTATGCTTGATATGCCAATCTGAAATCATGAGTTTTTGTGAATGAGTTTTTGTTTTCCAATCTATTTGGAAGTCTACTTCAATGCCATAAAATTGCAAGCAGTCTATTTGACTTGGAATGGATTTTCTCATCAACATAAGACTTAGTTATTGGGAATTTTGTTAAACAATTTGATTCTGGTTGACTTTATAGCAGGAAGAGTCCTCTCTTAAAATACACACACCTACCACACACACTTATGCACCCTCCTATCTAAGCTGATGCCAATCTTTACCCCTTTACTGGATTGTTGGGCATCAGTCAGGAGCCTCAGAGAATGTAAGGAAAAGAATACAGCTAGTGAAGAGAGAAGTTGTTTTGAATAGAGTCAGGCACAGTGACAAACGGGCTTCTGTTTTTATTGTTGTTACAGGCGGGATGCGTGGACTGCTGGCCTGTTATATAACCAAAGACTTCCTTTTGCTTGTAAATGTCAAGATCAAACAGAGGTCAGTTTTAAATAGCTGACCGGGTGCTAATAAATGTGACTTTTTTGTCTAAGAAAAAATCACAAAAGGCCTTGTCCCTTATGAGTCAGGCCTTGCTGATAAGAGCAGGTATCTTTCTGTATGGGCAAAACCTGCATTTTCTTCGTAAGATTTTCTCAGAGATGGCAAACTAACTTTAACTTTGCTTTATCTCCACAAGAAAATTAGTAAGTTATGTATATGTTTTTGTTCAATTATTCATATAGTCATTCAATAAATATTTACTGAGCCTATAATGTGAGCTAGGCATTCCACTAGGTACTCCCATGTATATTAGCTCATATATTTCTCCCAAAGGCCCTGGAAAATTGTGTCCCCATTTTGTAAATGAAGAAAGCTCTTTTGACAGATTGCAGCCCTCTTGTCTGCTCTGTTTATACATTCTCCCTTGGTGACCTGCCTGTAGGGCACACAATCTGCAGAGAAGAAGCAAGTCTTCATCATTAGTCCTGATCTTCCTGACCCCAGATCTGAATATCCAACTGCCTATTGAATAGCTCCACCAAGGTTCTCACAGTCAGCTCAAGCTCTATCTGTCCATTAGCTTCCTGCCCCAAGTCGGTTCCTTCTCCCACAACCCCTAGGCCAAGGATAGGTGCCACCAGCCACCCTGTGGCTCATATCAAAAATCTGTGCTACTTTGATTCTTTCCTCTTCTTCATGCAACACATCCAATCAATTAATAAGTATTATGAATGATGCCTCTCAAGTAATTCTTGAATTCATCTTCTCTTCTCTATCTCCACCATCATTGCCCTTGTCCATGCCACCAACTTCAGACGTCTCCCAAATTTACTTTTATTATCATCCTTGTTTAAGGGCTCCTCAACACTATAGCCAGAGTGAAGATTTTATAACACAGACCTCATATTTCTCCTTGGCTTGAATCCTAAATTATCGCCCTTTTACTTTCAGGGTCAAATCTATACTCCTTAAGAGATCTTACAGTCATTTGTGGTCTGATCCCCTAATTGTTTCTCCAGTTTTATCTTATGCCACTCCCTGCTTATCACTATTATACCACTTTCAATTTTTTCCATGGACGATATTTTCTCTTACCTTTCTTATCTAAGAAAAAACAAAAAGCCTTGTTCCTTAGAATCAAGCTTTAATTAACACATCCTCTTTCCTCTGTTTCTGCCTAGAGTTGCTCTTCTCTGCTCCCACCACCTCCTCTCACCCTCTTTCTCATTATCCAACAGATCTTAACCAACTCCTCCTTTCAGATCTTGAATTAGATGCCACTTCCTCCAAAATGCTTTTCTTCCTCCTTCAAGTTTGGGTGAGATGACCTTCCCGGGGATGATGCTCTCAGAATCCTTCTCCCACTTCGCCACCAACTATAATTGTCTGTCCGTATCTCCCACTACACTATTTGCCCCATGGAAAAAGTTCAGTTAGTGACTTCCCTGAGGTCTCAAATCAAGTTAGGATTCATCCATTCATCTCTCATATCAGAGCTCATGCTCTTTCCATTATAACAATTGGAGTTGACTTATAGGCAATGGGGAGCCATTAAATGGTTTGAAGGGGCATATTCAGATCTGCACTCAGAGCAAAAACTCTGAGGGTACCGAGAAGGACAGATTTGTGAAGAGACTAGAGCCAGGCAACTCAGTGTGTAGATTCTTGCCAAAATTCAGTTTAGAAATGATAAGTGCTTAACAGTGGTGAAGAAAAGACAGAGACAAGAAATATTTAGGAGTTGGATTTGGTGATTAAATGAAAAAGTAGTATTCAAGACTGACCCTAAGTTTTGGGTCACTGGATGATCTGTGGTCACCCCAACCATCTTACATTTGAATAATTAGAAGTTGAAGGTGATTCGTTTCTTATGGCAGGCTCCACGCAGGCTCAAGTTAACCCATGTGTGCTCTGGAGTCTTCTTAAAGCTTTGTAATTTGAATTTCCTAACTTAGGTTTTCTGAATGTTGCAGTTCTTTGATATTACATTGGACCTTTAACCCATCTCTTAGAAATAGGATTTTTTTCTTTTTCCCATTTTCAGTCCCTGGGGCTTCAAAGAGAAAGTTTTGGATGATCGTGTGTTTTGTATATGCAGATCTCATTAATTAACCTCAAGAACAGTTTAATGTTTAAATTTGGAGTTGTATAAATGCAAGTCTCTTGACGTTATTGAATGGATGTATAGTGACAGGCAGTCCCTGATACCCTTCAGGAGATATTCAAAGTCAAAACTGTTTGCATGCTAACAGGTTATTGGCCTTTCCCACTATCATTCTTTCACTAGTAGACAAAGAAGTTTTCCAGATGCTACATGAAAGGTTGAACACAGAGCAGGTATGAGAATCCAGACATTAAGGAGATTTGAGGAGAAACGGAAACCTCTGAGAGAAACTCAAAGATAGCAGAATGCATTTTCCCCAAGCCAAGACAGTAGAGAGTCAACTCTGTGTGTCTTACCAGTAGGACTGTGCCCTGTTCCATGAAAGTGCTCCAAGAATGTACCAGAACTTAGGTGGACTGGCTGTGTTCTAGGAATGGGTCCTAGGTCCCCGTAGTTATTAGCTTTAATTTATCAGAGCCTGATATTATTGCTTTTTTACTTTTACATCCAAGTATTTGAACTTTATGTCCAAGTCAATGATTAATTGTCTCACTTTTTCCCATGTTCATTTCTCTCTGGTATTCTTATCTATTCATAAGTCCCAGGGAACTTTTTTGGAGATTAAAGGAATCTTAGGAATTTCTGTGCCTGGACCCCTAACTTTATGTTTCAATTATCAGTTGACCTTTTGGTAAATATTTCTGTTTTCACTCGGAGCTTAAACGTTCCTTCATTACTCAGAGTCCCCCCACCCTCCCCAAATTTGGGGCTGTTATGGGTTGAATTCTATCCTCTCCAAATTCAAATGTTGAAGTTCTAACTTCCAGTATCTCAGAATATGATTTTATTTGGAAAAATGTTTATTGCAGATGTAATTAGTTAGGATGAGGACATATTGGAGTACGATGGGCCCCTAATCCAATGTGGCCGGTGTCTTAATAAAAAGTGAAAATTTAGACAGAGACGTACAGGGAGAAACTCATGTGAAGATGAAGGTAGAGACCAGGGTGACGATCCTACAAGCCAAGGAATGCCAAAGATTGCCATTAAATCACCAGAAGCTAGAGGAGAGGCATAGAAGATTCTTCTTTACAGCTTTCAGAAAGCAACTCTACCAATCTACCTCTCAAGTCACCTTGATCTGGGACTTCTAGCATCCAGAACTGTGAGACAATAAATTTATGTCTCTTAAACCGCCCGATGTGTGGAACTCTTTTACAGCAGCCCTACAAACTAATACAGGGGGCAATATGCTTCTAAATTATGGGCCTTTGGAGGTCTATTTTGAGATGTGCATGAATCTAGAAATGGCTGCAAATAACTTGTTAAAAGGCAGAAATACTAATAAACGTAAAAGTCTGTTTTGTCTAGGATTGGGATAGGATGAGGAATTCGTTGTTTGTTTTTAGCTATAAAATTGAGATGAGGCCAAACTGGTTCTGTGAACTAAATGTATCTTCAGACACAGAGGTTCCTGTCCATTCCACAGGTAGGATAGGTAATTCTTAAAGTGTTTGACTCTGTTATTTATTGCCAAGAAAGTTTGTGGTACTGGTCCAAGTCAGCTTGTGAAACATTGAGCACAAGGGCAGCCTTTGTTTTTAAATGAAGTCACTCCTCTCTCTGTAGCACGAGCTCTACAAGGGTTGCCAAAACAGTTTGTTTTTGAGTGGTTTGTGAGTGACACTGGAAACCTATACTGCAATATTAATTGCGGTGTTTGTGTGTGTGGGTTGTAGAGGAGAAGATGTAGAGTAGACAATGAGAGGAGACAAACATGAACATTCAAGTTACTTAATGGGGTGGGTGGTTGTTTTGTTTTGTTCTGTTTCTGAGAAAGATTTGCCCTGAGCTAATACCCATGCCAATCTTCCTCTATTTTTTTTTTTTTTTTTTTGAGTATGTGGGCTACCAGCATAGCATGGCCACTAACAGAGTGGTATAGGTCTGCGCCTGGGAACCAGACTCTGGCTGCCCAGCAGAGCTCATGGAACTTTACTATGCCGCTGGAGTTGGCCCCAATGGGGTGGTTTTAATAATTGTAGTCTGTGATGGATTGGGTGGATGATGAGGGAAAGAGAAGTTTTAAATGTATTAGTGGTTTAAACATATAGATGTGTGGTTCTATTTATTGAGAAAGGGAAGTCTGGGGAAGGTATAGAATATGGGGAGTTCACTTTGAATACATTAATTTTTAGATGCCTTGTATGCATTCAAGTGATAAATCTTAAGTAGGTTGTTGGAGATATAGATATATATATATATAGATATATATATATAGATATATATTAGTCTGAAGCTAATTGTTGGTATGTAAAAACATCGGGAGTCATCAACATGTGACTAGTGTTTAAACCTAGTGAGATCAGCTAGAGAATGAGTGTAGATTGGAAGAGAGTTGAGTCGAAGACCAAACTCTCAGATTTCTACACTTAGAGGATTGAAAGATGAGGAAAATCTAGCCAAAGAAACAGAATCAGGAAGAAATCCTGAAAATCGTGTCCTGGAAGCAGAAAGAAAAGAGTGTTTCAAGAGGCATGGAGTCCTCAAATGTGCAATATTTTCCTGGGAGGTTGAATAAGATGACCAGAAATTTGTCCATTGTGTTTGGTAAAGTGAGAATCAGAGATAACCTTAACAAGATCAGTTTCAACAGAGCAGTGGAGGGCAGAAGCCAATTGAAGAGAGATTAGGAGAGACATATAATTCATGGCAGCTCTCTTCCCAGGCACGGGGAAATTTTTTCTGTAGTCTGAGAGAGAGCAGGATCGAGAGAAGAGCCCACGATGGCAGAGTGAGAGAATTCTGAGAATCTAATTTGAGACCCAGAGTCTAGGGGTGCCTCTACTTCTTAGTTAAATGAACCAATTAATTCTCTTTTTAATCTAAGCCAATTTGCATAGGGTTTCTACAACAAAACTGAAATGGTACTAACAAATAGAGGAATTAGTGAAATATCCAAACTGGAACTTAGTACAACCCCTACCAAAGGAACACCCTCTAGCCTTTTTCTTGATTGTGGCCATGAGAACAGAATAGGACAAAGAAGGCTCCCAGAGGTCAGAAACAGAATCAAACAGGTCAGAAACCTCCACTCACCGCATTGTCAGGACAGGCCTTATTATCTCTGATTAGTAGAATGTGGTGTTTGGAATGGCCAATGACAACTGTAAGTTGTTTCCCCTTGTCCCTTTTTCTGAAAGGGAATTATATTGTTCTTTTCCTGCTTTCCCTGTATTTTAGACATATTAGGGAAGGTACTTTTTAAATTTAGTCTTTAGGTACCATATCACGATAAGTCTCATGTGGATCTGATTCAGGCAGGAAAGCACATAATTTAGAGATCTCAATGTATAGCTAGATGCAGTAATTTGATATGCCTTTGGGTTGTCTCCTTTTGTGAAGTGGTGAGTGCATTTTTGATGCTCCTAGTGTAGAATAGATGCATCGTATTATGCAGGGGTATTTTGGGAAATGCATGCGCTTATGAGCATAGGGTGTAATTGCGCTGGACACCCAGAGGGTGGACTTTAATTGGCCTCTGTCTTAATATCTACCTTTTCTGGAAAATTGCTCCTTCTGGCTCAAATCTTGTAATAATTCTGTGGCTGTCAACCACAGTATTCCTGTCTAGAGGGAATGATCTTTCAGCACGTGACCTAGGTTCAGTCAATTATGATATCCCATTTTTCTGACCATAAAGATCAACCCAGGAGAGGTCATATGAACAAAGATGGGTCAAATGGAATCCTTTTTCAATTTGATACTGGAAGACAAATTGTCTTACTATTGAGGTCATGAAGGCTATAGGTTATATTTTCCAACGATGTGAAGAAAGCTTATCTGCACTGGGAAATAATGAGGCAAACACATAGGAGCAGCACTAAGGTATAGAGGGGGAAAAGACGGGATACTATGACTTCTTCCGAGACTGTGGAATCTAGCTGTGTGTGAAACCAAAGTCTACTTCTGACTCACCAGTTATATAAGCCAATAATTTTTTTTTCTTAAAAAAAAAAGAGTAAGAATATTGTAAGAAAGTGAAAATGGTGTGGGTAGGCAATCGTTTTAAGAAGTTTGGGAAAAGAAGCACAGAAATAGCACGATGATTGGAGGAGGAGGCCGGGGAGGGTTCGATGGACAGCTTTCATTCATGAGAATTACTAGAACACATTTATATGCTGGATAGAATCATTCAGAAAGAGTGAGACAGAAAATTCAGAAATGGATGGGGAGGAGTACAGATATTACAGGAGCAAAGGCGTTGTGACAGACACAGGAGATGGGATTCAAAGCCAAGTGAAAGGGCTGGCCTTTCATAATCAGAAGAATATCTTCTCCATTTGTTTAGTAAGGATGTTTTCCCCTTCAAGTAACAGAAACCCGGTTAACATAATGTAATAGGGCCAGCTAGCATCTCACATAAGAATAAGTCCAGAGGTGCATCAGTTCCAGGGTTGGTTAATTCAGTGGCTCAAGAATGTCACCAAGAACACAGGTGTTATCCATCCTTTGGTAGAGCCAACCACAGTGTTGACTGTATCAGACTTGTAGGATTCCTGCAGCCATTCCAAGCATTACATGAAGTCAAAATATCCTGAGGAAAAAAAAGATGTGCTTCCTCCTGCATGTCTTTTCAAAAACTCCGGTAAAATCCTCCTCAGGCTCCAGGGGCCTCCACTGGATTGCAGGCCCATGGCTAAAATAATCTTTTATACCTGGGAATGAGACCAACATGGCCGGCTTAGTTCAATTGTGATTCATTCCCTGGGGCTGGACAAAGCCAAGCTCCCCTAAACACAGGGCTGCTAGCTAATCCAAATTGGGTGTCTGGTAGCAAAGACAAACAGGGAAGCAACTGTTGGGAAACAGATTAGCAGTGTCTGCTGCAGTAAAGTTTATATATTGGCTGGTGGGAAGATGAGGGAGTAGCCATTTGGCAACTTCTATTTTTTCAGTGAATTGTTGATGAGGTGGTCATTTGGGCAAAGGGTGAGGGTGGACTTTTGAAGAGAAAGTATGAAATGATATTCAAGGAAATAGTAGAAAGTAATAATTAGTTCTCTCAGAAAAAAAGAAAGCCAATTTAGTAGGAAAAAAATATAATGATATTTTGATTTCAAGGCAATGCTGAATACCTGTTTGAGATTTGTGTTCATCAATTTAAAATGAAACCAGTCAATCCAATTTTGTTATTTTTTTCTAATAACATTCAATGAATGGATGTAATGCTGACAACTTTCCTGACCACTGAGAGCTAACTAGAAAGTCATTTTATTTTATTCTTGTGGAGGTGAAATTCATATAATACACAATTAACCATTTTAAAGGATGCAATTCAGCGGCATTTAGTGGATTCACAATGTTGTGCAATCACCACCTCTCTCAAGCTTTAACACTTTTTCTTCATCCCAGAAGAACACTTCATACCCATTAAGCAATCCTCACAACCTCCTCATAACTCCTTCCTCCCATCCTCTGACAACCACTAATTGCTTTCTGTCTCTATGTGTTCATCTAGTCTGGATATTTTGTATGAAAGGAATAATACAATATGTGACCTTTTGTGTCTGGCTTCTTTCACTTAGCATAATGTTTTTGAGGTTCATCCAAGTTATAGCAAGTACCAGTCCTTCATTCCTTTTTATGGTTGAATAATATTTCATTGTATGTACACAATACAATTTGTTCATCCATTCATCCATTAATGGACATTTGGTTTCCACCTTTTAGCTATTACGAATAATGCTGCTATAAACTTTCATACACAAGTTTCTGTGTGGATATATGCTTTCACTTCTCTTGGGCACATACCAAGGAGCGGAATTGTTGGGTCATATGGTAATTCCATTTTTAACTTTTTGATGAACCACCAAACTGTTTCCCACAACAGCTGTACCATTGTACATTCCCACTAGTAATGTACAAGTGTTCTTGTTTCTCTACATCTTCACCAACACCTTTTATTTTCCATTTTTTAAATCAGAACCATCAGAACGGCTATGATGTGGAATCTCATTGTGGTTTTGATTTGCATTTCTTTAATTAATGATCAATGATATTGAGCCTTTTTTTTGGAATTAGGAAACTTCCAATTTTATTCATAAAATTATTAATCAAAATTGTGAAAGTAGATTTATAGAGCCACATATCAATAACAAAATAGGAAGGAAATGAAACATTGCAGAGACATTTTGACAAGTTCCAAAGAAATACACACTAGGCTAAAAATCTACAGGTAAGCCATGGTTGCACAATAGGTTATATCCATTACTGCATTTTCTTGGTAACTTCTTCTTTATATTTGTCTTTCTCTTTTCCAGCTTGTGCAGATTTGGCTTTGTGTTCAAGAATTTTTTCTGGTCTTCGTTGACCATTTGTATATCTTCTTTGGAGAAACGTTTATTCAAGTCCTTTGCCTCTTTTTTAATTGAGTTGTTTGTCTTTTTGTTGTTGGGTTGTAAGAGTTCTTTAAATATTCAGGATACTAAATCCTTATCAGACATATGATTTGCAAGTATTTTCTTTCATGTTGTAGGTTGCCTTTTCACTTTCTCGTTAATGTCATTTGCTGCACAAAATTTTTAAATTTTGATGAAGTCCAATTTAACTGTATTTTATTTTATTGCTTGTGCTTTTAGTATCAAAAACCCATTGCCAAATTTGAGATCTTGACGTTTTTTCCATACTTTCTTCTAAAATTTTAATAGTTTTTGCTCTTATATTTAGAGCCATGTTGAGTTAATTTTTGTTTATGGAGTGAGATAAGGGTACAACGTCATTCTTTTGCATGTGGTTATCCAGTTGTCCCAGCACCATTTGTTGAAGAGAGATTTCTTTACCTATTAAGTGGTCTTGGCACTCTTGTTAAATATCAATTGGCCATAGATGTTTGGGTTTATTTCTGAACTCTCAGTTCTGTTCAAATATGTGTCTATGTGTCTATCTTTATGCCAGCATGACACTGTTTTCTCACTATAGCTCTGCAGTAAGTTTTGAAATTGGGTAGTGTGAGTCCTCCACATTTGTTCTTCTTTTACAAGATGGTTTTGGCTATTCTGGGTCCTTGAAATTCCCATATGAATTTGAGGATTGGTTTTTCCATTTCCACAAAGAAAGTCATTGTAATTTTAATAAGGACCACTTTGAATCTATAGTTTGCTTTGGAGAGTACTGCCATCTTAATATTAAGTTTTGCAATGCATGAACACGGCATATCTTTCTATTTACATGGATCTTCTTTCATTTCCTTCAGCAATGTTTTGTAGTTTTCAGTGTATCACTCTTTCACCTCCTTAGTTAAATTTATTCCTTGGTAGTTTATTCCTTTGGGTGCTGTTATGAATGGAACTGTTTTCTTGATTTCCTTACTGGATTGCTCATTGCTGGTTGTGTTAAACATGCCTTTATTTTCTATATGTCAGATGATTTGACATCTGGGGCCTTGCTGACCCTGGAGAGACTGCTCCACCCAGTGCTAGTCAGTTCCCACAGATAGTAAATGACTTGCCTGGCAGTGTGTTTTTCATATACAAACTAAGCAATCCAAACCCACATCCTCACCACCTCCTTTCTTAGGCTCTCAACACTCAGGGCCACAATTCCCCTGACCTAATCACCCCAGGTCCAGGTACCAGATAACTAGGGACAACCTCTATGCTCCAGGGCCCACTGAAGTTATTCAAACTAGCAAATTCTAAGCCTGTTTATCCTGATTCATCCCATTCTTTCCGCAGAAACTATAATAAATGCTTTTGCCCACATTTTATCCTTGCTTCCTCTACCTCCTGGCTGACTCTGGTGATTCCTCTGTAGCCCCTCCATAGTGTGGCCTCTCCTGTGGTGTGGCATGACCCTCCTCATGGGAACTCTGAGTGACAAACTATATTTTCAAGGGCAGTAATCTCCTGATCTGTTGGCCTCACCATACCTGAATAATAATAAAACCTACATTTTAAAACACTACTGTATAGCAACACAAGCAGATTTTTGTGTGTTTATCTTGTACCTTGAATCTTTACTGAATTCATCTTTTAGCTCTAGTAGTTTTTTGAGGACTGCTTGAAATTTTCTATATATAGAATCATGTCATCTTCAAATAGAGATAGTTTTCGTTCTTCATTTCCAATGTAGACATCTTGTTTTCTTTTTCTTGTTTAACCGCCCTGGGTAAGAGACTTTCAGTCCAAGGTTGAATAGCAGTGGAGAACGCAGGCATCCTTGTCTTGTTCCTGGTTTTAGGGGGAAAGCTTTCCATCTTTCACCATTGAGTATGATGTTAGCTATGGTTTTTCATAAATGCCCTTTATCATGTGGAGGAAGTGTTCTTTTTTCCTAGTTTACTGAGTGTTTTTATCATGTTGAATTTTGTCAAATTTTTTTTTGCACTGATTGAAATGATCATGTTGTATTTCTCCTTTGATCTGTTTATGTGGTTCATTACTTTAATTGATTTTTTTTTTTTTAATGTTGAACCACCTTTGCATCCCTGGGACACATCCCACTTGGTCATGTTGTAGACCTTTTTTAATATGCCATTGAATCCAGTTTGCTAGTATTTTGTTGAGGATTTTGCATCTATATTCATAAGGGATATTGGTCTGTAGTTTACTTGTAGTATATTTGTCTGTCTTTGGTTTTAGGATAACTTGTTAGGAAGTGTTCCCTCCTCTTTTTTTTTCAATGAGTTTAAGTAGGATTACTGTTAATTGTTCTTGAAATGTTTGGTGAATTCACTGGTTAAGCTATTTGATCCTGAACTTGGTTGGGGGAAGTTTTTGATTACTTATTCAATCTCTTGTCTTGTCGTAGGCCTATTGAGATTTTCTATTTTTTCTTGAATCAGTTTTGGTAATTTGTGTGTTTCTAGGAATTTGTCCATTTCATCTAGATAATCTAATTTGTTGGCAAACAAATGTTCAAAGCATTCTTTCATAATCCTTTTAATTTCTGTAAAGTTGATGGTAATGTCCCCACTTTCACTTTCGTTTTTGGTTTTGTCTTTTCTCTTTCTCTCTTTTATAGCTAAAGATTTGACAACTTTATCGATCATTTCCAAGAAACAACTTTTGGTTTCATTGATTCTCTCTATTGTTTTTCTATTCTCTATTTTATTTATCTCTGCTTTAGTCTTTATTGTTTCCTTGTTCCACTGGCTTTGGGTTTAGTTTGCCCTTCTTTTTCAAGTTCTTCAAGGTATGAAGTTAGGTTGTTGACGATGTATTTCTTCTTTTTTAATGTAAGTGTTTTCAGCTATAAATTTCCCTCTGGCACTGCCCTCACTGTATCCCCTAAGTTTTGGTATGTTGTGTTTTACTTTTCATTCATTTCTAAGTATTTTCTAATGCTTCTTTGACCCATTGATTCTTTAAGAATATATTATTTATTTCATTTTCAAATTTTCCAGTTTATCTTTTGTTATTGATTTCTAGTTTCATTTCATTGTAGTCTGAGAAGGTAGTTCGTATAATTTCAGTCCTTTTAAATTTATTGAGAATTATTTTATGGCCTAACATATGGTCTATCCTGGAGAATGTTCCATGAGTACTTGATAAGAATATTTATTCTGCTGTTGTTGGGTGGATACTCCTGTATATGTCTGCTAGATCTTGTTGGTTTGTTGTTCAAGTCTATTTCCTTATTAATCATCTGTCTAGATGTCCTATCCATTATTAAAAGTGGAGTATTGGGGTAGCCAGTGGCATAGTGGTTGAGTTCAGCGTGCTAGTGGCCCAGGGTTCACAGGCTCAGGTCCCGGGCACAGACCTACACCACTCACGAAACCATGCTGTGGCAGGCGACCCACATACAAAGTAGAAGAAGACTGGCACAGATGTTAGGTCAGGGCCAGTTTTTCTCAAGCAAAAAAGAGAAGGATTGGCAACAGATGGTAGCTCAGGGCCAATCTTCCTCACCAAAAAAAAGGGGATGAGGTACTGAAGTTTCTATTCTATTATTGTTTATTACTGTCTATTTCTGCCTTAAATTCTGTCAATGATTGTTTCAGATATTTTGGGGGTCTGTTGTTTGGTTTATGTATTTTTATAATTTTGATGAATTAACCCTTTTATCAATGTATAATATCCTTCTTTATATTTTGCAATAATTTTGACTTAACAACTATTTTGGCTGGTATTAGTATAGCCACCCCAGCTCTCTTTTGACTACTATTTGCATGAAATATCTTTTTTCATCCTTTCACTTTCAATCTAGTTGTTTCTTTGAGTCTGAAGTTAATCTCTTATAAGCAGCATATCGTTGGATCACGTTTTTTTTTACCCATTCTGCTAGTCTCTCTCTTTTAATTGATGAGTTTAATCTATTTGCTTTTAAAGTACTACTGTTAATGAAGGACATACTTCTGTCACTTTGCTATTTGTTTTCTATGTATCTTATATCTTTTTGTTCCTCAATTCTTCCAAAGCTGCCGTCTTTTGTGTTTGATTTTTCTAGTGTACCATGTGATTCTCTTTTCCTTTTCTGTATTTTTTAAAGTATTTGCTCCTATAATGTGTGTGTTGGCATGCTTGTTAATATCCCATAGGTCCCTTAGACCTTAGACTCTGTTCATTTCTCTTCATTCTTTTTTCTTTCTGCTCCTGAGATTGGGTGATTTCAGTTGTCCTATCTCGAAGTTTGCTGATCCTTTCATCTGCCTGCTTATATCCTGTTGAATACTTCTAGCGAATTTTTCGTTTCAACTATTTTGCTTTTCAACTCCAGAATTTATACTTGGTTTCTTTTTATAATTTCTATCCCTTTATTCATATCCCCTACATGCTCATATATCATTTTTCTGATTTCCTTTACTTCCTTGCCCATGGTTTCTTTAAGCTCTTTGAGCATATTTAAGATAGTTAATTTAATGTATTTGTCCAATAAATTCAAAAGCCCAGTGTCTGGGCTTCCTCAGGAAGGTTTTTTTTTTTTTATCAATTTCTCTCTTTGTAAATGGGTCTTACTTTACTTTGTAAGCTTTATAATTTTTTGTTGAGAACCAGACACTTTGAATATTGTAATGTGGGAACTCTGGAAATCAGATTCCTGCTCCCCTCCCAAGAACTGCTGTTGTTGCTTGTTGAGGGCTGCAGGCATACATTTGTTTAGTTACTTTTTCAAACTAACTTTGCAGAGACTGTGTTTCTTGTCATCTATGGTCACTAAAGTCTCCTGTTCCATTATCTCTGTGGTTAGCCAGTGATCTGACAGAGATTTCCTTCAACACTAGTCTCTTTCTTCATCAAGTACTTCCCTGGATGCTGCAAGTGTTCTACTAGACTCCAGAGTTCTGAAATGGTTGGTTCTGACAGTTCTTGCCAGCTCAATAGTTATTGAAGTGGAGGGACCACTTCCTGAAGCTTCCTACTCTGCCATCTTCTGTGAAGTCCAAGTCATTTCGTTTTAACTATTATCTTGAATATGATTCTAAAATGTATCAGTACCCTTTATTGAGTGCATCAATAAACTCTACAATGGATACAGTTCATCTTTCTTCGACTTTTAACTATATTGCAGTGCCTTTATGATGATCTTTTTACTGAACATTGGAGTAAATATTTAAAGTTGAATTTCTTGAGTGGATTTACACAGCCTCAAATGTGTAATATGGAAGTTATCTCTTTGTTTTACATAATTTTTAAGACAAATGTTGGTTGTACTTTTTAAATCATCTCTTCCCTCCAAACTTCTTACGACTATGGTCAGAGGGGAAGGAGGCCTGCTCTTCAAAAGGAGTCTGAGGTATAATATTAGCCTCCCAGTATCATGTGAACTGTATGTTCCAGCAAAGGTGGCTAATTAGGATACAGAAAAGTTGATCATTTAAAGAATAGATATATTTCTACTTTTTTTAAAGCAGATATCGGGTACCAAGTTGAACTGAGCATTTGTTTCTGTTCTCTTTCAAAACAGTTACTCTGTAAAACCAAGTAGTTCTTACAAAAAGAAAGAAAAGAATAGGAAAAGAAAGCAATAAAAAGGAAGCAATTTAAGCTAATTCAACCCTAAAAGCATATAGTTCCTCAATCTTTAAAATGGTGGTAATAACAAAAAATATAAACAAAACTCCTCATACAGTTTTGAGCAATGGAATGAGGTAACATATATATGCCTGGTATGAGGTAGACATCAACTAAATGTCAGTTACTGCTGTTTTTCCATAGACTTCACTCACTCGTGGTCAGGAGCATGGACTTGTGGAATCAGACAGTGTATCAGTAGAATGCTATGGTAGCAGGTAATAGAAAACTCAACTCCTTAAACAAGAAGGAAACTTACCAGCTTACTAAGTTTAAGTCCCAAGGTAGGATGTGCTTCAAGATGGTTGATAAAACATTTCAATAATGTCAACAAGAATCCAGGTTTTTTTCTGTTGTCCACTCTTCCATTCAGAATATGGCTTCAGCATATGACTGATTTCCCTGATGTTTGTAGGCTGGCTACCGTAGCATTCACATCTGATCGGTGAGGGAGAGTGTTTCTCCAAATCATCAAAGTCCCCCTGGTCAGTGTGAGCGGTCCAAATTAGTTCACACCTCCTCATACAATAACTGTTGCCAGAGAAAAGCCAGGTTCTGATTGTTATGATTATCAGGCCCCATGTCTGGAGCTGGGGTCAAATTTGGGTTTAGGCCAACAAACCCGGTGTCTGCTACTGAAATCTTGGGTTCTAACACTTCCTTGCTATGTCTTTGTGCAAGGTATACAACCTTATTGAATTTTCTCATCTGCAAAATGGGTGTGAAGATGAATTGAGATAAATAAATATGAAAACAAAAGGTTTTATCCCCAGTAAATGTTGTTATTAATATTATTATTATTCATCTATACACTTTCATATTATGTAATGGTTTTAAATTGTCTGCCTTTCTGGGTAAAGTGTGAGTTTTTTGAGAATATAAACAATATCACTTTCATTTTTTACCTCTAAAGTCTTACATATAATGAATGCCCAACATATTTCTTTAACAAACAGTGAATAAATGAATATCTGTTGAGTGAATGAATAAAGGCCTAAAAACAACAAAAAGTAGATTTGAAAGAAAGACAACCAAGTGGTGATTAGATGAGTTACAAGTCAGACAGGATGTGGTAACAAAATGAACCAGATTTAAAAAGAATATATTTGACAGAAAAAAAACCAGAAAGACCTAGAGAGGCCTTTTTCTTGAAGAAGAGAGTGGTTGCAGGAAGTGAGCGAACCCAAAACAATCTGAGTTTAGGGTAACCAGCTCGTAGAGGCTGTGATATCTTCAGATATTTTGTTTTACAATTTGAAAAATAATAAATATTTGGATAAGAACCATATGAATGCTTACTGCAATCTAGAAGAGGTAGAAGAAATAATACTAATAGCCGCGGAGTACTTGACATGTTCCAGGTGTTGTTCCAAGTGTTTCTCTTGTACAAACTCATATAATCCTCAAAACAAACCCATGAGATAAGTACTATTCTTTTCATCCCCATTCCTATTTACAGATAGGAAATCAAGTCCAGAGAGACTGAGCAACTTGCCCAAATCACATAGACACCAAGTAGCAAACTGAGATTTTTACCCAAAGGGTCTGACTCAAGAGTCCGTGTGTTTAGCCATGACACTATACTGTGTAATAAAATAGAATGGTGCTCAGAGAATCTAGACTACATTTCCAAACCACCATGCACCCAAGAGTTAAATGTGTTAGTGCCCATGAGGGGCACCGCAGGCCTCCCAGATCACTGAGAGCCTAGAAAGGCGTAGCCAGCCCTTCAAGACATGTGTGTTCCCTCTGGCACTTCGCAGTGCACTTTTCTAATTCCCAGCCTATAGCACAATGGCAATGGAGAGTGCCAATGAAACAATGATTTGTTAAGGGAATTATTGTGTGGATAGATGGATGGATGAATAGTTGCATGTCAGTGTATATGATATGCTCACCTTATTTCCATGGCAGACCAAACTCTTTATGCTTCCCCATTTGGTAAATTGTCTTTAAAAACTTGCTGTACTTTTCAAGATGAGACAGTAAGCTTCGCAATAACACTTGGAATAATATGAAAGAGATGCTTAGAGATAAACCATGCCTCAGAGGATGCACTGGGGGGTGGAATGAATACAAGGTTGTGTTTCCCTTCCCAGGGACTCTTTCTGAATTGTTGCTGAGCTGTAGAGAAACAGCACAATAAGCTGCCTGAATGAATGGAAAAGCAGTCCAGGTCTCTCCAAGGGAACTGAGGGACAAGGGACTATCAAACTACCACTTTCCTCAAGAGAAATCCACAGAGAGTAAAACAAAGACAATCACCTTCAGACATTTCTTTGGTTACAGTTTAGCATAGATCTGCCTTTGATCAGACTTTAACTTGAAATTCCTGCATTTCCTTTCAGCTCCATCTACCCTGCTGCTTGTATGGTAAACATTGAAGGGAGTTAGAACTCCTACTCTTTCTAGAGAGCTGTAGTCCCCCAAGAGTTAAGTTTCAAGAACCATATGTAAACCACAATACAGATTTCAGATTCAGCTGTACCAATAAAGTACAATCTTGAAACATAATAAAGATGAGTGTTGAGATCGTTGTACTAGAAATCTCTTTGCCTGTTGTAACTATGGGGTTTCATCTCTTGTCTGGAAAGGTCTTTATTACTAAAAATAAATAAAATCAAGATTATTTCTTCCTCTCTCTATACTAATCATTTGTCATCTATGAGGGAAATGTCTGAAGCAATTTTTATTTTTAGTAGATAGTGGTGGAAGGCAATTCACTTACAAATTGGACTTTTAAACAGAGCTTTAAAAAAATCGCTGTACTTACATAGCCTTACAAGAAAATGTCTTTAGCTTGCAGCCTCTGAAGGAACAAAATCAAAACTGATTGAGCAAGTTTCCTGGCTGGAGAAGAAACTAGCGGCTCTGGACCACAAGGAAGACAGAGGGGAACCGTATGAAAAAATGGTTCTTGCGAAAGACCAGGTATGCTGTAGAAGAAAAGTAACCTTCATTGTAGAAGTTACCTAAATCGATATGAACTGCCAGTTCTGCAGTCATTTCTGGCTGGGTTGGAAGTTTGTATTTAATTTTAAGATGATAAATAACAATATCTATATTTGCTGAATGTAATTGTATTCCCTGATGAATATTCACATACAAAAATGAATTTCGTCAGTAATATTTTTAAAGTTCATTTGATATATATCCTTTTGAACCATATTAGCTGAATATTCTATTGATTTTTAAGTGGTAGTGACTGTACGAATATTTCTTAGTTTTCAAGTTTGAACTTAAAGAATAGTTTCTATGTAGTAAAACAAGTGGATCAGAAAATTTGTCATATGCTTTTTTTAATCAATTACTTTACAAGAAGATACTGATCTCTGAATCTCTGGACATTTATATATGTGTCATGATATAAATTTATCTCTTGTTCACACCAAATGGATTTGTATCTGCCTTTGTAACGTATATTTATATATATATATTTGGAGTATATATATTGAACATATATATATCGTCAAATAAAAACATATCCATATATTCCAAAGGCAGATATGAACCCATATATATGTTTACATAAGGTGGGTTAGCCTTACCTGTAGTACATTAAGCAAACCTTATTTTTCTCAATCTTTTCCTAATTCTTAATTCTTATTTGTGTACTTTGTCCTTAGTCTCTTTCGTAGAATGGAAGCGAGATAGGGATGGCAGTGATAATTTCTTTAATGACGATCTTCAAAACATCTAGCTGAGATAATGCTGCCATTCACAAAATTTGAGAACTAGTACATATTTACATCTGGAATACTTTGAATAGGTAAAAGGAAGAATTATGCGCTTTGTTTCTTTACTTTTCTCCTTTTAGTGCATTGAGAAATTACAAGCTGAAGTGAAAGCGTCCCAGGAGCAACTTATAGCGCAGGTAAGTGTTTTCCTCCTTTTTTAATCCTTTAATTTATATCATTGTCATCCTGGAAATGAACAGATATTTTTCAGAAGTTATAACTGTGGGCTTTCTGCTGCAAACGAAATCACAAGGCTGAGAATCAGTATTTTTGCTGCCTCTACAGAATTGCTTTCTGTAAATAGAATTCTGATTTATGTTGTTGGTAAAAATTACAAAACTGAGCTCTTATATATAAAACCAATGGTCTAATCAGGTACCATCAGGATAAGAGAAATGGAAACTAAGGGTGGAAAAACAGGGAAGCCAGGCTAGTTCAGAGAAAGAGTGGAAGTGGAAATTATAGACACATCGAATATAGACCTAGAGCCGTGCTTCTTAAACTTTAGCATATCAAGAATTACCTGGAAAAATTTTAAGAACAAATCACCTAGAGATTCTGCTACCTGTATGCCTAGGATGAGCCCTGGGAATTTGGACTTCCAGGTGATGCTAAATTCAGGTGATGCTGATGCTGCCAGTCTTTGGACTATATTTCGAGCAGCACTGTTTTATATATATTCATTCTGCCCCAATCTTGTGAGTTTTAGGCAAGTGACCATATAAATAAATCAGATCCAGAATTGTCCATTTTATACTGCAAATACTCTCTTGAATCTCGAGAGTAAATTTCTTGTATATGTTAGCCTATGTTTGCTCAGAGAACAACAAATGAGTATTTCCCGCCACAATACCTTCGTGTATTTAGGCACGTAAACCAGTCATTGCCCTGCCACTGTCCCTTCCCAAGGATCAGAACAACCCTGATGCTGTAAGTATTTCCTCAAAGCCTTGCTTGCCATTCTTTTAGTGATCTCCTCCATCTAGATCCTGGGTGGTAGGGGATGACGTCTTCATTAAGAACACTGGTCAGTCATGTTGAATGGCCGCTGTGAACAACAACAAACTCCTCAGACAAATGTAAGACCCGAGAAGTTGCAGTCCACAAGTTGTGCAGAAAAGACTCTGCAAAATAATAAGTTCTGGTTACCATCCCTTCGGGGTTTGAAATGAGCTATCTGCATAAAATCATGGTAATGGCTCCATTTTTGTGCTGGGGCAGAGAAAAGCTAATCTGCTGCAGCAGTAAACAGAGCTTTTAACTCTAAATTCAGAATCTCTTTTGGCATTGAATGCTCAATTGACCGATACTGAAAATGACTAAGGCCTGCATTTGTGACATATTCAGACAGAGGTAAATCTCATTAGCTCAGTATTCTGTCACAGATGCCTCTCCCCTGGCCTGCCTCTGAGTTGCCAGACAATGACTATTGTCAGAGGTTGTCTCCTTGTGCCAGATTGATACCTACTGCCATATGTCCAGGAGATTTTTAGCTCCAAATTTTTTTTAAGGAGTGCAGGTTTTGATATTAGCTTCTAGCATCTCTTGTGCAAAACTGATAAAAAACAGTCACAGGTGCCTTAGGGAAATTCTTGTGGTATCTCCTTCCATTGCCCAGCTTTTGTGGATTCTATTCCTGTACCATGCTCTTCCTGGCCCAGGCTTGTCGAAACTGGGATTGCTTCCCTGTATTAGGGTATTGATGGTATTGATATCAATGACTGACATTTCTCCTATGTAATTGCTCAGTGTTCGGATTTTAATACAACAGTGTAATCATCAAAGTCTTGCTTCAACTCACCAAGGATATTTAAATGAAAATAACATTAGTAATAGTGTCTCATGTCTGCTATGTCATAAGTGCTTCACAGATTACCTATTTTAAATCTCAGTATAACCCAACAAAGTGTGCATTATTTTTCAGATAAGAAAACAGTCTTAGAGATTAGATCGCTTATCACACATGTCAGTTCTGAAACCCAGGCTTTTGCTATCGCAATTTGCTGCCTCTCCAAATTATATTCTCCACGTGCCATTTGAGGCGTCGAACCATGTTTATAAAGGTTGGCTCCAACCTCCTTTCTCTGTTCACTCTTAGTGATTCATCAGCTCATAATGCTTCAATTCTCACTTCTATGCAAATACGAATAAACAACCCCCTCCACCTCCGCCAACTTCTTTCTATCTTAATCATTCCCCGATTACAACTCTTTAGTGCTGTAATGAGCATTCCTTAAAAAATTATTCCTGGAGAAAACATTCCAAATGATGTTAATCTGTATCCTGGGGGAAAAAAAATGGGAGAGGCGTTAGAAGCACAGTTAAGTTAAATGGGTTTATTTACTGCAAGACTTATCAGTGTATAATCAATTGCCAAGAAAGGGCCCTGGTATGCCATTTTCAATGGTATTTGACCATGAAGGATGTTTTAAGTGCACAGGTTTGAAGACTGCTGCCATATTGCATCAAATTAAACCACTATGCTTGCTAAATATGACCTGAATATCTTGCTGACACCCCGGGCTCAGCATATACAAAGTCAAATTTATCATCATCTATTAACATCCCTTAAATATGCACCTATGTTTAGATTCCCCAGCCATAGTGAATAGTATCACACTGTTGTTATTTATTCTAGATCCAACTAAAAAGCAGTATTTAAATCCTACCTCTGTCTGCTTCCATCCCCCATTTGGTTAATTGTCAGGCTCTGAGTCTGTTTCTACAAGTTCTCTCATTTCCATGTCTTCTAGTCCATTGTATTGCCACACTCCTAGCTCTTTTTGATAATTTTATATCTTAATTGGCCCCAAATTATTAACATATGTGAGTTCAGAGCCTCTCACTGCCTCCCTTCCACTAACAATATAGCTTACTTGCTGTAACACCATCAAACCCTATTTGCAGAGGAGAGAAAGGATAAAATCCATGTGTAAAGATTTGGGGTGGAGGCAGAAAACCAAACAGAGCCAAAGGATAACACTCACAGAGAGAAGAAAAGCTACTGGAGTGGCAGAGGAGAGAGAGCAAGGAGATTATGAGACTAAGGTGGTGGGAAAAGAACTTTGCCGATGGGGTGAGCGTTCTTCTAGGATAGGAGGTTGAAAGACTCCTGGGAATTCTGGGGATGCTTAAGACTATGAAATAACAGAGCATGAATAAGAGCTTTGGGGTTGTATGTACTTGAACCCGCTTAAGTGTTTGAGAGTTGAGTGTAAAGTTTGGAGTTCCTGTTAGGAACCTCCTATATGTGCCTCCCATATGTAACACTGCTGTAGGATTTGACGCTGTAGTTGCCTCCTGGTTTCCCTACCTCCACCTCTAGTGGGGTTTCCAAAGGGCCATCCCTACCTCTCATCTCCCTCTTCTTGCTCATTCCCCTCTCTCTGCCTTACTAGCTGAACGGGCTAGTAAAACGTACCTCCTGTCTGTCTTTATACCTGCAACTGATGCTGTGATTTTGCTCACTGTGTTTCTCTTGGTCTGGACTATCCTTCCCCCTCCTCTTTATCCAAACAACTCTTACTCTTTTTGTAAGACTCATATCAGGGATTGTCTTCTCCCTTAGCCCCCAGATTACCTTCTCTGGGCTCCCATAGCCTCCTATACGTACGTCTATTTTAGCTCAAAATACTACATTTTATTGACGTCATCTGTTTCTACATCTGTCCCTCACTAGACTTGAAGGTCATTGAGGGCAGCACCAAGAACATGTCTCTGTATCCACTACACCAAATACAGGGCTGGGCACCTTACAACCACTCAATACATTTTACTGGATTAATTAGAATTTTACTCTGATCATGTCATTTCCCCTGTTCCAAAGACTAGCGTAAGACAATTGTTGCCTATTATCTCAGAATAAAGTCCAGCCTCCTGATCGTGGCATTTATCATACCGAAAATGAGAGTCTGACCCCTTTTCCTGCCTCCTCTCCATTACACATCTGAGACTCCCAAGTACACCCATGCATTTCTGCCCTAGGGGCTTTACTCATAGTTCCTTTCCACCTGCAATATCTGTTACCACCATTGTGTTTGCCAGATTTTTCCCATTCTTCACCAAAATTTTTCCTTCCAGAAAGATTTCCCTGACTATCCAACCAGAAGTAATCTCTCCTTCCTTGGTACTTTCATAGTACTTCCCTGTACCTTTCTTCTGTCACTTGTCACACTGCGACCCAGAATTATTTAATGTGGCCTAGCTCTTCCCAAGACTGTGAGCTCCTGGAAAACAGGGAGCAAATCCATTTATCTTTATGCCTCTCACAGTGTCTGGCTTATTGGCTTCTACAGATTTCTTTGAAATGAATTTTTTAAATGGTTAAATTAAAAATAATGTTCTTTTGATATTTATAGGAGCCCACTTTAACTTTTTTGGAAAATTACTTTGTGACATTTTATTCCTTAAAAATGCCAGTTACATGAGGTGTTACTTGGATCTGAAATGGATACTTTCAGGGTGCAACACGGAAAGGACAAAAAGTAATGATTTCTTCGCATGGAAATAGAAGGAAAAAATAGCAGAGAAATAAAATACAGATGTGGGAAACCCCTATTTCAAAAGAAGTAAGAAGAACATCCAAAGGAAACGATGGTCTTAACATGAAAATTAACAACCTAGGGTCTTGGCTTCCTTTTATTCAGTGTTCACTCGTCTAGAACCCAATAGTTGAATTATGTTATTGTGTAATTAAATTGATGACTATGAAATGGAAAGAAGATACAGGCCTAAACATTTCAGAGTGAGTTGTCACTGCCAATATGTTGAAGATTAAAATCTTATCCCATTAACTTTGCCCAATCACAGTTTATACTTTTAAAAGATTACAGACAGTTGCCTTTCCCAAAGCACATGTGGGTGTCCACTCTGAGCCACCCACAGGGCTAAGCTGCCCTAGGCGTTTTTATCACTCCCTTCCACAAGATTACTTATTTGCCTAGAAACGTATGTGGGATTAAACAAATATTTGAAGTGAATGTTTATACTCATTCAACAATAATTGTTCATGTTAGGGCAATTTGAGACAGAACTAGGTATCTTAAGAAAAAAATCCTTTTAAAATTAAAAGCTTCCAAATTGTTGAATCCATTGCTTGCCTATTTTTAGTATTGGGACAGGGGTGCAGTATAAGTACTCAGCCCTGTCCATCCATTCTATCACTCAAAATCTGATCATCGGCAATAGTTCAGAAGTTTGCCTCCTCTCTTCACCTCCACCCCAATGGTCAGATCATCTCTTGGTCTAGCTACCCCCAAGACCTGACCAGGACCAAAATTTCTATAATATTCTATGGGATTATTTCAAAAAGGGAAATCTGGGTAACTAGGTGGTAGACACACAAGTATTATGTTATTCTCTATACTGTCCTGTATGCTTGCAATATTTCATAATAAACTGATAAGTTAAAAGTACCCAGAAGAAGAAACTCTTCCAATGAATTGTACAGCATGCTCCAAGCTGTAGGATTGATGAGTGTGTCTTTGAAATCAGAAGTTCCTGACCTACAGTTCCTGAGTACATACTTGAACCTGGAAGCAATGGTCCTGATGCCCAGGATTGGGAACACAGGGCATGAAGGGAACTCTCTGGATACCCATGACAAAGTTTTCCCAAAGAGTTGGTTTAACTTTTTCCTTTCCTTCTCTAAAGAGGCTATTAACTGCCATTTTGCTTTTTAAGAATCTCCAAGAGCTCCCAGGTTAGATCAGGTGCAGACTCCTCTGCTCTAGAATTCCAGGCACTCCTTTTGCTCCTGTGATAGAGAACATGGGCTGTTTGTGTTGCTGTTGCTGTCTTTTGGCTGCCTAAGCACCTGTTAACACATCTTTGGCAACAGTACCCTCATATCCTTTTTAAATGCTTCTCTCCCCTCATGAGCAGTCTTGGAGGGCCTATAATTCATAGTACCCTATCAGCTACTAACTAGGGAGTCGACATGTGCGCTAAATCAATTGGACTCTGAATATTAATTCAGGTGAAGCAAGAGGAAAAACACTTGGAACTAATACATCCTACCAGTAATGCCCAGGCATCATGGCAAAGAAGTTTGTGCTGCCGAGACCAGAACTGCTCTAGTTCCCTTCTATTTCTGAATCTGATTCCTGTCCGTTTTAGGAACTACCAATAACTCTAATTAGCTTGAAGAAAATTCCCTTTTTCTTTAAGCTAATCAGAGTCAGATTTGGTTGTTTACAGCTGAGAGCTGTAATTTTTATGCTATCCGAGTAGTTCTCAATGCATGGCCCTTGGACCAGAAGCATTAGAGCCACCTGGGACTTACTTGAAATGCAGATTTTGAGACCTCATCTCATACCTCCTGAATCAGAAACTCTGGGAGTAGGATGCAGCAATGTCCAGGTGGTTCTGATGATGGCTAGCGTCTGAGAAGCACTGCGGGGTCCAATAAAACCCCTACCGCTTTCAGCCTAGCCCCTCTGTTCTCCCCAGAATCATTATCCCCGACCAGCATCTCGCTGTTGGGGGCCAGCCTCTCTGTCCTCATGCTCCTGCCTCTGGGAAACATCCCGGGCCTGATTCTTAGTAGAACAAGCTGGGATCGCGGCACACAGGATGAGTTTGTTCAGCTGATGTGCCAAAAGGACGATCTTCCTGCTCTTTCCCCGCTCAGTCCCACACTTCCATGTGCTCTAGAAGTATCACTTCATTCCTGAAGCTTGTCATGACTAAGTCTAAGGTAAAGTGACAGTAATTAATAACATGCTAGAGTCCTATAAAATTTACAGTTTCCTAAATGCTCCCACCCACATTATGTCATTTATTTTTCACAAGAATCCTGTGAGGCAGGTATTACTCCTCCTCTATCAGACGAAGAAAGTGAGAGTTAAAGACAGTAAGAACACTGTTCACAACAAACCACTAGTATGTAGCAAAGGAAAGACCTGAATGTAGGTATTCTGACTCCAGGACCCCTGTTTCATAAGCTTGATTTCACTTTTAGTTCAGGATTTTTGCTGAATATATATGTCAACGCACATGCCGGTTGTGTCACTAAATTAATTTTTAAGGTCCTTTAACTTTATTGTAATCTACAGATCTCAAGGCTGAGTTAATCAGCCTGAGAGACTTTGGTGTTAGGACCTAATAGAGTCCTACCTGGAGCCAATGAGGAGTGGGAAAATTCCTTCCCCCTGGGCCGTTCTTTTAGAGCCAGACATGTTAATCTAAATGGAAAATTCCTCAATGATTATTTATGAGCAGAACCTGGTGGTACTAAATGGCCTCATGTGGGATAAATCTCAGAAATATTTTTATTGCATTAGTTGATTACATTATAGCTAACCCCTCTCTACATCCCACCTTCTTTGCTTGTGTTATCTGGCCTAGATGACTATTTGACCCTTCATTTTAACCCTTTATGTGGTTATTCCATGGCTCATCTTCCACATGCTTGATCTGGATAGGCTAAAAATCAGAAAAAACAATAGAGGCTTTCAAATCCCATTGGTGAGTATTGCCGCCAAACTTCTCGGTGAGCTTGGAAAGGGAGAGGGTCTGAGCTCTCACTTCACACCAGCAGCTTGCTCATAACCTAGAGTCAGTATTCGCTGAACTGTGAGCCATTATACAGATCCTGCCTAGTAAGACATGATTAAATAGCTAATCTCTAGCACATTGATGAGGCAATATTCAAAATAAAACTTTAGAGCTCCACCAGGATCTTATTTAATTAACCTTATCTTTTTTTCTTTTTTTTTGGCCTCAAAAACCCAAGGCACAATAAATTGCTGTGGGAGCCACTAATCTTATCTGTAGGATCTACTAGTGAAGGCAGATTGCGGGGTAGGGACCTAAGGCAAGAGTTTGGTCAGTCACATCATGCAAGCCCGGATTCTGGCTGACCCCCAGGAGGGTGATTTTCCCCTTCTGACCAGATCTGAGTTCTGTTTCTTCATTTGATATAGATGATGAGTAAGTTTAAGCTGAACATCACCCAAGCACAATTCTTGCCACCCCAGCTGCTTTTGAACCATTGCATGTGCCTGATCTTTGTTTCGTCACCTGATCGGACATGTGCTGTAATCCTTTCACTTTTTGGTAAATGCCTATTAGCTAGCTGCATTTTTTCACTTATCTTAGTTTCTTACTCAATAAGCTTGGACTTCTGTAGGTTCTCAGTATTTGTTGAATGAATGAATGAATCAGTCAATCAATGACTGAGTGGATGAATGAAAGTGGACAGCCTTTCAACTCAAGAAGTATCATTTCAGTCCCCACAATGTCCAAAAAAGGATGTCAGTTCTAGCCCCAGCCCAGCTGATCATTTCTACCAGAGAGCTTAACTGCGCTCCACGGGTTAACCGGAAGAGTCATCTTGGGCTCCATAGTCAGCTTTAAAAATCTTGGATGAAAGGAAGCATATCACAGAGGAGTGCCTGCAATATAGTCCATTTTTTCTTTCAGATAGATACCCTAAAATCTTTCCTGAACTAAGTGAGCTCAGCAGAGAGTCACATTCCTACACTGCATTGTCACCCTAGAATTGCTTTTATTGACTGTAGTGCAGGTGGTTTGGCAGGACGCTAATGACTTAGTTTGGGAAGATTTTATAAGAAACTGTCCTATGATGCTTATTACTGTGTTTGCTGTCAGATTATTATTGAGGATGTTTATTATTACATTGGAGAGTATGCCTTTCTGCATCAGAAATATTGGCATTTCCACTGAGCACTGGGCTTGCTTTTACTTCATGCATTCTGTGTTTCTATAAATGGTTATTTTGGCTACCAGGAAGGCTAGAGCCAAGTTCTCTGTGCCTCACCTCCCGCAAGTGATCATGTAGGATGTCAGGGCATGAATTGTGTGAACCAAGCTTCCCTACCCTTAAATTTCCTTGCCACATCTTTCAAGTTCTTATTTTAGTGGCTCCAACTCAATACATTTTTACCTTTTCAAGCTATGCTAAATTCTTTCTGAAATGCATCGATGCCAAGTTAAATCAGTGCATCATAAGGGGAGTAATCAGACATTGCAGAGAGGCCCCGAGCAGTTCTTCCAGAGTTGCCTCCAAGCACTAGAGACTCAGTTATGTAAGTCACTGACTTAAATCTCTCAGGGGCTGCTCATTGACTGTAAGAGAGAAAATAACTGTCACGGCAAGTAGAGACTTTGACCAGATCCCTACTACTTTTCCTTTGAGAATTTCTTCTGATATTGTCCCCCGTCTCCATCTCTTTTAGCCTTTACTTTACTCCATTAGTTGAGTCCTCTCGTTCTGGGCCTTGGTTTTATTCACACATAGTTCTTGACACAAAGAAGGTGTTTAATAGATGCCTCGTTGAGTGAACAGACAAGTAGATGAGAGAATGTATCTATCTGTATATGCCAGCTGCTATTTAATGTTAATTTTTAAAAAGAAAACAACAACAAATTAAGCATGTCCTTCTAGTTTATAGCAAATCATCTAGAAAAAATTATTTATTTTTAATTTTATCCTATTTTCAGACGAGAAGAAACAAAGTCAAATAAAAAATTGTATCTTAAAATAGTCATAGCCTGGTATTTTGTGAATATTAAACTTTATCTGTTCTCTAGATATAATTTTATTCTGTTATTAAACATTAACTATAATGTTTAATTTAACCATACTTATTTATTTATACCCTAATTTCACAACAGATTTGAAGTGGCGTATAAGAAATGGATGTATGAAATAGTTGAATTTTTTGAAGCACATAAATAACCATAATTGAGAACACATACATTGAAATAAGTAGCAATAAAATGAGAAAAAATAAAATATGCATGTTTAAGTCATAACTTCCCATGCAGTATAGTTGAAACAGAAATATAGCTTTGATCTTCCTAACAGCCAAAGGCAAAAAGGGGGAAATGATCAGATAAATAGATCTTATCATATTAGGAGGAGGGGATGTTACCAACTATTTTCTAATGATTTAATTCTGAAGTGAGATTTTATGTTGGATTTCATATATGGAATATTGAGAGATATAGTGGAAGGAAGAAAAACCCATCAAAAATATCAGATCAGCAAAAGCAGCAATGAATTTTATATGGCTGCTTCTGTAATTTCCGTCACAAGAAGCCACAGGTATAAGATGTAAACAGTTAAAGTAATCTTTCCTCATTGTAATTATGGTCTAGTTGGTATTGCATATTTTTTTTAATCCCCAGCTATTTATGATAATCCAGCAGGAAAATTCAATTGCATTCAAAGGCCAAGTAAATGAAGCAGAAGAGGGAAGATGGCCACAAGAAGTCATGTGGGTCTAGAGAGTGCATGACTTACATAAAAGGGAGAATAAAGCTCAAGTTTGACTAGATTCTCCAATTTTTCAGAAGATGAAAATCTAGATTTTTATGTGGAATCTCCCCATTTGTAAACGTTGGCAACTAATTCAAATAAAATAGAAGGCTCTGTGGAGCAAACAAAACATATTTATAGGTAGCCTGAATGGGAACTTTACACTGGATTTTCAATTTAGACAACTATTATCTTACACCTGTTCTACAATTTGAAAGATGTTCTTTACAAAGAACATGAATGTGTGGTGATTTTAGGTGAAGGGAGTTTGTTTTTGTGGTAGTTGTTTCAGCCACTCTAATTTTATTTGTTTGGATAATACTAGCTGTTGTAACAAATAGACCCCAGAATTTCAGTGGCTTAACACAATAGAAATTTATTTCTTGATCATTCAAATAACAGTCTATTGTGAGTGTTCTTATTGGTGGGCAGGCTCTGCTCATTCATTGTTATTCTGTGTCATTCATGATAAAGACTGAAGGAGCCTCTGCCATCTTCAACATATCGATTCCCAGGTTACTTTGGGGTCATGTCTACTCCGGTTGGCCAGAGCGGAAGAGACCATGGAGGCGTGTGCTTGGGAGGTTTGTAATGGGCTATATCTGTAAGTGGTGCACTTCACTTCTGCTCATGCTTCAGTGACTAGAACTCAGTCATGAGGCCACATTAGTTGAGAGGAATGCCAGGAAAGTAGCCTAGCTGTGCACCCAGGAAGAAGAGTGGAGCATGGATTTTGATGAGTAGCTATCAGATTCTGCCACACCAGCATTTAAGTCATTCGTCTTATATTGAATCTACAAGTATTCACAATTTGACTCCAGAGTAAAGGAGATTAGACACTGGTTTATTATTATTAAACCAAGTAAAACTTGATATTAAAATTTATGCAATAAATACCAGACAATCAAAAGGTATGAGAGAAATTGTACAATATCCCTCCATGTCTTGCACCATGATATTCAATGGACAAAAATCTCACATTCTTTTTTTAAAATAAATAAAATTTGACTCAGGCCCCTGTTGTCATTTTTAACAGGAAATTTGGTCTCAGTAATTTGGTAGAAAGAGTGATCCTCTCTCCTCCCTGGTACCACAGGGATTTTACTATCCAAAAGCTGAGGGGCACTATTTTCTAGTCAATTGTGGCTGCCATTCCCTCTGCTCCGTGCCCATGCCTATGGGCCCATTCACAGACCTATGGCTCCTTTTGTTCAGTGCTAAGCTTTAACAGAAGATTTGTGGAAGCTCTTAGTCTATATATAGCACTCAGTGTCCAACCTACCTCAGCATACCTGCCTATTTGAGGTTTTATATCCAAAGGAGCTGAGTAGAAGGTACCATATTCTCTGCCATCTGAAGAACCTCCAATACTTTATCCTCTGTGTTTTGGATGAACTAACCTCCTCCCCTTAGGTTTGTTTACCTTCTTTTCCTTCTCAAAGGACCAGATTCCATCCCCTCACTACTAGAGGGATTATTAGGTTCTTTTATTAATGAGGTCAGGCCCCTCATCAAAAGGCTTTCCAGATGCTCAAAACGCCATCAGTGAATGTTAGTTTCCTCTCCTTGCACCAGAGTTGGCCCTGGTTTCAATGTTGCAGTAGAGGCAATTCCCCTTCATGAGGTTAATGTTTCCAGGTTGGATTTATTTGAAACTTAAGGGATTTTGTAAAGAGTTATGAGAAATGGATGCTTAAATAGCTGAGTAGAAATGTAGGGTGTTTCGCAGTATGTTTCGTTGCTAAATGTGAATAAATATTGAAATCATTAAGTAAAATAAAATCTGAACTGCTAACTTTAGCTATGAGCGTTGAAATTGATTTTGACTATTCATTCCCATGTTTGATAGCTTCTGATCCCCAATGATCAGTCTATCATCATTACTAGGTTTACCAGGTGTTAACATCCGTAAGAGGAAACGTGAGCTCTTACACCAGTAATCATGAGATATAATAGAGTCATTGTCAAGGTCTGAGAAGAACGAAGAAGAGGCAGTATGAACGCCTGTCCTTCCCCTCCTCAACCTCTTCTCCGTACGACCCACACGCTCCACACACACCCCTCCCACACCAGTGAATTGTATAAGTTGACTAAGTATTTAAGAAATGCTTGAGCATCAACTGATTGTATAAGATATTTTTCCCTCTAAACCTTCAAGACAGATTGCCAGGGCGGAGCCCCGCTCTCCTAGCTTACTAGTTGCGTGACCTTGGGTGGGTTGCTTGATCTCCCTGAGGTTCAACTTCCACAACTGCAAAACGAGGATAATAAATGTATCTAGTTCACAGGGTTGTCATGAGGATTAAATGAGTTAATATAAAACTCTTAGATGAGCACCTGCCACACAGTAAATCTTATATAGTGCTTGCTAACTAATAAAACAAAACAAAACATAAAACAACAACAAAAACCCAGCAAACATTCCTACGGCTTGTTCAGTGCTAAGCTTTAACAGCATTTTTGGTAAGAGAATGCTCTGAAAATCTGGCAGCATGATTATCTGTAAAATGGGATAATCATAGAACCTGTCTCAATAGGGTTATTGTGAAGATTAAATGAGATGATATAGACAAAGGACTTAGAATAGTGCCATGTGACATTAATTCGTGCTGCCGCTGCTGCTGGAATGATTGCTTTACCCTGATCATCATTTGCAAGATATGCTTTGACATTTGTCTAACAGTTTAAAACCTTATTTTTTCAGGACCAGACTCCATTTTATTGAGTTTAACTCTTAAGTACTTCACTGTATTCACGATAAATACACGTCCCTGTTGAACCCAAAGAAGTAGTAATTCTTATAAGTATGTATTCTTTCCGCATATGAGGAGAGCGTCTAGGAGACCATCGACACCTGCCACAGGAGGCCCAGAGGACTAATACGGGTGGTTTTGCTCATCTTCACCTGAGTAAGAACACAGTGATTGCGTTAGGCAGCTGTCAATGCCACGGGGAATGGAAATCTACTGCTGAAGAGTTTTGCAACTGGAAAAGATCATCTTCGATGCTTAGAGGGGATTCTGACCACGATCCTGTCCCTCCCTTTTGCCTTCCTAACCTTTACTTTCTCAGCCCCCTGGAGAACATTGTCCTACCTAATTCTGTCCAATTCTTGCTTGACCCCATAAACAAACATCCCAACTGGGAGTTTTGATGACGCATATTCCCCTGCGTAGCGCTAAATGAAATGCAGCTGACTTAGCCAAAGTTTCTTTGATGTTCATTTTTGGATGCACATTTCTGGAAACATTGATATGTGTTTAGTGGAGGAGCCAGTGGAGGGCAGAGGAGGGTCAGGGGGCACACACCTTTCCATGAGACTTTATGGATTTTATTCTTCACTTTCCTGATTTCAGTGCCCAAGAAACAACTTAAGTTGTCCCTATTTTATTCTTCCGTCCCTTCTCTGTTGTAGCCTTTCCATTCTCAAATATTCTGTCACAAATTCCTATAAAATAGAAGGACCTTCAATCAAATTAAATGAGGCACCTCAGAATTGTTGAGAATCTACTTTTCAAACAAGTAAATTTTCATATAGTTTCCTAGAAATCATCGAGGATGTCAAGCTCTTGTTTTGAAAAATAAAAAAGGAAGTTGTTTCTAATTTTAAATGTTCACTTAAGTAGATGCTTATGTGCAGATGTTTATCATTTGTAGTGTTTCAAATATAAATAATTCTATCTTTTGCCCAATCTCTTCCTTTGTTTGAAGTGCCACTTATTGAGAGCTGACATAAACTCCACTGGGAGACTGTAGTGGGGAGGGGTCCAGGGGAGTTCTCTTGGGCCTTTATAAATGAAAAGGTATTGTCACAGCTTCAGAACCTGTAACAGTAATCAGCAACTGCGTACATAAATGCTTTAGACAGACTTGTCTAAACGGGTGTGATTTCTCAAAGGAGGATAACCAGGTCAGAGAGCCGACAAGTGGTTTAGGTATGAGTCATCTTAAAAATAAAGAAAACCGAAAATAATACCTCCATACCTTTTAAACTTTTTTCATTAAAAATTGATGGCAATATAGTGTTACAGGAATTAAGGAGGACTTGAGCTTCTCATAGAAAGGATACAAGTAAGTCACAAGATTTCAGTAAGAGGCTAAGGAATGCAAAATCAAAAGAAATACTTATTAATTGTTCATTCTTCAACTATTTTTGCTGATCCTAACAAGCCAGCCTCTTATGCTTCAGGCTTAATGGGTGCAGGGAGCCTTGGTGGTGAATTGTTATTGTCTGTCCTCACGGAAGAACTGGTTAAGGGGAAGGTTTAAGAGGAGGAGTGGGAGGAGGAGGCTTGGTGAGCAAACAGGGAGGCTGCTGGCAGCGTAGGGGAGAATGCAGAGCACACCAGGGTGGGAGTGGGAGCAGGAACAATGCAGACAGTCAGACTGGAAATTCAGAGGAAGGAATATGCGGAAATGAGAATAGGAGGCATTATTCTGCTTTGTAGAATTGCTAATGAGAATACAGCTAGATGTTTACATTGAGCATTAAAAACAAGTTATGTCCAGTTTGGGCTCACGGGAATGTTTCCCCCTCAACACTCTCTCAAGCCTGAAACACACCCATCCCCAGAGACAGAGCCTCTGAGGTAAGCAAAGTAATTAAAGAGCTCTCTCACAGTAACCCTCAACAGGCTGCAGTGTTCAGCTTGTCATTGTTGTAGACAAAACTTACACTGCATGGAAACCTAAGACCGAGGTGGATTTCAGCCTGAACAACCAGCATGTTAAGTGCTCATAAATGTGCAGTTTTTAGTATGTTGGAAGAGTTCAAAGTTCAGTTGGAGAGAGACTCGGTAATATTTTGAGGATAGTTCTAAGACTTCCCCAAAAGCGTGTTGCCTGGGGTGTTTACTTTGCCTGTTGGCCATGGATTTTAGGATAAGAAGTTAGACTTTAGGATGACTTCCCAGCAAATCAATTTTTTCCTGGTCAGTTTCAAGTCTGACCTCCTTGGGAATTCATGCAATAAAATATATGTTTTTCCCACTGCTCTCCCATTCATGTCTTATGTATCTGCATTGTCTTAAACATTGTTGAGCATAAGCAATTGTATTCAAAAATCTTCTTTAAATATGGTAAATTCTTTTTCTTGGTGTACTTAAATTTTGATTGATTTTCAAGGATGGGTTTTTATTTGTTTTAGTTTTCTTTTCAAGACCATATGTTTTGGGAAAATTTCTAGCCTGAAAATATAATTCTCTGCACCCCTCATAAATAAATATGACAGCAGAGATTCTCTCTTTTTGCAATGACTGTGTGTCACCTTAAAAATGCATAGTAGTAAGGCTTCAGGCTGGTGTTTCTCAATCTGAAACTGTAGGTTCACAGGTGTATTCTTAGGCCCATATGGTATATGCATATATATGCAACACTGTGTGTTGGGAGCTATTGTGGCTATCAGCTCCAATATATTTTAGGAAGCATCGATTGATATTTGTGACGTTTTCTGTGGACTCCTACTTGCCAAGGCAAACCAAACCTGAGGTAGGTGAAGGTGAAATATCAGAACATCGAGTGAAATGCTGCCTCTCTCCTCCTGGATTTCATTTCAGAGTGATCTAAGAGACTCAAAACCTAGTGTCTTGAGGCTGAATCTGTGCAGCAGTTCATTTGAGGATGGAAGGGTGTGGGGAGAGAATCAAGTTTAACGTAATTTCTATAAATTCACAGATTCTTACATAGAATTCACCTTTGGTATCACAGAAACAGTCTCCTCTTAGGCCTTCCAAGTTGTCCACTGGATTCTAAGGAGTTTCTCTATATAGAGAAGTATAAGAGGGAATTTGTCAAAATCAATGATTGGACATACAGTAGTCCTCCCTTTTCTGCAGTTTTGCTTTCTCTGGGTTCAGTTACCCTCGGTCAAGGGCAGTCTTAAAATATTAAATGGAAAATTCCAGAAATAAACAATTTATAAGTTTCAAATTGCGGGCCATTCTGAGTAGTGTAATGAAATCTTGTGCCTCCCACTCTGTCCCACCTGAGCGTGAATCATCCCTCTGTCCAGTGTATCTGCTACCCACACTTAGTCGCTTAGTAGCTATCTCGGTTATCAGATCAACTGTCATGATATCTGGGTATCTTGTCATGCTTGTGTTCAAGTAACCCTTATTTTGCTTAACAATGTCCCCAAAGTGCAAGAGTAGTGATGCTGACAATTTGAATATGACAAAGAGAAGCTGTAAAGTGCTTCCTTTAAGTGAAAATGTGACAGTTCTTGACTTAAAGAAAGAAAAAATATCATAGGCTGAGGTTGCTAAGATCTATGGTAACTTTTGTTACAGTATATTCTTACAATTGTTCTGTTTTATTATTAGTTATTGTTGTTAATCTCTTACTGTATCTAATTTATAAATTAAACTTTATCATAAGTATGTATGTATAGGAAAAAACAGTATATATAGGGTTTGGTACTTTCTGTATCCAATGGGGGTCTTGGAACATATCCCCCATGGATAAGAGGGTACTGCTCTATTCTTATCAGGCGTTATTAAATATATAACATATACGTACAAAGTTCAAAAATCACAGACTTATATTTTTCCTCTTAACGCTTTCTATCCATCATTGATGTTTAGATAAAGCTAGTAGACAATGTATTTTAAAACCATTGTAGCAATTCATGTGTTTGAGAAAGGTAGTGGGGCAGGCAGGGTGTTAAGAAATAAGACCACCTGAACTTATAAGTCTGATGGACTTGACAAGGAGATCATGATTCAGAGTTAGTGTTCTGCAGAGAGTACCTTAGAAATCAACATACTGTTGTATGGATAAATATTTTCCACATTAGTGTCAAATATCACAAAGGGTTCAAATTGCATCTGTGAAATTTTTATACTCTGGTAGAGAGAATTTGTGAAATTGAGCCATGAAAAGGAGGGTCTTTCTGCTAAAGAGATTTGCCAGGGCCCTAAAGCTAATTAGCGCATTTGGGGCAAGCTTCCACTTACAGTTCAGCATCAATGGGGTTTCTAAGGTAGAGTCCTGTGATAGCAATCCTATCATATTCTTGTTTAAGAGAAATATATTCTAACCAATTTAAGCAGAATAGGAATTAATTGAAGATCATCAGTGACTCCCAGACTCTCCAGGAGGGCCAGAGGACCAGCCTTGGAAACTGAAGCTGGGAATCATGCTCAAATCACATCACAGAACTGCCCCAGTGGAACCATCCACCAAGGGGTCGCCCCAGCTAGTACGTCTGATGCCAGCCCTGGAAGCTTCCCCTAGAACCTCTGCTTCCATACGGGGTGTTTCTGCTGTGAGTAGAGTGCTCCCGAAACCGTTCTGATATGAATTCTGACATCGATGCTTCTTCCTCGTGGAGAGGAGGTCTCAAGCCTGCACTGAAGGTACAAGGGAGGCAACAGGTGAATTTTAGGCTTGTAGCTTGAGAAGGTGAGGACTCATAAGGGAGGGAGAACTCCAAGCTTAGAAAAAGTGTTCAGAATGCTTGGAAAACAAGAAGAATGGCATACTTCCAATATACCTATCAACCCCAGAATCTGGTTCCTCGGGCAAGCCTAACTAGGTAAGTTCTTGGTTCTCAGACAAAAATAAGTCAAGGTAAATTCAACTGTAGCCTGGGAAAATAGTGATTGACTTACTCCTAGCTATTTGTTTCTTTAAATCTTGCTCTTTAATATGTCTAGATTTAAATTTGTTAAACAAAGGCAACAATGTGATATTATTAGTTGTTTATACTAACTTAGTAGTAATCTTTTTATTTATGACACACAATTGTTTGGATGCTATGATAGTCCTTCCTTTCTACCTGTTACCAGGTACAATCTCACACCTGTTGTCAGTTGTTAAGATTAAAGGTACAGTGTCTTGGAGGAAATAGTGACACCCTAGGAAAGTGGTTCTCAACTGTAGTCAGTCTTAGAATCACCTGAAAAAATTGTTTAAAATACAGGTAGAAGAGCTGCCATATGACCCAACAATTCCATACCTGGATGTATACCCAGGAGAATTGAAAACATGTCCGCAAAAAAACTTGTACACAAATGTTCATAGCAGCATTATTTACAATAGCCAAAAAGTGGAAACAAGTCAAATGTCTATCAACATTTGTGGTATATCCAAACAATGGAATATTATTCAGCCATAAAAAGGGATAATGTACTGATTCATGCTGAAAGATGGAGAAACTTTGAAAACACTATGCTAAGTGAAAGATTCCAGAAACAAAGATCTATATGTTGTATGATTCCATCTATATATGGGAAATGACTGCAAATGGGTATAGCTTTCTTTTTGTGTTGATGAAAATGTTCAGGAATTTGCTAGTAGTGATAGTTGCACAACTTTGTGAACATATGGAAAACCACTGAATTGTACACTTTAAAATGGTGAATATTATGGTATATGAATTATATCTCAATAAGTAAAGAGAAAAAATACAAGGAAAATCCTAAATTTTTCCACCAAAGAGTCTAAAAGCAAGTCTGGGATGGAGTCTGGACACATGTCTTTTAAATTGGATGCAGATGGTCTGTGAACCACATTTTGAGAAACATTGTACCCGGGCCTTACAAGTATAACTCTCCTAAGCCATAACATTGTACAAACATTCATACGAATCCACAATTCTTCAAAGTCATCATCTTACCTTAGAAAATACACGTAAAAATAATACAGAATACTATCAGAAGATTCTTCAGAATATTATATTCCAAATGAAAGCACAATAGCTTTCTCCTAAATCGTTGATGTAAAATCAATGGACTTAATGATTTTTAATAAATATAATATTTGTATTTTTTACTCTTAACCCATTTACACTGCACTCTAGAAAAAAATAAATTGCTACCTTTTAATTTCACTTGACGAGAGTCTAAAATATTCTAACTTGAATTGCATTAATTCATCAATTTAATACAATTTTAGCATCACACAGGCTCGTGCACTAGGTTGATACAGAAAAAAGCCAGCCACCACCCTCTAGGACTTAGCCATCTAATGCAGTGCTTCTCAACTTTGGCTACACGTTGAAATCCACTGGGGAGCTTTAAAAGATACTGAATTCTGCATCTCTCCCTCAGAGACCCTGATTCCATCAGTCTGAAGTACAGACAGGGCATCAGGACTTTAGAAATCTCCTTAGATCATTCTAACGTGCAACTAAAATTTAGAATCACTACTCTAAGGAAGAGATTAACTATAGACAGGTTATATCGTGCATTATGCCAAATGGTATGATGGCAGTAATCAAAAATTACTGTGGGAACTCAGAGGAGTCATCCCTAACCAAGGCTGGAGATGATGATTGTGCAGGAAAGCCTTCAGGTACGTGGCGATACCTGAGCTGAGTGTTAAATTATGGGGAGGAATTGGCCAAGTGAAGATGGAGGTGAGCATGAGAAAGATATATTCAGAGCAAGCAGCCTGTGCAAAGGCAAGAAGAGGTGAAAGAGCCTGAATGTTATCTTGAAGAAAGGATTAAGTAAACTCCCAGCAGACAGGTCATAGATTTTGTCGCTGCAGCCACTGGAAGTTTCTCTAGAAACCAACTTGAGTTGGAAACGCTGGCACTTTAGGTCATGGCATCTTCTTCCATTCTTGCATCTGAGGCAAGGCAGCAATATCCTAGTACTCTGTATTGCGGACTTACAGTAGAAGAAGAAAATCTAGTAGTGCTGGGATTTTCTGGTGAAGTTATTAGCTGTTGAAATCGATCCTGGAGTTATTTGTCTCATAAAGTGTTTGACACATGTCTACTCATATCAATTGCAGAGCCACTTTTCCAGAAGTGCTTGAGCCCATGGTCCCAGGTAAAGATCTTCTATTGTCTCTAAATTAAGTAACCCTTGAACAGCAGAGAGGACACAAACTAGACAACTACTAGGAAACAAACTATAAGGAATTTCCTTATATAGCAAGAAGTTCCTATATATTCCTTATCCCTAAAAGAACTTTGGGGGTTGGAAAGTCACCACCTAATTATGTCAACAGATCCTGCTTTAGGTTCCCAGACCTGTACTCTACTATCTTTCAAGTCTGATTGCCATACAAATAACAGGTGGTTCTCAGGTAGGGCAAACAATCCGAGTGTTATTTCCAGAGGAACGTTTGAGGTCTTAGAGAGATTGCCTTTATCTGATGTGGTGGAGTCGGTGATGTGATAATATACGTTCTCTTTATTGAGTCTGAGTGGTCACTTCTATGACATGACTTTAAAGATCTGAAATGAAAGAAGCTTACATCTTGGCAAACATTTAACGTCACAGTGAAAGTTAGCATAGGAGCCAGACCTTTTGATAGTTGTTTCTTTTTAGATAGCTTTACAAAATGTGTATATTGTGTATATGATGTCATGGCTTCTGATATCCTTTCACAGAGAAGTTTATTCTTGGGCCAGCCCCCGTGGCCTGGTGGGTAAGTTCAGCAGACTCCACTTCAATGGCCTGGGTTTGGTTTCTGGTCACAGAGCTACACCACTTGTCTATTAGCAGCCATGCTGTGGTGGCAACTCACATAAAAGGAAAAAAAGAGGAAGACTGGCAATGGGTATTCGCTCGGAGTGAATCTTCCCCAGCAAAAAAAAAAAAAAAAAAAAAAGACGTTTATTCTCTGCTTGGGTCCCATAATTTACAGGGACATTCCACAGATAGTCTGAAGCTGGAGAGTCATTGATGTCATACTTAGAAAACTTGGAAGGATGTTTAGGCTCAAGCAAATGAATGGTTCATTGTCTACAAGATGCTTGCACCTGGTCAGGTACCGTTGGCCCCTATTTTATGAAATACTTGTATTATTTTTTGTTTTCACAAGCTATTTTAAAGCACACACACACATACCTTCTAATATTTTTAACTTAACCTCAGCATTTCATCATCTTCATACTCTTATTGATTTGCGTTATTTTAAAATTTTTGTATTTTGAGCAGCTAATGCTGTGAGTTTTGTGTGTGGAACTGAATGAAGATGATTTCTCTGGAAAACTTTCATGTGCATCTAACAACATTTCATTTCTAAATAAGTTATTCTTTAAGTCATTTTGCTCAGACTTTGCTCTGCAACTCCAAAACGTAGCCAGTGAATATTTGGCCAAAAGGTCAACAACATAAAGGCTTATGAGTTAGAAAATTTCCATCTTTTCCTTCCTATCCTCTCACCCTTTATGTCAATAGTGTGCAGTTTCTATACTCTGTAACATAGAAACACACACACACACACATATTTTCTTTAAGTTGGGATGATTGCTTTTGTTTATACAAAAATGTGATCTTGGGGCTGGCCCCGTGGCTGAGTGGTTAAGTTCGCGTGCTCCACTGTAGGCGGCCCAGTGTTTCGTTGGTTCGAATTCTGGGCGCGGACATGGCACTGCTCATCAAACCACGCTGAGGCAGCGTCCCACATGCCACAACTAGAAGGACCCACAACGAAGAATATACAACTATGTACTGGGGGGCTTTGGGGAGAAAAAGGAAAAGATAAAACTGAAAAAAAAAATGTGATCTATATGTATCACCTTCCAATTTAATGTACTACCTTTTCCCTTCGTCAATGTCATAGACATCCTTACAGCATTATTTTTAGTAATATACTCTTAAACTAGTGAAATTTGTAACAAGGATTATTTTAATCTACGTATATATATTTTTTTCATGAAAGATTGGCCCTGACCTAACATCTGTTGCCAATCTTTTTTTTTTTTAACTTCTTCTCCCCAGTGTCCCCCAGTACATAGTGGTATATTCTACTTGTAGGTCCTTCTAGTTCTGCCATGTGGCATGCCGCCTCAGCATGCCACATGGCATGTGATGAGTGGCGGTGGGTCCGTGCCCAGGACCTGAACCGGTGAAACCCCAGGCTACTGAAGCGGAGTGCACGAACCTAACCACTCGGCCGTGGGGCCTGATCCTAAATATATTTTTAATATAAAAATGTCTCATTACCTCTTAGACCACACTTCCCATGCCCTCTGTTCACTATCCGGCCAACGATTTTCAAACATCCTTTTTTCCTCTCACCCCCATTACACACACACACTACATATGTACATACACACAAACACAGACACACACAAAGCCCAGCAGGCAGAGCGCTCACAGTAATGCTGAGTGATGACTGAGCGCTAGTGGTGTGCTGGTGAATGTTTAACAATTGGCTCTCGTGGGCAGGAGAAAAGCCCTGATTTACAGTGTTTGCCTGTTTCAGTGATGTAAATACTCCCTCCCGCCATGGCCCTTTTTAAGCTACCAATGTTAGATCAACCAGCACCCAAACTTCCTGAAATTTTAACAGCTGGCTCTCACAAGCTTGTGTGAGCTGGCTCCAGACTGCCAGTGACTGAGGCTATGGTGCCAACAGTAGAAGGTGCTGTGACTTTTTTGGTGCAACCTAGGAATGATGGAAAGATTCATCTCAAGACCAACCTCTTTTTCAAGAAACCCGAAAAGTTGTCTCAGCCTCTTTTCTTGATCTGAAGTTGACAAGAGTTTGGAGAACTCATCTTTCTAAGGACCCCCCAAGTCTCTTCTAAATTCCCTAGGGATCTTTAATGTGCGATTGGGCAACAAGTGTTCATGGACTTTATGGGTTCATGTCCATTTTGCCTATGTTGAAGCTAAGAGTTTATCCAGGCATGCTGCCAGAAGTCATGAAGCCCAGCTCAGAACGTATTGTCCCTGCCATCAGGAATTCAGAGTTATAGAGAAGGGAACTTGAGGGATAAAGTGTCTCCTCAGGTGGTCCTTAAGCCCACTGATGTTTGAAGAACCTTTCCTAATGGGTGACTGTTTCCTCCATGGCAGCATGACCTGTAAATGCCATAAAAACCTTCAGATACAAGATGGTACTCAGAAACCATGGAACAGAAGGGCTAACGTAAAATCCAGTCAGCTATGAATATTCCTATTAAACTTAATTTTAAGGTAACTATAAATATTCCCCGAGCTCTATTGGCTACCTTGATTTCAAAAACTTAAATCAAGGGATGGTAAAGGGAGGATTTAAAGAAATCAAAATCTACAGACAAGTCAATAACAATTGGATTCTGGCATTTTCCAGGGCCACATTCGAATCTGTTGTCCTAATTCTGTTTTCCTAAGGGCCAGAAACTTGCCATTGCCATTCCAAGGAGAACATTTCGGGTTTGGGAGGACCCTGCCTTAGAAAGCTAATCAGGAACCACTGAAAACTGCCTGCTCGTCTCAGAGTGTAGAAGCTTTCACTTTGCCCCTTGGGTACATGAATTAACCTTGGGACCCTGGCCCTGTTCATGTTACATCCTTTGCAAAAAATTCTTTTCCATCTGTCATTCCCCTTAGAGCCCAAAGTGCCCGTGGATCTGAGGAAATTGAGAGATCAGAAAGAGTTAAAAGCTTTGCTTAAGGCCACATTCATTCACTTCCCAAATACTTATAGGATGCCTATGGTGGGATGCAGCAGTAAACAAAATAGACGAAATCCTTGCCCTCATGGAGTTTCACATGGTGTGAAAGGCTGAAAAGAAAAATAGGATATGAAAGGGGGTGGGACCATAGGAGAGGGTGACTATTGTCTAGAAAGATGGGGGAACCCCTCACTGGTAAGACAATATCAGAGCAGAGAGGGCTGGGTGTGAGGGAGTGAGCTCTAAGAATGTCTGGGGAAGGACATTCGTCCAGAGGCTCTAAGAAGGGCGAAGGTCACATGCTTGCTTTCAGAGCGCAGGTCACTGGAGATGAAGAGTTCTGAAGCATGACAGATAAAATGGCCCTCAAACGTGAAGTGCTGCTGCTCCGGGGTCAGATGCTGTGCCAGACTCCTTCAGGCCCATGAGGCACAGTGAATGATATCTAGCTTCAGGGTTAGACTATGTCTGTGTTGTAGGCTGGATACCTTCCTTGGTGCCAGACCTGAAGGCAAGATTTTCCAGGAAGAGAAAGAATCAGAGTCCCTCAACGCTTCTCAAGAAGTGCCCCCAAATCCAGCAAAATAACTTGCCTATCAGCTCTGCATTGCAAGAGGGAAATCCAGGCAAACCTATCCCTCGCCTAAAGGTGTCTGTCACCGAGTTTGGTTGGTTTGTGCTTGTCCTCTGAGTAATTACTGACAGCAATATTGCAGATGGTAATCTGATCGTACAGGTGTCTCTCCCACACTTTTATGGGTAAAGTCCGTCGTTTCAAGTCTGTGGGTACGGTTGATGTTAACAAGGCCTGGGGCTGTTTGCAACCACACCTCTTTCTCCTGCCATCTGCCCAGGTCTTTGGTGAGAAAGAGTCCCTCTGCTTTTTATTACTGAGTGCCAGGTTAATCCATGTTCCTTTGGGATAGTCCAGAAGTCTCCATTATGCCACATTATTGGAATTCCCATTTTAATAAGTTCTTAATATATTTTTCTCCTCTCTCTACTGATTTTCCCAATTCAGTTGCCCACATTGAAGATTATTTTACTAGTAAACTAGCCTTTCTCCACCATATGAGTTAGAGGCTGCAAAGCTGGACTGGTCAACTTTCCCGCATGCTAGCCAATAAATTCTATTTTCAAAGCTCGTTGAGGTCTCTGCCTTACTTCTAAAATAGTCAATGAGAACAAGTAAGACTGCTCTTATTGGCAAGAGCTGTCCCCAAAGCTCCATTCCCTCTCTGATCTCTAGAGTCACCCTGAGAGTCCTTCTTATATGTTCCAAAAAGGTCATAGATTTCCCCCAATCCCTATTTACAATCTGTTTCAGAGGTTTTATTAAAATTGGTGAAAGGCTGTTTCAGCGGTGCCCACACAAAGGAATCATTATCGATTTGACCTTTAGCTGCCAGCTAGCCAATTTTTTCTTTGCTGATGGAAATCATAAGCATTTCCAAAATGCTCAGTCCTCATGCCACCCAGCACACCAGGCCAACCAGGTGTATGCAGCTGTGTGCACCTCCACCCGACAGCAAGATTCCTAACCTTGAGAAGAGAAATGAGAGCAGACTGATGGAAGACTACGGGCTTGTATTACCATCCCTTGCCCTTTGAGAGAGAGTATTAATATCTAAAAGAGCCTATCTTCAAGGACGTGACCAAAGCTGAAAGCTGTGCTTCATTTAAGAAAAAATCAACAGCTGGAGTTTTCTTAGAAACGTTAACAATAATATCAACAACTTCTTTCTAGCTACTCAAAAGGAAAGCATGGAGAGAATAACATAACTTTTAGTTTTCATTGAGAAAGTTACGGGAACGCTCAGTGTCCCATGAAATTCATTTGAATGGATCCTGTTTTAGCATGCCAGCTGGAGGAAATATTATTTATAAAAGCAAACAAGCAACATTCAGTAAGGAAGCAGAACCTGTGAAATAATGTGGAAAAATTTTGTTTCAAGACTTCTATTCTTAATGCTTTCCTCATCGGGGGTTCATATAAATTAAACAGATTTTGCTTGAGTGTTTCCAAAACTCCCCAAATCTTTCTCTTAATAAAGCTCTTTCTGAGCATTTGCTCATGGAATTTCACAGACCCACAGACAAAAATACAATTGCCTAGATTTTGGATAGCATTTCATTTTAACGTTGTGTTAGATAGATCAAGATGAAAACAGAGTCTGTGTTAAAAACTCAAGTGTGATTCATGGAGACAGGAGCCTCGTGTGTTCTGTAGAATGTGAGGTCACCGCATAACTCACCCATCTTCTCTCCTCCTGCCCCACAGGAGATGCTGTCCTCCAGTCAGGGGCACTCACTCTTGGAAAAGAGAATATTCAGGGGGTCCCAGAGCTCTTTATGAAGTAGCCTATTTTTTCACCACCTGTGTTAAGATAAATGAGATTGTGTTGGTGCCAAATCTTTGAACCCAAACATATTTGTTTCAAAAGAAACAATGAAAGTTTTTATTAAAAGGTTTTAATATGAGAGAGGACAAGTTTGGTAGTTTTTTAAGCACATGAGCTGATTTTCAAGATAACCTGGATACCTTGAGAGGAATACCACAGCAGAGCTGTCCAGCTCTTTAACCAGATTTTGATACTCTTATAAAACTAAAAATTCAAGTATCTTCATTAAGCGTTTGCTTGAGGAGCCTTATGGAAGATTGGCTAAGAATGGATAGTCACTTGGAAGGGGATTGCTAATAGCATTTACTTCTGTTTTTTTCTATTTAGACTCAATCCTAACTTACAATGAATAGAATAGCAAGTTACCCACAATGGCATCAGAGTAACAGTTCAGAGAAATAGTCCAGAAGCCAGCAAGCCATATTAGTGAAATCTCTCTCTAGAACATAAAGAGTACTGTCTTCGAAATAAAATGTACAGCTAAAACCAAGCAGAAATATGTGCAGTCTTCTTCTTCTCAGTCATAAATGGTGACTCCAGGCTCAGTAGGAGCTTTGGAGGCCATCTTGTTCAAAGTCTATTCAAGCCTGGAACTTCTCAGCTGCTTCCCAGTCCTTGAAGCTATGCTATGCTCCATTGGGTGTGTCTCTAGCTCTCAGAAGTTCACCAGGCCTTCAGCTCAAGGCACAAGAGGCTATAGCTGTCCTCTGCCTGGGTGTCCAAGGAATGGCCCACATCCCCAAGTGCCTCTGAGAGGCCCTTCTGACGGACCTTCAACTCATCCCAACATACAAATCCTTTCTTCCATTTATTGCCAATGATGTATGATTCCATATACATTCATTTTTACAGAGGACTAAGGACTTTTTGCTAGTTAAATAGAAGATGAGTTATTATGGATTACTAATGTTTGAGGCTCATAAACTGAACATAGCACATTGTTAGAATTTAAGGAAGAATATATTCTATAAGTAGTCATTCTGAGGCAGTGTTTGCAATACTGGAAAGCTACTGGTGTTCATGTAAACAACCAGTATGCTTGGTTCTCAGGACTTCATCAATCTTCTGAGTTGATATTTGCTTTTCAATTGTTCCTTTTTTTGTTGTTTTGTAATTATAAATTAATGTTAGTTTAGCTTTATCATTTTCAACTTAACTTATTGAAGATTTTTTTGTTGTTACAATCATTTGGTTAAAGTTCTTTGGTTGTTAATGAATATTTGCATTTATGATATTTTTTGCTTATATTTTTCAAATAAATAGTTATTAAAATATGTGCGTATTAAGGTTTAAATAGGAATCATCCATGTCACTAATTTTAAAGATGTATACAACCCACATACACTGCCTCAGCCTGCCTCCACCAAATGGTTAATAACATGAACCTTGTGGGTAGGTGTACTAACTAAACTTGTGCAGATTAAGTGGGTTGCAATATACTATCAAGATAAGTGTGATAAAATTAATGTATTATTGTTTGGTTTCGAGGGCGCTGTTTTATAGCACATGTATATAAGCTCCAACTGCAAATTGTTTTCTTTTCTTTTTTGTTATCGCTGAGTTTTTTTCAGTTGAAAAGGAGGAATGAATCAGGTAGATAGACTAAAATGTCTGGTTTCCTTCTATCGCCCGTCACTGAAGTGGGCCATGATGTTTTTTTTTAAAGTTGAAGAACCACTGCTTTAAATCACAACATACTCTGGAATGTATTAAGTCAGACAGGTGTAAACATGAGCCTTTTTTCTTGCTGGGGACATAGTCAGATTGGCAAAGAAACCATTTTAGCACAAGTGAAACTAGGTGAATGAAGAAATTCTTATCTTCTTTTGGCTATCCTATGTCCCAACTTGTGTGTTATCTGAAACACAGATAAAATGGGATGGCCATTTATCTTTTAAGAGTATTTCTAGACTTTAGTAAGGATTTGGCTTCAAGGAAATCTGAAATTTCTGTCTTCTAGAGACAATTGTCTCCAGTTCTCAGGTTTAAACCTGGTCATTCTTCTTCTTGCTGAGTTTTGGCCCAAAGTGATCTTGAACTGAATTTTGTAATTATCTGAGAAACGAGTCCCTTTTACTGGAGAACAAGAATAAAGACCACCTCTTGAGTTTTTATACCTCCAATGTCCTGATGACATCTTGGTGATAACTTTAATAGAATAATTTTTTTAAAAGAAACATGTTTTGCTCACTGTTACTTTTCTACAGATAATTTGAAATCAAATATTAAACCATTTATACACATTTTTTAAATACGATAAATCAAGATAAAATGGAAACTCTCAATAAATCATTATTAGTGAAGTGGATGAATTAAGTCGCCTATAGAGTCTCTCCAAGGCCTGTGTTTTAAGATGTTGGCAGTGGAAGAAGCAAGATATGTGTAGAACTTGGTGGGCTCCACAAGGTTAGTCAGGAAAATTCCCAAAGTGCAGAGCCTTTTTCAGAAAAGTCCATTTGTTGCTTCATTTCTTCTAGGAGAAGTAAAAGGAGTACAGGTTTCTCTGCAGGCACCAAATACACATTTGTTCTGTCAAGGCATTGGATCCTGACAGGAGATTTCAAAGGGCAATTTCTAGGGCTCTCTTCCAGCATCTGCTTTTTTGGGGTCCCACATACCATGTATTGTGTCCTTTGGCCTGCAACAAGAAGACTGTTGCCCTGGAGTTCTTTCCACTTCAAGTGTTTTTGATGAAAGCATCTAAACACTCAGTTTCAGATTAGAAAATTAGTTTATTTTTGTTATCTTAATGGTGAATGATTAACCTGAAGTCTCGGAGATGTCTGACATTTTAAAACTTTTTAATTTAGATTGGCATGGTTTATAGTGTCTTTAAAAACAGAACCTTTCTGTTCTTAAATATTTAATCAGTGTAAAAGAATTAGGAGCGGTCGGCAGAAGAACTCCTTGTGCTACTGATTGTCATTACTGCTGGCAAGTCTCCCCTGCCCCGGACACAGCTGTGCAATGTACACGGACTGTCCTGAAATACTGGACCAACACAGAAATGTCAAAACAATAAAGGAACTCTTTCTCCAACTTGGTCTTCCTGTCAGATGGTAACTTCTCACTCCATTGGAGTCATCCCAATAGTTCCTGGACAGAAAAACAAGAGGTGTCTATATGCCTGCACTCTTCCCGTGTAAAATCCTTGACCAAGGCCAGCAATTTCCCATCTACTTATTTGCTAAGAATTTGCAGGCTTGACTTGTTAAGTTGTTTTAAAATCTGTACCCAATTCAAGAAATTTAAAGTATCCTTTGCTTTCTATACATGCTCTCTGGAAAAAAAGCCAGACTTTTCATGAGTAATTAGAACCATTGGGAAAAATACATTGTGCTTGAGAAGAGCAGTGAGTCATAGCACTTATTTATTTGCTCTGTTAGTAAGTAGCAGGAATGGACTAATGAGGCAATGTTTTGATCCATCTGGAATCAGTACCATTTAACTTTCCTTCTCTGTCATCATACTGTCCTTGAGAGTTACATGAGGAATAAGATAAAGGTTCACTAAGGTAATTTCTGGACTTTTTGAGCACATTTGAGTCATCTGTTATACTACTAAAACATTCAAGCAAAAGGCAAAATAAGGGGTCCATCAGAAATAGTGTGATCTTTGTTTACTAATTGTTTTATCTGTTCATTTAATAAATGCTTATTAATCATCTATTATTGCCAGGTTCTCTGCACATACAATAATGAAAAACATGAAGATAGCCTCTGTCTTCTGGCATTTTCATACTGGAGGATGACACAATGAAGTTAAAAGACATTTGCTACACAGTGTGAGAAGTGCTAAGACAGAGTAAATACACATCTTTTAAAACACTTGGGAATAGCCCTTAATTGAGTCTGGGAGCAGTTGGGGAGGTTTCCCAGAAGAAATAACATATAAATTGAGACATGAAGCATGCATATAAGGACAGATGAGAGAGTATCAAGCAGAGGGGTATAATGTTCATTTCTTCAAAAAGGAGCATGGACATTTTCTGGAACAGAAAGGTGTCCAGAAATAAGGTTATAGAGGTGGACATTGCCAGGAGCAGTTGGTAGCCACTGAATGGTTTTAGATATAATCAGATTGATACTTTAGAAATGTCAGACGGGGGCAACGTGGGAAGTGAACTGAAGATGGGCCAAGGATACCTATTGCAGTAACCTAGGTGGGAGGTGATGGCTTCCCTTGGACAGAGATGCTGGGGATGGAAGAAAGAAGCAGCATAGGTGGAACTATGAGAGACTGGAGATGTGCAAGGGGGACACAGGAGAACCTGGTATGACACAAGAGCTTGGGAAAAGGAGCGGAAGGTGGTGCCACTCACTGAGGGAAGGAAACTGTTGAGGAGCAGGTTGGGGGCAAGATAATTAATTTGATTTTGAGCGCATTGCCTTTGAGTTGCCTGTCGGACATGTAAAGTGCAAATGGTCAGGAGTAAATTGAAAATGTAGATCTAAAGTGAAAAATGAAACAGAGTTGGAAACAGTTTTAAATAGAAGTAAACAAAATGGAATATTTAGATCCTCTTTTATATCTATATTTTGAGAATTGTTTTGTGGTCGTTAACCTTGTAAACAGCCTCTGGAATTTGCAAAGGCAAACCGCAGACAATCTCCCACAACTTTGCCCTTCAAATATCTGTGACAGCACTATAATTTCTAATGAGTTTATTTGTTTATTTTTAACATCCTTGCTGGTAACCAAAGAGAAAAGATAGTGGGGAATAATAGAAATTGCTATAGAAGGAGCTAGATGAAGAGCAGCTATACCGTGAAATAGATTTTTAAAATACAGAAAATGATATATTTCCAATTTCATAAAATATTTGCAATAAAAATTGCATGCATGCATAAGCACAATATTTTACAGTGTTTTTATTTTTCAGTTTTCTAAAGGTTACTTTACTTCTTAGACTAATAATTTCCAGAATCAATATTTTGTGTCTTTGTTGACTTTCTTATTTGGAGGCAATTAAATACACTTAAACACAATGGCATTATCCTTTCCCCAGCTGTAGCTCCTACAACCGTTTATTAATAACAATATAGAGACAGACGAGGATCTTTGACAAATGAGAATAATATGCTGGTGGTTTGACTAGAGAAATAACGAAAAAAAGATACCTTTTTTCTAGCAAATTATCTATTTTTCTGAAAATTTGCAAATTTGCATTATGAAGTGGAATGAAAGATAAAATGTGAACTCATTTCTTACCTACCTTTATTCATTCCAAGTTTATTTCTAAAACTCAAATGGTTTTTAAAGCAGTCTACATTGTCAGATCATAATACGCTACATATAGCAAAGAAATAAAAAACAGCAAAACGCTCAGCAAAAGACACACAGATGCCTTTTGCATTCTTAAGAAAATAAAGGATGCCTCTAGTGTGCTTGTGTGTTTTGTCTTGTTGATTTTTTGTTGTTTCATGGATGCCTTCTTGTCCTGACCAAGCCTCTAAGGCCAGTAAAGAAAGTGACTGGAGACTGAAGAACAGGAGGGAGTACGCTGTGTATTACTTTGCTAAGACGGCGTGACTAAATACCACAGAATGGGCGGCTCAGACAACAGAAATTTCTTTTCTTTTTTTTTTTTTTTTGAGGAAGATTAGCCCTGAGCTAACTACTGCCAATCCTCCTCTTTTTGCTGAGGAAGACTGCCCCTGAGCTAACATCCGTGCCCATCTTCCTCTACTTTATATGTGGGACGCCTACCACAGCATGGCATGCCAAGTGGTGCCATGTCAGCACCCGGGATCTGAACTGGCGAACTCCAGGCCGCGAGAAGCGGAACATGCGAACTTAACTGCTGCGCCACCAGCCGGCCCAAAATTTATTTCCTTATAGTTCTGGAGCCTATATGTTCAAGATTAAGGTTAGTTTCTCCTGAGGTCTCTCTCCTTGACTTGCAGATGGCACCTTCTCACTGTGTCCTGACATGGTCTTTCCTTGTTATGTGTGCATGTTCTTCTTATAAGGACCCAGCAAGATTGGGTTAGGATCCACCCTAAAGATGTTGTTTTAACTTAATTACGTCTTTGAAGACCTTATCTCTGAATACAATCTGGTTACTTTCTATGAATACAATATGGTAACGAGAGACTTCAACACAAGAATTTTGGAAGGGCCCGCCCCATGCCGAGTGGTTAAGTTCGCTGGCTCTGCTGTGGCGGCCCAGGGTTTCTCTGGTTCGGATCCTGGGTGCGGAAATGGCACCGCTCATCAGGCCACATTGAGGTGGCGTCTTACATGCCACAACTAGAAGGACCCACAACTAAAATATACAACTATGTACTGGGAGGATCTGGGGAGAAAAAGCAGAAAAAAACACAAAGATTGGCAACAGTTGTTAGCTCAGGTGCCAATCTTTAAAAAAAAAAAAGAATTTTGGAGAAACACAATTGAGCCCATAACACCCTGCCTGCCTCAAATTCTCAGGCGAGGTGAGAACAACTCTAAAGGTTTTTGAGGCAGAGGGAAATGGTGATGTTTCCTCCTACTCCTGTGGCTTTACAATCCACAGATGAACTGAAAAAAATCTTCATGGAAAAGTAAAAATTTATCTGTATCTAAATATAGAATGTTAAATGACAGCTTGATGACATAGTTTGGCAACCCGTGGAAATCATAATTGAGTATCTGTTTAATGCACCATTTTCAGCAAACTCACCCACCAAGCTTGGCAAAGAGGCAAAACCTCCAGAGCTGGTGAGCTATTTACAGTTAATTCTGAGGGATGCCACTTCTAAGTTTATACAAGTTGTAGCTCGTGTTTTTTCATAAAAGCACTAGAGGTTTTCTAAATTTAATTGACAGTTTAGAAGATAAGTGCTAACTACAGAATGAAAGTTTTTCCCCTAAAAGTTCAATTATTTCTTCTGTCCCAAAGTTTTTGTATGTCTTATGCTGTCAAAAGTTAAGAAACACTGTATTTTTTTTAAAGTTTTTAAGCGCTTAGCACTAATTATAGTGAAAAAAATGAAATAAATTTAAAATCAAATCTATAATTATATAAGAATAAATTATGCTTTAAAATCTTCAACATATTGGATAATAATTGACATACATATGTGAATTAGCAAACCATGTTGCATGTAAGGCATTTTTAGAGTCTGAACCTTCTTACATAACTTTCTTTCCATCAAAATAGACACTCCTATATTGTGTGTGTGGTTTTTTTCAGATAGTTGTTATTAGAAAATAATCAGATAACGCCAATAAAGAAATGATTTATTGAAGTATTAATCACTGATTATGACATACTGATTTCTAAGACTCTTAGAAATGAAAAAATAACTTCACAAAAGTAATTCTTAATGGTGGAATTTCAAGTACTGTGGCATACTGGTAGAAACTATAACTTTGCTATCCTTCCTCTGTCAGTGACACTTGTCAAACTTCAAGTTTCCTATATTTCTGAATATTTATCTTCCTTACAAAGGGATACTGAAGTAGTAAAAATGGGTGTTATCAAATAAGTAGAAACTTATTTCAGCCATCTTAGAAGTAACTTCCTTAGCAGACTCCAAGGCAAAGAAGTAGCCTGCCAACAATGACCTGGGACTTTCAGGCCTTATAGAAGATATATTGGATGCAGGACATCTCCCAAGCTGCTGCACAGATGTTGAAATATTGGGTAATATACAACAATCCCCCACCCCATAAAAACCTTAAGTACATAGTCCAGATTGAAACCCAAAAAAGGAAATTCTCAGATGCTGTACACACAGAACAACTCAAATTAAGAATGCTGAGTTAGAGTTGATGCCAAAAGACTCAAAGGGAAATCAGGAACAAGTTATGGATTAATGGCTGGGGACTTTGATTACGTGGGGAAGGGAAACTAGACAGTGAGACCTTGGGAGCAGAAAGCTAGAACTAAGCTTCATGCATAAAGCTAGGGGTCAGGAAACTGTTCCACAAATGAAACAGGAACAAGAAATTCCTAGAATAACTAGAAGGAAGTTTGTTATATACCCATATGTGTTGAAATATAATCAACCACAAGAAATTAAAAACCTAAGCCTGCTCTGTTTAAAAACAGAGGTTAGAATTCCTGTGATAACAAGGTACTATATCCCCAACCTGAGAGATTAACATAAAAAATTTACCAAAGACCAGTGCAAATAGGCCTGCCACAGGGATGAAACCCATAAAAGATGAATTTATAGTAAAAAAAATTACACCTCTCTGAACAAATTACCATAAAAGTGAGCTGGCAAATAAATAGAGGATGTATATAGCTGTTGACAAAAATAATCCATAACCAATCTATAAATGAAAATTTGGGTGAGTTTATTCTGAGCTAAAATGTGAGGACCATGGCCCGCAGCCTTTCTTCCTGAAGGAAGAAGAAGAAAAGGGCACCAAAGAAGTTGGGTGTACAGAGTGGTTATATACCCCCAAAGAGGATGTTTCACATATGATTGAAATGTCCCTTTTACAATAGTAGTGAGACTGCTCTGTCAGCACAGCGATTGATGGATACAGCAGGTAGGTCTGCTGTCTCGGTGAACACAGCAGGGTGGCAGGTCTGTGGTCTCCAGCTGGGTGGTCAAAGGCGAGTGCAGCAATCAGTTCCTAGCCTAAGGAAAGATTCTTATCCTTAAGGAAATGCCAATGTTGGGGGGGGGGCGGGGGAGGTGGGGGAAGTTGCACCTTTATCTTAAGGGCATTTGTTCTTGCCATAGTAAATGTTTAAAGCAGATATACAATGTGTGCTCAACGGCCACTGTCAGGCCCTTTTGGAAAAAACAAAGTCAGGCCAAATTATGTTTACACCAAATGGCTTCCTCATGTACTCCAATATGTCCTATTGCTTGCCATTTCTATTTGTCATAGCACACTGGGAATGGAGATAATGGAACAATTTTAAAAGGACTTCAAATTATTTACGAAATTCAAGAAGAAAAGAAAGAAAACCATAAGACAAAAACAGGAAGATACAAAAAAGAATAGGAATATTTGAAAAATAAGCTAATAGAAATTCTAAAAATGAAAATAGAGTAATTACAATTTTTTAGAAGCTTAAAAGGGCAAATTTAACAATAACTTAATGTAGTTAGAGAGAATAAGTGAATTAGAAAAGAGATGCAAGAGAATCATGCAGTATCCTGCATATAAGAATACATAAATGAAAAATATGAAACAGAATTTAAGACATAGAAAAAAGAATGAAAAGGACTAAGAATTTTTAGAGAGAAGAGAGGACAAGAAATATTCAAAGTAATAATGAATCTGAATATTGTAGCATATAAGAAACATATACACCTCCAAGTTCAAGGATTTCATCAAGTTTTCAGCAGAAAGAATGAAAATCCACAAATAGACACATCATAGTAAAATATCAAAAGGCAATGATGTGACCTTTTGACAAATCAATGTCAAAAAAGAGAAAATCTTAAGTCACCAGAGAGAAAAGATATATTGCCTGCAAAGAAACAAAACGATAGCAGACTTCTCATCAACAATGATGATTGGCAGAAACAATGGGAAAAAAACCTTTATTAGGCTGATAGAAAATAATTGTCATCCCCCAATTTTTTTTTTTTTAAAGATTTTAATTTTTTTCCTTTTTTCTCCCCAAGGCCCCCTGGTACATAGCTGTATTATATTCTTTGTTGTGGGTCCTTCCAGTTGTGGCATGTGGGACACCACCTCAGAGTGGCTTGATGAGCAGTGCCATGTCCGCACCCAGGATTCGAAGCAATGAAACACTGGGCTGCCTGCAGCAGAGCACGGGAACTTAACCACTCGGCCACAGGGCCAGCCCCTGTCATCCTCAAATTTTATACACAACTAAATTGTCACTCAGGTGAAAGTGAAATAAAATAATTAGATAAACAGAGTCCGAAAGATTATACTATTTTCCCACTGAAAGAACTTCTCATGTTTTTCTTCAAGAAGCAAATTGAATCAAGGAACCAGTAGCTGGATGCAAAAATAAATGATGAACAAAGAAATAGGTAACATATTTTGGGAAATATAATTTAGTATTGACTGCTTAAAAATGTTTTAAGATACATTAATTTAGAGAGCTGTAAAAGCAGGGGAGCACTCCATTGTACACTCCCTAGAATGGCGAAAATGAAAGAGACGAATAATATCAAGTGTTGGCAAGGATACGGAGCAACTAGAACACTTAAACATTCCCGTAAGTAAGTAAATTAACACAATCACTTTGACAACTGAACTTGGGCAAACATTGTGACCCAGCAATTGTGTTCTGTTGGAATATATCCAACAGAACCGTGGACATATCTAACCAGGAGAAACGTACCAGAATATTCCCAGAAGCTCTATTTATAATATCCCCCCTGGAAACTACCCAAAAACTCCCATCAGGAGAATGAATAAATTATTCATATATTCACAAAATGGAATATTAAACAGCAATAAGAATGAACAAAATACAGCCACCATTCAACTAATCACATGAGCCTCACAAACATAATATTGAGTGAAAGAAAAAAGCTGTGTGTGAAAACGTAGCCCTGTGTGATTACATTTAGTGAAAGTATAAAATCAATTTATGATGTTAGAAGTTCAGATAGTAGTTACCTTTGCAGGAGGGAGTGCCTGAAAAGAGGATGTGAGGGGAACTTCTAAAGTGCTGGTGAGAGTCTACATCTCAGGCTAGAGGCTGATTACTTACAGGATGCATTCAGTTTGTGAAACTTCACAGAGCAACACACTAATGATATGTACTTTTCTGCTATCTAGTATGCTGTAATGAAAAACTTAAAGGACGGGGGCCCTTACAGATTACCTATTAATTAAAAATGGGGGAAAAAGACATTTACAATGGTGCTATCTGGAAAACATCACCCTAGCCAAGTGATCCAGCCTAGAATCATGAGTAATAGAACAACATGTTATTATGTTCTTTCTGATAAGAAATATGAAATGTCATCTATGTAGTCTTCTGGCCCAAAATGTTTAATCTAATCACAAGGGAAAATAATCAAATGCATCCAGACTCTCAGATAGTCTATAAGACAACTGTCTGGAACTCTTCAAAAATGTCAAGATTATGAAAGAAAATAAAAGGCAGGGACTGCTCCAGATTAAAGTAGACCAAAGAAATATGACAACAAAGTGCAGCACATGATCCTTGAAATGATGTTGGATTTAGGGGCTGGCCCCGTGGTGTAGTGGTTAAGCTTCCATGCTCTGCTTTGGCAGCCCAGGTTTGTGGGTTTGGCTCCTAAGTGTGGACATACGCCACTTGTCAGGTGTGCTGAGGTGGTGACCCACATGCAAAACAGAGGAAGATTGGCACAGATGTCACCTCGGGGCGAATATTCCTCACCAAAAAAAGAAAACAAAAAAGAAATGATGTTGGATTTAGAAAAGAAAAACTTTTAAGGGCTATTTTCAGAGCCACTGGAAAAATTGGAATATGGACTGGATATTGGATAATATTCTTGTATCAATATGAATTTCTTGGATGTGATAATGACATTGTGGTCATATGGAAGAATGTTGTTTTCTTAGGAAGCGCTTGCTGAAATATATAGGAATAATATGCCATGATGTCAGCAACATACTTGAGAGAGAGAGAGAAAGCAAAAGTAGAAAAATGTTAATTTCTGAACCTAAGTGAAGGGTATGTGGTGCTTCTTGTACTCATCATTCAACTTTTCTACTGGTTTGACATCTGTCAAAATAAAATGTTGGTGATGGAGCAAAGCAAGAAGATGCAATTATCATTTTATACAACCTGAACATGAAAGGTTGTAGGCATTGGAGGGAGCTTTGAGTTAAAGAATTCTAAAGTCCTTGTAGCATTTGGAATAGGATGTAAAGATACTGATAGATTTTAAACTTTGTTAGTTCAAGTAAATGTGTTTAAAAAACAATAAGGGTTAATGTGAAAATATAGGAACTAGAGTATATAACTGAGTATATAATATAATATAGTAGTATATACAACTATATAATAGTATAGAGTATATAATATATATATGCTATTATAGATAGTATAATGGGATTAATGTGAAATTGAAAAAACACATGAAACAATAAAGCATAAAATGTCTACAGTAAAAGTACATGTAAAAGAATCAATAGAACAAAATAGAATAACAAAAAATTTTTAAATCTGACAATGACTAAAGAATTCAAAGTAGTAGTTGCTTCTGGGGAGAAAAGAAACTAGGAAAATGCAACTGGGGATTGGAACAAAGTGTATTTAAAATTTATTAATAATATATATCAACGGTACACCCATCAAGATGGTAATTGATATAGCCTATGAATTAAATCACCAAAACCCAAACTATTTGTAGATAGATATTTATAAGCTGTTCATATATAGTTAAAGAACAACCAAACAGAAGAACACTTGAGAGCCTGAGCATCTGTGAATTATCACGAAGTGCACACGTGTCATTTTAAACGTGCCAGCAGGCCCTGGCCAAGCCTCAAGCCACTGCGAGCCCCCTTGGGGCTTCAAGCTCCTGATTGTTGAAATGGTAGCCAAGATAGTCAGCCTTTTAAAGCAATTATTCTCAACTTAGCCAAAAGAAAAGAGCTATTCTGCAGAATGATAAAATTTGAAGGAAAAATTTAATTATGAGCACATTAAAAAAGCTTGGCCCTCTTCTTACAAGAGAATCTTATTTTTGATCGCTCCCTCTGTAGTTCTCACTCTGAAAATATGGCTTGGAGCAAAATGCAAGTGTTAACATTCTCATACACTCCTTCTTTCTTTCTCATTTCACAGTCCTGACTTGTTCTCTTTCACTAATGGGTTGATGGTAGATAATCAGCTAATTAATTCTCCCAACGCACCTAATTTATAGCTCTATTCTAGTACTTTTATTGTTTGAATTATCTTATTAAAATTGTATTTTAAGTAGGCATAACTTTCAAAATTATTTAAGCTTCTAATTCACTGTCCTAGTATCCAATGTTGAGCACATTAGATGCTCAATAAGTATATAACGATTTGAACTTCTTTGATTTATTTCTTCTTGTCTCTGTTTATACTATATTATAAACACAAAATAGTAAGCCTCTTGAGGGCAGGGACATTGTCTTCTACATACTCTGCTTACGTGTTTTACTACTCTTTACTTTCTTACATATAGCAAATGCTTCATATTGCTTGAATGATTGTTTAGGTAGAAGAAAATATATAATTTTTTTCATTACCAAAGCAAAGCTCTCTCTCTATGACCCTTCAAAGAGTTCCAATGCTTGAAACCAGCACTTTTTTTTGCAAATGATCTGTTGTTTGTGCTCTTAGAATTAATAAACCTTTAATAAAAAGCTAATTTTCTAGCTATGCAAGATCAAATCACTGCAGTTAGCCATAATAGTGTTAGAACATGCTGTATGAAAACAAGTAGGTTGAATTCTCTGTCTCTCAGAAAATTCCTTAATTTTCAAGCAAGACAGAGACCTTGAAAATTTCTCTTCCATCATGCCTCAAAAAATGCATATTTTACAATGCATCCAAAATTAGGAGAACATTAATTAGAGATCAAGTCAAGAAAATGGAAATCACTATAACAAAAAGTGAAACTTTAATTATTACAACGCTTAAACAAACTTCATAAATCATGCAAATTTGTTGTAATCATAGCATCTTTGCAGGCAAAAATTTCAAACTGAAAAACAATCCAAAATCTTCACCAGGAGAATTTTCAAAGGGAGCAACAGTTTTGTGCAAACAACCAGCTCTCCTGGGTGGAGTCTGACGGTCCCATCCCTGAGGGTCGCCTGCTAATTGCTGAAGTCTCTGGGGGAGGTAACATAGCTGGCAGTGTCTTCAACCTGTAAAAACACCACCATCTAATGAGTGAAGAAAATGTGATTGCACAATAATAAAGTGGGGGGAAATGTGTTGTTCAGTGCTTCAGGAGTCTAAAGGGGTCAGTATATGTTTTTCTTTCACAAAACAGAGAAAAGCAGATTTTAAATTACTGGTGAAGTTGATATAAAAAATTAAAAACTACGTAGTTCCAAAAACTTTTCTTTCTCTTCAGCCAAAGTCTACTAACTATCTCAGAAAGCATCTGCAATTTGTGAGAAGAGAGAAAAATGATGATCATGCCTTTTTAACTCTTTTAGCTAACAGGCATGGTCAAAAAATAAGTTAGGGTTCGTTCTTTCTCTTTGGTCCTATGTTATGTATTACGTATACAAATACTACATGTCACGGCACATGAACTTCAGAGGGATTCTCAAATTGGTGGTACATTCACTGAAACTGAAATATTAAAGAGAAAATTGGTCCAGCTTATACATAGGAAATATTTCACATTGTTCAGCAGTCAGCCCAGAATCTGCAGTTTCCCAAATTCACTCTGCTATTTTCCCCTTTGGAGTCTTTTCTCATCATGTTCCTTTTGCCCAATGTCTAGGGCTAAATTCCTAATCAACTTTCACAGCCTAGCCCTTCCTTAGTCCTTCACTGAATGGCTCTCTCTTCCTTTGAATGCTGGATCTCTCTGATGGCCTGCCTCAGATGACACCTTGGGTTATTGCGATTCCGGAGATCTCTCTTTCCCCTTATTAGAATGTAAATGCCTTGTGCACAGGGATGGTGCTTTAGCTATGTGTAGAAGTCACCCTGGAAAACAGTACCCACTCAAAACAAAACAAATATTCATTATTTCATTCTGAATAATAAGAATTAGGCCAGAATCCATACTGAAATTTCTGAAATGTGGACTCTACAAAGCATTAGTTATACAAATATATGTCATCCATCTGACTCTCACCCTCGTCTAGGGAAGCAACCCTGTTCGCTCTTCTGTGTTATCTTCCTGATCCCTAGTATACTCTCAAGCTTTGCCTCAGTTGGTAGCCTTTGGGAAAGCAATATTGCACTTGGTAGTCCGAGAGCACCTAGCACAGTGTAACACATGTAGCTGACATGTAGCAGGTGTTGACGAGGACAGAGCAGTTAGAGATAATGTGGTGCTTTAGTTCCATGTACAAAAAGTCATGGTTTCTTAGAGAATTCTAGATTATTCAATTGCAAATTAAAAGATGTTACAGAAGACTTTTAATTGGGGATACTGAGAAAATATCCTTTTGTCTTCAAGAGACATTAATTTGCAACACACATTTTAATCACAATAGTAAACATGAATGTACCCAGGAAACAAAAGCCACAATTGACAGTGGTTATTTTCTGAAGGTGGGAACATGTACAAAGTGTCTCTCTGGGGATTAGTGGATGGGCTGTCAGGAAGAGTCAGTCTTCCCACGGGCTCTCTTAAACCTCCCTTTCTTCCATGCACTGTGACCTTTTTTAAGACTAAGCTCTGCTATAATGATTACTTGCTGATTTTCTCTCTCTCTAGTCAGTACTGAGAAGAGGTAAAAAGAAAATGAAGCTAAGAAAAGAGCCCTCAAAATGCTTCGATCAGACTTCCTAGTCTCTAATTCCCATATCTACAGTGTCTAGATCCCCCACACTCTATAACCCAACTCTGAAAGCAGTGTCCAGTTTGTAGCCTCCACCTCAGTGATGTGACCAGAACTTAAATGGAGCAAAGGCCCTGTTACCATGGTAACCAAGCTCAAACACACTGACTTCCTGGGTCTTTTCTAGTGAGGGTAATATCCCCTCCAAAGAGGCTGAACAATGCTAAATAGCAACTCCACAGGAAGCCACTGGTGTTCTCTTTAGGGAAATGTTTCCCACCTGAGCTCTGAATTTTTCAGACACTTCTGCCCATCACACGTACTTATGGTGAAACTTGGCAACGACCTAAGTCTTCAGTTACAGTACAACCCTACAGTGGTAAGTTAGATGGCCAAAGTCTTGTACCCGTAGAATACGTAATAACATGGGGGAAACACTCACTATATAATGCTAAATGAAGAGAGGGATGCAAAACCACATCACTGGTATGTTACCAATGCTATAAATATATATGAACATGCATAAAGAAAAAAAAAGCCTAGTAGAAATATACCAAAATGTTGGCAATAGTAATATATTAGTAGGATTCAAGGTGATTTATATTTCTTCCTTAAATTTTCTGCTTTTTAAATTTTTACAATAAATATGTGTTAACTTTTAAATCACAAAATGAAAATAATCATTGGTTTTTAAAATGATGCATTTAAATATGATCATGATAAGGAAATTATGGACAAAAGAAAAGTAACAAGGATCACTGCCCTGAGTTGCAGGGTAGCGCTCAAGAGACTGGGCTCTGGGATATGACTGTATGGCCTCATGGCCTTAGATTAACTTCTCTGAGCTTGTGTTTCCTTGCCAATTAAATGGGGATACTATATTTCATCAAATCTAAGATTCTATGGATCGTAAGATACGTACACCAGCATTTTATGTGCCAGAAAGGTTTTTTAAATGCTGCCAATACTCCATTTTAAGCCACATTCCTATTTCAGAAATGTGAAATAAACGTGTCAGAGAATCAATGAAATGCAGTAATATTTATACCTACTTCATAAGCTTTTGTGAGGATTGAATAAAATAATCTACACTGTAAAGTTCTTGGAAAAGTCTATGATATGTAATCAAAGCTTAACAAAGGTCAGCCATTAGGTCAGACTCACTTAAGATGGCTAAGTCAAACCCTGAGTGTGAGGGTAGAGACTCCGGTTTGAGAGGTCTGAGGATGGCATGTAGATTGACGTGGGAAAGATGGTGAAGGCGGCTGAGCGCTAGGGAGGGATGGCTGTAGTCACGAAGACCTGAAGCCCGAGTCCCTACCCTGGCTTGACCAGGTATGAGAGCCACGAGTAGAAAATAGAGTCATTCTTTTAGAAAGCAACATTACATAGGGTCCTAAAGCTTGAAATTCTCAAATAACTGGGTAATAAGTTAAACAGTGAGAGTTGAAGAGAGAAAAAGAGAAAGAGGAAGAAAGTTTGAGTTTGAGTGGCTAAAGTATTTCAGTCATCGAATTATCTCCTTCATCTCTAACATCTGTGGGGTAAACACAGGACACAGAGCCCTACAGCTTCATGGGTGTAGTGGAGAGGAGCTACAAGGAAAAAGCATGTTCACAGTCTCTTTTCTTTTTTTTTTTTTTTGAGGAAGATTAGCCCTGAGCTAGCATCTGCTGCCAATCCTCCTCTTCTTTGCTGAGGAAGACTGGTCCTGAGCTAACATCTGTGACCATTTCCTCTACTTTATATGTGGGACCCCTGCCACAGCGTGGCTTGCCAAGCAGTGCCATGTCTGCACCCTGGGATCTGAACCGGCAAACCCTGGGCCACCGAAGCAGAACGTGCAAACTTAACCGCTGCGCCACCGGGCTGGCCCCCACAGTCTCTTTTCTTAAAAACTTTCCAAACAAGTGAACAAAATAAAGGCACGCATGTAGGAATATTTGCAATTTACATGCCTATAATGGTACGCATAAATTGTAGTAGAACTAATTACAGATAAATGCAAAAATGGAGACATGCTAAAAATACATTTTTATCAAATTATTTCACATTTCCTGAGCTGCAACAAGGCTCTAGGAAATTAATGCTTTTCTTCAAGCACTTCTTATAAAAGCACCTATTGTGACTGAACATAAGGTATTCATAATTATCTTGGCTTAAGAGCAACAATAATGAAAGAGAAAGTTACTAAAAGCACTAAAAAGCAACATGTTTCATCATATTGGTCACTTAAAGGATAAATTTATTGTTTTTATTGACCCATAGATAAAGTGTTTACCAAACATTTACCATGTGAGCACTTAAGTTAGATGAGTGCAACAGTGGGGGCCAAAGCTACAGCCAGGAAATGAGCGAAAGAATGTTGACCAGACGGGAGAAATCTAGCAGAACGAATCAACCAGAACGCTGACCACCGAACATTTTCAAGTTTTGTATAGAACAAATCTTGTATAGAAACAAGGCCCAGCCTGGAAATGGTCCAGAAAAATGAAATCCTCTATGGTGCCAGGAATTGCACTGAGGTCAAACAAAGAGAAAAAGAAACTGTTGACAGAAAGATATTCCTTCCGTTTTTATGTGCTCTTAGCAGGCAAATCAGTTTTAGTGCGAAGAACGGCAGCTGTGGTGGGGTCTGTAATAAACTTCAAGCTCATGGTAAATTTTGAGACTCCAGAGAACAAAGCACATCATTTTGGAATATGTTAGCATTCAGGAAGAGCTAAGCCATTCAGATTTATCCTCCAAGTTCCCAAAGAGTACATTTTCTTCTTGTCGGGAGAAAGAGTCATCAAAGTACACCAGATGGAGTCAAAGGGAATAACTGATATTCAACATTTGGATATCATGGGTGTTGATTTTAAGATTGATTTTTTAAACTAGTATTTGTGCTTACCAATAATAATTATTGCTATTATTTTTGTTTTCGTTTTTAGGACAGAATCTTTCAGGTTTTCATAAAATGACAGACTTTGTCAAATTCTGGAGTGAAAGGGGCTTCACCCATCTTCCAGTCTCGCGTTATGCCATGTAACGCCCCTGAAGGAGGAAAGTCATGTGGAGGTCATGGAGGAGGGAGGTGTCTGCGGGTCATGCTGAGCTGCTTCTCAACATATGCTCACCCTCCTCCCTTGACTGCACTGACTTAGAACAAAAAGAGTTGTCCATCCTGGGTGTGGGTGACTTCCGCTTTCAGTTAGCAATAAAAGCCTTGTAGCGGGTCACTGCCCCAGTAGATAATCAGTGAGCATGTCTTCTTTGTATGGGCACTTTCAACTTTTGGATCAGAGGGCACAAGCTCATATTTCTACGGAGGCCAGGCAGGTTGTATAAATGAGCTCAGTGAAGTCAGGGTGAAAAAATTAATTGAGCAAGTGCATTGATGATTGTTGACTGACACTTGGCCTCAATGTAGGAGATAAAGGGAGTAAAGGAGGCTGTGGTAACTGTGAGAAGGCAGGCTCTATTTTAAAAGGGCAGCCACCATTTGGCTTCCCCTGAGAGCTCACTGAGGAATATAGGCTTAGTTGCCAACTCAATTTTCAACTGATGCTGGCTTCTCGGGCATGCAACCTGTGCAGTCACACCAGGCCAGCACTTAGAAGGGCCCACACTTGCTTTAATCCTCTACTGTCACTGTCATGAAATTCTTAATAATTTTTGAACAAAGGTGCCTGCACTTTCATTTTGCACTGGACTCCCAAAATGATGTAGCCAGTCCTGTTTTCGAGAGAAGTTGTGTATCCATAGTTTTCTTTAATACACTCTGATTTTTAAATATTGGAAATTAATTCAAATTTTAAAATGCAGTGAATGCTACACATTTGCAAGCTAGCTGGTTCAGGAGCTGGCAACAGATTTTAACCCTGTAGTTCGTCTCAGCGATTACCCTAGAATCTTAGAACTTGGAGCTGTGAGTTCTTCAATACAACCTGGCCCATCCCCTCATCCTCCAGATAAGGGAACAGTCACAAGGAATGAAAATAGAAGCACAGGCTGTCGTATATAACACCTGCTACACTGGGCCTTTTGGGAGCAACCTTCCCTGGACATACCTCCCATACACAAGGAATCCGAGTTTTATGGCATCTGTGAAGTGTCCACTTTCTGCTTCATCACTTTAATTTCTGCCAAGAAAGTTTCTTTCATCTTTTGGTGACTTATATTTTTTCCCAGTGATTGTAAACCATTGTTGCTTTAATTATGATTTACACAGTAATTTTGCAAGTAGTGTCTCTTGACGTAGCCAGACATCTGTACGTTTCTAGGGCCCGGTCTACACGGGAAGTACACTACCCGATCCTACTGAAGGGCTGCAGGCTTTATGTGGGCAGTTTCTTTCTTTCCTCCTTCCTTCATGCCACCAGCTTTGAAAACACTCTATGTGACATAAGACGAGGAAAAAAATAATGTGCACAAATGTATAATCATATTCTAGGATAACTTTTATTCTCCTTTATCATTAATACATTAGAAAAGTGTGCTTTCCTAGGTTATCAGGCATTACATGGGCTGGCTATTTTTATGAATTTTAATTTTGTGTTGGACCCAGCCCTAGTTTTTAAGAATTTGAAATAAGCAACATAAGCTGTCTTCAAGAGTCCCCCAGTTTATATTTCTTTGCCTTTCTACCCTTATTTCCGTATCTTTCTCCCTGCCTGGTTCTATGGCATCCTATGGCCTACGAGAACTCTGGCAAGCTGTTAGTTGTTGAATATCTGCTTTGGCAGATCCTGAGGCAGGCGATGATTCTATTTCTAATAGTGAAATTTTATACCTGAAGCCGCTAGTATAATCATTTCATTCCTATGTGTCTCAAAGTCTCATTTTCAAAGTAGATTAAACTTTTTAATGGAGTAGTAGGATTTACAGACAACTTAGTTGAAACATATTGTGATGGATAAGACAGGTGTTTCAGGAACAGATTTGAGAGACTACAAAGTAAAACGTCAAAAACAAACAACCTGTGCCTTGAATATAATGGAGCTCTAGTCCTGGCCAGATTAAGAGTTTGAGTTAATTTAAGCAGTTTTTCTTTGGGATCGGTACCCTGCCCCGTGAGGGTGTCTGCTTCTCCCCAGGTCACTCCGAGGGATCCAGTGGACCTTTGATGCCCAGTGCTAGACTGGATTTCCCTCTCACGGAGATAAAGGTCAGGGAGGAGAGACTGCGTGGCAGACAGTGAGATGTTTTGGACACACAGCAGGATGTCCATGGTGTGGCCGCTCTTTGTGCATTCATGGCGGCAGCCTGCCAGGCCGCTGGGCCAACAGTGCCTGTGTTTGCTCCTTTGTTATTTGGTACCATGTGGTGCCAGGAATACTCTGGCAGCTGATACTGTCAGCAGGTTCCCCTAAAACACCAAGTAGCCCTGGGTAGACAGGAGGAAATAATGTTTGCGGCCACATAGGGACTTGTGCCACCATTTTACAGGGCATTGGCTTTTGTTATTTGTTTATATTTTTAAACCAAAGGGCGCCACCCTTCTCTTTGTGATTCTTTGAAGACAGCAAGGTTCTACTGCTTTTCTCTGTTCTTAAGAAGGATCATGTCTGAAAGATAAATAACTGTAAGATAGTAAGAGGGAGCTGGACTTACTTGAAAAGGCCACATTGAAATAAAACAAGTGAATACCATGCTTCAAGCAAAGCAGGAAAGATGAAGCTTTCATTTTAAGAAATAGCTACTATCATCCAAAGAAATTATGTGACATGTGTAGGACTTCTTGGTGTATACAGTGTGTTATTCCTCAAGGACACATGCTGTTCACATGCAGACCATGAGAAAGACTGTGCTCGGGATCCGGCCACAATAAACAGACCTAAGTCACTGAGTACATGACCTGCAAACTCATCGTTACTTACATGTTTCAGCCTTGTTCTATTAGTGAGAAAATTGTAGTCCAAAATAAAAATACCCTGCGGGCATATCTGTGACAGACAATGACTTCTACTGGGGAGGTAATGGCTTGAGGTTGAAAGCAATTTCAACCAGCCACAGTTCAAATCCATCTCCATATTTACTTCAAAATATCAAGTCTATGGAATGGAGTTATTTTTCAGTCAAAACCTGGTCTATCAAAGGATACTATTTCTTTTTTCCTCTAGATTTCATTAAATGATCAGTTCTGAGAGAAGAAATGCTTCTGATCAAACAAGTGTAATCAAGTACTTAGGATGACTCACCCAATGTAAATCGTCCCCAAGGAAGAATGATATGCTTATACACTTCATATAGAAAAATCTTACTAACTTAGAACCCCATAAATTATTTAAAATATGAAAGTGAGCTGGGATATTTCATTTCATTCAAGCAGTCAAACACATTTTCATTTACTCAACACATTTGGATTAGTCCTGGAGACTGGAGCCATTCTGGAGAGGGTTGAAGGGGGAGTGGGAGATGACAGGTAGAAAGAGTGGGCAACTCTTTGAAGTTTAGTTGTGAAAGAAAATAGATGGGGATAGCTAGAAGGAGATGTGAGATGAAAAAGGTGGTTCATTTATTAATTTGTTTTTAAGAAAGGAAAGTCTTACGCATATTTATAGCTGTTAAGAATGATCCTAGAGAGGGATAGTTTGTAGGTATGGCAGAAGGCATGATCAGAAGAGAAAAGTCCCTGTGAAAGCAGGAGGAGATGAAACCCAGAGCATACAAGGGCAATGGGGAGGGATGAGCCACATGCAGATGGAGGGCACTTCTTCCATTGTGACCACAAGGTAAGGAGGAAAGGATGGATGCCAACCACGTTACTCTGTGGACTTCAGGGCCTGAATTTGAGGGAGCTCCCATCTGAATTGTTTACCTGGGTGAGTTTTGGTTTTTCTCTGTGTAGTAGGTGAGAAAGATCATCTGTGGAGAGAGAGAGGAGATTAATTAGTTTAGGAGATTTGTGAATAGCAATGAGAGCCTGACCTGGCCACTGTTGGAAATGAGAGCAAGCTGCAAGAGAGGCTCAGAAGAATTGCTGGGCGATTTTGAGAACTCAGTTAAGATTAGAAACTAAGACTATATAGTGTCATTAAAATGCAAGATTGTGAGGTTTTTCTTCCACAGAGCTCAGCAGCACCAATGTTGGTCCCAGAGGGACAGGGATCAAGGAAGCATGGGGGGTGGACACAGAAGAATGATGGAGGAAGAATGTGGAGGATGTTGAGAAGAGAGATGAAGTATAGGACAAGGAAACCACAGTGGATAAACTTGACTGAGCTCAGGGAGGTGGCATTTGAGATCATTTGTGCAACCCCCTTAATTAGCAAATAAGGAAACTGAGGCTTAGGGAGGTTTTGTTTAGCCACTGATTTTTCTGAAGACTATGTCATCAAACAAATCATTATAATTATTTCCCATTATCCTATATGAACTTTGTGATAAATGAGGATTTCATTGCTGAGCAAAACCTTTGTTTCCAATGGGTAAACAGAAACAGCAGTATGTAATAAAAGACAATAAAACTGTAATTCTCCACAATATTTTAAAATACAAAAATTATGCTAAGTCAAGAGGGACATATATGTGCTACAGATATTAACTGTACAAAGGGCTTCCATGTACCTCAATGTATCTAGGGAGTAAAATATACTTCCTTTGCATCTGAAATTAATATTCTAGCTACTTTCACTAGGATATAACTTCTGTAAAGACTGTAAAGTCTTTCCTATAACACTATCCCCAAAACCTCGAACAGGACCTTGATGAGTAGGCATTCAATGATGTTTTTGAATGAGTGAATACATTAAACAAGGCTAACTCTTCCCCTTGACCTCCTATAGGTCCTTAAAGTCAAAATTAGACTTATTTTGCACCCATTCTCTTCCCACACACACACCCACAAAGAATCTGATCTTTCTTTGTGTTATCCATTTCAGTTAAAGGTGTTTCCATTTACCTAGTCAACAAAGCAGAAAAACAGGAAAACATCAGTGATTCCTTCCTCATGCCCGTTTCTAGGATTAATCCTGTCAATCCTATCTTGGAAAGAGTTTGATCAATACTTTCCCCTTCTCAGCGTTTTCACAGTTCTGCTCTGTGCAAGCCTTCATCATTTCCCAACTTGATTGCTGCGTTGGTCCTATATTTAGGTTCCTTGACCAAAAGTTTTCCCCCATTGGTCCAGTGTTATTTCCCACTGCCCATCCACTTGCTAAAACTATGGCCCATTATTTTCTACAGAATAAATGTCCTTAGCATGGCCTTTAAGAGTTGTACAATCTAATCCCTTGCTATGCTTCGAGTTTTGTCTCTTTCCATTTTGCATTCTTGTCGCTCTTTTTTTATTTTTTGCCGCATTTTTGCCATTTTGCATATTTTCACAATTCTATGCCTTTTCTCATGCTGGGCTTCTGTTTAGAATACTTTTGCTTCCTAGCTCATCCAATAAAATCATAATTATTCCTCATATTTTTCCTCCATTATTAACTCATCGTCCAATGAGCTTCTTCACTTGAAATTCATATAGTGACTACTCAGTTACATTTTTGCTGCTGATGGCATTTCTCTAAAAAACAAAAAACCCTACTTTTAAAAGATGTGAAACAATATCAGTGACAGGAGATTAAGAGAAAATGAAAAATTTAAATTAATATTTAAACTCAGTATCATAATGGACATAAAATATAAACAAGATAATTGACTGTCCTCATAATTAGATTAAAATAAGTCAAAATAACTACAAATAGCCCTATCATTTTGCGCCTTTCTGGTTGGAAAAATATAAAAGTTTGATTTAAAAAACAGGGTAGGCTGGGAGATAGGCACTTTTAATCATCTCGTGAGAATGTAAGTTGGTAAGCTCTTTGTGAAAGGAAATTTAACATTCTTCAAATTTCTAAATGCAGGTATCAATTGATGTTTATAAGGTTGTTTCCTTTGTGGGCCTGTTTGTTTCTAACTTCTCAGTTGTCCCTATTTTTTTTCTCTCTTTAGAAATTGAGATTCAGACAGGAGTGGGATCCTAATGGGAATGGGTAGGTGCTTCAGTAAATAAATCTTGTCCACTTTGGTTGTGTGCCACGAATTTGTTTCTTCTGGCCGATGTGGTTCGTGTTTCTGAAAAAAATGAATAAAGGCCCATTAAGTGTTCAAGTGAACAAGCTATCCACAGCCAGAGGATTCAGCATGGCTGGTCAGGAAATGTGAAACAGGAATTGTCTTTAGGCAATACACATTAATACACATGTGTTGATCATATCTGAGAAGATTTGAAGGAAGTGGTGGGAGACTAACTATGCTCCTTTTGCAGTGTGCTTATCAGTGGCGGCAGCAAAGGGTAGCTTGGAGAGTAATGTTCCCTCATCCCACAAGCCACCCATGATAAAAACCTGAGCTAACTTAGAACAGTGTGCTTTCTATGCAAACACAGGCCTAGACCCTGCCTTGCATACACCCTTCCATCTGGGTTACTGGCCCCAAAGCCTCTTGTCCAGAAATTCTGGAGCCACCACTGAGGCTCATTAAGACCTGACTTTAAGATTTCTAACAACATCACTGGAGGGTCAAATCACGGGAAGTAACAAGAGGTGTTCTTTCAGCATTCTGAGGTTCAAAACCCATCTCTGCCACTTAGTAGGTCTAATCTCTTACCTAAACTCTGCCATTCACCTTGGCCAATCCTCTGTGCCTTGGTTTCCTCAAGTGCAAAATAAGGATGTTAATAAGAGTCTCTACCACATAGAATTCTTATGAGGTTCTCATGGGTTAATATATGTAAAGTGCTTACAACAGTACCTGACGTATAGAAAACACTGAATAAGTGTCAACTCTCATTATTATTTCAGAAACACTTAGTTCATTCTGGGAAGAAAGGTGGTATCTATTGTTTAAATTAGAATAACTCTAGTTATATAAATTTCACACGGAAGACAAAACATGCAATAGGAGCAATTTGCTACCAACCCTGAAATACAGACATCTATGTAAACGTTAGAAATATATGTCTACCTCTTATCTTGAAGTTAGTTGAAATTAGTGACTGTAGATTGCCTTATGTGCCCCAGTACTGTAGCCAGAATTTCCACCTACCATTTCTCCTCCACAGCATTCCTAGCCCAGCCACAGCCCTCAACTCACAGGGGCTGCATGCTGACTTTGTCTGGCTCATTGCTAGGGGCCCAGTCTGATCTAGGGTGATACCAAGAGGTCCAGCCAGCCCTGGCTCACCTCTGTTCTAGAGAATCTCTGAAAGATAGCTTCAGGAATCTCAGAATGTGGAAAAACCTGGCTTTCCTGGGATGTGGTGGTGATTTGGTTGGCTCTGAGAGAACCTTCCTCTCCTGCTTACTGGTACCTAAATTCCTTTAGTAGAAATTCATCCTCTCGGCCATATGCTTCTACAGCTGTAAAAATCAAAATGTCACCAAATGATTAATTTATACCTGACTTGGGTTAGAGACACCATAAGACCTGTGAGAGGTGGGAAGGGATACGAGGCGGAGGGAAAGGAGACAAACCTTCAACTTCTCAGTAATATATTTTCCTAAAGCCAGTCCTGTTTCCTAGACTGAAGCAAGTGTGACAGCTCAGAATTTTCTACGTTAAGAAAAATTCCTTGTTAAGAAGAATCTCTCAAGACAGTACTCAGAAAATCCAAATAAGACCCTTCAATCTTGAGTCAAAATAAAATCATTTAAATTCATCACCCTTGGACAGATTTCGGCACTTACTCAGATCAGGACCTGGAAAATAGTAAGAATAAAAGGAAAAAGGGGAGTTTGTCCCCTTTCTGATAGCATCTGCCAATTGACTGTGAATCAATAGTTTATGGCTTTAAGGCTGGTTGTAAAATAAAGGCCTTATGGATAACACAGTTTGCGATCAGTGCTGCCGCCTAGATCTGCCACTTTTGTGCATGTGGTTTCGTAATCATGTTTAATCCCTTTATCTTTGGCAGATATAGGGCCATGAGGAACATCACATGTAGTTGGGTAGGTTATAACATGAACAAGGATGCCCAGCTAAGGGGCAAATGTGGACAAATATCCAGCTACATTCTGCTAGCCTAGCTGAGCACCTTGACTCAGGAAAAGAGTCCCCCTACAGGAAATGGTACTATAAAAAAATTCTTTCAAAGGTACTCCAATGGCTAATGCACAAAGATTCATCTACCTCTTTGGGGCATCTTTTACTAATCCCCACAAAGGTGCTCCACGGGATGCAGCAACAACCTTGGTAGACATTTTTAGCTCCCCAGAATTCTGAACTCCATCCCTATGATGGGGGAATTCTCCATTGTATAGGTCTTCAAGAGAAGCAGAACCCACCATGTAAACCAGGCAGGCCAGATAACCTTCCAGCCTCCTTTGCAGCCAGGATGAAAGAATATGGCCCGTGAGATGCACATTTCCTGGAATGTGAATTGGGAGTTGGAGATGCACTGAAAAGGGCAGGGAGAATCCCTTAGGGCGGCAGGAAATTCCAGTTTCCAGAGGCAGAAGCAGAGGTAGCAGGAGCTGTAGGAAGCTTTCATCACGCAGTGCCACAGCGAAGGCTTTGCATGCTGGGTTGCCTCAGACTGTGGGCCAGTTCTGTCAGGGTTTGGTTCTTGTCCTGCCTGCTGCAAAATCTCCCATGTCTAGCGTGTTTCCCAATCTGATTCTCCAAGATTCTCAGCAGTAAATTCATTTTTTATTTAAATTGGTCTCAGTCATTTACAAATCAGAACCCTGAGCAGGGATTACGATAGGGAGTGCTGTGATGTTGGTATCTTTGACATTTAGAGTTAAAAATTATCCTAGAAAAGTTATCAGGCAGGACTCTTCACCGTCCTCCCACCACACGTAGAGGGCTTCCTCTGTCTTCTGGGCCAGTACTCACCTGGCTTTGGATCCAGTCCTCTCCCACCATCTCAGGAATCTTAGAATACCAACTATTTATTACTTTCTTGTATATGTAAAACATATGATACATATGTATATGTATCAACTAGATCCTTCCTGTCAACATCTGAATGTGACCACATGCTCCCAGCTAAGTACAATGATTTGTGATGAGCCCACATGTCTGTCTAGTTATTGCTCTGTCCCGACAGTTCACTAACTGGGGTGCCAGAGTACTGAGTGTTTCAAGAATGGGCTCGAGGTGTGCCATAAGATATCGAAGGTCAGAAATACTTATGGTAACAAATATTTGGTGAATTCACTTCTATAGATTCTCATGATTTCCCCCAGATTGTCTACCAGTGCCCTAAGTCTCTTGTCTGCTGTATCTATTCTATGGTTTAGCACATATATTTTTCAATAATTATAGTTTTGGGGGCCGGCCCGGTGGTGCAGCAGTTAAGTGCACGTGTTCTGCTTTGGCGACCTGGGGTTCACTGGTTCAAATCCCCAGTGGGGACATGGCGCAGCTTGGCAAGCCATGCTGTGGTAGACGTCCCACATATAAAGTAGCAGAAGATGGGCACAGATGTTAGCTCAGGGCCAATCTTCCTCAGAAAAAAGAGGAGGATTGGTGGTAGTTAGCTCAGGGCTAATCTTCCTCAAAAAAAAATAAAAATAAATAGTTATAGTTTTTATTTTCAAATTTTTACTTGGTTCTTTTTCTCCATAATGCCTTATTCTTGTCATATGATTTTCAAAATTATTTTTGAACATTAAAAACCTTTTCAGATTCCTCTATTATTACTAGTTCCAGGGTATGAGTTCTATTTGTTGTGTACGCCGACATCTTCTCTCTCATTGCAGTGAGTCAACTTCTGTAATCTTAGTCAGTGAGTTTATCTTCAGTGGAGATCGTTTCCGCTGAGCTCTTAATACTCACTTCCAAGATTGCCTCTCCTAGAACCCTTCATGTTTCATTATTTCTGAACCATCTGAACCATTTTGTACATTTTTTGGCTCATGGTTTCTGTATAATAACATAGACGTGAATCAGAACCATGCACCATACATGGCATGGATTTAGAATTCAAATTTCTCGAGAATGTCTTCTTTGCTACTCATTTCCTGAATTCTTATAATATCCCTGAGTTGGTGGATGCTGTATTTTTAGCCATTTACCCCAACTGAAAAGCCTCTTCCTAGCTCAAGCTTACATGCATGGGAAGGACAGCCCCATCCCAGCCCCTTAGTATGCACAAGGTCAGCAAAGTTTGACTCCTATTCTTAACTGACTGTTACAATTCCTGCTCCTAATGTTTATGTCTGCTCACAGTACCCCTGCAGGCTGCTTCATTCCCACTCCTGTTCAAGATTACTTACTTTGAATTCCCATTGCATTTTTAATACCCATGTATTTCATTTGCCTGCTTTGGAGATTTTTATGTATGTGTTTAGATCTATAATGTATTTTTCTATGTTACCGTATGACTTGAGTGGAAAGGATGTCTCCCCATCTCAATCCAATCTGTCATCTTGATCAACAGTCTGGATTGACATTGTTAGCAAACTTAGGAGGTAATTCTTATAGACACTAAAGTTTGGAAATGACACATGAAAGTTTGAACATCAGTGCATAATGGAATTTAATACTTTCTTTTTCACCACTCCTCTCCACTCACAAACACACAGCCAATCACTCAAATTCAATTTACTTCCTAAATATTCTTGTCTTCCCACTACTCGCCTATTCATTTGGACTATTGAAATGATTTCACAACTGAAATCCCTGTATCTAGACTTTCTCCCTTAAAAATCTAGCCACCTCCTACCATCAGGGTGATGTATCTATACCATGCATTTGTCCAAGCCTAAAATTCTTCCATTATCTACAAAATAAAGCCCAAACTTCCTAGTACTATTTGAAAGATCCTCCATGATCCAGCCTTTATCTTTCCTTTTTATCTTGATGTTTTGAACTTAACCTCATGAGGTTTCCTACACAGGCAGTGTTTATGAACCTCAGTTTTGTGCATACTAGAAGGACCTTGTCCTTGTATCTCTTTCTTCCTAACCTATCTACTCCTGTTCATGTTTCAAAACTCAGTTCAGGCATTATCTCCTTTAGGAAACCTTCTTTGGCCTTCCAGGCAGGCCTTAGGGCCCCTCCTCTGTGCTCTTAGAGGACTCTAGATATACTCCGTCACAAAACATTATGTTGAAAGTTTATTATATGTCTGTCTCTCTCACAGACAAGAGCTTCCAAAGAAGAGCTTATATTTTGTATTCCCAGCATCTGGCTTAGAGGATAGCACATAGTAGTAATGTTTGTCGAACTCAAATAAATTGTTAAGAATCTCAGAAAACCAGCTCTTTCTAATGAGCTGGATTCTCTCTTAAAATTTTACCTGCTTTGGAACATGTAACCTGGTCAGAAAAACATGTCCTCAAAAGTCTTAAACTAAAAAGCTTTTCAGTAGATTATGCTCTTGGAAAATTGGGATCTGTCCAGGAGAAACAGTCAACTCTTGCTGATATGCTCACTTGGCTCTCCCAGGGTGATAGAAATACTGCTTCTAGGATAACTCCTTGTCTAACTTACAGATTTTTCCCCATAGAAGATAGTAATAACAGTTTCACTGAAACACAATGAGACTGAGAAAAGTAATAGAGAAGCAATTAGTTACAATATTGTCACTCATTAAGACTGGAGCGCACAGTGTGACCCCAGTTTCAGAGAAAAAAATAAACAGAATCAATACAAGTGATCGAAGACTGGCTAGTAACTATACTCTACTTTAAACCTTTTCAGACAACTTAAGATTCCTCCTTCTCATATTTGGAATACCTTGGAGTACTTTGAGGTCCCATAAGATTTTTTCTCCTGTAACGAACAAAAATTAGGCTAGCCAGCAAAGATCTTTGAGATGTTTTATGCCACAAAAATGATGTTTCTTTTTCTTTTCTACTGTGTGTGTCCATGTGTGTGCAGGTATGTATGTGTGTTCGGTACATTCAGGGATTATCAAGGGATTTAAAGCATTTAAGAAGCATGAGTTACTTTTTTTTTTTAAACATCTTGAGTTACTCTTAAACAAGAAAAAAACATACAATTTTAAAGCTAAAAAAAAAAAAAGGAGATTTACTTGAGGTATCCTTCTTATTGTCTCTGTTCCCCACCTCACTTTGAATATTTGAGGCTCAAAGTATTTAATCAGGATGAGTTAATTCATCCATGTGTAAATCCTGAGGTGGTTTTAAAACTTCCATTTGTCATTAGAGAAAGTGAACATCCAGGCACTTGCCTCAGATTACTGTGTTGTTGACAGAGTTGGGAACAGGACTTGGAATTTTCCTGCTAGATTTCTTTGAAGCTTTGAAAGTCGTTGAAATAACTTTGAACAATGCAATGAGTGTGAAAGCAGGTATGGGAATTTTCCTTAGCTGTTCTGACCTGCACAGTTTTGCAAAGGAGTTGTGGGTGGGAAATAAGAATGAGAGGGACCAAGGTGTTTTTCTCCAAGTCAGAGAGGGAGAGTGAGCGCTGGAGCTTGGCATGGCTTCGCAGTTTGGTGCTGTCATTACTATCTTTTCATATTTACCCTAAGAAAGGAAGCTGAAGTACTCAGCAAATTCCTTCACTGTTCCGCCATACTGTAGTATGATTTCCTGAGATTCCTTTCCTCTGACTGATTCCTTTCTTTTGATAGTTGAAATTGGCCACCTACAGAAAAATAGCAGAGATGTTACACAGACCAAGCCTCACGGAAACCTCCCCCATTTGCAAGTTTCTGGAGTTGCTACTGTTCTTACTTCCCAAACTCACACTCATGCCTGCGTAAGTGCCCTGAGGTATACAAGTACACACCCGTCCAGAGGGCACTCCTACTGCCTTTGTGGCCAGCACCTGGTGGTTGTCCATAGGTAGTCCTTCAGTTGACCTTTACAGATGTGCACATCAGAACCAACCAGAAAGCTAAAAAATCAGATTACCAGCCATACCCAAACTCTGACCAGATAGGACTGAAGAGAAGCTTGAACTGATGTGTTTTTAGAAAGCTCCTCAGATGGACCTAATGTGTAAATGTCAAAAACTATAGAACAGGAGAGGAAGACTTCACAGCCCTCTTTTGAAAGGGCAGATGAGAGAGAGAGGCTCATCACTGAATTAGCTTGCCTGACAATCGTCTTCTCCTATGTGTTTCTTTTCTAACAACCACTGGATATTGACCAAAATTTACCTGTTTCTTAGGCTATTGTACTCTTGAGTTATGTCTGTTTGATGACTCCAGGCCTGTTTGTCTGTCAGTGGGGTTTTGCATTTCCTAATAAAAGAATTGTATGTCATATTGTCAGTAATATAGACCTTTCTTTTATCAAAAAGAACAAAAAAAAGGAAAGCCCTGTGTCAGACATAAAAGGAAAGCCTAATTTACATATCTGTTATATAAATTAACTTACGAAAACCATTTAATAAGATCTGAAATGGCTTCTAAATGTCTTCCCACTTTGGGACCAATGTTACTTGGTTGACAACAAAAACAAAAAGTTTCCTAAAAAACATTTTTGGGAAAAGAAAACGCAATCTGTAATTAAAACATGAGAAGTTTCAGTTCATCTAGGAAAGGCAAGTATTGTAATTATTGTACTAGTATGATTGCTATTTCAAGAAATGTCTTCCACACAATAGCCAAGAAGTGGAAGCAATGCATGTGTCCATCAGTGGATGAATGAAAACAAAATGTGGCATATACAAACAAAGGAATATCATTCAGCTTAAAAAGGAAGGAAATTCTGATACGTGCTACAACATGGATGAACCTTGAGGACATTATGCTAAGTGAAATAAGCCAATCAAAAAAAGACAAACACTGTATAATTCCACTTACATAAGGTATTAGAGTAGTCAAATTCATAGAAACAGAAAGTAGATTTGTGGGTGCCAGAGGCTGAAAGGAAGGGGAAATGGTGTATTGCTGTTTAGTGGGTAAAGAGTCTCAGTTTTGCAAGATAAAAAAGGTCTAGAGATTGGTTGTACAGCAATGTGCATATACTTAACACTACTGAACCGTACTCTTACAAATAGTTATGATGGTACATTTTATGTCATGTGTTTTTTTACCACAATTAAAAAAGAAAAACAAAAATGTCTTCCAGTTGAAAGGCCAAGTGCCTTTGTGACTCAATAATCAATACTGTCAGTTTAGATAAGGCACTACAGAATTGAAATCAGAGCAAGCAGAAGTCAGTTTTGACTTTGACCCATGATATTTGAACAAAATTAGGGCGCATGTTATTCATCTATTCATTCTTTTAGACAGTCAAAAAGTATTTATTTGTTGTGCGTCTCCTTAGCTTTAGTTTCATAGACATGTGACTGGATTTAGGTCAGCCTCATTTTTATCTAGAGGGTATCAGATTCAGTCCAGGGTGTCCCAAGGGTGTATTTCTGGGGACCTGACGTTTCTAGATCTGGGTGGTCTCCTGTCAAGCCAGTGTCATTCTCATTGCTACTAAGAATGACCTGGAACTTCAACTCTAAAGCAGAACTGATCAAATATGGCTCCTGTGGGTTTTCTGGGTCAAGACCAGAACAGGAGCTCAAGATTTGTCTAACTTGGGACATCCTCAACCTATTCCTAATGATCAGCTCATCTCATGATTCCTAAACCTTACAATCTCAGACTCTGGGAAGTTGTGACACCACAAGACACTAGCAAAAGATAAAGCAAGTGGCTTTAAACCAAGTCCTTATGTTCCCCTCCCCACCCATTATCCTTGCATATCTTAGAGAAGGGTGTGTTGACGGGAACAGCCCTAGAGATCTACCAGATAGAACTTTGAGATCTACTTAAAGATTCCTGTTTGGGAGTTCAGATTCATGTGCTATCTTTTCACTGCTAGCTTTCTTAGCAGAATTAGAAAGAAAACACCTTGCTGGGGAGTGAAATAAGAGAAACAGACTCTGGAGTCCAACAAAACCAAGGAACAATTCATATTTGATGACTTGTTTTACAGCAAGGACATTTGTCTAGACTTGTTAAAATATGCAATCTGAAACTTGCTAATATCTACATAGCAAAAATTCACATCACCACCACACCTTTCCCTCCCTCTCTGACTCTTTGCATGCTAATTTACAAATGTCAAATGCTTCCTTCATTGGGTTATGGCTTTGCAGCGCAATCTTGCATGCATATAACCAGATTCACATATAACATCAGATTCTGAATTTAAACTTTTGTTCTGAGGACTATTGAAAATCACTATATATAAATCCAAATATCCTTGGCTCTTCACCTATGAAATGTGGCTTCATGACGTGAGCAAGATGGCCCTTCTAAATGGTGGAGAAGGACAACACAAAAAAAATTTAACTAAAGTCACAGCTGGCATGTTGAAGATGAGGATGAAACTAGATTTAGATTGCAAATACTGCTTAATGTTCAGACCATTTTCCAAAGTGCCAAGCTACCTGCATGGAACAGGACTGAGATTTTTTAGAAGGGAAGTTTTCAGGTGTGGCAAACCACTGCTATTTCTTCTGTCGTCTTTAAAGTTTTATGGTATAGGTTGCCCCAGCGGTCAAGGACAGGAACCGCAGGAAAGCCCTGAGAGAGAGATTAAGCTAATAATTGTCAGATTATAAGATTTTAGCTAAGAAAAGTGAGGGGTGACTGTTGCAGTATTAGAGACACGGTTTTCTTGTCATTAAATTGATACAGACTACAAGGTAACCAATGCTAGACAAAATGTCATCTATCACACATGCATCATCAGACACATTTGTAAGATTGCAGGAAAGTACAAAGAATTGGGGAGGATGCTACAAAAAGTCTTTGCAATGAGAGCGCCAACGTGACCTTGCCTTGCAGCTCTTGGGCAAGGAACTTTAAGGTAACTCAGTTTTGATCACTGGGTTATGTCTATAGTTGTCAAGACTGTATGTTTGTAATTTATTTGAATTTCAACTGTTTCCTTTGCTTTGTACCTATAGCACCATGAGGAGCTAGATTTTTCTAACTGAAGGCCAGGACACAGATTTAGCAGCACTTGCTGTCCCCTCTGAGTCTTTTTTACTACACGACCTTCCTCTTTATTATAGTGGATAGCTGAGAAGGAACTGAGGAGAGAGAAATCAAGAACAAAGAATTTTTGGGGTACCATAATAACAGGACAGTTAAACACCATCTGAGTTTCTAGATAAAAGTAGCTGGTCTTAGCATTTGCAGGCTATATATCGTTGGTTCTGTGGCTCCTTAGTACTAGATGTTTGTGGCTTGCCACCATCTGCTTCATCAATTTATTTTATCCACTTGAAGTTATATTGCTGGATTTGTTTAATATTTAACTGAATCCTCCCTTTCAAGAAAAAGAGTCAAAAAGGTAAGCCACATCTTGAGCTAGGAGCCAAGTTTGATGCCTTAATTTCTGGTGATTTCCCCATATGCATTTAAAAGATTTTAGTCAGATTAACTTCAAACTTTACCTGCAATGAACTTGATAGGAAATTTTGGATTTTCTTAGGGAGAAACTTGACTTGAGATGCTTGCCCCTTATGAAACTGCCTTTGTTTCCAGACATATACCAGAGGAAAGCAATTCAAAAAGTAAAGAATAGACAAATCGCTCATTTAATTGCAGCTATATAGTATTCCACTTACAGATATTACTCTAAAGCCCTATGCTCGATAATTCATTGCCAAAAGCCACCATCTCAGAAGTTCTCCTTAGAAAGAAGAAAGATTCTAAAATAATAGTAGCAGTAACATATTAACCAACATCATGCAGCTCAACAATTTACAAAACATTCATCCATACACTCATTCTCTTACTTTTAACACTGTAAATACTTTTTAATATGAGATCTGGTCCATTTCACTTTAAACTTAAAAACTTCTGCTGTAAAAATTGCTTCAACTCTGCATTAAGAAAGTAGCAGGTTTTTTTTTAAAAAAGATTTTATTTTCCCTTTTTCTCCCCAAAGCCCCACAGTACATAGTTGCATATTTTTACTTGTGGGTCCTTCTAGTTGTGGCATGTGGGACGCAGCCTCAGCATGGCCTGATGGGCAGTACCATGTCCACACCCAGGATCCGAACCGGCGAAACCCTGGGCTGCCAAAGCTAAGTGCGCGAACTTAACCCCTCGGCCATGGGGCTGGCCCCAAAGTAGCAGTTTTTTAAACATTGTATTTCAGGGGAAAAGAATACATAGCACAGAAAGCTTCCCACTTCGCCGCTCCCTCTAATTTCTGTTATACACTGTACAAAGCTATTTCATGCTATATGAGAATCATTTCTCCTCTTATGATCCTTTTCCTTTTCTCTACTGACATTTCCTTATCATTTGTTAAGTGGTTTTAAGGCCAGCTCTTATACTTACTGAGCCTGTATCCCTTTACTTTCGCTGCTTTCAGGGCAGAGTGGAGTTTCTAAAGGAGAGTGATATTTATTGGAAGGTTAACTTACTTCGGTTCTCTGTACCACTCCAGAAAACCCTGCCAGGTGATTCCAACACCTGGGTGCTTCCAGATCTGATTTTTCCAGTTCTTAAACACATGCCTTTACTTTATGATTCAAGATAAGTCACAGATGGCCAGTAGCTGCCAATTTCCTCCCAGAAGGTAGCCTTAGTCAAATTCAAAAGGAGTGGTGAGCACAGAAAAAGGACAAGTATCTGCTTAATGATAAAGTCATTGCGGAGAAAACTCTCTTCATTACTTTTTTTTTTTTTTAAAGATCTTATTTTTTACTTTTTCTCCCCAAAGCCCCCCAGTACATAGTTGTATATTCTTTGTTGTGGGTCCTTCTAGCTGTGGCATGTGGGACGCTGCCTCAGCGTGGTTTAATGAGCAGTGCCATGTCCACACCCAGGATTCGAACCAATGAAACACTGGGCTGCCTGCAGCGGAGTGCATGAACTTAACCACTCGGCCACGGGGCCAGCCCCTCTCTTCATTACTTTTATAATCATGTTAGAGGAGCTGAGCAGCACTTTCACAAGCCAGATATGGGAATTCTTTTTCACCTCCTGTATATTCTGTCCTCTCCACCTACATCACTTCTTATGGCTGTTTGCCAATGAGGTCAACACCTGCAGAGGTGGGGTGAGGACCTGAAATTGCTTCATATACAGCTTCGGCACCTTGGGCTTTCTCTGTCCCCCAGGGCGGGTGGGACTGGAAAACATCTTTTGCCAGGTGTGACAATGCACTTCTCTCTCTCTCATGGTGTGACTTGACAGAGTAAGACCAAAAAGTAGATTTGATTTTAGCAGGCACTGGCTACACTTTTTTTTTTTGCAAGACCTATTGGACCTGTGCTCAGCCAGTACTATGAAAACCTATTTATTGCGCTGTAGGTTTTTTCTTTCTCAAAAATCTTGGTTGTCAGCCTGATTAATATTTCCTGGGGAAGAATGATACGGCAGGGTTACACTCACACAAAAAAAGAGTATACAAGCAGTACCCCTTAATCTCAGAAATGGGTTAGACTGAGTACAGTTATTCTAATGCCATATGAAGGCAAGTTGGCTGGTAGACATTGGTCCAGCTTATTTCTTTGAAGTTAGCAGGATCTCAATTACCTAAAGACTCTTCTTTCTATCAGACGTAACCACAATATGTACCACGTATAAAGAATGACCCAAGTCTAGCACTTGCCTGTTCTCTGGGTGAAGAGGGCTTTAAGAGGAGGCTGCCCACTTAAATAAGTGTTGTTTTTGACACTGGGACCTTCAACACTGTGATCTTAGTCACGGCTCCAGGTTCCAATCATATTCAAATCCCAGTGCCCTTCAGTTCTTATGGCCAAGGAGCAATGGGATATAGTGGGAAAAATCTACTGAGATTGGGAATTGGGAAACCTGACTTTGAGACCTGCTTTGTGCAGTTTTATTAGCTGTGACTTTGGGCAAATCATGTCATTTTTCTCTGCTTCCACTTCAGCCTCTCTAAAATGCTAGGGCTGGACAATTTCGTTTCAAAGGTTGACCGCAATTCTGCGTCATCTAAGATTTAATGATTCTATCTGATTTCCTAAACTGTACAGAGGGGTTAGTCCATGTCTCAAAATTTCATTATTAGAAGTTAGACACTTCTTACTTTAAGAAATGAATTATAGAATAGGAAACCATTGTATCCAAATGGAGCACAATGTAAGACTCTGGGTAGGAAGTCCAGGCATACAAAGCCTGGCGATGGAAGGGACAGCCTGGAGCCAGATTGCTCAGATTTAAATTGTGAGTCACCATCTGACTTTGGGAAAGTTACTTAAAGCTCTCTGTGCTTCAGCATTTGCATCTAAAAACGGGATTAATAATAATCTTACTTCATTGAGTTGCTATTAAAAAGAAATGAGTTAGTACGCATAACGTTCTCAGAACCATGCCTGGCATATTATAGGTGGTCAGTAAGTGTTAGCTCCTCTCTGTAACATTCCCAACAACAGTCTGTGTGCTACATGCAAGGAAGGGGAGCTTACTGTCTCTGAGGGCAACAAATTCCAATTTTTGGACAATTCTATTGTTAGAAACTTCTAGCGTACCACTGGAGTTCACTCCAAGCGTAAAGTTATCTCTTTATCTTGTAATAATTTGTAACTTCTCTTACATAAACACTTTGGACATTTCTGGAAGCTAGGACATCCACTGGCAAACTTTACCTCTGTCCCTCATAACCATTTATCCCATGGAGAGAAAGAGCTGAGGCTCGACTCCTACTATAGGGAAATCCTTTCCCTGTAGCAAGTCAAGATGCTTGTCTAATTACTGGGATTTTGTTTTCTTTTTATTAGAAATTCCAAACCCTCTGGGAGTGGGGAGCAGAGTTAAAATGTATTTCTATAGCATGTTGTAACATAAAATAAGCTACTCAGGTGGGAGGGATTCTGCAAGGAACTGAGAAGTGCCAGCTTTGATTTCCGAAGTCTTATTCCACTGACCATTAAACGTCAACAGTGGTCATGAGGGGCCTGGCTCTTGGTTAAGGTTGTGATGAGGTCTAAGGTCTGAAATAAGACTAAACTACACTTGCCTTTGTGATTTGTCTTTCTTTGTTTTGTTTGAGGAAGATTAGCCGTGAGCTAACATCTGCTGCCAGTCCTCCTCTTTTTGCTGAGGAAGACTGGTCCTGAGCTAACATCCATGCCCATCTTCCTCTACTTTATATGTGGGACACCTGCCACAGCATGGCGTGCCAAGCGGTGCCATGGCCGCACCCGGGATTCGAACTGGCGAACCCCAGGCTGCAGAAGCGGAATGTGCAAACTTAACTGCTGCACCACCATGCCAGCCCCATGTGATTCGTCTTTCATTCAAGGCATTTTGTAAGAAAACTTCATCTGATCTATTCTTTGTCACTTCAGATGACTCAATAGAACAGTCACAATTGTCAGGATCAATTCAGGATCCTCTGATAAGTGACACTAGCAGGGCTCAGAACAGTGCCTGGCACAGACAGTCCTTAGCTGGGGTCATCAAATCTTTCCTTTATTTCCTAGATTCTCTAGAGATATCATGGCAACCCATGCTATAAATGCCCCGCCATCACACTTCAGTGCTACTCTTTTATTATCAAGTCAGTTCTATTGCCTTTCTTCTTCTTCTAATTAGAGCCACTCACACTCTATCAAAGGTTACCTTTAAGTCACTTATATTAATGGTGCTGTTGGTTAGTGAAGCCTCATGTTGCCATTGAAAGGAAAAATCAGCCTCTGGAATCAAAAGACCTTGGTTCAAGTCAGTTTAGCTTCTTACTTACTGAGAGATTATGATTAGATCTACTCAAGTTCCCTGGGGCCTCGCCTCGCTCCTCTATGAAACAGAGACACTGACATAGATGACGATTACATTTCATCAATGAGCAGTGGCTACTGGGAGTGTGGGTTAAGGATTGTGAAGCCAGGTGTGCAACCCAGGGTGAAAGACTTCCCAAATCAAAAGCCTGCCACGGAGTAGAAAGGAACATACAAGGCACATATTTGCCATCCCTGGAATTTTAAAGTATTCACTTGAGGAGTGTATAAATATAAAAGAAAATAAGAGTTCTGAAATTGACTTTTTTAAGCCAAGTTGTATCCAAATGCTACTGTCACTTAATAATTTCATTATTAAAGATGGGCTATTAGAAGAGAAATGAAAGGAGAAATCTTCCCATACCTTCTGTATTCAAACAAAATTGTCTTGTATGTCCTTGGTAGCAAGCATTTTATCAGTGGCCCTCTGGAGACAAAATCTGTCTTTATTATATGTGCTTTCTAAGTGATTGAAGGTGGGCTGATTTCAGACAAAGTGGGAAGAAGCTATGCTCTGGCAGGTCCAGAACAGAGATGCCATGGAAGCAAGAGGTAGGGCCTTCCAGTGCCCCTCACATCATTCCATGTAGGCAGCCACCTACTTTGCCCAGGCATTGGGCCAGCTCTGGCAGGAGATTAGATCAAGGTTATTTCCTTGTCTGTTTTCAGGGACATTAAGCTTTGTTTACCCATACAAAGTGAGGAGGAGATCAATGCAATTATGCAGAAAACTTAATTTAGAAGAAGCAAGAGGAGGAGGAGGAAGAGGAGAAGGAAAGGAGGAAAAAAAAAAGAAGATAGAAGTCTTGGTTTCAATAAAGTACAAATTTTATTTTCTGTAAAGTGTGACAAAGACAGCTTTAGAAGAGATACTTCAGTGTGTTAGTGGGGGCTTGAGAGTTTCCCCTGATATTTCAAGGAAAAAACGACAAAAATAACATGACCTATCGACTACCCTGCAAACACAGTAATGGTACTATCAGTTATGTATCATGTCATTTAATCCCCGCCAGCTCTCTGAAGCGGGATCTAGGGCCTGAAGACGTCATGTGCCTGGTGCAGTTTCTTGTGGTCAATAATTGGCAAAGCCCAGCCATAGAATCTGAGGCCACAATTCAAAGTGTGTGGAAAGACCAAGAAATTTTAAACAGTGCTGAAAACTCTGTGTTGAAACTCTTCTATAAATAGTTCCCTGATTATTTCTAATTCCCATTGACTCAGTATAATGCAAGCTATTCAGCAATGTGATACAGATAGATATTTCCTTTTCAAAACATTGCACAAATACATGGTTTCCTCCTTCTGTCCAGCCTGTAGGAGAAGTAGGAAAAGAGCAAGGTAATAGGAATTTACCCCCAAGCTATAAAGCCTTCCTATCCTCTCAGTAATCACCAAGGGGAGCTCCTGGTTACTAAGGAGACCATAACAGACTCCATTAGATTCTGTACAACACTTGGGTTGCCTGGCTAGAGAATGCCAAAAAAGCAAAGGAAAATATTATCGTTGTTGAAATCATTTGATGTCTATGACTAATAAAAAACATGTTGGCAAACTGAATTTTTAGAAATGCCCAAAGGCCTTGGTTACAGCTAGGAATTAATAGCATACATAGCATAAATAGCATATGCATAATAGCATAAATAGATGTTAAACTATTTTTAAATGTATCTGAATAACTAAAAGGTCCCAACTGAGACCTTAACCAAACAATCTAGGTCCTTTATTCAATTTTTAATTTAAATCTAAATTTCCCCACCTCTTTCCTTATAGCTAAATAATCAAGTTTATATATTTTGAGTCACATTATCCTTGAATTCTGAGGGACCCATAGGGCTTCTTGGCCTTCTTATCCAACTTTTCACAAATACCAGAATTACCTGTAGGGTATCCCTGACAACTGTACCCACCTTAGAGTCTATGAGGGCTGAGGTGTCCATTCAGGCATGTGCTGTGCCGTGGGGGATCTGGAGGAAGCCAGAGATGGAAAGAGTTGGAGGTAAGGCAGACCTCCAATTACCTCTTGACCCAGATCCCAGAGGTTACTATGGGCCCGCCTGAAGATGTTCATCCAGTCTCTTCTTAATCATTCTCAGAGCAGGAGGCCTTTGCCAGGACCCATCCTATCTTGTTATGGATGCAGCTTTGATTGTTGGAGGGTGCTTTCTCGTGCTGTGCCAAAATCTGCCTCTTGTGTTTTCAACCCTTGTTCCTCATGATATCATTAGAAAAATACTGTTTGACTCAACTTCCTCTCCTCTGGAAGAGTCCCTCAGATAACTGAAGTCAACTGTCATGACTCCCCTGTATGCTGTCTTCTCCAAACTAGATATCCTCAGTTTCTTTCTCAGATCATAAGGCAAATATACAAATATTATAACAATAATAAGAGGAAGAACATGTAATCACTATAAGAGAAAGCCAAAATGATGACCTGGAAATGAGACTTTTTTTAAAAAAATGAGTTAAATTTTTTATCTGAAAAGCTGAAATTTTTAACTGATATTGAGAAGCACTATGTCTTCCCACTGAGTTCCTATGCACTATCCATCAAGTCATCCTGTCAAAACGGAAATGTAGCTTAACAAGATTTTTCCTTAGTGACACCATGCCAGCTCCTAGTGATAGCCATCAATTCTCGCAAAGCTGCATTTATCTTTTGCTTGTGTTTATTTACTATCAATGCCTACTTTGAGAAAAGTTTCTAGAAAAATACTTTTCTGCACATGAATAGTTGTGACATAATTTCAGAATGTGAATACCATCTATTAAGAATTAAGGGAGGGACAACGTAAGGGACCTGAATCTTCAGTTCTTTCTCTTCTCAATATTTTATTATGAGAAATTCCAAAGTTACAAAAAGTTGAAATAATTTTATAGCAAACATCCATATACTTAATAACTACATATGACAATTAACATTTTGCTATCTTTGATTTATCACATATCTGTTTCTCTGTCCACCCATCAACCTGTTTTACTTTTTTACACATATCAGTGTAAGTTGCTATCATCGATATACCTAACCCCTAACACTTCAGCATGCGTATCATATCAGTTCTTTCTGTGATACCTTTAATTAGCACTCTCTTCTTCGTCGCCATTCTTTCCCTCATTCCCTCTATATTCTCAATTTTCATTTCTGCACCCTTCCTCCCACTTTCTATCCCCAAAGTTCTATGTGATAAAAGGAAGTGTGAGAAATGTGAGCACAGAGCAGTCTTGGAGTAGCATCAGGAAAGGTCACTGCTGACCATACAGGGCCTCACAGGTGTTATTATCACAGGCCTGGGACGGATGAGGCCCTCATGAACAAGCTGATGAAAATCAACTTACAAGAGAGATGTATAGATCAGCATGCCAACTCAAGAATTTACTGTGAGAAATACAGCTATTAAACACCTAGGCACATTTCTTGATCAGCTCAGTCTCTCCCTGAACTAATCTGCATGACAGGCCAAATTGTGAAGGATTTTGGTAAATAGAGACTCAGAGGAAGAGAGTTAGTTAGAAGGATTTAGTGGCACAAAGCAGAGGCCTTATCAGCATTGATGTTTCAACAGCTGGCCAGCACAGTGCCTGATGCCAAGGAGAAGCTGCATAATTAGTACAAGGATGAAATGAATACATGAACACTATCACTCTAGTAGAACTGCCCCGTAGACTAGGTACCAGCCTGTGACTCAGGGCACCTCTCGCCTAGATCACGCTGGGTAAACTCTGCCAAATTCCACCTCTCAAACTCTCTTTGAAGAAGTTTCATGACTGCCATCCTTCTTTGAATAACGCATTCGTTTGTAGCCATGTGTATGCTGTTACTTAAGCTTGAGTGAAGTCCTGATCTTCCTGCCTTGGATCTGGAAGACAACCTGTTTCTAACATGGGAGGTCTGTGTCTATCTAATCGCATCTTCAATAAACTGATTTTACTGGCTTTACTCTCAAAACACCGAGTGCCTCCCTGCTGCCTGAGTGTAGGCCTTTCAAAGACCAGGGAACATTATCTTCCATTGTGAGCGAAAACCATCCCTTTGCCTATCTCAGGATTTATGTCTGATAGGAAATGTTAGTCATTCGTTTCCCAGGCTTCCTAATTATCAGCCCATAAAGACTTGGAGAGATGAACTCTTCAGTGGAAAGGCAGCAACACACAAGTGCAAATGTAGCACTTTTCACCACAGCTTCTCTCTAGTTGCAGATAAATCCAATTTTGATAAATTAAATCCATTTTGAAATACATAAAGGAGGCATTGTAGTCATAAAGTCTCAACATGAAGCCTTTGGTTAGTAACAACTTCCTAATAGAGTTCTTTCAAAGAAATAAATCAGATTATTTTATAGCAAGGAATTCCTGTCCTCTATTGCTTGAAAACCGTTCTTACCTCCGACCACCTTCCCTATATAGATACCATAGTAAATATCTATAAACATCAGCATTTCATGGTAGCATCACTCCCTTTAGTGTTTATTTGAATGCAAAACATTATGGTATTAGGGTGAAAAATGACACAGAATCAAAGCTCTGACTATTTCATGTGAGTCTACATACAGAATGGGGAAAAAACCCGGGTACTTCTAGGCATTAGCATCTCAGTGATAAATGCCAACTGGCAACTAGAGGTCTTCTCTAATCGCCTCTATTGTAAGCAACCAAAACACAAGGTTCAGATCCAAAACTCTTCAAGAGGGCATAATACTGTGATGAAGAGAGTGGGCTTTTATTGTTGGGGATCCCAATGCTCTGACAGGAGCACATGCACTGTTTCACAGACCTCAACCAGGATTCAATCTAGATAAATAGGGAACATTTCATCTAAGCCCTGCTTCAAAGGCTATGTTTGTTCAGACATCATTAGTTCTTTTTATTCCTTTGATGCATCTGTCTCTAGTGACGGAAACTCTTATTTTTTTTAAGAAACTAAAGCACAAAAGGAAACTGAAAAAGCTACAAACTGATTTGGCAACAGCTAAGCAAGAGGCTGCCATCACAGTCCTGGAACTCAATGAGAAGATAAAGGCTCTATGTGAGGGAAAGCCAGCCCCTAGAGGTCAGTATTACCACGTGACAGTTGCACACTGCCCATCGTCCTCGGTGATGTATATAGTTATATTGTCAACAAAGGAAAAAGCAAGGCCACAGTGCCGGGCAGCATACTGGCCCAGTAGCCTGCTGGCCTGGCCTGACCTCCATTCCGCATGAATAGAGACAGCACACAAACCTCTCACCCCAGGCTGGGTTCGCTTTCACCATAAGAGAGACAGAGAATGAACAAGCGGTTCCTTAAAGGAAAGTCTCTGAAGCTGCAAGGCCAGACTGAAATAGATCTGATAAGTGTCCTTGCACAAACTGAGTGGCAGTGAGGGAAGGGCAGGGCCTAAGAAGCAAGACCTGAAGCCCCTAGGGATGGGACTCTGCAGTGGGGCAGGGAGAGGGGCTGTCTAAAAGTGTAGACAGGGCTGTAGGCTGAGACAGGGTCAGGGAGGGGAAGAAATTAGAGTTTTAACAATAGGCAAATGAGCCAGAAACAAGCAGGGAAGGCTGGTTGGGAATGAAATTTGGGTGGTTCAGAAAAATTTTAATAGCCAATTTGGTTTGTATTTTTTAAAAAGTCTTCTCCAACTAAGAGACTATAAACACACATTGGGTAAAAAAACCCCACAGACTGTCATCACTAGCAATAATACGAGTTAACATTTAATACTGTGTGCCAGATATTTTGCTAAGTACATGCATTTAATTCTTAGAATAACTTCTGAAGTAAGTACATTTACGGATTCCACCAGAGTAAGCAGAGGCTTAGAGATGTTGATTATCTTGCCCCAAGTTAGACATGTGTGAGCAAAGCCTGGGACGTCAGCCTCCAGACAACAGCTTACCTACCCTACACCAGGCTGCCTGTCACAGCTCTCACACAGGAAAGCTATTTTGCCGCTATGCAGCAGCGACATCAAACCTCATTCTGCCTGGTGGATCTCTTGTAAAACTGTGGTTCCCTGGGACAAATGTCTTTCTTTGATGTGTGGGGCTCTTGTAAATCCAGGAACATGCCATTGTTCTTACTCTGGCTTCCTTTATTACTCATAAATAATTTTGGAAAAAGAGGAGGAACCTGGAAATAAATGAAGGAGGAGGAAGTAGATGATGTGGTGGCTTCAGACAGTGAGACACTCCCAGCATCCCAACCCACATGATAAAGCTTTTAATATGAGGTTGGTTTTATTTTTCAGTTTTGAATAACACTTTCCCAGGGTTGAAATGGAAACAGTCACCTTGAAACATATGCTGAAGGTCAATTTGTTTTTCTCTTTCAACAGAACAACATAAAGATAGTTTATGAATTTTCTTTTACCACCATGAAATCTAAAAAAATAAAATCCTTTAGAGAATATTAGCCATGTAAAGGTCTTTGTTCTAGGGATCAGAGCCAGATTTCAAGTTGGTTGCATAATAAGAAGCCAAGAACAATTGTAGAGCATATTGGAAAAAGTTCTCGAGCTCACTTGAGAGAAGCTCTCAACTTTTCAGTTGTACTTTAAATCTAGAGAAAAAAGATATTATTGCAAGGTATCTAATTCTCATTACTCATTTTTGACAAAAATAGTATTTGCTGTCTAATCGCAATTTTGACCCTTAGATATTTTGATAGGTCAAAATTAAAATAATGCTGAGGTACCAGGACTCTAATGGTTTCGGGGAGGGTAGAAAACTAAATCCCATGTTCCCTTATTTGCCCATTTTTTTCTCTATATTTCTGTTTAAAAAAAAAAAAACTACAGTACAGAAAAACATTCTAATGTGTTATGAACAGATATAAATTTAAATAAAGCCAAGTATTCCAAGGTCGATTATGGCTGAAAACAGCCACTCACTTTTCGACCTACATGTTGCTTGTCTTACTTGGTGGAGAAACTGAATCAGTGGACTGACATTTAGCACGAACATCTTAAATCAAATATTTGCACATCTTTCCTCTCCGGTTGGTTCCAAGCAGTCTCACCCTCAATTCAATAACCTGGGAGACTGTCAAGGCCTTGTGGCCCCAGAGTAATATTAGCTCTCATCCCCAGAGACCTTGGCCACCTCTCAATTCACTTGTAAGGAGTCTGAAAAGTTGTCAATAACTGTAACACACAATGACCCCCATTTAACCACAGAACAATTAGGGTTGACCCACCTCCCACACACATTCCTGGACCAGATTACCACCCCTTCCCTAGTTACCTTGTGCCTTTTTATAAAATGTTTGTTTTCAGTTCTCAGACCTCTGTTTGTAAATGACAGATGCTCCAGCCATAATAGCTTAAGGAGAAAGGGTGATTTATTGACATAAGTGTAAACAAACTAAGAAAGGGCATGCCATGAGTCTCAGAGTCCAGTGAATTCCAGGTCTCAGATACCATCATGACACTCTGTATCTCTCATCTCTGCTTCTCTCTGCATTGAGTCTTCATTCTCTCAAGCAGGATGTCAAAAGAGAAAGTCCATAAACAGCTATGGATTGCCCTCCTTATCTGTCTTCCAGAGAGGAAATAAAGCATTTTTCCACCAACTCCAGTTAGAAAAAGTACAAGAAAGAACTCTGTCCTGGCTTGGGTTGGGTACCCATCTGGGGACATGAATCAATCTTTGTGGCCAGAGGTGGGCAACCATGGTTAGACAAGCTCTGGTCACACACCCACCACTGGATGGCAGGGTAGAGGGAAATAAGGGTGGGGAGGGAGAATGTTCTGACTGGTAGCTCCCACCAGAAGCACAGGGCTGGACTGGGAGAAAAATACTTCCTTAAAGGTAGGCATAGCCCATTTCTGGAAAGAAAGAGTGAAGGACTAAACCAACATGTCCAATACACTCTCAGTTAGTGGTCAAGTTAAAATATAAGGTAATGCTTATGCTTAATGAGTCACCCAGCCATAGTATTTGCTTTTTGCGTGTGTGAGTGCTGAGGAAGATTCGCCCTGAACTAACAATCTTTCTCTTTTTTTTGCTTGAGGAAGACTGGCCCTGAGCTAACATCTGTGCCAATCTTCTTCTATTTTGTATGTGGGTCACCGCCACAACATGGCTGATGAGTGGTGTAAGTCTGCACCCAGGATCCAAACCCTTGAACCTGGGCTGCCAAAGTGTGAACTTAACTACTAGGCCACTGGGTCAGCCCTGAGTATTTGCATGTTTTAAGTAGATTCTTCTTGATAAAAAAGAGATCTTCATGATCCAAGAAATAAATGTCTATGGTATAATTTCAAACCTCTTAATAGATGGAGAGTAAATCACTTTGGGAAATGGAATCCCCTTCCAGCCTCCATCAAGTGACATCATGGTTGCCTACTCTACAGGCCTGCCTTATTCTAACAACTGAAATTACAAAAAGGGGAAAAAGTATTAATTCTAAGTAACATCTTACCTGGATTAACATAAAGCTACTTCTCTATTATAGTTACAAACTGATGCTTATAGTTCCAACAAGCAGATTAATGAAATATTTCCAAATAAATTAGAATTTCCTCTTACCCAAATGTGGAAGTCTTTTCCTGGTTTGTTTCATTTTCTAAGTAAGTCTATATATTAAGTTTCCGTTCAGCTCTTCTGATCAGAGGAATGTTCCAGAATATCGAGAATACTTTTAAGCATACTCAAATTGATGAAACAGTGTACTATCAAACTTTTTTTTTTTTACGTAAAACACAGTAAACTATTTCATTGGCTATGTACTTAAGTTACATCCAACGAAATAAATGATTTAAGTCAACGGAAAGTTTAACTGAAAAGAAAAACATCTTTATCGTAAAACTGGCACAGCAGGATACTTACTAACAGCCTGAGTGTTGTTTGTTGATTTTGCTTTGTGCAAATAATCACAGCCCAAAGGCAGATTCCTTCTGTCATTTCCACAGCCTTCGCCTGAAGTGCGTACAGCTTTATTTACTAGCAGAATTCAGTGAAATGCCTATTGTACTCTTTCAAAGCTTGAGTCCACCTTTTGGTAAACCTTAGTCTGCAGAAATCTAAGGTTAAATTTCAAAACAACCTTTGCTTCCTTTGGCTTAGGAGGACAAAGTTACTTTGCAAAAGACCTTATTGACTAAGTCCTGTTGTTGGTATGTGAGCATTAAGTCACTTGCTATGATGAAAGCTCCTATCTTTGACCAGAACATGGAGGGCCTGGTTTGTAGATTTCAAGCTAGCATGCTATAGGGAATGCATGCTTCTGGATTTTTTTTCATTTAATTCTTTTCTCTTAATATGCACATCTGGCATGCAAATAAGGTCTCTAGCCCCCACATGCAAGTTCCTGTTGTCCCAGTGAAAGCCATATCAACTTTAAGTCCTCTTGTGGTTTCACTCCATTAGGAAGACACTCCCAGGTAGTGCAGGTGCGTCCTAGGGCAAGCTTATCCAGGAATCAGTGTCTGAATAGAGCCCACCACACTTTTGAGGGAGGCCTATAACAAGATTGACATTTCACAGATTTTCAGTGACACAAGACTGCTTTTAAACATTATCCCATTAATTTTAAGAATCAGACCGTTGCTGTCCTATATCCTTTGTTTTTTTTGAGGAAGATTAGCCCTGAGCTAACATCTGCCGCCAATCCTCCTCATTTTGCTGAGGAAGCCTAGCCCTGAGCTAACATCCATGCCCATCCTTCTTTATTTTATGTGGGACGCCTGCCACAGTATGGCTTGACAAGCGATGCACATGTCCGTGCTAGGGAACCCCGGCCGCCGAAGCAAAACATGCAAACTTAACTACTGCGCCACTGGGCTGGCCCCTGTCCTATATCCTTAAGAAGATCAGGAGATATATCTCCGTGCCAACACCCTAGAGTCAACTCTAATCATTTTAAAGAGTATGTTTTATCATGACGGCCACCCCCGTCATGATAAAACACTCAGGCACTCAGTCCAAACCATCTCTCCTTTTTATCACTCCTCCTGCAAATGTCCTCAGGATTAAAGGTCCTATTGCAACTAGGTGTTAAGAAAATAGGGAGTTCAGGGTGATGAAATATTCTGGAATTAAATTGCGACAATGGTTACACAACATTGTTAATGTGGTAAAACCACTGAACTGTACACTTTAAAATGGTTAACATGGTGAATTTTATGTTGTGTGAATTTTATTTCAATTAGAAAAAAGAAAAAACCTTGATTAAAACAATCCTCACTAAAATGTAATGACTAACCCCCTGTTAAGCGTAAGTGTATTTTAATGAGAGTGCTTTGGGTCTAAATAAAATCTTGACTTGGTAGAATTCCAAGCCTTTAGAGAGAGGTCATATTAATACTTATTGGAGTAAGGCTAGTCGCGTATAGTGATCCATTTGTATCTAGGCTTTTTGGACACTGCCAACCCCTTCTCTTCTTCTTTCTCTCTATGAAGCTCTTTGAAAGGCTGCTCTTCCTCAGACTAGGAAAAAATAACTTGATCAGTAGTTCTACTAGCAACCTTTTCTCACCACTGAACACAGATATTTATTTTGCCCGTCTACTTAGAGTTTCCTAAGAAGGTAACAATGAAAGCTCTGGGATCTCACTGTTTCAACTGCTGGGACTTGGACAAAAGGCATTGCTCACCACCCGTGTCATCAGGCTGCTTGGTGCTCAGTCTGATATTTGGTCAAAACTCAGACAGGCAGCCTGTACTTCCCCAGTGCTGCCAAGGGTGCCACTATCTTGACACAGAGTGATAAGAATTTAGGGGGGAAAAGGTGGAGAATCCCCCCCAACACACATTATTATCCCAACATTCGCAGAAAAAGGTTTTCTTTTAAGCTCTCCTATTGAATCCTCAGATATAGAAACCAATCCAAGGTGGGATATTTTACATTTAGACCATAAACTCCAGCAACTAACAGTAGGCAAAATGAGAGAGGGTAGAAGTGATAACTTCACAGTGTGCTTTTTAAGTATCACAAATTCCTAAGGAGTTTTAGTATTTATCTCACAGAAATAGCTTGTATTTCTCATAGAAATAGCAAATGGATTATCTTTATAATCTCTAGGTACAATTCAGAGATTGTCTGTCAGTTTGTCTCTTCCTTTGTCCATTGCAGTCTTCCCCACTAGAGCCACTGGACCCCAAAGCCAGTCTTCTCACTGATTTCAGAAGTTCCCTTAAAGACAAGCAACTGCTCCAGAAGTCCCTGCAAAGCTTAGGGATTTATTGCACGAAGATCCCAAGAAACGTTACTTATTCAGTATGTGCAAATTTAGGGTGATTTTAATTTTCAAAAGAACATTCCAGAGACCTCTAAGCTTAAAAATCACTCACGTAAAAACTAGGCATTGGTCAGGACTTTGCTGATTGCAAGTGACAGAAACCAAACTGAAACTAGTTTAACCAAAAAAGAAATTTACCAGCTCCTGAGGCTGGCAAGAAGGCAGAGTCACAGGGTTTCTGGACTGCTCATTCGGCTCCTCTTTGCTATTGGCCCCATCTGGGCAATTGCAGCCGCAGATCAGGAAAGGGTGCCCTGGCCTGACAGTCTATAGTGAACCTCTGTTTCTGTCTGCTCAGATCCACTTCCCCATTCTCTCCGTAGCAGAAGCATGATTTTTTAATCATGCTTTTCCTCTTTGGGGAAGTACTCTCCCATTCTCTGTAGTCCTGTGGGACTGTCAGTCAGGGTGTCTCTTTCCCCCTTGACCAAGGGGAGGGCTTGTGACTAACTGAGCCAATCACACTTGCTCTTTTTCCGGAAACTGAATCTTTTTTAAAAAATTCAACTGTATCATTTCTTTTCTTTTCTGGGGGGAGAGGGCGGTGATTATGGGAAACTTGAATCTTGAGCTGAGTTGAGTGAAGGAGGACAGAAAAAGACTAGAGCTGATTCGTTCTGGAGGTTGGGCCCTGGCACCTGAGAAAACCCTCTACTAGTTCTTTATCTTTTATCGTTTTTTTTTTTGCTTTTTCTCCCCGAATCCCCCCAGTACATAGTTGTATATTTTAGTTGTGGGTCCTACTAGTTGTGGCATGTGGGATGCCGCCTCAACATGGCCTGATGAGTGGTGCCATGTCTGCACCCAGGATCCGAACCAGCGAAACCCTAGGTCGCCGGAGCCGAATGCGTGAACTTAACCACTCAGCCACCGGGCTGGCCCCCACTGCTAATTTTTGATATCTATATCCCTAAGGTTGACTTCACGAGGTGTGACTGTTAAGCTTTCCTTCAACACTGAGAGCTATCTCATATGCTTCCAACAAACTCTTTTTTTGGCTTAAAGTAGTCAGAATTGGCTTATAATACTTACAAGCACAGAACTTTAATTATACCCAATTCCAGGGAAAAGAACTTCTTTCTCACACAATCAATACAGAAATCTCAGGGAAGGAATTTGATTGACCCTCCTTGTATCACAATCTTACCGGTGGATCAATTGCTGTGGCCAAGACAATGGGGTGTTATCATGGACCACACCTGGGTCATGTGCCAAAGGTCAAGGACTAGAGAATATTATCAGATAAAAGAAGATGGGAAAAACTTCAGGACAGAAGACAAAAAATACCTCTCACTGTCCCCTTTAATCTATTTTAGTTAAACCTTTAAACTTGGAGAAGACAGCCACGAGCTGAAGATCAGTTTTATCTTGTCAGGAAAGTACGAAATTTATCTTCTTTCTCTCCCTATTATTTTCAAACTGCATATCTAGGCCCTTCCTTTGCAAAAGGTCTGGAAATCTATTCATTTTATAGTGAACAAAGGGTAAGAAGATCCATTCTGAAATTTTTGGTTAGGGTCCAGTATTTGCTAGCTATACCAGCTGTGGGAATTCAATGATGTCAAGGTCCCCTCCCTCCTTTGTTTGGAGGACTAATTTTAGAATTACACTAGTATCAGGAAATAGTATTCCCTTCCTTCTGTCCATCCCTTAGGAATAGTTTTTAAAAAAAGTCTCCTGGCTTCTGTATCCAGAGAGGTTGGATGAAAGGGCAAGGGCCAGCTAAATGTCAGACAAGGCACATGGGAATTGGAGCTTGATCAATTTCAAAGGCTTCCTACTTAACCACGGAGACTGCTCTGAGCACCAGAAGAGCATGTGCTGTTTGGGAATGCTGTTAAATAGCCTGGAATAGAGCTGAGAAGAAAGATGATTCTTTCCAGGAAATTTGCAGAGCAGTCGTGAGAACTCCTTTGTCAAACATCGGTAGATGGACATTTACTTGTCAACATAAGCTGAAATGGGAGAATTTGAGGTTGCAAACAATTGTCAGCCAGCTGTCAATACTGGTGCAGCTGTTCCTGGTACAAACCTCTTGTTGCCAAAGTAGAAAAAGTGAATGATGTTATCTCCTGTATTCCCCAGAAACCTCAATATTATTTTATTTAATGACTCAATGTTTCCTGATAGGAGGTTAAAGTTAGAGAAGAGCTACATTGGTCATATGAATAAATTTGGAGGACTGAGTGGATAATTTTGGAGAGTTTGAGCTCATCAAATCAAATTTAAAAAGGATGCACAGAACAAGATTCTGCTGGACAAATGGGTGCCTTCTGTTTGAAGGCATAGGATTTATTTCTGGCTAGTGGGATAGTGTTAGAAATATACATACATTAAATATATACCCCTATTTGCATTGTGGTAGTCTGGAAGAATATTTGTTTTTAAAGATACACTGCCTTGGACCAGACTGCGTTATTACGCCTCTAAATTCCTCAATCAATAAAGCCACAATTTGGTATTTGACAAAGAACATAGAACTAAGAAGAAATAAAGAGGAAATGTAAAATGAACATCATTATTCCTGATTTGCTTAATATGCAGTTGGATCCAGAGAAGTGTGTTAACTGACTCTGGCATAATAATCAGTGCCTGCAACATCTGAAAATGTTATTGCTCTTCAGCAGATGCTTTCTTTAATCCCAGAAATTACGGCTGAGAATGACACCTTGATTTTCCAGTAAGACCTGGAAGTCCTGCCACGCCAAGCTGTCATCTCAACCTGGGTACACCATTAGAGCATCTCTCCACAAAAATGGTCTAGACATGTCCCAGGGGCCACTTCTTTTCTTGGTCCTTCTTGGTGGATAAGGAAGGAGCTCTGCTCCTATTCTAGGGACTTTTGAATAGAACTTGGCAAACAAAGGAGGGAGGAGCTCTCAGCCACAAACTGAACTTACATTCTTATAAACTGATCAATTGTAACTTCAAAAGGTAAATTTCTGAAGCCATGGAAATTAAAGGATGCTTGAGAGATGATGGAGAGATATCTGTATGCGTCATGAATGAACATAAACAAGAATTCTTAAGAGTCCTCAAAGGCAGGACAAGCACTTACAAGACTCAAGTCAATAGGATAAAATTTACTAACTTAGTTCTATAGAATCTAATATTACCTTAACTCTTAAAAAGTTCCTAAATTTATAAGGTAATAAGACAGTAAAATTTTTATCACACTGAGCCGTGTATAATAGGATTCTGACATCAAGTAAAAGTCTCATCCTCTAAGTTGACCCACAATACATCAACCGATGTGACAGTCTCTTCCAGTCAACTATCCCAGCTGACCAGCGAAACAATTGTGATGGCTCTTTAGGGCGACTAGGTCTTTCTAACCCTCAATAAGTGCCAAAATCTCTGGTCTTATCCCACATTGCTAAGTAAATTTCTGACAAAACATATTTTTCAATATGCTTTCATTTTATTTTTTGTAACGTGTGCCACAGACTCTATTCATTTTCATTTAAAATTGTATATAATGTTAATTCATATAGTTTTTATTTACTATTTTTAAAAGATTACATGGAATTTTAAAATGAGACTTCTTTTAAAATACACTTCTCATTTCTAAATTTTAATATCTCATTTATCTATAGTGATCATATTATTAGAATTAAAAATCAGGACACCACCTGATATAAGCTTTAACATAAAAATTTACATTAATACTCAAAAATATTTGAAATTAGGACCATGCTACCAAATCCTACATATATTATCACTATACTTACAGTTCAAACAGGATTGCTCAAGAGAGTGGAAATGCCACATTTATCTCACTGATTTTGCTTGTGGATCTTAGCAGCTAAGTGTCTTTGGGTCTTAGAAGCGAAGGTTAGTAAAATGTAATTAACACCACAGACCCAAGAGAATGCCAGGAGACACTGAGGGAAATACAGAGCTGACTACTCTGAAAGCGAGAATCAGTGTTCATCTTTCATTATTGTATCAGAAGAAAAGAAAATATTAGAACCAGACCTTGTATAAGCCATCTATATTAATGCTATAAACAACATTTTCAGATGCCAGTGGCTGATCTTTCCTTTTTCATAGCCATAACTTTTCCAGATAAGTCCCAAGAGTCAGTAATTGAATTTGAGAAAAGATGTCCTTCTTTTGAGGTTGCTTTTGATCTAAAGCCAAAGGCAAGTAATTTATTTAGCAGAAGCTGTAGGTTCTAAACAAAGATATGTATTTGGAAATATTGGCAACCAAATTAAGTACCTTAATTTATTTGTCAATAAAGCAGTAGCAAGATGCTAAAAATTCACTTCAGGATAAATTCTTAAGGAAATGGAAATTGGTTTGAGGTTTTCTTTTTTCCATCCCTATGAACATACACTGAGGAACATTCTTATTTAGATTATATACAAAGACTGTGGTCCTTCTTTGAAAGCATTCCTGAAGAAAACTGGTAAAACCCATGAATCTTGTATTGCCTCAACTACGTCAGCTTCCCTTTTCATGAATTTAATCTATGCAATAAATAAATACCCTTACTCTTTTTTAATGACTGATTTCACATGTATGTTTCTATTTTGGTAAAATTTTTTTGTTTGTATTATTCCTGGATTTATTACATTCATCCATTATATTAAGTACTATTTGGTGCTTATGAAAGTTAAGCAAGAGTGAAAAAAAACCTTGATCGAACTTCAAAACAAGGGAGGGAAAAAAACTAAATAAATAAGATTATACTAGAGAAATAAAATCCACATGAAATGAGTAAAATCCAACCCTAAATGAAATGTTATAGCCAGGTGCAACTACTGGGAGTTTCCCGCAAAGTACCTCTGCTCTGTTCCTGAAGACTTTGCACCGGTTATTTCCTCTAAGATGCCTTAACCCTTTACTCCTATCTCCCTCTCTGCCCGGTTTTTCCTTCTGATCCTTCTTCAGAAAGTCTTTGGGGACTACCTCCATCACCACTACCATCTCCCCAACAACTCCCTGGCCTTCCCATGAGTTATGCATCTGTAAACCTTGTGCACACTGCAGTCATAACACCTATTATAAATATCTCTTTGCTTATCTTTCTTTACTAATAGACTGTAGGTTACTTGAAGAGAAAGCAGAGATAGTGTCTTAGTTTTCTTTGTATCCATAGCCTAGCATAGTGCCTGATGTGCGATGGTCATGAAATGTTGGATGGATGGATATTGAATAAAACTTAATGGGCCTCTGTTCTGGTGTTCTATTGCTTAATATGTTTATGAATTGCTAGGTGATGGAGTGTGCTTATTAAATTAAAAATTTAAAGTCAAGCCGAGTGGCAGATTTACCAGGGAACAGATTGTACTTTTAAATTGCCAGTGATGTCCATGGGATCACTAGTACTGTTACTGGCTCGAAGGTTGAAGGAGATTATCAAATCCCGAGATAGATTTGAAACATTATTGATTCTTCTGCACCATATTGTAATACATACTGTGTGGACTTATGGCCAACTGTGTTAGTTTATGACTTCACTTTACCATTTCAATTAACACTGAGGGCATATACACATACTTAGAGGACTTAAAATCTAGCACTCAGAGTTCAAATCAGAGCTTTGTCATTAAGGTGGCCAATCTTATAACACTGAACTGAACATTAGTTCTGAAGTCCTTTCTATTCTACTCTTTAAACCGGCTGGCCTCCCTGCCCTACTTAGCACTTTGGGCCAGCACCTGGCATCCTTATATTGGCCATGGTCTATGCCTTGAGCCACTCTAAGTCTGCCCATCATGCATACCACTTCCCAAACTCTTCCTGACTTCCTCTGGCCCTATCACTGGTAGACAATTTTATGATTATTTATTTGGATCCACTACTCAAGGTGACATCTCTAGTTCTCACTCATTCTGTGATTAATTGATATGTCCCTTGATATATGTCTGGTTCTAACTGCTTTAAGTAATATCTTGCCCAATTTTTGTCTAGCCCTTAGGATCCTCTTCCCTGTGGCCTCATGTTCCCATCAAGTTGGTCTGGTTCCCATAGATACTAAGATCTCTTAGGAATTAACCTTCAATGGTTTGGCTCAAGTTCACTGTTGCTTACTTTCATTTAGATCTTGATTATCTAACCCCTGGTCTTTCACAAATGATTTCTTTTCTTTAACTATCTCAGTGTTTTACATTAAGGCAGGGCAATTATGCAGGAGTATAGTTTGGAAATGTCACTTTCGTAATCAGAAATACTCCATGGCTTCCCATTGCCTGTGAAATAAAGTTCATATTTTTTAGCCTGACATTTAGAGCCCTCCATGAACAGGCCTCAACATATCTTTCTAGATTAATTTCTTAAAACTTTCCTTTACACATTCATATTCCCTCTCTCCATCATTTGCCTGTCAAGCCATCTGGTGGAAGCCCTCTAGCTCCATTTCCACTTCTGCTGACAAATAACAAAACCTGCCTGATTGGTTTCACTTTGTTTGCATGATTATAGGCCTCAGATGAGCATTTAACTTTGCCCAGCAAAAGAGCCATGATTTTTTCCAGCACGTTGCTTTCTCTCTGAGACAACTATTCTGTACCGTCATATTTCTTCTCAAACTTCCCTCACTTCCTCCACACTTACACCTAGCTGATGACTTCACTCATAATTCACTGAAAATACACAGGCCATCAAATGAGAACTCTCTCATCTCTTTCCACTACCAAAGCTAAATTCTTGCTTCATCTCATCACCTGTGTTCTCCTGATTACGTTTTGTTACCCTCCTCCCATTCAAGGTTCTATCCTCCTACCAGTGCTCCAAACCCCATGGTTCTCTTCTTCCTAGGTATGTCACTTATTTACCCTATTTCACACTTGCATCATATACTCCTCTTTACTAGCTCATTCTGATCTGCATAAGTACATGTCGGTATCTCACATCTCTGCACAAACTTCCTTTGATTCCCCTTTGTTCAGTACCTCTGTCCCACTCTTATTCTAAGGTAAACAACCCCACACAATGTCTTCACTTCCTCACATCCCTCCCATGTGCTGTTGAACCCACCTGAGTCTGTTCTTCCCAGCCCATTTAGAGAATCGTATTCAACAGAAAGTGCTTTAATCAAGGTCCCCAGCAATCTTCATGATGTCAGACCCAATGTAAACTTTTCTGTGTTCATTTTACTTGAATTCACAGCATCATACAACACAGATGACCACTCCTTTCTTCTTGACACATCTCCACTCTTGGCGTACATCAGACCACATAGTCCTGGTTTTTCTTCTCTCTCATTAGCTACTTTTTCTCTGTCTAATTTGTTGAATTCTACTTTATAGAACCTCTAAAGATCTTCAAGACCTAGTCCAGAGCCCCCTCTTCTGAATCTTCAGTCTTTCCCTGGATTGTCTCATTTTTTCTCATGGCCTTAAATAGCACCTATAGTCTGATAATTCCTAAATTTGTATCTCCAGTCCAACTCTCTTCCTTTAACTCCAGATTCATTTTTTGCAAGTGCGCTTTATATATCCTCTTGTTGATCTAACCTTTCAACCATGGTCTCCCCCTATCTTCTCCCAGCTTAAGCAATGGCACCACCACCTACCCTGTTACTCAAGCTAAGCAAATTAGTGAAAAGAAAAGTTACAAATTGGGATAAGTGTGATAAAGAAAATAAATGGAGTTCTATGATATGAAATAATAGGTTGCAACAGAAATAGAGGACACATTGATGAGGTAGGTCAGCAAAAACCTATTTAAGAAGGAGCTGACATTTCAACTGAAATATGAATTATGAGGAGTCAAGCATATAGAGATGCAGAGGAAGAGCATATTCCAAAAGGAAATAGCAAATATAAAACTGTTTCAGGGAAACAGTTTGGTGTATTTTTGTAATAATCATAGGTGTAATATACTTGGAGTGAAGTAAATGGAGGGGGAAGGTAGCAGGGGATGAATGTGTAAAGATAGGGATTGGATCAAATGTGAATATTTCAATAGTGCAGGTGAGAGGTGGTGGTGGTTTGGACCAGAGAAATAGAATTGGAAGGAATGAACTTAATCTTTTAAAACATTAAAAAAATTTTTTTAAACATTTTTATTGTGGTATAACATACATAACTAAATATTCATCATTTTAACCATGTGTAGGTGTATAACTCAGTGGCATTAAATACATTCATGATGTTGTGTAACCATCACCACTATTGATATCTAAAACTTTTTCATCGTCCTTAACAAAAACTCTGTACCCATTAAACAATAACTCCTCCTTCCTTCTTGTCTCTCGTATTCTCTATTCTACTTTCTGTCTCTGTGATTTTGTCTATTCCAGGCATTTCTTATAAGTGGAATCATACAGTATTTGTCCTTTTGTGTCTGGCCTATTTTTACTAAGCGTAGTGTTTTCAAGGTCCATCCATATTGTAGCCTATGTTAAAATTTCATTCCTTTTTACGGCTAAATATTCAGTTGTATGTATATGCCACATTTTAAAAATCTAAGATGAATTTAGTCCTTATTTTGAAAATAGAATTAGGGAGACATGCTGATGAATTGGACATGGAGTTGAAGAGAATGAAGGTAACAAAGATGATTCCTAGGATTCTAACTTGTGAAGATAACTGACAGGAGATTAATTCAATGAAATGGGGAAGATTTGAGAAGGATATTCCTTAATCCCCAACTGAATTTGAATTCATAACCTACTGGATAGAGGAGGATTCTTGAAGGATGAGGCCCCCACTGAATCTTAAATGATAAATGTGAGTTAACCATGTTAACAGATATGCATGAGAGGGGGTTGGATACAGAAGAAAATTCAAAAAGAATGAACCAAATGATAAAAGTCATAAAGATCTTCATTTTATTTCCTTTGCCTGGAACATCCTCCCCTAATTCTTTATGTCCCTGTCTGAAATTTTCCTGATGTTCAAGTCCCAGGTGAAATGCCAGCTCTTCAGACCCCCTTAGGCACTTATTTATGTTCTTTCAATTTACCATATTTAGCTTATATAACAATTTTTGTCCATTTCTTCCCTGTTCTTTGAGGGCATGCATTACATCTTTAGCTTATTTGTATCCTCCCATAGCACCCAGTACTGTTGACTTGTATAAAGAAGACTGTGAACAAATGTTGTTTTTCAGCAGGGTATCATTATCAGGTATGGGAACAGAAGATGTACAAATTACCAAACCTAAAACAAGCCAAGAGGCTAGAAAGAATAATAATAATTATAACAATTAATTATTATAATAGATATTTGAAGATTTTCATTTAAATTCTTTATATCAGAATTTAGTTGTACAATTATCTGATGTTATTACATTTTTGGTGCAGTGGAGAAAGCCCCTATGTTACAGAGTAAACATCACAGAACCTCATTATCTCAAAAGAAAAGGTAGGCAATCCTGAGATAATTAAGGGGCTGTTTTTTGTTGTTGTCATCATTTTGTTTTGTTACCATGTAAATCTAATCATCAGAAAGATTAATTCCTAGATGGGACTAGCAGTACAGAAAAGTACAGATGTAGTAATTTCTAACATATAAAAATAAGTTTAGTATCTAAGATGCTGAAATTAGTTGAGATGTAGCTTAGATTTCCAAATGCCTTAAAAGAATCTATGTGAACTCAAAATGTTCCCATTATAATCTGATTCCCGTTATAATCAGAACTATTTACAAGTGTGTACGTAGATTTCCAATATATAGGTGATATGGAGAGAATTTGACTTTTATCTTTGCTAGCTCTAATAGTTCACTTGGCAACTAGCAGTGGTCCTCTGACATCATCTTATCATCATCCTCCAGCTTTATGAAGATGTGGCATTGTTTTATTTGATGTTCTAAAGAGAACCTAGATAATTATAGATTTAAAAAAGGACTTACAAATCTGTATTATAGATGGTTACATGCACAAATAAAGTTTTTTTTAAAGGCAAGAGTCTGGTTAAATATAAACCCATGGCTCAGGGTTAGGAAGAGAAACAGTATAGAGTAGGTTTACGTGAAAAGAAAAGAAAAGAGAAAATAATGTTCTCCATTGTTTTGAGTGACAAAGAATTGGCAGGAATCCAAATACCATGGGAGACAAGATTAATATTACGTGTATCTGTCAACATCCTGTTTGAAAATCTCAGCCAGGATCAGAGGTCTCTGAAACCATCCAAAGCCTAAAGAATGAGTCATATTCTCTGCAGCAGACAGCCCTAAAATATCACTATCGGTTGTTTGAAGTCAAACAGACCTTGGTGATCTTCTTGTGAACTCCCATGTTTTACAGACAGAAAACGGGCCCAGAAAACTCTCTGTCTATTCTGCAGCACTGGAAGGCACCACGAAGCAATGGACAGAATATAGACTTTGGAACCATACAGAATTAGGTTCGGGTCCCAGCTCAGTTACTCAGACAAGCCCCTTACTATCTTCGAGCCTCAATTTCCTCAACTGTAATATGGGAATAGCTACTTTGCAGGGTGGTTGTGAGATTAGGAATAATGTGCCTAAAGCATCTGGAACATAGAGAATCAACAAGTGCTAGGTCTCATTAACCAAAATTCTGGGATTTGTGGCAGAACAAGCATGCCCAAACTTAATCCAAGTGTGTCCTCCATATACCTTTAGAGATCCTCAATCAGTAGATCTCTTCCCAAAAAAAGAGTGAGCAGAGAGAATGGTATACTCTTCTATAAATACGTAAGCCTTTAATAATCCAGAAATATCAAATGAGTCAGTATTATATAAAATACCAATAGAACTTCCAAATTTTTCCGGAACTTCAATGTAGCAAACGATAGTTCAACACAAGGGGTAGAAACCTAATAACTTCAGGAAAACACTTCTAGGTAAAACTGAAGGAATCTTTCTGAACTGAATCTTTCATACCTAAATACACGTGGGGTTGGAGTGTCAATGTTGTGTATTTGTATTTCAGAATGGTTTTTGTAAATTATACAATGGCCTATGGCCTATTTTTTTTTGAATTCAGCAAAATTGCATTAGATTTATCTAACATTTAAGGCAGAAAAGAAAACTTTAAACCTTCAAAGATTGAATGAATTATACAGAGAAGTAAAGAAAGATTCCTGAAGGCTTTATAATTTGTAAAAGAGTGAAACAGCTGAAATGTTTATTTGTCCTAGTTAGTTATCTCCATTGTAAGTCTCATGATATGGAAAATAGGCCCTGCCACTTACAGGATGGACTTAATGAATCACAGGCAATCTGATTGCTCAGATCCTTTAGTCCTATCTAATTCTAACTCACTCACATAGACATAGTCATTAGCCATGACGTGTTCAATGAGAATGGACAATTTAAGTTTCCATAGCCAGTCAGCTGTTCTTTTGAATACCTTCTTAGGATCATCCCTTTAAAAATTAATATAAATCTTTTACACTGAGGTAGAATTAAGTCTATAAGGAAATACTCTGTAACTAGCTTCTCCTAGTTACTACTTATGTTGTCTTAGGTGCCTAGAGTTACCACTACGGTAACGTGGATCTGGATAGCTGAGAAAGGTAGGACATATATAGGATTTTAGAAATAGAAAGGATCTTAACAAGGCCACAAATTAGCCTATAGGCTAAATCTAGCCAAACAAAGTGTTCTGTTTATTCCTTAAAGTATTGGCCTGTGCTATATATTAGATATTTTGCAATACTTTCAACCATTTAACAATCAGGAGATTTCACATTCTGAGCAGAACTTCCAGCCTCCCTTGAAAAGCTGGACATTCTGGCAATCCTGGGTCTGAATTCTTGCCTGGCAACCTTTGGTTAGAGCTGAACAGTGGCGGCCCCCTTAAATGCAATGAGCTCTCTTCAGGAGCCCCATCTCCCATCACTCCTGATGGAGCTACCCAGGCCAGTTCCATTCACTGGCCTCACCTGCACAGCTCCTGATATAGTCCAAACCCACATTCGTTGGAAGAAAAAAATAAAGCTCAGAGAGATCAAAAGACTGAAGCTAGTTCTAGAACCCAGATCTCCTAGTCAACTATACCTTTTCCCATTTTAGAAAGTCTTTAATGAGTATTGCTTTGTTGGCTATGCTCTAAGAATGAAATAAGCACAAAAATACAATCTAGAGCAAGATTTATAAGAAACGGAATACTGAGGTAAAAAGTTGTGGAACCTCAGACAAAGTATAACTGTTTATCAGTTGCTGCTTAGCTTCATCTTAGGTTACAAACATAGTCTTAGAAGGATGCCTAATTATTATCAGGCAATTGGCTTGTATGATTTTTTTTTTCATGTCTCTAAATAGGCTTTATTTGGACCTCAAATGTTAACATACATAAGAATCACTTGGAGAATTAGTGGAATTTAAAGTCTTAGGCCTTTCTCAAAGAGGTCTTGATTTAGTAGTCTATGTTGAGGTTCAGGAATTTGCATTTTTGACAAGTATCACGATGATTTATTACACTTACTCATCAGGGAAAAAGTCACATTCACTTTTTCAGTTCTGGTCTTAAGTTCCAGAACTTAATCATGGTACTCTGTCCCCTTCATTCAGAGAATGCAAGTTTCCTGTGGTCCCTGATTCTTTTCCTTCCTTTTCTGTGTTCTCTGCTTTGTGATTTATGAAAGAAAAATCCAAACAAGATATCATGACTGGTACAGTACAAAGGATCTAAATTTAATTAGCTAAATGTAATTGTTCAATACGAATGTTTTTTACCATGGTGACTAGGTTACTAATATACAATATCTCCTACCCACTCTACTGACTTAGCTCCTTTTTCTAAAGAATGTTTCCTTTGAATTGAAAAAAATTCAATTAAAATTGTAAAATGAACTTTTCCTTTATGAACCAAGTGTACTAGAAGTTTTTATAACTTTAGTTTGAAACTTCAGATCAAGTTGTTTTATGATTCTTCCATAAAATTTGTGTTCTTTAAAAGTATATCCTCTAGTACTTTTTAAATAGACTTTTAATATAACTAAAAAAGTAAGATAAACACTGTTACACAGTAGTTCCCTCACATGTGACCATTATTTGATTCCCCTAATTGAACTAGATCTTAAATGCTATATAATATCAGAATCCATTTGTTTATCTTATTTAAAGTGATTTTAAAGAGAAAAAAATCTATATTCAGTCCAAAAAAAGGTAAAAGAACAAACAAAAAATTAGTTTCCTAGGAGGAAGAGGTTATCAAAAAGGGATATGTTGTCTGCCCAGAATTAATCCATACTGAAACTCTACAGAAGTAACACCACATTACAGAAGATAGAGAAGAAGAAAAACTCCATTAAAGCAATGAGTTGAATTCCCAGTAGGATGGTTCTGAATGTGAAAGTTTAGACTTTCAGTTGATAAGTGCTTATAATAGAGCAATTCTCATGTGAAAGCCCGCATATCTAATCAGGCCACTCTTAAAAGGAGAGGTAAGGCCTTGGCGGATTTTTGACATTATTTAATGGAAACCAACCTTGTGTATATGTGGAATAACACCGTTGCATATATAGTGTTTTCTTTTTTGTTTTCCTCCTAGGAAGTAGCCTTTAGAGAATTTTTCTTACTCGTTTTTATCTTTCAAAATTTTGCATTAGAATGGATGTTCTACTTTATGAGAGCACTTTTAAAAAATCAGTTGAGAACGTGAAAATATTTAAGAATCTTCCAGCTTTGTATGTATTTTACTTCAAAAGTAACTTTTATAATACTTGAACATAAGCTAATATGCTGCAGAAGTAATTAATTGACATGATTCTATCAAGTAATTTAGACCCTCCCTGATATCAGATGAGAAGCTTAAATACTGGGTCGTATAACAGTAACAGGTTAAAAGAGTTAATCCAGCTTTATCGTTAACATAGGAATTTAGGAACTGGATAGCTTAAGAACATGCTAGAGAATATTTTAATGGGCTGAAAGAGTTCCTAATATGGTCCAAATATTGGTTAATAGAGGAGGAGAGCTGGGATAGTGACTTGATTCAGAGCTCCCTATATAAGAGAGGGCTTGTTTACAGGTGCAGTAATTTAAGAAAAGAAAAAACCCCTGAGATCCTGCCTTACTTTAGGCACCAAGAAGTCGTGCTGTTTTGCAGGAATGAGGAGGTGGGGGGAGAAGGAGCACGCGGGAGAGGGAGGACATGGGCGTTAACACAGCACAGAAGGCACAAAAGTTGTTCAACCCATAAAATACCCAGGATGTGGAAGGACCAGCCTTCTGGGAAGCTCGTTCCCGGGTCTCCCTCCTCAGCAGTGTCTCACTGGGTCACGGGGTTGCGGGAGGGAGGGTAGAAAGATGGAAGTCACTCTGGCCAAAATGGTTCCAGGGTAAGTCTGTAGTAATTTAGTACTTAGGGCAAAATTACAGTTTTCTAAACAAGGCCTATGGCTCTGGGGCACATGGGTCATATCTAATGAAGACAGACTTGCACCGTGAGCACGGGTCCCTGACCTCAGTTTTACTTTCTCTGTGGTGCCTGGATTCCAGGGCAGTGATAACAGCCAGAGAGTGGGTTTCTTAGAGTCAAGATGCTTTTTAGGAAGAAAATAAAAATATGATGACTGGGGAATGAGTCACAGACGTCTTTTGAAATTTAGTTACAAATGTTATAGAATGCTAATAATTTTAGACTCCAAATCAAAAATTAGAATTATGCTTTTATTTCTGTGTTCTGCATTTTGAGGGAGCGGGAATGTAGGAGGGAATTTTTTCCAATAAAACAAAAATGCTTGAAGTCAGAGGTGAAAAGAGGACCGAAAGCAACCATTCTAAACAGACATTTGCCTGAGGAGAGAAGGGTGTTCAAGACAAGTGGTAAAAAGGGTAAGGCACCTTCAGAAGCAGAAACAGAGGCCCTGCTCCGAGGCTGCTCACTGAGCCCCCATTAATGTACACAGTGTTTCCAGGAGAGGAAGCTTGTGGAGAGACAATTTCTGGGATAACAGGAGGACTGGCTTAGTCTTAAAGCTGCAGTGTCAACAAGCTGAAGGCCTACTTCTGAACTCACAGGGCATAAACACAGCCTCTCCACTGCCAGCCATAAGTGTAAAAGATTGTCATATAAACAAAAAAAAAGAATGATAAAAATGATCAATGAGAAAAAGGAGCCTTAAACGGCTATCCGTTCAGACCCAATCACTCAGCAGAGAATCTGCTAATTCAAAGCTCAGCTGTGTGTTATAGAAGCTCAGCTTAAAGACTCAGCCCTGATCTAGAGCTTGCAGCACCAGATTCACTATTTGTAGTGTTTTCAAAACTACAGTAAGTTCTCAAAAGAACCTGCACATCTATCTTTGAATATTTACCCAAATACCCTGGATCTGTGGCTGTTCTGTGGGAAGGGCAATGGGCATAGCAAGGGGGCCTGGGCTCTGAGCTCTGTGTGGGACGGCAGGTCTCCTCGGTGGTTACCTTCAAATTCAGGTTTCCATTGACACTTAAGTAGTGGCTTCAGATCCCCAGAGAAAGCTGCCGAGCCAGTTCCAAAAAGGCACCTGCGTTCACAGGTGTTTAGCAGAACATGCAGTTTATCCATTATTTGTCAGAGACTTTTTAACATTGCCTGGAATATCTAATTCTCAGGAGAAAGAATGGAGAGTGGAGAGAAACAGAAAAACAGGGATCTCAATCCTAGCTCTGCTAATCCTAATACTTGGCTGTGCCTCAGTTTCTCCATTGCTCTAAAACTGGATTAGTGTCCTAAGATTTTGTTGGAGAAAGCATATGGAAACTCCCATTCCTCAAGTGTTCCTTCCTTTCCCTGGAGGTGTCTCTTCCTCTAAGAGATGCTACACATAGAAAGCAGGGTTGCATATTTCAACTCATCCTAAACTCAGGGGTACAAGAAAAACAGAATTATGTTTATTCTATTAGTTTTAAGAGAGTCACTAAGGCCAGTCCAGATTCAAGGGGAGAATTAGATTCCACCTCTTGATGGCATGCAGCCAGTTCACATTTCAGAAGAGCATGTGGGATGGGACATATTGCTGTGGCCATCTTTGGAAAACATGATCAGCCACACATGGCTTGCTGCATAACTCACTTTTGAAGGTCAAAAGCTGAGTATAGCCTTTTGGTATTTTCTTTGTAACAAATTCCAATTTCTCCTCAGGCAGACAAATGCTTAGACTCAACTAGTACAGACGATTCTGGATTCAGGAAGACAAAAGAGGAAGGCACATTAAATATTGTCTTCTCATAAATGCACCTATGACTCAGATAAATTGACAAAGTTCCTGAGCCACAACCTCATGGCCAGAATTGCTTGGCTTCCTCCCAGCTTAGCTCACAAGTGAAAGGGGTATAGCCAACCAGTCTATTTAATTATTAATTAGGTTTTCTTAAAAATCTTTATTAACCAGTACTGTATAAAAGTTGACATTGCTGTGTGGCTCAAGTCTTACTAAATAGTTGATCTCTCTTCTGAAAAATGACTGATTTGAGAAAAAACTTTAACTTCCGGGTTCAGAATAAACCTGTTTCTTCCCAGAGAACACTTAATTTGGTTAAAAAAAATGTTTTAGTCTGTATAAGTAATTTTTTAAGCAGAAAGATAAATCAGTCTAAACAATAAGACATGACTTAAATTATAATTCATTTTATTCCACACAATAAAATTGAGCATCTACTTGCAGTAAACAAAAAAGATGTGTTCCTTGCTTTCGTGAAGTTTATGTAATAAAACTCATTGCGTGTTGTTTCCCTGAAATGTTCCTCAAGACATTAAACTGTCTTGCTAAATAATAACATTTCTAGGTAATGGCATGAAAAATCATTCCATTGCAAACGGCAAAAATCAATCATTCTAAAAATTGGGGTGGCATGAAGAGTCATCAGTGATTCGTGGTTAGTATTCTGGATAGACCTAGGCCAAAGAAGGAATGCTTAGGAAGTTATTACCAAAACTAGCTCTCATTTGTATTTTTATTAATGATTAGTAAGAGTTCTTGCTGATAAAAAAATACATATGCGAAGTGATGAGCACCTTGTAAACCATATTTAGGTCCCTACTGAATTTGACTGAAAAGAAAAGTAAAGAAATATAAATAGTCTGAAAATTAATAGAGAAAATTGGAGAGTCATTAGTTTAGACACGAAAAGCAAACACAATTAAAATTAAACCAAAAACAAGTAAGTGATTACTGAAGGATTGAGAGAAGAGAAGAAGGTTGTTTCTGTGCCAGCTTCGGAGAAAGATTAGGGGAAGGGCATGGCATGGAAGAATCATCGTCCATGCTCCAAATCAGTCCGTCAGGCCTTCTTTACCTTTTTTCTATCCCCATGCCACGCATTTCTGATGGTTCCTCTCAAACCCCACCACCCTGAAGCTATTGCAAGATTCCAATCCTCTTTTAATTTGGTCCCTTACTGACCTACTGTAGCCCAGATCACGTGCTTCCTCTTTTGGCCCTTGGTTATGTTCTATTTTTTATCATTTCCTAATTGTCATATTTGTAAGCTCTGACAAACCAACTCTCCAAGTACCTGAAGTAACCAGTGTACCTTTGGGTGTAGTTGGTCGACCACAGAGAATCAGAGGAGAGATGAGTAACCTTATTTTCTCAACATGGAAACATGTCAAGTGAAATGACGTATAAACGAGGACATTGGAGTGAGCAGGATGAAACCTTCAAAGTATTCTTTTTTATAAAAGTCCTTGGAGCACCTTCCTGGGCTGAGGCCAAAGTCTCAAGTGGACAATACTAACCAGGAACCATCCCCAGCCTTAGTCCTGCAAAAACAAACAAAGAGCAGCTTTCCCCGACCTCCCTGAGCACGTGCATCTTGCCCAGGGAGCTGGAGGCTCAGTCCCGCGCCCCAGATACATGATGGTCTTCAACGGTTTAGGCAAGGTGGTCAGGGAGCTGGCAGATAGTTTACTCCTCAACTAGGTGAATGCTAGCGCAGGGGAGGAAGACTGTCCTCTGTTCTCTTAGGCATAGAGACTGGAGCCTGTGAATTAAACTGCCAAAAGCCAGACTGACAGGAGAAAAGCATACAAATTTATTTGATGTTACTATTTTTATGTAACATAGGGGGCTCCATAGGAATGAAGTGAACACCCCAACAAAGTGGTTAAGCCCAAGAGCTTAAACACCATTTTAACAAAGGGCAATAAATTAGGAGACAAAGCAAAAGGAGTTTGGGTTTCTAGGAGTAGCAAATTGTAGGAAGGTAAATATTTGGGAGAAACGAACGGAAGAGAAAGGTTATTTAGTAAGCTTTGTTTGCATAGATTCATCTTGGCATCCACGGCCTGTGACCAGTGAAAAGAATGTTCTCTTTCTGGTACAGGGAGGGCATCTTTCTTACTGGAAATTTATGTTCCGCTTTTAGCAGGAAACAGGGCAGAGAGCTGTTACTGCATCTGCCGTTTCTCAAAATAATCAATATGCCAAAGCAGCATATTTTGGGGTGGCATGTTCTGATCCCCTTTACTAGCTACCAGTTAACACCTAAAAAGTTCTGTCCAATCCTTCATTCTATATCTTTTAAGACAGAGGGTTTCAAAGAATGAGCCTGAGGTCAATCTGCATCAAAATTACTTTGAAGGAGAGAGACAAACTCAGAATCCTGGGCCCATCCCAGATGCACTGACTCAGAATCTCTGGGGTGGGTCTAGAATCCACATGTTTAGTAAGCTTCCACACAGTTCTTGTGCACACTTAAAGTGTTAGAACCAATGTTTTGCATCCGTTTGGGCTTTCAATGTTTGATTCCATCTTGGTAAGGTTTTTGAATTGTTGTTTTAATAAAACTAATCAAAAGTTTGCCTAGAATTGTTCCTCAAAGTTGAAATATCCAGAGATTTTGCATTTTAGCAATTCAAATTTTTATTTTTTTCATGCACAGGGAGGAATGGCTAGAGCCATGTGGCAGCCTCCTTTCGATGGGGTGTGTGTACCAGAGTTCACGACCATCTTCACTGGCCCCCTTTACTCACTTACATTCAGCTGACTGGCCAATGCAGGAATTTTCATTTTCAACCCCTGGTTGAGAGAATTCTGTGTTTTGTGATGAGGGGGACCAGCATCCTCTGAAAAATCAGACTTGCCAACAGATGTTTCTGGAAACTTCTTCTGCCCAATTTACTTCAATTCAGAAAAAAATTCAAGTTAGAAATGCAGCAACTCTAATATGGCAAATGGCTACTTTTACTCTCTTGGGACTTGGGGAAAGCTTATGGTCCTTCCCTCTAAGTACACCAAAGAGCTGTCGGCAAGCAGTCCAAGAACTGATTCCCAGAACCTTATCCTTCTTTGATGGCTGGAACAAGGGGATCGATACAAAATAACTTTATGTCGTCTTTATGTCACCTCTTCTACAGCTGCTGAGAAGTCATTAGGGAATTTAAGAGGAAAAACTAGAACAGTTTCCCAAGAACATGTTAATTCTGACCCTTGGGAACCAAAGGTCAGGGAAAAATCATCATCGGAATAACAGAAAGGCAACACTGCTTGAAAATTAATGATGGCCCACTTTAAATCAATGACCCACAATGAAGCTGCTACACACATCCACATACTCAGAGGATATTTTGATAAACATTTTTACACATAAGATGATTATTTTTATCTGTACTAAAAATATAGTACTTAAATATTTCATTAATAATATTAATCAAATTTTAAGCAAAAGTTACCCATAATCTACTGCCCCAAAAAATATAGTACTTAAATATTTCATTAATAATATTAATCAAATTTTAAGCAAAAGTTACCCATAATCTACTGCCCCAACAAAATGTTATTTTTCATATTAGCTCTTTCTACGTAAATACATTTATATGCACACATATTTTTATAGTGAAAATACTATATTTTGTGTCCTGCTATTTTAATAAGATCCTTTAAATTTCAGTACTATGGGGATCCCACATATGATGAATAAATTGTATATATAAGAGAATAACTATTGAGAAATACAAATCTTTCTTTTTACGATAATAACCAAATAGTCTAAAAAGAACATAACAGCAGGAAGCTATAAAACAGTTTTTTCCATTCTTGGATCTGGGTCCTGACATTCACAACATGCTTGTTAAAAAAAAACTTCCTGTCCTCATTCAAACAGTTGATTAAATGCTCTTTCATAAATGTTTCATTTACTTTCGTAAATGTTCCTTACTTCATCATCACCCCCGGTTTTCACATGCCTTCCATCCGTGTGCATTCGTGGAACATATATCATCCTTGGCAGTGAAAGTCAGGTGATATATCTGTTGTTGGATTGGTCTTCAGGACAGCATTCAACAGCCTGCAGTAAGTAAGCAAATACCCACAAGGACTGCTGTCTGCCACAGCTGGAGACAATTTTCTGGGCATATATGGCATCGCAGAGAGAATAATCTACCAGGCAATTAGCAGTGTTATTTTTATAACTGATGACATCAGTTATTCTGGACAGGTAGAGCCTGTGAAGTACCCTAGCGCTTCAGCAATTAATTTGAGTGCGTGCGTCAAAATACTTACTTACCTGGAGTTGTTTGGGAGCATGTAAGTTTCACTTTGTTACTTCTATTGAACTTTATTGCCTCTACTAGCCAAGGCTCACGTGGTCGCCAAGTGTCAGAAACCCAAATTAAACTTGCTTAAACAAAATAGAGAATGTATAGACCTTTGTAACAAAAATCTCGGACATGGCTAGATCCTGATGCGTGGATGTCCGGACTCTGTCTCTGTCTTCCAAGCCTGCTTTCCTCTACAGTGGGTTCATTCTCAGGCACGCTCTTTCGCTTGCTGGATCATGGTGTACACCAGCAGCTCCACACTTGCACTGTAATGCTTAGCAACCCAGTGGGATGAGAACTCCTCTTTCAGAGCAATCTCATCTAAGTCCTGCAATTCACTCTCTTGGGGGAATTTTTTGAATGAATCATTATGATTGGATGATTTAAAGCTTGGGATTGGCACACTTGGCTTATGGGGCCACCAGTGGAGCCCTAAGTAAGTTCAGCTGCACCCAAGTCATATAGCCTGAGAGCAGAAAAGGGGAGATTTACCCAAACAAAGTTGCACTGGTATTACTAATAATAATATTACCTGACAGAAACAGACAAACAAAAAGTAGCTGTTCACTGCAAATAGGAATGCTAAAAACTTGGTTTCAAGTCCTATCTTACATGACCAAATCTAAACCAATAGTTTTTAAGAGAAATAAAATTCAAAGTGGGGCTGGCCCTTTGGCCAAGTGGTTAAAGTTCCATGTGCTCTGCTTCAGGGGCCCGGGTTCATGGGTTCAAATCCCAGGTGTGGATCTATTCCACTCATCAGCCATCCCGAGGTGGCACCCACGTACAAAATAGAGGAAGACTGGCACAGTTGTTAGCTCAGGGCTAATCTTCCTCAAGCGAAAAAAGAGGAAGATCACCAACGGATGTTAGCTCAGGGTGAATCTTCCTCACACACACACAAAAAAATCAAGAAAGGGAAATGTCTACTGAAAACTCTTTTGTTCTAAGGTAGCAGCCAGTTATTAACATTAAATTTAAATGAATGAATTTCATCATGATAAAAAGTGGCTGTGATAGGTAGAATAATGACCACCCTCAAGACGTCCTCATCCTAAACCGTAGAAGCTGTGATATGGTACTTTACACGGCAAAAGGGACTGTGCAGATGCGATTCACGTCAAGGACCTTGAGATGGGAGATCATCCTGGATTATCCGGGTGGGCCCAATGTGATCACAAGAGTCCTTAAAAGCAGGGAACCTTGCCTGGCTGTGGTCAGAGGAAGAGGTAATCATGAAGAAAGGTCAGAGAGTTGCAACATTACTGGCTTTGAAGATAGAGAAAGGGAACCAGGAGCCAAGGAATGTAGACAGCCTTTGGAAAATGGAAAAAGCAGGAAACAGATTCTCTCCTAAAGCCTTTAGAAGGAACACAGCCTTGCCGTCACTTGATTTTAGCCTAGTAAGACCTATGGTGAACATCTGACCTATAGAACTGTAATATAGTAAATTTGAGTTGTTTAAGCTGCTGTTGGTGGTAATTTATTAGTAGGCAGCAATAGAAAACTAATACAGCAGCCATTTTGGCACTGTAATGCATCCTGTGGCCTAGATTCTCAGGAAATGGTCAGTTCACACCACTTGGAATGGCTCAGACTGAAGAACTTTATTTTGGCAGAGACATTTAATGCTCACTGAATTACACCTATGTCCCTCACCTTTCCCAGCCTCTGTGCAGTTAGGTAGGGTCATATGATTTTCTCTGGCCAATGGATGATGAGTTTAAGTAACATATGCCCTGTTTCAGGCTGACACAATGAAATGCCCCTGCACACACACACACACACACACACACACACACACACACACACCCGCCCCCAGCTCTTTCATTCTCTGCCTGGGCAAATTGGAAGGCTCATGTTGAGACAGTGGTGCCACAAGATACAAGCATCCTGGATCCCTGACTCTGCTGAAAAGGAGCTGCCTGGAGAACCACTAAATTTGTTAAAAGATTTTTGCATGAGTCAAAAATAAGTTTTTCTGTTTTAAGCCACTGAACTTTCCAGGTTTATTTGTTACTGTGGACAAACCAAGTCTATCCTGACTAGTATACTTATTTAGAATAAGGCTATCCCGGGAGACAAAGGATCCAACCTGTCAAGTTTAACATGGAAACTACTTTCAAATTCTCTCTCTCTTCTCAAACCATTAAGTGGCACCTTTTATGCTTCAGTTTCCGTGTGCATTCAATTGGGAGATATAGAATTTTATATAGCACTTGGGAAAATATTGAATATCATATAAATGACTATTCCTTTTATTTGTGTTGGTTACATCAAACAATAATGAATTTTAAGTTAGAAAATAAAAAGTTTTACATTTTCTTAAGAAATAATATTTTTGTTTTTCTGTCATTGACTGGTAATGATAATGCAGATACTATGCTTTCATGTCAAGTTCATATGATGAAAATTTATATTTACATGATAAAAATTGCTTTTCTCTATCAATATTTTACGTTTAAGGTATTTACCAAGATCTTAATGAACTTTAGCAAAACAGCATGCTTATGCCCATCAAAAGGTAAAAGTGACAAGGAAAAGTAAATTCACAGTCTGTAATGCTTTCCTAAGAGGATTGGAATTCAAAAAAAGTAAACCAAAAGTATCATCTATTTTAAATAGAGTAATGTCTTAATATTCTCCATTTAATCATCCAAGGTAATAATAACTCAAGAAAAGCCAAGGATTACCCAATTCCTCTCCTTCATTTGATGGGAGAGAAAATTGAGGACTTCAGAAAGTGAGTAATGTATTCCAAGTAGCCAATAGGGAAAGAGATAATACCTGAGGGCAAATCTACAGGCAGGTAGAAAGCAGCTATTTTGTTAAGGGCAGGCTAGATTTACATGATCAAAAAATCATATCTTTTTTTTTATTGTGGTAAAATATACATAACATAAAATTCACCGTTTTAATCATTTTCATGTGTCCAATTTGGTGGCATTACATACATTCACATTGTTAAGCAACCATCATCACCACCATCATCTCCAGAACTTTCCCCTCATCCCAAACTGAAACGCTATATCCGTCAACAATAACTCCTCTCCCCTGGCCTTCAGTAACCACTGTTCTATTTTCTGTCTCTATAAATTTGACTATTGTAGGTACCTCCTATAAGTCAAATCATATAATATTTGTCTTTTTGTGTCTGGCTCATTTCACTCAGCATAATGTCTTGAAGGTTCATCCTGTTGTAGCATGTGTCAGTATTTCCTTTCTTTTTAAGGCTGAATAATATTCCATCGTATGTATATACCGAATTTCGTTTAGCCATTCACCTGTCAATGGACATTAGGGGTTGTTTCCACATTTTGGCTATTGTGAATAGTACTGCTATGACCACTGGTACACTAATATCTGTTTGAGTCCCTTCTTTCAATTCTTTTGAGTATATACCTAGGAGTGGAATTGCTGGATCATATGGTAATTTGATGCTTCATTGAGGAATTGCCATACTGTTTTCCACAGAAGCTGCACCATCTTGAATTCCCACCAGCAATGTGCAAGGGTTCTAATTTCTCCATGTTCTTGCCAACATTTGGTACTTTTTGTGATTTTGGAGGGTGTTTTTTCTTTGTTTGTTTTGATAATAGTCATCCTAAAGGGTGTGAAGTGTTTTCTCATTGTGATTTTGAAAAAAATCCCATCATTTTACCACTGAGAACTTCTATCAGTGCCTTTATTTTTCTAATGTGCCACTCCTTTTGAATTTGGAAATATGCATCTGACTTGCCACTTATGAGAGGAATCACATCAATAAGTAAAGTCCCTCTAACATACAAGTTAGCAGTCATTGTCATCCTTTTAGAGCAACACAAACAAATACTTTATATAGCGGCAATTTTTTTTTTCAAATTTTCTCTTTTAGAAAAACTTTAGAGACTCTTTAATAATATAATTATAAAAATATATAATTTTTAACTATTATAAAAATACAGTATCACAGTATTTTTAGATATGTGATAAAATCTTTCAATTATTTTCTTTCTTGAGAGACTGATATAGCCAGATGTTAAAATTTTTTCTTTAAATTGGCTGTATCTTAATCAGCTATTTCAAGTAATTGAAAATTTTACCTCAATTTTACTTCAAAAGGTTTTAAGCTTCTAAGTATACCACCAGCAGCTAAAGCTGAAAATGTGTCACCAAAAATCTTTGATATGATGGTGACTCTTCTCTAAATGGCACAGCTAAGGAAACCTATGAGAATCCTTAGTCCCTTTATAACCAGTTGAATTAATATGCAGTGACAATCCAGATGTTTGATTCAATAACCTGTAGCATTCTATCTTTCTAGACACAATAGGAATGACGTATAAACTCTGCAGATAGGCTAACCTGGTGGCAATAAATAGGAAGTATATCTGTGAAGAAACGCAGGAGATTATTGTCAACTTAGGGTTCGTGCTTTCTGAGAATATAATCACAACTCAGTGTGGCTTAATGCCATCGTTTTGCTCTCCTATAGAAGAGTCACACCATCCAATGCCTCATCTTACACACACACTGACTATACGCATCTCACAGCTTGTTCACCTCTGGGACAGCTAACTTTATGTTTCTTTCCCAGGACAGATGATGAGTTTGAGTAGGGAAATACTTACAACACATAGATAGTCTAAGCCCAGTCATTTCCTTGGTCATGTAGTTTAACAGCTCTTTGACTTGGGCCAAATCAGTTTCACACTTAAGACCTTAGAGGTCTACAGATTTTTACTAAGAACTAAATGAAAAAGCTTTTTTTTTTTAATTTAAAATATTAGAGAAGTATAGAGGAATATCATTCATAAGATAACATTACCAGTCATTCTTGTCTCATCTTTCACTTTCTCAAAACAGAATAAAAACTTTAAATAAATTAGATCGGAAGTAAATTTTAACACTGCTTCTTCCTAATAAAATATGAACAATTTAGTGCTATCATATCACTTTCTCAAGGAAAACTTAGAACTATTACATTGATTTCTGATTTGAATTTTTGTAGCGGTAGAAAAATAGTTTTGAAATATCTTCTGATATAATTTCTCATCTCAGTAATTTAGTTTTATTTTTATTTCTCCCTCGAATTTCCTTTTGCCATTAAGTCCAGACCTTGAGACTGAGGCTTACTCCCCAGGGTAGAGCAGACGAGCGAGTGTTTATTAGAAAGAATAATTGTTTGGCTTTGGCATTCAAACTGAGATTTTTAAGCTTCATAGGAAGATAATAGTTTTGAAAATTGGGCTCTGAGGAGGAAGAATAATTTTCTCACACTCTCAACGTCATATTCTCCTAGATTGAATCCCATGAAATATTCACTCATTTTCGACCTACAAAAATGGAAATTTATTATTATTCAACCTGTACTATATATCAAGAACCCAAGTTTAAAGAATTGACCCTAGATTATCCCATAGAAAAGGAAGGGAGATCATATGATGTGATGTAAAGGAAATTCTTACCTTACTGTTGCTAGGAGAAGGAGGCAAAGAGAAAAGAGAGAGAAAAGATCTGTGAAGACAGGGAGATCTGGGAGAAAGCAATGGGCAGTGGTATAAGCACCCAGTTATAGTGGGGTTAATTCCCTGCTTTATGGCACAGAGCCTGAGGAGTCTGCCCTTGGAGATACTCCATGCTGAATGGCTGGAAGTAGGAGCACTTCTGGCTCCCCATGTCTCATACATACCGTCGAGGAAATACAGAAGTTCTCGTGTGCCTCAGTTGGGGTTGGGAGTGAGGGGCAAAAGACCTGAGGCCCAAAGAGATCTAGGGTTGGGCTAGGAGCTAGCATGAGACCTAGAGAAGATGGGCTACGTCAGAAATGAGGGCCGTCAGTGTTCAGTTCCAGCACAACATCTGAAAAATAGGTGAAACCAGCCACAGCTCAACAGATGCCAATCAATCCAGTGACATCGAGACAGTAGTGACCACAGTAGGACTACACATGTATCAGACATCTTTCTGTCAAACCATAGCAGTATGGCATACGAACTTCTTAAAGACTTCATCGTGGAAAGTATAGGATAAGGTGGGTGAGAAGACCCCAGAATTGACAGACCTAAATCCTGTAGGGACTGAGAAGTGATTGTTTTAAACCACAAAGACATAGTTACCCTGAGTGGGCAATTCAAGTTTATTTTTTTCTCCTGCTACTGAGTGAGAATAGGAGATCAGGAAAAAGAAGAAATCAATTAAACTTTGAGGTATACTGTGCTAGATTTGGATAAACATGTTCTTTGAAATGGGTTCCATTTAGGAAACAATTTTTTCCTGTTTTTTCATTTTTTCTTGTGTGTGAGGAAGATGGCCCAGAGATAACACCTGTGCCAATCTTCCTCTATTTTATGTGGGATGCTGCCACAGTGTAGCTTGACAAGCAGTACTACATCTGCGCCTGGGATCCGAACCCGGAAACCCAGGGCTGCCAAAGCAGAGCATGCAAGCTTTACCACTATGCCACTGGGCTAGCCCTTAATTGTTTTCTTTTTAATATGCTTGCAACTTTTAAATTTGCTGCCTAATTTTCAGTCTTTTGTGCCCTTAGTATAGAATGTTCCCAATCTCAACAGCTATAAAAGCTGTAAAATTAAACAATATGTCCACTATACTGGCTAGTTAATGAAAGAACTAGAAGCAACATATATTTTTTGACACCTGGTCCAGGACACTTTCTTATAAAGAGAGTTTTGGGTTCTTTTTTAAGTTTTAGTTACAAAGTACCAAGACAATGATGTACTGAAGTTTATTGAACTGATGGTAAATGACTTCTTTTGTTTTACTATTTTTCTGGTCAAGATAGAGAAATAGAAAATGTCAAGACTTGATAGACTAGTTTATATATATATATATATATTCTCTTCTTAGAGAAGACCAGAATCTCAATTCATCTCTAAGATGGTTTTTATTGCCTCTCCTATGAAAAAGAATAAATACAATGATCAAATTTCAGTACTTTCAAAATGTGCTCATTGGCCCAGTTTCCTAACTTCCTCTGTGTCTGCCAAGACAAGCACCTGTGTGAAAGAGACTTATGTCAAACTTAGACAAAGCAGAGGAAGTGCCTATAAGAAGATGGAAATAATCAGAATATGTTACAAAGAAAATTTGACCTTCCCGAGTCTCTGAAGCCTAGAAGTCATCTCAGATCTGCATCTTCTGCCTGAAGCTAGAGGCTCGACCCTTCCTGTACTGTTTGTACATCTGCAAGATGATATATGCATTTATGGCTTTCAAGGTGACATACTGTAAAATCTTCTATTTACCTTTAAACCGGATCACTATGTAGTGGGTCCCTAGAAAATCTTTGGCATTCTTGCTAAATAGAAAACACAGGGCATGGCCTGGTGTTGTAGTGCTTAAGCTCACATGCTCTGCTTTGGCAGCCCAGGGTTCACTAGTTCAGATCCTGGGAGCAGACTTATGCACCGCTTATCAAGCCATGCTGTGTCAGGTGTCCCATATATAAAGCAGAGGAAGATGGGCACGGATGTTAGCTCAGGGCCAATCTTCCTAAAAAAAAAAAAAAGAAAGAAAGACAAAAAAGAGAATGCAAAATCTCAACAGACAACAATGGGTGGCAGCACTTTATACTGTCTTCCTAAGTAATTACAAAGAATTCATGTTCGAATGAAACCAATGCTCTGCCTTTCTCAGATTTGTCGGTTAGTATATCCATCATTATTAGAGAGTAGAATGATGCAATATAAAAGGAAATTTCCAGCTGTGCTTCTAAATGGTTGGGTGTGTAATAGGGAAATCCAGACCACAATAAACTCCCAGTATTGAACTAGTAATTGTTCAGAACTGAATAAATATACAGGAGTTTAAATAGTTGTATGTAGCACAATTTCCCCGACCATTCCCATTGTTTCCCCGTTGCAATAAACATGGGGGTTTCTTTTCCCATGCAGGAGCCATTAGAAAGGTGGTATCCAGTAGTAAACAATAGACCACTGACTGTCCAGATCACAGTATTTCACATGACCCCGTACACAAGCTAACAGCAGTGTCCTGCCAAAGTCTAGCCCATGGGGAATAGGCCTCTGAGATTGTTTAAAAGTGGCAGGCTGTGAGAGAGAAGGCTGTTTCCTTTCTTGGAGCCCAGTTTAGCTGGAAAAGGAGGATAGGCAGAATGTGAGTTTCCTGTAGCTTCATGCATTGTATAATTTTATTAGACATAAGCAAACTTGCTCTGAATGACTTATATTAGCCAACTGAGATATTTCCTTTTATGTAAAATGTGACCTTCAAACTATATACAGCATATCATCCAATAAGAACATGAAATAGCTCCCAACCATGCCCCTTCACAGCCAGTGCAATCATCAGATCCCAGAACGGAGATCACTATTTTAAGCTTCACAAGGCACACATTGAGTCTGACAAAATTGCTAAGATGTCAACAAACATTTGTGGAACACTATTGTGGGCCACGTAACCATGCAAGCCCTGGAGCTAAGAAGCCAGGTGACACCCTGTCTCTATCCCCAAGGAGTTTACAAGCCAGAGGAGAGGACAGAGCTGTGGACAGGCAAATACTAACAATAACCTGTGGTGTTCTGATGGCTGAAGAAAAGCTGGGAGATAAACCAGCGACTGCTGTATGAACTCGGGAAGTTCTCATGATTCTGGAGATGTTATCACTTACTTATAATCTAAATGGACCCTAACTCTACAACCTCTCCCATAAACTGATCATGAGAAGCTGAAAAATCATATATTGTACTCCTCTCAGCACCACAAGTTGGTGTGCACCATAATTTACATGTATTTATTGATAAATACAGAGAGAGAGAGAAATTCTTCTTCCAGACCCATGAGGGGATGACAACACACAGTAAAACTGAGAAACAGGGAGAAAATTAGTAACACAATTCCCTATTTTTTGCCTTATTTGGAGCTCTTTACCCATTTATTTTAAGCCCTATACCCACTTATTCTCCCTCACCTCTCACCAAAAAACGTTTTTATCAGGAAACATCAAGCAAAGAAATGCCACTGACCTGACACAGTGTCTTCAGGCTCTTCTTCCAGTAATCTCCCTTTAAAGCATAAATTGTGTGTCCTCCTTAACAGCGCGTAATAATGGGTGACAAAGCTGGTTTCCTGTTATCTCCAATGAGAACAAGTTCCTGGGTTTAGGAAAAAAAGAAGAAGTTGTACTTTTTTTTAAGTGTGGTGTTTAAAGGTTATACCGAAGAGATTTTGGAACTCAAGTATTCCAGGAAGCCAAGGGTTTCTGCATTTACAGAAATCACAGGAGAAAACTAGCTCCTAGATAACGCAAGGCTTCTAGCAGGGGATGCAGCTTCTTCTCTTGAACGGATTCCTCTTGATGATGAGATGTTCGTTGGAGCGATCACATCGGAGACATCCAGGATTGCTCAGGAGGGACCTTTCACTCTCTGTTGAGATTTTTTTAAGCAACTGAAATTTCTGCTATAGGTTTTCCTCTTCTGTTCAGCTCTCAATGAGCTCCACGATGCTTCCAGTAAGACTTGCTAAGCTTTGTATGTGGTACCACATAGCCAGATTTACATCTAACCGTAGAAGAACCACAGCCAGCTCCAGATTGGCCTCTGTTGTCACCTTGTTTCTTAGGACAAGGTAGTCTTTTAAATTTAACACTGCAACCATGTTAAACTGTTCAAAAACTCTTCCACATTATATTAATAGCTAGCCATGGTTGTTTAGCAGCAGAAGGAATGTTCTGTTTACCCTGTGACCTTTCTAGAGACAGCATGATGCAAGGACAAGACCAGTGTTTCAGGAGTCAAACAGATGAAAATTTGAATCCCATCTCCGTAATTTTCTGCTGTGATCTGGCGTAATTCTGCGAAAGCAGGTATTATGATACCTATGGTACTGACCAAACGGAGCCCAAAGAAGTTAAATAGTTTTGCTCTAGGACACACAATGAGTAAACGGCCCAGAGAGAATTCAAATGCAGACACCATTTTACCATATTTCCTTCAAAACTGGGTCTTCACATCCCTGGGGCTTGAATGCTTCACTTGTTCAGATTAATATCTCTTATAAACCTACGTGTACCTCTTCACTGTTGGCCACCTTAGTAACTAAGTAGTTCTACATCTTGAAGCTTCTCTGACCACAAAAGAGAAAGAAAGCATCCTAAGTGCACTGGAAAAGAAATTTTCAGGTTCAGTTCCACACAGACTGCTGCTTTCTATTAGTAATGTGAGTGAGATTAGATTTTTAAACCCAGCTGTAGTTACTGTGGTTAAATCTGATGTGGCGATTAGGTCTATTTGGAAAATTTTAAAACACATGCCTTTAGACTCCCTGCAGATAGAGAGGAAGGAGCCTTAGAAGAATTTTCTTCTAGACGTCTCTGGAGATCTCAGGAGTCATTAACAAGAATAGGCCTTTTAGATTGGAATCTACTGTCAACTTCCTGAGATAAAACCAGATGAACTGCCTGAAGACTAGACAGTTCTTCCAACCAGAGGCTCATGCATAATAGGAGATGGGCTGGAGGGCAAAATGCAGTTTATATGTTTGGCAAGACCCATCTTTCTTGACACCTTGCCTTATCCCAGGTGGACGGAACTAGAAGAAGGATTCAAGAGCAGGGTTGAGGGGATATATATCTACACGCAAAAATTTGAGTTTGCTTTGACCTGTACTTTATTTGTATTTATTTGTATTTGTATGAATGTGGATAGAGATTGGGGAAGGGGAGTGAGAGATTAAGATAATTGGAGAAGGGGTAGAATTATTATAACTTGATAAATATTCCAAAACCAAGACAACTGCTCCTTGGAATTGTAGTGGAGGGAACAAGTAGGAGGAAAGATAGATTTAGTGATAATGAATGTCCTGGAGGAAACAAGTTTCACATTTTTGGATCTGGAGAGCTGAGTGGTTTAGGATGTTTATAATTGGAGAAATTCACATCCTTGATTAATAAATCTTGCCTTGCAGAGCCACAGATGGAAATTTCTTCTATACTCTCTACCTTGACTAGTACAGCTTTACAATTTATTGTCTGAAACTTGGGGGCCAAATATGTTTCAGAATGCAGAATTTCTCAGATTTGAAAGGTAATCCGAATAGTGTCTGGGATAATATTCCATAACTGAATATATTAACATTTGCACTGAATGGGATGTATAAATAGTTTCCTATCAGTTCAGATCAGATTTTGCTGCCAAATGAATTCAGATTGGGTCAGGTCAGATTTTGCCACCAGATGAGCTATGAAGAACTTCCAGTTTCCAGAGCTTTTCAGATTTTGGAAATAGAGCTATGGGATTGTGAACTTGTACAAATGGAAACTTCTTCTTGACCGTTCTACTAAATAGAAACATCAGTTGATTTACAAGAAGAAGGGGAGCTTTGATTTGGGGAATGTGCTTAGAAATATTAAGCAGGCAACAATAACGATGCAGTTAACATTTCTTGTGCAATTTTTATGTGCCAGGCATTACTGTAAGAGCTTAACATGAATTAACTCACGTAAATCTCTTACAATTCTATGAGGTACTGTGTTGATGTATTGATAGGTCTATTTACAAATGAAGAGACTGAAGCACAGAAAGTTTAAGTAACTCTGCCAAACTCACACAGCAAGTGATTGGAGTTTAAACACAGATTGCTCCCTTCCCTGAATATTAATACTATAGTTTTATGTTCTACACAAAGAAAACAGTTCTTATATATCATTCTACACACATTCCTCTTAACTATAGGAAACTAAGGGGTATATTTTACATTTAAAGTCCTATAATACCTCTCAAGAAGCTTGCTTTCATGTGGAACGTCTTTTGTAGAAGAGAACATCTGCAATTCTTTATCTTAAACCTGAGCCGATTAACAGATTATTGACGCAAACAAGCTTATTATGAATAATAGAAGAATCAAGCATTTAGATTATTCCTTGAGGATAGACGCTGGTTTCTAGTCACTGTTTTATCTCCAAGGCCTAATTTTGAGGCTAGTGTATGATTATTTTCCAAAGCGTCCTCTGTGTATAACAGGCGCTTTGTAGAGTGAAAGAAGAAACCCAAATCTCCAAAACCCCTCAAAATAAATGAGTCCCATTCAGAAATGCTAACTTATATTATTCTACTTATTTACATTTTTCTCTTAGTTGATGTTAGTCCAGAAGAATTTTTATGAAATCAAATTTTATGTTGATTTGTTTTTACATAAAAGTATAGCATCGATGGAGGGGAGGTTAAGTTTGCTTTTAGCCAAATGTTATTGTTTTAGCTGGTCTCTGCTGACTCCTGGCCATGCTTATGTAAATGTGTATTTATAATGTATATATGCACGCGGAACGTGTGACACATTCTGATAGGATCAGGCCTTATTCAAACAGCACTTGGAAAATGATGCTGCTTATCAGGTTTTACCACTCCAGATTCTTGGTTGCTGGAATCAGGTGCTTCCACTTGGTTCCCATGCTTATCTCTAACAATATCTGAAGGGTTCTTTGACTCAGAACTTTGTAAAGATGAAAGGATTGGGAAGGCCTGAAACCATACTATGAGACATACTATCAACAGTTTTCTAAATTTACCTTGAGCAAACCATGTAGTTCCTGTATTAATTGCTAATCCTATTCCTTAAGGAATTTGTGGATAAAAAACCAACTCCTTCCTGGTCCTGTCCATATTTTGCATCGTTGCCACGGTTCTGCAAAATTCACTGTTCTCCCCTATGGTTTGCACTGTCCCAGTTTCAGGCTGTATATGGCAGAGTCACTCTCTTGTATTAGGGCTTTTCAATCAATTGAGAATTCTCAGTCTCTTCATCGGCAGTTGTTCAGAGTTCTCCCTCAAAGCACAAAGTCTTTCTCTCTGAAGTTCTGTAGCAGATCTTACCTTGATACTGCACAGGACAGTGCTGGGACCTTAGAGAGGCACTATTTTTCAAACCATCCTCTGCAAAATTGCCCAAGGACTATTCATTCCTCTAGCTTTTTCCTCTACTATGCTGCCTCACTAGATCTCACTCTCCCTCCCTCTTTCTTTCTCTCTCTCTCTCACTCTCCCTATCCCTCTGTACTTTTATCTGTTTTGTACTGCAGGGGCAGCATGGGCCATTTTGACAGAGAGTGGCACTTTCAGGTAGGGTAATTCCAGATAAAGGATTCCCCATTGAATAGTAGCCACTTACCCTCTATTACTTCCTGTGTCACATTGTCTCTGGACACCTCTTTGGCTTTTCTTAGATTACACAGACATATGTTGACACATGGAGAAATATATACACCTACACTCCTATGCCATCCTTGCAGAGAGATGATAATTTGAAGATTTAAGTTGTCCTACTGGTTTTTCAAATATTTATTATACTAGTTATTAATATAGAATCAACTTTAAGAATCTTTTTTTTCAATTTTAATTGAAATTCTTACTTGGCAACATTCTTATTTTCCCCATTTGGGAGACTCATGCTCATATGCAAATATGTAACTTTGTGGTTTATCATCAATAGGACTCATAATCTCCAGGAAGCTGAAAAAGCTAAAGACATAGTAACCAAGTTGTTTTTGCTTACCTTTGGTCTTTTGGGCTGTTTTTCCAAGAAAAGACTGAGAAGTAGTTTTGGGGTCATAGTGACACTAGAGGGATACTAAATAAGCTATTTACTCCTTTCCATCCATCTATTGAAGACAGAGTCACAATCACCATCATTGCCTTCAAATTAACTCAACGAGAATCTGGTGCTCATCATGTACCCACTAGTGGACAATGTGGATGTAGTATGGGAGATTATACTAGACATAAGAAGCTTAAATGCCAACATTTAAACTAAAAACACGTTATTTTAAGTATCAAAATAGTTTAGAATATATGCCCTGAAGCCCAAAGTCCCTAATACAATTACAGAATTCTAGAATCAGAAAAATTTTTCATTGATTATATAAATTAACATTTTTTGTTTACTAAATGAAGAGGCTGGCACACAGAGGGGCTGATTTGTCCAAGATTTTAGGAAATTATTGTAGTGGCCATTTACGTGAGTATAGGCCCTGAACCCTCTCCTTGCATCTTTTGGGCTCTGCCCTTTCTTTCCATACTGAATTATATAATTCACTTGCTGGCTCTTAGACACTATTAATTTGTCAAAGAGTGTATTTTAGAGTGTATAAATATACATTTTAAAAATTTTGCGATGAATATAGTAGGCATTTTAGAAATGTTGACATTCTTGGCATTAAACATCATTGTGCACTAAAAAGTATATGCTACTAAAAATATTTCTTCTTATGTATTTAGATTTAAAAATTCTCTTCAAATTATAAACAAACATCAAAGCTAAATTTGAACCTAAACTAATTGAATTTTGTTTGAGTTCTTTGGCCAAAAAATAATTCAATTTCCCCAATATCAAAATGTCACAATGAATAACTTCTTAATATTTTTCAAAACCAATAAGTTGCATCTAAAACAACCGGCATCTTATGCTGCTAGAATTTTGATACTGATGTGGCTTTCACTAGATGTTTCCTATAAATTTGATTTTTGCTGATTTGCTTTACTTTATGCTATCTTCCAGACAATAATTGTTCAATTTACTGAAACTCTTTCTAGGAAAATGGCTACTAAAATATGAACTTTATAATAATTGAGAGAGGTCTTTCTTTATTCATCATTCATTCATTCATCCATTCACTTGTCTTTCTGACCTCCTTTCACTTCTGTCAGAAAATTACTGTCATAAATTGCGTTACTTTAAATACATTACAATGTTATAAGCTTAACATCAATTGCACAGCCCATCCATTGGTTCAGAGATGAGCTTGTAATCTAATATGAGCCAATGGAATGTGAGGGATACTTGTTGAAACTTATGGGAGAGAAAAGCCTCCTATTTTTCTGTAATAGATAAAGGTAAAGACCCTCTTTGACACTAGATAGAAAGAAGGAGGGTTATCCTTGACAGACAGTGGCAGTCATCTGTCTACCAAAATAGTACCAGGCTAGGAAGAAGCTGACATTGTAAAGACAGAAAAGAGAGACCAAAAGATCTTCGGCTACATTATTGTGACTACTAGTTCAAGTCTTGCCCGAAACTAGCCTTATTTCAATACATTCTCTTTATTACTTAAGCCAGTTAGAGTTGGGGTTTTGGGTTTTTTGCACCCACAATAGTACTGAACGATACACTATTATTGCCATTATGTATAAAAACAGTTTTGTTTGTTCACTATGGCAGACTCTATTAGTCACCTACACAAAAGACTCCATTCTTCTTCCTTCTTAACAAAGCCCCAATTTTATTCATAATTTAGGCAATGTATTTCAAGGGTCCTCCTCATCCACACCAGAATGCTCCTGTTTATTAGTCTTAACCAATAATGATGATTCTACTTTCTTGTCAAGGGCTGCTTTGGGAATATGATATAACCACAGACAAAAAATGTATACGGTAAATTGTGCTGCAAGAATCATGGAAGTTTTCCTAACCCTTAAAAAGGTGAGACAAGACAAGACTCTCCTTTGTCTTTCAACGTTTAGACAATGCCCTGCAAAGGATATAGCCACTTTACAAATAGGAGGGAAAGACCACAGAAACTAAGAGAAGCCAACCTGGCTTCCTTGAGCCACAGAATGAGCTAACCCTGGAATTCCCCAGACTTCACCTTATGTGCGGTAACAAATTCCCCATTGTCTACGTTGCTGATAGTCATGTGTACTGTTATCTGGAGCTGAAATCACCCTGACTGATATATTCACAGATGGTATTGATTCTTTGAGGCTAATTCCAACTAAAAATTGGAATTACCTCTCTTGATTGATTGAACTCCATCTGAGTCTTAAAAAATAAAGATACTTTTACAATTTTAGGCACTCTTTCTCATTTGAAGGTTCAATCTAAGTGGTTTAAAGAATAGAAGTGACCAATTAGTACATAATACAGATTAAATTTAAATAATTCCTATATCTTCAACCAGAGACAAAATGAGAACTTGGACTTCTGAAAATTAATATGTTCTAAGCCTTTGTTTATCCAGGTGGTTAGAACCAGAAGACACAGAGAGGGCCATCCTGGAAAATAGCCAGAACAAATGGCCACAAGACTTAATGGTCATTCTTTTGCCAATTCCTAAGATTCCTATTATCTTAGCATTTTCCAGATCAGAAGTTAATAATAGATGGAAACAAAAAAGAATGAGACACCTGGTATGTTTTATTCTTTTAAAGCCAGGAATATTCCATAAATACTTGAGAAGTACTCAGAATATGACACCCAGGGATATGTTGTGACCTCAGATCAGGAGAATATGCCAGTGGGACAAGGCTCACATGTACTTATATGAAATACCTGATGGTAGAGATAGGGGAGAAGGAGGGGGGGTGGTGATGAGGTTGAAAAATGGCCTGCATATTCCAAGTCTGCTTCTACGCAAGGATTCCGTTGGTATCAGTCATAAAAATAGAAACAAGATATAAACATTTACTTTGCATGATTGCTAAACAAGTTCTTCGTAAAATGACATAAAGTAAGTGCTCTGTTAGTGTTCATTTCTTTCCCCACTTCCTTTTTCTTCCTCTCTTTTCCTTCTGTCTTACAAGTATGGAGGAAGGAGCTATGGAAAAAGGAAAAAAGTGAAATCATAATTATGGAAGTATTTTGACATGTCTAAAAATTATAAATATTATTTTCTAATATTTATGTACAATACATTCAAAATATATACAACAAAACTTCCCCGTATCAGAATGGAAGCATTTTGTGAGTATTTCACCAGTTTCCTTGACAGCTTTTTGCGCTTCTCTAAAGTGCCTTGGATTTAAGCCCAACCTAAAAATAACCCCTTCACCATTAGCTTTGATAATGTTCTCAAGGTATGTAATTTACATGATAAAGTAGGTAACTAATGGGAAAAACATCTATCAAAATTAACACATGTACCAAATATCAGAAGATTTCCTAAATAAGGAAAAGCTTGTTTGAGTTCCCTCTTGGGGAATTTCTCCATTACTTTTGACTGTAATGAAATTATATCTTGAAATTTCAAAAAATAAAATCAAGCTGTTAAAATTGGAACAGCATCCACTGGGAGGAAGAATTGAAAGAACCATGTTTCACAAGCTGTCCTTAAGAACAGGGCATTTTTATGCTGCCAATTTAACTTAGCAGAGACATTCCTGGCCTTCACCCATCCCTGGGGCGATTTCTTCCTGTTGTCTTATTACTGTAAAATTTAAACTAACAGCAAGTTTCATGAATAGAAGTGAAAGAAAGAGTTAATAAAAATGAAGTTAGATGTAATTATGTAGAAGAGCAGAATTTGCCACCTTAAGACGTATCTCTTAGGTGTGAGGATTATTTTGGGCTTGTTACCTTTAAGGAACTGCAGACAGGGGAGAAGCTCTGAAAACAAAGCAGAAGTTACCTTTTGTAAGAGACATTTACATTTGTAAGGGAAATCTTCATTTGTAAAGGTGTCCCCCACTCAGTACCAAGAAGAGGGGGAGGTGACCTTATCTCTAGAAACTTACCAATGCAGAAGGCAAGGACTTAAATCTGCATGAAAACTTTACTGTTATTTACTGTGCTTTCTCTGGTAATCTCCCATAACTGACTCCTCCCGCCCCCAACATCCTCCTTTATCTTTAGCTGAAGATGTTATTTAAGGTGACAACCTCAGCCATTCTGGCAAGTTGTTCAGTTTTCCTGGGTCTCTCCCATGTATATGTGTCATAAAGCTTTGTTTGATTTTCTCCTGTTATTCTGTCTCATGTCAATTTATTTCGTAGACCAGCCAGAAGGACCTAGAGTGTAGAGGAATTGTCCTTACTTATATAGGAGGTAAGATTGATAAGCAGTGTTTGTTTCTGTGAGCTATTCCTCTCAAGTGTGCAAGGGCCCTCCCACTTTCATATTTTCCTACCCACTTCAACTCTGCTATTGCTTCTCATGCACTCAAACCACTTTTATGTCCTTCCCTAAAAACTACTTTTCTCTTGTTCTCTTCTAAACTGAACCCTGTAGATTCCAAAAATAAATGTCTAAGTGCTCAGGTGTACCACTGTAAAGCCCATTTGTATCATCTGATAAGTGGTCCCTACCAGCTTGTTAGCTTTTTATGGCCATCTATTACATTTCCGTAAAGTGACTAAAGCTGAGGAAGAAATAATGGAGTTTAGAAAAGTCCTTAATAAAATAGTACCCTGTAGAGATTAAGAACATAATTTTTTAATGAGAATTACAAGGGCACAGAGGTGAAGGATGCTGTAGGAGTGTATTGCTTGACCTAGTGGGTATGGAGACAATTAGGCAAAATTAAGAGTTTGAATCAATAGGACTTTGTGATAAGCTGGATGGATGATCAAAGGAGGAATCTGAAGTAACTCTCAGATTTCTGACTTTAGCAAATAGATGCATGGTGATGCTATTTTACTCAGCTGGTGAACACTGGAAGGATACCAATTTTGGAGGTTATACAATGAGTTCAGTTTTGCACATAGTGTATCTGAGATGCTTATGAGATCTATCAATGGAGGGATCAGGGTCCAGAGCTCAGGTCTGACGTAGAGTTGTAAATGTGGGCATCATTCACACAAATAGATTGCAACCAAGGCCAGAGGAACGAATGAAAATACCCATAGAGAGAAAGAAGGAAGTTTAAAACCAGGAATGTAAGGATCTCCATGCAGTAATTGACCTGAGGAAGAGCCCACAAAATGAGACCAAAGAAGTAGCCAGAAAGTTTGGCGGAAAAGAGAGTGTCATATTGCAGAAGTCAAAGGAAGGGTGTTTTAATGGGGCCTGTCAACAGTGGCAAATGTTGAGGTCATTCAAGATGATCACTGAAGCCAGTCCATTGGATTTAGTGACACCAGAAACCTCAGCGAGGCCAAGTTAGGACTGTAATTGAAAATAAAAGCTAGAGTGCAGTGGGCTAACACAAGAAAAGTAGGAGGAAAGAGAATCAGAGTATAGATGACTCTTCCAAGAGACTTGACTGTAAAGGTTAGAAGAGTGGTAGAGCAGGAGCTGAAACAGGCATTAAGTAGTGAAAGTGTTTTATTTCCTTTTTAAGATGGAGCAGTTGAGTGTGTTTAAATACTAATGGCTTGGAGCCAGCAGAAAAGTTAACATTTATAAGGAAGAGGGAATAACAATGACAAAAAATTCCAGAGGATGCAGGAGGGTCTGGATCTAGTCCTCTCTGGATATTGGAAACCCTCAGTTGCCCTTAAATTGAAATTCAAGTCCATTGGTGACACTGCACCCAAATGTCCTATAATGGATAGATTTTTCTCGTTATTGTACTCTGACATTCCTTAGTTTTCCCTTCTGTAATTGTTTCCAATTACTGTTGTAATAAATTACCACAAGTTTAGTGGCTTATAACAATACAAATTTATTATCGTATAGTTCTGGAGATTGGAAGTCCAAAACAGGTGTCACTGGGCTGAAATCCAGATGTTAACAGGGCTGTGTTCCTTGCAGCAGACCTAGAGGAGAATCCATTTCTTTGCTTTTTCCAACTTCTATAGGTCACTTGCATTCTTTGGCTTCTTCAAAGCCAACAGTGTAGCATCTTCAGAAATTTCTCTCTGACACTGACCTCCAATTCCCTTTTATGAGGACCCTTGTGATTACATTTGGCCCTCTCAGAAAATGTAGGATAATTTTCCCATCTCAAGATCCTTAATTTAATCCTAACTGCAAAGCTCCTTTTGTCATAACATATTCACAGGTTTTGGGGACATTTTTGGGGGGATCCTATTGTCAGAGAGACTTAATAGCAGTGTCAAGTCTGCAAAATGACTTGTACCCCCTCTCCACAAACTTTATTCCTCCGCATAGATTCAACACGCAAAATGCTAATCAACGAAAAAGATAATCCTTTATCCCGTCTTTCCACACACACACAAAAAAACAACTAAATTTCATTATCATTATCAAAGAATAACTCTGCCAATACTATTATTACTGTGGCATCATTTTATCTCTCAATGCCATACAACACTAGAAACTGTAACACCTTTTGAAAATTAATGCAGATAAACTAAATTGGTGTTCCTTATTTCATAAGGACTTACCCTCATATAAGCCCTGGGCATCAGGAAGAAAAACAGGGAGAAGACTCACTGTGAGGCACTCTAGTGCAACATGCAGTCCAAAGGATGTACAATCATCCTGACTTGTATTCCTCCAACTGACTTTGAATCCATACTGATTCCATTTCAGACAAGCATAGAAACAGTCCTTCATCTATTGTCTCTTTTTTTTTTCTTTCTTTCTCATAATCTTCTAGGTCTCTCCCTCTCTTGAATTTCCTGTTCTACCAGGATCCATTTTTACCCTTTGGCCCCTGGCCAGGCTGTCAGCCATTGCGTTCATCCATTATTCTCTTCAAAGCAGCCAGACTTATAGGAGGGGACTTCAGGTCCTGCTCGTAGGAAGAGGTAAGAGAGGTTCCAAAAACCCTTCCTGCTGCTTAGATTGACCTCCTCTTGGCATAACTCAGGTGCATGGTTATGCAAACACTGTTTGTGTCATTTTTCAACCTCGTCTAAGAATTCATTCTGCAGAACAATCCGATGTGATCTGAGACCCTGAAGTAGGTGGGAAGGAACCCTGCCCCAGAAAGAGAGCTATGGGGTAAGTTAACCTACGCTGTCCCACCCTTGCCTAGTAAAACACCGCCCTACCCGTGTACATAGAAGGTGGAAAACAGCACCGCACTCTGCTCACCCAGCAATGTCTGGCCACTGGGAGTTTCCCCACCTCCCGCCATGTGCCAGCCTATATTCATTTTGTGGCACCATCTTTGTGATGTCCTCACTTGCTTTTCCACACAAACAGCCCTTCCCTCCCTCCTGAGCTACTGCCAAGGTATTTACACATCTTTCTGTGATAATGTTCTTATCAATTTTCTTGCACATATCAGCTGACTCCAGCAAGCTCCAAGAAGAAACTTCTGGATTCAGATCTGCAGAAGGGGATTCACTTGTGCCCTGCGTGGTGGTGGTAGCTATTAAACTCTTACGGAAGCTGGAGAGTCACTATGCATCCACCCCAAAGCACGCTCTCTCTCTCTTCCCCTTCCTCTGGTTCCTTCCCTCTCCCACCCCCTCCTCATGGGATGGAAGAGAGACTCCTATTCAGACTCGCCTATGAGGAAATAGATCCATCCATTCATTTGGAAGCAGAAACAGAAGCAAAAGCAAAAACAAACCTCTAAACAGTCATCATTGTCTCTGGATATTCTGGAGATAATTCAGCCAAGTTAGAACTGGCAAGATGCTGCTGAGATTTAAGCTAATTAGAGGAGGAGCGGGAGCCTTGAGGACCGTGGATGCATGCAGTAAGCTAATAATGTTTACAGGCAGAGCCACGTCAGATAACAAGGGAGAGGCATACAGAGTATATTAGATGTGATCTCTCTTCCCCCACTGTGTGTATTGCTGCCTGGTCAAGAAGAGGCTTGCCTGGGAGATTTCTGGCCTACCTTTTAGGATTTAGCCAAAAGCTTAATTCACTATTCTAGCTGAGCAGAAATTCAATTGCAAAAACCTGGCTGATCATCAGAATTACCTGGAGAGCTTTGTAGAAATATAGATTCCCAACACCCTCCTAGCTTCACTCAAGCGGAATTTCAGCAATGAGGCCTGGATCCTCTGTATTGATGAAGCTTCCCGGGCACCAGCTTGGAGAACCATTTTTATAGCTCCTGAGAATCTCTAAGTCACAGCTCTGGAAGAGACCTGTTCTAATGTTTCTGTTTTTCTACTTAAAAAAGAAAACCGTGAAACTCAGAGATGTTAGGTGCAATGTTGTACAATCCCAACAGTTTATTATCTGGGGAAAAGATGCAGTAGTGAAAAGCTTCGTGTAAAGAAAATATGTGTCTTGGGAGGAAATCTAGGAACTATCCTAATGATACACCAACTGAAAGCCTTGAACTGGCCATTGCTACGGTGATTTTGTATCATATATGCACTTAACTTTCTTTCATTTATTCACTTAACAGGTGACTTAACAAATGGGCCACGCAGTGCTTTAGGCCAGAGGATACAGTAGTAAACAAAACCATCGAAAGCTCCGTCTTCATGGACCTTTCATTCTAGTGTAGGGGGAAAGAGTACCAACACGAGAAAAATAAAATAGAGCAGTCAGGTAGAGCATATCAGTAAACCAAAGCAGGGAACAGGGATTTGATGAGTTCAGCAGTGGGGGCCGGGTTGAAACTGTAGGCAGGATGGTCAGGGAAGGGGCCATTGTGTGAAAGTGACTTTGGAGAGGAAAGACCTGAAAGAATTGGGGGAGCTAACCATGTATGCATCAGGGGTACAATTTTTCAGGCAGAGGAAACAGCAAATGCAAAGGCCCTGGGGTAGGAATATGCCTGGTCTTTTAGGAATGAGGATAGTGGGAATATAGCAGAGTGAATGAGGAGAGAAAGAATAGATGTGTCAGCAAGGTAAAGGGGGGCCAGATCACGTAGGATCTTGCATTGTAGCACTTGGTTTTTAGTGTTCATGAGACGAAAAATCATTGGTGGATTCTGAACAAAAGAGTGTCAAGACCAAACTTATTTTTTAATGGGACCTCTCTGTGCAGAGTTGAAACCAGATTGAAAGGGCAGCAGAAGCATGGTGGCCAGATATAAAGCAATTGCAGTACTTCGACTGCATGCGCTGGGCACGAGAATTAGCCATTTCAATAAATACTAAACATAGGCTCACAGTGTTTTATGCCTCGGAGTGAACACAGGACGGAGGCTAGGAACCTGCAGTTCCCTTGATCTGCTTATCTCCCACACATGGCTCGCGGTGAGAGCATCCCACCACGGCAGAGTGGTTAGAGATGAGTGCTTTTCATCCCACCTCGTCTCCAAACACTGAACAAGTTCCCGAAGCATCCACATCAGCCAGACCCCTCACGCTGGTTCTGAGGACAGGTGCAGGCACAGCATCTGCTTGAAGCCCAATGAACTTGAAGCAACAAGTGCTTCCTACACAGTCTCTCTTGCTCCTTGTTTTTTCTAGGTCTTTTTTTTGTTGTTGTATTTTCTATGGGCTCTCTGATCCCACTGCTCTCTGGAGTACTTTCCCCTGACATCAAGGCTGCAGCCTTTCCATTATGCTTTCAACTAAGTATCTTATTCCCACCAAAGCACTTATTAAATCAGACAGATATTTTTAAGCACTGGATATGGAACTGTTGGGCTATTGCTAGGTGAAAATATAAATTTGCTCCAGTCTGCTACTTCACCTCAAGTTTTCTGTCTAAGATATAATCTTATTATAAGACTGGTCATCATTATGATGTGGGAAGTTTTGTGATACATATCAAAAATTTCTAGCAAATATCACACTGCATTTTAATTCTTTTAATTGACCAAACATTTGTCAATTCAATCTGTTCTTATAATGCTGCTTGTTTTTTCCAAATCAACAAACACACGCCAACTTCAGATGTATTTTAAGCGTTCACAGCATTGGCGGAAAGAAATGGAAAACCCTTCGAAGTCGGTCATTTGGCACTCTAAAGATTGGTCTCTGTACAAATAAAAACATTGAAGGGGCAGATAGAGAAATCTTTGAGAAGTAAGACTAATCTGATTTTCAAGAGGTAAAATATTTGTGCTACAAGAATGCAAAAAATAAGTGAATCATTTATTTCAGAGAATTACTATTCTCAAATGTTCGTTGTAAAAGTCTAGAGGATAGAAAACTAGGAAGGTTTTTGTTGTCGTTTTGTTTTTTGTTCAAGTAGGGAGAGGGATATGTTTACAAGGATGTGCCAATTTTCAAGTCCAACTATGGCAATAGATGAAACCGGACTCCCTTGTGGTTACTGAGAAATATACACAGCTTTCAAAACCAGCTTGAAGGTGAGTCAGAGTGATGGGCATTCATGCAGAAGAGGAAGCTGACATAGTCTTTTAGGCCAAACGGTAATCCTGGGTGGCTTTGTTGGAATGAGGTATTTAATCACCTCACCGGTAAGAGTCTCATTGAGTAAATACTTGGAAACCTTGGTCATTAGCTTGAAAGGCAGAGAGAAAAGTAAATATTCCTGAGTGAGTATCCAGCGGAGGTGTTTGTTGAGGCAAAATCCTGAAGGTCCTTTAGGGTTTAACCCAGGGTTGCCTCTCCCTGCTCAACCGTGCAGCTGCAACTGTAGGAGCCAGCAGCGCGTCTGATTCATTCTCTATGTGCTGGCTCCCAACAACTAATGAATGAACGAATGAACGAAAAGATAACCATGGAGGATATTGAGACCTGGCTGGGGACAAGTGTGCTTCCCATTGTTAGAGATATTTGAATCAGAAACTAGGTCTGTGCTTCTCAGAATTTCTCTGTTTAGTAAACACTTTTGGGTGGTGGCATAAGTGAAGGGATCAAAAGAGAACACCCTTTTTAGAAAGAAGTACTTAGAAGATCTAAAAAAAGCCTCCCAGCCATTCACTGGACCACCCTTCAGCTCTGTATCACTGTTTACACAAAACTATTAACTTCCCGGATTCACGAGGCAATGTTTTCACGTGTTGTAGGTCTTTTGACCTAGTGTTACAACACATCTTTCTCTGATTAGCAACAAGTGTACCCAGCTCTCTTCCCAGTCTGTCTATCACAGCCTCCCACCTGTCAGATATCTCTATGAGAACATGTAGCTGCACTGATGGCAAATGCAAATTTTACTCATTGATTACAATTAGCAGCTGACCTAAGAAGACCTTGAGGGACCCCAACGTCTGAAAGCCACTTGCTTAGAAAATTACCAGTTAGGGATATTGCAGAAATAATTCCTGTACAGGTGAGACCAGATCACCCCAAAATGCATATTCCAACTCTAAGTCTCTAAGCTACTCCTTAAACTACAATTACCTCTGCTGTTATCTATTTAGTCATTTTTGACAGACATAACTCTCATCTGACACTTTGCTGAGAGCCTGAAGCTTTTGAGGGTATGAAGAATGAGAAGCTGGAAATGGCCAAAGGCAAATGTCACAATTTCTTCTGGGCCTTTCGTCTTTCAGGGCCCACATCGAAAACTGAGCACAGCCTGGCCCAGCTGCAGACAGAAGGCTCCTGTCGTCTGTCCTCTTTCTAAACCTGCACAACTATCCCCACGGCTTCTCCTGTCTCTTCTTTGTCATGACCCTGAAACTTCCTTCTCACTCCTGCTTCACACCTATTTTAAATGGAGGCTGAAAGAGAGGAAATCATGAAAAATGGCGTCTGCTTGTGAAAACCTCCGCACCAGTAGCAGTCGTGATGAGTTCATAGCCTGACTGTGGCTAGTCGGGTTTGTCCCCCTGTCTCTGACAGATAGAAGAATCCCTCTTATCTCTGGGTCTCCTAGAGCCTCTGGGTAAGGGGTTACACTGAGATTATCTGGTCAGATGACAGAATTCTCCATGCTTCAGGCAGTCGTGGCCTTGGCAAGACTGTCTGAGCCGCTAGTGAAAGCCTAGGAAAGACATAGGAAAAACCAGTGTTTGAGGTTTGGGAACATGGAGAGCAGTCAGGACCTTTGCGACACACATCCCTTCCAGATGAGGGAACCTGGACCAGGGGAGAGGATTGCAGGCCAGATCATACGAAGGTTAGTAGTGGAGTCTGCAAAACTCACTAGGGTAGCCTTGGGCTATTTCCAAGACAAATAGGATGTGAGATTCCTGGAGTCCCCCACTTTGTTGAAGAGCTTATATCACTTTTGTTATTTATAATGTGTTTAGAAACGGAACAAAAATATTTTTGTTATATACGTAAAAAGGTCATTTAATAGTAAAATACACTTGTATGAGATTTTTTTTTTTGGTGTACGTGCTTTTATCTTGTCTCTTTATCAGCATTTTCATTTAATATATGAAAACAATACAGTAGTAATCAAAGGCCTCATGCCATCTCTCCTTTTTTCAGCTTCTTGTAACTTCTCCATTCCTTTTCCAATGGTCTTCTCCCTGTGCTATGGACTGAATTGTGTCCCCTGCCCCCATTCATGTGTTGAAGCCCTAACCCCCAATGACATAGTATTTGGAGATGGTGCCTTTGAGAAGTAATTAGGTTTAGATGACATCATGCCAATGGGGCCCTCTTAATGAGATTAGTGCCCTTATAAGAAGAAACATCACAGAGCTTGTGGTGTCTCTCTCCATCATGTGAAGACACAGAAGGTGGCTATCTGCGAACCAGGAAGAGAGCTCTCACAGGAACCCAACCACGCTGGCTCCCTGATCTTGGACTTCCAGCCTCCAGAGCTGTGACAAAATAAATACCTGTTGTGTAAGCACCCAGTCTCTAGTACTTTGTTATGGCAGCCTGATCTGACAAAGACACCTGCGTCACTTTCTGTACCTACTACTCTCTTCTGAGAGGGCAGAGACAGAGGATGTGGACCTAGTGACTATAGTCGCCTATGTAATGTCACTCTGCTGCATTTTTGCCCTTCTCCCCAAATCCCCCCCAGTAGATAGTTGTATACTTTTAGTTGTGGGTCCTTCTAGTTGTGGCATGTGGGACGCCGCCTCAACATGGCCTGATGAGCAGTGCCATGTCCGCGCCCAGGATCCGAACTGGCGAAACTCTGGGCCTCCAAAGCAGAGCACACGAACTTAACCACTCGGCCACGGGCCCCTACCTATATTGTATTATTTTTTAAAAAACAATTCAAAAAACACTTTTCAACAGTTTGCCTTCTAGAATAGCACTAAACTCCTTTCTTCAATGTACAAATGGGTAAACAATAGCTTTTCCTGAAAGGAAAGGAAAAACTGGGGAAAGAAAAGATTGATGGAGGGGTCAAAGAGAAAGGAGAACATGACAGACAGACACGTACAAAGAGAGAGGCTCCTCATGCGCACCTCCACCCCTAAGCCTCACGGAAGCCCAGCCTTCCCCATTCTGCCCACCATTCCTATCCTTAGCCTCTTCCAACTGCCTAAGGCTGCCACTTCCTATCTTCTCTGTCCTCTCCTGTTAAAACTCACTTCAAACCACAAGAACCCCTTCTCCCGAGCCCAGATTTCCATGCCTCCACCTTCTGGGGTAACAAAAACATGATCTAGTGCTAAAGGTTGAGGGTCAGCAATCCTCCCTCCCAAATAACAGTTGTACACATTAACTAGAGCCATCTATAAGGAAGACATCTGCCTGCGTTTCGGAGAGTGCTCATCCAAAAGGAAACTCTAGCCTAGCACTATCCAGTAGAAATATAAGGAGAGCCACAAATGCAAGCCACAAGTGATATTTTTAAGTTTTCTAGTAGCCACGTTTTTAAAAAGTAAAAACAATTAATTTATTAATTTTTAAAATAGATCTTAACACAATATATCCAAAATATTATTTTAATGTGTAATCAATTTTTAAAATTTAATGAGCTATTTCACATTGTTTTCAAACTAAGTCTTCCAAATCAAATGTGTATTTTATACTTACAGCATATCCCGATTCAGACTAGCCACATTCAATTGCTTAATGGCCACATGTGGCTAGTGGCTATCATATTGGACAGTGCAGCTCTGGCCAGATAGAGGGAAAAGTGAGGCCCTGGCGTACGAGCAGATGAGGAAGTTCTCTCACCATATGGCCTCCCTCTCCTGAAAGCACAGGCGTGTTGCAGAGGCAACAAAATAAATTCTCCTTTGAGATTTGAGATTTTTTCACTGCTTTTTAAGAAAGGTACTCAAATCACCATCTCCTTAAATGTTATTGTTAGAATTTAAAATGTTGAGAACAAAAATTTTTCCATGGATTCTTGGAATGTAGTATGTTGCTAATAATAATTTCTACGAGCAGAGAACAGCCTGATCTCTCCTCTCACCACTTTCATGAAGCCAAAAGCATCCTGCCTGCCATACAACGCGGTGCTCAAGCTTTCACCCCGTGATCCCTCGGGAAAGTGATGACTGCAAATTCGTTTTGTTTGCTAAGAAATAGGTGATTCTCTGCCTGCGTGCACTACCACAGCAAAGCTGCCCTATCTTTAGCAGGTGTGTAGGTACACAATAGTAGCAGGCTTTTGTATCCTGGACAGACAGTTATGTTTCTCTCAGGTGCAGCTGCAGGGTTTGTCTTCACTGGGGATTAAGTAAATGCTGGACCTTCAGTTATAGCAATCAACTGTCGATACTAAGTGTCAGGTTCATTCATATGCTCTTGGCTCAATTATTCCTACAATGATACCCATGCCCTTGACATCCCTAACTTCTTATAGCTGAAGTCTGCCTTTTATATAACTCAGAGAAATTATTTTAATGGTGGAAATTTCAGGATGAGAGCAGTAAGGAGGGTGGTACTACTAAAGTCTAATAGGATGAGGTTTAATTCAGTAGCTAAAGTTTTTGATGATCCAGTGAGATTTATTTTGAAGAATTCCCTGCTGGCAGCCACTAATCTTTTATCTCTTTGTTGGAGCCTCTCTCTCCTTCCTTACTCAGGCCTGTATGCTTATCTGAGGGTTAGCTGATAGAAATTGACAAAGGATAAGCTCTTCTGTTCAGGAGGTATTCGTGATTCTATTAAGAAATGCTGAAAAGCCTTCAGACCTAAAAGAAATGAATCTCTATGGGAGATGTCAAGCTAACAGAGTTTTCCCTGGATCACCTTATACACCTCTGCCAACTCTAAAGCTGACTTGGGTCAAGAAACTAGTCTTTTCTCATTATCACTTCTCCCAGAAGGGACAATGACCTTTTCTTCCCCCTAGTGAAATTAAAATTCAAATTGAAGCATACTTCTGCTTGATTGTAGTTCTTGTGAAAGATTCTTAGGGAAAAGGATAACATGAAATTTGGGATGGCTGTTTTTGTAGATTGGATTTTCAAGGACTGCTCATTCCCGTTAATTGAAAGTTCGATGCATATAAAAAAGAGTTGGCAAAGACTGATTCTCCTCCCTTTCTGGAGGCTTCCAAGTTCTTTTTTCATGAGCACCCAGAATCTTTCCCCTCACTGGATCCAGATTCCATTCTCAGTATATCTAACCAGATGATGCAACATCTGTGTTCTCTTTTAAGGACGTGAGAAATGAAGCTTTTCCTCTTCTCTCTCTTTGTGTTCTGGGAAATCAAATTAAAGCTGCTCAGTCTTTCCTTTTCTTGTTTGCTTTAGAAGGCAACACACTGGAAGAGTCCTGTGGCAGTCTGCCTCCTGTGGAAGAAGGTGATCGAAAAATTAGCCTGATTATGGAGTTGTCAACACAGCTTTCCTTTCAGACTGAGAAGATCACTCAGCTGGAAGAAGTTTTAGAGGAAAAGGAAAGGAAGATTCAGCAGCTGGAAGCTCAGCAGGGACCCCATCCTTTCCAAAAGGTCGAGGACTCTCCAGAATGTTTACAAGAAACCTCAATTTTCTATAATAATAGCATCATTCCTGTGGTCTCTAATGAGGATATGTAAAGATTCTCAGTAAGAAAATAATAAAAGTTTATTGTGTCATCAAGGTAAAGTCCAGAACTCAAGTAGTCTCCTCACTGGCAAACTCAAGTTCAAGTTCATGGGTTTGAATATATCCTATAATGTTGATATTGGAAGGAAAAAGCAAAAGGAAGTGTTAAGAAACAAACACTGAGTGTTTCCCCTTTAGACATCAGTAGTCACGTAATCCACCCAGCTGTAGAATACTGTTTTTAGACATTCCTGGTTAACAGTGGAAGGAGGAAAAACACAAAACTAGACAGATGGTCAAAGAACTTAGCATTATCCTCTTACTAGAGGTTTATCACACTGCAGGGGGGTGGGGGGTGGCACCAATCCCATTTTAGTATGCAGCTCACTTGTGAACAGAATGCTGTCCTGGAGGGCAGGCTTCAAACTGGCGAATATGAAGGTACTCAAGAGCAGAATCATGGCCAGTAGAGTAAATAGCCATGAGGTCTGTCCTTTCGTATCTTCTAGAATGTATTTCTTTGTGGCATGTATTTTGTTAACATTTAGCAAGGGTAGAAATGAAATAAAACCAAAATAATCAAAAGAAATAAAGAATGGATAAATCAGAGCTGCAGTCCTTTGGGAAAAGTATCCGGAGACAGCATCTCCCTGGGAAAACACAAAACACGGACTTTTCCCTTAGGAGCAAGACTAACACCAAAGCAAAATATACTCTTCTGTTAATGACTGTACCAAGGAGCTATCGACAGCACAAAATAATATCAGGAAAAATGGAGGATGGGCAAAAGAAAGCTACCCAGGAACTAATAGAATAGAAGAATCATATCATATTCTTCTCCCATGCATCCCCCTCAAGTGAACTATTTCCTACCCAAAGGGCACAGGTGGGCATTAACTTTAAGGAAGACTTTGGTACTTAATTTTTACTGTCCTGAAACAGCATTACTCAGGCAAACAGCTCTAGCTCTCCCATGAGTCTGATTGTATTGTTACTTCTGCATTTAATTCAACGAATATTCATCAAAATTCTTCTGTCTACCAGGCACAGTAATAGATATGAGTTATATCATAGCAAACATGAGAATCACATCATCCAGGAGTTCATAGACACATAAGAGTCTCCTTACATGTAAGGGCGATTGTAATGAGAGATGGGAAATGGGTGAACATAGGCTAAACCTGTTTAGCACTGCTTCAGTAGAAGTTCTCAAATTTGCTAAGCATGTGTGATCAGTAAGAATGCACATTCCTGGTCTTGGGTGTACAGCCCGGGAATATGCATTTTCACAAACACATGTGGTATTCCTGAAGAACATATTCTAGACACTACATTTTAAGACTTATTGGTTTAGGGCTGGCTTCAAGTAGAGCTGTCACCCTTTTGTTCCCAAATTAAAAGACTATCCCTAGAAAGAATTGCTTCTTGCAAACCAGGGTGAAGAGTCTTCTACACTATGTAACTAGTGCATAATCGTATTATGGATGCTGACTATATACAAAACAAAATTTCTAAATCTGACTTTTTTTAAGGAAGTAATTGAGTTTTAGACTCACAATAGCTTTGTGATGTTGAGTCTAGAAGTTCATTACAAAAAAACATGGGGTCTACGAGTAGGTTCTGTTTTCATCCAAAGCTAGAATCTTGCCATACTTGTATATAACCTCAGCGTTTCACCTGAGATGTCTGCAGGTATGTACAGGTGCAGTCTGTTTTCAGAATGAAACCAACTTGCAACTGATCATGAATACACAGCTACCCCAGAAAGGGACTCAAAGTACTTTTCCATGGTTCCAAAAGAACCTTTTCCATGGAGTCGACTTCAGCCCCTGCAGAATCCACTTCAGAAATCCCTTCTCTCTAGTCCCTCCGTCTCATCTCCTCAAATACTACGATCCCCCTTTATTTTTCTGGACCCGACTAGGTCTCCGTGTTCCACTCTTGTAGTTCTGCCCATCACTTCTGACACCACAGTGAAGCCAAAAGTTAGCATGCCCTTACTGTGTGTTTCTGTGAGAAAGCTTTAAATCTTTCAGTTTGTTAAGAGTGGACTCTCTCCCAGACAAACTATCAGCTCTGCAATTTTTGATGTGTTACTATGATAATCAAGTCTCCATCTCCTTATTTTCCAAAGATTATCTTAATCCCATGGGATATTGAAGGTGAGATAGATGGAAAGCAGGAAAGGAGAGAAAAGAAAATCCTAGCACAACCCAGATGGGGGATGTTACCTTCTAGATCAATCTCCCCTGGCTAATGCCCTGACTAGCCCTCAGCATGAAAGCAGCTTTACAGTGGAGAGAAAACAACAGACAGAGCTGGAGCTGCTGTTGATAATTGATTGAGCCTGTCACCTCTTAACATCCCAGGACTAGCCACTGAAGAAGAAAGCATCAAGAGTCACATTACCCTAATAAACCATCTTTACAAGAAGATGATCTTGACTCTGGTCTAGGTTATCTCCAAATCAGAGGTGGGGAGGAGATTTGGCCTGAAGGTGAATAGACTAATCTCTGTTAGTGACACCTTAGTAACAAGAATTCTTTAAACATCCAGGTTTTATGGGCTGGGCGTTGAGGGGGTGGTGAGAAGAGGTGTTACTGGACTCTGAGGCATTTCTGAGTGGAAAGTTTCACATTCCCAGCTGAACATTTAGGCCATTGTGTGCCCCCCAAGTTCATTTCCATTTTCAGCCATTCCTCCAGAGAATTGAATAGAAAGCTTCAATTGGGCTAAACACCTGGTTCAGATAAACTGAAAACCAGATCACAGCCTACACTGTAAACCAAAGTCTCATTTCCTTAGGAGCAAGTTGGGTTGCTGAAGTACTCTACTGATCTTTAAAATAGCTGGTGTAAATATCTCAAGGCAATTAGCATGCTGATGACTCTGTTTCTTAATGAAAATTTAGCAAATCGCCAGGTAATAGATCTGGTTCAAAAATAACTGGAAATGCAGAAAATTAAAACATTTAACAAGTAGCACAAGCCATTTTCTATTATTCTATAAACATTTACAAAAATATATGCATAGTTTTAATTCTTCTTTCTCACCAGTTATTAACTTTTCTCAGAAAGTTTAATTGAACGGGTGATATGTCTAACCAATTTATATAAATGTTGGGCTTAACAATTTAGTTTCATTGTTATGTCTGTGTCAAGTTGAAATCATAGCAACATAATTGTTAAAGACTAGCAGGAAAGCAAGTCAATGGAGTAACCACCCAGAAATGGGAAGGGCATTCCTTAGGCTTCAATGAAGTTCAGCAAAAGCAGACATACTGTAATACTTTCCGCTTAAATGCATTTCTGGAAAAGAATAAAATGAATTGAGTTTTAATTATTTCCTACACTCCTCTCTGTTTATCCCAAAAACCGGTCATTTGCTTCTACATCACACTGAAGTAAAGACTTTTTGTGTTAAGGCAACAAACAGAGAAATATTGATGAATGTTGTAGGCCTAAGTCAAAATAATATTTATTTGGCAATTATCAAGTAGAGGATCTGCAGAGACAAAACGCTTCCAAAGGCAGAAGATATTTTTAAAGGACTTGGAAAATCAAACACTTGAGATTCATAAAGTCTGACTCTCATAATTTGAAAAAATTAGACAAAAACCAGGGGGAAAAAAGGAAAAAGTAAATTATAAAGAGTAAATCATTATTATAACTTTCCTCTGTTATTACATCAAAATCTTTTGTTAACATTTCCCAGACTCAAGAGACCTTTTTTGCTAATACAGGAGAATCAAGTTCAAGTGGGAAATAACTTTTTAAAAATAAAAATACTAGTGCACTGAGACAAAGTTCACAGCAAAAGACACAGTTCGCCATGAGATTTCCCATACGTGATGAAAGTAGGACTTTTATGGTAAAACAAAGCAAAACCAACAAGAGTTCTTATTCCCAGCTTCCCAGAGAAATTGAGCATCTGGCGTCAGATACTCAATACATTTCTAATAGCATAAACCTGTGGCAAGATGACATTTAATTGTTTGACCATTTCCATCTACAAGGTTTACATTTGTTTTTTGTTAACAAATAACCCTTAGTGATCAAGTTCAATAATACCCAATCCTTTGTTCTTGAGTGGGAAAAATTACATGACATATGGTCTAACAACTCTTGAATCCATTTTCCTAAATGTCACAAGTAAGTTTCACCAATTTATTACCCGAAGTCATCTTTTTCATAGAATGGTAATATCACAGGCAAAGGATGACAGCAGAAAGGGAGAGAAAGAACTAGCCCAGCACCAGCTCTTTGTCACATGGAATCCAAACAATGATAACAGCAACTTCTAGTTGAAAGAAAAAAAGCTGATAATATGATCCTTGGACTTGTAATAAGTTAACATTAATTTATTAAACTTAACATTATTTAAAACATTTTAATTAACCCCGTGGCCGAGTGGTTAAGTTCGCATGCTCCGCTTCGGTGGCCCAGGGTTTCGCTGGCTCAGATCCTGGGCACAGACATGGCACTGCTCATCAAGCCGCACTGAGGCAGCGTCCTACATAGCACAACCAAAAGGACCTACAAGTAGAATATACAACACTGTACTGGGAGGCTTTGGGGAGAAGAAGGAGAAAAAAAAAGATTAAAAAGAAATTTGCACATACATTATTTTATGAGGTAGGTTTTAGCTAGATAACCAATCCCAAGCTAGGAAATGCCAAAACCAGGGCCTGCGGTCCCCAGGCTAGTATAACTTTCACAACACCTACTACTTCTGTGCAGTTATGTAGCAAAGATGTTCTTTGTCTATACCTCTTTCTCAGGTCAGCCTTCTTTTCCATTTATAGGAAAAACAATTTTCCACAGGTACCTTCTTTCTCAAGCTTATGCTACCACAGGAGTCAAAAAGCTGTCCAGATTCAACTGAGCAATATATTTGGTTTGGCCAGAGCAGTTTTTTGTTTTCTGTTTGCTCATTGTGTTTTATTTTGTTTTGTTTTAAAGGAAATGCTTTTAAGAAGAGTGGGGTTTGACCCAGACCCCACCATCTCCTATTGTCTTAAACCTGGCTGCTTAAGACATTTATCTTATCTGCCTGGCCCCGTAGGTAAATGGGCTTGAAATCCCTGCCTGAAATACTCACAAATGTATACACCAGGTCAGATTTGGAATGTTGTGGTTGTCATCATAAATTTCAATGTCTTGAGCTTTTGATTGATAACCTATTATGCACATTCCAAATGAGTCCATTACATCCTACATTCAGTGTTAATGCATATTCCCATATGTATGACAGAGATAGCACAACCGAGACCTAAAGAAAGTAACTAACCAAGAGTTCCCTGCGTCTTCCTCGTCAGTTCAAGGCAATTTCTAAATCTTTCTTTTTTAATGTGTGTGCTGTATAGAAGGGAATTCTGAGAGTAAAAAGTCATTTATCCATGCCACAAGCACAAGTAAGGAGGTAAATGACAACTACCAGAACTGGCATTTTCTAAAGAAAGAAATCTCACCCAGAGATGTTCTACTGACAATCTACAAAATTCCCCTTTGAGGTCAGTGGCATCAATTCTATTTTACACAGATGGAGAAACAGAGACAGTTAAGTGACATTTGCAAAGATTGTTGGTTCTAGCTCTAGTTGTTTTTGTTGTCTATTTAGATGAAAATGTAGACATTAGGTCTCCTTAGTACAGTTAGCATATTTCGCAATATAGAATGCCTTAAATTTATAAAACAAAGTAAGAAATTATGCCTCCACTTGTCCTGACAACCTTGTGAGTTATATGTTTCCCATTTACAATTGGGAAAACTGAGTTCTAGACTCAGAGTCCAGAACAGGAGTCCGCAAACTACAGCTGCAGGCCAAATTCGGCTGGCCACCTGTTTTTACATGGCCAGTGAGCTTAGAATGGTTTTTAAATTTTTAAATGGCTGAACAAAAAAAGCAAAGAATATTCATGACACAAAAATTACATGAAATTCAAATTTCATTGTCTGTAAGGTAAGTTTCATTGGGACACAGCTTTGCTCATTCAGTTAGGTATTGTCTCTGGGCTGTTTTCTTGCTACAGTGGCAGAGTTGAGCAGTTGTGACAGAGGCCTCCAGCTAGCAAGCCTAAATATCTGGCCCTTTCCAGAAAAAACTTCGCTGATCCCTTGTCTAGTGTAAATTAAATGAATTGCTTGAAGTCATATACCTAGTAAGTTTCAGAAGTAGGCTTGAGTGTGATGTTCTTATTCCAATTTGACTACTTCTTGTAATCAGAGTACAAACACTTTTACACAGATTCATTCTCAACTTATCATAAGGAAAATTATGTTCCCCAGGGCTCCCCAAATCTCGCTAGGTTGTGGCTAAAACATAAGCTCATATGTCTTTTATTGTCCTGTAACAGAATGCTTTTTTAGATTGTTAATACATTTTCTCCCTGTATTTATCCCATTCCATTCCCACATTAAAAGGTAGCTTGCTCTGTGCTCCCTTGCCCAGGACACAGGAGCTTTGTGGAAAAGGAGGAGAGTCAAAGGAGAAGCTGATCATGAGATACTTCCTTTCTAGGCTTTGGAAACAAAAGTCCATTGAGGAAAGAAGTGTTGAGAAAGTGCCTCTGAGGGGAACAGGAAGAGATGGAGATTTCCTCCACCTCTAACGGGAGATCAAGAGAGATATGTGTGTCCCATCAGCAGTAGCAGCCTCTCCCTGCTCCCTGACATTGCTTTCAAGATGTAGCAGGATCTCAGAGAGATCGGTCACATGAAACACCAAGCAGGTTGGATTCTGAGGCCCAGGAGTCCAGGCCCTGCCAAGAGTCCCATACCCACTTGTAGTTTGGATGTGACCAAGCAGCAGATCTGAAGGCATCAGGGTGACTGGGAAGATAGAGCTCTCTGCATCATCAGATCACAGAGACGGGTCTCAGAACCAAGAACCCTGGCCTGAGGCTGGGGAAAGGGAAGACTCAAAACGACTGAAGTCAAAGTTCCTGCCTCCCTGGTGGGATAGGGGCTCAGAGTCAATATTCAGATAATTTATAGAAAATTTTAAAAGGAATTCATGCAGACCTGAGTTCGCAGATTGAGTTTCACATGAGCAATACTATTAAAAGTCCCCATTAAAATGCAAATCACAAAGACTCCACACCTCCATCCAGAAATTCTTGCTAGGTCCGACCTTCCACTGAATTCTGCTCCCCAAGAAATTCATGGAAATCTCACCATGTTGGTAACTCAACGTCTCAGCCCACCATTCTCACGCTGAACCACTATAGCTTCAGGGAATGGCTGTCACCTCCTGCCACGTTGTGACTGCTCAACTCTTCCTCCCACACCTTTGCTCTGGTACCTTGACGGGCTCAGGCCATGATCAGAAGCATCTCCCTTAACTCCCTGAAGCACAGCCAGACTATGCTGTGGTTATTAACAAGACTTTATTAAATGCTTGGGAATAATCAAGATAGGGTGCACAAAAATCATAGCTAGTTCAAGTTACTCACAGGCCTAAACTTAAGATCACAAGTTCTTGCTTTTTTCTCAGCAGATTTCCATGTGGCATACACCAGCTCAGCAATTACCCTTGGCATTTCACTACAGACACCCTATTCCTTCCCCCAGAGAGAGGAGCAGCTCGCCACTTCCCCTAGTCCAAAGCTGTTCATTTTGAGTCCCAGGATGATTAATGGTGACAATATTCTTCTTCTGGAGAAAACTCTACCCCAACTACAGGGTGTGGTTTGACCTCACGGACTGCAACCATATGTCCTAGAACCTGGCTTATTCAAACTTAAAATAACACCCTCTGTGGGATACCGACAGCCCTACAACTATCTATGCTTAATTTTACAGAATGTAACCACCAGCCTGCACATCTGCATTCACCTATATGGCAACTTCATCCTCAAGAAGCAGAAGTAGGTATTTGCTTTACGTTCCTGTAATTAAACGATCATTTGTTGTGATTTTTCTGATATAAAGAAGGCTTCCCCAAAGATGAATCGTAACTCTAGAAATCCAGCTGCTGATAACTTTTTTGGAGTTCTTGTGCTAAAACAAATAAAGTCTCTTTCTCTGCCATATCATCCTCTACCATTCCAAAGACTAAATGAAACAGCACCTCTATAATCAAAGTAGAAATCTTCTCACCCCACTGTCATTTTTGGTAAAAGTTCCCATTTTTTAAATACATTAATTGTCTGTTATAGACAATAGTCTATATATGTTCCCTCATTCACTCAATGAATATTTACTGAGTACTTATGAGCTCGTACTTGTGCTCTATCAATCTTGTCAGATGTTTATATTTAGCCCAAATTTATATATAGAATAAGGGAGAATTTATTAATGCCTCAGGGATGTTTACTATATCTTTTAAGTTTGTTAAACAATAAGTTCAAGAAATTGATGGTAAAAAGAAATCAGGAGAGGGAGAGGTTTTTACCCCACAATTCCTCTTACAGATACATTTGAAATTGGTTAGAGAGATTTTTTTTTTAAACCCTCTATGGACTTTGAGTGGATGAATGCTACTTCATAGGGGTGAACAATCTTCAGAGATTCAGGTCATGTACCCTCTGTAGCTGACTGTAGATTCAAATGCCTGGGAGGCGGTCTAGGGATGGAGAGGGGCAGTGGCTGCCGTTATTCTTCATTTTAGCTCCAGCCTAGCAAAGATGCCAGGAATTTCAATTAATCTAATTATCCTCCGGGAGTTACTCAATCCTACTATTTTACCATAGAAACTTAGACCCGTTCCATGAGGCTGTTCTCTAGATTGCTTCTTGCTAAGAACTTTAAAAAACTGAGATCCTAAAGAGAGAGAAAAAAATGTTTTTCCATCTTGTTTGCTCCACAATTTTGAAACACAGCGGTGATCTCCTAAGATGTTAGAGTGCCTGTGAATCAGAAGCTTAGGCTGTGAAAGGGCTATCTGTATTGGTGGGAGTTGTTTCAAGCATCAGAACATACTGACAGATCCCTGAGACCTACTCAAGTATTGAAATTGAATAGGCCCCTGGAGTGATGTGTAATTTCGGGGAACATATTCCCACCTGCTACTTTTTCAGTAAGAACTGCAGAACTCAATGCATGTTGAGAAAACAGAATTAGACTTAAAAAGAGAACCTGTGTCTATAATGAAATTTCTCTTTTTAGTAGTTAAAATCAGAAAACAAAATACTTGCATTACCAACCAAAGACATAGAAAACTCTTCTGGAGGATGAAACCCAAGAAACATCTGTTCTCTTGAGTACTAGTGTTAAACTTTGATAGGCTGGAATATTGACGATATTTTTCCCCCAGAAAAATGTGTGGTGATCTGTAAATGTTGTCCCAACACACAAACATTCTATTGCTTTAATGAACTCTCTAGAGGAGTAATCAATCCTCAAATGACATGAAAAATTCTCAGTTACTAAATGAAAAATAGAGACGCAAATTATTTTTTTACTTGGTACTACTATAGTTAGCCTTCTATATGTTTGATTAAATTACATTTGTACCAGATGTCTCTTGAGTAGGCGCAATTAACTATGATGGCTGAAGACCAAACAGGGAACCGCCAATGTAAACTTCTCAGTACTTCTCCACATACAGGAAAAGAGAGAGTTTAATGTTTTGTATTATTTCCAGCCAGCACTAGTGATAGTGAGGTTTGTTATGAGTTTGGTGGAATTTTCCCTAGAGTGAAGTTGATTAGAATTTTCCCTAAAGTGAGACAACTTGGGAAAGCACATGTCTTACATATATTAGATGCTCATAGACGCTTCTTCATTCTTCCTGGTGACCTAAGTCATGTTGGGCTAAAGGGAATATTATGGCAACTTTATAAAATAATCAACTTAATTTTCCTCCCAATTACAGAGCACTTTATGAGACTCTTTATTCTGTTACATTTTTTTTGAAAGAATTTTACAGAATCACAGTGGGTTGGATAATGAAATGGCACTGACATGCCTTTCACCTTGAAAATAATCCAAACACAATTAAGAGAACTATCATTTAAAATGTATTTGACAAATAAATGAGACTACATCAAACTTAAAATCTTTTGCACAGCAAAGGAAACCATCAACAAAATGAAAAGGTAACCTATAGAATGGGAGAAAATATTTGCAAATCATATATCTGAAAAGGGGTCAATATCCAACATATATAAAGAATTCATACAACTCAACAACAAAAAATCAAACAATCTGATTAAAAAATAGGCAGAGGATCTGAATAGACATTTTTCCAAAGAAGACATACAAATAACCAACAGGTATGAAAAGATGCTCAACATCACTAATTATCAAGGAAATGCAAATTAAAACCACAATGAGATATCACCTCACATCTGTTTGAATGGCCATGATCAAAAAGAGAAGAAATAACAAGTGTTGATGGATGTGGAGAAAAAGGAACCCTTGTGCACTGTTGGGAATGTAAATTGGTGCAGCCACAATGAAAAACAGTATGGAGGTTCCTCCAAAAGATAAAAATAGAACTATCATATGATCCTGAAATTCTGCTTCTGGGTATATATCCAAAGAAAACAAAAACACTAACTCAAAAAGATATATACACCCCCATGTTCATTGCAGCATTATTTACAATCGTCAAGATTTGGAAATAACCAAAATGTTCATCAATGGATGAATGGATAAAGAAAATGTGGTGTACATAAATATATACATATATATATAGAGAGAGACATATAGACTTACATATAATGGAATATTATTCAGCCATAAAAAAGAATGAAATCTTGCCATTTGTGGCAATATGGATGGATCTTGAAGGCATTATGCTAAGTGAAATTAGTCAGACAGAGAAAGACAAATACCATATGATATCACTTAAATGTGGAATCTTTCAAAAACCAAGCTAATAGATACAGAGAACAGATTCGTGGTTGCCAGAGGTGGAGGTGGCGGTTGGGCAAAGTGGGCAAAGGGAGTCAAAGGTACAAATTTTCAGTTATAAAATAAATAAGTCATGGGGATGTAATATACAGCATGGTGACTATAGTTAATACTGCATTGCATATTTGAAAGTTGCTAAGAGAATAGATCTTAAAAGTTCTCATCACGAGAAAAAAAATTTTGTAACGATGTATGAGGACAGACATTAGACTTATTGTGGCGATCATTTTGCAATATATACAAATATAGAATCATTATGTTGTACATTTGAAACTAATATAATGTATGTCAGTTATACCTCAATTTTAAAAAAAAGATTGATAAATAAATAAAATACATTTAAAAATGTGCAATACTTTCCCATCTCCAACAATAGACTCTGATAAGTAAGATATATATAATATAATATCTAGAGTAATCTCTAAAAAATCTATACAAGAGACATACTTAAAAATAGTATAGATGAATCAAGATGGAATTCTAAAAAATGTTCAAATAATCCAAAGGGAAGCAGGAAAAAGAAAACAGAGAAACACTCAAGCAAACAAAGAACAAACAGAAAATAAAAAAATAAAATTGAAAAGTTAAACCCTAACATAGCAACACTTCCATATAAATGTAAATGGCCTAAATATACCATTAAAACACAGAGAATACTAGAGAGGATTTACAACATGACAACTATATGCTGCCTTTGTGAAACTCATTTCAAATATAATGATACAGTCAGGTTGAAAATTAGAATTGTAAAAAGATATATTATGCAAGCACTAGTCAAGGAAAGGCAGTAGTGTCTATATTAATATCAGATAAAGTAGACTTCAGAGCAAAGAAAATTACCAGAGTTGAAGAGGGATATTATATTATGATAAAATAGTCAAACCACTAAGAAGATATAGCAATGTTGAATGTACATATATACACCAAACAACAGAGCTGCAAAATATGTGAAACAAAACCCAATAGAAGTGAAAGGAGAAATAAATCTACAATTGTAGCTAAAGATTTCAACACCTCTCTCTCAACGATTGACAGAATAACTTGACAGAAAATCAGCAAGCTCTCTCTATAGAAGAACTCAAGAATACCATTAACAAACAGGATCTAATCAATATTTATAGAACACTTCATCCAATAAGAGAAGAGAAACATTCTTCTCAAGTGCTCATGGAATATATATCAAGATAGACCATATCCTGGGTCATAAAACAAATCTCAACAAATTTAAAAGAATTGAAATCATACAAAGAGCATTCCCTGATCACTACAGAATCAAACTAGAAGTCAGTAATGAAATGATAATACGAAAATCTCCAACTTGGAAACTAAACAATGCACTTCTAAATAATCCATGGGATAAAGAAGAAGTCCCAAAAGAAATTTTGAAATACATTGAACTAAATGAAAATGAAAATACAACATACCATAATCTGTGGGACATTGCTTAAGCAGTGCTGAGAGAGAAAGTTATCACATCAAGTGCATATTTCTAAAAGAGAAAAAATCCGAAATCAAAAATTAAGTTCTCATATGAAGAATTTGGAAAGAGTAAAATAAACCCAAAGTAAGCAGAAGGAATAGAATAATAAAGGTAAGAGCAGAAATCAGTAAAATTGAAAACAGAAAAACAGAGAAAATCAATAAAACAAAGAACTGCTTTTTTGAATAGATCAATATAAATGACAAGTTCCATAAGACTGACAAAGAAAAAAGAAAGAATGTCATATCAGGAACAAAACAGGGGCTATCCATATGGACATCAAGGTTAATAAGAGAATACTGCTAACAACCCTGCACACCTAAACTTGACAATGTAGATGAAAGGAACAAATTCCTTGAAAAACACAAACCACTACAACTCATTCAATGTGAAATAGATGATTTAAATAGCACTATAAATATTAAGGAAAGTGAATTAATAATTTTAAAACTCCAAAAAAGAAATTTCCAGGCCCAATGATTTCACCAGCAAATCCTTCCAATATTTAAAGAAGTATTAACACCAATTCTATGTAATCTTTTCCAGAATGTAAAGGAATCTATTCGTCAAAGTTCTCCAAGAGACAGAACCAATAGGATGTGTGTGTGTGTCTGTGTGTGTGCGCCGTGCGCGTGTGTGTGGAGAGAGAGAGAGAGATTTATTTTAGGGAATTGGCTCGTGTGATCATGGGGCCTGGCAAGACCAAAATCTGTCGGGTAGGCTGACAGGCTGGAGACCCAGGCAAGATTCAATGTTCTGGTTTTAGTCCAAAAGTGATCTGTTGACAGAACTCCCCTTCCTCCAAGGGAGGATAGTCTTTTTCTATCGAGGCCTTCAATTGCTTGGATGAGGCCCACCCATATTATGGAGGGTAATTTGCTTTACTCAAAGTCTGCTGATTTAAATGTTAACCTCACTTCAAAAATACTTTCAGAGACATATCTAGAATAATGTTTAACCAAATATCTGGGTACCGTGGTCTAGCCAATTTGACACACGAAATTAACCACCGTAAGAAGAGAATACTTTCCAACTCATTTTGAAAAGTTAGTATTATCCTGATGTCAAAACTGAAGAAAATTAAGACCAGTATCCCTCATAAACATAGACTCAAAAATCCTTAACAAAATATTAGCAATATAGTATTCAGCAATAATGAAGAATAGAGTATTCAGCAATAATGAAGAATAATCATACATCATGACCCAGTGAGGTTTATTCCTGGGATGCAAGACTACTGCAATATTCAAAACTCAATCAGTGCAATCTACCATATTAACAAGCTAAAGAAAAAAAATCATAAAACCATACCAACTGATGCAAAAAAAGCATTTGATAAAATTTAATACCTATTCATAATTTAAAAACTCTCAGAGAAATAATGATAGAGGAAAACTTATTCAACTTATTCTCTTATAAAAAACTTCTTCTTTTGATGAAGAGCATCTATAAAAAACTCACAGGTAACATACTTAATGATGAAAAACTGAATACTTTCCCCCTAAGACTGGAAACAAGGCAAGGATGTCCCTTCTCACCACTCTTATTCAACATAGTGCCAGGAGTTACAGCTAGTGTGTTAAGGCAAGAAAAGGAAAAAAGGTATAAGATTGGAAAGGAAAAAAATAAAACTGTCCCTCTTCACAGATTTGTAGACAATCTCAAGGATCTACAAAATAACTTCTAAGACTAGTGAGTTCAGCAAGTCTCAGGATACAAGATAAAAATTCAAACATTAATTGTATTTCTGTGTAGTGGCAATGAACATGTAACAAAGACACTGAAATAAAAAATGCATTACCATGTACGATCATTTTATTTTTTAATTTTTAAAAAATTCCCAGGTATAAATCTCACAAAACATGCACAGGACTTGTATACTGTACAAGTTTTTACTGAAAACTGTAAGATGCTAATAAAAGAAATCATAGAAAATCTAAATAAATGGAGAGAGATATTGTGTTCATGGATTGGAAGACTCAGATTAGTAAAGACATCAACTCTTCCCAAATTAATGTACAGTTTTAACACAATTCCTATCAAATCTCAGCAAGATTTTTTTGATATGTAGAAAATATTATTCTAAAATTAATACATACAGTCAAAGGAACTAGAATAGCTAAACAATTTGAAAGTATTTGAAGTAACAACGGCTGAGAACTTTCCAAAATTAACGATAGACATCAAATCACAGATCCGGGAAGCTCAGAGTATGCCAAGCAGGATGAATGCAAAACAAACAAACCAACACACACACTTGTGCCTGTCACATTAAAACTTCAAAAAGCAAATGAAGACAAAATCTTGAATGAAGCTACAGGAAAAAAACACCTGACCTACAGAGGAACAAGGATAAGAATCACACTGGTCTTCTCCTCAGAAATTATGCAAGCAAGAAGAGAGTAGAGTGAAATATTTAAAGTGTTGAAAGTAAAAAGCCACCAACCTAGCTTTTATATCTGCAACATTATTCTTCAAAGCTGAAGGAGAAATAAAGACTTTCTCAGAAAAGCAAAATTATAAAAGTGGAGAACAGATTGGTGATTGCCAGATATTAAGGGTTGGGGAGGAAAGTCCACGTAGTTATAATCAGGCAACATGAAGATCCTTATGGTGATGGAAGTATTCTGTACCTTGAGTGTATTGATGTCAGTATCCTGGTTGGGATATTATACTGCAGTATTGCAAGCTATTACCATCGCCGAGACTGGGTAAAGGATATACAGGATCTCTCTGTATTATTTCTTACAACAGCATGTGAATCTATAATTACCTCAAATAAAAAATTTAATAGGGGAAAAAAAACTCAGTCTCTTCATGATTGTTTCTTCTTTATCCTCATCCTGGGGTTGTTGCTAATAAGCTCTGAGAGGATATAAGCAGATGGCATCCTTGCAGCAGCGGGCAGCAGGTATCTATTTCTGTGTCAGCACCATGCTGGCCTCCTGTTCCAGATGTGATTCATCCTATCTTATTCCTGTAGTGCCTGGAGGGGCTGCAGACCTTGAGCTGGCTACCACATAGTATCTTGGTGTCCATCTGCTAACATGTGGCCTCGATCCCCTAGTAGTGATGTAAACCCTCATTCCTGCCACAAGACATATAGAACCTGGTGGCACCCCACAGCTATGTCAGTGACTGCTCTGGAGTGCCTTCAACCACAACTTCAAGTGCACCTAAAACTGAGGAGACTGTCTCTGCCTCCCCCCACCCCAGTATGCTGTGCCACCAGTTCTCAACAATACCTGCCAGATGTCACATCAGAGTGGCACGGAGGGAGGGGTCATTTCCCTGAGAATTGTCCCTTGGTCCAAAACCTGGTTATATGTTTCTATTTTCCAAACTGCACACCTATAAGGGGTTCCCACATGTCCTCATTCCCCTAGACTTGACCACAGGAGAAACTGGTTCTACAAGGATGCTTGTGAATTTTGTCTTCCATCTAAACCAACAGTTTTAAACTTAAGAACTAACATGCTTCCTTTCTTATTCAGGTTCCATAACTTCCTTTCCACAAGGCGACGTGCGACTTATGTCTAACTTAACTGGGCTGAAGGGAAATATCTTTGGGTAAACAAGTGAAGAGAAGAGATCTGAAGAGGCTGACAAAAAGGACAAAGTACATCAATTAATACACTGAGGGGTGGGGGTTACACCACTACAGAAAAGTATCTCTGTAGTGTGTGAAGGAAGGGCACACATCAGCAACGCTCCCAAGATACCACTTCTCCAATAGCACACAGGGCTTTGGCTGCGGGCTTCAGCTAAATGCTGCGTACAATTTGTCCTTCAAAGATAATCCAGTCCTGCCATGGACCTTAAGAGTCAAGAAGCTCTTTGGAAATACTTATTAATGTGAATGTATTTAAAAGAAAAAGGAAGAAATACATGGAAGAAAAAAAAAAGAGGACAACCTTGAACACAACACCTGAGGGAAATGGACCATTTGCAAACCCTTGTCTTAATTTTATCTTGACAATAAGGCTTTCCTTTTCCTTTCTTCCGTGCTGTCCTCCAACTTCCTGATGCTTTTCACTGCGTGCTACAACCTCTGTTTCCATGTGGACCTTTCGCGATGCCTTTGCGCTGCACACACAAAAGTCCTTTAGAAACTCCGGCAATATACTTGTGTGTTACTAACCAGCTGCTTGCTAAGTCACCTCACATCCTGGTGCACACAGCACTATAGATAATTAACGTTGTGAATTCTCTATAAAAATCCAAGCCAATGTCCCCTTGGTCAAAGATTTCAAACACAAGAAAATCCTTTGTTTGAACAGGAAACTGATTTGCGTACTTACTGTTAACTAGACAAACAACTTGTAAATGAATCGCATTTGTTCTCTTGGCAGCTCTGTTTGTACAAAGAGGCTTAACTGGAAGATTAAAACAAATTCTATCTTAAGATACTGTGCCGTAAAACCATACACCTGCTCAGAGTTCAAAGGACTGTCGTCTTATTACAGGTTCTATAAGCATCAGGAAAATTTTACACGGTAAACAGTTCATAGTAACAAACCTGGATATCTAAGGCAAATCTCCCCCAAGTCCAAGGTTTCTTGGGCTGGCAAATTGAAAAGAGAAAGCCAGACTTATCAGCTTTCTGAAAAAAAGCCAGCTAGACTGTTAGTGTGGAATGCTTTGGAAACTTCCAAAGTACTGTTGATGCAAGGAACTGATGAGCTCTAAAAAGCAGGGAAAACATGAAGCCACTTTTGGATTCTATGACAGAAGGATTTTGCTAATTCCAGCAATAATTATGGTTATGAAGAAATTCTGCTTCCTAGCCTGTGTTGTGATTACCAATTCTTTTCTATCAAAGTAAGTGAAGAGAGAAATAGAAGTAATTAGGAAGCATGGGAGAAGTTTTAGAGAAGCAACAGACTGTTCAAGCTGTCACCAAGGTTGAAACTTTCTGGGAAACCATCCACACCCAAGATAATATTAAGATAACCCAGGTTGCAGTGGGTGACAAAGGGAGAGGCCCATTCATCTAGGTGTTAAGAAAATGACTGCTGTTATTACTTCTACCTGCAATTTTCAAATTAATGACCTAATGCTGCACAGGCTGAATAGACCACCTCTCAAAGGATAATTGAATTTATTTTTTTAACCCAGGGCAGGAAATGCTCTTTCTGGGCTCTGTCCCTCTCCTGAAGCTGCTCTGGGTACCCTGCCAAGGATTGCTCAGCAGGTCCCTGTTGTCCTTTTTTGATCTCATCCAATCCTTTCGCTTTAGCCTCTCACTTCTCTCTTTAATGTACCTCCTGCATGTTGTGTAATAGAAGTGACCTGCATTCCCCTGGCTGCCTGCTTAGAGTGGGTAAAGATCACCTTGGGCAGATGTATAAAGAGGTAGTTGGCTTTGTCTTCGAGACACAGGGACACATAAAAATGCACTAAAAGTTGAGACTAGACTGGGTATTCATGGGGCCCTGGGGTAATTGTGGTTCTCTCAGATGAAACAAACGGTCTTTGGGAACTTGAGTTATTCCTGTGGATCCTTCCTGAGTGGTGTCCAAACAAGTGGGTCACTCATGGGCTCAATGCCAGTGAGTCCCCCTGGCCCCTGACCCAGGGCAATTCATAGAGTGCCCAGTGGCTGCTTTCAGTCTCTGGTCCCTTACAGCTCAAGGTACCCAATCTCCTTGTAAATTGGGCTCTTTCACTGAAAGAATTATGTCTTAATTATTCACTTTCCAGAGGAACTTTCTTTACAAAACCTCCAAAGTTTAAGTCTCTTGGCAGTTTCCTGTCAGTTTTAGCAAAGGTTTCAAACCAGCCAAACTCAGAAACACATTCATTACTCATTCTGTCTCTCAAGTTCCTTTTCTTCCAATGTCTGTTCTGCTCCTGGGTAACTAGTGCATTTAATTTTATAAATCCAGATAAAATCCCTAGAAATAAAACTTGCAAGGGCTCCACTTACCTTGTTTAGGTAAGGGGAATCATGACAACTTCATGGAATGCCCCGTTGGAGTTTTCTTTGCTTTTACCATGGAAGAAATCTGCACTGTATGAGCTGTTCTCCAGAAAGCACCCTCTACACATCATCACGTTGCCCACTCCTTCATTTCCTGCTATTTTGGGGGCAGCAAAACACCCAAGTTTAAATTTTGATTGCGCCCCTTCCTAGCTGTGTAACCTCAGGGATAGTTCGTTTTACCTCTCTAAGCCTTGGTTTCTGGCTTAGCACCATGCCAAACAGTCTTATCTGGTCTTCCTCTCTGGATTTTCCCTTGGAGTCAGAGGCCATTTCCACCTCAACTGAAAAAGACAAAGCATTGCCACGCAACTAACAAAGAATTAGTGCCTGTTCCTTGACCCTCCCTTTATAAGATTTCCTATTTCCTGCTGCAGCTGCTGAAGTTAGGGATTCACCGACTTGAACTGTTGCTATTGACTCATTTCTCATCTTCCTGTGACATCCACAACACTTATTTTGTATATATATATGAAGAGAAGAAAGTATCTAACATGTGGAGATGAAAATTTAATAATGCTTGTTGTATTAATGAATGAACCCTACTTAATGGAAACCTGAGAGGATACAACTTTTTAAAAACTAAGATGGACATGACTAGACCCACAAATGTATTATTTAGCAAAACACTTTGCAACACCAAAATTGCTCACCACGATGACCAACTGACTTCGTTGAAAAGAGTTAGTGTTTTGAAGAGGAATGTTCCCTTGCCCATTAGGTTTTCCTGTCAGTATTGTTCAATGATGAACCCAGAGAGGCCTGATTTTCTGAGTTGAAGGGAGGTCAAGTTGTCTTGTCTGTGACACTTATCAAGTGTTTCCTTATGCCATATGTCAAAGACTATTTTTACGCAGATGCAGAAGTCTTTTGTTGCTAGAGTAAATAACAGGAGAACAAAATCCCAGATATGAAATTATTTAGAAAACACTAAAAGTGTAAAAACTGATAACAATAGCTATCTCATATGGTCATAGTGAGAATTAAATGAAATCATATGTTACATACTGAGCACAGAGCCTAGTGCATGGTATGCACTCAGTAAATGTTAGCCATTGTTCTTTTTACAAAAGTGTAAAATAGCCTTTTGAAATCTCACAGAGACTGCAACTAAGCTAAAAATATGCAACTATGCTTATGAATATATATTAATGACAAGAGTCTGCTGTCTTTTAATACCGTATCATCATAAAACATCTGTCTTGGTACAGATGGCTAGATGTAGGGCCTGAGTCATGCATTTGGGCACCTGTGAATTACTGAGGGTGTGCCCTTCAGGAAAAAGCTGTAAAGGGGTGAGGAAGAGAAGGGAGGAGTAAAAGCAGAGCCAAGATGTGGTCTCAGATTAAGTCTAGTCTTTCCTTGAGCCAAAGGGAGGTTCTGGAGCTTAAATCACACTACAAAGTTGTTGCCCCTGGAGGCAAGGGGGCTGACCTTTCATAGCCCCATAGCCATCAGTAATTTGCTGTGGGCTGTACCTCCTTCACTTCACATGAAAGATAGGGCATAACCTCTAGGATAAGGCAGCCCCCTTCAGCTGAGGGCAATTCTCCAAAACAGGGGAGGTACCTGTGAGCCTTTAGCAGCTAACATGGCAGCTGAGGCATGGGTACAACAAACAGGTGTGGTCGATTGTGTGCAAAAATGAGGCCAATTACTCGCCTCTCTGTATCCACGCCCCTTTCCATATGACTTTGCGGTTCCCTACCCTCTGTATCTGGACTGGCTTTAGGACTTGTTTTGACCAACAAAATATGTGGAAGTGACATTACGCTAGCCCTGCCCCCTCTGTCCGTCTGCAGCATGCATCCAAGGCCAGAGCTCAGGCCTGCAGCCTGGGTTGGTGCCTCCTCAGCCTCAGGGGCGTGGGAGCTGAGGAAGGGGCTTTTAAAAAATAGTAATAAAAGGAAAAAAAATAGTAAAGTCTTTGGCAGTTTCTGTCTACTCAGATCCTCAAAGGCTGCAAGGTTTTGCTGATCTAGATTCATTAGAAATGTCTCCTTGCCAGCCAGGGCCAAGACCCCAGCCTGCTGAGAGTAGAGACCCTCCCAGTCACCAGGCTGCCACCACCCCAGAGGGCCTTGTCTTATAGAGGCCCAGGCCTGAGGCTGCAGAAATCTGGGGCAGTCACCATCAAGGAGCCCCTCTCAGGGCCAGAACTCCTTTGCCAGTGTGGACTCCTCACGTCGGGACTGCATAACTAAAGCAGTTGCAGTTTTATTTTTTTACAGCTTTTTTCCCAAAAACGATTTGTAGTTGTGTGTGCAGCACTTTGCCCTGATATGTGTGCTCTACAATAAAAACCAAATCTAATATATTTTGAAACAGTAAAAAAAAAAAGCAGAGGGAGCTAGGGCTCAAAAGGCACTCTCTTTGAACTCAGACGCCACCACACGCACAAGCCTGGATTGGCCTGCTGGATGATAAAAGACATTGCTCCAGCCAACAGTCAGCCAACCACAAAACACGTGAGTAGAGTAAGCAGCTCCCAATCAACACTCATGCCTAACACAGACACCTGAGCGAGCCCAGTTGTGCTCAGCGGAGCCTGGACAGATTAGCAGAACTGCCCAGCTGACTGGTAGACTTGTGAGCAATGATAAATGGTGATTGTTTTAAGCCACTGAGCTTGGGGAGAGGCTGCTTTTTAAAACAATAGGCAACTGATACAATCAATAAAGGGAACCTGGACAGAAACGTGGAGTTAATGCAGCTGATCAAGCATCTTCAAGCAATAATTCCTATAACCACGCTTGAAATTGTTTTTCTCAGAGGAGCTTTTTAAAGGAGCAATTGGTTCTATGACTTTTTAAAAAAATAAATAAATAAAAGCCTAATCTGTCATAATCAGGCACATTCTTCTCAGTAAATATTGAATCCAACTCCTACAGTCTAGTTGAATTCCTGTCTAGCCTCAGGGATACATATCTAGACTTAAAATCAGCTTTTGTCTAAGTGCATTGGTCTCACCTCAGTCATTAAAGAAATCCACTTGAGGTGTACTCAGAGAAAGAATTTCAGGGTTGAGGACTGGCTCCCCTATTTGTTATTTGCATAATTTGGCAAATAACCTGTCTGAATCAATTTCCTCATGTGCTAAATGAATATTCCATATTTACTGAGAAAACTTGTCAAGAGGCCCAAATGAAATACCAATGTGAAAATCTAGGTAAAGTGAAGAGTATCCACAAACATAAGTGAATTCAAGGAGACCTAATCTGTGTAATCTCCTTGGAAACTCTGGGATGATAAGATAAACAACCAGGAGTCCTCATTGTATAACCGTCTTGAAAACTTCCTGAGATGAATGTGAAGTAGATTTTGAAACACATGTTCAAAGTTGGAGCCTTTGTGATATTTCCTAAAACGTGAGACAAGACAACATGGTCTTGAAATTCTCACCCTGAGGAAGAAGACATCTAAGATGGGCCTCACAAGGGATTCTGACTGATCATGAGCAGGGAAGAGGCTTGGCAGCATAGCCCAGAGTACTTCTCACCTGACCTTAAGACGTTTGTTCTAAATTCCTCAGCACAGGGAACAATGAAATGGAAAAGTCCTGGTTACACATTGAAGGCCTAAACAAAGAGTTGGCTTTCCAGTTCAAGGTGGCTAACTGAAAACAAGGTTTACTCCCTCTCAAAAAAAAAAACCATTAAAATAACAAAATCATATAGATATATTTTTTAAAAAATCTTAGCACAGTGGTAAATTTGAAAGAGATGCCACCAACAAATTTCTGAAGTATATATAGCAGTTCACGCCAGATTGAAAGTAAAACCTAAAAGAACTAAAAAGGTCATAATCTCATACTGAAAAAACAGAAGGTCAAACAATGTGTTTTCCCATCTATGCCCCAAAATAATCCAAACAGCAGGAACAGTGGGAACTAGGGGAAAGAGCAGGATGAAGGCAGTTGGTGAGGTGATTCATTAAAGATGATAAAACCTTTACATCGGTATCCACCCGCCCCTGTTGTCGTGAAGCGAGTGGTTATTTCTTAGAGCCACAGACTCTTGATTGGTCTGCAGATTCAAGCATGAGGGCAGCTCTCTCAAGTGGGAGTTGAGGCATAAGAAAGCACAGAGTGGCTGAGGCTGGAGAAGCAGAGTACAGCCTGTGGTTACTGGAGAGACTGGGACTCCTGGTACTGTGGTCCCACCCACACTTGCCCACTTCCCCACACAAACTGCTGGAGCCAGCCTCCCATAATCAGAAACTGTTTCAGTGTTACATGAGCAGTGATTTTCATTTCAGTTAGGACTCACATACACAACTGGGAAGAAACAACAAGAATGTCCAAATATTTGAGAAAAAACAACAGAAAAGACATCAAATATAATTTTTAAAAATAGAAATAGCAAAGTTCTAAACTCAACAAGTAGAGGAATTAACCCTTGGGGAAATGATGGAATCACAGCAAATGAAAGAACACTACAAAATAATATAAACATAGGAAATGAAATAAAACTGCAAAATAAACATAATTACTTTCCTGAAATTGGTTGGAAGGGATATTGTGTTCAAAAGAAAAGAACAGATTGCAATGAAAAAGCAACAAGGGAGGTCTCTGAAGTTAAAAATATGATCAAAATATGATGAACCAAAAAGCAAAATGCACATAGGTGAAGAGTCAAACAGTCAGCTGAAAGACAGAGACGAGTGATTCTCCTACCATGTGGTGCAGAAGAAAGAAGTGACAAATGTAGGGGGAAACCTAAGGGACGTGAGGAAGAGATCTGGAAGAATCATCATCCATTTAATAGAAATCTTAAAAAAAAAAACAGAAGAGAGAGAATGGAGGGGAAGAAAATAAAAAACCACACAGTAAAACGTTCTTATCAGATCTTCAGATGAAAAACCCCAAATTTAAAAAATAAAGAAAACTAGGCTCACCTTGGTGAAATTTCAGAACCTAAACAATAAAGAGATCATCCTAAAACATTTCAGAGAGACAAAGAATGTATCCATAAGGAAACAGAAAGAGATTGACACCGAACTCTTAACTGCAAATTGGGTTTCTAGAAAACAAAGGAACAATATCATCATAATTCTGAAAGCCATGCTGAACCTAGAATTCTATACCTAGCTCAGCTTCTCACTGAAAGATAAAAACAAGGTAAATATTTGGGGAGCATGCACTTATACCCTCACTGCGAAAAGGTACCATTGAAAAAACACTTTCTAGAAGAATATCTGAATGTCACAATGAATATGTTCCATTTAGCACATGTGGAGAGAACAGTAGACATGACAGTAAGAGAATTACATTATTTTAAAGCTCCATGGAATAGTTACAAAAATTGGCTATGTATTAGTTGATATATATATATATATACACAAATGCTTAATAAATTTCAAAATGGAGAATTTATTTCAGCCAGATTTTTCTAACTCTAATGCACAATAAATTAACAAAAGCAAAAAATAATCCATTCAGTTGAAAATTATTAAGCATCTTTCTATAATAAATCCTGAGTAAAACTAAAAGTATAAACAAGTGAGAACTGAATGACAAGGAGACATGAGCTACTGGATGTGGCCAAAGCAGTATGCAGAAGAAAATGCAGAGCCTTAAAAACATTTATAAGAGAACATTAAAATTGAAAATAAATTCTCTAAGTATCAAATTAAGAAACTTAATAAAGGAAACTAAGTACAAAGAAATTAGGAATAAAAGATATAAAATAGAAAAAAATTAGTAAATACAGATTTGATTAATAAAACAAAGTTGTCTTTCTGAAAGACAAATTAGTGAAAGCTTTAGTTAATACAAAAATTGGGAAGACGTCAGCACCTCTGGAAAGATAGGCACAGGTGAATGACAAAGATCATATAAACTGAGATAAGAGGTTAGAAATGTCTTCTGAAGGCCATGGAAGGGTCCCTATAGGGATTTGTAAGGAGAGGAATGAGTTGGTCAGATTTGTGGTTTTGAGAGAAATCCCTCTTATAGCAATGTGGAAGGATTAAGGAGAACAGAGTCAGAGAAACCAGCAAACAGGCTTTGCAAGAACCTGAATAAAGCAGTGACAGTAGGGATAGAATGCAGTGGAAGAAGTCAAGAAGGATTCAAGAAAAATAAAGCACAGAATTGGTGACTAACTGGATGGTAGGTGTAAAGAAGACAGAGGAGAAGCAGGTTTGGGGTGAAAATGAGGATCTCAGGTTTGGACGTGTTGAAATTGAGGTACTAAGTCATCCAGGTGGAGATGAGCTGTCTAATATTCAGATACACAGCCTGTAGGAGGTCTGGATTAGACGTATAAATTTGGGTCTAATCTGGGTCCAAGACTGGTTAATTGTGAGTCCAAGAATAGATTTGGCACCAATTCTGATCAGTCTGTTGTGTTAGAGTGAAGATGTGTTTGGAAGGACTTTGAGGCCAAGTCAAGGTTGAGCAGTAATGAGTATAAGGACAAATCAGCAATGTGTGCCATGGGCACGGGTAAGAGGTGTGGTGGCGGGCAGGCAGTACATTCATTCACCCTGTTATAAAGAGTAGTCGAAGTCACGAGGAGGATGAGTTTGCCCCTAGACAGCATGTAGCCTGAGAAGAAAATAGTGATTAAGAGAAATCCAATGGATCACCAATATTTAAGGAGTGGAGGAAAGAAGTCTGTCTTCATACAGGTTCAGCAAGTTTATCAACCCAGTTTTTTAAGCATTTCATCCTTATCACTAGGAGCCACAAGGAGTTGCAGGTGTTGTGCCTATAAATTAATGAGGAGATTTGAAAGCTACACTCATCAATTGACTTCACTACTTTATAGCTACATCCACAAGAATTTGAGCTGAAAGAATTGTTAATCACAGTGCTTATGTTAATTGTCCCAATTTTTATTAATACAGAACTCCTATCCATTGCCTTATGCCTTTTTCCAAGCCTCATATATTTTAGATCCCATAGTTAACGCCGTAAATGAATTTCTGGAACAAATGTTTTCTTTGGCTATCCTCAAAACACTTCATTGATTTCTTCTTTTCCTCCATGCAATACAGAAGTAGCCTACGATCCTTATTAAATTTAAATTAGGTTAAAAATTTATGTACATATGCTGAGTTCTTAGAGATAGGATGGCCTAGATCAGAACTGGGAGAAAACTTCCATAAACGTCCTGGAACATAAAGGCAAACTCATCATTATAGGATTCTAGAATCTTAATATGTTGCTCATGAGCGAGGAAATATTTTTATTGCATTCTGTTGTCATGGGAAATGATCTAATACTAGAAGGCAGAAAGCATGATATATCAATATATCAACAGCTGCTGTGAAAGCTCGAGTTAGCTAATTAGTTGTTGGGGTGACCAACTTGTCCCCATTTGCCTCAGACTTTCCCAGTTTTACAGTGAAAGCGTTGCAGCCTAGGCAACCAGCTGCCCAGAATAGATAGAAATCAGAATAGTTAGTTGGTCATGATATTGGTTGCTATCTCTGAATCTTAATTTCCTCACTTGTAAAATGGCATGACCAGAATGAATCACCTGTTAAATCTCAGTTAGTTCTAAAATTCTAAAGACAGATAAATTACATACACGAAAAAGGTAGCTGCTTGCATGATACAATTTTCCTTGTACCAACAGGTGACCTATTCAAATATACTGCCTCTGCTATATAACACAGTATTTTAAATCGCCAAGATTCAATTCAACAAGATTATATCGATGGGTCGCAACCTCACTAACAAACAGAGCAGGATTTACATTTTTTAGAGACCTAAAGCTAGGAGAAAATAGGAGATGCAGAAGCAAAGGGCAATGCTTGGGCCTGGGGAGTGCCCCATTTTGAGACGGTGAGGCTTGCACTTCACAGTTCTGCCCATCCCGGCCCCGCCAGCATCAGATCCCTTTTCTTTTGTTCAGTGGTCATCAGCAACAAAAGTCCTGAATAGAGATCAGCCTCCAATTAGAATGAAACAGGGCTTTGTGAAGCCATGAATACAGGATGCAGTGAGCTGGTTAGTATAGGGCTGGTCAAAATAAAAGGGAAGCTTTCTCTAGCTGAGACCAAGAGGTTGCTTATCTCTGCGACTCCCATTATTGAGTCACTTGGAAAGATAGCAGGTCCAAAAGAGTGTATGGGGTTGTTTTCCTGCCCCACTTCCCATGAACAGCTACCTTCAGACACTTCCATTCTTCTGAGACACAAGCAGGTCTCAGTGGGACCATCTGAGTTTTACTAGTGTCATCTCTCTGGGAGGCATTTTGCAGCACCAAAAGCCAACTGAACTGTTCCTTTTGAATAAAGAGTTCATCAAATCTGAAAAGATTTCTATAGGATAAAAATAAAGAAAAACTAAATACCAGACATTAGGATCCTGTGGTTCACGCCTCACAGCCACTGACTTGTTGTCAGCTTAATAACTGTCAGTTGAATCAGATGTTCTTACCTGAACATCTCTAGCAGCAAAACAAAGACTGCAGCGTCTTCTCGAGGCTCTGAATTGTGGTGACTGTATCCTAAAAGGAATGGCAGATGGGTTCAGAAATGCGTCCAGTTCCAGGAAGAGGTGGACATCGCAATTAGCATCCAGTAAATTAAAATTTTATTACACAGAAGACAAAAGCTAACAGCAATCTTTCGTCTACTGAGAACCATAGAGAAAATGGGTTTAAATTTATCATGTTTCTCTCCTGCTTAAACATAGCTTCCTACATCCCGCACAACGAACTCCAAATTCCCTAGACTGGTAATATTCAAGATCTACCACTGTTTATTCCGCCCCAGATTTCCAACCTCATCTCCCATTTCTGAGTTCAAATCTTGATCTCTAACTATTCTGTTCTAACCATCATTTCCTGAGTACTCCTACATCTTTCCCTCTCTGTGCCTCACTTGTATAATGCGTTCCACCTGGACTACCCTCCCCACTTCTGTCTTCTCCTTGGAATCCTATTTATGCTCCAATCTCCGCTCCTTCACAAAATCTTTCCTGAGTTCCCCAGCCCACAGTGATTTTTCTGGCTTCTGAATTCCTACAGCACCTATTCAAAGGCCTACATTAGGTATTTAATAACTAGCGTGTTAGCTGTTTTTTCACACACATGTGTCTTGTCTCCCCAACTAGATGCTTATATCCTTGAGGGCAGGGACTTTTATACCTTGCATTTCCCATCACTATTATTAAACTGAAATAATGCAGTTTACTGAGTCGTGGCTTAGGTCACAAGAGCATGTCCTTCCCTGGAGATTAGGAGATTTGCCCATTGGTCTGAAACAATTTAAGGGAAGAAAAATTGAAGCTGAAGGGATAATAATAGACTCCAGAAGGGTAATAATAGATAATCATACTAGATTCCTGAAGGATTCTAAAATTAGATACAACTGACAAGCTACTTGTCCTAGGCCAAACAGAAAACAGGATGGAAAATCCGGGTCTATATAACAAAAACCATTGACTGAAGAATGAGAGTATTTAGCCAAGGCTTCTATTGGGTTGTAGTTATTATGTCAAACTCTGATTCAGTGGTATTATTAATTTTTTGTAGTGAAGCGGCATAGTCAACTGTCATTAAAGGAAAATCAGATTGAGGGCTGTACGGCAAACCCAGCCAAAGCTACAGTAAGTTCAATTTCCTCCTTTCACTTTCCTTCTTATTAAATTTATCTTCACAAGAGACAGTGTTTTGGCAGAATAATTGAGTATATTTATTGCAAGATTGAGGGAAAATTAGAATCTGCAAGCCGATGATGAAATTTGCTCAATGACTATTAGGAAATTTTAGTTAAGATGTGAAGACACGCGGAATGTAAGAGACTGCAAGTTTATAAATGAGCCTTCTTGGTCTTTCAGTAGAGGCTCATTATGAGATATGTTGTTCCACCTAGAGCCTCATAAAGATCCCATATGTCCTGTTTTCTCTCTCTCTTTTTCTCCTTCTATTTTTAGTATGTCATTTTCTACAAGACATATAGAGCTGTGCTGCGAAGAAAAGTAAATTTAATATTCAAGCTCAGCAGCAACAAATGTAAAACAGGATTACCAGTGAGAAAAATTTTTCAAAAAGAGGAACCATATGTCCAGCAAGAAGGAATCACTTTCAAGAAGGCATACTTGATTGAATTTTTTTAAAGACTTGATTTAGAGCAGTTTTCGGTTGACAACAATATTGATAGAGAGGTACAGAGATTTCCCATATAGCCCCCAGCCCCATACATGAATACCCTCTCCCATGACCAACATCATTCACCAGAATCATATGGTTTTTTGCTGTTTTTTTTTTTTTTTTTTACCAAAGATGAACCTATGTTGACACATCATAATGACCCAAAGTCCATAGTTTACTTTCGGGGTCAGTCTTGATGTTTGGTGGTGTACATTCTGTGGGTTTGAACATATGTATAATGACATGTATCCACCATTATAATATCATACAGCAAAGTTTTACTGCCCTAAAATGCTCTGTGATCCACCTATTCATCTCTTCCCACCCCCTCCCCACACCAGCAACCACTGATCTTTTTACTGTCTCCATAGTTTGACCTTTTCCAGAATGTCATATAGTTGGAATCATACAGTATATAGCCTTTTCATATGGGCTTCTTTCACTTAGTAATATGTGCTTAAGGTTCCTCTATGTCTTTTCATGTCTTGATAGATAATTTCCTCTTAGTGCTGAAGCATATCCATTGTCTGGATGTACCACAGTTTATTTTTCCATTCACCCACTGAAGGACATCTTAGTTGCTTGCAAGTTTTGGCAATTATAAATAAAGCTGCTATAAACATCTATGTGCAGGTTATATGTGGACATAAATTTCCAAAGTGGCTGTGCTATTTTGCATTCCTACTAGCAATGTATGAGATTTCCTGTTGCTCCACACCCTCACTAGCATTTGGTGTTGTCAGTGTTCTGGATTTTGGCTACTCTAATAGGTATGTAGTTTTATCTCATCATTGTTTTGATTTGCATGTCCCTGATGATATATGATGTGGAACGTCTTTTCATATGTTTATTGCTATCTGTATATCTTCTTTGAAGAGGTATCTGTTAAGGTCTGTGGCGCAGTTTTAAATCAAGTTGTTTGTTTTCTTATTGTTGAGTTTTAAGAATCCTTTGTATATTTTGGATGACAGTCACTTATCAGATGTATCTTTCACAAATATGTTCTCCCAGTCTGTGGCTTGTCTTTTAATTCTCCTGATATTGTCTTCCAGAGAGCAGAAATTTTTTATTTTAATGGAGTCCAGCTTATCAATTATTTCTTTCATGAGTAGTGTCTTTAGCATTGTATCTAAGAAGGCATCTCCATACCCAAGGTCATCTAGGCTTTTTGCTATGTTATCTTCTAGGAGTTTTATAGTTTTGTGTTTTATATTTATGTCTATGATTCATTTTGAGTTAATTTTTGTGAAGGGTGTAAAGTCTGTTCTAGATTTATTTCTTTGCATGTGGCTGTCCATTTGTTCCAGCACCATTTGTTGAAGAGACTATCTTTGCTCCATTATATTGCCTTTGCTTTTTTGTCAAAGGTCAGTTGATTATATTTATAGGGGTCTATTTCTGGGCTCTCCATTCTAGGTGACTGATTTGTTTGTCTATTCTTTCACTGATACCATGCTGTCTTGATTACTGTAGCTTTATAGTGAGTCTTGAAGTCAGGTAACATTAGACCTCCAACTTCAGTATTGTGTTGGCTGTTCTGGGTCTGTTCCTCTCCACACAAACTTTAGAACCAGTTTGTTGAGATCCATAAAATAACTTGCTGGAATTTTGATTGGAATTGCATTGAATCTATAGATCAAGTTGGGAAGAACTGACATCTTGACAACGTTGAATCTTCCTATCTGTAAACATGGGATATCTCTCCATTTATTTAGTTCTTCTTTGACTTTGTTTATCAGAGTTTTGTACTTTTCCTCATATAGATCTTGTACATATTTTTTTAGGTTTATATCTAAGTATTTCATTTTTGGGGGTGTTAATATAAATAGTATTGTGTTTTTAATTCCAAATTCCACCTGTTCATTGTTGGTATATAGGAAAGTAATTGACTTTCATATATTAACCTTATATCCTGCAACCTTGCTATAATTGCTTATTAGTCCCAGGATTTGTTGTTTTGTTTTTTTTTTTTGTCGATTCTTTTGGATTTTCTACATAGGTGATCACGTCATCTACAAAGACAGTTTTATGTCTTCCTTTCTGATCTGTATTCCTTTTATTTCTCTTTCTTGTTTTATTGCATTAGCTATAACTTCCAACACAGTGTTGAAAAGGAGTGATGAGAGGGAACATCCTTGCCTTGTACCTGATCTTAGTGGCAAAGCTTTGAGTTTCTCATTAAGTATGATGTTAGCTGTAGGTGTTTTGTAGAAAGTCTTTATTAAGTTGAAAGAGTTCCTATTTCTAGTTTACTGAGAGCTTTTATCATGAATGGGTGTTGGATTTTATCAAACGCTTTTTCTGCATCTATTGATATGATCATGTGAACTTTCTTTTTTAGTCTGCTGATGTGATGGATTATATTAATTGATTTTCAAATGTTGAACTAGCCTTGTAAACCTGAGATAAGTCCCACTTGGTTATGGTGTATAATTCTTTTTATACTTTTTTGGATTCACTTGATTCAATTTTTATAAAATTATTGGACCTATATATGACAGAGTGTAGAGAAACTTGGGGTCCATAGGACTCTAGATAAACTTCTCTCTTATGTTTCCAGTAATAGATTTTTTTATTTCTCTCATGAAAAGAGAATGTCCACAATGTCATACTAAAGGCTGAGTCAGCCATACCTACATAAAAATTACTATAGAAAAAGAAATAGGGCTTCAAGTCATATGGTTGCCGACAATCAGACTAATTCTAACATCATTTAACACATTTGCTTTCAGGAGCTCCATATTCTTCCATGCCATCAGCTTTCCTCTGACCTTGAACTTCTCGCTGCTGAGGATAGAGGCAGACTTTTTGTCTGCCATTTCAGTGATGGTCTTTTCAACATCTGATATTCCTCACCACCATGTCCTATTACTTTGTCTACCTTGTAAATGCCCAACTCTACGTTAACCCCTTTTCCCTTCCTTATCTGAAAGGATTGGATGGGGTGGCCAGTGAACTGAGAGTCCCACTTTATAAACCATTGCCCTTAATTTCTGATTGACAGTCCGTTCCCGCATCTTTTTTAGACTTCTCACTGCAATACATGATCTTCAAGCTCCCAGCCCAGCTCCTGCTTTTCTTAGTCTCTGGAGCATCTTCTCCTGTACTTTACTTAGATCAAAGCCATTTGAAAGGACACTACAAATTCCCCTTTCTCTCAACATATTTCTCCTTCCCTTCCCTACCTCTCTCTCAGGTGAAGTGCCAAGTGTCTTTCCTAAGTGAATCCTATCTCTCGTCTCCTCAATTTATCTCCTCCCACCTCTTCATCAACTTGGCTCCATTTATCATTCCCCTCTCTTGCACCTCTCTCTTGAGAGTCTTTCTCATCATTCTCTCCTTGTTCTCTGCCTGCAATTGTGTATATGTCTTTCCATTTTCATTTTCAAAAAAATGTTTTTCAACCTGTGTGATAGGAAAACATTTTTAATTTTATTCCTGATTTGCTTATACTCTCTGGCCTTTCTTCCATTCAGTTTGGATAGGTGTTCTGTGTTTCTTTCTTCAGAGAAGTGATGCTACAACAATTTAAAAAAGAAAGGAATATTGAATTCTTAGCTTTTCTATTTCAAAAGTCTAAATTAATTAGATATAAAACATGGAAATAAATAGGATACAGCAATAGATTTGGGAGAACACTGATGAGAAAAAACCACAGACTGGGAGAAAATATTCACATAAATAGTTCTAACTTAGGATTTATGTCCATAATATGTAAAGTATTCATAAAATCGACAATAAAAAGACTGGCATACAAATTATTCATGAAGATGTGGAGGACCTGGAATTCTTATACATTGCTGATGGAAGTATAAAATAGTACAACTATTTCGAAGAATTGTTTGGCAATTTCTTATAAAGTTAAACATAAACCTATTCTATGACACAGAAATTCCATTCTACATCTTTACCCAAGAGAAATGAAAAGAAAATGTCCACAAAGAGACTTGTATAAGAAGAATTACTACAACAACTAAAAATAACCCACATGTCCAGCAAGAACTGAATGGATACACAAATTGTAGTATATCTATACAATGGAATGCTGCTCAGACCTAAAAAGAAATCAGTTATTGATATACTCAATAATATGGATAAATCTCAAAAACATAATATTTAGGGGAAGAAAAAACAAAAAACTAAAAGGACATACCATCTGATTCCATTTATATGTAGTCCAAGAACAGACAATTCTAATCTATGGTGAGAGAATTTGGAACAGTAGTGGTCTCTGGGACTGGAAAAAGAAGGAAATTGACTGAATGGGGGGAAGGAACTTTCTGGGATGATGGAAATGTCCTCTATCTTAATAGAAGTGTGTACTGTAAAACCCTATTCATTTATCAAAATTCATTAAACTGAAAACTTAAGACCTATCCATTTTATTATGTGTAAATTATGGCGCTATAAAGAAAACTTTAAAAATAAAGCTAACTCAAAAGTAGAAAAAATGTTTGTGTATATGCCATAATTCCTCAAAGATTGTGTCTGGGTGTTACTTGTGGTATATCTCATCATATCCAATGATTTACGCCCTGTAGGTGCTTTACAAAGCTTGATAAATTATTGATTTCAAAGTATACTCTTACCAGCCAAACTGTGTCAGCCGTCAAGTAGGATTCACCATATTTGGGAGACTAGCATTGCTTTAGAAAATATTGATATCCAAGTCAAGGAATGAGCTTTCTTCTTTGAAGTCATTGAGAGTCTGATAAGAAACAAGCACTTAAGGAAACAAGTAGATGTTAAGCTCCAGGATGACCTAGCCACATCTGTCTGTTCACTACTGTATTTCCAATGTCCAGCATTTAGCATTATGTGCATGTAGGCGTTCATCATCTGTGGAATAAATGAACAAGCCAGGATAAGTAGAAAAAAGAAGTGAACAGAGTTACTGGGAAGGAAAAAACAGTATAATCCCTAAAGACAATTACTTGGCCCATAAAATAATTAATGTGAGACATGTAGTTCTATTATGTAAACTATGTTATGGATTTGGCATCAATATCACTTTCCTAAATATGTTATGGAAGGAGAAGAGTGCTAAATAATGGGAGAATGCCAAATGCTTTGGTTTAATCAGGAATGAATAATTTAAAGTTGATTTTAGTTACTCAGAATAGAGTGACATGAGACATGAGTGAGACATGAAACATTTATGAGACATGAATAATAAAATCTTTAGAATTCTTATTAAACTTGGATAATCATATTATGAAGGTACAGGGTTGACAATTTATTCAGCTATCGTTCTCACAGAAAACATGTTAGGTCACCCTTAAATTGTACTTCGGTCTTCTCTAGGGCCATCGTGGTACTAACTGAAGGCAAACATTTTCCTTTCCTTGGGATCTACTAATATCTCTAGTGCTGGGACACACAGCCCTTCTGCTTCACTCCAATCTGTATCACATTATCTCAAAAGGTATTCAGTTTTTTTAAAAGTTTTCAGAGAAATATTCTTTTAAACTAACTATAAAATAAAAATCTCTTGCATTTAACCCTTTAGGAGAGGTGAAAAAGGAATATCAGTAAACCTATCAAGCTCAGAAAGTCTTGCATGAATATATTAGTGAGAAAGAAAAAAGGAAGGAGAGAAGACTAGAAGTTTAAATAGCAGGAATAGGAAGAAAAGAGATAAAGACAAGAATAAAAGAAGATGGCAGGCAAAAGGAAGACATGCGAAGTAGACGTGGAAATGAGATCGTACAAACACGGCTAACGTCCCTTCTCACGCTGCTGCTTCACGTAGGCCTGCAGGAGGCAGAAAGAAAGAAGACAAGTGGGACTTCATATTTACTTTATTATTCCCCTTCCAAAATCCCGTTCCTAAATCTGGCTTTATTACCCATTATCTTAAGGGGGAAACATTCTACTAAAGACCTTCTTTCAGTTGTGGAATCTCCAAGATGATTTACAGAGATCAAGCAATGGTACTAAGCCTTCGGGTAACAGAAGTGGAGGAAACAGGAAGGTAGGGGACGGCTCATTTCCCAGTTAGGGAACTTCTCTTCGGTTCTGGCTGAGCATTCTGTTTGGGATACAACATTTTCTTCTGAATTTAGACTGCAACACACACAAGCTCAGAGCAACATACTGTGAACTGTAGCAGCAGCTCTTGAGCTGGGGCTCCCAGGACTCCTGTCTAAGCGAGGCCTCTACCACTTGCCCTTCCACACGCATCCTTTTTCTTTTCCTCTTCAAAATTATAGCTTATTTCCAAAACTAGCTCCTGCTGCAGGGCTCAACTGAAGTGAGCATCAGACCCAAGGCCAGGCAACACAGGTGACCCCATTAGCCAAACGAGCCCTTCACTTTGTCTTTTTCCCCCAATGCTCTCCCTTCCTCTTCATTTCCACACAGGATCCCATGCTGTATTCAAGGAAAAAGTTCAAAGGCATTTCAATTAAATTTAGGAAGCCACTCCTTTTTTTTCCTGTAAGGGATATTTTTGGATAAGTATTTTTAGCTCCATATGTACATTTGGGTTTTCTTAAAATTTGAACCCTTTGTAATGTTTAATTACAATCCCTCATTCCCTCAATAAAAATTCTGAAAAGGCTGCCTTCCTTAATCTCAAAACAGCCAGGGCCTTAGCACATTATCTACAGCGTCTCATAACCTATTTAATTAGGCTCTATTCTAGCATCCACAACCCCTCAGTCAGTTTGGCTTTTTTTCCATGCCTGTGAATGCCAAAATTATCTCAAAGTGTTTTATACACATGCTGAACTATCCACAAGGGAAGGTTTTTACCAGCAGGGGAACAGTGAGTACAAATTGAGGACGTTTTCATCCTCTATATCCTAAGGCCAATGTCCTTGTTCAGGCTTTTCCCCTCCACATTTTGGTTAAAAGGAAGAGGGCAGAGAATTCTGTTACCTGTCCAAAAATGGGTGACACAGGCTCAGATTCCATGGGAGAAGGAAACAGTAAACTATTACTGAATGCCTGCTATATGCAAGACTTTGGTGCTAGGTATTTTATCTACATTTTTTCCATTTAATCTTCACGATATCTATATGAGGTAAATATACTTACTTCTATTTTACTGATGATGGAACTGGAACATTGAGAGGTTAAGAGTTCTATCTAATTCCACTACATATTACTTCTTCAGTTCACCAGACTTTATATTAAACCCAAACAAGTCCCAACGACAGCCCTAAGGACTTAAATCTGGTCCTGCTTTGGCTGGAGACTTCACAAAGGCTATGACAATGAGAAGGTGGCCACATTTTCCTCTTCTGAGCTGAGCGAGGTGACAAGGCAGCCACACCGCCTGAAACCATGTGCTGAGGCTGCAAAGGGCACAGGTGTCCTGCCAGACGGCTGAGTCTGGGTCCCCAATGGCTATGTGACCTTGGGGTGAGTCTGGGTCCCATTTTGCTATGTGATCTTGGGGTTGTTTGTGCATTCATTCACTCACCCATTCATTCTACAAGTATTTCTTGAACACCTACTATATGCTAGGCATTCTTCTAGATGCTGAGAACCCAGCAGTGAGTAAAACAAGTGAGGCTTTCATAGAGCCTACATACTCAGGGAACATAAAACACTATGCCTCTACTTTCTTCCTTGTGAAATGGAAATAACAGTATCCCCTCATGGGGCTGTGCTAAAGATTAAATAAGTTAATACATACAGTGCTTGCCACAGTACCAGGCACATAGTCACTTAATAAATGTCAGTTATTATTGTTATTTTAAAATGGAAATTCTTATCTCTGGCAAAAATTGAGCTCAAATCAATATAGATGAGAATAGTGGGAATTTTGGTATACAGAGCTGGGGTGGGGGGGTTGGAGAACACTTGTCCCCTGAAGTGTCAGGAGTAATTTCCTGTCACATTTAATTGAGACTGGAGGGCTCCAATGTGAACTGCTTGGCTATCATTCATTTGAACACTAATGGAAATGTCAGACCGAACCGAGAGTCTTCTTTCGCTGCAAAGTTCAGCACACAAAGTGGTCCTGGGGTTTATTTTTGCCTAGTACAAAAAATTGACGTCTCCTCAGAGACAGCAAAGTGCAGGCGTTACAGTAATTATTTTAAATAATGCAAGCGTAAGAGGGAGAGATTTTCTACAACACCTTTCGAAAATTAGACATTTTTTTCTCCTGTCTTTTTTTCAGAAAGCTGGAGCTGTACCTAATCTGCTTTATAAGCCTCAGGAGCTAATAAGGAGTACACGGGACAATGATTTGATTGGTTACCACTTTCCTAGCCATTCCAAGGACTTTCTAGCTAGTACGGCCCCAGGAGAGTGCGGGAGCAATTCAAGTTTCAGATAATCAACTTCCTCAAGCCAAAGGGGAGCACTGGCAAGACATGAGCCCTGGCTACAAAAGCTTGTTGATCTTCCCAACCTTTCAGGCAATAAGATAAACTTCCCAACGGCCCAAGCAGTGATCCCAATCTCTCCCCTTTTTCCTTTTTTTTTTTTTTTTGGAGTGACCATAACCTCAAGATTCCATTGTCTGCATAATAAAACAAAAGATGAAGCTCAGAACTGGATCCCTTGGCCCTTTCTCTTCTTATCTCCTCTCAGTTCAAAACGCTTGCATCTCTTAATAGCCAGCACATTCTCTGAGATCTGCAGTTGGGCTCAATGCATTCAAGCCTCAGCACAATCTTCTTTGTAGTTTTAGCCTTTTTCTGGAAAATCGGCTTAGTCTGCCCACCATAGCCACTCTGCTTCCTGTCAACACTGCTTTCCCTGAGCTCACAGAGAATGCTTGCCTGGCTTGTACTGTGTCACTTTGTGGGGTCGGTATGTGCCACACTTCTTACAGAAAGTGCGGCAAGTTTCAGCGGGTTTTAGGAACGTTCACCATGTTTGTGAGAGCACTATTTGCATGGAAAGCCAGCCTCTCCCTTCGAGTGCAGACCTTGGAATTAAAAATCCATATATTTCATTCAGTTTATTTCTGAGAATATTTTGATGATCTTGAAAAACGGTTTGTTTCATTTCAAACCTATTCATTGGAATTTCAAAAAGAAAGAAAAAAATTAAAGCAACCCCTTTCATTTAGCCTGTGTCTTAAATAAATATTGATTGATCTATCTTTGGTTCAGGGTTAGCAAGTTAGTCTGATGGTTATGGTTTTTGATAAAGTTTGTATATGGTTTAAATTCCTAAAAAGACACAGAAATGAAGTGAAATCTGAATATGGACAATGAGGAAGGACACAAAGGAATTCTTCAGGAGACATTTTCTACCAGACATCCCTAATAACAAAAGTCCTGGCTATGCCATAACAGTTATATGACACTTCCCTTCACAGGAATCCTCTTTCTCCCTATACAAAATAATGCAACTATGATTTTCCTTCTCCTCAGGAGTCTCCAGGCTACAGCCAAGAGCTTCATACATTTTTCTGAGTCCAGCCCCTCCAAAGAGATAGAAAATATTTAGCAGAGACTTGGGGAGGCCTGCAGACTCCCTCATAAAAGGGACTCTGAAGGGTTCTTTTAAATGACTATGCATCTCTTTGATTATGCTACTGCAGTTATTAGTTTCTTGACTAGAAATCCCCTCTATATTGATTTTCAGCTATCAGTTTTCTGAGTTACAGGGGTTGTTCATGGGAGTCAGCTGGCTGAGCTGCCTAAACTCACTCCCATGAGCACTAACTGTGTGTCATTTGTACCTGAATCTGGATGCCAGCTGGTCTGCTCTTTTGGTAGGGGATCAAAAATCACCAGATTGCTCTGTTCGGATGTGTGTGACAGCACCACCCAGATTCTCTGTCAATACTCCTAAGAAATATCCCAGTACTTTAATAACATGTAAAAGGAAAGGGAAAGTATTGAGTGTGAAATCCTAAGAGATCGGCTTAATTTAAGCCATGACTGCCCATAAACGGAAACTGTGAATACACAATAGAAATTAAATACAAAGAACAATTATTTACTCAGGAAAAGTACACTCACATATTTGCCAAGTGTGAAAAAAAAAGATGTGATTTTTTTCCTACTGAGTAAGAAGGCGTCACAGGTTTTTCAGGGTGACCTTTAAAGGTCAATATTATGGAGGACAGCTACCAGGCTTAGTCACAAAATAGCCTTTGAGCCTACTGTCCCAGAGTGGGCTTTTCCAAAGTCATTGATGAGAAAGGAGCGGCTCCCAGCTTTGAGGCCAGGCAATCTAGCTCCAGAGCCCCCTCCAATTGTTGAATATAGAAGAGGCTCCATGGAGTCACAAGACCCGAGTTTGAATCCTGACTGTGTGATCTTGAATATGTCACTTAGCCTCTCTTAGGGTAAAATTAGATAATGTATGTGAGAGACTCTGTGTGCCAGGTGTTGCAGTAAGCCCAAATCAGAATTCAAGGTCTGGTTGTGCCTAGGAACTGGGTGGTCTGGTGATTCCTGAGTCTATTTCTTGAATTGAGTTTTACACATGTAAGAGGTAGTTAAGTTATGAACTTGAACAGGAGGGTAAATCTGGAAGGAGAAGGAAAATAGGATTACAGAGAGGAAATTATGTGTAATCTCCAGCCTGAAGCCTGTGGGGTGAGGGGCTGGAGGCTGAGGTTGAGGGACTGTTTTATTCTAAACTTTATGAGGCCTGAGTCCCATGCATGAGCATGTGTAGCAACACCTGGGAAGTTCCAGAAATACCTGGAGGAAATTGGGAAAGGGGAAGGAGATTGTTGGAATGTTCAGCAGTAGAGTTTGTAGAGGAACTGATCCAGGGCAGTTGGGGTAAAAATGTCAACATGACTTTGCTTTCCCAAACATGAGGTCATTTAATCCTCACAATAGCGTGAGGAGGTAAATATTATTATCCCTGTTTACCCCATTTCGGAGCTTCAAAAAGTTTAGGTAGATAGCTGAAGCTAATGCTGTTAATATGTGTGTAATAAGATTTGAACCAAGGTCTTACTAAAAAGCCAGGTCCTTCAAGTAGATCACACTGCCTTTAAGCCTTAAATCCTATTCATTTGCCTATTCACAGCTGTCAAATTCTTAAAACAGACAACTAAAAGGGATGCTCGATTGTTTTAGATACAGCAGAATTAATAGAGTTCAAAAGAAGGAGAGCAGCAATTGGATTTGAGAACATCCCAGGTATAAAAATCAGGAAGCTCAAATCTTTATACTTTCTGCATAAATACTTTCCTTTCTTAGAGTCTCAAGAAAACAGAGTGGAAACAGGAAGAGTGACATCCCTCCCTCGCTGCTCTTCTAAAGGTTAAACACTTCCTTTATCTAACTCTGCCTTTCTTGAGTTGCATAGAAATTGGTGAGCTTGACTTATCACCGATGGCTCTGGCACTTCATGTTGGAGATTAAAGCCATTTTGGCGGATGACTTGATTTGCCTTGAAGTAACACAGTAAGCAGCTCTCTCGACAAGTGGTTTCAATTGTTTTTAATGTAGTGACCTTAGTTTGTAAAGAAAAACCTTAACAAAGATTAGCTACTCTGTAGCAGTTTTAGTTTTATCTCGGGTCACATTTGAGATATCTGGATTTCTTCCATCGTGAACGGAACCACACAAAGTTTGCCTTTCCCAGAAGAAATTTCAGTCACTTATCGTTGAAGAGTAGAGTTCTTTTCATGTTTCCGAGATACAGCATGCAGTTCCATAGGGTCAGGATCTCCCTTCCCTCATTGTTGGGCCAGCTCTGCCCAGGGAAATCATTAAGCCTATTTGATCTCAGAAAAAAATATGTATAATTGACTCAAAAGTTAGTCTTTATATTTCTGTTTATGTATTCCCTTATATTTATGGAGAGTGCTTTACACTTTCACATCTATTTTCACAAAGTGCTTTCACATCATTTTTTCACTTGATTCTCACCAATTCTCTGTGGTTTTGGAAAGGCAGATAACACTGTCCCCACTTTAAAGAGAAGGAACTTGAGTTCAAGAAAGCTTAACTATATGATGAAAGTCTTAAGGTTAACAAATGGCAGAGATATCATGACTCCTTCTTCTATAAACTGATGGATGAGTGTTCCATTTACCTATTGCTGTGTAACAAACAACCCCAAACTTAGTGCTCACAGATTCAGAGCATCAAGAATTGGACAGGGTACAGTGGGGATGGCCTGTCTCTGCTCCTCAATATCTGGGGCCTGAGCTAGGAACAATGTCTGGGGGTGATTAAAATGACTGGGGTTGGAATCATCTGCAAGTTTCTGTACTCGCACGGCTGGTACCTGGGCAAGGATAACAAAAACACTCATCTGAGACTGTAAACCAGAATACCTATAGGCCATGGCCCCTCCATGTGGCTTGGACTCCTCACAGCATGGCGTCTGCATACTGAGGAGCATCCCAACAGCGAGTGTCCAGAGCGGGAGTGCTTCAAGAGGACTAGGCAGAAGCTGAAAGGCTCAGATGTCACACAGTGTCCCTTCTGTTGCATTCCTTTGGTTATAAGTGAGTCACTAAGCCCAGATTCAATGGAAGGGGGAGGAGTGGCAAGGTCACATTCAGAAGAGCACGTGGGATGGGAGATGCTATTGTAGCCATCTTTCAAAAATACAATCTTTTACAGTAAGCACAAATATATTTCCTACACATGAGATAACATGAGATCAAAGAAAAAATATCTGAAGTAGCTTATGAACTTCTTATAACTCTAAATGATTATGAAATAAATAAGCAAATATTAAGAGCTTTCCTACATACCAACAGTAATAGGTAAGGAAATAAAGTGGAAAAAAACATGTCCCATTTACATCAGCACAACAAAATATAGAAAAAAAAGTTAACAAAAAATTTTATAAGGCTCATATGAAAAAACATTAAATATTCTGAAATATATTTTAAAACCAAAATAAATGGAGAGATACATTATGTCTCTTAATAATGTCATTTCTGACTAAATGCTTGTGAACTATATTAGTTCTGCTACAAATGTAACTTAATTCCAAGAAAAAGCCCAACATAGAGATATGTGAAACTGATAGTGTTAAAGTAAAGCCCATCATGAAGAACAAAAGCTTTAGAATAGGCAATAGCCTTATTAAATAAAGAATAAATAAAGGAGGGTCAGCTCCGTGGCCTAGTGGTTAAGTTCGCATGCTCCACTTTGGCGACCCAGAGTTTCGTGGGTTCGGATCCTGAGCACAGACATAGCACTGCTCATCAGGCCATGCTGAAGCAGTGTCCCACATACCACAACCAGAGGCACTCACAACTAGAATATACAACTATTGAATACACAACTAGTGAATATTCAACTATTCAGGGTGGAGGGGGGGTTTGGGGAGAAGAAGGGAAAAAAAAAAGAAAGATTGGCGACAGATGTTAGCTCAGGTGCCAATCTTTAAAAAAAAAAAAAAGATGGGCCGGCCTGATGGCGCAGTGGTTAAGTTTGCACATTCTGCTTTGGCGGCCCGGGGTTCGCTGGTTCGGGTCCCAGGTGCGGACATGGCATTGCTTGGCAAGCCATGCTGTGGTAGGCGTCCCACATATAAAGTAGAGGAAGATGGGCACGGATGTTAGATCAGGGCCAGTCTTCCTCAGCGAAAAGAGGAGGATTGGCAGCAGGTGTTAGCTCAGGGCTAATCTTCCTCAAAAAAAAAAACAAAGAATAAAGGAATAAAAAGCATACCAGATATTAAAATGCTATGAAGCTTCAATAACTTAACTAAAAGAACTTCTTATAGGTAATTGGGTAACCATATGCCTGAGACAGTACCAGGTTACCCTCTTGGCCCAGTGTAATTACAATTCCTTTTACTCTCAAAAGTGTCCCAGTGTGAATGATGAATTATATGGTAATCCTATAATTAATCACATATATTTATCTCTACTCCCTCCCTAACCCCACTTAAACGCCAATAAATACATTTTTAAAATATTAGTCACAAGGTCGAAGAGAAGAGACAGATGAATGGATGAATGGATGGATGGATGGATAGAGGGATGGATAAGTGGATAGGTACATAGGTAGGTAGATAGATATGTAAGCAGATGGAAGGACAGGTAGTTGAGTGAATATATAGATAATAAGTAGATTGATCATTCAACCAACAACCAACCAGTAAAAAGAAGAGTAAGTAGTGATATGTAGGTTATGGTGAGAATTAAAGTTGGCTGTGATGATCAAAACTTACCTTGGCTATTTCTGGAGGGAAATCTCCTGTGAAGAGATTAAATTTAAACTGTGATTTGAATGGCAAGGAGCAAGTCATTCAAAGAGCTAGATGGGACACTTTCTATTTATGGAGAATAACTAGTGCAAAAGCCATAAGCTAAGACTAAACTTAGCTATTTGAGAAACTTAAATGCTTAGGTAGCTGAAGCATTGTACCCATATAAGATGAAATCTGAGAGGTAGGCCAGACCATTTAGAGTTTTGTAAGACAGAATAAGAAGTTTGGATTTCATCCTAAACGTAATGTGAAGCAATTAAAGAATTTTAAGGAAAGGAGTAATATCTGATAGAAATTTTTAAATGGAGGAGGTGTGGAGAATGAGTGTGGAGAGGCAAGAGTGGAAGCTGGCTGATCAGTTAGAAGGCTATTGCTTGGTCCTGGAAAGAGGGGATAGTGTCTTAGGCAAGAATGGTAGAAAGAAAGGTAGAGAGAAGTGTTTGGATTTGGGAGGAAGAGTTGACAGGACTTGCAAAAGATGGACGGATGTGACTGTATGGAAATGTAAATCTTGTATATCAAAAGGACCATAAACAAAATTAAAAGTTAAACAACAAATCAAGAGAAAGTATGTGTAACACATACAACAAAGGATTAAAATAAAATATATTTAGCATACATAAAAAGGGATTCATATCCAAAATATATAAAGAAATCTATAAATCAGTAAGAAAAGGACAAACAACCCAATGGAAAAATGTGCAACTTTACAAACAGATAATTTACAGAAAAACTACAGAGGGAAATAGCATAAGCAAAAACATTCAACCCCACCAATAAACAAAGACTTAAAAAATAAAATAATAAGATATCATTTTAGTCTTTCTGATTGGAAAAATTAAAAAGATATAAAATTGAAAATATAAAAGAGAAAAATATGCAAATTTAAATATTCTGTATTGATTGAGAATGTGAGGAAATGTCTACTCTTATACTGTACTAGTGGGGATATGAATGAATATAGAAATTTGGAGGGCAGTATGTCTACATTTATCAAGTTTTTTAATTGACTGTGGAATTTTCCAGGTATTTATTCTAGAGATATATTTTCAAATGTGTACATGGCGGTACGTAAAAGAATATTCACTGAAGGGTATTTGTAATGGAAAACAAAAAGGAAACTATCTACTTGCCCATTTTTAGTGACACACACATCATGAAATATATTGGAAATGCTGCGAAGAGATTTAAAAGAGTGACATTGATATATGTGTACTTTCTTGGAAATGTCTCTATGCTGTTGTTAGGAGGGAAAAAAATCAAGTTATAAAATGATAGGAGTCTGGTTTTATTTATATGGAGAAAACTAAAATTATATGTGATTGTATGTACATAGAATAGTATCTGGTAAGCTACATGTTAAATGCTTAACAGTGGTTCAACAGAGGGCTAGGGAGTTGGTCTTGCTTTGGGAAAAGCTGATGGGTAAAGAAGCACTTTGCTTTTTACTCCACACATTTCTACATTGTTTGAATGTTCAGTAGTATATATTTATATATTGCTTGAGTAATTCTCCTAAAATATTTTTAAAGATGTGTTCACTTTTTGAAATCTAAATACATTGGGTAATGAGACTTAGAGTCTTGGCAATCATCAATGCCAAAAAAGAATTATGTCAGCTCTCACAGAAGGGACTTTAATGCTAAACAGTTGTGAAACTTTTGGGGGAATTTAAATTTAGTAAATCGTTACTGAACAAGGCTCACATGAGTATAGCCCAACGTGAAGTCTGGTCAAGTGGCATTAAAGAAGTTCAAAGGAAGCACTCTGAGGAGATGAGTCCAGCAACTTGGCACGGAAGGAGCAAGGCCATGATCTCCAGCCTCTCTGGGTCTCATTTTCCTTATCTATAAAATGAAGCATTGGCTAAAGCAGCTTGCAAACTCTTTTTTTTTTTTTTGGAACAGAACACTTTTGTCTCCCCAAAATGAAATCTTATGAAAATCTTACTGTTTAAAACTGATAAAAGCAGCATTTCTCTAGTCAAAGAAGGTCAAGGGCCAGAGTCCCACCCTCTCCGCTCCTTGGGCAACACTGCAGCCCTCTCCGGGGGCACCTGAGGTCCCACAGAACACTCCTGGAAAACCGCTAGTCCAAATCATTTCTAAAGCCTTGTCATCTCTAAAAATACATAATTTTCGTTTCCTAGGTGTAATTTATGAGAGCCAGCCAAGTGAGAGCCCCAGTGAGTATAGTGTGTCGTGTAGGTAGAACATGACTGAGGGATATGAGGAGGGAGAAATGAACAGAAGCAGCATTTATTACACTGTTAATATGTGCTTGGCATTGTGTAAGGCATTTCAATAACTTATTTTGTTTAACCCATACAACCACTCTGTATTTTCAGCCTTCTACAGATGAGGGAACCAGGAGACAAGGAACTTGCCACAGGTCACACAGTAAGTACTGAGCTGGAATTCCAACCAGATTTGCCTAATTAGAAACCTCACACTGGGTAGGCTGAGAGCATAGTGTCGTACTGGAGGAACGAAGACACAACTAAAGATAGTAATGTTAGGAACTTCAGGAGGTGGTAGAGGATATCAGGAGAGAGGAGGTGAGTAGACTTCCAACACCAGGCCCTCTCACTTCCAACTTCTGCCTGGAATTATGCCTTCTAACAATCTCTTTGGGGAGCTAAGGCTATCATATGTGAAACAGGTTAAGAAAGACATAAGCCTGCATGTAATTAGCTGCTCAATCCCATGGTATATTCTAGAATTGGGGGAACTCTGAGTTATTTTTCAGGAGTGATGATAAATTCATGTTACTCTTTTTCCACTCTCTCCAGATACCTGGCAGAGCTAGTGTTGTCAGGACCTATGGACAAGGCATTGAGATGAGCATCCAGCACTGTAGAGCATGAAATGCTCACACACATGCACACCATAATGATCCCATAACAAGTGCCTCCATAGCATCACCAATTGACCTAAATGCCCACCTTAATAGACAGGGCTTTTCTGTATGCTAGATGACCTGCATACTAGTTGTCCCTACTTGTAATTTACCAGTGTAGTTATAATTTACATTCTTTTCCAGGCAACTGATTCATAGAAGAGCCAGACAAGAGCGGAGTCATTTTGGAAGAGAATATCCCCTGCACAGCAAGCTTTACAAAATGATCATCCCTTGTGGAATGCAAACAAAATGGCCACCATTTATTAATGTTCACAAGAGTTATTATTATAAATCCAGATATTTTCATACTCTGTTGAAGCTATTTATGTCACGTGAACAGGATATCTGCCCAGAGTTACTAAGAAGCAGCCTTAAGTACAACATAAGCCTCTAGGTCCTGTCAAAAATAACTGGGAGCACTTGTCTTCTGGGCTGGAAGGGTAGGCAAGATTTACAGTGAATGCTGCCACAATAACCAATGACCGATGCTTATGTTAAGCCAGGATGCACATTTTTCTGAGTCATTATATTCTCTAATTTTAAGTAGAATAATATATTGGCGTATCCCCAATCCAAACCACTTCAACTGCTGTTTGTATAAAAGGAAAGTTAAAGTAACAAACAGGAATTCACTAAGGCATCAAACATAATTTCAATTTTAATATCATCTAAAATAAGGAACACCAACAATTTCACAGGAGAAACAATAGATGTAGAAGTTGACATAATTTTTTATTTGGAAAAGCAGACTGGAACTGTGTCTATTCTTACGTGTATCCCCTGTGGCTAGTATGACCTGGCATGTAGCTGATGCTCAGTAAATGTTGATTATATAAATAAAGAAGACTTAGTCATGGGACTTCGTGCTATTAGTGTAATATCCACTCTTGTTTGGAGACAAACTTTGATTTTTCTGTTGAGGTTTAAAAATTAGTAGACTCTTGTCCATTGTAGTAGAATGCCCACAATAGATTAAATATGTTTCCTTTCTTCTCTAGTGAAAGAAGTTTATAGTGACCAAACATCCTAGTTTGCCTTGTTGATGACTGGATCCTGACGTAACTATCAGTAGTGCCTTTTCAAAACTGTCCCAGTTTAGGACACAAATTAAACAAACTATATAGTCATCTAGAAAAGTGCCACAAAATCACCTTTATAACATTGGAGATTGTGCCCTGGGAACAGTGGTCCTCCCCCAGCTAGAAGAAAAGTAGCTATGAATACCTTGGAATCACTCTGAAACTGTCTTAGAAAATAAAACACCTTTGAGTTTCTGAGGTATCCTCCCTCAGAAGAGAGCTTGAGCAAGTTTTCTCAGTATGAGGCAAATCAAACTCTCTGAGTGATCCCAAAGGAGAGAGGGGAGATGAAGTTCTGGGTCTGTAAGTACACCGATGTCAGACCAGACCAACTCAGGAAACCTGGGGCCTACTAGGTTTGCCCTGAGAGGTGGCTGTGAGGGAAAGAGCCACCCTTAATGTTGAAAGAGTGGTATTAGACTCCCTCTAAGGACCCCTGTGACCTAAGCAGAGTCTAGATCAGTCTAGAATAATAGAACCACCACAGCTATTCTCTCTTGGGAGTAGTCTTCAACATGACTTCATGTGACAGAGGCAATGGGAGCTGATCAGACTCATTTTCTTGCCTTGCTTGCATACAAAACCCAGGCTTTTACCTCTCCCTTGCTCTCCTGTGTTCTTGGAGACCCAAGAGGCAAATAAAGTAGGTGGGGTCTCAAGAGATTGTTTGAAAAGTATAAAAGAAAGATGACTTTAATTTAATACCAAGTTTGCAGAGGAGTTCGCCCAAGACAGACAAAAAGAATAAGGCCTAAAAGACAAGTGATTTTAGGCAATATTTTGAGAAGAATATCTTGAACAGACACCTAGAGTTGCTTGAGACCCAGAATGGCTTACAGTCAAATTGGCACATGATCTACTTGGATCCCAAAGTCAGGCAACAACTAAGATCTTCCACTTCTAAACTACTCACTATAAGTTAGCTCTGGGCTTGATAACAAAGACCAGAGGGCGGTCTTCTCTTTGTCCAGAAAGAAATCTAGGCTGATGAAAAAATACTGATTCTTAGAAGTTTCAGGACAATGACATGGTTTGTAGAGCTTAGAATTGTTTTGAGGACCATCTGAAACTGGGACGTTTTCTCTCTGCAAAGAGGTATTACCAGAATGGCTGCCAGAAAAACTAAGACTTTGAAAACCAAAGCCAGACCTAAAAGTGCTAGTATGAATAAGAGTCTCTCTGTTTCACTTGTCATTCTAAAGAGATCTGCTTAGAGACACCATGAGACTCAATGAAGAAGAGAATAAAGGGACAAAAACCAAGAGCACTAGAGAACTTACAGAAAATATACAGGTAAAGAAGATGGGTAAGAACACAGAAATAAATGCAAGGCAAAATTATATAGGAGGAGAAAGAGATAGAAAGAATCTAAAAGGTGCCCCAAACATAGCATATCCTTTGGGAAAACTACTGCTATTATACTACGATTTTAGGGGAAAACTCAAAACAAAAGGATAGGCAAGAGACCTGAATGTGTTTACACTGGAAGAAAATAACGAGTGAGAATCTAAGAATAAGATCCTAAATGAGAGCTAATTTTTTTTAGGTACAAGGCCAGCATTTATATAGGCCAATGTTTACATTTATAGCTATGTAACACGTGAGGTGGCACACTGAGTCACTCGTATAGACAGTCATGGATCTGCTCGGTATATATACATTGACTTCTCTGATCACTAATTGAATACCTCCACAAGATGGCAAATGGGAATTTTCCACTGCTTATAGACTGGGCCAGCCCCTCACCTCCATGAAAAGTAAATTCATTGCTTTTCAAAGAGCTTGGGGCTTGAAAGGGAAAACTATGGATTGAATCTCATCTCTCATCTCAAGGAAAGTTGAAAAGGGTTAGTTGCTGCCAATTATGAAACACTTCTATTGTTGGCTATCTGCTGGTGAGGTGTCATTTTTAAAAACTGGTTTCACTGATAATCACGCAGCTTAAGGTTTATGTTTTAACTTCTCAGGGATTTGGTCAGCGGTCTCCCAGTTTTGAAACAGCAGTAGGTTCTTTGCAAAACTATATTCTCAAGTCCTTACTCATTACATCAAGTTCTGATTTTGGAAATCAAAAACTCTTGGTGAGGACATCATGATGGATCTAATTAGAGAATTGGATCTCTTTAAAAATTGTTTTAAGTAATACTTAACATAGAATGAATCCTTTCATTAATAGCCAGGCAAAAGAGCTTGTAGAATTTCACTTTGCTCACCACCACCCCCCAATCCTATGAACTGATTGGGTTGTTAAATACCGTTGCGAAACGTATTTGCAAGAACTAAACAAACTCCAACACATAAAGGACATGTTAAGCATTCGGTCAGGTATGAAAAAGTAACCCTTGTGTTATAGAACAGAAGACAAAAAGAATAATTGTGAACTAATCCAAGTAAACAGGACATGCTGTCATAATCAATTTAAAGTCAAACAAGGATCTGGCAATCTGGATCAGGAAAGAAAACAAGGAAAGTTTCTCTTAGCCAGTACTCAAGAAGATTGTGAGACCTGGTGGATGCATCTCAAGGGAAGCTAGTGGGCCCTCATTGTTGCACAGATCTTCATTTCTCTTTTCCACCTTGTTAAGGCTTTGCTCTGTGACATGGGCAAGAAACTCATCCATTCAACAAATATGTATCGATGCATAGACTAAACCAGGTTCCTAGCACACTGTTTTCAATGTCTTTTTTGCCTATAACTGAAAACAATAAATACTCTATGTTGCCTCGATTTACCAAAATATGTCCAAAGGGTCTTCAATGAGACAAAATGACCCAGTTCTATTTCATGTTAGATTACTTATTAAATAAGTGACCATGAGCAAGCCAGATCCTTGGTTTTCTCATTTGTAAAATGGCTTGTAAACAACTGCTCCATGTATGACCAAATGTAAGCTCTTATAAAATTATAAGTGATGATAAATATTAGGCAAGTTGCTATGTTTTTTGTCTAGAAGGGTGTGTTGGGTTCTTAAATCCCAGACTGACAGATGTCAGAGAAAGTCTTGTTACAGAAAGGGGTGGTTGGTGATTCCATCCTCCTCTTTGCTCTGCTGCCCACAAAATGGACATTTATAAATACCTCCTTCTCCTTTTGACAGTGATGGGCACACAGCAAGCCAGGCCTATTGTGTCACATATTCAGAAAGCTATAAGATCGTGAGTCTAGAGCTGTGATAGCCACGTCCCTACCCTCTGGGGGAAGGCGGGTCTGGGAGAATTAAGCCAACACTCTTCTCCTCTAGCAGAGATGAGAGACAAAGAATTCTGACAGAAGGTGAACCAGTTCTAGTCTTCTGGAGACTTCTCAAGTCTTACTTCTCACATCTTCTTTTGTTTCTAATAAACCTTCTATTTTGTGTAAGCTAATTTGGATTGGTTTCTGTCACCAATGCAATGGCTGATCCACAGAAAAAGGCAGAGACTCACTCACATTTTCTTCACTCTTGGATTAATGCTAGTTATAAAAAGGCTTGGAGCTGGGAGAGTGGCCAGAACTCTTTTCTAAGAGAGATTCAAAGCTACAGTCTCCGGCTTTGGTGGAGAAGGGATGGATGCTGATTTCTTGACAAGGCATTTGTGGCAGGAAGGGAAGGAGCTTGGAGTCCTCTGGCCTAGGTCTGAACTCAGGCCTCCAAAGCTACGCCACCCTGAGCTTTAAGCCACAGTTAAGCTATTAGAGGCATAAATCGGATATTAATCCTGGCATTGCAACCAAATAAGTTGTTGACTTTGAGCCATTCATATAGCCTGTCCAGGGCTGGTTTTCATCTATAAAATAAGGTCTCACATTGCAAAATGCTGTAATTCTTGAAGCTCTCATGAAAATTTACTTTAAACTTAATGAAAAAGTAACTATGAGAAACGTTCTGCTAAAGTAGGTAGGGATTTAGATGAAAATAGTTGACTGAGACTATGCTTGCTTTTAATAATATTTATAACAACAACAATAAAAACTTTTGGCATTGCTATACAACAGGCACTGTTCTAAAGGAATTACATACATTAACTCATTTAATCCTCACATCAACTCTATAAAATAGATACATCACTATTCCCATTTTATAGTTGAAGAAACCAAGGCATTCAGAGAAGTTGAGTAACTTGCCCACGGCAACACAATTAGCGTGTCAGAAATAGGAACCTAACTCATGCAGTTAGTGTCCAAAACCCAAGCTCTTAACCATGCAACACATCTATTGTTAAGTGCAACGACTTCTCTGCACAAAGTAGAATTCAACAAGTGCTTATTAAATGTTACCAGATGAATCAAGTGACCTTTGTGAAGGCATTGATAACAACCAAATGATACATTTTTTCAAAGTCATGGTGGCAGTAGTGGAGGCACCTGTCCATGGGACAAGCTATTTTGCAGCCATACTTCCAAATGCACACTCCTTTTTGTCATGCTTCAGCTAGAGTTCTTGGGCCTTGTGTGCAAGGGCTTAGTAAGTTTTGTTAAAGGTAGGACAATCTTTGTGTAATTTCCTTGGAAACTGGATTTTTACAAGCAGTCCTATCGCATGCTAGTGGGTAAAAGCATAGGATATGAACTGTTGGAGATAAAGGAGCAGAGACGAAGAACATGGGCATCAAAAATACTCTTTTGTTTTCTTTCACATTTGTTAAATGAAGGTACTATTTCTTCTCTCAGCAGAGACCTGCATAAAAACAGTCCTTTCTTAGCACGGCTTTCTTAGCACCCAGATAGTTGGCAGAAATGGCTTCTGTAACTAGAGTCGATAATTTGGACAATGTCCTTATAATAAGATTTATTGAAGAATGTGTATAAAGTAAATTGGAATTTAGATCACAGTAAAATTTTGATTAAGTAACCTCACTATCTCTTTAAACAAGGATCAGATTTTCCTACATTAACTTCACTGTAAAGAATTATATTGCTAGAGTCAAACTCAGTGGTTTCATAAAATCACTCCCTCTTTGGAATGCTGAGATCAAGTTCATTAATCCGTACCAGCAGAGCTTGTCTCAGCAATGCAGAAGACCACGGTAATTATTATCTACTATGTGGTTTTACAAAACAGCCGAAGTTTAGCAACTTGTCCTTTTATTGGCCGATGGCTTCAAGGATCTAAGGAACAAAATGGCTTAAAGGTTAATTCAAACTCAAATCATGACAATTGCCAGGGTTTGGAAAATTTGGGTTGTAAGGACTACCAATAGCTCTCATGTGATCGGAACAATAGCTGTGGAAAAAAACTATTAGCTCACTGCTTCTACTGATCCCCCTGCCAGTTCTAGAGAAGCAATTAGAGTCTCCCTCGCTCCAGTGTTGCTTCATCGCGTGCAGAGGGACGGCTTTAACTCCTTGTGGTGTAGCCAGGTGGGCTGTCAGGAAAGATGGATCGCTGCCCATTCAGCTTGTCCACATCAGCCATATATGGGGGGACATGCCCAAGCCGAGTCCTGGACTCAAACGTGGCTCTTAAACAGGACATCCTGGGACTCTTATTTTGCAGATCTTTTCCCCTTGTGCAAATGTAGCCACAGGAGCAACACCTGGTCCAGCCCCGAGGAGACAGAAACATTCCACACAAGGGACAGTCTGCTGAGTTCAGCCCACAGAAAAGCCCTGCCTATCTGAGATCAGATGTCTCTCCAGTTGCACTAGGACACAGGTGCCTGTCCTCACTTGTCACATGACTTTTGAATTATTTGCATAAACTGTGAGACTGTAGTGGATGTAATGCTCTCCAGATGGAAACACAGCTTTTCTGCTTGTTTGTTTGTTTTTGCTGAGGAAGATTCGCCCTGAGCTAACATCTATGCCAATCTTCCTCTATTTTGTGTGTGGGTTGTCGCCACAGCATAGCCACAGACCAGTGGTTTAGGTCCGTGCCCAAAACCAAACCCGGGCTGCTAAAGTGGAGTGCAGCATACTTAACTGCTAGGCCACAGGGCCAGCCCCAAAACATAGCTTTTTTTTTTTTTTAGGAAGAAAGCCCTGAGCTAACATCTGCCGCCAATCCTCCTCCTTTTGCTGAGGAAGACTGGCCCTGAGCTCACATCTGTACCCATCGTCCTCTACTTTATATGTGGGACACCTACCACAGCATGGCTTGCCAAGTGGTGCCACGTCCACACCTGGGATCCAAACTGGTGAACCCTGGACTGCCGAAGCAGAACGTGAGCACTGAACCACTGCACCACCAGGCCAGCCCAACACAACGTTTTATACAGACTGTACTAGAGGTTTGAGGGAGCCTGTACTGCGAAGATAATCCTAATGTCAAAAAGAGGTTGTTAAAGCCAGAAAATGAGGGCTTGGAATGATTAAAAGAATTTACCTTTGGAGCCAGTCCTGTGGCATAGTGGTTAAGTTCACACACTCTGCTTCAGCAATCCGAGGTTTTCAGGTTTGGATTCTGGGAGAGGACCTACACACCACTTGTTAAGCCATGCTGTGGTGGCATCCCACATACAAAATAGAGGAAGATTGGCACAAATGTTAGCTCAGCAACAATCTTCCTCAAGCAAAAAGAGTGAATTGGCAACAGATGTTAGCTGAGGGCCAATCTTCCTCACCAAAAAAAAAAAGAAAAGAAAGAAAAAGAAAAAAAGAATTTACCCTTACTCCTGCACAGAAAATTAACTAATAAAAGCTGAACTGAGGGGTGGGCTCCGTGGCCAAGTGGTTAATTTCGCACACTCTGCTTTGGCAGCCCAAGGTTTCATCAGTTTGGATCCTGGGCATGGACATGGCACTGTTCATCAGCCTGTGTTGAGGCAGCATCCCACATGCCACAACTAGAAGGACCTACAAGTAAAAAATATATATATACAACTATATATTGGAGGGATTTGGGGAGAAAAAGCAGAAAACAAAAGAAGATTGGCAACAGTTGTTAGCTCAGGTGCCAATCTTTAGGAAAAAAAAAAAAAAAGCTGAATTGAAAAGGTGACTCCTTTCTGCCCCTTCTGAGAGTTTGCACAGCTAAGATTGATCCAGAGATGCTAGACTAGAAATAAATTTCTGACCTTGGGCCCAAAATTAGATGGCTTCAGAAGCATTCCATTTCAAATACTGTAGCAGAAACCTATGGGAGAGACCTTTGGATTTTATTTTGAACTTGTAGATAGCTTACTTTTTAAAAAAATCATTATTCCAATATTTCTATAGCCCAGTATAGATTATAAACTCCTTGAGGATTGAGATTAGGCCACTCTGTCCGTTGTGGGGCCACACACTCTTTTGGAATAGTGCCCATAGCTACTACTGTAGCCAGCCACTCAGATGCTCCTGAAGATCCCTGCCTCCTGGTGTTCATACGCAGGAATAGGTCTCTCCCACATTGTTCCCAAGCTGGTTTGTGTGAACAGCAGACGATGGCAGAAGTAATAGGATGTCACTTCTGAGATTAGGTTATAAAAAACTGTGGCTTCCTTTTGGGTATCTCTCTATCTCTCTCATCACTCATTCTGGGAGAAAGCAGTGAGCCATGTTTGAACAGCCTTGTAGAGAGGTTCATATGACCCGAACCTGCCCAGCTACCAACAGCTAGTGAGTTACCAAGGTCCAACAACAACCACACGAGTGAGCTTAGAAGCTAACTCACTAACCCTAGTCGAGCCTTGACATGACTGGAGCCCCAGCCAACTGCTTGGCAGCATCCTCCTAGAAGACGGAGCCAGAACCACCCAGTTAAGCTGCACCTGGATTCCAAAATAAGTTGCTACATTTTAGGGTAACTTTGCTACTCAGCAAAAGATAACTATTAAAGCTACAGACGCTGTACCTCTTCTCAGAGTATGTATTCTACGAAACTCTCCTGACTATAGGCATGAGGGAGGCAACTGGGAACATAAATTGCTGATGATGAGTCCAACTGGGTTAGAAATTTTTCTCAGTGGTCTTTGATCTAAATGTTTCTGTCTAGTTACCCCTGGACCAAAACTGTCTTCCTTGCCTCCTTGGGGAAATTACATGGTCCTTTTCTATTCTGATCACTTCTAAGTTCAGTTGAAGCTGAGCTGTGCTCATCTAGTTTGCTTTAAGTTGGTTCCTCTCCAGCCTGAGTTGCTTTTTCCACCCACCTTGGCTCATCTTTATTCTAGCACAAACTATAAATTGAAGGAAAACTCATGTTTCCTCAGTCACTGCAATCAGAAGATAAATATGTTGTCAAAACAATTATCACAAAACGGTATTTCCTGACTGCCCCAGTCAGCCTTGGTTCCTCCTAAGAAGTGAAAATTCTCAAGAACTGCTTCCTCTGTGTTGCACTACCCAGTCTTCTTGGTGGCCCCCGGCTGGTGCTCCTCTTCTCCTGTCATAGATATAGGGTGATATTTGCCCCTATTGTGGACCCCAAAAGCAGCAGCCACCACCAATGTCCACTGAAGGCACAATGCTCCATACTGAGAGTGCAGAACTCTGAGCCAAGGCCACATCTCCTGAAGCTGCAAGGCCCCTTGCTTGCACAGCTGCTGAAACTGTTACACAGGAACCAGGGACTAGTCTGGGTATTAGGGATTAATTTGAGGGGGCAGCCACAATGTCATCCCTTTATGCTAGAATCGGTCACCCTTTCTTTCTGGGAATGAAGTTTTGCTCAAGAGACCCTTGAACATAGCATATTCCCTACCTCCTCTTTGCAAATTTTTCAGACTTGTTCACATGTGCCCAAATGCTGGGTGAACTTGGTCTAGGCTTAAGCTAAGACCCCTGAATTAAAGGCATCCTAGGAAAACTAGTCTGGGAGCCAGATTAACCTGTGTACCTCTAGAATAACAGTTATTTGTGAAAGCCACCAGAAAGCCTCGAAAGCCTAAATTGGAAAAAGCATACAGACCAAAAATCACATTCATTCATTCATCCTGCTTGAATTTATCCACAAAATCCTATTTCTTGCCTTCAACCTTTTCATTTCAGTCGTTAAATTTTCAATCAGAGCCAAAGAAGTTCATCACCTTATTCAGCAGATTAATTTACGTGATGACAAGTTCAGCACATTATAAAGAGGAAAACCTTTGGTTTAGAGAGACTGAATTTTTTAGTTGCTAGGAATGAAACCATTTAGCTAGTGTTATGTTTAGCTGTAATTTTAAAACAACAAAAAGCAGTTCCTTTTCTGTGGTTCAGAGAGTAAAGGGAGTTTTAACTAAGCAGTTAAGATTGTGAGCTCAAGCCGCATTCACAGCTTTTTCTTTCATCCTGCTTATTCATTACTTGGGTGTGTTCTATTTATTTCCTTAAGGTTACATTTTACAAGACAAATTTGTTTTTCATAAAAGAGAAATTTTGAATTAAATATACTTGAAGATAGGATAAATTTATTAAGATAAAGTGTATAACTCAGGGCTATGAAGAAGAAAATTATGGAAATAGATTCAAAATGAAGGTGAACATGGTATTTCAACTAACCCAAAATAAACACAAAAGTCAGAGATATATAGTGGTACTATACTATGCAACAAATGGAATAGATGGACAATTCTGCCTTTTTTCCCAGAGTAGTTCATGAAAGGACCGTCTGTAATCTGTATGCTATTTTGCCCTAAAGTTTGGCTTTTTAAAAACTAGTCCAGTCCTTATAGACTTGGAACATTTCCTGGCTGATGAACATATACATTCATTTTAGATAATGAAATAATAAATATATACAGAGTATCAAAAAATAGAAATAAAAAAATTTGAAAAAGAATGGATTGAAAAATGGCAAAGCATTTCTATTGATTATTTCAGGATAAAGGAAAGGGTAATTTTGTTTTCTTCTTCACACTTTTTTTATTGCTACATGTTTTTCTATAGTGAACAGATTTTGCAATAGAGGGCAGTTTCAAAAGAAGGAGGAGGAAGAAAAGGAGAAAGAAATACTTGCCCAACCCCACTAGTGCGTTTGTCCCTCTCCTTTGGCAGAATGCCGCAGTAACCAGCTTGCTCAAAACTCGTTCACTTAAGTCCCACTTATTCCGGTGTTGATACTGTATGTCCCACGGGAGTATCTGGAATGGTACATGCCTAGGAGTCAAGGATGACTATGCAGACTCTTCTCTTGGTTTTGCGTATGAACAAGTGCCCCAAGCAATGGGTGGTTAGTGTCCATTTTCATTAACAGAAGATGACAATCACCTTTAGAATGTCACAAGCAAAGTGTGGCTTTAAGCCTGACTCTCTTTAAGGAGAGAGGGTCACAATGCCGGGACGGACCATGGTAAGTGGAGAGCGGTGTTCAAAGAAAGCAAACATCTTCTCCAGAACTATAGACTTTGTGGTAGGATTTTCTGTGAATAAAGATATATATATTGCTTTTCGGACCACTGCCATTTTTATATTATATTCCATCTATGAGCTATGGGTCAGAATACAGTCCCATGGTTCACTAGTCTTGTTCCCCTGCCTCCAAACAGAAAGGAAAAAATAGAGCCGTAAAATGCCTGTGGAAAGAAAAACTATCTGTATGCATAGGCATGTTCTATATAAATGTAAATAGCAGAATATCAGAGCAGAGATGGTATAAGATTATTTCAGTGGTATCCAGACATTAATGAAAGTCAATTTGCAATCAAGTGATTAACATAAGAGCCAGTGGTAACAAGCATTGTGTTCTTATTCCAAACATCTTTGCTACAAATTGCTGTTAAAAGCTTCTCCCTGCATTTCGTCTGTCTTTTGACTGCCTGGAGATGATATAAGATAATTACACAGTAACTGCAGAATGCTGCATGTTATTTCACGCAAGCCATTTAGTAACGATGTCAGGTGACTACGCAAGAAGCCCTTTTAATTACAAGATATAACAGCTTGTACTACCCAGCTGCAGTCTCTTTGGTTAACCTTGAACTAAAGGTTCATTTCTAAAGCTCCCATTTGTCCCAGGCTGTGCTCTGCCAGCTGCCAGGGCTGCACTAACTCTGGTTGAGTGCTCCTGCAGCTTAAGGTTCACAGGGATGCTCCCTCATCTCTCTGTGCCAGGTACCAAGGGCTTGGCTGCAATTGCTACTTGGATCCACCTGGTTCTGGTTAGCAACACCCAAAAGATTCTGCTGTCATGGACTCTACGAGAAAAGCGGAAATATAATTGTTGATGACTCAACTCCCACTGAGGAATAAACTAAACAGAGCTTCCTTAACAGCTAATTTAAGCAAATACATGCATACATATATTCACTATAAGTAATACACAGTTTGGAATTTTAGTATTCTAATTTTTCCTCATTAGATGATGGTGACTCACTTAGCTATGTGTACATAAAAATAAGATTTTTGTTGTTCGTGCTATCCAGTCAATTCTGAATCCTAGTGACGGTACAGCAGAGTGTAACCCTGCTTGGTTTTTTTGCACAATCCTCTCACCTTCTTGTGCTATATCAGACAATGCTCTGCTGTTATTCATAGGGTTTTCATGGCCCATTTTTCAGAAGTGAGTGGCCAGCTCCTTTTTCTAGTCTGTTTTAGTCAGGAAGTTCCAGTGAAACCTGTTCACCGCGGGTGACCCTGCTGGTATTTGAAATACCAGTGGCATAGCTTTCAGCATCACAGCAACACACAGCTGCCACAGGATGACAACCAACAGATGGGTGGTGTGGTTCCCTGACTAGGAAACAAACCTAGACTCCAGCAGTGAGAGTGCCAAATCTTAACCACTAGACCACCAGAGCTGGCTAAAAATAACATATTGCTGCATTTAGCTGTGTGTGGCTAAGAATAATATACCGGCTATGGTCTTAATTGTCTTCTTTTTTTCATCATCTTGGTACATGCTATCTGCTGATATTCCTCTGTTTCTGCGCTGTTCCACTTCCTACCTTAGTATGTGTCAGAGCTGTTGTTTCCTTTACAAGGTTGACATGCTAATGTTCGGTGCATAGTCAGTATCTTTGATGGTAATTGCTCAAAATTCAATTTACAAATACACATAATGAATTGTATTTATAGCTCTAGCTGTTGCTCTTCCTAATTTGCTTTGGAACAGATACTGAAACTTAGAGAAAGATACTCTCCTTCCCCGAGTCCTCCGTAAAATGCCTGCTTGTGTTTGACTCCCTCCTCAGGCTCCCTGGCTTTTGATAGTGTGACAGTGACTCACTCTCAGGCTGGACACTGCAGTGGAGGAGAAACTAGATCCTATTGTGTGGAAATGGAGCACCTCACTGAGTGCTTGCTACAGCCACTGGAGGCCTGCAGCTCAACTATTTCATGATCACACACACGTGGGCTGCCACTATTATGTCCAAAAGAATACTTGATCTTTTAAATTTTTTTCATGGGGCTTGGGGGTAATGAAGAGTGACAGAAAGTGTAAGCGGAACTTTTAGATCAACATTACAAAAGGTTTATTTTATCTGAAGATTGCATTTTAAAAGTTTGTCAGGTTAAAATATTTCACATTGAAGAGAAATACCAATGTGCTTTTTTCTGGACTCCAAAAAGTTTCGACATTGCTTGATTTCATAAGGGCTGATGGGTAACAACATCCTGCCCTGGGACCCTGAGTTAGAGAGAGATTCCACCCTGCCTGTCCTGATCCACATCACCTTCAGCACCAACTCTTCCCAGTGGGGCCGTTCTCAGAACTTCCTGTCTTGGTCAATATTACCTCCCTCCTCTCCAAAACACCGAGACCTAAAGCTAGAGAGTCTTCCTTGACGCCTACTCATGGGTCCCCACACACATTATCAGGTAGCAAAAGCCTGCATTTTCAGAACCATAAAGACAGGAAAGATATATTCAATCTTTCAAATACCTAGTGGAAATTATATATTTACCCTAAAATGACATGGATTTCTTTGTTTTGGCTGGAATTATTTTACAGCAATATGGTAACATTATCTGAGGATTATTAAAACATTCCACTGGCTTTTGATGGCATCAGAAGAATTCCTGAAACACGAATGGAGATCAGACTTAAATCTAAAATGTTCATCATGTGATTGGACTTCGATATGGGCACAGCGGCAAAGACCTGCGACTGGAAGCAGTAGAATATTTTCAAATGTCTGCTCGCCTGTTCAAGTTTGGTGCCTCTTATCACAACCAGGACAGTGCTGTGATTTTGAGCCCTTGGTTACGAGCTGTTAGTTGCAATCTGGATGTGTTATAATAGGAAAAATAATGATCTCAGATGGAACATGTTTCTCTTTGTTTAGTTAAATTCAGTTTGTTTTTTATACCAAATCTTTCAAATCATGGAATCACATTGGTAGAAAGGTTGGGAATCACCGGTATAGCCTACCTGCAGAACAGCTCGTAGGTCCATCCCCGTCACCCCACTCCAACTGCAATTGCCCTAGTTTCCTCCCTTTCCTTTCCCTTAAGCTGTTATAAAAGACGTCTAACTAGCCTTCCATCCTTGTGCCTGACTTGATCATACATATTGCTATTCAATTAATCATGATCAAAAATTTTCCACATGGGGCTGGCCCCGTGGCCGAGTGGTTAAGTTCGCGCGCTCCGCTGCAGGCAGCCCAGTGTTTCGTTGGTTCGAATCCTGGGCGCGGACATGGCACTGCTCATCAAACCACGCTGAGGTAGCGTCCCACATGCCACAACTAGAAGGACCCACAAATAAGAATATACAACTATGTACAGGGGGGCTTTGGGGCGAAAAAGGAAAAAATTAAAATCTAAAAAAAAAATTTTTCAGCACATCTCTATTAACATCTTAAGTACAAAATTCCTTACCCCAGCATTTAAGCATTCTGAAATATACCTGCAATCTGAATTCTAAGCCTTAACTCCCCTTGCTGCCTAAACGAAATGCCTGTCAATCAATATGTACTGCTTTCTATTATTAATCATACCAGTTAGACATCAAGTTCTCAGTTGCTGATTCCATGGGTTCAAATCCTGACTCTGCTGCTTATTAGCTTTGTGACTTTAAGCAAGTTCTTTAACCTCTCTTGAAACTTAATCTCCTCATTGGCACAATTGAGATAACTCAAAAATGTTAGGTATCATTATTCAAAGTGCCCTTCAGTTTCTTGCCTCAAATTTGCTCATTCTCTTTCTGAGTTAAACACTCTCCATTCTTTCTCAATCTCTGTAGAGCAATGGTTCTCCAAGTGCTGTCTCTGAAAAGGCACTTCAGATTCACCTGGGAACTTGCTAGCAATGCAAATTTTCAAGCCCCACCCCAGACCTAGTGAATCAAAACTGTTGAGTGTGGGGCCTAGAAATCTGTATTGTAGCAAGTCTGCCAGGTAATCCCAACACATGCTAAACTTTTAGAATCAAGAGCTCTCTGAGATACTACCACTTAAGTTTTTTCCTTATCCCTCCCAACATCCCTGATCTCTTCCCCGTCCACACCCTCAGAGCACTTTGTACCCTCCCTTAGCATTTATCTCCTTTGCCTTAACCATATGTGTGTATTCACCTTATTTCCTTTGCCTTAACCATATGTGTGTATTCACCTTATTTCCCCCCTCCACCTTGCCAAATTGTGAACTTTTTGCAAGAAGGAACTTTGCTTACTAATCTTCAAATAGAAAGCAAGCCTTAACAAAGTTTCTTTCAAATATTTGTTTGACAGAATTAAGTCAAATTATCTTAGTATTCAAGGTATTAAAGACTGAATAGAGAATTAGAAAGAAAGGGAAAGCTTTCTTTTCAATACCTATTAAGAAGTTCCATGATGGAAAATACAGCGGCAACCTGGATTGAGTTCTTAATTGGAAGCGGAGTTTTCAGATAGGCAGAGAGGTTAAAGTTCCGTCCTTACGATCACCTCTCCATTCCTTGATTCTGTAGTGTGACCTATTTTTTAAACATAATTTTCTAAATGCATGATGATGGGTGGAGGAATGTAATAGTGAGGGTTGAGGCTAAATCAATGTGCAAAGCTGTCGTTTCTATAAAAGTCCTTTCTACTTTATCCGCCTACAAAAGGCATACGATGTTATTTTTGTTTCTCATTTTGTTTAAATAACTTTGAACTTGGAAATGAAGCCAAGGTTGGCCTATTAAATTGCAAATCCAGTAAAAACAATACATGGTCTCTATTCTTTCTGAGTGCATGGAGTTTGTCATATACAAAAGGAAAGAAAAAGTACTTTTTGTTAAAACATCATGCTCTAATTAGTACCAATAAACAATTTTTAAAAAGAAGGAAAAAAGGCATTAGTAGCTACCTAGACTTTTCAAATCATGTGTGCTCAGGGATCTATATATTAATGAGATCATTACAAACAAAAACACTTTTTGATTGATTGTATACTTGATATCATCCAACTGATAGCTGGGCAGTAGTTGAGCACAGACCTAATTTTCAAGCAGTTCATAAATTAGTGTGACTTTCAAATGATGGAAAAGGAATCGATTGCTATTGGTAAAAACTTGATTTCTTTTGATCTAGTGCTTTGGCTGTACTATTTACTTTCCTTGGAGGCACCTTTAACTTCTCCACAGCTTTAATAAATTGATACACAGCCTGAGCTCATAAGTAATCAAAAGCCACGGTATCACCCTCTTCTAACCGTATCTATTAGATTGTTGTGTTTTTTTCTCCTTTGGCAAAGATTCATGTGCTGCTGCCCTATCACACATAAGGCACCAGCCTATGAAACAAAATACAGGTAAAGGTGATTAAAGGACTTAAACTTTTTCATAACCCTAACATCTTTCTTCACTCATTATTTGAGGAAAAAAACAGTAGCTGTGTTAATGACAGAATACTAAAGAGGCAGTTGCCTAGCAGATAAAGTCCACGTAATATAACTTCTAACAGGTACTTTTTTTGTTTCCTATTTCTGACGCCCTCAGCTGTAAAGATCACTTCCAAAAGGATCTAGAAAGAGAGCTCTTGGCAAAATTCTAAGGGACACTGAAAATGTTTTGGGAAAACTCTACTTGCTGTGGCTGGTTATGGAAAAAGATGATAGCAGAGATTTCAGTGACGCCCTGCACATGAGTCACAGAATGAATAATCAGCTCACAAAACTCTATTCACCTGCTGGTCAAAGCCCAACAGAAATGATTCTAGAATCCTTACCTTCATGATAGATAGACTGTTTTCCTAAAAAAAAAAAAAATAGGGTGTTGGGGGAAGTGGTCATGAAATAAGAAGAGCTTTCTTTTGGAAAAGGGCACTAGAGAAAAATGCAGCCTATTGCAGAAATTTAAGAACAAATACAGATTATAAAATACAAATTACAAATACTGATTATAAAACAGCCCTACAGCAAGCAGGGCTGGACCTTGAAAACATTATGGTAAGTGAAATAAGCCAGACAGGAGGGAGCAAATATTGTAGGATTCCACTTAGAGGAGGTACCTAGAATGGGCAAATTCCTGGAGACAGAAAGTAGAATAGATGTTTCCAGGGACTCGGGGGAGGGGAGAATGGGAAGTTACTGTTTAATGGTCACAGAGTTTGTTTGGAACAATGAAAAAGTTCTGAAAATGGGTGGTGGTGATGGTATCGCAACACTGTAAATGTACTTAATTCCACTTAATTGTACACTTTAAATTGATTAAAAGGGTAAACTTTGTTGTATATATTTTACCACAACAAGAAAATACATAATGAAAACAAGCAAGCAGGGAGACCCTATAACAGAAAGTGACTAAGGCTAAAATGTCATGAACCTGGAGAAGAGAAAAAACAATTTTCAGAATTAGAAAAAACAAAGGAATTAAACTGGATTCTCATTTGTAAGAATGATATCATGTTTTCCATAGAGGGGAAAAACAATAGAAGATCAAATAATAGAAAGTCATCTAGGACTGAGTAGCGCTATTTCTGAGAAGGGAGGTGACTGTAAGTAGGACTGATTGTAATAATGTCTCGTCTATTTACAGTGCTTTCATTAAAGTCAATGTGTTTCTTAGACTGTCGTCCTTAGCCATGAAGAGAGAAAACTAGGAAGGAAGAACTTGTGACTGATGAACAGCTGGAGAGGAAGACAGAGCCTTAAGCACAAAATCCAGGGAGACTGGGTTGGAGCACAAAGGGTGACAACGTATTTAAAGCTCTGTAAAGAAAGGAAAAATAAGACAAAATTAGAAAATCTGGCCTTGTAAGTTTTGTTCAACAGTTGAGATTCAATGATTTGGTGATTCAGAGAAGATCTTTAGAAACATTTTAAATACGCAGCATCTAGCAGTAAAAAGTGATTGGTAAGCGTACTCCAGGATCACTGGAAAGGATTCACTTTTATTAATAAATTATTTACTATAAAAAATACCTGTATGGAATATATTAAAGTGTCTCTTTGAGGGTGGTCTCCAGACCAGCATTCCAGGGAACTTGCTAGAAAGGCCAGTTCCTGGACTCCACCCCAGACCTACGGAATCACAAATCCTGGAAGTGGGGCTGGCAAACTGTGCTTTAACAAACCCTTCAAGTGATTCTGATGCCAAAGTTTGAGAACCACTGCTTTAGGAAAGAATTGAAAAAGAGGTAGTTAGCAATTGGTTAACAGGTGGTTAACCAGACTGAGCTGGCTCCAGGGAGGACCACAGGCAGGCTTCTTGCTGGAGGCAGCTGCTCTGGAAAGTGGGAAAAACACTGAAGGCCACAGGTGAGGATTTTCTTCTCCTTTTCCAGGAGGTTTTCTTAGTTGACTCAGGGGAACTGCTTGTCTGTTGCTAGTGTCAGTAAACCAAAGCTGAGAGATACATGGATAATGATTCTGCTGATGACACAGCCCAAGCACTCCCTGCATAATGATTCTGCTGATGACACAGCCCAAGCACTCCCTGCTTTCAGAATACCTCCTCGCTCTCCTTTTCCTCTGCATTTCTCTTTATTGGGAATATATCTGCAATTTGTTATGTAGATTTCTTCAAATCTTTCAGAATGTGTGTTCATATCTCACCATTGCCAAGAAGACTTTTCAAGTTAGGCCCACCTGTTATGACTATCCCAGTATTTCTCCAACACAATGGTTCAGCTGGAGATTTAAGGAGTTTCATAGTTGTGTTGTTCGTTTTTGCTTTATCTTTTCTTTTTTTTTCTGTCATGGAATACTTGGAAATAAGGACCACGTATTAGCTGGTAGTAAAGACCTCTGTCCATATTTAGACTATGGTTATGAAACTCCTTTAACCTCAATATGCTGTCAAGTATTCCTATTTTTTTTAAAATCCATATATTTCCTTTATAACATCTTTGAGTTTAATGAATATTAGCATTTTCCTTTGTGTCAAAGGCATTCTCACTTTTCTCAGACTAGACTGAGAGTCTAACTTAATTGCGTATCCTTAAGCCTATGATCTGCCCCTCACCTCTGCTGCCTGCCTGCCCCCATCTCAGGTTTACTGCATTCAGAAAGAACAAGATCCGATGCTTTTTCTTGGTTTGGTGTCTACTTCCCAAACCATCTTGTGTCCCACCTTACTTTCCAACCTCCTGACCTGTGGTCTTGTCTCGTCTATAGAGCTTTACTCCAATTTCCAACCTGACATCGGTATTACTTCTTTAGTACACAGGGAAGGAAAAATCCTCCTCTACCCTCTTAGGGTCTCTGGCTGGGCTTAAGAATCAAGCTGACATAAGACAGATTAGCAGGAGAAAAGCACGCAAGTTTTATTAGAATTTTACATTACATGGGGACCGTCACCAGAGAAGGAAAACCTGAAGAAGTGACCAGAGCAGACAGCTTTTATATCTTTTAGACAGAGAAACAATAAATTGTGAAGAAATAACAAGACAGAGAGTTTTGGGCAAGAAGTAAATCATGGAAAGCGACTAGGAGATACGTGGAGGGACAAAACTAGTGGTACATAAGGTTATTTGAGTAAGTTTGTACAGATCTATTTCAGCATCCGTTCCAAGGCTCTGGTGATAATGATGTTCTTCTCCTCCTGGTACAGGGAGGGCACCTTTTTCATGGGAAATTTTATGGCCTGTTTTTAGGTGGAAAAAGGGTAAGTCAGAGAGGCTTTCCTGGATCTGCTGTTTCTTGAGTGCCTTTAGTTCAAACTAATCAATATGCCAAAGTGGCATATTTTGGGGTGGTATGTCCTGGACTCCTTCAAGTACTAACCTCTTGCCATCCTTTGCACTGGCCCCTTGAATTATGTCTACTTCTGGAAGCTCTTGGTAACAACTGCATAGGATCTAGGAAACAGCCCATCAAACTAGCATTTCTACCAGTTGTCCCAAAGAGAGCTGGGCATCTGGAACCCTTTTTAGAGTCACACCATAAAAAAAAAGTGGCTAAATGGAGGTTTACCATGTAGTTTAAGTGATGGTTCCTCCAAAAAGAAAAACACAGATATTCACTCTATGCAGGTGCCTGCTGGTGAACGCCCAGCTGCCATCTGAGAATCTATGATTATGGAATTTATTCCTAATGGCAAAGGTAGTGCACAACACTTTAATTACACCTTTTATTAAGGTGTGGAGGGTTGCCGAGCCAATGAAATTTAGAAGGGAGGAAACATAATTTCTAAAACTTTGATAGAAAAGGACATAATTTTTAAGTCACGAAAATTTGCATTGACTCATAGAGTCAGGGTTTCAAGGAAATAAGGTTGCCTGAATAAAGAGAATTAGCTGGTGAGCCAAATGGAAAATTTAACGCACTTTTTTCTCCTTCCTATTTTATTTTAGTTTGACTCCCTTGGAATTCATATTTGTGGAAGAACTAGAGGTTTTATGTGCAACAGCAATATTTTTATGTCCCCATTACTGAGGGCAGGAGCCTATACTCTAGCTCCATGTACTGCTAAAAGTACCAGTGTTTGTAAGTAGTTCTGTTCAATTCAATAGAAGTAATAATAAAAACAGCAACAATAATGACAACATAATGCTAGGCTAAGCTGCAGGAACAGAAAAACTCAAATTATAACTGCTTAACACAGTCAACTTTTGTTTCATGTTCACACTAAGTCCAATACAATCCAGAAGCTCCCCTGTGAAGTTTTCCTTTGATAGTGACTGAAGGAGCCAGCTCCTCGCATATTATAACTTCATCATCACCAAGATTGCTGGTGCAGAGGTAGAAGAAGATGCAGGAAATACACTGGCTTTTAATGTCTTGGCCTATAAATGCCACTTTCCCCTCACATTTCTTTGGCTGGAGCTAGTCACACGACTCCAACCTAACTGCAAGGTAGACTGGGAAGTACAGAAGAGCACAAGAATATTTGGTGAGCCTTTCTCACAGGTAGTGATGATGTACTGATCAGTGCTATCTGTATTTCAAGCACTGTGCTGGTTAATTTACATGCATTATCTCAGATCCTCAAAACAACTTTTCACGATATGTTATTAATTTCACTTTATAAATGAATAAACCAAGGCCCACAAAAATTAACTACTTTACATGTATTATCTCAGATTCTAATATGTATGTATTAACTCCGATTTACAATTGAGGCTCATAAACAAAAATGAATTTTCCAAAAGTCAAAGGGCAAAATTGGGATTTGCACCCTGGAATGGGCCCATCTTCTTGCTTTTCAACATGCTGTGTGCCAGGTACAATGTTAGGGTCTGGGAACACCAGAAACAAAAGGAAACACGAGGAAGAGGAAAGACAGAGGTCTATTTCTACTACAATGACAGCAGATACCACCATCAGCACCACGCTTTGATGCCTTAAGAGGGTATTTACACCTGAACTGAAGATATAAAGAACAGTATTTTCAAAGGCAAGAAGCCCAGGTACTTGGTCAAAGTCAGGTTTTCTGTCAAGTTAAGAGCTTGTGAGGTTCAGAATCCTCACTTTTCATAGGCAACTTCCAAAGCCCTGGGAGGGCCCCCAGAACCGTTCTCAAATAGAGTATACATTTATTTTGGCTTGAATGAGATATGCTCGCATGATTCACCCTCACTTCCATATATACATAAGTTATTGTAAGCCATCCTGGTGTAACGAACAGCTTTCAGGAATGCCTACTATGCTGACTCACCTGGCATCACAGCACAAATGTGCAGAGCCAGAGGTTGTATTGTGGCATGAACATGGCCTATGCACCCAGCAATGAAAGTATGTGAGTGAGGAGGAAATGTAGGGAGTCAGAAACTAATCTTTGGAAAATTCTCCCAATCCTCAGATTTGTAAAATTTTGAGTGGAGGATGCAGTTCCCATAAATGCCCAGTCAAAGTAGAAGTTCTCTTTCTGTCAGAAATATACTCAATAATGCAGCGTATACAATTATAAACACACCATAATTTTTTTCCTTTTGATGGCAATTACATGAAATAAAATTTATTACAATTGCTGTGTTTGGAAGAATACTACAGAGAGTACATATACGAATGAAACTTTTAGAAGTTTCCCAAATTTGACAGCAATCTATAATTTTCATGACGAATAATGGGTTGTGGAAATAAAAAAAGCTTTTGTAAGCTATCAATAAAAAAAACAAATTTCAATCAACCATGCTAGTGAAAAGATTAATTTATTCTATTTTCTCTATAGGAAATGACATAAAAATTTTATTCATATATGAAGAGGTAATCAAAGAGCATACATTTAAAAATTGGGAGGGAAGAGGCCGGCCCCATGGCCGAGTGGTTAAGTTTTCTCACTCTGCTTCAGTGGCCCAGGATTTTGCCAGTTTGGATCCCGGGCGCGGACATGGCACCACTCATGAGGCCACGTCAAGGCGGCATCCCACATACCACAACTAGAAGGACCCACAGCTAACAATATACAACTATGTACTGGGGGGATTGGGGGAGAAAAAAGAAAAAAAAATCGACAATAGTTAGCTCAGGTGCCAATCTTTAAAAAAATTGGGAGGGAAGGACAGTTTAATTTCAGGCATTTAATTTAATTTGTGGTATTTCTCAGCTCTTTTAAATTTATTTTTTGTGTGATTTCTTTTTCTAAATATATATTCACCAGCGTACTTACTTTGTGTTCTTTTTCTTAAAGAGTCCTCCAGTTATGTAAGCTTTAGGCCCTGCTATAGGCTGAATATTTGTGTCCTCCCCAAATTCACATGTTGAAACTGAGTCCCCAGTGTGATGGTATTAAGAAGCAAGGCCTTTGGGAGGTGATTAGGTCATGAATGGGATTCGTGCCCTTATAAAAGAGACCCCAGGGAGTTCCCTTGCCCCTTTCACCATGTGAGGACACAGTGACAAGACAGCCATCTACGAACCAGGAAGCAGGCCCTCTGCTGGAGCCTTGATCTTGGACTTCTCTGCCTCCAGAACTGTAAGAAATAAATTTCTGTCGTTTATAAGCTACGCAGTCTATGGTATTCTGTGAGAGCAGTACAAATGAACTAAGACAGGCCCCCTAAAACATGGATCCACCGTTGCACTGACACACATCAGCAGGTAAAATGCCCATCTTACTGATCCAGCAGAACTTCAATTAGCGTAACATTTGAAAACCATAAAAAAATAAAATACTAAAGGATCTAGATGATAATGTGGTTGGTTGACATGCCAGCCATTTCAAAGCAAAATAAGTTTTTGATGTTTTAAATTATTCATCCTGGGAGGCAAATATTTAATCTGCAAAGACATGTGGATTTGAAATTCCGCTGCTAAAGATAAAGAACAGAGGCTCTAGATTGTTACTAGTTATATCTCCATGCAGATTATATTTATCAATCATCGGTACTATTCAACTTGAAAGGACGCCTATGGCTAAATTAGGCCAAGGAATAAAGATCCTTGGATAAAAGTGGCCTTCACAGAACTAAGAAAGACGTCCTTCTGATCCACTCTACACAAAATGAAACCATTTAAACTCTCTAGGGAGAATTAGAGTTCCTATCTGGCACAAGGTAAAGTCGCCCTCTTGTTAGTGGATATATGTTACCTTTAATCACCAAGATACTCAAAGAAATTGGATAGTTCCCCCCCAAAAAAGGGAGAACTTTACAGTAATGATTTAAAGCTTAATAAATAACATGAATGTTTATGCTTAATATCTGATAGATTTTTCTTTAAAGTGTTGCTGTTACCATCAACATTTTCAAAAGTTCTGTATGGAAAGCAAAAATAGCATTTCTCACTTTGAATGTTTTTAATAGCATGAAGAGGAAAATGAGACGAAGATAAGACATTGTTCTTATCACTTTTTATTGGAATATCTCAAAACATGTTACAGAAATGAACACGGTAACCCTTAAGTTCTAGGTAATTCTGAAATAGTGCCACTGTTCGTTAGCTGGGCAGTCTGTGGCCTAGAGAAATGAAGCAACTGTTGAAGGTTAAGCAGTGAATCAAATGCAAAAATAAAGGTGGGAAGGAGGGGAATAGAAACTAGAATCCTGAGCACCAATTCTCGGACTAATCCATTCCGGAAAGTTCCTTCCTAAGGTAAATGATTCTGTTTCTTATTCAGAAGACACTAAGGCCTTGTTTTCAATAAACTAATATAGTTCCAAAGACAATTTAATGGTCAATCTGAGAGTCATTCCAGTGGATCTAATTATATTCCAACAGTTCTAAACATATGGTGAACTACAGATAATTTTGAAGAATATGTTTCACAGAAAATGTCCAGAATAACAAATTGTGTTGTTGTAGAAATTGTTTATGTTGGAGAATATGTTTATGGTAGAAAATCCTTATTGTATAAAAATAGTCCTGTTCAGGGGCCATCCCTGTGGCATACTGGTTAAGTTCGTGCACTCCACTTTGGTGGCCCAGGGTTCCTGAGTTTGGATCCCAGGCATGGACCTACACATTACTCATCAAGCCATGCTGTGGCAGCATCCCACATACAAAATAAAAAAAGATTGCCACAGATGTTAGCTTAGGGACAACTTTCCTCAAGCAAAAAGAGGAAGATTGGCAACATGTTAGCTCAGGGCCAATCTTCCACACCAAAATAATAAAAAAAAAAAGTCCAGTTCATACTTTATACTTCCTCCAAATTCTAGGGAACCAACAAAAATAAAATTCTAAAACGAGATGAATAAAATCCCAGAATCTTTTTTTTAATATCTGGAAGGGATTTTATTTTAGAGATCATCCAGTTAGACTTCAACTTTTCTATTCTACAGACTCAAAAATTTAAGTGACTTCTCTGAAATAGTCCTTTAGCTAGAGGAAGAGCTAAGACTAGAAAACAAATCTCCACTCCTCCTACTACGGAACCATCACATGTCACACTGCCTCTTCCCAAACCTCTACCTATTCCCCCCAAAACAATAAAGAAAAAATCTTAGTGTATGATCACATTGAAAAATAGTCCTAGGTTATATGAGCAGAATTCTTAAGAGCCTAAATGGTTTTTTAATTGTTTTTGATAAAAATGAAACTCATATTCCCAAGAGACAGACAATGGGAATGCTATTTGGCTTTTAAGGTTAGAGATGGTGTTAGCACTGAGGTGAAAGAAAACTAAATGAAGGGGGAAGCTACACAGAATCTTATACTCAGCAACCCTATTTAAGCCATATGCTGGATGCAGAGGAAAAGGAAATGAAAGCTTTGCAATGCAGCTGCCCAACTCCCTGCTATTTCCACTTAAACCCAACTATTTTTCCACCAGGATTCAACAAATGTGCAGTGACACATGGAAACAGGGTGAGCTAATGAACCCAGGGGAATAGAGAGTCCAGCATTCCCAGTGCAGCACCCTGGAAGCACATGGCCCCTCCCAACCTCCCCCCCTCTGGATGGTAAATGTGGAAGAAGACCTAGTGATGGAAAAACCCACTTCACAGCAAAAAAGGAAAGCCAAAAAATAACTCAGACACCTGCTTGCCATTTATTAATTATGCCAGCAGACAAAATCATTAGATCTAAAACCAGTCTAGTTGGACAATGTCTTTATTCATTAAAACCATAGCAAGAGCCAGCCCAGTGGTGCAGCAATTAAGTTCACACGTTCCACTTCAGCGGCCTGGGGTTTGCAGGTTCAGATCCCGGGCGCGGGCCTGCGCACCACTTGGCAAGCCATGCTGTGGTAGGGTAGGCATCCGACGTATAAAGCAGAAGAAGATGGGCACAGATGTTAGCTCAGGGCCAGTCTTCCTCAGCAAAAAGAGGAGGATTGGCAGCAGATGTTAGCTCAGGGCTAATCTTCTTCAAAAATAAATAAATAAAATAAAATAAAACCATAGGAAGAAACTACTTTAGGATGTTGGAAGATAGTGGTAACAAAAACTGATAATCAGTGAAGACTATACAAACAGAGGAGTGAGTCGTTCTGTCGTCTTATTTAGCAAAAGGAAACCTCTCGTCTGAACACAGCTCATGACAAGACTCATTTCATACAGTGGAATGACGCCTTCTTTAATTCCATCTTTTCTTCATGTTTGTATGTTTCTGACACTTCAGCATTAACATTTTAAATTGAACCTTTAAGTAATCATTGTGACGAGAACCACATTATTGGGAAGGCCAGGCTCGGTAGATGATCTTAAGTGAGGTGGTCAGCTGTGTTGTTTCCAGTAATTTCGTTTTGTGCCATATCCTCCTCCTCCGATGCATTAAGGTGTGGTAATTAAAGTCTGCAGCACGCTCAGAGCGGTGGCAGTAACTGAAAGGACTTGTTTTCAGGTAGTTGTCAAAAGGTAGTTGTCAAAAAGTTCCTTGTAGTTTTAAGCACACAGCTTATTCATTTAATTCCTTACTCATTTGTGTGCATTTATTGACATCCCCACACACACACCCGATGCCAAGCACTGTGCTAGGTATACATATAAAACATGACCTAGTTTCCAGCCCTGTTTCTGCCAATATTTAGCTTACGATGGGTCATGATATTTAACCCCTCTCAGCCTCCATTTCCTGTTAGGTTTAGTGCAAAAACTGAATTAGATAATATATGTAAAATACTCAATCCATAGTGGTTTTAAAATGACAGCCTCTGCCTTTGAGTTGCTCAATTTGAAAATATAACAAGTATATAAATCACTACAATGTAATATGATATTTACCACATCAGAGAGTGTATGTACTAAGTAATATGAGAATACAGAGAAAAGAGTGGCTGATTATGTCTGGAATGGGATGGGAAGCGTCATCAATGAAGCATCAAAGAGCAGATGACGTTGAAGTATGAGTGTAGAGGGGCAGGGAGAGACATTCAAAAAAGTGAATCAGATCCACCAGGTCCCTGGAAAGTGAGAAACCCTCCCAGAAAAGATCATCCCCTTCTTGGAAGCTGGACATGCTCAGGTGTAGGCCGTTTCCAGCTTCACCCCCACACCGCCTGGTCCTGATGCCATTTCTTCCTACTCCCACAAGCACACACTGAGAGGCCTCACCCTCCCGAGGCAGCAGTTTGGGAAAAAGATAGGGTCAAGTCAGGAGATGAGTCATAGAGGAAACGAGGTTGGGGGGGGGGGGGGAACTATTGAATAAACCAAGAGTTAAAAAACAAAATAGTTAAAGTAACATAATACACTCAGGGTACTTAGGTTTTGGTGTGTATTCTGCTAGTAAAATGCATTTTCTGTCACCAAAATGTAGAGGAGCTATTTCTTCTGACATGTGAGAACAGTAATCTCTGGTCACAAAGCAGTAAGTTTATCACTAATGACGAAATGACCTAGTAAGGAGATGGCAAATAGAAGGTACCATCGTCCCCTCCTCATCACTCGGCAGGGATTAATAATCAATCTTGACATGCTTTCCCATTAAGCCTGGATACAACTTCAGAATCTTGGCCCCTACTATCATGCCTGAACTAGTAGCTCTATGGAGAATATGCTAAAAACAAAAGATAATGAAGAATGTTATATTGTGCCTACAGAAAGATCAGGATTGCAGACTCACTGGTCTCATTAAGAGAGTCATACAAACAAACCCAAAGTTCAACTTAACTCTGGGTATTTACGCTAAGCGTAAAAAGGGGCTAAGACACTGTGTTGGATATTGTGGATTGGCTTACTCAACACTTATGCCAACTCCCTTCTAGCATGCAGAAGCAGGAAAGCTGAGAAACTACATCTCCAGGTCCCTTTAAACGTAGCATTTCAGATTTTGATTAAGAGAGACTCTCACGGAGAGAAAGGCAGGGTTCTGTGTACATTTTCCTGGCAAGGTCTGTGACAGACACAGCATTGTCCCATGGTCAGTAGCAGTGACAGCGGCTTCCTGATCCAGGGACTTCCTGCCCCAGTGGAGGGAGCAGCAGCTCACCCTGATGCCCAGTTCTGTAATGAGGTTTGGGGAGTCGTTCCTAGAAACTCAGCCTAGAGTCTGTTTCTTCAGCTCCGTCCTCCTCATTGATTTCACAAACTTCTTAATAGTCAAATATCTTTCTACTTAAACAAGTTAGACTCTGCCGTCTACAGTTGAACTCTGTCTGAGAAAGGCAAGAAAAAAATATACCTTATTTGCTGAAGAAAACTATTTAGCAAAAATAGTTCTAACAGCACGAATGTTTTAAAGTTCATATTCTTGTAGCTTCAGCTATTGGCTCTGTGAAAATGCATTCAAAATCTGTATTTCTACCTCCAATTTCTGAACGTTTCTGCCTTCCCTTATCTCACATTGTTTCCTGGACTTCTACACTTGTATTTCCTGCCATCACCAAGAAGTCAAATATTAGCAATTTCGTTTTCCGTCTTCTTTTTCATTATCCTGGTCACCTCAACTCAAAATTTCAGCATAACCTGCCTTCCTCTTTCTCCCTTACCCAGCCCTGACAATTCTTTTGCATCATCTCTCTTTGCCGTCTTTTGCTCTCATCAGTCTAGTTCAGGCCTTTTTCAGCTCATGTTTGTACTATTGTATTATTCTTCTATCTGGTTTCCCTGCTTTCAGTATCTCCCCAACCTGCTTAGCCCTCAAATTTACCCAGCTATGGCAACCCAACTAATATTCCTGAAAATCATTCTCAACTTGACACCTCCCACTCAAGAATTTCCAGACTTCTAATACTTTGACGATAAAATTCAAACTACTTAGCTTGGCACTCAAGCTGACTGCCAACTATCAATCCAAGATTATTTCCCACTACTTCCCTCCTTGAATCAACACTAGGGCCAACAGCCAAACTGACCTTTTTCCTTCATCTTTTGCTTAACACACTACTTTTAAGAACCCAGGTTTTGTACATAATTTTCCCTCCTTGCAGCGCCCTTACTCTCTTCTCTGCATTTCATATAATGTGGAATGGAAAATTATAATCCCCCCTCCATTCAAGGAGAAGAGGTAGGGCAAACTCCAGAAGCTATCTGAATGACAAACAGAAGAGAATTTACTAAATTAGGAAAATAACATTTTAGATTATTTTGATTATTTTAGTTAATTGACTATTGGACATAAATTTTATTTAGATTCTGGCAGAGCTGCAACCTGGTGTTAGTCTTGTGGTTCTCCAGGTAGAAAATGCTGTTTGAATGGGCTGCAGCTATCAAATTATCCACAGTAGATGAGAAATAGTACCACTGACTTATAGAAATGGCTTTTTTGGTGACTGTAGTTGTCAACAAGGCCAGACAAGAACTTGGTTAACTTTAGCCAAGTGAGACATCCAGGCAGATGACTGGCTAACTGAAACCCTCCATCACCACCTTATATCTTCTCTGTGACAATTTTAGGATCTGCATGAAGAATGCATTATGCATTTTATCTATCTTACCAGACGGCCTCAACTCTACTGGTAGAACACTGAAACATTTATCTTTTCCTTCATCCTCTCTCCTGTTCTGCAGTACGCTTGCACCAGCAGGTAAAAGGAATCTCTCACAGGTATGTAGCTTTTTGACACATATCACCTCTATTCTCTTCCTGCTCTGCTTCTGCACTTTTCTGATAGGGGCTCTGGCATAGAAGACTGAGTGATGCATCTGAATTCACATTTGCTGATTATGGTCTTAGGCTCATTTTGTTCACCTTTTTGCTATGTACATCATATTACACAAGGGATGGATGTCTAAGGCTTCAAGTGTTATTTTTGGTCCCCTGCCAATTGCCACCTCAAAATCTGAGAAGTTCCCACAATCTTCTTTCCATGTCAACCAGCTCTTCCCCAGAGGGCCGGGTGTTTCTCTTCATCCCCTCCGTATTTAGTTCAAAGAACTCTAGATCAGGCAAATGCATTCTTTTCTATTCTAATAAGATGTGTTCTACCTCTAGCCAAAAGTCTATCTTCCCATTATTTGCAACCATGATTTAGAGACCTAAATTCCATTCTCAGATCCCATCTTAGTAACCAGTCCTTACTTTTTAAATTCTTATCACTCACCTAACTAACGTCACAGAATTTAATTGGAAAAAATGAATGATAGTTTTCCTATGCCTAAAGTCTAATTTTTTTTCTAGAAACTCATTGTCCAAATGTGCTTCCAAACCCATTCCTTTTTCCAACAAAATGGGCTCAACAAGTCTTTTTTAGACTGTCCATACCAATTGTTGTACTGGGGAAAGACAAACAATTGGCTACATCAAATCTGCATATAGCCACTTACAGGAAATCACAACTTCCATTTTTCATTCAAAAGGTTGATTTTCACGCAAAACTTAAGCCCCTCATTGATGAATCATGGTTCTTCCCAGGTTAACATTCCACTTTTTGTCCTGTGTTCATTTCCTCTTTTCTCTCCTCCAAAACACATTCGTGCACTCTCCTTTCTCAAGAGCCAGCTGTTGATCCACCATTATTCTCAGCAGTGTACATGCTCCTTCTCCACATAGTCCATATTGTCATATACTTCTCACTTAGAGGAGGCTCTCATTGTGTCTACCTCTCCTTATGGTAGATTTTCATCTCCACTTCCTCTTGTCACATTTCTCTTTTATTCTCCTGACTCAGGTTTCATTTCTCCTCCATCTTATTGGAACCCTGTGTTTTCAGGTTCTCTCATTTCATCAATTCTCTTCAAGAACTTTGCATCTGACTTTTTTTTTTGTTATACGTCAAATCCCTTCACACTTTGCTTAAGCCAGATTGCATTTAGTTCCTTATATCTGGTTCTTCCCTGTGACAAGAAGATAAACAGAGCACATTCTCTAATTTACCCTTAGCTCCATTTCTAGGAGCTCAGGAGTTCTAAGAAGTTCTAGGATTAGAACCTGAAATTGAATCCTCATTCTTTGTGAGTCCTCTCCATAATTGCCTTGGTTGACTAAATGATTAATCATGCATTTCCCTGCCAAAAAAGCTGATAACTGCTCTGGAAATTACCCATTTACTTCATTCACCTACTCAGCCACATTCAAAGCTCAGGAGTGGGTGTCTTGGACTCCTTCAGAAATGTAAAACACTCCTCTCTCCCATCTTGTAAACTAGAATGATTAAGAGCTTGGATTTTATCAGTCATCAGGCCTAGCCAGTTAACCCCTGTTATGTGATCTCAGGGGGCTCTGTACATTTCCTTCATAGACCTCTTCACAGTTACTATCAATTATTTGAACGATTATCCGCTGAACATATGAATTCTTAACATTGACACCTACCATCACCCTCCAGTTTGCTACTTGTTACCTAAAATATGGATCACAGGCAATAGGTTTCACAATCACCACACTGAATATTCAGCAGTCTAGGGAGAGCTAACATTTCAACTTGAGGCAAAGGCAAACAAGGATGACGATGGGCTTGTAGGCATGTGCTCTGAATGCAGATGTGGTGCCCGTCCTCAGGCGCCGCAGAAAGCAAACGAAGGAGCTTCTGCTCGGGCTGCAGAGTCACTGCAGATTATAAACATCCTTGCTCATGCCAGAACCTCCTGGGCAACAGAGCCACAGGAGACATCTCAGTGGAAAAGCCTGCATGGTTTCAACTATAATAACCTGAGCATGTTGCAGGGCAATTAGCTCCAGACTGTGACCTCCAAGGCATGATTTTAGTCTCCTTGCAACAGGCATGCCTTCCTCATGTGGTTCAGAGCAACCCCACACCACTTCCCTCCACCGGGAAGAATCAAGTTTCTTTTCTCCTGCCTTCAAACTATACCACATTAAGCAATTTTTCTCCTGACCATTTAGCCATTTTTTGTGACTTCTTACAAATCTGTTTGATGCTTGTTCTTAGGTCATGGAAACTGAAGTAGAACAAATATGTTGTGTCTATGTGTGTATCTATGAGTTGGATGTGAAACATATTCCTTATTGTGGGCAGAAGTAAAAAAAAAATTTAACTCTACCCTACAAACATAGACAGACAGAAAGTAGATTAGTTGTTACCTGGGGCTGGGAGTAAGAATGAGGAGTGACTGTGTGGGGAATCAGAATTGGCCACCCAAAAATGCGTCTCTTTGGCATGAGGATTATTTTGGGCTGGTTACTTTTAAGAAACTGCAGATGGTGGGTGGGCAGGGTAGGGAGAGTGGAGCTCTGAAAAGTAGAAGTTACCCTTTGTAAGAGACATTTACATTTGTAAGGGAAATCTCCTTCTGTAAAGGTATCGCCCACTCCCTACCAGGAGGCAGGGCATGATCTCTAGAAAGTCTTATCAGTGCAGAAAGCAAAGGACTTAAATCTGCATAATAATCTTATTCTTGTTTACTGTCCTTTTCCGGTAATCTCCCGTAACTGACTCCCTCCACCCCAACAGCCCCCAACATCCTCCTTTGTCTTTAGCTGAAGATAGTATGTAAGGTAACAGCCTCTGCCATTTTGGTGAGTTGCTCAGTTTTCCTGAGTCTCTCTCATGTATACAGGTTATAAAGCTTTGTTTGATTTTCTCTTGTTATTCTGTCTCATGTCAATTTAATTCGTAGCCCAATGAGAAGGGCCCAGAGAGTAGAGGATTTGTCTTCCTCCCCCTACAACTGTAAATGGACTTAAGATTTCTTTTTAGGGTGATGGAAAGGTTCTAAAATCAGACTGTGGTGATGGTTGTATAACTTTGTAAATATAATAAAATTCATTAAATTATACTCTGAAATGGGTGAATTTTATGATACTTAAATTATATCTCAATAAAGTTATTTGAAAATAAAACAAAACACTGCTTTTAGAGGGCTATGGATTTGTCTCAGGACATCTATGGACACTCCAAAATTATATCATAAATTTTATTTTTCTAAGGAGAGGAAATATAGCTTTTACCAGATTCTCAAAGGGATCCAAGACTCATAGAACTTTTAGAACCAGTTAATCAAACTGTCAGTTTCCTTCTGGCACTAAAATTCTATGATTCTCAAACCTTCCAGTTTAACTTTATTTCCTCAATTACAATGATAAAGTTTTGTCTCCAAAGCATTTGTAAGAGTCTGTTTATCCAATAAGCTGGATGGATTGGATTATACATATTAAAATACTTTTGAAAGTAAATTATTGCACAAACTTGAAGTATTATTAATAGCATTATCTTTTGACTGTATTTGATATATTTTATTACATTTACCTGCATTTGGTCTATATCCACAGAGCTTTAAATCACAGCTGCATCTGTAATTCATATGCCAATTGCATATTGCAGTGGTATTTGTTCCTCCAATTTTTTTTCCTATTGGCGATCCATAATTGCAAGGGTGGGAGAACAGATCCTCCACAATCCTTTCGCTAGTGTGCAAATTCTCTGGTACTGAAGAAAACAGAATACGTCACCCTAAAATATGCCACTTCAGCATATTGATTATTTTGAATTAAAGGCGCTTAAGAAATAGTAGGTACAAGAAAGACAGTGACTCTCCATTTTCTTCCTGAAAGCAGGAGATAACATTCCCATGGGAAAGATACCCTCCTGAACTAGAGGAAAGACGACATTCTTATCAGCCCAGAGACAGCACCAGAGGAATCTGCAAACAAACCTTACTTCGTTAGTTTCCTCTCATATATTTACCTTCCCACAGTTTGTCACCCTTGGAAGCCTATGACTACTTTCCTTTGTCCTGTCATTACTCTACAAGTTTCTTGTTCTTTGTGAAGATGCTATATAAGCTGGAATTCTAAGCTGCCATTTGGAGTTCCTTTTGGCTTAGGTTTCTCCCCCCAAGATGTGCACTGCACACATTAAGAAACTGTTTTTCTCTTGTTAATCTGTCTTTTTGTTAAAGAGTCCCAGCTGAAAACCTAAGATAGATAGAGGTAAAGTTTTGCCTCCCCTATCGTACCAAAGATAAACGAGAGTCAAGAGATATAAAGGGACCAAAAAAAGGGAGGAGGGGATTCTGTATAACTCATGTAAAGAGAAAGATAGACTGGGAATTTGTAAGTGAAGTGGCAATATGGAGACAGGAAAAGGCATTTTTGGGTAAGAGTGATGTTTATGCAAGAGGTTGGGTTGGATTCTTGTGTATAGGCCTTCAACTGTTAGCCAACTACACTGACTAGGTGAAGAGTTCCTTGATGGCAAGAAACATATCTAGTTTATCTAATAATGCTAAAAATAGGGCTTTATACATTGTAAGTATTTAATGTTTATTAAATTACAACGTGAGTTTATGCTGCACTGTGGTTGGCAGCAAACAAAGGACTGGATGTAACCTAAATGTCCATCAAGAGGGGGCTGATTAAATAAATTGATACTTTCAAACTATTACAATAATGAAGAATGTTTATGTGTGCTGCTATAAAATGATCTCCAGCATATACTATTAAGTGAAAAAGGCAATGTGCAGAATAAAGTAAAAAATAAATAGGGGGATTTTATATATAACATATTTCTGGAAGCATAGAGGAGTCTATTTGAGGTGGCTTCCTCTAGGAGGCAGAATTGAGTAGTATAGGTGGATAGAGAATTGCTTTTTGCTGTATATCTTTTTATCCTTTTTGGATCTTTTAATTTACAAATTCATTAATTTTTCATTTAAAATCTTTAAAAAATAATATCACAGGAAATTCAGTATCACCATGTATTCAGCTCTTTCACATACCTTATCACATTTAACGTAAACAACAACTCATCTTATGGATGAAGAAACTGAGGCCATAAGTGACTTGCACAATGTCACACAGCTGACAGTAAACAGCCTATCCAGAACTTGACCCAAATCCTTGGGCTCTTTGCCCACTGATGCTTTTTTCACAACTCCTTTGTGGATATAAAACCATCACACATCTAAGGGGCCGGCCCCGTGGCCAAGTGGTTAAGTTTGCATGCTCCACTTCGGCGGCCCAGGGTTTTGCTGGTTCAGATCCTGAGTGCAGACCTAGCACCACTCATCAAGCCATGCTGAGGCGGTGTTCCACATAGCAGAGCCAGAAGAACTTACAAGTAGAATACACAACTATGTGCTGGGGGGCTTTGGGGAGAAGAAGAAGAAAAACAAAAAAGATTGGCAACAGATGTTAGTTCAGGTGCCAGTCTTAAAAAAACACAAACAAAAAACCCCATAATACATCCTAACATTGTTCAGTCAGTTTAATTCTGTGTTCAAGCATGTTGCTTTGCTACAGATGGCAGGTCAAGCTCAAAAGTGCTACATAATATTTTCAACAAACTTTCTCCTCCTTCTAGCCTTTTTAATTCTTTCCTTATGGGGTCCAAGCCCTTCCTTTACCTGGCTCTTATCTCTGGCTTTAACAATAGAGGAGTACGTCTTTGTGCCAATTCTTATTTCCAGCTGATACATTACTTTTACTCTCCAGCTATAACAAGAACCTGAACTCCTGATCTGCCATCTTGGTTCTCTCACACTACATTCATCATTCCTCCCCACTATCTTTCATTCTCTCTTTTTTCATAGATATCTAACTTCTACTTATTTCCAGTTCTTTCTTCTAAATACTACATTATTTCCCCTTATTTTGTACAACTTCCATCCTCCAGCCCCCTCTCAAATCCCCAAAATATAGATCTCCGCTAAGAGCTCCTTATCATCCACTGAGCTTGGCTGTTTTGATACCTTTTACCCCGACACAAATATTTTGATATTTTTGTACACGATCTATTTTATGATTTTACCGCATTCTTTAATAGCAACTAAACTGCACTTCTCTGACATTAAAATGATAGATAACATACCTCAAGAATACTTTTTTTTAAACTAACAACCACAACCCCGTGGTTGGCAGTATAACGCAGTGGTTAGAAGCATGGCTTTGAAATTAGTTAAATCTGCATTTGAATTCTAGTTTTTTCAATCAATAACTATGTGAGCTTGAGAAATTTTTTTAATCATATCTATTTCCCCATTTGTAAAATGAAGATAATAGTACTTACTTCATAGTTCTTCTGTGGTGATTGTCTGAGATAATGCAAGTAAAGTGCTTGAAATATTAGTGAGTTCAACGTAAGTGCCAAATAAATGCCCCTCCTTTTGTCCTCATATCTCCATAGGCTCTCCATAACCTTGCAAAACACATCCTTCTCTTCCTCAATCCCCATTCCAAAAACTTTCAGCCTCAACACTCATCATCTTCTTGGAGACCAAGAAAATTAATCTCATCCTACCACTTACTTTAAGAAGTTCATGGGAAAAATACCAAATGGACATCTTCTAGCATACACTATTTTGTGCCTTAGCTTTTTTGCAGTAACCTAAAAAATTTCTCCTAAATCATAAAACTCTAGGTTGCAATCTCAAAGAGTTAACCCATTTCTTTTGTAAAAAATGAAAATCTCGTGCTGCATTAAAATTCACAAAAAAGTTATCTGGTGTTCATTTACATTAATTAGAGTTGTGATTGCCTATGGCTATGCCAGAGAATGTATTCCAGGCTTAAGTTCTATTTTTAGACAGCTGCTCTGAGGATCATCAGACACCTGTCCTATTTAGCAGCTGGAATATTTAAGCACGACAGTGCTTTTAAAATAGCAGACAAGCCAACCACAAAGACATATTTTAAACAAGGGAGTTTTAGCACTGAAGATCATGATTTGAATTCTTTCAATGCTATCTTAATAGAAACATATTAAGATCCAAGATCATACAAGGCTGTGACTCTAAGCAAAGTCAGATGGAGAAAAAAGTAGATTTGCCTGAAGACAAATGAAACAAAAAATTTCTTCCCCACCTCTTGACCTCTATACCTTGATTGCAGTTCCTGGAATCAAGTAAGAATGGACCTGGGCCCCATAAAATCCCCACTGGAATGGAGAAGGGTAATTTTGAAAAACTCCAATCTGCTGAGGTGTCTTTTGAACTGGAAGGAATCTTCAGAGATTTCTCTGACCTACCCTAACTCCAATCTCCTTGTTTTACAGAGCAGGAAACCGAGGCTCAGAGAGTTAAAGTGACGGCCGAACATAGATTCTAAAGATTGTCCAAGGAATCGTGGTAATAGTGAGATTCAACATAATATAACTTTTATTTCTCACCCAGCCCCAGGGTATGAAACATAATTGGTCTAATCATAATGACCATGGTAACCAGTCCTCATCGGGTAGAGACTGGGTTACGAGTAGGTATGTAACTCAGTATCAGTCAAACTGATTTAAGAGAAATTTTCCGTAGGGGATGATTTCTGGAAGGGATTTTGATTGCTAATAAAAAGAGAAACAGTAAGGAGGATTACATCTTCTGGCCATGAATGCAGTAATTCGAGGATGCAATTCCTGGAGCTACAGCGGCCATATTGAAACCCTGCTATGACAAGCATTAGAATAAAAAGTCAACCCGTGGAGAGGAAAGATGCAGAGTGGTGGTCACTGATAGTATTGTTGAACTGCTGCACCCAACTAGAGATAATTATCTTTAGATTTCTCATTATCTGAGATAATTCAATATCTTTAATATTGAAATATGATAACTTTTTTGTGAGGAAGATTAGCCCTGAGCTAACATCTGTTGCCAATCCTCCTCTTTTTGCAGAGGAAGACCGGCCCTGAGCTAACATCCTTGCCCATCTTCCACTACTTTATGTGTGGGACGCCTGCCACAGCATGGCTTGATAAGCAGTGCATAGGTCTGTACCCAGGATCTAAACCGGCAACCCCAGGCCACCAAAGCAGAACGTGTGAACTTAACCACTGTGCCACTGGGCTGGCCCCTGAAATATGATAATTTGATAGTCAAATATTATGTGACTGACAGTCAAATGCATTCCTATCTTCCACAGGGCCAAAAAACCCAAGTCTGTGATAATTTACTAGACTATGAGCCCCTAGAAAGTGGGGACTATGTCTTGTTTGTTTTTGAAACCACAGAAACCAGCACAGTCTACAAAAAAACAGGGCTCAGAATGTTGGTTGTTGTGGGATTAGAAATGACATAGCCACTTTGGAAAATAGTTTGATGGTTTCTTATAAAGTTAAGCATAAGTTTACCATATGACCCAGCATTTTCACTCCTAAGAATCCATCCAAGAAAGTGAAAACATATATTCACACAAAGACCTGTACACAAATATTCATAGCAGAGTTATTCATAACAGCCCAAACTTGGAACAACCTAAATGTTTTTCAGCTGGGAATGGTTAAACAAAATGGTATGCCCATAAAATGGAATAGTACTCAGCAAGGAAAAGGAATAAAATACTGATATATGCTGCAATATAGATGAACCTCAAAAATATTTGCTAAGTGAAGGAAGTCAGACACAAAAGACTACATATCATATGATTGCATTTATATAAAGTGTTCAGAATAAGCAAATGTATAGAGATAAAAAAGATCAGTGATTACCCAGTTGATTACCTGGGGCTGGAAGCAGGAACAGGGATTGACTGCAACTAGGCACAAAGGAGTTTGGGGAGGGGAAGGGGATTGAAATGTTTTAAATCCGGATTGTAGCAAGGATTACACAACTCTATAAACTTACTAAAAATCATTGAATTGTGCACTTTCAGTGGGAAAAATTTATGACATATAAATTATACCTCAATAAAGCTGTTAAAAATAAAAATGTGTCTAGTTATTGAAATATAAAAATTTATTGTTTATGAAATATAACAAAAATTTATTGTTAATGGAATACATAAAATCACCCAGTTGAGGATTTGATGCAGACTACTAATACTACCTAATATTGCACCAGAAGGCATAAAGATGCAAAGATGTTGCCTTCGGGTGGGTTAAGAGACACTGTTTTAGTTGAAAAATTTTAACAGTTCAGTCCAAAGTAAATGAAGCAGAACTAATGAATGAAGAGTGCTAAAAGCTCACAGCAAGAAGCAATCACTGAGAGCTGGATTTTAAGGAAGATACTTGAAGAGGCAGACCTTCAACCAGGTTTGGAAGAAAAGAAAGTATCTGGGGCAGAATAGAAAACCGTTTAGCATATTCTGGCAGTGGAAAAACAAACTAGGAAAGGGAAAATTCATAGTGTCAAGTGTTAGACCGGTGTTTCAGTTTGTGTTCAGTAAGAGCTATTTACAGTTATTTAAGTTTAAATTAATATTCAAAAATTTTTTAATGTTTTCTTAACCCTTTGAGATCAACATTTAAACCTTCTACTTAAAAATCTAATTGTTATATAAATAAGAAAAATTGTTTTCATATATTGTTTTATTAATGTTCAATTAACTCACCTTGGACAGATTAAACTCAAGTAGTTTTGTCTAAATATTTAGTTAATTACATTTTATCCCATGTTTTAAATTATACATTTAATAGATTTGATTTTTGGTAAGCATTTCAAATGCCTGAGCAGACACACTTACAACCCTAAGAAGTAAGATCTTCTTCAGCTCCTACATAACTCTTATAGATCGAATAAATTATATCTATAAAAATGAGAATCACAATTGTTCTTAAATAATGCAAAACTGATTTTTAGGATTATTCAAATTCTATTATATTTTTCTACTTAAGTCACATGTCTAAACCAAATACATATTTCAAATGGAAATCACATGTTTAATCTTTTAGATTAAATAACAAATTACACATTTTCCTAATGATTGTGTAAAATGTTCTTATATAAAAGCACAAGTACCATGGTCTTGATTTACTTCATTGTATTCATATTTAATTCTAAACCTTCCTGAATATCAAGGGATTTACTTCATTAGTAGAGATTTATCATCTCAGGTAGAATGAAGTTATTAAATCAAAGTTCTAGGGCCTTGATGCAATTATTTATTATTCAGAAATTTAAGACCAAGAAGTGGGACTTGAGATCTACTTCTCCATGATCTTGCTGGAATCACAAATGAACTGTGCCTTTTTTATATCCACTGTGTCAACAAGCCCATGCCACTCATCAAATCAATTTTAATCACCTGACTGGGATAGCTAGAATTCTGTACCCTCACTCTGGTTGCAATTAACTCCCTTCATGCTTTGATTCGATGTCATTAATCTCTTCACTGCCTCCTGGGAATTCTGCAAACTTTCCTATTCTTTTAGTCCTGATTGAATCTTGCGTGCCTCTCATACTTTGGTCTGGCTCTAAACATAACCTGTAATCTTTTTAATGACACAATTGGTTTTGCAGAGGATCTGGCCCACAGTGTCCTATGTCTTTTAACAGGGATCTCTTGCCAAGGAACAGGTGACAAAGAAGGTCTGTAAGGTCATGAAACTGACACCCAGGTCATGGAAAGTTTAAGATGGAAGATAATTTACAGTGTTGGAATGGTCAGAATGGAAGTCAGGCAGGGGGTCAATTCAAGGGGGTCAAGGAAGACCTCACTGGGTGACGTGATAATAGTTACCTACTAGAGGAGGAGTAGAGAAGACAGCAGCTATGAAAATGTGGTGCTAAAGGACAAACGGCTCTGTTCAAAGTCTCTGATAGATTCATGACGGTAAAATCCAGGGTAATCACCATGCCCACATGTGGAAACTATGCGGTGAAGGTGTGCACTCGACATTACAGAGATTGAAAGATTTAGAAGGAGCCTAAATTTTACTAATGAAGCTATAGAAAGCATTAGAGTTGATGGCAAAGATAAAGAAAGAAATTTGATCTCAGAGCTCCAGCCATCTAGTAGAGAGAGTCCGATAGCAAAAACAATCATTCTACTAACATTCTGGACCATACAAGGATGTCTAAGCAATAAGCCAGCTGCCCCTTCATTTCAAGCAACATGGACTGTTGAGACATCTTTTTGATTTTCAATTTCTGATGTTTCAAAAATTCCAACTAATAACAAGAACTTAGAAAATACAGTCACTCTGGAGCTAGTGGTGATAATAGAATTTGATCTGTGGCAACTTTAAAAATAGTTTTATTGAAAATAAAGTTGTGGACAAGTGATAAAAATGACATCCATGTTCTTTTACCACATTGTACTAATCTCATCCATATTTGAAATTATATTCCAACGTTGGTCTGCATTGTCTTCTCTATACTGGCAAAAGTTTCTGAATTAATAGGTACATGTTTCAAACAGAAAAACTGAAATGCAAGATGCCAGGAAACCTCTCATTTCCCATAAAATTCCTAGCATGAAAGAAGGGAAAAACTATTGACACCCAGTTTGTTTCCCCAATCACTGTATGGCTTCATCATCCCTTCTTTAATTCAGTTACTTGTTAGAAACTTAGTGGAAACAAGTGAAGACAAATTTAACCTGATCTTTGTCAGAGATATCAACTATGTTTTTGGTAAAAATTTTAGTTCCAAATAGAGTTGCCAGACTTACCAAATAAACTACAGAATACTCAATTAAATTTGAGTTACAAATAAACAACTTTTTTTGGTAGAAGTATGACACAAATATTGCATGTGACATACTTATACTAAAAAATTATTCATCATTTATTTGAAATGCAAATTTAATTGAAGGTGCTGAATTTTCTCTGACAACACAAGTTCTAAAGCGAGTAGACTCTTGTACTTGAAATCAAAGGGCCATGAACCAGGAGTATTTGACAAATACCACTAATAAGGGTAATAACCTAATCCAAACCACTAATCTCCTTCCACTCCCTATCCTTCACTCCCAAACCTGTAATATATTTTAAAAGTTAGTCCACATTCTTACACCGTCAATGAGAGAGGCGAGTAAGCAGTAACTTTGAAAAGTAGCTTGGCTCTAACAGAAAATCAATCGTTTTATCAGTCAGAAGAAGGCATTCTTGATTAAAACTCCTCATTTATTTATGTTAACATTTTTAGCTAATAAGAAAATAAGCATAGTTTGTATATAGTTGTCACAACTTACTACATCAGCTGAAATGTTACCTGTTTAATAACTGATTTACATGTCATATAAATGGAAATAAGTAACAGTGGATTATTGACTTACATTGTTAGTTGAAATTAAAACCCAAAATGCTCAATTCATTGTGTGTCAATAATAAAAAATTATCCCCATTAAATAGGTGTCAAATGCATGAGAATAAATGAAATTCCTGGAGAAGGGAGTGAAGAGAAGATAGAATGTTCATGACAGCAGTACAGACAGGGAGAGGAGAGGAAGAAAAAAGGTTAGCAAGCGAATGTCTGCCAAGGTATGACAGGCAGAATAACAACCTCCCCCCGCCCCCCACTCAAATGCCCATGCCCTAATCTCCAGAACCTGTGAATATGTTACCTTACATGGCAAAAGGGATTTGCATGTGTGATTAAATTTATCAAAATGGAGAAATTATCCTGGATTATCTAGTTAGACCCAAATTAATTACATGAATCTTTAAAATTAGAAAACTTTTCCTTTCTGCACAGAACCAAAGAACATGAGAAGGATTCAACTCACCGTTGCTGGCTCTGAAGATGGTGGAAGGGGCAATGAGCCAAGGAATGTGGACAGTCTTTAGAAACTAGAATAAGCAAGAAGATGGATTCTCCCTTAGAGCTTCCAGAGAGAAACTCAGCACTGCCAACGACTCTGTTTTAGCTGAATGAGAACCGCGTCTGGCTTCTGACCTGCAGAACTATAAGATAATGACTTTGTGTTGTTTTAAATGACTACCTTTGTGATAATTTGTTAGGATAGTAACAGAAGACTAACACATAAGGCTTAACTATTTTCAATTAAAGCACTTACAGAATTTGAGAGTAGGCAGCCTCATGGGGAAGACCTCAGAACAGAAACCTCTATAAGAAAAGAAAAGAAGGGCCTGCCCAGTGGTGCAGTGGTTAAGTGTAAACGTTCCGCTTCTCGGTGGCCTGGTGTGCGCTGGTTCAGATCCCGGGTGCAGACATGGCACTGCTTGGCAAAAGCCATGCTGTGGTAGGCGTCCCACATATAAAGTAGAGGAAGATGGGCATGGATGTTAGCTAAGGGCCAGTCTTCCTCAGCAAAAAGAGGAGGATTGGCAGTAGTTAGCTCAGGGCTAATGTTCCTCAAAAAGAAAAAAAAGTGTAAAAAGAAAAGAATTTTCTTTTGATAGCTAGATGTAAATTTGCATGCTATCGCCTGCCCATGGCCACACCTCCGCCCCCAATTTACACAGAATTCTTAGGGATTGCCAAAATGCTGGCTAACCCACCTTTTTGCATTAGAATCTACCCATGTGGCTATGGTGACATAGATAATATTTTTAAATTACAAAATAAAATGAAAAAGAGAGGGAGAATCCAACAAATATTTAAGCTGTGAAAGCAGAAAACAGTTCAAAATTTTGTTACCCCCAAGGAAGCCTTGTACTCTGTTAAGCATATACCAGGAACTCACACTATAAAGATGTTTGAAAGAAAAGATTTGGACAACAAAAGACCCTGAATAGCCAAAGGATTCCTGAGAAAAAAGGACAAAGCTAGAGGTATCACATTCCTCATTTCAAAATACACTACAAAGCCATAGTAACCAAAACAGCATGGTACTGGCACAAAAACAGACAAACAGATCAATGGAACAGAATCAAGAGCCCAGAAATAAACCCACACATATATAGACAACTAGTATTCAATAAGGGAGCCAAGAGCATACAATGGAGAAAGGAAAGTCTCTTCAATAAATGGTTTTGGGGAAAACTGGACAGCCACATGCAAAAGAATGAAAGTAGGTCATTATCTTACACCATGCACAAAAATCAACTCAAAATGGATTAAAGACTCAAATACAAGACCCGAAACCATGAAACTTCTAGAAGAAAACATAGGCAGTACGCTCTTTGACATTGGTCTTAGCAGTATGTTTTCAAGTACCATGTCTGACCCGGCAAAGGAGACAAAAGAAAAAATGAACCAATGGGACTACATCAAACTAAAAAGCTTCTGCACAGCAAAGGAAACCATCAACAAAACAAAAAGACAACCTAACAACTGGGAGAAGATATTTGCAAACCATATATCAGATAAGGGGTTAATATACAAAATATACAAAGAATTCATACATCTCGACAACAAAAAACCCAACAGTCCAATTAAAAAATGGGCAAAAGATCTGAACAGAGATTTCTCCAAAGAAGATATACAGATGGCCAACAGGCATATGAAAAGATGCTCAACATCATTAGCTATCAGGGAAATGCAAATCAAAACTACAAGGAAGTATCACCTCACTCCGGTCAGAATGGCTATAATTAACACGACAGGAAACAACAAGTGTTGGAGAGGATATGGACAGAAGGGAACCCTCGTACACTGCTGGTGGGAGTGCAAACTGTGCAACCACTACGGAAAGCAGTATGGAGTATCCTCAGAAAATTAAGAATAAATCTACCATATGATCCAGCTATTCCACTGCTGGTTATTTATCCAAAGAACTTGAAAGCACAAATGCATTAAGATACATGCACCCCTATGATCATTGCAGCATTATTCACAACAGCCAAGAATTGGAAGCAACCTAGGTGCCCATCAAGGGACAAATGGATAAAGAAGATGTCGTATTTATACACAATGGAATACTACTCAGCCATAAGAAATGATGAAATCTGGCCATTTGTGACAACATGGATGGACTTTAAGGGTATTATGCTAAGTGAAATAAGTCAGAGGGAGAAAGTCAAATACCTTATGAGTTCACTCACAAGTAGACAACAACAAACAACACATAGCAACAGAGTTTGGATTGGTGGTTGCCATAGGGGAAGGGGGGAGGGAGGAGGGCAAAAGGGGTGATTAGGCTCACATGTGTGGTGATGGACTATAATTAGTTTTTGGGTGGTGAACATGATGTAATCTACACAGAATTCAAAATATATTACGGGGGCTGGCCCCGTGGCCGAGTGGTTAAGTTCCCCGCTGCAGGCGGCCCAGTGTTTTTTTGGTTCAAATCCTGGGCGCGGACGTGGCACTGCTCATCAAACCACGCTGAGGCAGCGTCCCACATGCCACAACTAGAAGGACCCACAACGAAGAATATACAACTATGTACTGGGGAGCTTTGGGGAGAAAAAGGAAAAAAATAAAATCTTTAAAAATATATATATATTACGATGTACATCTGAAAGCTATGTGATGTCATAATCCAATGTTACTGCAATAAGAAAAAAAAAATTCCAAAATTGAAATAAAAGTTGAGCTAAAAAAAAAGATTTGGGTGTGGGTGTGAATAGTTAATGTGATTTAATATGTGAGTTATCAAGCAAAAGTCTTACTTTCTTATTATTTAAAAAATACTGTTTTATTGTAGAACTTATGTGTTACAAAGGACCTTACAGATAAAATAATCCAACATCATTCATTTATTACATAAATGCCTTTTTCCTCATTCTTCATGTGACATAAAATTAATAGCTCTAACAAAATGAAGACAGAATTCTTAATTGGATGACAGTCGTATGAATAATTCAATAGTAGCAAGGAATTTTTAGTACCAACACATTGGCACATTTACAAAGCTAGAAAAACCTTGTCTGTTGTCTGTAAAATTTCTCAGGTTAGATTGGAAAGATTCTACTCAGCACAGAATGAATATTTAGCATTTTAATCTCAGATAATGAATTGGTTAAAGAATCTGGAGGCAAGTTATTAAATAATTTGCAGTCACTAGGAGACTACAGCAGTACTATGGCAAAAATCTATCTGACTAAATGTGATGCATTTGCTAACAAAGAGTAATCATGTAATTTAAAAGCAGGTCTAAAAATTAGCAGGTTAAGACTACATCTTTTTCAACATTTTAAATTCTCTTTTTTACGGCTGGATTTAGCATAGTCTTTACGAAAAGCCCCCAAAACTTGACTTCTCTCCAGCTTCTTTTCCAAGAATATGTGATTAAATCATGATGATGTTTTTAATTACAAATGAATGTCCCACAAAAAATATAATATTTAGGGGGCCGGCCACATGGCCGAGTGGTTAAGCTCGCGCATTCCACTGCAGTGGCCCAGGGTTTCGCTGGTTTGGATCCTGGGCGCGGACATGGCACCGCTGGTCAGGCCACATTGAGGAGGCGTCCCACATGCCACAACTAGAAGGACCTGCAACTAAAATATATAACTATGAACCGGGGAGGGGGGCAGATTTGGGGAGATAAAGCAGAAAAAAAAAAAAAGATTGGCCACAGTTGTTAGCTCAGGTGCCAATCTTTAAAATATAATATTTACCAGTTGAAAGTCTTTAGCACATAAAGAAATTATGTAAACAAAAACTAGCTAGTCACTGTCTGTTCAGGAAGGCATGATTTTGATCAATGTTTTGGCTACACAGTTGAGTTTTCTGCTTACCTAATTTTCCTTTCTTGTCTTCATTTCTCACCATCACAAAGATTTTTAGTTTATTCCAGAGTATTCATCATTACTCAACTTATAATTTCAACCTAAGCATGACTCAGAATGCTCTCCATTTTTAGTCCTCCACAGCCTTTGGTTACCTAAAGGTTACCTATCTGTGATGTCTGCATCAGTCAGCTAAAGTCAGGAAACTAAGATCCTACATTCCAATGATTTTCCTCAGAAAAATGAAGACAGCTGTTGGGTAGTCAGTCTGCAGCACCAGCCTTTTGAATATAAATCAGGTGCTTCTTAAATTTCAGTTCTTTCTTTCCTTATCTGTATTCATTCAATAGCTGATGAAACTATATCTTCTAAATTATTTGGCATTTTCTCTGCAGAATTGTAAAGTCAATATAAATCAGCTGAAAAGTTTTAAAAGCGGCAATAAGAATCCTGAGGCAAATTCAATGAATTATAAGGTTTCTGATGTATGATTCTGATTTAGGTCAGCTTTTGGGTAACTGCTCTTATCTGAAAGTCAAAGAAGAATTCATGTGAACTGATGCTTTCATTTAGGTGAAATCTGTAATAATTTGAATCTGTGAATGTTAACTACATTTATCATATAGCATAAACATTAACTGCTTCCAAAGACAGGGGATGAATGCTCTGCAGCTAAAACCAACCAAGAGAGAAACCTTGTGGAGAGCAGACAGACTGCAATGATTCCTCGGGCCCCCGGGATTTTGCCTTCCCTTGAGATGTCTCAGTGCCTGGTCAGCAGCTGGTGGAGGAAAGGTCAGAGCAAGCTGCACCGTTAATCAATACCACAGAGGCAGGGTGGCTAGCCGGTGGGGGCAACTTAATAGTGGGAGTAAGAAGAGGAGTGAACTCTGAGAAGACGAATTAATAGGTTCTAAAGGAGAAAAATAACACTGGGGACTATGGGAGTGGCTAATGTCCGAACTTTGAATTATGGTGAAATCAGGCTCATCCTTGGAATGGTTTTATTTCTACAATTTCTGATAATCTGAATAAAGTAAGGATTCCTATAATTCCAAATTTCTTCTCCAAAAGTTTAAACATTGGTAAATTCAGAGGATATACTAGCAGTATTTGCAGAACAAAAACAAGAACAAAAATAAAACAATTGCCCCACAAGTGCTACTATTTCTAAGGTTTATAGTTGTTAAAGCAAAAAACAGAGAAATTTAAATAAGTTTAGTATACTAAGTAAATAAATAGATATTTTTAAGTGTTCATTTAAATTGTAACTTCAGCCTGTTGTAATTTAGAGAAAAAATTTAGAGATCTTTTAGTCTGATTCCCTTCATGGTATAGGTGAGGCAGTGATGCCCACTAACACCCAGGTACCCAAGTTCACACTGCGAATTCAGGGCAAAGGCAGAAAGTGAATCCAGATCTCCTAATTCTTGGTCCACCTTCCTTTCCATTCTATCACACTTTACCAGAAAGATGAGTTTAAAAAATAAATAAGTACTGTAATACTAGGATACTGGCAGAAATGCCCCATTGACAATGTTATGTTTTATCTTGGTCCATGTTCAGTATGAGTAGACTATAATCAAAATTAGAGAGAAGATAGAAAAGAAGAAACAGATGCTGGTATAGTTATGAAATCTTGATAACGGGTTTGTCAAACTCAAGAAAAGAATTGGGATTCAGCAACCCAGATATAAGATGTATTTAAAGAAATATGGCCATTCTGGGAGACTTTTTCAAGAAACAAGAGAAAAATTAGAATCAGTTTTGCTGTTATCATAGGAGTAGTAAGAAATTCATCATATTGCTTCATTTTTGGGGGGGGAAGGGAAAGCAGAAGGTCAACGTTCAAGAATTTGCATCGACCACTATAAGGAAGTAAAGATTTTCTCACATTTGTTTCTTTTCTCACGTCCAAGAGAATTAGAATTGCTTAGGCATATTTGTCCCCAGGGCATAGATGACAATTAAATGCAGTGATGTTTGCCCTATGGTTTTTAGACTTGATTAAAGTGACTGGTGGATTAAATGTGTGTTGTGGTTGATAGCCTTCTAAATTTGATAAAGAAAACTATAATTACAGCTATTCTTACCTGATGCTCTAAACAAAATACTTTCAGTATGCAATGAGGGACATCTTTGTCCTATTTATGACCTGTAAAATGGCTTAGAAATTATAGTTTAACCAGATGCTTAGATATGATTAAATATATATTTAGCTGACTACCTAAAGTTGGCATGACAAAAATAAAAACGTAAGCCAGTGGTTTTTTTTTTTTTAGTTTCACTTAGAATTACTTATATTTGAAATCAAATACAATTTTTTTCAAGTAATGTCTATTAGAGAAAACAAGAATAAAAGATACTGTACTTTTTCTCGAAGAGGGTTTGTATAATTTTAAATATATGCAATATTTAGGGGACTCATATAAGTCTATAATAGAAAGAGACATGGAGAAACTAGAATACAACATGCAGCTGTTTATCCTTTTTCAAATATAGCCAGAATTAAGCTCTTTTACTTAGATTTTTTCACTTTTTATCATCTTTAGTATCTCTAAATTTTTCCTTATAGCATAAATCTCTCTTCCATGATTTGAGTTGAATCCTCATTTTCCACCTTCAACAGAGGTAGAACCATTGGGTGGCACCTATAATATGTCATAACCTCCAATAGACAAGAAATTAACAGTTTACAAGCTAAAGCTAAAGTTTTATTTTTGTTTTAAAGATTGGCACCTGAGCTAACAAATGTTGCCAATCTTTTTTTTTTTTTCTGCTTTTTCTCCCCAAATCTCCCAGCATATAGTTGTATATTTTAGTTGTGGGTCCTTCTAGTTGTGGCATGTGGCACGCCGCCTCAACATGGCCTAATGAGTGGTGTAATGAGTGGTGACATGTCTGTGCCCAGGATCCACACTGGCAAAACCCTGGGCCGCCAAAGCGGAGCACATGAACTTAATCACTCAGCCACGGAGCTGGCCCCTAAAGTTTTGTACTATTAAGGACGGCTTATAAATATGTTGTTTCTCTTGAAATTGGGTATGCTGGTGAAGGCTCAGGACTGTTACTCTGATTACAGACTGAGGTATAGCCCCTTCTCAGGGTCCTTTATTCTGAACCTAATAACAACTTTCTTGTCACCTCCCACTATCCCTTTATCCAATGAGAGGGAGGTCTGTAGTGGGATGTGGGGGTAATAGTGGTTTATTTCTCTCTCCCATGAAAGTCCAAAGGTAGTCATACATAATTGCCACTTAGATCCCATTGTCCAGAACTGAATTACTTGGGCATGCACAGCTGCAAGGAAGGGTAAGAAATGCAGCCTTGATTTGGGGCAGCCATGTCACGTACCCTGATGAAGACCAGGGCTTTATTAATAGAGAATAAGTGGAAAATGGATTTGGGGGAACACCTAGCAATCTCCTCCGCACTCCACTCCACACATTTTAACGTTGTATTAATAATCAAATCAGTTGTGCCTAGGATCTGTCATAGGAATTTCTTTAGTCTCAGTTGGACTCTCAGCCAAAATAACATTATTTATAGTTTTCAAACTATTTAACTGTACTTTTTGGGGAGAAAAAATAAATTGGAATCAAGGATAGTATAGAAGAAAAAAATAAAATCTCTAAGCATCTGGTTACCTACAATTTACAATAAGACATGCTCATTGTATATTTTAGAAGTAAAGAAAATAACTACCTAAATATATTTCATTATAGAGAAATCTCATGTAAATAAATTTATTTTGTTTATTAAGTGCTTGGCTTTGATTTTTTTTAGTGACGCTGCAGCTTTTCAAAATAATATGAAGTGTTACATTAAAGGGACAGGACTCAGTCACAAAACTTAGTCTTGTTTGGGAATTCTAAAACATGGCCTGTTTATTACCATGCCAGAACATTTCAAGGTGCTTCACAAAAGATGTACAATTACTTACCAAATGTAATGCAATCTGTGGTGCCAAGATAAGGATTGAAAGCAGAAGCAAACAAGTGAGTCATTACAACTATTGGCTTCTATTTTTAATAAGATTATAAAGGAATTGCCCGCTTCAGTCTTAGCTGCTTCCTATGTGAATATGCACAAAGAATGTAGGTGTGGTAAATAAAACAGAAGAAGCTATTTTAATACTAACATCTTGCACGTACTTTTAAAATGAGTTCATTGAATCCAATCTGATCCTCAAAAAAAAGACAGCTCTCCCTGTTTTTGCTAAAATAAGATCCTGATTTGGTGTCCTCTAAATTCCTATCTACTTGCGTTCTACTTAGTAAGATTTAAATGATCTCTGTTGAAACTTTCAATATGTAAATGTTTTTCTTTTCCTTTTTGGCCAGAACTATTGGCTATACTGTGACTAACACTTTTAGGTTTCTGGGCTTATGTAGGAGTTGGGGGAAAATTAGATGAAGATAGTATTTTTTCAAGATGATATACTTTTCTGATTTACGATAGCCTCAAGCTATATCTGATCCTCATCCTTCCACTGGGTTCACGGCTTCATCACTGACGTCTTGGCCTTCCTGGCCTTTGTACACTTATGACTTAACTCTTTGTGTCTTTGGTAAGCATACACAAAAACCTGAAGGAATGCCTCGAAAAGATGGCTAAAAGTCAGAATGGTAAATACGAATTTGGGATTGCAGAGAGGGTATCTTACGATAAGTTTAATTTAATTTCAAACTAGGCATCTCTAGCAGCACCAGCAAATAAATCTGACAATGAGGGTAAATAGAAATCACAAGTGCTATGCTGCTGAACTTTTATACTCAGTATTCAACACTTTTTCTTTAGCAGTAATAGCACTATCAATAACTTACATTTATCGAGCATTTACTATGTATGCACACTGTTGTATGTACAGTATGCATTCTCTAATTAAATCCTCACAACAATCTATAAGATAGGAGTCATTTTCTTTCCAGTTTTACTATTAAGGTAACCGGACCACAAGGAGGTCAAGAATTTGCCCAAGATCACACAGCTAGGATGTGGCAGATGGGAGAAACCAACACAGGCAGTCTTACTCCAGAACTTACGTTCTTGCTACTCACACTAATCCGTCTTCCTCCTTTGTTCATGACCTAAGCTATAGTTGCAAAAAGATATTTCTCTTAAGAGCAAAATTGAAGACATCTTGGAACCATTCATAGATTTTGTGACTCTATTTGCATAACATTTGTGTTGCTGTTTCCTTCCCTGATAACCTCTCTCTACTCTCCTTCCATCCATTCTGGCTATAACAGGAGCAGCACTTTGACACTGTCTTCTAGATCACAGTTTATTAATCCACAGGTGGGCGCCTGCCTCAAGATAAGCCACTGAGACCTTTCCTAAGATACATAGATTTGGATGAGGTTCCAGTTTTAGCCCAGCTATCTTCTCGAATAGTGAACATGTAACTTTGAAGCTAGTAGCAGGGGGTCTTTCCTACTACATGAATCAGATAAGAGAGAAAACTCATGTGCAGAGAAAAAAATAAAGCAAACCTTCATGGAAAAGCAGAGATGACTTCCTGGGTTTACTATAGCGGACAGATTGCAAAACCAGTGCCAATTCTTCACTCCCCTTCCTGTTTGCCACTCCCTTCTCAATTTGACTTTGCTGCTTTTCCCATCAAGAGGCAGAGCCTCGTATCCCACTCTTGAATCTGGGCTGGACTTGTGACTTGGTTAAAGTGACAGAGCAGCAGTTTCAAGTCTACATCACGAGAAGCCTTGCACATTCACACTTTTTCTCTTTGACCCATCCACTCTCTGAGAACATGCTTGGCCAGCTTGCTGGAAGGATAAGGAGCATAGCTATAGTGCCCTATCTAGGACGTCTAACAAGCCAGCCCCAAACTGACACATCAGCTGACCAAAGAGACATGAAGACATCCAGGTGAGATCATCCAAGCCCAGTCTAAATGAACAGAGCTACCCAACCAACCCACAGACTTATAGAAAATCATAAATACTGTTGTTATAAGCCACTAAGTCTTGAGTTGTTATCACACACCACTAAGTCTTGGTTTGTTATGCAGCCTCTGATTATACAGTTACCTGCGGTGCTTCCATCCATGGTTCTGGAGGCCTGGAAACATTTCAGCACTAAGCTTTCATGGCTCACACTTGTAGTCTTACAATAATAAATTTTCAAACTTGTCTCAAATTTCCTTAGTTGAGTTTCTGTATTTGCCACCAAAAGGACCCTAACTAACTAGGGTTTTGTGGGATCTGAAACCAGCAGGGACAACATCTTACTCTTACACAGAGTCCTGTCAGAGGTAATCAGATCTGTGATAGGGCGGCTCAAGGATACTGAGTAGGGGAAAGAAGAGGCCTGTTCATCAGCATCTAGTCAAGAAAACAAAACCAAGATAAATATTCCAATTAGAGGAAATTTAGTTAAAGGAATTGGTTATAAAAGTAATGGAAGAGGGGGCTGGAGGATGAAAAGCAAGAAGGATGATACCCAAAGAATAGAAACAGCCAGTGCACCTGGGCTGGGCTCACAAGCCTGGACCTGCCCCTGCTGACAGAGACGCTACTGCAGTCAGCTCTGAACCTGGTGATGAGGTGCCGCCCCAACAAGGGATGAAACTTTGGCAACACTGTCACTGCTGTAAATACCATCATTGCTGCCTGAGACACTGTCAGAAACTGGAAGCCATAGGTGAATCCCTTTTCCTCACTTCCTGCCTTCCAGTATCCTGTCAGTGCTTCCCATTAGTGGCCCTAACCAGAAGCCTGCTGGCAAGACCTGGGGAAATGTAACTTGCCGAATTTCAGCTCTCTAGAAAATTAAAAGAGCAAAGGAGAACAGGAAGAGCAGACCTGAAAGCAAACAGACAAATGGCTGGTACAGGGAAGGTAGCAACAAACTTCCAGAGAAGTATCTTGGAGGGTTGTTAAAGGATCCTTATGGTCAAAATAAGGAAAAAGAAGCTGAGCTCTCTCCATTCAAGACCTTGCAGAGTTGGACAAGGAGCATCTTAACAGTGCCTAGTGTCAAAGACTTGTGGGTCTACTCCTAGATGTGTGGACTGCACATTGTCCCTGGTATTCTGACAGAAACTTCTAGCAGAGGAAGAGAAATCTGAGAAAAGATTCAGATTGAATTTTCCCTCAACCCAGTAAAAGAGAATCAAGAAGTTAAATTTTATTTGGAGAAATAAAAAAATGTGACATTTCTTACAACCAGAGTCATACACTCTATAGAATGGTGGTGCTCCAAGAGGCCTCAGCATGGGACATATAAAGAAACCGGAGGATTTAATGGCATGCCCAAGCACTGCACAGTTTTTACGGAGCTAGGTGCAGTGACTTTTGAACTAATCTTCCCACTGGACCATGCTGCCACCAGAAGTTATGCAACAGCATGTTAGAAGCAGATATACCATGAGTTCCACTCTGAAGGCTTCAATGTGTTTGTGGTCAGATTTCTACTGTTGTTTTGTTGGTGGTGATTTTGACAGTTTAAGAAAATTATGTATGAATAATTTATGATATATGATATATTACTATATTCTTATTGCAACAACTTAAAAGCATTCATATGCCTAAAGCATGAAAGTGGAGTCCCCTTTGCCACCCACACCCATAGTTAGCCCCTCCTCAGATGAATTGGTGTAGGAGTTGAGACCGCTAAGCAAGGAACAAGAACCTTGAACTTGTACCTTTATTGAAACTTGGCCAACTGAAACTTGGATGGACAAGATAAAAGCGTACAAAACCGTCAAAGGAGTGAACTGGTTTTTATTGTTTGTTTGTCTTGCGGTATTGGTAGGGTAGATTGCTTCTTTGATCCGAAAATCCTGAATAGGCCATTTTATTATGTAAGTATTAAGCTGATTCCTCATCTGAATAGAAGGCATTTGAGATGTAAGCAAGCAAAAGTTGAATGTTTCAGTACAAAGAGGTTCACACAGGAGGCTGCCTATATGGGTAAGCTAAGTGTTTTTAGCTAACATGCATATGGTGCTTGCTGTGGGACAGGTATTGTTCTGTTTGAGAGAAATGTTTTGTTTCATACGTTTGGCTTGAGATCTCACTGTTTTAAAAATGTCTTATGGATAAGCATGTGTATTTGTTTGCAGGCTTGCTGACAGGAAATCGAGAGCTGAACTCTGAGAAGCTGAAGATGTTTTCCTTAAAGTCATGGCACATGTCAATGCTGCTTTGAAGCCCGTGAGATAAAGTTCTAAGCACTGTGAGACGGAAAGTCCCTTCACACAGGCAAGGGGCACCATTAGCAATGGTGTTGGTTAGGCTCCTTCAGGGGCCATTATAGTCAGGAACATGGACCCAGGGGAGCCAGGGCAGGGAAGAAAGAGGGTGGTGGATACCTGCTGGAGATCAGAGCAGGCCGACTGCACAACAATTAGAAATAATCTGGCTATTATCTATTAATACAAGTCTAGTTTTTAATCACAGACTGTTAAAGCTTGCAATATACCAGTTACAATTTATATAAATATATACTCCCCGGCCCCAAATTTGTTTTTTAGAAAGATACACTACATCAAAACTTAACAGAGGCTATTTCTGGATAACAAGATTAAAGGTGTTTACAAATTCTTTTTGTACTTTTGCCTTTGTGTATTTTCTATTTTTTTCCCTGCAATATAGATATACTAATTATATAATTTTTTAATTGCCAAAAATTATCCTAAAGGAGGAAGCGAAAGACTATACTACATTTCCATTCAGATCAACACCTGCTTTGTTTTATGCTTATGTGATAGTTTTTGAAGAGCATGTAAAAACATCTTTTACTTTCTGGAATATCATTAGTTAAAATATAACTTCCATTCTTTAGTGACCAGATTATCTGGAGCAGCAGCATTTGGACGTATATTGATAATTTGGTAAACAGACTCTTTTAGAGTCTCTTGGGGCTTGGTTTGTTTATCTGTTCTTAGGGGAAAATGATAGGACTGTGATTGGAGAACCTCTCCTGGTAAACCGGTCTTCAGGCCACTGAAGTTACTTGTTTGGTCCTGTTTGCTACACTGTTAACACCCCTTGAAGGTTTCCAGAGTTCCACAGAACAGTGCAGGAAGAATAAATAAGACATCTGTGCCTTCCTGTGTGCTCTGGTAGAAGAATATGTATCTATGGAGTCTTAAAATCCGACCTTCTTACTTAAGTACATAGAGGGTGTCCAAATATCTTTGATTGCCCAATTTTAGATATTGTCAGGCTGTTTGTCTTGAAAAATACAGTTTAAACATAGGGGACTTTACACTTTAAGTGAGTGAATTATATGATACATGAAATATATACATGAAATATATCTCAATAAAGCTGTTTTAAAAAAAGAAGGGGCTAAAACACAGGGTGACATATTGGAAAAATAAAGAATACACATTGCCTTGAACTCAATAATTATTTGTGAATGAAGGAATGAATGAATGATAGCCTAAACAGGTCTGGAAAGTCTAGGTCAAGCTGTTTTTTAAAAAATATGCATAATATGTATAATTTAGGATTAAGATCATTGGTAAAAATGTAAGAAATCTGCTGAACGCCAAGCTCTAAACTTTAACAATATTTGAAGAAAATATCTACATGCAAACTGTAAAATTACAATTGATTGTGGTATTATTGTGAGTGCCAAGAAAAAAAAAATAGAAGGGACTTAGAGTTCTAGAGATGTAAATATAAATCAAGCTGTGAGGGCAATTTTTAAGATGTGAGAATGGAACATGTGGTAGCCAGCCTCCAAGACAGCCCCAAATGATTCCCACCTCCTGATATTTATGCTTATGTAATACCCCAGCCATTATGTTAGGGCTGATCTGCACGACCAGAAGACTATGGCAGAAGTGATGGTTTGTCAGTTCCAAAGCTGTCATAAAAGCTTCTATGCCTGCCTCCCCACCAATTGTTTCTCTCTCAGATAATTTGCTCCGGGGTAAATAAACTGCCATGTCATGAGCAGCCCTATGGAGAGGCCCATGTAGTGAGGAAATGAGGCTCCTGCTATTAGCCACACGAGTGAACTTACAAACAGACCCCCCAGTTAAGTCAAGCCTTCAGGGGACTGCAGACCCAGCAGACAGCTTAACTGCCACTTCATGAGACACCCTGGGCCGGAAACATCCAGCTAAGCTCCTGGATTCCTGACTGTCAGAAACTGTGTGCGATAATAAACCTTTGTTGTTTTCAGCTACTAAATTTTGGGGTAATTTTTTACACAGCAATAGATAACTAATGTCGCAGAGAATAAGAACTGAAGAAAATGTAGAGATCTCAGATTATGTAACATTATAGGCTTTTCTAGAAAACATAATACTAATGGAAGTCTATAAAAAGTGGTTTGCCTTGGGCTTTCCATTCTATTAATTCCTTCCTCTCCAAAAGTTTTCAATATGCTTGACCAGAAAATTTCACTCTCCTGTGGAAACATATTTCTAATTGCATAGTGAAAGCCCATAGAAAACTTAGATTTGGGGCTAGCCTGGTGGCACAGAGGTTAAGTTCACACATTCTGCTTTGGCGGCCTGGGGTTCGCTGGTTCGGATCTCGGGTGCAGACCTATGCACCACTTGTCAAGCCAATCTATGGCAGGTGTCCCACATATAAAGTAGAGGAAGATGGGCACAGATGTTAGCTTAGGGCCAGTCTTCCTCAGCAAAAAGAGGAGGATTGGCAGCAGATGTTAGCTCAGGGCTAATCTTCCTCAAAAAAAAATAAATTTTAAAAATTTAAAAAAAGAAAATTTAGATTTACTTTGTCAGTCATGATTTTTCTCTATAAATATTATGTACTATTCTTAAATACTAGATGTACTTTTCTTATAATAACCATAAAATTCACTATGTGTGTAACATGATTTTACATGTTAAGTCTAGAAGAGAACAGTAGACAATTTTTTTTTTTTTAAAGATTGGCACCCGAGCTAACATCTGTTGCCAATCTTCTTTTTTTTCTTCTTCTTCTCCCCATAGCCCCCCAGTACATAGTTCTTGTCTATTCTAGCTGTAGGTCTTTCTGGCTCTGCTATGTGGGACACTGCCTCCGCATGGCCTGACAAGCAGTGCTAGGTCTGTGCCCAGGATCCAAACGGGAGAAACCCCGGGCCACGGAAGCGCAACCCGTGATCTTAACCACTTGGCCACAGGGCAGGCTCCCCAGTCAACAAATTTTAAGATTTTTTTCCATCATGGAATTTTCTTACTCTTATTATGATTTTGACAACAGATAATTTTCCAGTTGAGTCAAAAGAGAATGTTTATAGACGATCATACCTCCCTTGTAGATGCATAGCTCAAAAACGTGAAGGTTTTGCAGCCCACTATCAGTAAAACAAACTCAGTCTCAGAAAAAGCTATTCTTATTAAAGACAAAAGAATTTCCTTCATTTTACTGGTTTAACAGTGCCAATTTATTACAATAAATGTCACCACATAAAAATGAGTGTGATGAGAATTTGATGGTATTTATAGATTGTCTCCCTAGTTCTTCTTTTCCTTCCCATCATTTACATGGCTATAGGGTGACTCCTGGCAACCACATTCATCAAACATCACCCCTGGGCCCCGTTGACTGTGCCAAGGTGAAGTGAACATCTGCTGATCCTGGAAATCTGGAATGGTGAATGGGGTGGGGAGATGTGAAAGGATTCAGATTGATTTTGTTTTTCTCAGAATGGCTGGACCTGTGACATATAAACTTGTTGTTGTCTGTGGCCACATTTTCATCCATGTAGTATGAAGCAGAGAAGACTTTTGGGTGAGAGGGAGGTAATGGATCAGAAGTGCAGAGACCAGTATACAAAGGAGTCAAGAGAATGCTTCCAGCAACATCCCTGTCCTTAGGTTCCTCAAGATACTCCTGTGTTCTTCGAATATATTCCCTTTTTTGTTAAATTCAAATGAGTTTTTGTTACTCGAAAGAAAGAGAGGTAATACAGAAATAATGCAGTAATACATTCTAGGGATTAATTAAGGAAATCAGGAAAGATTTAACTAAGCAGCTATTGATCACAGCACTGAAAACACTAAACATTTAGCAGAAACGGATTAGTACATCTATAATGTACCTGAGAGAAATTATGCTGTAGGGTAATATTAGGGTAGGATTATATGTCTATGATACAGCTAGTAATGAAAACAGCAAATTTGGGAAGATTATGCCCTATATGATCACATTTTTGTTTTAATTATTCATATATAGGTGTACAAAAATATTATGGTATCATATAAATGCAAATATCAATAGTAGTTTTCTCTGAATGGTGGGATTGCAAAAATTTTTATGTTCCTTCTTTTTTAATCTCTTTATCAGTAAAGAACTTGCACTACTTGTCCATTAAGAACAAATAAAGTTTCACACCAAAAGTAAAATTAAAATAATATGTGGAATATTTATCAGTCTACAAGTTGAGTGAGTAAAACTAAACGTTGTAAAAGTTAATAAAAGAGAGAGAACTCAGCAGTAGCTTAATATCAACTGAAACCAGATAATATGATGGTTGTGAGAATGTGAAACAAGAAAAAATCTCCTGCAAATGAATTACAGTTTGATCATCACAGTTATATTCTGGAGATAAACAACAGGCTTATAATAACTAATTGGATAAACAATATGTGGTTTGTAAGGCTCACTCATTCTCGGTCAGCAACTAGCTACTGTCTCAAATCTCAGTCATAGAGTAAACTGTTTAACCGAAAGTATAAGTCTGACAGATAAGAGACATACCCCAGAGTAATGATGTATGCTAAAATTTAAGCACACTGTGATAAACTGTCATTTATATTTAAAGCAGATGGTTGAGAAGGACCAAAAAGAAAATTTTCAGTGCAAAAGAAGAAAATGGTTAGATTGCATATTGAAAACATTTTTGCAGAAACAGATTATCTAAACCAAGACTCATTCAAATATAAAACATCAAAATCCAACTCTCTCTCTAAATACCTGCTTGGCACCTCACTCCTTCTAACCTGTTTTATACCAAATAACTTCAATCACAAGATGAGGTTGGCAGTATTTCAGAAATGCTTTTCAACAGTACAAAACCTTTTTTTGGAAACTAGGATTAGCTTAACACAAATATGGGTATGTAAAAGTAGGCACTGAGTTATGCAATATTTATTCAAGTGGAATTCTTCCAATATTTTCTGGAAGAGAGGCACTTTTCAATAATGCCATTTGGTAGACCAACGTCTTAGAGAAAGCGCTTATGAGTATTCATCTTTTTTTAAAAATGAGTGTTCTTAAGAATAAAAAGGCATAAAAGTGTGAGACTAAGATAGATCTCAGATTTTCTATATAATTAATGAGTAATTTCAATGAAGTTTATTCAGAAATAAAATAAGCTCAGGATTTTTTATATGGAGGTTCTCTTCACTATCTTTTTCCCATTTTTTAAATCCTGGGGAAAAAATTACTTTATTTGTATCTATAGGCTTCTAATTTCTCTCCTTCAGTTCACTCATAGCAAGCTTGTTGCACGTCAGAAGGTAAACATCTCCACCTACGCTGCCTGGACAGAAGGTCATCTACGTTACTGTCTCTGTCTCTTCACTATATATTATCTATTTCCATCTTAAGCCTCTTCAGTTTGGTCTCTGACCTGATGGCGGGATTGAACTGCATGTTCTCTCTACTTACCCACCGTTACGCATAGCCCTAAAGTCTTCTTTTTTCCTGAGTGCCCAATAGCTGCCCTTTCTTTTTCTTCTTGACCCCTGAAATCTGATCATTATCTGAAGTTCAGTTTATGGCCCATTGGTCATCCCTTCATAAAGTCTTCTTTTAGAGAACTCATTCACTCTCAAGATTTCAACTCTTGCTTGATTCCTAAAACAGTCTAAACTGCCTGCTGGGCATTACCACTATGTTCTCATTCTCCATTGTTTTATTACTAAGTTCTATCAATTCTCTCATAGAGTCTCTGAAATCCATCTCTTGATTTCTCTTTGCAATTACCTTTCTTAGGCTATGGCCCTATTGCCACATTGATTTCTCCTGGCCTCATGTCTTACATTGGATGTCTCAAAAGAAAAGCTAAGACATAGGCTTGCATATTGGTGGGCAGTGATCTCAAAAAGCATTATTGAGATCCTAAGGGAGTGGGACAGAGAAGGAGGGAGAGCCAGTTCAAAGATAACTTAGTGAATTGGCCACCAGTATGAGTAACTGATGCCAGGTCTCCCCAGGATCTTCTAATGAGCCTTATGAAGTACATCTCTGAAAATCCACTTGGGAGATGAAAGGAAGAAATATTTACTTATAATTCCTGTCCCACACTGATTAAAGATGGTTCTACTGGCAATAACTCCCCCTTACTTCCTGATTGCACATAGATGAATCTGTGCAGTTCTGCTGGCCTTTACCATAGCATTAGAGAAGCCCCGGGCAGGAAGTTGTAGGTAAATCTTTTGATCTTAGGTGAGTTTTGTCCGGTTGTGGCTATAAGACATGGCACAAAGAGGACTGGGTGGCTTATAAAAGGCATATGATATACCTTATTATTTAATTTGCTGCATGTGTCTCTTGTCTCTTCAGTGGGACTCTAAATGTTTCACTTGCACATACTGATTCAGTAGAGAACTTTACCAATAACTACTACCACCCTTTCCTGGCTCGCCCCCAATATTGATGTCAAAGAATTCCCCACCCTCTGTTTTGTTGTTTTGTTTTTTGGTTGGTTTTTTGTTGTTGTTGTTTTTGGTGAGGAAGATTTGCTCTGAGCTAACACCTATTGCTCATCTTCCTCTTTTTTTGCTTGAGGAAGATGAGCCCTAAGCTAACATCTGTGCCAATCTTCCTCCATTTTGTATGTGGGTTGCCACCACAGCACGGCTTGACAAGTGGTGTAGGTCCACAACCAAGATTCAAGCCTGTGAACCTGGGCCACCAAAGCAGAGTGTGCCAAACTTAACCACTACACCATGGAGCTGACTGTCCCCTGCTCTGTTTTTTTTTTTTTGAGGAAGATTAGCCCTGAGCTAACATCTACAACCAATCCTCTTTTTTTTTTTTTTTTTTTTTTTGCTGAGGAAGACTGGTCCTGAGCTAACATCCGTGCCCATCTTTCTCTACTTTATATGTGGGAGGCCTACTACAGCATGGCTTGACAAACGGTGCATATGTCCGCACCCGGGATCCAAACCAGGGAACCCTGGGCCGCTGAAGTGGAATGTGCAAACAACTGCTGTGCCATTGGGCCAGCTCCCCCTGCTCTGTTTTTAAAGCTTGTATTTGGAATTGTTTTCTCATGATGCTACTGTGCTCGTATTATCTGGTTTCCTTAAGATCATGGCATAGCTATACAGTAAATCTGACCAGTTTAGCAACATAGTCACTAGCCAAAGAAATAAAGTGACTGAAATATCTAAAGTTGAACACTGTACTCATTAGCCCTTACAGTCCAACTAAGCTAAACTTACAGACTATGTTTTGAAATCTTTTACCCCTGGATCAAGATAAATTGTTCTAGTAACTCAAAGTTGTTTTCCATTACGTTTACTTATCTTTACATCCTATAGTGTGGACGGACATTTTTTGCATTCCCTTCTCTAATATAGTCCATCAAGATGGGTTGAAAGACTTTAGCAGTTGTGTATTAAGTCCAAGTAGGACTCAAACTGTGTTTATGTCCTACACACAAATAGTGTTTATTTATAGAATGTTCTATAAATGAGGATGAGAGACAGAAAACAAAAAGTAAGAAGAGAGAAGACAAATTTACCTTCTTTATCCTTTGCATACAATATGACATCTACAAAATTTATCAAGCTCTTTACTTACTTGTCAGTGGTTTTCAAATGTTGAAGATAAAGTTAACAGAATACCTCCCTTTGCAGAAATTTGGGGAGTTCTTTTGACCTGAAATAAATGTCCTTAACATTTTTAAAGGAGAAAAGTTTGAGAATTTTAAAAATGTACTCCTTCACTTAACAAATATTCATTGAGCACACTATCGTGACAAGCCACACAAGACCTTGTTCATCACTCTAAAAACTAGTGTTTATTCTTCTACTTATAAAAAATTAAATATACTCTCTGCAAAACAAATAAACAAAAAACGTAGAAACATAAAAGCACCTGTGATCACACCAGTCAAAGATAAACACTATTAACCTCTGTTAGATGTCTTTATTGCTTCTTTGGTGGAATCCTCTCAAAAATGTCTTCATGGAAACAAATTATAAGTTAAAAAAATTCAAAAGACTCTATTCAAGTAAACTCCACATTTTTCAGGTATGGGGATTGTGTCTTGCTCCTCATGGTATCTACCCCAAGGGCTGACACATATTATGTGCTAATAAAAATGTTTAGGGGAGCAGTTCCTGAGACTCATTAAAAAACAAACCAAACCAAAATATATTAATAAGCTCCATTCCCCAGAGTGCCTGCTATTAAATGAGACATTTAGAATGCTTAGTCACATTAACTCTTTCTAATCCTAAAGGATGTTCACCGACCTTGAATAGAGTTTCTCTGTATTCACCACAAGATGATAAGATTTGGTATTTAATTAGGAATGGCATTTGGTGGCACAGGTAAGAAAAGTCTGTATTCGCTTGGTTATTGAAAATCAGGAGTGTAGTATCATTTGGAGCACATATGGTGATGGTGTCAAATTCTCAATGCTCCTTCATCTCACCTCCACCAGAAGAGTGAGGCAAAGATTTATTTATCATGTCAGTGACTCATTTTTCACATGTGATAAAAGGTGACTGTACTGGTAAAATTATCATTTTCATATTTCTGTCTGAAAGCTCAAGTAATCAGACAAACTAATCAGAAAAAAAAGAGGGGACAAAGTCCTTTATTTTTATTTTGTTTGGTAATTACATAGCATTGTCCTTCAGAAAAATATGTTTTCCAGCAGTTATTTGTATGCTAGATATGAACAACTAGCCTGTTTTAATATAGAATATTTTCCCTTTTATTCTTAGTATTAAAAGGGAGATTCTAATAAATCTATGAGAAAGAGTACCTTTCCTGCTCCCTATCTTTGTATCCTCAGGACATAAAACAAATACTTCCAACCTCCTTCAAAGTGTGGAGATGGGTTCCACATTTGTAAAACTAAGGGATTTTTTTGCCCTTAAGGAAATAAAACCAGTGTTTATGTTGCCAAATTATGTTTTCTATAGTTTTAACATGCAATCAAAATTTTATTATGAAAGAAGAGAGCAGATCTTTTTTTTTAATTTTCTTTTTTCTTTTGAGGAAGATTAGCCCTGAGCTAACTACTGCCAATCCTCCTCTTCTTGCTGAGGAAGACTGGCCCTGAGCTAACATCCATGCCCATCTTCCTCTACTTTTTCCGCGGGACGCCTACTAAAGTTTGGCTTTTGCCAAGCGGTGCCATGTCCGCACCCCAGGTCCGAAATGGTGAACCCTGGGCCGCTGAGAAGCAGAACGTGCGCACTTAACTGCTGAGCCACCAAGCCAGCTCCAAGAGCAGATCTTTTGAGTTGAGAAATAAAGAAGTCATAGGCCTGACCTAGGAGGCCCAGGGGAGGAATGGATAGTCCCATTTATTGAAATGGAAGCCGGAGAGAAGCAGGTTGGAGGAGCTGGAGAATCAAGAACTCTGTGTGGCTATTTGATGCCTGTGATGAAGAATTCAACTTTCGTCTTGAGTCCCTGGCACTGGTTTGTTTAGCTGAACTTCTGCCTTGGTCCTGGTTCTTATTCTGTTCCAATATCCCATGCCTAGCCTGGGTCAGGCTCCCTTACTGGGGCTTGTCATCAGCTCTCCCCTTGAATGGCAGGTCAGTAGGGAGGATCATTCTTTAGGGACAGGCCATCTAGGTGTTACTTCTGGTCTGTCTTCCCAGGGCAGGTAGCTGCTCTACCCAGAATCTATGTTGAACAGCTTTTATATGGGACCGTTTGTACCAAAATGATGGATCATCAGTCTTTCAGAAGTCAGGCTCCTTCCTGACTTCTCTGTCTTGTAAACAATCAGTTTTGTCCCAGTGAGTCCTGAGTCCTGAGAGGGCCAGTTGTTGAGGTAAGAGGACAAGTTTTCAGACTATTCATCCTTAACTAGAGAAATAAGATGCTATGAGATAAATGGGCAATAGTATAATAAGAGAAATTAAGGATAATCATCAGAATGTTTATGATTCCATCAGGCAGGAAAAATATATGCTAATTAGCTTCAATCATTAATTAGTAGTAGTTTCAATAAGAGTCACCTCTGTTTTAAATAATGTATCTCAAAACTGGACAGAGGCCACTTTTTAAAATAAGCCTTAAAATTATGAAGTATGGAGTTAGAGTTACCAAGTTATTTGAATTGCACAGTTAACCACTGGGATAATTCAGGCTAATTGACTCCATAACCCCTCAATTATCTTGGAAATTTAGAAAAGTTAGTGCTTCCTATCCTGAATTACTCAAGTAATTACAGTTGTAGACCTGAGCTATTGTTTTGTTATGGTAAACGATGTTCTGATTTGGGTTGGTAATCTTTTGAGTGACATTAAGACATCCTCTATCTTAGGAGATAGAGAAAACGTAAGACAGAGGTCTTCTAGAACCCCTTGTATAGTCATAGATGCCAGTAAACCAGGAGCAAATTCCACATCCACAAGCCCAAGTCTAAAGTTGATGTATAGTCTGACATTTCATACCACAATTCTAATTTTCTGTATGAAAAGAATTAGTCAAATAAGAATGTACTTAGTTTTAATAAGGATCATAGGAATTCCCGAGAATATGGAAAAGGAAAATGGAGCAGAAAGTGTGCTTAACGAAATTATTGAAGAGAACTTCCCAAATCTAGGGATCAACGGAGAAATGTGTGTAGAGGAGGGTTTTAGATCTCCTAGATTTGTCAATGTAAAAAGACCCACCGCAAGGCACATAATAGTAAAGTTGGCAAATAGGAAAGATAAGGAAAGAATACTCAGGGAAGTAAGAAAAAAAAAGAGAATAACCTATAAAGGAGCCCCTATCAGACTGTCAGCGGATTTCTCTACAGAGACCCTACAAGCTAGGAGAGAATGGAGTGATATATTCAAAGCTTTAAAGGATAGAAACCTTCAGCCAAGAATAGTCTATCCAGCAAGAATTTCCTTCAGATATGAGGGAGAAATTAAATCTTTTCCAGACAAACAAAAGTTAAGGGAATTTGTAACTAAAAGCCCTCCATTACAAGAAATCCTCAAGAAGGCTCTCATACTTGAAAAAAGAAAAAAGGGAGAAAGGGGACACAATCCACAGACTAGAGTGACCGATGGATAGAACCAGAACAGGATAGCAAATATGCAACTATAGCATTAGGGTAAAAATAAGGAAACTACCAAAACAAGGACGATCTTAGCACTCTAACTACAAATTAATAAGACGAGTTGGAATAAAAAATGAAAATAATTATTTAGGAGGGGAAGAGCAAAGGGTCTAAATCAGTACTGGTCGAGTAAGTAAGAGACCACCAGAGAATAGACTATATTATACACGAGATTCTAGATACAATCTTCAAGGTAGACACTAAAATAAAGTACAGAACAGAGTCACAAATCATAGATAAGGAAAAATCTAAGAAACCCAGCATAAGAAATTGCAGTATTAAATGGGTAGTCTAAAGCACACAGGAAAAGAAACACAGGAAAACAAGATAATGAGCAACAGATTGACAGCATTAAGTCCACATGCATCAATAATCACTCTCAATGTGAACGGATTGAACTCTCCAATAAAAAGACACAGAGTGGCAAAATGGATTAAAGAACAAGATCCAACAATTTGTTGCCTCCAGGAAACACACCTCAGCCCCAAGGACAAACACAGACTCAGGGTGAAGGGGTGGAGGACAATACTTCAAGCAAATAGCAAGGAAAAAAAGGCAGGTGTTGCAATTCTCATATCAGACCAAGTGGATTTCAAAATAAGACAGGTAAAGAGAGACACAGAGGGACAATATATAATGATCAAAGGGACACTTCATCAAGAAGAAATAACGCTTATAAATATCTATGCACCCAACACAGGAGCACCAAGATTCATAAAGCAACTATTAACAGACCTAAAGGAAGATGTTAAAAACAACACAATAATAGTAGGGGACCTCAACACCCCACTCACATCAATGGACAGATCATCCAGACAGAAAATCAACAAGGAAATAGTGGAGCTGAATGAAAAACTAAAACAATTGGACTTAATAGACATACATAGATCACTCCACCCTGAAGGAGCTGAATACACATTCTTCTCAAGTGCGCATGGAACATTCTCTAGGATAGACCATATGTTGGGAAACAAGGCAAGCCTCTACAAATTAAAAAAAATTGAAATAATAACAAGCATCTTCTCAGATCATAGTGCTATAAGGCTAGAAATTAATTACAAGAAAAAAGCTGAGAAAGGCACAAAGATGTGGAGACTAAACAACACACTACTGAACAAGCAATGGATCATTGAAGAAATTAAAGAAGAAATAAAAAAATACCTGGAAACAAATGAAAATGATAGCATGCCATACCAACTCATATGGGATACAGCAAAAGCTGTATTAAGAGGAAAATTCATCGCAATACAGGCACATCTTAACAAACAAGAAAAATCCCAAATAAGCAACCTTAAAGTACACCTAACTGAACTAGAGAAAAAAGAACAAATGAAGCCCAAAGTCAGCAGGAGAGAAATAATAAAAATCAGAGAAGAAATAAATACTATTGAAATGAAAAAGGCAGTAGAAAGGATCAATGAGACAAAGAGCTGGTTTTTTGAGAAGATAAATAAAATTGACAAACCACTAGCCAGACTTACAAAGAAAAAAAAGAGAGAAAGCTCAAATAAACAAAATCAGAAATGAGCGAGGAGAAATAACAACAGACTCTGCAGAAATACAACAGATTATAAGAGAATACTACAAAAAACTATATGCCAACAGAATGGATAACCTAGAGGAAATGGATAAATTCCTGGACTCCTACAATCTCCCAAAGCTCACTCAAGAAGAGGCAGACAATTTGAACAGACCAATCACAAGGAAAGAGATTGAAACAGCAATCAAAAACATCCCAAAGAATAAAACCCCAGGACCAGATGGCTTTCCTGGGGAATTCTACCAAACTTTCAGAGAGGATTTAATACCTATCCTTTTCAAGCTATTCCAAAAAATTAGGGAAGATGGAACACTTCCTAACACATTCTATGAGGCCAACATCACACTGATACCAAAACCTGACAAGGACACCACGAAAAAAGAGAACTACAGGCCAATATCACTGATGAACATAGATGCAAAAATTCTAAACAAAATTTTGGCAACCAGAATTCAGCAATTCATCAAAAGAATCATACATCAGGATCAGGTGGGATTCATACCAGAGACACAGGGATGGTTCAACATCCGCAAATCAATCAACATGATACACCACATCAACAAACTGAGGAATAAAAACCACATGATCATCTCAATAGATGCAGAGAAGGCATTTGACAAGATCCAACAGCCATTTATGATAAAAACTCTGAACAAAATGGGCATAGAAGGAAACTACCTCAACATAATAAAGACCATATACGACAAACCCATAGCCAACATCATACTCAATGGGCAAAAACTGAACCCCATCCCCCTGAAAACAGGAACAAGACAAGGATGCCCTCTATCACCACTCTTATTTAACATAGTACTGGAGGTCCTGGCCAGAGCAATCAGGCAAGAAAAAGGAATAAAAGGAATCCAAATAGGGAGGGAAGAAGTGAAACTCTCGCTGTTTGCAGACGACATGATCTTATATATAGAAAACCCCAAAGAATCCATTGGAAAACTGTTAGAAGTAATCAACAACTACAGCAAAGTTGCAGGGTATAAAATCAATTTGCATAAATCAGTAGCATTTCTATACTCCAGCAATGAACCAACAGAAAAAGAACTCAAGAATACAATACCATTCACAATCGCAACAAAAAGAATAAAATACCTTGGGGTAAATTTAACTAAGAAAGTGAAGGACCTATATAATGAAAATTACAAGGCCTTTCTGAGAGAATTGGATGACAACATAAGGAGATGGAAAGACATTCCATGTACGTGGATTGGAAGAATAAACACAGTTAAAATGTCCATTCTACCTAAAGAAATCTACAGATTCAACACCATCCCAATCAGAATCCCAATGACATTCTTTACAGAATTAGAACAAAGAATCCTAAAATTCATATGGGGCAACAAAAGACCCCGAATTGCTAAAGCAATCCTGAGAAAAAAGAACAAAACGGGAGGCATCACAATCCCTGACTTCAAAACATACTACAAAGCTACAGTAATCAAAACAGCATGGTACTGGTACAAAAACAGGTGCACAGATCAATGGAACAGAATTGAAAGCCCAGAAATAAAACCACACATCTATGGACAGCTTATCTTTGACAAAGGAGCTGAGGGCATACAATGGAGAAAAGAAAGTCTTTTCAACAAATGGTGCTGGGAAAACTGGAAAGCCACATGTAAAAGAAGGAAAATTGACCATTCTTTTTCACCATTCACCATAATAAACTCAAAATGGATCAAAGACCTAAAGGTGAGACCTGAAACCATAAGGCTTCTGGAAGAAAATGTAGGCAGTACACTCTTTGACATCAGTATTAAAAGGATCTTTTCGGACACCATGCCTTCTCAGAGAAGGGAAACAATAGAAAGAATAAACAAATGGGACTTCATCAGATTAAAGAGCTTCTTCAAGGCAAATGAAAACAGGATTGAAACAAAAAAACAACCCACTAACTGGGAAAAAATATTTGCAAGTCATATATCTGACAAAGGCTTAATATCCGTAATATATAAAGAACTCTCGCAACTCAACCACAAAACATCAAACAACCCAATCAAAAAATGGGCTGGAGACATGAACAGACATTTCTCCAAAGAAGATATACTGATGGCCAATAGGCACATGAAAAGATGCTCATCATCGCTGATCATCAGGGAAATGCAAATCAAAACTACTCTAAGATATCACCTTACACCCGTTAGAATGACAAAAATATCTAAAACTAATAGCAACAAATGTTGGAGAGGTTGTGGAGAAAAAGGAACCCTCATACACTGCTGGTGGGAATGCAAACTGGTGCAGCCACTATGGAAAACAGTATGGAGATTCCTCAAAAAACTAAAAATAGAACTACCATACCATCCAGCCATCCCACTACTGGGTATTTATCCAAAGAGCCTGAAGTCAGCAATCCCAAAAGTCCTGTGCACCCCAATGTTTATTGCAGCACTGTTTACAATAGCCAAGACGTGGAAGCAACCTAAGTGCCCATCAACCGACGAATGGATAAAGAAGATGTGGTACATATATACAGTGGAATACTACTCAGCTGCAAAACAGAACAAAATCATTCCATTTGCAATAACATGGATGGACCTTGAGAGAATTATGTTAAGTGAAATAAGCCAGCAAGAGAAAGATAATCTGTGTATGACTCCACTCATATGAAGAATTTAAAACTATGGACCAAGAACAGTTTAGTGGATACCAGGGGAAAGGTGGGGTGGGGGGTGGGCACAAAGGGTGAAGTGGTGCACCTACAACATGACTGACAAACATTAATGTACAATTGAAATTTCACAAGATTGTAACCTATCAATAACTCAATAAAAAAATTTAAAAAAATGTACTTAGTTTTAAAAGAAGTTTTATTTTATTTTATAAAGTTTTATTTTATTTTATAAAAAGAAGGTTTATTTAATTGAAAATATTGAGATTATTTTTAATAATCATATTTCTCAAGGCTGCCAAATTGGTTCTTTCTTATTCATTTGCCAGGTTGTTTTGTAAACTAAATGGATGTTGACCTTATTTTATTGAAGTCAACTGTAGAATCAGCGAGAGGCTCTTAGCTCTAGAATTCACTCCCCCTGGTGGTCCAACAAACTGTACACTTACTAACCTTGAGGAAAGGGCATTAAATATTTTCCTCCTGGCAACTTTGAATACAAAATGGAATAATGCTTCCATGTCAAATGACCAACTCAAGTGTTTTTTAAATGCATTTTCATAAGCAAGACACAGGATATATTTTTAGAAACTAGTAAATAATTCTATTAATATATTTATACCAATTGTTTAATATCGTCATAATAAATAAAACATTTATTGAAAAATAAAATAACAATTACCAATTTAAAGCAGTGAATTGATGAGCAAGTTTATACTTAACTACATTTGTATGGAGAACACCTAAGAGATTTTTATTAGGAGTGATGCTTTCCTAAGCAAAGTAAACCAAATATTTATCTGGTGAATTTAGGCATCGGTATCCATATATTTCAACCCAATATGAAGAGAAGTTATATATCTCCTGCAAGCAGTATAATCTAATATCCACATCTTCTGACCCATACTGAACGTATTAAGATTTTACTCACTTCAGCTACAGAGACCTTGTGTAAAACTCCATGACATTATCAAATGGCAAAAAAGATGATATCCATTGATAAGATGCAGTTTTCCCACTAACTCGTAGTAGCCCTATAAATGGTAAGCATCTATAAACAACTGATGACATGAAAGGATCACAAAAACAAAGATATCACTTTTCTCTTTCTCCTCTGAGGGAGTGAGAAGCCAAATGCTATGAAGAGGACGTAGGTCAAAAACAAAAACAAAAAACCCACTTTGAGTAACATTCCAGAGCATCCATGGAAAGCCAGGAAGAAGTTAGGAAAGTAAGAACAGCCCTTAGCAGATGTTAATCTTCTTGAGTGACCTAAATTACTTAGGATAATTGCAATGACTTCTCAGGCAAGTTTAGCAATCAGAAAGAAATCGACTTGGAAAAATTAAGTTGAGAGTTAAACTAAATATGAGCAAAAAGTGATGAATGAGCAACTGAATAACAATATAAGAAATGCTGATCCAGGAATTAAGCAGACTGGCTGAGATCTATTAAATGGGTTGATGGTAGAACTAAAAACCACTGTAATTTCCCACCTGCTACTGGTGTCAAGGCAGAAAGACTAATTTTCAAATATCAATAATAACAGCAAATATTTCTGGAGTGCTATGCTAAGAGTTTCACCAGATTTACCTCTATTCTCACAGCAACCTGTGGGGACCCACTCTGAACCCCAGAGTTGGGATGAAGATTGTTTTGAACTAAAGACATTTACAATTTAACAGATGAGCAAAGAAGCCTTTTTGGTGCTTCTCTTATCTAACTAAAGGCGGAAACTTCTGAGAGCGAGGCTGCCATAAATCCCTTCTCAGGGGAGTTTTACTGGCCAGAAAGAAGACTACTTGCACCTGCATAAACACACATTATCACAAACTTTCTTATCTCCCTTTTGTTCCCCTAGAAACACATTTGTCCTTACTGTAGAAGCTTTTCTCCCCTCTTCTTCTACCTTATTAAGTTAGGTATATACACCCCTGCCTTCAGCTCTTTGGAGAGTCACATTGTTCTGTGTGCCCCCACTACACAGGTGAATAAAAGATGTCTTTTTCTCTTGCTAATCTGTCTTTTGTCACTTTAATTCCCCATTGATTGAACCCAAGAGGGTAGAGGAAAAGTTTTCCTTTGACAAATCGTATGATGTAAGTAAATCTCATCTTTATTGTAGATATGAGAAAACGTAGACTCATAGAAATTAGAATACTTGCCCAAGTTCACTGAACCAGAGGAGTAAGATTAAAATACAAGGCTATATTGTTCCGGAGTAAATACACTGTTATCAATTTATTAAATCGTTTATATTGGGTCTAGAGGCTCTACCAGCCCATGTGAACTGTCAAAACTTAAAAGCAATTCTTCCAAGACCCGACCATTGATGTCTTAATTTTGAATGTGTTGGTCCTGACTAGGAGAGACATTATTTGGGTGACTGCAAGGTTTACACAAATTATTTGGTAAAAGCAATTAATTCTATTTTACTTTCTTCACAGACTGGTTTTCAAGGTTGGTATGTTTAATTCATTGGAAGAGTTTCCTTACATACAACTGGAAAACAGACTCAAGGTGAAAGAATCCAGCACAAGTAAGACTTGTATTTGTCACATGTCAGTAACGAGAAAGTCAAGCAGACTATACATAGGACCTAGACCAGCCAGAGATCAATGTCTCTAAACGCCCAGACATGCCCCAACTTTTCACAGCTGAAGAAACGGTCCTAGAACAGCCATTACTAGCAGCCATGACGGAAGGCAGCCAACCAGGGTCATGGAGAATCAACTGCAGCTCAGAGGATGAGCGTTAAAGGAGTAATCTGAGAATGGGGGTTCACGGAAAGTAGAGTGGGGGTGCAAAGGCAGGAAAAAAGCCACTGTGATGGCAGAAAAGCAAGCAGCCCACAAAGCACTGGAGTGGTTAGCACTACAGAGCTGACTGACTGTGCTTCGAGAAGCCAGGATAAATATTACTGTGTCCCTCCAGTGACAACAGTTGTGATGAACTAACATGGATAGATTTCCAGGACATTTTTAAGAAAAAAAATCATGTTAAAGAATAATATGAGAGAATTTTTGTTTTTAAAAATCCATAAAGTAGTATATAGTTCCCAAGGGTACATTTGAATGTCCATCTATACATGCATAGTAAAAAGATGGGAAGGTTATTGTGGAAATAAACAAAAACCACCAAATGAGAACAATCATTTTATTTATTCAGGGCTATTTATTCAGGACTTGCAATAGCAGGGGAGTCAGCCATCATCATTGATGTTTGGCAGAGATTCAAAGACATGGGAGTGGGGAAAAGAAGTTATAATATAAAAAATGGAAGGTTTCAGTTGTGCTGGGATTGGAAATTGTTGGCATGGGAAGCTAGAGGCAGACTAACTAGAAGCAGGGCATCTTATGTGACTGTTTTTGGCGGCCGGGGGCGGGGGGGGGGGGAGGTGGGGGGGAAACGGGGCGGGCATATTTGGCTCCTGAGTTGGAAGCTGACAGTCACTGACCAATTGCTGCAGAGCTTGTGGTTCGACTTACCAGGCTGGTTGCTGCAGAGGCTGTGTATCAGAGTTCTACTGACATATATGGTCTGGCCCTTGTTCATTTATATGTTCGGTCTCTCAGTATGCACCAAATTGATACCAGTGGTTACCATTGGTAAGGTGGGAAAGGGTTATGGTCATCAAAGGCTAAATTCTTCATCTGTAATGTTTTATTTTTTCTTAAGGAGAATACATTTACTCACTTTTTACTTGTATAATTTTTTAAAATTATGGAGCAAAATGGCAGAAGGATGGTAGCTGTCATTCCTAATCCTTATAACACTGTAAGATGGGTTCTATTCTCATTTTGCAGTCGAGAAAACTGAAGCACTAAGAAATTAACCTGCCCAAGGCCACATAGTTGATAAATAGCAGAGAGAATTTAATTCCAGGTAAATCTGATCCTAAAAGTTACTTTTCACTATGCTTTTCATGTTGCTGCTTACAAAAGTATAGTTATTCTAACATTAAAAGATACATGGGCATTCGCACACTTACAAAGGATAAGTATAAACATGTTGGATTAGCACAATATCAGCATCTATTAGCATCTACTAGTACAACATTAGAATGTATCTATCAATATGATACTAGAACTCAGAAATGATTCCTGCCTGTCTCAAACTGAGTTTATGAAACTATCATATAATAGTTGATGAATAAAGGAAAAGCGATAGAATATATTGGAGTATATGAGGAAGCCATTTCATTTAAAACTAGTTTGACCTGACCTTGTTTTTCCTGACGTGGCCTGTTGAGCATGTATTGTACATTTGCTTTAAACATTTACAATGTCTCAAACAAAAGAATGATACCCTTAAATATAGGGCTGTATATTCTCCCATAGCGGCATTGCCTTAAGGATAAGCATCTCTTCCTAGAAACAGAGGATTAATTACAGACATGCTCTGCTCACCTTGTGACCACTAACTTGCTGTGCCAGCAAAGCAATCTCATGACTATTGTAAAAGGGACATTCCTTTCATATGTGATGTGTGCTCCTTGCTCTAAGACAGTCTATAATCATTCTGTACACCCCACTTCTTTGGTGCCCTTCCTTCCTTGGGGAAGGAAGGCCCCAGGCTATAATCCTCAGACCTGGCTCCTAATAAACTCATCCTAATTTTGATTTATAGATTGATTATGGATTATTTGTGTCAACGCAGTCCTGGATGAATTATTACAAGTCTGACCCTTTATATTTCCAGAAGGGTAGCTTTGGGTTTGAAAAAGAGATAGCATTTAAAATGCAGTTTTAACTAATGAGAAAATACCATAGTGTGGAACCTTTATGTATCTTTTAGGGAATTCCTTTCAGAGCACAATATATCATCTTTATTACTAATGAAATGGAATGTGCCAATTTCTCTTCTAGGAGATGCTAATGAATCCATTTCCTGTGGGTTTAAAGTAGGAAGTGAACCAGTTGACTCTTTTTCATGCACTAATGCAGCTAAACTAACTTTGATTATCTTGTTGAAAAAGAGTTTATAAAGGTGTATTTACCTCTAGCTTAAGGCGTACAAACCAATATTTCAAGGGCTGAACACTTCTCTTTTTTAAAATCTTTAATTGGAATCACAGGTTGTGATGATCTGTGAATTTTTAAAAAATGTAATTTTAATATTTGGTAACTATAGCAGTCACATGAGACAACAGATTAATATCTATAAATATTTTTGCTATGTTTGTGCTCTGAATATTACCTTAATGATTTATACAATAATCCAGTGATTCTCAACACTGAAATAGCACATTAAAATCATCTGGAGAGCTTAAAAAATAATATCAGCGCCTTCCCTCCTAGCCCTCACCTCCTCAAGAAATTCTGATTTAATTGGTCTAGAGTAGAGCTCTGCATCCATATTTTTAAAGAACTCACTGGGTGATTATAACCAGCAGCCTGAGTTGAAAAGCACTGCTATAGATAAAGATGGCTAAAATGGAAAGGATTCCATGACAAAGTTGTTCAGTTTGTTTCTCAGCATTCATCCCTTTGGGGAATCATTGTCTCCTCTGCTATGAGGCCCTGACGAGACTGACTCCACCCCTACCCACCCTTAGCCAGTACCAGTGGTGTGCACATGATCCAGTTCAGAGTAATCCAGAGCATGATGGAGACCTCCCTGAGAAGTTTCTGCTGTTTTAATGGAAAGTGTAGGGGATGAAAAAATGTTTTTCCTCTACCCCATTTTAGGTTCAATGGCTGGGGTTCTGCAAATTAGACTGACAAAAGACAGATTAACAAGAGAAAAAAAACAGAAGTTTATTAAAGCATGCATTGCATGTACACATGAACTCAGTGATGAATAACTCAAAGAGGTGATTAGAAGTTGGACTTACATGGCATCTTAACAAAAGAAAAATAAATTTGTAGAGAAGTGACAAGACAAAGGAAAAGGATTTTAGGCTTCCAAGGGTGGTAAACTGTGGGAAGGTAAACACGGAGGAAGCTAATGGAAGATAAGGGATAGTTAGCAAGGTTTGTTATGTAGATCCCTCTGGTGCCATCTCTGGGCTGGTAAGAGTCTGGGGTTATCTCCAATGATTAAGAATTGTTCTGCCCTTCCCAGTAAGGAGGGGGAAGCCAGAGAGTTTGTCTTGTGTCTACTTTTTCTCAGTTGCCTTCAGCTCAAGGTAATCCATGCTAGGATGGCATATTTTTAGGGTGGCATACTCTCAACCCTTTCAGAAGTCCTCTTCTCTGACTGTAAGGAAAATAGTTACGGCTTACAGCACGTTTATTATTGCATAGAGGAATCTTTCACCAACAGAAGAGAAAAGATGCCAACAGACAAACAGAATCTAGAGTTGGAGAAAGAGTCCTTGATTTTCATACAATAAATACTTATTTATAATGTGTGTTGGCTGGTGATAGATGACTGATATCAAACCCCTGGATCCATCACTAGAGTTCCTATTAGATGTTCTATAGAACTAGCTTAAGCTATTTCATGACAGTTTGAGTCAGGTTTGTATTGTTTGCAATAAAAAGTGTCTTGAAAAATACAATAAGCATTTAATATTTTTGTAACATCTGAACTAATTTTTGAAGTCATGGAATAGCTCATCCCCGGCTCCTGTCTTCCAGTCACAGTTTTCAAATCTTTTTTTGTTTGTGAAATATGCCATATACCGAAAAGTGCACGAAACAATATATGTAACCACCACTAACTCAAGAAACAGAACTTTATTAACAACCTAGAGGCTCACTTGTGTTGTCTTCCAATCACTAATTCCTATGTACCCTCTGAAGGTAACCACTGTTCTGACTTCCTGGTGTAAAACATTGACATAAGTGGAGCCATTTTAAAATACAGTCAGAGCAGCCATTCCAGAGGAACTGCGTTACTCATCTTGTTCCTTGAAACTTAGACTGCCAAACCTTTGGCAAACCAAAACTTCCTTGCCAAACCTTTCAACTGGGCCAAAATGGTAATTGTCTTACAAGCAATTGTTTGAGAAGTCAGCAGGAGAATGGACATCCTGATCACAAGACAGATGATTATGTACTTTCTGAAGATAGACTCAATAACCAATCACGGTTAGCCAAGAGTAGCTTAACTTGTCAGCACCAATAAACTCTTCTTAAAAACATCTTACCTCATCTTCCTCCTTTTTCCCAGAAAAACCCCAAGCCCCTCTCCTGTAATTGGGACACTATTTGGGTTTCTACCTGAATCTGTTCTCCCTGAATTGCAATTCTTTGTCCCAAATCAATGCTTTGCCTCTTAAACTGGTTTCTGATTTTTGTAGGTTGACAACAGTAACCAGTTCCTTACATTTCCTTATAGATTTATCACTTAAGCATGCATGCCTAAAATATAAAATGTTGCCTTCTTTTTAATCTTACATAATGGGAATCACATACTATGTATGGATTATGTTTGGCTCCTCTCAACATTACATTTGTGAGATTCATCCACGTTCTTGCTTGTAGCTCTAGTTCATTCACTTTCATTGTTGTATAAAATCTTATTGTACGAATATGTGACAAGTTGTTTATTCATTCTACTGTTGATAGACACATGATTTGTTTCCACTTTTTGGCTATTATGAATAATGCTGCTATGGACATGCTTGTATATCTCTTTATACACAAGCATTTGTGTTGGGTACATACCGAGAAGGAGAATCACAGATTATAGAATATAATTATGCTCAACTTTAATAAATACTGTCAAACTGGTTTCCAAAGTGGGTATAACAATATACATTCTTTCCAGCAATGGAAAAGATTTCCTTTGCCCTATATCCTCATCAAGACTTGACCTTAGCTACTTTCGTAAGTGTGTCTATCCAGATGAGTGTGTAGGAATTTCATTCCAGTTTTAATCAAAATTAACATGATTACTAATGAAATTAATTACCTTTTGTTATGTTAACTGGCAATTTGGATATCTCTTTTGTAAAGTGTCTTTTCAAGACTTTTGCCCATTCTTCTACTGTGTTGCTTTGTCATTTTCACATGGATTAGTAAGGAAATTCTCTGTGTATCTGAATATAAGCCCTTTCCTATTATATTTGTTGCAAATATATTCTCCCACTTTGTCTTGACTTTTCATTCTCTTAATGGTGTATTTTGACAAACAGAAGTTCTTAATTTTAATGTAGTCTTACCAATCTTTGCCTTCAGAACTAGTGTTCTAGTGTTTTTTGTGTCTTGTTTAAGAAGGCACTCCCTACCATGTGTCTGTAAAAATAATCTCCTTTATTATCTTCTGGAGGAATTTTTACAGTTCTCACATTTAGCCCTAATATCCAACTTAGTTGATTTTTGTGTAAAATGTAAGGAAAGGATCACTTATTTTCTTTTCCATGTGGAAATCCAATTGTGAAGTACCATATAAGGGGAGGACACTTCTTTCTCTGCTATATTGCAGTGGCATGTTTTTTGTAAATTAAGTGCATATGTGTGGGTGGGTTTCTGGGATCTCTATTCTATTTCATAGGTCTATTTTGTGCCAATACATTATAGTCTTAATTACAATGGCTTTCTAATAAGTCAAAATATCAATTCACACAAGTCCTCCCATCCGTTGTTCTTCATGTGTCTTTTGGTTATTCTTAACCTTTTGCATTTCCATATTTTAGAAATCAGCTTGTTATTTGTGTTGCTCCCAAGTTAAGCCTACCCCAAAACAAAGCTGGTTAGGATTCTTACAGGAATTATATTGAATCAACAGACCAATTCAAGAAGAATTATCTTCTTTATAACACAGTAATCTTTCAATATATGGACATGGTATACCTTTCTCTTTCTATCAGTCTTCTTTAATGTCTCAATAAAATGTTACAGTTTTCTGCATGGGGGGCTTGCAGATCTTCAGTTAGATCTGGTCCATGGTACTTTTTAATGCTGTTTTAAGTGGTATCATTAAAAAAATATTTTCTTGATTTTGCCAGTATATAGAAATGCAATTGATTTTTGCATATTGAGTGTTTATCTATCAAACTTGCTAAACTCACCTTTTAATTCTTTTTTTCTTCAATTTTTTTTTAAAGATTTTATCTTTTTCCTTTTTCTCCTCAAAGCCCCCCAGTACATAGTTGTATATTCTTTGTTGTGGGTCCTTCTAGTTGTAGCATGTGGGACGCTGCCTCAGCATGGTTTGATGAGCAGTGCCATGTCCCTGCCCAGGATTCGAACCAATGAAACACTGGGCCGCCTGCAGCGGAGCGCGCAAACTTAACCACTCGGCCACGGGGCCAGCTCCGTCACCTTTTAATTCTAACAATATATCTGTACATCCTCTTGGGTTTTCTACAATCACATTCATATTGACTATGAACAATGACAGTTTTAATTCTTCCTTTCAAATAATTATCATTCATTTAATTTATTTTTTGTTTTACTGCACTGGCTAGAACTTCCAATTCAATGTTGAATAAAAGTAGTGACATTCTTATTTTGTTTCCTCTCTCAAAAGGAAAGATTTCAATATTTTAAGAATGAACATAGTGTAATGTTTAAGTATAATGTTTAATGTAGGTTTTCTACAAGTGTTTTATTATGTGAAAGAAGTTCCTTCCATTTCTAGTTTACAAAGTGTTTTATTCACAAATGGATGTTGAACTTTATCAAACACCTTTTCTGCATCCCTTGAGTTTACTATACAATTATCCTTCTTTATTCTGTTAACATGGTGAGTTATACTGATTGTGTTTCTAATATTAACTCAATGTTTAATTCATGAAGTAAACCCGATTTGGTCATCATGCATAATCTTTTGCATTAATATTGACATATCATCCATGTGTGAGATTGGCTTTTAATTTCCTTTCTCATTATCTCCTTGTCAGTTGTGAGTATTAAGATTATTCTAGCCTCAGAAAACAAGTTGATGTTCCTTCTTTTTCCTCTTCTCTGAAAGAGTTTGTGTAACATTGGCATATTACATCCATAAATGTTTGATAGAAGCCTGCCCCTAGAGTTTTCTCGTTGATGGGTGTAGTGATCTATATATGATCATTAAGTCAACTTTGCTAATCTTGTTCACATCTTCTGTACTCTTGCTGATTACACACACATTTTTAAACTTGCTCATTCTGTGAGTGAGAGAGGGGTGTTAAAATCTTCTACTATGATTTTTTAGTTCTTTAGTTACATCAATTTATGTTTTATATATTTCGATGCTATATAATTAGACATAAATAAAAATTTTATATCTTCATGGTGGATTAAAACATTTATTATTATGAAGCATACATTTTATTTCCAATAATGCTTTTCATCTTAAAGTTTGCTTTCTCTGATATTAATATCACTACTGGTGTTTGCATTTTTTCTATTCTTTTACTTTTAATCTTTCTGCTTCTCACATTTTATTTTTTATTTTTTTAAGACTTAAAAAAATGTTTTTTAATTTTTCCTTTTGCTCCCCAAAGCCCCCCAGTATATAGTTGTGTATTTTTTGTTGTGGGTCCTTCTAGTTGTGGCATGTGGGACACGGCCTCAGCATGGCCTGATGAGTGGTGCCATGTCTGCACCCAGGATCCAAACCAGTGAAACAGTGGGCTGCCGAAATGGAGAGCATAAAATTAACCACTCGGCCACAGGAGCAGCCCCCATTTTTTTTTTAAAGAAGATTAGCCCTGAGCTAACATCTGCTGCCAATCCTCCTCTTTTTGCTGAGGAAGACTGGCCCTGAGCTAACATCTGTGCCCATCTTCCTCTACCTTATATGTGGGATGCCTACCACAGCATGGCTTGCCAAGCGGTACCATGTCCACACCTGGGATCCGAACTGGTGAACCTTGGGCCACGGAAACAGAACCTGAGCATTTAACTGCTGTGCCACCAGGCTGGCCTCTCACATTTTAAATATCATGCTTGTAAACAGTGCAACATTGAGTTGGTCTTTCTTTTTTCGAGGAAGATTAGCCCCGAGCTAACATCTGCCAATCTTCTTCTGTCTGAGGAAGACTGGCCCTGAGCTAACATTCGTGCCTATCTTCCTCTACTTTATACGTGGGACGCCTACCACAGCATGGCTTGCCAAGTGGTGCCATGTCCGCACCCGGGATCTGAACCAGTGAACCGGGGCCGCCGAAGTGGAACATAAACACTTAACCGCTGTGCCACTGGGCCGGCCCTGAGTTGGTCTTTTAATGAAGCATTTAGCTCTTTTACATTTATTGTAATTACTGATATATTTGTGTTTAAATCTACCATTTAATGAAATGCTTTCTATTTAACCTGTCCTTTCAAACTTCTTTCTATTTGGATTTTTTATTGCATTTTGCCCTCTTTATTAACTTGGAGGTTATATACTCTTTTGCTATTCTTTTAATAATTTTCCTAAAGATTAGAACACATATCATTGACTTATCAAAGTCTAATATTATTTGATAGATTCATCCTCTTACTGGACAAGGCAAAGTCCTTAGAAAACCTTAACTTCCTTAACACCTTTCTGACTTATACGCCGTTCTTGTCAAGTATTTTAATTCTCTCTATACTTAAACCCAACACATTATTATTATTGCTTTATACTGTCAATATTCTTTTATATCCCCCCATATTTACCACTTTCATTGTTTTTCTTTCCTTCTTACATCTTCAACCTTTTGAGATTTTACATCTGTCTGAAGAACTCCTTTTGGTGTTTCCTTTAGTTCAAGTCTGATAGTGAGTGATGAATTCTCTTAGTTTTTATTTGTCTGAAAATGTCACTTTTAAAGGATATTTTCATTGGATATATAATTCTAGTTTGGCAGTTATTTTCCATCAGCATTTTGAAAGTGGCATTCCATTGTTTTCTGGCTTATTTATTTTTATCAGGAAAACAGCTGGGTGGTTCTTCAAAAAGATAAACATAAAATTACCATATGACCCAGCAATTCCACTCCTAGGTATTTACCCAACGGAACTGAAAATAGGGATTTAAATAGTTACTTGCACACCAATGTTCAGAGCAGCATTATTCATAATAGCCAAAAGATGCAAACAACCTAAGTGTCCATCAAAAAATGAATGGATAAACAAAATGTGGTACATACAAGCAATGAAATACTATTCAGTCATAAAAATAAGTGAAATTCTGATACATGCTACAACATAGATGAATCTTGGAAATATAAGCCAGTCACAAAAGGACAAATATAGTATGATTCCATGTATATGTAATATCTATAATAGACAAATTCATAAAGACAGAAAGTAGAAAAGTGATTACCAGGGATGAGGTGAAGAGGGAATTGAGAGTTATTATGTAATGGGTGCAGAATTTTGGTTTGGGATGATGAAAAGTTCTGGAAATATAGTGGTGATAGTTTCACAACATTGTGAAGGTAATTAATGCCACTGAATTGTACACTTAAAAATGCTTAAAATGGGGGGCTGGCCCCATGGCCTAGTGGTTAGCTTGGCGTGCTCTGCTTCAGAGGCCCAGGTTCGGTTCCCAAGCGTGGACTTACACCATTCAGCAGCGGCCATGCTGTGTTAGCAATCCACATACAAAACAGAAGAAGTTTGGCACAGATGGTAGCACAGGTTGAATCTTTCTCAGGCAAAAAAAAAGGTTAAAATGGTAAATTGCATGTTATGTATATTCTACCACAATGGAAAAAAAAAGAGAAGTCAGCTCTCAGACCAATTGTTGCACTTTTGTGCATTACTTGGTTTTTTCCTCTGGCTGCTCTAAAATTTTCTCCTTGTTTTTGGTTTTCAACATTGATATGTTTTTTTGCTTTGATGTAGTACTGTTTTTGTTTATCTTGCCTATAGTTCTTAGGTACCTTGAAATTGAGGCTTTAGGTCTTTATTAGCTGTGGAAAGTTCTTGGTCATTATCTCTTTAAATATTGCTTTTGTCCCACTCTTCCATTCCCTGTCTTCTGGGACTATCCAAGGATCTTAGATCTTCTCACTAAAGTTTCTAAGTCCCTTGTAAAATCTCTTTTATACTGCAGAGACTTTCTAAGAAAGTACAAGGGATCTATTTCCCATCCTTTTGTCTCTTTAAGCTTTATTCTGGTTACGTTCTTTAATTTTACTGAATTTCTCTTCAACTGTATCTAAGTTTTCCATGCTTCATTCTGCATATTTTCTTGTGACCTATAGTCCACTTGACAAATTCTCTCCCTGATGTATCTGTCCACTCATATTTTCAATTTTAGAATTTCCATTTGTTTCTCATTAAATTTTCATTTATAAATTTTCAATCTTTCATCTTCCTGAATAGTAAGCATAATCTAATAGAGTATGTATCAGATAACTCCAATATGTAAAGTTTCCATGTGCCTGTTTTTACTGTTTCCATTGCTTTTTTATAATACATGTATATTTTTTTGTCAATGTTGTCTTGCCTCATCACGCAAAATTGTTTGTAGAAATAAATTGAGGCCTAGGATGCCATCTTCCTCAAGAGAGGATTTACAGTGAATTATTTCAAGTTCCTAGGAGTACTAGCAATCCAGGATCACCTCAAAACAATCAGAGACAGATGATTTACAGCTGGCAGTAGTCCCTGAAAATGCTTGTCTCCTTCCAGTTCTCTCTTCTAAGCTGTAATTCTTGGAGTCCCAACCTAATGCTGGACAGGTAGTTCACCACAACCCCTGCTTGATGGGCCCTGGACTCTCATCTCTGAGATTCTAACTGCATATTCTAGGCCACAAAACCATGGGCCGCCTCTCCATTTCTGTGTCCAGGGAAAGCAGCCCCACCTGCCTAGCTCTTTCCCTAGGTCTCCACGCTGCCCCATAGCCTGGTCTGGTGATTCTTTCTGATTTTACTAACTTTGAGATGCCCTCTTGCTTTTTTTTTTTTTTGCATAGCTTTTTCAATTCATTTCTAGAGGGAATTCAATTTGAATTTTCAACTCAAAACAGTTCTAGAAGAAAGGTTGATTAAAATTGTCTAACGTATCAATACTAGATGATCAGTTTAGACTCAAAGTTTAAAATTCTTTGAGAAATTCTGTTTATATAAAAATTAAGAAGAACCTTATGGGTAAAAGTATGACTGTTTTCAGAGGAATATACCATAGATTTTTAGAATAACACTTCCCCCCCAAAAAAACTCCATGTAAATTTTTATTGTGAGGAGTGTGTTATAAAAGGGATAAGTTGCTTGTCACCTACGTTTAGTATCAAATGACTCAGAGCTATTTGGCTCACAGATCAACTGATATCCAAGAGTGAGAGTGAGGATGAAAATTTTCTAGCAAAACCACTTAGGAAGACACTGCCTTTTCTTTTTATTATCAAGTTAATTTTGCAGATAGTCATATTTTATTTCCAAGCAGATGTGCAGTAACATGTGCTTCATTTTATTCTCTGTATTCAGAAAGGCAGATGTGAGGGCCAGGCCTGGTGGCCTAGTGGTTAAGTTTGCTGCACTCTGCTTTGGCATCCTGGGTTTGGTTCCTGGGTGCAAACCTACACCACTTGTCTGTCAGTGGCCATGCTGTGGTGGTGGCTCACATACAAAAAAAAAAGAGGAAGATTGGCAGCGGATGTTAGCTCAGGATGAATCTTCCTCAGTGGGAAAAAAAAAAAGCAGGTGTGAAAAGCAAGCTGTAATAATTTTGAGAATAGTTCTGGGGAACTTGCTGAGAAAGCAGAACAGCCATTTGATCCCATGCTCTACATCAGGGGCCTATCAGGGCTCTACATCAGCAACCTAGGGCCCATGGGTCAGATCCAGCCCAAAAAATGTTTTGGTATGGCCTGCAAATAGAATGGTTTTTATATTTTTAAAGGTTGCAAAAAGCAATCAAAGAGGCATATGTGACAGAGATTATATATTATCTATCTAGCCCTTTACAGAAAAAAATTGCTGATCTCTGTTCTATATCATCTTCTCAAGACCTATGAAAGTTTTGAGAATTTTATCCTATTTGTAAGCTAATAAGTTAGCTTATTAGTTTCATGGATACTGGCAGAAGACATGAGATTCCAGGGTCAGAAACAAAGGACTTTATTACTCACAGCAATAGCAGTCACCAAAATAGCAGCATTTGCACCAGCTCCCTAAGCCTCAATTCCCACAGGGCAATGTGAAGAGAGCAGGTAATACCTGCACACACGATGGTTATGTTACAAGACTGGAGTTTAGGGAACCTGAGCTTAGGGAACCTGAACCTTCTATAATGGGCAGTGAGGGTACTTGCTCTTTGCTCCCATGGAAAATTTATCTCAATCTTCCAAGGCTGTTTGCTGTACAAACAATGAAGAAAAGACAGCCTGGAACAAGGGCAGTCAATGTCTCCGCTTGCAAGACATGCAGAAACACAAGAGACCCGCGGAGAATTGTCTCCAATAAATCTAAATTTGTAGCTGTAGCTACTACTTTCAGCATGTTATGATAGCTATATCATTCAAAAAGTTGATCTGAGCCAAGAAACTGTTAAAGTATTTTCAGTATTCTGTTAAAGGGTAGAGGAAATAATATAGTACCTCATATATATTTCTAAAAGTAGTTTAAAATCCTAACATTTAAAAAACTATTTTTCAGCTATTTTGAAATTTCTGATATTCAGAACGGTTTATTTCTGATAGCACCCAGGTTACTGACAACTTATTCTATATTCACCTTTGAACTAACTTCTTAAGTGACTTCTACGTTTTCTTTAGTGGAGGCACAACTATACCATGTTTGATTCAACTTTTAATATTATGGTTCAAATTTTTTTTTAAGTTATCCTAGAATTTAATGAGAAACACACATTTCAGAGAAGAGTTTAAACATTTTAGGAACATATTTTAATTGTATGATCTAACCAGTATTATAGTTTTATTTAATTTCTAGAAGTAGAGCCAGCTAAGCAGATTTCTTGCAGCATTATAAATGGAACACATTATTTTTAAAAATTAAAAAACATTTTAATTTTAAAAATTAAGATGCAGGGGCCGGCCCGGCGGCACAGTGGTTAAGTTCGCACGTTCCGCTTCTTGGCGGCCCGGGGTTCGCCGGTTCGGATCCTGGGTGTGGCCATGGCACCACTTAGCAAAAGCCATGCTGTGGTAGGCGTCCCATGTATAAAATAGAGGAAGATGGGCATGGATGTTAGCTCAGGGCCAGTCTTCGTCAGCAAAAAGAGGAAGATTGGCAGTAGTTAGCTCGGGGCTGATCTTCCTCAAAAAAAAAAAAAAATTAAGATGCAATTAAAAAAAAACCTCTTTCATAAGTTAAAGTTTTACAAGGCTATAAACTAAATAATATTTAGTTAAATATTTAAAAAACTGCTTTTATTTAAAACAATAAGTTTAGTAAAATTGGGACTCTTTTAGAAAATCTGGATCATTTTTAAACGTCAGATATGGGAAAATTAGTAGAATTCCCTGGGTCCAATATGAAAATTTCTTAACCCTCAAAAGCAAAAATATGAGGTCAAGTCTTAACTGGTCTAATGCTTATCATATAGGCCTGAGCTGAAGAACTCTGGAGAAAGCAATATTAGTTTGGGGATAATATGGACTCTCATGTTTCCATTAGGCACTATCTGGTGGCTCTCAGTTCTTAGTCTACTGAACAAAAGATGAGGATAAGATTTGATGTTACACTAGCTAATTTTACTCAGTGATTTTTACATAGCTTTAAAACATATTAGAAACAAGAATAATATGTTAACATATATCATCCACACTGAAATACCTTTTAAAACCAATGACTGGAAAAGAATGGGTTTCCATACTTTCTAGATGGTATTTTAAATTTTATTTTATAGTAAAATACAATACCATAGTATAACAAGTTTGTTTTCCTCCCTCAAGAAACTGTAAGCAAATATTTGAAGACATGGTTAAGAACCTTAGAAATAATAACCATTCTTCGTAAAACCACTTGGAAAACAGTTTTTCATGTATGGTTTGTCACCCTTTATCCAAGGTAAAGAACATACCCTATGAACCAGCAACACTCTCCTAAACATAGACCCTACAGAAACTTACACACATATTCACCATGGGATGTGTAGTAAAATGCTCACAGCAGCAACATTCACTATAACAAAAACAAAACTGATCTGGAAACCACCAAAATATTCATTAAAAGTAGAATGGCTACATCAATCGTGGTATATCCATACAAGGTAATACTATAATGTTGTGAAAATAAATGCACTACAACACACATAACAACATGGATCAACTGTACAAATATATGCTGAAAAGCAGCAAGACACAGAGGGAACATGCAGTATGAATCTATTTATAGTATGTTTAGGGATGTATACATAGATAGTAAAACCAAGGAAACGACTATCACAAACTCTCTGGGGATAGAACAAAAGGGTTATGAGCTGGAAGGGGCATACTTGGGGAGCTTCTGGGGGCCTGGCCATGTTATGTTTCATGACCTAGATGTTGATTAACATAGACATTTGCTTTGTAATTTTCATCAAAATGTATGTATATGTTTTAAACACTTCCCTGTAATGTATGTTATGTATCGTAATAAAAACTACAAAAATAAAACAAAGCACCCCATACCATTCTGCATCAAAACCACTGTTTACACAGACCAATATTCTGTCTATGATTCCAAAGGGTATCATATGCTAGTTTCCAAGGAGTCATCCTTAGACTTGCAGGATGAATTCTAAGGTTTGGGCATTAATAATCCCAAAATAAAGTACAGAGAGACTGAATGTGGAACTGTGTCCAAACTATCCCAACAAAAGTCAGTACCAGTACTGAGAAGAGATTCTATATTTAGATGAGAAGATGGAACATCCAATTCTTTCCTCATTATTAGATTTTTAATATTCATTCCTAAATTAGATATACGTCATTCCTTTTCAAGAATATTATATTTCCTGGTGAATTTACTTCATAAATTGCAAATCCTCTTAAACAACCATACTAATATATCTTCCAACCGTCATTGCTCATATTCACCTCTCCTGCACAGAAAGCATCTGAGAGCTGAATAAAAGAAGTATATGAAGCATGTCAAGGGGCTTAAAATTATCCAGTTAAAAAAAAACCTATTCTCAACTCATGCTCCACATCCAAATATACAGTGGTGGTGATGGTGGAGAAGGAGGAGGAAAAGAAGCTTTGAATTGCCATGGTACATACACACACTATTTTGTAGGGGGAAAAGCTCTTTAAAATGTTAGCTATGTGCTATTTTCACTTAATATTTGTAGGTACATTTTCAGTTCATGTTCAATATAATTATCATTTTAATACTAGTATTACAATGTTTTATAACCCTTTAAAATGAAGGTTTCTACCCACTGGCAGGACCCATCATCATAGAGAATTCCAGAAATCCATGGGTTTTGGCTGGCCACATGTCTTCCCAGTAAGAGATTGTATTTCCCAACCTGCTATGCACAGCCAAGAGCCTAAATTTTGGCCCAAAAGATGCAAAATAGCAAGAAATGAAGCAATGGTTTCTGACCCAGAGCTGAGAGCCTCGTGATGAGAGTGGCAGAGCTACCTGGCTAGCCTGAGACACATCATTTCTGAACTGTTGTCTGAGTAAAAGATAAATGTCTATCTCATTTAAGCCTTGAAATTTGAGGATACTGTTAAAGCAGATTTTAACAAAAGCCTAAATACACACTCAGTTAAATTATTTGTAGAAAATTGCTAAATCATTGCCTCATATCAAAACAAAAACAAATGTTATAAGAATTAAGGGATTAAAAAGAAAAGTTTATACTGAAATATATATACATATTAATTTTATGTACAAGATCTTGAGATAGCAAAGACCTTTCTAAGCATTATATCAAAGATAAAAAGCACAAAGAAAAAAGATTGAGATACCTGATGGCAATACATCTTTAAAATAATTACACATCAATACTATGATGAACAAAATTACATTGCAGGGCCAGCCCTGGTGCCCTAGTGGTTAAGTTCAGCACTCTCTGCTTCAGTGGCCCAGGTTCGGTTCCTAGGCACGGACCTAAACCACTCTGTTAGCAGCCATGCTGTGCTGGCAGCCCTCATGCTAAAAAATAGAGGAAGCGAGGCACGGATGTTAGCTTAGGGCAAATCTTCCTCAGCAAAAAACCAAAAACAGAAACAAAATTACAATGTAACTGACAAACTGAATAGAACCAATTTAGTTTAAGGTTCACATCTGTGATACATAAAAAAGTTCTTAAGTTGGTAAGTAAAAGACATCAGAAAAATGGCAAAGAACATTGCATTAACACTGATTCTTGGCTGCCAGCCATAGGAACCAACTCTGTTAACTTAGAGTCAATTAGTGGAGAATATGGGAAAGCTAAAAGGAAGAAGAAGTGGATGCAGAAAGGATGAGAAGTAGTTCCAGAGGGTGTTGGTAGCAGGAACTACTATCCAGTCTTCCCTGAGTGCTGCCACTGGAATAAATGGACGGTTCCCTGGAAACAGACTGAAGGTGGAGGATTGCGTAGAGAAGGCTGGCAGGGGAGTGCTCTCAGGAGATCCACCTACAAGGACATGAAGGCAGGACTGGGCAGAGGGAAAAGCAGATCCACAGTGAGGATGCAACTGAAACCTCAGCCAATCCTACAGGGTGCTCTTTAGAGTAGTCCCAAATAGAGGCAAAAGCCTTTGTATTGTCCCTTTAGCCAGTCCTGCCTTGGGCTGCCCCCATGCAAGGCAGTTCTCCAGTGAGGGTGGCAGTGAGGCATGAGTAGCTAATAATCCCAGCAACTGGACGTATTTTCTGACTTTGCATGACACCACTCAAAATTCAAAACTCTTAGGAGAGCCAGATTGGCACATTTGGTTATGTGCTCACAATTAGGCTGGGGTAGGCATGGTCCTCTAATATTACGTTCTTCCAAAACTGCACAGAGAGGCCATTCCCACATCCCACCAAAAAAAATTTGCATGCTATGACCAAAACAAGGCAGAATGGAGGCCAGACTTCCAGAATATAGCAAATGTCTATTACAGATACAAACAGGCAATTCAGAAATAATCATATATAAATGATTAATAAACTTTAAAAAGTTTGCCCTTACTAGCAGTCAATGATCTGAAAATTATACCATCTTTTGCTAATCAGATTGACAAAGATTAAGAAGAAGGATCTCTCTCAGATTTTGTAAGGCTGGTAGAAGATAGGCATCCAAATACAATGCTGACAGAATAGACTAATATAATCTTTCTGAAAAATCAATTTTGTAATGTATGCCAAACGTTTTAAAAAAACACATACCCTGCAATTTCACTTGTAGAAATGTATCCTAAAGAAATAATCAACTATGAAGACAGATATATGTATAAAGATATTCAATGCAGCATTGCTTGCTATATTTATAAAGGAAATAAACTAAACATTCAAACATAGATGATAGACTCAGTAAACTATGATAAATCTAAATAATGCAATATTACAAAGCCATTAGAAATCATGCAGTTGCAAGATATTTATATAAACAGAAAGATGTTCATGTTATTGGTAAGTTTTAAAAATTACAAAACAAAACATACAATAAATCATTTTGTAGTATCACAAACCAAAAGGTAAATGTTATTTTAGGGTGATGGCACTTTAAGTACAGTTTCCCTTTGATTTTTCCTATGACTTTTGCATTAAACATGTATTACTTTTATAATTAAAAAATATTATAAATATCTAATTAGTTGACCTCTTATAAATGTGAAATTTTTAATTTGTATTGCAGAATTTCACATCTTTAGAAATTAGTTGAAATAGAAGTGGACTTTTAGTTCAAATTTCTTGAAAAACAAAAAACATTTCTTGACTAATCAGAAGAGTTGACACCCAGGGCCATATTCGAAGTCAGGTGCAGTAGCCCAGTTTTAAGTAAAAACAATTACTTGAACTGTAAAAGTCTGTCTTTATCTTTATAATCATTAGTTGCTTTTTTTAACTGGGATATTGAACCTAATAGCTTTGGCCCACATTTAAAGGAAGATTAAATTACTTGGAAAGGGTTCATAGGAAAGTAATAAAAATAAGGGCTGGCCCAGTAGCATAGTGGTTAAGCTCGCACTCTCTGCTTTAGTGGCCTGGGGTTCGCAGGTTCAGATCCTGGGTGCAGACCTGCACACCGCTCATCAAGCCATGCAGTGTTGGTGTCCTATGTACAAAATAGAGGAAGATTGCCACAGATGTTAGCTCAGCAACAGTCTTCCTCAAGAAAAAGAGGAAGACTGACAACAGATGGTAGCTCAGGGCCAATCTTCCTCACTAAAAATAATAATAATAATAATAATAATAATTATATATTTAGAAATTGGGCTCTATAACGACATGCAAGAGGAAACCATTAAGAAAATAAAACCAAAAATAAACTTATATTTCATGAGTTAAAATAACCTCTAAAGAATAGGACAAGAAGCAAAAAAATTGAATTCTTCTAAGAATAATTTAGTTTAGCCATTAGGAAGAATGTCCTGTTCTTAAATAAGTATTTGAGTGTTTTTTACATGTCTAATACTATGGCTGTAAGGACTTGCAACCATTAGAATGTGTTACTAAAGGAAAAAAAAATTGTTTTTAAGTGTCAAAGGTAGATAATCACTCTTTCTTCAAAGTAGGGGCTTACTAAACAATCCTTTAAGATCCCTTCCATGTTTATGGTTTTTTGACTTTCAGGCATCTTAAAAAATTATAAAAATATATCTCAATTATACTTATAACTTTTTGAAAGTGAAAAAATGGATTAATCATTAAGGAATAACAGAGGATAAAAAAATTAGATATTTTTCATTAACAGTGAAGAAAACATAGATATAGAATTTAGTTATGGGATACATTACAATATTTGACTCCATAATGGGGGAAGCAATTAAAGTAATTATTAATGTGTGTGTGTGTGTTTTAAATCTCTATTTTTTTTGCAAAGTATAGTGCAATACAGTGAATGCAGACAAAACATTCCTATAGCATACTTTAGTATGTAACATACATTTAGTAGGTAATGGTTTTAGTAACAACCATTGGTTTTAAAAGGGCCTAGTAGGAGGAAAAATGGATTTAAGGTGAGTAAGAAAGAAATCCTCAGTATAGGGTGTTATTCCATCTTCCAAACAAGTGGCAGCAAAATAACGATACTAACAATTGCTTTAAAAATCCAAAATCTGTAACAGAAAAAATAGCTTACATGCTACTCAAAAAATCACTTAAATGCCTCTTAAAAAGAAACCAAAAAGCAAAATTTAAAAACTAAAGAGGACACATTCACAAAAAAAGATAAAATTTAAAAGGTTTGCTTAGCACAGTTTATTTTGAATATTAAAAATCTTAAACATTTACTTAATGTTTATATACATTAGGGCTTACCATGTATCAGGCACTGTTCTAAGCACCTTACAGATAGTAATTCACGTAATCCTCGTATCTCTAAGAGGTAGCTCCCATTATTATCCCTATTTTACAGATGAGGAAACCGAGGCACAGAGGTCTTACTAGCCCAAGGTCACAAGACTAGTAACAAGTGAAGCTGATATGCAAATACAGGTAGTCTGGCTATGGAGACCATGACTGTAACCACTAAGCTATTTTGTAAAGGTATTCATATTTTATATAAATATTTGATAATTTTGAGCATTAAAGTTTGCAAATGTTCACAGCCTACAGAGTTAGAAGCAAAAAGTAAATCAGTGCATACAGAACACAACTTTTCCAACACAAAATTTGAGGGGAAAAGATTTCCTTGACTAGCTGTATGACAAATACATGAGTAAGTGGAAGTGGGGAATGAGAAAAGACAGAGATTATGTTTATTTTAAATGCATTTGTCATGAAATTACTGCTTGAAATAGCAAAACATAAAAGACTTAAATTCAATAAAACCTTGGCTGTCTTTTTGGAAAGACAAAATTTACAAATATGAACTTAAATATTGTTTAGAGAAAAAGCAGTCAGATTTTGATTAATGTTTAATTCTATGACTGACTTTAAAATCTTTACAATATTTTTAATTAAAGAAGAATGTGATTGAAACTTAGGTAAAAATAACAAAATTATGACATTTACAGGATAAACAAACTTCTTTAAGGTAGGTTTTTGGGGTTTTTTTTCCCCATGATAGGATAATCACTTTTTTGTTAAGGGAAATACCACTGACCTAATATCTATGCTGAATGCCACCTAGTAAAAAAAAGGAAAACTATGACCAGGTGGAAAGTGAGCACAACACATCTAACTAAAACTCACTATAAAACAACAACAAAAGGAGTTGATGTTAAAGGCTCTACATGGTTTTGTAACTCACACGTTTAATGCTGCAGATATGAAGAGTTGTAGGTCTTACATAATTTGTCTCCTGTTAGGACATTTTAACATTTGTGAAATGAGATGGTTGGAATAACAAGCTAAGTCCCTTCTAGTTCTAAAATTCTAAGTACATTCAATACATAGTACTGAGTACATTGGTACATACATTGTCAAAGGCTGACTTTCTGACAAAAAGGGAAAATGAGAAAAATGACCGGAGACCTCCATCATTACACTGACAGATCTGTTTTTCTCAAGGTTGGTTTCTAAATTGACAAGCAGGGAATCTGATAACTAAATGTTTTCTAATAGTGAACTAAAGGAGACCTCTCCTGACAATGTTTCTACAAGTTTCACATGCATATTTTGATTATATCTCCTGGAACTCTTCCTCCCCTCCCATTATGTTGGCTAATACATGTTACTAAATTCAATATATAGTCACCTCTCATCTTTCTCCGCCTCTTGGCCCAATTTAACACAACCGGTCCTACTGCAAAAATGCCTTGATCTGGTGTTCTTTTCACCTCTCAGGCCACTCCTCCTTTTATCTACTCATTAAATGTTGGAAATACACAAGGCTGGATGCTAGGCCTTCTTTTGAACTCTATACCTATGCTGTTCAATATGATAGCCACTAGCCCATGGGGCTATTTAATACACTTAAATCAAAAAACTAAAAAGTTTGGTTCCTCGGTTGCACTAGGCATTTCAAGTGCTCAATATCCAGAAGTGGCTCATGGATATTGCATTGGCAAGCACTGATACAGAACATCATTGCAGAAAGTTCTATTTTACCGTGCTGCTCTCTACCATCTCCCTGAGTGATCTTATTCATGCCCATGGTGTCATTTATCATCTATTTGCAGAAGACCCCCACATTTGTACTCTCTCATACAAACTTCTCCGTTGAGCACAAGACCCATGTAGTCAAATACTTTCTTAACTTTTCCTCTTGGATGTCTCAAAGTTACCTCCAGCCCAGAATGCCCGACTAAATTTCTCACATTCGTCTCCAAATCTGGTTTTAGAATGTTACTATCATCTAACGCCAGGTGAACAAGTTAGAAAACTCAAGTTATGCCTTATTCTCCTCCATTCTTTTAATCCATTTCCAAGTCCTTTGAGTTACCTTTTAAGCACCTCTCAAGTTTTTCCCCTTCCTCATCTCCCCTGCATGCCCCGTAATCCAAACTCCTATAGCTTGATTAGTAGAGAAATCTTCCTGGATTCTAATCTTGGTTTTGGCTGAGTGACTTTGGACAAGTTACTTAACCTTTTTTCCTTAACCAAGTTTTTCATCTGTAAAATGGGGCTAACACTATGATTTTCTTCACAGTGTTGAAAGAATTAAGATTATGAATGTAGAGTTTAGCACAATATCCAGAACATAAGCTCCCTATAAATGTTAGCTACTATTACTACTATCATCTCCTGCCTAGATTACTGAAAATGTATCCTGTCTTTCCATGCTTACTCTTGCTCCTTTCCAATCTTCTGTCCACAATATAACTAACCAGAGAGACTCTTAATAAATGTAAATTTGATCACATGCCCCTCTTTTTCCCTAGAAACCCATTAATGGTTTTATAGGGCTTTTAGAATAGACAGACTTACCTCTTATCACTCCTGCCCCTTAATCCCTATGCTTTAACTAAACTGGCTTACAGCTACTTAGTCAGGCCATGTTCACTTGATGAGGGCTTTTGCCCACAATTTCTTTTTTGAAACCCCCTTGCAAGTTATAGTTTAATCCTAATCAGCCTTCAGACCTCAGCTGAAGTCAATTCCTTCCTAAGTCCAGTCCCACTACTTTGCATTCTCATTGTACCATGTTCTTTTCTGTCCTAGAGCTTCTCAGTTTGCAATTACACATTTCTACGAGTGACTAAGTGACTACTATTTATTATTACTATACATTTATTTGTTTCCTCCAACAGACATCTCAGACTGAGCTCCTGATATTCCTCTCACCCAGACCTGCTCTATCCCCCATCTCCTCTAACTCAGAAAATAGCAACACCATTCTTCCAGCTCCTGAGGCCAAACCTTTTGGATTCTCTTTCACACTCCATGTCCATTAGCAAATTCTGTTGCCTCCCCAGAATTCATCTGCTTTCCCCCTATTTCCCCATTACCCATTGTGGTCAAAGACATAGCATCACTTCCTGGATTGCTGTGATACCTCATAACACATCTCCTTGCTTCTTTCTTTGTCTCCACCACTTACCCCCTTGTATATTTACAACAAGGTAGCTAGAATGATTCTTTAAATATGTCAAATCATATCATTCTTCTACTCAGACCCTCCAATAACTTGCCATCTGCTAGGTACTGAATTGTGCCGCCCCAAAATCCAAATATTGAAGCCCTAACCCATGTGGCTGTATTGTAGACAGTGCCTTTAAGGAAGTGATTAAGATTAAATGAGGTCATAAGGGTGGTACCCTCATCCAATAGAACTAGTGCCCTTATAAGAAGAAGAGACAACAGAATTCTCTCTCCACCACGTGAGGACACAGTGAGAAGGCTGTCTGCAAGTCAGGAAGAGAGCCCTTACCAGAATCTGACTATATTGGCACCCTGACCTTAGACTTTCCAGCCTCTAGAACTGTAAGAAAATAAATTTCTGTTCTTAAAGCCACCCAGTCTATGGTATTTTGTTATGGCAGCCCAAGCTAATCTACCATCTCCCTCAGAGTAAAAGCCAAAGTCCTCCCAATAGCCAAAAAGGTCCTACACATTCTGGTCCATTAGGCCCCCAACCCCTAAACTCTCTGACGTAATCACCTTTGATTCTCCCCATTCCTTAAGCAGCTTCAGCCACACTGGCATGTATACAATTCCATGAACGTGTCAGGCATGCTCTCACTTTTGGGTTTTGTGTTTCCTCTCCTTGGAACATTGTTTTCCCAAATATTTGTATCACTGACTTCCTCACTCAAATGTCATCTTCTCAGTGGGGGCAGTCTATGAAAAATGTTACCACTTTCATCTCACACACATATCCTATTCCCCTTTCCTTAGCAGTCCCTACTAGCATGCTATATGTTTTATGTATTTATTGCCTCTCTCTCTCTTACTAGGCTTTGAGCTCCATGAGAGAAAGGATTGTCTGGTTTGCTCACTGCTATATCCCTAGAACACCGAGCACCTTATAGTAGGTGCTTACCATTTGTTCAGTTCAATGAATGTTGAATTTCAACAGCCACTGAATTAGCTTTGCTACCGCGTAGATCAGGCACTATGGGAGCAATCCCCTAACAGAAACCACACTGCTTAAAGGACCACCTGGTTTTCTGGCCTCTTCTGGTCTTCTGCTAATACTATTAAAGCTCAAAAGGGGCTTTAAAAACTGTGGCTATATGATCCAAGACCTGTTCCTTCCTCTTTCCATCTTTACAAGAGAGATAATAAACCGTGATGAAAAGATCATGACAATATTTTGAAAACTGCCTGATTGCAGCTTTCTTCACAGTATTTCCAAACAGTTCTGCAAACTCTGAGGCTCTTTGATCATGCTTCAAGGATTCAGCAAAGACGGTGTTTATCCCCAAAATAAAACTTAAAAATACATAAATGAGTGCATAAATAAAAGACAAGTGATATGATCGAAGAAGCCATTCCTTCTTGTTGTCTGTTTTTCTATAGGGCTGTGGGTAGAATTTAGGTTACAAATGGATTCTGCTGCTAAGAAAGTTGCAAAATAATTATATTCCCCTACATTTTACAGAAGAGACACTAAGCCTGCAGAAGAGAGGAGTACCTTTCTGTTTTAACTAAAACAGAGGAATTCTTCACAACCTAAATCGTGATGAAACTTCCCGAATAGTGCTCCACGGTTAGTTACTGCACAGTGTATTCATTCTAAGCTGAGCTTCCCATCATTTCTGGAAATGCCCCAAGTTAAAAACCACCTGGAAAGAATGAGGTATCACAACTAAGCTCCCTTCTCATTTTCAAACATCACAGCTTTTAAAATAAAGGTGTCATCGGAAGTGTGGACACACCCACTGCATCGCGACTGGAATTAGTCTCTGGTTATGCAAATCTAACGCGCCAGGCGGGTGAGTTTACCGCCTCAAAGGCGGCACAGAGCAACCTGCCTTCCCCTGGGCTCAGGCCCAGAGCGTGTGCGGAGAGTCGTGGCGGCTCGGAGCTCCCAGCTGACCTCGCGGGGGCGGGGGCGCACATCGCCCGCAGCTCCGGAAGCACCTGCGGGCCCGACGGGAAAGCCTCGGGCATCACCCGCTGGAGCGAGGGGCGGTCGGCGGCTACGGCACCGCCTCGGGTACCACGCGCCTGAGGAGAAGCGGCCCAGTCGCCCCGCAGCATCTCGCGAGATCTCGCCGGCTCAGCCCCAAGTATTGCGAATTCAGAACTTGGGGGGAAAAAAAGCGAGCAGACGAGAGCCCCTGGAGCCGCCGCGGTGGAGGCAGCTGCAGCGGGCGCATCAGGAGTCCGCGTGCGCCGAGGCAGGGCCCGGGCGCCGTCCGCAGCCTCGGCTGCCGTGGCCTGGGCTGCCGGCCCACTGACGCGCGGCCCCAGGGGCGGGGAGAGAGGGAGGCGGCCGGGGGGGCCAGCTCCTTTTCGCCGCAGAGCGGGGCGGGGGAAGGAGGTGGAGGGGTGGGAGGAGGGCGACGGAAGAGGAGGTAGCGGCGCGGAGATCTTCCCGGCGACGGCGGCGCTGAGGCGACGCGCGGCCGCGCCTGCTCCCCGATCGCGCGGCTAGAGCTGCTCGCGGGGCCCGCTACCGGAGGCCGGGTGCGGACTGGCCGCCCGCGCCCCTCGCGCGCGCCGCTCTCGCGTGGGGGCGCGCAGCAGCCTGGGAGGGCCGGGGCGCCGTGGGAGCGCCGGCCGCGCGCCGCTGCGGGACCTCGGGTGGGCGGGCTGAGGGGCGGAGGAGCCGCCGGCCCCGCCTCCCGCGTGCTGCATCCCCGGCCAGCGCCGCCGCGGCCCCGCCGAGGCTTTAAACAGCGGGACCCGCCCCGCGCCCGCTGCACTCGCGCGCTAAGTAGGCTGCCGGCGCCGTTCGTGCCGGCCCGGGCGAGCGGCGGCGAGCGGGCGGCGGGGAGAGCGGCTCCCTCATCTGGCGTTGCGGCTGCCGCCACCGCCGGCCGGGGGCGCGGAGGGCTTGCAGCCCGCAACGTCCGCCAGCCTCTCCGGGTCCGCCAGGGGTTCAGGCGGTGATGGAGCCAGGGCCCACGGCGCCCTCCTCCGGCGTCCCGAGGCTGGCCGGGGTCGGTGAGGCGCCGCCAGCCGCCGCGCTGGCCGCCGCCGGGGTGGATCTTCCCGGCACGGCCGTGCCCTCGGTGCCTGAGGATGCTGCGGCCGCGAGCCGGGCCGGCGGCGGGGTCCGCGGTGAGGGCGCCGCGGCGGCCGGGGATGGGCTGGGCAGACCCCTGGGGCCCACCCCGAGCCAGAGCCGCTTCCAGGTGGACCTGGTTTCCGAGAACGCCGGGCGTGCTGCTGCTGCTGCGGCGGCGGCGGCCAGTGCTGGGGCAGGGGGCAAAGAGACCCCCGCGGAGGGGAAAGCCAGCGGTGAAAGCGGGCCGGCTAAGGGCAGCGAGGAAGCCAAGGGCCGCTTCCGCGTGAACTTCGTAGACCCGGCTGCCTCCTCGTCGGCGGACGAGAGCTTGTCGGATGCTGCGGGGGTTGGAGGCGATGGGCCCAACGTGAGCTTTCAGAACGGCGGGGACACGGTGCTGAGCGAGGGCAGCAGCCTGCACTCGGGCGGCGGCGGCAGTGGGCACCACCAGCACTACTACTATGACACTCACACCAACACCTACTACCTGCGCACCTTCGGCCACAACACCATGGACGCCGTCCCCAGGATCGACCACTACCGGCACACGGCCGCGCAGCTGGGCGAGAAGCTGCTCCGGCCCAGCCTGGCGGAGCTCCACGATGAGCTGGAAAAGGTGAGCTCTCCCGACCCTCTCCCTGCAGCTTTCTCACCAGCCCTCCTTCCTTCCCCAACCACTGGTCCCGCTGACTGCGGGATGTGCCGCCGGCTCTCCACCCGTGATGTGGCGGGAATGGACGTGCACGACTCGCTAGCATCTTTGGCTTCAGCTGTCAAGGGTAGAATTGCAGAGGAATGTAACTTAATCTCTTAAAAGTTTGCAGCGGGTTAGGTTAGTGACATGACATGGAAGAGGCTGCACTTAACAGCCTTCTCCATCCGGTTATATCTCTCATGTACACTTTCTCACCCACGCTTAACAATTACCATCTCTCTGAATGACAGTTGTGCTTGTGGGCCCCGAGAAGGGAATGTGCAGGAGGTGAGGACGTCTCTTGGGAGAGAGTGGAGAACACCTACCATCTGTGGCCTTTTTAAAGGTTGTATTGTATGGCTTATGTGCACCCATTAGGGGTCCCAAGAGTGGGAACGTTAGTGTTCGAAGGGAAAATCTTAACAGGGTGTGTTTGTGGTCTGTAAATTATTAAAAGCTCAATTCTTGCAATCTTGAATATGCAAAGGATCATAGAAATATTAAGTCTTGGGACATGCTGTCCCTGATAATGCCATAAATCCATTTTTTTATACTGTAAACATTTTGGGAGAGGACTACATAAAAAACAAAAAATTGGCGAGGAGGGGCAGAGTCTAAAAAGGAGCAAAAGAAACAGGAGAAATGTTTTTACTGTGGAGGATGTCCAGAAAGACGTTCTGGGGTCTTGCAAAGTAATTATACTTTGTGAACAGAAAACCATCGCTATAAACTCTATTGATTTCTGTAATTCTATTTTTTATGACCATTTATGACTATTTCTTCAGGGTACACAATCGTTATTTTGAGATATGTTCATGCTTTTGAGATTTGATTAATATTTAACATTTTTATTAGCTGGGATTACTTGAAGTCACACTTTACAAGTAGATAATGACTACATTGATGGCATTTTGTGAATGCAGAGAGTTGGTACCATGTAAGTTGAATCAATCATAGTGTGGAAGAGTTTAAATACAGAAAGTATGTAATTTCTTTTGGATTTGGTTATTTGATCTCATACAGTCATTTCATACAAGACTATACTTATCCCAATGTTTGATAAATGTAACATTCATACAATTTGAAATAGTTACAGAGGTCCCAACCCTTATAGCTTATTGATTGTTTAAAAGCCTGACATCATTTAGCTTTGAACTACTGCTGTTATTCCATTGTGGTATTTTGTCATATCAGAAGAAAAACAATTTTTAAAACACTTCTTTTATTCATACTCCTGTAGTTTCTCTCCAATCTATTATTTTTTTCCTTTCAAAACTCAAAACCTTTGTAGTGTAGGTATGTAACTGATAATGTTCGTTAGAGCATTTTTATTATTATTGAAAATATTATGCAGATACATTTGGGATTTATTTCACCAAAGCTGATTAGTTTAGCAGTAAAGCAGTCTGTATTTACCTCTATGTTTTGGGAAGGCTTTTTTTAATTGAAGGATGTTATATTCCTTGAACTTGTATGCTTCCTAGGAAAGTTTTTGTTATTTTAAGTTAAATTCTCTCAGCAAAGCACTTCAAGTTCTCCAAAACTTTAGGGATTGTTTGTTTTGCATTTTTGGTCAGTTTACAGTGTCTAAAAAAGAATGCCTGTGTTGTTAGCTGAAGAAGTCACCCAGTCTCTCAGCCTCAGCTTCCTCAGCTTTCAGGGTTATTTTGAAGATTAGGAAAAAAATGCACATAAAGACCCATGTTCAGTGCCTGAAAAATAATGCCTAATGTAGTTTTTATTTTGGTCTTAAATTGGCCCTTCAGAAAGTACATAAACTCTTCGATTTTAGATTCTCTTAATTTTTACATTATTAGATGGATGTACTGTGCAAAATGTTACGTTCAGAGTTTCATTTATGCAACAAGTAATGAATTCTTTGTAGTTTTTTACCTTCTACCACTTGGTCTTTTATAGCCACCGGGTTATATTAGGTTAAATAAGCATAGAACCTCAGATGGAAATTAATTTTGATTAGAATTTAGCAAAGGGATTAAAGAAATGTGTTATATTAAGGAGTACAAATCTGACTATAGAGATCTACACTGTTGAAGGAGGATGGGAGAGGGGTGGTAGCATAGGTTGGCCAGATCGCCAGAAGCTGTTCCTCACCCTGTCTAGATTGGCTTCTGGCTTCTTTAAAGCCTTTTCTAGCCGTACCTGAATCATAATATTTAGAATTCTGTAGCATTTAATTCTATCACTTGATTGATTGTCATGTAGTCTACCTTGGTCACTAAGTGCTTAAGTGTCTACCTTGGGTCTAACTCAGTGCTAGAAACTAGGGAAGAACCAAACAACTAAAAGACAAGCACCAGAAACTTGTTAGGGGAAAGGACTATGTTGTCTTCCTTCTGCTTGAATTTCTTTCATTGCCCAGCACTGTGACTTTTTAAAGTATTTTGCCTGTAAGTCCAACTGAAGAGGAATAGTTAAGTATCCATGGTGCATCTTGCTGCCATTCTAGGGCCAGGACTCATGCGTTCTCCATTTGTCAAATATTTATTAGGGAGAGGAGTATCTTAGGTGTTGGTAGCATGGCTGTGGCACTGTGGAATGATGCAGTGATTAGCAAAACAGATACTGAGTGTCTAGACGTATGTTAACCAAATCTTTGCACAAGTAACATATTTTTTTCCAGTGCTATGAAAGAAAAGTGTAAGATGCTTAGTGAGGATATAATAGGACCTAATTTTAATTGGTGTGTTGGGGAGGCCTTTTTCAAGAAGTGTGACAATGAAGCTGAGACCTGAAGGCTAAGTTGATAATAGGGCAGAACAACCTTCCAGGTCAAAGGAACAGCATATGTGAAAGTAGTGAGGTGAGAGAGTGATTTGTCCAAAGAACTATAAGGAGGCTAGTAAAAGATTTTATTAGAAATGTAGTGGAAAATTTTTGAAGGGTTTTTTGTGAGGTAGCAACATAATCTGTTTTGTTTTAACATCTCTGCCTGCTGGTTGGAGAATGGATTGGCAGGGGCAAGAATGGAACCAGTTACATTACGGTGGTTTGGGTTACAGGTAATAAGGGTTGGTGGCAAAATGAATTGGATGTAGGTGGATTGGATGTGAGAGGGAAAGAGAAGCTGATTCCCAGGTTTTGGACTTGAGCAACTGAATAGATAGTGGTACTGTTGCCTGAGTTGGGAAAGAGTGGAGAAGAAATAGGTTTCAGGGTGAAGGAAAGAATTCTGTTTGAGCAGCCTATAAGACATCTTAGTCAAGAGTCATTTTGAGGAAGAGGGGGCAGAATACATTATATATGTATGTAAGATATATACATGTATGAAAATGTGTATATATATGGAAATGTGTGTGTATGTATATAGTATATGTATATAAATAGTCAGAATCATGGGTGTAATTACTTAGGAGAATGGATAGATAAGAGAACAGAAATAGGGTCTGGGATTGGGTCTAGAAAATGTCTAAAGGTAGGTTAGAGATTGAGGAGACACTGGCAGAGAAAGGGACGAAGGAGCTGCTAAGCTGGTGAGAAATAGTCAGGAGAGCAGTGTTAGGGAAGGTGAGAGACAGGAGTTTGAAAGAAGGCAGAAGCTCTTCAAAGTTGATGCCAGGAATTGATTTTTTTTTTTAGTATTTCAAAACATAAAACCAAAGTAATGATTCCTGCCCCTACAAGAAGAAATTCAAAAGTGAAGGTAAACAAAAAAATAAGTATTTGATGGACAACTTCAATGTGTGATGGAAAGCATGGTTATCAAATGTGGAAAAGTATAGTGGTAGACAATCCATAATAGCTCCTACTGGATTTAAAGCATTATTGAAACAGTTTTAAAAGGTAATATTACCTTTGCATAGTTGTCCTTAGGCCAGGGTTTGAGAACTTTTTGCTGCTGTTCTGTCAAGTCTGTATATGGCCTCTCTATTTTAGCCTTTCTCATTTAAAAAAAGGGGAAAGTAAAGGAGCAGCTATACAGAGTGTCTTTTACGTCTCACTGAGCTTGTTGGCTTTTTCGTTTAATTCCTAAGAAATAGGTTTTATACACATTTTACTCATGAAATGGGCTTGTAGAAGCTGAAGAAATTGCTTAATGCCAATCTCATTGAAAGCGGTACAGCTGGAATTCACACCCAGTTTTTTTCTGACTCCAATGCCAAGACATAGTAGCTCCTCTTTCTTGTTCTCTCTTCTTCCTACCTGTCCCTCCGACCTGCTCTGAGAAGGCAGGGATGTTGAAGGGGACACGTTGGGGATTACCAACATCACCTATCTATCTTGACCTCCTGAGAGCAGAATGATTACATAACTGAGAGAAATGAGGAATTCTTGTGATGATGTAATCATTGATTAATATGACTCTTTCACTAGGACCTGAGCTTGTGTCTCATTTATCTCCACACAGAGATGGGCCTTAATGGAGATTTGTTCATTGAATATATCAAGGTGGGCAGTTCTTCCCGCTTAACAAGGACTTTAAGTAAAACACTAAACAGCTGTGTTATCTTCGCCAACTCGGTATGGCTGCTTCTCTGAGTGGGCTGTGTTGATTCTTGGACAAGAATCACACACTACTAATCACTTCAGTACATAGCTTGAGTCCTTGTACATCATCCTGGAGGGACAAGAATGGGTCACATCCCTGGGGGTAGGGAGTAGATTAGATCTAGGTCTAAGTAAAGTTGGGACTCTGATAAGAAACACATTCATGTGGCAAAGTCACATTTGGACTATTTCACAATTTTGCCAGGGGCTCCACTCTGCTAAATCAATCCATGCCACCAGAGCTAAAGTGTGGTTTACCCATAATACTGTATGCATTCCCCAAGTATATGCTAACTGACTGCCCAGGTAGAAGGAAAGGTAAATTTGAGGATTTAAAATGTGGCAAAAAATCCATATACTGCTATCATAGTTGATGTCTTCTCTGTGTGTGTTTGTGTTCATACTCCAATTTCCAATCCTGTGAGACTGGAATTGAAAGGACCAAAATAGCGTTTCTTGGTTCCTCTGTGTTGAGTGTGTTTGTTTTCAAAATTTCGTTTTTTTCTTGCTGAGGAAGATTCTCCCTGAGCTAACATCTGTGCCAGTCTTCCTCTATTTTGCCCGTGTGTCGCTGCCACAACATGGCTGCTGCTGAGTGGTGTAGGTCTGCACCCAGGACCTGAACCCAGGCTGCTGAAGCGGAGCATGCCGAACTTAACCACTAGGCCACGGGGCTGGCCCTTCAATAATTTTTAATTACATGTTTCATATATGTGTTGGGATAGCCTGTAGTACTAGCCAAATTGGTTCCATGCTGAAGCAAAATGAGTATGAATGTAGTTATTTAACAAATCCTTATTGAGTACTAACAACAGCACTGTTCTAAGTGCTGGGGGTACAGCAGTGAACACAACAAAGTCGTGAAACTTTCATTCTAGTGGCAGGAGACAATAAAAAAGTAGGTCAGATGTAACTGCTGTGAAGAAAATTAAAGGTGGATGGACGGTAAAGGCTGGGTGGTGCTGTTTTAGAGGAGTTAGAAAGGACCTCTCTGAGAGGTGAGCAGTCACAGAAGGGAGTGAGGGATTGCACCACGCAAGTATCTTAGGGGAAGAACACTCTAGGCAGAGGAACTGCAAACACCAAGACCCTGAGATGGCAGTGTGCTTGAGAAACAAGGAGGCCAGCAAGACTGGAGTGACAAGAAGGGAGAGTGATAGGAGAGGCCAGAGCAGCAGTGAGGAACAAATAATGTAGAACCTTGTTGATCATAGTAAAGACTTAGGGTTTTACTCTGAGTGATGTAGGGAGCCAGGGAGCGTTTTGAGCACAGACAAGATATGATCAGACATGTGTTTTTAAGTTCTCCACACAGCAAACAGAGTGATAATACACTGTAAGGGGCTCAGGGTGGAAGCTGGGAGACTAGTCAGAAGGCCTATTGCAGTGTTTCAATTAAGATGATGGTGATTTTTACCAGATAATAATGTTTGATAAAATGGGAAGTGTTCTGATATCTGCTGGATATGTTTGAAAGGTAGACTTGTTGGGATTTGCTGATAGGTTGGATGAGGGGTATATAGAAAGATTAGTGCCAGTTTCCCCCCTGTTTAGAATCAGTATTTATGGATATGGGGAAGACTGGGGAGAGCAAGTTTGGGAGGTAGACTCAGGAGTTGGATTTCAATCCACAAATTCGCTCTATAGTGGGGCAAACACTTACACAGTTGCAGCCACTGGTTTGTGAAGTAATAGAAGTTAAGAAAATGAGCTTTAATTTGTAGCATAAAAATAAATGTGCTTTTATGTTACAAATTGCAGGTAGAACCATGAAAACCAGTAGTTTTTCAGATACCATACAGAGGGTGGGGAACTGATGGGTTGATTCCACAAAGTAAGAGTTCTAGGGTGGTGCTTTCTAGTACTGTAAGCACTAGTTACATAAGGTGTTAAGCCAAGTTTAAATTAAAATTAAAGTTAAAAATTCATTCTTTAGTGACTTGAGTCACATTTTAAGTGCTCAGTACCCACATGTGGCTAGTGACTACCATATTGGACAGTGGAGATAGAGAACGTCACATCCACCATCACAGATCTATCAGACAGTACTGTCCAGGGAAGTAAAAGAAAGTTTTTTCTTTCCCTCATTCTTCCTTTCTTTCTTTCCTTCCACATTAGATAGCTACCACTAGTTTAAAAGCGTTAAATTTAGATTTTTGTCTAATTTTGCATGGATCTTTCCTCAGAGAAAAGTGTGTAGAACGTAGTAGGCCCTCAATGAAGTATTTATTGAATCAGTGAAATATCTCTCTTTTCAGTCTGAGAATGGAGATCTGGGTCTTTAATTAGAAAGGCTGTGAAAAATTTCATAATATTGTATAGAGTGGTGGAGTTTCCAAAGCACTCTGTAGCTTTCATATCTGTATTTGGTCTTGAAATCTATCTTTGGAGGAGGTGGGTGAAGGTTTTGGAGTAGCAGTCTCATTTTGCAAGGTCGTGGTTTGCCTAAAGTCACATAACTAATACTTGGTGAGGTTGGATCTTTTTGAAACTAGGTCTCTGTCTCCCTGTCCTTTTCTTTGGACAGTGATTCCCAAATTTCTAAAAGAATCTCTTGGAGAAGAATTACAGCCTCCTTTCTCCCAGAGAGTATACCCCCTTATCTGTGGTTTTGCTTTCTGTAGTTTCAGTTACCTGTGGTTAATTGCAGTTGAAAATATTAAATAGAAAATTCCAGAAATAATTCACAAGTTTTAAATTGCCCGCCGTTCTGAGTAGCTTGATGAAATCTCAGACTGTACAGCTCTGGACATGAATCATCTCTTTGTACAGCGTATCCATGCTGTATATGCCACCCATCCATTAGTCGCTTAGTATCTCTCAATTATCAGATCGACTGTTGCAGTGTCACATGCTCATGTTCAAGGAACCCTTATTTCACTTAATAATGGCCCCAAAGTGCGAGAGTAGTGATGCTAGCAATTTGGATATGCCAAAGAGAAGCCTTAAAGTGTTTCCTTTGAGTGAAAAGGTGAGAGCTCTTGACTTAATAAGAAAAAAAATCGTATACTGAGGTTGCTCAGTAAGAACAAATCTTCTATTTGTGAGATTGTGAAGAATGAAAGAGAAATTTGTGCTAGTTTTGCTGTTGTTCCTCAAATATGTATACATAGAAGAAAACATAGTATATATAGTGTTCAGTGTTATCCATGGTTTCAGGCATCCACTTGAGGTCTTGGAACGTATCCCCTGTGGATAAGGGGGGACTAGACTACTGTATATGTAGTTTTTGAAAAGCTTTCCTTGGTGATTTGTATAGAGCCAGGTTTGCAAACCAGTATCCTAGACCATGTTGAGAGTCTTACACTTTGGTTATCTCTGTGACAATAGTATATAGTTATTTTCTTTAATGTGCTGATTCTCAAGCTTTGAAATACCCTTATATAGATAAGTGCTAACTATTTAAAGATCTGGCTTTAACCCTTAGATAACTGTATATTGAATTGCATTGTTACCAGTTAGTGCACATCTGCCGTATTTCAGGAGCTCTCTAGTCTGGGCACAATAACCTTGCAAACCAAGTAGTTTACAGATAGATGAAGTCAAAGGCTACTAGCAACTTGCCCAAGTTTCACACCCAGTAAGTGGTAGATGCTGGACTTAAACCTAGGCACATTAAACTAACCTCACATTAAACTCATAACCTAAGCTCACATGTGAGGTGTTAGGAGAAACGTATGTTGCTTATTAGGTCCCCTATTAAAATCCTACAGGGAAGTCAGACATACAAATACTAACTGATAAATTTGAATCCTGATGAGTTCACATGAAAAGTTGGCCTCGATATTACCTCTCTTTTATAGAACCTAATGGTTTCAGACATAAACCATCAGGCTTTACTATTTTAGAAATTAAGCTTTATGATAAATTACTCTTGAGTCCTGCTGACCTATAAATTTTTACAAATAACAGATTTGGTTTGTAGGCTTGGAGAGATTACGATACTGTCTCATCTATTTCAACCCCAGTTATTTGGCAGATTTGCTGATCAGAAACAAAGCTAATCCAGTAATTAAGCGAAGCAAGGGATTCACCACATCTACAAGTCGGGGTGCCTGTATAGTTACACTTTCTGTGTAGCTATAACAAATTCAGCTACCTGATATCCAGAACCAGGGCAAGTTAGAAGGGAAAGTGAACACTGGCAGAGGTGGATCCAGAGAGAGCCAGCATGTTGTAGAGACAGAAGACAAGAAAATATTGAAAAGCAGAAATAGAGTTCTCAGAAAAATACAGGTTAGAATAGCCCTTTACAGTAGACGCAAAGATAGGACCTGAGTTTTGGTTATCACAGCATCTCCATCTAGGCTAGTGTTGGCACAAAGTAACAACGGTGTTTTAAATCTTAACATAAGAGTCAAAGAGCTACACATTTTTGGAAAATTGCAGTCTCAAGTCATCCTAAAATACCAAATTTCAAGAGGCTGAAGATTAATCCTTTCCAGGGCAGGACTTTGAAAATTTACTCCAAGGGTTTCATTGTGTTTATTTATTTAAAATGTTTATTATTATTTCATTATAAAGAGAAGTTTTGGGAAATAGAGAAAGTAAGTTAGACTTCAAATCCTTAACATTTTTGCATTTTTATGTACATTTTAAAACTACAATTTTATATCCTACTCTTTCCACCTAGGATTAAATAATCGTTAGTAAATAAATAGTCAGTTTTATGTCGCCCATAGTAATCTATTTAAGTGAATGTTTGAGATGTGTATATACACACACACACACGTACATCATAGAATACATGTACCGTAACTTTCATTTTCTCTTTGTACATTATTTAGTCCATTTACTTTTATTGTGATTTGGTTGTAATTAGGCCTGATAATTTTGCTGTTTGTTTTCTGAGGTTTTTTAGATCTGTTTTCTGTTCCTCTAATCCTCTTTTCCTGCCGTCTTTTGTGCTAATCAGATATTTTTTAGGATTCCATTTTAATTCTTCTATTGACTTTCTAGCTATGTATCTCTTTGCATTGTTATTTTAGTAGTTGCTCTTCTTAGAAAGAATATTGAATTTCTTCAGCTAAAATATAGGAATTTTAAAACAGAATGCTTTGCTTTTCTTAGTGCTCTGGTTGTCATCTACTTGATAAACCCAACAATATACTGTTGTGCTTTTTGCTTTCAACAGTTATATGGCTTTAAAGAAAAGAGAAGAGAAGAAAAATATATGGTATTTTATACTCACATTTATTTCCATTTTTTTTTCATTTCTTCTTATAGATCTGTGTTGCCATCTGATACAGTTTCTCTTCATTGAGTACTTCTTCTAATGGAGGTCAACTGGCCACAAAATTCTTTCTGTTTTTGCTTATCTGAAGATGTCTTTATTTCACTTCACTTTTGAAGGATAGTTTTATTGGATGTAGACTTGTTGGTTGACAGGGTTTTCTTCTTTCAGTCCTTTTAGTATGCACTTTCAATGGCTTCTGGCCACCATTGTTTCTGATAAGAAGACAGCCATTAATCATATCATTGCATACCTTTGTATGATATATTGGTTTTCTCTGGTTATTTTCAAGATTTTCTCCTTACCTTTGGCCTTCAGCAGTTTGACCGTGGGTAAGGTTGTTTCTCTGAGTGTATCCATTTTGGGTTTGTTCAGTTTCTTGTATCTGTAAGTTAATGCTCCTCACTGCTTCCTCCTTATGCCATTTCCGTTCTGCTGTTGAGTCCTAGTGAATTTTTTCATTTCAATTATTGTGATTTTTCAGATCTAGAATTTTTAATTTTTACAATACAGCTTCCATTTCTTTGTTGAGATTCCCTCTCTATTATTCACTGATACCATATTTACCTTTAATTTTTGAGTGTATTTATTATAGCTATTTTGAAGTCTTTGTCTCCTAAATCTAACATCTGGCCCCACTTGGAGGTACTTTCTAATGATGGTTTTTTTCCTCATGATGGGTTATTTTTTCTTGTTGTGTAATATTTTTGGGTGACAATTGGATATGTAGATAATACCTTGTAGCAATTCTGGGTTATTTTTGGTTTATTTTTATATTCTTCTAAAGATTATTGTTTTCTGTTCCAACAGGTACTTAACTTGCCTTGGCTCAAACTGTAAACTGGGTCCTCTCTGCCTGCTATGTAGAAGATGCTATCTTTTGTTTTATTGTTTCCAGCTGGTGCTCTTTTAGCCTGGCTCACTGGGGGGTGGGGTGATGGGGGATGGGGGGAGTTCCCCTTTACCTGTGTAATTTAGTGGTCAGCTGAGATTTGAGGCTTACGTTCACCGTCATTCCATTTTTTTCTAGAGATTCCCACCTAATTTCCAATTCCTTTCCTGGCTTTTGGGCTCTCTTCTCTCATATTTCAAGCTAGTAAGGCTTCACTTTCAGCCATCCACCTTACACGCAGTTGGGGAGTGCTCGCAGTTAAAAAAGGCAGCAAACTCAGGGATTTCACCCAGAGCACTCGTATCTATTAAGAGTATTTCCTTTCTGGTCTTTGCTTTTTTTCCATTCACCCTAGGTTCTTTTTCATGCACACATAGTTTAGCTGTCAGTCAGGGATTTAAATCTTGGTCTTTACACTTTCTACTTGTGTGACCTTCAGAAAAAGGACTTGCTACCTCTGATCCTCAGGTTGCTTCTAGAGAAAATGGGATAGATGATAATTCACAGTGAGAAATATCATATATTCATGTGAGAAGTACATGAAATACCAAGTGCATCTCATCCACTAAATGTAGTTTTTGTTTTCTACTTAATAAAAAGCATGTATATTGCTTTTTTAATATTTTACCCATTTATGATGCCGCTAGTCATGTATGTAAATCCTTGACAACTTTTGGTTCTTCTTATTTTAAAAGTAAAACAATTTGAAATGTAGATCACATAATTATATTATTTGATACTGGAAGGTTTAAGTTTTCTGGTAATTTGAATTAAAATGTTTTCAAGCTGTTTCTCTTCAGGTTCTTAGTTTGTTGACATTAGCAACTTGTGTAGGATTTGAAATGATGCATAAGTTATGCTATTCTTAACATATTCTATTGTAACTCAGTCTTGAATGATTAGTAAAGAAGAACATGATGGGCTAGGAAGGGGACTGAATTTTTTGACTGCAATCAGCAGTTCTGACTTGGTTCATTGCAAAGTCACATGGTCACACCATCCACTTTTATCTGTGGCACTTGAGTTTTGAGCTTTGCATTAATGCCACTGGATATTAATAGACCATTGTTAACCAGAGCAGATTGGATTCCTGTAAAACAATACTTTGTTTTGAGTGAGTAGTCTGTATGGGAGCATTACACTGAATACACCAATCACCGACAGCACGGATAGGAAGTGTTGGTAGCTTTGGGATGATATAATTGGCTAGTACTTAATGAAAAAATTGTTAGAATAAACCCAGCTACTTTGGCTTCTCAATTTGCATATATATGCATCCATTTTTAGTTACTAATTTGGCTATGCTTTGTGATATTAATTTAACATTTTGGCTTACCTTAGTATTAAGCAGATGCTATTAAACTATATGAGAAATTGTTATCTTTAATGTATCTTTATCAATTCTTTAGCTCAGAAGTTTGTTTTTAAGATACAAATAGCATTTATTGGTGAATGTTATCATTTTTGAAATGTAATTTTGGATTTATTTAAATCAACAATCTACTTGTAAACAAAGTGATAAGTTCCTGTATATTAAGAGTACACTAAAATAAAGATTCTCCATTCCACTGGCTATCATTAACAGTGATTTAATTTGCTTGAAAAAGCTAAATCCAGAAGTTTTGCTTCTATTCTCAGACCATGCGATCTAACATTAACCCTAGCTGGTCCTGCTGTGAAGTACTTACAGGTGCCACCAAAGGAAGTAGCCAAGAGCGGAAGCTGTCATTTCCTAAACACATTTCTAGTGTTAGAGAAGTTGCAGAATATTTGTAGCAGTGTGAATGTTGGTCATCAAAGCCGCATTCTTCACACTGTACTCTATGGACTTGCGATGGTGTAGGTGATGAATCCTTTATCACCATGTAGAGTGGGGATGCCATATTTGTATGTAAAGGTGAATTTTTTGTTTTATTTTTCCAGAGGTAATCTTAAACTCTCCAAATATCAAATTACAAGAAGCTATGTAGTAGAATCTAGATTAATGATGTTCTGCAGTATTTATTTTTATGTATTTGTTCAACACCCAGTTATTTAAGCTCATGACATGGGCAGTTGGAATAATAGTTCACTTATTTGTTATTTATAATAATAGTGAAAGTTTACTGAGCACTTACTCTGTTAATGTCAGGCAGTGTTATCAATCACTTAACGCATTTTCTGGTTTAATCATTTTGTGTGTATGTGTATGGAATATAGCAGAAAAAAAAGACATAAAGCATAAATGTATAACTTAATCAAATGATCATCACTCAGATCAAGAAATAGACCATTGCTGGCACCCCAGAAACCCTCTGTGTACTCCTTTCTAATCATATTCCACCCCCCCCCCGCCCCTCGCCCGAAGCAGCAGCTGTCCTGACTTAAAGGTGAGCATTTCCTTGGGTCTTGGTCTTGATCTTTTTTTTTTAATGGATTTTGTCACCTTTATGTATTCCTGAAGACTATTAGTCTAGTTTTGCCTGCTTTAAAACTTTATATAAATGGAATCATACAGTATATATCATCTTTTGCTGTTATGTTTATATTTGTAATTCATTCATTTTTATTGCTATTTATCTTCCATTGTATGAAATGCTGTAGTTTATTCTACAGTTATGGATGTTTGGATTGTGTCTAATTTTTGGCAATTTTTAACAATTCCAATGTGAACATTTTTGTACGAGTGTTCTGCTTCATATAAATATTCTGCATCTATAGGGATATACCTAGGAGTAGAATTGCTGGCTTAAAGGGTATGCATATTTTCAACTTGAGAAGATAATGTTCAAACTTTTTTCCCAAAGTTGCTTATACTCCCACCAGCAGTGTATGAGAGTTTTTGTGTTCTATACAATCATCATATTTTCTCACTTCATCTTCTCAGTGTGGAGTAGATAATATTATCTTCATTTTACAGGTGTGGTAACTGAGGACCAGGGAGGTTGCTAGAGTTTCCATAGCTTGTGAGTAGCAGAGTTGGAATTTGAACCCAGATCTAACTTGGGAGCAGACACTTTAAATTTCAGTTCTCCTATTTCAGGATATTATTTGAAAGGAGAGATTGCCCATAAAGGCTCAATATTCATTTACTATGTCTTCAATAAAGATGACAGAAAAGGGCTGTGCCCTTGTGGACCTTCCATTTTAATACATATTGAAGAAGTGGAGTTGGGTGCATAGATTATAAAAACTGAGTAAATAAAAAGATAATTACAGACTGTGATATATGCTATGAAGAAAATAAAAGAGGAATTGATGAGAAGAAACTACGTGTTGGGTGGTCTGGGAAGGAGGAGGCTACATTTAGGCCAAGACCCCAAGGATGAGAAAGAGGCAACCATCGTCAAAGTGCGTTACACGCAGAGGGAACAGCAAGCAAAAAGTCCCTCTGGAGAAAATACTTTAAAACCAGTGTTTCAGCAATAAAAGCAATATTATATCAAATTAAATATGATAGTTACAATTCTTTCAGTTATTTTCTAACTTAGAAGCTAGAAGTCTGAGTGGGTATAAAAACCTTCAAGGAAAATTAATAGAAATAGGAAAGTGGCCTTTGGTTGGAAAAATACAGAAACTTCACTTCTAAAACAGTCAGACTAATATTTATCTTTTCTTTAATCATGTCAAGTCTTATCATGTGTGGTAACAAAACATTGATGACAAATCTCAAGAATTCTGGTGAACAGTTTTACTTTTCAAGCCTTCCTTGCAGGGCACGGATGTGTAGGTGGGACCAGGGGTCAAGAGGTTGCAGTGGTAAAGCCTGAGGGAGGAAAGAACCTAGTATAACCTGGAACATCTGATTATAGGAGTTGCTAGCTTGAGCAGCTAATGTGGGTTTTTAATTGGAAAAGGATAAATCCTAGGTAACATAGAAACTGAGTGATTGGCCTATTTTCTCTACCCTTTCTACCACAATAGTCTCCAAATAAACTTCTAAAGTTAAGTAACATGCATAAGTCTATCTGCTACACAACTGCATATTTAAATATTTGACATGCCTGCCCAGATGGATTATATCTGGACACTGGCAGTTTTTCCCCTCCGTAGGTGGTCCAGTGCAGCTGTCTGTAACAATGCTATAGGGCAAAGAGTTTCATAGACACTGTAGACCCTGGGGGAATTTATTGAAAGCACAAGAGATTTATAAAATCCTTTCTAGTGACATCCAGTGCAGAACCTCTACTGTTGTTTTTATAAGGACCATGTCAGATGCCCTTAGGTTCTGTAGATTTGAAGGTAGAGGAAGGATGGAAAGATGAAGCAAGGGGAAGAGTGAAAATAGCTTGGGAATTGGGAAGTTCAAGCAGGACAGTTTCCTGAGTTGGGTGATTTGTCTATCTTTTGTCCTCTTGCCCAAAATAGATACCTAAAATAATTTACCTTGGCTCACTGTAATATGTGGAATTCTACCATTTAGAAGATTCTCTGTACTGCTCCATTAATAGTTGCATGATTTTGGGTAAGTTAACTTCTCAAAAGACTATTTCCTCATTTGTTAAGTGGGGATTATAATACCTACCTCTCAAAGATGTGTCAATTCAGGGAAGTAGGACCTGCAAGCATTTAGGGAAGTGTCTGACACATCGTAGGCTTTTAGTAAATGATGGCTGTTATTAAAGTGAGCCAGACAGATTATGGAGGTCTGACATGCTGAGAATTCTTAGTTTATCCCATTGGTAATCGATAACTAGATCTAGATTATGTACAACTGTATTTTATAAGAAACTCTTGCTTCTTGAAGGCAGAAGCTACTATTTCGTATCTTGCAATATTAGTACAAAAAAATCCGGTGTATATCACAATAAACGTAGATTGGGTCGTATTCTATGCCAGGGTTCACCTCACCCCTAAATATGCAAAAACAAATTATTTCCTAACCTTCAACCAATTCTTACCAAAATTGAACTCTTTGAGTCATGGGGGAAAAAAATCATCCATTATATTTTCCAAGTGTTTGTGTAGTTATAGGAAATAGTAAGGGAATTGCTCAGAAACAGATGGAAATAAAGTGTATTTAATTACTAAGGCAGCTTGTTACACTGCTAACTAGGCTTTCTCATATTACTTTTCATTTAGTGCAAGTGTTAATTTGGGATAGAATTTAAAACTTAACTTCTGGAAGAGAGTGTTTCAGTTTTATTTTTTTGTGATCTCCCTTAATGTTGGACTTGTGACTTTTTTGGTGGTTGTAGTTGCCAGAATTATTAGATAATGTGCTCTACCAGCATAATTTAATTGGATAACTTGAATAAGGGTAAACATTTTCATGTGTTTAAAAATTTTTGTATTCTCTACTGTAGCTACTACCCTGTACCTAGCACCTTCTTTTAAATAAGTAATTGTTAAATACATTAAAACTTTATGTATCCCCACTCCCCATTCTTTTCCTGTTCATATTGTTTTTTTTCTGGCAGTTTAGATTATTTGGTAAGATTGATTTACTGTGTAGAAAGGAATATCAATTGTGATTGGGATCTAAATTTTATTTCATAGATCAAAGTGTTAGAAAGCAGTTTAGTAGTTCTCTGATCTTCATTCAGCAAGGTGAATTTGTTTGACCCATATTTTGTGGTTGCAAAAAAATGATTAGTGGGGCCGGCCCCATGGCGTGGTTAAGTTCACATGTTCCGCTTTGGTGGCTTGGGGTTTGCAGGTTTGGATCCTGGGTGCAGACCTACACACTGCTCATCAAGCCATGCTGTGGTGGCGTCCCAGATACAAAATAGAGGAAGAGTGGCACAGATGTTAGCTCGGAGACAGTCTTCTTCAAGCAAAACAAAAGAGGAAGATTGGCAACAGATGTTAGCTCAGGGCCCTTCTTACTCGCCATAAAAAAGAAAAAAAGATTAGCCAATAAATATAACTTTGTCTTAAACTATCGCATATTTATATCCTATTTTTCTTTCTTCCTTTGTAATTGTCTTCATCTTTAATAAATAATCAGCCTTGTTTTTTATTTTTTGGTACACAAATACCTTATCTTATGTGAACCTCTCATTAACTCTGTAAGTTAGTATATTAAAGAATCACTTTGTAGTTAAACAGAGGTGATGCTGAAAGCAAATTTTGTTCCTTTAAGTAAATGGACCTTTACACAGAAGTATAGACTCAAGTGCGTCCAAAAAACATGATCAAGATTTAATGCAATATATTCTTCAGAGACGCAGTGGAGGGGACAAAAGGAAGAGGATCCTTAGTTGCAGAAGTTGTCAAGGGATGCTCACTGGCATGGACTTTGGTCCTCCCGTACTGTGATGGGTCTGGACTTCTCAACATGTGCTTCAGGAGCATCATTGACTGGGCCCCGAGAGCATGTGTAGTCCCAGGGACCTGCTGCCCTTGCTCTGATAGGGTCAACTGAGTGTGTAGTCTTTTTGTTGAAACGTGGCCAGGCATTGAAAAGCCAGGACACCTAGGAATACGTTTCCTATTAATTCTTTTGAAATATATAACTACAATTGAGCCATACTCTCACATTTCTAACATGGTGCTGGCATTTAAATTTACTATATTATAATCACATTGTATCAGTTAGCTTTATAGCCAAGAGCTAGAAGCCTCATTTGCTTTAGGTGGCTGTCTTACTATAAATTGATCTTTATTTAGAAAACCTCAAGACTCCAAGGAGATGGTGCTGGCGGGCAAGGATTTTTATCTCCGTTTTACAGATTAGGAAACTGATTGTCAGAGGTTGTCACTTGAAAAGAAAGTTACTACTGAAAAGGTGCTGGACCTTTTTTGACTGGGTTCAGCATTTAATTTAATAGAGACTACTTCATAGAGTAGAAAATACCCCAGATTTAAGGTAGAAGACCTATCTTTCATCTCTAGCCTCTACTATAAAATATCATCTCTAGGAGGGTTGGAAAGTACCTAGTAGGTGCTTGATAAAATTGATTAATAAATATTTGTTTAATGAATGAATAGAAGGATTTGACTGTGGTTCATACCCAGAAACTGCTTTTTGCAAATGCAGAATCTTTTTTTTTTACGCAAGAAAATAATTTATTGACTGGAAATGTTTTCAGAGTTATTGATGATTATTGGTTTACTTGCCCAATTATAGCTCTTAATTATGTTCCAAATGAATATTTTGTGGTAATTAACTAGCCAAGTAAACATGGAGAAGTCTAATCTGTGTCCCATCTAGACATTCTGCATACATGAAGAAAAATCTGGCCAAATTTCACAGGTCTCTATTAAAAGTGTTAATTTTTGCATTTGGGAAAGTTTTTTTTAACATCATTCTATTAGTGAACAAACAAATGGCAGAAGGCTGGCTGCTAGATTTAGAACTGAAACGAACTGTCTGCAGGAGACGGTACAGCATCTTTGGGGTTCTTTTCAACATTGCTATTGAGTAGGTCCTGGTTTGTTTGGAAAATATTTAATCAAATTTCCAATGCAACCAATTCTAGGAGCTGCTGCTTTTTTTTTTTTTATTGAGTTATTGATAGGTTACAATCTTGTGAAATTTCAATTATACATTAATGTTTGTCAGTCATGTTGTAGGTGCACCACTTCACCCTTTGTGCCCACCCCCCACCCCACCTTTCCCCTGGTATCCACTAAACTTCTTGGTCCATAATTTTAAATTCCTCATATGAGTGGAGTCATACACAGATTATCTTTCTCTTGCTGGCTTATTTCACTTAACATAATTCTCTCAAGGTCCATCCATGTTATTGCAAATGGAATGATTTTGTTCTGTTTCAAATGCAGAATCTTAACAGAAGAAAATCAGAAGTTACTTTGGACTTTTTAATATAGTAAATGCAGTTAAGCAATTGGAACATTTCCTTCTTCAAAGGGTGTCCGTATTTGAGCATCGTTAAGTCTACCTGGAAAGGATGCTGTGACAGCCTTAGACCTAATGACACACTTTGGTACAGCTTTGCTCAATTGTTCTTTAAAACACCAATAAACAAAATAACCCAAACATTTCCCCCTCCTCCCAAATAAAAAAAAAAAAAGCATGTAGATTATTGTCTTTTGCCTACCATGGCCTAAAATTACTGAGCAAAGATAACTTTTACCACTCATTTACCAGCTTAACTGTAAAAACAGAGTAAATTTGTTCTAAAAAGTGAATAGATTGGTAATAAACATTGCCAGAGATGTGTTTTATTAGTATTTTAACTGTATTCAAAAGTTGCACTGTTTAGACAATCTTCATTTTTTTCTTGCACACTGATAAACACCTTTATCTACTTACCCTGGAAAAAAATGTGATCATAAAACATTCTGATCACTACAGGATCATCTTTCCTGGATATTAACATCCTTGTCCAGTGACGTGGCAAAGACCAGCTGTGCTGCACTGTACACTTGAGATGAAAATTTTATGAACTTAGTAACTGAGATGTCTGAAGAAAGAGAGAAATAACTGACATTTTAATGTAATTTGTACTTAAAGCGTTTAACAAGGAGAACTGCATTGGTGTGCACTAATCATTTGATGAGGTTGTACATAGAAAATAATTCTGTACTCTAGGTTACAGAGCTAGTTAAAGCAGTGTTAAGGTTTTTAATTGTAATTTTTAAAAAATTTGGATAAGTATTTTTTCCTAAAGCTTTATTTTTGTCCATTATTTTAAAAAGAAATCTGATTTCATCATAGGTTGTCTCTAAAATACTGAAGAAAATTCCAGTGTTAGGGAAGAAACAATAGCTTGATTTTGTAAGAATTTTTTTACTGAAAAGTCACCATTAAACCTTAAGTCAGTCAGTGTATTATAGCTAGTGTTTTCTTTTAGGTAAAGCAGAATTGTAATATGACCTTTGATATGTAAAAGATAATTTAAATTGGTAACTTAAAAGACAAGTTAACTTTTGGATATTGGAAACTGAAAAAAACTTTGGAAATTTTTAAGACACATGCAGTGAGGAATAAATAAAATATGTTTACATTATAAAGGATTTTAATTATTAAGAACTTACTGTCTTTCTCATCAAATAATTTTTTTGATAAAGTATTCACTGCAACCTTTAGCAATTAAAAACTAATCCAAAAAAAAGAAACTATTTCCCTCTCCTTTTCATTTAGAGGAAAGTTGCTGTTTATAGCACAGTGACAATTTCTTTTTCTCATTTGGTAAGAGTTAGAATAGTAAAGATAAGAAATATCCAAGTGAGAACATCAGTATTTACACAGGGCTAAAATTAAAAGGGAAAGTCTGATCTGGAAATACACAGAAGCCATCACATTACTTATCACATATAGATGGTGTTTAAAGCTACAGGTCTGGTGAGATGACCATAGAAAGAAAATACGGAGTGAGAGAAGGAGATGGGTATAGGACCCAGTGTTGAAGGGACTCTTACTGTTTAATTGCTAGGTAGAAGAGGCTGAGAGAAAGTGTGGTATTTCAAGAAATGTTTCAAGAAAGAGGGAGTGGTCATCAGTATCGCATGCTGTTTCAAAAGTCCAGTGAGACAGGGACTGAAAAATGTACACTAGATTTGGCGCGGAGTCGTTTTCAGATGTCTTAATAAAACTGTTTTGGGGTGGTGGTGGGGTGAAACCAGGGTGGCATGCATTGAGGAACGTGCTGTAGTATTTCATTGTAGTATTTGTCATTTTGGGGTCGAGAGCATGGTGTGCAGTAAAAAGTTAACCATGATTAAAGGAGAAAGAATGATGAAGCCGAGGTGCAAATTTGAATATACAAGGGAGAGGAGAGATTATCTGTAGTGTAAAAATTTCCCTTTTCTCTACTCCCTGCAAAGAAATAATGACCGCGGAGACCAGAGTTCCCTTTCGTTCTTGTATTTTGTATTTTTCCAGAAAAGTGTTCAACTCCTCATGTCTTCTCTCCATAAGTTTCTCTTTTCATACTGTTTCCATAGCTTTACCCACTAACTCTTTATGCCTGGCCCCTCTCCTGAGATCCAGTCATGAATTTTTAACTGTATGATAGAACTCTCTGCCTAATGGTCTCATGGCTCCTCAAATTCAACATGTCCAGCTGAATTAATCATTTCCTTTTCAGGCTGACATAATTTACTAGTATCTCTATTTCTTTCGTTAAGAAATCCTTGCATTTACTGAGGGTCTGTCTCTCCTGGTCTTCCATTGTTTCCTTTGTCTCCTCTTCCCCATTTAATACGGTGTAATCCATAAAATCATTTATGCTGTTATTTTTTACTTTTTATCCATTATATGAAAAACGGTAAAAAACACAAACCCAGCATTTCTGTGAAAATGGTAGGTAGACTGAAGATTTTACTTATGTGCCTTTGTATTAGCATAATTCATAATAGTATATGTGTAAGTTTTCTGGTTGTAAGATTTTTATACAGTTTTTTTATATGTAGACAAAATGCCATATCTAACAATTTCCTTATTTCTCTGAAACTATTGTATTTAAAGAAACAAAATATATGTATTCTTTGGTTTTCTTTTACTTCAGGAAATTACTAGAATTATAAACCAAATTTCATTATATTTAAATATTGATTGAACTATAAATACTTATTTTAATTTTTTAATTATATTTTAGAGATTAATAACATTTTTTTAAATACAGCTATTAGAGCATCATAAGGAAGGTAAGTTTTCGTTTTGTGTGGACCTATCTGAATTTAAAATACCACTTCATACACACTGGAAAATCTTACTTTGTTTTTTTGAATATGATTGTTCATAGTTTAGTGGAAACTAGCATAATTATTGCTACATCTTGGAACTTTGAGGTGGAATTCTGATACACACACAGAGCAAAAATTTTAAGATGCCTGCATGCTTTTGTGTTGTTAAAAAGACACCTACATCAATACTCAACCTTGGAGAAAGTAGCCTATTAAATACACACATCTTTAGTTTTCTTTTAACAGACATAGGAAGAGAGGTATATTTTGTATATATTATAGACATTATATTTTCTTGTGATAGTTGGAGGTTATATAATATTTTAAAATCATCTTTCATAAATTAACTGAAGAGCACTAAATATCCTAGAGTGAAAACTAAGGAACTTCTGTCTACCTTAAATTTAGGTGAATTAACTGGCAAGCATTTTTGTTCTGGTTTTATTTGAATAATTGAACAGTTGAGTCGTCAGTCCCTATGAGGAGTCATTTTTTTAATTTGGGTTCGTCGTTGATGCTCTACTATCTGGAACACATCCAACAGAGGAAGTAAAGCCAAAGTGGGTTGCTTTTCTTATTCAGCTACACAGACCCTTGGTCACTTTTTTTTCCCCCTGTTTTTATATATCTCTAACAAGTTTAATTGGTTACTGGTTTACACGTTTATACCACAATGTAAGTGAGGAAGAGGGATGACAATAGGCAGATACATTGAAATGAGGAGTGACAGTCTACAGTCTGATACAAAACAGGAGATGAGAAAAATGCCCAGAAGTAGTCATTTCAAAAAGTATTTCATGACCTAGCAGTTCCACTCATAGAGGTATACCCAAAATAAAGGAAAACATATGTCCACACAAAAACTTGTACATAAATGTTCACAACAGCATTATTCATAATAGCCAAAATGTGGAATCAGCCCAAATATTCATCAAATGATGATTGGATAAACAAAATGTGGTATATCCAGACGATGGAATGTTATCCGACAATAAAAAGTAGTGAAGAACTGATACATACTTTAACATAGATGGACCTTGAAAGTGTTATGCGAAGTAAAAGAAGCCACACACACAGGTCACATGTTGTATGATTCCATTATTTCAGTGATATAAAATGTCAGAATAGCAAATCCATAGAGACAGAGTCAGTAAGTGATTGCCAGGAGCTAGAGGAAAGGGGAAATAGGGAGTGACTGCTAATGGGCATGGAGCTTTTTTTGGGAGATGATAAAAATGTAAAATTGATTTTGGTGATAACTGTACAACTTTGAGAATATACTAAAAATCATTGACTTATGCACTTTAAATGGGTGAGTTGTGTGGTATGTGAATTATAGCTCAATAAAGCTATTAAAGAATAGAAGATTGGGTCATTTGAAAATTTTTTTTTATGGGAGGGGTTCTGTATACAATGAGCCTGGGGTATACAGTAGGTAGTAGTTATGAAACTATGTTGTAGGGGAAATTTTGTAATTTATTTCTCTTAGGATTTGTTTTAAAGAATTTGTGAACTATCAGAAGTGGTTAACATTAGAGTTCACTTTTAAATTTTTAGTAATCTTATAATGACTTATTTTCCATGTATTTCACATAAGTTATAGCTATGCCTGTTAATGCAAACATGAGGATTAGTTTAAAATTTGATTATTTTTCTCTTAACATCATTAAAAAGCCTAAGTAGAGGCCAGCCCGGTGATGTGGCAGTTAAGTTCATCTGCTCCACTTTGGTGGCCTGGGGTTCACCAGCCCAGATCCCAGCCATGCTGTGTTAGGCATCCCACATATAAAGTAGAGGAAGATGGGCACAGATGTTAGCTCAGGGCCTGTCTTCCTCAGCAAAAAGAGGGTTGGCAACAGATGTTAGCTCAGGGCTAATCTTCCTCAAAAAAAAAAAAGCCTAAGTAAAATAATTTTCAAAGCAATATACTTGTTATTTATTGCATCTAACTTATTATAGTGTTTCTTCTGTTGCTTAAAAATGTAAGAATTAGCAGTAGTTAAGTTACATAAATATGGATTCTTAAGAGCTAATCTAGGTTGATAGCACTTTGGAAAACCATATAGAAATAATGCATTAATTCGAATTAAATGAGTCTGCTTGGTTAATAGATACCAGTCAAGGAAAAAAGGGAGTTTGGATTATTACATAGATTTTGCTCTGTGGTAACACAGAACTTGCTGTAGCTCATTTCTATGAAAAAATAGTTATATTCAGAATTCACTAGAAGCCAGGTATAGAACCACTGAAAATGATTTTTAAAAAAGTACTGTAGGAAATCTAGATCACAGTTTTCAGGCTTAAAAGATAATTAATTTAGTTGACTCTTCAGTATTTAAAGAATGAGTTTGAAATGTAGCTGTGTTTTGTTCCCTGCTGTTGAGATACGGGTAGAAGAAGGACGACGGGGTACTGTTAAGGACATGATTCTAAAAAAAAAAAAAAGATTTTATTTTTCCTTTTTCTCCCCAAAGCCCCCAGTACATAGTTGTGTATTTTTAGTTGTGAGTCCTTCTAGTTGTGGCATATGGGATGCCGCCTCAGCGTGGCTTGATGAGTGGTGCCATGTCTGCGCCCAGGATCCAAACCTGTGAAACCCTGGGCCACCGAAGCGGAGCGTGCAAACTTAACCACTCGCCATGGGGCTGGCCCCAGGACATGATTCTAGATCTAGAACATTTTCTTTCTGTCTCTGAACACCTCCATCCACCCTTCATGACCCTTGAAGGCACTGTTACTGGTTTGGAAATTTGTCATATGTCTTGGGTATGTTGGGACTGAACAAAAGTTGAGAACCGTGGAGAGAAAGAGAAGGTAAAAAACGAAAAACTAAGAATTATTGAATCAGAGGTGAAACATAAAAACCTAAGAAAGGAATACTAGTTGTGAAAATGTGTTGTGTCAATCAATTCATGTCTGAATCTGAGAAAAGTTATGAAAGGAAAGAATGAAGAGTCCTGAGTGACTGACTGACTGCAGATAAGGAGTGAGTAAAGGGAGTTATGAGTGGATCTTGGGATCCATAGGAATCTTGCTGTCATGAACTATAAAGGGAAAACTGTTCATTGGTGATAAGTTTTAAATTGTTAATGCTGAAATTTCCTATGTGGGAAGGATGCCAGCTAGGCAATGTGAAGATGTGGCTGGAGAGACAAGGTCTGAATTGACTGACCTAGCTAGTCTATACTTAGCAAACAGTATTCGTTGTGTTCTCCAGCCACCACCAAAGTGTAATTAAAATTTGAAATGATTAAAATCGGTTTACTGTCATGATAAGATTTAAATTTTTAAAACTCTCAATAATTAAGGTTTTCTTCTACTTTATTGCTTTACATTTTCCTCAGGTAAAATATTCAGAAACCCTTGATTCTTGGAAATCTGTACTATGTCCTCTTAAACATGGTTAAGTATGTTTAGTGATGTTTGTTTCTATCAGGTGATTTTAAATTTTAAATAATTCTTAAGCATAACTCACGTTTCCTTTTATAACCAGGAACCTTTTGAGGATGGCTTTGCAAATGGGGAAGAAAGTACTCCAACCAGAGATGCTGTGGTCACTTATACTGCGGAAAGCAAAGGAGTTGTGAAGTTTGGCTGGATCAAGGGTGTACTAGTATGTACCTGTAGACTTAATTTTAGAGTTACAGCATTGATATTTATTATAAAATCTTCCTAATATTCTCATTAATTCTCAAGAACTCTTCTTTCTTTTTTTTAAACTGTTTTATCTGAGTGTTATGGAAGACCAAATAAATAACTTAGACCTCCTTTCCTTGTGGATATTAAATTCAGTAAAGGAAACAGGACATATTTATTAGTTTACTCAAATTATACTGGATTACCTCTAAATTATACTTTATTACCTCTTGTGAATCTCACATATTTCACAAGTAAGTATGAAGCTATTAAATTGATGGGAGCATCAGAATCAAGAAAGTTGGGGAGGCAATAGAGCTGAAATATGCCTGCTTCCTTTCCAGCTATCTCATTACCTTTTGAAGAGAAATGTATAGACGTTAACAGGCAACAGAATAAAGGAGAAATCTGTTTCTTAAGTGTTGACATCACTTCAGTAGACAGGTTGAAGTTATTAAAGTTCAGATTTACTTCTGTTTTTCTGTGTTTGAATAGGCACAGAGCATCTCACTAGAGTAGACGAGCTAAAGTGACCTCTCTTTGGGACTTTGGAAGCACTTAGTTGAAGTCGTATTGACATTTAGGGGAGAAGTAGAGGGAAAATCCCAGTTCTAGTAGTAACTTTATTGCCTAAGCAATAGAGTGAATGTGAAGCTCCCTAGCATTGTTTGCCTGTTCTTAGATTTTAGTATTTTAGAAGACTGTGTTCTACATATGAGCATAACAAATAAAAATAAATTGGGGAAACTGTCTCACAAATAGTTTAGATTTTTGAAAGATGTGTGAACAACCGGCATTTTGTGTCGACAAGTATGTAATACTTAAAGCTGTTGTAGAAATCATGAAATTAGGATGTTATAAAAGAATAAGGAAAAATTAAACACATATATTGGTAAAGGGGAACATGAACTACTTTTTTTAAGGCTGAAGTCTTAAAATATTTCTTCCACCTTTCTTCAGTTGCTTCTGCTTCAGATAATTATAATGGGGGGGTGTGTATGTATGTAGATATATACATATAATCAGCTATTAGCTCACATTTAGGCTCTCGTGGAGGTCTTTAAAAAAACTTAAAAGGTTAGGATAAGAGTTAGATTTAATATAACTTTCTATAGTTTTAAATGTATGTTGTCCTATGATTGGCTAGTTTAGCATTTACTGTTGTATTTGATCACTTTTCTTCAACTGTGACTTGACCTCTTTCTTTCCTAGGTACGTTGTATGTTAAACATTTGGGGTGTGATGCTCTTCATTAGATTGTCATGGATTGTGGGTCAAGCTGGAATAGGTGAGTCAAGTTATGTACTGCTTGATTCATTTGAGAATGAATAAGCAAAGTGCTGTGTGCATATTTAGGCTCTGAGTCTCATAAAATTCAAGCAATTGGAATCATTTTAAGCTGTGTTCTCTTTTGTATCAGATTGTTGTTTTAATGTTTTTTTGTAATTCTGATTTGATTTTTCTAAAATAGGATAAAAATAAGGTAATTTATAAGTTATTATGTAAATTCATTGTACTCAGACTAACCGGTTCTAGACATAGACATAGCTGGTTTAAATAAGAGTATAAGTATTCTCTATCTCTTTTCTTTTTCCCTAAAGGTCTGTCGGTCCTTGTAATAACAATGGCCACTGTTGTGACAACTATCACAGGATTATCTACTTCAGCAATAGCCACTAATGGATTTGTACGAGGAGGTAAATTCAGTCTTTTCACATCGTTGTCATCGGATTACTGTTAACTAAATAAATTAAGATTTAAATCTTATAATTATTTTTTACCTTAAAAAAGTAACATATCAGGTCTATATAGGCAAGAAAGTTGCTGCTGAGCACTTTCAAACTAGTACGTTTGAATATTATACAATTTTATATTGATCCATACACAAACATATGCTTTAAACTACTTTGGGTGTTTGGTGTATTTGGTAGCAAGAATGGAGTTTCTAACTGGGTTTCTTCTCCACCAGGCTGCCCTTTATTACCTCCCCGCAGCCTTCAGCTTGTGAACTCTTAGCATGTGTTCTGCGTTTGGTCACTATTGTTTAGGTGTAAGCTCATTCCTCCCCACTGAGGGAAGCTCAGAGTTCTTTCCCCATGACGTAACAGCTTGTGGGGAGTACAGCTGGGACTCTGAATCCGTACTCTCAACTCTAGCGCTCTTCTCTGGGTGCTCTGAGGCCTTTTTATTGGAGTCCACAAGCTCTGCCTTGTGAGATTTTACCCTCCCTGGGAAGAGCACCCAGGAGGCCAAGAGAATGGCTTTTGAACCCCTGAGAATTCTCCAAACCGAAACTCATCATTCAGCTGGATTGAGAAGATTCCTAGAGAAAAGGAGAGAAAGTGTATCTCAGCTCTTGTAAAGCCATCAGAGCAGATCAACTGAGAAGAGAATCAGCCTGTTCTATCTGCCTCAACTATTCTGCAGACCAGTGTTTAACGTTATATACACACAATTTCTGCTTTATCTGCATCAGGTATTTGGAGAGAGGGAGAGAGAGAGAGAACCAGATTGAACTTCATTTCCCCCCATCGTCTTCATATTTCTTATCTAGTAGAGGAGCCAGATCACTATGGCCCTGGGAGAAGCTGGTAGCTCACATCAACGTGGTTATGACTATGCTGAGCGTGCATCACTGCTGAAGTTTTATGTGTACGTGAATTGAATTGAGCTGTGTTGTGGTATAAGATGTGGATATGTCCAATAGAGTAGTTAATCAAACAACACGGAGAGATTCTTTTTGGCTTCTTGTGGACTGGGTGCCCCATGCTTCATTTCTTTCTGCTAGTATTGGGGAATGGAAGTGGAAGGAGAAATGGGATGGGGTTTTCGGTATTTGAGGGGATCAGCAAATCATCAAAAAGTTTCTCTGTATGTTCAGCCCTTCAAGTCTAGGTTGTGAGCCTCGAGGGGAGTGGGGCATGCAGCCCCTGGCAGCATGAAGCCCGGACTGTTCTCCATGTGAATTCAAACTTATGGGAAGCATAGATTTTCCTGCATTGTGATTAAAAAGCCGTTTCGTCTTTCAGTATTACCAGCAGTTTTCTTATATATTCACAAATACATCTACCTCAGAGACTTGGTGTCTAGTCTTCTGTGCTGGGATACTAAAGAAGTATAAGGATATGGAATGCCTGAAGATGTGTCCCAACAAATTACCATATGTTGCAGTTTTGCCTGAGTTCCCTCAAAGTGCTAGTTCACAAAAGAAGAAACTATAGGGAAAAAAACCATTGGATTATGCAATTTGGAATTCTTCTGTTATCACATATTCATAAATGAGAAGGTAAATACATTCAATGAAATAATGAAACCTGAAATGAAAAAGGAGAAAGTCATTAATACAAAGAATTGACCAAATAGTTTGAGGCTTTGCTAGAAGGCATTTTTCACTTTTCACTTGGTGACTTTGGAAACCTCGCTGATCCTTTATAAACGAGCTGCATCATCTCCATTACAGTAAAGGTTTCCTGGAGATTCTTTGAATAAATGTTAGCCCCTTCTGTCTCCTCTGTGTCTACTTTGTGGACTTAGAGACCCCTAATAGGGTTTATTTTGATTTCCTAAAAAACAGTATTTTCTGCATGGGAGATACAGGTATAAAACTGATGAGAGTACATTGCACCCTGTATTCATGATTCTAAATTGAAAGTATCAGTGGGATTCATACATTTTATCCCGAAAGTACGTATTTCTTAGCTCTATCCACAAAAATCACCTGTAACAAATTACCAACCCAGTAGCAGCAAGCACCCCTACTACCCACATTGTGTTTTTCCATTCAGAGGAACTGGGGAATCTTAGAGAAATGATGGATTCTAGATCTGGGCAGGAAATGTACTAGATGAGCCTAGATATCTTTTCACATACGAAAGTAAAGAAGATAACAAAGGCTACTTGGTTTCATGTCGAAAGGACCCAGGAGCCAACTTGAAGAAGCTAAGACTGACTTAAGTTTGGATAGTTTGAACAGCATTTCTACTACTACTAACGGATTTGAGTGAAAACAATATATGATAAAATTCATAAGTTCACAGACACCGCAAAGAAAATCTCATTTTTCATCTTCAAAGAATGCTAGAAAACTAACTTATGAAAATTGATAAATAAAGGGAGAGAATCTAGTTTTGAATCAAGCTTTCCTGACTGAAAGTTTCCTTATCTGAACTCAACATAACCAAGAAATTGATGAGATTTTTTCGTTAGATAATTATTCTTCATAATAAGTGAAGGAGGAAAGAGAATTAGAATATTCCAACTCTGTATACCTCAATACCTTTGAGGGGGCCGGCCCGGTGGCATAATGGTTAAGTTTGCATGCTCCACTTTGGCCGTCCAGGGTTCGCAGGTTTGAATCCCAGGCGTGGACCTAGTACTGCTCGTCATGCACACTGTGGCAGCATCCCACGTAAAACAGAGGAAGATTGGCACAGATGTTATCTCAGGGCCAATCTTCCTCACAAAAACATAAAATAAAAATAAAGAATACCTGTGAAGTATTGTTATCCCAACAAATTGAATCTGAATCACATCATGCCTATAGCTCCAGGAAGCATTTTCTTGAATATGCAGGGGAGAGAGGAACTTTAAATGATACTGTAGGATGTTGACAGCAAATGCCAGACTCGGAATCTCTCTGGAACAAGGAATCTTTCTTATTCAACAAAATGTTCCAAGGAGCCAAAAAGTTAGGGAGTTATGGTTTAAAACAAACTTTAAGAGACTTAATGTGTAGCGTCTGAGCCTGTCATTCTTAACAGTAAACTGCTTTATCTTTTAGTACGGTGGGCCCAGAGTGCCTGGATTGGATCTCTTCTAGCCCAACCACTGAGGACTTGATTTTTGACTGCCTCCCTTGAAAGGGCTACATAGAGAGGAAAGTAGTAGAGCTAGAACTGTCCAGGGGGTCAGGGTGCCAAAGGCTTAGATGGGAGAAATGGAGGGATACTATGGCAATAGTGATGTCTGGAGACCCGTCTTAATTTCCTACGGACTAAAAGTTGATTATTACAGGAATTAGTAAGAAAATTTTTTACCTGAAGTATTGCTTAAAGGTTGTGGTTGCTCTGTTCAGTAATTTCAATTTGAAGAGCCCCCTTTTAAACTTGAGTAGTTGTCTTATTAATATAAAGCACTGTTTTGAGGTAGTGCTTGACAGTTTGTTTTGTTTATCTTGATTCTTGAGTGAATTCTAACGTTTACTTATATTTTATTAGTATTGATTGATATTTTATTCTCGTTTGTAAGGTATGTTTCCAGCTCTTCGGAAGCATGTGAAATGTGTACTTTTCCTCGTGCTATGTGCTTTCTGCCATAGGAGAGATTTAATATAACTGAGTAACCATAACATTGGCTTTAACAATACTTTTTAGAGATTAAACAGATACCAATCTAGAAAAATATAGTTATTTTTTAATATGAATTAACTGCCAACTTGTAAACAAATGTAATATAATGTCCAATTGTGAAGTCTAGGATAAAAATAATATGGAAGCATTTAGGATTTCTGGAAAAAAAAGGAGTCAAAACTTAGAAAATAAAAGATGCTTAGTTTCAGCTTGCTTACATTTTGGTGATGATTTTTAGGAACTGTTTAAAGCTCCTAGGAGCGGGTTAGAGAATCATCCTCTCAGTTCTCTGCCTCCACAGAGTACGAACAGCAATACCAAGTGCCTGATGGAGTTAGCCCTTTACTCTCCTCTCGGGCATCATCCTTACCCTAACGGAACAGCGCCTTCCTGTTCTGCGAATCCTATCAGTGTTCCTGAGAGCTTGGATTTTCTGGAATTTATTTGGATCCTGTGCAACAGGTTCTGCATTTTAGATGGTGCTGACCAGCAGCCAGTTGCACTTAGATCCTCATTTCCTAGATTTCACAGAACAGAGTGCTTCTGTCTTCAAATAATTAATCACAAATAACTAATCTGTGAGGTGTGAGCATGGACTCGGCCACAGGTAGCGTTTTCTAAGATGAAAGTGTAAATTCTGGTTTTTGATTCATATTGTATTATATAAACTGAGCAATAGAAGGGAAAAATTTCTCAGTTGCTTTTTGTTTTGGAGCATTAAGTTAAAAGCAGGGGTCAGTACACTTTCAAATAAAAAACCCAGGTTATATCAAATTTCAGACAGGTAGTTATGAAAATCTAAAATCAATATAAACCTGCCTATTCCATGACTAAAATGAAGTTTTATGTTACTTTTGTTTCAGTCAGTTAACAGATCATTGTTAAGCGCTTGTGACAGGCACCAGGTTTGTAACGACAGTCAAACAAGATCCTACTATGTTCAGATAATAGTGGCAATTATCTTTTGGGATCTAACTGCTAAGCATGATACCATGGTTTTGACATATGTTATCTGATTTAATGCAACATCCCTGATAGTCACATTTATAATTTGTATGCATGATAAGAGCAAAAATAAAACAATTATACTCATTTTTTTCCAGCGAAATTTTATGCAGATTCTACTGCTGAATCTTCTTTAAATGTCTGCAATGAGTCAGAATTACCTTTATAAACTCATATATTTTTCTTTTCTCTCAAATAATTGGCGTCCTCACTTTTGTATATAGGTAAAGCCAAACATTGGAGGTGAGGAAAAAACTAATATTTTTGGAGGTTGTAAGTGATGGAAAATGCTTTCTGTATTGGTAAAATCAGATTTTCACTGATTGTTAAATTTTTTGTTTAGCTCATTATATAGTTTTATTGATTTCTATCATCACCAAGCAAGGAATTGTAATTTAGAATTCAGCTTCATAGTTCTTGCCTTTTATTGCTAATTTCTTTCAAATTGTAGCTTTTCAGATCAGTGAAATGTTTGTAAAAGCTGTAAAAAGCAGTTCTATAACAGTTGTATTATGAAGTTTTGTCAGACTTAAACATAACATTGTGTTTTCAGTTCAGTAAAATACTGTTTATATACGACACATAACTCAGATGTGAGTCTGGCAAGTAATTGTAAGTAATTTTTTACTTGAGTTTTCTCTTTGACTCGTTTAGTGACCTTTCAATTTTGCCAGTCTGTAATAATTAAAAATACTTTAACTTGGTTCCCAAAAGTGTCCCAAAAGCACAATTAGGGCTGTATGTCTCTGCTCATAGAGTTTCCTTTATTCAGGTGATCAGTCACAATGATAACATAGCGCCCAATCCTGGTCTGAAGATTCTGTTTGTCTCTTTACTTTTCCCTATTTGACTTAATAATGGCAATGGAATAGAAGAAATTTGCCAAATGTTAACAGGCAGACCACTTATTGTATATTTGTAAACCAAGGTATTAGAATGTATTTCCTAGAACAATACCCACAATGGATGTTGGATCCATTTGGATCCATTATAGCTGTATCACAAAGTTATTCCTCAGAATTTTACACAAGGTGGCATTGGATAAACTGTTTAGTGAATGTACAGAAGTAGATGGTTTACTGCTCTGACCAGTAAAGAATTCTGGTGTATTTGCTAAGAATACCAGATGAACTCTGAATAGTAATTGCAAAATAGTTTTTTTTCTCATTAATAAGTTTATTATTTTTTTTTTTTTTTGAGGAAGATTAGCCTTGAGCTAACATCTGCCACCAATCCTCCTCTTTTTGCTGAGGAAGACTGGCCCTGACCTAACATCTGTGCCTGTCTTCCTCTGTTGTATATGTGGGACGCCTGCCCTGATAAGCTGTGTGTAGGTCTGCAGCTGGGATCCGAACTGGTGCACCCTGGGCTGCCAAAGCAGAGCATGTGAACCCAACTGCTGTGCCTCTGGGCCGGCCCCTTATTACATTTTTTAATTTTCTCCTTTTAATTCCTTTCTTACTCAATACATCAACAAAAGCTTTATTTTACAAAATTTCTGCAGATAGCACAGATTATTCATATTATGTATATTCATCATTTCGTTCAAGGGAAATAAAGGATGTCTGGACTCAAAATTTGCATTTTCCTTTTGTTTGGTGGGTAACAACTCTTTGAAGCTTTTTGTTAGTAGAAATCTTGAATCTTTTGATGGTTTAATAATATTGAAACTTCTTAATAAATAAAGACAAAATTGTCAGTAATATTATCACTATTCTATATGAACCAACAAGACCTGTGATTTTTAAGTTTCTACTGTTTGTTCCTTTTTCTTATTTTTTCTGATTTTAAAATATTAAATACTTAAAAACCCTCTCACTTCTACTCCCAGAAATAGAAAACACTGATTAATCTAATTGTATATTTCTCCAGATTTTATCATTTTTTATTAAGATATAATTTAGGTAAAATAAAATTCAAGTGTTTTAAGTGTACAGTTCTGCAAGTTTTGACAAATGCATATAGTCGTGTAGCCACCACCAGCACCACAATTAAGACAGAACAGTTCCATCACATCAGAAAACTCCCCTGTGCCCCTTGTAGTCAACTGCTCTCCTCACCCTCAGCTCCTGTCAACCACTGGTCTGTTGTCTGTCCCTGTAGTTTTGCCTCTTTTAGTATGCTGTACAATTAAAATGATATGGTGTGTGCTCTTCTGAGTCTGGCTTCTTTCACTTAGCAGGATGCTTTTGAGAGCCACCCATGTTGTGTATATCACTTGATCATTCCTTTTTGTTGCTGAGAATTATTCCATTGTGTAGACATCACCACAGTTTGTTTCTTCATTTCCTAATTGAAGGGTATTTGGATTGTTTCTTGGCTATTACAAATAAAGTTGCTGTTAAGTGTTAGCATAGAGGTTTGTGTGTGAACGTTAGGTTTTCATATTAATTGGATAAATACCGAGGTGTGGAATTGCTGGAGCAAATGGTAAGTGCATGCTTACCTTTATAAGAAAGTGCCAAACTGTTTTCTAATGGCCGTATCGTTTTTGCATTTCAACCAGCAATTAATGAGAGTTCCAGTTGTTTCACTTTTGCACATCTGCATCCTCACTGGCACTTGGTATTGTCTTTTTTTTTTTTTTCTATTTTAATATGTTGTAGTGGTATCTCATTGTAGTTTTCACTTGTACTTTTATAATAATGGCTAAAAATATTGGCTATCCTCTCATGTGCTGTAAGTGTGTACTCAAATCTTTTGCCCGTGTTTTTGGAGGGTTATTTACTGAGTTTATTGTGGTTTGCTACTGTTGAGTTTTGAGAGTTCTTTATGTGTTTTGGATACTAATTCTTTATCAGTATATAATTTGTAGTTATTTTCTCCTAATATATGGTTTGTATTTTTATTCCCTTAATGGTGTCATTTGAAGAGCAGTTTTTAGTTTTGATTATGTCCAATTTATCTTTTTTTCTTTTGATCATGCTAAGAAATCTTTGCCTAACCAAAGGTCTCAAAGATTTTCTTCTGTATTTTCTTCTAGTATTTTAACTAGGTTTTCAGTTAGATCTATCATCCATTTTTAGTTAACATATATGTTACAAAATAGGAATCAAGACTCATATGGATGAGTTATTCCAGCACCATTTGTTGAAAAGATTATTCCTTCTCCATTTAATTGCCTCTGCATTTTTGTCAAAAATTAATTAATCCCAACTACCCAAAGCCATCTATAGATTCACTGCAATCTCTATCAAAATTCCATGGCATTTTTCACAGAAATAGGAGAAAACTTATCCTAAATTCATATGGAACCACAAAAGACTCCAACTAGTCAAAGCAACCTTGAGAAGAAACAAAGCTGGAGGCATCACGCTTCCTGATTTCAAACTATGTTATGAAGCTATAATAATCAAGACAGTATGGTACTGGCACAAAAACAGATACGTAGATCAGTGGAATGGAATCAAGAGCCCAGAAATAAACCCATGCATATGCAGTCAACTAGTATTTGACAAGGGAGCAAAGAATATTCAATGGGGTAAGGATAGTCTCTTCAGTAAACAGTGTTGGGAAAACTGGATATTCACGTGCAAAAGAATGAAACTGGACCCCTGTTTTATTCCACTCATCAAAATTAACTCAAAATGTATAAGGACTTAAATGTAAGACCTGAAATTGTAAAACTCCTAGAAGAAAACATAGAGAAAAATCCCCTTGACATTGGTATTGGCAGTGATTTTTTGGATATGACACCAGAATCACAAGAACAAAAGCAAAATCAACAAATGGGACTATGTTAAACTAAAAAGCTTCTGCACAGCAAAAGAAACAATCAACAAAATGAAAAGATAACCTACAGAATGGAAGAAAACATTTGCAAATCGTGTATCTGATAAGGGTTTAATATTCAAAATAGGTAAGAAACTATACAACTCAATAGCAAAAAAACCACAAGTCCCATTTAAAAATAGGTAAAGAACCTGAAAATGAGTAGACGTTTTTCTAAAGAAGACAACAAGTTCATGAAAAGATGCTCAATATCACTGATTATCAGGGAAATGCAAATGAAATCCACAGTGAGTTATTACTTCACACCTATTAGAATGGCTAATATTAAAAAGACAAGAGATGGTAACTGCTGATGAGGATGTGGGAAAAAGGGAACTGCTGTGCACTGTTGGGAATTGGTACAGTCACTATGGGAAACAGTATGAAAATTCCTCAAAAAATTAAAAATAGAACTGCTATATGATCCAGCAATCCCACTTCTGGATATTTATCCAAAGGAAATGAAATAGCTATTATGTAGAAATGCTTGTGCCCTCGTGTTCATTGCAGAATTATTCACAATGGCCAAGACATGGAAATAACTAAGTATCTGTTGATGAATGAATGGATAAAGCAAATGTCTTAGATGTATATCATTCACATATATATGTATATATAAATATGGTATATACATATTATATATACACATAGTGGAATATTATTCAGCCATAAAAAAGGACATCCTGCCATTTGTGATAATGTGGATGAACCTTGAGGGCATTATGCTAAGTGAAATAATTCAGAGAAGGACAAATACTATATGACCTCACTTATATTTAGAACCTAAAAAAAGCCAAACTTGTAGAAACAGAGAGTAAAAAAGTGGTTACCAGGGACTGGGGGGTGGGGGAAATGAGATGTTGGTCAAAGGGTACAAATTTCCAGTTATAAGAGGAATAAGTTCTGGGGATCTAATGTACAGCATAGAGACTATAGTTAACAATACTATGTCTTATACTTGAAAGTTGCTGAGAGTGGATCTTAAATGTTCTTACCGTGACAAGATCAACAACAACAAAATGGAAATTATGTGAGGTGAAGGATATGTTAACTGACCTTATTTTGGTAAACATTTCATAATATATACATGTACCAAATCATCACATTGTACTTCTTAATTGTACACAGTTATAGGTCAATATCTCTATAAAGCTGGAAAAAAAATTTAGCTAACCCTACATTTGTGGGTCTATTTCTGTATTCTGCTGGTCCATTATCTATATAGCACTCCTTAATCCAATACCATAGTATCTTGGTACTATAGCTTTATAGTAATTCTTGAAATTGGATAGTGTGAGTCCTCTAACTTTGTTCTCTTTCAAAATTCTTTTGGCCATCTAGTTTTTTTGCCTTTCCATGTAAATTTTAGAATTACCTTGTCAATTTCTATGAAATATTCTGGGATTTTGATTGGAATTGTGTTGAATGTAGAGATCAATTTAGGGAGAATTAACATCTTAACTATATTAAGTCCTCTATTTCATAAACATGGTTTATCTCTCTATTTAGTTCTTTGTTTGTTTTAAGTTGTCAGTACACAGATCTTGCAGGTATTTTTTAGATTTATATTTAAGTATTTTCTTTTTTTGATGCTATTGTAAGGTTACTTTGTAAAATATCAGTTTTTAATTGTTCATTGCTAGTATCTGGAAATATGATGGATTTTTGTATATTTACATTGTAATGTGTATATTAGTCAGGGTTCTCCAGAGAAACAGAACCAGTAGGGGGTAGTGTGTGTGTGTGTGTGTATGTAAAGATTTATTGAAACCAGTTGACTCGTAACGATTTTGGAGGCTGGAAAGTTCCAAAATCTGCAGGGTGGACCAGCAGTCTGAAGCTGCAGAGAAGAGCTGATGCTGCGGCTCAAGTCTGAAGGCCGCGTCTGCTACAGAATTCTCTCTTGCCAGGGGAGGTCTGTCTTTGTTCTGCTTGGGCCTTCAGCTGATTGGATGAGGCCCACTCACATTAAATTGGGCAATCTGCTTTACCCAAAGTCCACCAATTTAACTGTAAATCTCATCCAGAAAAACCCTTACAGAAACATCCAGAATAATGTTTGACTGCATATCTCGGTGCTGGAGCCCAGCCAAGTTGACACATAAAATTAACCATCACACTGTAACTTTGCTAAACTAACTTTAAAACTGGAGTCCATTGCCCCACAGATTTTAGATGATTTTAATTTGTGTTCATTTTTCTACCTCATAGTTAGTATTTTAAATTGAACTACCTTCAAGCTACTCTTTGAAGGAAATTCACTTTGATAGGAAATGTGTGGCAAAACTTGATTTTGTTCAGTTTCTTACCCATACCTGAGGCACTGAAGATGTCCTGGGCCAAGTTTGCTGTGATTTTTCAACATCATATTGGACAGTATGATTTCTTGTCCAATTTTTGTCTGAGAGTGAACAATGCTTACAATAAAGGAAGATGAAACAGTCCAAAAGAAATTAACTTGGACTTGAACAAGTTTGTTCATGATTCTAAAATTTCAAATATTTTTCATATTAACATAAAACATTTAATTCATGTTAGTAGATAAATGGAGCTGTATGGTGCTAAATTGAGCCAGGTGTGGGTTTTTTTTCTTTCCCTTTTATTAAGATAATTGACATTCAGCACTGTATAAGTTTAAGGTATATAGCATAATGACTTGTCTTACATATGTTATGAAATGATCACCACAATAAGTTTAGTTAACATCCATCATATGGATATCAAAAAAAGAAAAATGTTTTTTTTCCTTGTGACAACTTTGAAGAGCCATGTGTAGTTTAAGAAATGTCTGTTTTGTGGCATAGTTGTTAGACATCCAGAGTGCCTGGTCAAAAGGTAATAAATACTGCTCCTCTCCTCCTGCATATAGGGTGTTTTTTTTTTTGTCTTTGTTTATATTATTTTGAAGATTCTATTTACTATGAGTTCAAGTCAGTTCTGAGTGTTCATAATAGCTGTATCTGATAATACCCGTTTCCGCAAATCTCTTGAAGTCTTAATACACGAGTAGTTTTTGCTACCTCATTTTGACTAGGATAGAATTTTTAAAATGCTAATTGTTGACAATAGGTTTATAGCTTATTAAATTAATATTACTGAAGTAAAATGTGCATGTAGAGAAAAGCACAGATTTTAAGTTTACAGTTCTATGAGTTTTGATAAGCATATAAACCTCTGTAAAGACTACCTCAGTCAAAATACCAAATATTTCCATCACATTGGAAACTTAATCAGTCCCTCACCTCTGGCCCAGGCTGGGATTATACAGAAGCTGTGCTTTTTGTGTCTTATCTGTTTCACTCAGTATTTGTTTTTGGAATTCATTCATGTTGTTCCATATGTTAGTAGTTTGTTCATTTTTATTACTGTGTAGTATTCCATTTTCTGACTATACAACCTGTAATAACAAACAGTTTGTTTATTTAGTATCTATTGATGGAAATTGGGGTTATTTTTAGTATGTGGCTGTTAAGAATAAGTTGATAGGAACATTCTTTTACAAGTCTTTGTGGTTTTGCATGTTTTTACTCATTTTGGGAAAATACCCAGGAATGGACTTGTTGATTCATGGGGTAGGTATTTCGTTCATTTATAAGAAGTTAGCAAATGGTTTTCTGAAGTGGTCGTACCATTTTATTCTTTCATCAGCAATATACGAGGCTTTCAGTTTTTCCACATTTTTGCCAAAACTTGTATCTCTTTAATTATAGCTTTTCTTGTGGCTATTTAAAAATGTCTTACTGCCACTGCATTTCCCTGATGATTAATGATAGTGAACATCTTTTTATGTGTTTATGACCACTTGTATTATCTTCTTTTGTAATGTATTCAAATCTTTGGCAGATTTTTAAATTGGGCTATCTTTGTGTTATTATTTGGTAGTTTTTCTTTCCTATATTCTGGATACAAATCATATGTCTAACATGTATTGTGTGTGTTTTTTCACGGTTTGTGACTTGCCTCATCATTTTTATCATTTTCTAAATTGTGTCTTCTGAAGAGCAGAGGTGTACCATTTTTATGAAGTCCGGATTCTCATGTTTTCTTTTATGGCCAGTGCTTTTATTGTTCTGTCTTGAAATCTTTGCTTGTACCAAGGTCATGAATATATTCTCCTGTGTTTTCATCTAGACTCTTTATAGTTTCAGTTTTTAGACTTTTTAATTATGAACAATCTCGTTAATTTTTGCTTATTGTGTGAGACAGGTTGTGCTTCTCTCTCCTCCCTACGCCTCATCCCCCTTACAGATATGCACTTGTTCCAACACCATTTATTGAAACGACTGTCTATTCCCTATTGAATTATTTTTGGTACTGTTGTTGAAATAGAATTGTCTGGACTGTGTGCTGTTCCATTATCTTTTGCTTTATTCTCTTAGGCCAGTTATGTCAATACTACCCTGTCTTGATTGCTTAGTTTATAATTCCTAATTCTTCCAATTTTGTTCTTTTCCAAAATTGTTTTAGCTCTGCTCAGTCCTTTGCATTTCCATATGAATTTTTGAATTAGCTATACCAATTTCTGCCAAAAAACAAAACAAAACCAAAACAAAAAACCTTGCTGTGGCTTTGGGATTTCAATCTTAAAAAATCTGTTTGGGAAAGATGGTCATGTTAACAATATTGAATCTTCCAGTCTGTGAACATGGTGTATATCTCCATTTATTTAGATCTTTTGTTTCTCTCAGCAATATTTTATATTTTTCAGTATAGAGGTCTTACATATATTTTGTTGAATTTATCCCTAAGTAGTTCATATTTTTCATGCTGTAAATGGTATTTGTACATTTTATTCTTCAATTTTTGGTTGCCTGTTTAGAGAAATACAATAGACTTTTGTATCTTAGCCTTCTGTTTTGTGACCTTACTAAACGTAAATAGTCAGGTTATCTGTGAATAGAGATGGTTTATACTTTTTCTTTCCAATCTTTGGGATTTTCTCTTTTTTCTTTCTTTTTTTTTAATCTCTTGAATTAGCTGGGGCCTCCAATAAAATGGTGAACAAAAGTGGTAAGAGTAAACGTCATTGCCTTTTTTCCAGTCTTAGGGGGAATGAGTTCAGTATCTCTCTATTAAGTAAGATATTAACTGTGGGGTTTCTGAGGATGTCGTTTGTCAGATTGAGACAGTTTTGTTTCTAAATTGCTGGGAATATTTATCGTGAATGGATGTTGAATTTTGTTATGCTTTTTCTATATCTGTTGAAATGGTTGTGTGGTTTTCCTCCCTTATTCTGTTATTGCCACAACATATATATGGTTTTTTGAATCTTAAAACAGCCTAGCATTTGTGGAATAAACTCCACTTGGTCAAAGATATTGTACTTTCTGCTCCATTTTACTTGCTAACATTTTGTTAAGGATTTTTGAGTGTATGATCATGAGGAGTATTCGTCTGAAATTTTCTTTTTTGGTAGTAACTTTTGTCAGGTTTTGGCATCAGGATTGTGTTCCTCTCGTAAGAGGTGTTGGCCAGCATTTCTTCTTCCTCTATTTTCTGAAAGAGTTTGTGTAAAATTGATCTTATTTCTTCCTCACTAGTGAAGCTATCTGGGCTTGTAGTTTGTGTGTATGTGTGGAGGTGTGTATTACAAATTTAATTTCTTTGATAGCTACAGGATTATTTCAATTTCCTATTCTTGTCACAATTCTGGCAAGTTTTGTTTTTCAGGGAAATTGTACGTTTCATCTAAGTTGCGTATTCATTGCAATAAACTTATTTAATATATTATCTTTTTAACCTTTTAATGACTATGACATAGTGATATGTCCCTGCTTTCATTCCTGATTCAGTGAATTTGGGTTTTCTTTCTTTTTCTTTTTTAGCTCATTGTTTATCAATTATATTAATGTTTTAAGAACAACTTTTGGCCATATTGAACTTTCTGTATCAGTGGTTTTTACTTGTTATTACTTATTTTTTTTTCTACTTTAGATTTTGTTTATTCTTTTTTCTACCTTTTTAAGGTAGAAGCTTAGATCATTGATTTTATCTTTTTTTTAATATAAGTTTATAAAACTATAACTTTTCCTGTAATTCTTGCTTTGGGTATATCCCATTAATTTTGATATGTTATATTTTCATTCTCATTCAACTTAAAATACTTTTTAATTTCTCTTGTGCTTTATTCTTTAACAAATGAGTTATTTTAAAGTGTGTTGCATAATTTACAAATATTTAGGAATCATCTATACATTTAATTTAAAATTCTGTTAAGGTCAGTAATATTTACTGTCTCATTTCAGCTCTTTGAAATTTCTTGAGACTTATTCTATGGACAGTAATCAGTTTTTAATCTTAGGGTCTTGATTAACCTAATCAGAGTTTTGGCTGTTGATTTGGGATTTAGTGAAGCTATAGGGACATGCATCCTCAAATCAGTGTTTTGCTATAGTGGAACTCAGTATATATAATGTCGTACTTCACAGCTCTGTTATCTGACTCATTTTTGTCCTTGACACTAAGGAGTTAGGAGATTTTTATGGCAAAATTATGAGATCCCATGAAGATCTTTTTTCCATATTGACTTCAGTGTTTGCTTGCACAATGGGCTTTTTTTTAAAGAAATTAGTTATTTTTTGTTCCTCTTGATGCCTTTTAATCGATCATAATTCTTTATCATACTCTTCAGCATTTTCAGTGGTAACAAAAAGCCTAATTTCATCATACATGTTGTACTGGGTAAGCACTTAGGTCAGAGAGACCTGAGTTTAAGCCCAGTTCTTTCCTTACTACTTGTGTGACTTTGGTCAAGGTACTTAACCTCTCTAAGCCTTAATTTTAATTTTCATGTATGAAAATGATAATAGTACTTTGCTAGAATTAAGTAAAATGTGTAATTTTTGACAAAATAAAAATTTTAATTTAAGATATATCTACTCCATGCTGATTAGTAAAAATACCAGTGTTTCAGAGTTTTAGATCTTTAATACTATCCATTTGGATGCTAAGGGGAAAAGAAAGGAAGAAGGTTGCTGTTAAAACTGGTTGCCTCTAGGGCCAGCCCAGGTGGCCTTAGTGGTTAAGTTTGGTGCACTCTGCTTTGGCAGTGGCCTGGAAAAGGGTGTGGACCTACACCACTTGTCTGTTAGTGGCCATGCTGTGGTGGGAACTCACACAAAAAAACTGATTGCCTCTAGTAAGTAGGAGTGGAAGTGGGAAGAAATAGAGCAGAGCACTTTTACTTTTTCATCAGGAGTAAAAGTATAGGAAGATGAACAGGTGCTTTTATATTCATTATTAGCCACGTGTCACTTTTTATTTTCTTACAAAAAAGTACAGATCTTTTAAAAAGCAACGCAACTGGGTTTTAGGTTTTAAATTTTAGGTATCCCAGTTTGTAGAAGATTTTAAAATAATGCTGAAATGGCAGAATTTGCCTACTTATATTCATCATTCCCAAGGTGAATTTCTCCTTCCCGTTATCTTTCTCCATGTTAAATGCATCTTAAGGTATAGTTTTCTTTTCTTGTTACTAATAGGAACACTTGAAATTTCATGAAAATCAAAACTCTAAAGCACACAACAAATGAATTCTTTGCTTTTATAGGTCCTTTTGGTGATGTTTCTCATTCTAAAGTTTATATTCTCAACTATTGACACATAAGTGGTTGACTGATAGCAGTTAACTTTTCATTGTGACTTAATTTTCTCGTCTATAAAATCAGGGTAGATACTACTACTTGTCTTAATTCATTGTTCATATTGGGATTAAATGAAATAGTTTTTATCAATTTTGAAAACGTGTTAAATATAGGCTGTGATAATTATAATATTCCAGGGATTTTCCTTGTGATTAACTCTAATGTGATTTAATGTCTTCAGAACTTACTCTACGATATTTATTTGATGTAAAAAATTGTCATTATAGAAATCCATTAGGATTTTTAGTGTTGAAACATATTTCTGGGAAAATTTTAAATCATTTCACCTCATAATATAAAATGAATACTAAATCTTCAGACTACATTTTTTTTTCCTTCACAATTTCCAAGATGATAAAAATTATTAATTGGTAAAATGAGTAACTAAGGAAGTTTTAGGTGGATGGGTTTAAAGTGTAGACTATTTTGAGAGCCTTGATAGAATTAACTACAAAACCTATTACAGGTATTTCCAGAATGAGGTTTATATATTTAGTACTTTCTCAAACTATAGAATTGTTTGTTGCATTTGTCTTCATTATACTGGGAGAACAGTAGAAATAAATATTCAGATGTTAAGTGCCATTTCATTGTGTAGTCTTAAGTATGAAATATTTCATCAGTATCTAGAAAAATGTATATAACAATATAACTTCAGGATTATTAAAACTAAGTTTTGATTATGACCTAGAGGCCAAAAATAAATCAGAATTTTAGAAGGCTCTTAAAGACTCTAGCCAAGTATTAGATTGACTCAAAATCATACCACTGATTTATTTTTTAAGTTAGGATACGTGCTTCATGATAGCTCATTTAATGTCTTAGTTTACTCTGCCATTTAGGCAGGATTTATTAGAACACAAACCATATCTCTTTACAATGCCAGTATATGCTGTTCTTGATGTTTCTCGTGATACTTTTTTTTCTTAGTATTCAGATTACCAGCAAATTACTATACTAATTTAAGTAACTGAAATCATGTCAACTGTGATTTTAAAAGTTACATTAAGATTAAAATTATTACTTGGAAAATCATTAGGAAATGATCTTGATATCTATGACTATGAGGAGGAGGCTGTTGCCTCTTTAAGCTTTAGAAGAGAAATTGGGGATTTAAATAGGATTATTTTATATTTGATATGGGGAGAATTCTCTGAATGTTGAGAACTGTTGATGAATGAAGTGGGTTGTGAAGAATTCTTTCTGGGTGTTTCTTCCTAAAAATATGCTCACCCACTTGCCTCTTAATTTAACTGCTGTGCTCACTGGAGGCATGTGCTTTGTGAACTCTTTTGTGCAATTAAAAGGATTCTTTGACATTTAAAATCCTAACTTTAGTACTTTTGTTGTTGTTTTCCTTTCCTTTAGGAGGAGCATATTATTTAATATCTAGAAGCCTAGGCCCAGAATTTGGTGGTGCAATTGGCCTGATCTTCGCTTTTGCCAATGCTGTCGCAGTTGCTATGTATGTGGTTGGATTTGCAGAAACTGTGGTGGAGTTGCTTAAGGTAATTAACCTTTCTTCTAGTCATTTGTTTCCCAAATCTTTAATGAGGGCTTATGTGCCACTCTCCATATGAGATGCTAAGAAAGCAATGATTAACATGAACCTTGTCTTTCAAGAAGTTTAGCATGGGAGATAGACAAAGGAAAAAATTATCATAGAATGTCAGAAGTGGGTAACTGTAGGAGGCCTTGGCAACATGTCAGGAGATCACTTAATTTACTCTCCAGGAATGGGGTGGCAGAGGAGTGTCAAAGAAGAGTTATCCAGGGAAGGGAGGCTAGACGTTAGCAGGCAGATAGGAGAGGTTGGGTGCAGTATGAGAGAAATAGGGAAGAAAAGGAAATAAAGACCTGGACTGGGTAGAGTATGGTGTGTTACAAAAACTGGAAATATTTCCATATGGCTGAAGCACATAGTGGCAAGAAATTTAAGATGAGAAAGAAAAAAAAAGGATCAAATCAAGAAGGGTCTTGTTTGCTCTTAAATTTGGATCTTGATTGGAATTGGGGGCCATGATCAGATTTGGAGCCTAAAGAAATATCTGACCACAGTTTAGAGAATGGATCTGAGGGATCACAACTGGAGATAGAGACCATTTAAAAGGTGGTTCTATCTATCCTAGGAGAGAAGATGGTGGCTTATTATATTGAAACAGTGACCATTGGGCTGGAGAAACGTGGGTGAATTTGAGAGATTTTTTTTTTTCTTTCTGCTTTTTTTCCCCAGATCCCCCCAGTACATAGTTGTATATTCTAGTTGTGGGTCCTTCTAGTTGTGGCATGTGGGATGCCACCTCAGTGTGGCCTGACGAGTGGTGCCGTGTCCGTGCCCAGGATCCAAACTGGCAAAACCCTGGGCCACTGAAGTGGAGCACGTGAACCTAACCACTCGACCATGGGGCCGGCTCTGAGAGACTTTTTTTTAAATGTTGATTTTTTAAAAAGTTGAATAAGCAGACTTGATGATTAATGGGATGTGGAAAGTTAGAGAAAGAAAAAGGATTTAGATGGAAGGTAAATGCTATCCACTGTGAGATAGAAAACACAGGACAGTTTAGTTTTGGATGTCTAATTTGAGGAACCAGAGGTATATCTAAGTAGAGCTGGCCAGGAGGTGGTTGATGATACTGCTCTGGAGTTCAAAGGAGAACTTTTTTGAAGGGAGACTTTAGTATGTGTGTAGTAAAAGCAGTAGACGTGAAATAGGATTCAGTATTATTAAATGAGAGGAACCTTGAGTGACACCCATAGTCGTTCATATTAGGCTGTAACTGTTTTTCTACAATGGTCTGTGGTACATTAGGAAGTGTAAAATCTGAAAAGGACTGGCACTTACATTGGCATTGACCTTACCTGTGTAGGCCAAAGAGATGGAGAAAAGGAAGTAAGCAAGCAATGTAATCAAGAGCTCATGTTCTTTTATGTTTTTAGTGTCATTGATACTAAGCCACAAATATTTGTGCCCATGGAACGGAATAGTGTGTGTTTTTAGACAACTTCATGAAAGTGTCTTCATCTCTTTTCCTTAGTAACATAAATGACTATTAAAAGCATGAATCATTAATCACAATGAATACAAAATATATTTCTACTTTGGAACTTTAAAGAATCCTAACTATTAGTACTACTTAGTCATAGTGTGATTTTTTTATTTGCTTGTTAGCAGTTCTCTTGTTGATTTATTGTCTGCGTTAAATATAGTATTAATAATTTGATTTTTTTTAAAAGATTTTATTTTTCCTTTTTCTCCCCAAAACCCCCTGGTACATAGTTGTGTATTTTTAGTTGTGAGTCCTTCTAGTTGTGGCATGTGGGATGCCGCCTCAGCATGGCCTGATGAGTGGTGCCATGTCCGCGGCGTCCTGGATTCAAACTGGCAAAACCCTGGACCACCGAAGCAGAGTGCACGAACTTAACCACTTGGCCACAGGGCTGGCCCTGAGATCATATTTTTGATGCCATGAGATGCTTGGATGACACCTCAGTAGTAAATAGTAATTTATTCCTTTTCCTTACATCTTCCCATTCATTCATTAAAAAGGCATTCATTCGACTTCTACATGTAAGGCACTGTGATATCTCTAAAATGTTTCAAAAAGAATTAAAGAATTTATGTAAAATAACTAATATTGCTCATTATATTCATAATTCTCCTTTTCTAGGAACACTCCATACTTATGATAGATGAAATCAATGATATCCGAATTATTGGAGCCATTACAGTTGTGATCCTTTTAGGTATCTCAGTAGCTGGAATGGAGTGGGAAGCAAAAGTGAGTAATGATATCATTGTAACACCTGTAAATATTTACTATTAGAAACTTTTAGAGCTTATGTTTTGGGAGTGCTCTAAAATGTTTTAATACTTTTAGATTTTGAAGGTTCTTAAGTGGCCATTTTCAGGGAAGTTTATGTATAATGTTATTTTCTATTTGATAAGGGGGGAATATTTGGAGATTAAGTCAGTCTAGGAGCCAGTGAAACACAGTACTTTATACATTTTAACTTCCCACATCCCCTCCCATCCCCTAGTCTTGATTTGCATTATGTAGAAATGTCAATATATTAGATAGCACAAATTAGACTCTTGGTTTGTAATTTATTTAAAAGTTCAATTTAAAAATAAGCACAATGGCAATAAACTTCAAGTTAGTGTCCATATGCAGTTAGAGAAGCTAGTCTTGCTCCTTGCTTTGAAATCTCAGAAATAATGCCTACCAAAGCCAGTAACACTGTTTCTGGGGAAAATTGCCAAAGTCACATGTTAACATGTAGGCAGAGTACCCAAAAATGTTTCTGTGTCTTTGAGAGAATATGCTGTGGCACGGCTCTGGTGTCCTAAGTAATTGATATCTACAAAGATGCTGCTGAAGAACTCAAAGCCTCTTCCAGGTGTTTTAATGTTTACTTTTATAAGATGGTATAAAAATCACATATTTGTGCTATATATCAACTATGATAATATTTACCAGGTCAAAAATTAGGTAAGTCTGAAAGAATAATTTTTCCCAAAGTTGTTATTTAAGTCATTAGTATAAAATTAAATCACTTACTTATGCATTTAACAAATTCACTTTACTGAAAAGAATAGAGTTTCCTATTACCTGGGACATGATTAGTATATAACTCATTTGTATTCCTGTAGAAGACAGAGTTTTTCCTGAGTGTCTTGTCAGTTTTATTGGGAGGTTAAGAATGGAGGAGAGATGATGCTTCTCATGACTTGTTCCTTTCTTCTAGTCCTATTACTCTTTGAATTCCCGTCCTGGGTGTTGTCGTCTTTCTGTACTTTTTCTTATTCTTTTCCTGTAACACTCACACATTAAACATTGTGTTTGGATTTGGTGTAAAACTTGTTTGTAATAAATACGTTCTCCGTGTCAAGGTTGTACTGGTACAGTGGAGGGGACAGGAAAGAATGATACAGGTTTGATAATTTGTGGTTCTCTATGATTTGTGGGAGGGCGTGCACATCTTTAATTAGTTTCAGAAATATATGGCATGATCCTACTTTTGCCATCCATTTTTCCCCAATGTGTTGAACATTCTAGGAGAGTTCTTTAAAGATTTTTTGTTCATTTAATAAAAATTTATTAGCACCTACTTTGTGGCACTGCTTGAAGCACTGGGGAAATAAGACAGAAATCCTTTTCCTCATGGAAATTATGTGCTAGTGGAACTGAGTTAATGTATTGACATGAGATATTTGATTTGATTTTTAATGTTTAAAATTCCAGGCTCAGATTGTTCTTTTGGTGATTCTACTACTTGCAATTGCTGATTTCGTCATAGGAACATTTATCCCATTGGAGAACAAGAAGCCTAAAGGTTTCTTTGGTTATAAATGTGAGTAAAAAAGATATTTTTTTTTAAAGTTGCTTATTATAACATTCTAGTATTAAATAAATTTAGTACATTTTAAATATTTTGTAATGTAATCGGTTGGTATAGTGACTAACACTGGTTGAGAATTCAATTTAGTTTTGTTCTGTTTGTGTATGTTGTATAACTGGAGTGAAAAAAATCACTTTTATTTGTCTTTCATTTTTCGTAATTAGCAACAAAAATGATAATGTAGAAAAATCTGTACTACTGAGGAAAAGTGCTTTTATTCTCTACTAATTTTGGAAATTTGTAACTGAAATTATAATTTTTGTTCTAACATGGCTTTTTGCTCTTCAGTTGTATTTAACCACAACAGTCTGTGAGTCCCTAAGACTGAAAGCAAATAGAAATACTAGTTTCTTGGTGTAATTGCAGCTTAAGTTTTTCTACAGTTTACATTATTAATTGTGTGAGAATTTTCCACAGTTTTCATTTTCTGTAACCTTTTTCATCTGCGTCTAATTTTCACTACAGGTGAAATTTACTTGTCATTTATTACTTCCTGAAGTGTCTATCTGTATCTCTTCCCACCCCCTCCCCCACTTAATTGAGCAGCGGCTCTGAACCCATCTCTGCAAGGTAAAATGGAAGTGGGAAGGAGTAGCTGGTAGCATCAGAGAGGCTTACCACTTAGGGTAATAGGTCTGTCTGTCTTCAGTTGTCAAAAGCTCTTTGTTTTGAAGCCCTAGAAGAAAAGGCCTGGCTTCAGTTCTCCTGAGATGTTTAGCCCAGAGCTATTCATACAGATCTGAAAAGTGCAGAATGTAATCAATGCACTTCTTCCTTCAAAAGGTTTTACTGGGAGAAAAAAATCAGCTGAACTAAACTTTGGAGCCTAGAGACCTAGTTGATTTACATCCTGGTGTAAGCTCCTTAATCTTGTTGCTGACTGGTACCAACACACAGTCCTTTGGATCATATGCGAGTAGCACTGGTTTGACCTGTGTCCAACACTGACTTAGTTGGCTGGGCAACGTTCTGGTATGAACTGTTTCAAGGTTCTTTCTTACCTTTACCAAGGACACCCGCCTATTACTTGTGTCTGCTGGTCCTGGGTTGACAGTGTGATGTCTGTTCTGATTACTAGTGCTTATGCCTACTTCTAAACTGGGCTTTAAATTCCTGATTTCCTGAATGGGGGAAGAGGTGTCTACTGGGCATGCTACAAGTGACAGTTAGTAGCATCAGTTAGGTAAATAACTTTCTGTATTTTGTGTTCTCATATAAGTTATATTTGTGACATTTCTTCTAATTATGAATGGTTTTTTCACTTCAATAGTTATTACATTATACATTTTTTAAACACTTGTTTTTGACACTTATTTTTGAAAGAAGTGTTAAAATTATACTGGGTGATTACTTCTAAAAATATTCCTAATAATTATATATTTTCTGTTTATGACTTTAATTTAAAAATATCTGCTAGGCCACATTTTTCATTTCCTTTTTTTCAGATCCTTGACTACTTGTTCAAGTATTACATAGACATATTGTATAGTAACAATTTATATTGTATTCAAATAGCACGTCTGGGCTTATCTCAATCTGAGATAAATAAACTTAAATAAATTTTGGAATATGACTTCTCTTTTTGGATGGTTGATACTGCTTGACTCATTCATTCATTATATTGACTTCATTCATTATACTAAGGTAGTGTCAGCAGTAAACAGGTTATGTTGATAATCTTGTCAGTTCAAATGACTACCTAATAGGGGTATTCATTTTCTCCTCCTCTTTTTCCTTTCTGATATGAGAAGTATCTCTCTTTGGTCAAAGACCAGTGCCTCTTCTGTGTTCTGGATCCCACTTCTTTCACTTTCTCAAAGGTATTTGTCCTTTGGTAATCTATTTGCTTCCCTGCATCAAAACTCTCACCTCCATGTAAACTTATAAACTTGCTCTAGTAATTCCCATCTTGAAAATGCTCTCTTATTCTCCTCCAGTTACCACCTCATTTTCCAGTTCCCTTTCATAAACAGATTTCTCAAATCCTTACCTCCCTCTTATTCCTTGTTATTTCGAAATAATTTCGAACTTACGGAGAACTTGAAAAATTAATACAGCATATTCTTTACACCCTTTACCTGGATTCACCAGTAATGAATACTTTTCGTATTCTATTTTTTGCCACATTTGTTTTATCAATCTTTATATATCCAATTATTATTAAAATGATTGTTAAACCTTTTGAGAGAAGTTGCAGAAATCATGACTTCTTAATTCTAAATACTTAAGCATGTATCTACTAAGGAAAAGGACAATTCAGGAAGTTTAACTTTGGTGCAATGCTAGTATCTAACATGTGGTTCACAAATTAATTTTTTTAATTGTTCCTATAAAGATATTTATAATGACTTTTTTGTCTTTCATGACATTGACATTCTTCAAAGGCCCTCCTCTTGGGTTTGTCTGATTTATTTCCATAGATTCAGGTTACTCATTTTGCTAGGAATGCTGTATGAACAATGTGTCTTCCTCAGTGCCTTGCATCAGGAGACTCACGTGTTGTCAGTTTTTCCCATCACTGATGGTTTTAACTTTGATAACTTGGTCAAAGTGGTAGCTGAGAGGTTTCTCTGTTGTGAGGTTGCGATTTTCTCCTCTGTAATTAATAAGTAATCTGGAGGGATGCTTTGAGATGGTGCGTAGGCTATTCCCCATCATACTTTCACCAGATGGTTTTCAGTCATTCATTCTTAATCTCCCTCACCTGGATTCTGTCTGTCAAGGTCACAGTCACATGGTGCTAGATTCAGCATGCACTTTTCAGTCCTCTGCCCTCAGCAACACTATACTTAGTTGTTCCATTCTCCTTAAAATGCTTTTCTTGTTTGATTGGATGTCAGACACCATGCTCTGGTGAGTTCTGTTCTACCCAACTCACTGGTCACTATGTCTATTACTCCTGATACCCCTTGTCTTCTTCTATCCTCTAAATGTCAGAGTTGCTCAGAGTATGGTCCTGGGCCTTCTAACTATATTCTTGCCTTTGGTCCATTATCCACACAGCATCCACATAAGCATTAATTACATCATGTCATTTGCATGTTTCTAAACCTACCTTGGCTTTCTATTATATTTAGGATAAAATCTTGCATAATCTATAAAATTTTGCATAATCTCATCCTTGCTGATCTCTCCAATTTCATTTCATTTTCCCGCTTACTAGAGAGCTTTATATTCTTTTAGTTCCTCAAAAGAGCTAAACCTTTTTCCTACCTCAGGGCCTTTACACATATTCTTTTTCAGATGTACTGTTTTCCCTGATCATCACACGGCTGATTCTTGCTCAGTAAAATCTCAACTTAAGTATTATCTCCTTAATTACATCTCTTTAGCTTTCTCTAACCACATTGGATTATATTCTCTCTAGATTCTTTCATTCTTTATCACATACCTTGTTTCCATCAGTACATTTATTGCTATTTGTAATGACCTCTTTTATTTACTTGGTTTGTAGCTCCCCGTTGAGTCTCTTAAGTTCCATGAAGGTAAGAACCATGTCTATCTAGTTGCTATTGTATCTCTAAGCATCTTGAGATACTAGATGGCTCCAGTATAGGACCTGGCACATTGTAGATACTCAAATATTGAATGGATGGACGGACGGATGGATGGATGGATGGATGGGTGGATAAATGACAGTTAATTGGTTGGTTCAGTGTCAGAGCCTATCAAAATGGATGGAAACAGTAGGACTAATTGAAGCTTTTGTTATTGTTTAAATGGAAAGGACCTTTACCTAGTTTGCCTTAGCTACAGTTATCTGGAAGCTTGATGAATAGCCTCAAAACAGTCACCACTAGGAAACAGAGAAAGCTGTACAGACATACAGTTGGATGTGAGGAAATAAAATGGTTTCAGATCAGTATGATGTTCCTTTTGCCTTCCTACCTCCTTTCTTGTTTCTTTGACCTATGATTGAGGGGTTTATCCTTGCTTTAATTTACCTTTGGACTGGTGATAACAATCAAGTTAGAGGTGTGTGAAACATAATTAGTAAGGTATACAAGATAGTTAGGGCATGACCCAGGTCAAATCATCATTTTGGTTTGAAGCTGTTCCCTCATGTAAGAAAAGAGGAACACCAATACTTGCATTAGGACATACTCAAGGATTTACCAGTTACTTGAACTGAAGAAAAGCCAGGAATCAGACATACCACTTACTCTTGATCTAAAATTATTATGATCTAATTTGCTATCAATTAATTGTCAAAAATATTTTATTCCTACAGCTGAAATATTTAATGAGAACTTTGGACCAGATTTTCGAGAGGAAGAGACTTTCTTTTCTGTATTTGCCATCTTCTTTCCTGCTGCAACTGGTATTCTGGCGGGAGCAAATATCTCAGGTGATCTTGCAGTAAGTATTATAAAGTACTGTATCAATTGTATATAAAACATGTTATACATATAGTTATTTTTTAAAATAGGCTTAAAAAAGTCTTCTTGTCTTCTAGGATCCTCAGTCAGCCATACCCAAAGGAACACTTTTAGCCATTTTAATTACTACGATGGTTTACATAGGAATTGCCGTATCTGTAGGTAAATGCCTTACATTTCTTTATATGTTTCAGAAATTTCATGATGTACATACTATAAATACTTACTTTGGTGACATGATATTTCTAACTTTTAAATTCAGAAATATTTCAAGAAAAAGATACAGAGTTGCATATTTTAATTCAAAAATAGATTTGAGTAAACTAGTATTGATTTTAGACATTGTCTAAGCCACCAAATGCTCTATTATTTTTTCTCCAGGATTTTTATTAATTATAGTAAATTAGAAAATTATGTCAAATCTTATCTGCAAACTCTTAAATTTTACTGAGATGTCTTTATAGAAAATGTAATTCATATGTAGAAGTAAATGCATTTCACTCTCTTATTTTTACAAATTTTTGAATGTTTTCATTTATGGTGATAATTTCATATTTTCATGTAATCTTACTATATGAAGATTGTTTCAAGGCCATTAAGCAATGCGTGGCATTTTTTCTCAAAAACTGATTTCAATGAATAGGGCATACTACATTGAATTAAAAGTCTTACTAAATTGAATGAAAATGGTTTTAAACTGTTTTATTACATTCATGGAATCATAGCATTTTAGAACCTGAAAGGACTTAAGTGGTCAACCAGTCTCTAAATCTGTTTTATAGATGAGGGAGTCAAAGCTTAGAGATTTCGCTACCAAGGATGACTGGCGCTTGCTCTAAAGAATTGTTTTCATGTCCCACAACTAGAAGGACGTGCAACTAAGATATACAACTGTATCTGGGGGGGTTTGGGGAGATAAAGCAGGAAAAAAAAAAAAAAGAATTGTTTTCATGGCAGAGAGAAGCTTTTTTTTTTAAATAAAGTCTTTAAAGGCTATTTATAAATAGTAGGTTCTTTAACTGAAACATTCTAGTTTAGAAAAAAATTTAACTGTTGATTTACATATAATTTGCATACACTGTAGATCAGTTGTCTTGGGTTTATCATACTTTCATGAAACTATATACTTTACCCAGAAAACATGCGTTCTTGGAGTGTAAGCATTGTTTTTAACATCTAAACTCTAAAAGTCATTTCACAGTTAAATGTCTTAAGCATACTACAAGAGTAAATCTTAGTTTAATCCCAATCTAAAGAATCACAAACTCCAAATTCATAGACTACAGAGTATAAGGTTTTCATAGTATTTCAGTAAGAAAATTTCATTTTTGACGTATAGGAGGTAATGACAGAACTGTTTTTACTAATTCTCCTGCTAATTTGCGTAAATGTAATTTTGAAATTTCACTCAACAAGAGTTAGAAATGCTAATAGTTAATATTATCAAGGTGGGCTAAATTAACATTTTACAAATGATTTTGATTTCATTTATCGTTATAATCCGTACATAAATCCCTGAAACTCATTTTGAAAAAACAAATGAATTATATATATAAGCATAGCTCAATATTTTTGTTTCCCCAAAAGTTCTTAGCATGCTTGTATTCCTTGTACATAGGCTAAATAAGGAAAATTTCATTTTAATTTAACAAATGATGAAACTGATTATGTTTCAAATTGGAAAACAATTGATTACTGAAGATAAACATTTTCTTTTTTTCTGACCTCTGACAACTGCTGACCCTTATACTCATTTCATTCTGTCTACGCTAGCCCTTAGAGCAATGGGAGTAGCGTGTTCTTCCTGATATTCAGTATCTGGGCCAAGAAAGATCACCTCTGCGCCAGCAGTTGTGTAACTAGTTTAAAGCAATGGAACCCTCTTTGCCCGTAACAATTCTGATGTAGAACATCGGAATACAAAACACACACAAGCGTGCCTGCTCTAGGGCTGGACAGGGCTCTGCTATCCCCTCCCCCGCCAATGGTTTCAGAAGTACCTGAAAGGAAACATGGTTTTGCAAATATAGCTCTGAAAGTTAGATGAAGAAGTTTAAAAATGAAGAACTTTAGCTAGTCTGTTTAGTCATTAAAATATTTTCCCTCTCAAATGTTTATTTTCTGTTTATTGTTCAGTTTTTGCTGTAATGCCTATAATTTTTACGTCATTTATGATGAGACAGTAGCATTAAAGTGCTTCAAAAGTAAAAATCTGTGAAATCCAGGAAACGGTAATTACTGTTAGTTATGCATCATATATTATTCCAAATAATGAAGTTCTTTTTCCAAGAAAACTTTTTAAATGTTTTATTATGGAAGTTTTCAACTTTGCACAAAAGTGGAGAGCATGTTCTAATGAGCTCAATATAACCATCACCCAGCTTCAAAAAAGTTATCAAGAATTATCACTACATGGTTAATCTTATTTCGTCTATACCCATTCACCTTGCCCAATGTGTTATTTTTAAGCAAATCTCAATATTGTGTATTTTCTTATCAAGGTAGACTTAATTTGAGACAAAGTTTTAAATAGAATTATAATTTATTAATATTCAAATTGTTCGCCTTCACAGAAGATTGATATTACCTGAAGTCTGATCTTTGGTATGTTTCAAATATAAAATACATGAGTGTAGGAAAACATTTCTGCCATTTGGAACTGTTTCAACACAGTGTTTTTATATTTGCTAAGGCCATCTTATCCAAATAGGCCAGGAAATAGTTTTTCTAAAATACCATTTCCACGACTATATTTACAAGGCTTTTAAGTATTTATGTGTAAACACTACTCTTCATAAGGTTCATTTTCACTACTTAAATATTAGGAACCATGATGCTTTCCAAATTCTGTTCCAAGTAAAACTATCTTAACTGTAAATGCAGTGTATGCTGTTATAAGCAAGCATAGATGCAGTCAGTATCATAATTTCTTCATGAGTATATATAAGTTTGAAATGAATATAAATGTTAGCTATATTATTTGTTCTCGTTGTCACTTGTGCTTCAGGTTCTTGTGTTGTTCGGGATGCCACTGGGAACATTAATGACACTATTGTAACAGAGCTTACAAACTGTACTTCTGCAGCCTGCAAATTAAACTTTGACTTTTCATCTTGTGAAAGCAATCCTTGTTCCTATGGCCTAATGAACAACTTCCAGGTGAGCATCAAATTTATATTATACATTCTATATTTATCTAGAGGTCAAACTGCTATCAAATCTAACCATTCAGAGTACAGCAGTAACTTAGAAGGGAGGACTGTTGTTACTTTATACCCAGGTATCTGTTAATAAAGCCTATAGATAATGAATTGGGCAAACAGAAAAATATGAAAGGGTAAAATCGGAAGCCAGTCAAGAGCAAAAGGGCCCCCTAGGGTAACACTTTCATGATACAGTATAATATATAGTACATGTATGTAGTATACTGTTTCAGAAAGCAGGGAAGCATCAGAAGCATCTCACTGGTCATGTTTGATGGGTCTGTTTCTGGATTCTCTATTCTGTCCCATTGATCTTTGTGTCTATACCTCTACCTCCATCTTGATTACTATTGTTATTTAGTAAGTCTTGATGTCAGGTGGATTGATTCCTCCCACTTAATCTTTTTCAAAATTGTTTTAGCCATTTTAGTTCCTTTGCTTTTTCATATGAATTTCAGAATAATCTTATGTTTATCTACAAAAAGTCTTGCTGGGATTTTGATAGGAATTGCATAAACTTATATATCAATTTGGGAAGAATTGACATGTTTAACTATGTTGAATGTTCCAATCCATGAACACAATACATGTCTCCATTTATTTAGATCTTCTTTGATTTCTTTTATCAGCATTGCGCAGTTTTGAGAATACAAGTCCAGTACATATTTTGTTAGATTTACACCTAAGTATTTCATTTTTATTCTGAACAATTTAAATCCACAGTAACTGAAGTGAATTCAGTTTTCTAATTAGAGGTATCTCCTTAATTGCTTTGTAGAAAAATACCCTTTTTAAAAAGTATTGATCAGGATCAATGGTGTTATTTAATTAGATATGGCCCATATAGTCATGCTCTGCTAAGCCACTAGTTAACAACAGAATTAAATTCTTAATGGATACTTGAAAGTTTGTGAACTTTTAAAACATAAGAACTGTGTAAAGATTAGTATTACTTTTCAAGTATTTGGAGAATATCAGTCCTGCTTTTTATTATAACCTCTATAAGATACTGAAAGAAAAATATTTAAAAAGTTTATGGGTTTTTAGAAACTGAGAGAAGGTTATATAAGGGGAGAAGGAATTACTAAAATTTGGAAGATAATCTTGAGAGTTGCTTGATAACTCCCAGGATGCTAGAAAGAAAAGAACACAAAGGTGTCCATTCAGGAGATTAAAACTTTCTGTGGGAAATTTGTAGAGTAGATGGTTCTACTAATTCAAAATGAAAAAGAAAACTTTTGCTTCCTAGTATTTTGCCAGTGTTGTGTAAACATAATAAACAGAATATATTGAGGATTTAATTTATTTCAGAGCCATATAAATTTTATGTAGAATATCTAAATTTTACAATAAAATTTTATAACTTAAATTTTTAATGACATTATTTGTATTTTCTGTTGTTTCAAACAATTGACAGCACTTTCAATGGTTATAAATATTGAGCCCAATTATGTAATAGAAGTTTGTTTTTTCTTGTCACAAGACTAGGCAAAATCATAGAAATGAAAGAAAGTATTCATGTCCAGCTAATGATGCAGGCCAATTCTGACACTGATATTGTGTATGAAAGACACAAATGCTTATCTCTGCCCAGTGACTGAAAATGCCAATCAGAGTTCTGTGGTGTTGCCTCAAAATACAAAAGTGTTCATCTTTATCAAATCTAGTATGGACTCAGTTCAAGCAAAGAGGAGTTTGGTATACATAAAGCTGTGTTTCTAATTTAAGTAAATAAATTTCTAAAAATGCTTTGTAAAGTGATACAAAATGGAAAAAAATCCTGCAAAAATGTAAATTGCTTGTCATTTGGAGAATGAAGAATGGTAGATAGAACATAACTGAGGAACATGTAAGTCAGAGTCTCCATCATGAAATCTGTAGAATGCCACACTTTGTGATGCTGTTTTGCATTCAATTGGCTTTTCATATTTGAGGAGGAAAAGTGATTTGAATCACCTTATTTGTCTTAAATTTTTAATATTATATATATAGTCTTATGTTTCTTATTATATTTCTACGTTTTAATGTCCTTTGCAACCTTTGACTCACTGTTGCTTAATAAACAAAATGTGAACTACTTTGCTCTGTCGGTCAAAGCCTTTCATACTCAAACTCAGGTCCTGCTGCCTTCCATTCAGACTGAATTCCCATCATTGTGTGTGTTCGTATAAATGCACACATGCTTACCCTACGTGATTCCTTTATTTGGTGCTTCACTCTGCTTGGAATCTACCTGCTTTTTCTTTTTATATGTCCAAATCTGCCTGCTTTTCCAGGAGACTCAGTTCCATGAAGATCTTTTTGAACCTTAAATCATCAGCATACATACACATCTCCCACACAAAATCTCACTGTTCATATTACTTGCAACCTTTTTTTTTACCTTTAATTAGACTTTTGTCTTTTTTCTCCCTTAGTAGAGAGAAGACCACCTTTTTTTTTTATCCTTCTTGTTTTCACTCTATATTGTGGACAACACTGATGTTACAGTCATTTACATTCATTATCATTATCCTTGCTACTCATATTTTACACTAAAATGGTGGGAAATGTATAGGTTATTGGATAGATACATAACTAGAAAACAGGAAACTTGGCAGATCCTAGAAGCATAATGTTTACAGATGCTAAGCATGGAGCATTACTTACCTCAATTCAGAGGTGATGAAAGAAGAGAAAATGTAATTTTTTCTTCAAAATATGAAAGGTGAAAGGTTATATGTAATGCTGCTGGTGTCAGTTTTGTCTTAATACAGCAATATATCATATTCTTTGTTATCCATTTTTTTCTTCATTTATCTCCTGTATTTGCTTACTTAACTTTGAGGTCACTACAGACAGGCATGGGATTTTGTATTACCTGATAAGTATATATAGCTGAAATTCAGTCTGCTCATTTTTATCTTGGCCCACCTTATCTGTCCTTTACAATTTCCTTCCCTAAAGACCGAGTTGTCAATGCTAGATAGTCTAGCATTAATAACTGTGAAAAATAGTGATGATGAAAAGCGTATGGCATATATGTAAGTACTGAATTGTTATTAAGAGGCTGAATAAAAAAATCTTTTCAAGTTTTTTTCTCCCCAAGATTCTCAGAGAAGTCAGTGCTCATGTTTGTTAAAACACTTAAATATATTCTTCGTTTTTAACCCTAAGTCTTATGAAAGATACAGGGAGAAACAAGTCAGTCAAACAAGGTGGTTTATGTACACACAAAGCCAGGCTGATGTGTGTTAGCCAGACATTGTGCCCACAGCTAACTTTATATCTGGTTTAAAGTATTAAATTACAGTCAAATGTGTAATAGTCATAAACAGCTTAAAACCTGATTTCCTCCTTGGTCTCACTTGGCCTGTTTTTGGTCAATATAAATGAAAGGTAAATCTCCACTAATGAAGCAGTGAATCTAGGTGATGATCATCATTCACTACTGGTGAAATTTATAGGGTATAGATCAAGCTGGCAGTGCCTGAATCCATCAGACAACTCTTCCACTTCAATTTTATATTTTGACAAATTTCAAAGATGCAGAAGGAACACCTGTGTAGCTACCCTTTACTAATATTTATTAGTTGTTTATATTTTGCCCCATTTGCTTTATCTTTGAATATATGTATATTCTTTTTCTCCTTAAACATAAGAGAATAAATTATAGACATCACAAGGTGACAATCAGTTTGAAGCATTTAAAACATTCTGCATAAGCACAGTATAATAATCTCAAACAATTTAATGTTAATGAAATAGTTATCTAAATATATATCCCATGTTCATATTCCCCCACTTCTTCCAGTAGTAATGTCCTCTATAGCTGTTTTTCCCAGATCCAGGATCCAATCTGGAGTCACATGTGGCATTTAGCTATCATGTTATTTGAAAATCCTTTAATCTGGAGGAGCCCCCAGCCTGCCTGTTTTAATCTTTCAGAATGTTGACATTTTGAAGAGGCCAGGCAAATTATTTTGTATTGTGCCCCTCAATTTGGATTTATCTGATTGTCTTCTCCTGCTCTAAGTGATCAATCCATTTTTTTTTTTAAACTTTATCATAGGGGAATGTCCGAACATGTACAGAGATAGACAAAGCAATATAATGTACCTAACGTATGCATTTTGCAGCTTCTTCAGTTATCAGTGCATGGCTAATTTTTTTTTTTTATTTATAACTCCCCACTTCCCAGATTATTTAGAGGCAAATCCTAGACTTAGGTTCTTTCAGCTGGAAATATTTCTGCATTTGGCTCTAAAAAATGACTCTTTAAAAAAAAAACAAAAACACTTAACCACAATACCAGCCTATCTTAAATCAAAAAAAAAGAAACAACCTTCCTGACAGAAGAAGGTGATACCACCTGGAAATATTCTTGCCAGAAAACTTGTACCTCAGTCTGATTAACTACCAGCTAGATCTAGATCTGCCTAACAGCTGACTAGAAATACAGAGGTGGGAGGAACAGGTTAGACAACACAGTGGAGATGCAGTCAGCAAAGTCCAGAATGTGAAGTTTCTATAGGAGAAATGACATGAAAATAGTAAAACATAAAGGAAAGGATGAACCTTTCCTGGAAAAAGACACATCAACCAAATGTAAAGTGTAACTGTTTTGTGGGTCCTGATTTGAACAAACCAAAGCAAGAAAAGAGGGACAATTTGGGGAATTTGAATGCTGATTGGATATTTGGTGCTGTCAAGGAATTATGCAGTTTTTAAGCTGTGACAGTGTCTGTGTAGTTAAATTTTTTGAAAGTTCTTACCCAGTAGAGGTAACATACTGAAACATTTATGCAAGAAATATATGGAGTTTGATTCATAAAAATGTGGGGATTGGCCCTGAGTTCATCATTGCTGAAACTGGGTGATGGGTACTTGTGATTCAGTATGCTCTTCTCTCTGCCATTGTGTATCTGAAATTTTACAAAATAAAAACATTTTTTTAAGATAAGGGTTAGTGGTAAATCTGTTTCAGACATTTGTAATGCACATAACCATTATTATTATTATCAAATTTCCCCCAGTGTTAGTCTCCTTTATTAGAATAATAAAGATATATAGTACTGTGTTCTTTTTTGAATTGCATGTAGGACTTATTTTTTCATTTTTTTTTTAAGGTAATGAGCATGGTGTCAGGATTTGCACCATTAATTTCTGCAGGTATTTTTTCAGCCACTCTTTCTTCTGCATTAGCATCCCTTGTGAGTGCTCCCAAAATATTTCAGGTAAGTATTTTCACAGTACAATCTTTATTAAAGGGGAGGGTAAGGTAATATATTTCAATTTAGTATTATTAATATTTTCAAATTATTTACTTTTGTCAGCCTAATATGTATATGATATGTACACACATATCAAGACTGTTATATTTAATTTTATGCATATAAATGTGAATGTGTATATTTACATAAACGTTTGTATATTTACTTACTGTCAGGGTATAGTCTTTGAATTTTGTTTCTGGAAGTGGTGATGGATTTTTGCTTCTTTTGCATACTCTGTTAGCATGAATTTTCATAACGTCTTATCAGGGATAAGGAGTACAATCCACGACCATAAATCAGAAGAGTTAAAGTATCTTGTCCCTGTTAGCTTAATGCCAACCTAAATGTTTTATGTTACAAATATTTGAACGCCTAATATGTGCCACACATTGTGTTAGGTACTCAGGGTATAATGATAAGTAGGATAGACATTATGTCCCTTTAATGAGCATTAAACAAATAGCTGATTCTGAGTAGGAAATACTTATTACTAAATCAAACAAATGAAATGTTGATTCTGCAGTTTTGTTCTTAATGTTGTAGTTTTAGCCAGTTAGTACAGTAAAGGTATAGAATATATTTCTCAAAACATTTCTCAGTAATGTTTTAAGAAAAGAGATTAAGTTCTATAATTAGGATTTTTATCTGGTTTAAGTCTAGGATTTGGACTTGGTCACACCTCTGTTATACTGATCAAGCTTCCAAATTTACTTTTATTCCTGCTTCTCTGATTCCTTCTTCATAAAAGAATTTCAGCACGGTGGTGAGGTGAGGCGGATGAAAACTTCAGTGGTATTCTAAACCAACTACCTTTCTGATGCTTGAAATATTTGAATCTCCTATACAGTCTGTAAGCGAAGCAGTGTGAGACAGGGGAAAAAAAGAGGACCAAGAATTAGACACTTGGGTTCCATTCCTGATTAACCAATTGTAACTGTAAGCAAATCTGTATGTCTAATTTCAACATCTTTCATTTTCATGTTTACTTTTCTTCTTTAGGCTCTATGTAAAGACAACATCTACCCAGCTTTCCAGATGTTTGCTAAAGGTTATGGGAAAAATAATGAACCTCTTCGTGGCTATATCTTAACATTCTTAATAGCACTTGGATTCATCTTAATTGGTTAGTCATATAAATGGTGTGCTAATGTAGATTTTGGTGCATTTATGCTATTAGTGCTAAACATTGAATTATTAAATTATAAACAGAATCTTACTTTGCCTTGTATACTAAGTTAATTTCTTTCTGATTAAATGAAAGAGTGTTTAGAAAATATTGCAAATAATAGCACTCAGTACATATTTGCTAGAATTATTACCATCATTAAGTCTCCGTTCGGACTGGAGGGAACTCTCTAGGTTCTTGTCACTAAGGCGAATATCATAATAGCATGAGGGAAAGGATTCCAGTATCCCCGTCAAGGTAGAGCCTTTGCTGATCCACATTTTGGCACTTTTGCTTCTGATTACAGGTGAGCTAATGGGTCTTCCACTATGCTGAGGAAGACATTGGACTTTTATTAAAAGTCTGATTGTACTACCAAATGTGGACCCTAACTCTCATGTAATGGTGCTAGGTATATATTTGGTATTACTACTTTTGGAGAACAAGTTGGCAACATTTAGTCAAGTTTCTCATCCAGCAGTTCTCTTTAGAGCTATATACCCTAGAGAAATGTGCATATATACTCAAAGAGCCGTATACAGGAATGTTTTAGTGGCATTAAATCTAGTAGTGAAAAGTGGAAGCAATCTGAATACCTATCAACAGAAGAATGAAACTGCAGAATAATATTTAGCAGTAAAAAAATGAGTAAACTTGGTTTTCATATGTCAATATGGGTGAATCTCAAATATAGCAAATGGAAAAAATCAAATTGCAGAATGATACATATACAATGTTATTGATGTAATTTTTAGAACTTCCAAAATAGTACTACGTAATGTTTATGGACTATATATATGTGTAGTAAAACTATATAATATTATTGGAAAGAATTGACCAACTTTGAAAGAGTGAGATATAAAGGGAGTTTCAACTGTGTACATAAGGGTTGATTTCTGAAAATTAAAGTATATGAAGTATATATGGCAAAATGTAAGTATTCATTAAATCTGGATGGTGGATATAGGGGTATTCATTATACTATTATCGAAAGGTTTGAAATAATTCATAATTTTGTGAAGCTAAGAAATGTCTAGTATGTCACTCAATATGCCTCATGTTTCTTTTGCAGCTGAACTGAATGTTATTGCTCCAATTATCTCTAACTTCTTCCTTGCATCATATGCTTTGATCAACTTTTCAGTATTCCATGCATCACTTGCAAAATCTCCAGGTGATTTCACATTTTTTAATAGTTTCGTAAATGTGGTAATGTCTTTGATTTTAGAGAAAATAAAACTTTAACATATTGTAAAAGATAGTATATGTGGGATTAGCTCATTAATGCTCAATCTGTCTGTATGGTTGAGTGAAAGTAAGTGAATTTTCAAAGGGCTCTTTATCATGAAATTTACTGGTAATAACTCCATTTCTTCAAAGCGTTTAAAATAGCATTAATCTTAGTTTCAATTTTTATTTTAAGAATATAAATTATAGAGGTGGATGTGAATATGGCTGTAGAAGGGCAACACCAGGGATCCTTATGTTAGACTCCTTTTTATCTTGACTGTATTAATATCAACTTAGTTGTGATGTTGTAGTATCGTTTTGCAAGATATTATTGGGGGAAACTAGCTAAAGTGGACTTGGACTCTCTATATTATTTCTTACAACTTTGTGTAAATCTCAGTTGTCTCAAAATTAAAAGTTTAATTTTTAAAAAAGAATATAAATTTTATTGAAATAATTTAAAAATAATATTTTTGTCTATAGAACTACCTATGAATGATAATTTTAAAACATGGTCTTCAACATTTTTTAAAGTGAGCTTAATTCATAACTACTTCCCCAAATGGGAAAATATGTTTCTATAGTCAATTTTTAGTTTTGCTAGCAAGTAGATGAATTTTTAATGATTCTCAAGAACATTTTGTTTGAAGTGTTTTGTATGTTCATTAGAATATGGATATGTCTCATGGTAAAAACAAGAAAGTAAAGCCATACTGTTGAGGACTCAATTTGAAAGTTCCCTTTTTAAATCTTGTCTGGTTTTCAGCGTTCACTAAGGTTGGTTGATTTACACTTATACATTAAAGAGAGTTTATTGAATATAGAACTAAAGATAAAATAATGTGGAAGTAAATATATGTACCCTCCCTCTTCACTATCATCAAGAATCGTGAAATTAAATTGTGATCAATAATGGTCTGTGACTTTACTGTTATATATTAGCCTTATATTTAATGTTTAAAGCCCTCTCAGTGTAGCAGCCACAAAGAAAGATATTTTGTGCATACATATGTACCGTTGTCTAAAGCAGATGAGGTTTCTGAGTGACTGATTTATGTATTTTACTTGTTATTGTTAGGATGGCGTCCTGCATTCAAGTACTACAACATGTGGATATCACTTATTGGAGCAATTCTTTGTTGCATAGTGATGTTTGTCATTAACTGGTGGGCTGCACTGCTAACATATGTGATAGTCCTTGGGCTGTATATTTATGTTACCTACAAAAAACCAGGTCAGTGGCCTTTTCTATTTAGTATTTCAAGCTAGAAAACTTGTAGAAGTTCTTTGTTACTTTTCATATCTAAGCATCATATTTTGTATATTTGAAAGGAACTTTGTGTAAAACCTAAAATAGTTTATTTCCAAATACATGTAGTTTTAATGAAGCAGTTACTTTAAGACTTTTTATTCTATGGAATTCCATTCTTACCCATAAATTTAACTAATCCTGTGTGTAGAAATGTAACAGATTTATTTAATTAACATCCTGTTGCACTCAATATATTTTAAAATTATTCTTTGATTGTACTTGCCGTACAGTAGTTGCCAGCCTAATAAGCATATGTAATACCTACTGTGGTCTTAGTACCTACTGTAGTAAGTACTGAGCAATTCACAAAATACTAGACAGCATAGTATCTTCCTGATAGCTTACTGTGTAACAGGAAAAATTGGACAAACAGGTGTTAACTGGGAAATTGTTAAAGATTACCTAGGATGTGTTGTATTGATAACTGTTGGGTAGAGTATATGATGATTGATCCAGTAGTCAGTATGGTGACCTATAAAACAGAAGAAAGATTCAGTGAGAAAGGTTTGAAAAATTTTGGCCCAATAGAATAGATTAGGAAGAGATTACAAGAGTAGTTTGCAGTGTAGTCATTTTACACAATGAGGAAAGATTTTGTAATGCAGATATAAAACAATGAGGTTGTTTTGGATTAGAGTGGTAGCTTTAGAAGTGAAATTGACAAAGAAGGTATTGTTTTAACCATCTTAGAAGTAATTATTTCTCTAATATGCCTGTTAAGTCTCCAAATTAACAAATGTCTAAAACCATCATTTATTGTCCAGGCTGTTTATTCAATAAGGAATAAATTTGCCTGTTCAAATAGCTTAAACTGTTAAATACTATAAATAGTACTTCTTAACAATCAGAGATCTCTCTCTTTCCCTTTAGACCTTTGGCTATATAAACAATAATTTTAAAATGTTTTCTCTGTCTGTGAAAGACTCTGGAGTTGCATGTACAGCATGGGTGCAGCCCTGTCATCTCAGTCTTTTCTAAATCATACTTTCTGCTTTAAATGTAATTACTGTAGTGCAGGATTAGCATTGTCTTAATGTCATGCTATGGACTTGAAGTATTGTAAGTTCGGAGTAGAATAGTTTGTTTTAGCAATTGGCTTTTTTAAATATGAAAGCCCTGTTTACTTCTCTATGTGTCTCAAAATTGGTTAATGATTGTTTATTAATATTGATGTTCTGCTTCGTGAACGCTATCTTCCTGCAGATGTGAACTGGGGATCCTCTACACAAGCCCTGACTTACTTGAATGCCCTGCAGCATTCGATTCGTCTTTCTGGAGTGGAAGACCATGTGAAAAACTTCAGGTGAGCTATTAGGTAACATAGAAACATTTTGTCCTAGGTGACAATTCTTCACTTACTGTTCTGTAAAATTTTCATATGCTAATATTTCATGAAAGGTTCTCTAAAAGCATAAAACACTGTTTTGTGTTTTGTTTGGACTTGGCAGTTTATTCAAAAGCAAAGTTGAGGTTTATTAATCAAAATTTTACAAAGATAAATTATCATCTACCTTACAAAAATGTTGTGAAAGTTTTAGAGGTCTCTTATTTGAAGACTTTAAATGGTAAGTATCCTAAAGGGAACAGTTCTTTCTCTGTGTTGCCATTGAAGTTATATAACTACTGTATAACTACAAAGTATGAAATTCATAAAGATTTTTGACATACCTTATTTTGTAGTTTTACTAAGGCACTGAATATTTTCACGTTAGTTGCTTCTTTTCTCATCATTGACTAACTGGAAACCAGTTTTAGCGATGAAGTGTCAATGCTTTATTCATTTATGTGTTTTTTAAAAGATTGGCACCTGAGCTAACATCTGTTGCCACTCTCTTTTTTTTCCTTCTCCCCAAAGTCCCCCAGTATATAGTTGTATGTTCTCATGAGTGCCTCTGGTTTTGCTATGTGGGATGCTGCCTCAGCATGGCCTGATGAGTGATGCCAGGTCCACGTCTGGAATCCAAACAAGGGAAAGTGGAGTGCTCAAACTCCACTCGGCCACAGGGCTGGCCCCAGAATCAATACTTTAGAGTAAAGAGCATTTATTACTATTTTCCTCAATAAATGACTTAATATCTTTTCTTATAATAATCAGTCATCAATTTAAACTATTCCTTAATTTAATATGCTAATAATTGAGATTCAGTTATTAAAGCTCTACTGATATATATTTGTCTAAATCCAGAAATATTACTTACTTATATAGAGTCTTAGAAATTATAAATTATTATTTATACGTGGTTGAAAGTAAGCTGCTCATTTTTTAAAACTAGATCATTAAACAGTCATTCTCATGTTGTTCACTTAATCCTGGCTGTGAGCAGGTGATTTTTCTGTAGTCATAAATAATCATCTCTCATTGGCTTCTGCACAATAAACATGGAAATATTTTCCATATGTGTCAGTAAACCAAAAGGGAAAATGTTTTTTAAAGAATTCCTAAAGAGTGAGTAAGCACCAGAAAAGAATTGATCTACCAAATTTCTCCTAGGAAGAAAAGTCTCTGTGTATTCTTTTTGTTAGTCTTTTGGATCCTCCTCCCCCCGCTTTCTTTTTCTAGAATGAAAGGTTCCCAGAGCCCACAGATCTTCAGCTTTGGAATAGAGAGAAATTGAGAAAAGAAAAAGGAATAAGGGGCCGGCCCCGTGGCTGAGTGGTTAAGTTTGTGTGCTCGGCTTCAGTGGCCCAGGGTTTCCCTGGTTTGGATCCTGGGCGTGGACATGGCACCGCTCATCAGGCCATGCTCAGGTGGTGTCCCACATAGCACAACCAGAGACAGTCACAGCTAGAATATCCAACTGTGTACTGCAGGGCTTTGGGAAGATGAAGAAGAAGAAAAAAAAGAAGATTGGCGATAGATGCTCAGGTGCCAATCTTTAAAAAGGAAAAAGGAATGAGAGCTGGGGAGGAAACCTTTAATTTCAGCACATTTTGGATAGTTGATGCCAAGTATGGCAGAAAATAGAAATCACTCCTTTATGTGAAAAGTTGTATCCCAGAACTGAGAGTATGACCCTGAGTCAAAGTTAATTGGCCATCAATAAAAACGTGTTGCTTTGGCTTATTGTAATGATGGGAACATTTAAAAAAGTATTCCAATGTGGTTTTTTAAATTTTTATCAGAATTATACATGAACATAGTTTAAAAAGGGAAAACTTAGGTTTATCATGAAAATCAGTAGTTGCCCCACTCCTCGTGTCCCTATTTCTCTCACACCACAGGCAACTACTTTCAACTCTTACCTGATTCGTTTAGTAGTTCATATTCCCAAACAACATGCTTGCCTTGCTGTACTTTTTGATTTTTAATTTTAGGCGTTATCCATTGGAGTCTTTCATTTACATGCACCCACAACACACATGCACCTTTCCCTTCACCCCATCCTCCAAGTATAGCTTTATGTCGTCATTTTGATTAAATCTGTTTTGGTATTTATGTTTTTAGGACTTTTTAAACATGATTCAGACCTGAGCCATGTAATAAACTATGATTGCTTTTTCTTTCCTGTACAGCTTTTTTGTTATCTCTGGAGCCAATAATTTTCTTTCTTTCTTTTTTTTTTAATGTTTAACTTTCTATTTATCACTATCTTGGCCTTCACCAAGCTTGCTGAAAGACTTCACTTTGTAATTTCTATTTCCTTGAAGTGTCTTTTTCATCATTTCCTGTTTCTTTAGTTTGGGTTCTTAGATTTAGCCTGGTCTGAAGCATCTGTGATGGAAGTGCTGCGCTGGTAGGTGGGGCTTGTCGGTGAAGCCCTTAATGTAGATTAATGTGGCTTTGCTGGTTCTTTCAGAAGTTTAAGTTGTCTTAAAGGCTTGCTCTTTTGATTTGATTAGATTTTCTGAGAAAAGAATCTTTTAATCTTTTGCTTGTTGATAACATCCTGGCTACCAGAGTTCTAAGAGCCAGGTGGGAAAGGAGCTCAGAGATCTCAGGATTCGGCATATGAATGTTCTTTTAACTACCCTGTTTAAGGAGCTACTCCTGCCCTCAGCTGTTGCTGGAGTTTCCCAGACCAGAGGCCCTCTCTGAGCAGTAATAAGCCCTAGCCTAACAGGATTGGGGAGGAAACGGGACAGTTTCCCCGTCATGGTGATCGAAATGATCTGTTTTGTCTGGTTGCTTGTTTTGCACACTTTAAGTCAGTCCTTCTTATTTTAGTTTAACACATGGCCCCTGCCACTCTCAGAGGCACCTACTGCCTCTAACTCTTAGCCATTTTGGTGATTTTTGGGTGTAAAATCAGGTACCTTTACAACTTTCTCTTGTGTTCATTTAGGATTTAGCCTTTTCCTGATTTGTCATTCCTTTCTTGTTTTTCCATCTGCTTTCTGGCTTTCAGTGTTTCATTGCTATCGTGACCTCTCTTGTTCCCCGTATTATCGTGGTTTTGTGCCTTGAAAAATCCGGTTATACCATAAAGATTTTTGAGGAAGGAGTTAAAACGAAGATCTTGTAGTTTCTTTGGCCCATTTCCCAACGTGTTTGTGCGCGCATGTACGCACGAGCTTCCCCACACTAGCAAGCAGTGCATGGACATCAGCAAGGTGTCTGAAAATTCAACTCAATTCTGACACTATCTACCCAAAGACAGAATCGGACTCCACAGGTAAAGGGCTCAAGCTCACAAGACTGCCCTCCACTGCAAACACCAATCACAACCCCAGGTTGCTACCTGTGCTTCTGACCCACCGGCTATAAATCAAAGTTCCCACAACTCCCTCATTGAGTTGGATTAATTTGCTAGAACTCAAGAAAACATGTTTACTAACTAGATTACCAATTTATTACAAAGGATACAAATCAACAGAGATGAAGAGCTACCTAGGGCGAGGTCTCAAACAAAGGAGCTTCTGTCCTTGTAGAGCTTGGAGCCGGGCACCATGGCATCTGGAGACGTTCGGGTTCCCCAAAGTGGAAGCTCTCTGAAAAAAGGGACTAACAGGCTGTCTTTTGGGTTTTTATGTAGGCTTCATTATGTAGTCATGATTGACTAAGTCATTGGCCATTGGCAATTGATTCAACCGCAAGCCCCCGCCTCCCCCTTCCCTGGAAATCAGGGAGTGGGGCTGAAAGTTCCAGTCCTCTGATCACATGGCTGGTTCTCCTGACAACCTTCTTTAGCATAAACAAGACACCCATTTCACATGGCCCTGAAGCATTTTCACAAACTGAGGACAGGAGCCAGGAACTGTGGATGATGACCAAGTATATCTGAGAAGTATATTTCCATCATCTGGATGACCAAATATATATAGTTTTTTTAAATCACAATATCATAGAAGGCAAATATTCACTTCCTGTCATTATTACTCAGTCATCCCTAATATATTTTGTGTATGCCTTTTTTGGTATGATAAAACTATACCAAATTATGCCTTTCCAACTATTTAGTAAAAATAGGGGCTATAGTTAATTTCCCAGAGTACTAGGTTATATTAGTTCAAGTGTAGGTTAGACTACCATAACAAAAAAGCTGAAAAAATATGGTGGCTAAACAAGACAGGCCATCAGTGTTGTGTGATATTCCAGAGGTAAATGGATAGTTCATGGCAAGTAGGCAGATTTGTTGCACTTGGTCATTCATGTCTCACATTCCTTGAATCTTGTCAGTCTGCCATTCCCTAGGAGGTGTTTTTGTCCATGTGGTTGAAATCATCAGTCACCACATCGTTGGTCTAGCTTACAGGAAAGAGAAGGAGAGTATGGAGGTTGGCCAGCTTCCTTTTTAAAGGACATTACCTGGCAATAGGAACATCGTATGGGCTGTAAATCAGTCAGGGGGCCACTTTTAGCTGATGGGAAGGCTAGGAAATATAATCTCTAGCTGCGGAGCCATGTAACTTGCTAAAGCTCAGACAGGAGACTGGACTATTAGGAGTCAGGGCCATAGAGTTTAATTTCATGTTCGATTGCCAAAGCAGTTCTCCCAGACATAAATTGGTTTTTCAGATAGCTTGCTAACATTCTGAATAAGTTAGTTTTTTTAAAGTCCTTATTCAGTTTTCATGCTTATTTTATGAGTATAGCTTAGGAACTACCCTAAAATTTAGTGGTTAAGTCAGAATTTTTAGTCTATTTGCTTTTTGATAAAGTTTGTTCTAATTATGTAAATTCTTGTTTTAAAGGATTTTTGCTAGTCTGTTTGAACTTATAAAATGGATACCTGAATATTTTTTCATCAAGTAAGATTGATTTACATTTCTAGTCAGCAAAAATCAAGAGTTAAGAATATATGAAAGTCATGCCACTGTCTTGTGTTTGCAGAGGCAATTAAATTCAATTTTGGCTTTCACCATAATTAATTAGAAAACTTTTAGTTCAGGTAGAAATCTTTTCTTCACCATAGGTGGTTTTACTCATATGACAACAGTCATTAAGCTAGTTTAGAGACGGCTGATATTACAAAGTAGAAGTAATTATGATGTGATCAAGCTAAGAAAGAAAGTGACCTGTTTTGTACATAAGGGCAAGGCTATGCTCCCAGGCAGTTTTGTGAACTCTGAAAGAACTGAAATTATGACCTTTAGAAGAAGAACAGTTGTTACCTGTTTTCTACCCATCACGGTCATTTCTTTCTAGAGTCACTACCAGAATCTTGATGTATAGTTTTGCCTATTTTAGAAGGACAGTTGGCATGATGTTTGTTCCAAGAAGGTTTTGTTTCTGTACTTTTCATGTACCAAGAAACCCTGGTTAAAAGTCATCTTCTCTGAGAATCCTGTGGCCTGTGTCTTGAGGACATTTGTATAAAGGAGATTCTAGTTTAATAATATATTCTAGCTTAAAATCATGTCCATGTTACCAAAAACCTAAACTTCTCAAATTTTGTTTTTCTTTTTGATCTTAAATTAGGCCACAGTGTCTTGTTATGACGGGTGCTCCAAACTCACGGCCAGCTTTACTTCATCTTGTTCATGATTTCACAAAAAATGTTGGTTTGATGATCTGTGGTCATGTACATATGGTAAGTGTTAGTTTTTTATATTAAAATATTTTTCACTTTGGGTGTATACTTTATAATTTGTAGGACTTTCTAGATCTGAAATGATTTGACAAGATAAATCTATTGAGGTTTTGTTGTTTTTTTTCTGAGGAAGATTTGCCCTGAGCTAACATCTGTTGCCAATCTTCCTCTTTTTGCTTGAGAAAGGTTCGCCCTGAGTTAACATCTGTGCCAGCCTTCTTCTATTTTGTTTGTGGGTTGCCACCACAGCGTGGCTGCCAACAAGTGGTGTAGGTCCACGTCTGGGAACTGAACCCATGTTGCCAAAGCAGGGTGTGCCAAACTTAACTGTGGGGCTGGCCCATGTTGGGTTTTTTTCTATGGTAGTTATTTTCTTTGAAATATTTTTGCCTCCAAACTGTCTCAAAACCTCATTTGTAAAAAGATAAGAATTTTGCATCTTCATCATTTTTCTTATTATGAGTAGATTTTAGCAAACCACATTGCCCTTATAGAACAGTTTAGCTAAGAAAAATAGCTTCTTGGTAACTAGGAGCCCAAATGAAATTCAGCTTTTTTTTTCTTATTAATAGTTCTCATAAAGTCCTGGGAACATTTACTTACCAGAAAAAAAGAGTTTGGAGGAGGTAGACAAATCGTGGTAAATATGTAGTATCTGTTATATAAAAAGAGCAGAATGAATGCTGAATTTTCAAGTTCACATGCTTTTAATTGCCCATTCATTTTTGTTTTAACCATGAGTATGAACATTATTAAAAATAGTGGTAAACTTTTATCCAAAAGTAGTTTTCTGTTTTTGGCATCTTGCCTATTGGAAACAGTCACTAGATGATGGATCATCTGTTCTGCATAAGACATGAGAGTATTTATTTGTCAGATTAGCTCTTCTCCCAAGCTCTATCGTTCATCTTGTTTTGGTGCTAGAAGTGTATGTTGTGTGCCTCATGTCCCAGCTCCTGCTACACTACTTGTACAGCAAAGTCAAAGCCGTGTATGTGTGTCTGTGTGTGTGTGGGGGGGGGGGGTGTAGAGGGACACATTGAGACACTGACCCCACTTAGGACATGTGGGGTTTTCTAGTTTAGCTTAAAGTTCATTAATTCAAGTTGGAGTCTTGGGCACAAGAAATTACAAATGGGCCAATTTCCCTACTGGGAAAGATAAATTGTGTTTTTCCTTTGCTTATTCGTGCTTAATTAGGATGTACTCTTAAACTTATTTTTACATTTTTGCTTTATACATTTGTGTATAACATATTTTATGTGTTGCTTACAAGGATCAAAATAGAATTGTAAGTTAAAAAAGCTCATTTCCTTTCTTCTGTTATTTCATCATTTAACAGAAGTATGAAGAAAAAGTACATTTATATTATATAGCTCTGTGCTTTTCAATGCTATTTCTAAGTTACAGAGAATTAATAACTCAGACATTTGGGACAAACGAAAAATAAACTGGGAAACTTTCTGTAGAAAAACTGAAGGCTCTTATTTTTCTCTGCATAATCTCTTTTCCGTTTTCAATAATTTCTAATTTCTTTCATTTACTTAGTATCAAAGCTTCTTACTCATTTTTCAGTCTGTTTCTTCTTCTTCTCTTCTCCCTTCAGGCACCCCCTATGCCTTAACTGTTCCATCAACCCTATCTTTTCATAATCTTAAGTATTAGAAAGAATTCACTGACATGAAAACGAAATGTTGTTATTACACTTCTCTCCCCCACCCCAATGTTTAGGCACTTTGTTTAAGCCCGTATAACAGGATGATTTTTATAAATGTGGAATAGATTACCTTTCAATTAAAGATAGTGTTAATATTTTTACCTTAAAGGGCCCTCGAAGACAAGCCATGAAAGAAATGTCTATTGATCAAACCAAATATCAGCGATGGCTTATTAAAAACAAAATGAAGGCTTTTTATGCTCCAGTACATGCAGATGACTTGAGAGAAGGTGCGCAGTATTTGATGCAGGTAAATTTATTATTCCTTTCACATGACTACATTTTAGTTTTGCACAAGCTTTTAAAAACTTTTTCATTCTTTATATTAAAACAAATGGTAAATCTTTTTAAATATCTTTATTAAAGTAGACTACTAAGATTTGCATAATTGAGAGCTTCAGGGACTGTAGAAATAATGTGCTGTTGGCTGACAGTGAAGAGCTTACTTGTCAGTTATCGTAGCCTATTTCTCTCCTTCTCTAAGATATTTCCCGTTCACTCCCTGCTGCATCTCACTGGGGTTTTTGTTAAGAGTGTTAAGTAATGGTAGTCCTTAGGTAATTTTTGAAAAATTCTAGTTCCTTATTGTATTTCTCACTATTTATTTACTAGTACTCAACTTAGACTTCTCTTTCAGCTTTGCATATGGCAGAGTAGTCAGAATATGGGATTTGGAATTAGTCCAAAGTTTAAATGCTAGCCCTGCAACTTCCTTATTATGGATTTTGGACTGAGCAAGTTACTTAACTTCTCTGAAACTCAGTTTCCTCAGCCAGCCCTAAAGGTTGTGGGGAGAAGTAAATGGGTTGAGACGGTGTTTGCCAACTTATTTTTATAGAAACCCCTTTCTTCAAATGAAAGCTTACCCAGAAGCCCATTCACTGTGTTAAATATGGAGCTGCTTTGTTAAGCAGAGGTGGAGGCTCCCGGTGCTCTCGGCTGAGCCCTTTCTGTTTTGTATTTCTTAAAACTTGACAAGCACAGACTTAAGAATGGCCTAGGCAATCCTCAGGAATGATAAGGACGGGGAGTGGGCTTGCTTTGGCAAATAGAAAGCCTTACTATAAAACCATAGTAATTAAGATGTTGTGGTATTAAAGTAGCGATAGATAATTAGATAGTGGAACAAAACAGAAGAAATAGAGTCACTCATATGGAAAATTTACTATTATATGTGACAGAGGTGGCATTGAAAGGATGGGCTGGGACAATCGATTATCCATGTGAAAAAATAATATAACAGGTTCTTATAAAGACGTGATACAACCACCATTTCCAGAGGAATTAAACACCTAAATTTGAAAGAACTTTTTTTTAAGTTTTAGAAGAAAATAGAGAATAATTTTATGACCTTGGGCTAGGGAAGAATTTTTTAAATAAGACACAAAAAGTTGAAATATGAAGGAGGAGATAAGGTCTTTTTTAGTTAAAATTTAAAACCTTTTGCTTCTAAAGAAAACGTGAAAATGAAAAAGCAAGCCACAGACCAAAAGAAGATAACATCTTACCAGCAAAAGAATATGGTTTAGAATATATAAAAAATACTATAAATCAATAAGAGAAACAGAAAAGGAGCAAATGTAAATTTAATATAAAAGAAAAGGAAACCTAAACAACAAAAGGAAAAAAAAGCACAATACAATTTTATTCTGTACCCATCAGATTGACCAAAATTAAGCCTGCAATTTCAAGTATTAAAAATGGTGTAAAGCAATTGGAAATCTTTGAACTGCTGTAGTAATGTTGATTAAACCACTTTGGACAGCACCGGGCAATGTCCTGCAAATTTGAAAGTGTGGATATCCTAGGACATTCCGTTCTTAAGTGTGTACCTCAGAGAAACTTTCACACATGTGAAGAAGACTGCATGAAACTTCATAGCAACATCATTTGTAATAGTGAAAAAGAAATGTAAGTAACTTCAACAGCCATCCATCACAGAATTGAAAATTATAGCATAATCATGCAGTGGAATTTTATACAGTGGTGAAAAAAAATGATACGTAGTTCCTTTAAAAAGTTCCTATACATAAACCACAAACACAAAAAGCATTAAGGAAAAATAGCAAGTTAAAAAAAGGATATGAATAATGTGAAGATGTTATAAATTTTTTTAAATATGTAAATTAAAAATTTATATGTATTACGCCTAAGTAATGGAATGCATAGGAAGAATACAAAGAGGGCGTGAGAAGGATATATAGGGTGCTTGATGTGTGTTTGTAACGTTTATTTTCTTAAGCTGGGTAATGGGTACATGATTATTTGTTACTTTACTCTTTATTCACTTTTGTATGTGAAATATTTAAATACTTCAAGTAAGTTGCTACCCATAAAGTTGTTTCCAGTGGCTAAATCTTGCTTTTGTATAATTTATGGGAACATTTTGATGACGACTTTAGGTATTTAATAAATGTTATAAAGGAAAATATTTTCTTAGAGCAATGGTTCCTAAACTTCAGCATGCATCAGAATCACCTATTGGACTTGTTAAAGTAGGCTGCTGGGCCCCGCTTTGGAATGATTCAGTCAGTATGTCTGGGCTGAGGCCTGAGAATTTGCATTTCTAGCAGGTTTGCAGGTGATGCTGCTACCCTGGTCCAGTCCAGGCACTATACTTTTAAGAACCTCTCCCCTCGAGGATTTCTGTGAGATAAATGACAGTATCATAAAGTTGATGAGAGTTGGGATCCAGCCTCCTCATCACTCTCCTTCACCTAACGTACTCACCCCCGTGGGCCATGCATTTTCACCAGTGTGGGGCAAAATTAGGATGGGTAGAACAGGATCATTTTGAGACTGCCCTGTAAACTTGGCAAATGCACCTGCCTTGCAAAGATGCCCAGGAGATTGACTTTATTCTAGTGGCAGAGCTATCTGAGGAACTGTATAAAATATCCTTACAAATGATGAACTGCCTCTGTAGAACTAACCACTGAAATTTGAGTGTAAGTTGTCACTGAGAGTATTTTTCTTTCCTTTGTACCTTCTGTAAACCTGTTACATAAAGTGGCAAAGGCCTGTTTGTCTGTTAGAGGTTTATAATCTTTGTCAGAATAGTTTTTTGTACATTGATTTGTTTCTACAGTGACTTATTTTATAGTTCTAGAGATGCTATCTTTAGGTTTTGTTATATGTTTTACTATACCTTACATTCTGACTTTTCATTCTTTGTCTCCTCATTTGCCTGGTTACTAATAATATTTGTAAGTATTTATTTATCATTAGACTAGCATTTAGGTATCCAGGCTCCACAACAAAACTTGAGATTCACTATTTTAAAAAGAGGCAATCTTATCAATAGCTTGCTTAAGGAGCCCTTTAGCAGTGAGACATTAGCACTGCTAACTTGGGTATTTGGATTTTTCTTTTCTTTTCTTTTTATTTTAATGTCAGGAGCCACTTGATTATCAATCCAATTTTAAACCTTCATTTTAAAGAGCAAAAACTCACTATTCTTACTGAAAAATCAGATTGCATCATGATGGCCCGTTAAATCCAGTGGATCTCATTCAGTCTCAGTATAGACATAACTCTTTCTTTTTTCCTGGGCAAAAATAGCCTAGAATTACACTGTCGGATATGCTGGATGTTTCTGACACCTTTCCTCTTCTTTATCAGCCACGTTTTGAGGTAAACAGTGATATTTTAAAATTGTTCTAAAATAAGTACACCAAAATAATTTAACATTGCCAATAAGAGTATTTGAAATAAGTTATATCCATGTCCTGTAGCCTCGTCCTCACTATATATTGTGCCATAAGATACTAACTAATGATACCTTAAGGCCATCACTATTAGCTGAACATATCACAGCTGATCATCCAGAACATGTAGCCAAAACTCTACAGTCTTTCAGTGATTTTTAAAGTAATACAAATCTCATGGCAGTGCTTAACTAAATTTAAATAACCATAATGTTTAGAATTGTTTTTACTTAATAACGAAAGACAAAAATAAAAAGCCACATACCACTGGGGAAACAGTTCTTCTTCCTGCTGCAGTAAAAATAGTCACGGTGATATGCAGAAAAATATGAAAACAAACTGAGTACATTTCTCGTCAGCAAATTCTCATGGAAGACGCACAGAAAACACATTGCTGAAGATCCAAAGAAACAGCACAGTGCGAATGTTTGATGGAAACTAGAGATGTTTGTAATAAGCATAATAAGACTACATTTTGCCAAATCAGTTTCAGTTATGGAATTCCATGGAAAACTGATTTTCTATGAACCATTAAAGAAATATGCTCCAGAAAAGATGTATTTTCAGTAATAAATTGTTTCTTTAAAACTTGTGATGTTTTATGGAAACTGAAAACATTTCTTCTAACTGAATAATTACTTTGATTGGAATTTACAAAGATTAGGGATGAGTGATACATGTGAAATTTTCTTGCTCAGTCATTGAAGAGAAAGTTATTGAAATAATGAAGTTGAAAGCAGAAATGTACAGAATGCCACAGGATGTTATTATTAGTTTTATAAAAATGAACCCTTTTAATTATAATAAGATTATGGTAAAGTTTGTGATGAGAAAAAGAGTAACCCTGACAGTATTTTGTACCATCAAGAAGTTACTGATTGTCTTGTGACTTAGCTCTTTAAAAAGCTAAAAAACTTAAAGATATTTCTTAGTTTTCTTTAACCAAAAAAAAAAACCAAAACAAAACACATTGTGTGGTTAGTGGCTACCCTGCAGATAATCTTCAAATGAATATTCCTTGTCTGCCCCATGAAGGCAAACGGTTATTTTTTAATTTAATTTTATTTTTCCTTTTTCTCCCAAAGCCCCCTGGTACATAGTTTGTGTATTTTTAGTTGTGAGTCCTTCTAGTTATGGTGTGTGGGATGCCACCTCAGCATGGCCTGATGAGTGGTGCCATGTCCGCGCCCAGGATTCGAACTGGGGAAACCCTAGGCTGCCGAAGCAGAGCGCCCAAACTTAACCACTCGGCCACGGGGCCGGCCCCAGCGTTATTTTTTTAATAGTGAAAAAAAATCTTACTTTTTGAAAGAAACTTGTGCATGGATAGAACATTTTGAAAATGAATGTAAGCTTTCAATAGTTAGGAATATTTCTTTTGTTTCCCAGTTATTCCAGGTCCTTAGGACAGTGTCTGGCACATGATCAGTGCTGATAAACACTTGAATTAATTTAATCTTTTGCAAAAAATGATTTATCACCTGTAAAAACTTGTGTGACCTTACACCACATGCAAAAATTAACTCAATGGATCAGCAACCTAAATATAAAAGCCAAAACCATAAAACTCTTAGAAGAAAACACACAGGTAAATTTTCATAACTTTGAATTTGGCAGTGGCTTCTTAGATACGACACCAAAAGAAAAAAACTAAATTGGATTTTGTCAAAAACTTTTGTGCATCAAAGGATGTCATCAAGAAAAAAGACAACCCATGAATGGAAGAAAATATTTGCTAATCAAATGTCTGGTAAGGTTTAATATCCAAAATATATACAGGCATACCTCATTTTATTGTTCTTTGCTTTATTGCACTTTTCAGATAATGCAGCTTTTTATAAATTGAAGCTTTGTGGTAATCCTGCCTTGAGCAAGCCTATCAGCCCCATTTTTCCCCACAGCATTTACTGACTTTGTATCTGTGTGTCACATTTTGGTAGTTCTCACAATATATCAAACTTTTTCATTATTGTATTTGTTATGGGGATCTGTGAGCAGTGATCTTTGATGTTACTATTGTAATTGTTTTGGAGCACCGCAAACCACAACCATATGAGACAGTGAACTTAATCAGTAAATGTGTGTGTGTTCTGACTCCTCCACCCACCTGCCATTCCCTCTCTCCCTCCATCTCCTCAGGCCTTCCTATTCCCTGAGATACAACAATATTGAAGTTAGGCCAATTACTAACCCTGCAGTGGCTTCTAAGTGTTCAAGTGAAAGGAAGAGTCGCATGTCTCTCACTTTAAATCAAAAGCTGGAAATGATTAAGCTTAGTGAGGAAGGCATGTCAAAAGGTAGGCCTCATACGCCAGTTAGCCCAGTTTTGAATTCACAGGAAAAGTTCTTGAAGGAAAGTACTCCACTCAGTGAAATTACTTCACTCCAGTGAACATGCGAATGATGAGAGCAAAACAGCCTTATGACTGATATGGAGAAAGTTCTATAGTTTGAAGAGAAGTTTAAAATTTGGAAAGTTTAAAGTTTGGATAGAAGATCAAACCAGCCACAACATTTCCTTAAGCCAAAGCCTAATCCACAGCAAGGCCCTAACAGGCTGAGAAGAAAAGTGGAGCTAGCAGAGGTTGGTTCATGAGGTTTAAGGAAAGAAACCATCTCCGTAACATAAAAGTGCGACATGAAGCAGCAAGTGCTGATGTAGAAGCTCCAGTAAGTTATCCAGCAGATCTAGCTAAGATCATCAAGGAAGGCGGCTACACTACACAACAGATTTTCAGTGTAGGTGAAGAAAACTTTCCATTGGAAGAAGATGCCATCTAGGACTTTCATAGCTAGAGAAGAGAAATCAATGCCTGGCTTCAGAGCTTCAAGGGGCAGGTTGACTCTCTTGTTAGGGGCTAATGGCAGCTGGTGACGTTAAGTTGAAGCCAGTGCTCATTTACCATTCTGAAAATTCTGGGACCCTTAAGAATTATGCTAAATCTACTCTGCCTGTGCTCAGTAAATAGAACAGCAAAGCCTAGATGACAGCACATCTGTTTACAACATGGTTTACTGAATATTTTAAGCCCACTGTTGAGACCTACTGCTCAGAAATAAAGATTCCTTTCAAAATATTGCTGCTTGTTGACAATGCACCTGGTCACCCAAGATCTCTGATGGAGATGTACGAGATGAATGTTGTTTTCATGCCTGCTAACACAACATCCTTTCTGGAGCCCATGGATCCAGGAGTAATTTCAACTTTCATGTCTTAATATTTAAGAACTACATTTCATAAGTCTATAGCTGCCGTAGATGGCGATTCCCGTGATGGATCTGGCAAAGTCAGTTGAAAAACCTTCTGAAAAAGATTCACCATTCTGGATGCCATAAAGAACATCTGTGATTCACGGGAAGAGGTCTAAATATCAACATTAATAGGCGTTTGGAAGAAGTTGATTGCAACCCTCTCGGATGACTTTGAGGGGTTCAAGACTTCAGTGGAGGAAGTAACAGCAGATGGGGTGGAAATAGCAAGAGAACTAGAATTAGAAGTGGAGCCTGAAGTGTGATGGAATTGCTGCAATCTCATGATAAAACTTTAATGGGTGAGGATTTCTTCTTATGGATAAGCAAAGAAAGTGGTTTTTTGAGTGGAAGGTACTCCTGATGAAGATGCTGTGAAGATTATTGAAATTGCAACAAAGGACTTAGAATACTACATAAACTGAGATACAACAGTTGAGAAAGCAGTGATAAAGCTGATAAAGCAGTGGCAGGGCTTGAGAGGATTGACTCCAATTTTGAAAGAATTTCTACCATGGGTAAAATGCTGTCAAACACCATTGCATGCTACAGAGAAATCGTTTGTGAGAAGAGTCAATCGATGTGGCGATGTGGCAGACTTCATTGTTGTCTTATTTTAAGAAATGGCCACAGCCGTCCCAACCTTGAGGAGCCACCACTAGGATCAGTCAACAGCCATCAACGTCAAGGCAAGACCCTCCACCAGCAAAAAGATGACTCACTGAAGGCTCAGATGATGGTTAGCATTTTTTAGCAATAAAGTATTTTTTAATTAAGGTATGTACATTGGTTTTTTAGACATAATGCTATTGTTGCACATTTAACAGACTATCGTATAGTGTAAACATAACTTTTATATGTACTGGGAAATCAAAAAATTTGTATGATTCGCTTTATTGTGATACTCACCTTATTGTGGCATCTGGAACCGAACTCTCAATATGTTCAAGGTATGCCTGTATGAGACTCCTAAAACAGCAACAAGAAGACAAACAACTCAATTTAAAAATGGGCAAATCAGTTGAATAAACATTTCTCTAAAAATAAACACATGAGAAGATGCTCAATATCATTAGTCATTAGAGAAATGCAAATCAAAACCACAGTGAGATACCACTTCACACTACTAGGCTGCCTATAATTAAAAAAAAAAAAACGAAAACCTAAAACCTCAGGAAGTAACAAGTTTTGCCAAGAATGTGTAGAAATTGGAACCTGTGCATTGCTGATGGGAATGTAAAATGCTGCGGCTGCTGTGGGACACAGTTTGGTGGTTCCTCAAAAAACTAAACATGGAATTACTATATGACCAGCATTCTACTCCTAGTCATATACTCAAAGAAATTAAAAGCAGGGAGTCAAACAGATACTTGTATGCTCTTGTTCATTGCAGAATTACTCACAGTACCCAAAAGGTAGGAACAACCTAAGTGTCCATCAACAGATGAATGGATAAACAAAATGTGGTGTATACATAGGATGGAATATTATTCAGCCTTAAAAACGAATGAAATTCTGATATATGCTGTAATATGAATGAACCTGGAAGACACACTGAATGAAATAAGCCAGACACAAAGGACGAATGCTGTATGATTACACTTATATGAAATATCTAGGATAAGTAAATTCAAGAGACAGAGGTAGATTAGATGTTACCAGGGCCTGGAGGGAGAAGAGAATGGGTAGCCAATACTTAATGATTACAGAATTTCTTTTTGGGGTGATGAGAAAGTTATGAAAATAGATAGTGGGGTTTAAAAATCAGTGTGTTGTAGAATCTAATGAAAGGATATTCATTGGATTTGGGGGGCATAATTGCTAAGCATGTTGAATTGTAACTCTTGATAAGGTTGCAAAACAAATTGATTGCTGGAACAATTGAAGAAGGAAATCAGCCAAATTTTAGCAGAAACTTTTGCATGATTGGTAGAAAGAACCCAAAATTTAGTCTTGGTGTGATTCAGAACTGCAGCTAATAATGCGTGTCTTCCATTTGGACTTTTGCTTCCAGAGTTTAGTGGCTGTTATCAAAATATGTAACTGAGAATACCACTTCTGTGTTGTGATTTTTGTAAAAAATGAAGTATATTCCATCATCTTTCTCTCACTAAAAATATGAAAATTTTGACGAATCGTAAAAGTACAAATGTGAATTTAGAACTTGTCAAGTGATTGATTTTATCTTCTATTTTTGTGTATGTTTAATTCTAAGTAATATGTGATTAATGTATATATAATTTATAAATATGCATGTATTGGGTGCTCAAGAATTTTTGCTGACTAGGATTTATAATTTAAAAATGTTTAGAGGCTGTCCATTTGGAGGATTTCATCATTTAAAAAGCATTTTGTTGAATAGTATATCTTTAAGGTTGCATTTTTCCTGTATTTTAGGCTGCTGGTCTTGGGCGTATGAAACCAAACACACTTGTCCTTGGATTTAAGAAAGATTGGTTGCAAGCAGATATGAGGGATGTGGATTTGTATATAAACTTATTTCAGTGAGTACCTTTTTAATTTAGTAATTTAGTTGGTTCAGAAAATGTTAATTTTGAAAGCTTGCACTGATTTTTGAAGCCTGTTTCTCATGTACTGTCTTCTAGTAGAAGAATAAGAATGAAAAGAATCACACAGGGTTATCTGGGTTTGAAATTTATGATCTTATTAACAAAAAATTTTGGTTGATCTTTCTATGTCTCTTTATACACTCAAAGATTCACTCACAGGTACACGTGTGTACACGCAGGTGTGTATACTCTGGCTTTCCATTTAAGTTAGTAAGCTTTTTCAAAACCCTACAGCTGTTTCTGAGCAGAGTTCCCCCACGTTGTCAGATCCTTCACCTTCTAAGTTATGTCATTGTAATGTCTGATGCTAAGGAAGACATTTCATCACTGATATCAACCTCAGAGGTTTAGGTTTGTTCCCCTCTCACACTAATTTTGTAGTTAATCATTTGGTTTATCCATTAAGCTATTTACATTTCTTTTTAAAAACTGTACTTATATGTTTTGCTCCTTGAAGTGTAAGTTCTGAGTTTACTATTTACTTTTCAGTGGTATTTCCACTGATCTTTATCAGACATCTTAGTTTTGACTTAAGTATCTTTAGCTTTCCTCTTAGGGTTGTCTGGTAGATTCTTTTTCTTCGTTTGTTACTTTGTCTTTCTGATTTTACTCTGCTCATGTTGTTATTGATTTTTGCATGTCTATCTGTTTAATCTACAACAAATGCTTCTTGGAACTGAGTTATTTAATAAAGAGAATAAAACTTCATTTTTTTTTGCCAGATTTTCTTCTTAATCTTGAAAAATATTTCTTTTTCCTAGTATTCTGGGATTTGCTTACAAGTGTCTTTATCTTGTTCACACTGTTTTATAAAGGATCAGGGTTCCCTCTCACTATACCATACTTGATTGAAGAATAGTCTTTTTCTTGCCATAGCTGCTGATAGAATAGACCTATTCACTCCTTCTTATAAAGATTTTCTTCATATACAAACAGTTGTCCTTTTTTTAAAAAAAAATTGTATTTGGCAAAGTAACCCTAAGACCAGATTCAAATCCTATGTGTCTGAATTTTGATCCAATTACCCTTAACTCACTAGAGTTATTTCTCTTCCTGGAGCTCCTGTTGTATATACTATAGATATAACCACATAATTATTTGCCTGTTAGCACAGATGATGGTTTTGTTTTCATAGTTACCTTGAAACATCTTTGAGGAAGTAACCAGATCTCATACTTTACCTTTTAAAAAATCTCTTTCTATTGATTAATAAAGTATATGAAGAATAAGATTTCCCAATGGTGAAGGATTTGAAACTAACATTATATGGATCTCACAGCAATTTTAAAGCATATTAAAAAAATCAGACATTTAAAACTGAAAGTAATTTTAGAAATCATCTAGTATTGCCTTCATTTTATAGAGGAGGACACAGAAAGAAATTTTTTGTGTTTCGTTTTTTTTTCCTATTATAGCGATGCCTTTGACATACAATATGGAGTAGTGGTTATCCGCCTACGGGAGGGTCTGGATATATCTCATCTTCAAGGACAAGGTAAATCTTGTTTGAAATAAGTTTTTATATTTTAAAAATATAAATTATTTTGTTAATAAATTATAAGTAATTCTCACAAATTCTTCTGTAATTTTAATATTTACTGTCTATTCTGTGTCATATGCTTTGTTATATGACGTTTTAAGATCAGATCTATTTGGCTTCACCAAAGTTTGTGTTTTCTTTTTGTACCAACCTAGATGATCACTAGTGATTATTAATGGAGAGAATAAAATTCAATTCAAGTCATAAGTTTAAGAGGAACAGGCGTTAGTTATGATTGTAGATTGGACAAATTTGTAAAAATACATGATAAAATAGTTGGAGGAAAAATTTTATCACTACTGAATTGTTAGACATTTTCATGTTTGTGAAAGTCATGCTCTAACAGTTATTGAGGTTTAGGGTACCTGTTAATTCTGCATAATTATTAGTAGAGTCCCTTTTCACTCTCAAAAATATCACAGTTTGGCTAATAAATTACATAGTTCTGTAATTTACTGAGCTTTAATGTGATTGGAACTTTAAGAAGATATTTTCATGTTATAATCGTTTTAATAACAATTCTTTAAAAAAATTGAAATTGTTTTGAATTCCTCATTACTCATCGTTAGGATTTGGAGACAGGAATTTGGTTTAGCATAGGGATTAAGAGTGCAGGCTTTATGGGGCCGGCCCCATGGCCGAGTGGTTAAGTTCGCACACTCCCCTTTGGCAGCCCAGGGTTTTGCCGGTTCGAATCCTGGGTGTGGACATGGCAACGCTCCTCAAGCCATGCTGAGGTGACATCTCACATGCCACAACTAGAAGGACCCACAACTAAATATATACAACTGTGTACCAGGGGTTTTGGGGAGAAAAAGGAAAAATAAAATCTTTAAAAAAAAACAAAGCACAAGTTTTGGAGTCAAATTTGCTTTAGAAATCGCAGCTTTTTCTCTTAGTAGTTTTGTAGCCTGGGCAAATTTGCTGACTTCTATCCTCAGTTTCCTCATCTGTTAAAACAATTACTTCATAGGGTTGTTGTGAAGATTAAAAAGGAGAGATGGGCTGTGAAGCTCTGAGCATAGTGCTGGCACCTAGGCTCACATAGTTTCTGTTATTTCTCTTAATACACACAAATCAGTGATGAGGATTATGGATAGATCAATTTCATATTATGTTTGTCTTTATGATAAATGTTTTTATAGTGGAAGTTAAATGTTTACTCACTCGTTCTTAAACGACAGAAAATTAAGGAAGTGCTTTAAAAATGTGGAAGCAGTACTTTCACCATGAGCTTAGGAAAGGACTCTCTTCTCTAGTTTTGGCTCTATAGTCTTGGTTATAATTTTTCAGCGTTGTGTGTCATCTTACATGTATATGAATATTTGTCATATTTACGTTTTTCCATGTGTAAATGACTTTGAGAACAGAGTTGATTCACATTTTATATGTCATCCTTTTGTCTACCAGATTCTTGTGTTCCATGAATCTCATTCATTACTGTTGCCCAGCACCTAATTCCAATGTCTGATGCTTAGTTGTGGCTCAAGATACTTAAGTGAATAGTCATTTCAAAAGAGAGTATCACATTTGTTTACATAAGAAATCATTTATTATAAAGTTATTATTTCACAGTAAACTTTGCTTAAAATTGCCATTTAATTGATATTATACCATGATCCTTTCTTTAATGGTTAAGATTTAGATAATATTTTGAATACTTTCATGTTTACAGAAGAATTATTGTCATCACAAGAGAAATCTCCTGGTGTCAAGGATGTGGTACTGAGTGTGGAGTATAGTAAAAAATCGGAGTTAGATACTTCCATACCATCTGGTGAAAAAACTGTTACACATAAAGGTAATTTTTATTCAAACAAGACATTTTATGAATAGTAATGTTTTAGTTTTGAGAGAAATGGTTTTTATTATCTAACATCTCTTATAAAGTAACCCATTCTCAAACTTGGACTGTTCTTTTCTAGTTGCTCAGGTAAAATTTATGACTTTCAAAAATGGCTACAAAATGACTAGCTGTTTTTAAGGTATTAAAGTAGATTTATAGGACAGAAACTATGCCAATTAATTATACACTAATATACTCTTGTGTTTTTATTTATGCTTGCTTTAAATAAGACGTTTTAATTTGAAGCATAGGTTAAATCTGAACATGAAAAGAAACATGGTAATTTTAGGGTAATGTGCATATAGCATATGACACTCAAAGGAATGACGTTTATAAAATTAATTTACATAATTTTTTGGTAAATCAAGATATTTAAATACTGGGGGCATTTGTTTACGTGCTGAGATATTCAGAATATTTTTACATTTCTTATACCTGGAGTTGTTTAGGTAAAACAACGTAATAAAGAATCAAGTGCAATATTGTTCCTCACTTTAGTTTCTCTGAGGAAAGGAGCTATTTGTATTTGGTTGGTGAACTGTTCGGCCATAATTACAGACATAATACCCCTGGTGGCTCGTGTGGTTTAAGCCACAAGAAGATTTTCAGATCTCATGAGACTTTAGATAATTTCATCCACAAATCTGTATGTTAAGAGAGATGACTTCCAAATCTTACTCTCCCACCCTCACTCTCCTACCTCTGTTCAGTCGAGTATCTCCGTCTGTCCTATTCCCAGCTGACGTACACAATATAAAATCTGCACTGCAAATCATCAAACCACATCATACTTTTGATTCCTGTAAAATGATTATCATTCTTTTTCTGAAATTGATAACCTTGGACAAATCCTCTCTCTGGGAAATTGATCTCTTTTAGATTACTTAGCATTAATGTTTTTTCATTTGTTTCCTCATTATTTACCTCATTTGCTTAGAATAGTAGTAGTTGAGAGTTTAGTTGAGACCCATTTTTCCCTTTCAGTTCTTTGCTGGCTTGATTATAATTGTTTTCAATTTCGTCTCAAAACTCTGTAAACTGACTCTAAAACTGTTCTTGGGCTGGCCTGGTGGCACAGCAATGAAGTTCGCACGTTCCGCTTCAGGGGGCCTGGGATTCGCCAGTTCGGATCCCAGGTGCGGACATGGCACAGCTCATCAAGCCATGTTGTGGCAGGCGTCCCACATATAAAGTAGAGGAAGATGGGCACGGATGCTAGCTCAGGGCCAGTCTTCCTCAGCAGAAAGAGGAGGCTTGGCCACAGATGTTAGCTCAGGGCTAATCTTCCTCAAAAATAAATAAATTAATTAAATTAAATTAAATTAAAACTGTTCTTATGTTCCTGCATTTATTTTTAGTTTATCATATACATTCTTTCATTTTCTCTTATTTTTTTTCTTTTCTCTTTACTAAAACAGATCCTTTCTTTACAGAATCTGTTAGGAATTAATAGGTAAAGCCATGACAGGAGGGGAAGAAATAATATTTATCAAGCATCTACTCTGTGTATGATGTGCTTCCCACATCATAGTAGGTGTTGTCCATCCGTTAGCTCATTAACGTGTATCACAATCTTATGAAGTCATTATTTTTATAGAGTAGGAAACTGGGGTCAGTACATTTCCACTCATCTTTTTGTTGTAAAAGAGTAAATGCCTTTAACTTAGTTTAAATCTTTTTTAAGTGTCAAGATTTCGTTGACATTTCTGAGCTCTTTGAAATGAATATAGAATGTCCGTAGTTAGATTTATAAATTTTTATTGTCATCAAAGACAGATACTATCAAATAGCTACTTTATAAGAACAATAATATTTAATATTATGAAATTAAATGTCATAATTGAAATGGTTCTTATTCCATAACAGGCATAAGAAAATAGCATTCAAAAGAAGCATTAATTTTATTTTGTGTTTATTTTCTATTTAGCCAATTGTTTTCAAAATTAGCATAGAAACTATAGAAAAGATTATACAATTTAGAAAGTCTTTAGAATTGTAAGCATTCTGGTGTAGTCATTATGTAGTCCTAGATATTTGATATGTCTGTTTTGGTTACTGAAGCATACAGTGTGGAAGGGGAACAAAAAGAACACCATTTGAGTACTGATTTTCTGCTAGGCCCTGGGCTAAGTACATTGATGCTTGCAATATAACAACCTTAGGAGGTGGGTATTGTTCACTCATTTTAAAAATGAGGAACACGAGGAATTAAGTAACTAGCTCAAGGTCGCACAGCCAGAAGACGAGTTAGAGCTAATATTAGAGTACTGGGAGTTTGACTCAAGCGCTCACTGCAGTGTACTCTTTCCTATCCAGGTTGAGAGTTTTATATGCCTTAAACAAATAATACAAGCCTCTATTAAGAAAAAAAATGGAGATTAGGTAAACTGATAACCGGAGAAAAATATTGATACATATTTAAATACAAATGGGCCAATGTATGCATACATACATGCATATACATATATATATATACATATATAAATTTATTTATTTGAAAAAAATCACTCCTGTATAACCTGGCATTTTATGTAAACCAAAAGACTATCTGATAAAATTCCTTAATATTTTAAGTGGTGATTAATTTTTACAAATACCAAATATTCATTAAATGTTTCTAAAATAACTTTTCAGTCATTTGCACAGTGATGCAGTGGCGTGTTTAAAATTTATGTATCATCTGCAACGTCAGTTTTTTAATGCCGTATTTCTACTATGTAAACCATAGTTCAACATCTTTTCAACTGATTTCAAGTATGAAAATTTAAAAGTTTAAATATTCTGGTAAAGTTTTTGTCAGTTTCACAGGAATAAAATGTAGGAGTGAGTGTTAAGCAGTAGCCTGTTGGAGGGGTCTGAACTACGTTTGCCTTTTAAAATCCTGAGCTCTCAGTGTAGAAAATATCAATCTTCAGTCTTGATTATTTTTCACAGACTGTTTCTTCATACTATGTTTTGTTTATAAATGTGCTTTATTTACGTTTTCATTATTTTATTAATATAAAGGCAATTAACTTATATTTTGTGTTTTTTAAACATAATCTAGATGAGGAAGAGGATGGCAAGACTCCAACTCAACCACTGTTGAAAAAAGGCAGGCATTTTTCATCATTTTATTTCAATCCCTTTTTTCATACTGTTAACTCTTTAACTCCAACCTTATTATTTTCTTTTCTTTAGTTTTTATTTCCATGGTGAGGTGATGTTACAGTTATTTATTAAATGCAGATTAGAAGATGATCATTAGTCCAACTAAAGAGTTAAATCTTCCCAGGAAAAGGTGATATATCAAAGACAAATTCTTTTAACTCATCATAGCATTTCTGAAATATTCAAACCCTGAAAGTCAATCTTCATTTTTTAATTTTAACTGCATGGTTTAGATGATAAGTAGAGACACTGAAATAGGTTTATTCACAGTGTCACTTGCATTCTTTACCATCAGTTGTACCCAATGAAGTCCTTAATTTTGATACTAATATATTTTTCATTTCAAAAATTATAATATTTCTCACAGTCCTGCTGCGTTTGGGAGATACACAGTCATGTCAACGTACATGAATTTTATGAGAAGGAGATAGAGGTGAGAGTTATGGAGCAGTGTGGTTTGGTAGCCATATTATTTCATCATGCAAAATCATTCGTCATGTTTGCATACATCATGGCAGCATGAAAAGTGAATGATAGACATTCTGTGAAAGCAATCAGCTTTCCTCGTATGGATTTCTGCTTTTAAAAATTTGGTGTAGGAATTTCATAATAGTCATTTGCTTGCTCACAGAGCCAGTGCTGATTTTTTTTTTTTTAATTCCTGAGAATGTAAATGGGAACTCCCTTGGTATATTGTTCTTTAGACCTGCAGCAGATGAGTGTCCTTCCAAGGAGTTCCCACCATCTTTCTGTGGCTCAGAGAAAGATGTGGTGCTTATATGGCTTTAGAATTGGGCCTCACGTATTGAGGGGACAAAAGTGAGGTAAAGATTAGGGAGTTTCTTCTTAGACTAAGAGGTTTCACTGTGATAATTGCAAGATTGTATTGTTTCTTCCACGTCCTTCTGTCTTCGATATTACAGATAACATAATAAAAATTTTTTTTGAGGTTTAAATTATTGAGAAACTAGATTACAAAAGAAATATGTTCGTGAAACAGGCATAAACTTAATTTGTCCATTTAGTCTAAAATAGCTTTTCAAAAATCAAAATCTAGGAGTCAATTATAATTTTCTTGATTGGTGTTTATGATTCTCTTTCATTCAGAGTGCTTCAGAATATTAGAAAGTACGGGTATAATTTGGATGAGTTTAGTTATTGTAGAGATAGATTAATCTGTAACCATTTTAAAAGTTGAAATTACAAACATTATGATGAATGCCATACACAACTGTCTGCTTATAAACATTTAAATATACGGAAGTTAGGGAACTATAGGAATTCAGCAAAAGGGACTTCAATATTTACCTCCCTTACATCTTATTTTTCTGCTTAATCCTTTAGAATCCAAAGGCCCTGCTATGCCTTTAAATGTAGCTGATCAAAAGCTTCTTGAAGCTAGTACACAGTTTCAGAAAAAACAAGGAAAGAATACTATTGATGTCTGGTGGCTTTTTGATGATGGAGGTAAGGTTGTTAATATTTTTTTTTTTAACAATTTTAAATTTACTGAAGTTGTGGGAATGATACTAAGACATGGCGTGTGCCTTTCACCCACAGACCGCATTCCAGTTTTGCCAACTTACCCAAAAGATACAAGATTAATTTTAGAATCAGGTGTTGTACTTAGTGTTCTTCAGTTTGGAAGTTGCTCAGTCCTTCCTTCAGCTTCATGACCTGAACTATCACAGAAGTGATGCTATGCTCTTCTGTCTGGATCGCATCAGGTGGCACGTGATGTTGATTTGTCTCATCGCTAGGAAGGTTAGCTTTGACCATTGAGGCAGGTGGTTTTCACTAGGTTTTTACACTGAAAAGTTACTGGTTCCCCCTTTTATAATTACAAGTATTTCAGAAATGGGGAGTTACTTTGAGGCTATGTAAATATACCATTGTTACTGTACCTTTTACCACCATCTTTAGCATCCATTGATATTTCTGCTTAAATATATTATTGTTGTGGTTGTTTTGTGGTTGCCAAATGATGATTTTCCAATCTCATCATTTCTTCCTCATTTATTACTTGGCATTTTACTGTAAGTGAGAGCTTTCTCTTGATTTCTATCTGTGTGGACTCATGGATTCCTATTTATTCAATGGGATATGACTTATCATTCTCATTATTTGTTTTGATGTTCAGATTGTCCCAAATTTGGCCAGCAGGATCCTCTTTAGGCTGACTTCTATGTCCATTTGTCATGTCCCAATCATTCTTTATTTTCTGGTAAAATATGATGTTCCAGGCTCAGTTTTGCACTTTCCCTACCCCAGCTGGTAAATCACCCTTTACCCAAGGAGCCCTGATTCCTCTTAATGGAGAATGGTATTTAGAAACAAAGATCAGGGCATTAGATATGCTCGTTGCTACTAGGGTGTGACTGCTCTCAGGCACTCTCACTGGACAGATCTAGGAAATAAATATGTATGTTTGTATGTGTAGATAGAAATTGAAAACCAATTCCAGTCCAACACTGCAAGGTTCAATGTAGCCTCTCCCTTTTTATGTTTGTCATTTCAATAAGAAACCTGGCTCCCATTAGCTTCAGTGAATATTCTCATTTCCTCCGTCCTCCTGTATGTGACCCGTCTCCCGACTGTGCTAGGCCACTGTCCCATTTCGCGGCCTGTCTTGTGTGGGTCCTGACTCCGTTGGGGCTCCCTCCTTGTACAGACCTGCCTAATGTTTTTTTTACTACATTATTAAGGAAAGGCAGAAAGGAAAGTTTTGTTGTGTTGAGTTGTAGTAAATGTATTTCTAGAGACTAAATTGAATTAAAAGTTCTTAATTAAGAAATTAGTATTTAATAAATGATTTGTTAAATTTTTATGATTCAGGTTTGACCTTATTGATACCTTATCTTCTGACTACCAAGAAAAAGTGGAAAGACTGTAAGATCAGAGTATTCATTGGTGGAAAAATAAACAGAATAGACCATGACCGGAGAGCGTAAGTCTATTTTAAATTGAAGGGCATTTATCCAGTAGTACTTCATTATTACAGTATATATTTGATAGGATAAAAACTAGACAATCCAGAAAATGTCAGTCATGTTGTTTTGTTCTATACTGAAGCTGAAAATTCTAGTTAAAAAAAATAAACCTCCTTCTCTTTAATTTAGTCTTCATATTTAAGTTATAAATACTTGGTTTTACTTATGTAGTATTTTTTAATATGTTGACATCTTAGAAGGTCTTTATTAAATACTTGTGGCATTAAAGTGTTAAGCAGCTTTCTTTTTTTTAAATCAGAGGAGACAGTGCTCAAAAATTATGTATTCATATATCAGATACATTTGGTAGACTTCTAGACTACAGAAATGCAGGATACCATTGTCATCCATTCTCTTATTTCTGTCTGTACTGTCACAATTCTAGTTCTGGTTTCAGTACTTCTAAGTACCCTGTGTCTTGTCTCTGACCTTTTCAGCATATATTGTACACTTTGCTCCTGTTTTCATGTTTGGAAAGCAGAACTTTGATCACATGATTCCTCTGCCCAAAATATTTTTAACTTCTCTGTTACATAGCGTAGAAAGTCTATGCTAAAATGTGACAGTCAAGGCCCTTTACAATCTGTTCTCCTGTTCCTTTTCTATTCTTATCTTCTGTTCCCCCAAATGTGCCTTATACTTCAGTTTACGTTTCCACACCTGCCCTACTCTAAACATGTAGGTGATTTCTGACTTTTCCACTTTTGCTTACTCTCATCTCTCCACTGGAAATAGCTCCTCACCTGCCTTCCTTCTCTGTTAAAATACTCCATTCTTTAAAGTCCAGTACGATTTTCACCTTCTTTATAACGCCTTCCGTAATTTTTTTACCTTTGTCCCCCAACTAGTTGATATATTTCCTTCCTGAATTGTGATATGCTTGATATTACTCATCACATTCTGGGGCTTGTATTATATTTATTTCCTTATTTTTGAGTTTTCTGGGCCCTACAACACATAGCAGGCACTTGGCAGATTATCACTGGAATTCATTGAGGTGTTTATTTCAAATAGTGACTTATGTGCCTAGTGAAGTACTAGTAATAATTTAAAAATTAGACCTTTAGCTCATCTATTTTCTAATATCTTAATTTAGAAAACTCATTTTATTAAAAATAAAATGCTATTTTCTTGATTGCTTTTCTCATATGTATGTTTCAACGTCTCTATTTTTGCTGCCAAGGTTTCATTGCCAGCTATGCCTCCAGAAAGGTACTTATTTACTGAAAAATCAGAGGCTTGTTGGAGCTCCTTTTCCATGCCTGTCCCAGTTCAAAAAAAAATACTGTGAACTTATGAACTTAATCTGCTATCAGTTATAGCTTCTCTTTGGCCCAAGCAGTCATATTTGGGTTCTGAGAAATGCATTCTTCATGGATGAAAGACTAAAACAAAAATAATTAAACAAATAACTGTTTACTATTTTCTACTGAAATCCATACACTTACCGAGATAATTTGACTAAAATTAACTTTTAATAGTAGTTGCCATTCAAATTTTATTAATCTTGCTCTGTCCATTCATCAGTGGATACTAAGGAGAGATTCAGAGAATGTAAAAGAAGATAACAGAAGTCTCTACTCAGGGAATTTAGACGTCAGCTAAGTGTGGGTGGACAGTGTGAATTAATTCGTATAGACTTTGTTTAGCACCTAATAGACTTCTCCTATAAATCATGCTTTTCACATATACAGATTCAGCTCTAAATAGAATAAGAATACTTATGTATAGCCTTCATGTGTCTGATTGCAATTCATTTTTGTTCTAGGATGGCTACTTTACTTAGCAAGTTCCGGATAGACTTCTCCGATATCATGGTCCTAGGAGATATTAATACTAAACCAAAGAAAGAAAAGTAAGTTATTGGATAAATTACTTGGCACAAATTTCTGATCCTTTTATGGATGACCTACTCAGACACTCCAGTAATAAATCATTTAACTTAACTAATTACCTGGAGTATTTTGTCTGTTTTTAGTTACACGTGAAGTCGATTTCTTTTAATCTAGCACTGACAGTTGGCATTCCTGTAGCAGATAGAAAAGTAAGTCTAAAGGGTTTTCAGTTTTCAGAGAAGAATTCAATTACTGCTTTACAAGTAATTTCTGAAATGCCACAGAAATTCCACATGGTTCTTTAAATTTCGATTGTTTATGCCCACATTCATTACGACCACTCGATCCCTACTTCACGTACATATGACTTTCCACTATTTTGTTTTATTACTGAGATAGGAGAATCTAAGAATTTGCCTATAATAGTTGTATTCACAATTCTCAAAAGTCAAAGAAAACTAGATTCTTGGAATATTCTACCTGAAAGTGGCATATAGAGGTTGTTATATGTATATTACTGGACATAATTTTAATTATTCTCAGATAAGTGTTGAATAAATGATGAAGCTGGTATAAAGAATTCATTTTAAATAGAAAATAGTAAGGTATACCTTGTAAGGTTATAATTGTTTCCTCTTATAAAACAATATATACCAGAAGCTTTGTCTGAGACTTGATACTGAAAAGTATGTTTTTCTTCACATTTATAGAGGATTAGAATGTTGTTCATTTTCTTTTACTGTCTTTTGTCCTGTTAAGTATCTTTGGATCTAGAGATTAATTCTGCATATTCTTAAATGTTGAGTATCTGCCCTTTCCCCCCTTCAAAATGTTTTAGTACCTTTTCTTACACTACTTTTATTCAGTGGTACTTGAACTGGGAAAGGCTTTGAGTAAAAGAGTAACACAATTTGGCTTATTGCTCAAAATGATCATTTTGACTACTATGATGAAAATTTATTTAGGTTGAAGGGGGCGAACATAGGAACAGGGGTAAATACAGAGATAGCAGCATTAGCAGTTAAAATTGCAATTGTTATTGTGAATATGGTTCTAAATTTCTAATCAATGGAGAAACTAGTGATTGCTATTTCCAAAACAAATTGTCAAAGTGATTATTATAGTTAGGGTATGGAGGGGAGCACAGGAGATGGAAAACTAACTGTTCATTATAATTTAGCATTTAAGATCTTACTGTTATGTAATTCAAAATACGGTTAATGTTAGTATTCTATTTTTTTCAGTATTATAGCTTTTGATGAAATGATTGAGCCGTACAGACTTCATGAAGATGATAAAGAACAAGATATTGCAGATAAAATGAAAGAAGATGAACCTTGGCGAATAACAGATAATGAGCTTGAACTTTATAAGACCAAGGTATTCTTTCTCCTTCCTTTTCATGAATCTTCCATGTGAGTTCTTTAAAATACTTAAGACATAAGTAAATATCAAGAACTACAATTTGTTATGGGAGGAACCAGTTATGTAAATTAAATCTCCCTTAAGTTAGATTTATATGTGGACAGTGTAAAGCATTAATTCTTTTAAAACTAGGGAACAGATAGTTTTATAACACCAGATTGATTTTGGTTTCTTTGCATGAACCACACTAGATTCCATTTTTCAAATGATCTAGGAATGACTTTATTCTGTTTCATTTCAGACATACCGGCAGATCAGGTTAAATGAATTATTAAAGGAGCATTCAAACACAGCTAATATCATTGTCATGTAAGTAATACATGTACTAAGGTTTTCTTGAGTATTCATTTTATGGTAATACAATTAGGATTAATTTCTATACGAAGCACATATCTATATAACACCCATAATGACTTAGTGGTTATAAAGAGGGAAAAATAAACTTTTTAAATACACTTTGCTTTAAGCATTTGGAGAAATTATTGAAGGTAGGAGTAAAGAAAAACAAAAATTTTTATCCTTAAGCTTATATGAATTTAAGTAATTGCTTTTTTTTTTAAAGATTGGCACCTGAGCTAACAAATGTTGCCAATCTGGTTTTTTTTTTTCCTTCTTCCCAAAGGCCCCCCAGTACATAGTTGTATATTCTAGTTGTGAGTGCCTCTGGTTGTGCTGTGTGGGACGCTGTCTCACCATGGCCTCATGAGCGGTGCCATGTCTGCGCCCAGGATGCGAACCGGCAAAAACCCTGGGCCACCGAAGTGGAGCACGCAAACTTAACCACTCAGCCACGGGGCCGGCTCCCTAAGTAATTCTTTATCGTAATAGTTTATTCTGCCACCAAGCATGTGTGGGATATGAAAGCCCCAAGTTAAAATTTGGACCACATGCAGCTTCCTCATGGAAATAAACCCCATAAGGTCACTTGGGAGATTAAATTTAAAAAATGCTTCCTATCTGTATCCCCACCGCCAGGTTCCCACACACAAACTTTACGTACATACACACTGCCCCCTGTTCGTCAAATATAGATGCTAATGCTCACTCTGGCTTTTCCTCCACTAAACCAGGTTAACTAGATATTACTTGAACCCAAATTTTCTTGGGCCTGGAGCCTGCCCTGGTCCTTAAATAGGTAACCATGCCAACTGATGAAATAAAGTAATACCAAAGGATTGTTATTTTGATTAATAACAGACACTTAGTACACTAGAAAATTTCCAATTTTGCTCATCATGGTCACATATCTGTAATGGAAGATGCTGAAATGTAGAAATCTAGAGAGCAACTGGTCACTACTGCCGCTATTTACAAATAGAAATGAAAGCCCAGAGAGGTAAGAGAAGATGAAAATTAATATGTAGAATTCATTATGTTTGAATTTGATTTATCCATGTATAGTTTCCATGTTCTAAATTCAGATAGAAACATTCCTTTCTTCTAAAAGAATTCTATCCTTATTGAAGAAGGGGAAATTTGGAGGTTTAATGTTAGAGACCAAATGTGTTAATGGTTTTATAGAAATATTTATTTGCTATTCTTATGAAGAAATATTTTAAAATCTTTTGTTAAAACTGAAGACAAAACGGAAATACTGATCTGTGAGTATAGTAGTTGTAATACCATATGCAGAATTTTCCCTGCACTTAAAAATACTCAATAACTATAGTAATTTTTAGTTACTATTTTTGTGACTTAATTTATAATTTTTATTGCATTTTATTCTTCCCAGCTTAAATGCATTGCTTGATTTCCTTTCTCTTTTTGATACCAGGAGTCTCCCAGTTGCACGAAAAGGTGCTGTGTCTAGTGCTCTCTACATGGCTTGGTTGGAAGCTCTATCTAAGGACCTACCACCAATTCTTCTAGTCCGTGGGAATCATCAGAGTGTCCTCACCTTCTATTCTTAAATGTTCTACACAGTGGACAGCCCTCCAGACGGTACTTCAGTGCCTAGTGAAGTAACTGAAATCTTCAATGATACGTTAACATCACAATGGCGAACTGTGACTTTTCTTTCACTATTTCATTAATTTGAAAGCACACAGGGAAGTTGCTCCATTGATATGTGTATGGAGACTTCAGTTTTAGTCAATTCTGAATCTCAGTCTTAATGGATGATGATTCCTTATTGGACTGAAGCTGTTGGGAGTAATGTTTTCCTTTGCTACTTGAATAGCAATAAAAGTGTGTTATTTTTTGATTGATGAAAGGAGTACAAAAAGCCTTTAGCCTTGAGGTGCCTTCTGAAATTAACCAAATTTCATCCATATATCCTCTTTTATAAATTTATAGAATGTCAAACTTTGCCTTCAGCTATGATTTTTATTTCTATTCCTAGTCTCTTACACCTTAAAATAAAATGGACACTGCTTTTCTTCTTCCATTGACCAATTAGTGTTGAGTACTGTATGTTTTCTATTACTTTTGTAAAGGTATCTGTTAGATATTAAAGGTGAGAATTAGGGCAAGTTAATGAAAAATGCAAAAAAAAAAAAAAAATGGGAACCAAAAGGTGACCCCAAGGTTAGGTTTGTACGAATATGTGTAAATGTAGCTCTAGGGGAACAAGGCCCAATAAACCTTTTTTTTAAATTTCTAATTGGCTCTAATTTATATCTTGATTATTATTTCTTCAGACCTTAAGGAAGGTTGACGATTTATCCAGTACTTCTATGCACCATGCTGAAAAATCACATATTGCCATTCTTTAGACAAACATCCTCACGATCATTTGTATTTATTAGAAGAGAGATTTGTCCTAATTTAGGGTTTTCCTCAAATCTGAGGGACTTTTAAGAAATGCTAAAAAGATTTTTCTGGAGGAAAATTAGACAAAGCAATGTCATTTAATAGAATATTTCAATAAACACTATGTGGAATTTCACTATACCATCCTTTATAAATCAGTGAAATATTTAACATTTCATCAAATGGTTAAATGGACCACTGGTTTCTTAGTGAAATGTTTTTAGGCTTAATTCATTCAATTGTCAAGTACACTTAGTCTTAATTAATATACTCAGGTTTGAACAGATTGTTCTCAACATTGAAATTTAATCCATTCTTAATACTTTAAAACTTTTATGTTAAGAAAAACTGCCAGTTTGTGCTTTTCAAATGTCTGTTTTGACATCATAGTCTACTAGAACAATTTTGACAGTGCATATGTACTGTTACTAAAAGCTTTATATACAATTATTAATGTGAAATTTTTCATTTTTTTATCCAAGGAAGGATTTCCTAAGCATTTCAAGGGATATATGTCTACATATCTGTGTGTGTGTATATGTATATGCATACACAGATGCATATGTGTATGTATAATGATGTTTATGTTGCTGGTTTTTTGCGTTTTTAAAATGATCAAGATTCATCGGATTAAAATTTTTTTATTTTAGTAAGCATAAGTTCAAAATTCGATTGAAAGATACAGGTTTCATAGAGAACAAAGGTGATCATTTGAAGGGCATGTAACTTCACACAGTTATCATTTAGTTAGAAAATGGAGACCATGTCATCTAAAGTACTGTTCACTGGGCTCATTGGTGTAAGTGTCAGGGGTGAAGAATTTCTGCCGGTTTTCATGAATCTGGATAGAAATCTAGAAGATTACTGCAGTTGTCAGTAGTGCAGTATTTTTGCTGCGTGAGAATGAGCTAAATATAAAAATGGAGATCTGATAATAATTTTGAATTCAGAATGTTAAGAAAATGAAGTAATTGTTTTTCCAAAATTTTTTCCCTACACATTATAACTCACAGCATTGTTCCGTTTATTGCAGGGTTTGTAGTGTTTGGGGGGAAAATACAGTAAAATGTCATATTATTTAGTAAATAATAATCATATTTGAACTTTTTAAATGGATAATAGGGCGTGAACTGAGTGCTGCTATCTTGAAACATGCACAGGTACACTTGTTTTTTTTTTTTTTAAGTTTTTCCCATTCAGGAAAACATCATTGTGATCTGTACTGCAGGAACCAAATGTCATACATCATACATATGTGTATAAAGTACATAAAATATATCTAAATATGCATAATTCGGGGGAGGGTAATATTGTCTGTGAAATAATGTAAGAAGCTTTTCACTTTAAAAAAAAAATACATTACTTTCACTTAACACTAGACACCAGTTCAAAATTTTCAAGGTTGTTGTAGTGCTCTAATAAGTTTCAACAATTCTTAGAGATGCTAGCTAGTGTTGATGCTCTTCTACTCTATTTTATTTATGCTGAATTTGATTATTTTAATGCCAAATTTTTTTTTAATTCTAATCATTGGTAATAACTTGGAAATAAATAATTATGCAATGGCATTTGACAGTTCATTATTCCTATAGGTAAAAATTCATTGGGTTTAGAGAGAATGGTGGTGTTAAGCTGATTATTAATGGTTAATTAAATCAGATATTTATTTGTTACATTATTTCATTTGTATTTTAGGTTTCCTTTTACATTCTTTTTATATGCTTTCTGACATTACATATTTTTAAAGACTATGGAAATAATTTAAAGATTTGAGCTCTGGTGGATGTTTACTAAGTTTGAAAATGTAATATTTTGATAATACTGTATTATAACTGTCATACAAATGCTTTTCTAATGTTTTAACGTTGAGTATTGCAGTTGCTGCTTTGTATAGAAGTTACTGCAATAAAGGAAGTGGATTCATTACAACTATTTAATGACTACTCATTTTATCTGCTTTATAAATCTGTGTCAATTTTGTGATTTAACCTCAATTATATAACTGTTTCATTGATGTCTGAGCTTTTAAAACGGCTTTCACCGTAATATTCATGCCTTGGCAAAGTTGCATGAAATTGTTCTCTATCCCTATGCCTTTGGAATAATCACTATTGATATGGACAGTGTGATTGAGCCATACAAAATGCAGCTCATTTTGATTTATTTTTTAAATGATTTAGCTTTTCTAATTCTGCTTTATTTATGTTTGGGCAAAATCACACATTATGAATCAGGAAACTAGAGGATTAAAATGGAGTCATAGTCCCTGAATATAATCTGATTCTTTGCTTCCTAAGGTTTTTGGCTAAGCTGATTTACAGTTTTACAAAGCATTTTCACTTTCTCATTTGACCATTATTGTAGGGGTGCTATATATGCAGGATAGCTATTTATCTCTCTCTTGCTCTTGAGAAAGCAGCTTGGAGCAATATGGGGAGTTTCCCAAGGTCATGTTGTAATCAGCAAGGATGTTGGCCTAGAGCCCAGATCTTTCATCTCCAGGGATATTTCCATTACACATCACTGCTGCCTAATCCATAACACAGAGGGCTGGGATAGATTCGTCATTTCCAAACCACTCATCCCTCTCTGCCCAGCAAGTCTGTGTTCAGGTAATGCAAATTACAGTTAGAAATATAGATTGGCTACAGGCTGCCTTAATAGATCTGAAACCAAATGTGAGTGTCCATTGTATCATCTTTGCTTCCTGCTTATTCTCCATAAGCTACTATTCAGGCCACTTTACTCACTTCTTGGGGGAGTTAAGAGAGAATTCAAAGGCAACTATGAATGTGGCATTTCCTAATATAGCATCCAACAATTTTCAAAATAGGAATGGTTCATCTTTGAACCAGCAGGGTTTTTTGTTCATTCACCAGGAAGAAAAGATAAATGCATTTATATGCTTCTGTCTGTATCTATCAACGGGATGTTTGTATGGTCAGAGCAAATAGATGGTAGTTTAATGTTTAAGGAAAGATAGCACAAATCCTAGGATACACTCATCTGAAAGTAATGGTTAGTTTACCTAATCCAGGTAGTAGATACACATAAAATGTGTGTGGGTTAATCAATTTGACATAATTTTTTTTTGTAGATTACTAAAATACCTAAAGATCCAAGTCTGTTGCTCTTTACAGAATCTGGCGGCAATGGTCATAGACCTGTTTTACATGTGTGATAGGCATTTCGGATAGGCCATTAAATGGTAGCATTAAGAACTCCAGCCCATTTTTTCCCCTTGATTCTATCATTGAATTTTGTGTTAGACTAGGTAAGAGTTAGAAACTGTTGTTTTAGGGAAAATATGAAGGCATCTGAATTTGTCACCTGTTGTTCGACCTTACTTGTGGCTGCTGTCCTTAGATCAGGAATTCATTCCCCAAAATGAGAGTGTCTTGTCAACATATATCCTTTGTTCCACTCTTCTGTGATATGAAGGCAAATTACCAAGATAGTCTGCCCACAGCTACAAATGAAAATAAATTTACTTTCTGATCCACAGAGTAGGATCAGTGATCCACAGATATTGAATGCAAAAACAGAGGGCAGACTCAGTACTTGTCAAAATTTCATTAGAACACTGCTGAAGCCTTTGAGCTGGAGAATTGAGGCGATTTTGTCTTGGAAATGTTAACATCTCCAGTCTAAAGAAGGGAGGCAGTTTACAGGCAGCTCATCTATCTCTAATAACAAATATGTCAAAGTAAGCAGGTAGTGTTTTCGATTTACGTATAGTAGACATAAAGGCATATAACAACTACTACTGTAAGATATGATTATATCTGCTCTTCTACCTTCTAAATAAAATTGTCCCAATTAAGCCATTTTTGAAAGATGTAGTTGCAATTTGAAAACGAGCAAGCTATAGGAGTTTGTCTGCATAACCAATAAGCCACAGGTTATTATTTTAAAATGACGGTATTTCTGCTTAAGCCATGAAAATTCTCCTTTGAGTTCCTAAGAAATGTTACTAGTTAAGAAATCTAGAAAATGACAACGACAATTTGAGAATGGGGGGTTGGCAGTAGGATGGAAAGCTATGCTCCAAGAAAAGAGGTTCGTGGAAAGAAAGATTTGTCTCTTCATGGCTAAAAGTCTTGCAGTCATACTTTCCTCTGGGAAACAGTTAATTGTGAAGAATGGAAGTCAGGTTTTTTCCTGAATGTTGAAATCTGTTGATCATAATCAGCATCTCTCATTAGCTACATGGTAGTAATCTCAGAAGTATAACCTACATCTTTCAGGTAGTCTATTTCTCTATGGCTTTTCCATCAGTAAAGATAATCCTTTGTTTACTGTCAATCCACCTGTGAGTTTAGCATTGTTATAAATTTCACACGAGTTTTTTTAGAAAATTGATGAAAAGGAAGCACAGGTGTGTTATGTATTGAAAGACTAACTAGAACAGTGGTTCTCAAACTTTAGTGTGCATCAGAATCACCTGGAGGGTTTGTTAAGCCAGCCTTTCCACCTGCCAAACAAGCTCTGTTGAGTGAAATTCCTCCCCTTCTCAGACGCTGCTTCTCACTATACCCCTGCCTGCCTTATGGTTGCCTTTGTCCCCTGCCCGCCCATGCCTTATTTGTCAAGCTTCTTCCACAGGGTACGAGTATTTCCATCTCCTCTCACACCAGCTGTGAATTGAAATAACGACCTCCCTTCCAAATTCCTCCGTATTTTCTTTTTCTTCGTTAGATCTTCATCTGTGGCAGGAATAGAACCTAAAGTAGGCTAACAGAAAAAGGAAGTCCAGGAAGACCACTGAGTTCAGGGACTCAAGTTAGTGTACACGGGGACTCAAAACAATGTCATTAGGCGCTCTCTAGCCTTGACTCTTCAGTTAGACTGTCACCACGCAGTGTGCTGATGGCTTCTGAAAAAGCCATACTCAATCTCAGGAGTTCAGCAACAACTGTAGTAAAAGGGTTGGTATCTTGGCAGCAAGAATAACCTCATTATTTGTCAGGAGCCACACCCTCTCCTTTGGGTTTGCCCTTGTAGTCGGGTTATGTAGCCCAGGAAATTAGGGAAGGGCCTCAGATCTTCGGTCCACCACCGATGCCTGCTGCTCCATGTGCTGGATTACCCAGGTTCCAGCAGTTGATTCAAAGGTGAACAGCTCTGCAGGCCACACCTGGGCTATTGACCCCTTTACCAGGTCCCCAAAGCTCTGCAGCTAAATGCTTAATATCCACTCTCCTCCCCGCCTTCCACCCCAGCCCAGCAGTCGCACAGCCATCCTCAATTCAAAGTGTGTTCAGAAGGGCTTTGGCAGAGGATTCCTGACTCTCTCATCTGCAGCAACTCCATTTTCAGCACCCCTCTTGTCCTTTTTCTTTAAGGTAGTTTCTCTCCAGAACTCCCTCCCACACCAGGGGGCAGCCTCTCCCCAACCCTGGAACAAGAGCCAGGCTTTCTTTCCCTTCCTCTTTCCTTGACAATGCATCTTCATAGCCCATGGGAAAATGTAGACAAGCTCAGCTCTAGAAGACAGAAATGTCTGCTTTTCCTACAGCTCTAGAAATGCAGTAACAGAGTCTTCCCTCACCAAAATAGGCAGAGTATACTTTTTCTAAAGCAGTTGAAAACCATCTGGTTGATTTTTCTTATGTTACATTAAATTCTCAGCAGCTCACCTGTTACCCTTGAATATCCTGCCCAGGAAATGGTAACCCAACCAAAGCTTTAAGGAGCATAGTGCAGGATTAACTTCTCTTTGGGAAGACATTCATTAGTCTGCAGACTAAAGTGGGAGGGACCCTGCGGGCACTGGTGGCATCAGTACCAAACAGGAGGTCATTACAACAGTTCAAATGAGAGGACGAGAAGGAGAGATTGAACCAAGTGAGTAGCAAAAGAATGGAAAGGAAAGTTTAGATTAGAAAACATATCGAGAAAGAATAAAAAAGGCGATAAAATGTAGTGGATAGGAGAAGAGCTGGGGGTGATGAGATGAGGATGACATCAAGCTTTCCAGCTTGAGCCAAAGGTGGATGCTGAAATTGACAAAGTGAGAAGTTGAACAGGTTTGGGGAAAGCTGTGCGTGTGGGAGGAGGATAAAAGGAGCTGTTTAGAAGATGAGTAAAAGGTAAGATACAGGGTCTGGAGTCCATCATGACAATTGGCTATTGGACCACTGAAGTAATTACCAATAAAATCACCAGGACCAGAGCCTTCTTTGGAGGCAGGACTTAAATTATGTTCACTTCATTCCGTGGTTACTGTTCACTTAGGTTTTCTTTTTCTTGCTGTGGCAGTTTTAATAATCTTTTGTTGAATGTTAATTGCTTTGCATTGAAATTTTTTTAGCAATTAGAGCATGCTTTTATAATTTCAAAATTTATATACTTAATATACTTCTTTCCTTTTTTACATTTCTTCCGATTTCTTGATTGGATTTGTTTCTATTCCCTAGAAGAGACACACTTGGATTTATTTATCATGTCCGTTAATTTTCTCGGGTATCATGGCTGAAGAAACAAATGCAGAGAAACCATGCCCTATGTTTTAATTCTCCCCCTCATTAACAGTACACTATAAGATATCAATCTATGGAGATATTCATTGGTTTCCAAAAGATACCACTATGTTGCAAATAGCAGTCTGTAGATAAAGGAAAATTCATGCTTGTATCTTCAACAGGCTTAACTATTTGAAAACAACAAAGTAACTTTTCTATTTCTAAAACTGTGGCACAAAATTAGCTCCTTGGCAGAAAGCTGCATGTTGAGCTCAGGTTGCACAGAGCTGACATTTTCTGTTGGATGAACTTGGTGTACTGGAATAGCTGGGAAACAAGAGCCATCTCGTGAACTTTTAAAAAAGTGATGAGGAAGAAAGTCACCAGTATAGTTCAGTGAAAGGAATATTATTTTCTGCTACTACAGGAGACCATGTTTCTTCAGAGAGGTTAAGAAGTTGAGTATAAGGGCCTCCTGTGAGAGGAAACAGAAGAAGACATGGTTTTCCAGAGAGCTGACCCGGTTCCGTCCTGACTGCTGCTTACTGTGATAACCGCCCCCCCTAAGCCTTGTGCCTCAACTCTACGATGAGCATAATACTACTACTTCAGAGGGGTGTTGTGAGATTTAAATATGGTAAAATCCGTAAACAGGTGGCATATGGGCAGTGTCAGTTGATGTGAGCTGTCTTTTCTCCCCCACCTCTCCTGAATTAGGAGGAAAAAGACAATATGCTACCAATCAGGCACGGTGAGTGACTCCATCTTCTTGCTCACCACCCCACACAACCCATCACCCAATCCTATTGATGTTTTTCTCCTAAACATCTCAAATCTCTACAATAGATTAGCTATGATGTCAGTTCCAGTTTCCAACATTGTGAGACTGGCCATGTCAGGCCTGCTCTAAGCCTAATGTGATGGTAGGAAGCGACCAGGATTATAAAGCCAAAGCAAAGGAAGAATTTCCGCACCTGGCAGAGGTGGACCCTTGGATGCTGATGCAAGCCACGAGTCTGGGCTCCTCCTTCCCAAAGGCTCTCTCCCTTCACGTCCCCTGAACATGGTGGATGCTCCACTGAGGAAGTAGGGGGCCACCTCAGAGCTACTCCACCAATTTGTATCCTTATACTGTCCCTCCTTGGCACTGTTTCTTTGCTAGTTCTTCTGCAAACCCAAGCAAAGGTCACTTAAGCTGAGTCTAGATCTTCACTCTCTCTAGTTCTCTAACTCAGACCTGGACTTGGTGGCTTGGCCAAGGTCAATCATATTTTTATCTCACATTATTACAAAAGGGTTCTCATTTGTCTCTTTGCCACCCATCTTATATCATTCTGACCTGTCTCACACTGAAGCCAGAGTGAAGTTTTTAAGACAAAGCTTTGATTGTATCACTCTTCTGCTTACAACTGCTCCGTGGCTCCCCATTTCACCTGGATGTGTCCCCAGCGCTCAGCGTCATCTGAGTGCTTCATGCCTCTCTCTAGGTTCATTTTCAGCCACCACCGCCCCATGCCTTCCACTCTCTACTCCAGCCACACTAACCATCTGCACAGGGCTCTCTTTTGCTTCGGGGCAGTTGAACATGCCGTTTCCTCTCGCTGGTCTCTCCTTGACTTTCCTCCTCAAAAGGAAGCTCAGAATCTCTTGCCTGGGAAGTTTTCTCTGATGCCACCAGGCTGCTTTTGGGGCCCCCTCCTCTCTGGTCTGCCCCTCTGTGCTCACCCACTGGCCCTTCTCATAGCCTCACCTGCACTGAGTTATTTGCTTTGTTCTGTGTTTTACACCTGTCTGGGAGCGTCCTGGGGAGCAGCGACCTTAGGGCTTACAACATAGTTGGCACTTAATGTTGTTGACTGCATGAATGAAGTGAATGAATGTGTTAAATGAATGAAGTGAGTGATCGAACAAAAGAACTGGTTTATTTTCTATCTCATGAACACTATGGACCATGTAATATATTTTCTTTCCCACTTAACCTTGGCTAATAGGTAAAGGACTATCGAGAGTTTATGGTAGGTATTCAAAGTATTAGGTCCACCCCTGGCTTTTCACATCCTTTCTCTCTCCTACGCCACTCCCACTGCTGCTTCTTTTTCACTGATACTATTGTATCAGTACATTGAAATATTTAAAAATTAAATAAGTTTGTTTTATTATTGTGAAAAAGCCAATTGAGCATCTGCCATCAATTCCTTATCTTGTCAAGTGCCTGAGGACCAAGTGCTTCCCCAACGGACGCTCTGTACACATACTTTATGAATGAGAAAATGCTATGTAAATATTACTCATGACTTTCCCCAACTGGCAAAATCCTGCTGTTTATGACACAGCTCAAAAGTCAACTTCTCTGTGAACCTTCTCTGACATCCGGTTGCCAAACACCTTCTGCAGCCCACCCCACTGTTCTCACGGGGCTGTCCCATGGTTATTTGGTTTCCCAAGTAGATTAAGTAACCAACTTAATTACTTTAATATCTCCTGTGACTTATCTTAGTTGTGAGCAGCTAGGAGATTTTAATATAGGATTTTTAAATGAATGAAAAAAATTAATATAAAGAGAAAGGTGGATGATGACAGGGGAAAGGCTGAGTGGATTTAAGGCATGGGGCCTTACTGGGATTGGAGCCTCTGAAATGGGGACTTGGTTCAGACTTTGGTTGTAACTACACACTAATATGATCTGCACATTGTAAGATGTTTCACGTGTGCTTGAATTCTTCAGGCCTAACTTACAATAACTACATCTCAATTCATTAATTTATTTTGTTTCCTTCAAGCTAATCAGTGGGATACCATTATTTAAAGAAGGGGTCATTTAACAAGTAGTTATTGATTCAATAAATACTTATTGGTGGTCATATCCCTCATATTTAGCCCAGTGCTTGGCACATAGTAGGTTCTCAGTAAATATTTATGGAGTAAATGAATAAAATCAATTTATTTAAAATAGGGCCTGATTTTCCACTTTGTATATCAATCACTTGTATAAAAGGTAATGAAGTATCATCCCCCTCACTTGTTCCAGTTAAGAAAATAAGCACAAAGAGGTGAAGCAATTGGCCTGGGTCACTGGCACTATGATGGCATTATTAGGTCCTTTCATCTTCCATTTGCATCTCCTTCTGCTCCTAGGCTATTTGACCATTTTTGTTAATGTGACCTATAAAAACAAATAATTTAATTAATATTACAAACATTTATTGAACTACCACATCCCAAGCACTATGCCAGGTGCCAGAGACATAAAAAGGAATAAGACACAGTCCCTGTGTCCCTGTTCTTGAGGAGTTCACAGACTCCTGTTGTAAATAAGTAATTGCAAAGTAATGGCCAAAATCCAAGAAGAGTTATGCAGATTTTTTTAAATGCTTTAGAAAAACACTTGCTGGAGAAAAAGGTCAGAACTATTTGCTACTGTGGGACTTGAGATCCCTTTTCCATCTACAAAGTCCAAGGGCTGAGGATGCAAAGAAATGCGGGGGTTATGGGTGCCTGACATGAGGGAACTCACAGTTAACAGCTAGCAACTATTTCCATGTATCTCATTTAATCCCCAAATCTCCAATAAGGCAGTTTCTATTATTATTATGCCCATTTTACATAAGAGAAAAGGGAGCTTCCAGGGTTTAAATGTCTTTGGCAAGGACCCTTACTTTGACCTCAGAGAAAAATTAGGTGTGGTGTGCTGCCATGTGACGTAACACCAGGAAGCCCCGAGGTTGGGAAGCCACCGCCTGGAGAATGCACATGGCCGGCCTGGCAGAGAACCCACGCTTCCAGAGGGGCCTTCATTGTCCCAACACTGAAGCCCAACTGAAGGCCAAGTATTTAGGAGGCTGGACGTCAGGGGAGATGGGCGTGGCCTTCAGTCCCTTTCGGTGCCCAGCGACTCAGGGCTGGGGATGGGGGAGAACAGGAAAAGATCCCGGACAAGAGCTGAGAGGATGGGAGCAAGGAGACGAGATCTAGGGGAGCAGAGCTGGTGGAGGGCGCCTGGGAGAGGGGAGGGTCTGGGGTGGAGATCAGCAGTGGAGTGGGAGTCGGGGGCTGCAGGCCAGGAAGAACCAGAGAAGTACAGGGGAGAAGAGCTGGGGGGCCGGGATCAGGGAGAGGGATGCTGGGTGAGGGGCTCCGGGGATGGAGGGGGGGAGGAGGGCAGCGGAGGGATGGGGAGGAAGGAGGGGAGCTGGGCTAGGGGAACCCTCCTTTAAGACATCCTTCAATGAAGGCCGCTCGCGGGCGACGTGAGCGACCACAGCGGGTGCGAGAAGTCAGGTGGTGGGGGGCGGGGGTCAGCCCTGGGGCTCCGGCCCACCCTTGCGGGGAGGCAGTGGGCTGCAGTGGAGGAAAGGGAGCCAGTGTTTAGATAGGTGTCTAAGTATTTGCTTAAGGAATTAGTCACCTGCTCGGCCTAGTCGAGGTGCTGGCTGTTATCATAATTGCCCTTGAAACGCTTCTCGGTGGCTTTTGTTCTTTGAGGATTATTGAACAATTCGGTCCCACAGGTGTCCGGTGTTTTGAAACAACTTTGCGCCGAAAAGTATACGAATGGAAGCAAATCCTTATTTATTGTTAAACCTCCAGTCTTTTGAGAGGTCTGTCCCCAGACAGGTGACTCTGAGGGTTGACATAATCACAGGGTCCTAAACGGAGTGCAGGCTTCCCGCTCACCCCGGGTCATTCCCAGCCCAGGCGCAGACCCACAGAGGAAAGCTTGCTAATTTCCTCCCTCCATCCCTCCATCCCTGCTCTCTCCCTTTCCTTCTTGTCCGCTCGCTTCCAGTTGGTGTAACTGTAGGTCTGACTTAGTTCATTCCCTTCTATCTTCTGTTTGACATTCCTCAAGTTTCACCACTTTATTTACTTAGTTTTTTGGAGGGGGAGTGCTTTTAAGAAAAGAATTTCATTTGAAGATATTTTCTACTTTTAAAAACACATCTTTCTTCCTTATTTTGACTTCGGTTTTATTAAACGCCACCCCGCGGAGTGAGGGCTCGCTGGCGGGGCTCTAGCACGCTCTCGGGGCTGCAGGGGGTCGGGGCGGGTCTCCCCGCACGGAGAGTCGCCTGTCCCGGGCCGCCGTGTCGGCGTTCGCCCTGGCACGGGCTCCCCCGCGTGGCTCCAGAGGAGAGTAACGTCCATGCCTTGAATTTCACTTCTGTTCTCTTTGGCGGATGGAAGGCCAGGGTCTTGCCCTTACGAGCAGACAGGAGAGACGCTCTAGTTTTCTTTTTAGCATGTTTGTCTCCCTCAGAGTAGAAAAAGTTTCCCGCTTTTCTTAGGCTCACGTGGACTCTGGCAGAAGAATTTAGTGACGTCCAATTTCGAGTAACCGAACTTGTCTGGGAAACAATTTGGGGTAGAATTATTGCAAGATGCCTGAGGCTACTCTTGCCCTGCTAAGGCCAGGGGAAAGACGGAAGGTGAATTGAATACACACTAGGTGCCCCCAGGCATGTTAACATCATTATTTAATCTTAGAATATCCCAACCTAAGTAGGAACTGTCCCCATTTTAGAGAAGAGGAAACTGAGGTTCCCAGAGGCCCAAGGTCTCAAAATGATGTAGCTAGGGTTCAGTCTGCCCTGACTGACTCCAGAACTTTGCACTAGTGAGACCTCACACAAGAGAGGGGAGTTTCCTGCTCAGTTCCCTCTCCTTAGAGATGTCACACTGCAGAGAGACTTCCTTGTGTTTCGAGTGAGGTGATGTTACAGTAACCTCCCTTCTGTATGGCTCCCGTGAGCTGTGAGAGTGGGTCACTTCTGCTCTCTGCGTCTGTCAAGTATGCTGCATTTTCACATTTCATCTTGAGAATAGCTCTATGAGATTATTTTTTTAATTTCAGCTTTATTGAGGTACAATTGACAACCAAAATTATATTTAAAGTGTACATCGTGATGATTTGATATATATTGTGAAGGGACTCTCCCCCACTAGTTAATGAATACATCTATCATCATTATTATTATATTATGTATTATATATATTATAGTTAATTTATAAAATAAAGTGAGGCTGAGGGAGAGGAAGTGTTACGCTTAAAATTATGACAGCTAGTAAATGGCTTCCTCTCCCAAGTCTAGTGATGCGAAATCCATTTTGAGTCTCATTTCAAGTTGTCTCACATCTGCCTTTATGGTCCGTTTTTTTTTAAAAATTGTTAAATGAGGGGCCAGGTGATTCCTACAGTCCATCCCTCCTAGGCCTTCGTTCTGTGAGTTCTGATTCTTAAGGGCTTTCACCTCTCTGTCTCCCCTTGTCTTCCCAGTGCTCTGGCCTGGGGATGCCAGGGGCATAGAGACATTTGTTGACTTGCCCTTGGTGACACAGAAGGTCTCTGCCCCACGCAAGCCTGGCACGCAGTTTCCCTGATTTATAGCCCGGCACTGTGGGGTAGGTGTTTGCTGTTTGGCCTCACCTGGCCCCTTTTCTTTGATGAGAGCCTATAGTTTCCCCCCTTCCTCTCTTGGTTTGGTGGGGCTGACTGACCCCTAGCTTTGGGGGTCATCACATGACTCTGGCCTGCCTAGTCAAAGTGATTGGAACAAAAACAAGCTCAGGGTCCAAAGCGGGCCAATGGTGGGCAGCTGCAAGTTTTGCCAGCCCTTTCCAGAGAGAAGTGTGCTTTCCGCTTGAGTTTGCTCAAGTGGTTGTTATGGACTGAATGTCTATGTCTCCCTTAAAATTCATATATTGAAGCCCTGACTCCCAATGTGACAGTGTTTGGAAATAGGGCCCTCAGGGAAATAATTAAAGTTAAATGAGGTCATTAAGGGTAGGGCCCAAATCCTATAGGATTAGTGTTCTTGTAAGAAGAGGATGAGATACCAGAAGCATACTCTCCCCGACCCGGACGTGCACCCGCCGAGGAAAGGCCATAGGAAGACACAGAGAGAAAATGGCCATCTTTCTCTTTACCAGTTCTTACCAGGAACCAAACCCTTCCAGAGCTTTCCTCTTAGACTTCCAAGCCTCCAGAACTATGAGAAATAAATTTCTTTTGTTTAAGCCAGTCTCTTGTTATGGCAGCATGAATTGACTAAGATAGTAGTAAAAGACCAGCTGGGAGCTACTGGCCATCATCTCTGCCACCAAGGGAGAAAGCCAACAGAGAGAGGAAGAGCTGTGAAAGGGAAAGAGACAGTGAGTCTGGACCCTGGACTGTTCAGTATGTAAGCCAATATCATTGTTTAGACAGCTTTGTTGAGGTAAAATTCATATACCATACAATTCACCCATTTAAAGTGTATAGTTCAATGTATTTTAGTATACTCACAGATATGTGCCACCATCACCTCAGAAACAACCCCATCCCCGTTAGCTATCACTCTCCTGTCTCCCCTTCCCTATTGTCCTAAGCAACCATGAATTCTCTTTCTGTCTCTGTAGAATTGCCTATTCTGGATATTTCATATAAATGGAATCATATAATACATGGTATTTTGTCTGACTTCTTTCACTTAGCATAACATTTCGAGGTGCATCCATATTGTGGCATGTATCAGTACATCACTCCTTTCTGTGGACAAATATTATTCCGTTGAAAGCATATACCACATTTTGCTAACCCACTCATCAGCTGATGGACATTTGGGTTGCTCCCACCTTTTGGCTATTATGAATAATGCAACTACAAACGTTTGTGTTCAAGTTTTGGGGTAGACGTACGTATTTATTTCTCTTGAGTACAGACACACCTTGGAGATGTTGCAAGTTCGGTTCCAGACCACTACAATAAAGCAAATAGCACAATAAGGCAAGTTACATGACTTTTTTGGTTTCCTAGTGCATATCAAAGTTATATTTACACTATACTGTAGTCTATTAAGTGTGCAATAGCATTATGTCTAAAAAAGAAATGTGCATACCTTACCTTAAAAATATTTTATTGCTGAAAAGTGCTAACCATCATCTGGGCCTTCCGTGAGCATGCCATAATTTTTTTTTCTGGTGGAGGGTCTTGTGAAAAAAGCAATTATCTGCGAAGTGCAATAAAGCAAAGCGCAATAAAATTAGGTATGCCTGTCTATACCTAGGAGTGGAACTGCTGGGTCATGTGATAACTCTGCGTTTAATTGAGGAACTGCAGGCTGTTTTCCGAAGTGGCTATACTGTTCTACATTTCCACCATCAGTGCGTGAGGGTTCCGATTTCTCCTTTAGCGCTTATTATTATCTGACTTTTTATTCTAGCCACTGTAGTGGGTGTGAAGTAGTATCTCCTTGTGGTTTTGATTTACTCTTCTCTGATGAATAATGATGTCAAGCATCTTTTCATGTACTTATTGGTCTCTCTATATATTTCTTGGAGAAACATCTATTCGGATCCTTTGCCCATCTTTTAATTGGGGTATTTGTCTTTTTATTATTGAGTTATAAAAGTAGTTATATATCCTAGATACAAGTCCCTTATCAGATATATGATTTAAAATTATTTTCCCCCATTCCATGGATTGTCTTTTCACTTTCTAGATAGTGTCCTTTGATGCACAAAAGTCTTTAATTTTAACCACGCCCAATTTATCTATTTTTTATTTTGTTGCTTGTGGTTTTGATGTCAAATCTAAGAATCCATTGCCAAATCCAAGGTCATGAAGATTTACCCCTATGAGTTCTTCTAATAGTTTTAGCTTTGTGTGTGTGTGTGTGAGGATGATTAGCCAGGAGCTAACATCCACCACCAATCCACCCCTTTTTGCTGAGGAAGATTGGCCCTGAGGTAACATCTGTACCCATCTTCCTCTATGTTATATGTGGGATGCCTACCACAGCATGGCTTGATGAACAGTGCATAGGTCTGTGCCTGGGATCTAAACTGGCAAACCCTGGGCTGCTGAAGTGGAGCACAAGAACTTAACCACTATTCCACTGGGCCAGCCCCTAGTTTTAGCTTTTATATTTAGATCTTTGATCAATTTTGAGTGAATTTTTATATACGGTGTGAGGTAAGAGTCCAACTTCACTCTCTCGCATGTAGCCATCCAGTTGTCCCAGCACCATTTGTTGAAAAAACTATCCTTTTCCCATTGAATGGTCTTGGCAGCCTTGTTGAAAATCAGTTGACCGCAACCACACAGGTTTACTTCTGGACTCTTAATTCTAATCCTTTGGTCCATGTGTCTATCCTTATACTAGTACCACACTGTCTTGATTGCTGTTGATTTGTAGTAGGTTTTGAAATTGGGAAGTGCAAGTGTTCCCACTTTGGTCTTTTTCAAGATCATTTTGGCTATTCTGGGTCACTTGTAATTTCTCATAAACTTTGGTCTCAGCTTGTCATTTTCTACAAAGAAATAAGCTGGGATTCTGATAGAGTTTGCACTGACTCTCTAGATCAATTTGGGGAGTATTGCCGTCTTAACAATGTTAAAATTTCGATCCATGAACATAGGATGTTTTTGCATTTATTTAGATCCTCTTTTATTTATATTAACAATGTATTGTAGTTTTCAGAGTATAAGTTTTGCACTTCTTTTGTTAAATTTATTCCTAAGTATTTTATTCTTATTGATGCTATTGTGAATGGAATTATTTTCTTCATTTTATTTTCAGATATTTCGTTGCAAGTGTATAGAATACAATTCATTTTTGTATATCGAGCCGATATATTTTTGTTAACCATAAATCCAACTTGAGTTGTATTTTTGGTATTTGGAACCAAAAGAATGCTAACCAGTATTTTTCTCTGGACTATGCCATAACTGGCTTCCCCAAAGTTTGGGATGTAGAAATATATTTAACAGTGTTTACAAAGAGCTTTCATATGATCTTATTTGATCCCCACTCACCTTGGGAGGTGTGCAAAGTGGGTATTTTTATCTGCATTTTAAAGATGAGGAAACTGAGGCTTGAGAGGCTAAATGACTAACCCAGGCCTCAGCTTAGTAAGTGACATATCTGGAACTAGAACCAAGGTCATCCGGCCCCCTAGTCCATAGCCCTTCGTGTAGTGTCGTCCTGAGAAGTTCACTGGGCCTGAAAGATGTACTGTCCTGATGTGCCTGCTGGGAAGCAAGTGCAGAGGAGAGAAACGTTACCCCAAATAATGACATAGAAGCAGGGTCTCAGAGAATAAGTCACGGCTAAGTTGAAACTCGAGGGATTAAATTCTAGTGCCCAGTCTAAGGAAAGATGATTACTTATCAACTGCAGAAACTTTTTTTAAAGAAAAGTCTTAATTCTAAAGAGTATGGAAAATGAAACCTCATCCCCCCCACCAAAAAAATTGGTTTGGAGTATTCGTGGCAGATAATTTACACTATCTTAGGAACTATACACACTCTATAAACTGCAAGGCCAACAGCTAAAGAGTCCAAATTGGCATTGCATTTTTTAAATAAACATAGTTATAATGAAAGTTGAAGCAAAGGAAATTCAGTAGAGTGTATGCTGTACTTGGCATGTATCTCAACACTGGAGTTAAGGCCAGTGAGGAAGGTCCGTTACTTGGCTTGAGTGTCGAAAAATTTCTTTGTAATTGTTCTCCACTGTAGGTCATCATTTTTTAATTTAAAAATTGTTTCAACCATGTTTTCACACTTCAGTAGAACTATGACAAATAGAATTCTATGCATTAATAGCGTCTGTTAGCATAAAAGGAAGAATAGTTACAAAATTCTCCACCTTATTCTTAGTTGGGTCAAACTCAAATAGTCAGCTCCATTGAAAAGGTAAATGTATTTTCTTTTAATTCTTATCCACACAGCCATGGTGGATAGTGATGGAGAACGAGTAGGCAGGGCCAATAGTACCTCTGCTTTGGTCATCAAATCTCCTGTTAAGGGCATGGTTCACAACCGGAATGCAAGTCTCTTTGTGGTTCACCGAAAGGAGGAGTGGTAGTGGTGGAGGTGGAGGGTTCTAAGCTATTTTATAATAATGTGTAGTAGGGAGGGATTAGGAAATTCCTCATTCATTAGTCCTCCCCTCTTACATCTAATGACATTTTCTAATGACCCTATGTCTGTTTGAGAACTAAAAATCCCATTTATGATTATGGATTATTCCACATGAAGATTATTAAGAAGGAAGCTTTTCGTATTATTTAGAAATATGTGCACATATATATGCATCTCTATAAACCATCTATGCTGATGGCAGAGAAGACATAGATAAAAATGTTAAACCCAACTTGAAGACCACGCAGGCATTCAGAGGGACCATCTACTGAGTGAGGAGGTCCAGAGTTTAGAGCAGAAGGGTGAGGTAGAAAAGATACCCACGCTCAGTCCACAAGCTTGTAACTATAGTATGTATGCCTTACTGTCACTATCCCATGTCACAGTGACACCCAATGGAGCGAGCAGGTAAAAAGCTTCCAGGAAGGCCACCAAGCTGGAGTTCTTTCACAGCCTACTCTCATCTGAGGGTTCTGGGGAGGACAGCTCTACTGCTGAGTATGGGTCCAAAGGCCCAGAACAACTCAGACCCCAGTTGTCACCAGTGGGGAACTCCCTCCTTGACCAGAGCTGGGGGAGGCAGCCAGCCTCCTGAGAGGAAATAGTAGGTTTTGTGCTAAGCCATTCTCTCTTTGCCTTCCTATCTTCCTTCTATCCTATGGGGCTGGGAAAAGAACCAGAAAGAAGCTTCTGTTTTTATTTAACTTAGGTAATCCTTCTCTTGTTCCTGCCACATGCTGAAGAGTGTAGCTCCCTAAGTCCTCATTGCCTTAGGATGGTTCCTTGCACATAACTGATTCTCAATGAATTTTGTTAAAACAAATCGAATCTGCAGTCAATCTTACTGCACTCGCGGTTCTGTTTTCTTTACCTCAGTAATACTGACAGCGCAGGGTAGTTTTGCGGTGTTTTCCACTCAAGTGTCCAGCTCTCTGTTTTTGCTTTTGAAGATCTGGAAGAAGTTATTTCTTGCCTGCTCTAGCTGAGGCCCTGAGTCCTCATTAAGTGTTTATTTAGCCATTGAGAAACATTCATCTCAAGTAGGAATGGCCATTTTCCTGAGAGATCGTGAAAGCCTGAGCCAATATAAAGATCCTTCAAAAAATTTTAAATGCCAGTTTATACAAGAAAGCAAATGCAAATATTTATTCAGAAAAATTGTTCTCTTGCGTGCAAATTCAAAGAAATAGTAACTAAAGCAAATTTGATGTGCCATTTACAACTACTAAATTAGGAAACATCTTAACATGATAATCAAATATGCTAATGTGTTTGTAGTGAATCCGATTTATTTTCACAGCTGTTCTGGGAAGCAATATGACAATTTTTAATCAGTATCTACCAAGAGAGTCTTAGTGAGCACAACTCCACGGTGTAAATAGCAACCTTGCATGTAAAAGTGTTCATCCTCTAAGCTTTGCTCTTGGGTTTTTTTCCTGAAGGACATAATGCAAAAGAAGTTAAAAACTGTATGTGAAGATGTCAAGGACTTCCAGTGCTGGTAAATATTACAGACTTGGTTACCTGAACACCATCCCACGACAAACATCTTGAAATGATGGGTAAAATATAATAAATATCACTTCAAATAAATGAATCAGTTACATGTATCAACATGTCTAAACTTCAAAAATATAATATTAGCAAAAAAAAAAGGTGCAAACACTATGATAATATTTAGGAAAAAAATTAAATGCTAAATAATATTACATACCATTTTTTGATACATACACCTATAGAAAAAGTGTAAAGCCAGCGCAGGAATAATACCAAACTTACATTACTGATTACCTCTTGGAGGGAGCTGGGAGTATTTTGTCAAGAATGGGTTTTCGGGGCCAGCCCCGTGGCCGAGTGGTTAAGTTCGTGCACTCTGCTGCGGCTGCCCAGGGTTTCACTGGTTCAGATCCTGGGCGCAGACATGGCACCGCTCATCAGGCCACGTTGAGGCGGTGTCACATATGCCACAACTAGAAGGACCTGCAACTAAGATATACAACTATGTACTGGGGGGATTTGGGGAGATAAAGCAGGAAAAAAAAAAAAAGATTGGCCACAGTTGTTAGCTCAGGTGCCAATCTTTAAAAAAAAAAAAAAAGAATGGGTTTTCTACCATATCTTTAAATTTTATTTCTCTTAAAAACAAAAGATCTGAAGCAATATGACAAAAAAAGTGAAGATTTCACAAAAGTAGGTACATGCTAGAACTATTTTATAATAAAAAAATGTATTCACTGTAGTGTTTTAACAACAAACAATTAGAAAGAGCCTAAATATTCAATAAATTTTGGAATGATTAGATAAATCATGGCATTTAAATTTTATACATTATTCAGTCATTAAAAATGAGCATTTGGGGCCAGCCCTGTGGCCGATTGGTTAAGTTTGCATGCTCTGCTTTGGTGGCCCAAGGTTTTGCTGGTTCGCATCCTGGATGCAGACATGGCACTGCTCATCAGGCTGTGTTGAGATGGCGTCCCACATAGCACAACCAGAGGCACTCACAACTAGAATATACATCTATGTACCAGGGGACTTTGGGGAGAAGAATAAAAAAAAAAAAGAGATTGGCAACAGTTGTTAGCTCAGGTGCCAATCTTTAAAAAAAAATGAGCGTTTCTCATCAAACCATGCTGCAACGACGTCCCACATACAAAACGGAGGGAGATTGGCACAGATGTTAGCTCAGCGACAATCTTCCTCAAGCAAAATCAGGAAGATTGGCAAGAGATATTAGCTCAGGGCCAATCTTCCTCATCAAAAAAAAAAAAAAAAAGGAGTGTTTAGAAGGCATATGGTGTAATCACGATAGAGCTAGGCAGTTTTGTAAACACAGTGTCCTTAGGCAGACTCACACAAAGAAATGTCACTCTGAAATCTGACAAATTATTAGAATACCAATTTAAGTCTCTTCTAATAGCTCTCAAACTGTTATTAAGAGCTCCTCCATTCTTAAAGCACAGTAAAAGCTTTTAAGATTATCTTTCTGTATCTCGTATTCTTTCTCTTTCACAGGCAGGTTGGCTGACTGGGAACCCTCACTACCCGCTTCCTCCACATTTTTAACATCACTCCAAGACCAGTCCCACAGACTATCTTTTCATTGCTCCTTTCTCAGGTTCTGAAGTATTTTTTCTGTTGCCAGTAACTCTGAGCCCTTTCCAACATAAACCACTCAAGCATGTTCCAAAGCCTTTCATTCTTCCTACTCATCCATTGTCTCAATTCCGCAAATTAAAGGTCCGAGAACTAAACTGGCAAAGAAAGAATTCTTAACCCGTGGAGGAGGGAGAGTGGCCGTGAACACATAGTATTAATAACTTATTTGTCCTGCTAATGAGAACAAGTGAAACGTTTACGGTCTATTGGTAAGCAAAGAAAGTTACTCTATAAAATTCATGTGTACTACAACTTAACTATAGATTCAAAGTGCAATTTGTCCCCATTTCAAGTAATGAGGTGGCTAGGTATATGGATCCAGTTTCCCAGTGGAAAAAAAATTAAAATGGAAGATAAAATACAAGAAAAGTGTATTTTTAAAAAAACATTAAAAGTCTAAATAGTAAGGAATTATTGGGCCAATATCTAAGTACAGATAGTAACTGAAAAAGTGGAAGCCACAGTGCCTGAGAGGCATTTTCCACATCTGCCCCACATGAGCTTCAGTTTTCAGGACTCAAAAGGCGCGTGGAAGAGCAGACAGTGTTCACGGCACACGCAGGTGGGAGTCCAGCAGCCAATGCTCTCAGACAATACTGAGGCATCAGAGGTTCCCACTCTCAAGTAAGCTTGCTCTGGATTTTAATCTGTCCAAACTCTTGACTCTAGAGGAATACTATGACAATCGCTTGAGCAGAGTAAAGGAAAACAAACAAACAAAAAGCAACCTATTAACCAGACACTCATCTCTACAAGGATTTGCAACCCAAATTTACGTTATCTATGTGGTCCAAAAACTATCTATGGCTTAATTTATAATAATCCCAGAATAGTAATGCCCTGAGGTACCAGGAAGAAGCAATCCTGATCTTCTCGGAAGGTATGCACTTTATCCTGTGCCTCACTGTGTGTTCATAAATGGTTTTCCCAAGAAAAGTAAAAAAGTAACTAGACTCACTATAATGGTTTCTTTCATGTGTCAGCTTGACTGGACTAAGGGATGCCCAGAGAGCTGAGAAAACATTATTTCTGGGTGTGTCTGTGAGGATGTCTCTGGAAGAGATCAGCTTTTGAATCAGTAGACTGAGTAAGGAGATCTGCCCTCACGGATGGGGGCAAGCATGATCCAACCCACTGAGGGCTCAAATAAAACAAAAAAGAGGAAGGAAAGGCAGTTTTCTCTTATTTTGCATTGGGAGGTCTGTCTTCTCCTGCCCTCAGACTTTGAAGCTCCTGGTTCTTGGCATTTGGACTCAGACTGAATTATGCACTAGCTTTTTGGGTTCTCTGCCTTGCAGAAAGCAGACTGTGGGACTTTGTGGCCTCCATGACTGCACGACCCAATTACTGTGATAAATATTTTCATATATATATATATATATATATATATATATATATATCCTGTTGGTTTTATTTTTTTGGAGAACCCTGACTAATACACTCACCATAAGCAAGAACTTGCAGAAACAAAAGAGGAACAGACCCACAAGCCTCATACTGGAACTTTCAGATGCAGAATATGAAACCATTTGCTTACTGTATCAAACAAAAGAAAAGACAATCTAGAAAATATCTGTGGGGAACAGGAAACTATAAGATTTTTTAAACAAATGAACCAAACAGAACATCTTGACTTAAAAAATACTTAGCATTTTAAAAGTTGGATGGACAGACTTAATAGCAAATTCAACACAGCTGGAGAGAGGATTAGCAGACTAGAGGGTAAGTCAAAAAAGTTATTCAGAAGGTGGAACAGAGAGATGAAGAGGTGGAAAATCTGAGAGGATATGAGACATGGAGGACAGAGCAAGAAGGTCAAAGTACACTTGTTAAGGGTTGGAAATTAGAGAAAGAATGGCATGAGACAAAGGCAATGGCTCAGAGTAGATCACAGATTCTAGGTGCTCAAAAATGAGAAGCAGGATAAATAAAAAGAAATTCATTCATGGGTCTTTAACAGTGAAACTGTGGAAAATCAAAGACAAAAAGAAGATTTTAAAAGTGGCAAGAGGGGCCAGCCCTGTGACCGAGTGGTTAAGTTTGCATGCTTTGCTTCGGTGGCACAGGGTTTCACTGGTTCAGATCCTGGGCGCAGACCCAGCACCACTAGTCAGGCCACGCTGAGGCGGTGTCCCACGTAGCAGAGCCAGAAGGACCTACAACTGGAATATACAACTATGTACTGGGGGGCTTTGGGGAAGAGAAAGAAAAAGTGGCAAGAATTTGTGATGACATGGATGAAACTTGAGGGTGTTATGCTAAGTGAAATAAGTCAGACAGAAAAAGACAAATATTATGTAGTATCACTTACATGTGGAATCTAAAAAAGCCAAACTCATAGAAACGGAGACTAGAATGGCAGTTACTAGGGGCTGGTGGAAGGGGGTGAAAATGAGGAGATCTTGATGATCAAAAAGTACAGACTTCCAACTGTAAGCTGAATAAATTCTGGGGATCTAATGTACTGCGGTGTGACTATAGTTAGCAATACTGTACTATGTACTTGAAAGTTGCTCAAAGAGTAGATTGTAAATGTTTTCACTCCAGTAACAACAACAAAAGATGGTAAGTGTATGAGGTGAGGATGTGTTAACTAACCTTATTGTGGTAACCATTTCACAATATATACATGTATCAAATCATTGCGTTGTAGACCCTAAGTTTACATAAGGTATGTCAATTATATCTCAATAAAGCTGGAAAAAAATTTTAAAAATGAGAACAGCAAGAGGAAAACAAAAAGATCACCTTGAAAGGAATGATAGCTTGAAGGCCAGCTTCGCAACAATAGCAGTAAATGTCAGAAGATAATGGAATGATATTATTAACATGTTCAGAAAAAAATAAGTGCTAACCTAGAATTCTATATGTAGCAAAATATCTTTTAAGGATGAGGGTGAAATAAAGACATTTTCAGATGAACAAAAATTGACTTCTCTATCAGCAATCCTCACAAAAGAAACTTCCAACAGTTGTACTTGAGGTAGAAATAAAGTGAATCTGGAAAGAATGGCTTAGATATAAGAATAAATAAAGAGAAAAGAAAATAGTTAATATATGGGTAAATCTTGGTAAGTGTTGACCCTATAAAGCAATGCTATCTTGTGTGGATTTTTTTTTCCTGAGGAAGATTAGCCCTGAGCTAACATCTGCTTCCAATCCTCCTCTTTTTGCTGAGGAAGATGGTCCCTGAGCCATGGTCTTTGACCATCTCCTTCTATTTTATATGTTGGATGCCTGCCACAGCATGTCTGGATAAACAGTGCATAGGTCCGCTCCCTGAATCTGAATCAGTGAACCCTGGGCCACTGAAGCAGAGTACCTGAACTTCACTTCTGTGCCACTGGGTGGGCCCTTGTGTGGGTTTTTTAGAAAAGCAAGACAGAGCTTAAATAAATAACTAAAATAAAAATTTGGGTAGCTTCCAAATTATAAGAGCTAAAAAAATGTGAAAAAATACTCAAGCAATCCTCGAAAAGACAAGAGTAGAGAGAAAAAGAAACTCTTCTTAGGCTAGCAGGAACAAAGAGAAAATACAAAGATGTAATCACACTTAACATATAAAAATCGTATCCTCCAATTAAGAGAAAAAAGAATGCCTTCTTGCATGCACACAAACCCCAACCACAGACTGTTTCATGAAAGACATATCTAAATCATAAGAATAACCCAGGGCTGAAAGTCAAAGGTGGAAGAGACTATACCTGGTAAAGCCGAAAGAAGACAAGACAGATGTGGCTGTATTAATTTCAGACAAAAGAAATTTTCAGGCATAAAGCATTACTGAAAAATAAAGCAGGTTGCTCTTGAATGATAAAATGTTCAATTCACAAGGGAGATCTAATAATGACCCAAAATCACGTAGTGGATTTTGACACACCTCTCTCTGTAACTGGTAGAAAGAGCAGAACACTAAGAAGCTTGCAAAGAAGAAAACACTGGTGGGGTTATGCTTTTGTTTTTCTTTTGACAATTTCCCCCCCAATTTAAACTTACAATTACAGCTGGACAAGAAACAGGAGCTCAGGTGAGGCATCCGAGGCTTCGTGCTGTGGTTGCCTGGCTGTCCCCAAACATCTCAGCATCTGTGTGTGATTACGAGCAGCAGAGGGGAGGAAAAAACGTGTGGATCAGGTGTGAGCATTTTTCCTAAATGTTCTCCTTCCTGCTTTTCCACCCTGGTTTTGGAAAGTCCCTTGTGCTACTCTAAAGAAAACCAAGGTGCCTCCCCCAGGAATGTGCCGTGGCCTGGCCGTGGGCTCTGTCCGCTTTGGTCCTGACTCCACGAGGGAAATGACCCCGAAAGGAGCTGGAATCTAAGGGCTGGCGTTTGTTCCTGTGGTGGAGACACACACTTCCAAAGATGTGAAAAATCCTCCCTGTTCTAAGTCATTTTGCTTCCTGCCTCCGACATGAAAAGGGGGCCGTGTTCTCTTTGAGGGGGTGTGCAGTCCACTCTGGTATGAGGTAAAGGCACTTTATATTATTTTATTGTCTGTGTAAAATGAACTGTCACCTCCCAGATTCTTACACAGGAGTCTCAGTCTTACTTAGTTATCTGAGGAACGAACCCAGGGGCGGGAACAGTTCACCAGAGACTGAACTACCACTGAAGTGTGGAGGAGAGCCATTCCAAGATGGAAGATGTTTCCCAGTGCCGAGTGAGGTGATGGAAAATCAAAATCCAGACAAGTATGTACAGAAATGTAGAAAGCGTACCTCCTCTCCACCTTCACGCAGTACTTAGGGCTTGCTTTTGTAAAGTGCCTTTCATACAAACTGCTTCCAAAACCACTTTACAGTTCATAAAAAGCTCTGTATTAGTCATTTGTTGGTGTCAGTAATAAATCATGGTAGAGGGAGAGGAAAAAACTACATTCAGGGATGACACTGCTGTCAGCTGTCCGTGCGGTGGGGACAGGTTGAAGATGGGCGCTGGGGCCCAGCAGGGCGGATCTAGGTCGTCAGCTCTCCTCTTGCTGGGTCTGATGCGGCTCTGTCAAGCAAGGAGAACCACTTTTTGAGCAGTAACTGCGAAGACTGGCTTCTCAGTATTCCTCTCTCTTCCCCACCTCCCTGTGGCCCCACCTGTCCAATTTGTAAGGCAGAGATACCAAACCACACAAATTGCCACTCATTAGACAGTTTTAAGTATAACTAAGTTGAAGGTGAAAGCTTGAAAACAGGTACACGCTGAAGAAATTTTGGGAAAAGAAGAAATTTGACCAAATTCAGCCAAGACCCATACTCAGTCTTGAGCCACCTTCAGGCCCCAACAAGAGATTTTCAAACAGTGAACCTCTGTAAAACACAGTTTATTCTGGAGGCTGAAATAGAACCTGAGTTATTAGTTTTATACGGTAGAAGTGAAAAGTTTTTGAAGCTTTTCTTTGTTAAGAGCAAGCAGTTTCTCTTCGGTGTTTGTGAAATGGGAACAGTAGGTGGCGATGTTTCCTTGTCTTGGGGGGTAAATAGCTGTTAGAAGCCAGTGGACTGAGGCAAGGACGTTTAAAATCTGGGGTTAAAATGTTGTTTCAGTTGTGTTAGAAATGTTCATATTGCATCCCACTGGAAACTAAAACATTCTCCTCAGATCTTCATGAGCTTTTTATACCTTTCTGCAGTGTTGAGGCTGTGCTTTTATGTTGAAAATTGTGACCAGAGTCGCAGGTGTAGGGAAGGAATTTAAGCTAAGCCCAGGCAAACGCCTCAAAGACGCAGACGGGAGCTGACAAAAATCTATCAAATTGTCAGTTTTGAAAAAGTACTCCGGATATTTGTTTGGAAGAAATGGTAGACAAATTGGGAGTTGATATACTTCCACAATAGCAAATTTCAGGAAGTAATAATACAAAAAGTAATGCCAATAATAATATCACACATACGTCTACCATTTATTGAGTGTTTGCTATGAGCCAAGTGCTGTGCTAAGTATTTCCCAAATTGGCTATTACGTAATTCTCAGAAAAACCTGTAAGGTAGGTATCACTTCTCCCATTTTACAGATGAGGTCGCTGACTTTTAGAAAGTTTCAAGATTTTTCCTGAGATGTTACGGTTAGTCACTTGCTTGGCCAGAATTCCATTTGAAGCCGGTCTGACTTTTTACTGGCTTCTCCAAACTGTAAAAAGAATTTCTCTCACTTTTCTGAAGCCAGTCAAGATAAAGGGAAGTTTTACTGTTTTCAGAATGAACCTTAAAAATTTAGATATGAGATATATAAATTTCAGAAATGGGGAATAAAGAAGTCTGTGGGGTTTGAGGACTTTTTTTTTTTTTAATTCTTAGACCCTCCTATATCCTACCCAAAATAATCAGATCAAGTTTGTGTGTGTGTATGAGTGTGTATCATATATATATATAATACGGCAAATGGCGTTATGTACCAAAAGGTCTGCCTGCTTATATTTTAATGACATTATTGCCAATTCAAAAGAGCCATGTGGTGCAAAAATAAGTTTTCAAAAACTGCCATCTCATGAATCAATAAAAATCTTTCTTAACCATTCTACCTTTAGGTGTAAGTTCATGTCAAGGAAATACTTTTTCCACAGGGGCACTAGGCCATAACTTTTTCTTATTGGCAAACTGCTATTTATGGTGCATCCATAGTGATGCATGTCCTTAGATCCTAGCATGCCTCCTTTCCACGGGGAGGTTGAGGGTGACAACAGATAAACCCACAGCCGGGACAAGGAAGCTCACCAGAGTCTCCGTAGTACCGAACATATGTACCTCCCTTGTGAATTCAAGGAAACTCATTAGAACCAATCAAATCCTTCTGAAATGTCAACACCATGGGAAAGAATTCCCTGAGTATGTACTTGTGAAGTTAGTTACACTTCAGATATGCACAATGAGAAAAGCATAAAAAAGCCCTTCCAAAGTTGCCTTTGAAATATCTTGACTTGGAGAACTTAGGTTGGAAGAATTGGAAAGGCAGAAAAAATCTGCCAATCTAGTTCCCAGTGGGGGTTTGCTCATGGCTTTTAATGTGAAGTGAAGGGCAACCAAACCACTCCACATCTCCCTTAATTTACTTCCGGATGGTTCATGAGTCTTTATGGGAAAGGGTACAAATCTGGGTAACTACCAACCCCAAACCTGATACAAGAGCCCAGGCCTACCCCTCAAGTTCACAAGGTCAGGCAAAAGTACAAATGGAAGCCCTGTACCATATTTTCTCATTGTAATGCTATAAATCAAGGTAAAACCTGTTGAATAAAATATGTTTGATTGTACTAAGCTGACAAATCTACCTTCCTAATAGCCTAGAAAGAGTCTGGGATCTCAGAGCCCTCAAGGTTCTGTCCAGAACGTGGACATGCAGGGAGAGCTGACTCCTAGCTGCTCAAGACACCTTGTGTGCATGTGTGTGGACACCCCAATCCACATGTGCGTGTTCCATCCATTCTCCTCACAAACAGCAGCCCCTTGGGCCTTGTGAACTGCCCTTTGGAGGAAGGACTCAGAGAAGAAGCTGGTGTTGGTTCTAGAAGCTGATTGGGGGCCATTGCAGTGGGAAGTTCTGGGGACCATGTTTGAGTCGGAGGTTCAGTGAGGGCTCTGGGTCACCATGTTTCCTTGACCCTGCAGATTTTCCACTCCATGAAGAGGGGCACAACAGAGGATGGTCAAGGTAAGGCAGGCAAAATACAGGGCCTAGCTGGGCCCTCTTGTGAGGTCTAAATGCACCAAGTATAAGATGCTCCGTAGTTAGTCAAAGGTATCTGTAGAGGTCAGCTTTCTCGGTAGAAAAGGAGATCATGAGAAGAGATAGAAGTTCCAAAACAGAAAAGGAAGGCAGGAAGAAGAGTCAAGAGAACATCTCTCAGCAGAGGCAGGAGGGAGGTAAATTATCCACATTGCACAGCTCAGGCAGAGGAGACCAGAGATGAGCCAGTGGCCTGAAGAAAAGTATCGCCCCCTGAACTGTGGGACCAGCATTTTAGAAATTAGAAAAGTATATGCATCTTTCAGCATTGTCATTAAAATAAAAGGAAATCTCAATGTTACAGGAGTTAATATTTTGGTTATTGGAAACATAACATGCTTACAATCATGCTTGTATTTCCAGTTAGGAGGGTCAGAGCCACTCGGGGTCCCTCAGTCTCATATGGTGGGAAGAACGTCTAGAATGACCTGGGCAACCTCGCAGTCAGCCTTCCTGAGGAGCTGCACCATTGACATTCGCCCAGGCTGCAGCCGCTCAGCTGGACCCAAGGTGCGTCTGGTCTTGATTCTACTTGTAATCAGGGGCCATTGCACACACTCCCCCACTCTTAGGACTCAGCCTCTCTCTCCCACCACTTTCTACTTCTACTCCTTAGTGTGGTCCATCTGCAAACCTTTTCAAGAGAGACTCTGATTGGATTGTCCTTATCTACTATGAAACCCACTGTCAGGACACAAAATCCTGTCAGGCTCCTCTCAGCACCCTGGTCTAGGCGGTGACTATTAGCGGAGGTACTGAGCACTTCGAATCCACCCTGACCTCAGTGACTGTCCACTTGACCTGTGGCTGAGGTGGGCCTCAGACTCACGCCTGACCTGATTCATGAGCCTGATACAGTGGGCTGCACGAGGCAACCTAGGCTAGTCCAAACCTGAGGCCAGTAAGTGTGAAGGTCAGTGGTGTATTGATTTTCTAAAACCAGGCAAATCTTGCCTGTGGTGTCTTTTAAAGCTCAACAAAAGGCAAAACATACAAAGGAAACGATTGAACAGAAGGGGAGACATCAGGTTGGCTGAACATTTTCTAGTGTTCTGCTTTGGCTTCCTGCAGTGTGAAACGAAAGGTTTGGATTAAATGGTCTCCAGGTCTGTTGGGGGCATCCGTTTCTATGATTTGACTTCATGTCCTGGGCTGCAGCATCGTCTTACGGAGGCGAACACTGAGTGTTCCCTGATGCCGGTGTAGCACCATTCCCACACGGTAACGGCCTGCTCTGCTTTCGTAACCCCCTTGGAGAGAGGTGTCACCTCCCTGTCCTCTTTCCTCCAGGAATTCTGTTATGTGCCAGACCTCAGGAGGTCATTTTCAAAATCCACATCTCAGAAAAAACATAGGCCTTTGGTGACCACAGTGTTGAGGGAGCCTGGCAGAGGCTTTGCCAGGAGCCACACTGTTGATCCTGGCAGAGTTTCTGCCCTGATGTGGACAGGGCCTGGGAGACCAGCCTCCCTGGCTCCCACTCCCTGACCCTGCTCCCCTGCTGGGCAGTAAGGCCTGGGTTTCTGAGACTCCCAGTGGGAGCCAGGCAGCTTGCCTCAGGCCAGGGGTTTGTGGCCTGTGCCCACGGCCTCCAAAGCCAGCCTTAATGTGCTCAGCTGAGCTTGTGCCCACAGACCCACGGCTGGAAGATGACTCAGGGCCAGCTGCAATCAGACCCTGGGCCAGACTGGTCTTATGAAAACTGGAATATTGCAGATCACACCTAAAGCGTATGTCATATAAAATGAATGTAGTGGGAGGACATGAAGAATTAACTGGGGTTCCCCACCTCTTTCCACTGCTATGTCTTGCCAGTTGGACTGAGACCAGAGCCTGGCATTGTCCCTCAGGCTGGAGAGGAGTGTCAAGAGGGAACTGAAGAACAAAGACAGCAGATTCTGAGCTTTTAATTTCAAAGACTTGGATTCAGGTATTTTCAGGAGCTTGAGATAATCAGATAAACTAGTACCCATCCCACCTCCATCTCCACTAAATAAAGGTGCCCTAGGCTGGGGGAAAGGGTTGTTGAGGAGAGAAAGGAAATAAGAGTTTGAATTGACTGTGCATGTGGTGGTGGTTGAAGGGAGGGAGGACTCTGAACCAGAGCCTGTCTTATTTCCTGGGCCAGACCTGGGGAGGAGATAATAATATCCCCAAAAGGTTTGGTGGTCCCAGAGCAAAGTGACTCTGTTACTTGATTCCCAGAGTGCAGCCTTGGGAAGAAGCTCCACGTCCGGTGTGTATCTTTGAGGCCAATAGACCTGAGGGAAACTCATGGAGGCTCCATCAGGCTCAGCCTCACCCCTCAAAGGGGTGTGGGAGAACACCCAAAGGTTTCAGTGGCCCACTGAGTAGGGCACGGAAGAGAGCAGACAGAGAGAGCCTACAACCCCTGGGAGCCATGGCTGTCAGGTAGGGAGGGCACAGAGTAAGCTGCGTGGACCTGAAAGATGGAGACCAGAAGTCCTTGGACATGTCAGGAAATGCCCATGGGGCTGTGTGGAGAGCTGGCGGCAGCCAAGGGCCATGATGGGAGGACTGTGGGCATCATGGGAATCAGGTGGACTGTTCTCCTCTGCATGCCACACCCTCAGGTACACCCCTCAGCTCTTCTCTCTCTCAGTCCAGGGTTTTGGCCGTGAGTCTGTGTGGGTAATCTTGTATTTGTATGTGTGTCATCTTGTATTTTGTTTGCTTACAATTTTTTGAAAATTATACTTTAGCATCCTTAGAGTCCCTCTCTAGACCTAATAACTCACTTGGCATAAATAAGCAAACAAACTAAGCTGGCTCTATCTAGCCCCGCTTATTAGAATGTGTGTGTGGGTACTTGTTGCCCTTCGTACTTGGTTGCAATTCCAAGAGAGGAAACATCTCACTTAATATCCTATGTCAAGTAGGTATTATTTTTACCATTTTACACATGAATAAAGTGTGGTTCAGAGAAGTAAAGTACATTGCCCAAGCCTGCACAGCTAATGGTAGCAGAGATGGGATTTGCACTCTGCAAGTTTCCCAAGACTCTGCTTTTCCGTCACATCACACAAACTCCCTACTACTAGCCTAAGTCAAACATCAAGTTGTATATGGAGAAATAATTCAACATTGAATAACCTTTCAGCACACACATACAAACACAGAGAAAAGAAAAGAAAGAGTAGAAAGGAAAATCTGCACTCAATTCCAAACAAAACAAAACAAACTCAAACCCCATAAAATAATAACTGCTTCCTTCCATGCTTTATCCACAGGCACCCCAAATACAACATGTCCCACACTGAGCTCATGTCCTTTCTCCCACCCCAATCTGCTCTTCCTCCTGTGTTTCTGAACTTGGTTGGTGGCAATACCACCCAAACCATGTCCCCTCAAATTAGAAACCAAGTTGTCATTTTTTACTTCTTTCTCTCTAACCCTCCTCTCCTTTAGTGCCAAACTATTAGCCCTCAGAGTTGGAATACTCTTCAGTAAATCTTTTTCTTTCTGTTTATTTCCTCTGCTGATACTTAAGAGTGGCCTTCAGACTTTTTTTTACCTAAATACCACCCAAAATAATTTTGAAAAACTATGTAACTCCTATATATTAGTAAGCTTCCCTCTAAAATGTTTCATCATAATTTCAAATATTTGCAAAGAATCTAATGCAACATATTATGAATACTGGCATTTGAAAAGAAAAGCATTTCATTACTCATTATTACTCTTTAAAATGTATCCAATAAAATTTAAATACTAGTGATTGATACTCACTGTCATTCCTTTTAAAAAGTACATGTTTCAAAAAGTCACAGATTAGTGATGTCAGCATCATAGTGGAATGAGCTCTTCCCTTAGACTCTCCCCCTAAGATACAAAAAAAGGATAGTCATATACCAACAGAGGACATTCACACAACACAAAAGACTTCTGAGAGAACTACGCAGCCATACGTCTGAAGGTGGAGCTGCTAGACCCCCTGGAGGAAGTGGAAGGAAATAAGGGGATCTCCTCTCCCTCCCCCAAAGGCAGCAACCCAGGGTGCAGGGCTATGCATGGCTCTGAGAGGGGAGGAGGGGCAGCCCTCCACAGGAACACCTTTGCTCTCCAAGTTCCCTCACAGCCTATGGGAAAGCCCCACACAGAGGTGACTAAGCCATTGCAGGAGTGTCTTCATCAAGCCAGCACCCTAGGAGAGTAGATAATGAGGGCAGAGTGAGAACGGCCCCCTGGGATTGCACAGGTGAAAGAAAGTGTTCCTCTCCCCACCTGGCTCTCCAGCTCAGCCAGTCAGCCAGAGTGCCCCCACATACATCAGAAAAGCAGCAGCTGTGAGCAAGTAAGCCAGGGTCATGGAGGGCTCAGAATACACCACTCTTGACTCCCTCCCCCCAAGTGGTGGCAGGCGGAAGCTGCAACTGAATACTATCACTATGCGGAGGATCAAATCCATACTATCAAATAGTATGAAAAATATATTAGCAATCCAGATCAGAAGGAAAATGACAAGCACCCAGAAATCAATACTGAAGTCACAGAAATATATAATCTAAATGACAGAGAATTCAAAATAGCTATCATACAAAAACTCAACAAGTTACAAGAAAATGCAGTTAGTTCAATGAAATTGGGAACTTCTTCACAAAAGAGATTGAAACTAAAGAGAAATGAATCAGAAATGTTGGAGATGAAAAACACAATGGATGAGATAAAGAAACATCTGGACACCCTGAACAACAGAACTGATATTATGGAGAAGTGAGTCATCAGTCTAGAGGACAGAAATACAGAAATGCTTCAGATGGAGGAGAGAGAACTAAGACTAAAAAGAAATGAAGAAAGTCTCCAAGGAATATCTGACTCAATTAGGAAATGCAACATAAGGATTATAGGTATTACAGAGGGAGAAGAGAAAGAGAATGGAGCAGAAAGCTTGTTCAAAGAAATAGCAGGTGAGAACTTGCCAAACCTGGAGAAGGAGCTGGAAATACAAATGAAAGAACCTAATAGATCTCCTAATTATATCAATGTAAAAAGACCTTCTCCAAGGCATATAGTGGTAAAGCTGGCAAAAGTCAATGACAAAGAAAAAATTTTAAGGGCAGCAAGGCAGAAGAAAATAACTTACAAAGGAAACCTTATCAGGCTTTCAGTGGGTTTCTCAGCAGAAATATTACAGGCTAGGAGAGTGGAATGAGATATTCAAAATTCTGAAAGACAAAAACTTTCAGCCACAAATACTCTATCCAGCAAAAATATCCTTCAGATGTGATGGAGAAATAAAAACTTCTCAAGAAAAACAAAAGCTAAGGGAGTTCATCACCACAAGACACTCCCCACCCCCACACGAAATGCTGAAGAAGGCCCTCATACTGGAAAAAAAAAAAAAGAAAGAAAGGGTTTACAAAGCCTTGAGTGAGGAGATAAATAGGTAGAAAAAAATCAGAAAATTGCAGGTCTCTATCAAAACAGGTTAGCAAACACTTAATTAAAACATTAAAGATAAAAGGAAGGAAAACATCAAAAATAACTATAATCTCATCATTTTAACCACAAACTCACAATCCAAGATGGAATAAGTTGTGACAATAATAACTTAGAAGGGGAAGGGGAAAGGGATAGAATCAGCTTAGTCTTAGAAACAAGAGGCTAACAGAACATGGACTATCTCATCTACAAGATTTTTTTTATACAAACCTCATGGTGACCACTAAACAAATCATCAGAACAGAGACACAAATGATAAATAAAGAGAAAACTAAGAAAACCATCATAGAGAGCTACCAAACTGAATTGGTAGTCTGAAATACATGGGACGAGAAACAAGAGAAATGCAGAAGAACCAGAAAACGAGCAATAAAATGGCAGCATTAAGCCTTTATATATCAATAATCATTCTAAAGGTAAATGGATTGAATTCTCCAACCAAAAGACACAGAGTGGTGGGATGAATTAAAAGCCAGGACCCAACAATACGCTGGCTCCAGGAAAAACATCTCATCTCTAAAGACAAACACAAGCTCAGAGTGAAGGAATGAAAGATGATACTCCAAGCTAATGGCAAACAAAAGAAAGCAGGTATTTCCATAGTTACACAAAGTAGACTTCAAAACAAAACAGTTAATGAGAGACAAAGAAGAGCAGTTTATAAAAGGGACACTCCACCAAGAAGACATAACACTGAAAAATATATATGCACCAACACAGGTGCACCACAGTACATAAAGCAAGTACTAAAAAACCTAAAAGGAGATATTAATGACAGTACAATAATAGTAGGGGACATTAACACCCCACTTGCATAAATGGATAGATCATCCAGACAGAGAGTCAACAAGGAAATAGTGGATTTAAATGAAAAACTAGACCAGATGGACTTAATAGATATATATTGAACACTCCATTCAAAAAGAGCAGAATACACATTCTTCTCAAGTGCATGTGGAACATTCTCAAGGAGAGACCATATGTTGGGAAACAAGGCAAGTCTCAATAAACTTAAGGAGATTGAAATCACATCAATCATCCTTTCCAACCATAATGCTTAGAAACTAGAAATCAACAACAAGAAAAAAGCTGGGAAAGTGACAAACATGTAGAGACCAAACACCATGCTACTGAACAACCAGTAGATAATTGAAGAAATTAAAGGAGAAATCAAAAAATATCTTGAGGCAAATGAGAATGAAAATACACCATATCAACTCATATGGGGTGCAGCAAAAGCAGTCCTAAGAGGGAAATTCACAGTAATACAGGCCCACCTTAACAAATAAGAAAAATCTCAAATAAGCAATCTTAAATACCATCTAAGAGAATTAGAAAAAGAAGAACAAGCAAAGTCAGCAGAAGGAGAGAAATAATAAAAATTAGAGGAGAAAGAAGTGAAATTGAAACAACAACAAAAAAACAGTTGAAAGGATAAATGAAACAAAGAGCTGGTTCTTTGAGAAGATAAACAAAATTGACAAACACTTAGCCAGACTCACTAAGAAAAAAATAAAGAAGGCTCAAATAAATAAAATTATAAATGAAACATGAAAAATTACACCAGATACCACAGAAATACATAGGATTATAAGAGAATACTATGAAAACCTATATGCCAACAAATTGGACAATCTAGAAGAAATGGATAATCCTTAGACTCATACAACCTCCCAAAACTGAACCAAGAAGATACAGAGAATCTGAATAGACCATGACAAGTAAAGAGATTGAAACAGTAATCAAAAACCTCCCAAAAATAAAAGTCCAGGACCAGACGGCTTCTCTGGAGAATTCTACCAAACATTCAAAGAAGATTTAATACCTATCCTTCTCAAATTATCCCCAAAAGTTGAGGACGATGGAACACTTCCTAGCACATTCTATGAGGCCAACATCACCCTGATGCCAAAGCCAGATAAAGAAGGAAAATTACAGGCCAATACTGCTGATGAATATAGATACAAAAATCCTCAACAAAATGTTGGCAAACTGATTACAGCAATACATTAAAAAGATCATACACCATGATCAAGTGAGATTTATACCAGGGACACAGGGACGGTTCAACATCCACAAATCAATAAATGTGATACACAACATTGACAAAATGAGGAATAAAAACCACATGGTCATCTCAATAGATTCAGAGAAAGCATTTGACAGGATCCAACATCCATTTATGATAAAAACTCTTAATAAAATGGGTATAGAAGAAAGTACCTCAACATAATAAAGGCCATATATGAGAAACCCACAGCCAACATCATACTCAGTGGGGAAAAACTGAAAGCCATCCCTCCAAGAACAGGAACAAGACAAGGGTACCCATTTTCGCCACTCTTATTCAACATAGTACTGGATGTTTCGGTCAGAACAATTAGGCAAGAAACAGAAATAAAAGGAGTCCAAATAGGCAATGATGAAGGGAATCTCTCACTATTTTCAGATGACATGATTTTATATATAGAAAACCCTAAAGAATCCATCAGAAAACTATTAGAAATAATCAACAACTACAGCAAAGTTGCAAGGTACAAAATCAACTTACAAAGATCAGTTGCATTTCTATACTCTAATAACAAACTAGCAGAAAGAGAATTCAAGAATACAATCAAAACAAAAAGAATAAAATATCTAGGAATAAATTTAAACAAAGAGGTGAAAGACCTATACAATGAAAACTATAAGACAGTATTGAAAGAAATTGATGATGACACAAAGAAGTGGAAAGATATTTCATGCATATGGATTGGAAGAATAAATATACTTAAAATGTCCATACTACCTAAAGCAATCTACAGATTCAATGCAATCCCAATCAGAATCCCAATAACATTCTTCACAGAAATAGAACAAAGAATCCTAAAATTCATATGGGGCAACAAAAGACCCTGAATAGCTAAAGTAATCCTGAGAAAAAAGAACAAAGCTGCAGGCATCACAATCCCTGACTTCAAAATATACTACAAAGCTACAGTTACCAAAACAGCATGGTACTGGTACAAAAACAGACACAGTGATCAATGGAACAGAATTAAAAGCCCAGAAATAAAACACATCTATGGACAGCTTATCTTTGGCGAAAGAGCTAAGAACATACAATGGAGAAAAGAAAGTCTCTTGAATAAATGGCATTGGGAAAACTGGACACATCCAAAGGAACAAAAGTAGACCGTTATCTTTTGCTATACACAAAAATTAACTCAAAATGGATCAAAGACTTGATGGGATTACCTGAAACCCTAAAACTCCTAGAAGAAAATATAAGTAATATACTCTTTGACATTGGTCTTAGAAGGATCTTTTTGAATACCATATCTACTGGGACAAGGGAAACAAAAGAAAAAATAAACAAGTGGGACTTCATCAGACTAAAGAGCTTCTGCAAGGCAGAGGAAACCAGGAATGAAACGAAAAGACAACCCACAAACTGAGAGAAAGTATTTACAAATAGTATATCTGACAAGGGGTTAATCTCCAAAATATATAGAGAACTCACACAACTCAACAATAAAAAAACAAACAACCCGATCAAAAAATGGGCAGAGGACTTTTCCTCTTTGTTTGGAAAAACAGACATTTTTCCAAAGAAGATATACAGATGGCCAATAGACACATGAAAAGATGTTCAGCATCACTAACCATCAGGGAAATGCAAATCAAAACTATACTAAGATATCACCTCATACCTGTTAGAATGGCTATAGTCACCAAGACAAAAAATAACAAGTATTGGAGAGGATGTGGAGAAAAGGGAACCCTCATACACTGCTGGTGGGAATGCAAACTGGGAAATCCACTATGGAAAACAATATGGAGATTTCTCAAAAAATTAAAAGTAGAAATACCATATGACCCAGCTATCTCACTACTGGGTATTTATCCAAAGAACTTGAAATCAACAATTCAAAGAGACTTATGCACCCTGTGTTCATTGCAACATTACTCACTATAGCCAAGAAGTCAAAGCAACCCAAGGGCCCACTGACTGATGATTGGATAAAGAAGATGTGGTACATAGATACAATGGAATACTACTCAGCCATAAAAAAGACAAAATCGTCCCATTTGCAGCAACATGGATGGACCTGGAGGGTATTATGTTAAGCAAAATAAGCCAGACAGAGAAAGACAAACACCATATGATTTCACCCATATGTGGAAGATAAACAAACACACGGACAAAGAGAACAGATTAGTGGTTACCAGAGGGGAAGAGGGTTGGGTGGTGGGCACAAAGGGTGAAAGGATACATTCATATGGTGACTGACAAACAGTAATATACAACTGAAATTTCACAATGTTATTAACTGTTATGACCTCAGTAAAAAAAAAAGTAAAAAAAATACATGCTTCAACAAATGGTGTTGGTACAATTTGATGTCCATGTGAGAAAACCTGAAACTTTACACAAGAATTAACTCAAATTTTTCGGACCTAAATTTAAAACCTAAAACTATAAAACTTCTAGGAGAAAATCTGTGTAATCTTGGGTTAGTAAAGTGGTTTTAGATGTGACCTGTAAACACAGTCTGTAAAAGAAAAAAATTGATTAATTAGAACTTACCAAAATTAAAAACTTTTGCTCTGTGAAAAACACTTTAAAGAGGACGAAAAGACAAGCCATTGACTGGGAGAAAATATTTGTAACTCATATATCTGGCAAAGGACTTGTATCTCTCAAGACCCTATAATAATTTTAAAAACCCAACCTAATAAAACTTTTTTTTAAAGATTTTATTTTTTTCGTTTTTCTCCCCAAAGCCCCCCGATACATAGTTGTATATTCTTCATTGTGGGTCCTTCTAGTTGTGGCATGTGGGACGCTGCCTCAGTGTGGTTTGATAAGCAGTGCCATGTCGGCGCCCAGGATTGGAACCAATGAAACACTGGGCCGCCTGCAGCAGAGTGCGCGAACTTAACCACTCGGCCACGGGGCCAGCCCCAAAACCAAACCTAATAAAATTTTTGACAAAATATTTGGATATTTCACTAGAAAAAAGATTCATAGATGGCAAATAAGTATATGATATAAAAAAATGCTAAATGTCCTTAAGGAAATGCAAATTAAAACTACAATGTGATACCATTAAACATCTATTAGAATAGCTAAGATTAAAAAACAAAACCCCAAAATCTAACAATACCAAGTGCTGGTGAGAATGTGAAGCAACTGTAAGTCTCATGCATTGTTGGTGAGAAAAATGCATGCACCCCGATGTTCATTGCAGCATTACTCACTGTAGCCAAGAATGGTACAGCCACGTAAAATGATACAACAAACAGCTTGGCAGTTTCTTTCAGTTAAAAATGTACTTGCTATGTGACTAAGCAATCCCACTTCTAGCAGTTTACCCAAGGGAGATGGAAACCTATGCTCACACAAAGACCTGTATGCAGATGGTTATAGCAGCTTTATTCATCATGGCCAAAACCTGAAAACAACTCAAATGTCCTTTAACTGGTGAATGGTGAACAAACTGTAATCTAGCCACACAATGGAATACTACTGAGCAATAAAAAGGAATGGACTGTTGATAAGCACAGTAAAATGATTGAAGTCAGACCCCAAGGGTTGTATAATTCCATTTATATGGCATTTTGGGAAAGATAACACTATTTTGGAAAAATTAACACTATAACACTGTCCCAACCATTGATACGGTGGTTACCAATGGTTCAGAGTGGGGGAGCGATAGCTCACAAAGGGTCAGCATATGAAATTTTGGGGGGCGGTGCAGCTATTCTGCATCTTGATTGTGGTGATGACTACATTTGTCAAAATCTGTAGAACAATAAACTACAAACAGAGAATTTTACTGCATGTAAATTTAAAAATATGTATACATATACATGAACTACATCTTCTTTCATAACTGAAGGTTTTTACAGCATCCTTTTTTCTCTTTAATTTGCATTTCCATTTTGCCCCCTCCAGGAATTTTATCCTATTGTAATATATTTTTATACTTCAAAGTCTATTGATAACCCCATTGTACTTATCTTTCACTAAGAATATGTAAATTGAAAATTAAAACATTTTAAAAAATTTCATGTGATCATAAGTCTATATACAATTTAAAAATGCTGGTTAGAGTTATTTCTACCATTAATAGTAGTTCAAAATGGACCAAAACAGCAGAAATATATTATAAATTTTGATAATTAATAAACATAAATTTATATAAAAAATTTACATAAAAAGTAAAATTGTTTTGGAAGCACATCTGCTAATAGATGGATGTTTATATTTTAAATCATCCCTTTGTTTACGTCTCCCCCACCCCCAAGTCTTTCCATCCGAGGACATTACACTGTAGTAAGATTCTGGGTGGTGAGAGGGATGCCTTTCTTTCATGAAGTAGGAAAAGGGTGGTTGTGGAAGGAGAACCAGCGCAGCCACCCAGCCACGGCTAGTGTGTTCTCAGGCTGACAGCTCGAGGAAAGAGAACAGATGGAGGCTGAAGGTGGGCCTGGGTACCACTCGGAAAGACTTGCACACCTGCTGCCTTAGAGGGCAGCCTTCCCCGTCTCTGCCCTGGCCATTTCAGCAGCTTTAATCCCTGCTCTCCCTTCCGATCCGTCCCCCACCCAGCCTTCAAGCTTATCTCTCTGACTGACAAACTTGACCATTTTCCTCCTTGGCTTAAAAAGTTCACTGCCAAAATCTCCCCTCTCCCCTCCCACCCTCCGTAGACAAGACCCTCTTTATCTACTATATCCAAACTCCTGAGCTGCTCCCTTCGTGATCTAATCACGAACACCCCCATTTTATCCTTATCTGTCCCCACCTCTGCCCCTATCCCCCTGCCTCCCCTTTGAGTCCGAGCATTTTGAGAGTCAGCTCCATACATTTCTCAGCTCTGTGTTCGTGTGCCTAGCAGAGTGCCTGTCATGTAACAGTCTTTTGGGGAGTAGCAGAAAATTGATGTCAGAGAAAAGGAAAGAAGAATATTGTTCTTTCCAAATCACCATAAAATGTTTTAGTATGGAGTAGAAAGAGACAGAGAGTGCTTACACCTATCAAACATTAAGGTTTATAGGATCCTAAAATGATTGGTCTATGCCTGTGTGGCATTTTAATGTTTTTATGGAAAGGATATGCCAGATGTGGGCCTTGCCTCTTTGGGCTGTAAAGTCTGACCATGAAGGGGCCACGTGTGTGTTCTCTCCACTTCTTCACACAGGGTGGGCTCTAAATATATATTAAATGACAATGAATTGCCAGAGGGTTAGGCTGGTTTGTTAATCTTGGCACTCAGGTTAACCAGGGTGATGTTAATAGTGAAATTCCCTTTTGAACACAGCCCCTTTTCATCCACAATATGACATAATGTGGCTTTGAAGTCTCATTTTATGAAGGGGAGGACAAAAAGAATGTTAGTGTTATAAAGTTCCAGTACTGGGTTTCCCCTGAATGTGTCTTTTGATTGTACTTCCATAAAAAAGGCTCAGTGGCAGCAGACAGGGACCTCTCCTGTTCTGTCCAAGAAGGAAGCTGAATGAAGGGAACAATTGCCAAGGTGATCTGTACAACAGCCTCAGCCTGCATGGGAAGCCTGCGTGCTGAACCCTGACTCCAGAACAAGTTCATGTCACCAGAAGGGGCCAGATATTCTAAGAGGGAGGGGAATGTCACGGAGTCAAGTGACAGCATCAGTCACTAGCCCTCATGGTGGGATCAAGGTCCAACCACAGAATGCCTTTGGGTTCCCGGCTCCCGTCCCCCACAAGAGGCTGACTGGCATTCTTACAATAGTTCAGTTTTACTTACTGTAAAAATGCACAAATCTTTATTCAATTTGGCATCTCCATGGCCTCTCCAGATAATGTGTCACAGACACATTTGAGCCTTTTGGAAGCCCTGGGGCTTCCTGGCAAGGTTCGTAAAGGAAGCCATTAGCAGAGGCAGCCACAGGCCCATGGGTTAGTTCCCATCCATTGTCAACCTGGCCTTCCCTCTGGTCCCAGGCCGATAGCTGCTCTATGACACGTCGCTTTGACAGATCTCCCAAATCATGGAGAGTCCCAACAGCTTTAAAGGGCTCAGTGCATAAAAGTCTAAATTCTGTAGATGGAATGAGTCTGGAAATTCAAGTAAAGGAAATTGCTGGCTTTTTAACTGAAAGAAGACAGTGCTACATACAGATGGGTGGAATCAAGAGAGGTGGTGGGAGGGTCACAGACAAAGAACCGAGCGTTCAGCAGTTAAAAAAAAAGACTGTTTCCCTCTCTCCTGCAGCCAGCTGGATACAGTGCAACCCTCTCTTATTAAACGCCCTCCCAAGAAAGCTGAGGGAACAGAGAGCCTGACCAGTAGTCTACTTTGTCCTGGTGGTAGTGGCAGCTGGGAAGAAAGAGGCAGACTTGGAGAATGCGTATGTGGTGCGGAAAAGGGCAGGTTTCCAGAGGGTGGAGGTGCTGATGTCTTAGCCTTTCAGGGCCCAGGTCTCCAGAAGTAGGGAAGATACTGCTTTTCTGGGAGAGAAGATTATGCTAAAAGCTCAGGCAGGCCTAAGTGTATGCCTGGGGGCCTAGGGGGATGAGGCCCATCTCCATGGAGAGGAGACAGTGAAGTATTTATTCTAGGATCTGTGATAGGAATAGAACCCTGGCCTGGATCATGCCTGTGCCTCCTCTACGATTTCCACCTCTGACCACAGGGTTTCCTTGAGAAAATTGTAGCCCCTTGAAGACTTGGAGCACCGTATGTATTTCTTTATCCTCTTTCCCATACTCTGAATGTCATAGCATCAAGTCTGCCCTGATGAAGGAAGCTCCGAGAAGCTGTAAGCTTTTGAGCTAAGGAGTATACAGCAAAAAATGAGTCAGGCAGGAAATAGACTCATAAACACAGGTCAAGTTGGGAGGGACCATAGGAATGATCTGGATTCAATGCTTTTATTCTACAGATAAATTAAACCAAACAAAACATCAACAAATAGTTTCTTACCTGGGTTGTACAGCCGTAGTAGCAGGGGAATCAGAACAAGAATCCATGCTTAGTGATTGCTAATTCAGCACAATTTCTTCTTCACCAGGCTGTTTTAGCACTGGATCCCTACTAAGCTGTGTGTATGCATATGTGTGCATGTGCGTGTGTGTGTGTGTGTATGAGAGAGAGGTGGAGATGGGTACCCATGGGTCCACAGCACACCCACACACATAATTCTAGGCTGATCTATACTAATCTTTGGCAATGACACACTGGCCATTGGTGGGCTCTCTGACCTCATAACACACATACCCCTAGCCTGGCTGTGGTGATGGACAAATATAGTTACGTCTGCTCTTTTGGCTGCTTTGATGAGGCTGACTCACTGACTTCACAAGCTGCTGGCTAGCTTAGGGAATGGTTCACCTCCCCTGGAAGAAGTCACCGACTCAATCTATTTATGGTCCCTTTTTTGTTGATAGGAGGGACCCAAGCTTGCTCTCACTTTGGGCCTATGTGACACATGGTCTTGTGGGAGCAGCAATGTATGTTCCTACTCTGAGTAGGATTGTATCTTTCTGAAGCCCTGTCGTCCATCTGACCTGCTCTGGCCCTACCAAATTCATTGCAACAACGGGCCTCATTTGGCACCATGTTTAGGGTCTTATTGTCCTCCAGAGACAGACACCATGAAGAAAGATGTGAAATTAGCTTATTAAACACCAATTACCTATACTGTTTAAAAACACAATTTAAAAAAAATCCCCTATGAACATTTATTAGAGATCTTAAGGCCAACCCAGGAACAATTAACATGTCCAGGACCTTACCATGCTGCATCTTAATTATGCTTCATTTGCACCAAGGAATTGAGATTTGATTCTTTCTAAACTGTGCTATTGGCTGACCTTGCCAGGATGAGGTCATTAAACACCAGTAATTCTTACCCAGATTCTTTGCAGAAACTACTCATTTCAGCAATCATTTGTTTTACTGTCCCTCTTTGATAAAGCATCTGTTGTAGGTGGCATTGTTCCAATCCCACTTAATCAACAAATTAAACTTTCCCAGGAACATAGAATAATCCCTAAAATTTCTTGAACTGCCCTGGCTTCCTCTGAGCACACTTACAAACACAGCCTGGTAAAAGCTGAAGGGTGACTTATGCTACCAAAATTGGATGTTCTGAATCTTGCCTGGTGGCCTCCTTGGTTTGCACTGGGGACAGCATCCCACATACTGCAAAGAATATGATAAACAGATGGGGATGCAAGCATCTCATAGGCAGGCCCAACTTGTGGGCACTATTAGATAATGCAAGAAATCCTCGGAAACGCTAACTATTTAAACCTCACATTGTCCCACAGTTTATTGCTGAAGCCCCACAGTAAATATTTTTTCTACTCTCCAAAAAACATATTATCATAATTCTCAATATTGATGGCTTGGCTACGATGTCTTTATAAAGTGTGCTTTTAAAATTTAATCTCACGTGGGGAAGGTCTCCCCCTACTCCTTTTTGTTTTTTTAATCAAGAGTGTTTTCTGAGCCCAGATTATATGTAAATATCAAGACTCTCTTTCCTGGCTGGTTTCATTCAATGATAACTCACTTTCCAAGCCAATTACATTGCTCAAGTATTGTACTTCTTACTGCATGTGCCTTCCCCCACCCCACCCCACCGCCATTGTACTGAGAATGACAAGAGGAAAAATAATTCATAATTCTGAAAAGTTACTCAAAATGAACTTTTGAAGAAGGAAACCCAAACCTCCCCTGGTTCAGGGATGGTCCACAGGCTCCCAAGACTCCGACTTTGCTTTCTTTTGATCAAGGTGTAATTTGGGTGTGTCCCTAAGAACTTTACTTTTCTAGAAGGTTTAGGGAAGGAGGGGCTGATGTGTCTAGAAAAGCGGGAGCTGGGATTAAGTGCTGTTTGGTAGCTATCTGATGACCGAGGTGCAGAAAAAATTCTGCCAAATCGTTGAATAAATTAACTTTGACACATAACACTAAGGTGGTTGGAGGTCACACCAAAAGAATTTGTTTCACCTCTTCTAACCTTGACTTTCTCCGTATGGAGAGAAGTGAGGTGGACCGTCAGTCATTTGAGTGTCCTGATCTGAACATGGGGGAGTGTTCACTGCAGGGAAACCAGTGCTGAGCAGGGAATGGAGGGGGACATATGCTGAGCTCCTTCTCTCAGCCTCACTCTGTGCTAGGAGTTGTAAGTGCCCTACTTCATTTGGCCCCAGCAGCAATTTTGGGGAGGTAAACAGTAATTTCTACTTTGCCACTGAAGTGAAATAATTTGCCAAGGTCACGAAGATAGCACATGTCAGAGCTGGACCTCGAATCTTTGTTGTCTAATTCTGCAGCCCGTTGTCTTTGCACTCTCTTACACCACCTAAGGTTAGCCCAGATGTGAAACAAGAAAGGTCTCTTCAGGGGCTGGCCCTATCGCATAGCCATTAAGGTAGCATGTTCCGCTTCGGCGGCCTGGGGTTCGCCAGTTCGGATCCCGGGCGTGGACGTGGTACCGCGGAAGGCGTCCCACGTATAAAGTAGAGGAAGATGGGCATGGATGTTAGCTCAGGGCCAGTCTTCCTCAGCAAAAAGAGAATTGGTGGCAGATGTTAGCTCAGGGCTAATTGTCCTCAAAAAAAAAAAAAAAAAAGAAAGGTCTCTTCATGTCTAGTTGAAAGAAACTTCTGTACTTGGTGATAAAGACCATTTAGAACTAATTTTTTCTACAATGCCCAGAATATACCCACATGAAACTCACAAAATCAAATCAACTTTCCTCCTCAAATTTAAACAAGCCATTTCAAAAGCATTCTTCATACTTAAAAATGATGTTGAAATACTCTCCCTCCTCCACAGGTACTGCTGCAGACTGAATATGTTCCTCCCCAGATTCATATGTTGAAACCTAATCCCTGTTGTGATGGCATTTGGAAGTGGGGCTGTTAGGAGGTGATTAGGACATGAGGGCTCTGCCTTCATGAATGGGATTAGTGCCCTTATAAAAGCGACCTCAGAGAGCTCCCTTGTCCCTTATACCAGGTGAGGACGCAGTGACAGCATGGCCATCTATGAACCAGGAAGCGAGCCGTCTGCTGGCACATTTGATCTTGCACTTCTCAGCCTTCAGAAGTGTGAGAAAGAAATTTCTGTTGTTTATAAGCCATCCAGTCTATGGTATTTTTGTTTTAGCAACCCCAACAGACTAAGACTGGCACATAAAATAAATTTTACCTTCCTCTGCCAACCAGGAGAAAACATTCTTTTAGACCTTGTGATGGCTAAAAGAAAGCAATATTTTATTTTAGTCATACAATGACTTCTCCCTGGACCTGCTCAGAAGTTAATATCTTTGTGCATCTTTCTTATGGTGGGGAGGAAGAAAACCTTCAAACTCAGGAGTCCTGTGGCAGGTCTTCCACTATTTTATTTAAGGACCATAATTTCCAAAGCTGATCTCTAACCAAGCATTAGCAGAAGGACCTCCCTCTGGCCATCCCTAACCTGGCTTCCCAAGCTTTTGGGGGAACACTTCATCGAAGAACTCGGAATGTAGTCAGATTGCTGAGTTTTCTAAAACATATAAACCAAGGGTTTCTGAGTTTGACAAATGATTTCAGCTCTCTTTTGCACAGGTAGAATGCACAGTGAAGTGTTCAGAACCCCTGCGTAAAAATCTTTTCGGAACACAAAAACTCCAAACAAAAAAAAAGGCAGCACCGCAACGGAAAATATCATTGTCATCTGTTTCTTGTTATTTTCTTATCTGTGTCTCATCCTTCATTTTGATAGGTGTGGTTTTATTTTTAGGCTCTCGTCTTTTTGACTTGAGGGCTCTCACTGTGGGTTTCCATACATTTTCACCATCGTTTTCCTCAGTATGCTTTTAGTGGAGGATTGTTTGGGTTATTAACCTGGCTGCTTGAGTTTAAGTGCTGCTGGCATACATAGTGCTGGGTCTGTGCTCAAAGCACGTGTGCGAGGAATGTGACATTTGCAAGCAGAGTTTCAGGATTCGGTTGTTGCACTCAGCATTTCCCATGGGGAACGTTTTTGAGTATCTTTGTTTTTCAAACCATTCTTGTGCAGGCAGCTCTGATTCATGACTCAGAACTGGAGTGAATTTCGCACCACCTCTTTTGGAAGAAACGTCTCTTTATTTGGGAGCAGGTTGGAGGAGGGATCCATTTTGCTGCTGATTTAAAAACCAAGATTGGAGAAGAGACACAGAATGCTAATCAGGATATTTTCTAATTCCTATCACGATATTTACACATTGCCGAATTATTAATTTCCTTTCCAATGTATGTCCTTTCTTCCTGAAGTTACCAGTACTATTTCCTAAAACTTATTTTATTTTGCATATTGCCAGATCTTTCTATTTGCCTTTTTTCTTTGCCTTTGTGAAAGGATAAGTACATAGTAGTGATGTTTTATCAATCTAAGTTTCTTGAATATCTGTCTTTCTCCTTGTATATGTTTATAGGATATGGGGAGCCAGATGAGTTGTGGCACCTTGTTTCCAGGGGCCTTTGTTTTCATGTTCTGCACGTGAAATGGGTGTGTAGAGCAGAGGAGGACTCTGAAAGCAAAGTGAGCTTTGGGGAAATCTTGTGTTTGAATTATGTTTTCTTTGCTCTGTAAAGCCCACATGACTTCTAAATATTACAAATCTTCATTGGAGATGGTAATTAGGAGAAAATATTTTTCCTGTCTATTTATCAGATAATTTTGATGCTAAACCAGGCTGTACTTTAGGGCAGCAACTTCCTGGTGAGCAAACATGTCCTATGGAGACTAACATCAACCTGGTGGAAGGGACAAGCTAAGCCTCTAGCTTGGAAGAAATGTATGGTGGTTTAAAGAAATTCATGCCAACAGACTCTTTACCCTTTGTGGAGCTCCTACAAGGCAAACGAAAAAGGAACATACTGAAATTGCCTGGCATTTTCCGAAAGTCATTGGTTAAATGACAGCAAAGTCTATTCCTATGGGGAAAGCCTGTCCTGCTCCTGGCAGAGGACAACGATGGCAGTCTTTGGCAGACTCAGTCACCATTCAGGGAAGCTCCTTCTTCCAACATCATCTTTTACTCCTTTATTTTCCTTTCATATCCCACACCTATCTCATTAATAAATTGTGTGGGCTCTACCTCAGGTATATCCTGAAGCATCTCCGTTCCACCACCTCCATTATGTCTTTCCTGGATGACTGCAGAGATGTCTTCTCTGGTTCAGGTTTTCCCCTTGCCTCTCCATGGATGGTTCACAGAGGAGCTAGCTGGAGGGGAGATCTGATCATTTCATTTCCTACTTTAAGCCTGGTAATGGCTTCCCATTTCACTCAAAGTAAGATTTAACTCTAATAAAATTCAGTCTCCTTATTAAGGCCGCAAGTCCCTTCCCATCCCCCAACTCTCCAGCACCCCTCTCTCTCCCTCTCTTTTCTTTGCATTCCACTACATTAACCTCTTGTTCCCAAGATTCCGAGGATTCCAGCTTCAATTCTACTCTGAGTCCTTTGTACTTACTGTTCTCCCTGCTGGAAGTTCTTGCCCCAGACTTTTGCATGGCTGACTTTTTGTCATTCAGGTCTCAAGTCCTCAGTCCTGCCTCAACCATACTCCACAGGAGTCATCACTGAGTTTACTGCCTTCATAGTCAATAGCTGACAGAATCTTGGATATTTTTTCTCCCTGGATGCTTAGGACTTATGATAATGTCTGCACATTGTAGATTCCCAATACAGTAAATGCTGTTGAGTGAATGAAGAAAGCAGGAAAGAGTACACACTCAGTAGTACATATGGAAGATGGTAAACTGGAGAGAAAAGATCTTACTGCCTAGACATGGTGCATTTTGTCTTCAATCCTCATTAATTTATTCATTTAAGAAATATTTAAGGGGCCAGCTCAGTGGCGCAGAGGTTAAGTTCACACGCTCCACTCCGGCAGCCTGGTTTGGATCCCAGGTGCGGACTTACACACCACTTGTCAAGCCATGCTGTGGCAGGCGTCCCATGTATGAAGCAGAGGAAGACGGGCATGGATGTTAGCTCAGGGCCAGTCTTCCTCAGCAAAAAAGAGGAGGATTTGCAGCAGATTTAGCTCAGGGCTAGTCTTCCTCAAAAAAAACAAAAAAGAAATATTTAATTGCTTACTAGGTGTTAGGCACTGTTGTAGGTCATGCAGGTAGAACATAAACCAAACAAGGCCTATATCCTCATGGATGTGACATTTTAGAGTGAGGACACAGATAACAAATATACAGGATGTCAGATGGTTCTAGTGCAGTGAAGAACTCTAAAGGAGAATAAGAAAATAGGAAGTGTCAGGGCAGGCATGAAGATTTGCTTTTTTAAAATAAAGGGTCATTAGGAAAGGCTTCTCACAAGGTAACATTTGAACAAAACAAGACATGTGGCTAATCTGTGGGAAGTGAGTTTCAGGCAGGGCACATCCACAGACCTGAAAGAGAAGTAAGCCCAGTATCTTCCAAGGACAGCACGAAGGTCAGCAATAGCAGGAGCAAGGGGAAGACTAATACAACCTAAAGAGTTGGGGGTGGGGCCCATCGCAAAGGGCTTTATGAGAGGTTTTTACTCTGAGTGACACAGGAAGCTGCAAGAAGATTTTGAGCAGAGTAGACAGTGATCAGACTTACATTTTTAATGGATCACTTTGGCTACTGGGAGGTGAACAGATAGGAGGGAGGACAAAGGTGGAAGCAGGGAGGCAGCTGGGAGGCTATTGCAATAACTTGAGTGAGAGGTGATGGTGGTTTTAGCCCAGGCATTGGCAGTGGAAGGAATGAGAAGTGGTAACATGCTCATATATAAGTAAGGCGGTGCCCACAGGCTTTGATGTGGAACGTGAGAGGAGAGGAATCCGGATGACTCCTTGAAGTTTGAACTGGGCAGTCTCACAGGCCCCATCTTGCACCATTCCATTTGCACCTGAGATGCAATAGAAATAAGCAGCAGGTTGTTGTTTCATATTTGAGACATAGACATTGCAAAGACTCATGAAAAGTGGAATAAGCACCAGGATTTATAAACAAGTTTACTCGTCTGGACTGCCGGGTGCAGCCTGAGGAGCATGAGAAATCACACCCAGTTGCATTCTCTCCAATAATTACTTTGCTAATCACGTGGATACTTTGAGTTGTGTAAATGACTAAATTTCTCTTTTTGTGTTGGCTACAGAAAAGCTCAGTGCTATATTTAATAAGTCTTTGCTACATAATAAATTCCCCTAAAACTTAGTGTCTTAAACAACAAACTTTTAAGTAACTATTGGTTTGGTGGGTTAGCAATTTGTGCTGGACTCAGCTGAATGGTTTTTCTTGCCCGGTTTACTCATGTGACTACGGCCATCTAATGGCTCAATTGATACTGGCTATTGGCTGGGCCAAGTGTCTCCAGCAGCTTAGCCCAGGGTTCCTCACATGGAGGCAGGCTTCCAAGTGGGAGCAAGCAGAAGCTGTGAGGTAGCTTGAGGCCCAGGCCCAGAAATTGCACACTGTCACATCTACTGCCTTCTATTGGTCAAAGCAAGTCACAAGGCAGCCTATTAAGCTTCTATTGATGGAAGCAGTTACAAACAATTTGTGACTACTGTTAATATACTACATGCCAAATCTGTGGTTTGAAGAAAGTACACAGGAATTGGTTGTGCAAATTTTGTATTAGCCTCACTCCTGGCTCCTTTATATGTGCTTATGCTTGTTTGCATTTTATTTCACTTTTTTCTTCTATTTCTTGTTTATGTTATCTTGCTGTCTTTTATACACGTTACAAAACTATCTTTAATACTGTTATTTATTGTACCTTACTATAATTTACAATTGGCTTTTTTACTTCTGTATCTGGGATGCTTTATTTTAAAGAACCCTGTCCTTAGCTATGTGTGAATTTTTGTAGTACTTCACAGCTTCATATAAACTCAAAGTTAGTTGATGTGTGAGGAAGCTAATATCTTCCCTTCTGGGTCTGGCTAGACTCTCTCTACAGACTTCCTCCACCTTCATTCAATATAAAGAGGATATCTCAGCATGTAAGAGCGAGAAACCACAGGAATTGCCTCAGTGTACGCTATGGGAGCACTCTATTCCAGTTTCATCTCTGTGACTTGATCAACTTTGAAACCCATCCATTGTAAAGAGATGAGAACTCCAGAGCTGGAAGATTTAGGAAGAAACACGATCTTTGGTTTTGGTTTGCTTCTTCTCCCAAGTAGTTGGAGACTGAAACAGATCCAATAGTAAAAATGACCATTGATGTCCTTACCAACAGGAAAACGATCTATCATGATAAGGTTTCTTTGATCATGATATCTCTTTGATCAGGCTATCTCTTCTGATGTCTAATGAGCAAGCCAAATTCCAGGAGAGCTATGTGTTGTTGAAGATCAGCTGTCCAGTTACTCAGTTGGCTTCTTTGGGCGTGGGGGCTGCTGAAAAGAGCTCTTTCTTTAGATAACTAGAAGAAATGTATTTTTATTTTAAAAAATCTAGCATTAAAAAAATGGCAGGATTTGGGTCAGAGCACCCCTTCCATTGCCAAGGACTTGCCTAAAACGACTGTCACTTCTCACTTGAATTATTACAATAGCCTCTCAACTGCCTTCCTGATTTCCACCCTTTTCCCCCTAGAGTGTGTTCACCTCACAGTAGCCAAGTGATCTATTAATGGATCCCAGATAACCAGTCTTCTGATTTCTTTCCCCAATATAGATTAGTTTTGCTTATTCTAGAATTTCTACAAATGAAATCATTCTGTGAGTACTCTTTTATGTAAGTGTCTTTCCCTCAGCATAACATCTTGCGATTCATCCATGTTGTAGTGTTTATCAGTAGTTTGTTTATTTTTATGGCTGAGTCATATTCCTTTGTATGAATATGCTAGTTCTTTTAATCCATTCTCTTATTGATGGACATCTGGGATTTTCCAAATTTTGGGCTGTTATGAATAAAGTTGTAATGAAAATTCTTTTACAAGTCTTTTTGTAGACATATGTTTTCATTGTCTTGGGTAAACACCTAGGAGTGGAATCACTGGGTCATAGGGTAGGTGTATGTTTAGTTTTATAAGACAGTGTCAGATCTTTTCCCAAGAGGATGTAACATTTTACATTCCATTCAACAATTTATAGTCTCATTGTTCTCTGTCCTTGTCAACATTTGCTGTTGTCAGTGTTTTAAATTCTAGCCACTCAGGTGGGTGTGTAATTGTGTCATATTAGGGATTTAAATTTCATTTCACCTATAACTAATTACATTGAACACTTTTTCAAGTGCTTATTGGCCTTTTGTATATTTTCAACTGTGAAATGTGTGTTCAAATATTTTGCTCATTTAAAAATATTGTATTTTCTTTTTATTATTGAGTTTTGGCATTTCTTTATATATCTTAGGCACCAGCCCTGTGAGATACATGTTTTGTGAACATTTTCTGCCAGCCTATGGTATGGCTATTCGTTTTCCTAATGATGTCTTTTGATGAACAGAAGTTATAAATTTTGGCAAAGTCTAATTTATTAATTTTTGTCTTTTATAGTTTTGCTTTACTTTTTTAGATATTACATTTAGATCTATGATCCACTTGGAGTTAATTTTTGTGTATGATGTGAGATAGGGGCAAGGTTTATATTTTTAAGATGGATCTCCAGTTATTTAAGCACTATTTGCTGAAAATAATTTTTTAATAAAGATTCCTTATAAAAATTTTAAGTACTTAACTATTGCTTTTCTGTTGCTGCTGTAATGGATTATTACAAATTTTGTGGCTTAAACAACATAGACTTATTATCTAATAGTTCTATAGGTCAGAAGTCTGACACGGTATCATTAAATCAAGGTGTTGGCAGGGCTGTGATCTTTTCTAGAAGTTCTAGGGGAGAATGCATTTCTTTGCCTTTTCAAGACTGTAGAGGCCACTTACACTTCTTGGCTGATGGCCCTTTTGTGGATTGAATTGTGTTCCCCAAAAGATATGATGAAGTCTCTAAATCCTGGAACTTGTGAATATGACCCTACTTGGAAATAAAATCTGTGAAGATGTAATTTAAATGTTAGTTAGGATGAGGTCACACTGGAGGGGAGGGGACCCTTAATCCAATGTGACTGATGTCCTTGTATGAAGACACAGAGACAGATATACACGGGGAAAATGCCACGTGATACTGGCGGCAGAGGCTGCAGTGCTGCAGCTGCGAGCCAAGGAATGCCAAGGATTTCTGGCAAGCGACCGGAAGCTAGGAAGAAGCAAGGAAGGATCCTCCCCCAGAGATTTCAGAGGGAGTGTGGCCCCACCGACACCCTGATTTCAGACTTCTACACTCCAGAACTATGAGACGATACATTTATATTATTTTAAGCCACCCAGTTTGTGGTACTTTGTTACAGCAGCTCTGGGAAATGAATACAGCCCCCTTTGCCCATCTTCAAAGCAAACAATGATGGGTGGAGTCTCTTCCACAGTGCTTTCTCTGATCCTTCTTCTATCTCCACATCTCTCTCTGATCACAACTACGAAAGGTTCTCTCTCAGCCTGTTCATGCTACTATAGCAAAATGCCATAGACCAGGTAGCTTTTAAACAACAGAAATTCATTTCTCACAGTTCTAGAGGCTGGAAGTCTAAGATCACGGTGTCAGCAAATTCGGTGTCTGGTGAGAGCCACCTCCTGGTTCTGAGATGGTTGTCTTTGTGCTGTGTCCAAACATGGAGGAAGGGGTGAGGCAGCTCTCTGGGGACTGTTTTATGAGGGTGCTAATCCCATTCACGGGGGCTCCACTCTCCTGACCTAATCACCTCTCAAAGGCTCCACCAGCTAATACCATCACCTTAGGGGTTAGGATTTCAGCATATAAATTTTGAGAGGGACACAAACATTTAGTTTATAGCAGATTCTCTGCTGTTAAGGGCTCATGTGATTACTTTGGGCCCACTTGGACAATTCAGAATAGTTTCCCCATCCTCAAGTCCTTAGCTTTAATCACATCTGCATTGTCCCTTTTGTTGTGTAAAGTAGCATATTCATAGGTTCTGGGGATTAGGGTGTGAACATTGTGGGGGGGCTATTAATTTGTCTACCATAACATATTTTCCGAATCTTCCATAGTGAATTTTTTAAATAACTTTTATATTCAGAAATTAAAAATAAATGTTATTTTGGGGCTGGCCCGGTGGGGTAGTGGTTAAGTTCATGTGCTCCACTTCAGCCGCCCAGGGTTTTTGGGTTCAGATCCTGGGCACAGACCTACACACTGCTCATCAAGCCATGCGGTGGTAGCATCGAACACAGAAAATAGAGGAAGATTGGCACAGATGTTAGCTCAGCAACAATCTTCTTCAAGCCAAAAAAATAAAAAATAAAATAAATGTTATTTAAAAAAATATAAGATTCTCAGATTGGGTTCAAAAAAATGAGACAAGAAAACCTCTTCCCATGAAACATATATTAATAAGCTCCAACGATGAAATTATTGTTTCTTTGTTGATTTGTTAATGTATATGAACATTGTTTAATTAATTACTATGCTTTGGTTTACTTATTAATGCACATAAATGTTGCTTATGATAGTTACTATATTTGGCCAAGCATATAATGCAAGGTGTTGCTTAATGTGTTAATTTTATAAAATTTCCTTATTTTATGGGGTGTACACCTAATGATATCATTATGAATAAAGTAAAGGTTTAAAGAAGTTATATTATCCTGAAATGACTTCAATCAATGATAACTTTGGTTTTTATAAAGGTTGCCTAATAGATCTGTGTTTTTTTTTTGAGGAAATAAATTTAACACAGATTAAGTAATTATTCCTGCAATATGATATCATAATTGCTAGTTTCAGATCTTTTAAAGACATTTTCTAATGATCATTTAAAAAAGAAATACGGTGAGTGATTTCTTTGTGTAGATCTTGAATATACATCTATAGAATGAATGAAAATAACCAACTCTCCTAATACCATGCAAACGAGCACTTGTAGCTTGGGAAAAATTTGCAGCACATCCTCACTTGAAAAGTACTGTATCTCAAACAATTTAGGTGACACTGGGGATAGCATGCTTTGGAAATCTGTGTTAAATGATTTCAAAAGTGCTGAACATACACAGGTCAAAGATGCATGCAAGGAATTTAAATAAAATTGGTTTATAAAATGTGGGTGTAGAGAAATAAAATATATTAAGTCAATGTAGTATTTTAGATACGATGCACTTTTTAAATAGGTGTGTAACTAAATTGGTAAATAGAAAGTAAAAATTATTTTATATAATTCCTAAAATTTACAGATTCAATTTGGCCCCACGCTCACTCTTACTCTTTCTTTTTAATAGCCTCAGTGGGGAAAATGGGCACTTGTCTTACTCTTGGGTTGCCTCATACTCAGGCAGGGATGTTCCATTAGGAGGCCTGATTTGTTTGAGGGCTTGTCAGGATGGAGTCAGGACCAGGGGCTAGAAACACAGCTCCTCAACCTGGCTTCTCTGATTCCAGCATGATTTCAGTTTCCTCTTCTGAAGAGCGATCAGGCAATTAGATTCCTTGCAGGAGAAATGGATGCTATTAGGAGGACCCTGGAGGGACACTCACATGTCACTGGCTAGCCCTTCATCAACCCTTGAAAGAGACTTGAAAGAAATGAGGGAAATGGATGTTTGTAGGTTTATGGACAAGATATATGCTATAAAAAAGAATCGCTTTTATTATCAACAGCAAGAGGGAACTTATAGATATATAAACGTTCAGGGACATGGTTGATATCTACCGTTTTGTTTTTCCTGTAAAACAAATACTAGCACAAAGTTAGACACATAAAGTAGATAAAAACAAATTTAAAACAGACACCGGAAAGCATGTTTTTCTATTCTGAAAACCACTTGTGTGTAGCATGGCCAAGGAGACAAGGAGAAATAGTTAGTTGACATAACTGGCATTTGGAGAAGCTGGCTCTTTAAGATGTGAATTGGTTTTGTTAGGCCAAATGCATTTATTCTTTCAAAAATGTCTTGTGTAATTATTTTTCTACACAAAGCTTCACATGCATGTGCCCAATCAGCCCATGGAACAGCGTAGCAGAACATTGCAGGAAAAGCAAAGGATGACAGCATGGAAAGAAAGTGAATTAATGAAAGCGGCTGACATACAACTACAGCATTTATCTCTCTCCTACTTAGATGGGCTATTTCCACCCTTCTTAGGGCTGTTGGGCATAATCCTTAGGAACCGTGAATGGGTCTTCTTATTGCAGTTTACCTTGGTCCTTTATGAAATGCATAAAAACTAGCTCCTGGGAAGAGCCGACCCCACCTTTCTCCAGCATGTGCTTCAGAAACAGGCCTGGCTGTGGTTTACCTCTTCTGGACTGAGCCCAGTGCAGCCCTGCCCAGCTCCATCCTGCCCAAGCCAGAGAAACAGGGAGGAGCAAGAAACAATGAACGAAAGCGGCCAAGCTCTTGTGAACTGTGGACCCATTCTGGCTTAGTTATTCATGGTAACAGAGGGCACAGGTGACGGGACTGAAGAAAACTCAGGGTTCCTTCTTCTTGGTCTTTTTTTTTTGAGGAAGATTAGCCCTGAGCTAACTGCTGCCAATCCTCCTCTTTTTTGCTGAGGAAGACTGGCCCTGAGCTAACATCCATGCCCATCTTCCTCTACTTTATACGTGGGACGCCTACCACAGCATGGCATGCCAAGCAGTGCCATGTCTACACCCGGGATCTGAACTGGCAAACCCTGGGCTGCCGAGAAGCGGAACATGCGAACTTAATTGCTGCACCACTGGGCCGGCCCCAAACAGCTGCTTTAATGATGTTGAGAGGGCCGGCCCCAAACAGCTGCTTTAATGATGTTGAGAGGGCCGGCCCCAAACAGCTGCTTTAATGATGTTGAGAGGGCCGGCCCCAAACAGCTGCTTTAATGATGTTGAGAGGGCCGGCCCCAAACAGCTGCTTTAATGATGTTGAGAGGGCCGGCCCCAAACAGCTGCTTTAATGATGTTGAGAGGGCCGGCCCCAAACAGCTGCTTTAATGATGTTGAGAGGGCCGGCCCCAAACAGCTGCTTTAATGATGTTGAGAGGGCCGGCCCCAAACAGCTGCTTTAATGATGTTGAGAGGGCCAGCCCCAAAAAACTGCTTTAAAGATGTCAAGAGGGCTGGCCCGGTGGCGCAGCGGTTAAGTTCACACGTTCTGCTTCTCGGCGGCCTGGGGTTCGCCAGTTCGGATCCTGGGCGCGGACGTGGTACCACTTGGCACGCCATGCTGTGGAAGGCGTCCCACGTATAAAGTAGAGGAATATGGGCATGGATGTTAGCTCAGGGCCAGTCTTCCTCAGCAAAAAAGAGGAGGATTGGCAGCAGTTAGCTCAGGGCTAATCTTCCTCAAAAATTAAAAAAAATTTTTTCAATTTTAAAGCAGCTGTTGGTCTACTACATGCCCTAGATTTTAGGCCCTGAGCTTGCAGCTCTCCATACTTCTAATTCTCATAACAATCCTTGGAGTAGGGTAGATATTAGAGTTCTTAAGATGCAAGCAACAGCTTATTCTGACAAGAAAAGTAATTGATTGCAAGGATAGCTCAGAGAATTTTGGGAAAAGTGAAGAACCAGACTTAGAAAGAGGATAGAATGAATCAGCTCCTGGGATCTTGATGGCAGGAACCGACCCACAGTTTCATTGGGGTGCTTCTTGGATGAATGTAAGACCTGTTATCTGCACTTGAATTATTCTTCTCAAGACTCAAATTCTAGGGAGAAGGAATCCAACCGGCGCGTGGAGATCCTTGAAGTCCCCACATGACTGTACACGATAATGGCTGAATAGTCACCCAAAGCAAAATTGGTATGTTGTCACAGAAAGAACTGGGAAAGAACGCTGGAAATTTAGAAAAAGCAGATGTGCCACCAACTAAGACTCAGAAAACTTACGATAACTCGACTAATTTCACCCAGTGAATGATTGGCAGCCAGGGTACAAATTCTTTTTGCCTCAAAGGCTACCCTTTTCTCACTCTGCCATGCTACCTCTCAGATCTATATGTGGACAAGGATCATGTACACGATTTGATTTTTCCTTGCTTGCAACAAAGTGACTAAAATGAAGAAAGACATGAAGATTGGAGGGTCTGGTGAGTAGATATGTGGGGGAAAGGAGAAGATTTGATTTTGTTAGCAAAAAATTCTGATGATACATTTCTCAAACACCTTGCTATCTAGGCACCCTTGACACACCTCTCCTCCGGTTTTCCGACTACTGCTCTTTCCCTTTCTCTCCGGTGCCCCGATAGCTCCTCCTCTTCTGTTTCTACATGCGAGAGTTTCCCCGGGCTTGGTTCTGCGTCCTCTTTTTTTCAGCAACTCTCATCCATACACCAATGATCCCTTATTAGCTATTTGACTACAGGATAAAGTCTAAATGGCTCAGCATGGCCTTCAGGGGTCCTAACTCCTGAGCCCCGCCCTACCTAATAACCTTATCTTTTGTGCTTCAAGTACTGTCATTCAAGGCCCATTTGCCTGCTCTTCCCCTGTGTTCCAATATGTCATCTACATTATTGACTTCCAACATTTGTTCATGCTATTCTGTCTTCCAGGAAATCTTTCCTACTCTCTACCTTGTATCCAAATCTGCCTCATTTTACAAGGTCCAGCTCAATTCTCATCATCTCTAGGAGACCATCTCCAGTAGCTCTACATTTCAATGACCCCTCTCTTTTCCAAGAAAAAGTTTGGGCCATTTTTCTGAACCAAGTCTATGGCCCTTAACCACATACCATTTTCTAATCTTATGTGGATACCTTGTTTCTCTGAAATGACTGTAAGCTTTAGAAGGGAAAATCTTTTTATGACTGGGTAATAGATACTCAACAAATATTCATGTAGTCAATTTGTTTCAAAAATAAGAACTGTGTAATCCCTGTCTAAGAGAAGTTATTGGACCTCTTCTCCTACCCACACCACCACAGAAGCAGCAGCAGCTTCAGCCCAGGTTTGGATTAGGGCAGGTCCCCTCACATGACATATCCAAATTACAGTCAGCTTTCCCAAAGAGCCTTCAATCTGCTGTCACACTAGGTGAGATCCATGGGGCTCCCTAGAAAGGCACAGAAAAGCAGTATAAATCAAGAAAGTCCCCTGGAGAGAAGGGAAGATAACTCTAGAATGATCCCCAGAAATCTGCTCAGAACATTTCCAGTAAAATTATTACAATGAAACCACCCACTCCTTGGATGAGGTCCAGCTCCCTGGGGTGGTCTGTGGTGGTCCACTACTACCCAAGGTGGTAGACTCTGTGGAGAGTCTTAGACTCTTCTCTCCCCTTCATTTACTGATTGAACATTTTCTGGCCTCGGCTCTGTGAATTACCAGAATGACTAAGATGCAGGTTCATCCCAGGTTGAGTTCCCAGGTGCTGGTACATGGCCATGGGTCTTAGGACCCTGCTTCAGGCCCGATATTCACGAATGCACTGGTCTCAGGCTCTAAATCCACCCCTGCATGAATGGGCTCCCTCAGTCCAGGGCTGCTGAAGCCAGATAGAGCAGAGGAAGGAAGTAAACCCAGAAGCAGAAACTTAGGCAGCTTAAGCAGGCGAAGGGGCTGCTTTTTTGACACATTTTCAGGACTTAGCCATTCACACATAGCATCTAGTGCTATTTCGTTAATGGAACTCACACATGTAGCAGTAGTTGTCTGGGGAAGGCTGTTAATGTTAACTTTCCCTATGGTTTGCTCTAAAAATCATGTAAAGCATTTTCCTGTTTTCCTTTGGAAAATGTCTACACTACATCCTGACATTTAATCTGCAGCCCTAACGGGGATGACTAATGTGAGCTGTTGGTTCTTGGCTCTTTCAAAAGTAAGCCAACTTAATCTAGTAATATCTTTTTTAGGCTCACAGGAAAAGGGGGAAAAATGACAATTAAGCAACACAAGCAACTAGTGTGCTTTCCTTAAGCATTCTCAGTAAAACAAATGTGTATGTGTTTTTAAAGTTTTGAAGGTCTGGTTTAAATAAAATGTTTAACCCTTTGACAGCGAGGGCTGTAGCGTGCTTTTAGAGAAGCATATGATTTCAGTGAGGTCTGCTCTGCGGCAGCCAGGATCTTGGCATTGCAGCATGTGCACAAATCTCTCTCTGGTCTACAGGAGGTAGGGAGCAGTTACACAGAGGGTGGGGTAGACAAAACAAAAAGCAGTGCTTGAATCGTGCTTGGAAAACATTTTTGGATTTAATGTGAGCCAAAACCATGGGAACTGGCCTATATCCTCAGGGTTTAAAAGAGATCCAAATAGGCTTACCATGCAGTGGAAGTATGAATAGCACCAGGCTACAACCTGCCAACCAGGGTTCTGGTCTCACCTTGTTGGAAACTAGCAGCCCCGTTAGCTAGGTTACAACACTGGGCCTTAGTTTCCTCACTTGTACATAAGAGTAGGTTTCTAAAGGTCTTGCTAGCTCTGACATTCCACCACACTAAATCATCCTAAAAGGGATTATCAGATGTCTGTGTTCTCCCTCATGTTTGGTTTCCCAGGGCTCTGTAGATGTGAGGGCCCTGTGTGCGTTTGTGGACCGGACTCCAGCAAGTGAAGAGCAAGGTGGAGACTGTAAAGACTCATGACCACACCAGGACTTCCAGACCCCCTGGAGGTGCAGACCACTTAGGAGCTGTGTCCTAGATGTGGTCCTAGGATTCCGTTGGAGGGCGCTAGTTTCAGGGCCATGCTTAGGAAGGAGTTCTGTGTGAATATGGGGTGCATTCTCCTAGTGGTGGTGATAGTAACAGTGGGCGGAGGGGAGCGAGGAGAGCACCTGACAGTTACTGAGCGCTTGCTGTTCTGGGCCCTATGCTCACAGCACTGCCTCTACCATCTCACTCAACCGTCTCAGCCACGCTGAGCGGAAACATCGCCCCCGGAAGGAAACCAAGGCTCAGGGCGGTTGTGCAGCTTGTCGAGGAGATGGAATTTGAACACGGCTACCAAGTGATGTCAGCATCATGGCAGCGTCAGTCGCTCCTTTTCTCCTCTTTTATTTACAACGAATTAGACATTCATAAACAAACAGAAGTGCCTTGTACGTTACACTAGGACACCCGGGAGATTTCTACCCACCTGCACATCTGAAAGTGGGTAGATAGGATCTCGGAGGGGTTGCGGATGCAGGGGAGTCGGGGAGCCTGCCCCACCCGCTACTTGCCAGACTCAGGTGGGCCTGATCTGAAGGTCTCTTTCTTTTACCTGCAAGGTGCTACTGCGTCAGCGTTTGAAATGCTGAATTTAATAAGCTGTACATTGTATTTCAGGACTCGCCTGCTTTGTACGTCAGAGGGATTTTCAAGGAGAATTAGGGTCAGAAACATGTACTTATTAAGCAAGAAAACCACGGCTTTGTATTTATTTGAGACAGCAATCACGCTTTAAAAAAAAAAAAAGGAAACAGAAGCTAGATATTGAAGGCAGGCTGGCTGAGAGTGCAAACACAGCTGTCACACTCACTTCCTGTGGGGTGTTAATGATTCTCCATCTTACCCCTGTCTCTTTAGAAGTAAACATTCCTAAAGTTTCCCCTTTATTATTTTTTTAAATGTGCTATATTTCCATCTTTCCCAATGTATTTGTCTTTGTCCTTAAGGAGCTTCCAGTAATCCCCTCAAGGTCCCAAAGATGTGCAATTTAGACTTTTTCTAAAGTCTTTGGAGCATGAAAGAAAGTGACTGAATAAATTATGTATATTCTCTTGCAGACTATTATAAATTAGGAGTACAAATGAGCCACCAGCTGCAGGGAAAGGAGTGAATGGAATTGATTGTCTTTCAAAGAGAAGGGAGAGTTTCAGTTTATTCTTGAGGAACTGGAATATTTCTGAAATATTAAATTGAACTATATGAAATTGCCATTTTGTAGGTTAAACATGGCCAAAGATCAGCAATTCCTCACTGTTCAATTTAATATGTGAATTAACTGGTATCCTTGAAGCATAAAGGATGTCAACCTGAAAGTCTGCAGCTCTCATAGACCAAGGCTCTGTAATTTTGAGGTGTATTCCCCACCCTCCACCCCAAGTATTTATTCTGTGAACCAAGAAGGCAATGGATACAAAATAAAAATAATAAACAAATAAAACCTTAAGCGTTTAGAAGGGACAGATTGTATGAATGATCCCATTTGATATTCCTAGATAGTGAAAAAGGGCAGACATTTGAATTTAGAGTCAAATCCTTATATATTACCCTGAATTATTTCCAATGTTCATGCACAAATGTGACCAACTTTCATCTACCACAAGTAAACAGCAAAATAAAAAAGTACAAAACAGGGCTAAATTTTAAAAAGCTCCAAATCTAAATGCTAGTGGAAAGAGAATTCATGTCAGCTGAAGACCAAATTACTGCTTATTATTACAAATACATGCATCCACTGGATTTGGTTTACATTTCTTGGCTTACATGATACTTTACTCTTGTGCAAAGTTTTCTGTAACTTAGCCAAGGTAATTTCTGACAAGACAGTTAATGTGAATGACAAAATGGTACAGGATATATCATTAGCAGTTAATTACTAGAGAGATACAAATTAATCTTGGCTGTGTCGGTGCTCACAGTAAGAGAACTGCAACAAAGCTACCAGAGGTGCCTGAGTTCTTCCTGGAAGGAGCATCTCCAAGTAGTCATTTCCTTCTAGTACATTCTTCTGTGTAAAGCCTCTAATGAGCTTTTATCTTTTCTCTTCTGTGTGAAGCACCCTAATAGTGTGGCTTCTCAAACTTCCTCCAGGGCAGGTTAAAGCTAAACTAAGAGTGCTATTGCTCAACACTCAAAGAGTCAAATTTGGTTCCAGGTAATTTCATATTACAGTGCTCGTGCGGTACCAGTAATAGATGCCAGATGAAACTGAATATGCATGTTAAGTTTTAAAGGATGCCCCAAGGCAAATACTTTCCTTATTCCATGCAGCTAATTTCTGATTGGCAAGGAACAGCCTTAAGATTAGACATAATATTTCCTTGTTTTCTTACTCTTTGGATGAAAAATTTAAGCACACAAATTCTCAAACTTTATATCGAATTAACTCCTGAGACATTTCTGTGCTCATTTCAGCAGTGTACCAAGAGAATTCCTGTGAAACTACTTGTCCTATCTTATCTACTTCTCCAAGGAGGAAAGTGTGTAACATTTCAGGGGATAGGAAGCTTTGGATTATTTTTGGTGAAGATGCCGTTTGGTCTCGGGTATGGCTGCTATGTACTTCTGCGTAAAAACCAAAGTTCAGGGAAACCCTCCAGAAGGAAGGCTCTCTGAGAGAACCTTTCGTTTCCTCAGAGGCGCGTTAGGGTGCTTCAGTTAGGGTGGCACTCAAAGTGTATGTGAGGATGAAGTGAAGGCACGTTGAGCTCTCTAGGAAGACCGGGCCCAGGAGGCTTAGAATCTGTGAAGTGAACAATTACCGGCCTCGATTATGTCCTTGTTTTTGAATATGACTTTAAATTGTAATTGTCGGCTGAACACTCCTGCTTACTTTGTATCGCAGATTTGACAACATTCCCTTATTTTCCTGTAAATGTACGTGGCTCTCCTTCTGCTACTTTCATACAGCTCCCCATAAGCAAAGGCCGCAGTCCACACACAAACGCAACAGGGGCTGTACTCCCAGAAAACACTCAGCCAGGAAACTACCCCAAAAATAAGCTTTATTGCAAGAAAAGTGTCATATTTGATACATAGACCTACAAAAACAAACAAAACCAAAAACCATAAGTTTTTCCTCACAAACACTTGATTACAAATTTACACTGTTTCTTTTTTTAGTTATTAAAAAACAAAACAAAAAAACCCCAAACTGGATATAACTGGTTACTACTCTTTGGTCAGCACAGGTGTGAAGGAACAACCCGGAGCCTGCACGTGCTTTGGCCATTTCACATCTGAGGTTGGTCACTGGTCCAGGGACAGGTTCTTGGGTTGAGAAGAACACGGAGACGTACTCTTACTAGCACGTCCTGGTACAATATCTTTTTAAATGACTAAAGCAAACTAAACATCAATTCATTGTACAAACATCTTTCATACACAATAGGCTATGATAAAACGAGGCATATGGTGTATAACTACAGTATTAATGAAAATTCTAAAAAAAAAAAATGGGTTTAAAAAAAACAACAACATATATTCCTTGGCTGTACTGCATGATTTGTTTGCACATATGGCAATCCTGAAATAGCTTGAACATAATAAATGCACCATTAATCTAAGACAGCACCAAACACTACAGAACGCCAGGAGTTCCTTTTCAAAGGACCGGCAGTTCTTCAGCTGCCTACAGTACCACAAGTACGCAGCACACCCTGGGTAAGAATGAGGTGTTGTGGGTAGCACATGTGCTTCCTTGAGGTTATGAGAAGGAAATACAGTACGGTTTGGCCTGCAACGCTACTGGTCTCCCAAGCAGTCAAGGTATTTTGCTACAGTGGTTGTGCTTCATCTTCCGTTGCCTGGTGTGTCTGGTGATGTGAGATATGGTCACAATGAGCTGCTCTGGCTTTGATCTCCTTTAGAAAGGATCTAAGGACATTTTCATCTTTTAAATTATTGATTACACTGCCCATTCAGCTCTGTGAGGCATTCTTTAAAATAATCAGATGTGTACCAGTTGGACGACTGGCAGAAAACCAAAGGAAACATCTCTTGAATCTACTGAATTTTTAAAAAGCACCTCTAAAAGAAATAGCTCAAATTTATAAATCTAAAGAAAAACAAGTGAGTTTCCCTTTTTGTTTACATAGTTTGTTCATTTCTCCATATATTACTGCATTAAAAATAAATAAACATCTATATTTTTTTAATTAGCAACTATAGCAAAATACCCAAAGTGTTACAGACTGCTAACAGGAAAAAAAAAGCTCACATTATTTTTGTGCATTTAGTGCCATATGCTGATCTCTTGAACATTTAGGTTTTTTTTTTTTTAATATATTTTAAAGTGAAGTTATATAAAAAATACAGTAACCACGGTTGCCTTTGTACTCAAATCTTTGGCCACACCAGAGTCTAAGTTATCCCTCCCTGTGAGGGTCAACATTCTGAAGTCTGAGACAGGGAGGAAAGAAACAACAGTTGTCTTTTTTCCTCTTTAAAATTAGTCACTGATTTCTCAAAGGCTTCTAGAGGCCGGCTGTGCAGGGATTTGAGCCTGGAAGCAAGTCTGTGAGGGGTTAATAGAGTTGAATCTGCAGCCTCATTCTGAGAGCCTCGCCGAGCTCCCCTAGGAGGTAGTCATCCTCATTGCTGTCTTCCAGTTTCTTAAGCTCCTTCTTCTTGTAGAGAGGGATGCTGGTGATTTCCAGTGTGTATGTGCCGGGCATTAGCTTCCTCTTGGCCGTGTGCAAGTAGCTGAGCCCGTTCCTTTGGTGGATGCGGAAGACGCCATCATCATTCCCTTGGGAGATGACATAGCGGATGTGGTTGTTGAGGGGCTCGATGGCAGGCATGAGTTCCAGGATGTGCTCCTTAGAGCCAAGGCCAGAGAGGTTGAACTTCATTTTCATGGGGCTGTCCATGTCGACACTCTCCAGGCTGATCTGTTCAACCTGGAGAAAGAACAGGAAACGATGTGGGAAGAGCTTCTCCAGCACAAGCAGAGGACTCGCAAGGGACCTGCTGCTGGGGCTGGAGCCACAGGACAACTTGTCACTCCCCCTTTCTGCACTCTCCTTCGGAGCAGTGCTTGTGAAGGAGGCTACTGGAACTTCTTGCCAGCTGGGAGAAAAGGTCTGCTCCATGGAGCATGCCCTGAAAATCTTTACAACTTCTCACTCAGCCTCAGCCAGGTAAAGTTACAGGGCCGAGCCTACAGACAGCATTCACATGGCAAGTTTTTTGGATAAGTTTATGGAATATCATGCTTATTAATAATAAAAAAAAGACAATTTAGGAAATGATTGTAAAACTTTTCTTTTTTTTTTTGCTGGAGTCAATAAAAGAAGCGTGGCTGTTATCCAACAGCAGGGGTCCCCAGAGGAATCTTCACTCTGAAGCGCAGGTTTGATTTGTAAGGCGCACAGACCATGAGCGAAGCATGTTTAATGGAAGCCATCAGTGCAGAGGGAGGGACCCGCAGAGTCCTCCAGGCTCAGGTTTGAACCAGCTTTGGTAGAAGCCAGTGGGGCAGGGCCCAGATAAACCACGTCTCACTCGGCCAGCAGGATGGGAGCTTTAAGACTGCTATTTCAGTAAGACAGGCACAAAAAACCAATGCTTTGAGTGGGCGCCTGTTAAGTAAGAACTTGGCTACAGTGGCCCAGAAGTGCCCTTCAGTGTTCAGAAAGACTCACGTCCCAAGTTCTACAATGGGAAGGTTGCATAACCAGAATTTCTGGATTTGTAGTTTCGGGTACTTGGTGAATATATCTCAGTGGTTATATTTAAACATTTAGGCACCTTAGTCTACTTAAGGTCAATGTAACACTGGCCTATTCATCATTAGAAAATAGAACCACAGACTTTTTGGCTAGAGAAGTCTCCTCTTATAGATAAGGAAAGTTTCTGAGGCCCAGAAAACGGAAGCAAGTTGTCTAGTTCACACAGCCAGTTAGCCGATGACTAGGGTTTTTGGTGGAGGAGCTTCTCAGGAATATTAGCTGAAGAGGGTGGTATTACCCCTGATCCTTGGGGCAATCATGAGCATCTCCAGATACTACTCGGTGGCATTCATGGAACGTGTGCAATAGAGATGCTAGGCACCGTTCCTGGCACTTCACGGTATCAGCTCAGTTAAGGCCCTCGTCACCCTTCAAAGGTATTTTTATTCCCATTTTATAGGTGAAGAGATTGAGGCAGAGAGAAGTTAAGTAAACATGCCCCGTGTAACACGGGTAATAAGTGGGGAGGGCCAGGGAACACATTCAAAACCAGGAAGTCTATGGCTCAGCCCTTTAACCACTCTGCTCAATGCCATTCATGGCGAAGAAAGGCCAGAGGCGGGCAATTCAGATCTTCAGTTCCTTACAAAAGACAAATTATTTGCAGATAAAAATTTTATGGGAGGAACACCTATCTTATAAATGTCACAGAATACAAGACCTAGTTGACTTATCTACTGAAAATTAAAATCAGCCTAGTGTACACTATATATTTATGTAAACAGAACTGGATAAATTCAAAATAATTTTCTTTTTTGCATCATTTCAAAATAACTATTTCCCATATAAACATCTTATTGCCCTCTGGCACAAATCAAAAACTAATACATGGGATTTGAAACTGAATCTTAGAGTCTTTTTCCCCAGTCCTTGTGTTTTGAGCTGGTAATCAACTTATTTTAATTTGCTTGTCTCTGCCATCTTGTGTCCATTAATTTAGTCATTAAATTTCAAGACAGTTTCAGCTCCATTGAGGCTGAAACCTACAAAAATGTTTACTGCATGGCATACATGACTCCAGACGGATAAAATCTGGTGACCAAACAGACTGAGGTGTACTCACGGCAGTGGCTTCAGGTTCATGAACACTTCTCTTCTGTCTGCTGTCTTTATTAGAGTAGCCGTTGATTTTGCACTCATAGCATGCTTCCGGGGACAGAGCGTTCTCCTCATCGACCTCTGCATCTAGGGACAGGTACTGCCCTTTGTTAAATCCCATTCCTGAGACACAGTGGCTATTTGCAACAAAATGCAAAGTGTTGTTAGACTTTATCGTTAACTTGGACTATAGTTTTCCAGTGCTACAGTACAGCCTTGTCAGAAGTAAGAAAGCAAGTAAGCAAGCTCTAAGCTCATAAACATAAAAACCCAATATTCTCTGTAACTCTTTTCTTCAACACTTAATGCACGAGATTTTCCCTTATTTTGAACAGCAAAATTCTTCTGAGACTGAGCCCCAGGCTTTCCCAATTTTCAGTCCTAATTAGACTGAAGCGCTCATGTGTAGTTAAATCCAGAAGGTAAAAGCAAAGTGTGAATTTCCAAAGAGAATGCTGGAGAAGTTCTGCTGTGTCATAAGCCTGCAGCCTCTGCTGGCTGCTGGCAACAAAGCTCTCTGCTTTAAGAACTGAGATTTCTGAACTCCTATTTTGGTTAGTGAAAGAGTGAAGGAGGTGGCTCTGAATGACCCTTGTCTAGACCAAACCTTTTGTTTCAAGCATTATTACATACCAGCGCTGGACAGATTAGTCCACGCCCCTCAGTGCCTGCCTCACACACTGTTCCTTCTGAGGCAGGCCACCCTGCCCGACTGCAACATTCCCAGCTTCTGTGCTGTTGAGCACCCCTGCCTTGATGGAAAGATGCAGTGGCCAGCACCTCAGCAGCAGTGGAAAGGACTTCACTTGGGAAAGTGTGATTAGCTGGAGCCTTGTGGAAGTGGTGCCACACCAACTAGGCACGTCCTCTCTGTGCAATAGAAAGCCACAGGAGCAAAGAGAGGGACAAACTCCTTCCTCAGGAACCGCTGCGCTAGCACCTGCCACAACCTGTAGAAGACTGGGGCAAAGCCATTTTCACTTGTACCTCACAACCCAGGTGCCTATGGCAACACGTGAGCCACATTTTTAAACAGCTGCTTGTCTCTGGCCTTGAGGGATCTGACTGAATCAGTGCCACTGTGAGGGCAAGAGAATGACTCTTATGCTCAGCACAAAGGAGGCAATCTCACAGCACAGACATAACCCATGTGCCTTCTTGGTCCTTCTTCCTCCCAAACCGGAAGTGCCCTGACCAATGCTTTTGCCTCTTGGGCTTTTAAACATTGTAGGCTTCCCTGCAGTGCCAGGCACCAGGCAGGCTGAACCCAGGGAGGGAGGAATGCCACCCCGTTGGACCACACTTGCTTTCCTGTGTGCAGGGAGGTTGGCGGCCTTACCCCTGTCCCACTCTGTAGTAGCCAGGTGGGCAGCCGCAGAGGTAGCCCCCTTCCGTGTTGGAGCAGCCGTAATTGCAGGGGTTCTTGGAAGACGAGCACTCATTCACGTCGTGGCAGGCACTGGAGAACTGGTCGAAGGAGAAGCCTGAGGGGCAGGCACACTTGTAACTGCCCAGAGTGTTGTAGCAGGAAGCCGAGCCGCAGGCATTGGGATTGGAGCACTCATTCTCGTCTATTGACACAAAGTAAGAAACTCTTACATGGGGAAGGTGGCAGTGATGGGAAGAAGAGCCCGAGTCTCAACGTACTGATGATTTTACAGGGGAAATAACCCTAGAACTGCATTTTTAAAAGGTCTACTCTTATGGCTGATTCGCAAAGCATACGAAATTAAACAAACCAGCCAACCCACCCACCCAACAAATCCTCCTAAATTATGGCTTAAAAAAAAACCTCGCCCTACCCTTTTATATTCTGTTTGTGCGATGTTTCTGGATACATTGGCAGCCCCTTTGGGGCAGGTATTTGCAGTTTGCCTACTGAATAACTCTTCTATTCTCTTAACAGAAGATTACTTCAAAAGGCTACACTCTCAGACAGATTTATAGAAATAGAAAGCAGATTACTAGTTGCCAGGGGCGGTGGGGAGGGAGAAACGGAGAATGATTACTAATGGGTATGGAGTTTCTTTTTGAGGTGATGAAAATATTGTGGTGTTGATGGTTGCACGCTCTTGTGAGAATATACTAAGAACCACTGAGTACATACTTTAAAAAGGTGAATTTTACGGTACGTGACTTATATCTCAATTTAAAAAAGGCCTATATCTGTCCTTGTATCCATTCTCTCAGCAATTCCCAAAGCCTTCATTATATGTGGGGAGAAGACATATAGAAAATTTAAATACCCTAAATGAAAATAATTGAAATAAACATCATTTACCTGGATCTATTGAGCCAACAATCTAATACACTTTTAACTGCTTAAGGACCATTAGGTACAGACTGTTCCTCCTGGGATGGGTCTGCATCCGGCCATCAGCTGACACAGGCTTTACTAGTTTAATGACTAATGTTATACCGTAAATGCCTGAGAGTAGGATAGTTATAGATTATACTTTCAGTTGCTATTATCATTTTTACAAATTCAAAGCCTACTTATGTTTCCAACTTTGGAGATTACAATTTTGCTCTCAACTGTCTGGTTGACATAGAGCATGTGGCTTGACTCCTTTGGGCTTTACTATAATCCAGATTTCACCCTGGGCACAAATCACATCTGTTCTATGGAATTCTTTCAAATTCTTGTGACTCCAGTGGAACACAGTGTGTCTGTTTACCTAACATATGACAAGTATATGTTTCAGCCCATATGGGGAAAAAGGCCCATTTGCGAGTCGCTGCGCGCCTGGGACACAACAGCTCGAGGGAAGCGTATGTCTGCGGTAGCTCAGTGAGATTATGGACGATGCAGACGGAGTCTCCGTGAAGAGGCCTCTCAGACAGGAAATTAAACTCCATTAAGTACGGTGCAGAGGTTACTGAAAGGGTAGATGTTATTAGGCACATTTTTGTACCATGATTATAGTTCAGAATTAAATCAGACTGCCAAATGTAGAACTCTTAATCACTGGATATAAAATCTGCTATGATTACCTAATATGTACAAATTCTTAGCCTTCATTTCATGGGGAGAAAGTATATAAATAACTTCTTAATAACTAGGCTACCTATGACATAAATATAACTGCTGTTTTATTTCTATCTACAAGAGACTTGGAATTCTGCCACAAAGGCTTATCTGCTTTTATAATTAAATCTGACATTTATATGCAGTGTTTCACTCCTAACAGAAAATGTAAATTAGGTTATAATTTAACAAAATGATCCTGCTATAAATATAGTATTAGACATTGTGTTAAGTAGAAAAATTACCAGGCAAAACCAATTACTTGAATAAATTGCATTTAAACACACCACTGACAAGAATATTTTAAAAATGCAATATTTTTGGAAGCACCACGATATACTTCATATTTATATGCTATGAATATACATATGCACATCATGGTATAATTTTATAGACTGAGGTAATCTGATTTTTAAAATATGTTCTTGTTTGAGACATACTTTGAGCTGACTCAAGTCTCACTAAGCTATGTTCAAGTCATTTTGAAAAGGCCATAGAAGCATGCTGGAAGTTACTAACACTAATAACCAAAAGCTTCATATGCTAAGACATAATTTTTATTCATATGCAAATGTTAATATCAGTAATATTCACTTATTTTTAATTTTGAATAATTATAATGCTTGCAAACATTTAAAAATGCTACCTACATCTGGACAATCTGTGCACCAGAATATTATGTGTTCTGTGGTAACTGGCTAGAAACTTCTGAAAGTGTTCATTTGAATTAAAGCTTTTTTCAATAGTAACACAAAGAACTGTCATTTTTCTTAAATTGACACTAGTATTGACAATATTGTAGGTTTACAGTTTAACATTATACAAATTATCTGATTCACTGACTCCAACAGTTTTGTCCATTTACAAGGAGACCGCAGATAAATCTGTCTGAAATATTTCATTCCATACTCCTCTCTCAGTCATATGAATGACTGAAGATATTCACATATGTGGTGACAGATAAAAATGATTTGTGGTCTTTCAATTTGCATTTTGTCACAATTTTTGTTCTTTTGCTAACTTTTTGCTTTTATTAGTTCCTGATGGGTTGTTTAATTCTATCCCTGCCATATATTTGAGTTAAAATTCCAACTATGTTATGTGGATTCAAGGCAAGAAAGTCAGCAGTTTTATTGGAGACCAGCTGGATTCCTCAACCCTGCACAGAAGAATCTAGAACCTTCTGAAAGAAATCTCTGTTGCGTCTTATTCAGGGGCCTGCTGCTCAGAGGTGCCCATTTTAGCAGAGCACACTCACAAATTACTACTTGAGTTGGGGAGTTCTGCTTCTGTATCTTTAGTTTTGAACTCATCTTTGAAACCACTGATCCCTCTGTCCATAGGGTCTCTCTCTTCTGATTAAAAGGCACACTGGCATCTGGCTGGACTCCAGAAGGAGCTGTTCTGGGGGGACTGCCTTGCTGAAGTGCCCACTCCAAGGATCCACAAAGGAGAACTGGGATATACCACACAGCCCTGACTTTAAGTCAAACCGGATTTAGTGAAAACTGTGCAGCTATTTTTGCACTAGATATTTACAGACAGAAATTTAAGAAAACTCAAAAACTTGGAAATTGAGTTGATACTCCATAAATATTCCTATTTCTACTTATGATCACTTTAAAAACAAAAATTCTATTAAGCTGACACATGGGAAATATTAGAGGATCATTCTTTGGCCTCAAGTTCCAAAGAACCAACCAAGAAGTCCATGGTATTTACTAAATAAAATTATGAGCCTCATGTTTTATAAACAATGCAATATCATAAAATTGTTTTATGCTGTTTTAATAGCTATCCAAACAAATACCATTCCTTATATTCTGAAGAGTGCGCTTATACTTTGCTTCTGTTTATGTATCAATCAGTGCATAAGGACTTTGGCAACACTTTTTTTCTGTGAAGAGGAAAAACAGTAAATTAAGCTTACAAAATTGTTTTGATTGACTGCCTAACTCATCGTTTTGATAATCCTTTAAAATTTTGTCTTTAACTTCTTGATCATTAATCGTTTTTGCATCCACCCCATTCGCCAGTGTGTATTCTTAGTGTGGCAAAGCGTCTGTCTTTGACCTGGCACAAGGCCACAGCATAGTTGTGACTTTCACTGTGTTGGTTTCCCTCCTTTGAAACTTTTCCTGATTTTCTTCTCAATTCACTAAACTGTCATTAGAAATTTCTTTTGAGAAGACCACAAAGGATAAAATCAGATTAATTCATTTAGTGAATTGCTCACAGTAGAATACTTGAAATACATGTGGGGTAATTTAAATTACTACAGAGAAAGAGGAAGGACCCTGCTGTTGCTCTGCAGGACCACTGTTCCCCTTTCTGCCCAGCTATGCCAGCATCTTATGTCACAATGTGTTGGATGGCATGTCTGTGAAGTGCATTCAAATGGAGCCAAGCAATTAGGCATATGCTAAATCAGTCAGCAGGCTATTCCAGTAGAGAATAATGTTCTCTTTGATCAGTCTCTCCTTAAAAGGAGAATTTCCATGACTTATCAATGAAGGAATAGAGCTGAGTGCCTACAAATTTTATTTTACAAACACCTCTGTCTGGAGTTTTCAACAGAATGTGCTGTAACTAGGTACTTTTTCTACCTTAAAATACTTCATCTCCTTCATTAAATCTATGTGGCTGGAGAGCACAGACGGACGGTCCTCATTAAGTTGATCTGAATTCTTTTAGATTTGTATGAAGGGGTTGGATGGGTAATCCTTCAACCCCAAGTCTAAAGATACTAAATTACTGATAAAAAGCCCTGACCTTGGCAAAGGAAGATGATGATTCTTGACAGCATATTCAGAAACTTAAAATTACATCTTGCAGAAAATTAAAATTATAAAAACTCGAGTTTACCTTTTAGGTGCTTACAACAACATTTTTATTACAGATATTTTCAAATATACGCAAGTATAGAGACTAGTATAATGGACCCCCATGCATCCGCCCATGCATCTGCCCTAAGTACTGGTTTTTAAGTTCTAGGATTCAAAGTCTACATTGAAATGTTAACCTTTATTATTTGTTCCTTTTACTCTAAGATCCTTTAAAGTGAGAAAAGCAGACACTATGTCATAAGTGAGTGCTCACCAACACACTGATTCCACTGGTAATGCTGAATATATCCTTGAGGGCACCCACATCTGTAGCCTCCCAGGATGTTCTGGCAGCCATGTTGGCACCTATGGTTTCCATCACATTCATCAACGTCTGCAAAACAATCCCGGCAAGATGTTTACGTAACCTTTCCTCTACTATTCTTAAATGCACTCCAAACACAACCTATTAGCAAGGGAAGAAACAAGCAACACACACAGAAAGGCTGTGATTTTTCCAAGTCACATGGTTATTAGTCAGTGGTGGTGCAAAGAATGGTTCAGAGATAAGAAACCACCTCATTCTTAGGCTCTCCACCAGACCGTGCCACGTCAATGCTCTACATAACAACTAAATTTCAGCAAATCAACCATAGCAACCACAAATGTTGTGCATTTTGGATGGATTAACTGCATATGGTTATGATTTATTTGGTAAGTGACATAAATATATTTGCATTACATATTCCAGTAGATTCAAAAGTGATTGACATGTAATCTTCATTTTGGGGAAGATACAAGCTCTATAGAGATATCTAAAAAGTATAATTGCTTTGTATGCAAACATTTTTATTACCATTCATGATTAATTAGATACAAATTTTAAGTATTTGAATACGTTATTTTTAGACACGATGTGGTATTATTACACATATGGAATAATTTTTTTGTTCATACATGCATATGCTTTTGGAATGACAACTGAGGCTTTGAAATCTACCCATAAAGAGCGAAATAAAATTGGCATGGCTGATGTATGTGTAACAAATTTATATGGATAATTAATAAGTGGTATCTTATGTGGATAGTCACAAGCTGAACTCACACGTGGCAAGCAGCTGTATGTTCAGAATACCTCCAAATCTCAAGGACTTCAAATTTAAAATATTAAAATAGAAATTTCTAAAACTGAATTTTTCTTGGCTGCAAATTAGATACATACAAAAATCCTGTAAGTCTTACAAAGAGTATGTTCAAAACTTTGGCTATATTTCTAGGATCCAAAATCATATATTTCTAAGAATAATCAATTAAAGAGTAACTAAAATCAACAAAAACATAAATTATGATAGTTTAAAAAATATAAAGGGGATGTATACAATCTCGTCATCTCTGGCATGTGTATTTTGTAAAAGATACGTTTGTCTTATACTCTAGCCCTTGCAATGGAAACACTGAAACATCATATAATATTTTATTGACCACAGGCAAATCCTTATTTTATTCCCACTTAAATGTTCCCTTGGACTTCCCAGGAAATACCTGTTCCAGGGGAGACTTTATAAGAAATGTTCATTGCAGAAAAGAGAGTGAATTACGAGTCATAGACCAAATAAAATGGAAACAGCTATCAGTTTCCCCCAGTGCTTTCCATACACTTCTGCAATTCTCTATGATAATCGGTTCTTTTTCTGACACTTAACATTACACATTTAGGTATTATGGAACAAAAATCCAATTTTTTTTTTGCTTGTATACTCGTACTCTACTGTAAACCATGTTAGGTACAGAATTCTTTTTAGTTCAATTCTTTTTTAGATCACTAATTAGGTAAAAAGTCGTTATTTTAAAAGCTGATTCATACTCACAGAATTTTTGTTTCATGACATTCAGGTTTTCCTCTGCCCCCAAAATGATATATGAAAATTTATGAACAAAAATCAATTGCTAGGTTCTATCTTGTTAAGTATTTTTTTTCCTTTGAGGTGATCTCAATTTCTCATTTAGTGGCTTGGAAGTTAAAACAGTTTGCTGTATTAGATTAAGGATTTTGGAGCAGTAAACTCACCTTCACAGTTCAGTCCAGTGGCATCAAGAGAGAAGCCCCTCTGGCATTCACAGCTGAAACTCCCAGGGGTGTTCTGACAGATTCCCTTTGCTCCGCAAAGTGAAGGCTGAGACCCACACTCATTGTTGTCTAGCAAAGCACGAAGGAGGAGAGTGTCAAGCTTCCCAAATAGGACATGACTCAGATTTCACTACATGAAGTAAAAAGTGAAGTATGAAAGCCTAAGGTGCACGGTGTGAAAGCAGCCTTATAGGGGAAAGTACGCCAGGATTCGTTGTCATATTAACAGCCAAAGAGGTAAGAAAAAGTGTATTTCAAGAGATTTCAAATTACAGCATATTTTGGGTCGACTGAGGTCATGGTGTTTGATAATACAGACTGAAAATCTCTTAACATATGTATCTTCTAACATAAGAAACCCAGCATGTTCGTCATCATGTTCTAAATTAGAGTGAGCCTTTACTCATATTGTATCAAACACACATGGGTGCATTTAGAATGCATTCCAAAGGCGCTGCCTGGAACACGCCCACTGTGCGTGTGTCTGGACTACAAAGGCCTTTCTCCTTTGGATATTGTTCCTCTGAAAAAATATATCTATATTATTAGCAACATTCTTAGACCACTTATTACAAGGCACTGGTTCTAAATATAAGTACTGTGACATTACTTTACCATTTTAAGTATAATTTTTAGGCATGTATCAAAAGTTTGTGAAATCTCCCATGTGTAGTTTTGTCTTACCAATACAAGCAGTGTGATGCTGGGTGAAACCAGGTGGACATTTACAGGTAAAACCTCCCAGGGTGTTGACACAGAGGAACTGGCAGTTGTGCTGTTTGGTTTGACATTCATCGAGGTCTGAAATGAAAGAGAAGCCAGTGAAAATCAGAGCAGAGCTCTCTGGCTAGGCATCCCTTCTCATGAAGCCACACGAGGTGTGCATGTTCTATTACGACTGTTTTGTCAGATGTTTGCTGGACGCTTTACAGACTTCCATATGCATATGGCAGCCAGTTTCTTTTCAAATACTTAACAGCATAAATATTAAGGGCTACTATGATAGGACGGCTAAGGTGATATGTAACACAAAGTTTTCTTGAAATGAGAAAGTGAATGTATGAATTACAGTGGTTTCCATGAACTGCCTCAAAGCTACTATCCAAAAGTCATAATTCTTGCATTTAATGCAGTTTAGTACATGACTGATCACTTATTCTTATTAAAGGAGGGATTAAATAAAATAAAACAGAATCTGGAAAGTGATGAAGGCTCTAAGACAAACATTCAGGCAGGTTCTCAGGATCCAAATGAAAATACCATTGTTAATACCAGAGGAAGCAAAACACAGAGTCTGTAATTCTAGCCATGAATGGTATTAATATTTGGATTCTACTGATAGAAAATTCAAAATGTGATTTTGGTTAGATGGGAACTTGGTATGGGAAAATACATTTAAATAAATTTACCAAGCAATATAAGATGTAGGCAACACTAATTCATTATTTGAAAGCTTAAAAACACACACACACTTTCATTGCACTTATTTATAAACAACGTACAAAATGAAACTGACCCCTAATGGTTCACTAAATGGGTCCAGGAGAAGAGCACTGCTTGCTAGTATTTTACTTCACGTTTTTGGGTATATCTTGGAAATAAATCTCATTTTGTTGAGAATAATCTATTTCAAAAAGCTAACTAGACAGGAATTTCCTCAGTCCATTAATTTCATACTGATGAGGTTTGCTATAAAACTGAAGATATGAGTATAGTGTTGAAGCTATTTTAACGATGTAATTTAGCTTGATAATTAGTTTTAATACTGCCTAAGCAGAAAAATTAAAATTTATCAATTCATCTTTAATTTTCTGCAGTGAATGTGTAATAAAGATAGTTTAGAGAAATGAAATCTTAGATAAGTCACAAAAAAATCTTATTTTAGTTGTTTCAATCTCTTCTTTCGCCAACATTTTTTGTTTTGTTTTATTTTGGAACTTGTGCGGTTTGCTGCACGAAGCCAACTACTGTAACTTGGGTTTTAATCCTCTCTGCCTCCTACGGTGCGTCTTTTGGTAGAATTTTCTGGGTAATAAAATGGTGTCTGGGAAGACGTGCTTTACTGAAGGTGATGCACTTGGTATCATCCCTGGTTATCTAATGTCAGGATCTGAAGGAGAGACAGACAAGGGCCACAGATGCAGAGTCTTCACTCGCCTTTGCAAGTCTTTCCATCCTCTTGCAGGACATACCCCCGGGGACACGAGCACTGGTAACTTCCCTCCGTGTTCTTGCAGATGAAGTTGCAGGGTTTCGGGGACTGGGAACATTCATCCAGATCTAAGTAAAAGCGATGTGCAGATTAAATTCTGGGTTAGAAGAAACCACCAGCCTCTTTCCTCCCTCTATAGTCTCCTTCATTTTTTTCCTTTTCCTCTTCTACTTAAAATGCAAAACAGCCAACAGAAATAATGCACAGAACAGTTTTCACTAAAGTAACATACTGGTTTACTTTGTAGATCTTGGATAAATATCACAATATCTAGACAACTGTCTGGGTTCAAAAAAATCCACTAAATTCTGTAATATACTTCGCTTAATAATGTGAGAATCATAAAAGTAAGAGGTTCTTCCTTTTGACATGTGGATGTGGCTGAAGCTCTTAAACTCTCCTAACTGACACTCCCCTAAGCATCTTGCGGTATCAGAGACTGTGCTGGAAATCTTCCACCTGCCCCTCCAGATCCAGTCCTCTCCCTGGTCCACCCTGCTGTCAGGCCCAGGAGGTTGAACTGTACGGACTCCATGAGCACGCTCCCTTGCCCTCTGTCTTCCACCTGGTCCTTACTTCCTCAACCTCCTCCCTCAAGATGGGCTCAGGCTGACTGAGTCATTGGAACAGAGGTCCTCATGAGGCTACTCTCTGTGCACGACTTTCTCCTTCCAGGTTCCAATAATGCCCCCCTCTTTCCTTTTGGCCCAGGAGTGGTACGGCCTCAGCACACAGCCCTATCCCTTGTGGTTTCTGCACACTCTGTCCTGCCTTTATAGATAGTCCCTTTGTTCAACCCTCCTTCAGCTGTCCTTGTTTGACTATGCCATGTCTTTTCTGCTGGGACTCTGACTGATAGCAGTCAGTCTTCTCCATTTCCTCCAGAAAACATTGATTGATGCGCATAGAATGCTGAAAGCTCATGACCAATGGCCTATCCTCCGTTACCCTCAAGCCGGTCAACTGAATGCTTACTAAGAGTCAGTTTGGTTTTTCTTAAGCTTTCATGCCAGGTGTGGTTGTTATTGAAAAGGACCTTTACCAGAATATCACATAACTTGAGGAAATATGAAGGAAAAAAGATTTTTTCTTTAATGAAAACTAAGTTGAATGCTTTACAAAGACTTGATAAAGGCAAGCAGCCTCCACCCACAATTATCATAGAATGGTATGGGTGAGACAATAAAAAATTAAATTAGAGAAAGAAATTGCAAAAATGTAGACAGTTTCTGTACTGAGACTACTTAGTAACTGGAAATTTTCAATAATGTTTAATTGGTACTTTATTGTTTTTGCTAAGGAAGATTTGCCCTGAGCTAACATCTATGGCCAATCTTCCTCTGCTTTGTATGTGGGCTGCCACGACAGCATGACCACTGACAAGTGGTGTAGGTCCATGCCCAGGAACTGAATCCAGGCTGCTGAAGCAGAGTGTACTGAACTTAACCACTAGGCCACCAGGGCTGGCCCCTATTAGTAATGTTTTATGCAAAAAACAGCAATGAGGAACAAGCAAAAATCATTTTCCCACTATGCAAACACACACATTCACAATCAAAAGCCCTTTTCTTTCATCAAAAGAGTGACAAATGGGCATTTATACATTTTAAATTAAAATATAAAATGTTGAAAGTATAAATACATATATTTGTGGGGTTTTTTCATGAGGAAGATTGGCCTTGAGCTGACATCTATTGCCAATCTTCCTCTTTTTGGTTGAGGAAGATTGTCCCTGAGCTAACATCTGTGGCAATCTTCCTCTATTTTGTATGTGGGATGCCACCACAGCATGGCTTGATGAGTGGTGCATAGGTCTGTGCCTGGGATCCAAACTGGTGAACCCCAGGTGGCTGAGGCAGAGCATGTGAACTTAACCACTATGCCACCAGGCTGGCCCCTAAAATGCTGAAACTATTTTTTTTATAATTATGTTTCCTTGATTGAGCAGACTTTTTGATGAATTGAACAGTTATGTGTCCCACTTTCCTGGACAAGGCCTGGGACAACTACTGTGATATGAAGAACCACGTTATTGAGAAGAATAGCATCATTTTAATAAAATGCACATTCCAAAGCTCCATAGTAAAGATACTCTACTCACAGTAAGTGACTTGTAGGAAACAGTAGTTGACAAACCCTCAACGTGCAGGTGCCTCGCCTTACCTACACACGAAGTTCCGCTGATGTCTGTGGTGTAGCCAACCTTGCAGAAGCATCGGAATGAGCCCATGGTATTGATGCACTGACCATTGGTGCAGAGGTTTGGCATAACCTTACATTCATCGATATCTGTGGGCCAAAACAAAAACAAATACAAGTCAACATATGTGAGGATAAAACTGGTTAGAAAACTAAGAGAAATGAGGGAAGTGAAATGAGATTAACGTCTAACAGTTAACATTCATAATAGTTCTAGAATACCTTCCCATCACTCAGGCATAATGGCAACATGGAAGGGAAAGAAAAAGAATCTGCAGTGATGGGAAGAGATAACAAAGGAAGGCTATGTTGAAAGTCCTGTTTCAGTCTATTCATGTTGCAATCTACGTATGAATTGCTTTTTTGAGATCTAGAAAGCTGTCTCTTTGAAGTTCAGCTAATTTGGAATTTGTGATAATTTTCCATGGATTGGCCTCAAATTCACACTTGCATTAGACTCTGAAGGAAGGGTTTCAGCAACAAGGTAATCAGGCACAGGGTTGAGGATCTGTATAGTAATGGGAAAAAAATGATATTTTTCCAGACATTAGTGTATTAGTTGGCTGTTCAAAAAAATGGAAACCACTAATCAGTTATGAGACTTGGTTTGTAAATGTATTGTAAACAGAATGAGCTCTTGTGCACCCTCAAAAAAATAAAGAAGATTTATTTAAATAAAGCAAGTATAGTTTGGGGGTTACACACATGGCCTTTGGGATGGAGAGATGTGTTCCACTCCTGGGTCCGTCCCTTAAAAAAGGGTGTGATGATGAGAAAATTACGTATTGTTACCTTAGCTTTGTGCCTCAGTTTCCTCATCTGTTAAATGGGAATAATAAATTCTACCTCTTAGATTTGGTATGAAGATGAAATCTTTTAAAGTCTAAAGCATTAGCAAAAAGCATATACAAACACAAATACACATTCAAATATTTTAGCTATTATTATTGTATCAATTTTTCACTTTTCCTTCAAACTTATCTGAATTAATGAAGTTCACTGTATTGATAACATGCATGCATTTCTTCAACCCCTTACCTCTTCCATCAGTGGTGTATCCTGGGCCATGAGGACATATCTTTTTGTACTGGGCAGTTCCAGGAAGTGGGCACAGCTCACACTGGTGACCCCAGCCTCGCCCCCCATCGCAGCAGCATTCTGACTTTGTGACAAGATTGCGACTGCTGGATGCCATCTGACACATTGTCTGCAATACCTCTGCAAAGCAGAGTCCCTGTCGATTGTCTGAAATGACAACGAGTAAATAAGCATCAATGTCATGGAAATCACACTTCATTATCTTGGTCTTCAAATTCAGGACAATCAATGCTTTCCTTCTTAGTAATAATTTTTTAAAAAGTAAATATTCTTTTACATGAACATTCACACTGCTTAAGACAGCTTAACAATGACCAAGTTTTGTTGGAGGTTAAGTTCATAGAGTGTTCTTTCATTAGACACTTGATTAAATTTGACAAAAAGTGATACTATTCTTCAGAAATAGATTAACTTTTTTCTTCAATCCATCAGCAACTAAATGATAGTAAATTACCACTCTTGTAGAATCCAAATAAAAGGAAAATGAGTATTTCCTTTTAAATAAGCAAATGAGTATCAGGGTTTGTTTTTGAAGAGCAAATTCTAGACTATGTTATAATCCTGATACGTATGCAGATCTAATCTCTCATATTTTCTCCACCTAAAAGACTGTTCAAACATTTGGACTAAGTAGATTTTTTCTTAGTATAAATAAAGGGATTTCTCTGATGTAAATAGGCAAAGAAATCTTTAATATGGTTTTATGAATCATCCTAGTGAAACTGTTAATAATAGGAACAAAAAAGTATACTTTCTGTGTAGGTTTTTTTATTTCCAAAAAGATGGATGGCTGGTAAAGGTCTAGACCGAAGACAACAAAAGATATTTTCTTGACTAACAATTTCCTAGGAGTTGAAGCAGAGGACATGATTCTGAGAGAAATCCGATATAAGTGAAACATACTGTTTTAACACTAAATCAAGTGACGAGCACTCATTTCTCTTGGTTTGCCTTAAATTTTGCCTCTCCATACTTTTACACCTGCTCGTAGTTAACTAAAATGGTTTATAATGTATGCATTTTAGCATTGAAATACAGCATAATGTCTGAGATTTATACTTTCCACAAGAAAATATTTTGTAAAACATTCTTCTCTATCATAAAATAAAAATTAACCTTCACTGCAGTTTTGAAATGTGGCATTTACTTCAATATCATTAATACAGCAGAGCTTACCTCACATCACAAATATTTTCTTTTGGAATTAAATCATGCCCTGATGTAAGTTTTACTCACATTTTCCATAGAGCTTAATTAATCTTAATTTTGGAAAGACTATTTAAAATGGTTATTTACATTACACATGGATGTGCATACGACACATGCACAAATACGTCATTTTAATAGTTGTATACTTTTAGGAAGAAGTATGAGGATTACTCAGATCGGGGGATTTGTTTAGCAGACAAGGATATATATGTAGACCTCTTCTGTGATGACATCATAAAACAGATGTTTTATTTACAAGAAAAATATACTCGTATGTCAACTTACCAAGGCATTCAGTGCCTGAGGAACTGGACTGAAATCCTTCATTACACTCGCATCTATAGCTCCCAATAGTGTTAATGCAACGCCCATTTTCACAGATTCCTGGCTTGGTCCTGCATTCATTTTCATCTTCAGAAAAACAAATCATGTAAATAATGAGCAGATGGTAAGATTATAATTTACAAACAATCTTCTAACGACTTAAATCTTATTTAAGACTTCTTCATCTGAATACTAATATGATGGGATAGAAACTAGTCGTGTGTGAACACTGATTTATTTTTAACTTTACCTCATCCTTCCAGGTGAGTTCTTTCTTAAAACGTGTTTTCTTTCCCCTTCTCCCTTGCAGGGAAGGAGTGGTGTTTGATGGAGAACTGGAAATTTGGCCTCCAAGAGGTACAGACTTGCCCTGAGACACCGGATAAGGAGGGGAAGAACTCTGGGGAAGGAGGGTGCTGGTTTTTATAAGATGAGAGAAAGGCTGGGGGCAGAGAGGTGGTAGGTGTTAGGGAGGGGTGGTGAGTAGGGTAAATGCCACACAGGCTAGGGATAAAGGACAAGCTCCTAGACTGGCTTTGAGTAAACTCACAGCAGCAGGGTGTGAGTGAGGGCAGTTAATGGAAGGAGCAATGTAAGTAGTACTGCTCTTTTGGTTGGTGATAAATAAATAAATGTATTAGAACAAAATTGTTTTATTAAAATTTCCTCTGTCCTTATTGTGTTTAATTGACATTTTGTAAATTTTGCTTGAGATGTTTTTTGAAGCTATATTGTTAGGAACATAGGAGAGCTTATGACAATGAAATCTTTTTAATAAATTGCTCCTTTCCTCCTTATACTTTTTAATTTTTTAATCTTCAATTTATTAATATTATTTTGCACGTACTTCTTTATATCAGCATTTGCCTTAAATACCCTGTTTTATCCCCTTATTTTCAATCGATCTCATATTTTGATTTCGTACATTTCTTATAAAAAGCACCAGGCTGGATTTAAAAAGAATTTTTAAAAGTACATTTATCTTTTAACCAACAATTTAAACTGCAGTCACTTGTCACTTAATTGCGGGAATACCTTCTGAGAAAAGCACTGTTAGGTGATTTCATCGTTGTGCGAATGTCACAGAGTGCACTTACACAAACCTAGATGGAAGAGCCTACTACACACCTCGGTGGTATGGTACTAATCTTGTGGGACCACTGTCATATATGCAGTCTGTCAGTGACTAAAACATCCTTATCCGCTTCAGGACTGTATTTATATCTCTCATGATTACTGATATGTTTGGATTCTTACCTGCCATTTTATATTCTTTTATATTTACCATGCTATTGCACCCTTATCTCACTATTTCTTAGATTAGTCTAGTTTTCTATGCCCTCCTCTCATCCCCAACTCATGTTTGGAAGTTATAACCTTCTTTCTATTTTTCCAGTGGTAAGTCTGAAACAATTTCAACACATGCTCTCTTTCTTTTCTTTTGGTGAGGAAGATTGGCCCTGAGCTAACATCTATTGCCAAACTTTCTCTTGTTGCTTGAGGAAGCTTGTCCCTGAGCCAACATCTGTGCCAAACTTCCTCTATTTTCTGTGTGGGACACCTCCCAGCATGGCTTGATGAGTGGTGTGTAGGTCCACACCTGGGATCTGATCCTGTGAACCCCAGGCTGCTGAAGCGGAGCACATGAACTCAACCACTACGCCACCAGGCAAGCCCCACAACACACTCTTAACGAATACTTTTGTATCAACATCAAGAAGCATCTGTTTCAAAAGCTTCTGGCCATAAGAGTACCTTGGCATGAGTTTACTTCTTTCTGCTCTCTCCCTGTGCCACCTGCCATGTTGATATGATCTAGAAATTTTGGTTTGTTATATTTTTAATGTACCATCAGCATTTATTTAACCAAAAAGTGAGGTTTACTGGTTTCTTGGCTCATCATTGCTTCATGTATACTGCTTTGTCTTGGATCAATTTTTAAAAAAATATATTGGAGTAAATAGTTTGGTAATAATTTCAGAGAGGGTATGTGGGCGGTAAATATTTCTTACAATGTCTTATTTTGTTTGTTTTCTCACTGGATTGAGTTTAGAATTTATGTTCAAAATTATTTTCCCTTAGAATGTTTTGAAAATATTGCTCCATTATTTTCTTTTACCCGGCGTTACCATTCATTTGTAAAAAACCTGATTTTTCTTTCTGGAAGCTTTGAAAAGTTTTGCTTTGCTTTTGGTGTTCTGAAATTTACCATGCTGTGTCTTGGTATAGATATTTTTTCCCCTTTTAGGGAAAAAAAACTTATTACAGAAATTTTAAAGTATATACAAAAGTACAGAGTACTGAGTTAAGTTATAGATTTAAAAAAATTGTATAGTGTCTGTTATTTCCAGAATTTGGGGGTTCCAGGTCTGCCTTCTTGATCTAATCCTATCCCTAATGTCTTTCATCTTTATTTATCTTTTTGAGGAAGATTAACCCTGAGCTAACAACCGCCACCAATCCCCTTTTTTTGCTGAGGAAGGTTGTCCCTGAGCTAATCTTCCTCTACTTTGTATGTGGGATGCCTCCACAGCATGGCTCGATAAGCAGTGCGTAGGTCCATGTCCAGGGTCCAAACCCATGAAACCTGGGCCGCTGAAGTGGAGTGGGTGAACCTGACTGCTACGCCACTGGGCCAGCCCCATCTTTCACATTTAGTTTGATTTGTATTTTAGTTGTCTGATTTGAATTATTTTTTTCAAGAAAGGCCCTTGTTGGATATACTGCCTAAGTTCCTCCATGTTTGATGATGTATAATATAGCTTTTATAGTTGAAAGATAACTAGATGTATCTCAAAATCTTAAATTACTTTTGCTTTACTACCATTGGCATTGAGAATTACTGAGAGAACTTGAAAAAAAAGTAGCCTGATATTTTTTTGCCTTGTAGGTAATTTCTTTTTCTGCCTGGTTGCCTAAAGCCAAGAAAATTCATTTTTTCCTCTTTTTTTTTTTGCTGTTGTTAAAACTTCACTAGGATATATGTTGTTGGGATATTGCACACCTATGCAATTTTTATTTCCAGCATTCTGAAACTTTCTATCCCTTGGCGGTCTATGGACTGCATCAGGATTGCCCGTTATTGACCACTACTTCTGTTTGCGCTCGCCTCACTCTGCCTCCTCTGTGCCTCACTTAGTGCAGCCGGATGGGCTGGAGAGAAACCCAGTACTGGGACAGGTCTTATTGTAAGTCACGACTCAAATTTCAAATGGGTACTCATACTCCCTTGATAGTCCTACTATACTTCCTAGTATGTGCACACTCCCATTTTCTAAAATGACCACTTCACATTAAGACAAAAACTCCATCTTTCCACTCTGAACCACCCATCTGTGCCCTCACATTCAACCTTTTGTCCTTTTTCAACAGTCGAACTATCTCTGGTTTTTCTCAAAGGCCAATCCTTGCACTTGAATTCTGGATTGCCTTCCAAGATGTCACAATTCTCCTTTTTCAATGAATCATTCCCTCAGCATATATTCTCTAGTAACTCCCCTCTTTAAAAAACATCATTCTTGGGGCTGGCCCCGTGGCCGAGTGGTTAAGTTCACGCGCTCCGCTGCAGGCGGCCCAGTGTTTCGTTGGTTCGAATCCTGGGCGCGGACATGGCACTGCTCATCAAACCACGCTGAGGCAGCGTCCCACATGCCACAACTAGAAGGACCCACAACGAAGAATATACAACTATGTACCGGGGGGCTTTGGGGAGAAACAGGAAAAAAATAAAATCTTTAAAAAAAAAAAAAAGTCATTCTCAATAACATATTACCCCTCCAGCTACTGCCACATTTTTGTTCCCAAAATTCCTGTCTTTTTTTCTGTTCGGTGCTATGACTCCCGTTTTATTTTTCAGCTTTATTGAGGTTTAATTGACAAATAAAATTGTAACATATTTAAAGTGCACAACGCAATAATTTGATATACGTATATGTTTTAAAAGGATTCCCCCTGTCGAGTTAATTAACACACCCATCAACTCACATATTTCCTTTTTTCGGTGAGAACATTTAAGTTCTACTCTCTTTGAAAATTTCAATTACACAATATAATATTATCAACTATAGTCACCATGTTATACATTAGATCCTCAGACCTTATTTATTTTAGTCAAAAGTTTATAGTTTTTTACCAACCTCTCTCTATTCCCACCCCCCCGCCCCTCCCAGCCCCTGGCAACCACTTTTCTACTCTTCTGTTTCTGTGAGTTCGACATTTTTTTTTAGATTCTACACGTAAGTGACACCATGCAGTATTTGTCTTTCTCTGTGTGGCTTATTTCACTCAGCATAATGCCCTCCAGGTTCATCCATGTTGTCACAAATGACAGGATTTCCTTCTTTTTAAAGGCTGAAAAATATGTCAAGTTTTCTTGATCTATCCATCTATTGACAGACACTTATGTTGTTTCCATACCTTGGCTATTGTGAATAATGCTACAGTGAATATGGGAGTAAAGACATCTCTTTGAGATAATGGGTTTGTTTCCTTTGGATATATACCCAGAAGTGGGAATCCTGGATCATATGGTAGTTCAATTTTCAATTTCTTGAGGAACCCCCATACTGTTTTCATCGGTGGCTGTACAGCTTAAATTCCCACCAACAGTGCACAAAGGTGCTCTTTTTCCACATCCTTTCAACAATGATTATCTCTCGTCTTTTTGATGATAGCCACCCTAACAGATGTGAGGTGATAGCTCATTGTGGTTTTGATTTTCATTTACCTGATGATTAGTGATGTCGAGCACCTTTTTATGTACCTGTTGGTCATTTGTACGTCTTCTTTGGAAAAATGTCTATTCAGGTCCTTCACCCATTTTTTACTTGGGTTATTATTTATTATTATTTTTTTACTCTTGAGTCGTATGAATTCCTTGTATGTTTTGGATATTAACCCCTTTTCGGATCTATGGTTTGCAAATGTTTCCTCCCATTCCACAGGTTGCCTTTTCATTTTGTTGATTGCTTCCTTTGCTGAGTAGAAGCTTTTTAGTTCAATGTAGTTCTTCTTCTTTGTTTTTGCTTTTGCCTTTGGTGTCAAACTCAAGAAATCATTGCCAAGACCAATGCTAAGGAGCTTACTGCCAATGTTTTCTTCTAAGAATTTTATGGTTGAGGGTTAGGCCTTACAATCAACTCTTTAATCCATTTTGAGTTGATTTTTGTGTATGGGGTAAAATTGGGGTCCAGTTTCATTCTTTTGCATATGGCTGTCTGGTTTTCCCAACACAATTTAATTGAAGAGACTGTCCATTCCCCATTGTATATTCTTGGCTCTTTTGTCAAAAATTAATTGACCCTTTATGTATATGTTTTCTTCTGGGCTCTCTATTCTGCTCTGCAGTATAGAACTCTGCTTCTACAAAAACATTTCATATTTCTCTCATTCACCTATGTCCCTAATCTTCCAATGAAAGATTGTTGGATGAACTTTTTAAATTGGGGCAGTTGCTTTGAGAGATATCTGTATTCTGCTGAAGTCTAAAGAAGAATATGTCACTGAACATCTTCTGTATTTTGTTTAAAATTTTATACTACTTGAAAGATAGTCTTCAGTCTGTCGTTGTGACCACGTCTTCGTTTAAACTAAGACAGTATTGTCCCTCCCCCTGCTTATTTCTAAAGTGTTTAGGGGATGGGGTGAGCCAACACATTTTTATTCCAACATCTTTAAAACAAAGCCTTCCTTCCCCTTCATTAACATTTTAGAATGTTAAAATGTCAAACGTTAAAGTGTTAAATTTTAAAATGTTAAGGAATCCCAAAAAGTAATCCATTGGCATTTTCATTAAAATTTAGTGATCTTGGTAAAACTTTTCTACCTATTTTTCTATTCATTTATTTAAAAAATTGTTATTGGGGCATAATATATTGCATAGTCAAAATTCCACCTCTGATTAAGTTTACAGTTTTCTTTACAGAGGATTTAGATTTTCCACATAACTTTAATTCTTTAGCATGTAATATTTTTAGTTTCTACTGCATTTGACATTTTTTGGGTAATTTCGCTGGATTCCAGTTTCATTGTACTCAGCATTTTTATTGATTTTTTTATGGCTTTATCTTTCATTCCGACCTTTGTAAACACTTTTATTTACAATATTTTGGCTGTTTATATGGAATTACTAATTGTAAAAACATGTCTGCATAAAATCAAAGTTCATCTCTACCAAGAGTTTTCTGATGAGCAAAAAGTTGTGCAGAAGTTTCAGCTATCAGCATGGTACCATGAAAAGCTTGAGGATCAAAAAAGTTTTAAAAGTGTCTTTTGTAGCATCTTTTAGCAATGAAAAAATTATAACACTCTCTTGGGTGTTTTCTTTCCAAAAATAAGTTCAAGGGGTCATAGAATATTAGAGCTGGAACAGACATCCTTCTCTTTCTCCCACCCAAATCATGTAGTTTCTCACTGTACAAGATGAGGAAACTGAGGCAAAAAGAATTGAGTCACTTTCAAGTCACCCCGCTCATTTACGGTAGGTTCAGGACCAGACACCTGGGCTCTTAACCTAATCACAGTGTCCCCTCCTCTTCCCGGGAAACACACATATAAATGTAATGACAGGGGAGTGTAAAATTGAGCTAGTTACAAAAATACATTTTCCATGAATAAAAAGTGAAACACATTTCTAAATATTTTAGCCAGATGAAATTCAAACACACATCCATACTCAAATAAATATAAAAAAAAGAGAAATAGATGAAAATGAATCTTATGTACAATAAGAAAACAGGATGGTTAACAATATCTTCCATACATGTAATTTTCACTCTTCCATCCATGTCAGCGTTTGCCCTGTGTTGGACTTTGAGAAACATATATTAGTCTATAAAATGACTTAGGAATCTAGGTTTCTCTTCTGGGTTTTCAGATTTCGGAAAAATAGTGTTTTTGAAAGAACCACTGCATAACTAAACCTCTGATGTAATTTATTTTTTTTAACTTTATTAAGTAGCGTATTTGAATGAAATATCTAATAGATTAAAAGAAACTATGAAATCCAATCATAATCTGATGGGTTGTTGCACACATTTAAAAACTAATTTTATATTACACATGTGATTCAGGAATTCACTCTTCTGTAAAAAATGAAAATTGACAGATAAGGTTAAACTCACTTCAGACCAGTAACCTCTAATTTCAGTATCTTCCTTGGAGGTATTTCCTCTATGAACTGGGGTTTTATCTTTTTAAATCTTTTCCTATGTATTTACTTGCTTGTGTATGTACCTACAGAAAATATACAGTATTTTTTTTTTTTCTCCGCTTTTCTCCCCAAAGGCTCCCAGCACATAGTTGTATATTCTTCGTTGTGGGTCCTTCTAGTTGTGGCATGTGGGATGCTGCCTCAGCATGGTTTGATGAGAAGTGCCATGTCCATGCCCAGGATTCGAACCACCGAAACACTGGGCCGCCTGCAGTGGAGCGCGCGAACTTAACCACTCGGCCATGGGGCCAGCCCCAATATACAGTATTATTTACAATTTTCTTTAAAATATGACACATTGCATATATTGTTTGTATGTATATGTTTAGAGTTCTTTCTACTGCAGTACATACATATATACCTTAATCTTTTTAACTGCTCTGTGATGATTCACAGCATGGATATGCCATAGTGTATTTAGCTCTCCTTCCATGATTGACATGCAGGTTGTTTCCTATTCTTTTTTGTTGTTGTTACTATGAACAAAATTGTAGTGAACATCCTTGTATTTTTTGTGGAAGTATTCTTCTGGAATCTTCCTATGGAAGATTCATTTCTTTAAATGGCTTTATTGAGGTATAATTTACATGCTATAAAATTTGCATGTGTTAAATGTAAAATTCAATTATTTTTTAATAAATTAGGGTTGTGTAATCAGGCTACTCTCCATTCCGACTCTAGCATCAGGCGATCATAATAGATTAAATTTAAGAAATTTTATGCTTATTTTGGTATTTTTTGCAAAATAAGAAATGAGTAGTAATCTTCAAATGTTCCTCCCAATATCCTCACATTTTCTAAGTATTGGAAATTAGGATAGGAGCAGTGGATTCTTAATTAAAAGAGGGGAAGCCACCTAGTCTTATAGAGGAGGCAACTATGCAGTTGGCCGCAGTATCCAGGTGACAACACTTTTGGGAAGATGGATACGGTGGCCATGGTCAGCTTACGTGGCATGAGACTTTGGTAGGCATCCTAAATTCACAACATTTTAAACTCTTGAAGTCATCTTAGAGATCCAGCCCTACCTCCTCCCCTTACGATAAATTAACTGAGGTCCAAAAATTTTAAAAATATGGCCGAGGTCACAGAGACATCCAGTCTGTAATAGGGTTCTGGAGATTATCTGACTCTTAAAGACTCTCCTCATTCATGGAATGATACAAAAATGAGAACATTAGCTCATATGCTTGTTTTGCTATGCGCACAGAATTGTTTCAAGGAGTTTTTCTAACTTCTAAATTTAGTGTTTTAGATTTACAGGACACAGAATTATGAAAAACAAGAGGGCACATATTCTAGGACAGGCATAATTGCCACTGAATTATCCAGAACCTATCATATTGGCACGGACCCTGAGATGGAAGAAATCTAGCTATAGCACAGCCTTGAAACAGCTGGAAAAATAAGTTGGCTTGCAGTTAAGATGATTTGGGAATAGTACTGTAAATTTGTCTTGGAATAGGAAACATTAAATAAGCAGACATCAGCCCTTAGAGCCTCACCCACACAGCCTTCTCCGTCAGGCCTTCGGGTCATCCCGGGAGGGCAGATGCACATGAAGGTGCCGATCAGATTCTTACACATCATGCCTCTGGATTCACAGTCATGGAGCCCTTCAGCACATTCATCCAGGTCTACAAGGTATTTTTAATAGGAAAAAAAAATAAAAACAGGAAATTCTCAGGAGCAGGCTATTGTTTACAATTTTAAGTCCTATTTTTGGTCTTCTGGCTTTTAAAATGTAATCTTATTGTGTGACAGAGAAAGGAGAAGCCCAGTCTTTTTCAACCCTTCGCTGTATTCTAGATTTCTACAAGTTTCAGCATTGGTCCTAAGGATAAGAAGTTCAGGAAAGGGCAATCTTTGCTTTAATAAGAGCCCAAGAGTGTGACAACGGTGGGCCCCTCCATCTTATCTTTGACTTGATTGGATGGGTCATCAATTGTTTTGTTATCTAGGTATGGAAATCTACCAGCAAAATGCTGCCAGATTCATTTCTGTAAAGCTCTAGAAGAAGATAGCTGTAAACTGTGAAATTATTAAACTATATTCCCACCATGGCAAATAAAGTTCTAAGCACTCCCTGGTCTGCGGCCTTACCTTTGCACATCTTCTGGTCTTCCCTGAGGGCGTAGCCAATCGGGCACGTGCATTCGTAGGAGCCAAAGGTGTTCATGCAGCGGAAAGCACACAGCAGCGGGTTCTGGGCACACTCATTGATATCTGATCAAAGAAATAGGCAGGCATGTGCTCAGCCTAGAGTTCTTTTTTTGTTTGTTTGTTTGAGGAAGATTAGCCCTGTGCTAACTACTCCCAATCCTCCTCTTTTTTCTGAGGAAGACTGGCCCTGAGCTAACATCCATGCCCATCTTCCTCTAGTTGATATGTAGGACGCCTACCACAGCATGGCTTTTGCCAAGCAGTGCCATGTCCGCACCCAGGATCCGAACCGGTGAACCCCGGGCTGCCGAGAAGTGGAATGTGCGAACTTAACCACTGCGCCACTGGGCCAGCCCCATCAGCCTAGAGTTCTAATGATGTATTTACTTAGCAGTCAGACAGAAAGCAATAGGATAATAGAATTCACACTTCTGGTATGGAGAATTTGGTACCTAACAAACTCATCCTCCAACCTCCACAAATAACAACTATCAACTCTGAAAAAAATACAAAAACAACTACCTAAAGTTGTTTTTTAAATTTTTTTGGTGAGGAAGATTGGCCCTGAACTAACATCTGTTGCCAATCTTCCTCTTTCTTTTTCCTCCCCAAAGCCCCAGTACATAGTTGTATATCCTAGCTGTAGGTCATTCTAGTTCTTCTATGTGCGACGCCACCACAGCATGGCCTGATCCACACCCAAGATCTGAACTGGTGAACTCCAGGCTGCCACAGCAGAGTGTGCAAATTTATCCACTCGGCCACGGGGCTGGCCCCTATCTGAAGTAGTTTTAGCGGTGAGTTGAAACTCAGCAAACAACTAGCAAGGAATAAGTTCCCAATTTCTTCTTCTTTTTTTTTTTTCCAGAAATTACTGTGCAGATGGCTATAGTCCTGGCAGCAGCAGCAATCTTCAATAGAAACTTTCTGAGCTTCTGTCCAGAGGAATCAAGGGAGGGAGGCTTGGGGCAACCAAGGCTGCTAAAGAGGGAGAGGGACCCCGGAAAGGAGAGGGCCAGAGATGGAGAAATGCTATTCTTTTTTTTTTTTTTGCATAAACTCAGCCCAAGTTGCTGACCTAACCTTGCATGTATGGGGCAAAGTCAAAGAAGCTAGCCATGAAGGTTTAAAGACAGAACTGAAATCTGAGCCACTGTCTTCCACAGGCCTGAGAGTCTGCTTTTATGTTCATCTAAGTTAACTGCCTGCTAAGACAAAAGTATCAACATTCTTCAAAGTAATAGAACCGATTCCAGAAGATATCATTCACAATATCGAGGGTATAACCCCAAATTAACCGACATACTGAGAAGCCAGGAAAATGTGACCCACTCTTAAGGAAAAAGACAATTAACAGACGCCAACTCTGAGATGATCCAGATGCTGGAATTATCAGACAAGGGCTTTAAAGCAGCTATTGTAACTATGCTCACTGAGGTAAAGGAAAAGATATTTGTGATGAATATAACCATCAACATAGCATCAGAACAATATAAATAAAAGCACAGACATTAAAAAATCCCTTCTTATATCAAGGAGAGATAATACTTAATAAAAGTATCACTTGCCTTCACAATTCATCATGGGCCCTGGCTCAAAGCCTTCATTGCAATTGCATTCAAAACTCCCAATAACATTGGTGCATGTTCCATTTCCACATGGATTGCCAATTGAACATTCATCGGTATCTGAAAAAGAAAAATAAGAAAGTGCCACAAAATTTGGAAAAGTTTTAGTTTTATAGGAGCATGCCATGACTATCCACCTGGCCCTCACACATTTCTAGGATCTGTGCAGGTCACACAAGACTCTTGCACCCGCCTCGGCCATGGCTGGTTGGCCTTTATGCAGTGCGGTGGACCCCAAAACACCAAGAGTGCAACGCTCTGAGCCCCCAGACAGCGTGCTTGCCCTAAAAATCACAAACCCAGAGAGGGATGTGGTCTTCTGCTGTAAGGCATGGAAAGTCATAAAGTAAAATGGATCTCTTTCCCAGTCAGTGGTTTTGGCAATCGCAAATCTCTAGACACATCAGAGTTTGTATATTTGGTTGAAGGCAGAGGTTGGGCAACTCTCCCCATCTTCACATAAACCAGGTCTACTGGAAAATGTAGGATGGGAGAAGAAAGAGTGGTTACCAGTACTTATCCTGGCTTTGTAAATTCCACCGGCTACCCAGGGTGCCTGAGACCTTTTGCTGAATATGAGAAATAAAATAGAACTTTCAAAGTGTGTAACATGGAGTCAACACTCACCCACACAGCGTACTCCAGTGTAATCAAGGTTGTAACCCATTGGACATTCACAGCGAAAAGACCCGTCTGTGTTGATACACTGACCATTTGAACAAATGCCTGGGCTCTCAAGACATTCATTGACATCTAAAATACAGAATTGCACATGAACTTCCTCATATAAAAGCTATGTCAAAACTCTATCCATCTATTCAACAGAGACTTAAAATTTCTAAAACACATAACGATTTCTTTTACCAGAGAACTACCTAATGTCTTTCATATACCACAACATAGTCTTATGATAAATATAATGCATAGGAGGTACAATAAATATTGTAGATGTACATTAAATACAATTTATTACATGTTATACAGTAAAGTTAGCATGATTTATAAAAGAAATGTATAATAATATATTCATATCAGAGAAGACTATAGGAATAAAATAAATATATAAAATATATCAAAATATATAAATAAATATATAAAATATATCAAACCACACCTTCTCGGGTATCATGAAGACTAGGAACAGTCCCATGGCCATAAGGACACAGATCCTGGAATGCAACTACAGAGAAAAGTAAAAATTCCCATTATTGAAGAGCAACTATCAGAGACCTTGTGAACTGATTAACAATATACATAAAATTAGACTTATTTTTCCTCCACAAAGCTATTTTTAACGAGTCTTTTTTTTTCATTTTTATGGTTTATTTCAAAAGCAACACTCAGCACAGAGAAGGTCACCTGAGCTTGCCCAGCTCCTTCCAGGGTGCTGTCTACTGATGGTTTCTCCTTCTATTGTTTGCTCATGTAATGCTGAGCAGCCAGAGCCCTCTGCCCATTACACACAGAAGCCCCCTCTGACCTAGAGACCAAGCCAGTTCCGAGCTTGCTGGGAACCACCCTACAGTTCAGCTGGCCTCGTCCTGCAAATGGCCACCGTGTTGACTCAGCTTCTCAGAATTTACATCTAAGATTCTGAGCCACAGCCTGTGACACAGCACCCACGTGGGACTCCCGCAGCAACTTGGAATATAATTTTCATCCCCTCCTTGCATCTCTTGCCCTGAACCTCTCAAATTCCCTCCTTTGAAAGCAAGCAATAATAACCTAGGGGGAAAAATGAAATAACAGGGTAACTCCACCTGTGCTTACACGTGTTGAATACAAAAGTTGAAAGAAGTCCTTTAGACTAGGTTGCTCACTCAACCACTGAAGTTTACACTAAGGGGGTAATTTCACCCTCAAAATACTCATAAATGACACAGTCAAACCGACTTCTGAGAAACAGTCCAAAACCAGTGCAAAGTGGTGTTTTATGTTGTTGCTCTTACCTTCATCATCTTTGGGGCACAGCTCACAGGGGTCCCCCCAGCCCTCTCCTGGCATCTTACTACAGCAGCATTTTGCCTTTGTGGTGTTGAAAGCTTTGGGGACAGAACATTTTCCATTTTCAAAGTTTGTGAAGCAGAAGCTCTGGCGAGTATCTAGTCAAGAAAGCAAATATCACAGACCTCCTTACTGGTCATTTAAAAGGATGCAATAATTTGTATCTAACTCTGTTTCTGACAGAACCTTTCTCACTGGCCAACATTTGATGTAGATTAGATTAGCAGTTAAAAGACAGGACTGGAAATCCTCAATTGCTGATTTCACTTGTCAATTTAAAGTGACCTGCCTATAAAATTTTACTTAATTATTCCAAATGTTTAAAATATTTTCCTAATGTGCTTAGGAAATTTGAGAAATTATGCTCAATATTAAAATGTTTTCCACATCTCTTTTTCCATTGTTACATGACAGCCTAATAAAAACTGTCTAGGTGACTTTCAATAATTACATCACATCAAAAGCAACTCATATACTGAGGTACCAAAAAAAATCTATGCCAACAACAAAAGGAAAACAGTGAGACAAGACAGCAATTCCTCTTTTAGTATGAAATTTTTAAAAAATGTAGGAACAGAGCCAATAATTCAAAGTATCTTAAAAATTGTCCAGTGCATATACTTTTGAGACCTACATGTTTAATTTATAGATGATGCATTTACCAGAGACATGCACTTTGCAGTGACGAACACAACATGCCGCTTTGCCATCTAGCTTTGAAGTTTCTAAGGGGGAGTTATGACAGAGCAGCCATTCCAAAGCTTACCAAAGCACCTCCGTCCATTATCAGACAGCACAAAGCCAGGGGGGCAGATGCACTGGAAGCCCCCTGGAGTATTGGTACAGGAACCAAAAAGACAGATGTTGGGATCTTCGTCACATTCGTTGATATCTGCAAAATGGTGGGAGAATTCATAAACTTAATCAAATCAATACACTGTTCAATATACAAAAATAATTGTCTTTTTTTTAATATACTACAACAGTCCAGTAGCCATTGGGAATTTAATATGAAACAAGGGATTACATTACATATATGTTTAACTTAATCTTTAAAAATAAACTGTTCTTGCATCAAAGTCAAAGATTATATAGAGTTTCCACCAGCCACATGCCTGAGACTACCAACTTGTTCTCCAGCTCCCCACACTTGGCCCCTAGGGGTGTACGTATGTCCACCTGCCTACCTAGCATGGCCAGTTCAATGTCTTACAGGCATCGCAGTCTCAATGTAGCCAAATGTGTTCTTCTGACTTCTCTGATGACCCTCTCAGCAATTTTAGAAAGGTGACTCTAATATTATTTTATTTTTTAAGAATTAAAAACACTTGGCAATTGTATAGGAAACTATACAAATCAGACAGAAAAGGAAAAAGAGATAAAGACCAAATGGAAATGATTAGGGATACCCGTAATATGCCATTAAATGGTCTAAAAAATGATGAAATTCGATGAAATAAACAGTTTCCTTCAGTTCTGTCTAGATAACTCCCTTGAACGTGAACAGGAGAGCTACAATATCTTCAGGAGGAATCTTGCCAAGAGTGATAGAATTTTTTAAAAAATTGGATAACTCAAAGGCAGAAAAACCCTTGCAATGCTTTCCCGTTAGAAGAACCACACTAAGATGCTGGTGCTTCTGACTTTCAACAAGACTGTAAAAAATAATTTGCATAAAAGTGAAATAAAGTAACTGTAAAAAGGTCAGCCTTCATCATGTCCACCAGGCAATTCTGGGACCCACTTTTGATGTGGTTACAATGTTCTTGTAGCCTGGAAGAGTTTCAGCAGAAAAACATCTGTTATGACACATGGATTAATATTTTCTGTTTTGACATGAGGCTTTCCCAAGGCAAAAAAAGTCTCCGCAGCATTGTCAAGATTTTCTGCTTCACATTTCTAGGACTCTAGACACCTTTAATAGCTATTTTAAAATTGGTTGCCAAAGATTACAATTTTTGTAGACACTCTTTAAATTCAGTAGAAAGTCTCTGTTGACATTTGGAAAAAAGATTAGAGTACACTGAAAATTCTTTGACTAGTATAAGATTTCTGTTAACGAAAAATTCCCACATCCGTGAGTTTTTTATTCCCACCACTCCACCTTCAAATCATTTCTGATGGTTCAATAAAACAGATGTAGGGAGCTAAATGTTTAATACCTTGGGTCGGCATGCATGCAGTGGCTTGCATTTATTATATTTCCATAGAGTCTGTACCAGGTCTTATTATCCTCAACAGCTCGTGGACCTCAGAATAAATGTTAGCCTTACCGATGCAGTTCTCGCTTTTTACTTCATACCCTGGGGGACAGATGCATCTGAAGGATCCCTCCAAATTCTGACAGGTACCAGGAGAACAAGAGCCGGGAAGGGCAACACACTCATTAGTATCTAAAGAAAAATGAGAGAAAGAATGATTTAAATAGAAGATAATTGTTGCTAAATGATATTAACATGAATGCAACTCAGGGCCTCTGATCTGCCAGGTCATTATGGACAAATACGCCTTGAGATACTCTTTTGACATCTTAGTTATTTCTTATTTGGCAAGAGGCTAATTTTCTTGATTTGTTTGTCTACTTTTATGGGGACATGGATAGCCTCAAGCTCTGTCCCAATAAAAACACAGCATACAAGTCATTCCCAATTGTTGGCTTATACTTTATGCCAAAATTTCCTGTGATATCTTATCTTGGTCATGTGATCAGATGACAAATGAAATGTGAATGAGTGCCTAAGTGTGTGTGTGTGGCCCGGGGAGTCACATCATTATTTTACAAAACAAAACAACACAAAGACTTGATTGTTTACTTACCTATACAGTTCTTGCCATCTGGAGTAAGTTCATAACCTTCGTTACACAAACACTTGAAGGAGCCAATTTCATTAAAACACCGTCCGTTTCTGCACACCTGACCAAAAAAGGAACTGCACTCATCTATGTCTGCAAGCACAAAGGAGTTAGCTTTTCAGAGAGAGCTCTTACATGTCCAATGTGGCACAAGTTGTAGCTTAAAAATATATTTATTGGTATGCATTTATAAAAACCCTCCATTACAATTCCTCATCAACACAGAGAAAAAATGGCTCATATCATAAAGATTATATGATTAATAAGGTCACATAGATCCCTATTGTATTTCAACCACAAGGGTACATTTTTGGTATTAATATAACTCATAAATTTATAACCAGGTAAAAGTTGAAGGCTTAAGGTGAAGCTTTCCATTCTTTGCAAATGAAAAATATTTCGTTTCTTGGAGGCAAGAGAATATACTTGACTGCCTAGTTTGCAGATGACTTTACCTGGAGATAGCTGACCATATTCAAAGGACAAATAACATATTAAATGCAGAAAATCAATTATATTAAAAACGCTCTAGAATTGCTGACATATTTTGCTTACAGAATTTGAAAAAAAAAATCCTAAAGTGTTAGGTTTTCTGTTAAGCTTAGGGCTGACTGCATCTGGGTAGTTTTCTGGGTTGTTTGAAGACAGTACTTTGATCAAAGCCGTGTCCATATCTTTACTTCTCCCTGGCTGTACAAAGGATCTGAGAAATTATAGACAAGAAGGAGGTAGTTGAATAAAATCTCCAATTGGCTCTAAAATTTTTTGCAGAATTTTGACAACTAAAGAAAACTGGGAGGAAGATATTTCCTAATTTGGAGGTGGGTTTGGGCTGCGATGGTCCCAGGATGGTAGGAAGCCTGAGTTACTTTCACATACCTTACAGGGTCATGTGAATTAAGAGATGAGTTATGTTGGAAAGCATCAGAATATGCCTGGCACATGGTAAACAAGAAATACTGTCAACCTTTCTTGTCACTTCTCTTACTGTCTCCTCCACCAACTTTAGGAACCTCCCTTACTCACCATCAATTCTTATTTCAATCATTGTTTGTTAGGGGCAAAGGCTAAAATCCTGTACCATGCATCGGAGACACTTATTTTCCACTGAAAATCTGCAGTTGTTCACAAACAGAGATCAAATAGGTTTCTGAGGGCTGACTTGGAAACCTAGTGTCCATGTGCTGTTCTGTGGGAAAAGGCATTCCTGGCTTCAAAAGCTGACAGAAAATGAAGTTTCAAGACACAACATGTTTTTAAGTTGGAGACTGTCAATAACTGAATATAAATCAAGAATGAATTTATATGAAGTAATAACACTGAAACAATGAAAGGTCTAACTTTGTTCCCATCTAAGGGGTAAAAATAACCTAAAACCAAAAAGCAGTCCCAATACAGTTACCATCATCTGCATGGCCTTTTCCCCTGAATTGATGGTTGATGGACGGAAGTACTCAACACTGCAGATTCTCTTGTGATTATTTAAGCCAATACGATGGCTTTAGTTAACTAGAAATTAATCAATGATAATACATATCTTTCGGCACATATTTGAAATTTTAATAATAAAAATATTCATCTATTCTTTGGTTTTATTTTTCATTTCAGTATATTGTGTGGAATGAAATAGCAGCAATACAAGACTGACTGAGTACTTACCCAGGCAGTCATTATTATGAGTGAGCTCAAACCCTGGGTAGCAGAGACAGTTATAGGATCCAACTGTGTTTTTACAAGTTCCATTTCCACACGGATGCCGCTCACACTCATCAACATCTGCACAGACACATTGGATCAAAGGAATTCAATTTTTAACTAGAAAAAAATACCCTCTTAAACATTTACATTTTTTTAAACTATTGATTGGCTTAGATTTTTCCTCATTCAATAGTAGGAACCCATATTTATTTAAGGAAAATAAGTATGAGGTAGAGAAAACTCTAAATTATAAAATTATAAGAAAAAGGTGTAGTTCAATGACTTACAGGCACATATAATACTCAGAACTAGGCTAAGCAAGCATCCTCCTAGTGGAGATGTTTTAATGAATAGGCTTGTTTATCAACTGTAAGGAAACCAGTCTTTTGAAACACTAAAACTGTTCTTTTAAGCCTTATTAATACTCCCCTGGAAATTTACATACCTTAATTTGACCAGCACAACAGAGACAAACTAAGTTTCCTAAATTTTATGAATTAGTGGAATCCAAATTGAAGAAGTCTATTAGAACTCAATATTATTAGCTTTCCAAAAAATGAAATTAAGAAAATGTTTAGAAAGGTCCCCCTCAGATAAGAGAGCAGACTCCCTAGACCATGAATTCCAAGCTGCTGAAACTCTTCTACTGTGCAAAAAAGGGAAGGATGCTTTGTTGAGAGGGAGTCTAGCTGACTTTTATCATGGATGAATTGTTAGGAGTGAGGGCAGATTTTCTCCATATGAATTTCTGAATCATAAATCTCACATATTTTTGGCAAATCATTCTCTCTCCCAGAGAGTACAGACAGGAGAAGCATGTATAAGCAAGCATTCTTAGAAAGTTCACATAAACAGAGAAAGATCCTCTATTTGTCCTTTGCACAAGCATCCCCTAGAGAACTTTTCCTCCCTCCATGGGTGAAGTCCATAGGGGAGCTCTTAGGAGGCCATGGATGAACTGAGATCTTCTCTAGGTAGTCTCCTTTGTACAGATACGCCATAAGGAAACTAGTTCTTCAGTTCTGCAAGCTGACTTTACTAGTCATACAGAGGGACTTTGAATACTAAAAGAGTCGATGCACAATTTCAGCTTTTTCTAAACTGAGAAGATGCTAATTATAAACAGCCAAGTTTTCAAGTTAATTTTCCTCCTTCAGGTAGAAAGCATGGAGAACTCTTTTGGCAGAGAGCCAGTTGCTGACATCAGATTTAAGGAGTTACGCTGAGTTCTAAGGCCTCCAGCCCATCTGCCTTGAAATCTTATTAATCATCAGCTCAGCAAGAACTCACGGACACTATTATTGCTTAACTAACCATTATATTAGCTACCCGGAATTTTTTAAGAGATTTGCTTTTAAAAATTGCGTTTAAGACTTAAACCACAAAAGAAGCAGACAAATCTATGTATTCAATGATTTGGGGGGAAAAAGTGTATGTATGTATGTATGTACGTGTGTGTATATATACATATGCATTTCACTATTGTCACTCTTACTACTCTCTTGTGTTCTCGCGTTTGAAAATGCCTTCTTGAGTGGGCACAGAGAGGGGTAAAGGGCAGCTGGTACTGTGGTGATTCCACGTAACCTCGAATGTCCCGGGGTACATATAAAACATGTGAAAGTCATCCGGGGAGAAAGGTTGCAAACACTGAACCAAAGAACATATTGTGCTGTGTCCCCACGTGCAAACTTTACATATAATAAAACCATATACAATTGAACACAGCTAAATTTTTGCAGGACTGTTTCTGACAGAGACAGGGTAGTTACTCGTGGCAAGTGCCAGAGCTGAAATCTCCTCTGAGTTTCAGCCCCGCTTCACCCCGTGGAACTAACGTCCTCCCTCTTACCCATGCACATGGTCTGGTCCTGAGAAGCCTTAAAGCCGTTGTGGCAGATGCACTGGTAACTTCCTTGCAAATCCACACACAGGCCATGACTGCAAACATTAGGAATTTCTAAACATTCATTGCGATCTAAAACAAAAAGTAAAACACATGTCACACATATCTGATTTTTATTAAGATTCTTTCATTTTTTTCTCAGAGATGTTTCTATAACCTGCAATTAATTATTAGAGACAGGATAAAAATGAGCCATAACAACAGCTGAATCAAAATAAGCAAGCCTTTAAAGCATCTGGGCCTCTTTTTTTTTTTTTAATCATGCAATTTTTATATGTTGATTGGTATCTCGAGGATACTATTTTATTTTAGGTCCAATCCTAGGAAAATCCATCAAAGAGACCCTTTTCCTAACAAAATTATCTAAAAGATACAGTGAAATAGGTTCAAGATGGATGAGTAGATTTACTTAGGAAATCTTTTCAAAATTATTTTTGAAAGTATTTGATAGGAAAGCCTGGACAATTTTTAGGTGTAGGAAATCTAAAGAATGCTGTGCTCAGTGCCAAAGAAGGAGTCAGTCTCTGTCTTACCCACACAGGCCCCGTTGGGTGACAGTTTGAAACCCGCCGCACACTCGCAGCGGTAACTGCCAGGGCTGTTGATGCAGTCTGCGTTCCGCTGGCAGAGGTTGTCGCCATTGCTGCACTCGTCAATATCTGAAAGAGCAACAAGAGAAAAGAGCAACATTTTAAAAATTTCATTCCTGCATTTGTATTACATGCACTTAACCAGTTTCGTGATCAACTCCTAAACACTGTGGAAGAAACAGTGAAATTCAGAAAACTGTCCAAAAATCATTTATGTCTACCAAACTCTTCTGGTTCAAGGACATCCATGACTCAGATTACCTTCACAGACCAGGAGCAGATCGTTGTAACTGAAGCCTGTAGGGCATTCACAGCGGAAGCTGCCAATCTGGTTAATGCACACGCCATTGGCACAAATGCCTGGAATCTCTTTACATTCGTCAATGTCTGGAATTGAACAGATTTGGTCAGATATATATGGTTCTGCTTAATGCATTTACCATAAAACCTTGAATAATGCTAAGTGTGCACTGGAATGATAACATATACTCAGGGTCACAAAAAATGAATGATTTTGTGGTTGATGAAAGCATATAGACCATAAAGTAGATTATTAACTTTCAACCGTGATGGAAAAATTTAAGTAGCTGATCAAATATATACTAAGTGATTTTAGCATCACTATAGCAAACAAATTTCCTAGGGAATCAAGCCTCCTCTTCCAGTTATGTGTCAGGTGCCCCTACCTGCTGCTATTCATCTGATAAGGAAAGCTGTGTTTTCCTAATTTTATGTACTTTGTTATATATGTATTGATAGTGGAGACTGAAAATTATATGGCTCATTTAATCTTTGAGGAAGAAAAGTAGAATGAGCAAAAGAAAGTAATTCACAAGGAAGTAATTTATATAATTAATAATTCTGCAGATTCATAAGTAGATTAGTAGAAAGGGATACTGCAAAAATATACCAAAAACTTAAACATATACTAGTGAAAATAGCAACTAGAGGTTCAAATAAGGTAGGTAATTTAGTCATGTAATACAATATTCATGACTAAAAAACTAAAGTTTCAGCTTGATATGTATGAAATCTTAGGATAGTCACATAGCTATCATAACTCAATCACCAGACTATGCTGATGGAGTAATACCACTATTAGCACTTGGTTAGAGTCTGTAACGTGTTCTGTCTGTCTAAGCATATTAGGTTGGAATCCAGATTATTATATGTTATGGTACTTTAAATTTTAAAACCACTGAATAGGTTTTTACAAAATGCTACATATACGTATTAAAATAAACAATCTGAAAAACTCACCCACAGCTTTTCCTGTATGAATGTCAAAGGTGAATCCAGGAATATTTCCACATATGGTTTTAAAGTCCGCTTTAAAATATAAACAAAGCAAATGCACTCTTAAAATTCTCAAACTCCTTCAAAACAACATTTTATACAGTATTACTTTCACTGATAAACATATTTTATATTATTCACAACCAGACATTTTAATTTCAATTATCTTTATTTGATAACAATGCCAGCTTCTGCAAGGAATGGTTCTAGACATTCTTTACCATTATTATTATTATTATCATCATTAACTTTTTACTGCTCTGATATTAGAAGACAAGGAAATCATTACAAGTTTCAAAATATCAACTTTAGGCATTTAAATTATTTTTTTCTTTTGGTATGCAGAGCTTTAAAGATGATCCAATTTATGTAGATTGAAAAAACAGATTACAGCACAAATTTATAAAGGGATTACGAATTGCACAAAGGCATAGACGTGCAAAAATAATTCCGTGGCAATGAAACAGGTTAACAATGAGTAATAAATGAGACATGAATTTTGTATTTTTTTTTTTACATAAATGTCTATTCGTTGGAATGTGAAATTTGAGGCATAAAAAACAATGCATCATGGGATAAAATAGAGACTAGAAGAATTATTCCTACACATAATTCACCAAACAACAGAAATTCAAAAGAATTCCAGTTTTTAAGAAGCAGATTGCTTCCGAAGCCCTCTGCTACACAGTGAGTAAAACTGCTGAAAGCAGTGTTAGATAAAACACATCCTGCGTCCTCTACTCTAACTGCTCTCAGGGGAGGGACTTTGTACATTTCATCCACCAGTACTCACCAAGCGTCCAGAACATACAGAGGCATGCAAGGGCTGCTCAATTTAATGGTTCCTAATTGCCCGGCAATATTCAAATTGTAACTTATATACATCCTCTCATTTAATTTTCACTATAACCATATGAATTAGTCACTGTCATTATTTATTTATTATCCCTATTTTTGACATGAGGAATGAGTTTCAGAGAGGATAAATAATCTACATAAGGTCAGACAATAAGCGGCAGAGCTTTGATTTAAATACAGACCTGTCTTTCAAACCTAAGCCCTTTACTTCCCCTCACAAAAAATGTGGTGTTCAATCCCCAACCAGTCCTCTTTAATTTCTAACTAACGGAGCTTTTAAAAGTTAGAGAACTATAAAAATGTTTCTATTTGTTTTTTCGGAAAGACAGGGCTAAGAAAACCCATTTGCTCACTGAATCTGAGCCCCATATGTCACTTTTCACATCACTCCTTAATTTAATTTCATCATCACATTAAATAAAACGTTTTAATACACATACCCTTAATAGTATTTGGTAACAAATGCATAATCATTGTTTCTCATTTGTCCCATTGGTTCAGCTCTTATTATCTACAGCTATTTAAAGTGACCACGTTCCAGGTCATAAAAGAACCTCGGTGGGCAACAATTTTAAGTCGATTTTTTCACTTGTCTTCATTATCTTTCAGTTTTCCTTTCAAAAGAATCTGTGCTTGCGAGAAAAATTTTACCATGTAAAGACAAGTTCTATTTTCTGCCTAAATATTTCAGGCAAGTTTGAGGGAAAGGATGCAGAAGGAATACTTTGGCAATAAGTTGCTTTTATGTAAAGTTTGCTCATCAAATTCATTTTTTGCATATTTTTCAAGATTGAACTAAAAAAAGATACTAAACTTGATGGGCTTTAAATTACTGCAAGCTTTTTAATGAAATTAGTACACCTTCCAAGTCTAGCACCATGACACAGTAGCTGCTTAACAAATATTTGTTCGATGAATAAATGCGTGATTAATCAGCATGGTTTAAGATAATTAATTTAAATGGACAAGTGCTATGAACCGTAACTCTTCAGCAATGGTGCTTATTTTCAGAATCCAGAACTCCTACTCAACAGATATTTCAAAAATTAGCGTTTCAATTCCAAAGAAGGCCACTTGGGAAACGGCCACATGATGCTCTTGGATATTTTTAGAACCGAGTGTGTGTCTGGTTTTAGTACATGTCTGCTTTTACTATACTGTCACAATCTCTGTGTGTGTCAGCAACTCGGCCTTCAGCAGAAGCACGAGCTGTGTGCTTACCTGTTCCTGGGGTTGGGCATGGTTCACAAGGTTTGTTCCAGGCTTTGCCCACATTATATGTACAGCAGCACATCCTCTTTGTCACATTAAAAGGCAACTCATTCTCACAGGTGGTTCCATTATAGCTCCGGTAGCAAAAGCTTTTTCTCATGTCTACATATAGAAAAACAAAGAAGCCAACCAATCATATCAGCGAGCCACTGATAACCAAGCCCATACACCTGGAGACACCAAACTTCCTCCGTTAACACAAGTCAGAAAAATTTGGAGGTATCTTAATAGAATTCTTCAGGTTAAACATAAATCATTTTTAGATTAACGTCTCTTCTGTTTTTAGCTACGGGATTTCATTTATTAATGTCTAGGCAGAAAAATAGATATTTGTTTCTTTACTCGCAAGCATTTATTTAATTTAAAACATATTAAGTATTAAATTGTAAAGGTTATCTTATTTGTATAATCATGTTCACTTTATATAAATGGAAAATAAAAATTATTTAAGAACATATAATTGTATGCGCTGGCCCAGTGGCACAGGGGTTAAGCTCGCATGTTCTGCTTCGGTGGCCCAGGGTTCACCAGTTTGGATCCCGGGTGTGGACCTACGCACTGCTTGTTAGGCCATGCTGTGGCAGGCATCCTACATATAAAGTAGAGCAAGACGGGCACAAGGTTAGCTCAGGGCCAGTATTCCTCAGCAAAAAAGGGGAGGACTGGCAGCAGATGTTAGCTCAGGGCTAATCTTCCTCAAAAAAATATATATATATATAACTGTAACACTTGATTAAATTTTCTCCCTCAGACTCATGCTTTTTAAAATGTAACTATACAGCCAAAGCTCAAAAACATGATACAGAGCCAGAAGTTTATAAGACTTTGAAATACTTAATCATTCATAAAGATTTAAATTGCAAACTTTCTGAAAATAATTCTGAGATGTAAGTACCTTATGTGGGAAGCCAACAACTATGACCTAATTAATATCCAAGACCATTACCTACCCATGCAGTTGTGGCCTCCGTTGACCTGCATGTATTCAGGTGGGCAAATGCAGGTATAATTTCCCAGGGTGTTGTAGCAGGTCCCAGGCCCACACACCCCAGGATGTGCAAAACACTCATCAATGTCTAGAGTAGGCAAGAATATCCATTAATTAATAAAGATATTTTTCCATGAATTTATATCATTTAAAACTACTGCACAAAGCATGAAGCTAATTCCTAAAATCCATATTTTAAAAAAAATTTAGAATTTAAAGCAATTACATAGAAAATAACCCAAAACATGCATTTATACATTTTCTTTTCTTTAAAAGAAAAAATCTAATATTCAAAAATATAAATAATCAAAAGTAATTACAAAGTGGCAAAAAATAATTTAAATAGCATCTATATTATTTTAATTGAAATTTCGTATTCTTCAAATGGCAATGCTTTAAAGCCTGCTTTCCTCTTATATCATTCAAACTAAATTTCAGTGCTAACTTTAAACTGAATGCACTTAGGACAGCCTTTATCTTTATAGCTCCTTTCAAATTAGTACCCATTCAGAGATTTCAGAAGTAGTGTAGCTGCTGGTTGTTCTCCTTATTAAATCATATTTCTTCCAGATGCATTTATCTAACATGTTCCAAAAGAAAGGTTATAATGGAAATAATTGTGATCATGTTTAATATTCATTTTTATAAGCATTCATTTATTCCATACTGATAGTCTACTGTAAGCTAGAATCTGTAGCTATAAAAATGACTAAGATGTGGACCTTGCTTCAAGAAGCTCCTAGTCTAGTGGGGAGACAAGACCCTAAAAGGATGTCTATAGTGCCATGTGATAAATGGAGGGATGGAAGCAAGAAAGACATCTGTATAACCTTTGAACTTCTTTATACCTGTAGTCCAACATTTAAAAATTACTGAAAAATATTAACTTCATAGTTGCATTCAATCTTACCTATTTTCCCTCTGTAAAATATAATTCCTATCAATATTTGAAACAATACTTTATTTGATATTGAATGTTTTCACACTACTCCAGCTTTCCCCATTTACCTTTAATCAACTCATTTACTCAGAGAAAAATAATAGTAAATTATAGCAAATAAGCTATAAATTAATCTAGTGGCATCGATATGAAAAGAAACAAGTTATGAACCAGTCTCAACAGATCTTTTGATAGAATTTGAGGATGGACCCTTTTCCCCAGGCCTGACCAGTATACCTTTAGGTGTAGAGTCATCTCACCTTCACAGATGCGGGTTTCCTCGCTGAGGTAGTAGCCTTGTGGGCACTCACACTGGAAGCTCCCGAAAGTGTTGATGCAGTTGCCACCCTGGCAGAGACCTGGTAACTCCTGGCATTCATCAATATCTGCAGAAGGGAGACAGCTCACTTACAACAAATACTATCGTGAAAGACAAGAGCTACTATCAGAGCTTTCAAACATGTGATCCTGTAAGACCTGCAGACTTCCACGCATCCAAGTGAAAGCACACTTAGATGGAAGCTTTATTCTGACCATGGATTTCCTTGATTTTGTTGTGGAACTTTGCCATAATCTGAGAGGAATAATTAAAGCAAGTTGGGGATGCTTAAAATCGGGGGATAATGGGAAAGAGAGTTTCTCTGCAGAACAATCAGATATCAGATCACTGCAACAGATGATATCTTTCTGATTTACAAATGATTATTCAGCATCCTGGTATTTGATTGTCCATCTATAATTTTGCAAAATGATCTTGTTGAGATTGCTCCATACTAACTTTTCTACTAGCTTTCTTCTAAAGTAAACTCTTGACCTTGTTTAAATCTGGGCAGCGGCAATTAGAGGTGCACTCACCTTCTAGGATGATTGTGATGGGGTTAGGTCTGAAGCCCTCGCCTCCGGGACACAGGGTGTAATACTCAGCTACAAAACAATGGAAAGAAGAGATTCGATACCTGTGTCCAAGTGGCTGAGACAATGAACAAGCATTTAGCAATTGCCAGGCTCAAAATACACATCCTCAGGGGTGTAGCTACATTTTTCTTAGCGCCTTTTCAAATACATTTAAAAGTATATTAGATTTTACTTGACATAAGATCATTACTTCATAAATTATATACACAGTAGAATGACAAAAACCATGGGTTTTTAATCAAAGAAAAAACGTTTTTGCAGACAATTTATATCAGAACATTTTTGGCTAATGAATAATCTCAAGGACTCAACAATTCAGAAGTTTCATCTCTGTCCATATCACAACATACGTTTCAACTTAAGGCATGATATGATTGACTTGAGGACTACAGCACATCTATGAACCTGAACTAAAACAACCTCGGAGAACAATCAGGAATAGCCTTTATCTGTGATACCGTGGAGAATTGATATTATCACCATTCACACTGGATTGTGGTTAAAAATTGTTTTTTCTTTTTGTCATATCATGAAAAACAATAAGAATAGAGGAATTCAAATTCCTTTTATATAAAACATTCTTGGCTGGTTTCAGCATAATCACTGAGAGCACGTAGTCCTAAATCAAAACTTTGGCCCTATTTCCCCTGTCCCAGCACAAGAATGAAATGGCAACTGGTCTTCAGCTACCAGAGTTTGTTCCCTTCCTCTTCTTCAGCTCCATACTCACTGCTATTGACAGGGGGGCACGTCTCGCAGGGGTTCCCCCAGGCCTTCCCCAGAGAGCAGCAGCAGGAGGAGCGACTGACGCCCACCCCAATCTCGGTGTTGCAGGACAGACTCCCGTCTCCTCGAGGACCGAACTTCAGGTAGCAGTTGCCCACACGGTTGTCTGCAGAGCAACACAGGAGCTTAAAATTACCTTTGCCATAGTGAGAATTCCTTCTGAGAGAAAGGTCACTCAAATGATGAACTTCAAATTCTGTACATTAATATGAAAGTTTCCTTTTAATCCTCAGCACAAAACAATCTCTTGCCTTAAATCTTTTCATGATTGACTCGTAGGAATTAAATTAATTATGACAAACTTTCCTGTGTTTAGAAATCCATATAGATCATGGAGTAAACAAGATAGTAAGAAATTACTCATTTGGGACATTCTGAACCTTCAATAATATGACCACAAGAAATTTTTGGTATAATCCATCTATCTCATGAGTTTATGGATAATGGGGAAACAATCCAGGATAAATTAATTTAAAGCTACATAACATATCAAAGAAATATTTATAACCCCATCTTCTTCCTCTCCTGCCCCTCATCTCCATTCTCCCATGGGTTACTTTCAATTTGCACAAAGAACTTTGTGGGTTTAGGGAAAGACTATCTGTAACAACTTTAAAGAGGGTGGTTAAGAGATCAGTGAATCTCAGACTTTTTCTTGTCTCCATATACAGTTACCATGCAGATCACTTCATTGATTCCATGACTTTAAATGCTATCTTTTTGCTGAGAACTCTCAGATTTATGGTTCCATCTCTCATCTGTCCCCTGAACTCAAGACCCTTCTGCCAACTGCCTGTTTGATTTCTCCTTTTAGATATATAAAGTTACTTTAAAGTTAACATGTCTAAAACCAAACTCTTGATACTCTCTCCGCCTCATACAAAACCTGCTCCACTCCTCTCCCAGTCTTCCGCATTTTCAAATAACGGAAACTCCAGTTTTTCAGTTTGCTTAGGCTCTAAATCTTAGAGTCATTCTTTGACTCCTTACTGCCATCCCTTATTCAATCCAGTAATAAAGTCAATTCTACTTTCAAAATAAAGCTGGAATCTTGCTACTTACCACTGTCTCTATCATCCCTCAACCTGGACTACTGTAATGGGTTCCCGACTCATCTCTTGAATTCAATCCTTGACCAAACTATAGTCTATTTTTCCCACCATATCCAGAATAATCTTTCAGAAGCATTACTTTAGGTCAGGCCACCTCCAGTGGCCACCCATTTCAATGGGAGTAAAAATCCAAAGTCCTTATCACAGTCTATAAAGTAGTTTTCATTCCTGGCTGCATATTAGAATCTCTTGGGCAGCTTTTTATTATTTTACTTTATTTTTTTCTCATTTTTTAATTTTGTTTTTGTTGCTGTATCTCAGGTGCACAGAGATGAGTTAACTCATGGTCTCTCTATTACTAGGTTTGTATTCATTTGACCTTCCTCTCCCCCTCCCATTCTCTCTCTTTTATCTTTATTCTCCATTCCCATTCCTTGTCCACTACTCAACCATCTGAATGTTTAATGTTATTATTTTTTGTATGTGTTCTTGCAAAACAATTATTTTTTTCATGCACACATTTTTAATTTACATAAACGATATTTTGTCATCTCATTCCATTTTTATAACATCCAATTTGTCAACTCTATAGTGCCTGTCATTTTTAAAAAATCTATCCACTCTACAAAAATGCTTCCTAAATAGCTGCCATCACAAACAATGCTGCCATGAGCATCTTTACCAATGGCTCTGCTTGGGCCTGTGAGTTTCTTTCTTTGGCCTCTAGAGAGGCAGGAGAGGAACTGCTGGTTCACAGAGTTTGCATATCCTTATCCTCCAGTATCAGGAAAAATAGTCATTGTCATTTACCATCTGCATCCAATGGACCTTTCAAGTTTTTTTATATTTGTAAGTCATTTTGAAAATAATTCACAGGAGAAAAAAGGCATAGTGAAACAACTTTAGTAGAAATTTTAATGAGAATTTAATAATGGCTAACTCAAATTTTTACTCCCTATTTTTTTGGTTTGGAAGATATATATTCCCAAAATGGTTCTATGAGTGCAATTAATTGCTTGTCAGCTGTCATGCATTAATCTGGAACATATGCATTTTGTAAAAACTGAGTCTAGATTTCAAAAATATCTCTAACAGGTTCTATCTTATCAATACTTCTTCTTCTTCTTCTTGTATCATTAAAACACAATACCTGAAGAAATTTTTGAAAACTCTGACAGCTCATAATTGTGTTGATGAGAGGAAAGCTATCTTCTTTGCTGGAAAACCTTTTCATTTTTAGATCTATCAACACCAATTAGAATCAGCAATCCAATGATTTTCTTTTATTTCCACATCACATATTTAATTCCAATAACCTTTGTATAAACACCTGTCTTCATTATTTGTCAACTCAAGAACCATATCAACTAAGTTTTGGTATAGAAATATAATAAAATATGAAAGAATACAAGAACGTCGGAGGAGTCAGGCACTTGCCCAATGTTGTGTGTTGAAGTTCTTCCTATTGACTAAGAGATAAGGTTACCATATTTCTTTTGTCTATAGAAGTATATTTTTCACTCACTCATTGATTCTTAAGTTTGAAAACTTTCATCCAGGACATTGACCTCCAAAGACTCACAGTCAGCATTTTGCTCATATGATCAATTTCACCATCATCTTTAGAATCTAAACCAGAGTGCTGCTGGTCTCTGTTGCTTTCATCTTCTGATCCACCTAACAACTGTGAATGTTGTCTGCTACCAATTTTCTTCTCTGCCATTAGGGCCAGAAAGTGAAAACTTCTGAATTCTCAACTGTGTTCAATAAATGCTCAAATGTAGCATCAAATACATGCCGAATACAGTGTCTCCAGTCTTTTTTCATACCTTCTCGAAAGATAATGCAATCCTTTGGGTAACAGAGCAGGAAAATTGAAGGATGATGCAACAGTGACATTTTATTTCACTACTGCATCATCCTGCTAGATGCTACCACAATTTTCCATTTTCTTATTAGTTTCATCTTTCTTTTTAGCATCATTGGGCACAACTGATGAGTAATGATGAAATAAAAACTAGCATAATAAAATGGCAAAACGTTTCAAGATAAAGGAAAAGTGACATCACTAACATCTCATAATGTATCTGAGACTGATAAAAGGGTCCAATGGACTCTTATGGTATTTGTGAGATAGAATGAGTCTTTGTTCTTTGGAAGATCTCAAAGAAAGAATAAAGCCAGGAAGTATCAATCCATATATAAACAGCTAGAACTGATCTGAAAAGAAACTAAAAAGCCAAATCCATTATATGCTGATAGTTAATCTGAGTACTGTTGTGCAAGAATATTCTCTGCTGGGCTGCCCCTGTCTACACTTCTACCAGCAGAACAGAGGGCTCCTTGAGGTCCAGGTCCTTATCAACACTTCATATTATCCAGATTTCTTAATTTTTGCCAGTCTAGTAGGTATAAAGTGATGTTTATATGGTTGTTTTAACTTGACTTTTTTCTTATTACCAACAGTTCTGGGCATTTGCTTATGTTTTTTAGCTTATGGACTACAGATTTTTTTCAATTTATGATAGGGTTACATCCTGATAAACCCATTGTAAGCTGAAAATATCGTCAAAAACACATTCAATACATCTAACCTATCGAACATCATAGCTTAGCCTAGCCTACCTTAAACATGCTCAGAACACTTTCATTACCCTATACTTGGCAAAATTATCTAACACAAAGCATATTTTATAATAAAGTGTTGACTATCTCATGTACTTTATTGAATACTATGTACAGAAAGTGAAAAGCAGAATGGTTGTGTGGGTACAGAACAGTTGTAAGTGTATTGAATGTTTACCCTCGTGATTGTGTGGCTGACTGGGAGCTGTGACTTGCTGCTCTGACCAGCATCATGAGAGTATCGCACTGCGTTATCACTAGCCTGGGAAAGGATCCAAATTCAAAGCATGGTTTCTACTGAATGCATTTTGTTTTTGCACCATTGTAAAGTCGAAAAACTGTAAGTCGAAACATGGTGAGTCGGGGACCATCTGTACTCCCCTTTTATTATCATAGCCTTTGCTCCAAGGAAGATTTTAAGAAATACTGAGGCACCAGTGACTCAATTTCTGGGGGTGAAGCAGCCATTACCATATTTTTAAGGTTCCAAATGGGATTTTACTGTGCATCCAGAGTTGAGAACCACTTTGTGATCTGGATTATTGCTCCTTCTCTGACTCCTCTCCTCACACCCTGCCCCCAACTCACTCCACTCTTGCTGCACAGCCTCATTGCTGTGTCTCCAACACCAGTATCCTCCTACCCCTGGCCCTTTGCACTGCCTGCTCCTTTTGCTGGGAGGCTTCTCCTCTCAGAGGTCCAGTTGGCTTGCTCCCTCCTTCGAGGATCCGACTCCCCCATCCCAACATAATATAGCACTTCTCCTTAACCACCTCCAGTGTCAGAAAGGGTTCTTGCTTTTATCTCTCTCTCTGCCACCAGAATGTTAACACAAAAGCAGAGAATTTGCTTACACTGTTCACCTTGCAGCTCTAGCCCCTAGAATAGAAGGCACTCAGTATCTACTGAATGAATGGTTTTGAATGAAAAAGTCAGAACTTGGAGTAGCCATAAATCACGACTAAATATATTCTCTAAAAGTTGAAAACAATATATAAATTGTGTATCAATCAGAGCAGCAAACATGCCCTCCATACACTGCAGGCCCCCAGGAAAACTGACACTGAAGATGGCAGGCAGATTTCTACTAAAGCCAGGAATTTTCCTTTGTATTCTCTTAGGAAATTCTCCAGACCATTTACTCCTCTAGGTAAACACTCACTACGGGGCAGAAACAGGGCAGATGGCAAAAGCTGGACAATTATATTCTACAGATCAGAGCCGTCTGGAATGGTGATGAGAGATTCTGAGCCTTCATTACTGCCATCCCTGCTTTTCCCCAATCTTACAACTTGTTTCACTCCAGTGGTTTGGCTCATGAAATCCAGTTCTCCAATTCCTCTCTTCTCATCACTTCACTTATTTCACTGCCACATGACTCTTCTCATAGCAAAGAGAAATGTATATTCCAGTAGCTCTACCACTTTGGGCTGTCCTGGCCAACGCATTGCACAGGGAGCCAGGCTGCTGGGGACCCAGACTCAGCTCTGCCATCTGCAAGCTCTGAGACCTTGAACATATTACTGTGCCTCTGTGAGCCCTGGTTACTAAGTCTGTGAGAGGAGGAGGCTGGAGCAGAGGTCTCAAAAATTCCTCTTTCAAAATATGACTTGGAAGATAAACACAATAAAGTGACCACATATTTTGGTAATCTAGAGTTTTTTAAGGTGAAGGGCTATTTGGTTTTCAAATTTTGTTCATTACCAAGAGACTCTGAAGATTTAACTCTATATAATTCTATTTGTTTCAAATAGCTTTCACTTACCAACACAACCCACGCCGGTGGGGTTCAGCTGGAAATCAGGTGGGCAGTTACACTCATAGCGACCAGGAGTGTTAACACACAGGCCATTTACACAGTTTATGGGATCTGCACATTCATCAATATCTAGGAAAAACATTTAAAATGCCCACGTTAAAATCTTTACTTTCTCCATGCATATGGCTCTTCCAAAGAATTTGGTGGAACTTTTGAAAGTTAGTAGACTAAAGATCTTTAGGAAGGATTCAGCACCATGAAGTAAAGATTAAATCCTGTATATACCTAAAACAGGCTCCATGGATCAATCACATGGTATTCATGATAATATCATTTACTATCCTTAATAGATAAATAATAATTAAATGTTGGAATTCTAAAGAAGAAGAAATTATGGCACTGTTTGCTTAACTAAAATTATGTATATGTTATATGTACATATGCATGAACATACACAAATATATACAAAGAACTACTTTCCTAGTCTCATGGTAGGTATTTAATATTGTTGTTTATATAAAGATGGATCAATTCCATAGTTAAAAGTAAATGTATCAGAACGTTTTTGTTTTTTCTTCAAAAAAATGCACAACTCAAGGCATAAGCAGGCCAAGCAGAAATTTGAGAGATTGTTATACTTAGCACAAAATATTCATTTCAATTAATAAGAACACAACTGAGCCGTTAACTGGCCATACCTGTACAGTTCCCTCCTGTTCTGTCCAATTCATAACCATCATCGCAGATACAGTGAAACATTCCAGGCAAATTATTACATGTTCCAAAGACACAAATATTTTGAAAGGAGCATTCATCAATATCTGAAGATTAAAAGAAACGGTAATCTCTTGTTTAGACATTTTGATTTAATGTACTGCATTAATGAATTTTTCTACCTCCCAGACATTTTAATGCAGTAAAAAATTTTCTTTTTCTTTAACTAGGTAGGTCACATAAATAGCAAGCAACTAATGCTCATCTATGGAACAAAGATATAAAAGAAATATTATTTTATTTTATTGACAATATTTCAACTGTCTTGGGTTATAACATAAAAAAAATTGGCCTAAGGCATAAAAAATATAAAAATTAAATATGAACATGTCAAAGGAAGAAGATTGTAAAGAATGAAAGATAAAAACAAATTCAAAGATTATAATAATTTAGTGCAAACAGCAGATGTCTTATAAACATCTAGAACATATAAAATATACAATATAATATTTTAAATATTAAAGATATGCTTAAAATAATTTAACTTTTTCTAAACTTCTTTATTTTGTAATTTTATCTGTTATCATAAAGTCAGTCATAAACAGGGAAAGAGTTTTTTTTCCAATAGCACATAATAAGACCATCCATTACCCAACATTCTTACAAATTTCATTCAACTATCTCTATTGAATTGAAGTCATAAAATCAGTTTATGAAACTCTTCCATGAAGCTTTAACTCAAAGTCAATAAACGAGAAGTTACTACTCCTCATTTATATGGAAATGAAGGCATATATGTGTGTGTACAGCTGTAGAAATCATCTGTATTTCTACTCACAGGAAGAGGATGGACATTTTTGTACACAAATTACCTCATATTCTGAGAATGCAGACCAGGCATGTCATTTTAGGCTAGACTAGACAAGTCATCCTACAGTGCTATCTTGAGATAGTTATATCTTGTAATTTAAATTTCTTCTACTCTGGGTTGGTTCTTTATCAGCTTTTTGTATGTTGTTTTTTTGTTGTTTCCATAGGATGCCTGCATAGTTGCCACGGTTTATTTTCAGTTTGTGTACACATTACTTGGTCAGCTCTTTCAAGAGTTTTTCTATACTCTGATATAATTTAGATAGAGTTTCCTGACAACCTCCCTTCTTTATCCAGGCTTTATTTGGAAGACAGCTTGGGGTATGGGTTTCATTTAAAATTGCTGTTCTGTAGCCCAATCTTTCACAAGGTGGGGGCAGGGGGAGACATGGACGGGAAGAGCTCCAGGCAGCTGTGTGCGCTCTTTGTGGATGAACCTGGCCTCTGCTCTCTCTTCAGATATTATACCAAATGGTCTGTTATCTAAGTTCACTCCATCTGATGGAGCCCTAACTTGTCTCTGAGGAGCTTCCTCCAGGTTTTGCACTCTCCTATTTTGGTGGAGAACACTGCGAAAAGGCCAACTCCAGCAATTTTTTGGATTCTATAGAAAGTTCTGAGAATTTGCGATGAGAAGTAGATGCTGAGTGGAAAATGTTGAATCAGAGAGTTAACTCAGAGGAGCATATATTTATAATAAGATGGGAAGACATCAAGAAATTAAATTAGCAAATTCAGGAGAAACTGCCCAGATGAGCCAGATCGTGTAGGAAGAGAGAAAACAAAAACAAGGAGAAAAAGGCAGAACCATGGAATTATATTTTTGGGATCTCAAAAGTTGGCATTTAGCTAAATGGAGCACAGGGTCTAACTGAAGGTAAACTGCATGTTTGTCACTCTCAGTTTCCCTGGCAACTGGGATTTCTCTCTGTGGTAATAACATACTATGAGAAACCAACATGTGACACAAGTAGAAACTTTTTAGCATCACCTTGGGGGAGGTCTGGAGAGAAGTTTTGGAAGGGCCTAGGCTACAGATACAGGAATAGAATTATGAAGGGGAAATTCTGTCTTATGTATAAAGAATTCATTTTGAGTTTTTATGTTGGTGAAAGTATCTGGCTACTGCTGACTTGCTCCTTTTCCCACTAACTCTTGTCAAGTTGACATGAGTAATAAATCATGTAGTTCCATGACCACACTGACTCACATTTTCTACTAATTGGCTTCAGTGCTTAGAAGAAACCAGGGCTGGGGAAAAAAAATGAAGCTCACTCTACAGCTGCCTTGTATAAAATGAAGTAGAATCCAAAAAATTGCTGGAGTTGGCCTTTTTGCAGTGTTCTCCACCAAAATAGGAGAGTGCAAAACCTGGAGGAAGCTCCTCAGAGACAAGTTAGGGCTCCATCAGATGGAGTGAACTTAGATAACAGACCATTTGGTATAATATCTGAAGAGAGAGCAGAGGCCAGGTTCATCCACAAAGAGCGCACACAGCTGCCTGGAGCTCTTCCCGTCTATGTTTCCCCCTGCCCCCACCTTGTGAAGTAGATCTAGCAGGTCAATGTAAAAGCATGAATGCTTTCAGTTTCTAAGATCATCTTCCCCAGAGCCTGCTATTCATTCTCGTGTTTTGATTCTTTCAAAATTGGTGGAAATTTATGGAAAATTCCATGATCTTTTAGGCACACTTTCTTTCTTCAGTGCAACTCCTGGTAGTGGGGCAGAGAGAGGCTCTAGTCTGAACCAGCCCAGATTGTATCATTTGTTTTTGTTTGGTTGATGCTGGTGAATTGTGTGTGTGTGTATGTGTGTGTGTGTGTATGCGTATGCTGGTGTTGACTATTTCTGTTCATTTGATTAGACACTAGTGTAAGGAGAGCCTGTAACCTGGTTTCCTTTTATAAGCTTCACCCAGCAGTGTGCCTGAGCTGTTTTTTTAAAGATTTTCTATGAATCCCTAATTTTGTTAAGGCCTTATGGTTTATGAACTGTTTTCAATTTTTTTCCTTTCTTCGTTTGTATTTTCATGTCCTCCCTATGAAGACAATGATGGCCCAAACTATATGTAAAGTGAACTTAGTCTCTAATTTAAAAGAAATACAAATTCTTTTTCTTGGAAAGATACCATACTAGTTACAAAGTCCGATTTCTAGGAAAAGGGGATGATGTCATAACTTAGAAGAAGGAGACATTCCTATTAGGCAAGAGATGCAGTCCTTGATGAGTCCCTAACGAGAACCTCCAGTCCCTGACATACAGACAGCAGACTAAAACATGAGGGAAAATGCCAAAAAATGACCTACTTAGATTTTAATAAACACAGTAAACAGCAGTGATTGGGGTAGGTAATATATCATATTTTAAAAGCTGAATAGTTTTTCCACATGTCATTCATTTAGTGATAAAAAAAGAAAAAGAAGAAAAAAGAATGAGCTGAACTTCCAACTATTGGCTCTTGGCCAGGAAAACTTCATAAGAGATGAAAGCCGCCTTCATCATTATTCATTCGGCAAAATAATCCATGCTTAAACGAATGACTTTTATATGTGCAGCATGTGCTGTGTATTCTGCTTCCAGGTGGAGCCCGTTCCAGCCCTTTTTGTGGTTTCATTTGCTGTGGTTGATCCAACTTGGAAAAGAGTTGGAATCCTGGTGACCCACCTTGGCAGGACCTGCTGTCTGAGGCTGGAGTGAAGCCCATCTCACACTCGCAGCGATATGCACCCGGGACGTTGAGGCACTGTCCGTTCTCACAGAGATTTATGTTTTCTGCACACTCATCAACATCTGTGGGCAAAGCAAATTACACCTCTATTAAGTTCCAAATTGCATGATACATTTTTTCCTTGATCTATAACTAATCAATTTCACTTGCTTGAGTGAGTGCTCATTAACATGAAATGACAATTAATCATATTCATCTAAATAAGGGTATACAACTTGATAGTAGAGCTCTTTAACCTACACCCTAACATTCCATTATCATATGATTAACAGGAGGCATGCAGGTGTCTCTCACATTTGTCTTAGTTCTCTTCAAGGTCCCTTTGATGCATCAGTATTATCCCAACATCATTTAGATATGACCAATAACATTGGAATTAATCTTAAAATGGTGCTAAGTCATTTGAAAATATTATAGTATTCAAACAACTCATTCTTTCACTAATTCAAGTATTTTTAAGCAAATTAGGGACACTATGGGAATGAGCAGTTTCTTTCATGTCATTACACTCATTAAAGTGTAATTAATGCAAATAGACAATATAATTAATGCAAATGGCTTAATTATGCAAATGGGCATTATTCATAGACTGTAAAGACAATTTATTTAACTCTATCAAATGGAAAAAGGGGGGAGGACAGAAATCACTGTTTATGGAGCACCTGATATTTGCCAGAGAGTGTGCTAGTTGCCTGACAGGCGTGTTTTCATTTAGTTCACCGATCCTGTGAGGTTTAGAAGAGGAAGGACTCGAGGCTAAGAGCAGCCAGCTGAGCCAGAGGAGTCACTGTGAGCTAATCGTGGCTGAGCCAAGATCTAAGTACAGCTGTGTCTGACACCAAAGCCGTGCCCTTTCCTTCCCACCGCAGTGCAGAGAAATGCTAAGAAAGAGGAATATCCAATGTTTAAAAGTAATAAAGCCTTAAAATTGAATAAACATGTTTTCTTAAAGAGAGATTTGCAAATGAGACTGTGTTTTTTATGTCAATAATTAGAAAAAATTAGTCTATCTTTTAATTATGGGTTTAAAGTACGTAGTGAAATTCAACTGAGAAACACCTATCTTACAATCTTGAAAGTATTATACTTTGTGTCCAGCAAGATGATCTCGTCTTATCTATAATGAGTGGATGTTTTATCCTCAAAGAATGTGGAATGAGTAGCAGCTAAGTAGCAGCTAACATTTATTGAGCTCTTATGATGTGGTTTTCTAAGCCCTTCACTTGTCTTATTCCATTTAATACTTTCAATAGCATGTGATAAGCTGAGATTTTGATAAACACATTAAATAGCAGTGATTGGGTAGGTCACATAGTGTATCATAAGAAGCTGAATAGTTTTCCCACATGTCATTCATTTAGTGATAAAAAAGAAAAAACAAATAAATGATATTATTATTACTATGCCCATTTTAAAATGGGGAAACTAAGGTCGCATGGGTTAAGTAATTTACTTAAGGCTACACAACCTGTAAGCAGCACAGGCACGATCTGAATCCAGGTGGTATGATTCAGACAGAGCTGATATTTTTGACAACTGTGCTATAAATGAATACAAGAAAATGATAACTATTAACAGTAAATGATTGTAATAAATGTCAATATTTTAAAACTTTCACCAATATTTTGGATAATTTTCCAAGTTTTGTGTTTAATGTAAGAGAAAGATACATATTCACCTGTAAGTCAAGTGTAAAAACAGAGATAGTGATTTCAGCCTCCTTTAACCACAGTTTTCTTCAGATCAGGAAAACACAGAGTGTCCCATGAAAATCATGCCAGAACACACGTCAGGACTCTCACCCACCTGAGCAGGTAAAGCCATCTCCAGTGAACCCTTCGGAGCAGGCACATCGGTAGGAGCCTGGGGTATTTACACACTGAGCATTTATGCTACACTGGTGGGTTCCATTAGAACATTCGTCCAGATCTGCATGCCAAAAGAACATAGCAATAAAGTTCAGAAATGAAAATGCAACATTTAAACAGTCAGAGAGATTTTCATTTGTCTTAATTTAAATGTAAACTGGCCAAATGGAATGTGTTTCAGTTTATCTGTACAGTCACAGTTCTAATTCTCTAGGATCGCAGACCCACACTCCAAAATGTTCACGCCACAAACATGGGCCAAAATGATGAATTCAAGCATTTTGTGAGATATCTAATCAACTAGAATTTTAATGGTTGAAAGAAAACCAGTGCTGGATTTCCTTCTTACTTTTACTCAGGGTAAATTTTATCATCAGTCCCCTTATCACTAAAAGAGGATCAATTTCTAAGATATTACTGAATTTCAGAGCAGGAAAATTAGCATAGAATTTTCAAGTACATTTTACAGATGAGAAAACCAATATATGATTCTTGACCTCATAGAGCCCATAGTCTAATGGAAAAGACAGATGTTAAACACAGAAAATAAAATAAAATAAAGTTAAATTAGATTAAATATTATTATGTGTATCATGAAGAAAAATTACAAGGTACAGTGAAAGAATAAAAAGGGCATGTAATTTGGACTGTAGGAACAAGGGTGGCCCCACTGAAGAAGTAATTTTTAGTTAACTTCACACTGGAGGATGGGTAAGAGTTGGCCTGCTGAATAGAAGTAGGGAAGGGTATTCCTTGCAGAGGAAACAGCAAATATAAAGGCAATGAGGAGGAAAAGAGCTTGGTGTGACAAAGAAATTAAAGAAGGTCAAAGTGACAAAGCACAATGCAGGAGACAGAGAGTGATGGATGATGAAGCTGGAGAGATAATGGGAAGATGCTGTAGGGTCTTGTAACCCATGCAAAGGAAGCTAGATTTTATCCTAAATTCAATGGATTAAAATAACAATTGTAAAGAGATCTGACCCATGGTTTAAAAGATTCATCTGGCTGCTATGTGGAGAATGGATTGTAGGAGGACCAGAGAGGGAATGAACAAACTTATAAAGAGGTTCTTTTAGCATCCAGCAGAGAGAGAAAGAGAGACAGAGACAGAGAGAGAGAGAATGGTTGTGACTAGGGCAGGGGAATGGAGATGGAAAACAGTGGATGGAATTGGATGATGACATTTTGGAGTAGAGAAGCCTGGATATGGTTAAATCTTTTGTACTGGAGTCAGGCTATTTTGCACTGGTTGGCCAGAGTGATAGATGGACAAGAAGCACAAAAAAGGGAAGCTAGAAGACAGAACAATGGTAGACAAATGGGACTAGAAAAATGGGAATGGGGATATGGCTGAAAAGTTGTGAGATTAATGATGTGAGATGGCTGGGCTAGAGTGGGTAGCTAGTGGACTTAATGATGTCATCAAAGAAGATTACTCAATAAAGTCATTTGGAAACTATGATAATTCAAATCTGTAGTCAGCTCATAAACATTTGACAAGTATAAAACAATTGAATGGATGAGAAATTATGTTCAAATTAACTGATATTCTTGTAAGAGGTCTTAAGGCTATCCTTTAATACTTTCTGCTGGCTTGTAACATTTTAATGAGTAATCATAGGGAAGTCAGTTTAGCTTGCTTTAGTTCTATTTTAAATCGACCAGATAATTCTTACCAGTTGGAAAAATGCTTTATCATTGAGGCATGTGAAACACTGAGCATATTAAGCAGCACCATGAATGATACCAAGGGTGAAATCCAGTGCTCTGCCTCACAGCTATAAAAGACTTAGTAGACTGGCTCAAGAACTACAAAGCTGGGAGAATGGCAACCACCTTCCCTTTCTTTTCTTCAAACCAGACCTCTTGGAATCCAACAAATGATGTAGATTTCTCTGGAAGAAGAACTCTATTAAGAAGCAGGTATTGACCACTTACTATAGACAGGTTATGTGAAAAAATCTTTTCATTCCCTTCATTTATTTCACTGAGTTTTAAATCTCACTGATTACTCTATGAAAAGATTGGAAAAATGTATTAGTCATTTTTCATCATACAGCTGTTCGGATTTCTGGCTGCACATCAAATAATTTTTACTGAAGAACAACACATTAAAAAGCAGATGCCAAGGCATACTGTTGTACTTTGATCGTTTATACCAAGGTTAAAGGAAACCCGGCAGGAATTACCTTGTAACTAAAGATAGCCTTTGATTTTCAAGAGAATAAATGAAAGTGAAGAGCATGTTCCTATTCATGCACGTGCATTAATAACTGTGCAAAGAAGAGCCTCTAAGAATTTTGTGTCTCAGCAAAGAATATTTGCATTTGCAAACTCACCAATACATTTGATGCCATTGCCAACCCAGCCTTCTCTGCAGCTACATTTAAAGCTTCCTGGGACGTTCAGGCATGAGGCGTGCATGTCGCAGTTGTGGGCACCAATTTCACACTCATCCACGTCTGAGAAACCACAGTTAATATGAAGAAGATAAAATACAAGCTAGTTAATTCTACCCCCAAATATATTTCTGTATAGTTAAAATTTTAAAGCAAATATGAAGATATCTAAAACTGTACAGAGAAAACATTAACATCACTTTTATCTTTAATTTCCGTAGACTCCAGCAAGATTTACAAGTTCATGATCCAAATCAAACAAGCCCTTTCCTAGAAGAAATTGCCATTTTCCAGTTGAAGGGAGATGCAACAGCGTCTGCCCCCTGGTAGATATGCGTGTCAGCCCCTACCCAGCCCACAGGCCTTCCCCCTGTCTGGGCCCAGACAAAGCTCCACGTAGACGCATCAGATTATAGATGTCAAGAGAAATCTTAGTCCCAAAAAGAGACTCTGCTATTCTTTGCTATTAATATTGGTTACATATTTTTTATGAAGAATGAGCCTGACTTTTTACAATAATACTGTATTCTCTTTTTAAAATTTCTATCATTTGTCATTTTCAGAATTAGTACAATATTTTCTAGAGTCTCTGAAAACTATTGTTTTAGTATGTATTTTTCTATTTCTTTGAGGATATATAAAAATATTCACTGGAAATGTTATCTGAAAGTGAATAGATGCTTTTACCTATCTATATCTATATCTATATAATCTCATGTATATATACACATAGATATATGCACATACACAAATACATACATACATTCATATATTTGTGTATATAAACCAAGTAGCTTTGGTTCCCCAAAGCTTTCTACAATAGAAAGAACAGTCTGTTCTACCTAGCTCAACGATTACATATTATAGATGCTGAAATCACACACAACTTCTGGCTTGGCATCAACCTCATTAGCGAGGAACAAGCAGAATACCCCTTCTTTCACTATTTCATTACTTTGCAGCTTAAGGGCTAGGCTGCAGCTTAAGCCACCCAAGACCTGCCTTGAACAAAATAGCATACAAGGGCCTTACATTGAGCAATGAGAAACACCCGGTCCAAAGCACTGACCTTGGGATTTCCTAGGCCCCCACCTTTATGCAAGAGGCTAAAACCATTTACTAAAGAAAGGATAAAGTGGACAGGGTGAGCAAAGAAAGAAAGTGAAGATAGAAAAAAAGAGAGGAAATGTTGGCAAGGGGAAGAGAGGGCAAAAGCAAATGGAAAGGGAAGAGAGAAGGAGAGAGGAAAAGATGGGGAAAGGAAGGGAGGAAAAGGGTCTCACTAGAAATCTAGATTAAGTCTTGTTAGTTTAGAAGAACTGCAAAACCCAGCAACAAGTGGGATCCCTCCAGGTCTTCTGGTGTTCCTTTCTTAAGGATTCTCCTGTTTGAGCAACAGTTCTACTAAGAAAATGCACGCTGCTGCCAGAGCCGCCAGAAGCACATCAGAACCGTGGAGACCAGACTCCTCAGCTACTCTCTCACTCCGCATCCAGACCCACAGCCAACTCCACGGCAGGGCGGCTGACATGGTGTGCTAGCACAGATACCAGCCAAATGCATGACACATGCTCTGGGTCAGTTACTCATTATGTACAGTCACAGCCTGGTGTGGGGAACAGTCTAAGAGGTGCCAGGGAACAAAGGATGTTGAAGGTTGGCCTCTGAAATATGAGAAGCTGAAACACAGAGGATACAAGCTTACGACCTACCTGTGCACCCTGTGGTCCCCTTCTTCACTGAATAACCCAGCTGACAGTGGCAAATGAAGGATCCCTTGGTGTTCTCACATTCCCCAAACATGCAGATGTTTGAATTTAAGTCACACTCATTCACATCTAGAAAATTCATTTTCAATAACTTGGTTAATACTTGTTCATCCTAGGAATTCAAAAGTTATCTTTTAAACTTAGCATCATATTGCAGGACACAGATAAAATTCAAAATATAATCTATTTGCAAGACATAGTACTACAGATACATAGACTGTCTTTAAGGATTTTTTCAAATAATTCTGCCTTTTCAGCTTTCACATCTCCTGATACATGGTTTGAATTTTTAAAATAACTAAAAAGTCTCTTCTTCTCATGTTTATATATATGTGCATAAATGTACATGTGGATGTGCATGCATACGTGTGTGTAAATATTTATCCTGTTCTTATGGTACCCACCAATGCATGTTTTCATGTCCATTGAAGCCATGAAGCCATCATAACACAGACACCGATACTCTCCAGGAATGTTGGTACACTGGCCACCATCACAGATATCAGGATTATTTTCACATTCATCAATATCTGATGATACAAAATTAACATCAAATGAAAACAAGGGTGGTTTTTATTAAGCTAAAATATTTCTTCCATCCAGTTCCACTCAAAATATCTGGAGTGAGATTTGTAAGACAAAATTAATTAGGTGTACAAAATCTGCGTATTTTCCTTTCTGTACCTGCGCAAGATCTCCCATCAGGCATCAGGGCATAACCTTCGCTGCAGCTGCATTCGTAGCTTCCTTCTGAGTTAGTGCACTGGGTGTCACAGCCTCCATTCATTATCATACATTCATCAATGTCTGTGAAAACAACATTGCCACCACATTACCTGTCAGGGCTACTTTCTACTTCCTTAACAAAAGAAAAGATAAAGAGTTTTTCTTTTTTTCAAACTGATAATGCTTAAATGGCTTTGGATTTTTCTCCCCACTATTCATGCTGATTTATCATTATACCATTAGTCTTAGTTCTTTTTACTTCCTTTTAGACAGCATTCCACGTGACATTTAGCTCCAGTCACCTAATATTAAAGGACTCAGAAATACAATAACTATGGGGTTTAGGATGTTTTCTATAACAAAAACAGAGATGCCTCTGCAAAACCACCAAACCATGGCATCTTAGAGATCTGCCTCCATTCTTAGATTCATTTTCAGGACAATGGAAGCCCGTCAACTTCATTGTCTATTCACTACCAGAAATTTCCTAGGCTGACTGGACGAATACAAGTTCCAGCCCCGCCTGGCCTCCCCTTACCTGTACAGCCCTGCCGGTCCGGCGTGGCCTGGTATCCGGGATTGCAGGAGCACTGATAAGTTCCTATCATGTTCACACATTTTCCATTTCTACAGAGATTGTCACTCAGGGAGCACTCATTAACATCTAGAAAAAGACACGCAGAATTAATGTTTTATGCAATAAACATATCACTTAAACGATCAAGAACGTGCTGCACTGGAGCTGTGGTCTCCGAAGGACTTTGTGTACTTCAGGGGGAAGTAAGATGCTCTCCTGGGGCCTTCAAAGAAACAGCTGGAATCTCTATTTCTGATGTTTCCATCTACGACAGTGCTGTCCAGTAGAACCTTCTACACTGATGAAATTGTTCCCTATCTGTGCTCTCCAATACGTAGCTGCTACAGAGCACTTGAAACGTGGATAGTATGATTAAGAAATTGAATTTTGAATGTTATGTAATTTTAATTGAATCTAAATAGCCATATGTGGCTAGTGACTACCACATTAGATCACACACATCCAGTGCATCCTGGAAATGAAGCTCGCTAATATTTAATACATAAATTTACACTGACATGCTTGCCCAGCCTAAATAACTTAGGTATCCTGAATAAAGATGGTTAGTTCCACAAAACAGAGGGGCTGGTAACAGGGCCCTCATTTGTTTATCTGTTTTCATGATCTTAGGTGGATCTACAGATTATGTTGCCTATTTTAAAATAAACTAACCCTTATAAGATGGGCCAGAGTCATAAATAAACTGCAAAGATCCATGATATAAACCAATACTAATAATGCAAAAAAAGAGAACAGCAAGAAAATAGTAGAGTGACATTTTTCCTGATCAAGTTACTTGTCAGACACAATATAAGGTAAAAACAATGACAAAATAATCAGACATAATGAGAACTTCATCCCAAATTCTCAAAATTACTAAGAAGACTATGCGACATGTGGATTTATGTCTATGATCATTAAATGTATATTTTACTAAATGTGCAAAAATATATATCTTCTATTGTACATTGTATCTTTGAGGGGTACTTTTTTCAGCTAGAAGATCCATCAAAACTAATTAACAAAATAAACTGACCTTAGAAAAAGATCTCTGAATCACTGCATCACAACCAGGAATAAATGTTCTTAATTATCTGTGTGAAAAAGCTTTCTGTATCACTATTAAAATGAAATAAAAATATTTAAAACTTTTAAATTCATCTTTTAAAAAAATCTGTTTAGTCTATGATTTAAGATTCACCTAATACATTAGCACAGTGATATAAATAGGGCTTATAAATAAATATAGGTATAGTGGGGAGGTGTGCTTAAATTACGTTTTTAAATGGGGGTGTGCGATCTGCTCTATTTTAAACTGTTGTATTTGCTTACGCTTTCAAGAAAGATTTTCTGTGAAGAAAATGTTTACAGGCTAAATCAAAGTTTGAAAGCCAGTTAGAACACAATAAGCCCAGAGGCCTTTGTATATTTATGAAAAATGGTAGGTTGAAATGTTCCAAGACCATTAGTCTTTCCTGCCACCTCTGCCATCCTGCTGAGCTCAGGGCCAGTCAAGAGACCTCAGTGTTTCTGTGAGAAGAGTGAGTGGGAGGAACTCACATGTTCTCACACACGTGAGAAGGTCCCGTGATGACAGACACGGGGATGCAGAGAGGACTGTGTGGAGTGGAAGCACAGGTGTTTGCAGAGCTGAACTATCAGGGAGCAGCCTTCCAAAAGGAGTAGCTTTGCCATAACGTTCTACCTGGGAGAGGGAACTATGTGGCCTTCCACAGGCTCCCTCACTCAGGGTCCCTTCAAGTGTGCTTGTCATGAAAAAGAGGGTAACCAGGAGAATGCCAGCTCATCAGAGTGTGTCACCGAAGCATTCTCTAAACACACAGCCTGAATCCCAATGCAGGGACTCTGAATTTCTAACTTTTAATCAGCTAGATTGCACGTGCCAAAAACAAGTTTATTAGAATTGACCTGTGATCTTTATGATCTTTACCATGAGCTGGGTGGGTTTATACGCTGAGGAGACAAACTCACCCACACAGTCCTCACGTGACGGTGACAGCTCATGTCCCAGTGGGCAGTCACACTGAAAGCTGCCCTCAGTGTTCACACAGGTGCCACCCCTACAAAGGAGAGGGTTACGTTCACATTCGTCAACGTCTGCAAGGTAAAAACGTGAGACCCATTAAAGAACTCTGAGGAAAAAATATTCACGCATACGGCATGGGAGACAGGATCATTATCTGAGCTAAGCGTGACTCAAATGTAAGAGACAGGCTTCATAGCACATGGGACAATGCTCCCCTCATTTTTTCTACTATCAGTGAATAAATGGTAAAAGTTCTACTCTTAAAGATAGTGAGCTATCAAGGAATTTACTTTTATGAAATGAGCAAAATCACAAGAGGTAAAAATAAGCAATATTAGCTTTATATAATCCTAAACTCCAAGATATCGTACATTGCTGTCTACATCTAATTAAAGAGAAAGAAAAATCTTAGCCTGATCACCTACTCTGTCCTATGAAGTAAGTCCTATAAGCCACCGAAAATGAAATAGTGGGCTAAAAGGTGAGCAATACCAAAAGAGTTCATAATAACACACAAATAAGGGAAATCACACGGGATTAGCATTACTGAATATAAATTTTGGGGTCACCTGACAATGCCATACACTTTACATGAATTCCTCCTGAGTAGTTAGTCTGTGTTGATTTTAGATTTTATGAATAAACAGAACCCAGTCTCAATATCTCACCGCGACTAAGGCGCCAAGAGGTTGAGGCTCCCCAAGAGCTATCTAGGAGCAGATTTCCTGTCTGACATTTAAATCTGTTCTCCCTCTCACCACAGCTCCTTGCCAAGCGTGCTGTTAACAGCTCTGAGACAAGCCAAGGTCGAGCTGACGCGTCTGTGCTAGACTTGTTTCAAGACTGGAGGGGAGGAGCTTACCCATGCAGTTCTTCATCATCATGAACCCGCTTTCGTAGCCTTCGAAGCACTCACACTCAAAGCTGCCCGGCGTGTTGACACAGATTCCACTTCCACAGAGGTCTGGTGAAATCCTGCACTCATCGATGTCTAATTCACAGGGTTTCAAAGAAATAAAAAAAGACACCGAGATGAGAAAGTGTTCAAGAACAGAGAGAGAGATTTGGCCTTCTGTGTGAAGGTGCAGCACACTTGAAATATTGGAGAAGTCAGTAGGTAGCAGGAGGAGGGGATGTCTGCAGATCAGCTAGATGGGGACAGGGCCTTAGACACATTCCTTTCCCAACTGCCAAAACTGTCGTGGCCAACGGGCAGGTGGTGCCTTTTTGCCTTTAAGAACTCTGGAATTGCGGATTTCTCTTTGTGGCTTAGAAATGGTAACAGCAGGATGAACCGAGCAACTGCAGTATGAGCCGAACAAGGCAGGTGGCAAACACGGAAGCAGTAGATGCATGGATGAAGTCCCGCGCACGACACAAAGGTCATGCTGGTTCTGCGATACTAGCCCGGGTCCAACCCTGGGGGAAGCACGCGGGGGACGCTGCCTCTGAGTAGGGGTGGCTGGCTGACCACAGAGAGACAAGCCTCAGAAGCGGATGTGGCCACCTAATCTTGAGCCAGAGAACACACATATACGGCAGGGCCACGGAAAATGCTCCAATTGGTGTTTTTGTGTCACATTCAGATGTGAAAAGCCTACTGATCTAATTTTAAAAATAAAAATAACGAAAAACGATGTATTTGTTTGTCACTTTTTATAAACTACAGTAAATAAGAATCTTCAATAGCAGCATTTATATTCTCAAAAACAGGATTCTCTGAGAGATCTCTCATGCCTATAACTAAGATTTTTAAATAGAGAAGTCATGTCTATAAAATATGATTAAGAAAACATGACCTATTTAAAATTTTTTTCTCACAGTGGGAAAAAACGCTTTTGCCAGCATCTCTTTAATTTGATGAATTCAGTTTTGAAGTTTTTCTATCACAGGATTTGTCAGTGGATGACTTACGCAAGCTCTCTTGAGGAGTCTCAGTCTCTGTTTTCTTCCAGCTTTTGGTTTTTCTCTATTTCCTCAAGTATACCCCGTAGTGAAAAAATGTAAGTACTTTCTTTTAAACAAAAACAACTGATTCAATTAAGCTGCTAAGAACATGCATATTAATTTTTACTTTTAATTTTTTAAATACTATCTAGGAAGTGGTGGTAAGAGCCCTATGAAGAACACAGAATAAGTTCTGTGACAGAACAGGGACAAATTTTGGCTGATGTGATGTGGTAGGAGTCGCAGTGTAAAGAATATGGACTTTGGAACCAGACACCCGGGTACAAATCCCACTTCTGTCACCTACCAGGTACAGGGCCTTGGGAAAATCATCCACTTCCCTGTGCCTCAATTTCCTTATGTGTAAAATGGGGAGTACAGTAGGACCCACCTCATAGGATTAAGTGAGTCAAGATTTGTTAAGTGCTGAGCACAGTGCTTGTCTCATGGATTCAAGCACTGCTTTTTGCTTTTTTGGCTGAAGTCGTGTTTACTGGGAGACAAGGGCAAGACATGATCACTAGTGTGTGTCTGTTGGGGAGGGGGGCTCAGAGACTGGTTTCTAACACCCCCTAGGGACTCACTCCTGGATGCAGAGGCTGCTGGAAGCAGTAGGATCATCTCCTGTGCATGTCTCCACCACTACAGGCCTGGGGGAGCCAAGCAGACGGAAGGTGAGGGTGGGGTCTCTCAGCTCCTGCAAGCAGCTGGTCCAAGCCTAGAGCCCACACCTGCACTCCAGGCTTTCAGAAGCCTGTATGTGTGTAAGCTATTCTCTACCAAGAATTTGTATTTTGAAGGAGGTGGCCTTTGAACTGGTCCTTGAAGGCTGTATAGAAATTCTAACTTTAAAGATGTGGAATAAATAGAAAGGCAAGAGATAAAGTGCATAGGTGAAGAAAAACAATGCATTTCAGAGAACGGTAAGTTGCAGAGTGGCTGGACTGTGGAGGTTGATAATTAATGCAAGTACAGGTAGGATGGGTATGATTACTGAGCATCAAACACAGGCAGAAGATTGGCCTTAAATGCTGCGGAGAACGGCAGCTACCATTGTCCCACTGTCCTTTCACATTATATCCCACAACACTGCAGTGTTGTCAACAAAAATCTCTCATATACAGTTAAAGAAGGTGAGTGTCAGAGACAGTAAGTGACTTGGTTAATTTCATACCAAAAATAAGTGGAATCACAATTGGAAGTACTCAGAGCTTCATTATCTGGGTCTAAGATTGTCCGAGTCAACAGAAGTTGTTTTGTGGGAAGTTATACAATCTAAGCCCTGCTTTAGGATGATCAGCCTTGTAGATATGAAAATGAAGGATCTGATTGTGGAAAATTAATGGGTGAGAAGACCTTGGAGGAATCTGTAATGTAGTAGATACTGCGACATGTTGCCCAGTTCCATCTTCAGGAAGGAAGGACTTACTTGCCATTTCCCCTCAGCTGTTGGGACTGTTGCTGGCAGAAAGCCCCAAGATGTAAACTGCCTTCAGGAAATGCCTCAGCTAAGAAGACCAGTTCTCCACAGATATCCCTTCTCTGGGCAGATGTATCCAAAGGTTGATCATGCAGGTATGTAAATGCCTGGCCCCTCTGTCCTAACTCAAGACAATTCCGACAGGCCATTCCAGTTCCAGAGCTCCCAGTGGGAGGGGCTAAGGACTGCATTGGGACTGCACCACAGCCCAACTTCTCCCTCTGCCCAGTTCTGCTTCCTTCTCCTCCCTCTCCTACTTGTTGATCCCAAGAGCAATCCCTAATAAACTTCCTGCATGCTAATCTCTGCTCAGAATCTGTTTCCTGAGGAGCTGAACCTGCATCTGCAATAGTCTAGAAGAAATACTGTAATTACTTGCAATGGCTATTTCGATGGAAGAATATGCATAACTTTTCACTTGTCCATTGGGAGGGGAAGACGTCAAAATTAAGTTTGAAGCTTCAATCCTGAGTGAAGTAATACTATTCCATACAAAGAAGTCCCTAGGCAGAAGAAGTTGGGGAGAGGGATGTGGTAAAGGGAGACTAAAACAAAGAGAAACTGTCCAGATGGAAGTTAGAAATGTGGGAGTGAAACTCAGGAAGAGCAGAGGGCTAGAGATGGCATCTAGGAGTCAGCTCAGCAGCGGCCATCCATGAAGTCATGATGGTAGACGCAATTTTGAGAGGAAGAATGCTGAGAGAGCAGAGGATTTTGGAAAACGCCCTAAGGATAGAAAATACCAAGGGCAAGAAGAAATCTGTGAAGATTAGAGAAGCAACAGCATAGTCAATGAAGGACGACTGTGACAGGAAGTATCATGGAAACCAAGAGAGAAGAAAATCAGGGGTTCTGGTGGCAGAGAAGTCAAGGAGAACTTGTACCAAGAGAAAGATTTTTTTTAACTCAACAAAGGTGTTTTTCAGAAGTATGTATATGCGCCTGAAGGAGGGAGGGTGGAAGTCAACATTCCATGAGGTTACGCAGTGAATGGCTAGTTAAAAGAGAAGGCTGAAAAGTAAGAGGAGGAAAATAGAATTGTAACGTGAAGGAAAGGAAGGGCCGAGGAGATCTTTTGAACTGTTTGGAGGTGTAGGGAGCGGAACCAGTAAAGAAGGGGAGAAGTGGGAGAGAGAGGAGTGAAGCTAGCCGAGGAGGGCTTGGAGCAGGAGGAGGGGAGGAGAGCGAAATCAGAGGAGTTAACTGGAAGACTGCGGGGGAACATCATGTCTCATTCTCTGAAAGCGGAGGAGAGAATGTGGGAGGGAAAGGAAATCTTACTACCAGAGAGGAGGGTACAGAAGGGTACTCCAATCAGATCTGATCTCAATAAAGAAGGAAGGGAATAAAAAAGGGATATGAAAGGGTGGGTGGGTCAGAAGAGGTTTAGGAGGGGTGCTGAGAGAAAGTCAGTAAGCGACGTAAAGAGGTGACTATGAGTGTCACTAATACGAGGGCCTGGCTGCAGGGGAATGCAGGGATCTGTCAGCAATCCTCAGACCCCCTGACCCAGCCAGGTTGTAGCAGCCCAGAGTGCAGAAAACAGTGGTTGCGGGGGTTAGGAGTCAGGGATCAGCACCAGAGGCAGGGTTGAAGGACAAGGCAGCAGAACTCAGCAGCCCAGATGGCCAGTTCTGAAATGCCTTGGTGGTACCTTATGGAACAGAAGTTAGGAAGCAGTCAAGAGAGACATTTCAACGAAGATCAGGAAGAAGGAGCAGGTGTGAGGGCCGGAAAAAAAGGAAAGTTCCAAAAAGAACATGAGTAAGAGAGTTCTGAAAATGAGATTTTGGAGATATATTTCAAGTGTTTTGGTGTAATTTGTCATACTATCTAATAGAAAATTTTGGAATTTCATCTCTTTCCAAAATAAAGGGAATGGTTATGGATAAAGATATGGATGGTGACTGAAGCAAAATTATTAAGAAACTGTTCACAGATGAGCAAAATAAGTTACAACCTCCCTATTACAAACTAAAATTTTTAACAGAATACTATAGTGAGTTTATACAATTGTTGATTTAATGGTTACATGTTTTAGTACTCATATGTTGTGAAAACCAAATTTTTATGATGTTCTTGTACGTAAAACAAATAGCAGTTTCATGTTACTTTGCAGGTCTCTCAAAACAAGTTTGTTTGGAAAACTGATTTAAGTGTAGAGAAAAGAAATGAAAAGAGAAGTTTGCATGTTCTCAGTGAGAAGACGGGCTCTTGAAGGCAGTACTTTCAAACGGCAAAAGAAAGGGAGCCAAAGTTTACCAAACACGACACAAGATCCATCTTACCCGTGCAGTTCCTTTCCTCCATGTCTAAAGCAAAGCCACTATTGCAACGACACTTGAAACTGCCAATTGTATTTCTGCACTTTCCATAGGTGCACATCCCGGGAAATGCTTTGCATTCATTGATATCTAAAAGCAGAACAAAGCCAAAATGCAGAGCTGGTTGAGATAAGAGTAGGTCCATCATTTTAAGTTAAAAATCTGTCACGATGAAAAATAAGGTACCCAAGTAAAAATGGGGGGTATCAAAATTTTCTATGATCACATTGATGCCACTCAAAAAAGTTTCAATTGTGAAAAACATTCTGTATCGTTAATGAAGAGTTCTGATCCCTTTATTATTTCTGATCATTTGTTTTATAGAGTTTAGAGGCGATGGAGAACGTTTTGCTACACCAGAGCTGCATCTAGTCAGGCCGTGCTAAGAAAGCAGAAGCCTAGTAGAAGGATGGAAGAAAAGCAAGATTAGCAGCCTGTTTTATACCTTTACTTCAATACCATCTTATGTAGGTGATTTATAATCCTGGGCCATAAGGTTGGCCACAAATCACATTTAACAAAGAAAATAAAGTGAGAAATCAAGCGTTTAAAGCAAAATCAATTCTCAAAGAACGTGGAAGGTGAGTTTTCCGGCAGAGGGACCAATGTGCCACAGAGTTACCTTTGTAAAATGGCCGCCCGGTAAGAATGTCCCCTCTGTTAGCAAAGCCAGGTCCCCGGGGGCACAGGGTCTCATACTCCTTGGTGCCAGGTTTGGGGCATTCCTCACACTCGGTGCCCCAAGCTGCCCCCACTGCACAGCAGCAGGCGTCCATGCGAAACTTCCCAGGAACAGAATGGACACATTCATCTTCATCCCACTTCAAGTAACACTGTTCCATGCGGATATCTACACGGAGAGCAAAATCAGAGTTTGAGATTAAGTTGTAGCACTCACTGAACATTCATAAACTGAGCCTCTGTTTAGTGCCTGGCATGATGCCAGGCCCTGGAGAAATACTAGTGGGCTGAGACTCAGTCCCTGACCTCCTGGAATGGTCTCCATAATGACAGTCATTTAAAGAGCAAAGGTGGGTTCTCCTTCGGTATTACTTAATTCTCACAAGACACCTTCAGGAAGAAAAGGGTCCCTGGTGACAACACTCTTTCATATCATCACCTATGATCCCTTTTTCGTATTGCTCACTTCAGAAGGAGTAAAATAACTTCAGCATGTTTCAGTGCCACTAAAATATGAGCTGTTCTGGGATTAGTTGGGGAAAAAAAGTGCTTTTGATCTAAGTATGTAAAAAGTTATGATAGCCTGGCAGAGTAATCTTGTGTCTTTACTACTAAGATCCATATCAATATTTACACCAGGAATCAAAACACTGTCAGCACACTGGCCACATATGGCCTGTAAATGTTTGGATTGGCTTGCAAAGAAATTAAAATATGAATTCTGAAACCTTCAGATGGTATATGTGCTCTACAGTTTTCTGCAGTCCCCACCACTCCTTATTACCAGCTCATTCATTTATGTTACCTGCTAAGTCCCTTCAAGCATCTGAGTTTGGAACTCCTGATTTAGATAAATTTCTGTTAGAGTAGTTTACCTCTACTTTATTCTCAGAATATTTTCCATTTTCATATGCCAATCTCTTCTTGAAACTTTCTCACACCCCCAGCAACAATTAATTATTGTAGCATAATTCAAGTAGTGACAAAAACATTTAACCAAAGTACAAGGATGAAGAACCCAATATACCCTTTTAGAAAACTACAAAAGGTTTGATTTTGAGTGATGTTACTGGGAATTAATTTTGCTGAGTGGTAATTTACAATCAATAATATATCTTCGTATATTGCAGCCTTTGGTTACTGAAGGCAGCTTGATTTCATTAGCCATTTGACCACACTGAGACTATTATTTTATCATCTTCAAAAGATATTTCACTTTTTTCTAAACTTTTTAGATAATTTAACAATAAAATTCTGAAAAGAATTTTTCTTTATTACTTGGACTTTGGATATTATAATTTCTAAGCAATTCCTCATGATTTTACAGTCATACTTTGTATCCAAATTTAAATATGCTATCAAAAATTAACTTAAAATGAAATTTCTGTTAATTATAATAACTAAACTGGATAGTGTTGCAAACTTCTTTTCTTCCAAGTAATTTTAAAAATGACTGATATATTTAAATACCTTAAAGATCTCTGAATATAATACTACCATTACTCATGCTTGGTCTACAAGCTTAAACTTCAAACTCAAATCTACATAAAGTTATTTTACAAACTAAAAACTTACTGTTTCATAGCAAATTGGAAAAAAAAATCCCTTAAGTAAATAAAAAATTGTTTTGATAAAATATAGTATTAAGAGAAGTTTCTTTTTCAATCATGAAACCCAAGTTTAGTCAAGCACAACACTGATAAAGAAGAAGGTCACCAAAGCACTTCTACAAAAAGATGCTGAAAAAGCGAGTTTCCTCATTTTAGATCGTTAGAAAACAGAGCATTAAGAAAATTTAATTCTGAAGGTAGTAAAGGAAGGACCAGGATCAGTTGATGTTTTCCAACAGAAGCCACACATCTTTGCACATGACCTTCCCCACTGTCTTATCTAAGTTGCAACAGGCTAGAAATGTTAACTTCAAACACTAATCTCTAATTTTTCTTCTATGTTGAAAATATACAAAGTTCTCTTATTCCATTGACTCAGTGTGAAAGACTGAATCTGCCTAAATTACCCGATTAAAGAAATTGTAATCTTTGAGCAGTACCAACTTTCTGTGTTATGCAGAAACCATTTCATTTAAATACATTTGCTTTAAAAATATCCTCTAGTGATTTCCCCCCAAAATATCTCATTTAAAGCTAATTTTTCAGTTACAGACCTACTGCTTTTGGACAGGTCACTGCCCAAAGAATAAGAGAATTCATGGCTGGTTTCATGCATAAATTACACCAGGGTATGAATCTTACCCAGACACACCCGGCCAGTTCCATCCAGTGTAAGGCCTTCAGGGCATTCACAATGAAAAGATCCTTTGCTATTGACACAACGTCCATTTGGACAAACACCAGGAAACACCTCACACTCATTAACATCTGCAGGGAAATAAAGCAAGCAGAGGGATAAAGATATTACAAATAGAAAAAGCAGGTGTAGTCTTACTTCCTCTGTAGCATAGCGAATCTGCAATACAATGTGGGTTATTACTTGAGTTAAGCAGAAATATTCCACAATGTAGCCACTGCGTTTCCTAGGTACCAGCTGCGCAAATTACCACAGCCTTGCCCGTCCATAAAACACAGCCCAGATGTGCTCCTCTGCCAGCCGTTCTGTGCCTTAGGGGTTAGTGATGTCCTCATGAAAATTTATCCAACAGCACAAAGAGGAGAAATGGGACACTCTAACCTGTTTCCTAAGAGTATTATTCTAAAGTAGGAGTATTTTTATTGAAATTTCAAGGTTTTTGAAAATGATAAATATCTCCAAAGTGTGAGAGTGAATGTTAATTTACATACTGTGCTACAGATTTAGAATGTCATCCAAGAATACACTCACCTTCACAAGTAACACCTTTAATCCTGGCAAACCCTCTTGGGCAAGCTGTATCTGTGAGAACAACAGGACACACGTTTACTTCATTATTAAAAAAAATCATCTATCTTAAGCTCAAGAAACAGTACAATGGAATTTAAATTGAACTAAATAAAAACCACAGCCTGGGGTGTAGCGGCCAAGGGCTCCAGCTGCCCTCTGGTGAATTCAGTGCAGCACATGACACGCTGGGGTAACTCCATTAGTACTGACCCATAGTGAGATTCCTACAATTTTTCCTACAACTCTTTTCTGCTTTCACATTGCCAATTAAATTACAAGTAAACAAGTAAAAAAATTTAAAGGAAAGAGACCTTATGTTCTACTGGGACATGTGCAAACAAGGATACTGGAGGATAGTGACTGTCATCTAGCAGCTAAATTCTAGACGATTCCCTTCCTTGTCTAAAATAATCAGCAAGTCTGCTTACGGTAAAAGGAGAAAACAAACACCTATTTCAAGAAGTGAATAAATTTCCCCAGAAAAGACAACATTTTAGGGAGGGTAATGATCTTGTGGTTTTCCTCTTTACGAAAATACATAGTGAAAAAGGTGCCTCGTTGAGGGAGACGCCCAGAGGCCCCTACCTAGTTCGCACCGCTCACAGGGGCTGCCCCAGGCGGCTCCGAGGGTGGCGCAGCATTCCGATTTCAGAGTGGCTCCATTAATGTTCACCTCACAGCGATTGTCCTGGATGTTGAGCCAACACGTCCCTTTCAGGCTGTCTGGAAAGGAATACGAAAGGATGAGGAGCTCTCATCTCTGAAGAAAATATAATCCAGTTTAAAACAAACGCATTATTTCAAAAACATTTTAATAGCATTTCCTTTGAACACATTTACGTGTACATCCATTTTAAATACAGCATATCACACACGTAAATCAAATATTGTACTATATATATCTCACATGATACAGTAATTAACACAGTTACATCTACTGGTATTCCAGCAGCGGCCGCTGTTGCATAAGATTTTACGCTGATTCTCAGAACCACAGTTCATTACCATGATAAGATCACTCTGTGTGTGAAAAATCTTCCTAAGTTTTATCTTTTATGATAAATGCTTTGATATTTAAGATTTTAGCAAATAAAATTCCTCAGATAATCTCCTTGTCTCCTAGTTCCCCACCAAATAAACCACACACAATTTATGTTCTATTAGAGAAAAACCAGTATTTCTCCAACTGAAGATAACTATTTAATGAATAATTTGGGAAAAAAAAAGAAATCTAAAAGACAAAGAAGAAAATAAACACCATCTACAAAAAAACAACCACTAAGATGTACCAGGGCTAATATTTGATAAATTTTCTTTCAGGCATTTTCCTAGGCATACATATGTAAAGCTTTATCTCTAGTTCAAAAAGTAGCACATGCTTATGGTAAACTGTCTGAAGAAACAGCAAAGAAAATATAAAAACCACCCGTAGTCCAACTACCTAGCGATAACTACTCCTAACCTTTTAGACTATGTCTCCATGTCAAATTTAAGTTCTTCCTTAAATCACTGTTAATTAACTGATTTTGAAGCGGTGACCAGGAATCCAGTGAAAACTGACATGGTAAATACTAACTGGGTGAAATAAATCATATGTGCAGTTTCTCTTGCAGTATTGTGCCTCTCAGTTCAGTGTGCACATCACCGAGGCTCCTGTTATAATGCAGGGTCCTAAGTCTCCAGGTGTGCGGCCCAGGAGTCTGCATTTGACACACCCCTCAGGTGACTCCTTTGCAGGTGATGTGGAAAACAATTAACAAAACCGTAACAGCATATTTTGGCACACAGACTTGGAAAATAATAAAAAGCATAGTCCTATAATTTTTACTTTAAAAATCATTTAATAATATGGGCAGATAAAGTTTTACTGCTAAATTCAACAATTAAAACAAAACATAACCAGGAATACAGAAAGAGAATTATGGTGACAGAGGCAGGCCCACCCAGGGAGAAGCTGTAATTTCTGATTCCTACTGAGTACAGTAGCAGGTAAGAGGAAGTTACCTAGACCCCAAGCCCTCTGGGATAGAGGTGAAAACAAAACAAACAACTCTGTCCTTGAATACAAAAGTTATGAGGCAAGGATGTGGACAGGAGATGGACAGTCACTTTGCTTTTTTCTGTTTTGAGACTCAAACTGGGTAAAAATTGAATGCAAATGAAAAAGTCTTGCTCATCAGCATTTGTATCAGGCCTCACATTACAGGCTTTTTATGGGCTTAAACCTGTAATTTCCATAGCACAGAGGAAAGAGATGCTTGAGTCAGGCTACTGTGTATTTAAATGGTCTTTTAAGGACCCAGACTAATTACTGATTTATCACCTTGACTGTCATCATTTTGAATAAGATAAATTGTAACAGTAATTGCTAATATTTATTGAGGCAGTGACAAGCACTATTCTAAAGGCTTTCCGTGTATTAGTTTATTTACTGGTTAAAACAATCCTATAGGGTATGAACACTTTGCAGATGAGAAAACTGAGGAACACAGAGGTCACAGAGGTCAACTAATTTACCCAAGGTCACCCAGCTCGTACAGTGTCAGCATCAAGATTCAAACTTGCGTAGTCTGATTCCAGAGCCCTCACCCTGTAACACCACGCTTCTTTAGGCTGCTATTGTTTCAACAGTTAAAAGTCACAAAGTCCATTGATTCACATAAACACACAAACACACACGTACTAGATACAGATATTATATGGTAATATGTTCAGGTGTTGGTTAAGAACTTTGAGAGAAATAAAGCAGAGTAAGCAGTCTTGAGGTTGTAAGGGGGAGAATGCTTATTTTATCTAGGGTGGTCCAAGAAGTCCTGACTTAGAATGTGACAGCTGCGTAGAGACATGAGGGGAACAAAACATAGAAACCTAGGTGAAGAACGTTCCAGACATGTCGGACATATTCTGACTTATGTTTTAAAAAGATTACCTGGTAAATTTGTGGAAAATAAACTGTAGGATGGCAAATATGAGAAAACAAAGATATAAGAGTGGCTACGGTATTTATCAAGAAGGGAAATAATGGCGGCTTGGATTGGAGGCTGTTGTTAGCAGTGGAGAGAGGAGGTTGAAATATGTACAAACTTCAAGTATAATCAATAGGATCTGCTGATGGAAGGATTCAGTGTGGAGTTTGAGAGAAAGGCATCAAAGATGATTCCAAGGTTTGGGGGCTGGCAATTGGAAGAATGGAGTTGTCATCTGTGGAGACACAAAATATTCTAGGAGACACAGGTTCAAGCTGAAGGATAGGAATTATGTTTTAGACAACTTAAGTTTGAAACGTCTGTTAGACATATAAATGGCAGACAGTTGGAAATGCAGGTGTGAAATTAGATAGGCTGAGGATGGAGAGAGAAATTTGAGAGTCAATGCAGAGGCCATCAAAGCACGAGTGTAGACAGGGAAGCAAAGAGGTCCAAGGACTGACCTGTGGGACAGTTCGTTGGAGGGCAGGAGGATATGGAAGACTTGACAAAGGAAAGTGAGAAAAGGAGCCAGAAAAGAGAAAGGAAAAGAAGAGGAGGCCAAAAATGAAAAACGTCTTGAGAAGGGGTGAGTGACGAACTGTGTCAACACTGCTAACTGGCTAAAAGGGGAAGGAGAATAGACCATGGGATATGACAACAGAGAAGTCACTGCCCTTGTCACGTCCGTGTAATCTGAATACAGAACGCAGACCCAAGCCAAAGGTGTGGAAAATTGGTCTGGATTACATAGAGTTATCAGATGTGAGCAGTGTAATGCAGGAAAGAGTAATCAAATACATTGTTCTATTGTATTTAATCATTTTCAACCAGAATACAATAGTCTTTTCAAGCAGTTTACAGAACAGTTTAAGATTAATTTATATTTAGGAAGTTCGCAGAATAGATTCTAGATCCCTAAATATTCTAAGTAACTAATTCATTTATGCTCTAAGTTAATTTTAAATCAGTAATTACCTCAGGGAATTTTATGCAGTTCTAAATTTAGAGAACTGGATCCTATGAAAGAGCAGTTTGCAGGCTAATTACCCATTAGAGCCACTGAGAGTCCCATTAAAAAATTTTGTAATCTTTCCTATGTATATTTTACTATTTATTTCCTTTCTAGAACTTGAATTCTGTTTTTAATTAAAAAGGCATATAAAATAATGTCTCAAATTTTAAAATGTTAAGTAAATTTCTTTTTGAGCAGCTGTAGGCTGGGATATTCAAATTTGGTCATAACGAATGAAAACACATAAAACACTGGCTGAGAAAAATACAGTGCTATTTAGTTATCCAATACAATGACTCTGGAATAAAAAGTCTTTGTTCTTTTTTCATTAATAAATATAAGGGTAAAAGGCCAAAATACTAGGAGTGCTTATGATGAGGCAAAAATTCAGATATCTTTGATACCCAAGTGGCATATAGACTTAGTTTTCTGAGACATTAATTGACTAATGCTGAGTTCATTTCCTTTGCATAATAAAATGACTCTCTCTCAGTTGGAAATTGTGGCTTAGCAAAAATATTTCTGCTTTACCAGATCCAACCCACATGCCTCCCCCAACCCAATCTGGAATTCTATAAGAAAAAAAGTAATGCCCCAGGCAGATGGCAGTCTATTTCCTAATATGGAGAGCTGAGCAAGGCTCAGATTCCACCAACTGTACTTCACTGCGAGGTGAAGAGCTGACATTTCCAAAGTGGAGGTTTTCATTGATAACTTTGGACTTTCTCTTCATGTAACAAAATGTACTCTAGCATCCGGCTAAATATTGTTAACATCAGACATAATACTGAACATACTATTGTCTTCGGCAGATATTAAATTGCAAATTCATATTGGCTAGATAACAAACAAAAACTGCCAATTTATTTGGCACTATATAAATATGAAATATCTTCCTATTTGGAAATACATATTTAGTTCACTTTAAAGAAGGACACTAGCTAATGATATGAACTGTGGTATTCCTAGCCAACAAGGACAGACACTGGAAGCAAGGAAAAATGACTGGGATAGTTTTTTTCCCTGATATGTGCCGAATTGTTCCTTACAGTAATAGATCAGACTACCTCATTTTATATATGTCCTATTGTCATTATTAAGACCTGGCCTTAAACGTTTTGAGATATATTAAAAGTTTGGAAATTCTGGAATCTTTCTCCCTTAGAGATTTCCAAATGCAAGGAAACCGTTTTCTTCTCTTCCTTGGAGCCTATAAATTTGCAATTGATTGGAGAAATGAAAAAATAATAACTTCTATTTGTTTAAAGTTTAAAATCTTGTTCTGTTAACTAAGTCCAAATTCTACCACATTTTTTTTTTATCCCTGAAGGTTGTTTATAAAAAGTATTTAGCAGGGATTTGATTGTATCGATGTCTAAGGCATACAACCGCCTGTGGGACGGAAATGCTCATAACTTACAGCATACTATATCTACTTATGTGAAAGGAACACTTCCTAGGTTCGAACAAAATTTAAGAGCCTCTCCAGTTTATGCTATCATGTTTTACTCTTATCTTGATAACAAGAGAAAACAACTAAAGAAACTCCTAATCAGGTAATTAGCTTCCTGTATCATGTTCTGTTTGATCCTCAGTAAGGCGGGAGGTCTCTGCTTATCTTTGCAGTGAAACTGAAACATCAGCATGGTGTGTGCATCTTACCAATACAGATCAATCCCGTTGAGCTGAGTTTGCTGCCAGGAGAACATTCACAATTGAAAGATCCAAGGTTGTTCCTGCAGGCCCCATTGACACATGGGTTGCTTTCACATTCATTTATATCTACAATCCAGAAGGAAAAGATTCTGTTAGAACTGCCATGTGTTTCTGGAAAATATTATTCCAACAAGCCATGCTAAGCCAGAATGTCTGGTAAACTTGGCTCTTGTAATTTTAATATGGATCCATGAGGCATAAAGTGAATGGGGAATAGAGACATGCATTTTACAGCGTGGATACACATATTCACAACCCGGGACTCAGTAGGACTGCAGGAATCAGTCTGTTTGGAAAGGCTTTAGCATGTGAGTCTTCACTATTTTACTATAACTTTACATGAATTGGATTAATTTTCCCCACCATAAGATGTAATTGTCCTGTGGGAAATGTGAATTCTGATTCCATGGAAAGCAACATATTCCTAGGTGCAACATGCTGTGCATAAACAAAGGCTGACTGTTTCTGACATTCATGGCTCCTGAGGTTTTGGAAGAATTAAAAAAGCCTATTTTAGAGACAAACTATCACCCTGCTGGCTTTAATTCCAAACACCTGGATACAAGTGAGCAGCGAAAGGAGGGAACTCTAATATGAGGTAGGGCGTCTCCTCCAGTCCTTAGCCCCCTTCTTCTCTCTTGAGCCTGGTCATATTTACACATTTGGTGTGGGGAGGTTTTTAAAGCGCAACTGATTTGGGTAAAATAAAAAAGAGAAAAAACTTTTAATTGCTTTAAATAGAACTTTGCTATCATTAATTTGATTTGAGTCCTAAATCAAACCATATACCATAAGCTAACTTCCTGTTGAGGGTCAGAAGTAAGCAGAATTAGAGTATGCCTGTGTTCTCAAGGGGGGACTAAAGAAAATGGTAAGCCGATAAAGTGAAATAGTTTAACAAGAGTTAATTAAGATTAAATCAAAGATTCAGCTACTAGAAATAATATCAAAGACTGACTTCCAGTATAAATTCAACCACTCAATTTAAAGAAGGGGGACACAGATTTCTTTTTGTACTTGGTTGATTGTCTGAAACAGGCCTACATACCTCAAGACATATTTCTGTTGAACACTAGGGTTTCCAAATTCACCGGAATAGTTATTTTTTTCCAGACATCTCTTTGAATTAAATATAAAATACGACATTGAGAAAAATATACAAATAAATAACTAGAAGATTGTAATGCTTCCTCTTGAAGGTCTCAAGTCAAATGTAAACTAAGTTGATTCTGAAAAGGCAGAGTTTACTGTTGATTTGCAAGCCTGTGGACTTGAAATGCAAATTCAAAACTCAGTGTGGAAAACAGTTTTGCTACTTCCAAACTACTAAAGAAATACTCAGGGACTAATTTAATTCTTAAGTAGAAATTGTTTAAGGAAATAGAGATGCATCTTCCCTTCAGGTTGTGTGTAGCAAGAAAGCCTCTTAAATGAAAAACACAGGGGCTCGCCTGATGGCGTAATAGTTAAGTTCGCAAGCTCTGCTTTGGCTGCTCGAGGTTCGCTGGTTCAGATCCCAGTCACGGACCTATGCACTGCTCATCAAGCCATGCTGTGGTGGCATCCCACATACAAAATAGAGGAAGATTGGCAGAGACATTAGCTCAGCGACAATCTTCCTCAAGTAAAAAGAGGAAGATTGGCAACAGATGTTAGCTCAGGGCCAATCTTCTTCAACAACAACAACAACAATAACAACAAAAGGAATTAGCCAAAAAGGAAGCAGATAACTAATCTGAGCACAGACTATATACAAGTCACCTATTAATTTCATTTGTAAGAAGCTACCAAAAAAGAAAAATGCCAACATCATATATTTTCAAAATCCCTATTTTAAATTAAGCAACTATGAACTCAAAAACTGTAAACACATGCAATGACAGCTACAAATATCAACTGTTTAATTTTTCTTTAAATACAATGTTTTCATGTTATAAATGTCATGGAACCAGGAATTGAAACAGTTCACTGTACATTCCTGGAAATAAACTTCAAAGCACATCTGGTTTACATTTAACTAGTTATGTCACTGGAAACACAATCTAAACCACAGTGCTTGCTGTAAAAATTTTAACTTTCACAGGCTCTCAGAGCTCAAACAGAAAAAGCAGAATAAATTTTTTGTAACTTCAGTCTGAAATATCAGAAGAACTTTATTATTACTGCTATGACCTATTTAAAATAGCCTGTTGAAAATGTGAATGACAAGCAAAATTAGTGAATATAGAAAAAATATATAGAGAAAGCTAGAGTCTGCGATGAAGCTGCTAATAATTCCCTGTCTAGTCTTTGGAAAGTAGTTTAGAAGGAACAGAATGAAGAGTACTGCTTCAGGCAGACAAATTTACTGTGTGAATGCGATGGTAGAAATAAGGAGGAGACCCAAGGGAAAAAGAGATTCATGGCCTTCGGGTCTATTTTTTTGCAAAACACTTCATAAAATGCAAATAAACAGTGGGAAGAAAATGTAGAAATACCAGTTATTTGGTTCAGTTTCTCATGATAAATCATTTTCATTTCCACTAACATCCTAAGGCTTGAGCCAAAATATTTCTCTATCATTTCTCTTTTATTTACATAACATGAACTTCTCTTATGAATGACAGATATAAAATACATTTCACGTTGAAGAAAAGGCTCAGATTTATCAGAAACAATTACCCTTTGGACAAAATAAATGAAGAGCACTGTTTCTAACCCTCACTGTGGCCTAATTTGGTATTAATGTGCCATAATATTTGTGTTCTCACCCAACATTATACTATTAAACACCATTCAATCCTATTTCTCAATTGTTCATGTAAGCAGGCGCGTCTCCGCCTTTTATTTATTCTTATTTCGGCTATTCAAGCCCTTTAACTCCATCTCATTTGTTAACATGGAGGGATTATGCTATAACTGTCACTGACAATTTGGTATACAAACCAAATTTTAACCAAACTGAATCAAAGACACTATCCATTTAGTTCTCCATTTATGTGTCTCTCTCACAGTAGCACCAAGGGGTACTGTCACTGTGGAGAGGGAAACCAGTCCTAATAATCATTAGCTTCCCAGTTAAATCAAGACGATAGCCTAAGGTGTTCCTGCTTTCCATTTCCTGGCATTTAACAGAAGCTTATCCTCCAACAGACAATAGATAAACTGATAAAGGGCAGTGAGTGACAAAAGTGTAGAAAGTTTGGAAAAAAGAAAAAAAAAAACACTCTTGAAATCCCTTCTCCCACCCTCCAAAAAACTCACAGAGGAAATATGGCTAGAATACGTTTTGACAAAGAATGTTTCTCAGAGTAATTTTGAAGGATAATAGGTGTTGGAGGGGGTGGGAGTGGTGCTAGAATATAAAGATTCTCATTGAATACATTTGCGAAGCTTGAGCTAGTTTAAAAAGAGAGCTTTTATATCTTACAGAAAGATACTCAAAGCTCTTAAGGGTGGCCCCTGCCCTTCTATGGAGAACGTGAATCTTCAAGTACTTTAATTGGGAATGGAATGAGCGTTCTTCTTTGAGGAGCTCCTGCAAAACGTGGTGGACAGTAGCGGAGACAGTTATAGAACTAAGTTTACAAAAACTGCATTCATGCTGAGGTTTTCTTTCTTCTTTTCTTTTCTTTCTTCAGGCTAATTACTGTTTTTCAGTGGTCCCTCCAATTCAACCCAAACTTAGAATTGCACTTTGTAATTGCATTTCATTGACTTCAGCTGAGTCATTTGTGTTTTGGCATTTTGAGTCCTAACTTGTTTCTGTTCACAAGAATGCTTTGAAGTTAAACAATAAGATCAAGAGAGAATGTTAACATCTTTTTCCATAATATTACTATTGCAGTTTTCTTGGCTTTGGAGTCACTAAGAAACAAGTATTTTAACAGATAAGGCAAGGTCTATTCAAAATAATTAAAGAAGAAATCTCTCTTTATTTTATTTATTTATTTATTTATTTATTGGTGAAGAGGAGTCTCCCTGAGCTAAGATCTGTTGCCAATCTTCCTGGTTTTTTTTTTTTCTTTCCTTGAGGAAGATTAGCCCTGAGCTAACATTCGTGCCAATCTTTCCTCTACTTTGGATGTGGGAGGCCTCCACAGCATGGCTGATGAGCAGAGCAGGCTGCACCTGGGATCTGAACCTGTGAATCTGGGCTGCAGAAATGGAGTGCACAGAACTTTAACCACTAGGCCACAGGGCCAGCTCCTGAAATCTCTATTTAAAAAGTTACCTTTTGGGAGTAGTTAACGGATTTGAGAGTGTCATGGGAGACTTATGTAGGCCACACAGTGAGACTTAAAAAGGAACAATGACTAGTAGTTACACAACAGCTTATTCTGAAATATAAAGTACTTTGATCAAGAAACAAAAACATAATTGAATGCACTCATTGCTTAACTGGTATCTCACTAAAAATGAAGCCTTTTGGAAGGATTTAACTCAATTCACGTAACTTCCACTGCAGAAAAATGTGATGAAAAGAAAAGGAAGAAGTTTTTAAACACTGGTTCATGATCTATAAGCCCAAATGATAACTTTTAAATTATTAAATGGAAAGGATGATTTTCTTGGACTATAAATTTACTTAAGGTGACCATTTTTACTTAGACCCCAAATATTTTCTGGGCCAACCTCTGAGGCATATCAATCACTTCATAAATAAAATGCCTAAGGGGTGATTTTGCCATTACAATTCTGGTTCCTCTAGGAATGTGTCACAGTGGTTTTAAAAAGAGAAAAAGTAAACCAAAACCTGACATTTTATTTCGGCGAGTAAAACAAACTGCCTCCTTTCACTTATTTTTTTAAACTTCAAAATGTTTGTTCCAAATGTTTACTGATATTTTATCTGAATGGAACAAAACTGACGGTATTCGTAAACTGGGTTAGGTTCACGCTATTTCTAAAACTAGCAGATGAGCTGAAAGAAATGATAAAATAAAAACATTCAAACGATACTCTTTATATATTGCTTCATCAATGTACTTGATGTTTATGCATATCTGGGTACTTACTATCCACAATTAAGGCAAGAAGACAGCTCCTACCTTCACACGTCTCCGTTTCAGTCCTGAACACGTACCCAGGTGGGCAAGTGCAACTGTAACTGCCAGGTGTGTTTCTGCACAGACCGTTGTCACAGAGCAGTCTGTTCACCAAGCACTCATCGATGTCTGGAAGCAACCATTAGAAGACAGGAGATACACACATTGAAACGTATAGCACAGGGACCAATGACATTTTATTTTTGTTACTTCTTTTTTCCTCACCTCTTTCTTTGACTTAGTCTCTTTCTACTCACAACACATTCTTTGATCCTAAGCAAAACACCTTCGGTTTTATTCAAATGGAACATTCTTACGCTGGTGGCTACTTTTAAGATGTTTTGAAGTCCCTGGGAGGTATGCCATAGCCTGGAAGTGGCACATTACCACTTAGTTCTTCATTTACTTATTGTCCTGTAGTGGTATTCTATTAGCTATATCTTAAAGCACCAATGAAATATATTAAAAGACTAAACTCATTGCCTACATGCTTACTTATAGATAATAAAAATAATGGTAGTTTTAAAAAACTTTCTGGTTAAAATTCTAATAAAGAATGCATTAAATGGCAGTGAAACAAAAGGTATTTATCAATCTTTTTTTTTTTTCTTTTTGAGGAAGACTGGCCCTGAGCTAACATCCATGCCCATCTTCCTCTACTTTATATGTGGGACGCCTACCACAGCATGGCTTACCAAGCAGTGCCATGTCCATACCCAGGATCCGAACTGGCGAACCCCGGGCCGCCGAAGCAGAATGTGCACACTTAACTAATATGCCACTGGGCCAGCCCCCATCAATCTTTTTCCATCATGCTTTTACCTCAGAAATGATTATTAGTGGAAAATTAATGATGTATTTTGTATATTCCTTTAGCAATCTAGAACAGCCTAGAAAATATCATCAAAAACTAGAGTTTAAGAATCTCACATTGAGTTTTATCTTCACATCCACACTCTCATTTTTCCAAGTGTAGTTAATGACAAAAAGAAATAAAAATTGCACTTTGGGGTGAACACTTTCTTTCACTGAGTTATATTTTTAGTCTTGCAACTAACAATTGTATCTTACCAAACAATATACTGACCTTGTAAAAATTTCAAAAGCAGAGATTGGAAATTATTTCCCATAATTTCATCACTACTGATAATATTTTTTGTGTGTGTTTTATCTGATCTTTTTTCCTTTGCATCTTATGTTTTGCTCTAATTCTGAATCTTGATTTTTAAAAATTAACATTATATTTTAAACATTACCAAAGTTTTCCCCATGATTGTATGTTTTATCAAGTGGTTCCATCACAATTTATTTACCCATTACTCCATGCTATAGGTTGAACTGTTTCCTTCAAAAAAGAAAAAAAAATATGTTGAAGTCCTAAACCCCAGTTCCTCAGAATGTGACCTTATTTGGAAACAGGATTGTTACAGAGGTAATCAAGTTAAAATGAGGTCATTAGGGTAGGTTGTGATTCACCATGACTGGTGTGCCTGTAAAAAATGGAAATTTGGACGTAGAGATAAACACACGGGGGAAGATGATGTGAAGACACACAGGGAAAGGATGGAACGTGATAGGGTGATGCATCTACAAGCCAAGGAACACCAAGGATTACTGGCAAACACCAGAAGCCAGACGAGGAGAGCCAGGATTCTCGCCTAGGGCCTTTAGACAGAGTGTGGCCCTGTGGACACCTTGATTTGTACTTCTGGCTTTCCAAACTGTGAGACAACAAATTTCTGTTGTTTTAAGCAACACAGTTTTTGGTACTTTGTTATGGCAGCCCTAGCAACTAAATCTGGAATTTGGCTTCATTTTTATTTGTAAAATTTTGTTCCATTTTTATCAAAATTATTGATATACCTAACCTAGAGACTTAAGTAGTGCCATGAACCATGTTCAGTGTGCAAACGCTCACTGAATCTCCATGTTGTCAGTAGGGTACTCATATGCTCAACTGTATTTGGAAGCTATGCTGGAAGCAACTTTGTCTTTGGTGAACAAAAGCTAGCTAGTATGCATATTTTTATAGATGTTCAGTAATCTTTGGCTGGTGGCCTTCCCTATAGGTATCCAAATCTATAATAGGTACAAAATATTTAATATAGCTTTATACATCTATCTTTACATATGTCTTCAACTCAAGGTCAAATGGATATGTTCAATAATAAAAACCAGTACTGCAGACGCAAAAAAAATGTATTTCTTTCTAATCATAATCACCAATGCTTGAATGTAACAGTCATCAGTGATTAGGTGTAAAAATTATTATGCATAACGATGGATCAAAGAACATTCATTTTTAAAAGCGGACTCGTGTTCTATCAGAAAATCTAGATTCTTCAAAAATTCTTGAATATATGAACTACATACTTAAGCTTCTTCAAACATTCTCTTATAAATTACAAAAAGAAACAGCCATCTCAGTTATCATGTTTAGATATGTTGTAGCAACTGGTTGTTTCTTTATAAGTCAGTGTCCTCTCAACCTGTAATACTTTATTTCCTTAACTTTGTATTATCCATACTGCCCCATTAATTTTTGAAGCCCAATTCTTAGTGAAAAATTGTAAGATTAAGATACATGCAGAAAAAACAACAGGCCATTAATAGAGTATATGTCCACTCATTTGGGAAAAGAAAAATTTAAATACTAATTTGTACCACTAAGAAGTTTGTTACTGTGTAACAGAATTTGTTTGATTCCCATGTTTGTATATCTCTCTATACTAAGAAGGAAACAAGAGAAACTCTCAAATCTCTAGATTTACTGATTTATTTGTATTTTGATTTCTCCTATAATTCATGAGGTTAAACTATATGAAAGGCTTTCTTATAAATAAAACAGATAACTTACCAATACAGTTTCTTCCAGAGGCATCTGGTTCATAGCCACTGTTGCAATTACAACGGTAACTACCACGTAAGTTTTCACAAATTCCATTGGCGCATATATCGGGATCCAAAGCACACTCATTGATATCTGCGTCAAATGTTGAAAATTTAATGCTCACAGACATGTTTGTTGATACATGCGGGTCTAACAAAGATCTCTCAACATATGAAGTGTCTGACTCTGAAAACCCACATATGTTGCCTGCCTTTCAGAAAAGGGAAGGAAATGAAAATAAGGAGTAAGGATAAAATTGGGAGATACAGGACACTTCCCTGGTAAGTCAAAAGAAAAATGAAGGGAACTGGCAGAAACTCAAAGAATTAAACCATGTAATACGCCTGTACTTATGATAAAATTAATAAAAACATTTATAAGTTGTTGGCTCAAAATCCAAAGGAAAACTCAGCTTGATAGGTATTATCCATATAATTAAAACACAAAGATTTATTAGGGTGGTCTATATAATTTTATGGTCCCCAAAGACATGGGATGTTTCTATTTTATTATCATTTTGTTATAGTCAACTAAGTAATATGATACTTAAATGTTTCTCATTGTTGGTAAGTTGAAATATGTAGAGAGGACAGTGCAAACATGGATGCTTGAGAACAGGATGTTTTACAATAACTCATGAACATAACTACTTTCTGTCACCCATGGGCAGTGGGACTTGAGGAATAATGTGCTTGTATGAGCAACAAAGTAGTTCCAACAGGCGGCTGACTCTGTTGGGGAGGACATATTGAGAGGGAATAAAAATAGAATAGGCCAAAAATCAAATTTTTCACTATGCTCAAATTTTGATGTTAAGTATTGTTCTAGAATTTGGAAGACCTTAAATACTCCAGGAATGTCAATCTTTTTATTTTATTTTTGTGAGAAACATCCTTGTAAAAGTCTGCTTCTTTACTCTGATTTCTGATATTCATTGCAAAGATGCAATATTACTGCCAACTAATCTATAATTTGTCTAAAGCCTTCTCAAACATGAAAGTGGAAGAATATATATGTGAAGCGAAGGTTAACAGCACCCTACCATTTTATTTTTTTAAAAAAATAGAACTATATACGTATTAACATATAAAAGAACTTTAAAATTATAAACATATATGTACTTAACATTCAAGTTTCCATATTGGAACTTTGTTAATCATACTGCTAAATTTAAAACAAGAAAATTTTAATGAATTTTACTTTAGTTGGATAGAAACACTTTAGTATTCTTAGGCATAAAGTCTTAAAATTTTATTTCTAGAGCAGTATGTCCCAAATGTGATCCTTAACTCTTTCTTAAAGATTGTTTTTTTTTAAAACCATGTCATTATTTGATATATTTGCTTTAAATTGACTTGCTCTTTTTTGTTTTTTTAGACCTAAATAGCAACTCTAGCCATGTTTCTTAAGCAATGGTACCCATAAAATCATGGGTGTAGTTTGTTAGTGACATTTTTAACAATGCATATTTAACAGACAAATTTCTGCTGTGAAAAATGTGCATCTACATATCGCTTAATATCACCTAGCTTATAACCATTGTTCTAGGACATAATGTATCTTATTATTTTACATGGATATATTTCTATAATATTAAATATAATCATATTCATAATGTAATAGAATCATAAAGCTAGACAATTACATAACTACTATAACATTAAGAATTGAATAGAGTTACCTCTTCCATCCACAGTGATACCTACTCCACTACTACAAAGACCATGGAATTCAGCTATATGATAAAAACAAATAGAGAAATTAAAAACTCTAAACTATATCTGTTCCATACACAAGTCACTCACATAACTCCAAAACTATCATTAGGAACAATTACGTATATTAATTTCTATAAGAAAAAATTTACCATTTCTAACATTATATTATTAATATATTAATATCATATTATTATATTACTATATATTATTACTATATATTATATTATCCATATTATTATAAAAATTCAAGAATCATAGATAAGCATAAGAAACTAAATAAAATCACTTGTGATTATCACTCTGTATATCATTAAAATATTCATAAATGTCACAGATATTTTCTACATATGGAAACACAAAAAATCTAAGTTGTATTATGGAGATCGCTTTTAAGCTTTTTTCTCCCCCCTCAATAATAAGATAATAATAGACAACACTTACATAAAAGCAGTTTCCATGTGCCTGGTATTCTTCTAATATTTTACATCTAGTAATTTACTTTATCTTCCCAATACCCAAAACTAGATACTGTTATTTTCCCTCCTTTACATCTGAGAAAATGGGGACAGAGATGTGAAGTACCTTGCCCAGGTCACACAGGTGGGAGTGGGGGAACAGGCTTGGATCCCCTGCTATCACAGACAGTTCATCCTAACATCCCACTTAACAGACCATTTCATAGTTTTTTTCTCAGGTATGTAGATGTACCACATTTATTCAATCAATCTCTTGATGATGAAATCAGGTTTGTCCAATTTTCAGCAATTATAATAAGTAATATGAAGTTCAATTATGGTACTAGCTTATTCTCTTGGAACTAAAACTGCTCAGTTTATGCCCCTTTTAAGGTTTCTGATAGTCCTCTTGTCCCTCAAGAAGGGTCCCAGGTTACCCTACTATCAACAGCAGAAGAATCTATCCAGTTTTTTAAACCTTCCTCAACGGTGGGAAAAATCAATCATCTATACTTTACCAATCTAATAAACAAAAACGACATCTTATTTTAATTTAACTTTAGAAAGATTGGGTGTCTTTTTATAGGGCACTCTGCCATTTGCATGTCTACTTTGTGAAATCTTGTTTGTGTACATTGCAATTTTTTCTACAGAGGATTTAAACTTTCCTTAGTGATTAATAGAAATTCCTTATAAATTAAGGAAAATATTTTCCAAATTTATATGTGTAAGTTATGGTCTTTGGTGTCTGCGTTGAAAGTCCTTTACCATTACAAAATAACAGGATTATATATTCTATAAGAAAATTATTTTGTAAGGTTTAACGTAGGGAGCTAACTTCAGCTTTTTTCCAATATTTATCAACGGTATTCATTATTTAGTTCAATTTTTCCTCGCTGATCTAAATGCTATTATCATATCCCATTTATATTCACATCTGTTTCTAGATTCATTTTATTAGTTCACTGATCTTTTTATGTAGTCTTGTTACCAATTTTTGTACTTCTTTCATACTATGCATAATTCACTTTAATATATTTAGGGGAAAATTTTCTTCATTAACTCTTTTTTAAAAATGTCATACTCAGTAATTCTTCTAGATGAACTGTAATTATTTTGCTAAAGTTTGAACAATCCATTTAGAATTTTTAACAGAATTACAAGCCATGTTCTTTGCTGGAATGTTTTTCTTCCATCTTCTACCTGGGAAGTTCTTATTCCTTCTTTCAAGACCAAACTAAATATGCCCCCTTATCCGTGATGTTTTCCCAGCTTCCCTGGGCAACCAGCTACTCCTTCCCTTGTGCTCTCCCTATTCTCTATGTCCCTTTAAAGGCACTAATCCCACTAAACTGTAATTTATATGTCTGTCTCACCAAGTCCCAACTTTAAAGAAAAAAAGAGATCGTGTTTATTTTTTAATCCCTCCTGTACACTGCATATACGCAACACAGGTTCCATAAAAGTATGAACAAACAAGAGCCACAGAATAGTAATGTTTTAAACCATGTAATGTGCCTATAGTTATAAAATTAATAATGAAACTTATGACTTTCTGGAACTACTGATAGACTACTAGTAGACTGGAACTACTGACACACAGCAGCCTAAGACCTTTCTGCGTCACGATTAAAAATAAATACATAAGATCAGGTTCTCACGAATTTATTATAACCTTGAAAGTGACAAGCAGATTTTATGCTATTTATCTTCACAATGACCTCAAAGATCAAGGACATTGAAGCTAACGTATTCATGTAAAAAAATCTGCTGTAACAATCCTAACAGGATGGACAAATAAATTTTTCTCTTCACCGTGTGTTCTCTCTGCCCAGAGAGCCCAGGTAAATCCCAGCCAAATCTCCTTATTACACGCCTCACATGCCAACACAGATTTGGATTTCTTTTCTTCAATTAAAAATAATGACAAAACACCTCAGAGCCGATGTATTCTCTGCCCAAATACCTAATGTTACATTTCTAGTTTCTCTATCAGATGTGAAACTGGCAAGCGTGCCTACCTGAATTTTTAGCAGGGCACGGTTGGCAGGGCTCTCCAAAACCATAGTCTGGATTGGCACAGCAGCATTCGGACTTGGTCACGGCGCCGGGGAAAGGGCGGACACACACTCCCTTCTTGATCCCGCCATAGCATGTACTGCGCATGTGAGTATCTAGAGACAGAAGAACAATGATTTGAGAGAGCAATAGAGACAAAGAGATTTAAAAACTGGAGGCTTCTTTTAACCTAAGTGGCCACTAGATGGGAAGCTTGTAGAGGGCATCTGCCATTTTTTCTTTGTATCTTCAGCATCTAAGTGTTAGGAAACCAACAAATGTTTGCTGAGTGAGGGAAAGAATGAATCCACATCAACAACTCACTTTTTTTCTCCAAGGAGTTTTACGTGCTACACAAGCATCCATTATCCCACTTATCCTCACAGGTCTTTCATTGAACCAGGTGTATTTCCACAGTTATAAACAACACTTTGAGCTCTAATAACGGGCTATACTCTACTTAAACGACACTTGCTATTATTTCTATTTTAGAAGTTCTCATGAACAATGGAGTGCAGTGAACTTAAACTACCTGGAGATGACACTGATTGGCCACGAGATTTCTTCTTTCAACTTTCTGAGTTAGGTGGGCTTTCTTTTCAACTCCCAGTTTACTGTTGTGACTATGTTTTAATCTCAGAATCGCAATAAATTCAGTTATAAAATAAGAACTACCACTATGTGTCCTCAGCATTGTGCTAATTGCTTTACAGACATTCTCTTAACATTCAGGTCAACAACTCCAGAGGATAGCGATCATTAGCCACATTTTATAGATGAGGAAGGTGAGATTCAGAGGGATTACAAAAGTAGCTGGAAGTCCCAGACTATCTACTGCCTAAGGTGGGATTCACACTTGGGCTTGTGTGACCTTCAAAATTCTTACTCTTTCTAATACGTCATGCCATGTCCGAAAGAAGCAATCCTGCTTAGTACTCTCACTCTAAATTTTCATAAAACACGCTACAATTTTATGAGATAGTAAATGGTGAACTATAAAAAACTCAGATCATCATAAAGGCCAGAGAAGTACAGCTTTCAAGCAGTATGCTGACATGGTAATTCCATCAAAGAGATAATCCTTATTATGAATATCTACAATTATTCACAACTTATTGGAAATAATGTTATCTGCTCATTATGCAAAGTGATTCACCTACTGACTGCTTATGATCTGGTGATGTTACTCATTAGAACAACGTGATTTACGCCTGCAGTAAACAATGAGATGTGCATATGCTCACATGGAAGAGGGCCGTGAGATTTACCCCACCAACTCTGAGGAAGGACATGTTGCCCCTTTTCCTTTCTGCTTCTGCTGTGGCTGAGTTTGCTAAAGTCAGCTCTGAGTTACACACAGTGTAGGACCTGATGCAAAGACCAATTTGCACAAATACAACATAGTTCATGATTTCCAATATGATTTTTGTGAGTTCTTAGGATGTCACCAATTCTCTCTGACGGTATCATAGAATGTTCAAAGTTATTTCTGTTTTCATATTAAGAACATAAGCCACACACAATTTTTAGAGGCAGGTCGATAAAAAGTCTATAGTATTCACTGGAAGAGTGAGACCGGGTACATACTACTTTGTATCATAGGTTAACAACTCCAGAAGGTCCATGAAAAAGAAATTAGCGTAACTTACGTGAGAATTTGAGAGACATGAATTACCCTGGGTTCCAATCCCTGCAGGATGACCTTACTTAAATTACTTAACACTTTCCTTATTCATTAAATAAAGACAGAGTTTATATGATAAATGAGAGTGTGTTTGTTAAGCATTAAGCATAGTGTCCAAGACACACAGGAAATACTCAAAAAATGGTGGCTACTTTATTTCTCTCTTCTATCTTTAATGAGGACAGTTGACCCTTTCCTGCTTAAAGACCCCAGGCTAGAATACTAGTTCATATTATACTCTTCGAATATAACTAAGCCACTACTGTTCACAGGTGGACAGGGTAAGAGGCGCCAATCCCAGCGGCACAATCAGAATGTGCTCCATGCTTTGGCAAGAGATTGGACCTAAATGCTGAGCTACGTCTTTTCCATATGTTATCAAATTTCTCCATGCCTTTTCTTTCTTAAATATTGTAATTTTTAAGGATTTTCTTAAGTAATTATCAGATTCTATACGCTGTTGGTAAAGTATTTACGGAGGCAAAATAGTAATCTTTTCTTCTTCTTTAGTATCAACTTTTCTTTATTGCTTAAAGCGGCAACTCTAAGACTATGCCCTAGACGTGATGCCAGTATTCTAATTTAACAAAACAATAATAACTGTAATAATAACTACATATTCTAATTTCATAAAATAATAATAACTGTAAGAGCTAACTTATTGGGCATTTGCTATGTTCCGGACACCATTCAGAGCTTTACCTAGATAATTCTAATTTTAACTTACTTAATCCTCAAAACAACTAATGAGGAAAGGAGGCAGAGAGAGGTAATGGATCTTGCCCAAGGTCACACAGCTAGTAAGTAGCAGAACTGGGATGATAAAAAGAAAATTAACCTTTTAGCTGACAGAAACTTCAAACTGTTCAGAAAAACGGTAACATATTTTAAGCTAATGTAACAGGATGTTACAAAGGAAACTAAACTGAAATCCCAGGTGCTAAATATCAAATAACAGGGTGAATTTTGAGACTCCATCCTGAAGGAAGTGAACACGGAAAATTAGTGACCCAGTCCTCACACCTCTCCCAACATCAAGGACTTAAATAGTTTAAGAGAGTGGCAGTTAAGAGAGGATTTTTTTGGCAAGAGCTAGGTTATGAGTTGAGAGTGTTTCCCTCCTCATCTCTGATCAAGAGAAAAGAGCTTTGCAGGGAATAACTGAAGAGCTTTGTACCCACCTCTGCCTGGGATACCCAGCAGGCACACGCGAGTGGCTGCTATTCCTACTGCAGGAGCAAAGGAGGAGGTGAGATCAACCTCTGTTCAGTGGTTAACAGGGCAAATGTGGGTGTGTCCTACGGATTAGATGCGGGTCATATTAAGAGGGATCCTAAAATGACATGTGGAGGGGTGATGAGACACTATCAGAGGGAGTCTATCTGAAGTGGACTGCTAAAAGACCAGAGGTTGGGTGAGGAGTGGCCGCCAGGAGAAAAATGCAGTGTCTGCATCACCAGAAGGGCAGCTGAATGCTTTCAGGTACCCTCGAAATTGCCTGCAGGGAAGAAGTTGGCTTTAAACATCTGCTAAGCCCAGGAATTCTGAAGTTATCCTAGGATAGTATCAGTGCTTCCGCCTTCTCACCTCCCACACTCTGGCCCTGGAGGAGTCAGCAAACTTGCTCATGAAGGTCTAAGGTTAGAGGGGAAGTTGTAACTTAAAATCAAGTTCAGAATACTAACTATCATATGGTACTGGACATTCTAATTTCCAAATTCAGATTATTTTCATTACGTAAAGTAGTCATATAATTGTTTGTTATCTAAAAATAGTAAAGTTATGGGGTGGCCTGAGTTTTCTTCTTTTATTATTGGATAAACTGCTCCTACTGAATAAATTTAAAGGTAAATTTTAAAAGGATGAGAGATCAAAATACAGTTGCCTTTTGTTTACACCCTGTCTGTGAGTCATGCTTCTTCAACATACTAGTTACAACAATAGTTTAATTTTCTGAAAATAAAAATTCACATCCCAGTATCTGGGAAACAAACATGAACAAACAAACAGAAAAGAAATCTAAAATTAAAGTGCTAACTCTGATAATAACTCATCTTAGCGATTCCTTTCTAACTCCAACCATCAGTGGATCTCAAAAACACCTCTAGCATGTTATGGGAACAGTAATATATAATTTCACACAGAGAACAAATGGTCTTTTCATTTTAAAAAGTTTTAGTGACCACAATTGCGAAACACTGGAGAGGGCTTTCCAACAATTTCTGTTGCCTTTTCTGTATGTGGACAAGAGAATGAATTTTTATGTTTGGACAAGGAATTCCTAACAACTACTCATATGTTAGTTGCTTAAAAGAAAAATGATTTCTCCTTCCTAAACTGATTTCTTACTCATTGTAGATTTCAACAGAATCATTTAGATAAAGGAAAAAAGCAACTAAGTGTATGAAGCAAATGAAAATATTTTAGCTGTCTAAGCAGGAAGGAGCTACTTTCTTCTCGTTGCTGTATTTGAAATATCCCTGAGCGAAGTGCCGACATCTTGCAGGCTGAAATAAATCCTGGAGTGGGTAGAGTGGATGAACTAAGTGGACGGATTATTTCCATCTGCTGTTGCTTCTTTTTTTTTCCTTCGGGATCAAAATGTTTTAATTCCCATAGGTAAGAGTAAAGTTTTATCAACTATATCTAAGAAGGAATTTCCTTTCTCTCAAATATACTTTTAAACCAATGAGGATGTCTTCCTTTTACTGTATAACCTGAAAAATGGAGGGTGCACAATGGCTAAATTACTCTAGAGGTCTCATGAAAGCGCATTAAATGCATTTTCACAACTAACTCACTCTGCTATTGTTATCATTAGATCATATTGGTTGGGTTTTGAAATGCCAAGGACATTTTTGTTTTGCCTGCCTCTTTAAAGCTGATGACTGGTACCTGTGATTGATTTTCATGGAACCTATTTGACAAAAGTATCCGAAAGAAATCTGAATGGCTTGGAATTAAACATATATCCTCTCTTACCCTTCCCTTGTTTCTGTAGGTAGCTCCCCAGTGATGAGGAATAACTATTCAAAAACATTTCTTGCTTTTAATATAGTCCAATTTCTATGGTATAAGTTATTTACATTTTAAATTTTGGGTAAAAACAAAAGTTTGCTTAAACATAAATACATTCCCCATTGAATGTTTTGCTATCAATTACAAAATCTAAATCCATCGTATTTAGAAATTCAGTTAACTAACATTATCAAAGATGCTGGTTTAGGAACAATTTTTTTCCTTTTACAGCATTTTTGACTTGCATTTCATCAGGGCCTTCTGAAGGGAGCTAGCTGGGCTCTCTGCCCATTTTTCTCTTTAAACAGCTTTATTTAGATGTAACTCACATACCATAGAATTCACCCATTTAAAGTACACAATTCAATAATTTTTAGCATATTCACAGATACATATAACCATCACCATCGAACATTTCATCACCTCAAATAGCCTTTATTAGCTTTCACTCCCTTCTCCTGCCACTCCCATCCTCTCTGCTCTCAGCAATCACTAACCTAACCACTAATCTGCTTTATCTCTCTAGCTTTGCCCATTACGGACATTTCTTATGAATGGGATCATACACTATGTGGTCTTTTGCGACTGGCTTCTTTCTCGTAGCATAACGTTTTCAAGGCTTATCTGTGTTTTCCCATGTATCAGTATTTCATTCCTTTCTATGGCTGAATATTATTCCATAGTATGGATCTCTCTCTGTCCCTTTTTCAAAGATCATTTGGACACTGGGGCCTTTAGAGAATGTTTCGCTCACCGACACAAACGCGTCCGTCCACGCCCACAGCCAGGCCCGGGGGACAGTCACAGCGGAAGGACCCTTCGTTGTTGATGCAGTGGCCATTCATGCAGATCCCTGGGGTCTGGCACTCATCTACATCTGCCCAGAGGGGAACACAAGCCGGGTCATTACTGGGTAAATTTAACTTTATTACAGAGTTGACCTGTTGCCACCCCTCCAGATTATCAACCTTCTGTTTTTAATTTTGTAATTTGTGGAAGAACACATACATTTGATAACAACTCTTATATCTAAATGCATCTTTTTGAAACACATTTTCAGAAAGACTAAGTAAAAGTTTCTTCACTTTACCCATCAGGAAAAAAAGAGCCTTACAAACTCATTTTTCATTATTTATTTGTCAACCCTGCTTAATACTAAATAATATTTAATTCACATTAATTAAGTGAAAAAAATTCTTAAAACTAAGGTAAACTTTTGTAATTATCTTTTATGTACACACATACAAAATTCTAACTAAAGATAGATGCTGTTTTGATATTAATTTTATCAGCTCATAATAACAAACAGTTTGGGGTATCTCGTCTAATTGTCAACCTGTTGGAATTTGTCAAATGTAACCCGACATTAAATGGCTTCCCCCAAAGATGAGACAGCCTTCAAAACACAAGGCTGCCAAATTATGAACATTTCATGTCTTTCAGATTACATTCGTAATAAGCAAATTAACAAAAAAATTATTTCAGGAAAGCAGAAACTAGTAAGATCTAGGTCATCTTTATAGGTGTATTTAAGTTTCTTAAGAAATGCTGAAATAGAGTGCCATGCTATTACACAATGCTGCACACTGGAAAACAACACTAATCTCATATCCTGAGTTAAATCCTAACAAGCCAACCCCGAGATGGCATCGCAGCCATGAGTCCAATCAGCAAAGCTACAATATTTCCATTTAATCCTGTACTCCCTGTCTTGAATAGTCAAGAAGCCATTTTTTATTCAGAAACATGAGAATCAGCCTTGATTTTCTCTCTCTACCATCCCTGGAATTTCACTGAAATTACAGGGATTGGTTATGAGTCTTATTTGGTATTCAGCTAAGTTTGTGCAATTGAAAGCCGAACGCCTTCATGGAGTTAATTCTGTCAAAAAGGAGAAAACTGAAAAAAACCAAAAAACCAAAAAAAAACTTGTTTCTAAGTTTGAACTGCAAAATTTGTTCCATCTTACTTACTAAATTCCAATTGTGAGTATAAACATAATATAGTTTCATTTATTTCCAAGAGGCATATTTTTTCTTACTAAAGTTATCAGTGGAGCTTGGGTTTCAAAATGGCTTTATAAACAAAACAATTGACAGGGATATTCAAATTATTTCTTTACTAAATCAATGTAAGATTTTTAGATAACCATATAGTCACAAATGATCTGTACCTTAGCTTTGTGGAAAAGTTGTAATGCAAAATGAGTTATGAATGACAGTGGAAAATCTAGTTCTGAGAACACATAAAAATGAAAACCTTTCAAGATTTTTTCTTCCTCTTTTTTATTTAGGCAAGAGATAGAGAGAAATTATTTCTACATTGTCTCTTCCAGACTTGCTGGAACTAATCTTTCACTCCCTTAATTTTTCCTATACCATTATTATTTTTGTAAAGATATTACTGTTCCCTAGACCACAATGTGTGTTTTTCTAGGAAGCTTTATACACCTGCCTTACTGAATTACTATGAGATGTGAATAATATGAAATCCACGTGAAGAAACTGAAGTGATTCTTGCATGAATCATTCAAATAAAAAAGATGGTTTCAATCAAGGTTATTTTCCTATCTCAAAGCCATACATACCAGTACAGTAACGCCCATTTGGAGCCAAGACGAATCCTGGTTTGCAGATGCACTTGAAGCTGCCATCTTCATTAATGCACATCCCATTCAAACACATGTTGGTAGTCGTACATTCATCGTGATCTGCAGAAGGAGAGAGAGTGCCTTGCATCGCTAGCCTTGAGGGAACCAGTTCCCTCTCCTTTCACAAACAATGGCCAAATTCCTCCACATAAAGGAGCGATGTGCTCATGGATTTTTTTTTTCTAATATGAATGACAGCCGAGAGCAAATAGTGTAGAGAATGTGAAGGGGCTTTAGTATAAAGGACATAAAGGAAAAGAATTAAATAAATTTTGTGTTTAGTGGCTATTAAAACCACATAAACCACAAGCAGTGTTTTATTCTGAGCACCAAAAAGGGCAATATGACTTCAGGGGGTGTTTCTTTTCTGAGAGAGAATAAAGCAATGACAAACCTCATTGCAAGGGAAAGGATCTGGATTTTCATTAGTGAGTAAAATATCACGTGTTGCTGTGTGAAGAGAACACTTCTCTGGGGTATTGGTATCTGCTGCACTATGAGACATCATCAGGAGCATAAATTTAGAGATTTGGTTATCACACATGCCAAACATTTTTATATCCCCCCACATGCGGGGCGGAAGGAGACCTTTTCTATCTTGTCAGTGTCTATGTCTCAACATGTGAGATATAGTAGGTGCTAATAATTATCACAAAGAATAACTGCTACTTGCAATTAAACACATACCACACAGGAAATTTCCAGAAGCAGTAAATTATTCCTTGTTATAACATTTCCAAAAAATCTGTCCTTTCAACTTTAATAGTCTTATGTTAAATGCATTTACATTTTACCTAAGTCATCTGAAGAACTCTCACATATGTGTTGTGTGAGCTTTCATGGAAATAGTATATACAGTTCTAAATAAAAACGTATATCCTTTAAAAATCTTTTGCAAAGGAACGGGCAATTTCCATACCAACACAGTTTTTTCCATCTGTAGTTAATTCAAAGCCAGCATTGCAAATGCACTGGAAACTTCCATCTGTGTTCACACATCGACCGTTTTTACAAAGAACTCCATTCTGGATGCACTCATCAATATCTGGGAAAATTATGAATAGTCAAACATTATTCTTTTACAATAAATACAGATAAAAACAGTAAGATAGTAAATTTAATTTTAAATATCTAGTTTATTTTTACATGTAATATACAAGATAACGTTGCATCTTTACTAAAATTTCCATCTCTCACCAGCTTTTTTTTTTCTTGGATAGGTAGGTGTAAGCTATTTTATAGCCCTGACTTATAGTAGCTGAAGAGGAGAAGAAAGAGGGAAATGAAATGGGGTGTGCAGTGAACCTAAGAGAGGGTGGGTGGCATAGCTGGAATTACTGGTGCAGCTGTTTTTGACATAGTGGTTGGAGACCTTAAAAGTCGGAGCAAGGAGTAAAGTCACTACAGAATATCTGGGTTAAGAGCAACATGATGAAAACTGCTGCAGTAAGCTGATTCCGGCAACCACCCATGGAAGAGCAGGAAACGAAAAAGAAGACAAGCAGAATCATCTGCTAAAAGAATTCTGAGCTGAATCGGCAGTGAGGCAGAGAGTTTGGACAATGGTGGGGAGTGGAGCAACGAAACTGTGAATACAGGCTAGGCTTGATTTGGTGTTGGACTACATGTGAGGTTCAAAGAAAACAGTAGCTTAAAGCACTATAAATCTTAAGCTCCGTTAATCAGAGAGCAGTAATGCTACCGATGCTCCTCGGAGAAAGGAAGCTGCGATATAGGGAAGGAAGATAAACTGAATTTTTGTGAAGCCAGATACCACGTTGTCTGAGCTATATGTGCAAATAGTGTTTTATGTTTAAAGGGAGCACTTCTGAGGGTAGTATAAAATAAATCTGTAATAATGTGACAGTACTTATTTCATTCCATGTCTTATTTTAATAAATTTACTTTTAACCTCAACAGCCTGGGTCACTATATTTCATGGAACATTTTCATATGTGAAAGCAAACTGCCTTACCAATGCACGCTTGCTTGGTAGGAGTCCTCTGGAATCCAGCATGACATTTACAATAATAGGATCCAGGTGTGTTAACACAATCTCCATTAGTGCATGGATTTGATGTGCATTCATCAACATCTGTGAGCAGCAAAAGAAACCATTAGAGACTTCACTCCATTTCTAGAAATGTTTGTTTAAAGTACATTTAGGCCTCCCAAATTTGAGAGAAGGCCAGTCAATGGTAATAGTCTAAATAGCAGAGTATTTATAAGTGAATGAAAATTCCTTTCTTCAAATACAGAGGTCAGTCTGGAGATTTACAAAAATATTGCCTATTGGAGAGCACAAAGGACTTTGCTTTAATCAAGAAATAATGATTTTTCAATTTGAATAATATACAATGATTAAAAGCAAGGACTCTCAAAAGACACAGCCGCGAGTTCCAACAGGCTATTATACTTATTATCTATAGTAATCTGGGTGAGTCAATAACCTCTCTAAGGCTTAGTACAGTATCAGAAGATCAATTACAAACTTTGGAAGATGTATATTTATATTACCTGTTGTCCCTTCTATTAGTGTTAAAGAAAGAGATTGATGGATTATAGAATTTCTTTGTTAATATTTTTTGTGCTCAACTATATATACATTGAGGCTTGGAAAATATTTTGAAGTAACAAACATAGGGTGGGTAGAAAACGGAAATTAATTAAAACAAAGCCTATTATTTTTAGTAGCTTCAGGTTTCTTTAGGACCTTAAAATTGGCACACGGATTTTTTTGTCTAAAACCAAGTTTTATGCAAATACTAGTTCTGATCCTAAATGTGAGAAACATCATCACTGCTTTTATTTCAAGTTCTCCTAAGGCTCGATTAAATGCAAATCCATTGCAGAATTCAGGCACCGCACAGCCAAATGACAGACTGAACAGTTTGGACTAGTCAAATCCCAGAGAAATCACACGTGCCAGTCTTAGAAAAAGTTTAATTCATCTTCTCTTGGCAATGCCCACTAAATATTATCTTGAATGCTGACAAATTAACAACCTGGCTAGCTAGTGAGGGCGTAATGACTTGCCATGTCATATACATGTAGAAGCTATTAACATATACAGTTTCAGCTAAATTGAAGAGCACAACAATAAAATCAATTCAGGGGTTTACCATTTTAATAAACAGATTACTCCTTTCACAGATGTTCTTAAAAGAGGAGCTGTACTCTATCAAACTCGCAAACCTCATCCATATAAACACTCAGACTGAATGCAATTAAGCCCTCTCTGGTAAAGGAGGGGGAAAAATCTCACAGCAATAAAATAAAAACAACAAGGAATAACAGGATTAAATGCTTTTTCAATTCATCCGAAGACGACTTAAGCCCATTAAGACTCACTTACATTGAAACTTTTGGTTGATAACATCAATTCTACTGAGCCAAAGGAATGAAGCAAAATGAAAAGAGAGAGAGTTTTGAGTGTTAGCAAGCATAAAGTATAACTAATGGACTTTCCAATACAAAATATCTCCCTCAGTTTGCAGTTCTGAAGATCCCTTAAATTCTCTGTGTACGTAATATTGAAATGCAACAATTAAAAATGTGTTGTAGATGCATCTTTATAGATGCCTCATAGTAAAGCTCTGTTCTAGTGACGAACAGGAGAGATCATGTACACAAACCCCTCTCTAGGTAAACGTTCCAGGAAGCAGGGTCACTTTTCAGGACCTTTTCCCCACCTTGAGAACCTGTTCTCAAGGCCCCTTGTTGCTACAGCAGCTCTGCCAGTTATTTCGCCATTACAGTCGTAATTCATTTCCGATTCCTTACTCCCGTGGGGACCTCATCAAGGGTCCAGCACACAGAGAAGATACAGTTGTTCACTTATTTATCTCTTCTTTGGAAGTGAAAACAATCAGGAAAAAACTATTAATGACTTTATAATTCCATATGACTTTAAAACCTCATCTGTTGTTTTTTTTGGTTTTCCAGGACTGCTGTAAGATTTTAAGTTTTAGATTAATCACAGATGACCACTGCCACGTCCTGAAATGTACATTCCATGCCCCTTCCTTATTCTGAGTCTCATAGCCTAGCACCTCCAAGTGGCCCCTTTGTTGTGCCTTGTATAGAGGAAGAGGAGTATTTAAATAAGACAATCCGTGCATTTTGATTTCTCCCTATGTTTTCATTGGGGACTGAATATCTTAGGCAAAATTTACAAGATTTTAAGCCACCAAAATAAATGAAGTAATTGAGAAAGATATTGATTATCAAATTGGTTAAATTCTCAGATACCACTGGGGTAAGAAATATTTACCCTTAAAAACTACTTTATATTTCAACTTAGAAAACACTTTTAATTTGCAAGGCCTCTAAAACTACCTGTGGCCCAACAGAAACAGAAATTACTTCTTACTATTCCAAAATAGAATGATCTGAATGGAGTTAAAAACCATTGCTAACAGAAGTTTGACTTATCCAGAAACTAAGAGTCACAGAATTTCATGTTAGAGTAGATTCCTCAGGAAAAAGAGAGAAAAATGTGATGAATAAATATAACTGTTTCCAGGTCTCAGGAGTAATTCTCATAATAGCAAAATAGACCCAATTCTATCATCCTTGGCTTTGACCTTTTAATATGGTTGTTGCCTTTCAAGTTATACCGCTTCATCAGGCATTTAACAGAAAGAAGTTCGCAAAGAGCAATGGCAGCTTGTTATTCCTCAAAACACTGTTGTGACTCAAACAGTCACCACTCTTATCTTGGGCTCCTAAAATTTAAAACACCAGTTAACTTATAACCTCTTAGCTTTTTTTGATATCTCAACTTGTTTATAAACTCAAACTGATTAGAAGTTGACACTAGAAAGAGTACAGGGTAAAAATATTAAAAACTTACTTTCTGAAACTAAGCCCCAATACTAATCTTTGTCCCTGTGAGCTGCAACAGTTAGAACAATAACCCTGCCTGGGTTCTAACTTTGCAGGGCTGGAGGATGAGATCAAACTAGAATGGAAGCGTTTGTAACAATGTTTGGGTAAAACGCAGAAGTTTGAGATTTATATTAATATATCAACTGTGCAGTCATGCAATCTCAACCCCATATTAGACAGAGTTTATAAAAAGGGTGGTAGCAGCCCTTCTCACCTGGGTTCCAGAAAAAGTTAGGACCTATTATCGTAAGACATCCATAATTTGTGATAAGCTTATACTCTTGTGCATCCAGAGTGGTACTAATTAGGCACCTCCCTTGGGAGAATTAGGACAACCGTCACTGAAATCACTCTCCGCAGGGTTTAGGTCTCCAGGGGAATCTTTGGAGAGGCTGAGTTGGCATTGCAACTACAGAAAGAACTTCTGATCCTTGAAGATAGTTCATCTTTATACCAATGGTTCACCAATACACTCCTCCAGAGTACCGGTGATTTATTAGCTAGAATAAAGTACACCCGGGGGCAAACACGACCTAAACAGTGGTCTTTGGCTAATTTAGAGAAAATATTAAACTTACTGCCTACTTTTACTTGTTGGTTAAGTGAATAATGCATTGATACATGAATGGCAAATATTAATAGCAAAACAAAAATAGTCAATCAAATTTCAGTTTGATAGACTGTAATTGTGTATATATGTGCAAGAGGGCATATTTTATTTTTTTATTTTTTTTATTTTTTTTAAAGATTGGCACCTGGGCTAACAACTGTTGCCAATCTTTTTTTTTTTTTCCTGCTTTATCTCCCCAAACCCGCCCCCGTACACGGTTGTATATCTGAGTTGCACGTCCTTCTAGTTGTGGGATGTGGGATGCCGCCTCAACGTGGCCTGACGAGTGGTGCCATGTCCACGCCCAGGATTTGAACCCCGGGCCGCCGAAGTGGAGCGGGTGAACTTAACCACTCGGCCACGGAGCCGGCCCCAAGAGGGGATATTTTATAATATTGTATACTTAGAATCATATTTTCTGGTGGTAAAATCATTTTCAAGTCAGATAAAAGAATAAATCAATCAGTATTTCAGGGTGTTCCAAAAATAACCATACGGTCTATCACTTAAGTAAGTATCAAATGGTATTTGGTAAGCCAGGGTAGATGCATATGGTTATACACTGCACAACCCTAGGGTGTGCCATTTATATAGATTATGTAATGGTACCCTCTAGAGCTGTGCAGTGCAAAACCTATGCAACTGTACATAGGGATCCTGAACTAAGCCTTATTTAATCATTCTGATCTTGTAGCTCTGTACATAGTTTAGAATGATTGGTTTTTCCAAAACATCATATTTGGCTCACATTTTTTTCATAATCATAGTGCACTCAGACATTTTCAGTTTAACTTGGCAAAACTGTGATACTGACTCTCTTTGTTCTTGGCCTCTCATCTATATTTTATAACAGAAGACCTGAACCCAAATATGGTATTTAGGGTTATGCTAATATGAAACATACACACGACCATTTGTTAATATGATAAATAAGTAAAAGAATAACTTCAAAATGGTTCAATTCCCATAGTCTTAAAACTACTCTTAAAGGATCATCAAAACCCTCTTCGTCACCAAATCCAATAGATTTTTTTGTCCTCATTGTATTTGATTTTTCTGCCACATTTAACACTCGACACTACTTTTCTCTTGAAAGCGTACCCCTGCATAGCTTCAGTGACATAATGCTTTTCAGATTATTCTGCTGTCTCTCCATCACCATCAGTGAGTTATCTTTATGGGCCTATGTTGCTGTTCCACAGGGTTGCAGCTGCAGTACCACTGTTATCTTTTCACTCTTCCTGGTGTTCAGCCTGGGTCACAATATGCACCCTCATGGTTCTAATAGCTACCTGTATATTACTGACTCCTAAATCTGTAACTTTAGCCCTGAATACTCCTCTTAGCTTTAAGTAAATGTCCTAGACACCTAAAACTCAACATGTCCAAAAGAGACTCGTCAACTATTTCCCCCTCATCTGCCCCCTAATCTCCACCTTCTTCTGCATGTTAATGACCCCACCAAACATCCAGTGTTGCGGAGCTAAGAAGGAAGAAAAGGGAGAGGTAGAGACAGAAACCACAATATTTAGGACCAAAAGGGTTTGGGATTGCTGAAGTGGCCCAGCTCAGCAGCAGGTTAAGGGAGCATGTGAAAGAGCATACCCACAGGAGAGACAGCTTGGAGATTAACTTTACTTCAAGTCTTTTTTTTAATCATATTCAATCCAGTTTGTTCCTGTAGTCTAAAAGCTATTAAAAAAGTGAGAAGGATTAAAGAATCATGAGCTTACCTATGCAATCGCCATTTGCATCCTGCTTATAACCCATGTTGCACTCACATCGGTAGCTAGAAACAGTAGGTATGCAGCGTCCATTTAAACAAAGATTAGCATGGTGCTTACAGATGTCTATTGTCTGGTTCAGAATAGCTATGGAAAATTAAAGCACAAGTGATATTTCATCATTACAACGTGGATTACTTTTCTCAGAGGTGGTTTTTAAAAGGATATTTAATAGGACATTAATTAGGTGCAATATCCAAAGCCCACATTATTCGACATTTTATTAAAACTTTCAAGTTAAGGATCTAAAAAATATTCTTGAGACACATGGTTGTAACTTGCATTTGTTAAATTACACAACTGGAAACTTTGCCCATAATGATGTCTTTTCAAAATCTCAGGAATGTTCTACTGTATAACTGAATGCTTTCCATTTCTTTTTTTGTAACTGTGCTGAATACTCAGATATAGCAAATAGGCAATATGCCAAAAAGAATAAACTTAACACTGTAGGACATCATTAAATATTATTAGCAAGAGCAGTTCTTTTAAAAAGAATGAACTTAAATGTCAAGTACACCAATGCCAATTCTGGCCTGAAGCCTATGGTTCTCAATTTCTTAAGTTATACAACAAAAAAGGGTGAGGAAAAGAAAGATATTTCATTATAATATTTGGATAGGCACAGAGCAAGATTTATTCAGTTTATCTCAGTTGAGAAATGGTTCTGGAAAATAATTCAAAGAGTGTATGAACAGGGCAGCTGCAATGGCCAAATGAAATACACTGGAACCAAAAACGTGTTCTTTAATGGCGCCATCTGGATTGCAGTATTACCATGCTCTCATCTCTATTTTCAAAGAGAACCTGGGTCACTCATTCTTTTCTCCAATTTAGAAAGTTTATGGAACATAAAAATAATATTTTCCTAAGATTAAGTATTACTACATTATATTTTAGACCCTTAAATAGTTTTTACACACACACACACACGCCTTTTGAAAATAAAAGTTAGATTATAATATCATTTAAGGCAGAAAAGTAAACAGTCTACACAAAAGGGGAACACTCACTTAGTCCAGTGATGATGGGCCCCTGTCCTCCAGCTCCCACACCAGCTCCCCCAACACCAGGAGAAAAGCCATTGCCTCCAGGGATGGGGATGAAGCCTGTCCCTCCTGGGCCATAGCCATTGCCATTGCCACTTGGGGCAAAGCCATTCCCCGCAGCGCCTCCAGGTCTGGAACCAGCACTCCCTGGAATTCCTCCTATTGGAAGTCCATCCATGCAAAGTCTGCGATATTCCTCTAGAAGAAAAGAAAGTTCAGTTCAACACAAAGGGACGGCTTTCTGCATAATAAAGGCAACTTGCATATTGTGATGATCATTTTAAGTTATCTGTACTACATAACAGGAATAAGTAAGTTATTACCTTGATAAATAGTTTCAATGCTAGCAGTAGCAGGAAAAGGTATAGAAGTTTCAGAAAAAATGAAAACCTATAGCCATATTTTAAATGAGCTGCATAATCAAAGAATCATCTATACGTGCATTTTGATTTTACATCCCTAAGTGTAACTCGTAAAATTCTAGATATAAATGTGAATGCAAGAAATTTACTTGAATGGACGAAAATGAAAGCTTTAAGTCATGCATTCTGTATATTCAGTTTTATGTGAATCTTCATCAGTGTTGTACTTACACATTTTTCCTATCATTTTTTTTTCTCTTTAAGGGATTAATATGGCTTCAGAATAACAATTTTTTTCAAATGTGTATTTTAACAGAAGACAGTATTTAGCAAGCTTTTAAATCTGCTCCTTATTTGTCCAAGTATCAACGCTGAGAGAAAAGAAGCAAGAATATAGCAATTGCCTTACTTCCTTAACTGTTGTCAGAACTAGGGCACTATATAAAAAGAAATGAAAATTATTTAATTCTAGTGATTGTTTCAGCATTAGTATTACTATTACATATTACCAGTGGAATGATGAGTTTCCAAAATTAGATACCATGCATTAACTCTGCTTTTTAAAAATGTTTACTACTCGATTTTGGTATCTTATAGCTTAGAGATTTAGAAAGAATGTGCCTTAACTTTTTTCTCTGTAACAATACATATACATACATAACTTTATAAGCTTTTCAAAGCTTTACAAGATTTTCAAAAAGTTTATTTTTCATATGTTTATAATTTAATACGAAGATAATATAACATATCATCAACATTTTATGTGATTAACATTAACTGTACTTTACTATTCATATTATATTAAGAAGAGGAGCTACTTCTCATTCATCCTAAGTATTTCCTGATATAGCCTCAGTTATATGGCAGTTAATACAGCAAGGTGAATGAGAGGTATCCTCCCACCCTTGTATTCTTAATTTTCAAGGTCATTAGAAAAGAGAGGAAATATCTTCAAGCACTGAGACACTATAAGCTGAGGGTACTCCTGAAATAAAATATAAATGAAAGCATAACTTTGTTATTCAAAGACATTCAAGCTCTGGAATGGAAGATCAGGAGGTTTTAAAACCGAATTGAAATATTGACATTCAAAATAATTTTTTAAAGACGAGTCATGATCACCTTTTAGGGCTTTTTCTGATATTAACAAACTGGATACAATAAAAACTGATCCCAAATAAACAATGCCACCCTATCCCCCAGAAAAACACCGAAGTCACATTGAAAACACTAATACGAAAACAGATATGACATGATTTCAAGGAGAAGAGCAAAGGACATTATTTGTTACTAAGTTTCCAAACACTGTCGGTTCTGAGGAGACTAGCAGCCAGCAGCTCACCAGAGCCTCTGACGGGACAGGCTTCAGGAATGGTTCCAACACCCCAGCAGCGGCCAGGCTCACAGCAGCATTGCATTTTTGTCATTCTGCCCGGAAGCTCTTGTGCACAGCGACCATTCACCAGGCCTGAGAAACACGTGCCTGTTCTCTGATCTGAACATGTGAAAATAAAATAAAAGACAAGGCAGAATTATCTCAGGTTCTTATACAATCATTTCACATATTAGAAGAGGGTAAGTGAAGTGAATTATTTTACTTAATTTCTATTATATCTATTTATTCTCTTATTTTCTATTGCATTTATTCATTCATTTACTTATTTTCTGAGCAAACATTCACTGAGCACCTAGTCCATGCCATATCCCAGGGATACAAAAATGAAAGACGTGAAGCAGATATGAGCCCACCCTACAGTGAGAAGACAAGCCCAGACAGATCTGAATCTAGAAGGAAAGCAACAACCCAATCCCAGCCTAAGTTAGTCAATCTCCAGATGATCTGCAGAGGTGCAATTGTTTGCCACTGAGATTTTGAGGTTGTTTGTTACACATCAATATCTGACTGATACAGGTGCTATTTTAGAAAGGTTGATCAGAAGCAGCTCTTTTGAGACAGTGACATCCGAGCAGACTCTTGAATAAAGTGAGAGCATGAGCTACAGTTATCTGAGGAAAGAGCAATTCAAACAGAAAGAAGGAGATATTCTTGATGTGTGTGAAAAGCAGGGGGCCAATGTGACTGGAGAAGAGCATGCAAAAGGGAGAGTGGAAGACTATGAGCTCAGAGAAATACTGAAGGCAAAATCAGTATAGCCCTGTAGACCCTAGTTAGGGAAGGACTTTTGGATTTTATTTGGAGTGTACTAAGAGTCATTGAATGGTTTCAATTAGAGGAAAGACAATGGTTTACATTTTCTAGAAGATCTCTTTGGCTGCTGACTGTAGTGAGTGCAGAAAGACCAGTGATGATGATACGGGAGACCTCCAGGTGAGAGGTGCTAGTGGCTTGGATGAGGGTGATAGCAGTGAAGATGATGAGAGAGGGCATACATACTTTGAAGGTACGTACAGCCAGTGGGAACTTGCTTGGGTGTGGAGTATAAGAGAAAGAGTCTTGGAAATTTCCTCAGTTTTGACTCAGACAGTTGAGACAGGGATGACAACGGGAGAAGTTGGATTGGAGGACACAATACAAGGCTCCTCTTTAAAATGTGTTACACTGGGGATGGTGAATATAAGAGCCTGGAACCCAGAGGAATGGTTAGGCTGAAGATCTATACCTAGGAGTTATCAGTGTGTATATACAGGGTCATAAACCATGAGGCTGGGTAAGACATTTTCAAGAACTAGGAGCAATGAATTATGTCAAATGGTGATGAGAAGTAAAGCAAGTTGAGGACTTGAAGTAACCACTGGGTTTGGCAGGACTGCTATGGTAAGGAGTCTGTGCATTATCTTGCAGGATTAGAGGCAGTGAAGTGACATGACCAAATATGACCACAATAAAGGTGACTCTGACAGCAGGGTAGAGAATGGATCAGAATAGCAGATAAAAGTTAAAAGACATCATGAAAAGACTATATAAAATGCAAAATTGCCTAGGGATAAATATTAATATCATCTGTAAACTCTGTGGGTTTAAAACTGAAATTGCCCTTATTGTGACCAATGAAAAAAACTGAGTCTAGTTCACTACACATTATTCAACCTTCATCAAGATGCTTCAAAGAAGTTTTGTCCATGACCACAAGAAGAAAGATGTACCACAACAATCAAGACCTGCATATCAATAATGCAGATGAAACTATTAACTACAAATAATCCCATTAATAGGTAAAGCCTAAAGTTTATGCACTAGATACAGAATTTAAAATAAACATATTATTTCCTCAAATGGTCCATAGTATACCTCAGGTTGCTTCTAAGGTATTGTTAAATTAATGAATTGGCTTTAAGATATGCTGTGTAAGAATCAAAACACCTCTTTAAATTTCTTAAAAGAAATTCAGTATTCCCCAAAGCAAAGTAGTAAATTTGATGTATGCATGCATACTTAAAGGCAGTGAGACATTTTGTAAACTTCACGAGTTGGGTTTGGACAGTTTGTCACTGGGAATGATTTCATAGGCAGGTTTTTATTCCCAAGAATGATCTAGGGAAATAATTTTCAGAATATTCATTCCAGGAACTCAAAGTATCATATTCCTAGATTTACTCGATTGCTACCTTCCTCAAGAACAGGATGTAAATTAAGATAAGAAAGTCTTAAACTCTTAACAGTAATCACGGTTATGAAACACACTCAGTGCTACAAGGTACACTGAACGTGTTTATCTCTTCAAGGTTTCTATAAGGAGGCGGCTGTACCAGAAGATTAGAAAAAAGAAAAAAAAAAACATGTCCTGTCTCTTATCTTGGCACTGAGTGGAAGAACGAAAGATCTTTCCTAAGAATCTGAAACCACAAGCTCCTCTTCACACAGACAGCTTTGATGTCTCAATTCATATTAGGATTGTGGTCTGAAGAACTTCAAAGGAAGAACATAACATAAAGAGTTCCCCAAATTGGGAAACTCCAAGCAACTGGCAAAAGCCAACACAATCGAGGACTCCATACTGACACAGGTCTCAAACAGTTCCCACAGACACAGTCCCAAGAAAAAGGAGTAGCTAATAGCAAAACCAATAATTGAATAAATGACACAAGAAAAGACTCAATGAACGAAAGCTAGCAGAGTAAATAGCAGATTTCATATATTGGAATGGTCAGATCAATTCTGAAAATCATTCATTATTATTATTTTTGTGTGTGTGAAGAACATTGGCCCTGAGCTAACATCTGTTGCCAAACTCCCTCTTTTCACTTGAGGAAGATTGTCGCTGAGCTAACATCTGTGCCAGTCTTCCTCTATTTTATGTGAGATGCCTCCACAGCGTGGCTTGATGAGTGGTGCTAGGTCTGCACCCAGGATCTGAATGGGTGAACCCCAGGCCACCAAAGCAGAGCACACAAACTTAACCACTATGCCACCAGGCCGGCCCCAATCATTTGTTATTTTTAATTAATGATAATTCATTAAATATTAATTAATAACTAGATTATATTTAATATGTCTAAGGCAATTAAAAATCTAAAAATGAGAATAGAGAAAAACAGCCCATAAACAATGAAAGAACAGTCTTAAAGGAATTCAATGAAACTTCTATAAATGAAAACAATAATGACTGAAATAAAGTGCTTAGTGACTATATTAAACACTGTCTTGCATAAAGATGAAGGGAGAAATATTGAGGTGGAAGATATATCTGAGTAAATTATCTTCAGGGCAGTTCAGAGAATCAAGGAGATAGAAAATGTTAAAAGGAGGTTAAGAAATATGGAGGTGAGTGTGAAAAGGCAATAAATATCTAATTAGGGTACTAGGAAGAGGTAACAAGCAGACTGGAGGAGAGGCAATATTTAACAGATACTGGCTTAGAATCTCCTAACAGTGTTGCAAGACAGTCTCACATCTAGAAAGTCTAATAAATCTACAGTGGGGAAAATAAAAGGAAATACACAACTTGCCACATCACTGTGAAACTGCAGAATAACAAAGAAAAAGTGAAGATCTTAAAAATAGCTAGAAAGAAAAGACAGATTACCTGCTAAGGAATGACATTTAAACAGATCACTGACTTCTTAATAGCACCAGTGGATGCTAGAACACAACGAAACAGTATCTTCTGTACACCGGGATAAAATAACTCTCAACCTAAAATTCTATACCCTAGGAAACCATCTTTCCAGAGGGAAAAGTAAGGTCATTTCCAAGAAAACAAAACAGAATTTTCTACCAAGAGGTTCTGGCTAAAGGAAATTTTAGAAGAGGTGCTTTAGGCAAAAGGAAAATGATTCCAAATGGAAGGCTTGAAATGCATGAAGGAATGACAAGGAAAAATACTGTTAGATACGTGGGTAAAGCTAGACAAGCACTAAAATATCAAACAGCAATAATAATGACTAATTTGTTGCAAACAGAAGAGTAGCAATTGGCTAGAATTTTTAAAAGTTGGGAGGGAGAGATCAAAGTGTAACCATTCTAATATTCTTTGTTTAGATGTAGGTAAAAGTATAATTCATTTTAGACTTTAAGTTACATGTGCATCTTGAAACAGCTAGGATAACCACTAAAACCACAGAAATAAAGTGTGTAACTTCTAAACAACAGAGGAAAAATAATGGAGTATGGCAAAGGAGGGAAACCTCAATAAACCCAAAAGAAAGCAAGAAAGAGGAACAAAGCAAGACAAATAGAAAGCACAAAGATGATAGAAATAAAAATAAATAAATCAGTTACTATAATAAATTTATATTAATTTAGGTCTCAATTTAAAAGACAAAGACTTTCAGACTGTGCCAAAAAAAAATTACATTTAGGCTATTTAAAAGAGACACACTTAAAACATAAGGAAGTAGGAAGATTGAAAGGAAAAATACCTAACAGGCATAGATTCAAACCTTCCTCTCCCACTCAAAAATGTGATGCAAAATAACATGAGCTAAAATGGATCAAGAGAAAATGTTTAGAAATAGACAAAGAAGAAGAGAAAAAACTTTAGCGTCAATATACGTTGAAAAGAGGTTCAATTCACCAGGAAAATATTTATAATACTTTAAAACATTCATTACCTTATAAAATAGCGTCAAAATATATAAACAAAAATGCAAAGAACCACATGGAGAAACTGAGAATCTACCATCATAGTGGGATGTTTATACAACTCTTTCAGTAACTGATAGATACGGTAGACAAAATTCAGTGGATAGAAAAAATTTGAACAGTGCAGTTAATAAGTTTGATCTAATGGATATATCTATTCATTAACTGGAGAAAACACATTTTTTTTCAAGCCCACATGGAAGATTTGCAAACCAGGGAAGCCACTTACACTTCTAAACAACTCATGGGTCAAATGCAACATCACATTGGAAATAGGTAATGTGTATAAAAATAAGGGCTCATCAGAAATCCATCAGTTACGTACACCAGCCACAGACTTTGGGAGGCTGCAATGATATTGCGAGGAGTCCACAAATCTCTATTTACACTAAATACTGCAATGCAAGTGAAAAATGCCTCACAACATGCAGGCACTACAATGATTCCCATTTATGGAGATTCCATTGTGACTAATAAAACACAAATTCATCTAAAATTAATACCCAGTAACTTTTTCATTATATATTTTCTCAGAGATATTGAATTATCATCATGTGTAGATTTGAAAACATTTTTTACGTCAAAAAGGGGTCTTCAAATTCAATAAATATAAGTAACTAGTGTTCTACAGTTTGGAAACCTCTGCTCTGTCCTAGAATATATATTGAAGGAAATTATGTTATTGGTGAGAGAGTGGAGGGGCAGAAAGAGGGAGGGAGAGTAAATCATAACTTTTTTAATCAATTCCACAATTAGTCTCTTCTGATAACTTGGGGAGGAAAGCAATCTACTTCTAATCCTTTGAGTCAAAAACACACCAGGATGAGATACATACCAGTGGAGTGTGATGTCTCACAGCTAAGGTCTCCCCCAAAACATATTTCAAAAGCAAAACAGTGGCCAGGAGTTAGGTTCTTTCCTTTGCATATGTGACACTACATGGTCCTTAGAAAGTACCGTGTTGAAAATGTGTCATATGGAAGAATATCTGGAATTAAAAAGGGGCACCCTATAGAACTAACGAAGAGCTGTTGAGGCACACCACCCCATGAAATAGGGAATTATTAGGGACAAAGTCAGATGAAGAATATTTATTACACCATTAGGACAAATCTTTCTGAAGCCTGGTACATGTCTAACTGTAGGACTGGTATGTTGTAAGTAATGGAAACAAGTATATTCCCTCTACCAATCTCCTATCACCCTCACCACATTCCCAGAACAAGGTTTACACGAAGTCTTATTTAAAGCTACATTGAGAAAGAGGAAGCAATTCATCTCCTCTCATTAAAATATAAATTTATCTTGAAACAAAATAATGGCACTCTTATCAAGAGTTTGTTTCATGGCTTGACATTTAGTCTAAACTTGATTTAAGAGAACTAACAGTTAATTATGCATTGTGATGAAAACTTGGTAAAAGTTGGAGGTTGTACTTTGAAATAAATAAGTCTCCTGTTGAATGAGTTTTGTGGATTAAAAATGAAGAGTTCAGCCAGAAAACACCGATAACATTAGTTCAGGTCAGAATACTAGTGATAGCAGATGGTCGGTAAATAGCAACAATTGCTCTTAAGCCTCATCCCCTGATACTGGAGGCCTCCACCCACCTCTTTGATGGTCTGGCGCCAATGTGGGTTCCCCTGATTAATTCTGCAGATTCTTGCTATTCCTAAAATACTTTCATGTCACTCTCATGTTTCCATTATACAAGGCTAACTAGAACGAGGAACAATGAAAGAAACAGAACCACTATGGCTCCCAGGTTAACTTCTTCCTTTAAAATAGTGACGTGTTTTTTCCTGTCTAATCTCTTTCTAGGACATTCCCCCTGCTGTTCCACCAGTCCCCTTTTATAAGATTCTGAAGTTAGAACTAAAACACTATTCAGCAAACTGTTTCATCCTTGTCTTCCCTTCCCCCTTTAGTTAAACATTTTTAGGAGTTTTGAGTTATCCTTCAAGTGTTTTGTTGGAAATCCACATATACACATGTAATCAATGCCCATCATTATAAAGATTGCTGCATAATAACAGCACGTCCTGACCATCACTCCAGATCATTCTTCATTCTATCAAGATCTTCCTCAATTCTTTTAAGCAGCATTTTTCCCCCACTGATTTTTGTCTCTGTCCTGCTCAAAAATCTTGATGGGCTCGCACTGCCCTCAGGATCAACCTGAAACTCCTTAGCATGGCAGTTAAGAACCGTGGCAAGAGAATCTTAATCTCAATCCATCTTTCTTATTTTATCTCCAACTCCTTTCTTACTCAGCTCTCTTTCCCAGACAAGCTCTTCTCACCATCTCCTGAGACCATGCAAACACCTTCAGCATCTAGTTCGCTCACGCCTTTCTCCCTGCTCCGTGCACTCTTATTTCCTTTGTGCAGCTCCTATGCATTTTTCAAGGTGCTTCACTACTCACTTCCTCGAGAATTTTAACTATAATAATCAGGCCTTCCTTTTTGACTTACAGCATCTATACCCTAAAAAATTATTTAGCAATTAATCACCCACTGCCTCAAACTTTCTCTTATATTATTATTTTTCACATTACGTTTTCAGGTTTTGTTTTCTGAAGAATATTACATGGCAATACTGTCCACTGAAACTTTTGTAAAGCTCAAAGAAATGCACTGGGAGGTGTGGCAAAGTCATATTACTACAAGGATTCCTAAATGCTTGCTCTCATTTTCTGAACTTCACTTGCTGCTGCCTGGCACTTCAAGTTCCCCTGCTCAGGGTCCTGCTAGCTCTGTGTCCCAAGTTCCCCTGCTCAGGGTCCCCGCTAGCTCTGTGTCCCAAGTTCCCTTGCTTAGGGTCCCTGCTAGCTCTGGGTCCCAAGTTCCCTTGCTTAGGGTCCCTGCTAGCTCTGGGTCCCAAGTTTCCCTGCTCAGGGTCCCCGCTAGCTCTGGGTCTCAAGTTCCCTTGCTCAGGGTCCCTGCTAGCTCTGGGTCCAGCAGGCACGTTATCTTGCACAGAGCATGTGCTTGCTGTTGCTTGTCAACTCATTATTTACTCATTGCTGGCTGCCAGTCATTCTTCTTGCCTATATTACATCATGGAAATTAGGAATTAATAATGTCATGGATATTACAATGACACTGAATTCCAAAACAATATAAAGGTCATTAAGTTGTGCTATTAAAAATGCTTTTAAGGGGCTGACCCTGTAGCCTAGTGGTTAAGTTTGGCACACTCTCCTTTGGCGGCCTCCGTTCGGTTCCTGGGCATGGACCTACACCATTCATCGGTGGCCACGCTGTGGCAGCCGCCTATATAAAAAATAGAGGAAGACTGGAACACATGTCAGCTCAGGCCGAATCTTCCTCAGCAAACAAACAAACAAAAAGCTTCTAAGAAAAAGAGTGTTAGCTATGTTTCAACTCTTTTCAGAACAGACATATAATTGTAGTCTTTGTTAAAAAAGAAAGCTCTTTCCTGGATATTTAAAAAACTTGATAAAATACACTAGATAAAATTATATAAGGAATTTGACTTTTATATTTAGCATAAAATGAAATGGGAAAACTATCCTATTTTATAATTAAAACGTTCAGCTAAACTCTCCTATACATAAAAGAAAAAGGCAGTTTATTGATGCTTTATAATGTGGTATAGACTCAGGATGTTTTTATTAACTTAGAATATGCTTATAATATAACTTAGAATATGCTTATAACTTAGAAAAAATGCTTTTAAGGGGCTGGCCCTGTGGCTGAGTGGTTAAGTTCGCATGCTCCGCTTTGGTGGCCCAGGGTTCACCAGTTCAGATCCTGGGTGCAGACCTATGCACCACTCATCAAGCCATGCTGTGGGAGCATCCCACATAGAACTAGAAAGACCTACAACTGGGATATACAACTATGTACTGGGGTTTTGGGGAGAAAAAAACAAAAAAAAAGGGGAAGATTGGCAACAGATGTTAGCTCAGGGCCAATCTTCCTCACTAAAAAGCATACTTTAAAACAAAAAAGGAATCAGGGCAGCTTTCAGCATATGTCACTCTTAGAATAAAGCTGCAGATAACATGCAATTTCATACTCAAGAAAAAGTTTTGAATTTGTCCAACTCATTATTGTTAGCATACATGTGGATACAAAATAAACAGCATGGAAATATCCATGACATATATAATTCAATCATAAATAAATTCAATCTAAGAAAATATGGACTCAGATTTTTAAAAATCAAAGTCAAAGATCTTTTACACATTAAAATGTTAGATTTATTTTTTCTCATGCATGGAAAACACATACTTATTCCAAATGTAACAGAGTTATTCAAAAAGTTTTTAAGCTGCTTACTTAATTTTAACATTGGTTTTGTAATTTTGGAAAGTCATTCTCCCCTCCTTAGGGGCTTTCTTCTGTTCCTGGGTCAGGATGTTGATACTGAAATGAATGGTGACTCCTGCTTAGCACAGGACTTACTGTGCCTCAGCTCTCTTGAGCTCAAGCAGGCTCTTGCCTTCTGAGCATCCAGGACCACGACTCAGTGCCACTACTTCATGTCCAACAGGATGCCAAATGATGCAAAGCAGTTATTAACCAACGTGAAATCCTTCCATTCAATATCATCTCATTCATTCATTCATTTGCGAGTTTGCCTGTTCATTCGGAAAAAATTTACTGAGCCCAAACTTCTATGCAAGGTACTACATAAAGCACGAGGCACAAGAAGGCAGGACCTAATGGAGCTCACTGGCCAACAGGCAAAGCACAAGTACCTGTGACAATGTGATAAACCCAGAAATGAAAAATATTATGGGAGGGGCTGATTAATTTTGCCCAAGAAGAAAATGTGAGTTAAGTAGAGGTGGCTATAAAAAAAAGTGGTAACTAATTTGAGATGAGTTGGGTTCTAACGAGCATAGAAGGAGGACATCAAGATGCTTCAGGCAGAGGGGATTCTGTGGGCAAAGGCACAGCAGTGTGCTCATGTACGGTAATGAGAGAAATGTGAGCATGAGGTGGCAAGTGGTTAGAGATGAGTCCTGAATACAGGCTGGGTCAGGTTCTAAAGCGATTTGAATGTCCAGGTAATGACTCAGGACTTTATATAGAGAGGCATGAGATAAAGAGAGTTTACCATGATTTAACGGTAAACCAAATAACTGACATTCAAGAAAAACAACCTCAGTAAATCATTAGGAATCTTGATCTTGACTATCTGAATATGATGAATATGCCTCCTTTTCAATGCAAAAAAACCCCCCACAAGTTTTGTTTAATTAAAGAAAGATTTAGAAATTTAAGAAATAAAACAAAGAAATAATTTAAAAATATGATATAAAACACTAACATTTGTTATGACAGATTCTGCCTTCTAACTAGTTTGTCTCTCTTCTCACCCCTCCCTACCCCTATTCCAATTCATTCTCAAAGGCCTTTAATTACAGTCATGTGCTGAATAATGATGTTTTAGACAACAAGAGACCACATATATGATGATGGTCTCATAAGATTAGTACCATATAGCTTAGGTGTGTAGTAGGTTATATCATCTAGGTTTGTGTAAGTTACTCTATGATGTTCCCACAATGACAAAAGCACCTAAGGGTGCATTTCTTAGAACATATCCCTTTTGTTAAGCAATGCATGTCTGTACTCCACACTGCCTACCAAACAAAATACATACATTCTTATTTGCTACTTCTGGAATTTCATGGTAATAACCTCACTTCCTTCTCTAGCCACATTTCTTCTAGCCATATTCCAGAATATAAGTTTCCCGAAGCCAAGGTCTATGGCATCCAGCCAATGATGTTCAATGACAACTCCCAAACTGACATTTCTCCTAGAGTTGAGTCCATGCCTGTTTGAAACTGATGATTGTGTGTGTGTGTGTGTGTGCCTGCACTTTTCCTTTACAGTTTAAGAAAATTAAGCCAAGTGGTAAGTAGTTCTACTAATTTTCGTTTCTCATACCTGTTATGTTAAATGAATCAGACTTACAATCCAGTAAGCCAATTGGCAACATTGACCCCACAAATAATGTGCTCAGTTTTATAGACTTAATATTTCACTAAAAATGTTTTACCTAATGTAAGATAGAAACTCTGATTTATTCATAAAGAACAATTGTCATTCAAATCTCATCGTTCTAAGATGAGAAAGGGAGGCTCCAAATGGACATTCTACTTCTCAAAGCAGACTGGCAACATGGTAGTGGAGAAATCACTCATGCTAGAGACCTTGATCTCTAGACACAGGGTCTCTCTCACCTGAAAGTACATAAGGAGGCAGTGTAGCGTCACAGTAACACAGATGCAGGAGTCAGAGATACCTGGATTCAAATCCCGGCTCCATTTATTGGTCCTACACATTGTGTAAGTCACTTAACTTCTCTTAACCTCAATTCCTTCATCTGTAAAGCTGAATAATTACACCTACCACACAGAGTATTTTATAAGGATTACATAACATAATATACAGGTCCAGTGCAGGTATATCCTCTTTCTCCTTCTTTCCCTCTTTCTCCTCCTAATAGTAATAATAAGGAATATTTTATTGAACATTTACTAGAAGAAACTGAAGTATAGAGAGGTCAATAGCCTGCCCAAGGCTCTACAGCTATGAGATAATGAGGCAAAGCAGATGTCTAGTGCCTTATGCATGATATGTGTTTCATAAATGGTAGCTGTTATTTTCACTCCCACTACCACTGTTTCTTCGTTGACTGTTCTTGCTATTCTTCTACTATTATTTATGATGACAATATAGTATTCTGAAGGCAGGATCTACATCTCTCATGTTCACTGCTAGCATAGTGTCTGGCATATCAGTACATTTTATCAAGTGAATTCAGGCCACAGCCCTTTTGTTGGTGGCCTAGGACTTCTAGTTTACATCCTTGACTCTGTATTTCCATCTCATCAACCCAGTTCACCAGGGCTCCGTCACTGGGATCCACAGAGGCCCTGGCACTTAGCTGCTGACACATCCTCCTGGTGGGCTTGGAAACTGTCATGGCCCAGACAGCCGTCCTCTAATGAACCAAGCAACTCCATTCTTTGAGTGCTGATTTAATTTCCATAATTCCTGTACTATATGAAGTCTTAGACTACATGAGTCTAAGACTTGCTCAATAATGGGTGACTTACACATGACTGAGAAACACTATTTCATCTTTCTGAACAAACAAAGGAGAGCATACAAATATATTTGGCTTTAATTTGAATAAGCTTAAAACACAAAATTAAAGGTGTCAATTTCTTTTTTGCAATAATAATAACTATTTTCACTAGAATACACAAGTGCTCAGTAAATAAGACATTGATTACATTCATGATTCATAGCAACAAAAGACCTTTAATTACTACATTCTGTTTCCCAAAGCAGATTTTTAAAAATCTTCTTCATGCCTTTGTATCTCTAAGGCTGGGCAAGAGCAATGTCTTGAGGAAGTCTTCCTTTATTTCAAAAATGACTTTGACAACATAAAACTAACCCAGATGGCTTCTGAAACTGAAATCTTTGCAAAGAGCACCTGGTCTATCAATCCTTCAATGGTGGTATTTTATTTTAAACAACTCTTTCAGCCATTTTCCCAATGGTTTTATAATCGTTGCCATCTTCATACCTGTTTGGGCTGTCCTGTCATTATAAAGAAGCAGTGTATTGTGCCTTCAAAACTCGAGGCTTACCGATGCACCGAGAGCCATCTGTTGAGGTTACGTATCCACGTGGACAAACGCAAAAATAGCTTCCCACGGTGTTGGAACACTCCCCAGTTTCACATATCCCAGGAATGATGCTGCACTCATCGAGGTCTAATCAAGGGAAGAAGGAGAAGACGATGGAGAAAGGCTTCATTAAATAGCTTTTAAAAGGAATCTTTTTTGAAGACTATGAGAGCACTCATGGTTGATTAGGTCAGATCATGTAACCTTAAAGATACTCCTGTTTCAGGCCCTAAGGAATTTCTCACACATATCTATGGGAACTGAGATGAAAGTGAACTCCCATGGCAGTAAAACAAGGCCAAAGAAAGCAAAACTCTATATCTTTTTTTTTCCCAAATGCAATTCAAATTAGAAATAAGTAAAGATGTCAATGTTTTAGTTTCCATTCTACATCAATTAGGGAATTATCCTACTAGAGCCTTTAAAAAAACACATACATGGATTACATTTTAAAATACGAAATAAGTACATTTAAAAATTTATAGCTAATTTTTGCACTAAGTGTTTGAACCAACACAGGGTGGCAAATTTTTTTTTCTGTTTGGCTTTAGGCTATGTTTTTGTACTTACATCTGAATACGGGTATATTTGACATTCTGGGAATTAACTTTAAATCTAAAATAACACAGAAACATGGTGAAGGGCACACTCAAGAGGCTTTGGGAAGTGTCCAGTTTTCCTATTGTACCTCCCTGCATTTCTCTATTCAGCTTACTCAATGCTGGGACTAGTCTATTCCGTTTCACATTAATGAAAGGTCTGCTTTCTTTTAAACTTTCCCTAAAGCAGAAAACCTGGCCATTTCTATAAGCTTTAATGTACTTTACCTCTAGTTCAATAAGCAGAGAGAGGTGGAAAGTCAAACAAAGCTACAATTAGGTACATTGGGAGCTACTTGCTAATACATTTAAAAGGAAATGAGCCATTGTGTGGAAAATTCAGCCACGAATGCCTGTGAGCTGGTTGTCCATTTTAAGGAACAGAGTTAGCAAAGACCAGAGAATACAGGGAATAATTATAGAAGCCATAAAAATAGATGATTACTGAAAAGCAAACCTGAGCTTCTAGTTTCTGTTTAGTTTTTTTTAGTTGCATGTATTTTTTTAAATGCATCAATTAAAAACACAGGAAAAAATTACATTCTTATTGTAAATACAAGGAAAAAATTTAGACCCCATAATTTAAAAAATGGTTGGCAATGCCTTTCCTGAATTCCTCTATTGGTCTATTCATTTTTTTTTCCCATTTATTCTGACAAGTCACTCTTGCCTAGAAGCTGTATCATGAAATAACTATATGCTTGTGTGTCTTCTTGGAATGTTCTTATAAAAAATGTTACCAGATTCAGACATTCTCTGAAGTAATATCTTCATTTGAGGCTTAACGGTTAGCTAGCGAAGGCACAGTCGTGCAAATCAAAATCTACCAATTCCCCAAGAGAGATCAGAATTCTAACATGAACTGACTACACGAGGAGCAAATGTATAATGTGGTGAAAGAGTTACCATAAGACTTAATCCAACAAAATGAAACCACGTGTGCAAAATTAGGATCTGTTGCATGTTGTGTTGCTATCTTAGTGCAGTGCATCATAATAAAACTGAATATAAACTCAGAAGAGACAGGAAACTAGAACAGCTATACTTCAATCATCAAACAAACTGATGAGTCACTTCAGGATAAGGAAGACAAAACAAGAGAATACTATAAAGTATAGCAGCAAGTAGTACAAAAGGGAAGGACTGAAACTTGCTTCTGATCCCCTTACATCTAAAGCTGTACCAACAATCAAGGCACTTATGGAGCCCAGGATTCATCCAAATTCTTAAAAATTAGGAAACTTAAGTCTTTCATTTAAGCATTAACTCGTATTCCCAGGCATTTCCTTTCATAATAAAGAATTTCTTTGTCCTCTACTTTCAAATACCCTTCCTAACAACAAAAAGAGTAGAAAATTGAAAGACGTTTGACATTTTTCTTTTGTATGGAAAAAAAATCTGGAACATAGAACACATGGAATGATATTAAGTTTGTGGGTTTTGTGTTAAATATCTTATTGTACAAAAACTCCATGTTTCACAATGCTCCCTAGAATTAAATAGGAGCCTTAAGAGGTTAAGCTTCAAAATAATTATATGTAAAAGCCTTTCAGTAAAGTAGATAAGAATTCTATATGAAAAATAGGAATGTTTTTCATTTCTTTTTGGACTAGACTCCCCAGCAGATTTTAAAATTTAAAAGTTTGGTGTTTTTTCTTTTTTTACTCATCAAAACACCCTGTATTTCAATGTAGTCATGCCCAATATTTTATCCATCAATTTAAATTTAAATTTAGCATTAACATTAAGAAGGATGTATGCATTTAGCTCTTTCATAATATTAGTTCTTCAAGAGCATGTGTCATAATTAGACTTGCAAGCAGTTTCTTCACAGACAGAAAGTGTCTGTTGCCTAGGTATAAACACACGTGCCTAATGGTGACAAGTCTGTTCATGGGAAAAGGCAAATTCTTAGCAACGGGAATTGATTTCATTCACGCTCTGCATACTTAATGTGTCTCCACCTAACCCCCTTTGAACTGTTTTTTTTTTTTTTTTTTAAGTTTATTTATCAGTTTGGAGGCTTTGGTCTGCAAATATCAGAAAAATTGATCCAAACTGACATTCACCAGAAATTTAATAGCTTGCAGATCTGAAAGTTCAGAAGCGGCATGGACTTCAGGACTGGTTTAAGCCAAGGTCTTGTGCTCAGTTTCTGCGAGATAGGCTCAACTCTGCCCTCCTCTGTGCTTCAGCTTCTTCGTTAGGCTGCCTCCTCTGATGGGAGCAAAATGACTGCAGCCGTTCTTTGTTAGGTCTTTGACTGGGACACCTAGTGGAAAAGAGAGTGTCTCTTCTAGGGACTCTCTCCTCACAGAGAGAAAATTTTTTCCCAAAAGCACCAAGCAAATCTTCCCTTTTGTCTTAATGTCCTGAATGGAGTCACATGCCAATTTTTGAACGATTCCGCTAGCCAGGAGAATGTGCTGATTGGCACAGGCCTGGAATCCTGAACCAATTACTGCGGCAGGTGGCATGCAGTTAGCTTTAGACTAATAAAAAACAACAAATCAAAACAAAAACAAAAAACAAGACGGGTAAATACATCTGAAAATATGGCACAGTTGAAGAATGGAAAGTCTGCCGGAATGGCTTGGAAACTGATGGAAGGTAAGCTTAACTAGTTAGCCATACGCCAAATCCTGGAGAGCCTTCCCGAGGACGTTGGATTTTATTCTCAGGTGATTTATGGTGTCTTTGAAGGAGTTTCAAATAAACGAGAGTGTTATACAAGCAAATCAATATTTTAGAAAGCTAATCCTTGTGTTTAATGTGGATAGATAATAAATAGTCCAGTGATAAAGGAGGAAAGCCTGAAATAGGCTTTATGATGAGGAAAAGAGCACACATTCAAGAGATATCTAGGAGAAATCCACAGAACTTTGCCACTGGATAAATATCTCAGACTTCTAGCTTGATTGACAAGGGAGATGATGGTAGTACTATTAACAGAGAATGAGACAGAAGGAAGAATGTACTGTGAGGTTGAGTTTTGAACATTTTGAACTTGAGATGTTTGAGAGAAACAGGCAGAAATTCCAACTACACAGCCAAAAATTCGAAACTCAGTGAAGAGATAAAGAGTAAACATGTATGTTTGTGGTTTATCACCAACTCTGTGGATTGCATTTGAAGTTTTAGCAATAGATGAGATTTCCAAAGAAGACCTATAAATGAAGAGTCAAATTTAAGGAGGGAACTTTGAGAACCACCACTATCTAAGGGAGAGTCAAGAGAAGAAAAGTCAGTATAGGGGACTGGGAAGGAAGGATCAGGGAGATAAGGGGAAGAGTATGATGAATGGAGGCAAAGGAGAAACACTGTCAAAAAGGAGAGGATTTTGAGTGTGCCATGGAAGGGTAAAGAAAGAGAAGGACTGGAAAGTGGTAATTTGAGGAAGCTGAACACAGGTTTTTCAAAAAAGAAAACTAGATCTAAGCAAAACCATCTGATAGATTTCGGATGGCCAAAACACATAACCTCATATTTGTCAACGAACATTTACTGTAAATCTTACTCTAAGCAGAATATAATGAATAATTTGGTAAGGAGCGCTAATATCACTGAATTCTAAGAACATTGCCATAGAGATCCTGTCAATTCCAACATGTACATGTCATACATAAAAGCAGTCATGTAACAATTACTCTACAGAGAACTCAGAACAAATCAAACAAGCAATTTTGTTTAAAAAAAATTCTTAGAATATTTTCTTTCCATCAATGCCAAGGAACTATAGATGTATTTGGCCTGTTCTATATAATTTCTTTTTGCTATAGAATAAGTATATTTCTGTTTTATACTGAACTTTTATTAATTAATAGTTTAATATTAATTTAATTTTAATATTTATAGTTTAATATTAATGGAATTATTAATGAATAGAAGTTCAATGTTTGAAATTAAGAAAATTTATGACTAAATTTTAAACTCAATAAATTGCTATTTCAAGCTTTTAAAAGAACAGGTCTTATCAAAATGATCAACTAAGTTATAATGAAAAATTGAAGTTTGCTTTCCCCATTTTCAGATTTTGAAAGCAAGGTATATATCAACTGTGCTCAGAATTTCATTGTATATTTATAAACAGCTTTATTGAAATATAATAACTGTAATACAATTCATCTATTTAAAATGTAAAATTCAATGGTTTTTAGTATATTCACAGGATTCTACAACCATCACTACAACGCCATTTTAACACATTTTCATCCCCTCGAAAGTAATTTCATCCCATTAGCAGTCACTCTCCCCACGTCCCTCCAAGCACTAGGGAATAACTAATCTCTAACTAATAGATCTATAACTAATAACAACTAATCTGTCTCTACAGATTTGCCTGTTCTGGACATTTCATATAAATGGAATCATAAAATGTATGATCTTTTGTGACTGACTTCTTTCACTTAGCATAATGTTTTGAAGGTTTACCCATGTTGTAGCACATAGTAGTACTGCATTCCTTCTAATTGCTGAGTAATATTCCACTGTATGGTTGTTTCCATTTTTTGGCTATTACAAATAAACCTGCTAGAACATCCAGGTACTAGCTTTGTGTGGATACATGTTTTCATCTCACTTGGGTATATACCTAGAGGTGAAATTGCTGAGTCATATTGTAACTCTGAGCTTAATTTAAGGAACTGCTAAATTGTTTTCCAAAGCAGCTATAATATTTTACATTCTCTCTAGCAATGTATGAGGATTCCAATTTCTCCATATCCTTGCCAACACTCATTATTATCTTTTTTATTGTAATGGTTTGAAGTGGTATCACGTTGTAGTTTTGGTTTGCAGTTCCTTAACGACTAATGATGTTGAGCACATTTTCATGTGCTTATTGGCTTTTTAATATATCTCTTTGGAGAAATATCTACTCCATCACTTTGCCCAGTTTTTAACTGAGTTATTTGTCTTTTTCTAATTGAGTTGTAAGACTTCTTTATATATGTCCCATATCTGATACATGAATTGAATATGAATTTCCATATGAACTTTAGAATCAGATCATCAATCTCTGGAAAAAAGCAGGTTGGGATTTTGACAAGGATTGTGTTGTATCTACAGATCAGTTTGGGAAGTATTGCCATCTTAAATTTTCTAATCTATAAACATGGAATGTCTTTCCACTTATTTAGATCTTCTTTAATTCCTTTCAATGAGGTTTTGTAATTTTTTTATTTTTTATTTTTATTTTTTTTTGCTGAGGAAGATTAGCCCTGAGCTAATATCTGTACCAATCTTCCTCCACTTTATATGTGGGTTGCCACCACAGCATGGCTGATGAGTGGTAAAGGTTCACACCCAGAATCTGAACCTGTGAACCTAGGCTGCTGAAGCAGAGCATGCTAAACTTAACCACTACGCCACCCCAAAGTTTTGTAATTTTAAGTGTAAAAGTCTTTCACTTCTTTCGTTAAACTTATTCCTAAGCATTTTATTCTTTTTTGTCCCATTGTAAAGGGAATTCTTTTCTTAGTTTCATTTTCAGAATGTTCACCACTAGTGTATGGAAATACAATTCATTGTTATATATTGATATTGTATAACAGCAACCTTGCTGAACTCATTTATTGGATCAAACAGTTTTTCAGAGGATACTTTCTCCACTTTAGCGGGTACATTGTTCACTTTAGTTGATCCCTTATCCACTAAAGGCATGTCATCTGCAAACAGGTAGTTTTATTTCTTCGTTTCCAATCCGGATAATTTTGATTTCCTTTTCTTGCCTATTGGCTCTGGCTAGAACCTTCAGTACAATGATGAGCAGAAGCTGTGAGAGTGAACATCTGTCTTGTTCTTGATCCTAGGGAAATCATCCATTGTTCTGCCAGTAAGTATGATTTTAGCTGAAATTTTTCATAAATGCCCTTTATCATGTTGAGGATGTTGCCTTCTATTCCTAATTTGTTGATCATTTTTATTATGAAAAATTGTTGGATTTTTTTTTCAAATACATTTTCTGCATCTATTGAGATGATTGTATGGCTTTTGTCCTTTATTCTACTTATATAATATATCACATTACTTAATTTTCAGATGCTAAACCAACCTTGCATTCCTGGGATAAATCTCAATTGATAGTGATGTATGATGCTTTTTAAATGTGGCTGGATTTGGTGTGCTGATATTTTCTTGAAGACATTTACATCTATACTCATAAGAGATATTAATCTTTAGTTTCCTTTTCTTTTATATTCTTTGTCTGATTTTGGTATCAGGTTTATACTGTCCTTAGAGGAAGAGTTTGGAGGCATTCCTAGCTCCTCTATTTTTGGGAAGGGTTAATGAAGGATTGGTATTAATTCTTCTCTGATTGTTTGGTAGAATTTGAATGAATCTCACAAGTTTTATATATTGTGTGTTTGTTTTCATTCATCTCAAATTATTTTCTAGTTTCCTTATGATTCGTCCTTGCGTAATTTGTTATTTAGGAGTCTGTTGCTCAATTTCCACATATTTATGAATTTCCCAAATTTTCTTCTGGGATTGATTTCATTTAATTCCACTGTGGTTGAAGCACATTCTTTGGTATGATTTCAACCATTTTATATTTATTAAGCCTCGTTTTATGGCCTAGCATATGGTCCATCCTGGAGAATGTTCTGTGTGCATTTGAGAAGAACATATATTCTGCTGTTGTTAGATGAAATATTCTTTATATGTCTGTGAGATCTAATTCGTTTATACTGTTGTTCATTGTTCCATTTCCTTGTTGATCTTCTGCCTAGTTGTTGTATTATTGTATCCATTATCGAAAATGGGGTACTGAATTCTCCACTGCTACTGATAAATTGTCTATTTCTCCCTTCAATTACTTTTTTTTTGCTTTCATATATTTGGGGCTCTGTTGTTAGGGCATATATATTTTTATAACCATTATAACTCTGATGAATTAATCTTTTTATCATGAAATGTCCCTCTCTATCTCTAGGAACATTTTTTACTTAAAGTCTATTTTGTCTAATAACAGTTTAGCCTTTCTAGCTGGTTGTCATTTGCATGATATATCTTTTTCCATCTTTTAATCTTCAACCTATCTGTACTTTTTATTCTTAAGATGTCTTCTGTAGACTGCACAAGGCACTATTGGTCAAATGCTGTGCTGAAGGCCCCTTAGTCAGTTAGATTTCTACTCTTTACTATTGGATGTGTGTGTGGCTTGGAGGTTGCTATCAAAGTTCAAGGAGTTTATGGGTTTTTTTGCCCCCTGTTCAGCCAGGGACTGGTAGCTTGGAGGTTCTCTCTCTCTGCTCTCTCTTGAGAGGGCACAGCCTTGGGCATGCACATAATTTCAAACTGCCAAGGATGACTGTGCTATTATTCTCAAACCCGGCTCTCTAGGAGTCACCCCTGGGTCAGAGTAGCTTAAATTATTCAATGTTTGATCAGCAGTTGTGTTTAAGCTCTTTGTGCTAGTGAGGCTCTGTCCTGTGTTGACGGGTCAGCGTGGGGCTTGAGGAATGCTTTCAAGTCTGTCACATATCCTGCTCTGATTGCTCCAGAGTGGGTGTAGCCTAGCCCATACATACAGCCTTCTCCAACCTCAGAGTTGACTGTGATCCTAGGAGGGGCTCTTCTGGACTAACTTTCCCTAATTCTATTAAATTTCTGACTACTCTGCTGTTTTGCTTGAATCATGGAGCTACTAGCCTTCTCTTCATTGCTTTCCACCAAAATCTCTACTGTTTGACAGTAAAGATTAGGCACGGAATTCTCCATTCTCTGTTCCAAATGAAGTTGTTCCCTCAGGCAGGGTAAGGGGCTCTTAGTCCTCTGACCTGACTTTCCCCTGGGCAATGCAGGGATGGGAGGTGTGGACAGGGACTCACTTTACCTGGAATGATGCCTCTGCTCTACCTGCGGGGCCTGGGGGAAAGAGACTCACAGCTCCTGGTATTCTCAGTATACCTTCTCCGAGTGGAACCTCTGCTCTATAAGCAAGTTGGAGTTGGGGCATTTGGATAACCACTATTCCTGGCCTTTTGCACCTAGAATAGAGCTTTCATCTATGGTTGGAGGCTGGTTGGGGAAGGGAGAGCAGTCCTCTCTGTTGCTCCCACCTGGATTAGAGCTTCTAAAGGGACTTGGGATAGGGCAAGGGGATAAGAAACATCCTCCTAAGGTGAAACCATAGCCCCAGAGTGGTAGCTGGGGAAAGAGGTTAGCCCTGGCTTCCTACCTGCACCTGCATAGAGTAGGGCATCTAGGTAGAGCCTCTAAATACAGAGATGGGTGGTGACGGAAAGGGAACAGGCTGTGGCTTAAGTGCTATTTGATGTTTGCTGTTCTCACAAAGATTTAGTAGATTTTCTTGAATTAATATCTCTCTATTGCTGTATGTCCTTAGGAGAATTTCAGGGCCTTTAAATTATTGTTTTGTGCGTTTTTTTCTAAATAAGTTTCATCAGTTAAATTCTTGTTCTGCTGGGGAGAGAGTCTAGCAAGGTCCTTACTTCAGATTCTGGAAGCCTTCCCTTCTCATGCCATATACTTTTTAACTTAATTCAGGGTTTCTAATTTAGTATGAACCATTACCACTGGAGGAGAGCTTACTTATTACATTATTATATAACAAAGAAAACTGATGTATTATAACTTCTTCAGACCAACCAATTAGCATGTAATTATTTTTCTCTTAAATACAATTTATTTGTGGGGAGGTGGACAAACATAATCCCTAGATTCTTCCTGTGAATTTTTTCCCATAGGGTATGAGTATATAGCAAATCTGGTAAGGATTTATGAAATGTCTGAATTACCATTGTTTTACTTTCAGCTCTAACTGGTAAAGATTGACTTTAGCTATGTTCCATGCCTTGATCAAGAGTATTTTTATGGAAAAAGGCTGAATCAGACATGTTTAAATACAGGGAAACTTTAGCTTACTAATTATAACTAACGGACCAAGCGAAGATGAAGAATAAGAAAAGAGAGGTCACCAAGATTACTGAAAAGCTATTTAAATTTTAAAGAAGTCAAGTGTGGTGGGCAGAATAATGGCTCACCAAAGATGTGACAGTCCTAATCCTGGGAACCTGTCAACACGTTAATTTACATGACAAAGGGGAATCAAGATTGCTAATCAGCTGACCTTGAGATTTCTGGTCCCCAGTGCAATGTTATCAAGGGTCCTTATAAGTGGGAGAGAAAGAAGTGTCAGATTCAGAGAGATTTGAAGTCGCTGCACTGCTAGCTTTGAAAATGGAAGGGGGCCACAAACCAAGGAATGAGGGCAGCTTCTAGAAGCTGGAAGAGTCAAGAAAATGGATTCTATCTTAGACACTCCAGGAGGACTGTCATTTTGGACTTCTGATCTCCAGAAACATAAGATAATAAATCTGCGTTGTTTTAAGCCACTAAGTTTGTGGCAGTATGTTATAGCAGCATTAGGAAACTAATACACCAATTAAGGAACGATACTTCAGAAGAAACAGAATAATCAAGAATAGCAAATGCCGTGAGGGATTCAAGAGAACAAAGGCAACTTTATAACAGGATGAGAAATAAGAAGGTAGTAAGGAACTTAGGATTGCTGGTACAAACTAAGCTTTTAGGAAACTTTATAGTGAAGAAAGTCAGAAAGAAATAGTACAGTGAGAGGTGACTAAAGAGATGGAGGAGAGAGGCTTTGTGCTAATGTGTTTTAGGATGACCTTGATGGTAGGTGAGGAAAGAGAAGAGAGACAAACTACAAACTGAACAAATTAACAGCAAGAGTTAGAAGGAGTCTAGCAAAGTAATGGAATTAAGTGCAGAGCTGGAACATTTTGCTGTGGAGAGATGAGAAGACACTTCATCAAAGGCAGGGAAACTGGAAAATGAGGACGTAGTAATAGAGCGAATCTGACGCCGAATAAGTTCATGTCAAATAGATTCAGGCTTCCCCACAGAATAAAACAGAGTACAAATGTTACAAAACTTTAACGTGCATAAGAATCACCTGGAAAGCTTATTAAACACGCAGATTTTGACTTCTAGTCAAGATGCTTTGGTAATCCCCTTCTGCTCCAAAAACGTAACAGTGGCAGTGACATATAAAAAGAGAAAACAAGAAGACCCAGAGGTTTCACAACACAAGATAAACATTTCCTTGGACCAGAAATAGAACTGCAAAGCAGTGAGGAGAGCTGAAACCAGGGGTTTGCCGGACTCCTTCCCCAAAGGTGGCAGTGGAGGCCAGGAGATCAGAATTATACTTGATGATAGTGTGGTGTGACAAAAAGTAGGAATAGCGCAGAGGAGGAACAGGTCAGGAAAGACTTTCACAGGAAAGTGACAGTTAAACTGAAATATAGCAGATAAATGGTGCTACTACAGGCTAGGAGAATGAAATGGAATATTGTTTTCCAGGCAGAAGGAAGAGCACACACAAGGCAAGGGGGAGCAGGATTTATCTGAGGAACTAAGTGAATGTTACTGCAAGTGAATCACAGAGTGTGCAGAAAGAAATGCAGCTAGAGAGGTAACCAGAAGGTGACACGCAGGAACTTGATCCTCAAACAGGGGAGGGACATGTCCAAATCTGTGTTCTAGAAAGGTCATGGAGCCTGCAACGTGGAAAAAGGATTGCAGTGGAACAAGTGAGAGATGGGGAGACCTCAAGGAAAGCTGTCTCAGTACTCCAGAAGAGAGACAATGGTGAGGAAGGCAGAGAGAAGCAGATGAACTCAAAATATATTTAGGAAGTAGAATCTATACAAATGTCTTGGTGACAAAATGGTTGTGTGAGGAAACGGAGGCATCAAGAGTGGTACCCAGATTTATGTCTTGGGCAAGAGAATGGATGTTTGGGCCCATCATAGAGATGAGGTACATGAGAAATGCTGGTGAGGTACATGGAGAGCAGGTGCAGAGGAGCTAAAGACTCAGTCTCTGCACGCTGAGTTTAGATCACTGCGGGACATCTAAAGTAAACATGCCTACCAGGCAGCTGCATACAATGGGAGAAACTCAGGAGAGAGCTGCACTCCATTTTGGGGAGCCAACTGCATCTAGATGACTTTTTCTGCAGGAATGTGAGGTAAGGTAAGGAATGGGAAAAATCCACCTGGTGATTTCAATGATATTAGTTTCACTTGACTGGAGAGGATATTCCCTAGATTACAGCAGGTTCTAGAATAAATCAGAATAAAGAAGGTAGAGAATGATTGTAGATAACTCCAAAGTTTGATGTGAAGAGGACAGAAAAGAAAGGGCAGTGGCTCAAGGGGAAGATGGAAAGAGAAGGATATATATATATATATATATATATATATATATATATTTTTTTTTTTTTTTTTTTTTTTTTTGCTGAGGAAGTCTGGCCCTGAGCTAACATCTGTGCCAATCTTCCTCTACACGGTATGTGGGTTGCTGCCACAGCATGGCTGCCAATGAGAGGTGCAGGTCTGTGCCCAGGAAGCAGAGCATGCTGAACTTAACCACCAGGCCATGGAGCTGGCTCCCAGGGTATCTTTCTTTTAAGATGATGGAAAACACCAGGATCCACTATACATCCACTGTACAGAGGACAGAAGCCTGTCATCTATCATGTAATATCAATATTTTTGTGTTATTTCAAAAGTTTACTATAGAAAGATAACATATTCCTTCTTGGTCCCTCTTTCCTCTTGTTATTGATCTAAGGAAGGACATTTAAAATAGTCTCTGTATGTTAACATTAATAGGCACCAAAGGAACTTTTTAATTAAGAGATTTTTGTCTACTAGGCAGAATAATAGTACTTTTTAAAAGGCTACTACTGTAGCAATGTAATGAATGGTTCCCTTTTGGCCTGAAATCAATACTGCATCTTTCTAAATACTAATTTGGAGTAACTCGGGCATGAAGTAACGGCGGCAACAGGCAATTCCATCACAGCGCTTTTCAACATTACAACAACAGTTGGAAAGCTATTTCTACTTCAAAATACACAAAAGTTACTGATAACATAGTCAAACTGTATCAGCTAAATTTTTGGTCTGTATCCCAAAATGATATTTCTTGGGAAGTGTAACTATTTACCAGCAGTGGTTTTATCCTTTCTTTTTTCTTTTCTTTTTTATTTACTCAGAGTGGAAACATTTTGTTACCCTTTGTTAGTCCAAGACAAAGAGGACCAAATTATTCACAAGTTTTAAAATACTGAAGACTTAAAATGATGATGCTGAGCTTCTGTAGGAAAATACTTTTAACAATTGAGTGGTGAGCTGATAAAACTACATCCTCCAGATTCTTTCTTTCTTCCAATTCTCCCTGCCTTCCACAATTACCTTAAAAATTTTAAATATAGGAAAAATTAAATTGAAAGGCTCCCCAAATGTTGGGTAAAACCTACAATTTCAACAACATAAAAGTCAGGAAATTCCAAAGTTAAATTTATTATAACCATTTGGACTTGGCAAAGATGCAAGAATTTAATATTTTCTGTTCTCATTTTTCTTGTTAAACATCAGTACATTAAGATGTAATCACAAAACCCTCAAGATTTTTAAACGTATTTTGGCATAATGCAGTAAGAACCTTAATTTAAGAAATCTTGATCTTTTGTCAATACTCTAATGATCCATCGTCATTTATTTTGTATCTTCTAAATAAATGGCATTAAGTGAAAAAGAAATCTGTCATACATTCCACTATAAAATTATCATATATTCATTAACCTTTGTGCTTTTCATACTTACTACCATCAAAGGAAATAAACTCAACAAGAATAATATGCTCAGTTACTAAGACACATACTACGTGCAGTTCTTATAAAGAAAGTTAACCTTTGAATTGGTACAGTTGTACTTTTGGGGGTTTGGCTGGTTTCCATACTCACCTAATAGGTTACATTCATATATATCCAGTTTAAATTTAACAAGTAACTGTTCATACACTGAACTACATAGACATATCTGTGTATATGCACAAAACGGGTTGTGTAAATGTGGATGTGTGAGTAAGAGGGGTCACGCCTAAGGCTCATCTATGAAGCACACACTTTGATCTGCACAAAGGGTGATGGAGTGGTATAAATGTCACCGATTAATTGCCCCGAGGAAGTCAAGGGAGGTTTTAGAAGCATTGAACTGTTTCTCCAAATTGTTTTCGTTGTTGTTGTTAAGAGATGCAATCAGCAACCACCCTGAACCAGACCGAGCCACACCACAAGAGGAGCACCTGCGCAGATGAGCCAAGAGATAACCGAAAGTTGTCCTTTACCTTATTTTAATGGTAAGATCTCCACCCCCAGGAAGAGCTTAAGTCTTATTACTGTAACATGCGATGTGTGTGGAAGCATGTTTTCCAAGTGAGCCTGCACAAGCAAAAACTCCCTTTTGAATATTCATTCCCCACCCAAAATAAAAGGCCCCTGCTATCCCATGCTTCGGGAGAGCCACGACTTTGCAAATGATTCCACACGGTCTCCTATTTGCCACAAATAAATTTTACTTTGTATGACAACTACTTGTGGTTAAGGCTCTGATTTCAACTCACCAGGAAGTGGATCCACTTTGGTTCGGTAACATAAATCCAACAAATCATCCACTAGCATTCTCTGTGTAAAGTGGCAAATTCAAAATGGCTGTCTGGGGAGACGCACCAAGACTGTGACTGGACCTCACTCACATCACATTCTAACTGGGCTAATGGAGCACAGACAGATTCACACTGCGTCTTTGAATGATTGCTTTATGTTACAGGACAGAATTGTTACTTATCCATAGGAAGTTACTTGAACAATTCTTAAGGACACCAAAATACCTCAGGGAGCTTCACAGATTTTAAAGACCTTCACATTTGGAAGTCACTTTTCCTAAATTACTCAGAGCACCTGTTTCATGATTTATGCAAAAGTTAAACTTTTGCCTGCAGACTTAGAACTATAATAATCAATAGTTTCATATAGACTGAGAGAATAGATGGTAACGACTATTTGAAACTGCAAGGGTGCAAGCAGGAAGCAACTTTCTTATTTCTCCCACTGCCATTCTGCACATTTGTCTTTTGACTAGTCTTTCTCAACTGTAGGAAATCTCAGGCAGCTCCCTTAGGTTTTCCTATCCCTTTCTGATGAACAAAATGTCCACTCAAATCCAACAATCTCATAATTCTAATCGCTCATCCAGTTAAGGCTTCTCCTCCTCTCTAGTTTGAGCCTGCCCAGGCTTAGGAGCCTTCAGTGATGGAGAGGACATGGTTGTCTCTTTTCTTCTATCTTTCTATTCATTCCTCTCTAGTTAGGAGTGATTATAAGTACTTTCAAGGCTGCAGTGGGGAGGAGAGAGGACAGGTTATGGTGACAAAGACCTTGGTTGGTGGAGATAGAATCTCACAGGCTTTTCCTTCTCAGGCTCCTTTGCTGATTCTTTCTCATCTACTGAACCTTTTAGTGTTGAAGTGTTCCAGGCTCAGCCCTTGGATTTCTTCTCCATCAAAATGCTCCCTTCATGATCTCATTTATTCTCATTACTTTAAATATCAACTGTAAGCTGAAGATTCCAAAATTTGTACTGTCAGCCTCGACCTTGCCCCTGAACTTGACTCACATACTCACAGTAGACAAATGCCTACTGAACGTTTAACAGGTGTCTCAAATGAACTATCTAGAGCTGAGCTCCTGATAGCTTTCCCCCGACTGTATTCTACCCGCAGATATTCTCCATCTCCGGTAACGGCAACTTCATCCTTTCAGTTCCAAAAACCTTGGAATTACTCGATTCTTCTCTTCTCCTACCCCACAAGTGATCTGTCAACAAATTCTGCTGGTTCAACTTTCAAAATACATCTGGAATTCAACCACTTCTCATCACTTTTACCAATAAACTCCTGGTCCAAGCCACCATCCAATCTCACTTGGATTACTGCAGTGCCTCCTCTAATTGGTCTCCTGGCTCCCACATTTGTCCCCTTATTACTTTTTTACTACCCAGCAGCCAGAGTAAACTTTTTAAAATGAAGATCAGAATACTTTACTCTTCTGCTCAAAACTCTTCAATGGCTCTCATCTCGAAAACTCAAACTAAAGTCCAAAGTACTTACCTCAGCCTGCAAAGGCCCCCCAAAATCTGAGCCCAGGCTGCATCTCTAACGTCATCACATATTAGTTAGTTTCCTCCTTGCTACTCTGCTCCAGTCACACTGGCCTCTTTAATGTCCTCTCTATACCTCAGGGATGCCCCCGCTGCAGGGCCACTATATTTGCTGATCCCTGTCAGGCATTCTCCCCCAAAACAGCCACGGTTTTTCCCTCAGCCCCTTCACACTTCCATCAGTATTTTACAGGCTCTCACTCTGCTTCGATTTTCTGATGGCTTTATCACATCTGACATAGTGTAGATTTTACTTGTTTATTGTCTGTCCCTTGTTTCTGTAATGTAACCTGCATGACAGCAAGTATTTTTATATGTTTCATTGCTACTCTATCCCAAGGGTCTATAATTGTGCCAGGAACTCAATAAATATTTTCCTGAATAAATGATTCTGACTTCAGTGTCCTCGGGGCATGGCGGCTCCAAAGCCTAATGCTTTTATTGCTATTTTGGGAAACCTCTCAATGCTGAGGTCTCTCACCTCTCACCGTTGATCCCATGGATACCTCCTCCATCTGGCCACTCACAACACTCCCATCAGGCCCAGCTTTCTGACAGTTTATCCTCAGGGTGGGTTGCCCACCCTCCAGGAGTCTATGCAGCCAACACCCTTTTCAAGACCACCCATCCCATTTCATTTCTGTGAGGTCCTCACCTGGCAGATGGGAAACACACATATCCTTTGCCTTTCAAACTCTGGAAATGTGGAACTGAGACTTTTCAGATGAGAGTTGGGCTCCATGTATATTCTCCCCCTCCCACATTCCACTTCATGGACACTTTCCATAAAAGATCCTCACTACTGTTCTCTTCAACCTCTTTAAGGATTCTCTCCTTTTACACAGCCTGGAGGTGAAGGATGGGCCAGTGAAGGCAGAATGATCTTCTTCTTTCTCTTCTCCCCCTTGCCTTCTCCCTCACCTCACTCCTAATGCTCACAAGTTATGCAAATAAAGACAGTAGTTACATATAGTAATATTCCAAAAAGAACAATACAATAAAACTGTAATTACCTCCTTAAAAGGAGTATATTCTAGAATACATTTTATTCATGGGAGCCACATACTTTCTTGTATAGAATGTATACATTAGTATACAGGATTTATATAAAATGCAACATTAGGGGCTAGCCTGGTGGCATAGAGGTTGGGTTCACGTGCTCTGCTTTGGTGGCTCAGAGTTTGCAGGTTCAGATCCTTGGTCTGGACCTATACATTGCTCATCAAGCTATGTTGTGGCAGTGTCCCACATACCAACTTCAGGAAGATTGTCATAGATGTTAGCTCAGCAACAATCTTCCTCAAGCACAAAGAGGAAGATTGCCAATGGATGTTAGCTCAGGGCCAATCTTCCTCACTAAAAAAAAGGGGGGGGCAACATTATACTTTGCGGAAAAAAACCATCAAAAATAACAATCTTCCATGTTGAAGCTACAAGGAAAATAAACAGATGAGAAATATTTTAAAATGCAAAATCAAATTTCAAATAAATGCCAGAATGCTATACTTCCTGTTTTTCTTTATTAGTTAATTACAAAAAATATTTTTTCTATCATGGTAAATTAAGGAAAAATATTCCATGGGAGGAAGAATTATGATAATCTAACTTGTGAATAGTTATATTCTATGAGTTTAAGTTGAATTAATTTTCTAAGCCCACAACTAAATATTCACAATGTGGTTTTACTAAAGTTTGGATGAAAATTCTTTAGCAAATTTCAAATGTTTTCTATTACAAAATATCTTCAAGGGCTTCAAATCTCTTGTGCTTAGAACACAACAAAACAAGAAAGCAACCTCTGATATTTTTTTACAAATATTTCATTGGAAGCACTTTCCTATATGCCTTCATGTTAAAACAGAACCTTTTTATAACAAGTATATAGTGGCAGTTTTACAAAAAGTTTGTTTATATTTTTGTTTCTCTTGAAAAATTATATTTTAAAAATAAAATACAATACTGACTGCAATAGTGCGCACATCCCTTCTTTTTGAGTGTTCCATTGATTCATAGCCCACGTAGTACACAGGTAGATGCATAAAAGAAGAACAACCTGGAATGATGTTAATGATGTTGAGAGAATTTTCTTTGTTCTAATTTTGGGGATGGTCAAGTTTCCAACTGCAGTCTAGCTGATGGTAGAGAAGATTAGAAAAAGAGCAATACTATAAAGAAGGGTAGGACGAGCAGGAGGTGAGAACGGGACATAAGAAAGGCAGACCTAGAAAGAAGGATAATAGAGCTAAATTTATTATGGTTGTAGCAGCCTGTCCCTTTCCCTTTGGAATTCTCTGGCAAACATAATAGCAAGCTTGAGTTCTAGTTTGGAGAATATTTATTTTTAGAAGTCAAATCGCTTTCTAATAATAATAATAATGATAATGATGATGATCATAATAAATCTTAAATGTCATCCCTTGAATTCTAGTTATTAAAGAACCATATCTTCCTACCTATTGCTATATCCTTGAATCACCTACATTACTTTTTACTTAATATATTTCCATGTATATACTCATTTAAAAAATTTGAGAGGATTTTTCAGGCAGTGAAAATACTCTGTATGATACTATAATGATGGATACATGTCATTTTACATTTGTCCAAATCCATGGAATGTACAACATGAAGAGTGAATCCTAAGATAAACTATGGACTTTGGATGATAATGATGTGTCAATGTAGGTGCATCAATTGTAACAAATGCACCACTCTGGTGGAGGATGTTGCTATTTGGGGAGGCTGTGTATGTGTGAGGGCAAGGAATATGTGGGAAATCACTACCTTTCTCCCAAGTTTGCTATGAACCTAAAAGTGCTCTAAAAAAAAAAAATCTTTATGAAAAAATTTAATATAAACTTTGTTCTAATCAATAATATTTTAAGGAATAACATTGATAAACACATAGTTTTGATGCACTACTTATATTTTTTCCTTGAAACATTTTAATAGATTATAGCTACTAATAAAACTTGTTTGTCCATGATCCACCTAAAATCATCTAGCCAGTCACTAAGAAAACAGCCGTAGAACTAGGCAGAGAAAGACAATTTGAAATAGGGCAAGAATAGTGATAATAGTGATAATCAAGAACAGGGGTTGGCAAACTGCAGCCCATTGCCTGTTTTTGCAAGTAAAGTTTTATTAGAAGAACCATACTCATTCATTTATGTATTTACTGTCTGTTGCTGCTTTGGGGCTAGGGTGGCAGACTTGCATACTGCAACAAAGAGTCACTTCCATATTCTAAAATATTTATTATCTAGCCCTTTACAGAAAAGTTTGTCACCCTCTGATATAGAAGGGTTCTGTGTTTAGAGTGCCTCACAAGTGTCTTGAGGAATTTGCTTCAATTTAAAGAAATAAAACTGGAAATCACAGCATTTGGATGAGGTTTATGGAACAATGAAAATTCAGGATGGGAAACCACCCTCCAAAGGGCCGCCCACTCCCAGTACAGAGGGTTGGAAAAAGAAGGCCAACATGCAAGTTATAAGTAAAACTGAAATGCTCAGGGATATATCACTTTATGAGCCTCTCTTTTACTAGGTTTTTTTAAAATTAACTATCAAATGATACTGATTTTGCTGGATAAGAGGTCCTTACTATGATCCTTAATACAGATAAGAACAAAATGAAAAGCTGTTTACTTCTATGTGATAGAACTAGTATAGTATTCTATCACAAATGGGAGGTTAATTTTGATTTATAGTCACTTAATACTGGTAACATTTGCAAGAATTTGGAAGACTAAAACTATAGCTGAAGAATACATCTATACTTCAGATTAGCATCAGCTACGGCTAGTTAAATCAAGCCATACTCAATTTAGCATGATGACATACAGCTGTTGGTAAATATTGCGTAAATTGTCTTCTGCCACTCACTAGAATTTAGCCAAGCTAGATAATACAAACCTGCAACTCAGCTCTGCATTTGTCCTATCTGTGTCGCTGCTAGACTGGGACAAAAATATACCTCAGATCGTTTTCAAAGTTAAACTGAGAAAATGACACGTTGACGTGTGAAATATGAAACTACAACCCACTAGGAAAACCTAAGCTTACATAAAAAACACACTAACTCATCTAATGTCCATATGATGACATTAAAAGAACCCTGCTCAGACTATAACTAACTTTACTTGTTTATTTTTAATTTTGTTTCCTTGAAATAAGGACTACTAAAAATAGTTGTCTTCTGGAAATAAGTAAAACAAGAAGTACTTGGAGAAACTATTTACCTGATCTTTTGATCAATATAATAGGTGACTACAGTTTAAATTTTCAAAATCATTCATATTATTCTTAAAATATAATTTATTGTACTAAAATCCAGCAAAGGCAAAGTATAGATGAGAAACACTTTACACTGAAATATGAAAGGATTACATTAAGAAAGAGAGAGATCCCTAGCATGGGATTATGAAAGAAAGATAATTCAAAGATTATCACAGTTTTGTTTATTTAAGTCTTTACTAAATGGAAGCATCTAAAATAAATTAGCATTCCATAAAAATTTTCACCAGTCCTTCAGACATTTCTCAATGCCTGAGTAGTGAATGAAGTATATACAAGGTCAGTAAGTGACGATACTTGCAAGAAATGCAGACCTGGATCAAGGTATTATATTTCAAGTTTTGTTACATTTTTACTTTAAGACAGCAAGACATTTCTTTAGAGCAGATTAATTTCCTTCAGGCACTGAGCCGTGGTAATTTGTGAGACAGCTTTTCTCTCTCTCTTCTTTTCCAATAGAAACTAAATATATGTACCAAGAATATTATAAAACTAACATTTTATTTTGTTTATTTTCATCTACTTTATTGCTTTTCCATTTCCACTAAGAAACAGCAATTACATAGTCAGTAAAACGAAGAAAGAAGGAGATACATTTTAGTTTATATCTTTTTTCCCTAATGGCAAAGTTCAAAATATTCATCTGATCCTTTCATTCCAGGGTAGAATAGATTTTTCTATGATTAACACACACCTAATTTTATGTCTCTGAGAAAGGTGTTTTGGAGCTCTCAATTTTTCCAGTGATCTTTAGCAGAAACTGAACTTCAAGAATCATGTAAATTACTTTTCCTTTTTTTCATATTTTTTAAAAACGATTTAAATATGCAATGGCACCAGGGAAACAACATTGATTCCCACCGTTTTGGAAAATTTCCCTGAATCCACTAAAATGCAATTTCCTGACCACTGTGTTATGCTAAATAAATCAAATCCTCTGGGTCTCAAACGTCCCTTTTCGTAATTTGGGTGGAACTGGAGCTGGGGGGTTAAAAACAGGCTGAGAACAGTCAAGAATTAACGGACAATCTTAAATCCCCAGTTCCATGTTCCCTCATCATGATGACGGATTTGGGTTCATTTCACTGTTTGTTAATACTTTCATCTGACTAGGCATATATATGCTCTAGTAGGTCAATTTTGTTTTGTTTTGTCTTATTAAAAGAGTTTTTTATAGGAAACTGTACTAAAAGTCATAATTGAAATGTTATATCAGAACTCTCTTACAATTAATTTTTTTAAGATCTCAAATCACATGGTTTATTGAATCTGTCACAATTAATTTGTCTGTGCTATCCCTGCCTTCTTTAACAAAGACCTAAAGAGCCAAATGCTCTCTCTCATTTAATACTCATAAAACTTTATGCAGAAAAGATCATTATTATCTCTGTTGTAAAGATGAAGGCATTAATTTGCTCAAGATTACATGGTTCCCACGTGGTGCAGCTGGCACACAGACTGTGACATTTGGGTCCCAAATCTTGGGCTGTTGGCCACTGCGTTCTCTTCTCTTTCCACATTTATTTTCTGAATTGTACTTACAACTTAAATTGTCATTTCTTTCTACAATTTTCCTCTTGTTATTGGAATAAAAATTTTTAAAATACATTTGTTATAAAGAAAGTTAAAATATTATCTGACTAGTCTAATTTTGATTCACAACGTGGATCACACGCTAAAGATTATCTTTTTGTTGAATGATTTTCTTTTGAAATATGCATTTTTCACAGACTTCATGTTCATAACCACTATGTTCCCCACTGTGCCTCAAATAAAGAAGTCTTTCTCCTCTAGGCTTTCACAGCATACTATGTGTGCAACTTTCCACGTGAACTATTTTGTTTAGGTTGAAATTAAGGGAGTGATGTCACTTGGGTAACTCCCTATGAAATATTGCTGTTAGCTGACTAAGACTGTCAAGGTAGTGTCCAAGTTACTTAACACATGTGTTTTAATAGCGGAAGTCATTTGTGGGAAGAAACTAAAAGAGTTTAGATTGGCAACTTCTGATAAATATGCTAGGAAGTGATATGTGCTAATTTTGCCTCAAATGTCAGCCCTGGGCTGCTGTTTGGCTGCCCCTCTGGACGTCCTATACACTCTTCCCCGCTGATCTCACTTTCTTGGATATGACGTTTCCATTTACGAGACACACAAGGGACTTCTAAAAGTTAAGCCTGACCACCCCACTGCTAGCCTGGCACATGATCAGGATGCCCTTCCCAAATGGTTTATAAAAGCATAAATGCTTCAGATTTCCGTTTTAGATTTTAACTCCTTATAGACATGCACCAAATTTCTAAGCTACTCAGTGCTCTGCCTCTCAAGATAAAGGCATCATGAAAAGCAGATTCCTTAGTGCAAAGAACTTTTATTATCAATTCATCGGATTACAAGTCATTGTCTACTTTATATAGAGAAAGAGACTCTGCTGGATGTCATTTTTTGCTTAGCAAACATAGGAAAGGACAGCAAGTTCAGACAAGCTTTGATTCCCAAAGCTAGTACCCCATTAAAAGAAACGTTTATCACATTATAAGATTATATGTCAATTATGCCTCAATAAATAAAAAGAACAAATGGAAAGGCTGGAACAGAGTGAGCCTAGGGAAAGGAAAGAAGAGACAGGATATGAGAAACATAACCCATTCTCTCACTCATATATTTATTCCACCAGCATTTATTAAGAGATTCCTCGGGGCCAGACAGGTGGTGCAGCAGTTAAGTGCGGACATTATGCTTCGGCAGCCAGGGGTTTGCCGATTCGGATCCTGGGTGTGGACATGGCAACGCTTGGCAAGTCATGCTGTGGTATGCGTCCCACATATAAAATAGAGGAAGATGGGCAGTGATGTTAGCTCAGGGTCAGTCTTCCACAGCAAAAAAGAGGAGGATTGGTGGCAGATGTTAGCTCAGGGCTAGTCTTCCTCAAAAAGAAAAAGAGAGACTCCTCTATGTTAGGTGTTGAGGCACTGTGCAAAGTGTCTGAAAATCAGATTATGAGGACCTGGCTGGGGAGAGGGATTTATAACAAGGAGTTGAAGATGATTTAGTTTTGGGTCCCAAGGTGTCAGACAGAGATGTCCAAAAAAAAAGAAAAAAAGTTTTCACTATTGTCCCTGTGTCAAAAAATTCCTAAGTTTGCTCCTGAGGGTGAGGGTTTGGGGAACTGGGAGGAGGAAGGCTGGGGACTAAGGTCAAGTTAGCTTAGGAAGACGAGCTTTAGCAGTATTTGCCAGTTTGTTAGCAATGCCCAGAATTAATCCTTTTCTCAAGGAGGAGTCCAGGTGGCTTTAGGCTCCATCTCTTTTATTAACATGTCTTAAAAATAATACTGAATATAGAAAGCTGAAGCCAGCATAATGCTGTGCTCAAGGGTAGGTAATCTTCAGTAAATGCTTTTGGGAACTGAAAATAAATTGTAATATTTGTAAAACAGAAACAAACGAAATACGATAGTGTTTGCAGTATCTTTATTTCTCCCATATGATTTCTTCACTTGTACAATGAGCCCACAGTCTCCTGGAGGAGACCTAAAGGGTAACCCAGAAGATCGAGGCAGCCCTGTGAGCTGGGGTACAATCACTGATCACTCAGCAGACGCTTCTCCAGCAATGTGGGGGAAGGACCGGGCGACACAGAGGGCTGGGCTGAGGCGGAGGACACCCTAACTGCAGAGTGTCAGGTTCTTTGTTCCCCAATTGGGCACCAAGCAACAGTACGTGGGAACAAGGCATGCTAACGCTGATGTGACCTAAGCTGCTTACACAGAGATCAATCATAATAGAAACGTGTATGAGTCAGCTTTTAGAAATAAACGGATCAAAAGAGAGGACAAATATCCCTCTGGAAAATCAAAATGACCCTGGCTCCATGGTGTAGCTCTGTGTATGCTAAGCAAATGAGGGGAACAGTGGGTTCTACTCTGAAGGAGACAGCTGGTACAACAGGGCACAAAGTATGTGTGTCTGCAAGTGTGTTGATCACTACTCACCATAGGAAGAACCAGAAATGATGCCCATCAGTGGGAAAATGGATGATGACATTAAGATACATCCACATAATGGAATACTATATCTCATTCTAAAGAATTAACTAAAAAAAAATGCAACTATAGAGAAGAATCATATCATTATAATATTAAGTGAAAAAACTAGGTTCCACGCAGCAATGAACCTTTTTTTTGGTAAAGTTTAAAGAATTGAAATAACAATAAATGGAATATCTGTAGGTGTAATGGAAATATCTATTTAAAAAAAGCAAGAAAATGTAGAATCTCAGATACAAGGTGATGGCTATGTTGCAGGGGGCGGGCAGCACCATGGGTAGACGTATGTAAGCGTCATGGTTCTAGCTTTTGTTTTGGTGGTTTCATGGGTGCTTATTACATTATTTAAGATAATTAACTAAATAACAGCAGGTTATAATAATGAGATTATGGGTGGAATAATAATGAGATTATGTCATGAAAGAAACACTATGATTAATATAATTTTGTGCACTGAGAGCTAAAGAGAGCGATATAGATATATGTCTGTGTGTGTGTATATATATATATAGAGAGAGAGAGACCAAGACAGAGAGACAGAGAGATTGAGAAGAATCTCTGAAATACACAAATGCAAACACCATATAGTAGAGAAAGGTTGACCTGTTTTCTACTCTGAAAGTCCTAACCCACCTAATTGCGAAGCAGCAGCCTGGGTTTTGACTCCTACATCGGTTCTAATCTCACTGGGCCATGCAGCTCTTGTGCAGTTGATGACCAGGATTGTACCAGCTTTTTGCTTAAAGATGATTTAAGACCAACATCTCCTTTTTTCACAATATGACTACCACATGCACCCTTTTAAATATTTGTATTTTTGCTATGTTCGTATCATGCTATGTTGTTAGATTTTTGCTAATTAGCTTCATCGTAACTAGCATCTTCGACCTACCTCTCCCTTACTGTCTGTTTTACTTCTACGTCAAGTCACCAAACTTATTTTAATGAGATTTTTTCCTTGTCAACAATTAAGGAGAGGACCATTAAAGTCAAACATATTTCATTTAATGCTTCTAAACATTTATTGACTTATAAAAGTGGTAGTTTTAAGATTAAGTGGAATTCTGCTCAACTCCCAGATTTTCATTCCACATTTGAAAGCATTAGATGTGCATATATTGTCTGCTTGGCAGCATGTAATGTGCCATGGACATATTTAGCGTGCTGGAGGATAAAGGTCGCAATGGCCCCTGGCAGAGGCTCTAACAGGTCTGCATGCCCCATTCTAGCCACCAGGAGGAAGAAAGAGTTCTGCTGCAGGCACCTGTTGAGAGTTTAACTAAGAAAGTAACAAATAAATGGGTCTTTTCCTCCCCTTCTCTATGTTTTTAATTTTAGGAATAAATAATACATTTACATGGTTCAAAGTCAAAAACTCATGCCAGAGAAAAAAACTCAATGAGAAGTCTCCTTTCCAGCCCTTTCTCCAAGCCAGTCAATTTCCACCCCTGGAATATCAAATGACACAGATTTTCTAATATCTTTCCATGGACATTCTATGCATAAATAAGCAAACACATATATACACACATATACACTTTATCAGTTTTATAAATGAAAATGTTTTACAACTTGCTTTTGTCATGTAACAATATATCTTAAACATACTTCTATATCAATATATAAAGTGTTCACAATCTTTTTTTAGGGATGAATAATTCCCACTGTGTACATGCTTCATAATTTAATCACTTTACTATCATATATTTTTACCATATTTTGTTATTATAAAAAAGAGAGGAGGAATAATCTTGTAAATCCATCATTTCTTGATTGAATATAGGTAAGATAAATTCTTAGATTAAAATTTATGGGTTAAATGTTATGTACATTTGTAATTATGATAGCTAGTTCTAAATCGCCCTTTATAGAGGTAGGACCAATTTTACCCTTTTAAAAGGAATTTATGAGACCATCTATTTCCCAAAACCTTCACCAACACAGTTTTGCATTAGAATTTTTATTTTATCAAAGTTTATAAGTAAAAAATATCTGAGTTTTACTTTGCACTTTCTTATTCTAAATAAAGATAAGCATGTCTTAGTGTATTTAACAGTCGCTGGTATTTCCCTTGTTGTCAACAGTCAATTCATATCCTTGAATGTTTTTATTGGATATTTTCTTATTGGTTTGTAGAATTTCCTTATGTACTACAGAAACTTGTCTTTACTTGCGTTATGAGCTGCCAAAGTTTTTCCCAGGTTATCATTTATCTTTTTTTCTTGCTTGTACTAAGTTTTTTCTTTTATTGCCACACAATTTATTTTATTTTATGTAGCTGAAATTACCAATCCATACCTCTATAGCTTTCAGTTCATATAACATGCACAAAATACTTTCTCAGATCTAAGACTATACAAAAATTCTCATGATTATTTTTAACATCACTGTGTTTCTTGTGTTGATATTTACATCTTTTATTCATTAAAGATTTACCTTAGTCTAAGATGTGATGTATGGATCCAAATTTATTTTTTTCAAATGATACCCAGTCATCCCAACATCATTCACTGCATACTCTATCTTTTCTCCCATTCATTTAAATGTTCTATGTTTGCGTTCTTTTACTGGAATTTCTATTATGTTCCATTGGGCTGTCTGTTTACATCTAGTAGCATAGTAATTTACATATTTTAGCTTTTTTTTTTTAAAGATTGGCACCTGAGCTAACTATTGCCGCTCCTTTTTTTTTTCCTGCTTTTTCTCCCCAACTCCCCCCAGTACATAGTTGTATATTTTAGTTGCGGTCCTTCTAGTTGCGGCATGTGGGAGGCCGCCTCAGCATGGCCTGACGAGCGGTGCCATGTTGGTGCCCAGGATCCGAACCAGTGAAACCTTGGGCTGCAGAAGCGGAGCACCTGAACTTAACCACTTGGCCATGGGGCCGTCCCCTAAAGCTATTTCTTAGACTTCTGCTATTGACTACCTTCTATGAATAAAGACAGAATTAGCTCAGTTCCACTTATCGCTACTCTTGTTCTCCTAGACCTGAGATTTCAATTCTGAAGTCACGGTAAATGAATTATTTTAGCACAGTGGCACAGAATAAATTTTCATTTTAATGAACAGAAAATAGAGTAAAAATCCATTGACTGAGTATCTAATACATCAGCCACGAGTGGCAGTAGAACATACTGGGAAAGGTAAGCGGGAAAGGTTAAGTTTTTCAAGAATTAGCCCTTGTGGGCTAACTTTCCAAAATGCTCCACGGAAACCAGCTACATCTGAATGCTTAAATTGGTCAACCAGATAAAGGGTCGAGGGGTGGATCTGGGCTGGAGCAGTGAACTGTCAGGTCGTGCATCCACAATCACAAGGCTTGGACCCCTGAACCCTGATGACACAAAGGGAAGATTCCTCCATTCATGTAGGCTGAGGTGAAGAAACAGGACTGGAGGTCAAGTTTCCACATTTTTGCAGCCAATGTAAATATCAGAGGAGAGACACCATGCTTTTCCCAAACATGCAAACTCCATAGCCAGTACCAGGATCACTAAACTAGGTCTAGTTTTGGTCTTTATAGATCGCAGGGCGCTGCCACATGATGCAATGAGCAAAGAAAGAACCCTTCTACTGCTGCCGTCTCCACGAGTTTCCCACTGTGAACGCAGGCCAGGGGCTGAGGCGTGTGCTGCCGAATCATCCACGTTTGTTTGCTCAACAGCTCTGGCTAAGAGTGAGAGGTCTGGAGGAATCTCAGGTTGGAATCCTGGCTCTGCTGTTTCCTACCATATAACCTCAAGAAAGTTACTAAGCCTCACTGTGCCTCCAGTTTGTTTATCTGCAAAGCAGGTTAATGATACTAGTCAACCTCACTGCATTGTGTAACGATTTAATAAGAAAACCTATGTAAAGTGGCTTAAGGATTGTCTAGGATATATTAAGTGCTCCATAAATATTAGCATTTATTATTATGCTCTTTTGGAGCATACAATCTGCTGGCAGAGTCAAACAAGAAAAATAACTAAAGTACAATGTAAAAAATGCTATGATAGAGGAATAACATTTTTGTTATGGGAGCAGAAAGTAGATTTGGGTTTAGCAGCCTGGGCTTTCTTATTTAAGGGAGAGTGAATTTAGGTTTTAACTACAATGTTGTAAATTTCTTCTAAAAAGGATTTAAAAGACAATAGTTCTGTGGTTTTCAAATTGATGACCTAAAAAGTTTTATCTGTTTCCAATATTACAATCCCCTTTCTTGAATCTCAATTTTAATACGTAGTTTTCCTTTTGGGAAATAGTTAATGAATTTAATTATTATTTATTTTAAAGTTAATACACTTTTGGTAATATGAGTAAAAGCAAGCACTTTTCAGTTTAGTATAGTTTATTTTCCATGGTTTATCAAAGCAGAGTTGGACAGCAGCTAAAGATACTGTGCCAACAAGTTTCATGAGCATAAATAAATATATTTGTTGTCACAAGTCTCAAGCAACTAAATGCTTTGGTAATGGAACAAAGCTGAAGACTCTTCAGAATAAATTGCAAACAACTATTTCACATATAAAGAGCCATTGAAGGGAAACTTTCCAATACAATGATGCTATTTTCTTGCCTGCTATTTAAGCCAGGAAAGATTAACTAGCTCAAGGAATGTTAAGGAAGGTATAGTCTGGAAGGTGGGATCATGTGAGGACAGCTGGCACCCACCTGAGCTTCATCCACAGGGACTGAAATTCAAAATAACATATTTTATTATAAAAAGGAAAAATGCTGGACAGTCTCCTGATATACTATTTCATATTATATTGATGTGGTTCTGCTTCCCTTCTTCATTTAAATTAACCAGATATTTAGATGAAGGAATCTTTGAATAGAGTAAGTGACTGAAACAACCTTACCTTTGGATGTGAAGAAATAGTTTACTCCACCAAAGAATCATTTTGCCCACGGTATGACAGAATTTGGAAAAGATTTGTAGCCAAACTGGTCCAGGAGAAATAGGACATGACATCAGTAGGTATCAGAGGTTTTATTGAATCTGGGACGCTAACTTAGCGACAGGGGAAAATAACTGATTCTCCTTTAGACATACACACACACACACACACACACACAGAAACAAATGCTCCTTTGTGCTTTGGGCTCAGATGGATAGCTTGGACAGGATTCTACATTTGAACACGAGAAAGAAAAAAATCCCATAAGAGACTCCACCTGATCAATGATACAAAACAAAACAAGCCTCAATGAGAGAGATTGAGTCATATGTTTCAAACATTAAATTAGGAGGTGAATGTCGCCCCCACCATTTTTCGTTCATTTTAGTATAAACTATACATGTTCAAATTTAAATTTTCAGCAGAACAAGCCTTTCAGGATAAGATTTTTGTTAGGAAGACATCCCAAAGAACAAGCAGAAGACAGTTTTTTCTTTTAAATAGAGAACGAAGGTCCCTGACCTGAGAAGTATTACCTGCAGATGACCAAAGACGGACAATGACACAAAGATCTAATTTAATGTTTATGCTCTTGGTCTTTGAATGGCAGCCAGAGGAAAATAAGATTATTAAGAAAATGAAAAACAGTCAGATGAAGGAAAAATTCCCATGATGAAGATCACTGGCCTCTTTCCAAATACAATTTTAGCTCTGGCCTCATATTTTACCTCCTTTTTGGACATTTAATCCAAGTCAAAGAAATTAACTTACTATACACCCTACTTCCAGTTAATCAACACATATTTTTAAGGAGCCTACAATATATCAGGAACAGTTCCACGCTCTGGGATACAGTAATAACAAGACAGAGTTTTTGTCCTCAAGGATCTTACTCAAGTGTTGGAGTAAGATGGTCAACAAACAAATACACACCAAAAAAGATCAATAACACAATTCTTAAAAGTTAATAAGCTAACATTGCAGTTTCTTGTTCATGCTACCACCATTTTCCCATTCACCCAGGGCGAAAATGTTGGAGTTACTTTCCTTATTTCTGAACAGACCTAGTAACTTAAAGACTGAAAAAGATTTCTTTAGAGAACTTCATTACTGTATGAACAGGAATATATATACTATAATAAAAATAGAAAGGGCATCATTTTAAAATAAATCTTCCAACACTATTATTTTCTATATTTACATTGCAATCCACATAAAAAACTAAAATATCTTACCTTTGACAGTTGGTCAAAAGTAACTGCTATGGATGTATTTTTATTTAGAGTAGATACTAACTTTAAATTTATGTCAACATTTTTACATTGACACTGTATAAACTATACATAAACTCACTATAATTTAAAATCTGTCACTGAGTGCAGCAACAGTTTGGTCTTTTCAGATACATTTTGCTACCAATTACATTAAATGATTTTATATAAGGAAATACCACTTGATCTTTTACATAAAAGAACAATATTACCCAAAGAAAGTCAATAATAGTCACTTATAAGACGTCTAAATAAATATGACATACACAAAGTAAAGGCTTCATAAAACCTTTAGTGTCCAAATTCTAATCACCACTTCTTCCAATCTTACTATTCCCCACCAATCCCAACTACTAAATCACATAATTCTTTCTGGGCAATGGTTAAATGGATTTGGCTGCCTGGGCAGGAACTAAGGAAAGAGAGGACTGGATTCAGGGCCCTGGGTAGTGCCTACATGACTTCAAGAGCCCCCTTTCCTAAAGAACATAGACAAGTGTGAATAAAGAGTTGCACTGTGCTTCTCCCAACTCTGTCCTGGCTCTATATGTTGTTTTGATGAAATGTGAGGTAGAAAAGGCTCATTTTATTTTCAACTAAGAAATACATTGTTTGATAACTAATGGAAATGTTACAACCACTTTAATCAGTCAGTGGCTGTGCCTTCTCACCTATAATCAAGCACTGTCTTTGTTCCTAAGTCCACCACCCTTGGATCTAGTTTGGACATTATTCCGGAAGTAAAAAGTGAAGGAGAGTGACAAAGGGTTGAGCAGTAGAATCAACCCAAAAAAAGCACGGAGGGAAAATACAAAAAGAAGTAAGGATATAGCAGCACAATTCACACTTTCTGGAGATCCCTGACTCTTTGGTCCAATTCCAGTGTTAACTCAGATAATTTTTCCCATCTTCCAAGTACCTTTCTTAACATTTCCAATATAGTCAGACTTTTGCTATAAACATTGTATTTAAATAGCATAAACTACTTGGACATTCTTGCTGTTTCATAGAGAATGTATTTGGTCTTTAAAATAATTAACCACATTTTATTACCTTCTCTTTTGGGGTAGTATGAAATTAAGTTGTAATAATAATGTGAAATGTATAAAATTATGAAGATTAATTTGGAGCCGACAAACGGAGGCCAAACAGAAAATACAGGAGCCTACATGTCCCATGGGTTCCTGGTATTACGATTTCAGGTATTGAAACAACAGCATGCGCACCCACACTCTACCTCCTGTCTAATCAAATAGTTCACATTCCTGTTTGTCTTCTGTAATTAAACTCGAGATTTTGCCTTTTCCCATTTTTTCTTCTACAGAGAATGACACAACTTTTCATAACCAAGAAACCCAAAACACTGCCTTTTGGAAAGGGAAAGAACGAAAGACTTAATTATATACACCAGAAGATGATTTTAGTTACTGAAGGCAAATGGGTCTAGATGAACTTGTGGTAATTTTTTTAACAGGAAGCAACTATAATATATGTTAGGTACTTTAGACCACTGAACTCAGAAAATGCTCCCAGTTAAGATCATGGTAGGCATAAGGAATAAGTTCAGATTTACCGAATTTCTCATATATGTTTTTCCACCTCAGATAATCTGGGCTGGCAAAAACAAACCTCTACAATAAATGTTTTTAAACTTTGAGTAAATGGAATGCTTATGACACAAAAATGAGAATAGGTATACTCTATTGTCTTTAGAAAACTATCTTAGTTGAAATAAACTGATTTAAGTAATAACTGAAAAGATAAACACTATAATACTACTAGAAGCATCAAAATAATTCTAAATATCTATGTTCATTAAAGCTAGACACACTTAGAAGCTTCTTAGATTTCATAATAATGATAAAGCTTTTGATCACAGATAAATATAACAAGTGAATTTATTCTATTTGAAGAATGCTGATAGAAACTTACATTTCAACAGTATAATCCAAAACTCATATTCCAGAAATTCATTAGGTTTTTTTTTTTTATATCTTTATTTGAGTAAGCTATTCTTTCACAGAATGCCTATTGCGGTAAGTTCAAAATTCTCCCTGAATCAATTATGCTTGTTTTTTAATTTGGTGGCTAGTCAAGCAACAATATTTAATACAACAATTAAAATATTTATTTTATCATATATGTCATGGTGCGAACTTCTAACACATCGTTTTACACATGACACTGTATTTCACTTGGATATCTCTTTACTCAACTTTAGTTTTGATATAATTTCTTAAGCGAAATGGAAAACTATTAAAGAAAAATATAAATGGCTGGATTATTCTCATTTTCACTACAACATAGAAACTGATATAACAAATCAGATGCAAAATGCTCATTGGCTCTTTCCAAATCAAGCCCGTTAAATACACAAACCAACACAAAACTACTTTAAAGTTATACCTACATTTCATATTAAAATAAAGAATTATAATTGAGTAATATTTTTTAAAACTCAAAATGAAGTCATGTTTTTCTTGGATCCAAAGTCAACAATTAGACATGTCCATCAAAGTAGAGACACTCACCTTCACATTTCTGAGTAGTTTCACTCTGCTTGTGACCAGCAGGGCATTTGCATTCAAAAGAGCCCACTGTATTGACACAGTTTCCTCCCTGGCATATCCCAGGAATAGCCTGGCATTCATCAACATCTGCAAGAAGAAAGTATTTTGAATATAGATACCATTAATTTTTTTTTTTAAACAGATTGGCACCTGAGTTAACAACTGTTGCCAAACTGCTTTCTTTTTTTTTTTCTGCTTTATCTCCCCCAACCACCCCCCGTACATAGTTGTATATCTTAGTTTCAGGTCCTTCTAGTTGTGAGTGGATACCATTAATTTTCAGAATATCTATATATGTTTCTTTAATGTATAGGAGAAATTCAGTTCTCAAGAGAATGGTGTTTGAGGAGTCAAGACCCCATTGTATGCATATATTTTAGTTTACGTAAATGGTATGTTATAGATGTCATTTTGTTTCTTGATTTTTTTTCTTTTGGAATTTGGTTTTTAAAATTCATCTGTGTCGTTATGTGAAGAACCAGTCTCTTGCTTTGATTCGCTGCTTCTTAGTGTGTTCACTCTCTTGGTGATGGGTACCTAGTTTACCTCCAACTTCTCACCAGTGAATGATATAATGAACGTCCCTACTATGTTTCTTTATGGAGTTGAGTGACTATAAACTCTGAAGACTCAAAAAGACCCTTTTTCCCTTTGCTGTAGACCCAGAGAAGAATTATTAGATCACAGGGTATACATACACCTAATATGAATAAACAGTGCCCAGTGAATGCTTCAGTGAGTGCTTCAGAATGCCTGTAGCAGTCTTCACACCAGCCAGCTACACGGCTACGAGTAGACCACACACCTCTACTGTTCATGAGGATTCTTTCTCATGTTTTCTCTCCCCTCCTAACACATGAAATAACTATCCAATATCCTCAATTTCTTTGGCCTCATAATCATAAAGGGATATTAACTATTAATTTTAGTTTCCACTTCTCTAATTATTAATTACTATTCTTGTTAGCTCTTAGAGTTCCTCATCTGAAAGTTACCTATTTATATCCTCTAAACATTGTTATATTGAGGTTGATTTCTTATTCTAAATTTAAAAACTTTTCTGTTTTAGATATGACAATTATTTCCCCACCCTTTAAGCTGTCTATTAATTTCATCTGTTTAGGAACAGAAAGCCTTAATATTGATAAAATGAAATTCAAGAAAGTGTAATAAAATTTTTAGACAAATAAAAGCTGAGAGTCTACGAGAAATGTTAAAGGAAGTTCTTTAGGAAAAATAAAAATGAGATGGAAATTATGGTCTACACAAAAAATGAAAAGCATTAGAAATAGTAAACATGTTGATAATTATAAAAGACATTTTTCTTATTTTTTAATAAACTTAAAGATAATTGTAGAAAATGACAACAAAACAATAATAATAATAATAATATATTTTGGATGTTACAACATACATCGAAGTAAAAAGTATAACCACAACAGCATGGAGGATTGTAGGAGGACATGGAAGAATGTTATTTCAAAATTATTACAATATAGGTGAAGTGGCACACCATTATTTGAAAACAGACTGTAGTAAGTTAAATATGTAAAGACAAACACTAAAATATAAACAAAGAAGTAGAGCTAATAATCCAATTGTGGAGATAAATGGAATACTAAAATACACTCCATCTAGTAGAGGCAGGCAAAGAAAAAAAGAGGAATGAAGAATACGTGCAACAAACAGACAAGAAATAGTAAGATATAGATTTAAACCCAATAATATTGGTAATTATATGAAATGTAAATGGTGTAAACAATCCAATTAAAAAGACTAAGATCGACATATAAGATTAAAAAAAAGGAAGACCCAAATTTATATTGTCTACAAGAAACTCACTTTGAGAGAGAGAGCTTAAAAACTAAAAGGTTGAAAAAGATATATCATGTACTCATTAATCAAAAGAAAGCTAGAGTGGCTTTGTTAATATTATACAAAGTGTTCATCAGAACAAGAAATATTACCATAGATAAAGATGGATATTTCATAATGACAAAGGGGTCAATTCATTAAGAGGGCATGATAATGTTAAATATGTATGCACTGATTATAAAACATTAAACACCTGGAAGAAAAAGTGACACAACTAAAAAAGAATTAGACAAATCCACAATTATAGCTGAAAATTTCTATATTTCTTTCTTAGTGACTAATACAACAAGTAGACTGAAAATCAGCAAGGATATGTAGGATATGTAAGACTTGAACAATACTTTCAACCAACTTGTCCTAATTGACATTTATAGAACACCGCCTTTAGCAGGATACACATTCTTTTCAAGCGTGCACGGAATATTTACCAAGACATACTATCTTCTGAGGCCATGTAAAAAGACTCCTTACATATAAAAGGATTAATGTTATTGAAAGTCTGTTCTCTAAACGCAACTGAGTTAATCTAGAAATTAATAATAGGAAACATTTGGAACATACCCAAATATTTGGAATTTAAACAATATACTTGGAAATAATCCACAGGTCAAAGAAGAAATCACATGGAAAATTAGAACATATTTTTTTTTAAAGTTTCTATTTTTTCCTTTTTCTCCCCAAAGCTCCCCGGTACATAGTTGTATATTTGTTTTTTAGTTGTGAGTCCTTCCAGTTGTGGCATGTGGGACACCACCCCAGCATGGCCAAATGAGCCATGCCACGTCTGCGCCCAGGATCCGAAGCAGCGAAATCCCGGGCGCGGAAGCGGAGGAGCAGGTGACCTCAACCACTCAGCCAAAGGGCCGGCCCCCTAGAACATATTTTAAATTAAATGAAAGCAGAACATACAAAAGTCTGTGGGATGCAGCTAAAGTGGTGCATAGAGGTAAATGCTTATATTACAAAAAGGTCTAAAACTGGTAATCTAAGTTTCCATATTAAGAATTTTAAAAAAGAAGAGCAACAGAAGCTTGCTTCTCAAACAGAAGCAAGAAAGTAATAATATGAAACAGAATAACTGTCAAACAATAGAGATAATCAATGAGTACAAAACCTGGCTCTCTGGAAACAGAAGTAAAATTAATAGATTTCTGGCAAGATTGATCAAGAAAAAGAAGAGAAATAAGAAATGAATGATTAATATAAGGAATAAGAGTGGGCACATCTCTACAAATGTTATAGAGTTAGTTCAAAGGATCAAAGGAAATACTATGAACAACTTTATGGTACTAAATTCAACAATTAAAACAAAATGTACAAATTCCTTGAAAGACACAAATACCAAGGCTCAGCCAAAAACAAACAGATAATATGAATAGACCTACATCTATTCAAGTAATTTAATTCATACTTTAAAATCTTTGCACAGAGAAAACTTCAGGCCTAGGTAGCTTTACTGTTGAATTCTTTCAAACATTTAAAGAAGAAAGAACACAGCTGTACACAAATTCTTACAGAAAAGAGAAGAGGGGACATTTTATGGGCTACCATCACCCTGACACCAAAGCTAGACAAAGACATTATGAGAAGGAAAACAACAGAATAATATCTTTTTGGAATAGATGCACAAGAATTTTTAACCAGTCAATCTCAGCAATATATAAAAAAGTTAATACATCATGACCAAGTGGGGTTTATTCCAGGAATTTAAGGTTATTTCAAGATTCAAAGATCAATCAATAGAATTCGTCATATTAACAGATCAAGGAAGAGAAAATTTATAATCATCTCATAAATGAGGAAAAATAAAGTGACAAAATTCAACACTCATTCATGATTTTAAAAGTCTGAGTAAACCAGGAATACAAGAGAACTTCCTCAGTTTGATAAACGGCCTGTCCAAAAAGGTTACAGCTAACATGTGTATGGTGCAGTATACTATAGGGGGATTGGGAAAAATCCTTTGATTTAGAGTTTTTGAATCTGTCATTTTATATCTATGTAAATTTGCCTTAATTTCTCTCTCTGTAAAAGCTAATCTCTAACTCAGGAGATTGTTAAAATAAATAAATACTGTATATAAAAATAAATGTAATATATAAGCTTATGTAAATTTGTCATCTATTCAAATTGACAGGGTTAACATAGATTTATTAATACTCTATTTTTAATTACAAAATAATATATGCTTATTGTAATAGACATTAAAGATACAGAAAAATAAAAAATTAATGAGATAACCATTGATATAAGTTAGCGTGTGTTCTTTTAGACTGCTATTCGCACAATTCAGAGGGGTGGTGTGTTTAACAAAAGTAAGATTATATACTACATGTTGCTGCTTTTTCTCATTGAAAAAGATTTTGTGGATACATCTCTAGTACATACTGATTTACTCTATTATTTTTTGGTAAGCCCACAAGTTTGGTGTATCTCACTGTGTAAATTAGAGAAATTAAGCCTATAAAAGAGCTTAGCATCCTTATAATTTCTTCCTTGCTTTAGCTATCTGTCTGTAAAACTAATTACAATAATCTGAAGTATTTTAATAAAGTAGATTTCATTGTCTTATTAAAGGATAGCTGATTCAAACAAAAAGCAAGTAGAATAAAATATATGGCAAGAAGTTTATATATGAACAGTTTAATTCAGAACATTTCAAACCACATCATTTTTTAAATGTACTACGTTTCCACCCTCATTAGAGTGTAGTATAAAACATCTCTAGAAATCTCTTTTCCTGGCAGATAAATCAGAGAAAGAATATCATGATATAAGGTGAAAAATGAAGCCAAACCTATAAATCCCTTAATACTATACATAAAATCTTTGACTACATATTTAATAGGTTCAGTAATTTTTCAAAGGAAAATGCAATTTGACATTACAGGGTTTATTTTGTAATTGCCTAAAAGATATTTTCCTAGAAGGAAATATAAAACTTTCATTTTTGAAGTATTCTAGAGTACACAGCTATACAGAATTAATTTTTTTAGGTAAATCATGATAATCATTAAAATAAAAAACGAAATTTTAAAGAAATCTTATAAATCAGTTTGAACCTACAAACATATATATGTGTTCTCTATAAAAACAAAAAAGCAAGCCTAAGACTTTCAAACTATGAAGGAGTTTCTACATCTTCAAAGTGCCAGCATAAGCAGCTACTAACGTCTGATGAGTTTTCCACTGCCCAGATTACACAACTGTGTTTCTGTTCATCCCTTCAATTCAGGCACAAACTTACTATTTCTTTAAATGTTGAATTACCTCCAATCACGTTAAGGATTTTATGAATAAAATTAAAGCTTTTGAAACTTACACCTTATATAATCACTTCAGTCCATGTCTATTAAGGTTATAAATAATGTAAAAAAGTCATAGTAATTCTAGTTTATGAACTCATTGATTCTCCACTTCTCCAAACAAACTTGCCCTAAAAGATTAAACTTATTTTATTATATACATTAGTATTAGATGGTATATTATTTTTAGTTCATGTTCAAATGTAGAAAAATATGTGCAGTGGTATAGGCATATAAAAATGGTTCATTTAATTTATATCTGTGGGAACTAAGGACCAACTCCTATTACTGTATTTAATAGTGTGTGTGCTTTAACTTTGCTTGTCACCATCGTAAATCCACTTTTAAAATGTAAGTTCTTATTTCTACATTCCATAGATATTCATACATAGTACTTGTATTTCTACAAAAATGAATGCCAACCTCTAAGTACAGCAATTGAAGAACAGATCTGTCTCCAGATGGAATCTGAGAAATACAGGGTATCTTAGAAACTATTTAATACGGTTTGATTCAGCCAAAATACCTATTTACACGTGATACACAAAATTCAAATGCTGAATAAATGATCATCACAAAAGCCAATATTGGTAACTTGCTACCGCAGGACTCTGAACTTGTAATATTAAGAACAGAGTGTGGTTCTATCTCAATTTTCCTTATCTCAATGAAGGTCATCATCATTTATCCCATCGTCAAGGTCGGAAACCTAGGAGATAAACTTGGCATTTCCCTCTCACTTGTCTCACGTCATTCCATCAGTAACAAGTGCGTACTTCCCACATAGATCTCAACTCTTCCCTCTGCCTCTACTCTGGTCTCAGCCTCCATCATACACTGCCCGTACCATTGCAGGCATCTTTTAACTGGTTTCTTTGCTTCTACTCTGCCCTCCCTATACTTGATTCTCTACAGAGCAACTAAAATAACTTTATTTAAATATAAGTCAAGTAAAGGATAGGTTATTACCTCAGAAGTTTGCAGACACTGCCACACTGTTTTCTGGTCTATGAGTTGTTCTAAAGAAGTTTGAGACCAGTTGGGATGGGTCTCTTTAAAAAAAAAATCCTTGCTTATTCTGCCTTATTACGCCTATGGGATTCTCTCTATCTTCTCTGTTTATTGAGTTTTGTGCCTTCCAATCTGCAGATTGAAGACCTTATTTTAGAAAATTTTTCTATTTTATCTTTAAGTATTTTTTTTAGTTTCCTTCATCAGCTTTCTTTAGTCTGATTTTACTACACATTAGCTTCTTTATAATAATTGTTTGTTTATTCTCTGACATTTTTGGTCAATTTGTAATTTCCTAGAGCTTAACCTCTGTCACTGAATTTTTTTCAGTTTTATATATGTTTGTATGTCTATATGTATGTATGTATTATTTGCCTTTCATTAGGTAAAGTTCTAAATCCTTCTCCAATTTCTTTCTTGAGTACCACAATTCACTTTTTTTTATCTCCGATTGTCTTTAGTGAACTCTTATAACTCTCTTTTGAGAATCTTTTAAAAGAAGAACCATATTGTTTTTTCATTTCCTTGAGATAAGAGAGATAGAAACTTTGTATTCATTTTCCTCTTTGAAGCATATTCATCCATGTTTTCCTTATGTTCTTATTCTCTTTTTTTCCACTTTTTATATGTAGTCCTTTTGTCTTTATTACTCATCTTTAAATAGGGCCATTTCCTGCCAAAGCAAGAGTGGAGAGAGCCAAGAGGAAATGGTTTGGTTTGAAAACTTCTGTAGGGAATACTGCCTTAAACAGCTTCTCATTAAACTCTCTCCCACTTTTTTTTTGCCCTGGATATTAATTTCAACTTTCAGGTGGTGTGGCTCCCGCTTTCTGCCCTTTAAGATACAGACTCTAAGATGCTCACTAGCACTCCCTCCTCCCTCTTTTTCCTTCCCTCTCCTTTACCTCAAGGAGTGTCTCTGTGCTGGAAGGCTGGGTAGAGGATACTAGACATGGCTTGCCTCCAAAGCTTCTCCACCTGCTATCCCTCTGTTACTCGGAGGGTCTGCAGCAGATTTATCTCTTACAGGGACATTCTCGTCCTCTCCCACAGAACATCCACAGCCACTAAATAGCCTTTCAGGATGCTGATACTCACAGTAAATTCCCCCGTCCAACGACTTCCCAACACCTGCATGTGTTCATCACTACTTTTAATTGAGGGTTGTACAGTTTTATTTTAGAACACCTTATTCTCTATTACTCATTTTCTTGTTAGCGTTTGTTGAGTTAGAAGAAAGGGACAGTGCTATCTTTAGATAAGAGCTTCTATAATCAAATATGTTTTAAGTAAATTTTTTGGATTGCATAGGAATGGCTGATGTTCACACAGCATGAATTAAAGTTTAAACTGTGTAATGATCTGGTTAACTTGGTCGATGTAGACAACCAAGATAAATTTGTTTTGGTTCTAACTATCTTTAATAATTTATACCAATCAACTGAACCAAATCTCCTTTTCACTTTGAGCTGTACAGAAAGCCTGGAAATAACTTCCTACTGTGGGCATCTTCCTCTCAGTCTACAATTTAAGAACTAGTCACGGCTGCCCAGTTTCAGTTCAAATTAAACTTCTCTACTCTTTTCAAGTGCAGTCAGAGTAAAGGAATTACCTGTATCTGTACACTAACAACACCTGAAAAGAACACACATCCGCATTTGTTTTTGCAGGGACTCCTTCAGGGTCTGTACTGCTATTTCTTTATTCAAGTCCTTGTCCTGTGTCCTAGCTAGGTCATATAGACTCTGTCATATATGTCTGAATTCCAGTGCCTCTCTCATGCCCTGGAATGGAGCAGAAGCTCAGCATCAGTTTATCACTATTCTCGACGATAAAGCAAAAGACAGAATTTAATGAGCAAATTCTCCCTGCCAGATTTGCAGTTTTGAAATGTTTGGAGTAGTTTAAAAGCCTAATTCCTAAAAACCAAATAACATAAATTAATAATTACACAATTTTTTTTCAAAGATTGGCACCTGAGCTAACAACTGTTGCCAATCTTCTTTTTTTTGTTTTTCCCCTGCTATTTTGTTTTTTCCTCCCCATATCCCCCAGTACAGAGTTGTATATTTTAGTTGTGGGTCCTTCTAGCTGTGGCATGTGGGACGCTGCCTCAACATGGCCTAATGAGCGGTGCCATGTCTGTGCCCAGGATCCAAACCCTGGGCCACAGAAGCAGAGCGCATGAACTCAACCACTTGGCCATGGGGCCGGACCCCTATACAATTTTATTTTAATATATTAAAAAAAGTTTTGAATGCAAACTGTCCATTTGAAAATCTAAAAGACCCAAAGTCAAGTATTAATCTTAAATAAACTATCCTTCTAGTTAGAGTAAATTCATAAGACTGTAAAGATTAAAAAAGAAGAAACTATTTATAATAATACAACATATGCATGTGGCAGTTTATGACATATTTAAAGTCTGTAAATATTCTTGGAAAAGGGCTTAATAAGGCCACTTTCTAAACCTATAATTCACTTGTTTTATGATAGCTTAAATTTTGAGTCCTATATTAGCTCACTTTGGTCCTTTAATGAAGAAAGGACAAGACTGAATGTGGAGCAGACTTAAGCAGAAGAGCCAGAACTGAAATGATTCTCAATACGGCAGGAGCTGAGAATCATTGTGACCGACCTCACAGCACCTAGGATGGAGCCCTTTCTGACCATGCTTCCTTAAGTCCAGAATGTCATCATGGCAACAGTTCAAAATAAAAAATTGACTGGTTTCCTCACAGCTTAATTTTTTATTTTACCATTATTTTTACAGCCTAATTTTTTTTAATGTATCATTGAAATTCTCTATTGACACTCATTTTTCACACTTATTCTGTTTTTTATAAGATCATTTTTCATTTCCTCTTAAGCCATAGGTAAGGTAATTCACTAACTGAATCAGTCACAGGATAACACTATGTTCAGAACTTCAGAAATGTCCTCCTTTGGCTAACACGAGCCATATTTTAGAACCAGTATAAGCTATTTACAGTTATCATCTTAGCTCAAATTTATTTAACTCTACAAAAATTTTCAATTATCTTATTAAAAAATCACTATTATTAAAAAAGTATGACAGGCATATGTCATGTTTTTAAGATATTTTTTCATGCCCTGTATCTTCCAAATTAATTTGGCAGAGTATTTGGGAAACAGTCTAGGAATTTAAAGGGAAAAATGAAACCACAGTAACATGTAGTCTTAAAATAGCCTAAACTGAGGATAAGTATTTAATTGAGAACTTTCTGACTATGCCATGATTTTGAAATAAAACAGCACTTTTTAAATTTGCTTTTCCAGACATTCTAACCATGTGGCAAATTTCATTTTGCTCCTGTTGCCGTATTAATCCATTAGACGTTTAGGCAAATGGAGCCCCAAACTTACCTTTGCTACAGAAACAAAATCAAATAAATAAGCCTTCAGACATTACTAAATCCTGAAGGACATTCGGGATGTTTGAGATCAGATCACATATTTTTAATAATTGTGTTCAGAAAACTAGGCCTCTCTGACAAAATATCAAGGTAAGAAAGCCAAGTACAAATATAGAAGATGAGGAGAGTCAATAATTTGTGATATTTTGGTTGAAGTTAAGAGCTTTTCTAAACCTGGGCTATTTCTCTGAAATAGTCGTTTTTGGAAATATTTTATTCTTAATCCCATTCATTAATTCAAAAGATATTTACTGAATATCTACTGCATGTTAGACACTGTTCTAGATGCCTCAGACATTAATGAATAAAACAGATTTATGCCCTATTGGAGCTTACTATTCTAGCTGGGGGAGAATAAAAAATATAAAGACTATAAATAAGCAAGTACGTGAGAAGGTGATAAGTGCCGCAGAATAAGAAAAAAGTATTTCTCTAGTAAATCTAGTCAGTATTAATCTAGTAAATCTATAGAGTATTTTATCTTTAATAGTATATTATGTAAATTGTATGGTAATCTATATACTAATCAATGTAGTACATAAATACTATATAGTATATAGTATAATAGATCTTCTATAGACAAAGTTGTTGCTTTATCAGAACTCTATATAATCAGATAGTATTCATATCCAAGACACAGAATTTTACTATCCATTGTAAACAACAGATTAAAAATGACATTTAGGGCCCGGCCCCGTGGCCGAATGGTTAAATTCGTGTGCTCCGCTTTGGCGGCCCAGGGTTTCGCCAGTTTGAATCCTGGGCTGGAACACGGCACCGTTCATCAAGCCATGCTGAGACAGCATCCCACATGCCACAGCTAGAAGGACCCACAACCAAAAAAAAAAAAATACACAACTATGTGCTGGGGGCTTTGGGAGAAAAATGAAAAATAAAATCTTTAAAAACAAAATGACTTTTAACTCAATCTTCATATTTAGGTCTGACCTGTGATAACTGTTAATCCAAGAGATAAAATACTCAAAAACCATTTTAAGTCCACAGCTGACATGGCTTTTATATGCAATTAAATATAAAGTTGCTAATCTGTTGAGTTATATAGTCATACCTTGTGGCTATCCCTATAGCTATGATTTGAAAAGAGTTTAGATATAGACCATTTTTTAATATTACCTTTTATAAAAGCAAAAAACCAACAAAAATCTTTGAAGGCCTTTGAAGGCTCTGATATATTTACCAAATTAGGGCAGAGCACTCAAATTTTATTATTCAATGAATTGAGGCCATGTACAGCCTCCCAAACTATAATTCTCATTTGGGTGTTAGGACACTGGACTGGCTTTCTGCAATACAACATTTCCAAGGGCTGGGTAGATAAATCTCTGCCTCTGACATTGGTCACTAACAATCTGAATAACTTCGGATCTAAGTTGGTGTATGATTTAATTATAACAAACAAATTTGATTCTCCATATCTTGAGTTGTATCATTTTTGTGAATAATACAAAAGTAATTTTCCATTTTCCTGTGATCCTACTGTCATCTGAGAGCTCATTACAAGCTCTTTTTCCCAGCTCTAAAAATGGGTTGAATACAGATGGTATCAGAGAAATAGCCAAAAACAGATAAGAGTCGTGACGGCTGATAATTAATTAAAATAATTATCCAGTAAACATGTAACAATTTTCAGCTACTTGGGTTGGAGTCTACTGTTGCAGCATCCTCAGGGCCCCAAACTAGCCCCAACATATAAAGTACATATCAGGACGTGGTTGGGAAGACCGCCTGGAGACAAGATTGTAACCAACTGGGTTAAAAATGCAGAAATACTGCAGTTATGGATGGAGTTCACACTTTTGTCTTTGAAGATATTATCAATAACAACATCAGGCACCTCTCTTCTCCCTGTTACCTAGGCTCAGGTTCTCATATCTTGAATGAGATTATGAGAGACAGAAAATATGTTTTTCCTGGCTATTTACCTGTGTATAGTTTGAGGGCCTGTGGTATGGAGCATGCAGCGTCATCTGGATGAAGACATGGAATAGTTTATCCTCTGACTGTATTAAGTATTTTAAACTGTATTTTTTCATTTTCCCCAATTTTTCATATTATCTCTCCCTTCTCCATTTATGTCAGGAGTTGAAAAATGATTATTTACTAGGTGGCTAAAAGATAAGCCATCTCTAGTCAGGCTTGAGAATAAGGCCCCGCTTGGAAACCGTACTGGGTTAATGGTTATCATCCACAGTGGCGGATCCTCCAAGTACAGTGAAAGGAGACCCAGAATCATGTGGGTGACTCTGTGCACAGAGACAGATGGCTAACTCACCTTGGCAAGCTCCAGTGCGGATGTTGGGGATGAAGCCCCGTCGGCAGGGCTGAGGCTGGGCGGGACACATCTCACAGGGGTGGCCCCAGGCCCGCCCAATGGTGGCACAGCACAGAGTCTTCGTGCAGACAATGCCTGTCAGCTGCCCTTGGCACATCTGGTTGTTGACCTGAGTGAAACATGGGCCTGTCCTGTAATCTGGAATGTGAAAGAAGACAGAAAGACAGGTTTTATGATCATACACCAATCTTAGACCAGTACCTCCAAATACATAAAACAGAGACGATTTCTTCTGACCAAAGTGTTTGAAGACAAAAGGCCAGAGAGCTTCATTTTAAAAATTCATAGTTTTTCAATCATGAGATGTACATTACAAGGCTTCAATGTATTCCACACTAGACATTGTAAATGGGTGGCTCAAGAGCAGTATCTGGGACACAGATGTGTTTTCTTGGCCCGCACAATTTTTTAAAAGAATTTAAATTAATAGCCAACATTTTTAAATTGGGAAATTTCACATGAAATTTTATATTCTGGTTTTCCTTGAAAAGTTGGAAGTTCTGGCCATGCTAGGTCTGCCATGCTGCATGGCAGTGGCGGAGTGAAGTGCGCCATCTCTAGGACAACACAGCACCGGCCACCCCTCCTCCCACTGCTCTCCACTCAGGGATATTTCCCACCTGCGCCCTGATGGCACCACTTTAATGACTCCTCTTATCTAGCAAAGATTTTCTTCTCTGACTAGGTGGACAAGAGTTCAGAAAATCAAAGCAGAACCAATAAAGATATATCCTTCCATATCACAAATATATTTGGGCTGTCTAGTTTGTCTGTAAACATTTAGTTCTAACAATTTTATTTCTGTTTCCATGTCAGTCTGTTTAGTTCTATGTGTAGCTCAGCTGGGAAGACAGTACTAATAAGGCCCATAGTCATGGATTCTTTCCAGGTAAGTTAATATTATATGACCTCTGTGCTCTGGAAGATGACTATAGCATTATCCAGCTCTGTTATGATGATAAAAATGTTAGCAAATGTATGTCACATATGTTCTATAGGCAGACTCTTCTACAAATATTAAGGACAGTCTATTTAGACCCTTGCATCTCAAAGTGTGGTCCATGGACCAGCAACATACGCCTCACTTGGGAGCTAGTCAGAAATGCAGATTCAGGCCCCACCCTAGACTCACTGAACTAGAATCTGCCTGTTAACAAGACATTCATAAAATCCATATGCACCTTAAAGTTTAAGAAAGACTGATCTAGACTACAGGCAACTTGAAAGCTAGGCATTTCTACTCTATCCCTCTTCCTGCTCTAATTTACTTCAATGAACCTTTTGGATGATCAGTATATATTCTTTCAAGCAGAACTGAATCATTAACTAAATAGATTTTAATTTGAGTGTTGTTCTTGCAGCAGTGCTGTTTTGAGAGACACAGAAAATCAGAGAAAATCTTCAGGTGAGTTTCCTGAAGACTGACCAATTAAGTGATTCATATCTGTTATAAAATTACAATAGAAATATGTGAAAAGGTTTTTTCCCCCCTTTCACAGAGACTGTATGCATACAGATCACTAACTTCTGGGAATGTAAAATGATAGTCAGGATTTCCTGATAAGCCCTAATACGAATGACATAATTCTAATTGAAGGGGAAAGCTAGAACACATTTATTTAAGATTTTTGTTACAACAGAACAATCTCACATTCAAAGGAAGAAGAGTCAATAATATTGGTAAGATTTTTATGAAAAATTGTTACTGGGAAAAATCAAGCTAGGACATAATTTAATAGTCAAATGCTAAGCTAGAAAGATTTAGATCCCATCTAAATGCTATATGATGACAAAAATACAGCTTAAAACCACATACAACTTCTATTTTTTAAATGAAGAATGGAGTTTTCTCATAGGAAAACAACACTTTAGAAGTTCGACATAAAGAATCAAAATCTAAAATAGGTAACTTTTAGCAAGCTGATTTAACATTCTGTTACTCTGCAGCTGAACTTCAACAAAAATAGCTCATTTTAATCCCTTACATAAGAACAACAGATGTGCTGGCTGCAAATCACATTTTTGAAAAAGACAATCTTTGTAGTATACATGCAGATATGTCAACTTTGTAAATAAACATGCTTCCCACACCACAAATTGCCAGGTCATAAATTTTTTAAATCTACTCTGTTGTCCTTTAGACAACACATTATTTTGTCATTTTAAATAGCTATTAGATTCACAATAAATTAAATCAAGCTCTAAACAAATGGGGAAAAGTCTATTTTTCATAAAAAATATAAAACACATTTTTTGGTAGATTTGTGCATATATACCTATGTCCACATTCTGTACACTTTTCGGATCCCAGAGAGAAGCCTCTGTAGCCTCTCTTATAATCCCATTCTTAAGTAAACCAACCTGTCAGGAAATTCGTTCCTTCTTCAAACACAACAGCTTCTTAAAATTACATCCTCTTAGTCTGGCGTCTTTGGAGAAGAGGACTACCTGGGACAAGAACAGCTGTTTGTCCTTGGCAAATGACCTTTCACATTGAAGGCTCTAACGAAGCCAAGCCCAGGCTCCCCTTTCTGGGAACAGAGTTTACCATTCCTTATTTTTTTGCCCAGATTTCCCTCCTTACAAATTGTGCTGAATCTATTTTCTTAGAGGATTACATTTTACTTTCTGGTTAGCAACTGATTACTTTAAAATTTAAACTTCCAATGGCACCTACTTATTCAAGAATTACTAACATGCAAAATAGGAACAAATATTAGATCCTGAAAAGGGATTTAGATTTCTTGATCAGAGTAAAACATTCTGTCCCTATTTTCCTAGCATTTTAATTATGGTTGAAGAGTCCCAGGAGAGCTTACTTGAATGTTATTGGCCATGCATCCTCTTTATCAAGATTTCACTGGGGGTAAAATATTATTGTACACCATGCTAGCCATTCACAGTCAAGGACATACTTGCAGTGTGTTAGCAAAGTACAGAAGGAGAGGGGCTGGCCCTGGGGCTGAATGGTTAAGTTCACGCGCTCCGCTGCAGGCAGCCCAGTGTTTCATTGGTTCAAATCCAGGGCACGGACATGGCACTACTCATCTAAACCACGCTGAGGCAGCGTCCCACATGCCACAACTAGAAGGACCCACAACGAAGAATATACAACTATGTACCAGGGGGCTTTGGGGAGAAAAAGGGAAAAAATAAAATCTTAAAAAAAAAAAATACAGAAGGCGAGAACTACTTATCACTCGGTGTGCTGGAGCCAGCGGGCTGGAAACAGATATTTTCCTCATTACTATATGACCAAGAAAATGTTGTTAAAAATTAGCCTGTGAAACATAAATACTGCTATTTGGATTTTCTAATATCTAAGTGCAATATAGCATTTGAACTTGTTTCATATAATTTCACTTTTATTCACAGTGAGCCCTCTTAATGTAACTGGAGATGCGAATCATGGTTAGATAACCAAAGTTCAGCATTATTGTCGTTTGGACAACCAGACAACCTTTGGACAGGTTTCTTGAAAGTAAATACAGAAATAGGTCTGGTGGACGATTTCAGGTCGAGGGAGAGGGAGTTTTTTGTTGTTGTCATTTATCTTTTGCTCATTTTTTGTTTTGTATTGTGGAAGAGGCAAGCATTTCTAAAAGCCAATGGGAATAATCCAAATGAAAGCGAGGACTTATGATTACCAGAAATAAGAATAATTTCTAGTATAAGATCCCCGAGGAGTCAGGCTGCGAGTGATGCCAGAATTTGTGTGGGGGAGTCATCCCCAGATAGGAGAAGAAAAGCACTTCTCTTGTAGTCTGAGGGAAGAAGGGCAAGATGCACAGAGATGAAGGCATATTTATAGAGTAGAAGGAAAATGAACAATGTCCTCTCTCATATCTTCTATTTTCTTTCTGAAACAGAAGGTGGGACAATGTCTTTGGCAGAGGTTGGCTGGGGTGTCAGATCGCTGAGGCTAACTGAGATGGCACTGCAGATACTGGGAGAGGAAGCCGACCTGAGAACTCAGCAGATTTCCAGGTAACACCCAGGGCCTCTCTATGGTGGGTGAATAAGATGAATTTATGGTGGGACCAATCTGCCTGTTTTGTGACTTTTTCTAGGTGTTCTCAGCAGCTGAGAGGGTCACTCAGATTAGGGTTCATCCAGGGCTGGGGTTTCATCAGTCAGATGTGAAAAAAAATGTAGAACGGCAAGAGAGTTTAGGGTATTGTTACACATATTTTAAAATTATAGACCATGGAATCTATGCTGGAGGAAATGGGGAGTGAGAAAAGGAGAGGGCTGACAGATTAAGAAGTGGGAGAAAGCAGTAAGGTCAATAAATTAGGTGTCTCCATGAGGGAGCACATGAGAAGGTAAAATAGTCACAGTGACAGCAATACATGAGCTGCCCATGTGGCTGTAATATCATTTATTTAACTGTCAGCAGAATGCAGTTACAGTATACAGCATAGATTATACACTGCATAATTTAGGGAAGCTATCCACATATACCGTAATGTAAACGTCATCCCTGGAGTTGTGCAATGGGATGGCTCTCTTAGAGACCTTTATACTGTAACTGCATGTCAAACAATGACAAAAGACATCCAGAATTCCATCCATTCCCACGTTAGTGTAAAAACAACTGCCTGATCCTAGAAAGTATATGAAAATATGTGGGATGTCCCATCAAGTTCCATGATCTTTGGAGTTAGACAAGAAGGCATTTCCATTCTCAGGAACCAAAGAAATGCAACCTGTAATCAGGTGATCACCTTGTGTGGGAGCTGCAGACATGAGTGAGTATAATGAAGAATTGTGGAATGTGTGTAACTTGAGTCCAACGATCCTGGCTTCGTAACGGTCTCCTTTGAGTAATGGAGTTTTTGACATAGCAATTATAAATTGCTTAAGGCTTAGTGCATCTCATTGTGGTTATAACTGAGAATCTAGTCTGCACCAGCTGAAATCTCTGATCATGTAGATATAACTGGAGCATGCAGAGAAAGCAACCCCGAAAATTATAGGGGACAATACAGTGGTTTCCTTAGTTTCAATAAAATTTGCCTGAAGGTCACAGACCCAGACTTCAAGCTGGGTCTAAATATTTAGAGTTCAATAAACTCAAATAACTGTGAGGGTAATTGTCTTCCCTGATGGAAACACATCTGTCAACCTCAGCAAATTTTAAAATTAAGTATAGAAATATCTAAGAGAATAAAAGCCATTAAATTAATATTTTTGCTTTAAGGAATCTGTGCAAAAATTATTTACCTGTAATGTTTAACGGCATTTGGCCCATTCCATTAGATTGCCTTGTAACCACAATTTAAAATAAATAATTAAATAATTTATTTAAACTTGTGATTTTTAAGTTAAAATGTGACTATGCTTATATACAGAATTGGACCATTTAAGTGAACTTCAGTTTTATAAATTTATAAGTTTGGGTATTTATACATTTAGCTTTTAATTACCTTTATAAGAGTTATCTGAGTACTTGCAAAGGTTTTTAACTTGCTCAGCTGAACTACTTAAGAAAGATATTGGACGTATTTAATATATAAAAACCATTTAAAAGGTATGGAGGTGTTTCATTAAGTAGGAAAATGGAACCAAATACTATTTAAAGGCCTCTTAAAGCAACTACTAAAATCTGCTAGATTTATTAATAGATTAGTGATATTCATAAGTTGAATTTAAAAGCTCAAGGGATATACCCTCCAGAATTGAAAGCAGGAACTTGAGAAATATTTGTTCATCCATGTTCATACGAGTGTTATTCACAACAGCCAAGAGGTGGACGCAACCCAAGTGTCTAACAATGGATGAATGAATGAACAAAATACACACAATGGAATATTACTCAGTCTTAAAAAGGAAGGAAATTCTGACACATGCCACAAAATAGATAAACCTTGAGGACATTATTCTAAGTGAAATAAACCAGTTACAAAAGGAAAAAATATTCTACGATTCCACTTATACGAGGTACCTAGAGTAGTCAAATTCATTGACACAGAAAGTAGAATGGTGGTTGTCAGGGCCTGTGGGGAGAGGGGACTATGGGGTTAGTGTTTAATGGGTATAGATTTTTCAGTTTGGCAAGATGAAAAGAGTTCTGTGGACGGATGGTGGTGATGGTACTGCAACAATGTGAATGTACTTAATGCCCCAGGACTGTACACTTAAAAATGGTTAAGATGGTAAATTTTATGTTATGTGTATTTCACCACAATTTAAAAAAAATTTTTTTCTGAAGCTCAAGGAGTAACAAGGGTGTTGAAATTATATTTAAATAAAACAAACCTGAATTTTTAACACCAAAATAAACTTTCAATCTTTTTCACATACAGAATCATCACTGAGGACACTGAAACATCCCCCTGCAACACAGACACTTGCCTTGTGATGGGTATTTCTGTCGTTTACAATTGATTCCAAGTGCACACAATACCGCATGGGTATTCTTGAACATATTTATTGACTACATACTTTCGCTTTCTGTAAGGTAAATTCCTAGCACTAGAATTGCTGGGTCAAGTTTCCAGTTTGAAAAATATTCAAACTGATACTCTGTAAATAGGTGGCACTAATTTACACTCTCAAAGGTAGTACTGTTACCTCACATCCTCTTCACCATAGTGTAGAGGCAAATGGTTTAATTTTTCTGCATTTAATGGGTGAAAAATGGTATCTCACTGTTGTTAAAGTATGACCGCAACTCATTGTCCCTATTTTTTTCATTTTTTTAAAGATTTTATTTTTTTCCTTTTTCTCCCCAAAGCCCCCGGTACATAGTTGTATGTTCTTAGTTGTGGGTCCTTTTAGTTGTGGCATGTGGGATGCCGCCTCAGCATGGCTCGGTGAGCAGTGCCATGTCTGCGGCCAGGATTCGAACCGACGAAACACTGGGCCGCCTGCAGCGGAGCACTCGAACTTAACCACTAGGCCACAGGGCCGGGCCCTCATCGTCCCTATTGATTGACAATCAAGGGAAGAAAATCAACTCTGTAGCAGGCACTGTATAGCAAGCCTTTCTATAAACTACCTCCTTTTATTATGGAGTGCTAAAAAAGTATTTTTACCATTTTTACAAATGAAAAGTCAGAGATTAAGTCAATTGTGAAGAATCAAAGAAGCTGATATTGGACTTGGCGCTTCACCTCACTCCACGGTGCTACACCATGCAGGCTGTGTTCATTAAACCCGAGACACGGATCACCTGCATTCTCAGCTTTTGAACTTCTGCCTTCTTCTAACAGACATTTACCATTTTAATGAATACTGTCACCCCCAAGTATAATCTCCTAACTCCCAACTTGGAAGCCCAGTCTTGCTTTGCTTCTAGTTTCTCCCAAAGACAAGTCTCCATCTAGCCATGTTAAATGAGGGAGAAATTCTCTCCCTGAACACTTAGAGAAACATTAAAGACTTTTGCTTCTGCAAATAGATGAGTAATTATTTTAATTACCACAGTTGCACTACAGTTTGTTTCTAACCTAAAACCATATTCACTATCTCAGTGGAACGTGGACTCAGTAAAGAAGGACCCCCTTCACCTTTCTCTACAGTCTTTCAAAGCAAAAAGCTACTGCTGACATCAAAGGGCTCTTGAAGAATGAAGAAGCAGGAAAGATAATTAGGCGTTGGCCAATGATGCAAACAAAATTGCTATCTTTGATGTCACGTTTCATAAGGATGAAGGCCATCAAAGACGTGGTCCTAAAATTCATGGCCTATGAACTTAACGTGCACTCTCCCAAGAACACAACCAATTAACTTACTTTAAGGACAACAAAAAATGCTGAAGATTAAAAACTATTAAGATTATCTAAGCAGAAGGATATTTGAAGAAGATATCTTTTCTTTTGAAAAGATAAGTTTTTTAAGAAGGAAGTTAAAAGACAAAAATATTTTGTCATGAATTAATAAGGGGTTAATAAAGATTAACAAAAGATGGATCATACACAAGTCAAATCAACAAAATATCTAATTTTATGGTATCTCACAAAAACCAACAGTATAATTAAGTAGGCATGAGTAATTACAGGGAAAAGTAATACGTATTCACAAAACGTTTAGCCATCATCAATAAAGTCAGAAATAAAATCAGTGGAAACCTATGCTTGAACAGATCTTATATATCCCTTGATCCAAACACAATGAGGTCACAAGCCTGGATTACAGTGGCAGTGAATAAAATGTGAGGCACAATTTGCTGACAGAGCAATCTCTAATAATATAGATTCAATGTATTGCCTTCTTATTGAAATTTCTGCTTAAATCAACTCCTCCTGAGCCATATAAGCAGCCATATACATGTTACTGAGTCAACCAAACCTACTAAGTCACACTCTTCCCAGGAAGCATTATGTACTACATGATCAAAAAAAGCCCCTCTCTATGAATCTGTCCTGACATACAGCTTTCAGTATAATATCTAGCTAGAGGGGCTGGGATTTCTTCTAAAGAGACAGCAAGTGCCATGTAATTCATTATTGGGGTTTTAATTATTTGAGAGTTTTAGGGAAATGCTAAAGAGCAAGGAAGACCATAGATCATATGGCCTTCTACGAGGACAGAGGTAGCATCCATCAATGGATCGATTTGACTTGCAAAGGGGGAGGCCCTGCCTCTGTGACTGGCTGCATGAAGAACATCAGGTGATCAACAGATCCTGCTGGCACTGGTGATCTAGCATGGGTGGCGGTCTACACTGGTGAAGCGACTAATTCCCGGCTCTCTGATTGGAGTCTTATACCTGTTCCTTATGCATAAGAAGCAGGAGAGGCTCAAGAGCAAAGAGATCACCTTGCGATAGCTCAACAAAAGGGTTGTAGTACTGTGATACCAGCTCAGCAAAATAAAAATGACCGCATCTTAGATGGTCTGCACATTTGTAATTGCTGGAGAACTCCACATCGCTGGACTGGTATTGGCACTGAGGGAATCTGCTTCAGGAATAGACAAATACAAATTAAAAGACTAAAGTCTTTCTTTGGTTCAGGAAAGTAAGCCCTTTCAATATTCAGACTCAACAGAAGAATATAAAAATGAATGGTCACTGCTTGAAGTTAAATTCATTGTCTAGAAGATCAGATGGAAGAAACAGCTTATAATCCAATTTCTAAGAAATTAATATCACAAGTAAAAGATAAGACTTACAGGACAGAGACTAGAGACCAGAATGTGAATAATATGAATTCCAAAATAAGATTTGAAAAAAATAGAGAATAGAGAAACAATAGGAAAAATTCCTAAGCTTAAATAAAAAGTAGCTTTATATTTTCTGGTGAAAATGACTTATGGTGTCCTACACAAGAATAATGAAAAAAAGATATACCCCAAAAAACAGCCTCATGATATCTCTGAAATCTCTGAATGCTAAGACTAAGACAAAAGAAAAGTCTCTCTCCATTTCCAGAGAGAAAAAACAGGCCACCTACAAAAAAGATGAAATAGCCTGGCATTAGTTTCACCATTTGTAGTATGGAGAGATAAAATACAGTGAAAGATTTACAGGTTATTAATTTATAATTTGTGAGAAAGGACTCTTGAAACAAAAGAGCCATATGATAAGATAAAATTTAATAATAGCCTGAAATACTGTCAGGAATTGGGGAGTGAGGGAGGTATTTGCCATAATGAGAACTTGGAAATAAATTATTCCTAAGAGCTCAACTCGGGACTAGGAGGTGTTCACAAGTAAAACGTCTTGAAGTAAGAGAAATAGGTATTACTTCATTTCGATACTACGCAAAAGTTGTAAGAGAGGAATACAAGTTTCAATGTAATGATGAATGATAAGAAGGTAATCACTAGTTTAAAGAAGAATATAATAGAATTTCTTAACTAAGGAAGAAGGGCAGTGGAAGTAAAAGAGTGAAATATAACGGATTAAGCCAAAAATCCTAATAAAGGTGAAAAGAGAAAAAAACCCACAAAATATAATGACTTACATACATAAAGTAAAATGGTGAGAATAAACCAGATACATTGAAATTACAATAAATATGAATATGCTTAGTTTTTAATCATCCAAATAAACCATCCAGATATGATTAAAATAACAAAATTCAGCTGTTCTGTCTATAAGAAAATCATCAAAATGAAATGACAAAAGAGCGAAAAATAGAAGGACAAGGGAAAATATAAATGACAGAAAGCAGCAGCAGCAATAATCAATATCAGACAGAGTGGAATTCAAGGACAAAAAGCATTAACTGAATCAAAACAGGATATTATTAAGGTAAAATTCATTAAGAGGACATAAGATTTATACACTAAAAATACCAAGAGCAAAAACTTCTAGAAATATAAAGAGAGCTGAAAGTTATAGAAGAGATCTTTTGAAATTTGACAGATCAAGTAGGCAAAAAATAAATAAGAACATAATCAAAAAGCTTGCCTTATTAGATGGATTTACAATTTTGTACCATACAAACAGAGGATGTGCTATTCTTTCACCTTCATGGCACATTTATTAAGGTGATCAAATGCGTGGTCATAAGCACACCATTATTTCAGTGAGAGGCAACAGATGCCTGAGGTATCTACTGAATATTTTCACTTCCACAATGTGAAAGTCTGAAACTTTCCAAAGCTCCTTGCACGGAAGGATTTTAAGTAAGGTGGCTGATGACATTCACCAGAAAAGAACACCTTGCGTTCTTTTTTTAAAGGGATCACAACCAATTTTTTTTTTTTTCTTTTTGAGGAAGATTAGCCCTGAGCCGACATCTGCTGCCAATCCTCCTCTTTTTGCTGAGGAAGACTGGCCCTGAGGTAACACCCATGCCATCTTCCTCTATTTTATATGTGGGAGGCCTGCCACAGCATGGCTCGCCAAGCGGTGGGTGCGTAGATCTGCACCCAGAATCTGAACCGGAGAACCCTGGGTCGCCAAAGCGGAATGTGCGAACTTAACCTCTGTGCCACACCGGGCTGGCCCCACAACCAACTTTTTAAACTGTAGAATCTGTCTGTGACATAAAATTGAGTATTTTAGAGAAAAAAATTTTAGCAGTTATAAAATGTCACACCAATGTGGTTTGTTATAATCTATAGCTGTGCAGTCCAAAACAGTAGCCACTAGCCGCATGTGGCTTTCTGAATTTAAACTTTAAAATTAAATTAAATTAAATAAACATTCAGTTCCTCAGTCACACTAGCCACATGTCAAGTGCTCAAGAGCCACATGTGGTTAGTGGCTACCATACTGGCAGCACAAACATTTCCATCATCTCAGAATGTTCTAGTAATGCACATTGGAGTAGCTGTCTCCCAACACCACGGGGAAATGCAGAATGCGACAGCATTTGGTGTTGAGGCAAAAGATCTTTAAGAGGTTATGTTTGAAACTATAAATCATTCCTATCCCTTTTTAGTGCCCACCGTGAAGTTTGTGCAGTGCATTCTACCCATGATTTAAAGTTATCTGTACAATAACCTTATTTGGTTGGCACGAACAGCTTTTATTTAGAGATAATGATAGTAGGCTTAGACAGGTTAAATAAAATTGCCCAAAGTCACAGATGGTGCATAACAGAGCCAGAATTTGAATGACAAATGTATCTGACACCAAACCCCATGTTCTTAACCACCACAATCTGCTGCCTCCCAGCACCACTGATCCTCGAGGGGGGGAGGCGGGGGTGGTTCCTGTGTTTGATCTGTGGTTCCTGCTCTGCACTAAATGCCCTTTTCTGTATACATTTATTCTTTTCCTGGTTTTAAGGCTGTAAGCCCTTTATTCAGCTAATAAATGAAGCCTGGCTTATTAAATGCTTCACTGGCTGCTTTGATACGCCTCCAAAGAGAGCCACCACGTCTCAGCTGGCTCATGTGCGCCTGGCTTGAGGCTTTCCACTACTCTCAGTGTGCAGTACTTCTCAGCTATGGAAATGCTCAGCAGGCACTCTACAGCATTAAGGCCCATCCGACTTCAAGTCATATCAGCAGCTTAGCGTCTGTTCTCTGAGTAGGTGGACTACAAACAAGTGCCACTTCCACGCTGGGAGAGGCTCCAGTGCTGGGACTACAGACAATGCTGAACAAGGGTCAAAGAAGCCAGACAAACCACCTACAGAAGGCAAATATTATTGCTCATGGAATTTCCAAAATAATTAGGTAGGTGCTGGTTGCCAGCTTCCCAAAAGGTATCCAGGCCATTCTAGATGAAGCATACAAAAGTATTTTGAGCACTGTAAAGTATTATTTAAATTTTAATTACTTTCAATAACAAATTTTAGAGATGGAAGACCCTTAGAGATAATTTTTCTGATCACACGATTAAGAGATGAGGAAATAATGTCCCGAAAACTTCAGCAACTGGCCCCATGTCAAAAGGATTTGATGTAATAGCTTAGGCCTCTTGATTCATTCTCTTGCAATATACAACATAAAATGGTAATTTGAGGCTTACAACTGATAGAATCTGGAATGTGACGGACTTTTCATGACAAAATCCACTTGCAGAGTTGGAATCCAGGAATATGGTCTAACTCAGTATTTTCCAAAATGTGGTCAATGGAACACCAATTCCACAGAATCTTGGGAGTATTATGTTAGAACAGGATTCAGCGGCCAAATATAGTCAAGTTGAACAAAGACAGAATTTGTGTGTGTGTGTGTGTGCGTGTGTGTGAAACTACACAACCCTCAGGAGCACTAACGTCCTTATGTGCATTATTAACTAACAAGAGGAGGCCATGGTAGGCAATGTTCAAAATTTATTTGTTCATAAAAGATTTTTATTCAATAGCATTCCTCGAGACTAGTGTGGGATGAAACGCTCTGGCAAACACTTATCCAACTTTATCAGCAGATGAGTCCCTTGTCCTATCCTCAAACATGGCTGCCTGAAGTAGATTTAATAAAATATCTTTCGTGTAAGTGGCTTTCCTCCAGATGACATCACTACTACCATAAATATCACAGAGAACTTTAGAAACTTGTGACATGATTATAGCACTCACACTTTCCCAGCAATTGCCAAACTATTGTCTACAATGCTCACGGTATTGAAAATATTTATAAGTGATCATAGTTCAGAGGTTTTTCTGTTTCCTTGCATTATTCTTCCTTATTCCAATGGTCACATCTATTTTTCTAGGGCCTAAAATCTGATGTCCCATAATCGGTGATGGAAAGCACATGGTCCCATATTCCCGTGTAGGACTTTGGCAGCAATACAAGGCAGAGGAAACAGTGACACGTATAGAGATAGAGATAAATATTATATCACTACAGTAAACACATTACATATTTTCATTTTTCTGGTCTTCTAAACAACACCATGGCAGAGGTACTACTATAATGCCCATTTTAGAGATGAGGAAAGTGAGGCACAGTAAGTTAGGTAACTTGCCCATAATCACTAAGATAGTGAGTTTCTGAAGCAGGAAAAAATGATGTGATAAAAGATTCACACAACTCGCTTTCTCAGATTTCTGCGTAAAGCTACTAATGATAACGAAGTGAGGTATCTATGTTTACGTTTTTACGTTACATGATACTGAGATTTTCAAGCAGTTTATCCTCTATCTGGAAACCTCCATAGGTAAACAGTCATATTTTGTGGCTCTAGCATTATACACACATAGAAGCACTCAGCATAGTGGTTAAGAGCACAGGACTGCAGGCAGACAGTTCTGGATTCACAAGCAGAGCTCAGCTTCACAAATTTCTTGCCCATAGTCTTGAGTAAGGGATAACTCAGTTTCCTTATTTGTAAAATGAATACAACAAGAGAGCTTTACTTATAGCTTATGATGTGGATGTACACATGTTATGAGAGAAAAATTTCAAGTGCTTAGCACAGTGCCTGGCTTTTAATAAATGCTCAGCACCTGGTAGTTGTTCTTCCTATCGTGGCTCTTTTGGCTACTAATAATTTAGAGCATTCTCTAGTTTTACAACACACTTTCCTATGATTTATCTCATTACGGCACTACAGTGATACTGCAAGGGGAAGGATGAGGAAGGCAGAAAACCCTACACAAACCTCACTGTGGCTTTGTTCCTCATAATTATATATGAATACAATTTTCTTGGACGTGAAAGCTGGAAGAAACCACTTAAATGGATAGCAGGATCCTTCCAAGAAATAATACACTTCCTTATGGAGTTATTTTCTCTATTTTCAAGCTCCCTCAAAGATCTGTTTGGAATCAAAGCCAGGTTTCACAGCCTGAAAATTAATACTGTGCAGCCAGAAATAAATTATTTTGCAAAGAGAAATACCAGACCCACATAATTTTTACTCAGTGAAGAAAAATCTCCCTTTTTACCTCGCCAGAAAGCACAACGGACAAATATAAAAGCAAGACATTTATCCATTTATGTGGTCTGTAAAAGAGAGCACCCCTTTTGATTCATGACTCTCAGCCTTTATTCCAGCAGTACCGCCCTGGGCCGGCAACAAAAGTACCGTCATCAATTTGTAATTAGCCACGACACTATCTGGTTTTCAGATTATCTATTTCTATCTGCAGCCTCTATCTCTTCGCCAGGAGACTAAGCCTTGTGCCACTGAGAGCAGACCCTCGGTTTGGAAGAATTATGGAACAGAATACAACGAGACTGTCAGTGTCTCAGCTTATGGGAGAGGCTCGGACGGCCTAACAATGAACATCAAAGGAAACTCCAGTTAATCGTCCACATGTTTCCAAACTTTGCTAACATTCCAGATTTAAAAAGCATCCTGATACTTAAGTAAATTTTAAAATTTCCAAGCAGATGTTTGCTAGGTTGAGTGTCTCCAATTGCCTTCAAAAATTAGATTATGATTCTTATTATTTTATATTATCTACTTATATCTTCTGCCCCTAATTAGTACAGGAAATCATACAAAATTTTCTACTGGAAAAAAGATCTTCCTCAAGTTTCCATAAATATACTCACACATCTCATATTATCATTTTGGGTTTATAGTATAAAGTTTGTGCCTATCATATTTTTACTCAGTAAGCAAGTTGTTCCAATTCCTAGGTAACTAAAGAATGTTTATCTTAACATATAGACAAGAAATAACAAATTGCATGAGCTTTCCTTAATCATACATTTTGAGGGAAAATTAAACTGTTTATCAAAAAGGCTTTTTTAATTCCCTGTAAGTTTGAATAGCTGAGATCCACAGGACCACTATAACATTGTGTTCAATATTGTTTCCTTCTAAAGCTGGACTTCCAGCAAAAATGGATTTATAGCGTTCATTGAAAGCCATGGTCAAAATATGTTTTGAGCTATGGAGAGACAATGTGAGTATATTTGCCCTGTCCTACATCCAAACCTATTTCCCATTTAGGAGAAATCTCCACTGTATGAGTCTTAGTGGGAGAAATTGACGCAATGACACATATTTAGAAATTTCTCCCACTAGCAAGAGGACTGCGGAGGCAGCAAAGGACTAACTGGGGACTAAGCAGCCAAGCTTCTCCTGGCCTTTACCTATCCTCCAAGCTTGCTTCCTCAGACTGCCTGCAAAGTCTGTATCTACCCAATGCCTTTCCCTTGCATTCCTTTTGTTGTTATTTTTAATTCAATGAGCCAGATTCAGTTTCTGTCTTTTGCAACCAAGACCTCTAACTGACTCAGGTGATACCCTATTCACAATGGAAATCTGAAATTAAGTTTAAAACGCTAGCTAAAATTTAAGGGCTCCACATAAGTTTTTCTGTTTGTACTCTGGTAGGTAGGGAGTAAGGTTCACATGCAGCTATCATTCTTTGCATGCATGTTTGAGTTTTGGTTAGAATTTTAAAACACTGATATATTAATAATATTATGCACTAGCATCCCAGTTTTTAATCTTTTCATGTCACCTGCAAAATTAATAACTAAGATGTTTCAATGAGGCTTAATCCTTACAAAGGTACACAAACTTATTTTAGTAAAGATTCTTTGTAATCACTATAATGTGAAAACCTGTTGTTGTCTAATTCATACTAACTTGCCAAGATGTCAGACCAACCATGAGGTTTCTACAAGATATGAACAAGAAATTAGACGGGCTGCACCAATTCAGGGTTGACCCGAATAAAAAGGACTTTATGAAAGGTGACATCCAACAAGCTATGGAGAGAACACATACTAGCTGAAAATGAGATCCAGCCTTTTGGAAAACTACCTGGGACTGGCTGACTCTTTAACTTATCTTGGAAGAGGCTGACAGGCCCAAAGCAATCTGTTACATTTGGGGCAGCTGACTCAGGAAAGCTTAACGTCTCTCCATTTCCAAGTTCTGAATTTTCACTAATTCTACATTAAAATCTTAGTGAACAACACAAGACAGGTAAGTTCATGGGATACATAAAATATAATGACTCTGAATCCATAAAAGTATTCCAAGCATTGAAAAATGAGCTGCCTGGAGGGGAAAAATATCAGGGGATTTTAATATTTTGTATGAATTGATGGTTCTTAAAACATTTCATTTTAACTAATAATATTTGGAAAAAATTTAAAAGTATATAGTAATTCTCTTCAACAACATAATCCTCTTTAAAGAGTAGACGAATCTGGTTGCCAGTAGAGGCCACTTAACAGCATTTCAATGCTTCTATCATGTGTGACTTGACTGCTATGAGGCAACATTTTCCACCACATGTGTGATGGAAGTCTGTGAGGGATTGGGCTGTCTAACATACTCCCAGAAACCGAGCTGCGTATGGAATGGGCAAGGCGTAGGAATGGGAGAAAAACTAATTGTTAATGTAGAAGTCTGATTTTTTTTCTTAAATTTTCATAGGATTACAGTGTTTTCCATACTTGAGTACATTCATTCTTGTTCACATTCTCTCTCTCTCTCTCTCTCTCAGTGTTATTCTAGTTCCTTTTAGGTTATTATTACTTAAGCATTAAGCAAAGAATATTTAATACTTTTACATACCTAGAAATTAGATATTTTTAAGCAGAAATAAGAGATTAGGAAAAAAAGGAAATTAGTTAAAACTAAAATCTTCTAGATAAGAACAATCACCATAACCAAAACTAAAAAGGCAAACCACAGTGTAAGAGCAGACAGCTGAACCAAAAAAAATCTATAAATATACATGTATACTCACACACATATAAACATTAATTCTTTTTATGGCATGTGTGTTTATATACATACATATATACATACAAATGCCATCAACAGAATTAATGTCTAGAATATATAAAGAGTGCATACAAATCAACAAGTAAAGACAAATATCTCTGGAAAAAATAGAAAAATATATTAATAAACAATTCACAGAAGAGAATACACATGGTTGATACATATATGAAAAGATGTGCAAACTCGTCATCAAAGAAACAAAATTGAAACAATGAGGTATCATTGGATACACGTCACACAGTCCAAAAAATGTGGCAAGCACTGTTCTAAGTACCTTACATATTTTACATCAGTTAGTCCTCATGAAAACTTTATAAGGCATGACTATTATTACCCTCATTTTACAGATGAGGAAAGTGAGGCATAGAGAGAGGTTAGGTAATATCCCAAGGTCAATGAACTAGTAAGTGCCAGTTCATGCACCCCAACTTCTCAGGCCAACACCACCAAGTGTCGGATAATATTGGATAAGATTGTACTAATTAAGAGAGGACCGTATTCGTGGTCAAGTGAACTATTTTGGAAAGCAATCTAACAATACCTAGTAAGTTGAAGACACATACGTACAATCTTGTTTAGTCAAGAGAAACTCTCGCATATATGCACAGGGAAACATTTTTTTTAAAGTTCATCATAGCACTTTTTTATTGGGAAAACAAGAAAGAACCTAAACGTCTATCAGTAAAAGAATGGATAAGTAAATTGCTTTACATTTATGCAATGGAATACTGCACAGTAGTTAAAATGAACACACTACTTCTATATGTATTAACATGGGAAGATCTCAAAAACAACGCTGAATGAAAATAAGTTGGAGTCTACATGGAGATTGATAGCATTTATGTTCATTAAAAGTATAAAACAATGGCATATATTGTTTATGGAAACACTGAATATAGTAAATGTATAGAAAGCATGGACTAAATACATTACAAGTTCATGACAGTGGTTACCTGTAGAAAAGGAAGGGAAGGGGGAGTGAAAAGAACATAGTGGATTCCAGTTTTATCTGTAAAGTTTTATTTCTTTTAAAAAAGAACAAGGAAGAAGTGATCTGAAGCAATTTTTTAAAAGTTAGTTTTCTTTCCATGGGGCAGTACGCACATGAAAGATTTCTTGAAATGTCCTTTGTTATATTCCAGACTTTTAAAATTATCCAACGTATTATACTTAAAAAGCTCAATTAAGAACAGAGCATTCCCAAACAACTGAGTGATCAGGGGAAATTCTGTCCTGTTTTCCAGGACTAAGCCAAACTTATCATTTAAGTACAGAATTTATTAAGAGGCATTTCTCAGAGTTTATTTAACTGCAAGAGATCAGATATATCTCACTAATGCTCATGTATAAAAATAACTTTAGGGTTAGAATGTTATGTTATCTACCCTATATTCTTTTACCCAACAATTTTAATCCTTAGACTTCTTTCTCTTCTAAGGGCATCAGAGACAAGCCAAATCACAGAAGAAACAAAACACAGTTGTTCTCATAAACCCAGAAGCCTTAACATTACATGAAAATCCTCTAAAAAAATTAGTATATCATGACTCCTTATTCCACAAAACTGCACACCTACCATAAACGGAGTACATACAAAAAACTTTCACAATCTGAAGGTAGCCCCACTGAGAACCGGTGAAAAATTAAAGTAAGTGATAAATAATTAGGAAAAATATTTCCAGCATGTTGTTCACTATTACCACATTAATATTTTTAGTGAAAGACAGACAGAAAATTATTCAAAATAATGACTCTCCTAACCAATATTTAATTGTATAAAAAATTATTCACAACACTCCAGTTCCAGTGTTCTTTTCCGTCTTCAAAACATACTCACCTCTTTCCTATTTCAGGGCTTTTTTCCTATGCAAACTCCTTTAGCAAGAACTTTATTCCTCCACCTCTTAAAATAGCTAGCTCCCTCCCATCTTTCAGGCCTGTGCAAGTCATTAGTGCTGCTCATCAATATCCGTTTTTCCTCTCTTTTCAGATGCATGGAAAACTGTACATGCTTGACCTCTTTAAAATTAGATATAGCCACATTATGTGACTTTTTGTGGCCAATCGTACAAGAACAGACGTCACTTCCAGGCCAAGCCTCTCGGGGCTGGTGTACAAGTCACCATATCCTTCCTTGCTTTGGTGACGACAGAGCCCTGTGTTGACATGAAGTCTCCTTCACTCTGAATCCCTGAGTAACTATGATGAACAAAGACCCCCTGACAACTCACAGTGGACACTTGGTTATGTGGAGTGAACAGACATTAACCTTTGTTTGTTAAGTAAACAAACCACAGGGATTTTATGGTTGGTTGTTACAGCAGCATAACCTAGACCATCTTGACTAATACAAGGTCACAGATTAAACGGCATTTTTTCACAGTGGAATTTCTCACACAATCATTTGAAATCTCCTTAATCCATTACCTCAGAAACCTCTTTGTTTCCTTCAGAGCATTTATCACAAGACATATCTTTTAAACGTATCATTTCTTTGTTTTAAATTTTTCCAAACAGACTGTAAGCATCACACAAAAGGGATTTCAAATGTCTTGGTTCTTGGTTTCCCTAGTACCTAGCACAGTGACCAGCAGATGAGATCTTTGCAGTAAATATTTGCTAAATGAATGAATGTTTCACTTTATTTAACTTAAAATAATATGTTAGATACTTTATAAATTTTGACACCTAGTCAACATGCTTGAGGAAGTGATTTCAATGACAACAACATTAAACTGCAGAAAAACTTCTCACAACACATATAAAAGTTCTAAATCTGAACACCCATAGGACATACAAACTATGTATTTTACACTTACGACACAACTACTTCAATTTAGACACATTAATTACAGAGAATTTCTTGATTTATTAGAAAAAATCATTTCAGGTAAACTCAGATGCAGTTCATGTGAGCAGAGTGTAGACTTAAATTTACCCAATATATAAAAAGTCATACAAGTTATAAAAATGACATTTTATTAAGTTGTAAAGAACACATATACTAAGCTAGAGTCCTTACCCTCCTGCTAGCAATTTAATAAATGTTTCAGCCATATTTACGACTACTTCATTTTCCACATATCTTTTGTTGCCAGGATAAAGCCTTAGGAGTTCATGCTTCAATAAACCCAGACTCAAGAATCTATTACAAAAATGAATTTTAGGCTGGCATGCACTGAAGTCCTAAATCTTCTTGTTAACTGCCGGGGTGTAAGGTAAAAACGGTCGGGTTGCTGTACTAACAGTCTTTGTCAGCTGCCCTAGTTTTGCCAATGACCATATATCAACCACGCATTGTTGGTGAGCCGCAATCTATCTTATATTTTGTGGTAGAGTTTAGCATGCCTGGAGGTCTCAGCTCAGCTCAATAACACTTCAAGATCTACCTTCAGACAAGGCAAAATGCCAGGGCTAGGAAGCAAATTTAGACTAAATATGTTAAAAATGAATATGTCTGTACAATCCTGCTAGATCAGAGTCAATAATGTCAATTACACCTGTGACAATTTAGCTTGGATCCCTACTCATTAAGAAGTATTTGACCAAGATAGCCCACAAAACACCCAATAAAATTTTATTTGGAATATTTGTGCTTAAAGGAATTATTTAGCTATATTTTCCTCTGACTTGGACGTGTTTTTCTCTTTTACATGCTTTTCATTTCTTATTCTCATATCATTTCATTTAAAACAATTTTTTTCCTTCTATGCTACTTCAGAAATGTTTAATGCACTCAGGAAGCACATCTTCTGTACCATAATGAAGTTGAAAACGCTGGCTTTCGACTAAGTGTGTTTGTATCTATACCACGTAATTGTGAGTGAAAAAAGAACAAATAAAATCATTTTTAAAAGGAAAAGAATTGTGATTCTTTAAAATAATAAAAATACTAGCAAATAATTATTTAAAGTACTTATGTGCATCAGGCACTGTTCTAACTACTTTGTCAATGATTATTTACTCCTTATAGTGAGGTAGGTCTAATACTCAATCGACACATGAGGAAACAGAGGTTTTCAGAGGTTAGGTTCTATGTCCAAAGCAATACAGCAGCATAAAAAAAAAATAAGTGTGTGTGTGTGTGTGTCTGTGTGTGTGTAGTAGTTATAATGCATGACCAGGGAACAATACAGTATAGAACAGCAGTATAGCAGAAAGAGTAGGCTTTGGATCAGACATACTTGGGTTCAAATCTCAGTGCCATCATTTACTAGCTTCCTGACACTAATTTAGTGAAATAATTCATGGAAAGAGCTTACCACATAGTAGATGCTCATTAAAAGATAACTATTTATCATACAATTATTTAGACATAACTTTAATGATTTTCTGTTAATGGTCAGCATTTTCCAAGCATTGTACAATAAGCATGCATTATTTTTATAATCAGAAAAAAAATAAATCTTATAAAAAAGTAATTTTATTACATTGACAATTTGAGATTAGAGCCATACCCAGATCAAGGATTAAAAAAGAAACTGACCAATTACATATCAACCTATTTCAACCTATGTTAGCCATATTGATGGTTAGAAAGGCTTATGAAAAAGAAGTAAGTGTTGGTCATGACAACTTCCACTGGCATTTCTGCTGAAGATGAAACCAACAAAGTTGAGATGAATCATGGAAACCAAAGCAAATGCAAAAAGAACCAAATAAGAGAATAATAAAAATCTCCAAACCACTTCTTAAAATTCCACAACTTAGTCTCTCAAAGGGAAACTGAACAACAATAGTTTACTCCTTCATACTTGAAAATATTTTATGTACTGCCAACTGAAAATATCAATGCTAATGCCCACGTTGAGACACTAAGTACACAGTAATGCACGTGTGATCAGATGGGTTATGTACCCAAGGACACAGTTCATTTCTAAGCTCATTCATTTATATCCAGGTCTACGATTTAATATTAGCAGTAACAAGTATATGAACAATAAATGTCAATTTTTCTACTTTCTGTTTAATGGCTTCTATGAGAAACAAACAGGTTACTCATCAATTCCTTAACCACCAGTGATGCAGAAATCTTGGAATGCATTTTTTCCTTTCAAGTACAGTATGCTCCTGAGTTTGTGCTGATCTATTTCCATAATTGTTAATTAATCCAATACTCAGAAAAACCTCCACCATATGTAATTTCTTCAAATGTTTAACTGATGAGGATAACACCCCAGGTTCCGAGAAAATGATAACATGAGGTAAACAGAGATAAACTCATGTTATAAATTTTGAGTTAAGAAGACAAGGAGAAAATTAATTTTCAAAAAGAGTAAAGGCCTCCTTTTTTGGAGTTACAATTGAGGAAGGGTACAAACAGTCTGTACTAGTTTTAAAACTGACTTTTACAAGTTTGAATAACCTTTAAAAAGGACAGCAAGCTATTTACTTTCTAAAGTATAACTGGAATTTTCTTGATAAGACACTCAATTTTTCTACAGTGCAATCAAATGTTCTTAGGACATCGTAAGCTATGCTCCAGGCAGTGATAGACCTTGAGACTTTGCGATTTACTGAGAACAAAGCAGGTTATTGCCAAAAGCGCTGCTGGCATGCTTCCTTGCAAGATGGGGTGGTAACAGAGCTTAGGGCATAATCGCATTTTGTCCACACAGGAACTGAAGCAAGTGAAGACTGCCAGGGCTACTATGTCATTAATGCTATCAGAGCCCAGAACAAGCCACAAGAATGAAGGCTTTGGCACAATGCTGTCATTTGGTTCACAGACAATCTTCTTACTCTTTAGTAGCACTAAAGTTATTTCTTCCAAAGTCATTCCAACCTCGGAAGGGGTTATTTTTCTAGTGTTAAACATAGGAGGGGGGAAATGCAACAACAATAACAAACCAAGAAAAAGTACACCTTAGTGAACAAAGGAAACTTGCCACAAGTTTTTTGGGGCTTTTTTGATGAGGAAGATTGTCCCTGAGCTAACATCTGTGCCCATCTTCCTCTATTTTGTATGTGGGACGCCTCCACAGCTTGGCTTGATGAGCGATGTGTAGGTCCACGCCTGGGATCCAAAGCCATGAACCCAGGGCTGCCGAAGCAGAGCATGTGAACTCAACCACTATGCCATCGGACTGGCCCCTGCCACCAGTTTTAAAAGTGAAAAATCAATCTCTAAATGATGGGCATTTTTTTCTCAATCTGAACCAAGATGATCCTAATATTTACATACTATTGAGGGAAAAATGCAGAGTTCTTTAAAATACTTTTTTGAGCCATTCTCTCTCTTTGTCACAACCCTAATAAACAGAATGACCATTTTTAAATTTTGATCTATGATCTACAAATTCTCTGCAATTCCTATTTCATAATTTGAAAAAAGTTTCTCCTCTCCTAACATCAGCTAAAGGTACTGAGATTCATGCCTAAGCTACAGCCACACTTGCCTTCCTTCTCACTTTGTCAAACTCAGAAATGCTCAGATAAAACTGCAATTATTTAGTAAAAATAATGTTAGCAAATGTCCATTCTATTGTCTTTCTCCTAGAACTCATCTTGCTCTTCCTTGAATATAGTTTTATCATCCACTATAACCCAAGAAGTTCCTCATTTAAAAAGGGTAATCACTTTTACTTGGAGCCAAGAACCATCTTCTCTCTCAATGTCCAACAGCTGATTATTTCTGAAAGTCAGAAGGAAATTAGCCATGCAGGTAATAAACATGATCAAGGAGACCTCTGGACTAGAGTGCACCTATTCCACACTAACAGCTAGTCATATAACTACATGGGACTGTTTCCATGACATCAGAGACCTGCAGTCCACATTTAACAAATAGGGTAAAAATTGTATTAAAATATATAGGTCACTTATTTATTGGTACGAGAAAAACTGATATATTAGATAAAACTTTACTCTGAACTAAAATTAAAATGTAAAAAATTACAATGTCCAGTGCAAAATCATGTAATGAAAAAGAATGCAAAGGCAAGCAGTAAAAATAAATGTACATCAAAAGACATCCCCTGAGTAAGTGCTGCATGGCTTTACCCATCTTAATTACTAGGCATCTGAGGCTTCAAAGACGAATAAAACACGAGCACTGGCCTTAACGCACTCACAGTCTGCAAAGGCAACTTTGACAAATATAGAAATGGCAAATGCCAGATGTATATAGTAAGTGCAGTGGGGGAATAAGAGAGGCGGGTTGATTCTCAACCTTGAATTCTAGTCATGAAGCACTGCAGTGGGGAATTCAGGCAGAGAAAGTATCAAGTACAAAGGTGCAGGGGTGAAAATGGATGGCATATTTTGGAAGAGAAAATTAGTTCATCGTGTCTAGAGTACAGTGTATCTTGGGGAAGAGGGGTTGAGAAAATTATCAGTTATGAAGGAAAAAGGGTAATAATAATGATAATAATAGCAGCTACCAATTTTTGAGCACTCCATAGGTTTCAGGCACTGGGTAAGCATTTGACATGCATCACGTCACTGAAACTTCACAACTCCCATAACGAGTATTATCTTCGCTTATGATCTAAGGTTCAGAACATTAATGGGGTGCAGTCATACATAAAGGAACGTCTATGTCAAGTAATGTGGACTTGATCGGATGCTAACAGGAAGCCAATGAAAATACTTAGCACTTTAGAAAATTCCTTAACTGGGAAAGATGTAGAAGAAAGTAAACTCTGAAGGCTGTATGAACTGAAAGAAGGATGACTGCTGAAATGGTCCAGGCAAGAGAAAGGGGCCTGAACTATGGTGTCAGCATTGTACTGAAGAGGAGGGTATGCATTCAAGTGACACTTCAAAGGCAGAATGGACAAGACTTAGTGAGAGATCTAGGGGGTGGAGTGAGAAGTGTCAAGAATTACCATAAGGTTTTAAGCTTGGATGACTGGGTAAATGCTGATGACCTTGTCTGACATGATGAATACAGAGAGAAAACCAGAGTTCTAGGGAATGACAGTAGGTTCAGTGTAAGACATGTTGTACCCAAGATGCCCATAACACAGTTAGACAACTTTGTCCAGCAAACAATAGCAAATATGGTCTGGGACTCAGCATAAACTGGAAACAGAAATTTCAGAAGAACAGGTGAAAATAAAACCTAGGGATGGAGTGAGATTGCTGAGAGGAAGGAACTGGCTCAAGAAAGAATCAGAGAGGGAATAACAACATTTAATGGATAAAGAGATGTTTTCTTCAAAAAGTGGTCAGAGAAGGAAAAAGTTGAAGAATTAGAAAATAAAATATTAAAAGGATAGACTTTTGTACATAGAATTCATAGGAAAAAATAGCAGGATGAGGAATTCTATTTACCTGGTCTCCAGTGAAACAACCATAAGCGTTAAAAAATATTTTTAAACACAACTATTTTAAGTCTCTGAATAGTGTCCTATGGGCATAAAGCAAACAAAGACCCACTTATTCAAGAAAGTCTACTAAATCTAGGTAAGAACAGCAACAGTCTGTGTCACTTGAGCCACAATTCACTTTCTCCCTCTCCACCCCACAGCTCACTGTGATGGAAGCTCCAATTAGGGCAGATATGGCCAATAAAATACAGCTCCCTCTCCCTCTCAGTTCTTAGTCAAGAGCTCCAGCATCTCCCCAGAAAAGGCAGCTGCCAGTATTTCCTATTCCCCTCAGCTTCATGTTGCAGAGGCAAAATTGCAAGAGAGTGTGGCAGAGAGGTCAGAGGACCGCCTCTTTCTTCACCCAGCCCCACATGTAGGGTAGAGGCTCTACTCCAGATGCAGAAGGCCAAGAATACCAGGGGCCCTGATTACCATCATCCCAGCATGCTGGTAGGGCAGAAGTTCCATGTCATGGAAGGCAAGCCGAAAAGACCAGAGATTTTCCACTACACACAGCATGCTACTCATAAAATACGACATCACTCTTAAGACAGACCACTGTCCCCATCTCCGATCCAGAGTAGTTGCTCAGAGATGTTGTACAGAGGGAAAGGCAAGCCATAAGAACAGAGGGCTCTGAAGCTTTCCCCAAAGGAACTGACTTTACTTGGAACAGATAAAGTAGGGAAGTTCAAACCGAAGAGTACTCTTGAAGACAATGGAGATTTCAGTGGCAAGCAATAAGAGGAGGTTGGTAGCTCTACAAAGGGAAACAGCTAAAATCATAGTCCAGCTAGTTTATCAGAGAGAACCAGAGTAAGAGACAACTAAGAGTTTTCCTAGGATCAGAACAAGCCTCAAAAACTGGCCTGAAAAACTACTCTTGGAAAGGGGTCTGAATTTAATTTGATCAGTTCATACAGCAATTTATGCCCCAGGGTGTTGCAAAAAAAAAAAAAATCAGCAAGCAATCAATGGAGCCTAACAATCGAGTGTGATACCAACAAAAGCAGACAGCTTAACAGAGAGACCAGGGAAAGGAGAGTCAAAGGGAGCCCTGCTAAATCCACTGTCATTTCAGGGTGACTGTGTATGTGCCCAAGACTGTGCCCTCTGAGGAGCAACATCAGGCTTCATACTGCAGGGGCAACAGACTTCACCACAGGGCTTCAGCCAAGTCACTAAATGAACAAGTAAACAAGAGCATCAGGCCCCTGGGGAAGCAGAAGCTCATATCAGGAGTTGCTACAGTATATCATTTTAAATGTCTAGTTTTCAACAAAAAATTATGAGACATGCAAAGAAATTTCTTAGAAAAGCAGATCAATAATACACAGGAAAAGAAGCAAGCAACAGAAATGGCCTGTGAGAGGACTGAGATTCAGGCTTAAGAGACAGACTTCAAGGCAATCATTATGAATATGTTCCAAAACCTAAAGGAACCAGGCTGTAAAGCAAGGTATAATGACAATGTCTCACCAAACAGAAAATATCAATAATAATATAGAAATTATAAAAAAGAACGAAATGAAAATTCTAGAGTGAGAAAGCACAATAATTGAAATGAAAAAGTCACTAGAGGGGCTCAACAGTAGATCTGAATTGGCAAAAGGGAGAATCAGCAAACAGGACTATGAAACTTGAACAGCAGAGGAAAAAAATTATGAAGAAAAGTTAAAGAGCCTCAGAGAAATGTGTAACACCATTAAACACCAAAATACGCATAATGGAAGTACAAGCAGAAGAGGAGAGAAAAGGGTAGGAAAAAATATTCAAAGAATTAATGGCAGAAAACTTACCAAATTTGATGAAAAATATTATTAATCTACACCTACAAGAACTTCAACATACTCCTAACAATATAACTGCACAGAGATCCATACCTAGACACATCATAGTAAAAATCTTAAAGAGAAAAATCTTGAAATTAGCAAGAGAAAAATAAGTCCGCACATACATGGGAACCCCAATACATTTAACAGCTGGCTACTTATCAAAAACAACTGAAGACAGAGGCTTTAAAAAACTGGAGAAAGAAGAGCAAATTAAACCTAAAGCAAGCAGAACAAAGGAAATAAGAAAGATTAGAGCAGAAATTAACAAACTAGAAAGGAGAGAAAATCAATGAAACTAAAAGTTAGTTCTTTGTAAATATAAAATTGGCAAACTTATAGCTAGACTGACCAAGAAAAGAAGAGAGAAGACCTAAATTACTAACATTAGGAATAACAGAGGGGGCATTACTACCGACGTTACAGAAATAAAAACAAGAAAGTAATACTTTGAGTGTGAACAACAGCATGCCAACAAATTCGATATATGAAATAGAAAAATTCCTTGAAAGACAGAAACTACCAAAAGTAACTCTAGAATAATTAGAAAATCTGATTGGACCTATACAGGTAAAGGGGTTGAGTTAGTGACGAAAAACTACCCACAAAGAAAAGGCCAGGCCCAGATGGCTACACCGGTGAATCCTACCAAATATTTAAGAAGGAAATGATACCAATTTTTCACATACGCTACCAAAAATCAGCAAAGGAGGGAACATTTCTTAGCTTATTCTATGAGGCCACTATTACTCCGATACCAAAACCAGACGAAGACATCACAAGAAAAAAAAAACTGCAAACCAATATGCCTTCTGAATATAGACACAAAATCTTCAACAAAATATTAGCTAATTGACTCCAGCAACGTTCAAAAGGACTATACACCATGACCAAGTGAGATTTACACAAGGAATGCAAGGTTTGTTCAACATATGGAAATCAATCATTGTAATACACCATATCAATAGAATAAAGGACAAAACGACATACTCATCTGAGACAGAAAAAGCATTTCACAAAATGCAACACCCTTTCATGATAAAAACACCTTAAAAACTAGGAATGGGGGGCTGGCCCCATGGCCGAGTGGTTAAGTTCTCGCGCTCCGCTGCAGGTGGCCCAGTGTTTCATTGGTTCGGACCCTGGGCAAGGACATGGCACTGCTCATCAAGCCATGCTGGGGCGGTGTCCCACATGCCACAACTATGAAGGACCCACAATGAAGAATGTATACAACTATGTACCGGGGGGCTTTGGGGAGAAAAAGGAAAAAAAAATAAAATCTTTAAAAAAAAAAAAACTAAGAATGGAAGGGAATTTCCTCAACCTTTGGTAATAAAAGGTGACCTTTTGTACATAAAGGCCATAATAAAAAACTCACAGCTACATCATACTTAATGGCAAAAGATTATCTGCTTTCCTCTTACAATGAGGAATAATATGGGACGTTTGGTCTTGCCATTTCTATTCAACATTGTAGTGAAGTTTCTAGCCAAGGCAAGTAGTCAATAAAAGGCATGCATATTGGAAATGAAGTAAAACTATCTCTACTGTAGATGACATGATCTTATATATACACAAAAAATCCTAAATTGTCCACCAAAAAAAAATATTAGAACTAATTAACGAGTTCTGGAAGGTTGCAGGATACGAGATCAATACACAAAAATCAACTATATTTCTTTTTTTTTTGGAGGAAGATTAGCCCTGAGCTAACTACTGCCAGTCCTCCTCTTTTTTGCTGAGGAAGCCTGGCCCTGAGCTAACATCCATGCCCTTCTTCCTCTACTTCATATGTGGGATGCCTACCACAGCATGGTGTGCCAAGCGGTGCCATGTCCGCACCCGGGATCTGAACCAGCGAACCCCGGGCCATGGAGAAGCAGAACGTGTGAACTTAACCGCTGTGCCACCGGGCTGGCCCCTCAACTATATTTCTGTACACTAACAACAAACAATTCAAAAACAAAATTAAGAAAACAATTCCATTAACAATAGCATAAAAAAAATACTTGGGAGTAAATTTAACAAAAGCAGTGTAAAACTTATACTCTGAAAACTACAAAACGTTGTTGAAAGAAATTAAAGAAGATGTAAATAAAGAAAAAGATATCCCTTGAAAGAAATAAAAGGAACAAATGAAACAATCATTTTAAGACATTGTGGAATACCCTTTCCCAAATGTCTTCAACAAACGAGAGTAAGATGGGGAAGGAGGTTCCTTGCTTTGAGTTATGCTGATCATCAGTCTGACGGGAAGGATTTCTAGGGCAGCCTGATGTCAACGCCTAGAATACCAAACACCAGACTTAAGAAAACACATGACGCATGTGCATGTGTTATAGTTGGGCACACCCAAGAAATCCTAGATCCTTAGAGATTTGTGGACCGAATTTCCTTGGACCACTATGAACTGTGTGTTGAATTTCCTAGACCTGATTTGGTAATCACTAAATGAATGAGGAATAAAGTAGAGGATCTGACAGTCTACGCCAAACTTCTCAGAAATGCCCTGAGTCAGTAACTACTATGCTTACTAGTTAAGTAACTACTATATTTAAGGTTCTGCTTTAGTGCCATTCATTCTAACAGGCATTAAGATAGCCTTAACCATCCAGAGCCACCCTGTGCCAGGATACAGCCACTGTGGCTCCTAGATAGGAGGACTCACAATGCAATCATCTAGAATTCTATGTTGTTTATTACGAATTTCTTTCGGTAAAGTGTCTAGAGAAAAAGACATGTTTTCTAGTTCATGGTCTGTGTCTTTGAGTTACTGGCAAGGTTAGAGCTATATTTCAAGATCCTTTGCAAGGTGATATTTAAAACAACTAACACAAAATGTCCAAATAAGCTTTTTTTAATTGAATGATTGGATGAGTTTGTTTCATAATTTTAATAATTAAATAACAGAAAACATTGATTAGGCATTTGTATCAAGTAATGTACCAAGTTGTTTCTATGTGTTGGAGTATACTTTGTGAAATAACTCACAATTCAGAACCCTTATCCCTAAGCCAATCTCTCCCTTTCCGCACTCATCTAGTACCAAGTTGTCCATGGGCCTGGCATCCAAAGGAAGAAGATAAGACTTAAGAGAGTCCTGTCAGGAAGGAAAAGCAAAGGAAAGCCTGATCCTTTCATTCTGGAGGGTATTGTGAAAAGTCAGAGGGAGGCCAGAAAGGCACCGCATGAGAAGCCCAGAGCTGGGTCAGCGTATTAGACACATTAATGGAAATGCAGAGTGCAGAGCACATTTGCCCCCTTTTGGGGACTCCAGGAAGAGGTCACCTCGCAAATCCACAGCAATCTGAGGAGGACCATATCAAAGTGGTTCCTGTGTGGCCCCAGAGAGATTGGTAAATTACTGGAGGGTCTAGCCAGGGCTTTTGCAAAATCCCATTGATACTCCTGATCATACTTAACAGATAAGCAAAAACCCCTCAAACATCTCACCACAGAGTTGTGGGTTTAATTAATGGATATAATATCTTCCACCGGGATTCCCCAAAGTACCTTTCTCCCCGCCCCATCCTCTTCTTTGCCATTATCTGCTCAGCTGCTCTCTGATCTTGTCTGGTTCCGGCTCTAGGTTTTTTCCTGAAGTGCCTTGTGCCTGAAAAAAGCTGCTTGGTATTCCCCAGCCCCAGCCAAGCCCTCCAAACTGTCTGTTTATCAAACAGCTTTTCAGATACCACCTCCTTCACAAATCATTCCTGAAAATAATTACAAGAAAGAGATCACGCTCCTTGGCTCTCACTCAAATGCAAAGAAATAAACTATATTTATTTAGTTTTACAGTCATAAGCAACAGCAAATACATAATTGTGTAGTAAGAAAGGAATACTTATACATGCCAGTAATTTTTCTAAAAAGAGGAAGCATTATAAGGTATCAAGTAATATGAAAAATATGTAATGTTCTTTTTGTACACCTCACTATAATCTACACTACTATAATCTCACTATAATCTAGAAAACCATAATCATAGTTATTATTGAATAAGTTATAGGGTTTGGTAAGATATGATGTTAAAAGGCTGTTTCAGACAAGTGGGATTTTCCTTTTCAAAAAAACTAGATAAAGCTTTCAGTTTTCTAAGTATCATTTTCAAAGTATATTTGGATTATTACTTAGTTTACCACATAGTAGCCAAGCCAACATTTGAAGCCATTATAAACATTGATGGCTCAGTTTTGCCCCCTGCAAGGAGTATGTACTTCTTACTGAGGTCACTGGGATTTAAAAATATGTGATATGCAGAAAAACCTTAAGATAAAGTTGACTATTTTCAAATCCAATTTTGCCATATCAGAGGGAAGCAAAGCCTATTCTAATAACAGAATTTATAAACCTGTTCAAAATAATCCAGTAGTAAATCTTATCCAGAGTGGCTTCATTTGGGGCTCCAAATGTAAAAACTGAATTACTGGATAAAATCTTGGAGACATTTTAATAAATGACTTCTCAGACTTGTTTAACTATAAAAATATTCGGGGTATTTTGTAAGGACTTCATGCTAGACCAATATTTCACAAACTTCGCTTTACAGTGGAATTACTTTGGCGACTTTAAAAAATGCTGATGCTTGGGTGTGGGTCCCACTGCTTCACAGACCTGATCTGGGTTGAAGCCTGGGCGTTAGAATTTCTAAAAGCTCCCTGGTAATGATAATACACAACTAAGGTTGAAAGTCGTTGAATTCAGAGCACTGACTCTGGGTCACCAGGCGATAGGCTTAGAAATCAATATTTTTGACAAAAGAACCTAGGTAATTCTTATGACCAAGAAAGATGGGTAAATATCGATCTAGCCCAATGTCCTCATTTTTCAAACAAGAAATTACTTATGAATTGACTTGCTTAAGAACACAGGTAATCTGTTAAATTAATCTAATTAAAGTCTCTCTGTGACATTCAGAACTTAATTCTTTTTATTTTTAAATGAAATTGACCTTGCTCAAGATTTGGAATGTGCCTCGTATGCTATTTCTAAATCAGATGAAGACATTCACAAACATTCAGCTTTGCCCATATGGAAGAATTTTGCGTGCATTAAACCGTGACAGTAAGTATGGCCATGGGAAACATAGTCTTTAACCCATAGAAGATGAAGCACCCAAAGAACTAGTGTTTCTTGGTTCAATGATATGCACTTAATAAACTACCACAATATTACTTGTAAACGTCAACTACAGTATGACAACTTATATCATCTTCTATCAGAAGCTCCTACCCCTGGTCTTCTGTATGACTTTAGATTCTATGTCAAAAACTCTTAAATGTGATATTAACTTCTTGGAAACAATTGGAGGTTGAAACCATTTCATAGAATCTCCCTTTCCCACAGCTACAAACAACAACAACAACAAAGGTAAAAGCTAAAAAAATATTCACTCTCAGCACCTAACGTAGGAAATGGGACAAACACATGCATAGTGTCTGAAAACGGCAGCCAAGGAAGGAAATAGAAGACAGTCATAACTCCTCTTCCCCCAAATGATATAGGGAATGAGAATGATTTGTCAAAATCCTAAGAGGCCTCACTACTTCTCCCTGGAAAGCTGGGTGTGAGTTCACCTTATGGAGAAATCAGGGAAAATTGGGAGGAGTAAAAGTCCCTACCTACCAACACAGCATCTCATTAGAAAGCAGAGAAACAGAGAGAATCAGCCATTGTGATCTCTACCAGATGGGCGGAAACCAGACGGTGAAGACAGGATGATCCTCACCACAAAGGGTCAGTTATCCTCAGCATTCAACAGGAGAAGAGAAGACACAAAAAACAGAAGGAAAAAAAAAATCCTCAGGGAGGAGGAGGCTGGGCTGAAGCCCCTTATGATCACAATCCGGAGGAGGGATGACTGCTGGGGAATGATGGGGCAAATAGGGGAAACCAATGCCAAGTATGAGTCTCTGAAAGCAGAGGTGCATCAGAGACTGTAGCTGAAATGGGAGGAATCATCCAAATTTCAGGGATATCCTCTTTGAAAGGAGAATACTCCCATGACAAGATGAAGTGATCCTGGCACAAGCCATGCAAAGAATAACCTGAGAAAATGCAGAGCTCAGATCCTTTAATCAAAGCTGTCAAAATCCCAGCTGAGGTCTTTCTCTCCTCTCTGGGGCTCAGAACATGAAGCACCTGAATTCCCTGGCTCTCGAACAGAAGCTGTGACAGGAAGACAACTCAAGTAATTTTTAAAAGGAGAAAAGGAAAATTCACCTACATCAAATTAGTGCAAACAGAAGTTCTGGACAGAGCTTCTCATTTTAAGCAAGTAGAAGAATAAAAGAAACAGGACAGGAACTATGTAACATACTATAATTAGTCTTTTTCTTAAGGCACAAAGCAGAGTGAGAAAACAAGAATACCGCATTATTGGGAAAAAACATAACCAAGGAAACAGAAGATAATTACACATGAGCTCTTTGTCCTACAGAAGTATCTGTTAAACCTACATAAGAAACGAATTCAGTAATAAAAGGGCTCAACAAAACTTAGTTGATATAATAAAAGAATCAAATAAAAGGGAAACCTCTAAGTTAAAGAAACAAACTGAAGACACATAAATATAAAACTGTTAGATTAACTGGAAAAGGCAAAACAGATCAGACACAGCTGAAAAAGAATTACTAAGATCAAAGCAGTTAAAGAGCAGACAGATCAAAAGTCTAACAAAAAAAGTCAATATACTTGAAGTAGAGAATCTAACAAATGAAGCATTAAAAAATCTCCAAAGACTTAACAGAAGTAAATTTCCTTAAAATTAAGAAAAGACTATTATCCCAGATCAAATGATCACAGTATTTTCTCTAAAACTTGCATAGAACAAATAAATACACAGTAAAAATTGTTCATGTATCTGGGAAAAACAGCAAGTGAACTTAGAAAGAAGGAAAAAATCAGGTTAGATTCAGACTTGTATAATGTTTAAAGTGAGTCTAAAATAATATTTTAAAAAATTTTGCACTAATTTTGTAAGAACAAAAGCTTCCACTAAAGAAAACAGGCAAGTGGACAATATTTCTTCTCTATGTGCTTGTCACACATAATTTTTTTTTAATTCCTTGAGAGGATGTGCTTGGTCTGACTGGAAGTAATAAAAATCTACCCCTACTATTTTTCTAATGATATTTTCTGGCTCCTTGGCCATCCTCTCCTTGGGAAATCCATACTGATTATGCAGACAATAATTAGTAACATTGCTTTCTCAAGGTCCCAAAATAAAATTCCCAAAAAGACTTGGCAAAATGATTCAGGAAGTATCCCTCACTGTTGCCCTAACTGCAACTGAGCACAAGTTTAATTCTAGCAGAGGGTCAAGAAAGCATAAAGAATTATTGTATTCCCCTAGAGAAAAACTGATTAGATTATACTTATTATAACACAAGCTTAACCGGAGATATTGAGGTTTTAGTCCCAGAACCGCAATTAAGTGAAGATCACAATAAAGTTAAGTCATACGAATTTTTTGTTTTTCCAGTGCCTATGAAAGTTATGTTTACACTATACTGTAGTCTGTTAAGTGTGCAATAGCATTACGTCTAAAAAAAACAATGCAAATACCTTAATTAAAAAATACTTAATTGCTAAAAAATGCATCATCTGAACCTTTAGTGAATTGTAATCTTTTTGCTGGTAGAGGGTCTTGTCAAAAAAGACAGCATCTGCGAAGCGTAATAAAGCGAAACACAATAAAATTAGGTATGCCGCTATTAATGGACTTTTTCAGAGACATATAGTTTCCATTCCCCCAAGAGTCTTCCGCTTCACCCACCACCCACCAATTGCTTCTTTCAAGGAGTCGCACTGGGATTTATTCATACTGTGTATTAGTGTGTACCATCAACTAGTTCTGTGGAAGGTATAAAATTCAGATTTTAATACATGCATTGTTTTTCTACAAGGAGATAAAAATCACATATGGCCAGAGACATTAATCTCAAAATCTAAACCAATTTATACAAAAAAAGGATGGGCAATTACTTTCATTATCCAATTTTTTAAAATAGCTTTACTGAGGTATAATTGACACAAACCGCACATATCTAAAGTGTACAATGAGTTTTCATATATGGTATAAACCCATGAAATCACCTCTAAAACCTAACCAATGAACATATATATACCCATCACCCCCAAATTTCCTCTTGCTCCTTTGTAATTGCCCTATCCTGACCATCCACACCTCTCTATCCCTAAGCAACCAGTGATCTGCTAGTTATCACAATAGATTAGTTTGCATTATCCAGGATTACATGTATAAGAAATCATACAGTAGGTACCTTTTTGTGTCCCTTCTTTCAGTCAGCCTAAATATTTTGAGGTTCATCAATAGTGCATGTATCAACAGTCCGTTACTTTTTATGAATGAGATGTATTCCATTATATAACTATACTACAATTTGCTTATTCATTCACCTATCGACAGACATTTGGGTTGCTTCCAGTTTGGGAGCTATTACAAATAAAGCTGAAATGAGCCATTAAGCACAAGTCTTTGTCTGGTTATATGCTTTTATTTATCTGGAGCAAATAACTAGGAGTGGAATGGTTAAATCATACGATAGGTATATGTTTAAATTTCTCAGAAACTAACATTCTTTTCCAAAGTGGTTGTGCCATTTACATTTTTATTAGCAATGTATGAAAGTTCCAGCATAGTGGTATCTCATGATTTTTCATTTGTGTTTCTCTAAAGACTAACGATATTGAACATACTTTTATGTGCTTATTTTCCACTTATTTATCTTCTTTGGTGAAGTGTCTACACAAATCTTTGTCTGCGTTTCTAACTGGGTGGCTTATTTTCTTAGTATGGAGTTTTGAGCTTTCTTTATACATTCTGGATACAAGTGCTTTATCAGATATATGATTTACAAATATTTTCACTAGTTTATGGTTTGGCTTTTCATTCTCTTAAGAATGTCTTTCAAGGATTAGAGTTTTAAATTTTGATGCAATCCAATTTATCAATTTTTTATGGGGTCAGGCTTTTGGTGAGGTATGTAACAATCTGTGCCTAACCTAAAGTCATACATATCTTCTGTTTTCTTCTAGAAGTTTTATTGCTTTAGGTTTCACATTTAGATCTACAATCCATCTAGACTTAAGTTTTGTATTTGGTGGGAGGTATGGATCAAAGATATTTTTTTTTGCATATGGATATCCAGTTGTTCCAGCACCATTTGTTGAAAAGACTCCATTGAGTTACCTTTGCATCTTTGTTGATCCATATATGTGTGGGTTTGTTTTGGGGTTCTCTATCTTTATGCCAAACTCTCTTGATTACTACAGCTTGATAATAAACTTGAAATCAGGTAGTATACTTTGTTCTTTTTAGAATGTGCTTTGACTACTCCAGGTTTTTAGATTTCATTATGAATTTCAGAATTAGTTTCTCAATTTCTCCAAAATTCTGCTGTGATTTTTCTCAGAATTGTGTTGAATCTAGAGATTAATTGGGGGAGAAGAGACATCCCACAACACTGAATCTTCCAATCCAAGTGCACAGTATATCTTCCCATTTATTTGTCTTCATTAATTTTGATCAGCAAAATTTCATAGTTTTCAATATATAGGCCTTGCACATCTTTTGTCAGAATTATCCCTGAGTTTTTCAGGATATTTATGGTTCTGTAAATGGTATTGTTTCCAATTTACATTTTCAACCGATCACTGCTAGATATAGAAATGAACTGACTTTTGTACATTGATCTTCTATCCTGCAACCTTTATAACTTACTTATTTTCTACATAGACAATGATGTCATCAGTGAAAAAACCAATTTTGCTTCTTCCTTTCCAATCTGTATGACTTTTATTTCCTTTTTTAAAGTCTTAGTGCCCTTGCTAGAAGCAAAGAGTGCAATGTTCAACAGAAGTGGTGAGAGTGACTATCCTTGGCTTTGTTACTGATATTAGCATTAAAGAATTCAGCTTTTCATCAAGCGTGATGTTACCTATAGGTTTTTTTGGGAAATGCCCTTTTAATGCATTGAGGAAGTTCTCTTTTTCTCAGTTTGTTGACAGTTTGTTTCAGGAATGGCTTTTGGCTTTTGTCAAATGTTTTTTTCTGCATCTACTTAGATGATATGATTTTTAAAAATGTATTAATATGGTGAGTTACATTGATTTTTTAGTACCTTAGGATAAACTTTTTTAATACCTTAGGATAACCAATTGGTTATCACATAGTATCCTTTCAATATATTGTTGATACACTTTGCTGAAATTACGTTGAGAAATTTTGCATCGTGAGAAATATTTTTATATTATTTTCTTTTCTTGAAATATCTTTTTCTGGTTTTGGTATCAAGGTAACTTGGCCTCATAGAACAAGTTGGCGGGCTTTAACGCCTGTTCAGTTTTCTAGAAAAGTTCACATAGAATTGGTATTGTTTCCTTCTCAAATATTTAAATTCACCAACGAAGTCTTCTGGGTCAGGATTTTTCTTTATGAGAAGGTTTTTAACTACAGATTCAATTTCTTTAATTGATATACAGATACTCATGTTAAATAATTTATTTCTTGAGTGAACTTTGCTGATCTGTGTTTTCAAGAAATTGTCCACTTAATTTTTATTGGCTTGAAGTTGTTCATGGTATTGCCTCATTATCCACTTCATATCAGTAAAATCTGTAGTGAAGTCATCTCTCACAGTCTTGATATGAATAACTTGTCTTTATTTTTTCCTGATTACTGAGGACAGAGGCCTATCGATTTTACTGATCTTTTCAATAAATCAGCTTTGGTTTCAATGATTTTCTTACTTTTTCTGATTTCTACTTCATTTATTTTCACTCTGAACTTTATTATTCCTTTTCTTCTGCTTACTGTGGTTTAGTTTGCCCTTCTTTTTCTAATTTTTTAATGAAGAAGCTGGGGTCATTTATTTGAAAACTCTCTTCTTTTTAGACCTTTAGAGCTATGAATTTTCCTCTATACACTCCTTTAGTAGCATCTGACAAATTTTGATATACTGTGTTTTCACTTTCATTCAGTTCAAAATGCATTATAATTTTCCTTTTGAATTCTTCTTTGATTCATGGATATTAAAAATGAGTTACACAGTTTTTGAATGTTTGAGTATTTTCTAGAGATCTGTTACTGATTTCTAATTTAATTCCATTGTGGACTGAGAATACACTTTGTATAACTTGAATCCTTTTAAATTTACTGAAACTTGGTTTGTGTGACTCAGAATATGATCCATCTTGCTAAATGTTCCACGTGCACTTGAAAAGAATGTGTATTCTCTGCTGTTTTGTGGTAAAGTATTCCATAAATATCAAATAGGTCAAGGAGATTGACTGTGTTGTTTGAATTGTCTATATCTATATTGGCTTCTTATCACTTACCAATTATTGAGAGAAGGGAACTGAAATCTCCAACTATAATTTGTCTATTTGTCTATTCCTCCTTGCAGTTCTATCAGTTTTTACTTCATGTATTTTGAAACTATATTATTAGATCTGTGAATGTTTGGAATTATTATATCCTCTTGATTAACTGACCTTTCTATCATTATGAAATGACCTTCTTTACCCGATACTAGTCTTTGCTCTGAAATCTACTTGTCTGACATTAATTTAGCCACTCTAGCTTTCTTTTGATTACTATTAGCCAGGTATCTCTTTTTCTATCCTTTTACTTTTAACCTATTAGTGTCTTTTATTTAAAAGAGATTCCTTATAGGTAGTGTATAACTGGATATCACTTTTTTATCTTAAGAACCTCTGCCTTTTAATTGGAGGGATGAGACCATTTACATTTGAATGATTACTGATATGGGTAGGTTTAACTCTACCACTTTCTATTTGCCTTCTAATTATCCATTCATTATTTGTTTTCTTTATCTTCTTTTGCTTCTTTCTTTTGAATATTTTTTTAAATTCCCTTAATCACCTTTAGTTCACTTATAGCTATACATATAGTTTCTAATGGTTGCTTTAGTGTTTAGAGTACACACCTTTAACTTATCAAAGTCAATTTACAAGCAATAGCATACTACCGGACAGACAGTATAAGAATCTCTCAGCCTTTGTGTTATTGTTTTAACATATTTTACCAACACATCTGCTATAAACTCCACAGAACAGAACATAGAAATTATTTTTGAAAAGACAACCTAACAATTGGGAGAAGATATTTGCAAACCACATATCAGATAAGGGGTTAATATCCAAAATATACAAAGAACTCATACGGCTCAACAACAAGAAAACCAACAATCCAATTAGAAAATGGGCAAAAGATCTGAACAGAGATTTCTCCAAAGAAGAAATACAGATGGCCAACAGGCATATGAAAAGACACTCAACATCATTAGCTATCAGGGAAATGCAAATCAAAACTACAATGAGGTATCACCTCACTCCTGTCAGAATGGCTATAATTAACAAGACAGGAAACAACAAATGTTGGAGAGGGTGTGGAGAGAAGGGAACCCTTGTTCACTGCTGGTGGCAGTGCAAACTGGTGCAGCCACTATGGAAAGCAGTTTGGAGTATCCTCAGAAAATTAAGGATAGATCTACCATATCATCCAGCTATTCCACTGCTGGGTATTTATCCAAAGAACTTGAAAACACAAAGGCATAAAGGTACTTGCACCCCTATGTTCATTGCGGCATTATACACAATAGCCAAGACTTGGAAGCAACCTAGGTGCCCATCAAGGGACGATTGGATAAAGAAGATGTGGTATTTATACATGATGGACTACTACTCAGCCATAAGAAATGACGAAATCCAGCCATTTGTGACAACATGGATGGACCTTGAGGGTATTATGCTGAGTGAAATAAGTCAGAGGGAGAAAGTCAAATACCATATAATCTCACTCATAAGCAGAAGATAAAAACGACAAAAAAAAAACCACATAACATTGGAGATTGGACTGGTGGTTACCATGGGGGAAGGAGGAGCGGGGAGGGCAAAAGGGGTGATTAGGGTCACATGTGAAGGGATGCACTATAATTAGAGTTCGCGTGGTGAAGATGATGTAATGTATCCAGAATTTGAAGTATGATGTACATCTGAAAAAAATAAAAATTAAAAAAAAACAAAAACAGCCAATGGCTTCTTAAAGAGATTTAAATATTAAGAAAAAAATATATATTTACCTTTCTGATGCTCTGTATTCCTTTGTACGGATTCATGTTTGTATCTGATATTACTTTTCTTCTGCCTGAAGGACTGTCTTTAACATTTCTTGCAGTGCAGATCTGCTGGTAATGAATTCTTTCAATTTTTACATGTCTGGAAAAGGCTTTATTTTGCCTTGGTTTTGAAAGACTTTTTCCTGGATACAGAATTCTAGGTGGAGAATTTTTTTTTTTTAATTCAGTACTTTAAATATGCTGTTCAATTGTCTTTTCACTTGTGCTGTTTCTGACAAGAAATTTGTTATCTTTTTCATTTTTTTCCTCTGTAAAAAACGTGTCTTTTTTCTCTTGCTGCTTTTAAGATTTTTCTCTGTATTCCTAGTTTGGAGTAATTTGATTATCATGTCCCTTGATATAATTTTCCTCATGTTTCTTTTGTTTGAAGTTCATTGATCTTCTTAGTTCTATCAGTGTATAGCATTCATCAAATTTGGAAAATTTCTGGCCATTATTCCTTCAAATTTTTTTTTCTGTCATCCATTCCTTTGATAACTTCCATCATGTGTATGTAGTTCCTGGAAGTTATCACAAAACTCACTGATGCTATCCTAAAATTTTTAGCCTTTTATTCCTCTGCATTTCCCTTTGAATAATTTCTATTTCTATGTCTTCAGGTTCACTAACCTTCTCATTTACGATGTCTCACCTGCCATTAATCCCATTCAGAATATTTTTCACCTCTGATATTGTAGTTTTCATCTCTAGAAATTCAATTTGAATGTCACATCTCTGTTTAACATTTTGAATCTTTCCTCTAGCTTTACGGACATATGGAACATCCTTGAAACAACTGTTTTAATCTCTTAGTCTGCTAATTCTAACATCTGTACAGATTCTGGCTGGAATTTGATTGATTGATAATTCTCATGATGATCATACTCTCTTGCTTATTTGTAGGAAATTTTTGATCTATAATATTTGATGAGATGCCATATATTGTGAGTTTCACCTTAATGAGTGCTTACTATTTTTGTATTCTTATAAATATCATTGAACTTTGTTCTTAGAGTTTTTATCCTTCTGGATGTTTCTTTTCAGATATATTTTCCAGGCCCACAGCAACAGTTAGTCATTGGCTAATTCTTTCCCACTACTGGGGAAGGATCTTTCTGAGTACTCTAAGCACTGCCCCACAAATTATGTGGTTCTCCATTCTAGTTTGAGGGAAAGGCAGTATTTCTGGGCTGTGTGTACTCTGAGTATTATTCCTTCTAATTCCTTTGGGTGTTTCCTTCTCCTGTCTCAGGTAGATTCCTCACATGCATGTGCTGATCAGTATTCTGCTGAAAATTTGACAGAGGCCTTCCGTAGATCTCCAGAGTTCTCTATATAGAGCTCTTTCCTCTCTAGTATTCTGCCCTGAGAATTCCAGCCATCTTGGTCTCCCCAGAATCTCAACTCTATCTCCTCCACTTAAAGAGTCTGCCAGGCTATGCCTGGCTTCTCTGTCTGTAGCACAGCCTGGAAAAAACTCTTTGAGCAGCAAGCTGATGAAATCTAACAGAGTTCTTCTCTCAGGAGTCACTCTCTTTTGTTACTTGATGTTCAATATCTTGAAAACCACTGTTTCATGTATTTTATTCTGTTTTTCAGTTCTTTTTAGACAGGAGGGCTAAGCTGGTTCCCATTAGTCCGTCTTGGCTAGAAATAGAAGCTTCAATTTTGTTTTAAGTATTACGAGTTTTGAATAAATATTTTAGAAGATCATATACATAAAGAAATTCAGAGTACATAAGTTCAGAGATATAATCTGAAATTTATATAACAAAATGATTTCCCTAGGCCAGATAACGAAAGAATACAAAAATAGCCAGTATCCCTTTCATTCTCATATTGAACAACTGACACAATATAGTTCTAAAGAGTGGAAATATATTACTTTTTGCAATGCTGTGTTTCACTTAAAAAAAGTTGTAGTTAAGTGTATAAGTTTTGAGATTATATGACTTATGTTCAAATTCTACTTTATTTATTATCTGGGTGAATTTGAGCAAATTTCTTCATCTCTTTGTGCCTCAGTTTTCTTATCTTTAATGTGACATTTAAAAAATGAAATCTTTGGATTAATTACTCTAAAGCACTTATCATAATAAATGTTCAATAAAGGTTATTTTCCCCCAATATTAATTTTCCATTTCAAAGTAATACTAATAATCTAATTTATGCATAGGTAAATCATAATATGAGTGAAAACATTATATGGATGTAATGGATCCATTGCTATTATGTAGCTGACGTGCAATAAGTTCTCCTGAATGATGTCTCTGCTTTCAGCCTCTCCACCTTCCATTCCTTTTTATTTGCCACTCCAGATTAACCTTTGTAGAGAACTTACTTTCAAGTACAGAAGCCCTCCATCATTCCTTCCCCACTACCTACTGATTAGAGGGCAGCCTCTTGACTCTGGTATTCCAGAGTTTGTATATTAAGGACCAAGTATTTTTCCAACCTCGTCTTCTACTGTTCCCTTTCACTAACTGGGGCTCACAGCCACACTGATGAATAAGTCTCCATGAATATTCAAAGACCTTTACTATGTCTGCACTTTTTTTCATTCTATTTCTTCTACTTGGAACCCCCATGTTTATGTAGGCACATATATGGCGTGTCTTCCATATATTGCACTGTGTGGAGTAGAGGGAACACAAAGGCAATTTAAGAAAAAAATCTCTGCTCTTCACAGGCTCACAGCCAAGTGACTAAGCAATCACAATACAATGATGAAGGGAGCTTTCTAGAGGAATGGCATATATCGGAAAGCTTGTCTAATTTTTGCCTGAAAAGTGAGGTGGAGGGGGTCAAGAAAAGTTTCACAGAGAAAATGATCTCAGGACTGTTTGAAGACCCCTCTGATCTACTTCTACAGATTTAGCAATTTTCAAGTCTACTGATTACAAGTACCTTCGGTGAATAAACTCCATGTATATTAGTTACACTGTGACATGCTTAGAACAAGACCTTCGCATAGGGAAGGGGGAAATGAAGACTGAAGAGACCAGTTAAATAGTAAGTAACTACTGAGCGCAACACTGGTACTTACTGTAGGAACATGTCAAAGCAAAATAAGAAGAGTCTAAAAGTTCAACTACATAACATGCAAGACAGTGATAATGACATACAATATTTTTCAGTTGATCTGTACTACCACAAAAGTTAAAATGATGAAACTTACATTGTTCACAACTGGTTCACTCTGACCTGAGACAGTCCCAGTGTTGCTGGAACAATTCCTTCATCCATAAAGACAATTTTGTTTAAGAGAGCATATCATATCTTGGCTTTATTTTTCATAATTATGGCTTATCATTTATTGAGAATTTACTCTGTGCCAGACACTGGCTAGGTACTTAATCCCTCATTTAAAGCTCATAACAGGATTGTGAGCCTTTCTTAAAATATGCTATTTATTCTGAGTTCTTCCACTCTCAATAAAAACAGCAATAAATTTTATTTGTATGACTTAAATAGTTGACAAAATCCTTTCGTTCTCCATTCAAAATTCAATTTTTGAATACACCATTTTGAATAGCTAGGAACCACATCTGTGTTGCTGATAACTGAGGAGTCCAGTTTAAAAAGATTTGAATCAATGATTATCATTTATTGGGTACAGGTATTATACCATATCAGTTAAGTCTCACAAAAATAATTCAAGGTTGACATAGTAGACACATATTATGTATGCAGAAACAAGGATCAGAGAAGGCAATCTCATTTCCAAGGTCACACAGGACTTAATATTAAGTTTTGATTCTGACTATACTCTGTCTTCCAAAAACACAATAAATATCATTTAGGGGATGCCTACCATATGCCAGGCACTCTGCCTATTATGTCTCAGGAGCATAACACATTATTGCTTTTAATCTTTCCAACAAGTCTATGAGGTAATTGCAGATCCACAATCCTTAACCTGAAACCATCGGAGACAGGTGTTATTTAGGAGCTTATAATGTTTGAGGTTTTTTAAATATATGGTGTGTTTTACATAAACCCCATCCCCCTCACACACACATTTTATTATTTATTACTTTTGGTTAAATCCTAGATAATAGCATTTCATTATATTTAACTTGTGTGTGTTGGTAGTTTCACCCAGTTTCCAGTTAACCTCTAATGTTTTCAGACCTGATGTTGAAATAAGAAAACAGGAAAACATTTATGTTACACAAATATAAGATATTTGAATATTTTCCTTTATGCCTTGCCTCCACGTAGATAAATGAAAAACAAATAAAGAAATATATAATTAAGGGCACTTAGAGTTGGAATAAATGAAAATACTCACTGCTTTAATTCAAAGGAGTTTTATAAATAAAGCATCAGGGTCTAACAGGCTTCCAACACATTCAATCTTATTGCACAGACCTAAACAGCAGAGGCTGAAATAGAAGATTGAGAAGTGGAAGTCCTGGCCTCTCCCAGATCAGATGCATTAATGAACTGATTTTCTCCCCAACTTACTCTTCCTTTCTACAATCAAGCATCTCTGCTAGTTTTAGAAGGACAGCTCCCTTTTTTATCACTCTTCCTTCTATTCTTCCCGTCCTTTCCTTCCACTTCCCACTGCCTGCTTTTTTTCCTCTCATTTTCTTTCCCTTGTGTTCCTAATGGCATTCAAGATAAGGATACCATCTGAGCCAGCGCCAAAAAGTGAAGTTCCCACAGATCTTTTGGTATTTCTCTGATGCCCATTTAAGGCTAAGTTTAGCTTAGAGAGTGCAAGGTTATAAAACGTTCTTAACGGCCTCACAAGTGCAGAAATGTGTACGTGCACGCGCGTGTGGGCCCGTGTGAGTTTGACATCTGCGGTTGATAACATTCTCTCTGTTCCTGGCAATTTCATTCTCACTAAATCTTCATAGTGCAAGAAAAAGGGAGGCAATTATTTCTACAAAATAAATATGTGAGAGCTCAGTGACTGTGGTAATTGGTAATTAATTATGGAGTTTAAATAACGTTATTTAGCATAAGAAATCCACATCATGTAATATCAATACAGGAATTAGTCCAATACTGTTTTTCCCATTATAATGAGCTATGTGTGTTTCATTCAGATTAACTGCAGGAAGACTTTCGCAATTCTCCCTTAATCAGGAAGCATTTCTGAGCTCTCACATAAATTTGTTCCTACTCCTATTATAGTGTTTACTGTGTCATATTACATTTTAACGTTCAAGTAGATGACTAGTTCTGTTCTTTAAAAAGATAATGTGCTTCTCATTAACAGGGAGTACACATTGTTTGTCTTTGTAATTTGAACTCCCAGTACTTAGCCTAATACTTAACAAGCACTCAATAGGTATGTGATAAACAAACATATATTTACAAACAAATCTATTTTAGCTACCCTCTTGCATATTCTAACTTGTGTTTAAAAAGGTAAAAGGAAATAAAATTTCAAAAGCACTAGAAAAAACTATAGCTATTTACAAGATTTGAGAAAGGGGAAAGACTTTCTAAGCATAATACCAAAGGAATAAATCATAAAAAGGCTTTTTAGAGGAAAATGAACAGACTATATCAAAAGCTATAAACTTTCACATACTCAACGACTTAGCAGTGGCATTTCTAGGATATATCCTTAGAACAAAATCAAGGACAGAGATTTATCGACGCAGATTTTTATCAGAGCATTAGTAAAATACAAACAAACCAACAAAATGAACAGAAAACCTGGAAATGGCCCTAAATGTCAATTGATAGGAAACATAATTATAGCAATTTTGATTGGCGGGTTGGTGGATGAACAAAACGGCAGCTATATCACAGTCACTGAGTTTGAGGTTTTGAATCAGATTGTTCTCCTCCTGTCCTTAAACTCCTAAAATAAGCTTGACCTCAGCAAAGTTTCTTCACCTGTGAGACTGAGAAAATAACTTTACAAACATCATATGGTTGTACAGAATGTAGATGCCTAACCCTCATTATGACATTATGCAGTGGAACTATTACAATCTATAATATAATATAATTTATTTAATAACACAAAAGGAGAAGCAGGGCATAAGTACATTTCATGTTACAGAACATGAAATCTTCTTACAGTAGATTTGGAAAGATCCCATGTTTTGTAAGCACTATATGTGCAGTAGATAAAGGATTCAAAGTATATCCTTCAAAATGTTAAAAGGAATTAATTCTGACCAGAGAGAAATTATGAATAATTGATTCTCTTGTTTTATCCTATTTTCTAAATTCTCTTATAATTATAATTACTAAATTTCTTCATAATTATATAGTTACAATTTACTATTTCTATTACTATTTCTAAATTGCTTTATAATTTACTATTTCTAAATTAATTTATAATTATAAACAAGTGTTACTTTTAGATAATAACATTACAATGGAAGGATATTTTTTTTTCCAAAAGATACCACTTAGACATTTCTTGGAAGTATCATATCCACTGTGTATAGAATTCTGTGTAATACCAGCTTGCTCTCTCACCATATGCCCCTGTATTCCTGGTAACACTATTAATTTGCTATGTTACTTGGATGTTCATAGGCTGAACAAACGCCCCCTGCACACTTTATAATAAATTCCAAGACTATGATATTAACATCGATTAAGTTTATCAATTATTTCTGAACAAACCTGGGTCTAGTCTACATAACTCCCAGAATTCAGGAAAACCCGAATGTGCCCATCTCCACTCTAGTTCTTGGAGAATTTAGATACAGTCTTAAGTAGGTTTAATAGCTGTCACAGTTAACTTACCTACTGAAATGTGGGTGGATGAACATAAAGGTATAGAATAATTCAAGAGCTTATAATTAGCTTTCAAGTTGCCATCATGCCAATCTGAGTGGTAAACTGTGGTTGACTCCTTTTAGAGAAGTCACCATCATCACGTTCCCACCAAATTAGACAGTAAGAGATGTGCTATACATCTGTGAAATGCTCAGCTTAGGCAGGAGCATAATAATGCAGAGTTTGAACAATCAGGACTCTGACACTGAAACACTGTCTCATGATGGGGTGAGCGAGTAAGTGAGAGCCCTGTGACTGGAAGTATTCAAGCAGAGACTGAATAACTCCTTCTCAGCATGCTTTTAGACATGGAGTTCATAAACTAACTGGATGATTTTATGAAAGTTATCTTGAAGTGAAATCCATCCATTTTCATTTTACATAGAAGATTAAAGTTGAGATTTTATAAACTTTAACATCTGCAACTGGATCTCACTTTTTTCTGAGGCAGATTCAGATTAACAAAAGGAAGTTTTCTTAAAAATGTCAATAGATTAAAAAGTAAATCTGCAATCCTCCTTTTAAAGGTATTATTTACTGAAAGATGTACATTTTAAAGGAAATGTCACTAAGCATAAGGGTATTTGAAATTCTACCAGATTTACACACTTTTTTAAGGAAGTCATACTTACATGATAAAAATTCGTAATAGTAAATACTATCATAATTTAAAAGGATCTAGCAGATATTTCTAACAGATGGTCCCTACATAAGCTTCAAGGAAAATTCAATTACAAAATAAGATTTCAACAATCATGTAAGTCAAAGAAGTTGAAATAGGGACTTTGGGCAGGCCACATTTATGATCAAGCAATCACTGTGTTTTATCCAGGAATCCCTTAGGTAAACTCATTTCTTGCCTACCCATCCATGAGTTTCTATTGATAAATAATAAGGTACATTTTAAGTGTTAGGGGGAAATAAAAGTCTTGATACATAACGCTGATTCCATTTCCATGTATTCTCAGGTGTCTATTAAGGGCAATATTCATCTGTTTTCAAATGCAATCTGTTTGCAGAGAAAAGCAAAAGGAATTGAGGACCTTCATGTGCCTTGGACACAGCTGAGCTGCCTGCCTTTTACATCAGCATGTGGCCAGAAGAACTCTTTTTTAATGCTAAGTATAAAAGGTCATTGTACATATTAGCAAGGGTGAGAGGAGCACTCCAGACGTTCAGCTTCCCCAGCGCCAGGACTCAAGTTCAATACCATAATCATGCCAGCCATTAGTTACCACACAGTCTCTGTCTCCAGACCGGAAACCAGTCTGCCAGAAGCCCGGAGAGCTGGAAAAGCAGCCATGTTTTATCATACAACTGTTCCCAAGAGGCCAATTTAAAGGAAAATTATATGTGTTCTACATTAAGGAGGAAAAATAGCCCTAATTTTATGAAAGTCTTTTTTTTAAGAGAACAAAGAACATATATTTTGAAATTTAGTAATTGAATAAGACAATATGAACTTTAAATGTCAACAGGGCACCTGAGCCTATTCACTAACCTCAACACAAATAAGTTATTCCTTTTGTATCTATGTAGACAATGTTACTTGAAAAAAAATTATGAACTCCACTTCTAGTGGGATTGGCTATTCCATGTTAAAAATTTTCGTTGAAAATATCTTTTAAAAGTGTTAAAGTTCATGGTTGCAATCTAACAGTGGAAATTAGGAACTCCTTCTTTAAAAGAAATGAAGTTTACAACTTTTATCTGAAGGGGAGTAATTAAAAGATTTTTAAGAAACAAACACAGGATTTAAAAAACATCCTTTAGGCCAATTCATTAACCAATTAATTTTGTAACTTCTTCTGAAAACATGCTACTGTACATGTAAAATATGTGTAAGTCTTTATTAGATTCCCATAAATTTAGTAAGAGCTAACAAATCTAATGAATGAATAACTGTTGAAGAATAATGATGTAATGCCTGGAAGCCTTTGAGTCGACAGTAACCAATTCCTCTGCCAATTAGGAATTGAACTTGAAATCTGCTTCAGGTTGAAAGAGCCGCAAAGTTTACATGACTTCCAGAAAAATGAACATCATCTCCACCAGTTATAATTATGTTTGAAACTTTAAATTTTCCATTCTATGGTGTTTAAATAAACTCAACATCATCTAGGAAATTTGTGTTATTCCATTCTCAACAACTTATCTTTTTATGCTAACATTTCATAGTTAATCTTTCTTCCCAAAATAAAAGCATCTGGTAAAGACATTTAAATTTATCCTAAGCATAACTATAAACTCTGTCATTTGTGGCATGTACTTCAGTCCCAAGAAATCTCAATTACCTTAGGAATAATATAAATATCGTGAGGTATATGTACATTCCAGTGTATGTTAAAAGGCTGCATACATCTTACTTTTCAAACTTCACCATATAATTCTAATTTTTCAGTTCCTTCTCAAGATTTAACCTGAACACCAAGACAAGGTTTTTGTCAGCGTAATGAGTATAATTTTTAAAATATAAGATTTCTTTGCAATTCAAAGCCTCTCTCTCTATATATATAAACCATCACCGCTACTTATGTGTAATATTTCAATAACACAGCTTCATATACTCTAATGTTTCACCACAAAGAAAGTGCTATTCAACTTCGGATGCTATGACAAGCCCTGGGAAAATAAATTGAGGATGTACATAATCAGGAATGACTATGTAATATCACTTTTAGTTTAAGCTTATTTTACTCTTAAGGTTCAGTGCTAAATTGTTATTTATCACATTTTATAAAGTTTATCTTCTTTGATATACCTTGGCACCCCTTTGCTATCCAGATATTTTTAACACTTCACTTAGTGCTTCAACGCTGGAGAATTTCAGTAGTCTACAGGTCATGAGTTTAACTACTGTTCAAATTATGGTAGATTGGTTTCATATTGACTTGACTGACTATTCACATAGATAAAGTGAACAATGCTAGAGGCCTACCTAACATCCATTCCCCCATCCCTTTACTCCTGCCCAACAGAAACTGGGTTGACACCAAACTCTCGCTTTCATGTGACTTTGAGGAAGCTTACATCATCTCCTGTTCCAAGGACAGGTCCTAATAAGTCTACATCAAACTATGAATAGCAATCCCCTTCCCATGAACTGGTTCAAAATCTCAAGCTTAAGCCAATCAGCATATGGAATATCTCTGAAGGCTATTACTGGTCCATGGTTAGAGGAGAGGTTTTCTCTCTCTAGATGTGAAGCATGTTGCTTTAGTTACTGCTGGCAGTCATCTTACAACCACAAAGGACTCCAGGGTAGGGCAAAACTGATACAAAAAGGAGGGCAGGGCCAAAAGAAGTAGAGTAACAGAGTGAAAGCCTTGATCACATCCTACCTGAAGCCCACTAGCTCTGAACATTTTGCTACACAATGTAAGATATTTCCTTATTGGTCAGGACAATTTATTTCAGATTTTTGTTGGTTTTGCAACCAAGGCCATCCTGATATATTTTTTTTTTTAACATAGGCAGAACTCCCAATGGCGACTCCAATTTGAACTGAGCACATTATTAGAATTTGCCATCAATCACTCATTCAAAATTATCCTAGAACCATAGCCTCAGAGTTGAACTGAGGTCTCTCTGATGGAAAAAACTGAGACACTTAAGCTGCTATTAGCTGCATCTCAAAATCTTACCATTCAAGTTACATACATAATAAAAGAAGAAGGAAAATGCTATTTCATTAGAAGAATTTTCATTGGGTAACAAAAATTATACATTTTTACAATAAAAAAGACTTCTCCAAAGGGAGGTTCTATTTTCTCTTTTCTCTTCTTACCTCTTTCACACTGTGGACCAGTGAATCCATAAACACAAGCGCAGCGGTTGGGTCCAATACAACGTCCACCGTTCTGACATCCATTTTCGCAGACGGCTGCACACAAACACAACAAGAAGCTCATTATACAGAAAATCTCCAAGTACAATATGGTAGTGTGAAGATGAAGCCAATAATGCACCCTACCTCTAAAACACAAGCTACAGTTCACAGCACGCATTTACGTAAATACATTTAAGTGTATATTGAGACAAAAGCCTACACAACTCGTGTAAATCACATTGTTAAGAAAGTATTTGGCAATTTTTTTTTAAATCAGAATCACAAGGATTGGCTGGCTCTAATGCTCATACAGTCAGGATATAACTATCCAATTCTCTATTTTGGTTCTACTGACCCTATAATCTGTCTTCATAGGTGAGGAGGTGATTAAAATATGGGGAAATGTAGGAAAAAGGATGCAGACTCTAGGTAGCTGAGAGAGGGAGAAAAAAAGGAAGAGAAAATGTGAGAAGGACAAATTAAGAGGATATGGCAATAAAGGAAGGAGCAAAAATCAGAGAAGAAAAGGAAACCAAAAAAAGGCGAAATAAATAAGGAAAGGGCAAAACTAACATGAAAAATGGGGGGAAACACCATCTATTCAGCAATAAAATACAAAGTGAAATAACCAACGTGTAGAGTACATGCAGGTTATAGAAGAAAGGGAAAAACCTCCATGTGTAGATACAGTAAGTTCTTTCATATAAAACTAACCCACAGTCCAAAGTTGTCAAGTAATGACGACAAACACAAGCAGCACACACTCTCTTTCACTCCTTTATACTTGTGACAAGGAGACCAGCATTCGGGGTTCAGTTGGCCCAAAGGCAGCCAGTGAGTCAGCTCTGAAGCCGAGCAGCTCCCCTCTCCCTCCTGCCCGCCCCACAGTGGAACTCAACCCAGAGCCAGGATCCGCGACAAGAAAGTCTCTTAAAAGATCACTTTTCAGATTACTTGAAAAATAAGTATTCCCGTGAGCCATACTGACAACAGCTAATTCACGAATCATGTCTTCTCCAAGAGAAAATACAGACACTAAGATCTTGCCTCCCAATCCACACACCGTGTTGAACAGAAACACCCTGCCCTCACAGATGGAGAAGAGGATTGTACTCTATGACCTGTGCCTAAAACCAGAGCTTGACATTAAAGGGAAGTGAGGAGGCAATGCACATTTATGTGTGCTTCAAGTGAGGCGCATATCAAAAATGGGAAGCTCAGTAAACAACCTGATAGCTCAGGATGCAACAGTGTTGCTATTTCCTTACCAGGAATATTGAACTGGATTACCTAGCGCTATCCAGAATGCACCAAGTGGTTCTATTCTGCTGACAGCAACAAGACCAAAACATATTTTGAAATAAAAGATGTCTTCATCTTAAAGCATCACTGTGCCAATGGCCTTAAAATTCTCTGTCTGCATCAGACTCTGCTCAAAGGCAGGATTCTGTGTATGTTTTCACAAGTCCATCTCCCTGAGAACCACACCTTTCTGCTTCTTCACTGGTACCAAGCTGAGTTCTACACCGCACTTCCGACTCATCGGCACCTTGAAATATGGGGTGGGCAGTAGACTAGAGGAATAAATACATAGGATAAAAGAAAGGGAATAAAGAGAAGTGTGAGAAAGATGGGGGTGGACAGGAACATGTAAGGAAACAAAAACCTGCCAGAGAACTCTCCGTAGTGTGTGATTCTATGGAAACTGCCAGGAGTTGAGGTTTCAATTGCTAAAAAGATACTGCAAAAAGGCGGCACTCATCTAGTGTAATTAATTATAAAGTACGGAATTTGCCTTAAATATTATCAAGCTGTAAGAAAGGTATACGAAAGTCACTTTCCCAAATATGTTCTCTCATTAGACACATGCTAGCCTTTAAGACGTGAACGGGGAAAAGCACCATGATTGACACTCAGGATGCAGCCCTGGGTAAGTGGAGGAAGGGCTTCTCTTAGGGTTTTCTAAAACAGAGCTTCCACATCCCAGGGAAGAGAACAGGGCTGGATCAGCCTTAGCTTCTCCTGCTAACAGCTCGTCCAGTCCAGAGGAAACCTAGTCTAACCTATCCAGTTAGACTACCAATTGCCTCTCTTTTCACTAAATTTTTTTGGTTTGAAAAACATAGTTATTGTTCATAAAAAAAATTATATCAACATGCCACAACAGTTTTATTGCTATTTTAAATGAACTAGATAATATTTTTAATATCTCAATTCTAACATAGCAAATATCAGCAGATGTAAGCCATTTGAACAAAAGATCTTCGGGATGCTCAATAATTTTTAAAAATGTAAAAGGGTTCTGTGAACAAAAGGATAAGACCCACCAATACAGCCATTTGCTTGTATTCCTAGCTCTCACGCGAGAGTGAGCTCTTCCAGGACAGGGACCAGACCGTTTGCCTTTGTGGCCCCGTATCTACTGTAGTAGTTGATATACCGCAGATACTAAAACATCCTGCAATATGTCAAAATCTTGCGGCACTTTTTCCACTATTTTGGGAGGCAGAATGACGAGGTGAACAGATAAGGAATTCTGCTGTCCCAGCACATCTCAATCACATCATCTTCCTGATTCTCAGCTTCCCTCCCTGGAGAGTAGAGCTAACAGTCCCTACCCCGTGGGAGTTTGAGGATTAAATAAAATGGTGTACAAAACAAAACGCACAGTGGCTGCACGTTAAAGGTATCTACAGACCTTATTTCCCCTTCTCTTTTGTTCTACAGAGTATTTGTATGAAAAACAAGACTCGATCTACAGCATCCACAGTTTACACTGAAGAACGACAGCAAAAGAAGAGAAGCAGGCAAAACAGATAAAAATGGGGCAAAAAAATAATGAGGTAATTTTCCTTCTTTCGAATGAGTTACGAAGAATGTTATTTTATAAAGTAATTTTTTATAACAAAACATAAGAGAAACAGAAATTTACAATTCAACTGGAGTTGGGAAGAAATTTGAATATGCCTAAATTTCCACCACAGAAAAAACGCTGACCACCCTGGAAGAAAAAAATGCTTATACCTGGTCCGGGACAAAGCAAAAGGCAGGGGACAAAAAGACATACTATAGATGGAAATATGAGCTGGCTTCTTAACTGCCTACCACAACGTGGGGAGAAGGGAAGAGCGTACCCTGTTTCATGCTGGTCAGTCTGTGAAAGAACGCTGATCACGTCCTGTGGAAGCTTGAATATTTTTATTCAGTAAATATTTACCGAGCGCCTACTTTGTCCTAGGTAATATGACAAGTTCATGTTTTTATTAGACAGATTCCTGTACCACTTAACATAGGTACAGGTACCACTTGGACATAAGTCAAATCTAAACTTATGGTTCTTACTTCTACACAAACATATCAGATAAAAATAGCATGTTAAACCAGGTTAAACGCTAAGAGGAAAGAAACAAAAGCCTACTGTTTTGACAGAGGATGATACAAATCTTTACTATTGGTTCTACCTCCTTCCTTTGTCTTCCAGGATACCACACTCTCCCAGTTTTCCTCCTACTTCGTTGTCTACTCGTTCTCACTCTTCAATGGCTTCTCTTCCTCAGAATGTTGGACTGAATCAGGGCTCTAGCTTTAACCCACTTCTCTTCTCTGTCTACACCAACTTCCTAGTGATCTTCATTAGGCCTAAGATTAAAATTATCTACATAAAAATTCAATCTATATGCTCCCAAATTCATATCTCTATCTCTGACCTCTCTCCTGAGATGAGTTCACAGATCTTTCCATTTACAGGTCTAACAGACTTCTCAAACTATCAAATACAAAACAGACCTGTTGATACCCCATGTTCTCAGATCCACCAGACCCCGAGTCCAGCCCACTCCCGGCTCAATCTTTCCATATCAGGAGATGACATTACCATTCAGGCTGAAGCTCCACCAAAACCCTCTAGCTTTCACTATGGATCTTTGCGTTTCCTTTTTTTCTCACGCACCACAACCAGTCCACCAGCACACACTTCCTTCCACAGAGTCTACCTCCAAATCAAGCTTTCACCCAGCACTTACCCATCCTCAGTTACTACAGCATCATCCACCAGCACCACTTCCATAGCCTTCTAACTGGCCCTTTCATTGTCTCTCTTGCCCTTTCTACAATCCAGTTTCAAGAGCAGCCAGTGGCGTTTTTTAAATGTTAGTCAGATCACATCACTCCACTGATCAAAACGCCCCAATGGTGAGCCAGCCCTGATGGTGTAGAGGTGAAAGTTCTGCACTCTCACTGCTTTGGTGACCCAGGTTTGTTTCCCAGTTGTGGAATGACACCACCCGTCTCAGTTTCCATGCTATGGCAGCAGCTCACAGAGAAGAACTAGAAGGATTTACAACTAGGATATACAACCATGTACTGGTGCTTTGGGGAGGAAAAAAAAAAGGGAAGATTGGCAACAGATGTTAGCTCAAGGTGAATCCTTCCCTGCAAAAAAAAAAGCCCCAATGGCTTCCCCTAATATTTAGGGTATAGTCCAAATTCTTCCTTTGGCCTAGAAGGCCCTATACCTCCATCTCTGAACACATCTCCTACCATTATCTCCTTTCCTTCAGCCACATGGGTCTTCTTATTGTTTCCCAAAATACATGAAGTTTGCTCCCACCACAGGTCCTTCAAATTTGCTTTTCCCTCTGTCTAGAACACTTTTCCCATAAACCTATGAGCACAGACTCAAGACTGTGTTCAAAGTTACCTTCTCAGAGATCCCTAATGTAAAATAGCAGAGAACTGCTTATCCTGAACCAGACTCTTTCCTTCTTACTCTGCTCTTTTCTAGAACTTCTCATTACCTAAATATGTATTAGGTATTTAGCTTTTCACCTACTTGTTAATTGTTTTCCCCACCAGAATATAAGCTCTGTGAGGCCCAGGGGCTCATCTGGTTTGCTCGCTGAAATACTCCCAGGACCTTGCACAATGTGGGGCACACAGCAGTCACTCAATGAACATTGCTGAATGACATTAAAAAGTGCTTTCTAAAGAATGCTTTCTGTATTTCTGGGAAACAACTAAGCAGTTTAAATGTTTTTATAATCTTCATTTTAGCAAACATATTTCCAGGACTTTTCTGGATTCACAAGCTGAAAACTGTTACATCTGCTTCTTTACTCAGTACTATAACACTCTCTCTCTATAAGACAACTTAGAAAGCTCTTCCTTTCTCGAGCTGATATGGAGTAGCTATCTTCCCTTCACCTTCTATTTACTGACTAATGAATTTTGTTGGTTCCATATTCTCCCTTTAGCATCTGCTCTGTTACCCCTGATACAAATGTTAGACAAGGATGGTTTCATCCTATGAGATCTCTAGAGAACACATTTTCAAGCATATGCTGCTCTTCTGACCCAGCGCTTTTCACTTTCCCCTAATTGGAAACTGTGGTAACGTCAATATGGTTTGGTACAAGGACAGAAGAACACAAGAGCCCCTCCTCCAGGAAGGGAAACTCCTTTCCATCCCCTTGCTTCCTACTTCTGCGTGAAGAGCAGAGCAGAGACACACCGGCAAGAGCTCTTCCTGCAGAACCTTCAGGAAATACACACACACATACACCCCAGACAGTACAGCAGCTGAATTCAGGCTGAAACTTTCAAGATAGATTTGAGTAAATACGCTGAAAGAGGAGCTGAGGCAAGACGTTTTCCCCTGTAATTCTAAAGTAATTATGATTTTTCTCCCCTACAGAGAAAAAAGTTGTGTTTCAAAAAGGATAACTGTGTCTCTTCTCTGGCTACTGAACTCTGTGAAACAGACATACGACCAGATCTCCTTTTGGTAGGTGTAAAAAGAGGTATAAATCTGCCTGCTTATAAATACTGTGTTCATAATAGGCTTTTTCTTTTCTTATGATTATAAACTGAGGTCCACTGTATAAAATTTGGAAAAACCTGAATGTATGAAGAAAATATAGGGAAAAAAATTATCCACGAAAAAAGAAACCGCTACGATTTCTGTTCCACTGTTGTCCAGCTCTTTCCTGCTCTTGCCTGGCCAATCCTAGCCTAAAAACATATTACATTGGCATCTCCTATTTTTGCAAGAAAACTGGCCTCAATGTACTGTATTCTCTTAAATACTTTAACACTCCATTTCCTAAACTTCAGTCAATATCAGATTACCTTAACAGCTTTTGCCATACTTGAGAATCACCTATATAAGGGATCTACAAACTATGGTCCACAGGCCAGCTCTGGTCCACTTGTCTATTTTTGTACCATGAACTAAGAGGGGTTTTTACATTTATATGTGGTTGAAAAAATCAAAAGAAGAATAATATTTTTGTGACATCTGGAAATTATATGAAATTCAAATTTCAGCATCCATAAATTAAGTTTTGCTGAAACACAGCCAAGCTCTTTCATTTACATATTGTCTATGGTCTCTTTTGCACTACAACAGTGGTGTTCAGTAATTCTGATAGAGACCATAAACTCTAAAATATTTACTATCTAGCCTTTACAGAAAAAGTTGGCCAACTCTTGACCTTAATAGGATATTTTTCTTTAAATTGATTATTTATCTGAAAATTTTTTAAAATAAAACTTTATAGCACTTACAAACAGAAAGCTATGATTACCCTCACTAGTAGGTAACTGGTGAGAACGTAAAATGGTGCAGCCACTATGAAAAACAGTACGGTAGCTCTGCAAAAAATTAAAAATAGAATTACTATATGACCCAGTAATTCCACTTCTGAGTATATATCCCAAAGAACTAAAAGCAGAGACTCAAATAGATGTTTGTACACCTATGTTCACAGCAGCATTATTCACAATAGCCAAAAGGTGGAAGCACCTCAAGTGTCCATCAATGAACGAATGGATAAACAAAATATGGGATATACATAAAATGGAATGTTATTCAGCCTTAACAAAGAAGGAAATTCTGACCATGCTACAAGACAGATAAACCACGAATGAAATTATGCTAAGTAAAATAAGCCAGTCACAAAAGGACCTATACCATATGATTACACTAAGTGAAGTATCTAGAGGACTCAAATCCGTAGAGACAGAAAGTAGAATGGTGGTTGCCAGGAGCTGAGGTGAGGGGGAAATGAGGAGTTAGTGTTTAATGGGTATAGAGTTTCAGTTCTGCAACATGCAGAAAGTTCTGTAGATGGCTGCACAACAATGTGAATCAACTTAATGCCACTGAACTGTACACTTAAAAATTGTTAAAATGATAAATTTTATGTTACATATATTTTATTACAATTTTTAAAAAATGTTTTAACTGTAACAAAAATGAAATAAGATTAAAACAAGCTAGATATTTGTGCACACCCAAGATTTGGTCTTTCTATGCTAAAAAGGTTGATGAGCAATTCCCGGGGAGGCCTTGAAGATAATCAGTAAAACTAGATTTTGCACCTGATAAAATGCAAATGAAGTGAAAAGGGACTTTCCTACTACTTATGAATCAATTTTCTTTAATGTCATCCATACTTAAAAATATGGGGATTCCCAATTTTGGAAACACTAACCTAAAGTATTCCCCAGTAACATGCCATAATTGAGGAGCCCTAATCCTCACATCCTTGCCAGAAGGGTATTTCTTAATTAGTACAAGATGTTTTCTGGTGAGTAAAGATAAGAGCTTTACTGGATTAAAGCTCCCTCTTTCACAACAACATCTGATTTTCAAAAAGGCATTTCATAGCCCTGTACTGTGGTATTAAATAATTAAATATATTGGAGCAAAGGACACTTGTAAGATTGGCTCATATACATATAAATATAGAGAGAGATATCACACCAAACTTCACTACTTTTTCAGGAAAGTATACAAGAAAAATAAAAGATAAAAGAAAAACAAATAAATATGTACTTATGATATGTGTCGGATTTGATAAAGCACCAGTGGTATTCAATAACATCAATAGTCCAAAAATTTTAAAAGAGTTACAAAAAAATATTATAGGATGAAGTTAGAAATTTAGTCATAAGGTATGGCTTACTACTTAAAATTTTTTCTTCAAAGGATCATAGGATTTACATGACCTTAACTTATGACTTAATATGAAATACACACTAAATCAAATTATTTCTAATAAATCAAGTCTATTCTGATGTTCCTTACGTTGTCCACAATAAGTTCCAATATATCCCTTCTGGCACTGGCAATGGTCATCTGCACAGGTCCCACCATTCATGCATCTAACATTGCACTGCTGAACTGCAAAGAGCAACAAAAACCATAAAAACATCAATCACCAAAACAGTAGTTTCTGTGAGAGTTATAAAACTACACTAAATATCCAATTCAATGACAAATATATTTTACAGATGTAAATGTTATGACCCAAGCATATCTCTATTTATTTGTTGTAAGTGCACACATGAGCATATCTGTTACAACATATGTTATTCAGTATGCATTTAAAATATATTACACTTTCAGTGTTAAAGGAAATAAATATAAGGGGACTAGTAGCATAGTTTCTAAGGTGCAGGAGACACACATGTATCCATTCAGAATGCAGGGGCCAAGTGCCTGCCATATGAGCTCAGTGCCCTGCTGTCATGATAGACTCTGTATCCACCCTCATGGAGCTCACCTTCCCTTAGGGAGACAGACAAAACACAAGTAAACAAATACCATAGGGTCATTATAGATTGTGATAAGTTCTCTGAAAGAAACTGTCTTGTGAAGGAGAATAGCCTGGAGCCAAGGAGGAATCTATATACAGGATCCAGACAAGACCATTCAGACGTGACAGTTAAGCTGAGTTCTGAAGAACTAGAATGAGCCAGGCATGAGAAATACCACGGACGAAACTCACAGTAAGAGGAGCCAAAAAATCAAAAGAGCTTAGGATAGTAAAGGGTTTCCTCTGTTTGAAAAATTGAAAGATTCACATGATTATCAAGTGGTGGATTGAGAAGAGAAGGTCTTAGAGAAGTAGGCGTAGGCCAGCCAGGTAATGCAAGGCCTCCTTGGCCACAGACATGTTTGCAATATATCCCGAACACAACAGGGAGTCATTGAAAGGTTTCAAAAAGACAGTGAAGTGATGTGACTTATATTTTTAAAAGATGACTCTGGCTACTCTACAGAGAATGGAGTTGAAGAGGGAAAGAGTAGAAGCTTGGGAACCCATCAGGTGGTTATTGCAATAGTCCAGGTGAGAGCTGAGGGTAGCTGAAGCACATGGTATCAGTGGTGATGGAAACGGGAAGATGGATTTGAGATATATTTTCCAGTAGAAGCTAGAGGTCTTGTTAAAAGAGGTGAAGTGAGAGAAAGAGAAGCAGTTGCTTAAACACTGGGTGAACGGTAGTGCCATTTGCTGAGGCAAGCAAAACTGTGGAAGAGGTAGACCAGGGTCAGCAATGCATCAAGTCTCATGCTACCAAGTTTCAGATGCTTACTATATATTCAAGTGGAGATGCTGAATAGGAAAGGGAAGGGAACACGTGAATGTGAAGCTCAGTGGAACGATCTGCTCTGGAGATTATCATCATGAGTTAGCAACATATTAGAAGTAGTTGAAGACAGATATGTAAATGAGTTCACCCAGGGAGGACAGAACTCTTGGGAATACCAAACTTTGAATGGAAGGCTAATGAATAAGATGCAGAAAGGAGACTAAAAAATAATCATCAAGAAAAGGAGCATTGTGGGCCATTGATATTACGCAAGTGAAGGGAAAAGAAAGTATTTCAAGAAGCTAGTGACTAATGCTGCTAAATGCTTTAGGGAGGTGGAGGAGGATAAGGATTTGCAAGGACAGAAAAGTTCCTGATGGAAAGGGAGTGAGTACTCAAGGCCAAGTGAATTCATCGATTCCCTACTAAATCATATACCATAAACTGAGGGTGGGCCAGTGAACGTTCAGCTGCCCAGGGAGAGGAATTATGAAGTTGAATTGTAAAATTTCTCCAGGATTGGGTTTTTTGCTGAGGGCATACCTGAGAAAACTAAGAGAATAGGATAATGAAGATATAGGCAAGGTATCTTCCTGTATCAGACAAGTGAGGCTCAGGAAAGTGGTGGAGGAAATGTGCTAATCGGGGGGGTCAAGAAAGTCTCGGCAAATTTTGAATAATAGGTTATGAAGGACTGGGAAAATGACAGATTATTTTCAAAGAAAGTGAAATTAGCGTTTTAAGAACTTTCATCAGAAGACAATGACATTTGTTGTATGAATCTTGAATCTTATATTCCTGAGTCAGAAGGATTCACTATTACCTTTTCTCAGAGCCAGTTTGTAGACAGAAATGTTAAAAATACATCAACTTCACGCTCGTTTGAGACGGACATAAAGATTTATTTAATTCCTGAACAATTAAATAAAGAATATGTGTTTCTGCCTTGTTATAATGTTACCTTAAACACTGGCCTCCAAGATTAATCTTGGACCTCAAAGACCCAACAATTTCTAACTGGATCATCAATAACACAATCTTGATCCACTGTTACAGTGATCTTCGAGTCGTTGGGGGTTAATGTGTGTAAAGCAAAATAAGTTAATATATGTAAAGCATCTGGTCAGGACACAATATAGATGTGTTGTCATCCCAATCCTCTTATCCTTTCCCTTAGTTAACCCACAAAACAGGATATGAGCCACAGGAGTTAAACCACGGCAATAAACAGAGCCTAGGGTTTGAGTCTATAGGCTTAGGCATCAGAATACCTGGATTCAAATCTATGTTACACTGGGCAAGTTATTTAACTTACGCATGCCTCAATCTCCTTCTCTCTAAAATGGGGTAATAATAATAATAGCTGGTAGTGTTCACTGAGGATTCAATAAAATGATGTAGTCATACACTTAACACAGTACCCAGCACACAGTAAAATCCCAGTAAGTTATAGCTATTATTCACCAAAAACTACTTCTCCACTGAATCCAGGCTCTTTTACTGCACAGACACAAGTTCTGGACCAGAATTAAATCATTTTTCTTAATGAAAATCATTAGTCCATTGTCCCTTAGTTGTCGGTGGCAATAACTAAGCTGCCAAAGTTTTTTTACTCCAAAGATTAATACAGACTTGGTTAGTGAGGAAAATAATCAAGGATTTATAGCATCATTGAAAAGAACATTTACTATTTACTCAAAAGCTTAAGGGTAATGCAGTAAATAGGGTTACATATAAGAAACATACTTGATTTTGATCCACAGGTCGGTGATATTTGGCCACTTGAACAAGTACACATGTTAGGACGGGAACAAAATCCATCTCCACAACTATTTCTACAAATTGCTGCAGAAAGCACAATAGGAAAGAAAATGAATAATTAGGTAATAAACCATAGTTCACAAAACAAGAAAGCTACGGTTAAAAAACATAAACTTGAAAAACTAAGATATAAAATATGTGATATATGTTTAATTTCAGATATGCAATAAAATTACCCATTTTGGATATGAGAGTAAGTCTCACAAGTATCCTTATGATAATGGGCAAAAAAATGAAGCTATTCCAAGTTCTATAATCCTAATTCTTTAACTCTGCTTTCAATAATCTTTTCCATTCAAGGCAGAGATTTATATGCAGAATTCACCACGAGAAGTCAGTCTTGGTCCCAGGAAGCTGGGAGGGTTGAGGAAATCCAAAGGTCCTGCATAACCTCAGAAAACACAGCCCACTCTGTAAAAGACCTTCACAGGAGACAGAGAATGTGAAATTGGCTGAGCCAGAGACTCCAGGCCCTAATGACTTGGCCAAGCCCCAGGGGTTCCATGCACATTCCTTCCTGGCTGGTATCTGACCTGCCCCATCATCAATCTTTGTTCCCCTTAATAATTCCCTCTCTCCTTCCTCCAGCCTTTCTTCTCCCATATTATCTCCACAACCTAGCCTGTTCCTGCTGCTCAGAAAAGCTTCTGCGACATTTTGATGGAGGGAGAGTCAAAGCCTCCTGCAGCTGTGACCTCCAAGGTATGAGGGTCATCACAGCAAAGAATGTTGGGCTCACTGACACAGCACATACCATGGAGCCTCAAAATCATTAGCCGAGTGCCTTCAAATGGGAAGTCTCTCCCATATTTAGAGTCAGTTCACTTAGGAGCTGAGAGATTTATCACTATACTCACAACTGGATTCTGTCTTTGTGCACAAAGGCTATGTACTTTCATACTCCATGATGGATGCATGAAGACAAGAAGAGGAGAGGCTGGGAACACCCTGAAACTAGCTGTAAACATTTATGTGACTGTGCATATGTGTCTTTTGCTAGGGAGGGGTGCCACAACTTTCAAAGAGATCTGAGACCCCCAATAATGTAAAGAGCATATTTTACAGAAGCAAACTAATACAATAACTGTTTTTCTTCTCCAAATTGCTTTTCAACATCCACGTAATATGGTCAGCATCTCCATTAGTACTCCTTATAAATGAAAATGTCATAGATCAGGGCATGAAGGTAGAAAACTAATTCTAGGCAGGAACATGGTTCCTGCCATGGATTTGATTATTAACTCTTAAAATATACTAGAGTTGCTGATCACCAATAACTTTCCAATGATAAATGTTCACTAAAATACTGTTTTATTTCAAAGCCCCCTCACTCCCAGCAGGCAGACATTTAGTCTAGGCTCAGCTAATATACAAAGTGGCCCTACCCAGGTCCTAAAACCAAAGAAGGCCTGATGGGCTGCAGACTGGTCATCCTCAGACAGATCCGTGTCATGGCCTCAGGTGTGTGCTCTACATCGTGAGCCAGTGAGAAGCAAGAGTGCTTAGGCCTTTTCTCCTCACACTCATCTCAGACTATGGTATCCCCCACCTAAATATCTGTCCCTTTCACACCATGAGGCCCAGAAATATCAGAGGGAGAGGGAGAAAGGACCTGGGTGTGGGGATTTCAGCGATGCTGGGAGAAGATGCACAGCACAGTAACTACAGGATAAGCAAGAGGTCTGAGGCGGAGTTTTCGTTCTGCCAATAACCCACCGTAAGCTTGGAAAAAAACCCACAGCTTCTCTGGGTTTAGTTTTCTCGTTGGTAAAATAAAACAAAGGGATTATACTGGTGTCTTCTGATGTTTCTTCAGGTCTCAAATGCTATGATTCCTGGCCAACCCCTCCCCACAGTTATTCCAATGATCAAAATTCCCTTCATAGCATCATTTCACAATAAATAAATTAATAAGCAAACTTTCCCATTGCTTCACGTTCTAATAGATTAAAAAAACAAATGGAAAGTGAGAAAGTCAATTCCATCCTTTTGGAAACAAATACTTGGAAGTTTGGAAGTACTTCAGTGATCTTTGCAGGCCACAATTAAGAACAATAACAACAAAACACAGAGACTCAAACAAAATGCATTATGTTTCCAGTAGTTTGAGAAATACACTTTCTTTTAATATCTTCGTCTACTCATGAAGCCTACTCAAGGTCAAACATTAAAATTCTAGAAGTTTACCATTTTAATATCTTTCTACAGGAAAAGAATGCTGGTGTATAACTGTATGAGAAAATTAATCTTTGGTCCTCATTTTCTATTTGTGTTTTACTTACTCTCCTTTTGTAAGTTGCTCAGAGCTTTTCTTTTGCTATATGGTGGAAATTCAATAAATATAAGAAATAATTTATTATCATTAGAAAATCTTGGAATCAAAACTCTTGATTTTGATTTTTACCTCCCCATATTATATTTTTTTTTTTTTTGAGGAAGATTAGCCCTGTGCTAATTGCTGCCAATCCTCCTCTTTTTGCTGAGGAAGACTGGCCCTGAGCTAACGTCCATGCCCATCTTCCTCTACTTTATATATGGGACGCCTACCACAGCATAGCTTTGCCAAGCGGTGCCATGTCCACACTGGGGATCCGAACCGGCGATCCCCGGGCCACTGAAGCAGAACCTGCAAACTTAACCACTGCGCCACTGGGCCGGCCCCACATATTATAACTTTAAATGTCAAAATAAATGGACTACTGAATTTAATGCAGAAAATTAAAAGTTAAAATTTAGGTGAGACCCATACAAAAGAATACAAAGGCATTACGGTCTCCTTCTATTTTGTGTACTTTTATACTCCTGGGTATTTGAATTACTTTTTTAAAGTGCTAATAAATATTTTTGTAGATATCACTTGACACAAGTGTAGTAAAAGTTTCTTGCAGATATAAAGATCATTTCAAAGTCTATGCTTTTTATAGCCTTATGCTACATGCACATTCCAATGTATTTCATAAGCACCCAAATATTTCAAGTAGTAGAAATGTAGGCTACAACATTCACTGTTACTCTGAGATTGCCAAAACTGCTCTTCTAAACAAATAAAGGGTACAATGTTACTCAAAGACCAAAAGTATTTAAAGCTGACACTCAGAGGGCCATACATATATTTCTACTGCAAATATTCTGGAAGGCTCTGTTCTCTGGAATTCCCATTCCACACTGATCCAATAAAACCTGACTTTACAGATTTTCAACACGTACCATAAACGGATCCCTTCTCCTCGGCTGCTCTCCAACTCAATAATGGCAGTCACATTCATTACATTTAGTGAGTCAGACTTTCCGTTGTGCCTAAGTCACTCCCGGCTAGTATGGCAGGTGTGTGGTGAGTGACGTTAGCTGTTTCAGGATTCTAGGAACCATGTAAGTGTAAAGCAGGCATGGTAATGCCCTACTGGCCTGAAAGAGTAAACGCACCCTCCATAAATGCCTCACATCCATGACTTCTGTGCTGCAGAGAAAAGAATGTAATCCCTTCTTTTTTTTTTTTTTTTAAACAAAAGCAAAGGTATATAATCAAAGGGTTTATTTTAAATATTTATGAATCACTTTAAAGAACACAGTGGTTGTTTCCTATTTTTGCCTCATTACTGGAAGTTGTGGGATTTTTAGGGCAGAAAAAATAATAAGAAACTAGTCTTCACAACACTTGAGAGTTCATTCCTTTTTAAAACCTGCACTGAAATAACATTAGGGGTCCATCTCAAACCCACAAAACCAATAAATATAGAGTCAGAGATGCCACTACATCCTCATTATCCCAGGGCTAGTGTGGCTGGCCCTTTTTCTCTGTTCATAGTTGCATAATTATCTTTTCCCTGGAGAACACTGAGGTCAATCTAAAGTCAAGACTGGTTCTAAATGAATGTGCTGTCTATGATACCTGGCACCCCTCCTGAAAAGACGAATGTGGCTGCGCTATACAAACATACAGGAGACGGCCAGTCACACTTCAACTCACAAATTCACAAGCACAGGAAATAAGACATCCCACAGGCCATCACCGTGAGGCTGATAACTAATGACTTCTCCAATCAGAACTTGCAGAGCGGGGTACACTTCGGAAACTGAATCAAATAATCAAGGCTTTTCGGGTCAGATATGCAGAACTTTTAAAGTTCTAAGGAAATCTATTGTACACTATGAGGTTTGGGGGTCAGGAAATTCTAAATTCAAATGCCTTTCAAAAAAAAAAGCAAAGCCATTTGGAACAGTCCTCTCATTTAAAAATTTTGTTAACCTGGGTCAACTCTAAATCCGTTAGAGTGCTCTTTTCATATCTATGTTATGTGGCTGCTGAGATGAAACCAGGGATAATAAAGTGGTTTTGTACAAAGGCCTAAGAAAGCTTGATATTCAAGGCCTAAACCTCAAGCAGAGTCAAAAGGCAGATAATTTACATAATCACATTGCGGTCTTATCTGGACTCTTAGGAAAAGTGGTTTTGAGTTATCTAGGGAATTGCTCTACTCCCCCTTCAGTTTTTATTAATAGACATAGAAAGATAAAACTTCCAAGTATCTTTGAAACCTTTATCATTATTGCCCTTCAACAGAGTCTAGAAGTGAAGTCTAAACTGATGCAAACCGGCTGCTTCTTCCCCACCATTCAAACGGAGCCGAGTCCTAATTATCACAGCTATGTGGCCACTCGATTCTAAATGCAGCTGTGTGTCCAAACGACTGAATGCAAGAGGTCTGCCCTGAGACAGGGCCGAGCCAGCTGCCCCAAGCTGAGATCCCAGCCAAACACTCACGGACAATGCACTGGTTTCCTCCAGGGAGCGTCTTCCAGCCCGGGCAGCAGTAGGAATGGAACCTGGATCCGCACACGTTGGGCCTGCGATGGACAAGCCAGGTCACACACACGTAGACGGGGTGAGGTAACATGTTAACGGTTTTCGTAGACAAAACTCTGAGCGAGATTTCAGTACGACAAACCAACCAAAACTACCCTTCAAATTCTTGGGGCTTGGGGCGCAGACGTGGAAGTAAATGGGCTAGACGCTGGAATGGGGGAGGTTCAGAAACGTCTGAACACTGTCTTTCATCTGTCCTCTGTTGCTGCCTTTTTAAAAAGGGAAAAGAAACATGGAAACATATAATTTGCTACTATTCCAGCCTCCAGAGGCAGAGAACAAAGGGAACACTCCGTTTCCAAAGTCCTTACTCTCGTCCCCAGATCCACCCCTCCTGGATCAACTGTTACTTTGGCCCCGACGTGTCAAGGAAGGCGCGTCGAAAGGTGGAGCGCTCGGGTTGGTGATTAGAGTGAGCTGTAAGCCCCCAGCACACGTCCTCAAACAAAAGACTCGGGAGCGGCGCCCCCGACGGTGGGGAGCAGGCAGCCTCCACCAGCCCGGGCGCCGGGTGGACTCCAGCCCGCCTTCCGCCGGACTTTCGGAACCTGTTCCCGCACCTCGGGCTCCGCATGCGCTCTGCAATCCGCAACCGGGGGCCTCCGACCCAGCCGCGCCCAACTCCCCGAGGGAGCGCTTTTTGCCGGCTGAGCTGCCGAGGAGAAGGGGGAGGCACTCCTGGGAGTGTTCAGGGTCTCCTGGCGAAGGGGGCCGCAGCTCTGGCCGCCAGAACTAGGTTCAGGCAGGGATGAGATGGAAAACTGCCAAGCCAGGTTCCCCCCGTGCCGCCTGTCCACCTACCCTCGGAGCACGTCCTGCTGTCCTCGCCTGCGGACGCGGGTGGTCGCCGCGGCACCTTCCTCTCGGTACTCGGGCACCGCGAACCCGCCTTCGGACCCCGCCGCCGCGGGCCGGACCTGTTGCGGCGGCGACTGGGGCCGGGGCGGCTTGGGCGGCGGAGGCTGGGGCTGGCCGGCCGTGCCCTGCGCCCAGAGCGCCACGCAGCCCAGCCACACGAAGTAAGGCTGGAGACACAGCCGCCGCCGTCTCCCCATCGCGGGCGCCGAGAGCGCGCGGACCGAGGTCCGCGGAGAGGGAGCGCTCAAAGACAAAATCTGCGCGGCCCGAAAAAAGTCAGGGTCTAACAAGCCCTTCGTCGGCTCCCGAGGCTCCCTTGGGCTCGGGCTCCCTGCTCTGGCGGGAGCCCCGGCCCCCTGGCTGCCGGCGGGGCGCGGGTTCTAGGGCAGCGGGCGGCGAGGCGCGGCGGCGGAGCGGCCGGCAGCCCCGCGCGGTCCACGTTGCATCCCCCGGGCCACGGCCCCGAGCGACTACAGGACCGCCAGCGGGCGGGGGCGGGAAATTACAAAAGTAACCCGAGCAGCCGCGGCGTAAAGTTACAAAGAAAGCGGACCTCAAAAGAAAAAAAGGGCCTGCACGCAGCAGCGCGGCGAATTCTCGTGCGCTACGGGCACAGTTCTTGGAAAGCTGCAAAAGTCGCCCGAAAGAAGCCGGCAAGCAAACAAAAGTCGCCCCCGAAAGAAGAGGAGGGTCTCCTCCCGGCTCGCCCGGAGTCCCGCGGGGCAGCGACGCGCCGGCGGCGGCTGAGGACCGGGCGGAGGTGCGCGGGGCCGGGGCGAGCCGCCGGTGAGAGGGAGGGCGGGAGGCTGGCCGCCGGGGAAGATGCGGCGGGCGAGGGCGCGGCGCGGGGGTTTTGAGGCCCGGCGGGGCGCGGGGCGGGCCGGCGGGCGGCGGCTGTCAGTGGGGGCTGGAGCGCAGCCGTCCACACGTGGGGCGCAGCTCGGACCGAGAGGCCGGCGCAGAGTGGGCGGGGACAGAGTAAGGGGGCGATCGAGTGGGGAGGAACAAGGGGAGCTAGGAGCTGGGGGAGGGGAAGAGGAAGGAAGGGGATAGGGTGAAGGGAGGAGACAGGTCTGAGATTGGGGAGAAGGGGGGCGAGCCGAGAGAGGAAGGCCAGGGCTGGAAGAGGGGTTTGGAAAGAGGGATTGGCGAGCCCGGGTGCGAGAGGAAATGAGCGGGGGATGGGGGCGAGGTTAGGGCGAGGAGAGAAGTGGGAAACGGGAGGGAGGGCCGGGGGGCCGGCTGGAGGGGGCGAGGCGCTAGTCGGCTTTGCTTCCCGTCCCCCTCAATTGGCCGCTAGCTCTGTTTTGACTGCCTGTACAAAGCAAGCAGACGACGGGGGAGGGGGCGGTTAGGGACCGGATTTGGGAAAGGAGGCAGCAGCCCCTTCCCCTCCCCCTCGGCCCTCGCTGAGCCGCGGACAAGGGACCAGGGTCTCTAAACGCGTTTGCTTGGCTAGATCCGCAGCTGAACTTCCCACCGGGCAGAGGCCACAAGGTTGAGGATGAGAATGGGTCCTCTCGCAGAAACTCAGATCAAGACCCGGGGTGGGGGGATTCGCAGCCAAGCAGGAATAGAGGCTCGAGCGGGAGTTGGCTGCAACCTCAATCTGAGGAGGCCGGGCCTTCCCTATCGCCCTCCTACCCTCACCTCCCCACCCGGAGCGGCGTCAGTCTGCGGGACCGGAGAGGGGCTGGGCGTTTCCTGATTGAAATGCGCCCTCGGCCTCCAAGAGGGAGCTCGGGCGGCCGCGGGGGGCCAGGCAGAGTGCAGGCGCCGCGGTCGCCGGGAGTCCGCGCAGGGAGTGTGCTCCTGGCGGAGCCTGGGAAGGTCTCTGCCCGGGTTTGCAACCAGAGGCACTGAAATGTTGGGGTCGGGGGCGGTGCGCAGGGCAGGTAAATGGGTCTTGGGGCATATCCTTAGTTCCTGGCTTGGACTCCTGATTAATGATTAAACCCTAGCAATTGGTACATCCAGGCTGGCGACTTGCCCTCTGAACCCTTAGAGCTGCCTCTGCCATCATCTGCCTTTGGGGTCTTCCTTCGTGGCCCTGCTTTCCTGAGGTCTCTGGGAATCCTAGTCGTTTCTCAGTCCGTGGCATTTCATAATTAAAAATCAAACACCCTTGAAAACTAGGACTGACCATCCACGCACAATTTAGAAAACAATACAAGAGAGCAGTGTCTGGATTATTCAGGCCTAGACAACTTTGCTTTAAAGATACATGTACATAAAAAGATTTTTTTCCTGGCCGGAATTGCCCAGATGTGCTATTTGGCAGCCAAAACTCTCTGAGAACTGGCATACCTCCCTCCTTTATTTTCCCAACCTAGTCAGACAAAGAGTCTTAAGGTAGTATCCCTTCTTACAATATTCTGATAAGGCGTAAGAAAAAATAGGAGTCACATAATTTCATGTGGGACACCAATTTGTTCAAATCCAAAGAAATTAAAGACAGCAGTAGAGGTACTTGTTATGCATTATGCTTCGAGGAAATTTTTAAAAAGTTAACTAAAAGAGCTAAATAAAGTAACTATCTCCTGAGTTAAAGCAGTGTTTCAATCATACTCTTTAAAACATTTAAGCCATAAAATGGGCTTTCATTTAATACTTAAATGGCTTCATCGTTCAGTCCTGTCAATCACATCAAATCCAAATGTTCTCAGATTGCGTATGTGTTTATCCTTTGACTCAACAATTCCACTTTTAGAAATCTATTTAAAAGATACACAGGCAAAAAAAAAATGAAATGATGAATGTGTTAGTCTGTTTATTGCAGCACTATTTGTAATAGCAAAAGAATAAAAACATAAATTCCCCATCAATAAGGAACTGGTTGAATATAGCTTAATCCATTCAGTGGAATACTATTCAACTGTAAAAAATGAATGGCGATCTCTCTCTATACTCCTGTGGAGTGATCTCCAGAATACACGATTCAACTGAAAAAAAACAAGGTGCAGAGAGAATAGGCAAATCCATTGAGACAGAAAGAAGAATAAAGGTTACTAAGGGCTGGCAGTGCAAGGGAATGAGGAATTATTGTTAGATGAGTACAGAGTTTTTGTTTAGGATAATGAAAAAGTTCTGGAAATTAATTGTGATAGTTGCACAACATTGTGAATGTACTTAATGCCACTGAATTGTATACTTATATATAGTTAAAATGGTAATTTTTATTTATATTTTACCACAATAAAAAAATTTAATGCTGGGGCCGGCTGGATGGCACAGCGGCTAAGTGCGCACGTTCCAGTTCAGCGGCCGGGGTTCACCGGTTGGGATCCCAGGTGCGGACATGGCACCGCTTGACAAGCCATGTAGTAGGCGTCCCACATATAAAGTAGAGGAAGATGGTCACGGATGTTAGCTCAGGGCCAGCCTTCCTCAGCAAAAAGAGGGGGATTGGTGGCAGTTAGCTGAGGGCTAATCTTCCTCAAAAAAAAAAAATTAATGCAAGGTGCAGGATATTGTGCATTCTATGCTAACTTTTGGGGCATGTGTATGTGCATTTTCTAGAAATGGAAGTATAAATTAATAGAAATGATTATCTTAGGGTAGAGAGAGGATATGGAGGAAGAGACAATGATGGAAGCTAGACCATTCTAAATATGGCTTGTTTTATAGCTCTAACTTTGGAACCATGTATATTTTATATAATTAAAAACAAAATTAAATTTTAAAAGAACAATGCATAAAAATTGAAAACTAAAACAAATGAACCTATTTATCACATTGGTGGCATAACCAGAGAGAATAATTATTTAAAGTGATATGTAAACACACTATTTGGACTGTAGATCTTTAGTAGGCTATAACCTAAGGGTGAATGGAATCACAAAGAAGTTTGAAATTGCATTCAATGGTGGTAACGTGAGAGAGAGAGAGAAGGAGATAGATACTAAAAATCATGATTTCAGCCTAAACAAAAAGAGGTTAAATATAAAATAAAAATGTTGTAAGCTTCAATTGAGTTAAAAAGCCAATATGAAATCAGAACTTATCTTTATCTTAAAAAAAAATGCATTTCCTGGTCCTACACATCAAAAAGACCTGGAAGTAGTGATAACCCAACAATAATAAACACTCATTGTGCCCATATTGTGGTCTCTAAATACCATTTCCCAGTAAAAAGAATGTGAGCTCCTTGGGTAAGTGTCTAATTTCAGGTCTGGAGCAGGAAATATGTAAGATGAGTCTGGACTGTCTTGTCTTACTTGAAAGCAAGGAGGTTATCAGACTATTAGGGTCAAGTCAAAAGGAAACTGAAGCTAACTTGGAAAAGATCTCACTAACCGAAGATGAGAAAATTTGAGTGTCAAAAAGAAAAATGACTGCAATGGATTGAAATGTATGAATTGTGTAAAAATTTAAGAGTTCCAAATGATACTCCAAAGAAAAATTAATTTGTCATTTTTGTAGGTTGTGAGGGCACAGCTTATTATTTTAGAAACACCGATCAATAAAATAATCAAACACTTATCCTGTCTTTGCTGGACAGACTCAGAGAAAGTATTTCTTTAAAAAAAAAAAATCACAGTTGCAAATGCAGGAATGATAGAATTAGAAAAATCATGATTTTGCAAACTATTGAAATAACGGACCCAGGCAACAGTTACCAATGACTGCTAAATCCACTAAGTTAGGGATTCTCAATTGGGGGTCATTTGGCAATATCTGGAGATATTTTTTTATTGTCACAACAAGTTGGTATATATGTGGCAACAGGGTTGAGGGTACCAGGGAAGCTGCTAAATATCCTACAATGCACAGGACAGTCCCCCATAACAAAGTATTATCTAGTCCTAAACATCAATTTATTTGAGAAACCCTGCATTAGGTTAACAGTCAATGGAGGACTTTTTAATGAATGATTCAAATTGTTACCACTGGAACCTACTGTTTAATTAGCTTCTCAAAAGCAGCACAACTAGACATTTTGTGTCTGCTTAAGTGATACAATTGGAAGCACACAGAATCGCCAATGAAATATTTTTCTCAAAAAAATTGAAGCTGAATGTAATAATATCTCTAAATTTAACTACCAGTTCTAGGAACTATGTAGGGTAGTGAAACTTATTAAATGATACCTCAAGAATACAGTTAACCAGATCTAGAACATGGGAAGTACCACAGGACCAATTTTCTTCAAATAAATGACATGAGTAAAGGAAAAGAAGGCAAACTGTTTTGGTCCAACAGCAAAATGCAATGTTTATACCTTACCTGAGATTTTGATTTGAACACAGGTGTAAATTGACATTTTTGAGGCAATGGGGGGGGTATTGAAAGCTGATTATTAGATATTAAAGATTTATTTTCAGTTTGGGGGTGTGCGACAATGGTATCATGGTTATATTTTTTACTAATATTTTCCTATACTTACTAAAGTCTTTATGGGTGAAATGAAATGATGCCTGGGATTTGATTTAAGATATTGCAGGAAAAACAAAGGCAGGGTTCTGAAAAGATGGAGAAGTACTTTGTTTCTGTTCCTCTTGCTAAATATACTTGGCTAAACATCTTGGACATTATCTAGAGAAAAAACATAAGACTCTAAATGGTAAAGAGAAGATGGCAGACTGGCTAGGGGCCCCAGGACCTGAGAAACAACATGGAAGTGAGTTTCTTGAGTTTTCTTTTTGCTTCATATATCATGGACTGGGTGCCGGAGAAGCTGGCAACCTGGAAATACCAACTGGCACAGAGCAAAAAAAAAAAAAGCCTCCAAGAAAAGCCTGCACTCTCTGGCCAAAGGACAGGAAAAGGGCAGCCTAGCAAGACAGAAAACTTGTAATAACTGCTCTACAACCAGTCAAATATCACAGAAAAAACAGTGGCCACCTCCCACCAGCAAAGGTCAAGTAGTGAGTCTAGACTGTCATCCTCACCAGGCTGTAACAAGCTGTCACTCCCCCTCCCCATGGTAGTGTCAGAGAAGGCCAACTAATGAGCCACTTCTACCCCCATGGTGCCAGAGGAGAACCTAGATTTCTGCTCCCACCTAACAGTAACGAAGTGCCCGTGTCTGCTGGGATGGTATCAGAGGAGTCCTCCTAGAGAGTCAGGACTTTTATCATTGCTAATCCCTGGGGTGTCATGAGAAGCCATGGGAAGCCACATGGGGAGCAGTGATGAAGCACCCCTCTCCCTCCAAGCTAGGGTGGCACAGCAGAGGTTTAGTGGGGTGCTGGTATTCCCCCCGTCCAGCAATAACAAGGTGCTCTTTACTCCCTAAATGTGTCAACAGAGGCAGAACTTGGGAATTTTTTACTGCCATCTAGCAGTAATGAGACAATGTACCCAACCCCCCACAGTGTCAGAGGAGGCTGCTAAAACAGATTATTTAAATGTGATCCAAAGTCTCATCATATAGCATCGAAAATGTCTAGGATTCAATTAAAAATTACTCCTCACACCAAAAAACAAGGAAATGTCAATTTAAATGAGAAAAGAAAATAAATGCCCACCCAGCGACACTGAGATGACAGAGGTGTCAGAATTATCTGGTGTGATTTTAAGGCAGCCATGATGAAAATACTTCAATGAGCATTTGTGAATATGCTTAAAACAAAAAAATAAAAAACCTCAGCAAGGAAAGAGAAGACATAAAGAAGAAGTAAATGGTGGCCAGCCCAGTGGTGTAGTGGTTAAGTTCTCATGTGCTCAACTTCAGCGGTTTGGGGTTTGTGGGTTCGGATCCTGGGTGCAGACCTACATCAAGCCCTGCTGTGGGAGCATCCCACATACAAAATAGAGGAGAATTGGCATAGATGTTAGCTCAAGAACAATCATCCTCAAGCAAAAAGAGGAAGATTGGCAACAGATGTTAGCTCAGGACCAATTTTCCTCAGCAAAAAAAAAAAGAAAGAAGAAGAAGAACTAAATGGAAATTTTATAAGTGAAAAATACAATAATCAAAATTAAAAAGCTTAATGGATGGACTTAGCAAAATGGAGAGGACAGAGGAAAAAAAAAATCAACGAATTTGAAGGTAAAATAATAGAAATTACCCAGACTGAGCAGCAAAGAAAATAGATTGAAAAAGCAAACAACCAGAGTTTCAGGGACCTGTAAGACTATAACCAAAAAAATCTAACATTTGGTCATCAGAATCTCAGAAGAAGAGGAAAAAGAGGGTAGAGCTGCTGAAAAACTACTTGAAGAAATAATGGCTGAAAATTTGCCAAACTTAGCGAAAGACATAAACACACAGATTCAAGAAGCTGAGTGAACCTTGAACAGTGTAAACCCACAGGAATCCACATCAATGTTCATTACAGTCGAATTTATGAATATTAAAGACGAAGAAAGCAGCAAGAGAGATGACACCATAGTGGTGCAGGAAAACAGTTCAAATGACAGCAAGTTTCCCATCAGAAATTGGGGAGGCCACAAGGAAGTGGCACACATTTCTCGAGTTCTGATAGAAAAGAATTGCCAATACAGAAATTCTATCCCCACTGAAAATATCCCTCAGGAATGAAGGGGAAATCAAGATATTCTCAGATGAAGGAAACGAAGAGGATTTGTCACAAGCAGATCTACCCTAAAATAATGACTAAGGAAAGTTTTCTAAATAGAGAGGAAATGTGTATGGTGTAAGATAATGGTCTATAACAAAAGGGAACTCGTAACATCAGGAAGGAGGAACAACAAAAAGAGTGAAAATATTGAAAAATATGGGTAAATACAATAGACTTTACTTCTCTTGATTTTCTGACTTATGCTTGATGGTTAAAGCAAAAATTATAATATTGTCTTATGTGCTCCTCAGTGTATGTAGCAGAAATATTTACCACAATTATATTATAAATAGAGGAGAGAAAGGCTCATAAAGGGTGGTGGGGTTCTACACTGGTAAAATGTTGATACTGGTAGACTGTGATAAAGGGGTAGCACAGGGAGACTTTTGTGGTGAGAGAATCGTTCCCTAGCTGATCAGTGGTATGTATCCAAATCTACACATGGTAAAATGGCATAGAATTATGCATACACATTGTACCAATGTCAATATCCTGCATTTTATATCACACTCTAGCTACATAAGAAGTAACCTTTGGGGGAAACTGGTGAAAGCTTAACAAAACCTCTCTGTACTTTCTTTTTTTAATCTTTTTCTTTTTTGAGGTAACATCGGTTTATAACATTATATAAATTTCAGGTGTACATGATTATATTTCAATTTCTCTGTAGACTATATCATGTTCACCACTCTAAGACTTCTCCATACACATAGGCCCTATTACTCCTTTCCTACTCCTCCCTCGCTCCTTCCTCTCTGGTAACTACCAATCTAATCTCTGTATCTGTGTGTTTGTTGTTGTTTTTATCTTCCACAAATGAGTGAAATCATATGGTATTTGACTATCTCCATCTGATTTATTTCACTTAGCATAATACCCTTAAGGTCTATCCATATTGTTGCAAATGAAGAGATTTCATCTTTTTTATGGCTGACTAGTATTCCATTGTGTATATATGCCACACCTTCTTCATCCATTTATCTGTAGAAGGGCACTTGGGTTGCTTCCACATCTTGGCTATTGTGAATAATGCTTCAATGAGCATAGGAGTGCAGATATCTTTCCACATTCATGTTTTTGTGTTCTTTGGGTAAATACCCAGAAGTAGAATAGCTGGATCATATGGTAGTTCGATTTTTTATTTTTTGAGCACTCTCCATACTGTTTTCACTGTTGGCTGCATCAGTTTATATTCCCACCAGCAGTCTATGAGGGTTCCCTTTTCGTCATATCCTCTCCAACACTTACTAATTCTTGTCTGGTTAATTATAGCCATTCTGACAGGCATGAGGTAATATCTCACTGTAGTTTTGAATTGCATTTCCCTAATAATTAGTGATGTTGAACATCTTTTCATGTGCCTGTTGGCTATCTGTATATCTTCTTTGGAAAAATATCTACTCAGATCCTTTGCCCTTTTTTAATTGGGTTTGTTTTTTTGTTGTTGAGTTGTATAAGTTCTTTATATATTTTGGATATTAACCCCTTATCAGATATATGATTTGCAAATATGTTTTTCCAGTGGTTAGGTTTTCTTTTTGTTTTGTTGATGGTTTACTTTGCTGTACAGAAGCTTTTTAGTTTGATGTAGTCCCATTTGTCTATTTTTTCTTCTGTTTCCCTTGAGTGGTAAGACATGGTATTCAAAAAGATACTGCTAAGACGAATGTCGAAGAGTATACTGCCTATGTTATCTTCTAGAAGTTTTCTGGTTTCAGGCCTTACATTCAAGTCTTTAATCCATTTTGAGTTAATTTTTATGTGTGGTGTAAGGTAACATTCTACTTTCATTCTTTTGCATGTGGCTGTCCAGTTTTCCCAACACCGTTTATTGAAGAGACTTTCCTTTCTCCACTGTATGTCCTTGGCACCCTTGTTTAAAATGAAATGTCCATAGATCTGTGGGTTTATTTCTGGGCTCTCAATTCTTTTCCATTTATCTGTGTGTCTGTTTTTGTGCCAGTACCATGCTGTTTGGGTTACTATAGCTTTGTAGTATATTTTGAAATCAAGAAGTGTGATACTTCCAACTTTGTTCTTTTATCTCAGGATTGCTTTGGCTATTCGGGATCTTTTGTTGTTCCATATAAATTTTAGAATTCTTTGTTCTGTTTCCGTGAAAAATGTCATTTGGTCTTTGATAGAGATTGCATTGAATTTGTAGATTGCTGTAGGAAGTATGGACATTTTAACTATGTTTATTCATCCAATCCATGAGCATAGAATATCTTTCCATTTCTTTGTGTATTTGTCAATTTCTTTCAACAGTATTTTATAATTTTCAATGTACAGATTGGTCACCTCTTTTGTTAAATTTATTCCAAGGTATTTTATTCTTTTTGTTGCAATGGTAAATGAGATTGTATTCTTAATCTTTCTTTCTACTATTTCATTGTTAGTGTATAGAATTGCAACTGATTTTTCTATGTTGATTTTGTATCCTGCAACTTTACTGTATTTATTTATTATTTCTAATGACCAAAAAATTTCAAATAATAATTTTTGGTGGGTTCTTTAGGGTTTTCTATATATAAAATCATATTATCTGCAAACAGTGACAGTTTTATTTCTTCCTTTCTAATCTGGATCCCTTTTATTTATTTTTCTTGCTTGATTGCTTGAGTAGGACTTCCAATACTATGTTAAATAAGAGTGGTGAAAGTGGGCATCCTTGTCTTGTTCCTTCTTAAAGGGATAGCTTTCAGTTTTTTACTGCTGAGTATGATGTTGGCTGTGGGTTTGTCATATATGGCCTTTATTAAGTTGGAGTACTTTCCTTGTATACCCATTTTATTCAGAGTTTTTAGCATAAATGTATGCTGTATCTTGTTGATCACTTTCTCTGCATCTATTGAGATGATCATGTGATTTTCATTCTTTGTTTTGTTAATGTGGTGTATCACATTGATTGATCTGCAGATGTTGAACCATCTCTGCATCCCTAGATTAAATCAACCTGATCATGATGCATGATCTTTTTAATGTATTGTGGTATTCAATTTGCTGGTATTTTGTTGAGGATTTTTATGCCTGTGTTCATCAATGATATTGACCTGTACTTTTCTCTTTTCCTGTTTTCCTCGTCCTTTTAGTATCAAAGTAATGTTGGCCTCATAGAATGAGTTAGGAAGCTTCCCCTCCTCTTCATTTTTTGGAAGACTTTGAGAAGAATAGGTATTAAGTCTTGTTTGAATGTTTGTTAGAATTCACCGGGAAGCCATCTGGTCCTGGACTTTCGTTTTTGGAGAGGTTTTTATTACTGTTTTGATATCCTTACTAGTGATTGGTCTATTCAGAGTCTCTATTTCTTCTTGATTCAGTTTTGGAAGGTTGTATGATTCTGAGAACTTATCCATTTCTTCTAGATTATCCAATTTGTAGGCATATAGCTTTTTGTAGCATTCTCTTATAATCCTTTGTATTTCTCTGGTGTCTGTTGTATTTCTCCTCTTTCATTTCTGATTTTATTTATTTGAGCCTTCTCTCTTTTTTTCTTGGTGAGTCTAGCTAAAGGTTTATCAGTTTTGTTTATCTTTTCAAAGAACCAGCTCTTACTTTCATTGATTTTTTTTCTGTTGTTTTTTAAATCTCTATTTCATTTATTTCCACTCTGATTTTTATTATTGCTTTCCTTCTACTGATATCAGACTTTGTTTGTTCTTCTTTTTGTAGTTCCTTTAGGTGCACTGTTAGATTGGTTATTTGACATTTTTCTTGTTTGTTTAGGTGGGCCTGTATTGCTATAAACTTCCCTCTTAGTACCACTTTTGCTGATCCCATATATAAACATATTTTCATTTTCATTTATCTTCAAGTATGTTTAAAATTTCTCCTTTGATTTTTTCGCTGACCCAATAGTTTTTCAGTAGCATTTTGTTTACTGTCCACACCTTTGTGGCTTTCCCAGTTTTCTTCTTATAGTTGGTTTCTAGGTTCATACCGTTGTAGTCAGAAAAGATGCTTGGTATTGTTTTAATCTTTTTAAATTTAGGGAGACTTGTTTTGTGGCCTAATATGTAATCTGTCCTGGAGAATGTTCCATGTGCATTTGAAAAGAATGTGTATTCTGTGGTTTTGGGATGGAATGTTCTCTATATATCTACTAAGTCCATCTGGTCTAATGTGACATTTAAGGCCAGTGTTTCCTTATTGATCTTCTTTTTGGATGATTTATCCATTGATGTAAGTGGAGGGTTAACATACCCTACTCTTACTGTGTTACTGTCTATTTCTCCTTTTATGTCTGTTAATAATTGCTTTTTATATTTAGGTGCTCCTATGCTGGATGGATAGATATTTACGACTGTTATATCCCCTTGTTGGATTGTTTCTTTTATCATTATGTAGTGCCCTTCTTTGTCTCTTGTTACAATTTTTGTTTTAAAGTCTATTTTGTCTGATATAAGTATTGCTACCCCAGCTTTCTTTTCCTTTCCATTTGCATGGAGTATTTTTCCATCTTTTCACTTTCAGTGTGTGAGTATATTTAGGTCTGAAGTGTATCTCTTTTATGTAGCATATATATGGGTCTTGTTTTTTATCCATTCAACCACCTTTTGACTTTTGATTGGAGCATTTAGTCTGTTGGCATTTAAATTAGCTATTGATAAATATGTACTTATTGTCATTTTGTTAAATTTTTTCTGGGTGTTTTAATAGTTTTTCTCTGTTCCTTTCTTCTCTTGCTCTCTTCCCTTATAATTTAATGGCTTTCTTTAGTGTTATGGTTGGGTTCCTTTCTCTTTATTTCTTGTGTATTTATTATGGGTTTCTGGTTTGTGATTACCATGAGGTTGATATGTAATAACCTAGGTAAGTTGATGGTCTCTTAGGTTTGACCTCTTACTAAAAGCCTTACATTTTTACTCCTCTCCCGCCATATTTTATGTTTTTGATATCATATTTAACCTTGTTTTTGTGTGTGTTTTCCTTAACCTCTTATCATAAGACATATATTTTTAGTACTTTTGTCTTTTGACCTTCATACTAGCTTTATAGTTGGTTGATCTGCTACCTTTACTGTATTTTTGCCTTTACAAGTGATTTTTTCTTTAATAATTTTCTTATTCCTATTTGTGTCTTTTCTTTTCCACATAAATAAGTCTCTTTAACATTTCTTGTAAGCCAGGTTTATTGGTGATAAACTCCTGTAGATTTTGCTTATCTGGAAAACTCCTTATCTCTCCCTCCACTCTGAATGATAACCTTGCTGGTAGAGTATTCTTAGCTCTAGGTTGTTTCCTTCCAGCACTTTGAGTATATCATGCAACTCCCTTCTAGCCTATAATGTTTCTGCTGAGAAGTCAGCTGATAGCCTTATAGGATTTCCTAAGTATGTAACTTGTTGCCTTTTTCTTGCACTTTTAGGATCCTCTCTTTCTCTTTAATTCTTGACATTTTAATTATAATGTGTGTTAGTGTGGGCCTCTTTGGGTTCATCTTGTTAGGTGCTCTCTGTGCTTCCTGTACCTGGATGTGTTTCCTTCCTTAAGTTAGGAAAGCTTTCAGCTATTATTTATTCAAATAGGTTCTCTCCCCCTTTGTCTCTCTCTTCTCCTTCTGGGACACCTATAATACGAATGTTAGTATGCTTGATATTGTCCCAGAGGTCCTTTAGACTGTCCTTGTTCGTATTAATTCTTTTTTCTTTTTTCTGTTCAGCTTGGGTGATTTCCCCTACTCTTTCAGTCAGATCACAGATCCATTCTTTTGTGTCATGTACTCTGCTGTTGATTTCCTCTAGTGAATGTTTCATTTCCATTATTGTGTTCTTCAGTTTGGACTTGTTCTTTTCTATGTTTTCTGATTCTTTTCTGATTCACCTATTCTTTTCCCAAGATCAGTGAGTATCCTCATGATTGTTAGTTTGTACTCTTTACCAGGTAGATTGTTTATATCTGTTTCATTTAGTTCTTTTTCTGAGGAGATGTCTTGTTCCCTTATTTGGAACATATTCCTTTGTCTCCTCATATTGCCTTCTTCTCTGTGCTTCTATCTATGTATTAGTAGATCAGCTACATCTCTTGGCCCAGGAGATGTGCCCTTATGTAAGAGGTGCCTTATGGAGCCCAGAAATGTGCTTCCATCTTGTCACTGGTTCCAAATGTTCCAGAGGTGTCCCCTGTGTGGGCTACATGTGTCCCTCTCTTGTGGCAGGATTACTCTTGCTGTGGGCACAGGAGTAGGCTAGGTTGGCCCCCTGGGCTGGCTGATTGTAAGGCTCAGCTATGTACAGCTACAACGGTTGCCTTAGTCACTTTATTGGGCAGGGCAAGGCCCTGCATGGCTGGATGTACACACCTGCTGCTGTTTTGCTGCTAAGTAAGCCAGGCTTCTTGTGTGGCTGGTTGCTAGGCTCAGGGGCTCACAATTGCTGCAGGCCTCTGGTGACACTCCCTAGGCACAGGGCTATTGTCAGCTCTCTCATGAGCACAGATGGGTGGGGCTGGCCCCAGGTGTGGCAGCACAGAATCATCTCAGGCATTGGAAAGTGGGACAAATCTCCTGTTAGGCTGTTGGAGTTAGCCAGCGGCACGTGTCTGATGCAGCCAACATGCCCCGTCACCCACAGGGCCCACACACCCCACCAATGCAGCCCCAACTGTGTGCACATCCTGCCAAGGCAGGCCTACTTGCCCCACTGCCCACACTCTGCCTATATGGAGCCCACAAGTTCCCTAGAGGCTTCCTGTTGGCTGGGGCCAGTCCCTAGGGTGGACTACCTTGTCCCTACGTTGGCTGTGCTGGATTAAACTAGTGCTCTAGTAGAGAGGGCAAACCTCTGAGCTAACAGGCCAGAGGAAGAATCCAATGGCATCTGCCAGTGTCCATGTCAGCACAACTGGACTAGGTTACAACAATGGTTGCCACCAGAGTCTCAGTCCCTGGGGAGGTGGGCCCAGCTACTTGCTGCCTGTCTAAGATGTGCTCAGAGCTTAGCAAGTGACTCTCTTTTACCAAAGGACTTTTCAGCTTTCTGGTATTTTTGTGTTGGTTTCCAGAACAGGTGAATCTGTGTGTGGGCCCTTTAAGAGCAGGCTTCTCTTTCTCTGAAGTTCAATAGTTTCTCTGGGGGTTTTCCCTATTTGTTTTATAATCCAGAAAAGCCAGGTATTATGGGAACTCTCTCAGTTGTGCTGAATTCAAAGGCTGGGATGCCTATTGTGGCCCAGATCTCCTGCTCAGATCCCCCCACCCCTCTGGGAAGAGCTTCATACCTCAAGATTGCTCCTGGCCATGAAGTACCATGGCTAGAATGTGGTTTTCTTCCCAGAAGAGGTGTATTTCTGCCTCTTCCACTCCTTCCGGTGTTGTCCCTTGTTGTGCAGGTTCTTTTTAAGCAGTTGCCAGTTCTCCCTCAGAGGCAAGTGTTCCACGGGTAGTTGTAGATTTGTTGTGTCCATGGGAGGGGGTGAGTTCACAGTCCTCCTTCACCACCATCTTCCCAGAAATCCTCTCATACTTTCCTTGCAACTTTCTGTGAATCTAACTTTTAAAAAATGTATAATATTAATGGGAAAAACAAGAGTCTTCACTTTTTTTATTATTTGACTCTTTCTTACCTATCTCCTACCAGTATAAAGTTGAGACATTTCATTCTATGAGATTGAAAAAAATTAATGAAAGAAGTTAATATATAAAATTAAATGGCAAAATGTTGATAATTGTTAAAGCTGTGTGTACAGCTCTCTATCAATAATTGACAGATCCAGCAGGCAGAAAATCAGTAAGGGTGTAGTTGAAGTGAATAGCACCACAAATCAACTCAGTCTAGTTGACATTTATAGACTGTATCATCCAACAACAGCAAAATACACATTCTTTTCAAGCTCACACAAAATATTCACCAAGATAGACCACATTCTTGACCATAAAACAGACCTTAGAAAAATTCAAGAGAATAGAAATCATACAAAGTGTGCTCTTGGACAAACATGGAATTAAATCAGAAACCAATAACAGAAAGATGGCTGGAAAATCCCAAAATATTTGGATGTTAAAAGCGTTCTTCTAAATAACACACATATTAAAAAAGAAATCTCAAAGGAAATTAAGAATCTTTTGAACTAAATGAGAATGAAATACAACTTGTCAAAATTTGTGGGATGTAGTGAAATCAGTGTCTAGATGGAAATATATAGCATTGAATGCATACGTCAGAAAAAAAGGAATGTCTAACATTGATGAACTAAGCTTCCACTTTAGGGAACTAGAAAAAGAAGAACAAATTAAATCCAAAGTAAACAGAAGAAAAGAAATAATAAAAATTGTAACAGAAACTAGTGAAATTGAAAATAGGAAAGCAATAGAGAAAATCAACAAGACCAGAAGTTGGTTCTTTGAAAAGATCAATAAAATTGATAAACCTCTAGCCAGGCTAACCAAGAAAAAAGATAGAGAAGACACACATTACTAATATCAAAAATGAAAGACAGCCATCATTTCTTATCCCATGGACGTTAAAAGGATAATAAAGGATTAGTATGACAACTCTATGCTACAAATTTGATAACATAAATGAAATGGACTAGTGCCTTGAAAGACAACTACTAGAACTCACACAAGGAGAAATAGATAATCTGAATAGATCTATATTCATTTAAAAAATTGAATTAATAATTAATAATTTTCCAAGAGAGAAAGTACCTGGCCCAGATAGCTTCTACAAATTCACTGGAATTTTACCAAACATTTAAGGAACAAATGATATCAATTTCTACCGTACTCTTCCAGAAGTAGAGGGAATACTTCCTAACTCATTCTATGAGGGCAGCATTCCCCTAATATGAAAACCAGACAAAGAAATTACTAGAAAAGAAAATTATAGACCAATCTCTCTCATGAACATAGATGCAAAGACTCTCAACAAAATAGTAGCAAATTGAATCCAATGATATATGAAAAGAATTATACGTGATGACCCATGGAGATTTATTCCAGTCAACATTTAAAAATCAATTTGGGGGACAGCCCCATGGCCAACTGGTTAAAGTTCTGCACACTCCACATTGGCAGCTCAGGTTCATGGGTTTGGATCCCAGGTGTGGGCCTGCTCTACTCATCAGCCATGATGTGGAGGCATTCCACATACAATGTGGAGGAAGATTGGCAGAGATGTTAGCTCAGAGCTAATATTCCTCAAGCCAAAAAAAAAAGAAGAGGAAGATTGGCAATGGATGTTAGCTCAAGGTGAATCTTCCTCTCCAAAATAAATAAATAAATAAAGTAAGTAAGTAAATAAATAAAAATAAAAATCAATTTGGGGCTGGCCCCGTGCCCTGGTGGTTAAGTTTGGTGTGCTCTGCTTTGACGGCCTGGGTTTGGTTCTTGGGTGTGAACTTACACCACTCAGCAGTGGCCATGCTGTGGCGGTGACCCACATACAAAATAGAGGAAGATTGGACAGATGTTACATCAGGGCCAATCTTCCTCAGGCAAAAAAGGAAAGATTGGCAACAGATGTTAGCTCAAGGCAAATCTTCCTTGGCAAAAATAAATAAATACATAAATAAATATCAATTAATGTATCCCATCACATCAGCAATCTAAAGAGGGAAAATCTGGTTGTATCAGTAGATGCAGAAAAAGCATTTGGCAAAACTCAATACCCATTCATAATAAAAACTCTCAGCAAACAAGGAATAGAAGGCAACTTCCTCAACTTGATGAAGAATAAATACAAAACCCTAGTACTAACATCTTAATGGTGAGAAACTGAGTGCTTTTCCCTGAAGATTGGGACCAACATTGGGGCCAGGCCTGTGGTGTAGTGATTAAGTTCACCTGCTCCACTTCAGTGGCCCAGGGTTCACAGGTTCAGATCCTGGGTGTGGACTTAGCATTACTCATCAAGCCATGCTGTGGCAGTATCTCATATAAAATGGAGGAATATTTCACAGATGTTAGATCAGCAACAGTCCTCCTCAAGCAAAAAGAGGAAGATTGGCAACAGATGTTAGCTCAGTGACAATCTTCCTCACACACAAAAAAAAAATAAAGAAAAAATAAAAAAGATTGGGACCAAGGCAAGGATGTCCCCTCTCACCACTCCTATTCAACATTGTACTGGAATAAGGTAAGAGAAGAAAATAAAACTTATACAGATGGGGAAGGAAGAAATAAAACTGTCTTTGTTTGCAGATGACATAATTATCTATCTAGAAAATTCCAAAGAATCAACCAAAAACTCCTGGAACTAAGTGAATGTAGTAATTTTGCAGGATACAAGGTCAATATAGAAAAGTTGATTGCTTTTCCATAAATCAATTAACAATTGGCAAAAAAAGAGAAGTACTTAGGTGTAAATCTAACAAAACATGTACAAGATCTAAATGAGGAAAACTCCAGAGTTCTGAAGAAAGAAATAAAGGATCTAAATAAGCAGAGAGATATTCCCTGTTCATGGTTAAAGACTCAATATTGTTAAGATGTCCGTTCTTTTTGACTTGATCTGTAGAGTCAACCCAATGTCAATTAAAATCCCAGCAAGTTATTTTGTCATAATGGACAAATGGATTCTAAAGACTATAGGAAGAGGCCAAAGACCCAGACTAGCCCACACAATACTGAAGAACAGTCAGAGGACTGACACTGCCCATCTTCGAGACTTTCTATAGACGCTACGGTAATCAAGACAGTGTGGCACTGGAGACGTGGATGTTTATAATATTCCTCTCTCTAGTTTTGTGTGTATTTGAAGCCTTTCATAATGAAAATGCCTTTTTAAATGCTACACACTGGTTCCTGAGAGTCTTCCTCAACTTTCCTTTTCTCCATGTTTTCTCCCTTCCCCTAGCAACACAAAGTCTATCCACACTTTAGGTTTTATCAATTTTACTGATTTTATGTTTCCCCAATCAGTAATTTCTGCTTTAATCATTATCTTATTCCTTATGTTTTCCTTAAAAAGTACATGGTTTAATTTTAATTTAATATTGCTCTGTATTCATGGATTATGGTCTGTTCTTCATGTATTTGAGTATATATTTGGAAATTATCTGTGTTCTTTATGTAACATTGGTTTCTGTGAATTTTCCATGGGAGCTTGAAAAGAAGGCACATACTCTTTCATGTTATAAAGTTGAGGCATATTTGTCAGTGGAAGTATAATAATTATATTATTAAAATTCTTTGCACGCTTGTTTTGTCATGTAGTTGATCTGTCATGAGCCTACAGAGGCAAGTCAGAATATACTGCTAATACTGTTTCTGTCCATTTCTTCCTGTTTTTCTACAGTCTGTGTTTTCATCTCTTATTATAAATGTACATATTTGTGGTAAATTGTATACCTCATACTTATAAAACAGACCTTGAGCTTGTTTAACATTTGTTTTGGATTTAGTCTTTGTGATATTGATATTTTTACTTCAGATTTTTTTGGTTACTATTTGCCTAATATGTCTTGTTTTTTCCATACAATCTGAGTCTTTGAGCTCTGGATGCTTCTAGTATATTCAACATATTGTTTGTTTGTTGTTTTATTAAATCTGATCATCTTTGTGTGAATATATCCTGTTTACATTTGGTGTAAAAACGAATATATTTGGTTTTCATTTTTTCATCTAATTTTGTGTTTTATTTTTCGTTTTAAATGCTTCCTTTGTCTTCTGCCTTCTTGTATGTGGGTTTTCTTGCTGTTACTTGGGTTAAGTGTATGTGGTGTGTGTTTTTCTTCTTTAATTGGGAAGGCTTATGTCCTCTTTTTAGATATTGCTATTGAAACATTTATAAGTTTATGTATTTTATCTAACCACTACTTTTTGACAGAGCAGCTTTAGACAGTATTTATTGATGTCCCCTATGAAAGATTAGATAATTAGCACATTACACTTTCTCCTAGCTCTTTTCTCTTTCTCACTTTCTGATTTTGTCGTTTGTAGTGTTGTTTTTAGTTCTGGTGACTCACTGTATAATGTATAAATAATATACTTAGACTATCACTTGTTGACTTACTCACCTTGATATAGCTAGTGATTTATCACTAAGAAAGGTAAGAAAATGAATACATTGTTTCTTTCCCCAAATTTTGGGTTGTTTTATTATTATTTTCCTAACATAATTTATAAGCACAACAGTTCCTTTCTCTAATTATGCATCCTATAATAGTTTAGTTGTTGTTATATATTTAAATTAACCCCGTATTTGCTATGATTTTTCCTATCATTTTGTTTAGTGGGGCAGAATATTTTGGTGTTGTCATTTCTTTTTCAAGAAAGATTCACTATTGTATGTTTCATGATTTGTTTGTTTGTTTTTAAGGTTGTCTGCCTATTGTTTCACAATGTCTACCTATTGACTGTGCATTTGGATAATTACTCAGCTCAGCATAAGGCACAATATTTTGGAATCACATATTCCTTTCTCTCGCTCTTTGTAGATTATTGCTACATTTTCCGAAGGCATTGAATGTGGTTGTAGATTGGTACATGGCCAGCCTGATCAGCCCCTCCCTGCTCCATTGTGCATTCAACCTGATTTTTCTCCCTCAAAAATGATTCCTTTACTTTTGAAGTTTTATGAACTTACCTAAGACGTGTTTCAGTATATATCATCATTTATGATTTTTTTTCCTGGAACATGATATAATATTTTTCTACAGATTCAGTTCTAACTATTTTCCAGAAATTTTTCTTTTTTTCTGTCTTTGAATATCTTTTCCATTCTGCATGTTGAGTTCCTTACTTCAATGACACAAATTATTTTTGCTTTGGTCTATTATCTGCTATCTGCTTACTTTAATCTCTTTTTCCTCTCCATTTGTTGTATTTATCTTAAACCTTCTTTCTTTCTTTGTTAGTAATTTGGTTATCAATTTAGCAATATAGTTGCTAAATTTAGTCATTTTTTTCTGTTTAGTTTGGTTTTGCTTCTCAATTTCTTTCTTAGATCTGCTATTTTCCTTTTCATTCAACTCTGTTATCATCTCTTCTTTAAGGTTCTCTGCTTTTATTAGGTTCATATTTTCATTATATTCTTCCACAACACAAAACCTTCCTAGGGAAATTTCTTCTGTTTCTTCAATTATACTTTTTCTAGATAAAATTTGTCATCTGTGGCATATATCTCTAGTAGCTACCCAATATCCGTTCTTCCCTGTTTCCTTATTTCCACACTCATTTTATTCAGGGCAGTAGTGTACCCAGCTAAAAGGCAACATTTCCAAGACTCAGCTGCTGGTGGCTAATGCCTTTCTTTGTTTCCTAACTGCATAAGGACTTTTAATTTAAATCTTCCTATATTTTTCCTTGTGCAGGAGCAACTTTTGTGTGTTGGTTCACCTTTCTCTATGTTTGGGGATCTTAGTATAATTTAAAACAAATTTTCATTCACATTTCTTGCATACTGTGTGTGTTTTTTGGGGGCTTAGCACTAGGAAATTTGTTCTACTGCAAGGAGCCAAATTGATTCAAGGAAACTTCTTTCTTCTCTCTCTCTCTGTCTCTGTCTCTATTTCGGGTTGCACATTTTGGATTGTATGGCATGAAGCTCTGTCCTTTCCTTTGATTGATTCTGAAGTATTTTGGCTGGTTTGGTCCTATTTGTTATTCTATCATTAGGGTTAGGGGAAAGAAGAGTTTCAGATGTTTTTATTCTACCATCTTAACTTGGAAGTCTGTACAAGTACTTTAAATAAATTTTAGTCAAAGTAGTACAAACAAATGGTCACAAATCAAATCATGCAAAAATATTGTGATAAGAAACAACTGAGCTTGGCTTCACTGTGGCATTTACTTACTTACTCCCAAGAGACATTTTTTTTCTATTTCTTTGCAAATGGAGAAAAATTTACGTACGTGAAATGCATACATCTTAAGGGTCAAATTTGAGATGTGACAATTGCACATATCCCTGTAACCCCCATCTATTAAAATATAGAGGATTTTTATCACCCAGGAAAGATCCCTTTTGCAACTTCCCGGTTAATCCCCACCCAACTCCTCCTTCCCAGAGGCAATCACTGTATGGTTTTCTTTCACTATAGATTAATTTGCTTACTGTAGAACTCCGTATAAATTGAATCATTTGGTGGGTGCTCTTTTACATCTGTCTTCTTTCACTCAGCCTAAAAATTTCAAAGTTTTTCATCTTGTAGCACATTTCACTGGTTTGTTCCTTTTTATTGCTGAAGAGTATTCCATTGTCTGTTTAGATTATGATTTGTTTATCCATCTGCTGACGATGGACATTGAGATTGTTTCCAGTTTGAAGAAAACTGCCATGGACGTTATTGTACACATCTTTCTGTGCATGTATGTTTTCATTTCTCTTGAGTAAATAAATACAAGTGCAATTTCTGGAACTTAGAGTAGATGTACTTTTAATTTTATGAGAAACTACTAGAACAATTTCCAAACTGGTTAAACCATTTTTTTTTTTTTGAGGAAGATTAGCCCTGAGCTAACATCTGCTGCCAATCCTCCTCTTTTTGCTGAGGAAGACTGGCCCTGAGCTAACATCCATGTCCATCTTTATTTTATGTGAGATGCCTGCCACAGTTGACAAGCAGTGAATAGGTCCGCACCTGGGATCCAAACCAGTGAACCCCTGGCTGCTGAATCGGAACGTGAGAACTTAGTTGCTGCGCCACCTGGCCAGCCCCTGGTTAAACCATTTTATACTACCTCCAGCAGTACGTGCAAGTTTTGATTGCTCCACATCCTCAACATCATTAGGCAGCGTTAGTCTTTTCATCTTTGCCATTTTAATGATTTTCTGGTATATACCATTGTGCTTTTAATTTGCATTTCCCAGATGACTAATAATTAATGTTAAACACTCTTTTATGTGCTTAAAACTGTTTTTATACCTTTCTTCATGAAATGCCTGTTCCAGTTTTTTGCTGAATTTTTTTTTCTGTAGGAAGATTAGGCCTGAGCTAACATCTGTGCCAATCTTCCTCCACTTTATATCTGGGTTGCCGCCATAGCATAGCTGATGAGTCGTGTAGGTCTGCGCTCAAGATCCGAACCCTCAAACTCTCTGCCAAAGTGGAGCATGCAGAACTTAAGCTCCACGCCACAGGGCTGGCCCCTTGCTGAGTTTTCTATTGGGTTTTATTATTATTATTATTGAGTTGTAGGAATTGTTTATATACTCTGGATATATGTGTTTTATCAGATATAGGTATTGGAAATATTGTCTCCTAGCCTCTGGCTCACATATGTTTCCTTAATAGTGTCTTTTGATGAGCAGAAGACTTAAATTTTGATGGAGTATGAGGCTATCTTTTCTTTTTTTATTTTACACATAGTGATCACTAGCTAAGAAATCATTACCTAACCCAAGCTAATGAAGATATTTTCCTATTTTTTTCTTCATGAAGCTTTTTGCTTTTATAATTTGGCCTATTATGCATTTCAAGTTAATTTTGTGTAAGATGTAAGGAATGAGTCTAGGTTCATTGTTTTTATGTAGATACTCAGTTCTAGCACTGTTTGTTAAAAACACTTTCCTCTCTCTATTGAATGGCTTTGACACCTTTGTCAAACATCGGTACCACATTGTCTTGATTACTGTAGCCATAAGGAAGTCTTGAAAGCAATTAGAGTTCTCTAACTTTGTTCACTTTATAAACTGTTTTGGCTTCTCCAGATCTGTTGCAATTCATTTAAATTTTAAAATCAGTTTGTCAAATTCTTTAGAAAATTCTGCTGGGATTTTGATTGGGATTGCATTGAATTTGTAGATCAAGTTTAAGAGAATGGAATTTCATCAGTATTGAGTATTGAGTCTAACAATCCATGGGCATGGAACATCTGTTTATTTAGGTCTTCATTAATTTCTCTTAGTAATGTAATTTTCCTTGTAGAGGTCTTGAACATGTTTTGTTAAATTTACCCTATGTATTTAATGATATTTGATGCTGTTGAAAATGATATTTTTAATTTTGTTTTCCAATTGTATGTTGCTTAATGTGATGGTCAGTCTTATGTGTCATTTTGGCTATGTGTCAGTTTGGCTAGTACCCAGTTATTTCAATCAAACACTAATCCATGTGTTGCTGTGAAGGTATTTTGTAGACTTAGCTAACATCTATAATCAATTTACTTTAAGTAAAGATTGTCCTTGATAATCTGGGTGGGCCTCATCCAATCAATTGAAAGGCCTGAAGAACAGAACTGAGGTTTCCCTGAGGAAGAAGAAATTCCACGCGTGGAGCGCACCTTCGGCTTCTGTCCGAGAGCTCCCAGCCTAGCCTTCCTGACAGCTTGCCTTATGGATTTCAGATTTACACCAATTTCCTGCAATAAATCTCTTTATATATATATCTCCTACTGCTTCTGTTTCTCTGCAGGAACCCTGACTCTGAGACACTTACTGCATAGCCATAAAGATGATTTTTGAATATTGATGCACATATTTATTATTTCTTCATTTCTTAGGTGGTGTTCCTCTTCTCACCCTAAGAGGACACAAGCCTTTGTGGTAAGGGGAGTGCTTTCTGGGCATCTTTCAGGGGACGTAGTATGGAGTGGGCAGGACACACTTGATAAGTACACTTTAGTACTTCTACATCTCAAAGTCTGAATTCTTTCCTCTGTATTATACCAAGGAATTTCTGGCATCACAGCTTTGCTTAATACAGACCACCGTTGGGAGTCTGTAACATTGTTGCTAGCACAGCAAGCAATCAGAACCACACTCATCTCCTCAAAATCAAAGACTGAATTCAATTTCTGTGGAATATGTATCTTTATCAAGACATGACTAGGTGGTGAATTTAATTGACGTTGTATATCAGCCATCTTCATGGTCAGATCTCAATTTTGGTCATTGGCTTTGATGCTTATTTGGTTTTAAGAGATAAAAGATTATCTCAGCAAAATTACAGATGTCCTTGGGTTTCACTTTTGCTTTTGACTGAGACCTCAGGGATTTTTTTTTTTTTTTTAAAGATTGGCACCTGGGCTAACTACTGTTGCCAATCTTCTTTTTTTTTTTTTTTTGCTTTTTCTCCCCAAATCCCCCCAGTGCATAGTTGTATATTTTAGTTGTGGGTCCTTCTAGTTGTGGCATGTGGGACGCTGCCTCAACATGGCCTGACGAGTGATGCCATGTCCGCGCCCGGGATCTGAACCAGCAAAATCCTGGCCGCTGAAGCAGAGCGCGCAAACTTAACCAGTCGGCCACAGGATCAGCCCTGACCTTAGGGATTTGATCTAGGTATTCCTTCCTTTAGTACAACTGAGGCCTTCAGAAGCAGCCACACCGTTTACTAATCTTTGAATTCCTCACGCCCTTCATACTGCACGTTTGCAGTGACAATGAGTTTCACCAAAGTCTTGGCCTCAAATGATAGTCGATAACAAACAGTATGATGACTAGCTAATTGCCTTCAGCTCCAGCTGGGCCAAATTTCCTTACTGATTCCTGATGATCTGTTACCTGGAACCTGATGTAATTATAACATAAGCATGGATTCTTAGTTGCAAGCTGAAGAAACTGACTACCCTAAGCAAGAGGGGACTTTATAAGAAGGAACTTGATAGCTCACAAATTTGATAAGAATTGTAGAATTCAGCTCAAGATACAAGCATACTCAAGCAGGAAGTATAACCACTATATCTGAGCAGGAATAGGCCTTCTGTCACCACTAGATACTATTGCACCTACCCTCAAGGATTTATGTCTTCCCCTTCATCTTTATATCCTTGACTTCTCATTCAGAGTCCTGGATATGAGTGTCCAGTGGCTGAGTTTAGGCACTAGCCCACATGGCCTCCAGGAGAAGACTTACCCATTTGTCTTTTGTAGTGGAAGGCTTCAGAACTTCATCCCACCAATACTGCACATGATAGGGAATACTCCCTAAAAAAGAAGCAGGTTGGGGGCCGGCTCCATGGCCGAGTGGTTAAGTTCACACACTCCACTGCGGCGGCCCAGGGTTCGAATCCTGGTCGCAGACATGGCACCGCTTGTCAGGCCATGTTGAGACGGCATCCCACATCCCACAACTAGAAAGACAAGCAACTAAGATATACAACTGTGTACAGGCAGGGTTCGGGGAGATAAAGCAGAAAAAAAAAAAAAGATTGACAATAGTTGTTAGCCCAGGTGCCAATCCTTAAAAAAAAAGAAGCAGGTTGGATCATGGACAGCCAAAAGAAAACAATTGCACACAAATTTAAATAACAAGTTTCTATAATGTCCTGAAATTCCAAAAAGGTGTTTATTCTGACCCATAATTTGGTAATTTTTCTAAGCAAGACATCCAGTTTATTTGTTTGCCCCTACCCCATTATTATTTTTTTTTATTGTTCCCTTGTTTTCCATCAGTCAGTGTGCTGATGAGGATTAGTGCTAGTCTGATTCTCATGCCTTTGCAAGTATATTAGATTTTTTTTCCTTTCATTTCTAGAAAATATGACAATCTTTATTCTTCCTTGAGGTTCAGAAATTTCATGTGGTTGGCGGGGTCTTATTTCATCCATCATGCTGAGTATTTCATGGACCCTTTTGATTTCAAGAATGATGGTATTCTTCAGTTCTTTGGTTATTTTGGTTATTTCCTTGTTCAGTGTTTATTGAAAACATTTTCCCTGTTTGACTATCTTTACCTTTTAATTATGTTTTCTTTTTATTTACAAAAGTTTTTTAATCTGTCAATTAAAAATTTTTTTCTTCCACAGATATTTTCAAAACTTAGAAAGCACTTCCCTAAATAAAAATTTGATATTTGTTTTGATTTTCTTCTATTTTCTGATATTTGGTGAGCTGAGTGCCCAGCACAAATTATTAAATATGCCACCTTTTCTTAATCATTTGTGGTGCTATATAAATTATTCTTATATGTATTAGGGTCTAATTCCTTTGTATGTATTCTATTCCATTATTCTATCTTCTTTTATGACAATACTACATTGTTTTAATTTCTTTAGCTTTATCAGAAACCTAGGGAGCTCAACCTGACACCAGTTCCCTTACAGCCTTCTTTATTGGAATTATTATTATTTTTTTTTCACATCTCATGAACCCTAGGGGCAAGTAAGAAACTTAGGGTAAGTCAATGCCCTCCTTGCTTTTCACTGCTACTATCAAAACATCTCTTTCAGTCTTCAAAGGCCTCAGCTCCTTTGATACTCAGACCATTTGACCATATCTTTCACTGCTCCTTCTCATTGTTGTTTGCAAATTCCTTATCATTCCCTGTGATTTATTGAAGTCTTGAACTCCTAGGTTAATCACTTCCTGTCCTGTTCTACTGCTGTCATAATTCTCATGAAACAACATCCATATCAATAATATATTCAACACACTGGCCTCCCAGCTTTGGCCTTCCTTGTTTCTACTCATCATTATGTCCTACCTCAGCTACTCAGCCCCATGATCACACACTAAACCTTATTACCAGTAACTACAACTATCTTTGAAATAATTGTTTCAAACTTCCTATTATTCTTTGATTATCACTTGCTCTCCCTGCTCCCTTACTGTAATACCCCATGGCACCAATTCTTCAACATCATTGAAATTACGGATCCATTAGCTACCCTTTACACTTTTCTCTCTCTAGCATTCTCTTCAGTTTCACTTCTTTCCTTAGCCAGCTTACATTGCTTGCAAATAGCCTCAACTCCTTTGCCTCTCAATCCCATTCACCTAGTAGAAACTTAATTTTGATTAAACCCTGCATCTTGCATCTTCTCCCAAAGCAAGGAAGATTTCTCGGAAATAGTGCAGCCCAACAGAACTTTCTGCAGTGATGAAAATGTTCTATACCTATGGAAGTTCACTTTCCCACTTTCAACACAAATACTTAACACTTTCTCCATTCTCTGAAACCTTCTGCACCTCTCCACATTTCTCCCTCTATCAGCTGATCATCTCATTTATGCCTCATTGAGATGACAAAAGAAATAAGACAGAACCCATTCATCTTCTCACTTACAGATCTTTTCATCTGACTGCATCTGAATTTCTTTGCCTCACTTCTGACTATATTGGAAGAAGTGTCCATTTTCCACTCAGAAGCCAACTCCTCTACTTATGCTTTATAACTCATCTCCTCCAGTTTTATGAAAAAGTTCACTCTTGCAGCTCTTCCTTCTTCTCAGCATCACTACTCCAGCATTCTTAAGTTATCCTTCTTCTTAAAAAAACAATTCTCCTTAATCTCTCTGTCTCATTCAAGATACCATGACATTTCTTTTCTGCTCTTCATTGCTGTCCCTACTTCCTCATTCCTATTTATTTATTTAGCAACTGATAACCAATTTATCAAAATAGTCTATTTAAACATCTGCAATGGTGACCTCAATCTCTACCCCTGACTCCATACCGATGGAAGTAATCTGCTTAATCACTGAAGGACTGTTCAAGTCAATGAGTCACTTGAGGATTCTGATCTGGAAAAGAATTCCAACTCAGAACCTTCACCACAAGGAATTTTGTTTGTAGTGATTCTTAGAGTCTTGGTAGGCATCCCAATCAGTCCCTTAACTTTGAGGCTCTTTCCCTTTGCATCTCTAAATGAGTCTAAACAAGAGGCACACACCTCCTCTAGGGATTTGACATTGCCACTGGTTCGGGTAATTTGATTGGGCTCTCTGAGCGTCTTTCTGGTGCCCTCCAGAGTCATAGCTGCCATGCTGCTTCCTCATCCACCTGTTCCTTGGCGAGAGGGAGCAGCAGTGAGTCAGGAGGAGTGAGTGGGGTGGGAGTTCTGCTGAAGCTACAGCCACATCAGGGACACCCTATTCGTTCTTAAACCCAGGCTAACTACGGTTTCTCTGACCACTACACAGAAACTACTCATTTCTGGTGTTGTCAAATCAATCCTAAATTGCCGAATCCAGTGGATGTGATTCTGTGTTCAGTTTACTCATGCTCATTTAATCGTTTCATTTTACTCAACTCCAACCTTTGAAATAATTGACCATTCCCTCTTTCTTGAAAAATGCTCCTGACTTTGCTCACATAGCACTGCATTCTCCCTTTCCCTACCTCACCAGTTGCTAATTCCAGTCCTGTGCTGGCTGTTTGTCCTGTATCAGGCCTCTAAACAGACCTGGCAACTGACTTTGTCTGATTACATTTGCTCCCTAGGTGATATTTTCATATACTGAAAATATGTTTAATATTCCGGCACTAATTCTAATTTTCCTTAATCTCTTTTTCTAAATTGTCTTTGTTACCTTGGAATGAATTAGGAGGTGACTAATAGAAATTCCAACCCAAAGCAGCTTAAAAGATAAGAGAGCACAGAAGCAGGGCTGTGTGTTGGTCATGGTTCTTAACTGTCGACAACAGGATTCACTGTGCTTGTTTTATCAGTAGGATGCTTATTAAAGAATATGAGAAATCATACACAATCATTGGAAAGACTGGAGGAACAGAGGCTGAGTCTCTAGGAAAAACTCTCAGAATCATTATCCAGAGCTGGTTTTTGCGACTGCCCCAGCCACTGTCACCTTCAAAACCACGCTTCCTCTGCCGTGTTCTGCTGCTTTGACCACCGTGGACCCAGAACACATTACCTCTGCTGCCACCCACTGAAGAGATGCCTCTACCCTGCCAGTTTCCACATGCAGCGCTGTTCCACTTCAGTCCTCCCGTGGGTATGTTTGGTTGCAGAAGTGAAGTCGTGTTTCTTTATGCTTGAAGCAAAGGAAACTGAGAATGCAGTTTGTTTCTATACTGGCAAGGCAAGATTCACAATGTAGGAAACTTTTACAATCTAGAGGAGTTCAAATTATATTGGGCAGTCACAAATGACAAACGGCTACCAAAGAAGGGGTTAAAGGCATTGTTTAGAAAGGTTTTTATTTGTGTATTGTTTCTCTTGATTTTGCCCTCCTTTTTGGAAGTCAACTTGGTGTCACGCACCATTCTAGGGGATGGCCTCTGTGCAACAGGGAGTTAAGAGAGAATGCCCCAAGTAACTTCTAAGCAAGAGCAAGGGGCTTTCTTTCTCCGAAGCTTCTAGTAAATTATGCATCCTTCTTAACTAGATCATAGGACCTTTCTTGAAACAATCTCTCTGGCAAGCAAGTGGGAGTAGCTGATTGGTTTAAGCCAATTGTGGCCCCACTGGCCTGGGTGAAGTGAGCTTGCCTTGTAGCACAGAGGCCATTTGTGGAAGGAGTGAAAGCAAGAAAACAATAAGGAGGAGATAGATGCTGGGTGAACACTAAGAGTAAACATCCTTTGTACTCACTTTACTTATCATTCTAGATGAACTTGAGAACCGCTTTGACTTCTATAGAAATTGCATTAATCCAGCACTTAACTTTGGAAGAGTTAGTATCTTTAGAAAACTTATTTTTCCCATTCAGGAGTGAGAGCTGTATCTCCACTTAAGTTGTTATTCTTTATTGCTCACAAAAGTTTTATAGTATCTTTTACATAGATTTCCTAGCAAGATTTTTGCCAGGTAGCTTTTATTTTGCTGTTATTGTGAAAACTTCTAAAAATATGGGTTTTTTGACAGGTATGAATACTATCAATTTGTATTTATTAAACAAAATAATTCTTAATTATTTACAATTTTATAAAACTTATTTATAAAAAATCCTGGCATTGTGAAATTAATTTTACATTTAGTTTTTGTTGATATTGCCAAAAAGTTACTCTGTGCTTTTATTTCTAAAAAGTAAATATTTAAATTTTCCTTTCATATATTATTAAAAACATACTAATCGTTGGAACAATATATAGCAGGTATCATAGTTTTCTATTTGTTTAATTGTACCAATGCAAACTTAAAAGTTTAATGAAAAACAGAAAAACTTCCGTTATTTCACCATTAAATAAAATTTTTAAATTGGCTGGTAATCTTTATGTTAAATGTATTTGTATTTTTTGAGCACTTTAAAAATAATCCATGGTCATTGAATTAAAAGACATAATCTTTTAAGTTTTATCTATTTGATAAATGTTATATGAAGAGACTTCCTAATATGGAACAATCCTTCCAAGTGGAATTTAAATCATTGCATTAAATCTGAATATGGTCATTGTTATTACTCTCTAAATATTTATCGGTTGGATTTTTATTTTTGAAACTTTTAAAGAGGACATATGAAACTTCGATTTGAGACTTTTCCTATACCTGGTAGAAACAAGGATAAGATTTTTAGGATACATTAATCTTCTACAATATTGGCATATATTACAACTTTAACTTTTGTATTACTACAATATTCATTTTAAAGTGCATATTTTCCACTTTCTCAGTCATCTAATTAGCTTAAAGAAACCAAACCTTTTATCTAACAAAAGACTTTAAAATAGTATGCTAACTTTTATATTATTTTTATTTTTTGGTGCCTTTTCCAAACCAGTTTTTGGCTATTATACTGGCACAATATGCCAGAAATTAATTTTTTTCTGAAACCAAGTAAATATAGTCAATAAAAACTCCACTTCTACTTTAAAAGAACAAATGAATAAGTGAGCTTTTGCTTTTTTCCCCCATCTACCAAAGGAATTTCTCAGTCAACTCAATAAAGAGTATTTCCTTAGGAAAAACTCAAATAGATGCAAGTGATATTAAGTTGCTAAAAGACTTACATCTTTATTATTTTTTAATTTTGAATTTATTACAGATTTGTTTGAATTTCTTTTACATATTCCCATTTTCTTTTACTTCTGTCCCCCTTCCCTTCATCCCTCTGGAACAGTGAAAGTTTGTTCTGAAAGTAGAGTCCTGCAGTTTCAAATTTCCCATCTTTAAAATATATTAGGCAATTTATGGAGTCGATTTTTGAAGCCAATTGCAATAGTACATTTAAGATTCTTGGATGCGGAAGCCCTTTCTAAATAAGATTTTCCTGTTCAAATATAGAATGGCTCCCTGCTCACAGGAAGAGAAATTTAAGCTACTATGTTAAAGGACTTTCATTCTTAAGGTTCTTATTTCTGAAAAGTCTACTTTAAATCCTTTTCTGAATATTTAAAACAAGTAGAATTCTTTTCTATAATTTCCTTATGTATAAAATTCCTTGTATTTGTATTAATACCTTTTTAGTGACTTTATCACTAAGCTGATATTTTTAAAGTTTTACTGAAGAATTTTTAAACTTTAATTCTCTTAGTGTTTCAAAAGAACAACATAGGCCTGACTACCGTTAATGTTCACTAAGTTTATTATTTTTCATTTAAAAAAGTGGTCTTGAAACATTTTGACCTTCTTTAATGTAATGATTTCTTATGATGACCTTGGAATTGATGTAAAAACAGACCATTCTTGATTTCCTAGAGTCACAACCTTAGTTCGACTACTACTTTTTCTCTCTCCAGCCTAAATTTGGCTGAGTTTCTAGTTTCTTAACTCTCCATTTTTATGACCTTGTTTCAAACTAGACATTCTACTTAGCCTGCTCAGCAACCCTCATGCCATAGTAAATTCCTCTTTATAAATACATTTTTGTATAGAACCAGATTGAACAAGTCATCTTCCTTACTCCCAGCTCAGATGCAATATTCCCTTGCTTTACAGCTTCTAAAATAAAATACAAACTTCTTAGCGTGTATTCCAAGATACCAACTGCTTCATCTCATATTTGGTAATCCCCTTGGCCTGAGTTTTCTACTCCTGTGAAACAAATGAGATTTCTCTCTAGTCCTACATACTATCATCCAATGATAGTCATTATCATCGATTTCTAACATGAACCTTTACAGTCAAACTATCATCTCCAAATTTCTACATGTGTCACTTTACCTAGAATATAACTTTTCTTTTTTCTCTAATAAAATGCACTTAAAAATATATCCACTGTACACTATCTTTACTGGCTAATTCTTCTAGAACATATTTTCTAACTACCCTAAAGACTTAGACATAAAACTCTTCCATAGAACTGTAATTAGTTTGCACTTGCTTATAGGTTGTTTCTTATATGTGTGTTTATATAATTGTATTTTTTTAATTGATGAAAGAGAGCTCACCTGTTATTTTGGACCAATGGCTTGCTATTAAAAATAAAATAACTCTCCAGTATTCTTTCTCAAGGCTTCTGATATCATGCATTGCATTCTGTGGCTGTTTCCTAAGTTGTATTAGTCTTTTTAATGACTTATGTAGACAAACATGAAAGATGCTCTAATAAATTGGAACTCTAATTTTCAAAAAAGTGAAAAATTGAAGTAGATAAGCCCTTAGAAATCAAAAATATTAACACCATGAGTGATTTCACAGTGGAGCCACATAAAAAAGACCTACAGTTTAGGAATGAATGTCTGATAGGATGATTAATGAAGCAAGCGTAATCTGTCTTAAATATATTTACACTTTTGTGAAATGTAAGCTTGGATCACATAGAGTCCATAAATTAAATAGCAAAAGAAGATTCCAAGATGAAATCATTTTATTACATAGGAATGCTTAATTTGTCAACTTCAAAATCCCAGAATGCTGTCTTTTTCTTTTTCGGAATCCATTTGCTTGTTTTGGTGTTTAGCCCAATGACAGATATCTCAGGAGATCATATTTTACAAGTGAATGCAAACATATGAAGCAACTTGATGGTTTGGAGTTTATATTTAAACAAGTTTGTGTTATCCTGGTTTAATTATGTTACTCATAATGTAGACAAGTCATATTTTTATTAAAGGAAAAAAAGCTGACCTCAGAAGCACGGAAACTGGAACTAGAGGCTCACATGAATCTATAGAATCAGCTCTGCTAATTCCATACAGATGTGCTAGTGCATTCCTGTAAATTTTCAGACTGAAAAGGAAATGTTAGTTACACCCTTCCCCTTTACAGCCTAGGGTAAAATATTTCACATATTGTACGTATGTTTTACTAACAGAAAAAATAAAGAGACAATAATTAAGAAGTGGTCGCTGTGGGCTTAATATTTTACTATAAATATAAAAGAACAACTGTATTTAAAACCTACACACACTTCTTTTGCAGATATCAATGCCCATATTTCAAAGTATAGAAGAGTAATTTGTATTTTTAAACAGTGATTGAAGGAAACAGTTTATTGAGAAAATTCATATGCATTTCTAACATGCCAAATAATATAGTTGTCATGTGGATATGTTTATCTCTGGAGAATTGGTATGATTATACTTTATAGAAATTGACAAGAGTATAGACCTCACCAAAAGGAATGACACAGTTGCTAAAATAGCACTCACTGCATTACCTGGAATCCTTGACTGACATCTCTGTATTCTCCAGACCATACATCCAAATGGTTTATTAGCTAATAGGCCCACCTACAGTTGGACCAGTGGACCAGTGGCTCTTGGTCAGGTATTGAAGAAACCTCTGGTACTGTTATTAAATCTTTAGTACTGTTACTGTTTTTGCATTGAAGGGGGATTTAGAAATCATCTAGTCCAGGAGAGGCAAATATATAGCAGGGGTGCTGACCCCTCCCGTCTCACAAAATTCTTTCCCACAGAGCCTGAACTTGAGTGTAAAGTCTTTTTCAATACAGCACTATGGGTAGCCATTACTAGTGAAACAGAAATGACACACGTGATAAGCACCCTTTATTTTCCCTAATTTAATCCATTGCTTTCATTTTTTGAAGAGTAAACTGAGGTTCAGAAAAACTAAGAGACTGGTCAGAAATCACTTGGCTGGAGTAGAAATCTGAGTCTCTGAATTTAGTCCTGAAGACTAAAGCAGAGGACTCTGAGTTAGGGTTAAAACATTTCAGCGACATGTAGATGGCAAGTCTTGGAAGAGGAGAAATGAAGGGGAATTTACAGTGTCCTGTTTTAGGACTTGCATAAGGGTCCATGCTTGTACCACATCTAAAGATAATGCTGCAAGACCTGGGAGAGAGACTTAAATCTGTTGTTTAGTTTGTGAGTGTTTGTCAACAGGAAGTAGAGATTTGCTCTGCATCTATGTTTAGACTTGAGAGACATTGGCAGCAAGGCTTGTAACGTGCTGGACAACACAGTTTCAAAAATTGGGTTGAGATGGAGCAAGTTAGTGTGAGGGCGACTGGTGGCTAACGCTAAATATTGCTTATGAACCCTAGACACACCTTGCCAGCCAATGGAATCTGGCTGATTCAGGGAAGCTGGAGGCCCTGGGAGTATGACTCAGTGTCCTGCATATGAATCTCCGGAGGAGCAAGATGCTGGCCAAGACTTGGTCCCTGGCTCCTGCCAGAGACCACACCCTTGATTTGATATTAATGAGCCCTTGATATTCATAAAGAAGATCCGTCTGGAAAAGCCCCATGTGGATAAAATGTATTCACAGTCAAACTGAAGCCTTCTCTGGATTTGGGAAGTTTGAAATGTTCTATTATTTGTCTTAGTCATGGCAAGAAGTAAGGGTGAAGGTGCAATACATGTTATGAGAGAGTGCACTAGTCTTCTACATTTACAGGAGTCAAAAATTTGGAGGAAGGTGTTCCCTTGATGCTGCTTATAGATATGAGTCAGAAACATTGGGGAGGTGCTAAAGCTTCAGGCAGAAGAAGTAGGGCAGGGAATCTGACTCAAAACTCTGCTCTCCTCCTCCTCTTTCTTGAATTTGGATGCTATTGAATGTGTCTGCATGACAGGTGTACTTTCCCCAGTTTCATATTTCTAAATGCTTTGGTGAACCAGTCAGGCAGAGCCCAATGGAATAAAGAAAGACTCAGAAATAGTCCTCTAGTCTATCCTGTGAGCGAACTGGGAGGTCTGGTGGGTGGGTGGACCATGAATGGGGTAACCCGAGGTGCCACAAGAAAATACTGCAGTCTTCTTAACCAGCAGGAAACTCTAGTAAAATACATTGCATCTTCTCAGAAGAAGTTTGGAGAGATAGACAATGGTTGTACTTCAAGCTAATAACCAGATTTTATTTCCTGAAACTTCTAGATGAGCTTTTTTTTTTTTTTCCAGATTAGGATTAGCATGTGGAGCGCCATCTGCAAGAAAATATATAGAGGAGGAATGAGAGAGGCTGAGAGAGATACAGAGATGTAACAAGTAACTAAGACAGTAGAGCTGTGGGGGAAATGGGGATATTGTATTGGTCAGTGGTCCTGGCAGGAAACAGATGGCACATTCAAATTCGAGTAATTTAAAGAGAGTTTAATAAAGGTGCTATGAATTAAGATGTATGCAAGGTTTAGGGAAACCATATGGGATAGTGCAACATTAGTTAAAAAAAAGAGGGCATCATTATCACTCTTACATCTGAAAGGAAGGACTGATTATGAGAATGCGAAGGCAGCAAGTGCTGTGATAAAACGGCTGTCTAATCAGAGGTGAAGCCTTCTGTGGTAGGTTGTGGGATAAAGCCAACATAGAGCCCCCCTGCTGGGCGGGGGAAGGGAGCTCAATCTCCTACTCAGCTCTTCCTTTTTGCTGGAACTTGCCATTGACCAGGGGGCAAGGAAGCATAATGATGTCGTCAACACAGGTTGATCTTCCAGGGCACAGCATGGGGTGGAGAAACGTGGATGTAGGAACTGAAGGGGAAATGGAAGACATTCAGCACTGATCTTTGAAGAGGATGTTTAGGAGGTTTTGATATATGACATGGGTTTAAACCACTACTCCATCTCCCCATGAAAATGTCAGTAAAAATCAACCTTACTATCAGCGCTTCTCGGAATTTGTGTATGTGTGTATATGTTTGATGCAGGGCCTTATGAATTTAACTTTAAGGCAGGTGGTGCCACATGAGGTTTAGCCAATAAAATGCAGTTGAATTCGGTTACCCATATTTGAAAGATGTTTAGCCAGCAATGTTTCTTTTTAAGAGATAAAAGAGAATTGTTCTCCCTTTTGAATTATTCTTTAAAAAACTCAATATAGAAAAAAATTTTTAACTCTCTTCCTATCACTGGTAAAATTAAGACAAAGAATTAAGTTGGGTCTCATGAGCTATAGGGGTTCTTGGGCTTCTGACTAGAGTACTTTCACGGATGGCTCCCAGCACCTCGAATGGTGCATTGCACAGAGTAGGTACTCAATTTTTGAACTGAAATAAACAAACGTATGAATGAATAAATAGATCGACAGGTTCTTGAGTCAAACCAGTGCCTGCTTCTGACAAGATAAGCCAGGAGGAGTAACATGCCCTTCTCCAGACGCAGAATGCCTCCTTTCTTTTGATTGTTTCCTCTCTTGTTTCCTGTTCCACCGTATGGCGAGAAGGGAGCTGAGCAGGCATGGAGACCTATGGTGTTTAGCCACCATAACTCCAGCAGAAAACAGACAGGAGAGAGGTAGCCCTTCTGGAACTGCATAAGTCCAACGAAATGTGTCTCATTACTAAGCAGGCTGTCTGGCTTTCTCTTCCTAGCTGCACAGAGAACTTAGCCACCTACCACCCTTCTGTGGAAAAACAGCACCCTTGCAAATTCACTGTCTGTGTTTAAAGGAGGGAGCCATTTCACTGTACACAGGAGTGGACAACAAAGGAGAGTCTGATTGTACTGCCCGTGTCCTTAGAGTACACTCTGAAAATTCTGTAATGTAGAGACTGTATCTGAGTGTGTTGACAGTTTATCTTTATTTAGAACTCTTTCCAGTGATGGTACATTTTCTTAACAACCTCCTTGCTTGTCTGTGAAACATAGTGAGTCTTTGAACATACTTTGGCAACAGCTTTTCCACAACTCCTGTGTTTCTTTCTGCCATTGCTTTTTCATCATCAATACAGATGTCTCTATATTTTTGCCAACTTATTTGATGGTGTGTTAAAAACTGATCTAAACACTTAAGAATTCATTCTCCTGTTGCATATGTGTCAAATGCTTTATGAAGCAATAAATCAACCTAGGCGAACATGTTGTACAATTTACAAACATCCTTTCTCTTGCCCCCATGAATCATAAAGATTTCATATGTCTTTATCTAAGGACTAATTTTCCAAGTATGTTCAGAGTGCACTATTCCCGGGACTGACTTACCAGATAACATTGCTAATTGTATTTTTGTGGTAGCCCTTACAGATACTTACTGCCTTGGTAACTGTTAGTGTTCAATAAGCTCATGTCTAGAGGTATCTATAGTCTTTCATGTGCAATGTTGTACCTTATTTTCAGAGAACTTTTAAATGTTGGGGCAATGGATAAGTCAAAATTTCTTTTGTATAGATATTTTTCAATTTCATTAAGCTGTTCCACTTACATCAAAAGAAGTTGAGACCCTCACTATTATGTTTTATTTTATTTCAGGATGATGTAACTTGGTACAGACCATAAAATATTGTGTTTCCATAAACATAAGATGCTCAAAGTTAAACATTTTAACATTTTTAATGCCAGGAGGCATTCTATAATAGATATGTATGTTTAATGTGGTAGGGGTTCTATTTTTTTCCCTGTAAAAGCTGTCTTTAAATTGATAGTTCATTTTTGAATCAAGAAAATGTGTTATTTGATAATTTTTTATTGCATAAAACATAAGTACCTGGGAATTCTAACTTTTGAGTGATTGTGTAAAACTTTGCAGTACTGTTCTTCCCTCTGTTTCCTCCTGTCTTTACAATCAACCTTTTTTTTTTTTTTTGAGGAAGATCAGCCCTGAGCTAACATCTGCTGCCAATACCTCCTCTTTTTGCTGAGGAAGACTGGCCCTACACTAACATCTGTGCCAACCTTCCTCTACTTTATATGTGAGACGCCTTCCACAGCATGGTTTGACAAGCAGTAGGTAGGTCCACACCCGGGATCTGAACTGGCAAAGCAGAACGTGCGAACTTAACTGCTGCACCACTGGGCTTGCCCCTGTAATCAACCATTTTTGAGGTTCAGTAGGTCTAGTATGGTGCTATTTGTTATTTTGTCGTAAGACTAACTGACACCCAACCATCTGGTTCTCGTTTTGCAGACGTCGCACTTGAGTCCTGCGAGAGGTTCTTTCTGACACCTCACTGGATTTAGTCTCTTCTTCTATGAGGAGGGGTGAGTTTAAAAAAGCCAGTCTCTGATATCTATAAACTTAGAATTTGGGAGAGAAGCTGTGAGAAGTGGGGAGTCATTGACAGCACAGTTTTGGTGCTGATATAAAGCATGTGGCAGGACACAAAGCAGATTCCCTAACTTTGTTTAGCTCCTCTTTTATATGTCTTTCCAGCTTGTTCATTTACCTTCCCAGCAAGTTCATAGGGAAATCATCTTAGTGTGCCTGGGGTTCCCTCACCCCCTGTTTTCTCATTTTGAGAGTCAAGGAGAAGCTGGATAGGACAGGAGGCTGACATTAAGGAGAGGTACTCAGGAGAGGAGGGGGCCATTTACCCTCTTCCTCAAGCTGTTGATTTCCTCAGGAAAAGTCCTTAGAGCATGAGGAGGCAGCTGAGATTGGGTAGTTTTGATCACTTATTCATCTCAATGGGAATGAAGTATATTTCTTGAGAGATCCTAGTCTCTGTAGGGTAACAATCCATTTTCATGCCTTCATATATGCACTAATTTTATTCAGATCTAATCAGACCTTCTGTGAAGTATCTGGTGGGACCCACTTATGGGGGCTCTCTTCCTCAAACCACTATGCCATAGTTTCATCTTCAGCAATTTTTCTCACTCAGCCTAAAAAAGCAACAGTTCTGCCAGAGCTTTCTGACTGAGGGACTCAAGGCCTCAGGTTTATCCCATCATTTGCACAAATCCATTGTACCCACAGAAAATATAAAATAATCCTAATCTGACTGAGTCACAGTTGAGTTCACCTCAAAGTAGTTGACTTGGCTTTAACAAATACATAGAGGCAGGGCATTTCAGCCTTGACATATAGAGACCTTGGGAGCTGGCACCCCTATCCTCAAAGTAGAATAATGCTGAACGAATAGAAAATCAACGACTTTCCTTAGATCCATCAGAAAATTGAAGTCACAGGGCAAACCATCACTGTGAAATCTGGAAGACAGGTGAAATACAGAAAATCAGAGCCATGATCAGCTTACTGGAGCAGAAGCCACTGGTGCCGTAAGCTGGTAGCCACATTGAAGTGACAACTCATCTTGACCAAACTGACATTTATAGAATACATGACCCAAGAACATCACAATACACATTTTTCTCAGACTTACATGGAACATTCTGATGAATTGGTGGAGGCTGAGTATGAATTAGCTTGAGAGAGAGAAACTCATGAGGGCCCAATCTTAGGAGATGTCCTCATACTTTTGTGGCTTTTACCTTCAGGAACCCCACCATATTCTCAAGGTAAAGATCCAAGAAAAATCTTATGTTTCCAGCAGAAGGAGGGAAAAAGCAGCCATTTTGAAATATGCCCAGAATGTTCTCAGTAGCAAAGGCCTACTGTCCATAGGAAAGAATTTCATCAGACACTTATCTAACCTGAGGAAGGGCAAATAGCCAACCCAGGTCCCTCTAGTCTTCTTTCTGCATTACTTCATGGGTGGGGAAAAAAAAGTTAAGATACGTTTCTGAAGATCACAACCCAAGGACTTGGGCCCATTAAAATAATAAGATTATAGAACACTTCCATTTCCCACATCTTATCATCACAGCAACAGGGCTCCAGAGCATCAAAACACATGAGGCAGGGGCAGGCCTGGTGGTGTAGTGGTTAAAGTCTGCACACTCCACTTTGGCAGCCTAGGGTTCACGGGTTAGGATCCCCGGCGTGGACCTAGCACGACTTGTCAAACCATGCTGTGGCAGCATCCCACATAAAATAGAGGGAGATTGGTGCAGATGTTAGCTCAGCAACAATCTTTCTCATGGAAAAAAAAGAAAAAAACACACATGAGGCAAAAACTGATAGGACTGTAAAGAGATATAGACAAATCCACGTTATAATTTCAGATTTCCACACCCCCTTTCTTTCCAACAACTAGAAAATCGGTAAGGATGTAATTTAACTGAATAGTGCCATCAACTGACTGGACCTAACTGACATTTATAGAACACAGCATGCATCAACACACTTTTCTAAAACTTACATGGAACGTTCACTCAGATGGACCATATTCTGGGCCATAAAGCAAATCTTAACAAATTTAAAAGACCATAAATCATTCAAAGTTTGTTCTCAGACTACATAGAATTATATTATAAATTAATAACAAAAACTTGGGGCTGGCCCCGTGGCTGAGTGGTTGAGTTCGCGCGCTCCACTGCAGGCGGCCCAGTGTTTCGTTGGTTCGAATCCTGGGCGCGGACATGGCGCTGCTCATCAAACCACGCTGAGGCAGCGTCCCACATGCCACAACTGGAAGGACCCACAACGAAGAATATACAACTATGTACCGGGGGGCTTTGTGGAGAAAAAGGAAAAAAAAAATAAAATCTTTAATAAAAAAAAAATAAAAAATAAAAAAAAAATAAAAAATAAAAAAAAAAATAACAAAAACTTAGCTGGAAAATCTCAAAATGTTTGGAGATTAGACAATATGTCTCTAAATAACACATGAGTTGAAGAAGTCTCAAGAAAATTTTTAAAAGATTTCGAACTAAATAAAAAAGAAAATACAACTTACCAAAATTTGTGGGATATAGTAAAAGCAGCCCATAGACAGAAATTTGCAGCATTGAATGCATACACTAGAAAAGAAGGAAGATGTAATATCAATAATTAAGGCTTCCACCTTAGAAAACAGATGAAAAGATAATAAAAATTAGAGAAGAAATCAATAAAATTGAAAACAGGAAATCAATAGAGAAAAATCAGTGAAACCAAAAGCTGGTTCTTTGAAAAGATCAATGAAATTGATAAACCTCTATGTAGGCTAACCAGGAAAAAAACAGAGAAGATACAAGTTAAAAATATCATAAACGCTAGGGGTCATCCCTTCAGATCCTATGGGCAACAAAAGGATAATAAAAATATATTATGAGTAATTCTATGCCACAAATTTGATAACTTAGATTAAATGGACCAATTTCTTGAAAGACACTAACTACCAGAACTCACACAAGGAGAAATTGATAATCTGAATAGGCCTATATCTATTAAAGAAATTCAATCAGTAATTAATAACCTTCCAAAACAGAAAGAACTAGGTCCCAGATGGGTTCACTGGTGAATTCTAACAAATATGTAGTGAATAAATAATACCAGTTCTCTACAATCTCTTCTAGAATGTAGTAGCAGAGAGAACACTTCCAAATCATTTCATGAGGTCAGCAGTACCCTAATAGCAACACCAAACAAAGACATTACAAGAAAGGAAAATTACAGAGCAATATCTCTTATAAACACAGAGGCAAAAATGTTCAACAAAATATTAGAAGTTGAATCAAAGAATGTATAAAAAGATTTATATGCTATGACCAAGTGGGATTTAGTCCAGGTGTGTAAGCCTAGTTCAACATTTAAAAATCAATTAATGTAATCCATCATATCAACAGGCTGAAGAAGAAATATCATATGATTATCCCAATTGATCAAAAATATGTATTTGACAAAATCCAACACCCATTCATCATAAAAACTTTCAGCAAACTAGGAGTGAAGGATAACTTTCTCAACTTGATAAAATAAAAAAAATCTGTAGGTAATATCATGATTAAATGGTGAGAATCTTGATGCTTTCCCCCTGTGAGTGGGGAAAAATCCAAGATGTCCTCTCTCACCACTCCTTTTCAACAATGTACTGAAATAAGACAAGAAAAGGAAATAAAAGGCATACATATTGGGAAGGAAGAAATAAAAACCATCTTTTTTCACAGATGACATAATTGTCTATCTAGAAAATTACAAAGAATCAGCAAAACACATCCTAAAATTAATAAGCAATTATAGCAAAGTTGCAGGATACAAGGTCAATATAGAAAAGTCAATCACTTTCCTATATACTAACAATAAACAATTGGAATTTGAAATGACATCCACGATATCACTTCATTAGTACCAAAAAAAAAGAAAAGAAAAAAACAAGTTTTAAAGTATAAATCTAACAAAACATGTACAGAATCTGTAAGTACAAATCTACAAAACACTGATGGAAGAAATCAAAGACGAGCTAAATAAATGTGAGATATTATGTGTTCAAGGATTAGAAGACTCGATATTGTTAAGACGTCCATTTTTTCCAACTTGATCTATGGATTCAATTGTATAACACTCAAGATGCCTACAAGCTGCTATTTTCTTGATATTGACAAACTGATTCTAAAGTTCATATAGAAAGGCAAAAGATTCAGAATAGCAAACACAATTCTAAAGATGAATAAAGCTTGGGGACTCATACTATGCAACTTTAAAACTTACTGTAAAACTACATTAATCAAGAGAGTGTAGTATTGGAGAAGGAATTGACACATACATAAGTGAAATAGAATAGAGAGCCCAGAGATAGACTTACAGAAAGGTATTCAATTGATCTTTGAGAAAGGAGCAAAGATAATTCAATGGAGAAAAGGTAGTCTTTCAACAAGTGGTGTGGAACAATTGGACGACCACATGAAAAAAAAGAAGAATCTAGACAGAATTTGCACATTTCACAAACGTGAACTCAAGTGGATCATAGATCTAAATGTAAGGTGCAAAACTAGAAGATAATATAGGAGAAAATCTAGGTGACTTGGTTTGGTGACGAGTTTTTAGAACCAACACCAAAAGCACAATCCAAGAAATAAATATTATTCAGTTGGACTTCATTAAAATGAAAAAATTCTGCTCTGTGAAAGACTGATAAAAAGAAACACTGTTAAAAGATTGAAAAGGAAAGCTATATACTGAAAGAATCACCTTTGCCCTAAGGTAATCTGGCCCTGAACTCTTATCGACATAAAGTGGTCTGACAAATTGATGCAGCTTCCAGAAGGGAAATCTTACACAAGGTCATACCACTTTATGTTGATAGGACTTCTCCCATTGAAGATAGTCTGGTGGGAATGTTCATCAATGTGGCTCACATTTGAAATATATGTGAAGAGCAATTCTAGCATTATATCATATCAGGCCATCTTTGATTGCTTCACTTTAGGCGTTTTGGCTTTTGAAGGGATAATCTCCTAAATTATTAAAATAAAATCTAATGTATAGAGTCTTAGAAATAAATTTAATATGGAATATTACTTCTGTTAAGATCATGTTTATTTTGTTTGTTAGAATACATAGAGTAAATACTAGAAGCCATATTCTTAGCACCACTTTAATATATACTGTCTATAGGTACAAGAGAAAATGAATGAAATAGTGATTGACTTTGTGTACAATTTCTTCCTTCCTTTCTTTTTAACTTTGTTGAATATTCTTTTAGAGAAACAAAAATACTGAAACATTGAAACCCTTTTTTTCACTTTGTAATCTTATTCTCTTCTTGTCCCTTCATACGTAATTTTTGTTATAATTTGGTCTCTAGCCTTCCTATTCAAGTTTTTAACTTTTACCACATACCCACACATGCACGCATATGTATGATACTACTATTTTGTAATTTTGAAACTTATATAAATAATATGCTGCACATATTATTCTATTTGTTTTATTTTTAAACATTATTGTCTACAATTTATCCATATGGATACATGCAAATTTATCAAACACTCTTTAACTGTAGCAGTTAATTCCAGTGTTTGATTACATGACACTTTATCCTCTCTGTGGTAGAATTTTCCATTGATTGAAATTTTTTGTTGTTAGAACTGTTAAAAGATAAACTGAGATGCCAGAAATTGTAGAGGAGGAAAAGTAATTTTCCATCTACCCTTTATAGTGAGCGTTCAGCTAAGACCCCTTTTTCTCCAGGGCACCTCATAAATGCATAAGCTTATCTAGGTTAAAAGTTCTCCACTATGGCCACTGTAATTTAAGATTATCCTTGGTGAGCTTAACCTACTTGTTCAGGCTTAAAGCAAAATTTTATTCACCTGAGGCCTCACACTGGCCCCAATTCAGCTTAAGTCAGACCCAGTCGGTTCCCTGGACCCAATCCGGTTTCTAAGTCAGACCCAGTTCGACTCCAGCTGGTTTTCAGACCCAGTCTGAAAAGAGAAATGCTCAGATAAAGTTTGAAAGCTCGTAATGCAGAAGCTGGGGAGCTTGGATCCCAGAGGGACTTACCCACCACCTCCAGAGGGAGCAAGAGAGCAATGAGGTAAAAGGACTCAACAGGTACCTATGTGGGGTTGCTTGTTGCTCCTGGGGGCCATTGGGGGTCTCCTTCAGTTCCCTCTTCTGATGCCAAAACTGTTAAAAGACAAACTGAGATATTAAAAATGTTAAGGATTTATTTGAGCAAAAATCAATTTGAATTGGGCAGCATCCTATCTAGCAGATGGAAAGGACTGGTGAGATGCACAAAATGAGAGATTTTCTAGGCAGAAGGGAACAGGAACAAGAAAGTTATATGAGGCAAAAAAGCAGGTTGATTATTGCAGTTACTTTCCTTTAAGGAATTGCAGAGGCCTATCAGGTAGATTACCTAACTAGTGCTGACCAGGCGATCCCTGATTGACTGGTTTAAGATTCCATTTCTGGAACAGCTGAAACTTTAATTAAGTCTTGGTTTGGTGATGAAGGGCTTAGCATAAGCGACTCCATGTTATGCACCAGATATTATTCTAAGAGTTATGCAAACATTTAACACCTTTTTATCCTCACAACAATCCCCAAGAGGTGGATATTATTATTTCCATTTTTGAGATAAGGAAACCCAGGCACAGAGAGGTTAAGTAATTGTGCATGGTCACATAACTGAAAGCCAGGATGTGAGCCCAAAAGTCTTGATCCAGAGCACGTGCACTTAACTCCCTTGGAAAAAAATCTCTGTGCACAGGTGCAAGGTTTTCTGGGCTATATACACACAGAAATGAAATTTCTGGGATACAAGGTGTGAGCATTTTACTATTTTGAGAGTCTTTGTACCAGCTTACATTCTCACCAGCACTGAATGAGTGTTTTCAGCTCCAGTCTCTCCCCTCATGCAGAGATCTTACGGTCACAATATTATGCACGATCTAAACTGGTCATCTGTACTTGCTGACCGCCTGAAGCCCAGGAGGTCTGTTCTTTCAGCTCCACTTACCACACTGAGTTTTGTTTTATTTTTGTTCTATGATCTTTTTTGATTATGGCTATCTAAAATCTTTTCTATTTAATTGTAATTGTTCCATGTTTAAATAGAAAGTATTCTCAAACATGAACCCTGCCACCACTTGGACCTTCAGTTCTATCCACTATAACCACCGAATATTTCTTAAAACTCTTCTCCCTTTGTTCTATTCACCAAAGATTCAACGTGTATTTATTAATCATCTTTTTGATGAACATGACACTGTGCTAGATACAGGACATATAAAAACAAATAAGGCAGAATTCGTCTCTCTGAAGAACTTACAAAGGAATTAGCCACATAAACAACTAATTATATTGAAATTTGATAAGTACTGGAATGGAAGTATAATCATATGCTACAAAAATATACATGACAAAGTATTTATTTTTGCTTTAGGTGGGGCTTAGGGATGGTGACATATATGCTGAGAATTGAAAAATGAGTCGAATTTTCTTAAACTTTGAGGAGAAAATGAAGGTATTTAGTGAAAGGGAGCAACATAAACAATTGCTTGAAATCCTGAAACTTCATAGCATATTCAAGAATCAGCGAATAGGGCAGGTCAGATGGTGGATGACAGGACTTGGGAAAAGAAATTACAGCATATGAAGCTGAGAAGATCAGTTGGCTGGAACTTTGGAAGTGGCTGCCTGGAGTGGCAACTGAGAGGGAGAAAGGCTCAGAGCTCACCACCACCTCCCCGGTTTTGCTTTTGTTGGTTTTGTGTATAGTCTAACTTTACATATCACTTTTTCCCTTAAAGATTTTTTTTACCATAACAGCTCTTGAAAACTTATACCACTTTTTAGACAATGACTCCTTTTTTTCCAGTATAATGACTTTTCCCCCCTGAAATCCACTGAATAAACATACTATACAAACTTATGTTTCAACATTACTCTTTCAAGCAAAGGCACACTTACAAATTTATTTTATACAACAGTTCCTAGTCAAAGACTATTACAAGGAACAAATCTGAAATGCATGCTATATTTGGATGAACTCAAATGTTTTGCTTTGCCTATGGATGCCAAGCGAGAGGAACAAAGAGGTATGCTTTTCTATTACTCTTCATTCTTGTGCATGCATACTATTTCCTCAGGTTTGAAACACATATTTTTTTACCCAAATATTCCAGTCTTTTCCATTTACGTCAAGCCTTCCATGTCAGGTAGTTATTTCAGGGTTAAAGTCTCAAGGGAAAGAGAATTGTCAAGCCCATATGATTCTGATATTGAATGCCTGCCCAATATTCAAACACCTGACTTTCGACCACCTTTCAAAGAATGACACTTCACCCCTCCCCCTCCAGCTGTCATAAAACTTCTTCCTTTGGGAATATAATAAAACTTAATTATGTTACTTTATATGTACAAACAGTATTTATTCACCTTCAAATTGATTATCTTTTATAGACATGTTTTTATTATTCAGTTGATGTATTATCTGTCTGAGAAAAATATTTTCACTTAGTGTCATTGTTTTTAGGAATAAGTTAAGGTCATTACAGAAGGAAGACATACACTGGAATTCCACATAAGACCTCATTTGTGAGAGTACCACCAATAAAAAAAATTCATTCTATTTCTATAGATTGACAACATTATGCATGTTGTATCTGATTCCAAGAAAAGAATTCAATTCTGACCACTTAAGCAAAAAGAGATAATTTATTGGAAAAAAATTATTGTATCAGTTATTTCATCAAATGATGCACCAAACAACCAGTCTGGAAGGATGAGTGAGGGCTGGGGATCCCAGGAGCCAGAGATCTAGCACCATCTTTTTACATGTGCTGCCATTCTTGTCTGCCTTGTTTTTGTCTATCTCTGTTTCAGATCCGAATTCCAAGGAGAGAGATCTAATTGGCACAGACTGGGTTATTCCTACACGTCAGTGACTTCTTCGAATGAGAGACAGATAGTTTCCCAAAGTAGGTTTTTTTATTAACTATGGACATGAGGACCGTGTTTGATATACGAAAAACAACAGACGCTGACCAGATTCTATCAATAGCCTACCAGTACACACACACATTTTCCTCTGTATATAAAAATTTTAAAACACCCTCAGTTGACCTAGTGAATTTTTCTCAGATAGAAAATCCTCTCAGCACTGAAGAGTAGACTAAGCAAATGATAACCATTTAGTGCGTTCAGTTTCAAGTCGGAAATCTCTGGATTATATATCATCCTTGTTTCTGTAGCCTGTCATAAAGCCTTACCAGCTATTTATCTTCCCTTCGCAACCCTTTATATTTGTTGTTGTTGTCACTGTTGTTTTTCTAAGCACCTCGTAAACAGCGATGGCCTTCTGGTGAACATTCACATGGGACATAAATATTATTAGCCTTGGTCTATTCTGAGAGCTCCATTTGGGCAAACCATTAGCCAGTGCCTGTGCATTAGTATAGGAAATCTTCTCAGGTTATCTTTCTTTAAAGAAATAGCAGATAATGAATGGTGCAAGGCAACAGACTGCTCATTGGAAGGACCGTCCTTCTCCACTCTTTTTCAGGGCCATAAATAGCTAGGACTGTAATTCAGTAGCAGTCTATAGTAGCTTTTGGAGAAAAGCTTGGAGACCCATCTGAAAACAAAGCCATTTTTCATTCTCAATCATCCAGTCAAAAGGAATTGCCGATGAATCTATTGAAATGGGTTAGGAAGAAGTGCATCCTTTAAGTATTTGACATGACATAAACCTCTCAAATTCTCCCACATGGCAGACTACTGGCTATTCACAAAAACCATTATCCTTTTATTCTTCATGGAATTATTTCTAGGCTATATTTAGAAGCTTCCTTTGTAGTTAGGTGTGATCATGTGACTGTGTTCTAGCTAATGAAATGCAAGTAGAAATGATGGCTACCATTTTCAGGCCAAGACATTTAAAAAGTCTTGTGCTTCTATTGCAAGCTTTTATCTTCCCTGCTACCATGTAGATGCAGAAGATGACAATGCTCCAGGGAACAGCAGAGATGTAAGGAGGCAAAGATCCTGGATCTCTGACCCACTGTGTGGATGAATGCTGCAATCCAGGAACACCCATACTGAGCTGTCCTATGAGCAAGAAATCCACTTCTCTTGGTTTAAATACCTGAAACTTTGTATGTATTGTGGAAGGTAGTATTAGGTCCCAGATTGAGGAACAGTAATGTCTTGCATCTGTCCTTTCCTAACATAATGGCCTTTACATATTGGGTCAGGGAGCTAGTGTAGGGATTCTGCCAGTGGCCAAAGATGTCCATCCAAGTATACAACAGTAAGCTAGGAAAATGATCATTGGATGGGTGTGTCGTTCCATGTTCCATTGACCTTGGGCAAGTACTCCATTTTGTCACTTGATCCCATAAGCCTCACTCTGACTATTAGACCACAGTGATTTTATGGGTTTCTGGAACTAAGGTTAAGTAGAACTCAGTATTCAATACTACCTAAAAGGTTTTAGTAATTCTCTTCTTTGTTTTTCGCAGTGTGCAGCGCATCATGTTTCTTTGAGAAAGGCTGGGAGGAAGGACTAGAGAGCCTGTACATGGTGTTACATTAAATCCTTCCTTAACATGTATGATTTTGATTTCATTTAAGGGCCTCTAAGTATGGAAAATTGGCCCAGAGGCTATGACTCTGTAGTGTGGATAGCTCAACTTGGTCTCTAGAATATATTTGGTTTTACAGATTTAGTAAAACCTTACCACGTGTTACTTATATTTCTGTGGTTCCATGATTAATAAACTTCAGCTAGAGGTCTCTCTGTGTCTGGCATTCTTGAAACTTGCATGATCATGCTGACCATGTTTTTTGATGTGAAATCCAGGGGTAATATTTCACTAGTACACAGTGGTATTTTGCAGTGGCCAGTATCCGTTTTGATTCTTCATGCCTGTGCCCTACCAGTCATTAATTATTTTGACTTTATCCTCTGATAATAAAGATGCATACTGTGCTTCTGCCACCATCTGGGCTTGGCAACCCAGAGTTCTTCCCATCCCTATTGATATTAGCAAACCCAATGACGGTTGAGGGCTAGATGGCATTGTATGTTTATCTCAGAGAATATATATTCTAGAAAAAGAGTTACATTTCTTACTTACATGGTTTTGAAATATGAGAAATTTATATCTACTACAATAATTTTAAATTTATTAAGTATTTTAAACCAGATTATTCAATTAAATACTACTAATGAAACTTTCTGCTCTTTAGACTCCCAGAAAGAAATATAAGATTGGCCACCATGGAAAAGCCATGCTTTGCTGATGTTACTTACACATGTTTGCGCAACTTCTAAAAGTTCAATAATTCAAATCTCATCTTCTCCAAATATTTGACTAAAAACTAATATTCCAGTAAACTCTGAACCCAATACTCCAACACTTACCTCCATGTACACATATACCCTACTATGAGATGCATAGGGAAAAGTTATAGACATAATTGGAGGTTTAGTAAAAAGGTTTTAAGGTCATTCCTAGTGCTTCTATTTTTTTCAGTTAAATGAGAACTTTGTCATGTGTTGAGAATTAAAGAGTAGGGAGAGAATGATGAGCTTGAGGATACTAGTAAATGGTTGAAACTTTACCATTAGCTTTGGAGAACTGGAAATGGAATGGATGGGTAAAATGAATACCAAGTAGGTAAAATGAATACCAAGCCCTCCTGATGGGCTAAGAAATAATGATCTTGACTGGAACTGAAGCCAAACTACCATGAGGTCTGTGCTCCTTCTGCTGTACCATATTGCCTGCCATGGGCACCTTTTGCAGCTCTTTAGATCACATCAGAGCCCTTTAGTCAATAAAATGACATTTGCTCCGGGTATTAAGATGGATCTACAATGGTGGAATTTGAATAAATATTCTTTTTCATTGATATTTCTGTGCCGAGTAATCATGGAAAATGGTGAGGTAGCAGCTAATGCCCAGTGATTGCAGTAAAATATAGCAGAGACCTTCCCTAGACCTCAGAGTGAATAGCGTGTGACCATACAGCATGAAGAATCATAGATCCTGTACATTCTCTCTAATGCTATACAAGAGTGGCAGAAATGGCATAACTTCATCGGATACTCAAAGGAAAGGTGAAAGGATTCATTTCCTTAGTATTGAAAAATTTCTGTGGTTAAAACAGCAGGTTTTCAATGTTGTAGAACAAACGCTGTGAAGACTTTGTATCTTATCATTGGCATGAGAATTTCGTCGCTCTGTGTGAGAATTTGAAACTGTCATACAATATTACTTCACACAAGGTTAACAACTCTCAGTCTTTTGTTGAGACAATACCTGAAATATCAACTTTTTTTTTCCAGTTAAGCTGGACAGAACGATGAAATCTGAATGATTATCATTGTCTTTTCTTTTAAAAAGGGTTTGTTCAAAGGGCCAAATATAGCGGTAGTTTTTGAAAAGTCTCTCTAGGTTCAACTCCAGGCAGCTCAGATCTTTTATAAAAACTCCAGTACTCACTGAGTCCCCTAAGAGTGATCAGCCTAAGATGTAAAATGTATAATATGAAACTTCTGTGTGAATTGTTAACTTCCCCCAGATGGGGCAAACCACAGTGTCTTTTAATGCACTAATGGTATCAAAATGCATAAACATCAGATACCACTGCACTTTCGCATTCGATATCAATCTGGAATTATAATAAAGGAATTATAATGTTGGGCACTAGGAAATCACAGCACATCTTCACATCCTGCTTAGTACTGCTTGACGATTTCGTAAAGCCTTCTTTCAATCAAACCCCCCTTCCCAGGTTTGAATAATAGGATCATAACAAAGAGATAAGGCAGAAATTAGAATTTAGGACTCCCCAGTATTAACGTCTAATGGATTTCCCATTTCCCATTAAACACTTTAACCATTGCTCATTGCCTCACAGGGAATATTACTTTCCTTCTAGTCTCAAACGAAATATAAATAATAAAAACACTTTAGGAAACTTCTTTTCAGGATCTGCTCTTAACTCATATTAACACTCATGGAAAGTTATGCAACTACTGGACAAATGGAACTTTTAAACACCTTTTTTTTTTAAAAACAAAGTTCCAACTATGCAATTTGACCATAAAAAAGCCTTCACAATATTGTGATTCAAATGCTTTCATTCACAATTTCCAAACTTTCATCAATATTTTATATTAAAATGGAAAAATTAACACCATATGCTTTTCCTAAGAACACATCTTTCTTAATTGTTAAAAATTTTACAAAATTAAAACGTATGACTTAGAAGAGGCATATGGATATGCAATCTTCCAGACACTCAAAGTTTTCACTTATTTCCTCATAGTTTACAAAATGTAGAGGAGAGAAAATTGTTGTTTTGAAAATATGCGTAGGTATAGAATTTCTGTTGCTATAGTGTTTCTATAACAGTTTTAAAAGGGAACTCCAAACACTTCTTATCTCATCCCCTTAGTAAATGACGTGAATCCAGAATTCCAAGTCTTATTGCATCTTATAACTTCCACCACATATATTTTAAAAATGGATTGACTCAGCACCATTAATATCCTTTCCCTTCCACATATTTTAAGCTAAAGTATACTGAAGAATTGATTAACTCTAAAAAATACTTTCCCAAATTAGATACACTGATGAATATACTTGATTCTAAAAAACATTATCGGGGTTGTCAGTGAAAGTGGCTATCTTGTAAAATGGAATTCGGTGACATATTCACAAATGTTTCACGTTCTTCAGTTGCACAATGATTTTTCTACTCAGACCTCAGAGGAAATACTCAACAACCACTACAACTTTTCGTTTCTACCTGAATTTCAGCGGAATTCTCAGAGAAGAGAGGTTTGGAGGTCTTTGTGTTTTCAATTCAAATGTGCATTTCTCTTTTGAAAGAAATATAGCACTAGAGTGCACATTTGAAATATATGGTCAGGCAGGGACTGGCAAATGTGAATTTCAGGTTTCCAGAAAGCAAGGAATTTTTCTGCAAAAAAATTAGACTGAGTGTTTGTATGTAAAGTTTACCACATACAACCCCTGGATGTGGCAAGATGTTGTAACTCTCACTAGGTCAAGCAAGCTCCATTCTCTTCAAACGTGGGGGATTGTTATTTCTTTAGTATCAAATGACACAATGTAATTTCAAAATGTGATAGTCCTATCTTCTACATTCAAGAATATTTTTCCTCAACAGTCAGCTTGGCTACTTCTGGCTTATGTAAAAAAAAAGTTAAGCTATTGCTTTAGTATAGACATAAAACTTGAAGGCCATGGGACCAGGAACGAGACTAACAACCAAAATTGAAGAATATCTTACTGCCTACAGAGTATGTCTACTTACAGAGGGGAAAATAATAATAGAAAAGCACCCAAGTTTATAAATCCTTCACTCATACAGAAGTTATTTCTTGCTTACTGGGTACTAGATAGCCCCACATTGAAGAACACACACTTGACTGCCTTGGGGAGACTGACAAATAGGCAGTCACAACTTGGTGAGAGCCTTTACAGAGCTGCGTGCACAGTGCTAGAGTTGGAGCAATCAGAGAAACTTCTGACAGAGGCAATATCTGAGCTGTGCCCTTAGAAGGAAGAGCAGATGTAGCTAGGGGAAAAAGTGTACGGAGAGAAAGACATTCAAAGCACAGTCTCCTCCCCTCCCGCAGGCAAAGCCTCGGGCATAAGAAAACGATACTTTTAGGGAAATGCAGGTGGAACTGCAAGGCATGAAGTGTCAAAAAGTACACTTGATTGGCAGTAGACGACTAAATTCTGTATGGCCTTGCATGTGTGCTAAGGTGTTTGGACGTCCTCCTGGGGCAGTGGGTAACCACTGAATAAATTTAAACTGAAGAATGATTTGTTTGAGAAAAGTCATTTTGATGCACTGTGGAGTCAACAGGTATCGTGTTGAGGGGTGGGCAGAGGGAATCCAGCTTTCAGAGGGCGTGAGGAGCTTACTTGAGGGTTTGCAATTCGTGTGTAATATGACTAGGGTCTGCCCAAGGGAACGGCGAGAAGTGGATAGCTTTGAGAGGCTTGATGAGGAGGGGAGAAGTAGGAATCCAAGCCCATTCCAAATATTTTCTTTGGGGGACCTGGCTGGTTGTATTGCCTCTTACTGAGAGAGGGAGGGCCGGAGAAGGCCAGGGCTCATGAGGGATGTCTGAAATAGAAACTGCATTTGGGTACCATGCTGCCGTACTGCACCTTCAAATGAGTTCAACTGAATCTGGCTGAGAGGGGATAGCTGGCCAGAAACAAAGCTTTATTTCCGGTGCTAGATTTAGATTAACAGAGGAAACTTGAATTATTGGCCTTTATGGAAGCCGCTGACTCCAGAGGAGAAATTCTCCCTTCAGCAATGCTGGGCACTAGTCCATTTGGAACAAAAAAGCCTGGAAGAGGAAAAGACAAAAACTTCATTTGGAGATTGTAAAAGGAAAGAGAATATTTTAAAATTGACTAAATAAAGAGGAGTTAATACAAGTATTACACTCTGTAGCAAAATTCCTTTTTATGCACAGTTATTAAATTGTAAAGAAAAGATATTTATGTGGAAAGTTTACACAGTTCTTGAGTTTGTGCCTTGACTCACAAAAGTCTACTTGGTAGGCTTTTGTTCTCTAATGTCTTGCTAAATGTCATGCTCAGTTCTGTGCTGTTTTCAAAAAGTAATCAATAGTTTAATTAGTTGCAGCTAATTTGGGGATTCCATTAGTGGCAGTGTCCTTGCTCTTCATTACTGATTATCTATTGAATGACTCTATTTGTTTTGGGACTTCTAAGGCAGGGGAAGTTCTTTTGGGATCCATGAACCCCAGAAGTTGTATACAAAGCTTGTGCATAGGTAATTGACACCTTTGTCAAACTGAGAGTGCGCTAGAGTTGGTTCTTGGGCAGGCAGGGGTCAGGCTTTTTCAGTTCTCAGTCATAAATCCTGTGATGTTTCCCCCTCTCCCATTTCCCTCTCTTACGTTAGCTTGGGGCAGAGATTTTGGCTCAGTATTATCTGCCTTTCTGATGTATTTGGTTCCTGGCTGCAGGCAGAAAGGGCCTCTTTTAACAAAGCCACATATTCTTCCCTAACTGCTTTTAGATGGGCTAGCCTGAACGAAGCGGCTGTCTTTCTTCTAAAGTAGTGAAACAGTTTTGTCTTACTTGGCTCTTGGTTGCAAGCAATGGAAAACAATTTTGTCTAAATTAAGGAGAAGGAATTTACTGGAAGGATATAAGGTGGGAATCAAGGGGAAGCCAGGAAGTGGGAGCACAGGCAGTCTCACTTCTGAAATGTTCTGGTTAGGGCACTGACACTGGCCTTAGCTCCACTGTTGAGAGTGTCCTGACAGTAAAGCTGCTGTCCTTGCCCATCCCTGCCACTGAACACTGCACCATAAACTTTGTGTCTGCATCACTCATTGAAGGTACAAAAGCTGGGAAAAAGCCTGGTGGCTGAGACTGGATGCATGTCCCCATGGTGGCTGTGGGGGTAGGGGGAGGGCATACTTGGCTTGCTTTGGCCTTTGTATCAGGAGGTGGGCCATGCCTCTCTCCAAGGCTCAGACAATGAGGATTTCTCCCAGTAGGAAGCGGTTTGTGTCACTGACAAATGACGTATTCACTACAACTTACCCTTTGGCTATCTCTGTGTCCTTGTGTACATACTCACATTTAAAAATGCTTTAACCCAACACAATGTAACTATTCCACATACAACTTAAAATGTGCTCCTTCCCTCCCCATCGGGAGAAAACCCAAAGTGAGTCAGGCTCCAAGTCCAGAATCTCTGGGTGATGTCCATTTTCTCTAGTTTTGCACAATGCCATTTTAGGATTCTGCCACTGATGGCATGCATTACATCATTAATTACTACCAACAAACCTTCCCAAGAAAAAGGAACTTAATTAAAATGTGTAAATATAGCCATGACTTAACAAGGAAGAAAAAAATAGCTAGAGGCATTACTCTTTGTTTCTGCAACTGGCCATGAGGCAGTAGCTGGTATTTATGACTTTCTTCCTCCCTCAAGCATTTCTGTTTGTTTTGCCCTCTGCTAGCACCTCAGCTGGCTGGGATTCTTTACCCAGTGGGGTCACGCAAACCTTCATTCTTGAGGGATCTGAGCTTTTGGTGGTTCTGCCTGAACAGATTGCCAGAGTCTTTGATTAACTTTTAGCACTGGACTTGGTAATGTGAGAAGGTGTTCTGTTTATTCTCCTCCCTGCTCCCGTTGTATAACAGCCATCTTGTTTTTCCTTCAAAATTAGAATCAATCAAACCAGGCTAAAACACTCTTCGTTTTTTTTTCCGCCTGTCTTCACAGTGGTGTAAAGGGTATGACATGACCCAGTGGAAGTCTCAACTTCATTAAATGCTGAAAGCATTCCTCTCTTTTCTATAATCTCCGCACCAGCAGAGCCTGGGGAAGATGGGATGGAAAGCAAAATTTCAAGGTGTAATTAGTGATTGGCTAATTGTGAATAGAACCATTTTTCCAGCTCTTGGTTCCTGGACTAATACAATTTGACCTTGGGAAAAACAGAATCACTTACTGCTTATTGGTTGAGAACAGTTACTGCACCTATAGAACTGCACAAGAATTTTCAAGATATTTCTCCCATATAATGACAAAGCAATTTCACTAGGCTATCCCACCTCTTAGACTCCAGATGATGGGCACATGATAAAATCAATGTATCCACTGGTCTTGTTTAATGTGAAGTAAATGCCTTGGTTGGAAGCAGTGTTGTGTACGATGCCAAGACCTGGCTTACCTTGAGATGGACAAAATGCCCACTGGCTTTCATTCTATGGATAGTCGTGGGTAGCGCTAGAATCCTAGGTTCTTGTGAATTAGTCTTGGCTCTCAGATAGTATCCTATATTTCTCTAAATCTTTGGATATTTTTCTTTTCCTATAACACAGTTAACCTGGTAAATGCCCAAAGTCCCACAGCTAGTAAATAGTGGAGCCAGAATTTGAATCCGGGTAGTCTGACTCTGGAATACAAGCTCTTATCTCTGCATAATGCACCTCTTCTCTGAATCTGTTGCTTATGATTTTATTATCTTTCAGATAACTAGGCTCTTCTTTGTTAAAGGAGCCTTGGGTCTGTGAAATGAGCTTCTAGGAATTGGGTGAGAGGCTAAGAATTTAATTTCTATTTTGGTGGTATTTTTTACCAGACCCAACATTGTTTCAATTATATGTTAAGTAAGACTTTAGAGGGTTGTCATTCTATTTCAACCCCACAGAACCCATGATTGATTAACCATTGCCAAAAATATCTAGGTTGGAACACTCTGATTGCTACAGTAACTATGCTTCCTTCCGCTGTGAAGGTTAAGTGCCACATTACGGATACCTTACTGAAACCAGGGAAGCCAATTAATCGGGCATTTCTCCCACTAGCATCCCCAAGAGAACAATCATGAAAATACCTTCCTAAGATGCTGGTGCTATTCTCACTAATGTATATCACAAACCTCAGTGAAGGAAGTAAGTTCTGGGCCCTCCCAGGGACTGCAGAGATTGGATTAGACAGTTCACACATGGTAAATCCACTATGGTCTTCCTATTTTTGAAGACTTTGCATTCTTTCCTTTTTGATATACCAAGGAATGTCTGGCATCTCAATGGATAGGGTATGGAAAAATAAATCCTCAGTAAACCTGTAGTTTCACTAGACAGAAAAAAGTCTTAATTTAATTATAATGTTCATGAAAGCAAATTCACGTACATACTTTTAAAAGCCAAGTAAGTCAGTAAGGCTTATACCAACAGACAGCAGCACCCCTCACACACCCCTACCCAACGTTTCTGCTTTTAGGGATAAGGATTGTCAACTATTAGCTCTTTCTTCTGCTATATTTCTAAATAATCTGCTTATTTAAATAATTTGGCTCTTTCTTGATTTCCAACTATGAAAGATAAGTATTTAGTTTTCTTTTACCACCACTTACTATCTGTGCCCACAATTTCTATCTCCCATCACTTCCAATATAGTTATAGCATACTTTCTGGTTAAATTAATATTGAGTATCTACATTCTTTTGACTCCATTAATATTGTCATCAGCTGGGCTTGTAGTATAGTGATATTCTACTTCCTTTCTTCTGTATCATGGTGTCTTTATTTTCTGTTTCTTTTTTTTTTTTTTTGAGGAGATTGGCCTTGAGCTGACATCTGTTGTCAATCTTCCTCTTTTTTATTCTTTCTCCCCAAAGCGCCAGTACATAGTTGCATATCCTAGTTGTAGATCATTCTAGTTCCTCTATGTGGGGCACTGCCACACCATCGCTTGATGAGCGGTATGTAGGTCTGTGCCCAGGATCCAAACTGGCGAACCCTGGCCACCGAAGCAGAGCGTACGATCTTAACCACTCAGTCACGGGACCAGCCCTGATATTCCACTTCTTATAAAGCTGTTTGTTTTTCTTGGAGTTAATAATGAATTCTTTTTATATCTTTACTTATTTTATCTATACTTATTACTAATAACCACCAAATTCTTCAGGTCTATGAACTCCTCACAATAAATCATAAATTAAGCACAACAGATAATCTATCAATCTCATTTTTTTGTTGTTGTTCTGAGGGACATTCTTTTTGAGCATTCTGTTCTGCACTATTTGTTATCTAGACCAGCTGCACAGCAGTCAGCCTGGGGTTTCCTGTCACATTACAGCTGGGAATTCTCCTTACCTTGCTCCTATATTAAATCTCTCTTTCCTGGATGCCATATCTTTACATTTCTTAGTTTACTCTTTTGTGTTGGTGGAGTATATCCTACAGAGAAAAGAGTATTTAATAGGCAAATTTTCTGAATTCCTTAATCTGAAAATGCCTTTATTTTATCCTTACCTAATTTCTCATAAATCTGTGATATGACTGGGAGGCTCTTCTACTTTATAAAGGGTCAACTGGGGCACTGAGATGATTAGAAGGTCCAAACTGGTCTCATTCACATGAACAGCAACTGGTACTAGCCCCTGGCTGGTAGCTTAGCTGGGGTCTCTGTCATCTTCCACCTGGGCCTACCTGCATGACTTCTTGGGCGTCCTCAGAATTGGGGTCCAAGAAGAGGAGTATTTCAAGCGGGTAAGTCCTAATGTGCAAGTACTTATCAAGCCTCTGCTTATTTTATGTGTGCTTGTGTCCCATTGGCCAAGGTTGGTCACATGACAAGCCCAGAGTCACACGAGAGACTACTGGGCGATATGCTTCATTGAGTGCTGTTGACGTCTGCCACAATTTTCCTTAAGAATTTCTTGTTCTCATTCTCTGCTTGTGTAGCTGTTTCTTTTTTCTCTTCGTGTCTCTGTTTGTGATTCCTTCTACAATGTTAACTTCATAGTCTTGTAAAAGTTTCTTTTCTTAGTTTTTGGTCTTGATCCAATGTTTGAATAAAAATTTTAAGAAAGGTAAGGAAATTCAAATACATTTTTAAACAAATATAATTTAAAAGCAAAAAGATGATGTGAATATAAGAGATAAGGAGAAGGTCTTATCTTTTTCACTTTTTACTTATATTAACATGTTAAATTATCTCAAGATTAAACAAATATATGTCTTTGAGAAAACACAACATCTTGGTTTTTCTTTTTAGTATTTTTTCTTTTTACCTTCAAAACATTCAAGATGCTTAGAAGGAGTTTTTTATTTGGGAATGGTAGTGATTTACTCCTCTCTTTATGTAATTAATTTCTCCTAAGGTTTAAATTATAGAGAGGTGGCAATCAAAGTTTTTTCTGAAAACTTTTTGCTCTAATAAAAAGCCATAATTGTTCACACTATACAATGGTAACAGACTTTGATAATAGTGAACATCACTGTTTAAACACATTCTATTTTGGGATGGTGATGGTAAGTGAGGGAGATAGTGGATACTGAGTACATCTGCTTTAGTAATAGGGTGCGGATGATTCATATTTGAAATTTGTAGCTTGTACATTTTAAATATAACTTATTGGATAATCCTGACCTCCTCCTTCTCCCCCCAAAAGAAAACCACTGTTGATTCAAATATAAGTCACTACAGCCTTTTGCAGACTAAACTGATAGTATTAAACTTTGATTAACAGTAAATTAAAATTAAAGACCAAGCGCAGAGGCAACTGATTACTCTAACCAACTCAAGTCAATATCAAGGATGCACTGCTCACAAGCCATCCTGCTTAAGAATGTGTGAGAAGTCTGCTTAGTGCCTCACTGCTAAGCTATGTATGGAAGCCAGCTGATTCAACACTTTTCTTAGGAGTGCAACAAAATTCTTAAGAACCTTATTTTTCTATTCTTCTAGGAAAACCATTAGCATATGGAAAATTCCAGCACTTACTATTATGATTTTTACTCCCTAACTTCTGGAAAAACTATTTGTGCCCCAAAAGTATATTAGAAATATCCTAACTTCTAGGGTGGTCTGTTTTCCTTTTCTATAAAAATACACACATACACACACACTCCAAACTGTCTAGGCTTCAACATCAGGAGGGATAATCTACTTTGGGAAATTGGTTATAAAACCCTAAATGCATTGCAGTTGAATAGCTGTGAGATAAATTTTAATCTCACTAGTCAAACCGTGGCTTCTCATTGATGTCACTGGAAGTGATATAAAGTGTACTAGGTCCACCACAATAAAATGTTCATTGTTTCTGAATGCCACTAATTTTTGTGAATTATGGAAAAAAAGTTTTCCTCTAAGACAGTGATTGAGGTGAGACAGGACAAACTGAAGTGGTTTTGAGTCCGTTGCTGTGTGTGAATGGGGCCCCAATGGATGTGACTTTCATTTTGCTACTTCTCAGTGAGTGGGTGGTCGTTGCCTTCTCTTTTTTCCCAGGAACTGAACAAGTATTTGGGTTTTTTTTTTTTCCTAAAGTGTTTTTTTTGTTTTGTTTTGTTTTGTTTTACTTAAACAAGGACCTGCGCAACTATTCACTAAAATCACATACCATATACACTACAGAGATATATTTGTGTGATTTCAAACTGTAAAGTCTTCTTGGTATTCTTAAATGCAGGAAAATTTTAAGTTTTGAATTAGTTAACAAAAACCCCAAAGTGAACACTTTTAAATGAAAAATCAACATTTAAGAAAATTCACAAATGCATTGTAAAAAACTTGAAAAATATCTTTAAAAGAAAGAAAGAGCAATTTAAAAGCTCAGGAGTCCACAATACACACTACTAATATTTGGGGGTATATCCACTAGGACTTTTTAAGCACATATATATAAGGGGTAAGATAATTTATTGAAATGATAATTTGTCTTTTGTTCTTTTGCTGTAGGTAATTTTCCCTTCCATTTTCCAAGATAGAGGCCAAGTCTTTTTTCCTTACCACAGGAAGTTAATAATGTCTTTTGTGTGGCAGGGCCAGACGTAAAAGTTGCCAGACAAAGAAAAAACAATACCCACTGAGAGCTTTTGTTGAAGGTAGATTCATGGAGGGTTGGAATCAGATCATCTAAGGAGACCAGGACCTCTGGGAACTGGGTGAAGCTGGGGAGGAGAAAAGGTTCTGAGAGCTTCTCCCAGGAGGGGATAAGGGGATAGGTATATGAGGCCTTCTCACCCTGCTGTCTCCCAGGACCCCAGGGACTGTCGGGGCTTCTGGAGGACTGGGTGGATGATGTCTCTCTGAGGCTGGGTGCCAAGTACTACAATGCTCCATCCTAGTACTGATCCCTGGGTTCAAGTTTGGCATCTACCCAGCAAAGCCTCTGACTTCAAGGCACCAGGCAGGATGGGACAATGAACACACCCCCAGTGACCAGTTTGCACTAGAGCCCAAAGGGAACTAGAGAGCAAGGAGAGTTTCCCAAATATCCTGGCCTACCGGTGCCTCTGGGATTCTTGCATAAACCTAAAGAGGAAGAGGGCCCCACAAACTTGACTGAAATGAAAGCTTCCACCAGTCAAGTAGGTGGGCATTTGGAGGAAATACTGTGCTTTAGAGACAGATGGTAATGTGACATTTTAGAGTAAAATTCTGGGTCACTGCGTAGAAGAGTCCACCTGGGATGGCACCCAGGATGATTCACAACCTGTGGAACTGCAAACATTGGATTTGGTGCCCCAGTAGTCACTGGAATGGAATTTACTTCCATCTGAGGGCTCAGGGAGCAATTTAAGTTTATTTCAAGAAAATAAAGCGACTGTGCTGTTTCTTGAAACCTAGCACAGTGGTTCAGAGTATAAACTCTAAATTGCTGCATAGGTTCAAGTCATGTCTCTGCCAGTTATTGCTATCCATGCGACCTTGGACAAGTGACTTAGCCTTTCTGTTACTTGGTTGTTTCAGGTATAAGATGAGATCAATAATGGTACCCATGTCACAGGGTTGTTGTGAGGAATAAACAAGTTAGAACAATGTCAGGCACGTAGTGAGTGCTCAGTAAACCTTAACTGCTGGTGTCAACTCTTGTGGTTGTCTGGACTTGTTCCCACCACTTGTGAGTCCACAGCCAAGGTTGCTGAGCATGTTGTGCAGCACACATCTGCTCTGAAGATTCATTATTATCCCCAAAGGAGGTTGATTTGAATGAGTATTTATTTTTGCTGGGGAACTGCTGGGCTGAGATGAAGCAGACTCTCAGAAGGCATTGTGGCTTCTGGGCCCATCAGGAGACAGTATGAGAATGAGTTAGAAAGGATCTCATGGAATGCTTAAGAACCCCTCAGGGGCTACGGGGTGGTCAGCAGAAGGTAGAGGAAAGAAGGGAGAGCAAAGTCAGCCTTTTTCGTATTTGCTTATGGGGTGACTCTCTCTGGGATTCTTAGATTACAGAAGAATTGTAGAAGGTGAGCTCTAAGAGATCCACTTGCACACTGAATTTCCACAAAAATAAAAAAGCTATTCTTGGAGAATGAGGAGCACCCAGTGGATTTTTGGAAATAATATGTTCATTTGGAAATAATATGTTTTTTTCTTTTTGTTTCTGGTGGTTCTCAGGAGTTTCTCTTTTCCTTTGGTGTTTGAAGTTTCATTATGGTAAATCTAGAAATTGATTTTTTAAAAATTTATCCTGCTTGGCATTTATTGAGTATTTAGAACCAGAGGTTTGATGTCTTTCATCAGTTCTGGAATATTCTCAAATATTGTTATCTTCAAATAATTATTTCTGGCCCCTTCTCTTTTTTCCATATGGAACTATGTCTTGATATGTGTTAGACTTCTTCCTCTATTCTCCATATCTCTTATTTTCTCTTTGTCTCTTTGTGATACATTCTGGATAACAGATCTATCTTCTAGTTAACTAACTATCTTTTGAGATATGTGTAAACTATTAAACCCATACATTTATAATTTTTACCATTAGATGTCTCATTTCTAGGAGTTTTATTTGATTCTTAAAAGTTTGATTAGCTATTTCTTATAGTTTCTTGATACCTGTGTATATTTTCATTAATATCTTTTATTTCTTTAAACATGATGAGTATAATGTTTTCAGAATATCTGTCTTGATATTTTTAGTTTCTGAAATTCCCATATTTCTGTCCCTTCTGTTTCTTTCTTTCTTTCCTTCCTTCCTTCCTTCCTTATTTCCCTCCCTCATTCCTTCCTTCCTTCCCTCCTTTCTTTCTTTCTTTCTTTCTTTCTTTCTTTCTTTCTTTCTTTCTTTCTTTCTTTCTTCCTTCCTTCCTTCCTTCCTTCCTTCCTTCCTTCCTTCCTTCCTTCCTTCCTTCCTTCCTTCCTTCCTTCCTTTCTTTCTTTCTTTCTTTCTTTCTTTCTTTCCTTATTCTTCCTCAAGGGCTTTATTTCTTTGTGTGGCTGGCTATTTTTGCCCGTGATTTGCACATTTTTATTGTCAGCTTATTTCTAGAAATTCTTTGAGGTCCAGGATTCAGGTGATTCCTCCAGATAGGATAGTCTTTGCTTCAGCTAAGCATGTGGGAATGTTACACTTCTTGGATCACCCTGAGTTACATTTATGAATTGGGTAATTTTGGTCTGCCCAGGCAGTATAGGTTCAGGCTGAAGAAGGCTACTTTCCAGTCCCTAATTTTCAACACTGATTCCCCCCGCTTTTCTCAGTGTTTAAGAAGAGGAGAGTTTATTTCTACTCACCTTTGAGCAGCTCACAACGTGAGAGTCCAAGTTTTCTAATCAGAGGAACTCTTCTCCCCTAAGATTCCCCCTTTTTGACTAGGCTTTGAATCTTTCCTCTTAGTCTTGCCTATCATGAGGCTGTGAAAACCAAGGTTTGGGAATTGTTTACTTTTCTGCCAGCTCACCTGTGCTTTTACAAAGATTTAAAAATCTTTTTTTTAACCTAAGACTTTTAGTTGATTTTAATGAAAGGATGAACCAGGTATCTAGCCTACTATATTAGCAGAAACTGAACAATGTTATATATTTATTTTAAGTGTTTCAGAAATCATGTAACTAACACATCAAATCTATGATTTTACTGATATTTTACATAGTGTAATATTTGTTAAAATAAGGAGTGGATTTAAAATTGATTGAAAAGTAGCATGTTGTTCAGGCATAAATCCTGAAAACAGTAAGCCACATGAGTGCTATATTGACAGATGTCAAGAGTAGGTTTGCACTGATGGTGACAGTAGACTCAGAGACCACCAGGTTAGACCAACGTAACATAGTCAAAGGATGGAGAATGAAATCAGAGCAGCCACAATTAAGAATAGAAAGAGCAGCAACATTTCTCAGGTCACGTAGATATGCAAGCTTCTAGACCTCAAAATTTTCATCAGGAGGTCACATAGTTTCAGGTGATAACATGAGTCATTGAAGGGCACATCAGAACTTCTGGAGGCTCAACTGTCACCTCCAGGTCCACCTTAATACACAATGCTGGAGTCATTTATAGGTAGGCTAGTTTGGCTGTGCACTGGATCATCATGAGGTACCAGGTGCACCCCATCAGTTTCAGTGTTATCCAATATGTGGTAGGACTACAGAGTATATTTTAGTACAGAACACTCAGGCCAGGAACAAAGACCCCATTTATAACCTTCTCCCCATCTCACACTGGCCAAATATGGTTCAAGGATATTTTTGAACTGAGTGTTGTGACATGAGAACAAAGATCAGTTACTTAGACTTCTCTGGCCTCATATGAATAACTGAAGTTTTGGAGACACAGATCTAGTAGAAATGGAGTTTGTCAGGAATTATGGATATCAGGCAGGACCTCAAAGGGAAAAGATATCACACTCAAATTAGCATAATTTGAGGAGAGTTTATTTATAAAAGGGACTAATTACAAAGGTGTGTATGGTAGTGATGGGGAAACACAAGGAATAGTGCAGAAAGCTGGAGCTAGCAGAAGCAAGCTTTCAACACCCCTAAAGCTGAATGGACAGTGGGAAGAAGATATTACCAGAACCTAGAAGGTCACATACGGCAGCCACCTAGAGTGGAAAAGTGACCTGTCGAGGGACACAGGCTGCCCAAAGGCAAATTAGCAGCATGGGAATTAGGAAAACAATTATTCTGTCTTCAGTTTCCTCCCACTCTCAGTTTTCTGCTAGCCAAACCAAACTGGAAGCCAGAAAACTTGGGAACCCATGGATGTAATCCACGTAAGTCAGTTCTCCTAGATAGTGAGCAAGGTGCAGAAGGAGGGAGAGTCAATTTGGAGGAGGAATTAAGTGAAAGATTTCTGGCATATCAGAAGAACTGACCTATAATCCAAGATTCGTCAATAACAGCATCAATTTGTAAATCAACTGAAATCTTTAATATTTCACAGAGTAATCAGCAGTAAAATTTCTACACTCTTATTTCAACAGGAATTTACTCAGTGTGCCAATTGTACTGATTTTCTTCACATTTTGTAGTTGTCTTTCTAATTTCACCTACTTTATTCTCTTTGGATGTTATTCTGATTATAGGTCTTTCAAAACTTTTTCAAAATATTCCAGTTTTCCAGGATCTCTGCCACTAGCCTATTTTTTCCTCCTCAAAATTTCTGAACTGGCTTGGATAAAATCCATGTAGACAGAGTATTTATTGATATTGGGTCATACTAACTCATTTATCACTTCTGTCTTTCTGACTCTGAACTTAGTGCCGTGAAATATGTAGCCCGTTCAGAAGAATATTCACTAGGGTTTTACCCTTTTCAGGAATCATGTTGCTAATGATGGTATGGTGGCTTTTATTGATGTATATAATACACTTAGGTGTGTAGATGAGTAATATATAACTTCGATGTACTTTGGAAATTTTATTTAGTAATAGGATTTTTAAAACTTAGAACATTTGAATGTTGGACTATGTTGGGTTTCTGATGAGGAAATAGTAGTTTAAATGAAGTGGCACTAATATGCCATGTTGTAGAGACAATCACATAAAGAGGAGGTACGAAGGGGTTAATATTTTCTGATCACTTATCGTAGGCCAGTTGATGTGTTGGGTGTTTTACAAATGACATTTAATTGATTCACATAAACGTTACAAGTCAGATCATCTGTACTGACAGAAACATATTTTAAGCTTCCAGAAAAATATTATAGGATAGCATTTTTAAGGTCTTTACAACCAAAGTAAAGTAAATATTTGAGGTGAGAGTCTCTCTACACACTGGAAGTCTAGGAATCCAATTAATATTCAATTGAAAGACCTATGTGTCATGGGACACTTGAAGGTGGTGAGTCCCCTGGATGATTGTAGTGGCCTCCCAATTATTCTGTTTTCCCGGATGTTTCTTCCAATCCCTCTCTACACTATTGCCTGTGTTCTTTAGAAAAATTCAGTCTAGCCACATTGCTATTTTGCTTAAAACTTTAATTTCAGTAACTGTGATAGGACTTAAGCTAAAATCAAAATCCTCAACATGCCCCTATGAGGCTCTGGATGACCTCACTTTCTGCTTCTCTAGCTTCATTTCACATCATCTTCCCTACTTACATGGCCATTGCCTGGATTATTCTTACCAATGTCTATTCATGAAAAGCTCTTGTCCTTCTTTCAGGTTTCAGATTAAATGTCACTTCTTCAAGGAATCCATCACTTGTCCTTCCACTTCAGTAAGGTCCCCTGGTGCTTTCTCCAATAGCATCTTTCACTTTTCCTTCAGATTCCTTACTGCACTAAGTACATTTGTTTCTGTGATTGTTTTCATAATGTCTGCCTTTCCCATCAGATTGTATGTTCCATGAGGTCTATTTTGTTCACTGTGTTATCTCTGTACGTGGCACAAGGCCTAGCACTAACTAGGAGGCACTCAATAACCTTTGCCAAATGAATGAGTGAACAACTAAAGCACAGTCCCTAACCTCAAGGCATTTCATGTAACAGTCAGCAGAGTAAAGAAATAGTGTCACTGCAGCGTGGTAAGCGCTGGGAAAGAGGGCACATGCTAGCACACACAGAGAAGATCAGGAGGGTCCTCATGCAGGTTCAAGCCATTAGTCCCTTGGAGAAAAGAAAGAAATCTTTCTTTTCAGTAAATACCATATTGAGTATGTGATAACTCAACTAGGAACAGGGGACTAAATGGTGGAGGTACTCAAAGGTGATAAGGACACAGTCACAGCTTTCCAGGCATTTATATCAATTTACATTATCAAGGACTAAGTATAAAGGTAAACAAAATGAAATGCAAAATGTAATAGAATCAAAAGAGAAGTAAGAGAAGCTTAGCTGTGTGAATAGTAAGAGGGGGGCAGATCACACTGAGAGGGATCCTTGATGGAAGAGTCCTTTGAAGTTGACCCTGAAGCATCAGCAGGACCTAGGTAGGTGAGGTTGGGCAATGGAACATAAAGGGAAAGTTGTATTCTAGGCAGAAGAGATTAGGTCAGAAAAGGTCAGGACACTAGCGGATGGTTTGAGGGAATGAGTTTTCTCAATTTGCCTGGGAGTATTGGTAGGGTCTTTGGTAGGCAGAATTCTAAAAATTCCCCCCACCCCAATTCAAGATTCCATTTCCTAGTCCTTGGAAACTGAGAATATGGTAAAATATCACAATTATGAATAGGTTACTTTACATAGAAAAAGGGGCTTTGCTGATGTAATTAAAGTTGCCAATTGGCTGATCTTAAAATGGAGAGATTATGCAGGTGGGCTTAATGTTAGTATATGAGTCCTTAAAAGCAGAGATTTTTCTCAGGCTGGTGGCAGAAAAGGAAGGCAGGAGAAGTCAGAGAGGTTCAAAGCACAAGAAGGATTCAGTGAAGCATTGATGGCTTTGAAGAAAGAGAAGCTGACAGCCAAGGAATATGGGCAACTTCTGAAAACCGAGAACAATCTCTGGTCAACGGTCAGCAAGGAAACAGACCTCAGTCCTACAATTGTATGAAACTGAATTCTGCTGACAACCTAAACACCCCTGAAAGTGGATTTTCCTCCAGAGCCTCCAGATAAGAGACAGGCTGGCTGACACCTTGACTTTGATCTTGTGGCACCGGGAGCAGGGTCCACATCTGCGCTCTCTTGGATTTCTGACCACAACACCTTGAGACAATAAAGAGGTGTTGTTTTAATCTGATAAATTTGTGATAATTTGTGGTTATGCATCAATAGAAAGTGAATCTGGGGGCATCCTGTGGACAATTTCAAATACCAGATTGAGATGTGCTTGTTAATTGGTGAGCAGTGAGGGAGAATGTCGTCAGGGACCTGCAGATTTAGGTCTTCAACTCTGGCCAAAGTCTGAATTAGTATAGTTGACCACTTGAGTTTCTCCCGCCTTCTCTCTTGCTTAGGAGTGGCCATGGACAAAAACGGTAGTCAGGCAGAGAAGGAAATCTTCTTGGCTCTCCCATAAACCTATTCTGTAGGTTTTCTTTTCCCTCTTCCAGATGAAGTTACTTCATCTCTGAAGGTCTGTTGAAGCTTAAGCCTGAGTCTCACATTTATTTTGTAGAAGAATGTCCAAGAGCCATGAAAGAAAAGAAAAAATCAGGGCTTTGAAGGCATTGCATGACTCATTTTACTCCAGGTTTTAGGGAATACTGTCCTCTCCGCCCAGAAAAACGTAAATCCTGAACCCTGAGCCTGACTTTGGAAGGAAAATCAGGGTCTGTTGTTGCCTTTGAGACCTTCACTTTTCCTCCCAGGGGTCTTCAGTTACAGCTGCTACCATCAAGCTGGGTTTCCAGGAGTTTATTCTTCTCTAGCCCTCTGCTCAAACATGGACAAAATCTCTTTCTCTTGCTTCCAGTAGCACAGTTTAGACAGACTGAGGCTTCAAAACGAGCAGAGAAAAGATAAAAAATATGCAGAGGATGTAAGCAATATAGGCATTTTGGCATGCAAACCACAGGATTCTGAGTCTATCACCAGAGTGCTCCACTTTGCATCCTGTCCGGTGACTAGTGCAGGCACCCATAGTTCTCAGGACACTTCCTCACGTCCTGGCCCAGATCCCCATAGTTGCCACAATCCTAATGCCTCTCTCTTGGGCATAGTCCTGTAAATAATGTAAACATTGTCTGGTAAACACATTAATCTTAATGAACAAAGACTTCATTGTTTTCTTTTCTGATTATGAAAGCAATATTTGTTTATTGGGTAACAAACAGTTTAAATAAGGAAGAAAATGACAAATCTCATAATCTAACCATCTGTTTACTTTATACACGGACATATTTTTAAAAACAGGGGATGATACTGTTCAGTAATTAGCTCTCCTCTCTTTGTTACAGATTAGATAGCTTGACCTTTCTTTCATCATCAAGACCAGGAGAGGTGGGTGCCTTCTGCCTCTCTTGGGATCTCAATTCTTACATCCTAAAGTCGAGAATCCAAGACATCATTCACCTTTTCAGCCTACTCTCTCTTTCCACAGAGGTGTGGCTTTGTTGTTATGGGCCTTCAAGCAGAGGACTCAAGCACGTTTAGTTTAGCCAGCATGACGTTTAAGAGAGTTGACTTTAAATGCTTCTAAATAGAAGTATGTACTGCCAGATTCACACATTTATTTCACCTACCTGGCTCTGTGGGCACTTCAGATTGTGGCCACCACCTTAAGGAGACAACTGTAATCTAAAATAACAAAATAATCAGTCTTGTTATAACATGAATTATATAAATATCTAATATGACATTGTTCCCTTCATACAAGCCCTTTAACTCTTTACGCATTAGGGAGGAAATAAAAATAATGGCCCATTATTGAAGGATTATGCCAAAAATATGGTAGAGGTATGGTTCAAATTTGGAGGCTGTGGAGTGGTCCTCTTGTCCCAATGCCTTCAGAATTCTCTATCCACTGCCAAGAGAAAAATTAAAGTTTTCATGTCCTACAGGTCTATGTTAAAATAGTAATGATTGTGGATGGAGTAACACACCAAGGCACTGATGTGCGCTAACATACTACTGAAGATTAACTGATTGTATCAATAAGTGTCATCTAGGATAATGAGGGGTTCTGGAGGAAATGGAACCCAAGATGAAAGGACAAAGAGAAGAACAGGTCCAGTTTGTAGTTCACTGTCTGAGGTTACATCCAAGCTGAGCCTCACAGTGAGGAACTTAAAGAGGGGAAATTAGTGAAAGAGAAGCCATCAAGAATGCTGAAAATAAATCTCACCTACTACACTGTTTTGCTTGAACTCAGTTCTGCTTCCCAGGCCTCTCTAATTTGTTCTTCAGCTTTTCTGGTGAAATGAATCATTATTCCACTGGTGATGATAACTGTTCCAAAGAGTAAACTTTCAGACACCACCCATCCAACCATCTAGTTCTCAAATATGCCAGAATATTCTTGGCCTGGGCTAGGATGAATAAATGGATGAGGAGAATTAAGTGCTGCTGACTGGAAAATGATTTCTTAAATGCAGCCAAGGAGGCATCAATTTTTTTTTCTCAGGAGGTCATTCAAAGAAGACAGAAAGACAAGCAGATTGTCTTTCTCTGAAAGGAACTATAGCAGGGGCGTTCCGTAGAGTCCACTAAAGCTATCTGATCTATAATGTCCTTATATGTCAAAAATATTAGAAATATACAATTGAGATATTTTCTTTCATAGTTTAAAGTTTTTCTCGATTACAGTTTAAAACATTATGTTCCTTTGGGACATTTAAAGAATTTTTGGTGAAACATATTAAATTAATCACTTTAAATATTTCCTCTAAATTGGATTTGGTTATTTCATTTCCAAATTGTAAATTAAGAAGAATGTTTTTAGAGCTCTAATTTATGTAATTCTAGCTTGGTTTTCCTTGAGAGAAACCTCCATGAAGTATATTGTCCAGATTTTTAATTGTTATTCTGTTATTTTCATATCACGTTTGGGTTTCATAGTCTTCTAGACTCTAAAATAAACATGGATTGTGTTTCTGTAATCTCTATCTTTGTGTAATAAAAACCTCATTATTTGTCCTTAGTTTTAAAAAATCAAACAAGTCAATCAACCAACTGCGTTTCTTCAAGTGAAAATCAGTAATAACAATAAAATTTGCTTTAAAAGTCACCATGACTCAGGGCTTGTCTCCCTAAAAGGTCAAATTTGCTAAGCAGTTCTTTTCATTCCTATAGAAGTAATATCTACATTCTATAACTACAAGCGTAATACCAGGGAAGGTGAGTTTCAGTGCACATTATAGCAATGAAATAGCTTGTTCATTGGCAGCAATAATTCAGAATACATTATAGTACATTACAGGAAAAATTCAGCTTCATTCTTTGTGTTAAAGAGGGCAATAAAATTTGGAAGGGTGAAAATCTTCCTCTTACCTCCTCATGCTTACTTCTAAATATCATTCTAGGACACAGGATAAGTTCATCATTGTGTGTTAGAAGCATATGCAGTAAAGGACTTCTGTGGAAGAGGCTGCTTATGTGTTCATTCAAACTTGCTTCTTCATCTAGGCCACACAACTAGACTACATATCTCAGTGTTCTTTGCAATTTGATGTCACCAGGCAACCAAATTCTGTCTAATGCAACATGGATAGAATTGATGTATGCCTCTTTCATGTCTGGTCCATTAAAACTCTTGCACCATTTCCCATGCTTATTCTCTAGATCAAGTTTCTGGGTTTATGCAGAAAATCCAGCAGAGGATTCCCAGGCCTTAAGGAATGACTGAGCCACATGATGGGAGAAGCCTTGGTTCCTGAATGATGCTGACCAGGAACTCAGAATTAGACATTTTATGAGTGAGAGATGAACTTGTATTGTGTACATCACTGAGATTTAAGGATTTGTTACAAGTTAATTTACTTATCCTAGCTAATGTATCTGAGAAACAAGGTTAGAATCTCTGATATGAAGTTCTGAAGTCTTGAATTTTATTTTCTTAGTAAAACATCAAAGTTAAAGAAACCGGGTTTCTGCAAAACTTTGAACAATTCAGCCTTCTATTTACAAAGGAGATTGTGAAAGCTGGTAAACTTAAGACAGGTAAAAAAAAATTCTCTTAACAGTGAAAATTTAAAAACATAGAAAACATATACTAGATCTAAATCAAGAATTATTTAAGAAAAGGAGAAACTCAGCAAAATAAGTTAAATGGTCTTATTTTATAGTAAGTTGTGTGCAGAGCAATAGTAGTCTGAATCCACCCTCTGCTTTTGGTTCCCAGGACATGAAACAGCACTTGAGTAGAACGTCATTTAATTCTCAGAGGCAGCCAGGGCAAAGCAAGAAAGGTGAAGGTTGTCTTGGTGTTCCTGAAAGATATCAGGACGTTTTACCCCCTAGAATGTAAGTTCCAGGTTTGATTTCTTTAAAGAGAGGCAAGAACTTCAAGACAGTTGTGAAAGAATCTGAATGCAGAATCTTTTTGCATTTTTGTTCCAGCCTTGTACAATTTTATCACGTACACTTAAATTGACAGTATCTTTTTATAGTGACTTATCTTTATTGAAAAGTTACTTAACTATTTTCAGAGAAACAATGATTTTTCCCATTCATTTTTCATTCTTTACATAATGTTTAAGAAAAATTCATTTTCACAGTCATAGATATAATGGGTTTTCTAGCAGAATGATGGATTCTTGATAACCACCCATGTGGTAGTAACCAAATTGTGTGGCCTTGGCAGAGACTGGCTTCACAGCAGTGGTGTTCAGCATGCCATGGGCATCATTCACATTGTTTTACAGAAGAAATACTGGATGTTAGTGAATCCAGAGAGTGGGCTAAGAGGAGCTGGGTTACGAGAATGCAGACTCACGTTTTGATGGTGTTCACTCCACCTGCAGGGGCTCAGCTCCCTGAACTAGTCCCTCTGATGCTCAGAGCAGGCTTGGGAAGTTGTTACATCTGCTCTCCTGGGATGACCACATGCATCTCCTGTTTGATTCACCTTTTCCTCACCATTTCTACCTGTTTCTGCCAAGCCAGACACCATTAAGTCAGTGGGCACTGACATGGCTTCTTGTCAAGTTCTGCGTCTCCTCACTGTATCACTGGTCCTCCTGAAGATGGTTGTTACCTGTTGGGTTCTATTCCTCTGATGTGCTGAGGCTTTCAGAGTACCAAAGCTGTGCTCTGTAGTGAAGCAGACACATGAGATGCTTGCATTCTATATTTTACAGAAATTTAGCTGAAATAACTCCTTCAGGCTTTGATTGTACGGTACTCTTCCTTCCCGCAACTCACTCCCAGCCCATGGCAAACCCATCTCTGTAAAAAGGATTAAGGCACTAATTAAGATGAGGCTGGAGAAGTTCATGCATAAAAAGACTAAAGTGGGTCAGGATTATCTGCAAGACTCTAGTTTCCCTTTAGGATTGTTTATCTTCCAGGAGTCTCCTCAGTTTTTCATGCAAAGGTACTTCGACAGATTCAAGTTTGCCTACTCTCAGAAAGGAGCAAATCTTAAGCTCCTGATGAGGCTTGATAACCTAAAAATAAGCTTAATTACAACGTGACTATCTCCTTAGTAAAGTCTAGCTTAATTAAAGACAGTGCTCGGTTATCTCTTCCTGCATAAAGAGCTACTCCAAACTGTAGTGGCTTAAAACAACAACCTTTTTATTGTATTATGATTTTGTGTGTCAGAAATTCAGGCAGGGCTCAGCTGGGCAATTCTTTGGCTCTACACAGTGTTGACTGGGTTTACTTGGTGGTATTCAGCTCATGACCAGGTTGGACTGGAGGATCCAAATTGCCTTCACTCACATGCCTTGGGCCTTGGTAGGGGAACTCTCAGCTGTTCCCTAACCACTCCATGTAGTCTCAGGGCTGCTGTATTTGTTCTCTGCAGCAAGTAGTTGGACTTTTTACCTGGAAGAAGCCTATCTTCATGTGAGGATTAATTTCATGGGTCAAGTTGGCTAGATTATGGTGCCCAGATGTTTGGTCAAATACTGGTTTAGATGTTGCTGTGAAGGTATTTTTTAGATGTGTTTAACATTTAAATCAATAGATTTTGAGTAAAGCAGATTATCCTCCATAATGTGGGTGGGATTCATCCAATCAGTTGAAGCCCTTAAGAGAAAAAGGCTGAGGTCCCCCAAGGAAGAAGGAATCCTGCCTCCAGATTGCCTTTGGACTTGAGACTGCAGCATCAACTCTTCCTTGCATCTCGAGCCTGCCAGCCTGCCCTGATGGTTTTGGACTTGCCAGACCCCACAATCGCATGAGCCCAATTCCTTAAAATAAATCTCTCTCTCTCTCTCCTATTGTTTCTAGTTCCCTGGAGAACCCTGGCACACTCCAAAAAGAGCATTCCAAGAGACAGGAAGTGGAAGCTATCACTTTCTTAAAGGCCTAGCCCTGGGAAATGGAATATCATCCCTGTCATCAGGTTCTATTGGACAAGTCGTCACAGTGTGCATGCAGATTCTAGGGGAGGGGTACAGATCTCACCTTTCAATACAAGGAATGTGTGGCCATCTTTACCACAAACAATCGTGACATTTGTAAAATGTGCTGTCCCATTCTATTCTTATCCTAGGAAATGTGTATTATTATCCCTGTTTTACAGATGAGAAAACTGATGGTCAGAGAGATTAAATGGGAAAGATAGTACTTGAAGTGAAATAGTATGACACCAGGATCCTTGCTCTTAGTCACCTGATATGCTGCCTCTAGTGGTGTGGTGCTGAACTGGCTCTCCAAAAGAAAAGAGATGCTACTTTACAGTGTTTGCTAAATTATCTTGTGTAAATTATCCCTTTATGGCCAATTTCAAGTTACTAACGTATTGTTACTGAACTCAGAGTTGAGATGGGATGTGCACAAGTAACTCTAGTGAGCCAGTATGAGCTACCTTCAGAATGCCACTGACCGGTTCCCCAAAATAGAGAAATATAGTTACTGGTCTTAATGCAGTGAGAGAGAAGTGGAGCTGAAGGTGGAGGGTAGGGGAGGGAGGAAGAAAGGAAAGGAAGAAGGGAGGAAAGGAGAGAGGGAAAGGAACGGAAGAAAGGAAGAAAAGCAAGAAAGCGAAGGGCAAAAAAAGAAAGGAAAGAAAAGAACAAGGCCTTTCTAATGGAAATCCTGACTATGCTCTATGTGTGAAAGGGGAGGAGAATAACTGTATAGGGGAAAAATGCTAATTCATTTTAAGAATCAAAATTTCACAATAAAATTTTCACAATCAAAATTCACTTTTTTTGTGTGAAAAGTTCACAATCAAATTGTGAAAAGTCAAATTTTCACAATTGCATTTCTGTTATTTCAGGATTGCTCATCTACTTGGTCCAGGCTGACTTCTAGCTTGGTAGCCAGGGGGCCATTTGCTTCTTTGAGCCTTCATTTGTTATGTACTTAGGAAAGACACATTTTATTATTATCCCAAAGGAAATGCAAATGAAGTCAGTAAAATTGATCATCCCCTTCTCTTATCAGTTGGGCAGTTCCAAAGGTACAGAAAGCATTTTCAGCAAACTTGAATCTCTTTGGAATCTGAATTTTGTTCACCTCCTCAATTAAACACATGCCTTATACACAATTATTTGCCTTTTTAAAGCAGTTACTTCAGTGTTACATTAAATTATCACTTAGCATGGCATAATTAATCAAGCGATGACAAAGAGACCTACTTGATAGAAAATATTGTTGCTTACCTGCTCCAGAGCTTTGTTGATAAAAACCTAATTTGACTCTGGGCTAAACCTTGACTGGTTCTAGCCAGTTGTGGAAACCCTATTGTTCTTGACAGTGACTTCTTTGGAAAAGGGTATATAGGGGCCGACCCTGTGGTGTAGTGGTTAAGATAGGCATGCTCTGCTTCAGTGACCTGGATTCACAGGTTCAGATCCCAGGCACGGACCTGCACCGCTTGTTAGCCATGCTGTGGTGGTGACCCACAGAGAACATAGAGGAAGACTGGCACAGATGTTAGCTCAGGGTAAATCATCTTCAGAAGAAAAAAATATGTCTCCTAATTGTTTAGGATAAATGATTCAGGGTTTTCTGGTCATTGAGGCCAAAGCAAAGACCTCTTCACTGAAGAATGAGAAAATTGGGGCCCACAGATATTGCCTTTTTGACCATTGCACATAGCCAGTGGCAGAGTTAGAGCTAGGAGCTTCATGGCCCACAAAAGAAAGAAATCCCTTCTTCCCTACTCCTCTTCACCTGAAAAATGTGGAGAAGTCATTTTCAAGAGTTGGAGACTTACTCAGCAGGTCTGGGCAAAGACTTACGCCTGGGCCTGACACTTAAACTTATCCCCCTCTGTTACTTAATAGAAGTGTGTACACAATATCAGGTTTCAGTATATATAAATGTATATTTCAGAGATAATTACCTTAGAATTATGACTTAAATATTTTCACCATTACAGATATTTTTTGAAATCTCATTCTATAATTGTAGCAAGATATTTCAAAGCATGTGGTGAAGAATATTAAATACTTGTCAGTGTGTAAAATGTATATTCATATGTATATACCATATTGTGTACATATATGATATATATCTTAGGTGTGCAGTGTTTAGTTGCAAGAAATTTTCATGCGATTCTTGCAATCAATAAAAATCTCTAGTGTCCATTAAACATATTGATTGATGACTTAGAGCTGCTACATGAAGGAGGTCATTTAATCCTCATAAGAGCCCTATGAGGTAAGTATTATTATTGTTCTAATTTTAGAGATGAAGAAACTGAAGCCTGAAGGCTAAAGTGACCTGCCTAAGGTCCCACAGAGAGTGTGGGTGACAGCAAGTATTGTCCATGATTAGTCCTGTGCCCCACCTTTGGAGTATCTTGCTTGGCAGAGCCTGGAGTGAATCAGGTGGGGACGGAGGGTGATGGCTGATGGGGTCTCTTTCCAGTGGGGCTGGAGTCAACCCTTTTAAGGGGCCTAGGGGCCAGGCCAGCAGGCAGCAGGGACTCACATCTTGGTGAGAGCCAGCGAAAGCCTCACTCCACCCCCTCACCCAGTCACAACGAGCTTTAGGCATTTCCAGCCAGAGGATAGAGCTTCTTTCAGGTCTAAAAGGAGATATGTAAAAAGGTAAATATATGGCCAACATCTGAAGGAGCTAGCTCTTCAACATGACCATTTGAGAGAGACTGATGGTCTGGACATACTACCTTCAGCACACTGTCCAGACTCTTCACACTGGCTGTACCAGACATGTGAACTAACATAAATGTCATAGTGGCTTGCACCACCAAAAGGCCTGAAACACTAATAAGCCTGACAGTCTTGCTAATTTGTACTGTAATCCCAGACCACCATGGGCAGATTGATTACCTGAACACACTGGTCGTTTTGGACTTAAATGCTAGGAATTCCTGCTGACTTAATTCAGGCCACATGCAAGGGCCAATGGGGCCCAGATGGAAATTGTTCAAAGGGTCATCTTGTTTCTTCTACTTGGAAGTATTTATTAAAGACTTGAGTGTGTTTTTGCAGTTCTATTAGACCTGGTTTTGACACCAGAAGATGCAAAATATCCAGTAGCCACATGAAAGTCAGGCCTTTTAATTTATAAACATTTAATGACACAGGTGACAGCTAAGTCAATTTTTTAGAATTGTATACACTTCTTGAACTATTTACACCATCATTACTTGGCATTTTACTGTTTAATCTTGGTGTGTGGAATTATTGGGAGTTGATACTGCCAACAAAACAGTTGGTAACTGAAACTGTTAATATGGCATGCCAAAGTGAAGTGCCAGTACAAATGTAAATACTTAAAGGAGAAAGCAGAAAATCAGATACAGTGCTCTTAGACCTTTCATCCACATCTATAAAATAAAAGGGTCAGTATGCAAAGGGTTCAGAGATGATCTGGGGAGAATTTCTTTAGAGGGATCTGTTGGAGAGAGGGTGCTACTTCTTAAAATGAAGCTAGGGAAAAGGGTCTTTAAGGAGAAAACACAAGGAGAATGTCTTAGGAGACAACTGGGTGCTGTGAATAACCATGTCTCCTCTCAAAGGTGTAGGGATGAGGCTGCATTACTGCTGAGTCTCACAGGTAGAGAAGAGGTTTATTGATTGATTGATTTTTTTTTTTTTTTGAGGAAGATTGGCCCTGAGCTAACTACTGCCAATCCTCCTCCTTTTGCTGAGGAAGACTGGCCCTGAGCTAACATCCGCGCCCATCTTCCTCTGAGAAGAGGTTTTAATGAGACCACTCCAAGAGTGAGGTCTTACTCTCACCTGTGAAATCTCCAGAGTGAGTGATGTCAGGCAACACGCTAATAATTAGCAAAGGAGGGTAGCCTCATTTGGGGTCTGCTCTCTCAGATTTTATTGGGTCTAGGGAATGTAGACATGTTACCCATGAATCAGATATGGAGAAGAAAGTCAACATGGGGACGTTCCTGTCTAAGAAGGCAGCCTAAACTGAGGGATCAATAGACATTAGCAGAGGGAAGCTGACAACTTTGTCGTATTTCTACAAGATGAGAAAGGACAACAGGAGGGGTAGGAGATGCCTTATTTTTAAAATAAAGTCAGAATTTTAACTATTTCATGGTTCTGGATATTTTAATGTCTGTATTGAGACCGTTACTTCCAAAGATAGGAAACATCTAGTTCTACCAAATAAAATTAAGAGACAGTGGAAGACGAAATAATGTTTTAATATTACATCCTGAGAATGAGTTGTGTTTGTCCATACAACTCTATACAGTGGAGCATTAAATGCTGGTTTTCAGTAATCAAATACATTAAACTCTTTAGGAGGGTGATATATGCTTTGAAGTCTATCACAGGCACAGACTTATAGTATCTATTTATATTTTCAAAATTTAATTGTCATTTTAGTTTCTCAAAAGTTCAAATATTGAACTCATTAAATATTATATAAAGAAAAGAATCTTCTAAATGACTAGTTGAAATAAACTAAATAAATAAAATAAAATAAAACTAAATTAAATATGTCAACCACTAATATCTAAGATAACTGGTTTATTTTCCATTTCTAAGCCAACTTTCTTTTATATCTTCATAAAACCTACCCTCTTCACCTCTAGTGGCATCATACTTTTTCTTATGTTTGTGTCTCATTTTTAGTATGATTATATCTGCTGAGCATATATCATGTCTGATATTTCAATTAGACATTAAGACAGAACCTAGCTATTATAAATATCTCAAAACGATAACCTCTTTTCCATTAGTGTCACAGACTAATCTGTCATTATGTAGACATTATATTTAAGTACAGTCATAGCAACATCAAAACAATGTTTTATTTCTATGGAACATCTGCATCTCTTCATTCACAGTTACTTGCTGGCTCCTTATTTATTTATTATTTTTTCATTTCCCAGAGGATATCCGTGGCAGTTGCCTCTATATTTTTCTAGTAATAAATCCAAATACTTCAACAACCTCGTATTTGAGCACTTTAATTGCATCTTTGTTAATAGATTTCTTATCACAATATCTTTCTGATGTTTGTTCAGATGATATTTTCCTTAATTCAGGAAGTCAGAAAATAAATGGCTGCTGCTCTTCTTGCTGATATAATTTGCTATTATTTTAAACTGACTTGGAAGTAACATTTTCTTTTTTATTACTAGGGGAAGAACCTAATGCGCACTGTTTTCTCTAAGTAGATTAGAATCTCAGGATTTGCACAGAGAAAGTGAAGTATGTAAGTCTAGAAAAGAAAGGTAACATAAAAGGTGGGTGTTGAAGTGACCATGAGAGTATAAGTCTTCATGAACTTAAAGGAGAGTCCGTTAGGGAAGGAAGGGACCCAAAAGCACAGGGAAAGCACAGAAAGGAAGCCAGGGCTCACCCAAGGGAAGGGAAGGTTTACGGCTTTTAAGAAAAGGACATGACAAAAAAAGAGGGATGAGGAAATCTTTAATGATTCAGAAATACAGATTATATGTCACAAAATTTAAGGAAAACTTGTGAAAATATTCTATGAATAATCACGATTCTGGGATTGTGTTCACCATCATCAATTTTCTTGTTATAAGTAGATTTATCATTTTGAAAGGAAAAAAAAAGCTTTTACAGAGCAGAAGAGGAGACTGTAGGTGAGCTGTAGTTAGCCAGGCAGGAGAGGCAAGCAGAATTTGCAACTGGACAGACGCTAGTGACAGTTAATTTCAAGGGCACAATGGTATAGTGGAAAGGGTTTGGAGCAAGGTCCTTGGGGCTGCTGTACTGCAAACGATCCAAAACATGAACTGGGCCTTTACCTTTCTGGGCCTCAGTTACCTCCGGTGGAAAATGAGAGATTTTTGTCGAAAAAACTTTTAAGCTAAAAAACCTTTAAGGTCCTTTTTTGCATTTTCAATTCAAGAAAAATGATTCTCGAAGTCTTATAAGATTGCAGATCTCTGTCAAAGATTGTGTCATGCATTTACAAGATGTTGTCTTAGAACCCTAAAAATGTAAGGAGCTTATTTAAAGAACGTGTGCACGATGGTACTGCAATGTAAATTGATTCAGACTGTGTAAATTATTTGTGTCTTACTGCTTATATCAGATAGGAGTGTTAGTCAAACTTGCAACTCTGACATAATTTATCACTCGTACTCAAGAAAATGGACTATCTTGCAGTGCTCCCATCTTGTGCACTGTGATGGGATTCAAGCTTAGCACAAATTCCTCTATGGAAAAGTCCTTGTTGAGTCCAAAAGTTGATGGCTTAATTATTCATTCTTGACTTTGAATTCTTTATTACGTGTGTGTGTATGTGTTTACCAAGGATACAAAAGTAGTTTCTATTACACAGCTGTTAGAATGACTAAAATAGAAAACATTAAAAGCATTAAATGCTGATGAGAATATAGCACAATAGGAACTCTCTTTAATTGCTGGTGGGAATGCAAAATGGTATACAACTGCTTTGGAAGACAGTTGGGCAATTTCCTACAAAATGAAAGATACTCTTACCATATGATCCTGCAGTCACACTCTTTGGTATTACCCAAACGAGTTGAAAACTATGTCTATACAAATACTTGCTTGTGGATATTTATAGCAACTTCATTCATAATTGCCAAAAATTAGAAGGAACCAAGATATCCTTCAATAGGTGATTTGATATATAAACTGGTGTATATCCACACAACAAAATATTATTCAGTGCTGAAAAAAAAAGAGCTATCAAGCCAAGAGGACATGGGGGAAGCTTAAATACATATTACTAAGTAAAAGATGCCACTCGGAAAATCAGTACACTGTGGACTCCAAATATGTGACATTCTGGAAAAGGCAAATCATGGAGACAGTAAAAAGTTCAGTAGTTGCCATGAAATAGGGGTGTGGGATGGATAACTAGGTAGAACACAAAGGATTTGGGGGCAGTGAAACTATTCTGTGTGATTGTATAATAGTGGATACATATCACGATATATTTGTCAAAACCCATGGATCTACAACACCACGAGTGAATCCTAATTTAAATTATGGACTTTGATTGATAATGGTATTAATGTTGGTTTATTGATTGTAATGAATGTACCACTCAGGGGAGGAGATGTTAATGGTGGGGGAGGCCATGCGTGTGTATGGGAAGCGAGCATATGAGAACTCTGTACTTTCCTCTGAACTTTGCTGTGAACCTAAAATGCTCTAAAAAATGACATCTATTACAAAAAGTAATTTCACCATTTTAGTAAATGGTATTTCTGTCTTCATTCTTGTTAAAACAAAATAAAAAATGAACAAACAAAAAAACCCAACTCCAAAGTCATCCTTTACTTGTCTGTTCTGTTCATACGCTAGATCCCATCCATCAGCAAATCTCATTTGCTCTATATGTAAAATTTACTCAAAATCCACCTACTTCTCACCACCTCCACCACTACTCCCATAGTCCAACCCACCATAATCTATTGCATAGATTATTAAAATCACTGCCTAAAAGGTCTTCTCGTTCTACTTTTGGGCCTTCTTTTCTAAAAGGCATTAAAGTGTTCTTTTTAAAATAGGTTACACTGAACAAAAAATTCGATAGATGCAGAGAAAACATTTGATAAAAGCCAACCATCATTCATGATAAAAACTCAAGAATAAGGAATAGAAGAGGACTTCCTTAACCTGATAAAAGACATTTATAAAAAGCCTTACAGCTAATATCATGCTTAATGTTAAAAGACTAAATTCTTTCCCTCTAAGACTGAGAACAGATGAGGATGTCCACTCTTGCCACTTCTTTTCAACATTATATTGGAGATTCTACCTAGTGCAATTAGGAAAGAAAAATAACTTAATTCATTCAGATTGAAAAGAAAGAAACAAAACTCCATTTATTCTCAAATGATATGATCCTATACGTAGAAAATCCTAAGGAATTCACTAAAAAACTACTAGAACTAATAAATGGATTCAGTAAATTTGCAGGATACAAGATCAATACATAAAAATCAACCGTACTTCTATATACTGGCAAAGAACAACCCTAAAATCAAATTAAGAAAACAATTCCATTCACAGTAAGATCAAAACCAATCACATCATATTTCAGTTGAGAAACTTCCAATGGTTTCCCTTTGTACTTCGAGTAGAATTCCAATGTGTTCATCATGCCTTCTAAAGCTCAGCAGTGGTCTTACTCCCAGCTACCTCTCGGACCTTTTCTCTTTCCATGTCCCTCTCACTCACTCTGCTTCAGAGTACCTGGTCTGCTTCTTCGCTTCACTTCACTTCGTTCTGCTGCTACCTCTTTGCTCAAATGTCAACATATTAGAGAGGGTCTCTCTCTTCACCAACGTAAAACAATACCGCCACCTCCACCCTCATTGGTCTTTATCCCTGTACATTGCTATACATACATGCATATATATACACACACACACACACATACAACTCAAGCGCACATCCTGTTTGTTTATTATCCTGCAACATTTCACTTTGAAAATTTTCAAGCTTATAGAAAAGCTCCAAGAACAGTCAACACCTTATACTGTATACACCTGGTTTTACCTACTTCAGTGTGTATTTCCCAAGAACAAGATCATTCTTTTAAAATAATCATAATAAGGGCTAGCCCAGTGGCATAGTGGTTAAGTTTGTGTGCTCCACTTCAGTGGCCCAGTTTTGGATCCCAGGAACGGACCTACACACTATTTATCAAGCCATGCTGTGGCAGGTGCCCCACATATAAAATAGAGGAAGATGGGCACAGATGTTAGCTCAGGGCTAATATTCCTCTAAAATAGTAGATAAATAAATAAATAAATAAATAAATAAATAAATAAAATTGTTGCAATAAAATTATTTCATGCAAGAGAAATTGTATTGATCCAATTCTACTATCTAATCTTCAGTCCATATTTAAATTTCTCAATTGTTCTAATAATATTGTTTATGGCTGTTTTTTTTTTTTTCATTCCAGGATCCTGGCAAGAATCACTTGCAAAGATTCTAGCAAAATCATTACATTTTCTTACGTCTCTGTAGTCGTCTTTAACCTAGAACAGTTCCACAGTTTCTTTTTGTCTTTCATGTTTTTAACAATTTTGAAGAACATCTTTTAATTTCAATGTGTTTAATCATTTCCTCATGATTAGAGTCTAGTTCAGCACTTTTAGAAGGAATATCACAGTTAATGCCTCTGTCTCATGTCAGGAGGATGTAATGCTGCCTGGCTTTCCATGTCCCTCATTTTCTTGCTTATCTTGTTTCTCCCCATTAGAATAGAAGCTCTATGAAAGCTGGAACCGTGTCTCTTTTTTTCACTCTTTCATCCCTAGATCTCATAGTTTTGTTGGTAAATATTTGTTGAATGGGTGAATGAGTCCACAGGCACCAGATTTGTCTCCAACAGTTTAGAACAGCTGACTACCACAACTTGCCATCAGGCAGTGCCAGGCAGCAGGCCCACTGACCCTATACCCCACATTCTGAGATGATTGAGAGACCCCAGAATGGGCCACTGCCCTAGAATTTTGGATATCCATTTAGACAAACATTATTGATCATGTTTCCTAACATATGTATATCTATTTATTTATGCATTACACCTATATGCGGCTGATCTAATCTATTAGGTGCATTCTAAATGTACACACAGAAGTTGTTATTTTTTAAATGAGTTAAAAAGTAAGTATAGATAGAAGTTGTATTGTTTTCTTTCCAGACCACAATGGCTTATTTTCCCCATTCCCGGTGGGTGCATGAACTTTTGTTTTGGAGATCACTGTTTTTACCAATCCTTGAACAGAAATATTTTGATGTGTTGAGTGTTCATTGAAGTCTCTTCACTGAATGGAGTTTTCGGCAGGGTCCCAGAATTCTTAGCAGGCTTCTGGACAGACAATCATATGTTGCCTTGTCCTGTCAAATCCAAACCTTATCTTTCGAGGCCTTTTTAAGAGCCTCCTAAAAGTTGCTCAAAGTTGATAATATTTAAGATAAAGATGCTCTAAATCCCAATTTTTGACTTCTAGATGTTAGGAAATTGCTTTAGTTCTTGGAAAATGGTAAATTCTCAGAGGATAGCCCTTCCAGACCAAGCTTTAAATGATGCAGCTCAGAATGTTACTAGGAATCTGAATCATCTAGCATGCCTTTGAAAATCAGTCCCATAATTATCTGAAGGGCTCCTGTAATTAAATCCATGTTTCAGGATGCTTAATCCAAACTGAAACATTCCAGAAGTGTACTTACCGAAAATAATACATTGTGACCGTTTAAATTCCTGGTGCTTTAAATCAGCTACACTACAGTGGGTCCTCCAGCATCTGGGTCTTTGTTCCCAATTCAAAGTCTCATTTAAGAAGGATAGCTTCCCCAAGTGTGATATCAATTCATGTCGCTGTTTCTTTACAAAAAATGTTTGCATGGCGTGTTCATATGCATCCTCCTTTTCTTCTGAAATTGCATGAAATATGTGTGTCTTCAAGGCTTCAGTAATTTACATTTTTAATATGTTTTAAAGTTATTCTTCACCACAGTTGTGTGATTCAGGGCACCATGGCTTAAGGAATAACTGAATCACCTTTGAAGGTACAAAGACCAAGACTTCCAGAGGGGTTAAGTCTATTTCCTTGTCAAACAGATTTCGGGGAAAGGATTTTGCTTCGTCTCCTGAATCACGTGTCTGTCAGCATTCTCAATGTTATTTATGGTGGTTGGGTGTTCAGTGAATGCATCATGACATTTGTTTAAATTCAGGAGATAGTTTCTTAATGTTTTTCTACATAATATTTTTAGAATTTAAAAAAGGCAGTTTAACATTTTGAGATTTCAGAAGGCACTGATGATATACTACTTACTTCAAATGAGTGTACAACCCCTAAGGGGAAGGAAGGTTCAGTCCGTGTTATAAATTATGTTTGGCAAATGTTATTGGAGAACATTTAAGATATTTTAGCAATAATTCCTGCTTAATCTTTTTTTGGGGACACGTTGTCATTTTCCCTGTGAGTCTGTGAGTGATTAAAAGTCTTTTGGCCCATCTCATTAAACGGAAATTGTTGACCCTATAAACAAGACATTTTAAAAGACAGATGTCCAGAGATTCATAAAGAAAAAGTAAAAAAGAAGCCACGAATTTAAAAGCATACACACACACATTTTTCATGTATAACCAGCAGCTGTAGTTGTTGGCATCTGCTCTGGGTGTACAGCATTAAACTTTACAGTTTTCTAAGCATCTCCGGTACCATTTTATACCATTTAGTTGTATCCAGCTCTCCATTATTGTTGGCAGGACATCCTTTGGAATGTCTGCTCCACTCAGGGGATGATCTGGTGCCAGCCTCTCATGGAGAAAAAGACAAAAAAGAATCTGTAATTTAAATAAAAAATAATGGTATAATAAAATTGGCAAGGAGGCAAATGTCCTTAAAATCTTCATATCCTGAACAAAACGCAATTTCAGAAGGGTAGAGCTTTCCCAAAACATTTAAAAGCTCGTGCTCTATGATAAAGGTTCTCAGAGAAAGATACCTTCCCCTAGCCTCGGTCAGAAGTTACTTGGGTTACTAAGTACGTAAAACATATCAGAGACATCTAAGCATGTACTTTTTAAATTAAAAACTGGCTTTGATCAAAATAAACTAAGACAGAAATGGTCTTGGATATATTTTCCATAGAAGCACCTGCTTTGGGTGCAACCACACACAGAAGGATTTGGGCACAATAAATTGTCTAACCTATTCAAGAGATGATATTTTGGATACTGTTCATGGCAACTTTTAAAGGCAATTTTTAGTGTTCTGTCTAGACTTATGTTCCGAGGTCAGCACACAGCCTTAGGATACTTTTCGTTGGTTGAAATCAGAGAAGAGACGAGGAAATTCAAACAAAAGCCCCACCCTCTTTAGTGAGGCTCTACCTCAGACTACAGGGCTTTTGGAAGAGCACCATTGAAAGAGGCCAAATATGTCAATATGAGCCAAAACAAATTGCCTTTGCAGCCAGGATTACCCTTGTAGTCTTATAATACATTTTAAAATCTAGGGAAAAACTATATTATGTTCTAAGAACATTACCTTTGTTATTTGAAACATAGGAGGGTCACTCAGGTCATTTGACAAAAATTATATCACAATTATCCTATCTTGTTTGTGAAATGTATATGTACATATATTTTTTTCTGGCAATGTTAAATATCTTTTTAGTCTAGCTACCTTTTGATTCACCAATATTAGGAACAACTTTGTGATACCCATGCCACTTTATGGGATACTTGAAATACTAACAATAATTAATTGTCCACCCTGACACATAGTATCCTGTCACTTGGTGACCTTGAGTGACCCCTAGAAGGTTCTCCCCCTCCCCACCTAGAGCTGGGCTCTACCTGAGCAATGTGTGTTCAACACAGTGATATTTCTTCTACTCAGCTCTGCAATTATAAAGGTGGAGCTTGAGACAAACTCCCTTTGATATTCTTAATCCAAATCTAACAGATTTGAACATGAAAGGCAAAATCTAAATGAAAGATTTTCATGCCTTAAAGAACCATTCCACTGAAGTTGTTCCCTGATATTTAAAACAAACATTGACTATTTATATTATATGTACTGGTCATATACTTTACTTTCTATCTGATTTAATCCTGCTCCAACTCCATTTTACATATGAGTATACTTAAGTTGTGAGTTGTTAAGTAACTTGGCCAAGAGGATCCAGCTACGAAGTGCTTGGTCAATACTTGAATCCAAATCTAACAGACTCTAAAACTCACTCTTTTGAATCATGGTGCTATGCTGTCTATGCTATGCTTTTAATTTTTCCTTTGACCCTACCATCAGTGTCCAAAAAGTTTATATTCCTTTAAATCAGGTGCTTTTTTAGGCCAAATTTTACGCAAAATTATATGTGCATTTAGGTATATGCATTTCTTCTAGGACCATGAAGCATAATTTCCATCAGTCCTCAAGCTTATCTGTGACTTAAACACTGTTAAGAACCCTGTTAAAGCAGCATTTTAGTAACTAGCAAAGAGTGCCTCCACCACTCTAAAGAATCAGATACATCACTAAAGACTTTTTAAGAATATGTAATATTTATGCAAATATACACATTGACATGTGTATAAGAAAAATGCATGGTTTCTTAGTACTTCTATTTCTACCAATAACATTTTATAAGTTGTTGCAGTTATGGTGTTCTTCAAATTTTAGATTTAGGTTATCTCGTGTTAGAAACCAGAAAGAAACTGTTGTGTTCCAAATTAGAAGTGATGGGAAATATGTAATTTATGTGCAGAATGTTACTCGGAAAACATTTTCTCCATGTTGTATATATTAGCATAAGGAGAAAACATGACATTCTTGGGCAGAGAGGCATAGCAATGCACAAAGAAGAAACTGATGAAACCAAAGTTTCATGAGTGCTTCTGTGATAAGCCAGATGTGTCAAAAGTAGTTAGTATTTCTTCTACAAAGAAAATTAGGGGGAAAATAAAGTTAAATGATGCCTTAAGATATGTAGAAATGATCCTAACTGAAGTTTATTAAGAGTAATAAAATGCTGTTTTTATGAATTATGTCCATTAATACTGGCATTATATTACATTTCTTGTTCCAATCAACTTGTAGCTACAAGACATATTCCCTTCTCCCTGAGATCATGTCCCCCTCGCTCTTCTGTACCTTCAAATTCTCCTTTTGTCTCAGCACATAAACATGGTCTAGTCTTTCCCATCATATAACGCTCCCTTTAATAAGTCTTCAAGATATTACCTCTCTTTCTTTCATTTCATACCCATTATGAGTCTAGCTCATTACAATGCTCTTGCTCGGGTTATCGATAACCTCCTCAATGCTACCTTCTATGGCCAATTTTCAATGCTTGTCTTAAATAGTGGCTCAGAAGCATTTGACACTATTAAACGTGCTCTCCTTAAATTTCTCTTTTCATTTTGTTTCTTTTCTATGGTGCTTCTTCAAGTTTGATCATGGCTGCATTTTAATCTCTATCATGGGCTTCTTTTCTTTCGCCAACTCTTTAAATGTTGGTTTTCTTAAGGGTTCTGTTGCTAACCTTTGTCTTTTCTCATTCTAAATTGTCCTCTCCCACCTTCACATACCATTCCAAACCTTGGTTTCAACTGCCACCTAAACCATGAAAACTTTTTTTTATAAACAGGATCATTTCTTAGCAATAAAGTAGGAAACTCATCAAGAGGACATGAAAATCCCAAATATTTATGAAACTGATAAGTGAGTTTCAATATATGGAAGGCAAAAAGTGATAGAATTGTAAACAGAAATAGATAAATGCACAATTTTAGTTGGATATTTTAACACTTCTTTCTCAGTAATTAACAGAAGAAGTAGACAGAAAATTAGTAAGTATGTACAAGACTTCAACCAACTTGACCTTCACACTGACATTTATAGAACAGCAGCAGAGTAACAGCAGAACACACATTCTTGTCAGGCACACACTGAACATTTACTGAGATGGTCAATGCGCTACATTGTAAAAAAAAAATCCCAATAAATTTAGAAAGATTGAAATCATACAGAGAATGTTCTCTGACCCAAACAGAATTCAATTAGACATTAATAACAAAAAAATTTGAAAAATCCTCAAATATTTGGAAAAAAACAATGCACTTTTAAATAAGCCATTTAGCAAAGAAGAAATCACAAGGGAACCTAAAAATATTTTGAACTGCATGAAAATAAAAATGCAACATATCAAAATTTATGGATTGCAGTTAAAGGAGTAGTTAGAAAAGATATAGCTTTAAATGCTTGTCTTAGCAAAGAAGAAAATATATAAAATCAGTGATCTAAACTCCTACCTTAAAAAGCACAAAAAGAGGAGAAAATTACATCCAAAATGAATAAAAGGAAAGAAATGAGAAAATAAATGAAGTAGAAATAAAGAAAAATAGAGAAAACAAATGAAATCCAAAGCTGGTTCTTGGATAAAATCAATAAAATTGATAAGCTATTAGCTAAACTGAATAAGAAAGAGAGAGAAGACACCAATTACTAATATCAGACATGAAACAGGAGACATCAGTATGTATCTTACAGTAATAAAAATAACAATACAACAATGTCATAAGCAACTTTATACAATAAATTTGGCAACTTCAATGAAATGGGAAAAGTTCTTAAAAGATGCCAATTACAAAAACTAATACAAGAAGAAATAGGAAATCTAAACATCTCAATACTTATCCAAAAATTTGAATTTATAACTCAAAACTTTCCAACACACACACACAAAAACTCTAGGCAAGGTGGCTTCATTGGTCAATTCAACCAAATATTTAGAAAGAAATTTTACCAATCCTAGTAACACTGTTTGAGGAAATAGAGGAGTTGGGGACACTTTATGACTCATTTTATGAGTTCATCTTTACTCTGTGTCAAAAACCAGATATTAAAAGAACAGAAAACTTTAGACAAATATCTCTCCTGAACTTATATATATATACATTCTCAGTAAAAGCAAAGTATTCTTGGTAACATATAAAAAGGAAAATACATCATGGTCATGTAGACTGTTTTCCAGAAATCTAACGTTTGTTTAGCTTTTGAAAAAGTCAGCATAATTCATCCTATTAAGAGCATTAAGGAGAAAGTCATATGACCATATTGATAAATGCTACTTGGAAACATATTTGCCAGAATTCAATGTCCATTTATGTTAAAAACTCTCTGCAAACTGAGAATAGAAAGGAACTTTCTCTAAGTATGTGAGATGATATGTTAATTAGCTTGACTGTAGTAATCATTTTACTGTGTACATATATACATCAAATCATATGTTGTACACTTTAAATATGTATGATTTTTCTTAAAAAATATATAAACCTTTAAATCTATACCAAGCTAATAGGTAGAAAATGTATCTCATTTTAATTTTTAAAATCTGTGATGGTGAATACAGTTTTCTTATATTTATTGGCCAGTTGCATTTCTTTTTGTGAAATGCCTCCTTGTATACTTTGTCTTGTTTCTATTGAGTTATTCACCTTTATCTTCCTGATTTATGAAAGCTCTTTATATATTAAAAACCTTAGACCATTTTCTGTCAAAAAAAAAAAAAAACACCTGAAAAAAGGCATCTAAGAATAACTTAAAGCTAACATCATACTTACTAGAAGAAGACAACATTTTCCCATAAGATCAGGAAATGGCAAGTAGATTTGTTCTTCAGACTTCTTTTTTGGGGTGGTTGGGGGGTGAGGAAGATTGGCCCTGAGCTAACATCTATTTCCAATCTTCCTCTTCTGCTTGAGGAAGATTGCCCTTGAGCTAACATCTGTGCCAATCTTCCTCTATTTTGTATGTGGGATGCTACCACAGCATGGCTTGAAGACTGGTGTGTAGGTCAGCACCCAGGATCCAAACCCGCAAACCCTGGGCTGCTGAAGCAGAGCGCATGACTTAACCACTATGCAATCGAGCCAGCCCCTGTTCTCAAGATTTCTACTCAACATTGTACTGTAGATTCTAGCCAATGTAATGAAGCAAGACAAAAAGTAAAAAGCATTCCTATGGGAAAGGAAGATTATATAGATAACTCAAAGGAATCTACTGAAAAAGCTGCTGCAACTATTCAGTGCATTTAGTAGAGTTGCAGAATACAAATTGCAAAACATCAAACATATTCCTATACTAGCAATGAACTAATGGAAAATTAAATTTTAAAAATCTCACTTAAAAAGCATTTAAAATATAACATATTTAGGGAAAGATAAGACAGCATATGTGCAACCATGTACATTGGAAAATATACCAAAAAATACCCTTGGAGAAATTAAAGAATGCCTAAATAAATGTAGCAATATACTATGTCCATGAATTGGAAAGTTCAATATTGTTAAAATGCCAGTTATCTTTAAATTGATCTCCATTTAATGCAGATCTGATAAAAATCCCAGTAGGAATTTTTTTGGTAGAAATTGAGAATTTGATTCGAACATTTATGTGGAAAGGTGAAAGAAGTAGAATAGCCAAAACAATTTTGAAAATGAAGGACAAAGTTGGAGGACTTAGACAAACTAATTTCAAGACTTATTATAAAACTGCAGTTATCAAGAAAGAGTGGTATTGGTCTTAGGATAGTCATATAGATCAATAGAACAGAAGAGTAATTCCAGAAAGAGATCTGCCCGTATATGGTTATTTGATTTTTGTAAAAGATTCCAATGTAATTCAAAGAGGTGAAACAATATCCTTTCAACTAACAGTGCTGGAACTGAATATCTGTTTTGAAAAAATAATTAACCGTAAGCTTTCTTCATACCACACTCAAAAATAACTCAAAATGGATATATAACTAAAAGTGTATAGCGGTCTTAAACGTCTGCAAATGTAACCTCCCTTTAAAATGCTGAGTCCTTTTGAGTATAGACCAGCTTTGAATATGACCAGCCTTAGCAACTCTCTCCAAGAGAATATAGGTGACTGTGTGACTTCCGAGCCTGGGTCAAAAGATGTGTGACGTCTTCGTTCTGGCTCTTCCACTCAAGATGTTGTTTGAACCCAGCCACCATATTGTAAAAAAGCCCAGACCACATGTAGGTGTTCTGGCCAATAACCTCAGCTATGATCCCACATGAGAGACAATATCAACCACCAGATATGTGAGTGAATGAACCTTCAGATCATTTCAGCCCTAGCCTTCCAGCTGCCCCAGCTGACATTGAATGGAGCGGACATGAGCCATCCTTACCAGGCTTAGCTCAAATTGCAGATTCATGAGCCAAATGAATGTTGTTGTTGTTTCAAGCCACTAAATTGTGGTATGTTTTGTTATGCAGCAATAGACAACTAGAACTATGTAAAAGCTAAACTATAAAACTTTGCAAAAGAAAACAGGAAAAATATTCATGGCTAGGGTATGGCAAAGATTTCTTAAAGGGACACCAAAACATAAGCCATAAAAGAGGGCCGTACGTAGAGGACCTTCCACAAAACTTCAATTTATATCACATATACAATTTCACATATAGTAAGGATCTTCCTGGATATATGTAATAAAAATTTTTCCAGAATATAATATAGAAAAATGTACCAATAGAATCAACTTTTTTAAACTCAGCTTTCTCAAATATAGATAAGGCATTCTCTTTTTTATCTACAGGGAATTGTTAAGCATGAGCAAAAAAGGTATCTTGTTTTCTCCAGAGAACATCTACATATTAATAAAAAAATTTATATGCTTTTTCAATAAATGGCCTGGATAGGATTTCTATCCCTGATGACAGCCGAGTATCTGGGGTGTACCCCTCTACTGTCAACCTCACTTAAAGGACGAATTTGCATAGTTTGTGGACCGGTATTTCTTATAGAGAATTGTGAGAACCCCTTATAAAAGCTGGGCAAAAATTTCAAATCAATTCCAAATGTTTTATGCTTCACTTAGTGTTTATCTTGAATTTTTTATTCATTACTAAGAAGAATGGGCTGTGTATACATAAAGAGTAATATCTTAAGTGTCTAAATTTTAAAATATATGCGCACTGTGACTGCTGACAGGCTAGTCTAATGACATTTTGAATTATGTTTTTATTATGTACTATTATTAAGAACTGCTTAAGTTTACTTTTCATTATTATGGAGTTAGGCATTTCATGTTGTCCATTGTTAATATAGGTAACAGTGTGGACTTTTCTAGGAATGGAGATGAATCTTTTCTATCAAGATGAAAACTACAAATGACTATTTATGCGAAAGCAGAAATAAATGGAAAGTTGAAAATTTTACTTGCTTCTAGAAATTTTTGAGAAAAGCAGCAGCTACGTTCAGTTAAGAAGGCTTTTAAGTGGAATAATTTGTTGGATGAATCCCTACAAAACCAGAAGCTTCAAAAAGAGAGACCAGATTAGAGGAAAAGATGCATACTGCTTCTAGGTTGATGGCACACAAAACTTCACATTCCATGTATCTGAAATGTCTTTTTCTAAATCAGTTCTTGTTTGGTATTGTAGACCCACAATATACACTGGGACATATGACACAAATCTAGAAGTTATAATCTTTCCTTTCAGTCACCTGCCGAATTTATTTGCTTACCTTCTTGTTAATTTTACCTCTGAAATCATTCTTGAATCCATCTCTTCTTCATCAAGCTCTCCCTTTTTCTTCTTAATTATAATAAAACTTTTCTGTATAGGTTCCCTAAGCTTAAATCTACAAGGCCAGGCTGCTAACATAAATAACAAGTAAAGTGAAGGCTGGGGCAAACAAGAGAGTTTAAGCCCTATCTAAACATAGCATCTGCTACTCAACCACATTGCTACCGTGAAGGACTATGGGCCCAATTTTGCAAATTTGCTATTTTTCCAAGAAACTCTTCGGCATACACACACACACACACACACACACACACACACACACACACACTGTAAGAAAGCTCATGAATTCTAACTTGGCAGTTGTGCTCCTCCAGGAGCACTGTTCATCCTCCATCATGTCCTGTGCCTCAAAATGTTGACCTTTATATTCTATATCCGTGTGATCCCTTGGTTGGGCTAATGGGAGGTACAAACAGACAATTAGAGTGAGGGGAAGAAAGTGAGGTCAAAGCATTTGTTCCCTTGGAACCTCCCTACATATACTGGCTGTGTCCCTATACTCAAACCCACAACTCCTGTCAGGTATCTCTCACCATACGTTTCTCTAGGCTCCGGTGACAACTTCCTCTGGCTGTTCTGAAGGCCTTCGCCAGTCTTGGTAGCTGACAGTCAGGTCAGAGTGTGTGGCCTATACCATCAAGCTCAAAAGGGCCTCATACTTGGAGTTTAATGCTCTCTAAGTGCCTTCTTGAAATTCTTAATAATTTTATCTTTGAATTTGTGGTTTATAAGTGAAGTTTGATGAAACAATGGAACAAGTGGTGGGGGCTGAGAGTCTCAACTCAAGCATGTGCTTCCTACCACCTGCCTGAGTACCCTGGACAGGTTCTCAGCTGCCCAGTCCCCCGCCTCACCCCAGGACCTTGACTTGGCATCCCCCTCCCTACCCTCACTCAGACTGCTGCTGCAACCCACTGCAAGGCCCTCTGGGCCCCACAAAGCCTCCCTTCCCCATCTACTTCAGCAACCACTGCTGCTCTTTGCCCATGATGGGGGCCTAGGTGTGGACGTGAGAGAGGGCTGGGGCTTGGGGGGATATGGTGGAGGCTGTCCCACACCCTGGACTGGCAGCACCACAGGCGGTTTGGTGGGGTGACTCAGCAGGAGTGAACCACTTACCCATCCTTGATCTAGGTACTGAGTGTGTCCCAGCACAGAAATTGTCTTCCCTTGGGTGTTGCTTACCTATTATGGGTTGGAGAAGTGGAACCATGGGAAAGGGAATTGACCTTTCCAACCCTGGCGGGACATGGCACATTGGTCTCATGGCTGGCAGAAGGGGAAACAGCAGCAGGTGGGCTGCATGTGCTAAACTGTGGGGCAGGCTCTTGGATGACTGTGAGGGTCTGCACTCGCCCAGTGAGTAGTCCCCTGCCTGAAGGAGTATGATACTAAATAGCAAATAAAACGCACAATGAAAGGACAAGAGAGAGATTATGGAAGAAAGGAAAAAGTTTGATGTTTTAATAACTTTGGCAGTACTTTTTCCCTGTTGTTTGAAAAAGGGTTCCCATACTTTCATTTTGCTACGGGCACCACAAATGAGGATCCTGTTGAGAATCCAAGGTTCTATTAGTCACTTGGGGCACCAGAGATATGGTCTCGAGACAAGAAAATTGGGAAGTTTGAATTGATACTCTTGTGCAAGTCAGGACCATTAGAAGGCCACAGTCTGTGAAAAAGAAGACTAGGGGAAAAAATCTATTGCAGAAAGGGAGACAATGTGGGAAATCTTTCATCTCAGCCTGGGCTTTGGGTAGAAAACAATAAATTTTCCTTGACATATTTTTAAAAGATAGACATACTCTCATGCAGACTTTGGGTTTGAAATAATTTCACTTTGTAGTTAAGGGAAACCTCCAATCAAGAAATTTACTCAAGGATCCCAGAGTGGTAGGGCAGTGCCTAGGGTCACCTGACAGAAGCAAACAAAAATTCTTACCTCAGACCTAGCAGGATTTCCATAGTGAAAACCCAGACATTCAAACATAAGTTCACAATCCAAAATTATAAAACACAATGGAGAGGAGTAAGTAAAAATAGAACAGAATAAAACTAAACAAAACAACAGTAAATAGGAGAATTAGTTCCATAAGAGCTTCAAACATTGAAATTATCTCATATACAGTGTAAAATAGTTGTATGCAAATTGTTTAAATATATGAAAAATACATAAAAATCTGAGCAAGGATAATATATTACAAAAGATAAACAGATACATATTTGCAAAATAACTAAATGGAACTTCCACAAAAAAAAAATACCATAAAATTGAAAAATAAAAATGTAACTCTTGGAGAGATGAAATAGCAGAGTAGACACAGCTGGAGAAAGAAGTGTTAAACTAGAATACAGAACTTAAGATATTAACTAGAAAGCTACACTGAAGGGGAAAAGATGGGAAATATGAGAATGTAATTAAGCAATATTCCAAAGAGAATGAGAAGTTTTAATATTTGTTTACTTGGAGTTCCAGAAAACAGAATAGCAAGAATACAGGGAGAGTCAATTTCAAAGAGATAAGAGTTGAGAGTTTTCCAGAACTGGTGAAATAAAGTAGCACAAGAATCACAATGAATCCCAGTAAAATGTAAAAAGGAATATATATCAAGATATAACGTATTAAAACTGAAGTAAAATAGGGAAAAATAAAAGATCTTAAAAGCACTTCAAGAGAAAAACAGATTATCTGCAAATAATCTGTTTAGAGTGATGTCAGAATTATCAACAGAAAATAGAAAACAACAGTCAAGCTAGGACATCATATTATTTTACATTTTCATTAAAGAAGAGTGTTGAAGCAAAGCCATTATCAGACAAACAAAAGAAATGACTTATTACTTACAGAAACTTACTAAAGGAACTCCTAAAGGATATATTTAGAAGAAAGGACAATAATCCCAGAATGAATGTCCTAAATCCAAAAATTTAGTGAACATAAAAATTAAAAATATGTGGATAAAATCTTAGAAAAAAATGACTCTATACAACAACAATGATAATATCTATTTGAAAAATAAGATAATGGACAAAAATAACATGCAAGGTAGGAGTGAGATGTTTGGGATTTAAGTGTTTTAAAATCCTAATATTGTATTGATTACTTTTAGATTTTATTAAGTGTATATTATTAGAAATAAAAATGTTCACTTCACACTTAAAAAATTAAATTCATAGGAAAAGCTATGAATTCTAAAAAAGTCACTCAATAGCATAGTGTGGGGGTTAATTTTATGTATCAACATCTCTAGGTTATGATGTCCAGACCTTTGGTCAAATACCAGTCCAGATGTTGCTGTGAAGGTATTATTTTATATGTAATTAATATTTAAATCGGTAGACTTTAAGTAAAGTAGATTACCCTCCATAATGTGGGTGCGCCTCTTCTAATCAGTTGAAGGCCTTAAGAGCGAAGACGGAAGAAAAAGAAGTTCTCAAGACTGCAACGTCAAAAACCTGCCTGAGTTTCCAGCCTGCTTCCCTGTAAAATTTGGACTCAAGACTATGACTTCAACTCTTACTTAAATTTCCACCCTGCTGTTCTGCTCTACAGATTTCAAACGTACAGCCTCCACAATCACATGAGTCAGTTCATTAAAATAAACCTCTCAATCTCTCTCTCTCTTTCTCATCAGAATGGGACATTTTAATACACTCATCTCTCAGTATTTCAAGTATCAAGCAGACCAAAATTAGTATGGGTATAGACAATTTGAGTAACATAATTAACAATAGGACCCTGCACCTAACAATTAGGATATTTACTTTCTACTTAAGTACACATGAAATAGTTACAAAAATTGACTGTATGTTAAGTTCTTAAGGCAGATCTTACGATGTTAAGGAATTGGTATCATAAAGGCCACTTTTTGACCACAGAACAATTTTAGAAATCTATAAAAATACCTAAAATTTATTTAATTAACTCAAGACATAGTTTTAAAAACTCATGAGTTATTAGGAATCAAAAATAGAAAATCCTTGGAACTAAGTGATAATGAAAATACTATTTATCAAAATTAGTGGGATATTGCCAAGGTACTTGTGATTTATAAAATTTATGTATATAATAGAAAAAGAAGAGCTGAAAAAATAATGCACTATGTGTTTAAACTTAAAAAGTTAGAAGTACAACAGAATAAATGAAAAGAATACGGAAAAAAATAATGAAGAAAGCAGGAAATGATATAGAAAATAAAAATTGCTTTAGATTTGTTTGGAATTAACATATTTGTAGGTCAAAAATAGTTGAATATTAGCAATTATGGTTTAACTTAAATATAGTGAGACAATTATCAAAACCTAAAGTTGAACCTTTGGAAATATGTGTAAAATGGAAAGAGAACAGCCATTGGTGGGAATGAAGCAAGGCTGGAAAAATCTCTTCTTGTCATTGCTATTTGTATGACATTGAACAACTTAAGTTTTCTGACCCCCAATTTTCTTAATAGACAAGTGTGAACAATAATAATTGTCTTCCAAATATTATGTAAGAATTTAATGGGACGTAAAATGCTTATAATATATGACATAATTTGCTACGTATATTTAGTTCTCTTTATCTTAAATTACAAGATAATATTCATTCATCCATCTATTCTTTCAAAAAGCAGAAACATCTGCTAGATTTTACTTCTAGTATTAATTTAAAAAACAATGTCTTTAAACCCATTTTCTATAGAGGAACCTCAAAGAAAATAAAATGTGAATACAGATGATTTGTCCAATGCAGATCGCATTATAATTAATGTCATTATGTTCAACCAAATTATGTTGCTAAGAAGCTGTAGTTCCCAACCTGGTAATGAGACACCCCCCTTGTAGCATTTTAATATGGATTAAGAAGAAAGAAAGGGGAGAACACATAACAGAGAAAAAGACCCTCAAATACAGCCTTAAATCGGGAGTTAGATTCTAATTCTGTGCCAATTGGATAGGCCTCCTTCTGTCTTCACTGCGCAGCTCTCCATATGGCTCCAATTTTAAACAAAGCCACTCCCAACAGGAGCTCTACCTCAAAGAAGCCTGAGAAATGGCTGAGTGTCAGAGTCTTCAGGGTACTGAAAATACATTTGCTCTGACAGGATCTCAAACACCTGCAGTTATTTCAAAGGAATTTTGATCCAACAATAATTCACATAATTTATCATCTGGAGATGCCAAAAATTCTTTGAAAAACTGTGTAGTTAGCAAAAGGAAAAAAAAAAAGAAAGAAGTGATGATGGGTGGTAGTATTTTCACATAGGATGTTTTTACAGGAATCATTAAATTCCTATGCTTTTTCTTTCTAGTCATTGCTTCCTCATAGTTGAAACAGTGACTTGATTTATTTTTGCAATTTTATTGTGTGTTTACGGTTAACACATACAAAGGACTATTCTTTTATTTCAAGGGACTTGGATTTTCAGTTTTGTTTTTATCTCAAGAGAGAGAATATCTGGGAGTCTCACCTTAAAAACATTGATAATTTTTAGAAATTCTGTGATTTTCCTTCTAACAAAATCACACTGAGATTTGAAAATATTTCGTGAATAAGTGCAGAAACATGTTTAATCAGAAAGAATAAGGATTTGGATTCTGTATAATCACAGTCATAAAATAAACTCCTTTCATCCAAAGTGAGGGCACTGGGCAAGCTGGAGCAGAAAGGATGCTGTGTTGCGATTCCCTTTGTGAAAACAATCAGAAGTGCTCAGGAAAACAAAACTATGTGGAGAGAGGGGCAGTTTGGACATTGTGGATTATAGAGAAGAATGCTGATTGAGACAAATTAGGGAACTATTAGGTCCATTCAGCATTCAGGATGAGCAAGAGAATTAATGCTTTCAAAAGCAGAGGAATGCAAAGTGGAGTTGATTGGAACAAATTTATAAAAAGCCTCTGGGTCATCATTATGGAAAAGTTAATTAGAAAATTTGCTTATAAAAGTTATTTTCTTCTAAAGTTATTTAATGAGTAACTTTGTACTAAATAGAAATACTAATATTAAATAGAATGAAGGCAGACAGTGCTATGTCTAAATAAACACATTTTAAAAACAAAAAAGTATTGATTCTGTTGAGAGGTGTTTACTTGCTCCTCTTTTAGCAGCTGATGACTGAGATAAGTCTAATTTCTCTGTTGGGCTGGTCCCCAGTGGAAACCACTGGGCACACTGTTGTAGCCTTCAGGGTGAAGGCTAAGTTTCTTGGAGAAATAGGAAAATCTCTACATTTTCCTGTTCTCAGATTCTTCCTGCTTGATAGAAATGATACTTCATAAGAGCAGAATTACCAAAAATCAGTGTTGTTTCTTAAACACCTGAGTAGAATTTTCAGTTCTTCATCCTGAGAAACCTGACTTTTCATTGATTTTGGGTGAATCAGGATTCAGAAAGGGTGGTTAAAGGATGTAGCCTATGCAAAAATAAAGTGCCCATTTTCGGATTGGATCCACTTGCTATAGAAATTATTGCCAACATCTTTTTCATTTGGCTCTTCCAAACCTCAAGATTTGGCTTTCCTACTTGGAAAAAAATATAAGTGCATGACCATGAGCTTGGGAGACTTTGTTCTGCACCTCAGAAAACCAAGATACACCCGCAGATATGAATGAAAGAGCACGCATGGCCTAAATGGATCTCTCTTCCAAACAGGTAAAGGGAATTAGACAGTAGAACATTGAAGCAACATATTTAAACAAGTGTTTCTTCTTCATTCTTTTTGTTTTTAAGTCCAGATTGACCTACCAGAGAGCAGAACTGAAGAATGTTGTGGTTTTACTTGGGAGGTGGCTTCAAAAGCCTTTTGCTGCTAAATAGTTTGAATAATTTTTATTTTATTTTATGATGGAAAAATAGACTTATCGTGAGTAACCCTTTAGCAAAAACCCAGTCCAATGTTTCAAATGGATATTATAGAATCAAGTGCTCTAAGTTAATCTTCAGCTTTCTGGCTTCAGGAAAAAAAAATGCCATGTCCATTCTGAAATGGAACCAAGTTTAAACACAGCTTTCTCTGCTGCTCCTGGGTGGTTTGACAGAATTCTAAACTAAAGACTTGTGCACTCACAGCATGACCAAGATTGCCTCCCCCCCTCCTGCTGTTTCTTTATGGTGGCCCTTGATTGCAAACCTGCTATTACAGCCTTCTGGAATCCTTAACCCTTTCAAAGTAGTTTTTCTTCTCTGTCTTAGTTTGCTCCATATTTCAGTATGGGTCTCAGAACTTGTGATTTTTGTAGACCTGTCATATAACCGTAATGTTCATAAGCTTCCATGGTGCAACAGTGGAGTTTACTAAATTTTAACTGTTAGATTGTATTCTTATTGTTATTAGGGCCTGCCTTAGAGTTTATGAACAAGAGTATTGGTTCAGAGCAAGGGTTTGGGGACCAGATAACGTTATTTGGGTGTAAATCTCAGCATCTCTTGCTAGCTCCATGACTTTTGGAATGTTTGACCTCTCTGATTAGTTTCCTCATCTGAAAGAGTTGAGAATGAAAGCTACCTCAGAGAGCTGTGAAGATTAAATGAATCAATGTATAAAAACACCTAGAACTGTGCTTATCACATATGAGCTCAGCAAATGTTAACTCCTAATGACTAAAGGTAGAACGTGACTCTTAAGATGTGGGAAAGAGTAAACTTTTCAAAATTTAAATGACTCTCAAAATCCTGTAAATGATTGAAACTATCTAGCCACATTGGTATATCATATTTAAAGACTAAGATACGAGGTATTCATTTCCTTATACGTATGGTAAGAATAGAAAAATTTTAACTTTATATAGAGCTAAGAAGTAGGTGGAATTAACCTATCATAGAAGAATTGGCCACATGAAAGTGTTTTTTAAGAATTATATATAGATATTGAATGAGAGTGTTCAGTCCTAGGAATGTGAAATCCAATCATACTCTGAAATAGGCAGGGAACTAGCTTCCTGCTGCCCCATAGTGGCAGTTGATGTCAGTGCAGTCTCCTTCCTGCAGGTGGCCAGTGGGACTCCATGAGAATTCACTAAGAGACTGCTAGAGAGGTAAACGTAAAACCTACTGTAGGGTTATTGGTAAAGACCATTGGGGAAAACAGATGATAGGAAAAGAAGCAGAAGTGTCAGAAAGAGCTGTCCTTGGAAGTGTGTTGCCTGGGAAGATGCCATTAACTCAAGTGGCATGAACAGAATAACCCTAAATTGCTTGAGAGTCGACATACATGGCTGTGCAAATTGGCCCTGGCAAATCTGCTCCTTTGTTTTATCTATCTATCTAGTTTATTTTTCAAGTAGTACTACTCCTGTGCTTGGAGCCAATGTAAGTGAACTTGGAAAGCTGGTAATTTGGTGACACAAAGCCATTATATTGAAAAGAAATTATCTTTTATTTAGAAGAGAGGTTGAGTTATAGGGCAAATTCATGGCACTGAAAGCTGCAGCTGTCTTAATCTCTTCTCTGCCTTCCTGAGCAATTCAGCTCTGCCTCCAAACTTGCATTTCCTACTCAGTAAGCAAAAATTATATGATTAACTAGACTACCCATTCTTAGAAAGCAATTTGTGATCAACTGTTGTTGCTAGGGAACGCCCTTTTTCCATGCCAGGCAGCTTATATAAGTATTCACTCCATACATGCAGGTCCTGGTAGGTAGATTCTTCTTCATCTCATTGGAATTTCAATCAGGTATTTGGGAACTGTTTGACATTGGTGCCTCAGATATTGCCTGGCTCTGCTCTTTCCAGGCTTTTAAACGTGAATTTCATCATCTCAATCATTCTCACATCCAAAATGTCAGATTTGGTCCATTTTGACCCTGTGGGTATCACTCCTTCCCCCTATGCTTTTCTCTCTGTTCTCCTGATGCTGCCAAGCGCAAGCCCCTATTACACCTAAATTTTGCCACGGCCTTAAAACTCACTTTCTTCTCAATCTCATCAGGAAACAGTGTGGTAGAGTAGAGATAGTAAGTGCTTTCAAGTCAGAAAACCCTCGGTTTGAATTCCAACTTCACTGCTTACTTTGCTGTGTAATCTTTGGCAACTGATCCTAATATTCTTCATCTTAAAATGACAAAATAATAATCTCTTCAAAGAGTTATTCTTACATAAGAATCGATCACGGTGTTGATACTTACCAAAATGCCAGTTTCCATTTTCCTTTCTCCTCTCTGTAGAGAATTTAAGAGCAGAGCAGAGCAGTGGAAACTGTTGCCTTGGATACAGGTAATAAAGGACTGCATTTTAAATTGCAGGGAATTTAAAGCAACAATATAAATGACTAAAAGATCGTTTGCTTGTTATTACATCAGGCACGTATAACTAAACAATGTCAGTGATAAAATGTTTCTCCTCTAAAAAATCCTTTGTTGGTATAGGTTCTACAGAATTGCTGCCGTTGCTATTGAATTTCAACAGCAACTTCAGATTACAGTAACTTCAAATTAGCACATTTGTATTACTTATCTTTTAATAAACATTGTACTGTACATAGACATTAATCCAGAGAACTTTCCATTATGCAGTCCGCCCCTGACACATGCAGACTAAGCTATGTGCCTTTGTTCCTTGAGTGCTCTCATAACAGGTTGGCAGTGTTCAAGCATGCTTCAGGAACAGTTTGGATCTTCCAGCCCTGTGGCATTACATATTCTTACATTTAAACAGTAGAGCTGAAATAAACAATGATAGCCCAGGGTCTGTAAAGATAAAAAAGCAGACTCTGAGTTAGGTTCATTCTGTCAGTCTATTGGGAACATTTGGAGTTTTTATTTGTGTTTCAATTTTCTAAAATTATTGTGAAATAAGATTTTTATGAATCTCTGCAAAACTTACCCTTACGTTTAAGGCTGTGACTGTCTATAAAATCTTGGTTGCTTCATGTGAAAGAAAAATTTCAATCTTAAAATTAATAAAATATATTCTTCAATCAACTCTGAATGAAGAGAGATCAACAAATCTGGCTATATTTGCTATTGACCAGGGATATGCAGAAAGCTCAATTTTGATAAAGTTGCAAAAATTAGGGCTCTTAATAGAAACTTTAATGTTAATACTCATTACTGTGGCAGACCAACATGTATACATAAGATTTTTCCCTTTTTCCAAAAATACATTTAAAAACATTAAAACGTTTATATATGTATGTATGTATATCTATTTTCTCAGTAATATTGATTTCACTTTTAATTTTTTTAGTGGTATAATTATATCACAAAGTTGTAGAAAAATTCTTAATTGCTGTTCTTCTTTCCCATCCATTATCATTATTTCATCTCATGGCTGTTACTGAAAATAATTTTGTCATAAAGAGGAGGTGATATTTAAAAGTGTCCACTTTGCATGTCAAATGTGGCAGTGACCCATCTTACCTCTAGGCCTACTCTCTTCATTCTGTTTATACATTGATACAGTTATATTTCCTGAAGCACAGATCTGATCACGCCATTTACTTGTCAATTATTTTCTGGGGTTTATTCTTTCATGTAGAATAAAATCACATGAAACTCCATTAGTGTCTGGCACCATGCCTTGCCACCTCTTTGAGAACATTCTCTCCTCATCTTCTTTTCCTGTGTCCCCTGCTCTAGCTACTTAGAAGTCTTCACATAAATCCTCTCAGGTCCTGCCTCACCCCCCTGTGCTTATTGTCACCTCAAGCCGGTACGCCTCAGACCCTCCTCTCTCTACATTTCTAATCCCACCCTGGACTAGAATCAGATCTATGCTATCCTTTCATGAAGCCTTTCCTGATGCCCTCAGGAAAAAAAAAATCCTGCCCTTTCACTCTGAATCCTCTTAGCTCTTTGGGCTGTGAGGATTTCCCTATGTTGAATTCTTGTGTCTCTCGTGGTCTTTGTACACTTCTATTTTTGTCATAATTTGTTTATATTTCTTTTTTCTCTTTCTTGGAGTAAAAGCTCCCAGAAGGCTCCCATCGTCTCTTACTGATCTAATGCAGAGAACCATCATGCCTCCCCGGGTGGAGCATGCTGCCTCTTCTACATCTAGTTGCCCTTGCTGTGCACACTGAGATACTCGAATTTGGGCTCTTGCCTTAGCCTGGGATCTGGCAGAGCTCTGAAGGTGAACATACGATTGTGTGTTTACATGTGTAACTGTTAGATTAAATGAGCTGAACTCAAAGGGATTTAATGAGCCACTGTCTTTTCAAGCATGTCTAGTGGACTAGTTTTTCTTGTTCTTGGATAAAATTTTAGCAACTTTCATAGATTTTCTGGTCCTTTCCAATCGTAGCTACAATCCTATTGCAGAAATTGAAAAGTCTTGACAATGCTAAATTTTGTCTGAGCCATTTCCTACTGGAAAACAGTGATGGTTAAGAAATCCGCCTCACCCTCTTTTGTGTTCTGGGAAAGCACTTCTTGCAAATTACCACCCTTCCCCATATGACTTAGATAAGACAAATGGATGCCCCCTTGTTTACCTATGACCAAGCCAGGTGCAGACCTGCAAATTCTCATTCTTTGCCTCACAAATGATTAGCTGATCTGCTTGTCCCCACTGATCAATAGGAACAAAATTCTTTGTTCATCAAACTTTGGTTAAGTTTCTCTCCTTCCTCCAGGCCCCCGAATTTCAACCCATCCTCAGCCTGAGCCACATGCAGCGTCTCCTGAGAGTAGACTGGCTTCCAAGTAAAACATTCTCTGCTCTGCTCTCCAGCCACACCACCCCTTCATCCTGCTTCCTAGCACCTGGTTCTCTCCAGCCTTGTTTACTCCTCCCTATAACAGAAAAATTCTTTGCCTAAACTTTGGGATGCTTGCAGATCTCCTGGCCGGAGTGTTGTCCCTACTGCAGTAGTTCCCCTGCCCCTGTTGCAATAGTCCTTTCTTCACCCTGCAATAACCCTTTCAAATAAAGTCTTTCCTTATAAAATCCAGATTTGTTTTTTATTTGACATTCCAGTTCATTGTAACAACCCAAACTGCAAACTCTTCTCTAATTTACAACTTCCTTCTGCCCCAGCTTGGTGTTGCTTTAGATCTGGAAGGCCTGTGGCTTCTTTCCCCCTTACTTTCTCAGCTCTTCACCACTTACTAGCTAAGGTTCTGGCCCCTTCCCAGCTGGTGGGGGGAACTCCAGATTTGTGGAAAGAACTTCAGCCAATATTCTTGAGATTTGGTATTGATCATCTCTGGGCTTTTTCTTCTTAGTACATTTTTGGAGATTTCTTGGAAAGTTCTACCGCTGCGTATATCCAATGCCATCCTCTCCCTCCAGTGGGTCATCTCAGCCTCCAGGCCACTGAAGGCCACCTTTCTGCTGGGTCATTTGCTTACCTACCTCCTTCCCTCCAGATAGTACTTTTGGGTGGAGTCTCTTTCAAAAGGACCCCAAACCAGTTTCCTCCTGTGGTGCCATTTCTTTAGAGAAACACCTCTCACTCCCAGTGCACCCCAGTCTATCTTTCTCTGCCTCAGTCACTTAGTGTCTTTGTATTTCTCAGTCATGAGATAGAGCCTAGCTTGCTGTGCCTGCCAAGTACTCTGAGTGGATCCCTTATAGCCCTCTCACTTGGCTCTACCCCTCCCTCTGCTCTTCTCTTCCCCACATGAAACAATGAGGGAAATACCTCTGCCCCACACAATTCTCCTACCTTGTGATAACATCCTTCTCCTCCTTCAAACCTCTTATATAACCTCAAGCCACATGATGAGCAAAGAAATTCAAAACCAGTTTCTGCAAATCCTGCACAGGAGGTATAAGACCTTCATTTGGGTCTTGATACCTACCTTTGGGCCTTTGCCAAAACTATACAGAAAAACATCCTCTTACATATATTGAAGGATATTTTCTTTCTGGAGCAATTTGGTCAAAGTGGTCACCAAATTCTCAAAATGGTCTCCAACCCGGGGCTGGTCCTGTGGCGCAGCAGTTAAGTTCGCACGTTCTGCTTCAGTGGCCTGGGTTGCCAGTTCGGTTCCCAGGTGCAGACATGGTACCGCTTGGCAAGCCATGCTGTGGGTAGGCGTCCCACATATGAAGTAGAGGAAGATGAGCACGGATGTTAGCTCAGGGCCAGTCTTCCTCAGCAAAAAGAGGAGGATTGGCAGCAGATGTTAGCTCAGGGCTAATCTTCCTAAAAAAGTAAAAAAATATAAAAAAACCCAAAAGTCTCCAACCCAAAGAATGGTAAGATTGATTGGTCGTACCAGATGGCCTGTCACACCCTGTGACATCTCACATGTTGTTCACTCAGTCTTGACAGCTTTTATTCCTTTCTCAATTTAATACCTTTCTATTCACCATTCCATTGAGTAAAGATGCTTTCTCTTTTCTGAAGCCATTCCTTCCCCTGCGCCCTCCTGCGGAACAAATTCTTGCCTTCCATGTGCTTTACCATCCGCTTTACCCAGACCTCTGTAGAGTACATCATTTTTAGTTAATCTTTTAATTCAACAAATACTGAGTGCCCTAGGTGTGCCAGGACCTGTCTCCAGCTGTGAGGACACAGCAAGGAGCAAGGTAGACATGGTCTCTGGCCTCATGAAGCATTGTTTCTCCTGCTACATCAGGAGCTCAGAGAGGGAGGGGTTTCCATTCATTAATCTTTTATGCTCAACAAGTACCTTATAGGAAGTGCTCAATATACCTGTTAATGAATGAATTAATGAATAGACACACAAACCCTTAACGTGTTGGCTTTTTGGACCCTGAATATGACAAGTTTGTTAAAACTGCTCAGGTGAAAACATAACTGTCTCAGAAGAAAGAGAATAGGCTCATGAGGCCTGAAAGAAGCTGGTGAAACCAACTTTACATTGAAGACTCAGAATCTGCTGGCCTAGTAGCTTGTGTGGTCTTGGTGTGGCTGCTAGCCTCTGGGGCTGTTCCAGAGAGACAGAGAGGAGTAAGGTCTGCTCATTTATTTTTGTCCCATTCTTTTGCATTTACAACTGTAGAGCACTGTTGATAAATTGTTGTAATACTGGATTTACTCAACAAATACTTGGTGAGTATCTACAACACGGGGAAATGTGCACTTAGCGATGGGGATGATCAAAGAATAATAAAGCAAATTCTTTACCCTAGAGTAGTTTACAACTTGATCAGAAAAAGAGAGGCAAAACACTAACTGTAGGAGATAAAGCAAAATATGTGTCATAAAGAAAGTGTAAATGTAAATAAATGTAAGTGTAACCATAAATTTGTAAAGGATGGAGGCTCCAGAGGTGGGAAATAATGACTTGGATGACGGTTCTGAAGAAAAGAAAATATTCACAGAGATGATGCCTTTGGAGCTGAAACTTGAAAACTGTACGAATTGTGAAAAGCAGAGCTCTTCAGGTAGAAAAGAGCAGGAAAAAAGCAGGAAGATGGGAAAGCACAGCTTATATTAATCGATCTGTGAATATTCATGTGTGTACATTTCTCAGCACTATTTTCCACGTACAGTTTGTCATTGGTTCTTAAGCACTTACTTTAGTCCCTAAAGAACAAAGTGATGTCTTTAGAGCCTATGATGCCCCTGAAGACCCTATAGAGTGGTCAATCTGGGATGTGTGTAAAGGCTCTGGGAGCCCAGGGGCTCGTCTCTTTTTTTGATGTCTGCTTTTAGTGGGAAGCATAGCATGTAGACAAATTTCTTATTTAAAACCAACAAACTATTTGCAACAGTTTTCCTATTATAGCTAAAGTCTTATCATGTTTTAAAATTGCCATTGACTTTACATATAGATGCACTGAAACCAGAATCTAGGTCAGTATGTTCTTGGGATCATATTTAAAGCCAGTGACCACCGTCTGCCCTGCCTGAGAAGGGTCACAGCTTTATCACTCACATACTTGACTCAGAATCAAAATAGTTTTCCTCTTAGCTTAGCCTTGTTCTCCCACATTTATCTGCATTCTCCTGTGTTGATTTCTTCATGTTTTTGTCAACCACCTCTCCCTAGATTTTTTCTTTTTGGCATACTTCCACTTTGTAGGCTGTCTGCATAAAGCCGGGAAAATGGCTACTTGCCTGATTTATTTCTCTCAGTCTTTAAATCTGCATGGATTGCTGTTCAACAGATAAGGCTAATTCATATTACTTATTACCCCCACTGTGGTGTGGCAGTCATTGGGCTAATTGACTTACATTGTGTAATCTGCATCATAATCCTTAAAACAGACAATACTAGCCCATAGATGAGGAAACTGAGGCTCAAAGAGATTAAGTAAATCCCTTAGCAATGGTCAAGGCAGGACATTCAGACACACTCTGCCTGCCTTTGAAGACTGTTCTTTCATTGCACAGTCCTTGAGCTTTGAGATGTATGGTTAAAGTTGGGTGTAGTAAAACAATTGGCCATAAGTTTAAAAAACTGGTAAATGCTTATGAAGAATATAAACTCAAATAACTATTTATATTCAATAAATAGTCATTTTGTTTAGGCTACCACTATAAACTTTAATATTATAGATCATCTCCCCTTTTTACACATTTCATGTCACTAAGCTCAAATAACAGAACTAGTTATTTCTGTTACATACATGGTTAGTTCTGTAAACACAGCTCAGAAGTTACTTAGACTCCTAGGCTAAGCTTGGAGACTGTCTCAGTCTCACTGCCTCCTCTGCAGATCAGGAAACTGAGGAGGGGAAGGCTGAGTTGTTGCCTGAAGATGAGTTCCTGACCTCTACTACAGGACTTTTTGTTACTAATGCATACAGAAATTCTTATTTTAACAATGTTGAGTCTTCCAATCCATGAACACAACATGTCTTTCCATTTATTTGTGGGTTCTCTTATTTCCTTCGCCCATGTATTGTAGCTTTAAGTGAACAGGTCTTTCACCTCCTTGGTTAAGTTTATTCACAAGTATTTCATTCTTTTTGGTGCTTTTGTAAAGGAGATTGTTTTCTTAATTTCCTCTTTGGATAGTGCATTGTTAGCGTATAGCAATGCAACTGATTTTTCTATGCTGATTTTGTATCCTACAATTTTACTGAATTCATTTATTAGTTCTAACAGGTTTTATTATTTTTTTTGGAGAGTCTTTAGTTTGCTATATATAAGATCATGTCATCTGAAAACAGACAATTTTACTTCTTCTTTTCTGATTTGGATGTATTTTATTCCTTTTTCTTGCCTAATTGCTCTGTCTAGGACTTCCAGCACTATGCTAAATAGAAGTGGCAAGAGTGAGCATCCTTATCTCATTCCTGATCTTATAGGGAAAATTTTCAACCTTTCACTGTAGAGTATGATGTTAGCTGTGGGCTTGTAATATAGGCCTTTTATGCTGAGGTACATTCCTTATATACCTAGTTTGTTGAGTGTCTTTACATGAGAGGATATTAAATTTTCTCAAATGCTGTTTCTGTACCTATTGAGATGATCGTGTCATTTTAGTCTTTCATTTTGTTAATGTGGTATACTATATTTATCGATTTGTGTATATTGAACCATTCTTGCATATCAGGAATAAATCCCACTTGACCATTGTACAGGATCCTTTTGATGTGCTGTTGATTCTATTAGATAGCATTTTGTTGAGGATATTTGTATCTATGTTCATCATGGGTACTGGTCTGTAGTTTTCTTGTATTGTCTTTGACTCGCTTAGGTACCAGGGTAATGCTGGTCTCATAAAATGGATTTGGAAGTATGCACTCTGTTGGTAGAAATGCAAAATAGTGCACCCACTATGGAAAACAGTAAGGAGGTACTGCTAAAAAAAATAACTACTGTATGATCGAGAAATCTCATTCTTGTATGTATATCCAAAATAATTTAAATCAAGACACATGGATGGACCTGGAAGATATTATGCTAAGTGATAAGTAAGTTGCAGAAGGATGAGTTCTGCATGATTCCACTTACATGAGGCATTTAACATAGTCAAACTTACAGAAGCGGAAAATAGAATGGTGATTGCCAGGAGATGGAGGAGGAAGAAATGGGGAGCTGTTGTTCAATGGGAATAGAGTTACAGTTATACAAGATGAATAAGTCCTAGAGATCTGCTGTACAACATAGTTGATAGTTAGCAATATGATGTTGTGCACTTAAAATTTTAAGATGGTAGATCTCATATTTTAAAAACAGAAATAATTATTTAGAGAAAACTCCATTCAATTCAGTGGTGAATTATTCTATAATCAGCTATAAAATACATATAAGCATAAAGTACATGATTTTCTCCTCCATTTATCTTATTTACGTGTTGTATCTCCTCTTCTTGGTCTGTCTAGACCATTTCTTTCATTTGTTCCTATGTACGGAATTCTTATTCTAGTCTCACATTTTCTCCTTGGCATCCATAACTGTTCAATTGTTTCTTTAAATACCAATCTCAGTATATTTCTAATTTATTTATTTTTGCAACTTTCATAAATTATATTTAAGTTGCTCTCTATTCATTTTTTGGTGTGGTTTACCTTTGTGATATCATATCACTATTAGTGATCCTTTTGGGATTATCCCTAACATTTTGATATTTTTTATCTATTCTTTTGAGTCTTTCTATGTTACCTTCTATGGATTTAACACTAGCTGTCACTTTGCCATTGTTACATGACCTATAAACATTCAGCTTTCATTTCCATAAAGTAAACATTGCTGCTGTGTTTCATCTTTCCTAAATATTAGCAGCATAGGTGCTGTGCCTAAAAAGTGAGCTGTGGGTTCAACATCTGCCTCCATAAGTAATTAGCTGGGTAACTGTGGGCAAGTTACTTAATCTCTCTCTTCTTTATTTTCCTCAGCTGTTAAATATGGATAATAAAGATCCCACTTTGTATATTTGTGAAGATTTAATAAGATAACACATTTAAAACCATCATTACAAAATGCATTCCCAACTTAAAAATCTATCCAAAAACATTCACTTTAACCATATTCAGGGAACAAGAAACAGGGCTTCTCCCCTGCCTCTCTATATAATTTCACAAAAATCTGTGGAACAGTGATAAGAATTATATTTAGAATCCTTCATAATCCTACCACCACTTTATCAAATAAATCTTTTTTTTAGTTTTACATAATAGTAATCACAGGATGGCTACAATTTGGAATTCTTTTTACACGTGGACCGATTATCATAAACATTGCCCACGGTGTTAAATTTCATGAGCATAATTTTGGTGCTATATAATGCTCCCAGCAGTTGGTAATTTGTCATTTATCTTAATTTTCCCCCTTGTTGTCGGACGTCTACGTCGGGCAGCAGAATGTGCATGGATTTTGAAATTAACATAATTGATTTGAATACTGATTGAGCAATATTGGGCAGGCTATTTAACATCTCTGTGCCTTAATTTTCATATCTATAAAATGAGAATAATTATTCCTATCTCTCAGGATTATTTTATTTAAAAAAATATACAGGCAAGGCCATGATGTAAAGTAGTTACCAAAATGCGTATCTTTTATCTCACCCCAAAATAATTTCCATCCATGTCACTCCAAATTTTGCTCAAATATTATTCTTAGATAAAAGATATGTCTGATAGTATGTTAAGAGAATAATTGTACTGGATATGTTATATTTTACTAAGAAACCATTGCCAAGCCTAAACTAAGCTCAGTTAGAAAATTTTTCTTTTAAATGTTTTCTATGTATTCAAAATTGACCTTTTTAACTTAATCCATAGTATTGGATTGCTGTCACAGCAAAAACGAACAAGCAAAAACTGATTTCTTATTCATATTATGTTACATATCTATTTGATATAACAATTATCTATTTCATTATTTTGTCTTCAAACATAAAGGATAGTGGCAGATTTAGAAGTTTGTGACTTTGCCTATATATTTTTTACTATATGTTCCAATAGATTAAGGCAACTTTCCAATTGATTAAATCAGCTTGATCATCCTTTTTTTAACCTAGAAGAAATTGCATCAGAATTTTTACAATAAATTCACAATTGGGGTAGGTGATAATTATTCAAATCTGCTTCCTTACTTGCCAAAGGTATATTGAGATATCATTAATTTTCTATGTCATTTCTCAGAGGATTTTCCAATTTCAAAGATATCTGTTGATAAAAGGGAAAAAATATTTACAATAAACTAAATTCCTGGAATTGCAAATGAGATCACCAGAGTATGAGAAGTGAGTTTTGGATCCATGCCAAATGCTACTCAACCCTATCTAATTTTTTGTTTCTTCATGATTCTCTCTCAGAATATCATTGCTTAGGGCATTGAGTAATTCTCCTGGGTAGGGTTTTTTTTTTTTTCTTATCAATATCTGACCTATAATACAAATGGCATTGAACTAGCAGTTAATAAAATATATCACATCGTACATTTTATCGCTGAGAAGACATTAGCATGAAATGTTTTCATCTAAAAGTATGTGTAAGGATTGACTTAGAAAAGTTATTGCAGACTATTAAACACACAAAAGTTCTAGGAGGTGTAACACGCACACAGTTATTTGAAAGACTAAAAGTCCATTTTAATTGAGAATACGATGATTGTATTTATTATTAGATATGAAGTATGTTAAAATTGTTCCTGAAAGTGTTTGTTAAGCTTCCAAATTGGCAGGGTTCAGAGTAACCATTGCGAGGAGGAGACGGTGCAGGGACCGCAGCCCAGCCTCTGAAATGCTCTGGGAGCTGAACTTGTGGTGACTTTCAGCTTTCCTCTCCAGGATCTGCCTTGCAACCTTTCAGCACTGACTGCTGAATTATTGACAGAAATTGAAGATTCATGTTTCTGAAGATAAACACAGGCTTATATATTCAAACTCATATTTCAGATACAAAAAGGTCAGAACTCAGTTGATGCTTCAGGCAGATCTACGATCTTTCTTGAATTGTTGGCATTTTTTTTTTTTTTTTGCCCAGGTGGTTTTCAGTTACAAATCCAAGGAAGAGGCAGCATTCAAACGGTGTGATCTCAGGGGTAACTAGGAGCCCTTCTCCCCGTCCCAGCTTGCCCGAATTTCCCCCATCTGCTCTCTGGTACTTGAAATTCCCTTAATAAAGAACCTAGATTTAAATTCCACACTTGGAGATAAGCGAAGTGGGGATTAAAACACAAATACTCCCTTTGAAAGAGAACACACTGACTTAAAGTCACACTAACATATCTGTTTCTATCAGATCCTTGACTCAAAGCAGGTTTTGTTGTCAGTGTAAGAGGAGAAGAAACAAACTTCACAGAAGGAAATACGTGTTAGCAGAGTTTTATAGTGAAAAGTTTCCACTTTTTAACCTTCCTTAAGCAAATTCATTTTAGCTACACTCAAGTGTAGGTGCCTTTCTTTCGTTTGGTAAAAACAGTACTTTTCGTTTTTATTCACAACGGTTTGCTCTGAAATATTGGATGCTCTAAGTGCATCTCATTGGAAAAACTTACTGAATAAAGCACTGAGAATGTGTTTTTGGTGTTATTAAGCTTCTGCTTGACAATCTAGAAAGTGTTATAAAGAAACATAGATATCTGAAGATGAGATCTTTTTGAAATGAACAAGAAAGTAAATTATGCAAACTTCTTACTGGTCTTGAGAAAGATTCCAGAACAGATTATTAGAACATTGGCTGTATTAGCTCAAAAAATAAGTGATAATCACTGGGTTTATGAAAAGAACCATGACCAGTTTTGGATTCATTCCCTTTTTGGCCTGTGGGTCAGGGCATGGTATGGCCACAGTGCTCCCTAATTTCAGTAAAGCATTTGATAGACTCTCAAGGTGCTAGATGGAGAAATTTGAGCTGGAAAATTGTACATTTATGTGGATTTGTAACTTCTTGGGGAACCATGTGTGAAGATCACTGATTAAAATTAACTTATGTTATCTTTGGCCCTTTTCTGTTCAATATTTTCAGTTATGACTCTGATAAAGTTGTAAATGATGTGAAACAGCAGGGTGATGTAATGTATCAGACAATGAAATCAATGTTCAAAATTGATTGGCTGGCATTCTATACTGTCAAGCTTACAGTTAATAGGAGTAATTTAGGACCCCAAGCTCATTTCATAAATTTAAGATGAATTACATATGGCTTAAGAGCAACATGTGTGAGAAAGATTTATGGGTAGAAGTTCCGCTTGCACAGCAAGCATGATGATAGCCTTGTTCTACTCTGTGCTGGTCAAACCATACAATATGGTGTGTTCAATATATGATGTCACATTTTCATTGGAACACAGATAGACTATAACGTGTCCAAGAAAAGAGACTGAAGTAGTGAAGAAACATTGTTGTTTATATTATGAAGTTTTCCTGTATATACAGTTTTGATATTGCTGTCTTAATTCTCTGTTATGTAGGAGTTGTTGTTGAAGAGCCAGGGGAGTTTTCTAGAATTTTAGTCAATGCTAAGGACAGTGATCATTTCTAGTAAAACAGTATCATTCTCTCTCTTCCTCATGGACTATGGGAAGTCAGGGAATATACCTCTGATGAATTAGAGAAAACATTCTTTGCTTTCCCAAAAATAAGGACAGAAGAAATGAGAGAGAATGCACAGATCCATTGTACATCAAAAAGCAGTGCAGAAATCCAAATTTTGTTTCATGTCAAATTGTTAAGAACTAATGAAAGTTCTTAACTTTTAAGAATCACAGGAGTCAGTGAATTCTGCCTTTCTTTTCCCCTATAGTAATGGTAGTTTCCAGGTTGTCTTTTTTTTTCTGTATTATTCCATCATTAATCTGAAGACTATCTGCGTATACTCAGTATATGTTAATGAAATTGTTAATTGACATCTTTTAAATGTATACCAAGTAATAATGACCTAAATATTTTTCAAAGGACAAAAGGATTTATTTTTCATACAAAGACTGTAGAATAGAAAACCTGGAAAGTTTGAAGTGACCCATTTCTGGAACAACAAGACCAAATCCTGTTTAAAAAACCAAAGTCCAAAATATTTTGGTTTGGGTGTTTCTTTAACCTCTGTCAACTTAAAGAAACTTCATTTAAAAATATAATTTGGAGGCACATACTCGCCACTTCATAGCACAAAAAGGAACGGAATGGTGAAAAATAGCAGCAATTATAGAACTGTCATTTCAGAGTCTACAAGGTAAAGTATTAGCAACCAGGAAGGATAAAGTTACATGTCCTTTTGTTGCTGGCACCACAAAGAGAAGGAAAAAAAACTGGGAAAATAAAAGAATAAGGTCTTTGCAATTTTGTGGCTTGGGTTACTAAGCGCTTACAATAAATAAAGCTTCAAACACAAGCACATCATCTAAGACAGCTGTGTATTAAAACCCAAAAAGAACCTTAAGGACTAAATCACTTTTTTTCCAGAGACTGAACTAAATTTTTCTGTAGGAACAAAGTAGTCTGAATGATTTGATCATTCAGATCATTCAAAACAGTCATATTTGTTTTAGCCGAAATTCTTAAAGGACTCAATTGGATGATTGATAAGATAAAACCACAGATTGAGTGGGAGCCACTTTAAAGTGGACAAATGACATTTATGTTTTCTTTGATATTTAAGTGGCTAGTCAGGGTCAAAAATTAAATGCTTGATCTAGATATTAACTTCTTCTGATAGCTACTAAATCTCCCCAGAAGAAAATGTTTTGCAATTCATCAGTAGGTAATTAATCTATGATTATAATATAAATAAAAGACAATTCACCAACTGGGAGAAAATATTTGCAAATCATATATCCAACAAGGGGCTAGTTTCCAAAATATATAAAGAACTCATTCAACTCAACAACAAAAAAGAGAAACAACCCAATTAAAAAATGGGCAGAGGATATGAACAGACGTTTTTCCAAAGAAGATATACAGATGATCAACAGGCATGCGAAAAGATGTTCAACATCTCTACTTATTAAGGAAATGCAAATCAAAACTACAATAAGATATCATCTTATACCTGTGTGAATGGCTCTAATTATCAAGACAAAAAAATAACAAATGTTGGAGAGTTTGTGGAGAAAAGAGAACCCTGATACACTGCTAGTGGGAATGCAAACTGGTGCAGCCACTATGGAAAACAGTATGGAGATTCCTCAAAAAATTAAAAATAGAAATACCATACAATCCAGCTGTCCCACTACTGGGTATTTGTCCAAAGAACTTGAAATCAACAACTCAGAGAGACTTATGCACCTCTATCTATGTTCATGGAAGCATTATTCACAATAACCAAGGCATGGAAGTGACCCAAGTGCCCACTGACTGATGATTGGATAAAGAAGATATGGTATATAGATACAATGGAATACTACTCAGTGATAAAAAAGACAAAATCGTCCCATTTGCAACAACATGAATGGACCTTGAGAGTATTATGTTAAGTGAAGTAAACCAGGCAAACACTGCATGATTTCACTCATATGTGGAAGATAAACAAACACATGGATAAAAAGAACAGATTGGTGGTTACCAGAGGGGAAGGGGGTGGGCGAAAGGGGTAAAGGGGCACATATGCATGGTGATGGATAAAAATTAGACTATTGGCAGTGAGCATGATGCAGTCTATACAGAAATTGACATGCAATAATGTACACCTGAAATTACACTGTTATAAAACAATATGACCTTAATAAATAGTTTTAAAAAATTAATAAAAAAACGATTTTCTCTGAATCTGCATGTCTGCAGTTAGAAACTTACAAATTATTAAGATGTTTTGCATATAGAATCCCAGAAATTGTCCATTGGACTTAGCCTGTGTGTGGATGTGGTACTATAGTAATTTTGAAAAGATCTAGATTATCAGTATTATAGCATTATTTAAAACTCTTACTTGCTATGTAAAATAATAATAATAATAATAATATAGAGAAATTACTAAACCTTCAGTGTGATAAAAATTGATATGAAAGTTCTTGCTTCAAGAGAAATTCTAGTTGTTTTTACTCCTTAACTAGGTAGGATCCTCAAAGCAAATGGAAATAAGTCACCAGAGCTTGCAACTTTATTTTTATGAACTTGAGTACTTTGGCTATTGGCAGTTGCAAGGTTTGGTCAATCAGAGAAAGAAGAATTAGTGGGAAACACCAGTAAAAACCTGTCAATGTGTGACAGTGCAAAGGTAAGAGCATTCTAGAAACCAGTGAAGATAATATTGTCAAATAAGGGCCAGCTTCTAACTGTTGTCATCATTAGGAGGTGTTGGAAATAACACATGGAGATCAGCTGTGGTGACTACTTATCTCAAGAAACTTCATTCTTACCAAGTGCAAATATTGTAAGGGATAGATTTAAAAAATTCCCTAAAGAAAAACTACTAGACTTGTTCTTGGATTGTCAAGAAAGAAAGGATTACAGACAACACTCTGAACAATGATGAAAACATTACTATGAATTAAAACAATTTTATTTTCGAGGTGCTTCAGGGAATTCTAATTTCTTAGAAACTATGATAAGTTTAGTAAAGGACCTATAGAAGTAATTAAATGTAGTAGAAGACAGAGGAGAAATTTACTTCACATTAAAAATTACTTGGTAAGGAGAAAACTTGTATGATAATTCTCAAATATACAACATTGCAAAGATAAGTATGCAGTAGAATTATTAATCAACAGGAATCTTGGATCTTGAGAAAAAATTATATTGTGAACATGCAGATCATTTTCAATAAATCTCCATTTTTAACATTTAAAAATGTCATGAGCGTTTAGGAAAATATAGAAAATATAGATGTATAACAAAGCAAATATTTATGAAGTCAGCTTCTATAAAATTCCTCCCAGGTCATGAAATAGAACATGATTAGTACCCAAGAAGTCCCCTGTGTGCTCCACCTGATCACAACGTCTTTTCAACTTTTGTTATAAATATTGCTTTATTTTCCTTTGTAGATTTACTCTCTCTGTTTGCATTTCTAAACAATATAATTTAGTTTCGTCTCTTCTTGTTATTTATGTAAATGGAATCATAATGCATACATTCTTTGTTGCTTGCTTCACTTGCTGAATCTTATTTTTTTTGAAATTTACCTGTTTTGGGGAATACGTGCAGTAGGAATTATCATTTCTGCATAGTATTCCACCTTACGAATATGCCACAATGTATTTTTTTCCATTCGACTATTATTGGGCAGTTTGTTTTATAACTTTTTGGCTATTATGATCAATTCCTTTATGAACGCTCTGTATGTATATCTGTATATCTTTGATCACGTTCGTAAATTACTCTAGAGAATACACCTAGAGTGAAATTTCTGAGTAACAGGATATGCATACTTTCAACTCTATTAGATGACTCCAAATTTTATCCAAAATGGTTAAAGCAATGGACATACATCGTAGCATTGTATGAGAGTTTCCATTGCACTATTGATTTTGCCAGACCTTTTAATATTTGCCTATTGAGGAAATAATGGTATCTCATTGTCATCTTAATTTGTATTTCCCTACAAATAAGTTTGGATGCTTTTCATGTATTTATTGGCGATTTGAATTTCCTCTTTTAGATGTATTTGTGCAAATGTTTCAACTATTTGGAGAGGCATTTCTTTTCTTTTCCATTTTAATTTCTGGAGTTCTTTATATATTTGTGATACTAGTCCTTTTGTTAGTTTTAAGTACTGCAGATCAAACAGAATAAAAAACAATCAGTAGCTTGTATTGTTTTCTGTCTCTTTATGGTGTCCATTGATGAGCAAAATTCTTAATTTTAACATGGTCATATTTGTCAATTTTTTCTTGTAAAATAACGCTTTTTTTCTTACTTGAGATGCTTTCCCTACTTTATAATCGTTAATACGTTGTCCTATGTTATCTTCTTAAAGCAGCCTTTTTTCTAGTCTCTGAAAAATTTTGTGTAAGAATTGAATTTGTTACTTAGGTTGTTGGTAAAATTTCCTGAGAAAGCCATTTGAGCTTGAAGTCATCTTTGTGGGAAAATTGTAAACTACTGACTCACTGTTTTATGATTATAAGACTGTTTGGGCTTTCTACTTCTCCTTGAATTCATTTTTTCAAGTTATATTTTCCTAGGAATTTTCCCATTTCGTCTACACTTTCAAATTTATTGCTAAGGTTCACAGCATTCTTTATTATCTTTTCATGTCTGCTGCACTTACCATAAGTATATTTTAAAACTCTTGTTATTGAATATTTCTTTATTCTCTTTTTCATTGGTTACTATATTCTCACAGTACTTTGTCAATTGTTCTTTTCAAGAAACAAAATTTTGGCTTTATTTTTCTCTATATGTTTGTGTTTCATTTCATTAATTTTGGGCTTCTCTTTATTATTTCCTTTCTTTTACTTTATATTATCGATATTTTTCATATTTGAGCTATATGCTTAGTTTTATGCTTAGCTCATTAATTTCAATTATTCTTAATTTTTTATATTAACATCTTAGGCCACATATTACTTCTTAATAACAGCCTTAGATACATCACAAAAGCTTTGATTTATTGCATTTCATTATTATTTGATTAAAACGTTTATAATTCATTTCACAATTTTTTTCCATAATCTATGTGTTTTTGAGATGTTTCTTATTTTCAAGCATTATTATATTTTTTCAAACACTATATCCCAATATTCTGCTTGACAATACACATTTTGGTTTTGTAAATACATAGATAAATAATCACTTTGACACTTAAGATTATTGAATTGGAGAAAAATTAAGACAGCAAATTAGAGAAATTAACTTACTTTACTTTGGCTTCTCATATAAGTTACAACCATCAAAAGATCAAACATGTGAATCCCAGGATTGCACATCCCAGATCACACCTCCACTGGCTCCATGCATCTGCTTTTTCGACTTTATTTCCCATCCATCTCTAATCCTTAAAATCTGTCATCTGAGCACCCTGAATATCAAGGTGAATCAGGAATGATATTTTTTACATGTTTAAACCTTTTTGATGAAAATTCCCTTTACCTTCATGTTATTGCTGAGACCTGGCTCAACCTCAGTGGAGACTTTTCTCTCTTCCACACTCCTTTACATCTGGGCCTGAAAGCGGTGTAAGTGCCTCTTTGCATCCTCATTGATGTTTCATGATCATTTGTCTCATCCTGCTTTTTAAAATCACTTTGATTCTCATGTCATTAAACTATATCAGACATTTTCCCTCTGTTGTTTTCATCTACAGTTCCGTTGGTCACTCTTCCATAGTTTTCAAAAATTTTTAGTTCTTGACTCACTGCCACTTTCTCCAACACCACTCATCATATTTTTTGGTGAATTAAATACCGTTATAGAGGATCTTTCCAAAATTCTGCACTATAGGTTTCATCTCTCTCCTCCGTTGATCTTGTTATCTATGTGCCTTTGCTTTTAGTGTCATGGTTATACCCTTGATCTTGTTATTAGTAGTAACCCCCTTCTGTAATATCATTTTAAAGCATCTCATTCACCCATAACTGCCTCCTCTTTTCTCGTTTATTTCCTCCAGTATCCTGAAGCAAAATTGTGTTGTATCTATATTCCTTTGGCTCAACTTTGTTCACCTGAGGCCATGATTCCCATTATGCTGACAGCATCCTATCTCAATCACTTGTGGTTTTATTCTTCTTTCTGTCTCCTTTTCTGAGGGCTTTCTCAGAGAAAAAGAACTTGTGTCATGGAAACTTCCTCCGTTATATGTAGGCACACCCCAGAAGTTTAGGGGGACAGCACATAACATCCCCATGGGCAACCTTCAGGCAATGGGGATAGAGAGTCAGTGAGTAATGTCTGGTCTCCCTGTCTCTGGTAGGACAATTCTGAGGCACATCCTACATGGTTTTCAGATTGTACCTTATGAGACTGAACTCTGATAGCCCAGCTTTACCGGATTTACTCGCTTGTTGTCTTATTTGCCCCCCTTCATTTCCTCACTTGTTCTTCCTGGGATTGTCCCCCAAGTACACTGCCTACACTTGAAGTCCTTGTCTCAAGGTCTCTTTTGGGGAGAACCCCATCTAGGATATATAACAACGTCAACAATTCTTCAGCCTCGTCTGGGACCTACATCGCACTGATCCTGCTGTCTCTCCTCTCTTCCTGCATCCTCTCATGTTCTGATGTCTCTTCCTACTCACTTTAGAGTCCATGGTACGTGGTTATATCCACTCTCTTGCACATGCCTTCAATTCCCTTGTCCTTCCCAGTCTTCATCTTATTGGCCTGACCAACCTTGACTTTTGTTAAATCTAACTCAGCTTAGTGTGTATCTCTTTTTCAGATTTATTATAACAAACCTGGAAGAATATATAATCTACTTATTTATCTGTCTGTTGCTGCCTATTAGAATCTAAACACCAAGAAATCAGAAATTTTTGCCTTTTTTCTTAATTTCTTTGTCCACAGTGCCTAGAAAGGTGGCAGGTACATAGTAGGGGCTCCATAAATATATGTTGAATAGTTGAATTAGGCTAGGCTCACCCTCATAATACTCTTACAGGAAGTGCAGGGCTCAGAGTTTCCTCAGGTTGTTCCAGAGGAGGACGTCATCTTTCCATATTTTTCCTTTTCTCCACTCTAACCTTTTTCAGCTCACATCTTTTCATCACAGGTGATATCATGACTGAAAAATCTCTGTATAAGAAGGATTTTTTTGTACAAAATCTGGTATTTTGGGAATTATTTTCAAATCTTTAGCATCTGCCAAAGTGATTTTTTCCCCTTTAGAGTGGATCAAAGCATACAACCAGTTTAGAATAGTTCAGAAAATCTTTTCCAGTTGCATAAACAAGGAATAGCACTGACTTGTAATGTTGTTTTCATACAAAATAGTAAAAATAATTTATTGACCACTTACTATGTAACAGGCACTACCATAAATGCTTCATATACGTTGCTTCATTTAATATATAAGCACAGTCCTATGAGAAAGACATTATTTCCATTTTTATATGAGAAGGAAGATTTGCAGAGAGATTGAATAGCTTTCTCCAAGTCTCATAACTAGTGAGTAAGGGAGGTGGTATTCTGTATGCCAAACATCAAAACCAGGTTTTTCTGATTTCAGCTCTAGCCTCTTAATTATGGCTCTGTATTACTATTCTCTTTTACTTCACATAAAAAATAAAATAAGACAGACAATATGTTAGTGGGCATTTACAATGTGCCAGGCATTATTTTACACATTAGATGAGAAAGCCCCTGAACATCAATATGTCGTTATAAGAACGTTGGATTGCCGGCTGAGACCAGAACTGTCTCTGTCACCCCTAGCACCACAGCCAAAGCATTTCAGTTCTCTGGTCTGAATTATTTTCATCCATCCATCCATCTGTTAGACACCTCTGAAATGCTTGGAATGGTGACCGATCTTAGGAAAATGATAGTGAAGGAGAAAGTTTTCAACCTATTGAGGTGATTATAGTCCAGTGGGAGAGACAGTTGTAAGTGGCCAATTACTACCTAGTGTAAAAGGTGCTGTGACAGGGGAAGCATGGGATGCTTTGGAAACACAAGGAGGGACATGAATTGGGGAGGATGTCTCCTCTGTAAAATGGAGTCTTTGTACTAAGTAAACTCAGAGGCCCCTCCCAGTAACCCAGGATACTCTGTATAATTAAGGGAGGACTCTCAGGAAGGGTAGTCACACCCCTTTGCCTCTAGTTAGTATTTGCAGAAATTTGGGGACTCTTTATGACATTATCACTGTATACTTTTAGCATCTTCTTTTTAACCAAGGATGGATATTTTATTCACCCTGTCTTTAAGCAATCTTTCCACTTGAAGAGCCCCTGCATCATTATCACTTTGTATTCCAGTAAAAAATGCCAGGGGCTAGCCCTGTGGCTGAGTGATTAAGTTTGTGCGCTCTGCTTTGGTGGCCCAGGGTTTCCCGGGTTCGGATCCTGGGCGTGGACATGGCACCGCTCATCAAGCCATGCTGAGGCAGCGTCCCACATAGCACAACCAGAAGGACCTACAACTGGAATATACAACTATGTACTGGGGAGCTTTGGGGAGAGGAAGAAGAAAAAAAGAAAAGAAAGAAGATTGGCAACAGATGTTAGCTCAGGTGCCAATCTTTAAAAATGAAAAAAAGATTGATCTAGCTCAGTTTGGAGAACAGATAGATTCTATTTAAAAAAAAAAAAAAAAAAAAAGCCAAGGTCTGGGTTCCTCCCCAGACCTACTGATTCTGACTCTCAGGTGTTGCAGCCTCCAACTATGACTCTTTAACTAGGTTCCTAGGGTATATCCCAGAACTTACACTGTGCTGAGAAACTACCTCATAGTAGGAACTCATAAAATAAAGCCCTTTGGATGGTCAGAAATTCAACCTTACCAGCTTCAAGAGTGGTGGTGTATGGTATGCCATTATTTTCATTTAAGAATGAGTATCTTTGTTGTTAAAGTGGTTCCATTTTAAACTAGCTTCTCTGTCAAAAGGAGAACTAGTAGGGGCCAACCTATGGCTAAATGGTTAAAGTCCTGTGTGCTCCACTCTGTTGGCCCAGGTGTGGACCTACTCCACTCATCAGCCATGCTGTGGAGGCATCCCACATACAAAGTAAAGGAAGATTGGCACAGATGTTAGCTCAAGGTTAATCTTCCTCAAGCAAAAAAAGGGGAGGATTGGCAATGGATGTTAGCTCAGGGCAAATCTTCCTCACCGAAAAAAAAGAGAGAGAGCTACTAATTGATTTAATACTTCCACTGACAAAAGTTCTTGTTGACCTGAAGCTTAGACCTAGGTTTTTCAACATTAATCTCAAAAAGTCTTGTCCATATGGAGAGATATATTAGGCTTCTCTTGAGAAAAGCTGGAATGTTGTTACTTTACATCATGTAACTTTTCCATTTTGGAAGGCAATTTTAGAGAGGCAAAGGTCATGTATGCAGCTTTTATCAGCAGACTCAAGAGGCTCTCCTTAAGTATTTGCAAAACATTAGAAGATCTGGAACTCCTGATGACAGCCCTTCAGTTACCCCAGGATTCAAATTTAGGAAATGGGTACTTTGCAAGATTAAGCCATCAGGATTCGTTATGGTCCCAATGACACCAGCAAATAATGATTACTCTTTGCTTAATGTGAGTTAATTATGGTCAATGCCTTTTCTATACATGGTCATATGATCCTTATAAGAATACTGAAAAATAAATATATTAAACTTATTTGAGAAATGAGGGAAAGGCACAGAAAAGTTAAATGATTTGCTTAAAGCAACACAGCTCTTAACAGAGCCAAAAATATCACTTCAGTCCCTTGGTATCGGTTCCATCCCATGTGACTTTCTCTTTGAATAAGTCACACAACCTTGAGAATAACTTCTTGCACAATGAAGGTTTGTCACATGGTTAAAAGGAATGAGGCGTTAAAAATTTATCTTGGTGTGGCATATTAAAGATGGCCACCAATTCTTTGCTATTCCTCCCATGAGGAGGTACAGTGTATTCTTTCACTACGTTTGATTCTGGTCTGGCCTTTGTGGCTTTCTTAACCAACAGATGAAGTAGAATCCCCATTCCAAGGCAAGGTTGTGGCTTCCACCTGACCTGTGGAACATGCGCTCTCAGAGCCTTGAGCCACCATATAAGAAGTCAGACTACTCTGAAGAGACCATGTGGAGATATCCTGAGACTGATTATAGAGGGAGAAATGCTCAGCTGAGCCCAGCCATCCCCACCAAAGTGGCATCTTACATTCTCCAGATCTACCCTGCTATTAGTAGATGCCAAATGGAGCAAAAGAGTCAACGGTCAGGTCCTGCTTGGATTGCTATCCCACAAAGTCACAAAACATAATAAAATGGTTGTTTTTATAGCCACTAAGTTTTGGGGTCGTTTGTTAAATGGTAATAGATAACCAGAACACTATTGAAAACACTAAAAGAAACATTAAAGGAAGTGCTATTGAACTAAGTATTAAACACTCAGTAAAATCTCCAGCTGCAGTGTTCATCTAAATAGCCATTGTTTCTATCCCCAAATGACCGCTGCTTTTTAGGCTTAAGAGTCACAGTGAACTCTAGGCTCTTTTGAACTGGTAGTCAGTTAACTATAGGTGTTTGGGGAGAAGAGTAAACTGTGTATCCCTTGATGCTCTCTACCACTGGTTGGTCATCATTCCATGGCTGTCCTTCAGACCTCATACTGTCTGCATCATGTTCTCCTCTTAGTCTTTGACGGTCTTCCCGGAAACTCTCCCCACTTTCTCAGTGACTTCAAAACCTGCTTCTAAATTTTCCTTTCTATTCCTTCCATTGTTGTTATCATCAATGACTTCAATACCCAGATTCTTGACCCTTCTGACACCTGCTCTTATGGTTATCTAACCTCCTTAATTCTACTTAATTTATCCCCACTTGTCGTTACCCCTTCACTGGTATGTTTGTCTTTGACCTAGTCATTCTTGGGAAGTATTCAATCTCATCTCCAATTTCACTCTCTGATCACAATTTCCTTTCTCACACTGCTAAAATATAGGAATTCTCCAAAGTTTGCCCTTAGGTTTTCTCTTCTCTTTACATTATTTCTAATCTAATTTATTCCTGATTGCCTTGATGTTGATGACCCAGGTCAAGAAATCTCATATCATGTTAAAAATTACATGTACCTGTAGTGAAACCCTTTATATTCAACATAACATGAATTTTACTTTTCTTTCTTTTTCCTAACATCCCTGTTTCTGTAAATTTCACAGCCAGTTTTCTAAAGATTGGACTCTAATCCTCGGGCCATCTAAACTCTTTCCTTCCTGGATCTGAGCTCTTCGGCCTCATCTGATTTCCTTTTCCGTATTCTTTTCACCCCTCCAGTCATACTGTACTTCCCTCAGTTTCTTGAATAGATCTCAGTCTTTCCCAACTCTGGTCCCTCTCGCATGCAACTCCTTTTCTTTCCTAGACTATTCTTCTCTCTGTCTTTGCCTAGCTTCCTCCTGTTCACCTTCTGTATCTGTGGCTGTCATTGTCACTTATCTCCCTCACAGCCCTTTTGCTCTTCCTTTTTGCTAACAGAACCCTCCCTCCAATTTTATTCAGATACTGGTCACAGGTGGACTTCATGAGCTCTTCTCCATGTGCAAAGCTGAATGTTTATTAATAACAAGTCCATAGTAGTAATTTCATTTTTCTCACCAGTGGTTGGTTTGGATATCAGCACATGAATGATGTATATCAATCAGGGTATATTCAGGAGACAAAACCCATATAAGTTATTTTAACCGAAAGATCTAATATACTGATTACTAGATATTGGAGAACTGGAAAGGCTAAAATGTAATATTCAGGGGTCATTTAGAAAATAACTGCAGGAGGAAGCAAAGAGAAAGAGTTGCAACTATTAGAAGTACAGAGATGGGGCTCCATGGAGCTGGGCCCCAGACGTCTGCAAAGTAGACTCTGGCCAGCTGGCAGTAGTGTCTCTGAAAGAGTGTAAGGAGGTTCGTTCTGGTAATGTAGCAAATCAACAAACTGAAATTATTTTGCTGGCCCTCCAGGAACAAACAATAAAGAAACATTGTTGGGCTTACCCTGACAAGAACGGAAAGCAAGGAGGGAGGCAAAAACTCCTTCTCTCTCCTCCAGCCTCACAGTCTCGTTCTAGCACCCTTCGCTGGCAGAGCATAACAGGTAGGAGAACTTGTTTCCAAGCATGTCCAACGCATATGCATTTTCCTGTTATGCATTTTTTTATGCCATTCCTTTGGATTGCCCCATACACAGACTCCTCTCATAACTTCATAATCCTCTCCATCCTACGTAGTCCAGCTCATGACCTACTATGTCTATTATACTTTCCAATTTAATGTGACTTTTTCCTTCTCTGATTTGCATGCCTCTCTTGAGATGTTTATTTTCTGCCTCCTGTTATAGAGAGTTATGTCCATGCCTTGACTCAGACATTAAAAGCATGGATTTGGAATCAGACAGAACAGGGTTTAAATCCTAGGTCCATTACTTAGTGCCTCTGTGTCCTTGGATAAGTTATTCAAACTCTCTTGAGTCTCAGATTCCACATATATTAATTTAGAAGCACGAGGTTCTTACACAATCTCTGCTCAATAAAACTCCTTTACTGAATAAGGTTAAAAAAGATCTCTGTGTATTTTAGTGGTGTCTCAGTACTACAACATATCTAAATGTTAATTGTTTTGCATAATATCCTTATCTGTTAGTAATCAAAGTATAGGCTTGTCACTGGAAAGACTGCTCTGCAAATTTGGTGAATTAATATGGAAATAGAGTATATTCTCTTCTTACTTGAAGAGTTAATACTACTAGATTCCTCTTGATTCTTTTGCAGAATGACAGACTGAAACAAATGGCTCATTTCAAGGATGATAGACTATTGAGGTTCTAGCCATTGAGAGTTTCTCTACAAAATTTGGGATACATTTTCACCAGTAGAAGTCAAAGCCCTATCATCTATAGCTTTAGAAATTATAAATAACTCATAAAAAGGTTTAACATAAGTTACAAGAGAACGTAATTTATTGCTGCGTTTTGTTTATAACACATACACCTAGAAGACTATTAGGAGAAAATACAGAATTCTGATAATGTTGAATTTGGGGGATCCAAAGAAATCCCACGGATTTGTTGGCTAATCTTTTGTCCTTTCAGAAATTTGCTATTAATCATGAGAAATAGAATTTTCCTAACGTTTCTGCAGCTGTTTCAGATTGGAATTGGTGCTGTCCTGCCAAAGTCTGGCTCTGTAAGAGCCTACTGCATTTAACAACAATGAAAAGGAGAGGAGGAAAATATCACCAACCTGGACGTGGGCCAGACTGAACAGGAATTAAATTCCTGCTGTTTTATTCTTGTTATGGACAGAAAATGGTCTAGGTAAAATAATGAAAGTTTTGCATAGTCTAAAGGGAATTTAATTTGCCTAAAAGCCAAGCTGTTTCTAAAGTATGGTGAGGTGGGGTGAGGGGTTAAGGTAAAGGAGCGTTTCTGGGATAGATTGGAAAGAGAAGGATGTCAAATATTGAAACCTAAATTTTATATGCATAGTTTAATGGGTCTTTGAAAGCAAAGCTTAAGTTTCCCTGCTATGCTTTAGAGTTTTTCAAGAGTGAATTGCATCTTTCCTAAAAGCAGGTTTAACCTCTAGTAATAAGGATATAATCTAATCTCCTGCAAGGACTATATTAGGAAAATAAAGGTCGTATTATTCCACATGGTTTGAAAGTGAATGGAAATTCTACCCCCAGCTCCATCAAGATTGGCTTAACCACCAATGTAAATTACTCTTATTTGGTTATTGATGTCATATGCTAATGCTTTTTGAAGCAAGAACAGACAACCAGTTCAACATTGTGTGAAGCAGACATGGGCCTCAGCGCTGTTACAAGCTTGGTGATCTTGGCATATTTCCTTCATTCCTCAGCCTCGATGTCCTCTGTAAAGAGACAAAAAAGCATAGATTGTAGAGTTGTGAGAGCCCTGTAAAGTGCCTAATACAATTCCTATAGCACAGAGGACACACTCAGTAAGTGATAACTAGTACTGTTGTTATATTTGTCTAGTGTTCAGGTCTGAATTATAGATTCTAAAGAGACTTTGATTAAAATGTAATAACATATTTCTACTATATCTAAAATGGCAGAAGCTTACAGCATACTTCTCATTGGAAGAGTTAAACTATAAAAGATTTTCACCTGCTTCCAGTCTGCATTCACCCATAATTCTGAGTTGCCATCACTGAAGTTGTTCCTATTGTCCCTGTCAAGTCAGCACAGGGACAGCAAGGTGGACTCCTCCTTAGGCCTCACATACTCTTAATATTGTTATGGAGAAAACAACGAAAAATGACCAGGACCAGCTTGGTATTCTTAGGAGGAGGCAAAACTATTAGACAAAAAAGGTTTTCTGAATGTGATCTTTATTTTGAAACTGCGCTGGAAATTACAGAGCTTGCCTCTTCTATTCCGTGAGCCCCCTGAAGTTAATTGAAGCTAAATTACATAGTGCAAACTTAGACCAGGAGACTCCTGGGAAATGTTCCCCTCTGTCTGTAATGTATTATTCTACATGCCAACTATGAGACTTGCAGAAGTGAATAATTAAAGTTCAGCTGGGTCGTAAGTAAGGGAACATGATATAATTAATTCTCTACAATTTAAAACAAGTCATCTTTCCATTGCCTTCTTTTTTCAGGTCCGATGAGGAACAGTTAGGAACAAACGGGGTGGGAGGGCAGTGTGGGGAATCCCAATTCTTTGCAAATACAATGATTCTTGTTTTCTATTCTGATTCATGTATGCACCCAAAGAAATAAAGGCCAAGAGGCAATTTCATTTTATGATTGAAGAACTAAAGATTGTTAACGGTCTCTCCACAGTATTCTAATATTGCTTCCTTGTACACTTCTTTTTACTTGATCATAATTATTCATTCTTACCAGAAAGAACTTTTAATCAAATCAGAGTAATTTTTCTCACCCTTTTTTCACCTCCCTCTCTCTAATCTCATGGTTCACCGAAAAAATGGATAAATAAGTTCCTAAGAGGCCACACCCAGGGCCTTTTGATGATACAGAGGGAATCCAGATGTTCACCCTGCCCCCTACCTCCTATAAAAGATTTCATGGAATTTGTTGCTGGTCATAATATAACCACTAAAAGAAAGGAAACTTATACATTTACAGATTATATTAAATTAATTTTCTACCTTTTGTTTTGAATAGCAGATGAAACACATATCTTTCAGTGAAGGCTTGTTACCTCTCCTGACTAGATTCTTTATGTTCTCATAGGTGCACTATCTCAATTATGATGTCATTTACGAATGACTTATATTTGAGACCATTTCTTTCCAAGTCTATAGTTTCGTGCCTCTAACTAGTCATATGGACACGTTGCTGTGTTCTGCTGCCCTTTTAGGGGAAGGTAGATGCCGGGATGGTCACCAGCATAAGAGCATAGATGGTAGGATGCAGCATCGTTTGATGTGACTTAATTTAACTCTGTGGAAATTATTTTTTTCTTGACTAATTTCAGACAATTATGTCTCAGAGTTGCAACAGGCTACCTCTCCTAGCATTTTTCTAACTTTAAAACATGTATTTTTAAAATTCATTTATGACATATGCTTGTGGTAATGAATAAGAGCACTAATAAAACATTCAATTATTCTCCAGCACCATGAACTGTTTCCTCATCTGACTCTACCCCCACTGGGATGTAACTGAATGAACAAGTGGATCTTACCTTATATTTGTAAAGTTAAACAACAATAGGAAGTTTTAAAGATGAAATTCTTATTACTATCTCCATGGTAAAGCACCCAGACTCCAACCCGTAGAAATTCAAGCCCAATAAAAAAAAAAAAAAAGAATGAGTAAGCTCTAAGGAGTCCCAGAAAATAAAGGGGATGGGATAGAGAGATAACCCCCAAAGCAGGACACTCCTACATTGGCAGAGGAATTTGAACAAGAAAGTCAATAAAGTATATTAGTTCAGTAACTGATTTCAGGAGACAAGTCACTCAGAACCTCTGTTTTATGGGTGAATGAAATTCTGAAATTCGAGATAGGTCTTCACGAATTTCAGGGTAGCAACTAAGAAATAAAATCACAGCTGGGACCCTTACTTAAAAAAAAGTCTGGATTATTTAATGGGTTAATAATGGTAGCGATTTTTAAGATAAATCTTTTAGAAATGTAAGGTTGGTTTAAATTTTATATGTTTGCCTAACTGACTATGGAAACTTAATCTATGGTATTCTATTTGCAGAGGAAAAAGAAGAAGAAAAATTAAAAGAATGTATAAACTATCCAAGGTAAAACAAAATCTCTGTCCAAGTTTTTCTGAAAATATAGGTTTTGTTTGAAGAATAAAAGGTCTCACTTATTACACTCTGGCTCTGCCAAGAGAGCAAACACAAGCAGACAGTTGAATTTATGAGACTGTCAGTGTCGTTTTACCTAAAACAGAACTTCCCTCCCATATCTATTCTCACCCTCTGAGATATGGGATTAAGATGCTATTCTCACATTCTGGGATAAGGGATTAATAGTTCTCCACTGTTATTTCTCATTCTTTATAGCTCTATTACAATGCTCCATTGAGAATATAATATTACATGTAAAACTACAGGAGAAATCGCATCAAAGAATTAATGAGCAAAAAGACGTAAGAAAGGAAAACTCTGCGAACCACAGAATATATTTATAAAATCTTCATGTCATTTACTTAAATACTTTATATGATTAGAAATAATACAAACAGGAGACTTGGTAGAAAGTAATTTTTGTACCAGACATGTCAATCACATGGAATGTGCCCACAGCCCTTGCTGAGAACACCGCCAAAACCAGCTACATTCTGAACCCTGAGACCCTTCCCAGCTGACCACAGCTAATAGGACCAGGCGTGAGCATCTGACCTAAGGGCTGCCGATCCATAGATAGGGCAGAAGCCCGTTACTTTGTCAAGCATGAAAAGTCCCGTCCAACTAGAGACGGTAGTAATTATCCAGACCTATCAGATACTCTGTCTCTCAGGAATTTGACCTGAGAATATGAAAAGAATCAACTAGACAGCAACAGGAATGAAAGTAGATTGATATAAAGGGAAATGGACAAATTCAGAATATGTTTGAGGTAGACTTGTGCAATGACATATTTCAAGACTCGTGTTTGAGGCATGTCAGTCAATTCTCGGAAACTGGAGGCAGCACAGGAAGAGGCAGGAGGGGGCCTGGTGACAGAACCTCCCAGTGGGAGGACAGATGCTAGGGCAACTTGGGGTGTTGCTGAGATATTTTCTGGAACTTGCCCTGTGCCCTGAGAGAATTGTGTGGCCAACTCTATGCAAAGACTCTATTTCCAAGTAAGGTCACATTTATAAGTAATAGGAGATAGGACTCAGACATATCTTTTTTGAAGGTCACTGTTCAACCCATTACACCCAGATTCCCCTGATTTTAACATATTGTACTACTATAGTACAATTATTAACTGAAAAATTGACATTGGTACAATACTATAAATTACAGATTTATTTGGATATGATCAGTTTTTCCACTAAGTAGGAAAGAGTTAAGTCATCAGGCCTGAGTTGCTCAAATCTTTCACATTCCAGAGAAAGGCGTATCTTCAGAGCTGGCCCTTGATTGGCTCCCAGAAGGTAAGCTCTGATATTATGCTGACATATCTTTTTACCAGTGATGTAAACGTTGATTACTTGGATAAGGTGGTATTTGCTAGATTTCTCCACTGTAAAGTTATTATTTTTCCCTTTCTAATTAATAAATATTGTTTGCAGGGGGAGGGGGAGATACTTTGAGACTATCCAAAATCATCTGATTTCAAATATTGATAATGAATGCACATTTTTAAGACACACAATGTAAGCCCCCCCCCCCATAAGGTTATCTCAGGGTTAATTCAATTCAGGGTCAACCTCTGGACAAAAACAAAAATGGAGGGAAACTGGTCTACCAGGTGGGGTAAGACTATGGAACTTTCAAGTAGGATTGAGGCGGGAGCAAAGGAGATTTAGGAAACAAACTGATGCATAGCAGTCATGGCTGTGTCACCCAAACACTGTCTAGGAAACAGTCTGAGACTGTCTCCTGTCAGATTTGTTTGGGGCAAAGGTAGGGTAGCCTTCAGCTGATGTGGGCATATTTACTGTCTTGGTAAGATTTGGCCTAGGAACAACTGTGACACAGGAGCACGCCCGTGGCTCTCCTAAGAGCTACCAACATTGCTCCACATTTTAAACCAGCTGTGCACTCATTGAACTCAAACTACCCTTTGGGTTGTCATTCCTCTTCAGTGTTATGAGCCTTTGATATCATGGGCATATAACAAACCGTTGCTAGCACCACTCTAACATGGCTAGGCACATCATGACTTCTAGGAACGGCTAGTAGGAGGCCAAAAGAAAGAGAGCAGAATAATTTTAGATCTTGACATAATTGTAGAGACAAATGACCAACATATGGTTTTGATTTTGTTTCTTTTATTTGTGATGGGCTGCCTTCCCTATTATTAAGAATAATGAAGCATAATCCTCAAATAAATACCTTTCCTGTTAATATAACAGATATTTGGTGACTTTAGGTCATAAAAAAATACATTTTTGGTAAACCATTCAAGATTCAAATGATGGGCTCCACAATGGCTGTTTCAGATTTGTTTCTCTGTAATTATTCTTTGTAACTCAGGAAATCTATTCAGTAATCAGTCAATCACAAATCAAGATCTCTCTTTTTATTTTCAAGCATGAATCTTGTTTTTCAAAACTTACTGCTTTTTAACTAATAGAGATCTCAGCTTTTTCAACCGGGAAATCCACATGTCATAGATAAAAGGAAAGAAGAAGAAAATTAGAACATTTTTTCACCCATTTTATTCCTTTCAGGTGGCCTGATAAAGAAGAAGTTCAATGACAGAAATTGGAAAGGTTTTCTCTGGGTTTTTGATAGGACCCATGATTTAAATCCACACCATGGATCACAGATATGATATTTATAGTTTTGTTATTTCTTTCATTAAGAAAATGATTACTAATGCATGCTCTTAATCTCATTTTAATTTCTTCAATGATAGCTTGGCAAACAAAGATAATCGTGTCATTTTGGATGCAGTTCAGCTATCCAATGAATGCTAAATCAAAATTTGTTTGATCTAAGTCCTCTTGTTGGCTCAGCTGATAAGTTAATTCCAAGTGATCGCCGTGAAGGCAAGCATCACAAGCCCTATCCTATTGTTGGAAGGCATGTTTTTGGCAAGAAACGAAGCTCACATGTGTGGAGTCTATAAGCATGTCCTCTTTTTTTCCTAAAATCTTTTTTTCTATTTCCATATACCTTACTGCGTATCCAGTTGGAATTCAACCCCTGTGGCCTCGAATAGTTGCATTTGCACTGACAGATGATTAAACGTGGGTTTGAAACTGCTGTCTTAGTTCCTTTTTGGCACTAACATTCTGTCAGTCAGCTTAAGTTCCCCAAACCAGTGCCTGTTTTAGTCCATGTTTGCGTCAGTACAAACTCTTTTTTTTTTTTAATTTTTTTTAAAGATTTTATTTTTTCCCTTTTTCTCCCCAAAGCCCCCCGGTACATAGTTGTATATTCTTTGTTGTGAGTCCTTCTAGTTGTGGCATGTGAGACGCTGCCTCAGCGTGGTCTGATGAGCAGTGCCATGTCCGCACCCAGGATTCGAACCAACGAAACACTGGGCCGCCTGCAGCGGAGCGTGCGAACTTAACCACTCGGCCATGGGGCCAGCCCCCAAACTCTTGATCAAGAAGAGAACTTTTTCTTTTCTATAGGGCAGCCACATATCTCTCCCACATTCTAGCCTCTTGAGGTTTGGGTGAGCTGCTGGCATATAAAAACATTCTTTGCTACAAAATTTCAATGCCACCCGTGGAAAGTCAGTTAATGAGATTGTTTTCATTTGTAAAATAAAAGGAGGAGAATAGAAGTAGATCATTTCTAAGATAGCTTCAAATTCTGAAATCTTTTCAATTGAGAGCTTTTAAATATAGCATGATTCAGAAATTTATCCCAACTCTATTATCTTTATTCTAATAGACAATGTTGTCTTTTAGTATTATGTATTCAATGTAAACGATGTTTTTCAAGTAATGATCTCATTGCAGCCACAGTTTCCTAAACTTGCCCTAAGCAACTCATGTGTTCCTTATCTTCACGGATTTGCCTTTTTTCTTTTCATCTTTTGTAAACAATGTTATCAAAAAGTATACATGGTACTTAGAATGCTTTTGGAATTCAGCAAATGTTTAGTAATAGTTTTTAAAATCGGAGTACTTCTTGTGTCACAACGTATCTGTTCCCCTTTCAAATCCGTATCCCGCTATATAGCGTTACTTTTCAGTTTCTTAAAGATTCTGCGCATTTTCTTTCACTTCTGTCTCCAAAATGATCTGAAAGGCAGCAGAATCACCACAAAGCAGGATCGAAAAAGATGCAAAATTCCTTTAGATTTCTCTTTGCAACAAACTAACAATACCTTTTAAAAAAAGTGCTTGATAAAATATTGATATTATGTATTAAAAATTATTTGGGGAAAGAAAGTAAAAAAAAATGGAGACACCCTGGATGTTCAAGAGTCCTTTGATAGAATTGTATCGACTACGTTCACGGATCAGTGGTGGGAAATCCCTGGGGCTCGACTCACACAGATTTCTCCCTTTAGAAAGTGGACATCTGGTGACTCCAGCTTTTGGATTGAAGCGGTTGCCAGGGGAGTTTCAACTACAATTCCTCAAGATTCCTTTACAGGCTCTTTATGATCTTGTTTCTTTCCTTATTGGCACTAAACAGGTGACATATATTCCACACTGATAATTAGCGTCATCTGGCTTGGGGCCTCTCTTCTCTCCCCATTTCTGGTGCCCTTTGGTGATGCCTCTCCTCCTGTTTCACGATTGTCACATTGAACCATCTCAAATAGCTCCAATAAAGAAAATGTTTTGCCTTTCTCTTCCTTTTAATGCTTTCACTTCCCCTAGGCAACATTCTTTTTTTTCTTTTTTTCTGCTTTATCTCCCCTAAACCCCCCTGGTACATAGTTGTATATCTTAGTTGCAGGTCCTAGTTGTGGCATGTGGGACACCGCCTCAACGTTGCCTGACGATCGGTGCCATGTCTGCGCCCAGGATTTGAACCAGCGAAACCCTGGGCCGCCGCAGCAGAGCAGGCAAACTTAACCACTCGGTCATGGGGCCGGCCCCAGCATTCTTTCTTTTTAAGTTATGTATAGGGGGCTAGCCCCTTGGCACAGCAGTTAAGTTCGCAAATTCCTGTTCGGTCGACCGGGGTTCACTGGTTCGGCTCCTGGGTGCTGGCCTGTGTACCGCTCATCAAGCCATGCTGTGGCAGGCGTCCCACATATAAAGTAGAGGAAGATGGGCACGTATGTTGGCTCAGGGCCAGTCTTCCTTAGCAAAAAGAGGAAGATTAGTGGCAAATGTTAGCTCAGGACTAATCTTCCTCAAAAAAAAAAAAAAAGTTGTATCAGGATTTCTTAGAGGGTACCTGGCCGACCGTTCTCGTCTCACTGATATTTGTTGCGTTCACTATGTGCAGATGGTTTCAAATTACTCCTAGGGTACTTACATCTACATATTTACTTAACATGGAGGCCGTTTGATCAGTGATATGGACTAGTCCTTTAAGGTCATGCAAAATGCAAATGTCATAAAGCCACATTGATCACACTTTGGTTTAATTATTATTTTTTTAATGGCTTTTTTCCTAGCAGTACTATAAGTTCCATGAGGTCAGAACGCTGTTCTGGTCTGGCTTGGTTTACTTTTGTATCTCCCAGTGTCTAGCAAAGGGTCTAGTACATAAGAACCCACTGAATTCTTATTGCTGCTGAATGTTGATGATGCTGACATTCAAATAACATTAAACCATGATGAACAATTATTGAGACTTCTATGCATAGCACAAATGGGAATGCTGGTGGATTAGTAAAGAAAATCTTTAATGCATAACTGACATGGAAGAAAAGGGAATTTATAAGGAAGTTTCTCCTCAAACAATATGTCCATTTTTTAAAGCCCAGAATCTGAGTTATAATGGGTCACATGTGAGAGATGGACATAAAGCATGAGGTCAGCAAGACTGTAGGTTAAATAAGAGACCTCCACATAAAACCAAGTAATCCAAAAGGCAGCATCTTCCATGATTGATGTAACTCCCTCACAACAAAGGTAAATGGAAACAAAAACAAAAAGCCAGGGCCGCGGAGGTAGAAAATAAGGAGATACACCTTAGCTCTGCATAGAACAGAATAAGGAAAACAGCTCCCTTGAGAATTTGTAATCCCAGTTCTGCATTCATTCAGGTTGGAAGTCAGAATTCATGCTGCCTGTATGACTCTCAAGGAAAAAAAAAACCACACAAAACCAAAAAACTAGAACTTGAAAACATTATGTAAAGTTGTTCTAGACTGACAGTATTCCCAAATCTCTGCCAGAAGCCAATGCTGACCCTCTCTGGAGATGATAAATTCTAAACCCAGGCTTCAAAGAATTCTCCGAGATATGGTTCAACAGCACATTATATCACCATTAAAAAAGCCACTAATCAACAAGAAAAATTAAGAGGCGTGGAAACGATAAAGCTCAGAATCAGATTTGCAAGCATTGAGATAGTACACATAAAAACTACAGGATATAAAGTATGTTCACTATGTTTGAATAGATAAAGGAGGAAATTAAAAGTATAATTAAGGAACAGAAGAATACAAAATTTAAGTAGTCATATTTTAAAATGAATCAGATAAAATTTTTAAAAATGAAAATGAAATAATTTAAATTAGAAATTCATTGGAATGACTGAACAGCAGATTTGACACAGCTAAAGATAAATAACCAACTGGAAGACCTAACTGAAGAAAGTATCCAGAATATGGTACAGAAAGAGAAAATAAAGAAATCATACGAAAGAACTATAAAGAGACAAAGCAAGAAAACTCAACATATATCTAACCAAAATTCTTGAAGGAACAATTAGAAAAATGAATGAGAAGCAACTTTCTTTCAAAATAGCTGAAAGAATTTTCAGAATTGAGGAAATATATCAAACCACAGATTCAGAAAGCCCAACAAGTGTTAAGTAAAAATGATGAAAGAAAGAAAAAATGTATACCTAGTCTCATCAAAAGGCAGAATACCAAAGACAAAGAGATTTTTTTCTCAAAAATATTTTTATTTTTTGTTTTTGTTATTATTTTTTAGTTTGTTAAAAATATCTTTACCACAAGTCTTGTTAAACACACAGATTTTTTTCAGACAGAAAGAAAAGAGAGAAAGATGTCATTGAGTAACACCTAAGAACAGGAAATCTGGAGTCAGACATCCTCTGTTCAAATGAGAGCTCAGACCCTCACCAACTGAACTATAGAAGCAGAAGGGTAAGCTCTCTGTGCTTTAAATAATTAATTTATAAAATAGGAATAACAATTACAGTACCTACCCTATACTCATAGGGTTGTTATAAGAATTAAATAAGCTAATACTTGTTAAGTGCTTAGAACAGAGTCTAGCATGTGGCAAATGCTAGATGAATATTGCTTAAGTAATAAATAAAATTTAAAAATACAATAGAATAACAATTAACTGACTTCTCAACAGCAGCAATGGAATATAACAGAATAATATATTCAAAGTTGTGAAAGAAAGTAACTATCCATCTAGAATTGTGCAGCTAGAAAAATGTTTTAAGAAATGTGTCAAAGATATTTTTAACAAAACAAAGAATAAACAAATGAACAAACTCTGACAGTCCAACAGACTCTTTGCTAAAACCTTCTAAAAGATGTACTTAGGAAGAATGAAAGATCCCAGAAGAAAGGTCTGAGATGCAGAAAGCAATGCTGAACAAAGAAAATGGTACACAAGAAGGTAAGTCTAGACAAACGTTGGCTGTTTGAGGATAGGACAGTGACTTCTTAATCAATAAGGAAGAAAATACTGGATAACAATGGTATATAATTGCAAATGAGGTGATAGGGGTTAAAGCATTCTGAAATCATTTTATTCTTTGAAAGGAGGGTAAATCATTAACTTTACAACATGCAAAGAAAAATATGCAAGTTAAATATGCAAGATAAAATTTGCAGACTAGAACTAGAGTGTGTGATAGGACAAGAAACAAGAGAGTGCCTGATGGTTTGGAGTAGAATCAACCCTCTGCAAGACCTAAAGTAAGACCACCCCTCTACAGGCCGTCATTGCAGGGGCAGGACACTGCCTGCACTTTGAAGTAAGAACACACTTGGTAGGACTCCGGGCCTCCATCAGCAGGAGCCACTGGCAAGAACTGACCCTCTCCTGACCCTCAATACTTGCAGCTTCTGTAGCAATCACAGCCTCTCTGCCTTGGGATCACTGGGCTAAATGACATTTAGCCTTTTCATCTCTGTTCATGTCGGTCACCACAAAAAGCAAGAATTCAAAGGTCATCCCTCATCCACTAGATTCTAATTCCCATATGACTTTGTATATTGCCTTTTCTGATTTCTTCCCATTTTTTTTTTTAAAGATTGACACCTGAGCTAACACTGTTGCCAATCTTTTTTTTTTTTCTTCTGGTTTTTCTCCCCAAATCCCCCCAGTACTTAGTTGTATACTTTAGTTGTGGGTCCTTCTAGTTGTGGCATGTGGGATGCCGCCTTGGTGTGGCCTGATGAGCAATGCCATGTCCACTCCCAGGATCCGAATCAGGGAAACCCCAGGCTGCTGAAGTGGAGCATGCGAACTTAACCGCTCGGCCACAGGGCTGGCCATTTTTTGAAGCCTCCCACCTCTTCTATGAACATTCCCCTCGCATTCTTGCTCTTATTAAAACTGTACTATTCCTTGGTGATCTTGCTTCTGTTTTGGCCCTCTCCAAGGATAGACACTTTCTTGTCCATACTCCTCATATCACTGGGCCTGGAGGTTGCGAAGGTGTCTTCCTAGATCATCACCAATACTTCCAGACCTTTCTTTCTTCCTCATCCATATCCCCCTCTATCCTGAATCACAGGTCCTCAGATTAAACCATTTACTACTTGAACTAAGTGTAGTTATCTACTGTCCCTTTCCCACAGACATATCCCTTCATTCTTTGAAAATTTTAGCTTCTGGCTCACCATCTACAAGTTTCTATAGATGTAAAGCCCAAAGCTTAGTGGCTTCTTGTTTATTGAGAGTTAATTTGGAGATGGTGGGGAGGAGAGAGGCCCTGCTCCATGTCGTCATTCAGGGATTCAGGCTGATGGACATTCTGCAGTCTTCACCACCTGACTTCCAAGGTTCTCCTGGAGGTCAAAGTCCCAGTGGCAGATGGAAAAGAGAAAGAGTAGGATCATGAAAAAGGTTTTTGTGAAGCAGGCAAGGGAGGCTGGGAAGGGTAGTCTGGTTGAGAGTGCTTGGGAGGAAGGAAATGAGTTAGAGAATAGGTAACTAGTCTCTGACCTAGTCTCTTCTTCGGGCACCAACTATTTATTTTGTTCTTCCTCCCACACATTCATCGCCCCGGAAGGAAATAATCCAAAGTGCCATTCATTTACTGCATCCATTACAAAGGTCAGGATCTCTAGATGCTGCACTGCGTAGCACTGTTCATCAGGTCTACACACGGCTTCTGAGACGTGTGAACTAAAGACAGATTTATGGCCTCTACCCTTCCAATTCATCCCCCAACACACACACACACACACACACGCACACACACACACAGCGCACAATGGTGGAGCAGGGAGAAGGTAATTACAATTCGAGTTTCCACTTTGAAAAGAGAAAATCACAGCAGTGATGGATGTCTGAGTGATGCGGGCTCAGTGAGCCGAGGAGTCAAAAGAAAGATTTCTTGGACTCTCAAGATCTGGTACTAGTGCTCCTTTATTCAGAGAATGGCATGGGGACAGGGCCCATGGGCAGTGAAGAACTGCAATGTGTTGAGGGTAGGGCTAAATTTATAAGGCATAGGTATGTGAGTTATTTTTTTACAAGACAAAGGAAAGATCACATAAAAAAGTCATTAAAATGGTATCAGTGCAGGTGTGGTCTGGTTATCAGATGGTCCTATAACTTTGGATACGAATCAGGATGAATCAGGTCAGGAGGTCCTATACTTCCTGGAGGATGATATAGATCGGTATGTAGGCCAGGACAACCTGGGCTCCTCTCCCTGGAGCAGCTTTGATCCTCATCTTGAGGAGTAGGCATTGTCAAAGCCTTCTGCCCTGGGTGAATGGAGTTCTTATTAGACTGGCTTCTGTTCTCTGGCAGGAACACTTTTGTTCATAGTTCTTTGGGACCACTTTCTGGAAGGTTTGTCCTTGCCTATTATCTTCCATGGCCACAAATGAAGTTGATTTAGGGGAGTATGACTTCTGGGGCTGTAAAGCTTTTGTAACCCACACCAATTTTGGCACAACTTTGGAATCCCAAGGATTGTTTTGTGGCCCAAACATTCAGAGTTGAGGTTTGTCATTTCTTTGTCAACACAATTCCCTTGCAAACTTTGTACTCTTTGGATTGATTTGCTTTCATTAGTTTAATGTGTCAGTAAACATCCCCACACCCTTCCAGGACTAAATTCTCAAGCCTGCTGGCTTTGCTTCTTTGCCTCCAGGTCTCTCAACAGAATGGCACCAAACGTGAAGCCATTAGTTTTAGGGGGAAGGCCACACCCTTAATATGATCATTGCCACAGGGCTGAGTCTTAATGGCTCTTTGTTGTTCAAGTGATTTTTGCTCTTATTTCCTGTATTTGGAGTTGGTAGCAGTGAGCTTTGCAAGCATTTTAGGCCTCACATGTCTATTCCCTTTTATTACTGCTTCTAACCAGCCAATTCTTGCCTGAGCTTATTTCTCTCTTCTGAAATATTGCTACCTGCCTCCAGTAAAAATCAGCACACATCTCTAAAATTTTTCTGACATTCTCACCTAGAGCCAAAGGTTCAAAGATATTTAATTGGCTTTCAAAATAAAAGGAGATGTCAGTTATTAAGGTGCTTTGTCATTGCATAGCAAAGGCCTCCATCTTTTTAGTGACCAACATATATCATTGTCAGTTGGCCATTAAGTCGATGCCATATGTTCCTACTGTGATCCGGACCCATTGCTGCTCTGATAGCATCTTTCATTTTTCTCCCCACTAGCTCATCATACTTCAGCCATGCTAGCCACCTTGTGCTTTTCAGTACCCCATGCACATCCCCCTAGTTTAGAGCCTTGCCTTTGCTATTATCTCTCTGGGTTTAGAATGTTCTTCTCCCAGAAATTCACATGCTAGGTCCCTCTTGCAGGTCTTTACTCAAAACTCAACTTTTTCTGTGATCCCTTCCACAGCCACCCTACTACCAATCTGTTAAATCATTTTGTTGCTCATTTTATCCACAATTTTGACCAGTGTGACACCTTCAAACTGGCTCCTGTGTACTTTTGATATGACCCCACTGATTTTGGAAAGCTTCTTTGTTTCTGGCACAAAAATGTGTCTCAGGCTTACATAATGCCTCTTTATCTAAGTTTTGAAATTAATAATTCTCCAAAGAGCTTGGTCTTTTAGAGGATGAAAATAGAGATTAAAATCTGAGTGCTACCGGTACTCATGGCTACTGAGCTGACATTGCTTTTAGGTTATCAGTAGACAATTAATTTCAATTTTAAGAAATTGTTTTATAATTGAAGTTTTCTGAATAATTCATTTTCATGAATCAAAAGTTAAAATTGTATAGAAATAGATACACAGTGTATTGCTTCCATTCTTGCTCCCTCCATCCGATTCCCCTGCCCTTTGTGGATAGCTATATTGATTAGTTTCTTTATGTCAAACTTATCCTTTTCCATTTTGCTCTGTAACCCTCTGCAAATAGGTAAATGATTTTATTAGTTTCTTGTGTATCCTTCCATTGTTTCATTTTGCAAACACACATATGAACACATTTTCTCTCTTTCTTATACAAAATGTGCTGTGTTAGACTCCTCTATACTTGCACACATTTGTTTAAGAATGTGTGCAGGCAACTGCTTCAGGTCAGTGCATAGAGACCTTCCTTTTTAAAAACTGCATGCTATTGCATTCAGTGGTTGCGTCAGTTTGTTCAACTGATTATTTATTGCTTGGTACTCGGGATTTTTTCCAATCTTGCTTTTACTAATGATGTTGCAATGAATACCCTTGTGCATAAGTGATTTCATACTTGTGTGGGTGTAGCTGTTGGATAAATTCTTGGAAATGGGGTTTCTGGGTCAAAGATACATCTGAAATTTTCTTAGAGATGGCCAAATTATCCTGCACAGGAGTAGCACCATTTTGTTTCCCACCAGCAATATGAAATTTGGAATGTTTCCAAGTTGCTAAGTAAGAAATGGTACCTGGGTATACAGTTTACGTTTCTCTTAATATGAGTGAAACTGAGCATCACTTCATGAGTTTAAGGGGCAATTTTCCCCCCTGCGAACTCTCTGTTCACATCTTTTCCCTGTAGTTCTGTCAGAATTTTTGGTCTTTTCTCAATTTCTAGTGGCTCTTTACATATTAGGAAAATTTACCTTTGTCTATGATAGTTGTTGCAAGTTTTTTCTTGGTTTGTTATTTGTCTTACAATTTTCTTATGGTATTTCTTCCCACACTCTTGACATGATAAGTTTTTAATTTCGTGTGTTCTAATTTGTTAGTATTTTCTCTTATGGCTTTTGGATTTTACTTCATATTTAGGAAGGTCTTCCCTAGTCGAAGGTAATAAGGAAATTCATTCATGTTTTCATATCATATTTTATATGTTTTTCTTTTATAAATTTACATTTTTATTCTTTTTTGGAGTTTTTCCTAGAGTACGTAGTGAGGTATCATTCCAACTTTATCTTTCTCCAAGTGGCTATCCAGCTGTTCCCATACCAGTTATTAAAAGTGCATCAGCAGGGGCTGGCCCAGTGGTGCAGTGGTTAAGTTCACATGTTCTGCTTCGTTGGCCTGGGGTTCGCCGGTTCGGATCCCGGGTGCGGACATGGCACTGCTCATCAAGCCATGTTGTGGTAGGCGCCCCACATTTAAAGTAGAGGAAGACAGGCAAGGATGTTAGCTCAGGGCCAGTCTTCCTGAGCAAAAAGAGGAGGATTGGCAGCAGATGTTAGCTCAGGGCTAATCTTCCTCAAAAAAAAAAAAAAGTGCGTTAACAGCCCATTGGTATGAAAGCTTGATTTATCATATTCTTATTTCTAATATGTATTTGAGTCTATTTCTAGAATTTTTGCCCTGTTCCATTGATCTACCTGGTTATTCATACTCAGTACGATGTCATTTGAATTATTGATATTTTATAGTATGTCTTAGTGTCTATTTGGGATAGTCCCCTGTTGTTCTTTTTCATAGTTTTCCTGGATACTGTTTATTGTTTATTTTTCCATATAAACTTTAGAATAAAAATTTCAAGTTCCAGAAGAAAAAAATTCCTTCAGCACTTTTACTGGGATCCTGAGCCTGTTTTTATTATGTTTGAACTAAGATGGTCAGTCTGAGTATTCATATCTCAGTTCTTGAAGTTCCTAACTGCTTGAAAACAGAGGCTTTTCTGATTCAAATCTAAAAATAACAATCATATAAAACTGATCTTTACTTAAGGCACTGCATATTCCTGGTACCTATGATTCCAGGTTTTTCAGTTTATAGACTTAAAAGCTTTCTGGAAGCCTTGCCTGCGGTGGTCACTAGCAGGTGAGGAGTTCACTTTGCAAGGTCAATTTGTCAGCCTTTTTCCCTAACACTCTGCTCAATTTCAAGTTTTAAGCTTTTTAAAATAAAACTATTTTCTCCTAAAATGATTAAAAGTGCTCTAGGGAAGAACCACTGGTTTGGAGGTCTGTACACAATTGTGTCATTTCTGGCTCAATAATTTCTAGTTTGCCTGGAATTTTAACAATAGTCCTAAGGTTTTGCACATTGCACAGGCTTTGAGCTCTTCAGCCAAGGAGCCCTCCTTGACTGATTTGAATATTCCTGAGAGATCTACACCTGTGATTGAGGTGGAGGAATACATTTGTCTCTCTCCAATAGACTCTATCCTGAAATTTAAATTGCTTTTTCTTAGAGAAGTTACTTGAAAATTTATGAAATGTTTTACTAATGTGCAGAAATAATGCCATCCAAAAAGGAAAAGAAGTCCAGTGATCCCTGAGGTAAAGCCCTCATAATAACTATACTTCACCCACACTGCAAATATATAATTTTTGTGATTACTAGCTACACTATTAAAAAGGCTACCTTAATAGACATTATGTGCAATGTGGGTGAACTTGAGTTTATTATAACAATTCTAACTTAGACATTTCCTGACATCTGTGGTATTCTATGCAGTTACAACAAATGTTGGTTTCCTTTTGGTATTTTTTAAAGGAAAGAAAAAATGCAGAAATTTAAAAAAGTGACCAATGTCTAATTATGTTTATAAGTAAGAGGTTTATGGAATTTTCAATACTTATTTATGAGTGTGATCAGATTTCACACCATTAGTATTAATCTGTTTATTCAGCACCTTTGTCGAGAGCTTTTTCTGTGTCAGGCAATGAGGCAGCCTCCTGGGATACAAAGATGAAAATAATATAACTCCCACTTTTGACAAACTAAAAACCAAAGTGTTGCGGGGACTGAAGCACATAAGAAATAATTACAAGACAAAGTGATAAGAACTTTTCAAGTACTCTCATTTAATATTTATAATAACCCAATGACTGGCGCTGGCCTGGTGGTGCCCTGGCTAAGTTTGCACGTTCCACTTTGGCAGCCTGGCATTCACTGGTTCGGATCCCAGGTGTGGATCTATGCACTGCTTGTCAAGCCATGCTGTGGCAGGCATCCCCCATGTAAAGTAGAGGAAGATGGGCACAGATGTTAGCTCTGGGCCAGTCTTCCTCAGCAAAAAGAGGAGGACCGGTGGTGCATTTAGCTCAGGGCTAATCTTCCTCAAAAAAAAAAAAAAACAACAATGACTTAAATCCTATTATAATGTCCATTATATAGATGAGGACTATGATGGACTTGGGAAAGTCACATATAATATGGAGGTGTGTTTAAAGCATTAGGAGAGTGCAGAGAAGTGGTGAGCTCGAAGAAATGGGATGTGGTGGTCAGATGAGTCTTTGTGTGCAGAACTTCTGCTGAGCAATCTGATGGGCTCTGTGCTAGGCAATGTGGTAAAGAGAAGGCAATCCGTAAAGAAACGTAGAGTACAAGCTAAACATCACATGTTGATGGACTGGATACAGTTGACTCAAGAGTAAGATATTTCTTTCTTTGTTTCTTGCTTAGATAATTGGTAGGATAAAGTGATCAATGGAGATTATATCTCTAGAAGGTGAAATGGGTATGGGGGAGAAGACAGTTTGCTTATTTAAATGATAATTTTAGATTTTTCTAATTTATGATTTATAAGTCTATAAATATTTTGCTTTTTTATTGTGTATTTTCTTTGTTTATAGGAAAAGACAATTATAATGTCTTTCAACCTAACTATAAGAAAAATCCTTAAAGAATACCTAGAGTCAAGGTAAGGACACGGCAATTGCGACGGGCAGAGTTGGAGAGGCCTTTAAGGAGGCCCCTCTGTCTCCGTGCCACAAACAGTGTAAGGACGTACCTTCTTTTTATTTCACTTCTCCTGATTCAGAGTCATTATTTGGCTCTCCTCCCAAACCCTATCTAGCAATCTGAGTGCTAGAAATCCTACGTGCTTCCTTGCTGTTGTTGGTGTCCATGCAGAGGCCTTCTCCTCCGTGCAGCAGCTTGGGTAGGCAGGCAGTGGTGTGGCAGAGTGGCTAACAGTCACTGTTGGAAATCTTAGCTCTCACAGTGCTCTGTAGCAGCTGCCACACCCTGGTCTAGGAAGTAGATGATGTGGTGACTCTCAACTCATTTGAAGGTTAAAGTAGTTAAGCTTGATACGGATTTGCTGAAACCTAGGGGCATTAATTCCAGATTTAACTCCCACTGGAACTGCCTTGATGTCACCATGATTGAACAGTTTTAAACAGAAATACCAGAATGATTCCATGGTACAGAGTGAACACAGATCTTAGTGGTCTTTTAATAAAGGTTAGATGGCTAAGACTCAGACTGACAGATACTTCTTGGGATTCCTCCCAATTTCTCCTTCTTCCTGGGTACACAGCTAGACTATATTCCCAGTCTTCCTTCTAGTAGGGTATGGCCATGTAACAGTTTCACACCAGTGGAAATAAAGGAAGAACTATGTGTCATTTAAGAAGCAGGTATACTTTCTCCAAGCTGTCTTTGTCTATTGACTGATAGCACGTAAACGACCACGAGGCCCAGAGGATGGTGGATGCTCAAAGTGGAAGGAGACTTTGTTCCTGACCCACATGTGAAGACTCACTTGCCCACAGGGAATATCAATCTTGATCTTACATGAGAAGGGAACTTATCTTAGCAGAGGGACCCAGAAAATTTCTCCAGCAGAACTAACATTTAAATTAAGACCTTAGGTTGAGAAAGAGTTAGACTACTAAGTGAATTTTCAACCAAGCTTGTGTTTATCCCAAATCAAGAATTTCGTGAAGGTTTTTTTTAAACTCACTTTAAGAAGGACCGTGCTTTGAAATCAATAAATTTAACCAAAAAATACCCTTCATTGGTTATATATATATATATATTTTCAAATAAAACCTGAAATTTCTCTATGTTATATCACTATTAAGCAATGCGTAGTCATTGAATGAAAGGGGGTATTTTAAAAATGTTTATATTAGTGATATTCACTTGACAGTCATAAGTCTGTTCTTTCTATTCATTTGTTCAACATTTTTTACTAAATATCAGGTGCTGTTTTAGATCTTGGGGATATAAATTGTGAATAAGACAGAGTCTCTGCCTTTATGGACCCTACAATCTATTGAAAAAGAGAGAACATGAAAATAATCACACAAATGGAAATACAAGGACAAACTGGGGTATGTATCAAGGAAAAAAACAGGGAGATATGAGGTCCTACAAGGGTTTCTGATCTCGTGTGAGAGGTGGTCAGGAAGTGCTTCCCTGAGGGAAAGTGGTATTTGAATTAAGATCTGACAAATGAGCGAGGGTTCTAGGTACGCTTGCCGTAAGCATCTTTGCAGCAAGCATTTATGCTGGAAAAGATAAAATAACTGGTTGACAGTATGGTTTGACAGTTTATGGTGATAAAACTCACTGGAAGTGTGAAATAAGAGAGTGTAAAGACAGATTGCATACTATACTAGAAAATGGTAACATATCAGTTAGCAAATCCTTCCATGAGCACAGTCATCCCTCCCACCCATCAAAACCAAAAGTTTACCAAGCCACAGCAAATCTAAAAGAGGTGGCTAGTCATTCACAACAGTCGTAGAGAGCACTAGTTATCGATTCTTCAGCTAATTTAGATACAACAGCTTGTTCTCTAATGTCGTCTTTACCAGACTTACCGCACAGTTTTAGAAGCTGGAGGCAAAAGAATCAAGCTCCTCCTCTCCTCTCCCAAAGAAGAAATGGGTACATGATTTCTGATGAGTATGACTTTCTTGAATATGGTGAGAGCTTTTTGCTATTTGATAGTAGAGAACATGACATGGACAGAACTTTGGTACTTGGCACAGAATCTGGCTTAGATGATTTGGTGAAACCTAAGGACTGGGCATACGATGAAATGTCTAAATGTAGTCCAGATATGTACTGGGTGTTTCATTATGTCCTTTTGAATGTCCCTCTATTATTTTATTTTTTGTTATTTTATCTTTTATGGAAAAATTGCTTTACAGGCAGTTAGTTATGTCTGTGGTAGAAATGTTTGCGGCAAAGATGTCTCTGGCAAAGATGCTTATGGCAAAAATACCAGACATGTGAAAGAGAGTTAATGTGATGAGAAGCGGCAGAGGTGGAAAGTGTTCCTCAGACGGTGGGGGAGGTCTGAGCAGGGAGGGAGAGAAAGTCGCTGGGCCAGAGTGATTGCAGCAGTGTAACAACGGAGGGGTGAGGAGCAGGGAACAAGGCCAGAACTGGAGTATGGGAGGCCATGTGAAGAATTTTGCTCTATTTTAAGATCAGTAGGATATCACTGACAACAGGATAACATTTTTGTTGTTGTTGTTCTGTTTTGACAAATTCATTCTGGTTAAAGTGTGGACAAAAATTGCAAGGAATTAGAGTGGATGGTAGAGACCGATGAGGACGCTGCAGCCCTTCAGGAAAGCAAGGATAGTAGCGAAGCCCTGGGTAGCCTGTGGAGATGGAGGGAAATAGATGGGTTAAGAAGATATTTTCAAAGACTGAGTTAAAAAAGTAGCCAGTAGTGGCATGGAAATAATATTTTAGAGAGTTCATTTTAAAAATTCTGATTTATTGCCTAAAATCCATGGAATAACACTAATAGAACTGAAAATGTCTTCCATGATCTTGGCATTCCATCCAATCAATTTGTTCACTTTCCTCTCAACGTTCATACATTATTTCTGCATATGTGTGTCTTAGATATTTTCTAGACTTTTTACTTGTCTGTCTTCAATAAAAAACTATTTCTCCAAGTAACATAAAACTATAGTTCTTTACAATTAATTGAAAACTTTACAGTAGTTTTCTTAGTATAAAGCAGATATAGTTTAAAGCTCAGAAAGGGGATTCTGGATTTAGTGTGGAAGGATCTTGGAATAATGTATTCCAGATGAAAACACAGCAAAATTGGAAAGCTCAAGTCCCTGGGGACTCTGACTTCTCAGTTCCCTTTCTATCCCCCCAACCTCACCTCTCAACTGTACAACTGGAGCATTCCTTCAAATTTCCAGAATTTTTAATGCTTTTCCTGTATTTCCTCAGAATTCCCAAGTGAGAAAGTATCTACTCTCGTTGCCTTCTTTTTTCCCTTACCAAAACTATACATGCTCATCTTTTGAACAATAGTCTTTTAAAAATTTACTCGCCTAAACCCTGAGGTTCATATCCTATGCCTCACATTGTTATTTCCCTTCCCACTTGTGAATTATTTCTTCTGATTATTTGTATTTAACCAATTTCATTATGTCTTTCTCATTTTGGAAGATTATTTATATACTATATTTTGGTGCCTAAGGACTAAATAACGCATGGAGAAATTTTTAAAGATGGTTAGGAAACATCTCTTAACAGGTAGTAGAATAGCTATGAGGTTGGAATGATGTAGATTCAGCTACAAACAGTATCAGATAAATAAACATGAGTCACAAAGTTTCGGCAGGGATTTCTGGAATTGGACATAGAATCAAGAAAATGATGGTATTAAAGTCAGAACACTAATTATGTGAGTTTTCTCCCCAACAGTTTTTGACTTTTATGGTTTCATCAGATCAAAATTCTACTGCATAGAAAGCAGATGCATGTATCTGCTTTACTTTTAAGAAAACTAAAAAATTAACATTACTTTTCCATTTCCATTTGACAGCAGAAAATTGAATGTGGGTGGATAGTATGTACATATGTGGGTGATGATTAAAATTTCATCAGTGCACAACCACTTCAAGCCCAATCCACTTCTAATCAATATAAAATTGGAAGACTTTGCCCTTCCAGGGGTAATTGGTCTTAGAGGAGCAGACTGGAACAGAAGGAAAAGTGTGAAGTGGTTAAATGTAGTTCCCCTGCAGCCTCTCTCCCCCAGAAGCATGAGAGGCAGGTTGAGTTTGGGGAAGTAGGGCGAGCAGTTGCCCTTGGTATGATTTATTGGGAAGATGTTGTGCCCTTGGCTATAACTGTGGCATTGAAGAAGAGCAAACTATGATACACTGCAGCTGTCATCTTGCTTGACTCTAATCAGATCACAAGCAACCTAACACAGGCTCTTTGTTAGGTGAAGAAAAACATCTCCATGGGTATTATTTTGAATTGTGTTCCCAAAATTCCATTATGAATTAGCTGTGTTATTCAGAAAGCATTTTACCACAAACCACACTACAATTTAATGTACATAATTATAGTTCCACTTTTTTTTAAAAAGGGTTTCAGCTTCAACCAACCACCCAGTGTAACATTCTTTTCATGGCAAGCCATTCTAATTTGGAAGAAGACGAATATCTGCTCATTACTGGCAGATTGCTTACAAGCAAAGGGAGCAATGCCGGGTGTAGAGGTGAGAGATGATGGTTCTAGAGGTCATCCAGAGGCTCATTTCCTCCTTCTGCCCAATTCACAGGAACATTAGTCCTGGAGCTGATTCTTGTGGATCGATAGAGGATTCAACTGGCCCAGTAGGGATGTGAGAGTCAAGAGTCGGGTATTCAACCCCAGACACCAGTAATTATTAATTTGCAGTAGAGAAAATAATTTTCTAGGTTTTTTTTTAAATAAGAGAAGATTATTTTTTCCATGTTTATATAAAAGTAAATAAACTCCTATTTAAGTAACTTTCAACCCAGATGCTGTAAAATGAGGAATACTGTAGGGGTAAGAGTCAGCCTGCACTGTGGACTCTCCGCCTACTGTTTGTTTGCAAAGGGGGAGAAGGCAGGGATGTGGAGCAGCGATTCTCTCTGAGATTGAGAGAGAGTAGTAACCTATTATTGAATCAGCAAGAGTGTGCAGTAGACATACTTACATTAATAATTTTACACACACATCTTGGTTAGATAAAGCTTGAAAAAGTCTGTACACCAAAGCCTTGCTTAAGCTGGCCTTCTGCCCCATGGGCCATGCCTTCACTATGGTTAAGAATGTTGACGGGCTTCTCTACAGATGAGCTGACGTTTGGGATAGACTTTGTTCTAAAGCTGTCCTCCAGACGGCCAGTTTCTACACCTGCACTAACTTCACCTGCACTAACTTGTTTTCAGAGTTGAAGATACATTAAAATGATTATAATTTTATATACTTATATGTTGAAGAAAAATGCTTGTAAAATTTTAGTCCTATTTCAATCTGAAAAATGTAAAACAATTCATAATACAAAGACGCTATAACAGTGTCAGGAAGAATAGTTTTTAACATATATCAACATTGATGTACATATTTCTAATAATTCTGTAAAACCACTAAAGGAATCTTTTGAAGATGATAATATTCCTTCATTCATAAGACATACACTATAGTGTATAGATTTAATTAATTCATCTGTTATTAAATAATTCATATTTTCCCTACCAAAACAGACACTCTTTTAGAACATATTCCCTGTCTAATTTACTTTTATATGTCCCATGACTTTAAGTATAGTAAATTACCAAAGAATATTAGTTGAAGAAAGAAATTTATTCTTACACTGATAAGTGCTTCTTTTATGTGATTGTGTTACAGCTAACAAAGGCATTCTGTGGACCTTAAAATATCCTAGAGAAAATGACAAACGAAGAAATCCTCAAGAAATTTTCATCAACATCTTTCTCCTTAAAACTTTGCACTCAGGTGGACTACATAGAATTTTCTACTTTCTCTTCCAATCAAGAATTTATATTCACTTCAAGTTTGTTCCCATTTGACAAATAGATTTAATTTGATAAATAATTGTAAGCTTTTACAAAGCAGTCTTTAACTTTATATATTACAAAAACATATTAAAATCCATCCACATTTGGGTTGGCAATGTATCTTCTTGATCTCTATCCTAAAGAAAACACGACCAGTCAAACGTGTGATTTACTTTCATAATTTTGCCCCAAATCCAGCTGTTCCTCATTAGTATATGTATTTGCCAGATCCTAGGGTAAATTTCCAGATAGTAATAATTAAAAAAAATTCATTCTTTCTTCTTTGGGCTTTTTAGAAAAACTGATTTCCAGACATTGCTGCAAAGCTATTTCCCTATGCAAATGTGAATTTTTGAAAATGTTTGAGGATTTATTTTGCCATCAAATCTATACCAATAATGTAGGTGTTATCCTTATTCCAGACACAATGTTATAATAAACAGAGCTGGCCTTATAAATGTGTAGTATAAGATCTAATTACAAAATGACATGTCAGGGACAGACAGACTGTACGGAACTTTGTCAGCTCAACTTCTGGACGAAAAACAGGTGAATTTTCTCTTTATCTTAAAACTTTGCTCCCTATAAAAAAGGCAAATGCCATACTCTTGTAGGGTGGTGCTTGAAATGCTCAGCCATTTTTATTTTGGTGTAATAAAGAAAAACAAATTTCTATATAGCTATTGAAAGAAGAGACCACAAAGACTGAATGACTAAAAAAGGTAAGATGTAGCATGGAAAGCTAAAAAAGACTTAGCAAGAGAATCCTGTGGCCAAGGATAAATATGAAAGGTTATCTATTGGTTATAGTTACCAAGTTTTATCCCCATGCTTATTCTAGTGACCATACTCTACAATAAATTAACAAGTTAAGGAGTAACCTTTTCTAGGAGTAACATAGAAGATGCTTGTTATTTAACATCCTTGATTTCAGTGACTAGCAACCAAAAAGAATAAATGAAAGTCATGGTTGAATAACTATGCAGAAGTTGGGAGCAGAGTCCTGGTGTATATCGTGTTGTACATAACAGTTCTGAAGAACAACTGTAGAATAATGGAAAGGGCTGTGACGAATATAATTCTGTTAGGATGAAGCTCAGGTATTGCAGGAACAAATGCCAATATTTTTTCCATACAGGGATTAATTACATGGTCAACAGCTGGAATTTACAAGGAGGCGTATTAAATAAAATAGCAGGCAAGCTTGAACCACATTCCCACAAAAGCCATAAAATGGGAATACCAAGAGAACTGGCGAATGTAATCTTTCACCTCTTTTTTTAGGCTCAGCTGTCCACATACAGGTTGGGGTTGGGAATTTGCAAGTAGCAAACTATGCGCCACATTGGAAGGATTTGATATAAACAATTTTAAGCAGCTATTTAAAAAAAACAACTGTGCCTTAGAATGGAAAGTTCTCAAATGCACTTGAATTTCTGTGGACAATATATATATATTTTGCCACTATTGTCACTTCCCTTCCTAAAGGGAATTCTTCCGTTTATTCATTGGCTGCACGAGCTCCTCTTGTACATGCTGCCTCCAGAATCATTGGAGAGCCAATCAGTTCTTCTGGAAGTTGGGAAGTTTCTGAAAATGCAGTATGGAATCTTCAACAATGGAGGTCAAACTATGATTTAGATCGCTTTAGCTGCATAGCCTGATTTAGCACAATTCAAAATCATGGAGGGGTTACCCACTGCACTTAGAATTAAATCGAAATACTCTTCAGTATTGCCTACAAACCCTTGTGTGCGACATCCCTGACTCTCTTTCCAACCTCATTTCCTAACCTCCTCTCTTCTCACCACAGGGAGACACACTGGCCTCCTGCCAATTCTTCAAAAGGCTCCTTCCAGCCTCCTGGAATGTGGTCGCCCCTCCCTGGAATGCTGTTCCCCCTGCCCTTTGGGTCTCAGCTTACTTCCCTCTTCAAAGAGGTCTTCTCTGACGGCCCTTTCCAAATTACGTCTCCTGATTTTATCAGAGTTCCGTCTTGGTTACCTTCATAGACTATATGACAAATTATAATTAATTGTTTACTTCTAGAACATCTCCCACTTTGGACTGCAACCACAGCGAAGGTTGAAAGTAGGCACATCCTCAGTGCCAAATACAGGGTCCAAACATTCCATATTGCTTTTTAAAACTGGGTCATAAAATCTGTTTTGTGAGATATGATGAGCCTTAAAAACGTCAATACAATAGAAAATATCAGAGTACATTGCACAGGGTGAGGTAAGTACTTTTTAATGAAAATATTGTTTCCAAAGACGGAGTATGTACGTGTGTGCTGGGTCATGATATAAAATATAGGCCTCAGGGGGAAAAAAAGTAAAAGTAACAGGAATAAAATGTTCAATAAATATTTGTTGAATTAATGACTTTTTTTTTTCAAATGGAAATGCCTGTCTATGAGTCTTCCCATTTTAAGGCTGGTCAGAATAAGAAGATGCTGATGTATCTTGTCAAAGGTACTAGAAAGTCTTCTTTCCTCAAGAAAGGAAAGCTTGTGCTGGTTGTCATCTGAAATTGCTTAAAGCTTTATTCCTTTGCCTTACCTTGTTGTTTCCATTTTCAACATAGAATATGCTGACAGGTAAGACCTAAAGATGTATTGATTATCAATACATTAATATTCTTAAGATCCTTTTCCAAAAAGAGGTTTTGATGGAAGGAAAGACTGAGCGGGGAGCATGAGGCCTTCAGAGAAAATGGAAACATTTGGAATGGGGATATATTGTTGGGAAGGTTGAAGAACGTAGAAAGTACACTTTGAATTAGCACGCTCCAAATATTTATCTGCTTTAAAATTTGCAAAAACAGCGTCCCAATGATTCATGTGGTCAGCCAGAAAAGTGTAGTGGTAGAAAGGAAGCCAAAGCGTGTGTTTTAGTAATATAAACTGACTGGCCTTGGTCCCTTTGAGCTGTATATGGGTCGGTCACTCCCTTCTCATTCCCATGTAGAAAATGCATCCCTCATACTATAGTGATGTTAAAACATACTTGAAATTTTCAGTTGAGCATCCACTTTTGAAATAAAGGAGAATGGAGAATAATTTGCTTCTATTCAGCTGTATAACTCACTTCAGAGACTTAAGAATTCTTTCTACCCAACATGGTTAAATTTAAAATATTTCCCAAATTCCTAACAGATCAGAAAAATACAAAATAACAAACAAATAACTAAAATGAAAGCATTGTTGCCAAATGGGGAGTTCAACGTAATTCCCTTTTCCTTTGGAGTTGAGCTTGCTGGGGGGAAAGTCTTTATTCACATTCCACCCAAGTGACCATCATCCACACCCACTTTCTTTTTAAAGGAAAACATTTACTTTTGTGACTTGGTCATAATGAAATACAAAGGAGTTCTTTGTGTGTGAAAATGAAACTGGGTGTGAGCCTTTTAAGGAAAAATTAAAGAAGGATGTGTATGTGGGGGGTAAAATTCCCAAGTCTCACTCAGCTGTTCCTGCCTAACTCCTACTTAGAAACCAGGCTGGCCCTCATGGCAAGGCCCAGATGTTGTGTATCAGGGAGCAAAATAGCACCTCCAATGGCTCGCAGATGAGATGTTCAAACAGCACCAGGCTAATACTCTTCATAGCGCTATGCTACAGTGCCCTGTACACAGCGAATCCCAGCCAGGCAGCATCTCAAGGATGCTCTCTACAGGACTGACTTGCCCCTTCCTGAAATTTTTGTATCCTATTTAGATTTCCAGGCAGCATTGAGAGCTTGCAGTTAGGAGTAAAGCAGACGGGGATACCTTAGTTGAGGAGACTTATGTGAGAAATCTGGGTGGGGTTGGTGTGTTTGTGATTGCAGTTCTTTAGAGGACAAAACAAACACTGCAAAGAGATGAAAAGATGTTGCACCTCCAAGGCAATTTCTGGAATTGGCCAGGAGATTCCAGGAAGCTTGGTTCCTAGCAAATCTCCCTGTCTCTACTCCCTCCAACACTCTTCCAATCTCCTACTTTCCCTCCGTCATCCTGTTACTCCCAGCACACTGGATCTTTCTCCTCAGCCTATAGACCCTTGTGGTCTAGCTATCCTGAAATCAGCCTTCGTTTTCCCCCACTGTCCTCTAACTTGTGCTAGAATCCTCCCTTCCACTGGCAAATTTCTTAAGCAAGTGGTTTGCACATTTGTCTCCATTTGTTCAAAAGCCACTGTAGTCTCACCATGGTACCCAGACTGTGCTATGGGAATTCACCAGATAACCTTTTATGCTTAAAATTCAGTGGTCTTTCCCCGCCCTCATTCTGCTTGTCTTCTCTGAAGCATTTGACATTATCTCACTCTGCTTTTTGAAAATCAGTTCTCTCTTATCCTCTTTTAGTTTCTTTCTTTCTTTTTATTTTTAATACTGTGATCAGTTTATCTTCTCTCTCTTTAGCTCCTGTTTATCTATATCTTTTAACATCTTTTTTTCTAATATTCACTCTACAATCTCTCTGTGGTATCCCTTGTGACTGCCAGATTAATCTTTGATTAAGCTACACTTCTTACTTTCCCCTAGCCTTCCCTTCTTCTGTCTCGGACTTCCATTCTCACTACATCAGCCATAGTAATTCTTTGAAAACATTTAATCATATGATGTCACCTCTCCACTCAAATCCTTCAATGACTTCCCATCTGAGGCAGTCAAAGCTAAATTGCATACAGTTCCTACCAGATCCTGTGTGATCTGGCCCAGGCTATGTCCCTGAGCTGAGGCTCCTGACTCTGTCCCTCGCTGGCTCTCAGTGCCCTCGCTCCTTCAAGGCCTGCCTCAGGGAATCTGCACATGCTGCTTCCTCCCCCTAGAATGTTATATAGGTGGCTTCCTGCTGCCCTGGCCACAAATTTAAAACAGATCTTTATCACTTCCTATGTTCCTTTTCCATTTTATTTTCCCCAAAGGACTTATAATTATCTAACATATTATGTATTTTTCTGATTTATTTTATTTTTTCTCCCCCAACCAGAATATAAGCTATGTAAAGACAGAGATTTTTGAATACTTTGTTAATGGTAATATCCCCAATGCCTATTACAGTACCTGTCATATAGGAGATGCCCAATAAGTATTTGTTGAATGAATGAATATTCAAATATCTTTAATGTTGTACAATCAATGACTATGTAAGTGTGGGTGTATTTCCTGGCTCTCTGTTCTGCATCATTGATCCATGTCTCTCCTTATGGTAACACCACACTGTCTTGTGATAAATCTGTATAGTAAGTCTTGAAATCAGATACTGCAAGTCCTTCAACTTTGTCCTTCTTTTTAAAGGTTATTTTAGCTTTTCTGGTTCTTTTGCCTTTTCATATAAATTTTATAATAAGCTTATTAATTCCTTTAAAAAGCCATCTAAGATTTTGATTGAGATTGCATTGATATAGATATATATATCTATAGCTATATAGATTCTATTGCACACCCTCTGAAATGGCTAAAGTTTAAAGACTGACAATACTAAGTGTTGGTAAAGATACGGGGAGACTGGAGCTCTTATACATTGCTTGAGCAATGCAAAATTGTACAGGCCTTTTGAAACCAGTAGAACAGTGTATTATAAAGTTATACATATATTTAACATATGGCCCAGCAATCTCACTCCTAGGTATTTACCCAAAAGAAATGAAAACATATTCCACAAATGGGCTTGTGAGTGTTTATGAGAGTGTTATTCATAATAGCCCCAAACTTGGAAACAACCCAAATGTCTGTCACAAGGTGAATAGATAAGCAAATTAAGTAACACTACACATTTTGATAAAATGAGTGAAATATGAGTGATAAAAAGGAGCAAAATATTAACAGCATGGATGAATCTCAAAAATGATATGCTAAGTGAAAGGAGCTAGACACAAGAGACCACATATTGTACGACTTGATTTATATGACATGTCCACAAAAGACAAATCTTTAGAGAGAAAAAGTAGATTAGTGGCTGCTTGGGGAAGAGGATGGGAATGGGATGCACAGAAAATGGCACAAGGGACATTATTGGGGTGATGAAAATCTTCTACAGCTGATTTATGGTGAAGGTTGCACAACTAGGTAAATTTATTAAAAATCATTGAATTGTACACTTGAAATGGGTGAATTTTATGATATATAAAATATGCCACAATAAAGTTATAAAAAAATTATGCTAAATTAAAAATAACAAACACAATATAACTACATATTGCATGATTCCATTTATATGAAATTCTAGAAAAAGCTGAACTATAGTTACAGAAGGCATATCAGTGGATGCCTGGGGCTGAGGTCAGGGAATAAGGTTGATTGCAAAGGGGTAAAAGGAAACCTTTTAGGGTGAGGGATCTATTTTATACCTGGATTTAAGCAATGGTTACATACCTGTACACAATTACCAAAATTCACTAAACTGTGTGCTTATCAGAGAATTTTACTGAATCTAAATTATATCTCAATAAAACTCAAAAATAGCCCAAATAATACTTGTATGCAGTTAATTCTGCAATTTTATTTCAATTATTCTTAGCTAACACTTTTTACTACATCAAAAGTTTCAAGTTCTAAAGCCCTTAGTGCTTACTTAAGATATATTTGATTTATATAACTCTAATTGTTCAGATAAGATGACAGAGTGAGGGAATTTTCTGGAGATTCTCTGTCACTTTTTAAAATTAAATTTTAATGAAATTATCAAAACAAGAAAACCTGAAAACCTTTCTTATGCAAATGGAAAGATTACAAATATTCCAGGGGCCAGCCTGGTGGCGCAGCAGTTAAGTGCACACGTTCTGCTTCAGCTACCTGGGGTTTGCCGGTCTGGATTTTGTGTGTGGACATGGCACCACTTGGCAAGCCATGCTATGGTAGGCATCCCACATATAAAGTAGAGGAAGTTGGGCATGGATGTTAGCTCAGGGCCAGTCTTCCTCAGCAAAAAGAGTAGGATTGGCAGCAGATGTTAGCTCAGGGCTAATCTTCCTCAAAAACAAAAAAAAAATTCCAAAATTTAGTACACATTTCTACTTCCCCAAAGTGATGGAAAAAATATTACACAAGAGCAATAAAATCTAATTCGAACTCCAAAGCAACCCAAATGCTCATCAGCAGGAAAGTGGAAAGACAAATTGTAATATGTGTACTCATACAATTGAGTACTACTCAGCAACAAAGAAGAATGAACTACTGTTGAATAAATACAGCAACATCAGTGACTCTCAAAAACATTTTGAGTGAAAGAAGCCAAATACAAAAGTGTACATACAACATGATTTCATTTATACCAAGTTCAAAAACATGCAGAAATGAATCTATGGGGACAGAAATCGGAATAATGGTTGCTTCTGATAAGGAAGGAATTGACTGGAAAGGTGGGCACAGGAGAACTTTCTAGAGGCAAGACAGTCTTCTGTATTTTGGGTGTTGTTTACACAAATGTATACATTTGTTAAAACTCTGAATTTTACTATGTATATTTATACCCAAATTTAAGAAAAATTGAGTCTCATGAGACTAGGTCTCTAATGTTTAGCAAATTAAGAAAGTGTGAGGAAAACTGTCCATACATCACGTTGTAGCAATCTGTTGAGAAAGTTGTAGAGTACAAAGAAAAATTCAGACATAATATAACCAGTCTCTAAAATAGACTATATATATAAATTTTTAGGTAAGAATTTTTGGCCATTTGTAGAGGGAATATAAAATACAGTTATAAAAAAGGACTAAAGAGATTAAATTCTGCTAATGGAAAATCCATATTAGGCATTAATGACAGACAGAATATGGGAGAAGTTAAGACAGAGGAGAAGACTTTAGAGGTCATAGATTAAATAAAGAATGATCTTTTAAATTAAAGAACACAAAATAGAATAGAATCAGTATTCAATAATATAGTTAAAATTTTCTTAGATATTTAAAAATCAATAATATTGGGACATGAAAGCACTTACCTTGTTCTAGACAAAACCAACATTAACCAATTCCAAAATGCTGTTCAAATTTAAGGAAAAGGAGAGTCCCTCAAATGTGCAAAGGGAGAGTGAAAAAGAGATTAATTTCAAAGGGGATGAAACATGTACAAAGATATGGAGAAAACTGCATCTTCTTAAGCAGCTGATATGACAGTTCTTTTGAGAAAGATTTGCCTTTTCGAGATGTTTGATAAGAGTGGGGTTCTAAGAGTGACAAATCACCAGGGTTCAAGAAGCTATGAGTTTTGGGGAGGAACTGACTCTTCTCAGAGACGACACCTAGAAGTAGAAGCAACATTAAAACTTCCCACTGACTTTGTAGCAGAAATGAAACAAGCCGGAGCACAACAAAGTGACATTCTTAAAGTATTGGAAGAAAATAACTTCCAGCTCTTGTTTATATACCCAGCAAAAATATCTTTCAAAAATGAAGATGAACAAAGATATTCTCAGAAGAAAACAAGAGAATTTGTTTCTAGAAGACCTAAATTACAGGGAGTTCTACAGGCAGAAGGAAAATAATCACAGAAAGAAATAAAAAAATGCAAAACGGAATAAAGAACGATCAAAAGAATAAATAGGTGTGTAAGAGAAATGAATATTGATTGCTTAGGGACCATACAAAACAATAATAGTAATAGTAGTGTTTTGTGGAGTTTAAAATACATAGAATGAAAATGCTGTCATGATAATGCAAAGGAGAACATGGAGTTAAGATGTTTTAAGTGTCTAGTAATACCAGGAAAATTATAAAATTAAAAAAATTATTTTAGACTGTAGTCTAAATAAAAAACTTCTATAAATAATAATAAAGAAACAGAAGAAAAGCATCCCAATAGAAAATTTGGCACAATAACTTTATCTGGCACTTCACCAAAGAGCATATCCAAATTGCTACTAAATATGAAAAGATGCTCAACTTTCTTATTCATCAGAGAAATGCAAATCAGCTCAGCAGAATAAATAAAATAAAAAGGCAAAATTTAAAGAGTTGGTAAGATTTGGCAACTGGAATTCTCATATATTGCAGAAGGAATTATAAATTCATTTAACTGTTGAAAATAGTTTGGTAGTATCTACTAGAGCTGAACATATGCTTACCTGATGACCTAGTAATTCCATTCTGAAGTATGCAGCCAGTTTAATAAGATATGTCGTAAGGTATGAGGGTCAGCTACATTATTTGCTGAGTCAGGTGCAAAGTGAAAATGAAGGACCCCTTCTTCAAGGAGAGATTAATAAAACACATTAGTATTGGCAACTGAAATCTAGAGGCTTTAATACAAATCTCTCAGCAGATTAGGAAGACAAAAACAATTCAGGATAGCTCAGGAACTGAATAATTAATATGGTAGATCTCTTTCTCTTTTTCAAACAATGAATGCATGCACACAAGTATACACACACATTTCTTCTATGGCAACACCTATGAAATATTTATAAATTTTATAATATATTAAACTTTAAAAGATAACCAATATATTGTAACATAGTAGAAGTCATATAGAACATATTCAAATATAGTCTTTCCCCTTAAAGGAATAAAACCAGAAATAAATAGTAAAATATCCAAAGTCTCACCACTTGTGCATGTAAAAAGTCTGCCTGAAGCCATTTTGAGTTTTATTAAATTGAGAACAGACTTTCACAATATCTTTAAAATAACAAAAACAAAAACAAAAGCAGAGTGCTTGAAGGAAAATTCATAGACTTAAAAAATTAAATTAGTGGTGAAGAAAAGATTTTTAAACATCTTAATAAAGCATTAAATTTCTGAAGTTTGACAAAAATACAAAGTAGTCAAAATTAAAAATTAACAAAAATAAAACAGAAATTGATACATATGACAGAAGTGACTCTAACCAAGAAGAAAAGGAAGAACGTATGTATAAAATTAGAAGATAAAATGGGGAAAGAATAGAGAAATAGAAAATCCTTTATTTAACTCTATACAAATAATTTGAAAACCCAGAATAAATTGTTGATTTTTCTAAGAAACCACAACCAACCTCCATAGAAGGCAGAAATTTAACGATAAAAATTATCTAATAGGGCCAGCCCCAGTGGCCTAGTGGTTAAGCTGGCATGCTCCACTCCAACGGCCTGGGTTTGATTCCTGGGCATGAACCTACATCTCTTGTCTATCAGTGGCCATGCTGTGACAGCGGCTCACATATAAAATAGAGGAAGATTGGTACAGATGTTAGCTCTGGGCAAATCTTCCCCAGGAAAAAAAAAATTACCTAAGAGAAAATGGAGAATGTTTTTAGAGAGTAATCCTTTCCCCTAAAGCATCAGAACAACTCCCACTTTATTTAAACTATTCTAAAACACAAAAGGATCTGAATTATTTTTATGAAGAGTGTCAGTACAGCTATGATACTAAAATCTGAGCAAGGTGATACAAAAAAGGAATATTAAAGACTCAGATCTTTTTTGAATGTCTGTGCAAACATCTTAAAGTATTGGCAAACATTATCTAGCAGCAATCTATTGCCAACAAATAGGATGATATTAATATAATTTATTGTAATCATGATAAAGAAAAAAATAGATCATTTCCCCAGATGATAAGTAAAAATAGCTAATGAAATCCAACACCCATTCCTGACAAAATTCTTACGAAATAGGAAGAGAGGCTTACTTTCTTTGCAATACCTCATGGTATTTTCTTTATTTAGAAAATTTTAATATTTATGTAAACAGGTATATCTTAGAAAGGCATTTCTCACTTCAATATTGAAAATGTGTATACCCCTTAAACCAGAAACATTATTTATTAGATCTGTCTTTCAAAGAAACTTTTATATTTGAAAAAAGATATACTATGTATATAAGGATACTTATTGAGGCCTTTTTGCTCACAGATTAAAAAATACAAAGAACTAATGTTTGCCAATGGGAAAATAATTCATTAACTTACTGGTTATGTGTACTTTGGAAGAATAATAAGTCATTCAGAAGTACAAAGTAAAGATTTCCAAAGCATGTTGTCACACATTATTTATTTAATTAAATATAAATTTTATGGGATACTAAAATATCCTAAGCGTCTCTTATGGCCACTGAGTCCAAGCGGAAAAGACAAATATTGGTGTCCTATAAGTAAAAATTCAACTTTAGTTTTAAAACTGTTAACTAAGATCTTAAAAGTTCTCATCACAAGAAAAAAATTGTAACTGTGTGTGGTGATGGATGTTAACTAGACTTATGGTGGTGATCATTTCGCAGTGTAGACAAATATGGAATCATTATGCTGCATACCTGAAACTAATATAATGTCTTATGTCATGATATCTCAATAAATAAAATTAGCTAAATCAAAAGGTTTTTTAAAGGCATGAAGTGTTCCATGAAGAAATACATTTTAATTCAACACATTTAAGAAGTATACAGAATTATGATTTTATTCAGTAATTATTTAAAGAAAGAAGGGAAACAGTGACCAAGATGGCACTAAAAATAGAGAGCGATGAATGAACAGATAATAGCAAATACAATGACTGAAAAAAATGGGATAACAGAATGAGAGAAAGAAAGAGGCACATACACAGAGATAAAAAAAGCAAGAGTTATTTCAAACTTGAGAAAACCACAACAAAAAAGACCCTCATTTGAGGGAGTAACACAGAAATAGAAAAACACAGGACAGTCAAGGGATTGTCCCATCTTGTGAGCATTTTAGAATTTTATGCTGAAAACTGAAAGCTATGTTTCATATACAAAACCCTATACATGTGTGTGAATATGAACTTGTTTTTTTTTTTTGAGAAAGATCAGCCCTGAGCTAACATCTGCTGCCAATCCTCCACTTTTTGCTGAGGAAGACTGGCCCTGAGCTAAGATTCGTGCTCATCTTCCTCTACTTTACACGTGGGACGCCTACCACAGCATGGCATGCTAAACAGTGCCATGTCTGCACCGGGGATCAGAACTGGCAAACCCCAGGCTGCCAAAGTGGAATGTGCACGCTTAGCTGCTGTGCCACCAGGCCGGCCCCTGAATATCAATTTTTAATAGGGCAAGTTAATCTGTTATGTGCCAAGTAAGACAATGACCTCTAATAGTGGCTGATCATGGACTGAGCCTGTTGATGTTTGGAGAAAATTCTAGAAAACACTGAGGAATCTGCAAGCACTATTAAAGTGTGTGTTTGTGAACTGACAAGATGATATTTACTGTCCTTCACTGAGACAAGTTTCTTTTATATTATTGACTGTCTGATTAAAATGAATGCAGGATTAATTATTTCAGTTGTTGCAGTAGTAAGTGTTCATATATTTGTCTCAGTGTAACGTGTATGTGTGTGTGAACTGAGCGCTGTAAAATGTAGATCCCACAGGAAATTTTGGTGTTATATTTTCAGGTAGACCTGCTTCGGTGATCTCACCAAATAAACGTGGAAGTTTTACAAAGGCAGACGTTGTTCTGTGACGGTCTCTCTTTGGTTAAAACGTCAGGGTAATGACGGCAGCTTCACCTGGTTGTGATTGTGCTGGTTTCCAAATCTTCACAAAACACTGGGGCAATGGCTCTCTAAGTGTTGGCCTATAGAATAATAGTATTTCTACACTACAATAATATTGAGATTACTGCTACGTCAATTCTTACAAACTTGGAGAAGAAGGATTTCATGGAAAAGGACGTAGCAGAAGAGATGAAGGGAAAATAAATCCTACCTGAGATTCAGTGAACTCTTACTATGGACCATGAAATTCTTAGGGATGTCACAAATATGAGGTTATTACAATGACTGGATTTTCTTACAAATGAGGCAGCTGTGCCGCAGAGAGTTAGACCTGCGTAGGGACACTCAGCTGGTGAGATGCAAAGCAGGATTCAGAACGCAGTCCAGTTCTAGTGTCCGCATTTAACCGTGATGCTGTACTGTCTCTCAAATGGGAACAACCTTTATAATGAGACAAAACTGGGGAAGAATAATTCATAAAGAAAAGTAAATGGCTGTGGAGAAGGCAGTGGGCCAGAGAGTCACTCATGCTTCACAGTCATAACCATTCTCCGAAAGAAAATTGTGCAGATGTTCTGGCTTGCATATAGCCAATTTATTACCACAACGATTTAACTTATAACTAATATAAGCAAGTCATTTTTGTTTTGCTCTCACTGCTCTATTCACAGACATTGCATTGAGAACTCTTCTTCAATGTTGCAGAATTTCTTTCAGATATACAATTGCATATAGCTATCCACAGTATAGCTAGAGAAGATGCTTCGAAAAAGGGCAAAAATAAACACCAAAGGTCTATACAACTCCTAAGGTCATGTGAGTATAAAAAAACTAAAGAAGTTACGTATCTTCTGATCTTTCAAAAATATAACAATTTCAGGGGGCCCTCCCGTGGCCCAGTGGTCAAGTTTGCGTGCTCTGCTTCCGTAGCCCAGGGTTTCATTGGTTTGGATCCTGGGCTCGGGCATGGCACCGCTCATCAAGCCACACTGAGGTGGTGTCCCACAGAGCACAACCAGAGGGACCTACAACTAGAATATACAACTTTGTACTGGAGGGCTTTGGGGAAAGAAAAAGAGGAAGAAAAAAAAAAAGCAGAAGATTGGCAACAGATGTTAGCTCAGGTGCTGATCTTTAAAAAGATAGAAAATAAAATAAAAGATAAAAACATAATTTTATAAATCTATACATGTGTATGCATATATAGGTTTACATTTTAAGAATGTTAAATATTTCCTAAATCCTTAAGTTCCTAAATTTATTATTATTGATGAAAATATTGTTTAAATAGTGATGCAAAGTAAATAATCATTTTGTGCTTTTTAGTGAAAGACAAAAAATAGATAAGAGAAGATTTATAAGAGAAATACAATGTATTATCTCGCAATAGTTGCAACGGGAGCCATGAAAGCCAACTCTTGATCAAGAATTATATTTTACATAGGAAACTGGTGAGTTTGGTTAGTGTCACTGATGTCAGTGAGGCAAACACTGGGGGAAGGGAATGCTCACTGAGTGGGGAGCAAGATGCCCGGCAGAACTGGAGCAGGTTGTTGAAGAAAAGTGACTTTACAGAGGAGAAACTTTGCAGGGGGCTGGACGAGATGACCCAGGAAGTCTTTTGTGGCCTCATGAACTCTGCTTTTGGGTTTTGCCTTTGCCTCCATGGTTATTTGTCTCCTCTTCGAGCTGTGTTATTCCAGGCTCCCCATGGAGTAAGGCCCATCGAGTTAAGTTTGGCTATAGATTATCCCCATGCCAGACAATTTTCCCAATTCCAGTCTAGACCAGTTTAAAAAGTGTAAAACACAAGGGAGTCCATTCAACTCATTTTCTTCTGCGTTTCTAAAGCCTGAAAAACCTCCAGGGTACTCTTTTGGTCACAGTAAACAACACCCCAAGCCACAAGTTGATTATGGATTTCATGACTTTTAGGTGCATCAAGAACTTCAGGGGTAGCTCGCCTTCTGGAAAACGGCAATTGGAAACCACTCTAGTTCAATAGAACACCAAAATTATTTTGTGTGGGAACACAGCATTCCCTATTGTGAGTTTTGTTCCCGGCAAAGGAATACATCATGTAGCTGGCTTGATCCTCTGGTCCATCTGGAGGGAGTGGGAACCGAAATGTATGTGCCGGAGTCTGCCTCTCCGAGATTGTGTGTTTTCTTTTCAAACATCCTATTTCTTTAAGGGGAACAAATGTTTTGTCCACAAAGGCCGCCTCTGCCTCCCTCCTGGCTGCTCGGGTTTCTGCCCGCCGTTTGGTTACCGTGTGGCTGGTGATTTCTCAGGGTCCCAAAGGAGGACTCGTGCTAGCTGTTGGGACTGAACAAACAATCCTGGCCGAAACCAGAACAGAATCTCGGCGTGCTGCTTTCACCATCACAGTCTTCAGCTCTGTTTCAGTTTTCCCTGCCAGATGAGATATAATATCAAACACTGAGATGCTGCCAAACTCTGCAGTAACGCAGACTCTCAATAACCACTGCCTCTAGGTGCCAGGGCTTGTACCAGGTAGTTTCCTCAAACAACTCTGGATTTGATCCTCGCAACAATACCATGAGGTAAGCGTCACCTTTGCAGTTTTACGTTCAAGAAAATAAAGGTTTAGACCCAGAAGGGTTGAAGAAATTGCCCATGGTTGCAGGTCACAAGTGGCCGTCTCCTGATGTTTCAGTGACGTAGCACTCGTTGCTTTCTCTTTTTCTTGTCCTTAAAAAACCAAAAATTCGAGTTACTTCTTGATCTAAACCCTGCCTATCTTTCATTCTGAGTGAACCAGTGTTGATGGAGCCCCTGCTCCCTGACAGGCTTTGTGCCAGGCACTGAGGGAAGAGGTGGACAGAATAGACTCGTCCTGACTGAGTGGAGCTAACCTTCCAGCCCCATCTGTTAACACTCTCCACATGCAATGACTATTCTAGCCATGCCGTGTGGCTTGAAGTGGCTGACTGCCCCCGTCTTCTCTCACCTCTGTTTCTGTGCTGTTGCTCCTGCTGGAATGCCCTCGCCTAGGCTGCTGCTGTGCTTTGCCAGCTCCTACTCTTCCTTCCAGACTCCGAGCACATTTCACTACTCCATGCAGTGTTACGGGTTCATATCCTTGAACTCCTGAAGTAGGGTCAGGTTCTTTTCCTCCGTATCAGGGCTCCACAAGAAATTCCCTTCCGGTCAAATCCCAGCATGCTCATCTGTTTGCATATTGTCTGTGGCTGCTTTCATGCTACAGTGGCAGAGGAGAGTAATTACAAAAGGAGTTGGCTAACTTTTTCTGGGAAGGGCCAGATAGTAAATATCTCAGGCTTTGCGAGCCAGTCAGTCTCTGTCATGAAAATGCTGGGGAGGTAAGGAAAGTCCAGTCGCTATCCATGAACGCTATAAAGGCCACTAAACCTGGATTGGTGGATCACATTGTTAGCAGTTATTTTAGAAATTAGAGGTTCGAGTTTGAATGGCTGGGGATCTAAGAGGTGGATTGTACTGAGGAAGCAAGAAGGTCATGATGGGGAGACCACACAATATTGTTATTTGTCACCATCTTCAAGGGGCTTATCCTCTAGTCTGTGAAATCTCTCTCTCATATGCACATACAAAATTTTAAAGAAACTTGGAACTCAAAATAATGAGCACTTAGAATTCTTTAGTTTATTTACCCTCTTAAGAAGCGTTTAGTGACCATCTACTACTCTAGGTTCCATGGTTTATCAGTTCTGTAGGTGATTTTGTAGATTTTGATCATATTCTCTCTCAGCTTTTTTTGATTTACCCATCCTAAATGTTTTAGTCTTCCTGGAGTGATTGCCGTATGTCTCCTCGTTTTAATTATGTAGACTACACGTCTGAATAATGCGCTCACGTTTTCAGAGTATTTCCACAGTGGTTTCAGACCCCTTTTCTGGGTTGTGATTGATAGAGAGTATAGCTTGATTGACTCTTTGCTCATAAAGATTCCTTAGACTTTCTTTAGTTTGAACTCATTAGTCTGGCTGCTGGCTACTTTTAAAATGTAGGTGGAGTTCATAATTATAGAGATCACGCTGAGGGAGTCCTCTTCTCAGTAATCTATGAAACTTAAATGCAATGAGTTTTAGCACTTGCCCTTGGAGACAACTGTCACCCGAAGAAGCATCTATTTCAGCCCCTGCTTTCTGTCCATAAATCAGTATCCTCTTCATGAGAAGCATCTTTACTGTGGTTTCAGTCCCACCCCCTTCTCTGTGTTGAACATCCACCAGGGAGCTTTCTCCAAAAATATTTGACAATCGGTGCTGCATGGGCACCTACCAGTTGAGACAGACACTGGCCTTGGAAGGCTGGGATGGCCTGAGTATCTCTGACATGCACACTGGCTAAATGTTAGCCTTGCATCCCAGAAAGAAATAAAGGGACATTACTTCCACAGGAGCCTTTTGTACAGTCTTTGATTTTTCAACTTATTGAAAAGTCAGACATATTCAGTTCTATCTCCAGTTTTATAAAGGTAAAAATTTTAACCTCTTGCCTATACATTAACCCACTTCACCGCCCAAAAAATAATCAAATCTTAAAATGTACCTTTTATACTCTCTATCTCCTTCTTTTTGATCATCTTCCTCTCCCATCAAAATGCTCAGATTTTGGAATCTCTTTAGACTCTTTAACCACATTCAAAACACTGTTAAGCATTTATTTTCACATCCTTTACAACTCACTTTAGAGCATTGTGAAAGCAATAATCTCTTTAATGAGAACTAGAAAAGCCCTCCAAAGGAACTAGTAATGAAGAGTGTTAGTTATATTTGTTGCTCTACCACTTACATACTGGTAGTTGTCACAAACTCTAACATCTGATGGCCAAAGCCTCCTAATCTAGGAAGCTCCCCATGATTTCCACTGTCTTCTCATGTCTTGACTCAGCATCTCTCCCACAGATACACTGTACGGTTGTTGTATTTGAATCTGTTTTAAAAATTATTTAAATATATTTTTAGATGTATTTGTTGTATTCATTTATTCGACAAATATTTATTGAGCACCTGACTGTGAGTCAGATCCTAGACCATGTTCTAGGTGCTCAGAATATAGCACTGAACGAGACATCAAATTTCTCCTACTCGTGGAGTTCACATCTGAACAAATTGCTTTATGTTATAAAAGTGTTGTCCGTGCAAGGATAGGGGTTCCTTCTCTCCATATTTAACTTCTCATGTTTTACTTTATTACACATAGTACATTGATGCCCAATAAATGCTAATTATAGTTTGGCTCCCAATATGGTTTTTTGCCACCCACAGCCATTCCATAGTCTTCTGATATCAGTACCCAAAATTTCTCTTGGCAAATGAACAGAGAGGCCTCATGATGTTGCGGTTAAGTATTAGTCTCTAGAATCAGACTGCCTATACTGAAATCCTGGTGTGGCTATCTATTTACCAGCTCTATGACCTTGGTCAAGGTACTTCGCTTCTCAGTAACTCGGTTTCCTCTTAAGTAAAGTGGGGTCAAGAACAGAACCAATCGGCCTTATAGGGTTGCTGACCATTGAATGAACTAACATCTGTACAGTGCTTGAGATGGTGCCTGGCCATGGCGAAACACTGTGGAGCTATTTACTATTATTGTTATTAAATAGTTTCTGCCCTTTGGGAACCATATTTTGGGGATTGTCAATCAGTCTTCCCTCCCCACCTTTCTAAGGCTGGACACAGCTTTAAATCTTGTAGCTTTTCCATCCCAAGGGCAGTGCCCTAATGAGTCTGTCTGTTACTTCCTGCTGCTTAGGTCTCCAGAGCTGCCCTGGGTGCTGACCTTTCCAAGCCTCCATCTTCAGTTCCCCGTGGATTTCAAGAGTTACTTCTTACCCTTGCAATAAAATCTCTGTTTTCTTAAGTTAGCCAGCATCTGTATCACTTGCTTGCCACGGAAGAACCTGGAAGCTGATGTAATACGATAGTTCTTTGTGCTCCTTGTCGGTGTGGTAGATTGCAGCTCTCCTCACAGGGTGAGTGATGGTTTTGTCTCATCTACTTAAATTTTGGGAGCAGATTATATGGGCAACAGTTATAGTTGATCTACTCCAGTGCTCGTCCCAGGATTGCTAATTCCTTTTACTCTTTCAAATGTTTGGACCTTCGACTCTTACTTTACCCTATCAAAAAAGACATCTGAGGAGTCCAACAGTGAAAAGTTTTTAATTTGTACCAAGATGATGAAGAGAACTGTAATGTTCAAACATAGTCACTGTTTGGGTCCAGTTTTCCAGCGGTCTGTGGGGAAGGTAGGAGTCATGCAGACCTGGGGCCCCACTGCCGCCACCTATCTGTGAGTGCGGCTGGGATGTTACGTCTGCCATGGGCTGACCTGGTAACTTCACCTGATGTAATGGAGAGGCTGGTGCTCTCTTCTTTCCCCACTGACCTCTCGGAGAGAACATTTCCCAAAGTCAAGATTATTCTTAGGTTAATGATCTGTAGAACTCCAAGAAACTATTTGTGAGGGAGAATTTCAGGCTTATTATCAAATTCTTTACATTTGTGCAAGAGTCCCCAGAATGGGTGATAATGATTTCACTGAATGTCTCAGGAGAGTATTAAGGGGAAAATTGGAGACTGGCTCTGTGTTGGTTTCCTGTTGCTGCTGTAACAAATTACCAGAAAATCAGGGGGTTGAAAACAACACAAATTTATTATCTTACAGATCTCAAGGTCGTAAGTTCTAAAATCAAGGCATCAGCAGAATGTTTTTCTGGAGCTTCCAGGGGGTACCTGTTTCCTTGCTTTGTCCAGCTACTGGAGGCAGCTTGCACTGCTCGGTTCATGGTCCCTTTCTCCACCTTCAAAGCTAGCAAGGTAGCATCTCCAAATTCCTCTCTCTTTCTCTTTCCCACCTCTGCTTCTCTCATCACTTTTCTTCTCTGGCTCTGACTCCCCTGCCTCCCTTTTTGCCTTATAATCAATTTTGGGAGTACTTAAAATGAGATGGGGACATCTCAAGATCCTCACTTTAATCACATCTGCCAAGTCCCTTTTGCCATGTAAGGTAACATATTCACAGGGCGGGGGCTTAGGGCTTGGACATCTTTGTGGGGCCATGATTTTGCCTTCCACAGGCTCCATTCCAGGGAGAAGCCAGATAAGCAAGTGTGCAGCTTTAGAATACAAAGGAATTACTGAAGAAGAGGGAACCCAAAATGATCAGCAAGCAGCAGCTCTGCCTTCCACAGTTTCCTGGATGGCTACGTGGAAGAGTCCCAAACAATCCAAATGCCCTTTGGTAATTAAATAGCCACACATACACACGTGCACACGCACACACACACACTCGTAAAATAGAAGTCTATGCAGCCATTTATCAGGCGGCTGTGGACCTTGATTTACTGGCAGACAGACAGTGAAGGATGCAGATTATGCATCACTCTGTTCTGCAGGCTCCCATACAAGTAGAATTGTTATTATAAATCAGGTGAGCCTTTATGCAGAAAGAGGGATGTCTGGATAATGTTCATCAATATATTAAACCTTGCCTTATTCTAAGTGGCATGATTTGGGGTTATTTTTACAGTTCTGTTTCATATCTTTTTTGGGTGTTTTAATAATATCTTTCTTCCATAAACAATATAACTTTTTAAAAAGGCAGAAAAAATTATGAAGCAAGGGAGTAGAAATACCTTTTGAATCTCTGAAAAGTGTAAAAGAGTTGGACTGCTGTGGATTGAAGTCCGGCATCGGGTGAAGGAGGGGAAGAAGGGTTGGAGGGAGAGAGAAGGGCCAGGCGTGGTGAGGGTGAAGGAGCTGCCAGTGGGCACCAGGGAAGCAGAGTCAGCCTTCAGCAAGGGGCAGCAGAGCTAGATTTGGCAGCTGCAGCCAGAAATCATGCCAAGAAGAGGTGGATTAAAGCATGAGTAGAGGGAGCTGGGACTGGATAGGAGTCAAGCCAGACATTAAACGGGGAAAGAACAAAGAGAGTTAAGTTAGAGGCAATGCAACAGGGGTCAGGATGGTAGACAGAACTTTTTGCTCCTGATACGATATTACTTCAGATCCTCTGAAATGAGGGCAGAAAGGCACTTAGCCTTTCTCTTTTTGCATTTCTGTCCCTCTATGTGTTGGTGGACAAGTCATTGGTCATTTGGAGGGCAGATGAGAGGGAGAGAACAGGAAAGTGGGGGTGTAAAATCCAGACATAATAATATCTGTGGGATTACGAATCAAATAAAACTTTCCCAAAACTTGGGGAGCCAGTTTTCAGTGATATGCATGATCTGGAGCCCACACGCATGTCTACATCTCCCACTGGACAGCGGGACAAGTAGGTTGATGGTTTAACAGACTCTGGTTTCTGAATTTCAGCTCAATGGCCGTTTGTTGTCTATATCATGGGATTTTGATAAAGTAGAAAAACCATAATTTTGTATAAACATCATCTGTTTTACCATCTTCAGATGGTACGGAACTACAAAGAAAAACCGGAAATGAGATTCTGAATAAAGATAATTCTAGAAAAGGCAATGCTATTTTTCATATGTTCTGCCCACCACAAATCACACAGAGAATAGGAGAAACAGCAACTAACCTTGGTGTTCTAACTCAGATTGCTATTGGTTCTAGATTCTTTTGCTGTTGTTGAGAAAGATTGGCCCTGATCTAACATCTGTGCCAATCTTCCTCTATTTTGCATGTGGGATGCCACCACAGCATGGCTTGAGAGCAGTGTGTAGGTCTGTACCTGGGATCCAAACCCATGAACTCTAGGCGACCAAAGTGGAGCACACGAGCTTAACTACTAAGCCACCAGGCCAGCCCCTGGTTCTAGATTCTTATGGTTTTAGTCCTACTTAGTGGTGTGTTAGACACGCACAGACAACTTCTTGTGGTTATGTGATGCTACTTGCTGCATGATGACACAGCAGACACCTCTTTTCTGAGAGGTCTGCTAATTAGACTGCACTTCATGCCTCACTATTCATGAACATGGATTCAGTAGTTCCTGCTATGCTGTAGTGCAGACTTGTGCCTCTGCATATCCATCTCCGGTGGCACAGCATTGGCTGTGACTTGACTGCCATAGACCCTCCACAAGCCATGGCAAACTCTTTCTCCCATTCCTTTCTTTTTTTCCCATTCCCTTCCACCTCGACCACCCCCACTATACGTGAGTCAGGAGGGGTACCCGAATCCCACTTGCCGTCATCTTTTTATTCTTCTTTGTATTTATCAAAGTGGTGACAATACATTTGTTTGTATGGTCACTTTATTAATATTTGGCTCCCACACTCCCACAGATTATAGGTTTCACAAGGCAAGTAAATATATCTGTGCTCGATCACTACTGTATACCTGGTACCTAGCATGATGCCAGGCACATTGTAGAAACTCAATAAATACTTGTTGAGTAAACAAAATGCATGTAGAGGCAAAAGGCTAATTGTGTCTTCACCATACAGATCTTCCTCGACTTACGATGGAGTTACATCCTGATAAACCCATCATAAGTTGAAAATATTGTAACTTGAAAAAGCATTTAAAACACTAATCTACCAAACATTATAGCTTAGTCTAGCCTATCTTAAACGTGTTCAGAACACTTACATTAGCCTACAGTTTGGCAAAATCATCTAACACAAAGGCTATTTTATACTAAAGTGTTGAATGTCTCACATAATTTATTGAATACTGTGCACAGAAAGTGAAAAACAGAGTGGTTGTGTAGGTACAGAATGCTTATAAGTGTATTGGTTGTTTACCCTGATGATCGTGGGAGCTGGGAGCTGCGGCTCACTGCCCTGCCCAGTATTGTGAAAGAATATCATACCACATATCACCAGCCCAGGAAAAGAGCAAAATTCAAAATTCAAAGTATGGTTTCTGCTGAATGCATATCACTTCTCACCATGGTAAAGTTGAAAAATTGTAACTTGGACCATTGTAAGTCAGGAACTGTCTGTACTGTGGCATGGAAAAGACCTTTCACTCCCAGGTTTCTTCCTTCCCTACCAGAGACGGCTTGGTCTATGGGGAGATTATAGCTTCATGATTACATAACGAATCCTTCCATTTTAGAGATAAGGAATTTCAGGTCAGAGCAGTTTAATTACTTGTTCGAAGATCTAAGGAACTCACTGCTGAGCCCATTTCATCAAGAATACCGATTGAACCCGTCAGGGATGGACTTGACAAAAGAATCAGATCAGTTTGGCTTTCAGGCCAGGACTCCATTCATTAGATCCTGATGTTTCTGGCACAACATTAACCAAGAATCACATCGCAAGACTTTTTGTCTGATTGCATAGGCTAAGAAATTAATCTTAACAGTTTGAACAGATAATGAGTAGATGAACCCCAGTTGGAGAAGTTTATTAGGAAAGAGTTGGCAGTGGAACAAATAACCTCCTCCTTAATCCTTGAAACCAGACGACCATCAAACTATACGTCCCTGGTGATTAAGCTATTTGGGCTGCAACATATAAACCTTCTCCTCTGCCCTATACTCCCGCTCTTGGGAGTGATTCCTGTCTGTAAAGATGCTGCTGCTTCGAGGAAAATGTGAGCCTCTCTGATGACAGTTGTTGCAACAAGACAAAAGCATTTTTAGAATTATTGTTATTATCTCATGTGAGAGATGCTGACAGTCTTTCTCCGTCTTGCCCCTGTAATCCCATTAGATTTCACAAACTTTGCAAGGGCAGCCTTGAGGCCATGGCTGAGATAAAGTACTTTCAGGAATGTTTCTTTTCTGCAGCTAGAATTATGATTCATATTTTAAGGGATTTGTAAAAACAGATCCTGTCCACGAATGATAGAAAATCCTAGGCTTGTATCGGGGTAACAAGGGGCGTCAGAAATCATCAAATTCTTTCCGCTTCCATGTAAATTGCATGCAAAGAAAAGGTTTTATGAAAATAGATATAGGGACGAATAAATAAATAAATAATAAAGATAGAGATTCCCTGAGAAAAACAAATCTGCAACTTTCCTAATAAACCTTTTAATTTGTCTCAGAGTCTTCTGGTATATGATATGTGAATAAACATGAGTTATTATAATTCTATTCTTGTCTTTCCCTGAGGAAGTCTCTGCCAGGGCAAGAGGCTAAGGCCTGAGTAAGAATTTGTTGCCATCAATTTGCACTACTCTTACTGTCCTATCTGTTAACAGTGTTTTTTCAATTTTGGGTTTTTTTTTGAGGAAGATTAGCCCTAAGTTAACTGCTGCCAATCCTCCTCTTTTCACTGATGAAGACTGGCCCTGAGCCAACATCTGTGCCCATCTTCCTCTACTTTATATGTGGGATGCCTACCACAGCACAGCATTGCCAAGCAGTGCCATGCCTGAACCCGGGATCCAAACCAGTGAACCCCAGGCCACCAAAGCGGAACATGCGCACTTAATAGCTGCGCCACAGGCTGGCCCATGTTAGCAGTTTTTTTAATCTGTCATTTTTCAGAGATTTTTCAGCTAGAGATTGACAGAATTTGATAATAAGGGAAAGATCCAGAAGTTATATGAATAAAAGTAACCAAGTCTTGGTTATTTGATTGCTAAAGTCCTAGTATTTGTATACTCGTATCCCCAGTTTCCTTTCCATTACTCAATGTCTCAGCATTTGATTGCTTTTACACATTCTGACAGGGGATGGAGAATGGAAGAGAACCATAGAGTGAATTTTTTCTATTTTATTCATTTACTGTTTATCACCTTTCTGTAGAACGTCTACTATGGGCAAGGAAGTCATTATGCTATGAAGGGAAGATGAGAGAAAAAAATATGTGAAGAAAAAAATATCCAAAAACTTGTAATATTGTAACATTAACACAAAGCAGCTAAGAGTGATATAGATAGTCATAGTCATTTCTGGCTGAGACGGATCGTTATAGAAAATAGAATTGGAACTGGGCAGTAGAAGCATATTATATAACTACAAAATAAAAGGACAGGGAGAAAAAAAGTCCTGAAAAATGTTTGGTGGTGATGATGGTAGAGAGCATGGTGGTGATGGTGATGGGAAGGGTGGAAGCTGTGGTGGTGGTGGTGGTGGTGGTGGTGATAGTGATGGTGCTGATATGGGTGTAGTGATGGCAATGGTAATGTAGAAGGTCTTGGTGGTAGCAGTAGTGATGGTGGTGGTGGTAGTGATGGTAGTGTTGGAGTGGTGAGGGTGGAGGTGGTGATAGTGAGGATGGTGATGGTGGTGGTAATGGTAATGATGTAGTGGTGGCAGTGGTGATAGTGATGGTGCTGGTGGCAGTGATGGGGAAGGTGTCTGTGGCCTTGTCGTGATGATGGTGGAGACAGTTGTAGTGAGGATGCTGCAGGTAGTAATAATGGTGGCAGTCATCATGAGGGTGCTGAGGGGAATCTTCCTTTTTAGTGACACTTCCAATTATCTATGGAGATTTTCCACCAAATAACAAAGAAAAGAGACCCGATACAGTGGCAAGTAAGGAAGGTGGAAAGAGAACACTGCCATCCTGAAGGGAAATTCACTGCTGTTTGTGCTCCCAGTACCTAATTTCACAATACATAGTCCCTCTTTGAGGCAAATCTTCTTGTGTTGAGTCAGACACATCATCTTTCTTCAGTAAATGATCTAAAATGCTAGTTTGTATTTCCAAGTACCGGTAAATGGTTTCAACAGATGGATATACCTTAACAGTGGATAAAATAAACCTTAACACAAAGGTGTTCTTTCCAGTTGTGTATAATGTCAATTTTTTGTGATTGCTAGAAAAAGGGAGCTTTCGAAGTGCAATTAGCTTCATTGCCAATATATTTGTAAAGTTCTTACAAAAAAGACATTACCTAAGTTCTTTGTCAGTTCAGAGAGAACAGTGTTTAATCCAAAATGTGCAGACCGATGCCAAGGAAAACGTTCCCAATGGAGACTGGAGCTGCGTTGGCTCTGCATCGTTATTGAACTCAAATATGGAACACGATGTATTTCATTCTAGGAGGGAACAAAAAGCATGTTCCTTGCATAATGAAAGTTGGTCTCTTTCTGCCTCAGTCTCTTTCCCATTTTACCAAGAGTTTAACATCTCTTTGCTTCTAATCTCCATAGTCTAACGCAGGTTCTCTAAGGAGAAAAAAAAGCCCAGCATGATAATATTTTCTAGCAACTGTCATTTGAATGACTGTAATAAAGGGATAAAAGTTTATTTGCCCTCTAGTCTTTCCTCTGTAGACCCATGGCTGTGTGCACGAGGTGTTGCTGATGTATTTCCAACAGCAACATCTGGCTCTCTGGCAGCCTGCTCTGCTAACTGTGCTGACCCATTGATGGCTCTAGAACTGTTCAGAAAATGCTGTATAGGTTGGCTAGAATATGTGGAGTCCATAGGATTTTTTTGTTCATCCTCTTGGGTACTATTTATCTGTCAGTCACATTTCATTCTGAGGAATTTACTGTACTTGTCTGTGTCTATTTGAAATGAATAAGGAAACTCCTCAGTTAAGCTTGGGATTTATAAGGCCCAAATGGGAGTATTCCCACTGCTGTATTTAGGAGAGTGAAGGAGCTATGCTATTGTTTAAATTGTCCTTAAAATGTCGATTTTCCCTAAGATGGTCTCAGAGTGTAGACAGCTAATGGAAGCCCAGATGAAGGCTTTTTTTTTTCCCCCAGGGTCTTATGGGATAGGGGGATGTATGGACTGATGGCTAATAGAAATTAAAATTTTAGGGATTTGTGTCAAAGTTCTCTGGGGAGAAAAATCCTGGTGGAGAAACAAAGTAGGACAGAAATCCAGTGGAAAGGAGCCAGACAGTGTGAAGAAAGAAAGGGAAAGGGAAGGAAGTGGGGTTGTGAGGCTGCATATGGGAATTGAAGTGTAAAAAGGGAGAAAGATTATCGAATATGAGGCCATGATCAGTCAAGAGAAAATGTAATGTTGATGGTAACATAAAGTGGTGAACTTTGAGAAGAGAAGCAGAGAAAATGAAATTCGGGTTTAAAGCTGACTGTTAAAACATAAGGAAGCAATGTCTGGAAAATTGGAAAAGGTATTTTAATAGGAAAAAGATATATAGGAAATGAAGAGAGAGAGATTTATTAAGCTAACAAATGGACAGATAAATGAAGATTAATAAATTCATTTAAATTGTATATTAAACTATGGTGAATCACAACATTTTCTCCAGAAGGTAAAATCACATCTTGATTTTGAGAAGATAATCTATACAAATAACATCAGAGTGTGCATTTCTTCATTTGGGTGAGTGATTTTGTCTCTGGTTCAGTTGTAAATGAGAATATCCACATAGAAATAAAATGCTTTCTTGGAATCATATGGAAAGAGAATGAACGGTACTGAAGCTACAGTGTGGTTTACCTCATGCACAGATTTATGACATTAATATTCATTACTATATTTGTAGCCAACACTTATACAGAGCCTGCCGTATGCCAGGTACTGTTCTGAGCAACTGTGATACATCAACTCATTTAATCCTCACCAAGAAACCTATGAGGTAGGAACTGTTTGATTACCCCCATTTACAGATGAGGAAACTGAGGCATAGAGAGGTTGAGTAATTAATTTGCCCAAAACACAATGATGGTAAGTGATAGAGTTGAGGTTTAAACTCAGGCAGTTCAGCTCCAGAGTCCTAACACTCTGGGAGTTGATGGTGAAGACCAAGTTTTCATGCAGAGATCCCTGACCCATGTGTGCATAAAACGAGACTAAAATATTCACTTTCATGCAAAGCTAATAATGGGAGGAAACTTTCCAGGTTATAGGCATTAGGCTACAGCTGTTGCTATTTTCCCTGCTCCCAGTGCAAGTTATTTAATCAGCGTGAAAAGTGAATATAGCCTTGATAGTACCACATAAGAGCCGCAGATTTTGATGTGGTAAACGAAGGGAACGTTGCTTTGTTAAAGCTTGTATATCTAGAAATGAATGGTTCTGCCATCAGCTCCCTCAGTAAAGGCAATCAACGCTTCATTTGTTAGTTGATTAAGTGATTATGAAAAGCCTCAAACAGATGACTGTCTGTGTTGTTGATTATTCATTTGCAAAATTGTTGAAATATCTATACCAGGGGGAGGCGGAGGTTTGTTGACATAATTTGTAAAGTCCTTTAAAACTTTTAGACACAGGCCTGGTAGAAGTGCAAAGTATTATTCTCATTTACAGTCCAGCCAGATTTAACAAAAGGCCTGAGCATCATAAACCTGCAGACAGAAGGAGTTCCAGGAGGAAAATAGAGGGCTGCTCGCAAGCCAGCTGTGCGGAGGGCTGGACTCCAGCTTCCCATCACGGGTGTGCAGCCCAAAGAATGTTGGCTGCCACTGGGGCCAGCTGGCTCACACAGGGACTGTGCTCCTGGAAATCCTGAGATGTCTGCGCAGGACTCCAGCAAATAGAATTTTGGTTAACAGAGGAGCAGTCTCATCAGCCAGATTTGAGTCAAGCTGTTTTTCGAAAGCTTGCTCACTTTAACACGTGACCGAAGGGACTGTCAAATGGGGCTTATAATACCTGCCTTTTAGGGTTGTTGTGCCACTTCAGTAAAATAATTGATATAAAAGACTTAGCACAAAGCTTGGTCCAAGCTTAGAACTCAATAACTGGCTTATTATGATGGTGGTTTTGAAGTTCCCTTTCCAAGATCCCATGCCCTTGGTGCCTCCTTCACCTTTCGATCCATCTCTTCTTCATGGTTCATGATTGTGTATGACACATACTCCCAGAGAGTTGATGGAACATTACAGCATAATGGCAGGCACATGTGGACCTCTGCACACGTATAGCTTACTTCACAGCAGCAATGGCGGTTTCTTACCACAATCGCTATGAGACTAAAGCCAGGGTTAGCCTCCAATTCTAGAAGGGCAGTGGGGCAAACGGCTTCCCCAGAAATGCCCTCTACCTCCCGTGGCAGCCACCTTGGGCGGCCAGAGAAACTTCTCTCCCTTCCAAGAACTTTGTGAGTGGAGTTTAGTCTCATGACCAGACCCTTCATCAATGCCAAAGCAGGCTGCTGTGGCTGGTCGCCAGAACTCCTGCTGGTTGCTGACTGAAGAAGGCATCACCTGACATTCCTCAGATTTTGCTGGAACTCACTCGGGCCAGCCTGGATCAGAGGACAAACCGAAAGGAGTTAACGAGGTTCAAAACTCAGCAGAACTTGTCTGCCTGCTAGTATTGGGTCCAGTGATTCCTCATTGTCCCCAAATTCTCTTTACCCCAATGACCTAGAGAGACAGCAATGTTTTTCTCTTTTATTTCCTATTAAAATTTGACCAACATTTAGCTAGTTCTTCTATAAAGAGGGTGACAAAGAGCTCCTGGCAAACTCAGGGTAGCTTGTATAATTTAAATAACGACAATCTCCCATATAACATGAGGTAAAATTTGGAGGCAAAGCATGAAGTAAAGTTGATTCTTTGGCCAAAGTTATTGGTCAAGAACCAGTGAGAGTCCAGACTCTGCCTTTTAAAAACGATTTAAACTCCACCTAATACTCTTTCAGTCAGCAATCCTGTCTTGGCAGTTTTTTTCATGGTTTGAGTGTCAGCACTGTTTATTCCCTGTCCAAAATATTGGTTGCAGAGCTTAAAACAAAGTACCTATTATTGTTTTGTTGATAATGTGCTATGTTCTAGAATTACCCACCCAAAGACCTAGTATTGATAAAAAGGACTTAGGCTTACTGCTTTAGGTAAGGATCGGAACCAAACTGAGGTAACAAAGAGTAACAGCTCTGCATTTTCAGCATTTCCAAAATGAAGTATCTGTCTATAACCCTCTCTGGATGGGGACCAGCAGGTTCTGGGAAGAATATTAACCTGAATTTGTTGCAGTCTTGTTTCCCAAACTGCTTTATAAACACTTCCCCATATGTGCTGCCAAAGCTTTGCATTTAATGAATCATCCAAATCTTTTTGCCATATATCCTGTGTAGCTATTGATGATAGAATACATGTTCCCGAGACCTGAGGAGAAACCAGAGCAACGCCTGCATTGCCACCAAAATTGCCTCATAAGATAATCCGATTAGAATGTTCATTTTGATTTTTTTAAATACTGAGTGTTAAATTTGGGAGAGTTATTTTAGACCAAATTGCCTTGTAGTTTCCTAGGGACCATTTTATTTACTTGATACCTTGTCTTTATTCTATTAAGCACAAAGGAAGTGTAAATTATTGCTTAATAAACACTCCAATTCTTGCTTCATGGTTCTTTTGCATTCTTAGTTGCTTTTACTTTATTTTATGAAGAACGTAGCAGTGAAGAACAGAGGTTAAGAGCACACGTTTTGGAGTGAAACATGTTGGATTTCATGTCCAAGTTCTGCCTCTGAATATGAGGTAGATATATGAACGGGGCAAATCACTTAATACCTCTCAACTTCAGTTCCCCCACCTGTACAATGACAAGCAACAATATTCTCCACTTCCTTTGTCTACCATAAAAATAAAACAGTGTAATGAACATTGTTTTTAGCCTAGTTAGTCACTATTGGATCACCACTGCTACACAGAGTGACAGAAAAAAAAATACCTCCAACTGCAAGCTTTAACAACCATTTGTAGAGCAGCAACAGGAAGCACTTCTTTGCAACAGAGGGAAGGTTATTGACATTGCTAATGACCGCCAGAATTTGCCTTGAAGAGTCAGCACCCTTCCCTCTTTCATTTTAGGTGATCAGTACCTTTGTGTATTTCATGCTGTCCCATTTCGAAACTATAGCAGATTCTCTACTTACAGCGGCAACCACAGGCCATGGCATATCATGAGTCTTTCCCTCTGCCTGGTGTTCAGGTGCTAATAGTGAAGAAGGCTTCACATCAAAAGGATCTAATAGTGAATTTGAGCCAATCTGCAGCGATCCTGCTAGATCCTGGGCTACATGGCTCCCATTCCGCTCTCAGCCCTTCAGACCACCATTCTATGATTTTTTTTTTTCACTTCCAATCTCTCCTTGGTTTCCTTAAGCCATGATTCTGCACTTCTGACACCCCTGAGAATACCCTCAGGATCCTTAAATCAAACTACCAACCCTACTCCTAAGTTCAGAGTTTTTTCAATCATATCCTAGAAGTTGCTATTACAAATAATAGTGACTCTCCAAAACTCAGTTTTAAGCATCCTGTTCTTCAACAGCCATCTCCTATATTTCCGTAACTAACGTACACTAGTTAACAATGAATCCAACAATTCTTCACCCTCACAGAGACTTCCAGTCCACTGGACTTAATAATTCTTCACTGTCTGCCACCTCCATTATGTCATCATTTTGATCCTTAACCCAATTTTACATTGCACTCTTTGCATATAACCTCAAGAATCTGCTCTCTGGGGTCATCTTATCTCCTTGGAAAAACTCATGCACCTGAGTTGGGAATATGTGGAAGAAAAGAAGACAACCTTGCTGACTGCCTCTTTTAAATTTGCGACTACCCACCTTAACCTAAACATCACAATGGCCCTTCTGATCATATGAACCAGACTCCTACTGCCTTTCTGATTTCATCTCCCGTTACTCTTCCTCGGCATCAAATGCACGTGACTCCTGGATGTTCCTTGAACATTACTAGCATGTTCTTGTTTCTGGGGCTTTTACTGCTATTTCTTCCACCTGGAATGTTCTCCTTAGCCGCATGCCAGCTTCTATTCAATATATTTATGCGCCTCTTCTAAATACCAAAGAAATCGTTCCCCACCATTCTATCTCAAATAGCACTCTCAGCCACTTTGTATTCCCTTACCTTACAACATTTTTTCTCATTAACACTTACTACCTGATTTTATGTATTTATTTATAAAGACTTAATACCTCTCTTGCCCCATTGGAAAGTGGTCTATGAAAGCAATTGTTCACTGCTATTCTTCCAGTATACGGTGGGCATGTACTTGGTGTTAAAAAATATGTGACAAATATGCGGATGAATGCATGAAATTCCTAGGGCTAAGGCTGATATGAACATGACATTCACAGTTTCAAATTTTAATGTCTGGTGATACACATATGATTAATAACCTACAAAAATAACTGTTAAGATTGTAATTTGTTCAATTCATTTGCACAGTCCTTTCACTTATGAAATGGGAAAATAGCCCTATCTGTTTGTGTTTATTGCACAGGTATGAGAGGGTGTATGAGAAAGTATTTGTGACAATTTGAGAAAGATAGATTCTAAGTTTTCAAATTCTTGTTTTCTATTGTGGTAAAATACAAAAACATAAAATTGCCATCTTGAAAATTTTTAAGTATACAGTTCAGTGGCATTGAATACATTAGTATTGTGCTACCATCACCAACATCCATCTCCAGGGCTCTTTTCATTTTGCAAAACTGAACTCTATACCCGTTAAACAATAAGTCTCCATTCCTCTCTTCCTCTAGCCCCTAGAAACCAACATTCTACTTTCTGTGTCTGTGATTTTGACTACTCTAAATACCTCATGTAAATGGAATCACACAGTATTTGTCTTTCTGTTACTGGCTTGTTTCACATAGCATAATGTCCTCAAGCTTTACCCATGTTGCAGCATGTGTCAGAATTGTCTTCCTTTTTAAGGCTGAGTAATATTCCATCATATGTATAGATCACATTTTGCTTATCAATTCATTTGTTGATGGATATTTGAGCTGCTTTCATGTTTTAGCATGAATAATGTGAATAATGCTGCTATGAGCATGTATGTACAAATGCCTCTTTAAGAGCTTGCTTTCAATTCTTTTGGGTATATATTTGGAAGTGGAATTGCTGGGTCAAATGGTAATTTTATGTTTAATTTTTTGAGGAACTGCCATATTGTTTTCCAATCCATGAACATGGGATGTGTTTCTCTTTATTTGTGTCTTCTTTAATTTCTTTCAGCAATGCTTTGAAGTTTTCATTGTACAAGGCTTTAACCTCCTCAGTTAATTCCTAAGTATCTTATTCTTTTTGATGCTATTGTAAGTAGAATTGATTTCTCAGTTTCCTTTTTGGATTGTTTGTTTTTATTGTATATAAATGCAACTGATTTTCTGTGTTGACTTTAGATTCTTATACTTCACTGAATTCATTTATTGTTCCAACTTTTGTTACGAGAAAACTTTAGGGTTTTCTACGTATAAAATCATATAATCTGTGGACAGAGATAATTTTACTTCTTTCTTTCAAATTTGGATGTCTTTTATTTCTTTTTCTTGTGCAATTACTCTGGCTAGAACTTCCATTACTGTGTTGAAAAGAAGTGGCAAAAACAGGCATCCTTGCCTTGTTCCTCATCTTAGAAGGAAAGCTTTCAGTTTTGCAGCACTGAGTATGATGTTCACTGTGGATTTTTCATATATATGGCTTTTATTATGTTGAGGTAGTTCTCCTCTATTCCTAATTTTGTTAGGTGTTTTTGTTGTGAAATGGTGTTGAATTTTTCCAAATATTTTTTCTACGTCAATTGAGACGATCATGTGGCTTTCTTCCTTCAATCTGTTAATGTGGTATATTACATTGATCAAATTTTGTATGTTGAACCATTCTTGCATTCTAGGTATAAATCCCACTGTCACAGTGAATAATCCTTTTAATATGCTGCTTAAATTTGGTTTGTTAGTATTTTGTTGAGGATTTTTGCATCAATTTTCAATAGGGATATTAGTCTGTAGTTTTCTTTTCTTGTAGTGTCTTTGTATAGCTTTGGTATCAGAGAAATGCTAGCCTCCAAGAATAAGTTAGGAAGTCTTCCTTCGTCTTCATTTTTTTGAAAAAGTTTGAGAAGGATTGGTGTTAATTCTTCTTTAGATGTTTGGTAGAATTCACCAGCAAAGCCATCAGGTCCAGGGCTTTTCTTTATTGAGAAATCTTTTATTACTGATTCAATCTCCTTACTAGCTATATATCTATTTACATTTTCTATTTCTGTGTGACTTAGTCTTGGTAAGTTTTGTGTTTCTAGAAATTTGTCCTAATTTAATCTAAGTTATCCAATTTGTTGGTGTACAATTGTTTATAGCACTCTCTTATAATCCTTTTTATTTCCATAGAATTGTAGTAATGTCCCTACTTTCATTTCTAATTTTAATATTTTGAATCTTTTCTTTTTTTCTTAGTCTGTTTTTAACTAAAAGTTTGTCAATTTTGTTGATCTTCTGAAAGAACCAACTTTTGATTTCATTGATTTTCTCTATTGTTTTTGTATTCTCTTTTTCATTTATTTCTGCTCTTATCTTTGTTTCTTTCCTTCTGCTAGCGTTGGTTTAGTTTTTCTTCTTTTTCTAGTTCCTTAAGTTGTAAAGTTAGGTTGTTGGGTTGAGATCTTTTTTGTTTTGTAATGTAATCATTTATAGCTATGAATTTCCCTTAGTACCACTTTCAGTGTGCTCTTTAAGTTTTGGTATGTTATGTTTTCATTTTCAATCTGCTATAAGAATTTTCTAATTTCCCTTGTGGTTTTTTCTTTGATCTACTGGTTGTTTAAAAGTGTACTGTTTAATTTCCACAATTTTTGTGAATTTTCCAGTTTAATTTCCCCAATTTTGTGAATTTTCCAGTTTTCCTTTTGTTATTGACTTCTAACTTCACCCTGTTGTGGTCAGAGAAGATTCTTTGTATGATGTATATCTTTTAAAATCTCTTAAGACTTCATTTGTGGCCTAACATATGGTTTATCCTGGAAAATGTCCGATGTGCACTTGAGAAGAAAGTGTGTTCTGTTGTTGTTGGATAGAGTATTCTGTATGTGTCTTTTAGATCTAGTTGGTTTACTGTGTTGTTCAAGTCTACTTTTTCCCTACTTACCTACTGTCTGGTTGTTCTATTATGGAGAGTGGGGTATTGAAGTCTCCAACTATCACTGTAAAACTGCCTATTTCTCCCTTCAATTCTGTCGATTTTTCTTCATATATTTGGTAATCTGTTACAGAAAATGTTTAATATTGCTCTATCTTCTTGCTTTATTGAAATTTCAAAAAATATATATTATCCTTCTATGTTTCTCGTAACCTTTTTTGATTTGAAGTTTATTTTATCTGATAATTTAACAACCCCCTTTCTCTTTTGGTTATTATTTGTATGCAATATTTTTCCATCCTTTCACTTGCAACCTATTTGTGTCTTTGGATCTAAAATGAGTCTTTTGTAGACAGTATATAGTTGGGTCACTTTTTTTTTTTTTAACCCATTCTACCAGTCTCTGTCTTTTGATTGGAGAGTTTAATCCATTTACATTTAAAGTAGTTCCTGATAACAAGGAACTTAATTTTGTCATTTGCTATTGTTTTCCAAATGTCTTATAGCTTTTTTATTCCTCATTTCCTGCATTAGTATATTTTTTTGTGTTTAGTTGATTTTTTGTCGTGAAACATTTAAATTCCTTTCTCATTTTCTCTTGTGTATATTCTATAGCTATTTTCTTTGTGGTTACCATGGAGATTACATCTGACATTCTAAATTATAACACTGTAATTTGACTTTATACAAGCTTACCTTCAGAGTCCAGAGTGCTCACCATTACATGATGGAACCCAGGCAATAGCATGCAAAAACTCTGCTCTTTTATAGCTCCACTTCACCCTTTTCAGTTGACGTCACAAAGTTACACTTTTAAACATTATGTGCCTCAAGTTCTTTTTATACTAAAACTAACTTGCATGCATACAGAATTGTTCAGATGTATTCTTCATCCTCTCCTACTTGCACCTATCTGGATTTTTAAAAATCGTATAACTTGTATCATGGTCAAACAATTATATTATGATTGCTTTTTCCACTTAATAATATGTAAGGTAACTTTTAACACTAATTCATATATATATGTGTGTTATATATATATATATATATATATATATATATGCTTTATTCTACTTAACTTCATACTATAATATTTCATAGAATGGAATGTATATCATAATGGATATATAGAATGGACATATCATAATTTTTTTACCTATTTATTCTCCTACTGATAATTTTTACTTTCTAGAGAAACATAGACAAAATTTTTGATTGAAACTCTTGACTATCCTATTTGCATTTCTGCTCTTTCTCTGAGACCAATCAGTATAAGAACAAAGAAGCAGCAATAAAGAAGGAAAGCCCCTAGCTTTTCCCTTGGCAGACCCTGATGATACAGAGTCAATTGTGGCATGCTTCATTTCTTAAGGAATTTACATTCTCTTTAGGACTGAGGCATATAAGCAAATGGTTATAATGAATAGTGATAAGTGCCATGATGAAATTTTGCCCAAAAGGCTATTAGTTTCCAATGAAGGAAGAGATTTTTTTCCTTTAGTAGACTTGGGAAATTTTCAGACCGATAATATTTGGGTTATGCCTGATGGATAAATAGAGTAGAGTGGATAAAAGGAAAAGGCATTGGAATTTATGGTAGGATATGAGGAAAAGAGAGCTAATTTTCTGACAGCTACAATTTGAGCCCTCAAAACTTGAGCACAATGTTTTAAGAAGTTGTTGAAGCCACTCTGTTGGGCCATTGAGGGCAATTAGATGAGAGGACAAGAAAGAGAGAGGAGAGTAGAGAGTAAATGAGATTGATCAGGTGACAGAGAAAGATGAAGGCAGAAACTCGAAAGAAGGTAACCAATGTGCTTCGGGCCACAAACTGGGACTGGGTCTTAGAGACATGATCCTTGCCCAGGAGCTGAGGAGAGTGGCTCAAGATGGAGGACAGGGACACCAAGGGAGACTTCAGAATCAGAGTGGTCAGCAGTCAAGTGCCTGGCCTGTTTCATGTGGGTGAGATCCTTCTGGATCATCAGGCTCACCAATTTACCACTCCTCTATCTCCTTTTTTTTCTGGGAGCGTACATCAACTCAGCACCTGGAGTCTTTGCTCTGCCATAGTCCAGCTTTTCCACAAGATCATTTTCCAGAGGATGCTCCTCAGCACAGCCAGAAAGGTGATGAAGAGCCCTTGGCATCCACTGAGATGATGGGAAGGAACTCTATTCCTGCATGAACTGACCGTGTAGAAGGACCAGGGTGGGACAGTGGGTCACAGATAGCACTGTTACATGCATTAAGCATCACTTTTAATTTACATACATTCTCATTATAGCCTAAAAGCAAACTTGTGCATTGGAAATTAGTATTCTCATTTTGTTAGGGAGGATACTAAGACTCAGTAAGGTTAAGTTCCTTATCCAAAGAGAAGTTTTTTCCTGTGACCATGCTATAACTTACTAAAATATTTTACTCTTATAGAGGACATTCTGTTTCATTCTTGTTGTATGTCTAATTGTATCTATTAGAGGTGTTTTTAAGTAGCAGGAGAATGTAAGGTGTGGGTAAGATTGTGGTGTTAAAGACAGTCAAATTGATTTCAAAGTCAGATTCTGCTAACTTCTTTCAGTGAGACCTGAGTGAATTACTTTTCTTTTATGATTCCCAATTTTGTCATCTGTCTGGAAGAACTCCTAATACTTTCTGGATAGTTGTGAGGAATAAATGAGATAATATACTAAAAGCAATTAGCCTAGTGTCTGCTACATGGTATTATTTAATTACAATTATTACTATAAGTTACTTGCTAAATATTTAGAAAATGAAAATGTCACATTCCCATCAAGAAATAATTCTTGTACAAGAGTTATTTTCATTTTCATGAACACATCAATGTCTAGCATAACCACCTGGGAAGTAGAGTTGCTTAGGTATGCAAAAATGGCATTTGGCCATCTGCAAGAAAGAACTCCATTACTTTCCAGCTTTGTAAGTGAGTTCTGTTGACAAGCCATTAAGAGGTAACTTGTGGTTTATATCTCAGGTGTCATCAGGGATGAATATAGGGGACTCAAGGGCCTTTCCAGCTGCTGATGGCTGATTGGAGAGACAGAAACCAGGAAATCTTTCATTCTGATGAACATAATAAATGAACATTTTTTATATTGTATGCCCAAATCTTTTCATGAAATTGCCTTTTGAAAATGTCACAATCCTAACAAATGCTTTAATAATGTATAAAATACAGTCAGATGAAACAAAAACAAAACAAAACAATAACAAAGTCCCCTAGTTTCCCCAAAGATCAGCCTTAGACAAATGTCTTTCACAGCACTTCCTTTTCTTACTCCCATCTTCCGTTCCAGAGCAGCTAATATATTTTTTTCTTTTATTCCTATGACCACCCAAAAGGGAAAGACAATCACGAAATACCTTTCTCTGCAGATGGCTGAGTAGTAGAGAGGAATAGCAGCTCCATCAGCATCTTATTTCTGCTTCCATCCAGAAGGGATTGTCTTAGCAACCACTCTGTTAACAATGAAACAAAAGGACAATTGTAAAAAATCTAATAAGCAGAGAAAAATTACATCAGTCACTATCTCTTTCTTAAAGAGTCCTCTCTCCATTGAAAAAGGATTCTGCCTTCACAGAATGTTTAAGCCTACTCAGTGAATACTGTAGTTTCCACTTCTTCCCAGCTAGTGGGGTTGTTAGTAATTACACTTCCAAGTCCTTTTTGGCTAGGTAGGGCAAAGAATACAAGTCATAGAGATAGTACTTAGTTGGAAAGAAACCAAAAGGCCCGTAACTGCCAGCGTAGTATGATTACTTCTGAGTTAGGGTGACCAACTCTTACTGCTTTGTCCAGAACGTCCCCAGATTTAGCACTCTAAGTCCAATGCCCAGGAAACCTTTCAGTCTCTGACAAATCAGGATGGTTGGTCACCCTAACTGAGGTGGTTTCTACACCTACAGAGGAATACGGTATTCGTGAAGATTTAAATTACAACAACAACAACAATTTAAATCTGATTACTTACTAAAAACCAACTATTTAAGTCCCTTATATGGATATCTCCATAAGAACACTTTGAGAGAAGTAGAATTAATTTTACTTCCCTGTACAGAAAAGGAAATTTGCCGAAATTTGCACAGTTTAGGTATTTTGCCCCAGATCACACAGATAGTAATTGTTAAATGTAGGATTTGAACCCAGGCAGATTGATTCCATTTATTCAGCTTTTACACCACGCTGCTTCTCTTACAATATCCCCTTTTGAGAAAAGCAGTCACAGGAAACTCAGATCTTTGTCACCATAAAGTGTTAACTTTGAACCCTACCCTTTTGATAAAAGCTGATTCAACCAGCAATGAAAGCGTGAACCAGAGCCAGTGGTCTAGAAGGAGGTTTAGAATGGGAATTCTCTACTAATGGTTTCCTGTTTCCTTGCCTCCCTATGTACTCTTTGCATCTAAGATAAACTGAATGTATCATTCTTCCTCGCACTATACAGGAGCTCATTTATAGGATCAGAATAGAATCAGAATGATTCACTCTAACAGTATCCACAGCTGCCATCACTGCCTCCATAATAAGCCCAAATGAGCATTCCACACTAACTGTGGTTTTGATTATTCTATTTGTGCTTAGTCCCATTGACCCACATAGTGCTCTAGCAGTATCCACATCATATGGTTCATTATGTAATTGAATTTAGTGTTCATAATATTTGGAGCCAGGAAAACAGCATTCCATGTGGCTAGCCAAATGAAGCTATTCTTCTAGTATGAAATGGGGAAGTTAAAGAGTCTGAAGACAGGACTTTTTAATTTTTTTTTATTTTGATTAAGAGAGATTATTTTCTTCTTGGGGACATGGCCTTGGGCCAGGAATCATTGTTGTGAAACATTTGAAAGGATGAAGACTCTGGGGAGAAGAATTTAAGTGTTTCCAATATATCCCTGCGTACCACTGTTCAGAGAGTGTGATTGGCTCCAGGAGAGAAAAAATATAATCTCTTAGCTCCAGGGAGGTGCATTAGCTGTGTGCAATGTCACACGGGCTGGCACTTATAGTTCTTTGCTCTTTACTCCAAGGTATGTCAGGACCATTAGAGAGAGACTCAGTAGTGGTAACATCAGGGGAAATGATAGGGCATATTTTTAGTTTGCATTCGTGGGTCTCTAAGGGAACTAGGCAAGCAGTTTACATAAATGCTAAATAATAAGACCTTTTCTGTAAATAGGACATCAGTGTAATGGTATTTAGTTTGTTCAAGCCATCGTGCTAGGGACTATGTTGAAATTACATTAAAGCAAGATGTGCTCCCTCCACTTTGCTAAGAATCATAAACCTAAAGTAAGAGTCCCTACAGTAAAGACAAATTCATACATTGCGATAGAATTGGATACAAGTGGATTCTTTTGAAGAGCATGATAAACAAAATATGCAATTGAAAAATATTTCGAATTCCCAAAAAGTGGATAAAACAATATTTTAAGTTCTAAATCAGATTGACAATAAAATTGCTAGTGGGCGATGTTCATAAAAGGAAAGTCAGCATGGATGATGGTAAGTAAGGTGATGGAACAACGTATGCGGTGTTACAGAAGGGGAAACCAGTTTTTATAGGAGTAGTAAATTATACTTTGCTAGACAGAGAAAAACATAAAACAAATCCCCTTGTTAAACTCCTTTAAACTAATAAACAGGATGTGTGGTGCATGGTACTGTGAAAGCAGGCAAGTGTCCAGTGAAAACAGAAGAGAGGAAATACTGCCCACGTGAAATAAAATACAAGGATTTGGCTTGTTGGAAGTAATGTGTTATTTATATTTGAACCTAACTTGTAATTGTCAATATTGGACATTTTCTATCATTATAATATTGACATTTGAAATGAAGTCACATTTGAAACAAAGAAAGAAACTTGTGTGACAATACAGATGCAAACAGATACAATAACACAGCAGCCACAGAACTTTTTACACTTTAATCACTTGTTCTTCCTTGAAAGTGTTTATTAAGAAGGTTTACTTTTAAAAAGCATCCTCAGTTCCAATGAATAGATGGGAAAATATCTAGATACAATAATTTTTTTTAAAAACCAGTTTCACCTAAATATTTAGATAATTGAGGAAATGTTATATATAAGGTTATATTTATTTTAAAATTATTTATAGAATGATTTCAATCTTCTATTTCATTTCGAGTGTCTAGACCAAAACTTAAATAAATCCTTTCAATGTTTTTGGTTTTCTAATTTAAGAAACAACGCATACTTCATTTTGAACTCATGGAATTTTCATTGTTAAGAAGATACTTGATGAGAAAGCTTTCCAGGGGAGTTTCAGTTCTAGTTTGCAAAACATCACAATAAACAGCAAGGATACATGACAGTTTAGCAAACAATTCTGTCCATTCTTTTGATTGTGGACAAACTTTTGGATCAGAAACATCTTCACAATGAAACTGCCTAGACTGATTTAAAGTAAATACTAGGTGATATTTCCCTTGGTCCAACAGATGTTGTTTTAAAAAAATCAGCAGCATCATTTATATGCATTGATTTGTTCTTCTTCGTATTTCTGCCTATGGTGGAAACATGATCAAGAGCATGAGGTGGAAGGAAAAAGGTCAGACCCACGAGGGCTCAGATTCTGGTTCCCCCAGCTATCAGCTAGATCTTTGATAAGTTTTTTGACTCCTGAGCCTTGTTTCTTCATATGTAAAATGGAGCTAATGCTACTGAACTTTCACATTTGTGGTGGTTTGTTGTGTTAGTTGATAAGCTGGTCAGTGAAAGAGTGTTGTGAGATCTTGCAATCCTGACATCTAGTTATGACTAAGGGACAACTGTCCATATCATTATTTGGGAGTGTTTATTACATCCCTGTGGGCCTCTTCTTCTTCAATGTGAGTTTCTTCTCAGCTTATCTAGCTTTTCCACTCTCATTCTGCTACTTTTGACTGCCCCAGGGTCAGGCTGTGGGTGAGGCCACAGGAAATTTCAAGGAGCCAGATCCAGGTCTGCAGACCAGCCATGTTCTCATTCTTAATGTAGTCCTAAGCATCATTCCTGTATACTCTACAATCAAAGGGAACATTGTCATTCTAGACTAGTACTCACATCCTAAAAAGTGTTTGTTGGGGAGTGGTTGCCAGGAGAGTGTCAGCAGTATCTTGCAATCCGTGCTAAGGAGATGTACCAATACATTAGTTTATTCAGCAAGAAATATATATTGGGCTCTTACTTTATTCTTGCCGTGCTAACTGCTAGAGATTCAGAAAGAAGAAAACAGATATGGCTACTAGCCACACAGAACTTGTAGTCAAGTGGAGAAAAGAGACATTAAAAAGACAAAAAAATCATACAAGTATACCTACAAGAAAACATAAATGTTGATAGAAAGCTTGAATAAACCAAGTAGAGCCAAAGTTAGAAATAAATTGCTTGACATATTAAAGTTGGAAAAATATTGAATTTTTTGAGACATTGGAAAACAGTAGTTTAGGGACCCAAGAGAGACAAGGAAACAGAGAGCTATCCAACAATGTGGTGAGAGGCTGGGAGACACTCAGGAGGAAAATTGGCCAGTCAGAAATTCTAGAGCACTTTATACAGAATAATAGAAAAGGATCTTATTATCGAAACGTGAAGCGTACTTTTCCAAATCAGGGTCCAGTTATAGTAACAACCTTCAGACCCCTACTCATGTTGATTATCTTAGCATAATCAATTTTGGTTAAATATTTGAACTTCCTTTTTTCTGCCTTAACGCATATGACATTTGTTTCCCAAATTGGTAATCGGTTATCGTTGTGCTAGACTTGGTTCAGTTGCATTGAAAAGGCATGTCTCTCCACGTTTGCACTCTCATGGACACAATTTGGACTTGATTATACTGGAGAATGGCACCTTTTCTTTGGGTACTTAAACTTTGCTTGTGGTGGGCACCAGTCTCACAGCCTTTCAGAAGTGTATTCCTCTCTGTGCTGTTACTCAGAGGATGCTATTGTTTGCTTCTGAGAGAGCCTGTCTCTCAACCATCAAATGGTTGTCCCTTTCCAATGATCTTTTGGTCTCTCTTAAAATTCTTATTTAAGGTCTTATTAATGAGGAAGTGAGATTTGTCTGTCATCAAGGTGGTATTTACTCTACATACATATATTTACTATTTATTTACAGGAAAAGGGAAATTAATATCAGGCACTTCTGAAATTTATGAATATTTGAAATCTTTCCCCCTCCGACTCCCTGTTTCCTTCTTGACCAACTCTTACATGTGTGATATTATGAAAAAATTCAAAGAATGTAAATTTTACAACTCTTACAAATTCCGCAAAATCTATGAAATCACATTATTCATTATGAAAGAAAATATTATTGGGATCCCTCAAGTCCCACAAAGTCAATTTTGATATTACACAGCCTATATTTTACATTCAACCATCTCAAACCTATCTGAGATTTGGAGGAGAATTTATCTAACAAGCTACAGATAATGTTAAAAGTCAGGAACTAAATTCTATTTATGGATATTAAAGGAAGGTGATCCTACAAGACTAAATGACTTGGAGTCCCAAATGACTGTATAGTCACAAATGTAATATATACCATGGATGAATAATATGAGATGTTTTGAAACCACGCAACAAAAGAACCGAACTGTAATGCAGCATCAAGAATGGTTTCTCTGAAGAAGTGAATCTTAAACAGGGATTCTAAAATTGCCATTAGAATTAAGAATTAAGCCAGGTGAAGGAAGTGAAATGGAGGTAGTGGGGTGGGAGGAAATGTTTCAGCTGAAAGGATAGGATGGGAAAAAAGACCTTGAGGTTGAAAAGAGAACAGTCTATAATTTGGGGAACAGACATAGGGCAGTTTGGAGTCAAAGGCTGAAGTGCTTTCACAGAGCCAGGATTTTTGAGTCTGGAAGATTATGATAAGGGATTTTTCCCTTATCCTAAAAGAAACCAGATGACATTGGAGAGTTTTAAACCCATGACTGACTTAAATGAATGTATTGCAGAGTGGAAACCATTTAGGCAAGAAAAACCATGGTGATTAGTTAGAAGGCAGTTTTCATATTTGCAGTCAGCCTCAATAGTCAAGCTGAAGGATTTCAGGTGTGGTAGAAGCTTTTAAGATATAATTTGAAAGTAGAATCATTAGGTTTGGGTGACTGTGAAAGGAGTGTCAAGGAAAGCATTCAGCTTTCTAGTAAGAACAATTGGATGGATCGTCAAAAGCAAAAGAGAAAACTGAAATTTCAGATATATGAATATATTGTTAAATTTTTTGTTGTCCTATAGTTATGTGGACAAGATTCGGATCATTTATTTGACTTTACATAAACTTACAAAATCTCACTGATTCAAACTACAATATCTTTACTGACCCCTGGTGTTAGTTAGATTCTTTAGTTGCAAGTAACAGAAACCACTCAGAGTAATTCAAGTCAGGGAGTTTTGTTATAAGGCTTTCCAGAGAAAATAGATCTCTCAGCCATGGTGGTCAGGCCTCGCAGGAGCCCAGGTAAACCCACTCATGCTCAGAGAGGATTGCCCTCCAGAAAACACTTCAACAAATGGAAGATGATTCAGGGTCCCAGGGCTGGTTTTTTAATAAAGGATAATAATTACTACATTATATTCATAATGTAATAATTATGTTATTATATAATTATTGTTATTATAACCTAATGGCTCTCTTTTAGCAGTTAACAAGAATCTGCTACTCTTTCTATCTCTGCTTCTTTCTGTATATCTTTTCTCTTCAGTTTTCTCCCTAACTCTTGAGTGGCTGTCTTCACGGACTCTTTCTCTGAGTTCCCAATTCTAATTCCTGAGAGAGAGTCACTGTGGCAGCTGTTGAGTAAAGTTCTAATGCTAGACTACCTCATAAGTTGTTTGTCCCCCTATAGATCAGTTTCCTTTCTGTCGTATACCCTCCTTGGCCCAATAATTCCTACCAGAGGACCCATGTACATGGTCAGAACACTAGCGCTTTTAAATAAGGGATTTTGTGAGATGCTTGCCTTGCCAGGGACTGGGGAGATGACAGTTTCTCTCAAAAGAAACCTTATTTGGCAGGCGTCGTGAGGATAAAAGATTCTGCTCCAGCATCTTTTAATTTTAAGCATTTTCTCTTAAATATTTTTTTAAGTTTTTTTCCTCTGAGCAATGGATAAGTAGACCGAGGCTGATCAGGAAGAACCCATAGCTTCAAAACACAGAAATAGAAAAGAGTAGTTGATTTAAGATTAGGCTGAGAAGTGAATGGAGTTGCAAACAAATGGTGCTAAGAATCCCTCCAAGGTGAGTGACACAGAAATGCCACTATGAAGCGTTCTGAGAGATCAATTTCACTGGGGATTCCTTTTGCACCTACAGTCACCTTAATTCATCATCACATTCAGGAAATTTTAAAGAAATGGAATAGCAGTTATTTCCTGCCTCTCTCTCTTGCTTTGAAAAGCGTGAGGTGTCCTGGTAAGCTCAACATACTCCAAAGATGACAACAAAACTTCATTCTAACAGCTAATAATTTCAATAAAATGACCTGTGGGAAAGGCTGCAGTCATTACAAATGAGTTGGAAGGCACACATTTCAAAAATGTTTTTCTCGCTCTTTCCCCCCATCTTTTTCTCTTCCTTTGTGCTTTCAAAGTCCACGTTTTTGGACATCCTGAGCTCTTTGCATGTAAATCTGCGTGGGTGGATGTGATGAGAAGCAGTTGAATAAACTTCCCTTAGAGCTGCTAAAGCTCTTGTAGAGGCTAAGGGAGGGCAGGAGCTGAACAAATGGTCCAGAGTTAACAAGAGAATCCTGAGTGCTGATTTTAATTCATTGGGTTCCCCTTCCCCAAAATGCAAAAGGAAATATTTTCTTAAAAAAATAGAGAGAGCCTGATTAAGCTTTATTGAGATATTATGCATGTCATAACCTGTGTGTGTAATTATCAAAGTGTTGATTTACCCTTTTCCTTATTTATAGTTAATAAAATTGGAAATATTTAAGACACATTAGGGCACCTAAATTTATAGTAAATACTATCACATCATGTAGCTATACGGCTTTTTATCTGTTTTTGAGTCAGTACATTTATGTGTGTGTTTGGGAATGCTTTTTGTGTCCTAGGAAATGGTGAATTCAGTTCCTGGTTTCCAAGTATAAATCCTCCAAACAGATAGACAGACATACAAAATGGGAAAGACAGGTTTCAGGCTACAAATGCAACTCAGCAAATTGGTTTTATCTCGTAAACTCCAGGTGTGAAGGAAATTAAGCCTGATCTAAAAGAAATGATAGAAGTTGGTACAGATTCAATGAAGACTGAGAAAGTATTTATTTGGTGTATTTCTTTTCACTATGAAAATTTGTTTCTATAGTTCCCTGTACATATTAGGCTTCAAAACGTGCTAATTCTTTCCCTTTTACTGCTTTCTCTTCATTTATCTGTATTTTGTGCTGGAATACATTTTCCAAACATTTCTTTTCATCGCTACCATAAAAATCAGTTTCAGTAGCTTAAGATATGCTTGTATTCATCCACTTAAAATGAAATGAAGTTGATTATATGTAATCTTATATATACACGATGGTTGTGTATTTATTACTTTTCTTACCCAGATATCCTTGAGTCTCTCTAATGCTTAGACTTTGAAGATCATGCTAAAAATAAATACACACCATACTAGTTTTATTCTATAGTATGAAGAAAGCAAGAATATGAGAAGATAAATTTCTGAAGTTAGGAAACAGAAGTGCAAAAATGTATTCACTTGGGTTTTTGCTGGTGCATGAAATAATTCATACAGTTATTATTTTTTTTGAAATTCAAGACTTTTTAAAGGGAAAAGTGATGCAGGAAACTGACCTCAGCAGGGGAATGGAGGTAAGTGGGGAGCCAGTTTATATGAGGCTACATTCCATGGGAAGTGATATTATTTTTTTTTAGAGCATTAAAGTCAGAGTTTTTCTTTTTCCATTTATTATTTTTTGGGGTTATCACCTAAACATTATAATGTTCCTTTCATAAAAGAGAAGAAAAATATTACATGTTTCTTTATGGAAAATTGAAAATGAGTTTCCTTTCTGTTGAGAGAGCATAAAATTTTCTAAATTATATAAAAATTGGTCCTATGCCTTTCATTTAACTTCATTATATATTAAACTTTAAAATATCAATTCTCAATATTTAAATCCCCTTCAATAGAAAAACCTAGGGAGAGTTTGGTGGCTCAAATAACATTTAGATCCCCAGATAGAATAGCTTCATGGATTAAACATCTGCTTCATATTGTCAAGATATTGGATTTAGATTCTGACGTTATTAGAATTTGGTTGTTGGTATATTTTTAAAATTTCCATTACAGATTGATTCTTAATAATTTTAAGATAAAGATATCTAAACAATCTTATTCCAATTGCAAAATTATGAAAATCAGTGAGTGAATAATTTATCATTTATGTGTAGGATTAGATTCTTTCTCTTTCTCTTTCTCTCTCTCTCTGTATGTCCCCTTGCAGCTAAGTGTTTATCTATAAAGCATATAACATGTGCCATTATATGGATATTCTCTCTTCATTTATTATTTCTGTTTTGAAGTCACTTAATGACATTTGTTATGTAATATGAAATCATGAAGGATAAAATTCATATCCCTACGATAATATCTTCACCCAGGTTTTGTAGCCCTAGCATGTCACCTTGCATAAAAAATGCATAATATAGAATTGAACTGAATACTCTAGTGCTTAGGCTGAGACAAAACAATACTTCTTCTAAGAAGACCGCATTCAGGCATAGGTAAAGGCTTGTCATGCTTTCCATGATGATATTCATGAACAGTATGTCTTGCTTTGGCTTGTCCAGCATCTCTCTCCCTTATATCTGGTAAGAGCAACCCTTATTTCCATGTAGACATGGTAGAGCTGTCTATCATGTTCCCCTTTCTATAAACCTGCTCCTTGTCCCAGTTTGTATGCTGGCTGAGAGCTCCTTAAAGGGGGATTAGTTATTACCATTGTCAAGCAAGGTAGATGCTGGCAGGAGGAGTTTGGGAAGAGACAGGGGATTGAGTTGTCTTTCTTTTCCAACTCTTCCCAACTCTATCTCCTGCTCTAGTTCCTGAGTCCCTGTATTGTCTTACTAAATTTAACTTGGGACTAATAATTTAATTTTTGGACAAGCCTAGTTGGTTCTTCAAGAAAGGACTATCTTCTGTCCAAGCTGGCCTGTCTACAATCAAAGTAGAGCAAGCATATAGCATTGCTAACATAGGCCTTTCTGTCGGCAGAAATTAATCTGGGAAGGCTGAGTCAGATCAGCATGTACTCTATATACTCCCCTCACCCAAATAAAGGGGTAGGCAAAGGTCCTAGGCCGGACGTGATGAGAATGCCATCCCTATGTCCAAGGTAATTAGTTTAAAGAGGAGACAGTGGCTCAGAGCAAACGTTAAGAAACTTCCCAAAGATTTGTTACACGGATGCTAGAGACCAAAGGATGCTTGTTTTTCTGTGCCATTGAAAGTTATAAGAATGACAGGAGCAAGAGATGTTTGTGGCCATCCTTTTATTTTATTTTATTTTGTGATTATTCTGGCTGAGGAGGAAACTGAGATAGTTATGGCCTGATTAGGGAGAGCCTTGCACACCAAAGCAACAGCTTGGTCTTAATTCTAGTATTGATGGAGAACCACTTAATGGCTTTAAACAGGGGAGAGATAGGTCCAGATTAGAATTTGACATATATCACCCCAACCATTTTGTTGCAAAAACGTCTATATCAACTGAGAGTGGTTTTAATAATACCACAGAATGTGAAAGTTAATAAACACAAAATAGTATAGAGAAAAGAGCAACTTACAACACTCTTACAAGAAACAAATTTTGAGATACATTTTGAACCAGTAATGTATACCTCTATAAAAAAGTTTATGCCAGCTCTACTAATTACTGACAAAGTAATTGTGGATAAGTTATCTACCCCATATGTCAGATATTCTCAATGTTGGCACTGTTAACATTTTTTTAATACAATTTCTTTAGAGTGTGGCCCTCATTTCAATTCATGAAAAGCTCTCTTCTATCAGAGGGAGAAACCTGCAAACAGAAAGTGGTTTGAGACATTGGGTACCTGGACCTGTAGTACTTGAAGTTAGTATGCCCCTGAATTTTTAATTATGTTAGCAAAAGAAATTTCTATTTCTATGAAAACATAGTTCGAAATGTCTGTCATTTGTGGCAGAAAAATTTCTGTTTACCACATGTACCAAAAATCACATTAAACTATGTTCACAGATTAATATTTGTATCTTGATTTTATTTGCTGATTAAGCAGTGATTGGAATGATCTGTGTAAACATGGCTGATTCGTACACTCAGTTTAACGCTTTTAGCATTGTGGATATCTCAACCTAAGTGACTCAATTGCTAGGCAAGTCAAGTCCTTGTTGGAGATCAAACCAAATAGAGTTTTTTAAAAAACGGTCAGCTGCTTTTTGTTATCATGCCTTAGATAGAGATACTATTAATCTCTGTGGTTTACTACTTATAGAAAGCTACTCTCCTTAAAAAATGCAATCCCAAGATTCTTTGGGCAGTAAAGCAGATAGTACCCAGAGCAGTATATTATAGTGTTAATTGGTAGACCAGTTAATGGGAAAGGCTCTTGAAGGTATAGAGATGAATAAGAAGAAAAAAGTAAGCAGATTATTTGAGGAGGTGGGTTTAATTGTTCTACTAATGACATCTGCCATTTTTGTTGTGTTAATCTTCCCATTTCCTTTAGCTTTCATCTTTTCCTTGATCAGTTGTTAACAACCACTGCAAGCTTTTACAAGAAAAGTAACTTTGAAGGTTGGCTGAAAATGATTTCAGTTGTTTTAAGTATAACTTTCCCAGGAAGAGAAAGGCCAAAGAATTTTAACCTAACTGAATATAAACTGGTGTTTCTCTTTCTTCCCTCTGAATATATTCAAAGCCCATTCCATTCCTAATGCACCATTGGGGCAGAATGCATAATGACTAATGGCCTGGCAGATTCCCAAGTGACATGTGAACAGTACGCCTTGGCCACAGCCAGTTAGCCTGGAGCAGACACCAAGGTTTATTGTCTTTGCAGTTTCCTGGCCTCCACCAGTAAGAGGAGTCATGGCTCTCACCAGACTTTTTAGCTAGACTATTCACAGATTGTGTATTTATAGGCATTTCATAGCACGAGTCCTTATTGTATGTAAGTCAATGGCCAGAGAAGACTCACTCATAATGTGATTAGGAGGGAGTCACATTATTTTATGGTTGTGTTATGCTGCGAAACAGAGTCCATGTGTCCCTCTGTTTGTCATTATATCCCTACATATAAACAGGCACGGGAACAGGGAAAGGTATTTATAAACTTTGCTGTGTGTCCTGAAGTCACTGGCTTGTAAGATGAGAATGCTGGGGTAGCGGAGGGCTGATGTCGAAAGAGCAATCTTGTGTTGGAGCCTGCCTTGCTCAAGTCTCTCCTCTGGGCTTTTGATATCACTTAACAAGAAATATTCCTAGGTACAGGTGGGAATAATTTTTGTTCTGATCCATTTTCATTTTATTGTTTTTAGCCACCATTGCCATGGAGAGGATTCTTGTTGTCCAGCTCAGTTTCTGGGCTAGACATTCAGGATAAATCTCCTCTTGGGTGTATGGAAGGTCTGCCCACTCCTTCCTGCTCTAGTCTTCCAGGATCCAAGCTTCCCCATCTTCATGAGCAGCAGACCTGGGTTTAGGCTTCTCAAAATTGTCTAGATGCAACAGAGAGTGGAGAATAAGACCGTTCACATTCAGGATGACTTTTTAATACATAGCATATCTTATAATAAAATTTAGAAGTCTAGTAGAGAGTCACTTAGAATTCTAGTATTCTTGTGATTTGTCCCCCATAACCATTTAGGAATTATTGTTTAGGGTTTTAAAAGACCCTAATTTGTAAAATGCCATACTTTCACCGGAAATTAATCCAAATAATTCCTACTTTGTTATAGCATCTGTAAAACCCAGCTGAAGATAATGGTAGGTAGAGAGAAGACAAAAACACTGCCTAGTCATTTTCTGCCAATGGGAAATTTTACATCAATAATTCCCCAGGAAGCTCTAGAATCTTTCCTTAAGCTCCCTAATAACCTCACATGAAAGCCTGGAAGACGCGTCTTTGTGATTCCCTTTGAATCAGCCTCTAAAATGATGATTACCAGAGCAGGTGTAAAACCCAAATTCCATGCTTCATAGCACAGAGATCAACTTTTCCAATGTTTCTGAATTGCTAAAGAGACTGCTTCATTTATTGCAGCAACAAAATATTCCTAGGTTTATGTTTTTCCTAAACAAGGAGTTGACAGAGGTGTGGTTTGTCTACGTGTTGATATCCATCTTTGGTTTCCTGTTTTTATTTTATGTGTATTTATCTATTTAAAAAAAGTTGTTTTTTGTTCTTTTTTGAAGATTCCTAAAGAATTTCCTGACCTTTAAACTACCACAAAGATGACAGGGTAAACCTAGAGATGCAGCCAGTTTGGGTGTAGGGCAGCCATAATCAAGTCCCCAAATGGAAATCCAGGGACAACGATTCCTAACCTAAATTCTGTCCATTCATTCCACGGGAACTACTGGGTTCTGTGAAACTCATTACGGACTTAGATTCATGATTAACATGAAAAGTAATGGATATTTCTTTGGTTCCCTGAATCTCAGAGTTTATCGAGGATCATCTTCCCCTATCCTCAAAACTTAATGTGAGTAATAACCCCATTAAGCAGGTGTGAGCAATATGATATACCCTTAACATAAATAAGACATTTCTTCCAGTTGTGAAATAAGTAAGTCATAGGGATGTAATGTACAGCATGGTCACTAGAGTAAATAATACTGTATTGCACATTTGAAAGTTGATGAGAGTAGATCTTAAAAGTCCTCATCACAAGAAAAACAAAATTGTAACTATGTATGGGAATGGATGTGAACTAGCCTTATTGTGGTGATCACTTTGCAATATATACAAATATGGAATCATTATGTTGTATACCTGAAACTAAGATAATGTTATATGTCAATTATACCTCAATAGAAAGAGTAAAAGTAAGACATTTATAACATGCAGCCCTTTAAAAGATGCCTGAATAATATATAAATGTTGTACTAGAAAATAAGAAAATAGTAAAATGAATAAACTAAGTATCAAACTTAAAGAGCTGAAAAAAGAATACAAATGCACAGTCAAAATAAAAGGAATGAATAAATAAAATTAAAAGTAGAAATTAATCAACTAGACAACAAAAAAAAAAGGAGTGAACAAAACCAGTGTGTTTTTCTGTAAAGTCCAATGAAATAGACCTCTAGGAAAAATAAGAATGCCCACTATCAACATCACAATCTAATGTGGCATGGAGGTCCTCAATGATGCAATGAGTCAAGACAAATACAAGTTACATGTCATATAAAAGTGTGTGTGTACATCAGATACATGTATGTTTCAGACGTATATGTATATACCTATACCTGTCTATCTCTGAGTGGAAGGAACAAAAAAAGGATAATTATTTGCAAGTGAACAACTGAAAAACTACCAGAATTGATAAGACAATTCAGAAGGATGATTGAATAAAAGACCAACATATGAAAATCAGTGACTTTCCTATGCATCAATGATAACCAACTAGAAAATTTTATGCTAAAAGAACATCCCATTCGCAAAATCATAAATGCCTTAAACATAGATATAATGAGGACTAATAGAACTGAATGAATAAAATTATAAACTTCTGCTAAAGGATCCCCCGGTAAATACCTAAAGAAATAGAAGAAGCATAGCATGATTTGTATGAGGAGAGTCAAATCCTGTGGATGCTGATTTTTGAAAAATTAATATTGAAATTCATTGTAAATCAAAGTCACAAGAATATTTTTCTTATACAATGACAAGCTCATTCTTAAGCTTATCTGGAAAAAACATGCATAAAATAACCAAGAAAATTCTGAAGATGAACAATTACCCCAGATGTCAAAGCATGTTATAAATCTGGGCTTTATGTAGTTTGGTATTAGGGCAAGCAAGCACAGGTGGAAAAATGGGAAACAATGGACTCCAGAAAGAAATTCCTTTATATCAAGTAATTCAATTTATGATAAAGAAGTTTTCTAAAATCAGTAAGGAAAGAATAGATACCTTTTTTAATATGCTGGGAAAATTGAGTCTCCTTTGGAAAAAATTAATTACAACCAATAATTCACAGCATACATAAAGATAAACTTGAAGTACTATAAGTAAATGATGAGTAAATAAAACTATAATATTATCATAGGAAAATGTAATAAACGTTAGCCACAAAATGTACCAAAAATATATGAATATCTTCTCAGCTTCACTGACAATCCAGGAAATGTTACCATAATGGGGATATTTTTATTCTATCAGAACATTGCTGGTGAGATATTTTGAATCTTTCTTACATTTTGTTGGTTGCCTTTTGAAATTGATCAGTATTTCTCAAAATTGAGTACACTTATTTTTATATCAAACAATTCCACTTTGGGGAGTATAACTTAAAGAAATAATTACTCATTTGTGCAAAAATGTAAGAGTAATTTTGATGGTGAAAATAAGGAAACACTGTAATTGTCCAACGATAAAGAAGTAGTTAGGTAAATTATGGTAGCTCCATATGGTGAAATAATATGTAGTTTAAAAAAGAGAGCTGTAGACATACAGGCATTGGTGTAAAAATATCCCCAAACTTAAAATGGAAAACGAAGTTTCAGAATATTAGATTTAGTGTGATACTATTTATGGAACGTAAAAGACATTTGTTTATTTTAAAATATATACGTAAATGCATAGAAAAAGGATAAAAAGGAGGAAGAATGTATGACAAATGTTAACATGGTTACCTCCCTGGAGGAGAATGGAATTGAAGGTGAGAAAATTGAGGCTGTCATATTTCTCTCTGAAAACTTCTGTAGTCTTTGAATTATTGACAGCAATTATTATTCCTGTTACTTGTGTAATTTTAAAAATCCTGGCAATAAATAGAGAAATCCAAAGAAAGGAGGATGAAGGCTGAGACTATGAAAAAGATACTTCAATCACAAAGAGAAATAGATAACAAACCCTGTGGTTAGAAAATAAAAATCATACAAAGAGGGTAGAAAAGTTGCTTTATTAGACAAAGATCAAAGGACCAGTTTGAAGGTTGGTGTGATTGCTGGGAAATGAGGGAAGGACTTGTAAGTTATAATCTGATGAAATGAACAATATCTTGGAAAGCAGGCTACAGAAGGATGGTATGCAGAAATAGCTGGAGAGGAAGATGATTTAAATGGAACCTGTTTAATGTATACACCATTGAACTAAGCATAACTTAAAATCATTTCTAAAAAGTAAGGCAAGGTAAGGATTGTGGAGGATGGGGAAATGAGAAACAGGGAAAAAATTCTATTTTAATGAAGTCCAACTTAAAAATTTTTCCTCTTATGGATTTTGCTTTTGATGCCAAGTCTGAGAACTTTTTGCCTAGCCTTAGATCTTGAAGACTTTCTCTTATTTTTTTCTAGGGGTTTTGTAGTTTAGCATCTTACATTTAAGTTCAAGTCCACGATCCAGTTTGAGTTAATTTTTATATAAGATGTGAGATTTAGGTCAAGGTTCATTGTTTTCCATTGATGCTCAATTGCGCCAGCACCATTTCTTCTATTGAATTGTTTTTGCACCTTTGTCAAAAATCAGTTGGGCGTACTTAGGTGGATCTGTTTCAGTGTTCTGTATTCTGTTCCATTGATTTATGTTTCTCTCTCTGCCAACTACCAGACTTTGTTACTGCAGCTATTTAATAAGTCTTGGAATCAGGTAGACTGACTCTACCACTTTCTTCTTATTTAAAAATTTCTTGATCTCTTCTAGTCCCTTTGCCTTTTCATAAAAATTTAAGAAACTTTTATCTATATCTACAAAAATCTTGCTGAGATTTTGATAAGAATTGCATTGAACCTGTATATCAATTTTGAGAGAATTAATATCTTTACTATGTTGAATTTCTATTCCCTAAGCACAACATGTCCCTCCGTTTATTTAGATCTTCTTTAATTTATTTTATGGGCATTTGGTAGTGTAGGGGAGAAAGGTGTTTTCTCTACCCTCTCTGGGTCCTTCTGGCCGGACATAGAATTAAATTCACATGAGACAGAAAAACAGAAGAAAATTAAACAAAGCTTTATCACATGTAGACATGGGAGAGACCCAGAAAAACTGAGTAACTCGCCAAAATGATGGAAGCTCTCAACTTAAATACCATCCTAAGCTAAAGACAAAGCAGGATGTTGGGGGTAGGGGGAGTCACTTATGGGAGATTACCAGAAAAGCATAGTGATCAAGGGAATGGTTATTATGCAGATTTAAGTCCTTGCCTTCCACATTGATTAAGCGTTTCTAGGGATAGGGTCATCCCCCCTTCTTCCTGATACAGAGAGCGAGACACCTTTATGGATAGAGATTTCCTTTACAAATGTAAATGTCTCTTAACAAAGGGTAAGTAAATTCTACTTTTCAGAGTTTCTCTCATGTCTGCAGTTTCTAAAAGTAACCAGCCCCAAATAATCCTCATGCCAAAGAGACATATCTTGGGGTGGCCAATCCAGTCCCCCACAGTAGTTTTCAGCATATCTGTCCTGTACATATTTTGTTGGATTTATGCCTATGTGTGCCTTTCTCTCTTCCTTTCTTTCTCTCTCTCCCTCTCTCTCAATTATAAATGACACTGTATTTTTAATTTTCATGTCCACTTATTTATTGCTAGTATATAGAGACGTAATTGATTTTTGCATGTTTATCTTATATCTTGTGACCTTCTTGAACTCACTTAGTTCTAGGAGTGTTTTGGAGATACCTTTAGATTTTCTACACAGACAATCATGCCATAATTTTGACTTGAGATTTTGTCCTATTTTCTAATGTATCTATTTATTGCTATAAATTTCCATTCAGCACTGCTTTTGCCATGTTCCACCAATTCTGATATGTTATATTTCATTTTCATTCAGTTTAATGTATTTTTAAATTTCTTTTGAGATTTCATATTTGACCCATAAATTATTTAGAAGTGTGTTGTTTAGTTTTGAAGCATTTGGAGATCTTCCTTCTATCTTTCTGTTATTCATTTTTAATTTGATTCTGTTGTGGTTGCAGGACACATTCTGTCTAATTTCAGTTCTTTTAAATTTGTTTAGGTTTGTTTTGTGGCCCAGCATATAGCCTTCTTGATATACATTCTGTGGGCACTTGAAAAGAATGAGTATTCTGCTGTTGTTGAGCGAAGTGGTCTATGACTATTGATTAGATCCTGTTGGATAAGGGTGTTACTGGGTATCTTACATATCCTCGTTGACTTTCTGTCTACTTGTTTTATCGATGTTGAGATAATAGTGTTGAAGTCTCCAACTGGAGTTATAGATTTGTCTGTCTCTTTTCAGTTCTATCACTTTTTGCTCCATATATTTTTAGCTCTGTTGTTTGGTGCATACAGCTCTGTGGATTATTATTTTTCATTTAGTTTGTTATCTTCCTGGTTGTTGGCATGATGAGTGATTTTTGACTGAAACCTGAAGAGTTTGGATATTTTGCTATGAGACTCTGAATCTTATTTAAACCTTCTGTTTTAGCTGACTTTTTCTGGCATGGCTTCAGCAAGGGAAGCAGGGGAGCACTGCCTCATTACTACCGGGTAGGAGTAGAGTCCAGGATAGCTTACTAGCTGGGGGGGGGGGGGGTATGTCTCATGAGGTCACTCCTACTACTGCCTTCTTCACTGCTACTGATACCACAGAGTGGCCTCCTCATGGCCTGGTGGCAATAAAAGTCCCAGCTTCCCACTCAGCCTTCTCTGACTCCACCCTGGCACCAGTGGGGAGGGAGTGTGGGGCTGGGACACCTTGTTACAGCTTGGTGAGGGTGGAACTCTAAGCTCTCCACTCAGCCTTTATGGGTGTGGTAAGGATGGAACCAAAGTTTTTTTCTGTGGTGTTTGGCTGTTGTAGAGCAGTTATTATTTAAATGTCTTCTCTCTTGCTGAGCTACCTATTTCCTGGTGCTTCGTCTAGAGAGAGAGAGCTTTTCTTGGGGCTTTTTTTGTCTGTACCCATTGGTGTTTCCAGGTTGCCATCTCCTTCACACCTAGTCTGGGATATTTGAGGCCACTGTGTTGTTCTTTGGGTCCTGAGGTCCCTAGTTGGTCTGCCTTCCTATATCTGCCCTTCATATTCTCATTAGTGTGTTTATATGTAATATTCAAGATTTCTAGTTGTACTTAGCAGGAGGATAGGAGAAAAGTAGAGTTTCTGAAGGAGTCTGCCTTCTATAAACAACATCCTCGCAGAGAAAGGGCCAGTTATGACCTAGCACATGGTAAACCTCTCCAGGAGCTTCTTGCCTCAATCACTCCACCCATGTCTGACTTAAAACAACCTGCATAATCCCAAGCATCTTCTAGGAAGACACATCCATCATGCCAGACTCCTTGGTGGCTTCGTGCTTTGGCCAGATACACTAAGAACAAATATCTAGAGTTAGACCACCCAAGATATTTTCACTTCTGTGGTTAATCGTCTTTGAATTCAGGTTTCTTGGGGTGAAAAGGTTATTCACATCCTGAACACAGTAATGCTTGCAATTTTTTATGGTTTTACCACTGCCTTGATTTTACAGACTTTGAGTTCTCACTATATGCACACTGTGAAATTTGTAGCATTTTAACTTTACAGTAGCATTTAACTCTAACAGTAGCATTTTAACTTTAAATTGATCGGTCATCTATTTTCACCATGTTTTTATTATTTCCACTGAATTTTATAATTGAGGAGTAAATACAAAAATGTTCTGGGCATCTGGTAGCCAGTCAGTTGGCTGCCATGCATATCAAAGTATAAGAAAGGAATTGACCAGAACTATGGGTGCCCCAAGGTGGAAATATTCTTCTCCCTATAATTTATGTTGACTTAGAGCGTCTTTATTTAGCTCCATTCCTGCTTGGTTCCAGATGGATGGTAGTTCTCTGTGAACCAAGAGACAGACATTGTTTAATTTATAGGCTGTTTTGGCTTGCATTGATAAAGAAAATGTTATCTTCCTTCTTAAGAAAATACAGCCTGCGTAGCATGATGCAATTGTTTATGGAGGCCATAAACTTCATTGCAGTCCTTACCTTGCAGAATCTGCCTTTCCAACTGCTTGTAGAAACTGATGTTCTTCTATTCAAAATATCCTAAAGGGCACAGTAACAATGAAATTGGAAAACAAAGCATCATGCTTATTTGAAAGCAAAACAACAAATTTATCTTTTTGAAATTGTTTCAGAAAAAAAGGGAAAATACTATCTTATTTTTACCTTAAGTGGGATATTTTCATTCTAGTTCAGTTCTTTTAAAAATGTAGACTTATTATTTTTATTAAGTAATAAGTGACCATAATTTAAATAGTCAAATATCATGATGCAACTTGTATAATAGAAGTATTCCACCTCACATCTCTCTTCCAGAGCCTGCTGCTTCCAACACTTTCAATTTGGCATTTTAGAATTAATAGAATTTTGAAACTCTTCTCAAAATGGTTAAGCACTACAGGTAATCAGTGAGTTCTATCTCCCCTGCCCTTCCCCAGTGCTCGATAGCCCTCCTTGAGTCCAGACCATTTTTGTCCTGAGACAACCCTTCCAGTCACCCTGGCAAGTCTGTCCCTTCGTCTATCTCCTTTATCACCCGAATTCCTTTTTCTTGGTTTATAAGCTTTATTTTGATGGTTCGCACGCTCCAGTAGCTTCTTGAGCAAGAGTTCATAAGAGGTGCAGTGGTTGTTGTTTACACACTTTAGTCTGCTTGAGTAGAGTATCTTATTTTAGGTTGGAAATAATTTTCTCAGAATTTTGAAGGAATTTCGAAGACATCTTTCTATTGTCAGCACCTAATATAGTGCCTGGTACAGAGTAGACACTTAATAAATCATTGTTGAATGAATTATTTTCTAGCTTATGCTGTTGCTATTTTGAAAAGTCCAACACCATATGCCATTCTAATGATTACTCCTTCAACTGCTACCCTGTATTTCTGTTTGGAAACTTTTAGGATCTCCTCTTTATATGCAGAGGGCTGATATTTCACAATGACATGCATTGGTACAGATTAAAAAAAAATTATTCTGCTGGCATCAGAGAGCCTTTTTATATAGAGATCTAGGGGTTTTGTTATTATGGAAAATTATTATATCTTATTTTTTCATAATTTCCATTTCTCCAGTTTCTTTTCCTATAATTTTAATAGTAAACTATTGAATTTCTTGAATAGATTGTCAAATTTTTTATTCTTTTTATCAAAATTTTTGTCACTTTGGCTTTTAGTTCTTTTTTCTAGGTGATATCTTCTACTTTACCTTCTAATCCTCTATTATATTTTAAAAATACTTTTATCACTTTTAAACTACCAAGAACTCTTTCTTGCTTTAGATGTCAACTAGGTAGTTGATCACAAGTATGTGACGTCTAGGAAGTAAAGGTGTGGAAGTATTACACAGCCAAAGGAGAGATTAGCTGTGACAAATGCCACTCAGAGGTCAAGCAAGATGAGAATTAAGAATTGATTACTGGACTTGCACATGCTCTTTCTCTGTCTGGAATGTTCTTCTCTCCATAATCCCTTCTCCTCCTTTGCCTAGTTAACTCCTAATCTAATTCAGTTCTCTGCCAGTGCTATAGCTTAACTATATACACAGCTCCAAGGAAATTTTTTCTGGACCTTTTGTGAAATCCAGAATTTGGAAATCATGCAGTGGTCCACACTCCTTGTGAGAGCCTTCCTAGGTGCACTGGCTTGCTGTTTTCAGCTGTTGGTAGCCAAGGTGGGGCCTGGCACTCATTTTTATTTCAACTAGTAATTGAAAAGAAACAATGTCATATCAGTTTATTTTCTTCTTGTAACAATGTTTCATGTGGTTGTCCTTAAATATTACAAGGAAATAATATCACTTCACACAGGTGTCCTTTCCTACATGTCACAAACTTGTGCTAAATCTTTGTCTGAAAATGTTTCAAATACTAGTTTGTGAAACATCAGCGTACGTGAACAAATAAGGGAGCACAGCCACTCAGGCCGTTCCTAACTGCCTGACGGCTTCGACACTAGGGAGGACACAGGGAAGGCCTTTCCTCCTTCCTTTCCTCTTCTTTTCCTGGCGCAAACTCTTATGCCCATAAGATGATTGCCTTTCTTGGAAATCCTTTCACTATAAATGGAGTATTTTGAACAGGGGCTGTATGAGTTTCCTAAGGCCATGGTAACAAAGCACCACAAATGGGGGAGTGGGGAGAGGCAACAATAACAACAATTTATTGTCTCACAGTCTGAAGGCCAGAAGTCTGAAATCAAGGTGTCAGCAGGGCCATGCTGCCTCTGGCTTTGGAATTTCATGTGGATTTGGAGCTCTTCAGGAATAAAATTCCTTAACCAGTGCTCCAGAAATCCTATTCTTTGTGGCCGAAACTGCTGTTTCTTATTCGATGGTTATTTTTAGAAACATCATTCTGACTGGTTGTAATAATCATAAAATTACCTAGTAGCAGTCTTTGTCTTTGTGTCGGCATCAATACAGGCAAAAAGCAGTCATGTCCAGAAGACCATGACAACATAAATTCCTGTGTGATCACTGGAGTGGGGATGGGATTGAGGAATGGGAAATGAGGAATTCAAAAAAGTTGGGTTTATATGGTGAAGTAGCAGAAAGCCCTTAAGCAATGAATGAGTTATAATTACAATAATATTATAAATAAAATGCAGGAAATTTGGACACATCAGGATAAAATGCCAGGATTAAAAAAAAAAAAAGATGATCACCCTTAATCCTAACTCCAGTGTGGTTTACATCTAATAACGTAGGATTATTGTAATTGTAAATGGTGGTGGATTCACGGCTAATTTAGAGTCAAATTATATTTCACCCTTCTAAATTTCAGTAATACAATTTGGTGATTTATTCAATGAAATTTTATTACTTTTTTTTACTTTTTTTATGAGAATGCTTAAGATCTACTCTCTCAGCAAATTTCAATTATACAATATAGTGTTATCAACAATAGTCACTATGCTGGACATTAGATCCTCAGACCTTATTCATCTTATAGCTGAAAGTTTGTACCCTTCTGCCAAGCTCTCCCATTTCCTCCACCCCCTACCCCCTGGCAACCACCATTCTACTCTCTGTTTCTGTGAGACTGATTTTTTTTTTTTTTAGATTCCACATATAAGTGATACCATGTAGTATTAGTCTTTCTCTTTTTGGCTTATTTCCTTCCAGTTTCATCTATGTTGTCACAAATGACAAGTTTTTTTTTTAAAAGATTGAATAGTATTCCATTGTATATGTATATATCATATTTTCTTTATCCATTCATCCCTTGACAGACACTTAGGTTACCATACCTTAGCTATCATGAACAATGCTGCAGTGAACATAGGAGCACAGCATCTCTTTGAGATAATGACTTTGTGCCCTTTGGATGTATACCCAGAAGTGGGATTGCTAGGTCATATGCTTGTTCTTAATTTCTTGAGGAACCTCCATATATTTTTCCATAGTGGCTGCACCAGTTTATATTCCCACCAACAGTGCACACAGGTTCCCTTTTCTCCACAGCCTTGCCAGCATTTATCGCCTGTTTTTTTTGTAATAGACATTCTGACAGACGTGAGACGATATTTCATTGTGGTTTTTATTTGCATTTCCCTGATAATTAATGATGTTGAGCACCTTTTCATGTACCTCTTGGCCATTTGTATGACATCTTTGGAAAAATGTGTATTCAGGCCCTCTGCCCATTTGTTAATTGGGTTACGGTGAAGCAGTTAACCTTTTTCGGTTATGGCTCTGCTTCAGAAGTTGGGAGACCTAAGGTCACTTTGAATTTTCTTGCTTTAAGATCAGGAACTGAAGAGTCATGTAAATACTCAAAGAATCAACCTTGCATTCTGTAAGATGGGATGTTAACTATAATTGATAAAGTCTCACTTCTTGAATATGCTATGAGAATTAAATTAAAATTATCTGGGATCACCAAATGAAAACAATATAAATTTGCAGCAAAGAGCATTTTAAAGCTATTGGGATGCTTTTCTCATTTATTATAGAGTTAAGTAACAAATTCAAAGCAATAGCGTTCCTTGAATAATTTTGAGAATTGTTTTCAGAGACAAAGAAAAGAGTCTCTTAAGGTTCCTGGACTTGGGGTAGAGGTGAGCTCAAAATAAGGACATTTTAGAAGAGACACAAAATTCTTTCTTTGGGTGGATATGCACAGACTGTATCTTCATCTATTGTTTCCTATATACTTTGATAGAGAGAAAAGGAAATGTATTTCCCTCTTAGTGGTGACAAGAGTTCTTATTGCTATATTACCCAATAATAAGAATAAATGAAAAGTTAAGATTCTGACTAAGACCACCCATGGTCTTTCTATTTACATTTCCTTTTATGGAGCCAAATATTTCAACATGTCCAATAACTATGATGCCAGAGTTGGGGTTTACTTGGAAATGAATTTTAAAGGATCATACCTAAACATAAGAGATACACAAAGTCAATTTCCCTTTATCTATCCATTTTATGCCATCCTTCAATGTTTTCCTTCCTAGAATCTATAGATTTAACTAAAAATGTGGGTTCACAAACTGCATAAAAAGAGTTGCTAAAACTCAGAAAACCAGGGTAACAGCCAAAGGTGGGGACAAGTCACAAACCTGGGACACGTCACAGGCTCAGGACTCTTTGTTCTGATCTGTAGAGAAAAGATAGATTATTCATAAACCTGTTTTATAAATCTTAGAATTTTTGACACTTTGAATTGTAGAGGGATAACAGACACCTTAAATGTGGAAGGTTTTTCTTTCATTCTGCTTCTTGAGGGCCCCTGTAGTGAGGTCCCTTTTTTCTGACTCAAAATTAAAGTTTCAAGTAGTTAAAGGCTAGAGATCTTGAAGGAGTTGTGAGCAATATCCCCTATTAATCAGTAGTGTCTGCAAATGATGCTGATAATCTGAGCTCTCACTGAACATTAAAAGCTTTTAGATCTTAGTCTAAATTAACCACTTTAAAATATTTTTTTAAGATTTGTTCAGACTTTGTAAAAACAATCTGATGGAGCTAATAAAAATAACTTGCTAAGGAGATGATAAATGCAGGTACTGATAACACATTTGGGAGATCCAATTAATAACTGCACAAAATGAGAAATCTTCTCTCATCTCTCTCCCCTTTCTTAAGCAGTAATATAACAATCCCTATTTTTCTCTGCATCTCTTTATTCGACTGTAGTGCCTGTCCTCCCATCCCTGCTGGTTATACTCAAAAGTCTTCCAGGTGAGACATTACTTGCTCAGTGCTTAGAAAGAAGAGAAGCAGCAAATAAGAGATTTCTTTCCAGTTGCAGCATTGAATAAATTTCATTAACAGCGAAGCATCTTTGCTGTTCTTGACGGGGTAAAGACCCACTTAGTGCATCTGTTTTTATTCTGCTCAGTGTACTTGGCCATGGACACCATAAACGTTTCTCCATTTTGGTGGTGGGTGTGTGATGTGTAGCCCACCCAGTGCAGGGTTCTTCCCCTACCCTCACTTTAGCATTACTTTATGAGACTCTCATACTTCAATTCGTTTCCTCTGTTTACTTGGTGGTATCTCTGGTTACTCCCAGGGAGGATAGCATGAGAATTTGTCTGATTAAGCTCACCCAACCCAAGGGGAATCGAATGATTCTCTTCCCTAAGAAGAAATTTATTAATCAAAATGTATTAAAATATACCACTTCATACCAATTATGATGCCTACTATCAAAAAGAAAAATAAACAGAAAATAACAAATGTTGGCAAGGGTGTGGCAAAATTAGAACTCTTGTGCACTCCTGGTGTAGCTGCTATGGCTGACAGGATGACAGCTTTTCAAAAAATTGAACATAGAATTACCGTATGATCCAACAATTCCAGTTTTGGGTATATACCCCAAAAAAACTGAAAGCAGAGTCTCCAAGAGACATTTGTACACCTATGTTCATAGCAGCATTATTCACAATAGCTAAAAAGTGAAAGCAACCCAAGTGTCGATCGACAGATGAATGGATAAACAAAATGTAGTATATTCACACAATGGAATATTAGTCAGCATTTAAAAGGAAGGAAATTTTGACACACACTACAACATGGATGAGCCTTGAGGACATTATGCTAAATGAAACAAACCAGCCACAAAAGGACAAATACTATATGAGATACCCAGAGTAGTCAAATTCAGAGAAACAGAGAGTGCTTATTTTAGCCTAATTAGATTCAAACTGCTTTTAAATTCCAGATAAGGGACCAGCACATGGTGGGAGTAGAGGTGAGATGGAAGGTCCAGCAGGGCCTAATATATCAGCTATAGAAACAGCAACATTGGCAACATAAGGCATTTAGAGTTGCAATCCAATTGCCCTAATTCTTCTGCTATTTAGACTTGTTGTTAGTGCTGCCGAGTCGATTCTGACTCCTAGTGACACTGTGTACAGCAGAGCAGGGTTGCCCGGTCTTTATGGGCCATCTTCTCACCTTCTGGTGCTCTATCAGACAATGCTCCACTGCACTTTACAGGGTTTCATGGCAAAATTTTCAGAAGTGGGTGGCCAGGTCCTTCTTCCATTCTGTCTTAGTCTGGAAACTCCACAGAAACCTGTCCATCATGCATGATCCCGTGGCATAGCTTCCAGCATCACAGCAACATACAGCTGCCACAGTATGACAACCAACAGACAGACAGGTGGTATGGTTGCCTGATCAGGAGAGGAACCTAGGCCATGGCGGTGAGAACACCGAATCATAACCATTAGCCCACCAGGTCCAGCACTACTTAGACTAGTGTTTCTGAAACTTCAACATGCATCGGAATCACCTGGGGGGCTTATTAAAATAAAAATCGCTGGGTTCCCCACAGCGATTTTTATTCAGTTGATCTGGATTGCAGATAGATAATTTGCATTTCTGGAAAGGTCTCAGGTCATGCTGATGCTGCTGGTCCAATAACTTTGAGAGTCATTGGCATAGAAAATAAAAGATTTAACATATCCTTGTGAGAGAGTAGAACATTGCCCCCAGGGCTTGGTACTGACCTGTACTTAATGCATTTTATTGTGGTCATCATGTTAGGATGGGGATAAAAGGCAAGAGAGAGAAAGCCACATATAAATGGTCTAGTCCTGGACAGGCCTGATGAGACTTAGTCTGGCCTTGCTTATAAAAGTGATCCAATCCCCACAGGTACATAATAAATATTTGATGACACAAAGACACAATGTCATTGAATGAAGTCCTTTCGCATAGCACCTTGACCATGTAATGGAAAAAAAAAATTTTTTTAATGCATAGACACATCTCATAAAGGCAGAAATTCAGCTTCTCTTTTCTTTCATAACTGAATTCAAACTCTTAATGAAGCCACATCTTTAAAAGCAAGAAAACTTTCATTTCACTTTCAAGATAACAATGTCTCTGGGGCTGGCCCCGTGGCCGAGTGGTTGAGTTCGTGCGCTCCGCTGCAGGCGGCCCAGTGTTTCGACGGTTCGAGTCCTGGGCGCGGACATGGCACTGCTCGTCGGACCACGCTGGGGCGGCGTCCCACGTGCCACAGCTGGAGGAACCCACAGCGAGGAATGCACAACTATGTACCGGGGGGCTTTGGGGAGAAAAAGGAAAAAATAAAATCTTTAAAAAAAAAAAAAAGATAACAATGTCTCTGCCAATTTCAAAGTAATCCCTTGCTGCTATTTATTTGATCAATTTAGGGTGCACTTTCAGTTAATTCCAATTTAAATTTCTCGTTGGGGTATTTTCCCCTCTAAAGAGAATTTCTCCCCTTTTTCTTTCAGGGGAGAGTGTTGGGCACAGGTGGCAAATTGGGTAAGGGGAGGAGGCCTCCTTTAGATCTTGTCACTGCTCTGTTCAAGATCCTCAATAACTTCCCATCTCATTCAGAGTAAAATCCACATTCCCCGCAGGGCCTACAGAGCTGGTCCCACGTGACCTCACTCCTGGTCACCTCATTGACATCCTGTTGGCCTCCCGTTTCCCCTCTCCCTCCTCTCTATGCATGTTCCTCCCTCAGGGCTCTGGCCCTTGCTTTCCCTTTCTGGGAATATTTTTGCCACTGTACTGTGGGGCTCCCTTCTGCCCTGTTTTTTAGGTTTTTGTCTGTCTTAGGGAAATCTTCTCTGACAGTCCTAATATAAATTGTAGCACTCCTCTCCTCACACACACTCCCCATATCCATCCCATGCTTTGTTTTTCTTCATAGCATTTGAACATAGCACTTACATATTTATCTGTTTGTTTATTATCCTTCAAGAGAAACAGGAGCCAGCCCCGTGGTGTAGTGATTAAGTTCATGTGCTCCGCGTCAGTGGCCCAGGGTTTGCAGGCCTGGATCCCGAGCACACACCTATGCATCCCTCATCAAACCACGCTGTGGTGGCATCCCACATACAAAATAGAGGAAGACTAGCACAGATGTTAGCTCAGGGACCATCTTCGTCAAGCAAAAAGAAAGGAATATTGGCAACAGATGTTAGCTCTGGGCCAATCTTTCTCACCGAAAAATAAGGGGGAGGGGGAGAAACAGTCGATTGTTTTCACTAAAATGTGAGCTTCATGAGGGTAGGTACTTTAGCTGTTTTTCTTTCTCCTGGCTGTGGCCCAGTGCCAAGAACTCTGCCTGGCTCGTAGTAGATAATCAGTAACTTGGTCTTCAGGTAAGTGAATGCATATCTGTGCTGGCCCAGTCTTCAAGATCCCTTGCTGAGGTCTCTCATCCAATTGGCTGTTGGCTTCTGTATGATGTATCTGTCGTGAAGTTGTGGGGTCTTTGGCATGGCCCCCAGTTTCAAAGCCTGAGTAATCTGGCTCAGCCTTGTTCTGACACCAGACTTTTTTGGGTCTGTCAATTTCTTTGACAATTCACTGTTCAACTACCCCTAACCTCTTCTGGGACTCATGGGAACTTTCTTCTGAAAATCCTCCTGGTTGTGAGCGAGGAACTTGAGACTAGTCTTTCAAGCCTTCTCTCTGCCTAAGCACAAGCCAAAATGGCATTTATGTTATACTGTGGCGACCCAAGATGGTACGGAGGCAATCATTGCAGCTGATTCCTCTCAGAGTTCAAGTGGGAAAATGAGTATATGTCCCTCTGCTCTGTGATTCCTAAAACTATGTGGTAGGTCCCTGGTACTCATTTCCTTCCTGATGCCCCCATGTGTAATTTCTGTTCCTCATTATCATGCTTCAGATAGTAACCAGAAACTAGATTATTCCTCCTATTGCTTGGAAGAAAAAGAAAGAATTATTTTTGTTGTTGTTTTATTTTAAAAGATTGGAAAAAGCACCTTTAGATGTGGTCATATGAGCTCTTTATCAGGACCCAGTACAAGAGGTCACATCGTTAAACGTTTTAGGACTGCTCACTTCACAATGCAGTCACTCACTGTAGTTTTTACCTTTGCAGAGCTGCATCATAAAGTAAAGCTTTCACCTAAATAATTTGCTATGATAAATTTAATTTTCAACACTGGCTTACCTGCTGGTCAATTTATTTATGAAGTGAAGCTTTAGGATTTACTTCAAATTATTGGCATTAAATTGCTCTTTTTACATTAAGTATCCTACCCTTCAAGAATTAATTTTGGCATTTATTATCTATGTTGTCATAAAATGTGTAATTCTTTGGCAAAATCCCCATGTTGAACTGATTTCAATGATTATTGCCAGACTGTTTATACCATGATTTTACCCATTTTTATCTTTTAATTGTGCTTCCTTCATCTCCTAATGGTAACAGATTTTTTTTAAAAAAGATACACGTTTGGTATATTTTCTGGAATCTTGTACATCTGAGAATGTCTTTATGACACCTTCACATAAGAAATACCACCTGGTTGGGTAAAAAATTGTTGAGTAGTAAATTGTTCCCTTCAAAACTGTAGACATTGCTGCCTTTAGTTCAAATGGATGATTTTTCCTTCTTTTGATTGGTAATACTTTTTCCACAGTCCTCATTTTCATTATCTCTACTTCTCATAAGAGATATGATCTAGCCATCCTCCCTCAAAAGTTAGAGTGTGTGGATTCTCTGTTGTCTTGGAAGATTGTTGATTCTCATTCTTCATTGTCCAGTTAGAAGGGAATTTCTAGGAGATATTTACATGGTCCAACTCACCTCTGCAAAAATAGCTTCTTCGTCTATCCCCCTGTTCTGATATCAGATACTGTGAACTCATGGAATATCTGAAAACCTACCAGCAGACACTACTCTCAAGGAACAATGGTCCCTTGCCTGGCCTGCAGTACTATACACAGCTCAGAGGATGTTTTGTGTTCCTACCACTTCCCTTCCTCACCGCTCCCTATACAGGTCCTTCCCTACCCTCCCTCCCACCAGTTGCTATATCTGATTGAATGAAGAAAAATGGTTAGTGTGGAATAGGATATGTTGAGGGGGAAAGGTGGAAGAGTCTGTCCAGACCTCAGTGTTCTGGTTTATTCAGAAAACCCAGTCTTCATCTTGCTATCAATTCGGATTCTCTGAGTCTGGGAGCAGTTGGAGAGAGGAAGTTATCTTGAAGTTTCAAGTGTGTTCCAAATTTTTTCCAAATATTTCTATTATAAGAAGCATTACCTGGGTGGGTGAACAAACAAACAAAAATAATCAAACTTCTTCAGCCCTTCAGCCTTACAATTTCCATTTCTAAAATTTAAACAAGTCAGACTGGAATCTGACTAATGGTTATTGTCATTTACCTGCAGACTAATTTTAGGAAGACAGAAAAAATAGCTAATTCCAATGATGATATCATGAAACAACGAAGTGCTCATTTATCTTTAGCAAAAGAAAAATTTTCTGCTGTATATTTTAAACTTTCAGTGGAATTTGAGTTAACCTCCTTATCCAAGCAACTGCTTTTGTGGTTGAGGCTTTTCAAGGTCCCATTCGGCTTCAAGGACTAGTGCCATTAGCCTTAGCTCTAGCCCTTTGGAGCAACCGGTGGGATTGAATTTCAGTTACAGAGTAGCCCTGCTCCAGCTAAGGGCTGCATGGGGATCTGCCCTTGCCCCAGCAGCCTCAGGTGTTCAGGGCTGCTGAGAGGCAGATGGCGTCCTGATTGGTGATCATCTCATCTTGAGACGGAAAGAGCCAAGGGCAGCAGAACTCCAGTTGATGTGTGTGCCTCCTGAGCAGGAAGCTATGGCTCCCTTACTCCCCAGGGCAGAGTGAGTGCTTTCCACCTCATATTTCACTGAGTCACAGTTTTCTGAGAGTGTCCTAACAGTTTCAAAATGACATTTTTATGTAGCTTAATGTTGCTAATTTGCTACAACTTACATTACATCTCTACTTGCCTAAACCAAGGACCAGATGGAATACATTCTGGTCAGGCATGGAGACAGTTACTATTTAGGGGATAATGCAGCCTTTTTAAATTTTTCACAAGAGAGTCAGAGTCTGATTTTACTACTCTCTACTCACAGGATAAAATTTATGCCAAGATAAATTTTAGCCCCCGATATTACCTTTCAGTCAGAAACATTTTATCTTGGGATAAATTGAGATACATTTGGTTTTCTTATATTTTCTGGTATCAGTTAGCTAAGATTTAAAATGAGACATAAATATTTGTCAAAGCATATAAACAATTTCCTTGATCTACTGCAAAAAAAATTTTAATTTCTGTTTCAGCACAGAAATACAGTTAAAGAAAATCATATTTATGACATATAAGAATGATTATATGTTGGCACTCGATAGAATTGTAGAATTAAGTACTTGAAAATATTTCTGCTTAGTCAATTATAGTAACCGATGCAATTTGAAATGAGTGACTTTTGGAAAAAAAATGTAATGGATTTCTGATAGACCAACTACTCTTTCTAAAGCCAAAATTAGTATCCTGTTTGTTGGACCCAGTAGCCTCTTCCCAGCCATCACTGTACTTGATGTCATAGACCGATTGACACTCCTATTCTCTCCTTTACAATTTCTCTCTGCTTTGTTTCCATAATGCCATTCCTAGTTCTCCTTCTATCTCTGTGAATATTCCTGCTCTGCTTCTGGTATTGATTTCTTTCTTTAGTTTTACTCCATAATTATAGGTATGCCTCCTGAGGCATATTTTTTCTTCTGTCTCATACTCACTTTTCAACGACTAAACCAAACCAAACCAAAACAAAACTCTGATCTGCTAATGTAGACTCAAGGAGCTATTATTTCAGCATGGATCCCCTAATTATTCTCTTACGAATAGTAATTCTGAATTTCTGGCTAGCTGCTTATATTTCTACCTCTACAACTCGTACAACCATCACACATAACAATTCATGATTAAAATTCATTATTTTCCCCTTGAAAGTGATTTCCCTCCTAGTTTCCCTCTATTTATGTATGCAAAGTTAGTCTCCTTATCACTCAGGCTCAAAAACTCAAGGCTGTCTTTAATTCCTCTTTACTACCCATATCTAATTGTCACCATGTTCTGTTGAATCTGACTGCTAACGTGTCCTCAAAGAATGTTTCACCAAGTTACAATTCACAATGCCCACCATGGAGTATGCAATCTTTTCTCTGCAGAAGTGTCAACATTATGTACTAAAAATGTTTTAATCTTTAGAAGGAACATTACTACCAACTTTACAGGAAAAAAGAAAAAACAACTATAAGGGAATGCTATGAACAACTGCATGCTGAAAAATGAGATAACTTCAATGAAGTGGACAAATGTCTGGAAAGATGCAAACTAGAAAAATGGACTGAAGAAGAAATAGAAAATTGGAATAGACCGATAATAAGTAAAGAGATTGAATTAGTAATTTAAAAACTTTCCAAAATAAAAGCTCAGACCCAGATGGCTTCACTGGTGAATTTTATGAAACATTTGTATAACAATTAACAACAATTCTTTACAAATTCTCCCTAAAATACAGCAGAGGAGGAAAGACTCCTCAATTCAGTTTATGAGGATGGTATTACCCAGCTACCAAAATCAGACAAAGATATCACAAGAAAAGAAAAAAGACAATGGATCAGTATCTCTTATGATTGTTGATGCAAAAATCCTCAACAAAATACTAGCAAACGAAATCTGGCACCATTTTAAAAGGATTATGTATTGCAAACAAGTGGAATTTATCTCAGAAATGCAAAGTTGTTTTAGCATCTGAAAATCAGTTAATACAATGCACCACATCAATAAAATAAAAGACAAAGATCATAGGATCATCTTAATAATCACAAGAAAAATATTTGACAAAATCCAACACCTTTTCATGATAAAAATACTCAACAAACTAGGAATAGAAATGAAGTTCCTTAACTTGATAAAGGGCATCTACATAAACCAATATTAACATCATACTTGGTGGTGAAAGACTGAAAATTTCCCCCTAAGATCAAGAAAAAGACAGGAATGACCACTTTTGCCACTGAAGATTCCAGTCTGGATCAATAAGGCAAGAAAAAGAAATAAAGAGCTTCCAGATTGGAAAAGAAGAAGTAAAACTCTCTGTATTTGCACATTAAATAATATTATATATAGAAAATCCAGAGGAATCCAGTGAAAAAATTATGAGAATAAAGGAGTTAATAAAGTTCCAAGATATAAGATTGATATACAAAAATCAGTTTCATTTCTATATGGCAGCAATAAAAAATCCAAAAATAAAGAAAGCAATTCCACTTACAATGGCATCAAAAAGAATAAAATACTTAGAAATATATTTAACCAGAGAAGCGCATGATTTGTTAACTGAACACTCCAAAACATTGCTGAAAGAAATTAAAGAAGGCCTAAATAAATGGAAAGATATCTAATGTTAATGGATCAGAAGACAATATTGTTACATGGCAAGACCCCCAAAATGATCTAGAGATTTAACACAATCCCTCTCAAAATTCCAGCTGAGTTCTTTGTGGAAATTAACAAGGTGACTGATCCTAAAATGCACATAGAAACACAAGGGACCAAAAATAGCTAAAAAATTTCCTGAAAAAGAACAAAGTTGGAGAATTCACACTTCCTGATCTCAAAACTTACTACAAACTATAGTAATAAAGGCAATGTAATACTGGCATAAGGACAGACACATAGATCAATGTAATTGAATTTAGAGAGTCTAGAAATATACCCTTACACTTGTTGTCAATTGATTTTTGACAAGGGTGCCAAGAGAAGTCAATCGATAAAGAATTGTCTTTCCAGCAAATGGTACTGGAGCAACTGGGTATCCACAGGCAAAGGAAGGAAATTAGACTCCTTCCTTATACTGTACGTAAGAATCAATTCAATGGATCATAGCTAAAACTAGAAACTCCTAGAAGGAAACATTAATTCTTTGTAATCTTTGGTTAGGCAAAGTCGTCTTAGACACCAAAGCACAAGTAATAAAAAAGGTAGATCTGATTTCTTCATTATTAAAAACTTTTTTGCTTCAAAGAATATCATCAAGTAAATGTAAAGACAATTCGCAAAATAGGAGAATATATTTGCAAACCATTTATCTGATAAGGAATTTATGTCAAAAATATGTAAACAACTCTGAACTTAATGATCAAAAGACAATCCAATTGAAAAACGGCAATGGATTTGAACAGATATTTTGCAGAATAGCTATAATAAAAAAAGGTATGTATTAAGAAATGTTGGTGAATATGTGGAAAAATTGTAACCCTCATGCATTACCAGTGGAAATGGAAAACGGTGCAGCCGTTTGGGAAAATAGATTGACAGTACCTCAAAATGTTAAACATGCAGGTACCATAAGACTCAGGAATTTCATTTCTGAGTATATACCCAACACATAAATGTCCACTCAAAAACTGTGCATGAATCATTGCATCACTATTCATAATAGCCCCAAATTGTGAACAACCCAAATGTCCATCAACTGATAAATCTATAAATAAAATGGAACATTATATGGCAATAAAAAAGAATAGAATACTAATAAATGCTACAAAATAGAGGAGACTTGAAAATATGCTATGTGAAAGAAGCTGATCAGAAAAGGCCATTTTGTGACCGTTTATGTGAATGTGATTGCATTTATATGAAATGTTCAGAACAGGAAAATCCATTGAAGAAGAAAGTAGAATAATGGTTATAGGGGGCTGATGTGTAGGATTGGGAGCAATTAGGGAGCAATTGCTAAGGAGTACAGGATTTCTTTTGGGTATGATGAAAATGTTTTAAAATTGATTGTGCACAACTCTGAGAATATATTCTAAATGCGTGAATTGAATGGTATGTGAATTATATCTCAACAACTATAAAAATGTTTTAATTTTTGCAATCGAAGTGAAAAATAGTTGTATCATTGGCATTTTAATTTGCATATACTTGACTACGTGAAAATGAGTATCTTTTCATGCAATTATAAGCCACTGTAATTTTTTCATATTAATACTCTACAGATGAGCTTGACTTATTTTTCTGTTGGGTTTTCCTTATTGATTTGTAACTAAAATAGTACTTGTATTTACTAAGTAAAGTAATACTTTTATTTATAAGTGAAATAATACAATTCTTGATGTATATTACAGATTTTTCTTTCAATTATTCACATGTCTTTTTGTTTATGACAATTTTTGGCCTTGTATAAAATTAATGTGTGTAGTCAATTATCAATCTAATTTCTCGTTTCCTTGATTTGTATCTTACTTACAAGGGCCTTTACTCAGATTTAAAAAAATCACTCCATATATCCTTCTATTATTTTTGAAATTTCATTCTTTACTTTTAAAACTTTGACTCGTTTGGAATTTATTTGAAATTCAGGTTGAAATAATAATCTATTATTGCTATTTCCATATTATTGGACAGTTATCCCTACAAGATTTACAGAAGTATCTTTTGTCCACCAATTTGAATATAGAGTACATTAAATTTGCTTACTTAGGTCTATTTCTGTACTTTTAAATCCTTTCTATTGTGCTACTTGTCCAATCACTCTTTTGTTTAGAAGCATAATTTTTCTGCAGATTTATATTTATTCTCATACCTGGGCAGGCAAGTCACCTTCCTTTTGTTTTTCAGATTTTTTTATTTGGGGCTATATTTACACATTAACTATGCAAATGTCAGAATAAACTTGTCTAAAAGGGAAAAATAAAAGAAACCCTATAAACATCCATATAAGGAATCATATAAACATATGCTTTTTAAAAATTTGAAGTTACATGATAGTTTTAGATTAACAGAAAATTAATATCTTTACAGTACTGAGTTTTCCTATTTAAAACATAATAGAACTTTCTATGTACTCAAGTCTTTTAAAAAATATTTCTCATTAAAGTTTCCTATTTCCATAAATGTTCTATATATTATATCTAGGTACCATAGCTTTGTTGTTGGATCTTTTCATCCATTTTATTTTTTGTTGATTAGAATCATATGAAATTGACTTGTTTTGTAAGCTAAAAAAACAGAAGAATTTTGGCAATTTCATATGGTTCAAACTAATAACTGATTGTTTTTATAATAAAAGATAATACTTTTTGCTTATTAATTTGTGATCATCCAACATATTAAATTCTTATTGTTTTAAATATTTTTTCACTTGATGATTTTGTCATCTAGAACCAGATCATCTCTCTTATTTTTATCCTGTATCATTCTTTCTTATTTTCAGTGCTTTATATCTTCTCCTTGTTATTTGGCTTGGTTGGTACTTCTTGAACATTTAAAAATTATGATAGTGATGGTTGACATCATTCATTCAACAGCTATTTACTGAGCATCCACTATATTCTAGGTCCTGAGATTCATCACTGATCAAAACAGACAAAATTCCTTAAGTGGAGTATAAATGTAACTTCTAGCTTTCTTCCTTTTTTCTTGATTTTAATGTGAATGATTCCAGTGATATATAAAATAGCATGCTGCTTTTTTGAGTAAGTTATAAATATTTACTGTGTTAAGAACATTTCCATCTTTTCCTATTTTACTAAGAGCATTTCATAAGAATGAATGGTTCCATCATCTACAAGAATGAACATATACTTTTTCTTATTTGACCTGTTAATTTTGTGATTTTAATTAATAATTTCCAATCATTTTATTCCTGAGATGAGCACCAGTTAGGCAAAGTGAGTTATTCTTTAAATATTCTGGTAGATTTTATTTACTAGTACGTGGGATTTCTATGTTGATATTGCTGGGGAGATTACCCTGTAATGTTTTATTTTCTCTGTTACTTCTTATCAACTTTTGTTGTATTGGCTTAGTAAGGAGGAAATTTGTCTCTCTGTTCTGTTAAACTATTTACATAGTACTAGGAATTATTTGGTCTTTGCAACAAAAAAATTTGCCTTTGAAACAGATTTGGTATATGTTTTCTTTTCTTGAGATTTTTCTTTAATAATGTTTTCTATTTCCTGTACAATATAATTCATAGGTTTCAAGTTTTTGGACGAGTTCAGTTTTAGAAATGTATATTTCCTGAGAAGTTCATCTATTCATTCAGGTCTTTGAATCTATTAGCATAGAATGAGCAAAGTAGCTTGTGTAATTATTCCAGAAGCCCCATATTTATAGCTATTTTTCTTAAGAACAAGAATGTTGTAAATGACTCAGGTGTAATTTCTTTTGCACGTGGCCAAATCTCCTGGGTAGTGGAGGCAGGCAGAAGGGAGAGGAAGGTACGAGAGAATTCAAGAAGGCACCTTGTCCCATATGGGGTGTTTACTGGAGTGAACATGAAAGAGTAATAAAGATTAACATCTACTGAACACTTACTATCTTACGGGGACTTCACAGTAAATCACACTAAGTCACAGTAGCCCTCATCACCACCCCAGGTTGGTATGGCTATTTATTCCTTTTCAAAGATGAGGCAATTGAAGTACTGAAAGGTTCAATAACTTGCCTAAGGTGATATGATGCCTAAAAGGCTGAGGTGGGATTCGAAACGAGGCAGCAGAGCCTGCTCTCTTAACTAGAGGCTGTGAGCTACAGAAGTGAAGCATGATGCAGAGTGAAAGAGGAAAATGTAGACATGGCTGGAAAGTGGAGTTAGTAGGAAGTGGGAGAAATGCAGGCTCTTGGAAACTTGGAGAAATCTTGGAAAATGAACTCTTAAACATCAAGAGATAATGAGTTCAAGCTGAATTTACCGAGGTCTTTAGTGGCACAATGATTCCTACTGATCTCAGGGTGAGAGACTGAACGGTCTGAATGGTCAGAACCATGTATAAAAGGAGTATTTTGAGACACAACTTGCAGCAACCAGCTCAAGAAATAAACCCATTATCTGGAGGTAGACAGCCAGCCTGCTATCTCTAAGTCAGACTTGTAGGAAGTCAGACCACTATCTCTAATTCCCAGTACAGGAAGCCAAACAGTAATCCCTATAATGATCAACCCCAAATGTCCAGGGACTTTGTAATAACTGGTAGCTTCCCTAGTTGTGTCCTTCCTTCCAACTTAGGCCCAACCAGAGAAAGCCAAATACGTGCCCCTAACCAATCACATAGGATTCCTGCTTCTGGTGAGCCTGCCTACCGCTCACAAGGCAACAGCCAGCAGCCTCCAGTGAGGGCAAACTGAGCCTTCCCTTTTTTCCAGTGTAAAGCTCTCTGCTCTGCCTGCCTTGGAGTCTCTACCAAATGCAAGTGATGGTGACTGACTCCCTTGCTACCAAGCTCTGAATAATTATCCTTTACTTGTTCTCATTTGCTTGGTCCTTATCTAGTTCCACAAGTGTTACTGTTCTGTGTGTATGTGTCTCTGTTTTTTATTGCATTGTGAGCTTGAAGACTAGGCTCTTGATTTATTCTTAGTTATATCTCCCTGAGAATAACCTAGTGTGTTTTACATTAGTAGGGAGCCAAAAGATTTGTTGAATAGAATCTTTTATGAGAATTTGATTAACCTACCTTTCCTCATGCTATATAAAAATGCCTCTGTCTGTAGTAGTTACTTAGAGTTTAATAAATTATGTTGAAAAGACATTATAGTAGGTTAAATAATATAATAGTGATAGATTAGTAATAGTGGTACTAATCATTTGCTGGGCATTATTTTAGTTGTTTCAAATATATTGGCTCTCAAACAGCCTATGAAGTGGGCCTTATGATTCCTGGTTCACATAGGAGAGAACTAAGGGTAAAAAGCTGGATTAAGTTGCCCAAAGCCACGGAAACTGAAAAGTAGTGGAGCCAAGATTTAAACTCGAGGAATCTAGGCCTAGAGGCTGTGCTCTTAATTGCTAAACTATAACGTCTCTCAATTTTAAAGACAGATTTAATATTGTCCACTTTGTTCCAGGATCTAGGCACTCAGTCCTAGGGGCACAAAAATGAATAAAATAGAGTCATTGCTTTTGCGGAATGTAGGCATTTTAAAAAATGGCATCTTTGGGGAGAGGAAGGGAAGGCAGTGAGGGATTCATAGAGGGGACACGGGGTGAGTGCCGGAAGATGGATTTTGTGGTGGGAGGTTATTTCTCTTAGGGACCTAGCAAAGACATGACTGGAGATGAAGTTTGCGGAGGGAGTGGAAAGGTGGACAAGTCCTTGGAGAAGGAGACAAAGGCTAAATCTTGGAGTTCCTTGTGGGCTCTATACAAGAGCTTGGATTTTATCCAACTTTTATAAAAAGGAGACATTGAAGAATTTTAACTGTGGTGGGGGAGCGTGAGTTGACATTATTAAATTAAGTATGCTTATATTCTCTTCATTTTGGATTCAGACCTCTTTCCTTTACAGAACAGAATCAACAACAAATAAGAGTTTTTGAGAGGATACAGGGGAAGTCTGGGTTTGGGGCTAGGTGGGGGTGGGGAGGCTAACATACAGGATCTCTTTTAATCCCACAACAACCCCTGAGGGAGGTGGCACTAGATAAGAAGCCAAGCCAAATGGTTAGGAAGGGGTGAAACCACAATAGAAAAGGGTCTGCCTGACTTGTGTGGGTGGCATCACAGAGAGTTGCTTCTGGTCCTCATTCTGATTTTGAATGAATCACTTTAACTGCTTCCAATGCTTGTTACCGTAAATGTAAAATAAGGCAGTGTTACCCCTCGATCTATAGGATTCTGTAATTCTAATCATAAAACAATTCCAATTTGGTGAAATGCTTAACCTTCTCAAATGCAGACAATATTAACAATTTCTGCGTATAGTATAGTATAGGCTGAAGTCCTGTCATTCCTAAAAGTCACCCCAGGGAGTGAGGTATTGCTTTCCAAATACAATAAAGAGGCCATGAAAAGTGTTTGAAATTCTACCAATATAAACAGAGAGCTTCTTCTCTATTAATGCATTGAAAGAATGCTATGAAAAGTAGAAAATTCCTTGCAACCCCAACCGCCCAATGTGCCCCTGAGTTCCAAGGAGGCTGCATCTCCCAGATCAGAGTCTAGATTTCAAAGAGGCTCTGAATGAAGAGGAAAAACTTCTCTCTGCTTTGGCCTGCTCCCAAGAATGTCAACACTGGTGGCCTGTGAGCTTCTGCCTCTGCTGCAGTCATCTCTAAACAACGGCCTCCTAGGCTGAGCCAGCAGTAGATATGAAGGGTCTTAGTGGCAAAGAAGAATGGCATAGAGGACCTCTGAATGTGCGTTTCTACACCACAAAGAGGCCAATATGATGGGAGACATCAGATGAAATACAAATTTCTAAATCTGCTATTTGAGAAGTATGTATTTGCCAATATAAAGTTAATATATTATAAAACTAGTTATGTTTATTAAAGGAAATCTAGAAAATACAAAAAAGTAAGAGTTAAAAAGTTATTCCCAGTACTACACTAGTTTCATCATCATTCGTGTGTTTTTCCCAGTTTTTAGGATAATGAATACTTTTCTGATTGCTTTTTTACCTAGTTCCAACAATATGATATAAACAATTTATATCTTGACACAACTTACTTTTAATTTAAATTTAATAAACAATGAGATGCCTTATTGAAATTGATTGATTAATCTCCTGAAGAATAAATCCATGGGACTGTCCACGAGCAAACATAGTTATAAAATAACCAATATTGTCTAGAATATTCTAAACAAAAATTATAAGTTCTCCTAAAATGAAATATCACTCAGTAAATATTATGCCAAACGTATGTAGATGCTCAATTGTAGTATAAAAAATGGCAGATCACTCTAGTTGTGATTAGCAGAATAGGAAATGGAGTACAGAAATTTTAAAAGTTTGATCAAAATAAAAACAGAATATGGATATAAATTTTTGCAAGTAAGAGAGGCAAAGAAAGGAAAATACCTACCCATAGAGGAAACTTGGAAGTCACTTGTCTCTTTCCCTAAAATTCCTAAACTTGAGAGGAAAAGAAAATAGCTAAGTGATGAAGATGAAGACGAAAAAAGAGTAAGGGAGTGACTAACTTATAAGAATATATTATGTATTATAAATAATTTCCTTTCCAAAATGTAGAAAGCTTTAGAGAATAAATATTGAATGTTGTCTTATTTTTTAATAAAATAGCAGACCTTTCAAAAAAATCAAACAAATAGTTCAGGAACACAGCAATCCAGAAGAGAATAAATGTCCTGAAATGTGCTAACACAACATTAAGTGGCTATTTAGAATGCATTTTTGGCCCAATTAAATGAGATTATTACATAGAATTAAAAAAAATAAATAATAGCCAAATAAAATGATAATTAATAGTAACACAATTATTTTGTCTGTTGCTTAGCTAGATGCTCACTAATTTAGTTATGAATATTCATGGAGCATTTTATTTGGGGAGTAGAGGTATGGATGGTGTGGATGAATTAATCAAAGCTGGTTAGTATAGTGGGGAAGAGTTTAGGCTACTTCCTGGTTGCACGATCTTGGGCAAGTTACTTAATCTCTCTGTGCCTCATTTTCTCCATCTGTAAAATGGGATAATAGTACCTACCTCATAGGACTATTGTGACAATTAGATGAGATAAGGTATTTAAAAGACATGACACAGTGCTTGCATATGGACCAAGAAGGAACCAGTCATGGTGCAAGATGAAATTACTGTGAGAATCAGACTTAGAATTCATGTTTTCTTCCCTCTGCTTGATGTTGCTTAGAAAGTAATGTGGAGTATTTATTACGAAAGACATTATCATAGACAAAGTCAGCCACCCCTGACTGATATAGTTTGTGCTCTCCTCTTATGGGGGACAAAAGGCAGAGAAAAAGAATACTAATCTTCACTTTTTTTCCCCTGAGTATCTACGCTGTTGAAAACACAAGTTTGAACCAGAAGTTTAACAAGCAAAACAGAGGTAAGAATAATCTGGTAGGGAAAAGTATTCACCCAGACGATGTTTGAACTTGCTATAATTATTGCTTCTGTGCTATTTAAAGGTCCACTAATTTTAGTTATGAATATAATCTCATCATAGGTTTAATGGTGGTCAAACAAGGACTTCCTAATCTCTGAACCAAAAACTAAATAAAAATATAAAGGTGCAGGTGGCTATGTGTTCATCCTTCATATGACTTGTTAACGAGTTTCTTGGAGTCTGGTGGAATAAAGTCTAGGTACTGGGTTTGATCCCATGTGGGCCAGTTAACTGCTTTAATATATGTTTACCTAAGTCAAACTTGGCTTGTCAGCTTGCAAATGCATGATTTTGGAAGGAACAGTGGTTAAATTAAGGGTGTAAGTAATAGTTAAGAAAGTAAGGGAAGGGGTTTAGTCCTAATGAGGGTAGGTTACTTCAATAATAGCTGACTCATGCATAAAAGATAGTGCAAAGTGATGTGTTCATCTAGAAACACAAACGTTTCATAAGGCATACTGAAAAGGTCAAAAATAGAAAAAGTTTAATCTCAGTTAGCTATATGATCTTATTCACCCCCTCCAAAAAAAGAGTATAAGATAAATATTCCAATAATCTCAAAAACCCATTCTAACTTCCTCTTTGTTCCAGTTGTTTTCATTAGATTTACTTCTCCGGATAAGACCTCATATTGGGTCTGCTTCATATTTCTGTAATCTTTTCAGGAGGTCAAGACCCCAGACTCCTGCTATGGCCTTCATTATTCATAAGATAAGATCAGATTAGCTTCTCACCTGGAGGGCAGTGACAAAACTTTGGTGTGACTTAGAATCTCTTCTAATCTTTCCATCTGCCTGGACTAAAGTTTCCTGTTAAGGCTTGATTTCTTTGATCTTTTATTAGAAGGTCCCAGTGTGATAAGTTGGTCTGTAACATCCTAGCACCTTACTTTTTCTTTGGTCTTTTATTGAACTGAATTCCCTACATTTTGGAGTTGGGAAGGAGAAGGGCAATTACTTAAGAGTAAAGGGCTGCAGGGTCTCTGAAACGTAGTTTAATGTGACTTTCCATTCTAAAGGACAAAATAATATATCCATCTCTGTTATGAATTGTGTGTAGAACCTACTTCTATCATCTTCCCTTGCTTGCTGAGTGCACGCTAGAATGAACCGCTGTGATGTGAAATTTATGAAGCCCTTTCCTTCTTTCAGTTTCTCTCAGCCTATTTAAGTTTACTATCCAAGCATCAGACCCTTCCTGACAGATATGATGGAACTGGTACTTGTAGTCACTCCCAGACGAGCCTGTCTTTGATGTTTTATTAAGTGTATGATTTACTATTTCTTCCTTTGATTTACTAACGAGAGTAAGAAATAAGAACGTTAGGTTGGTAACAAAATCCAAATGGTCCCTTTTAAGGAATTCTTTTAAATGTGTTAGTTTTCAGAATAGTGAGACCTCCAACTAAGAATATTTTCCTGTCATCAAATGTATGTCCAAATTTCAAGATGGCTCTATGATCTAACAATACCATTTTAAGAAAATTGAAGCACTTGGCTGGCAGGACAAGTGGTTCTGTGTGTATGTCAATGTAAATTAGCAAATTCTTTCCCCTGGTTAAAAAAAGTAACAATGATATCACTGAATCTAGCTTCTTGCAACCTATAAAGAGCTAAAAGTTGATTAGTGTTGCAGGCCTTTTTCCCTTTCTCTATGGTCCTAATAATCACCGTTTCCGAACACTAGAAAATAGAATGCCAGATGGTTATCACTCCACGGTGCTTTGAAGGACACTATAAGGAATGCTGACATTTTGGAACTTGGGGCCTTGTTATGCTTGAAGTTTAACTCGTAGAACATCAACATTCTTTGCTTTCTCTTTGCAAAATATTTGCTGTAAAGTGTAAATAAAGAAAGAGGAGTATTTCTTCACATTGCTATGCTAAAACATCTGGCATCTGGGGTTGTGTTTATACCCTTCTGCACTGCAGGCTCATCCTTCAAAGCAATCTGGATTTTTCTTTCACCTCCATGAATGTCCAAAAAGTGTCTTTTATTTTTGTCTTAAGAAGACAATTTTGTTCAAGCATATGGAGCATCTTAAATACTAGGGCCAAAAAACAAGTAACTAAAGGAAAGTCCTCTGATTTCTCTTTACAGCACACCTGCTTGTATCCCAAGGGCTGTGTGTCACTCACGGCTCTACCTCCATTCTCAAAATACAGGATCCAAAAATAACACAGTGCTTTCTGGAACATAATCTCACTTTAAAATGTATTTCCACCTTGCCTTGTTCCAAACAATGTGATTACAGGGTCATTCAATATGATAAAGCAAATAAATAAGAATGGAGAGAGGAAATTGGGTAGAAAATTTAATGGAAATTGAACAGAAAATAAGGGTAGGAAAACAAGAAATAAGCTTGATACACAAAATGCATGCTGTATACTCACTGGAGGTGAGCCACAAACTTGGCTCTGAATTTCCTAGCAAACAAGCTCAGAAGAGAAACAGGATTAATCATATAAGTTTGAACATCAAGAAAGAAAAACAAACCAGCTGCTCAGGAGAAATTCTCTCTCCTTCTGGCACAGAGAATTGCGAGAATTTTTTTCTCTGTGTATTCATAAAGGGAACATGTTAATGGTGAGAACAATCTATTTAATAGCAGTCTTGTTATGAATGCAGCAATCGCCTTCACAAGGTTGTTGCAATAATGTTCATTAAAGTGGGTCCACATAGTTCCTCCAAAGCAAAGTTCCATAAGAGTAATCCTAAAATGTCATCTGAAAACACAGATCACTGGTGGTGTCACAGAAACCAAGGTGACATTTTAGTTTATTGACTGCTTAGGCTTAAGAATAGTTCTCCATAAATATCCATTCACACTGTGTAACAAAAAAATATTTGTTAAGCATTGTCTGTGTGCCAACCGTTGTTCCTGGTGCTGGGGATATAGCAAAATAGACAAATTCTCTGTTTTCATGGAGCTCAAATCCTAGTGAGGATGGGAAAAACAGAATTTAAAAAGTAAACAAAGAAAATAATTTTGGAAAATGACAGTGATAATGTTGACTCAAAAATTAAACATGGTAATGTACAAGCAAGCATTACTTTTAATAGGTTGGTCAGGAGACACCTCTCTCAAGCAGTGACAATTGAGCTGAGTTTTGAATAATGAGAAGGAACCAGTCAAAAATATGCAAAATCCCAGCAATCCCAGCAAAGTGAACAGTAATGCAAATTTCCAGGAGTAGATGTGAGCTTGATGTGTTGGAAGGGCTGTGGGACTGAAATATACTGAATGAGGTGGGTAGAGCAGGGAGACCTTGAACGTCTACGGCTTTAAATGGTTCCTCTATGCAAATTAGAAAAAGGCTCATCTGCCTTAAAACACTTGAATTCCATCATTCGGTAATAGTTGCAATGCCACATAATTATGTAATTGTTTGGTATTGTTGTACTATGTCAGAAGACCTTTGACGTATGTTGGAAAATTGTCGTAATAAATACAGACATCTATCATGTCATGTGATTCATATTGACTGCTATTGTAAAAATACTCCAATATTATTTTGGGAAAGATCATGCTTAGTAGAGGACCAGAGTTGAGGCCCATCAATAGCTTTCATATTGTGGAATTAGACTCACTAGTTTCAGTGATGCTAAGTATTCTAACATGAATCTTCACAGATCCTGGGTGGCTGCCAGATGCAAGCTGGTCGGTGTTAGAGGTGCAGGAATTCTTTCAGGTGCTAAGGAGCCCCTTGAGGCACTGTATTAGAGAGAGATGGTTAATAAATTATCACTCAAACTACAAATCATCTCCACAAAAATCTTTAAAACGGACAATTTTCTCCCTTGTCCTTGACAAAATTGGAAAATTACCACGAGAAATGACATTATCCCTTCTAATTAGAAAGATCATCTAAAGCTTTAAAAATCTCCAGTCTAGTTAAGCATCAGTTTGCTGAGATTCAGAAAATATAGAGCACAATGGTGGTGCGGGAAGTTATATATGTAACAGAAGAAGGATGAAATCCATAATTCACAACTCTGGAGGTGTTGAGTTCTAATGTTTAAAGACCACATCCTTTGATATTCTATTAATTGCTATAAAGGATGCTTATAAATGGCAGAATTTATTAGGAAAAATAATAAATGCACTTTTAGATGAAAGTGATATCATCCTCTAAGATTTGTCAACATCTTGAAAACAGCTGCCTCGACAGCCTTTTGTCATATTTTCTTAATTAGCACCACTGTGACATCAGTCTATGGCTGCCAATAAATTATCATTAAAAAAAGAAATTTGTTTAATACTAGAAGACTCCAGAAGAGAAGCTAGTGAATCTGGAAACCAAAATAAACATATTCTTTAATAATATCTGTATACTATTATATTTCCTTATCCTAAACACTAAATAGAAAGTTAGTTATAGGTAATAGCAGGAAAAAATAGCAAATATACTCCTACATCCACAGATTACTTATAATTTGCCCTGAACTCCAGATTGCTGTTCAGCTTGAGTAAATATTATATCCCTTTCCTTGATATTATATTTTCTTTCCTTTAGTTCAATTTGAAAGGAGGACCAGAACCATATTTCCAAGGGATTCTCCGCCTTTTATAGATTATTGCAAACTCATAGTCTGGGACCCATTCATGGTTAAGCTTTCTTAAGTTTCCTAAGTGTATAAGTTCTCTCTCCCTTTAAGAAGGGGTGCACAGACACAAATCCATTCTCCCTACTCATCCCCTCCCTTCCTATGTGAGTATCATCAGCTTGTGTGAAAGATTGATAGGACTGGGTGTGAGGAGATAAAATATCAATTTCAAAAACCTTCTTTCACAGCCATATTATGTCATTAGTTGGGAAAAAGATTAGTTGCTCTACAAGCAAAGAGTATTAGAAGTCAGTTCATATTAGTCAGAATTTTCCACACTACAATAATCGTATCATCTATCTGGGTTTGAAGATTCACCCTACCCCTCCAACAGCTAAGGAAAAATTCCTTGCTCTGCCGATGTTTGGCACAGCGTATTTCTAGGATGTGCAAACATTGATTCTCTGTCTATACTGCAGAAAGTTAAGCAGACACTTGGCAGTTATTCAGTTCCTTACGCCAGTAGAGACACCCAGCTGTCCTGAATTATTCTATCAGTCTTCACAAACAAATGCTCACTTCACTTATAGCTGTGTAGACTTCACTAGACAGTGGGGCATTAGAATTAACATAAAACAGCATAATTTTCTACAAATTATGCTAAAGAGCATAATTACATTCTCTATGTTTTTCTGGAAAAACACCGAGCAAGTTTTCAAGATTTTTGGTATGCAGGGGTTTTGTTACCTCTAAAATGAAGCTGGAGTACTTCGTTAGAAGAATGCTTTCCAGACAAAAGGACCTCACAGTAACAGTTAATATGTCAGTAGGTTCTTCCTCTGCACTGGGCAACATGCTGAGCTCCTTTTGTGCATTATTTCATTCTTTCATCACAAAGTCCTGTGGACTATTTATTATCATTCCCATTTCACAGCATCAAGGTCTAGAAATGCGCAGTAACTTGCCCAGATTTAGACAACTAGTAGGCAAGCAGAGTAGCTGATTTTGAATCTTGCTGCTTGCCTCCTTAACATCCTTAATAGCAGTGTGGGAAGCTTAGCTCAGGATCATCCAGGATGTAAGAGTTGATGGGCTGAGAGATACAATATCACGGAATACAAAATAAAGGCAATAGCTATTTTCCGAAACTAATGCCGCTGGTCTTGGAGATAATTATGGCAATCAAAACCTGTATCCTCCTGATGATCTAGAAAAGAAAATCAAAACTGGCTCTCAAAAAACATGATTTTCTGACTTTTATCAAATTGATTACTTCTACAGAATGCCTTTTTCTCTCTGAAATCCTAAAATGCTGTGGGAGGAGGGGAACAGAAAATATTAACATGGAACTTTATGTAGAATATAATAACTTTTTAAGATGAAAAAATCAACTTATTTAGTAGTATATTTGCAATGAGTCATGAAAAGAACTGAAGAGATATTTGACTATAAGGTCAAATAAACAGCCTGATTGAAAGCATCCCCCTCACCTCCTTGACCTTCTTTTTATTTTTCACATTGGAACCCAAATCTGGATATGGACAGTAAAACTAGTTTACATAACACAATACTACCCCTCTATGCCTCATTCCCTCTTTTTGAGTGTGTAGGAGGAGCAGAATGTAGCAGCAATAAACTCTGGTATAATTCTTGGCTGGACCATCATATGTGCTCAAAGAGTGTTGAGTGAATTAATGAAAGAGTGTTTAAAGTGAGTAGATTATATCAGAGTTATTTTTTAAAAAACAATTAGTTACATCTGAGGTTGGAACAAGATCGTTTCTAAAGTTATAAGGAAAAGAACTTCACAGATTATGTTGTTATTTATTGTACAGTTATGCATCATTCAATGATAGGGATACATTCTGAGAAATGCATTGTTAGATGATTTTGTCGTTGTGCGAACATCATAGAGTGAACTTACACAAACCTAGATGGTATAGCTTACTACACACCTAGGCTGTATGGTGCTAATCTTATGGGACCGCTGACATATATATGGTCCATCATTGACCAAAATGTCATTTGGTGACGCATGGCTGTAAATAAATAAGAGAAAGGCCATCTATATGGTGAACAAATGAGTTTACAGGTAACGTTTATATCACCCAAAATAACTTGACTGATTACTTCCACCCAGCTGTCCCCCAGGCAGGGTGACTGGTTAGATGGGTCAAGATCATTCAGCTCAGCGTCAGAAGCTATACTTCCCACAGCCTGAGAAACCCGTTCTAAGTAGAGCAAGTACAGGAGATCCAGAGGAGCTTTTTTTAAAATCGGACATGAATGAATACAAAACTGAAATTCAGAGTGCCTCTTCTAACCAGGATGGTCTAAAGAATTGTTCACTTTGCAGAGAAAAGGGATCTGGCATTATAAGTTTTCTTTTCTTTGGCCTTAGCAGACTGTAAGAGCTTGAGGGAATCAATGTGGTGGATATTTGTTGGTTGTCTCTCTTCTTCCTTTCCCCTCCTCCCTCTCCTAACTTCCCTTTGAATTTCCTAGTCAGATGGCTTGCCAGGGATTTACCATGCCTCAAGTTCCATTGAGTCCTCACTTGACCGATCTGCATACTTCACATCCCAGACTACAACTGGTTCAGGGGTAGGCATAGAACACAAGCGAGGCAAGCGAGGGCCAGGAGATACAATTCTGGGATTTGGGATTGAGTTACCTGAGAAGTAGACATTCTTAGTTTCTACTGGAAGCAAACACGGAAGTATCAGGAGCCTCGGGAAAATGCCTTATGCCACAAGGAAGACCTAGCCTGAGAATGGAGCCACCACCGAGAAATCAGAGCTGACAAATAGGGAGAGAAACAAGGTTTTTGGTGGTGCCATTCAATCAACAGAGCAAACCTGAAACCTGTAGACATTCATTAAGATAGTCCAGAGAATTCCTCTTATTTTTAAAGACAATTGATGTGGCTTGAGTGTTAATTGCATCAGAAAAAATGGTAAGTGATATAGGCATGTATACTCTTTATTAGGCAGTGCCATGCACATAGCAAAGAGTGGAAAATTCCGGAAGCGTGCTGTCTCAAACTTTAACACTGAGTTTTTAGAAAATGATACTTGTCTTGTGTTTTATCATTGCTATTTCAGGATATCTTAGCCATTATTTAACCTAAGGTCAACGAGGGAACGGCAAACACTTAGAAATTTTTTGTTCAATAGATTTACATTTAACCTGTGAGTCATTTATTTCCCTAGAAATCTGTAAAGTGGAAAGTGCATTCCTTTCCTGAAAGTTTTATTTGCAATTTGTGAGACTTCCTTTACCAGGCTATCCTTTGCTTTTGTTCAATAAATGAAAACAAATTGCTTTTTAAACATGTCTTAAACTACTAGCATTCATTTTGATGAAGAACTTCAACCGCCCTTACAGTCATGTCTCAAAATGCTTTTTAAAATAAATACAATTTTTGCTTAGGTGTATTAATTACTATCCCCATGAACATTTTTAAGTTCTGCGAGGAAGCCCTAGACACCTTAGTGAAGCTATATCATGGGTTGGGCAGACAGGAGACAGGGCTCCGTATTGTGCCACCTGGTATTGAGTTCACGCAGCACTCAGACCTAACTGTGTTCCCAGCTTCTCAACAGGCTTTGGATTGACTGCCTACTAATGAATCAACTAGTTTACACTGTTATTTATGACTCCAGAGAGAAGTCACACCCCCATTAAAGCTAACATTTTTTAGCTTTAATCCTCCAAAATAAAACTTTGTTCTGTGTTTTAGATAGCTCTTTTTACTTTGAGTTGGCAAAAGGACTGAAGGGATACTAATATTTATGGAACGGTGCCTCTGTGTCAGATGCTGTTCCGTATGTTATCTCGTTTCCGTCTTACAAAAACCCTAGAAGTTATGTATCACCTTCATTTTATGGATGAACTTAAGTAATATGTCTTAGCTAATAAGGTTAAGAATAATACTGGAATAATTAGAAGAAGAAGCAGCTAGGAATTGGATTCCTTTGCCACTGATCAGCCCCGGCACACATTTCGGCTTACCACCCTGCCTCCTTGGGCAGTGCGTTTCCCAGAGTTACATAAGGCTGACTGAAAGTGCCTTTTCAGCTATAATTTAGATTATTGGTCAAAGTGGAACCTAAAATCCAGTGTATATCAGATAGTATCTCCTTAAACCACAAATCATTTGCCTTGCATCCAAGTGCTATAAAAAAAATTCATTAATATACAAATCTTTAAAACTATGAGAGGCATTGGGGATTAGAAACAATCCTTTTCATTACTCAGATGAGGCAGCTGAACATCCAGACTCACAGTCAGAGAAACCCTAATGCAGAACGAGTCAAACTGGAACCAAGTTGCCCTGGCTTGATATTTCATACCTTTTATCCAACTCCAAAAACAAACTAGCAATAAAGCAAATTAAGAGGAATTAGGGAAGGAGAAGAGGACTCATTGAGGGAGAGCTATAATAGCTAAATCCAAGTAAAAATTAAGTTACTCAAGTGACAATTTAATATCTTTCTGGGTTAAGGAGAAACACAAGTTTTATTAATAAGGAAAATTTAGATTCAGCACAGTGAACGTTTGATACTCTGATATTCATTATTAAGAACTGCAACATGAAATAGATGCATAAACCTTTGGTTTTTTGAGGAGAAAAGTAAAAGAAATAAAAACAAATCATAAAATAACATAACACTCCAGTGGCAAAGTAGAGATGTGGTGATCGTAGAAAACGAAAGGAAGAAAATGGACTTTAAAAAATTATAAACAAGTCAAAAAATCCAGGAGCAAATTTTAATTGCTTCTATATATTATGATATTTTCTTAAACATTTTGTTGGCAGATGTCGGTCAATACTTTCATTTTTCATGGGCTAGGCCAAAGGACATGGCTTGAAATGATTCTGCACACAAATATGACCTTCAGTTTTGTCTGGCCACACATGGTGTGCATTGTATAACTCCAGCGAGTGCCATTCATATAGACTATGACTGATAGGAGCGACTTGCCGCTGAGTTGTTCACTGTGTAAACTACTCCACTGTAGACGGCATCCATGTCTGATGGAAGCTCTTGGATATTTGATTCTATCACAAATGTTGTATCCTATAACCGTAAATAAGTATTTTCCTCTTATTTGACAAGGTGTAATTTGGAGATACATTGTAGATTTCTTACAAAAAGTAAAACAAGATGGCCGTGGGAAAGGGATTTTCTTGAAGGACCAAACAAGATACACATATGTCCCAAAGCTGGTTACCTGCTATGTTGACACACACAGACTTCCAGATTCAGACAAATGGAGAGAAAGATTTATTTTGAGAGTATCTGTGTTACTTTAAACAAAGGGCACAAAATGCTTGCTTAAAAGGTCATCTTTTAAATATCTTATTGTCACACTGTGAAATACCACTAACTGGTGACCAGCACAGTTACTACACCTAAATAAATAGAGAGAAAGGGTAGCCCCGTGAAACACTTAACAAAGAAATGGAGAAACTTGCAGTTTCTAACCTCAGCTCTGACCCTAACACGGTGTGTGGTCCTGAGAAAGCCATTTAACCTCTTGATGTCTCAGATTCCCTTTAGAGTCTCAAATTTCAGGGGGTGAAGTAAGGATAAAGTTTTGGAATTATCTTTCTTAAAACCCAGGAATGCTACAAGAATGAATGAATATTTTCTAAATGCAGAATAAAATTAAGTTTCAGGGGGAAAATATTTTGGCTAAGAGCTCTGTGTAGGGTGGATAAAGGAGTTTGAGTGATTTTAGACTTTGTTGTCAAATTATTTTTATTTGTTTTCTGTCCCAGAGGACAACTTAATAAGTTTGTGGATTAAGGAAAAACAATTTTCATTGATAAGAAGGAAAAACAGATTCAATACAGTTTTCAGCATAGTAATATTTGCTGCTCCCATATTCATTATTAAAAACTGCAGTATGATACAGGCACATTGTTCTCTCAAGTGGTATATAGAAATGTACCAACAAATGGGATCTGTTTCTGTATGGTAACAAGTCAGTTTATATGCGACATAAAGCACATTTCTAGTATCTAAAAAGCTTGAAAGCATGTTCAGCAATTCCAGGCCCAATTGTTAAAAAATAATTTTGCATCTCTAATAATTATGTATAAAATATAGACATCCTAACATACTATAAACACCCTGGAAAGCTTAATCTTTGGAGTTCTGTGCTGTGGGTCCTTGGAATAGATTCAAAATATAGCTAACATTAAAAATAGTTATTATTTATTGAGCACCTATGTATATGCTTGCTCATTTAATATTTAAAGTAACTCATTTAAATACTTAACAAGTGGGAGAGGGAGAGGATGATGCAGGAAGTCTAGTGAGTGGCTGTTTTAAAAGCCCAGACCAGAGACCTATAGTAGGGACTGACTTAACGGTTTTAGAAATGAGGCGACTGAGGCCCAGATAGGCTAAGTCACTTGACGAATGTAAACGGAGAGCTAGGACAGGCTCTATGGTAGAATTATGGACTATGTAAGAGGTGGTACATCATGGTTCTACCATAAGAGCAAAGGCAGGTGTTCAATCTCAACAAATAAAGAGGGAAAGTTAGGGTTTCAGGAAATATATTATTCAAATCTAATTTGAAACTTATTCTTTGAGCTAATCACTAGGCAATCCAAGTTAGGACACTGATAATACTTGAGTATTTACTTTAACTCACGTAGCGCTGGGGAAGGAGAAATGGAAATCCACAATCCTAGCCACAGTGACTAGAAATCCAAGTCTAATGAATATCTGCTTATCCCACTTTATGACATTTGTCTGACTGTAGGGCTTCAATTCAAACTGAATATTTATTGAAGGCCTTCCTTGTGTTGGGTACCAGGGATATGAACATGACTGATATATGGCTCAGGTTGTCAAATATTTTCCAAACTGGCAAGGTAGCCTGACATATATACAAAAGCCCATAGTACCAGGTGGAAAGTTCATATAGGCTATATGAACAAAATGGCATGGGAGCCCAAGAGAAGGCTATTAATCATGCAGGGAGTTAGAAGAAAGGTGAGTGTTTGTGAATGGGGACGATAAGCAGAAGGGAATGATCCAGCATAAGTATACACACAAATGAACTCTATGTGGTTGATTCTGGATGTGGTGAGCGCTCAGGTATAACCATAAATCTGGAAATAAAGGAGAGAATCATGAGATGAGATTAGGTAGGGGCTAGCTTATGAACATCATAAGACATCACAACTCTATACTGTAGATAGTGGAGAATCATTAAGAGTTTTGTTTTTAAAGAAGGGTTAAGTGTCATGATCAGATATCAATTTTAGAAAGACATTTTAAGAACTGGATGGGAGAGAATGAAAGCAAGATAGTCAATTAAGATGTATTTGTGATATAGCAGATAAAAAAATTTGTAGACCATCAATTCGTTCTTTGTATCTATGAGTCTTTCTGTTTTGTTTTGTTGCCAGAGTGGAGGGCGTCGGGGGAAGAGTGAAATAGGTAAGGGGATTAAGAGGTACAACCTTCCAGTCATCAAATGAGTAAGTCATGGGGATGTAATGTACGGCATAGGGAATATAGTGAACAATATTGTAATGATTTTGTATGATAACAGGTGGTTACTAGTCTTACCAGGGTGATCATTTCATAATGTATATAAATGTAAAACTACACCTGAGACTAATACAATATTGTATGTCAACTGTACTTCAATAGTGTTTAAAAAAATAAAAATAGATTTAGAACTATTAAAAAAACAAAGAAAATTTGTATAAAACAAGAGCAGAGGAATATATTGGAGATAGAGTTTACAGAATTTTTTGAACCCTTTTATGTGGGGCAAGAGGGCTGAGAACAAAGGAAGTCAAAGTTGAACCCAAGTTTTCTTACTTGTGAAGGTGGGTGGGTACTTCTTATGAGTGAGAAAGACAGCACAAACGAGAAGTCCATTTGAAGTGGAGGACACAATGAGTACCATACTGGACATACTGATTTTGAAGAACCTGTAAAATACATAAACAAAAGTGAGATGTTTACTGGGCAGTCGTCAACCTGAGTGAGGAGTTCAGGAGGAGAGATGACTGGACCCTTGTTATAGAATTGGGAGGAGTCATTCATATACAAATAGGTGATGCATGGGAAGAGATGAATTCTCTCAATACAAGAGTATAAATTAGGAGCAAAGCGAGTGAAAAGAATACAGTATGTCCATTTCAAGCAGTGTGGCCTTAAGACTGGCAGCATTAGAGTCAGTATTTTTTAGAACTGCAAATTCTCAGGCTCTACCCCAGACTTACTGAATCGGAAACTTTTAGGTGGAATGCACAAATCTATGTTCCAAACGCTTTTGATGCACTGTGAAGTTTGAGAGCCACTGATCTATTGGATTGGAAGAAAAAGAGGAACCATCAAAAGAACAGTCAGAGAAGTAGGAGGGAGTCTATGAGATTTGATGTTGCAGGACTTTTCATGGAGAGAGTTTCAGGCATCAGTGTCAGATACTACAGAAATGTCAGGTATGGAGAGAACTGATTAGAGATCACTGCATCTACACTTTAGAAGCTTTGTGAGAGTTAAGTACACTAAAAATTCAAGAGTAGATGATAGCTAGTGGAAGCATCAATTCAGAGTCAAGATAACAGAATGGGGTGTAGCCTACTTAAGAATTTCGTAAAAGAAGGAAGATATTGATGTGTTGGTGACACTTCAGGGATATAGGATACCAAAGAAAGTTTTGGAGTTTTTTAAAATTTAATTTAATCTTTTATTGTTTTTGCTGAGGAAGATTAGCTCTGACCTTACATCTGTTGCCATCTTCCTCTTTTTTGCTTGAGGAAGATTAGCCCTGAGCTAAAATGTGTGCCAATCTTCCTCCACTTTATATGTAGGTCACCACCACAGCACAGCTGACAAGTGGTGTATGTTTGCATCCAGAATCTGAACCCATCAACCCGGGCTGCCAAAGTGAAGCACACCGAACTTAACCACTACACCCTGGGGCTGGCCTCCTGGAGTTTTTTTCTAAGTGAAAAATTTGAATATGATTTTGTGTTAAGCAGAATTAAGATACTACTTGATGGAGCAAGGTTCTGAAAGGATAATTGAATGGAATGGGGTGGGATGAAGACCACAGTGTAAAAGTCTAGAAAGGTGGTGTACGCAGCCCTCCTTTTGAGAAAAGAGGAGAGACTTAGTAAACATAAGGTTAAGTTTGTAGCAGGAAAGGAGAGAACTTGAAGGAGCTCACGCCAGCAAACCTTTGTTCCCAGGCAAGCAATGGGCAAGGCTATTTTCTCTGAGTGAGAGCTGGCAAGCCTAGGAGAACTTGAGAGTGGTCATGGTTTGAAAAAGATCTGTGGGAATAGGAACATTGGAGGAAGCCCAATGACCTGTTAACCAGAAATGGCCCCAGTTTCCTCTTCTTGCTCAGTTCTTAGGTATTTACACATTTCCCAAGTTGTAATATGTCAAAGCATTCTTAATGCCCCACCTTGTGGCCTGGCAGAAGGAAAGATCTTTCTTTTCCTTGAGATACTCACCCACCTCTGGCACAGATTTAACATCAAATTCAGGTCAGCAGAATGGATAATAGAAGTGCTCTTTACTCAGTTCAGTTCACGTCAGACAATCCAGTTAAGAAGATACTGAAGAGAATTGTTTGAGGGCTTAAAAAGACCCAGCCAAAGGGGTAAATTAATTAATGTCGAGGATCCAAGTAACCAGGAGTGATGGTAATAATGCAAGAGTGTTAGAATCTGTACTTATCCTGCAGATCAATTTTTCTGGTGTTTGCATGGGCCTGAAATGAGTTAGGTAAATGCATTTTCCAGATCTTCCCATTATTCTAAAGCATATAATGGTATTTCAATTTATAGAGTCTAGACTTGTTATCTCATACTGCTATTAAGCCATCAAACTCACAGAATTTCCCAGGCCACAGATTTCCCCTTTGGCCATTTTCAGTCATCAGTTCTGTCCCACCAAAGTGCACATTACTCATAGGTTTGGAGGAAAGTGAAGTTAATATTGTTGGATGACAATGCAAATATGAAAAAGAATCCTATTCTATTTACCCATTGCTTAGCCAAGTCTTCCAGGCTACCATTTGTAGATGCTCCAAATAGCTCAGGTCTTTGACCAGAGATAGTTTAAATTTTTAAAACTTGCTCTTTCAGCCCTATGAAAGATGTAGAACTCTGGAGGACCAAATAATTCACTTAGAAAAGGAAACTGCTCAGAAAGGATAAGCTGCGTAATACCCATTTTACTTCTAGTCATTAAAAAATGTCCCCCACCTTTAAAGCTCATAAATAGAATCTTGGAAGCAGAAAACATCAGGTGGCTAGATATGCCTTCAGTTCACCTCCTAAAGTCTCATCAAAAAATAAGAAGGTCATGGGCATGAATGAAAAAGGGGAAGGGCTTGGGACGGGGCTAGAAGCATAACAGTGAAGTAGACAACATAAGTGTTTTGACTTCACCTCTTGGAATTTTGGAGTTTGCAAGAATGAATCATTGTTCCTGGTGACAGTCCTTTTTAAGGGGCAATCTAGAATGACTGCTCAATAACCATCTGCACATGAGCTTCTACCAAGAGTGAAATAGGTTGTTACTATTTTCATTTTGTCTAATGAACTCATTTTTCCTTAATTTTAAATAATTTTATATTTCAATTACTAAATTTATTCTAGCTTAGAAAACATTTTTGTCTAGAACTAGGGGACGGTGAAAATTTCTTCTCACTGGAAGCTTACTATCTTCAAATTGTAAAATCACTCAAACTATCTAACTATACTATATATTTTTATAGTATAAAAATCCCCAATGCCAATATTTACTTTATTCTGTGCATTCTGCTTCTAAATCCAGTATCTATGCTTGTATAAAGAATGTTTCCCTCTAAAATATCTTTATAACAATTTCTTTGGAATGGAAAGAGAGCTATAAAGTTCAACTCAAGTAATAACATTTTTGAAATGGAAGATACCACCTAGTCAGTCCATCCTTTTATAAAAGAAATACACATTGCATTATATCATTTTTCTTATATCAAATTCAAAGTATACAAAAATAGAAAGTTAGTAGTGAAAGTTTTCCTTCATCTTTCCTCAAACATACTTCCTGTCCAGAGGTAATCATTGCATCAGCCAATGTGTTTCTTTCTAGAACTTTATGCATTAGTTTTCTTTGGTTTGCTAGTAGTTCAATGACTCATAGGTTGTTCTTTCTGTACCCAGAATATACAGAAAGTATAAGGAAATGGACTATTGGATGAGCCAATGAAAAATTTGAAGAACAGATTGAGTTTCTGAAGTTTAAAATAATTTGAAGCCTTAACATTTTATTACGTCACCTTATCAGTGTCAGTTTGATGCTGCAAACATCTTGTACATTTCTCACCACTTACACCTAGGCGCTGTACAAATGAGCAAACATGTCCAGTGTGCTCTTAGAATTTATATTCCAAATGAAGGTTTCATGTATGTTGTCTTCAAAATTCTGAGTTAAACCCTGATTGAAATAGTGAGAATTTTCTAAGGCTTCCTCACTGTTTTGTCAGGGAATTGAGCCTTCAAATTTTCCAGGTGACAACAGAACTATAATTTGTGAAACACTGCCCTCTAATGGATAAATAAGTGTCTGATGTATTATACAAAAGGAAAAAGGGTACTTGAAAGACACAAAAAATAAATTGCTTTCCTCACACTAGTATCTAACACAATGCAATCTACATTAGTAGATGCTTGCAATAAGGCAGAGTGGGATTTTTCTGAGACTATACTATAGTCTAAATTTTTGATTCAAGATCCTGCAGAGTCAATTTGTACACAGCAAAAATGCCTCTTGAATATGAGTCTTGTGTATGACTTCATGGGAATCATATTGTAAAACTTAGTAAAAATACCAGACAGCCCATATAATTATAGACAGCCCTGCATAGATGATGTCATTTCAAACACTGCCGACTATTTCTCAGACTTGAGGGTAAAAATGGCAAATAACCCAGTAACTGACTGGCATAAAACAAATATTTCTATTAAAGAGCTAATTCAATACAACAGATTTTCTGCACTTCGTATACATTTCATGGTCATCCTAATTGAGTCTTCTTCATGTCTATACAATTCAGTTTTGTTCTTATCCCCTTTCACTCAATCATTCTGAGGAATATTACTATTACTTGTTGTCGAGCCCACCATACATGGCGTCTCACACACATAGTACCAGTAGAAGGAAGAAAAGGACGTACATATAATAAGGGTGAAGAAGGGGTATCGCAGAGTGAGACATATGTTTGGACTTAACTATGTGCTGCCCAAGCTCCCAAATGACTTCCAGTTACAGAAGAGGCTGTCTGCTCCCATCCCACTTATCCCTCGTTTACAAATGAAACCATTCGTTCCTGGGCAGATTAAGTGAGAAAAGCTCAGTTCACTCTGTGACCCTCTGCTTAGGTCACAATCTCTCCTCTTTGGTCCTTTGTCTTTACAGGTGGGACAGTGATATCTGCGCACTACTGTCTCCTCAGATGGGGTGGTTAAAGAAATGTTCTGCTTGCCTTGACCGGTAGATCGTGATCATGAGCTCCTTGAAGGCAGGGACTGAGAGACTCATCGTTCTATCCCTATATGAGAGCAACGCTTAGTGTTTGATTTAGACCATTTAAATTTTACTGAGTGAACTAAAATCTGCCTTAGTATCTGTATTGGTTTGCAAGGACTGCCATAACAGAGTACAAAACGCTAGCTTAAACAGCAGAAATGGATTGTTTCACAGTTCTGGAGGCTAGAAGTCCAAAAGCAAGATGTGAGAGAAGGACCTGTTTCAGGTCTCTCTCCTTGACTTATAGATAGCCATCTTCTCCCTGCATCTCTTCACATCACCTTCCCTCTGTACATGGCTATTTCTATGTCCAAAATTTCCTCTTTTCATAAAAACATCAGTCATATTGGATTAGGGGCCCACCCACTCCAGTATGGCCTCATCTTGACCAGTTAAGCCAGAAATGACCCTCTTTCCAAATAAGGTCACATTCTAAGGTACTAGAGATTAGGACATGAGCATATGAATTTTAGGTGACACAATTCAACCCATAAGAGTATTCCATTAAGGACAAAGTATCAGCAAGAAACCTAGGCTCTGAATAGGATCTGGTCTGAAACATAATGCTATGTATATTTGGTGAGGTCTAAACTCCAGAAAGAAAGAAACTTTGTCCTATAAGCTACGTTCATGTGTGCTCTCCCTCTCCATCTTATCTCCCTTGCTTTTTCTTTCATTCTTGTCATTATCCCCTTCTCTTTATTCTGTTCCCTTTTAATAGACTACCCCCAGCAATACAATGAATGCACACATGCAGGCTAGAACATAACTCTGGTTTCCTAGAATTATTATTTTTGGTCTGGCTCAACAAAATTTATTTTCTCTGCTCTATTGTGGACCAGATACAGAGTGCTTTTAATAATACCAAACAGTAGCTCGGTAGAGGCACATATACCCATTTTTAAAAACTATACTGTATTAATAAGGATTATATGTAAAAGCCCTCATGTCTCCACTCCCATCAAACTCTGAGTTGATGGTCTCTAGAAGCTGAAGTAAAAGAAAAGAATGCAACATTTCTTTTGCTTTGGATCACATTTACCTCTTTGTTCAGGATGTAGACTTTGACCCTGAGCCATCTATTATGTGTTTTTGTTCCTGACCTTGGTTATACATTTCAGATGTGAAATTGCTCACAGATGGCTCAGTGATGGTCTTTTGTTACTTACCTTGGAAAAAATTATTTTGTGTGTGTGCGCATGAATGTCTAATAAGAGAAACAATATCTGTATACTAGGAAAGAGAGATGGATTAGTGCCCTGTAAATCTATTGAGGATATTCTGATAGTAAGCCTAATCCAAAGTATTTCATCAATAATACTATAATATTTTGATTTTTGGCAGCTTGTTCCATGCAACATCCAAATCAAGATTATGAACATTTTCAAACTTTTTATAAGATTGAATTCAGTGAATGAAAAATCAGCTTTGAAGTATGTATCTCAGTAGAGAGGAGCATGAGTTCCTATTGATCAGAATATCAACTGAAGATATATAAAGTGTTCGATCAAATGCTCAAGGTAAAATTGTGATTTAAACCTTTACTTTTGTATGTGTGTGAATGTCCAAGTTAGGAAACCTTTTCCCTTTCCCTTCAGGTGTTCAGCATTCTTCCCTTCTCTATTCATCAAATCTCACCTTACCGAAAGATCTGAAACTCATCTGTATATATTCATATATTCAAGTGTGTGTGATAAAAGTTTAAAGTGTTACACCTTCCAAAGGGAATTGTAATTACTACTAATATTATTATTGGCAGTAGTAGGTATTGAATCTTTAACGTAAGGCAACTAAGAGTCCACGGTCAGATTTCAGGCATCTGTAATATATTTGAGTGAACAATTTTAAAAGAGAACAGCAAAAATAATCTCTCAGCATCCTTGAAGACCTCCTGTGAAAGTAAAAGACATTGCTATCACCTAAGGTCGACTTTTCAACTGAAAGTTTGTGAACTATTAGATTTTCATGAAATTTATTTAGTGGGATGCAACCAGAATTTTTTTTAATGGAATAGAACAGAGTTGAAAGGAATAGAATACAAAGTACCAGTCTTGTGTACGTATGTACATATCATCAAAACAAAAGCATAATTAAAAATATTTACTCTTTATTAAATAGTGAGTCTCTATATAAATGTATATTTTACTGGGTATCATGGTGGAAAACATTTGAAAGGCACTGACATAGATGGAAGATGCAGTTTAGAGAATACTGCAGTGAACATTCATAAGAACTGCCTTAGGACTCTATCCAAGGACTGTCAAATCTGAGTGTTTGGAAGGTCAACTCCACTGTCAATCTGAAAAGAAAATCTTCCACATTTCTAACATCATCATTCAACAAATAGTTACTGGGTGCTCACTGGGTCCAGTCAGTATTCAATACAAGAGAAACAAGTCAAATATGACAGAATCTTAGCCTTTGAGAAATTCACGTTCTTCTGGGAAGACAGATCAAGAAACAACTACAATGCAGTGTGAAAATGAGGGTGACGATCGCAGAGACTCTAGGAGGCAGAAGAAGAGCTGCTGACCGAGACCAGGAAGGCTTCCTGAAGGTGCTGATGCCAGACCTTAGTCTTTATGGACAAATAGAGTTAACCAGCTTATCAGTCAGGGTTCAGTTGGAGAAAAGGAACCCATTCCATGTAGCTCAAGAGGGAGAATTTAATAGATGGATGTAGCTGTAAGGGTACTGGAAGAGAGGATAGAGTGAACAGCAAAATGTGAAGCAATTCAGAGATTAACATCTGCAGGGAATCACTTCAGCTCCTACAACTGAAGAGATAAAGAGAAGTAGTTGTACCTGGCAGGGGCAGGGCAGCCGGGGCTGCCAGGTGGGAACAGAGCCATGGAGGCGTCTGCTTACCCAGAGCTGGGACCATCGAGGTCGTGCAGGACCGCCAGGGAAATTGCCTGTAGCAGAGCGAGGTGGAAAAATACCCTGATCTTTACCTTTCTCCCGCATGCCAGTTTTCCAGCCCTGCCTCCCACAGCCCAGGCAAGGAAGTATAAGAATATGTTTTGCTGGGGTCAGCTCCTTGCGATACAGAACAGAGCAGGGAAAAGACAGGAAATGAATGGGAGACCCAATAAGCAAACAACAAGCAGAAGAACATGCAGGGATATTGAGGGGCAAGAGAAAAAGACCAGTCTGGAGGAGCTGTAAGTTGCTCAGTGCGGTTTGTAGGTGGACACTGGAGAAAGAGTTTAGACAGGTTAGCAGCTCCAGGTCGTGAATGGCCCTGTGATCATCCTGATAAGTTTGCATTTTTTTGTCAAGATGGTGTGAACCATTGAAGATTCTGATGTGACTGTATGCCTATGTGTATACATGCAAAAGTTTTTGTTAAAATCAAAGAAAAACAGATACGCAGTAACAAAATAAAACAAAAGAACAACAGTAAAGAGTTTATGCTGGAAAGCAATATTCTGCACCCCATCCTTTCTCTTTCCACTTCTGCTTCGCGAAGGAATCGCTTTTAGCCAATTATGTTTTAGTTCTTCTGGTAATTTCATTGACAAGTTTAAATATGATGCTTAGTCCGTTATGCTATTTTCTTGATTTTAAAACTTTAGACCATATATTTTGACCACTCCTCCACTATAAAAGATGAGGACTTAGTTCACTTAAGCTAAACCCCATTTCTCTTTTCTCCCAGTTTTCGATAAGCATATTTACTGTTTTCAGCTATTGTATTTTTGTTTGCTTGTTTTACCCCTTGGAGCTCTAAATGATCATTCTTTTTGCTCCCATCTTGTGAAGTGAGAATGTGAATGTTCCTATATTCCTTTTTGCTGCCCATCATTGCTTCCGTCTCCCAAGTTTTGCCAGGTTTAAATTCACTTATTAGTCCAGCAAGTAATTACGTATTCAAAAGCTGACTTCTGGAAAATGAAGTCTCCTTTCTACTACAATGTGGTGAAGTCATTCAAGTCGTTCTGACACTACAGCCCACTTTCTTTGCCCCTATGCTCCATTCCATGATGGAGTGTGATTTATTCCTAGATGCAGTGCTATGTTGGAAACACAAATGATGTGATTACAAACCATATTCTTACTAAAATAATGTCTCTATTATTATTTTCTAGAATTAGGTGGTCAAATAGGCAAAATTATTTTAACTAGCATTGAAATAATAGAAATTGTTTTCCTAAAGAATCAACTGAAGGGAAAGTTTAGCTTAAATCTAAGTTCACCTTTAAATGATAAAATAATAACTTAAAACTGATCTATCTTTGGAAAAATAAACAGAATCCTTCACAAAAGAATAAGGGGAACCATCAGTGTGGTTATATCTTTCTGTATGCAATTGATGAGGCCTTAAAAACTTGCATGCTAATCACACGCTTACAAACAGAATTGTATGTCAGAATCATTAGGAGACCTCACTATTCAAATAATTCCATGATGAATCATTTATGAAGCACAGAATTCTTTTATGGTGCAAATAATCATCTTCAGTTTATTTTCCAGTCAATCCACATTTTCACATACTGAGTTTGCTTAACTCACGACACAGCTGTGTTTATGGAGAAAACTGAGCTCTTGTAAATGAGTAACATTAGCATCATTCATTTTCTCCAGACTATGAAGGATGGGCAAAGATGACAGCTATGATCCTTAAGGCTTGCCAAGAGCTTACCAGAGTGATCTTTTATAAACATGCTATGGATATTTTCCCTAGGATACACACACTTTCATTTCCTTCAAAAAACTTTCCATGAGGGCTTAGTCAGGAAGTAAAGATAGATAAGATTGTATCGTCCACCTCTATCTGCCCCCTGTCCTCCTTGCTTCCTTCACACAGCCTCTCCTATGATCCTAAGAGAGAGGCTCTTCGTTATTTCTAAGAGTCACTCAAATTAGAAATGGGCACTTTCCACAGCCACTTCAGTGGGTAGTCCCAGTATGGCTTTTGGTTGTTTGATGGAGTCATCTGTCTTAAAATCATGTGACTCCTGATGGCACAGTTTAAAAATATTTATCGTAATAAACACAGATTTATGTGGTCTACTGAAGGTGGGCTATGATGTTGAGTAACTTGCAATTTTTGATGATGTCATAGAGAAAAATTCCTATAGGAAAAAAATTCCAAGTAATGCCATTTCTGTGAATTGCATCTAAAAGACATTAATCCAACAAAATAAGAATAAAATGTTATTATGTTTTTGTAACAGAATAAAAATTAAAAAAGCAAAGTAGCCAGCAGAATGAGAAGGCAAAATTACGTACCTTATGAGATACTAGGCAGCCATTATAAGAATAATTTTGAGGACCATGGAGCAACAAGGAAAATGCTTATGGTGGGCAAGTGTACACTGATTATGTGAATGTAAGGAGATGAACATATGGACAACTGCTAGAAAAGAACACACACAACTGTTGTTAGAGAAGAACAATTATAAGTAACATTTCCGTAATTTCCAAGTATTTTTAATGCTTTAAATTACCTTTGCAGTAAAAAAGAAGAAATACTTCAAGTAGGTTCTTACCATCTGTTTTTAAAAAAGGAGAGTAGGATGAAAAGGAAAGGAATTCCCTCTGAATTCTGAGAAGTAGAGCTATCTTAAATGGATTACTTCAGCTCTTGGACATTTCAACCTTGTTTATGATTGCATATATATTTGGGTAAGGAAAGAGTTTTTCTATTGATGAATTCCTGCTAAACAACCTTATAGAAAGCTTGGGGAGAAAACTGGAAAGAAGAGCTTAGGGAGTGAGGATGATGAATCAGATGAATGAATGATCCTAGCATGGCAGGAGGGAGAAGGGGACAGTGAGTGAGGAAAAAGAAAGACAGGAATTCCTGTTTATGATGTACCTAGTTGCCAGGTCCTTTTAACATACATATCAAACACTTAGTACCAGACACAAAGGAGATGCCCAATGCATAACTATTTTATTAGTTGTATTGTTTCTGCTTTTATTACCGTTGTTTAAGGAAGGTATTTGTAAACTCTATAATCTGTTCTACAAAGTCAGGGTATGCATGCATTCACATCTCCTTACTTTTCTTACATACCTTATTATTAAGATCTCTATCTCCCCAGAGATCTCCCCTTCTCTTGAATTGTCCTTTACCACAGGGACAAGCAGGGGATGGGCAGACCAGCTATCCCTGAATGATACGATTTCTATGTAGAGCAGTGTGGTTTTTCTGGGAATGAATAAAAATTATGAATGCATGCCTCTCTATCTTTCCATACACATTCGCACACGGGGACAATAGTGTATATCATTTCAGGAGGTGTGCCTTCACCTGCAAGCTAAGAATGCCCGATCTAGGGACAGTGACAGCAATTGTACAGCTGGTACTCAGTGGGCAATGGGCTCTAATGATGTAGACGACAACTGCACTCACGATGTAAAACTTCCCTTTTCTCCTAATCCTCTCTGTTCCACGGATGGACCCTGGAAAGGTCCGAAAACACAGAAAGCCCACTGAGGGAGGAGAAATGCTTGGTAAAGAGACAGGGCCACTCCCAGCTGAGGCAGAGGGGACGATTTGATCTTAGATCAAGTGCAGAGTTTTGATAACTTTGTTTGGGGCTATATACCCTAAAATCTAAGCTGAAGCTTGTTTGGGACTTAAAGTGACAAAAGGATTTTTATTTAAATGGCGTCTGTTCAAAAAGAGAGATGTTATCCAGGGAAATATTACCTCACTAAATAAAGTTTAAAGGAACAATGTAAGATAATAATAAATTTTCATTTTGATATACTTGTACTATGAATATACACTATGAAATACATATGTAAATACATATAGTATACATATAACAAATCTATATATTTGTATATATACTGGAATATATAAGTATATATGTGTATATATTATATACGTAATTGAACATACCAAGTGCCAGAATTATGCTAGTTTCTTACCATAAATAATTTTATTTGCTCACAATAATCCAATGAGATAGGCACTGTATTGTCTCTAATTTACAAATTAGCAAACTGAATCACAGCGAAGTGGAGCTACTTACCTGAGCTTATGTAGCTCATGAGTCCTATTTTAAACATAAGCAGTCTGAGTTCAGAACTGGTTTTCTTAATCTCTGGAATCTTTCTAACTTGAATTAATCTTCGTTCTTGAGAAGTCCCCTTCCCTTTTGGAAAGTTGATCAGTATTACTGCCTAGCCCACTAAGGCACATTCCGCATAGCAGGCAGAGTGGACAGAGGGCAATGCCCACAGATTGGCCCCCAGACATTTTTCTGGGAGACTATTATCCAATTTGGGCTCTTGGGCCACACTATGTCTTCTCAGAAAAGCACAGTAGATCCAAATAGAATGATAGTCTTTTGACCATTGCCTATTTATAGGACAACAATATGAGCCTTTTATGGCTGTCCAGAACATTGGCAGAAATTTAGTTAAGCAGGTAATGCTATACCTAGACATGTATAGCCAGTTTGACTATTTACCTTACCTAGATAGAAATATCTGAATGATGGAAATTATGCTCCTTGAGTGCCATGAGTATGAAAATTCTGAAAAATAGAGGCCATTCTGAGACGTTTGAGTTTCTTAGTCAACTTTGAAGTAAAATATTTCATATATTATATATTATCTGCTTGCTTATAACCGAAAAACCAAACGCTTATCTTTAGAATAGCAGAATAATTATCTGATATTTCTCTGTCTTCAGCCAAAATTCCTAATCAGTAGGCAAACCTTATTCAATATCTTTTGTGTTTTTTCTCGTCCATATTCCTGATTGGGCTGTGATCTCCGTAGAAGTAAAGACCCAGCCAGTCTTGTTCCCTTCTGTATCCTGAGTGTTTAGGAGAGCACCTAGCATGGGGTAGGACTCAGTAAATATTTTTGAATGAGTAAATAGAAGAGCTAGAATAAAGGTTACTGTTCTGTGGTGGTTAATCTTAAGTGTCAACTTGGCTAGGCTATAATGCCCAGACGTTTGGCCAAATACCAGTCTAGATGTTGCTGTGAAGATATCTTTTACATGTAGTTAACATTTAAGTCAGTAGGCTGAGTAAAGCAGGTTACCCTCCATATTGTGGGTGGGCCTGATCCAATCAGTTGAAGCCCTTAAGAGAAAAAGTTGAAGTCCCCTAAGAAAGAAGGAATTCTACCTCCACATTGTCTTCAGGATCAAGATTACAACAAATCTTCCCGAGGCCTCTAGCTTTCTGGTCCACTGTGTAAGTTTTAGACTTACCACCCCCCACAATTACATGAGCCAATTCCTTAACATAAATAAATTTCCCCCTCTCTCCCTCTTACACACATACACATAATTGGTTGTGTTTCGCTGAAGAACCCTGCATAATACATATGCCTTTTATACTTATTTCCAGGCCAAAAGAGAATATTTAAGGGGCCACCTAATGTCATGCAAAAGAATGGTTTCTGGCTTTTCAGTAGATATGGCTGTAGCATTTCCAGTTCAGCTGGAGATGTTCATGTGGAATCAGAATGTAGGCTCTCTGCGTATCACATTGCCTGTTTTCTTACCCAAGACTTTGTAAACACTAGCTTTCTGGGTTGTGAAAGGAGGGGTTAAATGAACATTTTTACCCCTTGTGAGCTTCTTCTAGCTGCCAAACCACCAACTTGGGGTTCCAGATCGCAGATCCAATCTGTTCCATGTGAATGATACTTGGGCTGCATTGCAGTGCCTCAAGCCAATCTTTCTCATTTTAGTCTCTAATCCAGTTTGTATGGCTGTACCTGGCTAATTCACCTTCTAATTTCCATATCAGCAGCCAATTATGTGGATTGCTCCACTACAGCCAAAAGATTTAAGTCAATTTATAGCATTAAAGGGAACTGTTGCCAAATCAAATCACAATTGAGGTTATTGGTTAAATTTCAACATTTGAAGAGTTGTTAAAAAAAAAAAGCACAGAGCCCCTTTGACAGATGGAAACAAGGCAATGACTAAAAGCAGAGCAGAGAGTGTGTTGATGATGTTCTTTTTTAAAAAAGCTAAATTGTCTAAGAAATGTTTCTAAATTGAGTGTTTTAAATAGAAAACAATCCATCAACCCAATCCAGGGATTGCAAATGTTGCCAACTTCTTGTCATTTTCACCAACTAAGAACTAGCAGATTAAATTAAGAAGACCATATAAATATTGCAGCTTCATGGATATTAAAAATAGACTTGAGAAAAATGACCATAAAATGTGATTTTGCAATCAGATTGGATTGGACACTAGGCAAGTAACAGAGATGCTGTGTGTTGCAGAGCATGCATTTGGGTAAGGGTTTGTTAGGACAGAATGACGGTGGCTGAACTGTAGGGGCAACGAAACCGGCAGGAGAATTTAAAGAGTGGGGGATCAGAGTTTAAAGTATTATCAACAGGAGGTTGACAAAGTGATTAAAATGACTGAGACATTGTACATCTCCATATATGGGGAATCTGATTGCCTACACTATGCGTTTAAACATTTATTAGAACTTTGTATTTCTAATACAAATTTCTAATTGCTCCATGTTACAACATATTTCCCAAAAGAGTTAATATAGAGCTTCCCTTCCAAATTCACCCACTATGCCCAAACACCCCAGTTATAAAGGTGCTGCTACAAGTGACAAGCCAGTTATAGCGGTCCCTTAGTGGACAATTAATGTGTCTATATTCTGGTTAATATTTCCTGTGATTCTTGATTGAAGAGAGGATGCTCTTCTGTCACTGACAAATTGCTAATAGGGCTCCTTCTCCCCTAACACGTTCATTGCACGCACAAAAAGTTTGCATTTTTTTCTTTGTTTTGGGAGTTTACCCTCTATACTACTCCAGGATTAGTCAAGCTGTGATGCTCAAAGTCTTTGACCCCACAGAGATGTCGCCAGGGCTCCTGCAAAAGGGAAAGAGGATGGGTGAGTTTGGCTCTTAGGTCCCTACCTCCTATTTCAACCAGGGATTGTGGCTTTACGTCTGTTACATCTTGGTGATCAATTTAAGAGTTTGTTTGAAAAAGGCTTCTATTGCTTTCAAGAAAATTTTTTTTGAAAACTGGTGCTCTAGATTATTCTCTTTCTCTGGTTCTGACATGTACTCTTGAAGTTGGGAATAATGTAAAGTTCTGCATACTAATTCAGGAACAATTTTGTTTTCAGGGATGAAACGTATCAAATCTAGGGTAATATTTGTGCAATACTTGTGCATAAATGACTGTATCTGAAGACTTAAGAAATAAGAATATTCTCAGTTAAATTTCTGTCTTCAGAGTTAGATCAAAGTACATTCATTTCCGCTTTATTATTCATCTGTCAGGTGTTTAGGAAATTGCGGATTTATTTAGAAGCTGATTTGTGGAGTGTCTGACTTGTGTTAGTTTGAAGAATTAGTATTCTTGTACAAATCCTTTCTGTACATGGACTTCAATGTCCTTATTAGACAAACGAGGGTCTTGTGACAGTGCACTGTAATGAGTGAAAGAAAAAAGCTCATATGGCATTTGGTGTGGAATACGACCCTTTTATATTTTGCCAATTTCCTGAAGGTGATAAAATAAACTTTATACAGTAGTAAGTAGAATAATGGCCCTCCAAAGATGTCCACATCTTTATTCCTGGAACCGGTGAATATTTTGCCTTACTAGACATATGATTAAATTAAGAATCCTGAGATGAGGAGACTATCCTGAACTACCTGGGTGGGCCAAATGTAATTACAAGGGTCTTTATCAGAGGAAAGCAGAAAGGTCAGAGTGACAGGGAGATTTGTAGCTAATACATTGCTGATTTTGAAAATCCAGTAAGGGGCCATGATCCAAGGAAGACAGACAGCCTCCAGAAACTGGAAAAGGCAAGAAAATAGGTGCTTTCCTTGAGCCTCCAGAAAGGAATGGAGCCCTGGTGACACCTTCATTTTTAGCCCAGATTTTGGATTTCTGATCTCCAGAATTGTAAGATTATAAATTACACTTGTTTTAAACCATTACATTTCTGCTAACTTGTCACAGAATTAATGGAAATTAATACCATGCCCACTAGAATTGCAAAAATTGGACAGGAGGATAGGATAAAGTATTGGCAAAAATGTGAAGAGACGGGAAGCTTGTACACTGCTTGTGAAAGTATAGCTTGGTATGCTCATTCTGGAAAGCAATTTGGAAGTGCTTAGCAAAATTAAGTATGTGTTTGTTCTATGACCCAGAGATGCTACTGCTGGATACATATCCCAGAGAAATATTCTCATGTAGTTCTGTAAAGATAGTCATGTTCACGGATATTTGTGCAGCATAGTTGGTGCTAGGAGGAAGTAGAAGGAAATCTAAATGTTTATCTTTAAGATAAAGGATATGTAAGCTGGTGAAATACTGTGCATCACTTAGAAGTGGTGAGCCAAATATATATAACTATATGGTTATATCTTCCAAATAAAACATCCCTGGTTCAGATCCTGGACATGGACCTACACACTGCTCGTTGAGCCATGCTGTGGTGATGCCCCACATAGAAGAACTAGGAAGACTTACAACTAGGACATACAACTAGGTACTAGGGCTTTAGGGAGGAAAAGAAAAAGAGAAAGCTTGGCAATGGATGTTAGCTCAGGGCCAATCTTCCTCACCAAAAAACATAGCTTTAAAAAAATTGCAATAATTTATTTATTGAATTGTTGATTTCTATTAGTGTGTCCTCATGGATATTCATTTTACTCTGTGGGTTATAACGCAGTACTATTGTCATTTATTTTCCTGCTCAATTGTTCCATTTTTGACCATTGATAGCCCTTTCAGGTTGGTTCCTGTGCCACATTTATTTTTAACTGAATTAAATTGTTTTTATCTTTTCAGAATATTTACTTGAAATTTTGTCATATTACAAAAGACAAAGGAGAGGAAGAAGAGGAGGAGGAGGAGGAGAAGGCAGCGAACAAGCAAACAAAACGTGTTGGTTTAGCATGTTTTTGGAGAGGTAACAATGTCATGAATTAATTATTAATTTAAATCAAATGCTTAATCATAAAAATATTATATCCCCCTCCTCTTTTATTAAGTTTAGTCTCTAATGCCTTGAGAACTCTTAACACATTTAAGGCTCATGTATGGGGCTGGATGCATTAACAGACATCCGCATGGAAGACAGAAGGGGGCACCTTGTGGGAACTCTCAGGACTTGCTCATAAGCGCAAGTGAGCCAACCCCTGGGGATTCCCAGAAGTAACTCAGTGTGTGTGTGGTTGTGCGTATGCATACATGTGATTGTTGTACACATACGTTTAATCACACAGGTATGGCTGACGCAAAGGGTAAAAGTAGTAGAAATTGTACAGTCAGGAAGGAAGCAACATTTAAACAAAATAAAGATATTCTTATCTCCAAATATTAGCAGTGTCACATCACTACTCTATGTGTTCTTCAAACATAGTGAAAGAGCGGTACTAGAAAATACCTCGCTTAGGGTCTGGAAACACTCTTTTCTCACCCCCACCCCGCTTGGTTGCCTTGGCTTCTTGATCCACAGTTGACCACTCCCTCCTCCCCGAGCACTCTTTCCCCTGGTTTCCAGGACATCACATACTCCATGTCTTGCTTCTGCCTCTATGGTTATTCATTCTTAGTGTCTTTCGTTGATTCCTTCCTGTTGCCCCAACCTCTAAACGGTAAGTGTTCCAGGATTCAGTCTTTGCACGTTGTCTCTTCTTTGTCTACGCTCCCTTCATTGGTGATTTTGCACACCTGAGGACTGGAAATTCTACCCATACACTGACATTACCCAAATTTATTTCCCCAGCCTGGACCATTTCCCTGAGCTCTACACCTGTATATCAACTTGCCTACATATTATCTTCTTTTGGATATCTAAGAGTCATGAAAATTAGCAAGTCCAAGGTCCAAAACTGAACTGCTGCCTTCCCCCCTCCACACTGCCCTCCACCCCACCAGGTCATTATCAGGAAATGGTAATGCTAGTTGCTCAAGTCAAAATCTTTTGCATTATCCTTGACTCCTCTCTTTTCCCACACCCCAGAAGCAATCTACCGGCAAGTCCTTTGAAGTTACACATTCAAAATACAACCTGAATCTTGTTATCTCTTAGCACCTCAATCTCACCCCCTCACCTGGATTATTGTAATAGCTTCGTAACTTGTCTCTCTGCTTCTGCCTTCACACCCGACCCCTGGGAGAATGTCCCCAACAGAGTCACCTTTTAAACTTGCGTCAGATCACATCACTCTTTTGCTCAAAATGCTCCATTGGTTCCCAGAGTAAATGCCCATCCTTACAAAGGCCTAAAGGCCCTTGACTTTGTGTACCCTTCCACTCCTCTTCACATCTTTGATCTCATTCCTCCTACTCTCCAGCCACACTGACCTTGCTTCTTTCTTGAGCCCACTAGGTACATTCCTCTCTCAAGGCATTTGCGTTTACCAGTTCCTCTGCCTGGATGCCATTTCCTGAGATGGGCATGACTCTCGCCCCTCTTTCAGGGTTTTGTTCATGTGATATCTACCTGCTCAGTGATATGTTCCACCAGAACAAATTTGCAGCCACTTTCCACACCAGGATCTCTCTCTCCTTTCCCTTCTTTATTTTTTTCCATAGCATTTATAAACATCTAGCATACTACATATTTTACTTTTTGTTTATTTTGTCTTTTCTAACTGAATGGCACCATCCATGAAGTCAAGGATATTTGCTATTATTTGTAATGAACCCAGAACAGTGTCTGGCACATTACAAGTGTTCAGTACATCCTTGACAACTGAATGACTAGAATGAAAGAACAAATGAATTTCTTTGGTACTTCACCAATCAAGGATGGGGCAGAGAGTAATACCTCTCTGTTCAAAGCAGCTCAGTGTTTGTCAAGGCTGAATTCATGTGAAAATGCCACTCTTTTGCAGGGGTTTTCCTCTCTCTGTATTGGGACTAGCCTAGGATCAAGGAAGGAAGCCTGGGCTTAATGGCCATTTCAGTAACAGGATGGTGTCCAGAAAAGGGAAGAACATGGCAGGAAGAGGAAGTGGGCAAGCACCCTTGCCTGCTTTTCCCACTGTCTATGCAGACAATGAGCTCCAGAGGCTACTGTGAAACTATTTCCAGTGGGGCTTTATTTCAGCTTAGTAGCCAAGGATAATCTGAATAAAAGGAATAAGGTGGGTTATTCAGTTTCTAATTGCTATTTGAACAACTTTTTCCTAATTGCATTTTCCATAGACAATTTGTGCCAAAACGAACACTCCACTAATGATGCTGGCAAGACAGTTTGTCAAACACTGACACCTAGTGAATGTTACTATACAGACCTTGTTCTGGGCTCTGTTTCTGGTCCAAGAAATTCCACAGACATTCAATTTAGGAGGCAGTCAAATCTCATTCACCTACTTTTAGTATTAGACTTGGCAGAGTTTGACTCCAAAGTGGCACTCCCACTCGTTACGGGGCCCCTCGCATGAGTGAGTGCATGCCCTTGGAATGCTGGCAAAAACTTTAATCTAAGAAAAGCAATCAGGACAGAAGAAATCCTGCAAAATTACCCAGAGAGCCTCTCAAGTCAAAAATAAATATTTCGTTTTTGTCAACTGCCATGGTGTGTGATGAGTGCTATGCACTGCTCCTTTAGTGAGGGGGTGAGAAGAGCTCAGTCTTCAGCTTGCCGGGGTCTCGGGTGGAGTTGCTGGGCTCCCTCTGAGATAAGAGTGTCTTAAAACCTGAGAACTGACATGTCAGAGGTACTCTGTGCCAACTGGGGTGATATAATGGAGGGATTTTTAGACCCTAGGAGAGACAGGGCTTTTGCGAGGTGTGATGGAATCTGAATGGAACTTAGAATCACACATAATAGGGAACAAATGAGAGCTCCACCAGAGAGTGCCACCACACTTATTTACTAAACTTCTCTGCCATTTAGTTTACGATGCTATTAAGAGAGCTCCCCAAGGCCCACGGTTTTGAGGAATAGTGAGTGAGATGTGCAGGGAAATAATCTCAGACATTGCAGCGTCTTGAACCTTTCTTTCTGCTCCCTTGGAACCTCACAACAGAGGACTGGGCCAAGCTTAAAACCAGGTCTGTGTTTGAGTTCAGTGTTTCATTTATCTCTCTCTCTGCCTTGGTTGCAAGTGTGCTCTGAGTTAGAAGAAGCATAGAGCAGAAAGAATGTGCAACCGTGTCCCCCCCCACCTTCTCATAGCTTGTGACTGGAACTCATAAAACCCAAACTGATGCTGCTCAGAGAGTGGAGAAGGATCTCGGAGGCCCAGTCAATAGCCCTGCTTGCTTGTATGGAGCGCACTTCCACACCTGCCTTTCTGAAGTCTAGAGTGTCATCATTCGGATTAAGAGAGAGGCTCTAAACCAGATTACTGAAGTTCAGAACCTGCTCTGCCTCTTGTTAGCTGTATAGCCTCAGACAAGTTATTTAAGTTCTCTCTACCTTGGTGCTCCATCTTTAAAATTGGAATAAAACAATTCTTACCCATAGGGTTGCTGTGAGAATTCATTTAGTATATATATATTTTTATCTAATAATAATATTACCATAACATAAGGAAAACCAGTGTTGCGGTAATGTTTAGAATGTTCCCTAGAGAAGACATGCATGATGGAATATCAGCACTAGATTTGTTTGTTTATGTGGTTTTGTTCTGGTTTGGCAGAGTTTAGATTATGTCACTGTCAAGTTCTCTGCAAAGTGCAGCTGTTTGAAGTCTCATCTTGTTCTTGGATACATAGCAGCACCTCTATAGACTTCTGAAAGAGACTGACATTTGGCTCGTGCTCTTCCTTCCCCTCCTCTCCACTTTCCTCCTCTCCACTTCTCCTTTCTCTTCTCTCCTTCTTCTTCCTCACTTTGTCTGCTGTCTCTCTCTCTCCCCCTCCCTCCCTCACTCCACCCCCCCCTCACTTCATCCCTCCCTCCACCTTCAGTCTCTAATGGGAAGCTGGATTTTTCCTTTCATGGCACCCTATTCGTCTTCATTCCTCCCTCTTTGTCTTGGCTGTCTCTACTTTGCCCTGAAATCTCTCAGCATCTACAGGAAATAGCGTGCACATGTGCACATGCATGTGTGTGTGTGTGTGTGTGTGTGCATCCATGTCCTGTAGTTTTTTTTATTGACATCAAATTAGAAATGCTTGCCAAAGCAGGCCATGCTTTCTTCTCTCAAGATTTGTCTCAGGTGGCAGGAAAGTCCACAGTGGCTCCCTGGGCTCCTCACAGTCACCCTAACAACTACCACAAGACTGGAAATTTGATCTTTGTTCAAATCTGGAGTGCCTAGAGAGACAAAAGCAAGCTCAGGGCTTTGGTCCCTTAGATCTTTGCCAAAATGACAGTCCTCTTGGGCTTCCTTGTAACTGATTCATAGCTCGCATTGGACACGTTACACGCATCATTATACAAAACACCAGTGGCATTTTCAGTCTTAGATGCCAAATCCTCATTGTGTTAATTGGCCACTGGGCTCCTCCAGCAGCCTTTGGACTGTTTCCTAACCCTGAAGTCTGGCCATTTGCCTTGTCATCTTTTGCTGTTATTAGGAAGTATTCCAGCCGTAACAAAAACTTAGAAAGGTAATATGCACCTACTACCTGTCAAAAATATGACAGATACAGCTTCCTCTTGCCTTAATATCAATTTTAAAAGCTACACTGACTTTTGTTTATTTCTTATGTGCCTGTTTTTGTTTTGCTTTTTACATTTAACCTTAACTACTGTTGTTATAAGTCTGGTTCTTGAACGGATATGTATTGAAGTTAGCTGAATTACACTTATTGGGTTTTATTTCTACTATCACATTTTGTGTTTTCCATCTGTCCTGCTGTTTCTATACTTATCACTTTTTCCTTTTTAAATTTTCTTTGGATTGATCAAGATTTCCTTATTCTTTTACTATCCTGTATTGGTTTAGAAACTATGTATTCTATTCCTATTTTTTACGGTTAGTCTTAAAATTTTACTTACTTACAGAAACTAAGAAAGTCAAAAGTTAATGATAACCTTTACTGTTTGTAAACAATAACTTAGAATATTTTAACTTTGAAGATTATCTCCATTAAGTTAGCTCCCAGAACCAATTTATCGATTATTTTTCTGAGTTTATATAGTATTGCTTCTGTAAATACAACCACAAATTTACCAATTCCTTTGCTCATCATTACTTCATTTGCCTCAGCTCTTCTTTTCTGGAAGAAATTAGAATTTCTAAGTTAAAGCCTTTTGGAGAAAAATTTCCTCAAAATATTCTTTTGAATATGTCACAATTTTATCCTTATTCTTGAAAGATAGTAATTTTAGGGCTATAAAAATCTTAACTGACAATCATTTTACCTCAGGACTTTGAGTCTATTATTTTTCTTCTGCTTTCAAGATTTTTTTTTCTGTCTTTTATATCTGGCTGCTATTACGATCATTATAGCCATAAAATACTCTGGTTTTAATTACGTTGTGTTTAGGTATGAATTTGGTCTTGTTTACCTTGTTTGTGATTTAGTGTATTTCATGAATTTGAGGACCCATGTTTTCCATTATTTTGGAAAATTCTCAACCATTATCTTTCAATATTGCCTTTCATTTATCATCTCTGTTTCTTCCTAAAACTCTAAGAAGAGGCATATTGGCCTTGCTCATTCTTTCCTCTGAAACTCTTAATTTCTTTTTTCGTGTTTCCCACTTTCTATTTTACATATACTGCATTATAGGCAATCACTTTGGAACTATAATTCAGTTCATTAATTCTGTTCTTAGTAACATCTGATATTACATGTTAACAACTCCATTGATTGTTCGATTTTAATTTCAGTGACTTTATTTTTTCATTTTGTAGAAATTTTCTTAAGTTTTGTTCACATCAAAGTGGCATATTTTTAAAGTATCATATCCCTTTATTTTCTTTTTATTTCACTTATATTTCTCTAAACAGTATAACATTTTTATGTTATTATTTACTGATGCTTCCATAGTCTACTTGGAGTGTAAATACACTGTCTGTTATGTTTAACTTGATTGTGATAGCTTGTATTCTCTCATGTCTTACTGTTTTGGACTAAATGCTTATGTTGGAAAGGAGCTGGGGAGCTTTATCTAAGGAAACGTTATGGGGGCTGGATTGACAGTATGAGCCTCCAGAGTTATTTTATGCTTTCTCCTGCCATGAGCATTAGTGACGGGTGCTTTGACCATTTTAATGCTAATATATTAGCTTCTGTATTCCCATATCACACAGGAGTGTACATTTCATTCAGAATCTCCTTGAGGATCTCTGGTTTCAAATTCTCCAAGAACTTTCTGCTCATGTTTGTACTTTCTACCTCAGGCTAAAGTGGACAAGCTTTCTCTGCTCATCTCCACAAACTGGTGGATGATTACTTTTTCCTCCTAGACCTTTCTTCCATCAATGGTATAGCTCTTTGATGGTCCTGCTTTATCCAGGAACTTTAGTCAGTTTCTCACCTTGCACAGTCTCAACATTTGTCTCCTGTGCTCTGGTGACAGTTAAAAACCTAAGCCTCTTCCATAATCTACCACCTTGACTTTCACTTTCTTTACCTTTCTTCCTCTGATATGAATTTCAAAGCATGTTCATTACATTTTCCCATTAGGATGGCCATTATCTAAAACCAGAAAATAACAAGTGTTGGTGAGGATGTGGATAAATTGGAGCCCCTGCTCATGCTGGTGGGAATATAAAATGGTGCAGCTCCTATGGAAAACAGTAGGGCAGTTCTTCAAAAAATTAAACATAGAGTTACCGTATGATTCAGCAATTCTGCTTCAGGGTATATACCCCAAATGGTTGAAAGCAGGGACTTGAACAGATATTTGTACACCAATGTTCATAGCAGCATTATCCACAATAGCGAAAAGGTGGAAGCAACTCAAGGGTCCACTGAAGGATGAGTGGATAAGTACAAAGTGTTATGTATATACAATATAATATTATTCAGTCTTAGAAAGGAGGGAAATTCTAACACATGCTACAATATGGATGAACCTTGAAGACATTATGCTAAGTGGAATAAGCCAGTCACAAAAGGACAAATATTGAATGATTCCACTTGTACGACGTACCTAGAGTAGTCAAATTTCTAGAGACAAAAAGCAGAATAGTGATTGCCAGGGGCTAGGGGGAGGGAGGAATGAAGAGTTGTTTAATGGGTCTGGAGTTTCAGTTTGGGAAGACGCAAAAGTTCTGGAGACTGATGGTGACGATGGTTTCACAACAATGTGAATGCACTTAATGTCACCAAACTGTATACTCTAAAATGGTTCAAAAAGTAAATTTTATGTTATATATGTATGTTACCACAATAAAAACCAAGTATATTTGTCACATTTTATCCAGAATTTCTAGGATTTTTATATCATAAAATTTTCCAGGCTATATGAACTGCAATTTCTCCCAAACAGGCATTCCCTAATATTGTTACCCTTGGACCTTTAGGCCTTCAATTCTACTTCAGTGTATTGCTGAAACAAACAAGTAAGAGTAGAGAGAATAAAACCTGAGGCTTCACTAGGTAGAAAATTCCTGTTTTATTTACTCTTATTTGATTGGTAGGGTCGTTGTATTGTATGAATACAGGATTATAGGGATCTCAAGACTCCAAAGATGAGAAACAAAGTTGAACCTGGCCTCACAAAAAATAGAGCTGGTATCAATGCAGCTACATGGTCCCTCACACATAGCTTCTCTTCCTTTCTGTGGCTTTTCTAGTCTCTCTAATGATTATCCCATTATCTCCATTTCCTCATGGTATCCATTCAGTTCAGCTTCTTGTAACTCATTCAAATTGACTAGATACTCTTTACCTCATAAAAATTCTTCATATGGTGTTTTGGCATCTGCCCTTCCTAATAACTGCTACAAGTTCTTGGATTCCCAATTCCAGATTTCTGAGAGGAATCTAATTTGGTAATGATTTTGAGTACAATCATCTGGGCTAAATACATTCCTTCTCTAATAATGAATGCACAAGGAAGTTCCACTTCTGGCATGGCCATGTGAGGAGCTCCATGATCCCACCCTCCAGAAAAACTAGTGAAAATTATTTTTGAAAACTCCAACCATTTAAAGTTTCTGGAAATGATTTTAAGGATATACAGCAAATGAAGAAACATTTATTCAAGAAAGCCTGCTATAACTTGATAAGAACAGAAAAATTGTGTAGCATTTGAACTACAATCTACTCCCTCGATTTTCCCTATCCCAGCTCAGCATGATGGAAACAGTGCTCCAGATGGGTGGAGCCAAGAACACAAGGCTTTTTCTTCCCCCAGCTCCTAGTCAAAGGCTATCGTATTTTCCCAGGAGGGACAGGATGTCAGCATTTCTCATCCTGCCCCTGACTACATGTTGCAAATCCTAAATTCTGGACAAGTATAACCAACGGTTGGGGCTCTCTTCTTCTCCCCAGCCTCCTTTCCTGGGACAGAAGTTCTGCCTTGGATACAGTGAATACTGGAGCCCTATCGCCCTTGCTCCACTCATAAGGCAGATATTCCATGTCACAAGTGGCAAGCTGAGATCTGAGCCTACTGTCCTCAATCCCTACCTCCTTGCCAAATGCCCCAGATTCTAAAGCAAAGATGTCACTCAGAGAAAAGTGTGCCGCTTTCGGGGCTGGCCCCGTGGCCGAGTTGTTGGGTTCGCGCGCTCCGCTGCAGGCGGCCCAGTGTTTCGTTGGTTCGAATCCTGGGCACGGACATGACACTGCTCATCAGACCACACTGAGGAGGCGTCCCACGTGCCACAACTAGAAAGACCTACAACAAAGAATATACAACTATGTACCGCGGGGCTTTGGGGAGAAAAAGGGAAAAAATAAAATCTTTAAAAAAAAAAGTGTGCCGCTTTCTCCACTCTGAGCTTCAGAGGGGAACAGAGGTTTTTCTCAGTGATAAAGGAGGGGGGGTCATAAAACCAAGCAATCAAAGCACTTCCTAAAAGAGCTGACTTCATTTGCAACAGAGTATGGGGAAGTTCAAGCCTAAGGGTACTCTCAAAAAAAATGGAGGTTATGGTGAAAAGCAATTAAGAACAGACTTAAAGATTCATTAGAGGGGCCAGCCCCGTGGCAGAGTGATTGTTTGCGCAATTGGCTTCAGTGGCCCAGGGTTCAGATCCTGGGCATGGACATGGAACCACTCATTAGGCCATGTTGAGGCGGCGTCCCACATGCCACAACTAGAAGGACCCACAACTAAAATATACAACTTTGCACTGGGGGGTATTTGGGCACAAAAAAAGCTGGGGGGAAAAAGAGAAAAGAAGATTGGCGACAGTTAAAAAAAAAAAAGATTCATTAGAGATAGAAGATAAACCATTGGCCAGCTAGTTATCAGAGAAAAATGGTGAAACAGACAATTGAAAGAGCCCTCCTAGGGTCAGAACAAATCTGAAACATGGACCTAAAAAACTATCCATAACAAAAGATCTTGAATGTAATTAGATCAGTCTGGGGAGCAATTTATACCCCAGAGCATTGTTGAAAACAATAGACCAGTTAGCTGGCGATTAGTTGGGCTTAACAGCTGGTTTGGTCAGGAAAAGATATGGTCAAAGAGAGCCCAACCCAAATCACTGCCATCCCAGAACGACTGGGCATGCTCAAGGCTGCTCCCTCTAGGAGCAACGTTAGACATTTCACACTGTGGAGAAAAAGTAGACTTCACTTAAACTAACTGAGCCATTCACTAAACATATAAATGAGCAAAAAACAATAGCAAACCCTAGTGTGAGGGGCTGGAGAACCAGTACCTAAACTTGCTATAATGTATTACCTAAAATGTCCAGTTTCCAGCAAAAAACTCACATCATATACAAAGAAAGGAAAACTGATACATGGGGGGAAAAGCAGACAATGGAAACTACCTGTGAAAGCAACTGGATGTCAGATTTAGTAGGTAAAGATTTTAAAGAAGCCATTATAAATATGTTTAAAGAACCTGTCAATGAAAATAATCCATAACCAATCTATAAATGAAAATTTGGGTGAGTTTATTCTGAGCTTAAATTTTAGGATTATAACCTGGGAGAGTCTTTCCACAAAGGAACAGAGCACTCCAAAGAAGTGGGGGTACACAGGGTGGTTATATACCCTCAGATGGGGTGTTTCACATATGATTGAAATGTCCCTCCCACAATAGTCACAAGATTGCCCTGCCGGCACAGCACTTGATGGACACAGCAGGTAGTGGGTCTGCTATCTCGGTGGGTGTAGCAGGAGGCAAGTCTATTGTCTCAAGCTGGGAGGTCACAGGTGAGTGCAGCAATCAGTTTCCAGCTTGAGGAAAGATACTTAATCCTTAAGGAGATGCCAACCTTGGGAGGGGGAGGGAAGTTGCACCTTTATCTTAAGGGCCTTTTGCTCTTGCCATAGGGAATCTCTAAAGCAGATATACAATGCATGCTCAATGGCCTCGGTCAGGCCCTTTTGGAAAGAGAAAGTCAGGCTGAATTAGGTTTACACCAAATGGCTTCCTCATATATTCCAATATATCCTATTACTTGCCATTTTTATTTGTCAAACCAAAGGAAACTATGGTTAAAGAAATAAAGGAGGATATGTTATGCAGTGTTTCATCAAATAGAGAATGTCAAGAAAGGAATTGAAATTATGAAAAAGAACTGAATGGAAATTCTGATTTTTACTGAAATGGAAAAATCACTAGAGGGGCTCAACAGTGGATTTGAACTGGTGGGATAAAGAAGTAGTGAACCTAAATATAAATCCTTAGACATTATGCAACCTGAAGAACAGGGAGAAAAAGAAATGAAGAAAAATGGACAGAACCTCAGAGGAATGTAGTTAAGTGTACCATTGAGTGCACGAACATATGCAAAACATGTGTATCAGAAGGAGAGGACAGAAAAGAACAGAAGAAATAATGATCAAAACCGCCTCAAGTTTGATGAAAAACAATCTACATATCTGAGAAGCTCAGTGAACTCTGATCATCTGTCTAAGAGTGGGGACCACATGAATACAAAATAAGGCCACCACTCTCCAGCAGCTGTTAGAAGGGAGTAGAACAAAGGCAAACAATAATCAATAACTTTAGTGGAATTACTGAGTAATCAATTCTTGTGTTAGGTAATAAAAACATATTTAGTTGATATCAGCAGGAACTTTCCATTAATAAGAATCCTGTGGTTCTGCAAGACCCTAAAGTACCTTCATAATCAAAGAAAGATTAAAAATAATTAGCAATGATTTAACTACTAAGTATATTTTATTTTGTCTTAATTCCATCTTACTATTATAAATATCAACTTTATTGACTTAAATACTCAATGAAAGAATATTAACTCGTCATATAATAATGGACTTAGTGTGCAGGACAGTTTCTAAACTAACCCTCTACTTCTCTAGGATAGAGGGTGCCTTATGCTTAGACTGTCAAAGTTTAAGGGATCTAGAAGACTGTCTTTCCCCAAATTTGCTTCTCCTAAGAGTTATTACTTCTGTTTAAACCCCTCCTCCAGTTGCAAATGGAAGAAGGATACTATTTAAAGCTAGATCAGTCTTTTACACAAATTTAAATGAGCTATTGTCATACTCTCCCAAGGCAAGGCAGAGAGACTGGAAGGACGGAAGATACCTGAGAGTCACTAAGATTGGAAGAGGACATAGCTTCAGCAGTGCCTGAAGATATGAGACTCACTTTGACTAATTTTAAACCTTATTTATACACTACTCATGTAGGAGATTTTGAAAATTGAATTACCTTTCCTTTTTGGTGAAATAATTCAAATTTGCTAAACTCATTTGTCTCTGCTTTAGTCCTCGAATCTTTTTGAATGGCTGAGATTTGAGGTAATGACAGAAAAATCCATAAAGAAAAAATGTTCTATAGTGAGCCATATACATTGAAGCTATATTGTAATTATAGAACACATACCAGTTCTGAGGCTTTTTGGTTGAGATGAAAACAATAGTAGAGATGAGTATTTATAGAGAAGACTAAGTGCTTAAATTCTAATGAGCTAAATAATTCATCTTCTCTTGTGGATTATAAAATTGAGAAGGAAACGATGCCAAATTATGGAGACCATTTCTTTTTATAAACAAGTCTGTAAATCAAGTGGTTTCAAGAATGATCTGGTGTGAGAGCCAGCTCTGATGACCTAGTGGTTAAAGTTCAGTGCTCTCACTGCTTCAGCAGCCCAGGTACATTTCCCAGCTGTGGAACCACACCACCCGTTTGTCAATTGCCATGCTGTGGCAGTGGCTCACACAGAGGAACTAGAAGGACTTACAACTTGGATATACAACCATGCACTGAGACTTTGGGGAGAAAAAAAAGAAAGATAAAGACTGGCAACAGCTGTTAGGTCAGGGCTAATCTTTCCCTACAAAAAGAAACAAAAAAATGATCTGGTGTGAGACAGGCCCATGAGATTCCATTTACTACCTCACTGACTTAATAAAGTGCTGTGGCCTTAGCAGCTTCATCCCTTTGAGTTAATCTCGGTGACCCTGGCTTCTGGAGTGCAAAAGTGTGGTCAAAAAAGAAATGCATATTATTTTTCAGTAATTCATAAAGCCTGTTGGAAAATATATTTTTTATTATAATAAAACTATAATGTATTAGTTGAAATATCAGTTTGGTTTTGTTTGTTTTAAATTTTCTTTTGGCTGAAAAAATACAGAGGAGGAACACTCATCACATGTGTGGTGGTGGAAAGGATCAGGAAGGCTAATTACTGAGCTCATCCTTGAAGGAAAAATAGAAGACAAGAAGTAGTTAGGATAGGTTGTGGTGAAGAGTCCAGACAAAAGAAGTAGAAGGCATGAAGCATGGGGGTAAAAGTGGACATGACATATGCTGAGACAGCCAGTGTGCAAGCTTGGTTGAAGGATAGGGTGTGAGGAGGAGGTAGAAAGATCTATTAAGAAATGTGGCCGGAGAAGTCAGGCAAACATTCTCCCAAAATCTAGCAAGAACTGACAGTGGCCTCAAGTAACATATAGTTCAATGTGGATGATGAGAAGTGGAGGAATTTTAGAAACACTAACTTGTTGTAAAGACAACAGAATGTGGCATCTTTTGTGGATATAGAAGAAAAGATTGGACTCAAGCCTTTATGTCCTGGTATCTGATTTAAGCAATAAGGAGCTGGTATTACCATTTCCTGAGGTGGCGCTACAAATGAGGTGTATGTTACCATCAAGGGTGGCTGATGGATAGAGGCAGAGGCCAATATTACTGACCCTTCTAAAAATTTTATTTCATCTCTACAAGCATAAATTTTGTGAATTATTTCCCCTTTTCTGGTCTTCTATATATAGGATGGAATACTTATCTCCAAATTTTAATTGAAAACATTGACAGTAGAATATAAGAAACACTCACATGTGTGACTAGAAAGACAATAGTCCCAGTTGATCAGGAAGTGTGCGCAACTGAGGCATTGCCAAACAAGGCTCTTTACCTGAACTATCTAGATCATCAAAGATAAAATAGTGGGAGATGTTTTTCTGTTATCCAGAGAGTAATTTCCTCACATCTTCCCTTTGTTTGATACATGTAGTCATAGTGAAGCTTAAATGATTTTACTGGGGAAGAATTGGTGTTTAAAATCAATCTCCTTTAAATTTAAATAAATAGAATTTGTTTTCCATAGTGACTATAGTTAGAACATGTTTTAGGTCTTCAGTCACGTCCAGGAACATCTAAGAACACTGACTAAGATCCAGACGTTTTTATGTTTTTTATACTTCCTTGATGGTAAGTTAATTTGATCTTCTTAAGAACTGCTTTGGCTGTTGTCAGAGTGTGAGTTAAAATTTCTGAGGTTTGAGAGGAAACAGATCATCTTGGGAAATCACTTTGGATGACAAGGGAACTATAACTTTGCATTCAAACCACATCAATCATGGGGGTGGAGGACTAGTGCTAAGCACCATATGAAAATAGTTGGGTAGTTTCCAAATGCAGGGAGAAAATCTATAGCAAGCACTGTAATGTTTAGTTTTAGGGGTGTGGTTCTTTCTTTTAAAACATTTGAGTAGCTTTAAAAAGGTAATTTCCTTATGTGTTTTACTGGCTGATTTTTCTTTTTTAATACTAGCTAAGAACAGCACCACTGGGAAAAGCTCTGAGTTGTCTTTGGTTGCTAGAGGATACCTACACTGTTTAGATAAGAGATACATATAGTATTTCTTGCTCCCAAAATTATCATCTGTCAGTCTATTTTAAATAAATGAAAGTCGACTATTAGAGATTTTTTTCTCAAGAGGGATAATAATTTGTGATATTTGCTAATCATCTAATAATATTTTTGACAAGCAATAGCAGGAGGAAGAAAGTGAAGGAAACTCAAGACAGAAGAGGTGGAGGAGGTGAAAAACTGGGTCTCTAGAGAACCACAGCATATCCTGAGATGCCAGGAGAAAACAATGAGAGTAGGTGCAATCATGGTTGAAAAGGAGGGTGGAAGAATACATTAAAAAAATTAAAGAGTTGGCAGCCTTTGCAGTTTTCGTGGAGCTGGGTCTGGGATCAACAGGTAATAAAAGTAGAGAATTGAGTGACTTTCCTACATGTGTAATCATTACTGATTTTCCAATACATACATGCACTTCCAATACATATATACATTTCCAAATACACACATGCACATACGTGTACACGTATTTATTTATTTACAAAAAATATGATAATCTCTACACACATCTGTGATAAATGAGTGTGTGGAGATCAGCAAGCACTGATATAACAGTGTTTTTGTATGCAGCAGGCCATGTATTTACCTAATAAAATTTTATTATTATGAGTCCTTGAGCACATGATTGAGCAGTCCTGACTTTATTTGTTCTGACAGCTTGAGATAACCATGTTTGCTTTCTGTAGCTATCTCTGGGAGAAGTAAGGAGCAACATCATCAAAGGTATTGCAAAATGGAAGTCACAGGGCAGCATAACATCAAGTTGTGGTCTACTTGATATAAAACTATATAATAAATTCACTTAGTAAATATTTATCATGCTGGACATTGTATTTGGGCAAAACATATATAGCAAAAACAAGCATGGCCTTGACCTTGCAGAGCTTAAAATATTGATAGTGATAAAGTAACTTTATAAATAAGTGGCATTTAATTGCAAGCCAAATAAGTGCTATAAGAAAAAGGAACATAATTCATAGGAGAATACAACAAAGATATCTAACCTAGATATGTGGATTGTGGAGTGGGAAGAAGGTGAGGGAAAACGTCCTTGAAAAAGAAAGCGTTGAGCTGAGATCTGGTGGGTGTGTAGTAATACTTCTCTAGGTGATTAGGGAGACAAGGAGGTATGTATGTGGAGAAAGAGTGAGAGAGAGAGATAGTGAGCCAGGAAATAGGAATAAAATGGCAGGAGGAAATAAGGTACTTCAGCTGTATAAAGAAGGGAGAGGGAGAGTAGTTCAAAATGAAGGAGCAGACAGGGACAAACCATACAGAGTTTTAGGCCAGGTTCAGAATATTTTCTTTATCTTAAGAAGAATAAGAAGCTGATAAAATATTGTAAGCAGATCTATTTTAGCAATTATGTTTGCTGAAATATGTAGAATGGATTAGAGAGGAATAAAAGTGGCAGAGGGGAGACCAGCCAAGAATCTATTGCAGGAGACCAAATCAAGATGATAGTAGCCTGGATTAGGACACTTGTGATGAAGATGGAGAAATTTGGATAAATTTGATAGCTATTTAGGTAGCAAATGGAAAAGTATTAATGATAAATTTTATATTAAGACCTAAGGAAAGTAATGTGTCAATAATGCTTATGTAATATGATGGCTGAGATGGCATTCTTAGAAAGAGAATCTGGTGTAAAAAGGAATATATTCTTGCTTTAGATATGTTGAGTTTGAGGGCCCTGGAAATAACAAAAAGAGAATGTCAAGTGGCAGAAAGATATCTGGATTTGGAGTTTGATGATTATGTTTGGGATGCCTGGAGTGACATAACACCACTTGTTCCATCTGTAAGAAGAAAGTGGTATGCTGAAGTTAGGAGCTGCTCTGAGACAGATCAAGTTTGCCTTCTGATCATGCAGAGATTTCAATGATGCCTCTATTGAATTCTGTTTTGCAAACTCCCCTCTTCAGCATCTACAAGCCTATACTTTATTATACAGCACATATAATAAGCATCATAAGTGACTTCTCTTTTAATTTACTCTAAAAGCAGCATTTAAAATTCAATTTCAAAAATTTTCATAGTGTCTTTGATTGGAAGAAAAATCAACCAGCCTCCACTGACAGATTCATGGAAAAAATGGCCAATTATTTTGAGCATTCATTCAATAAACTATTTATTGGGCATCTACTACGGGTGAGACTCTCTTCTAGGTGCCCAAAGTACAGCAATAAACAAGACAGGAAAAAACCCTACCCTCACAGGGCTTATGATCTAATATGCTAAATTTGTTTGTATGCAAAACAATATATACATTAAGAAAAATGAGTAAATTTAATCCATCATATGTTAGATAATGATAAATATTGAAAAGAAAACATCAAGCAGGGAATGGAGTTAGGAAATGTATGCATGTTGGAAATGCTTAAATTTTGAGCAGGGTAGCCAGGAAAGACCTCACTGAGAAGCCGATATTTGAGGAAAGATCATAAAAAAATGAGGGAGTGAACTGTGTGGATAGTTGAGGGAAAACCATTCCAGACATATAGAAAATAAATATCAAAATTGCAGAAATAAATCCTACCTTATTAGTAGGTACATAAAATGCAAATGGCTCAAATTATTCAATTAAAGGGCAGATATTGTAAGAATGGGTAAAAAAACATGATCCAACTATATGTTATCTACAAGAGACAGCATTATTCATATAGCCAAAACATAGAAACAACCCAAATTTCCATCAACTGATGACTGGATAAATGTAATGTGACATATCCATACAATGAAATATTATGCAGGCACAAATTGTAATAAAGTAGCAATACATGCTACAATATTGATGAAGTTTGAAAACATTATGCCAACTGAAACAAGCCAGACACAAAAGGCTGCATATTGTATGATTATATCATAAGACATATCTGGATAGGCAAATCCAGAGAGAGTGAATATAGATGAGGGGTTGGCAGCAGCTGAGTGGAAGAGTAATGGGGACTGACTACTTATGGTATAGTGTTTCTTTTTAGGTTGATGAAAATGTTCTGGAATTAGATAGTAGTGATGGTACAACCTTGTGAATGTACAAAAACCCACTGAATCATACACTTTGAAAGAGTGAATTTTATGATCTGCAAATTATGTCTCAAAGTAAATAATTACCATAGTTCAAGAGGACAAATGACATAACAGATTGGAAAAAGAACAAAATAGAAATTCTAGAATTGAAAAGAACAGTAATTAAAAGAAAACCTGATGGATAGTGAAAACAGCAGATTAGAGTCAGCTGAAGAGAAAATTTGCAAACTGGAAGATCATTCAGATGAAAATATCCAGCATGAAAAACGGAGAAAAATCATGGGAATGTGAGAAGATAGAATAAAAATGTAAAGGATATGATAAGCTTAACACAAGTTTAATTGAAGTCTCAGAAAGAGAGGAGAGAGAGAAAAGAGTGGAAGCAATATTGGAAGAGATATGTCTGAAGATTTTCCATAACTAAAACAGATTCATGAGCATTCATGAACGTGAACAGATTCTTGAACACATTCAAGCCACAGATTCGTGAACTCCAAAAAAAACTCCAAGTGAGCTAACAAAAACACACCTAGACATATAGTAAAACTGCTTAAAATCCAACGATACGAAGAAATATATCAAAAGCAGCTAGGGAAAAATAGTCGATTACTAGTAAAGGAGCTACTATTTGACTGACTATTGATTTCTTGAGAAACAAGAGAAGCCAGAAAACAAGGGAAAAGTAGCTTCAGAGAGTTCAAAGAAATTAATAGCTAAACTAGAATCATAGCCTCATGTAAATTTTATTTCAAGAAAGAAGGAAAATAAGACATTTTCAAATAAAAAAATTACCATTAGAATGATATTTTTAAAATGGTAAAGTATATTCTTCAGGGAGAAAGAACATTACATCAGATGGAAGGTTGGAGTAACATGAGAAAATGAGTAGTGATAGGAAAAGTGGTGACATGGAAGACAGACTTGAAGAAATTACTCAGAATGCAAAATGGTGAGACAGATAAAAAATATGAGAGTGGTTAAGTGACATAGAGGATAGAATGAAAATGTATAATATATCTTTAATAGGAGTCCCCAAAGGAGAGAATTGAGAAGATGAGGAAGAGGTAATATTGGAAGGGATACTTTGAAGGTATCATTTTACAGAACTGGTAGAAAATGAAGATTTAGCAGCACATCATAGTGAACCTCCAAAGTAAGGGTCTTAAAACAGACAGAATAAAAAGACATTACAAATAAGACTGAAAATTTTCAACATTATTAATGAAGCTATAAGATAGTGAATTATATATCTTGAGGAATGTAAAAACAATATATAACTATTGACGTACACTTTTATTCTCAGTACATTTTTGTTCAAGAATGAAAGTGAAATACAGAAATTTTTCAGACAACCTCAAACTTACAGGTTGTTATCAATAGACCTTAACTAAAGAAATTTCTAAAGAGAGATGAATGTCCATGGTCTAGGATGAAACATTATGCAAGGAAGTTGGTAAACTTGCAGGCAAATTTAAGTTAACAATGATTTTTTAAAAGCAATAATAGCAATGCCTAATTTGTGTGGTTAAAAGAAACAACAAAAAAAGAACCAAAATAATAATATATAAGTCTGAAGGGGGTTAGTGTTTGTGATTTAATATGTCCAAGAAGTCTCTGATCGTTCAGGAATAAGAGAGAGATATTAAATATTCCTTGATTTTAAGTAAGGTATGGATGTTAAAGTTTTAAGTCAATAAAAAACTAGAACTAAGATATATAACTTCCAAAGCAGTAGAGAAATAAAACTGAGCAAAAAACAATCAGTCTGCCTAAAAATCTATAACTCACACCAAGTTATAATGCACATAAAGCTACAGATAATTCCAGTAATATCTTCCTCTTTTACACGTGAAATTTGACCCCCATTTTCATACCTCTTACTACATAGGGACGCACAAGGGTTTTATATTCTATAATTTGCTCCCTCTGCTTTGTGGAGTTCTGTCATGTGAATTTTTAAGTATGCAAAAAAACTCTTGATAAATAAATCCAAGTGATTTTCCATTTTTTGTGTTAACAGACATTCTTCTTTTACTAAACAAATTCTCATATCTTTCTTTAGCAAGTCATTATTAAAAGTGTTTGATTAAACATGGTGATATTTAGGTATTCAAAATGCTGCTATCTATTCAGCTTACTTATATTAATAATAACCATGGCCTTATCATTCTCATTGATTTGTGTCAATTGTTGTATGTGCTTTTTGTCCCTTGCTTTTCATTGTCTGAACAAATCATGTGTTCTTTATAGAGAGAAATATTAGGAGTTAAAAATTAAGGAGAAATCATATTTTTGTCAAGAAGCCATTAGAATTACAATCTGAAAGACTAGACTTGGCAGCAAAATTAGGAGATGAATGAGACCACAGGAAAAAGTATCTACTTGTGAGAAAAACCTAGAAGGCCAACTTTGAATTCTTGTAGTAAGGAGCTTGGGTGAGAAAGTTTACTTAAAGTACATATAAAAAGAATATACACATTTAATGCATTAAGACAATAAAACTAATTAAGATTACATGTGTAAAGAGAGATAGATAAATTCAAAATATTTACAGAAAAATAGCAATTAGTCGAACAAACTTGATAGAGCACTGCTCAGCTTAATCCACTGTTTACCACAGTAGGGAGGGGATGGAAGAAAAGAAAGCAGAGATCAACAAGAAAATATGGTGTTTAAAGACATGATGATTTAGAGGAAGAAAACTAGGCATGCAGTTATCCACAATGCAAAGCAAACATGATGTGTTCCAGTAGATGTACAGCTCTTGGGGAGAGAAAAGGGACGAGATTAACTGTAGATTAGAGAATACGGGAGGTGACGATATTTAAACTAGATGTTGAAAGATGGGGAAGATTGCCACAGATTGCTTTGGAAAAGAAAAGTTCAAGATGTCAGAAAATGCGTAAGACATTAGAGAGGGGAAAAAATAACATTCAGGGAATAGAAAGTACTGGAAATAGAAAATGAAGGGGAATGTCAGACTGGAAAAGAATATAAAGAAATTTACTTTCTTTGCATTACGAAAATAGAGAAATAATCTGATAATGATGGCATGAATTGTAATGTGAAGAAAGTAAAGGAGTGATTAGAAGCAATAATTCAGATTAGAAACAAGTAAAGCAACCATTTAATTTATCTTCCAAGCTAGAATACTTTTGAGAGCCAACATCGGCACTAAAATCATTAAAATGTTGTAACTTTTAGAAACGTTTTTAGGCCAGCACATTGGTTTTATTTCTTTGATGGACCCATGAAATTGTTCATTTTAAAATTCATTATCAAAAATAGAATACACCAATATACATTAAAGCAAAAATATTGATTAGCTGAAAATTAAAAATAACAGAAGCAAAGGGCTGGCCCGGTAGCCTAGCAGTTAAGTTCAGGCACTCTGCTTCGGCAGCCCGGGTTTTGCCCGTTCGGATCCCAGGTGCGGACATGGCACCGCTTGACAAGCCATGCTGTGGCAGGCGTCCCACATATAAAGTAGAGGAAGATGGGCACAGATGTTAGCTCAGGGCCAGTCTTCCTCAGCAAAAAGAGGAGGATTGGCGGTGGATGTTAGTTCAAGGCTAATCTTCCTCAAAAAAATAAATAAGAGAAGCAAAATAATTGCTTCTGCTATATATATAGTCACATACTTTAATAAATTTCATAGCTGTTTCTGCTTTTAATACCTTGTCATTAATATTTTCTAGAGAATATATTTTCAATGTAATGTTATTTTTAATTTTTCATAAAATTGTCTGCAATCTTTTTGAAAATTGTCTTTTATGATACTGAATTTAAAAAAGACTTGTCTATAGACAATGATAGTTTTCCTTGATAAAGTGCTTGCCCTAAACGTGTCAACATCCTTAATAATCCACAGCAAGTTCTGCTAATAGAAGACTTTCTCAATTTAAAATTTTTTATTAAACTGAAATTTTTAGCTTAATATTTCTGATATTTTTTGTCTCCATTCAGGAAACTGTCTTTGACAAATATTACTCCAAGACAAAATTTATCAAAAAATTTTATGTATGATTCTTTTCAATGTTTTACTAAGCTTAAATGTTAGAAAACTGTAGGCCTTCTCAATTTTATTCCATTGCAGCATGGAATATAAATTTATTTTTAAAAGGAGCTCCCTTAAAGATTCTTCCTGCAAATTGAGACTTTTCCAATTTCAATTACAGAACATCAAACTGAAGTCTTGTACATGCTTTGAGTTCACATCTAATTTGTTCAGTTCCTCTTTAGCTTTCGTAAGGATGATTTTCAGTGTCTTCCATTCTGCAAGCAACACTTTCTAGTTGCTGTGATATGCAAATGCCTCAAAGATTTTTAATGCCCAACTTGTGGAACATTTTGATTAAAAATTTCCAGCTAATTTTAAAGAAACTTCTTCTAAACTTTAAAGGACTAACTTACAGAAACCTTCCATGCCACTCACAGAACACTTCGGTTGTTTTACAAAGTGGTTCTTCAAAGACTCAAATATATCGAATCTTCAGGTGATATTCAATTAATGAAGTGCCTGCAGCATTGCTGAAGTGATTTTTTAAATATTAAAAATCACCTTCATTGCAAAAACTGTTAGACCAGTTAATCTAATTCTGAATATGTAATAATATTTCCAAATCATAAATTTGGGCAATTAACATGTTTGGTTTCAATTAGTAGAACCTTGACACTTGTTTGGATTCAGTTATGAATTACGTGTTCGCCTCCACCAATTCCAAGTGAATTATTCTCTCAGTTTCATTTCTTTTCTTTTCTTTCTTTCTTTATTTTTATTTTTTATTGCAGTAAAATTACATTATAAAATTATATAACTTTGAGGTGTATATCGTAATATATTTCAAATTCTGTGTAGATTACATCATGTTCACCACCCAAAGGCTAATTACAATCCATCACCACGCACATGTGCCTAATCACCCCTTTTTCCCTCCTCCCTTCCACCTGGTCTTCACACAGGCCCTGCCCCACAGAGGTGGACACACTTGCCTGCCTGTAGAGGATAAAGGCACTCCGTCTATGCAAGCCGACAAGTAGCCTGCAGGCTTACTTTCGGGTGGGACTGGTCTCTAGGGCCAGCTGCCTACCCTGGCTGAACTGAATTAAATCTGTGCTCTAGTGGGTGTGGCAGACCCCTGGGCTAACAAGCCAGAGGAAGAGCTTCAATGGCATCTGCCAGCATCTGTGTCAGAACGCCTGTACTAGGTCACAACAACGTCTGCCACCAATATCTCAGTCTCTGGAGAGATCTCATCTCTCGCCAAAATGCACCCAGAGGCTACCAGGTGAGTCTCTTTTCACCAAAGGACTGTGTGTGGCTTTCTTTCTGGTGATTTTATGTTGCTCTCTGAGATGGGTGAATTTGTACATGGGTCCTTTAAGAGCTGGGTTGTTTCAGCTTTTGTCTGATAGCTTTTCTGGGGGTATTCTCTGCTGCAGTTAATAGCCAGTGAAGCCAGATAGTAGGACACTTGTCTCAGTTGTGCTGAGTCTGGAGGATGCTTATAGCAGTAGCATGCCATCGCTTGGGACCCAACTCCTCTAGGGAGGGCTGTGTACCTTAGGGTGGCTCCCACTCGGCCAGCTATGAATCTCCACAGCTCACGAAGGTGGCTTTTTTTCCCTCCGGAAGGAATTTCTGCTTCTTCCACCTCAGTCAGGACTGTCCCTTGTTGTGGAGTTCTTCTTATCCAGTTTTCAGTTTTCTCTCCAGGGTGATTTTCCAAAAACAGTTGTAACCTGTTTGTATTTGTGGAAGGAGGTGAGTTCAGAGTCTGCATATGCTGCCATCTTGATGAGATCTCCTCAGTTTCTTTTCAAGACTACTATTTTTATTCTAAAACTTTATTCTAAATTTGTCTTCATGTTTTTGCCGCAAAATAGTTTTATTTTCAGTATTGAATGTGTAAACAAGTTTTACAGTAGGATCCACACTGTCAGCTGTTTTAATTTTGTAAAATGAACCAAACACTTCTCTTTGATTTCAATAATTGAGTGAAAAATATTTGAATGATTATTGATATGAATTTAACTTTTTCTATTTGAAGTACCTGGTGACATTGATTAAGAAACAGCATTAATTAACTTTTCACCAAGTTTGTTTTTTTTTTACTAATACTGGATGCATTAACAGCTATTGCTTCACTTTCATATGTGCACAAGAAATCTTGGAAGTGAAAATGAACACATTTACTTTAGAGAAACAGTTTTCTATATACAATATTACGTCATCTGCAAATAGTGACAGTTTTACTTCTTCCTTTCCAATTGGGGTGCCTTTATTTATTTTTCTTGCCTAATTGCTATGGCTAGGACTTTCAATACTATGTTGAATAAAAGGGATAAGAGTGGGCATCTTTGTCTTGTTTCTGATCTTAGAGGTAAAGCACTCAGCTTTTCACCTCTGAGTATGATGTTAGTTGTAGATTTGTCATATATGGCTTTTATTATGTTGAGGTACATTCCTTCTATACTTGCTTTGTTGAGAGTCTCATCATAGATGGATATTGAATTTTGTCAAATGCTTTTTTTTTTGCATCTATTAAGATGCTCATACGATTTTTATCCTTCATTTTGTTAACATGGTGTATCACATTGTCTGATTTGCAGATGTTTAACTATCCTTGGATTCCTGGAATAAATCCCACTTGTTTATGGTGTATGATCCTTTTAATGCATTGTTGAATTCAATTTGCTAATATTTTGTTGAGGATTTTTGGACCTATGTTCATCAGAGATATTAGCCTGTAATTTTTTTTTCTTGTGTCATCCTTGTCTGGTTTTGGTATCAGTGTAATGCTGGCCTTGTAAAATGAATATGGAAGTGTTCCCTCCTCTTCAACTTTTTAAAAGAGTTTGCCAAGGATTGGTACTAATTTGAATGTTTGGTTAATTAATTCTTCTTCCCAATGTTTTCTTTAGGCACACTCTTCTCAAAATGATTAATTTTTGAGGTAGATACTGATACTTCTTTAGCGGATTTATGTCTTCTAGATTTCACGTGTTAGTGATACAGTATAGATGTCATAGTGGATGAGAAATGATGAAAAACGTGTGCAAATTACTTTTTATCATCTACTTTCTCAAGAAAGGAAAATTTAATATTTGCCTTTTCTGAAATATGCACTTTTATTTTTAGCTCATTGATTCTGAACATTTATTGCAAAATTCTGAAATTTGAGAAACAATGAAAAATGATTACATGATACAATAATTACAATACCACTACATCAAGAGTGCTGACTGCTCTCTATTCACTCTATTGAAGGACAGCTCCAGTTCTATTTCCTACACGTTAATCATGTACCTTTAACCTATAAATTCCCATGTTTCCCCCTGAGGTCTCTCACCCAGACCTATCATGAACAGAGTCTTCACGAAGGACTGGTAGCCTGGCAAATTTGTCTATCTCATAGACCAAGGCAGGGCCAAGACACCACTGGCTAGGTGGCCAAGTGGTTAGCTACAGCAGCAGTGTAGAATGTTCCTCCACCACTACCTGAGACCAGAAGGAGATGGCTGTATTTTGTAGCTTATGTCCCAGGACCACAACTTTATCAGCAGGCACCCTGCATGCTGGCCTTGAAAGGGGAATCTTAGTTTTCTTCAGTCTGAGGGTTTTAGGAAAGGAGAAAGAGTTACGTTGGTTATCTTTCAGTTAAAAGTATGCATTCCACATAATTTTCACACTCTTCTAAATGAGACCATGACAGAAACTATCAAATGGAAATTGGCTTATTCTAACACAATGGTTAACAATACTTTGTGAAAAATTAAAAATCCAGGAATTCAGAACAAATGTAAATCATGACAGGGTACCTGGACAACTGGCAGAAACTGGGACCATCCTGGGCAAACCAGCATGTAGAATTTTCTGGTTATTAATTACTATGTATGAAACTACCCCAAAAATTAGTGGCTTAAAACACTCCTTTGATGATAGCTCATGATTTTGTGAGTCAGGAATTCAGGCAGAGTTGAACTGGATGATTTCTCTGTTCCATATGGCATCAACTGGGGTCACTTCATGGTATTCAACTGGCAGCTGGTCTGGTTTCGGAGAGTGCAAGATGGATTCACTCACATGCCTATTGCCTTGCAGGAACAGCTGGAAGAATGGGCTGTCACTCCTTCTCCTTCTCCCTGGTAATCTCAGGGCTTCTCCAAGTGTTCTGTCCCTCAGGGTAGTCAGAATTCTTATACGGTGGCACAGGACTCCTAGAAACCAAGGTGAAAGTTGTCAATCCTCCTTAGGCTAGACTTAGAACTAGCATAGTTCACTTCTGCAGTGTTCCAGTGGCCACAGCAGTCAAAGGCTAGCCTGGATTCAGAGGGAACGGACGTTGTGCTCAGTTTCAATGGAAGAAATGTCAAAGAACTTGTGACCATCTTTAATAAGCCACATATGGTAACAAGGGACTCAAGATAACATTGGAATATATATACACAGCTGTTCACTTGCTGCTAAACCAAATAGTATCAACTGTTTATCTTTGCTCAAAGCTGGTAACACTAATTTATATAGTGAGTTGCATCACTATATTAATTTCTTGCCTATCAATCAGTTAGACAAACAACCATTAGCATCATCTATGCACAAGACACTGGCACTATGCTAATTGCCATGGAGTAAAAATATGAACCCAAAACTCCAACCCTTAAAGAGCTAAGAATCTATTGAGAAGATACTCATGCTCAAACAAGAATCGAAAAGAAAAGGAAGTGTTTCCATAAGGAAATTGACGCCCCAATGCCCACTAAAAAGTATGTGCAGGCATGCTTATGATTGCAGAAAACTATTTATTAAAATAATTTAATATTAATACCTAATTATCAATTTCATTTAACATTTTATTTACTTCATTGTTGATTTTCAAAGGCATTCAGCTTTGGTAACGTAATTTAATAATTGACCACAAAATGTTAGGACTAGTTAATGTTTTTATTTTAAAACATTTCATTTATCCTTAAAATTAAAGACTTTTATAACTTTAGAGAGAAGAAGAAGTGATTTATAAAATGTGGTGTTAATATAGTTGGGTTTACAGATCTGAAAGAACAAATGTATTGTCATAAGAAATAGAGCCACTTGTATGCCAGACACATGAAGTCCTAGAGACTTCTCACACAAGTCAAACACACACACACACACAAACATAGAGCAAATTATAGGTGTGTCCACTGTGACTTTGACTTATGATTATCCCAAATGCAAAAAATGATAGCGTCAAAAATAAGCACTCGAAAAAGCCAACGTTATCTGCATTGAGAAACAATTGGTCCATCTCTATGTAGTTAATAGCTCCAGAGAAAGAGATGCACTCTCTCCTAATAAACATTAGCTTTAAACCTGTAAAGAATTATGAGATTTTTTTTTCCCTAAGAAATGCAACAAAAGTTGGAAAACAGTGTAGGATAGGACTAGAAGGTAAAAGAAGAGAGACCCAACTAAATGAATTATACCTCAAGAGAGTTAAGATCGAAAGCCAGGATCTCAAGTGTTAGCAAAAGGTGAACTAGCAATTCATTCTGGAAGTTCTAATAATAATACCACCAGAAATGCCCTCCCAATAAATTCTCAAAGATCATCCACGCTGATTAACCTGGAAAATGCTAAGTTTATGTGTTATAATGTGTTCTCACTCCACACGTTTATTATATTTATCCTTTACTTGACACAAAGCAGGCTGTGACAGAGACATCGCTTGACAGTTAGAGACTGCAGAAATAACACCTTGATTTTTTTTAAAAATTTTTGAGTGTTGAAATATTTCTGCAAAGTTTATCTCACTACTCTACGTGGAATGCAGAGAAAGAGGTAGACTTGGGATCATTTCTGTGCTTATTAGTCACCACGAATGGGGTGTGTGTTACAAATCCATCACGTTTGTTTGGTATATTTGGTGCATTTGGGATAATCATAAGTGGTATTTCTAATTGGTAATTATTGTTAGATGTGAAAGGAATTTTTTTGCTTTATATAAAAATTTTTCATTATAAAAGTAGTAAATTTTCTTTTTAGGAAAAAAAAAAATCAGTAAAAAGAGAACACTAAAAGTTATCCACAAAGGCCAGCCTGGTGGCATAGTGGTTAAGTTTGCATGCTCCACTGTGGCGGCCCCAGGGTTTGCTACTTCAGATCCTAGGCGCAGACGCACAACCACCCCTCATCAAGTCAGGCTATGATGACCTCCCACCTAGAGGAACTAGATGGACTTACAGCTAGGATATACAACTATGTACTGGGGCTTTGGGGAAGAAAAAATGAGGAAGATTGGCAACAGACGTTAACTCAGGGCCAGTCTTCTGCACCAAAAGAACTTAAAAACAAAAAAAGGAATGGCTGTATCTTAAAAAAAAAAGAAAGTTATCTGCAATCTAGAGCTAATTCTGTATACATTTCATGACATTTGTCCAGTATTTTAAAAATCTGCATATGTATGTATAGGATCATATTGTATATTGTGTATAACTGTATGTACTACACCTAAATGGATAGGAAGGAGTTAGAATTCAGCATTAAACACACTTAACAGCAGACCCTGTGGGGTTCAGAAGAACATGTAAGTCAGACAGGTCTGAGTGGAGATGGAGCAGGCACTGAAAGGAGTCTTAGGTTGGAATCCCTGGAAAAGCATTCAGAATGGGATTTTGTGTGGACGAGTTTAATTAGAGGGTGGTGGGGTTGTGCTCCTCTCCTTTCACCTATAAAGAAGTAGGAAAAGCAAAATTGGGCGGACAGAAGTTGCAACAGAGGTCTCAGAGCTCCAGCAGAGAGTTTAGAGCTTGGATGGCCGTTCAAGGTCGTCCCACAGTGGAGCCAGGCTTCAAGACGTAATCATTTGTCTTTTATTTTAGAGGAGATGTCTGGGCATGCTCCGTGCTATTGGACTGCTGAAATCTTAACTGATGTGATGTACTCCTGAAATTTTGTAGGGTTCATTTCCCACCTTATAGAATGTGTCTAGATTCCTCCACCTTCCATGCTACTTCCTGAAATTGATTTTTTTTAAATTAATATGTAGGACACTAGCTGTCATTTAAAAAAAGACTTCTGGAAGGAGTCACTCAGCACTTCTGCTAGAACTTAGTCAGATAGCGAGAAGGCTGGGAAATGAGCTTTTCATTCTGGACAATCAAGTGTGCAGGTGAAAATCAAAGTTCCTGCTACTGACAATGGACAAGGTGGAGGGTAGATACAGGAGGACTACTAGCTGCCTCTGCCACAACATTGCATTCGTTTAAACATGGAACCGAGCTTAAACGATGTGGGAGTTACTACTATAAACCACATGTAAGTGACATACATTTTGACAATGTAAAAACACTACCTGGCAGGGGAGGTGAAAGAGGTCTGTGAGACCCACCAAGCAGCAATGCGCTATGAGATAAAAGTGACGGATGTGCAATCAGGCATGAGCAGGACCCCAGCACATTGTATGGACGAATAGCCTCAGATGGAGGCAAAGGTCAGACCTGTGAGTTGGTGTTACAACAGAGCCATGTCTCAAATACTTTTGCTCTTAGGGCAAATGAGTTCACAATAACATACCATCAGTGACGTCTCATGTTCTTTAACTCACCAGGAGGCAAGGAGTTACTCTTCATGACACATTAATTCACTTCCTCAGGTGGCCCCCCGCCCCACCCAAGGAATCCTATTCCTCCAAGCACAGTGCTCATAAATACCCAGGCAACTGGTCTGTTCAAGTCACTTACAGCTAAAAAGGACAACAGTCACAGACCTGGGGAAGAATGGAAATTACCCTTGTATGTATTATTTAACATATACAGAAAGCAATTCATCAAAGATTGAAAGACATGATCTGAGTAAATGGAGAAAGAGGTTGATTTGGGGATTACAGAATAATAAAATTAATCTTAAAATGGTGTAGTTGTGTATTGAGAAAAAATCTTTTGTATGGGAAATAATTTGACGATGCAATTTTTTTTTAGGCAAGCTGATGAAGTCTCAGTTTTTATAAATGTCACTTTATCAGTTGTTTTATTCAATGTTAATTTAATTCAAAGATATTTTATCTCAAAGGTCCATTATAAAGTATACCTTTCTTTCCCAGGACACATATTTGAACAACTAAAAGAACCAGGAGTAGCATAAATGTAGTCATTTAACAACAGTTTTTTGTTGTGCCACAGGATGGCAGCACACGCAAGGGTGCTTATTTACAGTAATATTTGTGTTAGTGTAGAGTCAATGCAGCCTTTGGCTTTTGGACCTGTAAAGGATGATTCAAAGGCTTACTTCCACCTTCTAGAATGTAACCAGTTTACGTTATTGCTTATTTTATTGTTGTTGTTTATGTTCTTAAGTTCAAGAGCAATGTATATTTTTTCATCCCATAATATCAGATTAAAATTTGTTCTTTTATAAATTAAGCTACCTGGTGAAAACTCTATTTACTTTTAAGCCAGTGGTAGAAAACATATCCTTACTCACAAATCTTATTTGACCTCTTTTCTGATTTACTGACTTAGGGGGAAATCACTTCAAATTTCTCTTCCCTCTGAGAAGTTCTTCCTCCGGATTCGACATGACTCTCTCTCATTTCTGTAGGTCTCTGCTCAGTTCAGATCAATGAGTCTTTCCAAGACTACCTTGTAAAAAGTCATGACACAATAATGCCCCTTCTACCCCGGTATTCTTTTCCCCCCTTATGCTGATTTATTGTTAAAATCTACAACATTTATCATCAACCAACCATACGTTTGCCTGTTTATGTTTATTTGTGTTCTTCCCTAATAAGGTATAAGCTCCACAACAGACAGGATTCTGTCAGTTTTGTTCACTGTTGTATCCTCAGCCCTGAGAACAGTTCCTGCATGTGCTGGGGGTTTAATAAACATGTGCTGAGTGTATCGCCGTGGAGGCTGGGTTAAATAATTACAGCGAGATGGTAGATGCATTTAGGCAGGACAAGTGTCGTAAATGAAAGAGGCCTAATCTAAGACCAGAAAGGGAGAAGTTCTCATTCCTGTTTATACCGACATAGATGTGAAACTTCAAACCATCTTGATGACTCCCAAATTTATATCTCTAGACAGGACTTCCTCCCTCCACTGCAGACCTCAGTGCCCACTCAATCTCTCTATTTGAAGGTCTCACAGGCTTCTCAAACCTAGTCTGCCCGAAACTGAACTCCTGGCAATTCTTTCTTTTCTGATGATTCAGGTCAAAAAACTTGGGTCTGTCTTTGCCTCCTTCTCTCGCTCACATCCTAGCCTCCAATTCATCAGCATACACTGTCAGCTCCATTGCCTTAATATATCCAAACTCTGGCCACTCTTCATCTTCGCTACTGTCAGCCGGGTCCAAGATACTCTCATTCCTAGAGTAGATTAGTACAGTAGCTTCCTAACTGGTCTGCCAGTTCTGCTCTTGTCCTATTAGTCTATTTTTAACCCAACACCCAGGATAACCTTGTCCAAATATAAATGTGATCATATCACTCATTTGTTCCCAAACACCAATGGCTTCCCGTCTCACTCAAAAAGAAGTTAATTCAGTTTGGAGCTAAATTTAGTGAATAAGGTGGGTATTATTTGGAAATGAGCTGTGGTGATAATGTAAGGTTTATTTTGACACACACAATAAAATACTTTATTTGGAAGTATAAAATCTGCTATTAAATTTTTTAAAATTTGGGGGCACTATTTCAGGCACATCTTAGAACAATCTAGTTTTTTTCCAATCAAAGTGAGATAATAGACACCATTAGATATTCTGCAATGTCAAGGGAAGACTACTAAAAACAATAGAGACTTGGAAAAGCAGTCTCGTCAGAATCTTTATTGAGGTACTGAAGACATCTTGACCACATATACAAGTTATTTCCTGCTGGCATACATTGCCTGATGTTGTCACAGATGAGAAATTAGTTGCTATTATATATTGTATATTTTTTGGATTTATGTAACCAAGAGACCTAACGTTACTTTTGATTTTGCTAGATCAATGCACCTGAACTTTCTCTTTCAACATTCATTCATTCAACAGATAAAAAAGGTCTGATTTGAGCAAAACATTTTGCTAGCTAGAAAACAGTAAGGTCTCATACACAGCAGTAATTATTATTTAAATGCCTAATTATAGGAACCTGATTAAATTTTGAAATAATAATTAACAAGATATGGAAGTATATAATTAGACGCTAAAATAAGCAGATGAGACAATAAGTGCTACAAGAATTTGGATACATGAATGCTAAAGATATTGAAATCTTCTTAAAAGAAATTGGTCTCGTGATACATAGCTAATAGTTTGAGAAAGGGCAAGTGGCACAAAAAACACAAGGTAGGCTTGATGCTGGAAATGGGCAGTTTGAGGCAAAGAGCAGTATTAAGAATGCATGGGAGATCTGGTTGAACAGTTGGGGAAGAGGTGTAGATTAGAAGCATGATGTAGCCAGGAAGGGAGATTTGAGCACTGTCTTACAAAACATAGAGGATGGCTGAGAATTTTTGAGGGAAATAATGACCTGGAATTGGTGTTTTAAAAGTATTAATATGGAGCCAGACCTGGTGGCCTAGTGGTTAAGTTTGCTGTGCTCCACTACTGAGCCTGGGTTCGGTTCTTGGCTGTAGACCTACACCAGTCGTCTGTCAGTGGCTGTGCTGTGGTGGCAGCTCACATACAAAAAGAGGAAGATTGGCAGTGGATGTTAGCTCAGGGCAAATCTTCCTCAGCAAAATAATAATAATAATAATAGTAATAATATGGCTGCAGAATTCTAAGTGCATGGGAGCAGAAAGAAATTATATATAAAAGAATTCCAAACAAGAGACTGAGACTGTTGCTGAAATGATCAAATGCCTTTGTTTGACTCAACCAAGTGAACCTCTACAACAGTGACTGTGCATGTTTAGCTTTGTCTCATTGTTAGTCAAAGCATACATAGATGTTTTCTGCACCTACACAAGATGTCTTTAGCACAGGTAGTTTTTTAAAAATTGTGGATTCTGACCATCCTCTGACTTTTGGGCTGATACCATAGAAGATTTTGTCAACTTCTTATCTTGATTATTAAAAAGGTAAATTTAAAAAGGACTTGTCTCTGTTCATTAACTTAATTTATTAAAAAGAGCTCATGGTGATTTATATACTATGAAATTAATATACTAATTTTTAATAAGAATTTTTCTTTTTGTGTGTGTGTGAGGAAGATTGGCCCTGAGTTAACATCTGTTGCCAATCTTTCTCTTTTTGCTTGAGGAAGATTATCACTGAGCTAACATTTGTGCCAGTCTTCCTCTATTTCACGTGGGATGCCACCACAGCATAGGTTGATGAGCGGTGCTAAGTCCCGTGCCCAGGATCTGAACTCGCAAAGCCCAGGCCGTTGAAGCAGAGCATGTGAACTTAACCACTATGTCACTGGGCCAGCCCCTCTAAAATCCTTAGACTTACCATTGCCTTCTTGGTAAATAATGTTTTCATTAAACCCTATTATTTTCATAACTCAAGATTCATGATCAAATTAAAAATGATACATTTTGGTAAGAAATAAAAAAGAAAAGGATGTGAGGTACAGCCATGGCAACTAGAAAAACTATCAGATAACCATTAAAATCATAGTCTTTTTTCAGATTCTCAGAATTATTCCCATGTTCTTTGAAAAATGTCAAGATCTCAGTTATAACTGGACATAGTCAGAAGTGATATTCATATAGGTTTCCTTTGTTAAAGGAAAGTTGGATTTCCAAATAATAAAGTGGTCCAGAGATGACATCTGGATTAAATGCCTTTGTTGTTAGAGCTCCTTGCAAACATTTCAAAGTTGGTGGTATTGTCACAATTTCCTAAAAAATTCCAGTTAATAAAATTTTGAAAGTGTGTAATATCTCTTTCAGTATTGCTTTTCTAACATAGCAAAGGTTTTTTTTTAGCCCTCTTTTATAGTCTTTACCAAATCAAAAACTAGGAAAATGAGGCTAAGTTATCTAACACAGGTTAGACGGGTCTGAAGCCTGCCTGCTGATATGAGGTGCAGGAGTAATAGAAACTCTCTTTCAGAAGACAGTTGGGATTGAATTATCAGACATTCTTTAGAAAACAGGAGATTAATGATGATGTTGGAGCATCCTGGGTTCCATGTCTGCCTTTTAAAACATGTCACTTATGTAGTTCAGTTGTGGACTCAGACTCAAGGACAACCATATTGGATTGCATGACAAGTAAGATAACTTTATGAACTTATTATTGTACATGAGGAAAGACTCACAATCATGGCCATGCTTCCATGAATTGACAGATATGAGAACATGGGGAATGGGAAAAGACTGAAATTACTGGTATTAATAATTTATATTGATGACTCTGAATTACCTCATTTCTTTGAGTCATTTATCTGTTTTAGAAAGCTCTTTTTCCAAAGTGCACAGAAATGTTTCCCATGGTCAGACACACCTAGTAGCTGAAACACACCACTACTCATATTTTCTGACCTCAGAGTTAATGAAAATATCTATAGTTCCTTTTCCAACCACTTGCTGGTCTAATCTTAGATCTTTCTTTACACAAGGTTTTATGTTTTGGTAAAAAGCAGACACTAACTGCTGTGTAGTACCCCATAAGGTGCTTTTCCTTCACTCCCAGGGACTACCAGTCCTCCCTGTGCTCACATGAGGCTGCAGAGGACATCCTTGTGCTTGTCTTTTCATAAATCTCTGAGCAGATGTTGAGAGGCTATGGCCCTTATATACCGTACTGATCCTAACAGCCCGCACTTGCTGAGAATTTCTTCAGTCATGGGGAAGGCGATAATTTTCCCTAGGCAATGTGGTGAAAGGTAAGAACAGAATTTATAGCTTTCCTCCAAATTATCCTTTCACTTTAACCTTCAGCCACTGCTGCCTCCGTACCACCACTGCCTCACTCAGTCCTCACACTGACTCATTACAGTCTTCAGTATCCCCAGATGGACTCTTGCTTCTGTAGTTTCTTAGGCTCCATTCAGAGGAATGGAGTCAGGAGCCATTTAACAAAAAACAAGTATGTTTTTTGGAAGTGGTGTCTCTTTTCTTGCCATGACTCAACTCAGGAGGAATCTCACAACATGCTCATAAAGTCTTTCCTCATCCAGCTCTTGAGATCGGTAAGAACCACTATCACCATTCCTATCAGCCCTTTGGAGCCTCAGATCAATAGTTGATAATTATAATTGTTGCTGGATGTTTAATACGGTTTAAAATTCATTTTTAAGTTATCAACTGGATGGAATACTTCTTTAAATTTCATGCAATTGGAATTTCAAATTTTATTGCTTTCACAACCAAGTCAACTGAAAAAAACAAACACAATCAAAACATTTAGTATTAAGCGTATCTGTATTCATGGTGTTGTGTTAAATTTCATATAGAATTAGCAAAGTAAGGTCTTAATGACTATCCTTGAGCTAATGTACTGAAGCTTTGAGAAAAACATGCTTATACCTTTGCAAAATTTATTATGAGTAGTAAATACAGAAAGTTGACATTGAATAATAATTGCAAATATAAAGAAGAAACAGTAGTTCTAATTTCTCATTTAGAAGAATTCTACTTCTTAGCTAGATTACTACTTTCTCTCTTTAGAGGTCTTTGAATTTGCATCCCTCTGGTAAATTTATGTTCAGGTTTAAAAAATTAACCAAATTCTGAAACCAAAATTGCATCATGTCTTTTAATCTCACTCCATATACATTAGCCTCTCTGAAAAATTCCGGTGTGCAAGCCTCAGAAACCTCCATGGTTGAAATACGTTCTCCTTTATATCTAATTAAATATATAGTGCACAGAAAATAAGTTCCTTTTTGTGAAAAAGTTGGAAGCTTTTCTTTCAAATAAGTTATTTTATTTGTATATACTCACACACTATACATTGAAATTCTAAAATTTATTAATTTCCAGAAAGTAAAAACATGTATAACCTCAACCAAATTTTGCTTTAGCCTAATTTCTCTCCTTGAGAAAAATATTATTAAAAGGAAGAGACAGATCGCTTTTTATTTAAACTCTAAAAATAAAAACAGAACCCCACATTTCCAATAAAATTGTAATCCAGGTATCTAAGATTTAAATTGAAGGGGGGAAAAAGATACCAATATCAGCGAGGGTCAGGAAGACACCCAGTAGCTTCAAGACAATGAAAAGCAAAGATTAAGAGGCAAATCTAATCAATGGAGAAGATTGTGCCTACAGACAGAGAAGGACATAAGTAAGATAGCTTTCATCGAAGAGGTGCCCTGTTAGTCCCTAAAGTATTTGAATTCCAGTTTGAAAACTATACCTTAAAACACATAAATGAGTTGGCTATTCCCAGTGATTTTGAACACATCATACTCAAACTATCAAGAGTTTGTACCAACTCGCTATAAGAATAGTATTTGCTATTGTGCGTTTATAGTGCAAATAGTGCCTGATTGCAAGTTAACACAAAGGGAAAGACAGGGAAATGCAAAAGAACCTAATTACACGGTGATCACAACCAAGAGACAACCACGTGACTGGGATCTCAGCTTCCCGCATATAGAAAGATTACGTTTTAATGTTAGGCTTCAGCATATGTTGAATATAATTTTCAGAAGGAGCATGATATCATTATTTCTGTAAGTTGTCTCTGAGCATTTCTTCAGTGACTGAGCCTCACCTCTGCACTTTTGCAGAAAATGCATTACCTGAATGTATCACCGGCTTGGTTCCTGAGTACAGAAACCCATCTGGAGCCATCAGGAGCAGGGCCCCCAAATTCCAACGCTGATCTCCTTTAATACTACCTTGTTTAGAGTTTGTTTTTAGTAGCCTGTTCATTTCTATCATAGCCTAGGAAGGGGTTGTTTGGAATCACTTGGGGTTTAAAAAGGCAACCTCTTCTGAGAGACAAAAGGAAAGAAAAATTTCCTTTGCTCTTTTATTCATTCATGATAGAGGCACCTACATGTGGATAGTTTGGAAATGCATTTCTCTCATTATTCTTAGAGGACTCATTGTCACTATATATTGGCAGTAAATATCCCTTGTTTAAATTGCACTAAAATGTAGGATTACAGGTAATCCTGAATTTATTAATAAGATTGCCAAAGATAGAAAACCAGTTGGTTCACACATTACATAGCCTCAGTACAACCTCACACGATCCCTTAGGGATAGGCTCCTTCTAATGGAAGCATCTCATTTAGAAAGCAGGTCATATCTAAGGACTGTAGCTGTAACAGGATCTGGCATGGAGGTAGAAAGCATTCTGAAAGCAAGGGGAAGGATAATAGAAAATCCTAAGTTTCTCTTACCACATGATTCTATCATTCATGATAATATCCGCGAGGAAAAACATGACCTTGGGGGACTGTCACAGTTAGTTTGGGCTGCTATAACAAAAATACCATAGATTGGGAGGCTTAAACAACAAACATTGATTGCTCACAGTTCCGGAGGCTGAAAATCCAAGATCAGGGTGCCAGCATGGTCAGGTTCTTGGTAAAGGCCCTCTTCCTGGTTACAGATGGCCACCTCTCGTGGTATCCTCCCATGGCAGGGAGAGAGAGGCAGCAAGTTTTCCCATGTCTCTTTTTATAAGGGCAATAGTTTAATTAATGAGGGCTCTACCCTCATGACCCAGTTACATCCCAAAGGCCCCACTTCCTAATATCACCACATTGGGGGTTAGAATTTCAACACATGAATTTGGGGAGATACAGACATTAGTTCATAGCAGGCCCTCAGGGATATTTGCCAAACATCACAGGATATTTCAAGTTGTTAAGATGTGGTTAGCAGAAGCTATGTAATGAATATATTATGAATATGTATACATAAACCTATGTCTAATGCATATATTACACAGAACCATGTGTGCACACACATGTATTTGTGTATAACATATATGCATGCACACAACCATATGTGTGGATATATGTATACACACATATTTGTGTGTGTGTGTGTAGTTTGGAATGTGTATTAGTTTCCTATGGCTGACATAACATTACCACAATCTTGGTGGCTTGGAACCATAGAAATTGATTCCCTCACAGTTCTGGTGGCCAGAGTCCAAAATCAAGGTGTTGGCATGGCCTCACTCCCTATAAAAACTCTAGGGGAAAATTTGTTTCATGCTTTTTCCAGCTTCCAGGTAGCGGTCACATCGCTTCAATCTCTGCTACTGTCTTCAAATTGCCTTCTCCTCTGTATGTCTGTCCTCTCTTCTGTGTGTCGCTTATAAAGATACTTGTCATTGGATTTTGGGTCCACCCAGATAATCCAAGATGATCTCCTCATCTCAAGATCCTTCATTTAATTACATTTCAAAGACTTTTTCCAAATAAGATAACATTCACAGGTTCCAGGGACGAGGGCGTAGACATATCTTTTGGGGGCTACTGTTCAAACCACTACAGGAAGGAAAATATTTTGCTTTTAGTTTTGCTTTGTTTTTGCCTGTCTAGCATTAATATTTTTACTGTATTTTCCAGCTTTAAGTTTATGTCATCATTGCCACAGTAATATTTTAGTATTATTTCTTTCATCTGAGGCAATCAATTATGGTGTACTGGAAAGAAAGCCATTTTATATCCTGTTTGGCCTTGATATACCATCCATGATCATCTCCGAATTGTCCATTCTTTTTTATACCAAATATCAAGAAGGTGAAAGGATTGTCACACTAAATGAAGTAAAAACACTATTTGGTAAAATCATGGTTATTTTGGCAAACACTGAACGAAATCTGAATCAAGCTGAATCTCCACAGGCAGGCTTGGGCAGCCGGTCTACACAAAAGCGTGCTGACATTTATCTCCGAGAAGACAATGGGATGTCCCACAGCGCCGGTGGTGTTGTGTAGATGAAGGCAAATATATTTCCCTCTGTGGATCTATAAACCCCAAACGTTTTAAGTGGACTAAACAGGTCAAGAAATTTCTTCCAAGTCTCAGGCCAGTGCCAGGCCTACTTGGTGATCTTTCTTTTCTTCCGAAAAGGTTGTAACATTTTTACGTGGCATATAGTCAAACAGTGTTAAAAATTAAATAAATAAAAGAACGAAAAGGAACACTAGTGAGGCCAAGATACTAGAAGCACAGTTTGTGTTGAGGATTTTATAAAAGCTGTAAAATATGCTTCCGTGTTAATCGTAGGTTATAAATGAGATTCACACAGTATTGTACTGACTTTGTTTAGTGGCTTCTGAGGTCTTAAAATTAATACTCAATGATTCTTTGGCAGAAAATGAAAGTCTTTCTCAGAATGAATTTTTACTTAGTCTTTGTGTGGCTATGGTAAGCAGAATACTTGTGTCTTGTTAGTTACTTTCCTGTGGAAAACTCTGTCTCTTGGTGATAATGGGGGACAATCTGAGGATGAGCTCAGAACACTGTGACTTTGCACGTCTCAAAGTTACTCTCAGACTTTGAAATGAGGCTCTTAGTTGTGAGGTCAAATGGCCTCAAGATAGGATGTGCCATTCTTCAACACTCCTTGGCCTCTGGTGGATAATTGGCCAAATTTACTCTCTCACGATTAGCAAGGAGGCGTGTATGAAGCTGTATGGTTGATAATAGTGATATTCAATGAATCCATTTGTAAAAGCTTTTATTTAGAACAATTGAGCAAACGTCCAGTTGATTGACAATACAATTCTAATTTTATGGCCTGACATTGTAACAAAATGCCAGTTGTATAGCAATGTAACTGCTGTGTTCTTCAGTTTTCCGTGTGCGTGACATGAGCTGGAAGGAGCCCTTCACTGTCAGTGCCTCAGAAAATTTCCATTTGTCTTTTTTTCTCTGGGTTGATTTTCTAACTTGAGCTTTCCTTTTAACAAACTGCTAGAAATGTTTTCGTATTTTTCTTGTCCTTCTCATGCTTTTACCTTTTCCTCTGCTTGTGATGGTCATTTCTTTTCCCAAAATTAATTCAATTTTGGTTCATTGTATAAATGAAAATATTTATGAGTTTTTTAACAAAAATGTCAACTTTTAAATTTCCACATGCAAAAATTATTGTGGGAAATGGCACTAAATGGATGATGCAAAATAATGATTTTTGAATATTTGCTATTATAGGTAATTGGAAATTATTTGAGGTATGTAGAAATAGACACCAGTCAGAAAGAAGGGCAATTAGACAACTAGAAGAAATATCCATATCCCACTTAAATCAAAAAGCACTAAATCATAAGATGAATTTGAAATTCACAGGAGAAGGTTCATATTTTTTATTCAAAAATTATAAATGCCTTGCCAGTAATCAAATATAAGAAGGTTTCTCCTAAATATTGGGCTAAATTTCTAGTTGCCATATAGTAAAACAGGCTATGTGACGGAGCAAACTGAAAGGTGATTTTAATATAGTGATAGTGGGAAAGGCTTGAGGACATAATTAATAATAAAGATATTTGATTGTTTTCATGATAACTATTTTATTGTATATTATTCAATTCTCTAGGCTCTTTTTGATGTAAATTTTTTCTGTTGTTCATATTAATTTTGCATATAAATGCATAAGAAGGCAATCATAAGAAAGATGTCTTCTAAGACATCACAGATTAACTGAAAGCTTCTCCATCATTCTGGTGGTATTTTCTCTTTACAAAGTGTTGATTTTTTATTTTAGATTATACTGGGAATTTGCTTATATGGCTCATATTTATTTATATACTAGTTAACTCCTTGTTTGTTTAGAATCTCCCTGAAGGCAGGAATAATGGTAATGATTATAAGCTCGTCATTCACATATTCTGTGCTATTCAAACATGTTTGCATGATGCAGTAAAAATATCTCTATTACTTAACACTATACTTAGGTCAAAGTAGATCTTCAAATAATTCTATCTGCTCGAAAACCTATACTCTTATTGACATATTAGAAATCGTCTACATGTTATGTGTTAATATTAACACCATTAATTATCATTCTTTTGTTTCCCTAAATTGTACCTAAAAAAGAAGATTCCGTTTGCACTTTCATTGAATATCTACTCAATGCAACACTATGTTCTTGGTGCTACATGGGATGCATGGAGGACTGAGACAGTGTGTCTGACTTCAAGAATCTGACGATCAAATTTTAAGGATAAGGCAAGAGTACAATGTAGAACAGATAATAAAACCTGCGATTAGAAGCACGCACAACATGCTGTAGGATTCAAAGTAAGCAGAGATGATATCAGACCAGAAGTTAAAGAAAAGATTTCATGGAATAGGTGACATATTAGACACTGTCACAGGAACTGTTGGTTGTCTACCTGGATATCCATGGTCCCCCTTCTTCTTAGTCCAGAATCTTACATCTTAGCTGAGCATGTTGACGCTTGGAAAGAAAGACTACATTTTCCAGCTTCCCTTAAGATTAGGTGCAGTCGTGTGACTAAGCCCTGGCCAATGAGATGTCAGCAAAAGGGTTATGTGTGATTTCTGTGCCTATTGCTTAAAGGTAGCTGCTTTTCAGGAAGAAATCTCTTTACCATCCTGAGTTTTGTCTGTCTTCTGCACCACAACTCCTGTATAATGGCTAGAGTTCCACAGACCATCCTGAGCCACAAGGTGACTTAAAGACGAAAACCTTGTGTTAGGCTGGTAGAACAGAAAGAGAGGAGTTGAGTTTCTGATGAAAACATAGGATGGACTTCTTACCTCCAGGTTTATTTTATATGAGAATAAAATAAACTATTTTCTGTAAGCCCTTATTATTCAGATGTATTCTGGTCTATATAGCTGAGACAGATCCTGATACTACAGGTCTTAGAGAGTTTCACTAAATGGAGGCAGAAAGGAAAGCTACTCTAGCAAAAGAAATAGCACTCTCCTGGGGGATTTTATAATTTTACCTTTATTCTCAATTTGACAATTTCTGTAAATCCTGTGGTAATCTTCCTTGTGGTCCTCTTTCCTTCCAACAGTACTTCGGCATTGAGACAGGCGGTTGAGCTCAGTGATTCGGGGTGTGGACTCTTGATTCAGACCACATGGTTAAGATCCCAGCTAGGCCTCTCCTGAGCTGTGTGACTTTGAGTAATTATTTAGCCTTTCTCAGTTTCCTCGTTTGAGGAAATGTAAACAGTGATAAAACCCAGTTCACAGGGTTTTGGAGAAGATTAATTAGTAAAGCATGTAAGAGTAAATGTTACAGAGAAATGTAGCTATCACATTCCAGAATGACTTGTTGAGTGTCAGTTGTGTATTTGGCTCTATATTCAACCTGGGAACACAGAGTTAAATAAATCACATTCCTTACTCTCTAGAAGTTTACAGCCTAGTGCTCTGCGAGAGAAATGTGTTTGCAATCTTGGTGATGATTCTCTCTGTAGTCCCCTGTCCTCCGAACCACACCACGCAAGTCTGAGTTACAGAACAATGTTTACTCAGCAGATAAATTGTGCAATTCCGTGCACTCTCCAATGCCAAGAGGAGATGACCTGGCATGGTGCATGAGAAGATTAACGTGGTAATATCACGAAATTTTTCCCCCACAAAGAGGAAAAACATTTTCGCTCTATCTTCAAGTTAATGATAACCCAGTTTTAAGGAGACTTGAAAATGAGTAATGGTAGAGTATGAAAACATTAAAAATGTCTATTACCGCAATTTGTGCAAATGCCAAATTAAACTTTACAAGCTTTTTAAAAAGAATTTTTGAACTATGAAAAAAATGACAAAGCATTTTCTACATGGCTTCTACTGCCTGTTCAGATGTTTATACTGAGAGATACTTCCTCTCTTGTCCACATGATTTTTTACCAGCCCCCACTTCTACTTAGAACTACTAGAGGAAGTTACCAAGTCATTAGAAAATTGTGTCAGTTCTTTAGAAATTGAACCTACTTCCTATAGAAATAATATTATACATGTTGCTTCCATATCTCATGATGTGCCTGAATATAGTGGTAACAACACCATGGACTTCAGTGTTGCACTCCATGCTCTCTCAGGGGAAATTCATCATGGATTCTAGCTTGGGAGGACAGGGACCATGTCCCACTGCTATTACCTTTCTGACACTCTCTCCTCAATCTCTGAGAATGATTACTGGGACCCAGATAAAGAGACCCAGTCATCTGGGGCTTGGGTAAAGGACAATAGGAAGAGAACGAGGAGTCCTCAGAAGTCCTTTGTTGTGCATCCACTCCTAATTACATTTCTTATAGGGCCCTGAAAGTGGCCAACATATTTCCAATTCTACTACCCCAACCTTTCCGTTCTGCCCACAGTTTGTCTCCTCTCCCAGGCCACTGACACGAAAAGCTAAAGTTACTCTCTAGTTTCCGAGTCTCTGAATCAAGGTGTACAGACCTTTGGAGCAGTGGTTTTCAAAATATCTTTGACTATGACTCACAGTAATAAAAGCATTTTATATCATAATTAAATAAACGTATACCTACATATAAATAACTGAAATGGAAGTTTTATGGAACAAAACTCATCATACTGTGTGATATGCACATTGATAATTTCTGTTCCATTGTAGTCTATGAAAAAAATGTTAGTCACATGTCTGATTTGCAGGTTACATCCCACAGTTTGAAGAACTCTTATTTGGAAGTTTAAAAATTTTTTTAATACTAAAATTTTTTAAAAATGACTTAAAACTAACAAGAGAAATTTAACAAAATTTCGAGTCATTTCAAAAATGTCACTCTACTAGACATTTAATTTACTTTGGCTGTTTAAGTGTTGAAGCTCCAAAGGATGAGTTGAACAAGTAAGGATGGGTACTACCTTCCAAGACCTTGATCTGGAGCAAGAATTCATCTGGGAGCATAAATTACTATTGGCTGCAGTCACTGTGGTGCTACAGTGTACACTGTCTAGAGCCAAATGGACTTGGGTGACAGATGCTGTGCTCAATATCCAGCTGGAAGGATAGCAGTGTCTGCATCCACGTGGTGTTTGGTGGTGTGCTTTTAGCTGGAATCATAGTGTCCAGCCTTCTTTAATTCTTGCCTTGTCTGTGTCAGATTTTCCAGCCTTTCTGGCAATTCTTTCTGTTTAAGTATGCATAGTGTAAATTAGTTTCTCTTGTTTGCAATCAGTTGCAGTAAATTTCCCTAAGGTTTAGTTAAACATTAGAGACTTTGGCTCTGCTTTATGCAAAAGATGACTGTCTTGGTAATTCCTTGCAAAATCTGCATTGGAAGTCCAATGAAGAGAAGGATGGAGAACTCCGAGAGGTGAAAGTTTGGGAGTTTGAGAATAGGGCTTGTAAGTGAGACAGTAAGTAGAAGAACTCATCTTGCAGGGTTTTTTTTTTAATTGACATGTCTTTGACATACAATATTATATTATTTTCAGGTGTACTACATAGTGATTTGACATTTATATACGTTACGAAATGGTCACCATGGCAAGCATAGTAACCATCTGTCACCAAAGTTATCATAATATTATTGACTATATTCCGTATGCTGTACATTACATCCCCGTGACCTATTTATTTTATAACTAGGAATCTGTACCTCTTAATCCCTTTCATCTCTTTTTCCCATCCCCCTATCTTCCTCCCCTGGCAACCAACAATTTGTTCCTTGTATCCATGAGTTTGTTCCGGTTTAGTTTTGTTTGCTCATTTGTTTTGCTTTTTAGAGTCCACATATAAGTGAAACCACATGGTATTGTTCTTTCTCTGTCTGACATTTCACTTAGCAAGTAACCTCTACGTCCATCCATGTTGTTGCAAATGGCAAGATTTCATTATTTTTTACTGCTAAATAAAATTCTGCTGTGTATTATATATATACCACATGTTCTTTATCCATTCATCTACTGATGGACACTTAGGTTGCTTTCATATCTTGGCTATTGTAAACACTGCTACAGTGAACACAGGGGTGCATATACTTTTTCAAATTAGTGTTTCCATTTTCTTCAGATAAATACCTGGAAACGGAATTGCTGGATCATATAATAGTTCCATTTTTAATTTTTCGCGGAATTTCCATACTGTTTTCTGTAGTGGTTGCACCAATTTATATTCCTACCAAGAGTGTATGAGGATTCCCTTTTCTCCACATCTTCGCCAACAATTATTACCTCTGATAATAGCCATTCTGACAGGTGTGAGGTTATATCTCATTGTTGTTTTGATTTGCACTTCCCTGATGATTAGTGATTTTGAGCATTTTGTCATGTGTCTGTTGGACATCTGTACGTCTTCTTTGGAAAAATGTCTATTCAGGTCTTCTGCCTATTTTTTAATCAGATTTTTTTTATATTGAGTTTATGAGTTCTTTTTATATTTTAGATATTAACCCTTTATTGGGTATATAATTTGCAAACATCTTTTCCCATTCAGTAGGTTGCCTTTTTGTTTTGTTGATGGTGTCCTTCACTGTGTAAAAGCTTTTTAGTTTGATGTAGTCTCATTTGTTTATTTTTGTTTTTGTTTCCTTTGACTGAGGAGACAGATGCATAAAAATATTGCTGAGACCAATGCCAAAGAGCTGACTGACTGTGTTTTCTTCTAGGAGTTTTATGGTTTCATGTCTTACATTTAAGTCTTTAATCCATTTTGAGTTTATTTTTGTATATGCCGTAAGAAAGTGGTCTAGTTTCATTCTTTTCCATGCATCTGTCCAGCGTTCCAACACCATTTACTGAAGAGACTGTCCTTTCACCATTGTATGTTCTTGCCTCCTTTGCCATAGATTAATTGACATATAAGCATGGGTTTATTTCTGGGTCTCTGTTCTGTTCCATTGATCTATGCATCTGTTTGTACGCCAGTACCATACTATTTTGATTACTATAGCTTTATAGTATAGTTTGAAATCAAAGAGTGTGATACCTCTAGCTTTGTTATTCTTTCTCAAAGTTGCTTTTGCTATTCAGTCTTTTGTGGTTCCATAAAAATTTTAGGATTATTTGTTCTAGTTGTGTAAAACATGCATTGATATTTTGATAGAGATTGCCTTGAATCTGTAGATTGCTTTGAATAGCGTGGACATTTTAGCAATATTAATTCTTCCAACCCATGAGCATGGAATATCTTACAATTAATTTGTGTCATCTTCAATTTCTTTCATCATGTCTTACCGTTTTCAGAGTATGTCTTTCACCTCTTGACTAAATTTATTCCTAGGTTTTTTTTTCTTGTTGATGCTACTGTAAATGGAATTATTTTCCTAATTTCTCTTTCTGATAGCTTGTTATTAGTGTATAGAGACACAACAGATTTCTGTATATTCATTTTGTATCCTGCAACTTTACTGAATTCATTTATTAGTTTTAATATTTTTTGGTGGCGTTTTTAGGGTTTTCTATATATTGTATCATGGCATCTGAAAATAGTGACAGATTCACTTCTTCCTTTCCAATTTGAATGGCTTTTATTTCCTTTTTTTGTCTGATTGCTGTGGCTAGGACTTCCAATACTATGTTGGATAAAAGCTGTGAGAGTGAGCATCCTTGTCTTGTTCCTGATCTTAAAGGAAAGGTTTTCAGCTTTTCACTGTTGAGTATGATGTTAGCTGTGAGTTTGTCATACATGGCCTTTATTATGTTGAGGTACATTCCCTCTGTAACCACTTTGTTCAGAGTTTTTATCATAAATTGATATTGAATTGTTTTGAATGTTTTTCTGCATCTATTGAGATGATCATATGATTTTTATCCTTCATTTTGTTAATGTGATGTATCATTTTGATTGATTTGTGGATGCTGAACCAGCTTTGCACCCCTGAGATAAATCACACCTGATCATGGTGTATGATTCTTTAATGTATTGTTGAATTTAGTTTGGTAATATTTTGTTAAGGATTTTTGCATGTATGTTTATCAAAGATATTGGCCTGTAATTTTCCTTTTTTTGTAGTGACTTTGTTTTTGGTTTCAGGGTAATGATGGCCTCATAGAATGAGTTTTCAAGCATTCCTTCTTCTTTAACTTTTTGGAATAGTTTGAGAGGATAGGTATTAACTCTTCTTTAAATGTTTGGTAGAATTCAACTGTGAAGTCGTCTAGTCCTAGACTTTTGTTTGCTTTAGGTTTTTGATTACTGATTCAATTTCATTATTAGTAATTGGTCTGTTCAGATTTTCTAGCTAAAGGTTTATCAATTTTGTGTATTTTTTGAAGAACCAACTCAGTTTCATTGATCTTTTCTGTTGTTTTTTAGTCTATTTCATTTATTTCCATTCTGATCTTTATTATTTCCTTCTTCTACTAACTTTGGGCTTTGTTTGTTCTTCCGTTTCTAGTTTCTATAGGTGTATGTTCAGACCGTTTATTTGAGATTTTTCTTGCTTTCTGTGGTAAGCCTATATTGCTATAAACTTCCCTCTTAGAACTGCTTTTCCTGCATCCCATAGATTTTGGAACATTGTATTTCCATTTTCATTTGTCTCAAGGTATTTTTTTATTTTCTCTTTGATTTCTTTGTTGACTCATTGGTTGTTTAGTAGCACGTTGCTTAGCCTCCACATATTTATGTTTCTTTCAGTTTTCTACTTATGATTGATTTCTAGTTTTACATCATTGTGATTGGAAAAGATGCTTGATATGATTTCAATCTTAAATTTATTAAGACTTGTTTTGTGGCCTAACATTTGATGTATCCTGGCGTATGTTCCATGTGCACTTGAAAATAAAGTGTATTCGGCTGTGTTGGGATAAAATATTTTGTATAAATCTGTGAAGTCCATCTGGTCTAATGCATCATTTAAGGCAAATGTTTCCCTGTTGATTTTCTGTTGAGATGATATATCCATTGATGTAAGTGGGGTGTTAAAGTCCCCTACTATTAATGTATTACTGTCAATTTCTTCCTTTATGTCTGTTAATATTTGCTTTATGTATTTAGGTGGTCCTTTCTTGGGTGCATAGATATTTACAAGTATTGTGTCCTCTTGTTGGCTTGTTCCCTTTGTCATTATGTAGTGCCCTTCTTTCTCTCTTGTTACAATTTTTTGTTTTAAAGTCTATTTTGTATGATATAAGTATTGCCACCTCTGCTTTCTATTCTTTGCCATTTGCATGGAGTATCTTTTTCCATCCCTTCACTTTCAGTTTGTGAGTGTCTTTAGATCTGAAGTACGCCTCTGGTATGCAGCATATATATGAGTCTTGGTTTTTTATCCATTTCCACCCTATGTCTTTTGGTTGGAGCGTTTAGTCCATTGACATTTAAAGTAGCTATTGATAAGTATGTACTGATGTCATTTTTGTTACTTTTTTCTGGGAGTTTTAGTAATTCCTCTCTGTTTCTTTTTTCTTCTCTTGCTCTTTTCCCTTGTGATTTGATGACTTTCTTTAGTGTTATGTTTGTATTCCATTCTCTTTATTTTTTTGTGTATCTATTATAGGTGTTTGGTTTGTGGTTACTATGAGGTTCATATATAACATATATGTTTATAGCAGTCTATATTAAGTTGATGGTTGCATAAGTTTGAGCAAATTCTAAAAGCACTACATTTTTACTCCCACCATATTTTATGTTTTTGATGTCATATTTTTATTTTATATATTCTTTAACTAATTATTGTGGATATAGATGATTTTACTACTTTTTTCTTTGAACCTTCAAACTAGCTAAAAGATGGTTGACCGCTACCTTTCCTATATGTTTGCCATTACCAGTGAGATCTTTTCTTCCATAATTTTCTTATTTCTAGTTATGGTCTTTCTTTTCCATTTAAGGAAATTCCTTTAACATTTCTTATAAGGCTGGTTTACTGGTAATGAACTCCTTTACCTATTGCTTGTCTAGGAAGCTCTTTATCTCTCCTTCAATTCTGAATGATAACCTTGCTAAGTAGAGTATTCTTGGTTGTAAGTTTTTTCCATTAAACACATTAAGCACATTTGAATATATTGTGCCATTCCTCTCTGGCCTGTTAAGTTTCTGCTGAAAAATTAGCTAATAGACTTATGGGGGTTCCCTTGTACATAACTAGTTGTTTTTCTCTTGCTGCTTTTAAAATTCTCTCTTTATCTTCAACTTTTGACATTTTAATTGTAATGTGTTTAGGGCGAGTCTCTTTGAGTTCACCTTAGTTGGGACTTTCTGTGCTTCCTGGACTTGGGTGTCTATTTCCTTCATCAGCTTGGGGAAGTTTTCAACCATTATTTCTTCAAATAAGTTTTCTGTCCCTTTCTCTCTCTACTCTCCTTCTGAGACCTTTATAATGTGAATATTAGTGCACATGATGTTGCCCCATAGATCCCTTAAGCTGATTTAATTTTAATTTTTTTCTTTTTGTTGTTTTGACTGGGGTGATTTGTACTACCCTGTCTTCCAGATCACTTATCCATTCTTCTGCATTATCTCATCTCTTGTTGATTCCTTCTAGTGTATTTTGTTGTTGTTGTTGTTGAGGAAGATTAGCCCTGAGCTAATATCTGTGCCAATCTTCCTCTGCTTTATATGTGGGTCACTGCCACAGCATGGCTGATGAGTGGTTTAGGTCTGAGCCTGGCATCTGAACTCATGAACCTGGCCACTGAAGTGGAGTGTGCCAAACCTAACCACTAGGCCATGGGGCTGGCCCCCCATCTAGTGTATTTTTCATCTCAGTTAGTGTATACTTCAGCTCTGATTGGTTAATTTTTATAAATTTTCTGTCTTTTTGTTAAAGTTCTGACTGTGTTCATCCATTCGTCTCCTGAGTTCAGTGATCATCTTTATGACCATTACTTTGAATCTTTATCTGGTAAATTGCTTGTCTCAAATTTTTTTTACAGATTTTTTTGTCTAACATTTTGTCTTATTCTTTTGTTTGGAACATATTCCTTTGTCTCCTCATTTTGCCTAACTCTCTGTGTTTGTTTCTATGTGCTAGGTAGATCAACTATGTCTCCTGGTCTTGAAGGGGTAGCCTTATGTAGAAGATGTCCTGTGGGGCCTGGTAGTGCAATCCCCCTTGGTCACTAGAGCCAGATGCTCCAGGTGTGTCCCCTATATAGGCTGTGTGCACCCTCCTGTTATGCCTGAGCCATGACTACAGCAGGAGTGCTGGTATGCAGGGCTGGCCCTCTGGTGTAGGAGCCACTTCGTAGAGGCAGCAGCCAGCATTGAGTCTACAGGGGAATGCCAGGGCAGGTTGAGTGGTTCTAGAAAGGTAGATGGAGAATGTGAGAAATGGTGCCCACCAGGGCCGGGCCAGCTAGGTAGAAGGAAAATTAAAAAAAAAAAGTCACCTGCCAGTGCTTCAATCCTTAGAGAAAGTTCCAACAGATACTTTTCCCCTCTAGCACATGCCCTAAAATTAGTCAATGCATCTCCTTCATGTATAACCCAGGTACTTTTCAAACTGCTGCCTCTGTGCTCAGATTCAAAGCAACTGAGTTTGTACGTATACCGTTTAAGAGCAGAGTCTCAGTTTCGTATAGCCCTCTGGCTCTCCCAGATGTAAGCCCTGCTGGTTTTCAAAGTCAGATGTTATGAGGGCTTGTCTTCCTGGTGAAGATCCCCCAGGTCAGGGAGCCTGATGTGGGGTTCAAGCCTCTCGCTCACCTGGGAGGACCTCTGTGGCTGTGATATCCCTCCTGCTTGTGGGTCACCATGCTGGACTGTTGGTCCTAACTAGACTGTGTCTCCACCCCTCCTACTCATCTCAATGTGACTTTTTATTCATATTCTTAGTTGTGGAAAATCTGTTCTTCTAGTCTTCAGGTCATTCTTGGTGGTAGTCGTTCTATGTGTAGTTGTAGTTTGGGCTTGGCCACAGTAGGAGGTGAGCTAAGGCTCTTACTACTCCACCATATTGATCCAATCTGCCCTGGAGTTTCCCCACTTTCTTTTCTCAACTAGCTTCCTCATTATTTCTCTTCTTTCCATCAAAAATTCCAAGGGGTACCAAAAGACCAAGATTCCATGGGAAGAAAATGGAAGCAGTCATATGCAATAAAAGGTAAAGGAGCCCTAGGTGCAGCACTGGGAAATAAAAGCAAGCCATTATGGTCACTCCCTGAAATAGCGTCACATGCAGGAGGCCAGCCCTGAGTATATACGAGCAGAGAACTATATGTGAAACTGAAACACATCCACTACTCAGGAGCAGTTATCTGAAAATAAACATCGTTATTATCATTATTATTATTTTGATCCCCAGACTGTGAGAGCCAGTTTAATTCTTCCCAGTTAAGGGCTAGATAACCAGTGTAAATTCTCCTGATTGATTCATCCAGATGGTACTTCAATTTCTTTATAGTTTCTAGTTAATAGGATTGGAATAAGGAATACCCAAGAAAAGGTACAGATTTGTTGGGGCAAACACTCACTAAATTCCATTGTTGCTTTCCTCTTTGAAACATAATGTTTTGACATTTCAACCATATTCACTGCATAAGAGATTTCAGAACAAATGTTTTGTATATAAATCCAGTGCAGATATGTTGAAAACTTTTTAATTCACCCCCAAAATGTCACCAGCCTACTAAATCTGTGCTGGATTAAGGCACATGCGTAAATATGATGACTCCTTATGCCTGCTTCTATGGCAAATGAAGACAAATGTGTTCTTGTATCAAATAAACACTTGTGAAATATCTAATGAAACAAACATGACATACTAATGACAAAAATGCAAAAAAAAGGAAGATGTAACAAATAATTTCATTTAAACTTTGACTAATTTATCTTAGACAGTGGATATGTAGATATAATATAAATATTGTTTCAATATCAAAATATCAATTTTAATATTTAAAAAATTTTGGAAAGGTTGTATTTATTGGCACTAATTTCATGAATTTCCATGTAAAAAATAGGCTTAGAGGGGCCAGCTGGTGGTGTGGTGGTTAAGTTCACGTGCTCTGCTTCATGGCCCAGGGCTCGCAGGTTCACATCCTGGGCGAAGACCTACACATGGCTCATCAAGCCGTTCTGTGGAGGCATTCCACATACAAAATGGAGGAAGATTGGCAACAGATGGTAGCTCAGGGCCAATCTTCCTCACCAAAAAAAAAAAAAAGAAAGAACGTCTTGGAAATATTTATTTTCTCAGAAATTTTTCTTTCCTCAGAACTTTTCTTTCCTTCACTTGCATTGTGACAATGAGATATAGATGTAGGGCATGGATGTTGTTCCTATGACTTCTTGTGCAATAGAGATTTTGAACATTATGAATAAATGATGAAGAGGTACCACCTGTGGTTTCAGACTTGAGTATGATTAAGGCTGGGCTGCCTACAGTTGCTACAGTTCTGAGATGTGAAGGAACAGGCTCTTTGGGGGCATCATCTAGTTTATCCAATAAAGTATTAATGTGTGGGAAAGGATAATTCTTGCTCATGAGCCAAATGCTAAAGTTAGCTTCCAGAGGCTGACAGATAAGCTCATCTTCACAAATATTCACATAATCAACCATGAGAAGGAGAATAGTTTAAATTTTTAAGGTAAGAACAAATAGTTTTAATCTTTGATCCAATTGATTAAAAAATAATTGAAGGATTATCACAGTTAAAACAATGGGAAGATTTTAAAATCTTAATCATTTTATCATAAATTTTTAAGTGCTACTTTAGGAATGATAAGCTCAGAATCTAAGTGTGTTTGGAGTCAAGAAAAATGAAAACGAAGCAAATTATACCTCCAAAAAAGTCATAAATTAATTTGGGGAATTATTTCAGGAGATTAATTACCTGCATGGCTGCGGCTGACCAGCTTCTCTAGGTCTGCTTTTCCTCATCTGTGTGTCCTGAACCAGATAGTGTCACCCTAATAACTGATATGACTAAACATCTGGTAATGCAAAGGAAGCAAAAATGTATCATATTTACTAGAAACTTACTACATGCTACTCAGTGTTCTTTTTCTATGTTATCTCAGTTAATGTCCACAGTAGGCCCTGGTGGTAGATGGTTAGAGTAAAATACAAAGAGGCCAAGTAACTTCACCATAACACACGAAGCTCCGGTGAAACCCAGGTAGTCTCACTCTTGAGCCTGTGCCTGGACCATGGCTGCTCTATGGGATGAGGAAATTCAGAAAGCTCAAGTATCACTTCCTTTCGAAAGATTCCTCTGACTCTCCCAAGCAACTCAAGAATTCTTTCCTTCTACCCCTCAATACATTTTGTTCATTCATCCATTATATAAACAAGCACACTGGTTGCCCTACATCCACTTCCCTCTCCTGAGAGGGGAGACTGTGATATTTCATGTTGTATCCCCAAATCGATCAATATCTGCTACAGAATAGGTACTGAGTACATATTCATTAAATAAATGAATGGCACGTTTAACATTCTCTATAGAAATAAAAGCCAGTAGGTTGACCATCATTATAAATAAAAGAAGACTTAACATCACTCAATACCAATAATGTGGCTCTGCTTTGGTGAGGACAGTGCAGGCAGGAGTTGGATTGAGCCAGTATGAGGAGTGCTACTACATGATCCAACTTGACCAGTTCAAACCGTACATGAACGAAATCTGATGTATGGCTCAGCAGCAAAGCAATGTCTCTCTTCTGATGAGCTGCCTGGCCCAGCAAGACATGGTTAACCCGGTTGCCCCTGTGCCTTCATCCTGATAGGTGTAGACTTCTTTCTCACACAGGATAAAATATGTATTTGGAAATTCTCCTCTTACTGAACAAAATGGTCCACCAATGTCAAGTGTCCCTTATTAATTCTTTTAGAATTTATCCTCTTTCGTATCTTCTCCAAGAAGAGCAAATCTTCCCTCAATATATGGGGAAATGCTTCTGCGTGAAGCATACAATTTTCCTGCTACAGCTAAAGGGCTGGTGCTCACAAAATTACCACTAGGGTGGATAAAATAGTAATGTTTAATTAAATCACTTTATAATGATAACATATTTATAAATATACATATTAAGAACAATCATATTTAGGTGAGAAGTTAAACAATACATAATAAACAAATTAATGGCATGGTAATTCATGTTGCTTATTAATATATTTGGAACTATTTAGGAAAGAAAAAGAAAAAAGGTAACATAATGACAAACCTAAGCCTTTCATTGATTCAAGATATTCATATGTAATAAATATCTTTAAACAATATGAAAAAGCTAATGGGCTTTTAAGTTCATTAATAATTTTTCCTTTTTAAGCCATAGTTATATTTAGATCTGTTTTTTTAGGGTATAATCGATATTATATTAGTTTTAGGTATATAACATACTGTTCGATATTTGTATATATTGCAAAATGCTCACCACAATAAATCTAGTTAACATCCGTCACCATGCATAGTTACAGAATTTCTTTTCTTGTGATGAGATCTTTTAAGATTTACTCCCTTAGCAGCTTTCAAATATGCAATAGACTATTATTAACTATAGTAGCAATACTGTACATTTCATTCCCATGGCTTGTTTATTTTATCACTGGAAATTTGTACCTTTTGACTCCCTTCACCCATTTCACCCACTGCCAGCTTCTGACAACCAACAATCTGTTCTCTGTATCTATGAGCATGTTTTTTGTTTTTTGTTTTTTAGATTCCGCATGTAAGTGAGATCATACAGTATTTGTCTTTCACTGTGTGGCTTATTTTTAGCATCATTCCCCAGGGTCCATTCGTGTTGTTCCAAATGGCAAGATTTCACTCTTTTTTTTTATAGATGAATAATATTCCACTGTGTATATATCCACCACATCTTCTATTTCCATTCCTCCATTGATGGACATTTAGGTTGTTTCCATATCTTGCCTATTGTAAACAATGCTGCAAAGAACACGGAGGTGCAGATATCTTTTTGAGTTAGAGTTTTCGTTTTCTTCGAATAAATGCCCAGAAGTGGAATTGCTGAATCATATGGTAGTTCTATTATTAATTTTTTGAGGAAGCTCCTTACTGTTTTCCATAGTGGCTGCACCAATTTACATCCCCACCAACAGTGTATGAGGGTTCCCTTGTCTCCTCATCTTCACCAGGATTTGTTATCTCCTGTCTTTTTTATAACAGCCATTCTAACAGGTGGGAGGTGGTATCTCAGTGTGGTTTTGATTTGTATTTCCTTGATGATTAGTGATGTTGAGCATCTTTTCATATACCTGCTGGCCATCTGTAGTCTTCTTTGGGAAAATGTCTATTCAGATCCTTTGCCCATATTTTAATCGGACTGTTTGTTTCTTTGCTATTGACTTGTATGAGTTCTTTATGTACTTTGGATATTAACCCCTTATCAGATCTATGATTTGCAAATATTTTCTCCCTTTCATTAGGTTACCTTTTCATTTCGTTGATGATTTCCTTTGCTGTGCAGAAGCTTCTTAGTTTGAGACAGTCTCACTTGTTTATTTTCGCTTTGTTGCCTTTACTTTTGCTGTCATATAACAATATTTCTGATCCTTCACCAAACGCTTTACATTTTACAAAGTATGTTCTTACACATTAATTCCTTAAAACGCTACAACCTCCTCCTGAGGAAGTTTTATTCTTAGTTATCAGAAAAGAACAGAGAGATTCAGTGAGGTTAGATTTATACTTTATATATTTAACTAACTTTCCATCGAATAAAGTCAACAAATATGATACAGTATCATGTTAATATTCTTAAAAACCTAAAAAAGGAGAATTTTCATAAAATTATATTTCAAAAAAGTGACAAAAGAAATAACTTTTACCATATTTGCTAAATAACTATATTTCAAAAATGAGCAGAACTAACTGTAGGTAGTTATTAAAATAATCTTGTTACACAACACTCAATAATAAGAATTTAATTGTGTAATTTTTTGGAATAGCTTTTTAATAGGTTTCTATTCATTCAAAGCCGAATTCCTAATTATAATACTCTGTTCATTCTGGAAGAAAAGATTACTGATAATCTTTTGGAATTATGCTATAAGTACTAATCTTCTTGTAGATCAAAAACTTAGATAATCATTCACCTTTTGTTTCAAGAATTTGCTAGAGAACACAGAATGGTGGGTATTTCTTGAAAGCAAATAAAAATTATTTTAAGAGGGAAAGATAAGACTATATCTAATTTTTAGTGATAAGGAAATCTTATGCAGAAGAATTCTGTTTCTGGTTAAGACAGACTAATAGGCTTAGATTAAATATCATGTCTGAAACAACTTAGAAACTGAACAAAATATAAGAAAAAATGTTTTTCGAGACATTGGACATCGGCCAGTGAAGTACAGTGATCCCTGAGAGATGAGGAGAAAGTGAGGTGGGCGCTATGGTTGTCCCAGCTCACAGACTTGAAAGAATTCCAGGACACAGCAAGAGAAGAGAGAACTAGGTGGAATCTGGCAGTCTCTCTGAGTTAAGGAGATGAAGCTCGGAATCCTGGGAGATGGACATGGTCAGAGGTTGCAAGGCCTCATTGAGGAGAGAGCTACCCGAAGAAAACTCTAAATCTGTAGAGAGTACTACTTAAGTCTTCAGGTGAGTTCAGATCAGTGAAACTGATGCAAGTAAAGTACTCAAGGCAGGGGAAAGAGTCAACCAAAAGGATAAGAGGGGACAATCCTCAAAGCTCACACAGGACCAGCAATACTTCTTGTTCCAACCGTCTAGAGTAGAAAAACCTCATTATTCACAGGGCATTGGGTAGAGTAGTAAGAAAGAGTTTACGTCAGTAGTGGGACAAAATGAGCACTACACTAATCATCACTTTAACAAAGCATAGAAAGAAGTTTCAAAAGGATCCAATTAAAGAGTATCCTAGAAAAATAGGTCAATACTTAAAGGGATACAAAAATATCCAGCACTAAGTTAAATTCACAATGTCTAGCATCCAATAAAAATTTACCAGATATATAAAGAAGAAGGAAAATATGACCCATCTTGAGGAGATTTATCAATCCATTGAAATTGATACATAGGGGTCCAGCCCAGTGGTGCAGGGGTTAAGTTTGCACGTTCCACTTCTCAGCGGCCCAGGGTTAGCTGGTTGGAATCCCGGGTGTGGACATGGCACTGCTTGGCACGTCATGCTGTGGTAGGCATTCCACATCACATATAAAGTAGAGGAAGATGGACACGGATGTTAGCTCAGGGCCAGGCTTCCTCAACAAAAAGAGGAGGACTGGCAGTAGTTAGCTCAGTGCAAATCTTCCTCATTAAAAAAAAAACGAAATTGATACATAAATTACATATGTGACAGTATTACTAGGACAGTTAAACAATAAGTATAATTGTATTCCTTATGTCCAAGAAACCAAGATTGATTGAGCATGTTAAATATAAGCATGGAATTTATAAATATTATTAATGTTTATATTAATATGAGACAAACTAGGTTTAAGAGGAAAGAATATTATCAAGGTCATTTAATAATGATAAAAGTATCAATTCATCAAAAGGAAAAAAACAATCCTCAATGTTTATGCATCTAATAACAGAGATTTAAAATACATGAAGCAAAAATTGATAGAATTACAAGGAGAAATAGAAAAGTACATAAATATAAAGATTTCAACATCCTTTCTTCAACAATTTATAAAACAATTAGTCAGAAAATCAGTATTGCCTTAGATTTGAACAACACTGTCAATCAGCTTAACCTAGTTGGCATTTATAGAGCATTCCACCTACCAAAAGCAGAGGACACGTTATTTTCAAGTTTCCTTGGAACATTTATAGTCCATATTCTGAGCTATAAAACAAGTCTCAATAACTTTAAAATAATTTAAATCATACTAAATGTGTTCTCTGACTACAGTGAAATTAAATTTGAAATCAATAAGGGAAAAGCATCTGGAAGATCTGCAAATATTTAGAAACTAAACAACTTTGTAAATAACCTACAAGTCAAAGAAGAAATCAAAAGGGATCAGAAAGTATTTTAAACAGAGTGAAATTAAAAACACACTTCAGAATTTGTGAGATGCGCTAAAGCAGTACTTAGGAGAAAGTCAAGGCCCTTGAGTCCCATCTTAAGAAACTACAAAAAGAAGACCAAATTAAGCCCAAAATAAGCAGAATGAAAGGAATGATAAGCATCAGAGAGGAATTCAATGAAATAGAAAACAGAAAAAAATAGCATTGGTTCTTTGAAGAGATCAATAAAATTGATAAACCTCTAGACAGACTTACCAGGAAAAAGATATGGAAGACATGAGTTACTAATATTAACAATGGGAACAGAAACATCAATACAGATTCTACAAACGTTAAGAAGGATGATAGGTGTATTATTTTCCTATTGCCACGAACTTAGTGGCTTGAAACAACAGAAATTTATTCTCTTACATGTCTTGAGGTCAGAAGTCTGAAATGGGTTTCACTGTGCGAAAATTAAAATGTTTGCAGGACTGCACTCTTTCTGGAGGCTTAAAAGGAGAATCTGTCCCCTTAACTTTTCCAGGTTCTAGAAATCACTGAATTCCTGAGTGCCTTTCTCCACCTTTAAAGTTAGTGGCATACCATATTCAAATCTCTCTCTGATTCTGACTCATGCATCCCTCCGTCACTTATAAGGACCAGTGTGATCACATTGGCCTCACATGGATAATCCAGGATAATCTCCTCCATCTCAAGATCCTTAATTGAGTCACATCTGCAAAGTCCCTTTGCCATGTCAGATAGCACATTCATAGGCTTTGAGTGTTGGGACTCGGATACCTTTGGTAGGCCATTATTCCACCTACTACAGTAGGTAGTACTATGAACAACTCTACATCAACAAATTAGACAACTTAGATGAAATTCATTTAAAAAAACAAACTACCAAAGCACACTGAATGCAAAACAGATAGATTAATCTAAGTAACACTATATCTACTAAAAGCATTGTATATGTAGCTGCAAAACTTCTCACAAAGAAACTTTCAGGCCAAGATCATTTCACTGAAAAATTCCACCAAGCATTTAAGAAAAAAAATAATAATACTAGTTCCACATAAACTCTTCCAGAAAATTGAAGAGGACAGAATACTTCCTAACTCATTCTATGAGGAAAGTATTATCCTGATACCAAAATCAGACAAAGACACTACAAGGAAAGAAAGAAAGGTAGAGACTAGTATTGCTCATAGACAAAGGTAAAAAAATTCTTACAAAATGTTAGCAAATCAAATCCAGCAGTATATAAAAAGGATAATATATCATGACCAAGTGAGGTTTATCCCAGGAAAACAAGTTTGGTTTTTACATTAAAAAATCAATGACAGTAGACTAAAACAGAAATGCCATATGATCATCTCAATAGATGCAGAAAAAGCACTTGACAAAACCCAACATCCCTCCTTGATAAAAAACTCGCACCAGACTAGATATAGATGAGAATTTCCTCAACTTGATGAAGGGTGTCAATCAAAAATCTACAGTCAACATCATATTTAATGGTAAAAAACTGACTCTTGTCTTCCTAATATTAGGAACAAGGCAAGGGTGTCCTTTCACTACTTCTATTCACCATTGACCTGGAGGTTCTTGCTAGCACAATAAGATAAAACCAAAAACATGATAAAGGCGTGCAGGTTGGAAAAGAAGAAGTAAATCTGCATTTATTCAATTTATTCACTGATGAAATCATCGTCTACATAGAAAATCCAATGGAACGTGAAAAAAAGTTAACATAGTTAGTAAATAAGTTTAGTAACAGTTCCAGGATACAAGACTACATGCAGAAATCAATTGTATTTCCTTATACTAGCAATGGAAAATTATATATTTAAAAAATTTTAAATACTATATATATCAGTCAAGAATATGAAATACTTATATAAATCTGACAGAAGTTGTGCAATACCTGTTCACCAAGAGCTAAAAAAATTGTTGATAGAAGTTAAAGAAGACTGAATAAATGCAGAGATATACTGTGTTCCTGGATCGGAAGATCAGTATTGTTAAGATTCTCAAAACTCTACAAGAAAACAAAAAAATCAGTATGAAAATAGGAAAATAATTTGAACAGACGGGGAAGTTATATGATGGCAAATAAGCCCTTGAAAAGTAGCTCAACATCATTACTCATTAGGGAAATGAAAATTAAAACCATAATGAGCTATCACTACAGAGTTTTAGAATGTTTAAAATTACTAAGTGTGCATCAGGCTATGGAACAACTGAAACTCTTATTCACTGTAATGAGAATAAAAAATTGTCCAGGCACTTTGGAAGTTGTTTTGACCATTTCTTTGAAAGTTAAATAGATCCTTACCCTATGATCCATTCATTCTACCCGTAGGTATTTATTCAAGAAAACTGAAAGCATATGTCCTGGCAGATATTTGTGCAATAATGTTCATAGCAGCTTTATTTGTAACAGCTAAAGACTGGGAAACAATTCAAATGTTAATTAAAAAGTGAATGGATAAACAAATTATGGCATATCCGTTCAATGCAATACTACTTATCAATATAAAAAATAAACCATTTCTACATGCATCAACATAGGTTAATCTAAAAATAATTATGCTGAGTGAAAGAAGCCAGACTAAACTAAAAAACAACAAAAACAAAAAAAATTAAAAGTGCATATTGTATGATTTATTTACATGGACTACTAGAAGAGGCAAACCAATCTATAACAATAGAAAGCACTGTCAGGACTGGCTGGGGGACAGGGGTGGGGCAGGGATGGTAGGGAGTGGCAGGAAGAAGGGATTTCAAAGTGAAAGCACTTTGAAGGTTGATGGATATCTTCATTATCTTGATTGTGGTGATGATTTCATAGGTATATCCATATGTCAAGATTTATTAAATTGTACGCTTTAAATATGTACAGTTTTGGGGGCCAGCTGGTGGTGCAGCAGTTAAGTTTGTATGTTCTGCTTTGGCAGCCTGGAGTTCACCAGTTCGGATCCCAGGTGCAGACTTACACACCACCTTGTTAAGCCATGCTGTGAGAGGCGTCCCACATATAAAGTAGAGGAAGACGGGCACAGATGTTAGCTCAGGGTCAGTCTTCCTCAGCAAAAAGAGGAGGATTGGCAACAGATGTTAGCTCAGAGCTGGTCTTCTTCTTCTTCAAAAATAAATAAATAAATATGTACAGTTTTTATACTAACAATAAAGTTGTTTCAAAAGCAAGACATTCACAAGAAATTCACTTAGTCACCTAAAGAACATAAATTTCACTAATAATAATACTTATTATTAGATATTAGTGAAAGAATATACATACATGCATACACACATATAATTAAGCTAATTCTGAGTTATTTACCTTGTTGTGAAGTTAAAACAAAAAGAACTCATATTCTACTGTGAATGCCTCAGTAGTAGATGCTTCTCTATATGCATGTTGATGAAGCTCTATTTTTAGTACAGTGAACCCTCATGCATTTTTTGTTTTTGCAAAACATTCCACAATCCAAGTGTACACAGAAGTCAACCAGCTTATTAGAGCATATCAGAAAACAATTAACTAGCTTTGCTAAAAAGCAGAAGAAGAGCTGCTGAAGCAAGTGGAATAGTAAATGGGTGGGTTAGCCTTAGCCTGGTACTTTAAATAAATCATAGTCCCTAGCAAAAAATCTAAAGGATTGCTTTATATACTCTAATCCTTTTATTCTATCTTCTAAAACCTGTTGAATCTGTCTTATAGCCCTCAAATGTATTTTCAAATAATTAAGAGGCTTTAAGAAAAAAAAGTCCTCATTAAGATTCACCAATCCGCAAATGAAAGGAAGCAGGTATTGCCATATTTATATCATACCAAATAGACTTCAAGATAAAAAAGACAATAAGAGACAAAGAAGGGCAGTATATAATGATAAAAGGGCACTCCACCAAGAGGACATAACACTTATAAATACATCTACACTTAACACAGAAGCACCAAAGCACATAAAACAACTATCAGTTGACTTATAAGGAGACTTTAACAGAAACACAACAATAGTAGGGGAACTTAACGCCCCACTGTCATCAGTGGATAAACCAACCAGACAGAAAGTCAACAGGGAACTACATGAAAAACTAGACCAGATGGACATAATAGCTATATAGAGAACACTCCAACCCAGATCAGCAGAATACACATTATTCTCAAGTGCACACAGAACATTCTCAAAGATAGACCATATGTTGGGAAACAAGGCAAGCCTCAATAAATTTAAGAAGATTGAAATCATATCAAGCATCTTTTCCAACCATAATTCTATGAAACTAGAAATCAACTACAAGAAAAAAGCTTGGAATGGAACAAACATGTGGACACTAAACAATGTGCTACTTAATCAACAATGGATCATTGAAGAAATTAAAGGAGAAATCAAAGACTATCTTGAGACAAATGAAGATGAAAACACACCATACCAACTCATATGGGATGCAGCAAAAGTGGTCCCAGGAGGGAAATTCATAGCAATACAGGCCCACTTTAACAAACAAGAAAAATCTCAAATAAGCAATCTTAAACTACATCTAACAAAACTAGAAAAAGAAGAACAAACAAAGCCTAAAGTCAGCAGAAGAGGGGAAATAATAAAAATTAGAGCAGATAGAAATTGAAACCAAAAAATAGTAGAAAGGATCAATGAAACTAAGAGCTGTTTCTTTGAGAAGACAAACAAAATTGACAAACCCTTAGCCAGACTCACTAACAAAAAAAGAGATAAGGCTTGAATAAATAAAATTAGAAATGAAAGAGGAGAAATTACAGCATATAGTACCAAAATATAAAGGATTATAAGAGAATACTATGAAAAACTATATGCCAACAAATTGGACAATCTAGAAGAAATGGATAAATTCTTAGACCCATACAACCTCCCAAAACTGAATCAAGAAGAAATAGAAGATCTGAATAGACCAATCACAAGTAAAGAGATGGAAACAGCAGTCAAAAACCTCACAGAAAATAAAAGTCCAGGACCAGATGGCTTCTCTGGAGAATTTTACCAAACATTCAAAGAATATTTAGTACCCATCCTGCTCAAACTATTCCAAAAAATTGAATAAGATGGAACCTTCCTAAGACATTTTACAAGGGCAATGTCTGAAAAGATCTGTTAATTTAGTTTAGCTTGTGTTTTGAATATGTTTTTCTAATTTACTACTAATACAGACTGGAAATTTAGTATTGCAAAATCATAAAACAGATGTGGATTTCAAATTATATAGTTTCATGTAAAAGAAAAGAAAAATTTACATTCCATAGGCATGAATTACTTCAATAATGGTGTTAGAGCACAGAACCAAAACCTATTCAATAACTAACACGAGTTAACTTTTACATGTTTGTGGGAACATTATATATAATCCAATTATATATTTCCAATTTAGCAGGAGTAGTCTTATTAGAGACTTCTTTTGCACTTCCCAAATACTCTCATACACTGAAGGTGGGAATGCCAATGATACAACTGATGTGGAGGGGAAGTTGACAATATCCAGAAAAATCATAGATATGTTTACTCTTTGACTCAGTAATCCCATTTCTAGGAGGCTATCCTGAAGTTAGTCTGGCAAAGGTATGTACCATGTGCACAGACTCATTAATTGTAACACTACTTGTAATGGCAAAAGATTAAAAACAAGCCCATCAGTAGAGAACAAGTTAATTTATGATATCGCCACATGATGGAGTATACATGCAACCATAGAGAAAATGAGGAGGATTTCTGCATAATGACAGGTTGTGATCATCAGGATACATGAGGTGAAAAACGCTAGGTGCATATCAGCATATACACCTAGCTATGTTTCATCAATAGTGATGTGCACATGTAATGCACAACTGGTAGATATTATGTTTATCTTGATGTAATACACCATAAAGTACATACCATCACCTGTGGAGTATTCTTGCCAAAAATGTTTAATCTGAGTCTCATCATGTCTTTAAGTCTAATGACCAGTTTACACGAAATATGGGAACAAAGGCATGTGTTGAAGAGACACGGGGAAGCAACCAGACCAATGCGGGAGGTGGGATGGAACACCACCACCGGTCTGTTGTCTTTAACAAGGAAATGTCTTGGGAAAAGATAAAGAGGTTGTGATGAGGACTATTCCAGTTTAAAAGAGAACTTAGACGTTAGAACTTGAATCGATTCTGGTTTTAGACTAACCAACTCCAAAAGACATTTGGAGGGAGTTAAATATGGACTAAATATTAGATAGTTTTAGGGAATTAGGGTTAATTTTATCAGATGTGATCATGGTATGATTAGTTAGAGAGATGTCCTATTTTCAGAGATGCCCCCAGAGGTATTTAGGGTAGAAATGCTATGTTGTCTGTAATTAAAATACTTCAGAAAAAAATGGTTGAAACAAATTGGGCAGAATGTTAAAAATCATAAAATCTAGTGATGAGTATATGGTGGGGGGTGGCATTTTATTATTCCTATCTTTATATATGTTTGAAACTTTTCATTTAATAAAAAGCTAAAAAATAAAACTGAAACAAACAAACAACAATTGATGTGCCTTCCCTGGTACTTCCTTTCTCCCTCTCGATGCCTGGGAGCAGGAATGCACTGAAGCAGCTGCCCTGACTCCATAAGTAGGAGCCACAGGTTGAAGTCAGCAGAGTCGTGCCAGCCTTGGGCCATCCGTCTACCAGCACTGGACCCTGCCTACGCAGGGAGAAATAATTATCATAATTATGCTGTTGGAAAAAATTTAATTTTAAGTGTTGTAAATTTGCAGGTTGTGTCAAGAAACAAAACACACACTCTGAACCTCTGAAGTCTCACTCTCCCCTCCCACAGCTTCGAGACTAAATCTTAGACCTTTTGGGACATGCAGAAGTAGGAGTCTGTGGAACAATTCACTGCAATATTGGGGACATTGTTAATTCCTAATAAAAGTTGCCAAAAAGTTTCTTTGATTTGTCTCACTAGTGATCAGATGACCTGCCTCCATGTAGGTGGCTTATAAAATGGAAATGAAACTGCCCTGAGGACTCAGAGTCAGTGATAAAACTTTACATAAATATCTTTTCCAAATAGTACGTTTCACCAACCCTGAAGAAGGGGAAGTTATCATGAACAGAAGTATCTGGATGTAAGAAAGCTATTTTTAAAAACCATGACTAGGACACATGTGTCAAATATCTTCTTGGCAGGATCCTGATAGGCATTAATTTCTGGGCATAGTTTGTAGTTGATGGCAAAAATGATAGTTAAATATTTAATTTGTTTGGGAATTTTTCCCAAGGACATTATTACAGGATCACTTATTAGTGCTATTAAAATTTTATAATTCAAGGAGTGTTTGATGTGTCGAAGACATATAGTAATGTTAATGCCTCCCAACCCTCTAACAACTCCTCATCTTTAATGTTGAGTTTGCTTCATGAGTCCTTGTGAGGAGTAATATTCTTGGCAATGATTGTTCATTAATACAAACAGGTTTTAGGAAGAGTATGCTTCCCATCAAAAACTAAGCTGTAATCAGAGACTAAGGCAGTGATTAAAACTTAAGCAGTACCCTGATACTGGACGGAATCGTAAAGTGGATGTATTACATTCAGCATTCTCCCCCTCACTTTTAGAGCCATCCATCTCCCTCACATATCCATTTCACCCTTATGCCCTTCCCCAAGTCCCAGCTGCACTCTAGGTACTCAGAGCTTCCTGACCCATTTCAAACACCCCTCGGTGTGTCAGGTACCAACATAGCATAATTTGAATCCTTTCTGAATCTCTGCCGTTTCACCCATACCTCCCACAATCCAAACTGTGATTGCTGTAGAATTTCATCAGAAGACTTATGGGCACACGTAATTTGTCTGCACAAAGTCAGGGTTCTTAAGTCTCAGTGATAAAGTTCTGTGGGCATAAGATGAGTCAGGGTCCATCACATGATGCTATTTGTTCAGTCTTACTTGGATCTACTCACTAAACAACTCATCTTCAACAGAACTGAGGGTGCAGAGGGGAGCCGGTTAGAGAGAAAAGTCAAATCAGAAATGAGGAAGGGGTAGAGGAGCGCATATTTAGATTGAAAAATAAAGATTTTTCTTTTTGCATTGATTTTGCATTTAGTTACAACATTTATTTTCAAATAACATTAAAGAAAAACACAAAATTTCTCTATTTTCTAAAGGGGAACCTGAGAAATATTGCGTTGTCCCTGATCAAAAGTAATATTAACAATGTCTAGACTATTTGCATGTGTTTCTCTTTAGTTAAACAATAAATTTACTCATTTACAACTACCTCTGATTGTCTTTCCCCCATTTTACAGTGATTAAAAATTATAATTAATAATTACATCTGTTTTACTTAGCTGTCTTTGACATTATTTGAAAGTGAATACAAAATTTCTGGGAGAAATAAGAACAGAAACATGGGCTGATGTAGGAATGCACACAATCTCCAGATTTTCATGATTCCTTCTTTCATGGTGAGATTTCAGGCATGGAATTGGTCTTGGGCAATATAAATTTTGGCAACATATGCTTGTAGTTCTCTTAATATATCAAACTGTCTCACATTTATGGTGCCAAATATATTCTCGACTCATATCAGTAGTTGCTAAAAATTAAGTCGCACGCCTTGGGATGATATTAGCAGGTCCATGACAAGAAGTGTAACACGAGTTTTTCATGGTGTTAATTTTATGTATTTTGACTGTCCTTAATAATGGTATCCTCCTCCTTATTTTTAATGTTGAAATAAATTCCTCCTTTACGAAACAATGGTGACAGATGGTAATTGTTTTAATGTGTGCTTAGTGTTCCTAATTTAACAAAATAGTTTCTTGTTTCTTTACTCATTTTTTTCCACTAGAGGAGGACAGATTTTACTCCTATTGGAAATCCAAAAGTCTGTGACCAATGTTCTATATATTCTCTGCTTCAAATGTTGTTTTCTGGGAGGTGACTGAATCAGACTAAAACCAGGAGACAAAAGGACAGAATTACAAAGACGTTTTTCCAGTTGTAAGCTGGTGTTTCCAGTTGCAAACTATTCGATAATAGCACTTTTTTTTTTGACTGAAAAGATGTTTCTGAATTCAAAAGGCCAGAGCTTCTGAGCAAATTTAGAAAGCATTTTCTTCATCTACCCAAAAGGCTTTTTTTTTAAAGATTTTATTTTTTCCTTTTTCTCCCCAAAGCCCCCCGGTACATAGTTGTATATTCTTCGTTGTGGGTCCTTCTAGTTGTGGTATGTGGGACGCCGCCTCAGCGTGGTTTGACGAGCAGTGCCATGTCCGCGCCCAGGATTCGAACCAACGAAACACTGGGCCGCCTGCAGCGGAGCGCGCGAACTTAACCACTCGGCCACGGGGCTAGCCCCTACCCAAAAGGCTTTTAAGAGCCTGTCTTACTTCTGGGCTGTTCACTGTGACTTCAAAGTAATAATTTTCGGAGTAATAAATCAGTCTGTCTTCTGAGTGATCAGTTTTTTTCTTTATTAGGAAATCTGAGGTTAGCTAGAACCCAGCTATAGAATGTAAGACAGAAAAAGGAGGAAAAGCCTGACAATGTGAGGAAATACTTAACCATTTCAATATGTGTCCTTAACCATTTATACACACTTCTTAACAGCAGAAAGCTGGGAGGATGGTGTCTGCAAGAAAAAATGTGTCACTAAATGCCCGTCAGTTTATTATCATCAGTAAAATTTCATCATTGTACAAAATTTTATCGTTATTCTTTGCATTTACTTGTTTCCTCTCCAATTCCTTCTCGCCCGTTTAGAATTCTTAGTTTGAAGTCCCGATATTCTTTAAAGGATCTAACTGAAAAAACTTTTTGTCATTTTTAAGGACGGAGAATAGTCAGCATTTTATACTTTTTTAAAAAAAAAGTTGTAGATATGGACTTAAGCTTCCACATCAATACATAGTTTTGGAAAATTTTGTAAAAAACACTGCTTAGGCACTCTAAAGATAGAATTCCAATATAAATGTCAATACCTACCTATTATAAGTTTTCAAAAATAGTTTTTGTAAAACAGCAAGTCAATTTTGTGAACAGAGTTCAAATATTCCTTGATCTGTCCCATTCATAAATATCTTTTTTTCTGTTCTTTCCCTCCTCCTCCTCCTTCTCTCTCTCTCCCCCTCCGTTTTTGGGGTTTTTTTTTTTTTCTTTAATTCTTCCCCTCGCCTCTCCAGCCTCTAGTTTATTTCCCTTTAATTGGTTTCCGATTCTGTGAAGGTACGCCTCCCACCCAGTTTCAGCAGTCTGGTTCCCCTTGACCCCATGCCATTTCTTCCACGATCCCTGGCTGTCTCTGCATGAGACTGTCCTGTGCTCCACCAGTGGGTCGGGTCGCGACACACTTGCCGAGGTGGCGGGACGCGCACAGAGGGAGGGGCCCGAGCTGCTTCAGAGCGGCGGTGGGAGCTGAGGTTGGCCTGAAGCCTGGAGGCGGGAGGTGGGCGGAGGGCGCCTCTGGGGTGGCTCGGAGGAGAGAGCAGCCCCAAAGACACTCGGGGGAGGAGCTGCTTCCAGCGGGCGCAGCAGTCACCCGGGAGCAGTTCGCGGGGACCCGGTGTGTCCGAGGGGAGCTCCTAGGAGCTTGGCTGGGGCTCGGAGTGGCGGCGGCGTTGAGGGGCCCGGATCTCACGGGTCCTGGGGACACATCAGGCTGAGGCGTGGCGCCGAGCCCCAGCGCGGTTTCTGGCAGGTCACGACGGGGAGCTTCTGCATCTCTTAGCTTTCGCTACCCCAGCTTCTCTCGGCTCCATTCAGCCCCCAAATTGCAGCCGCCGGAAGGACGACTCCGAGAAGGAGAGCGTATACCCCTGGGCCTACTTCTCCTGACGCTGGTGGGGTTTGCTCAGGGCCACAGAGGCGCCGAGGACTGACCCATCTCGCCAGGAGAGGGCTGGAAAGTGCGAGAGAACCCGACAGGGCGCGAGCCGCCGTCGGGGCCCCGAGGCGAGGGCGCTGCGCTGGGCTGTAGATTCCGGGACCCTGGCGGTGCCTGCGTTCCTCTCGCGCGCTCTCTGCTCATCCGCCAGGTGTGCCAAGCCTTATCTCCACCACCCAGCCCCTGGGGCAGCCTCCTCTGTGCGACCTTCCGCTTCTGTTTCTTAAGATCCCCCGCCCCGCTCCTCCCCCGGAAGGGCTGGCACACTACAGGTGCCAACCATTGAGGGCTGAGGACCTGCGGTCTCCACAGAGAGCTGCGCCTAGAAGAGAAGGAGACTGATACGGCTGGGACCCGAGCTGCCTTCTGGTCCCAGGGCCCCCATGCTTCTGCCATGGTTAACAGGACTAGGGGCTGGAGTGGTCTTCCTGCACTTCCTGCAGAAACTTCTCTTCCCTTACTTCTGGCATGACTTTTGGTACTTGCTGAAGGTGGTACGCTATGGAATTTGGCTGGAGATGTGCAGACTGAAAGGGGAGCTTGTCACTGTCCTGGATAAATTCCTGAGTCATGCCAAGAAGCAGCCCCAGAAACCTTTCATCATCTACGAGGGAGACACCTACACCTATGAGGATGTGGATAAAATGAGTAGCAGAGTGGCCCATGTCTTCCTGAACCATTCCACGCTGAAAAGGGGGGACACCGTGGCCCTGCTGATGAGCAATGAGCCAGACTTTGTCCACGTGTGGTTCGGCCTGGCCAAGCTGGGCTGCGTGGTGGCCTTCCTCAACTCCAACGTTCGTTCCAACTCCCTCCTGCATTGCATCCGTAGCTGCGAGCCCAGGGCCCTCGTAGTGGGCGCAGGTAGAGTATGGGGTGTGGTCTGCTTGTGCAGAATGGCGACCCTGCCCTTGCCGCCGCCCTCCTTTTTTGTTAGAACAGTCCACGACTAATACTTTGAGTGTGTGATGGAGTGTCCGTGTTAAAGGTACAAAATAATTTTGCAGTTCTATGACTGGTGGTTTAATAACCCCTCTCCTACTTCAATTACTTATTCTGTGGCAGATTAATAAATACCAAGACTGCTTCAGAAAACTTTCCTGAAATCTCTGCTTCTTACTCTTCCGGGGGGGAGGGGAGAGTTTTTGTGTTGTTGGGGGGGTGCAGTTTTACTGTTGCTGATACTTCGCTGAGTGCAAGAACAGAGACAGAACTTGGTAAGTCCTACATTTTGTCAGATCTGACAGAATTATTTGATGAGTAGGGAAGTTACCTTGATTCCATTGTGGAATACCTACCTGCCTCTTATAGTAACACTCTGAAGGCTGGCTACGTTTGCAGAACACATATGTTTAATGCACAGGGCATGAATTCCTGTCTTCTATCTGCTCTTGTTTTGCACTGCCTGCAGCAAGCTAGGATTTGCCTAGCAAAGTTGGGCTCCCACCTGCCAGCCAGTGGGCGGGCTCTTGGCAGACTTTAGGCCTCTTTCTTTCTCTTCCTCCACCTCCATCTGTGCAAAATTTTCTTTCTTTCAGTAACTTCTAGCCTTCTAGCCCTCCCCTTCGAGTTAGGCTTTGGATACACATTTTTGACAGTGAACTACAAAGAGAAGTCTTTGGTTGAGTGCCTACTTACCAAGGAACCTAGGAAGGTGGGTGGCATAACAAAGTGGAATTGAAGTATGTAAAGTGATACTTATTTGGTATAGTCTAAGTGGTTTATGCCTATTCTTCTTGCATGGGGGTAGGAAGGTGGAAAATGAGAAGGACCCATGGCAAAGACATTAGTGAAAATATTTAGGTATTTTAGATTAATAGATACATACTGACACCACATATAGAGTTTTGAGATTCACAGAGCAGTATGGAAAAATAATCTACATTTATACACCTGTGATCTCTAAAGTATAGAACTTTCCAGGTCAACTTGATCATTTAATAATTGCACATCACACAGAAGTGAGTAGGCAATATACAGTAAAAAGGTTGGTTATTCAAGGCTTTCACTTTTGCTTGTTTTCTTCTTCTAGCTCAATTTGTGACCTGATAAAGTACCAAAATATTTACTCTCAAGCATTGATTTTATCTTATTTAAGCTATAGAGTGAAGAAGCCAGAAAGCCTCTCTAGTGTATTTTTTGTTTATGTTTTTTTTCATTCAACAGTCATAACCTCCAAAATTGAAATTCAACCTCTCACCTTGGAAAGAGGTTAACTAGTGCCATGAAATTTCTCTGAACTATAGCAGTAAGCAAAATAAATGAGTCACAAAGAATTTTGATAACATGGTGAAACAAGGTTTACCACCTGTGTAGGGGCAAGTGATAACATGAATGTGGCAGGAAAAAACATCACGGTTCATCTCTGGATATACTCTGACCTTTTATTCTGCTTCCATATTATTGCTCGGTCTAATGTAGATTGCAGTTTCTAGAGCAAATATAAACCTGAAATTGTGGTAAAAATTGAGAAAGCCATAAATTCTCTTTCAAGGAGCACACTAAGAAGGCCCCAGTAGCCCTGAAAAGATTTCCGTGCCCATGATGTTGAAGGCAACCTGAGAAACATGCCCTAGCTGATCTTCTGAGGGATTCCTCTTAAAGTGCATAGGGCTGGTTACCTCCCCAAACAGAGCATTCAAACTCTGCTGTTGACTGAGTTGTTGCCTCATTATGACCAATTAATTTTGCAGTTTTACTTATGCCAGCTTTTGCTTTGCTTGCCAATAACTAATTGCACTGTTTCCTTGTTTTTAACACCAACAGTCAGTTTTTGTATATAAAAGCCATGTTGGGATGCTGGAGTTTTAGGCCAAAACCGTTTAGTCAATTTGCTCAGTAAGTTGAAGGCAGCTGGAGAAATCAACCTTAAATCTTACTAGCAGTTCTTTTTAGCATACCTCTAAAATACATGAATTACATCTGTTTTTCAAAGATGAGACCATTCTGTTTGAATTAATTACTATATTTGTTTAGTAAGACATGGCTTAGATCATAGCCGCTTTTCTGTATTTGAAGCTCTTACCCTGAAATACTGTATTCTTGGCATCTTGAGTCTTATCAGTGAATAATATATATGTATAGTTTTTAGAACTTTAAACTTCAGAGCTCTTAGCTTCTCGTTGGGTGTTTCTGACAGATATGTACTATTAAATCATTATATCCCCAGGGAGAGTGTATTGAAGTGGCAAGACCGCTCAAGTGGTTTAGACAGGAGAAGGCAGACAGATCTGGATTTCGTTTATAGTCTGCCACTTCTTAGCTGTGTGACGAAGATAAGATCAATTACCCTGGGTCTCACTTTACTTAGTTGTAAAATGGTGCTAATACCACCTAAGTCACAGTGTAATTCTGAGGATTAAATGAGGTAGCTTTTGTAAAGCGGCTAGCTGCGTTCTTGGTATGTACTAATTAGATCCTTGGTGAATTGAAATAATTGCTATTATTATTATAGAGACATCTGAAGCATTTAATAAGGGATCTCATGTGGATTTTGCTGCTACAACCTAATTTGGTGTTAGCTATAAGAAAGTCATTTATTTGGAATAGGATCTTGAACGCTTTTATGTTTTAGCAAAATTTTATTTTTCAGAAGTTATATAGAACCAGTTTCAAACAGATTTTACAGGCAAGCCAGATAACATCCATGGCGATAGATGAAATTTCAATTATGGCAGGTGTCTAATAATTCTGTCTCCAGGAACAAGTCAAAGGAAAAGAAATCAACTAAGCCACCAGGCAAATGTTCTTCTAGCTGTTATGGTCATTAACAAAAATATCAACAGTTGCCATTTACTCAAGGCTGACCATGGAAAAGTTACCTCCAATGATTCTGAAAGGCAGGTACTGAGTGATTTTTTGGAAACCGAGGGGGAAAGAAATTCATGTGGGGTGTCTATCGTGTCACAACATAGCAGGTTGCAGAGCAAAGACTCAAAACCTGGTCTCTAATATAAGAATCTATGTACTATATAGTCCAGTTGTTTCTGGGGCTGCCAATCCCCTTTTGATATAACTATGAAAAAAATATGCAGTCCAGTATATAAAAATAGTAAAATAAAAAGTGCCATTATTAAGACATCAGGTTTTTCAAACACGAATATCTATAAAAATATTACAATGTTTATAAAACTATTATTCCTTTCTCTCATAGTCTGAAGACTCAAAAATGATGGCAAAGAAGTTTTATATCTGTGTAATTGGTTTAGAAGATGTGTCAAGCAGCATCTCAAATTTCCCTGGAAAATTTCAGCACTTACTGAAAATTAAATCGTCTTAGATTAAATTTATAGCCCTTTCCTCCCAATATTTCAACTCTGATATTTCTAATAGTGCCTGCTGCCCAGATTATCATCTACCTATATATGCTTTTCTCTTAGAACAAACAGAAAAATGTTGAGATGCTTGTACATCATTTTTAAAAGTCTATTTAATTATATCCTTTGACATATTTAGCCATAATAATAATGTTAATCGTAATCATAATCATAATCCCTCCCATTTTTAAAGTACTTTAAATTACAAAGTGTTTTTACACATATTATTTTATATGATCTTCACTACAGCCATGGCCTTTTTTAAAGATGAAGAAAGGGGCTGGCCCTGTGGTGAAGTGGTTAAGTTCGGTGTGCTCTGCTTTGGCGGCTGCGTTCGGGGGTTTGGATCTGGGTGCTGACCTACACCACTCATCAGCCATGTTGTGGCAGATGCCAAACAAAACAGAGGAAGATTGGCACCGATGTTAGCTCAGGGCTAATCTTCCTCAGCAAAAAAAAAAAAAAGGTGAGGACAGCATTGTTTAGAGTGGGCAAGTAATCTCCTCAAGCTTATACATCTGGGAGAGGCAATGTGGGGACTGGACCTGGATTTTCTGATGCTAAATGATAAAAGCCTGTTGGGGACAGCTTTGTCTTTGTCTTCCTTTCTGCTACTGTTCATTCCCTCATCTCCATCTTTTCCCTTCCTTTCCTCTTCACTCCCCCTCCTTTCCATTAAATCCTCCTGCTTCAAGTGTGCTATTGCTATTCATAGCGACCCAATAGAATGGCAAAGCTCTGTTTGCTAATTCGCAAATAGGTATGTTCGTGCCTTTGAGAACAGGCCAAGAACTTGGATGAAACTCTTTGAGCTGAGGAAGTTTGTTTTGTTCACTGCTAAATTCTCAGCACTTATCACAAAGGAGATGCTCAATAAATATTTATTACCTGGATGAATGAGTAAATGAATGAATGACCTAATAAAAAAACTATGCAGTACATATGGGCATTCAGTAACTTTTTATTTCCTTGCATATTTTTGCTAATAAACTGACCCTCTTCTGTCTGGTAACTGAATTTGACAGTAGATCTATCAACAGAATTTCTTTGTTGTGTCATTTTATATCCATGTTGCTAAGTATTAGAATCATAACTCCCCAAAAGTCTAAAGTGTTCTAGACACACTAAGCATCCACGAGATTTCAATCTACTTGTAGTTTTTGCACTCTCTGCTTTCTCAATATACCACATATTAAATCATTGTAATCGTTATAAGTGGACAACCAAAAAATATATACTGATATTATCCTGAACTCTTTTACTTTAAACTCAATAGTATTTTGTGTCTTAACACGTTTGGAAGGGTTTTGTGTTTCTGTTCACAAGAAGTAAAAATCCTGTGTCGGCTCTGTAAACTGTCGATAATGTGTGCAGCCTTACCCTGTTAGTTTTCATGAACTGTTGCGTTCAGACTGTGCAGGGCAAATGTTCCAGTTAACAATCGAGCCATTGTAATTCCCCAAATGACTTTCAACTCTAAAGCCAGCTGCTTTTTACAGACCAAGAGGAAGAGTTAGAGGAAAAATAAAGACTCTTTAAGTTTTATACAAAGTAATATGTATTCAGAAAGATAAGACATGGCTCATGTGAACTTTTATTAGTTTATCCGTGTACTATGATATTCTCATAAATATCTATTTTCAGGGCATTTCTATATTTTTACTTGGAGTTAGTAGAATGAATGAATGTTTTGCTTTTTTTATCTTTTTTTTTTTTTTTTTTTTACCATTTTAGACTTTTAGGTCAAGAATTACATCCATTCCAAAAGAAAGTACCTGATTTCAATATTAATTGGTTTCAGAGTTCACTAGGGGGAAAAGGCAGTGTTCTAAGCCCTGGTGCATGCATGGCTTTTTCTGTACTGACCATGGCCCTGGAGTTCTTACTTAGAGTGTCTGCGGAACATGTGTTTACTGTAAGGGAATGATGCTTGAACACAGGCAGGAGCAAAAATCATCATGTCATGAATTGCTTTAGGACGTTGCTTACTTAAGCATCAATTTTCTTAGAAAGAATAGCCTGCCCATGAATTCTATGGAAAACCTGTTGAGGTGCTCTCAGTAGTGGGATGGTAGTTATAAGCATATGGTGAGATTTATAATTTCACTATGGGAAGCTCAAGTTAACCATTTGTAGTTGAATTTCATGTTAGTTTTATTAATACATAAAAGTTTAAAGTTTAAATGTTTGCCAAAGTATTGAGTACCTTTGAAAATATTAGCTTGTTTTATGTAGAATAAGATAATTTAAAGAGTTTTTAATGCACTATGAATATCTAATTCACACTAATGGCATATTAGAGGGATATAGTAAATCTTTACTTATTGATTTTTTAGTTTCAGAAATGTGAATAAGAGATATAATAATGATGCAGAAACAAGCAAGTAATTTGTACAAAAAGTGCTAAAGGATCATAAACAGAGATCATAAATTATCTGTTTTTATGCTTGCAACCCCACCTAATGCAGAGCCTTGCATGTAAGAGAAACAGTATTTCTTGGGAGAAACTATTGCTTTGAAAAGAGAGATTGAGCCTTCTCCTGTAATGTAGACTTTGTTAAGATCATCGAGCATTTAGCTGTCTCCTTTTCTTATAGTAGTTACTGTCCTGAGCTGTGTCTACAGTGGATCCCATGGGCAGAGCTCAGTTATGTAACCAGATATCTACCCAGCACCTCGTGTGTACCAGGCACAGTCAGCTGAAGGATGGAGTAGGACACACATCATTCCTTTGAGGTACTTACGATTCTACAGGTTTCAATGGTAGAACACTTACTAAAGAGTAAATCTTCGTGAAATACAACCAAGATTCCGTGAGGTATTTAAACAAATGCTATTTTGTGTCAGGGCTTCATATTCAGAATTTACTTTCAAAATGACACTAAAACTTTTCATTTTATTAACAAAAATTGACAGGGATAAGTAAACAATGATTTTTATCCCCTACAAGACTTTTCAAATTTTTATTTCAATTTTCACTGTCCTCACCCACATTTCCTACTGCTAATGGAAAAATAATTTGGTTAGATAAAATTTTATTTGAGAATTCTAAATGTCTTAGTTTGTCAATTTAATTTTAATATATGAAGGAAATTAAATTGTATCTCCTCTGATTCCTAGGACTCTACTCATTTCCATTTTCTTGTAAAAGTCATCACTCTTTGTAAATACTCAGTGTTTTTTTAGACTCTACAATTCCAACAAACATTTGGGGCCACAGTCAATCATATTGTAACTTTCTTTGCATTTATTTTGCCAATTTAGACATACATACATATTAAAGTTTGTGCTGTTAATTTATAATTCCAGATGAGAGATTTGAAATTAAGGTAATGAAATGGAGTCAGTTCAGAGACTTGTACTTATACATTCGAAATGCCAGACAGAGTCCTTACAACAAAATCCGGTACTAAAAATTTAAAAGAAAATAGAAAATCTAGATCATTTGCTTGTTCTGCATTTTCATCTGTTTCCGACTTGTCCTTCCCCAGCATTCCTTGTGATTTTTGACTTCTCCTTCTTAACCAAAGCAATCTGTATACAGCAGCATGCTGTGTATGCTCAGTGGAACTAGATATTTCCTCTGGACGCTTACTTTATTTGGATTTTTTATAAAAATAAAAATTAATTCAAAAAATTTCAAGTCCCAATCTGCCTCCCCAACCCCAACTTATCAACTCCTCATCATTGTTTGTGTTTCCTTAGTTTCCTTGCAGGTTTTATTTGTCAGCTGCCTAGTCCTGTTTGACATATTTCTCTAGCTGCTTCTTTGTGATCAGTCTGGGTTATAGATTTTGAGGAAGTAAATCATGAGTTTTTCTCAAACGTATTGTATTTAGTAGAACTAAACAGTGGCTGACAGATGGCTTTTTGAGGTAACCAGACACTGATTTACATTTCCAGGGAAATGTTTAATGCACTGCCCTGAATTTAGCTTCAAAGCAGAATATATCTTGTGATTATTTTTAAAGTTTTGTTAAAAAATTAGAAAAAAATATAATTGTTTAGATGGAAATGTCTATATTTACATGTACTTGAGCATTCTGACCAGGGTATATTTTACATTTAATAACATTTTTTTATAAGGTAATGTATAGATTTTAGAGTTAATTAGATTTGGGTTAGAGTAACAATTCTACTGTCCGCCAACTTGTGACTCTGTTGTATTCGCTTCCTAGGGCTGCTATAATAAAGTCACAATCTGGGTAGCTTAAAACAACGGAAATTTATTCTCTTACAGTTCTGGGGACTGAAAGTCCAAAATAAAAATGTCTGCAGGGCCATGCTCCCTCTGAAGCATCTAAGAAAGAATCCTTCCTTGCCTCTTCCTAGCTTCAGGGTTGCTGGTAATCTTGGGTATTCCTTCCATTATCTCTAAAAAGCCAGAGGGGTATTATTGCTTAATATCCCCAAGGATGTTAATATAGATTTTAAGATAATAACATAGCACTCAGAAGTCCCTGAAATCTTAGAAAAGTAGGACATATTATAGGAATATGAAAATAAAACTGGGACATGCATGTAGAGTATAAAAGTTGACCTTACTGTTAGAGATCCACGTTAAAGTAAAGGAATGTTAAATTTTAAAAGAACGGAAAGAATGTAAGTAACTGTTTATCTCTGTACTCTGGAAGAAACAAAAAAAAAGATGCCTCACTCATTTATACAAAAGACTCCTCAGGAGTGATGATGCTCTGCTCCTTTGGCATCCCATAGAGTGCCAGATACCTTAATACTTAATATCTCCTCCTCAAGGACCCACACCCCCCTTTGCTCTCTGTTTTTCTCTACCACTACTCAAATGACATTTTCTCCTACATTGATGACCAAATTAAGAAGGTCTAGTTCAACCTCCCAGATTAACTCTGTTTCGTCTCACCTCCAGTTGCCCTTTTGCTATCTGGACAGTAGATGCGTCCTGAGAGAAGTCTCCCTTTCACTTTCTAAAGCCTGAATCTCCACCCAGACCCTTGGTCTTGTGAGGACCCCTAAGTTCTTCAGGCCTGAGGACACCAATGTTTCAGGCTTTTTTATTCCCCTGCCTTCTTTTTTGCCTGACATTCGTTGTGTGACCTGGAACCAGGCAAGGAAAGGATTACCAAGAATCTCATCGGCAACTAACATGGGCTGTCAATGTTTTCCAGATAAGGAGAAGCTAAATGTTCTGTTTTTCAGAAGTCCACGTCCTGGTTTCTGCAGATGTTGCCATCCTGCAGTGAAACTTACACTGGTACAGCAAGATTCCAGCAAATTGCTCCGGTTCCAATTGTCCAAAAGTTACCATGGACTTGTTATGTAATGGCAGGTTACATTGAACTCGTTATGCAATGGCCTGCTTACCTGCTGCACATGTGCCCTGACTGAGCACAGCTGTTACACAGTTGTAACAGATCCTCTTCACTCTTGCGTATAAAGTCTCCACTGGCACTCAGTTAGGGGAGAGACTGCTTTGGGAGCTATCCTCAGTGTTCTCTATTGCTTGTGTGAGCAATAAACCTGTTCTTCACCCACTTCAGCCTTGGTTGTGCTTTTCGGCTCCACACCCACCAAGAGAGGGAATCCCTTGACTTCAGTTACAGTTCTAGCTGGGCCTTGCATCCCAGTGCTGCTGGCGGAGGTCCTGCTCTCATCAGTCCACTCTCACCTGCTATTGTTGTACCCTGCTCTGCACTGTGGATCTTATTGCCATTTCTGGAAGGCATTCTTTTTCTCCTTTTCCTTTCAAGAACTTTTACCTTTAATTATTCTGATCAAGGGAAAAGGACATCCATAAATCTCCCCACTTAACTTTTGGCTCTGAAGTGGTCTCTAAGCCATAATGATCTTATGATTCCAGAGTGGTCAGGGGATTCTCCTTAATGTACTAAATTATAGTTAAACTATAATGTCACCATCACAATAGTGAAAAACAGATGGCTTTTTCGAATAATGAGCTACTGAGTTGTATTTCAAGGAAAACGTTTAGTGCAGTATCCTGAATTTAGATTTAAAACAGAGCATAAAAATGGAGTTTTATTTAAAAATTGGGAAAAACCATAATCTGGATAATGGAGTCTCCAAAATTCAATTAGAATTTATCTATTTTCATTGATTAAATCAGGTGGTAACCAGATGTCCCTTTCAGTTGGTCCTGTTAAAACAGAATCATAAAATGGTTATGACATTACTCATCCAACATGAAAAGGAAATCAGCATTGTATTTAGATTTTATCCCTATTCCAACAACAAAAGAGGACACAGGTGAATGGTTTGAGATTTATGTTTTGTTTACCTATTCCTAATTCTTTGTTTTTTAGATTTGCTTGGAACTATAGAAGAAATCCTTCCAAGCCTCCCAGAAGATATCAGTGTTTGGGGCATGAAAGATTCTGTCCCACAAGGTGTACTTTCCCTCAAAGACAAACTGAGCACAGCATCTGACAGGCCAGTGCCACGCAGCCACCATGTTGCCTCAAGCCTCAAATCTCCTTATCTTTACATTTTTACTTCTGGAACCACAGGTATGATCCATGTCTTCTTAAGACTTAAAAAGCTTGCAACATATTTGCAAAACAACATTGTTGGGGAACTTTCTGCCATGCAGAGTCACCAAACACCTGAGAAAGCTTGCATCCAAGTAAACCTGAGTTACTTAGATCTTGGAATTCTGAAACTTAGATGAAAAAGTTAATTGCTTTAACTTGGCAAGTCACATGTTCACTGGGCCAGTGTCTCATTTGGAAAAGATTTTCTTCAAATTTGGTGATACAAAGGGCACTGGAATGTCTGAAGACTTTAACCCAGCCAACAGTGCTCATGGGTTCACTTGGCCATTGTCTCACTTGGAAAAGATTTTATTCAAGTTTGGTGATAGAAAGGGCACTGGAATGTTTGAAGACCTTGATCCAGCCCAGTTGCTCAGAGTGTGAAACATGTGACAAACAGGGTCTTGAAGGCATTGTAGGTTTGGGAGAAGGTACCAAATAGAATCAAGTAACTAAACTTTCCTTTTCTTAGGTAAGCAACAAAAACACACATGCACGAAGAATAATGAAACTGCCTGAAAATTCAAAAGAAATGTTAAACTTAATTGATTCTTAGGAAAAACTGAATGGTATTTATGGTAGGCTAAATAAGCTTTGGTAATTAGTTTGAAGATGACTAGGAGTTTGAATTAGACATTAAAAATATTCTATTACTAATTTCCTGTGCACAGGTAGTATTGTAAGCAAAACTACTACTGTATAAGTAAAGTTTTCTTACTGTTTTTTCTTTTTTACTATTTGGAGTCTTACAGTGATCTCTTTTAGACTGGAGAGTAGACTTTTTTTTTGAGGAAGATTAGCCCTGAGCTAACATCTGCTGCCAATCGTCCTCTTTTTGCTGAGGAAGATTGGCCTTGAGCTAACATCTGTGCCCATCTTCCTCTATTTTATATGTGGGACGCCTGCTACAGAATGGCTTGATACAGGGTGTGTAGGTCCACGCCCGGGATCCAAACCTGCGAACCTCAGGGCCACTGTTGCGGAGTGTGCAAATTTAAGCTCTGCGCCCCTGGGCTGGCCCCATAGACTATATCTTTAACTTACGTGTAGCATAGCGTTTTGATAAGTGAGTTGGAAAATGCTAATATGTATCAAGTTGTCAACAAAAATTCAGTCTGACTTCAGACTTTGAAAGAGACTGTAAAATTTTAGAAATGATGTGCTTTGAAAACTTTCAACAGAAGGTACTTAACCAAGTTGACTTTATGGCTGTTTTCTTATGAAAAATAGAACCTGACTCTGGCATTCAAAACAATCTTCACTACTCCCCCCTCCTGGCCACCTGTCTCCGCAGCAGCTCGGAGAGAACAAGCTGGAGCAGACCATTAACGGCTTTTCTTCTTCAAGCTTAAACCAGAGTGTTTCATACATTTGTACAACAGGCTGAAAGCAAAAGCACTACTAATTTTTTTCATTTGATATTTATTGGTATTAAAATTATACTGCACAGAGATGAAAAATTCTAATAGTTTTAGAAATTTGAGAGAAAAGTATCCTGCTGACCCTCCTATTTCTCCTTCCCCAAACCATCAACATTCAGTATTTTTAGATCTTTCTTTTTATAATCACTTCCATGTCTCTTAATAGAATGAGTATACTCCTAGATACTTAACAGCTACTTACTAAAAAGTATCTGCTGATTTCCCCTGATGGAAGATGATTTTGTCTTCTTTTATCATCACTCTCTCTCTCCACTCATTTCTTTCTCTCTGATGCAGACACTTTCTCTCCCCAGCTTGATTGGCTTGATTGGTGTCAGCATCATAACTTAGTAAACACTGTTGCTAGCTGAGCTCAATAGTATAACTAAATTATATTTATTTCCTTTCATGTAAAAATACCTCCAACCTGGAATTAATCATTGTTTTTGTTTGTTTCCTTGCTTAGTTTTCTATACATCTATAACTGATTCATACCCACCCCTTTGTAAAGAAGGTAACTCACTTTTGACATTGAAAAGATAGTCTGTATTCTGTCAAGCCCATGTTCTTGGCCACCTCTTTTCCAGAGTCTTCCTCCCCGTTATTTCAGTCTTGACCAGTTGTTCTATTGTCCTGGGTTCATTCTTCACCATTTCCTGGGAATTCCCTTCAACTTTTTTTTTGTTCTGATCCCCTGATTCCTAGCTCCTAAATTAGTTTCCTTGGTTTACTTTTCGTTTTATCTCAGCACTGCTCTCAATAGCTGTCTGATAAAAGAGAATTTGGGAGGTGAGTTTTTTTAAGTCTTTACATATCTGAAAATGTCTTTTTCTACCCTTACAGTTGTTTGTATAGGATTCTTGGTTAGAAATTATTTTATGCGGAGGTTTGAAGGCATTGCTGTATTATCTTCTGACTTCCACTATCCATATTGAGAAGTCTTTTTCTTTCTGATTTCTTATCCTTTATGTGCAACCTGGTGTTGTTTTTCTCTTTATGTTTTTTGGGGATTTTTAGAACCTTCTATGAGTCTTCAGTAGTCTATAACATCATGATGACTTTTATTGAGACTGGTCTTATTTATCCATTTTTCTGGGAAATTTATAGGCCTTTTCAGTCTAGAAATTCATATTGTGCAATTTTAGGTACTCGAAAATTAACAGAAATTGTTTTCTACATCCTCTTCTTTATTTATGTTCTTTCTGCCCATTCCATCTCTCTATTACACTTGTTTGTTCATTCTTTTATCTGTGGAACTCTAACTTTTTGAAGGTTAGCCCTCCTGGACTGAATTATTAATCTTCTAATCTTTCCTATTCCATTTTCCTTCTTTTATCTTCTTTTCTGCTGAGGAAGATTAGCCTTGAGCAAACATCCATGCCAGTCTTCCTCCACTTTATATGTGGGTCACTGCCACAGCATGGTTGACAAGTGGTGCACATCCACGCTCAGGATCTGAACCCATGAACCCGGGCCGCCAAAGTGAAGTGTGCCAAACCCAACCTCTACGTGCCATGGGGTCAGCCCCTTCATTTACCTTTTGATTAACTTTTGAGGAGATTTATCTTCTAACCTTTTTGTTCTCTGAATATTCCTCTTTTTGTAAGATGTTATTTTTGTATTATTGATACTTTCTTGTCTCATTTCTCTCAGAATATTAATGATAATTTTTTGAAAATTTCTTCTATCTTGTCTATATTTTCTCCAACATCCTTTCTCTTTTGGTTTATGTTGGTCTCTTGTCTTTTTTCCTAGAGGATTTCCTCAAGTATCTGGTGACCTTTGGCAGTCAGTTTATATTTGAAGTGCAGACATGAAAACACAGCAAAAACAAACCAAATCCTGACTAGAAGCTCTGTGTGCCTGAGTGGGACTTGTGGACTGGTTGGTTTCAGTGTCCAGGAGGTTGTGTTTAGGGATTCATGACTGTCAGTGTCTTTCAGTTTTTACCTGTGGGCTATTTGGATTCCTCAGACAAGGAGCTTGAAGGGTAAGACTAAAATGTTAAAAGGGAGCTGGAGGAGTATGCAGACTTTCTCTTATTCCCCCTATTTATTCAATCTCTCTTCTTCCTGGTGTTTCCAGAGGCTCATCTTTTACAGAAAATAAACCTCAGATCTTCTACCAGTGTGGAAGAAGCAATCTGGGGCTGTAGTTTTGTTTTACTTTATTTTTTGCATTTTAAAACAAATACCAAAAGCATTTGTTGGCTTTCTTCCACAATTGGTTTGTGAATGATCTTACATAGGGAAAGTTATGCAAATATCATCTCCTTTTAGCTTACAGTCCTGAGCAATGTGGGGTCTTGTAGATGGCAGAGCACAGCATCATTCAGAATTGGGCATGCAGTAGATGTGTTGCTTTATGAATATAAAGCTATTGAAGAATGTAACAAAATCACACTGAGGCTCATTAAATCTTTAATTGACATTTTTAATAAAAGACATCTCTCTCTTTCTTTCTCAGTAATAAAAACTGATGTTTTGCAACTCAAAACCCAGTGATTATAATGGTAATAAATATGAGAATTTATATTGGTCTGCCACCTAATATAGAAATCACTTGATTCTCACCCACAAAAACATCTTACGATGTTAATAATGAAGGTGTTGGTTCAAGTTAGGACGTGATACGTAGAAATGAGTCTTTGAAAAGTTAAATGATTGGAGTAGAGTCCGCTCAGAGGCCTTTCAACAGGTTATAAGGGAGCCTTTTTGATGATAGTGAACATTTCCTAGCCCTTCTTACTACTGCCCAATCCTGTTTGCCCAATGTCACCAAAATATTGTATTCCTGTACCTAAGAATGAACTTAAAGCATCTCTGAGTAAGAAAAGGATTGAAGTCAGTTTTTGTACCATTCATGTCTCTTTGACCTACGAGATTATGTGATATCTAGATGAGCAAAGAGTGAGAGTTATATAGATTCCCTTATCTATGATCTTGATGTAGTTACTTCTTAATCAGAACTTCCATAAAGCTCCGTGATTATAGTTCCATCCTTGTCATCCTATGAGATACCTGGTAATCAAATTTCTGAGCCTTTCAGGGGTTCTGTGGGCACAAATCAGCTTTCTTCAAGGCTTCACCTTAGGTTTCAGCTTCTTGGGTCTGCTGCATAAGTCACCTCGGTTGTCCATCTGCTTTTCTAAAATTTTGTTGCTGTCATTTCTGAGTCCATTCTTTTTGTCTTGAGGGTCTAGGTATCTGTTCAGTCTACTTCTAGTCCTGTTATGGCTCATTGGACTTGGTCAAGTAGCCTTAAGACTCTCTGGAAAAGGCTGTTTAAGCCTGGACAGAGCAGCCATGCATTCAACCACTCCTATAAGGTAGTGGGAGGAGGAAAACAAGGTTAACTGCCTGCTGTGCTGCACCTGGGAGCCTGTTGCTGTCACCATCTAAATCTCTCTTTTTGTCTCTCCCTCTCCTTAACCTTATGGATTTTTTCTTTTTGCCAAAATTATCCTTGAATTTCCCAAATTATTTATCCCTGCCTTTGAATTGGTTGTCTCTTGACATCACCTCTTTCTCCTAATCCCTAATTCATTGGACATTGTCTCATTCCCACCTTTATGCTTTAGACTTCATCCCAATGGTCTACTCACATCTAGGGATATTAGAAGAGTTTCAATGCCAGGAATTCATAGAACATTAGAAGAGCAAAGGACTTTAGAGACAATCTAAGGGAGCATTTCTCAAAATGTGTGTTACAGCATATCCCTTCATGTTTTCAAAGAAATGAAATAAAAGTTGAAAAAGGGCTTTAGTGACCACATAAGTTTGGGAAACACCATTAATAAAAATGCCTAGGTTTCTATACTACTGGGCTTCTCAAGGGCTTTAATATGTTAATGTGCTTTCTAATTCTTTTTTTGCTGAGGAAGATTAGCTCTGAGCTAACATCTGTGCCAATCTTCCTCTTTTTTCGCTTGAGAAGATTAGCCCTGAGCTAAGATCTGTGCCTATCTTCTACTATTTTATATGTGCGTTGCTACCACAGCATGGCTGACAAGTGGTGTAGATCTGTGCCTAGGATCCAAACCTGTGAACCCAGGCCACTGATGCAGAGTGCACCAAACTTCACTACTAGGCCATAGGGCCATCCTCTCTTTCTAATTCTTTTAAGAGGGGACTCTAAAATGCAGTTTTAACAAATTTCGTTTATTTTCCTGGTTTTTTCCTTCTTTCAAACTTTAAACTCCATCGACCTTTGATCACTTTCATTTGTTGGACAAGCTCATATCTGTTGTCTCCTTTATCAAAAAATTTAACTGTGTACCTTGGATAGTTTATAATAAATTAATGAGATCATTATTCACTTAAAGCTAACCAAATTAGGAAGGAAGGCATGGCTAATTAGTTTACTAAAGTGCTTTGAAGGAGTAACATAAGCGTACAGGTGGAAAATAACTAGATAAAATCATCCTTCATTTTTTGACACACCTCCAAATGAAAAGTTATTTTTTTTTAAAGCTGGGCTGCCATGAGATCGCAAACAGTGTGGGAAGTAGGAAATATGATGACTGAAGAGCCATAGGTGAGAACTTCTTGGAAGCATAAAACATAAATATTTGGTCCTCTGGATGAAGAAGAGAAAGGCATTGCATTATTTAGAATCAAGCCTGGAGTTAGTCTCACTCAAAATCTTTGTACATGGCTCTGACTAGAAAATTTGGAGAGATTCTCTATGCATGTGGATGACAAGAATCTCTTTCAGTTCGTGAGATGCCAAGCTATTGGGAAGAGCTGCAGAGATTTCTTTTGAAAAAATTAATAACTGAATTTTAGTTAGGATAATAGGTAAGATAATGCCAACTTGCATATGAGATCAAGTCTCGTCCAGTTAGCAGAAATGGAGTACAGTGCCTGTCAGAAAATGTCAAAGCAGATGTAGCCACAAGGTGGACTTGAGGCTTAGCCTAGTAAGAGTGTCCAGAAGTCACTGTAGACCATGGTTCATAGCTCCATGTGCTGCTGTAACCAGAAACCCTATGAAAACTTTGGCTTTCATAAGGGAAAGATTGATGTCCTATTCTGAGTAAGACAGTGCCCCAGCTGACTGTGCAGTGTGTTAAGTAGCTCTGGTTACTACAGACCACAGAATATATTGTGACACCAGAGAAGGCCTACAAGAGCAAATTGGGGTTTAGTTTGTATGGAATACATAGATCTGGTTGTCTGAGTGGGATATATGTTGGGAGATAAAAAGAGCAGCAAGTTTGGGTCAAGTGCCAGTTAGAAGATAGAGCATCATATCAAGGAGGCTGAGCCAAGACAGGTAAATGATCAGTGGCAAGGAGATCCAGGAAGAAATACCAGCCACAGGGCATTACATGTGGCCAGGGCACACCCAGAGAAGCACATAGTAGGCAGTAGGAAATTTTGGCTATAAAAATTGGGACATCAGACATGAGAATGTATTTGAATGTTAGACTCTAGTCTTGGACAATTAGACAACAGCAAGGAAGTAGTTCGCTCTGGGAAACACGTTGTCAAGTTTAGAACTCAATTTCTAGAATTGGGAAATAAAGTCAAATCAGGTGCAGAATAAGTTTGCAGAGCCACTGAAGTTAGTAACTCTCCTTTGACAAATGGCTAAGCAGGCCTGTGTAAGTCCGTGCAGTGCAGTCAAGGACCACGCTTATTGCTGTCTGCTCCTCTTCACTCCTGATCCTGCCATTTGCATGCTTCCTGTGGCTTCTCTGCCACTGGTCTCTGCTTGCCTCTGGGAAAACTATGGATTCTCCTTGTTACACTGCGCTTTATGAAGCAAAGGAACTTTATTGATGAGGTAGATTTGGGATGGGGCCCTTTACATCAAGACATTCTAAAAATATTAGGACTCTGAACTGATGGACAGCCTATGACTATAATACAGTTTAATCTAACACATTAATTCAAGAGATGATACTTATCGCTGTGAAAACAAGTTGTGTTCCTTGGTAAGGAAATATAGGTTGACATATAAAATTACTGATGTTCAACCATAGATATGGCAATTTCATATTATATTACATATTAACTAGATGAATTTATTATGCTGACATAATACAGAAGATATAACAATATGGAAAATAGGCTAAAAATATCACGTAACAAAAGCAGTATGTAAAACTTTTTATATACTAATCACAACCACAATTTTTTACAAGAAACCCATTGTACATAGAAGGAGACTGGAAGAAAAAAAGAAAACTATTTACCTTTGTATCATGAAAGTATAGAACTATTTCAACAGCATGGATCATGGAATCTGATATTCTCTAATGATCTTTTTCCAGAACATATTAAACATAACGAAATCATTGGCTCATAATTAAGACAGACTCTTATTTGGAATTGGCATTGTTCACTAGAAAATTTCTACTTTAAGTATAATTTAGATTTATATTTTGCCTCGTTTTGGGTGTACGCTTTCAGATTTTTGGCATTTTTGCCATTCTTGTAGCTGATATGGCTCTTTGAGGCTTACAGTGTCTCAAATGTAATTTTATGGTTTTGATCCTTCTGGGTAGATCTAAGGTGATAGAAATTAATTAAAGCAGTAACACACATTTGCAAGGCCCCCCCACTTTTTTTTCTTGGTGAGGGACGTTGGCACTGAGCTAACATCTGTGCCCGTCTTCCTCTATGTTGTGTGTGGGGCACCACCACAGCATGGTTTGATGAGCAGTGTGTATGTCTGCACTTGGGATCTGAACTGGCGAACCCCTGGCCACCAAAGCAGAGCATGCAAACTTAACCACCACACCACCGGGCCAGTCCCTGCATGGCCTCTTTTATAAAGCATCTAGAACTCTTTGATGTATTTTGTCTCAGTTGCTGTTGTAGTTGATACCAGCACAGACTTGCTTTCTATTACATATAGATTTTTTCCTTGTTTTCTTCCAGGTCTACCAAAAGCAGCTGTGATTAGTCAGCTGCAGGCTTTAAAGGGTTCTGCTGCATTGTGGGCTTTTGGTTGTACTGCTGATGACATCGTTTATATACCCCTTCCTCTGTACCACAGTTCAGGATCTCTCCTGGGAATTGGTGGATGTATTGAATTAGGTAAGTTTTAACTTTCTGTTTGATAAGTTTTCAAAATGCCTAATAATTAGAACTTGTGTTTGTTAAAGTTTGAAATGCTGTCAGAAATCAGGGTGACTGTGTGCTTATTATATAATTATAACATCATATTTATTAAAAGGACATAATTGCATGACATACTCCATGTATTCCTGAGGTAGAAAGAGCAGTGCCTTAGGAATTCTGCCATGTGGATGGAGCTGGCTGTTGCCTGGGCTTCCCTCTCCATGTGATTGCTCCTCCTTTAGTGATCTACCTTCGCCTCCTTAAGTGGTGGTTGGAGCCTTCCAACAGGGTGAATTTGGAAGCTGCATAGCTCTTAAGGCTTAGTCTCGGAAGTCGTGCAGATCATTTCACCTGCATTTTGTTGATCAAAGTGAATCACAAGCCAGTCCAGATTCAAGATTTGAGGGACAGGGATATAGACCCCATCTCTTGAAGGGAGGAATGGCAAATTCACATTGCAAAGGTGAGTGCATAGAAGGAATTATTGAGGCTATCTTTGCAAACAGTGTACCTTGTTTGCACCCAATAAGTCAGTTGGTAAAGCTTGTAGCTCAGTAGATTCCATTCGGAAACAGGCTGAGGTTCTGTCTGTTACTAGCTAGTCCTGAAATAATATATAAATAGAAATCTTTCAATACTATTTGTGTGTGTCTAAAATACTATAAAGTAATTTTAAAGAATAGTATATTTAGAATATGATCAATGTCCACAATAAATAAAGATGAGGGTTGAGACATTAGCATTTTCCTTGGAAAATATTCATGTGACATATATTGTTAAAATGAGGTTCTGTAGTCATCAATGAACTTTTTTCTTAGTGTTGTCTTACCAACTCTATCTTACTAACTCTTGACTTCAAGCTATTTTGAGGCTGCTTTAAGGTTAAGGTCAAAAGTAAGTTAATATTCTTGGTCTCTTTGAAGTCACGTTCTGATACTTGTAACTCTCTTACATTTTTTTTTGCTGAGGAAGATTAGCCCTGAGCTAACATTCATATCAGTCTTCCTCTATGTTATATGTGGGTTGTCACCACAGCATGGCTGACGAGTGGTATAGGTCCTTGCCAGGGATCCGGACTTGCGAACCCAGGGCACTGAAGTGGAGTGTGCCACACTTAACCACTAGGCCACGGAGTTGACCCCTCTCCTACTTATTTTGACTGATTCTTTCATCCCATGTATTGCAAAAGGTATATACGCTGTCAAAATATAGAATTACAACATGAATATTTTAAAAAGATTTTTGGGACTGTATGATTAATGTTTGCAAATGAGCTTGATATAAATGGCCTCTGATGGATTATAAAAGCCTTGAAAGTGAGCAAAAGTGCAACATCATTTGTATTTTATGTTAACTCTGCCCTTGAATTGTTTCCCTAGTGCCTCTTTTTGCCTTTTCTCATAGGTGCTACTTGTGTGTTAAAGAAGAAATTCTCAGCAAGCCAGTTTTGGAACGACTGCAGAAAGTATAACGTGACTGTGTTTCAGTATATTGGAGAACTTTGTCGGTACCTTTGCAAACAACCCAAGGTAAGAGTAATCCTCAGAGAGGAAGAGGAATTTCAGAATGAAAAAGTGTTGAGGGAAAGGATTTTTTGCTTGTTTATTCTCCACCTTCTGTCAGAACATAGTTTAGCTGCCTTACAAAGATGTATGCAATACCTCAAGATAAAATGAATATAAAACAAGTCAGAGAAATCCAGGAATGGACTAATGTGTTTTATATTGTGGCAGGATAGGACAGACCCTCAATCCAGTCCACTTCATGTTTAAATGATTAAAATTTCTATAAACATAGCGTGCATCCACTTATGAAATTAGATGCCTGCTGTGTTTACAGAAAACAATTATTCCAAGGTTGAATTAGATAATTTTTTTAAATCCTGTTCTTTAAAAAAAAACCCAAAACTAATGACATTCATTATAGTTGTTTTTCTATCATTTTCTTTTGAATCAGTGATTATATTAGAATATTTTGGGGGGGGGGTTGCTTTGATTTGATTTGTCTCCCCACCTGAAGCAATCATTTCCACATACTTGTGATAAATTGCCCCCTTCTGAAAACAGGCAAGCAGAGAGAGTTGCAAGGGCCTGACGTTTGTTTTTTATTAGTTTGTTTACTTTTTTGCTCTCACAAGTTATTTTCCTTTTCCCAGTCTCATTTGTATCTCAAGATGCTTATTTTTTCAATGTCTGATTTTCTAAACATTCTTGAGGCTACAAAGAAGTGACTCTTTCCGTAATCAAATCAACATCAGCCCTTTGAAGAATGGCGATAGAGAATGCCTCCCTCTGTGAGGTGGGGCAGCAGAGCCTGGTGGCCTGCCCTTGATCTTTGAGAAACACTTTCCTAGGCTAGGGCATCTCTCACTCATCACCTTTGCCATCGTCACACCAGCTTAAGGCATGGACGGTGGGCTGGGATATCTTCTCTGGTTGGCTACAATATGGACATGTAATGCTTCCTTTACACAGAGCACAGCTGAGACTAGGTTGGAGGCATTTAAATAAGACTTTATTAAAGACATGGGATTGCACAAAGGAGATAAACACAGAAAAGAATGTGAAACTGGATGATCATATTTACAAAATGCTTTTATTTGTTTTAAGCTTGGAGTTTGTGATGGAGAGACCTCTTTCCTTGTGGCACTTCTTGTGGAAGAAGACCCACTTCTTTGTGGCAGAAGCCAGGCTTACTCTTTTTTTGGTCAGGAGTGCTTCAAATTACTATATTTTCCCTAGATCCATGGCTAAGACAGGGCATCCCAGAGAAATGTTTTAGGTTTTTGACCTTTATTCTCTTAGGGAGACTTTGCCAGTGTCGGATTGTGGTCTTACCTGAAGCATCCCTGTAGAACAATTATAATGCCACGACTTGACGTATTTTCTCTTCTGGTTTTCATTGTATTCTTTGGTAGTGTGCTAACTGGACTACATTAATTTAAGGAATTAACGCCCTCCAATAAGATAAAAGCACCTTCAGTAAAGCACGTAGTAGGCGCTACCTTCTTCACGGCCTTTCTAAACTGTGACCCCAGCCATTCCTATTGCCTCTCATCCTTTAACAGCAACGTTAGCTTTTCAAGGTCATTTGCTCAGTAAGTATTTATTGAATGGTTGAAGACATACATTTTTTTTTTCTAAAGTTTTACCGTCTGAAATAATGCTGCAATTAGTATCTTCATGCAATAAAGCCACAGTATAGGGTCTCACAAGTGAAGTAGTCAAAGGTCATGGATGTTTTGGTGATTTTCATGGCATATTTCCAAATTGCTGTTCAGAGTGATTGGCCTTCTTAGAATCTCATCAGCAATGTGAGAGTGTGCCTATCGCACAGTCTCTTATCAGTCCCGGGTGGTATTAAAAATAGTGGCCTTTCAGTTGTGCTTCATGGAGAACTAGATGCTCCTTCAAGCTTCCTGAAAATTCCCTAAAGGATGAAGAACTCGGGAATAGCCAGTCTTCATGGCCCACCCTTTCAGATATGGTGGATGAAACCCCATTTGCTTGGGCTTCTTAATAATATTGTGTTTGAACAAAGAAAGTCTTGTTTTTTAAAAAAGAAAAATGGGAAAAGGATTATGTAATTTTACATATAATTTTATAGACCAGAAAAAAACCTTTTTTTAATTTCTTTGATAAGAGTACTGGCAAGGTGGGATACTTTTTTAGCTGTATTTCCCTTTTAAAATGTCTCTCCTGAGTCTTTTACTCATTTATTTTTTGGCACATGTTTTATCTTATCCATTTGAGCTATCATTTCATATAATAAAGGTATTAATAGTTTGTCATATTTGCTACAAATCTTTTCTCAAGATGTTTCCCTTTGAATTTTCTTTTTGTAAAGTGAAATATCCTTTTCACCTCTCAATTTGTAATGCACTAATTTTGGGAAAATACTATAGCTGCAAAGAATTTGAGAGCGCTGGGAATTGAAAGCAGAGTTGCTGATTGCTTTTAGTTAATTAAATATTTTAATACTTAACTAAAGCTCTTTGAAGAAGAGATAGTGTTTGTGAAATAATCTCTAAGCACTTGCCTGAAGGCAAATTGAGAAAGAGGGAAATAAATACAGTTTTTCCCAAAGGAAAACTTAATAATATTTTTGAGCAGACATGCATTGTATTACTTACTAATCCCCTTCACACAGAATGAGTTCAAGCAGCTCTTGGCATTAAAGATTAGGAAAAGGAGAAAGTCATTCTGTTATGACATCTTATCCCTTCAAGGAGATGTTGCTTTTTTGCTGTTCAATATTCATTCCTTTCAGTGAACTGCTGAAAGAAACGGGCAGTGGCTGCTGTGCAGCCAGCACAGCAGTGGATTCAGGTAGGGCCAGAGAGTGAACAAGTGATGTGGTCCACACCCTAAAGAATTAAAATTGAATGTCTCATAAGCCATGGTTTGAAGCCCCATAGACATTTATTTAAAATAAATCCTTAAGTGAAAGCAAAACCACATATTCTCTAAATGTATGCAGATTTGGTGCAGATTTACCTGCAGGCAAAAGTTTCAGTTTGTGTTGAGTGCTTACATGTGGTTGCATAAAAACGCTCTAGGGTTGGCTTTTTCCCTGACTCGAAGCATTTATCGACACCCCACCCAACCCAGTCTTTTTCTCTTTCGCAAAACTCCAGTTACAAAAGTTCCTTTGGCGTAAACTTTGGATGTGCCTCAAACTGCTGGCAACAGCACTATCCTTAAAAAAAGTGGAAGTTCTGGCTTCTTTCAGTCGCAGAGGGATGGGGTCATTAATCTCTTCCCAGCAGCTCTTCCTCACTTTCCAGTCTTCCAAGTTGTCTTTCATTCTGATTGGGTCTAGCTCTGTATTCTTCTCATGTTAATTCTGCATTTAATGCTGATAGAGGAGGAATGTAGCGGAACTCTAGATGTCACTGATCCTCTGGGGGACTCCTGCTGCACAGTTTATTTTGTTTAAATAACTCTGCCTAGGGCACTTGATAATTAGCTGTACCAAGGGATATATCTGGGGATAGGATCTTATATGTCACTCATTCATTCACTCATTTATTCATTCAAGTGATATTGTAGATTTGGGTGTACAGGGACACACAAGATAAACAAGATTTTTTTTCTATGGAACTTACACTCTAGTTTAGAGAGAGAGAAAATAAACCAGCAAACACATGAAGAAAAGTAATTACAGGCAATGACTAGTACTATGAAGAAACAAAACAGATTGAGGTGATGGAGAGTGAGGGGTGGTGAGTGGGACGTTGCTAATTAGACTGAGTGGTCAGGGAAGACTTCACTGAAATGGTGACTTATGAGCTTAGGAACTGATACAAGTGGGATCCAGCCGTGGAAAAGCTGAGGGGATTGCAGTTGCAACAGAATAAACTGAAAATGAAGAAGCCCCTAGAGGACACAGCCTGAATGTTTGAAGAGAAGGAGAGTGTGGCTGGGCCATCCATGGGCCAGATCTTGTACGGCTCAGTAGACCATGGAGGAGAAGTTTGGATTTTGTTCCCATCAAAGCATTTGGAAAAAGATGAAGACAAACTGGAAAAACGATACCAGTTTGGGATCTATTTTGAAGCAAAGATAATAAGCCTTACTAACTGAGGGATAGGGAGTAAAGGATCAGATAGAATCAAGGATGAGTCACAGGTTTTTGGTTCAAACATCTAGGTAAAATTGTGAAGCATTTGCAGAGATAAGGAAAACTGAGATTTGAAGAATGAAAGTTAAATTTCTTTAGGACTTGTTAAGTTTGGTGCGTTAATTAGGCATCCAGGTGAAGAAGTAAAATAAGCAGCTGGACATAGGATTCTGGAGCCCAAAGTGTACAGAGGTTGGGACCTAATTAACAAAGCAAAGATCTGTGTTATCATACACATGTATGATACTATTTTTCAAGTTAATATTATGGTTTATCATTTAGGCTATATAGTTTGTCTATAGCTCTCAATGTGGAATACCTACATTTTGACATTCTCAAGGCATAGCCTATACTTTTTAATATATGTATTTCAGTATATATATTTTCTGTATATCATATCCCTTTTCTTTATTCTGTTTTCTTAAAAGCTAAGAAATTCACTAGGAGCCAGATAGTATTCTTATGATTTTGTACACTTTTGTTAAAGTATATTAAAACTTTGACAAAATGGGTTTACTCAACTCCCTTTATGAAAAGAGAAACATTTTAAAGTACCTGGATATTTGATAAATATTTATTAAATATTTTTCATTAAAAGCTATACAAGTTGTACTAAATTATTCCCTAGTAATGTTTAGATAATCCAGCAGTGAATGCCTAGGTGTTTGCTGGGTTCCTTTTTTTATTTTTAAGATTTTTTTCATTTTTCCTTTTTCTCCCCAAAGCCCCCTGGTACATAGTTGTATATATTGTTTTAGTTCTGGGTCCTTCTAGTTGTAGCATGTGGGATGCCACCTCACCATGGCTTGATGAGCAGTGCCATGTCCGTGCCCAGGATCCGAAGGGGCGAAACCCGGGGCTGCCCAAGTGGAGTGCGAGAACTTAACCACTCCACCACGGGGGCCAGCCCCCTGCTGGGTTCTTTTTTGAAGGTAACAAAATGAAAATGTCGAATGACAATAATGAAATGATGGTGCTGTGAGATTTTTTTTAAGACCTCAGTTTGAAAGTGCACCTACTTTGCTTTCTCCAAAGAAAGCCCATCATTTCTTTCAAGCTTTAAGAGTTTCCCTTGTCATATTTAGAGAAGATGTGAGGATGAGGAAGGTGCAGCGGTACCAGAGAATAAGATTGCAGTGGGGAGGCTAAATGATGCTGACTTGATCAACATCTCCTGAGCTTGTTTGTTTTACCAGTTATGTTTTGAATGAGTCTGAAGACGGTCACAGGCTAAATGCATTGGCATTACCTTGTCCCTGGTTCAGTGCATTGCTGTTTATTCTTTTTGTCCTATTGAAACTAGATATATAAAAATTTGTTCTTTTATCATGTTTTCATTTTCTTAGTTTCTATATAACTTCAAGTGTTTTATTGTTGTGTTTTCCCCATTCCACATCTTGTAAAAGATGCAGTTTATCAAAGCATTAAGCTTTGGAAACTTTTCTCATCATGCTTAGTAACCTCTAAAGAATGACATTTTTAAATTAATGTGAACTTTAATTGTTATTAATATATTCTGATTTAGTTTCATTGCCATTTTCTTCTCTGCAACGCTCAAAACAATTGATTTTATCTCTAAAGCCTAGTTGTTTCAAGATATTTATACATTTTTTATTATTTCTTTTCCCCAAACATTAGAAGCATATTATTATATGGTTGAAAAATCGCCTCTTTTTTAAAACCAGGTTTTTCTTAAATAAACCAAAAATATGTTTAATATTCTCATAATAGATATGAAAGCAATTAGAAAAGTTGGCAAGGGACCAGAACCTCCTTTTCTGCTTAGAAACAACAAATATAGAAATATGAGGGACTAAAATAAGAAATATCTATTAGCAGCCTAATGCTAATAGAATTAGAATGGAATTAATGAATATTTTGGAATGTTTTAGAACTGTGTATATATTAAAGGCTTTTAATAAGTGCTAATTTTGGTACTTGATTTTTAGTTCATGGGTAGTGGTGCATATAAAATATACATCTTTTTCTGTCTCTCTGCTTATACCATTCATGCTGTCATTTCCATTAAGAACACACATATCCCTTATTTATTAAATTTCCCAACAAATTTAGCTTTACATAGAAAGTCATCAGAGAGTGCATTGGCTGTGGAATCAAAAGACATGGGCTCAGTTTCAAGTTCTTGTTGAATGGCTTTCTGCTGGTCACTTCTCCTCTTTGAGCCATAGTTCCTGTCTTTATAAAAAATAGGTAACAATACCTACTTCTCCTAATTTGGCCTTTGATTCTCACAATCTAGTTATGAGTAAAAAAATGTGAAACTGGGAATCCCAATGCAAATGGAAGGATTTTATTTTTAAAGGGAATGTACTAATGTTTTCCACCAATGTCATTATAAAATTAGTGTAATTTTTGTGAGTGTTGAAAAATAATTGGTCTTTGACTAATAAAAATCTTACATTGATTGCAAAAGTCCACTTAAATATATCATGATAATTTTAAAATAGAATTTTAATCATATTAAAATATTAACAATTTTATGATATTATACTTATCACAAATTAAAACACTAGAAATAAACATATGAAATTAGAAACCCTGAAAATATTATGCCTGTTTCCTCTTGGGTAATATACTGTTGTTACTATAAATGTAGTATGTTAGTAAGGTTTTCCTACATTCCAAATTGATTTAACATTTTAAAATTTACATCCAAAATTACTTATTTTATCATTCATTTGCTATTTTTCACATTGCCTATTCCTTTAATAGTCTGTTCCTGACATCCTTGCTTTGGACACATAAAGTCAATGTCAGAAATGGTCAGTCTTGTCACTCTTTACTCTGCAGTGAGCGCTTACTAGCAAATACGAGAATTTCCAGCAAATGATTAATGACTAGAATTTTCCAGTAGATCATTTTATTCCCAATGGAAAAAAAATAGTGAATTTAGATGAAAAAGATCAAGGATCTAATTCGAGCTTTTCCATGAATTCACCATGTGACATCAGCCAAGTCACTTAATTTGTTTGCCCCTTGGAGTCTGGGAGCTTGAAAATTCAAACCTTACTTCCATGTCTTATAAACTCTGTGATCTTGAGCAAATTATCTTGCTTTTCTGAGCAGCCCTCACCCCAGTTTTTCATTTATAAAATGAGTATAATAACAATTACATCTAGAGTTCATATAAGGATTAATTAGTTAAGTGTAGAAATTCAAATGGAAACAGATTGACCACAATGTTGGGTGCTCTCTAGAAAAGGAGACTTAAGTCTTCTCCGAAGGGGCCTTACAAGATGGTTTTTGTTATCATAGTGACTATGCCAACATTGAAGATCTAGTCTCCAGCCTGATAGGTTCAGAGCCCCATTTGTCAGTACAAGTCTTTAGGTTAGACTCACATAAGCCAGGCTCAAGAATGCCAGTTTATAGCTTTCACTTGTTTCCATTGCTAGATCTTCCTCAGTCTTCCTGACCCAGTTGTTGGGACACTTCTGTGCTCATGACCAGCACAATCTTTGCCTGGTCCCCGACCTGCAAGGAAGCTGAATTATAATCAGAAAGTCAGAGTTCCTGGGGAGGACAGAGTCCATTGAGGGAGTGTGGATAAATCAAAGGTTCACATCATGGCGTGGAAGGATTCAGGCCGTTGCTGCATCCACCTCACAGCAGAAATGATCTTGCCATCGGGCCCTTGCACTTTTCAGAACACTGAGTTGATGAATTGTAGTCGTCACGGCTCAGGTGACCCTTTTTCTGGGCTTCCAGGGAAGGTCAACCTCCCTTCACATCTACGCAGCCTTTTTTTCAGGCGAGTGAACACAGTCGTTCAGGTTAGAGGCCGGTCTTGCAGACTCTTGGAGCTGATCTTTCTCCGCAGGGCGACTTTGAAGTGTCTGCTCTGAAGCATTGCTTTCCTTCCACTGTCAGTTCTCTCAAGCGCTGCCAGGATGGAAAGCACCTACTGAGACTGCGTGGTTTGTAAATGGCAATCCCTATTCCTGTGATATCTAGAAAATGAGTTTGAAATAAGCCCACAATGTGGTTCCTTTCTGCTGTCACACTTGACATCACAGAGGTCTTTTCAAGCTATTATTTATGACTGAAAATGGTTTTTTGAACTGACGGCTGTCATCTCTAAAACTATGGCCTGCGCAGACTCAGGCTGGAGAGGCAACATGACAAAGGCTTTTAGGGGCAGCTGGACTGTCTCAGCTTTGCAGACCTCTTCTTTCAAATACTCTCCCGTCTTTTCTCAAAAGAGGCCCCCACCGCCCCCCAACCATTCCTTTCCTGCTTCAGTGCAAGAAGGTCTGTCTGCTTTTCTGCCCGAGGATTCTCTGACATCCTGTTTGCATTTAGTGTTACTTTGTACCTGTTCTGTAATACCCACTTGACTTGCTGCACATATTTTTTCCGTGTATAATATTGGAGCGCTTGTGAAGGAAACAAACTGTTGGAATCTGTAATTATTCTTATTATTACATGGGGTATGCTGGTGTGACACGTGTGCATGTGTAATTATCAGTGGGTTTTAGGAAGAAGAGGTCTTATGTTAAATTGAATCAAGATGGAAGAATCATAATCCCTAAAATGTCTTGTTAAATATTTTAGGTGATGCTTTAGGAATTAGACCAGATTTTTGTTTTGTACCTAAAGCAACCAATTATCCAGGGCTTAAGGCAGAAATTATTTGCCCCTTTGTTTTCATTATGAATTTCTGTTTTATTCTGTCTCTCCATTGATCAACAGTCTTTGTGTCCTGAGAAATCAAGGTTGGTAAAAAATTACCTGTATTTAAACAGAAACTCCAGAGTTTCACATTTCATATGGTATAAAGAGGCTATTCAGCCTGGGTGTATTTTAGATTCTCTGAGTAGGATTAAGCACATGTTCTGGAAGAAAGAGCCTTTTTTTCTAGGAGGGCATTGTTAGAGGCCTGCCTATTTCAGAAAATGAATGAATAAATCTGTGACTTGGTAGGAGGTAACCCTAGTTCAACCACTGCCTGGCATATGGCAGTTCACCAGACACTGCTGGAAAATAGCTCCCGAAGAACCTTTTGAAGAAACAAGAGCCTTTTTCAACTTGATGTGACTTCTTTACTGATATCATCACGCCAATTTGATGCGTGCCGCTGAAAGCCAGGGGGAGACTGGTCCACTGAAATCCAAGATCTTGGGATCTCTATATTAAAAGCGCTGACCCATTCAGCAAATTCTCTTTTAAATTTTGAATGAGATTTTACGGCTGAAGATGAAATGAGTACTTTCTGTATATCATAAAATGGCTTACTCTGTGTGTGTGTGCACGAGTGTGTAAACATTTAAGCACTAACTACTGAATTAGAAACTCATGTTTTGATTGCTTCCTATGACTGAAATCATGGGGAGAGGCTTGGAAAAATAGAGCATGGGCTTTTGGAGCTGGTTTTCTCCCTCCTCTCCTTCTTGGCTTCTTTTCTTCCCTCTCTCCTCCCCTCCCTCCTTCTTTCTCTGTCTTCCTTCAACCTGCCTTTCCTCCCTTTCTTTCTTCTTTCCACCAATGTGTTGTGAACATCTCTTATGCACCAGGCACTATCCTAGGCAATGGGGTACAGCAGAGGCAGAACAGGCAGCAGTCTCTGCCCACATAGCATGTACATTTTAATGAGTTCGAATTCTGTCTATTTAGTATGTGACATTGGACCTGAACTTGATTACCGCAAGGTGCAAAATGAGATGAGGATAATGTTTCTTATTTTATAGAATTATCATGGTGATTAAAATGAGATAACACCATAACCTGGACATGGGGCTCAAACATATTTACTCCCTTCGCTTCTCCTGATTTGGCTGCAAATGTGTCTCTTGTTCCCATCCAGCACTCTCTGGGTTTCCATATTTGCCCCCTTTCTCAGTCTCTCTCTACCTTGGTTCCTGTTTGTATGTCTCTATTTGCATGTTCTCTCTTTTTGAGGGTCTCAATACCTGTGTCTCTGTGTGCAACGGTGTCTCTGTATTTGTGTCTCTATGTGTGCGCCCCCTCTTTTTTTGAGTATGCCTCCCTGTGTTTAGTTTATGTCTTTTTTTGCCTTTCTTTCGGCGTTTGTGTGTATCTGTATGTGTGTGTGAGAGAGAGAGAGGGAGACGGAGACAGTCTCTCTGTGTGCACGTGTCTTTGTATCTCACTCTCAGCGTGCGAGTCTCTATCTCTGTGTGAGTGTGTGTCACTTTGCATCCCTGTGTGAGTGTGTGTGTGTGTCTCTCTGCATTTCTCTGTGTTCGTCTCGCAGTGTGGGTCTCTCTCTGTCTCTGCATATGTCACTCTATGTTTCTATCTATCTCTGTTTCACTCTGCCTCTTTCTCTATTTTGCTGATATTCTCCCCCCAACCCCTTCCCTGGCTCTCTGTCTTGTTCTCTGTCTCACTCTCCCTGTCTCTCTCTCTCTCTCTTCTCTTGCTCTGTTTCTCTTGCTTTCTTTCTCTGTAGGTCTCTCACTTTCTTTCACTTCCACTCTCTGTCTTTCCCGCTTTCTATCTGTCTGTCTGTCTCTCATGCTTTCTGACTCTCTCCATCTCTTTGTCTTTCTCTGTCTCTTAGTCTCGGCCACTCTATGTCTTTCTCTTGTGTATGTATATATGTAGGTGTTACATATTCATTCATTTGATTGTACTTGTATTTGCACATGCTCTCCTCTTCTTTTTCCAACATAGCTTAGATATCCAGTGATATTTAGGTAGTAACCTCATGTCTCAGAAAGAATGAAAAGGAACAGGAATTTGTTCTAAAGAAGCCTTGAGGGGACTTATGGACGGAGAAGGGGATTTTTTAACTTATAGATGGGCATTAGGAAGATTTGGTTGTATTTTAGATGATATACTGCTAGTTTCACAGCAGCTTCAAAAGGGACACATATAAAACCAAATATAATTAGCAACCCCAGACCCTCCTCTCAATTTCTGTATATTCCAGGGTCACTTTTTAAGCCTCCCTTTGCTAATCCTGACGATTTTTTCTTCCTCACAGTTGTCATTCTGCTGACCCTCCTTTTCTATTTCCCTGACCACAAGATGCGTTCTTCCGTCATCATCTTTTATCTGGACCACTTCACCTGCTATCCTTGACCCCTACCAACCTGCCAGTTGGTGCCGGGTTAATGTTATTACATCAGGCTCTGCTCGATGCCCTCCCTTGGTTTCCAGTCATTTTTCGGGGTCACCGAGAGCTACACAACATCAGTAGCAGGATAGGCTTTTTAAGAAGGCTCATCTGACCAATATTTTACTCACCTACCAATATGCTTAATGTGCATCAGAAGCTATTCTCTCACTTTACAAATAAAACCAACTCCCAGTTATTTCCAATGACATAAAGCCCTTCCTAAGAAAGAAACATAAAATGAACATACATGGGAATCTGGATGAGGTAGCTTAATGAACCAATATTTGTGGCACCAATGTATTGTCCAACTAACCAGATGGTGCTTGACTTGTGTTAACATTAAGAAGTTGTTGCTTTTTTGACTTTATTTATAATTTAGGACAGGGTCAGCAAGCTTTTTCTGTAAAGCACTAGATTAGTAAATATTTTAGGCTTTGTGGATCATACTGTCTCTATCACAGCTACTTCATTCTGCCTCTGTATTGCAAAAGCAGCAATAGACAATCCATATAAATGGGTGTGGCTGTGTTCTAATAAAACTTTATTTACAAGAACAGGAGATAGGCTGGATTTGACCCCTGCAAGATGTAGTTTGCTAACCCTCAATTTAGACTTTATGCTAATACTTATTGTAGATCTCTTTTAGGTAAAATTTTCATTCCTGTGCATACTAGATTTTTAAGCTTCTGTTTGTTTATATTTTTCTCTCTCTTCATATATGTATATATATGTGAGTGTGTGTGTGCATGGCAAAAATAACTATATCTTTTGGGCTTGCTACAGGACTTCATATAATTTTTACATTATTATTATAAATAAATCATATTGTTTTCATGCTCATGATTTGAATCAGCAAACAAAAATCTGAATGATGTCATTGGTAGCTTTGATAATTATCTCAATAAACTGTAAAATAACTAATTTATATCACTTATTTCAGTTCTCTCTTTATGTTTTACTCTTATTTTTAGATTCTCAGTTATGTTTTAAAGGAAAATTTTAAAGAATTGTTTAAAAGTATTTTGTGTTCATGTGCTTACTGAATCAGATTAAAATTTTAGACATTTATTAATTGAGGAGCTTCTATTTGCAAGGCTTTGGATAAGTACAGTTGAATAAATTTAAAATTAAATTTTCATGAAGTCTAAATTGGCCATGAGTGAGACAAATCATTATATGAAATTTAGAATGTTATACCTTTCTCACAAGTAAATTCTAGATGAATATAGTAGTTAAATGTAAAGAAGAAAATAATCTTTCAATTTTTTTGGTTATGGATGGGTACAGAGATTTTTTATCATAAATTAAGTAGAAATATTAACAAGAGAAGAGAATAATATATTTAATTATAAAAATTAAGACATTGAATAAAAATATTAAAAATAAAAATTAAATTGAAACAAATACTATTGAAACAAAGTGTTAATCTTATTAATATATTACTATATGACAAGCATTCAACTTGCCTAAAATCAAAGAAAAACAAACTAAATACAAAGAACAAATAAGCCAGATTTTCTTTATCAAGTTGACAATATTTTAAATTAAATGAAAATCCTTAGTTCTAGTGCAGTGAGGAGGTATGATGTAAATAGGATGTCCTTTTTATACAACAGTTTGGCAACAGTCATAAAAATATTTACAACTATTGGCTTCTTCCAGGAATCTGTCCTAATGAGATGCAAAGATTTATAGATAAGATATTCACTTGAATCTTTAAAACAATGAATCTTTTTCTTTTTAAATTGAGTTAATGATAGGTTACAATCTTGTGAAAGTTCAGTTGCACATTAACGTTAAAACAATGAATCTTTAAATGATCTTTTTCTTTAAAAATCTTTAAAAACAATGTGGCTATCCAAAAATAGGTGATAGCAAATAAATTGTGGTATAATTGTACAATAATTATATAAACATGAAAAATCATATTTTTGAAAGATAAGCGCTAATAGGTCAGAACCATGTTCAGAATATAATATATTAATAAACTAGAATATATAGTTCTATACAAAGTGTGACTTTTCATTATAACTAACTTTTCATGTATATATATATATATATATATATAGATATATAAAAATAGTAATGTTGATGTCACAGGATTACAGGTTATTTTTATTTCTTTTTTTATTTTTTTATACTTTCTAAATTTTCCAGCATGTGCATGCATTTCAACATCAGAAGAAACAGACATTCTCTTTTTCCTCGTACTCCTCAAAGCATGATCTTCTGAGTTTTCTTTCAAAGGAAAAGAAGACAGAGTAAAGATATCTTGAGAGTTAAATAATGAATTTGATATTTCTAAACAGAAACCTTATCCTAGTTTTGATAATTTGATGTTCTATATCAATGGAATCATTTTGGATGAATATTTATTCTTATTCAGTAAGCTTGTACAGCTATAGCCCACACAAGTTAAAGTCTATGGAATTTAGTTTATAAACCAGCTTCCTACTGGTTTCTGGAATGTGCCAACACATTTTGTAAACAGTGATACTTGCTAAAACTCATCTCTCACCTGAAAAGCATCCAAGAATTTTGCAATAGAAAAGAGTGTGCTCTGTTCAAGCACAATAAATCCTAAGATTTGCGGCGCTACTGTTTTATATAGGAGAATGGCAGTGGAATTTCCAAGAGCTAGTTCCATACCAGGTAGGCAATATCTGACATGCCCACAGGTGAGAACTGGGGCAGAACTGCCCAGGGTTATATTTAGTGGTAGAAAAGAATCCTGTTTGGGAAGGAGCTGCTCTTATCTGAGTGACTTCTTTTCTGTATCTGCAGAGTATTTACCTTAAACCCTATTGATGTGGGCCTAAGGTAATCAGCAAGGCAGAGTGTCATTTCTGATGTATCCACAGTCTTGGCTGTCTCTTAATTTTTTTTGTTTATTTTGAGTAAGATTAGCCCTGAGCTAACATCCTCCTCTTTTTGCTGAGGAAAATTGGCCCTGAGCTAACATCTGTACCCATCTTCCTCCATTTTATATGTGGGGCGCCTGCCTCAGCATGGCTTGATAAGCAGTGTGCAGGTCTGCGCCCAGGATCCAGACCAGAGAACCCCGGGCCATTGGAGTGGAGCATGCAAACTTAACCGCTATGCCACTGGGCTAGCCCCCTGTCTCTTATTTGTTTTAATATAGTTTTTATTTTATCAATTTGGTACTTTTATGACTTTCAAAAATAAAATAGTACTCTCAAGATAAACAGTACCCTCCTGTTATCAATACTTAATCTCTAGAGGTCAACATTTTTAATTATTTTAAGATATTTTTGGTTATCATTTACTTCTATATTTCTCAATAGAATATATATGTTACTAATTCTCAATTTTTCAGTTTTAACTATCACTTACCTGGCTTCCTACTCATATTCACACATATTTCTTCTCCCTCTAAGGCACCAATATAATTATGAAAATTTGCAAATATTTTGATTATCCGTTTTTAGCATTATAAAGAAATTATAATATATAATTTTATTCATAGCTAATATACATAATGTATTGCAAATATAATTACAATTTGGTTTTTTTCCACTTTTTATTCCTGATAATAATTGCCTTCTTTTATCTAGCTTTCTAAATGCCTGTCACTAATCCTTCTCAAACGCTCCATCATAGCTGAAATTTCTCAGTACGATTTAACAAACACTTCAAGTATTTTTACTCAATTTTATTTATTTTTTTCTTGAAGACATTTGCCCTGGATATCTTCAAGAATCAGTCATTGTCCTGCCAAATGTGAACAATATTCTGGTTTCTCTCAATATAGATTAGTTTTGCTCTGAGATCAGAGCAGAACAATTTAGTGATCTCACCAACTGGTATTCAGACTTTCATTTAACTCTACTATTTCCAGTAGATTTCCTCAACCCAAACTGGCAGCTGTCTGGTTGGACTTCTCCAGAGAGTAAGTCTCCAGTATTTGGCCGAAGTGTAGCAAAGGCAGACTCCCAGATGCATCATCTACATTAGGGTATCTAGGGGTGCAAATACTTCTTAAACAAATTTCCAAGGCAGACTTCCTCATGCGTTTTTTTTGTTCCTGAGGAAGATTCGCCCTGAGCTAACATCTGTGCCAATCTTCCTCTAGTTTGTATGTGGGTCACTGTCATAGCATGGCTTGATGAGTGGTGTAGATTCCTTCCCAGGATCTGAATCTGCAAATTCAGGGCACTGAAGTGGAGCACGCTGAAGTTAACCATTAGGCCACAGGGCCAGCTCCCACTCATTCTTTTTGATGCTTCTTTGACACTCTCAGGAGCACTTGTTGTGTTCCCACCTGCAGGCTTAGAGTTCAGCATTATTCACTCTGCCTAGTCACATGCCTCTTATCTATTCACTTTTCAGTTTCCAAAATTACTTTTCGTTCACATTCTCTTTGTTTTTGAGAGTTAATATGTTAAAATCTTTCCTTTAAGACTGAGAAGGAACTGAGATAAAGAATGTGATCAGTTAATCATTTTTAATTGCAAGTGTAAGGGTCACTGATTTCTGTATTTTGTTATTGTTGTTGATTTATTATTAGTTCTTGTTATTTTGTATTACTTTTGGCGGGGATGAAAGTAGCTCGGAAGGAATCAATGGATTTACCATGACTATACTGATAATATATTCTTACTCTAATTGTTTTTATTGAAGTATAATTGACATAGAATATTGTATTAGTTTCAGGTGTGCAATGTAATGACTTTATATTTGTGTATATTGCAAACTGATCACCAAAATAAGTCTAGCTGACATCTGATACCATACGTGGTTACAAATGTTTTTTCTTATGATGAGAACTTTTGAGGCCTACTCTTAGCAACTTTCAGACATGCAATACAGTGTTATTAACTATAGTCACTATGATGTACATTAAATCTTCATAACTTTTTTACTTTATAACTGAAAATTTGTACCTTTTAACCCTCTTCACCCATTCCATCCACACCCACCCCTTGCCTCTGGCAGCTACCAATCTGTACCTATGAGCTTGAAGTTTTGTGGGTTCTTTAGATTCCATATTTAAGTGAGATCATACGGTATTTGTCTTTCTCTGTCTGACTTATTTCACTTAGCATAATGCCCTTAAGATCCATCCATGTTGTCACAAATGGCAAGATTTCATTTTTTTTATGGCTGAATAATATTCCATTGTGTGTATATACTACATTTCCTTTATCCATTCATCCATTGATAGACATTTAGGTTGTTTTCATATTTTGGCTATTGTAAATAATGCTGCAATGAACATGGGGGTACAAATATCTTTTTGAATTAGTGTTTTCATTTTATTTGGGTAAATACCCAGAAGTGGAATTGCTGAATCATATGGTAGTTCTATTTTTAATTTTTTGAGGAATCTCCATACTGTTTTCCATAGTGGCTGCACTGGTTTGCATTCCCACGGGCAGTGCGCAAGGGTTCCCTTTTCTCTACATCCAAGCCAACATTTGTTATTTCTTGTCTTCTGATAATAGCCATTCTACTGAGGTTCCAATTTTTGATCCCTGTATAATTCATGTTAATTAACATAGTGCTTATTGAATATAGAATAAAATATAGTTCTATTTTTCCTTTAATTCTAAGATATGAACTAGAAGTAAAAATATGAAGATATTGTACATTCAAAAATAATAGTTACAAATAGGTTTCATAATGTTTTCAAGCCAAATATTACCGTGATTAGATGAGCTCAATCTATGGTTTACTGTATGCTGGGAACTGAGTGAATTGTATACTGCAGTATGTAAGCGAGACAGGTATTATCAGTTTTTGCAGATGAATAAACTGAGATCAGAATAGTATTCAACCTCTTCTTCAAAGTTATATAGATAATAAATAATAGAGTGAGAATACAAACTCAAGTATTATTTTATAATTTTTTAAAGTAATGCTTTTTTCCTGATACATGCTTTCTTCCTTACTTGATCTCTACCAAAATAAGGCTTCAGTAATCTGGAATTTAGGAAGAGCTCTTCCCAGATGTGGGGAAATAAAAGCTATGTTACTCTGGGCTAGTGTTTGTTTCATTAGCTGTTGGACACCATTCTGCAACAGACTTACATGATTTCTTTTTACTTCCTCTCCATTATTGCACATATGCAACTTACCCCTAGATATTTGCCATTTAAGTAACAGCTGAAAGAAAGAATTGGGAACAAGAATTAATAAATTACAAATAAAATCTTTTCTTCTAACAGAGAGAAGAAGAAAAGGATCATCAGGTGCGTTTGGCAGTTGGAAATGGCATACGAAGTGATGTATGGAGAGAATTTCTAGACAGATTTGGAAATATTAAGATGTGTGAGCTTTATGGAGCTACTGAAGGAAACATTTGTTTCATGAATCACACTGGGAAAATTGGATCAATAGGGAGAACAAATTTCTTTTACAAAGTAAGTACAATATTTTCTTTACAAAAGAAATACATTGAGGTCTCCTAATCTCTCTTCTAGACTTTGTGCTTGTAAATTACGGTAAATATTATCAACTTCTTTTTTTAAGGTGAGAACTTCCATAAATAAAGTAGTGGCCTCTAGACAAACTGTGGTGCTGTGGGTTATGAAAACTGCAAACATCTCCCATGTTTTCCCTCTGTAACATGGAGATAATGATACCTAATTCTTTTGTTCAGTTTTCAAATTTTATGATATAACATATAAACAGCAAGCATAAGTCCTGATATATATTAATTTAACTATTTCCACTTTCCTTGAGTATTTTCAATCCACTATTTCTATGTACCTTTAATTTTTATATAACTCAAAAATTATATACAGGGGTCCTCCCTTATCTGCGGGGGATATTTTCTAAGACCCCCAGTGGATGCCTGAACTGCAGGTAGTACCAAACCCTATATATACTATGTTTTTTCCTATACATACATACCTAGGTAAAGTTGGATTTATAAATTAGGCACAGTAAGAGATTAACAACAACTAATAATAAAATAGAATAATTATAACAATATACTGTAATAAAAGTTATCATAGATCTTAGCAACCCCAGCATATGATTTTTTTTTCCTTATTAAACCAAGAACTTTCATTTTTTCACTTAAAGGAAGCACTTTACAGCCTCTCTTTGGCGTATTTGAATTGTTAAGTAAAATAAGGGTTACTTGAACACAAGCACTGCAATCCCACAACAGTCGGATAATCATCAGATAATCGAGACAGGTACTAAGTGACTAACAGTGTGCAGTTTAAAACTTATGAATTGTTTATTTCTGGAATTTTCCATTTAATATTTTCAGACTGTGGTTGACCACAGGTAACTGAAACTGCAGATAAGGTGAGATTATTTTATAGGCTTCTAATATATGGTTTCTTTTTCTTTTTCTTTTTTTTGGAGGAAGATTAGTCCTGAGCTAACTACTGCCAATCCTCCTCTTTTTGCTGAGGAAGACTGTCCCTGAGCTAACATCCATGCCCATCTTCCTCTACTTTATACATGGGACGCCTACCACAGCATGGCTTTTGCCAAGCGGTGCCATGTCCGCACCTGGGATCCGAACCGGCAAACCCAGGGCTGCCGAGAAGTGGAAGGTGTGAATTTAACTGCTTTGCCACTGGGCCAGCCCCTCTTTTTCTTTTTTTTTTGTTTTTGGTGAGGAAGATTGGCCCTGAGCTACCATTTGTTACCAATCTTCCTCGTTTTGCTTGAGGAAGATTGTCCCATAGCTAACATCTGTGCCCATCTTCCTCTATTTTTGGTATGTGGCACGCTGCCAGAGCATGGGTTGGTGAGCAGTGTATAGGTCTGCACCCAGGATTGGAACCCAAGAACCCCAGGCTGCCGAAGTGGAGTGCATGAACTTAACCACTATGCCACCAGGCTGGCCCCTAAAATATGTTTTTATAAAAAACTATATCAAGATGCCACTAAAATCTTAAAAGCAGAGAAAAAATCACCTTCCTAGGAATAAGACTTACAGCTAATTTCTCTGTGGCAACCATGGGAAACAAAAGATAGTGGACAGATATCTTCGACTTGCTTGGAGAAAACAGTTGTCAAAATAGAATTTATACTCAACAATAATATTTTTTGAAGAATAAAAGTGAAAGTAAAGAAATAAGTCTCAAAATTTATGTAACCTCAAGGAGAAATAAATTCAGAATCATAGTAGGATATTTTATTATAGCTCTTTCAGTGTTAGCCAGAATAAGCAAAAGAATCTTCAGTGATAGCAAATATTTGAATGATACAATAAACAAACTATTTGAACTAATGGACATACATAGGACTCTGTATTTAAAAACTGCAGAATATCTATTCTTTTCAAGCACTTATGAAGCATTCACAAGGATGATGGGACCATTTATGGAATTCCAGCAAATTTCAAAGGATTGAATATATATGGATTATGTTCTCTGACATCAGCTTAACAGGCTAGAAATAAAATTTTTAAATGACAGCTAGATCGTCTCCTATATATTTGGAAATAAAACATCTTTAAATTTCTGTGAGTCAACAAATAAATCAAAATAGGAATTAGAAAATAGTTTGAGCTGAATCATAATGAAAATGCTACATTTCAAAACTTGTGGGCCTGGCTCAGAACAGCCGAAGATTAGTGAACTAAATGTCCATTTGTATGAGTTAATTAAAAAAAAACACGAAAATAAACTCAAAGAAAATAAAAGGAGGGAAATAAAAAAGAGCATAAATTGAAGAAATAGAATAGAAACATTATTGAGGAGTGTCAAGAGATAAAAATATAATTTTTAAAAAGTAAAGAAATTGATTCAAAGCTGGTGCAATTGTCCTAATGTTTGGAACCTCAAGAAGGTGAAAACTATTTTCATAATGCGTTCTTTGGGATTTTGAAGGTCTTATTGACATCTCAGAAATATGTCTGCATTCTGAACAAAAGTAACTTGGGGAAGAATAAATGCTGATATTACTGAGTTTTACATTCCTTACAGTTGATTTTCTCAATTCATTGCACTAGCTCTATTAAAAATTTGGTATTCCTATTAAAGCTCCTGACTCATTCCAAAGTAATCATCCAACTGGAGCACAATGAAGAAGATTTGTATTTTCTATTACTGGCTTGACTTCATTACAGTTTTCTAATGTCTTAAATTCCCTGTCAGATTGTAATAATGTCAATGCTGGAAGTCATGATTGTCTCCAATTTATCTGGAAAACTTCTGATGTTCAACACCATTTAGTTAGGGTTTTTTTCAGTTAGTAAATTTTTAAAAATATACCCAATATCATATGAATTCTAGTTCCTTTTATTATTCCCTTCACATATTGTTTGCTACATAGCAGGTAATCAGAAAAATTTGGGCAAATAACTATTCCATAATTACATGGGGAGATTTAAGAAGTGTGTCTCTCAGAAATGTAAACCCAAGGAGACTTACCATCTCAGAGAGGAAACAGCCTCTCAATGAAGGTAGGATGTTAACACTGAAGGACAAAGATGAGGCAGCAACACAGAGTTCTTGTAACCCAAATGTCCTTCTTCTGTGCTATACATACTATTTAAATGCATGAATCTGAACGGTGATGTGCCCCATAGGAAAAAATATAAAAAAATTTGTGACAATGCATGGAAGAGACAAACCCAAGTAAGTTACGGACTGTCTTCTCCTTTTCTACACCCAGGGATAATAACAGGGAAGGAAGAAACATGAAATCCCTAGAGGAAATAAAACTTGAAAAAAGGGAGAAAATGAATCTCAATAAAAGACAGCTGAAAAAAATATGGATGCACATTAAAATAATAAGGCCTCCAAAGTGGCCAGGAAATGTTTAGAAAAACAATTTCCCACAAGTTCAAAAATAGCGATAATATTCTCTTTAAAAATAAGAGCTCAAAGAAGAGGAAAGTGCAAGGAAAATGTAAATCAACAAAAAGAGTTGGAAAGTAGGCATGCTCAGCTCAAAGAAAAAAATAAAGGAAAAAATGAAAATATTACAGAGATGAACACTACATTAAAAGACTTACAACACCACATTAAAAGACTTAAAAATAAACAAGAATATAAACATTCCTAGGGAACAAGATGGATAGGATTAAGGAGTCACACAAAGAATAAAAAGAATAAGCAAATATTCTTATAATATAAAGTAAATTAGAAAGATAGATTTTGAAAACATAGACAATGATCTGTCATGTGCTTAATTGGTGTTACTGTAGAAAAAATCAAGTCAAAGAGAAAAACAATTTTTTCAAACCTAATAGAAGAAAACTTCCTTAAAATAAAGACTCCAATCTTTAGCAAAAGAGCACATTGCGTTCCAGGAAAAAAAATATTACGCAGAATGATCATCAGAAAAATATATCCTGGTGAAATTACTGAACATAAATTAAAGAACCATGAAGAGACGCTGAGACAGAAAAAACAAAGAACGTAGAAAGTGTAGGATGAAGATGGGAAACATCTTAGACATCGCTCAAAACAAGAATAAAACATTAAATATCAGAAAGAAAGGAAAGTAATGTTTCCACCGAAGAATTTTAGTTCTAAGTTGTTCTTCAAGTATAAAGGCAACAAAGAAGTGTTCTCAAAATTTTAAGAAATCAGAGAACATAATACCTGTGGATTTACAGGAATGCAATGCTTCTTTATAAAATTCACTGAGTGGAAATTTCTGGTCAACCAGAAGATAAAGCAGAAAAAATGAAGGAATCACCTTCAATTAAAAGGTTTGATTGAATCTGTTTAAATATAGAAGATCGAACAGCTCTGAATTCTGTTTATAGATGGAATGCAAGTGTAAATCCTGACAATATAAAAATAATTATAACACTAACAAAAATGGGAATTGGGTGGGAGGAAATATAAATGCTAATTCTTTCATCTCTCATAGTGAGAAAACCATAGATACAATGTAAAGATAAAATATGGGGTTTAATCAATAGGCTTATTTTCTTCACATTTTTATAGACTTTTTTAATGTCTTAAAATTAGACATCTTTTAGGGACTAGGAAATTTAGCCAACTGCAAATTTAGGGAACAGTCCACACAAGACCACCCTTACTCCTGCCATCAATTGCTGTTTGAGAGTCCCTAAGACCACCTTTAGGTTTGGTAATTCGCTAGGACTCACAAAGCTCACTGAAAACTGTTAGACTCATAGTTACAGCTTATTACATCTAGAGGATGCAGGTTAAAATTAGCCAGGAGAAGAAGCCTTATGGCAGAACCAAGGAGGGTACCAGATGCAAAGCTTCTAGTGTCCTCTCCTGTGGAGTCAGGACAGTGGCATTACTCTCCTGGAATTGATGTATGGTGATTTACATGGACTATTGCCAATAAAGGAAGCTCATTAAGCCTTGATGTCCAGAGCCTTTTGGGGGCGGGGGTGACTCAATCATGTAAATCTAGTTGGCTGCCTCCATGGCTGACCTCCAAATCCAGCCCCCCAGGAAGTCAAGCTGGGTGACTCAAAGCCCCTACCCTACGTCACATTATTGATGTGGCTCAGAAACGCCACTCTACATCATATTACTATCTGGTTGCTGTAGCCCTCGGGCATCAAATACACTCCTATCTATAGAGACCTTGCAAGGACTTAGAGATTGTCTCCAAGAAGCTGAAAGTAATAGCCAGACCCCTGGTTAAATTTTGAATTAAGGTTAAATTCTTTACCCCACAGGGACTGATATGCTCAAGAAACAATTTAGTTTAACTTTAGTTCCATTTCCTTTTGTTTAAATTCAAGAAAATTTAAATTGATTGCATTTATTAAAATGGTATAGTTTCATTTTTCATAAATTATTTTATTAATCATTTCTACCTTCCTCTCAATCAATTTAAACACATATTTATAATGATGCTCATCAAATGCATTTCTTTATATATATTTGTTCAAAGTTTTCAATATGCCTCGCCCTGTGAACGCAGTGAACAAATGGGCATAAATGCCTGCCCATGTGCAGGTTGTATTCTATTGGAGAAGACAGAAAACAAGCAAGATAAATAAGTTAAATACAGTCTATATTACATACTCATAAACACTAAAGAGGAAAATTAAATAGGGAAAGGAGATTGTGTGTATGTGTGTGTGTTTTGGTAGGGGTTTTTGTAATTTTAGATCGGTTGACCAGGGAAGGCCACTGAGAAAGCAAGATTTAGGGAAAGGCTTGAAGGATATGGCAATGAGTTCATGAGGCTATCTGCTGTTCAAAGTGGAATGAACAGCCCGTGCAAAGGCTCTAAGGTGGTTACCTGCCTGGCATGTTTGAGGAACAGCAATGAGACCACGGTACTGATAGTAAAGTGAGCAAAGATTTTGAGCAGAAGATTGAGTGCATCTGTTTTAGCTTTAATGGGATCACTTTGGGTGAGTTAAGAATATGTTCCAATGTGTTAACAATGGCTTACTTTTGGTTCAGGTTTGGGAAAATTTTTAATTTCCTTCTTATTTTTCTCTTTTCTTTGATTTTTTTTAGATAATTTTTAAACACAATTAACTCTGAAAACTCTTCAGAACTATACTGTTGCATAACAATGCATTCTAAGAATAAGTATTCATAATACCCTAATTATATATAATATTATATATTACAATATATAAAAATATAGATTTATAATAGGTAGACGACTTATTTGTGCGTGTTTGTATTTTTTTAAGAGTCTTCTGTTTAAGAAAACAGAGAAACTGCCCTTTACCTATGGTGCCAAATAAATGAGCCTCTGCTGTCAAGGTCGAGGCAATGTAGCAGAACGTTGAGGGGAAAAATCCTACACTGGAATCAGTGTACCAAGGACTCTAATCTCAGCTCTGCCACTACCTGACTTTTTGACTTTGACAAGTAACTTTCCTCTGGATTCATAGTCTCCTCAAGTGTTAATAGAAGAAATGATTCTTGTGTTCCCTTTCCAACTTCTAAATTTACAAATCTGAGTATGCAAAGGCATAGAGATCCATCTGTGAGGGAACTCCAAGGGGCAGTGTGTACAGCCACAGGCGTGCACAGCACAGTTCTGGGGGATCCGTGCTCCTAACCTGGTATGAATGGGAGCCTCTTCCGCTGTGCTCTGCACATATATACCTTTACCTGTACCTGTACAGGTACATATACATTTAGGAGATATTAAAGTGTGGCATCTATTTTTTTATGTTATTATAATGGCCATTTTTGTAATCTTGTGGGACCTGTTGAATGCAGGGAAAAAAGATAGAAATCCCTCTAGCTGAGACTTACTGCTCTGACCCAGACTACTTCTAGAAGATGCTGTGATATATTTAAATTTCCTTTGTATTATAAAATTACCCACTCTTTGACCATTGAATCCCTATATCTGATAACAGGCATATGGAACAGTGATTGGGCGTGGAATGAATCACCCATGCATGTGGTTGCCAAATTAATCTAAAAGAAATAACACTAAAGCTGTTATAATAATATCACCAGTTGCTGGGCAAATTTTTCAAGATACAAAGCATGTTAAAACACTAGAGAAAAGAATAGGTAATGAACTGGGCTCTGTTCTTGTTTGGCCTAAATGATAAATGCAGTTCCGGAACTTCTGGAATCTTTCTTTTGACCAGTCATTAGGCAAGTGGCCAACATCCTGTTATCCCAATTACAGACAAAGACCAAGAAGATGCAAGCTTGCATTTTAATGAGGAATCTTTATGTCTAGAATAACAATACATTTTCCTTTGCTGCCTCTTTCATTGGCCCTCATTGTAAAATAGGATTATACTAATTTCTACCCCATAGGGTGTTTTGATGATTAAATTAAATACTGCTCTTAAGCTCTTAGCACAGTGTCTGGCATGCAGTAAGTGCTCAATCAATATTAGTTGCTCTCATTTATATTTCAATTCAAATAATGAATTCTGATTCTAGTTACATGCTGAGTTTACTGAGATTAAAAACCAGAGATGTTTCTGTTCAGTCTTTGATAATAAATAATACTATTACATCCATCTTATTCATCTTTTCCCATTTATTTGTTCTATATTTGTTCATTTCTCTCTCCCTCCTCCCTCTCTTCATCCTTCCTTATTTTTTCTCACTTCATTTTATTACCTCCATTTTAGTTTTTTTAGTTGAGCTTAATGAAATTGCTTGTTTAATGATCAGGAAAAACCTCAATTTTCTTATATATAAAATGAGCGGGTCGGATTGAACCCATTTGCGATTCTCTCTCAGGGTCAGATTTTAGTGGACCTGTGAATCTGCGTGACATGGCAATATGGACATTACAGGAGCGGGGGAGCCAGATATATTTGGGGGCAAGGAGAGATGTCCACTTAACTTGTTTCCCAATGTGATGAGGATGTTCCCACAGATTTGCCGTCTCCCAGCACAACAGTGTGCAGAAGCACTGAGTGTTCCTTCAGGGACATTCAAGTGCAAGGCCTGGGGAAAGATCAATGTGTGTCAAATAATAAGTACATTTTGGGCATCTGGTCCCTTTTCAAAGGATTGGAAGTTAAAAATAGAAAACAAAATCCTTGCATTCACATGCTTACATTTTAGTTCTATAAAGACTTTCCGTTTCAAGGGATGTTTTGAATGATTGCAAAAAGGGGAAGGCAAGAAAATGGTCCTTCTACCTATCATTAGTAGAATATTTCATTATGTGCAGCGATTGCTTGCTATCACTCATTCAAGATTAAAATTAGTGCATCATAAAAGAAATGAAAGTAAATGTCAGTACCTAAGTTCTGTTTACTAATACCTTCAGTTTTGATTTTCAAATGTTTATTTAATTTTTCATCAGTAAAGTTTACCGGTTTTAATAAATCCACGTTCCAATTCTTTATTTCAATTGACTGAGCATAAAATCTACTACCAGTAGATGTCACTGCCCAAATAAATAACAAGTTTTGTTTTTGTTTGATTTTGTTTTTACAGCTTTTTTTCACTTTTGACTTGATAAAGTATGATTTTCAGAAGGATGAGCCCATTAGAAATGAACAGGGCTGGTGTAGTAATGTAAAAAAAGGTAAGATTCTTGTATTTGAAGATTTCTCCTCAAAGTTTCTGGATTTTTATTTAATTACTACTGTATTTAGAAAAGAAAGAATGGTTATTTCTAATATATAGTGTAACTTATTTGGGATTTCAATGCAGGTAGAATGGTTTAATTATTAGATGTTAGGGGGCCCAAAAGGATCACTCAGATGGCACATTATTAAAAGTTAAAAGTGGTTACTATTAGGCTCATATTTTTCTTAATCTATCACTTCTGGTTTGTAACAGTGGCACATGTGGAATGCTTGATATCACCAAAATATGCTATAGAAATGAATGACTTAATTTGTCATTGTAGGTCTGGGGGAAAGTTGGCCAGACTTGGATTTCAATCTGGGCTTTCACATTTAGAAAGTGTACAGCTTTAGGCAGCTCACTCAACCTGAGTCTTATTTTCTTCATATGTAGAATAGAGTGACAATATTTATTTTGTAAGGTTATCATTGACGATTAAATGAGATGATGTGTGCAAAGCCCTGCAGAGGGCCTGGCATGTGCCTTCTTACCTCCCTCCCCTTCTCTTCTCCCTCTCACTCTCCCTCCTCCACTAAGGTAGACTTTCTTATAATTTTTGGTTAGAAATTTTAATGAAAGCAAGTGCCCCAATTAATTTGCTGCTACATATCATTAATCTAGAAAATTAAATGTAGAAACATGCACTTAGAATTGTTTAGAGATCCACTCTGAATAAATCAGGCCAAAAATACTTTTTACAGCCTCAGAATATGTTTAAACTACATTCCAGAGATGATTTTCTTTAAATCTTTATTTAAAATGTGAAGCTAAAGGTTGCAAACCTGTTTTTTTTTTTTTTTCTGGTAGCTGAAAGACTGGAGAAAATATAGGCCTTATCTATTAAAAAACAAATTTCCCAATCCTCTGAATTTCAAGCCTAGGAGAATTTCTCAAATATCTTTCCCTAATTCACCTCTATAGACAGCATCTAAGATAAAAGGCATTTCTAAAGAGATTGCAAAGAACTTTATTTAAACACTTTTCTAGTGTGTTTTATTTATTACAATTACAACAATATCTGACATTGGAACTTGAATCCCAGAACTGCTTATGCAACCTCAGGGTTCCTTAAAAAGCAGATTGGAACAGTATGGTACTGGCATGAAAACAGACACATAGATCAATGGAATAGGATAGAGAGGCCAGAAATAAACCCACTCGTGTATGGTCACTTAATTTACAACAAAGGAGGTAAGAATATATGATGGGGAACGGACAGTCTCTTCAATAAATGGTGTTGGGAAAACTGGACAGCCACATGAAAAAGAATGAAACTGGACACTATCTTATACCATACACACAAAAACTAATTCAAAACGGATTAAAGACTTGAATGTAAGACCTGAAACCATAAAACTAGAAGGAAACATATGCAGTCAGTTCTCTGACATCAATCTTAGTATTTTTTGCACCAGTTTCCTCAAACAATGGCAATAAAAGCAAAAATAAACAAATGGGAGTACATTAATCTAAAAAGCTTTGGCACAGCAAAGGAAACCATCAACAAAACAAAAAGGCAACCAACTGAACAGGAGAAGATATTTGCAAATCGTACATCTGAGAAGGGGTTAATATCCAAAATATATAAAGAACTTACACTACTTAATATCAAAAAAACAAACACTCCGATTAAAACATGGGCAGAGGACTTGAATGTTTTTCCAAAGAAGACATGTAGATGGGCAACAGGCACATGAAAAGATGTTCAACCTCACTAATTATCAGGGAAGTACAAATCAAAATCACAATGAGATATCACCCTACACCTGTTAGAATGGCTATTATCAAAAAGATAAAAAAATAACAAGTGTTGGCAAAGATGTAGAGAAAAGGGAAATTTTGTACACTTTGTTGGCAGAAATGTAAATTGGCACAGCCACTATGGAAAACAGTAGAGAGGTTCCTTTAAATGTTAAAAATAGGACTACCATAGGATCCAGCAATTCCACTCTGGATATTTATCTGAAGAAAACAAAAACACTACATCGAATAGATATATGCAACCCCATGTTCAATACCGCATTATTTACAATAGCCAAGATATAGGAACAGCCTAAGTGTCCATTGATAGATGAATGGATAAAGAAGATGTGGTATATAGATACAGTGGAATATTAGCCATAAAAGAGAATGAAATCTTGTCATTTGCAACAATGTGGATGGACCTAGAGGGTATTATGCTAAATAAAATAGGTCAGATAGAGAAAGACAAATACCATATGATTCACTTATGTGTAGAATCTAAAAAACAAAACAAGTGAACAAACAAAACAGAATAGAAATAGACTCATAGATACAGGAAACTGGTGGTGAACAGAGTAGGGAGGAATTGAGGGGGCAGGTGGCATAGGTGAAGGGGATTAAGAGGTACAAACTTCTAGTTATAAAATTGACAAGTCATGGGGTGCAACGTACAGCATAAGGAATATGGTCAATAATTTAAAATAAATTTGTATGGTGACATGGTAACAGGACTTATTGTAGTGATCATTTCATAATGTAGAGACGTATCAAATCAGTGATGTACACTTGAAGCTAATAGGATATTCTATGTCAATTATACGTCAATAAAAGAAAAAAAGCAGATTGTCTCCAAATATCAAGTTTACTATTTTCCAATTCTCATTTTGGGTTACTCAATATTATTTTTTTCATTAAAGTATTTTGTCTTGCATAAATTATATCCAGAAGGGAAAGATAAGAATAGACTGTGACCTTTTTAAGCATTTGTAGTCATTAATTTGTCAGGGAAGAACCTGTCACCTGTCTTCTGAAGAAGAAAAACAAAGGACATAAATTTTAAGGGAAATATAAGGGGCTTGGAAAGTTCTGAAGTACAGGGAATGTGGACTGATGGAATATGTGATGAAGGAGAGGCTCTGGAGTTGGATGGACCTGGTTAAAAAGCTCCAGCTCCAACATTTGGCAGCTGTGTGACATCGGGCAAATCAGGTTTTCTTCCTCAGTTTCTTCACCTGTAAAATGAAGATACTAGAAGGGCCTGTCCTACAGGTTTGTGATGAGGACCAGATGGGATACATAGGTAAAGTACTCAGAGTAGTGGCTGGTACCCAGAAAGTGCCCAATAAGTGTAACAATGGCAATGATTGTGATGATGATGATGGTGTTGGTGATGACAATGACAATGAGAGGCCTCTGCTATAGCAGAGCTGGCTTGTTTTGGCCAGTGACATGTGTGCCCTTGGAAGCCAGAATGTCTATAAGGAGTGGGAGCAATGGGAATTGAATAGAGAATGTTAAAATGACACAAATTGCTTTACAGTTTGCTGGAATTCAACCCCGTGTAACTCATCATGTGGATGTTGCTGCCCTTCATCCAGAAGAGAAGGGGGGCAGGGGGCAGGGGGCAGGGGGCAGGGGACAGACCAAGTCAACAATGGCCTTGAAATCTTGTAGGGCAGTGATTGCTGCTCCCCTCTGTCTTCTACCCTTCTCTTAGGAGTAGATTTTTACCTTGCAGATTGCTGGGCAAAATCTTGATTAATTTGGATAAATCCTATTGAAAATTTATTTCAGATAAAGTGTCTAAATATAGGTAAAACCAATACATTTCATGTCTCATCTCTTGCCTGTAAAGGATTTCCAAATGAACATCCAAATAAAACATTTTCTTAAATTTCTAATAATATATTAATTAGATCATTGTACAGAAGCCTTGTTACAAAATCATAGAGACTTGAATTTGTGTTCTAAGTCCATTCGTTTCTATCTATTGGACTTTGATAACTTACTTCATTCTGGGCCCTGGTTCCTTCCCTGTGAAACAGGGATTATAATTTTCAATTTCAAAGAATTTCTGTGAAAAATAAACAAGATGACTGCTGCAAAGGGCGTATGGGGCTTGCTATATAGCAAATGCCCAATAAATATTGCTACTCTCATAATCTTATTAAAATTATTATTATGGTTATTACGTATATAGTTGTCATTATTATCACTGTTAAAATCTATGTAATCCAAAAAACAAGGAGCCATTGGTCCACCCACCCAGGATATAAAATAAAGTTAACGTAACCTTCTTTACATTCGATTTCCTTTTCGTTAGTTTTTCCAAAGTAATTTGTGTTTATGGCAATCTGTGAAAGGATGTGCTAAATGTAGACACCCAGAGTAAATGATATCGGATAGAATAAAAATAAGTTCAAAGGAAAGTAAGATAAGCAACACTGGTTGTGTTGGTCGGATATAATTTAGGTACCTGCATAGTGTGTGCAATGGTGGTTAATGAGATCACTGAAAAATGCCTTCTCTCACAGGAGAACCTGGACTTCTCGTTTCTCGAGTGAATGCACAGAATCCCTTCTTTGGTTATGTGGGGAACAGGAAGCACACGGAAAAGAAATTGCTTTGTGATGTTTTTAAGAAGGGAGACATTTACTTTAACACAGGAGACTTAATAGTCCAAGACCAGGAGGATTTCCTTTACTTTTGGGACCGTATTGGAGACACTTTCAGGTATGAAAGACCATCAGTTGTGCTGCTCGTTCTGTGACGGTGAACCATGCTCCCAGCAAGGCTCTGTGGAAACATTACAGACCACGTGCTCTTGACCTTCAGGGCGGACGGAGCCCTTTTCGCTCTATAATGTCTCCCCACTTAAAAATTCATTGGCCATCTGTTTTTAGATTGAAACATAAGTTAAAGTTTGATGTCCACTTTTATAATTATTTTAATGAATCACTTTGGTCCAAATCTGAGCTTCTTTTCTTTAGAATCTAAAACAGGGAAGCAGACATGAAATCTAAATAGTAGGGTTAAAACAGAAAATCAATTTCATCAAATATAGTCTAATTCTTGACCTAATGATAAAAATAGTGAAACAGCAAAACTTTCTTTTCTTATGTGTTCTTTTTTAGTTCCTTAAGATTATTTTTGGCTTATGAAATTATGTTGCTTTACTAGTCAATGACATAGAACAGTGAAAGACAGACAGTACACATTCAAAAATGATTGACTGAGTAAACGAGTTATACTTCCTACTTTCTCTCCTTCCTGTACCATGTTATGAGCTCACTTTATGTAAAATTATTTTAATTAGAATAAAATATTCATTTATATGCATTTGAAGAGCCAAAGGGGTTAAGCCCTAGAAATTAAGGGAAGTCAGTACACTGAAAGACAACTACTGTAGCTTTCTTTTCAGTTTTTTCTGTCTGTCATTAGAGATATGGAACAGTACGTACTTAACTGTTGTTATATTACAAAATAAAGAGGGATTTATCATTATTTTACTTTTTATAACACATTGTAAAAATGTTATGTTTTACAGTAAGCAATTTATATACATTAGACATAGATAAAATAATTTTCACTAAAAAACAGATACTGATGTTGACTTTGTTGACTTATCAACAAAGTGCTACCTTAGAAATGCCTTTTGTTCTGCAAACTGCCGTTGTTGTTGGTTACTAGGTGCTCGCACAGAGCCAAATGCAAGGCACTAAAACTAGAACTGGGTACCTAGTTCTTCAAATATAGGTGCACTCACTGGACCTTTGTGTTTATTTAGATGGAAAGGGGAGAATGTTGCAACCACAGAAGTTGCTGATGCTATTGGAATGTTGGATTTCATACAGGAAACAAACGCGTATGGTGTAGCTGTGCCAGGTATGAGTATATTTCAGGGTTTGGAAGGATTCTCAGAATAGTATGTACTGCTTTTCTTTAGTTTTGCAATCTTAACTAATTCAACCTTTTATTTTTTATATGTTAAAATAAATATCCTAGTCTTGTCTTGGCAAGTAATGCCCTAGACCAAGCTAACAAACTTCACGGTCACCTCAGGGAAAAGGTACCCACTAAATTTTAATGTATGTGTGTATTTTTAAGCAAAGCTCATGCTTAAAATAACTCACTTTAGTGACTCATGCTTGAAAATAGTTTACAGCTTTTCAATAGTCTATTATTTTTCTCTTTATGATTGGAGTTTATACACGCCACTAAACAGGAATGTGTTCTAATTTAAATGTTTAGTAACACTTGTTGTTAAGTTGAATTTTTTTCAAAAGTTATTCAAAAATCTGTTTGGCCTCATTTATCTTTGTAAATATGCATATAAGGATTGTCTTATGATGGTGAAAATGGCAAAGAAAAGTGACCAACGTGAAATCACAGACAGCTGTTCTCCTTTGCTGTCTTTTTTTTTTTTTTTTTTTAATGACAATACTTTCCAGCTAATGTTTGTAGGTGCAGGGGACACTGGGGGGTTTTCACAGGGGGGCAGAGGAAGGAGATGGTCACTCTAATAGACAGCAACTGGTGCTGGAGAAATGCTACAGGAGATTCTGATCCCCTGGAAAAATCCATACGTGGCATGATAAGAAGTAAGCCATCTGTGGAATTAGTTATGGAAATACCAGTCTCTAGTTTCTTAACTTAAAAGTATGCTCTTTATTTTTTGCATTAATGCTTAACATGGACAATTCTCTGGAATATATTTGCCTTTAAGTAAGTGTTTCCTCTTCATATTTTTATATTAATGGTGGTAGGATGCAAATTATGGATCATTTATGGGGTTTTCCATTCCATCTATTTCATTTTTATAGTGTAGACAATTAGGGATATACTCTGCCGTTCTCGGTTGCTAAATTATTTCTAGGGAGTAAATCATATGCTCAGGGAAGGATCCGCTCATTTATGCTACTGTTGCATTATTATTGCTGCAGTGGATTTAATGTCTCTATTTGCAACAATTAGTATATAATTAATAGGATTATTTTTTAAATTTAACTAGTACTTACAAAATTGACTCTGTTTCAAACTTTTTTTTCAGATTATGAAGGAAAAGCAGGAATGGCTTCTATTATTTTAAAACCAAATAAGTCTTTAGACTTGGAAAAAGTTTATGAACAAGTTGTAACATATCTACCAGCTTATGCCTGCCCACGATTTTTAAGAATTCAGGTAATTTCCTGTCTGAATTTTAAGAATTCAGAGAATTTTATTTACCCATCAAATTTAAGACCAGGAATTCAAGAAATGGTTTAATCACAAAATAGTATTTTATCCCTTACATAATATGTGCATTTTATTTATATTAGAAAATTTCAAGAACAATTAAAAGTGTTGGGATGCTAATTTATGCCATTTTTGAAGCTTGATTATAGAAAGGGAGCATGATGAAACGCTGGGATGTTTTTGTCCTAATTATAGAATTGCTGTTTTCCTCTTCAATCAAGACCTTAGGGAAAAAATGATGCTCCCAGTGATTGTGGCAAGGCCCAAACCACATCTTACACATGCCTTGTGAAGACTTTTGGTGCAATGTACCTAAAGTTAGGTCCCACCAAGCTGACGTTAAGGTGTCTGCAGGATGTGTGCAGAACTTACAGGCAATTTGCTTTAAGCAATTCTGCTTTTAAAATGTTTCCTCATTCTGTCCAACCTCCCTCTGAGACTTTATATTTTGGGGGAATCCTGAATTCATTGGTTTTGAGAGGCGGGCTCTCTCTTCTTAGGTTACTGGAATAAAGTACAGTAAAAAGAAAACAAATCTACTCAGGTACTGCGTAACTTTACTGGCTCATTTATTCAGCCATTCATTTATTTAATATTGTGCCTCAAATGTAATTTCCCAAAGCCAGTACTCATCATCTCTTAACATCTATTCACACAGAATTTTTCTGGATACTTTTGTCATATCACTGTTAGATCCCTAATGGAGCAACAGATGGAGACATTTCATTTTCAAAGCTTTTGCTGAGCAATCCTTGTGGCCCAGTCACTACTTGGCAAATGGGGCACATCATCTGAACTGTCATAAATACATACTTCATTTACATGATTGTTTTTTATTTTTAAGAGCTTTCATAGATATTGTCTCAGATTATTTCATAGCGATCCTCTGAAATACTAAAGGAAGTAAATATGAAGCAGAAGTAACATATATTCAAGTGAAATTTTTATTGAGATAACTATAAATTCACATGCAGTGGTAAGAAATAATACAGAGACGTCCTGTGTACCCTTTACTCAGTTTCCTCCAAAGGTAACATTTTTCAAAACTATAACAACCAGGATATTGACATTGATACAATTCACCTGTCTTTTAAAAGTTTCCTCTGTTTTACTTGTATTCATTTGTGTGTGTGTATTAAGTTCCACACACTTTTATCACCCGTGTAGCTTCATGCATCAATGATCGCAGTCAAGATATGAACACTTTCAACACAACAAGGATACCTAATGTTGCCCTTTTATAACCACACCAGCTCTGCCCCTTCCCATCCTGCCCCAGAAATAATGTATTTTATTAGAGCAGAAAGTTGATGGATCAAATAATATTTTAAACATTTTTCCTTCCCCAGGGCAACTTAAAATTCACTTTCATTAAGCAGAAGAAATATTTGGCGTAAGACTACTCGAAGACTAAATCAGTCTTCTACAAATTTAGAAAATATTTTAGCATCATTAAACACCTAAAAGAACTTGGGCCATGACTGTTATGTTTATTACAGTATTTGCTATAGTTAGCACAATGCATGACACTTAGTTGGCCTTCAAAATATTTATTTAATAAATGATTTATAATAAATGATCTGATATAAGCAATGCAAAGTGTAAGTTACTTCTGACAAAATGAATAAAACAACTATTTCATTAAAAATCTGTTTAGCACAAATTAGAAAAAAGATTCTTTTTGCCAATAAATTTAGAAAAAGTTTTAAAATGTGATATTACTCAGTATAGCTGGGATGAAATTAAATTGTTCCTTTCATCTGCTGTGGAAACACAAATTATCATAACCCCTCTAGAACACCGTTTGGTAAATATATGATCAGACTCAGAATTTGCATATATTTTGACTTAATAATTTAATTTCCAGAAATTTATCCTTAGTAAATAATCAAAGGTGCACAAATGTTATATGTAAAGATGTTCTTCAAAGTATTGGTAGTAGTAATAATTTTCGATATTCTCTGTAAGTTCAAGAATAAGAGTAAAGTTAATTAAAATATTATAGTTAGATGAGATCTTATGAAACCACTAAAAAGTACTGTTTCAATGAAAATTACCTAACCTGGGGAAATATACCTGGTATAATATTGTTTTTTTAAAAAAAGCAGAATATCAAATGTTATAAATACAGTAAGCTTCTAATTTTCTAAAAAAGAGAAAAAAAATATGTGTTTCTACACAGTCACATCTAATTCTGTGATGACAGTTTTGGGTGAGGAGGGGAGAGAAGGCATGAGATCAGGGAAGGAGTTTCGAAGAGAAGTTGATTCTTGAATCAGGCCAGAAGGATGAATAAAAATGGCCGAGTTACTCGCAGAACCTTATATGAACCTCTACATTCATCTGATTTAAAACAAGTTTGCTTCTCCATACTCGAAACTGCCACAAAGATATATACCTTATCTCCTTTAAATCTCTTAAAGCAGAGAATCTTAAACTTTCTAGATTCATGGCATCTTTAGTGTCTCAGTAATTGTTTCATAGCCAGTCCTGGTGGTCCAGTAGTTAACATTCTGTGCTTTCACTGCCACAGCCCGGGTTTGTTTTCTGGTCAGGGAACCATATCACCTGTCTGTTAATTGCCATACTGTGGTGGCTGTGCGTTGCTGTGATGCTGAAAGCTATGCTGGTATTTCAAATACCAGCAGGGTCACCTGTGGTGGATTGGTTTCAGTGTAGCTTCCCAACGTAACACAGACTAGGAAGAAGGACCTGGCCACCCACTTCTGAAAACCCTGTGAATAGCAGTGGAGCATTGTCTGAGGTAGCACCAGAAGGTGAGAGGACTGGGCAGGGTTCCACTCTGCTGTACATGGGGTCACTAGGAGTCAGAATCCACTCCACAGCACTACCAACAGCAAACTTATTTCATGGCACTCTTGGGCCAAAACAAATACCTAAACATCCCTTTATTCAGTAGTTAGGTCAAGACAAACTCATAAGTATTTAGATCTAACAAATTAGTTTCCGTTTGAAAAAATAATGTATATAAATTGAAAGAAAAAATACTCATACTTCATTTTTAAATAACCACAAGTACTAAGGAGATATAAGTTGGATTATAAATTTAGAATTAGATTGGACTGAACAGGCCCAGCCTAATTCCATGTTCCACATTGATTTTTGGCTGTACTTGCTTTTTATCACAGCAACCACTGAAAACCCTGTTTCACAAAGAAATGAGATCATTGAAAAGAATGTATCACTAACTAATATTGAAACTGTGACCTACCTTGAGCTAGTAGTTTGTGAGTAGTGACCAACGGATGTCACTAGGTTTACCTTGAATATTTAAAATATCCCATGGGGACCCTGGAAATTCACAGAGGTACTACACAAGGTACCTCAGTGCATAGTTTGGAAACCCAAGTTTCAGATCATTCTTTACTCCCTCTGGTTCTTAGAGTTTTCTGCCTTATGGAATAGATTGCTATCTTTTACAGCTTCTATCTTCTTGGTATCTACTAGCATTCTCTGTACATAATATTGTATCGACACTGAATTGAACCAATAAGCTTATGTGTTTTGAGACATATTTGTAATAAGTTGTAATCAGTTATTGACTTTATTCATAATTCTTATATGTTGAATAGAATTCACAGGTAAATCAAGCTAAAGACTTAAATGTTCCAGGGGGCATTTTTTATTTCTAATGTTAAATTATTGGTAGTAAATATAGAGATAGTTATTGGATATAAAAGTGTTAGAATTAAATATTACGATCTACATTGTTAAATGTTTTATTTATATATTATAGATAATATTAAGTGATTCCACTAATCCTGGTAATTGCTTTATAGGAAAAGATGAAAACGACAGAGACATTCAAACTACAGAAGTTTCAGCTGGTAGAAGAAGGATTTAGTCCACTGAAAATTTGTGATCCACTTTACTTTATGGATAACTTGAAAAAATCTTATGTTCCATTGACCAAAGAACTTTATGATCAAATAATATTGGGGGAGATCAAACTTTAAGATTTTTTATATATGGCATTTTCATATGCTTTCTTAGGAGAGGTGATAGTATGTGACTCTTTAATATGAAATGGGGAAAGGGAACTGACATTAATTGTGTGCTCTATTTCCTTAATATGCAAAGCTTTTCTTTAATTAAGTGAGAAGTTTAATTTGTTTTAATTGAGAACCTTTAGTTGACTGTTCTTTTTACCTTTTTGGAGATTCAGTGCATAACTAAGTATTTGCCTTAATCTTAAAGATTTTAAATAATCAATCAGTGGTTAAGAGTTTAGACGCTTACTAAAAATGAACTTTTTAATATTTAAAGTTTCTAGTTTTGAATAAATCATTAAATTTTACTCAAATATTTGATTTTTATGTGCCCTGTCCTATAACTCAATAAAACCATCTTCATTAATATGTTTTGAGATTTTGTTCTGATGTTTTAAATTGTAAACTTCCAGTCAAGAGAAACTGACTGACCAAATGCATGCAGTGCTCTCTCCCTTAGCTTAAAGGCGCATTAAGATGATAGAAGAAATATAAAAATACGAAACAGCAAAGCAGGAAAACTGATAAGCTAAAAGTATTTAGGAATTTTGGGAAGATATATAAATGGGATCAAATTGACAATAAAATCCAACAGAGCTGCAGAAACCATTAATAATACAAGAAAAGAACAGACTAGAATAGAACCCAAGTATTAACCCCAAGATCAGAGGCAGAAAAGGTTTTGAGTGTGAGCAGGTTTGTGAGCAGCTAACTGGGAAATGTAAGACAAGGACAATGCAATAAGCACAGTTGTCCCTAAGTCTGGAGGCACCAGGCTCCAGTGTTTGCTTCAAGCTAGAACCACATGAATGACTCTCTTAAAGTGAGCGTCCTCCGTATGCTGGGTTGTGGGGCTGGACTAAGAAGGGGCGTAGGGCCCAGCAGGAAGCTCTGCTGCCCATAAACCTACCTCCTGTACAACCAGAAGGAAAGGGGGCTTTGCCTCATGTTTCCTCTCCAGGTGAAAAAGCTTATTTTCGTTCGAAGAGAAGCTGCAGATAGTTCCTTTTTGTCATTGTTAGGAAAACGTGTTATAAAGTTAAAACATTTTTTAAAATTAAAGGTTAACCATAAGTAGCATAGAAATAAAAGGTCAAAGTTTAGAATGAGCGAATAAACAAGAAAGTGTAATCAATTTTGCAAAAACCAGGAATTTTAAAAGAGAAATATTAAAAATGATAAATAGAAAAATAAGTCTAAGCATATCTATTCTCCCACTATCTATGAGAATGGATTAATTTTCTGTAATAAAAAAGTATTAAATGAAATGAACAAATTGACATTTAATTTTTATATTGGTGATTTGGCTGTTTTTCACCTTTCCCATTAAAAAATTGTTTTGCCTTTATGTATATATTTGTAATTTATAGGTGCCCTTTAAATGCTATAAATATGACTGAACTCTTTTCTACTAATTCCTAGCTCTTTAAAACCTTTGGAGTTAGATCGTGATGGTGTGAACTAAGCACACCTATCTCACCCCCTCCCCATCCTTCCTGTCAAATCCATTACAATAAAAGACAAAGTATTACAAAGAGAATAAGCCACTAAAAGATGGGGGAAAACCGAGAGAGTGTGTCTTCCATAGTTGAAACATTGTGAGAAATTACTGGAAAATAGAAAACAGATGGAATCAGATTATCAAAGAAACAATAGAGGAAGGGGTGAAACAAAGCTTCACACGGATGCAGCTGGAAACTGCTTCAAAGGCGAAAGGAACTCCAACCACATTGAAAACATATAAAGACCCAGCTGGGGCCTCTGTGTAATCATCAGGGTAATTAATTATAGGAAATTGAGATCATGAGGTGCCTTGCCTGTCCCTTGCTTGTAGAAAACTTCCATCAGCAGACAAAGTAATTCATGACATGAAAGAAATAGCAAATAAGACCACATGAAATTCAAAGTTTCTTTAAGACAAAGACAGTAAGGATTAAAGTTTTTAAAGAGCTAGAAACCAGGAGAAAATATCTAGAAACCAGGGAAAGATAATTGTTCATATGTATAGTATATAAAGAATAGTTACAAATAAAAAAATACAAAGGCAAAATAATTTTTAATGGGAAAAATATGAGAACAGGTGATTTAACAATGCAAAAATTAAAAACTCAATTCATTCAATCATTTAACGCAACCCCATATATGTGTGTGTGCAAGAAAGAAAGAAAGACGGGTACTAGGGATACACTGATAAGCACAATCAGGTCAACAGGCGAGGAGAGGAAGCCATTAAAAAACCACACAATGAAATGTGGAGTTGCAACTGTGACAATTGCTACAAAAAGACAGTCAATCTTATTGTTAAAGAAAATGAAAATTTAAACAATAATGACATCAGGTTTTGCCCATCAAGCAATAATTACACATTTGTACACATTATTATTGGGTTTGGCAGGCCAGGATGTGGGGAAATTTTAACTTCCTAGTGCCACTATTGAGACTATAACTCAGTACAGATATTTTGGAAAGCAAACTTGGCAATAGACGTAAAAAATTTTCACTATACGTATGACAAGCCTAGCAAACTTCAAACTGGAAAAATAGAAAGAACACCACACCAAGGCACATTATGATCAAATTGTTGGAAACTAAACATAAAGAGGAATTCTTGATAGCAGGTAAGAGAAAAACACCACATTACATTAAAAAAAACAACCAACACTTTGAATTATGGCTAACTTCTCACCAAAACTATGGAAGCCAAAAGCAAATGGAACAATAACTTTAAAATGGTAAATAAACAATTGTCAACCCAGAATTCTACATACAGCAAAAGTATTCTTTAAGGATGAGGGTGAAATAAAGGCAGTTTTAGGTAAAGTATATCTAAAAGAATTCATAGCCAGGAATCCTGTGTTAGAAGAAATGCTAAGGGAGCTTCCATAGACCAAAGAAAAATAACAGTAGGCAGAAACTCCAACCATCAGGTAGGGATGAAGAGTATTGGAAATGGTAAATATGTGGGCAAATATAAAAGATTATTTTCTCTTAATTTGAAAATAATGCATATAACTGTTTAATGCAAAATTCATAACTGGTTTTGTGGGTTTATACTTAATGTAGATGTAATACAAATAACAATCATCGCATAGAGAATGGGAAATTCAATGGAAAAATTACAGATACTTATGAAGCACTGGGAAAAAAATCTTAAAATTCATTAGCAATTAGGAAATTGCAACTTCAAATAAGAATGAGATTTTTTTGCTAATCAGATTTGAATAATTAAAAAGATTCGATCTGTCTAGAGTTGGCAACGTATTAGCAATAGAACTCTTATAGGCATAGGTGGTGGGATTATAAATGGGCACAGCTTCCTAGAGGACAGTGCCAATCAGCATACAAAATTGATGTAACTTTGACCCAGCAATTCTATTTCTAGAAATAAAAAAATTATTATTGATAGTGAGCCAGGATTTATATCAAAATTTATTCTTCTCAGGGCAGTGTTATTAATTGAAGACAATCTAAAATAGAAAAAAGTTAAATAAATATTGGTAGAATCCATATTTTGCCATGCTCTGCAATGATTTACAAAGAGTGACTGATAAGTCAGGATGTACCGACATGGAAGAATATTCATACTATGTCACTAAGAAAAAAGGGGTTAGAAAGGGTATTTATTATTTATTTGTTACAAATGTACTTGAGAAATATAAACATTTGCAAGGACAGTTTCAAATATTCCTAACTAGTTAAATAATTAAGAAGTGTGGAGCTGGATGGGGACCGGGTGGGTTTTTAATTTTTACTCTATACCCTTTTGTCATTTGAATTGAAAAATTGCTGTACACTGCTTATGTATGCTTTTAAGACAATTTAAAAGTTACATAAATTGTCTCCTTTAAGGAAAGCATAAGACAGAAGGCAGAGAATTGAATTAAGTATCATTACAGGAGGGAATTTAAGATACTCAACTATTTCTCAGTAGAAATAAATTATAGGTTGTCATTCTCTCTCTCAATATATTTCACATCCCTGTAGACTCCACCACCTCTTGACGTATTTAAGATGAATCATTTTAAGACCATTAAAGACAAGAGTAAAAAACATCTATTTTCTATAAACTTCATACATGAGTGTTAACTTCTTGAAGAAGAATACTCTGGCTGTTAGTTCTGCCTAAATTTCAGTAAATTTGTAAGTAGGTTTTTAAATATATGTAACAAAAACCACATTTGAACCACATTTATCATGATCTTTCTTTATTTGAGGTATCTGTTACATCTCTGGCTTTTTTACTGGTGAAGGGTTTATTACCGGGACTGTGGTTTTCAGACCAGGAAACTCTGGGCAATGTCTCCACCAAGTTAAAAATCAAAGTTAAAATGCAGTACTAAAAATGTCTGTAGAGTTTACTTTATTAACTTCTTGCTGTGCTTTCATTGTCTTTTCCTTATTCAGAATTTTGGTTTCTTGATTTAATCTGACATTTAATCTATGTAACTATTTGAGTCAAATCCTTCTGGAGATAGGAGCGTAGCTGTACGATTACCATCTATGTACTCTGTCACATTTCAACAGTGAGGTGAAAGAGCTGAAAGTGTGAATGGATTTCCCAGTAACACACCTGACCTTGTAAACAGTGATGGCTCCTCCTCCCCATCGCATTATTGTAGGAAACCTTTATTACCTGAGTCCCCAGCCTCCAGCAAGAGACTGGCAAAATTCAAGATTTTCACAACAGTTGGTAGGGGACTAGAGAAACAGGTCATCTTATACATTGCTGATGGGAATGTAAAATTACATAATCCCATAGAAATCAGTTTAGCAATATCTATATAAAAGCATGTATCTTTGACCCAGCAATCTCATTTCTGGGAATTTATTCAACTGATGCACCTGGATATAGACAGCAAGAAATATTTACAAGGTCATTGATTTGGGCATTGTCTATAGTAGCACAATACTGGAAAAAATCCAGGAGTGCATTAACAGGGGGCTGCTTAAACAAACCATGATATAAGTGTCCAAAACTACTACGAAAATGAGGTAGCTCCCTGTACTAATTTGGAAAGATCTCCCAAATACATTATGAAATGGAAAACTTCAGATACAAAATAGCATTTTATATGCTTGAAATGGGCACAGAAATAATATGTATTCATGTTTACTATATCTTCATAAAGAAACACTGAAACTTTTCACAAGAAATGAATAAAAGTGGTTATTTATCAAGGGTGAGAGACAAAGTCAGGATGAAATCAAGACTTACCAATATATCTTTTCATCTTGTTTTATTTATATATTATTTTATTTTAAAAAGTTTGGTCTCTTTAAAACAAAATATAAATAAAATATTTAAATTCTCTCTTGACACCACATACTCCTCAAGCTCTTTCTCTGTCCCTGTTTAATACAAAATTTCCTAAAAGAATTATCTCCATGTATTGTCTCCACTTACCTACCATTCACTCTTGAACCTATCTGAATCTGTCTTGCTGCCTCCCCACCAGTCAAAAACTACTCTTGCTGAGGTCATTAATGACATCCATTTTGCCAATCCCATGTAACGCTTTTTTTTCTAGCCTTATCTTGCTAGATAAATCTGAATCATTCCACACTATTGACTATTCTCTTGCTAGGTCTGTGACACCATAGCACGCATTTACCTCTTCCTTCTCTCATCACTCCTGTGTTTCCACTTCCACCTGAGCTCTAACTGTTGGTTCTCTTCACACTGTGGTCCTAGGCTCTCTGGACTTGGTCATGAGTCATCTTTCATTCTCCTACTAGAAATTCTCCTCAAGTTCCTTAACTCTAAATATCATATTTATGTGGCAATCCTATAATTTTATCTTAACTTAAACCACCCACTCTACATTCACATATTCACAACTTTACGTATATACTTGGATATCACAAAATTAACCTGGACAAAAGGGAACTAATTCCCACTACCCTCACCACCCAAATGCTTATTTTTTCCCAGTTGCCTCTATTTCAATAAATAAAATCACTATCTGCTCAGTTGTTTAAGTAGAAACCTAGGATATAATACACTATCCTTTAACTCCTTATCCAATGTATACCTAAATCTAGTTAATTATGCTCAGATTATGACTATGATTATTGATATATAGATATGCATGTGTATGTTTATATACCTCCATATCTTATCTATATCTGTCTGTCCATTTATCTATCTATCTACATATCTATCAGGAAGTTAAAGGAATTGTCTCATATCACTGTAAGGGCTGACAAGGCAGAAATCTGTAGGCAGGCTGGCAGGCTGGAAACAGCAGAATTTCTGTATTACAGTCTGGAAGCAGAATTTCTTCTCTAGGAAACTTCGTTTTTTCTCTTATGGTCTTCACCTGAATGGATGAGACCCATTCATCCGTTGGGTAATGGAGAGTAATCTCTTTACTTAATGTCAGCTGATTGTAAATCTAATCACATCTATCAAATTCATCCCCAGCAACATCTAGACTAGTGTTTGCCCAAACAACTGCCCATGATAGCCTGTCCAAGTCGACACATAAGACTATCAAAACACATAGTTTTCTAAGTGGTTTCTCATTTCCACTTTTGCCTCATTTCTCAGTCTGATTCTTTTAATAGCGTCTCTTCCATAATCAAACTATTTCCATTGTTTCTCATCACACTTGAGATAAAATCCAAACACTTTGCATACAGGTTCAACCTCCACTCAGAGTTTTCTCCTCCGCATTCACTATGCTCCAGCCACCTAGAGTACTGGCCTCCTTTCTGTTCATCCAACATGCCAAACTCTTTCCTATACTATGGCCTTTGCATATGCTTTTCAAATGTTTAATATATGTTTGTCAATAAGTGAATAATACAGTGTTAAAAATTATTGGAAACGTTATGAAAAATTGTTAAATTCCAAATTCTATTACTTATTTGCAAAAATACTTCAGCTATTTTAATGCTGAGCATTATAATGTGAAGCATCATACACAACTTATGATTCCTCTCATATTTAAGATTATTGATTATCTCCCTTCCTAGAAAGCAGGTGTTTATTTTCACTCACTAGCAAATGAGTACTTTCTTAAAGACCAAGAGAAACAAGGTGGGCTTTGGTGATGACAGTGAACATAGACATAGAGATATTAAAACCATCAACTACTCAACAACTACCCTGTAAACTGAATAGAGTAAACAAGGAGAAATGGATTTCTTTTAAAAACACATAAATTAAATAATTCTGGCTGAAATTACCTGATAGAGGATTAGTAGACCTCACATATGTGGATCATCCAGACTCACTTCCTAGTTCTGGATTCATAAGGATTTAATCTGACTCCATCATTTGCTGGGAACTCCAATGATGTTAGAGTGAGATCACATTTTTGAAATACTAACCAATGCTTTTCCTTCCCCAGGAATTCCCTATTTTCCCTTTCTCCCATTTAAGTAGATAGCTCATTTTCTGCCTGTTGCCTTAAAGAAGGAAGGTGACAAGACATCCAGTTTATTCAACATATGCTTATTGAGAACCTATTGTATTTCAGGCACTTTTCTCATCACCGAGGACAGAAGAGTAACAAGACAAATTCCCTGCTCACATAGAGCAGGACAGCAAATTCAGAGAATTAGCCTTCTCTCTTTACCACTCACCATCACTCTCTGCTCTGTTAGCATGCTTTGTTTTCCTTACGTTATGTATCATCACCTGGTATATTTACCTATTCAAGTGTTTTCTGTCTATTCCTATTCTCTAAGATCAGGACTTTATCTGTTTTATTTCTATATTCCTAGAAACTAGAAGTATTATGAAGCAAACAAAGCAGAGAAAGGGGTTGGACAGAGGCCATTGGGGTGACTAGTATGCCATTTTAGAGACAGTGAATAAGGGAACACCTCTCTGAAGTGTTATTTGATCTGACACCTTGTTGCCTGCAGCCGTAAAGGGCAAGGAGGCTACTTGGTTGTTTAAGCAATCAAAGTTTATCGATAAAGGGAAACAGAACAAGGATCAGGGATAAAGAGGACAACAAATCGGTATTTACAACATCCACAACACAATCAGCTGGGGAAGTCCCAATAGTTTGTATGGGGGGTGGGAGTGCCGATTGTCCAGGTCTGAGGCAAAGCGTCCTTTCCTCAGTGAGACTCCCAATTATTCTATGCCTGTGACTCCCTTTTATCCTAAGGTTTCTCTGGGTTCTGACTCAGGGTTTTAGATATTTGGATATTTTGAGTTATTTCTTCTTGTTCCCATGGATGGGGTGTTTTTATCTGTTTTGTTCCCACGGATGGGATGTTTCTAAAGTCCTGTCAGGTGCCCATCGGAGTGGCCAGCCCAGACAAGGAACATGACACAGGATGTATTTTTTGTAACTTCTGCCTTAGAGTCAAGGCCAAAGTGGCCATTTTTGACACATTCGTTTGTGTGGGGCCCAGGCCCAGTGTCTTTGGAAGGCGGGGGGATCAATGAACTCTGTACACAGCTGAATGAGCTAAAGGGAGTAAGTTCTGAGTTTGTGCCTTTATTCAATAAGTAGTTTTTGATCACTTACTATATCCAACTATTATTTCGGGTGCTTACAAAATATGAATAAAACATAGAAAAATAGCCCTGCGTTGGTGAAACTCACTTTCTGGCATTTTGGGGATTAGGTTTCTAGGTAGTAGAAACAGCACACATTTAGAAAAGTTCCTGAGAAAGAAAGAAGTATGATGGCTCAAAGTACAGCAAGAAAGCCTATGTAGATGGAAGACTAAGCAAGAGGACGAGGTGGGTGGCAGGGAAGGGAACAGAGAGGACTCCATCAGCTGGACCTTGTAGGCCGTGGTAAAATTTTGTACACAGAGAGGATGCCTGGAACTACCTGTACCAGAATCCACTTCTGGATTAGAATCAGTCAATGACAGGCAGATTTGAAGGCAGAAGAGAAAGAGAAGCCACTTTTCTCTGGAGACAGTTGCAGGCTGGTGTGTGGTAAGATGGTGAACTTTAAAAATCAAGTAGGCTGTTAAAATTGGAGGTGATGACCCTCCTTGAGATTACCGTGACTCACACTAGCTTCTATGTGGGCTCCTGTTAGTCATCTACTTCTAGGGGTGACTTTCCTGTCCTTTAACGCCCAAACTATTCCAACAATTCCCTAACCCTATATTTGTATTAAAATCCTTTCTACTTGGAATTTCTAGAGAGGTTGTATTTTCCTGACAAAACCTTGACTCATAGGAGTGTGAACTGTTTGTCCACTGTCCATAAAGAAAGGCCGAGTGAATAGGAACATATGAAAAAACGAGGGTAGCTTTATTGGTGGGAAGATTCAAAAGGTTCTCTGATTATTGCATCTATTTTTCTCAGGAAAAAAATAATAGATCATTGGTTGAGAGTAAGGAAAAGGAAGGTGTAGCGGAGAGTTGAAACGAGATGTGATGAGTAAATTGATTCGAGAAATATATTAGGCCAGGGATTCGAGAAACTTCTTAAGGAAAGTGGTCAAATGTTTAGAGACAATTCAGCATCATTATGTGATTTTCTCCATCTGTCTTAGCTCAGATTTTGTAAGGCAGAGCCCAAGACAGGCACTCAAATTGTAAATGATTTATTGGTGGAGGACTCTAACAAGAAAGGGCATTCAGGAAGCAGGACTGGGCAGGGAAAGAGGCTCAGCAAGGATGTGGTCTCAGAGTCTGGATTCAGCTTGTTCCCATGGTGACCTCTGGTGGGTGAATTTACCACTGACAGCTGGCCTTCTGTGCTCAAAGTCAGTCAGTCATTATCTGGAGGTGCCCTGAGGAGAGTGCATGATTTCCTAAGCAAGACGGGCAAAATGATTCTCCAGAAAAGGAGGCATGATGATTTGCCAATAAAAAGAATGAAGTACTGATACATGTTACAACATGGATAAAGCTTGAAATCACATTAAGTGAAAGAAGTCAGTCATAAAAGGCCACATGTTGCAGGATTCTATTCATATAAAATGTCTGGAATGGGCAAATCTATAAAAATGGAAAATAGAAAGTGGTTGCCAGAGTTATGAGAAGGGGGAAAGGTGAGTGACTGTGAATGGGAGTTTCTTTTGGGGTGATGAAAATGTTCTAAAATTAGATAGTGGTAATCGTTCTACAACTCTGAATATACTAAAAATGACTGAATTGTACACGTTTAAAGTATGTATTTATGGTATGTGAATTATGCCTCAATAAAGCTCTTAATTTAAAAAAAAAGTGGAGTGTGTTATGGGTCCCATGCTATCTATTCATGCAACTTACTTGCGTCCTTTGGATCTGCTCAAGGCTGGTCCCAGATATACCATTGCAGATTTACAATGAATTGCTGCTGGGCTTGTCCAATCTTATGACTCTGACAGTACCTAATTTATGATTGACAGTCCTAGCTGCATGGTCATTTGCCCTCTAGACAGAGACTTTGTCCTCACTGGGGCCCAATTTTAGGCCAGCAGCTGTTTTTTCACTTAGTGAATAATTGTCTGCTGCAAATTCCCTAGCCTTGTTCAGGAACTCTAGTTGTCTGTACTTTAAATTTCCTGTTGGGGCTTGGAAAAGCCTCCATATGGTGTCTTCTACTGAAGATATATTTGGAACCATAAGACATGCTGGATACAGTGCAAGTGTCAGGACTGCTTGTACCAACATCCTAGGTCTGCTGCAATATCCTTTTTTGCTGTAGACCCCACACAAAACCAGAAGCCTTTGCGTCATCTGATAAATGGGCCAAAGCAATTTCACAAATCTGGAATATATTGCTTCCAAAACCCTAGGAGATGTATCATGTGTTCTGTTATTTTCTCAGTGGTAGGAGACACAAGAGGGAATAACTTGTCCTGTACCTTGGAGAGTGCATTCCTTAAGACTTGTCTACTTTATCTCTAAAAATTTCACTGATATTAAGGTGCTTGAATCTTTGTAGGATTTACCTTCTACCTTCTAAATGCATGTATCTTATCCAGACTTTCAACATATTTGCCATTTTTTGATTATCCTGTTGGGTTAAGCTAAATTTCCAGTGGGCTATTGTCATCCACCATGATCCATCTGGTTTATGCAGGGGCCAAACTGGTAAATTGATTGGGGATATGATGGAAAACACCACATCTGCACTTTTTAAGTCTGTGAAGGTGGCACAAATCTCTGCCATACCTCTCGGGATGCATTATTATTATTTATTTTGATATCCTATCTTAGCCTGAATGAGTAGAATTCAAGGTTTTTTATTTGCATTATCCTGCTATTGTTGATCTTACTCTACAGGTGAAGAAACCAATATGTTGGTTCTACCACTTGCCTAAAATATCCATTCCTATTGTACATTCTAGAACTAGGGAAATGACCACAGTATGTGTTTGTGAACCCCACAGAACTACTGTGAGATGAACTTGGACCAATAGTCTCTTTAATTCCTGATTCCTATTTACTCCTATTCTAATGGGTGTGGCATGATTTATTCTAGGTTCCCAGGACATTAAAATGAACCTTTTATTCTACAGTCTAAGAAAAGTTTGGGTATTCCCTCTCCCTAGTGTATGATTACCTGAGAAAACAGTCATCGGTCCCTTAGAGGAACGGGAAATTACTCAGGTACATAATTGCCCAAGTATTGCAGAGTCCTTCCTCATGGAGACCCAGCCTCTCTCTAGTCCAAAAGGGGTTATAGTGAAATTCTTCAGGGAGAGCGAAGCAAGAGGAAGAAATGCCAATTGGCCTCCCAGAATAATCCTTGAGTGGTATGAAAGTGGGGGGTGGGGGTCATGAGGGCGGGGAGGAGAATACGAGGAATGGAATTCCTACCAAGAGTCAATTCTGTCAGGACAAAAGCAGGGGGGAAAAGGAGGTTTTCTGATTTTAATTTCTAAAAAACTAAAGTCCTTAGGAGAATGTAGAAAAGAGAAGCTCAAGAAGAATGGGGCTTCCATCTAGAGTGAAAATTTTCTGGTCTTAGAGAAGCAGAGATATAAGAGAAGCAAAGAGAGTATTTTAGAAATAGAATGGTTGCCATGATTCCAGTTTTAGCAGGACATTAGTAAGAAAGCCATTGGGCTTCCAGAGGCCTCATGGCTGAGAATAAGGGATGTCTCAGAGGCTAACTGCATGGCTCTTCTACTGGAGACCGAATGAAACAATGAGTGTTTGAGAGACAACTGCATGGCAGGTAACACAATGCCCTCCTCCTCTGCAAGTGTCCTTAGCACACTGGCAAGAACTTAAACCCAAAGTGGAGGGAAATGATAGGTGGAAGAGAAGCCAAAATTGCCTGAAATTAAGTGTTGCTATCTTGTATTTCAAACTGGAAATTAAATTAATTCTGGCTTGAACTGAAATTTAAATTCCCTAACTTTTAATTCTTGACGTAGAATAAAAATTGCAAAAAAGGATCTCCACGGATAATATTCAAAGGATTGTCCATCAGTTGTGCTTCTTGGGGTCTTCTAGTATGCGTCACAAGGCAGAACTCAGAATTGAGAGACATTTTGCCTCTTTCTAACTGTTTGTGAATTAGGGCTGGAACAGGAAAAGCAGCTAAGAGATTGCTTTGATCTCAGTGTGCACGAAGGATGGGAACAAGGGACCTATACAATTGGTAATGGGTGGGTCAAAGATAGACACATGCTGACACTGAGCTGTCAGATTTGGGAATTGAAATAGTTAGGTAAAGCATTTGCTATCTTTTTCACTGTGCCTCTTCTTCGCGCTATTTCTTAAAAGAACTATTATCTATAAGTGGGCATCTGAGTGAAAAAATGCCATTTTTTACAGACCTGTTTTATAAGTTGTCAATGACATAATGGAAAATTAAAGTAAATTCTCCATATAGTAAGAGCTTCAGTATTGAAACTGGATATTGTATTCTCCTGCAAACAAGCTAAAAATGTTGAAGACGATACATGAAAGCTTATGCCAAAAGGGCAATAACACAATGAACAAATTTCTGCCAGACTGAGTTTAGCAAACAAAAAAGCAATACTTTTTTGATGTTGCCAAGAAACCAGTATGGGAGAGATATGAACTAATTGGTTTATATCAAAGATAATGATCAAACCTACTCCTGTAAATCCTGCATTAGTCAAATATTTTGGTGATTGATAAACAAGCCAAGTTATTATTCTTAAAAAGGAAGTCTATGAATGGTCAGTTGTTTTTGATCTGCATCAAAATACCTGATTTTGCTATTTAATTACTTCATTCCCTATTTAAATCCAAAAAGAGAACATTATCTGAAGCTGTTATGATCTAATTGCGAAAAGACATTTAGATCAAGTGGAGTTTTGTAGTAAAATGAATCAATTTTTTTCCAGGGAATGGGGAAATTTCTGTATATGAGAAGAGCAAAGCAGTAATTTCAGATTTCTCATGTGCTTTTCTTAGACTTTAGTCATTGACATTGTACTGAAAAAGACTGTGGGCAATAACCCGTAGATAACCTCAGTCCTATCATGAGAAAACACATGAGACAAATCCCAATTGAGAACACTCTACAAAATACTTGACTAGCACTCCTCAAAACTATCAAGGTCAGTAAAAACAAGGAGGCTTCAATTAAAACAGCTAAAGTTACAAGATGCTTTTTGTGAAAAATGGACATTAACGTATAAAGTTGTGTGAAAGATGACATGAGTGGAGCTGTACTAAAATAGAGCCAGAGCAGCCATTTCAGAGGAATTGCCTTTCATGTCTTGTTTTTTTTTAATCTTCCAAACTGAACCAAACCACCAATATTTCAAGAAGTCAGTAAGGTACAAGAATATGCTGTCTGTAAGAACTGATGGACCTGGGCTTTGCTTGAGGACTGGATCGCTAATCAATCAATCAAGTATAAGTCTAGCCTTTTGTCTGATGATCTAACCTTGAGCCAAGCTACGAAATCCAAACCTAGCCTTCCCTTATCTAGTACCAGTGAACTCTTCTTTCATACACCTCACCTTGTCCTCCCTTTTTCCCATAAAAACCCTAAGCCCCTCTCCTGTAATCAGGACACTGTTTGGGTTTCTACTGGAATTTGTGCTCCCCGAATTGCAATTCTTTGATCCCCAATAAACGCTTTGCCTCTTAAACTGGTTTCTGTTTTTGTGGGTTGACATTTATGTCCATAATTGGAATTTTAAATTTCTGCTGCTTACATATTGGGCAATTTTGGGAAAATTATCTTTGTCTAGGAAAGATATCAGGTTAACATATTCTATAAACTCTGTAGAATAGAGAAGAGCAATCCCTCCTAATTATTCATCTGTAGTGATTTTTTACTTCTTTAGAATTTTTCTGGTCAAACAACAGTATCTGTCTATCGGCCCAAACTGCAGATGCATAAGTTTAAAATGTGGCAAAATATTCTTTTAATAAATGACTTCCGGAAATTAAATTCACTGCCGCCTTGGCTTTGCTCTGTCTGGCGTCCAGCCACTATGACTTCCTATTTGAACTCATAGGGGAAACTGGAGTCAGGATTACTGCTTTCTGTCCTTTCAGAGCTTTGCCGTTTAACTAGCTGGGTAACCTTTGGCAAGTCACCTCTCTAAGTCTTATTTTCTTCATCTGTAAAATAGAAGTTATAAATCTACCTTACAAAAATGTTGTGAAGGTGAAATGAACAACAAATGTGAAGGTCTTGAGTACACTCAATAAAAAAAAGAAAAAAATATTTGTTGCATTCATCTACAGAATACACAAAATTGTGTGTCGCCTTCATTTTGTAAAAACAGAGGCGCCCGTTTCCTAACTTCAGGGTTATACTGTGCACTACCTTTTCTATTGAATGAATGAATGGACACATTAATTTAGAAAAATTGATATTTAAATTTAGAACCATTTACTAATTCAAATAAAAATGAATTTATGGCAGTGGAAATGATGAAAGATAAATTCATTTTTCATGGAAACATGATCTCAGTAGACGGTTACATTCCTAAAGAGATGGATTCCCAAACTTTATTAATTTAAACATGGCATCAATTATCGTCATTAATAAATGATATTCCTTCATGTTATTCATCATGAAGCTTTCTAAAGTGCATATCAATCGATCAGCAGGTTAATACAGGAATGAACAGCATACAGTATATTCATTTACTTTTATTTAGCAGACTCCTAGAATAGGGAATGTACTTGATTCAGAAGGTTTGCACAAGGTGCATGAGAAGGAAAGGGTTGGACATAAGAAGTTCGGAAACACCTGAAGCTCCATGATGAGCAAATAGGTCACTGGGGTGTAACTGGCAAGATGCAGTGGTGGCAGTCTCTAATGGGAAAAAAAAATGCCCATAAATGAAGGCCAATATGTTTAACTTCCTAAACCTATCTGAAGTGATGATGATCGTGGTGGTCAGGATGATGATGATTTTCTCCTCCTTCCATTTATAAGGAACAGTAAGGTTTGGGTAATTGACCTCAGCTCATGGCAGAACTGGCTGGTCTTGGAATTCCCTTTACCAGAGACTTGTTAAGAATGGAAATAAGCCTATTCTGGTTAATGAGGCACAAGGGCAATTTCTCTGGGTGTTTCTTGGAAAAGTCCTTCCTTAGTTTTAATGGAGAAGAACAGAAAGCCAGACCCTGCAGCCAGATGTGAATGAGGAAGCAGGGTTGCCCTAATTGTTGATGGCAGCTGTGTTACAATCACGAGGGGGTCAAGATAAGGAAAAAGCTGACACACACAGAAGCAGAGTAAAGCATTGCAGAGAAACCAAGCAAATCTCTAACTGGACCACTCCAGCATCTGTTCTTCATCGAGACTTTTAGTTTTGGGAGGCAATAAACTCCCTTTAGTTTGAGTAGTGTTCCTGTTACTTGTCATAGAAAGTATGTTCATGAGCTTATCATAGGAAACACATCAGAGACTTCCAGGAGAGCAGCTCAATCAAGTTCATAGGTAAGTCAAGCACAAAGCCTGACAGTATCAGCAGTACTAAGCCATAACCAGAAGAGGAAAAGGAGAATAAAATAAGAAGTGGCCATTATTGTAAAGAGATCATTTCTAAGGACAAATTTTGCTACATATTACCTTAGGTAAGTTGTACTTTAAAAGATGGATTAAATAAACTTTCAAATGCCAAAATAGATTACACAGCTGAGGATATCTCTATATTGCTTTGCTGCTCTCTGGGTATCAGTAGCTGGGTGCCTAGTTCCCGAGTGCCCAGTATCTGCTGGGGTCAGCCTGTGGCCCAGGCAAGCATGCCCGGGTTGTCAGTTTCAGCTTGCTCCTCTTACAGAATCATAGCATTTCACTCTCCATAGGACTAAGCAGATTATTGACTTATACAAGGAAACTATAATGCCCTTATGAGCTGGTGCCTGGATACTTTTCCTGTTACCATGTAGAATACAATTTACATTGTGCTTTCAAAAATATAATTGTCTTGCCAAAACACAAGTATTACTTTAGCAACAATATAAAAATAGAAATTTAAGAAAAAGAAAGAGAAATAGAACCCCCTCTCATAATATTTGGCAGAATCTGAGGTTTAGGATTAAAAGTGTACAATAAGAAGGGGAGAGGATTATGAGGGTGAGTTCTCTGTACTTTATTTCACTTTTTACTGAGATAATTTTTTTTTTAAGATTGGCACCTGAGCTAACAACCGTTGCCAATCTTCTTTTTTTTTTCTGATTTTTCTCCCCAAATCCCCCCAGTACATAGTTGTATATTCTAGTTGTAGGTCCTTCTAGTTGTGGCATGTGGGACGCTGCCTCAGCATGGCCTGATGAGCGGTGCCACGTCCACGCCCAGGATGCAAACCAGCGAAACCCTGGGCCACTGAAGCAGAGCGTGCAAGCGTAACCACTCCGCCAAGAGGCCGGTCCCTGAGATAAAATTTTGCTACCACCATATGACCAGAAGAGAACAGACTAAGAAAATGTGAGTGAATTCTTTCTGCCCCAGCACGTTTCATTCGTCAAAGCATTAAAAAAAATCTAAAATTTAACTTAGATCAAGAAAAATTACAATAAATAAAATCATACATTCATTAAAAAACTGGGTAATTAACTAGCAATTTTCTCTCTCTCACCTGAGTAGATGCTTCTATTTTAGCCTGGATTTAACTCTCTAATCCTATTCCCTCTCAAGTAGAGACATTTTCATTTCACAATTCATCTAATTTCAAGAATTCCACACAGTTTAAGAGCTTTCCCTCTAAATGTTCACTCTCATGTTTGTCCTTTTCCTTGTCTAGACGAGTTTGAAACTAAGACTCTGCACTTGTATCCACCTCCTAGTTATCCCAAGAGTGACCCTTTCAGCCCTCTCATTCCCTCCTCACTACTCTCCTAACCAGCTAGGGCAAGAGGCATCCATTACCTCCAATTTGAACTGTTAATTATAGCAGAACACAGAACAAAGAAGTCAGTACTTCACTTCTGAGCTTCAGAAGTTTAAGCTTCAAAGACAGTCAGAGCCACTGCTGGCTGTCTCTGGAGATGACATTCAAGATTGCGACTGGAAGAAGGGCAGATACAAAAGGGTTAGATACTGGTGTGATTCCCAAAGAATGGGCTTTGTGTCCTGGCTGACATCTGGGGCCCAATACCGGGAAAGAGAAGAACGTTAGAAACCGTAATTAGAGCAGTGGTGGTGGGTGGGGATCTGAGCTCCAGTTCAAGTTAAGTCCTGGGAGGCAGCAAGACCTCAGGGGCCTCCATCCAACATGGTGTGGTGTGGGTAGGAATTGCCTCTTGAATATCTAGGCAAAAAGGATCTGAGACAGCCTGAAAGAATTCTTATGCCAGCATGGCTTGGGAGCACAGCCAAGTATTTTTCTAAGCCTTCCAGAGGTGCATTGTAGTAGTAAAAGAATTGGAACAAAAAGCTTTGAATCTGGGGAGGACGAAGATTCAGCTGCCACTGATAGGCCACTGGTCTGATCTGTAGACCAGATGGGCTAATGGAATGATGTACAACTCAGCAGATGCCATCATGAAGTGACCAAAGTGACCAAGGACTGGATTCACCTCCTTTGCATCTGAGTTTGCGGCCTGATACATTCAGCGCTCACTGCCCATGTTTTTCCATCTTCTTCTAGGTTTATTTTGCTGAAGAAAAGGAACTAATTACTTCTTTCTCACAAACCTTTTAACACAAATAGCTTCTGCCTACCTATGTATCATTATGAATTTTGAGAATATGTATATATCTGAAATATAACAACAAAACAGGGATTGGAGTCTATTTGTTGGAAAAGGTTGAGACAATTTAGAGCCCATAAATATTTGCTTAAAAATTATTTTTTATACCTCCGTTACTAGCTTTATTGCAGTTTAAAATTGCAATATATTAAAAGTTTGGTGAAAAATAATATTAGAATACAAATTCCATAATTATTATAGTTCATAGTGAGAGATGTTTGGGTGAAATATAAGCAAAATTAAAAGAAATAATTTTTAAATGTGCTGATGGTGATGTTTGAACATTTGGAAAAGCAGATGGTTCAAAACCTTAACATGTGTGACCGACATGATAATAAACAATTTTAAATGTGGTTTTGGCTAATAAATCTGCATAATCAGATACAATGATTTAGAAAAACTGTGGTACAAAGATTTTACCGAGTTGAAAGTTTGTCTTTTCCTATACCTATAATGGGATTTTTTTATGCAAGCTATATGAACCTAAAATTTAGAAAAAATGAGGACACAGTAACAGCACAAAAACGAGAGTATCTCCATTGTCTGGCACACAGATGCTTTAAAAACAATCTTTTTTGAGTGAATGACTGTTATTTCCTTTTCTAAATATTATATTACGATTAATGCAGCTTAAAACTGCATTACCTTAAAAACTCATATTGTACATGGGGTCAAGTAAAAAGCCATAAGATTTCCTTTTTGACACTATGTCTGTAACATTATGTCTTTCTCATTGCGTGTTCAGGGTGATTTTTTGCACTTAAGTGCAAGAACTTTTGATGGATTACTTAATGTACCTTTAAGGTAAGCTAATTTATTCTTTTTCTATCTTTTTTCAGTTGGTCTCGAAATACAGGCTCATTTGACCATGTTTCCATAGTATGCAGGTTTTACATTAGAGGATTGGAAACATCATTATTAAATGGGTATAAATATCTAATTTCAGAAGTTTTTCATAGTTCATGGAGTGGCTATTGGAGTCCTACCAAATGCTAGAAGTTGAAACTGCTTAACTGACGTCCACAGTTATTAATTTTATTTGACTGATGGTGACAGTAATGATAATCAACCAAGAACTAGTGTGTGTTAGAGAGATGACAATAAATGGATGCTGTGTAGACAGAATAATGTCCCATTCCCCCACCCACACACACCCTAAGATGTCTATGTCCTAATTCCCAGAACCTGCGAGTATGTTACCTTAAATACAAAAGGGACTTAGCAGATATGATTGAGTTAAGTACATTGGGATGGGAAGATTATCCTAGCTTATCCAAGCGGGCCCAGTGTAATCACAGGAGCCCTTATAAAGGGAAAGAGGGCTGCAGAAGAGGCAGAGTGAAAGCTGGAGATAGGAAGGTGACAGCAGAGACATTTGACAAAGTTAGGCTGTTGGCTTTGAGGATGGAGGCAGTCGCCGTAGACCAAAGAATGCAAGTGGGCTCTAGAAGCAGGAAAAGGCAAGAAAATCCATTCTCTCCTAGAGCCTCCGGAAGGAGCACAGTCTGCTGACACTGATTTTAGAATTTCCGAACTCCAGAACTGTAAAACAGTAAGTTTGCATTGTTTTAAGCCACACTGTTTGTGGTAATTTCTCATAACAGCTAAAACTAACATAGATGCCAAGTTCTAGGAAAAAAGAAGATTGAGGTACAGACAGAAACTATGTAAGGTCAATAGGAGCCTATCCCATCCTGACTGTGAAATCCTCTTGGAAGCAGCCCTTCATATCACAGGATGGCAAGACCGCACAATCACCAGGAAGGGGTCGACTGAAGCACGTAGAGCAGGAGGTTCTGAATTTGGAGAATACAGATCCCTTAAGAGACCGCTAACTGTTCCCCCGACAAGTTGAATGTATTTACCTGGGAGAAGTGTCCATAGCTTTCCTCAGTTTCTCAAAGTCAGTCCAGGACCTGAAAAGTTTAAGAACCACTAAATTAGAACCATGGTTTACTGTTCAATTTTGTTAAGAAATCTGTAAAATGGCCAATAATCATCAATATTGCAATTATATGAAGATACGAAAGAAGATGATGTTTCAATGACCGCAGATGAGTCCCTTCTGGCCCGCTCAGGTGTCCCAGTTGAACACACTTGACAAAGGAGGATGCTTTCATTGAGGCTTTTTGTCTGATGACTATAGGCATTGTGTTGGTAACCAGTGAACTTTTGGATTTGTTATCAGGCACCTTAGTAGCCGTTTAACTTAATATATTCTTGCTACTCACAAGAGCCCCCTGAGGGCTATAGCCTCCTGAGGCAGGTGACTAATCAGGAGTGAGCTGGGATTTCAATGCAGGCCTGAATCTTCATTGAATCTAGGAAGCAATGAGGTGGGAGAAGAATGAATCAGAGTTTCTCAAGTGTTACACGAGGAAGAGTGTATTTTCAACAGTTCCCTATAGCTAGGCAGTGGTTCTCAGGTGTGGCGCTGGACCAGCAGCATCAACATCACCTGGGAACTTGTTAGAAATGCAGTTCTCTGGCTCCCCTCCAGATGTACGAAATCAAACCCTGGAGGCAGGGCCCGGCAATCAGTGTTTTCACAAGGCCTCCAGGTATTTCCAATGCCAAAGTGTGAGAATCATTGAACTAAAGTATAAAATCCCTTATCTGCCTATGGAGCATTTTGCTTTGACTCTGTATTCAAGAAACAATATTCAAATTATGTTAGTTTTCCAGGAGTGGGAGGGAAAGAGGGAGGGAAAAGAAGGAAGGCAAAGAAAATTAATAGGAAAAGGAGACAATTTGATTTTTCTTTCTTCTTCTTTTTTTCCTTTTAAAAATAATATTACAAATACCTATTTCTTTCTGGGGCACTGGTTCTTAACCTAGGAACCACTAGGAGACTATGAGAAAGCTTTTAGGGGGTTATGAGCCTTTTAGGCATTTTCCCTGTGGTTAGATTTTTATCATCAGGTCAATAGTTCAGCCTTAGCTAATTTCCTGTAGTCTGAACAGCTAAGCTTATAATATCAGGCATATCAACATTAAATTAGATTAAAGCAAAATGCATTCGCTGGGAGTGGCTTAGGGCAAACACCAACGGACACAGTAATCTGATTTTAATATTTCTTAGCTATCCTAACTTGACATATTCACTCACATCCAGCATGACCTTTCTTAGTTTTAATGCTCAAGCAGGTGTGCCTAAATCTAGGATCACCATATGATAAACATGAAGCAGGAAAGGATACTGTGACAACAGATGTAAACCAGGAAAATGAGGAAGTGTGATCTCTATCTAAATCCCACAGGCTAATAGAAATAGAAGATTACAAGGTGTGAGAAATTGTGAATGTTTCAAAACCCGTATTTTTAGGCATGTCCCCCTCTTTTACTCCTGCCATCTCAAATATTCCCCCTATTCTGACCACTGGCATTTTCTTTAGTTGATGGATTGGATGTCCTTGAAGTCTAAGGGCAGTCTTACTGATGAAAACATAGCCTTGTGGAACATGAGCAACTCATTTCCATTCCGTAATTGTCCTTCAAGCTCAGTCTTGAGTGCAAGATTCTTTTATTAAAATCTTCTTGTTGGATTTGTTCACAATACAATTTATCTTATTTAGAGTCTTCATTAAGTGGATGACTATTATAATTAAGAGAAATAAGACAATTTATAACATTTGTATTAAAAATCAACTTCAACCGAATTTTCCCAGTGCAGCTTAACCAATGTATCTTGCACAGTGTAGAATTTGATCATGCACCATCTACACAGCTAAACTTCTACAAACATATTCATATCTGTACCTTCATTGTGCAACTTTTGCCTACCCTCCCTTCATTTTATGGCCAACTGCTTCCCATTTCTTTCCATCAAGACTCCCCTTTCTCACTTGGTATTTTCTCCATGAATTATGCACTTTTTATACTATATTTATCCTACCGGTCCCCTGGGTCTTTCTCAGTTGCTAAGTTTACTCCTGGGAAAACAAAAAAGGGAGATGCTCCCTCAACGTTGCATCCCTTTATATCTATCATCCCAGCTCCTCATAGCCAAGATTCTTGAAAGTCTACTCTGCCCTTATTATTTCCACTTCCTTTGCATCTTAACTCGCTGAAATCTTATTTTGGGGACCATAGCAACGTCAAAATTGTTCTCTAATGATTGCTCCTTATAATCATCAAGATGTTGTTAAATCCAGGATGGGTGGGTGGAGCAAAATGGCGGGGTGAGCTGACCCGGGATTCTCTCCCCTCCAAAATACAACAAAAGATTGGAAGAACTGAATTTCAGAGAATAAACATAATGCCAGTTCGTTAGAGACCTACAATACCAAGAAGGCGGAGATCATAACCTTGCTTACACCCTCGGAGGCGCTGGAACGGTAGGAGAGAACATCGCTCCCTCCCCTAGAGTCTGCGATCGCTGCGGCACGGGTCGGGAAGGAGCGGGGGAAGGGCCGCGTGACCGGGGGATGATCCAAGACTCCTGCGGCTGATTCAGTGGAGACCCGCTGCCGGGGGGGTGGGGGGGGGGGGGGGTGGGGGGGGGGGAGGTAAGGCTTCCGTCCACGGGGACCCTATAAATCAAGGGCTTTGGGAGACCAGAGAACAGAACTGATCTGAACCCAGACCGGTGCGTGTGACTAACAGCCCCTCCCCCCTAACAAAGCCACTGGGCGCAGCCATCTTGCCCCGAAGGCGGAGAGCTAACACGCCGCTCTCGACCCCCATCTAGTGGCGACAGGCTGTAACTGCAACTGAATTCTACCACCGTGAGAAAAAACCGCTCCTCTACCATCCAGCAATTTATAAAAGCCCCAGACCAGAAGGAAAACAATAAAAACACAGAATTAAGTCCTGAGGACTTGGAATTAGGTAAACTAAGTGATAATGAATTCAGAGCAGCTATAATCAAAAAACTCAATGAGGTAGAGAGAAAGATAGAGAAACAAGCCGAGTTCTGGAGTTACTTCACAAAAGAGATTGAAATCATAAAGAAGAATCAAACAGAATTACTTGAGATGAAAAATACAATGGACCAGATAAAACAGAATACGGATTCCCTGAATGCCCGTGTAGACAACTTAGAGGAGCAAATCAGCATAATCGAGGACAGACAGGCTGAATGGCGCCAGACAGAGGAAGAAAGAGAACTAAGAATTAAAAAAAATGAGGAAAATCTCCGAGAGATAATGGATTCAATGAGGAGTAAGAACATAAGGATCATAGGAATTCCCGAGAATGTGGAAAAGGAAAATGGAGCAGAAAGTGTGCTTAACGAAATTGTTGAAGAGAACTTCCCAAATCTAGGGATCAACGGAGAAATGTGTGTAGAGGAGGGTTTTAGATCTCCTAGATTTGTCAATGTAAAAAGACCCACCGCAAGGCACATAATAGTAAAGTTGGCAAATAGGAATGATAAGGAAAGAATACTCAGGGAAGTAAGAAAAAAAAAGAGAATAACCTATAAAGGAGCCCCTATCAGACTGTCCGCGGATTTCTCTACAGAAACCCTACAAGCTAGGAGAGAATGGAGTGATATATTCAAAGCTTTAAAGGATAAAAACCTTCAGCCAAGAATACTCTATCCAGCAAGAATTTCCTTCAGATATGAGGGAGAAATTAAATCTTTTCCAGACAAACAAAAGTTAAGGGAATTTGTAACTAAAAGCCCTCCATTACAAGAAATCCTCAAGAAGGCTCTCATACTTGAAAAAAGAAAAAAGGGAGAAAGGGGACACAATCCACAGACTAGGAAGATGGATGGATAGAACCAGAACAGGATAGCAAATATTCAACTATAGCACTAGGGTGAAAATAAGGAAACTACCAAAACAAGGACGATCTTAGCACTCTAACTACAAATTAATAAGACGAGTTGGAATAAAAAATGAAAATAATTATTTAGGAGGGGAAGAGCAAAGGGTCTAAATCAGTATTGGTCGAGTAAGTAAGAGACCACCAGAGAATAGACTATATTATACACGAGATTCTAGATACAAACTTCAAGGTAGACACTAAAATAAAGTACAGAACAGAGTCACAAATCATAGATAAGGAAAAATCTAAGAAACCCAGCATAAGAAATTGCAGTGTTAAATGGGTAGTCTAAAGCACACAGGAAAAGAAACGCAGGAAAACAAGATAATGAGCAACAGATTGACAGCATTAAGTCCACATGCATCAATAATCACTCTCAATTTGAACAGATTGAACTCTCCAATAAAAAGACACAGAGTGGCAAAATGGATTAAAGAACAAGATCCAACAATTTGTTGCCTCCAGGAAACACACCTCAGCCCCAAGGACAAACACAGACTCAGGGTGAAGGGGTGGAGGACAATACTTCAAGCAAATAGCAAGGAAAAAAAGGCAGGTGTTGCAATTCTCATATCAGACCAAGTGGATTTCAAAATAAGACAGGTAAAGAGAGACACAGAGGGACAATATATAATGATCAAAGGGACACTTCATCAAGAAGAAATAACGCTTATAAATATCTATGCACCCAACACAGGAGCACCAAGATTCATAAAGCAACTATTAACAGACCTAAAGGAAGATGTTAAAAACAACACAATAATAGTAGGGGACCTCAACACCCCACTCACATCAATGGACAGATCATCCAGACAGAAAATCAACAAGGAAATAGTGGAGCTGAATGAAAAACTAAAACAATTGGACTTAATAGACATACATAGATCACTCCACCCTGAAGGAGCTGAATACACATTCTTCTCAAGTGCGCATGGAACATTCTCTAGGATAGACCATATGTTGGGAAACAAGGCAAGCCTCTACAAATTTAAAAAAATTGAAATAATAACAAGCATCTTCTCAGATCATAGTGCTATAAGGCTAGAAATTAATTACAAGAAAAAAGCTGAGAAAGGCACAAAGATGTGGAGACTAAACAACACACTACTGAACAAGCAATGGATCATTGAAGAAATTAAAGAAGAAATAAAAAAATACCTGGAAACAAATGAAAATGATAGCATGCCATACCAACTCATATGGGATACAGCAAAAGCTGTATTAAGAGGAAAATTCATCGCAATACAGGCACATCTTAACAAACAAGAAAAATCCCAAATAAGCAACCTTAAAGCACACCTAATTGAACTAGAGAAAAAAGAACAAATGAAGCCCAAAGTCAGCAGAAGGAGAGAAATAATAAAAATCAGAGCAGAAATAAATACTATTGAAATGAAAAAGGCAGTAGAAAGGATCAATGAGACAAAGAGCTGGTTCTTTGAGAAGATAAATAAAATTGACAAACCACTAGCCAGACTTACAAAGAAAAAAAGGGAGAAAGCTCAAATAAACAAAATCAGAAATGAGCGAGGAGAAGTAACAACAGACTCTGCAGAAATACAACAGATTATAAGAGAATACTACAAAAAACTATATGCCAACAGAATGGATAACCTAGAGGAAATGGATAAATTCTTGGACTCCTACAATCTCCCAAAGCTCACTCAAGAAGAGACAGACAATTTGAACAGACCAATCACAAGGAAAGAGATTGAAACAGCAATCAAAAACATCCCAAAGAATAAAACCCCAGGACCAGATGGCTTTCCTGGGGAATTCTACCAAACTTTCAGAGAGGATTTAATACCTATCCTTTTCAAGCTATTCCAAAAAATTAGGGAAGATGGAGCACTTCCTAACACATTCTATGAGGCCAACATCACACTGATACCAAAACCTGACAAGGACACCACGAAAAAAGAGAACTACAGGCCAATATCACTGATGAACATAGATGCAAAAATTCTAAACAAAATTTTGGCAACCAGAATTCAGCAATTCATCAGGAGAATCGTACATCAGGATCAGGTGGGATTCATACCAGGGACACAGGGATGGTTCAACATCCGCAAATCAATCAACATGATACACCACATCAACAAGCTGAGGAATAAAAACCACATAACCATCTCAACAGATGCAGAGAAAGCATTTGACAAGATCCAACAGCCATTTATGATAAAAACTGAACAAAATAGGCATAGAAGGGAACTACCTCAACATAATGAAGGCCATATATGACAAACCCACAGCCAACATCATTCTCAATGGGCAAAAACTGAGTGCCATCCCCCTGAGAACAGGAACAAGACAAGGATGCCCTCTATCACCACTCTTATTTAACATAGTACCGGAGGTCCTGGCCACAGCAATCAGGCAAGAAAAAGGAATAAAAGGAATCCAAATGGGGGAGAAGAAGTGAAACTCTTGCTGTTTGCAGACGACATGATCTTATATATAGAAAACCCCAAAGAATCCATTGGAAAACTTTTGGAAGTAATCAACAACTACAGCAAAGTTGCAGACTATAAAATCAATTTACATAAATCAGTAGTATTTCTATACTCTAGTAACGAACTAACAGAAAAAGAACTCAAGAATACAATACCATTCACAATCGCAACAAAAAGAACAAAATACCTTGGGGTAAATTTAACTAAGGAAGTGAAGGACCTATATAATGAAAATTACAAGGCCTTTCTGAGAGAATTGGATGACGACATAAGGAGATGGAAAGACATTCCATGTACATGGATTGGAAGAATAAACATAGTTAAAATGTCCGTTCTACCTAAAGCAATCTACAGATTCAACGCCATCCCAATCAGAATCCCAATGACATTCTTCACAGAATTAGAACAAAGAATCCTAAAATTCATATGGGGCAACAAAAGACCCCGAATTGCTAAAGCAATCCTGAGAAAAAAGAACAAAACGGTAGGCATCACAATCCCTGACTTCAAAACATACTACAAAGCTACAGTAATCAAAACAGCATGGTACTGGTACAAAAACAGGTGCACAGATCAATGGAACAGAATTGAAAGCCCAGAAATAAAACCACACATCTATGGACAGCTTATCTTTGACAAAGGAGCTGAGGGCGTACAATGGAGAAAAGAAAGTCTTTTCAACAAATGGTGCTGGGAAAACTGGAAAGCCACATGTAAAAGAATGAAAATTGACCATTCTTTTTCACCATTCACCAAAATAAACTCAAAATGGATCAAAGACCTAAAGGTGAGACCTGAAACCATAAGGCTTCTGGAAGAAAACGTAGGCAGTTCACTCTTTGACATCAGTATTAAAAGGATCTTTTCGGACACCATGCCTTCTCAGAGAAGGGAAACAATAGAAAGAATAAACAAATGGGACTTCATCAGATTAAGGAGCGTCTTCAAGGCAAATGAAAACAGGACTGAAACAAAAAAACAACCCACTAATTGGGAAAAAATATTTACAAGTCATATATCTGACAAAGGCTTAATATCCTTAATATATAAAGAACTCTCGCAACTCAACCACAAAACATCAAACAACCCAATCAAAAAATGGGCTGGAGACATGAACAGACATTTCTTCAAAGAAGATATACTGATGGCCAATAGGCACATGAAAAGATGCTCATCATCGCTGATCATCAGGGAAATGCAAATCAAAACTACACTAAGATATCACCTTACACCCATTATAATGACAAAAATATCTAAAAGTAATAGCAACGAATGTTGGAGAGGTTGTGGAGAAAAAGGAACCCTCATACACTGCTGGTGGGAATGCAAACTGGTGCAGCCACTATGGAAAACAGTATGGAGATTCCTCAAAAAACTAAAAATAGAACTACCATACGATCCAGCCATCCCACTACTGGGTATTTATCCAAAGAGCCTGAAGTCAGCAATCCCAAAAGTCCTGTGCACGCCAATGTTCATTGCAGCACTGTTTACAATAGCCAAGACGTGGAAGCAACCTACGTGCCCATCAACAGACGAATGGATAAAGAAGATGTGGTACATATATACAATGGAATACTACTCAGCTGCAAAACAGAACAAAATCATTCCATTTGCAATAACATGGATGGACCTTGAGAGAATTATGTTAAGTGAAATAAGCCAGCAAGAGAAAGATAATCTGTGTATGACTCCACTCATATGAGGAATTTAAAACTATGGACCAAGAACAGTTTAGTGGATACCAGGGGAAAGGTGGGGTGGGGGGTGGGCACAAAGGGTGAAGTGGTGCACCTACAACATGACTGACAAACATTAATGTACAACTGAAATTTCACAAGATTGTAACCTATCAATAACCCAATAAAAAAAAAAAGATGTTGTTAAATCCAATGGCTTTTCAGTATTTTCTGCCTAGATTTGCAGGCTTTATTTGACGTCTTTGAACACTTCTTTCTTCTTGAAACTCTTGAATCTCTTGACTTCTAGGACACCTTAGACTTACCCTCTCTGAGTTCTCCTCTATTTCATCTCAAAGTGCTTTTCCTCTTTTTCAAGTCATTTCTCAAATATTGATGCATCTCAGGATTTCAACCTACTGTATTTCTGATCACAGTAAACTGTACCATTATCCACTCACCCAATTATTCACATCAGAAACTTTTATCTGATTACAGAGTTAGAAATTGCTCCTTTGCTTCTCACATAAGATCTTAAAATATATCTCTTTTGGGCCGGCCCGGTGGCGCAGCAGTTAAGTTCGCACGTTCCGCTTCTTTGCGGCCCAGGGTTCACCACTTTGGATCCCGGGTGCAGACATGGCACCGCTTGGCAAAAGCCATGCTGTGGTAGGCGTCCCACGTATGAAGTAGAGGAAGATGGGCATGGATGTTGGCTCAGGGCCAGTCTTCCTCAGCAAAAAGAGGAGGGTTGGCAGCAGTTAGCTCAGGGCTAATCTTCCTCAAAAAATAAATAAATAAATAGATATCTCTTAAATAGCTCCCTGCATTGACTACCCTTCTCCCATAACCTTCTCTACCTTGCTAATTCATACTCATTATTCAACAGTAATCAGAGACTTTGTCTTTACCAGGAAATCTTTCCTACTCCATAAGCAGTTTCTGAACAGAACTGCATTAAACAAAGCTTGAAGTATTAAAGTAACTGAGTCCATCTCTTGCCAACCGACTGCACATTTCTCATTCATACTAAGAAAAGCAACTGAAAGACTTTGAGTTATTTAAGATGAAATCCCATTTAAGTTCTGGTAGCTGTCTCATAGAGCTTGTTAACTGGCCATACCATCTGGCCTTGTTTTCATTATCAAGAATAACCAAGCATAACAGTCATGAAACTGAAATGGGAGAAATATTCACATGAACCCCCAATTCAACATTATTTGCATACTAGGAGAACTGCCAGCTATTCGTGAATGGCTCCATAGCGCCATAGTAGATCCTAGGAAAATTGATAAACACTGGAATTTGTCTTCTGCACATATCTACTTTTATTTCTGTCCTTCCTTTCAGTTTCATAGTGCTCCTGGCTCTCTTGTGTCTTCCAGCTTATAAATATTTGGAATTCACTTGCCCCGTATCCCTGATATTATATCTGTTACTGTTTTTCCTTAGAGTTAGCTAAGCTAAAGGAAACTGATGTTAAACATGCTTGCATAAAAGTGATGCCCATTTGAATACTGATGAAATTGGGTACTAGGACGATGAATACAATGAATCCATGAAACCCTTGACTTACAAATATTAAATATAATATTAATGATTGAATTCAGAGATTCTCTGCTTTTTAATGTGATTTTTATGCTGTTTTTCTTAAAACTTGAATTTTTGATAAGTTTAAGAAATGAAGAAACCATTTTAGCTAGTTTAGAAAGAGTGAAATGACAACCTTTATGCGTGTAAAAAATAATAATAAGAGGGGAATTAACTTTACTGATAGTGGCAAACTAGGTAATTAAGACCACTCTTCCCACTGAGAACAACTAGAAAACCTGCATAAAATAGTTTGCAAAAAATTTACTTGAAGTGACCAGGATCCTAACAAAGTAGTCCAGAATTACTGGATGAGAAGACAGAAATGCAGAGAATTGAATTTTGACAGGAATGCAGAGAAATGCAGCATCCCTCTGGGGCTGCTTTGGCCCAGGGTTCTTTGGTTAACCCAGAAGTGGTGGCAGGGAAGCTGAGCAGCACTATTGAAAGAATTTTGGAGACGTAGGACAAAAGCGTCACTCCAGAGCCCACCGATGGTGGGGACCCTTGTAAACCCACAATGCCCTTACATTAGGGCTCAAAAGATTGCACTCCAGGAGTCAGGGTAAACTGCAAATGAATCAGCTCTTACAGAGACTGCAGAATAGCTTATTAAGGCAGCTGAGAGATTCTGAAAAATCCCAGTCCTAGCACTTAGTACATTTGTATTTAATGTAACGGGTATTTGAATTGATAACTAGTATCAATAGTATTTGAGTTGAAACCTGTAATCTTGATACCTGGTTTCTATATATTTTGCCACTCTGTTGTTCCTTTTTCTACTTTTGTGACTTCTTTAATCATTTTACCATTTATCTGCCTCTAACAAATTTTACCTTGATTGGAGTTTGAGTTTCTTGAACTTATGAATTGAAGCCTTTCATCTGTGTGGGGAAATTCTTAGCTGTTATCTCTTCAAATATTTTCTTTCCCACCCTTTTTCGCTTTTTTTTCTTCTGGGACTTTAGTTAAATGTATTTTAGACAACTACACTTACTTAAACTCATACAATAGGAAATGTTAAATCTGAATACTTTTCTAAGTATTAAGTAAATTCAATCTGTGATTTAATGATTTATTATACAGTCAATAATTAAGATATTATCATAGTGTCACAAAGATAGAAAAATAGAACAAGGAAGAGAATAGGGAATCCAGAAACATACCTGTTGGCATATAGAGATTTGACTTATGACAAAAGTGGCACTGGAGAGTGGTGGGGAAATTACATTGATTTCAAAATATAATGTTGTGAAAATTGGATGTCCATATGTGAAAATAATGAAATGTATTTCAAGATCATGCCACAAACAAAAATCAATTACAAATTGATTGCAAATCTAAATGTGAAAGTAAAAACAAAATTTTTAGAAGATGAGAGAATATGAACTCAGGATATGAAAAAATTAAAACAGAACCAAAACAAGATATTAGTCTGGAAGACTAATATCTCTAATTCAGTTGAAATTATGTCCTTATGTTTCCCTAAATTCATCATTAAGAAGGTGAAAACTCAATTCACAGAAAAAATTTGTTGTGAGTGTGTGCTCATGGAGCACTTACTTTTTATTGAAACAAATATTCAACATTAAGTGTTAGAATAACAAAAATCTATAACCCCATGTTAAAACAAACTTCTTAGTTTTGTATTTCACCCTCCATGTGCATTAATATCTTTACATTGTAATCATGGTATACATGCAATTTTGGATTATTTTATTTTAACATAAACATGTTTTAATTTTCTACGTTCTCTATTTTTAGTCTTCATAGATATGAATAATGTATTATTTATGCATAATAAAAGCTGGAGCTAATGTATATTAATATTTTAAAGAGAAGTAACTTTTACTGGTGCAAAAGCGTGGCATAAATGAATAACAAATAGAAGATACTAAATTAGTTTTTACCATTTTATATGCTTTACGGTTTCCATTATCAAAGCTGAATAGATTAAAACAAATCAAGAGTAAGAAAAACTTTCAGATTTAAAACTTTGTGATAAACTTTAGTGACATTAAAGTTTCTGAAGTAAAGCCTTAATGTTTAAACTAAATTTACCCCATCTGGGGCCGGCCCCAGGGTAAAGTGGTTAAGTTTGGCATGCTCCACTTTGGTGGCCCAGGTCCATGGGTTTGGATCCCAGGCATGGACCTACACCACTCATCAAGCCATGCTGTGGCAGCAACCCACATACAAAAGAAAGGAGGATTGGCATGAATGTTAGCTCAGGACCAGTCTTCCTGAAGCCAAAAAAAAAAAAAAAAAAAACAAAGAGAATTGGCAACGGATGTTAGCTCCGGGCCAATCTTCCTCACACACACACACACACACAAAAATTTACCCCATCTTACTTAGAAAGTAGAAGAGTAAATCCGTAATCATAAAATAAACATTTAAAAGTATAGGAATATAAATTATGAAAAATATTTTTTAACTGCAAGATTAAAATTTCATTTATTAATTTAAAATTCCAGAAGAACATGAACATAAATCCCATCCCATTCAAGCTCTAACTTGATTCTTGTTTGAAATTCATCATGGAATCCTACTGTAATTAACCTTGATAAAAATATTTAAGCCTCAAAGTTATTAGATACAATGCAGAACTAGATGCTATTCAATATTCTGCCACTTACAAGTTTTGCGACTTTGGATACACTTAACTCTTCTGTGCCTCAATATCCTTTATCATGTTATAATGACACCTATGTGACAAAGGTTACACTTTTTATTTGTTACATTTTATATGTTTGTATACATGATTATGTATGTGTACATGTACATAAATATGTAAACATCTAAAAGGTAAGACATCACTCTACCTAAATTGTTTTTTCAAATTTTATATTTACTGCTTTGCCATCCACATAAACTTTAGCAATAATGTTCTTTTTTTCAGCAATAATATTCTACACAGCAAAATAATGTTTCCAGTACAGAAGGTATAGTTTGATTTTAATAATAGTTACTGATAACCACCTAGTTATCAGACACTTTAAGTGCTGCTTTCTGAATACCAGAATATACAAACAATGATTTTTTAATATTTTTTAAATAACTTCATTACAATCTAGAGAAGTGCCAATATTAACACAAACATGAATCATTAGATGATGCAGTTAGAATGCAGACTCTGATTCTGTAAGGCTCAGGACCAAGATTCTGCATTTGTAACAAATTCCCAGATGATGGCCATGCTGCTAGTGCACAGATTATGCTTTGACAGCAGGTGAGCCTCCATCACTGACTCCTGCTTGACAGTTCCCTGGGCCTTTTTTTTTCCAATTGCTTATTCCCTTTGGTGTTTGGTATTCTGTACGTCTTCTCAGGCTGATTCACTATTTCCTAGTGTTATTCCTCTTGAAGTATAATCTACATACTAAAAGATACCCTCATACTCTCTCATTTATAATTGATTTCTCGGCCAATTGTGCCATCAATTACTGAAAACAGTTGTAATATGAAAGTTTTCCATCCTTCTAAAAAATATCCCCTTTCTTTTTATAGATCTCTCTTCTGTAAGGGAAAGACTCAGTTGGGACCAAACAAACTAGATGCCAGAAGCACAGATATTAGACTTCAGTCCAAATGAGCTCAGGGGCTGCAGACCACACAGGCGAGAAGAAAATGAGGTGGAAATAGAAGAGAAATGCATTTGCTAGAGGAGTCCTGGAGTTTAAATTTAGTCAGCCCACAGGGAATTTAATTTTGCAGATCTAGAAACTGACAGACATGCCTGGGATAAAAGTAAACTGTCATCCTGTCTATCTTTATATATGCTACATAGGGTTTTAACTTCATCACACTAATTTGGCAAAGTACTGAGTGTAGTAAAGTAGAAGCTCCTTGTGTCTTTCTTTTCCAGGTATCACCCTAGGCCTAGTTTAGGATGAATGAAATGCCAGACAGCCTCCAGACCCTGCTCATTGGTAAGATTCACAGAAAAATCACTCAACTAGCAGTTTTCAGCAGTTCTTAACTTCGTGAACCGGCTTCCTACTGCTTCCAGCCTTATCACGGTTACCTGTTTCTGTTACGCTAACATATAGGGGGTGTGTGTGTCTGTGTGTTGGAAGTTGTTAACTTGTCTTTTTAGTTGCTAGACCTCCATTCAAAAGAACCTACATCCAAAGTGGAGGTAGAAACTGATGCATATAACGTGGAGGTCCAAGATATTGAGCTTAATGCCATGACTGAGGGGGATTTAGGGCTTGTCTTCCTTGGAGTAGGGGCAGATATATTCTGTTTGTGGGATAGAGTGAACCAATTGAACCAACATGTCATAACCATGATGCTGCTTACCAAATACTCCAGTTCACTTCTTTCCAGGCATATCACAGAAGGTACGTCAGTTCCTGTGGAAGTTATAGATGGCCATGGGATTTGCTGTGGACAACCAAGTACGATCAGAAATGGTGTATATCAGTTTGGGGAAGAAGCCCTGGTGATCACAGAAGCTTCTGCCTTCTGAGTAACTACATTGGGCAGAGCCCTCTCTGACTCATGTAAAGTAAGCAAGGAGAAAATTTTATTGGGTTAAGCCATTATTATCAGGGATTATTTGTTATTGCAGCATAACCTAGCATACCTATTCTGACTAATGTAGACTTTGATTTTCTCAATCCATCCTCCTAGCCTTTTCTGACTCTTTCTTTTTCTCTCATCTCTCCCTTACCTCCCTCAAGCTCCAGTGCTTGTTTCAGTCTGTACCGCCTAATTTGTGATAGGTGAGTAGTCTTTTTCAGAGGCCCTCAACCGTCAACACATAGGTAGTCGCCAGTGTCTACTGGTAAGGTCACCCCTTGTAGATGCCATATTCAAACAGAATTCATACTGACAATGCAAATTATCTCTATATCATCTGGAAATGACTCACATTAGCTAACGACTGGCCTTCCAAATACTGGCCATATGTTTTTGTTGTAAATACTATTAACTGATGGACTGCAGCCATTATCTAAATTAGCAGATATTTAAGCCTGGATGAGCAGTATGAAAATCCCTCACAGTTGGCAGCATGTTTAGATTCTGTTGTCTTTAGCTGCAGGGAAGGTGAACTGCAAGAGGTTCAGTGGCTTGTCTTTCTTTATCTGTGTGGAATACACATTTGTCCGCAGAAATCACTTCAGTGAACCACATGTATTAGTCACAATAAAAACAACTTGAAAATAATTATAATTTCCCACCAGAGTTACCAAATATTAGTTTGATTTTTAAGTTTATTTGTTAAGCAAAATATCAGGCTGCAAAATAAACAATGACATTTGGTATGCTTATATTTTAAAAATGAGTTTAGTTTTGAGAATATAGATATAGAATCCTGTCAATCAATAAGTAAAATATAAACACAAATAGCAAAGAGTTAAAATAAACAGTCATGATAAGATGAAATCTAAATGTCTAACAAAAAAATGAAAAAATCTTTAACCTCATAATTAATCAGTGAAAGGAAAATTAAAACCACAGAAAGATATCATTAAATACCATAAGATTGGCAAAAAAAAGAGACAAAGTCTGAAAGAATTGGCAAAAAGTTATGGAAAATTGAACCTCACATATTCCTAGTAGAATATAAACTCAGTAAGAGACCAATTTAGCAATATTTAATAAACCTCAGTATTATCATAACCTATGACCCGTAAATTTCACTTCTGATAATATACTCCAGGGAATCTATCTCTTACATTCACAAGGAGCATATAGAAGAATGCTCCTTGCAACGTTTTTTTGGAATAGCAAAACTATGGAAATCCCTAAATATCCACCCATGCTGAACGAATGAAGGGATTATATTATATTCATTCAATAAAACACTATGGAACTATTAAAATAAATGAACTAGATCTATAGAATAAATATGGATATATATTGGACATACAGTATTGCATGAAAAAAAATCAAAGATAGATACCATTCATGTAACTTAAACAATTCTAAATAATCATTTATTTTTATGCAAACATATTTACCTAGCCAGAGTAAAATACTTGATCAGAAAGGACATATAGCAACTCAAGAAAACGTTTTTATCTGCGATGGAGGGAGGGGTTTTAGGAGGAATATAAAAGAGATTTTAATTATAACTGTAACATTTTATTACTGAAAAGAAGTTTTAAGATAAGAAATAGAGCAAAAAAAAAACAAGGGAAAAACAGTAAAGTAGTCACCAAAAATTCAAAAGTAGAGGGGCCAGCCCAATAGCATAGTGGTTAAGTTCACGTGCTCCACCTTGGCAGCCAGAGGTGCATGGGTTCAGATCCTAGCCACAGACTACACACTGTTCATCAAGCCATGCTGTGGCGGCATCCCATATACAAAATAGAGGAAGAGTGGCATAGATGTTAGTTCAGGGACAATCTCCTCACCAAAAAAAAAAATAAAATAAACAAAAATTTTAAAAAATTCAAAAGTACACAAAGTCAAAACAAAGTGAAAAATCATAGATAATGTTGATTACGATTTTGTTGTATTTTAAATTTTTCAATAGCTAAGAATATTTTAACCTAATTAAGTTCCTATGGTTTACAAATGTCTCCTGCTTTTAAATTTTTTATTTTATGTACATTTTCCCATTGTATCGTGTAGACTTTGCATCACTTTTAAATAACTGTAGTCTATTCTACTGAATGTCTGTGGCATGACTGACTGACTGATGCATTTAGATTATTATGGTTCAACAAGAATACCCGCAATACACATTTGTATATAAAACTTTAAAAAAGCAATAATAATAGTAACCATTTACCACATAACAAGTGCTTTGTAAGTGCTTTAAATACGGTATCCCATTTAATCTTCACTAAGTCCCCTTGAGAGATGATTATCCCAACTATAAAGTGAGATAACTTGTAACTTGGCTAAGAGCCCCAACTTGGGAGGGCCAGAGCCAGCATTCAGACCCGAATCCACATATCTGTCCTTGACACGTGTGCAATCTTAGTGCTGGCTCTACATTCCCACTACATGATGTTTTGTGTGCTATATTTAGGCTTATTTCTTTTGAAAGATTGATATGGCAGAGACTGTTAACTGACAAAAGACCAGTTCCTCTTGTTTCTGAGCACATAGCTAGACTAGGTTCCTAGTCTTTCTTATAGTTTGGTATATGCGGAGTTTTCACCAGCAGAATGTGAGGGGAGGTGATGTCTGTCACTTCTGGACGAAAGCTATAAGTGAATATATCTTCCCCATCCTCTCTTTTTCTTCTGTTTGCCAGAGGCAGATGATGATGACACAGAGGAAGGCAAAACTTTAGAAGGAAGAAGCCTCATCTCGAATCACTATGTGGAGGAGAGTCACCCAGCCAGGGCTGTCACATGAGTGAGAAATAAACATCTAGTGTGTTTAAGCCAATTTACATGTTAACACTATCAGTTACAGAACCTTAACCTATACCGACTTACACAACAGAATTCATAGATCAAAGATTATGAATATTTTCAAGTTTCTTGTTACATGATGTCAAGTTGCTTTTTTAAAAGATTATATTAATTTCTATGCCCACCAGAAATGTATGAAAGACTGCCTTATTCCATCTACCAACATATAGTATTTTTAAAACATTTTTATTTTTGACATGGTATTATTCTTTGAATACATCTTTGCAGTATTTTGTAGAATAGCAATACCTGTGCTGTCCCAGCACTGGAGGGACAGCTTAAGGCTATAAACTGAGGTGCATGCGAGCTATTGTGCTAGTTTAGTCAGGGGAGAATGAGATTCACATGGAAGGAAAATGTGACCTTCAGGGCAAGTGACCCAGTCCTAAGAGTGTGGTGATATGAAGAACCATGGAAATCGATTTGGTGAAACTCTGAGTGTGGGGGGAGAGAAGTAGAGAATGAATTGTTTAAAAGGGTGCTATAAAGAATGTAGACCTGGGAAAGGATATAAATACAGAGCTTTCTAGAAGAGACCCCAGAACATACATACAGAAATGTGCTGCTTGGTTAAAAGAGTCTGAGATGGACAAGATAAAGATTTCAAGGAGCAGAGCCATTAGGGCTCCATATCCCAAAGGTTACAGGATTGTCTGCTAGGCGTTTGACAAGTTTGATGCTGTAGGATGTTCAGTCTAAGAAACCCTTTCCTGAGATCTAGGGGTTGCAGAAACAGCTTAACTAGGCTGAGGTATTGGGGGTACAGGAGTCTAGCAAGCTGTTCTGGAAGGGTCTGTCTTAAAAATTAAAAATGATGAGGAGTATCTAGCTTGTTTGCTGCTTATTGCCAACTCAAACAGAGTGTTCCTTTGATGGATTGGTTAAAAGTCCATTCATTCAGCAAATACCTCAACTGCATGCAGTTTATACAGCACCCTTTTCTCACACTGCTCTAAAAGCCCTGCACTTAAAGTGATTATGTATGTGTAAGATAATAAAGTACACAATAGAACAAGGAGTCCTGCCAAAGATGAGAAAGAAAGGAAATTCCATAACCTAGGAGTACTGCCTTTAAAGGAGAAACCTCTGTTCCTTTGACTCCTATCTTGGCATACTCAGTCTGAGGAGTTCTTCTATAGGAATTATTTTCTCATTTACTTACGTGGCAGCTAGTTTTTAAGGTTACAAACTTCCTAGGTTCAAATCCAGACACCGCCACTTAATGGCCACTTGATCTTGGGTAAATGGTATAACTACTCTCTGCCTCAGTTTTCTCCTCAGTAAATGGGGATAATCACAATACTTATCTCAATGGCTGTGTGGTTAAGTGAGTTACATGTGTAGAATACTCGAGTAGGCTGAATCATGATTCTCAAAGATGTCTGGTCCTAATTTCTGGAATGTGTAAATGTTACCTATATGGTAAAAAGGATCTTTACAGATGTGATTAAGTTAGGGATCTTGAGATGAGGAGATTATCCCATTGGACCCTAAATGCAATTGTATGTGTCCATATAAGGAGCCAGAGGGGAATTTGACCACAGACAGATAGAAGGTGGTATGAAGATGGAGGCAGTGACTGGAGAGATATGACCACAACTGAGGAATGCCAACAGCCACCAGAAGCTGGAGAAAGCAAGGAACAGTTCTCCTCTAGACTCACCAGAGGGAGCACAGCCCGCCGACATCTGAATTTTGCCCCAATGACACTAATCTTGGACTTCTGGCCTCTTGAACGTGAGAGAATAAACTTCTATTGTTTTAATTCACCCAGTTTGTTGCAATTTGTTACATCAGTCACAGGAAACTAATACAAATACTTAGGCCCATGCTTGTAACACACTAAGCACTATAAAAGTGTTTGCTATTAGTATGCCAAGAATATGGCCAGAAGTTCACACTCTGAAATACTGAGAACTGGACAGCTCAAGGACCATTAACTGTGTATTTTGAAGGAATCTGTATCTCTTTGAGTACAGAAGTGGGTTCCAAGGAGAAGCTTATTCTGATGAAGGAAGAGAAAAGAATATGCTATTTGGCAGTCCACCTTCCACCAGCAGACATTTTAATCAGATGCTACAAAGGAGAGGGACTCGTGCATCCTCAGAGGGAGGCAGTGGCCGCACTCCAAAGCCTTTTCCTTTTGCTTAATTAAGAAGATGTCCTATTTCTATTCCAGGAAGCAAAATCATCTGGAAGGGTATGTGATAGATTTATCAAAGCCTTAACAACTGTGGCCCTGAATAGTATCTGGAACTAAAATCTGCTTCCCAGAGAATGATAAGAAACCTATGCAGGAGAACGTGCTCTACTGTAGTGAGTAAGGGCCTTTGGAGTCAGATAAAGTGATGCCCTACTGAGTCCTGAATCTGCAGTTACAAGTCACATGACCCAAGAAGACATTTTACCTCTCTGGGCCTCAGTTTTCTTTGTAAATGGGGGTGAGGGGGCACAGTGGTGGGGAGACAACACTGGCTCATTGGATTATTGTATGAATCAAATTAAATAACACATGTTAGGTGTTTAGTCTTGGGCCTGGTGAGCAGTAAATATTCAATGAACAGTGTCCAAAAGACATGAGGCCAAAGCATTAATTCATTCAGAAACACAGAGAATTAAGTAGACAATTGGTTTCTATAAGGCTAAGAAAAAGTGAAAAATTTGTGCACAAAAGTCCCATTAAGTTTTTTGTTTGTTTTTAGCCCCAAATATTATATTCTTTACTCTCGGAAGCATGAAAGTCCAGCAGCACAATGTTTGGGGTAGCAAATTAGGACTGGAGAGGTTGTTCCTGAAAAGAAAAGTAATAGGAGATGGTCCAATTTTTTAATAAACTTAAATTGGAGAAAAATCTTGCCTATGAAAGTAGATTTTGGCATCAAAGCAATATTATAGAAATCTTATTTTTGCCAAGTTTTAGCTCCAGAAGGGAGGTTATAAGAAATCACTTAACTTCTTCATAGCTAGATTTTAAATTTTAATGGAAGTGACAGAATCAACAATATAAAATGGCCACAGAGGCCATGTAGAAAAGGCAGAAATGTACTACCTGAGTGGAGAAAGCACAAGGCCTCAGCATCTGCTTCAGTCATAATGCTCACGTGTGGAAAAACATCCCAAGATTGTGAGTAGGGTAATGGAGTGGAAACTGGGGCAATTGCCATCTCCTGCCTTCACTAAGCAAAGCCAAAGATGGAAGGCTGAATTAGGCCAACCTTGTGATAGTTTATAGCCCTTATTCTCTGTTGTCCACCCAGAAGCCATTCCCTCCTTCATCCTTAGTACCAAAATACCCACTTTGAAGTCTAAGCGTAGGCATGTGACTCACTTCTGGCCAATGACATGCCAGAAGAAGTTTGCTCAGGGCTTTCTGGAAAAGATGTTTTTTTCTTCGCTGACGGCAAGGGAAGCAGAGAATTTCTCTCCCTTGTGCTGCTCTTGCTTGCAACTACTGAATACAGTTGTGCAATGCTTGGAACTACAGCACCTATCACAGGACCATGAGAGGAAGCATGAGGGAATTAGAAAGATGCCAACCTTAAACTATGACATTGTTGAGCTGTTGACCCCACTGCAACCACCACTCTCCTCTGGACTTCTAATTACATGTAAAATCTAAACTATTTATCATGTATTCTGTTTCTTTCAAGTAAAAGTATTTGCAATTCATACAATATATGCAAATAAATTCAGATTGTCAATAATCGGAGTTCAGGGACCTTGGAGCACACTAGATGTAACTATATTACAACATCTTCAGGGAGAGGGTGGGAAATGACTCCAAATTGCTCAACCAGAGAATAAAAAGAATAAGGAGAAAGATAAATTCATTAAATTTAGATATTCATTGATTTGTTCAAGTATTTATTGAGTTTGTATTATTTGACAGGCGCTGTGCCGCTGGGAATACTTTGATGAAACAGGCAGATTGTCTCTGCCTTCATGCAGTGTGTACACTTCATCAATAAACTTCTGGAAAAGATGAATACTGAATGGGAAATGCTAAGACACTAATATAAGAGTGAGGGTCATCTACTTTAGATAGACCTGAAGGTTGAGAAAGAGCCCAGCATGGGAAAATCTTGGGAAACAACCTTACAAGCAGAGTAAGTGCAAAGCTTTGAAGCGCGAAATTTCTCAGAGAATTCAATGTGGCTGGAGCCGTGTGAGTTAAGGATAGAAAGACAGGGGAGAGCAGAGAGGTAGAACAGAGGTCAGACTTTGTAAGGTCTAGCAGAGCAACGTAAGGAAATGGGTTTCATTTCATTTTAAATATAGTTGGAAGCTAATGAGGGGTTTTAAGCAGAGAAGTATGTCCTCATTTATGTCTTTAACAGTTCACCCTGTCACCTGTGTGGACCATAGTTAGGGGGCAAGAGTCAAATCAGGAACACTACTTGCCAGTAATCCAGGTGAGAGCTGATGGGCTTCGACCAGGATGATGGCGACTTGAGGATTATTGGTTGGGAAAAGCAATGGACTCTGCTGATTCGATGAATGTCATGGTGTTGGGGGTGGGAGGGATAAGTTAAGAAGGATTCACAGGTTTCTGGCTTGATCACTGGTAGGTGATCCCACTTTCTAAGATAATGCGACTTTCAAAAATGAGGGAAGGCTTTGGAGAAAAACGTATATAGGATGAAAATTAAGAGTTCTGCTTTGGTCATGGAATGTTTGAGAAGTCCTGGAGACGTCAGGTGAAAAAGTCAAGTTGCCAGTCTGAAGTTCAGGGAGGAGTCAGCTCTGGAGATATAAATTTGGTTGTTATAACATATAGGTGGCATGTAAATTATGGGACTAGGTCATATCATTTAGGGAAGGTGTGCAGAGAGAATAAAAGAGGACTCAGGACAGAGGCTTAATGTGTGCTGACATTTAAAAGTCAGATAACGGAAGAACAACAAATTTTTTTAAAAGACTGGTGAAAGCAGTCAGTGAGGAGGAAAATCAGGAAAATCAGGGGAATATAAAGTAATGGCAGCTACAAACTAAAAATATTTCAAAAATCAGAGTGTGATCAGATGTGCTGAATGTCTCAAAAGTCTAGTAAGTTCAGACCACAGACATGGTCCCTAGCCACAGGCATGGTCACGAGATTTGGCAAGATCACTGGTGACCTTGACAAGAGCAGTTTTCAAGGACTGAGGAAGGCAGAAGCCATCGTGCAGTGAGTTAAGGAGTAAATGGAAAGAGAAGTGCAGTCACTTCTTCCAAGAAGTTTTTCTACGGAGAGCAGAGAAATGGGTTTATATTTGTAAGAGAAGAAGAGGAAAAGAGTTAATTTGTTGTCTTCTCACTGAAAACAAATCCTGTCTGATAAGAAAGATCCAGTAAAGAGGCAGAAATTGTTCATGTAGAACAGGAGAGGGTTACTTGCAGAAGAGAAGTCCCTGAGAGATGGAGGATGGTTGGAGCAAGGATGCTTCCTTCAACTTTTCAGGAGGGAAGATGTGGATGCTAAATGCTGTGCTGACCTGAAAAGCTCTACCAACTTTTGTCAAAGAATGGCAAATCACAAAACTGCATTTGCCAATGTGATACGCTCCCCTGCAGCAAAGCAGTGATGACAAGCAGCAATGGGATTAAGGATTCCAGACCAGCCATAACTGAACTTGAGAAAATTAAAGCCACACAAATCATGGTTAGTGAGATGTCACTGAACTGTCTTAGGTTGCATGGTTTCCAGATCTTAAGATAAATTTGGGAGACAATGGGAGTTATGGGTTTGGGAAAAAGTTTATAATTTTGCTTTTTCCTTTCTACTCCAGGAGTCCCTTTATTGAAAAATGAACCAGACTCAGCATTGGACAGGAACTACCTGATGAGATACACAGAAATTCTGAAATACAACATGTAATAAATTATAAACACCTTTCTATCTTCAAAAGGTGGTCATGGCAAGGTGAATGTATTAAAATAGAAATGTGGGGGGCCAGCCTGCTGGTGCAGTGGTTAAGTTTGCACATTCCTCTTCGGCGGCCCAGGGTTCGCCAGTTCAGATCCTGGGTGCAGACCTATGCACCGTTTGTCAAGCCGTGCTGTGGCAGATACCCCATATATAAAGTAGAGGAAGATGGTCATGGATGTTAGCTCAGGGCCAGTCTTCCTCAGTAAAAAGAGGAGGATTTGTGGCAGATGTTAGCTCAGAGCCAATCTTCCTCAAAAGAAAAAAAATAGAAATGTGGCTCTGAAAGCATGTTCTGTGAAAAAAAAAATAAGAAAAGACAGTTAGGAATACCAGATCAGGCCAAAATTATGACTGACTTTAACGTATTCATACATATCTAAGTTATACCAACAAATAAGGATAATAGACATTTACAAATAGTGTACCAAGTTATATGTAACAAAAAGGAAAATATAATTAGACAACTCCCTCATTTTATTATTCCAAAGGTATTAACCTGCTTGTACATTTACTCAAATTCTCTGCTTTCCGTCCTCGATAGAACAAGTGTCTCTGACCCTACAAGAAGCCCAAACCCCCTTCTGTGGCCTCTTTAAGAACTGTACTCTTTCAATTACCCTCTCCCGCTGCATCATTAATCCCTCCCTTTCTTCTGATTAATTCTCCCTGGTGTAGAATGATAATCCAATGCTTCTAGCATTTCCTATCTTTAAAGAAATTCTTCTAAACTCCTGTCCCCCTTAATCTGAAGAACCAATGGACTCATTTCTCACTACCAATTTTCTCTTTGAACTCAGTAAAACCAGGCTTCTATCCCCTACGTCTCACTGGAATTGGCTTTGCCAAAGTCACCAAGAGCCTTATGTCACCAAATTCTCTACACTTATTCTCATCATACTTAATCGCTCTGCAGTATTTGACATAGTTGGTTGTTCTTTCTTTCAATTAGAAATTTCCTTCAATATGAAATTTCTGGTTTTGTAGGTCTAAAACGATTTAGGCAATTTCATTTGGCTCAAAATGGTAGTAATTTTTGGTATTGTTAACTTCCATGATTCAAGGGTCCAGGGTTTTTTCCCTAGCTTAATATCTATTCCTTACCAATCTCATCCCTACCTTTACCTCCTTTGCTAAACCTTAACTCTTTGTCAAAGGTCTATTTTCTACTCTAGGTATCATCTTCCTCCAGGAGATCTCATCTGTTCCCATTGTTTAAATACCTTCTTTGGGCTGATGTCTTATATGTAAATCATGAGCTTCTGCTCCTATGAGGTCCAGAGATATATATATATATGCAACTACCTATTCACCATCTACTTTTGATACCTAATAAGCATCTCAAACTTAACGTGGCCAAAATAGAATTCTTGTTTTTAACCCCTGACACACTCCTCTCTTAGCCTTCCTCATCTCAGTAATGGGACCATGGCATTGCCAGATACTCAACACAAGGACTAGGAATCATTTTGGATTTCTGCCTTTTTCTAATCTCCCACATCTAATCTATAGAAAGTTCTCTTGCTTTTACCTCTAAAATAACAGCACATTCATCCACTCATTACCATTTACAGTACTAGTAGCCTAGAGCATGGTTCCTCAACCTTGGCACTACTGACATTTGGGGCTGAATCACTTTTCATTGTTGGGGGCTAGCCTGTACATTGTTGGGTGTTTAGCACCATCCCTGGCCTCTGCCTATTGGTGCCAGTATCATCTAAGTTCCCAGCTGTGACAACCAAGAATGTCTCCAGACATTGCCAAATATGCCCTGGGGCAAAATCACCCCTGGTTGAGAACCACCTCTCTAGAGCAATCTGCTACCACCTCTTACCTGGATGACTGTAACAGCCAATGATGCAGGTCTCCCTGCTTCTGTTTTTGACCACTACATGCAACTTTCCACATACTAGTAAGACGAGTTTTTAAAATCATAACTCAGTTCATGTCATTTCCCTAACTGAAACATTTCACTTGGAATAAAACCGAATTCTTTACGTGATTATAGCCATTGCTCACATCTCTGCTCTCATCTCATACAATTCACCATGTTCCAACCACATCATTCCTCAAACATAGTAGCCTTGTTACACTCCAAGAGTCTTTGTACTGATTCTTCCCTCTGTCTGAAATACTTTTTCTTACCTCTCAGATCACAGCTTAAAAGTTTCCTCCTAGGAAAGTAGATCACACTTTTGTGATCACAATTATTTAATTTAATTCTAATTGTGATCACAATTTATTTAAAATATCCTGCATTCTACCACTCCCAACTATGCTCATGACATTTTCTTCTTAGCCTTTTCAGTAACTAGGGTTATCTCATTTATTTGTAGACCATAAGAAGAAGGAGCTTCATAAGCACATTGTCTATCTTGTTTACCACAGAATCCTCAGTGCATATTATTTGTTGATTGGATGTTGGATGAATAGATGAAAAATTCAAGCAGTTCAATGTTATATTAATGTGAGTTTGAATAACACCACGGATGACAGTCACAGCTGAATGTGCCAACAATCAACTTTCAGATCCTCCATGATGTTATAAAATAATAATAATAAAGCCTAGTAATAATTTTCTTCTAGATGTCTCTATTAGATGATCTCTAAGGTCTCTTCTGGTTCTAAAATTTATCTGGCATCTCTTCAAATCATTTGACTATACCCCATTCCATCTATGTATAAAGTCACATCTTGAATACACCTTTCCATTCCTTTGCAGAATTGCAGAAAATTGTCAGAATTTCCCATGGAGAAGGGTGTAGCCGCTCCTGACACAGGAAGGGTTAATAATCACTGGAAAAAGCTTGCCAACAAACTGTGACCCGGAGGTGAGAAGGCCGGTTAGCCAATGATGGGTAAGACCTCCAGGGGGAGGCAACCTAAGACAGGCATCAGCCGCCCTGGGGGCACAGATGGAGACACCATATCGGGAGCAGGAGGGGCCGTTGCCTAGGAGGCCTTGCATGCTCCCAGAGAAAGTATACGAGCACAGCAATAACATGACAATATCAAAACAGAGGCCAAGGGAGGGCTCCTTGAGAAATCACTAAGAATTCTTGGCATTCGCTAATTACTTCACCCAGAACACCTGTGTATGTTTAACAGATGTAAGCTATGTATATATTGAAACGCTGGTTATAATAAACTCAGAGTGGCCGTCAGCCCTCTCCGCATCTATCCTGATGTGTACATTGGATTGCAACACTGACAAAGGGTGTAAAAGCTGTTATGATATTTTGCTTTCCTTATCATAAAGTTTCCAGAAAACACAAAGGGAGTTAGATAATCTTGTTTGGAGCCTGCTGTGGAAATACAGTAATTCTCTAAGAATAGCTATCCCAGGACTAACTTACAATGCAGACAAAGCATCACCTAAAAAGCACTGCCTTTGACTGAACATACCTTTGATTTTTTAGTATGGTGAGCTTGAAGATATGTTCAGTGTAACAATTCTTCACCAAATCTTTGTAGAGAGCCTACTGTGTGCCAGGCAGTGTTTTAGGGGCTGTGACACAGCAGAGAACAACAGAAACAAGTCTCTGCTCTCACCATAAATACAAATGGTGATAACCATTAAGAAAGAGAAGAAAAATGAAGCAGGAAATGGGTATAGATTGTGATCACAGTAAGTGATCTATTTTACATAAGATAGTAAGGGTGGGCTTCTTTGATTTGAAGTCCATATTTGAACACAGACCTAAAGTAAATGAGGGAGCAAAAACTCATATAGACTCACATAAAACTCAGATAGTGTGGCTATCTGGGAGAAGAGTAGTTTTCAGGTGGACAGAATAGCAAGTACAAAGGATAAAGAATGAAAAAGGGTCAGCGGGGCTGGAGTACAAAGAGTGAGCGGCAGAAATTAGGATCAGAGAAATAAGACATTGGGTTACACTTTTTATTTCAAATTATTTAAGGTAAAAATTAACGGACAGTAAAATACACAAATCCTAAGTATACAAATGAAATATAGAATATTAACATCACCCCAGAAAATTCTGTGATCCTTCCAATCATTCGAATTCTCTCGCAGGCAACCACTGTTCTGATTTCTATCACTGGAGGTTAATTTTCTCTGTTTCTGAAATTCATTTGAATGGAATCACACACTATTCACTCTTTTGTGTCTGGCTTCACAGGTTTTTTTTTTCTTCAGACTCATCCATGTTGATACGTACATCAGATATTCATTCTTTTTTATTTCTGTAGTATTCCTTTGTGTGAATATGTCACCATCTGTTTATCGAATCTCATTGATATTTGGATTATTTCCAGTTTTTGGATATTGTGAACAGAGCTGCCATGAATACTTAGGTGTAAGTCTTTTTGGGGACATAAATACTTATGATTGAGATTTTTTGGTTAAAGGACGGGTGCATGTTTAACTACATAAAAAGCTGCCATATCAATTTGTCCAAAATGGTTGTGCCATTTTACATATCCATTGCAATGTATAAAAGTTCTAGTTGCATATTGTTGTCATTGTCTTATTAATTTTAGCTATGTTAATGGGTGTGAGGTAGTATTTTTTTGTTGATTTAATTTGTATTTTCCTAACAACTAGTGATGTTTAAATACCTTCTCATGCTTGTTGGACATCTGTTTGTCTCTTTTTGTGAAGCATCTGTTCAAGTCTTTCCCCCCATTTTAATTTGGTTGTCTTTTTTATTATTGATTATTAGGAGTCCTTTATATAGTCTGCTCGTCTACCTGGTGGTATAGTGTCTCTCCTATAGTGTATCCTCTGGAGTGAGCATCATCGTGCAATATGAAAATTGTCACACATGAAGCTCATTCACATATGAACATTTTCATCCCAGATCTCTTTGTTCTGATTTTCCATCTTTCCTCCTCCAGGTTCCTGACTAGCTTACCAAGCTACTTGCCATTGCCCATGATTCTGTGTATTTTCTAAGCTCAGCTCTGGCAACTTCTCTTTCCATGCAAAGTAGATGACAGGTCATTGCCCAGAGCTTTGCCCACTGGGAGGATTTTCCTCTCATTTCTGTCTTCCAAGGCTTGCACCAACATATTAAGACAATCAATTTGTGAACTAAACTCAAGCTTTTTATCCCCATCAACTGGTGATAATGGATCCTCCATATGACCTGAGGGAGAAGCACTGGTGGAAGAGTAGTAGATGACTTGGGTGTCTAGGCTAGTTGCTTATGTAGGTCATTTGTTCTGTCCAGTCTTGCTTGTTCTTGATCCCATATGTGCCACTTCCAACTTTCTTTGGATTTCTTCTGGGCCTTCTTAACCTTAAGTCTCAGTGGATGTGACACAAATCAGCTCACAGTAGGCTGTTTCATCTCCATGGTCACTTGAAGTATTATCAGAACAATACAAGTTTCTGCTGCAGATGTTATGGTCTTGCTCCAAAAGTGACGGTGTTCGCATTGTGATTCTTGTATTAGGGTTTGCCATAAATCTAATGGTATCTGTTTGTACCACTAATATTTCCAATACTATAAGATCTGTCAGGTCGTATGGCCTGAGAGGCAGGGCTGCTTACACTGCTACCTGCATCTACTGCAAAACCCTTTCTATGACTCTGGGCCCCACTCAAAGCTGGCAGCATTTCATGTCACACAGAACGAGTCATAGCATTATTCTCAGTTGTGGAATACGCTCTCTATGATCCAAAGTGTTCTCCTAGGCACTGTGCTTCCTTCTTCATGGTGGGAAGTGCCAAGTGCAAGAAGCAATGATTTGTCCTGTAGCATGAAAGGGATGTCCTAGAGTGCCCTAAGCCACTGGACCCTAAAATTTTACTAATGTGGTGGGCTCTTAAAACTTCTTAGAGGTTCTCTCTCCCCTCTGGAGCTCTTAGATCTTACCAAGGGCTTCCACGAATAGTCACTTTTTGCTCATCTTGTCCAATTAGCGTGATGTTATCAACATAATAGACAAGTGTGATGTTCTGCGTGATGTCCAGCCAGTCTATGTCTCTTCAGAGTATATTATGACAGATGGAAAGACAGTTAACATAGCTTTGGAGTGATAATGTAAATGTATGGCCCACACATTTGCTTGTAGGAGCTGCCCTAGAAGCACAGTGTTTGGTCCATCTCTCAAAAGCTTTACCAGCGTCTTAAATTCTGTATGCTGGTAGAGTGTTTCTTAACTGATAAACTTATGGTCCACATCCTTGATAATGTACCCTTATAACCCAGTGCACGCATAATGTCTCAGTTCCCTGGTACGTACTTGATAGATACTGCAATTCCTTTGGGATATAGTCCCTTTTGTTCCTTATAAGGCCCAGTACATCTATGGCCTGGTTGTGCTGTTACTTAAGCCCATACATGGGCTTACGTATTGGGAGGGAAGGTGGGAAGAAAATCCTAGAGGAGTTCATGTCTTGCTGAGGAAAAGCCTCTGCACTGTCTTCAAAAGATGGGGGAAGTGCTAGTGATTAAGGAGTCTGAGGACCTATGATTTTCGGTGTCATCAACCCCCTCCCATGTAATGTGTCATGGTCCCATTTCCCAACCAGGACCCTAACCTTGGCATAGAAAATATGCATTCTTTAAGATTTTAACCTTCTTTGGCGCTCTGCTACTCTTAATATTAAGGCCTAGTCCTAGTCCTCAGCATTCTCTGTCTTCTCACTGCAGAAATCGAGAGCCTCTTTCAATGCCACCAAAAAGGCCTTCTGGCTTTCACCCTTGGCTTTTAATTGACAATTATTTTTTCATTATCTTTTTCTAGAGCATCAATCAATCTTTCAATTGTCACCTAATTCCTTTATCTTTATAATTAGTATTTTACCCATATTTTTGAAATGATTGATAGAGCTAAGGCATTCCTTTCCACTAGTAATGATCCCAGTGCACCATTGGTGAAAGTTTTACCAGTCACCAGGGGCTATCTGTGCTCCAGGTTCCAGAAGCGGTGAGGCATTCACAGCCTGACTGTGGATGACACAGATCCCAAATCCCATCCATACTGACTTTATTGGGTCATTCCTGGCACCAAATGCCACAGGTTGGTTTCCCTGGAAGCAGACTCTGAGGTAAATGCTAACATGCTGAAGACTTAACAGGAAGTGCTATTTGGGACAATTATTTCTTCAGATATTCTTTCTGCCCTATTCTTTTTTTTTTTTTTTTTTTTTAAAGATTTTATTTTTTCCTTTTTCTCCCCAAATCCCCCCGGTACATAGTTGTGTATTCTTCGTTGTGGGTTCTTCTAGTTGTGGCATGTGGGACGCTGCCTCAGCGTGGTCTGATGAGCAGTGTCATGTCCGCGCCCAGGATTCGAACCAACGAAACACTGGGCCGCCTGCAGCGGAGCACAGGGACTTAACCACTCGGCCACAGGGCCAGCCCCTCTTTCTGCCCTATTCTGTCTTGCCTCTCCTTCTTGGACTACAATTACACCTTAGACCACTTGATACTATGCTACAAGTCACTAAGGCTCTCTTCATACTTTTTAATCTCTTTCTGTTCTTCACATTGGATAGTTTCTATTAATCTGTTTACAATTTCACTAATTATTTCTTCTGCAACCTATAATCTGATGTTTAGACTATCCAGTAAATTTTTCATTTCATTCCAAATATTGTAGTTTTCAGTTTTAAAACTTGCATTTATTTTTTGTCATTTTCATTTCTCTGCTGATATTCCCTATCTGTTCATTCTTATGACCATTCTTTGAAGTCTTAAATGTACTTACAATAGCTGCTTTAAAGTTCTTTTCTCTTAATTCCAGCATCCGGATTTTCTTCAGGTCTGTTTCTATGTACTGGAAAATTTTCAACAGGAGTGATATACTCTTAAATTATGTTTTAAAAGTACTACTCTGATTGCCATGTGGTGAATGGACTTCAGGGATACAAAAATCAAAGAATGGGACAGTTTATAAGGACAGTGATATAGTCAGATGAGAGACAGTGGTGGTTTGCTCTTGGATGGTATCACCAGTGTGGATGAGAGGGTTTGGATTCTGACCATCATGTCTTACTGATGGCTAGGAGGGGAAGAGAAAGAGGAATAAAGGATAAATTCATACTTATTGTACTTAGTGATTAAAATGCAGTTGTCATTTGCTTACATGTCAAAACTAGAGAGAAAATGTCTAGGGAGGGCACAAAACCATATTAAATGTGAGATATCTATTAGATATTCAAGTGAAGATGTGGAATGGGCACTTGTATATGAGTCTGGCATTTAGGAATGAGGTCTTGCATGACATAAATTTGGAAGTCAAAGGTCTATGGGTGCTATTTAAAGCCACAGGTCTTAAAGAAGACATGTGAGGACTGGGCCCTGGTGTGCTCAAATGTCCAGAGGTCTGGGAAATGAGAACATGGGAAAAGAGCCTGAAAATGAAGTCGAAGGAGAAATAAAAGAGTGGTATTCAAGAGAAGAAAAATATAGTTCAAAATGGAGGGAGTGATCCCCTTGTCAAATGTTCCTGCAAAGTAGGGAGAGTCAAAAAATAAGCCTTTATTAACAAGCCTAGATTAATATTAATCTACTAAGACATTAGGGTTTGTTTCTGCAGTGCATTACGTATTAATCAATACTGTATAGACTAACTTCTTGAATTGCTTGGAATTTAAATTCTGAACGTAAGTGCTTAAATTTAACTAGTAAATCTCCTGAGAGTCCTATATGAGGTCATTTTGGGCATTTTATCTATAATTATAATATTGTCAGTTAGGATAGTTATTTTCTACTTGTCATTGGAATATCTGTTTATGGGTTCTTATTCACTGACTTTTTCTAATAACATTTATAAAACTTATTACTCTAATAATTAGATTCCTGAGAAGAGCAAACTGTCAGTGAAATGTGCACTCACAGCCCTTTTCTAGCATAGTGATGTACTGCTTGACACATGGTACTTAATAAAAATGAATGTGCTCATCAAACATCTATTTCATTAATGCTCTCTGAAGTGCTATTACCACAGAGACAGCACTATTAAATTAAGTGGCCAAAGGCCAATTTCAGGTAGCACAGTGGATACAGAAATTGGTTTCTTTTTGTGTGTGTGTGTGTGTGTGTAAGGAAGATTGGCCCTGAGCTAACATCTGTTGCCAATCTTCCTCTTTTTGTTTGAGGAAGATTGTTGCTGAGCTAACATCTGTGCCAAACTTCTGCTATTTTATGTGGGATGCTGCCACAGCCTGGCTTGACTAGAGGTGCTAGGTCTGCACCCAGGATCCAAACCTGCAAACCCCAGGTCGCTGAAGCGGAGCATGCAAACTTAACCACCACGCCACTGGGCTGGCCCCTGGAAACTAGTTTCTTAACTGAAATTCAGAAACATTTAAAATATCTGAGAGTGGAACGAAGTATGTTGACTTAGGGCTACCAGAGAAGATTGTACAGATGCAAAGGTGCTTGGTGAGAGGGCCTAAAGTTGAGCCCAATCTCCAATCTCCAACCCGCCCTGTCCCAGAAGACCTTAGCAGGTATAAGGAACACTTATAATTAGTCCACTCAGAATAGGTACCTCTTTGTAATCAGTCAGCCTAGAGGAAGGACCTTCTTCTTATCAGCACAGAGTTGCACATCTGCATACCGAAGACTTTGCAATGGAGTGATATGCACAAAAACATAATTTTGGATCTGATGGGTTCAGACAACAGAGTTTTAAATGGAATCGCTCCAAGTTTGATGAGAACCCAGAAAACTATTTTTGGTAGCTTGGGTACAACGAGTGAGCCATAAAGGCCAAAGGATGGTCTTAACAATACTTGAAGGCAGTGGTTCTCAACTGGGGTCAAATTTACCTCCTGGGGGATATTTGGCAATGTCTGCAAACATTTTTGATTGTCAAGAGGAGGGAGGAGCAAGGTGCTACTGGCATCTAGTGTGTTGAGGCCAGGAATGCTGCTAAATATCCTACAAATACACAAGATAGCCTCCATTTAAAATCGTATCCATTCCAAAGGTCAACAATGCTAGGTGAGAAACTCTGCCTTAAAAGTTACTACTTTCTTAGAAGAGGAAACTCCTAATATCTAATTTTATGTTTAGAGTCATGAGCCTGTCTTCCCAGGACCTGATGTTAGGGACACCTTGTTCATAGTGTACATATGATTTTCTAATTCCAGTTAATTATAGTGCCTTACAATGTTCATAAGGCAGAGGATTATTTTATTTGAAGGTTATCACTTTCACTTGCGTAAAAACAGAAATCTGCAGTTTGAATATAAAGTCCTGATTTTTGGTCTCAAATCTCTTTATACTTTCCAATTCCAAATCCAAGTTCTCCCGGAAACTGCGATGAGATATAGGGAGGCCAAAATCTCATATTCATAACTAGAGATATTGCGTTCCACGCGACTGAAAAAACATGAACTTCTGAACCTTGCATGGCCCCCTAAGGAAGCATTAAATTCTGCTGCTATTCTTAAGAGTCCCTGCGTGCCCTGTCGGTTTTAAGATTACTGCTGCCATCCTCGAGGAGGACGGCGTGCCCCTGCAAAAGGCCAACAGGTACGCGTCCCAGCAGATTTCAGCCGGCAGCCCTGTGTCCCCAAGCTCAACCTTAAAGCGCCCGAGAACGCCGCTCTTTCGAAGGTGGGCGGAGCGGGGTGGAAGCTGGCCACAAACCTCCCCTGGGGACTAGCGCCCCGGGGCAGCCAAGGCAGCCGAAGCGGCGGCGAGGGACCCAGGCTCCCCGCGGCCCGACGGACGGCGGTGGGGGCGGCGCGCCGCCCGGAAGGTTGGAGGGGGCGGTCCGGGCGGCGGGCGCAGGCGCTGGCTCGCGCGCGCTTCCCGGCCCCACCGCCCAGCCCTCCGTGGCGGCCCGCCCTCGGCCCGGGCGGGGGAGGACGCGCGGGCGGCGATCGCCGGGACCCGCCCCTTCGCCGGCCCAGCGAGCGGGCGGCGGGCGGCGGGCGGCGGGCGGCGGGCGGCGCGGGGAGGCGGGGCGCGGCGGGCGGCCGTGTGTGCGCCTCCGCGGCCTCGGAGCTCGCAGACGCTCGGGGGAACATGGCGGCGGCGGAGCCGGCGGTCCCGGCGCTCCCCGGCAGCGGCGGCGGGGGCGCGGCGGCGCCGTCGGGCACGGTCCCCGTGCTCTTCTGCTTCTCGGTCTTCGCGCGGCCCTCGTCCGTGCCGCACGGCGCGGGCTACGAGCTGCTCATTCAGAAGTTCCTCAGCCTGTACGGCGACCAGATCGACATGCACCGCAAATTCGTCGTGCAGCTCTTCGCGGAGGAGTGGGGCCAGTACGTGGACCTGCCCAAGGGCTTCGCGGTGAGCGAGCGCTGCAAAGTGCGCCTCGTGCCACTGCAGATCCAGGTGGGTCCCGCGGGAGGGCCGCGCGCCCCGCCGCCGCTCCCAGTCCCCGCGCGTCCCGGTCCCCGCCGCGCTCCTCAGGTGCCCCGCGCCGCCTGGGCTCCGGGCCCTGCGCGCCTCGCCGACTCGGAAGGGCTGCGCCGCTGTCGCGAGCCGCGGGGACGGCGCCACGAAGGTTCCTGTCCAAAGGTGACGGTCACCAGCTGTCCTCGGCCGAGGCTGGGGCGTGGGCCGCCCAGGTGGTTTGGGCGCGCGCGGACGCCCCCACGCGGGTGGTCCTCAGCTGCCCGCATCCGCTTTGTGTGCCGGGAGCAGGGCTCAGCCTCCTGCGTAACCAGAGGGCTGTTGCAGTAGTAGCTGTGTGTTTCCTTGGGGGGGATGCAGGATGGGGGAGAAGAGATTGTGGGGAGTAATGGCCCTAGGGTTTGTTCCGCAGAGTTGTGTTTAGCACTTGCGGAAACACAAACTTCAGGAGTCAGACCCTGTCCCCCATCTCTTCCCTGGCTTTCAGTTCTTTGAGCTTAACAGCTTCCACCAGCCTTAAGTGAAATAACCATTTGCTTAGCCTCTTCCTTGTAACTATCAACTGAATCTGTTGATTACATATACGTCGCCTACATTGAAAAAGTCATTTGACTCCAGGACCGCAATACCTTTTTAAATATCCAACTTTAGCTAGACCATGATTTCCTGGTCTAGCTGGCTGAGAAAGTTGTTTTTCTTGGGCATTATTTTATAGCTCTTTAATGTGTTTTAGAAAGCTGTGCTCTAATACTACGCGGGTCAGTCTCCTGTCCTCTTTTTACGCTCAGAGAATTCACTGGAGGATCTATGTTTTTGAAAAGAAAAGAATATATGGTATATTTTACGTACTACACCATCAACATTTTTTCTTTAGTTGAGAAACTAATAAGCCATTTTTTCGGAAGACCAAACTGAAATGGGGCGTTCGGGGTTAGAAGACATTTTAATATTCAAGCGTCATTTTCTGAGGATTATTCTTTAGTTTGTTTTTTTTTTCCAGCTGTAGTCGGCTGCGGAATCGGTCTTGTTTCCTATCACCCCAGCACCCATGCCAGAAGCTTCCAAAGCAGGTACTTTAACCTGGATAAAGTTCCTGTGTTCAGAGGACAAAGGCTATGAGCTGCCACTGTCTGCCCCTGGGGAGTCTAAAGGGAGGCAGATGGCCTCTGATACCCTAGAATTTGTGCTGCTGTGCATACGGAGAATGTAGAGAATTGTAGTTCCTAGGTGTTTACTACTCCCCATTTTTATGTCTTCCAAGAGTTTTCATGTCTGACACCTCTCTGCAGCCTTCCTTGTCAGTTTGTTTTGATTATTGCTGCCAAAATACCCCAAAGGAGGATGCACCTTTGGCCAATCCATTAATAAAGGCGAGAATCCAAATACTAACTGAGGCGGCCTGGAGCTGTGCTGAGGATGCAGACTTTGTGATGCCTTTCCTGTGGTGGTTGGGAGGGTGCGTGGGCTGTTACCTAAGAAGATGTTATGCCAAGGGAGTGCCCCCCACGTCTGTAAGGTTTTTTTCTCCCAAGATAAAATTTTTTATTTTGAAAACTTCAAAGCCTGGGTCTGACAACTCTATTTAATTAAACATTCTGGAAATTAATAATGTATATGTGAAAACCTGAAATGTCTTGTACATTCTTAAAAGGCATTATATAATTCAAGTCACTTGTGGCCTTGGAAATATTTTCCTTGGTAGAGGAGATAACATGTAATTCATTTTTCATTGTGATGTTTAATAATTATAACAACAGCACTACTCTGTCCATCCTTTTAAAAAATGTTATTTTTTTCTGACTAAATAGTCCAAGAGTTCTTATAATATTCTGTTATGTAACACTTCATATATTTTAAAGTATTTTAAAATATTTTTTTCTTTTGTATCTCATTTTAGTAATCATAATACTTTGACTTTTTTACCCAGGTGCCCCCAGCTTAAAAATAGGTAACGTGAAGGGACATACACACCCCCTATATATATCCATATACCTATTCTGATACCTATTTATATCTGTATGAGAAGAGCTCTCTCTATATATACGTGCAAACACATCCATGTGTCTATACTCTCACAAGAGAGAGGGAAGATATTTTTTTTCATGTCCATTTTACTTTGTGTTTTGGAGCCCAGCTGTGTAATCCTTGAGACATGGACATTGTATGGCTAGATGAAACCATAGAGTTTATTTCACAAACATTTGAGCGGCGGCTGTAAGTGCCTGACTCAGTGAATGCAAATATGTTTAAGACCCAATTCTTGTTCCTTACCTAAGAATCTAACTCTTTCATTTTGCAGAACAGAACATATAGGAAATTGCCTAAGGTTCTGGGGTAATGGTGGAGGTGGGAAAACGCATGAAGGTCCTCGCTTATAGCTGAGCATAGCAGTTACGTTTTGTTTTCATGCTTAATGAAAATATCAAGCAGAATGGAAAACAAGCCACAAACTTGAGCTTGTAATATCATTTGTTTTGATGCTGTTCATTGTTCTTTGTAATAGATGCCTGTAACTTAAGAAGACTCAAGGTGGCCCATCAATGATGCCCTGCTGCTGGGGATGGTAGGCCCTGTCTCCCAGAGGCAGGGGCAAAGAGCATAAATTTGGCCACATGTAGTCAGTCCACTGCTTAAATAATGTGACTTGTTATTTCTCCAAATTTAGGATTTAGAGCCTCTGCGGCCCTGGCTCACATATGTATTCTAGAATGTATTCTTAATTTACTTAGGGGTCTGAGTTTGCTTTCATGCTTGTTCTGACTGTTATTGCTGGTGACCTTGTAAAACACAGTGGTTGCTTGTGCCGCACTGTACCCGTGATTGGTTAGCGGTTCTATGGGGACTGATTGTTAAAACCCCCTATTGCCAGTGTTATGCTGTGGTAACTTGTTAGTGTCTTCTTTTCTGAAATACTCTGTCAACGTGACTGTGAGTGTCCCTTGATAGCTCAGGTAGCTGAAGACAGCTCATGTTTCAAGCATGGTTTATGTGTCTTCAGCTTTGTCACAATGCTTGAAGTCTGACAGTATTGAGATGCAGGGGAAGAAATGTAAATGAGAGGATTATACAGTGGGAATTTAGGTCATTTTTATGACTTACAAGTTTTAATTTTTCAAAAGGTATTCCCAAGTTTTAACTAGTGGAGACATTTAACCCTGGAAACTCGCCTAAATTTGATATCATACCATCACTAGTGTACTTTCCAGCTTGTCACCAGGGAAGGCGGGGCCTAAATAGAAGAGAGGATGAAATGGACATTGGGAGAAGAAGGACGCCAGAAGAGGATTTGGCTTCTGTGACGGAGGAGGGAGGGCTCTGGCGGCTTCGCGTGGGCAGAAGATAAGGGCTTCCCTGGGAAGGCTGTTTTGACCTTTTCCTGAGATGGTTGCTTGGGGAAGGATTCGGCTCCAGCTTTCACTTTCTTGGAAGTTTATTACTTCTCTTATTATTTTAAACAGGGGCATGGACATTTTATAGCTAGAAGAGACCTAGAGTTCATGGTGGGAATGGAGGGGAGGCATGGTTTGGAACGAAGAGGGAAAAGACTCCGTTCCCCCTTGGGCTTGTTCCCCCTTGGTTTGAAGGTGGTGATTTTTGATTACGGAACCTTTCCCATGTGAGCGTGGAGGAGGAGCCGGTGGGTGCGCTGATGCTCAGAAACTGAGCAGAGAAGCAGGAAGGACATACGTTTGGGAGGCAGGCAGTGTCAGGGGCACTGAGAAACAGCTGGATCCTGAGGGTGTGGCATTGTCTCCACCCTGCTGGTTTGATGGGGTTGTGTATCGCTTTTTAAAAAATTGAACATTCCAGATTACTGCCCAAAGCAGTGTAAAGTTTTTGCCCCTTGTGGATACATTAGAGGCTACCTGTGAATAAACTGCATTTGAGAGTGGGCGCTGTGATCTGCGTTTGGAAAGTTTTGTTTTTCATTTAGTTAGTCAAGAGGAATCCATTGTAGATTCAAATGTCACTCTCTTCCTGGGATCTGGCCAGCTTCAGTTGCACCTCAGTCTAAGCTGTACCTTAAGAAATCCCTCAGTCCTCAGCTCTGAGGTGGGTGGAGACAGCTGGTGTCCCTTGGGGAGTTAGAAAGCTCACACTTTAACTGATAAGCTAGAGTTGTAATATTGATGCCAGTGACATTAGTGCTCTCTATAGGTGACTATATTTGTAAAAATAAGAGCGAAATAAATATTCTTTCGCAGCCTAAATTAAAAAGCCCAGAACCTGTTTTCCAGGAACAGATCATTTAATCATTTAATGGTAAATCTTTTGGTGACATCTGGAAATCTACTTTATGAAGCATTTTCTTAATTCTGCAGACTATGTTAACGTAGCAAGTTAGGCAATATTAGTATTTCTGTATATATATTTACTGATTTAAGGGATCTTAGTGGCAAATGGTATTTTAGCTTCATTACAGAAAAAGTTTTTTAACATGTTCTGAACTTTAGAGTGTAGTGTGTGTTTCCTCTGTGAAGGATATCCCAGTGCAGTTATTGATTGCTTACATGAAGCTCATTTAATCCTTAAAACAGCCCTATGAGGGAGATACTATTGTTCTTGCTTTGTTACAGATTAAGAAACTGCTGTTGGAGATGTCAATGATTTGCCTCATTTCGTGTAACTGAAATTAGTAAAATGGAGGTTTGGACTCAGATTCTAACACCCACGGGCTGTGGTGTGTAGGGAGCCACATCACAGACCGCTATTTTAAATGAGTCCGGATTGGAGCAAGGCCTTACAAAGCTGTGGTAATCAGTAATCAGATTTCCTTGGAAATACTTCTCAGCGAAATAATGATACCCCGTATCCCCTCTGGCTTCTCTCCCAAGCAGATCATGCCTATTTTGTGACTATAATAGACCACTAAAATTTTGAAAACAGCACACTTACAATTCCAAACTTTAATCATTCCTATAAAGATTTTCAGTTTACTCACTGTAGTAGTTTACTAGGGGGCTGCTATAACAAAGAACCACAAACCAAGAGGCTTATACAACAGAAATTTATTTTCTCCCAGTTCCTGAGGCTAGAGATAAGAGTTGGTTCCCTCTGAGGGCTGTGAAGGAGAATCTGTTCCATGCCTCTCTCCTCGCGTTTGCTGGTTTGCTGGCAATCTTTGGATTTCTTGGCTGATAGATACATCACCCTGACCTTTGCCTTCATGCTCACAGGCCTTCTGTGTGTCCATTTTTCTCCTTTTTTGAGGACACCAGTCATGTTGGATTAGGCAACCACCCTACTCCAGTATGACCTCATCTTAACTCATATTTTCAATGAGACTCTTTCTAAATAAGGCTACTTTCTGAGGTACCAGGGGTTAGGAATTCAATATATGAATTTTTGGGGACACAGTTTAACATAAACACTCACCGTGCATTACTTTTATGGAGAGAACAGAACTGGTGCCGCGTGTATCACTGGGGAAGGCCAGCCACCCTGGGTGTGCCTGTCCTGAGTAACCAGGATGAGCAAGGGAGGGGCAGGTTCCTTGCAGGTCCAGCAGCCCTTGTTAGAAAATGGTCAGAGCACATTTGCTGGTGAAGGAGGGTAAAGACTGTCATGATAATGGTAATAATGGCACTTGGGGATGAAAAGTCTTTTGAATATGAAATCTAAGGTCAAATCCCAGCTATAACAATTCTTAAGAAAGCGGACAAAAAACATACCTGAAATTGATCTCTTGAGCTCTTGCTTGAGGAGGAAGCCACTGGCATTGATCAACTTTTTGTACTTAAATATGTGTACTGAAATATCTATTATTTATGTATGTGTGTATGTGTTGGGATATATATATAGATATATGAAAGTGTATATTTACACACATACATTTTTTACGTCATTTCCTCCTGCCTACTGAATATGCGTTGATCTGTAGTTGCTACACTTTTACTTGCAATTGAATTTGGTCAAGTCCACTTTTAACTTGCAGTCATGCAGTTCCAACATGTAAATGTTTGACTTTGAGCAACATTTTTAGTTATCTGCAAGGTTTTGGTTTAAGAGAAATTCATGAGTCAAAGTAAGAAGTCCCTGAGTTATAGAGTCAGAGTGTAATTTAAAACAGCTTATTGGAATTCATGTGGATTTTGGGTAGGTGGGTGGGGTTGGTTGGACATGGTTCGAATTTTTCAAGGTTGGTTTTATTCTTGTGGCCTCAAAGCCTCCTTTCTGGCTGGTAAGGTATGGACATTACTCATAAAATAGCATCTTTTCCCCTGATTATCACAGCATAGGGAGACCATTTTTTTTAATAAACTTTTTATTTTAGAATAGTGTTAGATTTACAGCAAAGGTGCAAAGATAGCACAGAGAGTTCCTGTACCTCTGTACCTAGTATCCCTTCTTGTTAACATCTTACATTCCTGTGGCATGTTTGTCACAACTAAGGAACCAACGTTGGTGCATTGCTGTTAACTGAGCTCCACACTGTATTCATATTTCACTAGTTTTTCCCAAATGCCTTTTTTCTGTTCCAGGATCCAGTCCAGGATACTAATTACATTTAGTTGTCATGTCTCCTGAGGCTCCTCTGGGCCATGATAGTTTCTCAGACTTTCATTGTTTTTGATGACCTTGACAGTTTTAAGGAATACTGGTCAAATACATTGGTAGAATGTCCCTCAGTGTTGGTTCATCTGATGTTTTTCTCATGCTTAGCCTGGGGTTGTCAGATTTGGAGAGAAAGGTCATGACGGTCATTCTCATCACGTTACGTCAGGGCTACACACCATCGGCGTGAGGTTATTGATTATCTTCATCTCGATCACCTGGCTGAGGCAGCGTTTGCCAGGTTTCTCCACTGTGTAGTTACCGCCCCTCCTCTGTACTCTACTCTGAGGAAGCAAATCATTAAGTGCAGGCCACGTTGGGAGTTTAACTCCTTGAGAGGGGAATATCTAGGTATTTTTGATTCACCAAGTTATAACCAGTCATCTCTTCATACCTTGCCACCTTATCTCCATGGTTTCTGTCTTTGTTTACTGAAGGTTTATAGATGATGAATTCCTAGGCTGGAAAGGTTTTGCAGGCTAGTGAAGATTTCAGGGCTGCATTTTCTGACCTCAGTCTGCATCTAATATGACATAAATCCGATGTGGTCCCCTGCCCAGAACAAGATACCTCACAGCTGAAATGAGGTACAGGGAAGCACCAGAAAACGGGGACCCCAGGATACCACAACTCTGAACATTGAGGATTCTGGTTAGGTAAGGTTTTTATTCCTTTAAGTAGCCCAATTTTGACCATTTTATATTATACCCCTGAAGTGTTATATAATATACATTTTCTCAATGAGTGGGTTCAAATGATGTTGTCCTAACTTTTGCTATATACAGCTGGTTATTCCTTCGCTAGAGGTCTAGACTGTAGAACTAGTTGAGTTTTGATCTGCTTTTATTGTATTGTGAAACTTTTCTCTGTCAGCTCTCATTTCTTCAGTGCTGGCAGTTTGCCTGTCTCCAGCAGTTTCCTTACTGATTTGCGGTCTGTAACCTTCTGTGACTTTAGAATCCGGACAACTGAAGTTGGGAACGTATACAGAGGTGGTCACTACAGGCTGAGGTGAGCGCGAGAGCTGGAGGTGTAAGCAGGTATAAGCTGTGGGATGTTAGCGCCTGGCCATGCAGTACACTTACACAACTGCCCAGGAGTTTTCTTTTGCCTGCTTGCTGGTTTTCACCTGTTGTGGAATGTGAGCTTGGCTGAGTTACATTACTGTCGTTTGAAACAGGCCAGTTAGAGGTCAGCTGCTTTTCATAGTGTGCCCTAAACACATTGTGGATGACCAGTGCGGTTCAAAGTAATAAAGATAAAATACACAGATTCTGAGCCTTTTGAGCCAAGATTTAATGTTTACTGAGAATGTAAAATATGCAAATAGTGATTGGTTTTTAAAATAGTACCCTGAGTACTTATATACACATCATACTCACTGCTTTTGAAAATGACCAAAATCGAGGCATAATACTTATATCAAAAATTTAAGTAAGGAAACAGCCAAAGATAGCATGTATAATTTAAGATGCCTGAATATTTATTTTAATCATACTTTATTAGCAGAATAGGGAAACCCCATACTTGGTGCTGGAATTACAGGTGGCACCCATTCTGACATGAACTTGGTGTTGGATGGCCTGTGGTAAATCAGTGCACATCTGCAGAGGTAGCACCAGAGAGACATTAAAGTGCCAGAGTCCCTCAGATCAGGACAGATAAATAAAGTGCAAACTGATTAGAACGCTCCTGTTATTAAGGATAAACGATTCCTTTTAGTGATTCACTTAATTCCTGTAGTAATTGTTTCCTGAGAGTATGCTGTGTGCAGAGGGACTAAGGCAGAGCCTAGGGCCAGGCTGGTGGCGAACCACCACCATGTAATCATGACACAGCTTCCCCCAGAAAATTATTAATAATGATTGTCCATGGGTGGTTTTATAGAGAACAAAAATGGGGTAATTAGAGGGGAGGTTAAGGGGTGGCTCGTAAGAGTAGTGGTATGGGTTCATTCAGGACCAGACTGCGTCCTTTAGCGATCTCTGTAATTTCAGAAGGTAGAGAGAAAAGCACCATGGACTTTTAAGAATCCAGTGAGATTAAATTCTTGTATTCAACAGTGATTTTCACTTTTTTGATATATCCATATTGGGCCCAAGTCATTAGAGTAGACCAACTACAGCAATTAATGTAAAGCTTGGTAACCTCTGATACCTAATTTTCGTCTTAATTCATTGGCTTTCCTGAGTGTGATAATTATGTTTAAGAATGCAGATGTCAGGCTGGCCCGGTAGCACAGCAGTTAAGTTTGCACATTCTGCTTTGGCGGCCCAGGGTTTGCCGGTTCAGGTCCTGGGTGTGGACCTACGCATCGCTTGTCGAGCCATGCTGTGGCAGGCGTCTCACATGTAAGGTAGAGGAAGATGGGTACGGATGTTAGCTCAGTGCCAGTCTTCCTCAGCAAACAGAGGAGGATTTGTGGTGGATGTTAGCTCAGGGCTAATCTCCCCCCCTCCCCGCCAAAAAAGAATGCAGATGTCAAATTCGTGTCTGTCCTTTTAACAGTGCTGATGTGGTTGACATCATTTCGTTGCAGTTTTTGAGCTCTAAGAGTTATTCTTAAGAGCATCTTAATAGTTCTGTCTTGATAGCTGTAATTCTGGATTTGTTTCTGTGTTTTAAGTTTTGTGTTCCATAGTCTCTGCTACAGATTATTTTTAATTTTACTCTTTGTTCTTGTAAGCAATGCCATCATCAAATGTGTTTTTTACTATTGTAGCATATTTTTCTGATCATAAAAGTAATGTACATTTTTAAATAACGTTTGAGAAATGTTTTTAAATAGTATTTGGGAAATATAAGAGAAGTATAAAGAAAAAATATTACCAACATCCCTAACTGTATAATTGCTTGTAAATATTTTCATATATTTGCTTCTTTTTTATTCATATTCTTACATTATTGAAATACTATGGAACTGTGCTTTATTTTTAAAATTAACATTAGATTATGAGAATTTCTTCTTAGATGGTACAAATTCTTTGAAAACATATACCCATCTTTTAATTGGCTAAAAAATGTTTTGTCATATGTATATGTTAAAATTCGTGAAGTCATTTCTGTATTGTTGGTCTTTGGTTTATTTCTAATTTTTATTATGAAAGCAATTCAATGAACATCTTCATGAATAATTTCTTTGTTCTGTAATTCAGATCATTTCTTTTGGGTCATGGTTGTAGAAATTGACTTACTGAGTCAAATAGTAGGGACATTTTTCTTCCTTTATTGACCTCCACTGGAAATAAATGTCCTTGTATAACAAGTGCTAAATCATTTTTTTTTCTTTTTTTTTCTCAGCTCACTACCCTGGGAAATCTTACACCTTCAAGCACTGTGTTTTTCTGCTGTGATATGCAGGAAAGATTCAGACCAGCCATTAAGTATTTTGGGGATATTATTAGTGTTGGACAAAGATTGGTATGCTTTTTATTTATTTTTTCCAATTTGCTGAAGCATGATACCTTCATATCTACACACATATGTGCATTACTAATTGTGTTTGTTTGGGGTTTTTTTTTCAGTTACAAGGGGCCCGCATTTTAGGAATTCCAGTTATCGTAACAGAACAGTACCCTAAAGGTCTTGGAAGCACTGTTCAAGAAATTGATTTAACGGGTGTAAAACTGGTACTTCCAAAGACCAAGTTTTCAATGGTATTACCAGAAGTAGAAGCAGCCTTGGCAGAGATTCCTGGAGTCAGGAGTGTTGTGTTATTTGGAGTCGAAGTAAGTACCTGTTGTTATATTTTGGACACAATATTATTTGCAGAAAACTTGATATTGTCAGAATGCAATTTTGTGTGTAGAATACCATGAAGGTGGTAATAATGATGAAAAATGGCTGCAATTTATTAAGGTTTGACTATTTGTATGGCACTGCTCTAAACACTTTATTAATTCCTTAAACCCTCACAGCAACCTACGAGCTAAGTACTGTTGGTCTTCCCATATTATAGAGGAGGAAACTAAAACACAGAGATGCTGTGTCACTTGCCCAGAGTCATTCAGCTTGTTAAGGGATGGAGCTGGATTTGACTCCCAGTTGGTTGATTCTTGGGCCTTTGTTTTAAACCCTATCGTTGGAACACAGTTTCACTAAAGGCATTATTTTCATTTGTGTGTTGGAAGATTTCACCTAGGTCATATTTTTGTGCTAGAGAAACCTTGGAAGTCATGAGTTCATTGTCCTTCACATTTGCATCATGCACATATTCTTTTAAAGGAAAACAATACTCATGGATTCCTGATGCTGATTTAAATTGTTTTTTGTTTGATTTGTCTTTTTGGATGTGTATAAACAGTATAACTATTCATAGCTTTTAAACAACTATTGAACTAAAATTTTAAAATTCTGAAAAAACTGAAGACAATGAAATCCATATAATATTAATTTAATATCTATGATGTTTTCATAGTAGGTTTTATAGTAGTTTTAGTAGTAAAAAGATATAACCTTAGGTTTAGATGCACATGAAATATTTTTGTATTTTGACTTCAATAATGGCAATATAGAGGAAGCCTGTTTGTATAAATATGTCATACCAAACGCTGTTGCTGACTTTTGCGCTTTTTTTGCTCATTCATCATTATTAGACCTCATGACTAATCAAAATCGTCTTTGAGCAGTCCTCCAGAGCTAATGCTAATGAGATGTGGGTTGATAATTCTCCAGAGCTCTCTTATCATATGAAGATAAGGTTGGCGTTGTGGCATTATTGAAATCTGCTTTCATTGGTTGCATAATACAGTTATTGTTGGAGCACATTTTTGCTCTATTTCTCTGCTAATGAGTTACAAGTTAGTCCTTACAAAGATGGAAGCTATATAATAAATTTGCTGGTGATTGTATACTGGGTGTTTTTTGCCCGTGTCACAAGTTATTTTTAACTTGGCCTACCTTGACTTCTCGTGACTCTGTTTTCCCACGACTTTCTCAGTCTGCAATACTGCAGACTCATTCGTTGTGTTAGGCACTTGACTCAACTGCAAATGGCGTCACAGCTGAGTGGTGGTAGTCAGCCATGTGAGGGTTATCCAGATGGTATAGATGAAAATCTCCCAAAAAATTCTCACACAGCTCTAAGAATATGTTCAGAGTTCCTAGTGTAAGGGACATTGATGTTAATCCAATTCCTGGCTTTACAGAGAAGAAACCAAAGGCAAAGATGCTGTTTATGCTCAAGATCACCTGGCTAGAGGCAAAACTCAATGGAGGCCAAGGTCGTTAGACCTGTAGTGCTCATTCTGCTTTATCATGTTGCGCATTGGTAGAATACTTCTGGTTTGCCATGTTCTCACATATGATTTTTAACTTCCCTACTAGACTCATGTGTGCATCCAACAAACTGCTCTGGAGCTCGTTGGCCGAGGTATCGAGGTTCATATTGTCGCCGACGCCACCTCATCGAGAAGCATGATGGACAGGATGTTTGCTCTTGAGGTAATCGTCGTGCTTCGAAATAAATCATTTATCAGATTTTCCAGATAAATTTGAAGAATATTAAATATTTAACAGCAATGAAAAATTTACCTCTTAAATTTGAACTTAATCTGACAATAGCAGACTCATTGATTTCGAGTCTTGATGTGCGCTGACGTTTGAGGTCTCATCGCCATGTCCTATTTTATATTTTCTGTCTCCTTAGATCTAGATTTCTAGTGGTGCCAAAGCTCCTTTACATTTTTGTCCTTTCTGCTGTACTTTTATACATGAACTAAGATGTATGCCAAGAAGCTTAATCTGAACCATTTAGAGATTTGCAAATCAGAAACAGTTCACTTCGGTTTAACTCAGCCAAGATCTGTCCAAAAACTAGGGCATAATGGGCATACTCCTGGTTCAACCTTTTATTGGGTTTCCTTATACTTGAATTTCTGGAAATAGGAGGTGTGTCACTGACACACCTGCAGTGTGTCCTGGCTGGCTGCACTGGAGTGTCAAGATGCACCGTACAGTTGGGGATGCAGTGATTCTTTCCCTGTGTTGCATAACATTAGTCTCACCTAAGCATTTCCTATTCAAGGACTGTTGAAAAGCAAACTACCACACAATTCTTTGAAACATTCACTCCATGTTGTGCATCTCTCTCTCTTTTCTGTTTAATTTTAATTCCTTAATGATTTTAAAGTAATGTCGATGTGGTTTCTGAGTTCTTTAACGGATTATTTTTATTGAGAATGGGAAATACAGGTTTTTTTCAAGACCCTCCAGCATTCCATGCACAAGCTGGCCTATGGACTACTACTTCTCTAGGATTGCTAAATCATCTGTTTAGCCTCGTTTGCCCTAGGGTGGCAAGTGGGGCAAATGAGAAAGAGTAGTCTCCGGAAAGAAAGGAGAAGAGTTAGCGGGGAGGGCTGACGCAGAAGCATGGGGGTCACTGGCAACAGCAGTAGTTTTAAGGCCCTGGTTGGCCATCCCTCTCTGTTATTCCAGAAGCAGTGAGTCCTGTATTGGGATTACAGGTGAAAGTAGTTTTATTTATTCTCTTCATCTATTTTTAAGTCCTTGTGGATTATTTTAGATGTGTCTTTATTATAGCATTTATTACAGAAGATTTTGATTATTGACAATTCTGTCTTCTCACAAGATTTAGAATAAAAGCATGGTTAGCTATTTAGCATCTGAACCTCCTTTGAGAGGTCTGTAATCTCAGTGCTTAGGAGTCCAGACAGCGTGAGGATAATATGAGTTGGGTTGTAGTATTTTGTAAATTTGTATCCTTGGGCAAGTATCCAACATGAATGCCTTGGGTTTCTCATTGGTGAAATGGAAATAATAACCACTGCACGGGAGGATTTTTGTGATAATTAAATGAGATAATGTATTGATAGCACTTAGTATAGTGTCTGACATAGTAAACATTCAAATGTTAGCTGCTGTTTTTATTATATGTTGTTGTCTTCATAAAGGTAGTTTTATCAGAAATATATAAGCATATCACTTCCAAGGCCAGAAAGGAATAGTCCTGAGAAATTCTGAGGAGGACAGGAAAAGAATATTGACTTCACTTAAAGTGTTGAGGTTGAAAGGAGAAAAAGAATCAGGTCAGGTGGTGATGGGGCAGACGTGCCACATTTCAGATTTTTCCTCTTGGTCTTAATTTAATATGGAGGTGATTTAATTTGTCCCTAAATTACTGGGAGAAATGTTAAGTTTTCTCTTTTATTCTATGACTGTGAAAGTTAAATAACAATCTGGCCAGCTCCCCTTCTCTATTCCTTTAGAGTATGACTACTTAAGATCATTCCTGAGACCATCTATTTTGCCTGTTAAGATCATTATACTAATAAGATTTATAGTTAGCATTATTGAAACTTCCGTTCCAGGGTCTGTGGTATATGCTTTATTCAGCAGTTTTTTTGAGCACCTACCATCTGTCAGGCGTTGTGTCTTTCAACTAGTGATTGTAGAGTAAATGCAGAATAGAATAGAATAAAACCCTCCCTCTGAGTTTGATGTCCTTCTGCTTCTAGGGAGTTGATAGTGTTGCTTGGAAGTTTGATGGGTTTAGTCTTTTTATCCCCTGCCCTCTTTGAGGCTGGCATGGCTTTGTGCTCGAGCATCTTTAGGTTTGTGGGTCAGAGCAGCCTCTCCTTTCCTTTGGCCTAGTTGGGCTGCTTTTGCGAGTGTAAGGGAAGAACTTCAGAAGCCCATTAAACCATCTACCTGTGTGCTTTCAACAGCTGGGGTTTAATTGCCCCATTTTAAGCCATGATGACTTGACCCCCACAATCACTGAAGATTGTTGGCCTAGAGTGGACCAGGCTCTGGTCAGCAGAGTATCAGGGAAAGCTTGGCATTTAAATGGGCTTCTTCCAAGGTCATCAGACTTTTTCCTCGACCTGGGCAGTTTTCTGTCCTTCCTGCTTCACTACAGAACTAGAAAGATTAGTGAGAACTGACCTTTGTTGGCACATTAGAGCATATAAAGCACTTTCACAGACATTGAAAGTGTATGATTCAGATTCAGACTGAATCATTGAAAGTGCACTAAAGCAACAGTGAGCAGGATGGAAGGCAGGCAGGGCAGCCAGCTGGTGAGGGCGAGGGCTCCGTCTGAATGACTGGACATTCACACAGCGGAGCTGCAGCTAGGCTTCCATTTATCCCCTGCCCTCCCATCGGAAGCAAGCACACTGTCCTTTAGGATCTCTAACTGTTTTGATGTGATAGCCAGGAGTTGACTGAAAAGGAGCAGGAAGTAGTTTCCAGAAGTCTTTAAACACTCAGAGATAACTCACCCTCTGATATCTGTCCCAAAATAAGGGTGCTAGCAGCTTTGTTTTTTTCTCCTCTTTCCTACATAACTCTCTGCTGATGTTTCATTTCCGGAGAGTTTTGGTCAGCTGCTCTGCACCCTCTTCCGTACTGGTTGTTGAGGTCTGAGCTTGCTTTCTGATAAGTAAGCTATGGCTTACACTCCCTTGTACGTCCTTGGGGACAAAAAGGAAGAGTCCTCCAGCAGGAAGATTGGGCCTGCAGATCTCCAACCATCTGACTTTCACTCCACAGAGATGTCCTGGCTATTCAAGTGACTCCTTCTTTATGAGGAGGAAGTCATCTGAGTCTTTTCCTCTGTTTTACCTAGGAATTGTTTCTTAATCACCTCATCTTCCATGGTTCTTACAGTGGATGCTTCTTGGGATAACAGGTGACCCATTTTTCCCCTAGAGTTTCTGATAACAAATGCATCGAGAGAATCTCTACTCTAGAATTCTCCTCTCTTCTCATCCCCCCTCCCCTCCTCCCCTTGTCTCTGCTTTCTTCCTTTGCCCTCCTCCCTCCCTCTTTCCTCTTCCTCCTTCCTCAGCACTCTCTCTCCTCCCCCTCCTCACCATTTCTGTCCTTAGTTCTTTGTTATGGTTCCACTGGAGCATTTTGGCAAGGACATTTTTGACCTGTCAGTGAAACTTTACACAGCCTTACATTTTATACTCTCGTTTAGTGATTCTAAAAAGTTTATGACAGTGGCAGTGGTGGTGGTTCTGTTATCATCCAGGGGCACATTCTTAAACCTCGTATGAGGCTCTTCTACCAGTCATTTCTAGACAGAGGAACTCTTACTTATGGGAAGGATTCACCTGCTGGATGGCAGATGATTGGAGACAAAAAAGAAATTAAGAATCATTGTTTTAATTCTCCAGTAGTTTTAATGCAATTGAAAACTTTAGTTATGTCAAATTAGATAATAAATTAACAGTGAATAGAAATATTCCAGACAGCTACAATTATATTCATAGCATAGCTAATGGAGCTTTAGAAGTATTCCCCCCCCCATTTTTTTTCCTTAAATAAATAGCTACTCAATGCCAGGTATAAGTATTCATACACATTATGACCTAATACATTATCTCAGTTAAACTATAGAGTGGGAAATATGGATGAAGGTACCTTTTTTATCTCACTAGTAGAAATAGAAATATAAGAGTTTAATGCCTTTAGGAGGAAGCCAAAAGCAGCCCTTAGCTGAGTTAGTGAATGAGTGAAAAACGGAGCTAAATCTGCAGATAGTGTTTAGGAAATAGCAGCAATTCCAGGTGTCCAAATGTTCAGTGATGGCATATAGTGTAGACCACTCCTTTCTCTCTTGTGTCTCATGTTTTACAGTAATTAGCCTTGACTTCCCTCCTGTGCTTGTCAGATATAGACCCTAGTCTTGGCTGCTTGTTTTCTTTGACTTGTTTCTGGTCCATATAACTAACACTGAGAACAATCATCATGGGTTTGTGGTGCGGCCACTTTGGAATCTGTCCCCCTCACTGAATTTGATGGCATGACTAAGGACCATGGTTTTAATGGAAGATGCTGATTATTGTGTCCTGGCATACTTTTTGCTGTTTTCAAACGGTGTTCATTCTCATGCTTACGTCTCGATTTGTCTTTGTCTTTTTTAAAAAAGCGTCTTGCTCGAACTGGGATTATAGTGACCACGAGTGAAGCTGTTCTGTTACAGTTGGTGGCTGATAAAGACCATCCAAAGTTCAAGGAAATACAGAATCTCATTAAGGCGAGTGCTCCGGAGTCGGGTCTGCTTTCCAAAGTATAGGACGTTTGAAGGACTGGAATGCTGCTCACCATCAGATGACAGGACTGTAAGCCCAGACAAGCTCTTGTCTCTACTAGAATTAAAATGTTAGGTCAAAAATTGGCTCCTTTTTTGCGCCTCTTAGTAAAACTTACCAGTTAGACCATTTGGGTACCAGCGTTTAGTTACAGATGTCAAAGGCTTCAGGTGCTGCTTACCTTCGTTTTTTGTTAATGTGCTTTTATTTTATTTATTAAAAAAATTATAACAGAGGTGCCTGTTTTGTCTTTACTGTGTACGCTGATCATAACTTTCAAAAGTGCACACTCTTGTGAAGTTTTAAATTGTGCACTTTAAAGAAAAAGATGTACTGGTAATGGTTTGACTTTTGTATTACTGTAAGATGTGTGTTATAATGTTCATGTTGATTCAGTCCTTCTACTTTACAGGTTGATTGAAATAGGATTATCATATGAGAATTTAAAAACAGGACTGTAGATCATGTTACCCTTTCCCTCACAGGGCAGTCAGCTTCCTTACTGAGCGAGCTGCATTGATCTAACCAGATGAAATTATATGGGATAATTAAACATCTTTCTTGATTACGCTAATTTTCTTATTCTGGTCACTATCACTCATTCTCCTGTTAATGTTCTCTTTTTGTAGCTGAATCTTTTACCTAGAAAACTCATGGGGTCATTGCTTGTTTTAATTTTGTAAACAGATGGGATGGTTTGCAATGCCGTATAATTAGTGGAGGGCTGTTTTAAAATCTTCGAAGTATGATTTTAGCCGAATATCCTTAAAATCATCTTGAATACATCTAATAGGCACAAGATTTAGCAAAAAGATAAAGCTGGATAAAGTGTAGTTTTAAAATGTCCATACTCTTGTTTGATGTTTTCTCCACCTACCCTCCAAATATTGTACTTAATGCAGAAGACATCAGTAATGATTTGGTAGTATTAATTTTGTAGTCATTGCTACCTTTCAATAAATTTATTTTCATTAAACACTTATTGGAGGATTTTAAAACTTTTTTTTTAAATATTATGTGAGGGATGGAACACTGCTGTCTTTTATATTAAAGTAATTAAAGAAAATGTATTATGTGAGTGAAATTATTTTGTCTTCCACAGCATGGCTCTGAGTACTAATCCAGGGATTCTGATATTTATTTAGAGGTATAAAATTTTGACATTTATAATTTTTCAACTCATGGAAATTTTCAAAGGAAAATTCTTTGCAGGAAGAGGCAAATTAATTTTTCTGAAGGACCTTCTTCACTATTTAAAAGCAGTACAAATGTTTGGGTTTTTTTGTCAGTGGTAACAAACAGCAACGTAGCATTCTTTTTGTGGGTGCGTTTAAGTCTTTTTGTTTTGTTTGAGGAAGATCAGCCCTGAGCTAACATCTGCTGCCAATCCTCCTCTTTTTGCTGAGAAAGACTGGCCCTGAGCTAACATCCGTGCCCATCTTCCTCTACTTTATATGTGGGATGCCTGCCACAGCATGGCTTGCCAAGCAGTGACATGTCTGCACCCGGGATCTGAACCAGCGAACCCTGGGCCACTGAAGTGAAACGTGCGAACTTTACCACTACACCACCAGGCTGGCCCCGCATTTTTTTTTCCCGCCAGCAAACTTGTGTGTCAAAAAAGAAGCAAAGAGTCTTCCACATTTTAAAACAGTTTTCAATAAATTTAACCTAGTACTCCTCAAATTTTAATGTGAATGCAGATCACCTGGGGATCTTGTTAAACTGCTGACTCTGGTTCAGTAGGTCTGGGGTAGGGCCTGACATTTTGCATTTTCCAGAAAAGGCCGGTTTCCACCAGTGCTGCTCAGAAGGGACTGCACTTTAGCAGCAAGAATTTAACAACAACTGTTTCCCTCCAGTGCTCCCAGGCCTTCATTTCTCATGAAATACCACCACCACAGTGAAGCCTTTGCACAGCCGAAACCAATTCTGTGACCCTGAATTACAGGCTACCGTAACAAATTACCACAAACTTAGTGTCTTAAAACCCAACAAATTTATCATCTTACAGTTCTGTAGGTTAGAAATCTGAAATGGGTCTCACTGTGCTGAAATCCTTCTTTCCCACTAGATTGTAAGCCCCTTGAAAGTAGGACCTGTGCATTTTCTTTACTCATTCTGGAAACATATTTTGAGAACCTACTAAGTTCTAAACATTGTGCTATGTGCTGGGGATAAAAAGGTGCCCCTAGGAAACTTACGGTTCTGGTACAAAATCAGATATATCACAACCTCTCAGTAAATGTGAATTAAGTTATGTCAAAGGTTCAGGAATGTCAATACAACACAAATTCAGAGTAATGTAATTGTGAATTCTGCCTTCTCCCTTTTTGCAGATCATGCAAAGCAAGGTAACAAGGCCTTATCATTCTAGGAAAACTGAATTGACTTTAATGCATTAGGCTTTCATTTTGGAAGTGTTTATCATTTTGTAGGATAACGCAATTCTTTTCACTGAGGTGAATAAAGAGCTTGAGGACGTGAGCAGGAGAATAGTCCAGTGTGTTGAACTGCGTGGGGCTTAGGAGCAGGGCCAAGACGCTTCGTTTATTGAAATGCTGAAACATCCACAGAAATTTATTCTAAAATTTAATAAAAGTGATAACTTATTCCAAACAGGAAACCAAATACCCTGTAACATCCATCAAATACCACATTTCTCTAATTAGGTGGAATATTTCCCGTTTTTAAAAGGTGATATTTGGGTAAATATGACTTTAGAGCTGGGTGGACCTGTAAAGATCATGATCCCCAAGGTCCATTTCAGCTTAAATTTCTAAAATGCTTTTATTTTGCAAATGCAGCTTGTGAGGCAAAGAGAAATGCCTTTTCTTAAGTTGCACGGGTGGCTAAAGGCACAGCAGGATGAGAACCAGGTTACTTAACACATTGTCCTGTGCTTCCTTACTTAGTTGTTAATGCTAAAGATCATCAGAAGGAAAGGAAGAGGAACAAGAAAAAGGATACGTTTTACAATCTGTAAAACAGTACAACCGTTTCACATTAGCAAAGCTAACATTACATACTCCTGATGCTGATAGCTGTCCCTGGGCCACAATCTTCAATCTAGTCTGCTTTCTTTCCAGATGGTTTTCTCAAAAGCACATTTCCCAACTAATTTTGGAGAATGGCTGATAATATGAAAATTATCATTTTCATGTCAAATAACTATGAAACAATATTCCCACATCATAGATGCTTCCTTAATCCTCCATGGAGCATTCTTGTCACTGTTTAACCCTTGATTAGAAAGATTTTAAAAATCACTAGGGTACCATAATGAGATATATCAATTACTTAGATATGATTGAAATGGATTTTTTTTAATCATTGCAATTGGCTTTTAGAAGTCTTATTTGCATGTTGCTTTTCTCTTTTAAGCCTGAACAGCAGACCATCTTAGCAACAAAGTCTGTTTTGAGAAGAGATTAAAATCCAAAATGGTGGTCAAGTACAATAACCTATTCATTCTTAGTGGAGAGATTTTAATCCTGATTTTCTTGCCATAGGAAACAATTCTGAAATGGTCCCCAAGGTTCTCACTGTGGTGTACACACAGTTAGGCAATCAAACACTAATTTCAGTGCAGGGTTTTGCTCAGGTAATTAAGGTCTCAAATCAGTTCACCTTAGGATAAGGAGCTGCCTTTGTGGTCCCAGTCTAATCAGATGAGCTCTTACAAGGGACTGGGTTCTTCCTGGTAAAAGAGATTCTGAGTGTGAGAGGGCTCCAGGGGAGGGAGGTTCTCCACTGCTGCCTTTGAAGAGGGAAGGAACTACAAGGCTAAGAACCTGGGCAGCCAGCAAGGAAACAGAGGTCTAAGTTGTACAACCACAAGGAACTGAATTCAGCGAACAAACAGGGGAAGCAGACACTCCCGCAGAGGCCCCGGGGAAGACAGCGGTCTGGCTGACACCTTGATTTCCTTCTTGTAAGACCCTGAGCAGAGAATGCAGCCATGCTGTGGCCAGACTTCTGACCTACAGAACTGTGCAGTAATGCATTTCTCTTCTTTTAAGCCACAAAGTTTGTGATAATCTGTTGCACAGCTGTTTGGCCACATGCCCAGTTGAGTGAGCAGTGTGAGATAGGTTGCAGAGAGACAGAAGAAAAGACCGGGAGATGGCGAACGAGACATAGGGGTTTATTGGGAGTTACTTGCAGGGAGTGTCCATTGGCAGCCGGCTGGACAGAAGTGTGCACCCGCTACTGCCCCCTGAGAGAAGCTTGCTTAAGTAGACAGAGGAGCAAAGGCTGCAGGCTTGCCAGCAGGGATTGTCCCTGGATGACCTGCATTCCAAGGACCAGGGCTCCCCCAGGAGGGCCTCTGTGTTCTCTCAGACTGCGACGGTCTTGTTAAAGACCACCGTGGTCTGCTCTTAAAGAGCGCGCAGGCTAGTGCCCTACATGCCACTACCCATGTGTCCAAAAGACCCTTACAATCTTACTGTGCCAGTCTTCCGCGGCTTCCCTCGAGCCAGACACAGAAAGGAGCACTGTAGCCAGAGACCACAACAGTAGTGGAGAGCACAACATGAAAATAAAAGAAGTAGTAAAAAGGCAAGGACACCAAAGAAAACATGTCGCCAGGTTGAGGGGAGGGATTGTATCCAAGCGGATACTGAGTCAGTGGACAGGTTGTCAGTGGCCTGATGTGAATATGAAAGGAGGCCATTGCAGAGGAAACGTTATGGGCATCATATATACACAGCATTCTACTTTGATCAGGGCGCAGGTCCCCTCTTGGGCTGTGGTAATCATATCCAAAGCTGTCCTATTTTGTAATACTACCTGTCTCATTTGGGAGGTTTTTTCATTTAGTAGAGTTATTGCGTGTGTGGTATCCTTGAGGGCTGTTGCCACACGTTGAGCTAAAGCAGACACTTGCCATTCTACATCGGTAACCACAGCCTGTGGGGAGAAGACGGCGAAGGGGTGAAGCAACCCTGCAGTGCATCGCACATGATGGCAGGCACGACTGCCCCGCAACTAGAAGGAAGCTGTCAAAGAGAAGACAGGACATGTGCAGGGATGTCGGGATGCCCCCATGGGGATCTGCCAGTCCAATTATAAAGCAGATAGGTCCAGCGATGAGCACCATGAGCCCACTACCACCGCCAAGGGGAGGCAAAGGCTCTTTTAAGGGTGTTATTTTGTTTTCCCAGCCACATAGCAGCAGTAATGACAATTGTTTGATTACACATTGCTTTAGGCATCCACCCCGTGTTTTTTGAGATGCTTTCATTTGGTGGTGCAGAGTTATTGTGACATTCAATATACCAGGGAAGGGAACCTCTTAATTCTATCTGTACAGCAGTTAACCATCCTATGCCATCAAAAACAGAGCACCGCACCTTTGGGATTATATTAACTTGCTCACGTACAAGTTGGAAGATAGACTTTTGAGAGGCAGCATAAGAGGGCAAGGACAGGTTACTTGGCAGGAGGGGAGTAGAAATGGGAAAGTGGGCGACATTCCTCCGCTCTCACAGGGCTCTCCAGCCAGAGGTGTCGGCAGCTTGGAGATGCCTTGGTAAGCCTGTGGTGGAGGAGAGAGGCTCTCACTGCATACCCAGCTGTTGGAGCAATTTTGTATGTTAGCAACAGTGTGTTCAAGCAGCAAGAAGGTTGGCAGACGTTGTCGTAGGGATGAAAAGTAAGATGTTTAGAGGGAACTAAAACAGAGGTCATGACCATCCAACAAGACACACCAGAGGGAAAGGATGAAAGTACCTTGGGGAATTGGAGGTGTTACTGTGGTATCCTGTTTTAAGCCTGTTTCCCAAGGGACTAAGAGACCACACCAGTGGTACACTGTTATTGTCATCCCCTGGACCTGCTGCCAGATATTATCCCAAAGTTCTGCCCCCCACAATGGGTGACCATTAATAGTCCATCTTTGTCGTGCCCATTGTGCCATCCATAGGGTGAGCCCTTTATAGACTGTTTAACTGTCTATGTACAGACATATTGGATCAGGCTCATGGGTCAACACCATCCAGGCAGCCCACAATTCAGCTCATTGACTGCTGTACCCAGAGCCAGAGTCCAACCACATGCTGTCAGTCCAAGGCTGGATGGCCACTGCCGTCCACTGGGGAGGTGTTGCCCCTTGCAGAGCCGTCCACATATGAGGCCTCCGCTGGGATTGGTCCTTCTCCTTCCTGTACATTTCGCAGGGTTTGAGACATGAACACCTCATCTAATGGGATTGTTTCCTCCGTGGTGTATGTTACTGGTCCCAGGATGGCATGCAATTCTGTACTGAGGGAACTATTTGTCAGGGTCCATCGTTGTTGTAAGTATGTTTGCCATTTTGCCAGTATCTGTGTTTGGGCTGTTCCTGAGTGGGGCTTTTAGAAAGCATCCCTCAGCCACCCCAAAGGGGTAGATGAGTGGGAATATTGTTGTGTTTTTTAAAATTTGCAATCATGTTTATATGAAGAAGAGGAAGAAGGAAATAAGTGGGATGCCACTTGGGAATAAAACTTGTCTCATATTTTATATGCCAATTAGGTATTAATTTTTTTCCAGGAAAGTAGGGCAGGGAAGGAAAATGTATGTCCTGTAGTCCATTGTGTTAATAATATGGCATTCTTCATTGTAAGATTAGCTTTTTATATTTTTCATTGCAGAAAAATAGTTAACTTAGAGCACACCTGTCAGATATGAGGTTTTATTTCTTGGTATAATTGTTAGTTGCACAGTGTTTTTTACTACTCCACTTTAAAACTCACTTGGCTTTCAGATTTGTCCATTGTTCTCACAGCTGCTTCCTTGATAAATTGTTCCTCCCACTTCAGACAGTAAATGCAAGAAATGGAAGGTGATGTGTCTCAGACCCTATAGTTAATACACAAGTACTCACTGTTAACATATATTGAATACATGCAGCATTGAGTTGGGTTTCTGGAAAATGCATATTGTGCTTTCAAAATAGCCTGTTTGGCAGCCCCAACTAAAATGTGGAATGCTTTGTAAATTAAAATGTTGGAAATGTGGAGATTTTTCCAAGAAATTTCTAGAAAGAAAACATGAGACATATGAAGAACACAGATGCAAATTGTTAACCACTACCCAAACGTTACCATCTTTTTGGTTGTATTGTTTATATGCCAATAAATACTTGATTCTTTTGGAGAATTTGGCACAACTCAAATACTCTGTGTCCTGTGATGTCAATACTGGATTTCAGCAATTTATTCCTGCAGGTAGACAGCATAGTTTGCATAGAACATTGTGTTCGTGTCTATCCCATACCTTTCTTTTCAAGTTAGGACAGTAGTTGGAGTTGGTGGTGAAGGTATTTGGCAGGAAAGAAGAGAAGAATGGGGGATTTCCTTTTCATACTGGAGAAAGAGCCACTGGTTATGAAATGCATTGTATAATTGAAAGCATTGAAATGGCAGACGTGGCTGCATTCTTAATAGCTTTGACACGTGGGCTAATTTCTTAATCTGCAAGATGAAGTGATTGTACTGAACTGCATCAAGGGTAAGGTTCATTGAAGTTCTAAATTCTATGCTTCAATTTTTAAGGGAATTAAATTTAACATTTGTTCGAATTCTCATCATATTAGGAAATGTGCCTGGTATCTAAGTGCTTTCTATCTATTAATTCTTATAACAACCCTATGATGTAACTGAAGAACTGAGTGAATAAGTAACATACTTAAGGTCATCCACCTGATTGGAAGTGGAGAGGCTGAGATTTTTAACTGCAAATTTTAACCTGAAGTTTAGAAACCATGCAGTCATCATTATGCTGCTCTCCCTCTTGCCATCTTGTGAGCCAGACACCATGCTAGGGAAACTGAGGAAGTCAAATGATGCATGAAGCATAAGTGGCAAATGAGAGTTCTTTATTCCCAAGTTTTTTCTTTATTTATGTAGACACGCTTCTCTGTACTCAGATTTGCTATAAATAGCTTGATTATTTGAAGACTTAACATTTTACTTACTTAATTTCTTTAAAGAGCTCATTTAAACATAAAAGTTCTACTAAATGTCAACTATCTTGCTTTCTTTAAACTTCCTTTAAATTTTCATTAAATTGCTTTAGATTTGCATTCAAAAATTCAATTTTCTTAATCAGAAATTTTGTCAACTCACCCAACTTCTGTATTCAAATCTTTTGGAGATAAATAGAAGCTGATTTAACTATGGTGCATATTCATTGACTTTGACAAATCACTTTCTGCATATTTTAATTACAAAATGACTACACTTATCTAAAACTAAAACTCTCTTTTAAATACCTGAATATTTTAGTTAGCTTTAAGGTCAGTGAAATATAAAGTTGTCAATGATGTAAATGATTAGGACCAAAATTAGCCTAAGAACTTATTAGAATTAAGAGTAATGGGACACATATATACTACAGCCCTCATTTTCTTTGCATATTGACCAATCTCATATGTTCTGAGTAATTCTAATCAAGTCAGTTGCTGCAATAACCTGTAAACATGAATTTTCAAACTAAAATTGGTGTCAGCTTGGGATTTGGTTTTACTCTTCTTACAAGCTAATAAATTAGCCTGTTATTGTTTCTTGGATGCTGGCAGAAGACATAAAATTCCTGGGTCAGAGACAAAGGACTTTATTACTCACAGCAGTGCAAGCAGCATGAGCAGTAGCATATTTACATTGATTCTCTTTGCCCCCAAGTCCCAGAGGGGTGATGCAATGTGTGCCAGATGGATGCCATGAACTCGATGGGTTTACCCTGAGCTTATATAGCAAGCAGTAAGCAAGCCTGCTATTTGTCCAAAAGGAGCTGATACCTCATCTTTCAAGGTTACCAGCTGCATAAACCACACTGAGAAATGGCCTGGGTGGAAGTGTTCAGGGCCTGGAAGACACAGCACACCCAGCAAGACGTGGAAGAATGCAAGAAGCCCAAGGAGGACTGTTTCTCCCAACAGATAGGTGCAGTGTGCTATAGGGGAAAGGGCAGAGTGGCAGGCTTCTGGTTCTTGTCCTACCTCTCTTATCGCAGCCTTCAAAAAACCTTGCTGAGAGATCTCTAGTTTCTTTCATACAGGACATGGAATCGGACAAGATCACAGAAAATATCTACTTCATCTAGATATTAGGTGTTATACTTTTCTGAAAACTTTCATTTAAACTAAGACTTACAGATTGTCTAAGGTTAAAAGCCGAGCCTCAGAGTTTTCACATAACCAAGCAATACAAACACAATATGGCTGATTGCCCTCATGTTAAATGGATTCTTAGAAGAGAAAACGAATCATTGTAATTGTTCAGTCAAAGATGTCCTTTATAATTTTAGGAGAACTATATCTTAGAAAATGCAAACACAATTATAAATGCATGACTAAGAAATGTTACCTCATTTTCTTTATCTTTGATAACTATAAGAAAAATCCAATGATTGCTTAAGGCATAAAACTGTCCTGAACAGATAAAAAATTAACATCTTTATGGAATGTCTGGACTAGCTTAGAGATATTTTAGATTTACTGCATTGCTTTAGATAAATAGTTCTTTCAAGAGAAAATGAATGAAAACTCATTGCTTAGTCTTGTGAAACACATTTTATAGATTTTTATTTTAGATACTGGAATAAATCCTGATAACACACAAATTTTGTTAAGTAGTACTGTGTTTGGATCAGCTTGGGTGGTCAAGACTTCTCAAAATAGGTTTAGCATCTCCTCTTTACCCCTTGAGAACTTCTACTCTATTGAAAGACCTAATAAAGATATAAATGAAAGATACTTGGGAAGGGAAAGTGTTAAATTATTTCAGTCCACACTAACTTGCAAAATAGCAAAGCATAGTTCTGGAAAAATCAGTCATGCTGTCACTGTTAAAATTTGGATTGTTGACAAACTCTATTTTGGCTAATTAGAATGTGGAAAGATGTAAGTATGTGACTGCCAAAAGGGGTCTTCTACTCACTGCAAGACAAGCCAATAGTCCAGAGGCAAGGTGGTAGGAGAGAAAGGGTCTTTTTATTACAGATTTCCAGCAAGGGGGAAGATAGCAGACTAGTGTCCTAAAGATCCATCTTAAAACTACAAAATTTTGAAGCAGTTATATAGGGCAAATAGGCTGAAAGGTGCGAGGGGGTGTCTCAGAATGTTGACCATCTGGTGGTGTAATCCTTGAGACTCCAGATCATCACTTTCTCTTGTCACCAGTGATGGATTCCAGCAGAGGGCTTTTTCCCAGAGGTTGTTACACCCCTGGGAAAACTTAGAGAACGAAGTTATTGCCTTATTGGAATAGAGAGGTTTATGTATAAGCCAAGGCTGTGAAAATAGTGGAGCATGCATATTTCTCACAAGCAGCTGTGTACTTATCCAGGCTATGTGCAAACTAAAGCATTGCTGACAAAGAAATTGGGGGTGGGGGTGTCTTGTGGATCAGGGTCATTTATAGTCCTAACATGGTTCCCTTATAGAAGATGGCTTCCCTTATGCTAACCTATGTTAACCATTGGATGTGTTTATCTTAGTTATTTAGGCGGCGCTAACAGCTATAGGTGCACAGGGATTTATGAATATCATCTAACAAAAGCTATTCGGTCACTGATAGGCTAGCAGCATAGGTCTGAAGTACTTTAACACATAAGAAATGTAATTTCTTTCAGTCCTGCTCTATTGACTACTTACCTGTGAAAGCCTTCCCACTGGGCATAGTCTAGAGAAGAGCGAGCTATTGTTTCTGAAGGTACTCAGTCTAGTGAGAGACAGAACAAAGGCCACACAGGGTGGTTAGTACAGAGATGATGTCCTGGACACAATTAGGGAATGCTGGAGGACAAATTCTCCCTAGATGGGTTAGAGCTTTTGAAGTCCAGAGCATTTTCATTTTAATTCTTTCTGGTAGGATTTGTTTGTTTGGCAGTTGGTTCGTTGGTTTGGTTTAATATGCAAAACATTTCCTGGCCTTTTCTTTAATAGGATAGGTAATTTTACTTCAAGCTTGTAGTCTCTTGAAGGACCTTACCGTGTTGTAAAAAAAACAAAAACAAACAAATAAACAAAAAGAGTTACACAATCCACGCCAGGCATACCCAACACAGGTGAGGGGCAGAGGTACAAAATGAGTAATAATAGCAGCTTGGCATTGAGTACTTACCATGAGCCAGGCACTTTGATAGATGCTCTGTGTCTGTTATCTAAGTTGCAACCTTATCAAGTTGTTCGTATTATCCTCACACTCAGAGGTTAGGTACCTGGAGCTGGGAGGTGGAATGCATGAACTGTTTTATGGGCTCCCTCACTAACTGTATGGCCTTGAATATTCCTGAATATCAGCTGTGCAGAAGGACATCTCATTAATACATATACCAGGACAATGTCTAAAACTTCTATTGAGAAGGCCAATTATTCATTTTATGTCCAGTCACCCTTGATTAAATGTCGCCCTGCTAGGGGTTGCTTGTCCTGCCAAATGACCCAGAGTCAGTGTGCAGTAGGCCTTGCGTAACCCAGAACTCTCCAACTTGATTGCACAAGGGCTAGTTAGGTAATACGAATAAATGAAATGGGACAGTAGGACTGGCACATGGGAAAGTGCACGTACTTTCTAAAGGAGCAGGTCCTACTTAGTTCTACCTGGTTGCTACCACAGAGTAACGCAGACCCAGTGGCAGCAGAGCTTCCAAATCTTCTAGAGAAAATGCAAAGCCTGACTTTTTAGATGTTGGTCTGGAGAGCACGAGGTCTGCCTGTAGATGCAGCTCTTCACCTGCTCTGGTGCTTCTCTAATTCCTCCCCATTCGCGGTTGACTAGTTGGTCTTCTCTCTTTCTATATAAGCTCTCTAAGGCAGTGGTCTGAAATTTTATTACTAATTAGAATCATCTGGAGAGCTTTTAAAACTCCAATACCCAGAGCACGCCCACCCCAATGAAACCAGCATCTCCATGGTGGGCCCCAGATACTGTTGGCTTTTTTAACTCCCTAGGTGATTCCAGTGTGCAGCTAAATCTGAGAACCAGTGCTCTCAGACCTTGTTACTCAATGTCCCCTTCAGCTCTTCACCATCATGCCTGCAGCAAATGCAGAATCTCAAGGCCCACCCAGCACTACTCGGACAGAAGCTAGAGTTCAACAAAATTCCCAGGTGGTTCCTATGTAGGTTAACGTTTGCGAAGCCTGGCCTCATAATTATCAAGTGACAGATTAAGCTCACTTTTTTTTTTTTTAATTTTTTTTTTTTAGATTTTTTTTTTTTCCTTTTTTCTCCCCAAAGCCCCCCGGTACATAGTTGTATATTCTTCGTTGTGTGTCCATCTAGTTGTGGCATGTGGGACGCTGCCTCAGCGTGGCTTGATGAGCAGTGTCATGTCCGCGCCCAGGATTCGAACCGACGAAACACTGGGCCGCCTGCAGCGGAGCGCGCGAACTTAACCGCTCGGCCACGGGGCCAGCCCCCCAGATTAAGCTCACTTTTAAGCCTTAGGACAGTGCTTCTTAACCACAGCTACACATTAAAATTACCAGGGAGTTTAAAAAACATACCCATGTCTAGGCCTGTCTCGGGAGATTCTGATTTAATCTGTGGTGAGTATTTTAAAAACCTGTCCCAAAGTGAGTCGAGTATGTCACCAGGGTTGAAAACAACTAACTGCCTTAGTTAATTTTCTTCATTTTGTAGTTCTATGAACTTGTCTTTACTCAATAAATCTTTTTATTTTAGTCATCTGATAATTACTTCATATTGAAAAAGGTACTGGAAGAATTTTGCCTGCTACCAAAACTGTTAGCTGTTATATCTGGGTCTGAATGTTTTCTGATTATTTATACTAGTTAATTCTTCAGCTGCCACTCTTGAAGATGGACTTAAGAGTTTGTCTGGTGTTTGTAAACAAGCAGCACTTCACTCGGGTTTTCAATCTGTCTACACAGCAAAATAATCCGTGGACCTTTTCAAAAAATAAGGATACCTGGATACTTCCATGTTTACTGTGTGCTCACAGAGCTCGAAGAGGTCGTTCTGATGGGGTGAAGGGCAGAACCAGCACACCAGTCCCCCAAACACAGGCCCATAATAAGCTAGAGGTAGGGCCGAATCAACCAGGTGTCTTCCCTGAGGGGACTTAGAGATGGCCTGAAATAAATCAAATTATACTGTCATTTATGGCTGTGAACTCCAGTTTCTTCAGCTGTAAAAAAAGCACATCTCTTGTGTTACTTATGAGAAAACTTCATATAATGTTTATAAAGCGCTTAGCACAGTGTCAACTTTTGATATTTCTCAAAGCCTAATCTGACAGGGCAGGTCTTCTCCTGACAGAAGACATTCATCTTAAGTGGTGTGTATCATGGACTTTGGCTCCCCTTTCTTTAACGTCTACCCAAATTAAAGCAGGTTTTTTTCCCTAATGAACTATTTGCATGCCTTCCAATTATATAAAATAGAAAAATAGCCTCACAGTTATATTCTCCTATGCAGATGGCATGGCATACCATAAAGAACCAGAAGTAGCCCCAATAAGCCAAATGATCTTCATTAATGTGAAATTTAATTCTCCGCCCCCCAAAACTAAGCAATTCAATTGAGTAATTCAGTTTATTCAGCTTTGTGGGGCATGCTGGAAGGCTAATTCATGTGGATGATGCAATCAAATATACTTTAAGATTCATAGTCACAGTGGTTCTTAGTCACAGTGGCCAACAGGTCACACCTGTTACTCAAGTTTAATAGGCTAATTTATTTTTGTTGTGCTACAGTGGCTTCCAATCTTCCTATCATAGCAGAAGTAAAAAGAAAAGCTAACATCTCTAGGACACTTTTGGGTAAACACATAAAGCTTACCCAGGAGAGGCAACAGGCTCAGAATGTTCTGGCTGCTCAGAGGGCTGGAAATATCCATATCTCAGTTTGAGATACTTGTATTCTAGTCACAGAACACCTGCACTTGAAGCTCTATGGCGCCCCCTTGGGGCACACTGTGAGAATAAGGCTCTCAACAAGGCTTCATCCAGCGTGGCTCAGCTCTTGCTTTATCATCTATCTTCCACGTAAGTCTTCATTTACAGAAAAGTAAAGAGAGTCCTTGCCTTTGTGGAGCTGACATTCTGGTGGTATCTCAGCTTTCATTTTATAAAAATGGATCAGGTAACTTAGAAACCACTTGAAGAAAATGAAAATACTGGATCTCCTCTCACTGAGGTATTTCCAACAGTCCTTTTAGAGTCTTCTAATAACAGGTTCCTGTGTATTTTTTTCCTAGTTTTTTTGTTCTTTAATTGTTTGTGAAAAGGCATATGTCTGTTGTGTTAACTGTAATAAACCTAGATGGTAAAATACATTGAGAGATGGTGAATGCTTAATTAGAAATCTAAGAATTTTCCAGTAATTGTAACCTCAGAAGTTATCAAATTTCCTTTATGGATGAGATAGTGAGAATGCAGACTTACCTTCTCAGCCAGGATCTGTCCAGTGGGCTTCAGTACCTTCCTCACCCGGCCCCATCAAGGCCTTTCAGATTCCCTCACAGCTTTGAGGAGTGTTATTTATTTGGTAACCAAAGCTTTAAGGCCTGGCAGCCTCAAATATAGAAAAACTGAACCAAGATATGAAAAATGAGGACTCATTATTTACGGTTTACAAAAATGTGAATTTATAAATCAGAAAGTTATTTTTGAATTGGCGTGCCTACTGTTTTCGACTAATAAACATTCACTGTTTGATATAAATTCCTGAGAGGACTTTCAACTACTCATTTGTGTTCTTCCAAATGCATAAATCTGAACATTTGTATTGAGTGCCTCTTCTGCACTGTGAATGCAGTGAAACCTGACTAAGGACGTTACAGTAAAGGAACAACTGTAATTTAACTCCATTGTTCTGCTGAGAGTTTTGCAAGCAGACCTAATTGTGAGTATTTGGTGGTGCTTACCAACCTGAGGGTTTACTTCCCTTTATTGTAAATAACTAGACAGAAATCTGACTGAAATCAAATTAGACATGGCTGATTCTTTCTCCTGGCTATGTTCAATCTCCAACCATCATTATCTCTGAAGATTCATTCTTTCAACATAGATTTTTAAATTTTTTTCATTGAGATGTAATTGACATATTAGTTTTAGGTGTACAACATGATTTGATATGTGTATATGCCGAGAAATAATGATCAAATAAATCTAATTGACATCGATTTTTGTGTTTTCTACATGTTGGATGAATTCTGACAATACAAAGATATAATAAGGAATGGTCTTACCTCAAGGTGATTATTATTATGGAAGGAAGTTCTAATCTAAGAACCCAAAAGTGAAATTTATTCATAATTCTTGCTAATAATCAATGATTCCATAAATAATAAAAACTTAGTATTTCACTCGAAAACTAGTGAAACTAAATTAATTTTTTAGCTTTAGGCATTCAGAAATATGTTGTGATGTTTTTTTCTGTAATGGAGTTAGAGACTGCATCCACACAGGGAGTGGTGGGAAACAAATGCCATCAGATAAAGACTTTTGGCAAAGACATAATATGACAAAGCATTTTTTTCTCCAGTGAATTCTAGTGTAGTTCTATGATCTCAGATTATTAAAGAAATATAAACCTCCTTTATACAAAATTTAGGAGTAATATTCTGAGAGAATTCTGTAAGTTTCATAACAAATTAGTTTGTATGTGTTATTTCACCTAAATATTAAAACCCAAAGCAAATTTTCACAGTCCTGAATTAGATGTACTTTCTAGGCCATCTTAAAAAGAAGGGGCTGTTTCCTTTTATCCTTTAAAAATAAATTAACTATATCAGTTGCATTCTCATGATAGCTGATTTTACTGTCAATTCTAAAACGAGGACAGACAGGGGTGATCTGGTGGGTTCAGGGAAATATAAGCTTATATTTGTAGCCTCTAAGTACAGGCATTTGTATTCTCTCAAGGAACCATATTCAGAAGTTAACTGACAAAGCAGACTGGGCTTAAAGTTTATCCACGGTGGCAGATGGACAGAAGTAGGAGACTGAGAATATTGTTCAACAAGGTAAATTTGAAAAGATGACTACTAAGACCAGAGGATGAATGGTCATTACCCAAGCCTACCTTATTCAATCCTAAGGAAGAAAGAACGATAATGTTAGATATTTAAGGACCACATTGTAAAGAAATATTCATGCCTGTAACTTATGTTTCTTTCATCAAAAGTATTAACTCACTACATGACCAACTATCTTTTTACACATTCCTAATAATTTTGAAGTTATGGCAGAATTTTATTTATTCATTTATTCATAATTTATTTAATACTACAAGTCAGGTCGCATTTCCCAAAATAAAGACAACTTCACCAAGTTGAACTCTAATTTAAACTAATGACTCGCATACATAATGAGCAGATGTGTACCCATGATTACTTTTGGCTTGTCTCAGAGTTGAAAAAAGTCATTTAAGAAAATAATAAGAAAGGTGACCACAAAATAGTTGAAATCTACTATTGGACAAAATCCTGTAATGTTAAAAGGCAAACATCAACTGGGGAAAATTCTGCAACATTTAATTAAAAAGTACCAATATTCTTATGTAAAGACTTGTTACCAATTTAAAAAATGGCAGCTTTTTTTTTTCCATTAGAAATTTGGGCAAGTAAGAAATGACCAGGCATTTACTGAAAAAGAATGCAAATGACCATAGCATGAAAAAAATTTTAGTTATTAATCATCAAAAAATGCAAGTTAAAATAGGAAGCTACCACTGTTCACAATACTTGTGAAAGTGAACAAATAGAAAGGTGATCTGATATAGTTTTGTGTGTAAATTGGTGCAAACTTTCCAGAGGACAGATGGTAAATTAAAAAAATTTATATTCATGTTCTTTAAATTCTGTATAAGAATGTCTCTTAAGGAATGAAACATTAAGAATACTTATATAAATAGATGTTTATCATTTTAGGGAAGACACATGAATGGATATAAATGGTTGAGAAGAAACTTGCCAAAGAATCAATAAATTATCACTAACTCTTCAATCATATTAAACAAATACTTCTTGCATAGCCAAATTTGTGTGTGTGTGTGTGTGTGTGTGTGTGTGTTTGTGTGTGTGTGGACATTGGCCTTGAGCTAACAACTGTTGCCAATCTTCCTCTTTTTGCTTGAGGAAGATTGTCACTGAGCTAACATCTGTACGAGTCTTCCTCTATTTTGTATGGCTTTATGAGTGCTGTGTGGGTCCACATCCAGGATCCGAACCCACGAACCCCAGCCTGCTAAAGCAGAGATGCGAACCCAACCACTACACCGCTAGGCTGGCCCCTTGAATAGCCAATTTGACTAGTGCCGGGAAGTACTGTGTATACTGTGATGCCTGAAGCAGAAGTCCCTGCTAGCAAAGCTTACCATTCTAGTTGAGGTTGATATTTAGTGTGTTTTGTTTTCTTCTATAGGCTTTTCAGTATTTTCCAAATTTCTCCAGTGAATGTAATTTCTTACATTTTCAGAAATATAGGTTTCTTAATTTATTCTGGTTAAAAAATGCCCATTTGTTCTTTTAAAATATATCAGACTGAAATATTGTGACTAAACAAACCATTCTCTGCTGTGTTCCTTAAGTGTTTTGACATGTGACATACTGAATTGGGCCACAAAGGCCCCAGCTGTGTACAAAAGTGTATGACTGCGTAGTAACTCTTTTATTTGCAACCATCATCACATCAAGCTAATAGTAGATTTTCTAAACATTTTTCCAAATTTTTTCTGACAATGAAGCCTTTTGAGAATTTTGAGAATGAGAAAACACATGAAGAAGGTGTGGAGACATTTCCCTCATCACTGATGCCCCTGGCTCATAACAAAATCCTGAATGATACCTGATGTTTTTACCATTTAACCCATATATTGGGGAGGAAAAAATGGGGTTATTCAGGGGTAGGTGACGTGTTGTTACGTAATTACCTATTAAACCTGGGTGGTGGTTCCTAATCTGTGCATCAGAATGACCCGGGGAGCTTAGTAGAAAGCAGATTTTCAGGTCCCTGCCCAAGAAATTGTACTTCAGTAGGTCTGGGATTGGGCCAAGCCTCAATTTTTTATGAGGTTGTCTCCAGTGGTTCTGACGGCAGTGGCCACATATTAGAAAACACTGAGAATAAGTGCCCTGGGGCTTGAAGCAGAGATGCCAGTAAGCTTTAGAATGTTAAATTATCGTCTCCGTGCTAATCTCCAAAGAAACATTTCCCTTTAGCCCAGCTCTCAGACAGATGACCCATTTCTGTAGAGGTTTTCTAAATCCTCTGCACAATGAGCATTTCTTGAAGGTCCCCTTGTGGAGCTCTCTTTTCCTGAATGTGATAGATTCAGATGGAATGGAAATGACTAGGTCACCTCCAGCATGAATAGTTGTTTTCTTTGTCGATTTTCTTACCCAGTCTTTGTGTCTCACACTTGAGCCGTCCATGCTCAAGGGTAAATGTCTGTCACTTAATATGTTTCTAGATACTTCTGTTTGACAAATACTAAGCTGAGGAATTGACACATTATTCTCTGAAACATGTCTTTCAAAAGGAAATATCACTGCAAAAGGAACTTTTTTGCTCTTCAATTAGCAAAACAAATTTGCCTAATTTGAATTCAGCATCAAAATGAATATGTGACAGGCTAAAATTCTCCTAGAGTTTGGGGCTTCCTAAATATATATGTAAATCCTGTGGGTCCTTTAGTTGCCAGTTCAAGGTACATTTCAAAATCTACTTAAATGGTGATACTTCAAGCATGGTCATGACCTAACATTGGATACAATTATGAAGTAGACGTAGGTGGTCCCTCCTCTCTGCTTCCTGATTCTGCTCTATCCGGGAAAGTGTCCATTTCTACCTCCTGGCACCAGGGCCACCAGGTCTCTCTGCTATGTTCTCTCAAACCTGCCTGTCTCAGCTGCCAACAATAACTTACAATTAGAAGTGGATGTTTTACTTCTTCCTGTGATTTTTGCATTTTGGGGGTAGAACGTTTTGGTGTTATTCAGGAGGGATGTTGAATATTAGCAAGAGTTCAGAAAACATTTGTGGGGAGCTCAGGGGTTTCCCCTGAAATGAAAATCCCTGAGACTATTCTTTCCCCCTGGGAAACCACCCTGACCTTTGATATTCCTTCCTCAATATTTTGATAGTATGGTATTCATAAAAATACCATCCCATCCTAGACACTAAAATGTGTTTCTGAAAATATTTCTTACTTTTATTTTCCCTTTCGTTTCCTAAAGCAAATGAAACACATGAATATGACTTCATATAGGTTCATATGAATAGATAATATGTGTATATATGAACATATTCCCTGTAAATTGCTATTAAGTGGAGATTATTTTCAAGTGATGATTTTTACATGGGCTGACTATTTAAATTGTGCGAGAACTGGGTTTGTTGTCTTGTATCATGGAGACATCGGACACTGAAGACATGCATATTGTGTTAGTAAATTGTGCTAGGATAAGAAGGCAAGAAAACAGCTGCACTAGCTAATGAAACACCAGACATTTGCTTTGCAAACTCATCAGATATTAGTACACTAAATGTACTTTGTGATTATTTCTCGAAGAGTTTTGTTTTTAAAAGTTTTTATAGAAAGTTTCTATAGTTTCTATAGATGAGAAAGCAATGGAAGAGATAAGCCACTTTTAACAAGTTTTAAATCTGTATGCTTTTCATTCAGAGCTTAGCATGTGGCTTGGCATGTAGTAGGCCCTTAATAGGTACTTGATTGAGTTAGGAAGTGTTAGAGATCTACAAACTCTCTAAGACAGCTGAGTGGAAAGTGCACTGGATTAAGTTCTGCCCCTGGTGGGCTATGTGAGACCAAGACAGTCATTTTACTCAGACTCATACTTATCAAATCATAAATTTACCCAGCTTGCAATTAGTCATAAGATCTCATAACTGATAGAGAAATCACCTGTTGCCTATTATAGCTCCTTCTTTTACAGATGAGGAGTCTAAGGCCCAGATGGGTCAGAAGATTTGCCTTAAGTAATTAGGAGCAAAACTGTCACTAGTTCTCATCCTAAATGTATGTTTTCACTACAGCCCTTACATTTCTATTAAGTGTAACACGATTCTAATAGTACTGAGCTCACATTTTATCCCCTCAACGACTCTGTATGGATGAGGAATTTAATAATATCCCCAATTGACAGATGTGAAAACTGAGGTTTAGACAAGCTAAGTGCCTTATTCAAGGACATATGTTTTGAAGGAGTAAAAGCGTCTTCCATTTTGCCCTTTATGTATTGCCTCTTGTGAATATGCTATGTTCCTAGGTCTCTACCTAAGCTAGTGTTAAGATTGCCTTCACTGGAAATGTTTGGATTTCCCTTTTTTTTCCGCTTTTTCTCTCCAAAGCCCCCCAGTACATAGTTGTATATTTTAGTTGTGTGCACTCCTAGTTGTGGCATGTGGGATGCCACCTCAACTTGGCCTAATGAGCGGTGCCATGTCCGTGCCCAGGATCTGAACCAGCAAAACCCTGGGCTGCCAAGCGGAGGGCACGAACTTAACCACTCGGCCACAGGGCTGGCCCTGGATTTCCTTTTTAATCTTTCGAAGATAGTTAACTTCCATGTGGTTCTGCAACTTGAGGAGTTATTTAATTAAACCCAATCAACTAGATTAAAAAATAGAGAAAAGCAATACATACATGTACTCCTAGTAGTTAAAATTAATAGGTTACCGTTCTGAAATTTTTTTAACCTGACATTTTAAAGTTTGTGAGCATAATCTCAAACTATCAATCAGTGGGTTTTTTTTTTTTTTGTGAACAAAAAACTGATTAGTTGACATGATTTTTAAAACTTAAATTGCTTGAAAGAATGAAAAGGAAAAGAAGCTTCCAAATTATAGGCCAAATTTGATAAGCCGAGGTCTTTAAAAGAAGTTAGTTCTTAAGTGAGGCTAATTCTCACCTTCATGTAATATTCTCTCTCTTCCTCCCAAAGATATGCTGTTGGACCACAAGTCTTAGTGGAAAAAAAGTCCAGAAGCAGCTAGATGACTCAGGAAAGGAGAAAGACATAGCAATTTCCCTTCCAAAATATGAAGATTTCCAGCCACCATAAGGCAGAACAGACATTCTTTCATAACAGTACATAAGAATTTGTTTTACGTGAATGGTAAGGCTTAAGCTAATTATATTGTGATACCTAGACATGTACCAAAGAAGATCATGTTTCACCCTTCATTATGAAAATATCTTCCATGGCCTTTAGACTTAGGGGAGAATATTGAGTCAATACTCTCATTTTACTATTGAGGAAACAAAGGTTTAGAGAGCTGAGGTGGCTTGTCCAAGCTTTCACATAGAGGTGTGAAGCCAAAGCCAAAACTTTGCTTTCCTGGCTCCCTTCCTGGTCTCTGTGTTGCTAAAATAAACTGTATTCATGGATAGGTAATCAGTAGACAGTAAACAAATGTCTGCAATAGTTTTCCATGGAACATGGGCATGATGGACAAAGCTGCATTTCCGCTAAAGATCATGGATATATAATCAACCAGGTCACAGATGCCATTTACAGTTGTCGGAATGAGATGTGCTCTGATAGAAACCTGGGAAATAAAGATGGAATTTTCAGTCTAGACTGCTAACAAGCCAGCTTTAGGAACAGCAAGTATGTGTTGCAAGAGGTCATTGGGAGGAGGTGACTACTGGTTGACCACAAACTGGACGGGCCCAATCAGAGGCTCCTCCATCCCCTCCCCTGACCTTGGAATGTGTGCTCCACCCACCGTTCCCATAGCCAGAGCCATGTCAAGGACGTAACCTTGAAGGAGTAACATGTTGAGACTCTCTGCATAGCACATGTGACTGAACCCAGTTAAGGCTGCTGTAGAAACCTTTAAGATCGTGGCACAGAGGAGTGGAGAACTACTCGTCCTGCGGCCACCCAAGACAAACCTTGGCAGTAAATTCCCCTGCTTCTTAGAACTTCCACCTACCAATCTAGAGTGGTCTGCCTCTTTCTTCAGTCTCTCCTTGCCCTCTGTGTATGGCATCAATTTGTGAACCGATAGTATGATACAGGTCTTAGGGTGAATTTAGCAAAATGTCTCAAAAAATTCTTCCATTTTTTTAAACCAAATGACAGAAATTTCGAGAGGCTTACAACACACAGGATAGTCTCTGTGGTCCGTTTATCCAAGAAGGCAGAGCCACTTTTAAACCGCTGAAGGCCAAAAGGAACTTGTATTCTTTTAAAGATCCTTGTAGAAGAGTTATCTTTGATAACTCGCTCCAATGTTTGACCACACGCATATTAGGAAGTTTTTAAACCCAAAATATCACTTGGTGAGCTTTAAGCCTATTTGATCCTTGAAGTCAGGGTACATCAGACTCATTTATTCTGTTAACCTAATGCTTTAGTGCCATTCCTACGTCTTCCTTCATATCTTTTATTTTCTGTTTTCTAAAAGAATCATTTTTTTTTTTAAGATTGGCACCTGGGCTAACAACTGTTGCCAATTTTTTTTTTCTGCTTTATCTCCCCAAACCCCCCCGTACACAATTGTATATCTTAGTTGCAGGTCCTTCTAGTTGTGGGATGTGGGATGCCGCTTCAATGTGACCTGACGAGCGGTGCCATGTCTGCGCCCAGGATCGTAACCCTGGGCCGCCGCAGCGGAGCGCGCGAACTTAACCACTCAGCCACGGAGCCGGCCCCCTAAAAGAATTATTTTTTAAGGCTTTATTTTCTACAGCAGTTTTTGGTTTACAACAGAATTGAGAGAGAGGTATGGAGATTTCCCATATACCCCTCGCCCACACACATGCACGGCCTCCCCTCGTTATCAACACCACTCACCAGAATGGTACCTTTTTAAAAAATGCTTTTACCAAGGATAAACCTATATTGACACAGCATAATTGCCCAAAGACTGTAGTTTACCTTACAGTTCCCTCTTGGTGTTGTACTTTCTATGCGTTGGGACAAATGTTAAATTACATATGTCTATCATTATAATATCATACAGAGTATTTTCAGCCCTAAAAATCCTCTGTGCTCTGCCTGTTCACCCCCCGCCCCCAGAATGCCTTCCCCAACCTTTGGCAGTCACTGATCTTTGCATCTTCTCCATAGTTTTGCCCTTTCCAGAATGTCATATAGTTGGAATTGTACAGTGTGTATCCTTTTTAGATTGGCTTCTTTTACTTGTGATAAACATTTAAGCTTCCTCCATTTAAGCTTGATAGCTCTTTTTTCCTTTTTTGTTTTCTTTAGCCCTAAATAACATCCCATAGTCTGGACGTGCTATAGTTTATTTATCTATTCACCTACTGAAGGACGTCTTAGTTGCTTCCAAGTTTTGACAATTATGACTAAAGCTGCTATAAACATCTATGTGCAAGTTTTTGTGTAGACATAAGTTTTCAGCTCCTTTGGGTAAATACAAAGGTATATGATTGCTGGATCATGTGCTAAGAGTAGGTTTAGTTTGTAAGAAACTGCCAAACTATCTTCCAAAGTGGCTGTACCATTTTGCATTCCCACCAGCATTGTACAAGAGTTCCTGCTGCTCCACTTTCTTGCTAGCATTTGCTGTTGTCAGTGGTCTGGATTTTGGCCATTCTAATAGGTGTGTAATGGTCCTTTTCATATCTCTAAGTCAAATATAGATGAGTGCTTATTTTCCAAGTTAATTATATATTCATATAGTTTTTGACTCTCTGTTGAAACCGTTTCATGTTCTCATGGCTCTTTCTTTGCAGTCTCCAGTAACTCTCAGGTTGCCACTGACTTTTCCCTCCATTCACTCATTCATATCATGTATGTTTACTGAGTTCCTACTATCTGGTAGGCAACATGTTTTATGCTGGAGGTAAAAAATAAAGCAGATAATCCTTGGCCTCAGTTTAAAATTCAAATGAATTTTAAAACACATGTTGCTTTTTATTATAGACATTCAATACTATTTTATTTTTCAAACAACAGGCCTGCCCCATTCTTTCCCATCCCCATTCCTAAATGTCAACCTCCAGAAAAAACAAAAATTTTTTCATAGCATATGTCCAGAAAAGTATACACGTCATACCTGAACATCTCAATGGATTTGTACAGTGACCAAACTCAGGTAACCAGCAAATCAAGAAGCAGATCATCCTCAGTTCTTTGGAAGCCCCCCTTGTGTTTTGTTTGTCAGTTCTCCCTCCCCTCAAAGGTAAATTCTTTTCCAACTTCTAATACCATAGATTAGTTCCACTTGTTTTTGAGCTTGATAAAAATTTTCATCTGCTCTAATGTTAATGGAAATTGTGAGGTTTCAGCTTTGGGCTGTGATGAATGGTGCTGCTAAGAGCAATCTTGTCAATGTGTTTTGGTGCACATATGCACACGCTTCTGTTAGGGATATTAGTAGGAACGGAATTACTACATCATAGGTTGTACATTTGTAGAGCTATGAGAGAAACTGCCAGACAGATTTCCAAAGTAATCACACCACCTTACACCACTTTACATTCCTATCAGCAAAATGTAGGAAGAACCAATCACTCTACAGTTTCTATTTTTACTTCAGGCAATTAATTCCTCTAAATGTTATATATGTGTCCCTATCTATCTATATCTATAATATATTACAGATCTCAAGAATAACTACTGGCACCCTTGTACATACACTTCACTGCACCCACCTTGTCTCTCCTCACCTTTCTCCCAAAATTAGGGTTAAATTATCTCTTCTGTTGGTTATATTTGTAACTTAATATTCTCTTATGTCTTCTTTTTGTCAGCTTTAAGCAGTTCCCCTTGCCTTTCTACTATGTTACATGTAAATACTAGCATCTCTCTACTTCTCTCTCAACTTTTATCGTTTCTCACGTCAAAGTTTTTAAATAAACTTTTATTTTGAATTTTAGACGTATAGAAGCACTGCAAATATAGCAGTTTTTCCTATTGTTATCTGCTACATAACCATGGTATGTCTATCAAAAATAAGAAACCAACATTGGTATATTACTGTTAACTAAACACCAGACTTTATTTCTGTTTTACTGGTTCTTCTGTTCCTGTTCCATCTCTGTTCCAGGTTCCAATCCAGGATACTACAATTCACTTACTCGTCATGTTTCCTTATTTTCCTCTGGTCTATGACAGTTTCTCTATCCTTCCTTGTTTTCAAAGACCATGACAGTTTTGAGTACTGGGCAGGTGTTTCGGAGAATGTACCATGATTTTCCTCATGATTATACTGGAATTACGAGATTTGGGAGAGAAGACCACAGAAGTCAGTGTCCACGTCACGTTGTGTCAGCGGTGCCTGACATCCCTGGTGGTGATAACTTTCATCGTTGGTTAAGGTAGTGTTTGCCAGGTTTCTCTACTGTCAAGTTACTATTTTTCTCCTTTTCATACTCTATTCTTTGGAAGCCAGTCAAAGGCCAGCCCACACTCACTTTTAAATAGTGTGGTAGACAGACTTCTAAAGTGACTTCTTAGGTTCTCACCGCCTAGTATGTAATCTCTTGCCTTGAGTGAGGGCAGGGCTTGTGAATATGATGGGGCAGTGTGACAAAGGTGAGGGGATAGCTACTTCCGTGACTATGTTATGCCATATAAGACCGGAGGTAGATTCTCCAGGTGGATTTGAAAAAGTAAGTCCCAGGTTGTGAGAGGGCTCCACGGCTAAGTCCTGAAAGTGGCCTCTAGGAGCTGAGAGATTTTAGTTAATTTGTTGTACAGCAATAGAAAATGAATTCCGAACATTATAGGAAATTAAGACAGTTAAGACAGACGCACTCTTTAAGACAGACACATTCTTGTGGCTATGAACACTGTCTCTGTGCCCTATATACAGCTTGATTCTGAATGTAAGCAAGCAATACATAATGTACATTATTGTCAAATATATACTTTACTGCAAATTTTGAATATGTGCTAGGATCTCATTTCTTAAGTTCTAAGCATACAAATCAAATAGTTTCCTTTTTCCTATGCTAGTTCTCAAAAATCAGGGCATATGTTATTAGATTTAGTTTTTGGTAAATGTTTTTTAAAACCTTTTATTTCTTATAAAAAGAAGAAATAGTCCAAATTTCGTCAAACAGTTAATTATTCCTATTTATTGAATTGAGTCATTGCATTCTTTATTTGCAGGCAGACGTCTTAGAGTCCATTGATTCCTATTCTAGTTTGGACTGTTTGATTTCTAGGCTTGATGAACAGATGCAATTTTGGGGTGCAATATATTCTAAGATCCCTTTGGGATGCTTATTTACATTTTTTCAAAGTCGTTTTTCATCTTCAAATTATTTATCAGGAGTAATTCTGTTTATCTTACTCTTTCTTTGTTGCTGGTTATCTTTATATAGCCAATAATCAGTGGTCATTCGCTCAAATTTAAGAATAAAAAAGTGCTGATTCTACCAAGTATTTGGTATGGGTTTCTGATTGTATTTGTGCATGTGCTTTCCTCATGGGACTCTCCCCTGAATGAGAAGGCTGCTTGGAGTCTGTCTCTGTGGCGCCTCTCTCTGGCCTGTGTGTCTCTCTCTAGCCTGTCTGTCTATCTGTCTCTCTCTGGGCTCTGTCTCTCTCTCTGGGCTCTCTCACTTACTCTCTGGGCTCTCACTCCTTTGCTCTCTCACTCTCTGGGCTCTTGCTCCCTCTCTCTGGTCTCTCTCTCCAGTGTGCTCTCCCTCTCTCTCTCTCCCTCTCTCTCCCTCTCTCCCTCGCTCTCTGGACGCTTGCTCTCTTGCTGGCTTGCTCTCTCTGGGCTCTCACTCTCTCAGTCTCTCTCTTTCTGTTTCTCACTGCCTCTCTGGCCTTCCTCTCTCTCTGTCTCTTTTATTTTCTCTGAGTGGAACTTGTTGACTGACAAGTTTTGCTGTCAGAGGCAGAGAACTGCCTTGTAAATTAGGAGTTCACCAAATGCCAGAATGAGGACTTCTTCTGGGATATCCACACCCACACAAGTGCTATAGCCTTCTCTAGGCAGCTCTTTACAGATTTTCTACAAGAGGTTAAATGTGTCTTGTCATGGGAAGAGGGAAGTCGGCACTGTGTGTGTGTGTGTGTGTGTGTGTGTGTGTGTGTACAGGTGCACTTCCTGGGGCACTTGCTCTATAGAGATGTTAAATGAGAACTCCTGTTTTATTTTCCCCTTTCACTGCCATGCTCTGTGCCTCATACACTGAGCTTAGGCCAGTCTGGGGTTCTACTGGGGAATCTGCCTTTCACCTCTGTTTTGGTTCCCTTGTGGTCTTTCTTTATTAGCAGATTTCCATGTACTTGCAGACTTCCAGAAAATTGTTAGTCTCTAATTCTCCTGTGACCACCTACAATTCTCTTCACTCTCATAAGTTCATTCATTTTCATGTTCCTTTATTGGAAGGAGGAGGAGAGGCAGGCATATGTGCACATTTCTGAACTAGTGCCAAGGAGCTCCCTTTTAAATTATAACTTCCCACTGCCAGTCTCAGGCTAGCTTGTTAGCCTCCTGCCTCCACAGTTCTTTTTCTGTTGCTCACCTATTGCCAATGTTCTCATATGCATGGGTTTCTGAATGGTAGCAGTTGCAGGGTCAGATTCTTGGGTTTCAAACTTGGCTCTGGAACTACCTGATGCATTGCTTTAGGAGAGTGGCTTAAAATTTGTGCCTCAGCCAGGACACAATCAAGATTATTACTGTTGTCTCCTTCATAGAGTAATCTGAGAATGACTTCATACATTTTCACTGCCATAGCATTTCTAAAAGTGTCCTTTGATTTTAAAATAACCTTCTCTGTCATAAAAACCATAAGCAGACACAGAAAAATGCCAGCAGGCAGAGGTAAATTGAATACATTCCAACGTTCCATCAACACATCTTGAAAATTCTTCATCATTCTCATTGGTGAGTGATTCCTGACCAACATCCAGAATGCTAAGTTTAGGGGCCAGCCAAGAAGAAAAACAGCAGTATAACTTTCTAAATCCTGCCCCTTGGTATAACTTATCCCCAGTGTTGATTTCATTATGATTTCTTTTTTATAATTCTCTGACTAAATGAGAACTGATGAATCATTGCATAATTAAATAGCCATGGAACAGCGGGATGCATACTCTGGGCTCTCTCAAACAGGCAGGATGTATTTTCATTTCATTTGGTTGATGGAGGAAAGGTGACTCTAAGGAGAAATATTTTTCTTACTTTTTTAAGCATACAAGGTGTGTATAGGGAGAAATAAAGGATTGCAGGGCAAACATCAACATTTTTATTAATTTTTTTAACTTCTACAGATAATTAACCTGAGAAAAGGTACAACCTTTAAACGTTCCTTCATATGTTTCCAGGATTTGGATTAACTGAATGAATCATTTCCACTGAGGTCTGGGCTCTGTCTCTGGCAGAGACACCAAAGGACTACTGTGGGAGGGCTTGGTTATTGTGCTTGCTATTGGTCTCAAAAATTAGTTGAAGAGCCAAAATACACTGATTTCATTAATATCCCATGAGGATACCAACTTATATATGTATATTTAAGACTTTCGTATTTTTTCTCCAGCTATTACTTTAGGTAAAAAGAAACCATAATCCTATTACTGCTTATAAAATAGTTCTTTTTTAAAGTATTTCAGAAGGCACAGACCAGGCGCTCTGTAAGTGACAATGCTTGTTCCTTTCCCTTCCACATGTGTCTCCGTGACTTTCATGACCGCTGTCCTGTGTTGAGTTCAGGTGTCAGGAGCCATGAAAATAAGCCTCCTATCCTGGGTTATGACTGATGGGCTCTATGGTTGGTGTCCCTTCCCTCTAAATACGTTACAATACACACTAACTTGACCTTATCTGGAATGTTTCTGACTGTCTCTACAGGCTTTAAAGCACTCCCCTCGTCAATGTGGTGTTTCATTGTCCAGAGAGGTTGACTACGGCCATCTGTAAACTTTAAATAAGATCATATCTGACACTGATCCTGAAGAGGTCCTGCTCTTTATGCTACTTCTCCTGAGGATGTCCTTGCCTCTTTTGTTTTTAATTTTATTCTTAATTTCTCTTTGTGCTAGTTCATTCATTGTTAGTATATAGAAATGTGACTGACTTTCATTTGTTGATTTTGTACCCTGCAACTTTACTGTATTCATTATTTCTAATAGTTATTTTGTTTATTCTTTAGGTATTTCTACATATAGAGTCATGTCATCCACAAATAGAGACAGTTTAACTTCTTCGTTTCCAATTGGATACCTTTTATTTCTTTTTCTTGCCTAAGTGCTCTGGCAGGGACTTCCAATACTAACTTGAATAAGAGTGGCGAGAGTGGGCATCCTTGTCTTGTTCCTGCTCTTAGAGGAATAGTTTTCAGTTTTTTACCATTGGGTATAATGTTGGCTGTGGGTTTGTCATATATTGCCTTTAGTATGTTGAGGTACTTTCCTTCTATGTGCATTTTATTGAGAGTTTTTTTTAATCATAAATGGATATTGAATCTTATCAAAGGCTTTCTCTGCATCTATTGAGATGATCACATGATTTTAATTCATTTTGTTAATATGGTATATCACATTGATTTGCAGATGTTGAACCATCCCAGCTTCCCTGGATAAATCCCATTTCATCCTGGTGTATGATACTATTAACATATTGCTGTATTCAATTTGCTAATATTTGCTTGAGGATTTTTGCATCTATGTTCATCAGCAATATTGGCTATAATTTTCCTTTTTTGTGTTGTCCTTCTCTGGTTTTGGTATCAGGGTGATGTTGGTCTCATAGAATGAGTTGGGAAGCATCCCATCCTTTGGAAGAGTTTGAGAAGGATAAGTATTAAATCTTTGAATGTTTGGTAGAATTTACCAGAGAAGTCAACTGGTCCTGACTTTTGGTTTTTGGGAATTTTTTTTATTACTGTTTCAATCTCTTTGCTTGTGATTGGTCTGTTCAGGTTCTCTGTTTCTTCTTGGTTCAGTTTTGGGAGATTGTGTGAGTCTAAGAACTTATCCATTTCTTCTAAACTATCCAGTTTGTTGGCATATAGCTTTTTGTAGTATTCTCTTATTATCCTTTGTGTTTCTGTGGTGTCCACTGTAACTTCTCCTCTTTCATTTCTATTTATTTGACTCTTCTCTTTTCTTAGTCTGGCTAAAGGTTTGTCAATTTCATTTCCTCTTAAAGAATCAGCTCTTAGTTTCATTGATCCTTTCTATTGTTTTTTCAGTTTCTATTTCATTTATTTATGATTTTTAGTATTTCCTTCCTTTTAGTGACATTGGGCTTTGTCTGCTCATCTTTTTCTAGTTCTTTTAGGTGTAATGTTAGATTGTTTATTTGAGATGTTTCTTGAGGTAAGCCTATATTGCTATAAAATTCCCATGTAAAAATGCTTTTGCTGCAGCCCATAGATTTTTTGGCATGTTGTATTTTCGTTTTTATTTGTCTCTAGGTATTTTTTATTTCTCCTTTGGTTTCTTTATTGATTCAATACTTGTGCAGTAGCCTGTTGTTTATTCTCCACATATTTGTGACTTTCCCAGCTTTTTTCTTGTAGATGGTTTCTAGTTTTATACTATTGTGGTTGGAAAAGATACTTGATATGATTTCAATCTTCTTAAATTTATTGAGGCTCGCTTTTTCCCAACATGTGGTCTATCTTTGAGAATGTTCCATGTACACTTGAGAAATATATTCCAGTGCCTTTGGAAGGAATGATTTTTATGTATTTATTAAGTCCATCTGGTCTAGTGTTTCATCTAAGGCCACTGTTTCCTTGTTGACTTTTTGTCTGAATGATCTATCCATTGATGTAAATGGGGTGTTAAAGTCTCCTACTATTGTTGTGTTGCTGTCAATTTCTCCATTTAAGTCTGTTAATAGTTGCTTTGTATACTTTGGTGCTCCTATGTTAGGTGTATATATATTAATAAGTGTTATGTCTTCTTGGTGGAATGTCCCTTTTATCATTATATAATGTCCATCTTTGTCTCTTATCTCTTTGGTCTTGAAATCTATTTTGTCTGATATAAAAATGGCTATACCTGCTTTCTTTTGGTTGCCACATACTTAGAGAATATCATCTTCCATCCCTTCACTCTGAGCCTATGTTTGTCTTTAGAGCTGAGATGGGTGTCCTGGAAGCAACTATTGTTGGGTCTTATTTCTTAATCCATCCAGCCACACTGTGTCTTCTGGTGAATTCAATCCATTTACATTTAGAGTGATTATTGATAAATGAGTGCATAATACTGCTGTTTTATCTTTCGTTTCCTGGTTGTTCTATATTTCCATTATTCCTTTTTTCTTGTATTTCTATCTGCTGTTTCAGTTTGGTTTTCTGTGAGGTCTTTCTAAGTTTCCTCTTTATTTATGTTTTGTGACTCTGCTCTAATTTTTTTGTTTTGTGGTTACCATGAGGTTTGTATGAAAGATTTCTCTGCTGATAGCATCTTATCTCCATTAGCCTTTGAAGGGTATGTCCTTTTCCTCTTCCCCTTCTATCTTTTTATTGTCACAAACTATCCTTTTTTTTTTTGCATTGTGAATTTGTTGCCCAATTGAAGTGGTTATAGTTATTTTTGATGCTTTCTTTCTTTTTAGCCTTTATGTTATAATTAAGTGTTAACTAAGCTATTCTGATATAGAGTTGCAATTTTCTGATTCTGTCTATCTATTTGTCACCTTGCTCAAAACTTTGTATACCTTTGCCTTTTTGTGTCAGGTAGGAGTGCTCCTTTCAACATTTCTTGTAAGGCAGGTCTAGTGGCAATGATCTCCCTCAGCTTTTGTTTGGGAAAGCCTTTATTTCTCCTTCATATCTGAAGAGTAACTTTATTGGATAGAGTATTCTTGGCTGATAGTTTTTGTCTTTCAGTATTTTGAATATATCATGTACACTCTATCTTAACCTGTGGAGTTTTTGCTGAAAAATCTACTGATAGCCTGATGGGAGTTCCTTTGTAAGTTATTTTTTTCTCTCTGGCTACCCTTAATATTCATTCTCTGTCCCTGACTTTTGACAATTTTTATAGTGTGCCTCGGAGGAGGTCTTTTTGCATTGAGGTAATTAGGAGTTCTATTAGCTTCATGTACGTGCATATCCAGTTCTTTCCTTATGTTTGGGAAGTTCTCAACTATTATTTCTCTGAATAAAGCAATCCCCTTCTATCTCCCTTTTTTCTCCTTTTGGGATACCCATTATCCTTATGTTGCTTTTCCTAATTGAGAAGGATATTTCATGTAGATTTTCTTCATCTTTAAAAAAATCTTAGTTCTCTTTCCTCTTCCAACTGGATCATTTCTAGATTTCGATCTTCAAGCTCGCTAATTCTCTCTTCCATATGGTCAGCTCTATTTCCAATACTTTTTACTTTATTCTTCACCTTACTATTTGTGTTCTTCAGCTCCAGAATTTCTGTTTATGTTTTTTTAGAGTTTCAATCTCTTTGGTGAAGTACTTCTTCTGTTCATTAATTTTATTCCTGAAGCCATTGAACTGTCTTTCTGAGTTTTCTTGTAACTTGTTGAATTTCTTCACGACAGCTATTTTGAATTCTCTGTCAGTTATATTGCAATATTCTGCGAACTCAAGTATAGTTTCTGGAGAATTGTCATTTTCTTTCTGTGCTACCATGTTACTATAATTCTTCATGGTGCTTGATGAGTTATTCCTCTGCCAGCACATTTGTGGTAGTAAACACTTTTTTTATTTGGGTAAGGCTTTGGTTACTTTGATTCTGAGCTGCTTCTGGTTGTATTTGAGAGCCTTCACTTTCCACCTTCCACTGCCTCTGCCAGAGATATCATCAGTGCCCACCTTGTGCTATTTGTGCTCCAAAGTTGCTGGTGCCTTGCTGCTTACAACGTCATTGCAATCATGAGTGTCACCACTGGCATTACCAGACTGCGCGCACACCTCTAGTGCTTCTTGGGTTGCATGGGTCTTGTGTTCCCCCACTAGTTCTCCACAGGATTGGGTGCTGCTGCCACATGCACCATGTAGGCTGCTGTTCCAAGGTTATCTGGGAGTGCTGGCAGCACTACTGCTAGTGGTGCTGGATCCATGGGTGTCACTGCTGCTGCTAAGGGCCTGGGACCTCATAAGTAGCCCCCACTGCTGGTAGGGCTGGTGTTGGGTGTGCCACTGCTGGGGGTGTTTCATGGGTACTGTTGTGGCTCCTGAAGCCTCAGGTTGCAGGTGCCACCTGCCACTGCTGGAGGAGGTGTGAGGCTGAGCTGTGAGGGTTGCGGCTGTTCCTGCAGCCTCTGGTCTCTGGCACTGGTGTGCTTTTTGGAACCTAAGGTCATGGCACTACCACCACTTTTAGGGTTGGCGGGTATCTACATTTTGGATAACTACGACTGGGGAGAGGAGTAGGGGGCTTCTCCTCTAGTTTTACTGCCTCTCAGAGGTCCAGTCCACCCACCTTCAGATGTATAGATGTATGCATTTCTCAGGTGTTCAGCTGTGCTGTGCAGGGAGTCCTTTGTCAGTGAATGGAAGTAGTACTGGTTGTAAGTTAGAGCGGGGAGACAAAGGGAACAACTCACTCCACAATGATGCTGACATTACCCTTTTTAATTAAAAAGCAATTTTATCTTTGTGCCAATTATTCATAACAAATTGTCTTCTCATTCTCCACTTTGATCCATCATGAATAGAAACTTCTTACTGATTTCTGAAAAGAGATTACCACCACTGCTTCCTCACATTGTCTCCCTCCCCTCCAAAAGATTATATTTAAGTAGTTTATAAAATCAGTTGTTTTCCTGGTAGGTTAAATTTACCAAAACCATTTAAATTCTTATTCATTTATTAATGAAAAGATAGGACCAGAAATTGGCAAGGTGAGGATGGAAAGTGAAAATCAATGTCCTACCAAAATTATTTTAAGACGAAAGGGTTTTCCTTTAAAAACTGTTTCTTATTACCCCTTAAAAGCTAGTAACCTTGGATTGTCATTTAAACATTCTCTTAACATTGGGTAAATTAGGAAGACCTATTCCAACTTATCAAGAGAATATAGGCTCTTACATAAGCAATTCATTCCAGTGCCTGGCATTTTGTGTACATGGAGTCAAAGCATATATAATTTAATGTCTAATAGCTGTATTTTAAAATTGCCTTTGGTTAAGTATTGCGATTAAACATAAAACTTGTTGATGTACACTTTGTAGTTTGTCATTATGTGTAAATTTTAAAATTAGAATGAGTTATGAGCACACATTTGACAAGTGTACCTTTAGAATATTACTGGTGATCAGTATGCTTGTAGAATAACCTACACAGTCTATGTTCCTAGGTCAGGAGAGTCTTACATATTTCATGTAGTTTTGTAACATTCAAGTACTGTATGTTGTCTGGTGTCATGACACTTAGGCAATGTGCTGAAATTATTTTTTTACAATAAAACAATTAGCATTTTGTCTATTCTGCAGAAAATATGCATTAGATTTTAAAAGCAATATGGGAACTTTTGATGCTTGGGGGAAATCTTTAGGGCCAGAGTTGTATAACTAACCATTTTTATTCAATGAACACTTATTACTGTCTTCTATGTGCAAAGCACTGTGTTGACTCAAAGAATTACAGAGAAAATTAAATACAATCCTTGCTCTCAAGCTGATTACAGGTTAGTAGAAGAAATAAGAAGAGCTAACTATGACGTAAAACAGAAGGACTCTATAGAGCTACAAATTCCCATGGAAACAATGAGAGAGGTGCTATTAATTCCATTTGTAGTGCTACTCAAAGCTACAAGGAGCCTGCATTTGAGCTAAATTTGTGCCCTCTCTTAGCAGCCATCTCTAGCTTGGGGAGGTGGAAAAGGTGAATACCACCAATTTCTCTTGTCTCCTTCCATCCCACCAACTTCTCATCTTGTATCCATCCAAAGTTGCCTGCCTTGTACAACTAGTTCTTAAGAACTAATTTTGTACATCTGGAATTTCTTGCTAAACTGGACACAACATGTTAGAGGATAAGATAGGTCTTAAACTTTTTGTGCTTTTTGGGCAAGACAATGAATGCCTTTGCCAGTCAGCCAAGAGTGCATCATTTTTTTTTTAAAGGAATTCTTGAAATAAACATAAGGATATTTAAAATTCATGATTTTGGCAAAAGCAGTCCGATTTTTAACTTGGTGACAAGTTAACATCACATCACATCCATCTATTGTGAAGTTAAAAGTGACAGAAGACCGATGAACCTGGGTATGTTCCTATGAAGAAGATCTCAAGAATGATGTCATTTTCTTCATCACTCTAAATAGTACATCCTATGTTAGCTAGCTACACAAACTTTCTGCCCTGTTACACTCTAGCGTCTTCTACTTCCCTGATCACCTATTCACCCTGTTTCATTACATTATTTAGAGGTGTAAAAAAAGGCAATTAAAACCGAATAAACAAGCATAAAGATATGGGTTGGGTGGGTCGGAGTGTGGGTGCAGCAAAAGGGTATGAGGCTACATTTTCATCCAGTTATTTGTGGCAATGACAGGCTTTTAGCTTTTTTAATGTTCTATATGTCTTATCTAAAACAGTCATGTGCCACATAAGAATGTTTAGGTCAACAATGGACCACATATATGACGCTGGTTCCATACGATTATAACAGAATTGAAAAGTTCGTATCACCTAGTGATGTCATAGCGGTTGTAAGGTTGTAGCGCAATACATTACTCACCTGATTGTGGTAATGCTCGTGTAAACAAACCTATGGATCTGCCAGTCATATAAAAGTATAACACAAACAATTGTGTGCAATGCATAATACTTGATAATAAACAACTATTACTGGTTTATGTATTTGTTATACAATACAGGTATATCTCAGAGATATTGCAGGTTCAGTTCCAGACCACCACAATAAAGCGAATATCACAATAAAGCAAGTCATATGCTTTTTTTTGGTTTCCCAGTGCATGTAAAAGTATGTTTACACTATATCATCATTTATTAAGTGCACAATAGTATTATGTCTAAAACGAGATACATCCCTTAACTAAATACTTTATGACTAAAAAATGCTAACCATCATCTGAGCCTTCAACAAGTCATAATCTTTTTGCTCGTGGAGGTTCTTGTCTCAATGTTGATGGCTGCTGACCAGGGTGGCAGTTGCTGAAGGTTGGGGTAGCTGTGGCAATTTCTTAAAATAAGATGAGAATAAAATGTGCTGCATCAATTGACTCTTCCTTTCAAGAACGATTTCTCTGTAGCATGCGATGGTGTTTGATAGCATTTTACCCACAGTAGAACTTCTTTCAAAATTGGAGTCAATCTTCTCAAAGATTTACCAACTAAGTTTGTGTAATAGTCTAAATCCTTTGTTGTCATTTCAACAACCTTCACAGCATCTTCACCAGGAGTAGTTTCCATCTCAAGAAACCACTTTCTTTGTTCACCTGTAAGAAGTAACTCTTCATCATTTAAAGTTTTCTCAGGAGCTGACAGCAATTCAGTCACATCTTCAGGTTCCACTTATAATTCTAGTTCTCTTGCTATTTCTACCACATCTGCAGGTGTTTCGTCCACTGAAGTCTTGAACCCCTCAAAGTCATCCGTGAGAGTTGCAATCAACGTCTTCCAAACTCCTGTTAATGTTGATATTTTGACATCTTCCCATGAATTGTGAATGTTCTTTATGGCATCTAGAGCGGTGAATCTTTTCCAGAAGGTGTTCAATTTACTTTACCCAGATCCATCAGAGGAATCACTATCTATGGCAGCTATCATCTTATAAAATGTATTTCTTAAATAATAACACTTGAAAGTCAAAATGACTGCTTTATCCGTGGGCTGCAGAATAGATGTTGTGTTAGTAGACATGAAAACAATGTTCATCTCATCGTATGTCTCCATCAGAGCTCTTGGGTGACCAGGTGCATTGTCAGTGAGCAGTAATACTTTGAAAGGAATGTTTTGTTCTGAGCAATGGGCCTCAACAGTGGGCTTAAAATATTCAGTAAACCATGTTGTAAACAGATGCGCTGTCATCCAGGCTTTATTGTTCCATTTATAGAGCACAGGCAGAGTAGATTTAGCATCATTCTTAGGGGCCCTAGGATTTTCGGAATGGTAAATGAGCATTGGCTTCAACTTAAAGTCAGCAGCTGCATCAGCCCCTAACAAGAGAGTCAGCCTGTCCCTTGAAGCTTTGAAGCCAGGCATTGACTTCTCCTCTCTAGCTACGAAAGTCCTAGATGGCATCTTGTTCCAATATAAGGCTGTTTTGTCTAAATTGAAAATCTGTCATTTAGTGTAGCCCCTTCATTAATTATCTTACCTAGATCTTCTGGATAACTTGCTGCAGCTTCTACGTCAGCACTTGCTGCTTCACCTCATGCTTTTATGTTATGGAGATGGCTTCTTTCCTTAAACCTCATGAACCAACCTCTGCTAGCTCCAAACTTTTCTTCTAAGATTCCTCACCTCTCTAAGCCTTCACAGAATTGAAAAGAATTAGGGCCTTGCTCTGGATTAAGCTTTGGCTTAAGGGAATGTTTTGGTTGGTTTGATCTTCTATCCAGACCACTAAAGCTTTCTCTGTATCACCAATAAGACTGTTTTGCTTTCTTATCATTCATATGCTCACTGGAGCAGCCCTTTTAATTTCCTTCCAGAACTTTTCCTTTTAATTCACAACTTGGGTAACTGTTTGGTGCAAGAGGCCTAGCTTTTAGCCTATCTTGGCTTTTGACATGCCCTCTTCACTAAACTTAATCATTTCTAGCTTTTGATTTAAAGTGAGAGACATGGGTCTCTTCCTTTCACTTGAATACTTACAGGCCATTCTAGGGTTACTAATTGGCCTAATTTCAATACTGTGTCTCATTAAGTAAGTCCATGGAGAGGGGAAGAGGTGGGAAATGGCTGGTTGGTGGAACAGTCAGAATACAACATTTATCAATTAAGGTCGCCATCTTATATGAATGGTTTGTGGTGACCCCCCAAAATTACAGTAGTAACATTGAAGATCACTGATCAGATCACCATAAGAAATATAATAATGAAAAAGTTTGAAATATTGCAAGAATTACCAAAATGTGACACAGACACAAAGTGAGCAAACGCTGTTGGAAAAATGGTGCCAATAGACTTGCTCAACAAAGGGTTTCAACAAACTTTCAATTTGTAAAAAACACAATAAAGTGAAGTGCAATAAAATGAGTATGCCTGTTCTTTTTAGCTTTATTTTAAACTGTAGTGTTTCTACTTTTAAAAACATTTACTGTGAAATGGTATGCTGTGTTACACTGGCAGCAGCCTCATTTATCTCACTTTTACCGTGTCTCTTGATTGCATCATTTTCTCTTGTTCTTGACTTAATCTCATGTTGTTTTGTTCATCATGGCTCCTAAGCATGCAAAATCCACTGCTAATGTTGCCAGTAACAGGTTGCAAGGCTTTTAAGCACAGGATAACAGTCTTGATTGGGGTCAATGTTGCAGGCTACAAATCGAAACCCTTTGTGATCTGGCACAGTGAGAACTCCAGGGCCTTCAAGCATATCAATAAGCACACATGCCAGTGTACTACATGAGCAATAAGAAGTCAGATGATTCAGCTCCTCTTCCAAGATATTCTCCTGAGTTGCTATGCCAGCGAATTGGAGAGGTACTGCTTGGAGAATAACATACCTTTTGAGATTTTTGCTTATTGTTGATAAAGATCCTGGACATCTTCGTTTTACTAGTGATTTTTATCCCAATATCAAAGCAGTGTTTCTCCCTTCAAACACCATCTCTTTGATCCAATCAATGGATCAAGGAGTTATAGCAGCTTTTAAGGTCTACTACGTGAGGAGGACCTTTGCCCAGGCTATTGCTGCAATGGAGGAAGACACTGATGCAATTCTGGGAGAATAACAACATCTATGACTGCACCAAGAACCTTACTTGGGCAGTGAGGTGATGTCACCAAGGGGTGTATGAATGGCATCTGGAAGAAGACACTCAAGAGTTTTGTCCAGGACTTCAAAGATTTTGCCAAGAATGCAGAGGTTGCAAAAATCAACAAGGCTGTAGTTGAGACAGCAAACGACTTTCACCTGGGTATGGATGAGGACGACATCAAGGAGTTTCTGGTGGTGGTTCCTGAGGGATTGACTAATAAGGAGTTGTCAGAACTGGAAGAGAAATGCTTAGCTAAAGAAGAGGAAAGAGAAAAGGAAACCATAAGAGAAGAAATAGAACCTCCAAAAGAATTCACAGTCAAGAGTTTAGGAGAAGCTTTCAGAGACCTCAACAAGCTCCTTAAAAAGTCTGAAAACATGGACTCTAACACTGAAAGGTTTTCATTAATAGAGAGGAATGTTCATGATTCATTATCTACTTACAAGCAAATCTATGATTAAAACAAAAAAAGAAACAAACCAAGCAAATCACTACGGACATAGTTCTGAAAATAGTGGCACCTCTTCAGGAAGAGCCTCAGGTAGGTCCTTCAGGAGGTATTCCAGAAGAAGGCATTGTTATGAGGAGATGACAGCTCCTTGAATGTTACTGCCCCTGAAGACCTTCCAGTGGGACAAGATGTGGAGGTGGAAGATAGTGATATTGTTGATCCCAACCCTGCATAGGCCTAAGTTAATGTGTGTGTTTGTGTCTTAGTTTTTAACAGAAAAGTTTAAAAAAAATTGGAAAATAGGGAAAAGCTTATAGAATAAGGATATAAGGAAAGAAAATATTTTTGTACAGCTGTACAATGTATTTGTGTTTTAAGCTAAGTGTTATTACGGGAGTCAAAAAGTTTAAAAACTTAACAAGTTTATAAGCAAAAATGTTACAGTAAACTAAGGTTAATTTATAGAAGAAAGATTTTTTTAGTAAATTTAGTGTAACCTAAACATACAGTGTTTATAAAATCTACAGTAGTGTGCAGCAACGTCCTAGGCTTTCACATTTACTTGCCACTCACGCACCAGAGCAACTTCCAATTCTGCCAGCTCCATTCATGGTAAGTGCACTGTACAGGTGTACCATTTTTTATCTTTTATACTGTACTTTTACTGTACCTTTTCTATATTTAGATACACAAATACTCATTGTGTTACAATTGCCTACAGTATTCAGTACAGTAACATGCTGTAAAGGTTTGTAGCCTAGGAGCAATAGGCTTTCCATATTATAGCCTTAGTGTGTAGCAGGCTATACCATCTAGGTTTGTGTAAGTACACTCTGATGTTCGCACAAAGATGAAGTCACCTAATGCATTTCTCAGAGTGTATCCCCATTGTTAAGCGATCCATGACTGTATAAGTTCTTGAGAAAGATGTTTGGACATTTAATCTTGGAAGGTTCATTTGGCTGCTTTATAAAGGAATGCCTAAGTCAATACGACACTACATAGGAAGGGCAATTAGAGAATGTAGTTGTAATGATAAATTGTATTGCTTATTCTTACTTTTTTGCCATTTTAGGATTTTCTGTAATGTGAATTACTGGAAAACTTACCAGCAGGTGGTAGCACTGTTTAACAAATATACCCCCTATCACAAAACAAGCAATTGTGAATGAATTATTGGCTGCAAGTGCAGCAACATTCGATTATGTCAGAATATTGGATTGTGATTCAGAAAACCTGACTCCTGGTCCTGGTTGTATTACTTATTGGCCTCATCGCTTTGCAAAAGCAATTTAATCTCATAGTGTTTAAATAACATTGTAAGTAAAATTGGGATAATAATAACTGTCCTGGCTTGTGTTGTTTTAAGGGTAGAAACAGAAAATGATGACGAAATCATTCTGGGAAGAGTAGAATGCTATATAAATTTCTTTTTTTGTTGTTGTTCTTTTTCTTTATTTTTTGTTATCCAGGCATTTATTTTAAGATGCCCTCTTATAGCAACAAGGGTAGTCATCATGTTGGACCTTAAAAGGATGATGCTTATGAATGTAAAATGATTTCCCATTTATCATATGTTCAACTATTTTTTGCCAATTTCTAAATTCTATTTCATTTCCATGTAGTGTAAGATGCCAAAATCTTGTATTTATTGGGTCTGAGGAAGAATAGCCCTAGCTTCTGAATGCTTTTTAGTGCATAACCATTGCTTGCCTAACTTTTGCACATCATAAACTAAAGAGGAAAAGTCCAAGAGAAGCCGAATACCTTCAAAGTGTTTTCTAAAGAAAATAGCAACTATATGCACTGGTATACTTAAAGTTCAAGGAGCAGAGTGAGCCAGCAGTTTACATTTGATGCATACTGACCGTATGCAAGAAGTGTAGTAACCCCTGAAAGGAGTTAAAGATATAGAACCCAGAGGCTTCTAAAAAATAGGGAACTTTCATTCTTTGTTTTTTTCTTTTGACAGATACTTATTGACTAATTTCAATAGACCAGGCACTTTACTAGGTGCTGGGGATACAGGCTGTACAAGGCATACATAATCCTTAAAGTTACAATTTTCGCAGGTGAGTTGCAGAGCACGTATAAAGCAAGAGCAATCAGATGTAGCACTTGAGGCCAGAGATGAGAGACACGAAAGGGAATGCACAGCTGAGTGGCTATGGAGAGTAAGGCCAACCTGGACAGATTGAAGGAGAGGAGAGAGTCTAGGTGGATGAAATGACACCTCTAAAGACAGGTGTTCGATGTGGAGGCAATAGAGTATAATAGTTAGGAGTATAGGCTTTGGAGTCAGAATGATCTGGAGTAAAGTAATGACTCCACCACTAACTGAGTGACCTTTTGCCAGGTACTGATCCTTGGTTTCCTCGTCTGTAAAATGGAGATGATAGTAGTCACTATTTTATAAGGTTATTGTGAGAACCATATGTGAAACTTGGTGCACAGTAAAGTCTTAACAGGGAAAGCAAACATTTTCTTGAAAGGTAAAAAATATACAGAAGAGCATTGGATATAAGGCACAGAATGCTGGACACTGAAGTCTGGATTTTTATAGCAGACAATGGGAAGTGTAGGTTCTTCTAGAGAAAGACTTCTGAGCGAAAAGATATTTAAAAGATGTGATAGCAGTGTGAGCAAGGTATTTTAGAACAGAAGGAATGGAGGCAAGGGAAGGAAAGTCATCTCGAGAGTATGGATATGGGGTAATATGAGCTAAAATTTGGGTAAGGCATTTGGAAAGACGTGGTGATGAATTGAATAGGAGATCAAGGGGGAGAAAGATTAACAAGTTATTCCAGTAACATGAGCCTGGGGAGCTAGGGGGATGGTTATATCTTTGGCAAAAATAAGAGGTAGTTTTTTTATATGTGTGAAGAAAGCAAATACATTTATTGTTATGGGAAAGAACCAGTATGAAGATACAAAGCACCAGGCAGAAAGGTCCAAGACGAAGACTGGACATTTCAGTTGGGCTTAATCTGCTGACTTTCAAAGTGTTCATTGAAACTAGTTGCTATAAGGTGGTTGAAGGTAGTAGGAAAAAAGGGAAAAAGAAAAATCATATATGTATATCCCAAGAAAGACTATCCTTGGAACTGATAGAACGTTTGAGAAAATGATAAACTTACAAGCTTCACAGCGAGCCAAACTCTGTTTACATGAACTTGGAGGAGGAATTTTCCCTTCCTGTACAGAGTTTTTCCCCAAGTCTTTAAATTCCTATCTTCCTTTAACAATGTCATGAGTTGAGCTAAATTATAATTCCTGATACTGACACACTATAATTAATTTCATATCTGGCCAAGGCATGTATAATAGTGTCAAATACCAGGTACTTCATACTTTGTTAAATTATTGTGTTCTTCAGAAAAACTTAGTGACCCCAAGTTTTCCATGTAAAGAGAATGGAATGTCTTTCTGGAACAAGTTGACCAGCCATAAGACATGCAAAAAGACGGAACAGAAAAATCCTTTTCAGAGCCCCTGGAAGACTTCCCTGAGGTCCTATCCGCACAACTGTATCAGACAACTATCCTCAATATTGGAAAAGTATGCCACACTTATTTCTGTCAGCATGCTTACAACACTGTGTTGGTATTATCTTTATGGCTGGACCTGTGAACCTGGCTAAATTGCTAAAGGCCTTAAAAAGAATAAAAAGTCTGTTTAAAAAATGGCACTATTAAGATCTAACTTATATAAAGTCACCAATTCTTCCAAATGCATGCATTCTAGTAACCACTATGGTAGTGATTCACGATGTGTAGAACATTTCCGTTAGTCTAAAAATTCCCTAGTGACCTTTTACAGTCAAGCCCCTCTTCCCACCTCTCGCTGCTGGCAATCATTCTGCTTTCTGTCACTGTAGTTACAACTTTTCTAGAATTTCTTGTAAATGGAATGATGCAGTGTATGCTCGTTTGCATTTGATTTCTTTCACTTAGCATCATGCTATTAAGATTCGTCTATGTTGCTGCATGTACCAGTAATGTGTTCCCTGTTTTCCTTTACTAACTCACTCCATACTTCATTTGAAATTCATTAGTTCTTTCCTAATGTGTTTTTCCAGGATCCCATCCAGAATATGACATTACATTTAGTTGTTATGTCTCTTTACACTCCTTTGGGCGATAACTGTTCCTCAAACTTTCCTTGCTTTTGATGACCTTGACATTTTTGAGGAGTACTGGTTGGGTATTTTAGACAATGTCTCATTTTCGTTTGTCTGATGGTTTTCTCATGGTTAGACTAGGGCTAAGGGTTTCCCAGAGTATAACCCCAGAGGTGAAGTGGTTCTCAATCTATCATATCAAAGGGACAATGCTGTCAAGGTGACTTATCACTGATGATGTTAATTTTGGTCACCTGGCTAAGGTAACGGTTTTCAGTTTTCTGCTCCGAAAAGTCTTTTTCTCCCTTTCCACACTGTACTCTAGAAGCAAGTCACTAAATGTAGCCCACACTGAAGTATGGGGAGTTATGCTCCACCTCGTTAAAGGGAGAGTATGTATGCAAATGACTTGGATTCTCCTGTACAGGAGATTTGTCTCTTATCCCCTATTTATTTATATAGTAATTTATTATATCACTATGGACTAATGTATTTATTTTATACTTTGCGTTATCATCCAACACTATGTTATGTATTGGATCGCGCAGATTGTTCCAGCTTTGGCAATTGAGGAGCTCTTTTACGTGATAATACATGCAATCTTTCACCATTAATTAAGATGTTAGCTGGAGATGTTTTGTAGATGTGCTTTATCATTTTGTGAAAGTTTGCTTCTATTTCTGATTTGCTGAGGTTTATAAAATTTGGAGGAGATGTTGGATTTTGTCAAACACTTTTTCTGTATCAGTTGAGATGATCATATGGTTTTTCTCTTTAGTTAGCAAATACTGTCAATTACATTGAATTACATTCATTTTTTTTTTATTTTTTGAATGTTAAATCAGCCTGACATTCCCAGAAAAACTGCACTTAGCCATGATTCTTAACCTCTTTTATACAGCTCGATTTGTTGAAAATTTTAGAACTTTTGCATCTATGTTCATAAGGGACAGTGGTCTGTCATTTTCTTATGGTGTCTTTGATGTTGGTATCAGAACCTCACAGAATGAGTTGGAAAGTATTCCTTCCTCTTCATTTTTATGAAAGATTTTTGCGTAGAATTGGTATTAATTCTTCCTTAAATGTTTAGTAGAATTCATCATTGAAGCAACCTGGTTGTGGAATTTTTAATGTAGGAAGGTTTTTAATTACAAATTAAATTTCTTTAATATATAAGCCTATTCAGGTTATCTATTTCATCTTCAGTGAGATTAGTATACATATATTTCAATGAATTTGTCCATTTCATCTAAGTTTTTGAGTTTATTTCAGTAATGTCTTTCATAATATTTTGTTATCCTTTTAATATCTATACAATCTGTATTGATGTCAAATCCCATTTCTGATATTGGTAAATGTTTTCCTTTTTTTCTTGCTCAGTCTGGCCAAATGTTTATGAATTTCATTGACCTTTTCAAAGAACCAGCTTTTGGTTTAGTTGATTTTTCTCTTTGTTATTTTATTGATTCCCCCCACCGCCACCCTGCTATTCCTTTCTTTAATTTTCCTAATTTGGGTTTAATTGGCTCCTCTTTTTCTAGTCTTTAGCTGGAAGCTTAAGTCATTGATTTAATTCCATCTTCTTTTCTAATGTAGGCACTTACCATGAAGTTTCCTTTAAGTGCAGCTTTAGCAGCCTATCACAAATTTTGTTATATAGTCTCTTCATTTTTATTCAGAGAAAAATATGTTAATTTCCCTTTTGATTTCTTATCTGAACTATGTTTTATTTATATCTGTTATATACTGTGTGACTTACATAACATAAAATTTTCCCACTTTAAGCTTAACATCCAGTGATTACTTTGGTAAGTTTACATAGGTACACAATCATCATCACAATCTAGTTTGACAACATTTCCATCACCTAAGAAAATTCTTGATGTCCTTTTGCAGTAAAGCCTGGTTCTCATGCCCAGCTCCTGGCAATCACTAATTTATATTCTATCTCTATAGAACTGGTTTTTCTAGGTGTTTCACATCAATGGAAACATCATGGGTTATTTAGAAGTATGTTAATTTCTAATATTTATGAATTACCTGAATTTCCTTCTGTTGTTGATTTGTAATCATATGTTTTGTATGATTTTAATCCTGTTAAATTTATTGAGTCATGTTTTATGGCCTGGTCTATAGTTTATTCTGGAGAACATTCCATCTGCATTTGAAAAGAGCCTGTGTTCTGTGTGGAGGATGAAGTGTTCTAGAGATGTCAGTTAGGTCAGGTTGATTCATAGTGTTGTTCAAGTCTTATATATCTCTGCTGATTTTTTCTCTAGTTGCTCTTTCCATTATTGAGAGTGTAGTATTGAAATCTGCGATTATTATTGTTGAAATATTTTTTTCTCCCTTCAATTCTGTCATTTGTTTACTCATGTATTTTTGGGCTATGATGTTAGGTACATATGTTTATATATTCTATATTTTCCTGTTGAATTGACTATTTTATGATTATTTAGTCTGAAAGGGTATTTTTTTTTTTTTCTGATACTGGTAGAGCCATTCCAGCTCTCTTATGGTTACTCTTTGCTTGGTATGACCTCCTCCATTCTTTTCCTTTTACTCTTTGTGTCACTGAAACTAAAGTTTGTCTCTCATGGATAGAGTATGGTTGTGTCACATATGTGTGTGTGTGTGTGTGTACATGTGTATATATATCTGTATATATATGACCTCAATTTTACCAATTTGTGCCTTTTGATTGGAATGTTTAATCCATTTATGTTTAGTGTAATTATTGATATAGTTGGATTTATATCAGCCATTTTAGTATTTACTGTTCCTCCTTCACCATCTTATTCTGCTTTAAATAGATCTTTGTTAGGATATCACTTTTTTTGGAGTTAGTTTCTCAGTGGTTCCTTGGGGATTATAGTATACATCTTAATTTAAAGTCTGCTTCAGATTAATGCTAACTTAATTCCAAAAAAATATTTTAACTTGGCTCCAATGTAGCTCCCTCCCCTCTCTTACCCTTTATGCTGTTATTCTCAAATACATTATATCCTTAAATATTACTTGATAAAAGTTATAAAATAGTTTTATAGTTGTCTTATGTGCTCATCTTTTACATTAGTCGAGAGCAAAGAAAAAATTATATTCATACTCTTTCTTATATTTATCTAAATAATTACCTTTATTGATGCTATTTATTTCTTCATGTAGATTTAACTGACTGTCTGATGTCATTTCTTCTTTGCCTGAAAGATTTTCTTTAGTATATCTTGTAAGGCAGATTTGCTAGCAATCAATTCTCTCAGTCTATGATTATTTGGAAATGTCTTTACTTCTCCTTTATTTTTGAAGAATAATTTGAATAAAGAATTTTTGATTGCCTTATTTTTATATTATCTAGGCCTTAGTGTTGCTATGAGAATCTGGCCTGGTTCTCACAAGTAGTCTGCCATATTCTTCTGTCGAATGTATCAATTTTATAGAACATCAGCATCAGAAAGTCACTTTGTCACCATAGTGGATCAAGACAAACAAAACCACTGTGTAGTTGTGTCTGAACATAGATAAAAAAGAGAATATTGCCTAAACCACAAAAATGCTCAGCTATATCCCTCTGATGGTTAATATAGTTAAAACAAGCAACTTATGCTGCTTTACCAATTATGGGTTAGCCTTGTTTCATTCTTCTCATTTCATACATGAGAATTTTTAAGATATAATCATAAAATTTCCTCTACTTCATGACATTATTTAATCCTTATCCAAGCCCTACTTCCTTGAGCCCTCTTCCTCTGACACAAAACCAAATCCTGTAGCACCCTCTTACCGAGACATTGCATGGTTCCTCATGGTGTGTGGTCTTCCTCATTGCAATGAGTTATAAATCCAACTTTGTTCGACTATGGATGAGTTCCTGGTCTTTTTGGCTGAAAGGCATTGACACCTGAATTAAAGGATGAAAGTTAGGATGGACAAAGACATACCAGTTAAATACAAATAAAACTAAATTGTGCTTCATTATATTAATATCAGAAAAGTTTTAATTCAAGGCAAAGTATTAAATTAGGTTAATACAGGTAAATGGTGAAGGATGAAATCTGTAATGAAGATCTAACTTGAAAGTCTATACGTACTCAAAAATGGTATAAAAATGAAAAAAATCTCCTGAGTACTCTTGCTCTAGATTAGTGGTCTGCAAGCCTTTTCTGTAAAGGCTGAGCAGTAAATATTCTGAACTTTGCAGACCAGATTTCTGTTTCAGCTACTCAACTTTGCCATTGTAGTATGAAAGCAGCCATAGACCATACACAAACAAAGGGACATGACTGTGTTTTAAGAAAACTTTATTTATAGCCACTAAAATTGGAATTCTTATATAATTTTCATGTGGCACAAAATATTTTGATTTTTTTCAATAATTAAAAGATGTAAAAACCATTCTTAGCTCATAGGATGTACAAAAATAGGCCATGGATCAGAGTTGGCCTGTGTACCTTGTTTGCTACCCCTCCTCTATAGAAGTGTATGGCTCACTGCCTCATATCTTTACTGTAGTGTCACCTGCTCAGTAAGGACCTTGATGACCTTTTAATAACAGCATCCTCCCTCATCCCCTTCTCTACTTTTTGTCCCCCTATTGAACTTATAATAATTAAATGAATGATCTGTTTTATTCATTTGTTTATTGTTTGGGTAGAATGCACACTCTTTGAAAGTTAGAAATTCTGGGTTTATTTACTACTTCAGCCCAGTACCTACAAAAGCGTCTGATATGTTGTATGCACTCAGTGAATCTCTATACAACAAATAAATCAGAACCTGGGGGAAGAACCACACAGCAGCAGATGACAATATTCACCTGGGTAAAGGGCTAGTCATATTTCAATGTTTGCAGTTTGAGAATACACATGGGAGATGCCTTTACCTCCCAGTCATGAGAACACTTAGGAAACATCTTGGGGAAGCCAAAGGTAAGGGCATAAGAGCTAAAAGATTGACCTTTTACTCAATAGTTTGAGATATCAGAAGAGATTGTTCAAATTAGGGAATCCAGCCTAAAAATCCAGTACGGATTGAATTTGTTTTTCCTTTATACCTAGTGATGAAAGTCTGTATGGAGTATTATGTCAGTTACAGATGGGGACTGCAATTTTATTGCCTCTGAGTGGCTGCACCAGTCATTGCTTGGTCCCACTTTTAATAAAACAGTGACAACAACAAAAACTAAAAGAAGAGTAGAAAGAGTGCGTTAGTGTGCTTGCCTTACAGCAGGAGAACTGACTGTTTAACTGAGAGGAGAACTTACTTTTCATTTGGATTGTTTGAATAGCATTTAAAGGGAAGCTCTAGATTTTCTACATGCAAGAGTCTGAGAATGCTAATCTGATTTGAAGATGGGGAGGCAGAAGGCTGCTTTTGTATATGTGTTTGCGTGGCAAACACAATTTTACTGCTTAAAGAGTTGGCTTGGGAGGTGTGATGGACATTATAGGGGCCTAAAGCTGCTCCAAACTGTCTTTTGGGGTTCAATATAACCATTTGCATGTTTTCTTTCATTGTCAAAGATAAAAAAGTACTTTGTAAAGTGTAGATAAAAATAGAAAGCAGATCAAATTATACAAATCAGAATGTCAGATATCCAGGAAAAAGTGCTTTCCAATTATCTTCGTCCTGATTTGTAAAACAAACAAGAGTACAGTGTGTTAGTTTCTATAGTGTTTTTCCCATTTGCTTACAAGCCTGATAAATAAGCAAAGTTGTTCTGCAGTTTTCCTGCACATCTACTGTTAGGCAGCATAAGACATTCCAGTATATACACTCCTGGGTTATGGAACGGCCTAGGCCTGTGAATGGAAGGACAGAATTCTGAGGCCAGAATTTCTCACCTTGTCTTGTCAGAGGATGTACCACTTGTTTCCTGATTCAGAACAAATAGAATTGTCTCTTAAGAAGTCTGTTAATATAAATGCAGGGAACACTGCTGCTGAGGAGGCACAGTGGAGAGGGTGGCAACTTGAGAAGGGGCACCACCATGGAAAAGCACAACAGCCATTCAGTAATGGTTCAACGGCTAGTCAACTACTAAAGAGCATTCGACACATGGGCCTGGTCTTGCCAGTCTTCCAATTTATTAACAGAAGATGGACATCTAGATTTGTATGAGATCTATCCAATTTTTAAATGTCAATCAGTAATTCAAGATATTTTTACATGCTACACAGTTCTAATACAATACCATTTTACACTTAATCTTGCTTCTGTCTCCATGGGACCTCTGAACAGGATGATTATTTTCTTTTACGTGATTGTAGAGCTGCAGTACAGTACAAAGTTTATACTCTCTGGGACTTTCTTCCCCTTTCTGCTCATAGACTGTCATTGCTAAGGAAGAAGGGGGAAAAGTGGAGTAGGATGTGGACTTGAGTACATTTGTGTTCCTGGTGTCTTGAGTTGAGATTTTGAATATCTAGATAAATAGATACAGGCATAGGTATAGATATAGATATATTCACTTTTTTCTTCTTGTGATCATCTTCCTTGGCAATGGCAGTCTATTAGCAGGATGAGAAAGGTAATATCAGATACTGTAAATTGTATCACATTATACTTCTGCAGCTATGTGAAAGAAAAAAGATATTACAAAAAAGTTAAAAGTGGTAGATAACTGTAACTAAAATAGCGTCATTGAAACTATGCTTCCAGAACAATACAGGCTAAGTAGACTATTGAAAACTTGTGAGGGGAATACTTAAAATATAGCCCTTTCAGAAATGAGAGGCTGCCTGTGGTCTCTTCTCCCAGAGAACAAGATTTGGCTACAAGAAACATTTTCCCCATTTTTGGAGCTTAGTGTAGCTATTAAGCAAGGTTACTCAAAAAGAAAAGAAAGAAAGAGGGGCCTGGTGGCACAGCGGTTAAGTGCGCACATTCCACTTCCGTGGCCTGGGGTTTGCCGGTTCGGATCCCGGGTGCGGACATGGAACCGCGTGGCAAGCCATGTTGTGGCAGGCGTCCTACATATAAAGCAGAGGAAGTTGGGCACGGATGTTAGCGCAGGGCCAGTCTTCCTCAGCCAAAAGAGGAGGATTGGCAGCAGTTAGCTCAGGGCTAATCTTCCTCAAAAAAAAAGGAAAAGAAAGAAAACATGAGCTGTGGGTGGCATATAGAATGCTAGCTGGAACCTTACAAACACAGGACCATACTGAATTTGAAAAGACTCTGACATTTATATTTTCTCTTCCCCTGACCTTCTGATAAGAAACTTCCCTGTCCCTTTTAGGGGCTGTTTGATCAGGCTCAGCAAGAATGACCCTACATAGATCTAACAGGGACCCTTGGGCAGCTGACTAAATTTCACAGGCAATTCATCTACCCCTTCCTTCTTCTGATGCATAATTTTCCTCTCTAACTGCCAGTTTCTGGAGACTGAGAAAAGTTTTCAGTTTTCAGTATGTGTGCATAGTTCCTAGAAATGTGTCAATCTTGGATAACACATTTCCCTAATTCTAACTTGTGTATAGTAGCTTTGTTTAATATATATGTGGATGTGAAGATAAATTTCCATGCACTTTATGGGTGTTTCTCATTTATCAGTAAGTCAAGACCATATCTTAAATTTTTAACATTTTAAAAGCTTTTTAAATATGTTTCTTCCTAATATTCAAGTGCTAAGTAATTATCTTTTTGCAAAAAATATTAAGTGCTTATATCATTGCTATTTGTGGTACAAAAATATTAAAAGAATCAAAATGTATACTATTCTTGCTTTATTGCAGCTTCTGGGTTCAGACAACACACTAATGGGCTAGTCATTTCAGGAGACAGAGGTGTCCACTCGTCTCCAGGCCTGAACTGTCTTTATGGTTTCTGATTTACTTTGAAATGCTGTTCTAGTCTATTGCAGGTTTTCAGACTCTGCCCTTCCACAGGCCTGGCATAAAGTGGAGGTAGATGGGGCTGGCCCGGTGGTGCAGCGGTTAAGTTCACATGTTCTGCTTCTCAGCGGCCCCGGGTTCGCTGGTTTGGATGCCTGGTGCTGACATGGCACCGCTTGGCACGCCATGCTGTGGTAGCTGTCCCACGTATAAAGTAGAGGAAGATGGGCACAGCTGTTAGCTCAGGGCCAGGCTTCCTCAGCAAAAAAGAGGAGGATTGGCAGTAGTTAGCTCAGGGCTAATCTTCCTCCAAAAAAAAGAAAAAGTGGAGGTAGATCCTCTTAATACCAACCAGCTTAATCATATTCCCCCATGCATGCCATCTCTTTCAGCAAGCAAATAAAGTCCAGTTTCAGGCTGTCAAGTGTTACTCCCTATGTTTATATAAGAGATCATGCTCTTTTTTCTTACTATTTTTATTTTTTTAATTTTTAATTTTTTTATTGCAGTAACATTGGATTATAACATTATATGGCTTTCAGATGTACATCGTAATATATTTCGAATTCTGTGTAGATTACATCATGTTCACCACCCAAAAACTAATTATAGTCCATCACCACACATGTGAGCCTAATCACCCCTTTTGCCCTCCTCCCTCCCCCCTTCCCCTATGGCAACCACCAATCCAATCTCTGTTGCTATGTGTTTGTTTGTCATTGTTTTTAAGAGATCATGCTCTTAAAAGAAAGACATCTTTTAAATGAACTCTGTTTTGCCTTTATATCTAATTCACAGCTGCCTGTCCTAAAGACTATGTTTTCCAATCCTTTATTGGGAAACTTTTTAAATTTTTCTTTCAAGAAAGATTTTGCTCAGTAGCTGTTTGGATGTTGGTTCATTTGCTCCATAAGTATCTCTATTACCTAACATTGTACCTGTCAGCCCATCTCGTCTCCTCATATAAAATGGTGTCTCCATCTTCCCAAGAACCTTCACCTCAAAAACATGCTATATCTCAAGTCCACGCCAAACAACTTCCCCTTGAATATTCAAATTAGAAACCTTATTCATAGAGGCCTACATAAAGAATTATACTGAATAAAACTCTGCCTTAGTTTACCCTAGGAACTCCCCCATGAAGCACAGTTGGCCTTTTATTTCCCCTCCTGTTTCTTTAAAAACAATCACACAAACAAATGCTTACTTTAAAATTTACCTGACGGTGCAAGCAGAAAATGAACCTGAATGAAGGGTGTGGTAGGCAGAGTCTTGGCCCCTCAAAGATGTCCACGTCCTAATCCCTGGACTCGGTAAATATGTTACTTCATGCAGCAAAATGTGGTTCAGTTAAGGACCTTGAGATGGAGATATGATCCTGGATCATCAGGTGAAGCCAGTGTAAGCACAAGGGTCCTCCTAATTGAAAGGCAGGGAGGAGAGTCCCTGTCAGAGCCAGAGATTTGAAGATGCCACTGGCTTTGAAGGTAGAGGGAGGCCACAAGCTAAGGAATGCAGGTGGCCTCTAGGCATCGGAAAGAAGGAAACAGATTCTCCCCTAGAGCCTTTCAGGAAGGAATGGGGCCTTGTGGACACCTTGACTTTTAGCTCAGTGAGACTGTGTCAGACTTGTGACCTCCAGAAATATAAAATAATTTGTGTTCTTTTCAGCCACTTAGTTTATGGTATATTTTTTGCAGTGACAATAGAAAATTAGTACAAAGGGGTAAGGGAACTTTAGAATTCTTTGGTAAGGAGTACAATTGTAATGTGAACATTTTCATTCTTCAAATAGCACAGAAGCTGTCTGCCACATAACATTGTGTATGTCCCTGTGTGTGTATATTATATATGATGGCAAAGACACATATGAGAGTAGATATTTAAATATATATGCCAGAAATTATAATTTTCTGAAAATATTTTAAAGTTGAAAAAAACTACTTTAAGATGTGTTGAGAAGATAATTACCTATCTTGGTTTCAGAATCCTTTCTGACCAGCAAAATAAAACAGAAAGCATATTTATTGACACCGTAACTTAGAGCTCCGTCACCTGTGTCTGAAGATCTAGCCCAGGTATCCTGTTGAGCTCTGCACTAAGCCAGCTGTTACAATTTACCAACCGTTATACGAACCCGTGGAGTTTGGATAAGATTCAAAAGTAATAATTCATGCTTTTCGTAGTCTGAAAATTACTTCTAAACCTTTTACTCCCTGTAGATAAAATAATAACAAAAATTCAGAAGCTCTGTAATTTGTTAGTTTTCCTAAGTTTCTTTTTTATCAAGGAATTGTGACTATTGATTTAATATTTAATTAGGATTTGTATAATTTGTTAGAAAAACGGCTGGTTTTAGGGAACCCAAAACACTCATTTATGCTCCTAATCTTTTTTGTTGTGTTATTCTTAGGATTCTTTCCAAGCCATTTATTAATTAAATATTATTGAATGTTCATTTGGGGTAATATTTGGTAATAGCTTTGGGAGTCTTGATAACTGTCAAATAATCTATGAAATGTATTAATACTGGTCAAATAACTTTGTTTATAAGTCTGTTATCTTACTTATAGCATAATAATAATGATAAGGCCAAATGGTTTAATTATGATGCAGACATAACCTAAGAATTACTTATTTTTATAAAGATGGTACATGCTCACTATAAAATTTAAATAAAATGAAAGAGTACAAAGAAGAGAGCAAAACGTTATTTCAAATATTGATCTATTGCATATATTTGGGTAGGAAGATAAATAGAAAAATGTAACCATGGAATTATACTGCACATGATATTTTCAATAAGACTTTAAATTTTGTTTCACTTCAATGTAATAGATGATGACTAAACAAATGGAATTGAAGCAAATGCTGACGTTAGGTAATTGTTTCTTTACCATAAAAGCTATTAATTTTTTAAAAAGTGTTTTAAGGTCATGAAAAATGATTAGAAGAACTTTAGGTTGGAATTACTCGTTTTCCAAGTCCATATATCAAAATTTGACATTATTAATGTATTCATTAGTATAAGAGATGAGGAAAAGGTGTTCTTACACTTCTACTTCCTCTCTTGCCTGTGGCAGACAGTCTCTAAGATGGCTCCCACCTCCTGGTACTCTTGCCAGTGTATAATCCCCTCCTTTTGAGTACGGCTGTGACCTTTGATTTGCATCTAAGCAACCGCACACAGCAAAACTAACAGGATGTTAACTCCATGATTACATTACATAGGATTTTAATGTCTATCTTGCTAGGACTCAGTTCCTTGCAGACTGTTGGACCAAGAGCCTCAGTTTCTTGCTGGCTATCGGCCAGAGCTACCTTCAGTGTCTTCCTCCTGAGTCTTTTTACAGGACAGCTCCCAAAATGGCTTCTTGATTCATCAAAGCCAGTAAGGGAGAGAGTTTTTATAAGATGAACAAATTATTTCATTTATAGGTGCTTTTATTTCTAAGAAATGAATGAAACTGACTTCTAAGTCTCATTCTATCCTTAAAATTCACCCTATTGCTTACCCTCTGGGTTGGAGATTAGACATGAGAAGGGAATCTGGGCAATGCGCCGCTCAGAGGTTGGTTAGACTTTACATACTACTTCCAGGCAAGCTACTTAAACCCAGGAATCATATTACTTTCATACTTGTTCATCTCTTAAAAGCCATCAATCACTTGAAACAATCCCCTGGTTGCCTGAGAATTTACTTGTGTTTTGAAGAATCTGTATTAAAATTTTCTGAGTTCGTTCTTAATTCCAGTGGTCATAGTTGTTTAATTTCAAACACTGAAAGATTTATCTGCTTAAAAGTGGAAGTTAATTTGTATAGTTAACATTTGAAACTTTTGCCTGACCTACACCCTTTTTCCCTTTGCGAGCTCAACTTCTGTAATTGCACTTGGTTTTGGTTAAGCTGTCAATCATGGGTCCTGCTTCCCCTGCTTAGAGGGATGGGAGCAGGAGCCAGTGTGACCACGCCACCACAGGGACTGGACTGGGGGGTGTTCGTGGGCTCAGGAAAGACCAGAGTCATTTTGGGAATTGCTACTAATATTGAGGAGAACATTGGGCTTTTTATTTAAGCTAGTTTGAGTCAAGTTTCTGTCACTTGCAACTGAAATAATTGTGACAAATACAATTTGTTCTGCATTTGGAAATCTAGATAATAAACACCAGTGCTTTTGGCTTTTCTATTAAACTAGATGTATTTGATTTGGTTCCTGATAACTCTACCATAACTTAATTATATTTTGGTTACTGAAATGAGGATGTGTGAGTGGATCTCTTGTTCTGTGTTCCAGACTGCATGAGAAATCCTCAGTGAAAGTGTTATTAGTGTCCTGAGTCCTCAATGATACATAGAAATTATATTTAATGTAGTTAAACATCTTTATAATTTTTAAGGCATAAATGATGCTCAAATTTAAAGGCTAATTTGTTCTTACTTGTCTAAAACGTTTATTTTTTGTAATGATTAAAGCAGTAATGCATGTATTTTTAACTTGCACAAAACCGTGATATTTATTAAGTAGAAAGTGAATGTTCCTAGTAGTCAGGGTGGACTTGATGAGATAAAGTGGTCAAAAATATCTGTCAAATATAATACCACAGAAATAAAATGGAGTGATTTTACGTTTCCCAAAATATTTTGATATAGTTGTGTCAAAATAACTCTGTCCAATTTCCTTGCTTTGTAACTATTGGCTGTAAAACTCTAAAACCTATGTTTTTAAGCATTGCATAATGTTACTTCACTTCATATGTGCTTAGGGGATATTTGTTATTTATCATCAGAAAATGGATACTAAAGAAAGATTTTCTTAGTAAGTTTATAAATTTCAATCTTCTTCTTTGTGTTGCTGTGTTACCTTCAGATGCTACCCATCCTTTTTTCTAGCCTCTTTATTCACTCATTTTCATTCCTCTATTCGTTCACTTACTAAACTCATATTTATTGAGGACCTACTATATGCTACACATTAGAAAGATAGTAGTTAATAAAGTACATATGAGTTTGAACCTAGGCAATGATAATCTCTGAGGGAAACAGACAGAAGTACATATAAAATTCCTGCTCAACAAGTGCTGTGGAGACTCAAGGAGCTATGTGAGTATATGAAACATGGGAGAATGGACAGGGAAGGGATCCATGAGGATGTAACACTTGGGCAGAAAACAGAAGAAAACGTGGGAGGAACTGAGGGGAAGAGACAGGAGGAGGGCTTGAGGTGGAGGGAAGATCACGTTTAAAGACATAAGGAAGGGAGTGTACATGTCACTTACTAGGGACTTAAAGAAAACAAGGGTGGCAGGAATGGAAGGTGGGGAGCTTCATCATGCCAAGTGAGTCTGGGGAGAGATTGTGAAAAGCCTTTCTATTCCGTGTTGAGAAGTGTTTTGGTTTCTCTTGAAGCCAAGGGAAATCATTACATGTCTAGGGTGATGTGTTCTGCTTTGCATATGGAAAGGAAGACACTTTCTGTGAGGTGGGGAAAACAAGCAGAAACAAAAAACACAACTGGCCTTGTCTCCAGAAGTAGAGCAAGTAAACTCTTGTACAAGTTTAGGAAAAAAAGATGATGATACCTTGTACTGGGGGTGAAGAGAGGGGATGATGGTAGACATGGTAGAAATGGACTAGATAGGGATAACTAGACAGATTTGAGAAAGATTTAAGAGGTAAAATCCACCATACTTGGTGGTGAGCTGGATGTGAATGAAGGATGGGAGGAAGAAGCTTCAAGAATGATTGTTAGGATTCTAACTCTGTGCAACTGAGTAGATACTGTTATCTTTAACTGAAGGAAAGAAACATTCTCCTCTAAAGTATCATAACCTTTAGAATCACTTTTACTGTGAACTGTCTCCCTTTCTTTAACCAGATCAAAACCTCCATGTCCTCCTAGAGTCCCACTAGTTACTATAACCTGAGTGGAATCACCCAGAGCAAATTGATCTAAGCTACCACGGGAATGTCTGACTCACCAGCACCGCCTGCTAGGATAGTATGCATTTTTTAAAAGGAGACTTGTTAACTGATATCGCAGACAGTACAACAAAGGGAAATAAAGCATTTTGGATATTATAGGGCAGAAATCTGAAGGCATAGGTTATTCCTAGTGTTTCTCATTTCCTGTCATTCAGGTTCATCGTGAAAACATGACAGAGGTCCCTAGATGTCACAAGAATACTCTTTGTCTCAATAGACTCCTAATTCAGTATCCTACATTATTTACTCATAGTAAGAGTTTTAAAGTACCAGCTGTTCATCATTACAAATAAGTGACATATCATTGAGTATAAACAAAGTTTAAAAAGAAAAATATACTATTCAGTCTAATATCCCTGTTACTTGTTTATTAATATGAATTTGAGAATTCCTTTTCCTTTTTTTCCCACTAGATTTATGAAAGACCAAGTTTAACTCTGTTTGGTTTTTTTTTTAAATGTTTAAACCTAAGATGGACTTGGATCATTGAAACTTTCAGTGTCATTATCCATTTATTTTAAAGCTGATGATTCTTGTAAGCAAATAATTCCTGCTTATGTTAGAAAAGAGAAAAAAAGTAATTCGTGGTTGTAGAATAGAGGAGCTTAACATTCTGCTGGAGGAGGTGTACATAGGGCAGGCAGCCATTCTGACAGAAATCTGGGACCACTTTGTCAGCAAATCTACTCTGGGTGTGTATCCCAAAGACACTGTCTCCTGGGCTTCTAAGGGAACGTGTGTGAGGATGTTTGCTGAAGTGCTGCCTGTGGGAGTGGGGTGCTGGAGGCCAGTTGGGGGCATGGATAGCTGAAATGCGTGTATGTAAATGATGGAGAATTGATGGAGAGTTAGAAGAAATGGAATATATATACACTTGGCAATAGGGATGCACTTTAAAGCATGATGCTCAAGGGAAAAAGGAACAACAGAGTGAAACATGTAACCCAATACCATTTATTAAAGTACATACACACAACAGAATAGTCCCTTTTTTAGAAGAGTGCACGAAACTAAAAGACGCCCCACAAACACGTTAGAATAGTTGTCTATGAAGGAGGACAGGGGCATGGCAGTAGGGAACAAGGATAAAAGGGAGTCAGTAGCTACATAAACAAGAGGGGACATTGAACAGTCTACTGGTGATGGTGTCCAGTGCACTGAGGTATCGGGTTTATTCCTCCTCGTGTGAGCTTCTTGGCTCATGAAATATATAAATGCTTGTATTAGAAATTACATGAAGGTGCAAAGAAGCAAATAAAATTTCCCTACTATACTACTGTTTACAAATTCCTGTTTAGATGTTGCTTTTCAATATAATCCAATGCATATTTCTTTCTAAGATTTTAATGCATTTTTAAGAAAATAATAAATATATGATTTTATCTTTTTTTTCACTTAACAGTACAGAGTAAGAGGTAATGAAGTATAGTATAGAGTTTTCTAGTTTTGCATTTAGTAGCTTTGTTATCTTGGGCAAGTTGACTCACCTTCCTGGTGACAGTTTCTTTATCTGTAAAAGTGGAGTAAGTTCCTCCCAAGGTGGAAATCTGAAGGTTAAATGAGATCATGCCTGTAATGTGCCTAAGATGCTGCTGGCACAGAGATGGAGCAGTTATTCTTCCGTAAGCATTTCCTCACACTAGCCTTAAAAAATGGACGCATTTTAATATTTCTGTTAAACTAAACATCCAACTCTCTTGTTCTTGGATATTTGGGTTGCTTTGAATATTCTATTACTCTAACAAACATTTTTAAGAACATCTATGTGCTTAAAATGTTATCATATCTTATTTCCTTAGGAGATTTATAATTACTGACCAAACGTATTGATGTGTTTAAGACTTTTGATAACATAATACTCTGTATTCTCTAATACGATACTAATATATATCCTCAACCAGTTTTCCTAAAATTTAAATTTATTATTTTTCCTTTTCAACTTTTCTCTGTCATAGTCGTTGTCCCTTCTTTCTGAAAGATTTGACTCATATAAAATACTACTTTTATATCCTCTCCTTTTTTTCTCTGCCATGTGTCCTTGAGTTCCAGATGCTCTTGTTTGGGACTATAATTCCATATGCTTGATAAGAGTTATATTCTGTCTTCTATTGAAAAAAAGAAAGAATATTATTGGAAATACTTTTTCCTAAATCACTTTTAATCTTAAGTTCTAAAAATTGAGTTTCTATTTCCTTTAGCTTTTTTGGGGAAATCTCTCTCTTTTTTTTTTTTTTTTTTGAGGAAGATGAGCCCTGAGCTAACTACTGCCAATCTTCCTCTTTTTGCTGAGGAAGACTGGCCCTGAGTTAACATCCATGTCCATCTTTCTCTATTTTATATGTGGAACACCTACCACAGCATGCCAAGCAGTGCCATGTCCACAGGCCGCCAAGAAGCGGAATGTGGGACCTTAACCGCTGCACCACTGGGCCAGCCCACCCCTTTTTGGGAAAATCTTGAATGCTGTATATTTATATCCAAATTTTACACAATGCAGAGATACATTAATTTTCTTTGCTCTAATACATATTGTTTTAACATTTTGATTAAGTATGTTTTAAAAACTTTGTGTAGAATTGTCCATTCATTCATAGCTTTCGTATATAGCATTTAGGGTAGCAAAACAGTGTTTAAGATAACGTCTTAGTCTGCCAGAAGACAGCATCTGTAATACTTGTAATTTAACCCCAGTATAAAACATCCAGGAAAAGTTGCTCAGATATCTTTCCTGCATCTGTAGGTAAAACAGACAAGATCAAGGGGTACACTCATCATGGGGTAGATTTATGCACAGGAATTAATCGGCCATCACTTAGTAAGCATAGAGTGTGGGAAGCAAATTATGTGGGCTACAATGGGAGAATGGAAGATAATAAAAGGCATATCACTAGCCTTCTAAGAACTTGTAATTCCATTGGGGGAGATAAGATAATTTACTGGAAAAGAGAAGTAAGTTTATAAGGTAGCGCATGTGGTGTCTGAGAAATGGAAGAGATAGTGCTGTAGGACTTTCACTGATAAAAGTTACAAACTGGAGGGGCCCGAGAAAGTGTGATGCCAAAGATGAGGTTCGAGGACTAACTAGGACTTAGATGAATGAAGAGAAATCAGGAGGGTGTGTGCAGGGTAAGAGTGGTGGAAGTTTGAAGGAAGGAAGGAGGGTCATGTAGGTCACAATGCTCAAGGAATCCCAGCAGTGTGCTTGAACTGGATAGCAGTAGGCAAAGCCCAACAGGAGGCTGCATGGTGAAACGGGGCTAGCTATGGAGGTGAAAATGCCTCCTTAAAGCACAGAGCTCTCTACCACACCCATGACGGAGCCCTCTCCAAGCAGGCCAAGCTTGCAAGTTTATCAGGGAATCAGTTTATTCACTGGACAGCTTACAAATAAAAAACGGTGATGTTTCTCTAGTTGGTATTCGATGTGAGTTTTGACTTGTTCAGCAATATTTTCTTTTCTTCACGGATGCTATCTATTCCAAGTAATATTTCAGTGAGCAAGTGAGGGAGGGTGGGCAGGAAGGGGAGGGAGTGAAGAACCAAGGGAGGTAGGAAGAGCCCAAATAAACATGGCCAGGAGCAAGTGGACTGTGGACTCACGAGAGACATGTGTTCCAGGAAAAGTACTTTTAGAAAATGAGATTAAAACTGGTGAGATTATGCAGATAGACATCAAACTGTGACTTCTAGTTTCCAAGAGATTGACAACCTAACGACAGTGGAAAGAATGAGAATCCCCTCCCTATAAAAAAAAAATCACTAAAAGCCAAGCTCAGCCAGGAAAATCAAAGTGACAGGGCATTGCTTTGGCATTTTTATTCATACTTAACAAAATGGGAGTCTCACGAGTAGGTTTCAAGGCATGATTGATGAAAATGGGGATAAGCATTTACCATAAATGACTTGAGTTCTGTTGTAGCAAAACAGAATATGCGGTCAGCTTCCGTGCTTGGTTGTTGCAAGGCCGAAACTTTCGCGTTGCTTGCCTTCTATCTTCTGTTAAATTGCAAAACTTTGGCTAGACGTGGAGAAGGCTGAAGCCTGGATAGTGGAGCCTTTAATCTGAGTTTCCGTAGTTTGCTCGTGGCAATCCTGAAGAGAAAAGTTATGTTCTAGAGCTTTCATTAAATATGCTTTAGAAATTTTATATAGAATTGGCCATTTATTCATAGTTTTCATATATAGTATTTAGGATAGCAAAGTAATGTTTAAGATAACTACTTTGTCAGAAGACATCATCTAGGATATTTGTAATTATAGATATTAGCTTTAGAAAAGAACTGTTTTTGGTTCACCTTTAGGAAGATGACCATTCACTCACACAGATTCAAAATGTTATAAGGAAAAAATAAGAACTCTGAACATTTTTAATCTAGGCTTTCATTCAGCGAATTCAGATTTATTCACCAATGCCTACATTCTGTTGGCTGCTGTTGGTTTAACTATTTGTATTGTGAATTTGAACAAGCTCATCTATGACATCCCTCATGACCTATATTAGGTATTGGCAATCTTTTTCTGTAGAAGGCCAGAGAGTAAATATTTTAGGCTTTTCAGATGGACTTGGTGGTCTCTGTCACAACTACTCACTCTCATACTGCAGCCCAAGAGCAGCCATAGACAATAAGTAAATGAATAGGTGTAACTGTATCCAATAAAACTTTACAGAAACACGTAGTGGGCCAGATTTGGCCAGCAGACTGTATTATGCTGACCCTTGATCTATGTTTTAAAAGAACTTTAAATAGAGACATAAGTGAGAGAAACGCAATTGGGTAGCTCAGAGTTTCAGGCCATAGTTTCCATTATACTTTCCTATTCTTGGTGCTAAATTAGTATGATTTTTAAAAATGTGTATGAATTATAGTATTTAGAAAAAGCTCTTTTGCAGTTAATATTTGCAAGAAGATAAACGTTTTGCATTTTAATATTTTATATTTATTAGCCATAAAAAATGTAATTTTCTAGCTTATGTGTACTATACATAAGCTTTTGAAATTTATGCAAATCCTAACAATATCTTAATTTTTCTAATTTTACTTTGTTAAAATTGTTGGACAGTGGGGGCCGGCCTTGTGGCCGAGTGGTTAAGTTCACAAGGTCCACTTTGGCAGCCTGGGGTTCGCCAGTTCAGATCCTGGGCACGGACCTACACACTGCACATCAAGCCATGCTGAGGTGGCATCCCACATAGAAGAACTAGAATGACCTACAACTAGGATATACAACTATGTACTGGGGCTTTGGGGAGAAAAAAAAGAAGAGGAAGATTGGCAACAGATATTGGATCAGAGCCAATCTTCCTCATCAAAGAAAAGCATACTTTAAAAAATAAATAAATAAATAATTGTAGGGCAAGACTTCACTAGAAATTTGGCATATTTTGCTGTGTTCTCAGTGTGGATTTTTGTTGGGGGCAGCTGAAACAAAGACACCAGGAAAAGAAGGGAAGGAATCACTAACATTGCTTAATGCCTTTGCTGTTTTTGAGAATTGTAGGTAGAACTTGAGACAGAGTGAGTGGATTGTGTAACGTGGTAAAAGGTAGGTATAGAAAGTGAGAGGATGTTATGGTTTTCCTTACAACAGGAAAGAAAGGAAGAAGGGGCAGAAACATTTCTTGAGTGCATATATGTCTTAGGCATTGTGCTACAGTTTTGTTTTGTTTTGTTTTTTTGGAACCTTAAAAGCTACTCTGCAAGGCAGATATTTTTATCTCCATATTTGAAGCTGAGAAGACTAGAATAGAACTTAATGTCACAGTTAGTAAATAGCTGAGCCAGTATTGAAACATGATCCATATAATTACAAAGCCCAGACTCCTTCCACTGTACACATCGTACCTATTTGATTCGCTAAGGCAATGGAATGTCTGAGGGATCAGATCAGCATCTTTGAGAAGTTTGGCGATGGCTTCCTCTGCAGTCTGGATTGACTCTAGGAGATGGATGACTTTCCTAGCCTGAAGGGAATGATGTTTTTCAGGAATGGAGGAGGCCAGAGAGTGGCACTTAAACTATCTGAGGCAAGATGGACGTAATTATTTTGAGTGCTTTGACTCACAGATATCTGCAGATGGCTAGTAGAGTCTGGCAAGCAAATAGTGAGATAAATGACTAATTTGGATGTGACTTGGCTTGTCTGACAAAAAAAAAATCAAAACTTGGCGAGCAGAAGGCTGATGTCAGCCACCGCGATTGGAAAAATCAGTTCTTCACCCAGTTTCCAGATCAAAGCCAATTCACTGACCCAGAACCCACTGATTGAAGATCCTTCTGGAAGGAACTTGCAAAGCTACAATGCATATAATAAACATTCCTCTGATCCATTCTCAAAGGAATGTACGACTGTTTACCAAGTTAACTGTGCACTGGAGTAAGTGGAATATTTAGACTGTTTCATGATTCTTGTGTATGATTTCTGAGCTGATGCTGCTACCAGGAGATCTGAGACACCACCATGGTTCTCCAATTAGACAGGAAGCTATGGAGATGTTAAATGGAGTTTAGGCACAGGTTAACCTCACAGTGGTTCAAGTGTGGGTACCTGTGTACAGGGAAACAGAGATACACACAATGACTTAGTAACTGACAGAAGCCTCACATTTTTTCATTGACCTATGAAGTAATACCCAAAGAAGGCCAAGTAGGAAGGGCCAAATGGAAAACTTTCCATGCTTTTGAAAAAATGAGTCTGAAGCATAATCACATTTTACCAGGAATTTCAAGAGGTTATCCCAATCTTCAAAGACTTAAAGGACGTAGAAGTAGTGGTTCCCAAAACACACCCTGTAATTCACCTATATGCCCTGGTGGGGGGCAGGGAGGAGAAATCTGGTGATGGCAAATGCCTAGCAACTGATCCAAGTGCTAGTCCCAATCCCAGCTGCTGTACTGGACCTGATATTTTTACTGAAACAGATGAACAAAGCCTTTAGCATTTGGAATGTGCTATTCATCTGTTGAATGTGCTCTTCTCACTTGCCATAAGGAGGATCAACATCAATTCACATTTACATGGGAAGGGAAGCAAGAGACATTTATACTCTTGCTTTAGGCTATGTTAATTCTCTCTGATTTATGTCATAACAAAGTTTGCAGGGCCCTCTCTCATCTTGATATGCTATAGAACATCATGCTGGTAAACCATATGGATGGCATCATGCTAATTGGATCAGATAGCAGGAGGTGGCGAGTATTCAAGAAGTGTTCTAGAAGTACTAAAAAGACAAATGGATTCAAGAGGGTGGGTAAACCCCATGAAGATGCAGGGGCCAGCCATATCAGTGAAGTCTGTAGCTTGTCAAATCATCCTCACCACTTACCATGAATAACAAGACAGGATATAATGCACTTGACAATAATGCTCAGTCCCACTTATTGACTGACTAGAAGATTGTCAAGTTAGAGTGTGGCCCAGAGTAAGGAGAATGGTCTACAATAGGTTTTCTACCCTAGAATGTCTGATGTTGCTAGATGTTTCCATAATAGAAAAGGATGCTTGTGGTATCTATGGCAATTTCTAGTAGAGGGATTTCCTACAGACTTTTAGAATTCTAGAGCAAGGTCTTTTCTTCTGCAGCCAAGAACTACTCACCATTTCAAAAATAGCCCCTGGCATACTATTGGGCCTTGGTAAAGACTGAGTGCCTGACCATGAAACACCAAATGTCTATGCAACTGAAACTTCTTATCATGATCTAAGTTTCATTACATCTACTATTAATTATAACTTTGGGATACATAGTATATACTAGAATTATCCCAGACAAATTGAGATATAAGGTCACCCTACTTCTGGGTGACATACTGTGATCAACTAAAAGAGAGGGAAACAACTGAGTCTAGTTCTTAGATCATAAATTGAATACCATACTGGTGCTATCCATAAGTGACCTCTGACACCACTCAAACTATTGGAGAAGGGAAATCCCCCTAGGAGGCAAAACTGTGACCTGTATGCTTGATATGGATATACATTCGACTATATGCATGTATACTTGTATGAATGAAAAGTAGGATGAGCTATGGATACATGCAGACACCTGGGAAGTGACTAATGTCTTGGCTGATTGGTCAGGAGCCTTGAAGGTATAAAATCGGAAGATCAGAGTCAAGAATATATGGGAAATTGGATTGTGGGTGGTCTCACGGAAGTGGTTGCAAGTCAAGGATTTTTGTGCTTTATGTTAATGTCCAACAGAAAGCCTCCACTGCAGAGAAGTCATCAATAAGTGGATAGATAGAATGACTTGTTCTGTGAGATCAGCCATTCTTGTACTTGGCCACGCCAATGCTGGTGCATTGTGCTAACCATGACTTGAGTGCCTGTGATGGCCAATAGCAGGGACTTCCTCTTACCAAAGTTGAACTAACGACTGCCAATGTAGCAGTACAAACACCAATACTGATCTCTCAATATAACACTAGCCTTCAAGGATATAACTCAGCCATTTAGTGGCAGATTGATTATGTTTGATCTTCCATTCTTGAGGGGGGCAGCAACTCATCTTTATAAGGATATGTATTTTTCTTGCTTCCCCACAGTGCTCCTACAAGCTCAACTTTTCCAGGATTTAGACTACTCGATTTATTGTCATGGGTGTTCTGTACAACATAGTCTCAGATGAAGAAACATTTTATATCAAGAGATGTGATTATTGGCCCATGACAGTGAAATCTACTTGTCTTTTTGTATATCTCATGACCCAGATGTGGAAAGGTGGAATGGCCTGTCATAGATTCAGATAAGAAACTAGCTTGAGGACAAGATTCTGGGGGTTTGGATTGCAGTCCTACAGGCTGTGGTATATGCCCTGAACCAGTTGCCAATATGTAGTGGTATTTTCCCATTAACTTGAATACATTGTTTTGGGACAAAAGGGGTAAAAGCAAGACTGGCTCCTCTCAACATCACCTGGAGGTGACCCACTTAGAGAACTACCATTCCTGTGCCTGCAGACACAGATATTTCTGGATTCTTACAAGAATTCTTCTATTGGAGGGCACAGTTAGGGTTCTATTGAACTTGAAGGTATGAGTACAACCTGGACACTTTCAACTCTTTATGCCAATATACCATCAGGCCAAGAAAGGACTTAGCGTATTGGCAAGGATGTTTGACTCTGGTTGCCATGAAGAGTCATAGTTGATGCTTTACAAAGACTGCAGAGAAGCATGTATCTGAAAGCCAGGAGATTCACTGGGGCATCTCTTGGTGCATCTGTGCCCAGATTGTTTTTTGAGAAGTAATTGCAACATCCACAGCCCAATAAGAACACAGACATCATTTTCTTACATTAATATATTTCCTTACATTCAATGTTTATTTTTTATCTCCTCCTTTTAGAATGTTAACTCCACAATGCCAGGGATATTTATTTTGTTCATTTGGCTAGAATGTAGTACAGGTTCAATAAATATTTTTTGACCAAGTGAACAAATAATAATGTAACTAATAAAAATTGAGAGACAAAAAGGAGTAGAAAAATTGACAGGTAGCATAAGTGAAAAAAATTCCTCATGTTTTACATAGGAGAGTTAATATATCATCTCAAATTTTGACAAATCAAGAAGTACAGTGTAAGCATGTTATTTAAAGTTTAATAGTAAGCACGGGGATGAATAAAATAGAAGATCTTATCAGTGATTACCTCCAGGGAGCATAAATGTGGTGGTGAAGACTACTTTTGAATTTACTTTAATTTTTATTTTTATTAAATAATAAGTGTACATAGTTAAATCAAACCATCCTATAAATTTTATAAAGGCAATCACTTTCAACTCCTAGTTCTTTTTATTGGTATTTAACTCAATTTTTCTAAGTGATAGGCTTACATTACTATTTTTAGATATTGTCTGAGACTTCCCTTTGGAGTAGTTAAAGGTTTAGCTCTTTACCATCCACTTATATTCCTTTCAATTAACTATATCACAATTTATAGTAAATCAGTAGTCAGTGTTTGCATGTTTATGGGAATACTGCTCCATGCTGACTCAAGGAATGTGCTGTACCTAAGCCCCATCTTTTTTTTCTTTTAGGAGGATTAGCCCTGAGCTAACTGCCGCCAATCCTCCTCTTTTTGCCAAGGAAGACTGGCCCTGAGCTAACATCCGTGCCCATCTTTCTCTACTTTATATGTGGGATGCCTACCACAGCATGGCTTACCAAGTGGTGCCATGTCCGCACCTGGAATGTGAACCAGTGAACCTCAGGCCTCCGAAGCAGAACGTGTGCACTTAACTGCTGCACCACTGGGCCGGCCTCAGCCCCATCTTTTATAACTTTTTGCTTTATATTGTTAATGAATGCTTTCTATATGTTTAGTGCATTTTTTTCCAAATACACATACAGCTTAGTCATACACCTTATAGCATCTGACACTCACACACATCTTATAGTGTATGACCTTACACAAACGTTGAAAACTTCCATCAGTTTTTACTTCTCCCCACTGAGGACCCCCTTGCACAGTCCTACATCTTTCTGTTCCAAACTATCCCTTTTGTTCTATCTCTTCCTTTGGGATCCCCCTGTCCTGCTCTCCTCTATCCTGCTCTCCTACATGTGGCACACACACCAAACCAATTTCCAATAACGTAAATATATAACTTCGGAAACCAAAGAAGGGGGACTGGATTAAATGTTTTATAGATCTATGCCTTCTTTTTTCTTGTTTTACTACCTCAGTTGATTTAAAAACATTTTTGGTAAATACTTAAGCAAGAGAGCGTGGGAGTTAATATTATTGAATCCTTGCTAGATTGAAAAAATATTTTCATTCTGTCATCCCTTGTGAGTGATAATTTGGATGCGTATAGAATTATAGGCTTTGGACTGTATATTGCCTTCTAGCACTCAGTGTTTATTTTGGAAGCCAAAAGCCTTTCTGACTCCCATTTCCCTTTATAGATGTCCCGCTCCTCCCCACCTCCCCTGGAAGATTTAGCGATCTTTACCATTCATGTAAACTATGTAATTTTTTCTTTCATTCATTATGCTAGGCACCTAGTGATCATTTACAATTTTGAGACCCTTGTCCTTTAGTTCTGATAAAATTGCCTGCATATTTCCCTTATAACTTGAAAGGAAGTCTTTTACTTTCCATTTTGTATGTTTTGCGGTTTTTCTATCTTCATGTATTACTTCTATAAGTCAAGCACAAACCCAGACATTCTGGTGGTATGGAAGAAGCTAATCTATGGTAGGAGAGCATAAAGCCCATGTGTAAAATCAGCAGAGATTAAAAATGGGCAGAGAATCCTGACTACCTGGACCTCCCAGTCTCCAGTCATCCCTCTGCTTCCTAGAGCTGTTTTTCCTTCAATTTTATGGAGACTCCACATTTTGTTATTTTGGTTTTTTTGGGAGGGGTGGTTGGTGAGGAAGATTGCCCCTGAGCTAACATCTGTGCCAGTCTTCCTCTATTTTGTAAGTGGGATTCCACCATAGCACAGCTTGATGAGTGGGATGTGAGTCCACACCCAGGATCCAAACCTGTGAACCCTGGGCCACTGAAGCAGAATGCGCAAGTTAGCCACTATGCCGATGGCCACCCTGAGACTCCACATTTTGATTGAGCTAGTTTCGCGTGTGCTTTTGTCACAACTCTAAATTGAGTCCTGAATATTAGACAATGTTTTACTGAAATGTGAAGAGGTAGTCACTGACTTGGGCTATTTGTTTTCCAGAAATAATATGATTTGATTAAAGTTTCCTTGACTCTTCGGTTTCCAGCCATGGCTGGCAAGCTCCTCCTCGCTGAATAAGTGACAAGCATCCAAGAAGAGACAATTGGTTTAAAGAATCTTGCTTGGCATTAATTGCATGACTCTGAGGATTTTAAATCTTAGAAGAAACTGAAATCAGCATTCTCAGTGTCTTTAAGGACAAAATTGTATAAGTTATTGGGAGATAATTTAGTTGTATTCCAGAGGCTAAAAACTAGCTTTAATCAATATTTTTCTAAATATTTCCCAGGGAAAGATGTGGAAGGTTTCAATGATATACGGTCCATGTACATACTTGAAAGAAAATATTGTCATGATAAACACATGAAGTTTTTATAATTCTATAAACTTTTGATAGTTTACAGCAAACAATATGTCTTTAGTATGTATATAATGTAGAAACATAAACATCAAAATTATATACATTATGGAATGGTTGCTTACATTAAAAGAATTATTTGGTTCACCAAAAGATGTGCCAGAAAAAAATTTTAACATTAAGGGTCCATTAGAAGATTTAGTTTGCCAAAATTTTTCAATTTTCTAGCAACATTTGCTGTGTAAAGGATATAAAACTCCATAAAGTACTATTGCCAGAGTTGAATTTTTGTAATCATGCTGAATGTATTTTTAAGAACTTCTTTTTAAAAATTATAACCACAGAAAATTTAGAACAAATAAACAAAAATTTCAAATATTTCCAGGTTTATGTCCCCACTAGCAGAAATGTCATTTAAAGATTATCTACCACCCAAACATCAGCGAGTTTCTTTGTTTTGTGATTGACACATGGTATGGCCTCTGGCGGATCAAGTGTAACAGGCGCATCAGCCTGTTACAAAAATGGGAGTGGGGAGAAGAAGAAAAAGTATTTTTATCAACATTTTAAGTCTTTTTCAATATGTTCACTATTGAATCCAAAATAAACATTTCAACTTTCATTTTTCATCTTTAGGCCTTAGTGACAACATTGATCATTTTATGTCCGTTTTTCTGCAACATCATTTAAAGAGGGATTTAGTTTGGGAATGTGCTGTGCTAACAGTTAGCAGGAGTAATGAATGGGGTGAAACATACCCACACTGTATACATTCCATCTGTGGAGTTTTTGTGAAAAGGAGGGTGACTGGTTATTGGGGCCAAGTGGACACAAGATGCTTTAGTCATTGTGTGAATAGGGAAAATCCTTAAATCAGAGAATTGGATTCTACTAGAATTTAATTGGCATTTTTTAGGAGAAAAAATATTCTATTTTTGGAATGTTGAACCCTAGCCAACTTGCTAAGAACATAAATCCTATTTCCTTTCACTAGGTTTTCATACATTTTGATGTGTTATTAGGTTCATCTAGTTTTAAAATTTAGAATTGATATCTTCCTGGGGAATAGAATGTTTTAAAACAATTTATTGCGGTCATCATAGTATATAACATTGTGAAATTTCAGTTGTACATTATTAATTTGTTAGTCACCATATAAATGTGCTCCTTTACCCCTTATGCCCACCCTCCAACCCCCTTCCCCTCTGGTAACCACTAAACTGTTCTCTTTGTCCGTGTGTTAGTTTATCTTCCACCTATGAGTGAAATCATATGGTGTTTGTCTTTCTCTGTCTGGCTTATTTTGCTTAACATAATACCCTCAAGGTCCATCCATGTTGCTGCAAATGGGACGATTTGTATTTTTTATGGCTTAGTAGTATTCCATTATATACATATACCACATCTTCTTTATCTAATCATCAATTGATGGGGACTTGGGTTCCTTCAACATCTTGGCTATTGTGAATAATGCTGCAATGAACATAAGGGTGCATAAGTCTCTTTGAATTGTTGATTTCAAGTTCCTTGGATAAATATCCAGTAGTGGGATAGCTGGGGAGTATGGTATTTCTATTTTTAATTTTTTAAGAAATCTCCATACTGTTTTCCATAGAGGCTTTCCCAGTTTGCATTCCCACCAGCAGTGTATGAGGGTTCCCTTTTCTCCACATCCTCTCCAACACTTGTTATTTTTTGTCTTGGTGACTATAGCCATTCTAACAGGTGTAAGGTGATGTCTTAGTGTAGTTTTGATTTGCATTGCCATGATAATTAGTGATGTTGAACACCTTTCATGTGCCTATTGGCCATCTGTCTATCTTCTTTGGAAAAATGTCTGTTCATATCCTCTGCCCAGTTTTTGATTGGGTTGTTTGTTTTTTTGTTGTTGAGTTGTGTGAGTTCTTTATATATTTTGGAGATTAACCCCTTGTCAGATATATGATTTGCAAATATTTTCTCCCAATTGGTAGGTTGTCTTTTTGTTTATTCCTGGTTTCCTTTGCCTTGCAGAAGCTCTTCAGTCTGATGAAGTCCACGTGTTTATTTTTCCTTTTGTTTCTGAGTAGACATGATATTTGAAAGGATCCTTCTAAAATTGATGGCAAAGAGTGTACTGCCTATATTTTCCTCTAGGAGTTTTATGGTTTCTGGTCTCACCTTCAAGTCTTTGACCCATTTTGAGTTATTTTTTGTGTATGGAAAAGATAATGGTCTACTTTCATTCTTTTGCGTGTTGCTGTCCAGTTTTCCCAACACCAGTTATTGAAGATACTTTCCTTTCCCTGTTGTATGTTCTTAGTTCCTTTGTCAAAGATTGGCTGTCTGTAAATGTGTGGTTTTATTTTTGGGCTTTTAATTCTGTTCTATTGATCACACAGATCAATAGTGTCTGTTTTTATACCAGTATCATGCTGTTTTGATTACTGTCGCTTTGTAGCATATTTTGAAGCCAGGGATTGTGATGCCTCCAGATTTGTTCTTTTTTCTCAGGATTGATTTAGCTATTTGAGATCCTTTGTTGTGCCATACGAATTTTAGGATTCGTATTTTCTGTGAAGAATGTCATTGGGATTCTGATTGGTATTGCATTGAATCTATAGACTGCTTTAGATAGTATAGACATTTTAACTATATTTCTTCTTCCAATCCATGTGCATGGAATATCTTTCCATTTTCTTTCAAAATGTCATATAGTTTTCATTGTATAGATCTTTCACTTCCTTGGTTAAATCTATTCCTAGACATATTCTTTTTGTTGCGATTGTAAATGGGATTGGATTCCTGAGTTTTCTTTCTGCTAGTTCATTATTAGAATATGGAAGTGCAACTGATTTTTGTATGTTGATTTTTTACCCTGACAACTTGCTGTAGTTCTTGATTATTTCTAATAGTTTTCTGATGGATTCTTCAGAGTTTTCTATGTATAAAATCATGTTGTCTGCCAACAGCAAGATTTTCACTTCTTCATTGCCTGTTTGGATCCTTTTATTTCTTTTTGTTGTCTAATTGCTCTGGCCAAAACCTCCAGTAAAAAGGTAAATAAGAGTGGTGAGAGTGGATACCCTTGTCTTGTTCCTGTTCTCAGATGAATGGCTTTCAGTTTTTCCCTGTTGAGTATGATGTTGGCTGTGGGTTTGTCATATATGGCCTTTATTATGTTGAGGTACTTTCCTTCCATACCCATTTTATTGAGAGTTTTTTGTCATAAATGGATGTTGGAACTTGTCAAATGCTTTCTCTGCATTTATCGAGATCATCTTATGGTTTTTATCCCTCATTTTGTTAATGTGGTGCATCATGTTGATTGATTTGCAGATGTTGAACCATCTCTGCCTCACTGGTATAAATTTCACTTGATCATGGTGTGTGATCTTTTCAATGTATTGCAGTATTCGGTTTTCCAATATTTTGTTGAATATTTTTGCATCTATGTTCATCAGCAATATTGACCTGTAATTTTCCTTCTTTGTGTTGCCCTTGTCTGGCTTTGGGATCAGAGTGATGTTGGCCTCATAGAATGTATTAGGAAGTGTTCTGTCTTCTTCAACTTTTTGGAATATTTTGAGAAGGATAAGTAATAAATCTTCTTTGAATGTTTGGTTGAATTCTCCAGAGAAGCCGTCTGGTCCTGGACATTCATTTTTGGGGAGAGTTTTGATTACTGTTTCAATCTCTTTATTTGTGAGTGATCTATTCAGATTCTCTATTTCTTCTTGATTCAGTTTTGGGAGTTTGTATGAGTGTAAGTATTTATCCATTTCTTCTAGATTGTCCAATCTGTTGGCATATAGTTTTTCATAGTATTCTCTTATAATCCTTGGTATCTCTGTGCTATCCATGGTAATTTCTCCTCTTTCATTTCTAATTTTTTTATTTGAGATTTCTCTCCTTTTTTCTTAGTGAGTCTGGCTAAGGGTTTGTCAGTTTTGTTTATCTTCTCAAAGAAACAGCTTCTTGTTTCATTGATCCTTTCCACTGTCTTTTTTGTTTAAATTGCATTTATTTCTACTTTAATTTTTATTATTTCCCTCCTATTGACTTTGGGCTTTGTTTATTCTTCTTTTTCTAATTCTCTTAGATGTTGTTTAAGATTGCTTATTTGAAGTTTTTCTTGTTTGTTAAGGTGGGCCTATATTGCCATGAAATTCCCTCTTAGGATCACTTTTGCTGCATTCCATATTAGTTGGTATAGTGTATTTTCATTTTCATTGTCTCCAGATATTTTTTGATTTCTTCTTTAATTTTTTCAATTATCCATTGGTTGTTCACTAGCATGTTGTTTAGTCTCCACATATCTGTCATTTTCCTGGCTTTTTTCTTGTAGTTGATTTCTAGTTTCATAGCATTATGGTCAGGAAAGATCCTTGATATGATTTCAATCCTCTTAAATTTATTGAAACTTGCCTTGTTTCCTAACATATGGTCCATCCTTGAGAATGTTCCGTGCGCACTTAAGAAGAATGTGTATTCTGCTATTTTTCATTGGAGTGTTCTATATACATCTATTAAGTCCATGTGGTTTTGTTTTTTGTTTAGTTCCACTATTTCCTTGTTGACTTTCTGTCTAGACAATCTATCCATTGATGTAAGTGGGGTGTTACGGTCTCCTATTATTATTGTGTTGTTGTTAATATCTCCTTTTAGGTTTGTTAATAGTTGCTTTATATACTTCGGTGCTCCTGTGTTGGTTGCATATATATTTACAAGCGTTATGTCTTGATGGAGTGTCCCTTTGATCATTATATACTGCCCCTCTTTGTCTCTCATTGCCTGTTTATCTTGAAGTCTACTTTGTCTAAGTGTGGCAACACCTGCTTTCTTTTGTTTGCCATTAGCTTAGAGTATCATCTTCCATCCCTTCATTCTGAGCCTGTGTTTGTCTTTAGAGCTGAGATGTGTTTCCTGGAGGCAGCATATTGTGGGGTGCTGTTTTTTAATCCATCCCACCACTCTGTGTCTTTTGATTGGAGAATTCAATCCATTTGCATTTACAGTGATTATTGATATATATGGGCTTAATGCTGCCATTTTATCTCTCATTGTCTGTTTGTTCTGTATTTCCCTTGTTTCTTGTTCCATGTATTTTGGACTTCCAATGCAGTTTGGTATCTCTCTATGATAGTTTTCTCAGTTTTCTTTATTTATCATTTGTGTCTCGGTTCTATTTGTTTAATACTTACCATAAAGTTTGTATAAAAAAATCTCGTAGATTAAATAGTCCATTTTCTGATAGCCTTGTATTGCCTTAGTCTAAGCAGATTCCATCTTTTTCCTTTTCTCCTTCTAAGTTGTTGTTGTCCCAACTTATTCCATCTTATGTTGTGAGTTTGTGGTTAAAAGGACAAGACTATATTTATTATTGATGTTTTCCTTCCCTTTATCTTTAATGTTATAATTGTTTGCTAGCCTCTTCTGACAGACAGCTGCAATTTTCTGATTTTTGTCTGTCTATTTATCTCTTTCTTAGGGCTTTGTAAACTCTTTCTTTTTTTTCCCCAGGTATGAGGGCCTTCTTGATCATTTCTTGTAGGGGCTGTCTTATGGCGATGAACTCCTTCAGCTTTTGTTATCTGGGAAAATTTTTATTTCTCCATCATATCTGAAGAATATTTTCTGCTGGATAGAGTATTCCTGGCTGAAAGTTTTTGTCTTTCAGAATTTTCAATATATCATTCCACTTTCTCCTAGCCTGTAAGGTTTCTGCTGAGAAATCCACTGAAAGCCTGACAGGAGTTCCTTTGTATGTTATTTTCTTCTGCCTTGCTGCCCCTAACATTTTTGCTTCGTCATTGACTTTTGCCAGTTTCACTACTATATGCTTTGGAGAAGGTCTTTTTACATTGATATAATTAGGAGATCTATTAGGTTTTACTTGTATTTCCAGCCCCTTCCCCAGGTTTGGGAAGTTCTCAGCTATTATTTCTTTGAACAAGCTTTCTGCTCCATTCTCCCTCGCTTCTCCCTCTGTAATATCTATAATCCTTATGTTGCATTTCCTAATTGGGTCATATATTTCTCACAGAATTTCTTCATTTCTTTTTAGTTTTAGTTTTCTCTCCTCCTCCATCTGAAGCATTTCTATATTTCTCTCCTCCAGACTGCTAATTCTGTCCTCCATGATATCAGCTCTGGTATTCAGGGAGTCCAGATTTTTCTTTATCTCTTCTGTTGTGTTTTTCATCTCCAATATTTCTCATTGGTTTTCCTTTATATTTTCGATCATTTTTGTGAAGAATTCCCTCTGCTCGTTAATTTTGTTCCTGATTTCTTTGACCTATCTGTATTTTTGGTAACTTGTTGAGTTTTTTATGAAAGCTTTTTTGAATTCTCTGTCATTTGGTTTTTTTTTCCTTCTTCTCCCCAAAGCCCCCCAGTACATAGTTGTATATTGTAGTTGTAGGTCCTTCTGGCTGTGCTATGTGGGATGCCACCTCTGCATGGCCTGATGAGCACTGCCATGTCCATGCCCAGGATCCAAACTGGTGAAACCCCAGACCACCAAAACAGAACACACAAACTTAACCACTCGGCCATGGTGCCAGTCCCTGTGATTAAGATTTTAAATTTCTTTGCCTTCAAGGTTGATTTCTGGGTGCTTGTCAGTTTCTTTCTGGTCTGGAGTATTAATACATTTTTTTGTACTGTTTGATGGCATCAATTTGTGCCTTTGCATAGTGATAGTATCTGGTCACAGATTCCACCTGTCACCACTAGGGGTGGGTCAGGAGCTGTGTATTCTGAGCCCACCACAATCCCTGGTGTCTATGCCTGTCCTTAGTATCTATGCTGACAGTGCCTGTCTGAAATTTCTGGCTCGTTCACTCACAGATGCTGCTATTCTAACATATGCAGAGGCTCTCTGGTCAACCAGCTGAGCTGGAGTGCCACACAGGGGGATAGGGGTTCCTTTTGTGTGTGATCCTGCAACGTTCTTGCTCTATCCTTGCTATCTTCTCTCTTGGTGTGCTGCCTTGATGGAGACACCCCTGCAATACCTTGTCCACCTCTGTGTGGGGCTTTTCCATGGGCTGTGAGGGAATTTGGAGAGCAAAGGTGTTCCCGCAGGCAGCTACCCATGCCCCATCTTTTCTCAGATTCATGTGTGATCCCACACCCTGGATCACTGCTTTTGGGGGAGGGAGAGGAGATCCCCTTACCTCCTTCCACTTCCTCCTTGGGATCCTGAATCTCCACCTTCAGACATATGACTGCATGGGTCTCTCAGAAGTCTTTTGTGTTGTGTGAATGTCCTCTGTTGGTTTGTGAATGCCCTTTTCATTGAATCTTAGTGGGGAGAGTCTAAGGGAGGAGATCACTCTGCCATGATCAGGAATAGAGTTTTTGCACCATGACCCAATCATCTTTATCTTAAGTAATGCCTTTTCCTCAATGTCTATTTTGTCTGATGTTAATACTATGACTACTGTTTGGTGACAATTAGCATGGGTAAAACTCATTTCATCATTTTACTTTCACCCTTATGTTTTTATTATTGTCATTGTTGAAGATTAGGCTTGAGCTACATCTGTTACTAATCTTCCTCTTTTTTTGCTTGAGGAAGATTAGCTCTGAGCTCACATGTGTGCCAATCTTCCTCCACTTTATATGGGGGTCACCACCACAGCATGGCTGATGAGTGGTGCAGGTCTGTGACCAGGATCTGAACCTGCAAATATAGGCCAAAGCAGAGTGCACCAAACTTAACCACTACACCACAGGGCTGGCCCCTCATACTTATTTTTTTTTTTTCCTTTTTCTCCCCAAAGCCCCCCGGTACATAGTTGTATATTCTTCATCGTGGGTCCTTCTAGCTGTTGCATGTGGGACACTGCCTCAGTGTGGTTTGATGAGCAGTGCCATGTCTGTGCCCAGGATTCAAACCAACAAAACACTGGGCTGCCTGCAGCGGAGCGCGAGAACTTAACCACTCGGCCACGGGGCCAGCCCCTCATCTTATGTTTTGATGTGTTTTATTATAAGTATATTAAGTTGGATTTTTGAAAACTTGATTCTGACAATCAGACTTACTTTGTACTCTTCGTACTGCATATTGTAAGCTTCTCTTTCTTTACTTTCTTGACTTTGGGAAGATTAAATGTTTTTTCTCAATTTTTTTTTTAATACTGCTAATTTGAAGTTATAAACTCTGCCTCTCTAATATAAGAGGTTACTCTTCTATCTTAAACTATATTAAAATCTAAAGTCAACTTTTGAAATTCCCTTGCAGGCAATACAAGAGTTTTAGAAAATGTTTATCTCTTTCTTTTCCTTACCTATTTAAGAACTCATGGTTGATGTGATTTTTTGCCTTGTTTTAATAACTCGGTGAGACATTATTATTATTATTATTATTTTATATTGTCAAGATTTATTTAGATTTTTATTAAATTTTTTTTGAGGTATAATTTGTATACAGATATTTGCTTTGCAACATTTTTTCCTAGTCTGTGTCACCTAATTTCATTTTCTATAGTGACTTTTGAAGGCGAAATTATTTTGTCTTTTCCAGCCTATCCTTCTTATTTCCCATTTAAAAAAACTTGGCCTACCTCAAGTTTGTGAAGACTTTCTCCTATGTTTTCCTTAAGGAATTTTATAGTTTAAGCTTGCCTCTTAAACCTATGATACATTTAAAGTTAATTTTTATGTCTGGCGTGAGGTGTCAAATTTTTCTATTTTTCTACATACAAATGTCTGGTTGTTCAAGTACTATTTGCTGGGAATATTTTCCTTAATACCTTGAATTATCTTGAAAACATAATGGAAAATCAATTGCACATATAAATGTGAATGAATTTCTGAACTTGCTATTTTGTTCAGTTGATCTGTACAACTATCCTTAACCAGCCTTGATTACTTTAGCATTATTGTGAGTTTTGGAATTAGGTAATGTAATTCCTACAACCTTATTTTTCCTTAAAACATTTGTGTGGGCTGTTTTAGATCCTTTGCATTTTCATATAAATTTAAGATTCATCTTTTTATATAAATAAGTATGTTGGAATTTGTGGATTTTGCTAAGTTTACGGATCAAATTGAAAAGAAATGACATCTTAGTGATAGAAAATTGCCTAACTGTTTGATATACCTCTCTAATTACTTAGATCACTTTTAATATGGCTACAATGTTTGTAGTTTAAATGGTACAATTCTTGCATATTATTTTGTTGTCTACCCCATGTCATATGTTTTGATGTTATGATAAATGGCATTTTAAAATTTCAATTAATTCAACTTAGGCTTTATATTTAGGTCCATTTTGTATATGGTGTGAGGTATGATTAAGGTCCTTTTTTCCCCCATGGGTCAGTTTTCCCTTATGGCTCTCCATTCTGTTCTTTTGATCTATGTGTTTATCTTTCACCAACACTACACTGCCATGATTACTATACCTTGATATTAAGTCTTAAAATGAAGTAATGTGAATCTTCCATTGTTTTATTCAACATGTTTTGGATATTCTAGTTTCTTTTGACTTTTGACATAGATTTTAGAATAAGCAGGTCAATGTTGAAAAGAAAATTCTTTCCGGTGTTTAGATGGAAATGTGTTGAATTTACAGATTAATTTAGAGAGAACTGACATCTTAAAAATAGTGAATTTTCTATTTCATAAACATGGTAGCTCTCCATTAATTTAGGTCTCCTTTAATTTCTTTCATCTTATGTGTGTTTTTAATTAGTACCTGAGTATTTCATGTGTTTTTGTATAGTTGGAAATGGCACTATTTCCTTTTTATAAATTTCAGTTTTAAATATTTCATGACTATATAGTATATAGTTTGTAGTAATACATTTATTTATTCATTTATTTAGATATATTGGTCTTGTACTTTGAAACCTTGCTAAACTCAATTCTAATAGCATTTCTGTATATCCCTTGAGGTTCTCTATGTAGACAATCATAATCACTGAATAGAAATGATTTTGTCTCTTTTTTTCACAAACTGTGTGCTGCTTCTTTCTTTTTCTTGCTATTTCTTTTTCTTGTTTCATTGCACTGGCTAGGACATTGAACAGAAGTAAGGAAAGAGGATATCCTTACCTTATTTTTGATATAAGGGAGAAAGCATTCAATCTTTCACCATTAAATTTCATACTAACTGTAGGGGTTTTGCAGATGTTTGTTATCAGGTTAAGCAAGTTTCCGTCTGTTCTTAATTTGCCGAGTTTTTATAATGAATGGATGTTGAATTTTAGCAATGCTTTTTCTGTATCTATTGAGATGAACATGTGGCTTTTCTTTAGTCTGCTGATGTAATGAATTCCATTGGCTGAATTTTGAATGTTAAAGTAGACTTATAGTCCCAAGACTATAAATCCCACTTGATCAGGAGGCATTATCTTTTTTATATTTTGCTAGATTAAATTTGCTAATATTGTGTCAAGGATTTTTTGCATTTATGTTCATGAAGGATGTTGAATTGTATTCTTATATCTTTTACTGGTTTTGTTTTCATAAAATGATTTTTACAGTGTTTCTAATTTCTTGAAGAACTTGTATAAAATTGGTATTATTCTTTAATGGTTGGATAGAATTCATCAGTGAAATGATCTGGGCCTTCAGATTTCTTTTCTGGAATTGTTTTAACTATAAATTTAATTCCTTTGGTTGATAAAAGGCTATGCAAACAATCTATTTATTCTTGAATGAGCTTTGGTAAGTTATGCCTATTGAGGGATTTATATATTTCATTAAGTTGTTGCATTTACGGGCAAAAAATGGTAACAATACTGTCTTATCCTTTTAATGTCTTTAGGAGATGCAAAAATTTTCCTCCTTTTATTACTGATATTGGTATTTTGTATTTTCTCTCTTTCATGTGGTTCTTTTTTGTTTGATCAGTCAGTCAAGAAGTTTATCAATTTTAATAATCTCTACAAAGATTCAGCTTCTGGCTTCATTGATTTTTCTTTATTTATTTTATTACACTCTCATTGAGTTTTGTTCTTTGTTTTATTTTCTGCTTGCTTACAGTTTAATTTGCTCTATTTTAAGGGTCTTGTCGTCAAAAAAATTTATCTGACACACATTTTCTTTTTCAAATATAAGCTTCCAATGCTACAAGTTTTAAACACAGTTTTAGTAGCATCTCATAAATTTGATACTTTGGTTTTTCATTTTCTTTTAGTTGATGTTTTCTAATTTCACTTGTGACTTCCTCTCTGACCTTTGACTTAATTAATAGCTCGTTAATGGTCTCTAATTTAATTGTATTATGATCATAGAATACAAATTTTTTTATTTCAATTCTTTGAAATATCTTATAGCCTCTTGTTATGGAAACCATTATCCCTGTATTTCCTGCATCCCTGCACAGTTCAAGCCTCCGAATGAAGAGCATTTTTCAATAACAAACATGCCTTGGAAACTAGAGATAGTGTCTCCCTAAAGATAGAGAACCCTGAAAATGTCCCAGGATTAAAATAGCTTTCACCTTACCCTCCTTAGAGATATGTGTACTTGAAAATAATTGTGTAATCTGTTGTTTGGTGGATTGTTTTATAAATCTTACTTAGGTAAAATTGGCTGGTAGTATTTTTCAAGCCTTATATATCTTTAGTGACTTGCTCCTGTTTTGTCAATTATTGGGAGAGGAGTATTGAAATCTCCAACTATAGTTGTGGATTTGTCTATCTATATTTTCAATTCCATAAGTTTTTGTTTCATGTATTTTGAAACTCTATTGTTAGATATATACATTTTTAGGATTGCTATGACTTTTTGGTGAATGACTCCTTTTATCACTATGTAATGTACCTCTTTATCCTTGGAAATATTTCTTGTTCTGAAACCTACATTCTTTGATACAAATATTGTCAGTTCAGTTTTCTTTTGATTAGTGTTTGCACAATATATTTTCCATTGTCTTTTACAATATTTCTGTATACTTGATGGGTGTTTCTTATGGAAAGTATACATATATTTGAGTTATTTTAAAATCCCATCTGACAACCTGTCCTCTAACTGATGTATCTGGACCATTTACATTTAATGTAATTATTTACCTAGTTAAAAGCTACGATCTTGCTAAATAACTTATACTTGTTTCATTATTCTTCTTTTTCTCTACTTGCATTTTATTAATTGAACTTTTTTTGCTTCCACTTTACCTACACTATTGGCTTATTATTTATACCTCTTCTCATTTCTTTTAAAGTGGGTTCCCTAGGGTTTACCATATGCATCTTTAAATAACCAGCCTACCTTCAAGTATAATTACTATGTTTCCCATGTAGTGTAAGAACTTTGCAACAATATATTTCAAATTCCTCCCTCCCATCTTTTGTGTTATCTTCATACTGCATATTACTCTCCCATATGTATCAAACCACAGTATATTGCTACTATTTTTGCTTTATATTATCAATTAACTTTTAGAGCAATTAAACATAAGAGGAAAAGTATTTAATATTCATTTTAACAATTTCCAGAAATCAAATTTCTGTCTGGAATCATGTTCATTTTTTTGGAACTTTAAAAAATTTCCATATGGTGCATTTCTACTGGTAATGGATTCTCTTTTTTCCTGAAAAGTCTATTTCTCCTTCAGTTTCTGAACAGATATTTTCATGATGTGTAGATTGCTAAGTTTTTTCAGTCTGCCTTGCTTCTGATGAGAGGTCAGCTATAATTCTTATCTTTGTTCCACTGTAAGTACTTTTTCTTTTTCCTTTAACTGCAAGATTTTCTTTTTATGTCTGAATTTTACCAGATTAAATATGATTTTTTAAAATATTTTATGCTCTGAGCTTTATGGATCTATGTTTGATGGCTTTTTAAGATAAAATTCTCAACCTTTTCAAATGTTTCTTCTGTTCCGGGTCTCCAACTATGTGTATGTTAGACCATTTGATACTTTCCCACAATTCTTAGATGCTCTGGTTCTGTATTTGCCTCCTACTCATTTTTCTCTTAATGTTTCAGTTTGGGAATTTGTATTGATTTATCAAGTGCACTCATTTTTCCTCCAGTGTGTCCAGTCTACTGATGGGCCTGGTGAAGTCATTCTTTATCTTTGTTATCATGTGTTTTAGATTGTTGGGTCTCAGGGCAGACCACTCCAAAATATCTCACAATAGCATATTGATTATTTTGAATTAAAGTTGCTTAAAAGGCACCACGGGCATTCTGACCATCCTATGTCTGCTCCCTCCTAAAGCACGAAATAAACCTCCCAAGTGAAAGGTACTCTCCCTGCATCCTTATCGTCAGAGGTGGGGAATTCAGGGCCCACAAGCCTGCATAAACAAACCTCGCTAATTTACCACCTCAAGCCTAAACTCTCCTTAAATTCCTCACTAATTAGGTACTTCAAATCTAAGTTTCTTTGTCCTGTCGATTTTTCAGGAATTCCTCCCTTCTTTATGTAAAAGATGCATATACTACCTACTTTGTTCATTCTCTGAGCATCACTTCTTTACGGTCTCCAATACATACATATTAAACTGGGTTTTTCTGCTTTAATCTAGTCTCCTATCAATTTTATTATAGTCCAGCCAGAAGAACACAAGAAGGGAAGAAACAGGATTTCCTCCAGCATGACAATTTCTATCCGACTCTTTTTTGTCATTTTCTATTTCTCTAAAATTCCCCACCTGTTCTTATATGTTGTCCATCTTTTCCTTTGGAAACTTTAATATATTGATAATAGTTACTTTCCACTTGGAATATTTGGGCCATGGCTAGTCTGGTTCTGTTGATTGCTGTACCTTTTTACAGAGCTATTAAGTGTTTACTTATTTTTGTTATGATGCTTATTTTCCTCAGAATTTTATTTTTGAACAATCTTTGTGAACTTGAAAGGAAGGGTCTTCTCCAGAGAGAATTTTTATTTGCTCTTCCCAGTGCCCAGGACACTAATGGCTCACAATCATTCTGAATCAAATTCTTGCCTGAGTTTCCTCACAATGAGAATCATTTCAGTTTGGACTTTAAAACAGATTTTGGTTACAAATTGTTAACAGTGATATTTCCCCTTTTCAACTTTGTACCTAGGTTTAAAGAATCAATTTTCTTTGCAATTCCCAAGGCAGTAATAGGATTTCCAGATAACTCCTATAGGCTGCTATAGTCTTTGGTACTTACATTTGTTGGGGAAGAACATGCTATTATACTCTGTTTCAAAGGCAACTACCCTCAGGGTGACTGCAGTCAGCAGTTCTCTAGAGTCCTGCTTTCTTTCCTTTTTGTTTCTTTTTCAGATCTGAGAATTTCTTACCCTCATGCTAACTCCTTGATGCATCAAAAAAGATATTTTCTTTATTATGCCAAGGAATATTTACTGTTTTTGATGGAAGTGTTGATTCAGACAACTAGTCCATTAAATTGTCAGAAGTGGAATTCATCCTAGTTCTTAAATTTTACAATGATAGTTTTTTAGTTAGTTTTTGGTTTTGCTTTTTTTGTGAGGAAGATTGGCCGTGAGCTAAAACTGGTGCCCATCTTCCTCTATTTTACTTGGGATGCCAACATAGCATGCCTTAATGGGTGGTGCATAGGTCCGTGCCCTGGATCTGAACCTGCAAACCCTGGGCCACCAAAGCGGGGTGCGTGAACTTAATCACTGTGCCACCAGGCTTATTTTGATTTTGCTATTCATGTTAGAGTTTTGTAGGGTTAAGCCTAGAGGCTGATTTTTGTCTTGTTAGGAAATCTGCTTGCCATTTTAGGAATGTATACAAGTAAATACAGTTACTTTTGGTTATGAAGCAAGATTCTAAACTAGTGTCATACAGTTTTATTAAAGTAGTTAGTAAGCAGCATATATTATTTAAAGTTTAAAGTTTTGACGAGAAAATAAAACATACACAAAAGTGGAAATCATAGTATAATGAACCCCCATATACCTATCACCCAGATTTGACAGCCATCCATTTTTTGCCACTTTTGTTTATTCCGCTTTTGCTCTTTACTCTTTACTGAAGTCATTTAAAGCTAATCCCAGCTATCACATCATTTTTTGCTTATGTATTTATGTATACCTCTCTAACAGATATGTATATTTTCCTACATAACCAGAATTTTATCACACCTAAAAATATTCCCTTAACACTTTCATATAGTCTAATACTCAAACCTTAGTTAAATTTCCGCAGTATTCTCAATTTTTTTTTCCAGCTGGCTTATTTGAATTAAGACCTAAACAAACTCCACACATTACATTTGATTATTTTTCTTAAGCATCTTTTGTTCTAGAATAGTCCACCTCTCTACTTCCTCTCATTTTCCCCTGCCATTGATTAGTTGCACATTGAATTGTCCCACATTTAGTGATGCTCCAGTTAATCAAGTGACAGCTTGAACTCTCTGTTGTAAATTTTCCATCAGTCTCTTTCCTGTTTCATCAAGGATGACCGTTAGCTAAATTAGGTTTTAATGATTATAAAATGGAGACCTTCTAATTTTATTATTCCTTCCATATTTATTAAGTTCATTTCATTCTTTCCAATGATGTTGAATTAGCATTTAGTTTTGGGGGATTATCATCATGAACTAAGGGTTTTTAACATATTCAGGACGCATTCAATAGTATTCATTTTTCATTAGACACTCAAATTTTTCTGTTCTTGCTTAATGGGAGCTTCCTCATGTTTACTTCGATGTCGTTTTAAAATAACCGATTAGTCTTTGATACCTTCCTTGCTTTATTTTTTGTTTTATCCACTTGACTTATCCACATCTATTTACTCTTCACTATGAAAAATGAAGATATTGGTAAACTCACATTCTCTCAATGGGGAAGGAAATAGTACCTTTCCCTGGGCATATTCCACTCCCACATAAAGCCAATGACTTCAACCCAACCTCCAAGATTTGCTCTGCTTTGTGTTTTACTTATATTTGGTTTGGGGTGGTAGTTAATTACAGCAGGGCCAGTTCTGGAAACTTTTAGGAAGCCCCAGACATTGATGGTTCTTTTTAGAATAAGGGAGGCTTAGTGCTTGTGTTTTCATCTGGGGACCCAAGTTGTCAACTCTGGGACAACAGAAGTCTCACGTAAGCTCCTGTCATATTTTCTGCAAAACTTCGAGGCTTTTTGGCTGAGATTTTAGTCCCTGTACAACAGATAAACAGATAAGGTAAGACTTGCTCATATTCACTTTTACGAAGGTGGATTAATTCCAACCACCCTTCCTGCACTGGCATGAGGCCCAATTTCCTGTGAGCTCACAGGCGGTATGCCCGATGTTCCAATGAGCAATTCTATGTTAGCTCCAATTACCTTTGACTTTCAATTTCTTCTTTATTTCCGGCACTTAGATATTTTCTTGATTTCAAGCTTGGTGTGGCATTATATTTCGTTTTTGGTGATGCATTATCTATGATCTCCATGTGTCTTTGTAAAGGGTTCCGTTCAGTCTGCCATAATGACAGGAAGTTTTGAGCTTACGAACAAGAGACGAAAACTGAGACATTTAAAAGCCTCCCAAGTATTTTCTGGTAGAGAAAGGTAAAAAAATTGATAAAGTTTTTTTTCTCCCCGCTGAATGTTTCAAAAACTCAAACTCTATCAGGAGAAAAATCAATCTTATAAATTATTTTAGTAAACATAAAATACACTACTTCTAGTTCAAGATGGCAAAGTTAAGGTGTTTTTAGTTTACTCCATTTCAGAAACCAATTAAAATGACACAAATTAAAAAAAAACAAAACTCTTATCTTCAATGACACTAGCACACAGCCAAAGCCCAATCTAGTAATTAGAAGCAGTCGTAGCCAAGCAGTGAAATTCTGGGCAAACGAAGAAACATGCTTAGGATTACATATATTCTGAAGTGTCTTTAACTTGAAGAACATAGTCAAGAGAACTTTACTTGAAATATAAAAATCTGGAAGCATGAGTAAGCCATGGAATTATTCCATAGTGGGAAGTGCCATGTTTTGTATGTAATTTTATACCCTGAAAACACAGAAAACATCTCATTTATTGTGCCTTAGAATATTTACTAAACTGACCACATATTGTGCTGTAGAATAAACTTCAATCAATTTTATTTCATGAAATGAAAAGTATCTCATTCTCTGAATACAATGCATTAAAATTAGAACTGAAAAAAAAGAAGACATAATGTTCAACAAATTTTACAAAGAGTTTTAGCAACTGAAAAATTTAAAAAATACCATTTTTATAGAAAATGCGATTGTATCCTTGGCAAACTTAAAATAATAAACTCAAAAAATATTAATTACTAAGAAGAATTTGGAGTAATCAGCCTGGTTACAAGATCAACAACCTCTTATACATTAATTGTAACTAGTCAGAAATCATGTTAGGTAAAACCCCCTATTCACTACAGTAACAAAACAGTAAAATAGAGAGAAATTTAACAATATAAATTAACAGGACTTATGTAATTGAAAACTTTAAAACAGAACGAGAGTTGAATAAATATAATGAGTTCATTGTTCTTACACAGTAAATTGGTCTTCTAGAGATTGCAACTCTCTAAATTATGTAAGTTCAATATTGCGACAATAAAAAGAGGAAAATGATTTTTTGTAACTTAAACTGATTAGAAAATTCAAGAGAAATAAGCACTCAAATAAAATGCCAAAAACAAAAAGAGTATTGAAAACCCACTAGCCTTGCAAGATTTATAATATTTCATAAAATTTCACTATATAAGACAATTTTGTTGCATTTTATGAGAATATAGATAGATCAGCATATAAAAAGAAGAACTTAAACTAGAAAATAAACCAACACTGACGTGGAAAGTTAGTATATGATGATGATGCTGGGAAATCTAGGTAGTTATGTGGGACAAAAGAGAGCTGGAATTTTACCTCAGACATTCTACTGAACACACAACATCCACACTCTCTCTCCTGTTGCATCACAAATTTAAAAGTTAAAAACCAAAACAAAACTGTTCCTTGGAAAATACGACCCATTTTTTCTATCATATTGATGTGGGGAAGCTCCAGACACAAAATTCATACTCCATAAAGAAAAATAAAAAGGATACATTTGACCACATGAAAATGTAAATATAGTAGCTAAAATAAAAGTAACACGCTGAGAAAGAGATTTACAACCCCTAACGCAAAGGATGGTTTCTTTGTTAAGGATTTTGTTCATTGTAATTCACATCTTCCCCACATTTCAACATCTCCAGCACGCGGGCGTGGGGAAAGCTTCCTGAAATGGCGTCCCTGCAGGAAAGAACCGGCTGTGAGAGGGCAGCGGAGGTGGGGTATCAGACTCGACGAGCAGCACTCCTGCGGCTGGAGTCGAGAGCAGGCTAGCTCTGCTTAATTGCAATGTCAGTTTAACAGCCCAGACCTGGTGGCTTTTACTTCTTTGAGGAATGTTTTTAAAGAAATGCTTCAATACCAGCGCTCTTGATGGCGTGGAAGAAGGTTAGCGGGGAAAACCACGGGCGTGGAGGACTCAGTGTTGCAAAGGGACTCTGAAGAGTCAGACACTGAATTAGAGAAATTTGTTTTGCTTTATTTCCTGTCTATATACGTGCAAGAGTGAAACATGACAAAAATATCTGTCTACTGAAGTGTAAAAGGATGATTTTAATATGTTCAAAATGAAAACTATAGGTGATAAGAAAGCACTGTTTCTTACCGGGCAGGGATATTTTCTCCTTCTTCTTACGATTAATGGTGTCTTAGATTTGAAGAAATATAGAATGTAATGGGCTTTGACAAATCTATGAAAGATAAACGATCCGAATTCACATTTAAACAAATTCAAATGGCACTTAAAAATATGAATAGATGTTAATGTTATTTATAATTTTGAAAATAAAAGTTAAAACAAAAAATGAAATGCTATTTCACCTATCAGATTCACCAAAGACCAAATACAGTGGGGATGAGGATGCGTGTAAACAGACATCCTCATACAGTTTTGGTGGTGGATTAAACTCTTTTCAAAGGAGAAATTGATGTCCTTAAAGGACAATTTGATGATGTCTATCAAAATTAGGAACACAGATTTTGACCAGCAATTCAGTACTTGCAAATTTATCTTATAGATATATTCATACACATGTGCAGATACAGCCATAGAAAGAAGGTCCCTACGTTATTTTCAGTTGTAAAGAACAAAAACAACTTTAGTGTTACTGACTAGTTGAATAAGTGATGAGATATCCAATCAATGTAATATCAGGTCCCTTACAAGTGAGGCAGATGTTTATGTGCTAACAAAGAAATAGCTCAAAACATTCTCAGCAAAAAGAGACCAGGTTCAGAATAGCACCTGTGTATGTATAAAGTATGCCTTCATTTATGGAGAAAACAAACAAACCAAATAAAAACATACACAGAAACACACAAAATTTTAGAAGTATATACCAGTAACAGTGTTATTTTTCAATCAAGATAAGTTCAAAGAAAGAATAGACAAAGGTTATTGATGTGACATTTTGCACTTTTAAGTAAAAAGCCTAAGCAGCTTTTGGTAGTGTATGATGACTCATATCTGTATGATTAAGCTGACATCTGTTTACTTTGAATCTGTTTAACATCTTTTGTTTTCCTGGTGTGTACATCAGGGGAAAAGCAGGCCTGTCCCACCCCATGCCCTTGCAATTCCCCTGCCTAGTTCAGCCAAAGGTGACTGCTATGCTCCGTGCTCACACAGTTTCATAGGTATTTCAGGGATCGTTCAGTTGAAAGGTGCAGTTCTAGTTTTTCGGTTTTGTTTTGTTTGCTGTCTGCATGAGCTGCTCTTTTTGATTGTTAGTTGGAAATATGTCATGGGGTTCCACCCATGAAGATGGATATTTCTGTTCTTTGTCCTACCTGTGCTCCCAAACATGCTGCAGTTAGAGATTACAGGGGAAAGCAATGTTGTCACTGTGGCTGGAATGTGTCCTTTCTTTCTGGTGATTGTTAGGACAAGCACTATTATTTTTGCTCTTGCCTGGCTTGAATGATTTATGAGTGAACTATTTAATTTTTGGAGCACTTGACATTTTTGACCTCTCATCCATCAACCCTTTGGAATTACTTTGCTTGGGAGATTGAAATACTGCTTCATTCCTCTGCGGATATTTTCAGTTTTCTTTGTCATAGGAAATACTGCCCCGGGTTTGCCCATGAGAGTTATCTGAGAGGTGAGCAGATGGCCTTCAGAGGCAGGCACAACCGGACACTGCCAAGAACGTCTGTGAAGAACAATGTCCCTGTTGAAGTGCTTTGCTGTCGTTAATTCCTTACAAAATAATTTTTCTTATTCTTATACATTTCACTTTTGTCATAACAGTAAAACTAACCAAGAAATCTTAGAATTATCTTATCTTCCTTAGAAAAAAATTGTGTTAAAAAAAACAAATAAGTAAAATATTTTGCTATTGTCAATGAATATGTCATTATTATAGCTGGCTTTGTGGTACAATACTAGAAGTTGTCCTGCTTTTATTTCCTTGTTTAGCTAAAAGCATTTCAAAATTTCTACTTACAATGGAAAAAAACCATTTTTTGTTCTAACACTCTGAAATAGATTAACTCCTTCCTTCACAGCATTGATGGTGAATGCAAGATAGTTAAACCTCAGACACCTTCGTAACATTCTAAGAGTGAAATTGGTATATGAATAATATTATCATTAATTAAGGATAATAAGAAATCTTAGTTATCCAGTGCGTAATTAACGAGACAATGCCTTTCATGTCTACATTTGTTTTATTTAACTATAAACTTAAGGGCTTATTAGACTGTCTGTGATCTGACATCTGGACACGTATTTATTGTTTTTCTTCCTAATACTGTCAGGATTGTATCTCTGGCCTTGAGGCTTAACTCAGAAAGAGGATATGACACACTGTAAGAGTTCATCATCATGAGTAGATGCTGGAGTGAAAACAGCTGTTCTCTTTATACTAACTGAGCTAGAGGTCTGGCTTTGTTATTGGGCTGTTCTGAGATGTGCTCCCTGGTGTCCAGAAATAGGTGCCGAATTAATCATCTTGTCGTGAGCAAAACTCTTGGGATAGCGTTCAAAGAACAAAATTCAGAGTTTATTATGCCCAAGAGTTTTCTAAAACAAGAAAATGGAACTGATACCCGACCATCAAGAAAAGATGATATTTTTTTCTTTTATATAATTTATAGTCACCCCTTATGTAAGACATATGAAGGTATTAACATTGTGTTCTCTTCACCTCCTTGTGTCCTTAATGGCAGAAAACCTCTTCCATATTAGGACACTTAAGACAAATCACAACTCTAAGGTTTGAGCCAGCAGAACCCTAGAAGTTATTTCTATCCCCACTCCTGCTCTTCGGAGGATATACTCAAATTGCCCTCAGAATCTTGAGAACATATTTCTTCATTCAACATATATCTGTTGTGTCCCTACTATATACCAGGCAGTCTTTTTTTGCATTGAGAATACAGCAATAAATGAGCCTAAAACTCTGTTTTCAGGAAGTTTATATTCTGGAATTAATTATAGTCTTCCGTATACTCAGGAACTAAGACCCTTTTCCTAGTTGATATTTCTTAGATAAATGCTAATCTATCATTTAAAGATAACTTCTTGAAAAGGCACTCTTACACATTCCTTCTATATTTTACTCCATGATCTCTTAACATGTCTCTTAATTTTTAGAAAGTTGAGGCTTTATCATATTTTACCCCATATCTCTTAACGTGTCTCTTAACTTTTAGAAAAGTCTCTTCACTTTTAGAAAGAAAAATCTCCCTAAGTCCCAACAATTTTTATTTACTCTATGCTTAAGTGGAGAATTGCTGGTTCACGACCTCTATAAAAATGATTCTTACACTGGAGATCTTGCTAAAACATAGATCGTGATTCAATGCATCTGGAGTGGGGCCCAAGATTACTCTGCATTTCTAGCAGGCCTCCAGGTCATGCCGGTGCTGCCAGGCCAGGGAGTACTCTGAGTAGCAAGGCTCTCTATAGCAGCCGTACGGATTAAATGTACTTCAGTTCCCCCTACGACTCATTTACACGATTCTCGAGACTTTATTGTTTACTTCATTCTTCACAGTAAAAATTGTCAAACATGACTCTCCAAGACAGGTAGTGGTTATTTATAATGTGCCCACCACACAGCAGAGACTGTAAAAATCTTTATGGTTAAGATTATGGTCATTCAACGTGTCATTCTACACATTTGCGGTATAACAACTAGCAGATTATATAACATAGTAGTTAAAAGTTTGGGATTTAGAATCAAAACCTCCTATTAACCATGTAACGTTAAGCAAGTTTATCTCTCTAAATCTGTTTCTTCATCTGTAAAGTGAGGATGACTGATATTACTTGCCACATAGGGTTATTACGAAGATTAAATGAGGTGATGCATATAAAAATCTCACATAATTTTTGGCACGTACTGTGTGGTCAATAAATGCTAGCTTTCCCATTGTTATAATATGCAAGGGCTGTAGAGGACGAAAAATAAGGAAGACTTTTATCCTATCCTCAGAGAAGACACAACTGGGCATGCAGATAAAATGTATACATTAATAACTAGTTCAACGTGGGAAGATTTGTAAAGAACAAAAAGTGCAATTGGAGTCAGAAGAGGAAGTGATTAGTTTCACTTTGGGAACATGAAAGCTGACCCTCATTGAGAGCTGACTATGCATCAATCAGTCAGTGTTCTAGTGCTTTACCTATACTAGTTTATTTAAACCTCACTGCAGCCTGTAGTGGGTTAAACCTTCAACCTCCACTTAACAGAGGAGAAAACAGCAGTAGAAAAAGGTTAATTTGCCCAAAACCAGAAAGTAGTTGATCTAGCTGTCAAATTCAGTCTGATTTCAGAATCTACCTGTTAACCACTGTTCTATTCTGATCTAAAAAAACATAAAGCTGAAGGCAATTTTTGAGCCAGGTCTTAACAACCAGGCAATCTCAAGATTAGGATGGGAAAAGGAAATGATGGAGAAAGGAATTACAAGTACTAGAAATAGGGTGGGCAAAGGCATAGACTGGAAAATGAGAGCAAGTAGGGAAATTGGGAGTATCTAGATTTATTGGATACAAATTAATAGGAGAATTGAATGAATGGGCCAAATAACTTGTATTCTCTGAGCTTTTATTAATATGACATTAATCTCCAAGGATTAAAGATTGTTTTAGGACTTCTTGGGTTCCCACTGATGGTGTTCTTTAGAAAAGACAACCTTGGTGCAAAAGACCACAAAAGCCTAGCAGTTGACATATATTTAGGAGAAATGTGTTCCCTAAGCACTGAAAGACCTGCATTTTTTCTGTTAGATTTGGGTGAAATGTGTGTTGTTTTTCCTTCCAGTTCTTAAGAATGGTTTATTCATGCATATGTACTTTCATCATCAAATGCTGCTGTAAGAGGAATAAATAATACTTGCAGGACTTCAGCGGGTATTTTCTTAGTTTTACCATTGGGATTATTTTGTTCCCTCACTCAGCAACTAGAGATTTGCTTGGCTAGGCGCTATCCAATCTGTCTGGTTTATTATCTTGGAACTTCAGAAGCAGCATAGCTGGCCAATTGCTTCCCCGTTTTCCCACTCCTCAAACTCCCCTCGCCCCTCCCTCATCCTCCCTCTGTCATTCCCCTCCTCTCACTCAACGGGCATACAGACAAGATTCTAGAGACTTGCATATGTTTCTAGCTCAACCATTCAATATCTGAACAACATTGAAAGAACAGTTTATATTCTCTGGGTCTATCGCAGTATAGGGGTAATGACTTTAAACCATACCAAGATATTTGGAGGTAACCCATGAGAAGTACTTTACATTTCTCAGAACATTTTTTGCAGTTTTTGGTGTTATTTTATTGCCAATACTTGTGATCATTTTTTTCCTTTATAGATGTTATGTCCTAGGAAAGACAGCAGATAAATACCCTAGGTTATTCTAGTTTTATGTAGGACAGTCAAGCCTCTGAGCATTTATCAACTGAAACATTTAATCTTAGAAGACTTGAATCTGGAGAAGGCTCATGTCTTACCTGTGTTGTTTTTGCAATTGTATTTCGTGATATATGTAGCTTGTTGTTGTTGTTGCTGTTATTTTTTGTTTATTTGGGGCTTTTTGAGCAAGGTTTGCCCTGAGCTAACATTCGCTGCCAATCTTCCTCTTTTTTCTGAGAAAGACTGGCCCTGAGCTAAGATTCCTGCCCATCTTCCTCCACCCCATATGTGGACGCCTGCCACAGCCTGGCTTGACGAGCGGTGCGTAGGTCTGCACCGGGGATCCAAACTGGCAAACCCCAGGCCGCTGAAGCAGAACATGCGAACTTAACCACTGTGCCATCAGGCCGGCCCCTGTAGCTTTCTCTTTGCCAGAGGTAAGAGGCATATCTTGGAACTCATTTAAGCAGAACAATGAGTTGAGTTTCATCCACCCTTACTTCCCTCATCCCTCATTTTGGCCATTTTCCACTTTAGAAGAAAATAGGAAATGTAAAGAGATAGAAGCTAAAATATCAGCTGTATTTTCAAATGGCATCATCGTAGGGTGAATAATGGCCCCCAAACATGTCTACATGCTAATCTGCAGAATCTGTAACTATGTTACTTTATACGGTAAAGGAGACTTAACAGATGTTAGTTAAGTATCTTGAGATGAGTGGATTATCCTGGATTATCCAGGTGATTGCAATGTAGTCACAAAGGTCTTTGTAAGAGAGGAAACAGGAGATTTAAAGTAAGAGAAGACGTGATGATGGAAGCAAAGGTTGGAGTGATGTGGGGCCATGAACTAAAGAATGTGGGCAGCCTCTACAAGCTGGAAAAGTCAAGGAAAAAGATTCTCCCTTTAGAGCTTCTAGAAGGAATGCTCGTGTTGACACCTTGATGTTAGACTGATTTTGGACTTCGGACCTGCAGAACTATAAGATGATAAATTTGTGTTGTTTTAAGCCACTGAGTTTGTGGTAATTTGCTAGAGCAGCAATAGGAAACTAATATAGCTATTACTGGATACATTCTGGGCTCAGTGCACACTTAAACTGAATTGGTAAGTTTCTACACCTATATTATTATGCAAAGATTATTGTTCAGGATGGTGATAAATGTAAAGAATGTTAAAAGTTTTTGTTATATTTGATCCACTAAAATCGTCAGGAATATGTAATTATATGCTCTATTAATGTTTCAATAGAAACCGTCAGTGGAATAGAAAATTGTAGTAACTGGAACATTCTCTCAGAATTCAATATATAATTGAAATTTATACTGACAAAGTGGTATCTGTTTTTTTCTTCATATTTTAATTATCAGATTCTTGTCATGTGATACAAATTTTTTTCTCATATCAGCCCTGATGTTAGCCAGTATCAGAGGTTAAAAATATCAGTGTTTAAAAAATATAGGAATGATAGTCATTGAGATTATGAAGGAAATGCTCAAGCTCTGTGGCAAGATTGCACTTTAAATTTCTTCAGTCGTGACTCCCTGTTTTAATTACAGAAACATTTCGTGCGTTCTGGACTTGGATATCAATGAAGTAACACAGTGAACACCTTGAAAAGAGTTTTAAAGTGCTCAGTCAAACTTGCCATGTTAGTGCTGCTAAGTCATTAATTTGAGGGCTTCAGAGCTCCTATCTGCATTAGGTGAGCTAAGGTGACTTATTCCAGTTACTTTTAATTCAAGTGCAATTTGGGCACAAATGTATACATATTAAGAGAGCCTTATAAAGAGTGCCCCCAGATTGACCAAACACAGTTGTTGTTGGAATAACTTGTATACTCAGGTATCATACAAGTATTTAAATAAAACATGCTATTGTGCATTATTAACTTAATAATTTGGGAAGAGGAACAGGAGCGCAAATTTCTGTGTCTGAGTATGTTATCCCATAGGAGTAGTGAACTGGTAAATTACATAAATAATTTTTTAATACTTTATACTTACAGTGTAGTGATATTTGATCCTTTGAAGTGGCTGGAATGAGTTTAAAGAAATTTAGCTGGTTTTTTATTTTAAGGGCATACTTTGAGTTATTAATGAGATAACTAGCCTCCTAACTCCTCATTTAAGATTCTTAATACTAAGCTGTTTTCTAATAAGATATGGTCCATTAATAATATAACTGTGGGTCTTGGTTTAACTAAGTCAGGCCTGTTAACACCTGTTATCCCACCACAATTATTAATAGTTCCTTCTTTCAGTCTCCTTAATTTAGATGGAAAATTACCTAGTTACCCTACCCATAAGCAATTCAGACAACTCTAATAAGCTAGAATTTGGTTCTATAATTCAACACGTTTAAAAATTTAATTCCTTTGTGTAGAAAATATATCTTTGCTTGTGCAGAGCTTTCATAAGAGAATAACTTGTAGGAGATAATCTATTTTTTTCTTGGCCAGTCTCATGAATTTATTTTTCCAGATGAACTTCATTTTTAATTTCTTTTTTTTTTTTTTTTTAAAGATTTTATTTTTTGCTTTTTCTCCCCAAAGCCCCCCGGTACATAGTTGTATATTCTTCGTTGTGGATCCTTCTAGTTGTGGTATGTGAGACGCTGCCTCAGCGTGGTCTGATGAGCAGTGCCATGTCCGCGCCCAGGATTCGAACCAACGAAACACTGGGCCGCCTGCAGCAGAGCGCGCGAACTTAACCACTCGGCCACGGGGCCAGCCCCTTCATTTTTAATTTCTTAAGACTCTGTACACAGTACAAAACTGCCCCTCCAACCCAAGATTGGTGCTCAAATTTGTATTGCAGTGTATTTTTCTCTCCACATGGAAAGAATCGACATCCTTATACTCTTCTCATTTGGGTACCTTATTTGCTACCAGAGGTCCTGTTTTGTGTCCTTTGGTAAAGCTTTATAAATTTTTTTTAAAAATGGACTTCGTTCACTTCCTGTTGATTTTATTTCTAGCAACTTTATAATTTTTGTTGCTACTGTGAATAATATTTTTCCTCCCCTGTATTTTCTAAGTAGTTATTGCTAGTATAAAGGAACGTTATTGATTTTCCTTGTTGCTGACTACATAGCCTGTCTCTGACCATGTTTTGGAATTCTTGTTAGTTACAACAGTTCCCACTCGAGTTCCTCAGGTTTTCTAGGTTTGTAGTCAAATCATCTGCAAACTATGGTGATTTTATTTCTTGTTTTTCTAATTGTTGTTGCTGCTTTTTCCGACTTCATTGTAGTGATTAGAACCTCCAGATACTCTTTGATGATGGTGGTGGACTTTTGGATATTCCTTTTATTTGGTTAATCCTTTGAATCTGAGAATTCAAGAGATTCTTCAAGTCAGGAAAATTCCTTTTGTTTCTTTAAACATCATTTCTCCTAGTTTTTACTTTCTTTCTTTCTGGAACTCATATCTATGTCTCCTGGCCACCCATCTTCCATCTCTATCTTCTACATTTTCCATTTCTTATGTTTTAGGTTTGGTTTGCTAGAAGCTGAGCTTGAGAGGAGGACTCTTGCACAGGCACTTATTGAGGGAGTGTTTTCAAGAGAGATCTTAAGGGAGTGAGCTGAGCTGAATAAGACAGGGAAGCTCGGCCAAGATAGGGCTTCAACTGAAGCCTGGCCTTGTCCTAATACCCTGGGGAGCTCTGATGTATGAATGGTACCACAGAGTCACTCTGAAGCAAGAGGGCCAGCTTACGTAGGCCTTTGTCAGGAAGTTCCCCTCTGAGAGCCATGCCTGAGGGAGCTAACACTCAGGCCAAAGTGAAATCACAGGAGAAGGGTGAGCTGTGAATTGTTAGCAGCTAACACCTGCAGCAGCTGGAGAATGGGTACCTCAGCCCAACCAGATAAGTCACCAAAAGCATCTACTAAATATTTGATGTTTAAGAATAATTTCTCAAATAATTTCTCTGAAAAATTAGTACAACAACAACAAACAAAATTCCCACCTTCCAATCAATGTTACTAACAAGTATTTGAAAAAAATTTCTGGTTTTTTTTTGAAAAAACATTAAATCTTCAAAATCTTCTATTCTTTGCAGAATTTCCTTTGGTTTCTTCTAGTGTTCTTTAAGATTTCTCTCTTTGACATTTATGGTCTCTAGTTGTTCTGCTTCACTTTCATCAGGAGAATATTTTCCTGGTCTTAAAGTTAATTTCTTAATAATTTTGTTGTAGTTGTGAAGCACAAAAGTGGGAGCTTATTTCTTCATCCTGAGCATTGGTTAAAGCTTGCGTCGTAGTAGAAACCCAGTGATCTTAAAGTCGTCTTACCTAAACTTCTGTCCAATGTCCAAAAGGGCTAGTCATTTTTAATCATAGAATTTCTAGGGAGCAAATTTCTTGATGAAGTCCCTTTAGACTTCTAGTATCAGGAAGAATTGTTTGAGAATTCTCTTGTGTTTATTATAAAAGTACTACTTATTATAAAACTATTGCTCAATTAAGCTTCCTTGTTGATATTAAAAATATAAAACAAAACAGAAAACAACAAAATTGTTTTACCCTTGGTATGGAACTATGTGTATACAGGAAAAATGTAATGTTTTGCTTAGGATGGTAGTATCGACTGAAGGGTAACTTCATCCAAATACTCAAATTTCACGTAAGTCTTCCATCTTCCACTCTTAACTGAGGTCCAGCACTAACTTTCCAAAAATGAAAAAGGGTCTTGTCTTTTCTATGTTCATGGAGATGGACACATTTTAGTACTGAACAACCTGGGTGAGAAAGGCTTTGTGTAATAGAGGATGAAATGAGTTTCCAAGCTTTCCTCCACTGATGTGGCTAGTAGGTAATTTTGTTGTTCAGTGGAGTGATTAAAATAACTATTTCAAAAGTCCATCAATATGTTTAGCCTACAAAATGCCATTGGAATGAGACAACTGTCTTCCTGTATCACACTTCTTTTGGGTGAAGTCTATTTCTATGATCTGTACATATGCCTTTTAGGAAGAATTTGACTACACTAGTGAGATCTGCAGACAATATTTGAATAGGTCATTTGCTTTATGTGAGAGTAATTTATACCTTATGTAATTTTAAACATAAGTTATTGAATATAAGAATATATACATATAACTATGTGAATAATGTGTATAAATGTGAATTAAAGGATTAGATTACCTTCGGCTGTGAAGTTTTGAAGTTTCAAAGCTCTGTAGATAAAATAATGAGCTCAACTTTAAATATAAGGACATTGGAGACCTCGATAAGCCACAAACTTGTTTTCATACTGTGGTAACACTATTCTAATGAAGTGAGACGTTTGAAGAGAAGAAAGGAAAAATAGTCTCATAAAGATTAACAAATTTATAGGTCTCAGGATATCCATTTATTAAGACAACAAGAGCTATATTAGTTTCCTATTGCTACTGTAAAAATTACCACAAAGTTTGTGGCTTAAAATAACACAAATTTATTATCTTAAACTTCTTTAGGTCAAAAGTCCGACATGAGTCTCACTGGGTTAAACCAAGATGTAGGCAGGGTTCTGCTCCATTTTGAGTCTTCAGGGAAGGATCCATTTTCCTGTCTTTTCCAGCTTCAAGAGGCTGCCTACATTCCTTGGCTTATGGCCTCTTCCTCCTCTTCAAAGCCAGCAATATTAATCTCTCTGACCTTTATCCCATTTTCACATTTCTGGCCATACCCAAGAAAGGTTCTCAGCTTTGAAGGACTCATGTGATTAGATTCAGCCCACACAGATAATTCAGGATAATCTCCCTAAATCAAATTCCTGAGCTTTAATCGCATCTGCAAAATCCTTTTTGCCCTGTAAGATATCATAGTCACAGAGTCCAAGAACTAAGACATAGACATCTTTGGTGGGGGATGCATTATTCTGCCTACCACAGAGCAGATAATTACTAGGTGAAGTAAAAGAGGAGAGTCTCAACTACAGAAGTGTCTATTTCTCCTAATACAGTCTCCCTTTGTGGCATATTTCTAACAGTCACTTCACTATGGTGCCTCACATAAAGTTTATGATCAACTGACATTGCAAGATGGTTTTCTATTATTATTCAGGGCTAACTCCTGAAAAGATAATATTTATTTCAATAAGTTTTTTTTTTCTTGAAAGAAACTCCATTTTCAATCAATTGAATTAAAGTTAAAATCGTGATTGATTATTCAGTATGGCTGATAGTCAGCGAGGCATCAAGGTTAGCACTTACAACCAAAGGGAGATTAACTTCTCAATCTTGAAACAAAAACTTACCTGTGGTTCTGAGAAATGAATTTCAATTAAAGACAATTGAGTTTTATTTAAGAAAGTTTGCTAGGCTCTTAAGAAAACCCAGGCATTCTCATGGCTTACAATAAATGTAAATAAAATCATGCTGCTTCCAGTGTTTACCAAATCCTGCTGGTTATAGACATTTGCAAATCTGCTGTCTATTTTCTCAGCTCTACAAACAGTTCTTTGATTTCCTTATTTGCACACTCTGATTTGCAACTTCTGATTTTTCTTTAAAGTCTGGAGAAATTGGTTCTTACAGACTTCAAACCATTTGTTGTTATCGCTGTTGCTGTGGGGAGATGAGGAGCTCATCACTCTCGCAGCACCACAGACTGTGTGCTGGACGTTGCCCCAGGCAGGAGGAAGCAGATGTTGGTCAAAGAAACCAGGCAGGCAAACTGATTTTCTTAGAAGTAGGGTTAGTCGGATTTCTGCAATGGCAACCAGCTCTGTTAAGGTAAACAGTAAAATTCAGCTTTCACTGACCTTTTTAAGTTTAATGAAAAACAGTTACCTAGAGAAAAATCTGAAGTGAGGCTAGAATGGAGAATAGTACAAGACATTAATATGCACCACTGTATGAGTAAAAACCTGGAATTAAAAATGGAAGGCGACAAATGGACTCACTCCATGACACCTTTAGGCAGTTTTCTAAGATAATGAACCAGAAGACAGAAGAAAACATACAGCAAATGTGTATATGTAAGTTATGGATGATGTTCTGGTAGAGAAAAGAAGGATGAGGCTGCTGGAAAACCTCACTTTTGTTCAAAGATCTTTGTGCGTTTTTTCTAGCTGCGGGTTTCTTGTGTGCAGCCAGATTGAGTTGAGTGAACACCACAATGCACGCATCCCAAATCCTCTATAGGCACTTCAATTTTATCTACTCGGCATACTTTTCTTTAGTAAATCCTCAGTCCATCCCCATAGGGAGGAACGTGGCCACATGTCCCCATCTCGTAGGGCAGCCAATGGTTCCCAGGACCCTGGGCTTTGAGTTTTAAAACCCAGATAGTCCTGGGCAAATCATTCTGGTTTGAGCAGCTTCCTGAGATGCAGGGCTTTCAGGGCCAAAACCAGGAAAATTCTAAGCCAATTGTCGCAATTGGCTTACCCTACCAAGTCTCTTGTCTTGGAGAACACGCTAGGACTTTTGCTGAAACTATAGGGGAAGAGCTGCCTTTTGTTTACTCCAAGGGTCAGTAAATTTCTTGCCACCTGGAAAACACTATGTTTTTGAGAATGCCAACACCGTGAAAAACACTACTAAGAAGGCAATTTCAAAGGGAGGGCTCTACTCTCTTTTTGCCATTTGATAGTGGTTGCACCACTAGGTCTAAACGTCCTAAATTCTGGATATATTCCCTGAGTTTTCAATGTACGTTAGGCAATAAATTGCTTTTTTTACTTAAACAGGTTTGATGCTCCATCATAGGTCATTTACATTTTACATTTTCTCAGATAGTGCCAAATTACGTTTTAAATCGGAAAGACCTTTTTTTTTTTTTGCCACTAGCTATATAAGTACTTTAATTAATATTTGGTGTTGGCAGGCTTTAGTTTTTGCCAGTGGTGTTAAATGGTAATTAATTGTTGGTGTAGTTTGAACCTCCTTGAATAATGGTGATAAACATTTTTGCGATTGTTTACTTTTCGGAGAGCCTATATTGAGACTAGTGTTCTAAATCCTTTGACTGTTTTGGTACCGGTTGTTTGTCTTTTCCTAATTGATTAGTTGGGTTTTTATTTTATATATTTCTAGATTGTTGCCTGTCTTTTAACATTGATTATGCTATCTTTAGGCATATATAAGTTTTTTATATTAGCGTAATGAAATTTATTGATCTCTTTTTAAATCTTTTTCTCATGTGTGTTATTTGAAAAACACCTATCCTATCCCTAGTCGTAGATATTTATTCCATTTTCTTCTAAAATTTGTGTCATTTCTCATATGTAGGTCTTTATTACATTTGAATTTTGTTTGTGAGCTAGACATCTAAATTTATCCATATGGAAAATCAACACCATTTATTCCTTCTGCAAATGGTATAAAATAACATCTCTTCTTTAAGATCACCGTTTCTGCTTGGGTCTATTTTTGAGGCTTCCAGTCTATTCCACAGGATGATTTATTTGTGCCTTCATCAATACAACATTAAGAAAATTAGTACAACTCCACAATAAATCTTGACATCAGATAGTTCTGGCTTCTCTTGCCTTTTTTTCCTTTTAACTCTTTTGATATGAATTTTAGAAGAGGTTTGAGTTCTTTTTGGTGTTTAGATTAGAACTGCAATTGTTTCGTGGATTCCTTTAGGGAGAACTGATATCCTTATGATAGCGTTCCTCTCCCTACAAGCTGTAATCTCTCTATTGCTTCAGATCTTCTTTTATGTCTTCAATAAAGTTTTATAATTTTTTTTCCATTAAGAACTTTTCCAACTTTAATTATAATTATTTATAGCTGAGTCCCAAAATCTAACATTTCTGTTATATTTTCTTATTTCTGATAGATTGGAAGAATATTTACTTATTAATTAGTCTAGTGTCTTGTGTCTGGCAATATTGGCTCTAGTTTTTTTTCATGTCGCCTCTTGAATATTCTTTGTGACCATGTCATTTGTAAATCAAGTCAATGCTCTTTGTTTCCTCTGTGTGTGTGTGTATATGTAACACGTTATGGTATTGGCAAGGATCATCAATACAGTATTGAATAATAGTGATTATAGTGAGCATTCTAGTCTTTTTCTATTCATTATTGTGTCCGATGTTTATGAAGAATTTTTATCCATGAACATGAAATGTATCTCCACTTATTTAGATCTTTTATTTCTTCCAGAAATATTTTGCAGCTTTCAGTGTAAAAGTCTTACTCCTCTGAAATTAAATTTATTACTAAGTATTTTATTCTTTTTTGATGCTGTTGTGATTGGCATGCATCTATAGTTAAATTTCTTGGAACTTAATTCATAAGTGGATCTCTCATCCCCATTTTCCTTGTCATCTACTGCATAAGAAACTCACAAATAACGTAAATCAAATGTGTCTCTCTCTGAAGACAGTGAGAGGAAAGGACTCCAAAGTTTAGTCTTTTATCTTTTCATATTTTATCTTCCTTTCTGGATTCTCTTCCAGTTAATCTTCCTGATTAAATTTTGGTGGTTTTCAGAGTTTTCTCCTTGATCCAATTCCAATACTGTCCCGTATACCTTCTCAGGGTGATCAGCACCATGCCTGGAACTTCTGTCCTGACAGTGATTCCCAAATGTAACTCCAGTTCTGAGTTCTCTCTTGAAATCCTGACCCATATTCCCCATCTCCTATTGGAAATCTTCATCTCAGTGTGCATCAGACCTCCCAACCACAACACATCAAGAGCTGAACTCATTATCTTCTCCTCAAAATGCTTGTTTAGGTGTCTTGATTAATACTGTCACTCACTTTGCAGACTGCTTTTTAGCAGGCTGCCCTTAGTGATTTGCAAACATTCTATTTTAATTCTCATCTTCATGATTCAGGAGAATTACATATTTCAATGACAACAGGAGTGTGAAAGAGAAAAAGAAATGGGAGTTTTAAAATCAAGGCCTATTTATTGGGAATTTTGAAAATATAATTGTTTTGGGGTTCCTGCCTGCAAATGACAGTGAGAATCTTGCACCCAAATGATGATAAGCACCAGCCATCTCTTTTTCCATAAGGTTTTCAGACTTTCCTTTCCTATCCCTGGAAAACGTCTTGGATGTGAAACTAACGAGTACTACAGCAGCCCCAGTTTGTGATCAGGGCTTAGATTTTAAAGAGTGCTCTCTCACCAAATCCTTGTCAGCAGACACACATTGGCTTCTCATTTATTGCTTCTTCTTAAACTATTTCACTAGATTTTTGAAGGGGGTCAGATTTTATCTCTCATTAACTAACTTCCTCCAAAGACCCAGCTGGTGAAGTGAACTACTAATTATCACCACCTATATCTTAAGAAAAGATTAATAAATTGGAACATAGTCCTATCTAGGTCACTTTGACCAGGAGATATTATTGTTTTTTCATCCAAATATGTGGACAGAATATTTCTGCTATCTAAACTTTAAATATTATTATGGTCTTTGCTTTCATTTTCTAAAGGAGAAGAATGAAAATTCCCTAAATCTTCTTTTCTTTTTCTTTGTCCTAATTCCCAGGCTTAGATAATTGCCAAAAGAACTTTTTAAAGTGACCATGAAAATAGCCCTCATTCCATAAACTAGATCTTTGTCGTCATTCTCGGCATCCCTTTTCCTTCCTCTCCACATCCAATTGTTTATAAAACCTGTTGATTCTACAACATAAAGACTCTTACATCTGGTTGGTATGCTACACTCCATAATTTGGCATATTTGACCTTTCAGAGGATTCACATCTTGATTCTTCTTCCTATGTCTTATGTTGGTGCCTCATTGCTCTCCAAATAGGCCTTGCTCTTTGACTACTGACTGTATCCACTGGTTACTCACCTTGAAAATCCACCTTCACATTCTTCTTTACCTTCAAAAATTCACCCTAACCACCCAGTTAAAATGGAGCAGGAAAAATTGGCTGCTATATGATAATTTCTCAGTGTAAGTTTCAAAAGGGCAAGAATCATGTCTGTATCATCTTTGATATCATCTTCAATGATTCTGTACATTCTTTCACATATAAAAGAATAAATGACCAGCAGGGAACAAGTGTAATGTCAAATCAAAAGCACAATACTGTTTACATTATCACCCCCAAACATCAGATACTTAGGGATAATTCTAATAAAATATGAGGAAAACTACAAAACCCTGATAAACAAAATCAAAGAACTAAGTAAGTGGAGAGATATTCCATGTTCATGGATAAGAAGACTTAATATTGTCAAGATGTCAGTTCTTCCCAAATTGATCTATAGATTCAATGCTATCCTAATCAAAATTGCAGCAAGTTATTTTGTGGATGTCAACCAGCTGATTCTCAAGTTTATATGGAGAGGGAAAAAACTCAGAATAGCCAACACAGTATTTAAAGAGAAGAAAAAAGTTGGAGGACTGACACTACCCAACTTCAAGACATATTATACAGCTAGATTAATCCAGACGGTGTAGTATTGGTGAAAGAATAGAGAAATAGAACAATGGAACAGAATAGAGAACCAAGAAATAGACCTACATAAATATAGTCAACTGATCTTTGACGGGGGGCAAAGGCAATATAATGGAACAAAGATAGTCTTTTCAACAAATGGTGCTGGAACAAGTGGACATCTACAAGCAAAAAAAAGAAAAAGAAAAAAGAATCTAGACATAGACCCTACACCTTTTGCAAAAATTAACTCAAAATTGGATCACAGACCTAAATGTAAATGCAAAACTATAAAACTCCTAGAAGATAGTATACTAGAGAACCTAGATGACCTTGGGTATGGAGATAACATTTTTGATAAAATAAAAAGGCATGATCCATGAAAGAAATAATTGATAAGCTGGACTTTTTTAAAATTAAAGATTTTGTTTCTGCAGAAGACAATGTCGAGAATGAGAAGACAAACCAAAGACTAGCAAAAAATATTTGCAAAAGATACGTCTAGGACTATTATCCAAAGAACTCAAAACCCAACAATAAAACAATGAACAACCTGATTAAAAAATGGGCGAAAGACCTTACGAGACACTTCACCAAAGAAGATATACAGATGGCAAATAAGCATATGAAAAGATCTTCAACATCATACATCATTAGAGAATTGTAAATTTAAAAAACAGTGAGGGGCCGGCTTGGTGGCGCAGCAGTTAAGTTCGCACGTTCCGCTTTGGTGGCCCGGGGTTCGCCGGTTCAGATCCCGGGGGCGGACATGACACTGCTTGGCACTCCATGCTGTGGTAGGCATCCCACATAGAAAGTAGAGGAAGGTGGGCATGGATGTTAGCTCAGGGCCAGTTTTCCTTAACAAAAAAAGGAGGATTGGCAACAGTTAGCTCAGGGCTAATCTTCCTCCAAAAAAATAAACAAATAAATAAGTAAAAATAAAAAAATAAAAAACAGTGAGATATCCCTACACATCTATTCGAATGCCCAAAATCCAGAACACTGACAAGATCAGGTACTGGTGAGGATGTGGAGCAACAGGAACTCTCGTTCATTGCTGTGGGAATGCAAAATGGTACAGCAACTTTGGAAGTCAGTTTAGCAGTTTCTTACAAAACTAAACATACTCTTTATTCGTGATTGCCCAAACTTGGAAGCATCCTAGTTGTCTTTCAGTAGGTGAATGGATAAATAAACTGTGGTACATCCAGGCAATGGAATATTATTCACGCTAAAAAGAAATGAGCTATCAAGCCATAAAAAGACGTGGAAGAAAGTTAATGCATATTACTAAATGAAAGAGCCAATCTGAAAAGATCACATACTGTATAATTCTGACTATATGACATTCTGAAAGAAGCAAAATGATAGAGACAGTAAAAATATCAGTGTTTGCCAGAGGTTGGGGAGGGGGGAGGGCAGGGGATGAATAAGGAGAGCCCAGAGGTTGTTTATGACAGTGAAGCTATTCTGTACAATACTACAATAGTAGATACATGTCCTTACACATTTGTCAAAACCCATAGCATGTATAATGCTAAGAATGAACCCTCCTGCAAACTACAGACTTTATGCAATAATGATGTATCAAAGTAGGTTCATTGATTAACAAATATAACACTGTGGTGCAGAATGTCAATAGTGGGGAAGGTTGTGCACATAGGGTGATAATGGGTATATGACAATTCTCTGTACTCCCCTCAATTTTGTTGTGAACCTAAACCTTCTGTAAAAAAAATGTTTATTAGTAAAAAATATTAAGGGTCCAGCCTCGTGGTCTATTGGTTAAGTTTGGCATGCTCCGATTTGGCAGCCCAGGTTCTATTGCCAGGCACAGAACTACACCACTTGTTGGCGGCCATGCTGTGGCAGCAACCCACATACAAAATAGAGGATGGTTGGCACAGATGTTAGCTCAGGGTGAATTTTCCTCAGCAAAAAAAAAAAATAATAATAAAAAATTTAAAAAGTAAAAAATGTTAAGTATTAGTCCAGGGATTAGGAAAGGAAACTAGACCTTAAAGTATCACTGAATTGGTGATGAATTTCCAATTTTTAATTTTTAATTTAATTTTTTTTACCACTAATCTATCTTGACCTGGACTCAAAGGCAGCCTGAAGTCAGAAACTGCACACTGGTGTGGACAAAAAAAGATCCAGGAGAATTCCTCTATTTCTGGTCTGTGGAGGCTCCTATGTGTCAGAGAGTATATGTTAAATCCTCTGTTTTTTTGTGTTTTGGGTTTTTTTTGAGGAAGATTAGCCCTGAGCTGACATCTGCTGCCAATCCTTCTCTTTTTGCTGAGGAAGACTGGCCCTGAGCTCACATCTGTGCCCTACTTCCTCTACTTTATATGTGGGATGCCTACCAGAGCATGGCGTGCCAAGTGGTGTCGTGTCCACACCCGGGATCTGAACCGGTGAACCCCGCGCCACTGAAGCAGAATGTGCAAACTTAACCGCTGCACCACCAGGCCGGCCCCTAAATCCTCTGTTTTTACTTTGTTTTATTTCATTCTCTCCCACACCAGGCCTAGACCATCCTATGACAGTGATGATAGGAGTGGCTATGCAGTCAATGAAAACCCAGAGGGAGGAGAACCCTTCTCTCTGACTAGAGGAATACAGTCCCAAGAGCATGGGTGCAAATCTCCATTGCTTTTTTTCCTTTATATTCTCATATTGCTTGGATCCAGAGGCAGATGCAGTCAGGGGAAATATGTAACAGAGTAGAAACTGAAACCTTGGTTCTCTAGTCCCAAGACCAGGAAGGGAGACCCTTGGAACTTGAAAATGTCAAGGAGTAAGCAGAAAGGAGGGAGCTCGAGAAAGTGAGTCTGCAAAGTTGTGTATGTACTTCTAAGCTCATTCTCAAGCTACATATGCATGGATCTGACCTGAAATAGCATTCCCAAAGGCTTTGAGAGTTGAACTACTAGGGTAGTCACTGTGCAGGTCCTACAATGGCCACGATGTGGCACACATGTAGGACTGATCTTGAGTAGCACGGCAAAGGTTGCTAAATGAACTGATACTGGAAGCCCAGCCCAAGAGGACAAGTAGGAACTTATGGTCTGAACCCAATCAGGTCAGTTGCCTGTTAAAAGAACAACAACAACAACAACAAACCAACATTCTTCATAAAATTTAGATAAGACTATTAGTCTCATAGCATAACATTCACAATGTCCAGGATACAATCAAAATTACTAAACATATTAAGGACCAGACAATTAACAATGATTCATAAGGAAAAAGAAAATCAACAGACTCCAAATCTGAGATACCATAGACATTGGAATTATCATATAAAGACTTCAAAGCAACTATTATAACCATACTCTGTGAAGTAAGGCTGACCATTCTGTAAATGAATCCAAGTATAGAACGTCAGAGAAGAGAAATAAAAGCTATAATAAAGAACCAAATGGAAATTTCATTATTGAAAAATACAATAACTAAAATAAAAAAATCTCCTGGATGAGCTCAATATTAGAACAGAAATGACAGAAGAAAGTGAATAAACTTGACGATAGCTCAATAGGAACAACATACTCTGTATGTTTTGCCTTAATAAACTTTAAAACATACAAACAAGGGAGAGTATACACATTATTCTGAAAACAACATAAAAAATAAGAAGTCAATAGCAAAATAGAAACCAAATGCCAAGGCACCCTGTACAGTCATGCATCTCATAATGACATTTCTGTCAATGATGGGCCACATACATGACAGTGGTCCCATAGGATTAGTACCATATAGCCTAGGTGTGTAGTAGGCTATTCCAATTATGTTTATGCAAGTACACTTTATGATGCTTGTACAATGACGAAATCGCCTAATGATGCATTTGTCATAATGTATCCCCCTTGTTAAGTGACTCATGACTGTATATAAATTTTCTCTTTATAAAACTTCTTGGTTTAAAAAAAATCAGTGCTGAAATTGAAAAATATCAAGAAAATAATGAGGCTTGGATAGTCTACATATCAAACTTACAAATATAGCTGAGTCTACATTCACAATAAAATTTATTGCTTTGATTCCTTATATCTGTGAAAATGAACAAAGTAATTTAAATGCAATTAGTACTCGACAAGCAACTGCACAAAGAATCACAAAATGCACTGTAAAATTTGAAATAAACAAATATTTAAAGATAGCAATAAATGAAAGATAATTGAAAATGGACTTAGTAAAGGGAAGACACTTTTTTGGAAAACAACAACTTATAAATTGGGTAATGCATTATGTAGTCTAATTTTTAAATGGAGTCATAATTTCATAACATTGGAGATGAAAATGAAAACACAGATATAAATGAAAAGAAACGTTACAAAATAATATGTTAAACACAATGCAAATAAATTTGAATTTTTAAATTTGATTTGGGCAAGATGTGGAATCTATCTGATGGACGTAGATGGAATAAAATTTAAAGACTTTCCTAAATCCCATTTCTAAATCAAGTCCATGTGGGAATTTTTGTTTGTTGGTATTATCTTAATATGGAATGTAAAATTAAGGAGATAAACTACAATGAACAGATTAGTTATGAAAACATCAGCTCTTCTCTGCTCCATAACACCACTCAAATAAGTAAACAAGTAAATAAATAAATAGCACCAGACTTGGCACAGGCAACATTTTTCTTTTAAGATTTTTTTTTTTTATTTTTCCTTTTTCTCCCCAAAGCCCCCCAGTACATAGTTGTATACTCTTCGTTCTGAGCCCTTCTAGTTGTGGCATGTGGGATGCTGCCTCAGTGTGGTTTGATGAGCAGTGCCATGTCCTCGCCGAGGATTCGAACCAACGAAACTCTGGGTCGCCTGCAGTGGAGTGTGGGAACTTAACCACTCGGCCATGGGGCCAGCCCCCACATGTAACAATTTTGAAGATGATTTATTTCAGGGACAAAAAAAATCCAATGTTATCCAAAGTATTTGTTTATAAAGGGAGATGTAAATCTCCTGGTGGTGATTTTTGTTTTTTATATTCATTCCAACATGAATAGTAAAATCTGAACAAGAGAGCACTAAAAACTATAAGCCCACTGTACTAATAAATTTGAATAAGAAAATCTTTAATAACGTGCTAAGAATAAGCATACTTTATCAATTTAACTATGCCATGACTAAGTGGGATTCATTTTAGGAATGTCAGATGTTACAATATAAAGGAAACTAATATACTTCATTTATTGAAAAATGAAGGGTAAAAAATTATATGGTCACCTCAATGACAGCTAAAGAAGAATTTGATGAAACTAATTATCATTTCCCAACTTAATATAAAACTTACTAAAATAGAATAAATAGAATAAAATAGATATTTATATTCTTGATTTTTATAACTATATATCAAAACTGAAAGCCAAAATTATGTACAGTAAATATTGAAAAACAAGAATAATTTCCATTATAATCAGGAAGAAGACAAAGAGGCCCCTTAATACCATCATCATTTAAATTTACTCTGAAAGTATATCCTCTGGTTAGGAAAAAGGCAAAAAGTGCAAAAAATTGGAAAGGACCAGATGTTTTCATTATTAGCAGGTGATTGCATAGTTGATCAATTCACGAGAACAACCTGAAGACTGTTAGTAACACAGAAACAGCACGAAAATGCAGTAAGATGTCTTACTGTGAAATCGATATTCAAGCCTCGATATATTTCTTTTGTACAAAGTTTTTTAAAATAAAACAGATAAGATACTATTCACATCCACATTAACATATAAATGCAAATAAACCTGTCATAAAATGTATAAAATCTGTATAAATCTGCTAAGAGCTGTAAAAATAGTCTTGAATTAATGGAAAGACATCCCCTGTTCTTTGATAGAAATACTTAATATTTCATGGAGGTCAATTCTCCCAACCTTAATCTATAAATTTAATGTGACACTAATACAAATATCTGCAAGAATTTTTGGAAGCAGTCAAGCTGATTGCAAAGTCAAACACACACAAATGGGCAAAAAAAAAATTCTGTAAAATAATATTTTAATGCAGTAAGTGAGTACTTTTATCATGTATAAGATTGGTTACAAAGCTACGGTGAGTAAAGAGATTTGGCTCCAGCTCATTAAGAAATAAGCAAATCAATGGAACTCAGTGGAGAATAAACAAGTAAAAGTAAATGTATATGGAAATTTAGTATAAGATAATAGAATTTCTAAGCACTAGTGAAAAAATAATTATATAATTAATGTTGTGACAATTAGCTAACTATTTGGGAAAGAGTAAAACTGGATTCCTACTTCTCAAATCAAAATACATTCCAGGTTAACTAAAATATGGTGATAATTTGAGGTATTAACTAGCAAATATTTAATCCTTTCTGGCTCCCAAGCTTTTCCCAAAACCAAGGGGACAGCTATTTTTCCACACTAAAATGAACACATTCTAAATTCGGATTTATTTTCCTTGCCCACCTTGCTTCTATAGCACCATCATCCATGGACGTACAGCACTGTTTCTGAGCATTTAACTCAACTTAAATGTATCATATAGCAATGGGCTGAAGTTCATAGAAATCACTGATTTTTCTATTCACCCCAACACCAAAATACAGCCACCACTGTAGTCATTTGGACACCTGGAATGGTCAATTGAAAACAGTTTTGTACATTTAATAGCAGATGACATAGTGGCAGATCAAGGGCTCTCAAGGGGATGTGTTTAATATATGCTCTGTGCTGTTGACCAACACATGGCCATAATACACATGTCAAGGAAGTGGAATCGAAGGAGAAGAAATGAGAGTGGCACCACTCACAACTATATCTATTGATCCACTTGCCACATTTGTCCTGTGACTTGGGCTTTGCTAATTTAGAGGTCTTACTACCCAAAGAAAAGAATACTTCCACCAGGAGACATTCTTTTGCCAGGAAACAGGAGATGTTTGCATTGAATTAAAGCTAATATTTCCACTTGCCCATTTCAAGCTCTTATGACACTGGGAGAACAGATAGAAGGGGACATATATTGTTTTCTGAGGTGATTATTCCTGACGATTGAAGGGAAATTGTGTTGTAGTTGCAAGGGAAAGTGTAGATGAAACCAGGGACTAGCCTGACGTCTCTAAGTCCAGAGTAAAGGTTAATGGAGACAACAGCAACCACAGGTCGAAGCTACATGTGCTCAGATCTCTCAGGAATGATGGTTGGTTATCCAGTACCAGATGTATTACCCCACTCAGCTGAGGGACTGGCTGAAGCAAAAGATCATATAATAAGTGATAGAGGAGGGAAATCATAAATACCTGAAAAGGTCTTGGTACTAGTTGAAGATACCTGCATTTTCTTCCTTGCTATATAATATTTACATTTGTTTTCTTCTTATAGGAGTAGTATGGTGGTGCTGGTGAAATTTATATATATATTAAGGAATACTCATATGGAAATATGATGGAATGATAGGAGGAATGTGTGTCTCCAAGAGATCCTGAACTTGGACCTGGAGGCAGTGACGGATAACGTTTTGAATGTATGTCTTTTAGAGAGTTGTTACATGCTTTTCAAATTTTTATTGTACGAGAGTTACTTGAGTTAGGCAGGATTGAGTTTGTTTAGCTTAGAAGCACAAATTAGCATATTTAATTTGGACAGCCAAAGGTGAGGGACTGTAGTGGATATCTAACATCTTGAGGGGTGCCAATCACATAAATATCCACCCTATGTTTGGGCAACCCCTCACTTTGCGTGTCAGAGATACATGACTGAGAAAAGCTGAAAATGCCAAACACTCTCTTTGTGGTTTATTTTCAATTGATGGCCCATGACTTAAGCTCCACCAATCAATTACCAAAAAATAGACTTTCAGTCAATACATCACAATGTAAAGAGGCAAGTCAACCAACAGATTATCATTATGGTCAACTACATGGTAGTGGTTGTGGCAGTGATTTCCATTTTTCAACAATAACAATGGCACAGCAGCCATAGTGGTGATATCCAGTGGCCAGTGACATGGCAGGGTAAGGTGTGGAGTCTGGACTTAATGGAGGCACCAGTGATGTTATGGTGGTCTAGTACTGTGGCCTGATTTTAGATGTCGAGGACTCCATTTTAAGTCCTCCAGCTTTCTTGGATTGGGAGTTACCTAATATCCTTTTAATAAATAATTTTTCTGCTTAATGTAGCTAGAGTTAACTTCTATTGCTTTACAACTAAATATCCAGCTTTATGTATTTTTTCTACTTATATTTCCTCTTGTCCCATTTAAGTATTTAGTCAGCTTCCTGCTCATTGCCTAAGGAAAGAGACAGAGCTGGGTTAAGCAGAAATTCTGAATTTATTTTTGAAAAACTTAAGCTTTGGAATGGGCTTGATAAAATGTCTGGGACAGAATCAGGGGTTAGTAGAGTTCATCTCAAACTAGAGAGCAATTCTTGAGGACTGAGAGGAGGGCGAGGAAAGAGACATGGGAGATGCCTGTGCAGACTTCCTTTCATGCGCTTGGCTAGGCTGCAAGACCCCAGGGAGGAAATGCCTGGGGAGTGCATCTAGGTAGATGAGGTCATGGGTGGTTTGACAACAAAAGACTCCTGTGTCCTCAGCTGGGCATTTTTTAAGCTGTGAGTTCTGAAGTGCTGTGTTGATGGGAGGTGAACCTTGTTGGGACACATGAATCAATGATGATATGGGCTGTTTTCCCAAATCTTGACATTCTGTGAGAGCCCCTAGAACCTTTCAGAATCCCAGGGAGACTAAAGACAAACAAAAAGACTGAGATTAGGTTTCCCATCAACCAAGTGGGATAGGGATTCAAATTAAAAATTATGTTGAGTCAAAAAATAAAATTATAATTTCTACACTCCTGAGTTTATGAACTGAAATTTACATTCACTATGAAATTTAAAAATGCAAGAGTATTAGAGTTCCAGAATAAAGTAAGAGATTTTTAAAAATAATCTTGGATTAATGAAGCCATTCTAAAAACAGAAAATCCAGAAATGCAGCAATTGAAAGATTGCTTCATTTGAAGAGAAAAAATATTTTAATTTCTACATGGTAAATGCCATGTCATATAAAGGATAATTTTTTAAAGTCATAGAGTGTTTTTACGAAGTATTCAGACAAAGACCACTATGTATTAGAAACATAAGCTAAGGCATAAAGCAGCAGCTTGCAGCAAAAGAAATTCAATTATTTTAAACTTATGAACATATATTCAGTAATGATGAAATGATTAAAGTAGAGATTAAAACATTAAGAAATCTTTTTCTCTTGTTAAGTAATATTGACAACAGTAATAATAATAATAAATAATAACAACAATAAGTGTTTACTGAGCATTTACTATGTACCAGAAATTGTTCTAAGCACTTTACAGGAATCAATTTACTTAATCCTTGCAAAACCCTGAGGGGTAGTTATTTCTTATTCCCCTCTAGAGTTTAACATTCATAGATATGGGTATATGTGCCTGTTTTGTTCAGTGTTGGTTCCTTAGTACTTAGAAAAGTGTCTAGCTCACAATATATACCCTATGTTTAGTGAATGAAAAAAGTTTTGTTTTACAAATGAGGAAACTGAGCCACAGAGAAGTTGTGTCTTGCCCTGACACATAGCTAAGTGGCTGAGTTAATTGTCATACCCCAGCAGTCAGTCCCCTGAGTTTGAACTCTAAATCACTATACTAAACTACTTCACACAGAAAGACATTTGGTAATATAGAACATCTGGAAGATGTGAGTGGAAAGACATTATCAAAACTGTTATGATTAATTTGCAGGGCAATTTGGCAATATATATCAAAGTGAAAAATATACCCTTTAATGCAACAATTCTGCTACAGGCACACTCATATACACAAAGATGTACTTAGAGCTATGTTTATTGATGCATGATCTATGATGACAAAGACTTGAAAGAAACTAAGTGTTCATCAGTAGGGTTGGATAAATTACGATACCACTCTGCAATGCAGTAGTAAAGAATAACATCATTCTTTATGTGCCGGTTTGGAAAGATTGCCATGAAGGAGAAAATGCAAGATCCAAAAATATTGATATATTCTGCTCCTATTAGCCTATATTAACCCAGTATACTTTATTTCTATTTCTATGTCTGTATCTCCATACATCTCTTATATACATACGTAACACACAGGCCCATATACAGTTACACATATATATGCTTACAATTTTTCTTAGAGATGGACTTGGAGTCTATTTATAGAAAGAGGCCTGTGTTTGTTTGCATATTCTTTTGTCGTCTTTGAATTTTACCATATGCAAGCATTACTTTTAAATAAAAAAGCTAAATCACAAACTAAATATTTGTGTATATTCCAAACACATTTATGTAAATCTATGAAAATTTTCTTCATGGAAGAGAGTGAACAGTAGGAGGGCAGTAGCATTAGAAGCAGGGATGCAGAGAAGCGAAGCTTTCTCTTTATTGATGTTGTTTAGTTTTTTTTATAATGAGAATATGTAGTTTAAATCACCTTTTAGAATAAACTTCTCGCTCTTCCTTTTAATCTGGAGATGGAACCACCCTATGTAATAAGTTAAACTCCAAAAAATTAAAATTCTAAAGTAGGTTAAGACTGGAAAAGTTGAATTGTTTTCAAGGATAGAGATATGTTTTTACAAATGTTGAAGATATTTATTCTACTAGCTATTCATAAAATCTGGATGATACTAAACAGTTTGTGAAAACTATGATTATTGTGTTCTTAGATTATAAATTGTGTTGATGGTGTTTACTTAAGATATTGTGGTTTGTTAAGTTGGGACCTAGTACTACTATACTGTTATAAAAGGTATAAGATCTAAGATAATATTTTGGAAAAGTTTAAAGTTAAAAAAAATGCAGCAACAATAGCTGTTTCCTTGGAGGATTTCTTTTTAAGTTGTGATTTTCAATAAATTCAAAGAAAAAACGTAAATATGTGTTTAAATTTCACCTGTTTCTCCCACCCTTTCGAACTTTATTTCTTCAGCAGTAGTTAAGAAAAACAAAAGGGACATTTTTTAAAAAAAATAATCAAATGACATCAACTCCTTCCTGTACTTCACCTTTACAGGACAGGGTCAAAGTAAATTATTTAATTTTTTATGACAGACTGAAAGGTAAAGTGGAGATAGGTAAGCAAGAAACCAAAACAAAAAAAAATTTCATATATTTGAGAAATATTTCAAAGATGCTCTAATTAACATTTATCAATTACTTAAGCATGCATGCACGCATTCATCCATCAGGCCACCAGGACTCTCACTAAGGACCTTCAAAGGCTGAAAACCTAATAAAACTCATTTAAGCAGGCGTAAAGGGGATAACAGCATGTATGCTCACTCCCATAAGCTTATATTCAAATTTGGGAGATCATATAAAGATAGAAGATGTAAAAGGTAAAAATGGAATAGTAGGGTAGTCTAATAATTTTTTTTATAATATCGAAGAAAAAATATGCAATACGGAGTTATTATCATGATTAGAACTTTCGAGGAAGACTCACCTCGTAGAAGATTTAGGTAGAGATAGAACTTGTGATTCAACTCAACTAACATTTAAGGTATTCTACGGCAAAAATAATGTTCTGTTCTCAAGTACTGAGGATATAAATGTGAGAAAGACTATCTCTCATTTCTCAAAATAATTTCAATCTTAGAATGAAAGAATGCTATAATTGGAAAGTCCTTTAGAGACTGAAATAATCGATTTTATAGATAGAATGAAAGAGTATGACCATTAAGGGGATGAAAATATTCTGAGCAAACACAGAGAAGCTGAAGAAATCAAGTGATTGAATGTAATAAGAGGGCTGGCTTTACGGATGATGAGCTGTACTAGGTCGATTCAGAAATGTGATTGGGTGGTTACAGGAGAACCTGGAATGCTAGACTAGTTCTTTAAAACCTGACCCAAAAGACAGTAGTGACTCATTATTGTTCTTGAGCAAAACAGAATTGTGAAAGGAGTATTTTGAGGGGGATAAATTAATGTGTCTAGAAAGACTAATTAAACAGTCAATTAGGATATTTTTAGAATATACAGAAAAGAATGATGAAAGGCTAGAACAAATGATGGCTCTAAATTTGGATAGAAAAGTCAGAGCTGAGGTACAGTTTAGAGAAGGAATTCAGGTAATCTCCAATCACAGATGTGCTGGCTATTGTATAATGATTTGTTTACTTTTGTGGAAAATCTCCTCATACTGCCCATCTTGGCAGCTTACAAGAAAATGGATGAGGTAAAGAGATATCCTGAAAGATGAGAAGAAAAAGTACGAGAGAGAGATCAGAGATCAAGAGGCAAAGAGAGAGATGGACAGATGCACAGAGAAAGAAAGATAAGAAGACAGAGGTAGAGAGAAGGAAAGGTGGGTGGAGAGGAGAATAGATTTTCTTACCCTTACTTTCCCCCCTTTTTCAAATGCCAAGGACCTCTGTTTAGAGACCTTAGCTTATGGACATTCATAATGAAATGAAAAGCTCTGTATATCTCTTATTTCTTTTTGGAACTCCACTTGTATCTGGTGTATAAAGATCACGTGTAACATTCTGGCAAAGACTAGTGCAATGTGGGATGGAAGGAAAGTTTCTGTGACAGCCACCACATTCGGGAATTTCCTCATTCCCAGAGACAGGGTTTCAGCTATTATTACTCTTAGTGGACGTTCTTGTCTTACTCATGTCTGTGACCAGGGGGCAAACTTCAAGCTTTCCCCTTTAAACTTGGAAAATGTCTTCTTGTGGTCGATTTTGGAATGTGAGCCACATGGTACCCCTGCATCCCTCATGGGCTGGGCAGGGTCAAGACCCGTTTGATCCGAATATCCCAGTTCCTGGTGTTGCTTAGCAGGCTTTAAAGATTCCAGAGGTGTTTCAAATAGATCTTTGGGTTCCGCTGACATAATCAGGGCCAAATTAGGGGTTTTATAAATCTACTACATTCCCACTGAAGAAACTGCAGCATAAACATATAAATACTTTTCTCCAAAGACTGAAAAATCTGTATTCACAATAAAGTGTGGAGTTAGAACTAGAGTTCCACCAATCTCATTTGAGTCGAGTGCCTTAAGTAGCACATGAATAAGTATGATTATATAGTTGGTAAAGAAGTGGCAAGGAAACGAGCAAAATGACCATCTTGGGATAATCATATACATTTTTTCTTTAGAGGTCTTGTAAGAGTTTGTTTTCAAATTAGAAGTAAAAAAAAATTGCCTAAGCATGAAGGTAGCATTTTCCTTGTTTAAAGTCATATGTTTGTTTTTTATTGGGAGTCAATATAAGTCATTTAAAAGTGGTTTTGTTTATATTGCTAGTCAGTTTTCATTATGAATGTCTATAAACTAAATTTCTTTTAGAATTTTGTTCACTTTTGAGAAATATTTCCTCAATTAGCAGTTGCTTTTATTTTTATCTGAAGCTATCATGAGATATAAAACTAAATACCATATTCTTTGGTAAAAATATTTATTAAGCATTTATGATATGCCATGAAGGCACTGTGCTAAATGCTAAAATCATATGTGTACTTGTGTGTGTATATGTGGTGTGTGTGTGTATATATAGAGAGAGAATATATATATATATATAATGCCTCATTTAACTATCATTAGAATCCAACAAAGTAGGTGCAACAGGCTATTATTTTATTTATTTTAAAGATGAGAAAAATGAGGCGCAGAGATGTTATGACAAGTCACAAAGATATGAAGTCGCAGAGCTAGGATTAAAACCTGGCCAGTCTGAGTCCAGAGGCAACGAGCTTAACTATTTCATTTACACAAAATGTAGGATTTTCTTTACATTTTATATTGTCATACTGATTTTCTAGATAAAATATTCTCTTCTCTTTCTGTCTTTTTTTTCCTTTCTTTTTTTTGGTAAAATAGTTGGCCTTGTGATTTCTGGGACAAAAGAAAACTTTGTCCTGCTGGAAGTTTCTATGTCTGCCAACTAAACAATATCTGAAGTTTCACGTATGAGAACTTGGTTTCTTTCGTCCAGGATTTCTTTAAAATACCAATAACATTTTAAATCCTTTCTACTCGTGTCTTAATACAGATGAGTTTGAGGAACTTTTATGACAGCTTTTTTTTTTAATACTTTATCTCTCTCAGTCTCTCTTTTTCTTTTTTTTAAAAAATATTGGCCCTGAGCTAACATCTGTTGCCAAACTTTTCTTTCTTATTCTTCTCCCCAAAGCCCCCCAGTACCTAGTTGTGTATTCTAGTTGTGAGTCCTTCTAATTGTGGCGTGTGGGATGCCGCCTCAGCATGACCTGATGAGCGGTGCCATGTCCACACCCAGGATCCAAAACTGGCGAAACCCTGGGTCACCAAAGCGGAGCGTGAAAACTTAACCACTCGGCCACAGGCCGGCCCCATGACAGCTCCTTTTTATGGGAAAGAAGGAGGAAAAGTGTGTAAGAACACTGGGGTGCTTGGGGTATCTCACTGAGCAGGAGGAGACGGAGAACGGGAACATGGCTTACATCCGGCCCTAACTTTCTGTCTCTGGGCTCTCTTACAAACTCATTTTAACACTTTATAATTATGCCTCCAATGTACTAAGGTTGACTCATTAGTCTGGCTTCTCCAAAGCTTTCCAAATGCTCAGTAAGACCATCATAATTGAAAATTCCCAGAGTTACCGAAAAATTTTTAGACATGACTATATGTGAAGAACAACTTGCTTTAAACTAGGTTTTAATGGTTAATTTTTTAAAACTTGCTAAAAAGTGAAAAGTAATATTTAAATAGAAATTGAACGCAGTAAGAAATAAAACATCTACAATAATCAACTCAAATAATCTTCAAATTTCAGAAAAACTAAAACAAAAACTATCAAACGGGAAAGAAATATAAACCAAATATATCAATTATAAGAAAAAAATTTTTAATGGATGAAATATCTTTGTTAAACTCAGAGACAGACCTTTCAGTTTTGTTTTTCAAAGGCCATCTGTGTGCGGATTCTAAGGAAACATCTAAAACAAAAGGGAGCATCAGTAGTTAGACCCATATAAACCAAGAAATGACAAACACAAAAGAGCAGAAGTGAAAATGTTAATGCAAAAGGCATTCAGCAAGACAACAAGGCAAAGCTACAAAAGATAAGTGTCATGAATACTTTTACACCTAAAATAGCTTTGAAATGCTAGAGCAGTTAGGACTAGAGAAATCAACAATCATTGTGGGAAGCATTAACACATTTCTTTCTAAAAAGACAAGACCATGTAGACAATGAAATAACTTAGGATCCAGAGGTTTTGAAAAATGTACATAAGAAGTTTAATACAAAAACAAAATCTAAAATTGAAAAACATGCTGGTCACCCATAGGTATCATCTGCCAAATTTAGAAAATAGGCTTGAAGAAAATGTTTGCAGCATAGTAAAGAGTTAAGAGCCGTGGTATTTAAAGATCTAGAAATCAACCACAAATCAGGGAAATGTAAAACAAAATTAAACAACACTGAGATATAGCTATTATCTGACTAAAATGTTTATAATACCTAGTGTTAAGTGTGGAGAACCAGATACTTAAAGATACTGTAGTTGGAACATAAATTTGTAGGGTATCTTAGCAAACATTTTGATACATTTCATATTTATTTTATTCTGCCCCACAAACATGGTCAAACATTTATCAAAAGATTAACGTTCAAAGATATTTATTGCAACTTCATACAAAATGCAAAAATAAGGAAATATGTAAACTGATAGAGGAATTACTGAAAAAAATGGTATCACCATACTAACATGATAAAGAATGAGATAGATCTTTATAAACTGACATGGAAAATGTTCAGTATTAGTAAGTGAAAAGAACAAGATTCAGAGAAAGATACAGAATTAATACTTAACCTATAAATTTGCATATATGTAAACGTGTTCACACATATACAAAGATATAAACATATAGATCCACACAAGGAAAAAGGCCCACAGGGATACATTCACATTTAACATTGTTTTCAAGTTGGCAAGAAATGGGAATGTAAAGAGAATGGGGAAGGTCTTTTACTGGTGTTAATTGAGAACTTCTATAGCATATTAATTTTACAAGTACATGTGAATTCTGTAAATAATAATTTTAAAAAGAATTAAACTTGGTTTTGTGAACACTGAGTATTCAAAAAGTCAGCCAAAAGTCCCTTTTTTTAATTTTAACCTTTTAAACTTTTTCTATTGTTAAAGGAACTTTTGTTACCAAACCAGGTCCATTTTTGCCCACCACTCAGAAAGCCAAACACCGAGACGACGAGATTGTAGCAGAGAGAGGGTTTATTCACAAGGAAGCCACGTGAGGAAGCAAGAGCATGAGCCTCAAATTTGCTCCCCCAAAAATAGGGACTCAAGGATATTTATGGGATAGGGGACAAGGTAGTCAGAAATGTGGAGGTAGGTGATTGGAGGTGAGGAGAGGTGAGATAATTGATGATCTGCACAAGTAGTCAGACGTCATGCATCTTCATAGGACCCACGTTCACAAAATGGTGGCATTAGCATGATCTGAGGGTGGAGCTTTTAGCCTCTTGACATCAAAAGGTCATCTATCGGACATCTCCATGGGCTCAGTTGATGAACTGGTGGTCTCAACTGGGCTGAAGTGGACAAGGAGTTCTAATTCCTGAAAAATAGCTCATACACCCATTACCATGGTGACCCAGGCTCCAGAAAGATGTTACCTATAGGAGCCTAGTGGGAGCCAGATAGCATATTGCCTAAGCAGCACTGTTAACAACGGGTGGGTTAAACAGCTAAAAGCTGTAATCAGTAAATGCAAAAAGGAAAAAAAACTTCAGTTCCTAGCTACTTAATCATCAATGGCTAACTCTGCCGGTTTCACCTTTATAAATAGAAATATTCTACAGGGATATAGAAAAAAAGAAATATCTGGTTCATCATTTTGGACTAATAGCTACATCATCTATCTTAACCATTTTGTTATCTACTTTCCAGGAGATTGGACTGGTTCTTATCACATTATACGAACAAGAGCCATAGTTTCTCTAGAAGACTCCTTGAACTTTCCATATACTTATACCAAGTAGCTTCTTACAATTGATAATCAAACAGCAATAAAAACTCTTGAAATTCTTTCTCACGCTGAGTGTCTTTTGAACTGTCTCTGTCCATACTTGACTGTGAGGCTATGTTTTCTTTGAGTCTGTCTTTCTTAAATGTATGTATGTAACACACTTGTAGAGATTCATTATAATCTATAAGTAAAATTTGGAACTTGATCTAGTGGCGTGATTTATATATCTACACTATTTTCTAATATATATTTTGCATATATTTTCATTATTTTTTCCTGTTCAATTGGAAAATGCATTTTATGTATATGTATTATATATTTTGCTTTGAATAATGAACAGCACAGTACAACATATAGGGCAACATACAATTAAAGATTTTTTTAAAGGATTTTCATCTGTCCATTCATTCAAAACAATGTACTGAAGACTTCCACTTCTAGATAGAGTAGTTTGTTCCAGACCAACACATATACACATATATGTATATGTGTATATATATTGTATATGTATATGCATATATATATATATATATTCTGCTTGCATTTTATAAAATTAGAGATCTGCCTGGCAGCAAGAGGGGCCTATATCCCCAGAGAGCTACTTTACTCCTAGGTGCTTTTGCTGACTATATTTGCTCAAGGCAAAAGGCTGAGACAAGAACCCTGGCTGAGAGGCAGAGGAGACAGCAGAGCTTCAGGCAATCCTGTGGAGCCAGAGAGATGACAAACACAGTTTACATCTGCCAAACAAACTCCCCAAGGCCTCAGGGCCCACGATCCTGGACAGAAGTGTAGAACAGAAAAGTGTGCCCTTCAATCTTGACTGTCCCCTTAGGGGACAAGCGGCCAAATTTTTTAACTACCGCGATAGGGTCAGGACGCTCCTATCAGACCAAATCTATTCACTGTGGATAAACGAATCCCAAACTACCTGAATAGAATCAGGAAAGACTAAAAGCAGGTGGATTCTGAAAGAGTGATCTGGTGAAAAAAAGAAACAGCGATGAGTAAGTTTCTCTAATTCATAGTTTCTAGCCTGAAGGCAGATCCCAGTCATACCATGTGGCACGACTGAAAGTTCAATAGAAAACTCACAGTGCTTCCGGCTAGGAGAACCAGAGAGCAGAGTTCAGGGCTACCAAAGACAGTGGGAGGAAATAGGGAGAGAATGCTAAAGAACGGAAGATGAATACTCTGTACATAAACTTTGCCAAATCTCTGGATGACACCTGAAACAAAAGTGTGCAGGATGGACTGGAAACAGCCTAGCTAAGCATGCAAGAACCACACTGGAACTTGAGTGTCAGACCCCGAGAGACAAAATTGCTGTTTGTATTCAACCAAGTTAATTGCTGCTAAAATAAACATAACTCTCAGGGGAATGTAACAGCACCAAAAGTCTTCAAAATATAACATACATAAAAGCCAGGATAGAATGCAAAATTACCCAGAATACATAGACATTTAATAATGTAACACATTCTCATGGAAAAAGGAAATCATTGGAGACAGAACTTGATGTGACTCACATCAATATGTATAAATCCTTGTTTCTATATACAAATGACAAGTACAAAATAGAATTTTAAAAAGATATTATCTACAATTTTTAAAAATCATTTTTAACAACAAGCCTAACAAAGGATCTGCATGGTCTCTATGCTGAAACCACCAAAGTATTGCTGAGAGAAAGTTGAAAAGACTTAAATATAAAGAGATATATCCTGTTCTCGTACGAGAAGATTCACTCTTGTAAAGCTGTCAATTTTTTCCAAATTGACTAGAGATTCAGTGAAATCCAATCAAAATAGCAGTAACCATTTATTACAATTCAAAGCTGATTCCAGAATTGATAGCAAACATAAACGACAAAACATAGTGTGGCAATTGGAGAAGAAGAGAGAGGAGAGGAAAAGAAGAAACCATCGCCACCGCGATGAAGCTAGAGGCCTGAAAGTCAAGAATTATTACAAGGATATAATAATTAAAACAGCTAGCTTTTCTCACCAGAAAAGAGAAATAGACTGATGGAATCACTTGGAGAGTCCAGAAAGAAACCACTTACAGACAGTTAACTTGTGACAAATTTTGTATTACAGTGCAGTGGGAAAAGGGTGGTGTTTCAATAAATGGTACTGAGTCAGCTGTATAGTCATATTAAAAACAAACAAACGAAAACTCCTACCTCACCACTCCCCCCACCTCCCTTTTCACAGTATACACAAAAATCACCACCAAATGTTATGTAGATCTAAATGTGAAAGATACGACACTAGACCTTCTGGATAAAAATAAAGATTCTCTCTTTGACAATGCGGGTAAGGAGAGATTAGAAAGTGTACAAAAGCAAAAATTCTAAAGGAAAATAGAAACTTCATATATTGAACTACATTAAAATTATGACTGTTCATCAAATTACAAAATTTAGAGGGTGAAATGGCAAACCACTCAGTAGGAAAAGATATTTGCAGTACATATTACAACAAAGGACTTTTATTTAAAATAGATAAAGAGGTTCTGCAAATCAATGAGAAAACAAAAAGAAGGCAATAGAAAAACGGACAAGTCTAGAGAAGGTGCTTCCTCTTACTAGACCAGTTTGTCCCCAACCTTCCAATATTGTTCCTTCTAGTCCTCAGCCAATCCAGCCAATCCAATGCTTGCAGACAATCCACTGCTCAGGATTCCATAGACATTCTTACCTCAAGCTCTTTCTCTCTTTACACGTAACCTGAGTGACAAGAGGCACCTACGTTCTGCCCACTGGACAATACTCTATCATCCATACATATATACATATTCTCTTTGAGTGTCATCAGTGAGTGGGGCTGCAAAGTAGCTGCAATCTCTGTTTGACCAGCACCAACATATAGAGTTGACCTATCTTTGAATTAACACTGTGTTTTCTTTTCCTCTGTTCAACTGGTTATCAGGAACCTCCTAACGTCACCCACCATGAAATCATTGGTAAAAGACAAGAGAGAATCATTAGTACAACAGAAGTAGATGACATTGGGGAGAGAGATCTGAGATAACTTTCTGTAATTTAGTTGTGTCCTTAGGACATTCTAAGGCCTAATCCCAAATATACCACTCCTATCAAGTAGTGGATTGCTGCTGTGCTCACCTAAGATGGTAAACTTGTAGATGTGACAGCTCACAGATGGTGGCTATGGTACACAGCCATTTAGCATCTCAGGCTCAGATGCTCAGTCTCTACCAGGAGCAGGTGGCATGCCGGGAACTGTTTTCCGAAGGCATAGTTCTAGGTCCTAGAGATCTGCGCAAATGTCCTATTGCGGCATGCCAGAGATTCCATATTGCATTTTCATCCATCCTAGCTAAGTCTAGCACCATGAGAACTGCTGGGTCATGTGGCCCAAGCAGCCTCCCACTTGTATAGCGTAGACTTCCATTGCTTTGCACCCACTCTACATTTGCGATAAAAATAGATTGGAGTAGTATTCTCAAGGAGTATATACTGCCTCCAAAACCTGAAGCTGACTGCCAAGCTCTGTGCCTCTTTCTTAGTGATAAGTGGTATGAGGTGCTCTTGACCTTGAAGGGGACGTCACAATATAACCAAGACCTTGAAGTTATTGAGCTGCAGCTGTCTCTGTTTTACGCAGAATGCTGTATTGTGATCAACTGTCGTGATCAGAGGTCACTGTTTCAGAGCCCTCCCCTTGGAATATCCTACTACGATAGCTCTTACTCTACAGGACAAGGAGCCAATGTGAGGGTGCTGTCAGCTCCTACATATATCCATTCTGGTTAGGCATTTGGTAAATTACCAACAGATGGATTTTGGGATCCAATAACCTCACTATGAGATGGATCTGGGCCAGGACATTATTACCTGGCCTCCATATGTCCTTAAATAATAGGGGGACTGCAACAGCATTTGGAGCCCTTTAGTATCAATAGTAGATCAGATCCTGTATACATAAGTCTTGGAAAGATCTAGACACTTTTTCCAGTGTCATTAGCTTGGTAAATGGCTGTAGATCCTGTTTTACAACTATGCACATTTTCTTTAGTATTACAGAGTCTATCCTTAAGTTTTAATCCTCTCCTTCAATTAGTGGACACTGGCTCTGAGAACTTGCTCAGGTCCCATTCCCAGGGATTCTCAGTTCCTGCTGGAGCCTGTCAGGTCCTGCAGATCCTTATGCGAATACTCCCTTTATCTTCTGGTAGGGTCAGTACTTTCTCAGTTGGGCTATGCTGAGGTTTTGATCCTAGTTATTGATCCATTAGCCAGGAGGAGAGATGGGGTGAATTTTGAGGAGGGCAAGTATTTTCTTGTAAGACCTGTGCCTCAACTAAGGCTTATGCATGCACCCTAGACTGTGTGTGTGTGTGTGTGTGTGTGTGTGTGTGTGTGTGTAGGAGTGGGGGCTGCTGTACCCCAGCTTATTTTCATTTGTCAGCCCATCTGTTCGCCTTAGTTAAATTTCTTGAAAGATAATATCTGATTGACCCAGCCCCACTTACACAACTCTCTAGGTCAGGTGTGATCAGGAAGGCATAAACGTAACACATGGACTGAATAGTTGAGCAGAGAATGTGTGTGAAAGCTCAATTCTAAAGAATTGGGTTTTGGCTTGACTAGCACCCTGAAACGTGTGTACGACGACAAGAAAGACTGAAACCGTTTCACAGTGCAGATACACAGAGAAGATGCTTTTGCTTTAACTATTGTGCTGAGGTAAAAGATATAAAGTAAGGGAGGTTTGGTATTTCTGTTCTTTTTCCAAGTTACAGGCACTTGGGAACTGTGTATGTTCTGGGTTTGTTTTCAGTTCTAAATCATGCCTGCTATTTCTATGCTGTGTGTTAACACTAACAAAATGAAAAGGCAGCAAAAAAGACTTTGAAGTAACTTCCAACTAGGTTTTATAATGCTTGAATTATCGTAAAACAAACCTGATTTTTAAAAATGTTCAAGCACTAATTATAAAACAGAGTTCAAATATTTTTTCCTAATTCCTGTGTCTTTTTGTGTTGCCCCACTACTTTTGGTTGTGACTCACTTTTAGCAGTTTCTCAGCACATCTGGCACCGGAAGGTAACTTTTAAAGTGATAAAGAGTCTGTGAACAAGAAGCTGGGTTTTACAAGTTCGCGAGCTATGCTTTGCCTCTGAGGGTCTGCGATAAAATAATGGATGGGTCCGTAGTCAGGGAGAGAAGTGCTTTCTAAGTAAATAACAGGAAACCTCTCGGTACACATAGAGGCCATATGGAATAGAAATACCAGAAATCAAATTTACAGATGAATTTTAGCTTATTGATATAGTTCTACTGCCTTTTTCCCTTCCTGCTATTTTTAACGTGGCTAGAATATAAAGAATCCAAAATAAATTCAAAAATGAAAGCTAATTTTTTCATTGACTATTAAACTATAATCGAATGGTCATTGTTGACTGGCTGTTTGCTTTCAATCTTCATGGTAAATGACAGCCCTGATAGTTTCTCTGTAGTTACCTATTATAGCTCATTCTAGATAAAAAATAAATGTATTTAAAATCAGATTTCTTTGGTTTATTTTTTATTTTTTTCTCTAATAAATTATAGGGCTGTTTGTATGTCCTTTGACCAACTATCAGTTTGTACAATAGGAATGCTTATCTATTAAGTATCTATTAGATATCTAGAGATGACATAATATGTACAGAAATGCCTTGATTTCTGATAGTCTACTATAAAAATAGTTTTAACAATAAAACTTTATATATATACAGTTTGAAACTATATACACTATATAGATATAGACATATAGATATTTATCTATCCTAGGGGAAGAAAATCTCAACTTTGGAGGTAGGGGAGAATAAAATTTCAAATTCTGGGCTAAAAGGAAATCACGCTGCTAGCCTTTGGCTTACAAAGATTTGTGTGGGAGAACACCTGGGCCAGATATTTGATATGCTCAAGGCGAGGAAAAGTTGCAATTGTAGGACTCTCAGCATTTGTGATACACCTAGAGAGAGTCCCTCAGAGGTGGGTCAGTCTATCATTGGTTTTTTTCTTTTTTAATATGGCATTTTTTTTTTTTTTTTTGGTGAGGAATATTGGCCCTGAGCTAACATCTGTTGCCAATCTTCCTCTTCTTTTTTTCTCCCCAAAGTCCTAGTACATAGTTGTATATCCTAGTGGTAAGTTATTCTAGTTCTTCTATGTGGGACACCACCACAGCATGGCCTGACGAGTGGTATGTAGGTCCACGCCCGGTATTTGAACCAATGAACCCCAGGCTGCAGAAGCAGAGTGTGAACTTAACCACTCAGCCACAGGGCTGGCCGGCCCCCAGTCTATCGTTTAAAGGAGTGGAAATGACTAGTTTTGTATCTGTTATCTTCTATGCTAGTGGTTGTCCAATGTTTTGGTCTCAGGACCTCTTTACACTCTTAAAAATTAATAAACACCCCAAAGAGCTTACTTTAGAAGATTTTAGAAGATACAAGGATCCACAAGCAGGTATTCCATTAGCTGTCAGAATGATGATGGCAATAGATGCTATCTAGCCTCTGGAAAATTCCACCATACACTTACAAGAGTTGAAAAGGCAAATAGTGTCTCAGTTATGGTTTTAAACTAGTTTTGACCTTCGGACCTCCAGGGATCCCCAAACCACACTTTGAAAACCAGTGCTCAACGCATTGTCTGGAAAAAGAAGTTTGAGCAAAGGGAAACTGACTTTACTGACTTTAACAGTGTGATTCATTATCTTCAGTGGGAGAATATGATGTTTCATTTATGGAGGAACATGTTACATTCACATTATGAGAATTGTGTGTGTATGTCTGTATGTGAGTAGAGTTAAAAAAAAAAAACCAAACCACACAGCCTGTTTGGGGAAGACCAAGAAAGCATGTCTTTACCTCACAGAGGTGGGGAATTCTGAGCAGACCAGACTTTGGGTCTCCTGAGAATGGGGTGCCACGTCCCAGCTAGTCTCCTGCTGATGCACCCTGAGGTGTCATTATTCTATATTCAGGAATTCAATTTGGGAGGATGGATGAATTACAGGGCTTGAGGAGGGGGCCACATTCCCAGAGCAGAAATTCCTCTGAAGGTAAGGAGCTGGAACCTGTTGAAGAGAGGTGGAGATGTGCACGGGGAGATTAAAAACAGAATTTCCCTCTGACGGAGTGAACGGTAGACCCTCAGATGTAAAGGTAAAAGCTGGAAAAGGGGAGTTTCTTATAAGAAGTCCCTTTGTGAAGGGCTAACTTCTGATTTTTTTCTTGGACTCCCCAAAGAGTCATATTTAGCACACAATTTTAAAGGTATTTCCTCTCTCCTACACACATCTTTGTTATAATTCTTTTTAGATATTACTAATCTTTCAGTAAAGCGAAGCTTTCAATATGTGGAGAATGAAGTTCAGGTGTTGTGAGAGACATGGCACCATCTTCTCATTTCCCTTCTGCTGAGGTCGGCAGGGCAGAAACAGCATTGTCTCAAGGAGAGCTGCTGTGGGAGTGCCCTGTGACCTCTGTGGGTGGAGCGGGCAGTGATCAGCAACTGCAAAGTGAGGGTGGGTGGAGAGCTGTAGCCGGGCTAAGTGAGGAGGGCACGTGAGACCAACCCTCCTCCTTTTTCAGATGCACCAGAGGAGGATGACCCCTGACCCCAGGAAAGGCTGACCCCTGACCACAGGAAAGGCGAGCAGGGAGGAGAGAACTCTGCTGCTTCGAATTTCTTTCCCTGTCATTCTCCTTAGAAGGCAACTTTCTTAGGCACATCTTTGCAGTTGCAAATCATTGTCATCTTTTGGCCTTACGCAGATCCACGACCCACCATCTTTTAGTGAACAATATGAAAATCTAGCATACTGCTTTTTTGTTTGTTTGTTTGGAAGATTAGCCCTGAGCTAACTGCTGCCAATCTCCCTCTTTTTGCTGAGGAAGACTGGCCCTGAGCTAACATCTGTGCTCATCTTCCTCTACTTTGTATGTGGGACTCCTACCACGGCATGGCTTGCCAAGCGGTGCCATGTCCACACCCGGGATTGAACCCATGAACCCCCGGCCCCCAAAGCCAAAGGTGCGCACTTAACCACTGCACCACCAGGCCAGCCCCATAGCATGCTGCTTTTGGAGAGATTTCTCTCTCATCTAATTTTGAATTGATTGTCCCTTTTCACCTGTCTGTTGAAATGCTTTCCTCTATCCATCAGAGATTATGTAAACAGCACATACATTTGTTCAGGATCTGTGCTAATAAGAGAAATGGCAGATCTACCGATCAAACGATTTTACAAACTTCTCAGGGCCGGTCCATGGCCAAGTTTAAGTTTGCGCTCTCTGCTTCGGAGGCCCCCGGTTTCACCAGTTCGGATCCTGGGCGTGGACATGGCACCACTCATCAGGCCATGCTGAGGAGGTGTCTCACATGCCACAACTAAAAAATACACAACTATGTACCAGGGGACTTTGGGAGAAAAAGGAAAAATAAAATCTTTAAAAAAAAAAAAAGGCAATGTGAAAGAAATCAAATCTTACGGAAAAAACTGATGTATCTATCTCCTTTTTAATATAAGAGAATGTATCCTAATATTTCATTATTTTATACTAATATAAAGCTTTATCTTTAATTTGTGAAAAATATTAAATAGAACATATATTACATATTAAAAATATTTATATGTCCTTATATATAAAAGAGAGTGTCTGATAAGTAGCACTGACTGTCAAGAAATATTATAGCCCACATTCAGGGTAGCCATGCAGGTCTTCAGTCTCTCCAAAAATGTAATTACAAATCCAGCTGGCATTTGGAGCAGGTACCTCAGCACATCTGTCTAATGCATTTTGTTGCTTCTATTAATCTTTTGTGCAGGGTGTTTCAAAATTCGCTAAAAATAAAGCATTCTTTACATGTAACTAAAGTGTAATTCATTTATTCTGATATTTCAGGGAGCATAAAAATTTAACAATTCTCCTCTATAGAGAGTTCTGATTTTAATCAGGAATCCTGTTTCAGATTACGGTTAGAACTCTTATTTTCACAGTCTCCCTCCGTTCATGCAGTCTTTTTCTTCTACTGCAATATGGCATATGAATAAGTGAGAATATTCCTTTTTTTCTCTTCCTTCTAGTGTTGCATATCAGCAGTTAATCATAAAACAATGGATCCCTAACGTTGCAAAATACTTGAATGAGTCAAGACCACTTACAGCTTCAAATCCTTTTTGAATTGAGGTGTAGCATAGACGAAAAATGCTCAAGGATACATAGGTGGCAGTATCATGAAACATAATGAAAGCATTATTACATGATAGTATCATATTCATCACCCATTATTAAAATTCTTAATCAATTCACAGGGCTTTGTGATGGCCTTCAGCACTTCCCTTATTTTCGCCATACTGTGCACAAAGCTTTTGCTGTGAGATTTTAATTAAGTGATTAAGAAACCAAGCTAAAAGCTGCTAAACTTTCCTCTAGAAGGAGAAATGTCATTATTAATAAAGTCATAGATATGTCAAAGATGAAAAACTGTTCCTTTTCATGGAATCCTCTGAGGCAGTTTAAATAACTTTTCCTCCTGTAAAGACTAAAATATCACAGAATGTTTAAAGTTCCTTCACTGTTCTTTGAGAGAAAAGTGAAGTGCAAAGTAGAAAGGAAAACAGAAACATAGCAGAGCAACCATTAATACCAGTGTGTTTATCAAGATGATGTTCCCGCAGTTTGGAACACATCCTGCATTTGTCGTTCTTCTTTTAGCTCGACAAAGAGGTGGGAGTTATTTGCCCATGAAAAAATATTTCCCCCGATCTTCTATGCTGTTAGACTGCGTCATATTTACTTTGGAGAGGGCACAGGTAGGTAGTCTTTATCCTTTCTCATATTCTTTCCACAAGCATTGCATGAACTCTTACTAGTTGCTAAGCACTATAATAGGTCCTCTTTCCTATACTCTCAAATAGTAGATTGATTGCATTAATGGTCTCAATTCTTCACCCTTCCCCTAGCCATTCTTTGCCATGTGAATTCCTAACTTCTCTCAAAAAGGAGGAGCACTCTAGTTCCCTATCCCTTGAGTTTTCCTTGACTTGGTTTGGCAAATAATATGAGCTGGAAATGACAATGCGTCAGTTCCAAGCTTGGCCTCAAGAGGTATTGCATGTTTTCCTCTGACTTAAGCACTGCCATTACCATGAGAACATGCCTGGGTCAGCTGCCTGGAGAACGAAATAGCAAACCAAGTCATTTCAGTTACCCCAAAAAGGGCCAACCTAGATTAGCCAACAAGATGCTCATCTCCATATATGTACATGAGTCTATTGTTCTGTGGATTTCTGACGTTATTTCGTTTTATTATACAAATGTCACCTAAACATATCAAGTTTTTGGAATTATGTTGACTTTGTAGCCTATTACTGGGTCAGCTTTTATCAATGTCCAATACACATTTTAAATGCCAGTGTATCCTCTATTGGATGCAGAGCTATCTATTTATCAGATAAATAAATCTTAACTGTCTAATTTAAGTTTTCTTATCCTTGCTTAATTTGGGTCTATCTGACCTGTTGATTTCTTAGAGATTTATATTTTCTTGATATAATTTATATAACACTTTCCCAATACGATCTCTCCATTTCTTCTAGTAGACCCTACCAATTCTAGCTTTACATATTTCAAATCTTTGATGCTAAGTCAATAAAGTTTCATGACTGATAATTTTCTTGATAGATTAAATAATAGCTTTCTGAGGGTCATTTTCATGGTTTTCATTTTGTAGTCTGTTTTTATGGTATTAATGTTGTTTCCACTTTTTTTTGGTTAAGCGTATGCTAGAGAGTTATCTTATTAATCATTTCAGTCAATCTATTGTTTTCTAAAATAGATTGGAGATTTAAAATAAAAGATTTGAAAAATATATATTTTATCTCATTTTGCAAAGGAAATTGTTGGTACTTTTTGAAAAGATTAGTGCAAATAGATAAGCTTTCTCTGAGACTGACAAAGAAATAAAAGAACATATAAAATACAAAATGAAAAGAAATGGCTACAATGATAGTAGAAGTTATAAATTATAAAAGAAAGCAATGAGCAACCATACAGGAATAATTGAAATCCTAGGTGAAACATTTTGGGGGGGAATATGAAATGCAAAAATTGGCACAAGAAGAAGAAAACTCAAATAAGAGCAATAGTTCTTGAAAACTTTGAGCTGGTAATGGAACGGCTTTCCAGGACAACACGAAGCAAACATGCTGCAGTTAAGTTTTAGCAAATGTTAAATTTACGGGTAACACTTTTATGAGTTCTCTGGACACAGGATATCTTAATATCGCAGTGATACTAGTGTCTATTTGAAACATAAACTCAATGACGAGAAATAAAATCATAATCCACTTTGTAAATGACCACAGTAATAATTCCACACAAAATACAGTTGCATTTTCAATAGCTAATATACTGTGACCAAGGGTTTAGCTCAGTAATATGAAGATATCACGAAATCGTAAACTGTGTCAGTGTAACTCGCCTCACCAATGGAGCCGTTAGTTAGCATTTTTGAATGCTCTCTGTGTATGCAGAATCTGTGATTTGGATGAGTTTGGAATCCATGAGGCTTATTAAAGCATCTGCTTACTATGTCACTTCAACAGAAGTTGCATTCCTCGATTTTTCTAATGCTGAAAGTCCCTGCCTTTCTTGAAAAAAATATCAATTTGGCCCTCGTGACGTTTTAAGGCATTGTAGAATTTAATGTGGTAATGTCTTATATAAGATTTTTCTATTCGTGCTCTTTAATAAGATTTACTTATAATTTTATACTCCCTTATTACTTTGTCCAGTTTGGGTATCAAAGAATATACTAGACTTATTTATTCTCTCTTTCTTAATTTTATGTTCTGGAGAAGAGCTTTTATTTTGGGGACTGTTTATTCCTTGAATGGATACAGGAACTCACCCCTCAAATGATTTGGGCTCACGTTTTCTTCTGGGAGGAAGGGGAAGTAGGGCATATTTTCAACTAATTTCCGTAATAATTATGGGATATTCTTTCTTGCTCTATCTTTTTGAGCCAGTTTTCATAAATTGTACTATCCTAGAATATAATTTGTTGTCAAATTTATTCGTATTCATTTTAATTTTTGTCATCTATGTTTATTAATCCAATTTAAAAAATATTTGTATATCTTCAGTATTTTCTTATTCTTAATAATTTTTGCATTCTCTTCTTATTTACTTCTTAATCATGCCAGAGATTTCTCTTACGTCAGTCTTTTCTAGGATGTTATTAAGAAAATATTTAACAAGCAGCATAACATAGACACCAGTCAGTCAAAAAAGGCACTGGTTGATCTTTGACTCACCCGTTATTTGGAACTATGTTTTTAAATTTCCCCAAATGGAATACTTTGAATGCTGTCTTTATACTGATATCTAACCTAATTGTGTTATGGTCAGAGGATAACAATTGTTGGACTTGCTCATAGGTATAGTACACGGTCAATATTTGCAAATGTTTCATTTGGGCTTGAAAAAAATATACTTTCCCTATTAATTAGGTATAGTGTTCTATTTATGACCTTCAGATCAAGCTTACTGATAGTGTGTGTGTGCATTTTCTATGAATTACTAAGCATTATATTAACATTCTTACTGTGATCTGTTTGTCAATGTTTCCTTGTATTTCAGTGAATTTTTGCTTTATATATTTGAGGCTATGTTGTGAAGTATATACAATTTTAGGACTGTTTTATCTTCCTAATGATTTGAATTGTTTTCATTATGTATTAACTCTTTAGCTGACAAAATGCTTTTTGCTTTGAAATTGTGTTTTATATTAATGATTATATCAGTCTTTATTTTGTTAACATTTGCCTATCTCTTTTTCTATTATTTGTCATTCACCCTTTCTGCTGTTTTTTTTATTTAATTTTGTCTATTGTGAGCAGCACGTAGCTGGAAACACAGATTATTAGATTAGGAGAAAATGTCTAGTTGTAGAGAGCTATGGAATATCAATCTCCTCCAAATAACATTTCTTATATGATTCATTAGATCAAAGTTTTACACCTCTTCATATTTCATTTTCTGAATGAAAATACAGAATTTCCCATGATATATCACTTTTTAAATAGAAAATAATTAATAGACTGGTATTTATAGCAGAACTCAAGCTGGTTAACCTTTGATGTGCTGGAAAAAATTAGCAAAAGTTACTGTTAATTTCTCCCTCTCTTCTGGATATTTTAGATTAGTATTCAAACATGCTATGGAACTTATTGGCTTATAAAAGCTTTACTTTATCGTCATCACCACCACCTCCCCCTACCCCCCAAGCATCTGCTCCATCTCTCCGCTCTGCTGTATAGCAAAACTCCCTGGATAAGATGCCATAACAGTTGTTGACAGTTCCCTTCTCCCATTTTCTCTTGAATCCTCTTCACATCCACCATCCCGCCAAAATTGCTCTTTCCAGGATCACTTTGGTTAATTCTCCATCTTCATCTTACTGACTTATCAGAGTTTAACATAATCGATCACTTTATTTTCCTTAAAGCACTTTTTTATTAAGCTTCTGGGACACTTTACTGATTTCCTTCCTATTGGCTGCTACTTCTTAGTCTCATTTGTTGATTCTTCTTCTTCCTGAATTGTAAGCATCAGAGGAGCCTAAGACTGACTTCTTGGAATTCTTTACTTTTGTACATACTCTCGCTTGATGAGTTTATCCATTTTACAAGCTTGAGTTCCTAAATTTATATTTCTATTCCAAAACTTTCTTCTGATCTAGTGAACACCTTTACTTGGGTGTCAAATAAGCATCTTAAACTTAATATGTTCAAAACTGAACTCCTCGTGTCCCCCCTCACTACCACCTTTGACAAACAAGTTGCACTGGTAGTTTTTCCCAGGAAGATTAATGGTAACATGATCCTTCCAGTTAATCCAATCAAGAAGCTTTGGAGACATTGTTGGCAGAGACAACTAACTGTCTTTCATTTTCAATTATTTTATTTAGTTATAGACTCTTCTCCACCTACATTTTGACTGGCCATATATATTTCCAGCTAGAGACTACATTTCAGAAATTTTGTAGCTATGTGTAGCCATATGGCTAGGCTTTCTCCAAAGAGATATGAATGAAAATGAAGCATATGATTTCCACTTCAGCATCTTAAAATTGTTGTTTGATCTCCATATTTTCTTTCTCCTTTTCCATAAGTTGAAAATTGGTGCTAGTTCTTGTGATTAGAGATTTTTAGGATGGCAGGGCCCCTGTCCAGGCTAGTCCCTGGGTGACCTCGTTGAACAAGGTCCACCAGCTTTACTGGTGCTACTCTATTTTTTGTCTCATGGTGAGAAAAGTTTGTCCTCCAGCTAATAAGTCATACTTGACTCAGCTCTTTTCAAGCCTTTTTGTCTTTGCCTATGAAATGTATCTAGAATAGTTGTTCTAAATCAGGATCAGATTTCCCCCCAGGGCATTTGGAAATGTTCGGAAATATTTTTGGTTGACACAAATGAGATCAGGGTTTCCTACTGGCATCTAATTATTAGAAAAAAGAGAGGCTGCTAAACACCCTATAGTGCATGGGACAATCCTTACAAAATAAAATGCTCTGGCCTGGGGGCCGGCCGGATGGCGCAGCAGTTAAGTTCACACTTCCGCTTCAGTGGCCCAGGGATCCCAGGTGCAGACATGGCCCTACTAGGCAAGCCATGCTGTGGTAGGCATCCCACATATAAAGTAGAGGAAGATGGGCACGAATGTTAGCTCAGGGGCAGCCTTCCTCAGCAAAAAGAGGAGGATTGGTGGCAGATGTTAGCTCAGGGCTAATCTTCCAAAAAAAATCATCTGGCCCAAAATATCAATAGTGCTAAGGTTTGAGAAACCCTGCTCTAGAATTGGATCACTTATCACCTCCTTTACTACTTCCTGCTGCCATCTTTTCTCACCTAAATTATTGCTATGTTGCTACCCAGGCTCCCTATTTCTGCTCTCACCTCCTTATAATCTTTTCATGCTGCATCCAGAGTAGTTTTCTAAAAAACATCTTCGCACTTATCTACTCAAAATCTTCCAATGGGCTCCCCCCCATTCAGAGTAAAAGCCAAAGTCCTTGTAGGCTACTCTAAGGCTCTACGTCATTTGAGCCTCATTCTCTCATCTATTGTTTACTCCATTCCAGTCACACTGGCTTCCTTGTTCTTCCTCAAACAAGCCAGACACATTCTTGCATCAGGATTTCACCCAAGCTATTCTGTCTACACCACTCTTCCCACAGAAGTCTGCATGGCTTAGTTACCTCCATTAGGTCAATGAAAACTTTCTTGATCCTCCTTCCTTCCCGCAGCATTTCTTATCCGCCGGAACTTGCTTTGTTTCTTCTTTCTTCTATCACTTACCATCTTCTAGCACACTATATAATTTACTTTTTGTTGTTTGTTTTCTATCTGCCACTGCTAAAATGTAATCTGCATGAGGACAATGATTTTTGTTATTTTTGGGTCATTGATATACTCCCAGGGTCTAGAATGATACCAGGTATATAGTAAGGACTCAGTAAATAAAGGTTAGTGGAATGAATGAGCAAAATCATCTTGGCTCTTAGCACCCTACGTTAGTGCGGCATTTGTTTAAGAGTGTTTACCTCATCTACCCTTGCCCCTAGTTGTAGGTGATTTGCGTCTTGTTACTTAGACTTTACTTCTAACTTATAAGGTTTGGTTTTGGTTCAATAATAGCTTTTTCAAAGATATTTTGGATGTTCGGTGTTTTAGGATAGACTTTCCTTCTGACTTCATTCTGGGCTCAGATTGGTTTTATGATGTGGCTCTTCAGCTCCCTGAGATAGTTAGATTTAAGGTTTTCCTTGCTTAACTTCCCATAATGTTCCTTTTCCTCTAGGACCACCCAGGTCTTGCTGTTGTGTTTCGTGCTTTCACACCATGGCCACCATGAGCATCATCAGTTTGATGCATTTGCTGCGTAAGCACTTTAATAGGCAAGTGATGTTACTTGAGAAGATATTCTCCTAAACATTGAAACTTTTATCCTTTCTCTTCCCATTTGTCTTCCCATTTAGGCCCCCTGGGATGCCCTAGTTTTATGTGAAAAGAAAAAAGGAGGACATGACAGGATGTGTCATCTCACGTGTTTGAGTAAGTTTGCTTTGGTGTTGTACACAGTTATTTCCCACCTGCAAATGATTTTAAAGCCACAACTAGAACAATTGGACACAATTAATGTTGATTTCTATTTTTTCCCTAAACTATGTGCGCTAGCCCATGAAAATGAATTTACCTAAATCCCTCCATGATGATGTAAGGTTGCCTGTGTTATAAGTTGTCTCAATAATGCTAAATGTAGAAAGATTCTATTCAACTGCCCTGAACCCCGTCCATGAACAATTACTTTAAAGGGAAGTTCTATGTACTCCTAGCATGCCAGGCCCCTTATCCTGTTTCCATTTAAGATAACACAAGTGTATCTTTTGTAGCTATGCCTTCAAGAAAGTTATCAGGAGAAGACAATAAAAGTAGAAGCATTAGGTGCTTTTTCAGGCTCAGGGCATAATATCAGCAAAATCCAATTAAGTTTCTTCTTCAGGCTGTACTGAAACCAAATTTTATGTTTAGCGCACATACTTCATGCTAGATTTAATTTAGAAAGGTAAATTAGAATCTATATGCATAATTTGAGAAACATTTGGCTTAAATTACTAGGGGGCAACATAATGTAGTAGCTTTTATTCTGGAGTATATGCATTTGGATTTTGTGAAGTAATTTTATCGTTTTGATGTAACAAGAAAGTAAAGATTTTTTTTTAGATGACATGATTAAAAGGACTCTGTGATCTGTTATTCATCATTGCATGACTGCTGGCTTTTTGTTTTTGACATTATAAGAAACATGATATTCTTCTATTGTTTAATGAAAAGAGCCATTCTTTTTGAGTTACTTTGCTTTGAGGTGAAATTCAAAATCCATGAGGCCTTAAATGGATATAAGATAGAAAGTCATATAAAAAAATGTATGCTTTCATAACTATAATGAATATAGAAAATCATCTTTCTTTGGTCTCTATATCTCTTGTCTGTTTGAGGAGCAAGGTTAACTAGGAACAGGGATAAAAACCTAGTTTGGCAAGAGGAATGAATTATTTCCTAGAGAGATGGTATAATTTCTTTCATGTGATCACACTGTACAAGTTCGTAACAAATGCATTTCTTGAATAATAAGTTATTGTAGTTTTTCATTTTGACTCCCAAAATCTTTAATATGTTACCATTTTTAAAATTTTTAGTCAATAGCTATTGCAATGTGTTCTAAATTTTCTTAACAATTGCATTGTTAAAAACATTTCTTGTATTGTTAACAATTTCTTAACAATTGGATGCGTTATTAACAATAAAGCAAATCTCTCAATTTTACATTCATTTCCCCTTTCCAAATCACATCATCCACCAGAATAGTCCATCTTTTATTAGACCATTGATTACTAAAGATTAGTACAAAATCATGGTTGCTATTTTTTTCTTATAAAATTTCTATGGTAGATTCTCTTTTGTAGGGGTGGGTTGTTTTTAGCAATTAACAGAAAAGACAATCCCTGCTCTTCTACTGAACTGTTCAATGACCTAGGGGAAGGCCCATCATCTCATCTGTGATTTTTGAAAGTAGGATTTAATCAGTTATTGTCAACTGACAAGGAAAAAAGAGAGTTCGAACAACAAAAACATTTTCAGAAACACTACTTCATCCCAAAGTCAGCAACCTTCAGAATCTAGCTATGGCTATGAAAGTGTGAATCTTTGTGCCATTTCTTGTTAAAATAATGAAGAAAGTAGTTTTAAAACGCAGTAATGGACTTTTTTTATTTTTTCTTGACTGTGATCTTTCTCTTAGCAGCATCCACTGCTTTAGATATTTGTGTTTTTGTTGCAATGATGTAAACATAAAGAGACCATGTTCAAGTTTTGATTTCCCAAGTGACTTTGAATCATATTTATATTTTTTTAAAAACTTTGAATAGTATAAAAGAGAAGTGCTAAGAAAAATTAGAGCAACAGATGATAAGCATCATGAGAGAAGTCCTGGAGAAGTTGAAGAACATTCTAAGAACATTCAATTGGTGCTACACTTCACTGTCATGTTCAGCATGGCTTGGGAGCAGAAGAGCAAGAGCAGATGGCAGTGTCTATAAGTCCAGGCTTGAGATAGGGCCCTGACGCCCACAGCCTACAAACAGTGTGCCAGGTCCAGGAAATTTCTGTGTGTTTGTAGAGACATGGCAGTGCTAAGAAAATCAGTAGAGCAGTTGAAGTTTGTATCCAATATAAGGAGAACACCTTGAGATACAAATTTTATGGACTACAAGTTTCAGCATGGGTGCTGGTATGACAGTCCAAAAGACCAGATAGATGAGTTACATATTGTTAGATCTCACTCATGATACCCAGGAATTGAATGTATCATATAGACCCAGGATTCACCAAAGGCTCAGCACAGAGCACTGAAGATCAACCAGAAAGCACAGCGTAGTAGTACCAGAGTTCCTTCCGCAACCACCTGGCCATACATAAGCTTCCCAATATTCAACCTCAGGTAGAAGGAGGGGAAAAGTATGCCCTGTTAGAGGAGGGAGAATAAAAGGCAAAGTAGCACATCTCTAAGAGTACTAAGATCCTTAATTAGAAATGAGGCCGCAAAATACCATCTGTGTGGAGTGAGAACTCTCACGTTGGCCCCACAGATTATTTCCTGTTAACTCTATATTAAAGGATGACCTATTCTCTTTGTATCACTAACTCATTTATAAGTGACCGCACTAAGGTTCTTCACTGACAACAAACTTCTGAGATGTGTGTTAGAGACATGGAGTCCTTGTTGCATGAAGGCTGACCTGGCAGCATTTTTGGAGACCAGCCTGGCCTGTTAAGGCAGGGTGTGAGTAACAGCTGCAAACACTCACTGGGATAGCATTTTGACCCCTTCCTTTTTTTATTTTATAAAGATTGGCCCTGAGCTAACATCTGTTGCCAATCTTCTCTTTCTTTTTTCTTCTTCTTCTCCCCAAAGCCCCCCAGTACGTAGTTGTATATTCTAGTTGTAGGCCCCCCAGTTCTCACATCAGCCACCTCAGCATGGTTTGATGAGCAGTCCTAGGCCTGCACCAAGGATCCGAACCAGTGAAACCCTGGGCTGCAGAAGCAGAGTGTGCGAACTTAACCACTCGGCCCCGAGGCTGGCCTGACCCCTTCTGTTCAAGTAGTTCTCGCCAGTGGCTGCTCCTGAACTTATCTGAGTTAAACCCTTTCCGTTACTTAGGGAGACAAAATTTAGTAATAGAAGCCATTAAAGCACTTGTTTGGCCACTTGGTACTCAATATTTCAATATTGTATCTAATTTGTTTATTCAGTGTTCTTAATAAAAATATATTTAGTATAGTTTTCAAACACTATTTTCCTAACATGAAATAACCAAAATAATTTATTTTTTAAAAACTCTCCAGGTAAACAGTTACATAGTTAACATGGTCACACAAGTAACTCATGCCAACAGTTTGCACACAAATGTATACCCACCAATAGCAAAATAAAATCACCCCCGTTAACTCATAAAAACATTTATTTCACACAGAAATAATTAGTAAACATAGTCACACATTTAACTCACATAAACATATATATTTATATAGTCAATTCTTTTCTTTTTGACCAAAACAGGCAAAATGAGTGAAATATTTCCCAGTTATGCTTTATGTATATATAACTTAGTTAAAGAAAAGATTCTGTCTTCGCTTTGAAATGCCCTGTGCCTTAAGTTGCAGTCCTCCAGAAGCTGACCCAAGGCAGGGATGAAGGTGTGTGAAGTTTATTTGGGAGGTGTACTGGTAGGAGATTGGAGACATGAAACGGAGAAGAAGGAATCACTTAAAGATTTTTATTAAACAGATTCCCACTTGGGCAGCTGAGGCTCAATCCCTCTAGGAATGCCGAGACAGAGTGTGCAACACTCCTCTTCCCAACCAAGGGTAGAGGATGCCAGGGTAGTTGTCTGACTCCCATCAGTCATTGGTCGACGGCTGTTCCTGGAGTGAGGAAAGAAAGCGTTAAATCCCCAGTACTTCTGACCTGTCTCTTGCATGGGTTGGTATCCTTTGATGGCCAGAGACTATCTTCAGGCAAGAATCACTAGTCAAAATATTAAAAAGTCCTAGCCAGTCCATATGGCAGGAAGTAGTATTTTAAGTTATCCTGATAAAGATTGTGAAGAAGAACATGCCAGGCAGAAGGAACAGCATGAACTAAAGACACTAGAGGGAAAGTGTGGGGTGCTGTAAAATAACAAAGAGAATCAGCATGGTGGATTCTGGCAAGCTACTGCGAGCACGTTATGAAATGAGGATGGAAACATTATTAAGGACAGATTATGTAAGACTTTGCTGACCATGTTTAAGATTTGGATCATATCTTATATGCAACAGGGAACTACAAAAGAGGTTTCAGCAGGGAAGGTCATTAAATTTTAAGAAGATCACCCTTGCTGCTCTGTGGATAATGGGTTGGAGGGAGGCAAGAGTACAGACGAGAGGAAAGACAGCAAAGGAGATTCCCGCACAGTCTAGCAAGTAGATGACAGTGACTTGAATTAGAGTGGAGACTGGGAAAAGTGGGTATTTTTAAAAACATTTTGAAAGTAAAACTGAAAATTTTTATGATGGTGATGGTAAGGAGAGAGCACCATTTTCTGACTGTGCTAGTGGATCAATGGGAATGCCATTTGTAGATGGAGAAGTCTGAAAAGAGAAAAGTTTTGGCGCTAAAAATCTAGAGATCAGATTTGGAAAACTTAAAGCTGAAATGTCTCTGAGACATAGAAGGGAAAATGTGAAGTGAGTAATGTGAGGGACATGAATGCTCTGGGTTGAGAATGTAATTCTAGAAGTTAGGGAGCACCTTTCTGTAAATCATCAGGGATGTCAGAAACTGCTCTTCATACTCTCATACAGAAACTTCAGCAAGAGCAAAGGAGTCAAAATATTTTAAACAGGGGCCAGCCCGATGGCATAGTGATTAAGTTTGCATGCTCCACTTCAGTGGCTCAGGTTCACAGGTTCAGATCCCAGGCATGGACCTAGTACCGCTCATCGGTTGAGCCATGCTGCGGCAGCATCCCACATAAATTAGAGGAAGATTGGCACAGATGTTAGCTCAGTGACAATCTTCCTCACAAAATATATATACATATGTATATATTTTAAACAAAATCAAAAGTAAAGAGAAAACTTCACATTTATGGTTAAGTTCTTTCTCTAGTAGGTAGAAAGCTCACTGTGTTGGAATGTTTTCCCAAAGCTCTGTGCCTTAAAATTTGGCTTAGCGCTGTAGCAACAATAATTATCGTATACTCTTCACAGGCTTTGATTTAACACATAGTTTGTCCTAAAGAAACCATGTGTTGCTTCACAGTACGTGGTAAGCAGTAAAACATGGTGATTTTGAATTGTTCTGTAATTGAGTAGAATCTTGTTCTTCAGGAATTATCCGGTTGTGATGTAAGAAGTGTACCCTCAACTCTACACACACCCTTTCAACCCCTGCCCCTCAGGTACTAGACTGATTAAGGGAATCCCAGGTGCTATCAGAGCGGGTGGGAGAAAGTATAGTCTAAGACAACAATCACTTGGATATGGGGAAATGTTGCTGAGCAAATCCTATGAGAGCTAATACCTAAGCTCACAAGCTGGAAAAATAGCCTCAGGTCAGAAACCTAGAGAGTATGGATGCAGAACATAAAAAACTGGACCAGGGTAGCAGTTTAGAGATAACACATGAACACAGCTGGCTGGTTGGAAACTGGCTTGTGCAGATTGGTCTTGTGTAAGATGGAGGAAGGTGGGACGCCAGGAGCAATAGTTGACCTATTGGAAACCAGAGTTGACTTTTTGGGCTCCATTGCATTGTGACCTCTTGCTAATACTATGTTTTACAATCTTCTCATCTATCAAAGCCCCATGAGGTTCAATTTCTAAGTGGCGTCACATTCAGAGGAAATGTATCCGACCCCAGAAGCCTTGAAAATACAGACCTATGTTTTGGGCTTCTCCTAGAGGGGTAGCTAGAGTGGTTTTATGTCGCATGTCACATGGAAAGCTTCTTTAAAACCCCATATGGATACCTGTCCTTTCCCACACAGCAGCTGCTCAAAACGTTTCCTCAGTCTGATCTCTGGTCGCTATCATGTGGCTAGGCCCCTTACCGTCACGCTCTACAAAGGAAATTCCAGAAACGCACCCAATACACAAGAATATATATTCATTGTGGAGAGGAAAGACAAGGGAAACTCATACAATGAGGTAATTTTTGATCTCATCATTTTTACACAAATTTACGTATTATAAATATTTACTTATTTTAACCAGCATTTATGATGCCTCTTCCACCCAAATGTAATACTGGTATGAAAATCAGAAAACCTGAGTTCCCATCTTAATTCCTTGTGTTCAGCAAGTCATTCTATATTTTTGAGCCTTTATTTCCTAATTTAGCAATTTAGGAATATTTGCCCAACTTGAACAAATGTTTTTTTAAAACACTTTGTGAAAGTGTAATGTCTTAGTAGTCTTTAGAAAGTAATGTTATATAAAATTATGTGAGTCAATATTAGGAGAGTATATTTAGTTTATATATAGTACTAGTATAAAATCTGGTGCAGAACTGGCCTGTAATAATTACTTATGAAATGAATGGAGACCCTAAAACAAAAAGTAACAAGTTCATCATTTTATGCCTTTATAAAAATCCCATTCACTCAATTCCACTTAATACTAATTGAATGTTTTGTTATATTTTTAAGGTAAGGCAACACACATGGAGCTCAAGATATCAAGCTGAATAATATATGTACACATATATGTCTATACACACGTATTATTCTTGGAGAAGCTCAGATAAGCAAAAGAGGCAAAAGAAAATGGCAAATAAGTGATTTAAATGTTTTTTAAAATTTCATTGTTATTAGAGACTTTAAAGAAAAGTCACTCAACACTTCCTGTTTCTCGTCTTACCTCTGTCTCTTAGAACAGCAGCTGACAGTTAAGGACAAAGACCTTGGTCACACTCAGAACACCTCTATTCCAGGAGTCCCTCTGTAAATTCAGGCGATGAGTGATACTCTGTCTGCCTTCATTAGTTTCTTTTTCTGTTGGCTTGATTGCACACTACCCCCAAGTGGCCCATTTAACTTAGAATTCAAACATAAGAGTTCACTTATGATGCTTTAGTGAACAACGATGAAGCCGAACTCAGATTAAAAAGAAAGAGATTCTAAAACAGAAAAAACTTCAAAGCACACTCGATAAACAAGATTGCAGCCCAATAACTGTGTCAGCGATGGGGAATGACTTTTTTGGTTAAACTGGAAAGTGGAAGACATCACAAGTTAGTATTTTTCTTTTTTTTATCTCAATGGTCTGTGGGTTTTGGCTCCTGTGTATCTGTTAAGTGGTAATTCTAATCTTTGAAAGTCCATTTTCTCCCCCCTCTAAGGAAGCTTCCTGTGATCTGAAGCCAAGGAGGCCTGGAAGGAACTCCGGGTTGTTATCACATTTATCGTGTAGCACTAGAGCTGCAGGACAGATTACAGACTGATTTAAGCCTTCCTGGGATGGAAGGGGGTTGGAGGGGTGGGGCTGATGGAGGAATGAAGAAAGGAAAAAGAGACAGATCTTTCAATGAGGTTGTTTTTCCGCTTCGGAAACGAAAAGGCCTTTTACCTCATATAAAGTAATCACAAAATACCCATGCTCAAGTAAACTAAGCAACATCCGGTTCAACCATTTCTGGTTTTATCAATATCATACAACCTGTACTCAAATTCTAGTGAAACCTGAGCCAAGTCTCAGAAAACTGTTTTCTGCATCAGCCTGTGAGCAGATTTAAAGGAGACAGTTACAGGAGACCTGAGCAGAAACAGAATTGAGGGACTGAAAACTTAGGCAGCCATCCACTTAAAGATGTCAAATGTGTATTCAGATACATAGTCAGCTGGTTCACAGCCAGGTACACAGCTAGAATTTTGTATCAAAGGCAAGCCTTTGATGTCTTCTGATTCAACCACTGAACTATAATGCCAAGTAAAATGGTGGTTACGCACTTTCTAAAAGAAGACACTGATTCACGTAATTCTGATTTGAGGTTAATGAGAAAGCTCATCTCTTGTCTTAATATTGGTTTGAAAAATGCGAAATCAAAACCAAAGGGGAAATGGGTGCAAGCAGCAATGTGGCTGGTGGTATACCCTTGGAATAATATTTATTTTCTAATCATAAACTTTGGTTTCTGTAAATTTTTGAATTATAGATTGAAAATAAACTGTTTTTCTTAGAGTGATTTGTTTACTCCAGAATGTTTGAATTTTTAAAGAGTTTTCAAATAAGGGTCAGGTTCAATAACACTCTGATTTCCATAATTGCACGGAATTGTATGGGAGGCCAAAGCTGTGTGGTTTATGCTAGCTTCCACAGCACAGAAGATATCTGATAATATGTGTTGGTAAGAACACTTTAAGCTTCAAATACCAGAAATCAGATTCCACTAGCAGAAACAATGAAGAACTTTTTCATTTTGTCTTTTATAAATAAAATATCCAGACATATCGCTGCTTTCAGATGAGGCTAATTAGGAGGCACCACCTTCTGTCTAAGACCTGGTTTCTTTCCGTCTCTGTGCTCCAACTTCTGCAATTCAGCTTTATATTCTGGGTGACTACTTCTGGGCATCCAAGATGGCTTTCAGCAACTCCCTGTGCTATTTGATTGTGCATGTTAACACAGTCAGCAATAGCTTTACTAGCATTCACCGCAAATCTTTGGTATTTTTTCCACTTGAATTGCCTTAGGTCACCTGCTCAGACTTCATCCAATCACTGCATATGAGATTTGCTGATTGGCTTAAATTAGGTTATGAGCTGAGGTGGAGTCAACCTCCCCAGAAACTGAGTCTCCAAGGAGAAAATTAGAGATTGTTGAGAAGGAAGAAGTGAGGGAGGAAAAGAAACAAAAAAATACCTGCTACAAGAGTCTTGACTTTGGCAACAATTATTGACATTTAGGGTTGGTTTTTTTCTTTTTTAATTAATTAATTAATTTTTTGTGAGGAAGCTTGGCCCTGAGCTAACATCTGTGCCAATCTTCCTCTTTTTATTTTTTTATGTGGGATGCTGCCACAGTGTGGCCCTACAATCAATGCTGGGTCCATGCTCAGGATCCGAACTTGTGAACCCCCTGGCCACCAAAATTGAGTATGCGAACTTAACCACTACACTGACAGGCTGGCCCCGGCTTTTATTTTTAAACAATGCTGTGATTAAATTCTGAAACAGAGAAGGATGCATTATCAATTAGAAGATGGAGGAACCCTGTATTATGTCCTATACAAGTTATATAAATGGCTATTTTATAAGAAACTGGATAATATAAATGATGATAAAATGATGGGATTTTGAAGGTGACATTTTTAGTCATGACTTTTAGTTGTCCATATGTGTATAAATATATGAATGCAAAAAGTAAAATTTAAAGGCTATTGATAAAGAAACTACAGATTACGTTTACTGTGAGATTATATGGATTTAGTTTGCTTTAATTGTGATAAAGTTCAAGCAGAAATCATATGCTTATTTTTATGGAATGCATTAAACTTATTTTGTGCTCCTGAGTTCATTCGACATTAAGTTCCATCAATTACACTTCTGAATACTTAGAGACCATTAGTGTTATCATTTGAAGAGACTTCATACTCAGTTTAAATCACCATCACCATTAGCTACAAAACTATGCATTAATTGCCTGTCTGGTTCAGGATTTTCCTTCTCATCATAGGTAAAGAGCTTTCTTATCCAAGTTTTATATCTAAATGATAGATTATTATAAAAAACTCTAGGCAAATTTATTGAATTTTACACCCAGCAGAATGTAAGAACCACCAACTTTCATGGTTCTTATGTAACTAAAGGAAGATGAAACCTCCCTGTAGCCAGTTGTAGCTATATATATTTTTACTAATTTAACTTTAGGTTTTATGGGTCTATCTAGATTAGTCCCCAAAGGGATTCCAGATAAATAGAAACAGAAATATATGGGCTCTATTGACAATCATATACTAAGAATAATTTGGGAATGCTGAATAATAAGATATATTTGTAGCCACTAACTGCTAGACTCTTCTTAAAGTAGTTATTACTATTGTCACCATTTTACATATGAGGATATGTAGCCCATAAATGTAAGGTTACATTTCTCAAGATAGTAAGTGCTATGTAGAGAAGGATTCGAGTTCAGAGTATGACTTCAGGGGTAGAATCCTTTCTTTCTTCCTTTTCATTCAACTTTTTATTCTGAAAAATACCATACATACAGAAAATTGAACATATTGTCTAATGTCAGAACATAATGTCTGCTTATCCTCCACTTGTCAACATTTTACAACATTTGCTTTATTTATATGTTCGTATGTCTATACATTTGAAAATTTTTTAAGCATTTGAAATTATAGACACATTTCATCCTTATATACTTCAGCATGCATTTCCTAAGAAAGCGTTCTCTTACACGTCTACAATACCATTATCCAGCCAAGAAAATTAATAATTCCTTAATATTATCTTATATCAGTCCATACTCAAATTTTCACCCTTTCCCTCCAGGTAGATTATTTTATATCTGGTTTGTTCTAATCACGATCCCATTACAGTCAATGCCTTGCATGTGACTGTTACGGGAAACTATAAACCACTACACAAAACATTCTTAAGGTTCCTTCAGTTATCAGGAGAATTCACAGAACTGCTTTTCTAGGATATCTCTACAAGTACAGAGCTCTGCTGGAATAACATAGATTGGATATTAATCACAATTCAACCAGTTACTACTGGATTAGTGACCTTGGGCCAGTTATTTGAGCTCTCAAAGCCATATTTTTTTTCATTTCATCTAGTAGTTATGAGGATGAGAGGAGATAATGTAGGCTCTGCTTCGCAAAATGGCTCAGTATGTGGATACACATTAGAGGGGCATTACCTAGAGTAAAAACTGCACAAGTCCATGGGAGGAAATTCTTAGAGTAAGCATTTGGTAATCTTAATCATCATAGATTAGCCGTGAAGATGGTACTACTAAACAATCACAGCAAATACAGGAAAAAATTAGAAGGAAAACAGTCCTTTAAAGTGTGTCCCAGATACAGTCATGAAGGGTGGAAAATTGTTTCCAGGGCCACCACGCTGGGCTCATGTTTTAAATATACATGAATTCTAATTACAAAAGATTTCATCATTAGAGTAAAGTTTCACCACCTGATGAGTTAAGAACGTAGCCAACTCCCTGAATTAGACTGAGAAAGGATCTTGATTGGCATTTCATTAAACAATAACATTGTTTCCTAAGTGGCAATAGAAAGATGAATTCTTTTGACCTGTAGAAAAATACCATAGTAAATGAATCACAATTGCATGAGAAAGAGAAGCCAGTTGCAGTGATGAGTTGGCAGTCACATGGAGAATCAGGTCGAATCTTTCTCTCTTGTATTGTGGAATGTTTGCAACAGTGGTGTTCATTTCATCTTTTTAGACTGTGGTACCATGTCGCACAATAAATTGTGAGCAATAAATATGTGAAAATCATGGGGATATTCTGCTTACATTTAAAACATGTATATTGATGGTTTAATTTGCCAGTGAAAACAAAATTATTTGGCTAGAGAATAAATTGTTTCTTATTAAAAACTCACAGTACAAGCAGAGTTTTAGGCAACCATGAAATAAACTCAACTTATTCTATAACCCAATTGTAACCGATATTTCAGCATGGCCACAGATTCAGAAGTCAGTTCCTGTACAGATATAAGCAAAGTAAATTAATTTTAAAGCCAGGCAAATGTAATTTTCATAATTTTACTGACTCCATTACAAGGAAGGAATCACCTGGTGATACAAGCTTCTAAAACTCTTGCACCTAAAACAATGTAAAACAGAAGGCAGCAACTATTTAAAATGTGTAGTTTGTGCATATAAAGTCTCAAAATAGCAAATTTATCTGACTTCAGATGACTGTTGTTCAAGTACTGTGGTTGCTCATTTTTTGGAGATCCCTACTATGTCATCAAACTGTTACATCTGGCCTTGTCATGGACTCTATCAAGCTGTTTCCCCAGACTGTTGGCCAGGACTCCAAAGTTCTTATTCTCCTACTAGCTGCTCCTGCCAAGTTAGGGGAGGATTTCACAATCAAGGCCGTGCAAGACACCTTTTTCTGCTTTGGGGAAAAAAAAATAAATACAATTAGCACAGTGATGGAGGAGAGGCGCTGCAGTTTACAGAGAGGGTTGAATGGAGTTGGTTCTACTACTGGCTCACTTATAACTGAGTCTTGAGACATTGTCTTCCAGAACCTTGTCGTGCGGAAACTGTTGTTTTTATTTATTTCTTCTTGAAAAGGCTCTGCGGTCCAAACAAGTGGTATGGTGGGATTTTTGAGTTGTTTTGCTTTTGCTTTTGTTTTTTTATCAATTAGGTGAATGCTGGTCAAAGTGTTTCGTCACGCTTTATTAGTTTTACAGCTATTTTCTATATTTAACTTAAAATTAGCCCACTTAATTCTGGTATAACTCTGAGACAGAAAATAAATTATACAGTGGGAATGAACTCCTGCCCAATAAAATATAAAGAGTGGCACAAAAATCTGAAGATGACTTTTAATTATTTTTTAAAACCTCAAAGATTTCAGGGGAGGAATAATAATCATAAAAACAACAAGAAATTATAAACAGGGAAAATGAAACAACAAAAAGTCATTAGAAATCCTCAAAATGAATGCATACGCATGTACATATATATAGCTTTTGGAATTAAAATTCAATACATGGAAGAAGCTCTATACTGGTCACAAAGATTTGCGAATTTGAAGATAGTGCTGAAGAATTCACAAGAAACACAGTAGAAAGATTCTTAGGTAATACAGTAGAAGGACCTTGAGAGATGAAAAGTATAAAAGAAGAAGTTCACAAAAGGAAAACTAGATTGAGAGACTCTAAATATTCATGTAATAGTGGTTCTAAAAGTAGAAAATAAGCAGAAAGGCAGAAAAGATATTTTTAGACATTGAAATTATTAGAAGAAAATAGAAGATAATTTCCATATGACCTTGAGGTAGGGAAGAATTTCTAATGGAATCAAGATCAGAAACCAGTAATAAGACAACCTCCAAGAGGAATTCTTAAAATGTTTTTGCTGCTTTTGATATTTTCAATTGACATTGTTCCCTTTTAATTAACATAGGTCACTGAAAATTGATTGACCTTGTTTTATTTTTCTCTTTTCTTTGAGGCTTATCAGCATTGTATTTTTACCTGGAATTTTGATGAGCTTCAGTAGAACTTTATCATTGTGGTTTTTACTTCATAGGTTATGATATATTGACATATATTTTCATTTTCATTTGGTTAAACATATTTTACAATTTCCTTAGTGATTTTTGACCCACAGACTACTTAGAAATACATTGTCTAATTTCCCTTTTTTTATTTTTTCCTAGTTTTTAGTGTATCTTTGTTACTGATTTCCGGTTTAATTCCATTTAGGCTGGTGCACATACTTTGCGTGATTTAAATCCTCTTACATTTGTTGAAAGTTGTTTCACGTACCATAATAAGGTTTTTCTTTGTGGACTTATCGTGTGCATTTGAAATGACTGTATTCTACTGTTGTCGGGTAAGATATTTTATGTGTTAATTAGTAAAAGTTGGTATATTATATTGTTCGGATCTTCTATAGTCTTACTTATCTTTGCTCTTCGTATGCTATCTATTACTGAGAGTTTTGTACAGAAAGCCAAGGTGTCATTGTAGATTTGTCACTTTTCTTTTTCAGTTCTCTCAGTATTTTGAAGCCCCGTTATTAGGTGCATACTCTTAGGATCTTTATTTCTTCTTACCCACACATCATTATGAAATGGCCTTTTCTATTCCTGGCTATATTCTTGTCCTAATCTCCACTTTCTGTTAATATAGCCATTCCAGCTTTCACTTTAGAGTTTGCATGGTGTATATTTTATTACACACATGAGACTGTGATGTGGCTTATTAGAAAATGTGCATATTTGTAAAACCAAATTGTGTGAGGCCAATAATATAGTTTGTATCAATCACTAGTTTACACAATACAAAGGTGAGTTTCTATAAGAAAATGAAATTGTAGAAAGATAGTAATTAGCAACGTGCTAACAATTGTTGAAGCTGGGTGATGGGTATAGGAGAGTGTATTATGCCATTCTTTCTACATGTTTTAGGGTTGGTAGTATCGTGGAGTGGAGTCTGACTCCTAGCGGCCCTGTGTACAGCAGAGCGGAACCTGCCCTGACTTTTTGCTCTGTCCTCTCGCCTTCTGGCACTATCTCAGACAATGCTCCACTGCTTTTCAGAGGGTTTTCGTGGCCAGCTCTTTCAGAAGTGAGTGGCCAGATCCTTCTTCCTAGTCTGTCTTAGTCTGGAAACTCCCCTGAAATCTGTCCACCATGGGTGACCCTGCTGGCATTTGAAATACTTGCGGCATAGCTTTCAGTATCACAGCAACATGCAGCCACCACAATACGACAACTGACAGATGGGTGGTATGGTTCCCTGACAAGAAATGAACCTGGGCAGAGGCAGTGAGAGAGACGAATTTTAACCACTAGACCACCAAGGTAGGCCTCTGACCTTCTTATGGAATTACTTTGAAGTACTTTGCGCTTCCCCAAATTATCAAATACTATAGTACTTCAAAGCAATACTGAATTCTAGTAAGGACCAATGAAACTTTCTTGAACTGAGGATATTAAAAGTAGGCAAAGCTCCCAGAAGAGCTACAAAGATCTGTGGCAGATTGCTTTTCTCAGACAGAAAACTCGCTTCTCCATTTCAGTCCAGAGGACTTTTACAAAGCTCATCTGGTTGACTAGAAAGTCAGTTCAGAAATCGTTTTTTGGTTTTGCTTTATTTGCAACAAGGTGCTTGTAGAAATTCAGCTACTGAATTAGCCAGCCAAGTTCCCTTTTCTTAATATAAACAAAGAAATATTTTTTTTTTAAGGTATGCTTTTATTTGGTGAGGAAGATTGGCCCTGAGCTAACATCTGTTGCCAATCTTCCTCTTTCTTTTCCTCCCCAAAGGCCCAGTGCACAGTTGTATATCCTAGCTGTAGGTCCTTCTAGTTCTTCTATCTGAGATACCACCTCAGCACAGCTTGATGAGCGGGGTGTAGGTCTGCGCCCAGGATCCAAACTCGCGAACCCCAGGCCACCGAAGCGGAGTGTGTGAACTTCACCACTATGCCACCAGGCCAGCCCCACAAAGAAATATTCTATATCAAAAATAGTTAAGCCATTCTATTAATCTATAGCTTTTTTTTTTTGGCTCCGTCTGATAGTATATCAAAGTAAGAGGCATGACTGCAGCGTCAGCATGATGACTTCCTCTCCTCTTCTTTATCACAGTAGTCAAGAGTTTGCTTACAAATAAATTAGCGTTGGAGATGGCACATGTGCGCCCCATCGTCACCCCAAGCACATTAATAAGTACTTCTACTTAGTATTGTTTCTCAATAGCCCAGGCCTGTCAGCTGCAGAGGATTTATTTTTGACATCAGCTTGTTTCAAGTTGTTTGGCTTGCCCTTAAGTATTATTTTTTCATAGAGCCTAGAATGGAGCATGTATTATTTAGTTAATGTTATTCTAATCCTATTTTCCTGATTACTTGAAATTAAATGTAAAACGATCCTTTCCTTGTACAGAGACATTAAATCCTGTGACTGCTAAGAATATACTTTTATAATTAAGAAACTGCGAGTGTAGAAAATAGATTCTTCCTATATGGGGTTAAAACTTACCAGAAGAAAATTAGTAAATTAAAGCATCATAATTGTATCTAGAAATTTAGTACTAACTTTAACCCAGTTGTAAATTATTCCTGTTTATGTTTTACAAAACAAAGTAAGTTCTTCTCTCAATGTAAAACAATGTACCTGTACAGAGCAGCTATTTTTCCATCAGAAATTCTCCAGATCTGAATTTCTTTCTTTACTTATCTCTCTCTCACAAATGCCCCATATATGTATATTTTCAAAGCTTTGAAAAAACATCCACCATAGCCTTTACATTAAGTCTATCTTTCTATCTAAACTTTATTTATTCATTAAATGTATTGTTAGTATAAAAAGCTATGGTGAATTTTTTCAAAATTTCTAAAGTGTATCAGGATAATAATCTGAAATTTTAAGATGATCTAAAAAATATATCATATTCTACAGCATTAGAATAAAATGCTATTAATTTCCTAAGTGTGTTATGGGTGAGATTTTATCCTTTCTGTTATATTTGTGTGGCATTTTATTTCGCATTGTATCTGCAACTAATGATCTGAGTCATCCTGAGATTTTGCTAAAACTAGATGAATCTGTTGTTCCAAAACTAGTAATAAGATATCTGGCTTAGCTTAAATCTTGTTTTATGCCATAATGGCTCTGATATTACTTATATATATATCTTCTTTGTTGCTAGCTATTAATACAGTGTATATTAAGTGACTGCACAAAAGTAGAAAAAGGATGAAGAATGATTTTTTCAGTTGTCTACATCAACTAGAATTTATAGCCATAAGAAACATATGATCTAGGAGATAAAATACTCAAAGGATCATATGATAAGAGAATGAGTCCTGTGGGCCAGCCCGTGGCCAAGTGATTAAGGTTCATACGCTCCGCTTCAGCGGCCCAGGGTTTCGCTGGTTCAATCCTGGGCGGGGACATGGCACCAGTCGTCAGGCCATGTTGAGGCGGTGTCCTACATAGCACAACTAGAAGGACACGCAACTAAAATATACAGCTATGTACTGGGGGAATTTGGGGAGAAAAAAGCAGGGAAAAAAAAGGAGAATGAGTCCAATAAGGAGGACTGGAGGTGAAGAGAAAAAACAGAGAACAGGGATAAATTCCAGTTTAAAATAATTCCAAAAATCTAGAGAAAGATACTTTAGCAATCAGAAAAACAATTTTTTTTCAAAGGGATGAAGATAAATAGAACATTTTCAAAACACAAAAACAGGAATAAAATTTAGGCTTGTTGATTTACATTCTTAAAATGAATTCATGTAAAATCTTTGAAAACTGTGTTGATTTTTGTCCTCTGGATCCAATGTCAAAGTCACCCTGACCTGTGAGAGCAGTGTCATATCAGGTATTCTGACAGTGCTCCGCTTATTTTTCAGTGCTTCTTCCTCCTTATCTGTGAATAGAAAGCTATTCTATAAGAGTCTTTCCCCTATTATTGCCTCTCCTTTCACATCCTTGCAGTTTCTTCTGCAAAATATACACACAACTGCAGACACTCTAGTTCATTCATTGACTGCACAAAAAATGTACGTGCATTCCATCCATTCAGGTTTTTTTTTTTTTTAAAGATTTTATTTTTTCCTTTTTCTCCCCAAAGCCCCCCGGTACGTAGTTGTGTATTCTTCGTTGTGGGTTCTTCTAGTTGTGGCATGTGGGACGCTGCCTCAGCGTGGTCTGATGAGCAGTGCCATGTCCACGCCCAGGATTCGAACTAACGAAACACTGGGCCGCCTGCAGCGGAGCACGCGAACTTAACCACTCGGCCACGGGGCCAGCCCCCATCCATTCAGGTTTTTATACTTTGACTATATAGGCACGTGTCCATAAACACCACCTAGTACTGTTTTGTATATTAAAATTTTTATTTGATTTATAAATTGAAAAAACCCGTTTTATATTCACTTTGCAATCAATTTTTTTTCACTCCGTGTTTTGTTTTCTAGATTTATCCATATCAACATGTAAAGTCATTTCAGTTATTTTAACCGTGTATAACTTTAAGTAGTAACAGTCAAATATTGGCAAATTTATATTGTCCAATCTAATATAGTGTGTGGATATATCTCATGTATGTATGGGCAAGAGAATTTTTTACATTATGTACCATACGTAGACCTGCTAGGTCAGAGGTTATGTGCCGTTTCAACATGTTTAGATGAGCCACATTGTTCTCGAAGTTGATATACTTATTAGCCTCTCATGAGTAGTCAAGCCTGTCTATTTTCCTACATCAAGCTTTTTAATTTCTGCCAAATTTAGGGGAGAGAAATAATCCTTTTTTTTTAAGTTTAGAGATCAAAATTCCTACTGAGGTTGAGTATCTTTACAAAGTTTTTGGCCATTTGGATTTCTTATTTCAATTTATTTTTCTTCACCAGTAAGTACAGGAGGCTTTTCATTTCAATATTAAATTCTACTCTGGAATGTGCTCCATTTAGTTTTTTTCCTATTGGACAAAGTTTATTATAATATCAGGAGATATAATCATTTTCTTTGTTTGCACACTCTTTTTTTTTTAATCCTCACTGGAGTGCATGTTTTGCTAGGGTAGACCTTATCAGTCTTATTCCGAATTGTATTCTCATATCCATCACAGTAACTATAACATAGAAGGTGCTCGATAAATATTAGTTGGATCAATAAACACTTACCGTCTTATTTTTCTAACAACCATTTATTGAACAACCAAACTTCTAGGCATTCAGTATGCAGACTGCATATAACATAGTTCCTATCTCTCCAGTGGCTCACATAGACCTCGAGAAACATAATGATTTTCAATATACTCATTGCAATGTCCTCTTGCTCAAATTTCCTTTAGCAATAGTGGTCTCAGATTTGGATTGACCATCACACTCATAAAACACATGCAGCACAAAGTTTACTCAGCTCTAAGACTAGAGAACAGGAGCAACAATGTAGCAACAACACAGCTGAGCCGAGATCTCATGGCTCCCAGGAACAGTGTCTGAAGTCCTTCCTTACTCGGCATGAGTGTGGTCAGAGATATGAGGCTAAATAGAGATAGACAATCTCTTGTTTAGGAAACTCATCACTCTGGGATTGCTTCAGCTTTTGTATAATGCTAGTCACCTGCCATCCTCAAGTGACTATCGCTGCTGCCTGGTCTCCAATTGCAGCTGAATATTATCAATACTGATTATTCATTACTTGAAAATCAATGTCAAGCATGAGACACAGGTGCTTAGTGTGGGACATTATCCTCAATCAGATTCCACTTTATCCTGGATTAAGTATAGGTATACTCATTAACTCTATGAGTTAGTGGTACAGCGAAGATTCAGCCAAAGATTAAATGCTAGGTATACGTGAAGCTAGAAGAAAGGCCACAGAACCACCTGTTATCCCTTACTTCCAGTTTCTTCCTAACTCTTGTCAATATTTTTGTTACTTTTCCTCCATCTTTTTCTTATAATTCTTAATACAGCAGCTTCTACAATATTTGTTGCATAAAAATAAACATACTAAAACATTGACAACTACCAGGACCTCTATCATTCAACAAACACATGAGGGAAAAAAGCCACATTAAATCTGATTATACCCCTTCAGAAATTTCTGATATTTCTCTACCAATTGGACTGTACTTTTACCCCAGTTAGCCGTAATTATTTGTAGCTTTTTAAAGGTTTGGACAGGGGCATTCACCTGCACGCGCAACTTTTTCAAAGCTAGATTTCTTCCTTGATTGAGTCTCGTGATTCAATATACCATTTCCCCAAACCCCGATTTCCCCTCAGTATATTGGGGCCAATATTCAGTGAAACATCATTAAGTGTTGGCTTCTGAGTACGTATGGTATGAATGCAACACAAGTGTATTGTGGAGGACTTTGGGTTTCTGATCCAGCATGTAAGGATCTTGGAAGTCGCCACTCCATCCTAATAAGTAAAAGCCTGAACAAATGGGAAAAATAGACAACTCTTCTTAGATCTGTTAGAGAATTGAGGTCACAGGGCAAACCTCTGCCCTGATAACTGGAGAAACAGACAGGCAGATGTGGAGAATCGCAACTTACCAGGGAAGAAACCCATGAGCAGAAACCTCTGTGGAAATCAGTATCAGGGTAGGAAAGCCTCAACTGTAACTGATGAATTGCTGGAGGCTCAGCGTGGACAACACGGAATTAAAAGTCCAGGGCAACTCCCACACTTTTTTGAGTCTTACCTCCTAGAACACTATTAGGCTCTCACAGTGAACAACAGAGAAAAATCCCCTGGCGGGCAGGGGGAGGGCAAAAGTAACCGTTTTGGAATATGCTACAGTATTCTATTCTCAACAAGGCCTGCCCTCAGGAGAAACTATTTTACTAAAGCCTAATCTATTAAGGTTTTATACAACCTAACCAACCAGAGGGAAGGGAATACCCAACTCCAGCTCCTGGACTGAGAAGCACAGCTCAGGACAAAGGCTCATTACAGGACTGAGAGCTAATCATAGGACCATAGAACAGCTTCCCCTATCCCCACACCTTACCACCACATCACTAAAGGTCTACTTACTAGAGTTTCTTTTACCCACTATGTCATGCCTGGCTTTTAACAAAAAATTACAAGACAGATTAATAGGCAAAAAATACAGTTTAAAGAGACAGGGCAAACTTCAGAACAAGACCCAAATATGGCAGGGATGTTGGAATTATCAGACCATGAATTTAGAATAACTGTGATGAATATGCTAAGGACTCACGGAAAAGTAGAAAACATGCAAGGACAGATTGGAATGTAAGCAAAGAAATGGAAATTCTAAGAAAAAATAAGGCATATTGTGTTTCCCCAAAAGTATTAAGTGCCCTGGGAGATTATCAATAAAGCATATTCTACTCCTAGTTGCTGTGCAGTTTCAGTATCATAAGGCTTCCAAAATTGCCTTCTTGCATGTTCCGGGGAAGACCCCAATGATATGCGACTGCTCTATCATAGCAATAGTCACCATTTTGCTTATATAATTCCTTGAACTCCTGTTTGTGTAGCATCCCACATACATTCATATCCGGTAAAGATTTTTTAAACAAGTATAATACAGAGCAGGTAATAATGACATGCTGCCCCTCATACTCCAGGCGGTTACGTTAACAGGCAACATCCTGATTTACAGCAACACTATACATCAGCTACCAGCTGCCAGGACCAGTATGTCCAGTTCAGTGCAAAGGTAGGAAAACCAAAACCACAACACATACAGTCCAAATGTTAGCTCCAAACTACCGTTACTGAGGCAGGTCTTCAACTAGGAGCATTATCATCGCCAGCAAGGGATGTTGATAGCTTTCCTCCAAAGTGTCCAAAGACACTTCTTGGATAAATGTCATAGTCGGCTTCATTCAGCTACCCTTCTCAGCAGAAAACAAATCCAGGGATTTCTTCCAGAGGTAGCCATGAATTGGCACTACATCTGAAAGCAACAACTAGGGAAATTATTCTTCTGATCTGAGAAGTTCTCTTTAAGACATCGTCACCAATTTAAACGATCACTTCTCTTCTGCCAGAATTTCCTGTTTTGTTTTTTTGAAAATGTTATTCATTGCCTGTCTTAATCCAGGCTCAGCCATGCTAGGTGGGACCTCTGATTCAGGCACCCATCCACCCACAGGACAGAATATAGCTTCCTTAGAGCTTGCTTTTTGCCCATACACATGTTTTAGGGATAGAATTGAGTAATTTCAATAACTAGACAATGGGACCAAATTGATAAACATTCCATTCCAAAAATTTCTTTCTTTTTTTTTTTTTGAGGAAGATTAGCCCTGAGCTAACATCTGCTGCCAATCTTCCTCTTTTTGCTGAGGAAGACTGGCCCTGAGCCAACATCTGTGCCCATCTTCCTCTATTTTATGTGGGACGCCTGCCACAGTATGGCTTGACATGCAGCATGTAAGTCCCCACCCGGGACCTAACCAGAACGTGTAAACTTAACCACTGCACCACCGGGCTGGCCCCCGATTCCAAAAATTTTATGGTATTCTTAGCTATTGTTCCTTTATAGAATAAGTGAAGCCCAAAAGAGAATACATGTCTGTTCCAGTCAGAATCCATTTGAAGCAACTTGTAACTACTGGTAAAGGTCCTCAGTAGCCCACCTGCCAGCTCTGGTCAGCTGTTGTTTCTGGGAAATCTTACACATTCTTATTCTTGTTGGTAGTCTGTATAATCTTTTACCACATTAGCAGCTTCATAATGTATTAAAGAAATATGTAGTTATTCCACACAACATTTCATAGTTTGAGTACTTTCCAGCCCACTTGTTTGAGCTATACATGTAGCTACATCTAAGACTCAAACAAAGGCACCAGCTTTTGTATCCCAGCCCCTTTCTGAGCCCGTAGTTGAGTTTTTCTGTTGACTAGGTACGTGGACTCGCTTTAATTCTCTCTTGGAATTCCTACAGCATTTCCATAACTGCATTCCCCACACAGATATATTCTTAACTGTAGGGCACGTTTGCCTGACCACATGGCTAGACAATTGGCCGTTGCCCATGAGTCCATGAAAATAAAAATTTTTTCTTGAGTGAGAGCCCAATTGTTTGTGAACTGCCAGACATACTGCCCTCAATTCTGCCCGTTGTGTAGCCTTACCCTTGCCCTCATCAACTGAGGATTTTATCAAATGCAAGGAAAATATTAGCAGATTTCCAAACTGCATTGTATCCTTGATTTCAGGAACTTCCACTACACACCTGGACATTTGCTATACTTTAGCAGGAGAAAAATCTTAGGGTTTAGGAGTTGACAATTCTGTCATTAGTCCTCACAGGAGGGCTACAGCCAGGTGATGGATACAATGATCTCTCTAACCAGCCCTCCTTCCACCCAACCCTCCACCCCTACACACCAGAGCCCCCACCAGGACCATGTTCCTGTATGTATTTTTTCCCTTCTATGAATAAACTCTGCTGAATGGCTCTAGCTTGTGGGAATGTCTTTCTGGCATTATCCATAATGTAATAGGTATATCCATTCTCAGAATAATTTGTCGTCCCTCAGTACTGGGAGATCTCACCACCAAAGCCCAGAAATGGCCCATCAATTATCCTCAAAGAGATACATCTCGTTGCAGTGTCAGGTACTTTGTGAGTCTTTTATTCCAGTAGTCACTGCTGAAGAACAGTGTTAGACTTTTCCCAGAGACATCAGTTTCCATGGGTTCACAAAGCAGATACTCGCTTTCCTTCACAAACTACTGTGATAGAAACTTGAGATTATTAACACCAGTAATGGAAGAAGATCATGACTGTAGGTAGTAAGGGGAGCCATATTTTTAAATTATCCTTTAAAGATTTTATTTTTCCTTTTTCTCCCCAAAGCCCACAAGGGACATAGTTTTATATTTTTAGTTGTGGGTCCCTCTAGTTGTGGCATGTGAGACGCCGCCTCAGCATGGCTTGATGAGTGGTGCCATGTCAGTGCCCAGGATCCTAACCAGCGAAACTCTGGGCTGCCGAAGCAGAGCGCGAGAGGGCCGGGCCCTAAATTATCCTTTAAATGGATGGGAAAATATTAGGGAAATTTATAACATGGTATGAAAAATATTGATTTTGTGGGTACATTTGCAAGATACTGTAATGCAATTTAGTCATTCATACACACCTTTCTATACATATTTGACCTTCCATAAAACAACAAATACAGGCTTCCATGCAATATGAAGCAACTAACAATGATCTTTCATACAAAGATGCTCTTAGCATCTACTCACAAAGGAGAGACAAAAATGTCAATAGCTGTTGTATCCATCCCTGGATAGCTGTCCTGCTATCTTTCCCCAAGCAGCATTAATTCCTCCTCAGTTTAGCCACAGTCTCACCTGAATGCTCTCTAATGCAAACACCAAATTATAATGTTAATCACCACCACCCTACTACATAAACTAACAAGAGGAAAGGAAGAAGTAATTAGTTATTACATATTTTATATATGTGTACTTGTAATATTCAGTGTGTGAATTTTTGTTAGGCATTTTAGCCCAGACACTTTTAATGAGGAAAAATCCATAGCTTCTTTCCCTTTTCCACTTTTCCTTTTATTTGAGGAAAAGAAGAATTTCGCAAGTCCTGGCCGTCTTCATGTGAATGTCAAATCCACCAGAAGTTTTAAAGGCCCTTCATGTTCTTTCCTCTCCTACTAAGGAAGAGAGAGCGCCTTTGTTGCCTATAAATGATGTAGTTTATCCTTTCGAAATACTTTTTCCATTCCTACATCATTTGGATGTTATAATGACCTTATCATTAAATGATAATGATTATTTTGAGTGTCACCAGCAGGAGACCTAGACTTTTAAGGGCATGAAAAAAAATATATGGAAAACATGTGAATTGTGTACAATTGACTGTCCCATGAAAGAGAATGATAGATTCTGAAACTGGGTTTTTGGGTTTGTTTGTTTGTTTCTCTTAACTATCTTTCACAGATTCCCTTTTAAAAAGGACTTGGTGATGTTGCTGATAGCTGCAGCAGGCTGGGAAGGAGACTATTTCAAAATATTTGTGTTCTGACCACAGATTTTGGAGGAACGCCACAATTTCCTTTTAAAACTCTAAGAATGCCTGTATGGGAATAAAAGAGAGTATGGTCATCTGGGAAAAATCAGCGTTGGCTTAGTCCAGGAGAGGGATGACTGAAAGTAGGTCACTCGACTAATAGCTTGAGGGGCAACCTGTGTTATTTTCTTCTCTTTTGGAGTAAGAAGGAATGAGGAATCACAACTGAAAATGTGCTTAATAAATAAAACAAATGAAATTTTCTTCTCTAGCTCTTAAAGTCATCTCATCTTTGTCCTGTGAGAAAATATATACACTAATACTGTTGCCATCCTTTTCCTATTTTGATCTAAGTGCACAGTATATAGTTGAAGGAGATGTAAGCAATGTTAATTTGTTAACTCAATTGGACCCCTATAATTTCCTAGGTATTCTATCTAAGAAATGCTTCATGGATTTCTTTAGATGGATTATACTGAGCTATTAATAGATCAAGACTGATCTGAATTTTTTTTTAATTCCAAAATCTAATATAAAACATACAAATCTCAAGGATAATTTTTATACTAACCTTATTTTAGTATTTTAGTTTTTTGTAATTCTGTGTGGTAAGAATGTATAATCTGTGCAGGGGCTCATTGGTTCTTTAAAAGGAAAACATTTATTTGATTAAAACCATCTTTTTATTCAGTGTGCTCTTAGGGAAACAGTTTGCCAACAAAATTCTAGAAAACACAGTTGGAAATCAGTGTAAATTTTACATTGCAGTTAATTTAGCTAAAAAAAAAAAGTCCATACAATTACCAGCTTGTGAGTCTTTTTCAAAGAACAGAGTGGCACTTAGGACTAAATATTTCTCAACTCTGAGAGACTGCTTCCTGTTTAAGAACAAAATAGTTCTCTCAAGTCAGACCAGTGATTTGTTAAAAACAGTCTTTTTCCTCTTTCTTTTTCTTTAAGCCTCAAATTTAGCCCACCTTGGAGAGAATGTAAGTCACATGTTAGCAAAGAGTTAGAGAACCTCTGGCAAGATGGTTCCTAGGTACTCAAACTGGTCAACTTATTTCAAAACATACACAGCTGCTGTTTTAGTTATAATCGAGGGCTTTGATTTCTGAAATCTGGATGGAGAATCAAATATTGTTTTTGATTTTAATTTTATTTCACTACAGCTCCTCCATGCCTTATTATATGATTAATATCTCTTTTAATTTAATGAAAATCAAGTAGTGAGTAGGTAAAAAAACATAATGCACACCAAATTTAACATTCACACATTACTATTTCTTACACTGTACCATTAATGAATAAACAGACTGATTTTAAATCATTTATTTTATTATTGTTTTACATGACAATGTAAGCTTCCAGTATGAGCAAAAGCTATATTTTCTAGTACTTTTGTAAAGAGTTGATTATGGAGAAAAGTTTAGATGTATTCAATTGGTTTTTTAGTGTCAGACAGGATTTCAGGTTTAGCAGTAACTGATTCACAGGAAGTTTTTTAAATTAATTTTGAAACACTTCTTGAGCATAAAGTATCTATCTTATGATGTGCTGGAGTCAGAGACGCAAAGGTGAATCAGACATTGTCCATACCCACAAGGAGTCAGATTCACTACTTTCTACGAGAAAATTTTGAAGGAAAGTACTCTGTAAATAAAGGCACACATCCTGTATCAAATGCCCCAAACCTGCCACCCACCTTCTATCCCACGCATATTACATATTTCACTCACATTTCTTATATTTTTTCTCTTCAAATCTCCTGCTGACAATCTTTAAGACTTAAAATATATTGCTGTGTTTGTACACTGTATGTCGTTTCTGTGCATTTTTATTCATGTATTTAAATAAGTATATGTAAGAATTGGGAGGGTTATAGATATGCATGTAGTTTAAAATTTTTTAAATACCAACATGCTTTCCACATAACTGGAATTACAAAAATTGTCATACTCATAAGTATTATGATCAACACTCGCAGAAATAGGGATAGAGTTAGATAAAGAAGAGGCAAGGTATGATTTCTCTCTTAAATCTTACATGTATTCTTCATCTTAAATATAGCAATGCACGTATGTGTGTGCGCATGCACACACACAACAACCTTGTAAATGTCTTCACTTCACACACACTCCAGCTTTCTTAATTAACTACTGGAATTAACTGAACGCTTCCAATTGTAAAATAGAAAATTAACTTTAAAGTTTTCCTTTTGTTAAGTTTTTATGATGTTTTAGATTGTAAAGTCAGTATATAAAACAAAAAGATATCTTAGAGTCAAAAGTAGTCTTATAAATGATATTAAACTTGGTTATATGCATGTAACCTTGAGTATAAATGTATAATGCATACTTGTAATATATAGTATATAGTAAAGAGTATATTTGCAAAACATTATTTTATACAAAAGGAAGCTTATAATTTAATTCATGTTAAGAGATATGATGTAACTACTGAACAATTTTCATAAAACTTAAATGTTTATGTAGTCTATCTTTCTTCTAAATACCAATTCTTAACCTTTTTCTGTTCAAAAGTTTTCTATCATCCTTACTTCATAACAACAATTTAAATAGGTGCCATATAAGCAAGATATATTATATGTGTCATCTCCTTCAAGAGATCTGTAAAGATTGGAAGTGTAACCTTTTGAAACAATGTGTGTACGTTCTGTGCTCCAAATGGAGGTAATATCCAGTTTCAGGAACACCCACTGAAACCATAATCCGTTTGTTATATCTGTCTGGAAGGCTTATATCCGTAAAATGGCTATTCTTGCAGTTACAGAAGTCTCACGTCAATGCTGGCCATTACTGAGCTTTAATGATACATTTAAAATTAATTTCCACAAGCAGTGGAAAACCCTTATTCCCTATGAACAGGTTCATTTCTAAGTGGAAGAAGGAGTCAATGAGAAGTGAGTAAAGAAGAGGTCAAATCCTTGGTTGTTAGCATCAGTAGAATCATCACTGTGCATATGGAAGGAAACATTAGGAGAGGCAAATAAGCACTATGCTCAAGACAAATCAAGAAATAATTCATGGCTTCTAGCTTAATGAAAGAAATTCTAACTTGTTAGTTATTTATAAACAAAAATAATATGTGTTTTTCATGCCTAGATTATAAGAATTTGATAAAGAAGGTTCACATTTGAAAAGAGTTGTCAAATATGTTATTAGGTAAGTATATCTTATTTATTTCTTGATTTGTCTTGAGCATAGTGCTTATTTGCCTCTCCTAATGTTTCCTTTCATATGCACAGTGATGATTCTACTGATTCTAACAACCAAGGATTTGACCTCTTCTTTACTCACTTCTCATTGACTCCTTCTTCCACTTAGAAATGAACCTGTTCGTAGGGAATAAGGATTTTCCACTGCTTGTCGGTGCATAAATTGTACAGGGACCTACTCCTTCAGTGGAAGCCTACCCTGGTCCAATAACAAATGCGACCAGGTGAATAAACCCGCCTGTTGCTAAGACCTAACATTAGAAAGACCACTTAGCTAATAGACCTTGGACTTTATTACTAATAAGTATGGTATTTTAGTTGCTAAACAATGTATCAGTTTTTATAACTCAGACTGTGAAGGGGATGCTATTTATTAGGACCCCTCAGAGATTCTCAACAGTTTACTTTGGTACAACGCTAACATTGTGAGAGATTCTGGGAGGAAAGGCATTGGGGTGATGCTACAGAGAAGGAAAAGTGATTTCAATAGTAGATGGCAGTGAATGGTATACCAGAGCAGAGCTTCTTAGAATTCTGGAAAGTTTGACAAAAGTTAAAGAACTCCTCAAAAAATCCACATATGTTTTTAAATAATTTGGAGAACTATTTTAAAGTGCTTATGGATCACTCGAATTTTATCAGTGAGTCTTCCTGAAGAAAGATTGGCATAGATATAGGAATGAAAAGAAGGAAAACACGAGCCATGTTTAGATAACAATGAGTAAATTAAGTTAGTTAGGAAAAGAGTTATTTATGAGTAGGCAATAAGGGAGAGAAGACCAAAAAGCAGGATGTAGGTTGAAGATGAGGAAATGACTGCTAAATGAATGTTTTGGGGTTTTTTCCTTACAACATGAGAAATCATTAAAAGTTTTCAAACAAGCACAAACATGGTCAAAATAGATTATTTCGTGCAACTGGGAATAAAATTAAAATCCTCATCCATCTCAAATATAAGCTTTCCTTAGAGCAGGAAATGGTTCTTCTCCTGCTTGGAGACGATAATTGGGCAGCACAGTGGAGAGAGAAGAACACTGAAGCAGATATATAGGAACTAGATGTTTGCCACATTTCTAAAAGTAACTGATGAGATCATCTTGGGTAAGTCATTCAGATCCTGGAAGCTTTTCTTCAGCTTTGATAATTGTATGATTCTGTTTTTCCCCAGTGACTGTAGTGTTAGCTGTAGGTTTGTCATCTATGGCCTTTATTACGTTGAGGTGTTTTCCTTCCATACTCAATGTCTTCAGGTTTTTTTTTTTTTATCATAAAAGGATGTTGTATTTTGTCAACAGCTTTTTCTGCATCTACTGAGATGGTCATGTAATTTTTATCTTTCATTCTATCAATGTGGTGTAACACATTTATTGATTTGTGTATGGTGAGCCATCCTTCCATCCCAGGGATAAATCCCACTTGGTCATGGTATATAATCATTTTAATGTGTTCTTGAATTCTATTTGCTAATATTTTTTCAGAATTTTTGCATCTGTATTCATCAGGGATACTGGTCTATAATTTTCCTTTCTTGTAGTGTCCTTATCTGGCTTTGGTATCAGAGTAATGCTGACCTCATATAATGAGTTTGGAAGTATTCCCTCATCTTCAATTTTTTGGAAGAGTTTGAGAAGGATTGGCATTAATTCTTTAAATGTTTGGTAAAATTTTCCAATGAAGCCATCTGGTCCCAGAGTTTTCTGTGTTGGGGAGTTTTTGATCACTGATTCAGTCTTTTCACTCATTATTGATCTCTTCAGATTTTCGTTTCTTCCTGCTTCAATATTGGCAGGTTGTGTGTTTCTAGGAATTTATCCATTTCTTTTAGATCATCTAATTTGTTGGCATATAACTGTTCATAGTATTCTCTTATGATTCTGTTTATTTCTGCAGCATTATTAGTAATATCTCCTCTTTCATTTCTAATTTTATCCATTTGAGTCTTCTCTGTTTTTTCTTAAGGTTTGTCAATTTTGTTTATCTTTGCAAAAAATCAGCTCTTAGTTTTGTTGATCCTTTCTACTGTTTTTCTGGTCTCTATTTCATTTCTTTCTTTTTTTTTTTCCTGCTTTTTCTCTCCAAATCCCCCCAGTACACAGTCATATATTCTAGTTGTGGGTCCTTCTAGTTGTGACATGTGGGACACTGCCTCAACATGGCCTAACAAGTGGTGCCATGTCCACGCCCAGGGTCCAAACTGGTGACCCCTGGGCCACTGAAGCAGAGCAGGCAAGCTTAACCACTTGGTCATGGGGCTGGCCCCTCTATTTCATTTATTTATACTCTGATCTTTATTATTTCCTTCCTTCTGCTAAATTTGGGCTTAATTTGTTCTTCTTTTTCTAGTTCCTTGAGGTATAAAGTTTGGTGGTTTGAGATCTTTCTAATTTCTTAATACATGTATTTATTGCTATAAACTTTCCAGAAAGTTTATAACAGTAAACTCTTTAGAACGTCTCATAGGTTTTGGTATGTTGTGTTTCCATTTCCATTTATTTTGATTTTTTTTTAATCTCTCTTTTGACTTCTTTGACCCATTGGTTGTTCAAAAGTGTGTTGTTCCACATATTTGTAGATTTTCCAGCTTTCCTCTTGTTGATTTCTATTTGCATACCATTGTGGTCAGAAAAGATAGTTGGTATGATTTCAATCTTCTTAAATTTGCTAAGACTTGTTTTGTGTCCTGTCATATGATCTATCTTGGAAAGTGTTTCATGTGCACTTGAGAAGAATGTGTATTCTGCTGCTGTTGGATGGAATGTTCTATATATGTCTGTTAAGTCCATTTGGTCTAGAGTATGGTTCAATTCCAAAGTTTCCTTGTTGATTTTCTGCCTCAAAGATCAGGAACAAGACAAGGATGACCACTCTCCACTCTTATTCAATATAATATTGGAAGTCCTAGCTACAGTAATTAGGCAAGCATACAAATTAACAAGGAAGAAGTAAAATTGTCATTATTTGTGGATGATATGATTTTGATTTGTTTGTGCAATGAGGTAAATAATGACCCAGTTTTTCAAAGCTCTCTGGCGTGCCTATCTCTGTGTGCCAGTGATGTTTCCCCTCTTGGTCACAGGATGGACAGTACACCTTTAAGAATCACATCCTTGCATGATAGCATCTCAATTAGGAAGAAAAGGACTTACGAGTATCCTCTTGACTTCACTCTGGCATTTTATCTTTCCCAGAAGCCCTTCTCCAGGAGATTTCCCCTTATATTCCACTGGTAAAAAATGAGTTTAAGTTCCACCCTTAGTGCTAATGATACCATCATAATTGTCTTGGACCCTAGGGCTAGGCATGTTGGTGTCCAAAGAAAAGAAGGGTTTTGTTGACTAGAAAGAAGAAAGAATGCCTGCTGCATAGGATAAAAAGAGTATTTGGCAATTTTGACAATTAATAAATGTAATTTTATTCAGATCAACAAGAATACGTGAAATCTCCTCTGTTCCAGTGGCTAGGATATTAAAATGAGACAAGCCATAGTCCCTGAGCATGAGGAGCTCACAGTATTTTGGTGCATTTAGAAAAATGAACAGTTGGAGTTTATTGTGATATATCTATTAAAAAAGCAAGGACAGAGTGGTGAATGGGAGTGAGGAGAAAAGGACTCACACCAATGAGGGAAGGAAAAGCAAACTACCATTTACTGAACTTCTACTCTATGCCAACTTCATAATGTATGTTGAATAAATTTGTTGAATGAAAAAATAATTATAACAAAGAGAAGCCATCTGGACAGCTGGGATAATTAATAAATCCAGGTTTAGAACTCATGATTATAGGCTCAAGACCAGTACATCTTTAATCAGGAATTAATTCGTATGCTTAAAAGATCACATTGTAAAATCTTATCTAGTTGTCTAACCATATGCCTGCCCTCTCTTTAAAAATGTGTGCACATTCTACTTTACATATAAATGTTTTTGATAGAATTAATCTTTTGGGTCAGATGAAATTGGAGCTCGTCTAATTGGATTTTGATCACATCTAGTAAATCCACCAACCAAATATAACACTATTTGCTCTTACTTTCCCATTGGGATAATTAAAGGAGGCTATGCTTTTTCAGAGATGGGATTTCATTCATATAGAGGAGGAAAGAAACAGACTCATAAAATAAAATGATCTTGAAGTTTTCTGCAGTTTATCGCAAAAATATCCTGTTAAAGGACTACATTTTGCAAAATGAAAATAATGCCATGTTAATTGGAGGAGCTGTTTTGTAATGCCAATTACATCAACATAGCGTGTTTATTCTTAGTGTATAATATTCACCAGACTTTCTAAGTCCTACAGAAAAGTTCTGAGGCAGGAGAAAAGGTCCAATCCTAATTAGAAGCGGGTTGATCAGAGGAATTTATTTAAGGGGGATTAACTATCCATTCAGAAACAAAGGGTCAAATTCTTATTCCTTCTTAGCTTCAAAAGAAGCTCCAAGCAAATAAGACAAGTGGAGTGAAGAGAAAGGAAATGGAATCTGGCTCCATTTCTCATCTTTCTGAAGGCACAGAAAGGATATGTGACTGCCTCCGGCAAGGTAATTAGAATGGCTGAGTTGCAAACAAGAAGCAGTAACATTGGATATTACACTTTCAGCTTATCCAAAAAGTTTAAAATGTTGCTTTTTCAGCAGTTTTATTGCTTTTTCCACTCATTGACTTAATATATATATTCACTGTCTTGTTTTGGAATTCCCGGAATATATTTGATGTTACTGTATGATAGGCTATCGTGCCGCTGTGTTAGTAGAAGTATGCTAACTTGGAAGATGGTGCCTACTAATCTTTTTATGTTTGACATTTTAGAGTAGGTGTTTTAAACTGTTATAAAATTTATTGCTTTTGTTAAAGTAACATATTTGAAATATGTTTTCACTTGCAAAATTAAAATGTTTTTTAAAATAGGAAAGTTACATAGTAATTAAGCAAAAACAATTAGTTTTTGGAGGGATAGATTTTAAGCATAGATTGTATTCATTTCCAAGAATATCCTTTTTGCAGAAGAAATAACTATGCTTACTTTTGAATCAAAATATAGGTAACGATTTTTAAAGCTGCTGCGATGATTTGTATTTCTATGACACAAAGCAAAATCAATAAAGTTCTGAACAAATCAACAGTCAACTCAATTTAAGATCAAGGGAAATTGTTCTAAGTTTTTCCTATGTTTTCAAAAGCTCTCAGATCTTCCTTTGAAGAGAGATAACACATAAATTTTAGACTTCTGACAGATGATAAAGAATGTATTTCAAATTGGTTTTTCACTTGAGAAGAGTTTTTCCCCTTGAAGAAACTCCTATATTGAATGTCATAAATAATTGTTACTGTAAACACCTGCGCTATTTTCAGGCTACTGTGTGAATGCAGAGTAGTAAATTTCCTTTCATAATAACATTGGCTTGAGATTAAACCCTTGCTAAACTTGCTTGTGGCTTTAACAAAATAAAGAAGCATCGCTTCAAAATTATAAAAGAAAATTATATACTTAAAAAAATAGAATACCATTTCCCCATTTAATATGACAGATGGTTTTCTTTCTTTTAAAAAATACATGGAGGTAATAATTGAGTTTTGTGGGAAAATGTTAATGCTGCAAGTAAGCGTTATGTAAATATTACAAATCTTTTGTCCTAGTCTCAGGCCACTCATTAGGGATATGTTTTCTTCTGTATCCCTCCAGACCTGTCAGTAGAATCATGCTGTAAATGACGTTTAGGAACTCTCTATTCTCATCTGACATATCTTGTAAATCTTTTCATAGCTAAAGCATTTATTTTAATGACTACCAGGTATAAAATGACATAGAGATAATACTATTGAGCCAATTAGTCCTGTTTCCAGGCTACTTCCTTCACAGAAGTGCTGCAAATAACCTCTATGAATTGTTAGGCTATTTGTTTGGAAAATTCTTAGAAATGGAATTCCTTGGGGGCCAAAACAACAACAAGCCCCTTCGCTTATAATATTTGTAGCAAAAATTTTTTTCCAGTTTGTCCTTTGTCTTTTCCAATTCGTTTCTGGTGGGTTTTTTAAAATGTGTCAGTAAAAAAATTTTAATTTTTATGTGAGAAAAATGCACGTATGTGTCTAGTTTTTAGGTTTCTATCATACTCATGAAGGCTACAGTTTGCTTTTAGATTAAAAAGACATTACCTCTTTTTTTTTAAGAACTTAAATACAGAAGATTCCTGACTTATGATGATTTGAGAGGATGGTGTGAACTTGCGGTTTTTGACGTTACAATGGTGTGAATGTGATACATATTCAGTAGGAATTGTATCTTGAATTTTGATCTTTACCCAGGCCAGAGCTCTGAGGTATGCTATTCTCTCATGATGCGGGGCAACGTCAGCAGCCACAGTTCCCAGTTAACCACACAATCACAAGGATAAACAACTAAGACACTTACAAATGTTCTGTTTTTACTTTCATTACTGTATTCAATAAATTATAAAATATTCAACACTTTATTATAAAATAGGATTTTTTTGTGTTGATTGTGTTAGATGATTTTGCCCAACTGTAAGAGTAATGTAAGTGTTCTGCACACGTTTGAGATAGGCTAGGCTAAGCTGTGATGTTGGGTGGGTTAAGTGTGTTAAATGCATTTTTGATTTATGATATTTTCAGTTTACGATGAGTTTATCAGGAAGTAACCCCATCTTAAGTGGAGAAAGATTTGTAGTTCATTATTTTTGTAAATGAATATTCAGAAAGATAGTACTTTAGAAACCTATTAGCATTGACAAGATCTCAGAGTTGGCTGAGCTTTGAGCACAGGCATGCTTGAAGTCAGCTTTCTTTAATTAACCCAGTAATATTCTTAGGAAAGGAGTGTCATAGATTAAAATTCCTTTAAGATCTCTAGTGAGGCTATTATTGTTTAAATTGCCTTCTCCATTGACTTAATAATGCCCTATATGAGAAATCAGTGACTACATTCCTAAATATATGAAATCCATCAGAAGTTTAATTAACAGTTTCCGTCTTTCTCTTTTCCTTTTCGTGAGATAAAACAATTTAACAACAAACTTTTATTGAGTGCTTACAAAGTGCCAGGTATTATGTAAACAGTGAGAAGAGAGATACTTAGGAAAACAAACAGAATGCCTGCCTTCCTGGGGTTGGCAGCTGTTGGTTCTTATCCATGGATCTGTAAGGTTTCAGTTTATTTAAAAATATTATCTTTCCCTTGATAGGTCTCCTTTGGAAACATTCTGTATTTTCAAATGGAAAACTGAATTATCATTTCAAAAGTGATATCTAATTAATAATAAAATATTAACCTTTTTACCATTTATTGGTACATGCAAGTGCCTGTACTTTGCATATCACATTTGATATTGCCGACAACCTTACATGGTCAAAACTGGGTTCCTATTTTATAGATGTTACACATAGCCTAAATGTTTCACCAAAGGATACAAAACTAAGCCACGATGAGATGTAAATTAAGTCCAGGCCAATACAATTAAATCCTGCATGTTGTCAACAATAACCCACAATTCTTTATTTTGGAGTTGTATGACTTCAAAGCTGACTTTTACAAATTGGTTTGGGATTAATTTATATCTCAGTTTTGTTTAGCTGGGCATCCTTGGGCAAAACACTTAATCTTTCTAGGTTGACCTTCTACAAAATAGGAATCACAGTTCCAACTTTACAGGCTTGTAAATGGTAAGATTATACCATTTTAGGATTTTAACTGACCTCACATATGATGTACAATCTAGAAACTAGACAAAAGTTTTGCATATTTAAGTCTTTGTGATAGTTGGAAAAATACAAGGCATCAAGTAGGTTTATGAATATATGTGTCCATTTCTGAGAAAAGTTGCGTATTATTATTTCTACAATGCGTACATTTATGTTGTAGCAAAGTTTATATAAAAGTTTGAAATGTAGCTTCATAACCCACTAATTTTTAATGGATTGTTGATATTGGAAATTTTTACCAGTTTTTGTTGATGTTCTCTTAGTTGGTTGTCTGTAATAGTAGTTTACTTTCCTTTGGGAAAATGTGAGGAAAAAATACTCTTTCCATTTGAAGTAAACATTTTGTTTTTATTTGCATAACACATAATTTTAAAGCTTTAGTATTTTCAAATATGTACTGTTCAATGCTTCACTTATTTTTCAGTCAGTTTTTTTTAGTTCCCTGAAATTTAGTTTTTTCTGTGAAAAGAGAATAACAGTTGCTATATAGCCTTCCGTAAAATTTAAACAAAATATCTATTTAAATTCATGCAACACAATTCCTTATATTTACGTGCTCGATAAACGGAAGTGCCCATTCTCTTTGACAAAAACAAGTCATATATACTAAATATTATTATGGAAAAATGATGGGGAAAAAATGTCATCAACGTGAACTGTTTATTCTGAACAGAGTCAACAGGCTAGGTTTCAATATTAAAGTTTTTTGGATTTGTAAAGTAAAATTACCTAAGACACTGCTTCTCAAACATTTCCTCTGATGTGCTGTTTACAAAAGAGAAAATTCCTGACAATTAGAATACATTAAAATTATCATTTTGGTTTAAAAGTTCATGCCAATTTTATATTTAACTTCATAATAAGAAAAGGATGCTAAAAGAAGGTGATTAAACCACAGGGTTTGGAGCAGAACAGAAAAGAATTTAAATCTAGGATATATTATATATTCATGAACTTACACAAATTATTTCATTTCTCTGAGCCATCAAGCAAAATTGTCATTAGAAAGGTATATTGTGCTTCTCTTGGCATATTGCTAAGAGACAATGACAATATTTTCATAAAAATTTTAACGTCTTCGTCTTAAGATTTGAGATTTTCTTCAGATGCATTGGAAATGAGAAGATTTAGTATAGAGAGGAATGATTCCATAAATGTCACATTTAAAAATCTTTCTTGTTTTTGTAGATTATTTTAGTCTGCGACCAATAGAACTGATCTCACGGCTGTAACAGATTGAGTAAACAAGAACTTAAAAAGCCGATATTTCTTTCCCTCTCACCTAAAATCCCAGGAGTTGCTCCAGGGCTGTAGCGAGGCTTCCCAGTTGCTAGAAACCCAGAATCTTTCCACTATGTCGCTCCGTCATGTATAATAAGAATCTTCCATTTAGTACTCAAAGAAAGTTGCCCAAGTTCTTGCTGTTATGTTTCCTTCTAGGTAGTGAAATGGAAGAAGTATAGGGGAGGGCATGACCGGTTCCTTTAAGGGCACGCCCTCAATGTTGCACACTTCCCTTTGGGTCATTTATCATTGGCTGCTCCTATCTGAAAGGGAGGATGGGAATCGTAATCTTTAATTTAGTAGCTACGTACTCAGATAAAAAGTGAGGGTCCTGTAATTAATGGAAGAAGGGGAGAATAGATAATAGAGGAACTCTATGGTCTGTGTTACAGTCCCTTTTATGTTCCTGCCAAATAAGAAGAATCCAGAAAGAAGGGGTCACCATTAGTCTAGACTACATTCTGCCTTCACTTCTACTGCCTGTTCCAACCAGTTCCCTGAATCTCTCAGGGATACACGACCAGCTGGGCGTTGCTGCCCTGACACGTGGCTCTTCTCCATACTGACATTTTCAAAAAAGCGTGGGCCTAAGTCTTAACAAATTGGAGTATACCCTAAAGAGCTAATTGAGGAAGGAATTTCAGTAAAACCAAACAAAACAATGAAAGCATTTAGAGGTTTGAAAATGGAGTGGATCAAGTTACAAGCAGAGAAAAGTTTGTATAAATATTCCTTAATTGGCCTTGATGTTAAATAAAGATATAAATCCTAGTTCAGAGTACACGGTGTTCAAGTCCACTAGAAACATCATTCCATCTGAGAAACTGTGAATCTAGTTAAATCTTATGCAAATCCACCATACTTCTGTCCTTATATCTCTGGGATCTCTGGCTACAACTTCACTCTGTTGTTTCAAGTTACGTCTTAATGAACTCCGTGCTTATCTCTGGGTCCCCAAAGAATCTTTTTCTATGCATTAGTTTAGACTTTACCTTTGTTAACCTGAATTTCTTCTGTTTCTTCCTTGAGATCTTCAGGTCTTTGTGTTTTGGAAATCTTAGCCTCAACCCTAATCTACGATTCTTAGTCATATTACAGTCTCGGAAATCGTGCGTTATCCAGTTCTGAGGCCTAGTTCTCCCGTTACTGACATGATATTCTTCAGCTTTCCTTCACAGCAGCAGAACTAGTTAGTTCCCCTTGACCAATGTCATCATTTCTTAGAGCTGACTGCTATGGTCTGAATGTTCGTGTCCCCCAAAATCCATATGTTGAAATCCTAACTGCTGTAAGATGACAGTATCAGGAAGTGGTGCCTTTAGGAGGTACTTAGGTCATGAGGCCAGAACTCTTATGAGTGGGATTAGTGCCTCATAAAAGAGGTTCCAGAGGGATCCCTTGACCCTTCTACCGTGTGAGGACACAGCAAGAAGGTGCCAGCTGTAGACCGAGAAGAGAGGGCCTCACCAGAACACAACCATGCTGGCACCTTGATCTTGGACTTCCCAGCCCTGAGAACTGTGAGGAATAAATTTCTGTTGTTTATGAGCTATTCAGTCACTGGTATTTTGTAATAGTAGCCGGAATGGACTAAGGAACTAACCATTCTGGATTAGGTCTACCAGGGGATCAGAGACTGACTCTCACCCCTTCCTGTTTCAAAGCCTATGGTAGCTTTCTACAATATCACTTATTTTTACTTCTGAGATTTTTCTAACTCTAAAATAATTTGAAAGGATTTAACCTCAGATTATCAGACTTGCTCACTTACCCATTATTTAAATATTGTCTTAAGAAAAGGAGAAAGGTTTCTAAGATTGCACAATTGTCAATAATTCATTTATTTCCTACCACTAGATTATGAATAAAATGTAGTTTCTTTCATTTCTGTAATTACTCTAGTCTTTATAAGTTTCTTGGAAATGAGAAGTCAGAATTTACATGGCCAATTGAGGCTGTTTCAGACTCTTCTTGTGTATGGAGTCCCAGGTTAACTCAGTCTCTTTAGGGTAAATTTTCATTTTGTTTTCCCTTTTTTCTCCCTAAAATGGTGGTTAAGTGTATAGATGTTGTGGTTTGTGCTGTCCTCTGGATCATTGGTCTCTGTGGTAGTTTATTCTCTGCTGCCTCACTGGACACCCTAATGACACCTGCTCTTGTGTGATGCTGGTAAACTCAAGACTGGTTCGCTTGCTTTTGTTGGGTTCCACTGGTCCTTATGCACACCTGAAGGCGCCTTGGTTTTTCCTTTTACAACAGACCCCCCTGAGTCTGACTCATACTTCCCATGGCTACTGGAGTAGAACGTCATCATCCCTTACCCTGGCAGCCCTGCGGCAAAACCACTGGCCCAGTCCTCAGTTGTCTTCCATCACCCTGCTGAAACACGTGAGAACTTCCAAGAAACTGGTAGGCAACCAATCCCTTCCCTCAGCCACTTGTAGCCCGCTGTCTGGTAGCACATGTTGTATGCAGATTTCATTAAACAGATTTAAAATTTTTCCATTCTGTACTTGGGCAAGCCAAAAACAAGACTCATTGCTCTGGGATTCTCTTAAGTTTATTTGTTTTTTCCTGACCATTACCCACTCCCACAGCAAATTTTTAGTCTGGAGTAGTAAAAATCCATCTGACCATTTGCTCCCCACATTTCTCTCTCTGGCTAGCTCTGCTCTGTTGTCCTTGGAAATATCTCTGTCTACTCCCTTTTTAGGTGGGATTTCTCTACTTAATATATTGAGGTTTCTTTGCCGGTGACTTGAATTAAACACAGTATCTTCAAATTATACTTATCACATCTGTATTTTCTGCTAATATAGCTATTTCATAATTCATGGAAAATCTAAAACTATATAAATCTAAGAAATGAAAAAATATTTTGAAATTTCCCTGAGATAATTACAATCAATGTTTTATTGTACAGACTTCTCAGCCTTTCCTTATGAATATATTTTCAATTGGCTGTATTATACCCATATAATTTTATACAGGTAAGATTGTATTAGCCATACACCTTTGCAATGACTTCTTTCATCCCACAACCAGTCCTGGAGATCTTGTCCATTAATGAAAATAAACAGACATCCCTTCTCAAAGGTGTGCTATATTCCAGTGCATAAAATTGCCATAATTTATTTTATTAATCTTCCATTGGTGTTAAGCATTAGTAAAAAGTAAATTTTTAAATTGTGTATCTATTTTTAACATCTTCTTTTTCTGTCTTTTAACTTGACTACATTATAAGTGAATTTTCATTATGAAACTATTCAACTCTTTTAAAAATATTATGTTACAGTAAAGAAGATGAAAATAAAATTTCAGAGCTAAAAAAAATAACTAAAAGTAATCGAACCATTCAAATCTTCATAGTGTAAAGGTTATCATCAGACTCTTCTCCTAGGATTGTGTAAATAAGTAGAATATAATCACAAAATGAAATTCTGAATGACTCTTATCCATTCTTTCTTACCCAGGACTTTGAAAATTTCAAAGAACTTTCACTCTTTAAAATGTACAGAGGATTTCCAGTAACATTTTCTGAAATAAAGGCATCTATGTCGTGATCTTTCTTCTGAAATAAATGAAAATCAGCAAGTGGAACCCAATGGACTACAGAGTGATTGAAAGCAGGGCCTCTGGAGCCAGACTGCCTGAGTTTGAATCCTTTACCAGCTGTGTGATCTTGGGCAGATTCCTTAATCTCTCTGTGTCTCATTTTCCTAATTTGTAAAATGAGGTTGTGTCTTTACCTCATAAAGGGTTGTAAAAGTTCAGAGACTGCCCTGGCACTATGTAAACATTTAATATGTGTTATAATAATTTAATAATTATTATTTTTATGAACCTAGAAAGCAGCCACAGCCAAGAGCCATACTCTTTGAAGAAGAGATATAAGTAAAGTAAAAAATGGAGTTGGTGGTAATATAAATTCAACAGTGCATGCAGATCATTAGCATCACGTGAAGTCCTTCAAAATATGTTCCATACTCTGAGGGTCCAATCCAGTGACACTTTGCTTTGAAGGGTACTTAAGGGAAGGCTCCTTACCCCCATTTGACATAAAGCTGTGGAAGGTAAGACAAGGATGACTGAGTCAATGAGCAGATTGACAATGTGTCAGAGGGTCTGAGAAAAGCACAGGGCAAACAGCTCTACAGCTGCTGATTTGGATCAGAGGAAGAGATATTACTGCTGAATCACCACACCAAACACTGCTGTCTTGCCTGGGGCCTATGGTTTTCCTGCCAGCCTGGGTGGGACTCAGACTGCACACAGATGTCCAGTAAACGTCTGGTAAGAAAGTGATAGAAAACTACCAATGCAAACTGGAACTGTCTGCTGACCCAGCTGGTTCCCATGCCAGACCTGTTCCTCACACCATCTTTCAACAAAGAGCTGGCAAGAAAAAATGCCTCCCTTTCAAAGATGAGTAATAACCAGAAAGAAATAAGCATGAGGTCTTTGCAAAGGTGAGAAAGGAGAAACACAACACTAGAGGTCCAAAGTCCAAGGATGTTGTATGCATGGAGAGCAAAACTCCCGTCTTACTGCATTAAATGTCTAATTTGTTAAACAAATGAAGTTACTGAGCAATTAATATTTCTTCAGACATCAAATCAACCTTCTTCTAAGTACTTATTCCTTGCACCAGTAATAAGTCAATGTCTTTTTTTCGTATTTGGAAAGTGATTCAGGGATGTATTTTGAAAATAAAGGATTGCCCAGTAAACAAAGTAAAGTAACAACCTAAGGGAGATTCAAATATACAATTGAAAGAAAGGCAATCAGAGCATTAATTCAGAAGAATGAGTAGATATGACAATGGAATGGGGTAATGAAAACATTAAGGCATTCATTTTTTATTTGAGTTAAAATACATGACTATAGGTCTTTTAATTATGAAAGGACTAATTTCTGTCAGCATTTGCCCTCTGTGAATGAAAAAAAATCCACACATTTTTGGCCGTTTTCTTCAGTAGGCTATACTTATAACAGATACCTGAAGAAAATGGATGTGGTGAAAAGAAAAACATAGATTTTAAAAATGTATTTCATATAAAATTAAAAAATCAAAAAAATAAAAGACAGGTGGCTGGCCCCCTGGCCAAGGGGTTAAGTTCACAGTGCTCCACTTCTGTGGCCAGGATTTCACCGATTTGGATCTTGGGCGCAGACCTAGCGCGGCTCATCAGACCATGCTGAGGTGGTGTCCCGCACAGCAGAGCCAGAAGGACCTACAACTAGAATATACAACTGTGTACTGGGGGGCTTTGCAGAGAAGAGAAAAAAAGGAAGATTGGCAACAGATGTTAGCTCAGGTGCTAATCTTTAAAAAATAAATAAATAAATAAACAAAATTAAAAATTCCAACACATTAAATGTTGGTGTATCTGAAGAAAAGAATAGAACCAATTAAAAAACAAAACAAACTCCATTCAAGTATGATACAAGAAAACCACCTTAAAATAAAGGAATATATGAATATGCAGACTAAGTAATGCGTGTCCCAAGAAAAAGAAATTAAAAAAATAACTTGGAGACAAATTCAGGTCACTAATAGGAAAACTAATTAGGCTGAAGTCAAACCTTTCCACATCTAATATTCAAATATGTTCATCATACTTTTTTCTCTGGTTTTGAGAATGGTTGAAAATTTTTACAATAATTAGTCAAAAATATACGGATATTGTAGAGCAAATTCTACTTTTAAAGTGAAAACATTATTTCAACATTTGTATTGTTACTGGCACATTGGGTTGTCCCCCAAGATAGAAATCAAGAGAGACAACAAACGGGAATAGAAAAGTAAGAGTTTATTAGCTTATGCACAGGGGAAGCACAAGGGAGCCAGTGCAGAAAGGAAAGGGGCAAGTGGCCAGCTGGTTAGGGAGCGGGATTGTGGGGCTTTTATTTGACAAAGGTTGGGGAGGAGTGCCTTGTCATGGTATGTAGAGGTGGGGTTGTGCTTGTGCCTGTGCTGTTATGTAGCATGCTGCTATACGAGACCCACGTGTCATTAGCATGCTAGCTCTCCACCCCTGGGTGTGATTTTTGGTATGGTATTGGGGCTAGAGTCACCTTCAGACAACTTGTGGGTGCTAGGGAGCATGCATAAACCCAGGAAAGTCTCAAAACTGCGGAATATGGATGTTGGTGGTCTCTATCTGATTCTCCTAGCTTGCGGATTGGTTAGAGGCCTTACCGTGTTAGTCCAAAGAGGACTTTTCTAGTTTTCAAAATACAAGTTTTTATGTAGAAAGTTCCCTCCTCAGCATAAGCTCCCTCGCAGATGGCCTTGTCTTGTTAAGCTGGTTCCTGTCTCAGTATGAGGCAAATTCTCATTCATTATAGAAAGAGTCTTACACTTTTAGAATATACAAGAACCCAGGAATATAGTATCCAATAACCCTTATGAAAACCTGCATGAAGATGAACTCTGGCCCACCTAAAGTTAGAGAAACACAGAATGAGTATTGGAAATGAACATTGACTCCTTTTAAATATAAGACTAAATCTTAAGAATAATGAACATTTGCAGAAGAAAAATTTTAAAACCTTAAAAACATTGACAAGATACAAAATATAGAATAACTAATAAAGTCAGGACATGAACAGAATGAGAGTTATGTTCTGATTTCTTCACCATTCCAGTGGAGTAGATAATGGTTTGTATTGAGTTATACAAACAAGCTACAGAAGAACCAAAGAGTAGAAATAAAACACACCAAAAGCCAAACAAGGACAACACAAGCCATCTACCAAAAAGAGCATTTTTAGCATTAAAATGAGCATTTATTTAAGTGTAACTGTGGCGCTCCAGGACCGGTTCAGCTGACCCCATCTCTTATCAACAGAGTGATTAAGAATTGCCTTTCAGAAAATCTGCAAAGTCACATAGCCAGAGCATGTGTAAAAGAAGAAATCATGACCTGAAATGACCTCTGAACTAAAGGTCTTCCCCATGGAACCCAAGGACAGGGACATGACCAGAACTCGAAAGTCAGACTCTCATCAGAAGGGAGGAGTCCCTTATTCAGGAGATCTGGTGTTAAAATCTTTTCCCCACCCCATCAAAATTGTTTAGAACCTCATCATAAATGTTTGGAACCCTGTCATAAATGTTTAAAACGTTACCGTCAATGCTTGAAGCCCACCAAGCAAAACCTGGCACCCTATCATTCCCACGTGCCAGCCTGTTCTCCCTAACCTCTTAAGTTTCTTGCCAAATCCTGAATTGGGGAGACAGATCTGAGGGCGCATGCCCCGTCTTCCTGCAGATGGATCTCGCAGAATAAATGGCTAATTTCTCTCCTAAGAGGCTGATGCCATAATTCATTGGCTCGTTTATGCTCATCAGGCAGAGAACACCAATTTCCTGCCATTACACAAATATGATGCAGAACTAATGATAAGCATATCTATCATATTCACAAATATAAATAAAATAAATGCACCCCTTAAATGGGAAATAGAAAATTATTAGAATGAAAGCTTTGACCACAAAGCAATCCTACTAATTAGAATATACAAGAAATTTATCCACATCAAATGATTAAGGATGGTAGAAAGTTAAATGGGTAAATCAAAACACACAAATGTAAACTAAATAAAAGCAAAAGCTAATAAAAAATATCAAATATTTAATCCATAGAAAAATATTACAATGATAAAAGACACTTTATAATGAAAACAATATCATCTACAGTGTATTACTGTCATGAATATTTGTATATAAAATGACAAAGCATAATTTGATAGAAAGACAAAGCTATGAGGAGTAGGAGTAAGAATATCAGCCCACAACAGATTAAGGAAATAAGAAAGAAGTAGGGGTATAGAAGATTTAGTTGACAAATGGAAAATTTAAAACACTGTATAGTGTTTATTATATGCCATTTTTTTAATTTCTTTTTTTTGAGGAAGATTAGCCCTGAGCTAACATTTGCAACCAATCCTCCTCTTTTTGCTGAGGAAGATTGGCCCTGAGTTAACATCCTTGCTCATCCTTCTCTATTTTTTTCATATGGGGGATGCCTGCCACAGCATGGCTTGATGAGCATTGCTAGGTCTGCACTGGGGATCCCAATTGGTGAACCTCAGGCCACCGAAGCGGAGTACTCGAATTTAACGGCTATCCCACCAGGCCGGCCCCATATGTGCCATATTTTTGTTTGCATTTAAACACCATTCTTTTCAAGCACTCATGAAACATTTACAAATAACAAAATAGAAGCATCCCAAACCACAATCATTGATCATAGAGTAACAAAAGTAGATCAAAACAAAAAGCACTATGTTCAGATTTTTAATTTTACTTTTATTTACCTTTCATCCCCAGAAGAGTTCAAACCAATATTGTGGATTATGTATAAAATATGTTAGTAAAATTCTATGGTATAGAACTTATGAGATGCACTGACTAAAGCAGTACATAGAGAATCATTTGTAATGATAAACACCTGTATTTCTAGTACAGACAAAATAAAATGCTAAATTCACAATGTTACAAAAATATACCTAACAAAAGCAAAAATAAAACTTATAATTGAAAATAATTAGAAAATAGGAAATAAATAGAACTCATTTATTTAAAATATGAAGAGATCTACTAGATATATTTTGAAAGAGGTAGACAACATACGTACATGCATAAAAGAAGAAACAACGATGTAAAAAGCATTTCAAGTAGATTAGAAGCTAACACTTAATTCATTAAATAAATTTGAAAACTTGAGTGAAATGGATGGTTTTTCTATTAATATCTAAATCACCTAAGCTGACCTAGAAGTGATAGAAAGTCTACACAGATTAGATCCATTGTAGGCATGGAGAAAGTTGTCAACGTGATCTCTATTAAAAGGATCATGTATGAATGTTTCCACAGATGAGTTAGAACAGACTCTAAAGAAGAAATTGTCTGTTCCAGAAAGAAGAGAGAGCTAGAAAAACTTTTAATTTTCCCACATTAACCTACTAATGTAATATAATGCTAACAAAAATTATCATAATTTATATTTACAGAGCCAGCATAACATATTAAAACCTGACAAAATATACAAAAAAGTAAAATAAAACCTGACTAGCCTCATTTATGAATATCAATGAAAAATCTCTAAACTGTATTAAAAATGTAGAAGCCAATGGCAGATTAACAAGTAATACCCTGAGACCAATTATATGTCAACCAGAAATACAAAGAGGTCTTAGTATGAGGAAATCTAATAAAATTAATCATAATTCAAATGTGAAAAATATGTTCCGTTCTTTATAGGCAGAAAAAGCTTTGCCAAAATCAATAACATTCCTGATAAAATATTTCATAAAACAGAAATAGCTGAGGGCCAGCACTGGTGGGCTAGTAGGTAAGTTTGGTGCACTCCACTTTGGCGCCTGGGTTTGGTTCCTGGGTGCGGACCAACACCACTCGTCTGTCAGTGGCCATACTGTGGTGGTGGCTCACATACAAAAAGAGGAGGATTGGCAATGGATGTTCACTCAGGGAAAATCCTCCTCAGTAAAAAAAAGAAGAAAAGAAAAAAGAAATAGGTGAATATTTCATAGCATTTTAATCTATAAATATGTAATGGTTTGGAAATTTTAAAATCTAATGTAAATATATGTCACATATACCTATTTGTATATACGTGATATTTATCACTGTCTGTATCTCAACATGGAATAAGCAAAAATTCTTATTCCCATTTCCAGTAAGGTCAAGAACCAGAGAAGGATGCCCCATCACCACTATTATTATATATTATCATTTTGGGCATGCAATTAGTATTTATTGTAACGATACAATTGTCCTAATCAATACTTTTGGGGAAAAATTAGTTATAAAAAAATGAAAAGGTGGAGGAATAGGTGTAACTATTTGATGGCGCTATCCGTTCTTTCTTGGAAACTACAAAACACCTTTTGAAAAAATAAAAGAAATCCGTGACCTGCAGATATACCCCAGAGAGCTTGAGGAATCTTGGCCTGCTATTGCTCCACTCACCTCTCCCCATGTGCAGACTTACCAGGGACTGCCTCTGTGGCAGCATGGAAGGGTGGTCAATGTCCCAAGCATGTCAGGGTTCAGGGTGATCAGTCTGGAACCATCAGTTTCTGTGAAGGTTGATTTTTAGCCTGGTTAGTCTAAACAGCTAGTATGTTCCCAGCCTATGGCCACCCAGACTGTGTACTTTTATTTCTCTTGCACCCCTCCATGTCTTCCCAAGATGAAAATGTACAAATGGGGTATACATACCATACATACCATTTTTATCCACACACACTACACATTTGCTCCCTCCTTAAGGGAGACAACTCAAAGTCAAAGTCCCATCTATCTTCTTACTCTGTCCAGCTCAGAGTCCACCATTTGTGGGTATGGTCACATTGGTTCCTTGTGATCCAGAGATATATAAACTAACAGACAAGTCATCTGCCCTTCCTCCCCCCATCACACATGGGCGCACACACACATATTAAAGAACATTGGGGTAGGAATAGGTTAACAGCAATTACAGCCCTATTCAGTAAAGGAAAGAATAGGAAATACACAACACTCACTGATCCGTGTCAAACAAGCCCTGCTGGGCAGGAAGTGCAAAGACTTCCTATCCTAGTAGTAAAATAAATTCATTATTTGGACCCTGGTTCTGCACACTTGCATGAATGTTCTTGTCCTCTTGTGCCCTTGGTTTTATTCTTCTAGAGACTTTTCCTTGAATCTGAAGTGGCCATTGGAGACTACACCTTCTTTGGGGCTTCTTGTCTTTTTTTTGTTTGAGGAAAATTAGCCCTGAGCTAACATCTGCCACCAATCCTCTTCTTTTTGCCGAGGCAGATTGGCCCTGAGCTAACATTTGTACCCGTCTTCCTCTATTTTATATGTGGGACACCTGCCACAGCATGGCTTGATGAGCAGTTATGTATGTCCGCACCCCCGATCCAAACTGGCGGACCCCAGGCTGGCGAACCCAGGGCCACCGAAGTGGAGCGTGTGAACTTAAACACCACGCCACCAGGCAGGCCACTAGGGCTTCTTGTATTTTGAGTTGATCTCTACGTATATTTGGAAACCTGGAGCTTGTGTTAAGGGTTTAGCAATCACAGGCATTGCAGGTCAAGCTTGTAATTTCTTCAGAACTATTATTCCTTTAAATCAAAAACAAAAACTGGTAAGTTTCTATCTATTTATTCCCAGTCAGTTTCATATGAAATCAATCCTAGCTATCATCTGTCCCAGTTATAATTGTTTTAACAGCTTCATTGAGTTATAATTCACATTCCACACAACTCACCTATTCAAAGTGTACAATTTAATGGTTTTTAGCATATTCACAAAGTTACGCAACTATCACGACGAGCAATTTTAGGACATTTTAATCACCCGAAAAGAAACCCCATATCCATTAAAAGTTACTTCCCACTCCCATTAACTCCCTTCCCAACTACTTACTACCAGCCCTAGGCAACAGCTAATCTAGTTTCTGTCTCTATATATTCTTCTCTTTTGACTTTTCATATAAATGAAATTGTTCACTAGGTGATCCTTTCATGCAGGCACTCAACAGCAAAAGAGCTTCACCCCCCCAGTTCCGTTTGTCAATAAGCTCCAGGGCCCAAAGCCTTCCTCCTCACAGTGTCATTGCTCCCTCCTCCAGCTCGTGAAGACAGCAACGAAAGGCCAGAACTTCCATCTAAAGATAAATATCAATTTTATTAGTCCCAAGTCCATTATCCATGCCATGACATCCATAAAATAGAAAGCCTCTTTCCCCTAAAAGATCAAAAGTTATTTGTGACTTTCCCCAGTCAATTACCAATGTGGAAAATTTCTTGGTCTCATAGGACTGTTTTTTTCACTTAGCCGAATGTTTTCAATGTTTATCCATGTTATGTTATGTAATAGTACCTTATTTCTTTTTATTGCTTAATAATATTCCATTGTATGGATATACCACATTTTATGTATTCATTTGTTATTTGATGGATGTTTGAGTTGTTTCTACTTTTTGACTTCTATGAATAATGCTGCTATGAACATTTGAGTATGAGGTTTGTGGATATGTTTTTTTTTCCTGCTTTTTCTCCCCAAATCCCTCAGTACATAGTTGTGTATTTTAGTTGTGAGTCCTTCCAGTTGTGACATGTGGGAGGCCACCTCAGCATGACCTGACAAGTGGCACCATGTCTGCACCCAGGACCCCAACCAGTGAAACCCCGGGCTGCCAAAGCAGAGCCTGCGAACTCAACCACTCAGCCACGGGGCCAGCCCCTGTGGATATGTTTTTATTTCTCTTGGGTATATACCTAGGATATGCATCACATGGTAACTCTGTTTAACATTTTTAAGAAATATCAAACTGTTTTCCAAAGCATCTAAACCATTTTACATTCCAACCAGCAATGCATAAAGATTCCAATTTCTTCCTATCCTTGACAACATTTGACACTATCTTTTTGATTACCACCATCCTAGTGAGTATGAAATGGTAGCTCATTGGGGCTACTCATTATTTTAAGCCTTCAACTGTTTGCTTGGTGGTCTGTCTTGTTTGGCCCATTTCTCTCACCCTCAATTTAATGGTGCCTACCCTGAGGCCTCCTGAATTTATAGATCTGGATCATTGGTCAAAATCTTAACCCAAGTTTGCTGCTGAGCTGGTTCCTAATGTCTGAAAGAGAGAAATAATGGGAGGCACTTGAGAAAGCCTCTGAGTAACACTTTTATTTCTTGTTTGGAGGTTTTGAAGCAGTTTGCTTTTTCCCAAATTACTGGAGTCTCAGTTAATTTAGATTTGGGGCCACGGGTAGCCTTAGCAGAGCTGTTAAAGCTTTCTATCTCACTATAGCCTTAAAACATCATATCCCATCATCTGTAATAATTTTATAGGAGGAAAATGGTACTCATTATTTGCAAACTGCCTAATTCTTTCCTATATTGTAGCATCTTGATAAATGCAGTAAGGAACAGTCAAATCTATTAATATTCTGACTTTTTAAAAATGTTTTCCCTATAGCTACGACCTCAGTCTGCACGTAATCTGCCATCAGATTTACCACGGGCAGAGTTTTTTCAAACATCTGCCATCAGTTTTCCAGGATGTACCATCTATTTTCTTGCTGCCCATCAAAAAACTAAGAAATCAATATTACAGGTTTTGTTGTGGCAGTATCCTATTTTCAGGGGCTAATTTGTAAATAAATTATGAACATATATATAAATATATAAAATATATATAAATATATATAAATATATATATATATAAAACGAAGCAACTAAAAAATATAGTGGATCAAACAAAATAGAAGTTAATATTTCTCACACATGATAGTCCAAAGGTTGAAAGATGGTCTGCGGCAAGTAGATGACTCTAAGCAAAAAGATATCCAGGGAGAAGGATTCCTTTCATATTACTATTCTACCAGCCCTCAAGATGCTCTCCTTGTCTTGAGTCATAGAAACTGACTCTTCAGCACCAAGACTGCATTCCAAGCTGTAGGAGGTAGGAAAAATGATAAAAGACGGTACTTGTAGCTCTATTTCCACCGCTTAATGTTCACATCATATTCTATCTTTTGAATTTTACCTCTCAACATGTATTCACATGTTAACACTTAGAGCAGGGAAGAGCTGCTGCTGAAAGCTATTTCGAAAGCATTTAATACTTTCATGACCTACTGTAATTACTATGTAAGTCTTAGCAAAAAATAAATGTATGAAAACCTTTTGAGAAGATGGTATAAAATTTTCTCCTTTAATCTTTTTAGGTGATAAATTACATTAGATGTCTTTACATACATTGAATAAACACTACTTGGACATGATGTACTTATCTCCCTGAGGGAAATCATGTCTCAAGTAAGGGTTTCTTTCTTGACACTTCTTTTTTATGGAAGGTAAGTTTTGGAGTTTTTTCCCTTCAGAGTACTACAACAGATAATCCACTCATGAGTTGAGGGTAGAATTATTGGGGAATATGAGATCCTGGAGATCTTTATTAGAAACCGGTGAAAAGTAAGTCAAAATCTCATTGAACCTCTGGAGTATGGCAGTCCATGTGTATTTGTTGATTTTCACAAGTAAAGGGAAACAAGCATTTACTACCTACATGTAAACTGATTCTAAAGAAAGCAGAACCTCAGTCCATAACTATAAAATAAGTTTCAGGAGGAGTTGAAGAAAAATAATGCTTAAAAGGGCCACTGCAATGGATGAGGCCCTGTCTATTAATCCTTCAAGAAAGGTCTTATTCCTTCTTTTGCTTCTGGTTTAAAATGGTGTTGTGAAAGTTTGGGGAAATGTTTGGGTGAGTCAATATGAAGTTGGTAGGTTTAGCTTCAATAATCTGGCCAATATGGGTAGAATTTTTGGCCCAAAAGGATTCCGGTTAATTGTAGAGATCTTCAGGCTATGTCTGATTTAAGTGAAAAGTCAGTCTGTGTCCAGATTAACTGCGCTTGGATTCGGACTAGGGGAGACCTCTTAAATGGAAAGGAATAGACTCGCTGAGGATCTCTTAATTTGGTAATTCCACTTTTTATTTACAGAGTACCCTAAGAATTTTGAAGCAGGAGTAACATTCTATTTCTCTTCATATCTCCTCCCAACATTTTTAAAGACAGTTTTTGACGGTGGTAAAGTGCCGTATACAGAGTAAAAGAACTCAATAAATATTATAAATTAATGAAACCCAGATCTCACAGATGAAGTTTCTGCTGAAATTACTGTCCTCCAATAAAACAAATCGTGTCATTCTCTAGGTTAAAATTATTTTGCACCTTTTGCCTTGCTTCCAGAATAGTTTTCAAACCACATAGCTTGGGTTACATGGTCATTTACAAGGTAGCACCCAACTGCTGTAGGGTCTACCCCTCAGTGTTCTACACTATTAGCACAATACAAATCCAATCATTCACCCAACAAGCTCTAGTGTGTTATTGATCTTGCTCAGAAGATGAGTTAAGGAAGGAAACTTTCCAAATTCTCTTGGCAACTATTCTCATTAATAGCTCCTGTAGTTAAGAATTTTCTACATATTTATATTTTAAATGTATCTTGTTATGTTAAGTCTATATTCTTCCCTTCACTGAAGATTAAAATGCATGGTCAAAATCTATATTTATATAATATACTTGAAGATATGCAGTTAGGTATTCTTGGAACTTTTCTTCTTAAAACTAAACAAATCGTTCAATCCTATATCATTTGTCTGCCTTTTTTGGCTCTTTGAATCATTATGGTAGTTTTCTCTATACTCTTTCCAAGTTCCCCTCGCACAGAAAATGGTGAAGTATTATATAAAATCGTTTATGGTATTTGTCAAGCATTCATTATAAGACAGTCTAACAAAGTGAGGATGCATTCTACCCTCCTGTTTTTGCATGAATATGCATCATGTTTGCATTTTAACAGTGGCAGTGCGTGACTGATTCATGGCCACTGAGGAGTGACGTTCTTGATGAATTATGTTAGGCCTGTTTGTGATCTGAACAACAAAACCATCTGACGGACAGTTGGATTCAATAGTTCAAGACAAGTGCAGATGTTAAGAGTTTGTTTTTAGCCTATTAACAGAGGTAACCAAAAATGTCATCTGTGCTGTCATTTTAGAGCAGTCTGGTAAAAAGTATTGCCTTACAAAAGCTGGACTTTCAGCTCCACTGAAAAGTGTTGCTGGTTTTCCTCACCCACATTCACATTGGAAAATGAATGACAACAGTTGTCTTTTATAATCAGTTTAATTAAATTCCAATCAGGTTTTCTATCAAATTAAATTTTGACTACAAAAGACTCTCTTTCCAGAGACTTACATTTTATACCATGAAAATATGGGTACAGCTCATAATATTGTCTTGGCTATTTTCTGTTTGAGTCACTGTTACCACCTCTGCCACTGATACCCCATGTCTATACCCCACATCTACATAACCCTTGAGACTGAAAGAGTCAAATGACTCAAGTCTACTCTGCCTCTTCCACTGCTCCAAGCCTGTCAGCACAGTGTTCAACGTTGCCTTAATTCATGAGCCTTAATTAAGGCTCTCATGATGTTGTTGTTGCTCTTTAGTGGTCATGAATTCTGATCCTTGACTTTGCCTTGAGTTTCTTTTTCTGAGAGAGAATGAATTATTTTCCTTATAAGCGGCAGGGGAATAAGAATACCTATCCATCGTGTGTTTTAAAAATAATATATATACAAAGTTTGTCTTTGTTTTTAGTTTAAAATCTTATGTAAATGTAAAATGGCATTGTGATTTCACTTCCTCTTCACTAAGTACCCCCTATTGGTTATTCTTTTCTAGAAACCCATTGCAAAGATCTGCATTAAGGTCTGGAAGAATGATAGACTAAAAAGGAGATGACTGCTGTTGGCAATTACATAGCCAGGCTCACTTTGAGCAGCTTGGGCTTCTTCAGATATTAAGAGCTGACATCGTATTATCAGATTAAAATAAAACAATTCTGAGACCTCATCCTTATTGTACTAGATTAAATTTTAAAATCTTTGCTATTATAATGATTATATAATTTACAATTAATCTCAATACTTGAGTGGACAGAGTTTTATGTGAAGTCGTGACCCATCAAGTCTCTATTAGGAAAGACGGCACTTAAAGAATATTAGTACTTACTCTTCCTAACCCTTGATTACTTAAAATCGGATTTTTCCTCCTGTGGGCTATATGTCTACTGAATATCTATTCTCTACTTTTCGATTATTTTCAGAATCTCTATATTGTTGGGAACAACAATTTGCCCATCAAAAAAATTATGTTTTCTGGTCTCCCATGCTTATGGGGCTGGCTAATGATACATGAGCAGAATCTATTGAGCAAGCTTTGGGGAAATTCTTTAAGAGCTCTGGAACTGGCAGGGGATGTTTTGCTTCTCTCGTTTCTTCTATCTTCCTGTCTGGAATTCAATAACGATTATGGAAGCCCAATAACCATCTTGTGAGCATATGATGAATGTGAGGATGGAAGCTACACATTAAGGATGGTGGAGCAAAAAGATACTAGGGACTTGGGCTGTGATAACTCAATGGAGCCACCATGCTAGCCCATGTTATATGAGAAAAAAAGACATTCTGAAATCAAGTATAAGCCACTGTTAAATTTCAAGTCTCGCTACAGGCAGCTCAACATAATTCCAGCATTCATTACCCTTTATAAAATGGGTGTATTTATTTTTTCTCTTTCTTTTCCCATAATCAGAAAACAAAAAAGCAACAATAACAAAAAAAGCATCTGCTAGTACACATGGAAGCAAATGGATCCATGATAGGAATATGAAGAAGTTGGACAATCTATATATTTTCACTATCACTGTTAATCATTCACAGGTCTTAATTACAACAGTTGCTATAAAATTATTTTCTTTTGAAATTGAAATGGATTCACTTTAAATCAAAGAAAAAGATGAATCTTTAAAAAAATTCCTCCTCTGGAGATTGATGCTGGGAATTGTCAGAACAATGGGCAAAGTACAACTGAGAGGCCTCCAGTGATTGCCAGGTCCCAGTGTTCCAGAAGATTAGCACTGTCATAAGCTTAATTATGATAGATGGTGATTAGGCATTATCTTTGGCTGTTTTCTCTGGCTTTCTTTTTCTGATGGGTCTGTCTTAATTAAACCCAAATTGGAGTGAAACAATAAGAAAATCTGCCATTTTAACCTACTTTTTAAAAAAGAAGTCAGCCAAAATCACAAATCAGCACATATTTATTCAGCTTTAACAAGGAAAACAATGCCATTGGAAATTAATCAAGTTTCTAAAAAAAAACCTCTTATGCCTTTCAGATTTATTTTTAAGTAGAAACCATTGTTCTCTTTCAGGGGCTAAGAAAGCTTTAGATGTGAAAGTGTGCAAAATCATGAACCTTTGGGAAGAAATAGACGTAAAGGGTAGGTGACGGAGGCATGCCAACACACATATGCACACAAAAATATATATATATAAAAATGTTTGGGAGGAAAGTTACCGTAATGCTCAAAATATAGAGAGTAGTTATTTGCAGTTGTCAAAATATGAGCTTATATCATTTTTCTTATTCATATTTTCTTATATGTTCCAATATAATGAACATGAATCTCTTTTGTAATAAGAAAATAGAATTACTGAAGAAATATATTCAATAAAAATGGGATTATCTGCCACCTTTGGATTTATAGTCCTCATGCTATAATGACTGCATCCTCATTTTTATTCTCAGTGAAAAAACAGAATGTCTGGTCATCGTCCTATATGTTAGTCCTTCAAATACATTGTGTTGCTTTTAAAACTATATCCACAAATCCTTTAATACTCCATTCTTGAAGAGGTAATGCTTAATTCCTCTTCCTGTAAGTATGTGCTAGACTTAGTGACTCAACTTCTAACAAATAGAATATGCCAGAAATAACATGTCAATTCCAAGTTCAGGTTAAAAAGGTAGTACTTCTCTTTCTCCCTCATCAGTCGCCACGGGGGAAACAACTCACCATGCTGTTAGCAGCCCTATGGAGAGACCCATGTGACAAGGAAGTGAGGTCCTCCGTACAACAGCCCATGAGGAACTGAGGCCTGGAAACAACCAAGGGGTAAGCTTAAAAGTAGATCCTTTAGCCTCATACAAGTCTTGAGATGACTACAGCCCTGGCCAACATCTTGGCAGCAACGTGATGAGAGACCCTGAGCCAAAACCTCTTAGCAAAGCTGTACCCTGATCCCTAACCCGCAGATATTGTGAGATCAATGTTTATCACCTTAAGCTTCTAAATCTTGGGTAATTTGTTACACAACAATAGATAACTAAAGCATATATACACGAGGATTATCCAGAAGCATTCTTAAAATTCTCGAGGAAAATGAAATTCCTCAATCTACCACCTCCAAAAACTAAAAATATCCAAATTATGAGTAAATACCAGAAGGCCAAGCCAACCAAAGCAGCTATAAAATGAAGGAAGGGATACAACACCAATTCCACATTGGCCATCAGAAATAGACAGAACTCAGAAATCAGCCACAATGTTTACTCCTGGTTTTCTGTCCTCCTCAAATCAACAGGTAGAAATAGAGGGAGAAAGTGAGTGGACACAATTCTGAGAAAAACCCTCTAACTCCTACCATTTGGATATGAACCGTAGGTGTGATCCCAGACTAGGAGGAGTAAGAAACACTGAACGTCTTTCAAGAGAATTTTTAAAGGCCTATGGCTTGGACTCTTAAAATGTTTGAATTTACATTGTCTATCATATTTTCTGCTTTTTATTTGTCTTCCTTAATCTGTGTTTTTCTCTCATTTCTTGTCTTTTTAATTATTCTCTTTTCATTTTGCTCTCTTAGTTTGGAAATTATAAAATATATTTCTATTCTTTACTTGGCTTGGTTACATTAATATTTTACTTTGCAGTCTACAGTTAGCAACATCTCTACCCTCTTCTAGACTTTAATGATTCTTGAACTGAAGATCTATGTGAAATACTCAAGGACCTTGTGAAATGCAGTTTCTGATTCAGGAGGTCATGGTGGACCAGAGAGTGAACACTGTAACAACTCCCAGGTGGGTGTGATGCCCCGCTCTGTGAAACACACATCAAGTTAGCATCCTGAGATCCACATAACTCCTTCATTCGTCTTTATAGTTTACATTCCCAACCTATTATTACTATGTTTTAAGTCTATCTGATTTTTCTCTTTTAAACCACTATAGATATTACTCTTATTATTGTATGTCAAGCCTTATTTATAGTTTTCCATTATCTCTGTTCTTTACTACTTGCATCTCACACCTGTCCTTTGAGGTCATTTTTTTTTCCTACTTGATATGATGATCGACTAGTAACAAACTTCTCAAATTAAGTATGTCAAAAAATGCCTTTATTTTGCCTTTATTCATCAACTTTGGTATGAATCCAAAAAAATTAGAGCATTTTTCTACATAACAGAAGTATTACCTCATTTAAAATAAAAATTTCTTAACATGCTATATTATCATTTCTTATTCAAACTTTCCCAATTGCCCCCAAATGTCCAAAACAAGAGAAACCCAATAGCATGGATTTAATTTGCTTCTTATGTCTTTTAAGTAAAGACTATTGTGCAGTTAGGTTTTTCCCTGTGCAAGCAAAAAGTAATCTCTGGTTTATGACTTTGGTGCCTTACGAATGTCCCATTTCCCATCAACCATTCATCTTATGCTTTCAGCACCTACTGATAATTGTTGCCAGAATCTAGATTGTCATCAAGATTTGCAAAAATTGATCATTCCTCCTAATTCTTGTACAGAATTCTCTGGCTTTCTCTTTTAAATGGGGCTACTTAGTACCCTAAACTACAGTTGCTATTTAAATGAAAAATAAATTCTTAATTATCCATCTTTAATTACCAAATTTCAAAGGAAAAGAGTTGATTAGTCATTTCTTTGGATAGAGAATTCATGTTTCTTTTTTGAATATGGTGATGGACCCAAGCATTTTCATAGATTGTGCTTCAATCATGTACAATCGTATTCTTTATTGAAGCCCAGACTGTCACAAATTTGACTAGAGGGAATCCCTTACACTTTGCACCTGTCACAGCCCAAAGTGAGTTTAATCCCATGTCCATGCTCAAGCAATAGACTAAACACAAACCAGTAATACCTAGCACTCAAAGAGAAGTCTTTAGGGGAAGATAATAAATCTGAGACAAGCTTCAAGGGAGTTTAAAGATATATCTAAAACATGGAATGATGAGAAAAGTATAAGATTCTGATTAGTATTATTCATGTCCTCTGATTTCTGTTAGGAGGATTTTTGTTCATTCATTCATTTAATGAACATTCATTAAATTCTTGCTATATTCCAGAACCTCTGCAACTTGTTGAAAATACACCTGAGCTCAAAATATTTATGCTCTGTCCTCCTCGAGATTATGCTGCAGTGGTGAAGGATCCTTAAGCAAAATATTTCATTAACACATTTAAAATGATCACTCTGATAGGTACAGTGAAGGAAAGAATAACAGTTTTGGGGACCCACTGACCTGGTCTGAGACTGTAGCAAAAGTTTCCTTGAGAACGTGATACTCCATCTGAGAATGGAAGGATGAGTAGGACTTGAGTAGTTGAAGTTGGAGAAGAACTGAGGTATTGTTTAAAGCAAAAACAAAATGACAAATTCTAGGTAATGGACAGTGAAAATATTTCAAGTAAACAAAGTTGAACAGTCAGTGTCATTGAGAAATCAAGTGAAATGATACTGAAACCTCGTGAAAGCTATTCGAAGCAGGACAAAACCATTTATTTGTAGATAAATTAAAACCTCTGAAAGTACATCCAATATCTCTCAGTAGAAGTTTACAGTAGAGAATTATGTTGGAAATTGGTAAAGAGCAAAAGGGAATTGCTTATTTTTAATTTTAACACTTTCCAAAGTGTTGGAATTCTTTTCATGCACCAATAGCAGTTTTCAAATTCAAAAAAAGGAATTTGCATACAACTCAGGCTTAAATTCTCAAATCTATTTTTGTTACTTTGTTAAAAACTCTGTGTTAGACAAAGCATGTGCATAATCTAACATCTTTATAACATCGTAATAGTACGCACATTTGCAGAAAAATGTAGATGATCTCTGTGCAGGCAAACTAAGACAACCCAAGTAAGTATGAATACATTTTTTATAAAGACTCTTCTACATCTGGAATAGGTACTCTGAACTCCTGGGTCCTGGAGTTTTGTTTTTGTCACTGGAATTTTTCTTCCTAAAAGTCATTATGGCAGGTAGGAGAATGTTACACTTTTATTACATCGAGCCTTTGTTTTGTTGTGTGGAAGTGTCCTGTAATTCAACTGAGAAGCTCAGATTCTCTATCTGCAATTTTTTTAAAAAGAAAACTAAACTCTGGATCCTCAAATGAACGTTTTCAGCATTAAGGAATGTAGTCTTTTCTCCTAAGTGTGTTTGCTTCATTAGCTTTCGGAAGAAACTGCCCTAAATGAAGAAAGAGGAGAGAGACTTGAAAACCTCTAGACCTCTTGAGAGAGACTTTCTTTGCATAGAATCGTTCATCAATTTCAACTGTAACAGAAAGTAATGGAAACGTGATCTGAATGGGTAGCTGAAAATTGAGTAGTAACTTAAAACTCCATTGACGCTGTTCATCAGATATAGGGAACAGTTTGTTCCTTGTACTATAAATATTTAAATGTTGTGGATATTTTTACCGCAATTAAAACATTTCTTCCCAGAGGAATGGGGGTGATATAATGTGAGTCATATGTTCAAAGAACTTAACCTTCAGCGGGAGGATGATTTGTGGCATCGATCTTTATAAGTGATTTAAAATAAGACCTAGTATATTCATAAATATGCACATTTTTATTTAGAACTGTATGGGAACCTAGTCCATCTGAAAGTTTATTCTTATTAAAAGTATTTTTCAGGAAATAAAATGACTTTCAAGCTGGACGTCTCAGTGGATTTTTTTTAGGTGCTCCCAACTGCCTGCTCTCTGCCAGCAATGTTGTTAAGTTTTGTTTTCCGATTTTCTTAATTTTGTACATCTACCATTTACTGCTAGTTTATACTCCTATATTTATAGCTTTTCATAACCATTGAAACAAAAGCTCTGTGCCTGTCCAACTTCTAAAAAGAGAGAAAATAGTTTAAAAATTGTCTAGAAATATCTTTTTAATTGAAAAGCAACGGATTAAGAATCAATCTATGATGCCAAGAAAAAGAAATAAGTAAAATCCTTTTAAATTCTTAAGGTTTTTCTCCTATAAATCTTTGAAAATTATTTAATCTTCTGGCCTTAATAACTTAGTAACTATGGAATTATTATTCCAAGAACTATTTTGTGATTTTGTAAGAAAAAACTATTTCTCAATGGCTTTAGAAGAGCTTTGCTACTTTCAAAAAAAGAATGAGAAGAAAAAGAAGAGAAGAGGAGAGAGGAAGAAGTAAAAGTCCTGGTGTTCTCAAGACAAAATGAGATGACCGTAATGTTTTCAGACAAAAATTATGTAAAGGCTAATCCATGAAATAAGGTGAAGACCAAAAAGATAGCAAAAATCGTGGCTACTACACTCTGAAACAGTTTTCAAACTGCTTTTTAAACAGAGACAATTTAAAATCCATTATTTTTAGCACCTTCCTGGTCCTCTTTGAGAATAATTACACAGCTGTATTTTTCCAGTTTGGTATATGTAATACATACATCTTTAAAAATCTGATTACTCTTAAACATGCGAACAAAATAATGTTCTAACTAATGATATACATTTAAAACATCTGGAGGAAAAATATATCAACATTTCAGTCAGCAATTGTTTAAACTATATGTGTGTATATGTTTATATATATTCATATCTGTGTGCAATATATAAGTACATACGTATATATATATATGTATACTGTTCTAAATTTATAATACATGTAAGAAAAAATAAGATTTATATTCATACCTTTTTCTGTAGTAAACTGTAGTGAAATCTTCAATTGTGTAGAATTCTTTCTTCTTAAAGGCTAAAGGATCATTGCCTTCCTTTGTCCACATTAAAAAAAAGTAAAGTGATAAAAATCAACTTAAATCTCTATCTCAAAATAAATATCAATGTCTTGTTAAAGTTGACATCTGTTCAAGACAAATTAATTCTAGAAGGCTGAAGGAACAACAACAAAAAAGAGCAAAGATTTTTTTGTGTTAAGAAACCTCTTCCCTAATTTATTTTTCTATATTTTTGAATTAACTCCTTAAAGCACTTAGCAGAGAATGTGTCCCACCTGTAAAGCCACCATGATTATCACCAGTAGCACCAACCTACTGCCAGGACCCAGGATCAAACAAATGTCTCAACTTTTTATATGATCACCTTATATAACCAGTATATTCCAGAGTGTTCTTTGAGTCAACTCACTTTTTAATCAGCCTTTTAAGATTTCCCACACATTGTCCTGGCTCAATATTTTATCATAAGTCTTTTTATCTTTTATCATTATTTTTTTACATATCCTTACCTCCTCTATCACTCTTGGGGTCTGAGGTGTTCCCTCCCCTGGTGCCAAGGTTATTGATATCCCTCCACCACCACAAAATCTGGCTGTCCCATTTTAGCTGCTATAACTTGACGTTTTACTAAATTATCCCCTACTCAACGCTCAGAACTTTTGTCAAGAAGGGACAGGTACAAGAGGGGAAAGGACATTTTTATAAAACACACAGATACCCATTGTATCCCACTTTAACACATGTAGCCTCTTGGTGAGCAGTTTATGCAGCCAAGAGGTCATTATCCTTAGTATCTAGGATCATGTCAGTCCAACAAGAGAATCCAGGTAGCCAAACCAGAATTAAGTTTGAATCCCTTAGATCCCCTTTTGGCCAGGCTGTTAAGGGAAAGAAAGGAGCATCAGGTCCAGAAATGGTCTTGGCAGAATCCTGAATTTTCCAAATTAGTATATAACCCTCTATTCCTTTTGGCCTGATCTATACTCATGAAGCGGCCCTTTTGGGATGCAGCCACATTAAGTGACCAAACGGCCTTATGAAGGTATGAGAACCAGTAGGAGGTGAGGGAGGCAGAGTTAGAAATCTTTTTGAGTTGATTTTTAAAGCGGCTGTTCCAACACTCAACTATACCCAAAGCCTGTGTGTCGTAGCGAGAACAGGAAATCCACTGAATAACTTGACTCTCAGTCCATTGTTGAGCAGCCTTTGCAATAAAACATGCATCATTTTCAGATTGCAAATGACCAAGATAGGCAAAAATATGACACAGATTGGTTTCAAGGGTCACAATAATGTGTCTGGAGTTGGCTGATTAGACTGGAACAGCAACATGAATTTAAAAGTGTGTCGACATTGATGGGACACCACAGAAAATCTCAAACCATCCAGAGTTCTAAAGATTCATCTGGTTTCTGCCCATGGGCAGAATTTACCTCTTTTCTCACTCAGTGTACCCATACATCTCTGTAACTGTTGTCTCCTGATTCCTATCAGTGTCAATCACAAGAGGAGAAGACAACATTAAGTTATTTATCTTTTCTTCATGTTGTTATTACACCTTTCACATAATTTGATGTCTTAAACCTATTCTTTGGAACATTGGAATTTTAAGTAGGGCAGAAAAATCTCCATATTTAAGCTACTGTGGTACTGTCAAATCTTAAGTCTGCAAGCATCTCTCCATGAGGCCAATCATGGTGAAGGATGTTGCTGTCCTTGCTGCTTTACCCGATGAGTGCAAGCAATAGTATCAGTGTTTGTCATAATAGTAATAGAAATACCAAAAATTTGTAAGATACTTCACATTTTACAAAGCAACTTTCACATCATGATTTCATCTCTTCTCAAACATCCTTGAGAAAGGTAATATCTCCTTATAAATAAGAATATACGACTTATCCATCATTATGCAGTCTCTTAGCAGCAGAACTAACACAGAAACTGGGGTCTTTGATACTGAAAATCTGGTGCTTGTCCAGAGCTGTCATTAAAGTTTTCCTCTGAGAAGGAAAGTATGACTAAGGCCTTTTGTTTTGCATGTGTAGAGATCTAGCTATGTAACTTGTAAATGTTCACAAAAAGCTTGGGGATTTTTGATACTTAATTACAAGATTGGGTCAGCTAATACAATGCCGTGGATTCCCAAGTTCTCATTAGATACTTTTGATGTTGGAGATTATTGTGTGCACCAGTGGATGCAGAAGGTTGATTTGGCCCAGCCTGTCATTCCCCCCGCCCCCTTCCCCCAATTACCTGGATGATGTATTGGCAGAGTGGGCTGTGCTACTGAAGAATTCTTTCATCTGAGAGTGAAGATGAAAACAAACCAGTAAGTTCTCCCTTCATTGTTCACTAGGTCTTTGTTTTATCTTCCAAAGGTTTGATGTTTGATAATGAATAAATTAGGGTAAAATATGAATGCTCCCTCTGTAAGGACCCAGCGGGAAACATGGGCTGTTGAGCCAGATCTCAATCAGCAAATGAAAGGAGTTCATTTTGGCATCAAGACCAGGCCTGTGAAGTCTGCTTATTTAGAAGAAAATTCAAGATGAAAAAGGAAGTATGTGTGCATGGTGTTTGTGTGTGTGCAAGAGAGATAATAAGTAGGCTTAGAAAAGTTTCAATTTTATGGAAACACCACAAATTTTATATAAAATAATTTAATTTCCTTATCAAGTAATTTATTCTTTAAAAATATTTACTAAGTAATTTATTATTTCGCTATTAATTAAGTTGACATAAATGTTCTATTAATGCACGTATTTTACCTCTTGGAGGCTGAACATTTTTTGAAGCTCATACACTTATATAAATTATCTAAATTGCTGGCATAAATTGTTGCTCACCGTCACGGAGATAACTAGAACAATTTGTACAGAAAGTTGCATGGAAACTGGCTTTATGTGGAATTACGTGGACAGTGTCACAGACTTGGTGTTAATACCCCTTTTCTTCACTCTTCCTGGTCTCCTGTAAGTGCATTACTTTTTTAAAGATTGCTACATATTGTTATTCTGAGGACAGTGCCATAAATCACTCAACTATATTAACTTAAAGCCAGGATCTGAGGCTAATCGCATGCATGTTGAAGATGGCATGTGATCCCAGGCTGTTGCCATTCGTACATCTGCCCTGCCATGAGAGCTGTCACAGGAAGTTAGCAACTCCCAACTCTTCCTGTCACTCAGCTTGTAGAAAGAGGCTGGCTTTTGCCTGCAGCCCGTCTTTCATCTAGGGCATGCCTAAAAGTAAGGCATGAAAGCTTTGGCGTAGGCTTCAGTTCTAAACTATGCAAGCACTGGAGGAAAAATTGTCAAGTAAGCAAAGTATTTTTCTGGCATCCCCTTTGGCACACTTTCCACCTCTTTACTGTGTCTTTCCACCCTGTTTCCGACTCTAGGAAGGCTATGAAATGAGCCTTGAGAAGAGGTTGTGGTACAGGTGGGAAGGCACCTATCTTTTTGCATATGCACCAGCTGTTACTTTTGGGCTCATTTAAATGTTAAAACCCTTTTTAACTATATAGCCCCAAACTTAATCTCTGAATGAAAAAAATGTGAAAGTTTAGCATGTTGAAGAGATATTTTGTGTGGCAAAGTCACTTCCCCAAATAACCTATCACAGGTAGCATCTCATGCCTCATTTATATATAACGCCATGAAGAGAGTCACTAAGCAAACACTTCAAGATTCTGTACCCTGCAGTTACTATTATGGTCTTGTTCCAGTCACTGAGCACACAGTAGTCATTCTTGTCCTTACTTACTTTGCATGATACAAGTGCCCTAGGTCAGTGTAGGATCAATTTATTCTTAAGTAGAGTCAACATGGGATATATGGAAAAATATATGTAGCAGATCTGTCACCTTATTATAGGGACAATGGAATTACAGCATTTCTTTCTTTCAATCTGTCATCAAATATATGTTTTTTGATATCAAGAGATAGGAAGCGGTAGATAAGGCAGCTAGCTTCTGAAATAGTGTGATTAAATGACATTACAGAAAGGAATTAAGGGTTTTTTTATTCCTTCGAAAGAAATTTTAGACTTAAGAATGCTTTAACAATTAGGATTTTTTGAAGGGACAGGAAGAGTAAGACAAGATATAAGGCTATGTATTACACATATAGTAAGATTAAAATACATTAAAAGTAATTTCCTTTTGTATTTTATCTAACTGTAATTGACATTCAATATATTTACTTAAATTTTTCTCTTGACCTTTTTTCTTCTCACTTACTTTTTTCTTTATGACTATCAAAGCTGAGATTTTAATCTATTAATTAGTAGCACAAATTTATGTTAGAGTTGCCCGAGGCAAGCCTGCCTCCGTGGTTAAGGACTGCATTGCTACCATATAATTAACTGACTTTCAGCGTGTGAGGGGGGTTGGGGAAGAGAAGAAAGAGAAAAGTAGGTTGTTAGAGGAAAAGTATCTGCCTTGAGAAAATGTATGCTATTAATAAATAATAAGTTGCAGTTCTTTATAATATCACTAGGTGGCATGTGACCGACTTGAACGAAAATAAAACTAGAGAAGAGCCAGGAAAGTTATGATTTTAAGAAACAGCCATGTCTGGAAGTTATCTGTAATTATTTATTTTCTTATCTATTTGCACAATTCACAAATCAGATATCTCAAATCTGTATTGAAGATCAAATGATATAATACACATCATACAGTTAGTTAGCACTCAATATGTGTAAATTTATTTTTGTGTGATTAGCCAGAGTAAAAAGTGTCTTTTTGCTGTTTATGTTGCTATTCAAATGTAAAACCTTCTTAATGAGGAGGTCAAGAATTTTGTAACTGATAATGTGTTTCCAAATGGTTTATAGAAGAGTTAAAAACACAAAAATATAAAGTGACAGAACATAAATATAAGCATTTTATTGAAACACTTCAAATTTTTTCTAAACTTTAGGTAACTATTGTTTTCAGAAGAATTACTACCATCTGAATTCCACAAAGGATTCTTAAATATGATGAAATAGACTTCCCATCATGTACTGAATTCAAGGTACTAAAATTTACAAACAGATGTATCACTCACATGCTTTGGTGACCTGTAGCATATTTCCCGACATTTATTTAAAAATCGATGAATTACCAAACTTCACTCCCCCTTTTCTTCTTCTATGGAAAATATACCTCGATATCACAATAAAGACCCTGCAAATAAAAAAGCCTTTCATAAATAGTTTACATATGGGAGATTAGAGGAGAGAACAATAGGACACTGTAGCCACGCTTTAGAGTGTTGATTTTAGTGTACCCTGAGAAAACAAAATACAGTTAGTGAATAAATGTGCATATCATTCATTTTCACTTTTCAAGTTCTGAAAATAATGACAGAGAATTATCTTGAAACCAGGTCCAAAAACGTTCATGTAAATTTTCTCCTGTAATGGGTGATTTAGACAGAAAAGTTGAACATGCATTTGCGATGACCCTCGAATGGAAGTTTGAGTTGCTTCCTTCAATAATGAAAAATATGGATGAGTAGATATGAAAAGAAAAAAGAATAGCAACCTTCCACTCAGAAAAAAAGGAGAGAAACTTATTATCTATTTTATGATAAGCACTGTTAAATACATTATTTAGATCCTAAGAATAGCCCATTAAAAGAAGTATAATTATTCAATATATGAGGCAAATGAAATACATCTAAGTGAAAAAAACCTGCCCCAAGTCACTCATTTTGTGAGTGGGAAAACTTGGATCAAAGTTAATGTACGTTCACATCAGGTCACCTCTGATGAACACTTTAACAGATTTTCTGGATGGTCAATTAGAAATGCAACCAATTTTCATAAAAATGCATTCACTATTGGGGCTGGCCTGGTGGCACAGTGGTTAAGTTCACACATTCCGCTTCAGCAGCCTGGGGTTCACTGGTTCAGATCCCAGACACGCGGACATGGCACTACTTGGCAAGCCATGCTGTGGTAGGTGTCCCACATATAAAGTAGAGGAAGATGGGCACGGATGTTAGCTCAGGACCAGTCTTCCTCAGCAAAAAGAGGAGAATTGGCAGCAGATGTTAGCTCAAGGCTAATCTTCCACAAAAAAAAAAAAAAAAAAGCACTCACTATTTGTTGATCACAGTTTTACAAATGAAGGAATTTCATTTGTTCCGGTATGTGATAATGCCTTGCATTGGCACTGAGGATGTGTTTTACAGTACAAATTTTAAATGGACCAAAAATCAGATATTCAAAGTGAGGAGATCACAAATGACATTTGAGTAATATAAGAATGATTTCAAATGTTATTGGAGGCAATTCTGCATCTAGTAGAGTTAACCAGATAATTCGGACTAAAACTCTCATAAGTATAACTAGAAAAACTGGGGGGAAAATCATGTGTTCTCAAAATCCTGGAGAGTGGAAAAGAAAGTTAAAACTTATCAGACCAGAATTTGGGAAAAGATAGAGCCCCACTGATAGAAGCCTGGGATCTGGAGTTACTTTCCTCTCTAATCATTTGCTACTCAGGAAAGGAGAGCTAAGACACAGAAGTGAAGTAGGCACTTTAACAGTCTCATGTAGACAGGGAGATGAGGATTAGAGTCCAAGAACCTCCAAAAAAGGAGGCGTGGGAGGGCCTCTCTCACATTAGGTTGGGACTACAAAGGGCCCCATCCTTGGGTGAGAGTGATCCCCATGTAGAAAGGCCCTTCCAGAGACTGGAGCTCAGGTTCAACGTATCGCAATCCCTCAAATTGGACTGATGCAGTTCCAGATTTCTGGTGGCCCCATGCAGCTAGCAAAAGCAAAATGAAAAGACTTTGGAACAAGATGACATGTTTGGAACAAGATAGCATGTTCAGTTTCAAATTACGTCTCCAAACAATTTTTCAAACAGATGTGCAAACTATCCAGACAAACTTAACTGTACAAATGAGAAGACAAAACAGCATAACTGAAAACCAGCAGCAACCACAAAACACAGCACTGTCGTCTGAATGTTTGTTCTTCCCAAAATTCATGTGTCGAGATCTAATCCTTCTGAGAGGCGATTAGGTCATGAGGGTGGAGCCTTCATGACTCGGATTAGTTCTTTTATAAATGAGATCCCATGGAGCTCCTTAGCTCTTTCCACCGTTTGAAGATACAAGGAGAAGTCTGCAACCTGGAAGAGGACCCTCGACCAATCATACTGGACTCTGATCTTGGACTTCCAGCCTCTAGAATTGTGAGAAATAAATTTCTGCTGTTTATAAGCCACTCAGTCTGCAGTATTTTGTTACGGCAGCCCAAAAAGATTAAGACATAGAAAAAGACCTACAGGAACTTCAAATATCAGAAACAAATTTTGAAATAATTGTACTATGTGTAAAGCGATAATAGCCAGAATTGAAATTTTCAGGAGAAAACTGGGAACTATGAAAAATAAACAAATAGAAATTCTAGAAGTGAAAAAATAACCGTAATGAGAAACTCAATGAATGCTTGAAGAACAAATTAAAAGCAGCTGAGAAAGAATTTGTTTGGTGGAAGAGCTAAGATATCTTGAATAATGCACAAAGAGACAAACATAAAGGGGAAAAAACAGAGACATGGAGGACAGCATAAGAAAGTTTAACAAAATTGTAGTTGGAATCCTAAGGGACAACAGAAGAAAAATGGAGCAGAAATAATGTGAAGAGATAATGGATAAAATCTTTGTAGAGCTGATGAAAGACATAAAGCCATTTTTCAGAAAGACTATGCACAACAAGCAAGGTAGATATGAAACAAAATCCACACCTAACACATCAGTAACTCCTGAAAACAAGAGAAAAATGGAAAATTTAAAAGCAATCAGAAGGTTAAGAGAACTTTAAGGATTATATTCTGATATGTGACAGTTAAATTAAAACCTAACTTCTCTACAGCAACGATGGAAAACAGGAAACAGCTGAATGATATTTTCAAAGTGCTGGAAGAAAATAATTGCCAGCCAGAATTCCCATATGCAGCAAAACTCCCTTAGAAAATTAAAGTGAAAAAATGACATTTTCCAGCAAACAAATGCTGGAAGAATTTATCACTAGCAGAGCTTACTATTGGGGGGAAAAGAAACCTCTTGAGAAGGAGTGTACAGAATCTCAGATGGAAGATCAGAGATACTAGATGGTTGGAAGAGAAACAAAAATGGTACAAATGAGAGTAAATGTCAAGTTGGATGGTGTAAAATGATAATATATTGATCATTTGTATTTCATGTATTATACAATCATGCACCACTTAACGACAAGGATACTTTCTGAGAAATGTGTCCTTAGGCAATTTCATCATTCCATGAATATCAAGGGGTATACTAACACAAACCTACATGGTGTAGCCTACTACACACCTAGGCTGTATCGTACTAATCTTATGGGACCACTGTTGTCTATGCTGTCTGTTGTTGACTGAAAAATCATTATGTAGCGTGTGACTGTATATAATTTAATATGATATAGTTACAATATATAATAAATATTATTTGCATATTTATTTATAATAGCTAAAGAAAAAGTGCATGAGTTGAAGGTGGGTGTGTTAAGTGTTCTAAGAAACTATCTAACAGAGAGAGAGAGAGAATCCGTGTACAGAAACTGTTAAGAATTTGTGAATCATTTTCACTCCTCCCCTCCTCTTCTTTTTCATTACTGTTCTAAACAATTCAGTCCAAAGCCATTCGATGAAGATAAGCTCATCTCTGCCGTGGCCCAGTGCACGTATCACAGTTATAAGAAAAGGAGACTTACTGAAATATGTACTTTTGTTTGAAATTCTGTGGTGAATTATTCCAAAAGCGTGCAGAAGTTGATGGTGAACATTTAAAATACCCAGCTTCCGGGCCAGCCCTGGTGGCCTCGTGGTTAAGTTCAGCGTGCTTCACTTCAGCAACCTGGGTTCTGTTCTTGGGCGCTGACCTATACCACTCATCTCTCAATGGCCATGCTGTGGTGGCTGCTCTCACACAAAAACACAAACAAATGCTGAAAGAATTATTGCAGGTAGAGCTTACTATTGGGAAGACAAACCCCTCTTCAGAAGGAGTACACAGGATCTCAGATGAAAGATCAGAGATACTAGATGACTAGAAGAGAAATAAAAATGGTAAAATTGAGAGTAAATCTAAAGCTGGATTGCATAAAAATGATAATGTCAGATTAAGACATCCACTGTAAGTTGGCAGGGCGAATCTTCCTCAGCAAAAAAGTAATGTTAAAAAAAAAATACCCAGCTTCCTCAGACTATATACTCAATTTCTCCTGGTCACTGGAATCACAATTGCAACAAACCCAGAAAGCATCAAGGCAAAGCCTTCACGGAATTTGGCATAAATATGAATATACACTGACTGAAATGTGCCCACATTTTATTAAAATGATCTATAAGTCTTATGGTAACAAGTCTTCTAAGTCTTATAAGTCTTAAGTAACACGGATCTTGGGTTTAGTATATTTACACCTAAGGAAGAAGGAAGCATTCCTCAGGTATGAAAATCGTGCTAGCCCTCATGCCCAAGGATATAAATGGACACAGTGATCAATTTTTTAAGTACACACTTAAGAATGCCTTTCTACTAAGAAGTATCAACTTCAAAAGAATTCTTATTTTAGAAATACATGCCAGCGATCACTAATAGAACTGCTTTTTATGACAGCTTACTCTGTGTCTTTCACCAAAGCAGCCAGCCACATATGGGATGTCTATTTTGTGGCACTAGCCTGAAAATCTTAAGTTCAAAGATCTTTGTGACACTGTGATTCATCTTCACGGATGACGTGGAGAGGAGGAGAAATCCTCAATATTTTCTTCTTTGCTTTTGAGTGTATTTAATAGATATTTAAAATGCAGTTATGTTTGGTTATGTTTTTTTATTTTTAAAATATTATCCTAAATTATTAAAAGTGTTCTTGGAATAAAATGCATTACAATTTCCTCGGTATATTGACAGATATTCATTATAGAGAAAGAAATTTGAAATTATACAATCACATAATGCTGCTCGGCAAAGAAGACATGTTTGGGCTGAAATATAACCTGAACTCTCCTTCCCATCTATGCCCTTCATGGAGCCCAGACGGCTTCTTTCCAATCCGCACAATGTCATCATACAGCTTACTCTTGGCTCCGAATTGTCCCTTAAGTGTGTGTTTGCATTGACTCAGCTTGCACTACTGTGGTCCCCCCCTTATCACAGTTTCAGTTTCCATGATTTCAGTTACCCCTGGTCAACTATGGTCCGAAATTATGAAATGGAAAATTACAGCAATAAACAATTCTTAAGTTTTAAATTGTGCACTGAGTAGCGTGATGAAATCTCTCACCAACCTGCTCTGTCCTGCCCAGGAAGTGAATCATTCCTTTGTCCAGTGTATCCACGTTATATATGCTACCTACCCATCTGTCACTTACTAGCCGTCTTGGTTATCAGATTGACAGTGGAGATATCACAGTGCTTATGTTCAGTGCTTATGTTCAGGTAACTTATTTTACTTAATAATGGCCCCAAAGTGAAAGAATAGCGATGCTGACAATTCAGATATGCCAAAGAGAAGCTATAAAGTGCTTCCTTTAAGTGAAAAGAACATAGTACCTATAGGTTATCTGCAGTTTTAAGCATCCACTGGGGGTCTTGGAATGTATTCCCCATGGCTAAGGGGGGACAACTGTACTGTGGGTGATCCACTGAGATATAAATATTTCTTCTTCCAGTTACTCCCAAGGACTGTCCAGCTCACCTCCTTCTGATATGCATCTCCATGGCAAGGAGACACTGTGCAGACCCACTAGTTCTAACTTTCTGCCCACCTGGGAGACACAGCAACTTTTATATGCTCTCAGATTCCATTCTAGGTATATGGGAAACTGAGGGTGTGTTCCCCAGAACTCGTTTGAATCTCTAACTTTGTCTCAGTTTTAGCTGAAGCTCCAAAAGGTTAAAAACAGAAGAACATTTAGCAACTACAGGCACAGTTCAAAACCAAGTGTGAACTGAACTCCTTATTTAAGGGTTGCAGAATGAACATAAGAGAGAACTGATTTTGAAGAAGCTTAGAAAGAGAATGTCTTAGCAGAGGTGTGTTGGAGTGCTATGGAATTTCCCCTCCCTGGCCACATCGGAGAGGGAGCACACACTTCCCCCTTAACTCACACCCAGTAATAGAGGCTTCAAGGACATCATTCAGAGGATACTCCTCTGAAATCTAGAGAGTTTGGACATTTTTTGAGATTCTGACCCAATGCAACTGACTACCCACCATCATGATGTGACTCCATGTATTACTATTGAAATAGAGATGGCCCCAAGAGGAGAAGAAAATGACATGATAGTTGGCCTTGCCCGTAATAATTAGAGTAGGATGTGATAAACACTCTAACAAGGGCACAGAGTTTTAAGAGTTAAAGAGAAAGGAATGATTAGCTGTGCCTAGAAGTGTCTATGAAAACTGATGAGAAGAATGAAGGTTTGGGAGAGATGATGATAAAGTGGAATTATCCAGCAAACTGGGGAAAATCTGAGTGGAAGCAATAGGTGTGCTGTTTCTGATGAAAGGGAAACTAAGCGTGATTGCCCAATGGCAGGAGGTTGAATGTTGCTGACGGATGGGGAACACGGATGGCGAAGGACAGGATCCAAGATGGGCTGGAGAAGCAGAGGGGAGAATTTGAGGGCTTCTTAAGTGAACCGAACATCCCAGAATATTCCAAATTGAGACAATTGAGACCATCTGAGTGGAGGTGGGTTTTTTTTTCTGTATGATTTAAAGGTGAAATGATCACTAAACCTGATGAGAATGTTTGACAATTAAAGTAAAATGTAACTTGTAATTTAAACCATATGTGACTCAACAACCCGTTAGATGAGTAAATGCAAATCCTGTTCTGCATTTGAAGTGACACCTGAGAGAACCACTAAGTTCTGTTGTTTTGTTTTTTCTCCATACCATAAATTTCCATAGAAAGGACTAGTGGATCTGCTCTAGGTATGGGCTTGAGGAATATCTTCTATATTTTCACTCAAAGGTATTGTCACCTAATATCTCTGGGAGAATGTCTTGGAGAAATATAGGAATATTTGCTTTCTTCTTGAGCTGATTTGTCCTTATAGTATTAAAATGCCATAAATTGCAAGGTTTTTCCCCTAATCATTTATTTCACTGGATGCTCGGTCACAGCTCTCAGGTGTGAGATTTTTAAAATGTGTGTTGTGTTTAGAAACTTTACTGCTTCCCAGGAGAGGAAATTGAAAATGGCATATCTGATCTTTCCCACTGTATTTCCTTACAATTATGGTAAAATAATTGAATTTTCCTAAACTTACTAGAAAATACCTTAAATTCTTTCAAGAGATTCAAATCCATGGTCACTTAACTTTGTTTGAATCATCTTTGCCTCTAATTTTAAGTGTTCGAGTTGATTTTGTTGGAATTTGCCCTTGAGCCTTCTCTAAAATGACCACTTCCACATTCTTTTCAAATTGTCACATCTAAAGGAGATCCTTCAGCTGTTTCATTTATAATCAGGTGCCTGCCCTCTCAGTGTGAGCTTAAGCAAGAGCACAGGGCATGCCAGGAAAGCTTCAGCTGAACTGAATACTGATGAAGTGATAACTTCAAAGAAGGTGTCATTGGTTCACCACAGCAGATTGGCAGCTGCAAGACGGAGAACTCAAGCGGCATGTCCTCAATGATTCATGTCCTTTGTGACTGTGGAATAGGCTTACACAGCGATTTCTCAGTTATGTCATCTATCTCCTGGTACCATTACTAATATGAGAATTAGTAAGAGATGTTTACGAAATGGTGGCATCTTATCTCAGAACACAACTTGTTTATATAACCCAGCTGACATTTTGAAAATTTGGGATTTCAAGGCTTGTCACTTGGTCGTTCAAGCACCTTTTTATCAAACTACATACAGTGTCTTTCACTAATGCGTAGTCTGAATGATGGATATATTGTCACCTGCCTTTGGTAAGACTCCTGAGTCAGAGAAAATGGAAGCACTGGTTTCCCGAGAGCTTTCCCTCTGCTCAGCCCAGCCCCATCCTAGGCCTCCTGATGAATGCAATACCATGTCTTCTCACTGTGCAGCCAAGTCAGCAGGTAAATCCATACCTTTAATTCATAAGTTTTTCTGTAACATGAAAATACATCAAAACAATTAATTATAGTCATATTTTTGTAATTTAAGAATCATATAACCCACAGTCAGTGACACAAACGATATCATAGCAATGGTAGTGTATTATTTGGAACAAAATAATCTCTGGCACAAAAGCAATAACTCAAAGCATATATTCTACTGAAAGTAGATCAGAAGACAAGCTACAAGCAGAAAACAGTGTATTTTATTAAAATCTTAAAATCTTTAAATATATTCTTGCTGTGATTTTGTTAGAGTTAGAAACACATATTTAATACAAACATATATATCCAGTTTGAGTATGCATTAAATTCATTCATAAAATTTTAGTGACAGCCAAGGCTGCTTTTGAACACTGCATGTTAACATTATATTTTCAGATTTATAAGGAAGTCCTCTCATTCACTTTTATGAAAGCAAATTTATTGAACAATTTTTCAAAGTGATACGGATAGTTAAAGGCAATTAGTACTTCTCATTTCAACTCATATTTCTATAAGCTAAGGTGAAATACACAGACTAAAGAGTTATTCCTAGAAAGCCAATGAATATTACTTAATATTTAGCCTAAACAAGAACACTATCACATACAAAGTGTAATGGGCTTGAAAATTAGTTCCCACTCAAGTCTGTGAAAAGTCTTATTTTGCTGATTCACTCCACCCCCACCCCAGTATTATGACTCTAAGAAATATTTACTTAATATTTGGTCTCCTTAATAATCAGGTAAATCAAATGAAATATTTTCACTAGAATCCTAACTAGAAACGTTCTCACAAAGACTCAAATGTCATAGTTCCTTATTTCCTTGGCTTACTTCCCTTCAGGTAAAGGTTCAGATTTAATTAGCATATTGTTAAATCCGTGCTATATACCAGGCATTGGTTTACGCACTTTCACACTCGTAGTCTCATTTAATTTTAAATAGCCAAAAAAAAAAAACAAAACCCAAACCCTGTCAATGGCATTGATAAGAGGGGACTTTGTTGGGATTTTCGAAACCACTAAAGCCCTGGTTTGGGTTACACAAAATGAGTAAATATATTTTCATGGGTTGTGTTCTCACAAAGATTTTGGCCCGATTATTTGAATAAGTATAGTTGCCATGCTTCCTGAAACAAAGTGAATTTGTTTCACATCTGTTCTGTGTCCACAGTACTTTACATTATCTTGATATAATGGACATTTGTTTTGCTTACTCTCAGCCCGTAGCCCTGAAGTCTGCTTAGTATTGCTTCACGTTTATCCTAGATGCTTCTGCGATTTCTCCAGGAACAGTAAAAAAGGTATGCACATTATTAACAGTACTGCTTCTACTTTGATCTTTATCGGTGCACTTCTGCTGAGCCTTATACACTTTCACAGTCTCACAACTGGAATTCATAGACATCGCCTCAACTGTGTGCATTCGGTAAGCTTCTGTAGCCCATACATTAAGGATTTTAGGGAGAAGCTAGGGAAGAATTAACAAATTTCTACTGTGGAAAAACTTGTCATACTAATATTTCTCTGTAACAGTGCTGTTGGAGCATGTCATAACAAAACTTTAACTACTGGACCCCTTCTCCTCAGTGTCTCTAGGGCTTGGCTTATTGTTACTACCCATTGCTCCAGATTCATTACTCTCTCCTGCTCTACAAATCATTCCTGTAGAAAAATTAACTCCAACAACACACATCTTAGAAAAACAAAAGTCCCCTTGACCCGCTTCCCCTTCCGTCAGAGTTCCATTTTTTTCCTCTCCCCTTTGTAACCAAACTTCATGGACAGTGCATTAATGTGTCTTGCCTCTGTTTCTTCACTGCACTTTCAAGCTTCAGTTCCTTCCAATTTGGCTTCTGTCTCCAGCAAAACAATGAAACAGTTCTTATCAGTGACCTCCACTTTCCCAAATCCTGTCAGACATTTTTACTCATGGTATTCAGATTCTCAGCAGCATTTGACATAGTTACACCATCAATTTTGCTCAAAATATTCTTCTCTCCTAGCTTGCATGAGCCTTTCTACCTCTGCAGCTGCTCCTTTATGCATTTCTTGCTTCTCCTTATTTATCTGTACCGTAATTTTGGAAGTTGCAAGGTGCCAAATCCTAGACTTCCTCTTATCTCCCTATGTTCTCCCTTTGGTTATTTTATCCATTCTTCTGGCTTTAAATATCATCTGTACAGTTAAGGCCACTTTCTCATCCAAAAGAGAAATATTATTTCTTGCTTAGCAGAAAGATAGAATTGGAAAGTATCATTTAGGACGTTTTTACTACATCTCATTTTGCCAAAAAAATCAGTAGAGAAATATTATTCTATTTTGTCTTACTATTAAGTATTTGAAAGTCTTCACTTAAATATTTCCTATTATCAATTCCCTTTCCTTCTTCTGTGTTGTCTTCATTCTCACTACTTCTCTCAATATTCATTGAGTTACTGTGATTACAACAGAGTACACTATGAACACTACACACAGCATAGCTCTGTGTTGGGTGATGCATACTTATTTAAGACTTTGGATGACATGATATCTACAATCCAGAACTTACCTATTGGAGTCATAAGAACCATACACATAAAATATTTAAATGTCAGGATAGACAATACTCTTTATGCTTATAAATATATATGTAATAATTGATAAGGGGCCAGCCTGGTGGTGCAGTGGTTAAGCGCACACGTTCCGCTTTGGCAGCTCAGGGTTCACCAGTTCAGATCCTGGGTGAGGACATGGCACTGCTTGGCAAGCCATGCTGTGGTTAGGTGTCCCACATATAAAGTAGAGGAAGATGGGCACAGATGTTAGCTCAGGGCCAGCCTTCCCCAGCAAAAAGAGGAGGATTGGCAGCAGTTAGCTCAGGGCTAATATTCCTCAAAAAAAAAAAAAAAAGAATAATTGGTAAGATATTCAGAGAACGAAAAGATAAATATCAGCTGAAGTAATCTAAGAAACCAAGTAATCTAACAAACTAGATCTAGAAGACTCTTTCCAAGCATCCAAGATTTATTTCCAATCCCAAGATTGTTGTTTTAATAATTCAAAGGAACTTTTGAATGTCTTGCCATAGATTATCAATCACCTTAAACATGATCAACTCTTTGTCCCAACAATTTTAATTAAGAGAATTTTCCTAGAGTAATAGTGAAAGATAGGCAGATAATTTAATCTATAAGAACGTTTTCAGAATATTTTTCATAATAAAATATTAGCTGTATATATCTACTACTGAATAATCAAGTATATTAATTTTGATAAATTATTATGATAAATTACTAAACAGCATATTGAAGAACAGTATATATACCAATTATGTAAAATACAGCTATTTGTAAAAATAAAAGATGGAAATATAAACTATGTAGGATAAGATACTAATAGCAGTAATCTCTGGATAATTGATTTTTTGCTAATATTTGATTGTGTGCTTTTCTACATTACAATTTTTTTGCAATAATTATATATTGCGTTAGTGATCAGAAAATTTAAATACATAATAAATACTTGTCTAATCTCTCCAAGATTTCCTTTGCTAAAGAAAATAGTAGTGGTGACTGCTCCCATCCAGGCACTGCTAACAGTCACTTCATTCACCCTAGTCCTTTTTGCATGCACATAAACTAAAACCTTGACTTATTGGTGTAACCTATGTCCCAAATATTTGTAATTATTTATCTTATTAATTCCTGGAAAGTAGAAGTTAAGCCTGATATTTTGCTTTATTTCACATCCACAGGCAAACATGTGATTAGTAGTGATTTTTATTTTTAATTTAATTTTGTTTTTTTTGACTAATTTTTATTGTTATATAGAAAAACAAAATTGAGTAAAATGAGTTACTTCAGTTTAAAAGATAATAATAAAATTAAATTGTATGTATAGTAGTCCCTCCTTATCCATGGGGGATTGGTTCCAAGACCCCCCATGGATGCCTAAAACCATGGAGAGTACCAAACCCTATATATGCTATGCTTTTTCCTATACTTACATACCTATGATAAAATTTACTTTATAAATTAATCACAGTAAGAGATTACCAACAACAATGATAAAAGGACAATTATAACAATATACTGTAATAAAAATTCTGTGAATGTGGTCTCTCTCTCAAAGTATCGCATTGTACCATACTCAAGCTTGTTCTTGTGGTGGTATGAGATGACACCATCCCTACAGGATGAGATGAAGTGGGATGAATGACGTAGGCATTGCGACCCAGCGTTAGGCTACTATTGACCTTCTGATGACATGTTAGAGGGAGGATCTTTGAGTTGTGATGTTGGTGGTTGGATGTCAGGAGCAGATGATGTCTTTGGTTGACCACGAAATGAAAATGCAGAAAGTGAAACTGAAGATAAGAGAGAGAATACTACATCCATTGCTCACATTAAGAAACATTTTCTTTGAATTCCATCAGGTTGCTTTCCTTAGAACTCGAATAACTACCAGTATATATGTTCATCTCTATTGGAATTGCCAAAAAAAATGTGACTATATCAATCATATTCTCTTTAATAGTAGGCTAAACACTTCTAGTTGTTTCATAACCTTACACACCTAGTATTGATAGATTTTAATTTAATTTTAATTATTATTAAATTGCTGAATATAAAATTAAATTTTATTGTGGATTTAAAGTTCTTTTCTCTGATATTCATGGGGTTAAGTTTTTTTTAAAGGATTTTAAAAAAAATTTTTCCTTCTCCCCAAAGCCCCCAGTACATAGTTGTATATTCTAGTTGTAGGTCCTTCCAGTTGTGGCACGTGGGACACCGCCTCAGCATGGCCTGAGGAGTGGTGCTAGGTCTGCACCCAGGATCCGAACCGGTGAAACCCTGGGCCACTTAAGCAGAGCGCACAAACTTAACCACTCGGCCACGAAGACAGCCCCTTGACATAGGCTTTTGACTGATTTGCATTTATTCTTCTGTGAAATACTTGTTGATGTTTTTTAACCCCTTTTCTATTTGATAATTGTTTTTATTGATCTCTAGATGTTGTATATGTATTCTGAGTAAAAACAATGGGGTTAGTTATAGGCATTATTCTGGCAGTGTGTGGCCTGTATTTTCAGTTTATAGCAAACCCACTTCTGGGTATTTATCCAAAAGAACTGAAATCAACATCTTGAAGAGATGTTAGCACTCCCATGTTCATTGCACTATTCATAATAGCCAAGATGTGGAAACAACCTAAACTTCCATCAACAGATGAATGGATAAAGGAAATGTGGTATATACACACAGTGGAATACTATTCAGCCATTAAAGAGAAGGAAATTCTGTAATATGCAATAATATGTCTGAACCTTGAGGACACTATGCTGAATGAAATAAGCCCAGACAGAAAGAAAAATACTACATGATTCCACTTATATGAGGTATCTAAAATAGTTCAGTCCATAGAATATAAAAGAGTGGAATGGTGGTTACCATGGGCTGGGCAAGGGGGTGAGGGGCGTTTATTGATTAAACTGCATTAAGTTTCAATCAAGCAAGATAAATAAGCTCTAGTGATCTGTTTTATACCATAGTATCTATAGTCAACAATAATGTATTGTATATTTAAACATTTGTTAAGAGGGTAGATCTCATGTTAAGTGTTCCTATCACAATAAAATAAAATAATAAAAAAACAAGTCGTGATTTTTATAATAATGATTGTAAGGGTACAAATATTATGTTCTTAGTATCCATGATATTTCACTTACTTTTTAATGAAACATCCATTAGATCTTAGCTTTGATGATGGTGATGATCATGATAGCAATAATAATAATAAAAAACACTTGAACATGAACTATATGTCAAGTTCAGTCCTATGCTCCTTTGATATATTTTCCCACTAATAACAGCTTATGGTACAGCTGCTAATATTATCTAAAGAAAAAAACTGAAGTTTAGAGTTATGGAGTCATTCTCCAAAGGGCATGAAGGTACTAGGTGGTCTAGCTGGTATTCAAACCCAGGTCTGTGTGATTCCAAAGTCCATCAATGCTCTTAGTCTCCATGCTACCCTAAGCAGATGGGTTCAGATGTGGAGGCTACCCAATAGAAAGCTCATTCCTCTCCATGACCAGTTCCTTACTTTCTTTTTTCAGTCGCCAAACTCACTTTTTTGTTCTACGTAACTTCATTTAAAAAATTATGTTGGTAGTAGTCAAAAACTGGTGCAAACTATCAGCGTTAATGAGAGTGGAATTAAAGTCTTTGTAACAAATGAAAATCAAGCTAAACTTAGCAACTTTGTACTTTTAAATTTACAATAGTTTGACTTTATAAGCAGGTGACAAGTGACGTGGTGAAAACATTTCTTCTGAAAAATCATTACTTCTCATCTCCTTTATTTAAAGAGTTGATTAGTTAGTCTGCCATTTACTATTCCTACGGGAAAAGGTGATGTGTCTTGGAGTAACAAGGGAAGACTCATTGGGACTTAGTCGAAGATTAATTCTAATCTCTTCTAATGCTGACATTTTGATCCTCTGAGGCCTATAAAATGATTTAGCTGCATACGTTGTAAAAAGATTCAGTTGTTCTGAGGAATTGTATTGGTTTTTGTTGGTAACTTCTAATTCATTTTCAGAACCAAGGAATGATAGAATTTTAGAGTTGGAGATGGACAATTAGAATAATCTAGTTCTATTCTCTTAACAATGGAAAATTATAAAAATGCACTTCAAAGCAGTTAAATTACTAGCCCAAAGTTTCATATCCAGCTAGACTAGACCAGAAGCCAGGATAGCTCTCTTTTCACTAAAATTCAGGGTTGTGAATTTAAACATGAATATTGGCTTGTTTGTGTAATGTTTAAATAGTGCTTTTTTTGTGTGTAAACCATTTGTTATTCCTAGAAAATAATCCTAAAATGACTAGCTCAAGATTTCACAGCCAGCTAGACTACATCAAATCATGATAATTAGAGATTTCTACAATTAGACTGCTAAAATTAAAACACTACAATTATGGACTATGAATTTTATCATGAATTTCAATGTTTGCATTCACACATTATGTAGTACTTACGTATATAAATCATTTGTATTATGGGCTTCTTTGTTTTATTGTTATGGAAATTAGTCCTAAGAAATAATTCTAAAATAATGAAATTGGCTTATGTGTATACATTTGAAAGCAAGAAATGGAAAATAAAATGGTGCTCCAAGTTACCTAATTAGAGAATCAGAGCTTGCTTTACTTTAGAAATGCATGAAAAATAACATGAAAGTCTAGCCACCTGTGTATGCATGGTCTTCAGCAGGAAGACTCATCTACTCAAACTATGCAATGTGACATGCCATAGAGATATGCAATGAGGCCAACATATTTCCTGAAAACTTGTCTTGCACAAAGTTGCCCTGTTTACGGTAGTTCTCTGCATACTAAGGCATTGCTCTGGCACATCCATGTGGACAAAGAAACTGTTGTTAATACAGAAAGTCCCCCTCCCCTTTTCATGTTATTTGATACCTCATGGCCACAAGTGATCTAAAAATGTCTGGGTGCTGAAGCAAAGAAGTGGAATGAGGCTGTTAGGACGTTTGTTCTCAGACTCTTGGGTGGGAAAGTTAGTAGGTTCTGTTTGTTTTTTTGCAGCTTTATATAGATGAGGATCTGTGGTGTGTTCATTTTTCCTTGGCCCCGTTCCACCTCCTAATCCAGATCTTGCCGTTAGGTATAGGTATGCACTTCCTTGACTCCTGAGACCTGCACTTGGGCAGGAGCTCACTTGTGGACCTTAGATACAGAGTCTTTATTTTTGTTGGATGTAAATGGAGCTGTGGAGCATCGCATTAATCCTGGAGCTGCTTGGACTAAAATAAGACAGGGGCCAACACTTCAATGTACTCATGTGGCTCAAAAGAAGAACGCACAGAGTAATTGCCTACAAAGACAGTCACCAAAACTTTCTCCTATTCCTATTCACTCATGCCACTCCTTCCATCAAGCAGTGAGGTGTGTGTCCCACCCCTTGAATTTGATTTAGGCTAGCCTCGTGATTTACTTTGATCAATAAAATGCGGCAGAAGGGATATTCTGGGAATTCTGAGCCCAGACCTCAAGATGCCTTGTAGGTTCCCCCCTTGCTATCTTGGAAACCAGCTGCCCTTTAAAGAAGTCTGACCATCCCTGGAGGATGAGAATCTCCAAAGGGAGAAAAAAGAGGCCCAGATTGCCCCTAGCCATTTCAGGCACCCCAGTTGAGGCCATAGACACTCAGGTCATCTTGGACTTTCCGGGAGACTTCATGTAGCACAGAAGTATAGACCAGTTGAACCCAATCAACCCTCAGAATCATGAGAAATAATGAATTGTGGTTGTTTTAAGCTAATTTGGGGGTTAGTTTGCTATGCAACAATTGATAACCAAAACAGAATCGTACTACAGTTGGTACAGCAGATAATCTAACCTCAGCCCACTACCTTCAGTGAATGTTTTGGGTTTTTTGGTGACTCTCCACTGCATTTGATACCTCGGATTATGTCTTTTCCAAACTTTCACTTCTGAGGCACCACTCTCTCCTGATTCTCTTCTAATCTTAATTCTTTTCGTCTCCATTATTAAGCCTTTTTATCATCTTACCATTAAATATGGATGGTTCCAAAATTTGAATCGTACCTCAGTTCCTTTTTCGTGGTATGTATTCTCTTTCATGCCTCCTTCCGTAGCTCATGTCTTCCTCAACCATCGATTTCCTAAGTCTCCAAAATTTCTAACTCAAACCAGATCCATTTTCCGTCATTTAGACGCTCATCTTCAACCATGTCCTGGAAAACTCTGTTTAAATATCTAAGTATTTCAAATGTGGTCCTAAACTAAGCTTCTAAATCCTTACTCAAAATTTATGTGTGTGTGTATGGTTTTTAAAAATTACCTAATCTGGAGCCAGCCCGGTGGCGCAGCGGTTAAGTTCGCAGATTCCACTTCTCAGGGGTCCGGGGTTCGCTGGTTCGGATCCTGGGTGCGGACATGGCACCGCTTGGCATGCCATGCTGTGGTAGGCGTCCCACATATAAAGTAGAGGAAGATGGGCATGGATGTTAGCTCAGGGCCAGGCTTCCTCAGCAAAAAGAGGAGGACTGGCAGTAGTTAGCTCAGGGCTAATCTTCCTCAAAAAATAAAATAATAAATAAAAAATAAAATAAAAATGAAAAGCTTATTTAAAAAAATTACTTAATCTACTTACTTCCTTTGCTCCTTAGCGATTCTTCTCAGCCACACATCTGAGGGGATCTTCCTATTGCCCCTCTTTCACAGCTAATCTGTCACTATGTTTTTACAACTCTAACTGGAACATGTCTTTCAGATCCATCTCTTCCCTTTTTTCTGGTTTAACCTAAGGGTCTCAATATTTATTACCTGAACTAAATTAATTCTCTCCTAAATTGTTTCCTTGTCTTTATTCCTTAATTCAAGTAAAGAAATTTTTCCAAAATATGGGTATAATCATATAACTTCCTACCTTAAATCATTAAATGGCTCCCTTAAGTAGAGCAGAACTTTCTTTCTGGTGCACTGGTCACAATAACACTGCGCACGGTGGCGAGTCTGTGAATGTTTAACAGCCTGGTCTCCAGGAGGAAAAAAAAGTGTGTGTGTATAATATACACACATACATACACATTTCTCTGTGTGTGCATGTATACATATATACATAAGTTTAGTATATTTACTGATTTGAAGAATGCACAGCATACAATTTACAGATAATAAGAAAACATGAAAGGGGCCCGCTGAGTGGTGCAGTGGTTAAGTGCGCATGCTCCACTTCGGTGGCCTGGGGTTCGCAGGTTGGCATCTTGGGCGCAGACCTAGGCACCACTCATCAGGCCATGCTGTGGTGGCATCCCATATACAAAGTAAAGGAAGATTGGCATAGATGTTGGCTCAGGGACAATCTTCCTCACATGCAAAAAAAGTATTAAAAAAAAACATGAAATACTCTTTCTTGTAAATTCAGTGTAGCCAATTGATTCTAATTGACTGCTTTTGTTGATTTTTGCTGAACTGTTGTATCTAGAGCCAAACTATGGTGGCAGTTGATAAACAGCTATGGTTCTGACATGAATGTTGATGATATTTTCGTTTACATTAATGATTAAGGTGAATATGAACGATGATGACATTTTTTGGAACCTCACTCATTAGTCAATGACATAAGCAATTTCTTTGCTGAATCAGATAACAGTTTTCTGATACTGGAAAGATGCTTCCTCCTTTTTTCGTGTGTGCTATTCACAATGTAACAGCTATAACTACAACATACTTTAAGTGTAATCTGCATTATTGACGTTTTTCTCCATCATTTTCTTAAGCCCAGATGATCAAGAAAACAATAAATAAAATCTTGATTTGTAGTATTTGCTGATTTTTCCAGGCATAAATACTTCCACCATGGACACAACATGATGTCACTGTATGAAGAGGTGGAAAGAGATGCATAGTAACACACAATTATTTAGACATCTATGATTCAGGTGCAATAGACATAAATAACCTCAAAAGTATACATAAGAGTAAGATGTAGTAAAATAATTGGGAAATTATAAGGTTTGAATATTTATTACCTTTGTTTTTAATATAATTTATTTGATGGTAAGTTTACATAATGTGATATTTAATAATGGCTATGTTTGTCAACCAGCTTACAAAATTCTCCAAATTTGAACAATTTGCTCTCTTTAAGTAATATTATTAGTTGGTTCCAGCACTCAATGTGGTGTACCCAAGATCTTGAGCTGCTTGCTCTAGAGTAAGCTTGTGGGACTTCGGCCTCATCCTCACATGGAGAACTCCTGCTAACTTTTCACCTCCTTAATGAAGTTTCAGTGAAATTCTCCCTTGCCCATGCAAGCAGAGATAACTCCTTCCGTTACACCCTGCTCTTACTACTTTCCTTTCTCCACCTCCTGCAACATCTATCACATATATTGTGACTATTTATCATTTTCCTACTACACTAACAGTCTCAAGAGTCTGTAGCAAAGAACTGTGACCCATAATAGGTATTCAATTTATTGTGTAGGAATAAAAGTGTGAAAGATGAGTGGGCTGTTTGTGCTGATGGAGAACAGGACATTGAAATTGCCACTAGAATGCAAGGCTCTCTACAGTCCCAGACAAACCAACTTTCATTGACATCATCTAACATGAAAAGACCAAAGTGACTCCCTTTCATCAGTGTTAGTGAAATAGCACTGAAGAATAACAGAGAGCAGCCTGTCAGCACTCTCCTTAGTAAAGGATCAGCAAGCTCCTTAGAAAACCAAAAGTACTTCAGAAGATTCTCCTTCAGAGAATCTGGCAGGATACATACTACATTATAAACTTTTTTTAAAAGTAGCAAAAGTGGGGCTGGCCCAGTGGTGCAGAGGTTAAGTGCACACATTCTGCATTGGCGGCCCGGGGTCCACCGGTTTCGGATCCTGGGTGCGGACATGGCACCGCTTGTCAAGCCATGCTGTGGCAGGCATCCCACATATAAAGTAGAGGAAGATGGGCATGGATGTTAACTCAGGGCCAGTCTACCTCAGCAAAAAAAAAAAAAAAAAAGTAGCGATGGTAGTCAGATAACAAAATCCTTAGCCTTACAGGATCCTTGTACACTTTCTGGTTAAGATTTCCTTAACACATGCAGCACCTAAGGTTCAATTAGCAATATTACCACCACTTCCAAAAAAGCAGGTAAAACACCTGCTGCAAACAAGTGCAGAGCATTGACACTCCAAAAATTACATTATGAGTACTTGGAATTTAAAAACAAAGCAGTAACGGCTAAATCCTGTCTACATTGCCCTCTTCCAGTTTACCATGTAGCTTGTATTTGAACATGTTCTGTGATGGGGAACTCACTACCTCTCTCATTTTTTATGCTGTATTTGGCAAAACATGAAAACCAGTAAGCCTGATAATAGAGGTCTGAACCTAAGCCAGTCTCTTATCATCATGCCTGCACTTTTTCAAACCCACTCTGCTGGGCTGGACAAAGATTGGCAAAAGATGATAGCACCATTAAGATCCTGTATGTCCACGGGGAGTCCTTGCCAACAGGGCAGAAGAATCTCCATAAAAACTGATTTGAAAACCTGAATACTGCCCACACTGAAGCCACATGATCACAGAATGATCAGCTTTGCGTCATCACTTTTTATTTATGTGGTGTAAATCTTTGAGGTTGCCACAAATCAGTAATAATAAAAATAAATACATTTGTCGAATACTCACTGTATTTAATGCTGATTACCACTAATTTTTTAACACTATGAAAGCTAATTGCTTGCAGTAAATGAAGAAATTTACTAACAGGTTGAATATTTTCATATTGTATCAAGAACTTGTAGAAAGTCTGATCTAATATCTATATTAATAGATAAAATCCAGAGACTCACCCAAGATCACAGAGCTTGGAAGTGGCAGAGCTAAATTAGAATGCAGGCCTGTCTAACTCCAAAGTTATCCTCTTCACCCTATGCCATTAAATAAAGATATTTTTCATGCATTTGATAATAGCGTTCAACTAGATTACACGGCTGACGATATTAATCATAAATCAACAACACTATCTTTAAGTACCGAGATTAGCAATAAGAGTTTAACTCATTTTACTGTGGGCTGAGATATAAACATCTGAAGCATTTTCACGTCAATAGTCATTTCTGCAAATATTCAGATTTCACTGAAATGCAAAAAATTACGGAGTTCCTCACGTCTTGCCATGCATGCTCTTTACTGGTATAATGTTATTTGCTTCTTTCCTTCAGCAAACACTGTTGACCAAGGACCAGGAAACGTGCTAAGTACTGCCGATATCCCAAGACAAGCAGAATTCCTGCCACCCAAGGGACTAACATTTTAGTTGAAGAAGGCAGATCATAAATACATAAATAAAAAGTAAACACATAAATAATTATGATCATTACAGACTGTGAAACTTGTTATGAAGGAAATACCAAGTGTGATGTGGCAGAGAATAATTAGAAGGCAACTATTAAAAACCAAATAATTTGTTACCACTATTTTCTTCAACAGCAGTAGCATCAATAGAGAGCATATCTGAGGCTTTCTAGGAAGGAAAAAAAATCATTGGTAGAGGTTTGCATCAGCTTTCCTGCACAATGTGAGTGATTTGAAAAAGAATTTTTCCATTCAGAATTATACGTTGATTGATGTTGCAGGTGCTATGAAAAGGAGAAAGAATTTAATAAGTGATAACCTTTACTTAAAACTTTAGTGTCTGTCAGCAACTTTTTCTTGTTTATAGGTAGTTAACAAATGACTTTTTGTTTCTATTTTGGAAAACTAAACTCCTCTGTCTGCCATGGAGACAGGATTGCAGCTACAGACGTTTGGATCTGTGGGCTCCCAGGAGTCATTAGGAAAAGTGGCATGATAGAGTCGAAAGAGCCAACTGCCCTGGCCAGTCTTGGATCCCCAGTTGCTATGATGTGTCCTTGCACAGGTCAAAACCGTTTTTACAATCTCTAAAATGAGAGTCTTGCATAATTCACCAAATGATTACTGAAATTCATTCCAACTCTAACAATCTCTGATTCTGTGTTCATATTCAAATAAGCTATAAATATGTAAAATATCTATCTATCAAGACAGGGAGAGAATCTGTCAAAGTAAAGTGGGGAACAGAACTGTCTGTCTGGGATATCTTTTAATGTTCCATACTCTGGATACCAAGTCAGAGAATTTTCAAGTCATTGAAACTGTAAAGTCATTTGGTATGGATGCCAACTGACTAATTAACAATTTTCTAGTCCAGTGTCTTCATTTTGAAGAGGAAACTGCAGCCCAGAGACATGAAGGACTCAGCCGTTGTCCTGGTGGCAGCGGCTGAGCTGACACCAGGGCTCCAGACCTAACCAGTCCTCAGGCTACTCCCGCAGTTGTCTCTCAGATAAACTCTGGATCATGTTCCCTTCACTTATTAATTTTTAAATCTGAATCAGGTGTGTTCTGTTTCTGACCTCATTTCTTTATTCTTTATTATAAATTAATATTTTTAATATTTTGGAGATATAATTCAACCAATGTCATGATAACCTTGTTTCTCATTCCAGACCTTCAGACCGTATCTCCAAGTCAGTGCCTGTGAAAAAAAGGGTGGGGGAAATGTTGTAATTTAATTTACCTGCTCTGTTCTTTGTTGTTTCTTTTGAACTCTGATCTTTTCTTAATGATAAAACCAAATCATTGCGCTATCATTGAAACACTGACAGTACTACTGTCTACACAAAATTTCAGATTTCACATATGACATCTAAATCTAGCCATGTACGGTTTCACAGTGCTTTCTTTGAGAAAATATTCCTTATACCATTCCCAAAAAGTAAAGAAGTAAGTTGGAGTTATAATCATGAACACTCCTTTAAAATTCTCTGAATAATCTGGCTACCCAAAAGAAATGGAAACATATGCCCAAACAAAAACTTATACACTAATATTCATAGCAGCATTATTCATAATAGTCAAAGAGTGGACACAACCCAGATGTCCATCACAGGATGAATGGCTAAACAAATGTGGTTTTCCAGACAATGAACTATGTATTATTTGGCAATAAAAAGGAACGAAATACTGATATATTCTACAATATGGATGAATCTTGACAACATTATGCTAAGGTGAAAAAACTGGTCATAAGACACTACATATTGGGTGATTCATTTATATTGGAAGTCCAGAATGTGCAAATCTAGAGACAAAAAGTAGATTAGTGGTTACCTGGGGCTGGGAGGGGGAATGGAAATAAGTGCTATTGGGTACAAGGGTGCTCTTAGCAATCATGAAAATGTTCTAAAATTAGATTGTGATAATATTTGCATTAATTCTGGGAACATACTAAAACCACTAAATTTTATACTTTAAGTGGGTGAATTCTACGGTATATAAATTATACCTCAGTACAATTGTTTAAATCATCTATCTACACTGGTATCTCTCTACTGCACTAGCAAGAAGCTGGGCTTACCTTTCCTGTGCACCAACTTAATCTGTAGAAACTGTGAGAAGCTAAACGTACTCTCAGAGATAGGAATAGATACGAGTTTGAAGGAATCTTTGAATTCATAGTATAATAGTTAAAAGCATGCGTTCTGGAGCCAGACTGCTTGGGTTTCAATCCTGGCTCTGTTAGTTACAAGATGTGTGATCTTGAACAATACCTATTTATTGTCTTCAATCCTCAGATTCCTAATTTATAAAAGGGAATAATAGGTAAATAGCTCATAGGTAAGTTAATTGCTATTTTGTGCAGTTTTAGCTAACATGATATAGTTTAAATGGTTGAATAATTGATAGCCATATGATATAGTGGGAATTCCTCATTTTACAAATGTAGTACTGCTGGCATTAAGCTTTAAAGAAGTTATGTAAAGTCGCACAAGATCACATAGTGAAATAAAACAAGCTATTTTGTAGCTTGGTCTTCTCATGTATGAGATATCACATCTCTTTTCTTTGTTTTTAAGAAATAAAATTTGGATTTCAATTTTTTCTTAAAGAATTACTTTGTTTTATTATTGGACTAAAATGTCTCACTCTTAAATAATTTAATCAATTTGGTCTTTATAGGTTTGTTTCTTGTGAAAGGAACAATTGGATGAAAGGTAAAGAATCCACACGGTGTTCATATTATGATTGTTTAAACTGATGGAAACTAAACATAAATTTTGTATTTAATTCAGTTCATATTCTGCAGATTACCCCCTAAGAAATATTCATGAACTTTGAAGACACATGATAGGTGACCTTCAGTTTTAAGGAAATTTATTTATTTATTTATTTATTTTTTCAAAGATTGGCACCTGGGCTAACAACTGTTGCCAATCTTTTTTCTTTTTTTTTTCTTTTGTACTGCTTTATCTCCCCAAACCCGCCCTATACACGGTCCTATCTCTTTAGTTGCATGTCTTTCTAGTTGAGGGATGTGGGACGCCGCCTCAATGTGGCCTGACGCGTGGTGCCATGTCCGCGCCCAGGATCCGAACCCTGGGCCCCCGCAGCGGAGCGCGCGAACTTAACCACTCGGCCACGGAGCCGGCCCCCAAGGAAATTTATTAAATTAACCGTTTCTATCCAGCAATCTCTAATGGGAATGGTACTAAAGAATTGTAACACACGGTTGAAATGCTAGATTTCCCAAATATAATACAATTGAGAGATATAACATACATAAATACAAAAAATTCTGTAGTTAAATGAAATACTTTCTGCTAGGTTTTTTGTTGCAAGCTTTCGAGTCCAGGTAAGATTTAAATTGATTCTGAAAAGCAGTCACAAAATTGTGTTCACTTAATTTGCTCACCTGAGAGACAGAGAGAAAGTAAGAAACAAAGAGGTGGGAGAGAGAAAGAAAATGACAAAAATATAGTAATTACACTCATGTTAGCTGTTTTGAAAAGGGTAACATTATTTGATCCTGATATAGCTCCATCCTTCTATCATGAAGCAGATATACAACAATGGTCTGAGGACTGGAATGCAAAGTTTTATAGCTTAAAAGCAATTTATCTAACTAGTCTTTGAAATTCCGAAGCCATTTAGAAATGTAAACTGAAAGGCTTTTTAAACAGCATTTTTTTTTATATGGAAATAAAAGGGATGAGAGAAAAATACAAACTTTGACATTTGACTGCATTTATAATCCTGACGCATTTGGTAAACATTTTGATAATGTTGAGTTCAAGTTTAAACAAATGACAACGATGTGTCCAAAACCTGAGTTTCTTAACTTAAACTTTACATCTGATTAGTTACATGTCTAACTTTTACATCATGTTCCAAAAAGAAAATAACCCAAGAATCAATAGCTCCAATTAGTAAAGTTGTAAAACTTGCAGCTTAAACACAGAACAAGTAAAAGATAAAGTAAATCAATAGGTGAAATGAGTATTTTATTTTGTTCATCTTCCCTTTTTTTGTGCTCAACAAATTTTGAAGAATATTCTACCAGCTCTTTTTTCTAATGAGACCTTAACCAAAGCAAACAATTCCCGTCTATTGTTTCAGTTCCACCTGTGTTGTTAAAATATATTCTGTGTGAGTATGTATATTAGAGCTATTATAGATACAAGAATTTTTGAAAACATGATCACTGCTTTCTAAAAGCCCTCTTCAGTGGAAGAAGCACATACATAACAAATAATGGATTTAAGCTATCTATAACAAATGCCATAACAAAGGTATCTAGAGAGCACTATGAAAGTATCTGGGAAGGAGAAGTAATTATTACTTTAGAGAATCTTGTCAGCTTCCTTCTAGGAGAGAGCAATTAGGCTGGTTTTTAACAGAAGGGCAGGTAAGGTTGGACAAGTAACTATGCGGGGTTAAGAAAGAGTGTAGAGGAAAGCTGCAACAAGAAGTAATACTTTAAAATAGGGCATATTCTAAGAACAAAAAGTAAATTGTTATGGGGCTCTTTAGTCTTCTGCATTTCAGTTTCCCCCCTCCTTTTGGGTATCATAATTCAGCAAGCTGACGCAGCCATACAGCATTTTGCACACGACTATCTGTGCTCATGCTTCACAGAAAGCGACTGTCTAGGGCTTATAGGAATCTGAAGCTCTTGGCAGTCTGCCCGTTTGTCAGGATGACTGTAAGAACCTGTACTTTTATGCTTCATTGCTCTGTCCCTCCTTGATGTTTCAAACTTCTCTGGTGCCAGAGTTTGGGCATTGGGTTGTTCGCCTCTGAAGAACACCTTGAAAATGTGGCTCATGCAGTGTGTGACATAGCAAATGTTCTCACAACTCATGTGGCCTTACAGAACCTGCTCTGCAACCTTCCGTGTCTCAGTTTTATGAATAAATGCATTTGAAAAACATAAATTAATTCTATAATTCTTATTTTTTTTAATCTTCCAAGAGTAATGGAATCTTTCTCCATTCTACGGGATAAACTGAGCAAAGAAGATATTTATCACACAGTTTGAATGAAAGGTGACTGGTAGATTAATTAAATTCCTTTCACTGGGAATTGGGACTTTATTGCTAGAATATTCTATTTGGAATGTAATTCACACAAATCACTGAACCATTGATTTAACTATAAAAATTATTTTTAAATAGCTTTTCAGTTTTTACATTGTTGATTCAATTTTGTTAGGAAAAAAGTAAACTATACAATTCATCACTTGTACTGTGATGATTGTGTAAAGAGAAGTTCACATCAAAGATACACTTGCAATGTTAAAATAAGTAAACTCCACAAATTCTCTTTTACTCTGTGCAAATTTTCAAAGCATACCTTTCAGTCAAATCCACCTACAAGCATCGCTTTTAACTATTAATAGATACAGAGATTATGTTAAATTTGGGATAAATGCATTCATTTATCATGTGTTTACGTACATCTCTGGATCAGTGAGTGCTTCCTCCTCCGAGCTCTATAAGAAAACACTTAGAATTCATTGCTTCATTGTGATTAATTTTCATATTTTTTGCTATGTCAGGAGGTCTCACAGGGCATTTACGAGTGACAAGCACTTAGCAAATGTTGATTGTCTGCTAGCGGTATTATTAACGCAAGAAGCCTCACAATAATAGATGAACTTTCAAGAAGTCATTTCAAGCCTATTTCATTGTTTTACACACAAGCACCAAGTTTCCTGACAAAATTATCATTGCATTATCTTGGATGATAAGTATGTTTCATACTCAGTTTTCTGTTCTGAAAACAATCCAGACACCATGCTTTCATGAAATTTCCCATCAGTGACTAGTAAAATCCATTTCATCTTCCCACATAAAATGCAATATTGGTCATGTGATTTTTTTTTTAATCTTGGACATTTTCAAATATATACTACAGCTTCAACAATTATCCTCCAAAAGTCTGTCAAGTTTTATCTCTAGCCCCACCAATTTCACAACTCCTATTCCAGTTAGTTTTGATAGAAATCACCATTTCCACAGGACATTCCTGGTTTTAGCACGAAAAGTTCCGAGCCACGAGACACCTCTGAGTCTCGGGCAAATTGGTCACCATAGATAGTCCATCACCTCTGTAAATCTTTAAAAGAATGCATCTCTTAAAGATAAAGGATCTTTAAAAAAATTAATATCATAAGCATACCTAAAAATTCTTATTATCATTAAATACCCTGTCAGTGTTCACTTTCTCTAATTGTAATATATATTTTTTAACAGTTTGTTTTCAGATTAGGACCTAATTAAGATGCATGGATTGTGGTTGGTTCATCTGCCTCTTAAATTTTTTAAATTTTATTATTTGGGTTTTAACCTATAGAGTTTCTCTCCTGCTCCACCTCCTTCCTCCTTCCCCGCTTCCCTCCCTCCCTCCCAGTTTTTGTTATTGAAGAAACAGGTTGTTTAGTCTGTACAGTTTCTCATAGTCTGTATTTTGCTGATTGTGTTTTTATGGTGCAATGTAATATGTTCCACTGACTCTTATTCATCTTGTAAATTTCTAATTAGAGGTAGCATCTTGACCACATTCAAGTTACAGTTGGGTGGGGGGAGGACAGAACTACATCAAGTGGTGTGTACTTCCATCATCCTTGTATACATCCCTGTCTGCCTGACGATATCAGCCAATGGTCAATATTGCCTAGACTCATGTGTGATCTTATGATATTTGATCCAGAGAAATCACTAGAAAAATATTTCAAGAGTACTTAAAAATTACATAGATTTGCTTAATTACTGTTCCTTCCATCTAAATTCCTCATTCCTACCTGGCACCAAAGATAGAAATTGTCACCTTTTTGTTTCCAACCAATTCTAACTCAAATATATTAAAGTAATCCTTTTTCTTAAGTGTATTATCACTTTAAACAGGAATTCTTAAGACTTAAAAAATCCTGCACATATATGAAGTTATACCAGTGTAGAAGTAGGAAAAAAAAGGTATTTCAGAGCATGGCTTTGCTTTTGTGCCCCTTCTAATAAGACCTCATAAACAGTCATTCAAGGGGCTTTTCTAACTATTTATAGGAATACTTTATTTATAATGATAGTAATAATTTCCATGTATTGTATAAATTGCAAATGTTTTTCCCAGTGTCCATTTTTTTATTTCTTTAAGGCGATTTTGGCCTTTAGAAGCTTTTGATTTTGATACCATTATCTATAATATTCTTTTCAGCTTTCTTGGTTCCTTTTCTTCCTTAATAATGCCCAGGAGTTGATAACTCTTTAGAGATTGAGGTTTCCTAAATCATGCTTAGTTTCTATAAAACAACTTTAATAAATTAAAAAAATGTAGTAGTGTATGGAGTAGTATATAGCCAATAATTTTACCTCTTTTATCCTGAAGAAATGCTAAAGTACCAGATTCACTAACTTGATGAGGTTACATTAATCACTTGGAGGAAACAGCCAGGGCTAAAGACACAAGTCCAGAGGAGGAAATAAGTTGATGGCAAATAGGCTTAATTGTAAGTGCTGGCTTAGGTCTCTTTGTAGTGAGACCTGATATATAATGCCATGAAAGTTTCTAAGTATGAACGTATCTGGATTTAGGGAGAAATGAAATTCTGATTAATAATATCAACAATGGGATTGAGAGAAGAGAGTGATGGTACACTTGGCATTTATTTTCTGATCCTTTCCAAAACCAAGTCTTTACCAAGCTCTATCTTAATCATTAACGTCAGTTTCCTAAGATTACCACCATATGCTAGATGTATGGAAGAACGCAAGAAAGTATGGTGTTAGCTTTATTCATCTTGATGTATAAATTAACCTTGAAAAAAACAGAAAGTCTATATGCCAAATATTATTGCCTGATGCCTTTTAAAAATTTATGTGGGAGTTATTTGGTACATTGAAGTAATACTCTATAGCCAACATAAAGTTGAGAGAATTCTTGCTGAGAAAATATTCAGGTCATTATATGGGTACATCTTGAAAAAATTAAGTCCATTTCATTATAGTGAATGCACAAAACTAGCCAACAGGAATCTTAATCACTGGGCTATATCTCATGTGAATGTCAAAAAAGCTCCCAAACTAGGTACCATGAAAATTACCAGAGTCAGAATAGTCAGACCTCAGAAAATTTGGGGACTGGCCAGTTTTTCAAGATCCAAAATAACCCTACCAACTGTCTACTCAGAATTAAAAGCCCACCAATCTCCATTCTGTTAGTGTTTATCAGCTACACTTTTGTGTCTCTTTACCCTTTATATCTTCTTAGTTTTATGTTCCCCTATCAAACTAATAACTCACTCTTTTCTATGAAGGTCTTTTTGGCTTGCGCTTACACATAGATTCTGTTTACTCCTGTCTACTGCTACATATTAGTCTCCTTTTCCTCTCTTTCACTTTCTGTACCCACTATCAAACAAATGACCTCTGACTGTTTATTTACAGTTCAGATTACCAAGAGAAAGGAAGTCTCTAATTCTTGTGCAGCTTTTTCAAGGCTATTGATTGACTGCTCTTGAGTTACGGGCCAAGAATAATGTAATCATGTTTAACGAGAGGGATGGCACCCTTACAACACTGTCATGTCAACTTACACAAAAGGAAATTCTGAGGCTTGGTGTAGTGTACATTTACTTTTCAGAAGGTTGAATTCTATCATGAAATGTGAATGGGTCTGTAGTTTGTAAAACACAAATGAAAAATTTTCAAATGTTTTAAGTGTAAATAAGTAACTAGTAAGTAAAAAGTTTGTTAGAAATAGGAAGAATTCATAGGATGTGTTCAATAAAGATAAGGACTTATGAGCGTATTAATTTTAAGCATAAAAAGAGTGAACAATGTTCCATTGTATGAATGTATCCATTCATCTGTTGATGAATATTTGGGTTGTTTCCATATCTTGGCTATTGTGAGTAATGCTGCAATGAATATGAGAATACAGATCTTTTTTGGGGATCCTGATTTCAATTCTTTTGTATAAATACCAAGAAGTGGGATTGCTGTGTCATATGGTAGTTTTATTTTTAATTTTTGAGGAACCTCCATATTGTTTTCCATATGGCTACACAATTTTACATTCCCATCAACACTATACAAGGGCTCCAACTTCTCTATATCCTCACCAACGCTTGTTATCCATTTGTAACAACAAGGATGAACCTGAAGGACATTATGCTAATTGAAATAGGTCAGTCACAGAAGGACAAATACTGTATGATTCCACTTATATGAGGTATCTAAAATAGTCAAACTCGTAGGAGCAGAGAATAAAATGATAGTTGCCAGGGTCTGAGGGGAGGGGGGAATGGGGAGTTGTTCAATGGGCATAAAATTTCAATTGTACAGGATGCGTAGGTTCTAGATATCTGCTGTAACACATAATGCACATAATGCCGCTAGTTAACAATGCTGTATTGTGCACTTAAAAATGTGTTGAGGATAGGTCTCATGTTAAGTGTTCTTATAACAACAATAAAAGCAATACAAAGAAACTTTTAGAGGTGATAGCTATATCTATTACCTTGATTGTGGTGATCGCTTCACGGGTGTATGCATATGACCAAACTGGTCAAATTGTATACATTAAATATGTGCAGTTTTGTATATCAATTATACCTTAATAAAGTAAAGAAATGAACAAATCAAAATATCCCTAATATTCCTGAGGCCCCTGGGTACAAAATATTTGCAATATACTAAATATTGAGAAGGCACTAAATATACATGAAATATATGAAACACAGTATTCATAAGGACTTAATTTGGTCACCCATTGGTGACACTCAATCTGGCCCCATATCTCCTCTGCCCAAGAAATACAAATAAAACCCAATTCTGTTCAGTAAGCTAACTGCCACAGCTCTGACCAGGGCTTGTCCCTGTTGACTCTCCGATAAAAGAAGTTTGCATCATTGGAGAAGGATAGCTTCTATCTATGGGCCCTCTTGAGGCAAACCTAAATTCTGGTAACAGTAAGCCCATCATCAGTGAGGAAAGCAGAGGTAGAAGAGAGAAAGGCAGGACATATGAACATGGCATATCCCAGGATTCAGGTAGTGGGCTCCTTTCATCCCACTATCCTATACAACTGTAGTTGTACGCTATTCTATTTGTGTCAACTTACTCTATCTCCTTCCTTTTGCTTCTCATTGTTTATTCTAAATATGATTTGAGCATTTTAATGTCATCTGTGAGCCTTTGTGTCCTGTGACTCTGGGATAACTTTCTTGGTACTGTACTTCGAGGCTATCATTGCATCAAGGTAATTTCCCACATGACGTTTGACTTGCCTAAGACTCAAAAAAAAATCTTTGATTTAGGTTTGTTGCTTAATATTAATTAAATGGAGTATAATAATCTGAAGAAATAAAATAAAAGTCTACTTTAAATCAGAAGGAGAGCCTTTGAAAGAAGAAATTTAATGCTTACCTTGTCATGTTCTTTTCAGTATGAACTGGGAAAATAAACCCATACAGCTGGTTGTATTTAAGTTGTCTGTTCCATTACTAAGAATGATACAACTTCTAATCAGGATCTCTTCTTATTATTTATTTAATTCAAATCCATAAGTATTTGATTTCTCCAGAATATTATACCTCAACTATATTATTACTGTAGTCAAATTTGCTTGATAAACCCAATTGTTTTCATCATCCCCATTGTCCATAAAATTATCTTTCTCTAAGTCCCATGGGTGGTTTAAAAAGAATGTGGATGAGCAGTGAGTGTATTTCCTGACTCACAGTCTTGCTTTTCTTCTTACAGCCTGCAGTTGTCCTTAGAGTTGGAACTCATATTTTAATTACTGCCTATGGTTTCTATATACTCTGTATTAGTTTTCTATTGATGCCATAACAAACTACCACAAAGTTAGTGGCTTATAACAACACATGTTTATTATTTTAGAATTCTATAGATTTAAAAGTCCTACACAGACTCACTGGGCCAAAATCAAGGTTTCAGCAGCGTTGTGTTCCTTACTAGAGAAGGAATGAGCTCTGTGTTAGGTCCAAGCTTGGGCCATATGATCCAGTAGTTCTTTTGTGGTGCTAGAGGTATCAGTATTGGGAAAAGAAGTTGTCTAGACTTTATGGCAAGCCCCATTGGAAGAAGCTCAGTGAACACCTGTGGGGTCCTGGAGCATAGTCATGCCATCTACAGTGGAAACTATGTGTGTTTTGAGAAACAACCACTGGAATGGTAGTGGGCCTTGGTAGAAATGGAGCACCTGACTTTGTTGTTGTTAGTTCCACTGAGTATATTCTGACGCTTAGTGATCCTGCGTGCAGCAGAGTAGAACCCTGCCTGGTCTTTTTGAGCCATCCTCTCACTTTCCAGTGCTATATCAGACAATGCTCCGCTGCTATTCATAGAGTTTTCATGGTCAGTTACTTTTGAAGTGGTGAACAGTTCCTTTTTCCTAGTCTGTCTTAGTCTGGGAGCTCTGCCAAAATCTGTCCACCTTGGGTTACTCTGCTGATATTTGAAATACTGGTGGCATAGATTTCAGCATGGCAGCAACACTCAGCCACCACAGTATGACAACCCACAGATGGACGGTGTGGTTCCCTGACCGGGAAAGAACCCAGACTGTGGCGGTGAGAGCGCCAAGTCTTCGTCACTAGAGCACCTGACTGTGGGACATTATGTGAGGACAGAGTTGGAACTGCCTATGGTGAGCGGGATCCTGTCAGACCCATCAACTCATTAGTTGGGCAGACCCATTAATAATTCACTATAACTTGAAAGGGATACATCTAGGATCAAGTGTAAGCAGCACCAGAGAGCATAAGCAAGCTGCATGAGAAGTAGCCCTAATGCCCATGGCACCACCACTGTTGTGTCAGCATCTCTCTCTCAGATCATGCCTAAGGGTGTTTGGGGACTGACTTAGTATATAGATGTACAATGGATGGTGGCTGAATTACCACCTAACTCAGGGGTGACCTGAGACAGTGAAGACTGTAGATAGAGAAAACTCTCCTAAGTAGAAGAGCTTCAGTTATGAATCTGGTCATCTACACTGTGTTAAAAGAATAGAGGCCTAAAATTAGAATATATAAAGATCAACTGGCAGTGATCAAGGCTTTGGATAGTTAACAGGAGCCTGGAAGGAAAAGATTATAAGCAAAAGAATAGACATATGAGAATGGGCATGAGTTGTGAATATTGTTGAATGTTAATACCCGCAAGAGAACATCCCTCACAAAAGAGGCAAGAATTAGGGGCTGGCCCCGTGGCCGAGTGGTTAAGTTCGCGCGCTCCGCTGCAGGCGGCCCAGTGTTTCGTTGGTTCGAATCCTGGGCGCGGACATGGCACTGCTCATCAAACCACGCTGAGGCAGCGTCCCACATGCCACAACTAGAAGGACCCACAATGAAGAATATACAACTATGTACTAGGGGGCTTTGGGGAGAAAAAGGAAAAAAATAAAATCTTAAAAAAAAAAAAAAGAAAGAAAAAGAGGCAAGAATTAAAAATGACCTAGCCAGGAACATTAGCCTGCCTATCTCATTGGCCACTCTATTCTGCTCCAATGGGCACATGAATAAAGTGGCCTTGATGGTAGTGGTGGAGGCTCTCTATGTGCCCAATGGCATTTGCTCCTACTATCTGATCTACCTAAAGCCAATGTCAAAGGTCCAAACAGCCAAGAATAAAGACTAACATTGAATCCCCATTTTGGCACCATTCCTCGAGGAGACCAAGTGGTCAATTGGTGCCATGTTTGACTACATTTGACCCCTTCCATTCTGGAAGGGCCAGCAATTTCTTCTCCAAAGGATATGTAAATATTCTGAACTTGGGTTTGCCTTTCCTACACAGAGGGCCTCAGCACTACTACTTGAAGTTTTATGGAGCGATGGATCCACTGGAATAGGATCTCACACTATACTGCTTCAGACCAAATGACCAACTTTGCGACAAAGAAGCTATTTGCTTACCTGGGTCATACACCATCAGAGGCCATATAATCTTTTTAGAAGATTCGGCTAAAATGTTTCAATGAACTGCTAAAGGCCAAGCATAGGCAATCATCAGTGTGTAGCTACAGAGGGCTGCAGCTTTTCCTCCCTGAACTTCAGCAGATGTTCAAAGGGAAGACTGAGGGGACTCCTGAGAACATTTCCTGGTAATGTCAACCGAGAAGGAGAAACAATAGCCAATGTCAGAAATCCCAACCAGACCCATCTGCCTAATCTCTCATAGAACATAGGCTTAATTTGCAGGGGAGAGAGCAAGAACATCTGTCATCTTTCTATGCTGGAAACCCATTTCAACTCGAAGAGAATAGGAAAAATAAAGCTATACCTGGGGGCAGGGTGGAAATATTTGCTAGGTCCAGCACTACAGGTAGAGTGGGATTAGATCAATTGTGAAGGCCATGCTCCACAAGTTCAGAGAGGCTGCTAATTCTGAGGACCAGAGAATGCCCTTCCTCCTCTCTTCCCACCACTAAGATAACAAACACTGAATGAAAATAATAGTGGAATACAGCTGGGAGAACTGGAAGAGACGTTGAGAAGTACTCCTTGGTAAATTAGCCCACATCTAAACACGAGGTATCACTAAAGGAATATGAAAACTCGGGGGCACTGAGGGTGACCATACCAACAGCAAACTTCAAACCCAACCCAGCACTTCACTAGATTAACACAAACCCCTACACTAAAGGTGTAGAAGAAGGAAATATATGCTCATCTCCAAGCAAAAGACAAAGTCACCTCAGAATCTATTGTGCTATACAACATATCTGGCTTCCAACAAAAATTACAAGGTATTTGAAAAGTCAAGAATAAATACAGTCTGAAGATACAAAGTAATTTTCAGAAGTAGCCTCAGATATGACCCGGTTGCTGGAACTGACAGAGAATTTAAAATAACTATGAATAACATGTTAAAGGGTCTAATAGAAAAGTTAGACAACATACAAGAACAGATGGGAGATTTTAGCACAGAGCTGGAAACTATAGGAAAGAATCAAATTAAGTGGAATACTAGAAATCAAACACACAGTAACAGAGATAATGAAGTTTTCTATATCCTTCATTTTTCAGATCTCTGAAAATGAAATTCAGTTGTTTTTAGCTCCTTATTTTACACTTTACCAATACCAGATCTCAGGTGGATTTGACTTATCAAGTATTTTAAACCTACCTATATTTCTTTTGAATTGCTTGAGTAATAAAATGAATAAAAACAAGCAAATCCAATAGAAAGTTATTTTACTGACTCAGTTGTGTTTAAGTATGTGTGTGTGTGTAAATGTATCTTTAAACTGATTTCATCAAATTTAATCAAAACAGCTGAATTAATTTCTGAATAATGTCACTAATTTTAAGTGGATGGGTTTGGGTGTAAAGAGGGGAAATGGCTTTTTGCCTGAAACTAGAAATGATACTTAATCTAGAAATTTCTGTATATCAGACAAGCATGCAACTCTTTAGACAACAACAATTTTCTATTTTAGCTTAGACTAAACTTCCCAAGGAATTCCATTAAATTGAATTGTGCTGTGGAAACATAACACTCTGTGTGATATAAAACAGCCCCCAACAATTTACTAAATTGCTTTTTCATTAAGCTGTATTTTTAAAAATATAAATGATCTGTTTAAGCATTTCTCCTCAGCATAATACACATAAGATCAAGAAAATCTTGAATGACAAGCTAATTAGTGTTCTGTTGAATAGTGATATTAAAAAAATAGTAATCGTACTTGTAAATTCTACCCACAGGTACTGCTGTTAATAGTTCTATTTCTTATTTGTTAAGTACTGACAGTGAGCAGACACAGCCCCTGCCCTGGGGGCTTATAATAGAGCCAACACAGCCAAGGAAATCTGAACAAACTATGCCTGTTAGTGTGAGGCTTTGGGACTTACATCCATCTATAAATTTCTCTTTCTTTTCTCTTCATTTCTCCCCCTTTCTTCTTGTAAAACACTGTATATAAAGTAAATACATTACTGTAGTTTTTTTCAGATTTCTCACTGGTAGTTTACATTAAACAATGTTAGTTTGTAATATAGAAAGACCTTTAATATTGTTTAAGTAGAGATCACTGAAAGTTCTTGACAGCTTTTCACAGAGAACTTGAGATTAAATCCATAATATCTGTAACATAATAAAAATATTTTAAGTACTCAAATTATCTTTTCTCATGTCCAGACAAGGGGGAGCTATTTTAGTTGGATAACAAAATGAAGGAAATAAGACCCGTTAGCTACACACTCCTGATTCACAGCTGTTTGATGTCATTGTTCTACCTAACAGTTTTTCTATATTGTATCTGAGGCTTTACAAGTGGATTTTGTTCTAAAGCAAGGTTTCCTTAAGAAATTTTTCAAAAAGCCTTAGAAGCAACGTCAAATATATATATATATATATATGAAGTAAATCTTTTAGTTAAGCTTGTAAATATAGTGTAGAATTACACATTGAACATTTGGAAATCATGAGTTTAATGTGTTATAAATTAACTATTTAGATCAATAGAAATACATTGTTGTCTTCCTAGAAGAGAACACCATCATTTTTCACAAAGTATTTTGAAACAAAAATCAAGATCTAGCACATATATATAAGTTTCTGAGATGGAAAACCAGTTTATAATCTATCTTGAATTTTTATAAGAGTTTATTTATCCTGAGATAACATTTGAAAGGCTTTCCAGAAACAAGAAGACATAGGTTTCTGGTTCTAATTTAAATAGTCATATGATATGTGACCTTAATGTAGTAAGAGGTATTCTGGCCAGGGTAGTTTCTTCTATGGATCAAGTGTATTTTTGTTAAATTGTAAAAATTTAAAACAAATGTCTCCCAAGCTGAAAAAAAACCTCAAGGGCATCATCAGTCATAGGTTTAAAACACATGCCCAAATAATTAACAGCTAAATCACAGTAGAAAAAAATAAGAGCTTTTCTTGAACAATTTGTGGTATTATTTAAAGTTTTCTCTTAGAAGGCAATTGTTCTAGAATGACTGATTTTCTCTTTGCACTTTCACTCAATAAACATTAATGAGTCAATTATGTAAAAGTAAAATTAAAGCAAAACAGAGAAGCATTGAGCATTCTGAATTGTGATTTTTTTCTTTTAAAAATTCTCTAGTAGAGTTTTTTAAAGTTAAAGCGAATTAAATGATACAATAGAAAATGTTATGAAAAGTTTCTCTCTGTAATTATCTCTATTCCACCTAACACACATTCACGTTCCTTTGACGTGTTTTAACAGTTTGTTGGACACAATGCCATTCCTTTATGCATATTCATACAAATATATACACCCACTAGATCTCAGAGGAAATACTATGTACAGTACATTATGACTGACTTTACTAAAAACTTTTTTTTTTTTGGTGAGGAAGATTCACTCTGAGCTAACATCTGTTGACAATCTTCCTCTTTTTTTGCCTGAGGAGGATTAGCCCTGATCTAACATCTGTGCCAACTGTCTGTATTTTTTGTATGTGGGTCGCTGCCACTACATGGCTTGACAAGTGGTCTATGTCCATGCTTGGGATCCAAACTGGTGAACCCAGGCCACCACACCATGGGGCCAGCCCCTAAAAATTTTATAATATAATGTATACCTTTTTCTATATTAGTAGAAAAAGGCTAATGCTTTTTCAAAGTAATTGAGAATTTTCCGTAGCAAAGCATGCTGTGAATTATTCAATCATTTGCATAATGACGGACAATGACGCTTTCCTCCAGTTTAGTGTTATTACAAACAGTGGTGCCATAAACATCCTTGTATGACATCCTTAGGTGCCTGGGCTTCTGTCTCTCCAAGATAGATTTCTTCAAGTGGGATTGCTAGATCAACAAAACGTACTATTTTAAATTTTGTTAAAGATGGCCAATTTCGTTTCCATAGAGGACTCAGCACACACTCTCAGAAGCAAAGAAAGACTGTTCCCAACTTTCACACTTCATCTGCACTGACTCTTACCACTCTTTTAATTTGGGCGCTGGGGGCTAAAAAAAATCAAAACAGGATATTTTTGTAATAATCTGCATTACTCTCTCTAGTGGTGAAATGGAGCATCTTTTCGTATGAATGTTTCCCATTTGCATTTCTTTTTCTCTCCTTATTCTGTGCTTTACCCATTTTTCTTTCTGACTACTGGTCTTCTTTTAAAATTAATTTATTGGAGCTCATTTTCTATTAGAGACATTAACCATTTGTCCTATGTGGTTTTTTTGGTTATTTTTAATATTATATTTTATAATATGCACAGTTTTTAAAAAATGAAGTGTCTTTTTTTTATTATGACTTTTAGCCTTTCTATATTGTTTCAAAGATTATTAAACTATTCCCCTATATTGTAATGATTTTTTTGCCACTGGAATATTAGAGAATCAGCAGTAGTAGAGGTTGGATCCACATTAGTGAAGGGGAGTAGAGGCTGTGAGTTTATGAATAGCTTCCATACACGCCACCGATGCTTTTCAGTTCTACCCTCATTGATCAACGACGAGTACGTGGAGAAAAAGGCCGGCTGATCAGGGAGGGCTGTTTTGTATAATCCAGGAATGAGCCCCTCTCTCACAGAGGGGGGCTTTGAGGAGCATTCACATGGGACAAGAATATCTTCCACTCTGGGAAGTTCTTGAACTTCCACTTCAAGAAGTTCATACACATAATTCTTATACAGACTTCTTTCTCACCAATCCTTTAATCAGATTCCATCCCAGTTTCTTACAACCTTGGCAAACCATTTACCACCGTTCATTAATCAGTATAGAAACTTAGTTCATGCCATGCCTCTTTCCAGCCGGGTGGACAAAAAAGATGTACTGCTTGAAATTCAGCCCACTGTCCTTCAGGACAACTCCAGAGTGGGGCTGCAACTTTGCAACAGTCCACTTGTGGTTGATGCCAGCAAATTACACAGAGCAACCTATGAACCAAGCCTGAATTTATTCCTCTTTTGTTGTCAACTTGTCTTAGAGAAGTTCCCATGAAACAATAGATAAGGTTTGTGGGAGGGACTTCAATGAGATAAGAGTAAGCATGCTCATATTTTCAGAGAATGGTTTATGAAAAATGAGGCCTTCGGCACCTGCTAGATGTAGTCCTGTATATGCAATTCTCTTCGGCGTGATAGAGTTTCTGGACAAGTTTAGCTAGTTTCCTTTCTCCCTCCTTCTCTCCCTTTTTTCCTTTCTTCCTTCTTTCTACCCTTCCTTTTTCCTTTCCTCCATCTATCAGCAAATATTTACTAAACAACTATTATATACCAGGTGTCATTCCAGAGTCTGGGGAATAGTGGTGAGCAAGACAGACCAGTCCCTTCCTTCATGGTGTTAATATTCTAGTAGAACAGAATAGCACTTGATTCGTGATGGGCAGCTCAGTTTGCCTGGTTGTCAGCTATTCCATAGTCAGGTCTTCAGTCTCAGTCATATCCTACTAGAAAGCCAAAAGCTTTTTTTAAAGAAGGGAATAGTTATTTGCAGAATGGGGCATGGCAATGCTCCAGAATTTTTAGGGCCTCCATTTTGACTTTCTAATTGTGTCTTGCCGCCGCCCCATACAGGGATGAGATAATGCACCCATGCTGACGCCTCTCTTAATTCCCTGGGTCTATAAGGTAGAGAGGCAGAGCTATTTTCACCCCAATAAGATCACTGGAAAAACTTTGGTTGCATTGAATCATACTCAAAGTATGTCATCCTTTGGATCAACTAAATAAGTAGATTGGAAAGGCTCACTCAAATGAGGTGTATGTTTTCTCTAAAATCCAAAGAACACATAAAATGTTTTTCTTACTGGTTGGGGTGCAAGTAACAGCAAAATATTTCTTTACTTTGAAAGGGAGATTCTTACATGGCCCAGATCACTGGACTCCCAGAAACTTCACTGAGGGTAGGCCCTTAATTTCCCACTCATTAGTATACACGCTTTCCATCCAGACTGGCTACATCATACTCTCTGTTGTATCAGCATCATTATTAATTTAAGGGGCACTCATTATATCCCTTGAGGGAACAGAAACTTTAATGTTCTTGTGGACTAAATTATGGAAAGCATTAGAGAATAGACATAAAATCCAGGAGATCGTACTCTGATCTCTTGCAGGTAAAAACAAATTGTATCCATTGCTTTATATTTATAGGGATAAAGGAAAAAATGTTACCAAATCAATAGCTGCCTATTAATTGTCAGGGACTGTATTAATTTGCCCAAGTAAAAAGACCACATCTAGAATAGCAGCCAAAATCAACTAAATATACAACTATGATTTATTATTCTCCAGGGTCTATCTGTCATCTGCACAGGTGAGTTAAATAGGAATATGAAAAAAAAGTTACCATCTTTGCATCTTCTAAGTCTTTGATAGAGGCACTAATATCTGTAGTTTCACGGTAATTCAGGATTACTTTGATTTATAATTTTGGTTTGGAGGGGGGAGTTCTAGGTTTTCCATTTGGTGTCTTATTGCACTAGGCCTTACCCTATGTACCTGGAAGCCCATGTGGGAGATCTGCCAATTCTCAGTATTTCCATTCCTAGAACATATTCAGCAAGTGGAGAAAAAACACAGCATTGTGACAGAGATTGCCAGATTTTCACTGAAATCTGCTTCCTCTTTTCCCTTGATAAAATGTGAGGCTATGTTTCCTATCCTCCCTTGCTTATAGAGATTATCTTATAATTAGATTTTTCCAAAAGAATGTGAACAGGCATGATGTGTGCCACTTCTAAGATTTTTTTTTAGACATGCCTGCCTCTTCATATGCCTTCCCCTTCCATAGGCTGGGTGCAGACAACAAGGTTATGGGACATGGAAGAGCCCTAAGGAAGGAGCCTGGGTCCTAAAGTATAAGCAACACCTGCCTGGACTGTTACCTAAGTGAGAAATATATTTCTATTGTGTTTCAGCGATTATATATTTGGGAGTATATTTGTTACCATGGTCTTATAAATACAGTGTGGATTCAGGATTTCACTGGGCCTATCATAAGCAGACTCAGATCAAAAGTCATTTATGACTTTCAGAAGCCCCTACTCTGACATGTAAGTTGCAATGGATGTTGGGTCCTCAGGTATTAGTGTTTTCTCAGAGCTGGTGTTCAACAATAGCACTCAAAAGATCTGGGCATATTCTATTCCTCAAAGCAAAATGATATTAGTAACAGTGACAGGTTCTTTTCTGGCAGGCAAGAAGGAGATGGACTTATAGACAATGTTATCACCAGGTCTTCTCAGGGGCGTCCAAGCATTCCTTCATTCAAGGGACTGAGGGCTATGTACTGAGCCAGGTCCAGGAATTTGGTAATAAGACCATGATCCTCTATTGTAATGGATCCTCAGACATAGAGGATATTTTTATTTGTTAGCTTGTTCTATTTTGTTTTTATACTTTTTAAACACAGAACAACCTATCCATTTCACTCCTAATAATCTTATGATGTATTAGCAACCACCAAAATCTCTACTGGTCAGGCTCTTTAGATCATATTGCCAGTAACCAGAGTCTTGCCCCTAAGGTTAAGTGCCACTAGGTCACCCAAGGTCCTAGTTGCCCCATTAGAGTCAGGGAGACCATTTCAACTGCATCCCACAATGGTATTTGCAGCTTCCAAGAAAAGCCCACCAATGTATTTTTAAAGAGGGTGATAGGCCCCTTATCAATTTATTTCTCAAGGCCTTGAAAAAAGGAACAACTTCTAGACCTTCCAAGGAGACATACATTTCACTTGATCAATTGCTTCCAGCACTCCAATCTTCTGGCCTTTGGATTTCTTCCCAGCAAACCAAGGAAGTTATGAAACAAATAGAAGTTAGAGATTCTTTTAGTCCACTGATAGAAAGCCCCTGGATTTCAGCACACACATGCCTTGAAGTAAGAGTTTTGGAATTTGAGCCTCTCATTGGTTTTGCATAGGACCATTAGATGCAGGTACCCCACCTTGCCCCATGTTTCTTAAATTCTATACAGCAAGCTCTCGGTTGCAGAAAATTCTGCACTCAGTGTGCATTTCATTCCAGTAGCCCAGAGACAATAATTTAAAGGTAAACTTTGTCACTGTGTGTCATGGACTGACAGATTCCTACTGATGAATACTAACAGAATGTTCATTGCCTCCAACCCCAACTATGCACAACTCCCTAGATTTTTCTGAGGTCCTTTTGACTGCAACCTGTTCCCTGACAACAATTTGTTAAAGTCATGGATTTTGCTTGTAGCAACAGAATTGGATTGTGGTTAGCCTTAGCAGAAAAGAATTTCATACAATTATGTCATTGTGTAGCTTAAAGAATTGATGGGAAGGCTAGAAAACCAAGCTTTGAAAGGAGACAGAAACCCCAGGAAGCTGGGCAGCTATCATTATAGCCAAGGCCCAATCACTGGAATAGCTGGTTAGGATGCTTGTGCAGCTGGCTAAGGACACTGAACAAACTACCAGCACTATCACCACCACAGCTACTGGCCACTGCTGATGAAGGGAATTGCAGATTGCTTCTCTTTCCTTTGTGCTACTTGTTCCAGACCTGCCAGCTATGAACATTCAATTAGCTAAGCCTAGGTCATGAGTCTGCACCCTAGTGGATAAGAAGAATGAGAACTGGACCTTTAGTGGGAATAAATACCCTTCCATCCCAGCATGATTCTTAACTGGGGGATTCCCATGACACATGAAGTGAGGTCAAATGATAGGCGGCCAAAACCTCAGCAAAGTAAATGTCCATAACACCCCACTAATACAAAATTCTACTTTTATTTCATGCCAGTGGTTACTTTCCCATCACTAGTCAACAGAGTATTTTGCAAACTTTTTTTTGCCAATAGAGTCCTTTTTGTCTGAGAATAATTCTGAAAATCTGTTTTGGTACATGCATTTTTAATACTTAGGATAATCATAGAACTGTAGACATTACCAGCATAGCTTCATCTCATCTGAGTCCTTCTCCCATCACTGGCAGGATCACATATAGACGACACTATCTTTGATTTCCTTCATTCAATTATTCAGTACACATTTATTGAGTATTTAGGAGACTGGGGCGTTTCCTCTAAGATGCAGCACTGCAAATGGTGTTGGAGTTAAGCACGCTGCTGAGGAAGAAAGGATACTAACTTATCTAACACAAGATACTTAAGGATTTCTGTTAGATATAGTGGTTTTAGTCTTCAGATAATGATCATTACAGTGATGATCATTGCTACTTAGTAGGATGCTGCTCCAAGGAAAGCAATGGAAAAGTCCAAGGAGGAAGCTTTTGGTCCTGGATCAATATTTTTTATCTTGGTATTGGAATCCCAACATGCATGTGTAAAAAGTAAACTTTCAGGGGCCGGCCCCGTGGCCAAGTGATTAAGTTCACACGCTCCACTTCACTGGCCCAGGATTTCGCCAGTTCGGATCCTGGGTGTGGACATGGCACTGCTCATCAAGCCATGCTGAGGCAGCGTCCCACATAGCACAACCAGAGGGACCTACAACTAAAATATACCATTGTGTACTGCGGAGTTTTGGGAAAAACAAGGAGAAGAAGAAGGAGAAGGAGAAGAAAAGATTGGCATCAGATCTTTGCTCAGGTGCCAATGTTTTTTTTAAAAAGCAAACTTTTAGTGACAAAGAAACTTTTTACATAAGTGGTATATGAAAAGGCCTAAAGTATGGTTTTTTATTGTTCATAAAGCTGAAGAACTTTATTATAACATACTTTACTGTTTTGAGGATTGAGTATTCTCATTTTTATATTTTAATCTTGGCCTCTTTTACTACTGAGAAAACTTAGAATACTTATTTAGGTAAAACCAATTCCTGTATTGAGTTTTATATGTAATCCAAACAAACCCGGCTCACCTCATGCCCCGTGTTGCACTCAGAAATAAAATGCAAGTCCACATCACCCCTCCCTGCAAAAAAAACAGCAATAAATGTTTATATGCTTTAAGATGCTGAAAAGTTTATATAACACATAACAGAACTTTGTAATAATCTTCTCATTTATCAATCTTTCCAAAGCCCATTCATTACAGCATAGAAATTGCCACTACAGCCTTTTGTCTCACTTTCTCCAAAAGTTCAATGAAAATCTCAAAACTCAGTTTTCACAGGATTTTTTCTTTTGCATTACCTCTTCTTTCCTTCTCAGATATGTTATTTCTTCTAATAAAATAGCTCTTTGAACTACATGGGTTTGGAAGACCAGCTTTTACCGTATTAACTAACTGCTTGGCCCATGTGCTGAGCAGGGGGAGTTTAGCACGTCTCTTAGAAGGCAGGAGAGAGGGAAGGATATGTATTTTTATATATTTTAATTTTACCTGTCCTATAGCATTATGCTCACATTTGTCAATATGTTCTTATTTTATAATAGTCTGGAAGGCAAAAAACTAACAGTAATTATTTCTAGGGACTAGAATTGTGGGATAGTTGGAGGGATTTGGGCAAAATCAGATATTGAACAGATAATTACAAATAAGTACTGGGTCAAGAAAGACTATGAGTAGAAAATCAGGTACTATTATGGTGTTGAGCACTGAGACCTAACTTGGTACTTATGATGCTTGGGGAAGAGAAGAGGAGGGGTGTGTGAATAATAAGTAAGAGTTATCTAAGCTATTGCACAGGGTGGGCGGGGACGTGTTTAGGGCAGAGGGAACAGCACGTATAGTCCCGAGGCTGGAGAAATCATAGTATGTTTTAAGAATTGAGAGAGATCCAAAAGAGGAGGATAGGATGTGATGGTGCTGAAGATAGAAAAGGACTCAGATTACACAGGGCCTTTACGTTATGTTAAGGAGATTGAATTTTGTTCTATGAACACCAGAAAGCCACTGAAGAATTTTAATCAGAGGATATTATTTTCATTTGAGATGACCACCATCTACAGAGTAAACAGTGGTGGTGGAGTCAAAGAGAACACAAGAGAGGGATGAGTTGGGTGTTATAATGTTTCCACTGAGAGACAATTGCATCAGGTTAGGGCTAGAAGCGCTAGAGAGAGTAAATGAATTTAGGAGCTGTTTAAAAGAAAAAAAATGCCGTTCCCTAATGACTGATAGGATGTTGGTGATAAAAATGATAAATTAGTCAAGGATGACTTCCTGGGCTCGCGGTTTGAGCATCTGGGTGGGATGGATGGTCGTAGCTCCTACTTACCTGGGGAATTCTGGAGGAGGATCCCTATTTTCTATACATATATTCATTGATGTCTAAAATTGAAGCATTGAGAATGTCACATATTCATCTTAAGACTTTCCTTAAGTAGGTTTATTGAGATATAATTTACATACAATAAATTTCATCAATGTTAAGTGCACAATTTGAATGAAGTTTGAAAAATACGTCCTGTAACCAGTACTGTAATAATATAGAACATTTCCATTACGCAGGAAACTTCCCTCATAGCTTTTTGCCCTCTGTGCCCCTAGGCCAGCCCCAGCTCCTAGCACTGATCTGCTTTCTATCACATTAGTTTTGCCTTTTCTAGATTTGCATATAAATGGAAGCATTATTCACTTAGAATAGTACTTTTGAGCTTCATCCACATTATTACATGCATCAGTAGCTTGTTTCCTTTTATTGCAAGTGAAAATCCACTATAAGGATATAGTAAAATATGTTTATTCATTCACCAGTTGATGGACATATGAGTTGTTCCCAGTTTTGGGTTATTATGAAAAAAGCTAGTATGAAAATTCCAGTAGTCTTTTGCAGATACACCTACCCATTTCTGTTGGTAAATATCTAGGAATTTGGTTGCTGGGTTGTATGATAAATGTATGTTTAAGAAACATAAGAAGCTCTCAAAATTTTTCAAAAGTGATTATACCATTTTGCATTCACATTAGTAATGCATGAGAGTTCCAGTTGTTCCACATCCTAGCAAACATTTGGTGTTGTAGATATATTAAATTTTCTCCATTCTAATGGGTGTGTAGCATTATCTACCTGTCGTTTTAATTTGCACTTAATGTTTATTTCTCTAGTTACTATTGATGTTAAATATCCAAATATAAAAAGATGAACCTTTACCTATCTCACTTCATCTACCAAAATTAGGTCAAAATGGATGAAAACCTAAGTGTAAGAGGAAAATCTTTAAAACTTCTAGAAAAAAAATGTAAGGGAAAAAGATTTGTTCTTAAGTTATGCAAAATTTCTTAGACAGGAAACCAAAATGACATATTAATAAATTAGACTTTATCAAAATTAAAAATGTTTGCTCTTCAAAAGACATTGTTTATTAAATAAAAAGGCAAGCCAAAGACTGGAAGAAAATATTTACACAATATGTATCTGCTAAAGGATTCTCTCTTTCTCTTCCGGTTTGCGTAGGTTTTGATGAGAAATCTGCTGTCATTCTTATCTTTGTTTCTCTACATAATGTATCTTTTTTCCTTTGTCTGCTTTTGAAATTTTCTATTTCTCTTTGGTTTTGAGCAATTTGATTAAGATATGTGTTGGCATAGCTTGCATTACATATGCTCTGCTTGCACATATGCATTTGTAGTTTTCATCAAATTTGAACAATTTTCTGTCTTATTTCTTCACATAGTCTCTCTTCCCCCTTCCATTTCTTCTCTCCTTTTAGGACTTCAATTACTCATATGTTGGATCACCTGTTTTTATTCCACAGCTCACCAAAGTTCAAGTCATTTCTTCTCGTTTTTTTTTCTCTCTGTGCTTCACTTGGGATAGTTTCTATTGCTGTCTTCAAGTTCACTAAACATTTTTTTCTGAATTTTCTAATCTGCTTTCGATTCCACCCAGTGTGTTTTTCATTTGAAATACTGTATTTCTCCTCTCTAGAATTTCCAGTTGGTCTTTTTCATGTCTCTCCTCATCAGGTTCATGTTTTCCTCTATTTTCTTGTAAAGTAACAGCATACCTACAATAACTGTTTTAACGGTTTTGTTGGATCATTCTATTACTTCTGTCATGTTTGGATCTATTTTTATTAGTTGACTTTTTTCTTGCTTGTTATGGGTAAAGTTTTTATGCTTTTTGCATGCCTGAATTTTTTTTGGATGCCAGAGAGTGAGAGTTTTACATCCTTGCTGTTTATTATTATTATCATTCTTTTAAATACAATGGACTTTGTTCTAGTAGGCAATTAAGTTACTTGGAATCAGATGGATCATTTGGAAACTTATTTTTAAGCTTTGCTCGAATGGGCTCAAATCAATTTTAATTTTAGGGCTAATTTAGCCTTACTACTCAGGAGATAATTTTCTAAGAGCACTGTCAAATGTCCCTTGCATTATGAGGCCCTTCTACTCTAGCTGGGGAACACACAGCACTTGAAGTATTATTTGGCCTAATGCTTTCTGCCTTTTCCCCCGAGACTGTGGGTAGTTTCTTCACATGCATGCACAAATCAGAACACAGACAATTGCTTCAAAGTTCACTCAGCAAACATTCAGAGTTCTTTCTCTCTGTGGTAGTTTTAGGAATATGTCCACAAATTCTTGATATTCCTCCCATCAAATAGTGGAATTTTTTTCTCTTCTCTTTGAATATCAGTGGGACTTAGTGACCTAGGTCTGACAAATGGATTATGGCAGAGGTGATGGGATATCACATATGTGGTTATCAATATGTGGCTTCCTTCTTGGGTGCACTCTCTTGCTCGCTCTTGGATAGCTGCTCCAAGGGAAGCCAGAACCTTCAGGCCCAGTCAAGTCATCAGTGACTGCAGCCTGTAGCTCTGGCCAACAACTTAGTTGCAACTTTATGAGACATCTTGAGCCAGAACTACTCAGATAAGCTCTTCCTGGATTCTTAACACCAAGAGACTATGTGAGAAAATAAATGTTTATTGTTTTAAGATGTTAAGTTTTGGGATAATTTGTTATTTAGCAATAAATAACTAATACATATTTTGGTACATTGAAGTACGTGTTGCTGTAACAACAACTTAAATTATGATAGTGGCTTTGGAGCTGAGCAGTTTGTGTTGAGGAGGGTATTGGTGAAAGCCTAATGGCCTTGAAGAAGCTTTACTTTAGGTTTTATTTTAAATTTGTAGTCAAATAATTTGTAAATATAATACATATATTTCCTATGCATCCTTCATCCAGTTTTCATCAATGATAATGTCTTATATAACCTTAGTACATTATCAAAATCAGGAAATTGACATTGGTACAATATTATTAAGTAAACTATAGATCTTACTTGGATTTCACCAGTTGTGCGTGTGTCTGTGTATAGTTCCATGAAATACTTATCATGTATGGATTTGTGTAACCACAAGCAAGATTAAGATACAGAACTGTTCCATTATCAAAATGAACTCCCTTTTGCCAATTATTTATAGATATACACTCCTCGAAAACCTAATTCCTGACAGCTACTATGTTCTCATCACTATAATTTTGTCATTTCAAGAATAATATGTAAGTGGAATCATATAGCATGTAACCTTTTGAAACTGACTTTTTCATTCAGCATAATATCTTTGAGATCCATTTGATAGTTCATTTAAGATATGTGAGTTCCAGTTGATTCCACATCCTTGTCAGCACTTGGAATTGTATTTTCTTTTTTAGCCATTCTAATAGGCATGTAGTGGTATTTAATTATGGTTTTAATATGCATTTCTCTATCAACTAATGATGTTTAGTATCTTTTTACGTGTGTATTACTTCTGTGTATGCCTGTTTTTCAAGTCTTTTGCCAATTTTCTAGTTGGATTGTTTGTTATCTTAGTACTGAGTTCAAAGTTTGTCTTTTAATATTCTGAATATAAATCCTGTGTCAGATATGTGGTTTTCAAATATTTTCTCTGAGTCTGTGGCCCATTTTTACATTAACTTAACAGGGTCTTTTTCAGAGAAAAAGCTTTTAATTTTGAAGTTCAGTCTACCATTTTATTTTTTTATGGATTTATTTTTATGTTTTAAATTATTACTATTATTATTTTATGTATTATGCTTTGGTGTCATGTTTAAGAACTCTTTGTTTAAACTTAAGTCATGAATACCAAAGATTTTGTTCCATATTTTCTTCTACAAATTTTGTCTTTTATAGTTTCACATTTTATATTTAGACTTATAATCTATTTTGAGTTAATTTTTGTATAAGAGATGGGATTCAACTTGAAGTCCCTCCCATTTTTGTCTTTGATGTTCAGTTGTTCCAACCCCATTTATTAAAGACTATCCTTTCTCCATTGAATTGATTTTGCACCTTTGTCAAAAATCAGTTGATTTTACTTGTGTGAAAATATTTCTGGACTCTCTGTTCCATTGATCTATGGAACCACAATCTCTTGGTTGTTGTAGCTATAGAGTAAACTTTAATATTAGGTGGTTTTGGGTCCTCAGATGCCTTTGTCAATTTCCGTCTACTCTTTTAGTTCCTTTATGTTTCCATATATATTTAAACATGTTTGTCTATATCTACACAATAATCCTGCTGTGATGTTGATAGAAATTGCTATAAACAAAAAGAAAATTTGGACAGAATTGTCACTTTTAATATGTTTATTCTTCCAATCCATGAACTCAGTATGTTTCTCCATTTATTTTGGTCTTTAATTTTTATTAATGTTTTGTGGTCTTTAGCATACAGATTCTATGCATGTTTGATTAGTTTTACACTTACATATTTCACTTTTTTGGAGCCAATATAAATGGTATTGAATTTTAACTTTAGTTTTCAATTGTTCGTTGCTAGCATGTAGAAATATGGTTGATTTTTGGTGTTGACCTTCTGACCTTGCTTATCACTCTAGGAATTTCTTTTGGTATTTATTTTGAGAATTTTCTACATAGACAATATGTTGTTGGCAAACAGGGACAGTTTATTTATCCTTTTCCAATTTGTATTACTTTTATTTCTTTTTCTTGGTTTATTGCACTGGTTAGGATTTCCAAAACTATGCTGAATAGGAATGGTTAGAGTGCCATCCATGCCTTAAACTCCATTTTAAAGGGATAGCATTCAGTCTTTCACTTTTAGCTGTAGTTTTTTTTTTTAAAAGATTTCATTTTTTTTTCCTGTTTCTCCCCAAAGCCCCCCAGTACATAGTTGTACATTCTTCGTTGTGGGTCCTTCTAGTTGTGCCATGTGGGACACTGCCTCAGCGTGGTTTGATGAGCAGTGCCATGTCCGCGCCCAGGATTCGAACCAACAAAACACTGGGCCGCCTGCAGCGGAGCGTGTGGACTTAACCACTTGGCCACGGGGCCAGCCCCTTAGCTGTAGTTTTTAAAAACAGATTTCTTTATCCAGTTGAAGAATTTCCATTCTACTCCTATCCCAGTTTGCTGAGAGTTTTAATCATGAATGGATGTTGAATTTTATATTATTTTTTTAAGATTGGCACCTGAGCTAACATCTGTTGCCAATCGTCTTCTTCTTCTTTTTTTTTCTTTTTCTTCTTCTTCTCCTCCTCAAACCCCCCAGTACATGGTTATATATTCTAGTCGTAGGTCCTTCTGGTTGTGCTATGTGGGATGTTGCCTCAGCATGGCTTAATGAGCAGTTCCATTTCTGTGCCCAGGATCCAATCCAGTGAAACCCTGGGCTGCTGAACTGGAGTGCACAAAATTAACCACTCAGCCATGTGGCCGGCCCTTGGATATTGAATTTTGTTAAATGCTTTTTCTGCATCAGTTGGTATAGTCATGTGGGTTTCCTCTTTAGCCTGTTGTTATAGTGGGTTACATTGATTGATTTTGGAATATTGAACCAGCCTTGCATTCCTTAAATAAATCTCACTGGTCATGTTACATTATTCTTTTTATATATTGCTGGATTCAATTTTTTAAAATATTTTGTTGATTTTGCATCTATATTCATGAGATATATTGGTCTGTATTTTCCCTCTTTCTACTGGCTTTGTCTGGTTTTGGTAGGAGAGTAATGTCAGCCTCATAAAATTAGTTGCAAAGTGTGGTCTTCTATTTTCTGGAGAAGATTATATAGAATTAGTGTTACTTTAAAAAGAAATGTTCAGTAGAACTAACCATTGAAACAATCCGGAACTGGAGATTTTTTCTTAAAAGTTTTTTAACTATAAATTTAATGTCTTTAATACCTTAGAAAGGCTTTTAGTTAGGCTATTGGTGAGAGCTTGTAGGAGAGTGAGTTAAATATTATTGGAAACTAAAGGAAAGGGAATCCTTGTTATATAGTAGCATTAAATTTGGCAACACTGTTTTCTTTAGTAGAAAATGGGCCTAGTGAACTGGGTTATCATGCTAAGGAGATTTCCAAACAAATTTTGAAGATACCGCCTGGTTTCTTCCTGCCTAAAGAAAATGTGAAAGGACAGAGACAAACTCTGATGAGTTTCTCATCACAAACTTAAGGTAGGGAAGGGTTTATCTTAGAGAGATTTAAGTGTGTGGCTTTTGTCTAATGGACTGAACCCCGTAGATTCACAGAAGACTCACAAAGTTTGAAAAGCAAAATTACACGTGCAGAAACATTTCTGAATGGTAAGGGCAGAGACCATGTAAAATGATATGGAGTCATTGGACCCATAAATTCTACTGTCAGGAAGCCAAGTGAGAAAACTACGTAGTTGCAAATGCATCCTACTTTCATGAAAACGGAAGGATGACTCAGAGAGCAGAAATAAGTTCCCCGAGACCAGAGCCCAGAGCCAAGGAGAATTATTGAAAGACATAATCAAGGAACTTTAAATATTTTCCCATTTGGATTTCAGAATTGCTGTGGACTAGTGACTCCTTTGTGTCTCCTCCTTTCCTTGTTTTTGGACGGAAACGTCTGTAGCAGTTATCCTTTTCCTGTCCCACCACAATATGTTTGGTATATGGGAGGCAAATAAATTGTTTCTTTAGTTTCACAAGTCTATAGAGGGAGAAGGAGTAAATTCAAGGAACTCTATTTAATGAATTACACTTATTATGAATATAACATAGTAGATGTGATGGTATGTCATTTTCAATAGTAGGTTATAAAAAGACTATAGCTTCCAGTTTTTGTGCACTCTCTCTCTGATCACTTGTTCTGAGGGGACATATGTAATAAGCAGCCCTATGGAGAGGTCCATGTGGCAAGTTTCCTGTCAATAGCCATATGACTCTCAAAACAGAACCTCCATCTCTAGTTAAGTCTTTGGACTCTACAGCCCTGGCCAAGAGTTTGACTGCAATCTTGTGAGAGACCCTGAGCTAGAAATATCTAGCTTAGCTACTCCTAGATTCGTGATCCTCAGAAACCATGTGAGATAATAAATGTTTGCTGTTTTAAACTGCTAAGTTTGTTACCCTGCAACAGATAACTACCTTACTAGGCAGCTCCCTCCTCCTTGGTACTCTGCCCCATAAATTCTAGTCATCTTGCTCTGTCTTCTCAACTCATCTTGTCTTCAAGACTCTGTTTGGATTTCTCTTCCCTGTGCTGAAGCCTGGAAATTGCCTCCAGGGAGTAAGCAGGGGAAATTGTACTGATCACCTATTTGTTTCCCTTCTCTCATAGGTCACAGTCCCAGGCTGCCTGCTGTTCAATGCCTGAGAATCATCGTTTTAACATTTTGTCTGTTTTTCTAATTGCTTAAGGTGAGTTAAATCTGGTTCCTGTTACTCTCTCATGGCCAGAACAAGCTCAAGTCTTGATGTCGATTTAGATGTGAATGCTACTGGGAGTTGGTATCCTCACACAACTCAGTGAAAGGGTTCTTTGTATTTTACTAAGATTTTCAGGTTTTTTGGAGGGGGAAGGATTTAAGATTAGCTTTATGTTGTGAGAGGCTTCGGGCCAATGAGGAAAGAGAATGAGGAAGGGCTAAAGGCATCAAAGCCAACTTTCTATATAGAGAGAAGCATGGGTTATAAAATGCAACATGTGAGCACCTTGTGTATAAGAACAGTTGGTTCCACTTACTCTGATGCTTTGTCACTTACCTCCACTCCACAAAAGCAGTGCTTGGTTGAAGCTAGCTACCATCTGGTGACATATGTAGTGACCTGTCTTAACCAACATATTTTTCACAGCTGCTCTTTTCTTCCCTCTAAGGTTGATAATGCACACACATATTACAGTCCTGCCTTTTCTCCTCTATTTTACCACACACAATTTACTCAATTCCAAAGCGGGCTAGTTCTTTCTTTCACATACATACATACTCAAACTCACTTCAACTGATGCTCTTATTTGCACATCTAAATCTCTTCTAGTTAGGGCACAAAAACTTCCCACAAGTCATTTCTCTCTTAGGCTAGTTCTTTCTGTAAGCTAGATAAATCATGTAGATAGCAGCTGATCACCAACAGAGCTAGCTTTGCAATTCTAGATCAAGGAATTGGAATTGGAATAATATACGGAAATCAATTTCCATCACCTTCTAAAGCATCTTAGAGAATTTCCTGAGAATTTCCACACCTATTTGGTGTAAGTCATTGAATTAGGCAGGGTGATGTAAAAAAAGACATATAAAAGAAATCATTCCTATCTTTCAAAAAAATTGGTGGTCTACTAGGAGAAATATGTACACAAGTCATTACAACTCAAATGATTTATAAAAGCCTTCGAAAATATACAAATAAATTACAATAGTATTTCAAATGGGAGAAAGAGTAGAGCTACCTGGGAATTATGCAAACCTTTCTGTAACAATCAATACTAACCATGAGGGATTGGTAGGGATTATGTGTCAGTAGGGGAAAAAGGGCAGAGATGGGAATTTACATGGGCAAACTGCTTTTGAGTATGTTTAGTTATATAGCGCACCTAGTTTTAGGGAATCATAAATGTACTGCAGTAGATACACACAATGTAACATGCATACCTTTTCCAGTTTTACTCTTACATTTTTGTTGTTAAAATTATGAGAAACATTTTATTTAAGACTTATATCCTGGTGGAAGTGTTTCATTGTAACTAACCTTCTGTCTTAGTACCTTCTTATTTCTTAAATAGAAACTGCGTCTGATTTCTTGCCTGGTTTTAAGTCTGTAGAATTGAGTCCCATAAAAAGGAGTGTGTAGGTCCCTAAGTAACCCAGATATTTCTTGGGTCCCACACCCACCCTAGTTACTCCAGTTTTAGAGATTTTTACAAGACAAGGTTTGGAGGCAGAACACTCTTGACAAACACACCTAGAGTATCTTCAAGTTTGTTTTTAAACTCTGGACAATTCAAAGAAAGTATTCTAGGACCCAGCTTATTCAAACAATGGCTTTCCTTTGAAATAAGATCGTCTGCCTCCCTTAAAGGCATAGTAGTCACCTCTGACACGAGGAACAGAAGGTAAAACAACAAAGGATGTGGGGAACCAACCCCAGTGCTGGAATTTTTTTTTAAACTGATTAGCACCAACTCTCATTTCTAGGTGTCTAGCCTAGTCCAGAGGATGTAAGTGGCAGGTTAGATCAATCACCCCTGAGTCTGATATGAAAGGTTTGATGTGGCCAAGGAGGAGATGTGGAAAGGGGAGTAGGTACTATGAAGAGCTGCAACAAAGGAAGCAAAGAAAACTTAAGGTTGAATTTCCCCAAAAAAGACAGAAATAGCAAAAACATATTTTTTAGTGTACAAAAAATGTAAAAAAGGCAAAATAATCTCATCTGGTTTGAGATCTTCCGAATACAATATTTAATGTCGGTCCCCTTATTCTGACCCTCATTAGGAGTGCGCGAGGTTTATATGTATGGTGTGTTTGTGTGTGTGTGAGAGGGAGAAATTGACAGCACTGATGAAGGGGAAGCCGGAAAGATAAGGTGGGATAAGGGGCTCTGAAAAGTCAGGGTGTCTACTGTCCTGGGAACCTTTGAAGCACACTCCATGACGAATTAAATTATCTCCAGGCTTAGAAAATTCCTAGAGACAAAGATGGGAAGAAAAATCAAAGGTCTTTGGTAAGTGGGGCCGCAGCTTTGTGCTGAAGTCTGCACTAAGTTTTGCTTTGTGTGATGTGTGGATGGGGGAGAACTCGACCAAAGGAGGAGCCGAGGGGGAGGGGGATGGGAAGGGGAAGGCACTTCTACCTGCACACACCTCAGTTGGGGGTGGGGGAGGGGGTGCTGAGTAAGGATGCAAATCCAGCCTTCCAGAGTGGCCAATCAGCAGTCAGGTGAGGGAATTTGGGTCCCCATCGCACCCCAACCCGGCGTATGAGCACGTGCGCGGTGTTCTGGGACCTTTGTCCCGCAAAGTCACACTTGGCGGGCACCCCCTTGGTCCCTTTTTCTTGTCGGATCTGCCTGAATCTTTTCTCCTCCACACCCTACCTCCGAGTCCTGTCTCCTCCTCATCCCTCCACAATTTCCCTACCGCGCCGCTGCGGGTGAGAGCCTGCAGCCCTCTGCTCCTGAGGAGTGTGCGGAGCTTGGCACACCAGGTTGCTGGGACGGCGGCACCAGCCCCTGGCACTTCCGCGCGGGTGCAGGCGGTGAGCCTCGGCCGGACACCACGGCGCTCCTGCCCGCGCGGGGCAGTCCTCCGCCTGTCCCGCCCGAGGCGGTACTGCCCGCCTTGTGCCTGCCGGCTCTCGGCCGACTGTGGGTCTGTCCTGTGGGGCTCCGGAAACTCCTACAACGTCCAGAACACAGAAAATAGACTCATCACCTAATTCGCCAGGGAGCCGGAGCGCTGCGGGGCCGCGGTGCTGCCTGCCCCCGCTCCTCCCCCCACCCCACCCCCGCCCGTGCTCCGGCAGCCTTTCGGAGTCACACAGCACAGCCCCCCCTCCCCCCCACCCCCCGGCAGACAAAGGGCCTGGGCAAACTCGCCGCCCGGCCTCCTTGCGCTCCGGGGAGGCGGCGGCGCCCGCGGTGGATCGCGCAAGGAGGCGCGCGCGGGGCAAGGAGCCGCGGCCGCGGGAGCGCGGTATGGGGAAGAGCCGCGAGATGCGCCTGACTCACATCTGCTGCTGCTGCCTCCTTTACCAGCTGGGGGTCTTGTCGAATGGGATCGTTTCAGGTAAGTGCTTCCGTGACTTTCGGCTTGCTTTCCAACTTCCCCAGCGGAGAGCGAGGACGCACGGGTAGGCAGGGCTGGTGCAGCCCGTGCGCGGTGTGCAGGGCTCAGTGGGTAGCAGTAAAAACAAGCGTGCGGGTGTGGATGGGGGGGTCACGCTCGTGAGCGAAGCGCACTTCTCCTGCTCTCATTTTAACCATCGTGAAATGCTTAGTTTTCCTCTAATGAGAGTCGTAATATTTGCAAAGTTACATTTACAGCACCTGGAGGAAAACTGGGAAGTACATAAATTGATAGCGATGCTTTGCTCTGGCATAGACTTCAAAGAATTTAATTGCGCTGGAGCCTTTGCACCGGTTTTCCTTTCAACAACTAAGTGCTGTCATCAAACTTTCCTGCCCCCCCATCCCCATATATTCGTACTTTTATTTTGAAAATGCTGGGGTCTGTAATCTGATAGCAAGGCTCCAGGGGTTGCAAGAGTTTCAGGGGCTAGACGGGTGGTCTCCAACGCATTAACGCGAGAGCCTTGAGGCTGTGCGGAGTGTGAGCCTGGGAATGCTTGTGCTACTGGAACCGCGGCACTTTAAGCCCGCACTTCTCTGTCTGCCCCGCCCGCAGGGCTGCAGTTCGCCCCCGACCGCGAGGAGTGGGAAGTCGTGTTTCCTGCACTCTGGCGCCGGGAGCCGGTGGACGCGGCCGGGGGCAGTGGGGGCAGCGCCGACCCGGGCTGGGCGCGCGGCGCTGTGGGCGGCGGAGGCGCCCGGGCGCAGGCGGCCGGCAGCTCACGCGAGGTGCGCTCGGTGGCCCCGGCGCCGCCGGAGGAGCCCACGGAAGGCCGGTCCGAGCCCCGGCCCCGGCCCCGGCCCCGGCCCCCGCCGCCACCGCCGCCGCCGCCGCCGGGGGGCGAGGAGGACGAGGAGCTCGAGTCGCAGGAGCTGCCGCGGGGATCCAGCGGGGCGGCCGCGCTGTCCCCGGGCGCCCCGGCCTCGTGGCAGCCGCCGCCACCCCCACAGCCGCCCCCGTCTCCGCCCCCGGCCCAGCCAGCCGAGCCGGACGGCGACGAGGTCCTGCTGCGGATCCCGGCCTTCTCCCGGGACCTGTACCTGCTGCTCCGGAGAGACGGCCGCTTCCTGGCGCCGCGCTTCGCGGTGGAGCAGCGGCCGAGCCCGGGCCCCGGCCCCACGCGCGCAGCCGCCGCCCCGCGCCCGCCCGCGCCACCCGACGCCGCCTGCTTCTACACCGGGGCCGTGCTGCGGCACCCCGGCTCGCTGGCCTCGTTCAGCACCTGCGGAGGTGGCCTGGTAAGCGTCCTTCCTGCCCCAGCTCTCCGCTCCCCCTGCCACTCCTCCTGCTTCCCCCACAGATCAGGCTGAGCTGCATGCACCACATCCCCTTCCCAAATGCTCCCCCTGAACTTCGGCCTAGTCCGCACCACCCAGAAGTCTGCACCGTTTACCTCCCATGGAACATCTCCAGGGCAGTCAGTGAATCTGGAGGCTAATTAGATGGATTAATAGCCTTCTCCTTCTAGATGGTTCTAAGTTTCTTCCGAATTCTATATGAAACTCTGTCTCCTTGTAACTCTTCCCACTGGTTTTACTTCTTTCTGTTTTCCAAAATAAGCCCGCCACGTGGTGTCTTTTAGGAGATTGGAAGATAACCAATCTGCTCACTGCTGAGTCTCCTCCGTGTTTGCCCCCCACCCCGTTCCTCATCTTTTATCTCATAGCTTTTTTCATGTCCTACTTCAAAGTTGTCAGAACACTTCTCTAGGGAATTACATTCTGACAGCTGTCTGGAATTTAAACACATCCACAACCATACTGGACACCTGTTCACTGTTGGGGGCAAGACAGGAGTTGAGAAGAAGTGAAGAGAAAGACTGGGAGCCGTTGACTAATGGAGGACATTAGGTCCAGTCAGTATTCAAAGGATTATGGCCCTCTGATTTAACATTTTCTTTTCCAAGGCTTACATTTTATTTGGCACTAGTTCCTTTTCTTCTCTCCACTCCATGGAGGAAAGTGGTGAGGGTGAGAGTCTTGCTAAGAGGCCTCCTGGAACTGGAAAGGAAAAGCCATTTGCTGTGGCAGAACTGTAGAGATTATCATTTGATTCCCCCCCCTCCGACCCCCCCCCCCCCTTCTTGACCCAGGGTTTGGGATAATTGTTACCTCCTGTAAGTTGGCCTTCACTTTGTGGTAAAGTATACATAACAAAATAAACCATTGTAAACATTTTTTGACGTACAGTTCAGTCCATTAGTACATTCACGTTGTGCAGCCATCATCACTGTGGCCTTTACTATTGGTTTAGAGCAAAAACCCACAAAATGTTGAAAACACCCTTGTGATTTGTGGCTTCATGTTGCTGTTCCTAGTGAGCCATTGACGAAATCCACAAGGACTTGTCTGAAAGCAACCTGCTCATTTGGAGAAAAATCCAATAGTAATGAATAGCAGAAAATAGCAGCACAATCAAAGCCACCCAAAGCCATCAAATGGAAAAAGATGATTAAAAATCCAAACAAAATGAAACTGGAAATTTTTACCTATGCCCTCCTAAGGTCCCATAGTCAAATGATGTAAATTGCTGGACAGGGCTATATTTTACCACATGCTCATAATGATGAATATTCAAATATGGACATTTTTAGCCATGAGTGAAAAAAACTGGCATGGAAAAATTACATGCAAAGCTTTTAAAAATGTTTTTTGTGGAACTGATGTTTGAACACTTCACTGGGGGAAACATTTTGTGGGGGTTTCATTGTCCACTAGTTTTTGGCCCGGAATTAAATAATTACATATAGAAAGTTCCTGGTGTGGTAGAAGCAATAGGGGATAAAGCATTTCACTGTGTTGAAATGTGGGCTTTTGGTCAGATTTTCCAAATGAGCTATGCCTTCTCGCCATACTTAAGGGAGCAAAGTTAGAATTATGAGTAGGTTTTTCATAGACTGAATAGGAGTTTGACATACCTCCCTGTTTATCATGTTGGACCTTTACTCACTTTTCCTATTTGCCACATATGTATATGTTCTGAACTGGGAAGTCTTTGTTATTGAGGAAAACTGATGTTGCCAGCGATACAGTATAGTAGTCAGACTTTGAGGAAAAAGTTAGGCAGATAGCCAAGAAGGGTGGGTTTGTTACTTCATGCCAGCCCTTTTCCCTTATGAGAGTGGATTAGGAAAGAGAGAACGTAATTTATCTGAGCTATGACATTGGTTTGTTTCATGGTGATTGACAAGTCCCTTACTTCTCTGGGCTTCAGTTTGCATAAGTAAAATGAGAAAATTGGATGATTTAATTAAAAATTGGATGATAGAATTAAAATTCTATTGGATGTTAAATGTATTCTAGGTCCTACATTAGGGGTTCACAGATTAGGAGAGGGACATCATGTACAAGTAGATATGACACAGTTAGTCATGAAACTGACATATCAGCATGATGGGTCATATGTTATGCCTCAGGTACAATCTCGTTTGAGGAGCTGGGTAAGGCTTCCCAAAGCAGACAGAGTGTAACTGGAGTTTAAAGCGAAGGGGAGGCTTTCTCCAGTGAGAAAGGCCTGAAGAGTGTTTTAGACAGAGAGAAGAGACTCAGTGGAGGTGTGAAGCTACAGAGACTGTCAAGGGAATGAAAAAAAAAATCTCCTGTGATTAGGCCAGAAGATGCAATAAGGGGGAAATGATCCCAAAATGTCTGGTGAGATCAGACCTCAAAAGCCTTGTCTGCTAGAGTATGAGGTTCTTCTGTCTAACTGTGGATTATCACAGGACTACATTCTTGCTCCTCTGTATTTCCAGAATTCTGGAATACTGTAATTCTAATGTGAAGAATCATAATGTCTTTAAATAGGGGGGAATTATTCATAAATGTAACTACCTTTAGTTTGCAGCAGTTTTTTCTTCTCAGTTAATAAAAGCCTTCTGGTTATTAGTTGCACAGAAAAGAATAGATCACTAAGTATACCTTCCCTTCCCCTGTCTCCATAGCTAGTTTGGCCTGTTGGTGCCTGAACTCCTCAATACCTTTGGATTATTATATTTGACAGGATCCAAAGTCTCTATCAAAGGAAATAGATCATCAGCTATCCAGTGTTACAGAATGGTGAGCACTTAGAAGATTGGCCAGTTCCTTTTCCAGATATCAGTCTAATAACTTGTGCTGTGAAGAGGAAAGTGCTAGAATGGAGATTTTGGGTACAGGGTCAGGTGCTGCCTCTTCAAAGTATTTAAGCTTTCTGTATCTCATTTTCCCTGTTTATAAAATACACAAATTGTACTTATATACCTAGCAATTGATGTATGAAGTGTTCTTACTGTTTGTTTCGTCTTTTTAGTCTCTAATATTGAATAATAATCCTATTTGAGCCATATATTAGATCTGATAGCATGTAAATATCATAATGCTGAGCAATTAAACATTATTGAACAGTTCCTTTGAGCAAGGCATTGTGCAGATACAGAGAATACAAAAAGAAGATGAAGGAGTCTTGGTTTTAAGGAGCTCCCAGCCTGGCTTGCCAGTTGCAGATGTAAACAGGAAAATACAGTAGGTTGAGCTATGTGCAAATGTAGGTGTGTCCCAAGTGCTGTGATGGTCCTGTCTTGTTCATCCATTTTCATTTCCACAGCATTGGAAGATATTTAGCCTTTAGAAGGCACTGAATAAAAATCACTGAATAAAATACAACTCATGTAGTACTTTATTATGTTTTAAAAGTCTCTAAAAAATTAAAATACGAAAAAAAGCAACAAATTAAATTCCATGAAAGAGTGCAGTGATTATGTGTGCTCAAAATTAACACAATAGTTTTTTTAAAAAAGCACATCTGGGGCCAACTTGGTGGTGTAGTGGTGAAGTTTACTCACTCTGCTTTGATGGCCCGGGGTTTGTGCTTTCAGGTCCTGGGCACAGGCCTACACACTGCTCATCAAGCCATGCTGTGGCAGCATCCCGCATACAAAATAGAGGAAGATTAACACAGATGTGAGCTCAGGGACAATCTTCCTCAAGCAAAAAGAGGAAGATTGGTAACAGATGTTAACTCAGGGCCAATCTTCCTCACCAAAAACAGACAAACAAACAAACACATCTAAGTGCTGGGCCGAGGTAAACTAGGTGGTCAAGTACATACCTTGCTATGGTTCTCTTTAGATAGACTGTTGAAATGGCTATCAGTAATTTTTAGATTATTTTTTCCAGGATGATAAAGAGTGACTACTAAAACTTTATCTACTTAAATTTAGAGTTTATACAGTAGTCATTTTGATTAGCTTTTGATACAGCCCTGTGTAAATTCAATTTTTTTGTTTTGTAATTTACTGCCTTCTTAAATCAAAGTGTTCAATTCCATTGTAAGTTTTGAACACTTAAATATTCTGGGGCATCTGTTTTGGATGAGGCACTTTATCAAGTATCAGTAAGAAAGCAGGGGAGAAGGGTGTCAGGGCAGGGATGGGGGAAGAGTGGTGCATAACTGGGAGAACTGAGGTAGAAGTGGAATCAGCATCCAAATGAACAAAGTAAGATTGCAGACTAACCTCACACAGCTACCTCATTCATTCAAGCCAGATCTTAGGAATGGTGGAAAAGATATTCTAAACAAATCTAAAGCAATATTTTAAAAGAATGCTATCAGGACATCAGACATTTTGAATATCTCCTGAAAGACTGAAAACAGTTTGGGTTGGATTAATGGAAAACATAAAGGCATTAGAAAACGTCTGTGAATGGTGGGAGCTATGCCAGAGGGGCTGCTGCATGTGCTGGGAAAGGGAATGCAATGAGCAGAAGGGGGCTCTAGAACAACAGTGTCCTTGACTCTTTCTGATGGCCAATTATGCCAAGCAGTGGAGGCCAAATGTATGTCCCTAGGCAATGGCAGAGAGAATAGAGGCCGAGCTTTCCTGGGCATGTGATGACACCAGAGGATAGAGAGTCTCCACCCTCAACAGATGACATATTGACTCGTTGCACCCTATAAAAGGTCCCACCTGTCTTTTCAAATAACTGGAGGACAGCTGGCAACTGCACCAGTCACAACAGGTAGGTGAGCAGGGAAACTAAAAAGAGATGAACTGACACTGAAGAATATCACACTTGTAAGAAAATGAACCACATAAAAGAGAATCATCAGACTCTGATTAATTAATAGATGAAGCAACCAAAAAGATAAGAGAATACTAAGGCAGATGTATATTGATGGAAAAAATAAATTTAGAAAAACAGGAATAGCTGCTTTCCAGAAAACATGATTAGATATAATGGAACTAAAATTATATGATCGTTAGAATGAAAAACTCCATAGATGAATTAAGTAAATTTGTGACTTGGAAGATCAAACCCAGAAATTATCCCAGAACATAATATAAAGGACAAATGGATGCAAAATATGAAAGAAAAATTGTGAGCCATGAATCATAGATCAAGATGGTCCAAATTTCTCTAATAGGAGTTAATTTTTAAAAATCAGTTAAGGGATAGAATTTTAAAAATGCATGCAAATGTACCCTAGACATTTGATTCTAATTTAAATCACCAAAATATACATTCATCAGCCAGGCTTTTAATGTGAGGCCAGATACTACTCCTTTGAGGGTATGTCAGGTAACTGGTGTTCCAGCTGAGCCTTATTCGACATGTTCCCAAACCGATTTCCAATATAGGTGTCTGTATTTGGAAGAAAAATTGAAGACAAATGCAAGGCAATTTATGTGTAGAATCCTGGACTTTTAAAATTTTCGAATCTTTTACAGTTGTTTCATCCCAAATAAAATTAGAGCAATTTTTTTAGCACCTTCACTTTTTCAGGTTTTTCCAAAATTTTCATGGAAATGAAGACATCTTTTGCATTCATATTTCACTGGCTTTAATATTTAGTGTATGATTAAATTATCTAATTACAAAATGTGACTACATGTGTTCAAACAAATACAGCTGAGTCTTGGTAAACATACAGGCTGACTGGTGGAAATAATTGTCTACAGCAAGACAAGAGAGGAAGGTACTACCTGTGAGTGTTCAGCATGTGCATGCCTCAGTGATCATATTTTCTGGATGGTGTACAGAGTGTTATTTAATTCAGTGATTCAAGATGACTTGGTTGCTATAACCAGTGTTATTTAGGTAGAGGTTAAAAGAGCGTTTTTTTGTATTAGAATCAAATTTGTCAGAAATCAAGGAAGACACACACCTTCAGATTGAAGGACCCACCACCAAACTCAGAGTGCCATAAGTAAAGAGAGGCCCAAACCCAGATATGTCAGATACATTAGAAAATCACAGATAAAGAGAAAATTCTGCAAGTTCAATAAAGAAAAGATTATCTACAATAGAAAAAGTGTCAGATTGATGTTAGAGAGTGAATCAGTGTGCTGAACGCTAGAGGATCATGAGTTGATAGCTTCAGAATCCTGAGGAGGTGTGACTTTGAATTCTGGACTCAGCCAAACTACCATTCAAAGGCAAAATAAAGTCATTTTCAAAATTATAAGGACTCTACCATACAGAACCTCTAAAAAGATAGGCGTTGAAAAGTCTTCCTCCAACACCTCTTCTCCACTTATTACTCAGTGTTCCTTCCTAGAGGTAGCCAAGGTTACTAGTTTCTAGTGTATGGTCTATGGGTAGTTGATGCGTAAACAAATAAATATGAATATATAAATTTATATCATCTTAATCCCACATTGGTTACACACACACACACACACACACACACACACACACACACGAGATTATCACATATGAGTGCATAAAGAGATTCCCCTTTTTTGGTAATTCCATTTCGTCTGATTGCAAGTGTATCAGTTTGGTATTGGCGTACGTTTAATTGATCCCAATATTTTCCTGTTATGAACAGTGCTAAATGTATAGGACTCTGTAGATATGCCATTTTGCTGATGTAACTTATGTCTGTGTCAGAGGGCATGTGTGTTGATAATTTGAGGAGATATTATCTGATTACACCCCATAGAGGTGGTGCCATTTTACATTGTTAGGCTAGCAGAGTATGTGAGTACATCTTTCTCTGTACTGTTACTGATATGGGTATTTCAAAAATTTTAATCTTTGAGAAATCTAGTAGACAAAAAATATTATCTCAATGTAGTTTTGTTTTGGGTTTTTTGGGCGAAGGAAGATCTGCCCTGAGCTAACATCTGTTGCCAATCTTCCTCTCTTTTTTTGCTTGAGGAAGATTGGCCCTGAGTAACATCCTGTGCCAGTCTTCCTCCACTTTGTATGTGACTCATGGCCTCAGCATGGCCAACGAGTGGTGTAGGTCCACACCCAGAATCCAAACCTGCAAACCGTGGTTGAGCGTGCTGAACTCAACCACTAAGGCATGGAGCAGCCCCTCAATATAGTTTTAATTTTCTTTTTGTGTTATTGGTGAGAGCGAGCGTCTTTTCATATTTTTATTCTCATTTCCTTCCTTGTAACCTTTCTGTTGATATCTTCTACTCATTTTTCTGTTAGGTTTTTGACCTTTTTTGTTTCTAATTCCAGAGCTATTTTTATATTAGTATTTTAAAAAGATAATGTTAATAACAAAATAATACATGCTGAGTATAGAAAGTTTAGAAAATATGTAAAATAAGTTATCTGTAATCTCACCACCCATAGTCACTGTTAACCTTTTAGTGGCTATGCTGAGAAGAAAATATAAATATCAAATAAACATTCCTAGTTTTTTTTCAAATTTATTGGTAAGTTAGGAAAAGCAGATTTTCTCAAACATCATTTTTGGTTCATAAGATTGGCACCAAGTAAGCAGATTGATAATGCCCAGTGGGCATGCTTGGAGAACCCTTAATCTTACACATTGTAGGAGAGTAAATTGGTAAAGCCTTTTGTTCAGTATGTATTAAAGATTTAAATGTGCTTACCTTTCTTTTCAGCAATTCTGCTTGTAGATGTCAATTTTGGAGGGATATTCATGTTTCTGCAAAAGATTTATGTATAAGCCTCTTCATTGCAGCGTTGTTTTCAAGAGCAAAACACTAAATATTCATCAGTAGTGGTCTAGTTACAATTGTATATTGTGCCGAATGCCCAGAGAACAAGATAAAAGACATAGTTCCTTGCTTCAAGGAATTTACAGTCTTGAAGGCGCTGTTTCTTTGCCTCAACTTCTTGGCCTCCCTGTGTTCATCACTGTTTTCTGATTTAGTAAGTACTCCATACCTCTTTATTGCCTTTAAGTGCACTTCTATTTAAGGCATCCAGTTTAAAATTGAGAATGGCAGGTATGATCATGGTCATGGTGACACTGACATATGGGAGAAATTTCTGTATTTAGAGTGGAGCAATATGCAGATACTCAAATCTTATTTAAAGAAATGATATAGTGAATTCTAATAAAAAGAATCATCATGCTGATGGAATAAGTGACATTGTACATTAAATGTTAATAAACTCTTGAATTATGTATTAATCTGTGTTTTAGTATCCTGAGACAATTTGGACATGGAGCAAGTTTGTGAGAAGAAATTTTCTTTATTTAATAATATTTGTTTATTTAATTATATTTATTATTAATATTGTATTATATATTTATTTAAAGTTTATTAGCTGAATCATAAATATGGCATACTTTTTTAAATCAGGAAGTTCTTTACAGGGGCCTTAAAATACTTTTTATGCAACACTAAACAGAGTACATTTTTTTGAGCTCATGTCCAATTGACTGCTTCCTGGTTAATTGCAATTCCACTTTTACCCCAGATGATTATGGTTCTGTTTTTGTGAAATAAAAAATAATCAGAGGAGTTCTAGGTTCCTGGTAGATGGGGAGTGTATTAGGTTAGGGAAGTAATCTTGACATATTTTGAGGCAATGGGAGAGCCAGTGGTCCCTCTTGGATTATGATTTGGGGGGTTTCCTGAAAGGAACTTTTAAGATTCCCTGAGCCAAGTGAGGACCATAATTTGATGCAGAGTGCACTTAGGGTGCAGCCGTAGTGAGCACATCATCTTGTCTCCATCTCATCTTTATTCTGATGCCAAGCCCTAGACTGAGAGAAGTGAGAAAATGGGATCTCAGCCATTTCAATGCTACCCAGAAATTTGTGCAGAGTTATTGCATGGTGGTGTTGGGAAGGCCCTTGGGTATTAGATATTTTAGTACTTGCGTTTTCCAGCAAGAGAAGCTTGATTTCATTTTATAATTAATGTGTGTATATCTGCAATAAATTATTAACTGTTTAGGCTTTAACTCACATGATCAGGGAGTGGAGCTGATGAGCACAGGCCACTTTTGGCACGTTAAACAGCTTCTGCTTTCCTATTGCTTTCCATTTAGAAAAAATAAGATCTAAATATATATATTTTTTCTTCACAAGTACATAATGTTACCTTGCCTCAGAGTTCTTTTAGTCCTCTTCCCTCTGCCTGGCTTCCCCTAAGATATAAGACCTCTTTCGGCAGTGAGCCCATTCATCGGATCTTTGCTCCTGCTTCTTGATGCCCTGTTTCTGAAAGTCTGGTGTGCAGGTACCTGTATCAAAATCATGGCTGTGGGGGTGAGGTAGAGGGAGTTGAGGATTCTCTGCTTAAGATCAAAATCCCAGATTGAATTTCAAAACTAAGAAAGGTATTTAAAAAGCATCCAAGGTAATTCTTGTGCAAGCTACAGTTTGAGGGTGTCCACTCTAGTGATTCTGAAAACTCCGGAGCTGAGGATCTTTAATGACTGGGTTTGCATCCACCAAACTTCACGCCCTAGGCATCTTGAATGGATTTTAATATTCTTTTTTAGCTCCAATTATAGTAAATTTGGATACCTCCTGTCCTTACCTTTAAAATCCTCCCAGGAACCCACTCAGATGCCATTGAACTAGAAAGGATTTGATGGATTTCAAATTATTATTTAACAGGCTATAAATGTGAACTAGTTAGGAGATAATGTAATGGGACCTTAATGCCAGTCTGAATGTTTTCCTACTCTTTAGGTGAAAAAGTATACAAAAGTTAAAACTTGCTTCTTCTTCTAGAATTTGAAAGTAAATAGAACTAAATTATTTCCAACTGTCATCAGCAGTTTCATGGGTAATACGACAGAAGACTTACTCCAGCTGTTTCACAATAGTTATTATAATAAAATAAAATTTATCAGAAATAAAGGAAGAAACGTGTCTTCAGACTGAGAGGGACCTACCAATACCACCATGTTTACATGTGGATTAATGAAGACCAAGGCAGTTGTAGAGGAATATTAGGAAATCAGTGGGAAAACTGTGAACTCTTTGTGAGAGATTATCTACACTGGAATGGCAGTGCAGTGTGGTCAGGTTGAGAGGACCTTGGAAATGCATAAGAATTAAATGGTGAGCTATCTCAAATGGCAGAAACGAAATAACCAGTCTTATCTACTCATTCACATTTTAAGAATTTGGATGTCAAAAATACTGCAAAACTCATTAGAGTTAACAGTCAAAAAACATTAGCATGCTAAGAGGAGTGGCCAGGCAGATAATTATATCAACTAGTCTGATTAGTGCAAATGGTCTGTCTCCACTAAAATTAGGATTTGAATGTATGTAGTAGCAACTAAAACGTGGTAGGTACATTTCCATTATAAAACTATTATATTACAAGTAAATATTTTAGTGTGCCCAGTTCATAGATAGGCAGTTCAATTATTGACAGAGGAAGCTGTATATACTTAGCATAGGGTCTTTGTGATGTTATCTGACTGTGGTTGTGTGCTTGCAGATAAAGTAAATAAAACTTCATATCTTCATTACAACAAAATAGAAAGTCTCTGTGATTTATTATGAAAATAACAATTACGTATAAATATAATTAACAAGGTATAATGGCTGAGTAATTCATTGTGGAAATGTCTTTTTATAAATTTAATTATTTAGTGCCCCGTTTTGTCTACTAACATGAGTAATTCTTGTGTCTCTATAGATCTCCAGTTAGAATTTTGTCAGTTCAGAATAGGTGGTTTGAATTAGTAGTGTTTAAAAACTGTCAAATTGGTATCTTAAGATGAAAGTTCCTATGTAGAAATTTTTCTAAGTAGAACCTAATTATTTCTCATTAGTAAGATAGATTCATGAATATGTCAAGCTGATTTTTCTAGGGATAAATCATTATTTAAAATGTAACAAGTTGAAAAGGATATTGTGAATGATTTTTTTTCTAAAATCTTTTCTCTGGTATGATTTACATGCCATAAAATTCACCCGAATGTAGAATTCAGTGATTTTTAGGACATTTGCAGAATTGTGCAACCATCACCACAATCCAGTTTTAGAGCATTTGCATCATCCAAAGGGGTCCCTCATACCCATTTGCAATCACTCTGTTCTGACCCCAAGTCCCAGGCAACCGTTAATCTACTTTCTGTTTCTATACATTTGCCGTTACATTCCATATAAATGAAATCATGTAAAATCTGGCCCTTTGGGTCTGGCTTCTTAAACTTAGTATAATACATTTGAAGTTCACCCATGTGGTAGCATGTATCAGTAGTTTATTATTTTTTCTTGCTAAGTAGTAAACCATTGTTTAGATATATCACATTTTGTTTTTCTTTTCATCAGTTGATGGGCATTTAGATTATTTCGACTTTTTGGCTATTATGAGTAATGCTAATGTGAACATTTGTGTACAAGTCGCTGTGAAGATAAATATTTTCATTACTCTTGGGTAGATACGTAGGAGTGGAATTGCTAGGTCATATGGTAAATTTGTGTTTAATATTTTAAGAAACTGCCAAATTCTATTCCAAAGTACTGCACCAGTTTACATTCCCACCAGTAATGTATTGTTTCTCCACATCCTCAACGACACTTGTTATTATCTCTTTTTTTATTACAGCTGTTCTTGTGGCTTTGCAGTGGTATTTCATTGTGGCTTTAATTTGCATTTCTCTAGTGACTATGTTAAGCATCTTTTCGTAGCCATTTGTATATCATCTTTGGGGTAATGTCTATTCAAACCTTTTGTCTGTTATTGTCTTTCTACTATTTAGTTTTAAGAATTCTTTATATACTCTGGATGTAAACTCTTTGTCAGACATGATTTTCTAATGTTTTCTTCTAGTCTATGAGTTTCTGTTAATTTTCTTAATGGTGTGTTTTAAAGCCAGTTTTTATAATTTTGAACAAATCCAGTTTATCATCTTTTTCTTTTTATGGAATGTGCTATTGGGGTTGTATCTAAGCATTCTGTGTCTAACTCAAAGTCACATAGACAATTTCCTCTGTTTTTTTCCGTAGTTTCGGGTTTTACGTTTAGGTCTATGATTCATTTTGAATTAGTTTTTATGTATGGTGTAAGAAAAGGGTCTAAATTAATCTCTTTGGCTGTATATACCAAATTATCTCTCAGCACCATTTGCTGAAAAGACGTCTTTACCTCCTGAAGTGCTGTAGGACCTTTGTCAAAAGTCAACCATAAATATGAGTTTACTTCTGAACTATTAATACTCTTCTTTCTATCTATATGTTTATCCTTATGTCAGTACCATACTGTCTTGATTTATACAGCTTTATAATATATTTTGAACTCAGGAAATGTAAGACCTTCCATTTTGACTTCCTTTTTCAAAACTGTCTTAATTATTCTGGGTACTTTGCATTTTTATATAAATTTTCGGATCAGATTGTTAATATCTGCAGCGTCTGCTGGGATTTTGATAGGGATTGTGTTTAAAGATCACTTTCGGAAGAGTTTCCGTCTTAAACAATGCAAAAGCTTTTTGCTACCTGGAAATGACTATTACTAGAGCAATCATTTGGGGATATTTTTGAATACTCCATTCATTAATAAGGAACAAAATTAGCTACTGACAGCCCATATTATAATGGACAAGATTTAAAATTCATGAAAGATTTATGAGAACAAGTAACCAAAGCCTCTCATTTGGAGGTATACAAAATAGTAAGTTACACAATTAGTGTCTTTGCAGGATTAAGACATGAATCCAAGTCAGACTCTGGTATTGTTTCATATACTCCACTGCTGTGGAAAAGACTGAAGTTGTTAGGATCGGGGTTCAAATCGAGTAAACAAATAAATATAAACACACTATCAAAATCCAAGTCAGCCTTTTCAGGAAGTAGATCCTAGTGGCAAACATTCAGAGTTATTCTCTAAGTTTGTTTCCAAATTATTGTGTGTTTATTTAAACGGAGCCAAGAATTCCAGTATAGTACCTTTTATTAAAAACCAAAGCAGTACACTTTCTTTAGTAATGTGAGTTTGGAGAGGTATCTTTCCACTATTGGAATCATGATTGAGACAACATTAGGGAAATAAAGGCCCTTAGTAGTTAATCTTTTGTTGTTAGTGCCATTGAGCCAATTTCAACTCCTAGTGACCCCATGTACAGCAGAGCGGAACCCTGCCTGGTCTTTTTGCTCCATCCTCTCACCTTCCGGTACTATCTCAGACAATGCTCTGCTGCTATTCACGGGGTTATCATGGTCAATTTTTTCGGAAATGGGTGACCAGGTCCTTTTTCCTAGTCTGTCTTAGTCTGGAAGCTCTGCTGAAACCTGTCTTCCATGGTTGACCCTGCTAGTATATGAAATACTGGTGGCATAGGTTTCAGCATCACAGCAACACACAGCCACCACAGTGTGACAACCGACAGACAGATGGTTTGCTTCCATGATGAGGAAACAGACCTGGGCTGCTGCGGTGAGAGTGCCGAATCTTAACCACTCGACCACCAGGACTGGCTAGATAGTTAATGTATTAGGTATTCATTTAGTAGTAATGTAAAGAAGCCTAGTAAAGGATAGAAATACTGTATTTAGTTAATTTCGATAGATAATTTTCTACATTTTGGCAGCTCTTACATAGGGGGTATGATAACACCGACAGTATCTTAGAATTGATAAAATTTATGTGAGGGCAGTTGTGGACTTGGTGTCATTTTAGAAAGTGAACATTTATGAAGGCCCAGTTGCAACTGTTCTCCTGGAAAAACTTGGCTCAGGAAGTAAAAGGGAATGATATCTGAATAGTTATATTTAAATGTATGGTTTTGAAAAATAGTGTGTAGAGATATACACAGGAAAGCTTTATAGTTTTTTTTTTAAAAATGTGCTTAAATTTTTTCTGCTCAAATTGACCATAGGTCAGGATTAAACCAAATTTTTGTCCCTGTACATTTTATATTAGATCTGAGCTTTAAGGAGTAAAATGACGGCCCAAGAATTCTATTAAGAGAGATGCTTTGGAGTTGACAGAGGAAGTTGGACAAGGCATACATACAAATATCCCTTGAAATTTAGGTCCAAATCTTAGCTGGTAAAGTGGTAAATTAAAAAAATATATTTGAGGGGCTGGCCCCGTGGCCGAGTGGTTAAGTTCGCGCGCTCTGCTGAAGGCGGCCCAGTGTTTCGTCAGTTCGAATCCTGGGCGTGGACATGGCACTGCTCATCAAACCACGCTGAGGCAGCGTCCCACATGCCACAACTAGAAGGACCCACAACTAAGAATATGCAACTATGTACCTGGGGGCTTTGGGGAGAAAAAGGAAAAAAATAAAGTCTTTAAAAAAAATATATATATATATATTTGATAACTAATTTAATTCCCATGATTGTTTATTTTGCATTTTCAGTTTCTATCGTTCCTTCTCCTTGTCAGGATCCAAGAGTTTACGTAATCTGTGTGAACTGATATGACCTTTCTGTGATGGGGGTAGAGTCATGAAGGGGGTCAGTGGGTGGAAAGATAAAAGAGGAGAATTAAATCCACTGATGGGTGTTTAGAGTGTGTTTTAAGCATAAGAATATGGAATCCCCTTATTTCTATTTGAAATGCTTTTGGAATAACATACTCTAAAGCATCCTAGGGGATAGCCTAACACTGCACATTAACATGGTTAAAAGGTCTCCAAAGCATTTGCCTATAGTTAGCTCAGTTGTAGTATTTTAGTAAGTGTTCTAATAACTTGGCTGCTCTTGCCTTTGGCTGTGGAGTCTCCACAAGTGCACAGTGTCCAATTTTGGGGTGCTTGGTCACATGGTCTTACGTGTTCTGAACCTTTTAATAACTCACCATAGGCTTGTAAGAGAATACATCAGACTCTATATTGCAACTGCATAATCAACTGTCTGTTTAATCCTTCTTTCATTTCTTTCCATTACCTATTTCTCTAGAAGACACACATTCAGTCGTGTATTCAGTGCTTATATCCTGTCCTATTTCCGTAATTCTGAAATGGATTTCAATAAATTAGTCTTAGAGAGTTAAAAAATAGTACAATATAAGTGAAAGAGAAAACAGTGGAGGTCCACCATAATAATATAACTGGTTGTAACTATGATAATAACATAGGTTTTAAAAGTACTTTACAGTTTATAGATTGCTTTTACAAAAATTTTGAATGTAGTACGTCTATACGTTTTTGGAAAATATGTTATCTGCCCAACGAAATGCTTATGTGTGAATCTAGTTTTTATAAACTGAGTGATATTTTAAGGACCCTATAGGATGTAGCTATGTAATGAAAACCTATTGTGATTTTTTCGGTAAATAAAATAATAACTCCTAATTTAGTATCACTTTCTTAGAACAAATCTTGTTTGGAAATGCCTTATTTTTTACTTTTCAGTAATTTAGCATACTCATACATTTTGAAGTGTTAATAAACTTTACATATGAAAAATAAGAATAGCTTTCTATACTGCTTGCCATGGTAAATGACAAGAAACATACCTGCAAGAAACAGAAAGGTGCTACAATCTTCTACTAATCATACCTACAAGGGCAGGAAGCAATTTACATCTCCACTTTTTTCTTTATCAAATCAATAAAGAAAAATTCATGACTGGAGATGCAGTGTTTCTATTTGCATCAGTTTTAAAAAACAAAGACTTGGGGCCGGCCCCATGTCCTAGTAGTTAAGTTCAGTGTACTCTGCTTTGGTGGCCCAGGTTTGCGGGTTCGGATCCCAGGTGCAACCTACATTGCTTTTCAGCCATGCTCTGGCAGTGACCCATATACAAAATAGAGGAAGACTGGCACAGATGTTAGCTCAGGGTTAATCTTCCTCAAGCAAAAAAAGAGTAAGATTGGCAACAGATGTTAGCTCAGGGCTAATGTTCCTTAGCAAAAAACAAAACAAAAAACAAAGCCTTCAAGCCCAGAATATAGTATCTACTATTTATTAATTGCTACTGTATACCATACTCATACTGCCATAAGATATGGCTAATTTTAATAGAAACACACTAAGATACATGCTGTCACTCAATTTTATAGATAAGGATGCTGAAGCTGATGGAGACTGAGTAAATCACCCAAATCAGGCTGTTGGTAAGGCCTGGAGGTGAAATTCAAAGCCATGTGTGTGTGTTTGTATGTGATAAAAATATTTAGTTGCTTCAGTTTTGTTTATCAGAGATACATAACATTCACATCACTTTAATTCTTTGATCCAAGATATGGGGTAGAAATTGACATGGCGTAGATATAGGAATAGAAGTTGGCATAGTAGAAATTACTGATTTTTAATGTAATCTATCTTCCCTTTCTCCATCTAGTTCCTGTCTTGTATTAGTATTCTTACAGTTTTAAAGCAAGAAATTAGAACACAGTAGAGGGATTTTCTTTAAAATATGCCTGACAGAATCCAATACCATTAACACTTCTAGAAGCAAAGAATTTATTAATTTCACCTGCCCGTTTCATTGCTGGAAAATTCTGTTGTTGGAAAAGCACGGCATTTTGGAATTAATCTTGGTTTTGGTCTTTGGAATACACAGAATGCTGTATCTCTTTTGTGATAGACAGCAATGACAGTGGCACCAACTACAAACAACAGTGATCATTTATGAATCAATTAAGTTTGGAGCTCTGTTCCTTGTGGTTTTTAATAGTTACATGATTAATTTTTATAGTGACCCTGAAAGGAAGGTGTTATTACTCCCATTTTGTTGATTAGGAAGTTGAATAATTTGCCTACAGTCGCCAAGGAAGCAAGCTGGGAATCAAATCCAGGTCTGCCTGATTTCAAAGTTAATTCTCTTCACAGAGGTGGTTTGAAGACTGGGTTCTGCAGAACTCTACAGTTCGGAAGTGTTGTCTCAGGAATTGCCATGTTTCAGGTTTTGGGGTAAAGTGAAGGGGTGTGTGAGGAATAGAAGGTGAACTTCAATCTCTTCATCCTGACTTTGGTGCAATCAGCTCTGTTGTTTTCTGTTTAATGTATTATCACTTTCTATAATATTTGGTTTGAAAAAGTGTCCAAGTGGAATAAAAATGTTTAAAAAGTATTATAACTTACACTTCCAGCCATGATGAAATGAGAACTAGAAAATCAGACAAAATATATGAATCAGTGGTTTTTCAGGCATTAGACGAAAGGTGGCACATGGCAGTAATCCCCGAGAGAAGAAACAAATGAGGAATATGTGCACATGTCCCGCTTACAGCCTGAAGATAGGCTCTAGGCTGCAGCGCTGGAAGGGAACAAAAATAGAGCCCAGCGTTCTTGTTGAAATGAAGAGACAGGGTGTGGATTTGAGAGAGGCCAAGGAAGCTAGAATTTGCAGAAGAAATACTAGAGAAGAGGAAGCAGTGCATAAAGAGAGCCCTCATGATCTGAGGAGGGTTCCTCTGGAGCATTTAGCTGAATACTGATCTAATTGATATTTGTAGAATATTCCACCCTACCACCCAGAATACACATTATTTTTCCAGTGCACAGAGGGTATGTTCCAAAATAATACTTTATTCTGGGCCATAAAGTAAATTTCATTGAACTTAGGGGGAATGAAATAATACAAAGTAAGTTTTCTCCAACAAAATTAAATTAGAAATCAATAAGAGAAAGATATTTGGGAAATCCTCAAATATTTGGAAAGGAAATAACACACTTCTAGATAACTTATAGGTCAAGGAATAAATCACAAAGGAAATTAGAAAATATTGGGAACTGAATGAAAATGAAATGCAACATATTGTAATTTGTGGAATGCAACTAAAGTGGTGCCTGGGGAAGATGTATAGTATTAAATACATATATAAGAAAAAGAAAAAAGATCTCAAATCAATGACCTAAGCTTATACTTGAAGTAAATAGAAAAATAAGAGCAAATGAAACCCAAATTAAGCGGAAGGAAGAAATAAAAATGAGCCGATATCAAAGAAAAACAGAAAAGAAAGATAACAGGGAAAATTACTCAGATCAAAAGTTGGTACATTGAAAAATCAAAATAATTGGTAAACTTCATGTTTAACAAGGAAAAAAAGATAGAAAACAAATGCCAATTAGAGTGAAGACATCATTACAGATACAACAGACATGAAAGGGATAACAAGGGAATATAATGAACAACTTTGTGACAGCAAATTCAGCAACTTAGAGGAAATAAATAATATGAAAAACACAAAGCACCAGAGCTCACTGAAGAAAAATTAGTAAATCTGAATAGCATTATTTCTAAAGAGAAATTAATTTGTCGTTAAAATCTTTCCATAAAGAAAACCCCAGGCAAGGATTGGTTACCTCATGAATTCTATTAAACATTGAAGGATGAAATAATACCAATTCTACACAAACTCTTCTGGAAAATAAAAGAGGAATGACACTCTATACAATTCATTTTATGAGCTAGTTTTATCCTTGTTCCAAACTAGACAAAAACGTTACAAGAAAACTACAGACCAATATCCTTTATGAATATAGTTGTAAAAATCCTTAACAAAAATTTTATATAAATCAAATTTAGCAACATATAAAAGGAATTTATCCCAGTAATCTAAGGTTGTTTTGACATTTAAAAATCTGTGTAATTCACTATGTTATCAGAATAAAAGGGAAAAGACATGATCATCTTAGTAGATGTAGAAAAATAATTTGACAAAATTAAACACTCATTCATGATAAAAACTGTCAGAAAACTAAAGCAAAAGGAAATTTCCTTAATTTGATAAAAGGCATCTATTAAAAGCATATAGCTGACACCCTACTTAATTGCAAAATACTGAATAGTTTCCCCTAAGATATGGAACAAAGATGTCACTATTTGTATTCTTCATTTTAATTGAGGTCTAGTGCAATAAGGCAAGAAAAATAAATAAAGGGCATTTAGGTTGTAAAGGAAGAAGCAAAATGTCTTTATTCCTAGATAATGTGATGGTTTATGTAGACATCCTAAGGAATCTACAAAAAGCAAGTAAAATTGCTAAGTGAGTTTAGCAAGATTGCAGGATACAAGGTCCATGTACAAAGATTGTTATTTCTTTATAATACCAGTGTATGCTTAGAAATTGAAAAATACCATTATAATGCCTTCAAAAATATGAAATACTTAGACATAAACTTAACAAAATATGTGCTATACCTGAATACTGAAAATTACAAAACATGTTGACAAATTAGAGAATATCTAAATAAATGGAGAACTGTACCAAGCTCATTAATCAAAAAACTCACTTTGTTCAGATGCCAGTTATTCCCAAATTGATTTATAGATTTGACATACATATGATTAAAAAAAAATCAGACTTTTTGGGTATATGTTGCGAAGCTGATTTTAATGTTTATGGAATTGCAAAGGACTTGGAAAAGCCAAAACAATTTTGAAAAGAGCAAAGTTGGAGGACATACACTATCTTACTAAAGCAATACTGTAAAGCTTCAGTAAAGAAGATGATCTGGTATTGTACAAAGTCAGACATATAGACCATAACAGAGTTCAGAGGTAGATCTACTCATATATGGCTAATTGATTTTTTAATAAAGTTACTGACATATTCAATGGGGGAAATTCTAGTCTTTGATAAATAGTACTAGAAAAATTAAATCTCCATATGGAAACAGTGAATCTTGACACCTACCTCACACCAGCCACAAATATTAATTTGAATGGATCATAGAGCATTAGAAAAATTTGGAAATAATCGTTACTGCTTTGGCATAGGAAAAAGTATTTTAGGTAGGACACAAATCTATACGCATAAAAGAAAATAATTGATAATTTGGACATCATCAGTATTAAACCTTCTTTTAAAATGACACTGACATGAAAATGAAAGGACAATACCCAGAGTGGGAGAAAATATTTACAAAAGATGTATCTGATAAAGCTCTTATTTCCAGAATATATAAAGAACTCTTTATTATAAGAAGTCAAACAGTTAAAAATGGGCAAAATATCTGAGCAGACGATTCACTAAAGAAGATATTCAGAAGGAGAATAAACTCATGATAAAGGTGCTTAATACTGTTACTTAGTAAGGAAATGCAAATTAAACCACAATGAAATACCACTGCACACCCAATAGAATGACTGAAATTAAAGTAACTGACAATTTTCAAAGCTGGCCAGCATATGGAGCTACTAAAACTCTCATAAACTGGTGGCATGAATGCAAAGTGGTAGAATCACTTTGGGAATCATTTTGCCATATTCCTATAAAGTTTAATGTATTTACCATTTCAACTAAGAACCAAGAGCTGTTGTAATTCTTGTGTTATCATGATGCTCTGTGACATCGCTGTACCTGTCATTACTCTGTCCACCATTCTCTCCCAGTTCTTACCAACATCTTCTTCACATTTCTGGAGATTATACCATCATTATATCTTGTGTACCATTATATCTTGTGTATCTTGTGTACGAATTTTTATTTTTGTGTTGAGATTTTCTGAATGAATGTTTATAAAAACATCCTTTTAAGAAAATTTCACTCATGTGATTTTTTTGGAGTGTGTAGATAGGGTCATAGACAAGTAACATTTCTGATATTTTTGTATATTTAATTTTCTTATATAATATAAATGGAATTACATGTTACGTGTCTTCTCTAACTTTTTGTATTTGTTAATAGACTGGTAGGAGATCTTTATTTGTTTTGAATATTGATACTTTATTAGCTATATACATTACAAATATCTTCTCCAAGTCTGTCGCTTGGAGATCGTTTCATGCTATTTTGTATAAATCTATGTTTTAAACAGTTATGTAATATTCCATAGTAGGAGAGCACAATAATTTATTTAGACCGCTAATATAACTTCTTGGTTAAGAGCAAGCAGCTGTGCCGTCTATCATCTTTGTTACTTTGGATTAGACATTTAATCTCTCTAATACTCTGTTCATATTTAAAGCAAGGAAAAATATTTTTTACTTCACATGGTTGTAGTCAAGATTAGAGAAATAATGCAAGTAAATTACTCCAGAGTAGGATTTCTCAATCTCATCACTAATGACATTTTGGGTAGGATAATTTGTTGTGGAAGGCTGTTTTGTGCATTGTAGGATGTTTAATAGCATCTTGGCCTCTGCCCACTATATTCCCAGTTGTGACAGGCAAAAATGTGTCCAGACATTGCCAAATTCTGCACCCCTCCTCCTCGGAGTGGGTGGCATAGTTGCACCTGGTTGAGAACCACTGCTCTAAAGAGCCTGGCACGTGGTATCATGTCTGCTACATGAAGCTGGATATATGTGCTGCAAAGTTCTCTGGGATGCTTGTTACATGGAGTTCATTATGGGTGGCTCTTGCTGCAGTTGTGTCTAGTAGTGGCCATTAAGAAAGATTTCCATATTGCTTTTAGGTTGGTGTCATTCTAACACTAGCCCAAATACTAATTTCACAATATACAATCAGTTACATACATCTTTTCACACCTCTGTAAGTGTATCTGCCAGAGGAATTCCTGGAAATGATATCTTTGAGGGGGGAGGAAATACAGGGCTTGCTATGGTATTGAAATTTTGATATATTCTGCCAAATCACTTTCCAAAAATTGCTAGACCAATTTACACTCTCACCAACTGTTCCTGAGAGTGCCCTTTTCCTGATATCCTTTTCCATAGTGAATATTAACATTCTTTTTGTATTCAAACATATTTTATGAATTTTTAATGTTTCTTTCCATAATTTGCCTTTCTTGGATTACATGCATATAATGTTTGCCCATTTTTCCGTGAATATTTTAGTCATTAAAAGCTACACCTAGATCCCCAATTAAAAAGCTATTAAAGTACATAGAAAAGCACAGAGATTAATACACGTAACATACAGATTTCACAAATGTTAACGTTTTCTATTTTTGCTTGTGATCTTTAAAATTTTTCACATACTGTTGAAGTTGTTTGTGGTACTCTTCCACCAACCAATTTCTTTTCTGAATTCCCAGATGTAACCACTATTCTCAAATTTGTATACATATTTTCCATCCATGTTTTAATAATTTTATTAAATATGTGTGCATCTATAAAAATATATATAGCATTGTTTTATATTTTTAAAATTTGCATAAATGGAATCATACTGCACAAATCCTTCTAGAACTTCCCTTTTTAAAATTCGTTTTGTATTTTTGAGATTTATCCAAGTTGACTCTGGCAGTTCTAGTCCACCCTTTAAACTACAATATTTGTTTGAATACAATACAGTTTATTTATTCATTCCCCTAGTGATAGATGTTCATTTTTCCCCCTTTTTTCATTTTTGGAATTACAACAGTGTAATAATGATCGTCTTTTTGTAAGTCTCATGTGCACATGTGTAGCAGTTTCTCTTGAGTATATACCCTTCAGTAATCTTTTAGCTTGTGGAGGTACACATCTTCATATTTATTGTCTATTATCAAGTTGTTCTTCATGGTGATTATAATACTTTTTCTCTTGCCAGCTGTGTATTTTCCCACATCCATACCAGCAAACTCCTGGTTTTGTCAGACTTTTATTTTTTCTTCTAATCCTACTCACATCTCAGTAATTGGTAGAATAAATAGAAATTTTTTTTAAAAATGGAAAGACCGAACAGTATCATAAACCCGCTTGACCTAGTTGACACTTCCGGGAAATTTTGTGTTTAATACACAGAGTAGTCATCAAGACAGATTGTATGCATATGGATGTATGTATATATATATACATATGTGTGTATATATATATGTTAAAACAGTCTCAACAAGTTTAAAATAACTGAAAACATACGCATGTGTTCTCTGGCAACAATGGATTTAATGCAAATCAGCAACAAAAAGATATCTAAAAATTAGCATAAATTTGTAAATGAAACAGTGCACTACTAAATAACGTGTGGGTCAAAGAAGAAATCACAAGAGAACTTAAAAAATATTTTGAAATGAATGAAAATGAGAACACAATGTATCAAAACATGGGATGCAGCTAAGCAATACTTCTGGGAAAATTTTTAGCATTAAATATTTATGTTAGGAAAGAAGGTCAATCTTAAATTAGGAAAAGAAGAGCAAATTAAACCCAAAATATATAGACGAAAGGAAATAATACCTATAAGAACAGAAATCAATGAAGTTAAAAAAAGCCAGGAAAAGTAGAGAAAAATAAAATTTCTCAAAAGGACAATAAAATTAATATATCTCTAGCTAGATTGATCAAAGAGAAAGAGAGAAAACAGAAATCTTCAATATTAGAAATAAAAGGGAGACATCACTACAGTTTCTTTGAAATTAAAATGATAATAAGGATATACTATGAAGCATTTTATGTCAAGAAAGTTTACAATATTAGGTGAAAGGGACAAATCCTTGGAAGAGACGTTAACAAACTGACTTAAGAAAACAATGTAGTACTTCTGTGAAGACCTAAATACACTACAATTGAATTTACAGTTAAAATTTCTCCTGCAAAGAAAATTCCAAGACCAGATGGCTTCATTGGTGAATTTTGTCAGACATCTAAGGATGAAATATTACAAATTCTTTCAAGTAATTTGAAAGGCGAGAACACTTCCCACACTTTTTATGAGGCTGGCATTACCCTGATAACAAAAACAGATAAAGATGTTACAATGAAAAAAAAACTGTAGCCTAATTTCACATAAACAGAGACACTAAAATACAACAAATATTAGCAAATCAAATCCAGCAATAGATAAAATGGATAATACATCATGACCAAGAAGATTTTATCCCAAGAATACAAGGATGTCTTAATTTTAAAAATATCTACCAGTGCCATTCACTACATGAAACAAATGAAAGAGAAAAAGTATATGACAATGCCGACAAACGAGTAAAAATCATTTGGCAAAATTCAGTATTCACTTATAGATAAAGACACTCAGCAAACTAGGATTAGAATGTATCTACTGAAACCTGTTAGTGCATGTCTACAAAAAAATCCACGATTAACAGCATTCTTAGTTGTGGAAGGCTGTAAACTTTCCGCCTATTATAAGGAGTAAGACAAGGATGTCCCTTCTGACCACTTCTGTTCAACAGTGCACTGGAGATCCTAGCCAATACAATAAGCAAAAATAAATTAATTGATTAAAAAAATTAAAGACGGAACTAGAAAAGGAAGAAGTAAAATTGTCTTTATTTGCAGACATATGCATATACATAGAAAATCCTAAGGAATCTATAAAATAGCTACTAAAACTAATAAATTAGGTTAGAAAGGTCGCAAGATATAATGCCAATAAATGAATGTGTGTGTGTGAGAGACGGAGAGAGGGAGGGAGGGCGGGGTACATGAGAAGAGAAGGGAAGAGAGAGAGTGAGAAAGAGAGAGGAAGGGCATTTATCAGTTCTTTTCTCCTTTTCCTCTGGCATCCTCCTACTCATCCCTGTCAGGTCCACATACTATTTAGCATACTACATGTGAAACTTCAATGAGATATGCTTTTCAGTATTATTGTTACTAATCAGAGTAAAGTTTGAGGTAACTAAAACAGAATAATTTCTTTCTTACATAACTATATAACCTAGTCATTTATTTTGATTCCTAAAGAGTTTCAAGATTATTTTCTTCTCTTCAACGGGATAGTTGAACACTGTCAAGATGCAGAGAAAAATTTGAGTCAGGTCTTAAAAAGCAAGATGGTAATTTTTCAACATATGATGCTATTTATGGTATAAATAATGGTGCATTTCAACAATAAAATTAAACTCTTACCATTTTAAAGTACTATAAATTAGTAAAGTTGTTTAAAAACTCACCCTGTAGTAACTCAATGAAAGTATTTCTATTAATTTTGTGGCCTTTGAGGTCTGTTTTTATATTTAATGAAAGTGTATTTTATAATAAATATCATTTATAATAACATAGGGTAGATCTGGCTCACCATCTTGCATAATGTCTTGATCTACTTGTAAATGGTCCTATTTCTATTCATGGATCATAATATATATAAAATGTAATTAGCATATAAATGCTAATTAATGTAACTGGATTTTAAAGCTTTTTGTTTTCTTTTTAGTTATGTAGAATAAGTATGTTTATCTTTTTTCTTGGCACTGGTATACTGAATTTCAAATAGCATAACATTTTCTAGATGAGCTTTTCTCAGTTTGAAATAATCTCAGTTTGTTGAAGTAATTAATTTTAGTTTGTCTCTTGGAGTGGTCCATGTCCTTACTAATTAAGAGTCTAATTTAGTAAAATATGTGTCTTCAGCTCTTTAGAGCAATTTACCCTGGCACATAGTGAATGAGTGAGAACTGTCATTCATATGTATTCTTTTGGGTAATTGTTGACTTAAACCTGAGAGGAATCATGCCTGTATATGGATTTGACATCTACATGTTGGATAAGTTGAATAAATAATGTCATAGATAAATCCAAGACCAAAAGAAAGCATGAGGCGTATTGTGTGGGTGGTATGATTTTTAGGCCTCTGGTTTTACTTATTTTCTGTGAGACCCTATTAATAGTCATAGCAAAGGAAATATTCCAAGCTTTTATGTTGAGTTGAAAATCTTAATTATCTAGAGATAAAGTACTTGTAATTTGTAAGGTAGAGCACAGGCATAGTTTACTTTCTCTAGAGATTTATAGTTGTATAAAGTGCTTTTACATATATCATTTCATTTAATGGACAGGAAGCTGTTACTTGTACGATAGGAAAGGGTTGCTTTAATTTCAGTCTTAATGTTGCCTTTGTCCTGACCAAGCGTTACGTAGACACTCAAAACCATTTGTTTCTGCCAAGCATCAGCCCGGCTCCCAAAGCTGGAAGTGAACCAAATTTGGCATAAGTCTTCTTTAAACTAGTGAATGGTGTTTAAGAAAATTAATCCAAAGTATAGAATATATTTTGAAATATTGCAAAGCCTCAGCAGTCTGTGAAGATCAGACTTTTAATGTTACAGTGGAGCTGTATTTCATAGTTTTGGCTTTCTATCCAACTCAGTAGATAATAATTCTGACATCACTATTGTTGAAGGCCAATATTTACTGAGTGCCTGTTATGAAAAGTAAAGTGTGATTTATACTCTTAATTAAAACAATTTGTGGCTATTCTCATCTTAAAGCTTATTATCGGAAGAAGAAGAAACATGATGTGGCAGAAGTGAGAGGAAACAGTGCCTATCCAAAGAAAGTGTTCCTTTGAAATTCTATTTTCTGTATGGTTCCTTGTGTTCATCTCTCTCTGATTTGTGTTAGTCTGTAAGATCGTTTGGTAACCAAGCTGCTCTCATCTCAGTAGCATGTGGTGGGATGCTCAGTGAGGTCATTATGAAGAAGCCCATGTGGTCCAAAATCTACTGGCCCATGGCAGCTTCAGTTTTCAAACATAACTGCAGGGCACTTAACCTTTCCTTTTTTAATTCAGCGATCTCAGATCTTTCACGTTATCTTTTATGAGAATCGGATCAGGACCATTGGCTCTTAGTTTTCTGGGTGGATGAACAATTCAATTATGATTTCCTAAGAATGCTTGTTTTTATATTTTCTAGGAAGCATATTTTGAGTTATGCAAATGCTTTAGAAGTGTCCATCTTTTGTAACTAGGGCTTTGGAATAGTACATGGTGTTTATTTTGCACATTATAGTTGATGAGAACTTTTGCAGATTAAACTGTTTATTTCTTGGTAGTCATGATCAACAGATCTTAGTATTCCCATACTAACAATGAGAAAAACAAGGACCAATGAGGTTATATTACTTGCTTAAGCTCACACAGGTCCCATGTGATGGAGCAGATACTGAGTTTTGTCTTCCAGTGCCACATCCTTTGCCTCTTCCTTTTTGCTTAAGGTTTCTTCTTGCTAGATTGAATTGTATGAAATTGTTAATATATGACTACTTGACCTACAATAAAATGCAATTTCATATGCTACAACCGAAAAGAAAAAAACCAAACAACTCCATTTAGGAAAAGCTCATTTTATATACAGCTAAAACAGAATAATTTTTTTTTAAAGTTCAGTACTAACTTTGAAGGGGAAAAAAACTTAGTCATTAATGTTTGAAAATGGAATGCCAGAGGAAACAAACTTATTTTTGGAGTATTCTTAGCTACGTTAAATTAAGAGCATGGACTCAGGAGGTAAAATATGTGGGTTTGAATCCACTCTCCCCTATTGCTACCCTACTGTGTGTGACCTTAGACAATTTACTTAACGACTCAGTGTCTTCATATCTTTGCCTTTTAAGATTCTGTAAGTTACTTGGAAAGTATCTGGCATCAGTGTAAGGCCTGTAAATGTGTTTGTTAAATAAAATAGAGATGAGAAATAGAGATAGAAAATGTTTTGGTCAATGCATTAAATAATTTTCTAGACTTTTCAAAATGCTACTTATTAGATATTTTGAAATTAATTAAATTAATGCAGAATATTAAATTAGTTTAACATAAGTAACAGTCTACCCATGTGCAGTTTGTACATTAATTTGTTTAAGTAGGTCTGAGAGCAAACATAAAACTAATTACCCCTCGCATTCCAGGAAATGTCTGTTGGTTGATTGAGCAGTTAAATGAAGTTTTCTCACCAGCATTCTTTCCCCCAAATTCCTTTCCAATATTTAGTGCTAAAATACCATCCAGGAACTGATCTCCAAAAGGACTCCGACACGTCCCCAGTCAAGTACAGACTTCCCATGGCCAAGTGATCAAAGTAACTATAAAATGCACACCCACAGAGATGATGGGTTGATTTACTTGTTTTCCTATAGCCTTCAATTTCCTACACAGCCTTCAAAAGTTTCAGAAGAATGTGTAGGAAACAGAATTGAGAAGAGAATGTGCATTGGGAGCCTTCTAGGGCCTGTGCTAAGGGCTTTAAATGGTAAGAATAAATTTAAAATGTTGTACGAAAGGCAAATGAAGTGCTCAGTTTCATACATTGACTCTATCAAATTTAATAAAAAATTAATTACAATAATTAATTTCAAGCTTGTGAAAGATAGAATAAATATTGGTCAAATGGAATTGACGTCTAGGTAGGTAATGACATGAGAACCCCTAACTCTTCAAATAAATCCGTGTCTTCTGGTTGGTGCACATGTACAATTTCATCCCAGATTACTCAGAATTTGCAGAGTGAACACTGAACCACTATTACTTGTCTTTTAAAAATATCTATTTTTTCATGTTATTCTGTTAGATTGATCCACATAGAGGTCATTTAGGCTATTTTCTTATTTTTTTAATTATGAGAAACAGTTTGCACTGCCAATCTTGTTCTTGTCCCTTCCATTTTGCACATGTGCAAGAATTTCTTTTCGGTGAACCTGCTGAGGCATTGAGTATGCACATTTTCATTTAAGAGAGAGTGCAAAATTGCTCTCCGAAGTGTTCATGCCAATTATTCTACCACCAACACTGTTTGAGTATTTGTTACTCCACTAACCTCTCAACCCTTGATAGTGTCTAGTTTTACATTTCATTTCCATGTTGATGACTATAAAATGGCATTCTATTATTGTTTCCTTTTTAATTTCCTTGATTATTGGTCAGGTTGATCATTTTTTCATGTCATCAGCCATTAGAGTTTCTTCTAGTATTATGAATTTCCTGTCATGTAATTTGGGAATCTGACTGGATTGCATTTCTATCTCAGAATTGTGTATATTTAAATAAATTTCTTTATTATATGTTGCAAATAGTTTCTTCCAGTCTGCAAAATTTGTGTTGTCATAAAGTGTTTCTACATTTTAATGTGATCAAATGTGACAATGCCGTCCAATGTGATTGTTGCATTTGGTGCTACTTTAAGAACATCTTTCCTTCTCCAAAGTCATAGTCAGATCTCTCTACTGTTCTCTTTTAATAGTTTTGTATTATTGAATTTCAATAAAAAGCAAGTTGCAGGGCTGGCCTGGTGGCATAGTGGTTAAGTTTGTGTGCCCTGCTTCAGTGGCCTGGGGTTCATGGGTTTGGATCCTGGGCATGGACCCACACAGCTCATCAAGGCATACTGTGGTGGTGACCCACATACAAAAAATAGAAGAGGATTGACATAGATGTTAGCTCAGGGACAATCTTCCTCACCAAATAAAACCAAGCAAGTTGCAGAACCACGCATAGATTTTGTTCCTAGTTAGTTAAAAGACCCACAATGCTATGCATTTTCTTGTGGGTGCCTATATGTATATGTATAAAGAGATAAAAGGATCTAGAAGGAATCCAATCAAATTGATAATATTGAATAATTGTGGAGATAAGTGAAGGTGTTTAAGATTGAGGATGATAGAGATCTTTAAATTACTAATAGTAATTTTGAAAACCATTTTGATGGAGAGTGCTTGTATACTGCTTGTGTAATTAAAAATCAATGTATGTAGGTACATATATATTTAATATTCTTATATTTCTATTTATTATGAAAACAGTATAACCAAATAAGAAATTTTTTAAATAAGAGATGCTTTCATATTTTCACTACTTATAACCACTGTTATAATTTTAGTATACTGTTTTTATTACCAGTCTGTTTCCCTATGACTGTATTGAATTATTTTAAAAGTTCAAATTAACATGTACCTACAACTTTTATCATTTTTAAAGAAACAACATATCAAATGCATTTCACAGTCTTACCACATAGACTTCAGTAAAGTCAAATTTAAAGAGAATAAAAGATGTGTTTTCCCTGAGTATACCATAATTTAGCTTATTATTTTGTCAATATTGGGACTTCAAGATGGCTTCCATTTTTGCACATTTTTGAAAAGTGAATATTATCCTATGTGGTTACTGCTTTGTGGTGCTTCTTTAAGGAAATCTTCCCTATTTGAAAGTCATAGTCATGTCTCTTCCATATATTTTTCTTTAATACCTTTTATGTTGTTGAGTTTGGTAAAACAAAGCAAGGAGGGCTTATTTTGAGTGTATCCCAAGAATAAATTACTAGAACTGCAATTACAGAGTCTGAAGGTGTAGGTAATGTGGCTGTACAAGAATTTCCCAAAGGGCACTAAATTAGGAAGTTAGTGCTACTAGTGAAGTTTGAGGGCACCAGGTTGACTTTATTTTAGCCAAATACAAATTATAATTTTATATGCTTATTTATTTTTAAAGATTTTATTTTTCCTTTTTTTCCCAAAGCCCCCCAGTGCATAGCTGTGTATTTTTTTTTTTTAAAGATTTTATTTTTTCCTTTTTCTCCCCAAAGCCCCCCGGTACATAGTTGTGTATTCTTCGTTGTGGGTTCTTCTAGTTGTGGCATGTGGGACGCTGCCTCAGCGTGGTCTGATGAGCAGTGCCATGTCCGCGCCCAGGATTGGAACTAACGAAACACTGGGCTGCCTGCAGCAGAGCGTGCGAACTTAACCACTCGGCCACGGGGCCAGCCCCCATAGTTGTATATTCTTAGTTGTGGGTCCTTCTAGTTGTGGCATGTGGGACGCCGCCTCAGCGTGGTTTGATGAGCAGTGCCATGTCCGCGCCCAGGATTCGAACTGACGAAACACTGGACCACCTGCAGCGGAGCGCACGAACTTAACCACTCGGCCACGGGGCCGGCCCCATAGCTGTGTATTTTTAGTTGTGAGTCCTTCTAGTTGTGGCATATGGGATGCCACCTCAGCATGGCTTGATGAGCAGTGCCATGTCCCTGCCCAGGATTCCAACCAGCAAAACCCTGGACCGCTGAAGCAGAGCATGCGAACTTAACCACTTGCCATGGGGCTGGCCCCTATATGCTTATTTTTTAAATTGCTATTTGAAACAGTGAAATTGTGCCTGATTGTTGGAATTTACATTCTTTTAATTATTAGCCAGAAATGGCCGTTATTCTATACCTATTTCTCTACTTGTTTTCCTCCTTTATGAATTGTACTTAACGTTTATTCGTTTGGCTGTTAGAGTCTTAGTGATTGTCATTTACAGAACTGATGTTACGTAATCACATTTACTCGGAAAGTTTTCTCAATCCATTTTGCATTTTTAGTTGAACTTCAGTTAAAGTTCTCCTTTCAGCGTTTTGTTTTTTTTCTCCCCAAAGCCCCAGTGCATGGTTGTATATCCTAGTTGTAAGTCCTAGTTTTTCTACGTGAGCTGCTGCCACAGTATGGCAGCTGACAGACGGGTGGTATGGTTCTACAACCAACCAGGAAACGAACCCGGCCGCCCAAGTGATGAGAGCAGCGAACTTTAACCACTAGGCCATCAGGGCTGGCTCCTCCTTTCAGTGGTTGGATAACATTTTTCCTTCTTTTAAGTAAGATGCTTTGTAGTTATCTTTTTGAAGTAACACTTTAATCATTTGTGATGAGACTATTTAGGTAGATTTCTAAGTATTTAAATGAAGCTATCTTAAGAACACTAATATCAACCGGAAAAGAGGTTTCTAGGAAGCATCATGATTCTCTCTTTGACTCTGCCTGTTCAATAATTTTTTTAAAATTTTAAGCACTTGTTTATTTTCAAATTTTACAGATGGAGTTTGATATAGATGGGGTGCAGAAAGGGTCTAGTACAGATGGGTTTCGGATAGGGTCTGTTAGCTGAAGATTAGTTGGATCAAAGTTGATTTCAAGAGTGAAAGGTAGAGCAAAGAACGTAGGTGAATGATTGCTTTCTGGTGAAGGCTCCCCAGCTCCAGCTACTGGAGGTTTCAGTGTCTTCCATGGTGAACAGGATTGTCTTTGGAGGAAAGTACCAATCAAGCTACATTAAGTTCAATGTGTACTTTTTTGGAAGCTTTAAAAATTCGACTGTTATTTGAAGATCTTTTAATGAATAAAATCAATTAGCATTACGGACGTGTCAGTCTCTGTGTTAGGTTTAGGTGTTCAGTGGTGAAGCAAGTCGTGGTAAAGTGAGTCATGGTGAAGAAAATCTGGTGAGAACCAGAATGTGGCAGGCTTCAGTGATTGGAAGGGGAGCATGGAAGAAACAGCTGCTGCCTGAGAAGGTGCAGGAGGCAAACTGCTGCTCATTGATTTGAATCAATCTCTATCTTGGATAAGAACATTAATATGATTCTAATTCAGTTTGCAAGTGCTAAGAATCAGTAAGTAGTTGCTAATTTGTTGGATGATGGAGTTGATATCCAACAGTATTTTTAATATCTTGGCTGTGTATAACAATATAAAACTTATAAGAATAAAGAAGTTCTACAGTTAGGTTAAATAAAACTTTAGATGGAATAGAATGGCTTAACTCTTATACTTTGTTGCAACCAAGATAGAAGACAGAGTGAAATTACTCATTATTATCTAGTTCATAAGAATCACACCCAATTACTTTTCTGTTTGTATGTAATGGATTGCTGTCAAGTATTTTGTTTTTCCTAATGTTTTATTTTCCTTTCAAACCACAGAGATGCCATTCATAAATGTTAAAGTTGCAAATCCATATGTATGTGTGATGAATTTTGAGTTCAGACATTTTTCCTATCTTCCATGGAAATTTATATTGCATTTAGCATTAATGAAGTAAGGAAATGAATGGTAGTTGTATCTAATTTTGTATTTGAATTTTAAATAAGTCTATTTTTCAGAATAGTTAGTTGCAAACAACAGAGGATGTGGAGCTGACGGAAGTATTCACTTGGGGCTACTGATTTTCAGTCTTCATCTTCCTTCACCATCAGCAGCACTGGGAATAGCTGATCACACCCTTTCTTGCTTGCTATATGTTTCTATCATTTGCCCTCCAGGACTCCACAGCTCTGACTGCTCACTCTCAGGCTGCTTCATTGATTCTTCTTCTCTGTACCTTTTTTTTTTTTAAAGATTTTATTTTTTTTCCTTTTTCTCCCCAAAGCCCCCCAGTACATAGTTGTATATTCTTCGTTGTGGGTCCTTCTAGTTGTGGCACGTGGGACGCTGCCTCAGCGTGGTTTGATGAGCAGTGCCATGTCCGCGCCCAGGATTCGAACCAACGAAACACTGGGCCGCCTGCAGCGGAGCGCGCGAACTTAACCACTCGGCCACGGGGCCAGCCCCTTTTCTTCTTCTCTGTACCTTTTTTATACTCGTGTGCCCTAGTGCTCAGTCACAGGCCTTCTGTTCTTTTCTGTCTACATTTATTTGGTGATCTTCTCCAGTCTCATGGCTTAAATGCTAACTGTATGCCAATGATTTCAAAATAGGTGACTTTAGTTCAGTCTACTCTGTTGAGCCCCAGGTTTGTATGTCCAGCGACCTACTTGACATTTCAACATGAGGGCTGATAGATATATCGAACTTAACATGTTCCAGACTGAACTGATCATCTCCCCTCTCCATTCCCCCAATGCTGCTCTCCCCACATTATTCTCCATCTTATTGATGGTCAACTATATAATTCCATTTGACAAGGGCCAAAAATCATATTGTGGTCCCAAATTCCTCTCTTTCTTTAAACCGCACATTCAAGCATCGTAATTTCTGTTTGCATTACCTTCAGAATTTATTCTGAATCTGAGCAATTCCATTGCCATCAGTATCACTCTGGCTTTAGCCACTGATAACCTCTCATCTGAATTGTTACAGTAGCCTTTGCCCCTCTATAGTCTATCGTCAATACAGCCACCAGAGTGAACCCTTTTAAATAGGTCCAAGCATGTTCATTGCAATACATGTAATAGCAAGACGTATGTAGTGAAAATGTAAAACGTGAATGTGGAAGATACACACATCTTCAGTGTCGTAGTTACCTCTCAGCAGTAAGAGAAGAGAACTGGTTTTGAAGGTGTGTAGGTCCACTTCAACTGAATCAATAAATTGTTAAATTTTTAAAAAATGATCTACAGCAAATAAATGTTAACATTTCTTAAATACTGGGAGTGAGTTACTGGGCACTCTGATATCCTGTATAATTCTGAAAGTTTTAAGTATTTTCTAATAAAGAATGATAAAAAATAATAAGTGAAAACACTTTCCATCTTGTTATCCTATACCAGTCTGTACTTGGTTCTTAATGTGTTACTTTTCTTACAATCTTTTATTTCAACTCACCCTACATGCTAAAGACGTTGTTCATTCAGCATTCATGTCCATACTTTTAAAATCAAAGAAAATCAATCTTAAGAATGACATTTATAAACTAGAGAACATCCAAGTAAAATGAAAAGAATGAAGAAGGATAGGGAACCTATTTCATTTCCGGAATTGCTGTACTAACTGGGCACATAGAGAGAGGCCGTGAGAGCATTTGTCATACATTTGAAATGTGATAAGGTGCTTAGGATGCAGAATCAGGACTCATGGTTTAGAGTCGTGGTGAAGAAGCCTTCTGGACCTTTTATAAAAATCTTTTGGAGAGTTACCACTGTCCAGTAGAAGGCTGGATTGCTTCAGAGTGATGATTGCTCTTTTAGTGATTGAAATGCATAAACATAATATTAAATATTTATCAGGAATGTTGATGAACAGGTGGAATTCTTCTTCTCTGGGTAGAATTTGGAACAAACTGACCCCTAATTTCTTGTTTAGATATGGTCTCATTTATAAATGTCTTTCATAAAACGATGCGTGAGCGTAATATTTCTGATGTGGTCTGCTATGTGCAGAGTGCATTGGGTTCCCCAGTTTATAGCAGATTATTTCAGCTCTTTAGTGGTATTACCTCCCAAGGTAACCTCTAATAATTTAGCCTGTTATTACATTAGCTTTTTGAGTCTTTTTACTCATTGATGGGACATGTATTAGAGAGAGAGTAAAAAAGGTTGAGAGGAGAAAAGGTCAAGTGTGTTCTTTTAACTCTCCTTAGTCATGTGTTTGTATTTGGGGATCTTGTCATTAAGAAACAGGCCATGTGAGAAAGAACTTTCTTGGTACAAGATTTGTTGCTCCCTTTAAGGGGGAAAACACCAGTATAATTTCTTGGATATTACTTAATGCCATTCAAAGTGGGGGTGGGGGCAAATATTTGAATGATCCAAGAGTCCTAAGTGGAAAAAAACCAACACATTTTGCTGTTGTGGGTGCAAATAGGAAAGAGGACTTAAAATCTACAATAAGTAAACTCAGTTGTTATAAAAGATACTTAAGATCATCTGTTTTAAAACGACTGTTTTGTACCCTGCTGTATTTCCTGCATCTAGCATATTAGCTGACACATACTATGCACTCAGTAAATATTGTTAAATAAATTAATGATTATATTTGTTTGACCTTTCATTGAAGCTGGAAAATAAGTTGCAGCACATTTTCCGTCTCTGAGTACCAGTGCTATGGTCTTTGAGTAGTTTGCTCCACTAATCTTGTTTCCATGGTAAAATGAATTCGCATCTACTCTCTAGGGATATGTAGGAGGTTGGCAACATCTCTATTAATTGTGAGGTCACCAGTAAGACCTGGCGGTGATGAGTACTTCCCCAAATCGCAGCTGTGCAGCTTTCTCAGTGGTCTCATTCAGTTCTACTTAAAGCACATAACTGGGCTGGAATTGCATGAGATAAGTGCTGCAAGTGCTCATCACCATGGTGAATGGCTCTGAAAAATCACGGAGTGATTAACCCTTTAACAACTAGGTGTACAACTAAAGCACACCAATTCATGAAGTGTGCTAGGGTGGGTGGCAAGTTGGAAGCTACCTTTAAAATATATATAAAAATAAATTTATTTAAAATATATGTATATATATATATATATATATATATGTCAGGCAAAGTTACTTAATAAATTTAAGTTCTTCTCATGATACAACAAAATGGAACATGTAAAATTCTCTCATCTGCAACAAAAGTAAGTCATGTCGTTGTGACTTTTGAGAACCTGATTGATATAGGCAGGGAAGTGCTCTTTCGCTGTTTTTGCTGTTGAACATAATGGCATGAGCACATGTGTTTGATCATCTTGCATAGGACTACTGAATTTTTAACTTGAGCAATATAGGTTAGACAGGGCAATAGCTTCTTCAGAGTGAACTGAAGAGAGTTTACTCCTGTATTTTCTTAAAAGCCACTTCTAGAAAGAGTTAATTCTGGGAAAAAAAATCAATTATCCAAGCTCCTACTTTTCTTTTAACCTCACTGGCCCTTCCTCCTCAGTCTCCTTTGCTGAGTCCTTCTCTGCTTCTCAATGTTAGGGTCCTCGGAGTTTGGTCTTAGACCACTCTTCTGTTCTTTCTTGTCACTCTCTTTCTGGATAACATCACTCATCTGCATGGATTGAAAATTTATCTTTATAATGGCAGCTCTTAGATGTCTGTCTCTAGCTCAAAACTCTCCTCTAAACTCTATGCCCCTAACTGTCTGCTTGATTTCTCCACTCAGATGTTTCACAGATATATCAAACCCAATCAGGTCCCATCAGAAACTTCGATTCTCTGCCCCTAAAATCTGTTTCATCCTCGGTGTTTGACATTTATGTCTTAATTACAGACATCTATCTCCCCTTCTTGATTACTTAAGCCAGAAACTCTGAAGTCATCCTTAATTCTCCGTGTTATTGTCCTTGCATATTCCAACGTGGAAGTTGGGTGGTTGCCATCTGGTTTGTGTGAGAATCCAAAATTAATCTTAAATGTATTTATTTTTCTCCACATCCTTAGTTCAGCCACCATGATCTTGCACTTGAACTATTATAACTGACTTCAATCTGGTCGCCCTGATTCTACTCTTGTCACCCTATAATCTGTTTTCCAAAAAAGAACAAGAATGTTCTTCAAAATTTATATTGGATTATGCCATCCACTGTCAGTTACTTCCAGTTACACTTCAAATAAAATCTATATGTCTTTTTATGGTCTTCAGAGCTCTACGTGAGTCCTGTCCTGCCAGCCCCCCTGTTCTATTTTTGCAGTTATAATTATTTGTCTATGACTGCTACCACTGGCTCAGTCTCCACGTCAATTCTTTAACTGTGTCCTGGGTTGCTTATGGGTTTTCCTCACCGATAGACTTTACACTAATACCACCATTATTTATTGTTTTAATTACTGCAGTAGCTTCCCAAGAAGTCTTGTGCCTTTCCATTTCAACGTTTCTTTTAAATTAAAGAGTAATCTAAGTCATACGTGTACATCCTTTGAAAAGTCAATACTTATTACAAAAATTATAATGGAAAAAATAAACTCTTCTGCCCCCTCCTCTCCATCCTTGATTTCTGCCCTCCAGGAGCAATTGCATTTCTTTTAGTACTTGCCTTTCCTCTATATTGCTAAGTAATATAGTTATTTATTATTTTTCATTTTTAAAATGTTTTACTGTACATAAACATATAGAACACAAACGTATGTTGTTATAAAAAATAATTTAAAAATGTATACTTTTATAAATACAAAGTTGATCTATTGAGTTCCTCCCATATATCTTCCGAGGTCATAGCCTTAGTATATGGCATCTTCCCCCTAATACATCTCTTCCCTCACTTATATTCGTTTTCATATGGCTGGCTCCTTCCTTAGGTCTTGCTTCAAATGCTGTCTCCTTTGAAAGGTCTTATTGGGCCACCCTCTCTAGCATTTCATCCTGTTCTCTATTTCTCTCAGATCCTTGTTTGTTTCTTTAATTATACTTTTAACAATTTATTATTTCTTAAGTATATTTGTCTGAATACTTGAGATTTTCCTGTCTTTCCCTCTAATATAGAAGGTCCATGAAAACAGGGATTAAATCTGTTTTCATCTTTGAATCCTCAGTGCCTTACATAGTGCCATATGGTAGGTATTTAGTGAGTACATTTGTAATGAACAGTAAATAATCATCAGGAGATACAATGGAACAGAATAGCTTTCGTCTAGACAGGTTGATAAACTTAGAAGTAGATTTAAAACTGAATTTGCTCCGTTACTCAACTCGCTCTTTGCATATTTAGAGAATCCATAGACATCCCAATGGATTAATTAAAAAATCTTTATAAGCAACAAGAGATTACAGTAAAGTGAATGGATACAAGAAAGTATATGAAAATCAATAGCTCTTCTTGATATGAGCAAAAATTAGACTATAAAATGAGAAGTGAGATAACCACCATATTAACGAAAATATCAGTCATTTTGGATAAGTAAATGTTAGGACGGAGCGTTCATTTACCACTTTACCAGTTTTTACCACTTCCTTTTTACTTCTGCAGCATAGAACAGCTTCTATTTGTTATCATACTTGTAATGTTGTTTATCTAAATGGAGTTAAAAAGGAACATTTTTGAAATTGTTTTTAAATCCATATCTCTGTCAAGTCTTGGGGAAAAGTTAAAAGAGGGCAGTGGTTTTCAAGAAAATGGGAGAGAAAGCGTATTTTTTCATTTGTAGGAATGAAATCTGTTCCTGGGTAATTATTATGTAGATAAAATAAGACTGTGTTGAAAGAACATAACACAGAAGGCCATCATGAAGCATCCCATAGTAAAATCTGTAACCAGTGTCCAAGAAAAGATAGATGGTCTAAAAGCCAAAGGAGGATTTCATCAGGGTTTATTACTGAATATGAATCAAATAAGTGACACTGCTGTGGAATGCCCCTGGGCTTCTTTCTGACAGTCATTTCCTATGTATCACTCTGCTCCAGCCACATTCGCCTTGCTTTTCTTTAAACGTGCTAAGCTTGTTCCTATCTGAGGGTCTTTGTTTCTCCCTCTTGCCTAGAATATTCTCCCCCTACACCTTAGTCTGGCTGTCTCTCATACTCTAGGTCTCTGCTCAGATGTCACCTCACCCAAAAAGGATATCCCCACTTCGCTCTCTAACCCCTTCATAGTACTTGGCACCTGAGTTCATATTATACATGTATAACTTTTCGTTGACTAAACAGGACTCAAGTATATCATAAAAAAACTAGAGTTTTTTTTTTTTTTTCCTTCTGGTCTTCCGTCTGGTGTTCTTCCCTCTTAGGTTGGGAGAAGACCCCTGGCAAAGTTAGTCACAAATAGTCTCTATTTGGTAATTAAAATATTTGTCTGTCAAACCATCCAAATTCACATGAAGTTAATTTGTGTCCCACACCCCCTCCACATTCAGGCTTTCTTAAAGCTAATGACAGGCAGTGAAGAAGGGGGAGTGGAGTCAGCGTCCTCATTATTTCCCCACCTAGAGCTTTCATTCCTTCTGCTCAGTGCACTGGGCATCTCTGGCTCCTTTAGGACTGATCCTATAAGGGAGGTGAGAAGGGGGAGAGTGCTTACGGGACTGATGGTGTCATGGGATGCTGTTGCTGCGCTCTGTGTTTGGCAGGTGCTTAAAATGGACACTCTTCTTTCTCTCATGGGCCACATTTGTGGGTTCTTGGGAGGCTTCCCTCTTCAGAGATTCCCAGTCCCTGTGGTCTCACACCCATCCTTTAAAGAGGGTTAATTCATCTTCTCCAGATGGTCACTTTCAGCTCCTGCCTTTGCCCTTAAGTGTCTGGTGGGATACTTCCAGGTTGTAGTTTAATCTTGGTTTTGATTGTGCAATAGAACACAGACATAAATAGGTATGTAAACCATCAATGCAAAGCTTATTAACAGATGGTTATAGAACAATTGTATGTATAACTTTGACTTAGTTGAATAAAGAGCACATTGTCTCCCCTCTTGGCATCTAAGTTGCTGATGGGTCTTACCAGCCTTGTTCACTACTGCATCCTGAACTCTGCCTGTACAATGTTGATACTCATAAGCATTTCATTGAATAGAGGATGGAATGAATGAAAAGCTAATAAAATTATGATATATTTAGAGTATAAACTAATTCATCAATTAAAAATCAGGCTTATAAAGATTATTTAATACTATTAAGAAAGAAAATAGCTATTAAGCTATTCTTAAATGAGAAAATATAGTAGAATATAAACCTTTAACATGTATGCATGTATATAAGCACACACGCACACACGCAGGTATATCATACTTATATGCTTATGTGTGTATGTTAATAGACTAAAAAGAAATATATAAATATGTATAAAATCATTCTATATGATGGGATTTGGGATGATTATTTTTTAACTATATTTTTTAAATGTTCTGCTATTTAAAATTTCTGGTTCTATAATCAGAAAACATTTTAAGAAAGAAAATTAAAAGGAAGGAAGAAGGAAAGAAAAACTAAAACCTTGAAATATTCTCCCAGATCTGCCGTGGGGGAGTTGTTGGGCATCCACCATTGCAGGCGGCCTGGAGATGAAGCCCTCAGCCCACTCACAGAGCCAGTGTGCCTTTGGCAGCTGATAAGTCTGATCACATAAAACCGTCAGCTCAAGATAAAGTTCAGAGCCTGACGCAGTATTTTTGTCTTCTGCTCTGTGAGGGATGGGGCCTGGCCTTGCTATTGATATCAGATTTTGGACATCTACCATCTGTGAGGTGTTGTGCTTGACATCAAATCCTCAGTGCAAAATTTTTTAAAGATGAGAGTTATTTGGAATAACAGTCATATGGCAGGCCTAACCTTTTTCAGATAGCCTCCCAAAGGCAGCATGCACTTAAAGCCAGGCAGTCGTTGGTTTGAATCCTGTCTTCCCCACATACTGATTTGTAACCTTAGGGCACAATAAATCTTTTTGAAACTCACATTTTTCAACTGTGAAACTGGTGAAATTAGCATATGTGTCCCAAGCTTGCTGTTTGATTAAATGAAATAATGTATATACACTGTCTAACATACAGGCATATTATTTTCTTATATTATTGTTTTCTTATAAATATTTTAATGTAAGTTTGGAAAGGGAAGAGTAAAGGACTATATACTTTTTTTAGCTGGGTAACTAGAAAACAATTAGAGTCAGGAACAGATACAAACTTAGGGAGGAGGTGCTGGTTTGGAGAGAATGACGATAGAACTGAAGTGAGATCATGAGAAGCGAGGGACAGGGAGAGTGGATCTTTAATGGAAGCAGTGGGCTGTGAGGGGGATTTGGGAATCATCTCCGTAAAGGGAGCTATAAAACCGTTGGGAGTCATAAATGCAGAGAACAATTGCTGACACAGACCTCCCGTGGAGTGAGGAACATGACCTGTTTAAGGAAACAGAAACAGTTGCTAGAGAAGAAGAGAACTAGAGCAAAGTAATATTCATGGAAGAGAAAAGTGGTCAAGAGTCCAATGCCTTAGAGAGGAGAATAAAGGAAAGGAAATTGTGGGTGGCCTCAGAGTAATTTCTGGAGCTCAGTGGGGGAAACCAGAATGCAAGTCGAAATGTTAAGTAGAATGTAGGTAGCAAGCAAATTTAGAGTGATGTATTAAAACCAAAAATCAATTTGGAAGTTGGGAGACCTAGATTCTAGCCCTGACATTCACATGAGCTGTGTGTGTGATTTTAGGCAAGTCATGCAACATTTTTAAGCCCTGGTTTTCTTGATTTTAAAACCCCAGTGATGGCTGGATGATTTCTAAGTTTCCTTCTACCATTGTAGTTTCATGATTCTTTTTGAAACCTTTTGGCAGTGAAAGAAAATGGAATGATGTTAGCAATGTGGTCACATGAAAGCTTTTCCTAAAGGTAGAACTTGGGCGCACAAGGAAAACAACATTGGAAATACCAGAGGAAAGAAATAAAACTGTAATTTGCCCCCATATCGAGTCCCCCGGAGGGTGAATAGATGCTCTTCAGAGCAGTGAATCGGTATATTTTCTTTTATCTCAAAAAGGAAGAATACATTGAGTTAAAAGCAACATTCCTTGAGTGCCCACTTTGTACCAGGTCTTGTGTATTGAAGGCATGACGATGAGTGCTATGCCCAAAGCCTTCCCTCAGACAGCTCATGGTCTAATCAGAGAGACACGAAAATAATAACCACATTGGATTTATTAGTGTAATATGGAAAAGGTACACTGTGGAAGTGGAGAGGGGAGGCAGTGGTTACTTTGGAGAGAGGACAGGGTTGGCTTGATTTTGAAGGAATGACCCTTCATATCAACAATGACATTCTGGAAAGAGGAAAAAGCATGTGCAATGTACCAAGATGTGATCATGCAACTAAAAATCATGCAACATATTCTGAAATATGTTAAAATATAAAATTTATCCACACAACTAAAATTTGCTTGTTATGGCTATATATGAAGTTTAGGTAGTAAAAATAGAGCTGGAGAGGTAGGCAAGATTTATCATGGCCTTTTACCTTATATATCCTTCATTAAGGATAAAGCGGAAACATTGAAAGGGTCAAGTCAGGAAGAGTATTTTAGTATGATAAGACAAGAGGACATAGTGTCAGAAGTGTATTTTCATACAGATTTGTCTGCATAGGTAAAATACACAAATGCATGAAAAATAACTCCCATTTACATATTGAAAATGACATTTTTTTGAATAAACCATAAAACAAACTTATAGTATTATGGTTTATGTTAAGTCCTATGTTATGGTTACATTTTTTTTTTTTATTGAGTTAATGATAGGTTACAATCTTGTGAAATTTCAGTTGTACATTAATATTTGTCAGTCATGTTGTAGGTGCACCATTTCACCCTTTGTGCCCACCCCCTACCCCACCTTTCCCCTGGTATCCACTAAACTGTTCTTAGTCCATAATTTTAACTTCTTCATATGAGTGGAGTCATACACAGATTATCCTTCTCTCGCTGGCTTATTTCACTTAACATAATTCCCTCAAGGTCCATCCATGTTATTGCAAATGGAATGATTTTGTTCTGTTTTACAGCTGAGTAGTATTCCATTGTATATATGTACCACATCTTCTTTATCCATTCGTCTGTTGCTGGGCACTTAGGTTGCTTCCATGTCTTGGCTATTGTAAATAATGCTGCAGTGAACATTGGGGTGCGTAGGACTTTTGGGAGTGCTGACTTCAAGCTCTTTGGATAAATACCCAGTAGTGGGATGGCTGGATCGTATGGTAGTTCTATTTTTAATTTTTTTGAGGAATCTCCATGTTATGGTTACATTTTAAACTATATAATGCTTTATTTGCTTAATGAGATATACACTATAACATTACCATACAAGAAAAAAACTTTTAAAAAACCCAAACTTATATAGAAGTTTAGATCATGTAGAGCATCAGATATTTGTCTAAAATGTTTTTACGAGCCGGATCCTTTCAGCAACTTCCATTACTGCTGTTTAGAAATAAAACACTTGTGCTACTTCCAGTATTTCACTAATTCTCTAATATATCTTCTAGTCGGATAGTAGACTAATCATCCTCAGACCTTCAGGACATTGACTTTCCTTTTCCTATCAAGAACTTCGTAATTTGATGTTTTCAGTTATATGGGTTCTTATTTTTTGGCTATATTTTCCCCTTTCTCTACTTAAGCCAGGCATCTTCCTGAACTGTTCCCTAGACTCCACTTATGCTTTGCCCTTGTTCATAATGCTTCCTCTTACAGGGAGCAACTTGCCCCAGTCTTATCCAAATCCTGCTGTCCCTCAAGACTCTCCTCATATCCTGAAATTATAACGACCCACCACCTTCCTCATCTCTTTTAAAACTTACGGTATTTAGTTCTTGTGATATGGCATGTATTTTTTAAAGTAGGATACTTTCAAAGACTCACAACATGCAGTTTAAGCATCAGATGAATACCTTCAGCAAGTCCACTGACAGTATACCTAGAAAACCAAGGTTCTAGAAAATAAAGAAAATTTCCAGAAAGGAGCATGGAAGAATGAAGAGAAAACTTGAGATAACTTTAATAGTGCTTCAGTTCTGTGAGTGAATAGGAAGTGAGGCAGTGGGAGGCAGTAGTTAACGTAGCAGGAGTGGGAACAAGAACAGAGAGTGCCATGTTGCTTTCTAATTTTTTAGTTATGTTTTAGTCACACTTATCTTAGAGCTTTAGAATTTATTTGTCTATTGAATAGGCCATAATTAATTTGAATTTGAAAAATGAAACATTTGTATTTGGTGAATTGAAGCAAGAATACATAAAAATCTAGGTACATTAGCCAAATCAAATTTCATGTGTTGATTTGAAGTTGTTGGCAGTATTAGTATACCAACATGATCGATGTTAATGGTTGTTTTAAAAATCATAGAGGCATCTAAATAGAGAAAGAGTAAAATATCAGAACAAGTAAGAAAAGAAATGGATGGTAACTTATTTTCACTTATTTAAGTAATGGTAAATTTGCAAAATACTGAAATTCTTGCTAAAATGTCAAATCAAAGAATAACATTCAATAACAAAAGAGCAGATGCCACCATATGAGAAAATGCACCTGATGACAGAAATAAGGTAGGAAACAACTATTAAACAATTTCATTTCCAAATATTTGCATGAAATGTCTCAAAATAGTTAAAAGTAAATTTGAAAAATCTGAAAAGGGCAATCTGGGAGAAAAACCCTTAGATAGTTTGCATTTATTTTAAATAATGTATTCTACCATATTAATTCAAATAGCCTTTTCTTTCTACCATATTAATTCAAATAGCCTTTTCTTTCCTTCTAAAATTGAAAGGACCATATTGGCACTAAAATGAATGCTGTCTAATTGTGGATCGTCAAACACAGGGGCACTTGTGCAAAGAGGTTAATATGGATTTGTGTTCCTCCATGACTTGTAAAATCACCGTGCAGAGGGACTGGACCCGTGGCCGAGTGGTTAAGTTCACGCACTCCACTGCAGGCGGCCCAGTGTTTCGTTGGTTCAAATCCTGGGTGCGGACATGGCACTGCTCATCAAACCATGCTGAGGCAGCGTCCCACATGCCACAACTAGAAGGACCCACAACGAATATACAACTATGTACCCGGGGGGCTTTGGGGAGAAAAAGGAAAAAAAAAAAATCACCGTACAGATAAAAAAATCTATTTCGTTAGTGGAAAAAGTGAGCCCTCTGTTGGGACACAGTAAACATCAGGATTTTCTGCAACTGTGCTTTAATACAAGTCATTATCATGAAAGATACCGAGCTAAACGAGAGCGCTTCTTGTGCTGTAGGATAGTATTCTGGTCTCAGAAAACCCTTCCGTAAAGAGAGAACACTGAACGCTTGGTTCTGAATATGCCCCAGGATGAACTGAATCTGGCACCCTGTGGTTAGACAGTAAATATGTATTCAAGGGATGAGTCACCATTTATACTTATTCCAACATTTTTTTCCATTTTAAAAGTAGCCGTCTTGTTTTTAAAAATGTCTATAGATAAAAGCCTAACACAACAGATAATTCTATGTTATGAAGAGGTTTCCAAATCCTAACTAAAAATCATTTATTTCAGACAATATTTAATGTGCTAATGTGGAGTTAAAAAGATGAACAAACTGATTCTTTGGGCTCTCTGAGCTCTTCAGTCCATACTCAAATGTTTGAGTGCTTATATTTATTGTGGTTATTCTTATTACTAAAATAAAAATCATGGCAAACATTTATGGAGTGGTTCCCCAGTATCAGATCCTATGATCAGAGCATTACATGTGCTTTAAACAATAAATCTTCCAAACAACCCAGTGAAGCTGTTATACAGATAAAGGTGCTGTAACTTTCTCATGGTTACATGGCCAGTAGTAGGTGGTGAACCCAAATAATCTTAAATTCAGAATCTGTTCTTGGAGTCATTAAATTTTATGATAGTATGCAATTAAATTTTATAGGGTTTATTGTTATAACCCTAACCATGTTTATAACCTGCTGAAAGAATGTATCAGATTGCAAATTTATGATTTAGAGAAACTGAGTATGTTTACTTGAGACATTCTAACTGGGCATCATAGCAATTATTATTTTAATCATCAGCCGCACTGTCTCTTTTATTAGTGACCTTGAATACTGTCTGAACCTCAGAATCACACTAATATATTAGAGTAACTTTTCCTGTATTTTCATAATCTGGATCAGTGATATATAATGTGATACTACCTATCCTCAATCCATGTGTAGATGTACTATATCTTCAATGATTATTATTTAAATTTAAAAATACTTATATTCAGTTTTTTTCCCCATCAAATTAGGCTACAGGGAAAATTTGGGGGAATTTTGCATTATTCCCACCTGCAAATGATGTGTGCACCCATGTGTGTATGAAACAGAGAGAGAGGAGAGGAAGAGACTGGGAGAGAGAGAGGAAAAGAACGGGAGAGAGAGGAGAAGGGGACAGAAATAGATAGTACTTGTGAATTTTATTAGTGATATAAAAATTCAATAAAATGAAATTGATGAGGATTTTAGATTTATTCTTAAGGTATCTTGTACTGTCCATTCTGTACAGCATAAAATGAGGTAACATATTGGCGATCACTTGGTCTTTCTATATAGAAGAGGCAATACACTTTAATAATGAAAACAAAACAAAAAACCTCGTCTATACTTTTGTGGAAAACATACACTTTTTAGCATAGATTTATTTTTTCTTAATATCTAGTTTGGAAGAATTACTATATCTGAAGAAATAATTATATTATTACTGTGCTAGTTATATGTGGATCAAATTAAAGTGAACCGTACATAATTTTTCAATAGTTAATGCAAAACAGAAATAAGAACTTTGATATTAGCATGTTGGGTATAAATAATGCAGGTTTTAGGGGATTATTTCTTCAAAAATATTTACTAAAGAGTTAACAGAATAAATAGTCAAATATGTTTTATATATGTGTATTGCAGTAGAGCAAGATAATAAAAATTGAAAAGATCGAGTCATATGTTCTTCCATGTGCAATATTTTCCTAGTTATAATGCAAATTTCTATTCTAAAAAAGGAAGAAAAGAAATGATCAGGCTTAGCTTCAATATAATAAAGGGACACCTACTTGTTATGAGGTCTTTTTATTAATCATAACCATATTTTACAATTTTTAGCACTCTGTCAAAAATTGGCTAACTTTGAAAACATGGCATTGTATGAAATGAAACTTATTTATGTGAGTGATGCTTCGTTTCTTCTGTAATTTATTATTCAGAAATTTTCAAATTGCTTACTAGCAGGCTTTAAGAATGTTATGATATGTTATGTTATGTTGTGATAATTTCAGTGCTATGTCTCCTACATTTGCTTTGATATGTTACATGAATTACTTTATTAAGTAACAATCGTCAAAAAGCTGAACCATGTGATGTACCCAATTAAAAACTGTATTGCTCTTCTGTACATGCTGTACATGTAAGTGACCCCATGGGTCTCCCAAAGTGAGCCTTTAACATTCCAGAATTTTTACTGTGCATCTGTTGCTGGCATCTAGCCTCCCACCCACACAGGCTAAAACTAACTAAATGAAGTTTATGCTAGTGCAATAAAGTACGTAAAGATGAAGTAATAAAATGGGAAGACAGTCACCTTATTAGTGGGGCTGCTAAAATAGCTTTACTAGAGGAATGTATGCATATATGTGAAAGAAAATAGAGTGTGTGTAAGTAGGAGAACCTAGAAATTAATTTATTCAAATAGTATTTCTTAAATACCTTTTTATGTTATATATTCCAGATGGGATTTATACAGCTCAATGAGGACTTCATGTTTATTGAACCGCTCAATGATACAATGGCCATTACGGGTCACCCACACCGTGTATATAGGCAGAAAAGGTCCATGGAGGAAAAAGTCACAGAGAAATCAGCTCCTCACAGTCATTACTGTGGTATCATTTCAGGTAATGCCTTCTGAAAGGACTTAACTAAATATGCAATGTGAGATGAATCTTTTAAAAAGTTTCTCCTTCTTTCCTTTCTTTCTCTTCCCTCCTTCCTTTCTTCCTCTCCTCCTCTCTTTCTCTGTCTCCATCCACCCACTAGCTTTATCTTTTTTAATGTGGGATCTCTTTTGGTTAACGACAATTACGTGTATCTATTTTACACTTATCTTTTAGTTTTCTATGAAGTACTACATTTAAATATCAAAAAACAGAAACTCAGAAGGACTTCAGAGATTGATATATAACGTGCCCTTTATGTCTCTCGAACTGTGAAGTGTTCCTCATGGGATGCCGTTCACCTCACTGGAATAGAAATGACACAGAGAATTGCAGATCTCCTGAAACTGAATGCTGTGAGCTCATGGCCTCATTTTAATGTCACCTCTCTGAGAACATCATAGATATCTCTTTACTTTTATCAGAAGAATCTTCAACGTCTTCCTCCTTTTTTTTTATCTGACCCAAGTAAAAACCATCTTGAAGGTTAAAATTAGCAAAGGAATAGGAAGAAGAGTAAAGATTTATTTCTTTGAATTTTATCCTCAGTATCAGAATACCTTAAATCTGGAAGTTTCAGAGGCTCATAAACATTCCCAACCATCAAATCCTAGTCTCTGTTTGTCTGCCAGTTCCTTGCAGAAATAAAATGGGGGTGACTCTTTTGTGTACTTCCTTACTTTCTTTGGCAGAGATTTGTGGCATTAGCAAGAACGGTAAGGAAAGTGAATGATTTCTGTTACATAAGTAGGAGCTGAAAGTCATAGCCAACATTCAGAAAATCATTAGAAGTTTCCCTAGGAAAAAGTTTTAGACATATAATTCAGACATCTCAGTGAATATTCACTGATAGGAGAAATATTTCCAGTTAGAATGTGAAGAACTAAGAATTTATTGAAGAATTTTTGGTGTAAAGATTTTAAAATTTGACTTGCAGATTTAAAATTAGGTGTTAGTGTAGTTAGTGCCAAGATATAAATTCTAAAACTGGTTATGATATTTGAGGCTGGTTTGGGTATAAGAGTTGTGACAATAAGTAACATATGCAGAGGCCATAGGATGTTCTTATCATCAATTGTCTAGGGTGTTCAGATTCAGAAGGAGTTACAACGTTTCTGTTTAGAAGTAGTTATCTCAAATTAATCTGTGATTTCTCTTTCATTTTGTGAAAACTCATGGGAATCATCTTAAAAAGTGGTGAAGTGAATGAGTCTATCTCTGTGTCACACTGATGTGCAAGATCAAGTCAATTTAAATAAGACACATTCCTCTTCTCCGTTCTAAGAACTGTCGACACAAAGGAGATAAAACAGCTGAACAAAAGTCATAGCATTATGAACAAGCAAAAGGCTTTTGTATTGTGAAACGATAACAGCAGCAACTTGGATTTAGTCCATTTAAGGAGATTGCCTTGTATGAGTTATACTGAAAATCTGCACTATGCAACTTTTGAATCATAGTAAGTTCCAGCTGTTCTAATTACTCAAGTACATGGATGACACAAAGCAGGCTTTGTGTGCCATTATGCACGGAGGAAAGGTTTCTAGAAAATGCTTAATTTTAACACGTTTATAAAGCATAAATACATGGTTCATATTTAGCAAACATTGCTCATAAAGTTTCTAACTTATGTGGTTTTTTTAGGCATGACTGTTATATATTAATTGACCTATGTGGATCAAACACTTGCATGATTTACTAAGCTTACTTATTTTCAGATGCTTTTTAAGGGTCTAGAATTTTAAAAATCATTTTAAAATTAGCAATCCATAAAAGAAAATATTAGTTTACTTATGCTGATGAGTTTATCATAGCTCTTCCCTTCTTACTTTAGGCTGATGTATTAACATATTAAACACATGACTCAGATTTGGATCATGTTGCAGTATTTGTCTTTGCACAATGGAATCGTAAAGCTTACTAGTATTCAACTAGGTCCTTGCACTATTCTCATTCATCATTTTAATGCCTTAGGTATATTATGTTTATATGTATTTATTACATGAATGTTTTTTCTAAACAGGGACCTTGATACTTCACAATGACTTTATTGTGTTCTTTTATTAAAAGATAATATAGAGGAGAGGAAGGCATATGAGATTGAGAGTCAGAGGCTCCTGGTTGAAGGCATAGCTTCAGTCTCACTGCAGCTAGGTACTCTTCTTCAATTCCCTTAAACTTTTGAACCTTAGTTTCTTGATTTGCAACATAAGCATGACAAGTCACTGCACAGGGATGTGGAGCTAAATGACAGAGCTCTTTTCTCAAGAGGCCACCAATGAATGTATTATTTTCGACAAACTGGTAAATAGCTAATTATACTGTAGTATGATAAGAACTATGGCAGGCTTAGTACACAAAATTTCAAGCTTTTGATATTGGGGGGTACTGGCCTCAAAGATGGAGTAAAACTTATATAGACTAGGGGGAGAAAAGAGAATGGAGTGTGCAGGTTAAGATAATGGACTTTGGGGTCAGACTACATGTGTTCACACCCTTATGTTAGCACTTCCTGTGTGACTTTGGAAAACTTACTTTATCTCTTGAAAGCTCCATTACAATATACAAAATGGGAATAGTGATACCCCTGAACCTCAGGGCTGTTGTCAGAATTAAATGAGATTATATGTGAAAATGAAAAACTTATGTGAAATTTTTAGTGCATGTTGTTAGACCGGGAAAGAGCATTTCAGGAAGAAGGAGCAATACATGCAAAAGTACAAAGGCAGGAGAAAGCATTGACAAAGGGAGCCGGAGCCAAATGTCTGCAATATGGACACGAGATCCCATCCTGGAAAGGTAGTCATGGACTAGGTAATGAAGGGACTTGTGTGTTATATCAAAGACTTTACCTGGAAGGCAAAAATGTGGTCTTTGAAGATTTTAAGCAGGCAAGAGACATTATCAATATATATTCCTTTACATTTCAGTATAAACTTATAAGTATGTCTAGGACTCGGTGTGAACAAGAAAGAGATTTATAGAATTGAAGAGTACTGGTCTATTTGAGCAGGAGATAGAGATCATCACTGTTCTTAGCTAACTTAACCAGACTACTACTGAAATAGTTTCCATACGCCATCCATAACTATTGTGGAGATTATTGTCAGCGTGTCGAGGGTATTATGGAGAGCACACATTGAGCATTGGTGAATAGGCATTTTAAAATTTCGTCTTTAACTGGAAGTGTGCAGTATCAACTGTGCTCTTTTTATACATGCGTATAGGTAGAAAATGGTCTCAAGATTTAGGAAATGAAGAATGAGCTCAGCATAGTTGATGTAGACAATGAAGACATCAAGGGAGCAACTTAATAAAAAGATTACTTCAATATGCGTGATTTTCACACACAGTGGCTAACTTGTATGATGGAGTTTACCATGAAGATTGAGATTCTTAAGAAACCTAGAATGTTCAAGTAGCCTATTTAACAATAACATGTAAATAAATATGCAGGATACCAACAGTTTGGGGCCAACGCAGCTGGGTCACTAGCTGGGGCAATAAAGGAAACAAACTTTTCTCTCTCTTATTTGATCTATCTGCCACTCTTGGTGCAATTCAAAAGCCCCTTATTTTATAACTATCCTCTTGGTTTCATTTTAGCTCTCCTTTTATTTTTCTTACCTCTCTGTCTCCTCCATGGGCATGCCTTCTTTCACACGTCCACCCCCTAAATATAGGCATTTCCCAGGACTTCCTCCTTATCTTTTTCCTTCTCACTCTACATGCTTTCTCAAGATGATATCATTCAAATCCATGGGTTCACTTTCACTTACACATTGATTAGGTCCAAACTTCTCTCCCGACTGCCAGGTGTTTAGTAACTTGTACTCAGATGTCTCTCGGGCACGTCATACTTAATAAATCTAAAACTGATCCCATCATCTTCCTTCACAAACTCCTCTGCTGATATCCCCCACTATCTACCTAGTCACTCAAAAATAAAAATTAAACAATCCTTCCCGTGCACAACCAAAGCAGACAATAGCAACGAGAGTAATTCTAACCACCTCCCTTTTCTTCCCCTAAGTCTTTTTACTCATGATGATGTCTGCTTTTTAATATTTTGCCTAACATCTCATCCTCTCTATTCCTATGATTGCATGATTTTTACATGCAAGGTCAATGACATATCCACCTAGGAGAGCTGCCAGATATATATAAATTTTTTTTCCCGTAATCAGTTTTTTAGGTGTTCACCCTGCCAAGATGAGTCTTTTCATATACTTGTAGGAATGTCCCCTGCTAAATGTTATATGTTTATGTAACAATATACTAATATATAACAGTAGATAGGATTGAGATTACAATTAGAGGAACTACAAAATTCATTCCTGACTGTCGGAGATCTCAAGATACTAATAAAATGAATTTCTTATGTTGTCCTTCATCGAGGTCTTTGATATTAACTGCTGGTGCTAGCCCACAAGTACAAGTTTGGGAAAGGAGATGATAGCAGTTTAGTGACATCTACAGAATTTTGGTAAATGGCAAGGAGAGGAACAGGTGACAGCTGACTTAACAATGGATTGTGGAGTTGACTGGACGACTATAGAAACTTATTTAAACTAATTGAATAGTACGCTTAAATGGTTACATTTTGTGGCATGTGAGTTATACCTTGATAAGGCTGTTAGAATCCTAAGTTCATTATTGAAGCACCACGTGCCTACAGGAAGTTGCACAAGTGATGTGTCCAACTGCTGATTTTTTTCCAAAATGAACATAACCATGTAGATCAGAATACAGAAAATGTCAGCACCACAGATGTCCGCATTGTGCCCACTCCTAGGCACTAATTTCTCTTACCTCAAGTTATTCACTATCCTGACTTCTAACATCATGTCTTCCCAGTTTTTGGTGTTTCCATAAATGGAACCATACGCCACCTGTTCTTTTGTAATTGACTTCTTTTGCTCAGCATTATGTTTGTGAGATTCATTCACATTTTTGCACATTGCAGTAGTTGGTTCATTTTCATTGCGATGTAGCATTCTGTTGTATGAATAAGCCCAAATTCCTTTATCCATTATACTATGGATGATTATTTGAACTATTAAGAATAGTACTGCTTTGAATAGTTTCTATATATGATTTGCATGCATTTCTGATGAGTACCTATTTTAGACCGTTGATCATTGGATATGCAGATGTTCAACTTTAGTGGATACTGCCAACCAGTATTTCAATGTTTATCCTAATGTAGACTCCCAGTAGGTATGTGTATAGGACCTCCAGTTGTCCCCATACTCTTGTTGACACTTGATATAATCATCTGTTTATTTTAGCCATTTTAGAGATTTTAATTAATTTAACTTATTGTGGTTTTAATTTGCATTTCCGTGAAGACTATGAGATTGAATCACTTTCTCATATACCAATTAGCCTTTGATATATCCTTTCTCTGAGAAATGGCTGTTGAAGTCCTTTGCCAATTTTTCCATTGAGCTCTGTCATTGATTTAGAGTAGCTTTTTATTTCTTTATTATGGAAAAGTTTTGTTAACATCTTCTCTGACTTCATGGCATGCTTTTCATTCTAATAGTGGCATGTTTTAATAAGCAGAAATTTTCTTTTTTATGTAGTTAAATTTATAAATATGTTATTTGTGGTTACTGCTTTTTTTTGGCTCTGTTTGAGGAATCTTTATTGCCCTAGGGTCATAACTTCTGATGGAAGGCAGAACCTAATCCTTTGTAACCCATGCGTAATGTTTAGTAATAGGGGCAACTGCCTGAAATTAGGATGTGTGAGGCAGTTACTTCAGGCACTTCTTTCAAGTAAAACTTCTATTTTGTCACTGGTTTGAAAAAGAAAGTCATAGTATCTTTTATTTATATCAATCTTTGTGCTAGAAATTTTACTAAGCCATCAACAACTCTAGAAAGTAGATATTATTATTATTCATTTTATAGGTGAGGGAACTAAGGCTGACTGGGTGATGTTAGTTTCCCAAGTGGCAGAGCTAGTAAATGGTAGAAGTCCAGTCTGTCTGACTCCAAATTTGCACTCTAAAGTCAAATGCCCTTTTAGATTCCATCTGTGCAGAGAACTTATTTGGTTTTGCTCACTGTTATCATCCACACATGTTGATATTAAATAAACATTTTCTAAAATTATTGAAGAAACAAAAATTGTTTACTTCGCTAAGATAGAGGCAATTTAAAAATTAATTTCTCTGTTGCAGATAAAGGAAGATCTAGATCTAAAAAAATAACAGAAAGTGGAAGAGGGAAACGATATTCATACAAATTACCTCAAGAATACAACATAGAGACTGTAGTGGTTGCAGACCCAGCAATGGTTTCCTATCATGGAGCAGATGCAGCCAGGAGATTCATTCTAACCATCTTAAATATGGTAGGCAAACTTTAAAGTGCGCTTGGAATTTTTTCAAGAAAACTCTAAGGAAGAACTGTGTGAGTATAATGAAGTTCTTTAAAAATTAATTCATTACTATTCCTTTCTTTTATTGACATCAGTAAAGAAAATATTTTAGGTATACCAAATTGATCCATTGCAAAAGAAATATCAAAATAATAATTCACATCTTCTAGTAAAAAAACACCCTTATTGTTAATTTTGATGTGGCAAAACTCTTTATTAGTCTTCTCTTTTTTTGTGCCCTTTCTTTTCATTCTCTTTTATAAATGACCATTTGTTGAAATTAGCAGAAATGTTATAATATTTGTTTATATACATGGACCCACCAAAAGTACTATAGATTATGAGGTGAAACAAAATGGAGCTAGGTAATCCATTGAGCTCTTACATAGTTATGTAAAGATGGATGCCAGATATAATATTGGTTGACAAGTAAGACCTAATAGTTACTAGCTAAATTTTTACCCAGCTGAATCACATGAAGCTAACTTTGGCCGACAGTTTCTGAACTGCAGAAATCTAGTTTGTACCTAGCATCTTATAGATGCTTACCCCCAAATTGATCCTTTTACTTAATTGCATACCCTACTGGGTAACTTCTTTCAAGGCAATTAGAAAGCTGTAGTGAAAAGTTATTCTTGGGGGAGAATAAACATAAATAAAAGGCAAAAGCAAATGTCCATTTATGATTCCAGTTACCTATAAAGGAGGGTCAGAAACACTGATTCAAGGATAAATATAATATGTTTTGTAAAATTCCCATTTTTGCTATTTCTTGCTATCATTTGGCTTGTTTTCCCAGTGAACAAATTTTTCCCACACCAGTCATTTCTGTCTACGTTCAGCTACCACTTGAACACTCCGCCAGCGTTCTGTGTAGGGTAGACCAACATAGCCTACCAGCTTCAGCCTCTTCTAAGTAGTCCTATCTCTGAAAGCATGGGTTGGGTGTGCCAGTTTTATATTTTCTATTACAAATTAAATAAATCCTCAATTTTACAAAAAATCACTGTACCACATAAAAAATTCACCTTGCTTTCCAGCATTGCTACATACACTGCCTTTTGGGAAAACCAATTACAATGATGATCTGAAACCATCAAGGAACACTGACCTGCAAACTTGTCTTCACAGGCAGTATTGGAGGGAGGAGCTTTGAAAACTCTGTTCCTATTTGGCAGCTAGCCTGGGGAGAGAAAAAAGACTCTAAGGAATGAATTACGAGGTGACATAAAGCAGGCTGAGTTTGCAGGACTGTTTCTCAGATGAAAGGAGGACACTGACATTTTGTGGTCTTGAGAAAAGTTGTAGGGTTTAGTTACTAAAATTCTTCTCTTCAGTATCATGGAAAGCCCAACCTTCCCTCTGCACCCACTGAAATGCCTAGACTCTCAAGGTTGCAGTAAGTATCTCAGAATGCGAGATCTAAATTTCTGGGTATTAAAATGAATTAGCTAAGTTATTCTTGCTTATTAAACTAACTTTTAAATAATTTAATTAAAAAAATAGAAGATTTCTCAAATAAATTGAGACTTCTCCCATGTCTGGACTTTAAGAAAAATTAAGATGTTTCCAGTTTTATTTTATGATTTTTATTTTTATTTGTTTTTAGGTTTTTAACCTTTTCCAACACAAGAGTCTTGGTGTGCAGGTCAATCTTCGTGTGATAAAGCTTATTCTGCTCCATGAAACTCCAGTAAGAAAGTCTTGAGTTTTTTGTTCAATTAAGTGGGTGAGAAGTTGTGTTCAGGTACTTTTAAGTAAAGAGAATGTTAGGGATGTACTTTTTATTGACTTAAAATCCAGAAATATCCACTGAGTCACTTAAAGTATACATAAAACTGGCCTTTAGTTTGGTTAATACTTCAATTTTATTCCAAAAATGGAATGTTCTTAGTTTCCAAGGATCCTGACAACAAACCTTAACTTTCCAAAATGTAATTTTAAAAAGTCATTTTTAATGACAGTTTTATTTGCTTATTTAAACATGTACTTTTAAAACTTTTTCTTATCTGTAATTCATTTGAAACAGAATATTCTGTGGCATCAGTTAACATGCTGCTTAACTGGCTTTTTGGAAAACCTTGGTTCTTAAATTGTAGAAATAATGAGTTACTTAAGTCGAAAAGATCCACATTTTTAGTATTCCATTGCACCTCTCTCCTTTTTCAGAATAGCATTAAACAGATTTTGTGATTATTATACCTTCACAAAGTTTTAAGATTTTTAGCTCAGGCTAAAATAATCCTGAATGTCTTCCAGGTTCTAATTAACGTTATGGTCAACAGTCTGCTTTAGCAATTCAAGAAGTCACCTCAGCTTTTAGTTTTTTGCATATCTGAGAATAATTTGCCTTGAAGTAAAATTGCTTCTTTTGCAGACAGATCTCTATATTGGGCACCATGGAGAGAAAATGCTAGAGAGTTTTTGTAAGTGGCAACATGAAGAATTTGGCAAAAAGAATGACATACATTTAGAGATGACAACAAGCTGGGGAGAGGACATGACTTCTGTGGACGCAGCTATACTTATAACAAGGTAAATTTTCCAAAGCCAATTAAATGACATTTCTAATTCCATGGCCAGCTGTTAATCCTATTAATCCGTTCATAGAGTGCTTTTATTCCAGATTTTGTGTCCCAGAAAACTTTTAGCACAATGATATTAGTCATCTTCCTCAATTCATAATACTGACTTCTGAATAACCACATATTGGATGGCATATTAACAAAGCATTTGGCTACTTAATTTTTGAAAAAATTTTACCCTTGACTTTTGATGAGAAGACATAGCCATTAATGATGATAAGGGAAATCTATAGTGACTTTTGGTGGAACTTTGAGATTATGAACCCACACTGTATGTTTCTCAGTCATTACTGTGTAAAGTAACCTAGTATGTTAAATTCAGCAATTGACAAGCTTTCTGGTTCCATCTGAGAAAAAAAATTTCGATTAAGTCTGTAGCTAATTACTTTTGGTCTGCGTTGTGTGTGTCTATACTACTCACAGGCATTTGTGGTATAGCATTAAGTATAAATATAAGGAGGTGAAGTAATGAGCAACAATATACTCTATATGAGCACTCTGTATTAGTAATTATTCATAAGTTTATCTTTCTTAGAGCTAGTAAAAATGAATGATAATTCATTGTCACTAGCAATTTAATTTTAGTGTCAATAGTGTTGACATTTCACATCACAGAATACACAGTAACATTTGAACCGGATTTTCTATAAGGAGTCTGTTGAATGTATGATAGCTTGTTATTGCTGAATTATATAAAAACTATTCTAGTTATAAATAATTCATGAAGATGAAAAAAATTTTAGGCAAGAATACAGTTGGACTTCCACTATCAGATGTGCCTGATATTGGACTTCTTCAATAAACAACCATAAAACTGGAAAATATTTATGAGGCAACTGCTTTCAGTCATTGGAGAATGAGGAGTGCAAGACTGCAATCTCTGAAAGAAGGAAAATTTATTAAGTGAGCCCCACAGTTAAGCCGGCTTTTTGCCTGGGGACAAGTTTTTGACTGGTACAGCAAGCTGGTATCTAGGTAGAGCATAGTGGTCCTGCTGAGGGTGCCAGAGATGAAAGTTCTATGCAGGGAGAGGTATCAAGAAGTCTGTGTGCAGATCAGCTCTGAGAACTTTGCAAGGCTGGTCTGAATGTACCCAGATAGAGACTGACCAAAATTTATCAGAGTGCTGCTGCTATGGAGTTTAGATTTTAAAAGGATGCTAGGAATTTAGCAGATTCAGACCACAAGAGTGGAGCAACCTTATTAATACCTTGTCATTACTCCTGACATTTAGCTGAGAAAATAGAAAGTCTGTACCTTCATAGTAGCGACCATGGTCCAGAGAAATGTGTGTTCTTGACCTGCCCTAACAAAGCCTGAAACCAAGCCCCAGTAAGATCTTTAGGGGATATAGAGTTGGGAGGTCGAGTCCCACCAATTTATAAAGGCTTGGGAATCATTTTAAGCTTTTGATAGATGCTGCCTACCAAAGAATAAACTCAAGCCTGCCTAAGTTCAGAGTGCGCAGCTAGTAATTGAATTCCCTCCTAAAACGAGTCAGCACTCTTCAGAGAAAGATGGAATCCTCAATCTCTGTAATATATCATCCACAATGTCTGGAACATAATAAAAATTAGCCAAGCAAAGAAACATGAAAAATGTGACCCATGGTCAAGGAAAAGTAGTCAATAGAAACTGACCCTGAGATAGCTTAGATATTGGATTTACCAATTAATGTAGTTATAATTGGAATTTCAGAAGAGAATAAAAATTATGTGAAATTGAAATGGCAAAAATTTTCCCCAAATTTGATGAAAAACAACTACTTATGGACCTAGGCATATCGTAGGAAAATTGGTGAAAACCAAAGATACAGAAAAAATTTTGAATTGACCAGAGGAAAGAGATACTGTACACAGGGGAAACGATGTTAAGATTGATGACTCACTTCCCATCAGGAAAAAATGAGTCCAAAAGACAATGAAATAATATGTCTAATGTATAGGGAGGAGGGGAAGCCTATCAACACAAATTCTTAATGAATTCTTAAGGGTACTTTCTTAATCTATGAGAGGATATCCAAACACACAAACACACAAAAAAATTTACAGCTAAAATCGCACTTGAGGGGCTGGCCCCGTGGCCGAGTGGTTAAGTTCGCGCGCTCGCTGCAGGCGGCCCAGTGTTTCGTCGGTTCGAATCCTGGGCGCGGACATGGCACTGCTCGTCAGACCACGCTGAGGCAGCGTCCCACATGCCACAACTAGAGGAACCCACAACGAAGAATACACAACTATGTACCGGGGGGCTTTGGGGAGAAAAAGGAAAAAATAAAATCTTTAAAAAAAAAAAAAATCGCACTTGATGGCGAAAACCAAATGTTTTTCATCTTAAGATCGAAAGCAAGGCAAGGATGTCCACTCTTACAACTTCTTTTCAATATTGTGCTGAAGATCATAGCCAGTACAGTAAAGAGGGAAAAAGGAAAGGGAAGGTATAAATATTGAGAAGAAAAGATAAAAAGTATCTCTCTTCACAGCTGATATGATTTGGTACAAAGAAAACTTTAAGAAATCCAGCAGAAAAATTGCTAGAATTTATAACTGGGTTTTTCCGGGCCACAGAATATAAAGTCAGTTTATAAAAACAACTTTATTTATATATAGTGGAAGTGAACAATTGGAAAAATTTTACTATAACTGCCTAACCCATAAGATACTTGAGAATAATTTAACAAGATATGTGCAAAACCTCTAAAGTGATATCTGCCATGCACTGCTGAGAGAAATTAAAGATCTAAATAAAGTTCATTCATTGGAAGACTAAATATTGTCAAGATATCCATTTTCCCCAGATTGACTTATGAGTCACTATCATCTCAATGAAAATCTCTAAAGACTCTTTTTGTAGAAATTGACCATCTAATTTCAATATTTATTTGGAAAACAAAAGGACCTAGAAGAGTGAAAACAATTTTTTAAAGGAGAACAAACTGAGTGGATGTACACTATCTGATTTCAAAATTTATTGTAAAGATTCAGTAATCAAAACAGTCTGGTTTTGGCAGAAAGTTCACCATCCATATCAAAGAAACAGAATGAGGAGTCTGGAAATATAGCCACACATATATGATCAATTGCCTTTCAATAAAACTATCAATATAATTCAATGATGAGAAGATAGTCTATTCATCAGATGGTTCTAGAACATGTGGATACCCATATGAAAAAATGAATCTCAACTAATACCCTGTGTAATCTTAATTAATAATGGATCATAGAAAGCTGGTGAAAGCTACAACTATACAACTTTTAGTAAAAAACAGAGAAAATCTTCATGACCATGGGAGAAGGTAATGATTTCTTAGATGGGATACAAAAAAAGCACTAATCAAAAATTAATCATTTGAACTTCTTCAAAATTAAAACCATTTTATGTCCAAAAGACATTGATATGAAAATTAAAAGACAGGCCCCAGACTTGGAGAAAATAGTTGCAATACATATATGTAACAAAGAATTTGTATCCAGAATGTGTAGATATATGGATATGTATACATATATATAATATATAAATATATAAAACTTTAAAACTGAGACCAGCCCTGTGGCTGAGTGGTTGGGCTTGCGCACTGCGCTTCAGTGGCCCAGGGTTTCAGCAGTTCGGATCCTGGGCATGGACATGGCACCACTCATTAGGCTATGTTGAGGCGATGTCCCACATACCACAACTAGAAGGACCCGGAACTAAAATATACAACTATGTACTGGAAGGATTTGGGGAGAAAAAGCAGGAAAAAACACAAAAAAACCTTTAAAACTCATTAAGAAAGATGATCAAATATATTTCAAGTGTATTTGTCTAAATACTAGCTGGTTTTCTTGAGTTGACTAATTGACCTCTCTGAGTCTCATTGTTATCAATAAAATAAGGATAATAGTACAGGGTGAAGAATATAAGACATCTTGTATAACATGTAACATACAATGAACATTAAATAATTGTCTCCAAACATAAATAATTGTATATGATCCTGTGCAAACTTTTATTCATATGGAATTCATACTACCAGAAATATCTTTTGTTGTATCATTATATTATAAATGTTTTTATATTGATAGTTTTATTAGCTCGTGGTTAAAATTCACTTTATTTGTAAAATTATTTTTCTATCTCATTATCTTAGACATATTTAAGAACCATTTGTTATTGCTGAAGATATTCTCTAGTGATTGAGAACATTTTATGGGGTTAAAATTTAATATATTAAATATTACTAGTCATACTTTTATGAGCAGGTTAAGGTTTAAATGTAAATGAGAAAATGATATGTAAAATTCCTGACATGTAGGACTTGTGAAACAAATATTAGTCACTTTTTCTTCTTTTATCCAGTGAATAAAATCTATATCCAGTGAAAATTTATTTAATAATTTATGCTTTCCATTTATGTAGAGTCAGCCGGCTTTGTCCTGTGAGTTTCACTATAACTTCATTGAAGAGTTCAATAAAATACTGAAACTTGCAGTTTTTTTGTTCAAAAGAATGTAAGTCTACCTTGTATACAAAGCTATTGGGATTTTTGCTAAATAATTCGTATTGGACTAACTTGCCTCCCAAATTCTGTTGGTCTATAAGGTCTGATGTTTGCTACATAATCAAAAAGGAAAGGAATAAACATTTAACTTTTTCAAATAGTTAAATATCTGAATGTTCAGAAAAGAAATATAGGCCAGCAGATTATTTCCTTTTATTGCAGGCTAATGTAGCTATTATCTGGTTTCATTTTCTTAGCATTAAGTAGGTCGATGATTAGAAAAGTGCTGAGAAAATTAAGTGGGTGGCAATAAATAAGACCTAAAAAAAGGAACAGCAAAAGTAAATGCATAAAATTGTTTTAGAAGTATTTTCAATCCAAAAGAAGGTTGAAGTGCAAATGGAAATTGTCAAAGCGTATACGGATCAGAGACGTCTGATACAATAGACAGTGTATTGGACATTGGGGACAAACAAGCGTATATTTTAATCCCAGCTAGCTCAGTTATGAGCTGTGTGAGCTTGGCAAATTGTTTAACCTCATTGATCCTTTTTATTCATTTTTAGTCATTTGTTTGCTAAGTGAACAGATATTGGCTGTGTGAAGGACTATAAGTGCCCTTGACAACAAGCAGTGCATTTGTCATAGTTTCATCGTGTTGTCTAGTTACAGATGAAGTCCCTTGTTTCACATTATGTAAATCAAATCGTACAAAGGAAGGAAGTATAAGCAAATAGTTTTCTGGAATCTGAACTACACATGAAGACTTTTCTGACTTTAGTTTGTATTTCTGTTCCTTTAGTTTTATGTCCATTTATGGAGTAGAGAACAACACGTCAAATTTATGAGACTGACTACTGGAATTCACAGCCAATTCCAGTGAATGGTGCCATCCAGGGATTTTTTTTTTTTTTAAAGAAAGTAATTGGCTGAGACTTTAATTGATTATTTGTAGGAATCCTGCATATTATCAGCTTTTATGTAGACAGTTTATATACAGTGTGAGAAAAGAGCCACAAGAAATAATTTTATGTGTAAAGAGTATGAATAGCATTTTCTCCTGCATAGCTTTCAGCACATTCTCTGTACTGCATGACAGTCTTTTTTTCTGTGAACTTATTGAGCGTGCTTTATGTGCAGAGCACTGGAAATTATTCTGTTTCTTAAACTATATCTAACTTTAGACTGACAGATTTGGCGTTATCATTTTCATATCTATGTATAAGATTAATCCTGGACTAAATATTTCTAGAAGGAACAAATATAAGTGTTTAAAAAAATATAAAGACGTAACTCTTTTCTAAAGGATTATAAGCAAAATAAAGGTCTAAGTCCATTTCAAGTTATTTAACAAATAACTAAGATTTAATTTTTTTATCTCATGTTTTTCTCAGTTCTCTGCTAAATTTTCACATTATTATTATTTAAATTGTGTTGTTAAGATTGTTAAAATATATTTTGAAAACTTGCGTCTTTTCTATGGTAGAGGTTGGTCCTCTTAAAGACATTTCAGAATGACGGGGTAGATTTGGAAAGCTCATGTGATTAAATGTACAGGCTATTTTAAATCATTTTATTTTGGGGGTCCTCTAAGAAATCAGCTTATACTAAAATTTATCTTGTTTATGACTTTAAGCATTGTTTTATTTGAATAAGATTAACAAATCTTAACATTTACTTGACTCTAACAAATCTTTTTTTATTAATTGCTTTTGTAAAAATAGTTTTATTGCTATTAATGCTGTTAATATTAACGAAAGTGATTAGGATTTCCAAGGAACACATAGATCTTATTTATTTATTTTTAACATGAATATTATGACATATTTTGTAATAATTTTGCTTGACAATATTCTTAAATATATTTTATTTTATTATTGTACTACATATTGTACTTGAAAAAGAAATTGTAGTGCCATATATTGTTTATATTATCATTTATGGTTGCATAAGTTATTGTATGTACTTAATTTGAGCTTCTAACTTGTAGTGACCACCACTCTGATATAGAGAAACTAGATTTCCAGAATACATTTAACCATAAATGGTTTTTATATATTTATTTCTTGATTGATGAAATCTGCCTTCCTTCTCCTTATAGTAATAGGTTTTAGAAATATTGCTTCCTTAGACTAAAGAGGATGATAATCACAATTTGATTACTAATTCTATTTTTCCCTTCTTATTAAAATGCAATACATTTATTATAGAAATTTCATAAATACAAGAATAAAAATAAAACATTAGCCTATAATCCCATTACCCAGGAATAATTGCAGTTAACATTTTTAAGTGTAATTCTCCAGTTTTATTTCCTATGTATTTGTATAACTAAATATGTATAATATTGGGATCATACTCTACATGCAAGTTTTGTCTCGCTCCAGCAATATTGTGACATTAATTTCATTGCCTATTTCCAGTGCCAAAATGTCCACGTGCTAATCCCCAGAACCTGTGAATGTGTTTCCAAAAGAGACTTTGCAGATGTGATTAAATTAAGGATGTTAAGGTGGGGAGCTTATCTTGGATTATCTGGATGGGTCCATTGTAATCACAAGAATCCTAAAAGATGGAAAAGAGAGCAGAAGGTCAGAGTCAGAGAGAGACTGAAAGAAGCTATGCTGCTGACTTTGAAGATGGAGGAGGGGACCAAAAGCCAAAGAATAAGACAGCTTCCAGAAGCCGGAGAAGGCAAAAAATCAGGTTCTGCCTTAGAGCCTCTTGAAGGCTTGCAGCCCTGATGACACCTTGGTTTTAGCCCAGTAAGACTATATTTGGCTTCAGACCTCGAGAACTATAAGATAATACTTTTCTTTTGTTTTAAGCCACTAAGATTGTGGTAATTTGTTACAGCAGCAATAGAAAACTGATACACTCATATTGGTCTACGTCATTTGGAGGGAGGAGCAGACATAGTATTTTATTGCATATAAGTATCTTAATTTATGTAATTATATTTGTGTAACTTTCTAATTTTTCACGTTTAGAGGAGAATGCTGTATAAATACCTATATCTTTATATGATTCTAAACATGTGCTAGTATTTATTTAGGGTGATTAAAAAGTACTTTCTCTGTTAAAGGGTACTCACGAATAAAATCTTGACAGATGCCGACATAGTGTTCTGCCTGTACTCACCTGTGGGGCTAAGGTTTATGTGGAGGATCACTGTTTCCCCATCTCACTGCTTCCAGTGCCCTGACAGTGAAAATCAGCCCCCTAAAGGGAAGGTTTTATTTCTAAATGACCTAGTACTGTTAATCAGGAAAGTATAAATGAATGATTTGAGTAATTAAGGAAGAAGAATCCCTTTTTTAGTTAGTGTAAACACAAAGGTGATCAGATCTTTAGCTTTGTAAGGAAATTGTGAAAAATAAAACACACATTTTAATCTCTGTGGATTCCATGTTCTTATCCGTATTTGACAAGTTAAACACATAACCAGCCCGGTTTCTAGTGAATGCTCAACTTAGATAATTATTAAATGTTATATGTTATCTGAGCACATGAGTAGGAAGAAATTATAGCTCAGCTATTAATTTTGGTTTCAACTAAAATAAAGAATATTTTTATAAATCTGAACCTATCAGCAGTAATACATTTGTTAAATTGTTCTGTGTGATACAATGAAGTAAATAGTTTAAAGCTGACATAGTGCCATGGGCTCATGGTAACAAAAAGATGAAACATGTTCTCCCAACTGTCAACTCTATGATTTCTTAGTGTAATTTTCACATTTCTCTTTGAAATCATGGAGAAGGCGTAAATTTATGTCCCTTGAAATATTCTTTAATTTAGAATTTAATTTTATTATTGATCGTTTTGCCTTTCATATTTACTGAAATGCTTTGGTTTATGTACACTATTTCTGAAAGTTAGTTTCAAACTAATGCCATTGGCAAGTAAGATAGAAACTTTAATAAAATATAGAAATAGCAGAAATATATTAATTTAATACAAACCATAGAATAATTTTTGAATGAATCATTTATAGGTATATCCCAGGGCACTATAAAATCTACAATAAGACTTATTCTCAGATGCATCTTCATTCCTGGAAATTAAAGGCTACATTTCATTTTTTTCAATATAAATCAGAACTGAAGCAGAATTTATTGGCTTTCCCAGTTGCCAAAGTCTAACAGTATCATTTCCATAAGCTCACAGAATGAAACTCTGTGATGTGGACTTCAGGCGCACCGAGCCAATATGAGCCAGAAATGAGAGAATTTGAATTCACATGATCAGGGGACTAGTCAGCAAACAAACATTTATCTCCCATCTCCCCCACAATCTTTGAAAATTATGAAATTAAGAATGCATTATTTTGGTCCTCTGGAAAGAACTTGACAGTTGAAGAACTGAAGATTAAGAATTACAGTCTGATCTGAGGTTTTTAAATGCTGCTAACAATTTATTCTTCACTTGTACTGAGAGGTGCTTCCAGTGCTTTTGGATAAAAGACGTTGCGTTTTTTGAAGTAACGTGTTTTATTCGTTTGTTTGCTAAGTGAACAAAAATTGGCTGTATGAAGGACTGTAAGTGCCCTTGACAATAAGCAGTGCATTTGTCATAGTTTTATCGTGTTGTCTAGTTACAGATGAAGTCCCTCGTTTCACATTATGTAAATCAAATAGTCATGTTGCAGCCTCACGCATTATGATATGATGTGTTGTACGTTTAGAAAAAGCACATAAAATCCCTTTACCCCTACATCTGAATATACTTTACACTCCATGATTCTTGGCCCTAAGGTGAAGGTTTGATTTTATATGGTTCTTTAATTTTCTGCATTACCATATTGTTCAATATCATCTGTTTTGGGTGTTTCTCTCTCCATTTGTTTGCTGGCAAAGGCTCTTGCAAAATAGAAATATCCGTTATTTAATGCAATTCCCAAGACTTCTACCTCACTGATCCTGGGGCCCTTATCTCATTACAGAGGTGATTGTGTATCATCTTCTTTTGCTTCAGAGTAGAAGCTTTTTTATCTATCTTTGTATTCTTCTCCTTATTCAGTGCTTGGCGTATAAGAAGCACTTAATGAAGCCTACCACATCCAGTTGTATAGGTTGTGCATACACAGCAGTAGAGGGAGCCATTTACATTGTTGTCTATCTAAATGTGCCCCTGCAATTATGCAGTGCACAACCTATACAACCAGGCATAGTGTCCCTGTGATAAATTTGATTTTTACATCATCTAATAACAGAGAAAGGCTAAATATATCTGGTCATTTACTTGTAACAAAAATGTCAGCTAACCTTTTCCCTTCCTCTTCTTCTGTAATTATGTTCAGATGTCACGCCACCAGGGGGATATATTTTCCTATATCATTTGGTGTTGGTTTTGAGCCACAGAGATGAACTTTGCCCAAGGTGAACACCAGAAGAGGTGTCTTTTTGGATTTATTTGATAGATGGAGAAGATTCTGTATTGTACTAAAATCAAAGGAAGAATCGAAGAACCAGGCAAGAAAGACGATGAAGAAGATAACTCTAGAAATCTCAACCACTATGCTTGGGTGACCCAGGGCCATCACATTCTCTTATTATATTATACACTTTAGATCCTCTGAGAAAGTGGGATTGAGTGTGGGGGAGCAAATTCTTGGTTAGAAACTAGTGACCAGAAAATATGATGTATTTGAAGGTGGTTTCCCAGTGGAAAGATGCTGGGGGGGTGGGGATGGTTAGTGTTCATCTCGGTGGCTGTCAAATGACCACTCAGTGCTTGAAAAACCTTTTATTATAATCCTGAGAATAAGTGGTCCAATTAAGATCAGTCTTGTTTTGCTCAGATTTATAACATTTTCAGTTTTGTATCTTGAATATTGAAGGATAAAGTTAAACCACTAGTTTAACTGAAAAAAGGTTTATGGGTAGGGTAGCTTGAGTGGTTACCTTTTATGAGAGAAAAGTATATCTTCTCTCCTTTATCTAGAGTTCTTTCTAATTTTGGCATGTATTTTCAGAGAGATCATATTTTACATCAAAAGAAATAAATATTAAAACCCTCAGTGCTGATGGACAGTGTAATTATTCAGTTCATTAAAATGTTTTTCTCTGCTATTTACTTTTAAGTAATTAGCAAAAATGAAGGTACTTTGCAACATATATTCAGTTGGAACAGTAGACTTTTTACACATATGCAAGCAATATTATAGGATTATATCTTCTCTATATAAAAGAAAATTTTTTGTGTAGAGTGAAGATTAATGTATTAAGTGATAACAGCCAACTTTCAGTTATCCAGGATGGCTTTAAGTAGTTTATAGATTTACCAGAATAAAGTGTAATAGATATTTGAGGAAAAGCATTAAAATTTTTACAAGTTAGTGAGAACATGCTATCCTGTTCCTATTGTTTGGAAATACACAGCAATCAGTAGCTAGCACATCATAACACTACGTTGTGTTTATTGTGTTTTGGGAATGACCCACTCCCTTACCAGTCAGACGAGAGGTCTCTGCAATAGGTCTTTTCTAGAGCAAAGATATGTCTGACATGCATTATAAAGGCACAGGCGAGAGAAAGCATGGCCCCTAAAATAAACCAAAGCCAAATATGTAAGGGTGGAGTTAATTAAGTGAGGAAAGGAAGGGAAAAGAAATAATGTGCACAAGGGTCTGAGTCTCTGTCTTCCTTAAGTTCCTGTGAAATATTGTAGAAGTGTTCTCAGCTGAGACCCACAGGAGTAATAAATCTTCAAGTGATTTTTTTATGAAGCAATTCATGTGATAAACTATCATACTTCTATTATTTTTGTTGTTTATAACTGCAGAATGGTAAATTTATTTCTAAATATTGGATGTGATTGAAATGAATTAAATTTATATTAAGTCCATTTGAGCCTTATGTTGAAAATATATTATTTAAGGTTATGTTTTATTTTATTTATCCAGAATCTATCCTTCTCCCCATTACTCTAGTAATCAAGAGTTGATTCTCTATCTGTTTCATAGAAATAATCTCTGTAGGAAATTTACCAGGAGGAATAGTAAAAAATTATAATAATTAATTGTTGATATTAAAATACTTTGTTCCCTAGTTCATTCATACCCATGCCTATCCACATTATTTCTTTTCTGTCTCCAACTTTATGGAATAAAAATGACAATGTTGTAGCAATCACTAATTTTTACAATAATTTGTAACTAAGATGATTCCTCGTTGTAGAAAGATATCTTTGAAAAAATATTAAATATCAATTGAAGTCAATGTGAACATCTTATTGAGGCAGTTATGCAGTCTTTTTAAAGAGTTGGTAAAAGTAGCTGCATGATATAAAATGTAATAATAGAATAAGGCCTATGTGGCTTCTTTCTGTATATATTAAGATCTAATGTTAACAATAAAAAATATATGCTTCACTATGCTTAATTACTATATGGTAGGTCACAGACTGTGTTCACTTCTTTAAGTCATGTGACAATCTGGCTGACTAGATAATCAGAAAATTTTCCCATTATTGACATCTATAAATTATAGATAAAATATAATAAACATCCTTGTACACGCACAGATAAGCCAAAAACAATAAAGGCTCCAGCAAAAAGTGTAGTAATCTTCTGAGGTGATGTGATAGCTGTCCTGGGGAGAGTCTGTTGGACTTAAAAATTTGGGTTTTGGGTTTTAACTCCCACTTACAGAAAAGACTTTGAGGTTGTGCAAAGTGGGAACATGGAACTGAAATGATTACATGCAGCCAGAACCCTTAGATGCCTACACCCTTAATAAAAGTATTTTCTGGTAAAAGCTCTGCAAACAAGCACAAGTTGGCAGCAGGAAGCATTCTGTCTCAGCCATGACCCCAGGTTAGGAAAAATCAGTTCCTCTGGATATTCATTACCGCAAATGTGATTCTGACATTGAAACACTAGTGAAAGCATGTGCAAGACTGCTTTAAAGGGGCCCTCTTTCAACTTAGACCACACAAGGCAACCACAAATAAAGTACAGCTGAATGAGTTCACAGTAGAATATTCCAAAACACAAGATGACAACATCTTTCATTGTAAGAGTCAAGAGTCACAATAAAGAATAATTTAAAAAACTGACAGACATTATAAAAAGTAGGTTCGCATGACTTAAAACAAAAAATTTAAAATACGAGAATAAGATGTTGTGGAAAAAAGAACAGTTGATTTGACAAATGAGGAAAATAAAACATCTATAAAAGAAATATGGTACTTATACTTAAAATCTCAGTTTCTGAGTTGAAGAGCAGATTAGATGCAGCTGAAGAGAGCACTATTGGATTGGATGATAGATCTGAGGCATTCTCCCAGAAGGCTGCATAGACTGGTTAAGAGATGGAAATAGAGAAGTATGCATGGCAGTTACAGACATCAGAATGAGAAGAACTAACACACAACTAAAGAAGTTCTAGGAGAAGAGACTAGAGAGAATGTGAGAGATAAATGGGAAGAATTTTTATGTGTTCATGGATCTTCAAGTTGAAAAACATACGAGTACCAAAGAAGAGAAATAAGAACAAAATCAGTGCCTAGACACATCTTTCTTGGACCACAGAACTGCAAAGACAAAAAGAAATCTTAAAACTGACCAGAAACTGTTATATGTCCATTAGATTTCAATTAAAAAAATTTACCGGAAACCAAATGCATGAAAGAAAAGCAAGGTAATTGTAGACTTCTAATTTATGTTTGTGAACACTAGAGTAAAATGAAATAATATCTTCACTGTGCTGAGGGCAAATAAAGCCAACCTAAAATTCTACACTCAGCTACTGTTCCATTATAAATAAATGCAAACTAAGGAGATACTGAAGAATATACTGAAAGAAAGAATAATGAGCTCTCTAGAAAGTAAAGATATAAAACATTACTAGGAAAAAGAAATTGCTAAATATGGGGCTGGCCTGGTGGTTCAGTGGTTATGTGTGCACGTTCCGCTTCTCGGCGGCCTGGGGTTCACCGGTTTGGATCCCAGGTGCAGACATGGCGCTGCTTGGCATGCCATTCTGTGGTAGGTGTCCCACATATAAAATAGAGGAAGATGGGCATGGATGTTAGCTCAGGGCGAGGCTTCCTCAGCAAAAAAAGAGGAGGACTGGCAGTAGTTAGCTCAGGGCTAATCTTCCTCAAAAAGAAAAAAAAAAAGAAATTGCTAAATAGATAGGCAAATCCAAATAGGCACTGATGGTTTAGAGAAAACTGTCTAACTTGAGATTTTAAAAATTGCAGTAGAATTATAATGTCAGGTAAAAATTACACATAAAATTGAAGGAAGAGATTGGATTAAAAGCTTTGATGTTCTTACCTTTTCAGGAAGAGACTGAAGATAGTTTTTAACTTTAGACATTTTAAGTGAATGTGATAGGCAGAATAATGTCCATGTTCTAATCCACAGAACATATGACTATGTTATCTTATATGTCAACAAGGACTTTGCAGATGTGCTTATGTTAAGAATTTTGAGACTAAGAGATTATCCTGAGTTATCTGAGGGAGCCTAAGGTCACATAGCTAGTAAAAGATGTATAAAAATTTTGGGGGCCAGTCTGGTGGCATAGTAGTTAAGTTCGCACGCTCTGCTTCTGCTCTTTGGCCTGGGGTTCATGGATTTGGATCCTGGGTGTGGACCCACACACTACTCATTGAGCCATGCTGTGGTGGTGTCCCACATATAAAATAGAGGATGATTAGCACAGATGTTAGCTCAGGGATAATCTTCCTCAAGCAGAAAGAGGAGGATTGGAAACAGATGGTAGCTCCGCGCCATTATTCCTCAACAAAAAAAAAAAAAAAAAAAAAGAAAATTTTGCGTTTTCCCTCCAAAGCTCATAACTGCTTAGGGAATGCTCTCCAAGGTATAGTAGTCAAATAAAGAGCAAATTATAGAGTATTATTCTTGGTTAGATCTCACCTATGTAAAAATACTAGTTTCCTCATGCCCTTATTAAAATGATTATTATCAGTCTTAAAGATTTGTCGATCTTATGATATAAAATGTGATTCTGGCAGATGCCTTCTTCCCCACACCCCAAACATATCAGGTGCCTTCCCTTGGCACATCCCTGCCAAACCTTCCCCGTGTCAAGATCCTACAGGGAAAACTAAACAACCTTGAAAGTTTTAATTGGGATAAAATGTGATTCTGTTTTAAATTGTATTTTTTACATTTAAATATTAAATCTGGTAATTATTTTTGTGTTGTGTGAAGTAGAGATCCTATAATATTTTTAAAATGGAAAGCCATGTTCCAACACCAGATATATATATATATATTTTTGTAATAAAAAAATGAAATCCTGTAAAATTCAAAACAAGGTGGAATTTTATTTTTGAAATATTGTCTTCTGAAATAGGACAACATGTTTCAGGACTATATCAGGTAAAAATGTATCATAAAAATTTAATCTCACATTTTCTTAGAATTAAAGATAAATCTTATTCTTAGTTTGAATTAAATTCTTAGAGATAAAAGGTGTGGTTCAGTTATTCATATAATTATTGAAAATGAGTCACATAACCTCTAATGTTTGTGGGAAGTTTATCTTTACTTCAATTTTCTATTTTTCTTTCTAGGAAAGATTTCTGTGTACACAAAGATGAACCATGTGATACTGTTGGTAAGTGGATATAAAAATTTTTACACTTTTGATTTCTGGGGACCTTGAACACATAATTTGTTTAAATGTAGAGAATTATTTGAGACTGCTAATTTTAACAGAATATTTTTAGAATGTCAGACGTATATATTTTCCACCCATATGTTTAATCATTTGTCATTGCTTCAGTTATTAATAAAACAACTTTAAGACATGTATACACTATAGGAGAAAATTTTAAACAATGCTGTAAGAATATCATGTGTTCTTGTTATTTTTTTCAGAGATATACACATGGGTTCAATAAAATTCTATTATTAGTACTAAACCAAAACAATATATATTAATGACAATATGATTGACCGTTTTCAGGCTAACAAATTTGTTTTTGAGTTATATGTACTTGAAGCTCTTTGCAGACTATGCCAAAGAAAGTCCATCTGTTTTGCCCAGCTCGTGGGGATTTTCTGTATACAAAGTACCAAATTTTCTATAGTTTGTCCTGGATATCTAAAATCCCTAAAAGATAGCCATATAGTGAATAGAATCTATGAAACTAGAGTTTTTAATTTCCAAAAAATGTCCACATATATGCTAATATAAATTCATCTGTATAAATTTACCTATCCAAATATATATATATAAAAATATCTATGTAACTGTATATAGATATAAACTATATATAAACTATATAACTATATATAAACATATATATATAGTTTTAAGTCATGTAGCTATATATAATAGAATATTATTGGTAATGTATATTTAAGAGTCATAATATGGTTTTGATATACCATGTAGGGTTCATTTCTATAGGATGGTAAGTATTTTAACTTAACCATCTTTGAAGTGTCATTTATTCTTTGCAAGAGGAAGAAAAAAAGGGATAAAAACAATAAAGGGTTGTGGTTATTTTAAAAAAATAATTCTAACTGATTCCATTAACTTAAGTTCTCATAACCTCCGCCTGCAGTTTTCTTCTCCTTTTCTTGCCTGAAATCTCCAGAAATTACATCTTGGTATATAGTTTTAATCAACCTAACCATGGAAGCTTTTGATTACCAATAAAGCTTGTCTCAAAATAGTTGCCTTTTCCTCCACTTCAACAATTAGGTTGCCCCTAAAGGCTTCTTTAATATAGACAGATCAAGTTCTTGCCTCATTGAGCATCTGAGAGAAATCAGCAACTTGGGCAGTCTCTTCCATAATTACGCATGCTAACTCCCTCTTTATATCATGGACACATGGACTGAGGAAACAAGCACTAATGTGTGGAAAACCAATTTATGATTTGATTATGACTCTGTTTCACATCTTGCTAAATCTGCTAATTGAAAAAGCATGCATATTCACCATAGGTATTGTCTGTAAAACATATTCCGGTTTAAAGTACATTTGAATAATGAAGTACGTTGGTGTCTTTGGACTGTCAGCATATGTATGGTTAAGCAGCAGAGTGGAGTTATTATTCCCCAGCTCTACTTGTCGAATCCATGAAGAGTTTGATAAAAATTGGTTTTAAATATAGCCAGAATGTGGAAAGTCCAGTGCTCTTCCTGTGATCTCCCTGTATTTCTGAGTGCTTTGATTCTCAGGGACAGCTCTGGCATCACTAAATCCTAATTCTCCCCTCTGTATCTTGTGGCAATTCTTTTTCCCAGCCCAAAGGTGAGACAAGACTCTTTTTCCTATTTAGTCTTGAGCAGAGTAGAAGTCTGAAAAATTTTTTCAAAACAGATAAAATGAAAACCTATAACAATTTAGAGTCTCTTCACCCCAATCTCCACCCCTCAACAAAAAACCTTTTCTCACACTAACCATGCCTGTTCCTAGAGACATATGCCTTGATAAGATTTACATAGACATCTGTGAGAAATAGGTGCTGCGGTTGCCACTCCATCATCCTCATCCACGCCTCTACCACTGTGCAGCCGCAGTGCCATGTAGGAAGGGATACTTCTCCAGGGACGGGTCATAATTAGACCCATCAAGGGGCTCATTTCAGGATCTGAGGCCGTAACAGTCAGCACATGGCACTGCCCTGGTGGGGACATGTGACCTGTCACTTATGTTCACCTCATGAAGCTGAGGAAAGGAACATTTTTCATGGTTGAATGTTGTTCATATATGTCCCCACTGGCTCTAAACAATGAAGGATGCAACCCTGATGGCAGTAATCACTAAGGAAACCAGGCTTTGGATGAATCTGACATCAAACATTTTAAAATCTCCTATTGGAATAGTATCGATTGTATTTTGTCGGATGGTTTTCTTAAGTCAGTGTATACCTTCTTTCCTCTTTTATCTATTGCTGATGTGAAGTCAGCCCATTTCACTTTGGGCTTTCATACTGTAACACAAATACTGAAAGAGTAGAAGGAGAAAGGAAAGAAGTGGATGTATTAGTTTGAATAATATGGGCCTGAATGATAACTTTAACATGACAATTTCCCCTAGTCTCCTGAGTATACTGTAAGGGAAAAAACAGCAGTTAAAAGCTTTGAATTTATATTATTAACTTGAATTATAAATGGAGAAGAATGCTTTATTTTAAAAACAATGGTAAGACTTAGGCCATGCCTTGTAATTTAAGTGACACTTTCGTGGACATTATCTCATTTAATTCCCTCAAAATCTGAACTCCCTAGTTTTATTATTATTATTATTATTATTATTATTATTATTACTACTATTATTTTATGGATGAAGAAAACTCTGAAATAGAATATACCATGGATTTTCAATTCAGACATCTACATTTAAATCAGAGCTCTCCTGTATATTACTTATGTTAATGTGAATATGAGCACAGGTTACATTATTGACCTCACAGAATATTGTGGAACTGTGACACTTGCAAAGACAACTAATTTTTAATTGGCAGTCAATATGCCCTAGTTTCTATCACATCCTCTTACTCCCTGCATTGAAGCTACCTGTTTGCCCAGCATCACTGTTAGTAAATGGTGGGGCTGGCCTCTGCCTCAAATATTCTTACTATTTTGAGAGTTGGCCCTCTTTTAAAACATAATACATTCATGTAATAGAGGACAATACAACTAGAAAACTGCAGGTGAGAAATATATCTTTGAATAAAGTCATAGCATAAAATCATGTAAATTAAAAAAAATATAAAGAAATGACAAATATAAACTTGGAAATAACTTTCATTTACCAGCATTTTAACTTTGAAACAATAGGATATTTTGCTTCTTTGCTAATGCGAAAGATATATACATTTTAAGCGAGATGGGCTGTATCAATGTTATGGGATAATTTAAATAAATACTTCAGTTGATAAGTTGCACTTATTTATTAAGCATATATTTGAAAAGCTAGTTAGAGGGTTAGAGGTAAAAGTTGCATTACTACCCCCTGGGTCACACGTTTTCCTGTTGTTTTAGTTAGGTAGCTGGTTTGGTAGGTTGTTAGGTAGGTATTTAAATACTAGAGGGAAGAAAATGCTATTAAAAGTTTTAATCAACAAAATATCAGTTCTAAGATATATGTGTGTTCACTTTTTAACATCCTTAAAATTGAGATTTCTGTTGCAACCAGTGGCTTCTTAGAATTATGTCATAGTTTAATTCAAAGTTTTTAAATCTTAGGTTGGATGAACTATAATGGTATCCTTAAATTTCGGGAGAAATAAAGTATAATACCGGCTGTGAGTGGCCGCTATTTATGTCCTGGTATTGCTAGTGAAGTTGCCTCACTTTCTGTGGCAGATGGAATCATGGTCCTCAGAGAGGTCCATGTCCTAATCCCTGGAACCCGGGAGTATGTTAGGTTACATGGCAACGGGAAATTAAGGTTGCAGGTAGAAGTCAGGCTACCAATCAACTGACCTTAAAATAGGAGGGTTATCCTGGGCTATCCTGGTATACCCAGTGTGATCACAAGGGTCCTTAAAAGTAGAAAAGGGAAGCAGAAGAGTTCAGAGTCAGAGGGAGACATGATTACTGAAGAAAGGCACAGAGAGATGTGATATGAGAAGGCTTTGATTTGTCGTTACTGGTTTTGAAGGTGGAGGAAGGGCAACCCAAGTAAAGAAACATGAGTGGTCTCTAAAACCTGGAAGAAGCAACATAGAGAATTGTAAGATAATAAATTCAGGTGTTTTAAGCCACTAAATTTGTGATGATTTGTTACAACAGCCATAGGAAAACAATACACGTTCTAATAAATAATGACCCTGCCCCATCACTTATAGAGAAGGAATAAAGAAACATGGTGCTCTCCAATCTTTATGCAGTGGGGTCGACAATTCTGGCTCTATAGTGAGTTTAAGAACTAGTGAAGAGTTTGAGATTAGATAAAAAATAGACATTAGCACCATGATATATAAATATACATAAAGAGCAAAAAACTGGGGCTTACTAACAAACACAATTAATTATAATTGACCATTTCTGGCTGAGAGACTAGACCAAAAAAATAGTCTATATCGTCTGTTAACTATGAAAGAAATCAAATCAATTCTTTAAAATATTTCCAAGGAAATACCAAGCCCTGATGATTTTACAGATGATTTCTACTAAAATGCCAAAGAACAGATCATTCCACTATTAAACAAACAATTTTAGAACAAAGAAAAGGATGAATTAAAACCATATAAATTTCTTACCAAATCCTAAAGAGGACAGTGTAAGAAAGAAAAATAATAAGCTATTCTCACTCAGCAAAGGAATGAAAGAATTCTAAACCATATATTGGCAGATATTATCTCACAGTGTATTTTTTAAATAACTAAGTAAGGTTATTTTATTCAAGATTTATTCCAGAAATGCAAGGATAGTTTAACATTAGAAAATCTTAAAATGTAACTGTGTAATCCAATTAAAGATAAAAACCATATGATCATCACAATGGATAAAGAAAGTATCTTTCATAAAATTGGAAACATATTCATGATAAAAACTCTTGGCAAAATAGGGCAAAGTAGGAACTTTATTAACCCAGTTAAAGGTATTTACAAAAAAATACATAAATACCTCTTTTAAAAGAATGAAGTGTTAAACACATTCCTTTTAAAATCAGAAACAAGTACAGGATTCTATATCAAATCAATATTATCAATATTATGATAATCAATAGTAAATCAATATCAATAGCAAATCAATATTCAATAACCAGATGCATTTTATATACCTGCAGTAGACAGTGAGACATTTAATTCAAAAATTATATTTAATATATGGAAAGACAAAGTTCTTTGAAATAGACCTAATAAATAAGACATATGGAGAAAATTATAGAGTTATCTTTCAATTCAATATAGACATAACTCAATGAAAAGATAAACCATACTCATGGTTTAAAAGACTAGAGATGATGCAAATGTCCATTTCCCTCAAATTGATCTATTGATGCAACGTATTTCTGTAAAAATTATAACTGGAGTTTTGGAGGAAAATGAACTTGCTGATTCTAAATGTTATATGGAGGAGCATAGGCCTAAGAATTACCAAGACACTAGTGAAGAAATATGGAGGGGGAATGTGTTCTCTCAGATATCAAGATATAGTATATATAATAAATAGGACAATGCAGTTGCACATATTTGGGAAATTGATATATAAGACAAAACACTAGGAGAAGGGGCACATGATGTTAAGACAATTGATTATTCACGTGGATAAAAGTGGAAGTGAATCACATGGTTTAATTTTTTTAAAATTTAGAAAAGAAAATAAAGAAAAATAATTTTATATTTTTTAAGTAGAGACAGATTTCTCAAAAAGGGCACAAAAATTTAATTCATAGAGGAAATTCTTGATGAATTCAACTATATTAATATTTAAAATTTTTGTGTATCAAAAGATATCTTAGTGACAGAGGGAAAAAAAAACCCAAGCTTCCATCAGGGAGAAGATACTATATTTCATGAATTTTCCGGTGTCTTCATTGTCATTGATTTAAGATGTACCTTTTTTTAATGTACCACAAAAGAGAAAAAAAAAAACAATGTGGTAAATTCTAATTGTAAGACACTATCGATTTTAAGACATATCACAATGTGAAATAATGTGAATCTTGGAATTAGTGATGTATAGTATTTGTAACACATGTAACCAACAAAGTATTAGAACTCAGAGTATGAAAACAGCTTCTATAAATTAGTGAGTAAGAAACAAACAAGCAAGTAGACGTGCCAAATAGAGCAAAAGATTCTAACAGCTGTTTTTAGAAGAGAATACATCAGGAGTGACTTACAGAAAAAAAATGAAAGATGTCAACCTCATTAGCAATTAGGGAAATGTATGTTCAGATCGCAAGGAACTTTCTACCAATGAGATTGATCAAATTAAAAGTCTGACGTTATCAAGTGAGGGGAAGAATGTGAATTTATGGAAACACTTTTACACTTCAGGAAAGAATGTAAATTGGTATAACCACTTTAGAAAACTTCTGGCAGTCTACTAAAACTAGCATATGTATAAGCTGTGATCATGAATTCCATTCTTAGGCATATATCTAAGGGAATCCTATGTGCACTAAAGACGTAATAGAACATTAATAGTCATCAAGCAAGAGTAAATTAATTGATCAATATTTGATAAATCAAGAAACCATAGTAGGGGCTGGCCCGGTGGTGCAGTGGTTAAGTGCACACGTTCCGTCTGCTTTGGAGGCCCGGGGTTCACTGGTTCAGATCCCGGGTGCAGACATGGCACTGCTTGGCATGCCATGCCGTGGTAGGCGTTACACAAATAAAAAGTAGAGGAAGATGGGCATGGATGTTAGCTCAGGGCTAGTCTTCCTCAGCGAAAAGAGGAGGATTGGCAGCAGTTAGCTCAGGGCTAATCTTCCTCAAAAAAAGAAAAAAAGAAACCATAGCGTATGTGTGGTGTATAACTGCAAAATATCACCTGGTAGGAGATTGTAAAGATGATATGGCATAAAGCCTCAAGCTATAAAGAATTTCAACATTTCACTTTCAGTTAGAGGATGAGAACTCAGCAATTGAGCCTGAGAAAACACATTTACCCTAGAAATTTAAACACATGTACACAGTCTAAGTCTAAAGTTAATGCACAGAATACAGGAATACATGATCCTTAGAACACTTCATATACCCTGCCCTGATTGTCCGCTGTTATTATTTTTAAAATTTTCTTTCCATTTTTAAAGCCCACAAGGTGTTGTTATGGTTTTCTACAGTCAATGCTTAATTAGATTTATCCACATATTTATGCTTTTATTAGTTCTTCATTCTTTCTTAAAGCCCAGATCTTTCTTCTGATCGTACTTTCTTGATAACTGAAGTGGTATTTATTAGAATTTCCTTTCGTAAAGATCTGCTCGTGGAAAATCTTTAAGTTTTTGTTAGTCTGAAAATGTTTTAATTTCACCCTCATTTTGAAAGGTATTTTAAGTGAGTATAGAATCCAAATAATTCAGCTTCTTATTCTGATTTCCATCTCTCTTATTCTTTCTTCGTATCCATCTCTGTCTTTCTATGCTGTGCTCCAGATAACTTTTTCAGCTATATTTCTCAGTTTACACTAATTTTCTGTTTTCTTAGTAGGCTATTTAGTCTGTTTAATTTATTCGTCAAGGATTTTTACATTTCAGTAACTTTTATTTCTAGACATTCCTTTTGATTTTTTTCTGAATCTACTAGGGTGTTTTGATAATATATTGAGCCTTCCTCATGTTTTCAATCTTTTCTTTAAGGTGTAAATCATTTAAAGTGTACTTTTTCAACCGTCACTAACTAATAATTCTATTATTGAAGTTCTTGTGGTTCTAGTTTTCTTTGTTGATTTTGCTGAATCCTGTTCATGGTGATTTGTCACTCATAGGTTATATAATTTGGTATTTATGCTCTCCTTTCTTTCTTTTTTTTAATCTATGAGAATCCTATGTAGCCGGGAAAAGAGGGTGCCTCTCTCAAGATGGAAATTTTAGTCACAAGTACCTTAGGGATATTTAAGTTAATTTCTTGGGTTAGTATTCCTTAGATCATGCATGCAATGTAAATTAGATATCCCAACTGTATGAATATTCTCAGAGGAGGCTTTGTGGGTCTTTATTTGTTTGTTTGTTTGTTTTTTTAAGCAGAGTGTGGGTCAAAGTAGTCAAATTTTTATGCCATTTTTTGTGCCAGAAAGCAGTTTGTTTTTCTAATCTAGCCTTTCACTGGGTTTAGCAGATTGTGTTGAGGGAGAGGGAGATGGTATTCCCTCCCCCTCACTGTATATAGTGGTAGCTTTATGTAGAAGTTTCAGTTGCAAGGCCTTACCTTGAGGGGTCTCTCAAGGCACTGTCTTTGACTCAGTGTGGTGGCTAACGCTGAATGCCTTTGGATTTGAGTTTGGCAAATGTCCGTAGGTGGCCAGCACAACAGTGCCAGCTCAGAACTCTGCATTCTCCCTTTTTTTCTTTAGGCCCATGGAGAATTTCCCTTACTTGTATACTCAACCTTGTGTTTAAGAGGATTTTTATTTTTGTTCCAGTATTTGTATGTATGGGTCTGCAAATAGAATTATCCTGCTGCTAGAAGTGGACATTCAAGGAAAAATTTTAAAGCATTATTGTATATATTTTTGTACATGCTATGGCTGCACTCGGTCATCCAGTCCACTTTCTCAACATTCAGTCCAATTTCTCAACGTCAGTGCTGTGGCACTGATTGGAGAATTGGTGTTACAGTTATATGACTCCCACAAATTTTTTAAAGATAGTTTTAGAAGCTGTTCTGTAGATGCTTAAATTGGTTATAAGCCATAAGCCAGTGATTCTCAAACTTTTTGGTCTTAGCATCCATTTATACCCTTGAGAATTATTGAAGACCCCAAAGGACGTTTTTATGTAAGTAATACTTATCAGTTGTCAACATATTAGAGATTGAAACTGAGAAATTTTACAGACATTTTAATTCATTTATATGAACAATAATAAACTCACCAAATGTTACCGTAAAGAACATGCTTTTTATAAAAATTAACTACACTATTCAAAACAAAAAATAGTGAGAAGATATGACTTTGATTTATATTTTTGCAAAAATCTCTTTATACTGCTTTGTAGAAGACAGCTGGGATCTTATATCTGCTTTTGCATGTAAGGTGTTGCTATTTGTTAGTTTGGTTGACATGTACGAAGAAAATCTGACCTCACGAGATATGTAGTTGGAAAATGGATGAATATTTTTTGATTATTGTAGATATTCTTCTTTGAAACTAAAACACAAGTGGTAGTGTCTGAATGGTTAACGGATTGTGGCAATGTGGAATCTGAAAGCATGTCAATAAATTTTTATCCTCTGTTGCATTAATATCTGTTGATATATCTTATACTTTAAGTGGTTGTTTTAACTATGCATGACTTTTTGGCATCATTTGTGGGTCAATTGGAAAATATTGGTTCCCTGAGTTAGATCATCTAGATGTTGACACATTTCACCATACTATATATATAAAAAATTGTATTTGTCAATATCACCATCAATCTCATCAGAAAAGTCTTTAAGTGTTTAAGTGTTGGGAAACTGCCAAGCTCATGGTGGTAGATAAAAGTTTTCCAATGGTCTAATTTCAGTTGAAAGCTCAAGTTTTATTATTGGCAAAAAAACCCCAAAAATACCATCAGTTAGTCTCCTTGGAGTGGCAGGTTCACTTTGTTTGTTTTTGGGTAAATGTCACCCAAATTCCAAAGTCTGAATAACCAATGTTTGTCTGTCAGACATTGTTTCCAGTAAAAACGGTGTTCAATGAATAGCACACTTAGTTCAGCTCATAACTCAAACAATCTCATTGTACTTTTCCTAGAGACATCATATTTTCATATTTTTGTCTGCTGCAGAAATGTTTTATCCATACTTCCTTTTTGTTATACAATATATTTAAAAAATGGGTTTACTTGAAAGTTCAGATTTAATAAAATTAATATGTTTTACTGCCTCATCTAGGACATTTTAAAGTAAAATTGGCGTTTTCTCCTCCTGGGAGTGAGTGGCAGTGAAAAATAAAATGACTGCCAGTGAAGTTTGGTGCCACTGCCTTAACCTGTGCGAGGCAATTTTACCTACCATTGCTTTTGCACCGTTAACGTAAATGTTGACAGTTTTGACCTCGTGGACCTCTTGAAAAGATCTTAGGGGGCCTATTGAAGAGATAATCAGTATTGATAGCCTGTGATCACTCGTGTGTGTCTGTGTGTGTGTGTGTCTGTGTGTGTGTGTGTGTCTGTGTGTGTGTGTTTCATGAAACCTTTAATGACTTTAAAATATAGAAAACTGGTAGACAATTCGAGCTGGCAAAGGTACATGTTGATCAATATTAGTTTCCAGCTATGAGTATTTTTCTAATACTTGTTGATGAGAAGGCTGTGCATGCTTTACCACCAGATTTCCAACTGTAGATGCTTTGACCCTCCCTGCATTCTACTGCTAAGACTTAGATGCTTCAATATTATTAATAAACTTACTTCTCTTGTCTTTCAACAGGTTGGAATGATAGTTTATTCTTCTGTACACTTCTGAATAATTCTGATTTTATGTATTTGCAAATTGTCAAACAAGCAGACAGACCACCTAGGAAGCAACTGCCAAAAAGAAACATATTCAGAGACTAAAACATACTTAAATAAGCGTTTTATGTTGACACTGTACATGTGAGAATCTCCAGACACTTCCCTTTCCAAACACCAATACATTCTCCAAACCACATTTCAGCAGAAGTAATCATTTTTATTGGGTGAGAAGAAGAGGTCAAGCCAATTTTTTTAAGTAGCTTAATTTTCATTAAACAGCAGTTGTGGCATTTTCTCTTCAATTGTGGCACCTAAAGTGCAGAGCATTTCAGACTGAAAATACTTCAAGAAATTACTGAGATCATCTCTCTACTCTAATACCCTTTGAGTTAGAACTATATTATTTCTACCAAAACACCATAATTAGTTTAATGTTCAATAGTTTCAAATTTGTAATCCTTTGGACTGGGCAAAGAATGCAGTTAACTTTTTTTCTATGTAAATCTTACTTTCTCAGTGAATTAATACAACTGTGCAAAAATAAATGGGTGTTACTTTAAGCCACTACATTTGTGGTAATTTGTTATGCAACAATAGAAAACGAACGCTCTCAGACTAAAAGATGCGTATTATTATACATTGATTGGGGGTTTTATATCCTGGAAGAAAATGAGGCCACCTTGAATGAAAGTACACCTCATGACCCTCTATGAAAGCAGAGTGAGAAAGAAGAATATGTTTGTAAGGAATAAAAGTTAGAGGAGAAAATCAGAGAGATTTCCACTTGTCATACCTATGGGACAGTAAAACAGTGAAAGGATTTTAAGAGGATTTTTCAACAATTTACTGCAATCCTACAATCTTTACAATTTCTCCACATTTAATATTTCTTTTCCCACCTTGTTGGTGATGGAAAAAAGGACACTAAAGTGAAGTGGGTCTGAACAGTTGCCCTGTGTAGCAGAAAGGACAGGGGTGGGGAACACTGGAGGTAAATTGAAGGAGGTAATTTGGTTGGTACTAGTTTGGAATATAGGAAAATGTACCAATCTTTGGGCGTCCAGCAAAGAAATTAAGAAAACCCAAGGGTATCAGACTGGGCTGAGGCATGACTCTAACTTTACAATAAAAAGACCTGTGAAGTTCTTCACTTGATAAGGTCATCATATAATCTGTGAAGTTCTTCTATTGCTAAGGTCATCACATAATCTGTAGTTCATTACAAGACAGTTTGAAAAGTTTAAGGAGGCATAATTAATAATCATGCTTGGACAAAAGTGTAAAATGAGAAGCCCCAGGCAAACTAGCTATATGGCCACTGTATTATAAATGAGTATGTTTGAGACATACTTTTACGTATTAATCTGATTTGTAAATTATACATTTAAAAAGTACTTATTAAGGTATAACAATTATTTCTGTAATTTAGATATTTCATTACTTGATCTCCTCATAATAATAATTAAGTTTACTGGGAATCAGCATATGAACTTTTGTTGCATATATTGGATGCTGGTTTCACACCATTTCTCTCACCCTTGCTTTCCTTCAATCTAGATGGCCGCAGAGCATTGGCTATTAGTACATTATGATGGTCTAGGTCTTAGATATATTAGATATAAAAAGAGTGAGAACCTTCATCATGTTCTAAATTATAATATCTGAAAGACCTGGAAACATACTTAGAAGATAATATGAACTGTTCTTTATTTGGCCTTCTTCCTCGATTTTTATTGGTTCCTTCATTTCAGATGATCTTCTTTTCACTTTTCTCTCTATCTCTCTATTTTTTTCATTTGTTCAATTTTCTCCAATATTTTCAAGCACCTACTGTGTGCCTGAGAACGTATTAGGTGTGAGGTGCTAACAACAGAGTGGTGACCAAAGTGAACCTACTTACACATTCTTTTAAATCTTTTCCTTTTTTCTGTCCTTTTGTTATTCTTGCCGAGGTAACTAAAAAAATCTCCCATTTGTCTTTCTTTTCCTGTGAGCCAACTTTCTCTCCACAGTTAGGCTATCATAGCTTCCAAGCATAAATGCACTGATGCACGTCTCTTAAGTATTGAGAAGCCTTAGTATTTATTCAAAATCTGGATATCATCTATCATCAAATTTTAATAATCTTATTATGATCAGAAGACCGTGCCTTGATCTCAGTAAAAATTTTTTTGTATCATTTATTTATTTTTTGAAGCAAGAGCGTCGAAGAAAATTGATAGTGTATAATTTTTTCTTTTTGTTTTATTATTAGTATGTAATAATACTAATTAACCTAGGTTATTTTAGTGTAAATGTTTAGTAGGTCAGTTCTATTATAGTGTATAGAATATTATCAATTATTATATGGCAAAAAATGCAGAAACTGTGTAAGCCCATACAGAATAAAATGCTTTTTCAGATATTGCAATGATTTGAGTCTTTAATACCTAAATAGTCTAGTGATGGAACAAAGTTGTTGTTTTGTATTTGTCATAGTCTTCCCAATTCTAGTCCTTAAGTATTTGGAAAATGGTAATGATTCTAGAGAATATTGAGATTATTGAGATGCTTCACTTGCACTGTAGAAATAATAAAATTCCATAGGTAATTTTCTTTACATTACAAGATGCTGGTTCTTACTGTTTTTTTGCAGAGAAGAAACTATCTGTGTCTAGTTTAAGGTAAGCTGGAGTAAACACACTCCACTCTTCTCTCTCGAATGCAGCTATAAAACGTGGGAGAATGGAAGAGCTATTTGAGGATTTTAAAAAATAAATAGTAGCATGCAGATTGGGAAGAAGACAAGAATTTGAAGTACCACCAAATCAGCAGTGAGTTTATTATTTTTCTCTCTCTCTCCTGGACTCAACACGGGCCAAACTTGGAAGTGGTCATTAGCATATGTATAGAGAGAGCTCTAGGGAATCCTTCTAGTTTGAATCAAGGATCAGAAAGGTCCCCTAATATTCAGGGAGAGTGGAGGAAATCCCCCCTTTAAAAGAATTGTCTGCATTCTCTCCTGCCCCATCTGCCAAGTGATTATATGCTAGTGGCAGTGGGGACAGCAACAGTGGCAGCAACAGGAGTCATAAAAATTTGAGATGAACCTTTCTCTCTGATCTGAGGAGCTTTTATTCCAAGAGGGTGGGGTGAATCTCGTTACTTTTAGTCTCTATCCTTCTATTGCTTAGACCTAGAAGCAGACACAATCATGAGAAGTGCACAGCAGAGTAGGGTAACCAAAGCATAAACTTTCTGCAAGCAAGACTGAAATAAGAACCAGAGGGACATGGAAGGTACCAGGGAGATAATGGAGAGGGAGGAGCTAGGGAAGGTAACCCCATAAGGGGTTTATCAACTCCTTTGCTCACCTCTAAGCTTTGCAAGTGTGAATATAACCCTCAGATTTCTTCGAGAAATGAGCTACTACGCTACTGAGCCACCTATGTCCAGGCTGGTCACTGGGTGACAAAAACATAGGCTAGATTTGAATTGCAATGAAACGTCTTTGAAAATTTGACAATGAAACCAAACCCCATAGAAGCCTTGAAAGTTTGGAACTTACATCCTGAACCCAGCTAGGTGATGTTATGCTACAAAAATTTGAAAGTATCAGCATTCTTCATAGGATGCTTTAAGTAAGATTGAGAGTCTCTTAATATAAATTCAAAATATCCAGGATACAATCCAAAATTACACCAGCTATAAAAAATAGGATAATCTCAATTTGCATGGGAAAAGAAACTCAACAGATGCCTACCCAGAGATGGTACAGATTTTGGAATTATCTGACAAGGACTAAAATATCTATTATAAAGATGTTCCAACAAGTAAGAGCAAACATTCTTGAAATGAATGGAATGATAGAAGGTCTCAGAAAATAAATAGAATATATAAAGAAAAACCAAATGGAAATATTAGAATTAAGAAAAGAATGAACAAAATTAAAATCTCTCTGGATTTAGAGAAAGGAGTCAGTGAACTTAATGATGGCTCAGAAATTAATCTGAACACTAGAGAGAAAAGAATATTGGGGAAAGAAATATGCATAGTGTCTCAGGGTTCTGTAGGAAATATCATAAGTAGTCATCATGGGTCCCAGAAGGAGAAAGAAGGAAAGAAGAAATATGACTGAAGACTTCTCAAAATTGGCAAAAGATTTAAACCGTCAGATTTAAGAAGCCAAGTAAACTCCAAACAAGAAATTCCAAAAGAAGTGCACAGCCCGAGATATAATCAAACACTGAAAGCTAAAGACAAAGACAAAGTGACACAGGGGCTGGCCTGATGGTGAACTGGTTAAGTTCACACATTCTGCTTCAGTAGGTAGCCCGGGGTTTGCTGGTTTGGATCCTGGGTGTGGACTGGCTCACTGCTTGTCAAGCCATGCTGTGGCAGATATCCCACATAGAATAGAGGAAGATGGGCACAGATGTTAGCTCAGGGCCAGTCTTCCTCGGCAAAAAGAGGAGGATTGGTGGCAGATGTTAGCTCAGGGCTAATCTTCCTCAAAAAAAATAAAATTAAAGTAAAATTAAAATTAAAAAAATCAATTAAAAAAAAGTCAGCAAAAAAAATCCCATTATTTTTAGGGAAACAGTGATTCTAATGACTGCAGATTTCTCATGACAAACCGTGAAAGCCAGAAGGGTGGCACGCCATTTTTAACATACTGAGAGAAAGGATTGTCAGTGTAGATGAAGGTGAAACAGGGCATTCTCAGATGAAGAAAAATTAAGAGAATTTATAATAAAAAGAACTGCTTTAAAACAATTGCCAAAGTGAGTAATTCTGACAGAAGGAAAATTATACTTAAAGGAAACTTGGAACATCAGAAATGAAGAAAGAGTAAAAGAAATGACAAATATGTGGATAAATATAATAGACTTTTTCTCATCTTTGATGTTTTAAATGTTAGATAGTTGAAAGCAAAAATTATAATGTTGTCTGATGGAATTTATGATGTGTGTGGATGTAATACCTAAGAGAGCTACAACATACACGGAGGAGGGTAAAGGGACCCACGTGGTATTAAACTTCCCACATTTCACTTGAAGTGGCAAAATATTGATTCTAAGTAGACTTTGACAGTTGAATAGGTATAATGTAAAAACTAGAGTAAACAGCCACTAAACAAGGATACAAAAAGATGTAGTTAAAAACATAAATGAATTAAAATGTGATACTTAAAAATTTGAGACTTTCCCTCTTTTCAAAGGTTTTTGTTCAAAAGAGCAAAAAGAAGTCAGGAAAGGAAAACAGGATATAAATACCATCAACAACAAAAAACAAACATAAAACGGTAGACATAAATCCCAACACACTAATAAGTACATTATATATAAATAGTCTAAGCATACCTTTAAAAGAAAGAGATCCCCAGAATGGACTGAAAAAAAACAAAGACACAACTCTTTTCTGTCTGCAAGAGACTCACTTCAAATGTAATACATAGGTTAAAAGTAAAGATGTGAAAAATATATGGCATGAAAAACTAATAAAAACTAAAAACACTCAAATCGCTATATTAATATCAGACACTGTAGATTTCAGAACAAAGAAAATTACTAAGAGCTAAGAGGAATGGAATATAATAATAAAAGGGTTAATTCACTAAGATATAATAATCTTAAGTGTTTCAGCCCCTAAAAATAGACCTTTAAAATTTGTTAAATAAAAACTGACAGAACTAAAAGGAAAAATGGACAAATGCACAATTATATTTGGAGATGGCAACACTCCTCTTACTAACTGATAGGACCAGTTAACAGAAAACCAGTAAGCAAGTAAAAGAATTGAACACCATTATTAACTAACATTACACACTGCTCTACCCAAAATAGCAAAATATGCAGCCTTTTCAAGCAACATGGAAAATTTTCCAAGAGAACATTTTCCAGCTCGTAAGACAAACTTTTACATATTTCAAAGAAAGGAAATCATACAATGTATATTCTTGAACATAATGAAATTAGAATAGAAATCAATTATAGTAAGATAAAATATTCTCCAACTATTTGGAAAATAACATATTTATAAATAATTTATGAGTCAAAGAGGAAATTTCAAGGAAAATTAGAAAACAATTTGAACTGAAAAAATGAAGAAAAAACATATAAGTTAGGGGATGCAGATAAATCAATGCTTAGAGGGAAATTTATAGGATTAAATATCTGAATTAAAAGGAAAGATTTGAGAATCAATAATCTACGTTTCTACCTAAATAAGCTGAAAAGGAGGAGCAAGCAAAACAAAACAACAATGTTCATAGCAAGTAGAAGGGATGAAATAATAAAGATAAGAGCATAAATCAATGAAATGAAAACAGAGAAACAATAATGAAAATCAGTGGAAGCAGATCTTGCATTTTGAAAATGTCAATAAAATTTTAAACCTCTAGTAAGTTTGACAAAGAAAAATAGAATGTAGGAACAGTCTATTAATATCATCACTGAAAGGGGAGATATCACTACAAACTACTCAGACATTAAAAGAATCATTAGGGAATAATACAAACAGCTCTATACACATAAATTTGAGAACTTAAATGAAATAGACCAATTCAGGGAGAACCACAAATTAATAAAACATACTCAAAATAAAATAAATAGCCTGAATAATCTTATACATATTAAAGAAATTGAATTTGTAGTTTAAACCCATCCAAAAATGAAATCTCCAGGCCCAGGAAGTTTCATTGGTGAATTCTTTCAAAGAAGAAATAATATCAATTCTACATTATCTCTTTAAGAAAATAGAATGCTGAGGATGTTTCCTTACTCCTTTCATGAGGCCAGTTACTGTGATATTAAAACCAAACCAAGAGGAACAAGGGAAAAAAACCCGAACAACTACAGACCAATATTCCTCATGATCATAGACACAAATATTAGCAAATTGAACCCAGCAATATATAACAATAATAGAACAGAACCACGTAGGGCTTATCTCAATATCTGAAAATCACTCTGTGTAATCAAACATATTAAAAGTCGAAGAAAGAGACAAATTATTGTATCAACTGATGCAGAAAATGCATGTGACAAAATTCATCTTCTGTTCAAATAAAAACTCTCAGAAATTCAGGAATAGGAGGAACCTGCCTTAATCTGATAAAGGGTACTTACCAAAAAAAAAAAAAGTTAACATCACATTTAATGGTGAAAGAATGAATGCGTTCCCATTCAGACTGGAACGAGGCAAGTTTGTCCACTCCATCCTTCCTTTAGAAGTCTAGAAGTGAAATAGGTAAGAAAAATAAATGAAAGATATAAATAAATTTGAAGTAAAAAATAAAACTGTCCCCCTTTGCAGAAAACCTGATTGTTTACATAGAGAATGACAAAGAATATGTGAAAAAAATCCTAAATTGTGAGTTTAGCAGGGTCACAGAATACAAAGTTAACAACAACAAAAATCCAATGTATTTTTATGTACTAGAATTGAACAACTGTTGAACATTTGAATTGTTGAACTGGAATTGAACATTTTGGAAACTGAAATTTTAAATGTTCGTGTGTATGTGTGTATATGTATATAATTTATCATAGTTTTAAAATGAAATATCTATGTATGAATTTAACCAATTATGTACAGATTCCGTATCCTAAAAACTACAAAATGTTGATGAGAGCTATATAAGAAGATCTAAATAAATGGCGAGACATACTGTCTTCATACATTAGAAGAAAACATAGCATAGATGCAATTCTTCTCAAATTGATCTATAGATTTAACAAAATTCCAATCAAAATTTAAGCACTTTTTGTATATATAGACAAGAAGATTCTAAAATTTATATGAAAAGGCAAATAACAAATAGCCAAAACAATTTTGAATGGAAAAATAATTTTGGAAGAATCATAGTACCCGATTTTAAGACTTACTGCAAAGCTTCAGTAATCAAGACAGTGTAGTATTGGTTCAGGAATGGGTTACATAGGTCAATGGATCAAAATAGTTTCCAGAAGTAGACCCACACAAATATTGCCGAATGATTTTCTACAAAGGTAAAAACTCTATTCAATGAAAAGAGAATAATCTTTCAACAAATGGTCTTTTGTTTGAAATTGGACATCAGCATGCAAAATAATGAACTTATGCAAAAGCTAATACAAGGTGGATTATTGATCTAAAGGTAAATTGTAAAACTATAAAAACGTAGAAGATGGGGGCTGGCCCTGTGGCCGAGTGGTTGGGTTTACTCACTCTGCTTTGGCGGCCCAGGGTTTCGCCAGTTTGGATCCTGGGTGTGGACATGGCACCACTCATCAGGTCATGCTGGTGCGGCATCCTACATGCCACAACTAGAAGGACCCACAACTAGAATATACAACTATGTACTGTGGGGATTTGGGGAGAAAAAGCAAAAAAAAAAAAAAAAAGAAAAGATTGGCAACAGGTGTTAGCTCAGGTGCCAATCTTTAAAAAAATTAAATAAAAATGAAAACATAAGAGAAAATCTTTGTGACCTTGAATTAGGTAAAGAGTTTTTAGAGATGACACCGAAAGCATGATCTATGAAAGAAAGATTTGACAAACTGGATTTCATCTTATTATTAAAGCAACAATGACAACAGAAATACTTTTGCTCTGTAAAAGGAATAAAATACAAGTTATGGACTAGGAGAAAATATTTATAAATCACAAATCTAGATGCAAGAACTTACATATGGAATATATAAAGAACTCTGAAATCTCAACACTAAGAAAACAATTTAAAAATGTGCAAAAGACACTTCACAAAAAGGGTATATGGATGGCAAGTAAACATATGAAAAGATATTCAACATCATTTGTCATTAAGGATATGCAAATTAAAACCACAATGAGATATCACTATATATAAATTATATGAGTAAAATTAAAAATACTGACAATACCAAGTGCTGACAAGAACGTAGACCAACTTTAACGCCTGTGCATTGCTGCTGGAAGTCCCAAATTTTACAGCCACTTGGGAAAAGTTTGGCAGTTGCTTATAACGATAAACATGCACTTTTCATATGACCCAGTGATCTCATTCCTATTTACTTCAGAACAATAAAAACTTATATTTACCTAAAACCTATTCATGAATGTTTATACCTACTTTGTTCATAATTATCCCAAACTGGAAACATTCCAAATGTCCTTGAACAGGTGAATGGTTAGAAAACTGTGGTACATCCATACAATAGAATGCTATACAGAAATGAAGAGGAATGAAATATTCATTCATCTGTCAATTTGGAAGAACATCAAAGCATTTTCCTGAGTGAAAGGAGCCAGTTTCAAAAGATTACATGTCATACGATTACATTTTAAGACGTTCTCTACAAGACAAACCTATAATGATGATCAGGTCAGTGATCACCATTGGCTGGTGGTGGTGGAGGGTGTGATTAAAAAGGGATAGCACAAGGCAGTTTTGGGTGTTCTGGCTTCTGTTGGTGGTGGTGGTTACGCTAAACAAGTGTTAAAATTCATAGAATTGTACAATAAAGTAAATGTTACTGTATATGAATTTAAAAATTAAAATTAAAACAAAAAGAATTGTTGTGATCCTTAGATATGCTTTTAGCATTACATCAGGGGATTCCACAAAGGTTTCTACAGGTTGTGTCCTGCACAAGAGGATCTGATCTACAGGCCTAATGGGAAGGAGGGACTGAAATCCAGCCCAGACTTTACCTGCCAAGCTCTTTTTCTAATCCTTCCATTCACTTGGGAAATATTTTTAATAAGTAATCTCCCAGTGTTGTGCCTCTTTTTAATTTACACTAATCACTCTTCTGTTTGAGGCCCAGCTAAGAAATGATAATTTTTTCAGATTTTAGTGTATGTTCAAATGTATTGTTTTAGAATTTTCAAATGGAAGGCTATTTCTTTGTTGTCCTGTTTTCGCTTTATCCCTGTTTAAATTCTACCCATTCTCCAGAATGCTGATTTTTTTTCATTTTTGGACCTTCTGGATTACCTCTCCCTCTACCATGCCTGAACTTGGCAGACTTCAGTACACCTTTCTTATAGCTTGCATTCCATTCACTCCCTCTCCTTCTAATCTCGTTATGGTCAATGATCTTGCTCAATGCTTGCCTGTGTCCTCAGCACATAGCACAGTGATTGAGCATCCCAGATGCTCAATCTATGTATTTCTGAATAGAAATGAATTCCTGATAAGAAAATAACATCTTTCCTATGGTTTACAATAAAAGCCAGGCTGGACTTACGTTATTTAATTCTTGGCCGCTGGTATTTATCTTGTTAGGCACTGGCCAGAACATAAATCACACACTTTATATTTCTATTTTGGCAAGACATGTTGCAGGGATAAGACGACTCAGATACATAATTCTTAAGGAATTATTATGAAAAGTAGTTGTTCTCTTCTCAAGATATTTCCTTCTCAAGATCCTTTACTGTTAAAGATTGATTTTAATTATAGAATTTTGTTTATATTAGAAAGTGTTTTAATGGTGCTATAAAACACAATATGAATATTAAAATATGCTGAGTATATCCCTGGGAAACCAAAACTGTCTTAATTTAGAAAACTCCCTGAGGTCTTCCTTGTAGGTTTTAGAGTTGTTATTATAAGCGTCTGGAAGTGCAGCTTTGTGTTTACCACATACTTACACAGTGTTGTCAGTGGACAATAATACTTCTTAAGCATCTACTATGTGCCATGGGTTTTTAAATACATCACCTCATTTAACCCTTCAAGAGTTCTTTGTTATAAGAGATTGATACCTCATTTTACAAATAAAAAAATTAAATTTTATATTTGATGGTTACCATGTTTCGTATAGGCCAACATATGCCTGAAATATGTTATCTAAATTAATTAGCATTCCTAAGACAAATTATTGATTTCCCAGTTTTACTGTTGGGAAAACTGAGGCTTAGAAGAAAGAACTGAGTTTCCTGTGGTCACAAAGCTGAACTTTGAGGCTGGAACTCAAACCCTAGAATATTTGACACAAGAGCATCAGTTCTTAAAGCTTTATTCTTTGTATTTTGTCTTTTTTATACTTAATGTAGAAAACAGGACATGAAAAATTTTTTATTGAATTCCAATCAGGATTTTAGAAAGTATCAAATCATCTTGGAGAACAATTTTAACGTTCATTTACTATTAACTACCTCAGTATACAAACCTAAAAAGCTGAGATCTTAAAAGTGCGTCTAGTCTTGGAATCACTTGTGCTTAAACAAATGTATATTTTTTAAACAAATTATGTCAAACTTAATATTTTAAATATTAGTAGTTGAGATTTAAGAGCTTCAGATATTTGTAATTGTATTGTAATTATAATTATACTCTTTAGATTTCTCTAGTTTATAGAATTCTTTCTTTTATTCAAATAAAAACACTGATCATACAGAGTAGAAAGCAAGTTAAGAAAAGTAGCAAAATGATTAAAAATGGACAAGGTGAAGAAAAATGTTCTGTTGGACTGTTTTGAAGTTTGAGTTAGTTTGTAGTTATAAATGCACGCTGTCAATGTTTTTACTAGTATACTAAAAGAGCAATTTATACAGCTTTTTAGTAGCACGATATTTTTAGTTTTAATTGTCTCTGTTTAATGCCTTCAGGATATGATTACGTTATAACATTATAAAAATGCGTTAGCCAAAATTCCTGATTTATATGCAATCAGAACACTTTTAAATTTTTCCAGCTGTATCCTTAAACTTCACAAAAATCTTTAGCTGTGATTCATCTTACCTATTTTTTAAAGTCATGACAGTTTTTTAATCTCCAAGGCAGATGAAATCATTAAACCTAATTCCCTTTTTTTTGTTTTTTTTTTTTGCCTTGTGAGCAACTCATATAGAAAGCCTAAGACCTTTGATTTATCTTTTTTCAAATTAACATAGCAATGAGAATACCGACTTTCAGCCATGTTTGTGGTAGACTGCTTAGTGAAGTTCTCATTACTGATTTACAAGAGTTAGATGCGTAATCTACCACATATGCCTTTTTCAGTGTGCCACAAGAAGTATATTTTCAGAGTTGCACTGAAGTCCAAATTAAGAATTTCACATGGTATATATTATTAATGATGTATTAATGATATATCAAAACCACAATAATGTACATCAGAATCTGACTTAATTTAAACCCTCTAAGGATTTGAGAGTTGGACTTGTAAAACCATCTAATAACCTGCCCTTAAATTTTCTATAGAGATGTGAAGCAGAATAAATCTAGAATACAATAGCAGGAGCACAAAACTAGCCTACAGACATAAATTTTCTTAATTATTCTTCCTTCCATACAAAAGCAATCTTTTTCATTATGTAAGTGTGAGGAGGAGGTGGGTGGGCTTAATGTTGTGGTTTATTATAAAGCTTAAAAAGAAGTGTAAAACACCAAAAGCGAAAACAAAACCTATTTTAAAACCCTGCCTTTACTATGATCTATGATGTTCTCTCCATCTCTCAGAAGAACGGAATTTCGGAATTGGCCACCTCTACTTACCCCACATACCACTCTCCTTCTGGACTCTCTTTCTCTCACTATTTTTCCTAAGCGTTTATTTGAACTATCTTTCACCTTCTTCTTCTTGCACCATGTTAATATTTCATATAAAAGTTTGTCACAGATTTAGAAGTAGTATATTATATATGCTATCTAGTCCAGTGGTTCACTGATCTTACATACCTCCATCACACCTTAGGATAATAAAATAAAATGAGGAATTATTCACTATTTTATTTTCCCTTAGAAACCCGTTAAAGATAACACACACTTTTTTAACATGTGTATTCCCATCTGTAGTTAATTTTGTCTCAATACACATTACAGGGTCAAAAATTGTACTAAGTTAGGCAAAAAAAATGTTGCATCTAGCTTTCTACAGTGTGTTAAATCTTTCTCTTACAAGTCCCTACCTCACTTCATTGCAAGAAAATGAAAACTTAAACTTGTCAATTAACGTTATTTTTCTTCTAGTTCAAATGACTTTATTCATATACTTTGTATTTGTTTTTGCTTTAACTAATACTCAGTTTTTCCAGACAGTTCCCCTAACCTCTGATTTGATCCTTTCCAAGTAGCTGGGGTGATGGGCTATAGATCAGCAATCATAATTCTTTCACTACCCTCTGAGACCTTTGGTCTTTGCATTTTTGCAATGAATTCCTTAGTCTACATAGCAACAAAGTACACTGCTGGACTTGGCTGCCAGAAATGCAGTTGGTGGGTTCAAGGCCCTGAGAACCTTCCTATTCAACTCTTTTTGCTGCAGTCTTGATCTTCCCACCCACCCCCTTTGCCACCCTTCCAGCTCATACTGCTGCTAAACTTCAGCTCTATTCTCCATTCATCTTCTGTGTTAAACTACCCACGTCTCTGACCTTGGCAGCAAGAGTCAAAGTAGGCTCAGAAATGATAGCTCAGTCCTTCTCTCCACCTCGTCCCACTGTATTTTCGTTAATTCTCTATCTGAGCCATCCTGTATTGCCCTGGAAATTCCCAAATCACTATCCTCCAGAGTTCCAAAAGAATATCACTGGTCCTTATCCTTTCCCACCTGCCATCAGAGAAAAGCGTTTAGACGACTAGGAACAGATGACTTAGGTGGAAATACAAAAGAGAAATGCACGTTAATACATCTCAAAATTTATTATCACTGTAATATACAAGGCACTGTTCTACATATTGGGGATGAACAAATTGATTTCTTAGTATTTTCCTGCCCTTGTAGTGCTTACATTCTGATGGAGAGATGGTCAATGTCCATAATAAATAATTAAATTAATTGGTATATTAAAAGATAAAACTGGCATAGAAAAAAATAGTAGATCTAAGTAAGAGAGAATCCAGGAGTTCCAGGGTGTGGGGAAGGGTATTTGCAATTTTAAATTTGGTGATCAAGAAATGTCTCACTGAAAAAAATGATATTTAAAAAAGATTTGAAGAAGATCTGGGAGAGGTATTTAGGAAGAGAATGTTCCAGACAGGGTAAAAAGTCAGTGAAGGGGTCTTGAGGTGGAAACATGCTTGTCTCATTTGAAAAATGACCAAAAAAAAAATAGGCAATGTAATTGGAATAGAATGAATAAAGGGGATTATTATGGGAAATTTTAGATTTTGTATTTCTTCTTTTGACGGCTTTGGTAAGTTGTAAAATTTATTGACATACTCTTTAAAAAAATATTACCTTGATGTCTTCAGGAATTGTAGAAAATTTCCTTATTCATTTTTGATGCTGGTAATTTGTGTTTGTCTCTTATTCTTGATCAGTTTACTAAGGAATTATCAATTTTTGCCAATTTTCTTTTACATTTGTTTTATAGTTCATTGATTTTCCTCTTTATTATTTCTTTCCTTCTATATTCTTAAGCTTTGATGCTCTCTTCTTTTCCTAGCTCCTGGAAGGAATTTTTACCATTGATTTTCGGTCCTTTTAATTTTTTCTAATATAAACTATGAATTTCCCTAAGCACTGTCATTACAGCCCACACATTTGTGATATGTTCTATTTTTATTATGACTGTATTTATAATATTTTTTATAATATAATTTCCTAATTTCTAATTTTCTAATTTCACTTGTGGACTATTTGTAAGGGTGTCATCTCGTGTCCAGGCAGTTTCAGTTTTTCCAGTTCTCTTTTTAGTTCTTGATTTCTAAATTATTTCCATTGTGGCCAGTGAACATACTTTGGGTTATTTCTACTTTTCAAATTTGTTGAAGTTTCTTTCACTGCTTAATGTACGGTCAACTTTTATAAATGTACCATGTACACTTAAAAAGAATGTGAATTTTGCTCTTGGGTACAGTGTTCTATTACGTCAACTAAGACAGACTTGCTAATATTTTGTTGAGATCTGTTATGTCCTGAGTGAATTTTTTTATGGTTGTTCTATCATCCACTAAAAGAAGCACGTCAGGGCCGGCCTGGTGGTGCACCAGTTAAGTTCCCACATTCTGCTTTGGCGGCTCAGGGTTCCCCGGTTCTGATCCGGGGTGTGGACCTACGCATCACTTGTCAAGCCACGCTGTGGCAGGTGTCCCGCGTATAAAGTAGAGGAAGATGGGCACAGATGTTAGCTCAGGGCCAGTCTTCCTCAGCAAAAAGAGGAGAGTTGGCAGCAGATGTTAGCTCAGGGCTAATCTTCCTAAAAGAAAATAAATAGAAAGAGGCATGTTAAAGTCTCCCAGTTTAATTGTGGGTTTGTCTATTTCTCCTCTTAATTCTGTTCGTTTTTGCCTTATATATTTTGATGCTTAGTGATTGAGTAAATACAGACATAGAATTGTGATGTCTTCTTGTTGGAGTGACCCTCTTATCATCAAAAAATATCCATCTTTATCTCTCCTGATGCTTGTGGCTTAAATTCAATTTGTCTAATTTTGTATGTTTGTAATATTTATATCACCCCTGCTCTGTTTTGGTTAATGTTTCTATGTTATATCTTTTTCTATGCTTTTACTTTTAACCTATGTCCTTTTTTTTTCTTTTTTTTAAGATTGGCACCTGAGCTAACATCTGTGGCCACTCTTCTTTTATTTTTCTTCTTCTTCTCCCCAAAGGCCCCAGTACATAGTTGTGTATTCTAGTTGTAGGTCCTTCTGGTTGTGGCATGTGGCACTTCGCCTCAGCATGGCCTGATGAGCGGTACTATGTCCGCGCCCAGGATCCAACCAGCAAAACCCTGGGCCGCCAAAGCGAAGCACACGAACTTAACCACTCGGCATGGGCCAGCCCCTATGTCCTTGTTTTTAAAATGTTTTTCTTGTAAGCAGAATAGATTTGGGGTTTATTTTTTAATCCAGTCTTACAATCTGAGTTTGATTTAGCATAGTCTTTTTTATTTAATGAAATTTTTGGTATGAAATGCTATTTTTAATTTTCTATGTGACTTTATTTCATGTTTCCACCTTTCTTTTTTGAATAGGTAAATCCAATATTCATATGCCATTTTCTATCTATGTGATTGTTAGCTCTGTATTACTTTACTTTTCTTTCACAGTTGCCCTATGTATTACGACATGTATCCTTTTACCACTCTCCATATGTTGCTAAAACTTTTGAACACCTGCATTCCCTTTATCCCCCAACTACATATTGTTGCATGTATTTCAGTTCTCCCATATTTCAGTTTCGCAAGACAGAAAATTAGTGTTTTGTGTATTCAATATTTATTTAGAGTTACCCTATATTTACTTTTTCTGGTGTTCTTTATTTCCTCTGCCTTTCCATGTTCCAGTCTAGGATGTTTCCTTCCGTTTGAAGAAATTTCTTGAACATTTCTTTACACCAATATTTTGATATAAAGTATCCTGAAGAAGGAATTTCTTCCTCTCATTTACAGAAAAGATACATTTGGGTTGTGGTGGCCCAGTAAATGTAGATTTCAAGCTCAGTATCTTTATGTTAAAAATGTCTTTATTTCATAATCGTTTTTTCTCTAATTTTTATATTGGTGGCTTCCCTCTCACAGTGGACCTCTTCACTTGGTTCGTATTTTTATTTGTGAGCTCATCTTTCGTGGAATTTTTTTTCTCTGTGGGTATTTTATTCCTGCTGAGATGATAAACTGTCTCATCATAGTGATACAGTCATGTGCCGCATAACGACATTGCAGTCAACAACAGCCCACAAATGCAACAGTGGTCCCATAAGATTAGCACCATGTAGCCTAGGTGTGTCATAGACTATCCCATCTAGGTTTGTGTAAGTACACTCTATGATGTTCACACAACAACAAAATCCCCTAAAGATGCATTTCTCAGGACATATCCCCATCATTAAGCAACGCGTGACTGTTTCATTTGTTTTTACTGAACTGACAAGTATTTCCCCAACCTTCTATGATCCCCAAATTGTTTGATCCATTCATAGGTTACATTCATGGCTTACTATTCCTGTGGCTTCACACCTATGCATGATAGTGGCTTGGGGTTTTGATTTGTCAATGGAGTATTTTCTAGCATACCCAGAATTTATTTTGAGCCAGAGTTCCTTCCTGCTTTCCTGCACATGGACTTTTAAAGTTATTTTTAAGTATGTTTGAAGGTAGTTAACAGCAGCAATTCCAGGCTTTCTGATTTGTATATGGATCTCAGTTCTTTACTCACTAATACCTGTCTCTGCAGACGTTTTGAAACCACACGCATTATTTAATAAGATTTGTATCTTATCGGATACCTAGGCTCTGACAGCATCAACTCCAGATTTGAAATTTTTTAAGCTTTATTCTTTTCACTTGGGAATTCTTTTTTTTTCAAGCTTAGCTATGCAATGAAAAATTCGTATATTACATGTTATTTGGCATCTCTGTTTGTTTTCCACAAAAAAAGTCTCAGTCTACCATGATCTGGGAACACATAAACAACATTTTAATGTCTGTACAATTCTGCCTTATTTGACAACAGGGATTCACTATACTTTTTATTAAACTGATACCCTTTTTTTTTTTATTAGTGGTCACTTTTTTCGTAGAAACTACTATACTGTTAATAAAGTTACAGATTAGTTAAACATTTAAGAGAATCTAGAAGCCTGTTTTTAAAATACGTTTGTAACTATACTGATATTAAACTCATAACTTACATAATTGTATTTTTATATTCCTATATAAGGTCATCATCTTGTCTTTTAATGGTACAGAGGCAGATAATTAGCAAACTAGTAAGGCAAGTTATTGTTTCAAAATATGTTCAAAGTCCAATTTGAATGTAATCATGTTAAATGGGTTTCATATTGTCTGGGACCATCATTAAATCATTCTAAAAATTTTTTCCAATTTGTGGATGGAATGCATTTTTTTCTTTCTTTCTCTTTTTTTTTTTTTTTGAGGAAGATTAGCCCTGAGCTAACATCTGCTGCCAATTCTCCTCTTTTTTGCTGAGGAAGACTGACCCTGAGCTAACATTCGTGCCTATCTTTCTCTACTTTATGTGTGGGACACTTGCCACAGCATGACTTGACAAGTGGTGTGTAGGTCTGCACCTGGGATCTGAACTGGTGAACCCCTGGCGGCCCAAGTGGAACATGGCGACCTTAACCACTGTACCACCGAGCCAGACCCTGAAATGCATTTTGATTCTTCAAAATTGCGTTTTTATTTAAGGTCCTGCACTGAGTCACATTTTATATTAATTTTTGTTTTAGGGAATTTCATCTATGCAATTCCTTTAACACTCCTCTTATTGAGGATATACTAAATACACTGTTGATGCAGAGATGTCCACCATGGCTTATACATTTAAAGAACCTAAGTTCTTCCTGAGTAGCATCACCTCTCATGGGCATCTCCTTACCCTTTTCCCTGCTCAGTCCTTTGTTCAGGAATTCCTCTCTTAACTTCCACTGCCTTTCCCTGGCTACCCTCTGCCCTCTCAGTGCTTCCACAAAGTTATTTCCCTTTCTAAAAGCCTTTCCTGCTTTGATTCTCCCATATTATCCTGTGTACATCTTTATGTCTTAATGATCCCGTTTCAAAATGAGTATTTGTGTGGCTTGCACTCCTTAAGGCATACTCAGCATGTACTCATCTTTGTACCTTTGGTACTTGTCACATATTACATTACTTAGGGCTCAAGTAATAGTAAGACTCATAGGTAAATAATTTACTTTATTGGGTACAATCATAGGACAAATAACTTACCAAGGACTGTGCAAGATTTTGTGCCAGGATTTGGAACTCAGGTAGTCTAGCTAATGGTTAAAAGCAACAGTTGTGGAGCTGGCCGACTTACTTTTGTTAGCCTATATCCATCTGATTGCATAAAAACTGATTTTCCGATTAGTCCCTTACTGTAGCATGCATCCTGTAGGGTTTTAGGTGTCTCTGATCATCTGGGTAGGGTGTATCATATCTCATCCTAGGATAGTGTGTTTTGTTTTCAGATGAGAGATTCTCTTGACTCCTGGTGCATGACTTGATTCATTTTTAGGTGAGAATTTAGAGGTTGTTTTGGTTTCCTTTGTATTTCCAGAATTTTTTGTATTAAAAGACTGCTTTAAAAAGAGTCTGTATTACATCTATCTTTAAATAACAGCTGTGTTAAATCCTTTCCCCTTCTAACCTCTACCCCTTATTATAATAAGAAACATGTGGGTTCTTGAAAGGACCTGAAAAGCTCAGGCTTTTAAACAGAATAATGCAAGTCATTTACATTAGTCATGGTTACAATTATTCTCCATAACTTCCAAGTCAAAGAAAATCTCCTTGGTGTGCCAAATGTAAGAACAATGAAATTCAAATTTATCAGAGTCTTAGTTGAAGATTCTGACTTTACACTTAAAGAAGAATAGGTGTAGAGGGTCGTTTTTGGTTGTTAAATTATAACCTGGTCTCTAAGAAAATCCTTTAATTACTATTCAAATTTCATAGACATGATTATCATATTTATGTCTTTAATTTTCTCATTATAAAGCTATTATAAACATTTACTTGAATTTGTAAAATAGGAAAAGAGGAATAAAAATTACCTATAATCTCTCCACATATTATAATTACTATTAGCAAATTACTATGGTTATGTAGTCTTTTTGATCGCCCGTGAGAATGTGCTGGTATGGGTTTTTTAATATTTAGCTGTAATTATACCTCTGTGTCAACATATACGCATCATTTTTTAATTATATTTTATTTTATAGTATAAAATATATGTCATATTATAAATTATAATCTTTATCACCATAGTTTTTTTTACATGATCACACAATAGTCATTGATTTCTCATAAAGTGGTGAGGAATCTGGGGCCCCCAGAGAGGTCACTGCTCATTCCTTCTCTTCCCCTATACCGCAGGGCTGGTGTTACGAACATACTAAAGTTGTATACCTGTTCCATCCTCTTGCTTCCCACTGCTGTTTCTAAATCAAAATCTTTCCTGTCTACAAATAAAAACTCTTCATTTGAAGCTGAAGCTCTCAAGCTGTACCATCTTCTCCCTCATTGTCACTGTGATTGATCTCCTTGGATTCTCACTCACATTTCCTATGGATTTTGGCCACAATTCCCACCTTCCTGAGTTCATTGTGATTATGTGCAATTCTGTGTTCATATAATCAGTCTACCCAACACTACTTAATAATTCTTTGACCTCAATCTGGATGACCTCTATCTCTACCCTTCTCTACTCTTATGGCAATAGCTAATCATGTCATAGAATTTCACCTCTGAAATTTTAAATCCCTAAATCTCACCCTCATATCACAGTCTCTAATACTGTTTGAGAAAGTATCTGTTCGTTTTGTTCATTGATGACTCCATTCTCCTGACCGCTGCAATCTATTCTCTAAATTATCAGGCTCCCTTTACCTTACTTCTTTACTTATCCAGCACAGAGCCCTACAAGTCCTATCCCTTCTTTCAGTCTCAATTTTACTGCCAACTCTTATATACTTCGATTCTTCCTTTACACTTGATCTACAAAACCTCAACCCCAATTTAATCCAAATATTACTCTTTTCTGTTTTGGCCATTAGGTTGGATATCACTCAACTGGGGATATTTGTGCCACTCCAGCCTTATGCTCTCCATCCTCAGCTGAACCATATGTTTTCTGACCCATTTACAATAAATATTCTCCTAGTACTTAATCAGCTCTCTTTCCCATTTCTCTCAATTGCTATTCCAAGCTTTTATTTCTTTTCCAAAAGGAACTATTCAACTTCCATCTACTTTTGACCCATGCATCACATAACATTGCCTCCTTTTTCACTTAGACATACAAGAATATCAAAAAGTAATTTCCTTAACTTTACAAGCTATGTCTATGAAAATCCTACAGCCATCGTATTCCATTGTGAAACTGTAAACATTCCTATTAAAGTCAGCAGAGGAAACAAGGAGCCCAATACCACACATGTATTTCAATAGTATGTTGGAAATCCTAGCCATTGTGGTAAGGTTAGAGAAAAATATAGAGAAAATATATAAATATAGAAGAGAAAGAATAATACAGAAGAGATAAGAATTGGAAACAGGTTACAATACTATTTTTATTGGGGAACAGTATATTTGAAGGGGTACAGGAGAAGAAATGTAAAACTTATTAAAGTGACTAAATTTGATATGTATCAAACGGATATATGACATGATGATGACCCACATTAGCTGAGCTTTAATCTGCGTATGGTGATTATTTTAATTGTGGCAAAATATATAGGCATCCTAAGGGAAATTTTGTACCAAACAATGGTCATTGGCATGCTAATTATAGTTGAGCTTAATTTAGTATTTTTTCAGGACATTTAATCTCAAATTATATATTTTTTTAAATCATCAAATGCTTAAGAGAATTTTAATACCCTGAGAGGAGATATTTTTCTTTCCCTCTCCTTCCCTCCCTTCCTCCCTCTTTCTTTCCTTCCTCTTCCCTTCAATTATGACACAAATTCAATTACTCTCCAATCTTTGTTTTTCATTTTTTATGTATTAATAAGTACATGACTTAGCTCTCTTAAAATTCACATTATGTTTAAGAATTTTTAAAAGTTTTTATTTCATCTGTTGCATAATGGAAGTAGATAAAGAATATGTTTTTCTCCTCCTCCTCTTCTCCATTGCCCAACCCCTCTATGTTTATCATTACCTTCGTTTCTCCTTCCTACTTTATCTTGATATAGCCGTAGAGTAATTTCAGTTGCCTTAATAAGCCAAATGAAGTAGTAGGGTTTATCCTCTGTCTATTCATGCTTTAGTCCATCCATCCATCCACCCATCCATTCATAAAGAAGTCATTTCATCTATTTGTAGACTTGAAATTTCTGTCACATCTATTTTAATTTCTAAATATAGAGAGAAAATATTTGTATATATATTTCTTCTCTTGGCTGTTTCTTTCTGTAGTTATATTTTAAAAATAACATGTTTATACCACATTTTGCTTAAAGAATATATCTTAATTTCCCTGATAGTCCAGAGGATACCAGGCCTTGACATTCTGCATGACATTTGAATGAGTAGTTGAGGAGTTCAGATATACTTTCAACTAATCTCCATTTTCAACCCCCCAGCAGTGCTTCTCCTCAAACCTTGTGTGCCTCAGGGTCAAGCCTCTTGAGTTCTACTACGTTCATAAAATCCTTGTCTCCTGTCATTTGGGCTGAAGTACCACTAAATCAGTTCATATTCCGCCATGAATCTTCTATCTTTCCAAAACATGGGCAAGGTGATTTACACTTTTATTTAAATTTAATTATTCTTACCATTATTTTTTAAGTTTCTCAGGAGAGAAAAAAATTCACAAGCAGTCAGCTAACCATCTTTAGCTAGGGGCAACTCTGTACTAAATTGTAATCAAAATAAATGTTCACTGGTAGATGGACTCAAAGTTGAGTTCAAATCCCCATTCTATCATAGTTAGTAGTCATGTGATCTTTGGCAAGTCATTTTGCTGGTCCAGGCACTAATTTTTTCATAAAAAGAGCTTAAATGTATTTTATAAGGACATGAGAATAAGAAAACATACATTTAATTCAACAAATACTAGATATTTTAATAACTTTTGTTATTTGAAAATGTTTTAAAATTTATGTGTGTTTTTTTTTTTTTTAAAGATTGGCACCTGAACTAACAACTGTACAACTGTGGCCAATCTTTTTTTTTTTTCTGCTTTATCTCCCCAAATTTCCCCTGGTACACAGTTGTATATCTTAGTTGCAGGTCCTTCTAGTTGTGGCATATGGGACGCCGCCTCCATGTGGCCTGACGAGCGGTGCCATGTCCGCGCCCAGGATCCGAACAAGCAAAACCCTGGACCACCGCAGTGGAGCGTGCGAACTTAAACACTAGGCTATGGGGCCGGCCCCCTAAAATTTATGTTTGGAAGATTACAATTCCTTGTGTTAAATGATATTTACTCAAGGATATATCTTAATTATTAACATAGTACATAAATCTTTGACTAAAGAATATCGATGATTTCGGATATTATCATCTTTACTGATAATTTAAACCAAAAGGTCAAATATCTTGCTGAAATTCTTATCTTAAAAAATATTTCAGTATCATATACTTCTAGTCAGACCATCTTATTAGCCAAGAAATTTTCAAAGGAAACATTTTCAGTCTTCCAAATATCACAGATAGTTTTTATGTCACATTAGTTAAAATGATATTAAGACTGTCCTGTGTGTGAATGCATAAAGAAGCTGTGGTATATATACACAGTGGAATACTACGCAGCCATAAGAAGAGATGAAATCCAGCCATTTGTGACAACATGGATAGACCTTGAGGGAATTATGCTAAGTGAAATAAGGCAGAGGGAGAAAGTCAAATACCATATGATCTCACTCATAAGTAGAAGATGAAAACAAGGACAAACAAACGCATAGCAACAGAGATTGGATTGTTGGTTACCAGAGGGGAAGCGGGAAGGGAGGAGGGTGAAAAGGCACACATATGTGGTGATGGGTTATAATTAGTCTTTGGGTGGTGAACATGGTGTAATCTACACAGAATTTGAAATATATTAGGATGTATGTGTGAAAGTTAAAAAAAATGACTGTTCCATTTGTAATTTTTTTTTAGGGTATTTCTTTGAAACTAGATTCTTTACAAGTATTGAGAAATATTTAACATAATCCTTGCTTTTTCTAAGTTGTGACTATTAATTTACCTTACATGACAATGAAAAGTGGTATTTATAAAATGTATTCTTTTAATATGACTTTTAAGAATGAGACAATTGATAAAATAATTTCATCTAAAATATGAAATTGAAAAAAATATTAACAGCTTAGTTGAGTGACTTAGACTTAGGCATTCCCCCCCAAAATTCCATTTATAAGGGCTAGATATCACAGTTTAATATTAACATATTTGGGTAGAAAAACTATTATCTTTCATTTCTTCTACTAATACCTAGCACAAATGATTGCATTTTAATTCTGATGTATGATAATTAATGTCTGTGTTTTCTAGGTATAGCTTACTTGAGTGGAATGTGTAGTGAAAAGAGAAAATGTATTATTGCTGAAGATAATGGCCTGAATCTTGCATTTACAATTGCTCATGAAATGGGTCACAAGTAAGTAAAAATTCTGGCTATGCTACTATATTGGCATACAACCTCGTTATTTGAGTTATTGAATTGCATGCATATCTTTTCATTTTTTTCTTGGGTCTCAAGTTTTTGAAAAATTAGGGAAACAAGAAGAGGAAGAGATCATCTAAATTTAATGAGTGTCTTCTGAGTGTTGTAACCATTCCTGATGCTTTGAAAATGTTATTACATTACTAAAATCCTCCTCAGGGCAATTATTATACAACACATGGTTCATTTCACTATGCATTTCCAAATGATGTAAGCATTGCAATAATTATGACACTACAAAGTTGTATATTATTCAAACATTCAAGGAAAACATTTTGTACAAGTATAAAAATACTTCCAGTCTATAATAGTACCTATTTTTGTTGTTACCCTACATGGAGTAAAGAAATTAATCCGTTTGGTTTAGGCATAATGTATTTGAAAGAGAATTATACTGGACACACAATTAATATGGAGTGAACATTAACTGTGCCTCAGGTACAATTCTAAGCACTTTACATAGATTATTCACTTAAAGCTCAGAAAAGCAAGGATCTCATTTTGCAGATAATATTAATAGCTATAATAGTTAGTAGTAGCAACACTTTTATAGCACTTACTATGTGCCAGGAACATTTGTACATGCTCTATATGTCCCCACAGCATCCTTGTGAGGTAGTGCTATTAGAGTACCTATCTTACAGGGAAAAAACTGAAGTATAGAGAACTTAATTTACCCTCCCAAAGTTATAAAAATATAAGTGTTGGAAGGAGCATTTGAACTCAAGTCATCTAACTCAGGTCATACTATTCTGAATTTCTACATTAAGTTATCTGCTATCTTTGGGCCTTTGATCTCTCATCAGTAAAATGGGGATAATATCTGTTATGAGGTTGGTTTGGGATTCAAATTACATAAGAACTATGCACATATTTACAGGAAGTATATTATAGTAGAAATCGTATGGGTTAGACAATCAGACTTAATTTTGACTATAGGCTTCCCTACATGCTAGCAGTATCAGCAGTACAAATGAAAAGTATTTTAATTGGACTCAGATTTAGTGAGGTCCTACTCAGGGAGGTGATCTTTATGGAGGCCTCTTTGGTCAAAGACATATTTAGTTTGGCCGGCTGTGTTTAGAAAAATTGAATCAGTTGCCAACATTAAAAAGTATAAATTTGACATAAAAATTCAAATTTCCAGACCTGGCAGCATTAGACCCACAGTCCCATATGGCAACCATTCCTTGGAGCTGAGTAGCGTCTGTACCCTTTAGACTGGGCCCATCGTTCCCAACTCATCACAGGCTGTAACACTCTAGTGTCACGCACCCAGCTTACTTCATTTTCATTATGTGCCTGGACTCTAGACAATTGAATAAAGTTGAATTGACTGTGGAATTTGATTGGTATAAGAAAGCTTAGAAAAAATTTTTATGTGACATAATCGTGTTTGTTTAAACTGAAGTATAAGAAAATTGTTGTCATAATTATACAGTTCAATGAATTATCAAAAATGGAATATATCCATGTGCCCATAATCCAGTCCAAGAAATAGGGCATTATCAGCAGTGATTGATTTTTGATGTCACTATTTTAAATGTGTGGATATGCTTTCAGTGTCTCCAACGCAGGCTCTCAGTCTTCAGTTGATGCTTTAGAATATAGGAGTTTGTTATTCAAAAAAAGAAACAAAAAAGCTAAATACACTTTAAAAGATAAATCCTTTAGAGAAAGTACACAATGCAATAACCTCATTCAATATTTCACCCCAGGAATGATAGGATTTAGATCCTTAACTCCAATACATTTTTCATAATTTACAGGTATTTCAGTTTAATCAAACTAGGAAAAACCGTGTGCATCCTTTAAATGAAAAATGCTGAGAATAATGTTTAGAGGCAAGAAAAGTTATTATTAAAATTTTTTTAAACAATAAGTGCAAATTAATTATAAATACAATTCTTATAAATGCAAGGTTCTGAATAATTTTAATTTTCACTCTTTAACTATACATAACAGCTTGATATTACAAGCACTCTGAGTACATTTTATGAAAGACATTAAATAATTTTGTCAGGTACCCTGAATAGTAGAGGGTACTCTACTATTTAAAGTAGAGGTACTTTAAAAAGTAAAATTACTTTTTAAAGACAGATATATAAAATTAATTTCTTCAATCCCTGTTGTAATCTAAAATGTAAGAAAAACATTAATTAAAGGACTCAACCCACAAGTTACTTTATTACCATGCAAAGGCTTCGTCAAGAACCCACAACTACTTAAACAAAAAACTAAATGATATAATTTAAGGAGAGACCACTTCAACTTTATGTAGTAGAAACATTGGTTTATGACCAGGAACTCAGGTTGGAATGGCTAAAATGGTAGTAAAATATCATTTTATTTGACTTTTATAGAACTGTACCCAAAATCAATAGAGATGTGCCAAAGGTATGTGTAATGCTTGATGGATTAAGACCAGGACATGTGATATATGTTGAACTACTTAGTTGCTGAAAGTTCTCCTCACCAGTAAGCAGTGTTTGTCTCAAAAGTAGAGGTTAGTATGTTCTTGATGCTAGAGAGTGGGAGACACTAGCAGTGAGAATAATGGTGTCTTTATGAAGAACAAAAAAAACAAACAACCAGGAGGGAGTTCATCTAAATAAGTTACATCATCATCATCCAGTGTAAGATATAAAGCACAATAAAAGAAAAATATAGGAAGAGGAAATAAAAAACAGTGTTCATATACACATAGCTTCTTAAATCAGGATAGTTTTCATAGATATTAGATAATTATATCGATGGATCCTGTGTGTGCGTGTAACACACACACGCACAAATCAGCAGAGCTCTTTTACTTAGAGGTACATTTAAGAGTCAGCTACTTAAGTGAAACTATTAAATTCTTTTTTTATTATTTCTTATGTTGTTATAACTTCTTCCAGTATATTTCTTAATATAGGCAGAGAATGAGTCATATAATTCTGCAACCCACAATTTTAGAATGGTAGAATGATTCCATTTAAACTTGTCAGTTCAAGAATAGCTTTATAGTCATACATGAAATGTTTTTAAACTGATTTGGGATGAGTATATTTATGTTTGTTGCCTTAAATTTGATTTCTAAAAGATTCCACTGCAACTCCACATATAGTTGGAAAAGTCAACGTGGGCCACCAAATAATAAAAAATGACTCTTGAGGGTGAGAATTTGAGTATGGAAGAGAAAAAAAATCCTTCTTTTACTATTGCAAAGGAATCTTAAACGATGTCTGAAAAAATGTATTGAGGTTTTCCTTTGGGTGATTACCTATTTAAAAAATCTTACATTAATTATATAATTAATAAGTAAGTTAGAATTCATAGCAAGAAAGAGGAAATAAATGATTTATACCCACATTTTATGATTTCTTTTCAAATTACTTTCTTTTCTAGACAATTGGTCAGGGGAATGATTATTTTTATTGTAACCAAACTTTTTGGCCATGGAATGTTTTTATCGGTATGAAATGTTTTTATACTGGTGAATTACAAATGGAATCTTCATTAATGTACTGTGATGAAGGCTAAAACTATATTTTTATAAATAAAAATACCTTAGCAAATTGTTAATGAATTTGACAGGGTTTATTGAGTACATATGTGCAGTCACGTATCACTTAATGGGGATGCATTCTGAGAAATACGTTAGGTGATTTTATCATTGTTTGAACATCATAGAGTGTACTGAAGGGGAACAAAATTTCCCACCCCAAAATGTGTCTCTTTAACATGAGGATTATTTTAGGCCGATTATTTTTAAGAAACAAAACACAAAGTTTTTCTTATTATGTTCCCTTTAACTACCTAAAAGAATTCAGACAAAAAAAAAACCTATCTCAGGAAGCAAGCTCTCACCTTAGCATAAACATGGACTAGGTGGTAGAGTGGGAGGAAACTAGAAAAGCCTGTTTGTTGGACTCCCCTCTCTGTTCTTCTGTTTCTGTTCGGGCAAAGAAACACTTGTTTTCCAAATGTTTGCTCCTTTTCACTTACCTGTGAATTGCCTTCCTTCAGTTTGAAGTCCTTGACTCTTCCCACCCCCAACATTTTCTTTTATCTTTAGCTGAGGATGGTATTTAAGGTGAGGGCTTCGACCATTTTGGCAAATTACTCAGTTTTCCTGGGTTTTTCCCATGTATACATGTTATTAAACTTTTGTTTGTTTTTCTCCTGTTAACCTGTCTCGTGTCAGTTTAATGCTTAGACCAGCCAGAAGAACGTTATGAGACCACTGTTGTATATGCAGAACATCATTGACTGAAATGTCATTATGTGGTATATGGCTGCATACACATCTTCACTCTATTTTATATATTTTATATGATGTTTATGAACAAAAGTTTGTTAAAGCAAGAGATTTTGCTTTTATTTCAAGCCATAATTTATTGTTAATATATTAATCATGGTTAGATTGCTGTGTTTGGAGAGACTGTCTCCAAAAACACCCTCAAGTTCAATGATTTGCTAGAAGGAGTCACAAAATTCAGCAAAGCTGTTTTACTCATAATAAAAGTTTATTACAATGAAAGGATATAGATTAAAATCAGCAAAGGAAAAAGGCACACAGGGCTGGGTCCAGGAGACACTTGACACAAGCTTTTATTTGTCCCTTTCTGGTGGAGTTGTGGAAACAGTGCTTAATTCTCTCAATAATAATGTTGTGAAGCTAACCTGAGCATTGGTATCCAGAGTTTTTACTGGAGTTTGGTCATATAGGCATGGCTGACCACCCATAAGGCAGACGTTCAGTCTCTATCCCCCCAGAGGCCAAACTGGCCTTAGTTCCCCACCATAAATCACGTTGTTAGTATAAACTAGTTGGCGTGTCCCAAGGCCCCCAGGTAAACAAAGATACTCTGATCAGGCAGGATATTCCGAGGGCTCAGAGGTTACCTCTCAGGAATCAGGCAAGCACCAGACCTTTCTCTGGGATGTGCAGGTTTTGGGCCACCCAAACTTGCAGAGTTAACTCTTTACTGCACAATTACACAATATTCTTAGAGTCTTAGAATATCTTATTTATATTAGGTTGCTAAAGGCCATCTAATAAAAATAATAGTCTTCTTTTATTAGTAGACATTGTGCTAAATACTGTGTTTTCATATCTAATCCAATCTCACAAAAATCTGGAGCGAGTTATTGTTGTTATCATCTTTTTACCACTGAGGAAACTGTAGCTAATAGAGATTAATTTTTCAGGAGTTCTTTTGATATTAAGGACATTCTTTTTTTGATCAAATATTTTGTTAAGATTTTTCTAGTTCTCTTAGTGAATTTAATCTTGTTTTTTAATGTTTTTGACCTGCAGTGTTTTTTTGGTAGTCAAATTCCGTATTATCTTTTATTATTTCTTCTATAGCTTTTTGCAATCAGAAGTGCTTCCTCATTCTACAATTAGGGAAACACACTTTTGTCTAGTTGTTTTATATTTTCTTCTTCTCTCTCTCTTTCTTTCCACTCTCTTCTCTCTAGCCATTTAACACTAGAAGGCCATCTAGAATTTTATTTTAGTGTATGTAGTAAAGTTCTCTCCATTGAATTTGATTTTCTTATTAACTGCTAAATAAATGATCTTACTATTCAAAATGTGGTCTGTGATGAGATAAGGAGCTATGCCAGAATATAGCACATTGCTTGCTTCATTGAAGAAGTCTTGAAATAAAAAAAAAAGTCAGTTGAACTAAACTGTGTGCTTAGCAGTGTAGCTGATTTACATTCCAGCACCAGCGACTAATCTAGATAAATATCTATAGAAAAGCGTGCACCTAATGGCAGCCAGGCACTGACCACTGTCTGAGTAGTCCTGCTACATAACACTTATTCATTCTAAGTCATTGTTGCATAGGAAGTCACATTTGATGTGCCAGACAGCAGTCATTATTTTTAGCCTGAAAGATGGTCTGTACTTGAATTGTGTATCTGTGTCCTCATATATTTGTGAAGTACTTTCAGACAAAGTCTGTGATGAAATCCATTGCAAATAATAAAAGTTATTCTTTTGTATAAATATTTAGTACAAAAAATTTATATAACAAATAAAAATTTATATAACAAAAAAACTAGATGTATAAACACTATATATGGTTTATATTTTTTGTTATAATATTTGTTATATGTATCTGTTATATATATAATTATATAATATATAATTATATAATATATAATTATATAGCTATAATATATATCATATATGCATATCACATCCTTTTTTCTTTAGGAACACAAATAATTCAGTCCTCTTTATGAATTCTAACCAAAAGTAAAATAACTCTTAATATCTGATTAGCTTTTACTAAAATTTAGCCCCAAGTCTTAGATATTGTAAAATATATACTTTATCAGGGAAGTAATAATGTTAAAGATAATTGTTAATAATATAATCCTGTGAGTATTTTTATGGTCTTGCTAAATCTCCAGATTTATTGGACAGCAAAACGTTGCGTTGGCTTATCACGTTGAGACCAAAGACTTCTGTTCCCACCTGAAGAAGGAAGGCAATAATATTAGCTTTATTTTAGAGATGATGATTGCCAGCGCTCACACAGCTAATAAGTGCCTCAGTGGATCTTTAAAGTCAAATCTGTCGAAATCCAAAAACCAAGTTATTAATTACTGTGCTATGCCAGAAATGCTGAAGGGCGCTTCTAACTAACTTAACTTTACTCGAATTACTTCTGGACTGGCTCTGAATTATCTGTCCCCACCTTCTCTCTTCAGCCATACTTCATACTATACTCCCTCTCATTCTCGGCACTGCAGTCACATTAGAGTTCTTACAGTTTTTCTAATGTGCCATCGTTCTTCACATCACAGGACATTGCACATGCCACTCCCTCTGCCGAGAATACTCTTACTTCCTATCTTTGAGTAATTATCTCCTACTGAATATAATTTTTATATCATGTCAATAATCATTTCCTACGTATGTGTTCTGTGTAGATCAATCTCCATATTAAACACTTAATGGCACCATCTCTTTATAGACATACATTCATTCATCTGTTAGATATATGCTTCATAGGCTGTAAGCTCCAAGAGGTAATGAACCATGCCTATTTTTGATTATCATGAAATTACTAATGGATTTGATAGTGCTTGTTACGTTCTAGGTATTCAGTAAATATGTATAAAATAAATGAATGCTTTAATATAGTAATTATCTTAGTAAAATATTCTTATGCATAAAATTTCAGTGAAAATTTATTAGAGAAAAGAAGCTGTATCCACATTCAAATTGTTTAAATTGTTTTTAGATATTGTATGAAACTTCTAATAAGTTATCAGGTAAAGTTTTATAAAAATAATATCATGTATTTTGAAATATACCCAAGGCCACATGGAGTGAGACTTTATTCCACTATGCATGTGCAGAAATGACTCCCCGTGCCCTAGAGGTACTCTCCTGTGAAGTCTTCCTATCACAGTAAATGGAAGCTCCATTCTTCCAGTTGCTGAAGGTTTAATGCTCTCTGGTGGAAAGGAGTCAAAGCTGCATAACCCCTTACATGGCAATGTGTATCTCCAGTCAGCTGGAAGCAAAAGGTTTTCTTCAGGATATCGAGTGAAAAAGAATGCATCAGGATCAACCAGATTCTAATGACATAGCTTCAAAACATAAAGGCAGACATTGACAAAGCAGAGAAATAGATAGAACCACAATCATAGTAGGAGGTTTTAACATAGTTCTCCAAGTGAACAGAAAGACTTGTATGGCAGAGATTTGAACAACTAAAAGGATCAATTTCTTGGGCAGATGTAAAACCTGCAGCCCAGGGGCCCGGCCGCATGTCCTAGTGGTTAACTTTGGCATGCTCCAGTTTGGCGGCCTGGGTTCGCTGGTTCAGACCCCAGGCACAGACCAACACCACTCATCAGCCATGCTGTGACGGCTACCCACATATAAAGTAGAGGAAAATTGGCACAGATGTTAGCTGAGGGCTAAAGAAGAAGAAGAAGATGAAAAAAAAAAAGTCCTGCAGCTGATAAATGAAGAATACGTACTCTTTTAAAACACAGTAGATGTTTACGAAGAATGACCACATATTGTTTTATTCTACAAATCTAAACAAATTTCAAAAAGTGATATACAGATGAATTTTTATGATCATAATACAATCAAGTTAAACAATCAATAAAGAAAGAAAATGAAGAAATATATTCATTAAGAGGCTGGCCCTGTGGCTGAGTGGTTAAGGTTCTGCATGCTCTCTTTCAGCAGCCCAGGTTTGCAGGTTCAGATCCTGAGTGCAGACCTGCTCCACCTATCAGCCATGCTGTGGTGGCATCCCACATATAAACAATGGAGGAAGGTTGGCATAGATGTTGGCTCAGGGCTAATCTTCCTCAAGCAAAAAAAGAGAAGGATTGGCAATGGATCTTAGCTCAGGGGAAATCTTTCTCACCAAAAAAAAAAAAAAAAAGAATTACGTACATTTGGAAATTTACAGTTATATTTTTGAAAAACTCATAGATTAAAGAAGAAATCATTAGGGAAGTCAGAATATTCTCAGATTTAAACAATAACAAATAATACTGTTTAGCAAATTTGTAGCATGCAAATAAAGCAGCACATTAGGGAAATAAGTAGCGTTAATACACATAAAAATTAAATGATGAATTAATGACCTAAGTTTTCCAACTAAGAAGTTGGAAAAATAACAACGAAGTAAAAGAAATTAGAAGGAAGAAATACTAAGAGTAGGAACTAATAAAATAGCAAAATGAATTAAAAATGGTAAAAGCCAAAATTAGATCCATGAAAATGCAAATAAAACTGACAAATACAAGACTGATCAAGAAAAAAGGGGCACAATTCAACAATATTAGAAATGAGAAAAGGAGGCATAACATGGATACCAAAATTAAAAAGATACTAAGACAATATATGGAATACTTTTGTGGCAAAAAATTAAAAACAGGTTAAATGGGAAAATTTCTAAGAAAATGTAATAGAAGAACATAAAGCTCTACAAAAATTGAATCAGCATTTTAGAATCCTCCCAAAGAAAAACACCAGTTCAGACCTAGAAATAGGTTCAAGGAATTAATAATGTTAATATTAATCTAATTTTTCTAGAAAATGAGGGAACACCCTCCAACTTATTATTTGAAGCTAGTATTAATGTAATATAAAAAATCAAAAAAGGACAATTATGAGGAGGAAGATTACAGTCCTTTCTTATCTGAGAATTATGCAGAAATGACAAAGAAACATTTTTTTAAAAAGCAGTGTATAAACAAAGGTAATACAACAGAATAAAGTTGGCTTTATATCAGGATAGCAAAGGTAGTTTATTTTTTTAAAAATCTTAATCTCCACATTAAGAGATTAATGGTAAAAACTGCAGTATCTCAATAAAACCAGAAAAAAATCCAATAAAATAAAATTTACTCCTCTATATTTACCAGAAACAATGGGAAAAGTCATTCTTAATGGTGAAATACTAGAAACATCCTCTACAAAGTTAGGAAAGTAACAAAGATCTTACTATATCTGCTTCTGTTTGTGTACTGGGACTACAAGCAAGTACAGCATGGCAGAAAAATAAATAAAAAGTGCAAGAATGAGAATGGAAGAAAAAGCTCTTTCAATTTCTAATATGATATGATTGCCTACATAAAAACGTGACATAATGTAAAAGTGAAGTATGAAATAGAGTTTAGTAAGGTAATTGGATATAAAATAAATATACAAAAATCAGCTGTCCACACAAAAATGCAAAATATCATTAAGAAAGGATACTATTGGGGCTGGCCCCGTGGCCGAGTGGTTAAGTTCGCGCGCTCCGCTGCAGGCGGCCCAGTGTTTCGTTGGTTCGAGTCCTGGGCGCGGACATGGCACTGCTCGTTGGGCCACGCTGAGGTGGCGTCCTGCATGCCACAACTAGAAGGACCCACAACAAAGAATATACAACTATGTACCAGGGGGCTTTGGGGAGAAAAAGGAAAAAAAATAAAATCTTTAAAAAAAAAAAAAAAAAGAAAGGATACTATTTACTGTAGCAATAGAAAACACAAAGTACTTAGGAATAAATTTAACAAAAGATAGTAAAACATTTACCCTTATTAAAATTTATTAAATTACACCTTTAACAATGAAAATATACCATGTTTGTGGATAAATGCAATATCTTATAATGTCAGTTCTGCTGTAAATGGATGTAAAGGTTCATGAAAATTCCAATAAATATATCATCACAACTTCTTTTATGGAATTTGACAGAGTATTTCCAAAATTTATATATAGGTGCAAATTGCCAAAAATAGACAAAACATTCTTAGAGAAAGAAGAGATGAAAGTGGAGGCAAAGACAGAAGAGAATGAGGAGGAAAATAATATGAGAATCTTGCTCTGCCAGAAATCAAGACCTGTTATGAAACTATAAACTAAGACATATTTACATTTATGCAGATGTAGGCAGTTTAAACCAAAAGAACGAAATACAGAGTCATAAACAGGCCCGTGCCTATGTGAAAACCTGATGTCTGACCAAGGTGTCATTGCAGATCAGGAGAGAAAGTTGACTGTTCAGAAAAATATGATCGTGCAGTTGGTTTTCTACATGTATAAAAATGAAATTGAACACCTTTTTCAGATCATTTCTAAAAATCAATTCTGGATAAAATAAAGACTGATATATCACAGATAAAACTTTAACAGAAAATATGTGAGAGTATCTTTAGGACTTCAGGATTGAAACTATTTCTAAAACAGCACAGTTTTTTGCCTGCCTTCTTTTTGAAGGCAGAGCCATAACATCTGATAGAGAAGTCTGACATGGATCTTAGAATTGTTGTTCAGATTTCTTGTTTGTATGATGGTTTCTCTTAAAACCTAAGTTATGTTAGACTACGTAACCTCCATACAGACATACACACATATATTGTATATATAAACGTGTATATTACATGTATTTATTTTCATGAAAATATTTCACAATTTTAAAATGAAAGTAAAACTAGAAAAAAGTGGGAAAATGAGCATTATTTGTATAATTGGAAAATTCAGGATAATCTAACAAACCTATTAGAACAATAAGAGAATGCTTATTGACCTGTTAAAAAAAAAGACTTTTCTTTCCAATATATAAGCAACAGCCACTTGCAAATTATAAAGAAAAAATTCCATTTATATTGAAGATAGCAAAAAATTAAATAAAAAAGATAAAATACCTAGGAATATACTTACAAAGGAATGTACAAGACTTATAAAAAGAAGAATTTCTAACCACACAGAGAGTCATAAAAGTGGTTTAAGTAGATGGAAAGATATTTTCTGATTTGGGTTAGGAACAGTCAGTATTATAAAATGACCGTTATCTACATATAAATGTAATGTGATCTGCCCAAAAATGCCAACAGAATTTCCTTTTCTTTTTTTTATTAGACATACTGATTATAGAGTCCATATGGAAAAAATCAACATAAGAAATTTCTTGTTAAAAAAGAAAAAAGGCGCAGAGGAGGAGGGTGAACTCTGTCAGATATTAATACATTTCATAGTAGATAAAGCAGTTTGTGCTGGCGCTGAATAAGCAGACAAGTCAATGGAAGAGACAGTAAAAAATCCATTCATAAGCAAGGAATGATGTGGGAATGTAGCAAATAATAAAAACTGCACCTACAATCAGTGGAAGGAAATGAATGATCCAGTAACAGAAGTAACATGAATCTGATTCTCTACCTTAGAAATTACATCAGAACGTACCAAAATGATTCTGTACATTGAGATTTTCTGTTTTGTTGGCTTTTTTTTCCTTTTTTTTGTCTTTCAATAGGGAATCTATTTGATTCTGGATATAAAATCTAGAAACATTTGAGGAAAAGTCACGTAAAATTAACTCAAAATTAAATATCAACACAAAGAAAAAGAATAATACTTAGACGGTAAATCACAATCAGTGAAAGTATTTGCAACATATATGACAAAATAATATTTTCCTTAATATAAAAAGAGCTCTTACAAATGAAGCCACAAAATGACCAAAGCCCCGTTAGAAAAATACCACGTTGCTCATAGAGATGTATCCATGGCTTCTGTGAAAGAACCTTAGCATCATTTGTAGAATGCCAATTCAGATCACCAAGCAATTCTGCTGTCACCTCTCAGGTTATATAAATCTATACAGTGGAACCCATATTCACACCCACTATAAGGACCATGTGCTTCCATTGGTAAGAAAATTCTTTCTGCCCTCTTCCCTTATTTTCTCCTCCTCTTCTTTCAGATCATTTCTTCAGAGAATTACTCCATGGGTAGGTTAAATCTCTTAAATCTCTTTTATAGGTTCTATGTAATTTTCATTCTTAATTTTTTCACAGCTGCAGGTTTACAAAATTTGTATGATTATTTGACATCTAATTAGATTGTGCTTCCTGAGGACAGTGTCTGTGTCTTGTTTTTTTGTTTCTATTGCTGTTATTTAACATTGTATCTCTAACAGCTCTCATGTGCTCCGTAAATAGATGTTAAGTGATGTTTTGATAACAGTGTAAGTGAATGAAAAATGTTGGAATGTGTGGAAACAGATATTCTGATACATTTTTGAGAGGAGTGGACAGTGGTGCAATATTTTTGGAGGCCATGTGGCACTGCTTATCCAAATTTAAATAAAGGACTGCTGTGAATAGGGTTTCAGCTCATTTTGCCAGCTTTGAGTATAGCACATTTCAAGTTATAATTTCATTTGTATTTGTGATTCTTTGCTTACTAGAATGGTTGAACATCTCACCTTTTGCTGACTTGCTAAAGTTAGCCCCATTACTTTAAAAATATGTAGCCAATAAAAATAATCACAAGGACTCGAGTATGGTCACTGTTTTACATGAACAAAACAGTATTTATTTTATGACCATTTAGTATCTGATGGCTCAACACTTTCTTTTCGTAATTATGCTAAGTACCCTTTTAAGATATGTTATATTCCTGTAATAATACTCTGGACATTAAGTTGTGGACAAAATTATTTGTCTTGAAGTCAGAATATGATATAGTTTTGTAATTTGACTTTAGCATGTTTATCATAATTTATACTTGTACTAGATAAGATCAAGAAAATAAAAAAACTCTAGTAGAGTTCTATATTTTTACAAGTTAAAAGAAACTGTATTAAACATATACAATTTATTCACTGATTAAGAATCTCATATAGTAATTAGATTGTCTACTTCATAGAGATGTTGAGTCCTGATAAAATTACATAAATTAGGGCAACTTAGTTATAAATCATGTCATTATAAAAATATAGAACAGTGTTTGATATGGCCAGAAACACTTATGTGTTTTTGGGTTTTGTTTCACTTTTTGAACCAGGGGAAAAAGGCTAATATATTTACTAAACTTTGGCGTGGAGACATGGCTTTTCCAGCAAGTTAGCAATTCAAGAGTTTCTTCAGAACTGAGCAGCTAATGAGGCAATAAATATGCAAAGTTAGCTCCTTGAAGGCAATAAATATTTGGGGCACCTGCTAAAATTTTAATTATTGCCAGAGTACCAAGAATGCAGATGCCTTGTTACTAATAAGCCTTTGAAATCAATGACATTTGCTTACATACTCTGCTGGAAATTGTGCCTGAATTCTACCAAGCATAGGACCAGGTTGTAAACTTGCATCTTCAGACATCTGTATTTCTGTTATTGGCATCAATATTGCTATCAGTTCTTTGGTTGAAACATCTTTAACTCTTTCTCCCCTTCGTTCCTCTCATAATCAGTTGCCAAATTCTATTCTTCCTTCATCTGAAATAGCTATCCCATCTGTCGATTCCCTCTTCTCTTATTCCCCAGGCTTGGACTACTGCAATACCTGTCTCACTGGTTTCCTTGCCTCACCATTTTATCTTTGTAATCTATCTCACACATTAGTTAGATTTCAAGGTCTGAATCATGGTACTGATCTTCAGTCCAGAAATCTTTATTGCCCCTTACCACGTAATGGATGAACTCCAAATTCCTTAGCCTTAGATTCATGACTTTTGTAGAGTAGTCCCAATCTACCTTTCTGACTTTATAATCCACTTCTCTATTTCATGAATGCAAGCAATCCATAATTTTCAAACTTCAGGTCTTTATTAATACTTTTTCACTGTCCCAACTCCCAGCCTTACTAATCTGTATCTCTTCCAATTTTACTTATCCATTAATGGCCAGGATAAATGCTATCTTTTTGTGAAATTAGACCTGAAAGTCTGGCTGAAAATATATTTCCTTTTTCAACTTCCTTGCTCTATTTATTGCAAATATCACTGTCACTTAATTTCTACTATATACTGATTTTTTTCTGAAATTTACACACACACACAAACACACACACTCAACTGGACAGCAATCTCTATGAAAACAAGATTACTATCTAATATGTTTTTTCTCCCACAGCACAAAGTTGAGTGCATTGTATATTATAGGCACTCAAACATTTGTTGTATGAATGAATAAGCATTTGTTGTATGAATACTCATCTGTTGGACAGGCATCTTGAGATCCAGAGTAGAAGGCAGTTGAGTTCCAGAAGTAGAGAAGAGGAATTAGTTTGGATCAAGGAATGCAGCTGGCTTGACTGAGTAAAAGAAAATGCAGTTTTATGACTAAACAATTATAAATATGGCAAAATACTTTTCCTTTTGATACATGATGACATTTTAAATTCCTATATAAAATAAACAATGTGGAAATACAATAGTTAAATTATATATCAGTTAGGCTGAGTCTACTTTGAAGTCTGGTGGCAGGCCTGTCTAACTGTTTCATGCAAGTCCTGAAGCCATGGACTCGGAAGGGCCAAATCCAGCAGTTTTAGCAATAGGACTATTTAATATAAAATTCTAATTCAATAAGAAGCTAACATATGTCCCAGAAGACATCCTGTCAAACATAAATTTGGCTTCTCTCCTTCAGCTTGCCTGAAGAGTGCTTTTTAGAAGGGTATAAAAGTTTTGCCTTTCATTTTGCATTGATGTGCATCAGTATATCTACTGTAAAAAAGAGAAGACACATTCTAAAGGGAGAGTAGACAAACAGCATGAAGTAAATAGGAAATGAAGATAAAGGCAACATGTTATCATCTAAGACTGTTAGAATGGGAAATACATGAAATAATAATAGATTGCTATAATAGACAAAAAGCAAATATACTTCTACCTCTAGAAGTCCATTGCTCCTTAAAATGTTCAAAATTAATTATTCTCTAATTAATTTCCCTTGACCCACTAAAATTGGTAATGGCTACATGTAATTTTACTGTTCCTACATTGTACTTGTTAGAATTCCCAGTAGCAAAAGTCTCAAATATCTTCCTCTAGCACACCTGCCATGGGTAAAGTTAGAAACTACTCAGTGAGCAGGTGAGTGAGAAGGTGTATTAGAGAATTACAGACTTGAACTTGAATTCTTGTCATGTCAACCACTTGCTGAATGAACTTTGGGTAAGTCAATCTGTCTGAACTAATTTTCTTCATCCCTAAAATTTGAATTTTTTTTTTCAATGTTCATTATTAGATTGGTGATGCTTTAATTGCATAGCACAGTGGTTGACCCATAATACAGAGTGAATGAATAATAAAAATAATTGGTAGTATTATAATTATTTTTATGAATGCTTTAATATAAAAAGGTGATTTTCAGCCTCCACTGACTATACATCTCTCTCTTCATTCAAGGAGTTATTTCATATCCTTCAGAATTCTTACTGGATTGGCAGGAGGCGTGCTTAATATGGAGACTCTTGTAAGACCACTAATACAGCATTTGTATCTGATACTTTATTTAGATAGTGATACCAGTTAAAGTAATAAGTAGTTTGTCCAAGTTAATAATCATAATGGGACTTCAGCCAATATAGATGTGGCAGCACTCCCACACCAGACTCTCTCCAAATGTGGGTTTGGATGTCATAGTGAGTAGGTGGAAGAGAGGAAAAAATCACCCAGCTATGAATGGCCTTACAAGAACTGGCTTTCTGTTTGCATTTCTCTGATGTATCTTGGCAAATACATGGTCTAGAGTGAGGCAAGCAACCTTCGTTGAGTAGTTCACCTAGAGACTTTTCTGACTTATGGTTTCTCTAAGTCAGTAAGAGGCTACATTAGTTTCAATTTTCCATCAAATTTACAGAATATTTAGTTGCATCTATGATTCTATATCAGTTCATAAGTCTGTAGACATTTATTTAATAAGGTATTGAACTAAATATTTCAAGGAATTAAAAAGAAAATATGACAATTCTTGTTCTCTGAACACTTAAATTCTATGCAGTGATAGTTTATATTATTTAAAATTCACCAGCAGTAGAAGGTAATTATAGTATGTTTTATGTGCCATATATCTGAAGGACATAGAGGTTAAGGGTCATGAGAAATATATGCTAGAATTTATTGAAGTGTCCTTTATAGAGGAAGACGATCTTAAAATTAGAGTTGCATTTGTAAATACAGATAAGCTGGGGAAAGCATTCTGATAGACAGAAATGTATCAAAAAGTAGGCTGGAATTAACTGTTCTAATAAATTAGATTGAAGTCAGTTTACAGATCGTTTGAAAAACAGGATAAAGTTTGGATTTTATCCTGTAGATCATTGGTTCTCAAAAGTTTGAGTGGGTAAGAATCATCTAGAACATGTGTTAAAATGAAGTTTCTTAGACGTTATCGCTAAATATTTTCTTTGAGTTGTTGGGGTAGGGCCAAGGAATATGCATTTTAAGTAACCCACCATCACCGTGCCCTACAATTCTAAAGCACATGGTTCATTATTCATATTTTGCCAAGGAAAATTAAAAGATTTGGCCTAGAAAACTAGTTTTTTTTGCATTAGATCATTCACAAGAAGCTAATTAAAGCATGGTTTAATTAAGACAAAGAGTTAAGGGGCAAGAGGTCAGATGGGCAGACATTGCAATAAACCAGAAGTGAAGAGAATCAATACTTGTCTTGGTTGATAGCAGTGGTGGCAGAAAGGGGGCGGTGGGTGGCAGAGCCTTAAGGAATATAGAACTAACAGGATCCAGGCATCTATTAGTTAGGTGAGGGAAAGAGATAGTATTCCAACCCCAGTAGATAATAAACTCCTTGAGGGTAAGAACTAGATCTTACTCATTTTTATGACCCCAGCTCATTATAGTACCCAGCATATAGTGGGTTCTCCACAAGTGTTCGTTGAATTGCTAGATAAACCTGTTTTGTAATGCACAGTAAAGTCAAAAGGAATCTCAATTTTTGTACCTCTTCTTTTCTTTTTAACCTCTAGTTTTTTTATCTCCTTGCTGACTTGCTTTACATTGCCTTTTGACTTGCGGAGAGAAGTACATATTTAATTATTTTGTGCAAGTTGAAATGATTTAAAACGTAAAAAGTAATGAAAATAGCATGTATTTCTTAATGTTGGGCTTTTTTTCCATGAGCACACAGTAGTGAAGTTATATCAAATTAGATGTAGCCACTGAATTGTATGAAATTAAGTGTCATTTTGTGGAAATATAATCCACTTCCAGTTAGACATTGTGATAATCTTTTTCTTTTTTTAAAGTAAGTTTTCCATATAATATATGACTTTTGGTAGGAAATGGTATATCCTGATAAAATGTTTAATGTATTCAGCACAAAAAAGTCTACACTTTTAAAGTATTACTGTTTACAAATCTGAGCCTTTCCAAATTATCCAAAAAATGCGAGTGAGTTCATAAATGTTCTCTTCTCTAACTCTTTAAACATCAAAAGGGACCATCTTCAAAATCCAAATGCTTCTCCAGCTTTCCGCAGGATATCACAAAACTTCCTGGCAGGGACTTTTAAACAAGTTGAGAAGTTTTATAAGATAAAAATATTTTTTCAGTTGACTTGACAACCATGTACAATGTTAGCGGAGAGTTTATTTGCCCAAGGCTCTTTGTCAAAATGAATTTAAACTGAGATTATTAAAATGTAGCTCACTTGCACAGTGTGAGGAGAGGTGTTGCTATTGTCTTATTCTGAGAATGCATGTGAGTTGCTTATGGGACTATATATGTAGAGGTGCATTTCTGCTAAAAGAGAGGAGATACTTAAAATTATTCAGAAAATGGTAAGTCGTAGGCATAAATGGAGAGATTTGATTAGAAAGAGAAGCATTACAGTGTGGTGGTTTAGAGGTCTGTCTGCTTGACCATCAGACAGCCTGGGGCTGAGTCACAGCTCCACCACTAACCTCAGCGCCTTTCTCATCTGTAGAATACAAATCATGATAATAGAAACATTATGGGGATATTGTGAGGATTAAATGATATCATCATTGTAAATGATTAATGTAGTGACTGGAGCAGATAAAGGTTCACAATTAAATGTTTTGTTTCAAATCTGTGCAATCAGGACTAAGCAATGTCGCCTGATAGTTCCAGATGTGTGGTAAAAAAAAAAAAAAAAAGCCCTGTCCCAATTTAATGATAATCTTTTCTGTTACAAGTTAAATGGCTTTAGAAAAATTTAACTAATGGTAAACAATGCTTGAATCATCAGATCTCTCCATGGCTGTAGCTCATTTCTTACATGAGAATCAGGATCCCAAAAGGAAAATGATCATCTGGATGAGAAGTTGTAATCTTCCCAATTTGGAAAATCGCATTACGCTACTTTGGGAAAATGTCCAAATTGCTAAATCTTGGAAGCAGTCCCTCTCCTTCTCTCAGATGGACACATTATTTAAGAAGTTTTATTATTTCTGAAAAAGATCAGTTGCCTTTCAAAAATAATAGCATTTGTGTATGATTTGAAAGACGGCACCACCACAGATGGAAGAGTTGAGTGTGTTCCACATGGCAAGTGGCTGTTGATATAAGAGGGTCACCCAGCAAAGTGTGCTGCCGCCAGAATCCCGGGTGGAGATGAGACAGTGATGCAGGCAGGGGCTGCATCAGCACCATACAGTTAGAAGTGCATTAAGGCATCTTTGTCAATCTGTGGGATTGTGCCATATTTACAATTTCTGTTTTAATTTAACATCCAAAGTAAATTCTTGCCATTATTATTTACTTGGTTTTCCTTAAGTCCACAACTTTCACCAAAGTGAGTAAATCCAGCGGATTACCTTTAATGATGTTTATCTCTGTGCTTTTGACAAATTAAAATGCTAAGATAAAATTTCTCTGATTTTCTGCCCCAATAAAAAAGAATAGTTATGGGTTCCTACTATAGTCCAGGCACTGTGCCAGGCATTTTACATCATCCTCATGTAATCTTCACAACCAGTCAGGAAAATATATTTAACCAATGAGGAAACTGAGGCACATTTCTTTATTATTATGCAACTTGCCTCTGGTCACATGAATGGGGGGGTACAAAATTCAAATCTCTTTCTAATGCCAATGTCTTTCACTCTACCCCCCAGTAACTGAACTGGCCCGTAACCACTTCAAATCAATTTCTTACTTTTCCTCTCTATCTTCAAAGTATGAAAAACATTTATCTTCCTATTCTGTCAATCATTCTTTTAATATGTGTTGATACAGACCCTATTTAAAGACATAATTAAACCAGGAAAGAGAAATATGATGCAGCATCTAGCTGAGTTTTTCTAACACTAAAAGTGAAAAATGATATTCAATAATGTATTTTTAGTTTTATTTAGACCATAGTTTTCATAGTCTTTAATGTTAGCAAACATGGTGAACTCTTAATTCATTACTCTTATTCATAAATTAATTTATTCAACTGATATCATTTTTCCTCTCAAAAATATATTAAATGTAACAATTTTGATTCAAGTTTTTAATTTATTTTAATGAAAATATAGTTCAATAGTCTTGAAAATTTTTATTTTGATTTAAGAAAATGTGAGTAGTCTAGTTGTGATTTCCCTTAGCAACTTTTATAACAATTCTTTTATTAGGTTTTTAAAATACAGTATAGATATTCTTCTTATTCACAATTTTTTATTATGAAAGACCATTTTATTTATTATCCAGATCATTACACAATGAGAAAAGGGAACACTTGACTATCTTGGCATCATCTTAGAATGCACAAAACCAAACTTTCCTCTTTCTGCTTCTTCACTATTAACTGTCACTCACAAACAATTATTTTGATGACCTCATTCTGAGAATTCATAGGTGATTATATAGCATTTTTACTGAAATAGAAGTGATTCTGCATGATGACTTGGTTCAGCATTTAAGCATAGTTTATAGATTATGATTCCAATATGCCAGGATCTTAGAGAGATGAGGAAATCCCTATCCTCAAGACATTTCAGAGACAGCCAAAAGTAAAAATCTATAATATGATGTAGAAAACATTATAACAGTGTTGTTCACAGAATGCTATGCTGGGAAAAAGAGATAGTACACATAGCTGAGGTGGCAGTTAGTAAAATAAAACTTCCTGAAGTAATCTACGTTAATCTTAAAGATTAAGTAGAATTTATCCAGATAAAGACATTGAAGAACAAGCACTTTGGACAATGCAGAGGAGAGAATGGAAGTCGTAGACGTCAGATGTGTAATGATTAGTCACCTGTTTCTAGAGCCAGCCACCTCAGTTCTAACATCACCACTTTCCACTTTCTCACTGCGTAACCTCGGGAAAGTTACTTCTCGTTAGCAAAATGGGCCTTATAGTAGTTCCCACCTCATAGAATTGTTTAACTCAAGCTTATAAAACCCCTTGTATGGTGTATGACACATAGAAAATGCTAAATAACTATTAATTGCAAGACAATAAGGAACACTGTAATGTTTGAGAAACTATAAATCATTTGGTATTGCTGAAAAGAAAATGCAATAAATGACTTAGAAGATGAAGAGGCTATGTACCTTGTTAAAGAGGTGGAAATTGCCATGTAGGTAATTGGAAGCAGAGGAATGGCAATCCAGTTATGTTTTAAATAGATCTCATTGGGGCAGAGTAGGAGGAGAAGAAGGCAGAATGTTGGTAAAGACTAGAGGTGCAGAACCCATAATGCCATAGTAATTGTTGACTAAATATAGTCTTTCGTTAATACAGTCTTTGTTAATAGTAACAAAAGTAATTGAAAGGAGGTGAAATTTGAGAGAAATATTTAGAAAATAGAATTGGCAGGGCTTGCCCCTGACACTTAGTAAGTAAAATAGCTTGAGTGATAATTTGGGAGAAGAAGGAATAAATGGCGATCTGAAGATTCTTGATTTGACAGACTAGGTGGCTAACAAAGACACAGAAAAGAGAGCAAAGGAGAAAAAGAATACAGGAGTAAACTGAAGTTTGAAAGAGAGAACGAGAGCAGTTTTTAGATGCATTGATTTTAATGTTTTTCTAGTATTTCCATTTGGAGATAAGTCAGATTTTTAGAATAGAGTTCCAACTTAAAGCAACTGAGTCAAGATTCACTAGAAAATGTGAAGATGACCCCTTAGGTGAAGGTTTCCCAGGGAGGGTTTGTGTTATATAATGAGTGCAAGAAGATGGTCTAATGAAACAGAGGGGAAAATGATAGTTTAATGTGGTTTCAGATTTGATAAAAGGTGTGAATAAAACATCTCCAGGCAAGAGCAAGGATCTAGTGTGGTTGAATAGAAACTTACTATTTCTGTGTGTCTCATATGTACTACTATGTGAAAAATATATCTATAGATTATGGTGATATAGATGACCAAACATTTTATTTTCTAGGTTGATTGGGGAAATGTTCTAAATAAAATCTTTATGTTCTAAATAATATATTAAAAAATAGGCTCTAAATGAAAACATTTACCTTTAATCTGGGTAACAAAATTTAAAAAGTAAATCAGTCTGAAATCTAATTTTATTTTGATCTTTAAAACTAATTTCTCTCCCATTATTTTAAGTATTTAACTGTTATTTAATTGCTGTTATGGGAAATTAAAAAGTAATATTTGCTTAATGTTATTGTTTTATTTTAATTATATTCTGAATCAGCATGGGCATTAATCATGACAATGACCACCCATCATGTGCTGATGGTCTTCATATCATGTCTGGTGAATGGATTAAAGGACAAAATCTTGGTGATGTTTCATGGTCCCGGTGTAGCAAGGAAGATTTGGAAAGATTTCTAAGGTACTGAGGTCACTTACTGTTGTTGCATTGTGAGTGTTTCTGTGTGCCTGTTTCCTCTACCACCCAGGGAAGGTGGCATGGCAGAGCAGAAGGGCACCAGATTAGGAATCAAGGCACCTGGTTCCAATCCTGGCTCTTCCATTGACTCATCCACATTATTTAACCCATCTGCTTCTTAGTTTCCACATTTTTCAAATAAAAAGATGGGCAAGATGATTTGTAAGGTTGAAAATTTTTATGATGATAAAAAATAATCTGTTGTGGTATTTGTCTCTTCAAAATTTCCCACTGGAAATATTCTCATTGCTCATCACTCAACACCTCTGTTGTTATCACAAAGAACCTCTTTAACAAAATCTCCACCTTTCCATTGTGATGCTTCTAAACTCTGAATCTTTTCTCATTAATATATAGTTTTCACCAGTATAATAGTCCTTGATTCACTTTTTTTCCACCTTCAACAGTGCTAGCACTTAGCTTCTGTCTGATTGGGAAAAGAAAAGTATTATTATTGTTCCAATTTTCGTTTAAAAGCCCGTGTTCTTTACCTATTCCTTTGGTAATAGAAAGAGCAGCTGAAACAGTAGGTGATATGCAAAGTGGTTAGTGAGAGAAAGAGAGAGATGCTTAAGGTATCCAAAAGCGTAAGTAAGAAATAGAGGAGCACCTAGCTAGCTAAATTCACTACACAGATAAATTTTATTCATTTCTCCTTACCATTCAAATTGGCAAGCCTATTTTTTTCTATCAAATGGATATTAAAATCTGCTAAAATATGATGTTTGTTACATTATCATAACTGTGTTCTGAAATGTGTGCATGCTCCTTGTCGTGATAGTGTAGAACAGCAATCAGTGCATGTAATGTTTTGAACACACCTCCTCACTGCAACAGCAGCCCTTCACCAGGCCCTAATGAGTTCCTAAGGACCATGTGTGATTTTGTATAGTTGCCTTCACATGAATCAGAACTCTGATAAAATTAAATGTCACTTCATAAATGGAAGTTGTATTACAATGTCAAATACGAAAATATTTGTACTGTTAATACTCACTTAAGAATGCTTTCCAGAGACTCTTTAAATCCCTGAATATAGTTGATTTCTTACCTTCACACATCACTTTTTGGCAAGTTGCTGTCTGAGTCTGAGCTGCTTCATCTTGTAAATGTGTAAAAGAAAACCACCTCACAGTGTTATGTAGGTTATCAGAGTTAATCCATATGAAAGACCTTTTAAACCAAAAAATTTTCTTAACTTGAACATTATTATCAGGATTATCTTAAATAACTGTAAGCAAATGATTCTTGTACATGGAATAATTTCTATGAGGATTTAGTAGAAGAGTTTATAAATAAAAGTGAGAACATATTTTTAATATTGTAAAAATATTTCCTGTTGCTATGCTACCTAACCATAACAACTTTTTACATTAAATTCAAAATTTTACACATATCTGCATATTGCCAGGTCAAAGGCCAGTAACTGCTTGCTACAGACAAATCCCCAAAGTGTCAATTCCGTGCTGGTTCCCTCCAAGTTGCCAGGGATGACATACACTGCCGATGAGCAATGTCAGATTCTCTTTGGGCCATTGGCTTCCTTTTGTCAAGAGATGCAGGTAAGGATTGTGTCCGGGTGGGAGTTTTTAAGTGTATCTTCACATTCATTGTTTAGAAATATTGATTGGAGGAGGGCAAGATGACTTTATTTTAAAGTTGGTAGCTCAAGAGCACCCCTATCTTGGAAAGAAAGATTTTTTAAGAGAAGGTTTCTGCATTTTTCCTCTGGCACTTTGGAAGTGATAGAAATAGGTGTGGGCATTTACTCAAAGTCAGGAAGGAATGACCTAAGAATTCCTACTTCAAAAATGGCACTGAAGTCAGGGAAGTATTTGCATTATGCCAGTTCAGTGCTTCTATTTTAAATCTCTGACTTTCTTAAATCGTAGGTCACTGGGTGAAATGTAATAAAAACGATGTATGAACATGTAATTGTGGAGGAAGAGTTATGTCTTTTAACCTTGAAAATAAAATGTCAAAAATATGTTCTACAGGAACAAAAATTAGAGAGTGCATTTCTAAGTAAACTAGAGGAAAAGGATAACCGTATGAGGGTAAACTAAGCAGTGTCTATGTGTTAGTATTCAAATGGTCACTGATTACTCAGAGAGGCCAGTTGTACCTGTCTAGAAAGTCTGAAGTCTGAAGACCTTCTTATCGATGTAAGAATTTTAGCTCTATTTACCCTTCCTTCTTTCTTTCCTTCTCTCTTCCTGCTGCCCATGCCGCATCTGCCCATCTCTTCCAGTACACACTCTCACACACACTTTGTATTTCAGGAATAAACTGATAACCATGCTTAAGGTGAATTGGTAGCTGTATTTCACTCTACCTGCATTTCTATGATTGCCTCAAAGGAGTTTGGCTTTGTTGAAGATAATGCTGTTTTGAATTACTGGTAGCGTAATTAAAATCCATTATAAGGAAAAGAGTATATGGCATTATGACGTATTTTATGCTCTCCCTGCTTTCTGATTCTTATCAAAGGAGTTGTTCACTTGTTTGCTTATTACTTTCTTCTCAATTTCCCGCATTAGTGTGTAAGCTCCATGAGGACAGAGAGTGTTTCTCCAGCATCTAGCCCAGTGGTTGGCAAATGGGAAGCACTCAGTGAATAACTGATTTAAGATTAAAATTAGTGAATGTATGAAGGAGATGTAGCTGCATTAAATGTGACGTGTGAAAGGATATGTCGACTGTAACACTCACCTGGCAATAATGGAGCTCAGAAGGAACTCGTGTAGGAGTGTGATTGTGACCTGATTCCCAAGGTTTACATGTGGCAGAGCCCTGGATTCTTGGAACTTAGCATCAGGTATAATGATGATGGTGGTCAGCTCGGCTCTATACCATCTGTCCCTGAAACCTCTGTGATCTCATCTACCAACCTTCTTCTTCACTCTACTCTCACCTGCAGGCCTTTAGCCAATCAAAAATTGGGTCACAATCTTCTTTCTTAAAACTTCATGATAAAATGAATATTTTGAAGTACACAGGGTTGATTTTGTGGGTAGACATTTTTACATGCTGAAATTAGCATTGTTTTGGAAAACAGAGTAGGCCGTCTACGTTTACCCTTGTAGTATTGTGTAGGACACAGTTTAAGTTCATGCAGTATAGAGAGTTGATAGAGCTGATAAGGGAAAATTTTCATATTTTATAAAGTACCCCAAGTGTTAGGAAATCTTAAGCAAATGATCAACCACAAACATGATTTTGGTAAATTTTAGATTGCTTTTCACAAACATTACTTTTAGAAATAATTTTTAATGTATATCCTATTGCAGTTAGTTAAATTTTACTAGTACCATTCTACAATATTTAGAACTCTAAAATACATGTCATAAAGTATGTAAATCATTTATGTTTATGATCTAATTCGATTCTTTTAAAAATTGTATGCCATAGTTATCATTCAACCCTATTTTACAGATCATTTGAGGCCTGTAGAAGTCAGAACAACTAAGTTCTTACACCTATTAAGAGGGAGCGTTAGATGCAAATCCAGAGAACAGAGTACGTTATAACCACTGTGCTCTACTGCCTCCTAAGGAGCTCAAACTTCTGTACATATTGTCTTCTGGATGGGAAACACTTTAGGTCAGATCCTGTATTTAAACTGAATTCATTTTATCTGCTGCAGCACCTATGCCATTAGGACTAAGAAATGTCTTAAGTGATTTATTTTGTTTTTCTCGGCTATTTGCTCTACTTATCTGGTCATTTCTCACTAACCCACTTGCACAGATTTTTTTCCATCTCTGAAAGTATAAGTGTTTATGGGGATTTTAAAATCTATGTTTCTCAGTATCTTAGGATGATGCCCTGTTTTAAACTAGGCATTTTGCAACTAAAATGAAGTTTTAGATATTGTTTTTTTCCTCTCAAATTTTGTATGTGTGACTTTTTTATTTCTAAAATTAGTTTTTTCTCTGGTTCTATCTGTGTGTAATCTTTATCAAGGACAATTTTAAAAACAATGCCAGGAAGGACTGGGCTGCTGTGGGCAGCCAAGGAAAAGCAGCGCCTCTGAGTTGGGGTTTGGTCAGGAGCGCGGGCTGGAGGGCCTGAGGCCTGAGCACTGACAGTGGTTCTGCCTCTTGTTAGTTGTGTAACCTTAGTCAGAGCTCTTTTTCTTTCTAAGCCACAATCTAGAGAACAAGAAATGGGACAACGTTATCTTTCAGAGTCTCTTAGAGCTAAGTGGCTGGACTTCTGTAGTTCTAAAATATAGTATTCTGATACCGCCCTTGAAAATCGTCATTCTAATCTCAAATTAGCACAGCATGCAAAGTGTAGGAACTAGATAGATACATAGGTAAGTAGGTAGGTGGGTAAATAGATAGGTAGGTAGATAGAACTATTGAAGGGATTATTTACAAACTCAGTCATTGATTTGACAAATATTTATTGAATTCCAACTACTTTCCAGAGACTATTCTATGTGCTGCTAATACAGCAAGAAACAAAGACCCCGCCTTCATGGAGCTTACATTATAGTGGAAGAAATAGACAATAAGCAAATACATATATAATATGTCAGTTGGTGGTAAGTATTTTGGAGAAATATAATCTCAGGCAAGAAGGGTAGGGAATACAACCAGGGATGAGAGGGTGGGAATGGTACTGTTTTATATAGGGTGATCTGGGAAGGTGACATTTGTTTAAAGATCTGAAGGAAGTAAGAAAGCAAGCCATGCATTTATCTTGGGAGGAATATAGCAACAGGAAACAGAAAGCAAAATGCCCTGGAATGCAGTTTTGGTTATGTTTTAAGTTTAAGATACCCATTAGATGTCCATGTGGAGACGTAAGTTGGTCTCAGATAGATACAAATCTAGAAGTCGTCAACAAGACGGTGATGTTGAAGACATGGTATTAAATAATAGCATTAGGAAATGAGTTAGATAGAAGAGAAAAAGTTGTAGGACTGAGAACTTGGTCACTACAATATTTGGAGGTTAGGAAGATAAAGAGAAAACAACAATTAAAACTCTGAATAAATCTGTTGGTCGGAATAGAACCAATAGAAAGTGAGACTCTGGTGCTAAGTGAAGACATTTTTCAAAGTGGAAAAGATTAGCTGTTCCAAAAGCTGAAGACAAGTGGAGTAACATGAAGTCTGAAAATATGCAATTGATATGATTTTCCCACAGGGTTTGGTACACTGATACTTGAATCTATCTGGAAATCCCTGAACAAATAATGTGTCAGAAGGTATAACTTAAAAATAGAATGGGAAATAGTTTTAGTGTGGAAGATTGAAGAGCTCTTCTTGGTAAGCCACGCACATATACCTTCAGGTGGATACATATGAAGTCACCACATCTACCAATCTGTGGTCTAGGTTTTGTACAAAATGAATCTCCTGGAAGGCAAGCTTCATAACATCAGAGTAGTCGTCAGTCTTTCTTATCACTGTACCTCTAGCGCCTAAAACAATAAATATTTGTTAAATGAGTAAGTGAATCAATTGAATTTTGGAGTAATGATTCTAAATTTTTACTTTTATAAATAGTTGATTCTAAGATATATAATATTCCAAGATAACATGAAGATAACCTTCTAGAGATTAACTTAGTGGCTGCATAAAAGTCAACCTATAAGAGTAGATAGCTTATGTTTCACAGCTTATACGTGAGTTAATCAGGCATCCTTAGGAGCATCTCATTTCCAATCAATTATAAATAAGTATCAAGCTGCATGGAGTGAAGATTCATAGCAACTTTTCAACATGTTTCTCATAGAATCTTAGAGAAAATGGCAGTTGGTCCATGGTATTTGAATTAGACATTGCTCTTCCATACTTGTACACGGATAGTTATATACAAGCGCCAGAGACTCCAACATTACATACATGCTGATCTAATTAATGATATAAATTTACCCTTAGGATAGCAACTTACATCTGCAAAATGTTTCAAGGCATAGCTGTAGAGTTGCTTACGAAGCATCTTAAGCCCCCAGTAATAATACTTCACTCTTCTATGTTAATTTGCTAACTTCTCGGATGGTCTTGTTCCTGAGTCCTAAGCAAGTCCTGCCTCTAGGCCATCTGGCATCTTGTGGCTGAGCCAGCTCCAGCTGCATCAAGTCATTGTAATGGCTGCTTGAAGTTACTTAGCCTGGCTAAGAATACAGAGGTATGAATGTTTCCCTAGAAACAGTAAGAAGTGGCCACACAAGATTTACGTTTTTTGAGTAAGAAGAAAGTGTGCTAAAAAATTGAAGACCTCCAGGAAACTTAAGCTTCTGCCTTTGGTTTTGGATTAGGCATAGTATGAATTGTATGCATATTATATGGTACAGAAAACATTGTATAGTATAGAAAGTTATTATTACTATATAAGAAAGTTATCGAAACTTATCATATAGAATAGAAACTTATTATATAGTATAGAAAACATATTATATAGTATAGAAAACTTTCTAGTGTAATTGAATCATATGGTGACTTTAAAAAGTAGCATATAAAGTTCCAGTTTTACATTTCTCTTTCATCAACTTGATACATCAGTATGTGTCGCACTTCTAAAACCTCTCATTAGATCCAATGAACAGGCTGGCATTGAAATGAGGTACCTTATGAAGAATTCTAGAAGACATCACAGTTGCTGTGATTTGCCATTGTGAAATTCCAGAGGCAACAGGAATTTTGACTTAAAAAAGCTTGACATGAAGTGGCTCTTGATGGCCAGTAGTTGCTTGGGCAACTAAGACAGCATCATTGATAAATCGTGTCAAGGTTGGTGAAGCTGTAGATTTTTAAAGCCCTTTCTTCCTGTAAGATCAATAAAGTTGTGGTGGGTTAAAACTACCAGAAGTTGATTCTGCCTGTTTTGCCATCTAACCAGAGCTTCATCTTGTCCTTGAGCTTGAGTCCTACACAGTCTGTGAGAACATGAGTTTGATGCACTTTATTTGACTAGATAATCTAGTTCTTTAATTTCTTTTCTTAGAACTAATTTTTTTCATGACTTCTTACTGACATGGGCTTTTATTGTTAAAGTCCCTTTCTTGTAAATGATCTATTTACATTTTTGGCCATTTTTCAATTTTCTGGTTTTTATTTGTAAATAGTGAGTCATTTGTGTGTTAACTTTTTATACAGTGTCCTTAGTCTTTTAATTTTGAGGTGGTCAAATCCGTCAAATTTTCCCATTAAGACTGTGGTGTTTTGGTTTGATTTTGTTTTGTTTTGTTTTCGTCTTATGCGAATTCTTCCCTACTCTGGAATTAAATTCTTATATGGTACATTCATTTTCTTTCACCTTAAATATTTCTTTAGCCCCAGAGACATTATGGATTTAATTTTTAATTTATTAATGAAGGAAGTTTTTAAAAGATAATTTTTTATTATTTATGCCTACTTTTATTGCACTGAAATAAGATGAAGTAGTCCTTATGATGCCACCTCTTTAAAATTTATTAGTTTCCTGTTTAATGTCATACATGATGAATTTTAGTAATTGTTCTCTGTATACTTCAAAGAATGTGTATTCTTTAAAGTTCATTATCTACCACTAGATCTCAGATGAAGCATATTAATATTATTATTCAAAATATCTATTTGTTTGCTTATTTTGGTTTGGTTGATCTATCAGTAACTGATAGGCATGTGTTAAAGTACCCAACTCAAACTGTTATTTTTTATCTCCTTGTAATTCTATTGTTACCTTATATAATGTTGAGTTATATTACTAGGTGCATACACATTTATGGTTTCTTGTCTGCTTGCTCTGTTTTTTCCTTTTCCATTTTTTTTTAATGACTTGTGCCTTAAGATTTATTTTGCCAGGCATTAAAACCACTATCCTGGCTAATATTTTCCATACCTTCATCTTCAACCTTGCCAGATATAAATATAAATATGGATATGGATATAGATAGATAGATAGATCTACTAGAGAAAAGCAATTGCTAGATTTTATATTTTTCTGGTTAAACCAATGTAGTAGTTTTTGTATTTTCTTCAGCTAGTTTAACAATTTTACATTTATTTGAACTAGTGGTTTTTAGGATCTTTATTCTGTCAACCTATTCTATGTTTGTGTTTCATATTTGTCCTCTACTTTTTCCTCTTTTTCTCCTTTCCTGTTTTCCATTGGAAAAACCAAATTTTCATCTGCATTCAAAAGTCATACATTCTTTATATGTTTTTATATGTATCAGTAACTGGTTCTTTTTTCTTGCTGAATAGTATTCCACTGGTAGGTAAACTATTTTGTTTATTAAGTCACCTCTTAATAGACCTCTTGGATGTTATCTATTGTGAGTAAGTCTACTCTGAACACTTGTGAATGATTATTTGTGTAGACATAGTTTTTATTCTGCAGTATTAATACAGTAACACATTATGTATTAATACATTATTTTCTTACAAACTGTTGCCTATGGACTGGCTTCCTGTTTTTGTAGATAAAGTTTTACTGAAACATAGTCACCCTCATTTGTTCACATGTTCTCTTTGGCTGCCTTCAAGCTACAATGACAGTGTTGACTAGTTGCAACAGAGACTATATGGCTCACAAACCTGAGTTATATTCTATTTGTCATTTTGCAGAAAAAGTTTGCTGACCCCTGCTGCAGATACCTTGGATTCTGTTTTATTCCTCCAAAGAGTGTTTTGTCTTTTGTTTTCACAGACAATTAAGTTTGATAGATTCAAACTGGAAACTTTGTCTTACCTACTGTAGACAGCACCTCGTATCTTGGATCAGTTCACTCTTACTTTATCTGGGCTATTTGGAGTGTGTCCCGTGTATATGTGGGTCACATGTTAGCTAAAGACTTAGGCTTCCCTAACTCTCTTCCTTTTGGATTGTTCTTTCAGTTTTTGGCAGCATTGACCATCCTGGTTTCTGTCTTTAGGAGTCTAAAACAATGGCCTGTTTTTCACTGTTGATTTAGCCACTCGTTGTCATGCTAAGACCACAGGCTACTATTAGGTCAAAGTTGCAAAGATGGCGAACTCAACTTGTACCAATCCCTTCAGCTCCTCTGAAAAATTTATCTGCTTTTCTTCACTCTCCAGAACCATCAGGAAGTTATTTTTTGTGTTCTGTCCACAGTTTATGGTTGTTATCTACTGGAGGGCTGGTCTTCTTGGAACTTACTCCACCATTCCAGAAGGGGGATCTTTTTATCTTATGTCTCTCTTTCATACTAGGAAATTCTGGATCATTTTTCTTTCAAATATATCAAATAGTTCCTTTCCACTTTTCATGTTTTTTCTTTTCTTTGGGGCTTCATTAACTACATACTGACAGTTCTCCTTTCTCTAAATTTCTTCTTACTCCTTGACTTTCCTTAACACATTCTGATATGTTCTATTGAGGAGTCTTTTGCAGCTCACTGCTTTATTTGTTAGCTATGCGTAAACTACATTTTCCTTCCCATTTCTGTTTCTCAACTTCTGCCACTAGCAATCTTGAAGTATATGGGGAGGTGAAACAGAATACATAAAACTTATTTAACGGTCAGTGTCTGAATCTTCTCTGTTAAGGGATAAAGTTTTTGGGATGTAAATGAGCTAAATTTCTAGTATTTCTTCCCACTAAAAACAAAATTTATAATAATGGCTATAATTCAATTATTGTTTCTTTACATAATCAACATTTATTTAGATTTATCCTCATTTTTATCAGTCTCTTTGCTCACCGCTGCTTTTCAGTCCTTTTCTCTGAGATCATATTCCTTCTTGAAGGACATCATTTAGAAGTTCTTTTTGGGCAGATCTGTTGGTGGTAAATACTCAGTTTTTGTTTCCTTGACAGTCTTTATTTAACCTTCAGTCTTGAGTAAAATTTTAGCTGAGTTCAGGAGTCTAGATTGACAGTTATTTTATTCCTCTTGCCACTTTGAATACATAATGTGTTCACTTTCTTGTGTTGGTGCCAAGATGGCATCTCTACCATTTTCCTAATCTTACAAGAAAATTTTCTACATTTCACTGTTTTTATTGATGTTTGCTGTAGATTTTCATAGATGCCTGTTAATTCTGAAGACATCTCCTTCAATAGCTAGTTTGCTAAGATTTTTTTTAATGAATGGATATTCAATTGCATCACATTCTTTTTATCCATAGGTATAAAAATCATAGATTTTAAAGTTATTGATGTGCTTGATTACATTAATCAAATCTCTAGTATTACAGTAACCTTGTATTCCAAGGAAAAACCCAATTTGGTCATGATAATTGCATTTTTCAATGCATTACTGAATTCAGTCTCTTAGCACTTGTTTAGCATGTTTAAATCTGAGTTAATAAGTGAGGTAGATCACTATTTTCATTTTCTTTTAAAATTCCTGTCTGGTTTGGGTATCATAAAGTGTGTTTAGAGGTGTTCTCTTTTTTCCTGTTCTCTAGAGAGTTATGTAAATTGAGGATCTAAGTGTCTGAACAGATTGTTAATTTTTGGACCAGATGTGTTCTTTGTGGGAAGATTTTTAACAATTAATTTTAACTATTCTATGGTTGCAGAATAGTTCAGCTTTTCTATTTGTTCTTGGGTTGATTTTAGTAAGTTTTAGTAAGTTTTGAAGAATATTTTTTCATTTCATATACGTCATCAAGTTTATTGGCATAAAGTTGTTCATAATGTCTTCCTATTTCTGTTCAAAGTTTGCATTATCTGTCATTATGCTTTCATTTTTTATTCCTAATAGTGTTTATTTTTGCCTTCTTTTTTTCTTGATTTTTGGTTTTATTAGTATTTACAAAGAACTAGGTTCAGCTTTTTCTTATTCTTTTGTCTCTGTTTTTTATTTTTTTAATACTTCTCTTCTATTTCTTCCTGTCTTCCATCCTTAATAATACTAAGGTATTCTGTAATGAAAAAGAATGTTTTTGAAAATATTATCCCCTACTAAATTACATTTGCAATCAAATATTAAGTTACTGAAATTGTGTTTTAGAAGATAATTTTGGAAGAATAAGGAGTTATATGTCCAAGATTTAGTTGTTACTTCCATGTATATGCACTTAAGATTTTTTTATTTTAATGTAAATTTCAGAACATCTTAATGAAACTATTTGCTATAAAGAAAGACATGGGTAAGGTTACCTTTGAACGTAAATTTTATGATATTTATACATGGACGATTAGTCTTCCATTTAAAATATATAGTATTTTCATGTAAACATTTTAAAAGCCTACTTGAAATAAACATCTGAATTCATCTTATGTGCTTTTAGTGGTCTTTTTTTATTATAGAAGAATAAAAAAGGAATATTGTATCATTTTATTAGTTTTCAAGGAAATGCTGAGTTGTACATTTCTGTACTGGATTTCTGTGCAAAGCTTTCTAAGTTTTAAAGTCCTTTTCTTAATTGACATCTTAAGTGATTTCAGCAATTAAGTTGAAAACAATGTTTGACTCTGGCCTGTCTAACACATGGAGAGTGTTTGGTTCTAACAAAATACCCAACCCTGCCCTACATTATCTTAAGAATAGGCTTGATATTATATAGCTCTAATATCATACATCTGAGATATTCTGCCTCTCAAGGTGAAAAGAGTCCATACCATTTCTTCAATATTATCTTGCTTTACTTTTGACAGTTTGGTTTGAAATCCTGAATCTGAGTTATTTTTAAGAATGAGGCTGTGATTTACTTACCGTTAAGATCCCTAGACCTGCAGAACATAAAGGGTAAAGAGATCTCCTGTATGAGAGATTTACTCTACATGACTGTGCTTATCTTGAAACGCTGCCAAGTTTGCTTTTATGTTCTCAGTGCCTCAAGTGGGACTCAATTAGAGTACCTGCTGTTTTGAGTAGCAGATAACGGTGGGAGGTCAGAATTTAGACCACCAACAGTGTTCAACAAGCAAGTGTTATTTTAAAAGTACAGCATAGATTTGCTTTAGTTCAGTATGCATTGGTTAACTAATGAACTTGACTAAAATAATTCGTGTTATAACACAACTAAGCTTTATTGAATATAAGTAATGCAAAATGCTTCCTTGGTGAAAAATTTAGCATTTGGTTCCATGCTTATAAAACATTCTTTACAGAAAGGTCTTGGGGGGGAAAAACTCTTTTAGGAACCGAAATTCTAAGGTTAAAGATCCATTAATTCAAATATAAATGTGTCCACCATAGTACATGATAAACAACCTCTCTGTCTATTTTCAAGAGTCTAAAATATTGCAGAGAAACAATTTTATTTAGGCATTCTTTAAAATAAGTTCCTGGATGAATTTTTGGTAAATGATGTGTGTGAATAAACACATATAAGTTAAGCTAAATCATATCCTAAATATAATAAGATTATTTGTATAAAATATTTTAAAGCAGAAAAGCTGTCACAGCAGATAAAATACATGATGTAAATAAAATATATCACACTCTTGCCATAGACTATTGAATTTTTAAGGGCTTACAAACATTTAGGGAATCTAAGTTTTTAAATAAGTAGAGAATAGAAAAATAGTATTTTGGGAGTTGTGGCAAATTTAATATTAGAGTTGTAACAGCCCTATTTGAAATATTAGTTTAAATATATTTTTACCCAAAGTATTTAATAGATTTGAGTCGTAAGTTAATTTTAACTTTGCAGTGATTTTTAGCGTGTTTTGAACACCACTGCCAGAATAAACCTCCTAAAATAACCTTTTTATCTTATCAACTTGCTGGTCAATTGCTAAGTGGCTTCTTTTTCCCTACAAATATGAAATCCTTCGTCCTTTCTGGCATTCAAGATCTGGTTCTTCTGTCTTAAAATCTTTTTCACTCCTCCCTTACATTCTGTGCGTCCTGTCATGACAGTGGCCTGCCCACCTTTTTATGACTGTGCCTTTCACATTGCTGCTCTTCTGCCTGTATTGGCCTGTTCTCTTCCACCCTCTTCTCCAAGTATCTGGATGGGTAGCAGCATAATCATCTTCACTATAGATTACTCTAATCACCTTTGAATGTTCCCAATGGATTTCATATTTCTATGCAACTTATTAATAATATGCTGTGTCTAAAAAAACTTCAGTCATCTTACGGAAATAGAAAGTCCTTAAGAATGTGTCAGCTGTGCCTCTTTATATCTATGTCTCTGGGCTGGGCCCAACTATAACTGTGACTTAGTTTCTGACAGTCTTCCCGCTTGCATTTCCCTAGACTTCTCTCTGTTCATTATTGCTATGTCTCTGCTGCTTTATCCTAGTATTTCTTTTTTGTTCCCTTCAACTTTTCCCTAGAAAAAGTTCATCGTGTCCTAGAGATCTAAAACTCATTCATACTGAGGTAAAAATGACTGATAACAATTTATGGAAACATACCCACTGAGCGTCTATGTATTGCGTTAAGTGCCAATGCTATGTGATGAAATAATGAAGTACTAACCATGGCATTTAAGCATCAAGCAGAGCATAAGTGAGGACAGGCTTTAGGACACAAGGCACTAAATTCATACCGCAAACATAAGCACTTAATTCTCCCAGCCTGGTTCATATAATTGTATAAGTAATGATTTTTAGCATAAATTTTTCTGTTGTAGCTACTTAATCTTGCATAATCTCATGTTTTACTTAAAGAAATTTTAAAGGACTTAATTTTTTAAACAGATTTTATGTTTTTATGCATCAATTTTTCCATCACTATAAATGAACTATGTACTGTTTCAATTATAAGTTTAATAGAAAAAGTACCTAAAACATATTTGTCTTCAGATAATTTCTGTTTTTCTATCTGAATAGCTTTCTCAAAAATTATTGACTTAACCTCAAAAACATGATACCTTCCCCTTATTAGTTATTGTACCCTTGTTTTCAGCATGTTATTTGCACAGGGTTGTGGTGCAAGGTAGAAGGTGAGAAAGAATGCAGAACCAAACTAGATCCACCAATGGATGGAACTGACTGTGACGCTGGTAAGGTAAGTCGTTTGTGTTGCCCAAAGTTAAAAAGAATATTAAATGAAACTTAAACGTGCATTTTCTCCTCTCAGTGTAACTGGCAGGACGTTTTCTTCTGCCAGCTGTATATGTATCCATCTTAACACTAGTGGAATACTTTTAGTACATGTGAAAATTTCAACATTTCATCTAATCTTAATTTTGACTTTTATATTTTTTCAAATCCATGGTTGTTTTGTTAATATTGATGTGGTTATTTTTTATTGTTGTTGATTATGAGAATGTTGAAAGTCAAATACATGTATTACTTTAACAAAAAATGAATTCTTTTTTTTTACTATTTAAATGAAACATAAGTAAAATAGTCACAAATAATAGCATAAATAGTAGAAGTTCTCAGAGCTGATGAATATATTTCAGGTATAAAATATTGTTTCAGGAGAACCACTGAGTATAATTTTTCCTTGTCACTTCAAGCATCATAAGTAAAATATTCTAAATAACATTTTGGGGATTAGTAAAATATTTGACTGCCTAAGTTGTTTAACCTAATGTGTTTCATAAGGCTATTGGAGTTTATTAGTATACATTTCCAGATCAAAATAATTGCTGTTAAAAATTAATTTTCTTTTGAAGAATGTGAAGTAGGTAGATTTACACATACACTTCTAATTATGATTAATTTATTCAAAAGATAATAGTTCAACAGTTTACATAATTTTCTAGTTTTTATTCTGTGAAGGAAAAGTAAAAGATTATCCATTTACTCATTAGATGTAAGATCAGAAACCTTGCCTCTGAAGAACAAGAATTTTTATTACATTTAAAAAGAACAACATAAATATTATTTGGGATGAATTACGTAGTGAAAAAAATTTTTATATAGAGTGCTAGTTGAAAAACACATCAACTTGAAAAAGGAACAGAGTGGAAATCTAGCAGTTACACTTCTAGAATGTTGTCCTAAGGAAATACACATGTGCACAAAGATAGGCACATGTGTGTGTACACACACACAAATGCTTGTGTAAAAGTACCATTTGCAATGGTGAGAAATGAGAAAAAACAAATATATTCATAAGTACAGGAATGGTTACAGTGTAGCTGTTTAGAGAATGAGGTATATATATCTGTATGTACTAATATGAAAAGATCTACAAGACATGGTGGTTAGTACATAGGTATGTCAGAAAAATTGATACTTTATGATATCATTTGAGATTCAAGAAACAAAGTTTGTATATGGATGTGAATATGCACACACAGAGTATATATTTTTAAATGTAGAAAATGGCTTGTAAATATAAACTCTAAACTGTAATTAGTACTTAATGCATGGTAGGGAAGTGGAATTGGTGAATGGGAGAAACACCATAGGAGGTGAGGGTGAATATAACTTTTGTCCAGACATGTCTGGATTGTTTGACACTAGCATGTAGTCATTTATTACTTCTATGATTTCTTTAATTTAAAAAAGTGTACAAATTAAGTTCAAAATATAAATAAAACAACTAGAAATGTTTTATCACTAGACACAATCAATAAGAAAATGGTTCCTTGAAAGGGAACTTCTGTGAAATGTCAGTCAGTTGTTTACAGATTGTGCCAGATATTTTTCCATGAGCTTATATGGAGAGTCAGAATCTGTGTCTGTGTTATTTGTTTAATGATACACAAAAATGCAATAATGTGTGTATAATGGGCAAGCCTCACAGTATTACACTCGGTAATTTATTGTTTGGGTCATAAAACTCTGCACCAGAAATAGTTTTCATCATCCTTGAAACATGAAAGCCGTGATAAACAGAGATAACAAAATCTTCAGCCCTATTTCTTCATACATCTCACAACCCATTCATCTTACTTAGTTCTTCTTTGGCAATCTAAAATCTCTTCATTTTTATCATTTGGTGTCCTAAATTAATTTTTTGTCTATTATTTTTTGTTCTGATATTTATGAGAATAATTTGCATTCTTGAGGTCTCTAAAATAAACTTATTCTTTCAGCAATCAAAATTGTAATTACTCATCAAAAGTAAAATGTTTTAGTTCCCTATAATTGTGGTAATGATATTCCTTTAGTGATTCTGTAATGCTTTGTGTGTTGAAATAACTAATGAACTTCTCAGTTCCTCAGGCCATGTGGGCTTCTTCAAATATCCATCTGCTCCAGCTGTTGTAGGAGCCATCATGAAAACAGCTTCCAGCACTCTGAGGTTGAGTGCTGTAGTGCTAAAGTATTTGAATACTTGCAACTTTGCACTAAATACTGCTGGCTTGGTACATTGCAAATCAGGAAACAAAGCTGGGAATTTTGTAATGTGTTATCCTCTACTGATGTTAATCTAGCTGTATAACTAGTTCATCTAAGAGTATATAATTAAATCTGAGAACATGCCTGCAGAATTTCGTGATTCAAAATGGTTGTGAAAATTGGAATTGATCAACTATTTACAGACAGCATTTTCCAAATTGAAAGCAACTTGTTTTCTTTCTTCTCCTTTTCTCTTTATAAAATCATCATCTATGTTTACATTTACATTTAACAGAGGTTAAAGAGTTGGTCAATGATTTGGTAAAAATCAAGAAATGTATATTTTCTTTTTACAATGTTTGCTAAGAGTTAGGGAAAGGGGCAGGAAACTTAAATACCAACTTACTAGAATTTTTAGACTGCTTTGAAGGAATCTACATAATATATTTTAGTTATTTACTTTCCTAAATTACAATTCTTGTAGTTACCGTCATCATTCGTTATTTAAAAAGTGAAGACTGTATTATCCTTATAATCAGAAATTTGCATATGTAGAGAGTTTATTGTCTTCTTTCCTCCTCTTCTCTCATCCAACAATGTATGTAGAAGAAAATTTGATGGGAGAGTAATGTTTCTTTTGACATCTCCATCATTAACTTCCTAGACATAGCCACATAGAAATTTGAGAGAATAGAAATATAATCTTCTTTTTTTTAGGTCACATACTGTCCCAGATTATATGTCTATATTATATATTCCCTTTAGCATTTTCATAAATCAGATTGAATTAGTAGATATGACTTTTTGCCCTGAGCTAACATCTGTGCCACTCTTCCTCTATTTTGTATATTGGTTTCCACCACAGCATAGCTGCTGATGAGTGGTGTAGTTCCGCTCCCAGGAACCCAACCTGGGCTGCCTAAGCAGAACATGCTAAACTTAACCACTAGACCACGGGGCTGGACCCTAGAAATGACAAATTTTGAGCTCTTTAAACCATGTATAATATCTTTTTAGAGACTGAAAAATACAAATGAAAGAAAACATGCTGCTAGAGAAGCATCGTTAGGCTCATTTTATATACAAACTCGGTAGAATATATTGTATAATAATTTAAACAAAACGTTTAACATTTTTCTCTATGTTGAGGCACAGCATTACCTAGAAGACATAAAAGCAGGTTCTCATAGTTTCATCAGGAGATCAGTTTATCTGCCAGGTGATGAACTTTAAGTATTATACTATGCTTTCTCTAAATTTCCCTGATTTGTGTATGCTTATTGGCTTGCATATCTGTTTCCTTTTTTCCTCAGCTGCCAGATGTGGTCTAGTTTAAATGATGTGCAAGTCTAGGTGTCGGTCTTTCCCAGAATATTTTTAGTCTGCTGTGAACTCTAGCCCAGCCTTTCAATGCCAGCTTGCTGCTAAATGGGCAAGGAACTCTGATATGCACTCTGGGAAAAATAAACACCCTTCAAGTAGGCCAAAACAATTTGACCAATTGAAGTTTGACAGCTTTCACATTGATTTTTTTTCCGTGAATGGCATAACATTGTTAAATCCTTAAAACCAGTAAATTGCTTAAAAGTTTTCACAGGGTCTATTTTTTCCCCTTTTGCAATTTTCAGACTGAATCTTCGTACAAAATCCCAATTTATTTAATGATAATCTCAGTTGTTGAGGTTTATTTTTTTTCAAGCCTAGATTTAAAACTTCTGAATCTAAAAGAGGTCACCAACTTTTGGCAACCATTCCTCGATGACCACAGAAACAGCCTCTTTTGCTGCTTTTGTTTAAAGTTAATGAAAAAATAAATATAAAAAAGAGAATGAGCACACTCCTTTCTCTTCTTTTATGGTTATCTTTTTCAGTTAAAAGATACCAAATAAGCTACAAAATAATTGGAGTGAAATGACGGAATCTCAAAGAGTCTAAGTACTAAAGTCTTTCAAATAAACAGCTTTCAAAAGAAAACTGGCTATCATGTGAATTCACGATTTCGATTGGAACTCTTTCAGAAAAAAAGCATAAAGGAGAGTGCTAAAATTAAATCATATTCTTTTTCTTTTTTAATTACAAGGAAAGAGAATACCCTGAATCACTGAAATTTGAAATCAAAATCGCTGTTTGCTAAAATGTCTGCTTCACCCTGGTTATCTTAGAAGAACATTCATGTCTTTTTTTCCCATTCTTAAATGCTTTTTTCATTTCTCCCTTTTAAATTGTTGTGTCTCTTAGAATGTGTTAGTTTTTCTTTCCTGGCTCACAACCCCAAATTCCCTCTTCATCCTATCTCTGTCACAAGTACTGAATTCTCAGGGCTACGGTACAAATATCTGTGTGTGGTTTTCATGGCAAGACTGTATGATCTGACATGAGAACTGGGAAAACGAGGCCTTTATGTTACTATGACAATAAGCAAGTGCCAATTTATTTACGGTCTTTTTCAATTCCACGTGTTTGGGGTTCTACTAGACCTGATTTAATCACAATTCCAGTGACTCTATAGGCCAGTGAATGATTTTCCATTGTGCCCTGATTTGTTCACCTAAGACATAACTTTTGGAATAGTGGTGTAAGGCTGGAGAATGTACCAGCAGGACCCCAGCAACTGGACATGTGGCCGGAGAGTGGAGCGTGTGGAGTCCCTGTAGCCGAACCTGCAGTTCTGGGATCAGCAGTCGAGAGCGCAAATGTCCTGGGTAAACGCAAAGTTCCTGGATTGGGGGAGGGCGTTTTTGTCTTCAGTTTTGAAATGCAAAGGTTTTACTGATAAACCTTGTTGGACAGCAAAAGAAGCCCCTCAAATCCTACTCAGCTTTGGAAAATAGAAAAGTCCCTCAAATTATTTATTTTATATAAAACTTCCTTTTAAGAAGAAAATAAGACAGCCTTTCTAAGAACAAATAATTAAATGCTACACAAGGTAGTTTCTTGAGTAAATCAAATAAAATATTGTGTTTAAGCAGGGAAACGTATTAGAAAAAGCAAAGCAACATTTAAAGGAACTGAGAGAACAGGAAGATGGTAGGGCTTCAGAAAGGGAGGGAATGAGAACAAAAGTAATGTCCATAAAGCGAAGGCTGATAAAAAACGAAAACATGCTAAGCACAAGCACAGACAGGGATCATTCCAAGATCAGCTTGTTCAACCCCACCTTTCCTAGGATGACCCTAGGAAAGTGTGTAAGGAAGTCTTTGCAGCTTTATGCTTTAACTCTTGATTTGACTCAGTGGCCCACTTCCTTCACAAGCAATTTTAAAGAATTTATATGAAAATGTGAGAGGCATCTCCTATTCTAAGAACCAAAATCCTTTGTGAGAATTGCAGGCTTTCTATTTTTCCCCCAGTCTCTGCCCTTTACTCTTCTGTATCATTTTCATGGCAAGCTGACTTTTATGTCTCATGCATTTTGGAAGGTAAATTGATCAAGGCTTGGAAAAAATATGTAATTTTTAAAAAATTAACATATGGATTTCCTACTATTACCAGTCATTTATGATGTCTACATTTTCAAAAGTTAGTTTAGTATAAAAGATTATACCTTGTTAATATAGTGGTTTTTAATATTTTTTTAAATGAGTAGTTAACATTAAAAAAAAAGATAAAATTGATTATTTGTACTATCTTTTCTAGGCTAGGTTCTGAAGCAAGGGATTGTAATGGTCCCAGAAAACAATACAGAATATGTGAGAATCCACCTTGTCCTGCAGGTTTGCCTGGATTCAGAGACTGGCAATGTCAGGCCTATAGTGTTAGAACTTCGTACCCAAAGCATGTACTTCAGTGGCAAGCTGTCATGGATGAAGGTAGGAACACCCACATCACCACCATCTTCATTAAATAGACTTCTAGGTTTGCAAAATGTTTTACAAGACTAGGGCACGTTATTTTACAGGTTATGTTCTAGGTATTTCAGAGCTCTGTTTTTTGTACCTTTATTGACGTAACAACCACAAGCACTGACTTAAAAATAAATTTAAAAAATATAGAGAGATTATTGCACACCTATTAGATTAACTAAAATAAAAAAGAATGACAATGCCAAATACTGGTGAGGATGAGGAGAAACGATCTCTCATATATAGCTGGTGGGAATGTTAAATGGTCCAGCCATTCTGAAAAATAGCTTGGCAGTTTCTTAAATAACTAAACATATGTTTAGCATATAGTTTAGGGAAAAAACCACTCATGGGTGTTTATCCCAGAGAAATGAAAATGTACAGCCATATAAAATTCTGTACACAAATGTTTGTGACAGCTTTATTTTTAATAGCCAAAAACTGGAAACGACCAAAAAGGTTCTAAGTAGCTGAATAAACATACTGTGGCATATCCGTACCATGGGATACTATGCAGCAATAAAAGGAACAAACTATTAACATGTGCAATGACTTGGTGGATTTCAGAGCATTATGCTGAGTGAAAAAAGCCAATTTCAAAAGGTCACACACATACTGTATGATTCTATTTAGATAACATTCTTGAAATGACAGTACTGTAGAGATGGAAAACAGATAGATTAGTGGTTGGCAGGACTTAGGGATGGTGGCGGGGAGAGGGATGGGTGTACCATGAAGGGGTGGCATGAGGTAGAACTTGGAGGTGATGGGATAGTTCAATATATTGATTGTGGTGGTGGTTGTAAAATTTATACATATGATAAAATGGCATAGAACTATACTGCATATACCCATGTCAGTTTCCTGGGTTTGTTGTTGTATCATAGTTACCAAGGTGTAACCATTGGGGGAAACTGGGTGAAAGGTATACAGGACCTCTCTGTACTATTTTTGCAGCTTCCTGTAAATCTTTTTTTTTTTGGTGGGGAAGATTGGCTAACATCTGTGCCAGTCTTCCTCTATTTTGTATGTGGGACGCTGCCATCTCATGGTTTGATCAGCGATGTGTAGGTCCACGCCTGGGATCTAAACCGGAGAACCCCAGGCCACCAAAGCAAAGCATGCAAACTTAACCACTATGCCACCGGGCCGGCCCCTCCTGTAAATCTTAAATTATTTCAGAATAAGAATTTTAAGAAAATTATGTGCTACCTTATTACTTAAGAATGATAGTTCTTGCCCATGGTCAGTGGGCTGTGGGTTTGAGTTGCTTTTACCAAAAGTGGTGGTGAATTCTCTGATTTAATTGACCATCATGCCCCTAGTCTCTCCTTTCGTTCTGTCTCCCATTAGTCAATTTGGACTGTGCTGTCCATCATTTCAATCACACTCCTGTTAATAGCCTGTTAATAGCCTAAATTCCATTGTTTATCAATTTCAGTGCACCCATCTGACAAAACACATCTCTCATTGTGAGCATCTGAGCATACATGCACTAATGGAAACAGCCAAACAATAGGGCAGATTATTCCACTACATAATGGAGGCGGGGAAAGCAGCCGTCAGATGATTACCCCTCATCTTCTTGCTATCAAACACATAAGCCTAACTATATCTGCAGACATTGCACCTGCTTTCTACTACATAGCAAATTTTGATCCTCCTTTCAAAGCCAGCGGCTCTATCTGTGCCCTGAATGTCCCATCTTCCCCTTTCAGCTGGTTTAGTGACTACCCTTGCTTCCTCTTATATATTTAATCTCTTCTTTATGATTTTTCACACTCAATTTTAAAAGATATTTAGGACTCCTCCATTAAAAAATACAAACCTTTCTTCAGGTTCATAGCCACCTCCAGTTGCTATGTTTACACTCTTCCTCCTTCATAGACACTCTTTTAAAAGATTCATTTGTTTTCCAACCCTCCATTTCCTTACTTTCAATCTGGATTCCACCAACACCAATCTCACTAATGTCATTAGGGACTTTCATGGAAACTAAACCTCATGAGTGGTTTCAAATGACCTTTCAAATACATTCAAATGATTGGCCACCCCTTGGTTCTTGAAACACTCACGTGCCTTGATTTCCATGCCACAACACTGTCTTGGCTTTCTTACTCTCTCTCTGGTGTGGTCTTCCCCTGCCTATCCCAGATGCTGTTCCATGTTCACTCTACATTTTCTTCTTAAGTGATTTCATGTATTCTCATGACTTCCAGTATTCAAATAACTCATCAATTTTTCTTCAGCCATATTGTTCCTTTGAGCTTCTAACTTATATGTATAACTTCCTACTTGATATTTCTACTTAGATATCTTCAAGTTTAAGACCAAACTCATGATTATAACCCTTCCAATCCATGTCAATTCTGATCCTCTTGTATCTCCTATCTCAGTGAAGGTTATACTAGCTTTTCAATTGTACAAGCCAGAGATGTATGTCATTCTTAACACTTCCATGTTCCTCCCTGACATATCCCATCCATCACCATGTTTTATGTATTTCACTTCCTGAATATCTCTCTACTCCATCTCCACTCTCATTATTCTAACCTCCAGTTTTCAGATTCTCTTGCTTGGGCTCCTGTAGTGACTCCAAAGTAGTCCTTCTGCTTCTACTCTCCTCCCTCAATTCACTCTTCATAGAGCATTCTAGAGATCTTTATATAAAATGCACATCTGATCATAGTGATCTCTCACTTAAAGCATTTCACAGGCTTCCCATAATTCTTCAGGTAAACACCAAATTGCATAGCACAACATGCACAAGAAGAGCCCTCAGTCTGTTTCCTACACTTATCTCCTGCCTCATCTAAAACATTGCTCCCTTTCACTCTGCACGCCAGATATTGGTCTCAAACATGTCATGCTCTCTTCCTCCACATGGCCTCAAAATATACAGTTGAGAGGAAATAATAGCACAATCTTCTGTTCACACAATCTTCTTAATAAATGGCAATTCCATCTTTCCAGGTGCTTAGACCAAAAACCCCAGAGTCATCATTTTTCTTTTCTTTCTCTTTTACTATGCATTCAAAATATCATTAAGGTCTCATGAGCCCTGTCTTTAAACTATCGAACTGGTCTTTATGCCTGTGCCCTTGTACCTCCTTCAGTCTCAATGTAACAGCCAGACTGATGCATTTAAAATGTCAGTCATATTATGTTATTCTTTCATTCATTACTCTCCAATATCTTCCCAACTCACTAAGAGTAATAGTCCAAAGTTCTTCTAATGGCCTGTAAGGAGATTCATTCTCTCACCTCCTTCATGTCTTGTCTTAGATACTAACTCAATGCTTTTCTTTTCCTGGCTTTATTCTTTGTTCACAGAATTTATCATCATCTGCGATAATACTTTTGTGTTTTATTTGTTTATTATAAGCCTCCCCCAAATAATAGTTGTAAGAGCAGGGCTTGTTGTCATATTTTATGCATTTCTATATCTTTAGCATTATGAATAGGACCTGAACAGAGTAAGCACTTAATAAATATTAAGTGAATGTATGATGTGTCCTATGGGAATTTTCCAGTGATCTGTCCTGGCCTCTCATCTCTTCTCACTAAATATTCTCCTTGGGATGATCTTACTCATTTGCTAGGTTTCATTTATCATCTATATTCTAAAGGAGCACAAATATTTATCTCCAACCCAGGTTTCTCTGTCCTGCTCTCCTTAGCTGCTTACCTATCTGTTGCATGGACGTCTCCAGTCAACATCCCGTTCATCTCTGACTCAACATGCTCCCAGTTGAATGTACCCGCTTCCCTTTTCCTTTGTCTTTCACTGCCAACATTTGCTTCTCTTACTGTTCTCTCTCACAGAAAATGGCATGATCAACCTCATTAGCAAGCTAAGCCAGATCCTTCTTCCTCAGTCCCCATCTACCTGTAATCAGTCAGCAAACCCTATTTGTCCAAAGCTTTTTATCCCTACGACCGGCATCTTTGTTCATGATTCTGCCAACTTTAACCTGGATTCCTCAAACAGCTTCCTCACTGTCTCCCTGACTACAGAATCACCCTACTCCTCATTTCAGCCAGGCTAGTCTTTTTAAAGGTCAGATCTGTCCGTCACTGTGCCAAGTGATACCCTTCCATGAGTCCTGTTGCTCTCAGGACCAATCTCAAACTTTATAACCTGGTTTATGAGGCCATTTTTTTCTCCTGTGAGAGATTCGCCCTGAACTAACATCTGTTGCAAATCTTTCTCTTTTTTCTCTTGAAGAAGATTAGCTCTGAGCTAACATCTGTGCCAGTCTTCCTCTATTTTGTATGTGGGTTGCTGCCACAGCATGGCTGACGAGTGGTGTAGGTCCATGCTTGGGATCAAATTCACAAACTTGGGCCACCAAAGCAGAGCACTCCAAGTTTAACCACCATGCAATGGGGCTGGCCCCTTATAAGGCCATTTTTGTGGCCTTCCCCCACTTTAACTTCTCTTGCCTCATCTCTATCATTCCCTTTTGTAGTCTCTAGCACAGCCAGGTCAAATTCCATTCCATCTCTCATATACATTGGGCTCTCTTATTTCTGAGCCCCTAAACATGCTGGTTTCTTGGCATAATACCTTTTGTTTCTTATGCTTTGATCTCTGTCTTCCCATTTATTTATCTTGAAAACTTCTACTGATTTTTTGGACTCAGTTTATGTCAAGTACTCTGGGAAAAAAGAATCCCCTTGGTCCTCCAAATTGGGGATGTGCCCCTTCCAAGTACCCCACGAGCACCTTGTCATGGCAGATTTTAATGTATCTATATTCCCCCTATTGTGTGTGCCTAGTGTCTAGTCTGGTGATTATTAAGCTTCCAATGAATATTTGTTGCATAAATTTGAATACATAAAAATATTTTTTTATTGCAAAAGTGCAATCAATATGACTATTCACATCATGAAAATCATCATCTGATCATATGAGGGTTAAATCCTGTCTCTACCTCTAACTGGCTGTGAGCTTTGATAACATTAAATTCATCTGAAACCAGTTTACTCATATGTGAAGTAAGAGATAGGAAACAAGTTCCCTCCAGATTAAAAAAAATCAGAATTGGATGAGAGTCAATTTAAAATATTAAAGCTGTTTGAAATCACAATTAAAGAAGCTCCTAACTCTTATAAAGTGAGGTTTATCATCAAAATGATCCATAATAGCTATTTATAGAATCAGCAGGTTTGCAGTTTTGATAATTTTTCAACACATGTCAATCAAACACATCAGTCTGTGTAATGAATAAAATGCACAATAATAATTAGTCTTCATGTCTTATAGCACTATGGAAGAAGTTAAAGTATACAATTCTTTTAAAAGTCCCAAGTCTTCATAACATATGCCACCTTAAAATGCAAGTGGCTATTTCTGTCATTCTTATGTAATACATGAATCTATGGCTAGAATAATGAAGTGGAAAGTATCAATGCAGTAGTGAACATTTTTTTAGAGAAAAAAGATACATGTCTTTCACATGCAGGTATTTTGCATACTCTGTGCTGAAATTTGGCTGAAATCCATGTTTAATGCATATCTTGGAAAGGGTTGGTCCCTTAAATCAAGACAGAGCCTGCCTGCCAAGAACTGGCATGTTCCATGGATCACTATAAAGTCACAGTCTCGAGGGTATGCTCCGGGAAGGAAGATTGGTATCAAATGTTTATGTCATCTGTAAAGCTAAAGCAAGCACAGTGAATTGACAATATGTTGTAAAAGGAGAAATACAAAGATTTTTATCTGAATTCTCGCTTGGAATGTGAATGGAATTTTCTAGACAAACTCCTTTCAACATTATTCATATATCTGGTTTGCTCCTCTCTTCAATGAATACTCCAGAAAAAGAATTATATATATACCACTTTTAAAGTGTTGCAATTATAGCAGCTGTTTTTAGGTCCAAAGATATGACATAGTAAGCGGTCATTGAATAAACATAACCTACTTTGAGGTGTGAGAGCACACTGAAATGCTTTATTGCGGCTTATAATGGCATCTTAAAGGGAAATTTCAAAACCATGCACATTAAAGGCCATGTTCCAACTCCCCAAAATTGTTCAGAGCAGTATTCAGAAGCCACATGTGAAAACTGTTTGAAATGTTCAGTTCTGAAGGCTCATTTAACTGTCTGTCTTCTCTTTGCAAAGTGATACCCTGTTCCCTGCCTCTGGCTGTTATTTGGTATTTATAGAATCCCATCAGCATACGTGGAACTTTACTGAAGACATAAGCGAAGATCAGTGTCAGAGGCTGTAAACTATTTTCCATTCTATTTATATGAGCTTAATAAACAGTAAAGGGACTGACTGGTGTCGAGCCAATGGAGTAGTAATGCAGCATGGAAATTGCTCTGAAGTTTCAGATTTGGATAATTCTACTACTGGTGTTACCAAATACTACAGCTCCTCTGAAGGATGCTTAGAAATAGAAACAGCACTTTAAAAATATTTTGCCACTCTTTGAGCATAACAGGCAAGTGTTTTGACTGTAACCAGCCTTATTGCTTAATGAAGCACTGAAGAGGACTGCCAGCCATTCAAGGATTCTTTACCTAGAACAGTGGTTCTCAACCTAGATGTGTATATACTGATATGCTTTCTGAGTAAGCAATAAAGGGGCATGAGTTCTAGCTAGCACTTCAGCAATTGTCCATACCAGTGGATGTTCTCGTGGGATTGTATTGCATTTCTGAACATCCTCGTAATGGAAAATCTTACGCAAATTGCTCATCTTAGAAGTGCTTCTTTTTCCCTGTAGTAATTTTTCAATTAGAAAATGCCAAATGTATAGGAATGAAAATTAATGTATTTGAATTTAGAAGTGAGACATCAAGAAAGGCTTCATGAATAAAGTAAATCTTAAATAGGCAGAATTCTGATCTGTACTTAAGATAAAAGGGAGTTCATTCCAAAAGATAGGAGCAAAAAATGGGCGTATGCAAAATATTTTTCAGGAAGAATGATTGGTTTGTGTGTGGTATGGGTTTAGTGCCAGAAAAATAAGTGATATGTTTTAAAAATAATTTGAAGACCTATTTCTTAAAAAGAAGATCAATATTCATTGAATATCTTTTTACCCCCAGGCATTATCTCATTTACTCCTCATAATAACCCTCTAGTATAGTCTACTCTAGTATTACATTACTCAATTAACATAAAATTATATTTTTATTCAACTGTTCTGGAAAATAAACCTTGAAATAAAAATGCTTATGAAGTGACTTTTGTTCATTTTTTAATCCACTCTGTGTGTAGAAAAACCCTGTGCCTTGTTTTGCTCTCCTGTTGGAAAAGAACAGCCTATTCTTCTATCAGAAAAAGTGATGGATGGAACTTCTTGTGGATATCAGGGATTAGATATCTGTGCAAATGGCAGGTGTCAGGTAAGACCGTCCAAAGGGAGAATGTCTGTGCTGAGGGAGGATTGCGGGACCACTGAGCAGCTGCACAGTATGGGGGAAAGCTCCGCACGAAGATTCAAAAGATTTGGATGTAGTCCTGACTCAACTGTGATCTTGAGCAAGTCTCATCTAGCTTGAAACTTCATTTCTTCGTCTGTCTAATGAAGGGTCTGGACTAAATAAACTGTAATATCAATTACTAGCTGAAAGAATCTGAAATTTCTATTCTGAAATGTACATATTACAGGTCTAAAATTGCAACACTTCGGGCATTTTGTTTCAAAACATTCCAGACCAAAAATTCAAACACTCCAGTTCTCCATGTCTTTTGTCCAAGACTGAGCCTGTGGCAAAAATCTATAAAATCAGTCCTATTACTCACTTAATATTAAAGTATTTTCAACATACTTGAATCAACTGATTTTTAAATGTACATTCAATTTTTATATAATACTTAAACCTTTAATTTGCCTTACTCTTCCTTTTAAAAAATAATCTGCATCTCCTGCTTGCATTTATGTGCTCTTTTTTATTTATCTTTAGAAAAGTAGAGATTCTGTTAAAGTGAGTATGAACAGCATAGTGGAAGATCAAAGGCTAGAACTTAGAAGTTGCTGGTTTTAGCTCTGTCGCTATCTCAAGTTGGCTTCCCCTGGAAGGTTAATAAGCAGAAGTTCAATGCCAAGTGTTTCCATGATAAACATCTATGTGGGCAGAGGAAGGAGGCAAGATTGGCACAGGGAGAAATGGCTGTGGTACAGTCACCATGGGACCTCAGCTGACCCTGTGGCGAGCGTCCAAGCTGGGATGGCGCTTCAGACTTGTCCCTATTTGGGGTGATAAAACCAGGCATTTTTCCCCCAGTGTCTACTCACGTTTGGATGCACGCTGCCTAAGGAAGGGGATGAGACCTTGGGAAAGGCACTTTTCTTCAGGCGAGGCAATTTCTGAAAAGTGCTGATGGCCAAGAGCCATCAGCTAATAAACTTCTCATGCATGGCAGGGAAATAAGTCCTTTAGTTACTAAAGAAATATCTGAGTGGAGCAGCACTGAATCCTTGAGAGCCACTAGGAAACCATGTTCTTGGGAAAAATCGTTTAAAATATGTATATGCCCATTAACTAATCTGTAAAATGAAGTTGTTACACAAATGGTCATTGACTTTGTGCAGTATACTCCTTTGAGAATTTGATGAAGAGTTTGCTTTTTTCCCAGAAAACTGCACATCTGACCACACACACACGCACGCCACATGCATATGTGCCAAATTTGAAAACAATTACAAACCATGGATGGATCAATCTGTGAACCAATAGAGGTCTGTGTACTTCTGGGTAAAAACTTAGAAGCAGTGCGAAACTTAAATGCTTTACCAGCTCTAAGATTCTGTATTTTGCCAGCATGCTATAAAGTTGAAATCACAGAATCATGTAATCCCATTGGCATAAAAAAACACTCTAATTACATATTAATTTCCTTTATTCTTTAACAGAATATGACAATAACCTGAAATGTAGTTTTTCATTTGTCTGTAAAAATATCATTGCAGGTACTTACGTATACATATTTTGTTTTCAGATCTGTATGTTATGGAATTAAAGCTTTTAACCTTATTTCGTCATTATATGTAAATGTGTCAGATTAGCGTATGTCTTAAAAGAATTTATTTTAAAAAATTATTTTCCTAACTGTACATGCAAAATACAATACCCTAAATTGCTGTGCTTTTCACTTAAAAGTATTGTATAAGCCAGATCTTTTACAGAGTCCCTAGGTAGATATTAAAATTAGAGCAACAACAACAAAAAATTATGTGTAAGTGCTATGTGAATCTGATGATTATAATTAAGTTAAAGTTCGCTGAAATGGATTGTGACTTCTGAGAACATTGGAATAGTTTATGATTCTGGCTTTTTAACTAAAATGCTTCATTCAGTCTTTCAATATAATTAAAAACATGTTTCTTTTTTCTTTCTGACAACCCTTTATGTATTGGGTTTGGCTAGAGTGTCTTGTTTTATCACAAAATATATAGCACCAAAGCTGAGTGTACAATTCCAACCTTGGTGAGTGGACTGAGGAGGGAAATTGAAAATAGACAGTTTTCTCCTGGTGACCCAGTTTGGCTCTCTGACATTTCCATTGTGGAAAAGGCTAGAGGAAGCTCTACTCTGTATTTTGTTATCCACCCATCTCTAGCATACCAGTGGTACTTCAGGTACCTGTCACCAGTTAAACAGCATTGCCTTCTCAAAGTCATTCATCCTCAACTTTTGGAGTTATATGAGCATATTTTGATAAATGTGGATACTTGAGACTACCAGTTACAAAACACAGTCTTTGGTTCTTATTCTAAAATTACATGATTATTGAGCCATGGCATTATGTCTATCCCTGACTTTCATTTTAGGTTTACGGGCTTGTAATATTCCAGTTACAAGGGTTAGAAAAAACTAAGAAACTACTAGATACTAATTTATTCAGTCATTTAACTATTAGTTGTTGGATTTATTGTATTTGCCAAGAAACAAGCTGGATGTTAGGGATAGAGCAGTAAAAGTACTTTTATCGTTTCACAACCATTCTAAACTCGACTCTAAATTTTTTCCTCATTTGTACATGAAGAAGAGATTTTTTTTTTCCACCTCACCCCAGGACTCCCAGATCTTTGCATGACTCCTGCTTAGTGAACTTTTGTATACCTTTGTTGTATTTTGAGAATTTCCTATGGGGGCCACCTCTTTCATCCAAAGACATTCTCTTTATTTTCCCCTGAATAAGCTTTGATTTGCTGGTCAGAGTTCTCCACTAATGCATTACTTTGTCTACCTCTTGACACTGATTACACCCCTCTTGACAAAAGGAAAGCATGCTATATTATGCAGGTTTAATGTGATTTTTGCTTTCTCAGGATGATCATCCTGCAGCTCCATTTTATAATCGGCTTCCTTCCCCCACCCCAGTACCACCAATACCAACCAGAGAAAAAGACACTGATTTTGTTTCTGTTTTATTTAGTATTTTTAAAATGTGTCTAAAATAGTTATAACTTTTTATAAATAAATATATCATCAGTTACATTGGAAGCAATCAAGAAGCAACTCCTTCTTGATTAGGAGTAATTATGTAATCCTACCATTTATTTCTGACGGTATACACATATTAAATTCTACCCTTTGAGTATGCACAACTTTGCAAAGAATGATCATATTTTCAGAACATCAATGGAAGACCAACATTATTCACTAGAAAAGAGTCAGTGGCTTAATCTCAGAAGATTCATATTAACATAATTCTTCCGGGGGCATATGAAAATAAATTCCCTGTTCATATTTTCATAAAGCAGCCGTGGATTGTCAGCAGTTCTTACTAACATTCGTGGGCTAGATGCCAAAGAAGGTGGGGATAGAAGTTTATTTGTGAACTGTAGTGAAAATAAACATTTATGTTTGGCTCTCAAAAAGCTAATATTTAATATTCAGCATTTGCTTTGCAAGCACTTTAGAAGTGAAGCCATCCATATAATGAAGTATATATGTTCTCTGTTGAATAGAATGAATTAGATTAATCATGTTATATTTAATAGAAATGTGATTTCCTTTGGGATTTATATAACTTGCATTTGTCTCAATATTTTTCCAAATTGCTTTAGGATATCATTTAATTCTTAATACAAGAAAAATACTCTCATCACTATCTTGCTATTTGGTTACTTTACAGATAATATTTGACATGAGCTTGATATATTAGTTTGCACCAGAGAATATGACATTTTACTAGTTGGTCAATTAAATATGTCTAGTTTGTAGAGACTAGGTTTGTCCTAAATTAGTGATTGAAAAAGAAAAAGGAAAAAGAGAAAACTCAATTTATGATGTACTGTCATTCTCTTGTTACAGAAAGTTGGCTGTGATGGTTTATTAGGGTCTCTTGCAAGGGAAGATCATTGTGGTGTATGCAATGGCAATGGAAAATCATGCAAAATCATTAAAGGAGATTTTAATCACACCAGAGGAGCAGGTATTTTTTTTTTTAATTTATTATTGGCATAATCTTTGGGACAAAGATTACATTGAACTTGACTTAGAAATCACAGTTCTGATTCTGTTGAAGACTTTTGTAATGGGTATTGAATGATTTTTCGCGACGATATACAATGTGATACGAGCCAGAAATTCTAACAAGTCCCTTTCCCAGTAATGAAAATATGAAGTCATCTGTTGTGCATTTAATAAATTGGAGCAGCAAGGGAATAATCTAATTTGCATTGGCTAATATCATCAGCTTTCTACAGACTTTATTCTCTAATGCAAAGCATGATGTCTAACAGAGAATAATTATTTGTAACAGCCTGAAGCAACTATTGAGAGTATTAATCTTCAGGGTTTCAGCTTTCCATTTTCTTTTCTTAATTTTTTACTAAATTTGAAGGGACTAAGTTTTTGGAAACAGAGAGTCTACAGCAGGGTACCATAGTGGAAACAGTAACAGGGGGAGGCAGAAGATGTGGGATCATGGTCCACATAGATTAATGGTGGGAAGTAATCCTCTCTTCTTTTGTTTCATCATCTGTAAATACTAATACTCGGGAGGTTTGAGGATGAAATGATTAGGAACAACCTGTGTAGTGTGCATTTTAAAGTGATCCACAACAAAAGTGATATTATCTATACTGAAATATAATGACCCACAATTATGCTTTATATACAGAAAATGCTTTATACCTGGGTCCTCAAGTTTACCGGGAGGAAGCAGACATTTCTGTGTTTACATTAGTGTCCTACCTGAACTTCAGTCTATGGAACTATCTTAGTATTGATGATTATACTTTCATCATTACTATGCTTATTTTCCGTACATCAACTTTTTCCTATTTTAAATTCCTTTCTTGTTAATATATGAGAAAACCTGAGACTAAAATATGTCTTATACAAAGAACAAGCCATTTATGTTTGAATAATCAAGAAAACTGAGTTCATTCTAGATAAAAGAATCCTTCAGAAAAGAAAATTAGACACAGCCCTCTAAAGTTGCATATAACCTTTTGCTAGGCCCCAGCAGAATTAAAGATAAGTGAGCTTGAAGATCTTGAAGCCTAAAAATAACTAAGGCCCAGGGTAAATTGCAGATCAAAATCTCAATCTCCTAAGCTGTGAAAAAAGGTGCCAGATCCTACAAGTCAAAATCTGCCAGAACTCGTTTAGAAAAGTCATACTTCACTGTAACAGGCTCCCAGACTTTCAACTAAGAAGTGCAATTATAATAAGCTTTTCGACATGATTGTGATGGGAGAGGTTTTTATAGTGCTGAAGTTCAAATAAAGTCTGAAAGATCAAAGAGATTTAAAGATACTAGAATTTTTGAAGAATGTTCTTGCAAATTTATTTAATATGCATGGAAACAGTTCACTGAAGAATACTGATGCACATTCAACACTGATATCTTTATTTAATTGTAGTAACACTTTCTTTTTCCACCAAGCATAGAAAACAGAAATACCAGTTAAATGAGTGACGCTTTTCATTCTGACTGCAGTTATGTGGATATATTTTTCCCCAGATTCCTACTTCAAACCTCCTTTGTTTTTATTGCACTTTAATTTCTACTTTTGTTTGTTTGTTTGTTTGCTATAGATAAGTTATATTGATGACATCTGTTATTTGGAAAATGTCTGAGATGCCTAAGGTATTGGGAATATAAGACACTAATAATGTTACTTTGTTCCTTACAACTCAATTCTAGTTTCACATTGCTCACAGGGAAGAAACTAGAATTCTTAACTTGGACCATAGGTCCTTCATGGTGTTGTCCCTACCTATTTCTCTGGCATCACCTCACAGCAAGGTTCCTTTCCTTCTCTAAGCTGCAGCCACCAGATTTCTTACAGATGCTCAAACTGACCGTGCTCACTCTAGCACCTTGCATGTAAAAATATGCTTTTGTTAGCTTCCTCTTATCTTTCTCTGGTTAATTCCTAGACATCACTTAGACCTCAGTTCAGATGTCACTTTTTCAGTGAAGTGTACCTGAAGAACTTTCCCCTCCTATTGCTAACAACTAGTTTAGTGATGCTTACTGTATTTGAATCTGTACCGTATAGCTCTGACTTTAAAATCAATGAGGAAAAATATTATGGCTGTTTTGTTCAACACCATATTTCCAATGACCAGCATAGCTTGTGATACATTACTATTTGTTAATTAATAATGAAACATTATATTGTGAAGAACTTTAAAAAACAAAAATCTGTACCAGCCCTTCATTATATCATGGGCTTCATCTGCTTGTGACTTTAGGAATGTTGTATTCATTTCTCTTGAGACAGTTTTATCCTTATAGTTTATGGACTTCCTAGGATTTCTTGAAGGAATTGCAGCCTTATTGGGTCCAGTTGGCTAGGCACACTGTGTATATTGTATGCGTAACACATGTGTGGACACATGTGGGTGTTTTCAATCCCTGCGCTCTGTTTAGAGTTTGCTAAATCATTTTGGTTGGAGTTAGAAAATAAACTTAAGAGGAAGGTTTTGTTTGCTTTTCTTAGTACATTTATCATGTCTTTCATTGTAACTTGCCTAGCCAGGGGATAATTTTTTTAAAGGAATTTTTAAAAATAAATGTGTATTTGGCTAGTTATGGAACTTAGTTATCAATATACACTAAGAAGAAAATAGGCATAAATTGTGTTATTCTTAGTATAAGAGATGATGATACTCATCCTGTATAAGGAACACATGGTCTTTGCCACAGCAGTAGGAGAGTCATAGTGTTGTGTATTCTGTTTTATGAAATCGTAGCCGTAGGTCATAGCTGGAAGGACTGCATCAGACAAATCTAAGTTCAAAGTTTGCATCAGCTAATTACTGACAATGTAGTCTTGCAGGAGGTTTGTTTTTTTTCTGTACCTTTATTTTCTCATCTTTTAAATAGGAAATGTATTATCTACCTTAGATGTTATCATTATAGTTAAATGTAATAATTTATGTAAGTTACCTACAATAGTGACTAGCACATAGCAATTGTTCAAAATGTGGCATTTATCATTATTACTACCATGAAGATAATGATTGCTATTGGCATTTTAAGATGGCTTATTCAGAATGGGATCTCTGGTTTAAAGTAGGATGTTCCTGAGTACAAAGGAAGCTGTCTAACAAGAGGATCAAATATATAACGTTGACATTACAGGCTTTATTCCAACTTCTACGCTTGGAAATAGCCACTCTTATATTTACTTCTTAAAAGAACTTAATTCTCAATTGTGTTAAATGGCTTATTTATCAAAAAATATCTAGGCCCCTAGTCATTGGCTATCTCTCATCAAATGTCTTTGATTAATATTTTTCTCCTTCTCTTTCTTTTTTAAACTCAGTCTAACTCACCTGTCCTCCAAGATGTTACAATTGAATAATAGAGAATTTCTCTTGATATAACCATAAACTTGGATGTAACCATTGTCCTAATGTACAACATACCTCTGAGTTTACTGCTAAACTCTAACAGGAATGTACAGTTACTACCTCTACTTTTCTCTCTCTACTCTTCTTCTTCTCCTTCTTTTGTTTTGGGTGAGGAAGATTGGTCCTGAGCTAACATCTGTTGCCAGTCTTGCCACCACAGCATGACTTGATGAGTGGTGTGTAGGTCCACACCTGGAATCTGAACCCATGAACCCCAGGCCACTGAAGCAGCGCACACGAACTTTACCACTACGCCACTGGGCTGGCCCCTACTCTTGTTTTTTAACATCTATATCTTCTCCACATACTTTACTAAATTCATTTGCTCAGAGGTTAACAGTTACCTCTTGACCATGACATCCAGTGGACTCTCCTTTGTCATTTTTCTCTTTTCACACAGCTGACCAACAACTCTTGTTGAGATATTCTAATCCATAAGATCTCACTATAATAAAATAGCCAGGGGAGTGGCCCCATGGCCTAGTGGTTAAGTTTGGTGTGCTACGTACGCTTCAGCAGCCCAAGTTCACAGGTTTGGATCCTGGGTGTGGACCTGCACCACTCATCAGCCAGGCTATGGCAGCGACCCACATACAAAATAGAGGAAGATTGTCACAGATGTTAGCTCAGAGCAAATCTTCCTCAGCAATATAATAAAAATAAATAAATAAATAAAATAGATCTTCTCCTTCTCATGATTATTTATTCTCTGTATTCTTTCCTGATTTATTCTCAATCTCTCTCTTAAAAACTGTGACTGTCACCAACGTTGAGTCCTTGAGTTCTCTCTCAATTTTCTCCACTTACTCCCATCACTTAAATTACTGCCTCTGCAAAGACTCCTCACAAAGATACTTCCATAGCCTGGCCTTTCTATGGAGTTCCAGATGTTCTATAATTCTTACTGGATATTTTTACTAATGTGTTATACCATTTTGTTAAGTACAAATTGCAAAGCCGAGCTTACCACATTATTACCAATACTTGACTTCCATGTTCCTGTAAACAAGGGCCCCATTCTCACATAAGTACTAGCTAAGCATTGTTTTCAATGTTTATTTCCCGCACTTTCTCTTGGTTCTCATGTTCAGAATTTTATTTTCTTTGCCTTGCCCTCTGGATTTTCTACCTTAGCTGCTACTACCCCTGGATTTTTACATTAACTTCCCGGTTGTGTTAACCTCCTGGCACTATTATCCACAACTGTATCGCTGAGCATGCTGCATATTGCTGTCAGAGAAAGCCTCTCCAAACCAGTATCTAACTGCCAAGTTCCTTCCTACAGAAGGTTCAGTAGCTTTGAATTGATAAATTCAGTATCCTGGGCATGCGTTTAAACTTTTTTTAATAGAGCCATCTTCTTACATCTTCTCATTCTGTCAGAATTATTTCATTTATGCTACTAAAAATACTACTTACTCCCTTACTTTTCTTTAAATACAGTGAACTTATCCTTTTTCTGTGTATGTCCAAATCCCATCCATGCTTCAAAGACAGTTCATCTATTTTACTTCTTTGTGAAGCTGTCCTTGACTACATGAAATGTTCTATCCTCTGAATCATAGTGATTCTGGCTGATGCCAGTGTTTCTCAAACATGAGTAATGTATATAACCATTTAAAAGGAAAAAAAAAATCCTACTTAAGTGAGTTAAAAATAGCAGCAAACCTTTTGAATGGTGATGTGATCAGAGGAGGACAGTTTACAGAACGTTGGTTTATATTCTTCAGCCAGAAATTAATAATATCGTTTTGCATATGCTCTTTCTAGCATAATTTTTGAAGTTTTATTTAACTCATATTTAGACAAGGTATTTGTGCCTAGTCTTTCCAATTCGATTATAAGTTCATTGAGTGCTCAGACCTTCCCTTACTGCTATGTGCAAATAGACAGAAAGCATTTGTTTCTATTTTCATTGCTGCCTATTTTGTTCATGCAACAAAATGATAGGGCTTGTATGGTTTGGTGTTACTAAAAATGGTTACATTGAATAAGCAATGTTCACTAATGGAAATTATGATTCGAAAAAAACATGCCTCTAATTCCACCCACTTCCAGATGGGGGGTATTCTACCTTTGGTATACACCAAATAATTGTAAATGGTCTCAGGAATTTGAATCATTAATCAACAGGAGACAACTCAGGGATTAGCTATTGTGCCTTCTTAATAGTAGCTTTGAAATTAGACTTTTATCAGATATATGGAGCTACTCAGAAATACTAACAAGAATATTAAATATTATTTTAATATAATTTTAAAACATAACTATTCAGCCAAAAGTAGGCATTTACCCTCTCTATCACTATTCTGCACTAAATGAAGTCTTGATTTTGATTTTGACTTTTTCTGCACACTCCCTATTCTGTCCCACTTTATCTTATCATCTTATTACACTTCAAGAGTTACATCCCTCACCTCTGCTGAAAAACCTTTCCTAAGAAACACCTAATTGTGTCTTGCTTCTAGCTGTCTGACACCTGGGGTGACACTAGATTGCTTGGTGTGGCCTGATGCTTACTCGCTTACTCACTTACTCCAGCCGCAGTCTCAAACCCTCTGTTAATCTCCTGAGGGAGTGCTTGGTCTGCCTTGTCCTATACCCAGCTACTCCAGGACCCGGTTTCCCGCCAGCTGTGTTCTCTCCAGCTGCATTTCCTTCTTTCCCACACTTTCTGTCTTCAAGGTGTTCCACAAGCAGAATCTGACGTTATTTGCTCTGCTCCATATTTCACTGTTTCTAACTGGGCTATTCTATTCTGCTTTTTTTTTTTTTCTCTGACAATTCATAAGATATCATTGAGCTTTTTTACATAAAGATACAATGGCCTATTTGCCCTTGATAAACTCAATATCTTTCTGAGAAACTTCTCCGTTTGAAATTATGACAGCTTTTATACACTAAATGTTTTCTTTACATAGGTATTGAAATATAGCAAAAACCAAAACCAAAAGAAAGCAAAAGAGAGCAAATCAATTAAGAAAAGAGATCTTATGAAAACTCAAGATTTATTTCCTGTTTTGTTGACTCTTGCAGGTTATGTGGAAGTGCTGGTGATACCTGCTGGGGCAAGAAGAATCAAAGTTGTGGAGGAGAAGCCAGCACACAGCTATTTAGGTAACCTGTGCTACAGACACAGAGCCCATCCAAGTGCCAGCCCAGCTCCCTGCCCTGAGAGCTCTGTGATGACAAGGACATTAGTCTGTTTCTAGTTACGTGTTTGAATTTCCCAGGAAGCACCTCTTGTCATAGCAAGTCAGACTTTCTTTCCTTCTCTCCCAGGGACTTCCCAGGAGCAAAAGCAATCTACTTGTCTATATGTTTTGGGGGGTATATAAATTGCTTCCACATGTTAGTCCATGTTCAAATAAAAACAACACTTGGGGCCACCCCAGTGGCACAGTGGTTAAATTCACATGTTCTGCTTTGGTGGCCTGGGGTTCACAGGTTTGGATCCTGGGTGCAGACCTATGCATGGCTTGGCAAGCCATGCTGTGGCAGGCGTCCAACATACAAAAAGTAGAGGGAGGTGGGTGCAGATGTTAGCTCAGGGCCAGTCTTCCTCAGCAAAAAACAAAACAAAACAAGAAAAAACACTCATTGGAGGATTTGGGTATGTTTTATTTCATATATATGCATATATGTAAATATATTTTATATATATATTTATTTCATATATGCACACATACATGTACATATCTTCATATGTATTGCATGTGCAAATACATATGTGTATTTGTATATATACACACATATACAGTGTATATGTGTGTCTATATAATGTGTATGTGTGTATATAATGATTACTTTAGTATTAGGAAATCCTGTGGGAGTCTTAAAAAAAAATTTGTACAAAGTAAAAGGACTTGTTCTTTTAATGAGGAGTGATGCTCTCTTACCTCGCTTCAGGTACACTCACCTATGAAGAGAGTATTTTAAGTTTTTAAGTATTGCTTGTGGAATGAATTGTATCAGCAATTTTAATTAGGCCAATTAATGATTTTTAAATATGTGAAGGAAAATACTAAGTTGTCAAAATATATATTGCTTCCATATTAACATTTCAAACTAAGTCATGTGGAATGTTAGAATCATGGCATCCACCGTTCGAGGGATCAATGTGATTCTATCTAGCAAAAGACTAAAACTTCTCCCAGAATTTAAACGTGGTATTTATATTGTCTTAAAGAAAGCCTTCATTTCTTTAACAAAATAATGTCCTCATTATTCTTTCTCAAGTAAGAAATAATGTTCCAATAGGCAAACACCTTATACATGGAAAATAACCCTATATTACCTGATTGTTTCTACTCTGCAATGTTGAAAATAGTCTATACTCAGATTGAATTATTTTTCTCATTAGGAAAATAATTTTCTAGGAGTAGGAAAATTTGAGGCAAGGGGACAGTAAAAGAAATCCTTTGTCGTGTGATGCACTTGTTAGTTTGTTATTTCTAATATATGTTTTATCTGTTTTTACCTGCTATGGTTTTTAAATGCATTTTAAGTGCAAGTAAATCATCCCAGGGATCCAAATTCATACTGGAGCTCTAATACCCTGTTATTGGAGACCCTGTGCAAAATCTAGACAATTTCAGTGCATTCATTTAATTGCAGACAATTGGCTACTACACTTGGGAATATGTTTTCTTTTTTTCCAAGCTGGAAAGAAATATTGATGTCTGAAAGGGAATTTTCTCAAATAAGTCTACACTATACTATGCTGTTTAGTAACCTAACAAATGTGGCTAAATAAACGAGCCAGTTTTACAAATGGGACATTTGCATGCTGTCTCTAATTCCTTACTTTCCGTGCTTTTCAACCAATCCAGTCTTGTTTCTGTGTCCCCTCTACAGTAGCTACCTTTGTCAAGGTCAGCAGATGCCCTCCATGTTGACAAATCTGATGTTCACATGTGATTTGACCTATAAACAATATTCAAAACTGTTGACCTCTCCTCAGTTCTTTAAATACTTTCTTCTTTTGGCTTCTAAGACCTGAGGCTCCCTACCTTGTTGGAAGCCCCTTTCTGGTCTGTTTTGTTGGATTCTCAACTCCACATGGTTTCCAAATGTTCCCATACTGTGGGGCTCAAGCCTGGGCCCTTCTCTCTTCCCTGCTATCCTCTCTCCCTGGGGAATTGCATCTAGCCCCAATGCTTTTCTCGTTTATTTGATGTAAATTATCAAATGTCTCATATGCACCTCAGAAATAAGAAGTCTAAATCAAAAGCTTTTTTCCGTCCCATGCTGAAACCTCTTCCTCCTTTAGTTTTCTCTACTACAGTAAATGTCACTATTCTAGTGTCTTATGATGGCTGCAACAATTGCCACAAGCTTGGTGGTTTAAAACAACAGAAATGTATTGTCTCACAGTTCTGGAGGCCACAATCAGTTTCACTGGACCACAAATCAAGGTGTCTGCAAAGCCGTGCTCTCTCTGGAGAATCGAGGGGAGTGTTCGTTCCTTGCCTCTTCCAGCTTCTTGTGGCCATCAGCATTCTTTCGCTTGTGACCACATCTCTCCAACATCTGCCTTCCTAGTGTCATTACCGTCTCCTCTTCTTCTGTGTTCAAATCTCCCTCTTCCTACCTCATATGAGGATATGTGTGATTGCATTTCAGGCCCACTTGGATAATCCAGGATAATCTCTCCATCTCAAGATCTGTAATTTAATCATATCTGCAGTCATTTATTTACTTATTTATTTGTTTGCTATGTAAAATAGCATTCCTAAGTTCCAGGGATTCAAACACGGATATCTTTTTTTTCTTAATAACGCTTTTTTAAAAAAATTGTGGTAAAACACACATAACATGAAATTTACCATGTTAACTTTAAATGTGCAGTTCAGTGGCATTGAATACATTCACGTTGCTTTGCAACCACAACCACCACCATCTGTCTCCAGAACTCTTTTTGTGTGTGTGTGAGGAAGATTGTCACTGAGCTAACGTCTGTACCAGACTTCCTCTATTTTATGTGAGATGCTGCCACAGCCTGGCTTGATGAGTGGTGCTAGGTCTGCACCTTGGATCCGAACCTGCGAGCCCTGGGCTGCTGAAGTGGAGTGTGCTAACTTAACCACTAGGCCATGGGGCCGGCCCCCAGAACTGTTTTTATCCAACAAAACTGAAACTCTATCCCATTAAACAATAACGCCCCATTCCCCACTCCACCCTGTCCCCTGGTAACCACCATTATGCTTTATATCTGTATGAATTTGACCACTCTACAGACCTCACATATGTGGAATCATATAGTAATTGTCCTTTCTGTAACTGACTTATATCATTTAGAATAATGTCTTCAAGATTTGTCTATGCTATAGATTGTGTCAGAATTTCCTTCATTTTTAAGGCTGAATAATACTCCAGTGTGTGCATATACCACATTTTGCTTATCCATTCATCTATCCATGGATACTTGGGTTGCTTCCATGTTTTAACTATTGTGAATAATTCTGCTATCATCATGGGTATACAAATATCTCTTCAGGATCCTGCTTTTCATTCTTTTGCATATATATCCAGAAGTAGAATTGCTGGATCATATGGTAATTCTATTTTCAATATTTTGGGAAGCTGCCATACCATTTTCTGCAGTTGCCATACCATTTTCCATTTCCACCAACAGTGTGTGCAAGGCTTCCAGTTTCTCTATATCCTCACCAATGCTTGTTTTCTGTTATTTAGATAGTAGCCATCCTAATGGGTTTGAAGCAATAGCTTATTGTGGTCTTGATTTGCATTTCCCTGATGATTAGTGAAGTTGAGCATCTTTTCTTGTGCTTGTTGGCTTTTGGATATCTTCTTTGGAGAAATGTCTATTCAAGTCCTTTGCCCATTTTTGAATTACGTTTTTTTTTTGTTGATGTGTTTTAGGCATTCTCTATATATTCTGGGTATTAATCCCTAATCAGATACATGCTTTACAAATATTTTCTCCCATTCAGTGGGTTTTTACTCTGTTAATAGTGTCTTTTGATGCATAAAAGTTTTTACTTTTCACAAAGTTTAATTTGTCCATTTTTCTTTTATTTCCTGTGCCTTTGGTGCCGTATCCAAGAAATCATTGCCAAATTTAATGTGTCGAAGCTTTTGCTCTATGTTTTCTTCTAAGAATTTTATAGTTTTGGGTCTTACATTTAGATCTTTGGTCCATTTTGAGTTTATTTTTGTATATGGTGTTAGTTAAGAATCCAACTTCATTTTTCTGCAAGTGGATACTCATTTTTCCCAGCACCACTGGTTAAAAGACTGTCCTTTCTCTGTTGAATGATCTTGGCATCCTTGTCGAAAATCATTTGGACACATGTGTGAAGGTTTATTTCTGGGATCTCTATTCTATTCCATTGGTTTATGTGTCTGTTTTTATGCCAGTAGCACACTGTTTTGATTACTGTAGCTTTCTAGTAAGTTTTGAAATCAGAAAGTGTGAGTCTCCAGCTTTATTTCTCTTTTTCAAGATGATTTTGGCTATTCAGGGTCACTTAAGATTCCGTATTAATTTTAGATAGTTATTTTTTTTATTTCTGCAAAAAAGGTCATTGGGCTTTTGATAGAAATTGCATTCAATTTGTGGGACGCTTTGGATAATATTGACAACAATAAGTCTTATCCATGAACCTGACGTGTTTCCATATATTTATGTTTTCTTTAATTTCTTAAAGTAATGTCTTGCAGTTTTCATTGTATAAGTCTTTCACCTCCTTGGTTAAGTTAATTCCCAAGTATTTTATTCTTTTTGAGGCTATTATAAGCAGAATTGTTTTCTTAATTTCCTTTCCAGATTGTTTATTGTTAATGTATAGAAATGCAACTGCTTTTAGTATGTTGAATTTGTATCCTGCTAATTTGCTGAATTCATTTATTAGTTATAACAGGTTTTTTTGGTAGAATCTTTAGAGTTTTCTACATATACGATCATATCATCTGTGAACATAAATAATTTTACTTCTTCCTTTCTGATTTGGATGCCTTTTGTGCTCCTGAATTCGGTTTGCTAGTATTTTTGTCGAGGGTTTTTGCACCAATATTTTATAGGGGAAATTGGTCTGTAGTTTTCTTTTTTCATAGTGCCTTTGTCTAGCATTGGTATCAGGAAAGTACTGGCATCATAGAATGATTTAGGAAGGCTTCCCTCCACTCCACTTCTTTGGAAAAGTTAAGGATGGTGTTGGTTCTTCTTTAAATGTTTGGTACAATTTACCAGTGAAGCCCTAAGGTTCAGGGCTTTTATTTGTTGGGATATTTTTGATTACTGATTAAGTCTCTACTAGTTATAGGTATATCTAGGATTTCTATTTCTTTGTGATTCCGTCTTGGTAGATTTTGTGTTTCTAGGAATTAGTTCATTTCGTTTAGGTTATCCAGTTTGACAGCATACCATTGTTCATAGTGCTTTCTTAAAACCTTTTTATTTCTGTAGCATCAGTTGTAATGTCCCCACTTTCATTGTTGATTTTTCAGTTGTCTTTTTCTTTCTAAGTCAATATAGCCAAAGGTTTGTCAATTTCATTGCTCTTTGCAAAGAACCAACTTCTGGTTTGTTGATTTTCTTTGTTATCTTTCTATTCTCTATTTTATTTATCTTTGCTCTAATCTTTATTATTTCCATCTTTCTGGTAGCTTTGGGTTTACTCTGTTCTTTTTCTAGTTCCTTAAGTTGTAAACTTAGGTTGTTAATTTGAGGGCTTTCTTCTTTTTTAATGTGTTTATAGCTATAAATGTCCCTCATAGCACTGCTTTCACTGGGTCCTGTATGTTTAAGTATGTTGTGTTTTGGTTTCCATTTGTCTCAGGATATTTTCTAATTTCCCTTGTGATTTCCTCTTTGATCCATTGATTGATTGAGTGTGTTGTTTCATGTCCACAAACTTGTGAATTTTCCAGTTTTCCTTCTGTTATTGATTTCTAACTTCATCCCATTGAGGTCAGGAAAGATACTTTGTATGATATCTGTCTTTTAGGGCATGAATATCTTTTGGGGAGCCGTTATACTTCCTACCACAGTCACCAATTTCTATCTGGTAGTTTATACCAAAACTAAGAGCTGTCCTTAATAACTCTCTTTACCAATCTAATACAATACATCAGCAAGCCCTGTCAGTTATTCACGTCTATCACTTTCTCTCCTTATCCACTGTGACCCCTAACCAAGCCACTCCCTGTTATATTGACCTGCTTTATTTCCTTTTAGTGTTTATCACTGTCTGAATGTTCTTGTTTTGTTTACATGAATGCTTTTATATTGTCTATCTCTATCGTTAATTCTTGAAGGCAGGGATCATTTTGCTCAGAGCTATACCTACTGTAACTAAAACAGAGTCAGGCACACAGGAGATAGACACTTTTTGAGTGAATTTTAATTAAGAAAAGATAGTTCACATTTGTATAGTGATTATTATGGGCCAGTGCATTAAATATATTTGTTAAATAAATCCTCATAAGAACTCTTATGAAGTAGGTACCACTAATTTCCCAATTTTTTTTTAAAGATTTTACTTTTCCTTTTTCTCCCAAAGCCCCCTGGCTTGTTGTGTGTTTTTAGTTATGGGTCCTTCTAGTTGTGGCATGTGGGATGCCGCCTCAGTGTGGCCTGATGAGCAGTGCCATGTCCTCGCCAGGATTCAAACCAGTGAAACCCTGGGCCGCCACAGCAGAGTACGCGAACTTAACCACTTGGCCATGGGGCCGGCCCCCTAATTTCCCAATTTTTAAAATCAGAGAATAGAGGAACAGGGAGTTTAAGTTTCTGTGCCAAGGTCACACATCTAAAAAGCTATGATCCTGGGGGCCGGCCTGGTTGCATAGTGGTTAAGTTCACATAATCTGCTTTGGTGGCCCAGGGTTTGCAGATTTGGATTCAGGGGTGCAGGTTTGGATTCTGGCACTGTTCATCAAGCCATGCTTTGGCAGCATCCCACGTAGAATAGAGGAAGACTGACACAGATGTTAGCTCAGGGACAATCTTCCTCAAGCAAAAAGAGGAAGATTGGCAACAGATGTTAGCTCAGGGCCAATCTTCCTCACAAAAAATTAATTAATTAATTAATTAATTAAAAAATAAAAAGCTGTGATCCTGGATTTAAACCAGAGTAGTATGGCCATAGTATCTGATTCCTACTGTATCTTTTTTACTTTTCTTTTGTGATCATTGCCTTCTATGCAACACTTGTGTTTTTAAAGTACATGTCATATATGAATAAACTTGCCTTGAACTTCCCCCAAATTCCTTCTTCTTCCCCTTTTCTTAACTGACATGATCAACTTTCGTATAGAATTAACTCAGGGGAATACGAATCATGAAATGACTGTTTTCTTCTGCAATCATTACTTCCAAATCTGTCAGATTCCATCTTCTTTCCCTGATGCAGGTCTCTAAATGTAAATCTCCGATCACTTTTTGTTGTTAAAACACCATTCAGTTTAAAATGGGAATCACACATCTGTGTTAAGCATCTTCCCTTATTGTTGTCAGCATTCCTGGTGCTTAACGTTAGGCCTAAGTTACTTTATAAGTAAATAGCATCAGTGCTCCTAAAAATCCCAAATACTACTCTGGAGATTAAATCAGTGTTGAAAATACTAATATGTTATGTTTATTCAAGAACCCACTAAATTTACTTACTTGCTTAACTGAAGAAAAAGAAATTATCCTGATGAATTACTGGAAGTGTGCAAGAATGAAGACAAAGAGACCAGTTGCATAATCCAATCGAGAGAATAGGAATGAGCAAAGCCCCATGGCTTCCAGAGACATTGAACAAGTTGAACTGATAAAACTTGTTGAAAAATCAATGTGAGTATTGATAGAAGATGCAGATTCAAGGATGACTTCTGGGTTTCTGGCTTAAACAACTGGACGAATAACGGCATTTACTGAGATAGGGCACGTGGATAAGGGGCAAATTTGGAAAAAAAAGGAATGACACAGTATTAAAATCCTAGATTTCAAGCCTATGATATGTATTCTCTGCCTAAAGAATGGCAGAGAATACAGATCGTAAATCACATTTCCTAAAGGCTCCTTCGGGCATTGGAAAGAAGTGATTGAAAATCTTCCTCTGAAATAGATTAAGCAAAAAGAAAGGAAAATAAATCATTTCCTGGCAAACTGATCATTCTTTAAGAAATTAACTTGTGTACATCAAACTATATATTATCTCATGGGAGACATTAAATTCTCTCTCAATACAATTATTCTTTTTCATTACTCTATCTTTGAGTTGTAATCCCATATGCAGTTATTATCTGCTTTTCTGAAGATTTTGGCTTTATTATTTTGCTAATTTATCAACAAGTCTGAAAAGAAGAGTGGTTCACATAGACCGTATGTTACATCTTTGCAAAAATCATTGTAGCTTATAATTTTTAAAAATCTAGGGGCCGGCCCTGTGGCCCAGTGGTTAAGTTCACGTGCTCCGCTACGGCGGCCCAGGGTTTCACTGGTTCGGATCCTGAGCACGGACATGGCACTGCTCGTCAGGCCACGCTGAGGCAGCGTCCCACATGCCACAACTAGAAGGACCCACAACTGAAATATACAACTATGTACGGGGGGGATTTGGGGAGAAAAAGCAGAAAGAAAAAAAAAAGATTGGCAGCAGTTGTTAGCTCAGGTGCCAAGCTTTGGGGGGAAAAGAAAAACAACTCATGGATCTTTAAAAAACAAAATCTGAAAAAGGTCACATGAGTCAGCTTACTTTCCCTGCAGTTTTGCTTGCAACCCACTACAGAAAAACTTCTCACTAAAAACACAATTTAAAATGTTAAGCAAAATACAAAAGGAGAAAAAAAGAACTCCTTTTAAATTTACCTCTGACCTGGAAAGAAATTAAAGAACCCTCAGGTGCCAAAAACAAAGTGAGAACAAGGAGCCAGAGTATGATTAGGCTGACTGCAGCCCCACTTATGCTTAGTCCTGTTGACCAGTGTAGACTTGAGAGCCAAGGAGTCCTGTAGACAGAAAACAAAGGCTAATAAGGCCTTTGCGAAGTGGGGACTCTCATGGGACACCCCCGCATAAAGCAGGACCCCAAAGGACTGTAAGCTCAGTGTGAAGGAGAGAAACACATTTGCACCATAAGAGGAAAAAGAAAGGAAATGTGTCTCTGATAACTTTGGTACTAGGTGGAGGTAGGAAATCAACTTCCCTAAGAATTTGTAACCCAGAGCAAGTGCTCACATGAATTTGAAGCACCAGTGCCCTAACTATGAAGTCCAAAACTGTCAGATATTTATTTTAATGAGGTCACCAAGGTGGTTGGCATGTGCAAATCAAACCCTTTTGTGAGTAATGCACCTTCACCAAGGTTCAAAGGAATTCTATGAACTTCAACTATAATTTTATAAAGAAGTTCAGAGAACATATAAGGAAATAGAGGCTATGAGCAAAACACAGTAAAAGTAAGGGAGAACATCAGACATATAAGCTATCATTTACAGAAAATGTAAAAATATTATGGATAATATGTTTAAATACATAAAAGAAGGATCTAAAAATAAGAATAAATAAAAATTGACCACATATTTAAAGAACCAAATATAATTTTTAAAATGAAATTTAAAAACTCAATCAAAAACAAGATAGGAGAAAAATGACAGAAATATACAGCAAGCAGGAAAAAAGAAAGCACAAAATAAGATGATATAAATGAATCAAAACATACAAGCAATCTTAATAAACATTTAAAAACTAAAATCTCTATTTGAAAGACAAAAATTATCAGACTGGATTTTAAAAATGTCAGGTATATGGGAATCATAAGAGACATATATAAAACATAAGATTCACAAAAACTGAAAATCAAAGAATGGAAAATTAAACCAGAAAAATACAAAACAAAGGGCAGGGTTTAGCGGTTAAGTTCTCGAGCTCCACTTCAGCAGTCTGGGGTTCACAGGTTCTGATGCCAGGTGTTGACCTACACGCCACTAATCAAGCCATGCTGTGGTGGCATCCAACATACAAAATAGAGGAAGATTGGCCACAGATATTAGCTCAGGGCCAATCTTCCTCACCAAAAAAGTAAAGTACAAACCAACAGAATACTAATATACCCATAGTAATGTATGTCAGAACTCACTTTAAAGAAATATGTATTGCTTGAAATTAAAAAGTCACAAAATAATTATAAAAGAATTCAGTTTATCAGAAAGATATTGTAATTTTACAATTATATGAACCCAGGAATGTAGCTTCAAAATTTTAAAGCAAAAATTGACAAATTGACAAATTCATCATCCTAGTGAAACTAAACGCACAAATATGGAGTGAACTGATTTCCAACCAAAGTTTTGAGATAATGCAGAGGGAAAAGGTACTCTTTTAAACAAATAATGCTGGAATAACTGGATATTTATATGAGGAAAAAATATTGAAACTTGGCCTGTACCTCAAATCATACACAAAAAATTAACTCAAAAAATTAACTAAACAAAAATGCCAAAACTCTAAAACTTCTAGCAAAAAACGTGAGAGAAACAGATTCATGACATTGTGGTAAGCAAGGATTTCTTTACCATGGATGGGCAAATATACCAACCCATCCACCCCAAAATGAATATATTTAAAAGACACCATTAAGAAAATAAAAAGGCAAGCCGTAGTGTCAGAGAAAATATTTCTAATAAACTTATCTTGAAAAGAACTTGTATCTAGAATATATAAAAGTGTAATTTTCCTGAATATTTAATAAATACAAATAAATATTCTTAACCAATGGATTAGTTTTAAAGGAAGAAATAAAATGTAGATATTTATATTTATTATCTACCTTGAGAAAAATGACATTTTTAAGCACATTCGAAGAACCTTGCCACCCTCCTGTTCTATTTTATAGTAAATTTTGTGAAAGACTGTACTATTTTTCCTTAAGTGTTTGAACTTTGGTATTTTCTTCATGAGGTTTTTAAATCCCAACCTAATTTCTTTAATATATGTGTGTGTGTATGTATACATATAAATATGACTATTCAGATGTTCTTTTCTTCTTGTGTCACATTTGGTCATTGGTGTCTTCAAAGAATTTATGGATTTCACTTACTTTATCAAATGTATTGTCTTGAAGTTGTTTATAATATTTCCTTATTACACTACAATATCTGTAAGCACTGTAGCAGAATTCCTTCTCTCATTTCTGATATTTCTGATTTCTTTCTCTTTTCTTAATCAGTCAAACTAGAGTTTTATCATTTCTGATCTTTTAGAATAACCAACTTTTTTTTTTTTAAGGAAGATTGGCCCTCAGCTAACTTTTGTTGTCAATCTTCCTCTTTTTTTTATTTTCTCCCCAAAGCTGCAGTAACATAGTTGTATATCCTAGTTGCGGGTCATTCTAGTTCTTCTATGTGAGATGCCACCACAGCATGGCTTGATGAGCAGTGTATAGCTCTGTGCCCAGGATCTGAACTGGCAGATCCTGGGCTGCTGAAGAGGAGCACACGAACTTAACCACTTGACCACCAGGCCAGCCCCTATGATACCCAACTTTTGATGTCACTGATTGCCTCTATTGTTAATCTACTTTCTATTTAATTGACTTCTGCTCTTTATTATTTTCTTCCTCTTATTTTAGGTTTAAATTGCTCTTTTTTATACCATTTTAAGGTCAAAATGTAGATAATTGATTATAGGCCTTTCTTCTTTTCTAATATAACAATTTATCCATTTAGGCCATGCTTTAGCTGCATTCTACAATTTTTATATGTTTTATATTTTGTTCAAAATATTTTCGAATTACCATTTTGATTTCTACTTTGACCTATGGCTTATTTATAAATTTACTGTTTAATTTTCAAATATTTGTAGATTTTTAATAGATATTTTCTTGTTGATTTCTAGTTTAAATATGTGGGTAACAAATTATACTGAGTGTGATTTCAATTGAGACCTGTTCCATGGCAGCCTATGTTGATTAATGTTCCATTTATACTTGAAAAAATTTATATTCTGCAATTGCCGGCTCTTCTTTAAATATCAGTTAGCTCCATTTGGTTCAAGTCTTCTATAGTCTTATTGATTTTCTTCTTGCTTTATCAATTAAGGAAAGAGAAGTATTGAAATCTCCAGCTAAAATTCTGAACTTTTATCTACCTCTTCTCAATTATGTCAGTTTTTGCTTCATGCATTTGATACTCCATTATACAGATAGGATTGTATGGAGTCCTTAATAAATTTTAAATGTCATTTAAAATTTTACAAGGTAATTTAAATTTAAGTGATATTTTTAAAAACTCTCTTTTTGTCTCTGGGAATATTCCTTGCCCTGAAGTCCATGCTATCGGATATTAATATAGCCAATACATTTTTTTTTAAGATTTTATTTTTTCTCCCCAAAGCCCCCCAGTACATAGTTGTATATTCTAGTTGTGAGTCCTTCTAGTTGTGGCATGTGGGATGCCACCTCAGCTTGGCTTGATGAGCGGTGCCATGTCCACACCCAGGATCTACATATGATTTAAGCACCAAAATACATTGTAATCATTTTTACTTTATAGTCAATTATATTATAAATAATTTATTAATGAAAAAATGTTTATATATTTTCATACATTTGCCAGTACCAACATTCTTCAAACCTTCACATAGACTCCTGTTTCCATCTGGAGCCAGGTTCTTTCAGCTTTAAGAATATCCTTTAATATTTCTTGTAGGGCAAGTCTGCTGGCAGCAAAATTTCTCAAATTTTGTTTGTCTCATGGTATATTTATTTTGCCTTCATATCTGAAGGATACTGTCACTGGTTTAGAATTCTATATTTTGTTTTGTTTTGTTTTTTCACTTTAAAGATAATGTTTATTGTCTTCTGACTTGCATTAGTTCTAATGGTATATCCGGGGAATTCTTAAATCTTTATTCCCTTGTATATAATGTGCCTTTTTCCTCTCTAGCCACTTTTAAGGTTGTTCTCCCCATCATTGGGTTCCAGCAGTTTGATTGTGATGTTCTTTAATATGGCTTTCTTTGTGCTTATCCTGCTTTGGTTCCATTGTATTTTTTAGATCCTGTATGTTTATGGTTTTTATTAAATTTGGAAAAATTTTGAGCATTATCTCTTCAAATAATTTCTGCCACTTTTCTAGACTTCCAGTTAATTCTTTGTTCAGGTATTTCTCATGGGTCACTGATGCTCTGTTCACTTTTTTCAGCCTTTTTTTTCTCTCTGCATTCCAGTCTACTAGCTTATCTTCAAGTTCACTGACTTATTTTGCAATGTCTAATAGTGCTTTTAAGCCCATACAGTGATTTATTGTTTCATCTCTTATATTTTTCTATTCTGAGAAATTTTATTTGCTTATTTTTATTGTTTTTATTATTCTCTTGAATATCACAGATTTTTCTTTAACTTCTTGTGCTTACTGGACATACTTATAATAGCTGGGTTTTTTTGTTTGTTTGTTTTATTTTAAGATTGGCACCTGAGCTAAAATCTGTTGCCAATCTTCGTTTTTTTTGCTTCTCCCCAAAGCCCCCCAGCATGTAGTTGTATATTCTAGTTGTAGGTCCTTCTGGTTGTGCTGTGTGGGATGCCCACCTCTTCATGGCTTGATGAGTTGTGGTGCTCTGTCCGCACCCAGGATCTGAATTGGCAAAACCCCAGCTGCCAACGCAGAGCACATGAAACCAATCACTCAGCCATGAGGCCAGCCCCTATAATAGCTGTTTTAAAAGTCTTGGTCTGGTAGTTCTGTTATCTCTAGTATTTTGGGGTCTCGTTTTATTGACTGATTTTTCTCCTGATTATGGGTCACATTTTCTTTACATATCTTGACTTCTTTACTTGACTTGACACATGACTTCTTTACATATGTAGTAATTTTTGATTGGATGCTGGACACTATTAATGAGCCAGCACTGAATGGCTGGATTTTGTTGTTCTTTATTATTGAGTGTTGACTTTCATTTTGTTAGACAGCTAATTTCCTTGCAGATCAGCTGGACTTCCTGATGTTTTTGTAAAGCTTTGTTAGAGTGAGTCTAGAAATAGGCTTCCCCTGTTTCTAATAGGCAACCTTTCTAGGTTCTCCACTGAAGTCTATGTATGTTCAATAAGATCTCTCTACTCTGATTGCATACAATTCGTTTATCTTCCAACCCTACATGAACTCCAGGAGTTGTACAGTTTGCAGCTCCTAGGTAGGTATTCTTTTCTCAGCCTTGAGGAATCTCACCCCACTTCTTTGCAGCTTAGTATTTAGCCACAGGCTCAAAAGCATAGCTTTCCAGATTTTGGAGTTTGTCTCTGCGTAGCTCCTTCTTCTCCAATACTCTATACAACATATTCCAGCTGACTTAGCCAATTTGAACTCCATTGTCTGTCCTCATCTCACTGAAGCCCTCATCATCTGTGTTCTGCTTGAGTTCCCCTTCCTGTAGTGGGGTCTGGTAAATATCTTCAGGCAGAAAGTCAAGCAATTTTAGAGATCACATTTGTTCTCCTTCTCTTAGGGATCACAGTTCTCTGTTGTCACTTGTCCAATGTCTGAGAACAATTGTTTCATACATTGCGTAGTTTTCTAGTTGTTACAGTGGGAGAGACAGTGCAGTTCCAGTTATTCAGGTATGGCCAGAAACAGGTTTTCTAAACACATTTTTAAAACTAATGAATTAAAAACAAAAACCAAGAAACATCACACACCCAGAGTACTGATTCTTTATGTGAAATAAGCTTATAAATAGTGTGGGTTTTCAGGTACATGCGTGTACCATTTTCTGGGGAATGCTGAATTCCAGAAATACCAATTGAGTCTGAACATTGTACTATAACTACTCCCAGAAATTTTTTAGGCATTTTTATTAGAGATTTTTGGGAAATATTCCTTTCTAATTGTGCCCTAAATATATGTTGGAATACACACATACACACACACAAAATGAAATCATACTGATTACAGTATAAATCCAAGCCAAAAGGATTTCTCATAATATTTAATAGACTTTAGAAAAATACAAGGAAATGCTTTACCTTTCAAGCAAAATCCTTATTTGTTTAGTCAATTTAGCATTATCTGAAGTATAGCCTCTGTGGATGTTAATAGCTATTTGCAAAGTGTTGAGAGTTTACTGTCAACATATTTCCCCTTAAAGTTTAAGATTCAAGGTAAAAATTAATATTCATATTTTCCATAAATCTGAAAATATATATGCCTAATATTTTATCTAAAACATGATATTTTATATGCAGTACATGATGAAGATTTTTTTGGTAGAAATTAAGATTGATGAGGTAAAATTTTAATAATTTTATTAATACATTGCTTGTAATAATGGAAATATAAGCACCAGAAAATCTCTCAGTGGACCAGAAAGACTTAACAAATAATTAATAATTTACTAATTAATTTAAATGAAAAATACAACTGACTAATAAGCAAATGAAAAATATCTTTAACCTTAATAACAATAAAACGAGATTTTTTAAAAATCTAGATTTTTCAAAATTTAACTCCTGGTATTTCTCTTCAACCATTTCTTTTGCTAGCTCTCCCATCTCATTATTTGCCATCATAATTCACTTATTTTCTCATCCCTGAAACCTAGCATCGTACCTGACACTTTTACCCACAGCAACAAAATCATCATCATATTTTATCAATTTCTCTCCTAAATTCCTCTTGATATTTTTCTCCCTTACTTTAATCCAAGCCACCATTACTTTCAGTTGGGCTGCTATGTTGATGTTTTGTCCTGACCTCTCTATCTAAATTTGGCCTACATCACTCTATTTTCTTCTTAATATTTTTCAAAAGCTTTTCTAGCTTTATAATTTTTCTTAGAAAAAACCCTCAAAATATTAACAAGGTCTATAACATCTGGCTATTCCTTACTTCTCCAGCCTCATCTCTTCATGATCTAGTTTAGTGCATTTGTTGTCATGCATACTTGCATCCCGATTCTCACCAAGCTGCATTGAGCTTTAAGACCTTTCCATTGATGGTTCCCTCATTCTTGTTTTGTGTTTAGAGTATTTATTTATTTATTTATTTTTATTGCAGTAACACTGGTTTGTAACATTATATAAGTTTCAGGTGTACATCATTATATTTCGATTCCTGTGTAAATTACATCATATTCACCACCCAAAGACTAATTACAATCCGTCACCAGACACATGTGCCTAATAACCCCTTTTGCCCTCCTCCCTCCCACCTTCCCCTGTGGTAACCAGCAATCCAATCTCTGTCTCAATCTGATTGTTTGTTGTTGTTTTTATCGTCTACTTATGAGTGAGATCATACAGTATTTGACTTTCTCCCTCTGACATATTTCGCATAGTATAAAATACCCTCAAAGTCCACATCCATGTTGTTACAAATGGCTGGATTTCATCATTTATGGCTGAGTAGTATTCCATTGTATATATTACCACATCTTCCTTATCTATTTGTCCCTTGATGGGCACCTAGGTTGCTTCCAAGTCTTAGCTATTGTGATTAATGCTGCAGTGAACATATATGTGCATGTATCTTTATGCATTCATGTGCTCCTGTTCTTTGGATAAATACCCAGGAGTGGAATAATTGGATTGTATGGTAGTTTTACTCTTAATTTTTTGAGGAATCTCCATACTGTTTTCCATAGTGGCTTCACCAGTTTGCACTCCCACCAGCAGTGTATGACAGTTCCCTCCTCTCCACATCCTCGCCAACATTTGTTGTTTCCTGTCTTGTTAATTATAGCCCTTCTAATGAGGGTGAGGTGATATCTCATTGTAGTTTTGATCAGCATTTCCCTGGTAGTTAATGATGTTGAACATCCTTTCATGTACCTGTTAGCCATCCATATATGTTCTTTGGAGAAATGTCTGTTCAGATCTTTTACCCATTTTTTAATTGGGTTGTTAGTTTTTTCATTATTGAGATGTATGGCTTTATGTATTTTGGATATTAACCTCTTATCAGATATATATGGTTTGCAAATATCTTCTCCCAATTTTTAGATCGTTCTTTCATTTTGTTGATGATTTTCCTTTGCTGTGCAGAAGCTTTTTAGTTAGATGTAGTCTCTTAGTTGGTTTATTTTTTCTGTTGTTTCCCTTGCTCTGTCAGACATGGTACTTTAAAATATGCTGCTAAGGCTGATGTCGAAGAGCGTACTGCCTCTGTTTTCTGCTAAAAGTTTGGTGGTTTCTGGTCTTACATTCAACTTTTTAATCCATTTTGAGTTAATTTTTGTGTATGGTGTAAGGTAATGGTCTACTTTAATTCTTTTGCATGCAGCTGTCCAGTTTTCCCTGCACCATTTATTGAAGAGACTTTCCTTTCTCCATTGTATGTTCTTGGCTCCTTTGTTGAAAATTAGCTGTCCATAGATGTGTGGATTTATTTCTGGGCTCTCAACTGTTCCATTGATCCAGGTGTCTGTTTTTGTGCCAGTACCATGCTGTTTTGCCACTGTAGCTTTGGATTATATTTTGAAATCAGGGAGTGTGATACCTCCAGCTTTCTTCTTTGTTCTTTTTTCTCAGGGTTCCCTTGGCTATTCGGAGTCTTTTGTCATTCTGTATAAATTTTAGGATTCTTTGTTCTATTTCTGTGAAAAATGTTGTTGAAACTTCCATAGGGATTGCATTGAATCTGTTGATTGCTTTAGGAAGTAGGAACATTTTAACTATGTTAATTCCTCCAATCCAAGAGCACAGAATATCTTTCCATTTCTTTGTGTCTTCAATTTCTTCCAATAAAGTTGTGTAGTTTTCAGTGTACAGATCTTTCACCTCTTTGGTTAAGTTTATTCCTAGGTATTTTATTCTTTTTGTTGCAATTCTAAATAGGATTGTATCCTAAATTTCTCTTTTTGCTACTTTGTTAGTGTAGAGAAACACAACTGAATTTTGTTATTGATTTTGTGTCCTGCAACTTGACTATATTTATTTATTATTTCTAAATGCTTTTTGGTGCATTCTTTAGGATTTTCTACATACAAAATCATGTCATCTGCAAATACTGACAGTTTCACTTCTTCTTTCCAATTTGGATCTCTTTTATTTCTTTTTCTTGACAGATGGCTCTGGCTAGGACTTCCAATACTATGTTAAATAAGAGGAGTGGAGTGGGCATCCTTGTCTGGTTCCTGTTCTTGCAGGGATAGTTGTCTATTTTTCTCTATTCAGAATGATATTAGCTGAAGGTTTCTCATAGATGGCCTTTATTATGTTGAGGTACTTTCCTTGTATATCTATTTTATTCAGAGTTTTTATCATAAGTGGATACTGTATTTTTTCAAATGCTTTCTCTACATCTATTGAGATGATCATGTGATTTTTATTCTTCATTTTGTTAATGTGATGTATCATGTTGATTGATTTGCAGATGTTGAACCATGCTTGCATCCCTGGAATAAATCCCACTTGATCATGGTTTATAATCTTTTTAAGGTATTGTTGTATTCGACTTGCTAGTATTTTGTTGAGGATTTTTACGTCGATGTTCTTCAGTGATGTTGACCTGTAATTTTTTTTTGTGTTGCCCTTGTCTGGTTTTGGTATCAGGGTAATGTTGGCTTTGTGGAATGAGTTAGAAAGCTTCCCCTCCTCTTCAATTTTTCAGAAGAGTGTGAGAAGGATACATATTAATTCTTCTTTGAGTGATTGGTAGAATTCACCAGGGAAGCTGCCTGGTCCTGGACTTTGGGGAGATTTTTGTTTTTGTTTTTGTTTTTATGGACCTTACTTCTTCTTTTTCTTTTTTAGGAAAATTCGCCCTCAGCTAAAATCTGTTGCCAATATTCATCTTCATTTTTTTTTTCCTCCACAAAGCCCTAGTACATAGTTGAATATCTTATTTGTAGATCATTCTGGTTCTTCTATGTGGGATGCCTCCACTGTGTGGCTTGATGAGTGGTGCATAGATCCACGCCCAGGATCTGACCCAGCAAACCCCAGGCCGCTGAACTGGGGCATGCGAACTTAACTACTCAGCCACAGGACTGCCCCTTTTGGTAGGTTTTTGATTACTGCTGTGATCTCCTTACTAGTGATTGGTCTATTCAAATTCTCTGTTTATTCTTGACTCAGTTTTAGAAAGTTGTGTAATTCTAAGAATTTATCCTTTTCTTCTAGATTATCTGATTTGTTGGTGTATAGCTTTTTGTAGTATTCTCTTATAATCTTTTGTGTTTCTGAGATGTCCATTGTAATTTCTCCTCTTTCATTTCTGATTTTGTTTATTTGAGACTTCTCTCTTTTTTTCTTAGTGAGTCTAGCTAAAGGTTTGTCAATTTTGTTTATCGTTTCAAAGAAACAGCTCTTAGTTTCATTGATTTTTTCCACTTTTTTTGTTTCTATTTCATTTATTTCTCCTCTGATTTTTATTATTTCCTTGTATCTACTGATTTTGGGCTTTGTTTTTTCTTTTTCCAGTTCTTTCAGGTGCACTGTTAGATTGTTTATCTGACATTTTTCTTGTTTGTTGATTTTCTTCCTGTCAGTGATTTCTAGTTTCATATTTTTGTGGTCAGAAAAGATACTTGGTAATATTTTGATCTTCTTAAATTTATTGACACTTATTTTGTGGCCTAATATGTGATCAGTCCTGGAGAATGTTCCATGTGCATTTGAAAAGAATGTGTATTCTGTGGTTTTGTGATGGAATGTTCTGTACATATCTACTAAATCCATCTGGTCTAATGTGTCATTTAAGGCCAATGTTTCCTTGTTGGTATTCTGTTTGGATGATATATCCATTGGTATAAGTGGTGTGTTAAAGTCCCCTACTATTATTTTGTTACCATCTATTTCTCCTTTTATGTCTCTTAATAATTGCTGTATATATTTAGGTGCTCCTATGTTGGGTGCATAGATATTGACAAGTGTTATAGCCTCTTGTTGTATCATTCCCTTTATCATTATGTAGTGCCCGTCTTTCTCTGTTGTTACAGTTTTTTTTTGTCTATTTTTTCTGCTATAAGTATTCCTACCCCTGCTTTCTCTTCATTGCCAGTTGTATTGAGTATCACTTTCCGTCTTTCAGTTTGTGAGTCTCTTTAGGTCTGAAATGTGTCTTGTATATAGTATATATATGGGTCTTGTTTTTTTATCCAATCAGCCACCCTGTGTCTTTTGATTGGAGCATTTAGTCCGTTGACATTTAAAGTACTATTGATAAGTATGTACTTATTGCCATTTTGTTACTTCTTTTCTTGGTGTTTTAGTAGTTCTTCTCTGTTCCTTTCTTCTTCTCTTGTTCTCTTCCCTTGTGCTTGAAGGATTTCTTTAGTATTGTGTTTGAGTTCCTCTTAATTTTTTGTGTATTTATTATAGGTTTCTGGTTTGTGATTACCATGAGGTTCATATATAATAATCTATTTATATAGCAATCTATATTAAGTTGCTGGTCTCTTTAGTTTGATCTCTTTCTAAAAGCTCTACTCTTTTACTCCCCTCCTCCCACATTTTATGTTTTTGATATCACATCTAACCTCTTCTTTTGTGTGTATGTATCCATTACCCTCTTATCATGGAAATAGATAATTTTGGTTCTTTCATCTTTTGACCTTCATATTATCTCCATACGTGGTTGATCTGCTACCTTTACTGTACTTTTGTCTTTACCAGTGATTTTATTGCCTTTTTGGGTTTGTTTGTTTTGTTTTGTTTTTTTGATAATTTTCTTATTCCTATTTCTGGCCTTCTCTTTCCCACTTAAATAAGTCCCTTTAACATTTCTTGTAAAACTAGTTTCTTGGTGATAAACTCCTTTAATTTTTGCTTGTCTGGGAAACTCTTTATGTCCCCTGCCATTCTGAATGATAACCTTGCTGAGTTGAGTATTCTTGGCTGTAGGTTTTTCCCATTCAGCACTTTAAATATATTGTGCCACACCCTTCTAGCCTGTAAGGTTTCTGTTGAGAAGTCTGCTGATAGCCTTATGGGATTTCCTTTGTATGTAACTTGTTGCCTTTCTCTTGTGGCTTTTAGGATTCTCTCTTTATCTTTAATTCTTGACAGTTTAATTATAATGTGTCTTGGTGTGAGCCTCTTTCAGTTTATTTTGTTTGGTGCTCTCTGCTTCCTGTACCTGGATGTCTGTTTCCTTTCTTAGATTAGGAAAGTTTTCAGCTATTATTTCTTATGGATTCTCTGCCCTTTGTCTCTCTCTTCTCCTTCTGAGATGCCTGTAATATGGATGTCAGTGCACTTGATGTTGTCCCAGAGGTCCCTTAGGCTGTCCTTGTTATTTTTAATTCTCTTTTCTTTTATCTGCTCAGTTTCAGTGATTTCCTCTTGTCTTTTTCCAGCACACTCATCCATTCTTTTGTGTCATATACTCTGCTATTGAGTCCCTCTAGTGAATTTTTCATTTCCAGTATTGTTTTCTTCATTTCTAATTGGTTCTTTTTTATATTTTCCAATTCTTTGCTGACGTCTCACTGAGTTCATCCACTCTTCTCCCAAGATCAGTGAGCATCCTTATGACTTTTTGTTTGAACTCTTTGTCAGGTAGATTGTTTATTTCTGTTTTATTTAGTTCTTTTTCTGGGGGTTTGTCCTGTTCCCTTACTTGAAATGTATTCCTTTACCTCCTCATTTTGCTTCTTTCTCTGTGCTTATTTCTATGTATTAGGTGGGTAAACTACATCTCCTGATCTTGGGGAGGTGGCTTTATGTAAGATATGCCCTATAAGGCCAAGCAATGTGCTTCCCTCTTGTCACCAGTTCCAAATGTTCCAGGAATGATCCCTGTGTGGGGTACATGTGTCCTTCTCTTGTGGCAGGGTTGCTCTTGCTGCTGGTTCCCAGGGAGTCTAGGCTGTCCCCTAGCCAGCTGGTTGTAATGCTCAGCTGTGTGTGGCTGCTCTGGAGCCTTCAGTCATTTTATCAGGCATGGGAAGCCCCAGCACAGTTGGCTGCAAGGTCTAATAGCAAGTTCCTCTTGCAGTTTTTCTGTTAAGAGTCTAGGCCCCCAGAGTGGCTGGTTGCTGGGCTCAGGGGCTTACAATTGTTGTGGGCCTCTGGCCTGCAAGGCTGTTGTCAGCTCTCTCAGGATTGCAGCTGAGTTGGGCTGGCCCCAGGCACAGGAGCACCCAATTGTTTCAGGTTTTGGAAGGTGGGGCTGATCCCCTATGTGGTTATTTGAGAAGCACAAGTCTTTTGCTGCTGATGAGTCCCACCGCCCACAGGCCACACACACTGTCAACACAGACTTGCCCCATGCATGCGTCCTGACCCCCTGAAGTGGACCCAGGTGCCCCACTGCAGAGGCCCCACACACTCCTCCAATGCCCCACACTCTCCATCCGCTCCTCGCGTACCCTGCCCAGCAGAGGCAGACCCAGTCACCCAGCTGCAGAGGATCCAGGCACCCAGCCTATGCAGGCCCACAAGTGGCCTGAGAGCTTGTTGTCGGGTGGGACCAGTCACTAGGGCAATCTGCCTGGCCTGCTGAGCTAGTTTAAATGGGCACTCTAGTGGGTGGGGCAGACCCTGGGCTAACAGGAGAGGGGAAATCTCCCATGGCATCTGCCAGCGTCTGGGTCAGCACGCCTGTACTAGGTCACAATAATGGCTGCCATCAATGTCTCAGTCCCTGAAGAGGTCTCACCTCTCACCAAGATGCACCCAGAGCCTATCAGGTGAGTGTCTTTTCACCAAAGGACTGTGTGCCTTTCTGGTGATTTTAGGTTACTTTCTGAAATGAGTGAATTTGTGCATGGGTCCTTTAAGAGGTGGCTTTTTTTCCCTTATGTCCGATAGCTTTTCTGGGGATATTCCTCGGTGTTGTTAGTAGCCAGCAAAGCCAGATATCATGAGACTTATCTCAGTTGTGCTGAGTCCAAAGGATGCTTATAGCAGTAGTGCTCCCCTGCTCAGGTCCCCCACTCCTCCAGGGAAGGCTGTGTACCTTATTATTGCTTCTAGCCAGCCATGAACCACCACAGCTTGTGAAGGTGGCTTTTATTCTCTCCAGCAAGGAATGTTTGCCGCTTCTACCTCAGTTGGGACTGTCCCTTGTTGCAAGGGTTCTTTTTATCTAGTTTTCAGTTCTCTCTCAGGGGTAATTGTTCCCAGAGTAGTTGTAAATTTGTTGTGTCCATGGGACGAGGTGAGTTCAGAGTCCGCCTACACCACCGTCCTGACACCTCTCCAGTTCCCTCATTCTTGAATGTTCTTTTTCTGCATCTGTTTTCCCCTGGCTAACATCCTCAGTAAATGACATCCTCAGGCCAGCCTTTCCTAACTCCTCTCACACAAGTTTCAGCATAATTTTAGTTAGTTACTTATATAACTTGTTTAATGTCTGTTTTGCCAGTTAGCTTATAAATATCATGAAGCCAAAGAACATATTTATATTGTTTGTTTTAGGAGATCCAAGAACTTTGAGTATTTCCTGACTTAGATCTGATACTTGATAAGTAATTATTCAGTTATGATTAAATATTATACAAGAGAAAGGTGCTTCCAAGGAGATGTTCAGAAATGGGCACTCTCAGTCACTGACAGAAGCATAAATTGATGCAACCATTATGAAAATCAATTTGAAATTATTTTTCAAAATCTTTAAGTGTTCCTTTTCTTTGGCTCTGTAATTCCAAATCTGGGACTCTATCCAAGGGAAATATTTAAATATATATGTAAATAGTGTACAGTATATTTATCTGAGCATTATTTACAATATAAAAAATTTGGAAACCCTCAAACATTCAATAAATAGAAATTTGTTTAAATAACATTTAGGAAAATTTATCGGCTTAAGTCATCAAAACAGTTTCACAGAATTATGACATAAAAGTCTTCAATGAATCTTTATGTAAATGTCTTTGTGAAAGAGAATTCAGTGATATGGGAGAATCTAAAAGTTTAACTTAAAAAAATAATAAAATCATTTGCAAAAAATAAAAAGGAATCCTTAATTTAAATGGCAATCATGACATCTCATTTCCATGTCATGAATCTTAATAAAATAGTAGCAGAGATCAGGTCAAAAAAGAAAGGGGAAAAAATGTAGGTAAAAAAAGTTGTACGTAGAAGGACCCATAACTAAAATATACAACTAAGTACTGAGGGATTTGGGGAGAAAAAGCAGAAAAAAAAAAAAGATTGGCAACAGTTGTGAGCTCAGGTGCCAATCTTTAAAATAAAAAAAAAAATTCTGTAAAATCCCATACAAATGGTGGCTATTTGTCAGTGAGAATTAACATTTATCTTTTGTTCTTATACACAGCAAATCACAAATGAAGGATGTGAAAAGGATCCTGAGTTCTTTTTTTAAAACCAGCATGTTATCTTTGAATGGTTTTGTAATGAATTTAACCCTGTCGTTGCATAAACAGCACAGACACACATAGCCTTAAAATAATAATATGTTACATAATAAATGATTAAGGACATAAGAATGAATAAGGACGAAAATAACGGTTACAGACATCAAGTGTCAAAAGGAGGTTGGTGGAGGCAAAGATAAATGTCAGTGTGTAGATGTGGATGGCTTTAGGAGAGAAGGAGAGCTTGTGGCATTTGCTATGACTGTGCACTTTCCCAAAGAGGAGATGCCACATGTTTTACATCAGGGAGTGTTGGCATATTAGTTTAGAAATGAATGAAATGCTTTTAAGGAAATCATGTGAAGTGGATTTTGATTAATGACGCTGACCTGTTAATTCTTATAATATTTTGAACCTCTTTATAGCTCTTCGAGACACTGGAAAACAATCTATTAATAGTGACTGGAAGATTGAACACTCTGGAGCATTCAACTTAGCCGGAACTACTGTCCATTATGTAAGACGAGGCCTCTGGGAGAAGATCTCTGCCAAAGGTCCCACTACATCACCTTTACACCTCCTGGTATGAGGGAACAAATCGATAACATTGCATAAGCAATCTTGCTATGGCAAAGGGCATTTCTATCGTGCCTTCTCTAATCTTTTTTCCAAATTTGAGCTATCAGGTAGACATTTAAAATCATTTAAGAGGTAGGCTTTTAGGGTGTTGTTTAAAAATATGTTTTAAATCATGATGTCTAAAACAAATTATTACAAGAGAAACATGATGTTTTAGCGAATTCACAGACTCAAAGTAGAGGTGAATTACCAGGCAATAAGGAATCTCTTTTTCCTAAAAGCACACATTTACTAACAAGAGTGGATGTCTGTAAAGAGAGTGCTATAATATAGCAGATCATGGCATTACATACATCTGTGAAATGAACATTGTCTGCATCTGTATAAAATGGTGTTGTCCCTGGGGAAGAGATTTGGTAACTATATCTAACAGTGCTTCCAATTACCCTGTTCTGTTTTCTTACTAGAAAGAAAGAATTATGAACATCTGAGAGTTTGGGATGATAAGTCTCTTTACCATATATTGAAAGACTAGATATGAGGCAGGACAGAGTTTGTAGTGGAAGAAGCAGAACAGTAGGGCTCTATGCCCAAGCTGGTGGCAGGTTCACATGCCCTTTTTGACCTTGATCATTGCAGTCAGTGCTAATGTCTCAGGGACCAGAGGACTGACTGCACAACTGGTATGTTTTCTGTCCTAGCAGCAAAGTCTAAAATTCAGACACTTGAACTCCTCCTTAAGTCTTCACATAAGAAATACTCTAAAACACAATCACTTGACTATTTATTTGGAGTGTGGCGTGCCACATTATTTAATACCTCTATACAATTTAAGTTGAATTTGTCTTCAGTTGGAGACATCTGTGTTGCTAGTCTAGGAGCCGGAGGTTCAAATTACATGTTGGCCTGTTTGTTCTTCCTACTTTGATGTGTCTGCAAATCACCTGGGGTTCTTGTTAAAATGTACATTCTGATTCATTTGGTCTGGGGAGGAACCTGAGATCTGTGTTTCTAACCAGCTCCCAGGTGATGCCACTACTGCTGATTCATGGACCACACTTCTAATAACAATGTTTTGTAGAACTGCAGTCAGTAGGCTCTACCAACAGGAATACAGGGAGTAAGGTTAGTTGTGTGGGGACCTTCTGTTCCAAATCTTAATAATAATAATATACATCATTCACTGAGCACTGAGTCAGACACTGTCCAAAAGTGCTTTACATTCACTACAGCATTTAATCCTGACAATAACCCTGTGTAATATGTATCGTTATTACTCCATTTTACAAATTTTTAAAAAACTTAAGTATGAAAAAGGTTAAGTAATGTGCACAGTGTCTCCCAAGAAGTTATCTGTTAATAAACCAGGTGTTAATCAATCTTCTATACTTCTTCCCATGATATAAAGCTTAGAAGTTCTTTACACCAGACAGCCTTGATTCATAAGTGTATGTATGCCTTGAATAATTATTTTGTTCATCTCTCCAGTTTCTTTGGATCACATTACTTAATTTGAATTGGAAACTCCACTCTGTGCTCTGTGCAATCTGGAGAGAGAAAAAAATGACTAACAGAACATTGTATGACCAATTATCTTGCCCTTTCCATGATTGGGTCACTTATAATAACATCATCAACAACAAACATGTTTTAATGACTGAGTTGCAGAAAATGCCATCAGCTTGCCTGCCTTATATGAATGTAACCCACACTTTTTATGGAGCAAGACTGAGGCTCTTTTACTGAGCCTCTAATTCAAAAATCTTAAAACAGTATATGTGAGACCTCAGGGCTGGGCACATGGAGTTTCCTTGATGCAGAATTCTTAATCTGACTTGTAATTACCAAGGTTTTTCCTGGAAGCATGAAACGTAATTAAAGTCAGTGAACTATGTCTAAAAGAAGGCATCTGTGTGACCTGGATTTATTCAGTAATCCAAGGGAAACTGCACTTTTAAGATATTTTTCTTTAATGACTATTACAGATTGAAAGCCGGTACTGAATTTTGAAAGGCAATACTTTCTGCTGCCATGCTTCAGTATGTGCCCTCAACTGCAACACGGTCACACTTTCCTTCTTGCAAAGAATACTGCCAAATTCAAATGGTTTAAGAAAGAGCTAATGATTTTGTAGCCAATGTCTTTATTTTAAATGGCATTAGATATTCAAGGACAATCTAAAGTTCTATCAATGAAAAGGTAGTTTTGTTAGGAAAAATAGACACATTTTCATTTAATTAAATAAATTGGCAAATAGCTATTATTTATATGTTCACTTCATCACTTTAAAAACTATGAAATAGTCTGGTTATGTGCATAAACAAGGTAAGTTAATCTCACTCTCTCTCTCTTTTTTAACGCGTTTAGCTGAAAGTCACTTATAACAGGCAATATCAAATGAGATATTTAAAGCCAAAATAAGCACCAGGATACACTTAGAATTAGTACCCACTATATTATGTATATGTGAGTTTAAAAACTATTATTTTTATTATTGATATAGGTGATTTATAATGCCATCATGCTGGTTCCCCAATCCACATATTAAAATATATCTTAATATTTCTGTTGCTATATTGAGTAGACTCTTGAGAAAAAGTAAAGAAAATTAACCTTGGGCTCATTTAAATTTTCTCCCATGGAGTGTTAACTCTAAATTACCTATCATTACAACTACTTGATACAGGTTAAATATCAAAGAAAGTTCTCTAATAATTTACCATAATTTCAAATTTAGATATATATTTTTATGCATGATATTGTATTATATAGATTGCTTCCATAATTCCTTAGATCGATAGAATTGATACATTCCATGGGGTTATTTGACATATTTTGTGTAAATATATTTATAAAGAAACATATATTCTCATTCATTCTTTCATTTAAAATGAGTATATTTCAGATATTTTTCTTTAATTTAAAATATGTATGACTGCTCATGATGATGCAGTGGGTCCCAGGGGAGAACAAAACAGACACGGTCCCTGCTTGTGGTTTAGTCCACTGTAGCCCAAAGTTCAGTCATTCTCATGCATCCTTTATGGTTTATTGCACTGTTTACATATGTATACATAACTGTACCATTATTAATTTAATATTTATTATCAAGTTCATTTACACATAGATTCTTTACAGAGGAAGTGATCATTACTACAAATGGAAAATTAGTAACCTTGCCAAAATTAAAAGTTAATTGTAAACATATATGGAATATAATTCTTGTCCTCCAGTTGGCTTAGAAGTTCTCTACCCTATGGAGTGAAATGATTCCCAAAGTCTTCTATCCTCCTCCTCTCTTGATACAGGTTCTCACTATCCATCTTTTAGTTTTATGTGCTTGAAAAGGCTGCATTTGATATTAGATTGTGGGTTATATGTTGATGTTAGATAGGACACATATCCCTGACCCCCTGCTAATGTTATCTCATCCATGTACCATGCTTTGGGGAACTGTTTAGTCCATCAGCTTGAGAGAAAATGATCTGGTATCTCTGCACTCATTCAAATGGGCTTTTTTTCTTGCGGTCTGTAGCTCAGAGGTAAGTGTGTAACTCCAGTCTTTTCAGAGTATGACAGTTTCAACATCTAAGCAGTAATGTCCCAATTCTACTATGGATTAAGGGAGCTTGCACACCATGCAATAAGCATTTTAAGGTATCAATATCCTTAGTTTTATGCTTCACTTTGAACGTGCTCTACTTTGACCCATCTGCCTTGATCACTTTTATATATTATCTTATAGGTGCTGCTGTTTCAAGACCAGAATTATGGTCTTCACTATGAATACACTATCCCATCAGACCCTCTTCCAGAGAATCAGAGTTCTAAAGCACCTGAACCCCTTTTCATGTGGACACACACAGGCTGGGAAGATTGCGATGCAACATGTGGAGGAGGTGAAGGATTTTGCAATATTTGTCTTTCCAAAACAGCAGTTGTTTTCTGATTAGCCATTGACAATTAAGACAGATCCACCACCCCTTATCTGAAATTCCAAACTCCATAAAGAATTGGAAACTGAAAGGCAAGAGAGAAGGTATTACAAGAAGGAGAGAATGATCAACTATATCAAAAGCTGCTAAGTCAAAAATAATGTGGACTGAGAATTGACTCTTATGTTTAAATATATTATATTGCATTTATTTTATTTTAAAATGTCTTTATTATATTTGAAACATAGAGGTCAATGATGACCCTGTCAAAATTCATTTTAATGAAGTATTTGGCTCAAACGACTAAGTGGAATGAATTCAAGAGAAAATGACATATCATGAATCGGAGAAAGGATTCAAGGTAACTTAGGAAATATTGCTGAAAGAAGAAAACAGAGAAATGCAGCAACAGCTGGAGGGGAATATGAGTTTGTTGTCGTTGTATTTAACAGGGGGAATTACACATGATTAATTGCCAGTGTGCATTTTCTAGAAAAGAATGGAAAACTAGTGATGCAAAGAAGAGAGCAAAAAATGGGTGAAGTGATATCCTTGAGTAGGCAAGCTGGAGATGGATTGGAGTAGTTGGCTTTGGGTTGAAATATGGACAGCCCATCACTAGTAACAGGAGAAAAGACAGTATTTGTGAACAGAAGCAGGCGACAGGAACTTATAGTGGTAGTCTTCTAGTTACATCTATTTTATTAATAAAAGCCATCTTGCTAACAGCGAAGGTGGAAAAAGGAGATAGTAGAATTTGGAAAAGAGGTCACTTAAGAGAGTGAGAGAGTGAATGAAGTGGGTAAATGTATCTTGATTGTGTGGTAGCTCTCCCTGATGGTACACTTGAAGTTAAGGGTCATGAACTTAGTTTGACAACAGCCAACATAATGGTGTGTTACCCTTCAGTTATGTATAGCATGCAGATGCACTTGTGGAGTGAGTTTGGGAATTGCCAGGTGAGTATAAAAAAATAAAAATAAAAAATATAGGTGACCTGAGGTTGTTTGTAAGGAGCTGAAAATGGTTCATCATGGAATTTAGTTATATAAGGAGGAAAGTAAAGAGATCAGCAGCTTGAAAGACGGTGAAAATGTGGTAAGATTGATGGATTATAGGGCCTGGTGGGGTTAAAGAACTTTTAGTCTCAGGGTATTAAAGGGAGAGGGCTGGGAACACAGGAGATGGTGACAGAAAATAGAGCTGAGATTATGGAGGAGTCATAGTTATTGGTAATAACAAGACCAAGGGAGTTCATGGCTGAAGTAAAGTGAAAGGCAGGATCTCTGGGAAGAGAAGAGGCTAGGAAGTGAGAGGTCTCAGTGTTAGAAGAATCATTCAAATGGATAACATAATTACAAAAATTGTGCCAGAAGCAGTATTAGAAAATATAACAATAATCCAGGAACTAAAATCTTAAAGAGAGGGAGTGGCCCAAGGGTTGGTGTTTGACTCCAGCAAGAAGGGGGATGCGTTCTATAGTCTGATCTAAAGCTGGATGTTTGGGAAGAAGGAAGAGAGAATGGTTGGGTAGTGGCCTGAGGAGGATGGACACCCATGCTGCCTCTAAATCCAAAGGTGCAGGGCGTAAGCAGGAAAATGGCCACCCCCCTGGAGGCTGCAGGGAAAGCAAGAAACAGTGTCCTCAGGAGAGAGCAAAAAGGTGCCAGCAACATCCAGAGGTGCGGAGGCTGGGGAGAAGCAGCTTTTGTCAAAGTGCTCAGAGATCTGGGCTTCTCAGCTGACTCGTGGAGCACCTGGCCTTAAGGGGTCACCAGAGTAAAGGCACCATTGTGGGGCAGAGGAAGGGGAGATTATACAGATCATGCTTTGCTCCCAAGGATATAGAGTGATTACAACAAAAGGATTTCAGATCATTCTTGCAATTTAAAAGAATTTATTGGTCATCTTTGCCACAATGAAATTTTCATTGGCCATGTTTCTCCTGGGGCCCCTTTATTGCCATGTGACTTGAGATCCTCTCCCCTCCTGTCTCCAGCTGATGCTCCCATATACACCTGGATTCCTGTTCCTCTGCTCCACCCTTTCTTCACTGATGCCAGGGCCTGTTTCACTTAAGAGATTCTGCTTCATATCTTCTATCCAAATAAAAAGACAAAAATACAACAGAAACAAATATATTTGAAGTGAAAATCTACACGGTTAGAATTTTCTCTTTATATAACTCAGATTAGAACGACCAGCCGCCAGGCAATGGTGAGCTGTGGGGAAGTGGAGTGATGAAAAGGTTGATGGTTCCTGTTACAGCACTGAAAGGCAGTCATTAAAATCTGTTTATATTTGAAATTCTAGGCAGGAAAATGTTTGCCCAGTGAATTTTATTATCCTAAATTTTTTTCTTTCTGTAATTGTGGTCTAATAAAAGCTGCATCAGAAGTAAACATACAGAACTTGTCAGTCTTCAATTTGAAAAAGCAAGTTTTTAGGGTTAAAAATTTTTCCAAAAATCACATTAATTACAGCCTAGTATATGTTTTGCCAATTGCCAAACCGTAAAGAATTAGAGGTTCATTATAAATTCTTTTAGTTTCAGAGTCACAAGGGCTTTTAGATATTCTCAAGCATAACTTCTTAATTATTAACATGAGAAAATTGAAGAGCATAGAGGTTAACTGACTTCCCGTGGTCACATGCCCACTGGGGGTAGAGCCAGGATTAGAATCCAGGATTCCTGAGTTCAAGTCTTCTTTCCTCCTCATCATATACTTCCTTCAAGAATAGCTCAGGAGGCTTAATGCCATTTCTTTCCACAAAATAGAGCATGTCCCTTAGAGATTATGTAAGTTTTCTTTGGATTCAAAGACATGTTTTATTTTAATCTGTTAAATAAGAATTTAGATATGTCCTTATTTTTATTTCAAATGGTTTATTTTGCAAAATAATCCTTCTAATTATACACGATCTCTATATGATTTGCGCTTGAATAGATCTTTCTCAAATCTGTTCCATTGTGTTTAGTCAACAGTTTTCAATTATCTCTGACTATGTTAATAGGGCGCATATTGAATTCAATGCCAAAATATTTCTGGGCTTTTGGATATTATTTTCCTTTGCAGTTCATAAATAAAGTGGATGGACAGGATTTCAAGAATCGCATCATTTCTGACTTCGTATTTTCGATTTTATAGCCAGAAAGAGCTTTGTAATCTTTCAGCATATTCATGAATTAAATGAGAGTAAGTTCAAAGCATAGAACATTGGAAACAGATTCATGTAAAATTTATCTTCAAGAGCAAAGAAATAATAGCACTATTTTACTTCACAGGAATACATTAAGCAAGAGCAAATAAAGTATCATGGAACGGTATAAAGTTTCAATGTTTCACATAAGTTATTTTTTTAATTCTATTGTAAGGCATTAGACTGTCAGCAATAAGTGGGGAAAAAATTTTTTTGAGATACCTAGTGTTGTGTAGCTAAATATTTATTACAATGATCTTTTATATCAGTATCTCAAACTAAGTTTTAAAATGATAACCCAAATTAAGGTTAATTCATTGTGCATTTCTATTAACTGATTAATACCAGTTATTACAAGATCTGAAAAGCCTAAGATAGAAACATTCCTTCAAGAGGGAATATTGTTTTAAAATATCTAACGGATGCTGGTGATCTCAAGTAAATTTTTCCAACAGTTTAACATATGTACACTTTTCATCACTGTCTTTTCAAATTCTGATGGTTCTAGAATGATTTGAATTGATATATCGCTTTGTATTTTAGCATTGCCTATTGAAATTAGTCCTTTTATTTTCAAACAGCTTACAATGTATTGGTGAAACAAATGTTTGTTTTACATTGGTGTTCTAAAATATCTAAAAAATCTTTGAAGGAATGTTTTAAATTTATCTTGGCACCTCAGAAGAGTGGGTCAGTGGATAAAGTTCCTTTTGACATAAAAGACCTGTTTTAAGTGATCTTAGCCTTCGGAGGCATTAGAGATGTATTGTTCCAGAATATCTGAGCGTGTATGTGAAATCAGCATTCCTCATACTGCATAAATCACTGCATTGCTCTAGGATTTATTTTGATCTAGTGAATGAATTAATTGTATAAAAGCTAGAACAAGGACTGCAAAATTCAATGACCTCTTTTGAAGTAAATGACGAGTTAAACATGGGTTTAGGAAATCTGAATAGATACAATTTAAAGGGGAAAAGAATAAGCTAACATTACACATTCTTCACATTAGTCCAAATCCTACTAGCTTACGACTCTCATGCTGTTCGCCTCTAGACAGGGCTGTCCTTGTTCACGACTAAATTCTGAGGAGGCATCCAAGACTTTGGGTCCAAGTTGAGGAGAAATATCTTAGTGTTCAAATGCCTGTATCTTTTTAAGGGTGCAGTTTGTTTCAGCTTTTCCATTTTAAAGGCACTTTGCGTGTACCAAAATAAATGTTATTAGCCAAAAAAAATGCAAAAATACTTTTTTCTGTGCATTTTATTTCAATAGTACAATTGTGTATTCTACCCTCTTAAAGTAATAGGAATATTTTTGTATTATTGGAAACTCCCTATAAACTTGAAGTTTAATACCTAAATGATAATCCATTAAGTGGACTTGCCATAGATAACTATTTCAATTAGTCTTTTGCCAATGATTTTTCACCATTTTAGGAAACACAGTGTTGAGATGAGCCTCTTAGTAGAGAAGGAACTTTGGGCTTGAATTACATGCTTATATTTCAGTCATTGATTCCTTTACCAATACTGACTGTGCACTGACTATTACTGGGTGGTCCAAAGATGAGTGCTTTCTACTTTTAGAGAGTTCATTGTCCATCTAGTAGGGGACAGATAATAGTAAAATCACTATACAGAGTCATATGGGGAGAGGTAGAAAGCCTTCCAGGAATATGCATAGGTGCAAAGGCACTGGTGTTGGTAAGAATGTTTATTACTAGGGTACAAAATATGGGATCAAGGAGTGGGAACTGATTTGCCTAGGAAAGTAGAAAGAAGCTAGTTCATAAAGATCCTTGAGTGTTATGCTAGCACTCAAGTTAAATTTAACTTGAAAGTTATGGGATCCCATTAAAATATTTGTGTGCATGGGAATGACAAGATCAGATTGGATTATGTATTGGATGTTATGAACAATATGAAATAAAATTTTTTCATTAAAATAGAAAACGAAATAGTCATTTTAATATTAAGCCCAAACCCTGAGGGAAAAATATTTTAAAGAAATGTAAAAAGAATAGCTAAGAAGTAAATGGCATGACATGATTTTTGGAAGTTGTTCAAGTTAAAAAATGTATGCTTAAAAAATAACCAGCATTTTATGTATCTCTTAGAAGTGCTCAGAGAAAAGTCCTTCATCCTCAATAAAGTATATTTACTTCTGGTTCACTTGCTTGCTGGCCATTATTAGTTCAACAGAAAAAAATAGTTTAAAAGAAAATTATAAAGATAAATGAATATATATAGTCTCTGTCTTATAGAGTTCCATAATTTTATTAAAAAGTTTGGGATCTCCAATAATATATAGAAAATTTAAACACACTGAACCCTGTCCTGAGCATGTGTTTCTACATTTATGATGCAAGTTCTAGAAATGTGATCTACCTAAATAGAATGTAGCTTTATTAAAAATATCCCTTTGGTTAAATACAGAGCATAGAAAAAAATATTGGCTTATCTCTGAGACTGGAAAAGAAGGCACACAATATAATATCTAGTCTTTATGTCTTCAGAAAACAAAGAAAGAGTCAGTAAATAAAAATGACCTTTCATTTTCAGATTTTGCCCAAATTTGGTAATGAGATGAATGCATTAATGGCTATTTTATTTTATTCGTAATTGTGTTTAAAACGGTGAAACAGATTTCCTCAATGCTGATTTAATGGGAATGACCCAGAGGTGAAGTTAATTGCCATAAAACAAGTAATACACTGTCAACAGCTTGCAGCTACTCATGGTTCAGGCAGAAGGCCAGTCGCTTCATCGCTTTCTGTTCGTCCCTAAGTTCCACGGTATTGGATGCATTGTAAATACTGCTATTAGATGCTAGAATGGAAATTTCCTGTGTTGGCTAGGACGTAAAAATATATAAAAGAAAAAAATTAAACAATAACATTTCCATATGGCTTTGAGTTCTTAGTTGTGTTTTCATAGGCATAATGTTTCTGTAGCTGAGCAATAGATTTTTTTTCCTCTGATTCTGTTGTTTTTGTTCAACGAAATAAAAAAAAGTAGGGCTAAGTTTATCCTATCTGCCAAAAAACTTACGATGTGAGCTTCCTCGCTACAATGGAAGTGTCCCAGTTCATACTCACACGCCTTCATACTTTCTTAGAGCACCACTAAGGTGCTCCCTGAAATGATGCCAATACCTATGTCCATTTTCATATATCACTACTGATCCTTAAAAGATGTTTTCAGTAGTTCACTATGGTAGCTCTAAGCCAGTATAATTAAAGTTAGATATTTTCTGAGGAAAGGAAAAACTGTGGTACAATTAGCCCTGAGTTATTTGTTCCGTGACTACATATATGTTCAGCAAAAGCTTTCTGGATAATGTCTGTTTGTCATCTTTTTGTGTTGTAGTTGGCAAAAAGCCATTATCTAAATTAGTTTAGGCAACTACATGTGTTCTGTAAAAGAGTGTCTTATGACTGTGAAGGCCTTAAGTTAGATTTTATAGCTAACATTTATATTTCACAAAAGTAGCGTTTATTTTAATCCTACTTTTAGGTAGGCATCACTGTAATGTAGAAATAACGTGCTAGCATTATACAAAATTTGCATAATATCTATTTAATATATGCATCAGGTAATAAAGGTGCACCTGAAGTATAGGAAACTAGGAGGAAATTGACCAAAACTCTGTTCCAAATTCTTACATTTAAAAGGTAACTCCTGCCTTGTGAGGCCAGTTTTCTCTGTAAAAAACTGAACATAATAATTCATTTCTCCTTCTCTGACAGTTTATTTGAAAGTTGAAGTTGGTGAGTATTGAACACTACCATGATTAAGTCCAGTGCCACCTCCCACCCTTCTTGACACACCAAAAAATGGCCTGGACATCCTGTAAGCTATACCCGGGGCGTGAAAGGTTGCCTTTTCTCTACAAGTTAACATCAGCTTGCCTGACTGCATGAGCTGCACAGGTCAGGCTAGAAGACCACTGAGGCACAGCTGTTGCCTTCAGTTAGGCAGCTGGTGTACTGCGGTAAAGTCCTTGTCCTGGCGACTGCGTTCAGCCCATGCTACATTTGCCAAACCATGCACCCTGTTTGAGGGCAACTTCTGTGTAGTGAAAGGAGCACTGTTTTCTAATTCATCTGTCTAGAGGGCATGACTTTTTCCTAATCTGTACACTCTTAGGGCCACCTTTTACTAATCTGGTTGGATGTCCATCTCAAGGCCCTTCCCATTGTTGGCCCACTGGTGAACACTTTATAGACTGCCATAGAGTCCTGGTTGGAGGCACACATTCTCCCACTCGAGGGAAAGGCCTTTGGCCTGCCTGGCACTCTGTTGTCTGTATTGAGCCCCCATAGAATAAATTGCATTGCACCGGAACCCTAGTATTATCCAAAAAGGGAATAATTTGGCCAACATTGTGCTGCCTATGCTAGAAAAGAGAACTGAAGATCTAAATGGTTTCAATAACATGATATGCAATAACTGCAGATATAATTGTTAGCTAATCCACATATGTATATAGATATAATCATGATTTTTGTATGATACAGATCGTTGTGGGACTCTGCTCAGTGCCGTTGAGAGGGAAATCAAGGGAAGATTCTGAACCTATGCCTGTTCTTTTGCCTTCTACTTGACTACCCTCTTGTCTACCCTCATACCCCAGTCAAGTCAAAGTAAAAGATACTTAAAAATTATTCAGAGTAGTTGTCTTTTTTTCTCTACATCCCTTCTTTTCTTCTTTCTTGATGCCAGCCTCCCTTCTCTGTTAATTAAATGACAGAGTGACCTCTTTGCCACCAGCCCAGGCTGTCCAATTTGGCATGACCGGCATGAACACTCTGAGCTCCCTAATTATCATTGCATGACAGTCATAGGACCCTAACTAATGGGCCTTTCAATAGAGACCCAGAAGACTTGTGATTTTTTTCTTAATCCTTCGTGACCCATCTGGCTTTAAAATTGTTGGTTGATTTAATTATTTTATAATGTCAAACACTGAGTTAAATTAGGTTATTAAATCTTATCTAGATATTTAGAATTTGTAGGAAAACAGAATTAGCACATATTTAATAGGCTTTTTTAAGTGTAAGATGAAATAATAGAAGTGTTGTCAAGTTAGTGTAATTATAGGGCTCTACCCAAATGAACTCAGCATGCAAATGGTTATTTTTACCTCCTGTAATCAGACTTTCATCATACCAGGGAAAGTAGGAAAGCCATTTTTCTGAAATCTTGTGGAAAATGGTAAGAATCTCATGGCTTTTCTTAGAAAACATGGCAATTATTAGGGAATGAGGATTTCTAGAATTCTTGGGGTCTTTATCAGAGACAATAAGAATAAAGGTCTGAGTTATACTCAAAATAAGCTTGCTTCCTATAACTTGCTACAGAGCACTGATGACATACAGCCAAATAATAAAAGGTGCACACATGTTTATATGCATGTTTGTGAGCTTTCAGGAATGCATATAGGTTTTATGAATATGTAGCTTTTCATCACTTAATGCTAAAAGATAGCATGGACTGGTAATGAATATCTTGTCAACTTAGGCTGCCACGATCCCTTTGTAATATAAAGCTTGTCATTGAATTCCTAGGAGGAAAAAATTACCATTCATTTTCCTTAAGCCTAGAGATATATTTTGTTGTGTAAATTATAAATATCATCTTTATTGATCTAACTGAAAATTTGTTTAAAATATCTATGAAAATTGCAACAAGCCTATGCACACCTAAATCCATCATATAAAGGCCTCTGATAACATTTCTTTATGTGTTTATTTGCTCTTTTCAGGAGAAAGGAAGACAACAGTGTCTTGCACAAAAATCATGAACAAAAATATCAGCATTGTGGACAGCAAGAAATGCAAATACTTAACCAAGCCAGAGCCACAGATTCGCAAATGCAACGAGCAACCATGCCAAACAAGGTAACCTGTCCCACCAATTGTTAAGGTTCTGTTTGTCGCTTAAATTGCTGGTCTTTCAAACATATTCAAAATATTAACAAAATCACACTTTCTTAAAACCATGCAAAGGAAGATATACCAAAATGTATGATTTTAAATAAGCTGGATCTAAGGAGGAAAGGTAATCATCATGATGGAAAGAGTATTGGAGCAGCAAAGTTAAGATTTACCTGGACTTTAACTAGTGTGCTCCATGGTGTGAAAACAACCACTAACTGGGCTGGAGGGAGGAGTCATGAAAATTATTCGGTAACCTATTGGTCACTACTTCAAAAATCTGGTGATTGGGGTGAATTTAGCTATTCGTTCCTGAATTCTCTGAAATGGTGTGTTAGAACTTGCCAAGGGTGATACAAACCAAAGCTGGACTGACCAGGACCCAGTCCCCTACACAACAACAGGGGCAGTGTGGTCTACAGGCTAGATTCTCACGTCCTTTCCCAGAGTTCTGAATGCAAACTGCTGGGTTCCTGATCTCTGATCCCCAGATTCCTAATCTGGATCCTAGTTACTGGACAGTCAGTTGCTTTGGCTGCCTGTGACTTCCCCGATGAGAATTAGGCAACAAATCGGGCAAGAAACATGTAAGTAGGGGACAAAACAGCAATGCCAAGCAGCTGAAAGTGGCATAGAAAGAAGGCTATGCCTTAGTCACTAACAGAAACAAATGAGTGGAACCTGAGTATAATTTTGGAGCGAGCTAGCAGCAAGTCTGTTTGGAATGGATCCCATCACAGGGCTCCTGAAAATCCACACACTTTCATATGAAAATTAATGTTTGGCTGGAGTGGGACTCAACCTCAGTGTCAAAAGTCCTAAAACCTTTTAGGGATAAAATGATAAAAAGAATGTCATACTGGCTTGATTCCTCTAGAATCTGAGGACAGGGAGATTTATTCTATCCTGCCATTCAGGGATTTGTTGAGGCTCAATGAGTTAGTCTAACTGTGAGTTCTTAGGGAACCAAACAGAATTGACTCCTCTCTCAATAGCTTCTACAGGGGAGTCACAATGAATTTACACATCCTCCAACTCAGATATGCAAAGAATTTGTAGCTTTGTAGCAGTCTATAACTAACAATCTTATTCATGACCCTCCACCACATGAGGAAGTATGGGAGGGTGGTTAAATAACTAAGGGGAGGAAGAACAAAGTTGCCAATCAACTATATTTGGGCCTTTCTATCTTAAATAATCTCTTTGGGAATTAGTGGCATCCAGGCTAATGCTCAGTTCTAGTTTCCCCATTCCCCCTGCCTTCCCCCTTCTGATGTAGCACTGCATCCTGAGTCCCCTCTATTTCTGGCTTCTTGCAAAATGCAATAATTAAGCCCTCCAGATCTGGCTCATGCTATGTTAATGAGAGCTTAAAAGAATTTGGAAAATCCTTTCTTCCTCTACAAAGCTGAAATTTCAAGACTTGCTTTTCTGTAGATTCAGTGTATTTAAGGTATCAAAAGCTGATTATCAACTTTTCCTTTGCATTCCTGCTCTAACAATCCTATCCCCTAACTCCCCCAACCAGGCAAAAATATGCTTCTAAGGAATAGGGCAGTGAATGATATGTGAAAGAATGTGCATAAGACAAAAGTACGTGAATATATTTTCAGTAATGTTGTACCCATTGCACTTGCCTGGCTATGTGCTTTTCAGGCTAAGTCCATTAGTAGATGAACTAGTTAAGCTTTTTTATGAGGCAGTGTAGTAATCAACAGGAAGGGTGACCTAGGGAATTATTGTTGCCTACAGTCACGTCCTTGGGACCTTTCCCTTCAATGCTGGACAGGTAGAGAAGCAGAGTTTTTGGCTTTTGCCCTGTCAGCTAAAGAACTGGATCCTTTTTGTTATTATTCTTCCTAAGACTTATCTTTCTCTCTATCTCTTTTAATAGATATTAAAATGCTAATTTATCTTATGTTAAATAATTTATTAAAATATTTCACAACACCATTTGTTTTACATACCATATAGCTTTTCCATTTGGATGAAAGAGCAGTGGCTTTTTCTGATCTCTCAGGAATCTTGAATTAGCTGGATTTGAGGTCTAGAGTATATTTGTCACTTCCTAACTTGGTCTGTGAAGGATCAGAGTGTATGGTACACACGAGTTATTGTGCCTTCACTGACCTCGGCTATCTTGGGGAAAAATGCCCCCATAAAGACTTGGTAAAAGGAATAGTTTTCAAAGGTCAGTACATTTCTAAGTGAGAACTTTTTGCAGCTGGAGACTGGAAGTCTTTTTGTTAGAGATTATTATCTACCTTCCCTTGGAAAAGGAGGCAGTATGTTTTGAACCACCAAGAAGCAATGTCAGTGAGGTTAACCAAAATATTAGAAAGTAAGAAATGGACATGGGCAATTATTAGGGGTCATCACAGGAAAACTTTCTAAGACTTACTGGCATAGCATAACCTTCATTTCTCCTGCCTCTTCTTTCCCCCTAGCCTAGTAAGAAATATTCTAATTTCCATTCTCATTTAGCGAAAAAGTCACCACATAGCCTGATGGAACCCTATGAGCCAAATATGAAATATATTGATGCACTGGTAAATAGCTTTGCAAGAAGGAATCTTAAAGATGAGGAAATGGGATAATTTCAAATTAGATGAATTCTAAACTACAAAATGTTTTCTCTCATTAGAATATATTTTACATTTTAGTTCTTATTTTTGAGCAGTTTTCACAAGGAATGGAAAAGGCAACTTTTGTCATTACACTAGAGATTGCTAAAATTTATTTTATTTAAAAGAAATGAGATTCCATGAAATTGCAAAGACTTCTCTTTTCAGTAGTGCCTTCTGGGTTCCACAGTTGAGGGGAAAGGTACATAGATGAGCTTAAATTGTGCTTATAGCCTGGGTATCTTTGTGGAGAAAGATGAAGCAGAAACTAAAATAAATTTGGAAGATAAATATTCACTTTAGGAAAAAGCCACTAGGGGACTCCAAAGCAAAATGGTAGATGCACATCATACTTGATAGCCCAGCAGACAAGAACTTTTGCTAGAGGCAATAGTGGAGTGCAAATGTTATCATTATTTTTTTTTCTTTTTCAGAAATAGAAGCGTAGAATCATTTAGAATTAAACCATTGTACAGATTATACAGATGAGAAAACTAGGTTGGCGGAGGATGTGGACTTCTCAAACTTTGGATCATTGCCAAGAACATTTGGGCTTAAGTAAATTTGGAAGAATTTAGGCTATTTCTGAAAACTCTAGAGAGAAACTAATTCCATTTCAAGAAATATTTAATGAAAAGCTGTTGTGTAAAAAGTGTTATGGCTGCAAAGAAGAATAAGGCATTGATCTCTGCCTTTGAAGAGATTATATGCTAAGGAAAACATCAAAATCTGTAGGTAGACCGTGAGCCCCTCCACTTCCCTAGGGAATATCCAATAGATCTTGTGTGAGTGCCACAAGCCAGGTGACAGAAGGCAGAGGAGAACACAATCCCTGTGGTTGGATGGAGAAGCCCTTCTAGGAGGTGGGGATTTGGAGCTGGCTGGCAGAGATCTATACAGCGGATGCTCCATAAACAAATGCCATGAAGTGAAAATAAAAAGCGTTTGGGGAACAAGCTGAACATATGGTTTATTTTCTAAACAAGTGAGAGATGAAGCTAGAGAAATACATCAATAGGTCTAAATCATTTATAAATATATTGTGATATATATATGGTATGTACTATATACTGAGTGCCTCTTGTAGGTCAGACAGTATAATAATAAACACTTTTACAAATGAGACAATGGAAACTTAACAGCTGTTAAGTACTGTTCCAAGAATGTGCACAGCTAGTAAGGAACCCAGAATTAAGCTCAGGGCTTCTGACTGCCCTGCACTGTGCTGAAATAGGATTGTGCAGAGAGTTTCGTGGGGGATTTAGATGCCCCAGCAAGGTTGTCCAAATAATGGGAAATGCAGGGAGGGTTTTATTGACAGGAATCAGACAAATACCAAATTTCATGAATCACGTTACTGGCACAGGCCTTGGTTCCTTCCTGAAATAAATTTTGGGGAGGCTTTTGAGTTAGTGGTCCTTAGGATAGATCCCAATTCATTAGAAATGGAAGTGACATAGATACATATCACTTTCCTGATGATTGTTTGGGAAAAGAATCTCTATCTAGGTATTAAAATACGTAGTATATATTGGCCGAATCACTGAATCAGTGAATCAGTGAAATCCAAGAATAATATTGGAGTCCTGGGGACCTCTAGAATGAGGACACTTCATGTTTAGCCCTGTGAGCCTGTAACTCCATTGTCTATGACTGCATTGCAACTAGACAGTGGCCACCCTAAAGAAATGTGTGTAGTTTTGTGTGAAGGATATGTCCCAGACTCAAATCTTGTTGCAAGTGATAGGCATAATGCATTAGTGATTGCGTCCCCCAGGGAAGAGGGGATTCTCAATGACAGGTTTCTGTTACCTTGCTACCACCTGCACATGTCTCATTGTGAGGTATCTCCAGTGTCAGTTCAATTTCAATCCACAACCTTGTGACCTTTGGTAAGTTACTACAGCTCTCCTTGCCTTGGTTTCCCTTTTTGTAAATGGCCATGACAGTTGTACTACCTAACACATGGAGCTATTGTGAAGATTTAAAACACAAAGAACAGGAATAACTCATGTATGTTAGCACTTTTATGCTTGTTAGGGATCTCAGTATGGCGATATGATGAGCAGTAACAGGCAAAGCATGCAGTATGATATGGATGGAATCTAATATATACTTTGAGATTCTAATAAGAGCAAGGCCCTGAGATAAGAAATATGGAAAATTCAAAGCAATAGAAAGCATGCATGTCTTAGAGAAAACTATAATGTTAGTCAAAAAAAGGTAAGGAGTTACTGTGTAAGATTCTGTTAGCTCTAGACGTGTCAAAATATATAGTAGGTAGATATCTTTTAACTTGTTCCAGTGACCCTTGCTTTGCTTTTAGGTGGATGATGACAGAATGGACCCCCTGTTCACGAACTTGTGGAAAAGGGATGCAGAGCAGACAAGTGGCCTGTACGCAACAATTGAGCAATGGAACTCTGATTAGAGCCCGAGAGAGGGACTGCACGGGGCCCAAGCCTGCCTCTGCCCAGCGCTGCGAGGGCCAGGACTGCATGACGGTGTGGGAGGCAGGAGTGTGGTCTGAGGTGCAGTACATGCCCCATTTCTTTTCCATTTCCTTTCTTTTTCTGGCTCTTAGCTTGTATAAGGTCATGTTGCATCATGTTCAGAATCTCCCTGCATGGCCGTTTCAGTGCCATCTATTGATTTTTCTGATAATTAAAAGGATACGCTTGGGGCTGGCCCCGTGGCCGAGTGGTTAAGTTCGTGCGCTCCGCTGCAGGCGGCCAAGTGTTTCGTTGGTTTGAATCCTGGGCGCGGACATGGCACTGCTCATCAAACCACGCTGAGGCAGCGTCCCACATGCCACAACTAGAAGGACCCACAATGAAGAATATACAACTATGTACCGGGGGGCTTTGGGGAGAAAAAGGAAAAAAATTAAAAAAAACTTTAAAAAAAACAAAAAGGATACGCTCATTAGGAATAATTTTGAAAATAGAAAAAAACTAAAACATTTACTCTTTATTCTGTAAATATTGTAACATAGTCAAGAACATATTTTATATACATTTTAGAATCCTGCTTTTTAACTTAGATATCATGAGTCTACTCTTCAGTGGGCACCTATTAAAATACACATTTGCCTCATTGTATATACATCTCTGAACATTTAAGAGGAAAAAGAAAGGACATTAACATTTAACAGTCATTTCCTGTGAGCAAGGACTCTCTTTTTACTTCATATTTATGATATTGTTTATATTTAATTACCAATGAAGAAAGTTAACAGTTTCTCCATTTTATAATATAGCTCAGAGAAATTAGTTTGCCCAATTAAGTGATAGAGATTTGAACCCAGTGCTGTCCAATCCACTGCACTACACCCCCACTAGCTTGTCATGAATGGCATATGGGTGTGTGCTGTGCCAAACTGTGTGCTTTATCTTCAGTTATCGTGATACGTATCTTTGCATAATAATAAACACCAGTCATTACTTACATTTACTAGCTGCTCTGAAGCACTTTAGCTGAGTATGTGGGTGCATGCACACACACACAAACACACTCACTCTTACAAACTCATACAGATGAGCCAATTAACCCAGCTCCCCAAAAAGCACATTAGCAAATAGCATGACTTTATTGTCTTTTCTGAGCTATACCTTGCAGCTTAATAGATTCTCCTTCATTTGTGATGTATACTTTTGAGAATGAATGCAATATCAAATTTTACATCAGAATGATTCACTTCAGTCTAGAGAGAAGATTCACATGAGCATCAAAGAAACAAAAATACCCCAGCTCCAGCCTAACCTAACATTTTTGCAAACTTCAGGAGGAAATAGGTCAGAAATATTCTACTACATAGATTTTTGGCACCACGTGGGAGAAATAATATGTCTCAATGCAATATACCAATTAAAAAATGTCTCTCTTGTTTTGATGTAATTTAAAAATGAGTTTATGGATCAGGATTGGTTTCAATTGCAAAAATAAGAATATGAATACTAAAATACCAAATCATATAGTCAACTTTAAAACTCAACATATTCAAACACAGGCCAGAAGTTATAAGACAAGTACTCATTTGTGAAAAATTTACTATATTTAAAATATCATTAGTTTCATGCTCAAATTTTTAGGAACACAACTGTTGGAATCTACATGGTTATACTCCTAAACTATATCATTGCTAAATGTATACCTGCAACTCTTTCTCTGGATTTTTTTCAGACATAAATATAAATTGGGTCTTTAAGTTTTGTCATCTCTCTCATCCCTCTCTCCTTCTCCCCTCTCCTGCCCAATGCCATTTTGGTCTCTATGTCCAGATAGTCAGTGATACGTACCTTTGTAAAACTGGTAAGCTTTAGACATATTCCATAATAGGGAGCATAAATGAGAGGCTAAGTTGCACCTGGAAAAGATTGGTGGAATATACATATGTGCTTCTTATCTGTTATGTCACTATCATCAATCAAACATCAATTATTTATGAAATGAACTAAACTGTTTTTGAATGGGTTATATTTTCAATCCGTACAACCATTTAGAATGATGATTTGCGGGGTATATAATTATGTAAAGAAATTGTTTTATTTTTACCAGGATTTTTCCCTGTTTTAGCCATAAGAAAAGTTTGTAAGAAATGACATTCTCTAAGAAATTGTAATTTTTCAACCAATTACATTGGTGAATTAATTTTTACATATAATGTGTAAAGTTTAGTATTTTACATTTTGATCATTGTAATTGTTTGTCTTTCATAAACAATCCCTGTGTTATATTACTCTCTGTAATAATAGTCCTGGGTTTCTGAAACCCATTGACCTCCAGCACTGTGCCCTGGGCCCCATCTGGTCTCTGATACTGGGACGTAGCCTGGGTTATCCTTATCCTTATCCTTTATTTTTTTACCTGGGCTTTATATAGGTGCTAGGCTTATAAGAGATGATTAGGACCAATACTTAATGTAATTTAATCATTAGTCTTTATCTCCTAATCACCAACTTTATCCAAACTCTCTGATGTTATCTTTCAGTGTTCTGTCAAGTGTGGCAAAGGCGTACGTCATCGGACTGTGAGGTGTACTAACCCTAGAAAGAAATGCGTCCTCTCCACCAGACCCAGGGATGCTGAGGACTGTGAGGATTACTCGAAATGCTATGTTTGGCGAATGGGTGACTGGTCTACGGTGAGAATCATTCTGTACATTCTCTGTATTAAGTTTCAATAATGTCACCATTGCACTGGGTACTATAACTATACAGTATGAAGTTTAGTAGGACAGAGGGTAGAGGTAAAAATCATGGGACGTGGAGTATTATATACCCAGGTTCTAATCATGCCTTTCTGTCCATGATCATGATCTCTATAAAACTGTTTTAAAGATTAAGTAAGATACAATGTATAAAGCACTGAACACTATTTGTGATACAAAGGATGCTCTCAAAAAGTACTATATTATTGTTGTCTTGTTGATGTAGTTCTTTGTTAGAATATTTTTGTATAAACCTTATAAATAGAATACAATCAGATAAGTACATTCAAAATATAGTTAAGGAAGGTAGCATCAGAACCAAACGAAGAGAATTCCCATCTTAACATGTGGAAGGCATTCTTTTTCCCACCAATATTTGGGGTTATGTATAGAAGAAGTGGAAAGGAACAGAATTCTTGAAGTCCTTTGGTCAAACCAAATGAACATAATTCATTTGGCAGGTGAACAGTAAGTTTAATTTCATGATAATAGTAATACTTAAAATTAATGAGCAAAATAGAGCCTCCTATGTAAATGAGCTGTAGAAAATAGCTCACATATTTACTCTACAAAGTATTAATGAATACCATGTTTTAAGATAAAATTCTGATCAAATCTGGATGAAAACAGCTCTCAAATACAAGTTCTCAGAAGTGGAAGTATTAATCAAATGATCCCCTATGTCTTGCCACTTTCAGCTCTGATATTTTATACCGTTTTTTTCATGGAATCATAAAATTCTAGGGGTTAGAAGAGACATAATAAATCCTGTCTCCTTCCATTTTATTTTATAAATGAAAAAAAAGCAGTGCCTCCCCGGGCATGGTGGGGAGTGTGGTGGCTATTCATAAATAACCCTAAATGATATTCTGGAAGAAATCTTTTCATTGTTTAACACACTGTGGTTAGCCAGCTTCCCCAATGTTATCCCAAAAGAAATCCATGACATTTAAAATCTATTTTCTTGTAATTATTCATGCCTTTCCTCTCGAAAGAAAGTTTGCATATTAACATCAAACCTGAGTTTTCTCAGTGAACTATACTCTTCTTTCCACAACTTACAACATTTAAAGTTTACATTGGGACTCTTTAAACGATGCATTTCTAAACAAGGTACATTGATCCTTGACTGCAGAATTAGGAAGTCTGCAGCCCAACCTGTGCAGCTTTTAACTGGGGAACTACGTAAGGAAACTTCACACTTCAGAGTAAACAACTGCTAGATGAGAGAACTCCAAGTTAACCACAAATAATTTCTCCTACGTTCAGGGTTTATGTTTCCCTAATTCTAAGAGAAAGAAAGAGAGTAGGATGATAGGGAAAGACAATGGCTTGGAATCAAGAGACTCAGGGACAGTTTGGACTCCCTCGTTGTGCAGATGGGCAAACTGGTTAAACCATTGAATGAATACGTTTGTCTCTCTGTTTCCGTATGAGTGAAAGAAGGAAAATAGACAATACTGTTGTTTTCAAGCTTTATGTGTGTTAACTCTTCTCTCAGCACTGAAGGAGTGCAATAGGACGAGGAAATGAAAGTAGCAGTTAGAGGGATGTGGGGAAGATCACCTTTGCTCCTTTCAATTGTTAGGAACTCCGCATTTGTTTATTTTGGCGAGTGACACTGAATGTTTTCCCTAAATCAAATAGTTCTGCTCTAAGAAAAAGTTTGAAAACCCCTAGAGAAAATGAGCTCTGTATTTTCCAATTTTATTAATTAATAGAAATATTTTAAGTGATAAACGTCGTTAACCCCCAGTTAGCTAGGAAAAATTAAAAACTGTCATTGCAAAAAACAGAAGATACGGGGCCAGCCCGTGGCCAAGTGGTTAAGTTCGGACACTCCACTTCGGTGGCCCAGGGTTTCGTCGGTTCGGATCCTGTGCGCAGACCTAGCACTGCTCATCAAGCCATGCTGAGGCTGTGTCCCATATAGCACAACTAGAAGGACCTACAACTAGAATATACAACTATGTACTGGGGAACTTAGGGGAGAAGAAGGAGGAAAAAAAAGAAGATTGGCAGCAGATGTTAGCTTGGGTGCCAATCTTTAAAAAAAACAACAGAAGATACATGTTTTATGGTAATTTATGACACAGAACTGTAAGCTCCTACATTGCTGCATATAGAAATATGCACATTATGCTGCATATAGAAATTTGTCTAGCAAATCCTATATGCATGACAGATACAATGCTATCGATTAATAAATGTGCTTATTATATGGCCTTTGGTTAAATCTTAAGCAAAACAAAAATTAACTGCGGAGATTACAGAAAACGTTGATTTTGGTTTTTCAAGCTAAGCCTGAAAATATACTTTTCAAATTTTACCACAATTACATGTATGTAATTTTAAATATACCTAGATTAAGTCATCTTAAATTGGTTTTGTTGTTTTGCCCTATCGCTACCCAGCTAGAGCATAGCCTTTGTAAGGAAAGAAATGGACTGCTCTAATAAATATTCATCTTTATTCCATGACTTTTTACTTTCGTTGTTGGCCTGTTTGTTTCTTTCTTTGTTTATTTAGAAGATCCAGTATGTTGCGGGGGTTTTTTCTCTTTGTATGAATATGAGTCTGCTCTTTTCCTTAAAGCTGTTTTCTCCTTCTTCATTTATGACTGAGGTCTCAGCATAACAGATTCAAACAGCATGCATAAATTAAAGCCAGTGGCTCCATGTGAACTTTATTGATCTCACCCCTCCTTCTTTACTCTTAAGATATCACTTTCATGTTAAAATGAAGGCCATTCCAAAATAATTACAGAGAAAAAGAATAATGCTGTGATTATTAAGTTTCAGTGATTAAAGTATTCATGGACAGAGGAAACACATAGATCACTTATTCTTATCAGCTGTGTCCCTGGAACAGGAATAGCAACAAGATGTGTGCAGTTGTGGGTGGATTTCTGTGCTCCTCTGAGGTCAATTAATCTGTCAGTTTCACTCAAATTCTACTAATCTTTTTAAACTATTGATAAACCTAAGTGGACTTAAAATTTAGCCTTGGATTGTCTTTAGTCAGGAATATTTAATGGACTATCCATGAAGTCTAGCTCTGAAACCCTGCCCCTCCTTTGATAATATGGATGAGTCACTAGAGAATCAGTTGAAAGAAAATTCTATTCTCAGGATCTCCCACTGTCTAAAAGTCACTGACCACTATGGGGCCAACAGAAAATATTTGCTAAATGAAGCCTTGCTAAGAATATGGCTTATGCCTCAAACTGTGTTCACTGCATATGTTATCAGCCTATGTGATTTCTAGCATTTATGTTTTGCTGGTTTTGTGTAAACAGTGCAAAAATTGCTCTCAGCTTGAGAGGGAAAAATACAGATCCAAGGATACTCAAAGAGAAAAATCTCCTGTCATAAAATCGCTACCTCTGATTTCTAAATAGATGTAATGCAGCCTTTTTTTGAAAAATGCTCATGTATATTTCACTGAGACTAGAAAGTTGCCAAAAGTAGGACACAAACGATGAGGTTGCTTTGCTCTGGCTTGGGTTAACCATTGACACAATTATGTGCCACATTCTGACTCACTCTCTGATATAGATATGGCCTTAGGGTCTTTCTTGGGAGAACAGAACACAACCTATATATTTCCTAGTAATATAAATCTGTATTTACTCATTTAAGCTGTCCTAACTATAGAATGCTGACTTGAAAAATAACATAGGCCCTTATGTTTAATGAATTGCCATATTTTTTGTGTGATTTTGACCTTTCTGCCTTTATTTGAACTTCTACAACTTCTTGTTTTCATTATTGGAAGCCAGTAGAGAAGCAAATAAAAAAGTATTCTTTTATCTACTAGTCACACAGAATTTGGTCCTTCGTGAAGCCTTTATGGAGTTAACTTTTCTGTGCAGTATTAACAAGTGGTTTATACTTATTCAAGTGAATTTGAATGACAAACAAAACACCTTGGAATTGCACATAATTATTCTTGGCTTTTCTTTAGATTTAATTCATACTCTACAATTTGAATTTTAATCCTTTAAAATTCTGGCGAATTAATAGTTTTGGCCACATATCAAATTATGACACGATTAATATATTTTTGGACAAGAGATTATGAGTCTTTTTGTGATGATATAATTCAAAATCATACTGGAAGCACAGTAAGTCATTTTGGATGATTTAATTACACTGATAGTATGGTATATCTTTGTTTAGAAGTGGTAAATATAAAGCTTGCAGTATAATTAGTCATCTTTAACTTATCCCACAATAGGAAACCTCAATTCTATTCAGTTGAATAGAAGAGGAATCTAAAACACTAAAATTATGAGTAATCACGGAGGACATTTCTTTCCACAAGGAAAACTCAGGGAATCATTGAAGGAAACTTAAAGAAACAAATCTTGATCAATGCAATCAAGAATATCCTAAACTAAATGACTAGATAACACCATGTTTTTAATCATGCATCTTCACTGATCAGTGTTTTTGCATTAAGTCAAAGGGATAAAAAGAACAGATCCAGAAATCCCAAAGGAGGGATTTCTTGTTGCCCCATGGCCTGGCTAAGACCTTAAGCCTATGGATTCCTGCATGTCTGGACTGACTCAATGCTGGCATATACTCTACCCCCATTAAAATCAACGTGGAGGAGATCTCAGAATCCAAATGAGAATATGTATAGCTTGTTTGTTTTAATACAATTAATTTAAGTGGGCTCTAGGGGTTGGTAGAAGGAAGCTCAATAAATTGTTAGAAGGATTTCCACTTTAAATTTAAAGAAATAATTAGCAACAAGAGAAAATAAAAAAATTAAATTCCCTAGTAGAATGTAAAAATAAAAAATGTTGAGTATCAGCTGAAACTAGAGAATAAAAGGAATGGATAAAATGAGAACTGCTATAATCGAGAAAATATATTGTCAAGTAGATATATTAGCAAAATTAGTATTTACCAAAGACCTGAATGTCATTATTTTTATAAGACTAAATTCATATTTATTTATGAATTCTTGAGACTTGCATTCCTGAAATTATATTCCGTGGAAAACTCATTCCTTGGGATGTTGTCTCCATGTATGAGAAATTCTAGGGTTAAACAAAGATAAACAAATACTCTTTGCTGTAAGAATTTTTCGATCCTTTAACATTCTTCTGTACTTGGTAAATCTCAAAGAGAGATGACAGTATTTAGTATTTCTCTTTTCTTCTTCCTTTTACCAAAGATCACTTTTGCAGAGTGTGTAGCTAGTTTGTTATTTAGTGTAATACACTTTGGGAAAGCTTACATTAGATTATTCAAATTTCAAAGACTGGTTTTGTAAACTTTTTTTGAACTAGAGAAAATTTGTAGATTGAAACCAAATTGAAATTATCTGTAATCTGGAAAACTATTCTTGAAATGAATTAGCATTTCTATTCAAAATTATTTTCTAATTATATCTACACATCTATTGATATTTGGAAAAGATAACTGCTTATCATTTTTATAATTATAAATAATTTCCTAAAACAGGAATAGTTGAGCAGCTATCCCATAAAGAAATATGAATCTATCACACTGAAATCTATCATTGTTGGATCAGTCAATGAATTAAAGAAACCAAAGATGGTGGGCTTGGTTTAAAACATTTGGACATTGAGGAAACCTCTCCCAAGATTTCCTAAAGAAAAGATCTTTTGCAATATAGGAACATCTACTTTGAAAACACACTTGTCTCTGAGTACTAAGCTGTTCATACTAAAGAAATTACTCAATGATAAATATAATCCTTTTTCTCAAGAATGACTTTCTATTATGTTGTTTAGATACATCCATTGAGCGTTTGCACAACTTTCTGCTCACCATTCTATCTGGAGATGACAGCTGTCTTCTAAACCATGCACAAAATCCCCAAATTGATTATCCAGTTGTTTTCCCTCTGCCTCTTTGCACTGCCAGAGAATGCAACATTTTTTGCATTGCTATCATTTTTAAGATCTCCTGAGATTGTTATCTATTGCCCCCAGACAGATTAAAACATTGAATTTCCAAAATGTTTGAATTACTCAAAGTAGTCAGATGCATTTGGCTGGTATGATTGAATGTAACAAAAGTATATTAGCTTAAAAAGAGTGAGGTGCGCTGGCCCAGTGGTGTGTAGTGGTTAGGTTTGAATGCTCCACATCTGCGGCCCGGGATTCACTTGTTCAGATCCTGGGCTTGGACCTACACACTGCTCATCAAGCCATGCTGTGGTAGATGTCCCACATGTAAAATAGAGGAAGATGGGCATGGATGTTAGCTCAGGGCCAATCTTCCTCAGCAAAAAGAAGAGAATTGGTGGTGGATGTTAGCTCAGGGCTAATCTTCCTCAAAAGAAAAAAGAATGAGGCACACATACTATGTGTATATATCTTCTATTTAGAGAAAATTTATAATTTAAAGAGAGTGAAGTAGTGTCTGTCTCTGTCTGTATGTGTGTGTGTATGCATATGGGGGTTTATATGTGTGTATGTACGTATAATGTACATATTACATATGCGTAGACATGTATAATGCAGAGATAAGAACATGTGTTTAACTTCCCATAGGTTGTAAAATGCAAGAGAAGTATATATTTTTTTTTAATCCACAGGGCTTAATAATACTGTCTTGTTAATAGATCCTTGAAAAAAATCACTAGGCTTTTAAAATAATACAATCAGTGCTCTTATGCTGCATACAAGAATATATATAATTTCACCTTCTAAGTCATACCTGAAAGTAATTCAATGCAAATGTGATTGAATTAGACATTACTCTTGCTATTCTTTATAGGGGATGGAGCATGGAGCATGCCAAAGCTCATTTTGGGGACATTGAACATCAATAGGTGGGGGTTCCTGTAAAAAAAATATAATGAAATTTAATGAGAATGTCATAAAATTAAAGTGAGTAGTTTTAGCACTGAATGTTTTCTACTTAAATACAGTGAAGTATATGTTCATCAAATACCACAGGATATCCAGAGATGGACACAAGCAGATCAGCAGAACAACCAGAGAAAGTCTTGTTTAAGATGTAAGAAAAATATGCAAATGATCAGCCAGTTAGAAAGGTATCATTTGGAGTCTTTGGATGCACCATGTAATGAAGGGGGAGATCGTTTTAGCAAACAGGTCCCTGGCTCTGCTTCAGGCTCACTAGGGTGGCAATCCAGGAGCCTCACAGCCAGGGTGCACAGCCAGCATCGATCTTGTATGCAAAGGAGCAGTTCCTTAGGCCTCAATCCCCACATCTGTGAAATGGGCCAAAGCAACTATAGGTCTTTCTGAATTTCAGCGTGCTTTAACTATGCAAGTAAAAGTAACAATCCAGTGTCGATGATGTGCGTAGTCCAAGGAAAAGTATTAGGAGCTACTTAAAGTGAAGGATCTGCCTTAGGAGACACGACACAAATAGCAGAATGGATGAGAAAAATGTAAATCTGTAACCTTATACACCATATACAGAATATCTGTGAGTCCATATAGTAAAATAAATAAAACTAACAAACGTGGTTAGAAATATACACTCACACACGCACACACACACACACACACACACAACTTCAGGACTCAGAAAGGCAACGTGAGAGAAGTGGGTTGAGGGATACTGTGGGTCATCCGGAAAGCTCCATATACAGGGAGCAGATCCTACTCAGTTCTGCCCAATTGCTTCCACATATCTGTTTCCCCATACTACATCTAAGATTGAATGTTATCAACCTGTTGTTGTCTTGTTTATTTTACCAATTTGATGGGTAAAAAAATATCTCATTTTGAAATGCACACATTCTTTGACTCAGCAACTCCATTGCCAGAGATTTTCCATACAGACATTCTCACATAATTTGCTAACTCTATTTATGAAGATGCTTATTGCATGAACAACAACAAAACAACAAAAATTTGGAACACTAAAAGTTTGGAAACAACCATATATTCATTAACTAGTTACATAAATCATGATACTATAGTCAAACAATGGAATACTATAATTTTTAAAGATATATTCGTAGATTAAAAAAAACTGATGAGAAAATTTCTCCAAGACCTACTGTTAAGTAAGTAAATATTATGCACAAGAGGGCTATAGTGTGAGCTAAAGTTATTTGCATATACTCTTTTTATATGAATTAAAAATTTTCTGCACATACATGCAAAGAACAGTTCATTTGAATTACATTGGAGGAAAGGGCTTATAATTCTACTACATCCGTATATTTCTTTAATTTTATAAACTGGTTAACAGTTTCTGCCTGAAATTAAAAGAAAACTCATACTTTCTTAATACTTACATTTTTTTCAGGGTGCATTATCAAAAATGATTCATGTCGTGGATATAGAGAAATGCTGAAAGAATTTAGAATTTAGAATTTCGGAGGAAAGGAGAGGATTTGGGACTATGGGAGGTAAGATAGCTCCATATATGGAGTCAGACAGCCTGGAGTTTGAATTCTGAATCTTCTATTCAGATAAGTTAATGAACCCAAATGAAATAATTCATGGAAAGTTCTTAGCGTAGTTGGATACATAGTAACTAAACAAATGCTGGCCGTTCATATTGTAGTGTCAGTAGAGATGGGAAGAAGTGGTTGGCTTTGAGAAATTGTTAGGAGGTTAAAATGAACAGAACTGGGTTGATTATCTGTGGGGGAGGTGAGAAAGAGCGAGTTGTTAAGAAGGACTCCCAGGTTAGCTTCCTGGTCTGAACAACTTGTATGGTTGGTGGTTCTGTGACATGAGATGGGAAACCCTAGGAAGAATCAAGTTGAAAGGGAAAGACTATGAATTCTATTTTTGACTATGTTCATGTGCCCATAAAAGGGTTAATTACTGGTGTATAGTAGGTAAAGGAGAAGAATGAGATGAAAATAGAAATTTTGGAATCGTCAACATTTAGATGGTGTTTAAACTTTTAAAATGTCAGTGTGCCTGAAGAGGGAGTGTCGCCAGAGTAGAAAAGATGCAGCCTTAAGAAACTCCCACCTTTAAAGGCAGGTGAGAGAAGCAACTGCTAGCAAAGGAGACTGAGAAAGGGCTATGCAAAGGAGCAGGAGGAAATGATGGGAAACAAGGGAAGAACATATTTTTAAGAATGTTCAGTGAGATAGGGACTGAGTTAGAGGGAGTTGAGCGGGCCTCTATTTTTATTCTCAACTCAAACATCAGCTGCCCTAGGACTGTGCTATTGGCATTCCAGTAGTTCCTCAATTTTTGTATGTTTAAAACAAAATTCCTCATTTTATTTCCTCAAACCATATCCCACTCCCAGTTTCCTTTTTCTTAAAAAATGTCAATGTCACCTCCCCATCTACCCAGGCTAGAAGCTCTCCTGGACACTTCTTCTATGCACAAGAAGGGTTTTGCCTCACTTACTCTTTACTCCCAGTGTAATACTGCAGTCTTTATTTTCTCATTGGGAGTAGAGTAACGATTTCTAATGTACCTCCTTACCCCTATTTCTTCTTCTATTTCAGATCCATCCATTCACAGGGATGACCTCATCACTCTATCCTATACTCTAGAAGTCCAAACACTTCTAGAGACTTGCCATTGGCTGTACTCTCAGCGCCAGACAGTCATTCTGGCATTCAAGCTTTCAATATTCTGGTCCTAACCTACCTATTGAGAATTGTCTCCTCGTTCTCATTAATTCAGTATCTCCACTAAGCTCAGGCCTGAGCAGCATGTACTGCGACAAACTCCATGTCTTTGTTTACACAGTTCTCTTCACCTAGAATGTGTTTCTTCCAACTATCCAGGTCCTTCCGGGACCAGCTCAAGTGCCTAATTTTTCAAAGGGCTTCCCCAATAAATGACAGAATTTGTTTGTACTTATTAAGTAGATTACTTGTCCTCAATTAATTACTTGTTGTCTTATTTGGTTGCTGTTTCATTAAGAATATCTTAATCCTTTTACCCTTCCCACAAATCTGAGTGACCAGAACATTGCACGACATGTAGTGACATTTACTGAATAAATGACTGCTAACATTTTTCATCAAGTGAGCAAAAAACATGTGTGATACATCTGAGCATTATATTTCTTTTCTTCTGATCCATTTCATTTTTCTGGTTCTGTTCTATGACAACTACAATGTTTCATATATTTTACTACAAAAGAAGTAGTAACTAGCTTATTTTTCCCCAGGAAAATTAAACTAACTAGTATAATTTTATGTAAACATATGAATCCCTTGCCATTTTCCTGTATGGTAAATCAAACTCCTTAAAAATGTTTTTCTTTGAAGAAGTAAATCCACTCTTATTTGAATAACATACTATTAAAGCCTAAAAGGTGCTTGACGTTGAACTTCAAGGAAGCTGGCAGGCTTCCTTTGCATTCTCTTGCATCCTTGTGGCTGGAATACCTGCCATCAGGTTAGAAAGCAACTATCTAACCTAGAAGAGAAGTAGTGGATGGAAGAAAGGCACACTTAAGAATTTTCTGTGTGAACTGGCAGATAGTTCATTTCTAGTTGGAATAAGTTAAAGATAGCTATATAATGCTCTCTGTGCTATTTTAAATCAAGACTTTATTTATTAAAACAAAACAAAAAATACACACTTCTCTAACATGGCCACAGAAGGATCTGATCCATTTTTGACATAGAATTGTTAAACTAGATCTGGAAAGCATTTTATTTGAAAAGGAAATTCAGTCACTGTCACTCCAAACACTTCTCTTTGGGAGGAGATGTTCCACTGGAATGATAGTGATAAAATAGAAATGTCTGGATAGTCTTTTTTTCCCTCTTTGTAACACCCTGTGATTCATAGGCTGAGAACTGGCAGAATTGCAAATGTGCCCAACGCTTTGGGTTTATGAATTGCTTCTTAATGCAAAACATCTTTTTTTTCTTCCATCAGTGTGGTGATCAATATGTACTTTGATATAAAAAATGATTTTGGGGGTAATTTTGATGGTCTTTTCATAACATATTCGATTCTCTGCTAATCATTCATAAGCAATCTGCTTGATTTTGCCACACACATTTCCTTGATTTGCTATAACTATATGCGAACATTTTCATTAAAGAGACAAAAATAGTTTAAACTGTAGAACCAAACGATGAATTAATTAAACACATATGCAAAAAAATCCTCAAATGTCTGACCTCTAGGAATAGATTCAATTCCAAATACACATGTGTTAAATAAGGCAGATGAACTACTTTGAAAAGCCGCTGAAACACTGACCAAAATAAATAGCAAATCTTAAAAAACAAACCTAACTTTTGTTCCTTAGTATGCTTGTTTCACACTCACTTTATTAAAAAGTTGAAAGATGGAACTGCCAAACATATACATAAATGAATAGGAATGCTGCGCTAATAATTTCCAGTAGAAGTCATCATTTAGTTTCCTTATGAGATCCACTCTCCACTGTGAATGCTACTTCACTCTTGTTAAACCACTTTGGAATAATCCATTTATTCCCAAAGACAAATTATCCAAGTCAATGCTGTTAACCTTGTTATAGATTGGCACTTGTCATTACAGATTATATCAGGTTCTGTGAGATTGTCTATTATATTGGTTAAAAAAAAAATTTGAACTCTGTTTGCCAGTGACAATTTTCTCTTAATTTAGGAATTCCTATTTCTTACAAAGGCCAGCTGGAAATGAGTAAAGCATTACAGAGCCTTCCTTAGCTGTTGGCCTGGAGAATACACATTCTCTCCAAAATATATATCTTTGGCACAGTCTAGAAGGAAGGAATCTCGGGTAATCTCTGTGCTGGCCAAGTGTGAGAATTATTATTTTTAACCCCTAAATATACTGAAAAAAATTTTTTTAAGGAATTCAAAAGCACACCAGTGTTAGTTTAGTTATGTTTGTTATCCAACTAAACTCTAAATAAAGACCTTATAGTAGTCTTTTTGCTATTGAGTTTTCTGCCTCTTTGGGGTAATGTTCCAGAGGACATTTTACTGGACTTACACCTTGAAGAGTTTTACAGTTTAACACACACAGATTAATGGTTCCATAAACTCACTGGGAAACTAGTTGATTATTTAACCTACGTCTACAAATTTACTTATACCGTAATGTCTCAATTGGTTCCCAAATGTAAGTTATCTAAATATTCAGAGTCACAAATAACTAACAAACACCCAAACAATGTCTATGTGACTATTCTCAAGTCCTGAAAGAAAAGGTGAAAACTAACATTTAACCAATAATTTTAAAGTTTAGCATTTTACCATAGAATCCCAATACCTAAGACTAGATGTGGAAGTCTTTTTTAGCTCCATGTTCAAAATCACATGTGCAGAATAGATCTACTTGATCTCAGAACCCAGAGAGCACAGAAGTACTACAATAATCACATCAGTGGAAAGAATAAGTGTCTCCTCTCTAAAGAGGAGAGTAGTTAGTAGATATTTGCGGACATCTCATTTCTAAAGGGTTCTTAAGTGAAACTAAGTTGTCCAGAAACACAGGTTACTTCTTGGATAGAAGACAACAATGTTCTTTGGTGAATTTGACAGAGACATGATACTAGGCAGATTATACCATGAGCCATTATGGAAATTCTTACTTGATTCATGAATTTTCAATGACAGAAAGATAATTTCATGCTTTACAAAAGTAGATTCAAATGGTACCATGGACAAGCCTTGAGAACCTCCTAAAATCCTGATGACTGTTCTCTTCCCTTATTTGGACACTTTATAAATTTGTAGATGGCTATTTATTGGTGCCTATGTAGCCATTTTTCTTTGCATTAAACATGTTATACTCGTGTCAGTATATTACAGAGCATGTTTACTATCATTCACTAGTATTTAGTGGATTGATATCTCTGAGCATAGCGATGTTCATTCCAACTTTGTGGAACAACACATGTAGACTATTTTTGAAAGATGCAGATTCTTCATAAACATATTCAAATATATCTTAAAAATAATATTTCTATGTAAAATAATGAAAATTTGGAAACAGTACACTCATAAATTATTTGATCCATCAAAAGTTTCTTCATAGCCATTGTGCTAATTAAGACCTAATTGTCATCAATGCATCATATTAGACTTGAAAATTTAAATAATTTCACCAGGTCACAGTTATTTGTCAGCACACACTCACTGCCCTGGAACATACTGAAATTATAACATCAATAAAATGTCTCAAGATAAACAGTCTTTCCTTGAACACCTTCTATAAGGTGTTTACATATTTTTCAAAGTATTAAACCAAGATCTTAGCAACACTGTTTATTAATCTGATAAATAATACTATGACAGGAGTGAAATTAACGTGGTCAGTTTCTTCCTGCAATTTACTTTTTTGCCCAGTGCCTCACCACTCATCCATCTTTTGTGGTGGAAGAAAGGATTCCGCACTTTGGCTTGTCCATGAGATAGACTTAACAGCTATTCAGAGTTCATTTCATCGCTTTGCTTCTATGATAAATACCACAGTTAGGAGTTTGTTAAGAATTTTTTGAGAGTGTTTTTTTTCCCAGATTTTTTCTGTTTCTCCTCATTTGTTTGCATTTAGGCCAATCCATAAATTTGCTAAATCGTTCTGGCGTCTCTACCTGCCTTTACCAGCCCTGGCAAACTCTGCCTACTTCAGGGCTATCATCTACCTTAGTAAATAAAACTTGCCAAGATTTCACATCTATATTTATCACCAGATCATCCTTGGCCATTTTTAGAAGAATATAGACATCTGAGTTAAGTAATTGTCTACTGTACACGTCCACCAACTTCGACATTGCTTATGCTTCCCCACATATTTGCCTTTCAGTTAGTTTATTTAGATGAAATTCCCTAGGTAAAATAAAGTCAGTTAGCTCTTATTACCTAGCATAAGAAATGGCAGAAAGAAAATAAAGTTTTAGGTAATGGAAATGGTTATAAGATTCTATAATATGATCTCATTTTAAAAGAAGATAAAGCCTCTTCTTGTTGATTTACTCACATTTGTATTCATGGTTCTCATTTACTAAACTATTTCTCTAATCATTTTAATAGTCCAAACTGTTTGAATTATTGAGAAAATTTCCTTTATCATATTTAGTTTGACATGCAAGCTACAGTGTAGGCATAATTTAATACAGCCTTAGAAATTGTCACTACTATCCCAGGGCAAGAAAGGATTTATTACACTATAAGAGAAATCTATGATGATATTATCTAAAGATATTACTACGTGTACCCAAGTGTAAAGAAGGTCATAATTTTCTCAGATAGATTGAACTGATGAATATCACTAAGTCAATAAAACAAATTTCATTTTCAGAGACTTCAGGGCTCATTTTTTGGTGGGGAAGAGGGAATACCAACATCAATTTTCCATTTGCCTTGTTATCTCGGTCAGAAAAACTGGTTAACTCCAAAACCATGTGAGTGGTTTTCTAAGCTGTGTAAGTTTGTTCTAAAGATTACTGTTTCTTTCTACTGTCATAAACCTGGGACATCAAGATTGTGTTTCCTGTTCAGAATTAAAGGCTTCTAGTTCGTGGAATTGATTCATGAGGTGCTTTGTTTTTAACGATCCTTCAGGGCAATATTAAACTGTTTGGGGAACAAAATATTTGTCAGACAATACAAGTCTCTCTTTTTAAAATACTCTAGTCAGGAAATTTTCCTTGTAAAAGAAATATCAGTGACAAGTTATATGGTACATGCTGAGTTTCTTTACCAGTTGCTGGCAAATTGTTGTTGACATTTTAGCATTTTGGCCTTTAGTGGAAGTCTTTTGTGCTGCCTTGTTTCAAATATATTTTAAATTTACTTGGTACATGTGTGAAGAGGACGATTTAAAATGTATTAGAAAAATGACTGAGAGAAGGAAGGAAGGTGGGAAGGAAGGAAGGAGAGAGGGGAGGAGGAAGGAGGGAGGGGTGGGAAGAGGGAGGGAGGAAGGAAGGATGGAGGGAAGAAAGGAAAGAAGAAATGAAGGAAGGAAGGAGGGAGGGAAGAAAGGAGGGAAGGAGGGAGGGAGAAAGAGAAAGCCATTGAAATTGATCCAAGATCTGTAGAAACACAGAAAGAACATCACATTTGAAATCAAAAGACTTGAATTTGAGGTCCGTCTCTCCTTATGAAGCACGTCTTTGTCACCTTCTCCATGAGTTCTTCCTTGATAATCACATTTGAATTGCAAATTGTCCCCTCCAAACTTTCCCAGTCCTCCTTCCCAGCTTTAGTTTTCTCCTTAGTGCCTTTCAATGTCTAACATACAATGTGTTACTTTCTTGCCTCCCTCATTAGAATGTAAACTTACTGAGGACATCTGCTTTTGTCTATTTTGTGTACTGTCATGTCCCAGTATCCAGAACAATGTTTGGCACATTGTAGACTTTTGGTAAATGTTTGTTGAATGAATGAAGGAAATAATCTCTATGAGCCTCACTCTTTCCATCTGTGAAGTTATTAGGGTTATGAGGAAGATTAACCAAGACATTCTATGTAAAAGCACATTAGATAACGCCTGGAATATAATAGGTATTTCATGTGTCCATTCATTTGTGTTTATCATCTGGTACATAGATCTGTCAGTTAGTTGTCTATAGGTAGGGTCTCTCTATGTCCCAGATTACCCAGGACTGTCCCAGTGTATGCCTGTCATCTAGGAATAGTTATTATCAGCAACTTCTTTCACAAGTGTCCTGGTTTGGATGATAAATTATATGATCACCCTGTCTGAAGATAAATCATGCATGTGAATTGTCCTTATGGCAAAAGAGTTTATCTCATACCACAAAACCTGAGTTATAAAATACAAAACAAAAAAGCCCTTCTAATTTCATTAATGTTCAGGTTAAGAGTAAGATATGAGGATTAGAGGTTAATTTGGCAGGAGAGGAAAAGGAAAGACTTCTGACTGTTAGCATAAAGAGGAGTATTAATAATCTTCTAGTATCAAGTAAAGCTTAAGTGGCCAATCTCTGATTTCAGGACGTGTGGGTTCAAATTCCATTTCTACCACTTCTTAGCTGTAACCCTTTGGGCAGTTTCAGACTCTATTTTCTCATCTGTGTAAAAGGGATAGTAATAGTGATATCAAACCCGACGTGAGTTCACTCACCCACTGCGCAGCAAGCCAATCTCTGACACTGGGTGTGGTGGAAGAAAGTAGGAATTGTATTACTGCACAGCACTGAGCAAGAAGAAAGGGCAGGTAATGCTGAAATCCCAAACTCCCTGAAAAGCTAAAAGGAAGGGTTTTTATTTGGCGTTTTAGGTAGGGGAGGAGAGCATATGGCTTTGCTGGTTGGCGCTTTCCCACAGGCCTGTGTTTGGCCTTGAGACTACTTGCAGAGAGGAGGGAGCCCATGACATTGCTGGCCAGCAGCTTTCCCACCAGCCTGTAGCTCCTTGGCGGGCAGGAGGAGAGGAGATAATGAATCCAGGGGGTTGTCCTTGGCTGAGTCTGTCTCCATGGAGGATAGTGGATCCTGGAGCCAGGAAGCCAGGAAGTAAGCAGGAAATGAGTGTTTTGGTTTCAACCCCATATATGCTGGGTTTAATGTAAGGAAACTGATATCAGGGCCAGTATCAATAGTACTCATGCACTTCATGTAAGATATTAAAATAAATGTAACCTCTAACACAGTACCTGGCATATAATAAATACTAAATAAGTTCTGACTACTGTTAGCATTATATGATGTAAAGATTTCAGAAGTAGTATTATTGGTTTCCTTTGATCCTAAACAGCAAACCATGGTTCTGTAATGCAACTGATTATTTAAAATATTAAACAGTTGGCTAAAAGTAGATGAAATTGCCCAGCTTCTGTAATGTCTAGTAATCTGTTTCTAACTCCACCTATTTTATATCATTTTTTAATAAAGTTTATTGAATAAGGTACCAGCTCCATAGTATTAATAATTTCTGCTGTTTTTATTTTCTACGCAAGATCCTGAACATAATGGGTAATCAATAAATATTTGAAAAAGCTATAAATGATTATTCTGAGACTTTCAAACAAACTATGATTTTGAGTGTTCGTTTAACAAAACTTCCACTGTATCATTGTTGGGTGGCACAGTGAATGATTAGCTAATGATATTAGAGTCTTTACTGTTATGTAGTTTCACCACTTAAAAATTACCAGACCACTCTGTAACTTTTAATAGTAAGTTATTGGGAATTTTTACTTTTGTGCTAATTTACATCTACAAGTGCAGCTATGATTTACAACAATGCCCTGCTCTTAACAAAAAGGAGAAAAGTCCCAGGTACATTAGTTGCTAGAGACAATATTAGAGCCCAGGTCTCCTCATTTCAAGGCCAGAACTGTTTTGGCTTTTTCTTTTAAAGTCTGTCATCTGTCTTTAATCATAGTGACATGACTTGAGAAAATATCCAATTATTTCGTAGTGTCTTCTATAATAAAGTAAGAACTAGTTTAGAATTATTCCATTTCAAATCTCTCTTGATTTTTCACACACTTGTAACAAAGTTTTTAACAAAATATATTTTATAAAGAAAATAATTACTAGTAAGAGCTTGATATTTTATTATTAAAGTATTCTAATGAAAATTTGATTCTAAGGCTATGAGATTAATTTTATAATAAAGCTTATTCTATTGATTTCAGAGGCAGAAATCATACTGTTTTAGTTAAGTGAATTACAGAACTACCATTATTTCCTGGATACTATTTTTATTTTCTGGCTATTCCTAAATAGTTATCAAACTTAACTTGCATGAGGAATGCAACTAACACCTTTTTCTCTTAAGTTTTTCAATTTTTTTTGAAAGGCGTTCTTCAGCCACTATCTGCTAAAATTATGTATTCTATCGTTACTTTCTTTCATTTTTTTATAATCCTGAAAAATGATGTGTTACTTTGGTTTGCTCATGTTCTTTGGAGTTGATATGATTAATCAAAAGTATTGGGGGGCCGGCCTGGTGGTGTAGTGGTTAAGTTCACGTGCTCCACTTCAGAGGCCCAGCATTCGCCGGTTCAGATTCTGGGCACGAAACTACACACCGCTCATTAAGCCGTGCTTTGGCAGCATCGCACATAGAACTAGAATGACTTACAGCTAGGATATACAACTATGTGCTGGGGCTTTGGGGAGAAAAAAAATGAGGAAGATTGGCAACAGATGTTACCTCAGGGCCAATCTTCCTCACCAAAAAAAAAAAAAAGAAAAAGTTTTGGGTCTGTGACTGATTATGGTGTTCCTTGACATATGATTGAGAACCTTCTCTATTGTATCAGAATGAGTTCATCTCTTATACAACTTCTATTATTCTTTTGATTTCTCAAGTATTGTGATTACTCTCAAGATCTATGGGAATTTTAGGAGTAGATACTAGAATGATATTTTTCCGTATTAACTTAACCCCTTAAAAGTTTTTAGTTTAACTATTTTGAATTTTCCTGAAACTATTTTTATAAGAAGTATGATGTCTTTATTTATATAGTTACGTCCATTCTTTAGAACAGGATTAAGATGCTTTCAAGGGAGAAAGCCCATGTCAAACAGTTACTCCTCCTATAATAATTGTAAGTTATAATAAAGCTTAAACTGAACTGGAAACATTCACAGTCTATGGAAATTAACATGAAAAAAATCAGATTTAAAGGGATGTAACATCCCACTTGTTCTTTAACCTGCTATTTGCAGAAAGCTAAGAATTCATCAGATACAAAGAGGGTATTATGCAGAAATACTTACAGAATAAAATCTAGAAAGATCAATTTTCTGTAGATTCACATTAATGGCATACACATAAAAGTCCATTATTCTTAGTAAGCTATTTTCATACATGACATGTAGATTTTATTACCGAAGGTGACATGACAATGAGCCTAATTTCAGGAGATTTACCATCTACCTGAAGAGACAAACTAGATGCATTAAAAGATATTAATCAAAGATAAGAAACAATACAGATCAGCCTATGTTAAATACAGGACACATACTGTTGACCCGTAGTTTATAAACTTACACTATGCAACAGAGTCACCTAGATATTTTTTTAAATGCATATTCCCAGACCCCATCTGAGTTTATTGACTTAGAAATTCTAGGTGTTACAATCTATAATTAAAAGAAATTTTCTCCAAGTGATTCTAAGGGGGAGCCTCAGTTATATGGATATATGGTTTTAAACCATAAATGTTGCATAAATATGCATAAGTAGTTGGGATACTTGTGGGATGCTTCATGGAGGGAGCAGATTTGAGGTTGTGATCTGAAAAAAGGCAAGGCATTTGGAAAAGAATAATACTGTGAGCACAATTGTAGATGTGGGAATAGAAATTGCACAAATATGATTAGTCTATAATACAGCAAATGATTCCTAAAGCAGAGAGGTGGAAATTAAGGTTGAGGGGGTAGATCGTTGCCAGCCTGGAGATTCTGGAATACTGAGCTTTATCTTGTAGGCAATGGGGAACTCCATAACCAAAGATTTTTGTCTAAGGAGATTATATATGTAAAGCAATTTTGAAAGAATACATATTCAGTGTTAATATATGGGACAGATTGGAAGATTGGGGACAAAGCAAACAGTGACTTGAGGTGACAAGGGTTTGTGTAGAATGCTTCTTGTGCAAATAAAATAAGAGCTGGGAGCCATGATGATAGTAAAGGAAGAATTGACAGCAAAGAGACTGCGATCATAACAATGACTTGGTAAAATACAAAGGGGAAAAAAATTACAAACCTTATGCCTGCATATCTAAAAAGTGACAATCAGAAAATATTTACCAGTTTTCAATTAGAATAGATGAAGATCATCTCTTTAAATAATTCTAAATTATTTAGAACTATTTAGCCAAATATGGCTAAATATTTACTGTATAGAAAATAATATAACTAGTAAATAAATCATGATTTTCAGAAACACAAGCACATTCCCTCTCTCACGTGTAATTTTGATACCATAAAATAATTGTATTTTCTTGGTCAAATAAGCATCAACTGATTTGTGTAACAAATTAAATCTAATAATGTACGTGGACCCAAGAGACTTCTCTAATAAAAGACCATTGTACATCGGATATGTTCTTCTTTGCAAAATAGCTTACAAATGAAGACAAACTACATTCAGCTGAAATACAAGGAATCCATTAAAAGGGTATTTTATTAGAAAAATCCAGATTATCAAATATTTTTATTAGTACCATATTGGATGTCCTGTACTCTGCCAAGAAATAGCAGTTATTTCAGTAACACATCAGGTTGATAAGCAATATTGGTATTGTTGATAAACATTTCCAGGCCAGAGCAAATGGAGTAGATGAGTAGGTTGAAAGACTGTAACAGGATTTAGCTCCACGGTTCAGCATATGTGAGCATAGTAAAGAATCATGAATCAGTTATTTGTTGCAAACTAGATATTAGAACTTTAAAAACTGTCTGCCCAAGCGCAATATTGGTATCATTCATTCTCATTCTCTCCAAGTCAGACTTCAACTTTCTTTATCCATCTTTACTCGCCTGCATCCTTCATTGCCTAAAGCTGTGCCTTAGATCAGCCAGAGATTCTGAACAGTACTGTGTCCAAGTTATGAGCATCAACATTTCTGACTCATGTTTTGCACCAACTCTGGATGTTGTGGCTCATGTTCAATTTTAAAAAGTATAGAGAGAAGGTGGCTCACAGCCCAGGGGAAAAAAAAAACAGCAAAAAAGACTTTTAGCAAACCTTGTGTCTCTCCTAGTGCTCAATTACCTGTGGCAAAGGAATGCAGTCCCGTGTTATCCAGTGCATGCACAAGATTACAGGAAGACATGGAAATGAATGTTTTTCTTCAGAAAAACCTGCAGCATACAGGCCATGCCACCTTCAGCCCTGCAACGAGAAGATTAATGTAAATACCATAACGTCACCCAGGCTGGGTAAGCAGACCAAAAAGGGGATGATTTTGAGAAACAGAAATGCTCCTGGATTCTTCTATTTTGCATATCATTTTAAAGCTTAGTTATAAATCCATACTGATTAGTTTGGTTCTGACTAAATTGGATCTGTTTAACTATAGTTTAGTCCAAATGGTTGGGTGGGTAAAAAATCCTAAAGACTAAACTACTTTGATTCCTGAAACTGTGTACTCAGAGCCAGACCCTGGAACTAGGATGCCACACCACCCAAGGTCATTTTATAAAGAGTTGAAGAATGTAACCACATTTGGGGTCCTACCAGTACCATTGCAGACCTATCAATTAAGGTAATGTCTATGGAAAGGTGAAGTTGTGGTGTCTATACCTTGGATCTCTCCATTGTTAATAGCCTTCCTTGTGATCCTGGGTACAGATTATCCTTTGGAAAGATATAGAGTAAAAAATGGCTTTCAAGAAGAATGGGCACATGGATCTGCACCGTCAAACAAGAAGAACCATTATTTTCATCTTTAAGGATATAATATTAACTACAAATAAATACTAGTTACATGTTTATTTATATAGTTTTTTATGTTATAAAATGCTTTCATATATATTCTCAATTCCTGTTATTCCTCTAATCCATCGTCAAGAAGTAGAGTTCGTATTTTAAGTAGATATAGCTTGCATTTGCATAACAAATATTTATTAATGAATTAGCCTTTATTTCTGTGGCAATCAGTGGCTTTTAACAGCCCTGCTACCTGGCTGTCATTGGATTTATTTATGTTTAGCACCTTCAGTTTTAATCTGTGCGTATAATCTCCAGGGGAACAATTTAATCATACAGAATAGTATTGCCAAAATGCAAGGAGCTAAATTGTCATAGATACTTTCCAGGCATAAGACTCAATCAAATGGAAAAGTTTAGTTCTTCATGGAAATACAAAAATTCTCTTTTTTCACGCCAAATAATTAACATTTCTAAGAAATCATCAGTTCAAGTAGAATTAAGACTAGTTAAAACAAAAAGTTAAGCAATCCTGGAGCAGATGCATTAAATCCATGTATTCAAAAACAACATAATTCCTTTCTGTAACAGTTACTTGGAATCCTTCTTGAAGTATCATGTGGCAGAAAATAATGAATTAAAAGAAGAATTTAATTAAAACTGCATTTTCTCTGTTTATTTGTCCTTGAAGGTATATCCCCAAACACAGAAGCACAGTGATGGGAACATCTAAGCGTTTTAAAAGTAAAATAATGAATCCTATTAGAATGGTGGCAAAAGAAAGAATTGTAGCAGGGCTGACTTTTATTATACAGGCCAGAACAATTTATTCCTTCAGAAAAATAGAGGCCAAACCTACATGACCAGATGTTCTATACCAAGTTCTAATTTCAAACACTTTATTGCTATAAATTTCAATGACTTTTGGTAATCAGCTTTGTTTTTAAAGATACCTGAAATCACCATGCCCAGACATTCCACCTAGACATGTCTGCTATCTAGGACACAAGGAATGTGAAATAAGTGTGAGCATGTTTTTGTTTTGCTATTTCTTTGCAGTTTCATCCATGACAGTACTTAATTTGCATTTCCATAAAGGTGGACATATTGAACACATTGATTATTCTTTTTTGACCTTCTCAACCAAAAGTCCAAGAGAAGTTTAAATGAAAGCCATAAAATTGAACCTTAAAAGCCATTTGCAGGGGCCAGCCCCAAGGTGTAGTGGGTAAGCTTCAGCGGCCTGGGTTTGCAGGTTCAGATCCTGGGTGCAGACCTACACCACTTGTCAGTCATGCTGTGGCAGTGACCCACATATAAAGTGGAGAAAAATTGGCATAGATGTTAGCTCAGGGCTAATCTTCCTCAGCAAAAAAAAGCAACCATTTGCTGTAGAACTCATTGAATTTGGGAAACCTATCTTTAATAAGTCTAAAAAAGTTCCCAAGTAAGACCATTATTCATTCACTTTATTCCTTTATTATGTGCGTGTGTGTGTGTGGGGGGGGGTTATTTCTTTGTCTTTTAAGTTCCAGAAGGTAATATAAATGAGGCAAAGTGAGCATACAAAATCCTCCCACTTAACTGATTGCTATTGGCTTCTACTCATGACACCTAGGATATCTACATGTATTGAGTTCCCTGTGTTCTGCTTCACAGCTGCTCTGACTTTCAAGTGCCTGGGAGATCAGTGGCCTGTGTACTGCCGAGTGATACGTGAGAAGAACCTGTGTCAGGACATGCGGTGGTATCAGCGCTGCTGTGAGACGTGCAGGGACTTCTATGCCCAGAAGCTGCAGCAGAAGAGTTGACCTCTAGCACGCTGGCTGGCTCACAGCTCTTTGCAATTCCATTATTTATAAACACACACACTAGCATGTTTTTTCAGACCAAATATTATCAGATTACATATAATTTAATCAAATTAATTTATTTTTTTGCCTGCCAGACATCCAATATGGTGTTTGTTTTGGTTATACAAACATTTTGATTTATACTATATGGCTTCATAAATAATTTTATCTAAGTTGGATCCAGTTTCCAGAATAAAAATAAAAATGGGGTAAAAAAAAAAACACAAGATCATTAGGCTTTAAAAAAAATTTTTTTAAGTTAGGGCTGTCTCTAAGGTGCTACTCTCTCCCCACCAATACCATTGAGTTATCCAGAATGTATACTAATTTAGCGTAATAGTTTAGTTATATATGGAGAGAAATCATTTTTGTTTTTTGGTGTCCTGATGCATACTTAGCCCATTTTCTGTAATCGGCAGGAGATGTGTGAACATAACAAACCTCATAGTGTTGAACAGGTTTTTAGAGAATGTATGATGAATTTGGTTCAGATTTAGAGCTGTCCATAGGAAAAATTCTACTGTAATTATAACCTTATTTTAATAATGGAAAGGAAAAGTCAAAATATGGACTTTGATCATGTTCATGGACATGTACTTGAACACAAGTATTGTAACAATGAGACACTGTAATGATTTACACTGAATCACCATTGCACTGTTGATATAGTGTAGAGAAACCGTTATAGGAATGGTAACATCCTACAAAAATGTGTATTATTTTAACATGTTGTCATTAGATTTTAGATTTTTAAAATATTTTGAACAAAGAAAGCATCGATCCACCCATTTCCTTGTATCTTTTTAGCAGATTTATAAAAGACTATAGTACTTAGCCTCACAAATCATAATGAGAAAATTTACTAAATATTTTTCAGCCTTTTCCCTAGAACAAGGAAAAACAAAAAGCTTATAATGCTGTGGTAGTTTCATTGTGTTTTTTCCTTTTAAAAGTTAAAAAGTTTTACAGTTTTGTGAAACGTTAAAAAACCAGCTTAAATGTTTTCTTGTGAGAAAATATTGTACATGATTCACATGATGTCTTAGATTTTTCAATAAAATATGTGAAACTTCCTGTTGGGAGGCAGTTCTTCGTAGGTCTTGAACATTTCCACACGTCTTGGCACTGTCTGCTCGTGTTGGGGAGTATGTTCTGAGGGCTATTTGTATAGTGAACAGCCTTGGAAGATAAAGGTAGTGTCTGTCTTTGGAGCAAAGGGGAGACATGCTTACTTCTCATTAGAAAAGTTTCAGGGTCCCTAAAGTTGGAGTCCCTCTCCTGTGACACGGCCCACTGCACGTGCAGGTGTCACCTGGCTCTCTTTGTGCCACCCCGTGGGAATTGGGGCTCAGGGAACTGGTGCAAGAACGTGCTGATTCTCCGGCTTCTGCTATTGCTGTGAGTAACAAAGTCCTTTGTCTTTAACCCAGGAGTCTTATGTCTTCTGCCATGAAAGCATAGCAGGCTAATTTGATAGATTGCAAGTAGAGTAAAACCTCAATATCTTCACGGTCCTTGACACTTCCCTCAATATTTTTCACCTTCATTTTAATACAGGGGACATTTTCAATCTAGATTGTCACTTACTATGTATATCCTTTAATTGCTGAGATATAAAATTAACCAATATCAACACATCTCACATAAGACAGTAGGAAAATGAGAGAGGGAAAAATTATACAGCAAGAGGAGACAGTCTCAATTCCATCCCTCGATTCCTTTTTTTTTTTATTTTTCCCTTTTTTCCGCAGAGTGCCCCGGTACATAGTTGAGTATTTTTAGTTGTGGGTCCTTCTAGTCGTGGCATGTGGGACACCGCCTCAGCATGGCTTGACGAGTGGTGCCATGTCAGCGCCCAGAATCTGAACCGGCGAAACCCCGGGCCACCAAAGCAGAGAGTGTGAACTTAACCACTCGGCCACAGGGCCAGCCCCCGTCCCTTGATTCTTGAATCCATGAATCTAGGTAGAAATATCACCATATGTTGGCTAATGAATCAGACCATATGCAACATCCTAGAGGACCTCCAAAATGTTTTCACTCAGCTGGTATCAGAACTGAATATTAAAAAGAAAAGAAGAAAAGACATTGCATCATTCTGTTAGGCCATCTGCTTCAGGGTGATGGAGAACATTTTAATACCAGAGATTTACAGGAGCATGAGTCCATTGCCACATTTTATTTGCTGTTTTTTCAGTTCCCTGAAGAGAAACAGAAGTGTGTGGAATACCATAATAGTGAATGAGGTATTTGATAAGTTCATGGATGGTATTTTGGCAGAAACTGCAGACTGGGAAGGCAAATCTGTAGTCAGGGTAAGTGGCTATTTTTGTGAGAACAAACCCGTGCCTGTTTTGTGATAGAAGTGAGCTAATGTAATCATACTGCAGTCAAGGTGGTGGGCTGGTTCTCCTGTAGACTGATGCCATATTGGGAAACAATAGCTCCTCTGCTGTTCGGTTGAGCCCTCAGCAGTCACTGTAGCTAGATTGGCCTTGGTGAGTGGCGGTTTACGTCATTGAACCCATGCATAATCTCCATTCCTGCCACCTTTGTCTCTTTGTTCCCAGGCCCATTGGGCAAAGACAAAGGTGGCTGATGAAAGAAACTGGCCAACATACACAGGACTTGTCATCTCATCCACCTGATGATGGAGACCGCTCTCCTGAGAGTGCTCTTTGGTGAGCAGTCAAATGGAATATAAGTATATAAGTTATTCAAGGAGGTCTGTCCACATACTTTTCCTCAGAACTCTCTTGTCACCAATTTTCAAATCATGCTTCTTCCAAGTCCTTGCCAATCCAGCCAAAGCAGTTTCATCGTGGTATGATTACATTAGCTCACTTCTATCACAAAACAGGCAGGGATTTGTTCTCACAGAAATAGCCACTTACCCTGACTATGGGTTTGCCTTCCTAGCCTGCAAAGTTTCTGCCAAAATACCATCCATGAACTTACCAAATGCCTCTTTCACTGTTACAGTATTACATATGATAGTGTTTCTCTTCAGGAATCATAACAGCAAATAAAATGTGGCAGTGGGCTCATGTTCATGTAAGTCTCTGGTATTACCATGTTCCCCATCATCCTGAAACAGATGGCCTAACAGAATGATGCAATGACTTTTTTTTTAATATTCAGTCCTGGCATTAGCGTGGTGAAAACATTTTGGAGGTCCTCTAAGATGTTGTATACAGTCTGATTCATCAACCAATATATCGTGATATTTCCACCTAGACTCATGGATTCGAGACTCAAGGGATGGAATTGAGACTATCTCCTCTTCCTATGTAGTTTTTCCCTTCCATCTGATTAAGTTTGTAATAATTCGGTGTAATTCTCTAACATCCAGCTGTCTTCTGCACAGGACAATAGGAAAAAAAGGGGGGAGGGTGGATTTACCTCCTGCATCCTTCAAATCCTTCACAGTGGAAGTAATTCAGAAATCCATCAAGGAATGCAATATTGACTTAGTTTCCAATTTTATGTAGAGGCAGTTCTAGGAGCTTCATTACCATTACTACCACGTGAGCCCTCATTCTACAGGTCATGGAACCAACAATGGGAGCAGGGGTCCTGCCAGTTTCTGAGTCTTGCTATACCAAGTATGCCTTCCAGAATTCATAAAATAACTTTGGAGTGGGTTCAGGGACTCTTGGGTCTACTATGAGACAGATTTAAGCCAACGCTTGATTAAATTATATGACTTCCATAAGTTCTTGCTCTGATTGTGGGACTACAGTGGCAATTTAGGGTTATCAGGAATTAGTATCAGTTTAGAGCCAGTAATCCAGTAATCACCAACAGTCTTCAATTATTTTCCTTTCCTCAGTACACAGTTCCCATCAGGGAAGACTAGAAGATAGATTTACAGTATGAACTTTGGACAGTGTGGCAGGATTCTTCCTCAAAGAGATCTAGCCTCCCCTTCACTCAAAGAATTCTGGGTCTCTGAACCTGCTCTCATATGGAAATTGATCGAGGGAATGCAATTCCCTGGTATGGTGATTCAAATCAGACTTATTTTCACCAAGTCAAGAGATTGCATGCTTATACAAATCAAGTAAGACTTTAGTAGAATGCCTGTCTATTTCAGTCCTATGGACTCCATGGTCAGTTAGCCAATACCAAAAATCTTTGCAGGTCAAACCATTCTCTTTATCCCTTTGACTCTGTTGCCTTTTATGGTAACCACTGCCATGTGGTCTCTGGCAGTGAAATACAACCTTTGCATTCCTGCCCTTAGGGACTTCCATCATCCTCATTAAATTCAGGAAGTCTGGTTCAATGGCAGCATTTCTCAATGTCATTACTGGTTTTCAGAAAAAAGCCACTATGAAGATCTCTAAAGATTCCAATACTGCCTTCACCAATGTATTTTCCTTGGTGAAGGGAATGTCCTCTGGACCTTCTTAGAGGACACATTTAACAGGTGGGTGAGCACATCTAATATATTAAAACCAATCTCCCTAAAAGTTTGTACATATTACATTATAGCAAGGAGGTTTTGGCATCTTACTTTCATTTAGAGTGGATTGCCATTGGGTATTGGGTCTAGTTTTCAGTCAGATTATTAAGAGTTACTCCTAGCTACATGAACTAACACTATGAATCCAGAATCTCTACTTAGTGAATGCATATCAAAAACATTTAGGCTAATACGTTGTATTCCATCCACCCTAGTATAATCACCATTAGGAAACATCCCCATGTGTATACCCTGGGTTTCAGTTAACATGAATTGGTAAAATCTTCCAATTCCTTTGGCATGTATGATAACACCTCACAAGTCACACTTTTTACCTGGTCTCCTTGGATCTTCCAGAACTTAAATCTGGATATGGATGTAGAAGACATGACAGATGGTGGAACATCAGCAGTAGAGTCAAAAAGGTTTTATTTCAAGGCAGTTATGGAAGCTTTCTGGTTCCCAACTTAGACCTTAAGCTGTGAATTTAAAACCCCAGACTTATCATTCTCTTCCTCTGAGTTCTCTAGCTCATTTAGAAGCAATTAACCCACAGGCATTATTCTTTTTGGTTCTATGAAAAAGTTTTAATGCAGTGGATAACTGGTAACCCAGAGCCTTGCTTTCTGTAGGCACTTCACTCCTGGTGACTATAGATGAGAATTTAAATAACTATTTTGCCATTATATACCATGGATGACCAGGGTCCCACTTTTCTGTTTTTTGGAAACACTTCTGGTACCAATAATTCTGAGGGTTCAGTCAGAAGAGCAGTGTTAAAGTATTATGGGATAATGGATTTGAATTCACACAACTGCAGGAGGAGCTAGAGAACTGAAGGACCCTAAGAGGAGTTGGAGGATCAGAGGGGTTACCAACCAATCTGAGCAGCCAGGCACAGCCAGGTAAGTATGACTAGGAAGGGGTAATTTGTAAAAGATGTCTATGGAATGCTGTTGCCTCTGTGTAGCTTCCTCCTTTATAGGTCCACAGCAGACATCTGGCAGCGGATCTGAGTTTCCTGATGGTCAACAGGACCAGCAATTGGAAAGAAGAAATGGGCATGGAGCTCAAGAGAGCAAAGGTGATCTGTGCCCAGCACCTGTGCCTGTCTGTCTCTGCATCTGACGACTTTCAGATTAATGAATGCTGCTTCCATTTTGTCTTCCAAATCTCATGCAAGTTCCTCTTTTGGCCAATTCTAACCAAGAATCACACAAAGAAGGGGATTCTAGGAAATGGGAAATGCAGTTTGCTTTCTAACCAAAGATGGCTAATATGATTTTAATTTTTTTTCCGTTTGCTTTATATCAGAGACAACTGAAATGAAAATCCATGTTTTTATGCACTCTTAAAATAACAGTGAACCTTTTTTAAGAACTTAATATAGGCTAAGCATTCTGTTAACTACTATAGCTGTTAAACCTCCCAGCAACCTTGTAAGGTACTATTAGTATCTTCACATTACAGCTGAGGAAACTGAGGCTCAAAGAGATACAGTAACTTGCTCAAGAACACAGTTTATTTGGATGTAATAGAGCCACTCTGACTCCAAATACTGTGCACTCTGTTAGCCTGATTGCCTCCCTTGTTCAGCAAATTTTAAAATGTTTTACAATAGATGCACAGAATTTATAACCTAATCGTAGTCCTTCTTTGTAATCAAAATGATCCAACTAATTTTCAAACTCTCTCAGATAATTTGATGAACCCCAACTGTTCATCTGGACATTGTACAGGCTTTTCAGCTAGAAACACTTTCGGTATTTCAGTTGGTTATTGGTACAATCTAGGGGAAAAAAAAAGGAGGAGAGAGAGAGAAAGAGAGAGGAAGGAAAGATGGAAGGGAGGAAGGGAGGGATGAAGGAAAGGCGAGAGAGGATTAGAAAAAGAAAAGAAGAAAATAAAGTTAACTGATACGTAGATAGCTTTACCTAGTAAACCATATTTAATTCTATTTTTAGAATTCTCATCATTCAAAATACTATAGTTCTGGGCCCAAATCCAAGAAGAAATGATACTTTTACAAAAATATACTGTAAAGAGAGAGAGCAAATGATTAACTGCATGGTAAGGGTTGAGAAGCCCAGAGATCCACATTTCCACCAGATTACCCCTGCAATATGGCTCTTTATTTGTATTTATTTACACCTTTTGTCACTCTAGAATGAAGGTATTAATGATAGCAAAGAAATAGTAACCCAAGTCAATATTTGTCCAATTACTATCAGGTAAATTTTTTGAAGAGTTAAAAGGAAAACAGTGAAATGAGTGTTATGTGATCACATAAATTTGGAAAATGCCTGCATTAACAAAGTAGAACTTCTCAGAATCTTCAATGTGAGTTTGTGCATTATAAACTACCAGAAGAGAATACAGAGTATTTTATAAATATTTTTGGCAATGGAATCTTTTTTCACCGAGCATCGTTGATTGGAAAACAGAGTATTAGGCCATTTTTTAAATCAAATTTAATTGGATTATCTATTTCCAGCCAGAGTAGAGCCCTTCTTAGGGCTCTGGAAGAAACAGCAGACATCATTATTTATTGAGCAAAGGCTTCATGAGGCTCTTCAGACATGACTTGTGTGGAGAAGGAAACATCCAATAGGGCTACTGTTTTGTAATGTATCATCTAGAGTAGAGGTTCATAAAGAAAACTGTAAATTACATTATCAAACAAAAGATAGCAAGATGAGAGTATAAACAAATCACTGTAAGATTTCAAAGGAGGGAAAACTCATTTCCCCTACTAGGGAAAATATATAACGTTTTTGTGAAAGGCTCAGTATCAGCCATGGCCCAGGAAGGATGATTAGGAGGTGGTCAACAGCCAGGATTGGGAAGAACTGGTGCCACGCAGGAGGACTGACATAAGCGGAGGCACAGGTGTGGTGTTGGGGAGTGGGGAGGATGGACAGTAGCAGAGAGGGAGGAGAAAGCTTGATTTCTAGATTGTCGGTCATGTAGGCTACCTACAGGGATAGTAATGAGAAATAAGAACTGATGGCTTGGGGTGAGAGTGGACAAAGGATGGTGGGAGATGGAAAGTCTGAGACTAAACTTGTAAACAGAAAGAGACAGTATACAACCCTCTGGGCATCTAGAGCATGGTGGGGAAATCTAAAGGAAGGACACCTAAGGAAAACCGAAGGCTCACCTCACCTACCTCATACTTTGGCTAACGAAAAGGCCTGAGCAAATATGTTTGGACCTGGGTTCTGTATCTCTACCTGCCAATATAGACAGCCAAAGAGAAATAAGGCTTTTCTTGAAGACGTGTGTTAGTCCCCAAAGAATCTTTGAGGAAAAGTGAACAGCTTGAGAAATATTTGTTCATTAGATGTATTCTGACAACAACTAGAAAAATCCAGAAAGTACCAAGCACATGCACATACAGTACACTTGATTCTTGAAACGCTTGTGTTTGTTTTTGTTATTAACTGACGTTATGAAGTACCTCTTACTTTCTCCAGTAAATGTATTCATAAAACCACCCAAATGTATTTCAAATATTGTAAGATAGTGATAGAGTTGGGGTGCAAAAGATTCTTATAGAAAATGTTGATTGTTTAACCCAGTTTTACAACTATAAGAGAGAATTTTTTAACACCCTCATGATTATTGCTATAAAGAAGGTAGGTGCTCTTTAGTGTCTTGCTTGATTCGAGAACATCCTGAGGGCTGATTCTTGTAAACTATATGACACTCTTGAAATCTGAGGCTAATACATTCCACATGTAACCCCTTTACCCCTGGAAGAGAAACCTTTCTGCTGAATCAGATGGGTTATAGAGGTGCAAACATAACAAACAACCTGTGTCTTTTAAAAACAGCTAATGTGTCTATCCTTTGCCTCCTCACAAGTGGGAAGGCTTCCTCTTTCTCTAGGTGGAAATCCATATTCTTCCAGTGAATAGTGTGGGTTGCCTAAGGCAGAGTGGCTTGTAATGACAGAGCTGATCTCCATTAAAGTCATCATCACTTCCTGACTTGATACACTGTCCTTAGCCTTACTCTCACCTTGGCTCTCTAAACAGCAGATGGGTTCACTTAGCACAGCACGTCACCCAAAGCCAGCAGCCATGTTCCTGTATGCTTCCAACTGTACTGTGTGAACACCAAAACACAGCGTAGGAATGAATACAGCCAAGAACAGAGTCAAAGGGACCTCAGATAGTGAATGGATCAGGGCAGCAGGTTGGGGCTTTAAATCACTATAGAAAACTATAAAGCAAATTCTTGCCATTTCCCTACTCAGACTGAAGCTGACAACCTAAATGTGGTTAGGTTTCACATAAGCCTGAGACTCTGGGAGTCAAAACATGAGAAGAAACAAGATCCTGCGTATCATATGTGGGGCTGCGTAGGCAGGGCCAAGTCAGCTGTGTTAGCTCAGCAACGTGCAGAGAGAAAAATTAGGTAACGTCTCTCTGCAGGTGACTATTTCATGTGCTCCAAATTATGGACTGTGACACTGAAATTCTGGCAGCTTTTATCCAAAGAAAAGTTCCTCTTAAACTGCTATTTTTGACACTGTATGGAAAGACATGAAGTGCCACGCATATCTAATTTCAGCATCCTGTTAAATTTAATGAGTGTAGCCCCATCTGTCAAGCACCCTGGATGCTTGGGTGTGGGTACATGTGTTGTGGGAAAGGTAAGGCAGGGTGTGTCATTGTTCCTGTGTGTTGGTGTGTCGTTTCAAGAGTGGCTTCCGAGTACAGCTGAGAGACTTGGTTTCAGGTGCCAGTCAGAGCATCCTCAGGCTCATTAATAATGGACAGGTCTGACAGGAGCAGCCTCAGTTGCCTTTGTTTTCCACAATAGACGAAGGGAGACATGGAACTCTCTGTTTTGCCAAATAACAACCATCCAGACAAATTCCTGCAGCTCGATGTGAAGTCTTTAATGAGGAACTCAGCCCTTCTCCAGGCAAGCCTGGTGAGGTTTCCAGGTGGGAATTATCCTGCTGCACAACAGTGGCAAAACCTCGTGTACTCACAGGTAAGATCTAAGAGCACAGAAATATGGGGGCAGCGGCTCATTTCTCTCTTGCTGTCTGCCATTTCATCATTTGTGCAGTAAGAAGGCTATAGGGAACAGAGAACAAGGTAGCTGTTCACTCTTGCCACATAGAAAAGGTCTTTCTCCCTTAACATAAGGAGACTTTCTCTGATGGCTTTATAAAATATGTGAATTCTCCCACCCGTGCATTTCTCTCCAAGCACTAGCTTCTCAGCCTGTGTTCATTTTACATTTTGCCTAGCCCTCATTTTACTCCTTTCATTCAGAAGTTTCCAAACTAATTCTTATATTTGCAAATAGGGCCCTGGTTGGGGGAACCTACCTCTATGTTTTGGTGTAGTCTAAGCCTAAAGCAGCAGAAGCTTACATCGTGGGCTCATACACAGCCTTTGAGACAACTGGAGACCTTGCTTCCGCCTCATTTAGACTGGCTGCCTCTCATTTCATGCAGAGAAGACTCAGACAGCAGAACAATAGAAACCTAATGATCGAAGGAAAGAAAACAGATGAAACTCTCCACGTTGGAAAGGTGCTAGTTATTACTTGAGATACTCTGATTTTCCACAGGTGTCCATGTGGACAAGATGTAACAATCAGACCTTCAAACCCAAGGCAGACTTTATTTCTTGCTTTCTTCTTTGCGTCGTCCTTCTTTTTGCTGACCGAAAGAGAAGAATAAAACTGTGATGTGTTCCGTGTGCTGGAATAAACATAAAGACCCTGACTGTTGCACAGCTCATGAAACAGGAATAATCTTTGTTTGAAGACGTGAGGGCTAATGGGGTTAAGGGTTAGTCAATTTAGAAGCAGGAAGAAGAGTTTCATTTCAGAACAGATGTGACTGACCCACAAACCACTGCAGGTCCTTAAATCCTTGGAGTGGTTCAAGTTCCCTGAGCAGAAATTTGTTTTCTTTTAAGAAACAGTTGCTACTCATGAGTCCTGGTGTAAAGTGACTCCTTTGTGGTGTGTTTGTGGGCTCCTTGGGACCTTTATCATGAGATCATTCCAAATCAAGTACACCCGAATGATTATGTAAGTGTTTCCTCCACCTATACGGTTTTAATTTATTTCCATTCTGAGGCAGCTATTATGACAACTGACTTTCTAAAAATTGTGCATCCTTCCCTTTTGTAAGCCTCAAAACTCTTTCGCCCGTCAATATACACCTTTCTGGTAGTTGTTTCCGTATTTTGTTTAGTTTAAGTTAAATACAGTGAAATTTCTCTTTTTTCTTCCTTATTGTTTATATCATGGAAAAAAATGATTCAAAAATCAATTCAGGAAACCTTGGCCCTCCTATGCTATGAAGTTTAGTCTGAGAAAACATATCCAATAAATTCCTTTGAGGTTGGAACACATCGATCTAACATCTTTTGTTTGGTACTGGAGTTGACCTATTTCCTTCAAGTGGAACTTCACAGTTTGAAGCTCTGTTGAATGTTGTCCCTAAACCTGAATGAAATGCAAAGTTTTTAAAGGGCATTTCTCAACAGGTCTTGACGGGTTGAAATGGTTATTCAAGGAAAAATCAAGAAGGTAAAAATCTGCTCCATCTGTCTTTGAATATGTTACTGGTAATTGTAAACTGCAGATGAATTTGACTTAGTTATCCTTTTACCCTAAAAAGAAATGTTAAATGACTGCATAAAGGCCAATTTACTGTTGAAATAATGCATGGAGGAGTGAGTAAATCGATTATAAGTTTAGATAGTTGGGTAGGTGCAGTACAAATTATGAGTAACAACAATTATATTCACTACTTTAAATTGCAATATGTCAATAAGTAATTCTCTCCTTAGCTGGACTTAAATCCAGGAGTGATATACTCATTGGATAAAAAATAAATCTAAAAGAAATGGATATCTGAAAGTTTTAAGTAGTTGTAATGATACCGGAAAGAAGGCACTGAATGTACCAGATGTATTGAGGTGTTAGGGATGTGTAAGGTGACAGCTGTTAAGTAGTTCTTAATTTAAAACCCTCACTCTGTTGGGGAGACATGAAGCCAGTGGGAAGAACATTGAATAAAGAGGTTAGAAACTTGGTTTCTTTTCTTAAACCCACAGTGAGCCAGTTTGACAGACACCTATTATGGCCCTTATTCGTTCCATGCCTCAGTACTTCCACTTGCAAAATTAGTATAATATTCATTTTACATATTTCCTTAAAAGTGAGAGCAAATAAAATAATATGAGGTAAAAACAATTGAGAGGGTTTTATATAAGAGTACAAGAAATACGTATTGTTGTTATTATTATTGTCATTTGCCAATATTCCAAAGGTGTTGAAATTACCCTTCCATTAGAATTTGGAAAATAGCAGATAATACCACTTGCATTTTCTGGTTTGTACTGTGGATAGAGGGATGTGAGTGCATGTGTGTCTGTGTTTTGTAGATGGTCGTGTTGGGGAATGTAGTCAATACATCTGTCAAGCTATGTGGCTAACTCAAGCAGTAGATTTTATACTTACGTGAAATCTACACAAACTTCAGAGTTGTGCCAGCTTATTCTTCGGTCTCACAACACCCCAGTACACGTTGTTTGGGATTCAGACTACCTCATGGAACGTCAAAGGACTTAAACTACAAACATAGTCTTCAAAATTAGTGGTTACTCAACAGTGAAAGATCCCTTTGATCCCAAATATGAAGTTGAATTCTTAAATATATGTATCATATTTCTATCCATTATTTCTCTTTTAAGTTTTTTTTTTAAATCACATTCCACTTTCAGAGGAAATTCGCTAAGCCATTTTTACATGAGCTAAAGCAATACCACACTTACAGAAAAGCAGGCACTGATGTTCTCTGGCGTGCCAGGAGCCCCGGATATTGTCAGTTCCCTTCATGCAGATAAAACTGGTCACCGGTATATGCAGGGAGAGAGTACAAGCGGAATTTCCTTGATTCTACTATATTTATACTCCTTCTTAAATTATTTCACTAGAGAAATAAAGAAGCTTCACAATAAATTTGAGATCATTGCAATGAACAAACTTTCCAAACTCTAATGTTTCTGGTTGTTAAAATAATTTGGAGCATGTATCTGATGAAGGCATTTGGAATTGTATTCCAAATATTTCTTCCAATCCCTTCATAAAACGAGGTAATGAAAGGAAAAGGCTATTTTTTAGTTTAAATGATAAAATATGTTTTTTCAGATATGGTGGTGGGCCTTTTTTTGGATTAGCAGTTAGACTTCAGAATCTTTTCAGACTAATCTCTTTATTATCTTTTCCTGGCTTCCATCACATCAATTTCAGAACCCAGGAGGATTCCGCACTAAACCCATGAGCTGGGGTGAAAGGCGAAGGGTAAGAGGTTACTCTTCCCTTGATTCCTACACAACGTCATTTACTGGCTTTATTTCCGAATCACCTTTCCTCACTTTTTTTTGTCTTATAGCTATCTTTTCCCCTTGAATTCTAATGCCTCTTTTTTTAAGTCTCAGGGTTTTCTTGGGAGATTTTGTATACTATAACTGTATTTCTTAACAATCTGTCTCTGAACACGTACGTCATGCCTTGTCTAAGAATGTCTCTGTTCTCAATCCTCCATTTACTATTTGAAAAGAACAGCCCTGCATATACAATAGTCTTTCATTTTTAAGCTTGTATTTGGGGTGATGTTATAGGACTTTTTGAGGTGCTTAAATTTTTATCTAGGAAGTAGACTTAGGAGCATCACTGAGTTGCTCAAGGTTTTACTTGCAAATATCAGAAGATGATTTATCAAGTTATGCTACATTTATGCAGTTCACGAAATCTCCAAAAGGATCAGAAATCTAGCATAGATGGTGTGCTGTCAGAACACCCAAATTGTCCCACCATACCACTCTCAAACGAGACCCAAGCACCTCTGGCCCTAAAGCCTGAACTCAAGACACCGTGTGTGTTAAATTAGCACATGTGGGACTCTAGAGCTCTGGTTCCATGGAGGGGAAGACAGGAGATAAGATTCAAGAGAGGCCTGAGTCAGACCACAAAGGCTCAGTGAGTGGTGTCTGAAATTTTAAATTTTATCCTGAAAATTTGGAGGGGTTGGTGGAAAATTTTAGCAAGAAGATCACATGATGAAATCTGTGTTTTATAACTATAACCATTCCAGTAATTCGGAAAACAGAATTACTGTGGTCAATGGGGAGTTGCTTTATAGGAAAAGTTTGTTTGTGCATCCACACGTGAAATATACACAAAATGCCTTGTTTGCATTATGATTATGATGGGAATTACATTGTATGTAGAGATCAACTTGGTGAAAATGGAAGTCTTTGTGGTCTTGATTCTCCCAATCCATGAACATGATATATATTTCCACTTATTCAGCTCTTCATATGGCCTTCAATTTTGTCTAACAATAGTCCACATAGAAGTTTTGCATACAGTCATTAGGTTTATATATAAATACTTATAAGTACTTATTGCTGTCAAGAATAGGACCTTTTAAATCATGTTTTATAATAAAGTATCATTCCTGCATGCTATTGATTATTATATATTGATTTTGAATCCAGAAATTGTGTTAAAATCTTTTTTATTTTGACTGTAAATATCCCTATAGGTAATCATGTCATCTGCTGTTTTGGTTCAATTATTTACAACCCTAATTCCTTTTATTTATTTTTCTAATCTTAATGTATTGCTTAGGGCTTCCAACGCAATAATATATGAATGTTTGTGATTACTGGCATCCTTGTATTAATTCTGAAACTAAAACAAATGCTTCTAATATTTCAACCATTAAGTAAACTGTGCCCTGGAAGTTTTTGGCAAATTCTCTTAGTTTAAGAAAATTCCCTGTTATTTCTAGTTTGCTAAGAAAGTTAGCTTTAAATATGCTTGAATATTTTGAAAATATTTTTCATAATCTATTACAAAATTCTGTGTTGTTTTTTCCTGTTAATGTGGGGAATTACATTAATCTTCTAATATTAAACCATCCTCTTGGTAAAACATTGTTTTCTGGTATGAAACTGTCTTATCCAGGTATGTATAATTTGCACATATTGTAGGATTCTGTTTAGCAATGTTTTATTAATGACTTTTGCATTCATGTTTATAAGAGAAATCAGCCTATAATTAAATTACCTTTTCTTTTACTTACTTCCCTTGTCTGTAGTTTATACTAACTTGATAAAATGAGTTGGAGAGTGTTCCTTGTTTTCCTATTTTCTGGAAGAGTTTGACTAAGACAGAAATAATCTCTTTTAAGAATTCTGAATATTAATTACACCACTCCTTCAAGCTAGTGTTCTTAAATTTGTGTGTGGCTGGGGTAGATTTTAAACTATTGATTCAGTTGGTCAAATTATCACAGGTTCATTAAAATTTTCTATTTGCTTCTATTAATTAAGTTTGGTAAGTTATATTATGTGGGAAATGGCTCAACTGTATATAAATTCTTAAAGCTGCTCAGATTATTTTCCTGTTATATTTCTTAATCTCTGCTATGTTTCTTCTCATGTTCCCTATACATTTCTAACATTGTGGGTTTGTATCTTTCCTTTTTTTCCCCTGAGAAGTATTCCCAGAGATATTTTCAATCTATTTAGCCCTGTAAAGAAATCACTTTCAATATTGTGGATCCCCTCCATTGTATATTTGGGGGTTTTTTCTTTGTAATATTTATTGATTTCTGCTTCTATTTCCTTTTGACTGTTTTCTTAGATTTACTCTGTGGCTTTGTTTTAAGGCTTTGAACTGGATACTTATAACCTCATTAATTTTTTCATTCTGCTTTTATAATACAAGCATATACACCTATAATACCCCCTCAAAAATCATTTTAGCTCAAGCCAACAATTTTGAAATGTAGCATTTTTTATTTTCATTCTGTCCCCAATTTTTTAATTTCCACTATTATTTCTTTGATATGGTTCTGAAATTTCTACAAAATGTGATACTTTAAATTATTTCTTTGATATTGATATCGAAATTTCTAACTATGTTGCCTATAGTCAAAGAGCCTGATCCATATATTATTGAATGTTTGAAATTTGTTTTAGAATTCAGCACATTATCAATTTTTGTAAATATTCAATGTATATTTTTAAAAATGAGTATTTTCAATTGTTTAGTAAAGACGTCAGTAAACTGCGTGGTCAAATTTGTTGGTTTTATTGTTCAAATCCTCTTTATCTTTAATAATTGTTTTGTCTGCTTGGTAAAAAAATTATATGTATAAACTTCTCCTTGTAATTATCTTAAGTTTTACTTTATAGATTTTGAGACTATTTTATTAGGTGCCTGCAAGTTTAGAATTATTATATTTTACTGATGATGTCCACTTTATTCATTTTCTAGCAACACTCTTTATATCTAACAAAGTCTTTTACCTGAAAGCCTATTTTGTCTGTTATTTATATACTTTCTTAGTGGTTGGTCAGGCTAAGTTATGTGGTAGAAGCAAATATGCCCAAGTTCTTAGTGATTTAACACAATAAAATCTGTCTCTCGTTCACACAAGATCTGATGTGGGTGGTATAGATATCCTAGGGGGCTTGCTTCCAAGTGGAATCCAGACTATTCCTTCGTGAGGCTCTACTATATGAGAATCTCTGTCAGGCTTGTAGATAGGAAAGGGAGAGAGTAAGTCAATGATCTTTCCAAGGATTTTAGAGGTTAAGCCTGAGTTCTATTGGTCATATGTCCCAACTCAGCTGTTGTATGCCCATGAAGAGGAATGGGTTTACTGAGCATTTGGCCAGGCCCTGCGACAGTCTATCATTCTGTTAAGCATATATATACATATATATCTCATCTTTCCACACATTGCATTCACCCTTTCCCTAGAGGTACTAATCCCAACATGAACCAGTCACTACATTTGGCAGATGCCCCCCTCCATACTATCCTATAAACTCTGTTGGACTAGGAACAGGATTACTACAGTAATTCTTCCTTTCTGAATGGGAAAAATGGAAGACACAACAGTCACTACTCCAAAGTAATTCTGAGATCCCACTGGGAATAGTTTGTGCGGGCCTCCTTCCTTGAAGATGGAGAAGATTTATCAGGCCATGATTCTGCTTTATAGCAGACCTCCTGATGTACTGTTCTCTATACTCCCTGATTCCACCTTCTGGGAAGCATCCCCTTGAGCCACATGAAAAGTGGGCCCTCCTCCAAGGCTGTATAGGCTTCAAAGTTTACTCCTACTTATGGATATTTAGAAGTATAGGGTTATTGTTGTTTTATTCGTTTTGTTTTTTAATTTCAAACAATCAAAAGCTTTTTAGGTCTACGCTTGTGGTTTCTTTGGTAATAACTTAGAGTAAGCTATTTATTAATGTAATCATATCTATTTACTTGCAGTCAGTTCCACCTGTCAATAAATACACCTAAAAGTTCTTTGAAGGCATAGCTCTTAAATAGACTTTAATGTTTTGCTTTTCTGCCTCCATTTCTCTATCCTTTGACTCAATGACAACTACCTATAAGGTGTTAGGAATAATAGTCATGAAACTACGCCCTTAACACAATCTTTACCTTGAGTCAGTTCATTCAGCTGAGAAGTTTTAATGGGCTTTTTTGCTCAATTTTTTTAAATAGTTATGTCTTAGTGTTTGGGGTCTATAAACAGATTTTCAACAATAGAATGCATCAAATTTCCATACTCTCTCTACTCTCTTTCATTTCTTCTTTCAAACTGTCCAGTTCTTTTTCTAATCTCATCTTTTTCTTGTAGTATACCAATGTTCTGATTAGTGTACATATGTACAAGAATCATTATATGCACATAAAAGCTCTGATTATTTGCAAGTATCTTTCCACAGATGATACATATACCAAATGTTTTTCACTGTATGACATGAATAACCATCAATCCAGCTTCTGATATCCCTTTCATCCCTTTCCATTTCTTGACAGCTAAGCCAAGGCTACACATTTGTGGAATTTCAAGATATCACTTTCTGTATTAGGGATAGTAGGCCAGGCTACACTGTGATGACAAACATTCCACAAAATATGAGTAACTAAAAAGAAAAAAAATTTCATGCTCACAAAAAGTCTGAGAAAGAGCAGACAAGTTTTTGGGGCATCTCTTTTCCAAGAAGTAACCCAGGACTTCAAGTACTTTCATCTTATAGCTCTGCCATCTCAGAACCCTTGCTTACAGTGACACAAAAACAGAAAGTGAGGACAAGTGAACCAAAATCTTACAGGAGATAGCAGGGGCCAGGCTTAGAAGTGATTTCTGTTACTTTTGTCCACACATCATCAACCAGAAGAGAGCTGGCCCAATGTAACTTCAAGGCAGAGTGAGAAAGGCAGTCATCCTATATGCTCAGGAAGGGAAAACAAAATTGGAGAGCATTTAACCAGTCACCACAACACACAGCTCTCATTTGTTTATATTTGCCCACTATATCTTTTTACATTCTTTCACTCTCATTCTTTCTGAGTCCTTATATTTTGGGCATTTCTTTTGTAAATATTATGTCATTAAATTCAATTTTTAATTTGTTTTTTTTAGGAAGATTAGCCCTGAGCTAACATCTGCCGTCAATCCTCCTCTTTTTGCTGAGGAAGACTGGCCCTGAGCTAACATCCATGTCCATATTCCTCTCCTTTATATGTGGGATGCCCACCACAGCATGGCTTGACAAGTGGTGCCATGTCTGCACATGGGATCTGAACTGGTGAACCCCGGGCCTCTGAAGCAGAACATGCGAACTTTTAACTGCTACAACACCAGGCCGGCCCTTCAATTTTTAAAATTTGATCTGACAATCTCTGTCATTTAAATAAAGGGCTTAGTCTATTTACATTTAACATGATTATTTCTGAAACTTTTCTATTTTCTTCCTAATATTCTTTGTTTCGGTTTTCTTGTCTTATAGATTAATCAACTTTCCTTTATCTTTTTTCTACTGCTCTATTGATTTAGAAGAAATACATTCATTCTCTACTTTTTAGTCGTATCTCTATCCTTTCACCAAAATGATTTCTTAAAATGTTCTAATCAAAAATATCTGTGTTAAACTTTTCACCGTCTGGTGTTTTAGTTGTCTCTTATTTTAAAACTCACAGTTAGTGATTATTGTTATCATTTCTATTTTACCATAAAAATCAATGCTTGCTTAGATTTATACATATATTTATCAATTTTCTTTCTTTTTTTCTTTTTTTTTGGTCAGTATTTCTGCTTGCATCTTAATCTTTCCTTCTAGTATCAATTTTCTTCTCTCTGAAGTGTATTTTTTACAGATTCCTTGTCTATTGGCCTATTAATTGTATACTCTCAGTTTTTGTTTGCCTGAATATGTCTTCTATTTCACTTTTTTATTGAATCATAGTTTACTTATATGTAAATAATATAAATAATCATTAAAGTGTATTGAGGATAAATGGACAAGATAATGGTTAATACAGAAAAGTCTAGGTAAGCTTTAAAGTTTTACTTTTTTAAAACAATTTTTTTGGGGGGGGGTGATGAGGAAGATTGGCTCTGAGCCAACATGAGAGCCAATCTTCCTCTACTTTGCATGGGATGCTGCTACAGCATGGCTTGATGAGCCATGCTAGGTCCACACCCAGGATCCCAAACCTGCAAACCCCAGGCCACCAAAGCGGAGTGTGCAAATTTAACCACTATGTCACCGGGCCAGCACCCCTAAAACAAATATTTTAAAATATAAATTATTTTACAGCCCATATGGCTAAAATAATGGAATTACTGTTGAGTTTGCTTTTGATTAACGTAGTCTATCTAGATTGTGGAGTGAAAAGTTGGAGTCAAATACATGCTTTTTTTTTCTTTATTAAGCTATTTGAAAAAATTATCAAAATACAAATAAACCCCAACTATAATTAATAATTTTTATTCTACCATAAAATTTTTAATAACGTTATTCTATTAATTTTTCCTTCACACGTTCTTCAGGCATAAAATTGTCATGCAACACAAAAATAAATGGCACCATGTTCTAGGATGAACCTCAAACTTTTAACAATATGGTTTAGAATTAAGAGCTTGAATGTTCTTTTTAGAATATAGCTTTGATTCTTTTTGCTATCTTTTGTATATTAGTTTTTCAAGGTCTTTATACTTTGTAATAGAGTGTATTATTTTTCTTAGGCCCTGAAACTGTATTTTCCTCATTTACAGAGCTTTCTTATTTAAGAAGCTCAAGGAATAATCTAGCAGGCAAGAAAACTGACACAGCCAATTTGTCAGTGTCAGAAGAATTATCCTTCTTCAAAGATGATCAAAGATGTCTAGCCTTGAAGAAAAAAACTTGAGTCAGAATTATGCTAAGCTGAAACAATCTAAATTTCATATCAAATTGTTTTTCCTCATTCAGAAACATTTTTTATGAGGTCATCCATCTTAAAGACAAATGCTAAGTCAAGATGATTTATTATTTCATTGAAAACTTCAGTGTTATAGAATATAAATTGATTTTGAGCAGACCAACAACCTAGTAAAATGAGAGAAGATCCCCAACTTGATCTCTAAGTATGTAAAAAATGTATGGATTAAGAAAATTAGGGAAATCTAAGGCCAAAGAGAATGTGAATGGTTTTATCTAGATGATTTTTTTTTTTTTTTGGCCTACCAGCCATTTTGGAAGGAAAATATATGTAATATTAGTTTACAATTTAGTTTATAGAAACACATATTTAATGCGACCTATATACCCCAATAGGCACTGAGTGAATCAGTGTACTGATGATCATAAATATGACTCAGAGGAATATTAATTGCTATTGAAACTTCTCTTTAGGAAGGCTTAAACATGTGAGACAGATTTATTGAAAAGTTGCTGTAATTTAATGAAATGTGTCACCAGTTTCTAAGGGTTAAACTTGTTCTCTGAAAATTAACTTCTGTGGAATTTCTCTCTTGTGATGCCCCATGATAAGTGAGGCATTACTCTATAAGATTTTTGTTTCTTCTCAATTTTATTTGGCCGGTGAACAAATTTCAATCTAAAATTTTTCTAACTTCATGATAGTTTTGTAGTCATGAGAAAAAAAACAAAACAAAGTAAATGTCTGAAGGTCAAACCAGATGCAGAGAAGCATACATTGTAAGATTCCATTTATATAAAATACAAAATGAGTACAAACTGACCTGCACTGTTGAATTTAGGATACTAGTTATCCTTGGGCAGGGGGAGGGGCAGTGACTGGAAGGGAGCATGAGGTGTGCTGGTAATGTTCTGTTTCTTCATAGAATCTTGGGTTTATTAGTTTTCTGAAAATTTATTGAGCTATATATTTATGATAGGTGCACTTTTCTATATGTATATTGTGCTTCAATAAAAAGTTTTTAAAAACCTAAAAGTAAATATGAGAGCCATCTAATAGCCAGCTGGTCTGTAGAAACACATAGGGGTACGATGCTAAGTTAGTCCAGTTCTCCAAGCTGTCTGAAATAGGAGTCCAGAGAGAGTTTTCATGAAAACCAAGGGATATCTATAAATGCCTTTTAATCCTGGCTTTGCTGGATTAATACAGCAATGTTAAAAATCATTTTTATCAGTCATGGAATGCATAAATAGAAAGAAGTAAAATGCCCTTATATCACAATGCAAGTGAGCTGGGAAAAAAATAGCTTTGTTCAGAATTCTATTCAAATTAAAGAACAGCGTTCTTTCTCTCTAGTTATAAAATAGCATTTAAATAACTGATTTCTAAAGCGGAACAAGATAGCACGCAAAGAAAGTACTCAGTTAATGATAGGATTCTGGGTTAAACCAGATACTATAATCCTTTCCTTATTCATTGTCCAAATCTATTGTGTTTCTAGGCAGAATCAGCAAATTTTCAGGTACAGTTATTTCGCATTGCATTCTCTACCATCGGTGGCCCATTGGTAAGAGAAGCCTTGTCACTATGCCTCCTAACAGAGAGAAAAGAGGATTATTACTGCTCAGCGAATGAGGGGGTCCAGGGTGGAGGGTGCCATCGCTGCAGATAGACCTCCACCTCTGTCATCGGTTCTGAAGAACAACCCACTATATGGTGACATGAGTTTGGAGGAAGCTATGGAAGAAAGAAAAAAGAATCCTTCATGGACCATTGAGGAATATGACAAACGTTCCCTGCACACGAACCTTTCTGGGCATCTGAAGGTACGTAAGGCTAAGAATCAACTCCTACTGATGAGGGAAATCAGTTAAATAATCCTAAAAGAAGTGGGTATGCAGGTGACAGGCACTCTTCACTGGACATGAAATCTCCAGATTCCATGTCATTTTGGCCTCTAGCTTCCCTTTCTCTCTTCTAATCAGTATTTGTGTTTATTTATTTGTTCTGAGTTTTACAACTTCAGCAATTACTAACATCTGTATTGTGTAGAGAGGAAGAAACAATGTGGTACAGAAGAAAGATTTACCTGGAAGGTAAAAGGTTATTGAAAATTAATTTGCTATGTTTTCCCCTGGTTTTGTGACTGTTTTTGTTCATAAATACTTAAGAATTCCTTATTGTACATTTATTCAAAAATGTTTATTAAATGCTCTGTCTTAGGCAGTGTGCAAGGCAATTCTCACGAGAGATCATTTTCTTTCAAGCCTACCCCATGATTTAAGATGGCACATTTACATTTTGGACATTTTCCTGTGTCTCCGTAACAAAACAAAACAAAAACATTTCAACAGAGGAGAAGTATGCAATGAACTCATTCACCCAGCTTAAACCCAACTTAAGTTTTTCTTTCTTATTTTTCCCCCTGGTGTTACTCATCCCTTAGAAGATCTAGAAATACCTGAAAAGCAGAGAGAGTGGCCCTCTGTTTTCTGAGTGAACTGGATTCCTACCCAGCCTTGGCTTGCCTCTGCCTGCCCTAGCACCAGGAAGGCCTGACATTTTCCCAGGACCCTCCGTTTAACAATGTGTATCTCTTCTAAGCCCTATACCTTAAGCACCTGAAGATATTTTCTTTTGAAAGGGACAGCATTTGTGCCCTTAAAATCGTAGACTTTTTAAAATCTCAAATGTGCACTCCTTGAAATATCGTCTTGTCCAGAGTCTTTGCAATTTCTTAATCTCCTAGTAAATTAATGTATCTCCTTCTTAATGTAGCCTCTTTCCCAGAGAAGTTTCCATAACAGGTGCTCCCCCATAGGAACAATAATCTTGTGTTTTTTATCAGTAGTCTGAAGATCAGGACCTCTAAGTCACCTTCTACAACTAGAAAAAAAGTATTGATTTATTTCACAAACATTTCTTGACTGTGTACCAGAGACTCTTCCCTTCTCTTTGTCATTTATATAAATAACAAGGGGACAATAAAGATGAATATTACTGTGCCTGCCCTCAAAAAATTCATTTAACTGAGCAAAGTAACAAACAGTACCTATAAAGCAAGATGGAAGAAGTGACAAGATAGAGGAAGAGGATAGTGACTAACAATAGTAGATAGTGCTGTGCGGATTCATAAGAGGACAAATCACGTTGGATTATAAAAACATTTCATAAAAAAGTTAATCTATGCTAGGCTGGAAGGATGCGTAGAATTCCAAAAGATATAGATGGCGTACATGAGTGAGGAGAATCTTCTGTCAGGAGTAACAAGAGAAAAGGTACAAATACAAGAAAGTGAGAAGGTTTATCAGAATAAGGAGTAGTCCAGTTTTGCTGGAGCTACAGTTTAAGAGAAAAATGGAAAAATAAGCCTAAAAAATAAACTAAAAGAAAATGTTCAAATGTAAGGCTAAGGAAATTGAGCATCATTGGCAATAAGTAGTAACTTTTTTGTTGGATAATTCCATGAGTTATATTTAGGAAGATTGAACATGAATACGATGCATGCATTTTCATTGCTTTCCTGAAACCAGGGTCTGCCCCCTCCTTACCCATCCTCTCCACGCACATTCACTCACCTCAAAGCAACAATCCCTCATGTCAGAGGCCCCTTTATAGACTTCATGATGCTATTCTTCAGCACAAACCTTTTTTGAGGGATGCTTCCGGAAGTCATGACTTTTGTTTTCATTAGAATTTCTTTCCATACCTCATTAATTCAACTTCTTTCATGACCATTCCTAGGCATATCTCATAATTACTAGACAGAACCCCTAACTTATTTTCTGAAATCTTTTCACCACTTACAGGCTGTAAAAGTTCCAAGTGCCTTTGGCCACTCTCATTTTTCTAAATTACTGAGAGTTTATAAAGAAGAAAGCAGAAAAGAAGCCCCATATTTAGTTACCAAGGCAAGCTATAAGCAGAATGTAAGAGAAGATAGTCTCCATTATGGAAGTTCTCATTGAAGAATGAAGGCATTAAACTTGCAGGCAAAGTGCAGGCCTCTGATTAGGACAGAAACAAACTGAAGGATAAGAGTAAAGTAGACAAGGGTTTTTAAATCATCTACCCTGCACAAGTCATCCAAAGTTTATTTTAATATGTTAGCTTTTCTAAGACTAGGAAGTTGCAATTAGTAGCAATGTGAGGGAAGAATTGTATTGCCATCACCAGAATCCACCCAGCTTCCTACATACATGCACACTCTTCTTCTAGCAGTGTACAATTAAGTCTGAAGCTAGTTCATTCACCCCTGAGGCTGGCCTTGGAAACTGGCTGACTTTAAGTCCACTGAGACTAGAGAGGCAGAGAGAGGGTGGGCAGCCTGGCTGCAAGCCATTGCAATGATTCAGTTGAGAAATAATGATGCCTGAGGTGGAATTGTGAAAACAGAGATTCAGCATTCACCATAAATTAGTTATATGTCTACTAGATGCCAGGCATAGACACTGAATCTCTAGCACTGAAGCATTACAGGGGATAATAAGAGAAGATGTATTTTTTTTAAATGTATGGATAGTAGGGTTTGCAGGTGATTTATTGGACATAGGAGATAAAGTTGAGTTGAAGACAATTCGGCAGGGCTGAAAGGAAGATGAGGCTGGTGAAAGAAACAGAAATGAGGAATAGGAGCTGATGTGGGGAAGGATACATTGGATCCTTCCTTCAGAAGGTCAAATAGTGCCGAAGTTTCTGTACACCAACATGCTGTTGCCCTCTACAAGGAAGACCAGCAGGTTGAGAAGCATGCAAGGGACTCTTGACTCTTGGTCTCACTCCACCTTCCATGGAAATCAGCTTCTGGATTTACTGAAAAACTCATCAAACATGTTTATCCCTACCAGGCTGTCAAAATCAAATCTCTGAGGCTCATCTAAAGCAAGGAATTTTCATTTTATTTCAACTCACTAAGCTGATTGACAAGCATTGTTTATGAGATGTAAGGGACACTAAATTGGCTAACATGACAGAAACACTCTGTGACCCTCCAATGTCAGTCAATAAATCATGCGGACCTCCTAACGAATTCTCAAGCAGACCTGCAAATTGGAGCTGCAGGGACTTCCGGTCAGCCAGGAGGCTGTAGCTGCACGTTTATGCTACTCAGGGAAGCCTGGCCTCTCTTATGTGAGCCAGGACATTTAACCCTCCCCTCCAGACAGTGTGAACATGGACCTTCGGGGCTTCTGACAGTGTCTTGTTCTGCAACCTCAAATAGTTGGTAACACTGATTGATCACTAATTGATCCTATTCTCCGTGTAATTTTCTTTTAGGAAAATCCTCACGACCTACGGTTTTGGTTGGGAGACATGTACACACCTGGTTTTGATACCCTATTGAGAAAAGAAGAAGAACAAGAGAAGCATTCAAAATATTGTCGTATAGGTCTGATTTTGCTCCTTGTTGTCTGCATCTTGGTTTCCATAGTGACTATTAGCACTTTTTTCATCTAGAGAAACTGCCACACTTTAATTTTCTTAAAAATCTTTCTAAATAAACATTTACAAAAAAACATGTTCATGCAGTGTGATGTATTGTTGATCATACAGTTAAATGTAATTGTCTTGTAAAAATCCAACGTCGCTTGACATACACTGGCTTTCTCTACTTTGTCCTATGAAACGTTTTGAAGAATTGCAATCTGAGTTTTGTCCTTTGGGAAGTAGGAATTCTGGAGATCAAAACCACAGAAAAGTCACTATATACAACCAAAATTAAACACTTTGATAGTGTTCGATAGAGAACAAAACAGCAGCAACAATTGTCAGCAGCTTTGTCTTAATGTTCAAACTATATTCACTTTGTCATTAAAACAGTTACCTCCTCGCCACCCCACCCTCCTGTCGTCACTGGAAAGTCGAGCAGATCATTTTTTGGCTTAGTGCCAGAGATACAGGATAAAAGCCTCTGGGTGTGCTGCCTGTTGGGTTGGATTCATGCTGTTTTATCTTGCTTTATTCCTGTTTAAGCCAGAAAAAAAAGGGGGGAGACTTTATTCAAACATATTCTTATCTTCCCAGTAATCCTTTATAATGCTTCAGTTTCGTGTTGCAATTTTAGTAGACCTAAACTTGGACAGGCCATAGTTATATAATTAATTGCATTTAGATCCAATTGTGTTTACTAGTTGATCCAAATTGACTAGTGTGACCCCTGGTGGCAGTCAGTAAGTATATACTGCCAGCCATGGCCTAGGAGGAAGACCCTAGAAAAGCAGAGGGAATAATACTAAGAAAACAGAGTTTGAATCCTAACTGTGCCTTTTGCTAACTGTTGGACCCTGGGCAAATTATTCTTTCTGAAAAAAGAATATATCACCTCTCCAACAGGGCTTGCCTAAGGACTCAGTACAAGACAGATCAGAGCAATGCCTGGCTCCTAGTAACTAGCTGCTTAGTTAATGGCAGTTGTTACTACTACTATGTGCCAGCTATTGGCACCCCAAGGTCATCCTACATTGCCTGCAGATACCTGGAGGCATGGTTCTGGCCATAGATGGAGAATTAAATCACCATCCTTCTCTTTCTCCTAGAACACACTTCCTCAAGTTTCTCGTCTCCATCCCTTTCTCTTCTTTCAGGACTCCTCCCACCCCCAGATTATTTTGTGCATGAAACAAAAAAGGGACTTTCTTCCTATTAATCAGCTTTTGCCCTTAGGAGTTGCCATATCATTTTGTTGTATTTCTCTTAAAGATACTTGAAATAAAGTACACTAAAGTGTAGCTTTACAGTAAAATCATTGTGCACAAAAATTGTCTTAAATATATTTGTAGTCCTTGACTTCTTAGTCCTGCTCTCCTCTAGAATAGATTTTAGGCCAATTAGAACTGAATTAAGGAGAAATGAAGGTCTCATGGACTTCCTGAGAGCAGGCCCACGCTCACTGTGGCCCCTCGTAAACAACCACTTACAATTCCTGCTTTCAAAGCTTGACTGCCTAGTGTTTGCCTCTAAAGGATTTCAAACATGTTCAGGTCTCTGGCAGACATGGAAAGCATCTGTTTGCAGTAGGTTACACCTGGCTGTCCAGGGCCACGCACAGGTAAGGTCTCTAAAGGCACTAAGCAGGGGTAACTCAGAATTGGGAGGCTGCTCACCTGAATTCCTGGCCCCCTGGCTTCCATCTCATTACCCTTCTCTTCTGCCCAGTCAAGCACCTAATACTCCTCTCCTCTCGCTAGCCCTCCTCTGTGCTCATCTATGATACTATCGGTCATTTATATTTCAGCATGAATGAGTTTATTGCTTTGCTATTGCTCCCAAACCAATCTTCATCTTTAGCCTTCAGTGTAACTGTAGAACAGAAATATATAATTGTCCCTCACTGGGTTAATGTTATGCATCTACATGAAAGGGAAAGTCATAGTAGAGAGTCATAAGCATATCCCTGTGTGCACTCAAAATCACACCGTGAAAGCAGTTCCAACTTCTCCTTCAGTATGGGTTTTGAAAATGTCTCAAGCAGAAAAAGCATAATAAGGTCATGGAAAATACAGAGGTGATGGCCTTAAACGGGCTTAAGTTCAAATCTGGACTTCTTAAAAAAGTTCTGATCCAGATTCAATGAACTAATGTTTTTAAAGTATTTAAATACATTCCTTGGCACATAATAGGTAGTCAATAAATAACTATTATTATCTTCAAAAAAGTGACTATTTTAGTCACTTTTGTCTTTCTAAATTGGGATAAGAAAGTCTAGGCTCCATAAATTCCTAACTAATAACGATTTCAAACAGTAATCTTTCCCAGGTTCTTTAGAAGGTGCACTCCCAAAAAGTGTGTTTTGTTTTGTTTTTGTGTATTAGGTTAGTTGTGTGGGAAGCCTAAAAGCCAACAGTATGGTAATTTTCTAGAGAAAAAATTCCAGCTGTGGATACTTTTTTAAAGTGCTGCTCTCAGATTTAAAAGGAGAATTAAAATAGCTTTTTACCTAACCCATTAATGGCTGTTCCAATTATATTCATGTTGCTGTCACCTAGTGGAGAGTTTAGCGGGTGGAAAACAAAGAAGGAGGGTCCTTGGCCGCTCCATTTATCCAGAGTGCACTCCTGCCATCTGCTGGTAACATTTACTGTGTCAGCCCTTGGCCCATGAAGAAGCGTTTTACCAGAGGGACGTTCTGCAGATGAGGCCTAAGTATGCCTCTGTGATTAGAATCCGTTTGGCCAAAAGCTCCTGCCTCCCCTCTTGAAACCACTAATTTTGATACTCTCTCATCTTGCAAGACAAGAGATACTACTGGCCTAGAGTCATACTGACACCTGAAGGCAGAGCTGGGACCCTCAGCCGAAACTCCTGGCTCTGCTACACAATAACATGGTAAAGCCAAAGGGAGAAGCATTCTTACAGATCACTCTGTTCGTAACCTCCCAAATTGATTAAGATTTTAGGAATATTGAACTATTTACTGCTTTTTTTCAGATATGGTATGATCTGAATTTCTACACTTTTGGGTCTCTGTATGGAGAGTGTCTTTAAATATTTTTTTAATTCCTCTTTTTTCTATATCTGTTGTTTACTACCAGTTTTTAAAATTCTTCCCTCGTAGAATTGAAGAGGTAATTTTATCATGTATGAGAAATAATTTTTAAAACTGTAATTAGATAGGGCCATTAAATATCCTCCCCTCTGGGTTTCTACTTACATACCCACAGAGTCTACCAGACTGTGCTTTTCAGAGGAAAGATAACTGTTTTGGTTCTTTCCAAATAATCACTTAGTCTAGGCTCTTGCCCAACTTGAGGTGAGAATTTTCAACCAAAGTGAGCAGCTTCAGAAACTGAACGCAGCTTTCCGCCAGAGCGGTTGTTCTGCTCTGATTTTATGGACACTATGACTCATGTACCTGATCAAATTTCCCTCTTTGTGCAGACTGCTGGAAAAATTCAGGACCAAGTTGAGGCCCTCACTTCCTAAGAAGTGTATAGGACTTCCCCGTGTGCTTTTCCTATCCTCATTCATGGCTCCATCTCATCATCTTCCCTTTGCCTCATCTTCCTCCCTGCCTCAAATATATGGTATCTCACAGAGCTCTATTTTTTCTCAATGCGTTAGATCTACTGAAAAGATACAGAGTTTATAGAGAAGTGTGTGTGTGTTTATTATATACCCATCCATGTGTATATAACAACTAAATACAAAAGCTCTCTTTCAAAAGAAAACTTTGAAATTAAAAATATCTTTTAAATAAGGAAATTAGGTTTTCTAGTATAAAATTTTCCCTGACTAGGTTTCTTTGACCAGAAGAAATGAGATTCAAGACTCATGCAGTTTTACTTACACTAATTGTTTTCAATTTCCTGACAAAGAGAAGAAAGTAAGAATTCTTCTTATGCTAATTAAACTTGTTAGTTTTCCCCAGTTATTTCCCGACTAAGTATTAACATCCTCACATTTGAATTAGCTTCAAGGTTGGTGAAACACTGTTTAGATAATTACCTGAATAATAAAACAATGGCTAGGCTAGATTCAAACTTTATCAGTCAGTATAAACGAAATTGCAGTTAACTAAGCTTCTTTCTAAAAGTATGCTATCTTAAAAGCTAAAACATTTAGAATCAATACATAATAGTTAAGAGAATAATTTCACTGCTCCTACTGCCATTGTTTTCTTTTTTAATGTAATGGTCACAAATCTCACTCATGAATTCTAAATACAGAAAAAAAAGTTTTATTTTGCTTATTATCATCAACATATAAATCACAACTTTTAGAGCGATTTTCAAGTTATTCAGACAGATTCCCGGGGGGAGCCTGTGGACAGCAGTCTCTCGTGCAACCTGAAGCAGCTGCCCACACACCTGAACCATTCCGTCTGGCCTTCAGTTGAGCTGTCTCGAGTTGATATAAATACCACAGACATAATCACACTTTCTACATTTCACCATTTCAAAACCCTTCCACCTCCACAATCTCATTTCATCTCAGCTATAATCTTGTAAGGTAAATATAAAACCTGAATTTTACAAGAGAAGAGATTGAAGCTCGGGGCTGTCAAAAGACCTGTCAGAACAAAACCTGGAGTGGGAGCCTAGGTCTTCTAAACCTATTCTGAATGTTCTTTCCACCCTAGTTTTTATTTTCTCATGACTATAATGAGAGCTTGGTATAGTCCAGCTGTTGACAAAAACATGAGAAATTTATCTCTTCTCTCCTCCACCCCACTGCCATGTTCATTTCCAGCCCCAGTCTCCAAGAGTAAATACAGAAATGCATGATTTAAATAAGTGCACACACAATTGTGCCCAGAATGCCAGTAAACCCAATTTCCTTAGGGTTGAGCCCTTTTGTCAATTTAGGTTCACATGGCTGCTTTGTAAGATTAAAAAGTAAACCCTCGACCACATGATTAAAGATGCTCACTAATTACTCTTTCTGGGTAAACAATGTTGATAAAATGTCTTTCCCCTATCACAGTGTTCCAGAGTGCAGGATCTGAGTTCTCCAACCTTGCCTTGAATCATCTCTAAATTAGATTTCAGCCCCAGGAAGCCCAACTGCTCTAAGGTCTGGACAAGAGCCTGGCTCCAGAGGTGCTGACACCAAACCCACTCTGAGGAGAACATAATCTCCCACAAACCTTCAGGTCCACATCAGCAGCAGAGGCATCACTCAGATGAAGTCCTCAAATGCCCACTCTCCAATCCTGCCACGTAAGGCGCCAAAGCACAATTTGGCAACAGCATTTGCTCATGCGGTTTTCCCATATTTATGCCTTAAAAAAAATGCACCTTTTAAATTTTACAAGGACCAAACAATCTTTAAGTTGTTAACCATGAAAAATAAAGCAGAAAGAAAAGGATCACTTGAATGTCCCTGTATCTTGAAGTTAACCTCTCACCACCAGATGGCAGATATGCACCAGGATGTGAAACTACTGCCAGCAAACTCTGAGAACGGCAGTTCCTTGATGTCAAAACACAGAAATCCCAACAAATGAGTGGAGAATTTACAAAGAACAGGAGTGATTAACTGTGCTGAGTAAGCCCTAGAGTGGGGGGCAGTGGGCCTGCCGAGACGGTCGAGTGTGCATCAGCACAGGAAAGTGACAGTAATTGGGGTCCCATACTGAGAAGACTTCAGACCAAGGCAGTTCAAGCTGTGCACACAGAACTCATTAAGCGAGTCTTCCATGGCGTCTTTGCTCAAATTGTGGTTCAGGCTTGTTAAAAAATGCAGAATCCTAGGACAGCTAAATCAGAATCTTCATGTTTAACAAGCTCCCTGGGTGATTCTTTCCTTCTTAAGTTTAAGAAAAGATCATAAAGAGTGTGAGCTCCTTAGCAGACTCTTTCAAAGCTAAGGTTCGGGGATGGGGAGGCCCATAATGATGCCGGGTTGCACTGCCAATTTTAAAACGCTCACTCCAGGTTCCCATGAATGTATAGTCTACTTGGTAGCATTTCCCTCTGAATAAAAGGGCAGACGTAGAGATGTAAGTCATCTCTGCTCTGGCTCTTTCCGCCTTTTCACTCTTCTGAGGAATACAAAATTCATGAACATTTAACCCTTAAGATATTTTAAAACGTATCTTTTTTTCAATAGGTACTTTACATTTAAAATGCCAAGCTGAAACTGGAACTGCGTTTTAAATGGAATCTTAGAAATATGTTTTGTTGTTGAAGAAATTTTGAGAAAGCCTCTGCCATCACATATAATGCAACAATAATTTCTTGAGCATCAGCAGGATTTTTGTGTGAGTCAGAGGTTAGCACTGTAGCCACAGGCTGTCTCTAAAGCTGGTTTCTGGGATACAAAGTCAATCCATCTGACCCAAATTGTGTAAATTGTGTAAAAGTTTTAAATCCTACAGTCACCAACTTGAGTGAGAAGCAAAGGAATCCCTGATCTGCCTCCAGAAAAGCAGTATTGGGGTAAATTCAGTTCAATCTGCCATTTATCAGGATTACTAATTCAGTCTCAAACAAATTCAAATTTTAACTCTGAGTTTGCTACCCCCTTCTCTGGAGGGGGTGCAAGCCTAGGAAGGAGACGTCCATGCAGATAATGGTTCACACACCCATGGCAGAGAGGGTGAGGTTCCTTATCCTTTCATTGTTCTGTGGCACTAGTGCTATGGGGTGCTGGCTACTGCAGGTGACACAGTGGTCACTCACACAGTGTTCTGAAGTTGCCAATCATCAGCTCCCTTCTAAAGGTCTACATCCATCTCTGTAATGTGCATCTCCTCAATCTATGACTTTCTTTTGGCCAGATGACCTCTGGGGATGGTCATCAGCTCACTCTCCAAGCTAATTTCCACAGCTCACTCTGGAGCCATGGGAAGAGTATGAACCCTTCAATGCCACTCCCAAGCCACAGGGAATGTCAGGTAGGACTGGGCCCTTCTCTTCTCCAAATATACCATTTAATTATCTCGACTGCTTTCCCCAGAGCTCATTGTATGGGGTGCATCTCTGAGGTTTCTGCTCTCAAACTGCATCCAAGAAATGGAAAATTTGTCTCCACATCTCTCAGAAACCCACATTATTCAAGGAACCCACTTATATTTCCTTTCCCTTCTTCACCTACCCCTTGCAGGAAGTGAGAATCTCTATTCCTCTCTCAATCTAAAACAACATTTCTTGGTCAGCTGTGTCCTCCTAGAACTTGAATTTTTAATATCGTTCCAAGGCAGGGAGAAAATCAGTTTGATCTCTCATATCCCTTCTGAGTCTGTCCTGTTTTGTGATAAGACCAGCATCTTGACCACAGGCAAAATTCTTTTCCCAAGATTCCTTTTCCACAACACTTCTACCCATTCATGTTTTCCCGCTTACTCATTTTGGAACAACCGGTCATTTTACTTCAGAAAATTGCTCTCTTTTTTTTCATTAACAACAACAAAACATGTCCTTCGTAACTTTCGTATCCAAAAATGCATTCTACGTTTTTTTAAGCTATTTTTCATACACACTCATTTCCTTTTAGCCTTCTTACTTCTAGTAGTTTTAATTACATAATATTGATTAGAATTCTTAACCCTTAGAAACATTAATTTCTAGTAAAAACTAAAAAGTAAGCAATTGTGGAGCCTGCTGCATTCTGTGGGTTAGCAAGTTTATGAATACATTTCATAATTTCTAGAAGTATATTTTTCTTTCATAGTTATTTTTTAATGTGGCACAAGACTTGTTTACCGATAGACCCAAATGTCTTTAGTTCCTTTGAAATAAGAAACCAAGAGTAGACAAACCTATGTTCAGTAATTAATGTTTCAGTATTTTATCTTATTTGTAAATGATCTAGATATTCAGTGAACATCCATCATTTAACTTAACTTAGTATAACTGTAAGGTTTCAAGTTACCAAAAAGATTTTGGAAATCATTTTTAAGTCTTCCAAAAACATAATTATCATTGAAAAGTTCATTTATAAACTTTTATCTGACTTACATCAACCTGTTCTTAATAATTATGGTTAGCTTATTGAAGAAAATGTCATGAGATATTAAACAGCTCGGCGTCATCATAAGTTATTTTTCTTGCTGCCAAGTTTGTAGGAGATAATATGAATGTATGAATAATACAGCCAGGTAGAGTAAAAGTTGTATGTCAGCATTGTATTTAATGCTAATAACTCTATAGATATGCCGATTTTAATTAAACCAGCAAAACTGAAGGAGATTTTATTCACCAAAGATTATCCTAGATCATGTGAACTTGAAAAACATTTAGGTTAGTTTCTATATTTCTGAGTATACATAATTTATGTAAGCACTTATTTTTCATTAAGCCAATTAAGTAGAGCTCTTTACAAATTAATTTTGGCAATATCATCCAGAGGTAGAGAAATATCACACATCTATAACATACATATGTAGACGTACATAACCATACACATAGACACAAACAGAAATCTTATGGCTTTAATTTTAAAATCTTAGCCACGAAGCAGGTATGATAATGCAAACTCACTAGTTTATAAAAGAATAGTTGTATCCAAATTGTGTTTCTGGCAGATGGAATAAGGTAAGTTTCCCTCATCAAATGGCTAATGCTTTTTGATAATATTTGTAGGAAAGACTTTTAAGAGTTTTCATTTGCCTAATTTCCAAATAGCTTCTTTTTTTCTTTCTGCTAAGAATTTCCTCCCTAAAGTTTTCATTTCAAGAGATAGCCCTTAGTTCCTATGGAAAATAGGACCATCTTTTATATATCTTGAGATACACGTCTCAAAGGTGCAAAGAAAGGATGTAAGTTTCTCCAAGAAGGGCTGTTGTTTCCTAAGTCCAGATGTTTTACAATATCTACAAGCCCTTTGAGATGAATAGGGGAGGTTATAAGATTGGTAAAAAGGATAGGTGGGCTTTGAATTGTTTGTGGAACTGCATCTCTGTTCTTGTAAGACTCAATTTGTACGACAAGTACAGTTGTCTTTAATTCCTCTGAGAATTGGGTTGCAGCATGAATATCAAGAGACTGACCCACCCATCCAACTACATTATCTTCAATTTGCTTCTTTATATCAGGGAGAAGATCTTCGACTAAGATGGAAATCAAAGATTCCTATGCTCTAGATTTAGAACTGTGTGTCTTTAGAATGTTTTAATAAATCCTCCCACAAATGACTTCAGAATATTTTTCTTTTCCTCTAGGTACATAGTTTTGTATTTTTTAACTTAGGGGAGAAGGCCTGAAAGAAAGTTCCTATCAGGCTCTGAATATCAGCTTATACTTTGGCCAACTTCTGACCATAGAGCTACTTAAAAAAAAATCCTATTGAATATTTGCCAAGTATCAGCTGGGACAAATAGTAAATATTCCTGGCAGTATTGAACAACCCTATGGATACAAGTGTCCCCAAAGAGGGTGCAAAAGATACCACCCTCCCAAGATCCAGAGCCATCCCCAAAGATAACTAAAAGAAAGAGGTAGACAATTCCCCTGAGAGCTGGCAACAGTAGGTAGAATCCTAGCCACAAAGGGGGTGCAACTCACATTTCTGTCCAGCCACCTTCTGGGGCCCCCAAACTGATTGTTGAGCTGCCTGCATATACAAGAATCTGCATGCCCCAGGCAGGCAAAAAGCCAAGCCACGTTCTCAGGACACAAAATGAGACAAACAAGAAGCCAGTGGCCATCCCTGGGAGAAGGACAATGAGTACTCAAAAGTGAATTCATGAGTCACAATTCAAGATCTAATTCTTACAAATGTTTTTTGCTGACAATCTGCTCTTGGAAATGAAGGGATTACATGAAATTTTACCTTCCTCTCTAGACCAGGTACCAGAGGTAGAAATCCGGGAGAGCTGACTTTGGTAAGAATTCTTACCCTTTGCTGGTTTCTGCCATTTTTCTCAGGATCCTGTCTGCAGGCTCTAGAGTGTGTGAGGTGTCCCAGCATGTCTCACGTTGGTCACCAGAAACTGTAGGGGAGAAAGCATAATTTTCCCTCTGCCCCTCATGGTGAGTGCTTGGCTGAAACCCCTTTTTCTCCAGGGCACCTTGTAAATGAGCAAGCTTATCTAGGTTAAAAGTTCTCCACTGTGGCCTCTATCATTTAAAGATTATCTATAACAGATTAACCTACCTCTTCAGCCTTAAAACAAGATTTTATTTACTTGAGGTTTCACACTGGACCCAGCCAGGTAAGGCAGATCCAATTTGACCCTGGACCTAGTCTGCTTTCCAAGTCAGACCAAGTCTGGCCAGGGACCCACTCTGGTTCCTAACTCGGATCCAGTCTGGTTTCTAAGTTGGGCCCAGTCCAACTCTAGCCAGTTTCCTGACCCAGTCTGGAAAAAGAAATGCTCGAATAAAGTCTGAAAGTTCATAATGCAAAAGCTGCAGAGTGAGGATCGGAGGACTTACCCATGACCTCCAGAGACAGCAAGGAAGCAGTGAGCTCAAGGGGCTCACAGGTACCTTTGTTCTGTTGCTCACTGCTCATGGGGCTATCTTGGGTCTCCTTGGATTCCCTCTCCTGAGGCCAGAACTACTAAAGATAAACTGAGCCATAGCAAAAATTTTAAGAGTTTATTTGAGCAAAAATCTATTTGAATTGGGCAGTGCCAAACTGGAAGTGACTAGGAACACTGTGGGGACAGGAGCCAGAGGAAGACTTATACAAAGAAAGTGCAGAAACAAAGGAAGGAAATTATTTATCGAATATAGCTTAAAGTCTGGTTGGCTGTGATTGGTTGTCCTTAGCATTTTGATTTCATCACCTTGAGGCATTTGCAGGCTTAGATTTTGATTAGCTTATGTAGGCCAGCACGGCCTTAGAGCCACCTCAATCTAATGGCTTCTTTGTTTAACTAATTGAACAGTACATAGAATGTAAGTGTTATAAAACGAGTGAACACAAGTAAACCACAATGATAGTGCAAAAGAAGAGGGGATCACACCTAGTTGGGGGGGGGGGGGGATGAGAGGTTTCATGGAAGAAGTGATCTTTGAAACAGGTCTGAAAGAACTGGTAAAATTTCAGCAGGCAGAGATAAATGGAAGGAGTTTCCAGGCCCATAAAAGTGAGTCAGACCAAACTATTTGTACTATATGCTGTGGAGTTTGGCAGCTGCTGAGGGTGTTGAGCAGGTGAATGTTGATTTTCTTTTGACATTTACTTGGCTTAAGAAAATAACTGAAAATGGATCTATGCTATAAAAAATTAATAAGTAGAGCAAAAGTGAAGTTCTTGCTTAGATTTATTTACAGGGTGATCTTTGGCAATTTCCCAAGCTCTCAACCTCATGCGACCAGACAGTTCGGTCAAATTTATCTCTTTCCCCCCAAATCAATCAGCAAAGATACTGGGTCAGGAGTCAGGAGCCTAAAATTCAGCCTCAGTCAGTTATCACTGGCGTGACCTTGGGCAAGTCACCCACTCAGACTGAACTTCTTCATCCATTAAAAAATAAAGAATCATTTCATGCTTTCCTCACAACTTTGGAGTGATCAAATGAGTGAACATACAGCAAGAATTCTTCTTAAGCAGTAATGTGCTCTACCAAAGAAGGATGGCTTTATTCTGTCATTTTCTATTGCCCAGCCTGCCTCAGCAGCATAATGATGGCATGTGTGAAAGCATATAAAGATACAGTGGTATAAAACTATATTTTATTACTCATCATTTTCAGTTGTTAACATGTGCAAGGGGTGCTGGTAAGGACATATGTTCCTGGCCTATCTGGAATACAAAGTGACATTATGCCTTTATATTCCTCTGCTGTTGCAAGGGGGTGTCATTTTCTATTTCCTGAGAAAGCTTTTAACCAGGGTAAAATGATTCAAAGCCAAATAGGATATTGCCATTTATGGAGTCACTCTATGCCCAAGAATAAGTGTAGCATAAGTACTATGACATAAGCAAGGCTTTGAGTATTTAGCTAACTACGATAGAAAAAGTCATTTTGTGCCCCAGGCAAAAGAGAATTATTATGAGAAGAATGTGACATAAAAAAAAAAAAAACCAGAGCAGTTTCCACAGAAGAAAAACCTGAACTACAAATACAGTGTGGCCCCATAGTTGGTTTAAGCAGTAAATTACCTCTCATGATAGTGATCTAGAAATTTAAGAGGTGAAAAGTTCAAGTTATAAGAGAACTGTTCTGGAGAACTCAATTAAGTCATGGCATCTTAAACCTCTGTTCTCCTGTTTCTGACAGCCTCTCTGAGGGTTTCCATATCTTAATTAGACCAGCTGAAATGAAATTAACTGAGGGTAGTATCTAGTTCTGACCCAAAGAAAAACCCATAAATAAGGTAAAACTTTTTTTTTTGATAACTACTTCTCTCACTCTCAAGCCTACTGTGAAATTCCCTTCATTACCCTTGCTGCTTTTAAGACTTCTACTTCCTGTCTTTTCTCTTCTTCCTCCCTCTTCCCTTATATATCCATTTTATATCACATGTGGTTCCTTACACACAGGGTAGGCCCTCTGCCATACTACATATTTCACTTCCAACTCAAATCTTCTCTAGTTATCAAAGTTTCCCACAGAGGTTCCAATTCTTCTGGAACTTTCCTTCTACTCATGTGATGATAACTGATAATGAATTTATTCTCAAGAAATATATTTGTATTTTAGTTGCATATTCTGAAAACACAAATGTAATACAGTGGTGCGTCAAGCCGTGAGAATTTAGCTGTAGAAAACAACCAAAGAGAATTTTGCAACAAGCCTTGTAAAAGTGTCCCTTATAGCCACAACTACTTAAGGCTAAACTGAATGATATCTGATGAAACTTACTTTAAATATAAAGATATAGATAGGTTAAAAGTAAAAGAATGGAAAAAGCTATACTATGCAAACACTAACCACAAGATAGCTGGAGTAGGTATATAATATCAGGCAAATAGACTTCAGAAAAAGGAATATTATTGGGGATAAAGAAGGACATTATACAATGATAAAGGCGTAAATCTTCCAAAAAAAAGAAAACCCATAACAATCTGAAATATGTGTGCCCCTAATGACAAATCTTCAAAGTACATGAAAGAAAAACGATAGAACTTAAAGGAGAAATAAATGTATCCACAAACACTCCTCTCTCAGGAATTGATAGGATAAGAAGACAGTAAATCAGTAAACATTGTGGTGCTTTGTAGTGCGTCAGTTTGGCTAGACTGAACTACATTTCCTATAATTCCCTTGGCTATGTATTTCTGATTAGGGTAGGTCAAAAGAGATAGTCCTGCGCAAGATTAGAAGGGTCAATGTGAAGATAAGCCATTTTGCAGCTCACACATTATTGCTTATCTGCTGGCTAATCTTGTTGGACAATGGCAACAATCAAGCTCTACCTTCCCCTGATCCTCATTCAGTTTCTCTAATTCCTGAGCCATGCATGTGTCAAATTTTATAATGAAGGACAATAGCAATAGTTTCTCTTGCAGGATATCCATGCCATCAAGGTCAGAGGTAGCAAAACTTGACTGGTGTTTCAGCCCACTCTCTTATGTCCCAACTGTTGTTCATGGGTCAGTTTGTCTTTGCTCCTCTCTGTTACATCCGTCTTTCCTTCCTGACCGCCTGCCCTGTGGACTTCTGCTCCAGTATCAGATGCAAAGACAGAAGTCTTACAGACACTGACTAGCAAGTTCCCATAATTGTGTAAAGTCAAATCCTTGTAGCAAATCCTTTAATGTATCTATATCTGTATCTACATCTCTCTCTATATTTACGTATATGCGTCTGCATGTAGTCTACACCCATAAATACATCTATATCATATGTATATCTACATCTCCCAATGGTTCTGCTTCTCTGATTGAAAACTAACTAGTACGGAATTTGGTACCAAGAGTAGTTTCAGAGGAACAGAATCTTTAGGATGAGGTCTCTGAAATGGCTTTGAGTTTTCTGGACTGGATCCTCTAATCTGATTAGATTTACAGGCTTTAGTGACTTCATTTCCAGGGGTAAAGGGGACATTGGTCATCCACGGCACAGTTGCACAACAGTTACTAAAATTATCACCTATAGATAAATATAATCAAGTGCCTATAGAAGCCAAGTCTCTGGGTGGCCTAGTAAGTGCTGCCATAGGACCTTTTAGTGAAAAGAAGGAGTATAATGGAGTTGCTTGGCTGTTGTGCTGTAGAAATGGGAGAAAGAAAATAATGAGCTCAGGGCTTTAAATTCCAAGCTTAAGTCCATATAGGCTTCAATAAGGCTATACTTTCCAGAAAGGTGGGAAATACATGCAGGAAAGCTTCGATTACTGTTCTAAAGGAATCTCTTATCTCTTGTAGGCATAGGGAAGATATTTCTGAAAATCAAACCCAGTATCTGATCTTGTGGGTGGCTGAATTACAAATGCTAATTGAATTCTCAATTCTAGAGAATCACTATTGTTAAAGTTAGAGCAGTGATATAGTTGGAGTAGAACCTGAAATATTGGGAAAGGATCATGTAGGCAGATTCCAATGAAGCTTGGGACTTTGCATCTCAAAATTCTGCCAAGCCTTCTTTGCCTGTAGAAGCAGCCTTTTAACCTCTACCTAAGGAGGTTAGTCTCCCCATGTCTGAAGGACCTGTAGTGGCTTCCCCTGAGGTAGTAATCTTGCAAGGTACTACTGGATTTCCTTCAACCTACTCTCACCACCGCTCTTTGCTCCTAGATCTAGAACTAAATTCAAGACCCAGTAGGCCCTGGAGGGTGAAACACAAAGTATGACCTATGAGGAAATCTGATATACACAAAATAATGACTTTTACAGAAAGCTGGGAAATATATGTAGGGAATGGATTTTAAGAGTGTAGGATCAAGGTAGAAGCAATATAAACTTGGATTAGGATGAATTTATTGATAGGGCTCACTAACAGAGATTGCGTATTCAAAATTGAAGGGCTGAAAATGGCTCTAACAGTTTTCTTGGTTGGTTGTTCAAAATGTGGACCCAAAGTTGGCCTATACAATATTAAGTTGAAGCAATAGATTTTTGGTATACCATAAAGTAAGTTATCCAAAGTTTAGGGAGACTGAACTATTTCAAGTGAACTTAGTGATTGTTTAACATATGCATTCTCTGCTCATCATATGCAAAGCTTTTCTTACAGCTATTAGTTTGAACTTACTAATTTTTATCAACTTTGATATTGGTGATGATTTGTCTTCTTCATTGATCGTCTTCTGAGAAACATATGCTAGAACTCTCTGACTACGGTGGTTTATTTGTCTCTTTCTCCTGATTCTGTCAGTTTTATTTTTTATAAAAATAATTCTCTAATGATAAAAAAAAATGTACACTTCTTTCTTTAGGTTTGTAACTTAGCTTTTCCTTGGAGCCTTCCTCAGGTAAAATTCTCTTCGCAAAGGAGCATTAATAAGCAATGGTGATTTTGTTAAAGTTAACACAGGTCACATGGAAAGGGATTATATTTCACAGTGTGTAGCATTGATTTCAAAAGCTTCCATTATATTTACCCCTTTCCAAGTTCCCCCTTTTAGCCTCACAACTATCAGGTATCTTCCTTCCCTTTTCCTCCCTCTGGCTCTATAATTCTTGCCTCCATTCTGTGTTATCCTAGCCAACTCCACTCACCACCACTGACACCACCACCAGTCTCTCTCTTGGTTTATTATGTACAACAATTCAGCTTTATCTGAGATTTTTGCTCCAAATCATATGATTTAATCCACTGCTTCGTATAAATTTAATTATCTAAGGCCATGTTGATGAAGAGAGACATGTTGATTATGCTCAGAAAATGAAATATTCTCCAGCATCTAAGCCCCATCTTTCTTAGGAGGCAATGGGGCTTACACATTTAATAGTGTAATATATTTCAATTCAAAATAAGACTTTTTTTATACTCAAAGAGGAGAGAGACGAAATTGCATTTTTTTTTCCTGGTTATCTAAAAAGTCATGAGTAACAACCTGAATTAATGGACTGGATCTATGTTTTTATTCCAGGTTTAATCAATTTCGATGATGTTTCAGAATCTCTTTCGGGCAACCACTCTGTAAACTGCCAGCCTGATCCATTATTTAATCCAGTTCTGATCCAAATCATGACAATAGAAAATGCTAAACTTTTTGAAAATCAATGAATTTTAATGTTCTTTTTATCTCATTGAATGATTTGTCTGTTGACAATGCTTTCTCTCCACACATATCTACACACAGAAAACTATCTCATTTCAACATGTTATATAGTTTTTTAGATGATAGGGCATTGGTTTGACTTGTCTAAGCCACCTAACTGATGAGGGCAAAAATATGTCACTTTAATATATCATTCATTTTTACTTATATTTCAAATTTACACATCTCTTCTGATCCCAGAAAATATAAACTTAATCAATCCTAGGTCACTTCAGGCATAGAGTCAGTTCTGGAATTTCTCCCAATTTTTTTCTCTCTGTGGCATCATCTAAGTTCTAGGAGCTCATATAGCGTGAATTATGTGGTCTTTGAACATTGGCTCTGTCCAGTCTGGTATCTGCTGAGATTCCCTCACTCAGTCTTGTCTGTATGTCTGGTATTTTCCTTCTGTTTGCTTTCCCATAGAAGATGCCAATCCAGTCATTGGTACCTGCACCCTCCATCCTCCACATCCTAGTCAAGTGATGTCTTCAGGACTGCCATCCCTCTCTCACATAATCCTGGACCTTCTTGATGGCGGTGGAAAGTTGGAACTACTCCAAGCCATTCTGGATCTTTAAAAATTTCAGTAGAACCAACTGAGGGCTATTCTGACTAAAAATTCATGCAGCCAATTCTATTCGATTTCTCCGATAACTGGGAGATAAGGGAACAGCTCTGTGGCTTCTGCTGCTTCTCAAATGAGAAGCAGACCATCGTGCCCTCTACACTTGAATCCCTAAACTTAGCTATTCTTATAGGCCCAACCCCTGACCCCTCGAAGAACCAGTCCTGAGTGGGGCAGAGTGCAAGCTCATAGGAACATCTAAAGCTCTAAAAAGCCATTTCTCTTGACCTATTGTTTATTAGAGTACTTTAAAAGTCTAGGGTGTAGCAGTTGCTGAGCATAGACTCTCATTCTGTTGTGCCTCCCGCCACGAACCCCCACAGCTTAGTTCCTGTCTAAAATTAAAGGAGACAGACAGGGGCAAAAAACGATTATTCAAAACCAAAAAACATCAACTTATGTGACTGCAAATAAAAACTAGTTTTGTTGTCATGGCTCTTCTATGAATCCACCATATGGCGCTGTGTGAATCATTTCGCCCAAGTATTACTTTCCTCCTTTGTAAAGTAAAAGCGTTGAACCAGGTGATTTTTAGAATTCTTACCAGCACTAACATTCTATGAGTACATGTCTTCAGACCACAAACACATTTGAAGTCCAGAGTTGATAAGTTGCATCTATAAGCATCCCTACACAGCTTGAAGAGGATGACATTCTATAATTCATATTCAAGTGTTTTGAAAATTTAAACATACCATACAAGTAGACCTTGGTGTACTTATGTCCAGCAATTTTCTTTTATAGTCTTCAGGCAATTAAATCTATGTTATCAATTTCCTATACTCATTGCCATCAGAGAGCACAAAAATGAACCCTAATCTGCCATTCTCCTTCTTAATGCACTCCAGATACTAGATCCAGCATCATCTAACCTCTCATTTCCTATAAGCCTACCCTTCCTTCTCCATGGGGCCAGGCAAGTGAAGCAGGAAAAAAAAGAGGCTTTGGGCCAGTGATGACTGTCCTTGACTAAGTGTAAGGATAATGGTTTTGTCCATTGTTACAGTTTTCATGGTTTAAACCCTCTCTTAAGTCATTTCAAATGAGGTGATCCCAAAGGTATTTTGAGTAGTAGCAGCATTACTTATCTCTCTATATTACCTCCTGAATATCTGCTTCGGAGGGCTCTGCTCTGTCATTGCTCATGTTGATAACTTAGTAAGAGAGAGCTTGGGCTTTGGAGTTGGACAGACTGGAACTAAATCTGTGCTTGACTTTTACTGCCTTTGTAGCCTTGGACGAGTTGCTTAGCTCCTTTGAGCCTCAATTATTCCTCTTTTTAAAATCTTAATTTAAAAACTTACCTAATAGAGAGGTTATGAGGATTAGGATTCATGCTAATAGAAGGTCAAGTTAGCTTTTGAGGGTCTCAGCCATCTGAAGGTGAGAAATAATGAAAAGTACATGTATCAAAGTATCTTATAGACAGAAAATATATTAGTGCCTTTTAATTATGAAACTAGGAATCTGGAAATTTCTAGATTTCTGATTTAGCTATCTTAAATTACTTTTTGTGTCAATTGTTCTTGAGTGCTTTTAAATGATCTTATTATGATATTTCTTCTCACTTTTGTTGAGTAGGTATTGGTAGAAATTGTTGATTTTTCAAAAAAAATGTCTAAGCGTTTACAAAATCTTTAATATCCAAGAAAGGTGCATTGTTTTTGTTTAAAAAATCCAATATTTCCTAATGAACATGTTAAAAATAATTTAACATCGAGCTCTGTGGTCTTTCAGTGTGGATTCAGAAATTATCTTATGAGGACAGTCTCCTGAGATGGAAAGTTAAGACTACCTTTTTATAAACTCTTTGATATAGAGGAATTGACCATTTTTATTTCCAGCCTCCAAGCCTAGTTATCTACTGAAAAGAAGATAAGAATATGAGAAAAATACTGTTGGAAATAGAGGAAGGAAAGTTCTTTAAGTGACTAAACTGGCAGAATTGCAGTCTATTATGAAATACTGTATATGCTTCATACAAACTTAGGTGTATGAAGCATAGAATTAATATAACAGTTTAGCTAAGTTGAAATTTCTATCATCAATGAACTGTTAACAATAAGAAATCCTATGTTAAAAAAATAAGAGAAATATGGGCTGGCCCCGTGACGTAACGGTTAAGTGCGCATGTTCCACTTCAGTGGCCTGGGGTTCGCTGGTTCGGATGCCGGGTGTGGACATGGCATCGCTTCTCAAGCCATGCTGTGGTAGGCATCCCACATATACAGTAGAGGAAGATGGGCACGGATGTTAGCTCAGGGCCAGTCTTCCGCAGCAAAAAGAGGAGCATTGGCAGCAGTTAGCTCAGGGCTAATCTTCCTAAAAAACAAACAAAATAATAATAATAAAAATTTAAAAATAAGAGAAATAGATTAGGCATCTTATATTCAGTCTTTAGTGCTGACTTGCTGCCCAGCTGACACATCTCTATCCTTTCTTTTTACTTGAGTAGGATGTTACCTTGCAGTATCTGCCCATCTCCACGTTACCATGGAAAAGCAACGCACAACAAGCAGTCTCTCTCATTGTTTGCAACCGTAGCAATGGATACAATTGGTCCAGAATTTACCTTATATGGAATTCGATGGTGGGTTTTGTTTTTTCTAATTTAAGAATAGAGGATAAACATGACAAAGTGGATTGCTAAAAAATTTTCTTTTAGGTGAATGAAATAAATCCTGGGTTCATCAGCTGCAAGTAGGTCTGGCGCTTTGCTTGGTGCTCAGGGAAGCCCAGAGGAGAACACTGGCTTCTGTCATCTTAAAACTTACAGCCTATATTGGAAAACAAAAGTAACATAGACACACACACACGAGCAAACAATCCATGACTCCAGTAGTGTGCTAAGTATTGCAGGAGTTCTCAGAGATGAAAGGCAGAGAGGACCATCTCATTTTATGTTGGGAAAAAGAAAAAAGCAAAAAAAGACTGAGCTTTCTTTTTATTTTGTTAGATTATCAACCAAAGAGTAAACAGGCTTCTTTTCTAGTCACTTCAGTATATTTCATGTAATTTCACACTCTTTTCTGAAAAATATTCACAAAATACTCTGAAATCTACATTTTCAATAAGCTTCATAAATTAAAATATTCTGACATGAATAAAATACAAAACAGGGAAACATATTTTCCATTAATCTTCTTTTGTTATTGGTAAATAACACTTTTTAAATTATTGAGATAAGTATGCCTTTCGGGCAAAAACACATTCTTTTCTGGTGTATTTGTTTTATTAGTTAATATGCATTATGTCCAGACTAGGGCTTCTAAAATATATTTGGTAATATAAATGTTTAATGAACCAAATAATACTTCATTAGGCACAATACACAAGACTATAATAAAGAAAACAAATTTTGCTCTAATTGTCTTTACCATCTCTGGCCAGGAGGACAATATTTCTGAGCTCTTCATATTGCTAAATTTTCTTTTTTAATGTGATATTATTGGTACATGGCAAAAGATGAAGCTTAAAGAAAAACAAACCCCAGATAGGGAACAGAAATTAATGAGTTAGAGGATAGAAAAGCCAGAAAACCTAATTAATAAATCAAAAGATTGTGTTTTGGAAAAGATTAGCAAAATAGCTCAAAATAACAAACAAAATCGCTAACTTGATCAAGTGAAAAAAGGAAAAAGCACAAACATACAAAATAAGTGACAAAGGAAAAGACCTTGAAACAGAAGAAATTTTTTTTAAATCGTAAGATATTATTTTGTAGACTCCTATGCAAATAAATTTTAAAACCTAGGCTAAATGGATAATTTCCTCAGGAAATATAGACTGTAAATTATAATATAAATCTTATTAGAATTAAAAATCTTATATAGACCATTTTCCATAGAGGAATTAGTGAAACTTATTAAGCAGCTACTCGACATAAAGCACCAGGCCCAGATGGTTTCACAGGTGAAGTCTACCAAATTTTCACTATCCCATGTAAGGGAGGCTCAGTGTGCAGGTCCCTACAGCCCTTTATTAAGTGCCATTGATATAAACTAGCATTATTTGGGACACGTATTTCTTAGAAAAACTCAAGAAATGTCACATGTTCCATTTGCTACAACAAGGGAAATTAATTTTTCTAAAATGTTACAGTTGACTTGCTTAAAATTCACTATTTGCTAATGTTTTCCTTTCTTTTTCCTGAGAGAGAGAGGCAAAAATCATTCTTTTTTTAAGTGTTAAGTGATTTCGTGTCTAAATAGGAAAATCTGATGCAGGATTTCACCCTCAGAAATAACACCAAGATATCTAGGGTCCATGTTTCTTCCTATTCCTATTGATGACGTGCTGTTATCAATATGTAAACCACACTGTGAGGCTGTGGTACACTGTCGTGATGAATTTCAGTCCAAACTAGATCACAGCATTTGTCAGAAGAGTAAATGCAACTGAGTCTGGATGGTGAGGCTGTACTGCTAGGTTAAAGAAAATACTTATGCTGTTCATAAAAATAGACAAATATATTCAGCTGACAGAGTTCCCTACCGTGTGCCAGGAGCTGCATTAATTTGCCTCAGTAAGCAAACCACATCTGAAACACGAACAGCAATTCAAGTCATCACCTGATTAGGTACATAATGACGCTTTGCCCTTTTTCAAGACTCCTCCGTGTTTTTAGCTCCCTATCTGTGGAAGTTAATGAGGATGTGATCTGAATGTAGATATCAATCTTGCAGTTCCTGCAGTGAAATGATTTTGCTTTGAATTTGCTAGCTTGGAAGAAAAGAAGAGACAGACGGATCTATATCATGAGGAAAGGGTTCTTCCAGTTACTCAAGATATATATTCCAAATATACCATAAGGGACTTGGGAAATAACCACAGATAATACTGAAGAACCTTTTGAATCTACCATGAAGCAAACTTAGCTCAACATATGTTTATACCAATTAATGTCCATTTTAACAATTGGACTGAACTGGAATCCTGGACTTCCAGAAATTAATGTCATCTCTCAGGCAGTATCCAACAGTTCTTCCTGACTCAAGACTTCTTTAGAATAGAAAGAGTAGAATGTTCTTTAGAATAGAAAGAGTAGAATGAAGGTACACACATGTGTATTATCACAGTGTCTCTCTCTTAAGAGTTTAGCTAAGCTACTCTATGGTATTGCTGCCTCAGCATCCATTTTGTTTGGCCAAGCAGCCTGGAATGACCCTAAACTGACACTAGACCCCTCATGGGAGCACAGGTCCTAGACAGTAGGCCAGAGTCACAAGCAAATGTAAGTTCCTGATATGATTTCTCCAACAGCCCTTGTGATCAATTGTCTCCCCTGCCTCCCAGTGCCTTCCCCTTGTGTGCCCCTTAGGCAAGACTCCACCGTGGAGCTTACCAAAACCCTCCTCTTTCAGCTTGAATTGATCAATCTGGCCTAGCCTGGGAACCCCAAAGCGTTCCACCCACAGACTCTAATGCCAGTGCCCAGGTACTGCCTCTCTCTGTCTGCACTCTGCCTTGACCTCCCTGTGTGGTCCCCGAAGGTGTACTGGGTACTTCCTCCAGGACCTGAGAGTAATAAATTCTCTTTAAATGACTCTTTTGGTCTGTTGTTGAACCACAGCAGCTCACCATCCAGCACCTTCTGCTTCACTTAGGGTGTGTTAATTTGACAAATTCTTAACACTCTCCATAATAGTCTCATAATAGAGGTCTCCTGACCTCTTCTTTATTCAAGGTTCTCTGAATCTTGATCTGTCTCAGACATGAGACCTAGTTAGAGGCTGGGACTTTCTATTGTTGTGACTCAAATCAGGCCCCTGTTCACCAGATTTAGAATTTGGGGTTTTACAATTCAAGTAAAACCCAATTGACTTTCTGATTATTTCATCTTGGTAGACCTCTATAAGTATTTAACCATTCTAGAGAATTGTGAGTGTCAAATCATTCCCTGAGACCTTAACTCTTCCTATCTTTCTACTCCATTTGCCACTCTTATAGGCTCTGCCCACTAGGTTCCTCCCATTTTTGCTAAAATCATAGAGACCAATTTCATCCATTTTAATTGCTGCCTTTTCCACTAGAATTCCTGGCTTAGAATGATCAGCTAGCAAAGTTGTTTTTAAAGATGCAAGTGCTTCTTTCATCAATCTCTTCTTCACCACAAGAGTGAAGGAGAAGTTTAGGGGCCCTGGAATGAGGCGGGGTTTTTTGAAAGCATGGGATATTCAGTCTAGCATTTTTGCCTCCCAAACTCTTTCAAGTTTATCTTCCAAATTATGTAGAGACTTTTCTGGTCTTTTTTTGCCATTCAAGGTCTGTGTTCAGTCTAAGTTGTATTAAAGAACCTAGAAAATGTGTAGATCTAAATGGAACTAACATGTTGATACAGAAACTGTAGTAAGTTCACTCATATAAATAATTTAGCTTAATCCAAAATTTTGTTTCACCATCCTTGGTTAAGCACTCAAAATACCCACTTCCACAGACACTTTAAATTCATGAATTCATGCAATAATTTTTACTCTGATTTTTCATTTTGTCACCAAAGCAAAGTTGAGATTTTTAAAAGCCTGCTTCCTTAGAAGAAACAAGTCACTAGTGGAAGTTTTAGCTTTCTCTTTCAAGTAGGCATGTCTTATTCAGTCAATGAAGGAGCAAAGAAAATTATTTCAGATGGATTATTTAGTCCTGGGTTCTCCAAATCCTCTCAGATTTCATTATTTCATTTATCAAAATCTCGCTCTTATTTGATCAAGGCTCTAACTTTCACTTAAAAGACTTGGCAAGCTTATCAATCCAAAGGCTACTGTAATTCAGCAACTCAAAAAATCAATTCTCAGTTTGATTTTCAGTGATCTCTGACCAACTGCTACAATCAATAAAGTATTTTCTTCGCACTTCACGGGAAGGCTAATAGTTTCATCCTACGTCTTGAGTGAGCATTTCACAATGGGAGCTTGTTTTCTCTAGCTTTAAGATATCCTATACCATCAAGATCAAACGTTCCACCCCATTGTCTGGCATTCCTTATCCCCTTTAATTTAATGTTTTGGATTAGTACTCTGTCCCAGGGAGTGTCATCCTCAATGGGTACATGGCTCCAGGTAAATAGACTTGATCAACTGATCAGTCCTGTTGCCGTGTTAGACCATGAGCAGCTATCTTCTCATCCAAGCGCCTTACTACATTTACCCTATCTCATCCAAAAACCAAATCCAGATAACTCACATTTTCCAGGGGAGGTCTATGTCCTAGAATCCAATTTTTGTAATCTAATCTTGTTAGATTTCTCTGGTTGTAATCAACAGAAACCAATTATGCTTAATTTAAGAGGGAAAAAAAGAATTTACTAGAAGAAAAATGCATAGCTTACAAAATCAAAGGAAAAGTTGAAAAACTAAATCTTAAAGCAGACAAAAATCAGAATAGTTTCAGATATTTTAATAGGAGAGATTTGCAAATTTATCATAGGACATTATAATCAGACAATCCCCTACAATTTCCTTCCACCTCTGCACGTTGCTGTGTAATAACTGAATTCTGAGGATAAAGCGTTGGATCGGCTAGCGCGGGTCATGGACCCACCTCTGTGTTGGTGAGACGTACACTGGGACCCACAATTCTTTCAAAATTACACAGATTAGGAAAGGAATAGTTTCCACTCCACTTCCCAAAAAAGGATGCTGGGAAGACTGTGCACATAAACACATTCACACATACATTTGTACAGACATAAAGGACTGTCCATTACAAATGGAAAATGATTAAGAATTCTTATTGATTTGCATGATAATTCTGGGAAAGAAATTAGACTACTCAAATGATGATAAATACTCTTAGTTCAACCTCATACCTCAGCTGCCGCAGTCACAGCGTTGTGTAAACTGCTTCCAGTGCACAGATCCTAGGCACTCCTGTTTCTGAAACTGGGCCTCACTTACCCTAGCTGAGTTCAAGGGATTTGTAAATAGAAATGTTTGGCAAATGATGGATGGGGCTGGTCAGCCAGATTTTGTAGTTGTCTTACCACTCAACACATCACTTCAAACTCCACCAAAGGTGCAAGTCCTGCTGAATTTCTAATTAGGTGATTTCTTACCTAGTGTGTATCCAGATATGAATGACAAATTACAAGACAACAGCTATAGATCCTAGCTAATGCTTTGCTTCCTCCACCAACTCCTCATGTGTTTTTTTAGCACAAGAATTAGATTTTTCTGCCAAGGTAACTTTATTTGGGGACTTGTTTCCTACAGGGAAAAAAGGTGGCATTAGCCACTGAAACATCGTCATGCTGTTCAATTTTGAAAACACTTCTCTTGTGTAGGGCCACAGCTTGCCCCTGTGAAACATTCTTGCAAATTAGAAAAATTCCCCCCTTCTGGGATGGAATTAGAAAAGCCACTCTTTAAACAACCACCACCGCTCAGGTATCCAACTTGGCAACAGAGTAAGAACAGAACTCCAGCTACCCCTCGCCTCATGGCCCAGTCTTTGTGCAATGCATAATTTGATTTGTCATTTATGGTGGCTTTGCTCTAGGGGTAACTTAGACAAACTGGAACAACTGGAAACCTTTCCTTTGGAGCCATTTGGTTGGAAGTGTCAAGAAAAAAGACCACAGAAAATCCTGAGCTGGTGTCATCCTGTGTTTCAATATCCATTAGATTGCTGAAGAAAATTGCACCATCTTACTGGTTGAAAGATCTTTTCCATTGTGATATGTAAGTCTTCAGATGCTTCTATTTTCTTAGTGTTTAATGTGATACATCATGTTTAAGATGGCTGGGCCCTTGCTGAATGCAGTCCAAATTGAATATTAGGATGTTTACCCCTTTTTCAGAAAAGCAGCTTCCTGGACTGCCCTCATCCTTCCTGTACTTTATCCTCATTTCTTGCTCTTGACTCCTCTTGCTACTGTCCACAATGTGCCTTAGCTCCTTAGCTCAGATTAGTGCAGGCTCTTGTGTCTTGGTAACTATCCTGGCTGTGGCATTGTCCCTCCAGCTCAGCAATGCCTTCATGGACACCATTAAGTAATGATCTTACCCCCAGTCTCGTGTGGCTAGACTAACAGTTTCTCTTGGCCTATTTTTCTTCCTTACCCAATTTGGGCCTAGGCTCACTCATTTCAGCCCCACTTTCACCAGCACTATATTTATTTTGATCCTCTGTCACAACTACCTACCTGAGAGTCTTAATGTTCGTCAACCTAGCCATTCCCACACTGGATTCTTTTTTTTTCTTAGGAAGATTAGCCCTGAGCTAACATCTGCCACCAATCCACCTCTTTTTGCTGAGAAAGACTGGCCCTGAGCTAACATCTGTGCCCATCTTCCTTTACTTTATATATGGGACGCCTGCCACAGAATGGCTTGGTAAGTGGTGCATAAGTCTGCACCTGGGATCTGAACCGGCAAACCCTGGGCCTCTGAAGCAGAATATGTGATCTTAACCACTGCGCCAGCAGGCCGGCCCCCATGTTGGATTCTCACAGTACTTCACATCACTGGTTCTCAAATATGATCTGGGGATCAGCGAGGTAAAAATCAATTTTATAATAATACTTATATGTCATTTGCCTTTTAAATTCTCATTTGCTCTTAGTAATGTAGAGTATTCCAGATTGAATACAGAAGCAGATATGGGAATCCACCTGCCTTGTATTTGGCCATATATCATAGAGAGTTGCAAAATTTTAAAGCAATGCTACTTTTCTCACTAAGCTTTTTGCTCTCCACATATATTTTTCATAAAAACATTTTATAGGTTAATATGTAATGGGTTTATTATTGTTATTTTAATTTTTTATTTTTGGTGAGAAAGATTGGCCCTGAGCTAACATCTGTTGCCAATCTTCCTCTTTTTGCTTCAGGAAGATTGTTGCGAACATCTGTGCCAATCTTCCTCTATTTTTTGTATGTGGGAAGCCGCCACAGCATGTCTTGATGAGCTGCATGTAGGTCTGCGCCCAGGGTCTAAACTCGAGAACTCTGGGCCACTGAGGCAGGCAGGGGGCATGAACTTAACCACCACAACACCAGGCCGGCCTCTATTACTGTTATTTTTTAATGAAGGGAATGGGTAATTTTTAAAGTTTTCAAAGGCTGTGTGGCAACAATTTATAGATATAATGTGCAAAAACAAAAGCTCTGTGGGGGCTTGATACTTATTAAGACTGAGACCAAAAGGTTGGAAAATCAATGTTTTAAAACATGAGATTATTGGTGAACATTTTGGGAGGGTGATGTGCTAGGGTGCTTCTACGTCCAGCTATCATGCCCCACCACAGTTGGAGAGTGAGTGTGGAGCTCAGGACACAGATATGTGATGAAGACATGTTGGAGCTTTGAGAATCTTTGGTATGTAAATGATAATTTAAGAAGGAGGTATGGTTGAAATGTCACAGGGAATGTACAGTTTGAATGTCACAGGGAATGAGAGAATTAGGACCATTTCCCAAGAAAAAGCAACCTGAAAAGATAGAAATAAAAAGAAGAGTTTGCAAAGAAGGCCAAAGTGAGATGTCCAAGGACAGAGGAAGGAAGCGAGGAGAGCGAAGTGGCACAGAAATCAAGGGGCAAGTGTTTCAATAAGAACAGAGTGGTCAGCAGTGTTCAGTGTGGCTAAGGAATCAGGGAAGAGGGGGCTTTGGTGACCTTGGTGAGACATTGCAGTGACCTTGTGGGTAGGAGGTCAGCAAAATTCACAAGTAAACTGTTTTAGCTAAAGTAGAAGATGAAATATTTGAGATAGCAACTCTCAGGAGAAATTTAGTTAAAAGAGAAGAAGAGAGGTGATATGAAAGCTGGGGAGGGGGCACAGAGGATGGATGAAGATTTTGTAACAGGAATATTAATATCTAGCTAACAAAGTGGCTTAATTGCCTATTTATGTAATTGTATCCATGTGTCTGTCTTGTATAATTACAAGTACCTTGAGTTAAATGGTCTCCTTAACACCCTTCTCTATATTCTCAGCATCTGCTACTTATCTGACAAATCACAGGAAGGTTATACATATTTGTTTAAATTAATTTTTTACCTCTTTTACTGTTTTTTTTAAATATAAAGCAGGCTTATAATTCCTACAAAAAATGGAAATAAAGAGGTAGCAATCATCTCATTTGAAAGAAGCCTTAAAATGCTTATGTTAACAAAGCCATGACAGCTAATTGATATCATATAGGCAAGAGAATAACATATAAAAAATTCTGAAAAATACAAATCATTTTCAACCCTCAGGAAAGTGTGCATTCCTTGTTCCTCTCTGAGGAGAGGATATGTATTAACCATGTCTATTTCCAGCCAGTGGCAGCAGGGAAGGCAGAGGAGAGTCACCAACTATGGGAGCTCTGAGAAAGGGATTGATTTTTGACTGATGTAAAGATGTACTCAATTCATCTGTCTTTGCATATCTGGTAAGTGGAACCTCAAAATCCTAAATATATGTTGTAATTATTAACATTGATCTTTTAAAGGTCTATGAAGTATTATTGAAGTGAAATCATTACAGAAAATCATATGTTCAGAAGAAAAATAAAATGAGCCTAATTAAAAGGGATGATGATTAACACTTATATGTCCAGTTCATAATTCTTCAATTATTTTCAAGAGATTACTCTAACATCTGCATATAAAAAATTCCACTACAAACACAAGACACACAACAGTCTCTATAGACTCAAGAATAAAATGAAATTCTGCACAACTGAGAAATCAGCAGCATGCTAATGACCATTTGTTTTATTCACTTGTGAGACGGGCAATTGGTGAAGTGAATATTCTCTACCATAAGTTTTCATTAAAGAAATATTTTTCTTCTAAACTAGCAGTTTGTTTTAAACAGAGCAGAGGCAACAAACGGCTCTCAAAATGTATTACTAGATAGCATCTAGCTCTACTGATGGGAAACACTCAGACTAGTAAACTCTTAACTCTTTCAGTATGTGGGGAGAAAATACACTAGGGATTAAACTTCAATCCTTGGTAATGGGCATCTGTCACATCCTTCATTCCCTGTCATCTTTGTATAGCCTTTCTGTCTGGGGGGAAATGTCTGCATCATGATGATCACCTCTCTAGTGTGGAAATCAGAAGTACATTCTCAGCTTCTTTGGCAGATAGGTTGAAATCATGTGACCAGAGCACCACACACCTGCTGGGCCTTTGATTCAGAAGTGAGCAATGGGAGCAACCGGAAGCCGGAGATGGGAGCAGGGACAGCATTAGCTTCCCAGTGGTTGCAGGGCTGGGTTCCTGACGCAGAAGCGCGATCAGTGCTGGCAGTAGTGCCGGTCATGTTTAATGTCTGGTGTTTGGCCCCCAACAAAGGCAGTGGGCACAGTTTCCTCAATAGTCCAGTTCTGTGTCATATTTTGGAGTATTATTGCTAGAAGCTTAGTTTTGAGTTCATTCTTTTCTGAAGTATCCCAGTGAATCTATTAACTATCTGATATTCTTAAACACATTGCTTTTCTGATTAAACTACCCAGAACAGATTCTACTGTTTACAGCTAAGTGTTCTGACTGATACATCATTGTAGCTCATAAATTGGGAGAAAAAATCAAGCTCTAAATGCTTCTTTGAGCTATTTGAATCTTTAATGGAAGAACTTATGTGAATTCAATATATTGGACATTTCTACTCTCAAAGGGTAATGAAAATGAGCAGCAAAGTATGAGGCCTGCAGAGCTCCAGGTCTGCCTCTTGACAACACCATGACCAGCTACGGATAAGTAGCTTAACCTCTGTGATTCTCAATTGCATCACTTAGGATACATGATAGCGATACCTAATGATTGTTAGGATTAAATGGGATAATATTTAGAAAGCATTAGTGCAATGCTTCATACTTCAAACTGACTGACAAAGAGCTTTTATTCAGCTATTGCTAATGCCTCATAATGTTGGTGAATTTTCAGTTACAGAGAATCTAATCCACTTGAGCTACTTTAAGCAGAAAGGGATTTATTTTAGAGGATTAAGTCACTTCCAGAATGTTTGGGAGGACTGAAGAAATGGAATTTAGGGTGGGCTTCTAGAAAAGCCCCAAAAGTCACCCACAGAATATGCTAACAAGGAAGATGCTATCCTTGTCCTGACCAGTAAAGTGGGGAGTCAGGAAGCTTTCTGATGACTGGGAAGCTTTTGCTAAAGCTGCCAGCTCCACTACCTGTGCTCTGCTCAGAGACTACCTGCTGAGTCAGGAAATTATTAATAAATTTCAATCAAACTAAAAATAGGCTTAGTTTGGCCTATTTCTGAACTTGATATAAACAGAACCATAAATTATACACTCAACCATTCATCATCATGTTTGTGAGATCCATGCATTCTGTTCTGTGCAGCAGTAGTAAATCTTTTTTATTGCTGTATAGCAGCAGGTAGGCAGAATAATGGGCCCCAAAGATATCAACATCCTAATCGCTAAAACCTGTGAATATGTTACAGTATACAGCAAAGGATAAGTGATTTGCATATGAAATTAAGGTTGCCAATCAGATGACCTTAATATAGGGAGATTATCCTTTATAATCCAGGTGTGCTCAAAGTAATCACGAAAGTCAGTAAAAGTGAAAGAGGCAAAACCATAGGTCACAGAAAGCGATAGGAGTAGGACTTGGCTGGCTTTGCTAGCTTTGAAGATGGAGTAAGCGGTCCAGGAGCCAAGAAATAAAATTAAGTATGAAAAGTGGGTGTGCTCTAGAAGCTGGAAAAGACAAGTGAACAGATTCTCCTTTAGAGCTCCAGAAAGGAATATAGCCCTGCTGACACCTCGATTTTAGTCCAGTGCGTCCTGTGTTGGACTTCTGACCTACGAAACTAGAAAATAATAAATTTGCGTTGTTTTAAGCCACTAAATTTGTGGGAGTTTGGAATAGTTTGTGGTAATTTGTAGTTTTATAGAAAACTAATACGCAGCGTTTCTCAACCTGAGCACTATTGACATTTTGGACCAGATAATTCTTTGCCATGGGGGACCCTGTGTCATGCAGGATGTTTAGCAGCATCCCTGGATCCTACCCACTAAATGCCATTAGCACTCCCACCCATTGTGAGAACCAAAAAGGTCTTCCAGGTCTTGCCAAATGTCCTTGGGGGCCAAAATCACTCCCAGCTGAGAACCAATACTGCATAGTATTTTATTTTATAAATATGCCACAATTTATTTAGCCAATCTATTATTTGAAGATATTTGGATTGTTTCCAAAATTACTATTACTAATGATTCTTCTATGAGTATCTGAGTATGCATTTTGGCTAATATACGTGCAGCTTACTGTTAGATACATACTGAAAAGTGAAATCTCTTGGTTGCACAGTATACCTTTTGTACCAATTTGCAGTTCTATAGGCAAAGTATGAAATTTCCTGTTGCATCTCATTCTTGCTAATAGTACTGCCTGCCTTTTTCATTTTAGCCATTCTAGTTGAGGGTGTGCAGCATTTTCTTATGATTTAAATTTGCATTTCCATGATTTCTAATAAAGTCACATATCTTTTAAATGTGTATTCCCACTATGACAGTCTTGTTAATGAAAAATCTGATCAAGTCTTCAGCCCAATATTTTTTGCATTGTCTTCTTTCTTTTTTAACTTGAAGGGGTTATTTTTACATTCAGATACATCTTCTTTGTTGAATATATACACGTTGACTGCAGGATTGATCCTCATTATCTCAGGGCAGTAAAGTTGTTATTTAGTGGAGTTGAGATTAAGTCTGGAATCCAGGTGAAACTGTCATGCCTCTAAGGTGGGCATTTACCTAAGTTTTGTATCTTTAACACTGTGAGACTCCCTAAAATTTTGTGCTCCTTTGCAGTGGCTTTCCAATGTGGTTTCTTAGTCTCTATCCTTATGCAAATAACTTAAGGGGAAACATTTCCAACTGCAAGGTTCTCATCTCTGTGCCTCCCTGCTCTTCAGGATTTTGTTCATCTCATTCTAGTTTTGGCAGTCCCAAATCTAGTTTTTGTCTCTCTGGATGCCAAAAGCTCAGCTGGCATCTCTACTTCTTATCTGTAGTTCTCCACTTGCTTTCCTTGCCCCCCACAAAACTCCACAACAAGAATTGCCAGGTATCTTGAGGGGAAAAGCAGAATGCAGCTCACCTATCCATGCTTCCCTTTACTTTATGATCTTGTTTCTCATGTTCTGATTGCCTCGGGAACTCTCCAACATCTTCAAACAGATGATTTCGTATTTTGGAGCAATCTTGTAATTGGCTTCCTAAGTATTCTCAACAGGAGAAATGGTCTGCTGAATTTCATCATGGCTGAAAGCACAGGTGCCACAGTGGAGTTTTTAAGAATTTTAAGGCCTGAGCTCTCACACTCGTATCGATCCCTAATTCCCTCCCCCTCATTCAATATAATTGTTTTACACTGTAATTTAATATCACACAATATTAAACTCTGTTTCTGATTTTCAGCTGTACCAGCCTCGTAGCCAGAGATAAGAGATTCTTTCAGGAAAATCGTAGAAACTCTCTCAACCTCTGAGTGTGCCTTGTACTGAGAACATAAAACTATAAGGCTATTTTCTTTCTTCTCTAGTACAGTTAGAAGCACTGAGCTGCCTACTCCACCCGGTGTTTGTATTCTTCACTCTCACCGAAATGGTTCATTGCAATAGCTACTGGGTCCAACTAAGACTTAGCCTCATTCACATCATACTACCACGGATGAAAATTGTTTTTCCATAGTCTACCATAGACCAGTTCTCGTCATTTCCTGTTCATGAAAATCCTTTCCAACTAGGATAGCCTGTCCTAGATTCCCATTTCCTGTAGAATCCTGTGACCTATACAACATCCCTGTTACTGAGAAGTGCATTGTTTCAGAAACAGTATCTGGTTTAGTCTAAAAGGGACATTTTTACGATTCTTCCAGAATGGTGAGGAGCACTGAAGAAGTTGATGTTAGACTAAATTCCTATGGAAAAAGTATCAAAGCAATATATAGGATTTCAGCCATTAAAGAGTCTTCCAACTCTGCTATGATCAATAATCTGTAGAATCAGAAGTTGCCACTGCTTCCACATTTCCAGAACCATGCCACCTCTGCCACGTCCTGGATCATCAAAACAAGTCTCAAGTCTGGCCTTTCTCTGTCTTACTCAATTTTGAATCCAAGTCTCACATGAGTACATCTGCTTGGCAAAATCAAGTTCATTTCTGATACCCTCACTGCAAGAGATGAAGGAAAATGCAGCATGAGGTTTCCAGTCTTTGCAGTACAGGAAAGCATTTGAGAAGGGAGCTGGAACTAATGACAAGCCAGTCGGCAGTGTCCACCACTTTCCTTGTGAACTGTTTCCCAATATATCAATTGTTTTTATCTTTTGACATTATTTAACCAGAATTTCTTGCATATAGGCCCTTTACAGTATGTGATCATCACTGAAGTTACTGTATCCTCCCAACCTGCTTCTCTCCCTGTTCTCTATCTCAGTGAAGAAAAGCTCAGGTCCAAACGAGAGGCCTGTTAGGCATCCTAGATGCTTCCATTTTCATTCCATAACACCATCCCACTTCTACCTAAACAAGCACCCAATACTGGGGATTTAGTCTCCTTAATATTAAGCATTTTATCTTCTCCATTCTCTCTGCTACTTAATTCATTTGGATTTTTCATTTCTTTCTTAGATTATATTAATAGCATTTTAATTGTCTTTTCATTTTCATCTCTCTTTCCATGTGCTCATCTCCAAACAGAACATATCCTTCCCACTACTGATAGCAGTCTTTCTCGCTTGGCCCTGCCCATCCCCAATATGCACTCTTCCCCCAACAATATACAACAACTAATAATTGACCAAGTTCATTTTGTATTTTCCCACTTCGTTCACTCTCATTCATATTATTCCTTTTGCCTGAAAGTTCCTTTGCCTGTTCATTCTTTTAAGTCCTAGGCATCCTCTAAAACTCTGTTCAGGTGTCACTTATTCCAGGAAGACTTTCCAAACTTCCTTCTGCTTTAGATGTGCATAATGCTATTATAACATCACACATACTGTTCCATCAAGGCTTCACTCATCTGTTTCTTCCCACTAGACTATCAGATCCTTGAGGGCAGGTATCGCATCTTATTAAACTTTGCTTGCCTAAAGTATAATGTTAATAACTAGAGTTGAGTAGCCAGGCATATCTGTGAAAAAAAAATCAGTGATTTGAGTAGAAATCTTAGCAATATTTTGCAAAGTTTATAAAATAGATTATATTTTTGAGCTAATTTACAAGCTGGAACTTGATAGTCTGTTTTCCACACTTACTATGTTCTCAAGAAATGTTGACAGTGATGAACAAACTTTACTAACTTGCGTCAGGAAACTTTGTCCTAAAAAATTCTCTGTTCAAGTTAGGGTCCAAATATTTTCTAGGAAATTAATGAACATCATTTCTCATAAGATTAGAATTTCAGTGGGGATTAATAGAGCATAACCATCATTAAAGAAGTTGCCAAAATGTACACATTGTGAGGAAAGAAACTTCCATAAATTTAACAAACTATATTAGGATTAAGTGCTCATATGGGCCACTTTTTTCTAAAGTGTTAGAGTTCTTTGTTTTTTGTTTTTTTTTAAATCAATTCTAACATCGTAAAGTGAACTAAGAAGGAAGTTTACCTTTTACTGAATACATTCTTAAGTTAAACCACATTCTTTGAAAATTTTCCAGAAATAACACATCTCACTGATATGGCTCACATACTCTGAAACTAATATTGTCTTTTGTATACAAAGACCACTCGACTGTCCAGGGACCAGCAGACCATGCATTTTTCCTAAACAGATAATAAACATCCAATTGTGAATCTAAGTCACACCACACACAGTTCTGAAGTTTCAAAAAACAGCATTCATTTTCAAAATATCCAACCAAAATTAGAGACTTATCTCTGATGCAGAGGGAGAGCAAAGCTAGGTTCTAAGCAAGTCATTTATCAAGCTGTATTCAAAGGAACACTGATAAGATTTTAATTGTATTCCATCAAAATGACAATATGGCAAATAAACTTGGGGTGCTGGGTTACACAAATTTGAAGAGGCTTGTTTCTGTCTTATGTTGTGTTTGGTTTTTACAACAGGACTTCTCAAAGTCTTAATATAATAATAAGAATTTCGTTGATTCTCCAAGAAAGTGTTAGACTATGCAGTGTCCCCAAGTTTACCTGACCACAGAATTGCCCGCATTCTCCAAATATGCACACTTTTTTCTTCTTTTCGGATTGCTGGTTTACATTTTTCAGAGAAACAATTCTGAGAGCTTAGTTAGGAAAATGCTATCCTAACGAAAAAGAACTGAGTTACCAGGAAATCTTAACAACAGCTTTATAAAGCAAATTCAAAGCACTACATTGGACCTTATGAATCAGGAAAAAATTCTACAAAAATTTATTTATTTATTTTTTTAATCAGTAATAAGAATAATCTCCTTCAATTGAATCCCTTCTCTGCAAGGTAAATGGTAGCTGGTTTTCAGGAGAATTTTTTTTGTCTTTGGTAGAATCACACCTAAATTCTCATTTACTATTGTCAGAAATGAAACCCTCCCCTTAGAAATCATTTCTACATTCAGTAGTGGCTCTAACAGGAATATATCTCTTGAATCTAAACCAGCCAAGAGCTGGGCTCCTGGTACAGCAGCCTCTGAGAGATATGCTAAGTTTGCTTTCAGTCTCAAATTGTATTATTGAATCTATACATGAACCAATATACAATTAGATGTCAATTAGGTACCAACCTCTGCTTATTATACCTCTATTTCATTTTTCATTGAGATATAATCCATATAACATAAAATACACCATTTTAAAGTGTATGATTCAGAGGTTTTTAGTATATTTACAACATTGTGCAATCATCACCAGATACCAGAACATTTCCATCACCACTCCCCAAAATATCTTGTACCTGTTAACAGTCACTCCCAATGCCCCCCTATTTGCTCACGACCACTAATCTACTTTCTCTATGTATTGCCTATTCTGTACATTTCATATGAATGAAATCACATAATATGTGACATTTTGTGTCTGGCTTCTGTCACTTAGCATAATATTTTCAAGGTTCCTCCATGTTGTAACATGAATCAGTACTTTCTTCTTTTTTATTGTTGAACAGTATTCCATTGTATGAACATACCACATTTTGTTTAACAATCCATTAGGGAGCATTTAGGTTGTGTCCACTTTTTTGGCTGTTGTAAGTAATGGCTGCTATGTGAAAGTCCTTGTGTGAACATGTTTGGTGTACAAGCTTTTGTGTGAAGATGTGTTTTCAATCCTCTTGGCTATGGTACCTTAGAGTGGAATTGCTGGGTCATACAACTCTATGTTTAACTTTTTGGGGAACTGTCAAAATATCTTCCACAGAGGCAGCACCATTTTTCATTCCCATCAGCAATGTATGAAGGTTCCAATTTCTTCATATCCTCACCAACATTTGGTATCTTCCCAAATATATAAAGAACTCTTATAACTCAACAATAAAAAGGCAAATAACCAATGAAAACTGGGCAAGTCATTTAAATAAACAGTTCTCCAAATAAGATTACGAATGGCTAACAAGCACATGAAAAGATGCTCAACATCATTAGTCATTAAGGAAATGCAAATCAAAGCCACAATAGACCACATCTAGTTCTTTTGAACTTGAGTAGACCAATACCCTGTAATTTTTTCTCAATTTTTCTTGAGGAGATCCACAGTTAATTCCAGGGCAACTAACTTCACCAAGTACTAAAATCCTGGTGACCTTTGTCCTTCTGTAAGCCTTTGATTGTGTTATTTTTAGTCATAGGTATTGATGCTCAACTTGCTCATTTCACTATTAACTCTGTTCCCTTCTCTTTTTATTCAAGTTTCTACTTCAGGCACATTATCAGAGATGGAGTCTATATTGTTCCCTAAATGTTTCCTGAATCTGTGATAACCTTTTGCCACCCTGAAGGGATTAACTTTCCATTTTCAAAAGAAGACTTCACCTCTCAAACAATGTTTGACTACGTGTTCTTTATAGACTATTGCCAGCACCTCTTTACTATCATTTTCTGGTCTCCTACCATTTTATAGTTTAATCTTTGATCCAAGAAGCCATCATTCTTAAATGGGTCATACTTCTTTTTAAAGACTATTCAAATCCTCAATTTTAAAATGCAGTTATATTTAACTTACAGCATTGAATAGAAATACAAAAATGATATCTCAGAGTGCATCAGACAGGATATTAACATTTTTGTAGCTAAAATTTATGAAAATTATAGATCATCTTCTGCAATTATGTATGTTTTTGAGAAGCGCTTCTAATATATGCACAACGCTCAGACACAGACATACGCATGTTTCTAATGAAACACTGTGAGAAAAACCTTTAGAATATGAGGTAGTGGCCTACTTAGTTTTTTCTGTATGTTCTATCTTTGAGACTACAAAATTTCATAGGTAAAATTTTGGTTTAAAAGATAATGAAAAGTACTTATAACAATCATTCCTTGTGCATGTTAAATCCTTGTCTTCATGACAAGGCATAATAAGATTATTTTTAAATATAAGCCTTGCTCATTTTTGCATGCCAGTAAGAAAAATACTATATCATATAATTGCTTTAAAAGAGGTCATTAAAAGTGAGAAACATATCTTTGCATGACATTTTCAATTTTATAAAACTACTTTATTTCCAGTTTAGAAGAATATGCTGAAGCATACACATAGATGTTTGAGAATAAATTATGAGAGACAGTATTGGCTATACTGATTTTAGAAGCATACGTCTCTCAGTAGAATTTTGATGAATGTCTTCAATGTATACTTCTGCATATTAACAACATTCAAATTCCTCCTTGGCTATAGTACTGCCTCTCAAATATTGAGCTTTAAAGCAGATCTATAAGGTTTCATTAAAGGTGATGTTTTTCATTTTATCTCTGGGCACACACTTGCTCTGATTCCTCCTCCTAGGTGGCTATGTATATGCTGAAGAGAATAATATAAACTGTAGCTCCTTACTTACTTAATCCTCGTAAGGTTGAAATGCATTTTCTCTTCCTCAGTTCCCCCTTATTTTCTTCAACAGTCATCTGCATTACATAGCCTGCTTTGTTTTAGGGGCGGGAATCTTTTCACTTTCCTCTGAGAATCATTTCAGAAGGTAGAAGCTAAGCCTTTTTAGAAACCAAGGCGTCACACGTGGGGTAGCCTTTTGCTTGTAATTTGTTCTCGACCCACCAGACAGACAATCAATACTAGTGAGAAATATTCAAGACCAGCATCCATGACTCAAGCATTCAAAGGACTTTTAAAGCAAAATTGATTTATTTCATTAGTAAGATGCTACAATTTCCTCTTACATATTCTATCTCAGCATGTGGTCCTCTATTAGGTATGCTGCCTTTTCATGATTTACATTTAAAAGGGCATGCAAAATATTTTTATAGATATTTTTCATCTCTTCTCACTGCTAACAGATTTGAAAAATGAAATGTGTTCCCTCTATTACTATTTTTTATCGCTTCCCCTGTGGCAAATGTGTGTTCTTATCTCTTGATTCTTAATGCACGTTTCAGAATGTTCCTGTTTCATTTGCTCTCTCCTTCAGCAGGGAGCTAAAAACTGGTGTAAAATGTGCAGTAGGACCCCAGGACTGCCCATAAAGCACCAGTTCCTCCTCAGCATAATCCACAAGTGTTACACCAATTCTCCATGTTAACATCAAGCCTAAACATCACCTGGATTTCTAGGGCTAAGCACAACTCTCATCCTTTGATCTTTCTGAAGGGCCTCCGCCATATAGGAAAAGAAGATACTGAAGAGAATGGGGCCCAATAGCCATGGACCATCTTGGGAGCTATCTTCAAAACTCTTCCCCAAATCTCCTCCACTATTTTTTTCAATCTCTTTAATTGGATTTTTCGAACTTTGTGAAAATAGGAACTATATCACCAACTCTATAGCCCTGTATCAACGGAGACATCTGCTGGATCCAAATATCGTGGCTTCTCTGAGACCAGTGCTTTATCCATGCCTTCTCAACTCAGATTTAAAAAGCAGGAATTTTTCAAGGGACTTTTAAGAAATATAGGTAAAAAAATTTGAAATCAACATCAGAAAAAGTCAAAAGTATCAAAATGAACAGATGAAAGAACACAGATTTTATGTCCTAACTTAGTTATAATTGATAATATTTATTGAACTCTCATTATGTATAAGGCAGTGTCTTAAGTGCTCAACATGAATAACCTCAGTCAGTCCTTACAACAAGCTAATGAGGTAGATAATATTATCATCCCCATTTTACAGATTAGAAAACTGATGATGAGTGACATGCCCAGGATCATATACCAGCAAGAACTGGTGCTGTGATTAAGATTAAAATCTCTCTTTAAATGGACACAGCTTCAAGGCAGAAGACACTGGGCTCCTTAGTTTAGCCCCATCTAGAGAAAGTAGACTCTAAGCCATTGTTTTCATGTGTTGAGTGATTAACCTTCTCTGGAGAGAATGATCTAAACTATGAACTTTAATTTGCACATCATTACTAAATTTTGGGTTTAGCACACAAGTGTTACACCAATTCTCCAAGTTCACATCAAGCCTGACCATTACCTGAATGTCTATATGGAGATAGAGATATATATATATATATCCATTTCATTCTCACAAGAAACCTTTTTGCTCCAAATAAAATGTAGGCACATTTGGATAGGCAAAAATCATAAAGTGAATGTACAGTAAATGAGAGAGAAAGGCATTTCTTCCCACTAGGAATGGGCAACATTTGTGGAGAAAACCAATCTTTGTAAAAACACAATCAATAAAAATCTTGTATATATAATCTTGGATAAATTACAACTGCAGAAATTGAGGGTTATCTGAAAATAGTAATGCAAGCAATAGTCATTCTTGAACAGAACATGCTGGGACAAGGACAGGTGGTAGAAACATAAGAGATCCAGACCAACCTGATTAATTAAAGAAGAGGAACCCCTTCCAGGACTGACTGAAGAGGATTCTTGAGGCACTAGCTTAGGGTTTTAACTAAATTCTGCAAAGAAAAATGAAAGTCATACTAGAAACCCACTGTATATGATTAATATGATTTGAGCATTTATGCTATGTTAGTTCTATAAAAAATTGAATATAGTTATCTTCTCTAAAGTCGTGAGTTAAAGGAACCCTCCAGGTATTCTGCTATAGATAAATGTCTGGATTTTATCACAATTACAATAAGAATAAATGAGATAAAGCTTTCTGGGGCTAGTCCTAGACCTCTTGGGGCTGCATGACTTGAGATGACACCACTGAGGTGGTCCGTGCCAGTATTCTTTTTGTGATGTGCGTGAAAGGGAAGGAAAGGCTGTTTCTGTGAGTGGCGTTTCTGTGCCCTGCAAGATGATGCCTTCATGATGCTGGGGCTTGGAGTAAGTTGGGGAGAGAATCTGACCTACTTGTAGAAGCTACATATGAACGTGAGCACCTATTTGTTGAACTCCTTTTCCATCTTTTGGCAGAAAGCACTCTGGGGATGGCTTGTTCTGAAACCCATCCTCTGTGTCAGGTTAACACATAAGGAACAGGCAAACAGGTTGGACTTAATGTCTTTTGACACACGGAAGACAAAACACTTTGGAAGGACAAAGACAATATGATCTGCTGGACTGAAAGTGAGGATCAGGAAGTCTGAGTCCCAATAGCACAGGGATCACTGAGTCTATGACCTTGGTACCATGCTGTTTTGAGGCCCTTCCAATTCTAGAGGCATCTTGTGCAGGCCTGTCACCCCAAGGAAGAACTTCATCTCCACTATTGCCATCACCAAGGAGAGCAATGTGGAGAAGAATTGCAATGGATTGTTCAAAATCAAGGATGCTAGCAGAAAGCCTGGTAGGCAAAAGAGTATGAGAAACCTAATCATGTTTACCCAAGGAAGAAAAAAATGTTGAGACATTTCAAGTTTGGTCAAAATCACTGAATTGAAAAAGATTTCAATTGAGGATGCCAAAATCTCCCCAAATCTTCTACATCAGCTCAAGTTTCAAGTAGCAAACACAAGAACCCACTAGACGAAATCAGAGGGCCAGTGGTTTATCGTAACTGATGGACAACAAGCCAGTACTCTCTGAAGCTTTTCTCCAAGACAGAGCACCAGGTCCCAAAATATCCCATCGGTCTAGTGGTGAGTTAAGTTTTGGGCCAGGGAGAGAGAAATTATTAACAAAGGTAAAATGTCAGAAAGTAGGGGCTGGCCCCGTGGCCGACTGGTTAAGTTCGCGCGCTCCGCTGCAGGCGGCCCAGTGTTTCGTTGGTTCGAATCCTGGGCGCGGACATGGCACTGCTCATCAGACCACGCTGAGGCAGCATCCCACATGCCACAACAAGAGGAACCCACAACAAAGAATATACAACTATGCACCAGGGGGCTTTGGGGAGAAAAAGGAAATAATAGAATCTTTAAAAAAAAAAAATGTCAGAAAGTAAATGTGAAGATGGTATAATAGAGATTGATAGACTGAATTTTTCTTCCATCTTTAAACTTTTTCACACAATATCGGAAGCTTTTAAATTTTTTTACCATGTATGTGTGTTACCAAAAACAAACAAAGTAAGTTAATAAATATATAAAAATAGTAAATAACTGAATCAGGTAAGCCATTTCTAACAGAATACTGCCATAATAAGCCTCATTCTTCTCTGTGTATACTAAACCAGAGGATGGTACAAAATTCTTTCTTTGCTAAATAAAGAAAGCAGACTACAGTCAAGGTCACTGCCAGCCCATAAGTATCCTTTATGCTAACAGAAAAAGATCCCCCATCTGGGCAGATACAGCATGGTGGATATTCATCTTGGAGAGCAGACTATGTCTTTGAGCAAATTAGAAAACCGCAGCCGCGCCTCTGGGTAGATGCAGTCCCACGATGGGTCCATATTGGCGAGGGGGCTACAAACTTGATCTTAGCCTCCACTTGCCCCCTTTGTAAGTTACTATTGTCTGGTGAACTGTCTGCACAACTGTATGTGACATCAATGCCTGTACTTTAGTCTCATTTTTATAAATGCAAAGCACAGGTATGAAAATTGGAAAGATATAATAACCTGTCAAGAGGGTACTGGTACCTGAATTGTGAAATTGTGTTATTTCTATGTTTTTTATTATGTGTAATTTATAAATTATTCACAACAAACCAGTATCATTACTGAAATAAGAAAAAAAAAAAAGCAAAAACTATTAATTCTTAAATCCCTTTTCACTGGGGTCTCCTCCTATACCATAGTTTTTGCCATTTGTTTTCATTTCTATTACTATCTATTGTTCTAGTTATATGTTAAGTGAATTCTGATTACTAGCGTTGTCTGATTTCTGGCATGAGTATTCCTTCAAATACTGGGATGTGGAAAAAAGAACACTTTGAATCTTGGGTCTAACATTTTCTAATTTGGTAATCTTGGGCATTTAACTATTCTGAATCTCAGTTTCCTCATCCATAAAATGTAATAATTATATTGTAGGATTACTGAAAAGGACACAATGAATGTTTATAATATGGCATGCATAAGAGGTTTTAATTAGTGGTAATTACTCTTTTCATTATTTTCCAATTTCTTCAAAACTTACTTTCATTATATCCTGAGTAAGAATATTAAAATTGCCTATGGTATCCAGTGACATTAACCAGTCACTCATCTCAGGTGAAACTGCACTTTAACTCCTAAAATATGTTTGCTTAAAGCAAATGATTTTCTCCTAAGTATATACAAGTGAATTTGTTGAGGGTTAGAATGAGAATTAGCTGAACTATTCAGAACAGGAAAGAAGTGTTTGCCTAAAATGTTCATAGGCACGAGCTGGTACCAAGAGCAGGGCTAGTTTTCCTGAATAGTGATGCCACATGAAGGGGCAGAGCAGGAAGTGGAGGAGAGGGCAGAAGGGAGGTAGAGGAGAGCTGGTTGAGACAGCCTGTGCTGCCTACTGGGAATGTCAGTGAGACTACGGAGTCGACCGCTCGTCTCTGGATTGTTAGACAACTCGGAAAACAGCTCAGAAATAACGTCAAGAGAAGAGTCAAAGGTCTGATTTCTAGAGCCAATTAAACAATTTCTGACTTTGCAATCTTCAGCAAATCTCAAACTTTCAGATTGCCTATATTGATATCTCTAAAATTTGAAAAAAATTATTCTAATTTACCGAGGATCAAAAGACGTATGCATACAAAATTGCATTTTAAATATATTCTTTATATGTGAGTTATTGTGACAGACTTAGATTGACAGTCTTCCTCTCATTTTGACTGAGGCTTCCCAGGTGCTGTGCTGGAAGACCAAGAGGAGCCCAACCAACACTGAAGTTGCAGTGCATTTACCAGAGATATTCACTCATTCATTTATTAAATCAATACTTATTGAGTACCTGCTGTGTGCCAGAAATTCTCCTAGGCACCAGGGATAAAGTGGGAAATAAAGCAGAGAGAATACTATTCTTCATGGCTACAAACTATGCTATCATAAGATCTAAGAAGGAAATCGTAGGCTGCTGTGAGATGGGCCACAGGATCTGGTCAGGTAATTCTCAAGGAAGGGACATTTGACATGAAAGCTAAATGACAAAGAGAGGTAAACTAGACAGAGAGCGAGAAAGAACCCTCCAGCAGGGAAGAACGTACGAATGCCCCTAAAGTCAAAGGGAACTTATATATTGGAGGAACTGAAAGAAGATCAGTGAGGCTAAAACAAGGAGGCAAACAGAATGAATGTAATCAAGGTCCAGTCCACACAGCCATTGCAGGCCACACTAAGGATGTTGGTCTTGTGGTAAAATGTGATAACCATATATTCAGTTTAACAAGAGTGATGGACATGGAGTATGAGAGAAGTGGACACAGAAAAGATATTTAGGGGGTGAAATCAATAGGATTTGCTATAGTTAGATGTGGATGGGTGATAGAGTAGGGGCATAATAGGTGTTTTCTACGTTTCTGGCTTGTGTATTTTGATGGATAGTGGTCTCATTCACTGGGTGCTATATTCAGGGGAAAGATCATGAGTTCAATTTGAGCATGATGAGTCCAAAGTGATTTTGAGATATCTAAGGGAATGTGCCAAGTAGGTTAATAGAAATTCAGGCATGGCATTCAGAAGAAGAGGTCTGGGCTGAAGTATAATTCCCAGCTCATCAAAGGGCATAGGGGCTTGATGCCACGGGCATGTAGATGGGATTACATAGGATGAAGAACACAGTTAAAAGGGAAGCATGCTTACACCAAGACCAAGACAAAATAGACCGCTATGGTGAGATATATGGACCCTTCTTAATCTGCTACATAATTAAAATTATCTCTGAAGAATAAAAGCCTGTAGATTGCATAGTCGCATGCCCAACCGGTCCCCAACTCAATTTTCAGAAGCAAATGGAGTCACTTATGCTTCCTTTATAGTTTGGTGATACTCGTGCTATAATCATGGCATGTTTCATGTTCCTTCTTTTTTGTTGTTATTTGCTACCACTTCAGATTATTAAGAAGAAATACAGCCTATTTTAGAGAGCAGATCACTTACTAAAATTGTGCCTTAGTGCTAGAGATGTCAGTTAGCAAAATAAATGGAAAAGAATGCAAGATTCTTTGATGTAAAAACTTATAAAATATTATACCAATTAGGAACCCTCTAAAATGTTTTTCCAAGGTTAAAAATGGAATCTCAGAACAGATTACAAACTTTCTAACCATTTAGCATTGGAAACCATTCCAATAAATTGGTTCTAAAAATGACTAATCTCTGTACCAGTTTTCCTCCGTTAATCTCACCACCACCCTTTCAACTGCCATAAAACAAAGTCACTTAAGGGGTGACCATGAGAGCCTGATACAGAGATGCCATCTCCACCTGCTTGGGTCCATGAACGATCATACCCTGTCATTGGCCCAGCCAGGACTGTTGAGAAATAACTGTCTATTAAACTGAGCCATTCTGAGTTTGGGCTAACTTGGTACTAAAATCGAATCCTACTTTAATTAATCATGAGTGAGAGTTTTCATTTGCTTACCTTTTCAGTGTAAATTATATAATCATGGTAGATCATCAAGAGAGATGAATAGTCAAGATCAATTCAGTCTTGTTCCAAAGGAAAGATTAAGAAACCAGAGGAGCTGAGCAGTCTTTCAGGTCCTTGAGAGAGTTGCAGTGAATTAATGGGCAAGGGGAAGGTGTATTTGTTTTGACATTAAGGATGTAGCCTTGGAACATTTTGCCAAGAAAGATTTTGTGGAGATTCTGGTAATCCAAATAACGGAGGAGCATTCATGATACTGTCATCTATCTATCTATCGACCTGTCTAACTATCTATCTATCTATCTACATATCTGCCTTTCTGCTTTTTACTGATTTATTAATTGATGATACACATAAAAAATTAGGCTCTGTTCCACCAGCTTCAGCTAGAGGAGGTTTTTGTCTGATCCTAATGTCAAGTGTATAAACATCAAGTGATCAAGTGAAAACCAATCCCCTAATCTAGAAATGCTGACACTGGTAGGTACTAGGTAGTAGCTACTTATCAGGAAATGTAAGCATTTGCAAGTTTTATCAGTTTATCAAAATTTGAAAAATTTTAAGTGCTGAAATTCCAAAAATATGCATAATAAGTGAAGTCAGCTGGAGAAAAAATAAGAGATCTGAGAAGGGAGAATGAATTTATATGAGATGAAAATGCAGCTCTACAACCATGGTAACAGAGAATATTAAAGAGAGAGAACAGTGGAAATAAAAACAGTGAAATAGTATCAGGTGTGACTAACTAACAAGCATTAATTAAGTTGCAGGAGCAGAACATGGCAAACAATATGAAGTTCAAATAAAACCCGAAACACCCTAGATGTTACAATGCAAAATATAGGGGAGAAGAGTTAAGTCCTTTTATGAATAATATAGTTTTATTAGTAACTGTTAAGTTGCCCTGGATATATATATGTTTTGATAGGCATATTGTGAACCAAGTTACTTGGAGACCAACATTAATAGAATACTTCAGCAATGGAGCAATAGATATTATTTGTGAATGATTCCAGCCAAAAAGAAAAAAAAAGGACAATCATATTTTTTAAAAGCTTTATTTTAACAACATATAATGTGTACTTTTAGAACTGAAATAAATAGTGAAAATGGGGGAAAGTCATGATAACAGGAAGGTAGAACAGTAGCTGGGAAAAAAAAGAGAAAAAGGAAACATCACTATTTATACTAGGCAATAAAATTTTCTGACATATGCTTCCTCTAAAAATCCACCTTTAGGAAAGAATGATTTTAAATGGATGTTGATTTTCTTTCTGATAAACAAGCCAAACAGCAAACATAGAGCCAAAAAAATCTTCAGCTATCAACATATGTTTTTCCACAAAATAGTTGTTTAAAAATATCTTTGGAGTTTGAAAAGTAAGTATAGGTTACAAAATTAATTTAGACTTTGCCTTAATGAGAAATAGGGATTTGAATGTTCCAAAGGCAGGAATTGTTATAACTCTAATACCAGCTAACATTTATCAAGGGATTTGTGTCAGGCACTGTGCTAAGGAATTTACGTGCTTTAGCCGATTAACCCAATTTTTACAGGTGAAAAGTCTGAACATAGACATTTTAACCCAGCAACCCAAGGCTACTCAGAAATAGAGACTGTTTTCAAACTGAGCAGTTCAACGCCAGAGCCCACAAGCTTCCTCTCTGTGCTGAATTTTGTGATCCTGGGAAGAGAGAGATTAAAGACTCAGGTCAGAGCTTTACAGCACTGAACTGCTTACACCTGTGTAGGATAGTGTGCGGTTCCAATTTTATTATATTTTATTTTATTTATTTATTTATTTTTTATATAGAGATTGGCACCTGAGCTAACAACTGTGGCCAATCTTTTTTTTTTTTTCTGCTTTATCTCCCCAAATCCCGCCTGGTACATAGTTGTATATCTTAGCTGCAGGTCCTTCCAGTTGTGGCATGTGGGACACCGCCTCAATGTGGCCTGAGGAGCGACGCCATGTCCGCACCCAGGATCAGAACCAGCGAAACCCTGGGCTGCCGCAGCAGAGTGCACGAACTTAACCACTCCTCCATGGGGCCGGCCCCTATATATTTTATTTTTTGAGTTTCAAATTCATATAGCAGGAAATTCAAAAGGACTAATTGTAGTGCTAACACAGTAGTGTTCATACACTGGACAGATAGGCTTTATCAACTATGTAAGTTAGCTGTGGTTTGCCTCCAAAGATGCCCAGCCACTGTAAAAATGAGGGAGAAAGTCTAATACGTGTTCCCACCTCGGACTGGCCTGCTTTCACACGGCACCCAGCTGGAATCCAGTCTCAATCATCATTATATCTAATAATAATAAAAATAACAGCAACAATGACAAAAATAACAAAGCTAAGGCAGAATTTTATTGAAATTCGTTTAAGGAGACAGAGGAGGGAGCTAGCATCTCATAGTTGAGAGTGAAGATCTCAACAATCACGTAACCATTTCTACTATTTAATTTTTCTCTCTAAGAGCACTGCCAATGTTCTTACTAGCTTTCATTGTCTCTCTCTGCTTTGCCTTCTCTCTCAGCTCTTTTCCAGGCCCCTCTCACTTGAATTTCCTCTTCTTTTGTGAACTCTGCATCATCCTGTCTGTATTTCTCTTTCCCTTTCTTCTGTAGCACAGTGTATCCCTCTCTGGGATCTGCAGTTTTCCGTTTGTCTATCATCCTGCTCAACAAAAAGAATCTCAGGATTCACTTACTTAAGAAGGTTTGGGGTAGTGGGAAGGGAAGGTCACTGTGAATAATTTAGCATATTTCCCCTAGTCACACTTGTAACAGCATTAAGATAAGCAGACAAGAGATTTACAGGCAGAGCCCATATCTCTAACCTGCCCTGAGTCTTTACTAAGAAGTTCAGTATGGAGGACTTAGATCTCCACTTTTCTCCTACACACTTGGAAACATTACAATACAAAGGTACCACCACTTACACGTGGAGGAACAGAGAGTATCTTCAGGTTCAGACGCTAACATTCTCTCTGCTCATGGGGGACTCAATTCTTATTGATCCAGGGTCAGGCATCCTTATAAACAGAGAATGGAAAGTGGAGGGTCTGATGGCCACGTTCATCTAGTTGCCGAGGAGGGATTTTTCATCATTATTTTCTATATCCTGGGAGAGGCATCAAAAATGATGGCTATCTTCCAGGAGAGTGTCCCTGTCACTTTTACTGTTGTAGTTTTAATCTCTTAAAACATCTCCAAAGAGGTCTACTATTTTATCACATACACTCACACATGCATTATCAGTGAGGGCATTTACATCATTAAATGCGTCCCATTCACCACGGTCAGAAGGAATTAAGGAGAGCCTGTGAGTGTAGGTTAAGATCACCCCTCGGTGGGCAGAGTGCTTCTGAGGTCAGAGGAAGCCTGTGCCTCTGTGGGATTTCACACCTCCAACATCAAGAGTCAGTGGGGGTCTCTACACCTGCATGTGGCTAACGAGATCACCAACCATCCCTCCCAGTGCTCACAGTCCCTTTCCATGATCTGCCTTACCATCACTGGGCCCAATTTCATCACATTCTTATTTTTTTGTGTGTAAACTGCCACATTCTGTCATTTCTCATCCCCCACACTCTGATCTCCAGATGGCTCTGTATTTTGTCTTTTCTGACCCCATATTTTATGCCTCCACAATTTTTGGAAGCCCTCTCATGTGCTTTTAATAATTCAGTTTTGATCACAAAATCCCCTGTATCCTCATCCATTTCTCTGAGCATTTCCTTCATTTTTTGCTCTAAAAATATCTGGACCTTCGATGCAGACACTACTTTCTCTGCAGCCCTCCATGTAACGGCTGGTGTTTTTCCCTCTGCTCTCATTCCACTGACCTGAGAAGGAAATCAGTGTCCTCCTTGGTCCTCATTGCTGGTTTCAAATCATTCTTCCTCTATCCCTAAAAATGTCCGGTTTTGCATCTCCTATTTTCAGGATATAGTACTCCCTGAGCCTTTTTATTGCCATCATCCATCACCGCTGGGACATTGCCCCTTATTTCCTGGTGATTTTATTTCCTTCCTAGTGGAAATCTCTTCTACTTCTTGGTAATGTCCTTATCCATGTAAATGATTCATCCAATACTCTGGCTTCTTAATCCTTAACATATTCCACACTACCTTACCTCAATCACTTACACCCTTAGTCATCCCTTGACCTTGTCCCTATAAATAACTGCAATCCTTCCATAATCTCAATTTCAAAGATGCTACTCTCTGACTTCATATCTCTTCAGCTCACTCCTAGTAACCCCGCCGAATCAACCTTGCAGTATCACCAGGACTCTGAAATCACTAATCCTATCATGAACGCATCTTCCCTTTCCTAGCTTAAATTCCACTTCAATCATACCTACTTCTCAGCAAATATCCTCAATTCCCTCCTCTGTCTTCCTTTAACTCTCTCACTTGGTTATACCGTTAGTCAGATTAATTTCAATTCTCTGCAGCCAAAGTTGACTAAAGGAAAAATACACAACCATGCTAACTTGTCTCACTTTAAAAACATAATTACTAACCACAAATGGGCTCCTGTAGTTGCCTGGCAATCACACTATATTCCTTATCTCCATTTACCTAACCACTCTACCAAATGATTAATTCATATTCTCTCCTTGATCAGAAAAAAATTTCAGCAAGCTCCCACCATAACTACCTGCTGACCTGCATCTCTACTTAATCTCCTATTACTCCATATGGAAAATGCTTTCTGTTCTTCTCTTTGGCATCATTCACATTGGTATATAAGTATTCTATTATTTCTTCCAGCTTAATAACAAATCCAATTAGTGTTATACTTCTCTATTTCTCTTTACAGCAAAATTTGTTTAAAGTGTTGTCTTATACACCGTTTCCAATTTTATCCCTCTTACTCACTTGAACCTACTCTAAACAGATTTTGGCTTCCATCTTTCCATTAGAAGTAGTCTTAGAAAAGTCACCAAGAAACTCCACATTGCTAAATGCAAGCTCAATCCTTATCTTATTTGACTGTTCACAGATGTTGGATTAGAATTAGAAATATTGCTATGAATTCATACTTTTAAAAATAAATATAAACAGAGATAGATACAGAAATAGTTGTGCATGTAGTGTGTATACGTGCATGTGTTTGTATACCTGTATACATGCATAGATTTCCTAGTTTTGCCTGCTGAAAGAACCCAGAAGCAATAGCACCTCTGTAACAATTGGTATGCTAAGGATCCAGATTTTGGTTTCTAAGCGCCATCCTCCATTGAAAGAAACCAAGACTCCTTGGAGAAATGGTTGAGTCCAGGGAGAGGACAAGGAAACTATTATAAAAGGAGCCTGGAACATCATTTTTGTGCCAGAAAAAAAGGAAAAGCTTTGATGGCTAAATGTCAAAGGACAAAAGAGCCAAATTGAAGAGACATTTTAGCTAAATTATTGACACTTAGAGTATCAAAATAAACAATAAAAATTCCAGCTTACAAAACATTGAGTAAAATAGGAACTCATTTTGTAGAGAAGCAGATAAATGTGTATATATGCTGCGCATGTGCTAATTTTACTGATATAAATAAATATATGAATAAATAAATGGAGAAGGCAAATCTTTATCTTACTATAAAATATCAACTTACAGAGAGAGAAAAAGATTGATGAAAACAGCAACTATCTGGCAATGAACTATCATAGTGGTTATTAATTCCAGAAGGAATTGTCAGTGGATGTTAAGGATAATCGGTGGAGGTTTGATGAAGCATAGGATATTTGCACAATGTATGAATATCTTCCCATGAATTTAAATATAAATAACCAGAAAAAAAAAGGAAAAATATTGACTCTATTTTTTGGTGAAGATGGTGGAGAAATCTGACAGACAGAAACTGAATTGACAGTTCAGCAAGGTTAAAATCACCCATAGTGAGAACAGAGTGCCTGTGTGTCTCCTGAGATGAGGTACTGTGACGTGCACAGCGTTCTTTCTGTAGCATTTCTGCTAAAAATGTCAGGCCTGAGACAGCACACAAGGAGACATGCAGGTTGAGGGGATCCTGCAGAAGAAAGCTCTGGACTCTAAAACTGTCAAGGAATGAAAGACAAGGGAAGGCTGAGGAACTGCTCCAGACCGAAAGAGACTGATAGGATAAGACAACTAAATGCAGCCTGTGTTCCTGGATGGGATCCCAGTGGGGCAGCTGACAAACTGGAACAGGGTCTGTGAATTAGACAATTAATGGTAGAGTTTTATCAATATTTATTTCCTAATTAAAGGGGGTCTATGGCAATTCTGTAGAAGAGCCCTCTTGTTTTTAAGGTGTACAGGCTGGATTATTGGATTAGTAAGGGGTGATAGGGCATCAAGTCAAGAAATATATATATATAAAAAACATTACATTTTATATATATATTATATGTATATATTTTATATATACGTTATATATATACATATAAAGAGAGAGAGAGAGAGAAGGTGATGGAGCAGATGTGCAAAACGTTACCATGGAGGGGATGCAGGAGTTTTTGTGCTGTTTTTGCAACTTTCCGTAGGATTGACACCATTAAAAAACAGTCCTCACTTCCTTGCTGTGATTTATGAGGCTCTATATGATCTAGCTTCTCATTACCTCTCTGACCTCCTATGCTGAATACTGTATGCTCTTTTAATCCACTCTCCACCCTTGTCCTCCTGATCTGTGCCCTAGGAAGCTCATCTGTGACCACATCAACAAGTCCCATTGGCCCTGGCTTCCAAATTGGGTTTGGACAATAAGCAGCACTATCAAGAGAGTGAAGGGTAGGAGAAAAGAGAAGTGGGGGCATTTATTCCCCTAGCTGTCTCTTTGCCAGATCCCATATTGGCAGGAGCCATTTCTGTCCCCAGGCCCTCAGCCTCTATCAAGACCCTCTCTTCCACCCTCTCCTCCATCTACAGTGACAGCTCTCTCAGTGTTTGGTAGCCCCTCCCCCCATTCCATTTTAAATCTAAACCTCCCTGGGGCTTTCACCATCTCTTGTTTGCTCCTCTTAACTCTGCTCGCCTTTATAGATACCCACTTCATCAAATTCTCAATTACCTTGTGGGAGTGTCCACTTGTCCTTCCAGCATCTCAATGGATACACCTCACCTCCTGTTACTCCACCCTTCATGCATTCTGTTCCATCCACATTGGAATTCTGTACTGATACTGGGACCTGCCAGGCACATCTTTATTCTGTTTTCTCTCCCTGAAATGTTCTTTCCCCAGATATCCACGTGGTTCGCTTCCTCATCTTCTTATCTTTAATCAAAAGTGATCTTCCCAGTGAGACCCAAAATTTCAACTTTCTCTGGGCTTTCTCCATGGCGCTTATCACTCTCTTACATAGTATGTATTTTACTTATTTGCCTATTTTATATCCTTTTCCCCTTCCGAATATAAAGCACAGAAAGGTAGGAACTTCTGTCTTTTTTTATACTACTGTATCCTCAGAGCTAAGAACAGGGCCTGGCACACAGTCAGAGATCATTAACTATTTGTTGTTGAATAAATTGTATCTAAATGCCCAACATATTGGTGATCGATGAATTTTTCAATTAATGACTGATTGACTAAAGAAATGAATAAACTTTGATGCATGGAATCAGAGAATTTAAGAGCTGAGTGGAACTTGAGAGTTGAGAGACCATTTGCTTCAACCTTCTAATTTCACAGATACGGAGATTGAGGCCCACGTTTTAGTGACTTATAGTGGGACCCAGCAACTCTCATATCACAAGTGGGAAGCAAGGTTGAGATGCACATCCAGCTGTCTGACCTCTGAGTCCAATGCCCTGCCACATTCATACATTCATTTCAGAAAAAAGAAATAATAAGGAAATATATTTCATATTATTCTAACTTTTGTTTTATATACAGATATTGATTGGAATATTCCGATGAACCACTCTGAATCTTAGATTAGTGTCACAGTCATTTTTAGGGCTTAAGCATAGGTAGCCTCTGGCTTTAGGCTAGTTTATTGTCAAAGCCTCTGCAACTTGTCTCTCGGCTGCTCAGTATTACTTCTCACTGTATGAGCCATGGGTGATCTTTTTAATTCCACTAAGCTGCTGAAACTAATAAAAGTAAAGGTCTTTTTGCCTCTCTAGCACTCCTGTTGATGCAGAAGTGTTTTTTCTATGTTCCCTTGCACTAAATCTCTTGCACTAAATTACCCAGAGGATGGAAAACCAAAAGAAAGGAGCATTTTGCCCAGCCCCTACTGGAACAGGGGAAAATAGTTTCCAAACTATTTCTATTTTAAAAATAGATTTAATAAGTAGAAAATCTCTCTAAATTCAATCTTCCTGCATAATTTGCCATTTAAAAGTGACTCAGAAATGATCTTCATTTTTGGAATAAAGCAAAAAAGAAATTCTGGGCTTTTGTTGTTGATGTTGTTGGTGGTGATGGACTATTTGTTGGTTTTAATCATTTTATACCTTACAGAAGAATGGACTATTTTTTTAAAACCAAACATAACTAATCGTTTTGGCCTCAGAGAGGCATAATGATAACTCAGTAGTTTGGTCTTATTTTCCCACTTAGAGTTAAGGAAACTGAGGTGAAAATATCTCATCTAAGATCACATAGATAGAAAGTGGCAGAATTTGGGTTTTAATTTAGATCAGTCTGATTCTAATATGTAAACGCTTTTGACTATGTTATAGCCAGAAAGGAGAATTGTCATTCCTCTGAACAGTAATACCAATAGTTCTTTAACTACTATTCTTAAAAAACTTTTATATATTTTTAAACATTTAAATTGGCTTCCAGAAGCATAGATTCTCAAGACTGAAAAATCTCTGGGGTCATCTAATCCAGTGTCCTTCTGGCAGCTTCAGTCTCTTACACAATATCTGGGCAACTGAGCCTCTGATCTCTTACTGAGCAATTCAAGTGATAGGGAACTTAGTACATCCAAAGCAGGTTTCAGTGTAACTCTAATTATTAGGATAATTATTTATTTTTATATAAGTTCTGTATCTCTAAGACTTTTGAGTCGTGGTCTTTACAACAAAAACATGCATGTTCATCAAAAATATGTTCTAATCCTCCTATCTATCAACCTTCTTCTAGAGTATAGAATCAGAATAGAACAGAACACAATACCACGATACCATAAAACCTCATTCTGATATAGTTAGGGACGCGGATTGTCCAAAAATTCGAACGCAGGTCGGTGATATTACCAGGTTAATGAAATAACCCTGATGAGCCCGGAGTTCAAAGGTCTGTCTTGTGATCCAGATCCACCCTGCTCCCTGCTGTACTTTGGCGCCACCTGGTGGTGGACACAATGTATCATATACTGTGATGTGTGTGCTGGGTATTCAGTTGGTTGGTCTAGTAAGAAATAGACAAACAATGACACAAAGAAGTATGTTAGAACAAACTGCGATAACTTCAAAGAAGAATAGGAACAGTAATAAAGAGAGAATAGAACAAAAATAGTTAAGAGTGGAAGTGAGGGAAAGCCTCCTTGAGGAAGTAACATTTAAAACTTAAATGATTATAGGGGTCAGTGTTACATGCAGTTAAAAGAAAGAAACAGTAGGTGCAAAGATCCTCAGGAATATAGAAACAGTGTATTAAAAAAAACTGCCAGAAACTCAGTGAGGCTGACAAGTTGTTAAAAGGAGGAAAATGAGGCTGGAGAAGTAGCCAGAAGCCTGAACTTGAAGGTCTAGAAGAGATTTGAGGTTCTCAGACTGCAGTGGAAAGCCATTCAGGTTGGGACTGCTGTGGAGTGAGAACAAGAGGAAAAGCAAGGAGACCGGTTAGGAGATTATTGAAATGGTTCCGGTGAGCGGGGCTGGTGGCTCGAACTAGAGTGGTAACAACGGACGGAAACAGACACGACGGGTGATTTGTTGAGAAATTGCTTTCTCTTGATTTCATTGTACCTTCTCTTTTTACACTTATGTGGTTTATGAACATGCCTTGCATTTTTGAATGAAGAAAATTAGGTAATAACAAGTACTATTAGTTGAACGAAAACCACAGATTTTTTTATTTTGTTTTGTTCTGTTTGTTTTTTTAGATAGTTTGTCAGCTAGGTCCTCGCATTATGTGCACCGCCTTAGAAAACAGGAGGAGACGCTGCCAGACTCCTACATCAAATTGACCATTGGACCTTCAAGCAGACATCAAAGAAGAGAATGGAAATGGAGGCTGAGAAAGAAATGCTTCTTCCTTCTCGATTCCATCAGGGTGTTTACCTAGCTTCCTCTCAGATGTGAGTAAGAAAAGTGTGCACAGAAGTCATATAATTTAATGGGTAGGAACACAGGCTCTGACACAAGATCTCCCTTCCAGCTCTGCCGCTTACTTGGGCAAGTTACATACCCTCTTTGTGCCTCACTTCTACATCTGTAAAACGAAGATAAAAATAGAACCCATTTCATTGAGTTGTTGGAACAATGAAATGAGTAATATAAGAAAGGGGTTTAGAAGAGTGTCTGGCATATAGGCAGTGTTAAAAAGTATTAGCTTTTAAGTTTGTGAAAGATCAGTATGTAGTGCACTTTGAAAATAAAATTGTCACCAGTAAGAGGGTTATATACTTAGAGTAAGTATAAAAGTACGGTGTTTCAACTTTTTCTATCTGCTACGTGGAGATGAGTCACATACTGGAAATACTTTCTCACCAACTTGAACACCCAAAAAATCTAAGATCAGCAAAAGGATAAAATGAAGAAGAGGAAAAATGAAAGGAACATGTAGGTTTCCACTTATATCCCTTTTTCTATTAAGAATGTGATGGGAGAGTCTCTTGGTGGATGTTTTCTATTTCTCCAAAGATGGAAATCTGTTAGAATAACCTCTACACTTAACAGTATTTTGACACCTCTAATCAGTGTATTGTAAACAAGGAAAAAAATAAATAAGACAATGCTCTCAAGACATGACATGGACTTTGTTGTGACTACCTTTAAATATAAATACTTAAACTCTTCACTGCATTTTCTTTTAAAGGATTTTTAAGAGATGCTAAAAAATAGTTTTGTCTGGATAACTGAGTTGGATTGTAAACAACAGTCTGCAAGAGTAATATTTCCCAAGATGGCACTCTGATTTTTTTTTTTTAAACCAGCAGACCACTTTGGCAATAGCCAAAACATTCAAGAATAACTGTTAATGACATAGCCAGATGTGTCTTAGAGAATGAACTGTCTGGCCAAACCACCAAACCCTACAGAAATGGAGAATGAGCTCAGCAAGTAGAAAAAATTCCATCATGCATGATGTATGCTAGGAATATTATTGTGACTCAATGGCATGGTCTTTATTTCCTACTGGTTTAAAACTCTTTCTTAGAAAAGCCATCTTCTCCCAGTGTTTCTGCAAGATAACAAATATCCCTCCCTAAGTCATATCCTAGTACCCTGAAGGTATTCATGTGTGTTCCAGCAGGGCTTGATTCACTCCCGGGAGACACTGTACTCACTGGGTGATTCTAGCTTATTATTATATAAGAGTGGCATGCATTAGTCATTCAAATGTGTCCTTATCTAGTGAGACATTATACTATAGTTTGTTTATTAAGAATTGGTTTTTAAAACAAATTACCATTTGAAGATATTTCTTTAAAGAAAAACTAGCTTATTCTTATATTAGCAGGGAACACTTCTCCCTCGCTTCTCCCCGCCTCCTCATGCTTGCCTTTTGGGGCTCTTTACCAGAGGGCCTCTCTCTGCCCCTCTCTCACTCTTCCCCAGAGGAGGAAGAGGATTTATCGGACTGGAAAGTTTGGGAGCTCATTGAGGTCAGGTTCCCTGTTTCTCTCTGTCTCGGACCATCTCCATCCTCTGTCTCAGTCCTCTTTCTCAGGCTCTTGCTCTCTATCCCAGCTGGATGCTGGCAGGAAGATGCATTCTCAGCTGTACCTTGTTTCTTGAGAGCTTTACTTGCCTGTAGGTCTTCGCAATCTCGTCTGCTTTCTGTCATGCAGTAACCTTATCAGATCAGGTTGTCTCAAGTGGCTGGGGAAGAGGAGTGAGAGGAATCTGGCGGTTTATTTTCGAGAGGGGAGTAAATTCAGTTAAGAGTTAAGGAAGCCCACTTGAGCAGTTGATGCCAATAAGTACCTAATTGCTGGTGGCGTGGGATGCGGCTGCTGATATCCTCAGGGATGCAAGAATGAGACTCCGGGGGCAATGTACTGGCATTTAAAGTATCTCCAGCATTTGAGCAAGGTGGGGCAATGGTAATTATAAGAGCTCTGAAGCTGATTAGTAACTGCTCCGTGCCATTTTTGCACCAAGGAAAGAAAATAATAGTGTCAGATGAGTTAATTCTCAACTCAGGTCACCATATAAAATCCAGAAGGCCTCCATGGTAGCATTTAGAGACATCTTCATCTCCTGAAGTGAGAGGGCAGAGTGTTTCTTAAAATAGTCTCAGCTGGGGCCAGCCCCGTGGCTGAGTGGTTAAGTTCTCACGCTCCGCTTTGGTGGCCTGGGGTTTCACTGGTTCAGATCCTGGGCGCGGACATGGCGCCACTTGTCAGGCCACGCTGAGGCGACGTCCCACATGACACACCTAGAAGGACTCACAGCTAAAAAATATACAACTACGTACTGGGGGGATTTGGGGAGAAAAACCAAAAACAAAAAAAAGAGAGAGATTGGCAACAGTTAGCTCAGGTGCCAATCTTAAAAAAAAAAAAAGTCTCAGGACCTGGTTTTCAAACTCGCAGATTTACAAAGATTGTTGAATTAACGGCCCTCAAAAGTCATCTATGTTATCAGAGCCCTGTCAAAGGAAGAGTAAGATCCTGAGATATGGGATGAGAAAATGTAGATGGCTGTCCTTGAGGAATAGACTTCCAGATTTACCCTGAACCTTCTAAGCCAGCACAAGTGTCTCCTTCCCATTGCTGTAAGATAGTGTCCTCTCTTTGCTTGGAGACCATTTAAAGGCCTCATGTGAGGCATACGCCTTGAGAGATGATTCTGGTCCTCCTCAAAATCCTAATTTCCTTTATTGCTTCTAAACCACTAAGTAGATTCAGTCTCAACATGGCCTACCAAGAGAACTGTTAGCCCTGCTTTGGGAGGAAATGGATTATTCATCAAAAACACCCCAAGATCTGGCTAATGTGTACTGGCAGGGACCAAAAGAACATGCTGAATACTGGATGTGGATATGCTATGATTTAGGGTTTAATGTCATAGCAATCATGTCTACATTTATTTCTAATAGGCTGCTAGTATAGCTCCTTGAAGTCGGAAAAAATTATAGCTGGAAAAGCTGGAACTGCATAGATGAATACTGAGGAAAGGCTGAGAAAACTAGTCATGTCAGAATGGATTTATTATACAACCCCAGAGAATAGTTGACTGTGTTCCCCTTGGAGATCCCAGAGGAAGCTCCCATTCACTCTAGCCATGGAAGTCTGCCAGTGAAGGAAAACCAGCATTGCTGAGAAGCTCAGTGGTGGCTGTCTTCTTGAGGTGGGGCTGAGAGTATGATATGATATACTCTTATGGACCTGGATTCCCTGCAGAGGACCGGATTCCAGCCTAGCAAAGGCCATGTGGCAGCACTTAATTATCAGAGTCAATATCCATGCAATTACTCTAATGGGCAACACTGTCAGAGGCAATCAGGGAGCCCTGACCCATAGGGATTAATCAATGATAATGGCTTATAGAACATGGTGATCCTAGAGTCAAGATATATGGCCAACCAACAGAAGTATTGCTTAATATCTATAATAAAAAATGATCAAGAGTGCGGGAATAGAAGGCTTATGTCAGCCATAGCAAAGTCATGATCCCTTGCCAGACCTGAGCCTATTCTCAGACCTAGAACCCATAGATTTAAGGAAAGACTGGGTCCCTTTAAGGAAAGATTCTGAAATACCTGTGCAATGTTTACAGTGTGATTTTCCCTGTCTTTCCTCTTAGGGATCTATGACCATTTCCCCAGGTAATGTGCATTCACTGGAGAAAGGAGAATATTCAGACCTTTCAGGAGTAGTTTAATAGAGCATCTGAGATGACTCTGATACATGGAACAAAAACACCATCATGGCTCCCTTGTTAGAGTGCAGAAGCTAGTGATAGTGTCTTAGCTCAAATTTGGTCTCGCAGGGGGACCAATGTGTCATTTTCCTGGTTTCTGAGTGCATAATTGGTATGGATATACTTGTTAGTTGGCAGCACCCTCACTCTGGTTCCCTGGCCTATAGAATAAGAGCCAGAAGGGGAGGAAAGGCGAAGTGGAAGCTCTTGAACTTGCTAACTCTGGCCAAGCTAATAAATCAGAAGCAATATGTCATCCTATGTAGAATTCCAGGAATTAGTGCTACCCTCAAAAATGTAAAAGGATACAAGTCCCCATTATATCCCCTTTTAACCTTCCAGTCTGGTCCCTGCGAAAGTGAGATGAATTATGGCAGATGATGTGAACTCATTTATTGGGTAACATGGAAGCTGTCAGTTTTGAATGGGGCTCTTCAGTAGGTTCAAGATGCATTACAAACACTGCTGGTACTTGGGTCATATGTCATGGCAGATTCTGTGGTGCTAGAGGTTTCTAGATAAGGATGCCATGTCTTTTTCTGCAAGCCCCAAGAGAAGAGTCACAGCACAGACACCCTATACTTCTGGAACAAGACAATGCCATATGCAACAGAGAACCATTCATCATTTGGAAAGTAGCTCCTAGCATGCTACTGGACCCTACCAGAAGTTTGGCATCTAACTTTGGAGCATCAAGTGACCATGTGATGGAGATGCCCATCCATATCTAGATTTTGTCAGGCCCACCAAGAAATAAGACAGAAGGGTAAAGCACAGGGTGGAAATGATACATTCAAGTTCAGGCCAAAGGAGGCCTAGAGAGGAAAAGAAAGTTAAAAATGATCCAGATTTCCTTTCCAAGACACTTTTCTGTATTGCACTAATCCCAATCCCACAGCTTCATAGTTATGGCCTTATGGGGTGTTCCCTATGACCAGCTGACAGAATGTGACCAGTTCAGGTTGTCATGTTGATTAAATTCAAAGGTGTATTGCTACTACATCTCAATCCCATTCAAACTTTATAGGCTGACCAAAGGCTCTAAATAGCCTATAAGATGCAGTTCCACTCTAAGCATTTAATTGATTTCCCTGCTCAACCTGGTTAATTATGTTTTACCTCTTTCTAGGATTCAATTTAATGTATGGCTTGATTATATGGCTAAAACACCTTTCAGGAATGTATTTGGAGTGATATATTTCGCTCTTTTCATATCAACAATTTATTTATCTTGCCCTAATATTGAGTAATAGTTTGCTAAATATGTCAGAGATGGAGAGAAAAAAAAGGAACAAGAGCAAAGAGGAAGGAGTGAAAAATTATTCACATTCTGTTAATAATCAGAGAGAGGGGAGCCAATGGTACCACAAGGAACATAAAATTAGAGCTAAAACATTGGGCTAAAACTTTGGACCACATATATAATTAGTTGGTCTTTGACAAAGAAGGCAAGGCAATTCAAGCAAAATAATCTTTTTCACCAAATGGGGCAAGAACAATTGGATAGCCATATGCAAAAAAAAAAAAGAAAGAAAACAAAATGAAAGATAAAGGGAAAAAAGAGAATCTACCCTTTCCTTACCCTATATACAAAAATTAATTTAACCTGGGTCCAAGATCTAAATGTAAGTTAAAACTATAAAACTTCCCTGAAGAAAACATAGGAGAAAATCTTAGTGACCTTGGACTTGGCAAGTATTTTTAAAAAGGATACAAATATATGAACTATGAAAGAAGAAATTAACAATTGAAATTCATCAAAATTTAAAATTTTTCTCTTCAAAAAGCATGATATAAAAATGACAAGACAAATCAAAGACTGGGAGAAAATTGTATTTAAAATATATATAGATTCTTACTCTAGAATATATAAAACTCTTACTATTCTATAATAAGAAAACAACCGATAGAACATGGACAAAAGATCTGAACATAAACCGCCACCAAAAAAGATATATCAGACGTAAAGATGCTCACAAAAAGATGCTCCACGTCAATAGTGACTTTAGAAATGCAAATTAAAACCACCTTCCGACACCATCACACAGCTAAAACTAAAAAGTCTGACTATACCTACTGTTAACAAGGATATAGATGTACTGAAACTGTCATATACCTCTGGTAGGAATGTAAAATGGTACCACTTTTTTGGAAAAAAGGTTCACAACTTAAAAGTTAAATATATACCTACCATATGATACAGGCATTCCACTCCTAAGTATTTACTCAAGAGAAACGAAAGCACACTCTCACACAAAGACTTGTACACAAAGGTCCAAAACAGATTTATTTATAAATAGCCAAAACCTGTAAACAACACAAATGTCTATCAACAGGTGAATGGAAAAAAGCAAATAGTGGTAAATTCATACAGTGGAATACTACTCAGCAATAAAAAGGAATGAGCTATGGATACATGCAACAATAAGGTGAATCCCAAAATAACCATGGTGAGTTAAAGAAGCCAGACAAACAAAAAGGTGCATACTAAATGATTCCACTTGTAAAAAATTCTAGAAAATGCAAACAATCTATGTAACAGAACGCAGATCAGTGGTTGATTGAGAATGGGATGTGAGAAGAAAGGATATTTTACAAAGGGGCACAAAGAAACTGTTAGGGGTGATGGATGTGTTCATTGTCATGATTGAGGTGATGGTTTTATGGGTATATATTCATGTTGTACTGTATCAAATTGTACAGTAAATATATGCAGTTTATTTTATGTTAGTTATACCTCAATAAAGATGTAAAAAATCAAATTATACCTCAATAAAGCTGTTCAGGATGACCCAAATGACAAGAACTCTACCTTACATTAAGCATATTACAACGAGAAAACAAATGCACACAAATGAAGTACTTTTAGTAATTCAAATATGGGTCAAGACTTGGTTTACCTACCTGTCTACCTAGTTTGTATTTGCGGATGTTCTAGGGAAGAATTTGGGTTTGTAATGCAGACTAAGAATCAAGACAGAGGAAAAGAACGTGAATTGTTAAAGGGTCAACATGAGCCTATATGTCTGCACACCTAGAAAGCCTCTGATAACTTCTACCTATTGCTTTTCCCATGGACTCTCGTCAAACTGGAGTAAGTACGAATTTCATGGTTAACATATCCACATTATTTGCCTGTTCTGCTTACTGACAAAACAGCCAGAAAGAAACCATGGCCCAGCAGAAGGGAACCTTAATCCTCCCCTATGCCCTGTCAGTGAATTTAGGTCCAGAGACCAAAGGCTGCCTAGAATATTCTCATAGACCCAGAAGTCTGGGTCCACCACAAGTGGGAAGCAAAAGCCTGATCAATTCTGGTCAGAGCACGTCTCTGCTGAACTTCAATACTGCTTCTCTAGCAAGATGCACACATAACGAAGGTCCACGTGAGACTTACCATGTCTTTACAGATTCATGTTGTGCAAGATTGGCTTGAACAGAACTCTGCTTTTCTGCTCTATACCAAATAGGTAAAACTTAATGATAGAGAAAGCTTGGTGAAATTTTGCTCCAGCATTCCCAAACTAAAGGAAGAAGATGGTAATGAAGTCATTTCCTGTATAACAAGCCCAGCAAAATATAAAAGTGAAGCTAATCAGCCTGAGAAGCATTACTCAAAAGGAAGGGCAAGGAAGAAGTGGAGATAAATCACCCTTGGGTGCCATAGGGAGGAAATGAGGCAAGTAAAACTGGGGGAGTTTATGTTTGGTGATATTCTAATTACAGCTGCCCAGTGTGGTGCATAGTAAATTTAATTTTTCTTACTCAAATTCGGCCTGCTGTTCTTACTCTGATAAGCACTACCCTAAGAACTAGCTTGTGGGACTCGAGTGGATTGAATTTTGGACTTCATCCCCACCTATGGGGAGGGCAGAGGAATACACGGATAGATGAAGTGTTGATAGCAATGCAATGGCAGATTCGGGGGGTATAACATTTTGCTTTATTCTTTCTATTTTAAAAAAATTATATTTGTCACAAATATTTTGTCTCTTTCCTTTTTTTCACATTTGCTGGATTGACCGGTTATTTTTTTCCTCTTTTACTATCTTTTCCTGGTAACTTGAAAGTCCTATTCCAGAATTCTATTTTTCTAATGATTAACTTCCTATTTTTAAATAGACTAACACTTCATTCTATATTTCTCAACTGATGTAACAAATTTAAATAATATCACTCCAAATAATGTATTCAGCAAGCATCAAAGAGAGTTCTGAGTTGGAATTCAACCTGCATTGATTGTACAGGTATAGGAGTGAGCAGTGGGGTTGTGGGTCAGGTGACTGTCTCCAGGTGAAAAACACCCATTCCTAGGAGGCTGTGGGGGGTTAGAGAATGGCCCCAGGGTACATACAAGAGTCAGGGGCCTAGACGCCTCCATTCTTCTGCCACATTTTATTACCTGTGTTTCATTCAGTCCCTTCTGCACTCTAATTTTGTGGTTATTTTTAGGTTCTGCTAAAAAAACTGACCTTGTGGACTTTGTGTTTTTTTTTTTTTTTTGAGGTCATCTATATCAACTTTTTGGAATTTCGGTTTTCAGATCTTCTAGATTTTGAGATCAATTTGTTCCTGTCTGCTTTATATCTTTCAGGGATTCCCATTTTCCTGGTCTTGCTGTGTCAACAGTTCCTGTTTTCCAGGGCACTTATGAATTAGACTTGATATTTAATCTGTCATTTCAGCTACATTTTATGTGGAAGGCCACGTCATCACATATGTGGCTATTGTGATCTCTACAAGAAAATCCAAAGGAAATAACTGACTGAGTAAATGAGAAAGCAATAGATAATTGGGGTTTTTTTTTTTTTTTTTTGAGAAATGCAATAGATACATAAATTTACCAAAAGTTTCTGGAGGCAGTGTCATAGATCACATTTGAAAATCATATAACTCACAGTCATGACTTTGCTTAATACAAATACTGCACAAATATTTAGAAGGTTTTATTTTAAAATAATTGTTGCTGTAAGAGTCATTTAAGGGAAAGATGTTAATCCTTATGACTCCCTGCCCTGATTATTTGTATTCTCCTAGGTGCTTGCTTTTCCTTTTCTTTGGAGGACAAACATGCAACTTCTGTCCACCATGAATCTGCCTTCTGTCAGTACCTTCTTTGGTTTTCTACATGGGCATGATTCACTTAGTCCTCAGTTTCTACTTTGCATTGCAGTGTTAGAGGCTGGTGGTAAATGTAGAGTGTGGTGCAAGCTCAGTGTGTGTTTACCCAGCATTTCACCACCCACTGCTCCTTGTCATTAATTGAAAGGGAAAATAGAAGCTAACAGGAACCAGAGTTGATGTGGCACGACAAGCTAATGAAGTAGAGGAAATATGAAGATTCAGGAGATGAAGGAAGATGCATCTCATGGATTACAGAAATAACTCCTCTGAATTGAACAATTCCCTTCTTAAAATATCTAGGGCTGTGTATAAAACCACAAAGTAACTAAAAACCCAGAAAAATTAATGGAAATAAATTCATTTTGCTACAGAAGAACAAGAGACAGGGGTTTGGAAAGAGTTGGGGGGAAAAAAAAGATTGTTGTGAAAATTAAAGAAAATTAAGAAACAATAAAGGAAGAGAAAAATTAATGTCTCAAAAGGCAATTAAAGTGTGATGTAGAAGGTAAATATTTCAGTGCAATAAAGTTGTGTAACCAGGAGACAACAGCCAATATATAGCTATAACCACCTATGCATATAACATATGCTTATGTAACAGTTCAAATATGTTTTTATTTTTTTAGCAACTAGTGTAAAGATTCAAGTGTAGGAAAACAGCCTCATTGAGTAAGCTATTTTGGTAAGCTTATTAAGGGGGACAAAAGCATCTCAGGTCAGTGCCCAGGTTCCTAGGTGAAAGAGGAAGCAACTCTGCAAATAAACTGCGGGTGGGAGGGAAGTAGAGGGCCGCTCAGTGTGACACAAAGGTCCAGAAAATGGTTAGTTCGCATGGCTGAAAAAGACTTTCACGAGACCAGACATAGCTAATGAGAATTTGCTGAATTAGATGTTAGTGACTTTGCTTCAGATCCTTTCTTCCGTCTCACCTGCAAAAGTTTCAGCAAATTATTAATTGCTCACTAGTTGTTTTTGTAAATGGATTGTTTTCATGGGATATTTAAAGCTTCATGTAAAGCAATGTAATCTATAAAGAAAATCAAAATGTCTCGGAAAGCCAAAAGCTTTCAATCTCAGTCAATTTGACTTCTGAAATTTAGAAAAACCCTAAAAATATTTCTTTCATTTGGGAAATGACAGAAACTACCTCCCTCTATGTATCATGTTACTTTTATTCATTCAACCGGGAGTTATTGACTTTCTACCCTTCATGAAGCACTGGTAGGCACAATTGAATAATTAAGTTTACTTAAAATGGGATAGTGAGTAGCAATAAGTTCTTATATAATCAAATGCTGAAATAACTTAATGGACATTAAACATAATGAGTACTCAGAAGTATAGATTGCTCTAAAGAAAAAAATGAGAAAAGAACTCAAAAATGAAATTAAGTATGAACTGGATCTTAAAAGATAGGTGAAATTTTGTTAAGCTGAGAATAGAGTCTCCATGATGAATGAGAGAGAGCTGGACACATCTACGTAACAAAGTGGTGATATAGGGAAAGCACAGTGTACCTGAGGGAGAGCAGTGATGCAGGTCCAGTGACAAGTGAGAATGTGCCTGGTTAGTAGCAAAACAAGCTGAAAATCTGATGCTGCAGTGATCCTGCAGTCTCAGAATTACCCAGGCTCTCTAGGACACTTATGTGAAAGTGTGGGTGTTGATTGAGAAGCAGTGGCCTCCTGAGAATTGGAATGTTGGGGTTAGGCTGGAGTGGAACAAATCCGAGAACTCTGCACCCACAAATCTTACAGAGCCCCTTTTGCCAAGAGAGGCCTCTCTCCTCTCCCTTCTCAGGAGCTGACTCTGTGTTGTTTAAAGACCTGGTAATGACCTCCTCTGAGCAGGTATATGGGAATGGATTTTAAAAATGCTGGATTATAGAAGGAATATGGCATTAATTGGGCCATTCCACTCACATTCCTTACATTTCTCTATATAAATTAGCAAAATCTGGCATTTCTTTTCGAGTGTAAGCTGTTCCCTCCTGGGCTGGACTTTGTGCTTGTTCCCTGGTGTGTTAGTTTTCTATGGCTGCTGTATCAAATTACCCCAGGCTTAGTGCTTAAAACCAGACAAATTTATTCTCTTACAGTTTTGGATATCAGAAGTCCTAAAATGGTCAGCCGTACTGTGTTCCCTCAGGAGACTCTAGGGAAGAATCATTTCCTTGCCTTTTCTAGCCTCTAGAGGGCTCCTGCATTCCTTGGCTCATAGTCCCATCCTCCACCTTTAAAGGCAGCAGCGAAGCATCTTCCAATCTCTCTGAATCTGACCTTCTGCCTCCCTCTTATGAAAATCTTTGTGATTAAATTGAGCTCACCCAGCTAAAACAGGATAATCACCCCATTTAAAGATCTTTAATTTAATCATATCTGCGAAGTCCCTTTGCCATGTAAGGTAACATATTCACAGGTCCCAGGAATTAGAATTGTCAAAGTAATTAAACAAAGAGGCTGTAGGGGAGGAAAAATAATTTTCCCTCCACCTCTCTATGTTCTTAGCTGAGACCCTTCTGTAATAAAAGACAAATTAACATGAGAAAAACAAATAACATATATACCTCCTGTGTACATGGGAGAAACCCAAGTAAACTAAGTAACTCCCCCAAATGTCCAAAGCCACCCCCTTAAATACCATCTGCAGCTAAAGACAAAAGAAGATGTTATTTCAGGGAGGCTGGTTATGGGAAGTTACTAGGAAAAGCACAGTAAACAAGGATAAGGTTGTTATGCAGATATAAGTCTTCGCCTTCTCCATTGATAAGAGATTTAGAGTCATCTTTCTCTTCCTGGTACAGAGAGGAAGACACCCTTACAAACGGAGATTTCCCTTATAAGTGTAAATATCTCTTACAAAAGGGTAACCTCTACTTGGTTTTCAGAGCTTTTCCTATGTCTGCTGTTTCTTGAAAATAATCAGCCTAAAATAATCCTTATGCCAAAGAGACATATTTTGGGGTGACACATTCTGCTCCCCTTCAAGGCCTTTGGACTGAGGTGGCTTTAATGTCTTGGTAGCCTACAGAAGCAAACCAAAACCTAAGCCAGAGACAATTTCTGTAAATGCTCTTGTATTACAGAAAACAAATTTAAGAATGTCACTGAATCAAGTTCATTTTTGCCCTATGCCCGGAAAGCCAAACATCAAGACAATGAGATTGTGCAGAGAGAGGGTTTTAATCACAAGGCAGCCAAATGAGGAAACGGGAGAACAAGTATCAAGTCTGCCTCCCTGAAAATGGGAACTCAGGGATGTTTATGGGGTAGGAGACAAGGTGGCCTCAAGTGTGGAGATAGATGACTGGAGGTGAGGAGAAGTGAGGTAACTGATGATTTGCATAAGCGTGCCTCTCATAGGACACATGTTCACAAAATGGTAGCCTTAGCATGATCTGAGGGTGGAGTTTTTAGCCTCTTGACGTCAAAGGTCACTCATTGGACATCTGCGTGGGCCCAGTGATGGGTTGGTGGTCTCAACTGGCCTGAACTAGACAAGGGGCTCCTAGTTGCTGAAAAGCAGCTCATACATCCATTACCATAGTGACCCAGGCGCCAGGGAGATGTTATCTATAGGAAGCTAGTGGGAGTCAGACAGCATAGTGCCTAAGCAGCACAGTTTACAATGGGCTGGCAAACAACTGAGTGATAATCAGTAATTGCAAAAAAAACCCTTTAGTTACTAGCTACCTAATCATCAATAGCTAACTGTTTACTGGTTTCAAGAACACCCAATCACAGTCAACTAGGCTTTTCCAAATTAGGCAACCACTTAAACTATAGCCAATCAATTAATTTTCTTGCTTTGCAACTGAGGCTGCTCTTAAAAGCCCTTCCCCAGCTCCTGTCCTCAGAGAGCTCCTATCTGCTTTTGGTGTGGTGCTGCCCAATTTGAATTATGTTTGCTCAAATAACCTCTTGAAAATTTTAATGTGCTTAAGTTTATCTTTTTAAAGGATGTAGGCATCTTTAAGACCATTATTCAGCCCACCATACCTGGAGCATGTGGGGATTTGACATTAGCTGCAGGTCTAAAGGCAACAAAAATTAGAAAGAGTGGGGCATGAAAACAATTGGTATCCCGTTGTAAAGTACCTCCTTCAGAGTAGCTGTGTCAACAATAATGATGTAGTGATAGCAACAGTTTCCAGAATTATGAATGGCAGCAATAGTTTCCTGGAATCTGGATTGTTGTGTCAGGGTGCGACTTTTAATTCAAAAGTTCAGGGGCCGGCCCAGTGGCGCAGCGGTTAAATGAGCATGTTCCTCTTTGGCGGCCCGGGGTTCGCCAGTTTGCATCTCGGGGGCGGACATGGCACCGCTTGGCATGCCATGCTGTGGTAGGCGTCCCACGTATAAAGTAGAGGAAGATGGGCATGGATGTTAGCTCAGGGCCAGTCTTCCTCAGCAAAAAGAGGAGGATTGGCAGCAGTTAGCTGAGGGTTAATCTTCCTCAAAAAAAAAAAAGTTCAGTGACAGCCTCTGTGCCTCTAGTTCATCCAATGGGTTTGTAAAAACCTAATCCCCCATAGTAAATCCTTTGCTGCTTGAAATATCTAGATGGGTTTCTATTTCCTGCACTGAACTGCGATTGATATGATTTTGAATCCAATATCCATATATCACCTATGGCAGCTAAGAGCCATATTCTGACAGGTCTCAAGTTTGGAATCTCAGCTCTAACACTTAATGGCTATGTGATCTTGGGTGAGCTTTTTTCTTTTTTTTTTCTATGCTTCAGTTTTCTTGCCTGTAAATGGGAATTATAATATTATGTACTTACCACCCAGGGTTTTCTTTCCTTTCTTTTTTTTCAGTTAAATGAATTAATACATATAATATCCTTGGAAAATGTCTGGAACATATTATTATACAGAACATCAAATTCCCCCAAAATAGCAAATATTTTAGTTTTCAGCACACATAGAATAGTCACAGCAATTTACCATTTATATCAGTCTGGCATTTTAAAAGAGATCATTTAACACAAGTAATTTTTATCTAGTTAACTAAAAAGGCAAAAAAAGTATGGTATCACAAGGGTAGCAACTGCAGGAATCAGCTATCACCCCTAGACTTGGGAAAGCACAGTGAAGAGATGGAAATTAATAAAAATTTAAGCTCAAAGGAGGGGCCCCGTGGAGCTGTAACTCAGATCTCTGAGGAAGGCATGAGGGTCTCTGAAGCCAGTATAATGAGGCTGATTCAGAAAGTGTTGGAAAAAATATAAAATGAATTCAAACACTGTCACAAAAGGGTACTCCAGCTTCCTTTGTTAGTGATATATATATATTTTTTTATGCTTTTTTTCTTTTTTGGTGAGGAAGATTGTTCCTGAGCTAATATCTGTTGCCAATCTTCCTCTTTTATTTTTTCTTTTCTCCCCAAAGCCCCAGTACATAGTTGTATATCCTAGTTTCAGGTCATTCCAGTTCCTCTATGTAGGTCTGCACCCAAGATCCAAACAGGCGAACCCCAGGCTGCTGAAGCGGAGTGTTTGAACTTAACCACTGGGCCACGGGGCGGCCCCTGTTGGCAATATTTTTTAAAAGCCCTGATAAGATGATGCACATAGAAGCAAGAAGTTAATAGGAAGCAAACACATGGCAAACAGGATGGAACAAGTTTCTTTTCTCTCCTACAGCCTTGAGTCTCTCTCTAGTTCTAAATATTAGCTGAGACAACAGGAAGCCAGCCCAAAGCTGCAATGTGGTTTTGTAGAGTTTCAGCCCTAATATCTCAAAATGTGTATGGAAGGATGGGTTTGAAGCTGAGAGAGAATAGCTTAATAACTAGCAAATTTACCTTTGATTACTCAGCATCCATATAAAACTTCAGATAAAAATTTGAAATTTCGTATTTCCACCCAACACAATGGATCTATTCTTTATGCAGATGGAGCTGTTCTTCTCCTTCCCCAAAATAAGAAGCAGCACAATTCCACAATTCCAGTAGCCACTGCATCCATCTCTGCAAGACAGTCAGCCTCTCCCTTTCTCTGCTATGTTGATTATTCTTCAAATTCAGTCATGTTTCCAACTGATTTTTGTATTACTTAAAGATAACTCTTACACAAAATTTTTATAAAATAATACAGAGGAGGAGATAGTGCATGGGGAGAATCCTTTCAAAGGGGAAAGGCAAGTTACTCCATCTTATACCACTTATTACAAGTCTCATAATGCTCGGTACACGTTTTTGATTTTGCAGGTGACATATACCACATTTGAATGTCTTCTTTGGATTTGCTTACCAAGTAAAATTACATTTTTGGACCTAATCGTTACATATGTTGAATTTAATACTTAAAAAATGAGTTATAATTCAGTATATTTTGTCTAATATTTTTTGGAGTATAAAGAGACAGTTACATTTCCAAAATCTTCAGATTGCTATAGCATACATTCTGTAAGTATCTTTGCTTTTCTCCCTTTCTGTTTTCATAAGGTTAAATATGTATTACAATTGACAGTTTTTTCCAAACCCTTGGTAAACCTTCATGATGTAATGTTGTCATTGATCACAACAAGGCATGTGTGACCTTTCACTGCTTCTGAATAAAGGAAGCGTTGGCTTGTTCTAATTGATATGTAAATATAGATTTTGAAATACATTAGTATATTTTTATCGTTTAGAAAATTCCTTTTATGTGACTCTTCTTCCTTCATTCTTCTACAGGCATTATTTTTCTTCAGGATAGATTTTGATTGTTATGAGAAGGATGCCAAGAGGAAGATAGAGTGAACATTTAGCATCTGATGTCCAGTTTGGGACTTTTGAGGCAATAACATAAAAATAGACTTGAAAACTAGGCTTAGTTGAGAAGAGGATTTCATTAACATATTTAGGGCCAAATTTTTTTGGTCAAATCATAGAATATTATCGTAAGCCAAGAATACAACAAAATCAGAATAAGGTAAGGGCAGACAGAGAGGAGAGAAAGAGCCTGCCCTGATTGACCTTGTATTGGCGGAAGGAGAAGGCCTCAGACATCATGGAAGTAGAGGTCCATTCTTGTGTCCTGTCTTCCCCTTTTCCAGGCTAGTGCCCCAGGAATCATGAGGGATGTATATTAGACATGTTCTGAACAAAGTGAGAAACAGAACGGCTTTCACCTTGTTCTCTATTCAGAGCCCTGGTAGACCACACACAGGCTGACCCCTCTCCACTATGAGGGGGAATAACAGGATTGGTGGAGAGATGAGTAAAAAGGTCTAAGGTACCTTCACTGGCTCCCCATGGCAAAGGCTGATACAAGGACCACACAAGACTGAGGAAACCTGTGCTCCATGCCTTGAGGACTGGAAACTTTTCCCTATGCACTGATTTCAGTTTAAAGAGGAAAGTAAAAGGGAAAAAGAGCCCGTGGGAAGTTTAACTTTGCACTAAGAGGATATTAATGCAGTAGAGATTTTTTTAAAATGAAAGACACTGTTTAAAACAAAAGATAATGAGCTGTTGTTAAGATTCCCCTCCAATCCCGGTGCCTGTTCCTCCTCATGGATAGCTTGGAAAAGCTACAGAAAACAAAGGATCCTTGCATTCTTTGGACATCTGTGTAGTGTATGTGTGAATTTAATACCACAATAATTATCTATTTATTTAAAAGAGCTTGGTGATCGTAGCTGTGTGCAGATAATTATATATAATCTAAGTTACAGGCATTTTGGAGACATAGAACTCCAAAACAGAAATGTAGGGATTACACTGTTTAAATATTTCTTTAAATTATTTGGTAATGTTGATATTACATAGTAAGAAATAATTACTTTCAATAATATTCAGAGAGGTTCGCTCATTTATGTAAAAGCATACAATTTGCAGTCTTTTATGATATTTTGCTATACCTCCATTTCAGAGTATTCCTACCGTATTCATTTGAGACTTAAAGTAATAAAAATTATCCTTAACATTTATGAAAGTCCAATATTTACAGAATAGATGGTTACATTTATAAGTTATCAGCAATTTTAAAAAGTCTGTGTTAAAGTCAGAAAGCTTGATGATTTGTTCTAATTTTTTACATTGTAATATTTTTCCAACCAGTTTGAATTCTTACATTTTGATTCAAGCCTAGGAACTGACTAGCTATATTTAAAAGGAAACAACAAAATATTAAGACAAATTATCATTTTAATATAATAATTACTGCCATATATTTTCCTATTTTAAAATAGAATAATTTGATTTTTAATGTGTTATCATTTTATTTGCCTCATACACTAATTAAAAACCTCAGACTGAAACTGCATTCCATTAAATATCTGTTACAACATGTCTGTAGAAATGTCTGCTCTATGCATATAAAATTCTCAGGAAACTGGAAATCTAATATTCAAGTTTTATATATTTCTGTTAACACCACTCTTAGAAAAAAAAATTAAGGAAAATTTCTGACTGAGGTACTGATGTAGCTAACAAAAATGCCGCCAATTTAGAATATCTACCGGTTGGTGCTATCCATAGACTTTTTGTTTTAGTGCCAGAATCAAAGATTCCATTTAAAAAAGAAAATAAATAGAATGTCTAGGCCACTGGTTGGCAACTTTTGATTCATGAATTTTGTGCTGCTGATGTCGTCAAGTACAAGAATTTATGTCTTAATTTTTTGTGTGTGTGTTTCGATTTTTTACCAAGAATTTATTCAGCTTTCTTTGGGTTCCAATTAATTTGTGTGCTATATTTTCTCTACCTTTGCTTCAGAATTGTTTTTCAATTTCTTACTATTACTTGTTTTAATGCATGTATTCTTAACCAGGTAATGTTTTTTTCGGTGTGCACACTATTTAAGATGACAATAATAGCTTGCATTCATTGAGCACTTATCATGTCCAGACGTTGTGCTATACTATACATGCAATCTCAATTAATACTCCCCATTTAAGGAAGTTGGTGTTACTATTATGCCTTTGTTACAGAGGAGGAAGCTGAGGCACAAAGGATTAAAGTAACTTTTCCAAGGTCACAAAGTCAGCAAGTGAAAGAGCTGGGGTTTGATTGCATGTGGTCTGATTTCAAAGCCCACAACAATATTCTAGTGAAAATTCTATGAGTCGTGAGTGACAGAAATTTATCATAAACTAGCTTATGAAATATGGCATAAAATGTCTTGCATAACTGAAAAATCTAGGAGAGGGCTTCCAAACATCGCTGGATTCAGGTACTTAAGTAACAACAGAGCCTATCTCTTGCCATCTTTGTGGCTTCATTCTCTTCCTTCTCAGACTGCCTCCACATGACAAGAACAATGGCTGCCTGCAGCTGTAGGCTCACATGGTCCTCGCAGCCAGAGAGCCCTGAGAGATGAGAGCATCTTTCCTGCTATCTCTGGCAACAATCCCAGAGAGGATCATGATTAGCCTTCTTTGGGTCACACGCCTCAAGCTGAATTGCGGTCAGGACTTTAATACAACTATGGATAATGGTCAGCCTTATCTAAACCATAACGACTAAACAGGATTATTGTAGAAGAGAGGTTAGGTGATTCCCCAAAAAGATATTGGGTAGGCAAAAAGAAAAATGTCCACTAAATGTCCATTAATGCACATTGGCATTAGACCTTGTGAATTACTAAACTTATACGAAAACATCATATAAAACTTCACAAAAATACTGTGAGGTAGATTTCATCTTCATTTTTTTCATATAACAGAAACAAAGGCCAATACAACTTCCCCAAATTCACATTGTGCATAAGTCATCAGATTTTTTAAAGATAAATTAGGTATCCAACCGCACTGCTACTAGAAGAATAATGTACAAAATTCACATACCCAGACCTAAATGTGATGGTATCAAATCTATCAATTTTTTTTAAAGATTAAATATATTTAAATGGATGAAATTAGACATTAGTCTGCTTTAGCCTTTTGGTGTTTGGTGATAATCTTTTAAATATATCTAATGTCCTGTGCATCCTAACTCTTACTTGCAATTTCCTAAGGGTATAAAATCAAAGAGTGGAAAATTTCTATTGGATGAATGTCAGCTTTATTCACATTCTTTAGATGAATAAATGTGATTGCTAAGAACCATGTTTAATGAAATAAGAAGTTATAAGAACTTGAAGCAAGCACTTTATTAACATTCTGTGTAAAACTAAAGTGTCACTGGGGAAAAGAACTTACTTTTTAATGTTTTCAAATGTCAGTATTGCCTAAGGGAGGAGGTATTATGTAGGGTATGAATCTTAACCTACATACTCAACATACAGGCCATGTCACTTTTTATTATTTTTTTAAGTCGTCTTAAGTCCATCTCCAAACTTCCATTAGGAATGAATGGTAAGAAATTAATTCTAAGACATTGCTGGGATATGCCCCTCACCCATGGCTATCTAACATTTTAGGCTGTGTGCAGCATCAAGTATCTGGGATGCGCCTAAAGTTATGGGTCTGCAGTGGTTTCTGCTGATACATCCATCATTCTTCTAAGCATGGTCCCTTCAGGTCTAGTGGCTCTCTGCTGCCCTTCTCTTGGATGCCCTAGGTCCTTGTAGACGATGAAACCACTGTGTCTAAGGTCCAAGCTCTCTGGAGGCTGCTACACAGGGGGACTCAAGGGAAGCCACAAATCTTGGACCCCTTCATAGTTTGTGGAAATGTCGTCTCTCTCACTATTTGGCTTCAAAGTCCTTACTCTCTTCTCCCCACTCTCTTCAACTGCTGGGATAGCCAAAACGCTCTCATCTGCGAGTTAATACTTTCACAAAATATAGGAATGGCTGTTGTCTTTCTCAAGATGATTGTACTTCCAGCTCTGCAAAAAGGCCAGGAGCAAGAACATACAAATGGCTTGGCTACTGGCTTGAAATAGAAAGAAGTGTGAGAAACACACAAGATAAAGAAAAATCATTATCTGAAAAATATTGCTCTGTTATAATATATAACCAGGATCTGCAGCCTGAAGCATATACAGTTTCATCAGTGTTACCTCTGAAATAACATATCATGTGACAAGAAAATCTCATCACTTCTAGCCATCTTGAAGTATGGCTAATCAAATACATCTCATCGCCACTGGGTTGGAGATAATGCCCAGAATAGACAAGAGCAGGACCCCTAAACAGCAGCTAGATAAAGGAATGAGGAGATACGATTAGCAGAATAAGCAGAATACTTAAAAACTGCTGGAAGGGGCCGGCCTGGTGGCACAGCGGTTAAGCGTACATGTTCCGCTTCCACAGCCTGGGGATTGCCGGTTCGGATGCCTGATGCGGACACGGTCATCGCTTGGCAAGCCATGCTGTGGTAGGCTTCCCACATATAAAGTAGAGGAAGATGGGCACGGATGTTAGCTCAGGGCTACCCTTCCTCAAAAAAAAAGAAGGAAAAAACTGCTGGGGAACACGTTAAAGAGGTCAAGTATAAATACCTGTAGGTGGAAAATGAAAGGCCAACTTGTCTAGTATCCTGAAACTGAGAGGTATACAGAATTTGGTGTTCAAGCTCATCTAAGTCAGAAGTCATCAGCCTATGTTCTGTGGGTCCATGGAGGGGCTTGAATCCTTCTGGAAATGTTTGATTGGAATTGCATTTAAAAATGCTGGGGCCAGCCTGGTGGTGCAGCGGTTAAGTGCGCACGTTCTGCTCAGGTGGGCCGGGGTTCGCCGGTTCAGATCCCGAGTGCGGACATCCCACTCCTTGGCACGTCATGCTGTGGCAGGCGTCCCACATGTAAAAGTAGAGGAGGATGCGCACGGATGTTAGCTCAGGGCCAGTCTTCCTCAGTGAAAAGAGGAGGATTGGCAGCAGTTAGCTCAGGGCTAATCTTCCTCAAAATAAAAATAAAAATAAAAATAAAAATGCTGTTTTTAGCTATTTTTAACACTATAATAAAAAACAGAAGGTAAACCTAACAGTGTTATATTGTGACGGGATACCAAATGGGTGTGTAACTTAAAATTTGATTTGAGATCCTCTCACATAAGATGTGACTCCATGAGGCCTATTCTGGAGGAATAAGAATTAAAATTTGAGTGAGGTCACACCCCTCCTCTGCTCGACATCTATAATGGCTTCCCATACCACTTTAGTTGAAAGCCTTACATTGGCCAACCGGTGCTACACGACACGCCCCTTACTTGCTAACCTCATCTCCCGCCACATTCCCCTTGCTCACACCCCTTCCGCCACTCTGGCCTCCTTGCTGCTCCCAGAGCCTATCACACATGCTCCTTTTGCCTGCAGTGCTCTTTCCGCGAGCATCACTGTATTTTGCTTCCTCACCTCCTTCAAGTATTTGCTCAAATGCCATCTTCTGAATGAGACTGTTTCTGACCACCATATTTAAAAGTTGCCTCCCTGTCTCTAAGTCCCTAACTCCCTTCCCTGACTTGTGCTCTCATAGATTTCTCTCCATCTTACATACTCTATGATTTAAAGTGGTGTTTCACTTTATTGTCTGCCACTCCCAACTAGTGTGTAAGCTCCCTGTGACAAGGACAAAGGAATTTGGTCTACTTTATTTAATGATGAAACTCCAGCACCTAGAATAGCACCGTATAGAAGCTGTGTAGTAAATCTTTGTTGAAGAAATGAACAGGAGGCTAGATGATGAGTGGAATAAAAGATCAAGTGCCACCTCAGAAAGACCAGAGCAACGGATCAAATTTTTCTTTCTAGATTTGTGTGTGTCTGTGTTTGCGTGTATTTTAACACTGAAAGCGTTAAAAATAGACAGCTGTATTTCTTATTCTAAATTATCATTGGAGTTTCTTGTATACAAACATATATACACACAAATCTATAGAGAAAAATTTGATTACTCGCTTAATATATAATATATATTTAAGAATCATAATCAAATATAGGAAACATTTATTAATTACCTTCTATGTTCCAAACCTTATGCTGGGAGTGTTCATCTTGTTTAACTTACTTGATCCACATGACAACCTTCAAAACTATTAAGGTATTTCAATAGAAGTTAAACCCTAAAAGCAAGAGGCATTTTAAATTCTCCACCTACCCTCTGGTGACTGCAAAGTTTTGATAGGTTATCCTAAAGGTACAATGTCTATACATTTGAATATACTCTTTTTCTTAGTCTAGTTCAGCAGTCCTCAAACTTAAGTGGCATAAAATATAGCACACTGGAATATATATCTAAGACAATGTCTAATCTACTTTATGGGCAAGTAAGGGATTTTCAAGAGTAATTTTTACTCACTCCAATTTTCAGTTTAGTTTCTAATCTAATCTCTTAAAAAATGTAACTTCAATTTATATAACTTTAATCTCATTGTGATTTCAATTTACCTCGTTTCTGCTTGAACTTCAGAAGAAAGCTTCAACCGTCATATTTGTGCCGATACTTTTGAACATTTCCTTAAGGAACCCTGGAACAAGAAGGTGGTTGTTCTTCACAGCCCTCTTTAAAATTCAAGCTTACTGACGTCCACTCACAGAAAGTTGCAGCAGCAAACTCATGTACTCCGTGTTTGCTCCTCACAGCACAGCTGGTAGTGTTGCAAGGACAAGAAAACACCAAAAGTGTTAAAATATATAAACAGCTTTATCTCTTATTCCAAATTATTGGTGCTTCTTGTCTGATTGCTATATTTTGATTAGAACCTTTTTTGATGTTGTAAGTAAAATCAAAATTTTCTACTTCTCTTTTAAGAATTTGGATCAGCTTAATTTCAGTGTCCTGAGATTGCAAGGTGAGCTTTAAAAAATTGCTACTATTTATAACCACTTATCTGCTTGAAACAGGATTTCATTTTTGAAATCATCCAACAAAAAGCCCACAGGAATAAATTGTAGGCTGAATCTTCTCTAAGAATGTAACCATCACCTACAATCCCCAATGTCAAAATTGCTGCTCCTTCCTTTAGTCTATCATGTTCATCAAAGCAGCCTCATTGTTCATGATTGAATTTTTTAGGGAGCAATTATGAAAAATTTTAAATTCATTTAAATAAAAATACATTTTTTTAAGCAAAGGGGTTTGCAATAAGTTATTTCTCTCTCTCTCTCTTTTTTTTTTAAGAATTCTGCTACTGAAAATCACCGCCTAGGGGTCGGTGAACTTTTCCTCAAAGGGTCAAATACTAAATACTTTAGGTTTAGCAAGCCAAGAGGCAAAATTGAGGATATTATGTAGGTATTTACGTAATGTTTAAACTATAACAATTTCAAAACGTAAAAATTGTTCTTAATTTGGAGGCTACCAAAAAAAGGTGGTGGGCTGGATTCGGCCTATGGGCTGTAGTTTGCCAACCTCAGCTCTTGTCCAAGATCCTTCTTTTTTTAGGTGAAGAAATACTTAGTAGAATTGAATTTTCTGTGGAAGGTTCACAGATACTGTGGCAGCCCTGAGAGAAGAGCGTAGGTCTCTTGATGTCTGACATTGCTGGACTGTTAATGAAAATGTAAGAAGAAAAGAGGCCCAGAGACAAACATCAAAAGACCTCAAACTATGGGTGAAGCCAAAACCACAGAGAAAATGACTCCATAAACACTCACTGTATAAAAGAATCACGTTTAGCAGGTTTTTTCCTTTCCCATATTCAGCCCCACTAAATCTTTTTTGAACGCAAAGGAATATTTCCGATAATTCATATATAATTTCATACTTAATAAACCAGAGATTCCAGATGGCAAGGAACTACATATGTATAAAAATTCAACTTCCCACCTTACCTTCACAGCCTATTTGTCTCTGAATTTTACAAGTTCAATAAATGCAACTTAGTGAATACAAAAGTAAAAATAGAAAAAATATAACATCTTTCTCTTCTCGCAACCACACCTTTATGTCCTGTGTGTAGATTAGAGTATTAGCAGTGTGATTAGCAATTGAACAGCAGAAAATGAGATTGCTTCTGACAGGAACAAGCTTCCATTTTAGTATTATTTCAACTAGTTTTACCTAGTAAGGGCTTCTAAGGAACTGAGTATAGACATCTTTACTGCTCAACCATCTTTTAAAATCTCCAGATCATCAAAAATTAAGGATAAAAAAGAACCATTTATGCTGTCTTTACTAAGCAAATTGTGCCACTAGACAACTTAAGAGTAACACTTCTCTTCACAGAAGTATTCCAATTAATAAAGGAAGAAAAAAGGGTAGATTAGAATTATTACCATTTGCAACTTCTAATGAATTAACGAATCTAGGAATTCATTATCAACAGTAATTTAGGTCAGAAATGAGATAAACAGTATGTGCCTCCTACTGAAAGAACACAGTGTCATCTATTAAGTACTTCTGTTCAACAAGAAAAATTGAACTTGTATCTGGCAATTCTCTAGATCCTAATGCCAATTTACCAATTCACAGGACATATAAGAGACAGGAAGCACATTAAAGGATACCACAGGAATGGAATCTGCAAAATTCAGATTGTGGGGAATCCCACACGGCAAATGATCCAGTTTTTTTTTAACCAAATGTAGTACAAGGAAAACAAGAAATGGAGGCAGAACCTATTGGAGAAGCTTGAGAGACATATAAAACAATAATGATTATAAAGATATATGAAAGTGTAAAAATGAAATTGATATGACTATTGACAATTTGAACAATTATTTGATAATGTTAAGCGAAGTTGATTTTCATAAGGTGATGGCATTTTTAAAGTCCTTATCTTTTAGAGCTATATAATAAAATATTTATGGATAAATGATTTTTGTGATTGGATAAATGATGTTGTATAATCCAGCAGGAGCTTAGTAGGTGATTTATATAAAACAAGATTTGTCATGAATTGAGAAATATTGAAGCTGCATGATGGGTATGGGAGGTTCTACTCCATGTACTTTGTCTATGTTTGAAATTTTCCATAGCAAAATGTTTAAAAAATAATAGCCAAAAGGAATTCCTAAAACCAAGACTTGGTAAATGGCCTTAGCAGCCCCCTGCCAAGAATTCTGGTAGTTCAACAGGGTATGGCAATAGGAAAACATCAGCAACTCCATTAGCCCCATGAGAAGATTGTTTACATAAGATACATTCCTCAAAGAAAAGAAATCTAAATTTGCAAGACACCCTTTTTGAAAATATTGCTTGGCATTTGAAGGGTTACTTTCTCATATGGTTTGTATCTATATTAGTACAGAAAGTCCAAAAGTCTATCTTTGGGAGTGAATATCACTTTCAACTTGTGTAGCAGAGGCTGCCAGAGTCCTGCCCTCATCTCCTTGCCCTTACTACTTCAGTGGTTGACAAGGGTCCATCATCCGACTACCAGCCTCTTGAACTCTTTGCTGAAGGGCTTTTTCTGACTGTGCGAGGGGCAGGCTGGAAGTGCTGAGGAATTAGCATCCCCTGGGAGCAGTCCTTAATCAATGACTGACAGAAGTTAGTGTGTAAATATACCCAACCTCTTTGTTCTTCCAATGGGATAAGTCTGAGGCCCATGATCAACACTGACTACAAGGTTTCCCAAGGGGAATTAAACTCCAGCTTTCTACAGCGGTAACTGACTTCAGAATTCACCTTTTATTTGTTTTGTTCCTCCTTACCTTCTCCTTTTTATTACTCCACTCTCCTACCAGTATTCCCAGGATCACTTTCCAAATAAATTACTTGCTCTCAAATTCGTGTCTGGGTCTGCTTCCTGGAGAACCCAAACCAAGACATAGAGAAATGTACTTACATTCAATTTGCAAATAGGAAGTGAATGAAAGTTCTTCTATCATTTTGGGCTAGAGAACCTAGAATTTTAGCTATCTATCCCTGTCTTTTGAGGCTAGTATATGCCAGTAGAGGGTATAATAGTTTTTTTTTTATGTTAATTTGTTTAATTTAGTTATTAAAGTCCTATATTCTTAGGATTTTGAATTATTCCAAGTATCGAGGAAGATTAGAAGAGTGGGCTACAAACTGTAGTATGTTTAAGAATTGCTAAAGTGTCTTGTTATAAATGTGGATTCCTGGGCGCCACCCTCAGGGATTCTTATTCAGAACTCCAGATTTAACATTAATAGTTATGCATATTCAAACATTAGAAGTACTTTCATAGGAGTTCTGAGGATCCCACTGTGTGAAACACTGACCTAGGTGCTAAAGTTTTAATTACTTCTAAGGTGTCGTGGGCAGTTGAGTTCCATATGCCTATAAAAAGGTTTGATCTGACTCTGATGGCTATATTACGTCCTGGAGTCCCAATTCTGTGCTGCTAATACTAAAACCTAAATTTAATTTTAATCCGATTCAGATGGCTCTGTTGCTATTCCTGTCTGCTTTCTGTAAAGGTAGACACGGGAAGTGCAGAATGGAAAAAAAAAAAAAAAAGTGTGGTGTAAAAGGGAGGGTGTGGTAAGCAGAACTCTAGCAAAAGTCTTAAGAATGTAGCGCTCCACCCCTCGCTTATTCCCTGGGTGTGCCTCAGCCATGCCTCTTTTTGAATCTCTTTGTGCCCAGTTGGGAGATGAAAGCAGAAAGCACTGCTGAGAAATCACTTAGCTATGAGGCTAACATTTGCTCTTATTCCTCTCTTGAGGCTCTTCCTCTAGTCCTTTTTCTGCCCAATCAAGATCCAGAGCTAAGGCCACAGGGAGAGAAAGTATCATCATTCACCTCACATACACACACAAACACTCATAGTTTACATCTTGAACAATATTCTCATAGCAATTTCCAAACGATAACCACTTATTTCATTTATGAGAGCCAATTTACTTTTTTCAATTAGTTCACACAATGTTATTTGGATTTTGCATTCTGTCTATTCCTAGAGCTCCAAATGGCTTCAGAAGGCAAATAATTACACTTTGTACTTTATTGGTAAGGCGATGTTATCTTCTTTCCTCACTAAGTTGTATGACTCTCCAACTCTAGAATTAACTTAGTGAGACATTCTTTCTTTGGCACAATAATACAAAGCGGGGGCCGGCCTGGTGGCGTAGTGGTTGGGTTCACTCGCTCTGCTTCAGCAGCCAGGGCTTCTTGGGTTCAGATCCTGGGCACGGACCTATGCACCGCTTGGCAAGCCATGCTGTGGCAGGCACCCCACATATAAAATAGAGGAAGATGGGCACGGATGTTAACTCAGGGCCAGTCTTCCTCAACAGAAAGAGGAGGATTGGCAGAGAATGATAGCTGAGGGCTAATCTTCCTCACACACACACAAAAGCAAAGTGATTGGAGCCTTAGAATAATGTATTGCCCGTAGTTTGTTTTAGTAGAAATGAAAAGTTTACTCCTAAATTTGTTAAAGATATTAATTTGTTACTAAATACAAATTAGCATCAGAAAAGTCTGAATGGTTTAAATTCTCTTTGTCTTAGACAATTCATTCCTGCCATTCCCTTCCAATAGCAGCACATGCCAAAGTGAAGCTACTGGATTCCTATAATGCAATAGGTGTGAATCTGAAAGCATGGAGGCAATAATATACTTATACACATGTTGAAGCTCCACAAACGCAAATTCAAGGACAGTTACTCTCATGTCATCCTAAACTATTAGAGTCACTGTTCCAGCAGGAGCAAGGCATTCTAACTCTTGATTAATCCTCCTAAAAGATTTGTGCTATTTCCAGAAGCAGAAAAAGATAAATGAAGGAATTTCCTTAGACCATGGTTCTCAAATATTTTGTTCTTGGGAGCTCTTTACAGTCTTAAAAATTAATGGCAATCCCAAATATTTGTTATATGAGAAATTAAAAATTAGAAAAAATTAAATATTAATTTATTAACTCATAAGAATTAACAAATCTGTTATATATTAACATGAATAAATAAAATATTTTATGAATATAAATATATTCTGTAAAACAAAAAAAATTGTGAAGAGTGGCAGAAAAAAAAGCTCTGCACTCCTGGTGCTAATACTTTAATTGAAATCCATAAAACCTGACTTACAAGACTTTGAAAGACTTGTGTCATTATTGGCTTACTATGGACTTAAATAAAAGTCCACTGCTGGATGCAGCAGCCTTAAAATGAATTATAAACTGTGCCTGCCTCACTCACTCAAGATGCAATGACAATGGGCTGAGAGATGTGACATCTAACCTCTCTTGCATCTCAGTAAAATATCTTGACATTTAATAAAAATAGGAATAACAGAAAAGCAAAGACCCCCTAATCTCTCCTCTTCTGCCTATTTGATAATGATAGTGTGGCTATAAGGAATATATGCATATATATGTACATGCATGCATATATACATAAAATACCTGTATATCATTACTTAAGAAAGCACACAATAAATCCTGTAAATGTTCTAAAATCCAATTGTCTCTTTGTTTTTCAAAAAGTGAGCTTTAAGGAGCCAGCCCTGTGGCCTAGCAGTTAAATTTTGTGCGCTCCCCTTCAGCAGCCTAGGTTTGGTTCTGGGCATGGACCCACACCACTTGTTGGCAGCCATGCTGTGGCGGTGACCCACACACAAAATAGAGGAAGACTGGCACAGATGTTAGCTCAGGGTAAATCTTCCTCAAGCAAAAAGAGGAAGATTGGAAACAGATGTCAGCTCAGGGCAAATCTTCCTCAGCAAAAGAAAAAAAGTGAGCTTTAAGACAATAGTCAGAACCAGATATATTGGGTAAAATAAAGTATATTGTTAAGATTAATTTCACTTGTTTTTACTTTTTAAAATGTGACTACTAGAAAAATTTAAGTTCCACATGTAGATCATATTATATTTCTTTTCAATAGCAGTAACAGGAAAAGAGACCAAGTAATTAACAGGGGTTGAAAATCAAAGAAACAGGAAGGAAGGTGGCACATGCATTTTAGCTTTGTTGAGATAGAAAATATTGAATTGGACCTTATTAATATTTTAGGAGAGAAGTGAAAGGAGAAAATTAAAATAAAAAAATCTTTTTAGAATAAATTCAGATTGGTGATTAAGAGCTCTTTGGAGATTTTGCAACTCACTGCCTAATCATGGACTATTACTACTTAAAAAGAAAAAAAAATCTTCACATCATAAATAGTGCCTCTTTATTTGCAAAAACTTGATTGGGTGTTTAACTTATGTCTAAGAGACTGTCATTGGAGCCCAGGGGGGATGGAAAAAGTGGAAGCTTTAACTCTGATGTGGTCATCTCCTGACCCTTTCATAAGTGACAGCAGGACTCTCATTCCCGTCTTCCCAAAGTGCACTGATGGTTTAGACAAGCGGACCATCTCATAGTCAGATAAATCTATCGGAAATAAAAAGGAATGTGTGCTGAACTTAAACAAATAAAATATTTTCTTCAAACTTTTTATTATAGAGAATTTCAAATCTATGCAAAGGTAATTACGTAGCCTCAAGAGTCATCAATACCTGATTAGTCAGGCCCTACCCATGTCACCATCCACCTAGTCATCCTCAATCCCACATTATTTGAATTCCAGACATTATATCAGTTCATCTATAAACATTTCAGTATTTGTTTATGAAAAACAAAAACTTTTTCGAAACATAGTCACAATACCATTATCATACCTAAAAAGGGAATTAATAATTCCCTAGTAGCATCAAATATCCAGTCAGTGTAAAAAAATGTAACTACAACATTTTCATGTTGAGTAACTAAATGCAGATTAGTATTAGGCTCTAAAACTTATAGTGTTATAACATGCTCTAAATAATTACCTTTTCATATTTCAGTATATGAACTTCTACCATCCCCTCATGTGTTGATTTCTGAGGAAATAAAGATATAAATAAATGGTTACCTTCTTGAGTCTGTATGATTATAATCTTCCTTGGCAGAGTCAAAAATATTTTATAACACAATCTATCCCTTAGGAACAAACCGAAGGGCATTATGATTATTAACCACTAGATGCCACAGTTGCTTCACACAAATGAAATCAACCCAGACTTGATCTGTCAAGAAAAAACGATAACATTCTAAATATCACAGTAAAATACTAAATCAAAGTGTCAGGACTAGCCTAAGCTTGCTTATACCTTGTGACAGAAGCATATGCTGAACCATATATTTAAATACTTACCTTTAACTTTCATAACTGATCAAACCATGATATCCTCCCTTTTAAACTCATTTGTACCTTTTTCTCTGATTTTAAAGTGATTGCTAATTCTTTCCAATCAGTTCAAACATCAATGTAGTATCTTCAGAGCAGTCTGCTGAATGGCTGTCTCTAATTGGGTCAGACTTGTTTTTGAGGTGGTTGACATGAATGTCATTCCAAAGCCAGGGACACACCCCCTATGAGAGCTCTGCTTCACTGTGAATCCAGATGATTCCTTATGTTCTAGTACTTCAGCTCAGACAGGTGGGAAATGACTCATCTGTTACAACAGTCAAATATGGACATGCTGGAAACTGTTAACAGATTTAGAGAGGACAAGGAATCGGTTTTGCACTTTTTTTCTGGAAACGACTGTAATTTAAACAGCTTTTTTTCTTACTGTTTTTCTCAATTTCTACTACTGAGGGGCTTCATAGGAATTTTATCAGGTGGTTCACAAGTATACCTATTGAAACATTCTTGTTTAAATAAGAACAGCGATCCTATCAGACATCTTCAGCCAGCAATACTAGAATTACATACACTTCTGTATTCTCTCTTCCAATATAGTATACAGATCTGGCTATATTTTCGTATGCATTTATGTTTACTTTTCTTCAATGATAAAGAGTTTTCATACAAATTTGTCCCTTAGCATTCTTCTTACCCAAATAAAATTTTTTTGGTAAAATCTTCCTAGAACATATTATTTTATTCTTTGTTTTAATAAAAAAACTTAGTCGTTGGTAGAGATTTCCCAGAAAAGTATCTACACTAAAACTCATGTACCTTCAAAATTAAAGTGACTACGAGAAAATTACATCACTGACTTTGGGAAATACCAAATAAATAGCTAGAGGAATCTTAAGGAGTATGAAATTAAATTCATATAAAAATCTTTCCCAATATTTCTACTTATTACAAATGAGGCGGAGGTGCAGACATTGTGTGGGAATAAGAAGAAAAAGATGTTTGTCTTTTTATTCTGTTCCAAAGTGATGGGGTCACTTCAAAAACGTTTTAAAGACTCTACCTGATTCTACCCTTGCGTCTCCCTAGCTTTTTCTTCCAGTAGGAGCTAAAGTGGTCTTTGTAAAACATAAATAAAAACCATATCACCACTCTACTCCACACCTGCATTGTTGCTCAGAATTAAAGCCAGAGTCGTTACAAATGTCTTCAAGGTTCAAAATACTCACTGTCCAATATGGTAGACACTAGCTACTTGTGTCTATTGGACATCTGAAATGTGGCTGGTGTGAATTAAGATGTGCCATTAAATGTAAAATACACAATGGATTTGGAGAACTTAGTACTGATATAACGAATGTAAATTTTCTCAGGAATAATTTCACATTGATTACCTGTTGGAATCATATTTTAGATATATTGAGTTGAATAAAATGTATTATTAAAATGAATTCCACCTTTTTAAAAAAATGTGGCTACAAGGAAAAATTTAAATTACATGTCTTGCATTTATGGCTCACATTCTTATTCTATTGGACAGCACTGGCCTAAATGATCAGCAAGTCACCAGCTCGCTCCCATTTCCAACCCACATTGGTGCTCTTTCCTCAATATACCATGTCTATCTCAAGCCTTTGTGTTGCCTGTTCCCTCTTCCTGGAAAGTCTTCCCTCAGATATCCTCATGGTTAGTTTCCTCACTTTCTTCTGATCTCTACTAAAATTACCAGAAACAACTTCTCTGACCAATCAATTTAAAATGGCCTCACCCAACACATGTATACACTCACTATCTTTCTCTGTTTATTCAAAACACTTATCACTCAGCATATTAAATGTACTTACTTATATGTATATATATATACACACACGTGTGTGTGTGTGTGTGTGTGTGTGTGTGTATGTGTCATCTCTCCTTAGTAGAATATAAGCCCCATGAAGTCAAGGGCTTTGTCTGTTTTGTTTACTGCTTTTTCTCTAGAATAGTGCTTGGCTTATGGTAGGTACTAAATAAATATTTGTCAAATAAATGAAAAGATGAAATATCATAAAAAATAAGTAAGATGATATCGAGGAGATTTTGCCATGAAGGAAGGATTGGAAAATGAGAAAAGCTAACGCTTCTTGAGCCCCTACAATGCACTAGACACTGTGCTAAGCACTTACATATAATATCTTAATAAATCCTCACAGAAACGCATTGACACGTGGGAAATCTACAGCTCTGATAATTTAAATAACTTTCCCAAGGTCACCTAGCCAGTATGGAACATCATTTCAACTTTTCATTTTATTTCAACGTCTCCAAATGCCTTCCCTCACTCCCAGACTAAATTAGATGCTCTTCTAAATACTCTGAGTACTCTACATTTTCCCTTCATGTCATTTGTCACCACTGTAATTCATTTTGTAGCGTGGTGTTTAGTGTCTGTCTTCCCCACTGCACTATACACTTCATGATAGGTGGCAGTGAATATCTTGTTGACATTTCCATGCCCAGAGCCTTCCACCCTCTGTAATGGTTAATCTCTAATATACATTTGTTAAATAAAGCTTATTTAATGATTAACCAAATTAATTAATCACATTGATTAAAAACATTCATTAACTTAATGTTACTTTATCCCAAAATATTGCAACAGTTGGTGAGCAGGTTATTTGTGCTCAGCGAGAATTAATCACTTTGTAGATCAACTACACGGATGGCGCTCACTGGAACGAAGCCTGGCTGGATATTGTGGAGAGAGCATGCTGGCGTGGAGGTGGGCTACTTGTTCTTCACAACTGATCATAGGTAATGGGGCCATAGGATACAGATTTCCTCTGAAAATGTGCTGCCCAACGTGGCAGCCCCAGTCACTTGGGGCTATTTAAATCAAAATTAATTCAAATTGAAAATTCATTTCCTCAATCACTCTAGCTACATTCCAAATGCTCAGTAATCATACATGACTGCTGGCTGCCTCATACACAGCACAGATAAAGAAAATTCCCATTATAGGGACAGTTCTATTGAACAGCACTATTCTCAAAAGTTTAAAATGTCCCTAGGAAGATATATTTTTCAATCAGGAGGGACCTGTTTGTTTGATTAGTTTTGTATTCTAACTAAAATTAAACTTAGAGAAAGAGTCCAATAATCTGTATCCCCAAGTGTTTCTGGGCAAGACCTAGACATGGAAAAGGAGCTTCATTGTCCAGCAGATGAAACATTTAGTCAGATGTGCTCATGCACAGCCAGTGACTGGTGTGGAAAGAACCACTCCTCCACCGGCTCCGGGCAGGCCTGCTGTTCCAGGGCCACTGCCAGCTCCTTGTTGGATGGAGCCCTAGGTCTGATGCCATCCAATGCCATCCTTTTGCGTTTGATGTACAAAACAGAAGACTGAAATTTGAAGAAGAAAGGATTTGGGATGCCAAATACGCCTCAGATATAGTTAGATTCACAACTTCTACAGAGAAAGTTTTAAAATGTCACATATCTTCAGGTAATTTCTTCTAATGTGACTTTGAGTGATTTTGGCTAATACTGTTTAACTTTTTTTGAGATTCTGTTGCTGGAGATTTTCCCTCCCTAATTGAAGCGGTAAAACATTTCCTGTCATTGCCATAGAAAATAAAATGGCTTATAGACAACACAAATTGTATTTTCTATTTTATTTTCTGATTAAGTTCATTTATTTGGGAGAGCAAGAATTTTCTTAGTTTGAATGTTCCAGGTATTGCCCCTATAATTTGTTTACATCTCTCCATCATTTGCCAGTTCTACCAAGACTGAAAATAGTTCCTGGTTCTCAGTTTTAGACAAGAAACCAGTAGGAAAGCTGAGGAGAGAACCACTAGGCAGCCCCACATTTCTAACTCAACAGGTGGGGAACATAGAATTTTTATGTTCTTTGGGTATTGAGCCCCCACTCACCATGATCTCCTCAGACTTTCGGGGCGGGTATTTACAGTCTCTCCCGAGATTTTCTCAGGAGAGACGCCGAGTGACAATGGTGCTTCTGTGTACGACTGGCTGGGGAGAGGTGGTGAAGGACGCAGGTAGGGAGTGGGGAGTCGGTAAGGCTGGGAGGAGAGGTGCTAGGATGGGACACATGGTTTCCCGAGTAGTGAGCGGGACAAGGAGTGGAGAGAGAAGATGGGGAGCAGCAGCCGTGAAAGAACTGCGAAAATTACCGAAACCCGAAGAGTGGAGCCCGGGCGGACCTGGGCGGGGCAGCCTGGGGAAGGGTCACGCCGGGACGTCACGGGCGGTGGGCCGGGGGAAGCGAGCGGGTAGGGAGATGCTGGAGCTCGCCGGGGGCTCGGGGACCCGCGCTCCGCCGATGAGGTCAGTGGAGCCGACGCGCCGGGAGGAGGGCAGTGGAGCCCCCGGACGCGGGGCGGGACAGGACGGGAAATGGGACGGAGAGCAAGGGCCGGGGGAGGAGGGCCGAGGGGGCGTCGGCGCTGGAAGGCGGAGGCGGCCCGACTGGGATCGTTTCCTTCCGGAGAGGAGGCCGGCTCTGGACCAGGCGCGGACGGGGCTGTCCAAGGGCGGGGGACGGGGAGATACCGCGGCCCGCGCTTCGCCAGGGCTGGCAGCGGGGGTGCTCGTGGCTCCTCCTCCGGCCCGGTCCGAGCCCGGCGGCGGGGGGAGCGGGAGGCGGGGAGCGAGGGCGGGGGCTCGGGGAGGAGGGAGGGACTAGGCGCGCCAGTGACAGGGTGGCAGCCTAGGAGCGGACGCGTTGCCGCCGCCGCCGCTCCACCTCCTCCTCCTCCTGCAGCTCCTCTCGCTGCCACCGCCGCCGCCGCCGCCGCCGCCGGGAGAAGTTTCTCTCCCGACCCTCACTCAGAGCCCAGACCCAGAGCGGCGCGGGCAGCGGCAACCCGCGGCGGGCTAGGCGCCCCGAAAGCTCCCACCCCGAGCCGGCGTCGGCGCCTCGGCGGCAGGCAGCGGCCGGGGCTGGGGGCGCAGAGGCGGAGGAGGGGCGGGTGGGAGCCGGGAGACCCGCGCGCGGCGCCGCAGCCGCTCAGCTAGCGTCCGCGCCGGGGACAGCCGCGATGGCCGTGCGCTCCCGCCGCCCGTGGATGAGCGTGGCGTTGGGGCTGGTGCTGGGCTTCACCGCCGCGTCCTGGCTCATCGCCCCCAGAGTGGCGGAGCTGAGCGAGAGGAAGAGACGCGGCTCGAGCCTCTGCTCCTACTACGGCCGCTCGGCAGCTGGCCCCGGCGCTCAGCAGCCGCTCCCCCAGCCCCAACCCCGACCGGAGCAGTCGCCGCCCCCTGCGCGCCTGGAGCTCCTGGGGCCCCAGCTGCCAGAGGCAGCGCCTGGGGAAACCAGTTTTCGGAGCAGCCCCTGGCAGCAGCCACCTCCGCTGCAGCAGCGGCGGCGAGGACGCGAGCCCGAAGGCGCGACGGGGCTCCCCGGCGCCCCCGTGGCCGAGGGGGAACCCGAGGAGGAGGACGGGGGCGCGGCTGGGCAGCGGAGAGGCGGCCGGCCCGGGAGTAGCCACAACGGCAGCGGGGACGGGGGCGCCGCTGCCCAGAGCTCTCGACCCCGAGATTTCCTGTACGTGGGGGTGATGACCGCGCAGAAGTACCTGGGCAGCCGCGCGCTGGCGGTGCAGCGGACCTGGGCGCGCTTCATCCCTGGCCGTGTGGAGTTCTTTTCCAGCCAGCAGTCCCCCAACGCCGGGCTTGGCCAGCCTCTGCCACCCTTGCCTGTCATCGCGCTGCCAGGAGTGGACGACTCCTACCCTCCCCAGAAAAAGTCCTTCATGATGATCAAGTACATGCACGACCACTACCTGGACAAGTATGAGTGGTTCATGCGCGCCGACGACGATGTCTACATCAAAGGTGACCTCCCAGCGCCGGCTGTCCCGCCTGCCCGCCTCCCCAACTCCTTTCTCTGCAGCCAGCCCCAATCCCTGCCCAGCCCCTTTCTGCTTCTCTGCCAGCACGTGCTCCGGGCTCCGGCAGCCCCCAGCCCGCGGTCCCCACCCCTTGCATCCGCCCACCATTCCTAGTCCGCTCCTCCTCCTCTCCTGCGGTCTGGACCCTCCTCACACCTGCCCGGGTTTATTCGCTTTCCTCACTCTGGATGTTCTCGTTTCCGCCCAGCGCTTGCCCCTACTGTTTACCATGTGCGAGAGATGAGGAAAGGGACTTTAGGGTTAAACAAGGCTATTCCCACCTTGCCCTGCTCTGAAAGCGCCCAGTGGTGGCAGTTTCCCAAATCGCTCCAGAGGGGCGTGTCCTCTGTGAAGGAAGGGAAGACGAGAGCCAGCTTGGAGACCGATGTTCTCGCTTTAATCCCCTACCCTTGGTTTTAACTGGATCTAGCGCAGTGTTGGAACAGGTGAGGTCGAAGAATCATCTTTGCTGTCCTGAACCCTTCCCTGTGCGTTTCCTTCCCTTTCGCAAGACCCGCCACGCACTGGGAGTCCTTGAGCACTCCCACCGCTCCAGCGCGCAGCTCCTTCCAGCCACTATGGTGCAGCACCAAGCCGTCCCCACCCCCACCTCACCTCAGTAAAACCCGGAGGGCTTGGGTGTATTGACAGAAGCTGGTGGTGGGAAAGAAGGGGACAACGCCCTCGAATTATGCAGACCCTAGTAGCTCCAAGCTATACTAGCGCCACTAGCATGGATCCTTTCCAGTCCGTCTTGGTGGCTGCAGCGATAAGCAGAGGCTGAAAGTCTTTCCCACAACCACGCGCAGCCACAGCATGAGAAAACTTCCCTGTCAATTTTAAAAGAGGCGCGGTCCTTCACCCTGAGTATGCGTGGCTCTGGCCAGAGATTTCTCAATTCAGCAGAGAGGCTTTCCTTAGAGCAGAAGTATGTCTTTCCAGTCCAGCCCATTTCGGAGATGGAGAGGGACACAAGGGAAGTAGCAGGATTGTATTGAACAAGGTCTTCCTGTGCTTCTCACATTTCCTAGTTTCTTGGTCAAAGGGGTGCAGCCCTTCCTTAGTTTATGCCTCTCTACTTCTAGCCTCATTGCTTTCTCCTGATCCACGTAGTATCTTTCACATGACTCAAGGAAAAACAAACAGAAAAAATAAACCCAAAGTATCTATGCTGTTTTGGCACAAGGAGTGTAAAGATAATGACTAAAGATTTCTTGGTTTGGGGTTGGGAGGAGTGAAATCACCTTAGAACTGGTTGGCATAGGAAATATTGATAATTAGATACAAAAATAAATAATTAAATACAAAAATAAAGAAATGATTGCATTTCTGATGAATGCACTATCTTTTAGATAGATGTAAGATAGATATCTATAAGTGATAGATCCACTATCTTGTAGTCCCCTTGTCTTCTGTGTCTCAATAAAATCACAAAGGTTTCCTGGCAGAAGTTTGACACACTGTGCAGAGAATTTTCCAAAATGCGTTAATAGCATCTACTTTTGTCATTTCTTTTAATGCTTTGACATTGTCCTTCAGAACATTGAAATGCCATACTCTTTCCATTTCTATTCAGAATGAAATGCATTTTGTATTAAAAACCCAATAATAGCTGAAACTCATTGAGCTCCAAGGGGGCGTGGCATGGGATCAGGAAAATGACTGCAGATGCCATGCTCATCAAAAATAATAGTAAAGATGCTGGCTGGGAATGTAGAGAAGGTGACTACTTATTCCAGTGTATCGCTTTGTAGAATACCAAATGCTTTTGAACTGTTTTAGCTACGGAGTTTTATTTTTAAATTGTTTTTCCTGATAAACTTACAAACTATAAGTAAACGAATTATATTATTTAATTTTTAACAAATGTTTATTTTGTCTAAAAAAGTGCTTTCCAGAGTTCCACAGTTAAATTTCAAGAGAAATTTGATTCTCTCTCTTTCTCTTATATATATGTATTATGAAACTTTTGGGTTGTATATGACTGAACTTCAGTTAAGGACAAAACACTAAACTAAATCAATTATCAGGAAAAAGTAATTATTGGATATCAACAGTCTGCCAAATCAATACAAAATATCAATATTTAATATTATATCTCTAGGAATTTTATTACTTCAAACGTGCTAAGAAACCTGTCTTTAGTCTCCTTACCATTTCACCTTTTACCAAAAAACTGATGATTATTACACTTATTAAAGTTTTCCAGTGACCTTGACTAGAAATTTGATAAAGTTTTATTATGGCTTGATTAATAGCTATAAGTTAGTATTTAAAAAAAATAATAGAATATTCAGAGCGGTTTTTCTTGTTTTCAATATTATAAGACTTATGGGGAATTTATGTCCCTTACTTTGTATTACTTATTTTGTATACTACAAATGATCATGAATTAGGAAAAGGAGTGATTGTTGCCTCTCTCTTTGTAGGTGATAAGTTAGAAGAGTTTCTTAGATCACTGAATAGCAGCAAGCCTCTCTACCTGGGCCAGACTGGCCTGGGGAATATTGAAGAACTCGGAAAGCTGGGGCTGGAGCCTGGGGAGAACTTCTGTATGGGAGGACCTGGCATGATCTTCAGTCGAGAGGTTCTCAGGAGGATGGTGCCACATATAGGTGAATGCCTCAGAGAAATGTACACAACTCACGAGGACGTGGAAGTAGGAAGGTGTGTTCGACGTTTTGGTGGGACTCAGTGTGTCTGGTCTTATGAGGTAAGACGAGCTGTGATCCAAGTGTTCACGTATTACAGGTGCATGCCATTTTACAGTCTGAGGCAGGGATTCTATTTTTTCTCTCTTTATCTTTGTATTTGCTTGAAAATGATAGCAGCAGCCGGTAATGGACACAAGGGTGATTATGGGAGATACAGTTCTTATTAGATCTAAGGCCTGTCCGAGGCTTTCTTGTTAGCCTGGCTCTTTAAGCAGCTGCGTATTTATATGGTCATATCTCTGGAAGATGCTATTTCCCCTTTATTTGTTTTATTGGTGTTTATATACATGCATAGCCATTTCCTGTCGCTAACAAGAGGACTAATTTTATTCTCTTGGGTTGTAGCTTTTAGCATTTGGTACTTTGTTGTTGGTGGTGATTGTTTGAGGTAGGTATCTAATTACTTCTCTTCGTTTTTAAATAGTTAAAATCTGGAGTTTCTTGGAAGATTGTCATGTGGAAATTTAACATGTATTTTTTAAAAGCTTAGGAAAAGTTAACTCACTTATGATAGATTTATTCACAAAATTTTAAAAGGAATGAATTATCTGGAAAAACAGAAGGAGTTCTGAAGATGTCAACTAACTGCTTAATATTATGACTGGTTCCCTAAAATTGATTTCTGTCTGCCCTTATTCCATTTTCTGAACAGCCACCATTATTTAAATAATCTGAGTTATGAACTGTTGTTTTATTGCAGTAATTAGTTTTATGAAATACTCTGGGATTTTTTTCCTTCAGAAATTTGTTTTGAAATGAAATACTATTTTATTTAAAATAATTTCCTGAAAGATAGTAAAAATTGGCTTAACATTTAAATACTAGTGTATTGCAGTTTTCAGTATAGTTGGGTTTTCAAGTGGTTGGAGTTTAATATATTTTAGCTACCCAGTGCATACATTTGTAAATTATAACAACTCATTTACTTATCTTTTCAAATTTTCTATGTCTCTTAGTATAGAAGAAACATTTTATGAAAACATGTTCACTGTGAAATCATTATACCTCAAGACTACACAGTCCTATTCATTTTTCTTTTAAAAGTGTAATCTCACTTTAGTTAATTTTCTTTCTTTTTTATACTTTGTGATATTTATACGTTGGGGAAATATTCCTTATATTTATTACAGAGAGTAAAAATTATTGATAACTAGTTATTTGGAATATGTACTATGCAAACTTAAAATTATTACATACCTCATTCCTTTTGATAATAAAAATAGTAATTTAAAAAGTTTTTAGCTTTATAAAACTAAAAAGTCTTATGATTACCCTTTAGAATAAAAATTTATGCAAGAACATTATAATTTATAAATAAGTAATTTAGAATAAACTCAGTGAAAAAGACTTTTCTTTCTCCATTTAATATAAAAATAACTGGAAGGCAAAAAGTAAATATTCAATGTAGAAAACACATTCAGTCCATTTTGTTTACAGGAAGACTATTTTTGTAGACATATACCCGGTATGGATGAATAAAAATATCATCCATATTTAAAAATAAAATGGGAAATTATTTTGTTTTATTTGATACCTTATTGCCTTAGCATCACATATAAAGTTTTAACAACCCTTTTATTTAAATGTCCCTCCTTTCAGGTTTTCATTGATTCTGCTGTGAAGGTACAGTTCTCACATAGTAGTCCACCCATTCATGTTCCAAGAGTAAAGCAAAATATGCTCCGGTGACCTACATGCTCAAGAATTGGTTTAATATTTTATTTGTAATATAGGCATTTGTTCTGATTAAAGGGAAGAGGAGTTCTGATACATGTGCACCCTCTGTTAGAGTAAGTGGAATCTTAGATCTTTTCATTAACTGATGTAAAAGAAGAGACAAAAAAGGGACTGCAAGTCTTAGGGATGAAACTTCACAAACACCATATTTCCATTAACTTTTCCCAATGCATTTGAGTTTCAGACTGACACTTGTCCATCGCTGACATTAGAATCTATATGAAAAAGATCATTTCTACATTTTTTGCTAGCAATTGAAAATATTATTTTCTAAAGGAATACTGTTTCAGAATGTGGACTGTATGCTTTGCTAAGCAATTATATAGAATTTACTTTGTTTTGGAGTTTCAGTCTTTCAAGGAGCTATTTGAACAATATTTCCAAGGAGGCATGGATGTAATCCTAATACAAAGTCTCAAAGTCTTATTTAAAGGAATGGTGGAAAATTTTATTACCAAGGAGTATATTAAACAGCATCTGTTAATCAATTTAGTAAAGATAAATATACAGTTAAATTATATCTAAGCATTTTAATATTAGAGTGTGTTCTATGTTTCACGAGACACTTGAGTGGGTCACTTGGGGCATAGCCAAGCTAGGACTTTCAAGTTTGGATTTTAGGTTAGTTGAAATGATGTCCATCTAAGCTACTATTCACATTTATGGAAAAATTAACCTGTTCCACTCTGGGTTGGCATCCACAGTAAAGGTGAAATTTCTTACGTGGTCGTGTGTGCATGCTATGATATTGACCAGTAATTTTGTTTCCATATTTTTTTTAAAAGAACTGTCTGTGAAAGAATTCTCTTAAAATTTTGAATTTCTGTTATCTGTACCTTTCATGGATTTCAGGGTTTTGTTTAGCTTTTCTTCCTACTAAAAGTTCTTACAGAGTTAAGAGTGCTGTTATGGAAATATGTTCACAATTATTGAGTTTGAATAGATGAAACATTCATGGTGGAATGTTATCTTTCAAAAATAATTAGCAGGCTTGCAGATCTTGTAGGAAGAGAATTGAACAAAAATACTAAAATACATAGATTGTGTAGCTTTTCTTGAATGTAAATTATATTTTTAATACAACCTGGGAATCTTCTAGTATTTTTCTTTGCTGCTCAGTTGAAGTCTGCTTTCTCTGTGTTGTATATACAGTTAAGCATAATACTGAGAGAGAGCTAGAGAGAAAGAATAAACTTGAACTTGGATTTGAGTCACTGCTTTACCACTTATAAGTTTCATTGCCTTTTGTGAGTTACTTCTCTGAGCCTTGTCTGATTCAGCCAAATGTGGAGTTTGTAACAGTGTCTACCTCATAGATTTTGGAGACGAAAAAGTGAAATGGTGAAATGATCCATGTAGAGTCCTTAATATAGTATCTGGCACATAGTAAATTGTCAAGAGATGTTAGCTATTATTGTCATAATGCTGAATAGATTATGTACTATATTATATATATTATGGATTCGATTTTATTCATTTAATAATTATTAGTAGTGAGTGATTCATTTATATCGAAAGAGTCAAACTAAAATAAATTAAATTCTTTTCAGTTAAAGAATCCAAGTTTGCTTTTTTGGCAAAGAACAAGAAACCAATATGTTTCAGTATTTTAGAAGTATGAGGGATCCAATATCAGTAAAACTTCATAAAACATGGCAGACTGTTTAAAAGACGCATTGCAAATATTTGCTTCAGTCTTTGAACATCGTATTAGATGACTGATCTTAAGAAGACATTGTGGAAAATATTATTTAACAAGTGGTTATTTAATATCCATAATAAGGAATCCCAAACAGATCAGACTGTATCTGCATTTAAAAATTACTGTAGATTTCTAGATTAGTTGCCAGAAAAATAGCCCCTTTTTTCTGAGTTTCTCTGGAATTTTCAGTAGGAAAGGAAGTCAGCAGTATCCCATTCTGCAGTCAACTCGCATGGCCACCCAGAAACTTGTCTCTCAAGGCAGCTGGCCCCTCCTCCTGAGGGTCCTCGGGTTTTTCAGGAAATGATGTATAGCTTCAGTTCTTTCTCACGATAAGATCCTGGTGGTCTGGGAAAATATATCTTGCCTGTTGGCCTCTTGCTCTGTTTCCTGTCATCTCCACCCACTTTTTCTTCTTTCCTTCTGTCTTTAATGATAAGTAAAATAAATGACAAAGGCATTTTGCTATGCACTACTTTTCCTCAGGTTCTCAGTAAATTAACGTGCAAGCCAACCCTGATATTCCAAGAGATCGCAAGGTGTTCACACTTAGGGCCCAGGAATGGCTTGACCACTTGCAAATAAAGAGGCATTTGGCTGCTGGTGAGCCTCAGGTAGACTGGTTCTCTGGGTGCCTGAGACCACTGGAGAGTCAGGGTTGAGCTTCTCCCTTCCCCACCTGGAGGTAGAATCATCTAGTTTTCAAGGACATATGGCAATTGTTAATAATCAACAGACTTCATGGGCTGCTGTTGTATCATTTATAGCTCGAATTGGATAAGTAAAGATTACTAATTGAAGCATGTTTGTGAAAAATTATTCAATTCTAGTCACTCTGTGAGTGGTAGAATTTATTGGCATCTACTGTTGGCTAAGTTCACATCTTTGGTTGAGATGTATCTTGGCTACTGTGTTTCTAGTTATCTGAGCTGCCATCTGGCTGCTTGGGAGGCTACATATGGCTCTTAAACATTGTTTGGCACACGAGTGTTTTGAGGGTTTTTGTTTTTGTTTTTCGGTGCCTTTAGCAAAGGCAGGCAGCCTTCAGTCCCCTTCGTGTCCTATTATTGTACAGCAGGTTCCCTTTGCACGTTTATTTTAACTACCTGGCCCAGGTAGCCAGGAGACTCTTGATATTTTGAACCAGATAATCCATGTGTACAAATTTCATTAAAATATTCTCTAGAAAATGAAGTACTTTTCCAGTGAGAATGAGATCTGTATTTAAATACGTTCGTTAATTTACAGACGAATTAATTTTTTTCAAACTTGGCTGTTAGAATTTTATATCATGTAATACAATATAGTTACACTTTCTTTGTTACAGGCACGTTTTTAGTAAACAGCCAGAAAGTCCTCACTGTTAAAAAAATATATTTGTACTATTTATTTTTAGCCTGTCTTAGCAGAATTGGAAGTTCTGTTCTTTTGGTTTTTGTTTTAGTAAGATCACTTACATTCAAACATTAAAATAATTTTAATTTCAATGATCCTTCTTCTCCCTGTGAGGGAGTTTTACATTTCATCTAGAGTCATTTTCAGAATAGTTTGTATTTATCTTTTTAATGTTTGCAGTTAAATGGAGCCAAAGAATATCTATCCTTATTTCATTCAATTAAATATTGTTTCAAATAAAACATAGCTCTATGTTGATAAAAATATTTCTCTATGGGTTTAAAAAACCGTTTCTTATGACTAAACAGATTTTTATTAGATTCTTTAAAGAATTAATTTCATGCCAGAATGTCTTATGTCTAATCTTGGCCACCTAAAGGTATAAACACCCTAGAAAGTTCTATTATTTCACAAAAGGATATATCCTGGAAGTGTTTCCCCGGGCTTGTAATACCAGAGAGTGACTCCATACATATAAGTTCTTCATAACATACCCATTAAGGCTAAAATATCTGCTCCGTTCTAACAGGGGCTGTCGCACACCCTTCTTAGCTTCTTCCTATTTCTTATGGGCTTCCATCTTCTGTAATGCTAATTTTACTGTATCATGAACATGGTTTCTGCCCCCAAAATATATTAATATCTATGGAATAGTGTAAGTCTGAGATTTTTATCTAAAATTCAGTCTCAAAAATTGTTTCTTGTTTCTGATTTAGTCACAATTTAGTTTTTAACTTCACTAGAAGCAGTCAGCTTCTCACACCTACCCTTCCCACCCCCGTTCCACTTGTCAGATGGAATCATCAGGCATGGATTTTAGGAAGTTCCTTTTCTGCGACACTGTTTTCTTCATTGCACAAAATAAAATTGCATTCCGAGTTGAAGGCAAAACAGTATTTTTTTTCATATTTTGATAGTCTTAGCTCATTCATATTCATTGTTAACTGATGCCTTATCACCTGAATTGTGACAGTGTGTACTTTCCAAGAAGATGATTTCCAACGGTTATAAAAACTGTTAAGTTTGGAAGATGCCACCACACAGTTTGAAGTAAGCTCCATGATAACATAAGTACTCATGTTAGTTTAAAAACTTTGAATACTCTTCCTCTTTAATGGATCATAAGTATTCTAATTTGTGGAAAAAATTCCAGGTCAATTTTATACTTCCGCTTTCTTTGTCTTGGTCTCCAAAGAGCTATGTTTTGAGAAACATTTATTTCAATCCCTCTTCTAATTAGTCAATCAGTGCTCAACATACAAAGAAATGTATTCTATCATATAACTGTACTGCATTTTACTTTGATTGTAACATGTGACTTTCTACACAAAGATAGAACTTTTAATAAGGTGTTTGAGCTAAATATAAACTTCATTAAAATTAAAAAATCAGTGTCTTGAGTCATATGAGTCACTGTTTGATATTATTAAACAATGGGAAGACCTAAGTAAACTGAAAAATTGAGGAGTTTTAGTTCCTCAGAATTCTAATGTTCTCTTCATTTACCGTCCTAACTATCGAAGAGCACGCTAGTTAAGAGTTATCCACATGTAAATCAGTTTGAGTCATGGTGTATATTTAATGTTACCCAGTCTTGCAAAGGTGTTGGACATTTATAGTACAATAAGTATGTTACATGTTTCTAAATTAATTGAATCAAAATACTATTTTTTAAAAAAAATGCAGCAGGCACTGTTTTGGAACTAACTAATGAATGAAATAGATTTCTTAATTTTTCGGGATTTAAAAATTTTTACTTGCCATTTATAATTTGGAAAGCTGTGTCCCTCATTCTTCACAGTCACTGGTATCTGAACTTTTCATGATCCCTTTCAGTTTAATTCATTTTTATTGTAGAACTATTTGTTTATTTATGGAGTACCAGTACCTCCAAAAGACATGGTTTAAAGAAATATACATATTAATAAAAGTAGAATACAATACAATAAAATAAAAATGTGAAGAAATAAGGGAAAATGAAAATGTAGGAAAAGAAGCGAAAAAAAACATTGTAAAAATAGTTGTTGGGCTCCTATTTTTCTGACACAAAAGAGAATCCTAACTTATGACACTGAGACCTGAGAGAAAGCTTTCCTGTTGGACAGACTGGGGCCCTGAGGCATCACATACTCAGCACCACTTCTGTGATAAGGAGAATAGCATGATTCATGTGGATGTTTCTTAAAAATCCCCTCAATATAAACCAGGGCTGTAATACAGGCAATCCTGCAGGAGGAATTCTACTCAGAGACAGGGAAATTACGGTCAAGTGCACCATTGTTTGGTACCTTGCTTGATTTTATTTTAAAATTTAGAATACTCTTCAGAGAGCCCTCTGTGGATACTACTTCTCACCCAAATGTTTTATATTACGTTGGCCAACAGGAAGTGTGAGTTATGCATATTCTCTGGTGAGAACCCAGAGTGCAGCTCTCGTGTCATTGGATAAGGGTAGATCCATGGTGCTTTGCTAATCAAGAGGAGGGTAGAGACACCAGCTACAAAGGGAGGAGTCAAACCAGATCAAGGACCAGATGGCCACCCCACCGGAGGAGCGCAGAGTCAGGCCCAAGAGAGTTGTAACAACTTGGCCTAGAGTTAGCAATGTGGCTACCTAGCTATTGAGCTGATTATTAGAAGTGTCTATTTTTCATAAATTTAATAATTATATTTATCATATAATTATATAAATGTGAATATTTATATTTATTAAATTTATTATATAAATGTAAAATTTGCATGTGCAAAATAAAATATTGAAAGATTAACATTTTAATAAAAAATGTATTTTAGTAATCTAATGTTCTGTTATACAGAAACAAATTTTATGTGAAATAAGGATATTTAGTATACATGATGGGTATCTTAAAATAGGAAAAAACGTAGCGTTTAATTGAAAATATTCTGCCTTAAAATTCGGTCATCGCACGTCTTATGCGGCCAGCTGATTTCTTTTGCTCAAATGTATTTATTGAGCACTTTCTGTCAGCGGTGAACATACACAGACCTTCCTTGTCCTCATAGAGCTCACAGATAGAAGGAGTCAGGCTTCTAACCAATCTCTTGCTTTCGTGTCTGATAGAGAGTCTCCATCATCCTTTTCATTTCTTCTTTTTTGTTCTAACTCATGAAATCTCCAGTTGGGTACAATAGTGGTTTGTGTCTCAAAACTAGCATCCAATGATTCTTATTTCAGTTTTAAGTGAGTGTCTTCCTCTCTTGTTTGTATTACTGTCTCCTGAAGAGGAGAAAAATAAAGACATGTTCAGTAATTTTATTGCATATTAATATATTGTGTGCCTGTTGTGTAGCACAGATCACTAGGATTTTGTTTTTTGATTAAGTCTGGAGCTAGACTAACTGGCTTTAAAACCCAGTTCTGCCATTCACTAGCTGGATGGCCTTAGACAAGGTATTTAACTTCTTTGTGCCTTAGTTTCCTCATCTATAGAATGGATATAACAGTACTTACTTCACAGAACTGTTGTGAAGATTGAGTCAATGTATATAGCAGCACTCAGAGTAATATCTGGCAAGGTTAAGCATTCTGCAACTGTTAGCAATTTTTATGGAAGCAGAATGGCATAAAATCTTGTCACTTTTACAGAGGCATTGTGAGGAATAAAAACTCAAGGTATTAGAAGCCCTTAGAATGTTTGACACGTAATAATTCCTGTCTAACTGTTAACTGTTATTAATATTTTCCAGTTTATAGTGATTATATTCTTTTTTGTCCCTCGTGGGAGGGAAATAACGTTGATTGGAAAGGGTTTATTGCCATTGCTTTTGAAAGATGGGCTTTGCTGTCATCCGGAAGGTGCCGATTCCGTGGCTCTCTACCCTGACTGCATAATGGGATCCCCTGGGGACTTGGAAAAACTTCTGATGCTGGAATCCATCCCTGACCCATTTTATCACAATCTCTTACAGGTGAGCCCTGGAGCGTGGGTAGTTTAAAACTTCCAAGGTGATTCTAATGTGACTCTAGGATTTAGATCACTGTATACTTTTTTTTAATTATTAATTTTCTGTTTTCAAATACCCAATCCATTCTTAAACTGTTCCTTAAAAGTTACTTTTTGTTTCGTTTTCCTTTTGGGAAAATCATAGAAAAGTAATCAGCACTTCTGCATTTTTTTCTACATCTGTTACTCATCTGTTCCAATGAGCTGGTCACTGGATTTAAAGATGATGAATATAAAGTCATCGCTCGCGGCTGTATGTTTTCGTATGGTCTGATTTTCATGTTTCATATATTATTCTTTTTTATTCTCTTTAGAAAAATTCAAGATGGATTTTAAAACATTCTTAGAAAAAAATATATTGTTTATCCATGCAAAGTTTGTTTCATAGCTGTTTTTATTTATTACATTTGAATAATATATAGCAATAGAGTTCTTTAAATATAGGTGGAATGTTTTCATTGACTGAATTAATTTAACACTGACTTACTGAATTGGAGCCCAAAAGAAAAAAGTTATCACAGTGATCTGATTGATTGCAGAAGCCATAACTTATTTAAAAACTATTTTAAATGGGTAACTTTGATTTCAACCAGTCATTCTCAACAGATAGTTCCATGCTCACTGCTATAGCCAACTGCTATAACAGTGGGAAGTATAGGATACTCAGGAGTGTAAGAGAAGAAGTCCCTGATGAGCACAGGAAAATGCAATACTTCCTTCAAACTAGAAGTAATGCATAGGGATGTTATCAGGTGAAGGGTGACACACGGGAAGGCAAAAGTGGCAAAACAGCGTGATAGCAAACAGTGTGTTTGGTTTAAGTAGGTGAAGGCAGGAGAAATGAGGCTCAAAAGCCGTTGATAGAACTTGCTTTTGAAAGGCCTTGTATGTCATCCTGAAGGGTTTCAAGTATACCTTGCCGATCAGTGATTCTTAGAACTACTGGGGGTGATGTAACTGGTTGAGATCTAATTATGATGGAGCCTGTGAATGACATGTTAAAGATCTCTCTGGGTGTCTCTAACAAGCAATCAGAGTGAAAAATCAGTTCCATAGGTAATGGGGAGCTATGAAGAGTTTTTCCTTTGTGAGCACCATGATCAGTGTACCACTTAGTGCCTCTAGCATGGCAGGAAGGGTTGGAGGCTCTTGTGCATGGGGATAGTGACACAAGATAGTTAGGAGGCTGTCGCTCCAGACTACGTGGGAGGTGAGTCTTGATGAAGGAATCAAAGTGGAAGTGGAGGTGAGGAGATGGAAGTGAGAGCCAGTGAGGATAGAGAATTGACAGAAGTGGATGATTCGATGTAGGGTAGAATGGGGGAAAGTTTAAGGTGACTCCCAGGTTTTAGACTCGGTTGTTAGCAATATTCCTAGAAATAGGGAATAAAGGAACAAGAATAGGTTGGGGGGATTGGTGTGTTTGAGGCATGGGCAGAGAAGAAAAGAGTTCTATTTTGCATATGTTGAGTTTCATCCATTATTCGTTTATTCACCAACTACTTACTGAGCATCTAGTACTCCAGGCATTTTTCTAGTTGCTGGAGTTATAGCAGTCAAAAAAAAGAGAAGTAGATGAAAGTCTCTGCCTTATTTTCCGGAGGGGAAAGACAGTAAATAAGCAGGGGAGGAGCTAAGGGGTGCATGACCGTGGGTGTGCAGTTTTAAATAGGGAGGTAGGTGGGTCTCACTGAGAAGATGATATTTGAGCCAAGCGGATATCTAAAGGAGAAGCTTTCCAGCCAAAAAACAGTAGATGGACAAGCCCGTTGGAAAAGTACTTGGCAGGTCAAGAACCAGCCAGAAGCTAAGAGAAACTAGAATTGAGTAAGGGGCTGAGAGAGTAGTGAAATGTGAGCTCAGAAAGGAAAAGAGGTGAGAGACGGGGCCACATATCATGCACGGCTTTGCAGCCCTTTGTAAATACTTGCTAGTAGATGACTGAGGCCCACTTAACTTGAAAAACTTTCCCAGATTAGGCAGCCAGGCGTGTCTCTCCATTGTGAGTATTATCAGACTACATAAATGCATTTTTTTTTAAGCAAGCTTCATGCATGAGCGAAGCCGTTAAATTTTTTTTAAAGATTTTATTTTTTCCTTTTTCTCCCCAAAGCCCCCCAGTACATAGTTCTATATTTTAGTTGTGGGTCCTTCTAGTTGTGGCATGTGGGACGCCGCCTCAGCGTGGCCTGTTGAGCAGTGCCATGTCCTCGCCCAGATTCGAACCAACGAAACACTGGGCCGCCTGCAGCGGAGTGCGCGAACTTAACCACTCGGCCACGGGGCCAGCCCCGGAAGCCGTTATTTTTTAAAATTAAAAAAGAAAAATCGTAGCACAGTCATAGGATAAAAAAGTTTAGTTTGTTTAAAATTTAATTAATTAAGATTAGTGGGGCCGGCCTGGAGGTGCAGCAGTTAAGTTCACATGTTCCGCTTCTCCGTGGCCTGGGGTTTGCCGGTTCAGATCATGGGTGCGGACATGGCACCGCTTGGCAAAAGCCATGCTGTGGTAGGTGCCCCACATATAAAGTAGAAGAAGATGGGCACGGATGTTAGCTCAGGGCCAGTCTTCCTCAGCAAAAAGAGGAGGATTGGCAGCAGTTAGCTCAGGGCTAATCTTCCTCAAAAAAAAAAAAAGATTAGTAATTTATTTTTAAATTATTTAAAATTTAAATTGCATTTAGTGAATTGAACCAGTAATATTATAAGATGGTTCAAAAACTAAAAGCATAAAAATACATACAGTGAAAAGTCTTCCAAATTCTGCCCTCCATCTGCCTGGAGAGGCCCTCCCCCTAACTATCCACTCTTTTTTCCAGAGTTCCTCTTGCATGTCAGACAACTATGTACATACACTGTTCTCCTCTCCCCAATTTTTGTTTGTCACTAGAAGTGGCCTATTATACGCCTTATTCTGAATGCTGCGTTTTTTCAGTAAAGAATATTTCTCGTAGTTATTATTACATTAGTATCTCATTCTCATTAAATACTCTGTTTTTCATAAAATAAAAAAATTCTCATTCTTTTTTATTTTAATGCTAGTATTTCAGAACAATTGAATTGTTATTTTGAGAAAACCTGCATGCACTTCTGTGAGAGCAAAAGGAAAATGGCCTGCACGAGAGCCTCAAATCAGTATGCAAATTCCTGTTCTTTCTAGACTGCTAAAAATTGTTTACAAGAGTAACAGATTCCCTAAATGATTAGCTTTTAAAAATCGATCTCATTCATTTATTCTACAAACATTTATTGAATTACCTCTTGGGATTCAGATTCTTTGATGGGTGCTGGGACAGATAAGTTCTCTGTCCTTGTGGAATTTACAGTCTCGTGAAAGAAATTAGGCAATAAACAAATAGATGATACAAACTCTGATTATGATGAACAGGCTGATGTTAGGAGGAGTAAATGTAGAGGCCACTCTAGATAAATTTACCAAGGAAGGCTTCTGGGAAGAGGTGACATTTGATCCCAGAGGCAAAGCATTAGAATGAACCTGGGAAGAGTTGAATATACAGTTTAAGGAAATAGCCAGTGCAAAGGCACTGAGGTGTGTGTGGAAGTGACTGGAGGCCAATGTGGTTGAAGTATAAACATCCAGGGAGAAAGTGGTATGAGAATGAGGTTCCAGAAAAGCAAGAGTCAGATGGCAGAAGAGAAGCTTAGTAAGAGAGTAAGAAGGCTGGAAAGATTTTAAAGAGCTGAGTGGTATGACTTACTTATAACTTCATGGTTTTTTTTTTCATATTCTAGAAAGTAATGTGTATTTGAATGTGTAAAATCTGGTCTGATTTTTTTGGATATGTATAGTGTGATCTGAAAGGTATCTTGGTGTGAATTGTGATTTGAAAAATACTCTTTATATTTCTTGAATATTATTTATACTAAATATCTACATATTTAGTATAAATAAATGTATTACATTTAGTACATTATATTGCATATTCATTATATATATTAATTACATATATTATATTTAATGTAAATATAAGTATATGTAATAAGACATGTATTCATGTGTGAGCTAGTGAGGACAGATTTAATAAGGAGTCACAGAAGTGCCTTATTACTAAATAGTAAGTGGATAATGGGCATAAAGCATAATGTCAAGTTATAAATTTGCCTTTCTGTTTATTATATGTAATTTGCCAGATCTTGTATACAATATTTTATGTCATTGTGTAGTTTTCTGCAATAGGATTACAAAACAAATTTTGAGTCATTAAAGCATATATAGCATGACACTGTATTACAAATTTTTTGTAATTTGTAATTTTTTATTATGAATTATTATTAGGCAGTGGACCAAAGTTCTTTTTATTTCTCTTGAAAATTTAGTTGGTAATTTTAGATAGGCAATTTGTTGCATATTTACATAACTTTATTTGTTACACCTGGAGGTTATTCTTACAATGTAGAATCATTTTATAAAGTTTCTATCTGAAATGGCTTTAGTTTAGTATTCTAAATCTCTTAAGGTATATGTCTTCCTTTGTGAAAATGGAGTTTTGGATTTGTGAGCATGTAGTTCTGTTTTGTGTCTTAGTTAATTGAATTGTAGGTGCTTCTGCTACAAACAGATATAGAGCAGGATAACTGTAGATTAATTACATAACATATAAATTCATCATCCTTGATTTCCTACCCATTTTATTGCTTACATTAAGATTCATGTCTTTCCCCTGTGGTTGTTTAAAATTCTGCATTTCTCATATTTAACTTTTATATTGTCTTGGTTTCCCTTTTACATTAAATAACGTTAAAGATTTATGAAGTTGTGGTCAATCAAATTATGGCAAGAATGTCTTCTGACTTTGGAAAAGTCTATGGAAAGATGCACCATAATCAAATACGTTTCTTTTTATTATTATTATTATTTTATTTTTCCTTCTCCCCAAAGCCCCCAAGTACATAGTTGTATATTTTAGTTGTGAGTCCTTCTAGTTGTGGCACGTGGGACGCCGCCTCAGCATGGCCTGATGAGTGGTGCCATGTCTGCGCCCAAGATCGGAACTGGCAAAACCCTGGGCCGCCAAAGCAGAGCGTGCAAACTCAACCACTCGGCCATGGAGCTGGCCCCAAATAAATTTCTTAATCAATATTTGCTCTTCTGACAATATATTTTATAGTAGCGTTTGTAAATGTTTATTTTCATTGGTTATAAGCATGTAACTGATGATTATTGTTGCTATTGTACACATTTGTTATGATAATATTTATACGTTCAGTCCTACGTTCAGTCCGTTAAATTCTGCATATAGATTGTCTAACACTTAATCAATTGTAAAAATAATTTCAAATCCATTAAAATTAATTTGTTTTTTCATTTGAAGATCATTTAATAGTATACCATAAATTAGTCTTTTGGAACCGAAGCAGTATAGTGAATGGTAATGTATTAATTGAAATAAATAACTAGGATTATAAATAATTATGATGCTTCAATAATAAAAAAATTACTTGAAACAAACTCTATAAATGTAGCATTTTCATGAAGCCATATAAGGTCCAAATTTTAAAAAATTTTAATTTTCTGTTCTTTTTTCTTAACTAAGTACTAATTTTCTTAATCTTAATTAAAATGTAATTTTCTGCCCTTTATTCTTCTAATTTTCTTTGTTTTCTAGTGCTCACAGTGTTCAAATGCAATTATCAGATTTTATTCTGCCTCAATCCATTTTTAAAATGATTCCTTAGCTGGCACATATAGCCACATTGGCCTAATATTCTTGACACATTACGAATTTTGATTACATTTTCTTATAAAACTAGCTTGCCGGATTGAGAAAATACACCGTCTTATTTAAATTTTGACACTTTCAACAAAGGGACACGAAGTAGGTATCGTGTTCAGAGATGCAAAGACCAGCCTGGCAAACACCCGCAAACTCTCCAAAGCTTATAAAACTGAAATCTCATTAGAATTAGACCAAAGTTCTATTTCGTCACATCATTTGGAGAATTCCTTGAAATAGTTGATTATGAGTGAAATTGATTTTACCAAATTTGACAGACAGTTGTAAAATGAGTCTGGAAATGGGAGGAAGAGCCGTTCCATTGTTTTCCAGGTGTTATTGTTTAGCAGTTATCAGTGTTGTGTATAGGTATATAAATAATGATAGTGACATTTCCTGATGTGTAAAACATTTATGCTCTTATTTTTTAAAGAACCCCTGCTTTCATCTTATTCTTTGTCCAGAGGAAGATTTGTGATTGAAATACTAGGTGAAAAAATATTCTTAGTGATTTGAGTGGCAAATTCCTCTTTTCGTTTTCCATTTCTCCATATTAATGTTAAATTCCAGTTTATAGGCATGAATCTATGGGACATCAAGTTTTCCAACCAGCCTCCAGAATTCCTAGTTAAGTTGAATCAAGAATGATGTTAGTGGTATATGATTCTTATGGCTAATTTATATACATTTGTTAGTCACAGATTTTGGAATGTTAGAAAATTGTGAAGAAACTTTTTTGTTAGCATATTTGCCATTTTTTTCCCCTTAGAATAGAGTTAACGTGGCTTGCGCCGAATTAATGTAGACCTGAATCTAATAGATTTTCTTTTGTTTTAAAAATGGGTGGGTAATGATGGCATCATTTTGTAGAGCTGTTTTGATCTGTTTCTTTTGAATGCTATACTTACTGTTGAAGTAAATTTAGATGAGTTTCTGCATCATTTTAACAGTTAAGTTGTGTAGCCGTGGAGAAAATAGAAGCCAGAATAAGGACTTAGTGTAGTATGCAAAGCAGCGTAGACAACTTGATCAAATTGGTCTGTAGCTTGGTGTGGTTCTGTTAATTTCTACTCTGTCTCATTAAGAATAAAGACTAGGAAATGACTTGAAATGTCTAGTATTTCATTATGCTTATGGTGAACAATAATCTAAGCTTTCTAACCTTTGTAAGTATATAATATAATAATAATATGCATCAAATTGATTTATATTTATATATAGCTATAAAAATAAACTAGTGATAATTAGTTCTGTACCAAGCTCTGTACTGGGCTGCAAGGAGGATTAAATGAGACCAAGTTTCCTTTGCCTCATGCTACAAGTGGGCAACAGGTTCAGAGCAGTTTAGTAACTTGCCCAAGGTCACACAGCTAGACAGCTGTTAGCATTTTGCTTTGAACTCTGGTTTATTCTATTCCAAAGACCATATTCTTCTCGAAATGTTGCATTGACATTCTGCCTAAGGATTCAAAGAATGACATTTCATTTTTATTTTAAAACTATGATGTCAGGTTGGAATAGACAAGTTCAAGTATATTCAATATGAGGAAATTGGAATGAAAAGAGGTAGGCTACAAAGGTGAGACAGTAAAAACCCAGAATGGAGAGCTGCTGCCATCAATTTTAGCCTCCTGTGCTCTCACGGCTACCTGTTGGAGATAAAGTCTCTTCATCTTTCTAGAAGAGATCTGTGAAGAGTGAATGAAAGAGACCAAAATTGTTATAGTCATTCCTGTCCTTAGCATGTATGTTTATACGAAAAATATCTAACAATAAAGTTTTCATTCTCAATAGAAACAAAAAATTATATATTTTGCCTTACCTCAGGGTAAGGATAAAAATGTAGGCTGTCAGTTTTATCTAAATTTTTTTTCAGCTGTACTATTTAGTAACAAAGCACACATGAGCATCTGTATCACACGAGAAATTCACTTATTGGGATATATTCTGAGAACTCATCATTTTATCTTGAAAATTTTCCTTGTTCTGGTAATTAGTTTATCTTAGAATGAAGAGTTCTCATACTGCTCGGAAATACATATACATAGAGGAAATTTCTCAGGAGTACTTAGATATATTTTTTTAAAATGAGCTAAAACTTTGCAGAAGCACTTATTCTTTCAGTGATTTTTAATATGAATGTTACATAATTATTAGTTTCCAGGAGTGACTTTGATAAGGACTTACATTGTTAATAAACTCTTTTGAAAATCCCTGTGGATAAATGGGGTTATTGCCATCTTAAAAGAATTATCCTAGTCAGCTGGCTTGTGTCGAGTGCCAGCCATATGCTTAGCTGTAGATAGAATTTGAAAGTGAAGATGGTGCTTCAGATAACAGCTTTAGAAAGGTAGAGCTATTTCTGGAGTTTCAACAAAATATAAAGTCATACAGTAGAAATATCAGAACATTAGACCATATCTGAATGAGTGTTTTCGTTAAGTATAAGATTTCGTGCATTGTTCTAAGCACACAGTCTCTTCCCTTGAAGAGCTTAGAGTGTAGCTGGGAACAGGGTAGCTAAATGAGGATATTAGCGTGGAAGCGAGTGTGGAATTGATGGGTTGTACGTGGACAAGCACTGTAGATGTTTCAAAGGAGCCATCACGGGGGGCTATGAAGTTTTGGCAGGAGGGCTTCATGGAGAAGTTGATCTGAGCCTTGAAGTAGGGGAATTCTTCAAGCCTAGAGAAGGGACGAGCCAAGATGGGCTGTGCCTAGTGCCCTGAGGGGATGATGGTCAGGCTGGCCTCCCCTAGGTCAAAGCTTGGAAGAGGGCATCAAAGCACCAAGAGAGAGACCAGGGATTCCACCCACAGAGGGCTGACCGTCGGCGGCTTCCTAAGAGCAGAACTGTTGGCAGGAAGCAACGCCAGGACTGCAGACGAAAGGTGACAGGTGAACCCTGAAATGTGTGAATGAGAATCCTCTCTGACCCCTGGGGGTTCAGGATCTCTTCTAGCCTTCCAGTTAAAGTAAGGTCTTGAAATTCGGGGGACCCTAAGTGCACTCGGTGAACTTACTCTCGTCTTGGAAAACAGCTTTATTCATATGCTTGTGCGATGTGCCTCGATCTTTCCAATCCAGTTCATTTTCTCTTGCCTCTGTCTCAGCCTCATGGTCTCATGACAGCCTGCCTGCAGCAACATTTGTAGGCTCACACATCATGCTAACTGAAAAAAATGTTTTTTCTTTTTGAATAATCCACTGAAGACAGTGCTTGTTTAGTACAGCTTCGTAAGTAATTTAGAATACATGTCTGTGAAGAATATATCTAGCCTAAAAATGTGGCTGTATTCTTATTTGTTAATGCTATTCTACAACCATCTGTCTCTGTGCACAAACTGACTTCTTTGACTTGCTTTGTGGCTCACAACTGATTGGCAGGGCTGATTTCTTCTGGCCTGACTATAAGTGAAGGCCTTTACTAGAAGACACTCGTTAATTGCTGTGCCATATTTTAATTAAAGAAATCATTAAATACTTAATAAATTATATGTGGGCTTTTAATATTTGTATTTTTTAAAATTATTTTTTACTAACCATTATATAAGGAAACAAATACCAGCATAATGTTATAAATATTTGAGTCGATGTTATAAAGCCATTTTATAAGTTACTTTGTCAGGTAAGAATGTATTTGACTAAGGAAAACAGAAAGCTTGGCCACAGTGGCTTTTGTTGGTCAATCTTCCAGATGTGTCCTAGGCCATGGCTAAGTGGGTGCTAAATGATATCATCATGGTCCCATCCTTCTACTGTCCTTTTGCTCTGCCTTTGCTTAGTGTTGGCTTCTGTCCTTATGCTTATAGATTTCAGGCACTTGTGAATATCTAATCCTAGTTCCAGAGAGGAAGGGGAAAGACTCTTTCCTAGCATGAGTTTAGTGCTTTTCTCAGGGTTGGAAATCTTCCCCATAGACTACTGCCTACATATCCCTGCTTGGAAGTGTGTCATGTAGCCATCTGTGGCTGGAAGAGAGGTGAGTATATTGAGTACTTCTAGCTTCCTTAGCGGAAGAAAGCAAAGGAGGAGTTTGAGAATAGGTGTTAATAAAGCTCGCCTACTGTATTAGGGTTCTCTAGAGAAACAGAACCAATAGGATGTCTGTCTGTCTATCTGCCTATCTAGCTAGCTATGAAGAGAGAGAGAGAGATTTTAAGGAATTGGTTCATACAGTTTGGGGGCTGGCAAGTCTAAAACCTGCAGGGAAGGCTGGCAGGCTGGAAATTTTGGCAGGGGTTAATGTTACAACTCAAATCTGAAAGCAGTCTGGAGTCAGAATGCCTTTCTCTTTTGCTTTTTGGAGGACCTCATTCTTTTCTCTTAAAGCCTTCAACTGATTGGATGAGGCCCACCTACACCATGAAGGGTAATTTGCTTTACTCAGAGTTTACTGATTTAAATATTAATCACATCTTCAAAATACCTTCATAGCAACACCTAGACTATTGTTTGACCAAACAGCTGTGTGCCATAGCTTAGCCAAGTTGGCACACAAAATTAACCATCGCACCTACATTGTTTACTATTACATGGTTTATTTAGAATTTTTGCATACTCTAGTCCAGCATCAGCCTCAATGGCTTGACATCTTTCTGATTCATGTTGTAGTTTGTGTATATGAAATGCAATATTTTTCTGTGTATCCCAGAAAATTCTCGTGTTAATCCTGAAATAGAGTTAAACTACTGACCAATATCCATTTAAACAAGAGAAAGGCTGTTTTGTTTTTTTTAAAGATATATTGAGATTTCTTAGGCTCTTATTTAGTTCTAAGATGGAAAATGATTTAGAGCATTTTAATCAAAAAGATTATTTTTACCTAAATGGACCAGAGAATGTTAGGAGGGATAGTGGAATGTTGACTGGTCTGGAAATGAGGAGATCTAAGTTTTTATGTTATCTCTGACATCAACTAGTTCATTACCTTACCTTTCTGAACCACCTACAAAAGAAGACTAATAATAGATCGCCTACCTTTCCTACTGGATTGTGACAGTTACATGAGATAATGGATCTAAAAGAATGGTTTATGAACCATCGAGTGATAAAAATACATGAAGAGACATTAGAATATAAAGATCAATGTCTCATAATTGTCTCTCTGTGATTGGAGGATGGCGTGGCTGACGAGCTGTCAGATGAAGATTAGAGCTGCATGCAGACTCAGAAAGGCTGTGGTCCAAACTCGGATAGGGAACGCTTCAGCCTGGAGGCCACAGAGGAACATCCATCCCATGAGAGTGTGATTCTGTGGAAAGCAATAGGAGGGCCATTTCCTGGCAGGATGAGGAATGTTTTGAAATTAACATCAGGCCGTTCGGTTTGGTCAGCATGACAGATGTTTCAGTCTGTGCTTGTTTGACCCTTTCTTTTGGAAATACGCACAATTATTCAACCAATATTGGGAAAAATATAATTTAAGTATTTCATTTTAAGAACAAACTTCTAGAGCTAAATATTAGTTTTTAAAAATACCAAATAAAGAAGAGAGTAACAGAAGTTTACCTAATGTATTGATTAAGAACAGCCTTGAAGTCGTCTCAAGTGATGTTGCTTAAGTTAATTTTACTTGTAGGTATAATAATTAGGCACAACTGAGTCATTGACTGTTTTTTAATTCAGCGAGCCATCATTTCAAGCACATCAAAATCAGCTAAACTTCTGAAAATAGTTGGTAATAAATACACCTGTGGAATGGGATTTACGTAACCTTAACGACATGTAACACTAATCTCTGATTTCTTTCATATAATCCTAAAGTCTTTGGGAGAATGATTTTGAACGTGTTTATATGTGATATCAACTTCTCATTTATAAAATTTAAAAGCTGTATCTAGCAATTTAATTCCTTTAAAAAGTACTGATTTTGAACTCTTAAACACTAGCTATTAACGCTTTTTCTTGATGTTCATGTGAAATAGACACTTAAAATTTCAAAGTTGGTTTCAAGTTTTCAGTGTCAGTAATATGTAGTCTGTCCTTTGTCCTAGCAATTTCACTTTCAGTTATTTATCCCAAGGAAAGTAGAGATAATTTTAGATTTGTGTATAATATTTAATATGTGAGACGACCTAAATGATAGAAGGAAATAGTTAATCTACCGTGTGTCCATATGACAGAATTACAGATCACCATTAAAAATTATTTCCTGTGTTTATTATATGAAGTAGAAAAAAACTTATGACATAATGCTATGTGAAAAGAGTGGATGAAAGTTGGAATATAAATCACCACCTCAATTCAATATATAAGTTACATATTACAGTATAATTAGGACTTGAGGGACCTTACATTGTACTCTGTTATTCTTGATAAGAATATGTTAATATGTAAAATACTTTGGGTACTCTGTTTAATGAAATTTAGAGTGCTTTTTTTATGTGGGGAAATGGAAAAACCAAACATGATGGGTTTATTGCCAGATGATGGGCACATAGCCAATACGGAAGAATTTATTTGAATTTGATGCGATAGGCACTATATCGTATGTTCTTCGGTACTGAAGTTACATGATTACAATAGCCTTTTAGGTAGATACCTGAAGTACAGTGTGTGGAAAATTCTAGAGGAGTAACTGGATTTGAAAAGGTCGATAGGAAGCTTTTATTTGTCATTCGGGATAGGTTGGTCATTGGTACTCGAGAATGTAAAAAAGGCTCAATCTGGGTTCTCGGAGAACATAAAATGAAACTTATATAACTGATTTTGTTTCCAAAAAATAGTACTGACATCTTTTTATTCCCATTAGAGATCTGATAGGAATAAGAACTGAGAAGTGATGGAAAAACAGGTTACCCTGAGAGGCTTAGCTTTGACAGCTGGAAGAGCTCCACTGGAATGCTTAGCCTACTTGGGAACATAATCGGACAAACTTAGGAGCACTTAGTTTGAAGGTGGTGTTTAGAAACACAGAAAGAAATTCCTACTCATAATAAGAATTAGACCCTCAACATTAGATGAATCATAGTAAGAGCTGCGCTATAAAAGGAAGGCGAACTAGTAAAAAGAGCGATTTTAATTACCGTGCTAAGAAGTACATTTCTAGAAAAGATACAGTTACCTTGGTTGCAACATGTTTTCTCTTGTGCAGTTATCTCTTTTTATTGTGAGAAAATTTTAATGTAAGTATTCAAATTCTCGTTTCTGAGGTAGGCTTTCTGAAACATTTTGTTTTGAACAGTCCCTTTAATGTTTAAATAATCTCTCTTTCTGATCACAACCATGAAAGACGTTGTCTTATTATGTCTCATTTTTCCTCATAGTAGTCACCTGTAGTCATATGTGAAATACAAAATACGAAATTTTTTGGCAGACTATATCTTTATTCTGTGTCCCTAAATTAAACTCATGACACAGCCTTACCTCAGAATGCTCATTTTCTTGTGCCAAGTAAAGAAGGACAGACATTATCCTTGAGGCCACTCTGTCATTCATACAATTAAAAGGTTGGTTCTTGACAGTCTGTCATTTGACAAAATATTCATTTGGCACAATTTGCATTTTCAGAGTTCATTCATACACAACAAGGATAACAAATAACTGCATAAGGGGAATTCTTCTCAAACAGAATTGTTTGAATAAAAAGGAAGAACAGATGGAAAAGAAAACCTAAAATGATTGTGCTTAGAAATGAGATGGGGATACTTTTGATTTATTCACTTTTTACTAAATTCTGAGTCAGTCACATGGAAATATTCCATTTTTTAATTGAGTTCATAATAGTTTACATCAATGTGAGATTTCAGTTGTACGTTATTTCTTGACTCTCACCACATAAGTGCTCCCCTTCACCCCCTGTGCACCTCCCACGCCCCTTCCCCTGGTAACCGCTGAACTATTTTCTTTGTCCAAGTACTTGTTTATATTCCACATATGAATGAAATCATCTGGTGCTTGTCTTTCTCAGACTGGCTTATTTCGCTTAGCATAATTCCCTCTAGGTCCTTCCATGTTACTGCAAATGGGATCAATTTGTCTTTTTTCTGGCTGAGTAGTATTCCATTGTATATACATACCACATCTTTATCCAATCGTTGGTCGATGGGCACTTAGATTGCTTCCTTGTCTTGGCTATTGTGAATAGTGCTGTAATGAACATAGGGGTGCATATGTTACTTTGGATTGTTGGTTTCAAATTGTTTGGGTAGATACCCAGTAGTGGGATAGCTGGGTCATATGGTAGTTCTATTTTTAGTTCTTTGAGATATCTCCATACTGTTTTCCATAGTGGCTGCACCAGTTTGCATTCCTACCGGCAGTATATGAGGGTTCCCTTCTCTCCACACCCTCTCCAGCATTGATTATTTTTAGTCTTAGTGATTATAGCCATTTTAAAAGGTGTCAGGTGGTACCTTAGGGTAGTTTTGATTTGCATTTCCCTGATGATTAGTGATGTTGAACATCTTTTCATGTGTTTATTTGCCATCAGTATATCTTCTTTGGAAAAATGTCTGTTCATCTCCTCTGCCCACTTTTCAATCAGGTTGTTTGCTTTCTTGTTGTTCAGTTGTGTGAGTTCCTTATGTATTATGGAGATTAACCCCTTGTCAGCTATATGATTTGCAAATAGGATTTCCATTTTTAAGTAAGTGTTATAACAACATTTATAGCTCTCAAACTCTAAACTGAAGTTGCCACATTCAGGCATTGATGAACTCATAAATCACTGGCCACCATTTAGACAGTACTTGTCTGCAAAGTTGATGCAGGAAAGTGTCTTATTTACTGCTTTTATAACCCAGATTGCTGTAGAACAGTTTCTGACTACACAGATCTGAGAAGAGGGCTGGGGACAACCTCTTATTTGTTGTCAGAAGACAATTTTTGGCAAAAAATAACTTGAAGATTAAAAAAACAGAGTTTCAAAGCTTCAGCAAAGTACCAATTAAAAGATAATCTATATTCATATTGCTTTTAACCATCAATTAAATACATAGGTCCTTATGTAAAATTTTGGGAAATCTTGATCAACTTTATAAAATTCTTTAGAGGATAAAAAGAAATAAAACTTCTAAATCAAACCCACATTTGGAGAAAAGTAATTTGCCTCTAATTGGCTTTTGATCTTGCAAAACCTACAAAATAGAGGTCAAGCGCTTTTGCATGGCATAGCAGTCAGGATTCTTGGTTGAAAGCAAAAGTAGCACCTCTGGCTAATTTATACAGAAGGGGATTTGTTAAAAGATCTTGGGCAATTCACAGAATTTTGGCAGAGCCTGAGAACCAGGTTGAGGCTACGTTGCCAGGGACAGGGCCCAGAATTATGTTCCAGACCCTATTTGGTGTGATGTCAGGTGCCACCGCAACTGAGCATGCACCAGACGTTGGTCACTAGACACTGTCCCTGGAGCCACAGGAAATGAGATGTAGCTGCCTTAGCAGCCACCACCCTGGCAGGGAAGCAACCTGCCCTGTTTATGCTTCTTCTTGTCGCTAGTTTCCTGGACCAGGTGGGGCCAGTGGGGAAATTCCAGGTCAGATTTCTGCACCCTAGCTCTAAGGAAGGCTGTGAACATGACCATCTCTTGCTTCTTTGACAGACATAAGATGAGGGATTCCTCAAACATAAGAATGACGTCTAAGTGATGAGAGTCCAGGAAAAAATTAAAATGTATATGACATGCAAGGTCTTAAACCATCAGCTTTATAGCTACTCTGTTCCACCTTCATCTTGCCCCATATACGTTGCATTCTGGCCATAGACTCCTCATCATCCCTTCAGCATCCCTTGTACTTTTCCGTCACTGGTGTGCTCACCTTGTTCCCCGAGCCTGGAACTCTCTCCTTTCCCATTTAGGTAGACTGTCCTTCAGGGGCCACCTCAGTAACCCCATCTTCCACAAAGTCTTCCTTTTTTCCTTAGGAAGAGGTATCTCCCTTCATTTGGAACTGTCTCTCTCTTGCCCTCTCTTACTCGCTTTTTGGGTTCTGTCTCATCCCCACTTGCATGTAAGCTCTTCAGGATTAGGTGCCACACTTCAGTCATTTTGTGGAGCTTCAAGCCATACTGACCATTAGGCTGTATTCACTGGTGCATCCTCTTGTCAAAAGGATTTTTAATATGACTCTTTAAGACTCTAATTTTGTAATATTTGAATGGGAGTTTATATTTTTATGTATTTCCTCTCAAACACTGTTTTGCATATAGCTTCAGGTATTATGTCTTTGCATAATTTGAAAAGTAAAATAAACTTAGACTTACATACTTTGAATTTTTCTCTCCAAATAATAATGTATTATGTTAAAACAAGTTCCTTTGGATTAAAAACCAAGCCTGCATACCTGCTTGTCTAAATGTAGCTTCAATTATACTGGTAGGCTATCATAAAAAGAATTTTTTGGGTTAAAAATAAAAGACAAAACACAAACCTAGAATATTGCTAAATGAAGACTTGCAATATGGAAAGTCTTATTCTGAATGATGCTTTGAATTATACCATGTAGTGAACTTTATTTCAGTGAATCCAGATTTATATTTGGGACATGAATAATCTTCACTGGTATTGAAATGATGGGCTGAAAATCAAAGAGCTCATAGCTTTTTCATGCAGAGCCTGTAATGTCAATTAGCATGGGAAATCTTTTTATAAGTACTGCCTCGAGACGAGATGATAACTTAAAGCCTGAGGATATGAAGACATAAAGATCAAACATGTCTTAAATTCTGATTATTCTATTTCATATGATAGTGGAAGATATTATTCCCATTCTCTAGGGACCATTTTGTGTTATCTGAGCTATAGAGTTATTAAAGAAAGTATGATCTCGATATATTATCTCAGATTCTAAGTAGTTTATGCTAATCAAGTTATAATATCATTGAAAGAGTTCTTTAAAGGCTTGACATTAAATAGAAATATTCTAAATTCCTTTTTCCAGTTTTGATTACCTTAGTCCTTGAGGACATGGTGGAATATATTCTTATTGCCTACATGCGCCATACATTGTCTATGCACAAGATATAAGAGATTTAAACCTATTTGCTAGATCTAAAGGAATGTGGAGGTGGCATCTTGCTTGCTTTTTTTTTTAAAAGCAAAATGAATCTTTGTTTACTCTAGATGTGAAATGAATGTTTGATCGTTGAATTATTTAAGATGTGATGAATCTTCTTTTGACTCTTGCTAACTAAACCCATTCTTAGCATTGGTAGGGATAACTTATATGTGATCCAGAAATTAAAGTTTTCAGAAGAGGTAACTGTCAAAAATATGTCACTAGACTTTTGTAAAAATTTTATTTTTAGGAATATCTTTAGACATTATGTTAACCTTTTACAAAATATACTGACAACAAATACACACAATAGTATTTCTATGTAGATTCTTAAAAATGTAAGAATATGCTTTTTTGGGGGAAAATTATATAAAATTGACCTTGTCTCTCTTTTTATAAACTCTCCTTTAAAAATTTCACTGTTATAAAAAATGCTGCAGTGATGTCCTTGTGTGTATATGTATATTAGACGTATGCAGTACATACAGATGAACAGGTAGATGTGAGAATATATTTGTGCAGATGACGTATATATGTGTATAACATGTAATGTATATTCATTTACCTAAATGATAAGTATAGATATGCATCTATAATTGTATATTTGCACACACATACACGTAGCTTTAGTAGTAGATGGATTTATTACAGTGCCTCGATTGTGATTTTTATATGACGTTTCTTGGCCTAGGTGAAACTTTTCTAAACTTCTGAATACATCACTTGATACAGCAGGGCCCATTTAAATTCCCATCATATGAATACTAGTTCATAAAAACCATGTAATGTGAAGATTAGCAGAGTTTAACACTCATTGAAACTTTAAGAACACTGTTAATTTGTTTTAAATGAGCCTATTATTCTCTTAAATGTTAGTCTCTAAAATTTTCCTTTTTTTTTTATAGAACCAATTTTATTGAACCACAGACTTTATGTGTGTGTGATTGGGCAACAGAGATAAGAAGTGACTAAATTTTTACCTTTCATTTTATATTTAGGACACTGCCACAACATGGCTTGATGAGTGGTGTGTAGGTCCATGCCTGGGATCCGAACCTGCGAACCCTGGGCCACTGAAGCAGAGTGCACAAACTTAACCACTTTGCCACTGGGCTGGCCCATAAAATTTCTATTATATATTTGCAAAATGGCATTTGTCAACTTTCTATAACTTTCATAAAATTAAATGAATTTACCCCATCTTCTTGAGTATAGATTTTTTGTGTGTGTATGTGAGGAAGATTGTCCCTGAGCTAACATCTGTGCCAGTCTTCCTCTATTTTGTATGTGGGATGCCTCAACAGTGTGGAGCAATGTGCAGGTCCGCATCTGTGATCCGAACCTGCAAACCCTGGGCCACCAAAGCGGAGTGCTTAAGCACTAACTTAACCACTACACCACCAGGCCAGCCCCCTTGAGTATAGATTTTATTCTGATATAATAATATAATCAAATGATTATTCCTTAAAAATTTTATTTCCAAAGGAGATGATCCCAATTAGCTGGAATAAAAGAAGTTATTCACATTTATTGAACCAGGTACCATGCATAACATGACCTATATTATCTTGTTTAGTTTTAACAATAACCCTGAGTGTGTGTGTTTATATCTCGCTTTTAAAGATGAAGATAACTGATGCTTAGAGGGGGTTAGATAATCTTCCTAAACTCTATCTGACTTCAAAGCCTGTGCACCTTGCACTCTACCTCATCAGATCAGGGAGAGAGTGCACACCCTAGTTTAAATTTTTTTTAAGTATTTTTTACTTGATGCTGGATTTGGGAGGTAGAACCTGTGTTTAATGTTTTCTTCACTTATGTTTCAAATTGAGTCGGTAATAGATGACAAGATTAGCTTCATTTGATCCTTATATTTGTCTTGCTTCCAATGGAAAGTCTCCATTGGGGAGTTTTCTTGGACCTCAGGGAATCAACAGTGGCATTCTTATAGGTCTGAAAGTTCTCCACAGAAGTTATTGTGTTTTTATTTTGATGATAATTAAAATATATATAGTGACACGTGAACAGATTTTGGATCATTTGGATGATGCCATTATAACTGAGTCTTGCCATATAGTATCAGCAGATTTATATCCATGTTCACTCTTTAATTGGAGCCAAATATCATTATCATGAGTGCAAGGTAGCAGAAGAGAGTCAGACTTAATATGGATATAATACGGTAGTGCCAAAATGAAGATTAAAATATCATCACTGCACACTCTAAGAAAGGTTTTGCAGTGGTTCAAACAGAGAAAACAGTTGGAAGAATTGGTTTATCAAATGGTGATCATATATGCATGCTGAACTTGAAGGAACCTATGCCATTGTAGGCAGTACCTCAAACAAATTGCAAGAGAAAATGGTCGCATTAAAATATTGCTAAATTAATGTTAGTTCAAATTTTATGTTTGCCATGTTGTGTTTTATTGGTAAATTAAATATATGGAAGTAAAACTATATTAATATGCAGGATATGTCTATAGATTTTATACTTTGTGATATGTTTGTACACAGTTAGGTAATATAGTAATAATTTAAATCACTAATCATGATCCTTCAGAATTTTTTTTCCTTTAAAAGTGTTTTGTACATAAAATTTGATAAAGGGTAGATCAGGGTACTCCAATGCCTTGAAGACAAGTACCAGGTGTAATTCAAAGCTCAAGAGAATAGATGTTTTCAATAAATTTGTGAAGAATTAAATTGTATAATACCACATGTACATAGCTATTGAGACATAAATCATGCACAAAAACCACTGTAATAACGAGCTTATAAGATTTGGGGAGTTAACTGTTAAACATTGCCACAAAATTTGGAAGGCGTTAACTGGAAATCTCATGAAATTAGATGAAGGCTCGGCAAGTTGCACCAAGTTGCACCGAGCTGGAGAGAACACATATGTATGAGAGTTGTAGTAAAGCTGCTTTCTGTGAATATCTTTCCACTACGCAGCGCTACGTCTCTTTTCTAATGAGAGCTCTTCAACTATTCTTATCAAACTTAGAGTTTCCACTTGGAAAGTGATCGTCACAGAACTATTATTTTCCCCTGGGCTTCAACACCAAGCCTACAATATCCCTCTCCTGTGGTGCTTGGAAAGGGCCGACTGAAATTAATCTGACGCAGAGTCAGCACCTCTAGACTAGAGGTCTCCTTTCTTGGACTACGATAAGTGACCCATTGAATACCCATGGTAGTTTGTTGGTGGAGCTGAGGAGGAGGGAGAAGACTGGTCGTTGTAGGCTGTAGTGTACGATAACACGAAAGAGCTCCGTTGCAATTGGTTTAAACAGAATTAGAAATTACGTGTGAAGATGGTCTCAGATACTGCCTGTGGTGAAGGGCACTCATTTGAGACAATACAATGGATTTACTATTTTGAACTGCTGGCTACAGCATATATTTGTAACTATTTGATCTAATTCTTTTAGTTTAGTACACTTTTGAAAGTGGTACATGAAAACAAATTTATCCTGCTTACAGGTGAAAATTCTAAATTCTGTAGTTTTTCTTCTGTTTTTTTAATTACAAAAGTCATACATGCTTCTTATAAAGTAATAATATACACAAGTAAGGGGAACAAAGTAAAGGTCTCTTTCACTATACCTTTCACAATGTGTATCCATATTTTGGACAAAACAGTGGCTTTTTTGATGAAAAAACTAAATGGCACAGCAAGACCTATTTTATCATTTTCTTAGCAAACGCTGATGTAAAATGATAATTTTAGTACACTAATATTCCATGATAGGAAATCTGTTATTTTCTCTTTATTTCTTTGGCTTTCTTTACCCAAATTAACTGGATTTGAGATTAAAATAAAATGAGCCCACAGGTTGGACCTGTTGTGCTTCCATGAAAACGGATGTCTGTTTAAATACCGATTAATCCAATAATCCAAAGTCCATGAAGCCTTCTAAAGCCTTCTGTGAGCTACGCCCCTGGGTTTTGCAGGTGAAGATGGACATTCACGGACTCTGTGGGACAGGAGGAATGTGGAACATGGCACATGCGCCTGCTGAGAGAAAGCAAAAAACAAAAATCACTAGTCTGCTCTTTTCAAATTGGCCTGGGCACCCCAAGAAAAGCCACAGGATAAATATAGGATAGTACAGCTTTCTCAAGTATCAGCTTTGCTTGAAGTTTTGAGGGAAAACAGTTATAATGAAATAAATAAGGCTATGTTAAGGAATAAAATTAAGTGCCTAATGTACGGGAATTTTTAAGTTTTAGCGTAAAACAAAAGAAATTCTCTTTATGCATTAAGCTTACGCCATCAATCCCTGAGGGTATGTCTCTAATCTCCTCTGCCCTTAAGGGTACTTCTGTTTGGGAAAATTTGAGAAACTCTGCTGTATGTTAAGGATGTAGAGAAAGAAGAGAGAGAAGAGATTCATGGATTTTTCATTTTGGACAGTATGAGAGAAGAGATGAGTAGTTAAAAATTAGGATTTCTCACTCGTTTTTTTTATTCCCCACAGTATTTAGCATAATACCTTGCAGATGGTAGGGCATGTAAAAATGCTTGCGGGTTTTTTGATTCAGTTTCTCTTCTTATTAAGGAAAAATGATGCCAGTATTGAGTGCCAGCTCCCAAACTTTGCCAGTAAGTTTTCCTTAAAACTCTTCAACTGGCTGGTACTTGTTTTTTCTTTTTTTTAATCCTGTAGATGTAAGAGTCTCTGACTATCTCAGAGAAAAAAAGAACAAGATTTTGAGAGAAGTGAAACTATAAAAATATTATTTAAGCCACAAAACTTATTTTTAACAGTCTTCCCACGCTTGAATAGAGTCAGAGAAGTACATCTTGACTCGGTGAAGTACAATGGGGGTGTTGGGCTCAATTCTTCACCTTTGTGAATATCCCTATTTTGTGCACCCGCTCTTTCTTTGTTTAAGTATGAGAGCTGACGTTAAGTAGCATGGTTGAAGTAATTTTTTGTGTTTGTTTTAGAAAAAACAGACATTGCTGGAAATTTTTATTTCTCATTTCATGGCTGCCTCCTAAAGAGTAGTTTTGAGGACAAATTAGGGGATTTGGGAAGTAAGCGTATTTCCAGAAAGGATTTCTCCAGATCAGGAAATTATTATCCAAAGTTAGGTCAAGGTGAAATATAAGATCATAGGATTGATAGTGAAAAATTGTATGTTTTAAACCTAACAGTCCAAATGCAATTGTAAATTTATGGGACTTTTTGTTTAGGTTGAAATTGTGTCTGTATTTATAGATAATTTTGCATTAATCTATACTTTCTGCACTTTTAATTTAAAAAGGTACATTTAAGCAAAATATATGAAATTTTCTATTTGATATTAAATATGGGTTACGTTAAACACCAAAGCATCTTAGTGTAAGTTGCTTTTTATTGTTTAATAACTGATTTCAATATGAGTAATTATATTTAAGCAATGCATATCTATAAAAATAAATGTGATGAGGTAGGAAAGGTAATATGAGAATAAATGTAATATTTTCAGTTTTTTATAATGCTTTTTCCACATTTTGAGAGTTGATATTATTTGTCAGGTTTTTGTCAAATCTCCTATAAATTCAAATGTGCAATGTTAGTGCAAGAAATAACATATAAGGTTTTCTCTGTGACTAATATTTTTGAGAAACAATTGGAAGAATATAAATAGAAAGCAGAATCTATACTGCTTAATTAATATTCAGGAGTGTTAGAGTACTGTGGAAAGTTTGAGAATAATTTTTAGAATATACCTCTATTCAAGCATGGTTAAACTAGTATACACACGCACAAACATGCACAGAGGTATTCCAAGAATGTTTTTTTAATCTCATCAATTTTCTTTTATCAAATCTAGTAATTTTGTACAATCTTCAGGAGATAATAACAACTAAACAATTAGTCATCCTTCTCTGTTTGAACAACTGTTAAACCTTTCTTATAGTGTGCATTGATGATATTTTAATCTTCATTGTGGTGCTACTGTACTATGTCCATATTAAATCTGACTCTCTTCTGCTACCGTTAGCTCATAATAAGGAAAAGAGTCCTATTTGGCTCCAGTGAAAGAATTGGCATGGATGTAAATAAACCGATACTGCATGGCAAGACTCAATTATAATGTGTCTGGGTGTTGTAGGTTCATATTGGTTTCATATAAATACTTGGGCCCTTCAGATTTGGGGATTTTTTTTTCCCTGTTATTTCTTTGATAACATTCCTCTGCTCCATTTCTTTTTTTCACTCCTTTTTTCCTGAAACTAGTGCTCCTTAGTCAGATCTTTTACCTACTGTATTCATTCTCTCTATTTATCTTTCCTATTTTTCTCCTTCTCAGATTTACATCCTGGGCAATATGTTCAAATATATGTTCCAGACCCTCTATTGATTTTTTTTTCTTTCTTTTTTTTTTTTGGAGGAAGATTAGCCCTGAGCTAACTGCTGCCAATCCTCCTCTTTTTGCTGAGGAAGACTGGCCTTGAGCTAACATCCGTGCCCATCTTCCTCTACTTTACATGTGGGACGCCTGCCACAGCATGACTTGGCAGCGGTGCCATGTCCGCACCTGGGATCCAAACCGGCGAACCCTGGGCCGCCGAAGCAGAACATGCGCACTTAAGCGCTGAGCCACTGGGCTTGCCCCTCCGTTGATTTTTTAAATTAAGGGTCTTGTAACTTTCTAAATGTTTTTAATGCTCTTGGCTCGCTTCCTTTCAGAGTGTCCAGTTATCTTTATGGATTTGATATCTTTCTTGAATTTTTGAGCGTTGTTAGTTTGCATTTTTCTTCTGTAGCTTGAATTAGCACTTTTTCTGTTCTTTCTTGCTTATGTTGATTTTCCTTGGAAATCTGGTGATTTTTTGGTTGTCTGCCCATATTTGAGTGAAAGCTTTGCTTGATTATTCTAATTAGGCAGTGTGGATTTCTTCTGATGTTGTGTAACTAGGCCTGTTTCCTGCTGGGCCTTTCTCTGGAGTAGGGCATCTGACTGGGAACTATATGTACGAGGGAGATGAGCTGAATGACAAGTATCGCTTAGAGTGAGAGGACAGGAAGCTGCTGTCTAGTGGATGATCCCGAGCCTGCATTAAAAAGCTGTCCTCCAGGGTGCTTAAAAGTTTTTGTAGCTTATGTACTTTTGTTGAATTATTTTTGTTATCCATTAGACTTCACTTTGCTGGTTCTACATTCAGAGAAATCCCATTTATTAATAAGTTAAAAGTCAGTTATTTTCAACCTGCCAAGCAGAGTTGAACATAAACAAACCAACCAAAAAAAGGCACTGTGATTCCAAAGTATCCGTCTAAAAGATCTTAGAGAAAAATCAGAAACTTTGTTTTTTATCCTTCTTATGGGACTTCATTGATTTTTACGTTTTTCTGTTTTTCTAACAAGGTTGCTTTGTTTCTTTACCCATAGAAAAAGAGAAGAATAAAAAAATAGAAAAAGAAAAGAGGTGTAGTTAGAAGTAGGTGGTCTGTTGGAGATCAAAAGTAAACAGAAGATGGAGGCATACAATGTGAATAATAAGTCATATCAGCTCCAAGTTAACTCCATTCAATGCCTTCTTTTTAAGAAAATAGAGAAGTAATCTCTTTTAGAGACACATTATTTTTGAATGGCCATAGAAATTTATAAAGATTAATCTGTGAAAGAATAAAATCTAGGATTTGATGTTTCCCTACTAGGCTAAATAAATGAGTAGTTACCCTAGTTTGTTAGCCTAACAGAGCAAAGCCCTGTTCATCGTTCTGGGATGGGCTTGAATCTTGCCTCTCTGCACGGAGTCCTCCTGGGTGAACCCCAGCTGAATGTACTCTCTATGCTCCATTTATGTTCTCAGATCTTTATTTCTCTCTCTTGTGATACTTACTATATTTTGCTTCATATACTGATTTGTGTGCTAATATTATAGTTAATGTTAGATGTTAATCTTGTGAAAAATATTTTAATTTTTAATTATCTTCATATATTTTTTAGATACTTTTCCCTAGTAGACGTGTAAATAATTTTGGTTAAATGATTGGAAAATGCCAATCTCATCACGTTTTTCCATAATACTTTGTTACTTGCTTCTAAGCAAAAAGTATTGTTCATATATTCAGAACGTTGCTGCCTTTTGATGCTTTCCCTTCATATCTCCTAAATTTATCTCTAGGATTAAGGTTTGTATTTTGGCTTATGGTTTGCGTCTTGAAATTTGGATGTTATGAATAAAAAATTTGAACACAAGTACTCTCTTCTCTATTTTTTCACATTCATATTTATTATAACTCAGTAGAGCAAAGAAACTCCTAATTTGCATATAAAAGAATGTGAGATATGTTGATTTCAATATTGTTAAATAGGGGAAAATAACAATAAACATGTATTTATGATCTGGAATAGCTGAGTTCATTGTTATTCAGTTTGAATATGCAGCAAAAGAGGCAAGATTATAAATATAAGCGGTTTCCATAGATAGCATTTTTAGACTTATTTGCATTAAGCTTTCTATGTCACCAGCATGGCAAAGATGCTGAGAGCTGTAATAAATTTGGAAGTTTTCTTCAATCACAGTTTTACTTTGCATGGGTTTTTTTTTATAGTTTAAGGTGCTGTTTTTCCTGTTACGGTAATTGATGTATGTCTTTTTTTTTTTTTTTTGACTTCCTAACTGCACTTGAAAACTTCTCTGATATCTTATTTGGTTATTTCATTACTGCAGAGTTGAGTCCTGTTGCGTGTTTAAGCATTTCTGGTGCTGGTTATATGGTTCAGATATAAACCTTAGAAAATCCCTAATCCTGATAACTCTGAATAGACTAAATTGGTTTCATGACAACAGATGACCATTTGATGAAGTTAAAATGGCTTTTCTGGGACCCATCAGTGTGGTTTTCCTACCCTACAGACAGCAGTAGGATGTCTTTCTGTTCCCGAGGCACTCAGCACGTCTTTCCAACGCTGCCCTTATGCTGCTTTTGCTGGCTTTACAGGCCTCTTTCTTTCTCTGCTTGACTTTGTCTACGGAAGGTTGGTCAAGTTTGGCACACAGCGTGTACTCACTAAAATGATTGAATGAATGCAGTTTGATTTCCCGAATGTTGGAGGAGCTTTGAAGGTTTTTGACCAAAATAACATGGTGAAAATGTGTTTCTAAAATATTTATTTCCTGATACTCTTTAAAATGGCCATTAATGTTGAAATTTTATTACTTTGTACATTTTTTAATAAATAAAAAATTCCAAGGATTGATTTTTTTTATGGAATGGCTCAAGTAAATTTATAATTTTCATTTGAAAAAGACAACTTTAGTGAGATGAGCAAGGATTTGCACATTTTACTTGAATACATGGGAAAATGGAAATTATAAAAAAGGTAGCAACTCTAAATCTGGTTTTAATGAAATTTGAACGTTTTAAAACTATCAATGTAATAATCTCTGATAATTTGGTAAATGTGAAAATTTGCATCAGCATTGTTTTAGTAAATCAATTGTTTTAAATACTAATTATTTTTTTAAAATAATGAATTTTTTTCTTGTTTTAAAAGTAAACCAGTTTTTCCTTTTCCTGAAATTTATTTAGCGATTTTTATGGAACATTTTATATGTGCCCCTACTCCCAATTTTAGCATAAATAGGGAAGAGTGTTATAAAGGATTGCACTTGTACTAATTTTACTTTGTGTCTACTGTTCTAGTTTATAAACTTATAATTTATTTTCCAAGCTACTCTGAATACTGTGTCCACCAGTGGATATGCTCAAACCAGTAGAAAATTTCTGCGGCATGTTCTGAGTTGAAATTCTTCCCAGAGTGACTTGAATCGGAATGTTTGGTTGATTGCGGCAAGTCTGACTTGCTTTTCACCATAAATGGTACAGACGTGAGTTTTCAGAAAACGGGCCATGGAAATTACAGCTAATGCATGGAATACACCAAAAGGGGTAATTGCTTCCTTCCTTCCTTCTTTAAATTTAGTACTTCTGACATTGCTAAAGTTGCTCAAAATGCTTACTTTCCTAACTGTAACATATAAAGTCAGTAAAAGCAGAGGAGGTGTGTAATAGTGATAAAAGGATTTGAAATGAGGGATGATAACAAATGTGTTCACGTTGGCCTATTATCTCTTATAATACTTTCATGTGAAACCTTAGCAATATAGAGAAAATTATTCCTCAGAATTGTCTGAACTTCCCAAGTTGAACCCTTTTGTTTTAGATCACTTACTCACCCCTTTTAAGGAAAAATGCTCAATTGTGATCAACTCTTCTTCTAATATGTGAGCTACTGTAAACAATATACACTTAGCCCTGGGATTTTTCTCTGACACCCAAAAGCCCTAAACCACTCATGCTTTACTTATCCCTCTATGTTCCTAATTTTAAATACTACCTCAGATAGACCCTTCTCTGATCACAACATTTTTTCTTTCAGCATGATCATTCAACTATTCTCTACTTTCCCTCCGCTACCCTTTTTCTTGCCTTCCTTCCTTTCTTACATAGGATGTTTATATCTCTCCATGTCATAGTCTACAATTCCAGTAACATTTTACTCTATATCATAACTCCCTTTAAGCCCAAACTTTCTTATAAAAGCGCAATCTGACATCAGTTTGTACAACTGTTCTTAATTTCTCTGGTCAACATAATTTTTTTTAACTTTCAATAACTATTTCAGACCTTGTTTATTCTCACATTTCATATGTCCCATGTCATTCTCTATGGATGACCATGTTTCTTTCATCCAAAAGAAAAGTCATTATATGAAAACTCAGCTTCCCTCAGCCCAAACCAGGAAGCTACCCATATCCTCAGCCATCCTTTCAGCTTCTGCCTCAGTTACATAAGAGGAGTCCTGCCCATACTATACCAATCCCTTCATCTGGACTTTGTTTCCTATAGCCCCAACTCTCTTAGAAAATTTCCATTATCAATTACTTTCTTCTCTATCCCGTACCAACTGTTTCATCTCAGAGGAATCACTCTAATCAAGACTCAGACTCCATATGTCCATGATTGAATGCAGGATCTTCAACACCATCCCCTGCCTTTGATCCTCTGATCTCAGTAAGTAGCACCACTCTAAGCCAGGTGCACATGGAAACATGAGTCATTCATGAGATCTCTTCTTTCACTCCCTGAATTCAGTCTATTCCCAAGTCTTGTTGATGTTGCTTCTTAAAGGTCTCCAGAATATATACGTCTTCCATAGCCCCTCTAAACACCCTCATCTAGGCTAGCATCATCTTACCAGAGAGATTACAAAAGCCTTCGAATTCATCAAGCCTGTTCTCCAATTTGAAGCTGTATTTATCTTTTCTGATTATAAATATGACCTGTCACTCCTTTGCTTAAAACTCTTTAGTCACTTTCCATAACAAACAAAATAAAAACCAAACTCCTTTCCATAGCCTATAAGATCCCGCAGGGACTGACTCCTGCCTGGATTTGCAGCCCTGCCTCGCTCTCCCTCCTCCTTGTTCTTTAACCACACCAGCCTTCTTTCTGTGGTCAAGTGAAGGAATCCTGTTTCCTCCTCTTTGATGGTGACGTCAAGTCTCTGGACTCTGGCTTTTTTGCATATTAACGCAGTGGCAGAATTCTGGCTTCAAGGATTGCATTCAAATGAAAACCCCAGCAGAAAGAGAAGAATTATCTAGAATGATCTAAATTATCTAGAAGGGTAAATGACTCTATGAGAGTTTGGAACACATGGGTTGTGAAGTAGGTTGCAGCCACCTTGGGTGTTGGTAGCCATTCCAGGGCCACCAGTTTCAGATGGAGTTTGTGTTATATGTCCTTCTTCCAGAGGTCTGCTAGCCTCAAAGTGATTTCTAGGAAACTCAGGGTGGCTACAGGGGCTAGAATCCTATTGATTATTAAAGAAAAATGTGACCTTATTTTATATCTCAGGCTAGGGAAGTGGATTATAGCTGTTACCTTAGATCCCTGTAGCATTTTTTTTAATAATGCCTTTATGAGAACAGCATTTTTTTCCCCTCCCCAAAGCCTCAGTACATAGTTGTATGTTATAGTTGTAAGTCCTTCTAGTTCTTCTATATGGGATGCCACCGCCTCACAGCTACTGACAGACAAGTGGTGGAGTTGCATGCCCAGGAAGAGAAGCTGGGCGCCTGAAGCGGAGCACGCCACACTTTTACCACTAGGCAATCAGGGCTGGCTCTCTATAGCATTTTAATGTTTATGAAACTGTTTTCCCCTTCTACCTTGATTGATAGCTCACTTAGTTCTTAAGGTAGGCACATCAACCATTTTTCAAATTCTTTTTGTATAGATGAAGCAGCTAAAAGAAAGGTTACAACTTCACCATAACATTTGAGTTTCTAAGCCAGAATGAACAGCCACATCTAATCCCTGTGCAGCTCCTCATGGGGTTGGTGTAAAATTCAACACTATTCTGGTCACAGTGTGTACTATTAACATATTAGTGAGGTGTGACGTAGTGGGAAAATTACTCGCAAATGACACTGAGGAGTCAGTTTTCAGCCGGTTTTTACAATGCAGCCCTCTATTCAGCAGTTAAATCAACCTATTTTTAGTTGTGTTTGGGATGAATCCCAGAGCAGTACTGAACAGAGTCTACAACTTTCTGCTTGGTGTTACTTACCCTTAGTCATCATCTGAATGTCTCTGATTTATTCTGACTCAGGAAATACACATTTTCATTTTCTTCTACAGTATAGATACAGCTCATCTTGAGTCCTATGTAATATCAGGGTTTTGTTTTTGTTTTTTTTCTTTCAGAGTTTGAAAAGACCCTAAGAAATGATTCTGTGTGTGTGTGTGTCCTGCAATTCATTTGTGATGAAAAATTTCTGAGTCCTGGTAGTGCTTAGTTTCTCCATCCTCAATTCTCAGAACATATGTGCCAGTCTGGAATAGAGAGGTGTTTAACTTCCCCATGAAGCCCACCTGGCGGGCAACAGGGAAATCTGTGCTGCATGGGAATGAGGTAGTGGTTCAGCTCCTTCCTCAGGAGCCAGGCTTTCTATGTGGGCTGGAAACTGCTTCGAGAGAAGAGAATCTGATGTGCCCCATGACCATGTGATCCCGGAGTGACTGACGGCAGGCCTGATTTGACTCTGAATGCGCATATTTGTATGGAGGAGGAGAGGTGTCCTTGGATAAGGTGGAATTCTGATACTGCCGCCATAGCTTCTGCTGTCCCATCCATCAGGCTCCTGCCTAGCTTCGGAAGGAGAAGGTAGGAGAAGGTGAGAGTGGTCTAGCAAAGAGAAGAGAGTGACTATAACTTTCCTTGAAGCTAGGGGCCAGCATAGCCAAGTGTGTATCCGCATGTAGCTTGGAGGGTTCCCATAGCTCCCGATCCATCTCTGCCAGTGTCGTGTGCCTCTTTTCCGTTTGGGATTCCCAGCTGTAAACTGTACAGTCTCCAACTCTCCTTATTTTAACAACCGCTGTTTAACAGTCTAGGATTGAGTTGTTTGGTGTGATTTTTTTCCCCTGTGTCCAGCAAATAGTATGTACAGGATCTTAATCACTTCAGAAGTAATCTTAATGACTGACATAAGACAGGTTATTAGTAATTCTGATGTGTTTAAAATTCAAATTAATATGAAGAGTCTTTATTCCTCCCTGAACAACCTCTTGAGCTATGGAAGCGGCTCACAGTGTAAACATTTCTTTTCATTTTTTCTTTTTTTTTTTAAAAAACTCAAAAGATCCTTGATCTCTCTTTTTTCTCCTCATGTGTTTTCTATCATTCAAACATGAATATCTTTTGAAATATTTTTAGTCTGCTACCTAAAAATTTAGGTCGAATTTACAGCCTTTCAATTCTACCAATTTAAAATTTTAATTATTTTAAATTGGAAAACATTTTTACATGTCTCATGAGAATGCTTTGTTGGTGTCTGCCTTGTTATCAGTCTAAACATGGGGAATTGTGATGGTCCCTGTCATCAACATCAGGGCCTGTAGATATGCCTTTTACTTTGCCATCAGGGTACTAGGCTTTGAGTATTTTCTTGGCTGCAGTTTGAAAGATAGATGTCAATGCTGGTGGCCGTACAGTGGCAAGAGGCGGGTGTGTGTGTGTGTGTGTAGTGAGGGGACGGAGGATGGATGGTAGGTACTAGAAACTGTCAGGCTACCAGGCCACACATGCCAGGAGCCATCTCTGCTGTTATCAATTTCTGTTGCTACTGTGTTATTTTAGTTAAAAGTAATAGCTCTTGTCTCGTCAAAGATCTAAGTGGCTGGGATTGTGACTATTCTTTTGGCAATTCATAGAATGTAAGGTCATGGCAGGAGTTCTTTTTTAATAATCTGCTTTGTTCACTGCTGTATCTCCAGCACCTGTATCCACATTTGTCTGGTACGTAGTAGGCACTCAATAAATAAATTTTGAATGAGTGAATGAACTGGTCTTCAAGGGGAAAGTCAAATACTAGTACTCTGGAACTAATCCCTTTTTAGCCAGAGCACAAATTGATATAGCTCATTGTCTTCTAAAATTTAATTTCAATGTAATATTTTCATAAATATATTATGAACATTAACAAAAGCTTTGTATATTAAACTTATTTGTTCAAAAATGTCAGTGCCTATTATATGCCAATAAGAGTTGTAGGTGCTAGGGATTCCAAGATGAAGAAAACCAAATCCCAGCCCTCTTGGAGTTTATATTTTAGTTCAGAACAACAGGCAAAGACACCAACAAAAAAATGACGCTATGTCAAGTGCTGGCGAGTGCTATAAAGAAAAATCAAGAAAAGCTCCCTCTGAGGTAACATGTAGCAGAGACCTGAAGGAAGTGCCGTACTGATCCTTGCAAATATTTAAAGAAAGATGTTCTAGGCAGAGCAAGTACAAAGGCTTTGTGACGGCAACATGCTCAGTGTATTCACGGGCTTACGCGGTTACACTTGTTACCCTTAACAAGAAGGGCAGTGAGGCGAAGGAGGAGTGAGGCAGGCTAAGGTAGTATGAGATCAGTGAAAACACTGGGGTGGGAACAGACTGCTGCAAGCTTGGAATCTATTGTAAGAATGTTGCTTTTCCTTTGAGTGAGCTGGGAAGCCAGGGGAGGCTTTCTAAATGGCTTGGTACTGGAATCAGCAAGAAGAGAAAGTAGAATCTTCTCCATCACCTCTGCGGGTGATTGGGTAATAGAGCTACCCATCCGCATATCCATGGTGTCTGCAGTATTGTTACAGTACCCAGGACAATATACTTATAATCAGAGCTGGCCCAAGAGAGATCTATAGGTAAGACAGACGACACTGCACAGACGACACTGCCCCATGCCTCCAACCCCCAAGCACACGTTTATTTAAAAAAATTTTTCCTTTCAATTTTTTGTTATTCGAAATTCCAACATTAGTTTGAATTCTCTCATTATGTGTTAGCAAAGACTTGTATTTAAGAGGAGTTTACATTTCAAGAATCAGAGGCAAGAGACTGAAAGTGGTGTAGGTGCACATTATTTCATGGAAATATCTCGGAAATGGGTGTCAGAAATCAGTTTTTTCAGGTCAACTTCTCATAAACACTGCCATTTGACCTTGGGCAAATGATGTTACCTCTTTAATACTTAGGCTCATCATCTTAAAATAAACAGAATTTGCCTAGATGTGATCCAAGGACTTTGCCAGACAGTATCTTCGTCAGCTCGGGCCGCTCTAACAAAATACCTTAGACTGGGTGGCTTAAACAATAGGGATTTGTTTCTCACAATTCTTGAAGCTAGAAGTCCATGATCACGGTGGGGGCCGCTTTAGTTCCCCGCCTACAGACAGCTGCCTTCCATGTCTGTTCCTCTAAGGTCGCTAATCTCGTCATGTGGGCTCCACCTTCATAACCTAATTACCTCCCAAATTCCGTTAAATTGAGGCTTCAACGTACGGATTTTGGGGGATACAAACATTTAGTCCTTAACAACCAGCTTTAAAATCTGTGACACCATCGTATGTTCTTTCATTTTATTAAAGACTTTCCAAGTTACCTATATCTATAGTACAATTTGTTTGGCATACAGCTCACCAAAAGTTTGCTTTGACTGTCGGTGCTGACAGTTAAATAAATATTGTATGCACTTGCTTTGTGGACTCCTCCAATTTGGTTATCACTGCTATTCTGGTGCTACAGTCGGCCTTCAGGCTGTTTCATTTAAACACGCTGTGTATTAATACAATGCTTCTGAGAGTAGTTGAAGAAAAGTTTTCATTTTAACTTGTTTCGCTGAAACAAGTAATTGACAGTTTTCAAAAAGAAACCAAGAATAGTAGGGAGGTTACTAATTCTAACATATAATTGATAAAGGGTAATTGTCTTTACACATTTGACAAAGGTTTTCTTCTTCTGTAATTATTCTTGGCAGCTGTAAGAAGGAAAGTGTAGAGATGTTTCTTTTTGGGTCACCAAAGACTATTTTATATTAGGAAATACTAGTTTGTTAACTATTTGTCTCATAAAATTTGCTGGTAGAAAAACGTTTCAGTTAGTGGGATCAGAGTCTTAAATTCTTGTTTTAAAAGATGAGGAATAGTTGACTGAGTGACTCTTCTCATAGTCCATGTATTCTGGGTTCTGTCCATCAGAAACATATTTTGATGGGGGGAGATCTACACACACTTGTAAAGATGGAAATGGTTATCCTAACATTTCTGACAACATGCCTTCTGCCAGATGTTATTCTGTAATTGTGTTGTAGGCTGTTAAAGAAAATTCCCTTTAAAGTATTAAAAATACTTTAAATATAATGATATTTAATTTTGTTAATTTAATAAGAATAATAGCTGCACAGACTTCGAGGAGTATTTGTGTGGTAGAAGCTCAAGTGTGGAATATTTTCCTTCTGTTTAACCTGTTCATTCAAATATTTTATCTTTGGAAACTCTCCAGTGCCTTCTGTGTATCAGGATGTTTTGTATGGTGAATGACAATAATTAATGTCTCATTTCTTAGTGCAAAGTTTAACAGGTAGGTAGGTCATTTGTAAAAACTTGCTGCACTGCACAAGTTTGAATCCTGGCTTTCCAACCTGCTTACCCGATCTGACTTATCTCTCTTGAACTTTCTGTGTGCTCATCTGGAAATGGGGCAATCACAAGACCCTGTGATAGGGCTGTTAGAATCATTAAATTGGATAATAAGATGTTAATAAAATAATACAATTTTAATAAATGTTTTTATTTGGAGCTTAGTACATTTTAAATGAACCAAAACTGAAAGATTCCCAAAATATACCCATCAAATCAGTTTGGAGTTTATAGAGCCTCTGCAAATTCAGCAAAGATTCTTTACTAAATGGGGGCTTTTTCAGTTGCATAGAAATGTCCAGTTTTATCTCCTGGCTGCTTGAGGGAGCGACTCTAACCTACTACTGAGGATTAGTTTTCTTGAAATGTGTTTCGCTAAGGCTTTGAAAAGGAAAAGAAAAAAGGCAATAAGAAGTAACAATAAGAAGGGAGCCAATGCCTGACTTTGTTTTCTCTTGGTGACCATGTTGCCTGTCTTACACTGGGCATACTGTAAGTAATTTTATACTTCGAGTCAAAGGACTCCTTGTGTAGGGTCTCAGCATGTCTAGTGTTACTTGTGTCGAAAGCAATTTAAGTAGGTAATAAATGAATGACTCTGACCATCTTCTATTTATGTAACCAAGTTAGAGTGACAGGGTTGTAATGGAAAAGACACTCATCTTAGAATCAAAGGTCCTTATGTTTCAAATCCAACTTCACTCCTCCACTGTCCTCAGTGTTCTCATCTGTAAAATAAAAATATGCTTCTCTCCCAGATTTTCTAGTTTAATGTGTTCCACACATAATAAGTATCCCCTATATGTTAAATTAAATATGAAACTTAATCCAATTATTTGAGACAAACTTGATTCAAACATTGGTGTGAAGAAACATCAAAAATCTAACTTAAATGTATTTGAAGGTATGGTCATTTGGGTGCCCCATGTGTATCTCTATGTGTGTAACAAAATGGTTCTTCTGTACATATGGTGATAGGAAATAGCTTAAAGCTACTGGATTCACTTATTTCAATTTTCCTTATTTTTCAGAATTGGAAATCAGTTATCCTTTGTTAAAATTGTTCAAAACTTAAATATTTAACAGCATAGAGTCTTTAAAATTTGACATCATAATAATTTTAAAAATACAGTTTGCAATAATTCTCAAAATTGAGGATTAGATTTTAGGTATTGAAAAGTTAATAAAAGATAAATGAGTGAGCCATCAGTATTTTTTGTATAGGTATTTTACTCTGGATTTTCCCCTTTAGAATCCCCTTGTTTTCCTTTCCTCATTATGAGTATGTTATTCTTCATTAAGAAAGGGAGGAGGAGGGGCCAGCCCCGTGGCTCAGCAGTTAAGTGAGCACATTCTTCTTTGGCAGCCTGGGGCTCACTGGTTCAGATCTCGGGTGCGGACATGGCACCGCTTGGCAAGCCATGCTGTGGTAGGTGTCCCACATATAGAGTAGAGGAAGATGGGCACAGCTGTTAGCTCAGGGCCAGCCTTCCTCAGCAAAAAAAAAAAAAAAGAGAGAGAATTGGCAGCAGATGTTAGCTGAGGGCTAATCTTCCTCAAAAAAAAAAAAAGAAAAAGAAAGGGAGGAGGAAAATGGAAATATTATCTCTCTCTTCAGATAAGTTTATTTACCTAAATAAGATTGACTTTCTAAAATCAAATTTCTTGCAAAAAAGTTGCATGACTCAGGTGCCAGTGACCTGGAGAGGACAAAGAAGTGACCCTGGGTCCTAAAGGTCTTTTCACATAATCAATATGATAATGTTTGGATACAGGGAAGAGCTAGAAAATGGTTCCTGAGCAACATTGTAATCAAGTGTTTAGACATCTGGCTTAGGCAGGATTAGTGAGCACAGAGCAAATCTCAAGTAGAATCCAAATGAAAACTTGTCCTCTAATGCTTATTGGTAGGAAGAGAAGAAAAGAACATTTTAGGGCATGAGGGGTGCAGTTCAAAAAGTATGAGTTTAAGAAGGATGAAAATAAGGCCAATTATACAGGATAGTGTGTTAAACTTTCCAGGTGACATATATATATAGGGTGAAAAAAAGAGTTTAAAGGAAGATGGAATCAGTTAATGGAGAGCCTTTTACACCAGTCTAAAGAGTTAACATTTGATCCAAAAAGAATCAAGTAATGTGAATGAAGACTATTTTCAAAGATTATACTCGATGAAAAGTATTTATATGATATACGTTTTAGATGTGCACATATATCTGTATCTTGTTTACTTTTAAATATCCTTTGAAGAGAATAAAACAGATTTATTTGTGTAGAAATTGAAAACTAACTTCTAACTGGTTTTTTTCTGGCTAAATATGGCACTTATTTAAAAGGTCTGATATTTACCAGTCGCTGCTACTATTTGGTTCCATAAAAACCCTCCTAATTATCTGAGAAAGCCAAATGTGATCTGGCTTTCTTGGCAAAAGGATATTGACTTTCATTAAGACTGAATTGCAGTACAGACCTTTAAGCCTTTATCTGCATCTCATTAACTGGCATGTGATTTGGGAGAGTGGCTATTAATTATACAGAAGACGGTGAGTGAATAGAAAGGATCATTCAAAGGCAAACCATGCTTAAACCTGACTGTGTCCTCAAGCGTTATACTCTTCATCTGACAGACATTAATTTGCTTAAGTGTTTGGAATCAGCCATACTAAGGGTTTTAAAAGGACACATCTAGAGGCAACATTTATGTCTAGTTTTTTTTATTTAATTTAATTTACTGCTAAGTCATTTTTCTTGAGTTTGCATGACTGCTTGCTTGAAGTGACGAGAAAGGAGCATATAGGATGTAATAGGAGTAAATCCTAGAAGCTACAGATCAGTTTTTATGAGTTAAATTCCCCTCCCTTCATCATAAACTATGATGGTGTACTCTTCTAACATCCACTACAAGTTAAAATAAAATGTTTCCTTAGTATAAAGATACAGGAAGAGGCAAGCCTCACATTTATTAAGATGTCAGCAAGTAGATTGTGTCTTGTTAAATATAGACTACTGGAAATCTACATTCTGCTTTCATTTCTGTTAGAGTGACATCTTCTCATAATATATTTTTATAAATCCACAAGTAAGAATAGATTAAAATGAATTTGCAATAAACTCTAAGTGAACTCTGTTTTCAGTTTTATCTGTGCAGCCAATGCTTTTGAAATTTAGCCATGTGCTCTCAAGTTTGGCCTCTTTTTAAAGTCAAACACTTACATCTAATTTTTGTATGCAAAGTTCATATCATTTCCAGTATTAAAATTATCTGCCTTACTGTATTTTGGCAAACTTACATTGAATATTGAGTGCGAAGTGTATTGTGCTACATTAAACCATTTTGATGCGCGGTCAGAACTTGGAACTCTTAATTTACCTTGGGAAAAGCAGGGTAGGAAAGAGGATTTTCCAACTTCCCTTGGGGTGTGGACCGAGTGGTTAGTCATCTGATCTGACCAGTTGGTTTCTTACTAGTGTCTTATGAGTTGAGGTGTAACTGTGTTGTAAATGACAGATATTTCTCACGCTTTGTTGGAGCAAAAGCAAATGGGAACCAATAATTTTGATTGTAGATTTTTATTAAATGATAAGCGTTCTGTGACAATAAGATCCTGGAGCAAATAGGCCAATATGTATTTCAACACTCTTCTGGAGATTTTCCAAGCTATAAAGGGCAGTGTTTCCCAGAGTTCAGGCTGCAGATAGTCCACCTGCATCTAAAATATATGAAGTATTTGTCAATGTAGATTTCCTGGCCATACTTCAGACTTAACTGAGTCAGAATCTCTAGAAGGGGAGCCTGTGAATCTGCATTTAGCCTATATCTTGGGTAATCCTTAACCACTGGTTAAATTATCATTCTAGCATTTGAGTAGTGAGCAATTTATTTCTATGAAAAATGTTTATACTTAATGGATATCACATTATAGTTAAATCAGTGTTGTTATGTATTGGTATATATTTTACGAAATTACTATGTTACATTTCAAAAGAGATATCTAGGGGTCAGTGGAAGTAAACTGATGCCGTTGTGATAGGTCCTTTCGTATTTTCTCATAAAATGATACTTCAAAAAATTTACTTTGTACATATACACACAAACACACACGTGAACCAACATATGAAATTAAGAAGTGGCGTGGCTAGAGTTAAATAAGTTGGCACAAGTTTGGCACCAGATTTCGGGAGTCAGTATAAATACCACTATATTTAAAGTAGTTGATACTACTTTCACTATCAAGGTAGTGATTTACTCATTAATGTGTAATGCCTGAACATTACTTAATGTAATTAAATGGATCATGTTTTATGATGCGTATTTTCCTCAACTAAGCGTTGGATAATTGTAGTTAAGTCATTAAGTATACTGATTGCATGCTAAACACATTTTCTTGCTCTTCATAGACATTTAACTTGAAATACTGTAAGAACAACTATCAGTTACTTTTCTTTGCCTCTGCCTGAACTCAGGCCTGAATAGAAGCTTTCTTATAAAGTATTTAATTCATTTCTCTTTACACAGAGGACATGCAATTTCAATGCATGATATAAGTGGATTTGCAAGATTCTTCAGAGTAGAAAATATACCTTCCTCCTCAATTTTAAATTCTTTTATCTTTTATTCAGCAGTGGGATCATTTATTCTCAAGTGCTATTTCTATAATACCTGAAGGTCAGCCAGAAATACAAGCTTGAGCAAAATGTTCTACTTTAATTAATTCATTAAGGCAGTTTCTTTCTGTGGAATCAAGGGGAAAGGAAGAACTTAAAACCAAAGCCTAGTGAAGCATCATGCATGTATTTATTTGTTGAATAAATAAAATGAATGCTGCGCTTCTTTCACTTTCTCCAACACTCCAAGCTATTTCCTGCCCTAGGGTTCTTGCCACACACTGTGCCTCTGCCTGTAAAGAGGTCCCTCAAGTTTGCAAAGCTGCCTCCTTCTCATCCTTTAGATTCCCACTTGAAGGCAGTCTTCTCAGATCGGCCTTGTGTGACTACTACTCTATTTAACGTAGATCTCCATTTCAGGCTTTTGTTTCCTTCTTTGTTAAGACTTATTACAACTTGTAATTGTTTTGTCTATTTCTTCTCTGTCTTTCCCACTGGGCTGTAAGCAACTTGAGATCAGAGAAAATATTTGTCTTGTAAACATTCGTGTCACCTGGGCCTAAGAGAATGACTGGCACATAGGAGGTACTCAATATACATACTTGTTTGACTTCAGGGTTGATGGATCGATGGATAGATAGATAGATAGATAGATGAAAAATAAGTGCTCTTGTCTTGAAAATATTTACAAAGAGAGAGAGAGAGATCTTAAATGGTATGCTAACATGAAATAATGCTTACATTTAACTAGTGGTGAGGAATGGATAAACCCGCAGAGTAATTTTATATTTATCTAAACCACTTGAGTGGAATTGGACTATTCTAGTTGGATTTTGTGGCTTGTGTCATTTTTCTGAGATCCTTTACTTTATTCACACTGTTCTGTGTGACTTGGTTGATACTATGATGTGGTTTTCTTTATATAACTGTGGACATACTTTTGCTCCTTTTTGTAAAAAAGGCATGATTTGTGGATGTAATTTGATGGCTATAAAGCCATGCTGCCAGAAGTCATGCTGTGATTTGAATTTGGTTGATGTCTAAACCTGATGATATATGGGATAGCATTGGGGAAAAAATGGAGTTGATGTATGCAAGTCTAAATTATTATTGTTAAATATCAATGTAAATGCCTCTACTATGCCAAATAAATATAAGGTCATGGCACCTCTTTTCCATGAAGGTAGAAAATTAAGGTTTATTGCAGTATGTACTTATAAAATGTATGCTTAATGCATTCCTTGGTGTTCTGTTTAAAAATACATGAAAACATTAAGAAGAAATTGGAGTATTTGAAATTCAAAGGGAATGTACTGAACAGGTCCAAGAATTGAAAGTGAGAAGTTTTCAAGATTATTCTGTTCTCTAATTTATGATAAGATGAAAGTAACTCTGCATGTATTTTAATTTTAATAATAAAGTAGGAGTCTGTGCATTTTAGACTTGGCATCATATTACAGAGAAAGATAGTAGATATTTAATACATTATTTAATTAGCTAAAATATAATCAGTTGTTTTAAGACAGATGCTATTTTAAAGATATGCAAAAATAAAAAATATGGAGTTTGTTCCTTATTTTGTTTTTATATGCTATTTCTTTAGCCTTATAAATTTTCAATCATTAATTACTAAAAAACTAGCATTGGAATAGTACTATGTACTGTAGGTTGAATTGCGTATTACGTTATATTACCAGATACAAGTTTTTATATATCTATCTCCATAGCAACTCTGTAAGTTGATATTATTACGTCTCTTTTACAGATGAGAAGATGTGGCTTAGAGAAGTTATTGGTCTAAGGCCATATTGCTAAAAAGTTGCTGAGTCAAGTTTATCTGCTTCAAATCCCAAATGCTTTATGCCGTATCACATTGCTTCTAGAATATGGCTTCAGCAATTTAAAATAAAATTCGGAGACATTATTAATGTAGTTTATATTTTCCTTTTAGTGAGTCAACGAACATTTATAAGAAGTGACCAGGCACTGAACTGAGAATTGGGGATAATCTAAAATTATGCATGAAACTTGTCCCTAAAGACCTTATTTTTGTAAAGTGAGATTGTTGCTGGCAACTGTACACTTCTTCACGTGCTTAGGTTCTACTGGGAATTCGTCTACACTGTTTTACCCATCTCTTCATCTCTAGCTAATTCAAAAGCGTGAAAGGGCTGCCTCTCCTAGAGCAACTCTCAGTGTGCCTTGTTTAATCAACAATGACTAAATCATTCTGGCAAGACACAGATTTTTCCCTTATGAATCAGATTGGAATTTTCACTGAATAAAAGTAGGTAATTTGAACGAAAATAAGTCCAATGTTGCCTGCTATGTACAGAGTAAATCTAAATTATTTAAAGTGTCTTAAAAAATAGGTCATCAGTCTCTAAATTTAAAAATATTCCAAATTGTCTCTAGATTACCACTCTGAACCTCAAATCCAAAAGGCCAGTTATCTACCTCCTTATTCCCTAAATTTGTCTGGTGGTTATTAACACCAATCCTTTGCTGTAGGGTTCTCTGTGCTTGGAGTGTTTCTGCTGCTTTGGCAAATCTTACTCGTATTTCATGGCTGGCTCAAGTCAACTTCCCTGGCAAAGGCTTTCTCAACTGTTCCCATCCCTATTAATCATCCCTTCCCAGAACTCTTTTAGCCTGCATTGTTTCACAGTTCTTTGTTCTCTAACCTTTTGTATGCTCATTCATCTCTATCCTCGGTGTGTGACTATATTTTCAAATAGATTGTAAACATCTGATGATCAGGGATCATATCATACATTCATCTTGTTTCTTTGTTTTTGTAACACCCAGCTGGGACCTCAGACACAACTGGCATTTACTGCATATAGGTTCATTTAATAAAGCCAATTACTAAGTGAGGGCTTGTAATTTCTAGTGACCATCAGCTGTAGTTATTTACCTTCTTCAAGCTGAAACCTTATTAGACTAGGACCAATGCATCAGCACTGAGCATTTCAGTAGGGAAAGATTTTACCTTTGAGAATAAGGGAGAAATTCTAAGCAAAATACGTGCTACCGTTGTCAGTCACCTATGAAGCAGAGGGCCAAGGGTACAAAATTTTTATTTGCAAGGTATCTGCAGTGAAAGAATTTGTACTTATACTTGGTTTGATACTTTAATTTTGAAGATTCACAAAAGCATAATTGATTCTACTTATAAATGAGAAATCTCATGTTGAAATCCATTAAAAGCTTAATTGAACATAAAACGTGTGTATAGCATCATCACTACAAATATGTGGACTGTCATATTGTTCCATTCAGCCTGTCTTTCTGATAGTGTCATCATGGGCTGTGTGCTTTTGTTTTGGTTTTTGCCTTTAACTAGATAATAAAGCTTAAATATGTCCAATTTCCCATAATAACGCATTGTCAGGGTGCCATCTGTAAACTTGCATAAATATATTTTCATCTTTTCCCAATCATTTTATGAAATGAGTAACAAAATCTTTATGTAATATATATACCATAGAATAATACGTCCTTTTATTTAACCCAATACTTAGCTTTAGGAATCATCACTAAAGCTAAGTGATGCATAGTGGGTGGGGAGAAGAGTTCTTCAGTGTCTGAGGTGAATAGTGTTCTGCTAATATGTGCCTGTGATCTCTCTTTCCTTTTCGAGTGGCCTTTAACCATCCTTTGTCCAATAGAGTGGTTTAGACTAGAATTCTCTCACTAGACCTGTTCCCAAAAGAGAGGGATGCACCTACGCCTATTTGTTTGTTTCATTTGCATTTAGTATTTTAATGCATGTTCCTTTTGAAAAAACAACAAATATTTTTTCATTTAAATTAAGAATTTACTAATAATTCTAACCATACCAATACCACAATGTCCTAAGAAAATCCCAGTTCTAAACAGATTTTGGAGTTCCAGAAAGATTAAAAGGAGGAAAAATCATGCAAGAGAGAGGGGATGACTTGAGGACACTTAACCTCTGTCCCTGGAATGTTAGCCTTCCTACTTGCTATTTCTAGTATTCCAGGATGTGGTGAAACAAGCCCAGTTTAGTCCTCTCAGCCTGGCTATATATAGAAGGAGGTATCCTAATATTTTTTCATACCTAAAATTCTTGATGGTAGTAGCCCTTCCTAGTTAAGTAACACTCTTCATATCTGTTTGAGGAGCTGTGTTCTGGGAAATCTGCACCATGAAAGCAGCTGCTGGCCTATTTCTGCAGTTAAGTGTAGTTAAGTGTGTGTGTGCACGTGTGGGCATGTGTCTGTGTATCTGGATGAATATGGCAAAATGCCCTGCAATTGGACCCTCAAGCATACTTCTCCCACCCATCGTGCACTCAAAACCAGGCCTGTGCTGGGCAAGGAGTAAGTAGGGAAACTCTGCTCTTTGTTCCTCTCCAGTGTCCGGTTCTTAGATATTGCCATCTTGCATGCTCTCTGATGCCTGTCTGCTCTAGTTGCCTGGTCTTAGTTTTGTGCCTTGTGTCTTCTCATGGCCATCATCTCATCTTGTAGGCTTATCTTGCCTGCCCTGCCCTTTTGTCGCATGTACTGCCCTGTTCCTTCGTACATAATCTTTAGCCCACTGACTGGGTCCTGTGATGGGTCCCTCATACTTTCTCATCTCATGGTGAGTCTCATGCTTCCTGTTGCTCTCACCCTGTGGTTGTAACTCTCTCACACCATGCTCCCTGCTCCTCCATCCTCCTTGATGGCTCTTTCATTAGATACTTCTCTTATGAGTTATCTTTTAGCTATGGTGTCTATGAAACCCTTGTGCCATAAATCCTGCCTACACCAGTTCTGCCTTATCAGGAGTTTAGTCCTATTAGCTGTGGTTGTTGGTTCACATCCTGTTACTCAAGTGCAAGATCATATGCTTTTCAAAAAGAGCTCATTCCTGTTTTATTTCATCTGATTTAATTACACTTTCTCTGAAGAATTTTAAAGAGAATCTGGAATCCTATCATAGTCCCAGCTTAGCTACCTCTAACTGCATATTCAGATAAACTGAGCAAATTTTGCCTGTTTTTATATATCTCTGAATTGTATTTTTGTAGGACTAGCTATTTTCTGAATATAAAACTCTTGTTCCTGTTCTAATGAATATAAAATGTTTCCTTTTGAATAGTTGCTAAGTTTTTGAGATAATTTTAAATGCAACTTTGTTTCTTCAAGATTTCAAAATGATTTTTTTTTCCTCTCTCTCCCTCTCTCTTTCTGATACCCACTGCTGTTTGATATGATTTCTGTTAGAAATTTTCAGCAGTCTATATTGTCATTTTGTAAAATCTACTTTCCTCCACTTTTACAGGCACTGCTTTGATTAAGGGCCTCGTTACTTCTCCTAGAGGAATGATGAGCTGTATCTTCACAGTCCATCTGCTCTCTAGATGATTGCTTCCATAGCAGTCTTCTAAAGCATGTTATTCTGGATAAGGCATTTTTATGCTTAAGGTTCTTCAACGTCTCCCTATCGACAAAAACCAGACTCTACAGCAAGATCTGCCCCAGCTTACATTCTCAATAAAAATTACCGTACTCCCTATAAAACCCAAACTACTTGTGTTTTCTCTTAGAATGATACACTATTTCACAACACCATGGCTTTTTATATGCTTGATCCCCAGTCTGGAATGCTTTTATTTTGTCTGTTTGGCAAATTCCTATCTGCTCTGCATTCTTAATAGATTGACCACTTGTGAATTTTTTATAGTTGTAAAAATAGCTTATTAGACCAAATAACTGGCTATGAAATGTTAGAATTTCAGCAGATCTCTTTTGGAGAAAATGGGATTTCCTGGCAGAGAGCTACTTTCTAGTAGTTCTTAATCGGAAGGGATGACTTTGAGCTGTTGAGGCCCTTTGCACTGATCTGGTTACACTCCTGCCTGGTCCTTCTTGTGAATCACGTACAAGGGTTGGGAATGTACCAGTCTGAGTGTGCAGATTAACACCACAGGAAGGAGAAACTTACAGGCCCTTATGTGGACTGACTCTGGCTTGGCAATAGTGTTACGTTTAATAAGAATTGGACCAGTCCAAGGAACAATAATTCCAACTGAAATATTTAAAATGTGCTTATGCTCACCCCTCCTCTCCAGTGCTCTTGATAGAGTTCCTGTTGCTCATCTTTAAACCAGGATTTGAAAACACCAGACTCTTTTAAGTGGTCTCTAGTGAAACACAAGTACGATGGTTGAGAATAAAGAGCAAAGGCCCTCTGTACTTATGGTTCTTCAGGGCTGTCAAGTGTGATTGGGTAGTTGGTGCACTTCACAATTCTAGAGAAATTGCATGGCAGTGCTGTGAGCGGTGGCGCTGAGAAGAGGGAGCTGAGCGCAGGTTTCCTTCATTGGGTGTCAGGGTGGGCAGCACAGCAGATGGTGAGAGAATCACAGATTCCTACAGATTTCAGGCCACCATAGTTTGTCCTTTGTTCTTTCTGTAGAAAGGATCTAAATTTATTAATTTATACTGGAAAATATGTATTGACATAAAATGTAGTATGGAGAAGTAATGCTAGGCATGATGATATTTAAAATCCAGTAAGAGTATTCCTTTCATCGTTCCTGATGTAGTAGCATCTACTTAGAACTTTAGTTTTTTAAACTATATGTAATTATTCCTTAAAAATGGTTACTTCATAATTTATGATATGACAAAATGACTTCTCCTTGACCCTTAATTTCTAAAGGAAGTAGCAACTTTACACTCTAAAGTTGAAGAATGTAAGTGAAGCATTGATTATAAGCTGACTGTCATGATCTTTAATCTTAAGACAATATTTTAATACAATAATGAATTATTAATTACTTCATGTGTATCAAAATTATTTCTTTGTGAATTTGTCTATGATGGTCAAATATAAATTTTAAATAGAAAGAACTTTCTCTAATCCGATTATGTGATGATCTTTTCACTTTAGAAACCATTTTTTGCATACATTATAGTACATTATTCTGTGGATTAAATGAGATAGTTTATGAGATGTGTGCCATCATTTTCCTCTTTACACTGGCAAGGAGATTGAAGCATGGAGAGTTGAAGTAACTTGCCCAGGTTAGTAAGTGGCTGCAGACAGAGTTGCATCCCAGCTGGTCTGACCCAATTCTATGTTTTGTATGTAAAAAAAGATAAAAGGGGAGCTTCTCTCATTGAAATTAGGGGCACAACCTAGATCCATTTGCACAGCATACTTCAAACGTCTGTAGGTTCAATTCAATAATCTGAACTGAGAGATTTGGCCAAGCCTTCGTTTTGTAAATTAAGACACTGCTGAATAGACCGACCAAGTGACTGCCATGTGCCTTCCCAGGGTCACATGTTAGTAGCCAGTTGGAAGTAGAGCCTCATTACTGCAAATCAAGCGTTGTTTCTGCTATAGAATTGCCCTAAGATTTAGCTTTACTTTAATGCAACTTGTGTGTGTCTGGCCCAAGATGTTTATTAATTCACATCTATCAAATATTTGTCCATTTACCTAATATGCACCAGGGCCATCTCTTTCTCTACCTCAGAGGTCATGTAGACTTATTAAGGCTGATCAGTCTTAGGGGCTTTTTAGAGGCTGAATTCACTGGCTCACATGCCTGAAGCCATTAAATTAACTCCCTTTGGAGTTGGCAGGAGAGCAGTCAAAGAGACCCGTGTCAGAGATGAAACCACTGGCTGGAGTTTCATTTTGTTCAGGAATATCGGCTGCTTTATTTGTTCTGCTTTTGGTACAATAGTAGATTTAAAAATGTTCCTTTCTCTGTAACAGATGTACCCCTAAAGACTCAGTGAGTCTTCTTGGGACACTAGAATCCAATGTTATAAAAGGGGCTGGTTGAATGAAGAATATCTGGGGGCCTTGCCTTTTTTGGAAATTGTATTCCTTCAGTAATGTTTATTATAGATCTTTCTGACTGGAAAACTTACATGTACATAACTTCATAGTTTTTTTTTTTTAATGATGAGATTTCAGGCTATGTATATAATAGTTTGTAAAAGGAAGTAGCAGATTTTTAGAAACTGACTGCTCTGGAATTTTTACCTCATGATGAAGAAAACTCCATAGTAACCTGAAAAAAAGTTGTTAAAAAGAAGAGCTAAATGAATCACGTTGTTTTTCTTATGACAGGCTCTGACTGGGGGTGGTTCACGTTAGCAGTTCATAAAAATGTCAAAAATTACTCTTTAAGAGTAATCAACTTTCTTCTTAGATAGATATAGATAAGCTAGATATATTACTGTATATAAGATTTTCTTGTTTAGTTTTGCTTTTTATGTTTCAGATATTAATCGGAATACTTTAATTGATATGATTTAATTGAGTAGCTACTATGCAAGGCTTACTAGGTGTATTATATGTAACATTTCTCATCCATGAAAGAAGTACTTAGCGTAGAAATTATTAACTCTGCTTTACTTATAAGAATGCTAAATCTCAGATAATTTTAGGTAAAGTGACATTCCAAAGGTCACACAGGAAATGATATTGTGGGAATCTAAACCTCAGTCTCTTTGCCCCAAAGATCACACATTTTTCATTGTACCACACTGGCCCCCAAGGACAAAATGAATCCAAAGCAAGCAGTTTCAAGGATAGGCTATATTTTCAACTATGATTAACAGCGAAATGATAAAGTATAAGCAAGCTTTTAAGGACAACTCTTTATTTGGGCACAGATTCCTTGGGACTAACTTGCCCTTGTGAATCCTTGCCGCTCACCAGTGTGGCTGCTCAACGCAAAGCAGTCTTTTGTGCGCATAATGTATGTCTATTAAATGTCAAATATACATTTGTCTCATGTCACCCGAAGCTGATTTAAGTTCTCTGTAAGACAGTTTTAACAATGTGGGGAGACAATAAGTGAAATATGCTGATGATTCATCAAAGTATAAATAAAGAATGCAATGAACATAGCATTTAACCAGGTGTCTACATTTTAATGGTAATTATTTCCTTTAAGTTAAATATTCTTTTACTTTGGGGGAAAATAAAAGATTGAAAAATATCATTTTATCACGACCCTAAAACTGTCAAAAGATTAATGATGAGATTATCTGTACTACAATTTTAATTTAAAAGAAATATTTTTAACAACATACATGGAAATATTTAGTCATTTCCTTGATTTTGTCTTGCTCAGTATTACCATTATAGGTATAAGTAAGAAACAAAACAACTTACCTGAGGATAAAAAAATAAAGGATTTCTGAATGGGGATTATAAAAGGCAGAACCGGACGAAGTCCATCTGAAACTTTCTTTCACCAGATTTCCTTAGTCCTTTTTCTTTGTCAGTTTCTGTTGTGCTTGTTTTCCACTTTAAACACAATTTTCTGTTTTTCTAGAAAGTAAACGTATTAATTACTTATACAGGAGTTTATAGTGTTGTGAATTGAACATTAACATCATTTATTTTTAGATATTCCTTCAGTTCCAAGCTTGGGGTTCTAATTATTTTGTTGGCTTTCCTTGTTGTTTTTTGCTTTTGAAAAAAGATGCTCAAAGTTCTGCTTCCAGTGAAATTGGTTTTTTTTAAATGTCAACTGATCTTACTTTTTTCCTTTCTTTATTTGTTTAAATTTTTTCTTCTTCTCCCCAAAGCCCCCAGTACATAGTTGTATATTTTAGTTGTGGGTCCTTCTAGTTGTGGCATGTGGGACATCTCAGCCTGGGCTGATGAGCAGTGCCATGTCCGCGCCCAGGATCTGAACCAGCGAAACTCTGGGCCGCCGAAGTGGAGCATGCGAACTTAACCACTCAGCCACGGGGCTGGCCCCCGAAATATTTTAAGTAATATTTATAATATGTCTTTGATCCAAAAACTTATAATAATATCTAATATGAAAGATTTATTTTATTCATATCTAAGTTGTTTAATATACAGTATTTTCCCAATGGAAATGATGCTCATATGAGTTTTTTAGTAACTTCATTCGTTATTTTTCTCTTTAGATGTATTGAAAGCTCCTTGAGCAGAAATTAGTACAGTTTCTAAAAGGCAGCAGGCTCTCAAATTTTATTGAATTGAATATTAACTGTAAGAGTGTCCAAAACAGCTGTATATTTATATCTGTTAAATTGTACATGTGTGTATATATGTAAATATTCTTGATATTAATTCTCTCGTAAAGATGTTTGACTTCAGTTTAAGGTAGTAGAACAGGGTTGATACCACCTTTTAATGTATTCCAGTGTTTCTGCATTGAGTACTATGGTCCCTCTCTTTTACAACTTTCAAACACTGAGAAAATTAAGCTTCATATCTTTTGTCTGAGTGCATTCTCCACTAGGCAAATTTAGAAAAAAACAATGGTTTTGAGATACGTGACAAGGGTGGTTTAAATTTTATAGTTTCTTTGTGGTTTTGAGGTGGCTTCTTTGAATATAATATGATATATTTGAATGAAAGAATATATGTGCATAGATGCAATCATATAGAATTGTGTCTCTATATTAATGTTAACCCTTACCTTCTGGTTATTTTGAATTAAATTGAGGAAACGAGGATTGTTCATTAAGAGAAAAGGAGGATATGGAAAGATGGAGGGAAATGGTGAGTTTTTACAAATTATGATGGGTAGTCTCTCTGGGTGTTAATAAAAAAGTAGTAAGAGATTCTTGAATGAAATGTCAATTTATTTTAAAAATTTATGTACACTCTTTAACCCAGCAATCCTACTCCTCAATTGTTATTTTCAGGAGAAAAATAAATAAATTTTGGGGGAAATTGTGGATGAAGATATTTCTTGAAGCATTGTTTATAATAGTGGAAAAACTGGAAGCAACCTAAATACCTGTTACTGGGGTGTAGTTAAATCATATTATTTGGTAAAATGTAACATTGTGCAAGCACTAAAAAGTATAATGTATATCACGTATGTTCATTATCTTACAAGGATCTTCCTCATATGTTATAAGAAAAAATAGGTTGTGAAACAGCATGTTTAGAATTATTTTATTTATAAAAGAATATGTATGTATATATATAAGCCATCCTGAAGTATAGCCCATAATGTTAATGGGGTTTGCCTCTGAGCCCTGAGTATTTTATCTTTTTTTTTAATGCTTTTGTGAATTTTCCACATTGATGACATATTATCGTAGTTTATCTACATATATAAAAATAATTTTAATCTACCTGGAAAAAAGAAAAAACATTGAGCATGTTTGATAATTCTTTAAGCTTGAAATTATGGTTAGTTTCCCACCTACAACTATATTTATTTATTTAGCTATCTAAGAGGTAGAGAAATGTCCATTAGTATTGTACTATCATTAGAAAAATTGCTACTAATTTAGTGTTAATCAATATAAATGAGAAATTAACCTATTGTGGAAAATATTATATTAAAAAGTGAAAATCATAAGTGAGGTTTAAAAGTTGACTTAAGGTTGAGATCTTTCTTGTATATTATTGTATACTCATTCACTGGATGATAGCATTTGGTATTCTAACTTCTCAATTCATAACAAATGGTTCAATTAGAATGAGATTTTGGCTCGACTTTTAATTGGATTGGAGTGTCATGAATATTTTTAATTTTACCAATGTAAGTGTTTTATCTTTTAATAATCCATTTCCATAATTTAGTTTCTATTATAAATCCTCTTTAGGTTCTTTATAATGCACTATTCATTTAATTCATTTCTGTGATAGGAATTTAGTTGTCAATGATTCTTCTCTTCATATATTTCTATATTTAACTATATTTTTCTGATGTGAAAACAACCCCTCAATTAGTTCTGCACTAAAGTAGTTGGCTTGGTTTTCTTTATAATCGCAAACATTTTTAAACATTGGACAAATGAGGAATGTATTTCTGTCATCCATTTATCACATGTGGATGTGAACACATTCATTTAATCATATTTCCCCTTTTGGAGAGTAGAATAATATCTTAAAAGCAGTTATATAATTTGGCCAATATTTGTATCTTGGATTATTAGCCCACTGTATAGTTTTCTTTTGGACAATTCAGAACTATGTAAAAAAATGGTAAAAAAGAAAAATTAAAAAAAATCCCAACTGGTTGGGATTTGAATAGTTGCTATATTTAACACAGTATCTTTCATTCACCCTTCCCAATGTATTTTAGTAGCCTCATGAAATTCAAATGTAAATGAAACATTCCATTTACAGGCTTTAGAAAGTTTGTATTAATTTAATTAAAGCAAAGTGTCAGAAGCAGCACTCAGCAAGTTACATAAACACTAATAGAATTAAACTTGATTAGAAGTAGTGTATACTTTTAGCTTTTGATTTAAATATGAAGTTTATTTCACTTCTTTATGTTTTCTTATTTGATAGAAAGGAAAATGATAACTACTTCACAGAGTGGTTTTAAGAATTAGATGGCCTGATATAGTTAAAGAGATTAACATAGTACCTGGCACACAATAAATCCTCAGTAAATGGCAGCTTTTATTAATGGTTAATGTTCATTATAATTTTCTGGTTGGGATTTGAATTTTATTTTTTATCATTAAACGAAACAGTTTTTAACTTTCCATACTATAGTGAAGCATAATTCTTTTTTAAAAATAAAAATTGAACTTTTAAGGTGTACTTTGAAAAAGACTGTATTATATATCTGAGTTAAAAAATATAATAAAATAGGGGCTGGCCTGATGGCACAGCAGTTAAGTTTGCATGCTGTGGTTCGGCAGCCTGGGGTTCACCAGTGCAGATCTCAGGTGTGGACCTAGCACAGCTTATCAAGCCGTGCTGTGGGTGGCATCCCACATATAAAGTAGACGAAGATGGGCATGGATGTTAGCTCAGGGCCAGTCTGCCTCAGCAAAAAGAGGAGGATTGGCAGTGGAAGTTAGCTCAGGGCCAATCTTCCTCAAAAACAAAAAGTAATAATAATAAAATAGACATCATTTATATGTTTTAAGTTGTGCCTTTGCATCATCTTTCTTCTCTTCATTTTTCAGCCCTATCACTGTTTCCAGAATGGAAAGATGGAATCTTTAGGCTTGCATGTCTTGTTCAGGTCTCTTTAGTGCTGTGGTAAATTATTATTCTTTTAAATTTGTACTCACAGAGACAGTGTGATTAAATCTACTTTATTTTTCGCTTCGTATTCTTTGTCCTCCTAGAGCCATATTTGTCAATATTATAAATGTAAGCAATGCAATACATTGCTTGTTGTGAAATAAAATAATTTTATTGTTTGCTCCATTTTTAGAAGCACATCAACATTTTTTCTACTGCGTACAGTTAGGATAAGCTTAAATATTCTTTGATCTCTGAGGAAGATGAAGTCTGTTCATTCTTCTCTAATATGGGCTATGAATGATTCAGTTTAGCGCATATTTATTGAGCACCAACTATGTACCAGGTAGTAGGGAGGATGCTAATGATAAAATCGTAAGAATTGCCTTTGGGATGCCCAGGCACACAAACTCACTTTAGTGTAGTTTATTAAGTGTTAAGACCAATTCACGCATAAAATCCGAGGGGAATAGAGTGTCAGAAAAGCACCTAATCCAGCTTCCAGGAAATGAATTCAGCCCAACAACTCTTCAGAAGGTAGAATGATAATTATATTCAGAATTACCTTTCTGAATTTTCACCAAACCCTCAGTCATCAGTAAAGATTCACTTATGATCTTGATAATTTCCTGAACATTAAGCAAAACATCCTAATGCATTTTAGTAAAAGCATTTAAGTGTAGTAAACAAGGAGGGTTGTCTGCTTGATGATTAACTAGAAAGTGCATCAGAAACCTCATTTCTTAAGTATTATTACTTATCAAGTATTTGCACTTTATTTGATTGAGACTATCTTTTTAATTCTTTTTTTTTTTTTTTTTTTTAAAGATTTTATTTTTTCCTTTTTCTCCCCAAAGCCCCCCGGTACATAGTTGTGTATTCTTCGTTGTGGGTTCTTCTAGTTGTGGCATGTGGGACGCTGCCTCAGCATGGTCTGATGAGCAGTGCCATGTCCGCGCCCAGGATTCGAACTAACAAAACACTGGGCCGCCTGCAGCGGAGCGCGCGAACTTAACCACTCGGCCACGGGGCCAGCCCCTCTTTTAATTCTTAATGTACTACTGATTTTTTAATACCAGCATGATTGATTTATTGCCATTTTCTATATTTCAAAAAAGTTTTCTTATTAATTAGTTTTCTTTGATTAAAAACAAATTGGACAAAGCTGGAGAATATATATCATAAAAAACTAGCAATATTTCTCAATTATTTTACAATTACTTAAATTGATAAAATTTGCTTTTATTAAAGGTACATTTTTTGCAGAGTTTAATGGTTACATTTGACCTTGATATTTAACAAAATAAAAATATTCAAGTAAAGAATACGGAAAACATAAAGATTTCACCACTATCCTAGAATCCAGCTTGTGATGGGAGGAATTATGTTCATCAGTCTGTTCATAAAATTTTCTGGGCCATATGCAGGGGATTCAACATTATGTTGTCAGTAGAGCTACTTGAAAAATAGAGGGATGTCATAATATAAAACTAATGTCAAACACCCATCACAGTTGATGTATAGAGAATGGAAAACATTGTTCTTGTCATATGAAGTGGGTACAAGATGTTTTTAGTATAAGACTTCTGTGTGTGTGAGAGGAAGATTGGCCCTTAGCTAACACGTATTGCCAATGTTCCTCTTTTTGCTTGTGGAAGATTGTTGCTGAGCTCACAGCTGTGCCAGTCTTCCTCCATTTTATGTGGGATCCCACCACAGCATGGCTTGATGAGGGGTGCCAGGTCCACAACTGGGAGCCAAACCTGTGAACCCCAGGCTGCCAAAGTGGAGTGCACAAACTTAACCACTATGCCACTAGGCCAGCCCCTATAAGACATTTTTTTTTTTTTTTACTAATTGGATCTTAGGACAGATTCTGTGAAATTAATAATGGGAGATGTTTCTTAATTCATGATATCAGCTCCTTTACAGTATTTTTGATGTAATCTCTTAATTAAAATATACTGGGTTTCTAGCATAGATATATGTCACTCATGTTTAGAGGAATAACTTCTCAAGGGAAATGGTTATTTCATTGAGAGATGTTAGAAATTTGGTGCTGTTCTGTGGTTTGATTTTAGTTTCTCTCAAAAGACTGCCATGTTAATTGAATTTTTTTGTCTTGGTCATTTGTATAACATGGCATATTTGTGTTATGTATTATTTGACTGTAAATTATACTTAAATAATAGCTGTCCGGTAAGAAAAAGAAACATAAATATCTTGGGAAGAATGATCTTCCGTTTCAACTATTTCTTTCAGTTGTTGTTAAATGTGTTGAAAGAGTTGCCAACTCTTCTAGCTGCAATTGTGGCTCCTAAGTCATTTCTTTTGATTTAATATCAACTGAAGATGTCATGACTGCCTGTTTCAGATCATCCTCAAAATCTTCCTTTTATACGTACATTGTGCCATGGAATTTATAGTTAGCAGTTAAAACTTTACTTTTAGGTAACTGAAATAATCTACACACACATATATATATTTTTTTAGTGAACCAAAGAGCGCAATAAACTAAATTTATAGAACACTTATAACATAAAATGACATTTGCTTCAAAATGACATTTGGACTCAAGGCTAAAAACAAGTCACTGTCCTTGTCGAGGGAAATGTACTCTCCTGATAATGGCATATTGTTTCCTGAATTGGATGAATAATAGCACTAGAGCCATTTTATATGTAAGTGAGTCCAGATCTCTTAGATTCTTTTCATCCTGTGTAATCACTCAGGAGGTGAGTACACAGGATGAAAACATTATTGATAAAAGGCGTACCTTGATCATTCGTCTAAAAGGTCATCATTAATTTCCCTTACCTTCCTTACAGAATGCCTTTTCAGAAGCAGACCTATTTATGAACACTGTTGAAGAGTCAGGCAGTGGTAAGGACAGCCATGAGACCCCATTCACTTTTATAGCATCTTCTAGAAATATCCTTTTCTGTGATTGGTGATAGTCAGTGTTGGCTCTGCCATTTCAGAGCACATGAATTCATATATTTTAGAAAGCAGAAGGACTGCGTGGGCTCTGCTTTTTCTGTATCTCCATGTCTTGTGCTTGTCTGCTGTGTCCTCAGAATGTGTATATAACCTCACCATAAGTAGTGGGCTGGTCACTGACTCTACTTTCATGGTGTTGGGCAAAAATTATGTCATCCTTCCTTCTTGCTCCCCCAAATAATAACTTTCGTATGAAAAAGTCCTTTTCTGACAACAGGAAAAAGATTAAATATTAGCATTTTGAGAACACGTGTAAAAGTTCCTAAGGAAAAATCTAGCAAATGGGGCATATAAAACGAGAATGAAAAGTAGTATCTATTGGAAGGAATCTTCTTACAACTTAGCACAAATAATAAAACTTTTACTCCTCTTTGTGTATTGATTTTGAAAGAGAAGAATATACATTTGATATATTTTTTCATTGTTATTTAAAATTTAAAGCAAGGCTTTTTATTTACAACTAGTTTAGGGTATAATTATGATAAACTTTAAGGATGACTTAGCATTTTTATCAATTTTGTTCACCACTGTATCCCCAGGACCTAGAACAGAGCCTACCTCATAATAAGTGCTCAATAAATGTTATTGAATGAATGAATACGTATGTATATTCTATTAGAACTGCCTCTTGTGTGAGGCAGTTAACTTTTACTAGATCATTGGGCTAACCAAGTCAAAGATGTAGCCATTTGGAGCTACTGACTTTACAAGGGCGCTCTGATCTTTTGCAATAATTATTTTAATGACTATTCAACCGCTATTCAAGAAAATGTTGAAGTATATAAATCCATGCTGTAAAATTTAAAGCAAGGGCAGATTTTAAAACTGTACTTCTGTACTAACGTCATCAGAGGGGCTCATTGGCCCTTTTGGAAGGCGAGCTTGGAACATTTCTCCATGCTGTTTCACATCTGGCATACTTCTTCACACAGCTGCATTCCAGTGAGGGATGCCCCCAGAATGAAAAGAGGCACACATTAAGAGATTTTGAAATCCAGTAAAATCTACTTGAACTAATTGGTGATCCTGATGCTATCTAACAGTTTGGCCCTAAAGCTTCACATTTTAGCAGAAACCAAAAAAAATATATCATTGAAGGCAGAAAACATCAAGATTACCTATTATTTCATGCAGATTTTATTGGATTTCAGAACACATAGCCTGACTCCGAAGGATACTACTATATGTTTTATATATAAATAGTTACTGTTAATGATATATATCTTACTATTGAGTATTTAGAGAACCGTTAACATTTTAAAACTAGCAAACTGTTCATTAAATAAAGTGCATCAGGTTAACTTGAAAAAAAACACTATGGCAATCGGGTTTATTGGTTTGCAGAAACGAACTCTTCTCTCTCTCACATCAAGTTTTATAAAATTGATGTTTTATAGTGGAAAATAACATGCAGATTAAACAACAACAAAAAGAAATTTCAAATAGTGTTATTTGCTTAGTTCCTTTCTCTTAAATTAGCTTGACAGGCAGTGGTTAAGAACACAGGGCTGGAACCAGAATGACTTTTCCCAGCTCTGCCACTTACTGACTTTGTGACATTGGATAAATTACTTAACCTCTTGGTGCCTCAGTTTATCATGCATAAAATGGGAATAATTATAGTGCCCTTCTCATGGGATTGTCTTTGTGATTTAATGATTTAATATAGGTAAAGTGCCTAGAGCAGGATTCAGCAAACTTTCTGCAAAAGGAAAGATAGTAAATATTTTAGGCTTCGCAAGCTTTCTGGTCCCTGAGCAACTCTTCAGCTCCATTCTTGTGGTGTGCAAGCAGCATAGATAATCTATAAATTAATGAATGTGGTTAGGTTCCAGTAAAAATGTATTTACCAAAACAGGCATTCAAGAGTCATAGTTTGCTGACTCCTAGTCTAAATATTGTTTAATATTTAATCAAGTTTCAAAATGGTTAAATGTTTTACTCTACCTTTTGAAGTTTTTTTAGTCAATTAACATATCATGGGCACATAGAATTCTCCAATGTGTAAAAAAACCACAGCATATTTGAAAACTTAATTTTCTAACAAAAGTGAAAAATGCTTATAATATGAAAGAATGTCTGAAAATTTCTTGTAGGAAATCCTTAAATTAATTGAGGGATGTAATTAGAAAATATTTTTAGAAGAATATAAATCGAACTTGCTTAGGGACACTCAGTGACTTGGTTCAATTCGAGGAGCTGGGAAGCAGCAGGAATAAGGGCTAAAGTGGTATGAGTGAGTGTGTGTGTGTGTGTGTGTGTCCTGCTTTCTGATTCTGTGGCCTTTCCACTAGCCAATCTTAAGTATGGTGGGATTCAGAGATTATGCTTACCTCTTCACCAAACAAATTGAAGCAATGTGCATATTTGAAGATGGCTAGGTAACATATGAACTCAAACTTTTGTTATTGTAGACTTTAACTTCACTGTCTGGTTGTAACTGACTTAATGCTAGAAATATTATCCTAGTCTCGTTTATGTCAAGATTGGATTAATCCAGTCAAACTCCATTTATTTATGCAGTACTGGTTTTTACTTATATTCATGTATTTCTAGACTCATTTGTTTATTCATTAATTTAGTAACAATTTGTTGAGCATCTTCTCTAGGTTAGGATTTGAGCACAAGAAAATGAAAAAAGCATAGTCCCAGTGATCAAGGAGTCTACAGTAGAATAGGAACAGTAAATAAGTAGTAAGGTGGTTACATCCTGGTTGGCAAAGGTACCGTAGAAAGGCACCCAGAGGGTCATGAGTGTGAAGAAGAAGGGCACGTAATCTAGCCTTCCCAAGCAGATGATACCTAAACTGAGACCTGGTGGAATGCTTTATTGTTGGTAGGTTTAAGGATGCAGGGAGGGGCATTTCAAGCAGATGGAGTACCAACACGAGAGATCACAGGGGGACACCAAGTAGATCATTAGGAGTGAGTAACATGAGAAGGGGCTGGAGGGTTTACTGGTTTTTGTCTGTATAATTACTGGGATGGTGGCTAAAGCATTTAAGCTGAGGAATACCATGATTGTATTTGTCCTTCAGGAAGAACATCTAGTGGTAGGTGGGGAGTTACTTGGAGGAAGATGAGTCTGGATGTTGAAATAAATTAAGAGAGTTTTGTAGTGGTAATCCATGTGAGAGATGGTGCCAACTTAGACTTATGAAGGAAAATTTAGGAGGTAGAATTAAAAGATTTGAGGATAGATTCAAGGTGGGAAGTGAGAGTATAGATGGAATCAGGAGGACTTCTAGATTTCTGGCTTTCTTTTACACTAATTTATGTTTGGCATCTCAAGTGTGAAATTTCATCATACATTAATTACCCTTTGTGTTCTTTTTGCAAAGTAATTATAGTGCTGATGGGTTCAAGATTTTATTCCTTGGATAGTATAACAGTAATAAAGGTAAACAATAGATTATGGCATTGAGATCATCAACAACCTTCTGACTTGTTCAGTCAAGTCTTTACCAGTTTCTACCATAATCAAATCTATTCTGTTACCATTGTTATCATCATGAAATTCGGGTTCTATAAGTAATGTAACTGGGAAGCAGCCATGGGTAATACATTAAAAACAGCATGGGTTGTCTATCTCTGGATGAAGGAGTAGGAGGAAGAGAAAGAAGAGCTGGAAGAGGAGAAAGGGGAAAAGGGAGAAGGGAAGGATTCTTGCTCTGAATTGAGATCAGGGAAGCAGATAACTGTTAGCCCTTAGATTAAAAAACAAATGCAAGGAATAATGTTGTCCCAGAGATTTTAGGAGAAAAGCAGTTACTTACTGCAACTCTCTAGGTAGCTGCACTGCAGTGAGTACCCTCTGTCTGTTTAGAGGGAATAGATAGACGCATCCTATAGTACAAACTATTCTTTGTTACTGCATTTAATCTATCCAAGAAGCACTGGAAATAGACAAGGATGAAGAAAAAACCTTTTAATTAATTAAAGTTTTTTGTAGGAGTTCTTTTCAGGTTTTCTTTTCTGGGTACTTCTTCAGCGGTTCAAAGCAGCCACGTGACCATGTAAACCAGCTTGCTGAAATTGAAGACCCATGAGCCTTCTCCGCCAGGAGAGTACACACTTTTGCTAAGGAACACACTTTCTTTATCTTTCAGTCACAACAACAATAAAAGTAAATTAAAATCTAACTAGAGTTCAATAGTACATTATCATGGCTTCTCAACTAAATGATTTCCTTGGTTAAGCCAATATACACTTCAAAAGGAATAAGAATATCTCTTGTACTTATATGTATATATTTCAATAACATTTGATATTTTTTTTTAGTGAGGAAGAAAGACTGGCCCTGAGCTAACATCTGTTGCCAATCTTCCTCTTTTTGCTTGAGGAAGAGTGTTCCTGAGCTAACATCTGTGCCCATCTTCCTCTATTTTGTATGTGGGATGCCACCACAGCATGGCTTGATGAGCACCCAGGATCCAAACCGGTGAACCCCGGGCCACCAAAGTGGAGTGCGTGAACTTAACCACAATGCCACTGGGCCAGCCCCAATATTTGATTTTATACAACCTTTTTAGTTAGAAACCAGAAATCACTGAATAGTTGCTATTTTTAATTACAAAAAGGTGCTGAAGTAAACTACAAATACAACATAAGATACAGAATGGAAAGAATTGACATTCTTTGGTACTTAAAAGATTTTGTCTTAAGTTCTTGAACACGTTTCATAGTCTTTAGATTTTTAAATGAGATGTGTTATTCTCTCACCTTGATAAAGCAGGAAAGCCATCCTGATGCCTGTTATTGGCAGTATTGTAAGCAGGGGAGATGGGTTGTGACAGTAGTCCTGTCCCGTCAATAGATCCTGTGTTTTATGGCTGAAGCAACTGTTTCTAGTTGCTGTCACCTTCTGTGGATTGGGCTTTTAAATCTCTGATCTGCCTAAAGATTTTGCTGAAAAGAAACAAACCATTACTAATTGCTACATGCTTTTCCATCAAGGCAATTTCCCAGTAAATCTCCAGTCATGCCATCTTATATCAAATTGTGCTCTAAAGCAGTAGTTCTAGGGTTAAATTCTCACAAATATTCATTATTATTATTTTTTTGTAATCATATAATAAACTAATACAAAATTTTGTTCCGTGTTTTGAGTGTTTTGAGTTCAGTGTTTTCAATAACAAACTTTTGTTCAGTATTTTGACACTCAAAACACTGTTCTAAATGGTTTACAAATATTGTCACTTGATTTTTATCCCATCTGTAAGAAATGAGTACTGTTATATGTTGTTCCAGACGAGAAAATTGGGCTCAGAAAATTTAAGTGACTTGCTCAAGTTTATATGGCAAATTAATACATGTTGGAATCAGGATTCTAGTTCTAATATTCCTTCTATTCCAGCACCTTTTATCCACTATACTCTATCTTTTAAGAATGATCTAGTTCCAAGGCACCTGTGTACATTAGAAAAACTACTGCGCATTCACAGAGGTTGTGTTTATTCCTTTTAGGCAATGAATGTACTCTAAGAGATTTCCACCTGCTTTCAATAGCCCTTTCTCAGGGCCACAGTTCACAGGTTGGAAATCCCTGGATTTGTGTTTGGGCAATTTTTTCTTTTTCTTTTTCTTTTTCTTTCCCCTCTTCCCTCCTCCATCCCTCCCTCCTTCCTTCCCTTCCTCCATCTCCTCCACCTCCAACTCCTCCGCCTCCTCCTCTTCCTCCCCCTCTTTCTTCTTCTAGACATAGAGCATGGGGCTTAGAACCAAATAGACCTCTTTTCAAAGCCTGGTTCTGTCTTTTGCCAACCACTTAATTTTGAGAAAGTTACTGAACTTCCCTGATACTCGGTTTTCCCATCTTAAAAAAGGGATAATAATACCCTTGTCAGAGTAGTTTCCATTTAAATGATCTTGTGTCTGGGAAGTAGAACCAGAACAGTTGTTGTTATTATGATTAAATTTTGTTATTAATCCATATCATTATTTTAGGTCACATTGGAGCCTCACTTTTGATGCTGATGTCACTGACACACTTGGCCGGTGCAGGCCAATTGCTTTGTCATCTGTTTAGAGCTGATGGAATAGTTTGCTTATAGGATCTTTTGAGAAACTGTGTTAATTCATACACCATCTGTGAATGTCTTAACAAATTCCACAAGAAGCCCAGTGGGACATGGTGGCATTTTTGCTTCCCAGAACCCTGCAGTTGTTTGGATATGTGGATGTGTTTATTTTTACATCTTCCTACAACATTTTAAAATGTTGTAGAACTTATTACCAGCAACTGTTTCTTTGTTCCAACCAATATGCAGGATTTCTTGATTTTGTTTCTTAGTTCATTGTTAGAAAGAACTTGTTTTAAAAATGCCCAGCTGAGTTCTGTCTTGATGACTATCACAGATAAGTTTCACGTGGTCAAGTTTTTGAGGAAGAAGCCTTCTAAACCAGGCTGGATAGTTCAAAGAATTTGTTATTGTCTTAATGACAAACACATAGCAATTCTAAGGGCTGCCATCGCCAATACACACACACTTTCAAATATACACACACATAGTCTTAAATCATTGGCTTTGTTTTCTTGTCTTTATAGCATTTATTATATCCATAGCAACCTTATTTGTTTACGCTTTTATGATGTCTTTCTCTCCATACTCACAAAGCAATGAAAGTAAAAATATTATCTGATTTGTTTTTAATATCCCTAGTACAAGGCATAATTCCTGAATTTATATGAGTTTTTGACCTAAAGAATGAAACCATATAAAGTACCAATGTCTGGCTCATAACTATGCCTTCTGTAAATGTCTGTTAGTTTCCTTCTCTTGAATCATCTTTGCATGAACTTCTTTTTTCTTTTTTTGGCTTTATTATTTTTTTTTCAATTTTATTTATTTATTTATATTTAATTGCAGTAACATTGGGTTATAACATTATATAGCTTTTGGATGTACATCATAATATATTTCAGATTCTGTGTAGGGTACATGATGTTCACCACCCAAAAACTAATTATAGTCCATCCCTTCACATGTGAGCCTAATCACCCCTTTTGCCCTCCCCCCCATTTCCCCCATGGTAACCACCAATCCATTCTCCATTGCTATGTGTTTGTTTGTCGTTATTTTTATCTTCTATTTATGAGTGAGATCATAGGGTATTTGACTTTCTCCCTCTGACTTATTTCACTCACATAATACCCTCAAGGTCCATTCATGTTGTCACAAATGGCTGGATTTCATCATTTCTTATGGCTGAGTAGTAGTCCATTGTGTATAAATACCACATCTTCTTTATCCATTCATCCCTTGGTGGGCACCTAGGTTGCTTCCAAGTCTTGGCTATTGTGTATAATGCTGCAATGAACATAGGGGTGCAGGTATCTTTATGCCTTTGCGTTTTCAAGTTCTTTGGATAAATACCCAGCAGTGGGATAGCTGGATCATATGGTAGATCTATTCTTAATCTTCTGAGGATACTCTGTACTGCTTTCCATAGTGGCTGCACCAGTGCAAACTACGTTTACTATGGCTTTGTAGTGTATTTTGAAATCAGGGAGTGTGATACCTCCAGCTTTGTTCTTTTTTTCTCAGGAATCCTTTGGCTATTCAGGGTCTTTTGTTGTTCCATATATGTTTTAGGATTCCTTGTTCTATTTCTGTGAAAAATGTTGTTGGAACTTTGATAGGGATTGCATTGAATCTATAGATTGCTTTAGGAAGTATGGGCATTTTAACGATGCTAATTCTTCCAATGCAAGAGCACGGAATATGTTTCCATTTCTTTGTGTCTTCTTCGATTTCTTTCAACAATGTTTTATAGTTTTCGGTGTACAGATCTTTCACCTCTTTGGTTAAGTTTATTCCTAGGTATCTTTGCATGAACTTCTAATGATTGAAGTCTACCAATGGACGCATTTCTCAAATGACTCAAATCATGTTTAAAACTTCCAGCTCTTTTGTTTCATTCTTGAGAATGACTTTTTTGAACAAGTTAAAGAAAACCAGACCAGTTCACTGTCTGCACTTCCTTTGTCAAAACCAATATATGACAGTATATGCCATATATATGACCAATATATAACACCCACTTCATCTTCTCTCAGACAATAAAGTTCCAGCAGTAATGCCACCCGTTTTTTAATCTGATTTTCCCAAGCCATTTTTTAATTGAAAAAGCTAACTATGCATATTTTAAAAAAATTGAACAAAAGTAACTGTACGATGACATTAAAGTCTGTTTGTCATGTCAGACCCCTTGGCTTCATGCCCAGAAGTAATCAATTATTTAATTTGCAGTAATTATTCAGAATCATTTACTCTTACGCTAGCATCTATGTGTACATACTTAAATAAATACTACATTCACTATTAGAACACCCTGGTTATTTTTCCCCACTATCTTTAACATCTTTCTTTATTAGTACATGAGGATCTGTTTTTTTTTTTAAACAACTGCACAGTATTTCACTGTGTGGTTATAATTCCATTTATTGAATCATTAGTCTGTTAATGAACGTTAAGATAGTTTTCAGTCGTTTGATATTTAAAAACAATGCTGAAATAAATATTACTGTAAATGCTTTTTATGTACACATTTAAATATATCCGTGGGATGAATTCTTGAAGAAATCTTGGCTCAAAGGATTTGTGCTTTCTGAGCGATGATAGATCTCACCAAATGTTTCTCTAAGTTAGTTGCTACAATTTGTACTCCTGCCAGAGTCATGGAAGCACCCTTCCTCCAGCTACTCACCAGTATTGTTCATGATCAATCTTTTTGAATTTTGTTAGTCTGATTAATGAAAAATGGCAGGTCCTTTTTAAACTATTTTAACTTGCATTTTTAATTATGTAAAAGGCTTAAGATCTTTTCATATATTTGAAATCTATTTATATATATTTTTGTTGTTGCCCATTTTCCTTTGTGTTTTTAGCTTTGTGTTCTTTTAGCTGATTTGTAGGAACACTTCATTCAGTACAGAAATTGGTTCTTTGCCACATGTGGCCAAATTATTTTTTCAGTTTGTTGTTTGGCCTTTTTTTTTTTGCTTTACCATATTTTCATGCAGAATTTTTAAAAATTCATAGTTATTAATCTTTTCTAAGGCTTCTGCCTTGATGTCCCATTCGAAGTGTTCTCTCAGGACACCTGTTAATAGCACTTAGCAAAATATAATTCCATCTTTGTGTGCGATCATTCAGCTAATTTGTTTCTTACTCACTAGACTGTAAATTCCATAAGATCAGGCACTGTCTTTCTGTAACTCCCTTTGCTATGCCCAAGAAATGACATGACACCTGCCTGCTTTGAAGAGCCTCTTAGGGAATATTTGTTGAGTGAATAAAGGAGGGAAGAATTAAGTGATGTGACATAATTCATTCACCTTAAATATGTGAGTATTTATGTTCAGAATGTGTATTTATAACAGGCTCAAGTCCCAGTGGCATATAAACATATCTTCAAAAATAAAAAATGATCCTCAATCCAGTTTATGTCAGTACAAATCATTGAAGATCATATTTGAAATCATTTCATATTTGCTCTAAGAACTGCTGATTTTTATAAGGCTGTGACTTATTTGGTTGTCATTTCTCTCATACACAGCATCACTTTGTTCATTCAGAAGGTGAAAGTCTCTTGCTTGCCAAGAAAAGTGTGATGAATTTCAGCACTATGTCTCAGAAACAGCTAACTTTGAACAGTGGGTGAAAAAATATCTCTCATAAAGATGATCACTGTATTTAAAATTCTCACAACTTTTTAAAAGAATAGATACTTAGTTTTCAAAGATAATGATTAAGAATGATATATATTTTACCTTCTGTTGCTTTTTATGAGAGATAAGAGCATGCTAAGTATATTTTTCCATCTCTTAGTTTAAAAGCATTTTACGATTTTGGTGTAAAATTTTGAAAGGCTGCACTATAAAAATAACATTTTTGGTAATAGGTACAAATAACATGGTAGACAGAATGAGGGTGCATAATTTTTATTTGACTGTCAGTAATGAAAGAGTTAATGACTAGAATTATCTCCAATTTTAAATTTCAAGTCAACCCAAACTTATACTTTATTAAAAAACCTACGTTGTTTCTGTCAGTTTAGAAGATCTTTCTAACACTGATTTATATTCAGATATATTGTGTGTACTACTTTTAATTATGTATTCTCTCTCTCTCTCTCTCTCTGTCTCCATCTTGGCACCTAGAAGTTCACAATGATTTTACAGACTATAGTAAAGCCAGGTACACTTTCTGGGTTCTTTTTATGTGTGTCCTCAAAAATTTAGGCAAAGGGTTCGCCTCTCAGCCCTCAGGTCCTTGGAGGCTGAATTCGTCCTCACAGGAAAGAAGAGATTATCTGAGAAACAGTCATGATTTGAAAAGTTGTAGAATTAGGGTCTCTGTGCAATTCTTTTTTTTTTTTTTAATTCTCCGGGTTTTTTCAAGACATTTGAGTAAGTAACCCACTGAAGAAGTTACCAGATGGTGGAGGTGTTGTTAATACCACATTAGACATTGCCATTTTGTGTCAGTGGCCAGGATTGGTACCAGGATCCAGTGAAGGGCCTGGGATGGGAACCAAGATAGGTAGGACCTCACTGAGATTATCGCCCCACTCTCTTTATTGCATAAGGATGGTACCGTGTGAGCATTCTGTGAGAATTTATGTATTGTTGCTTCTAATTAGGGGTAGGGTAATATGTGTAGAGTAATTTAAAAGCCTCTGTATTAGCTATTCTTCATAGTTATTTCATTAAAAATTAATAGCATATTATTTTTAAAAATCCTTATGCTCATAAAAATTGGCATCCCTTATTCTGAACACGTCCTCGTCAATAGCTTTCTGTTTTCTAGGTAAGGAGAATGTGAACGCCTATATCCCTGCCATTGACTTTCAAAGATTCAACCCACAAACAATCTTAGTAAACCAAAAAGGGCAAGAAAAGACAGTCAAGACAGTTAATTAAAATTCTGCCTGGTTTCCTTTAGGTTATTGATGTGTAAACCAGTGCTTATATTTACATTTGAATTACTCTCTCTGACCCTGTTCTATTTTTTTATTTTAATTTTTTTTGCTGAGGAAGGTTCCCCCTGAGCCAACATCCACTGCCAATCTTCCTCTTTTTTTGCTTGAGGAGCATTCGCCTAGAGTTAACATCTGTGTCAGTCTTCCTCTACTTTGTATGTGCGTCACCACCACGGCATGGCCGCTGACAAGTGATGTAGGTCTGCACCCAGGATCTGAACCTGCAAACCCGGACTGCCAAAGCAGAGCACGCCAAACTTAACCACTACGCCAGGGGCTGGCCCGCCTTGTTCTATTATTTTTAACTCATGAATTTAGTTATAGAAGGTGACATTCTGTTGCCTATATATAAAGGTGGTGCAAGGTGGCTTCCTTCTTTGTTTCTATCTGTTGTCCCTATGAGAACCATCTGGGTCTGTACCTTTTGTTGCCCAAGATTCCAAACAAATTCTGCAAAGCTTGCACGGTTAAAGGATAGATTTTACTGGGAAAACCTACATAGACCCTGCTCAACGAGAGACAAGATATTGTAGGTGCGTCTCTTCCTCCTGTCGTTCATAGAGAAATATGTCGTGGCTGAGGTGCTTCTGGGCACATGCTGTCGGAGGGGGATACACAGGCTGATAGATACCAAAAGATTTAGGATGCCAGCTGTTTAAAAGCCTGAAAATGCCAGCATCCCAGTGCTTACAGGCCTTAGAACCCCTGAGATGTTACAGTTCCTCTGTGGGTGAGTGGGAATCATGGGAAGCTGAACCTGGATGGCCTCTCCTGCCAGGAGACAGGGGAGCCCCCATCCCAGCTAGCTTATTGTCTCTGCAACCAGAATACTCCCAGAGTCATTTTCAGACAATCCTGATCTTTTCACTACAATGAAGGAGCCACTGAGAGCAGATTAGAATCTAAAGAGACATAAATCAATTGTAACGATTGGAACCTGAGACATGTATAAAGTGTGTTCTTTTCTTTTCTTTTTTAAAATTTTCCTTAGAGGCTTATTATTTCAATTCACATAGCCAGATTTCCGTCCTAATTGTTAGGCTCCCAAATGGCTTTGTAAATGTTTTTGTTTCTTTGTTTTTGAATTACTGGTTGTTTGTCTTGTTTTTAAATTTCCTGTGTCCAGTCCAGTTTCCCTCTGTCCGTCTGCACAGGAATGTTATCAGGACTTCTCAGGTAACTTTCTACTCAGACTGATTTGTTCTAAGCTGTCCTTCAGCAGCTGAAGACCAGCTGTGCATGTTGTCAGAAACTTCGTCCTGTTTTTCGGTGTTGCCAGTAGGGTTGTTGCTAAGTAAATTGTTAGGGCTCTGGGCAGGATAAGATGACCATTCAGGTTCTTGTTTTCAAAACTGTACTGTGGTCAGAAGCAATATTATTCTGGTAATGAGTTTCTCATGGGGTACAACGCCATGTTATAATCAACTTTGCTGGTATGTAAAAAGGATATTTAATGTTTATTCTCTTTGAATGGACAGGAGGCTTTCAAAGGAGCCATATTTTGGTGTTCCTTGTGAAGATTATTGTGGTCAGAGTGCTGTTTCACATTGTGTCTGCTAGATGATCAACCTAAATGGTGAACTGCCATGAGAAGAAAATTATCCGAGCCTTGTGGCCGGGGCTTCGTGGAGGCTCAGGGTCGGCTTAGCGAAGGACGGTGTTGGCAGTGTTGGTGTTGTTGGGGGTGTTGGGTGGCCTTGTGCTCCAGGGCACAGTGGTAGCTGGGGGAGGCTTCAGTTTGCCTTTTATCCTTAGCTTGTGCTCATGTGCTAAGGAGGCAAGGGAGAGAGGGGTAAACCAGGCAGGATAAAACAATATTTAATTTAAAAAATAAGAAAACAGAACAGAAAAATCATCACAGAGAATAAAAGGAGAAGAATTGTAAAGTTCTTCCCTAGGCAATTTGAGACCTTAAGGTCCAATTTTATCTGAACTTTATATAATGAGGACAATTAAATGTACCATTGCAAAGCTTGCTTATGCACCTTAAACACCTCAAAGGTTAATTCTGATGTACACAAAATTTTTTGAAAAAAATCGTCCTTTAAGATATCATGGGGGCTGGCCCCGTGGCCGAGTGGTTAAGTTCGCGCGCTCCGCTGCAGGCGGCCCAGTGTTTCGTTGGTTCGAGTCCTGGGCGCGGACATGGCACTGCTCATCGGACCGTGCTGGGGCAGCGTCCCACGTGCCACAGCTGGAGGAACCCACAACGAAGAATACACAGCTATGTACCAGGGGGCTTTGGGGAGAAAAAGGAAAAAATAAAATCTTTAAAAAAAAAAAAAAAAGATATCATGAATCAATTTTTATCGTATCTTTTATTTATTTATTAATGGTGATTTACTTTTTACTTGTTGGAAAACAAATGTTAAAGCATTACTATTTTTGATAACTTACTATAAAATCCCATATTTACCTCATGCTTAAATCAAAAAAGCATTGATATAAGAGTTTACCAGGAGTCAGTATAATTTTAAATACTCGTTGAAAAGTGGCCGTTTCAGAGTAATGCCGACAATGACTATAATCATTTTGGTGCTGAAATTTGAGATTAAAAAAAATTATTTCCTGGGACTGGCACCTTGGCTTGCTGGTTAAGTTTGGCACACTCCACTTTGGCAGCCCAGGTTCAGTTCCCAGTCGTGGACCTGCACCACTCATCTGTGGCCATGCTGTGGCAGCGACCCACATACAAAACAGAGGAAGATTGACACAGATGTTGGCTCAGGACAAATCTTCCTCAAGCAAAAAGAGGAAGATTGGTGACAGATGTTAGCTCAGGGCAAATCTTTCTCAGCAAGAAAAAAAATTTGTTTCCTTTAATGAAATGGATATATGAGAAATTCAATTAGTCTTTAAGCCAAGTAGAACGTTTTATAAATATCTTATTCTTGATCCACATTGCATGGAGAAATTTCTTAGGTGAATGAAAGCCGTTTACTTACTTCTCTTTTTTTTTCAGTTTTATTTAGGTATAATTGACAAATAAATTTAAAGTGTACATGGTAATGATTTGATATACATATACATTATGAAATGATTCCCCCAGTCTAGTTAATTAACACATTTATTACCTCACTTATTTATCTTTTTGTGTATATATGAGAAAATTTAAGTTCTACTTTCTTAGTGAATTTCAAGGACACAATAGTGTTATCAACTGTAATCACTGTGTTATACATTAGGTCCTCAGACCTTCATCTTACAGCTGAAAGTTTGTATGCTTTTACCAACTTCTTGCTACTTCCTCCATCCCCCAGCCTTTGGCAACTACTTTTCTACACTGTTTCTATACGTTTGATGTTTTTTTAGATTCCACATATGAGTGATACTATGCAGTATTTGTCTTTCTCTGTCTGACTTATCTCAGTTAGCATAGTGCCCTCAAGTTTCATCCATGTTGTGACAAACAGAAGAATGTCCTTCTTTCTGAATAATATTCAAAAAGATTCATGGCTGAATAATATTCCATTGTGTATATATACTACATCTTCTTTATCCATTGACAGACATTTAGGTTGTTTCCATATCTTGGCTATTGTGAATAATGCTGCAATGAACCTAAGGATGCAAGTATCTCTTCAAATCCTGTTTTCATTTCATTTTGGTGTACACCCAGATGTGGGATTGCTCAATCATATGGAAGTTCTATTTTTAATTTTTTGAGGAACCTCCATACTGTTTTCCATAGCACTGGTGCAATTTACATTTTCACCAGCGCTGTGCAGGTGTTCCTCTTCTCCAGAAGTTCTTATCTGTTCTCTTTTTGATGATAGTCATTGTTACAGGTGTAAGATACTATCTCATTGTGGTTTTGATTTGTATTTCCCTGATGATTAGTGATGTTGAGTATGTTTTCATGTACCTGTTGGCCATCTGTATGTCTTATTTGGAAAAATATCTATTCAGATCCTCTGCCTATTTTTTAATAGGATTGTTTGTTTTTTTTCTATTGAGTTGTGTGAGTTCTTTAAATATTTTGAATATTAACTCCTTATCAGATATATGATTTGTGAATATTTTTTCCCATTCTGTGGGTAGCCTTTTTGTTTTGTTGTTGGCTTCTTTTGCTGTGCAGAAGCTTTTTGATGTACTCCTACTTATTTATTTTTACTTTTGTTGCCTTTGCATTTGGTGTCAAATCTACAAACTTATCACCAAGACTGATGTCAAGGAGCTTACCCACTATGTTTTCTACTAGGAGTTGTATGGTTTCAGGTCTTCCATTCTAATCTTTAATCCATTTTGAGTTGATTTTTATGTATGATGTAAGATAGGGGTCCAGTTTCATTCTTTTACCTGTGGCTGTCTAGTTTCCCCAGCACTATTTTTTGAAATTTTAGAATTGTCCTAAATATTTCATATAGCATGGATATTTATTTATTTAAAGACTGGTTTGATAGGATAGTTGTTTTTTGGTTTGGTTTCTTTTTCCTTTGAGCACTTTACTTATTTGAGATCTCTACCTGGAATATGTTCTGGAACATGGGAAACCATTGATAAATTGAATATTCTCTGGATTTATGTGATCTTTAAACTTGCTTTAATTTATTCACATTTTAACTCTTGAAATTCTAAAAGGTAGGAAAAAAATTTGTTTCTTATTTATATTTGGGTCTCTGTATAGTGGCCATGCAACTCACTTTTCTTAAATTAACTGTATTATTTTCTTAACTGAACCATACAACATGAAGTCGACTTTGGAGTGGCACATAATGAATAATGCAATATCTTTCATTAAACAAGCTTGTAGTTTGCAGTGTTTAAGATTTCTATATATTTGAATGTCAGTAATATAGTTCTATCCACTGTGGAAGTTTTAAAGCTTCTAGAGTAGAAATGCAAATTGGAACTTGATATTTATTAAAGATTACTTAAAGATAAAGTAAAAAGTAAATAAGTCCATAGAAGCTACAGCTACCCACCTATATACCTGTTTGCCTTCTATTTTTATTTGTTACTAATATCTTTTTGAACAAGGAAAGCGATAAGATGCGGCAAAAATATGAGATTTGGTTAGTGTAAGAATGAGAAGACCTAAAATAGACAAGTTTTAAAAGTTGATATTTGGCTATTGAGGTGCCTCTGAGTTATTTATTTGCATATCTCTAAAATGGAAGATCATTTTTAAAGTGAACATTTGAAAGTGATTTGGATATTCTTTGGGAGATTGGGAAATAATATTTGCAAGACTAGAAGATAATGATGTAGGGCTTGAATAGACTTGTCACTTTAAAATTGTATTTATGTATGTTTTAGTTTATTTTCCTTATCACCCAATATCTTCATATAATCTCAATCTTATTTTGGATGTAAACATTTTTTATGACACATAAATAACCTAAAACCATTATATCAAGTTAAATGATGGACAAAGTGAACGTTATTTAAACATTGTCTAAAGATGATCTAAAAAATATTATCTAAAAATGATGGTTTGCGTGCATATTTAGCAGAGCATAATTTGAGAATTCTGTTTCAACAGCACATATTTAAACTCAATATATTAAACTTTTTAAAGATTTTATAGAGTCCAGTTTTGTGAAAATCACCATTCTTTAGGTAAGAAATCAGCTGAATTTTTTAAATTTACTCTTTAAAAAAACTATATTATTATTATGTCTAATAAAAATAAAAGTTAATTTTTAAATAGTCACTGTGGTATACATCGCCATACATGACTCAACACAATACTGAATTTCAATTTCAGTTCACGTTAACATCCTGAAGATATTATGGAACTTTAAAAACCTGTGATATTTCTGAATCACTTGTTTCTTTTTAATTACTTTTTAAATCTACCGGTATTTCCAGTAAGATTTCAAATTAAAGTACTCAGAAAAATCATTATTTTAAATCTTTATTTTTTTATGTCTGTATCTGCAATAAGGCAATAATGAATAACTTCTGTCCTAAGCACTCTAATACTTTCAATTGCCGATCTGAAATATGTCAACGAAAGAGGGAGATAATGCACATATACTCCCCAAATGATTTATTTTTAGCTATAGAATACATTCATTTTAGCTTTTTTCCGTTTGAGTTTATCTTCATTGTGTTATCAAAAACAAATATTTTTTGCCTCGCTAGTCTGTTTAGAGTGTTGCTAAAGATAATGGGAACCCCAGAAACATAAGACACGGAACTGAGCTTACTGCGCAAATTGCACATGAAAAGATAGACAGCAAAGGCAGCACGTGCTAATGTGTGTCGAATGTGTGTGCGGAAAGTACATAAGCATTGCAGAAAGTATGGGGGTGTTTGGGTCATTGGGGTCTAAGAGTAGTCAGTGAACTTCATGTTCTTGGATTGTACTTGGATGAAGCCCTCAGGACTGAGCTCAACTAAGCAGAAAACAAGGAGGAATATTTTCCAAGCAATGGAAATTTGGGTTAAGATGTGAAGTTGGGAATGTGCCTGGAATGTTTGTCTGGAAGAGGTTAGATCATGTAGTGTGACACTAGGTAATCAGGATGAAGAATGTCAGCCTGAAGACTTTGTTCTGTGTAGCTCCTGCAGGTCTTTGAGCTGAGGGTGACAAGTACAAAAGAACCAGTTGTATCAGGTAGATCAAAGAGTAGTGAGCTTTATGTGGATCTGGGGTGATTAATATGTTTGAAAATGTTTTATAAAATAACAGTTTATGCTAAAGATTTTGATTGCTAGAGCTCATAAAATTTAACTATTAATAAAATTTTGTATTTTCTAAATACTGCATTGAATTACCCAAGAGGCAGTTGAAGGACAGGTGTCACACATCAGCAAAATATCCTAAAAAATGATCTTATGAACGAATTGATGTTTTTAAGAAAGGAATTGAAGTATTCATTAATGGAAAAAATCAGAGCTTTATAACTTTAAAATTTTAATATTGTCATTTTCAACTGCATATAGAAAGGGGATCTATTTTTGATGTTATGACCTCTGAAGAATTTATTTAATTCTGTGTAAATATAATCAATAATGAGAGGCCTCTAGCTTACAGTGCTGGATGACCAAGAAAAATCAGTTGATTCTGAAGAAACTATACATCAGTGGCTCTCAAATGTGAATGTCATACTAATCATCTGGAAATCTTGTTAAAAATGCAGATTCTAATTCAGTAGGTCTGGAGTGAAGCTGGAGTCTGCATTTCTAACAAGCTCCCAGGTGATACCAAGGATGTATGTCCTTACTTTGTATTTTGTGTGACTATGCTTTGAGTAACACAATGAAATTTTCAACGTTAGTCTCTTGATGTATAGTACATGGACAGCAACTTATACCATGTTGTTATGTGTTGATTTGCATTTAAAATACTGTTCTAAGATTCTATCCAACAAACTTTAAATACTGTGAAGGATTCAGCATTCTCATTTTACATTTTACTCTTGATGTTGTTTTAATTGTCTCTTTAGTTACTAATCTGTGAAGGACAAAAAGTTGTAAAAGATGTTATAGTCACCCTCAGTTAATTTATATTTAAAAGGGGATATAAAGACACACAATGAGGATATAGGGTTGTGCATAGATTGTATGATTGATAGTGTCTGTAGTGAGCAGATACAGCAATGTGGTTTTACAGCTGATGTTTTTGTTAGTCCACTGTTTGAGAACATTAATAATAATAATAATAATAATGTTCAAGGAAAGGAAGAGCCATAGCATGTCTGCAATATAGAGATAATGTTGAGGATTAATTAGACATAAGCCTAAAATGTCATATTAGACCTAGAATTTCTGCTTGGATTTTGTTTAGCAGGCAGTGGGTACCACCCACTAAAGGCTTTTGAGATAATCAAGGAGATTGGGAAGGAAGTGTTGGTAGAGGGAAGATGATGAGGAGATACTTCAGAATCTCAATATGGGGCATAGTGTAGGTGATATTGGGGAGAGTCTGAAGATAGCTGGGTCTTTTAGGGGATGACTGTAACCATCCAGCCATGATAAGGACCAGGATAGCCACAGTAACTGAAAGACACTGTTATAAGCCAGATTTATGTACGTTTTACTCTTTTACTATATCTTTGTGGTGCTTTGATGTCCTTTGAAGAAAAGGATAGTGTTGGCAGCTTCTTGTTTGTTTGTGTGTTTTATATTGCTGCTATGCAGATGTGGAGGTTTGAATGTGTTCAGGTCTGCGTTTAGGGTACCGCCTGCCTCCTGATATTCTGGAGCTTAGTGGCTGCACCACATTTAGATTCCTGCTGCTTGCTCCCCCCCCCCAGCTCTGAACTTGAGATCTCCTAACAAGCTGGTCTCTCCATTGCTCCAGGCTTTCTTGAGTCATTAGCGTTCCCACTGCCTCTCCAGTAGGTCTTTTACTGTCTGCAGGCACTGGGTGGAGAGAGGAAACTTTCTAATCCTGATGGCGGTGGAAAGCAATGAAAGAGAGAAAGTTACTTGGCTGAACTGATCTTCTGAGAAGTCCTTATTATCTTCTTTTCTCCAATAAGAACGTTTGACAGCCTTTTAAAAAGTCTCTGTTCAAGGAATTCTCACTCCGTATCCTTTCTCTTGAGCAATGTTTACATACTCACTTATTGTTTCCTTCAGGCAAGTTGAATGCTAACATTCTGAAGTAAATTTTTAAAAATGTTCCATGAACCATCTTTTGTTGTAGAATATAAAGCTTACTAAAACATAGCTTTGGAACACATATAAATAAAACATAATAAAGTATTCAGCTATGATGTTAAGTGGATTTAACACAGGAACTCCAGAAAGTGACAAAAACAGCTTTGTTTCCACTTGCTTTTATGGTATCACTAGGAGATGAGAAAACCAACCCTAACCCTCTTCAAACCTCTTCAAACAAGGAAGCTTACTCTTGGGAGAGTCTAGTTGGACATGTGACTCCTTTGTGGTAACTGCTGGGTTTCCTGTTAAGTGGTCTGGGAGTTGTAGCTGGGTGCCCCCTGCCTGGTAATCTTATGTGGGATTTGCCACTGAAGAGAAAGAAGTCGACTGCAGAGGTAGACATTTAGGTCCTTTCATTTTTTAATAGACAAACTTCTCCTAGCTCAACTATTTTGTTTTTCTCTTTAAAGGGAGAATATGAATCATATTTGTTTCAAGAAATTACATTATTGTAGTAGAAATATAGTTAAGTCCTTATTTGCCAAATAAATCGCTATGCCTCTTGCCCAGATAGACAACTCCTGGTGTTTTAACTAGTATCCAGAAATGTTACTGTTTACATTAAAAAGCATCCATACATCTCCAACTATTTAACACACTTAATGAGTGACTATGAAGTAATTGAGTCAATAAATACTTTTGTAGTACGTACTCTGCTTCTGGTTCAACCTATGCTTTGCATATTCTGCTGTAGCTTTGTGCCTCTGAATGAACATTTTCTTGGTATGGAGGATTTTGTGATGATTATATTAGGTCAAACAGATTTCTTAGTGTTTTGTTATTTATAAATCTTTTGCCTTCGAATACTCATTCATCTCCCCACATTATTACTGGTTGATCTTGTCTTCTTAATATCTCTTAATTCTATCACCTTCTTTCTACTCTTGTCTCCTCACTTGGCTCCCCTCCTCCTTAGTTCAAACCCTTATCCCTTCTCACCTAAATTATTGTAATTTCCACCCAATTAATCTATCTCCAGGCCACCTGGTCCTTTTACAGGCTTACCCCGCAGAATAACAAGCTGGTTCATGTTTTTCTGGTAGAGCTCCTTTGGGTTTTTTCAACTAAAACTTCATACAATGTATTCACTTGATCTTTGTGTTGGAAAGCTTTATATTTTTAATTTAGCAAAGATGCATCAGGTTGAGTGCCAACTAAAGGTTTGTGCATCTTTGATATCACTGGTCCTATGAGAGGCCATGTTATTCTTCACAAAGCTGTGGTTTAGCAATCATACTGTTCCATCTGGAAATGGTAGTTTGTAGATATTCTAGATATGCTTTAGAAAAATATTCAGGATTTAGGTTGACTTATTATGCATTATAATTCTTTCCACTTAAAATAATGGAAAATAAGCTCCAATTAGCATTTTGATAAAGAATATCAGAACATCTTATTTTCATGGGTTATTGATGTTAAGAATGAGATGTATGTACTTTCTCCACACTGTTGTCTTAGGGATCCTACTAAAATACAAATTTGACTCTCCTATGTCCCCAATTAAATTTTTTTCTGGCTCTCTCACATCCTTTTGATTAAAGTTCAAACTCTACCTTGCTTGGAGAAAGCCTTCTGTACCTCTTCATGACTTTCCACACTGTCCTTCTGACATTCTTTCTCCACCCAGGACCACGTGTATCTGAATCACCCAAGGTGCATATTATAAATATCAGTTCCCAGACAGTTTCCCAGATATACAGAATCAGAGATTCTGGGAGCCAGGCCTAGGAATCTGTACCCCTCCCCTAACTTCATCAACATGAAATCCTGTGACCTTCACCTGAGCAATAACTAGTTTTGGCTAGTGCAGTGCTCTTGACTCTTCGTCTGTCCCCTACTCAAAGGCTATCAAGATTCTTCAAGTCTGTGGTCATATTTGTCCTGTGCAGACCTTTATCTAACTCTCCTCCATTCCATAGTATTTTCAGATATTTGCGTGTTTTTTCTTCTCAACTCTGTTAGACTTTCAAGAGAAGGAGCCATGTTACGTTCAGTGTTGTGTCCCCAGAATTTGGTGTGCTGCAGATGTCTATACATAAGTATCTGACAAACAGATGAATCAAAGTCTTGGTCTTTTCAAGGTGGTAAGACTTGGAGGCAGGTTTGTTTGTTGTTATATTGCCAATATTTATGTAGCATCTGCTTTCATATTTTCTTTATTGCATGCTTAAGCTGATGGGTTTAGTCACAAGAATCTTGCCCTGATTCACAACTCCAGTAAGATGTGTTAGTATTGTCTATATAATCTTAGCTATGAGGTCATGGCTAAATGCTATCCTAAAAAAATTCAAATTCTTGGTTTCTATGCCCACACTTGTGGCTGTAATGCTGCCTTTACTATCACCACCAACAATGTACCCCAAATAGTAATAATACTCAACTAGCAATATGGGAGTTCTTTTATTACTGTGATTTTCAGTCATAACTGAATTCCTGTTCTAACTATATCAATGCAACCTGATTTTTTCTTCATATCCTGCTAAATATGGGGAGAGAATAAATGAAAAAAATTGCTTTTCTTCTCAGTTTCCATGGTAATGGAGACTTCTATATATTTAACCAGGAAAGAATGCTAGCAGAACCTGTTTTCTTTCTCTCTCTCACACACACACACACAAATACATGCATCATACGCATATGCACACACACATACTCATATACATAAGAAACGTACACCACAAAAGTTTATTCTGTCAGATCTTGTCAAAACTAGAATAAATTTTAATACTCCTTTCTGCTTCAGTTAATTTGTCTTACCCAATACTGTCTCTTTTATCAGAAAAGGGTAAACACTATCTAAATTCATGTGTATGATAAATATTTAGAAAATGAAAAAGAAACAAATGTGTCACATTTTCAAAATATGCTACAACTCTCAGGGTTGTGAAGACTTTTACTTCTCTAATTACTGGGGTTTCAATAAAATTAGAAAGTAAATAGTTTTATTTCTATTGTTTGCTCATTATATTGCCATATACATTTTACTTAATTGTGTGCCCTCTATCGGAAAGATCCATATAACTAGTCAGACACATGGAGTACAGAGGTGATTAGCTGCACTATTCTTTATTGGTATGAATGAATTAGGTCATTTGTTGGGCAAGTAGGTTAAATTTCTTCTGTCCTCTGAAAGCGTGAATTTGCTTTTGGAAATATACCCCCCCCCCCCAAGGGGGCTGGATCAATTTGACAACTTGGTTTATAATATTAAGGTAGAAAATGATTTAATACTATACCTATGAGATTAGTGAATATCGATTTCCACTTCTACCTGCTTGTTATTGTCAATAATTTGGATTTACCATTGATGTTATTAACTTTCATTTTCATATGTTTGTAAGTCACACCATTCTATAGTATATTTACATTCTTGGCATATATTAACCTTATCTACATAATCTTAATAAGTAGTCATGACTAGGAATTGTGCTAAGTAACTCTTTTGCTTTTTGTATGTACACTTGTGTTTGAATTGCTGCTGTTAATACTGATAGTAATATAGTAAATTACATATATGCTTGCATTTGATTCTTGCAAAAGTGAAAATATAGAGAAGTCTTTGAAAGCAGTACCAATTCTATTTATTTTCTCTGTCAATGGCATCTTGCCTATTTTCGTCACTTTGTTCAGTCAACTATAGTTTATAATCTATTTTTAAAAGTGTGTTTTCAAAAGGGAGTGAAGTGATAAACTTAATGAATAACATTCTCTGTGTAGAATTTAATCATTTTACATTCAGGACATAGCCCTTTGTTCAAAGAGGCCTTCCATGAAATCATATTATTCAAATGTTGCCTCCTTAACTTGTATATTACTTTAGAATATATATCAAAATGAAGGATAAGTATATTACATAGAATGTAAGCACAGAATAATGATTTCTCTTCTTGTTTTTGTGTTTTCAGTTTTGCAGAAAGTTTCTATGAAACTTCCAAGAAATGTGAAATTTAATTCACTTAAAATATAAAATATACCCTATAGTTATTGTATTTGGGGAAAGGATAATTTTGATGTCATATAATGATGGACTCATAAATTTGAGATAACAGAAACTTGGCTTTAGGTGGACTCATACACTTGAGATAAGAGAAACTTTACTTTAGGTGGACTCATAAACTTGAGATACTGGGAACCATAAGCGGTGACTAGAATGTCCCTGGATATTCCTACAGAAGATCTCTCAAAATTCTTGAAAGACTTCATAATACCTTCTAGAATGTTCCAGGTTAATAGTGATTTCCACAGTAAACTCTTAGATAATGGCGCCCTCAACTTCCCCTTTAGAAGTGGGGAAACCTCTGTATATGAATTGCTCAGTTTTTGTTTTTTAAATTTTTTTCCCCCATCCTTTGCAGAAAAAAAGAGGTTGTAGGTGCTACTGAACTGTAGGCTAGTGAACACAACTTTAAGAAATTTAATAACTACTAAGAAGTTTTGTTAATGAACCATGTTCTTTTTGCCTGCTGCACAGTAGGCCAATCATTGAATGATGAGTCTGCAGCAGAAAAAGAGTTCATTCATAAGGCAGCCAAGTGAGGAGACAGGAGAACAAGTCTCAAATCCGCCTCCTTAAAAATGAGGATTAGGTATATTTATGGGATAAAGGGGCAGGGTAGTCTGAAGTGTGGGGTTGGATGATTGGAGGTAAGGAAAAGTGATCTGTGCAAACATAGTCAAGCCTCATGGCTCTTCATAGGATGCATGTTCACAAAATAGTGGTGTTGGCAGGATCTGAGGGTGGAGTTTTTGGCCCATTGACATCAAAGGTCACCTATTGATCATTCTCACAGGCCCAGTTGATGAGTCTGTAGTCTCAACCGTCCTGAACTGGACAAAGAGTCAATTCTCACTTCCTGGAAAACAACTTACCCATTTGTTACCATGGTGACCCAAGTGTCAGAGATGTTGTCTGTAAGGAAGCTAGTGAAAGTCTGATAATATATTGCTTATCTATGTGACTTTTAAGAATAATCATTAATGGCTATCTGGCCACCAGTTTCCGTTTTTTTGGTATACGTTTCTTCTATAGAAATTATAGAAGGCAGAGGGGAGCATAATCTGGCCTTTAATTCTGATTATGCTGTAATTTAACTTCTCCAGAGGTCTATTTCCCAAATTGTCTCACAATAGCTATCATGAAGCTAATTATAATGCAATAAGCAATAATAACATATAAACAATATAATGGGAAATAAGTTTTGGAAATGAATAAAGAGTGTTTATGAGAATTTCATCAATTAAATTTAAAACTAATGTGTTTAACATATAAAGGGGAAGAGCCCAACCAAGGTTAAGCAAGAGCTAGACATTGTGCTGTATGCATTCAGATTTATAGGATTTACAGATTTTCTCTGCAATGTATGTAAGCAGTGAATAAAGGACAGTGAAGTCTAAAACCATCATTACAGGGTATTAAAGACCATCCTGAGAACAGTGCTGTAGAAATTAACACCCAGGCCTTAATGTAACACCCTCCACTTTTTTCTCCGTTATTGGTCTCCTCCTAATAAAGTGTGCAGAGAGGGAAAATGAGTCAGGCAATTTAACCTAACATAGGAGGAAACACTTGTTCTCTAAATACTTTACAGTAAAGTACACATTATCTAGACATAATACAGCAAAACCATTTCTTTTCTTTTTTTTTTTTTTTTACAAAATAGCTGTTTAAAGGGGATTGCAAGTTTTATGGCATGAAGGCATGCACTACCGTGATGATTCACAGTATCACATTTTCCTAACACCAGGTATTGTTAAGTACCTCTCAAAGTTTTTTTCTTCTTTTTTTGCTTGAGGAAGGTTAATGCTGAGCTAACATCTGTGCCAGTCTTCCTCTACTTTGTATGTGGTCGCTGCCACAGCATGGCTCATGAGTGGTGCAGGTCCACGCCTGGGATCTAAACCTGCAAACCTGGGCCGCCAAAGCAGAGCGTGCTGAATTTAACCACTAGGCCGTGGGGCCAGCCCCACTTTATTCCAGATAAAATATACAACCAACAAGATGCTTCTTCTGAGTCCTACTTTACCTGCTATTTATTAATGCAGTGCTGTCCCCATCCTTCCCTGTAATAGATGCCAAAAGACACTCAAAAGTGCTCTTGCTCCATGTAGGGCTCTCTGCTTGCCTGTCTCGTAATTGTGTAATTCTGTAACCCCCACCCCTGAGGGGATCTAACTTCTTTCCATCTTAGGAATAAAATATCTTCAAGGTTTTTTCCCCAGCTTTTCCACTAGAGATCAAATCCAATTTAAGTGAGTTTGATAAGATTTCAAAATGGCGATGGTTCATCTAAATCTTTTAAATATGAAAGCCCTTTGCAGTGATCTCTATTTTATTGCACCTTTACTTGGTTAATATAAGGAAAATGTTTTGAGGGCTTTGAGTTTGTGAGCAGTTAGTTTAGGAAGGGTTTCTTTGTAGGAAAGAAAATAATAATCCTGAAGCAGGCTTCCTGCATTCTGCAGTGGTCGCAAGGCAGCATGTAGTCTCTGTTTTAACCTCACTTAGCGACACAATATAAGATAGTCTTAATCAAATGTACTTTTACAATCAAATGTACTTAACAAAATGTACTTTTGCCGATTTCATATTGACAATATGGGGAGTTAGTTTTCTTCTACATGCCTAGAGAAGCAGTGAGAGATTAGAAGTCCTCTGTAACCACGGATAGCATGAAAAGAAATTAGACAAAACATTGAAACCATGCAGATAAAGAATCTACATTTTGAGACTGGCAAATTCTGACTGGTCCCTAACATTGCTTTGTGAATTACCATGTATAAAATTAAGTGAGTAATAGAGCGATTCAAAAGGTAACTGATATTACTGAGCACAGATGTAGGCCACCAACCCCAGCTCCAGTCCTCTCTGCAAAATAATTTGTATGAGACCTTGGTAGGAATTAACTGGGCAGATTAATGATATTAACAAATATTCAAAAGTGTTTTACAGAGTTAAGACGCATTTTTGCATTTACCATTTCAGTTAATCCTTTGAAAAACACCACAAAATAGGCTGGACAGCTATTATTTTAATTCCAATTTCACAAATAGGTCATTTGAGTTTCAGAGTTGCTCAGAATCAAAACTGAGAATGGCCGCACTGGGACTGAATTCTGTTTATAACTCTATATTCATTAATTGATTCAGCAAATGTTTGATGAGTGATTAATTTATGGCCTGGAGCAGGTTATACAGTGGAAAATAAACCAGAGAGTTCTTCCCTTGAGAAGAGTTTTGATAAATACACATTTTCTCCACCATGTAACACTCATTTCCAGTGTCATATTAGGGACTTTTATGGAATAGTGCCCTGCGCATCCTTCTGGTTGGCAGGCCCCTTGATTTCGCTTTGCATGAGAGAAAATAACAGAAGGGTCTCAGTTCGGTTTTGATAGATGGATCAGTGAACTCCTTTCTAAAGAAGTAACCTTGAGGTTGAGAACTGAAGTTAACTGTGTGAAAAATGCAGCCAAGGGTGTTCCAGGCAAAAGAAGCAACATGCAAAAGGCACAGTACTGGGAACCTGCTTAAGGAAGGTGGCCAGTGTGCCTAGAGTGAAGAAAACAAGGAAGAGGAGGACTCACACAAGCTGAGGAGCCAACAGGAGCCAGATCATGCGGGCCCTTGTTGGGTCACCAACAAGATTTGTTATTTAACAAAAGAAGCTGAGGACTTATTTAAAGGAGAAAAGTGATGTCATCTGATTTATAATCATTTTGGCCGTTATGTTGACAATCTACTGAGGGGCCAAGAAGGAAGCAGGGAGGGATCAGTGTCACTAACATCCACAGCCCGTGGTAGGCATCCGGGTGAGAGATGGTGATGGCTCCGAGGACCAGAATAGTGAAGAAGAGAAATGAACGAATGTGAAGGAAACCTCCTCAAACCAGGGAGGGTTACTGTTCAGCTTGTTTTCTGATATCTCTGATCTCTGCAGCCCAGCCTTCCTTTGCTTGACATATCTGCACCATCGTGGATTCCTTAGCAGTTTCCTCTGGTGTCCACAGATAGGACTTACTGTTTATCCGTAGTATCTCCTCTCAATTACCAATCCGACATTTTGAAAACATCACGTTTTATTTGGAAAAGTATTAAAATGTAAGTAATGAAGTTATTAAAATATAAACTGCTTTCACTATAGTTAAATACTATAGTAAAGAAAGATAATCATTTTTTGAATGAACTGACTGCCTGTTGAAAACACTGGTAAGCAGGATTTCCTTCAATAGAATTCATTTATTGCTTCACGTCGGCAAAAAAATGTTATTATGGACTGTCAGGTGGGATCTATAAATAGTGGTGATATATTTTAGTGGTATTGATGTAAATGGATTTATGCCTTGTAATTTCTGAGCCTAATTTGCCAATTTGCATTCTTATAGGGAAATCGTGTTTAATAACCATAGTCCCAAAACAATTCTCTGAAAATGGGATTTTGCTGCCCTTAAAATTGTATGTAACTTTTTTTGGGTATTTTATGTTAGGTTGTCTTTTACAAATTAAGTTATTATAAACAAATTATAATAAAAATTGCCTTCCTTCAGAATGCTTGGCAGATTAGTCTGTTTAAATTTGAATTAAATAACAGCATGTAGTGATCCAAAATGCTTATCACATTTTATTCTGTTATAACATTTTTTAAAATACTAGCTATTTCACTTTTTTTGTAATTTGTGAGAAAAAAATTATTTTTCTCAAGGGCCGTGTGTGTGCGTGTGTGCATGTGCACATATGTGTGTAAATCTAATTTAAAATAATGGACACAAGGGTGCTTCATGCTCTCTTTTCCTGCATTTATTGCCCTGAGACCGAGGGTTACTACCCCACGTGACTTACCTTTGTAGCCCCATAAGGATTCTGACAGCATGCCCCAGGGCACCATAGTAAATTCAGCTTTTCTGGTTCTTAGCACCTTGGTCCTTCCTGAGGCTTGGGGAAGGAGTTTTATATTGGCATTAAGAAACTCTGCTTTACACTGAACTTAGCAAATTTTATAATCTGAGTCTAAAGAACCCACAGCAGATAAAAGATGTAGTTTTTCACTTGATATCTAGAAAAGTCCAAACCCTGGACAACTTTGTCAAAGGAGAACATAATGAATTAGGAAGAACAGCCATGACTTTGCTGGTTGTTAGCTGGTCATTAAAATGAATGTGATCCTGGGAGAGCTCCTGAGCATTTATTTTATCTGTAAAAAAAATTGTGGTAAAGGATTACTGTGAGGATTAGGTTAAACAAGGTATGCAACAAAATACCAGGTGCACAGTAATTTTCAATAATAGTAATTATTATTATTTTTTAAATTTATTATTATTATTATTTGGTCAAGCATCCAACATGTTGCCTGGTACATAAGAGCTGTTTAATTATTTTGGTTGAAGTGAAACCCAACTTAAATTGCTATGGTGAGAATGAGAATTTTTTGTCTCATATCACTGAAAAGTTAGGGGTGTTCCTAGTTCCGAGTTCACCTGGAGAGGGTACTGGGAAAAATTTCAACTTCGCTCGTGCTCTCTGTCTCTCTCTCTTACGCTTTCTGTCATTCTGTCTCTCAATTACTTGCTGTTTTTGTCCCTACTTTTGTCTCTGCCTCTCTATTTCTCTGTCTTTTGTCCCTCTCTAAAACTCTACCTTTTCTCTCGTTGTCACTTTCTTCCTGCCTCTATTTCTGTGCCTCTTTGCATCTCTCTCTTTTTTCTCTCTTCTCTAGCCCTCCTTCTCCCGTCTCCACCTCTGCGCTGTGTGTCTTCTCTTTCCCTCCTTCTCTCTGTCCCTTTGGCTTTGTCACTTCTTCTATTCTGTTTCCCTCTGTCTTACTTTCCTTTATATTGGCTATAATTCTCAGCAGACTCTGATATCAGGAAGGCCTCTGGCAGTTTATATGGAAATCAGTGTTTGTGATCCCAAAGAAAAGAGAATACTGCTTCTTCCATACCTCCAGCAAAAGCCCATTTACCCCAATCCCCCCAGGAGTGAGTGAAGTACTGTGTTTGCCCAGGTCTGGAGCCAGGAGCTTGTTCCACTCAAATCTTTTGGAAATCAAAGTGGACTGTGTGTGACAATAATAAACATGTGGCTTATTAGGTATTTACTGTGTAACAGGCCCTATGCTACACATTTTTTTAATTTTTTTTCTCTTTCTGCTTTTTCTCCCCAAATCCACCCAGTACATAGTTGTATATTTTAGTTGTGAGTCCTTCTAGTTGTGGCACTTGTGACGCCGCCTCAGCATGACCTGACAAGTGGTACCATGTCCACGCCCAGGATCCGAACCAGCGAAGCCCTGGGCCGCCCCAGTGGAGCGTGAAAACTTAACCGCTTGGCCACGGGTCCGACCCCCACATTTTTGTAATCTTATTACATCCTCATAACATCTTTGAGTATTTAGAACTATACTATCCCTCCTCAAAAAATGAGGAAATTGAGGTTCAGAAAAATTAAGTATCTTCCCAATGTTTATCAAATAAGCAACTGAGCTGGCATTAGAAAACAGACTGTCTGTGGGGCTGGCCTCGTGGCATAGTGATTAAGTTCACACACTCCACTTGGGCGGTGTGGGCTTCATGGGTTCAGATCCCAGGTGTGGAGCTACAAACCACTTATCCAGCCATGCTGTGGAGGCATCCCTCATATGAAATAGAGGAACATTGGCATGGGTGTTAGCTCAGGAACAGTCTTCCTCATCAAAAAAAAAAGAAAAAAAAAAGAAAATGGACTGTCTGGCCCAAGGCTTCTGCTCTTAATTCCACATATGCCAGGTGTCATAAGGGATTTAAATTCTCTGAGTCTCCTTTCTTCAACTATAAAATGAAGTGTTTGATTTAGATATATATACTATTTAGTCCTCTAATACTAATTTTGCAGCCAATCTGCAATATATTATAAATGTGTTTAAGCATCTTTTGCTCCTCCCCAGTAACTGTCAGTTCTCTTTTGTTTTTTTATAACAATGCATAAGATTTTATTTAAGGCATTATTTCAGATCTACCAGAGCTCCCAGTGACATAGCCTCTTCTTGCCATCTGAGAGAAAATTGGCATTGATTCCCACTGTGCACACAGAGAAGGTGTTGGCTCCTCCAATCAGATCCCAGGCCCTTCATATCTTTCCTTCAGAAATGGGGGTTAAAGTCCGAAGACTTGTCATTCTCAACACCATGCCAAATTGAATCTTTGTTGTACAGTTGAAAACCATAAGAAATAGTGGATTAGCCCTTTTTCCTTTGGATATTATAAAGGAAAGTTACTACAGGCACAAATATTTGCATCTGTCCTGTACTTAATTTTTTTTCTAAATTTTCTGATTTTTACTTATCATTATTTTTCCATTTCCTTTTGGGAGAACCTCTAATTTATTCTCTAGGTTGATCTATAGTTTTTATTATTTTATGTTCTTGAACAATAATTTTAATTTTCTCTCTTAAAATATCTTTATCGTTGCTGTTATTTTGTTCTAATGAATTGAAAGGGGAAGTTTTAAATGTCATCGTTTTCCAGTTATGTGACATTTAGCCAATTTTGTGCAGTGCAGTTTTAGAAGAGTATTTTTTTGACTGTTTTTTTAGAGCAGTTTAATGTTCTTAGCAAAAGGGAGGGGAAGGTACAGAGATTTCTCAGATACCTCCTGCTCCCACACACCCACAATTTCCCCCACGATCAGCGTCCCCCACCAGAGTGGTACATTTGTTATAATTGATGAACCTGCGCTGACACATCATAATTACCCAAAGTCCATAGTTTACATTAGGTTCACTCTTGGTGTTGTACATTCTATGAGTTTGGCCCAATGACATGTATCCACTGTTATAGTATCATACAGAGTATTTTCAGTGCCCTGAAATCATCTGTGCTCCTCCTATTCATTGTCGTCGCTCCCCACCCTCCCAACCCCTGGCAACCACTGACCTTTTTACTGTCTCCATAGTTTTTAGAAGAGGTTTATTTTCTGGTTTTTTGCTTGTTTTTTTGTTTTATTGATTTTTAAAATTTCTTCTAGCAGTGAATGCAGCATGGTTTCCAGAATTATGAATGGCAGCAATAGTTTCCTGGAATCTGGATTGTTGTGTCAGGGTGTGACTTTTAACTCTAAAGTTCAGGGGCTGGCCCAGTGGCGCAGAGGTTAAATGAGCACGTTCTGCTTTGGCGGGCCCGAGGTTTGTCGGTTTGGATCCCGGCTGCGGACATGGCACCGCTTGGCACGTCATGCTATGGTAGGCATCCCACATATAAAGTAGAGGAAGATGGGCACAGATGTTAGCTCAGGGCCACTCTTCCTCAGCAAAAAGAGGAGAATTGGCAACAGTTAGCTCAGGGCTAATCTCCCTTCAAAAAAAAAAAAAAAAAAAGAAGACCTGGACTCCACTGCTCCTTAAGTGTCCAATGGATTCTTAACTTCTGTGCCTTTATTGACACACGAGGGAGCTGAAGGTCTGTTCAAAGACAGATGTTATTAGACTCTAATTGTTTTTATTCTTCCAAGATATACTTACTTGTTTGCTGCTGTCGCCTCCTTTAATGGATTTTATGTAAATTTGAAATAGTGTAATACACAATATTTTTGTCTCACTGTGTGCACACAATTTTTAATAGAATGACACCCAAGATCAACTTTTTACTTGCTAAGGAATTGCACAATTTCAGATAGGTGGTTATTTGTATACTTTGTTTATGTTATTCCATGTTGCAACATTGCTTTGGCTAGTAAACCAATAAAGCTGTCATTGGAGATCAGGATTCATGTGAATTACACAAGTTTTGAATTGGTTGAGGTCTGCAGGGGTTCATATCTTCCACAAAATGCAAATATCATGTATATTGTTCTATAAATTTTTTTAATACCATGCGCGGTTTGAAAAAGTGTGACTTATTCATTCAACAGTGTACCTGAATTGTATAAGATACTGGGAACACAAAAGTGAACCAAATAGATAGAATATCTTCCCTCGTGAAGCAGGCAAAGTAGTGTTCCTAAGTGACTTTTGAGTAAATATCTAACAATCTACTGTCCTCAGTTTTAAAAATAAATTATCTCTATTGAAATAAACTTGTTCTGACAGAAATATGCACAAGCCAAACATTTTGATATTTCACAGAGGCAGGCTAGAAACTCTTAGGAGGAAAAAATGGTCTTCAACTCAGATGTAACTTGGTAAGATACTATAGGCATTCAATGAAACGTTAAGCAAATTGCAAGTAAAACCAAACTTGTATTTCACTTATGGTTGATCCCTATTCCTCCACTAGCTATTGTCCATAAATCCAACTATATAATTACATATGGATGAGTTTGGAGTCTATCTGTTGCATCTCTCTGTATTGTGTTCTATTCCCTGTAGTTATGGTCTCTTATGAGAGCCATTTGGAAATCATTTTTCCCCACGTATTAGAAATGCTTGACAACTTTAAATAATGAGCAAGTGTTTCCTCCTAAAATATTTATTGTTTGGACGATGGTATTCATAGCCCCTGATTATATGTATTATATTTCTAATAATGTAATAATATTTTGTTAGACTATGCTTATTTGTATCATAGAGTACTAAAATAGAACTTGGCTGAGACTTATTATCAAGGCAGATCTTGCCTAGGCTTCCTTCAGAGAGAACTCTGCTGTGACTCAACAGCCCCTGTTTCAGAATGAGAAGAGTGCAGGATGCAATCTCCTACCCCAAGCCTAGGGACAGAGTCTTCAGGGAGAACTCTGCTGGGTGTTCTGATCCGCCTACCTTCCGAGGAGTGCTACCCCCTTCACCTCAGGTTAAGATAGAGAGGATTTAAGGAGACTATTCTGAGGGCATAAAATGAGTCCCCTGAAGTTTAGAGGTACAGTGGATTACTGTCTAAAACATGTGTGAGAAATCCAGGTTGAATACGAAGTTGAAGGGGAGAGAGGTAGGTGCTTTGGGATAAACCTGCACTCCCAAAGATTGTTGGAACTTCCCAAGATGAGTCTCAAACAAGTCCTGTCACAGGTTGGATTCTCCAGGAAGCAGACACTGAAGTGGAGTTAGTGCAAAAAAGTTTATTGCAGAGTTAACACCTGTGAAAGGAAAACAAGAGAGGCAGATTGATTGGGCTGGGGAAGCCATCAGTTAGCCCTGCAAACCTGACAAAGTCTCTGACAGCCCAGTAGGGAGCTCTGAGCAGGGCGTTCTTTAGAGGAGTCTGATGTTGGGTGGAAATGGCCAGGCCCTTGTACCAGAGTCTTGCTCAGTTGTGGGCTGGGGGCCACCCTGAGAAGACTGCGCCCTTGCCTTAAACGCAGAGGCAGACCTAGAAGAAGCTGACAGCTTCCAGCTGACAGCTAACCACACTCCTAGAAGATGGGCATCCAGTGCTTTCTTGGAGGGCAATCTGGGTGGGGCATCTCCATTTGTAACAAATCCCCTAGCATTTCTGTTTATACTCATAAAGTAAAAGTCCTTTGTGTACCTTTCGTCATGAAACAGTCTCATTTAAGTAATTAAAATTTTCCAATCTATTGTAATAATTCAAAATTCTGAATTTTCTTGAAAATTTTTCCTCTCCGTCCAACCCAAGAACATATGTGACTACTCTCCTTCCTCCCCTTGCTCTTTAACTCTTCTTTCTCCCACTTGCCAGAGGTAGTTTCTCACCCTTTAGATTAGACCCAGAGAGAAGAAGCATTAGTGGAAAGAGGAGATACTTTTGGGGTCTGCTTGACCCACAAATGTGCGATTATTGATTCTCTCTCATGAAACTTTCTCTTGTGATAAATGCACCTTTATTGAATGATGAAAGTACTAGATGCTTTTGATGTGTTTTCATTAATCATAATAACTACCACTGAGTTGGCAGACGCTCTACCAAGCACTTTATTTACAAACCCTATCAAATTTTAATCCTTATATATGAGAAACAAACCTCACTGGTAAATGGAGGAGCTGGAATCTGTGTGTCTGAGGATCCCAGAGTTCTTATTCCTAGGCTGCCCAAAGGTAGGGTAGATTTTTAATGTTTTATACATTCTTTACTTTATAGTTTCTTTTTTATTTTACCCCAATAAAACTCTTGAGTTTGATTATATTTATCAATTACTGGTCTTATTATTAGTGCAAGTCAAGTGAGTAAATACAATTAATTAGCTCAGAACAAATTCAAGAAGTTTAACTTGCAATTGCCTACGTGTTTGGAAGGTAGTTTTAAATGTAAAAATGTATTTTTTGACTTAGGACGACACATTTTAGCAAGTTGCAAAAAGAGTGAATTTGTTAGGGAAGAAGAAGTTGCTGAGGAGAATAACAGAATCTAGTTCAACTAAATCTTGCCTCTGGCTATTGCTCAAGTATGTCTATACGGTAAGGTCTCCCAGATACTTGTTTGCAAATTGTTTTGGTGTTTATCACTTGAAAGAGAACATACGTCAATTATGGCTGGTTCTACTTTTTCTTATGTTAGAATAATACAGAAGTCAAGATTTGTTGGTTTTTTTGTTTTTTTGCTATTATTGTTTACAAAGAATATAAATGAAATGGAAGCAAATTTTACTTTCTTTTATAATGAATATTCTGATAGGTTTTCACTTTTAATCTTGTATGATTCTCCTATAGGAGTCTCTATCATTATTAACTTCCTTTTTATTCAGAATTCATCTCCTCCATATTTATGAGGGACAGTTTTACATTTTTTAAAAGAATGGTTCATTTCCCCAAAGAGAAATCTGACCACTGACAATTTTAGCAACATTTTATTATGAGCACTTGTCACCATTCTCATCATTGACATTTAATTGCTTTCTTTTCAAAACCAAGAAAGGATCCATTCAACAGGTGTTTATGATACAGGCACAATTTGAGGGTCTGTGGATAAAACCATGAACCAAACAGACAAAGCCCTTCATTTCACAGCGCTCACATTCTAGAAAGGTGAGATAAATAATTTAAAATAAACAAGAAAAATATTTAGCATACCTGATGGTAATAAGTGCTATGGTGAAGAAAAATGAAGCGCAATGTCAGGACAGAGAGTGCTGACAAGGTGGGAGTGGACAGTGGGTTGTAATTTTAAATGGAGAAGTAGTCACTGAGCAAATTACATTTGAGTAAAGACACAATGGAGGTCAAGAAAGAATCAAACAAAAGTCTAAAGGATGAACATCCCAGGCAGGGAGAACAGCAAGGGCAAAGGTCTTGAAACAAGAACTCGCTTGGCTTATTAAAGAAAGAGCAGACAGGTCAGTATGGCTAGTACAGAGTAGACAGAGTGAGCAGAGATGAGGATAAAGAAGTAATAGGGACATAGTGGATAAGGTCTTGTAAGTCATTTTAGGAACTAGGACTTTTATGCTGAGTGAGGTGGGAATGCACAGAAATATTTTGATCATTGGAGTGACAATGGTCACTTCCATTTCAACATATATTGAAAATATACTGTATCAAAGCAAAGGTAGAAGCAGAGAGATTGGGTAAGAGGTGGTGGTAATAATCCAAGTGAGAGATGATAATGACCTGGATCAACCAAGTAGTGGAGGAGATGGGGAGAAGAGGCAGTTTTCTGGGTATATTTTGAGGCTAAAGCCAATGGGATTTCCTGATGGATTAACAGTGGAAATGAAACAGAGAGATAAATCCAGCCTGCCTTCAAGATTTTTGGTATGAACAATCAAAAAAATGGAGTTGCTACAATATGTGAATATTTGTCATCCAGTCATAATCGTGTGTGCATTTGGGGTTTACTAGTCATAGTACAATGTATTGCTGGACAAGAGAGAGAAAAACAAACTAAATTGGCTATAGGTAAAGTAAAGCAACATGAGGCCCATAGATCACCTCAGGCTGTGAAGAGAAATGAGTCATATGGCACATATGCCTCAAGATACAGAAAGCAGAAAATGAGCCAAGGTCAGTAGCAGTGGGTAAAGATTACTGTGTGAAGGGGGTAATCAGTTCTGTTCATGAGAATTCTGTTAGATCAAATCTTCAGTCACTTTAAAAATGACTGCTTCTAGCTAAATTCCTTTCTTTTCAAATTCAAATGACATCTTAAAATCTGTGCAGTTAATTGCTATGACATTGAAATTAAGAATAAGGTGTGTGGTTGATCAGAATACTGCTATCCCCAGGGTAATTCTAGAGCACCTTCCCAAGTTTGGTCATTCATTTAGCTGGTCGTTTACTACTGCTTAGCAAATAGTTCACGAACATCACTGCGTCAGGCGTGATCATCCTGAATTAAAAAGTTGTAGTTGCTAAAAACGTTACAAGTCACTTTGCTCGATCTTGGCCAGTGAAGAGAGTAACTTAGTTCCAGATGCACTGGCTGTCTTAACAAAATGCAGGAAGATGGCTTTAACATCTCAGCGTTGTCTCACTCTAATGTAACATAATAATGTGTGCACACTTCTCTTGCACTGTCTCCAGGATGTTATGGAGAATGAATTAAGTCATGCCCAAGTAGTGTGCACTCTTTGGGGAATATACTGAGCAAAAACAGTAGCAACAGCCTTCCCATACCCTCCGTTAATTATATCTTCTGTATCTTCTCATTTTGTCTATTTGAGATGACTAAATTTAAAATTTGTGTGTATTCTGAAATTCTCTAGGTGTTATTTTCCTAATGTAGCTCTTCCATTTCTCTGATTATATTATGTCATAACTTATCCAGAGCACCATTTTTAAAAAGTATCTAAAATGCACAAAGATTGCTTTTGAAACAGGTAATAATTACAATGACTTTGGGTTGGTATGCTATAGATGCTCTCCTTTATTTTTTTTTGTTTGTTAACTGTTTTGGTATATTTTTTTCCTGTTTTATTGAGATATAATTGACATATAACATTGTATAAGTTTAAAGTGTACAACAGAGTGATTTGATATGTGTACATCAAATATATATATATATAGCAAAGTGATTAGCACAATAAGTTTATATAACATCCATCGCCTCACATAGTTATAAAATTTTTTTCATTGTGATGAGAACTTTTAAGATCTACTCTCTTAGCCACTTTCAAATACACAATAGGGTATTGTTAACTATACTCACTATGCTGTACATTATCCTCAGAACTTAGTCATCTTATAACTGGAAGTTTGTACCTTTTGACCCCCTTCACCCATTTCCCCTATCTGCCACTCTCTCCCTCTGGCAACTGCAATCTGCTATTTCTTTGAGTTCATGTTTTTTAGATTCCACGTGTAAATGAGATCGTACAGCACTTGTCTTTCTCTGTCTGACTTATTTTACTTAGCATAATACCCTCAAGATTCATTCATGTTGTCACTAATGGCAGAATTTCCTTGTTTTGTACAGATGAATAATATTCCATTTTATATATACCACATTTTCTTTATCTATTCATCCATCAGTGGACACTTAGGTTGTTTCCATTTCTTGGCTGTTATAAATAATGATGAACATGGGTGTACAGATATCTCTTTGAGATAGAAATTTCCTTCAGATATATATCCAGAAATGGAATTGCTGGATCATATGGTACTTCTAGTTGTAATTTTTTGAGGAACCTCAGTACTCTTTTCCATAGTGGCTTCACCAATTTACATTCCCACCAACAGTGTACAAGGGTTCCCTTTTCTTTATATCCTTGCCAGCACTTATCTCTTGTCTTTTGATAATAGCCATTCTAACAGTTGTGAGATGATGTTTCATTGTGGATTTGATTTGCATTTCCTTGATGATTAGTGATGTTGGACATCTTTTCATGTACCTGTTGGCCATTTGAATATTTTCTTGGGAAAAATGTCTATTCTGGGCCTTTGCCCAATTTTTTAATTGGATTGTTTAGCTTTTGGCTGTTGAGTTGTATGAGTTCCTTATATGTTTTGGATATTAACCACTTATCAGATATGTGGTTTGCAAATATTTTCTCCTATTCTATGGATTGCCTTTTCATTTTGCTGATGGTTTCTTTTGCTGTGCAGAAGGTTTTTAGTTTGATATAGTCCCACTTGTTTATTTCTATACATTAACAATGAATCATTTGAAAAATAAAGAAAACAACCTTATTTACGATAGCGTCAAAAACACTAAAATACTTAGGAATGAACCTAACCAAGGAGGTGAAAGATCTATACACAAAACTATAAGACATTGATGAAAGAAATTGAAGAATGGAAATAAATAGAAAGATATTCATGTTCATGGATTGGAAGTATTAATATTGTTAAAATGTCTATACCACTCAATGCCGTCTATAGATTCAAGGCAATCTCTCTCAAGATTCCAGTGGCATTTTTTTACAGAAATGGAAAAAACAACCCTAAAATTTGTTTATAACCACAAAGGACCCGAAATAGCCAAAGCAATCCTAAAAAAGAAGAACAAAGCTGGAGGCATCACACTTCCTAATTTCCAACTATGCTAGAAAGCTATAGTAATAAAAACAGTGTGATGCTGGCAAAAAAACAGACACATAGACCAATGGAACAGAATGAAGACCTCAGAAATAAACCCATGCATATATGGTCAACTAATGTTTCACAGTGGAGCCAAGACTACTCAAGGGAGAAAAGACAGTCTTTTCAATAAATGGTGCTGGGAAAATTGTATTTTCACGTGAAACTACACCCATACCTTGTACCACTCACAAGTATTTATTTAAAATGTACTGAAATGTAGGACCTGAAATCATAAAACTCCTAGAGGAAAACACCTTAAGCGCAAGCAACGAAAGCAAAAATAAAGAGCTGCTCTCCTTTTTGAATATAAAGTTGATTTGTTCATTGCTTAATGATTTAACTTGTTAAAGTGCTAAAAGAGTGCAGAAAAAGTTGAAAACTGTGAGCAGGCTGTTGGAACTCAGACCTTGGAGTCCTACACTCTTCCCACCTTCACCCCCTTCTTGCCAAGGAAGGTGCAGAAAGCTGAGTTGTGTTGTGCCCACAGGGCAAAGGCTGCTGGAGTTGGTGAATCAAAAGAAAGAGACAAATTGGGAACATTATTTGTAAAGCATAAGTCAGCAAAAGGCTCAATTTCTTTTAAAAAAAGCCACTCAACAACTTTTAAAACAACAAGAAAGACCGTAGGGGTGGGGGAGTGTAGGCAAAGGAAGTTTGCATGTTCTTGGGCCTAGCTGTCCCACTTCTATGATACATATAATAAAACTTTAACAGTGGCTACCTTTCAAGGGTAAGATGGAGAAGGGACTTTTCCTTTGCACTTCATAATCTCCTATTTTGTTTAAATTCTTTATTAAGAATATGATTTATTCTCTTGGATTATTTAAAGTGTTTTAAATGAAGGAAAAAAGACAATATTCTGCAAAGTGTCAAGCACAGTACTGGATTCATATAAGGCAGCAGAAAGCATCCCAGAGCCTGATCCGCTAGGACAGAGAACCTGCCTTTTGGGACTTCAGTAGTTAAGTTGTTTGAATCCTACCTTCACTTAAAAGCAGTTGTCTGATCATGTATAGAAAAAGAATGCAGGTTGTTTTTTAATCCAAGGGTCGTTAGTATTGGTAATGAGATATTTATTTTTAGAATCTCTTATCCTCTTGACCCTTAATTTGTGGTGCTATTTGACTGTTAAGAAATGGCTGTGAGAGGACAGTAAGTGAGATAAATATTATTAACCTGAACTTGATCTTTCATTAGCCTCTGTGATATGCAGTGCTACGGAACACAAAAGATACCTGTTTTGGTAGGTTAATTTCTGTCCAAGAGGGAGTTGCTGAAATTTCCATTTGCTTTGTATTTAACTGTCTGTAGGAAATGACTTTAGATACTTCTGCCTAGGAAAAGGGCAGTGTATTAATATTGTGTAATTATCCTTTCCTTTCTGTCCCCAGAACATTTGTCCCTGCAAAGGATTCGGTAATAGTGAAAAAAGCACCTCTTTACATTTATCTCCCTGGAAAGTTATAAGGCAGTATTGCTCTATTACCTTCTAATAATAATACAGCCAATTGTTATTAAACTTGAAAATATAGTTCTTAACTTACAGGATGACTGTACTATTCTTGGTCATAATTATGACTGAAAAAAAAGCTTGATAAACTTTCTCTTATATAGGACCATGAATTTGTATTTAACCAAAAACAGCAGGAACTGTAGAGATTCTGTATGTATAGATTCACACGTTGTGTGCAGAGTTTGGGAATGACTGAAGTACGTCAAAGCCTTCGTGATGCTGTGAGGCAGCTAATTCTTTAGTAGGGACTCTCTACCTTCCTCTCCGTAGTGCATTGTTGGACTATTTCTGTCTTTTATTCCTTTGCCACAAGATTTTAGTCCCCGCTATGTCTGCAGTAGAAGACAATGAACATGCTGCAGGCTGGACAGGGAACCTTTATCTGCACTGCACTCTACAAGATGTGCGCCATTATTGTGGTTAAGAGTGAATGCCTGGTTTTCAGTAGAATTATAACAGAAGTCATTAGGAAAGAAGAAGCAAGCGTAGTCACTGGATTATTTTAACTTCCCAATCTTTTCTCCTTTTCCACCTATTATACTTCAACTTACTTGAAATGAGCAGAAGAAAAAGAAACAGAAGCACCGCTACAAGAAATGCTGAAATTCGGGTGAATATTTCTACAACATCATGGTTCCTAAGAAATTACCAGAAATGGAAGAAAAACTTTGAAAAATTAAGAGATTTATAGTATTTTCAAAACACTTTTCTGATTTTGATTTACCTCTAATTAAAGATTCACCGAGAACAAGATGGCAATTGTGTGGCAGATTTCCTTTCCTGGATGTTACAGTATCTACTGGGATAGAATTCCAGCAGCAGGACAGTTTATAGAATTAAAATAGATGATAGATTAGTATATTACTGTGTGTGGGGGGGTGAGAGCTTTGTCATTATTTCATAATATTCCTGAAGTTATTTTATTGAATTCTGGAGAATTTTACAGGATTGTTTAATATACCGGAATTTGTTGCATTGTCTGAGATTTGGAATTTTTCCCCTTGGTATAAACAGTTTTTTTCCTAAACAGCAATTGTGGCAAAGGGATTTGCCCTGTAAGAACTTGTTCTGGTGCCCCAATCTCTTTGTGATGTTTGATTTTCCAGGGTTCCCTTTTGAAAGGTTCTGGATATTAGTCTAAATTGTTCAAATTCTTTTAGTTTTGGTAGTTTTCGAGAGGTTGGCTAAGGTGAAATTAATCCATTTCTTCCATGTGGAAAGTAAAGAATGTGACTGTAAACATTTTGAACTTTAGTCCAGAGTTTTGTGCTCTGTTGACCACATTCGTGATTGCTAAGCATCTAGATGCTTGGAAGCCCTGGCTCAGGAGCGCTAATCGAGGTCTTTGGATGTCTTTTCATTAAACTTGAGATAAAGCTGCTTGCAAAATAAATTGAATTTTCAACCTCTAATCAGTGACCATTTTCATGGAAACACTGAGTAATTGTCTTGCATTTAGAGTACACCCTGTGAAATCAAGTCACAGGAAAATCTCTCTTTGTCCACCTGTCAGCATTAGATTGTCATCAGACTTCCAGAGTACCAATTTCCATATTGTGTGATGAGATATTCATTCTAAAATTTGCTCCCCCAAATTGTTCAGACATATAATGATACGTGTTTGAGACTGTGAAAAGATTTGAACTGTCAAAACTGCCTTTCTTTGCCCGTATTTAATTTTGAGGAGATGGGGAAGTCTCAGACCAGCAGGGAATTTACTCAATGGTCTCTAATAAATCTTCTATGGCTCTTGTGTTTTCAATATCATGGAAAGCTATAAATCATAACATGCAACTCTGACGATGGAAATTAGAAAGACAAACAACTTGAAATTTCATGGGGATTCAAAATGAGCAAATGGTTAAGTTTCAGAGAAACTGATTCTTATATCAGACACCTAAATGAATAGTTTTCATACTATGTTGACAGTATTTCTTGAGGAAAGAGGAAAAGTGGTTCTTACAAGTCTCTTCCTAAACTTCTTCAGTGTGTGTTCCATACAGATCACTTTGGGAGGTCACCTATATGATTAAATGCACTAAGTGGTCTATTTATTTTCAGAAGAGAAAATAATAGATAGTAAGCTCAAGCAGAAAAATCGTTTCCCTATTTCTTTAATAAAAGCAAATTAGGACTGATGAACAGATATGGTGACTAAGGAAGATCCTAGCTGTCTCAGCTGTTGGGATGCTTCTCAGATCCCCACCTAGACTATCCATGAGTCCGTCAGGAAGCTGCTCTAAAGACTGACTGCTAACAACTCAAGCTGTCTCCCTCTCGGCAGAATTGTCCTTGGCACAGTAGGAGTTATCTTCCTGCAAGGAGGTTATGCCTCCCTTCTCCACCCAATGACTGACTGATAAGAGGATATGGAAGGTGGCCCCTTTGCTTACAGGTGAAATACACTTTGCTGTGCAATTGACAACTATTGCTCCCCAAGCAGTCAGACTGCAGCTAGACTCCAGCTGAGACCACAGCAGGCTTAGCTCCCTCTGCTCTAACTGCTTCTCTCACTCCCTTCTCGCCAAGAGTGCTTCCTCAACAAGACATGTTCACCTGAACCTGCCTCTGGGCAACCCACCCCACGACAACGGTGAATGCTGCGTTTCTTCAACTCTACTATTACATTACTAGTATCAAATGTGAGAGACGCCGGAAGTGACTAGAAAGCCATCTGTTACTTCGCTCTGGTCATCACACTAAATGGACAGAATGACAAAAATAATGAGTGTTTTCTCAAAAAATATATCCTAATTCTGTCAAGGTGAAGCTCATTGAAAGAGAAAGGTGCAGAGAGTGACTTTAAAATACTCATGTATGGGTCATTAAATTTTCCTTTTTGGGCAATTTTTTTAATTTTATTTTTTGAAAGTTATAAAGCTATACTTTAACATAGGTATAGATAAACAGTGCATAGTCATTGGATTCTAAATTTTAAGAAGTGTAAAAGGATTTCTTACACCTTTTAGGGATGGTTGTGTCTTTATAAATTATAAATTGGAAAGAGTACAGAAAGGGTAACACTAGCAGAGGTGATAAAAGCTTTCAGAGAAATTTTAAGGAAGCTTGAAATTAAGATTCAAGAATCTCCTTTGTTACCAGATATCATTGCTACCTTCTAGATTTTAATTTGCATATAACTTTATTGTAGCATAGCATCTAACTAATATGCATTTTCCCCCAGACGGTAATTATTCAGGCAAATCTTTAATTAGATCAAGACAAAATAAATATTCATACACTCTAATTTTGAATGATTTGCACCTCCTATTACAATTTTAAAATGATAAATTCCCACTATAATATCAATCCTTTTTGTCTACCCAGCTCATCATTTTGTTTGATCAGCTCCCTGTATATGTGAGACAGGGTTTCAATATTTATTTGTTTTTGGTTAAGATATATAGTGTTTATGTTCTAAGTTTGATAAAGGTAGTCTACAAGATTTTGTTTTTAATTTTTTAAATGATGGTGCTTTAAAGATAAAATCAATCACTTTTTTACCTTATAGGGAAATATATAATGGTTACAGTTAGCAGGACAGAGTTATTATGGGGCAAAGTGGTGCATTGCTGTCTTTAATCTTCCTCACTCTTCAGTATAGGAAAAAAAAATTAATTTATTTTTTCTATCTTGTGTGGAGTACCCTAGAGTAGTTTCTGCTTGTTAAAATGGCCCATATTATCTAACCCTCATTAGTAGAAACAGAAAAATGTGTTCACAAAAGGAGTTTGAGGGCCAGCCCCAGTGGCCTAGCGTTTAAGTTCATTGTGCTGTGCTTCAGTGGCCCAGGTTTGGTTGCCGGGTGCTGACATGCACTACTCGTCTGTCAGTGGCCATGCTGTCACAGTGGCTCACATGCAGAAAGAGAAAAATTGGCAACAGATGTTACCTCAGGGCGAATCTTCCTCACCAAGAAAAGAGAAAAGGAGTTTGATTTTCTGCTTCCTCAACAGGCTCATGATAGGAACTTACAGAGTGCTCTCTCAAGAAGTGACGTAGCCAACTTTGATTATAGGGAGTTAAGTAACTGACCTGAGATAGTTGTCCTAAAACCTGAAACTTCTGTGGAACTATTGTTGACCCAGTGAGCAAGCTGAGATGTTTTCCTTAATCTTGATATAGGTTTTATTTTAACAAGCTGTCCTCTTGTCTTCAAGACTGCCTCCACGACCTAGGTCAGAAATGCAAAATCTCCCATTTTAGAAATTACTTTCTGTTGTTTTTTTTTGTAGTTAGTTTTGTTCTGTTTGCTGTGCTTAATTGGAACTTTATTTATTGTTAAATGTTCATATTATGTTAAGTGTTCAAATAGGAAGAAGTCACCTCTTTGTCTATCCTATAATTTATAATGGCACATGGGTGATGCATCAGATCTTTTCCCAAAGATAGATTTTAATAAAGGAATAAGAGATCTAAAGGAGGGTTTTGCATGGATTTGGATGTCTGGAGAGGAGAGGACCTAGAAATTGGAGGTAGATAGCAAGTTACTTGAGATATTTCCCCTGTTTTGCAATTTTGCCTACATAGGTCTGTTTGCATTATCTGTTTTGGCAGAGAGGAATAATGCGTACATCGTCTAAATCAAGTGTTGGAACATTAGCCATCTATGATCCTAAATGAAGGGCCTTGACAGCACAATTATCCTTTGCAGTACAACTGCACAGTGTTTTGCCTTATAATCTGGAAGTAAGTCACATATAATGCTGGTTACTCATTTATTGTATTTAATGTCACATAGCAGAATTAGTTTAAGAAATCGTTGGAAAAGCACCCTGAAGTATGCACAAGTTTTTTGATGTTTATGGTTGTGCTAGAGATCATGGAAACAGAGCAGTCTTTAAAACTTCTTTGAAGAAAAATATTGGCTTCTGAATTTAATTACAGTTTAGTTCTAGATTCAAGATCAGTCTATTTTTATGTTGAAAAACACCATTTCACCATGCAAAACCTCTGTTGTCAGCTTTGTGCTTCTATAACAAATGAGTGTACTATAAATGAGAACTTTGAACAGGAATTTGGTGATCTCATACATTTCTTCATTCATTTTGTTCGTTAAGCAAATATTTATTGAGCGCCTTCTCAGTGCTCTTCACTGTGTTAAGTGCTGGGAACGCTGAAGTGAACAGGCGAGCAGATCCCAGCCCTTGTGAAACTTAAGTCTTATTGGGGGAGTTGAATAAACAGGAAAACAAGGAAGATGAGCATAAATCCTGAAAAATGCAGTGAGCGGAACTAATGAGGTGATATGATAGGTGGTAATGGGAGAAAGCTACTTTAAGTAGGTTGGTTAGTAAGGAAACTGGCAGGCCAGGGGTAATGGTTGGTGTGTTTGAGGAAAGCCAAGGTCACTGATGTGCACCGAGCAATACTGAGGGCACTGGAGCACAAGGCCAGAAAAAAGGCAGGGCCCACATCTCACAAGGCCTTGTAGACTAATGTGAGAGTTTTATTGTAAGAAGAGTAGAGAGTCTTTTGTAGTTTTTAAGCAGGGAAGCAGTATGATCTAATTACTGTTTTTAAGAGATCTCTCTGGGTTCCTCTGGAGAATTAGAATAGGGAAACAAGGGTAGAAGCTGGGAGATACAGATGAGGGTAGTAACAGTGGAAATAAATAAAAATTGATAGCTCGATGGGAAATTTTGGAGATAGAACCAGTAGGGCTTGCTGACTTAAAAAGAGAGGAAAAAGAGTAATCAAGGATATATTTGTTTTTTTCATTTGAGTAAACTAGTCTCTGTTACCTCGTATATTAAGGTAGTAGAGACTAGAGTGGGGAGAGAGTATCAAAGTGGGAATCAAGACTTAGATTTGGCCATGCTGAGGTTAAAATGCATGTTAGACATCAATATAGAGATGTCAGGTACACAGCTGAATTGAGTCTATAACTTAGAGAATAGATCAGAGTTGGAAATACGTATGCTGAAATATATAAATCCTCAGTGTATATAGATGGCAATTAATTAAAGCACCAGGATCAGGTAAGTTTACTTTAAGAAGACAGTGTAGATTAAGAAAAATCAAAAAGGTCCAGAACTGATTATTAACGAACTTCATGGTTTGCAGGTTAAGTAGAGGAGAAAGAATGGTGAAATAAAACCAAGGAATCACTAAGAAGTAGGATAAAAACTAGCAGAGTGTAGTGTCGTGGAGAACAACAGAATAGAATGTTTCAGGCAGGGGAGAGGAGGTCAGCTACGTCAGCTATAGCTGAAAAATGAAGCTGGAGACGTTGTCAGTGAATTTAGCAACATAGGGTTTTGTTAGGTGACCTTGATGAGAAGTTTCAGAAGCATGGTAGACAGACATCACATTGGAGTGTACTGAAGCGTGGTTGGTAGGAGAAAAAGAGGACAGAAAGAAAGCTAAGTCAAATATTTTAAGGGCTTTTGCTTTGAAGCAGAGAGAAGAAAACTTGTTGCAGGAAAGATTATGAGGGCAAAGGAGATATATATATATATTTTTTAAGATACAAAACTCTTAACTGTGTTTTTGCATGCTGATTGGAATGACCTAATAGAAAGGAAAAATTCATGAAGGAAAAGATATTATCTTGCAAGAGCAAAATTCAAGAGGAGTCAAGGGGAGGTGGGATACAGAGCACAAGTAAAGAAATTGGCCTTTCGTAAAAGAAGGAACTCCTCCTCCATGGTGACAGGAGGGAAGCCAGGGGGATGCGTACAGATGCAGGCACATTTATAGATTCAATGATATAAAGATTGGGAATCCTCATCTGATAGCTTCTATTTTCTCAGTAAAGTAAAAAGTATAACCATTAGCTAAGAATGAGTAGGGAAGGGGATTGGGACAGTTTAGGAGAGAAGAAAATGTGTTAAACAACCATTTTGGAGAGTAGGAAATTGAGTTATTAGGAAACATAAAAGAATTTCCTGGCAATTTTGAGGGCCATGTGATGGTTGTTGAGAAACTAATGTGGAACCAGTCAGCCCATTGTGTGATTTCTTCCAGTGACGTTAGATACTCAGATGCAGATGCAGATAATGGCAGAAAAGTGTGTTGAAACTGGATCAGGATTTTTCTGGGGTGGCCATGATGTTGGAAATATTTATAAGGCAGTGACTGTAATCATGGATCATGGAATTAAAGCCTTGTAACAAAATAAGTGAAGCTAAGAGGATGGTGATGGGCAGTGAAAAAGTAGAAGGGTCAGAGAAAGTCATTATGAGGTAGTAGAATTTATGAATTATGTATTTGAGTAAATGAATAGGATTAGAGGATGCAGTCAAAGTCAGATACTTGTATACAAGATGAAGGAGGTAGAATATTTCCAGGTGAAAACTAGCACTAAGATATTATAGGAGTGGGAGGCTGAGTAGGGGAATAGGAAAAGGTTATTATTAGAGGTGATGAAGTAAAAGAATTAAGACATCAGAGTATTGGAGGGTCATTCCCTGGATGTTGATGTCACCCAGAAGGAAGACAGAGAAGAAGATACTAATGTCATCAATGAATGACCCAAGTTTGGTAAATAACGCTAGTGAGAAGGTTTGGTAAATGGCGTATTTGGGTGGCATAAAGACATAAGGTTTTTAATGGGACTGAGTGAATTACAAATGGGAAAACAGATCAAGAACACTCATCTCTACTTCCTGGCACCGAGGCACATATAGTGTAAAAGAAAATAAAAAAGCATTTACTAGGGAGGGCTGGTTGAAGAAGACAATGGGCTCGGGGTACATTCAAATTTGGGCTATGACAAGATGAAGGAAATATTTAAAGAAGAGATTGAGAGTAGGTGAAAGTTTAGTATCATAGACATGGGGTTTCAGAGGACACATTTAAGTGTTTAGAAGGGAGTAGAGAAGTGGAGAATTAAAAACGTGTGAAGAACAAACTGGGGGTGAAAATGTGAGTGATTGTGAGTGATATGATGTGGGAGGTTTGCTTTCTGCTAGTGGCCAGGGATGCGGGCAAGATGCAATTAGTCCTGAGAGCATCAGAGCAGAAGGAAGACTAATCAGTTCTGTCTGTGTGTTTGAAAATTTATGTGATGTAGAAGATTTGGTGCTCTCCGTGGATGTGTATGGTGATGCCGTGGCTGTAGAACCACTGCTGCTGGCTAATGATGTGGAAGCCTTGCGCATTCCTCCTTTAATTTGCCTCGGTCTAGGTCCTGCTAAATCTGGTGAGTCTTCTGAGATGGAAAACGTGTCTGTCACGTCAGCAAATACAAATACCCTGTGCATGCTCAGAGTGGGTAAAGGTTTCCAACCCTGCCAAGACGTGCATCACACCTGATTGATATGGAAAATTCCCTATGCTCATTGGCAGGGTAAGGAATGAAAGGAATGAACTTTGATTGTCATCTAGCTGTGCTGGGGTCTTGTCAACCTTGTCCCATTTCTTGTGACTTCAGTCCACTTTTCTTCCCATTTTGTGAGCAATAGTCTCAACTCTACTAAGGCTAATAAAGCTAGAAAGTGAGAAACAACTGTTACAACTCATATCATTATACTAACATCTTTAAAACTACCTTGTTAAGGGGAAAAAACTTCTGGCCCAGGGAGGTCACTTTGTTCTTATCATATTACCTTTAAGTAGAAATGATAAGTGCATTTGGAACACAGATTTCTTGCATCCTAATCTTTTTGAAGGTTAGGAAACAATGTAGCATACAAATGAAGGTGAACTACATTATCCATGACAAAAATTAAATTGGTTAATAATTAAATGCCATGTGTGCTATGCTGTTCTTTTAGTTTATGCTAAAGTAAATGGTTAAAGTTAGAGGAGATGCTGAGAAGGATGTTATCATGAAAAAAAAAAAAAGGCTAGTTATTAAGGTGCATCAAATCTGATGTTTTCACTATGACCTTAAACTTACAGGTTAATAGATTTGATCTTGTGGTTATCCCAAATATCTATTATCCCCAATATCTCGAATACAACTAATTTGAGGGAAACTGTACCTGAAGATACAGTGTTAAATATGACGGGTTTCATGACTTGAATGAGTTTACCATCTAGTGAAAGATACAATCAGTTTGCAATTCTAACACCCTAACCATCTACGTTGGAAGAACAGGGAACGAGGGGCAGGGTGTCAGGGCAGACCTCTCAAATGAATGGAGATCTAAGCATCATTAAATAATTTTCACAGAGACCTCAGCATGAAATCAGAATTTCAGTTTTTTAATTTACTATTGAAATGTCTGTCTAGAAAATCAGATTTGTTTGACCTCTTCATGGGCAGCAAGTTAATTGTAAATAAGTTCAATGTATTTAGTTATGTGCTTGGAAGAGATTAGGTTTTAATTAATTATTAAACTAATAAATTATAAAATTTACTAAAATTAATTGAAATTTAAAACTTGGTATTGTTTTTCCTAGCCTATTGCCGTGGATACATGTATTCTCATCTCTTCTGTAAATACAGGAAAAATAAATAAGTCAAATTTAAAAGTGTATTTGAGAAGTTGCTGGATCTGGTTCTGCAAAAACTTTGAAATAATAAAAATAAAAGAGAAAATATTTTCAGTTTTGTCTTTGACCAACGTAAACTGTGTTCATAGTCAAAAATACATGGAAATTATTTTAGTTCACCTCACCTTTGATCTGATATTTCTCCCTTAGGATTTAACTACTTTTAGAAATAGTAATGACTCATTTATCCGCATTTATTTTTCACCTACTCTGTATAAAGTTCCATATGTTCTCTGAGTGTGATTTCAAGATAAACCAGACAGGGGCCTCCAGCCACAAGGATCTTAGAAATACACCCTGACCAATTACACACAAGTTAAATACTACATTATAGGAAAAAAGTGTTTTCCAAAATATTCGAGATGGTAATTCATTGGCCACGTGACCATCATGATCCTTTGTTCATCATCCAGATTTTTTCCTGGAGCAGATTCCGCTTCTATATAATAGGAAAATGCCTGTTGGGAGCAATTCACTAGCTGAGATAAAGTTCAAAGCAGACATACATCTTACATAATATATTCTAAAAAGCCTCAGTAGAAACATTCTGAACCCTCACTACTGCCAAAGCAACAACAATATCTAATTCCATTTGAACTACAAAAACCTGGAAATAAAGACCAATACTTTACATTTTCATCACTTTTCCCTTTTGTCATTATCTAATCTAATCAAATAGAATGCTACTATTGCATTTTATGTATATACGTTTTAACTACTTTTGTAAATTCAATTTTTAATATAACATTTCACTTTTTGTAGTTACTGAACAGAGTATATTGTCACGTTTTTGTTTTAACTTGCAAATCATAGGGCGTGTCCACTTTTTCTTTTTTTAAGTAAAAATAAAGTATAACCTTATCTCCTTTGCAAATGTGTGGCTTTAAAAAAGAAAGAAGCAAAGAAAAACAATGCAGATTTTTTCTTCTTTTTTTTGGGAAAGGTCCACCCTGAGCTAACATCTGTTGCCAATCTTCCTCTCTTTTGTTTTTCTTCCTCCCGAGAGCCCCAGTACATAGTTGTATGTTCTAGTTTTAAGTGCTTCTAGTTCTTCTATGTGAGCCACTGCCACAGCATGGCCATTGACAGATGAATGATGTGGTTCTACACCCAGGAACCAAACCCGGGCCACTGAAGTGGAGTACGCCGGACTTTAACCACTAGGCCATCAGGGCTGGCCCAGTAGTTGTTTGTTTTTTCTAATATAATGTGAAATATATAGCTACTCCCTGAAATATATTCCAACTGTTCAATGAATATTTCTGTGTGCTTTGTAATTTCTTCTCTTTATTTTATCTTATAGTTTATGATTTTCAATGTGCATCTCTGAAAAATGATCAATCTCTGTATAATTATTTCAGCAGATGCAATTCTTTTTATGTCCTCTTGAATGTATGCAGCACAGCTTGAGGTAGAGGCAGAACTGGGTGGATAAAGCCATGTCTTTGCAGGTCTCTAAGTAGACTCCTGTCTTCAATTAGGGAACACACCACGTCCAAATCTGGGCGAATTTCTGTGGCACATTTCTCCATTTTTTTCCCCCCTTTCTTTCTTTTTTCTCTTCTATTTTTCTTCTTCTTCTTCTTTGCTCCTGTTATTTACCTTTTCTCCAAGTTCTTCTTTTTCCCCAATCCTCTTCCAATGAATGAGTGAAATGATGAGGATAGACATTAAGGTTTGGATTGTGAGTGAAACCCACTTTTCAGCCCCAGATCTTCCCCTTCACCAAAGTTTCCTGGAAGAGAGATGGGATAGTGGTTACAGAATTGACAATATTTATAATTTGGCCCTAAGTCGTGAAATGTATTAATATATCTCCACACTTCCACTTTAGAACTTGATGTAGAGTTTCTAAATAAAAAATGAAGTTTGATGTTTATTTGGCCAGAGTTGAGAATTTTGGTTTTCATGGTTGGGAAGAAATTATTACTCCAAGAAGATATTTTTAAAAATTCTTTCATTGACAGAGACTGGAGCTTCTCTTTATGTCAGCTGGGAACATGCTTGCGTAGTATGAGGTTTCTCTTATGAAAGAAAATAATTTTTTAAAGCTGTGTCCCCTTAGTTTTGCCTACAGATAGCTGGCACATGCCATGAAAAAGAACAAGAAATAATTCTCAGATGTTCCCTTAGATGTTGTCCAAAGCCAAAGGCCACCGTGTAGCAGCTCCTCAAACTTAGGAAATCTGACTAGATTCCTGGGAAAAAACTTTCAAGATGCTTTATTTGACATTGAAAATATATATATATATTTTTTTGGTGTGGATGATTAGCCCTGAGCTAACATCCACCACCAATCCTCCTCTTTTTGCTGAGGAAGATTAGCCCTGAGCTAACATCTGTGCCCATTTCCCTCTATTTTATATGTGGGACGCCTGCCACAGCATGGCTTAATAAGCAGTCCACAGGTCCGCACCCAGGATCCAAACCTGCGAACCCCAGGCTGCGGAAGCAGGAGTGTGTGAACTTAACCACTACACCACCAGGCCGGCCCCTGCAAATATATTTTTTAATTGAGAGAGGAGCCATCAAGTACTCTAGTAACAGGATAAGCTTGAAGTATGAAGCATAAAGTATGAAGATAAACTCCTCCACTAGGATGTGCTTTGTCAATGTCAAGATAAGATGCTGTTTGATGCACTCATTAATTAGTGCATAATTGCGTGGTTCTCTTCCATGGCCAACAATCAATCAATGATAAAACATTTCCTACGTATCTTTCCGCATGCTTAATTGAGATTGTCAATAACCATGCCTCTTCCCTAGCAGTTCACAGATAGGAGGAAATAAAGTTCTTCTGCCCATAAAGTCAGCACAAAGGGAGAATAAACTGGTCCTCATTTTGCTTTCTTGGTTGGATAGCAGAATTTCTCTATGGTTTGTATTTATTTGAATGCCTTGCCAAGGAAGTTCAAAGTAGAACTCGGTGTTTTAAGACTACTTCTTCAACCCTTTAGAGGCCTCTAGGAGCACCTTTTGTGGGTAGGATGTGCAAGCTGTGTCTCCTTAATATTTGAACACTAAGAACCACGTATTATTCCTAAGCCACCCGGTGTTGTAGAACTTTGTTTAGCTGCTCCATGAAGGTGAATGCACATGCAGCTCTAGCAGGGTTGTACATACGTGCTGCTCTTGGAGCTAGTACATTCCCTTTCAGTGTTATACAAGTGCTCCTGTTGTATGTCAGTTATCTTCTATAATCTCTTGTTAAACATTTTGTGAGAATAATTCAAATTAGCCTCCATTTAGTATGTTTTCCTGTCTAAAAAGTAATTTAAATTTCATTTGTCCGATCTTCAAACAATATATTATGGTTAAAAGGGGGCATTATAAATGACACCATCTGCCAACTAGAGGAAAGCATAGTGCTATGTCTACACAAAGAATACCAATTCATCATGTTGCAAAATCCTGATTTAGCTAACTGCTTTCTTGAGAAACCAACAGTTTCTAAAGAAATAATCATTTTAATGACTATTTCACAATGACTAGTTAGATATACAATTTTACCCTTTACAGAAGATTTAATAAGCACTGACATTTAGGAGCAAACAAATTATGTTTTAAAACTAAAAACACGATAGAATGAAATCAACATAGGCACTGGAATCACACACAGTTGAATTCAAACCTGTATCCACTGTTAAGGTAATGAGAATTTGGACTTGGCCTATGTAAAGAGACTCATTTCAACTGTAGACACTCATCTATAGATACAGATGAGCAAGCAAGACTCATCAAGGTTTGAGGAAAACCAACTGGTAGTATTGTTACCAAATTCAGCTGACAAATGAAACCATGATAATTTATTTATCTTTTTTCACTGTAGAACTTTTGCAGTAGCAGCATATGCCCATCAATAATTTAGTGGTTGCATTAATTGGCATAAATCTGTCTTTGGGCTATTAATGCAGCTATTATGAAGAATTTGGTATATTTATATTTATTATCATAGAAAGATAGACATAATATATTAAACAGAAGAAATAGATTTTAGAATACTATAAAGTATGATCTTATTTTTGTTTACAAAATAAGAGCATTCTTATTCACAAGTAAATCCTCAGTAAAAGATCGGGAACAGTGTATATCAACTCTTAACAGTGAGCACCTCTGTGGAGAGGGGCAGAAGGGGATGGGGGTGTGCATGGGGTGCTGCATGAAGAGAGACTTCATGTTATATTCTATGTAATTTCATATTCTTTGGATTTGTTTTTAGGGTAAAGATATATTCATATGTTGCTTCTGTAAGTAAAAATGTAAGGAATATAATTGAAAGTCACCAAAACAGTAAGTTTAATTATTAAATCACTATCAAACTTTTAAAAAGGAACTAAAGTTCTTTAGAGACTGTGCGTCTATCTACAGTGTCCTACTAAATTTTGATTCTAGTCTGTTTATTTTCCTAATCCCAGAAAGACATGTTTTTGAGAAGAAAGGGAACATATCTTACTGCATCCACTGATTGGGAGTCCACAGTGCACCTGCAGTTCTCACAATGTGATCAAGTTATTGCATACCAGGAAAGAAAACTGACACCACGTGAATGTAGTATATAATAAGTCCCAAAAGAATGATCTAGAAAATTACCATAGGATGTCATAAATGCCTGGGGGATGGGACAGGGACATTTTCTGTGGGGAGGACAAGCTTGACTACTTGGAGTGGTAAGCCAGAATCAGGCATTTGAAAAAAGAGACAAACTTAGGGCAAAGATAGAGATAACATTTAAGGTATATTCAGGGGACAGAGATGAAGACAGATGAAATGCAAAATTGATGAGGCATTTTGAAGAAACTTAGAGGAGAAAAGCAAGTTGTAAATCATGAATAGGCTTGTAACCCAGATGTAGAGTTAGAGTTGCCAGAGGAGGTGAACAAGTGGCATAAAAATAGATGCAGTGTAGGGCCAGCCCTGTGACCTAGTGGTTAAGTTCAGTGCACTCCGTTTTAGTGGCTGGGGTTCAGTTCCCAGGTGTGGACCTATACCACTCATCAGTCACCATGCTGTGGTGGTGACCCACATACAAAATAGAGGAAGATTGGCACAGATGTTAGCTCACGGCAAATCTTCAAAAAAGATAGATGCAGTACACTGAAGTGACAGAGCAAGTTTGGGGGTAGAATTGGGAATGGCAACTATGTGCATTAAGATTTGAAAACAAAAGTGGAATGTACAAAAAGGATTAGTACAGAGAAAACCAAGAATTATACTTTCCCCCTCTCTGCTTTTCTGGGTGTATCTGTGTCATTCTTTCCTTTTTCTCTGCTGATGAGCTTTCACAGACTCTCAGTCCACACTGCCATAAACCATCACTCCCACAGCTCCCACTTTGCATGGTGTAGCCCCAAAGACAGAGGTATGAGACTCCCTGTCACCCAAATCTCTCGTTAAAGGGAGAGATGAATCTGATTAGCCAAGCTTAGCTCTAGAACTCATCCAATAATCTATCAGTGAGGAGTCGTGAGCAGCTGCATAGAGTAATCAGGACTCCTGTGGGTTCACCCCAGTGTGTGGGTGTAGTTCCCAGAGAATGGGGTGGGTGGGTCGTGAACCAGATACCTCCTCCATCTCTTAGCTCTATAACTATTAACTATATAATAGCCATTGTGGAGATTTTCCTTTTGGAACTATCATCAGTAAAAATATTGCTGAGAAATATTTTGTGACAAGGCATTGGTTCCATGGCATTGGTGACACCAGTTCATCATCGGTAATAACAATTTTTATTTTACAGACTCCTGCTCTGCAAGAAAATAAGCAGGGATTTTAGCCAAAGGGAAAAACAGAGAGATTTCTGTCTAATCAAGAAGTGCTGAAACCAGTTTTGGGAAATTGTTTTTTCTAGTCTTCTAATGGAGGCTATGTCTTTAGTCATGGCTTTCTGCATCTTAATACTGTGAGGATGTTGTAATCAGCTAGTATCTACAGGCCTTGAATACTCCCGTCTGCCCTTATGTTACAAATGGGAAAGCTGAAGCACTTAAATTCTCTCAAAGCTATGTAAGACTGATAAAAATGGACTCAAATCAATAAACACATCACTGTAAGTACTGGAAAAGGCTCCAATACTAGGAAGAATGCCTAGAAGAGACAAGAAGCTATAAACCATGATAAGTAAACAATATAAAAATTTAATAATTATGAAAGACAGTGAACAAGGGGTGAATTTGAAAACAAACCCATGATTAGCTGTCGAGTTCATTGTATAATGATAGATATTATAAATTCAGAGGAAGGCAATACCCTAAAGATTGGACATGCTAACAATTTATGTATTCCTTTATGGAGACATTCTCACTAAATTGAGCAATTAAGAAAGAGTTTGTTGCAAAAAGAAAAATAGCTACTATTTATAGACTCCATGTCACAAAACAATAGAATCACAGGAAGACTAAGTAAATAAAAGCAATACTAAGATGTAATCAATTTTAAGTAACAAATGGATGGTATAGACAATGAGCGCATAGACAAAGTCAGGACCAAAATGGCTCACAGTAACCCGAAGTTATAAAGAAGCAAGAAGTATAATTAAGGAGATGCTTTAAGAGTGAAAGGTAAGAATTAGTGAATTGGGGGTGGGAAGCCCAAATTGGCAGACCTATAGAAGGACTCCACAGCGTAGTATTGAATCTGTTAATAATGACAGTCATTCCTCATGTTTATGATTCTCAGATCCATAGATACTGCCTTGGTTCCAGAACTATCTTCCAGTTCCTAATTTTGAGACCAGGTTTATGACATCTCTTGATTGTGAACTGCCATATGATTCCATCACCTTTATTACCTCACATGTATCTTTACAATGACTCCTGTACTGACCTGAGTGAGTCTCTGTTCTTTATGACTGGAAGAGCAGTAGAATAAGTATAGTCAATGTCTTAGTCAGGTTGGCCTGCCGTAGCAAAATACCATAGACTGGGCGACTTAAACAACAGAGATTTATTTTCTCACAGTTCTGGAGGCTGGAAGTCTGAGATCAGGGTGCCAACATGGTCAGGTTTTGGTGAGAACTCTTCCTGGCTTGCAGACAGCTGCCTTCTCACTGTGGCCTCACATAGTGGAGAGGTAGAGCAAGCTGTCTGCTGTCTCTGCTTATAAGGGCACTTAGTCTCTTCATGAGGACCCTACTCTCATGACCTCATTTAACCCTAATTACTTCCCAAAGGCCCATCTCCAAATACCACCCCCTTGGGGATTTGACTTCAACATAAATTTGTGGGGGACATATTTCAGTCTCTAACTGTCAGAAAAGAGAAAAGTTAAAGGAGGCTTTGCATTTGGAGCCAGGGTGATTGGAAGACTAGTAATATTGATAATAGAAATAAGGTAATTAAAATGAGCCTATTTAGATTTGGTGAGCTCAGTTTTAGATATAAGTTTTAGTTATGTTAACTTTGAGGTGAGCAAAAACAGTGAAATATAAATGCTTAGTGAATCTGGAAAGTTTATCATGATTTGTCAAGATGTGTCTATTTTACTCATTTTACCCAGCATTCTTTGGGACTTCTAAGTCTGAGAACCTAAAACTTTCCTCAGTTTTGGGACATTTTGTTCTATGATTGCTTTACATGTTCTCTTGCTTTATTTTCTTATTCTCCCTTTCTGGAAAGCCTATTGTGAAGTATTGGAATCAGTCCTCCACATCCTTTGGGTTTTCTTTCATTCTTTCTATGTCTTTGTATTTTTAACTGCTTCTGTGAGAATTCCTTGCCTCAATCTTCTAGTTTGCTCTTCAGCTGTAGAGTTCTCTCTATTGAGATTTAAATGTCAGTGATCACTTTTGTCATTTCTCTGAAAACTAATTGATTCTTTGTTATGGGTGATATAGCCTCTTATTTCCCTGATGATATTAATTATACTTCATCTAAATTCTTGAGCAGTTTGTTCTGTTAACTTTGTTTGTGTATCTGTTAATATTTATTACCCATTTTTCATGGCACTGGCTTTCCTCAAATGTGTGTGCACTCACTTTTGTAATTGAGATTCATTGTTAGCTCAGGAAAAAGTTTAGCGAGGTAGTTAAGAGTATGAGGTCCAGAGCCCGATGGCTGGGATGTGACTAATGACTTCATGTTGCCTCAGTTTCCTCACCTATCAAATGAAGGCAGTTATAACTCCTACCTCACAGGGTTTTTCTGAGATTTAAATGATCAATATATGCAAAACTTTTGGAAGGCAGCCTACCACACACCCCATCCCTACCACTCAATAAGTATTAGCTTTTAATGCTTTGAGAATAATGAATATTATTCTGAAATAATAATTTATTCATGAATAATTTAGTATTAATAAATACTAGCTGTTAATATTATGTGACTTCTGAAGCGTTTTATTGCAGCCAGACTCCAGTGATTGTGTGAGAGTTTAGGCTGTGCCCCTGGGGCTAGTATACTAGTAGTTTGTCTTCTACTTGTGGGGGCTTTCTGATCCTAGTGAATGTAGTCAGCCACCTTGGGCATTTACTGCTCAAGGGGGCTGGGTGGGGTCTGGAGATGCGAGTGCGAGAGCATGATATCTCTTTCTCACTCCGTGTGTGTGGTGAGGTGGAGGACTACACAGCTGCTCCAATCTGATAGCACTACTCTTCACCCTATTGGGAGTCTGTCTACCCATGGGTCTCTATATTCTGTCATTTGTAGGGGTTTATGACAAGAAAGTGAAGTGCAGCCTGTGCTCTGACCCCCATCTTGAGCAGATCCTCAGTGATTGAACGTGAGTTGCGTAATACTATTTGAAAAATAGTTGTGTATTGTAACATGCCCTCTTTTCTCCCAGTAGGTCTTAGTATTTGCCCTTTGTCAAAATGGTCACTTTTAGCTACAGATATGGCAATCTACAAAAGTATTATAAAGATAAGATCTTTGTTTCCATTCTATAATTTATTATACTTGGCTAAAATGTCTAAATATATCCATTAATACCACAGAGTACAGATTTTTCCTTGTGAGCTGAGGTTCTCACTAATAGATTTAGAAAGAAGAGTTTGGAATAAGTGAAAAGCATCTTAAGTCCTTGGCTTTTTTGTACTGGTGAAATATTAGAAGAGACATGAGAATTTCTTCAGCTGTTACTTAGATGAGCTGTCTAAATTATTTTCATGGAATCAAGTGATGTCTTTAAGGGCAGAAAATGAAAATAAGAAAATGAGAAGACACAAGTACCCAGGACTATCTTTCTGTTCCCTCCACATCCCAAAGGGTATTTTGGATAGGAAATCAGTAGCTCAGCAATAGCAGCAGCAGTAGCAGCAGCCAGCAGCACTGTGGTGGGAATGGACTCAATTTTCCAAGCGGGGTGCCAGTGAGGTCTGGGCATTTTGAAGAGATGATGTATTCAGCGTCTGAGCTCATGCAAGGCAATGGCAGAGGCACTTTCGTCCCTTCCCTGCAGAGCTGTCATTGTGGCAACTAGTCACCAACATTAAGAAATGACATGGTAAAAATGATGCCAGCAGAAAGATTTGGAAAGGTGATGAGAATTGATGCTAATTCTCTTTCCCTTTTGAGCTCATAAGTATTAGTGTTGCCTAGAATTTACTACTTATTAAGATTGTCCTTGGTAAAAGAAAGGAATGCCTATACTGCCCTACCTAAGGACTGAGGCTTTTGTGACATGCCTTAAAAACCTCACACTGTAATTTCTTTCCTCTGTACATCCTAACTACTCTGGGTTGGATGCAATTCATTCATTGACCCAGAAAGTATCTTATGACATCAATTTGGCACTTAAACAAACTCTCTGACTCAGCTGGGTAAAGAAAGTTCTGGTTCATCAGAAACAAAAGTTAAAAAAAAAAAACCCAACTAAGAAACTTGAGCAATTCATTTGACAGCTCATTGTTCGGTTCAGTTTAAAATGTACTGCCCTTTTGTTAACATGATAGCTTTCCATTTATTGCGGTTCCCATCTTTAGGCTTTTTTTTTTTTTTCTTTCTTTTGCTTAAAGAGCTTTGGTAGAGCTGGGTTATAGCACGGTGTAAGAAAAAAGGGAAATTTCAAAATTTCCTTTGAAAGAAAGAAAAGGAATTTCAAAAGGAACCAAAAGTGAATCACCACCAATCTCAGTGGAAAAGCAAAGGATAAATGGAAGCTTGACTTTCATAATTGATCTTTTTGTTTTATAGCTAGTTCCCACTTCAATTTAAAAAAAAGAATCTAAGTGTACACACTTGTCACGTTCTTCTGAAGTGAATATCGGCCTTTGTAGCAAGTAGCGCATAGAGCAGAATAGCTTAGTGATTTGGATCATGGGTAAAATCTTGGCTCAGCCCATTACTAGCTGTGTAGTCTTGGGCAAGATTCTTAACCACTCTGTGATTCAATGTCCTCCTATGTAAACTAGGACTAATAATTGTATCTGCTTCATAGGATTGTGAAGAGGACCTCATGCATCATCAATACACAGAAAGCACATAGAACAGTGTCTACTACATGAAAGCTATACATATATATATATATGTGTGTTTGCTATTAGTACTTCCTTTAAGGGAAACCACCTGAAATTATGGGAAAGCTTAAGTTCTTGGACTAGATAAAATGAAACTATTTCTGAAGCTATTTTTAAAAATATTTTACAGTTATGACATCATGTGTAGTAAATTGCTACTAAATAACTTTCCCAATTACTATTAGGAAGCCTGGTAATTAAACAATAATTGTTTTTACCAGTGTCATTGTTCCCTGAAATTAAAATGTTTTTCTTTCCTTTGGATGGCTCAGTATAAAAAAATACAGAAAACATCATGAGCTGCTTTTGGAAGGAAAATATGTCAATAATCCCATAATAATAATATTTGTCATTAATAGCATAGCTCAATAATATCATTACTAGTTGTAGCATTTTTATTCATTTTCAGAGATGATAGCAAAAAATCACGTTAAACTTTTGCAGTTGTTGAATGACAATGCCTCAATGTAAATGTAAAAAGACTTATGATGTAATCGTCTATAATTCTTGGCTTGTTTTCTTTTTGTATCTTCTTCAGTGTTAGCTCTCTGTTGATGAAAACATTCAGACCAAAATGTTTATCCGACCCCTCAAATTCAACATACTGAATACTTAGGTCCTCATTGTTTATGCTTACTTCCCTCTTTACCTATCCCCCGAACCCTCCCCTTACTCTGCCTGCATCAGCACAAATACACACACAGCACCTCTACTCATCTCCCTTGTCAGATGCACCTTTGTTTTCCTAATCACCCAATCTTGAAGATTTAGTTACATTTGATTCATAATTTCTCTTTATTCCATTTGCTCAGCAGGTAACTGAATCTTCCTTTAAAATAGCTCTTGTTTATATTCCTTCTATTCTACCACGATGGAATGATTCTTATTTAATCCTTTCTTTTCTACCACCTGCCATGTCTCAAGATAAAACCCTCAATTTCTCATTTTCTTCTTTCCATATTATTGCTATACTTATCAATCTGCATTTGTTGATCAAATTACTTTTTATTGTCAAATCTAGATGCAGGATATTCATTGCTTAAAAATGTTCCATTGGGTTCATCATCGCTAATCATCAGGGAAATGCAAATCAAAACTACACTAAGATATCACCTTACACCCATTAGATTGGCAAAAACATCCAAAACCAAGAGCGACAAATGTTGGAGAGGTTGTGGAGAAAAAGGAACCCTCATACACTGTTGGTGGGAATGCAAACTGATACAGCCACTATGGAAAACAGTATGGAGATTTCTCAAAGAGTGCAAAATAGAAATACCCTATGACCCAGCCATCCCATTACTGGGTATCTATCCTAAGAACCTGAAATCAGAAATCCTAAGAGTCCCTTGCACCCCTATGTTCATCACAGCATTATTTACAATAGCCAAGACATGGAACCAACCTACATGCCCAGAAACTGATGATTGGATAAAGAAGATATGGTATATATACACAATGGAATACTACTCAGCCATAAAAAAAGACAAAATTGGCCCATTCACAGCAACATGGATGGACCTCGAGAGTATTATGTTAAGCGAAATAAGCCAGTCAGAGAAAGACGAACTCTATATGACTCCACTCATAGGTGGAAGTTAACATATTGACAAGGAGATCTGATCGGTGGTTACCAGGGAAAAGGGGTGGTGGGGGGAGGGCACAAAGGGGGAAGTGGTGTACCCACAACATGACTAACAATAATGTACAACTGAAATCTCACAAGGTTGTAATCTATCATAACATTAATAAAAAAAAAATGTTCCATTGGTTAGTTATCTTTAGATGTGAGTAGATGAAAAATGGGCATGGAATGAGAAAAATCATATCATATCGTAACATAAGGTAAGTTTAGATTAATTGGGTAAAAGTAATTGTCTGAGATGAAATAGATATTAATTTTCTATTTATAGTTTTATGCATTAGTTTTCTATGGCTCTCATAATATATTACCATAAACTGGGTGCCTTAAAACAACAGAAACTTGTTATCTCAGCTCTGGAGGCCAGACTTCCAAAATCAAGGTGTCGATAGGGCTGTACTTCCTCTGGGGCTCTAGGGGAGAACGTGTCTGCTTGTTGCTGGCTTCTTTGGACGTCTGTCTCTGCGTTATCTTCATGTGGACTTCTCTATATCTGTTCTTTTCTGTGTGTCTCTTATAGTGACACTTGTCTAGATTTAGGGCCTGTGAGGGTTAATTTTGTGTATCAACTTGGCTAGGCTGTGATGCTGTTGTTGGGTCAAATGCTAGTCTAGATGTTTCTGTACAGGTATTTTGTAAATATGATTAGTATTTACAATCAGTTTACTTTAAGATTGTCCTCAATAACGTGGATGGGCCTTATGCAATTAGTCGAAGGCCTCAAGAGCAAAAGCTGAAGTTTCCTGGTGAAGAGGGAATTCTGCCTCAAAACAGTAACATAAAAAACCTGCCTGAGTTTCCAGCCTGCTGCCCTGCCCTACAAATTCAAGACTCGAGACTGCATTTCTTGAATTTCCAGCCTGCCATATAGATTTTGGACTTGCCAGCTCTGACACTTGCATGAGTCAATTCCTTATAATCACTCTGTCTCTCTCTCTCTGTACACATACACACACGCACACATATATATCCTACTGGTTCTATTTCACTGGAGAACCCTAATACAAGACCTAAACAGATAATTCAGGATGATCTCATCTCCAAAAGCTTAATTTACTTCATCTGCAAAGATCCTTTATCCAAATAAGGTAACATTCACAAGTTTCAGGAAGTTGATGTGAATGTCTTTAGGGGCCATTTTTCTGCCTACCACAACTACTCTATAAATCAGGAATTCCTGATTCTAACTTAGGAGTACCATGGAATGTTAACAAGTTTTTCAAGAGGTGAAATGATTCTCAAAACAGTTATCAACACAAAATTAATTTTGTTCGCATCAGACAATGAACATGTATGCCAGATGGAATTTATAAGAGAGAAGAATGTCTTAAGGTGGATTAAAAAATAGTATAATGAATTGTAACTTTAAAATTTATACATATAGCTATTTTTGTTAATTAAATCTAGAGTCTGAGCCACACTTTAAAAAAGGAAAGGAATGAAATGAAAGTAATTTACAAGGAAATCCATCTTTTTACAAACCAGAAACCCAATTTCTAAATATTAGGCCTAGACGTTAGCACACATTTTATGTTTTATTAATTTGCATATTTGCCAGAGTTTATGATGAGTTTTTACCAGTGAATAAGTTATTCAAGCTCTTATATATCAGACTGAAATAAATAATGACCATATTTTTAAGGTATGTATCAACTGCCCTCTGCCTGTCCAATTTTTTTTTAAAGCATGTTGAGAAAATAGATTTTTTCGGGTAGGAGTTGGTGCCCAAATAAAAAACAGATTTTGATTTAAAAATAATTTTGCATTCAGTGGATAATAAATGGCTTCAAGATTTTGTTTGAGTGTGGCTTCCTTTAGCGTTTTTTTCTTTCTTGCATTTCAAAATCTCTTTTAAGATTCAACAGAACTTGGTCTTATTCATTAACTACATCTGTTTTTTTTGTTTTTTAATTTATTTCTCACTTTTTTTGAAACAGCATAAATTTTAAAGATTTTCTTATTATATTCAAATAATCTGAGCAATAATTTTATCAATATATGTCTACTGGCCTGAATTTCATCTGGTATTTGATTTAGGGGTCGAGAGAAGAGCTGAAAATGAAGAAAAAAAGAGAAGACTCTTAGCATAAATTAGTAAGTTCTATGACTTTCAAAATAGGCTTTGGAGCTCAACTTTCATTTGTACTTATACACCAATCGTCAAAATGTTCATGAACTTGGATGTGTTTCAGTAGTACAATTTCTTCTGTACTAAAATGTTCTTCATCTGAGCTATTATTGTTGGGACATCTCAGTCATACATTTGTGTAATAGTTTTGTATCTCTCTTCTCTACTTTTTTCCCCTAAATTTCTATCTTTGTTCCTGAGAATGTGTCATTGTTATTGTTATTGTTATTAAATATCTGAAGAGGGTGTCGCATCGTTTCGTAAAATTAGTATTTTCATTTCCTGGATAATTAGGGAAGTGAGGACTGACTAAGAGAGTTTCTAACAGTAAACTCTTTGAAGACGGTTAGGAAAAGTCACTCTGACTAAGTTTACCTCTCTGTTCAGACTCTAAAGAAAGGGGAGCTTCAGGAGGCTTGGAAAATTAACATGCAGATGTGCTAAGGAAGACTTAGAAAGTGACTAACTTGGCATTTGGGCTGAAGACAATTTTGCATTTAAACTATCTCCATCATTAGCCAATAAACCGGTAGATATTCCCATCTAATTTTATTAGTAGTAGTCATTTTTAGGTATGCATACTCTGTCAGGAACATGCCAGGTGTTTCACACATGTTCTGTCCAGTCCCCACAGCAGGCCTGTCAATGTAGGTTTAAAGTCCATTTTACATGGAGAAATCGAGGCTGACCGAGGCTAAGGAATTTGCACGGTTATTCAGTGGCAGAGTCGGGACTGGAGGCGAGGTCTCTGGATTGCTTCAGTTCTTCACTGGCCATCTGTTTCGTATTTGGAATAAAGGAGGTGGTTTTGAAATGGTCGTTACTTGCTCTAGGCATGTTTCAGAAGCAAACCTACTTCTGTGACACATGTTAAGAATTTAGAAAACAGTTCAGATAATTTTACTTAATTCAGGAAATGGATGAAAGTGTTGTCTGCTGTTCATTGACTTGATGTTGTTTTACATAATGAATGTGTGACGTTTAAATCAGCGTACGCCTGAATCCTCATCTAGAATCAAATCTGAGAGAGTTCCCAAGGGCAAGGGCTGCTCCCAGAATTATTCCAAATAATTTGCAGGGTCTAGAAAGTTAAGTCCAAACAAAGTCATTCACCATGAGAAAAGAGAGAAGCTGGATTGGTTACAGAATCATCGTGCTGCACATGAAACACTGTTCTCCCTTCTGATTCTGCGTTTGTGTTAAGTTTAACGAGGTGCCTCTCTGAGTAGCTGCCTAGGGGGAATATTTTTATTTTGAACAGTCAGAGATCCACGTATAGTTTCTACTTTGCATACATCAGTTTGCAAGAGGAGTTTTATTTCTTCTTTTCTTTACTCTGTGTGCAATGATTTCCTGTATATGTGGTAAAAAGAACGTGCTTTCTGTAACTCATTCATCTGGAAGAAGTCCATTTTTTTGCTACTACTGAGTCAACAGATGCAAGTACCTCAGAACGACTGAATTTATTTAAAAATCTTTTGGTTTTTTGTGTTGCTTGTTTGGGTTTACCTTTAAAATATGAACTTAGTGTTCATTATTTTGAAAGAATAAATTCACTTTAAAGGAAGAGGAGCATTGTTGCTGGCTAATAACAACTGTGACATTTAGAACTGGCTTGTAAAGTCCTCTCTTAACAATGTTTGAATATTCATTGAAGAATTAGTAGTAGCTCTCAGCCTCTGTCTAATGCTAATAAAAAATAAACACAAAGAAACAAGCCATGTTGGTCAGTGGCCTTTCATCTGTTCTTTTCTGTAGAAAATTCTGATTATGGGGAATTTCAAGGCACTTCATGTAAAATAAGGTTGCTTGTTGGTGGTTGTGTGGAGTTCACTAAGGTCCATTCTTATGTGACTCTTTCCTAGTCCCTGGGGCAGCTTCTTATTCTTGGGTGCATCTGAGAAACCGATGGAGATCAGGCTACCAGAGACTGTCCTGAGAACCTTGCTGGTTCACTTCATAAGTCAAGAAAAAAACTGGTTAAGTGTAAGATATCTAAGCTATCACTACTGTTTTACCACAGTGGAAAAGGATAGGAGAAACAGATACTTCTAGTCTGACGTTTGATCCAATTTGTTAATATGTTCCTAAATTTATTGTCTAACATCATTGTTTAATCACAACTATTCATCGACTTTTCCAGTTTGGTGAGATTCCAGCTTACTAAACTGAAATGTCTGGTTCACATGGAGTACCCTCTCTTGTCATATTGGTTCAGGGCCCACAATCTTCCTAGTTCTAAACAATTTTATTGTTCATGCTGCTTTATAGTACGTTAAGATCTCCCCAATGTGCTTTCAGTTATGTTGCATTAACTCATTGTTCCCAAACACATACTGGCTTCTAGCATGGAAAATAAACCAAAAATTGGACATACTATGTCCTGGGACTGCACTAACACAATAAGTCATGAATCTTTGCCCTCGTTACTCCATACTTCTTCAAACCAGCCTTTTCTACCACTTCTATCACAGGTTTCTGATAATCATTACTTCTTTTTAAATATCCCTATTCATATTTTTCTTTCATTTATAATATTCTAGGGCCAGCCTGGTGGCACAGTGGTTAAGTTTACATGTTCCACTTCGATGGCCTGGGGTTTGCTGGTTCAGATTCTGGGTGCGGACATGGCACCTCTTGGCAAGCCATGCTGTGGCAGGCATCCCACATATAAAACAGAGGAAGACGGGCATGGATGTTAGCTCAGGGCCAGTCTTCCTCAGCAAAAAGAGGAGGATTGGCAGCAGTTAGCTCAGGGCTAATTTTCCTAGAAACAAAATAAATAAAAGTCACTTATAATATTCTAGAGGATACATAGGTGATTATTATCCTGACCAAAATCTTCTATTCCTATTGATTTCATACACAGTTATGCTGGATGGTATGCCAGAACACTGTGAGTATAATCTTTTGTTACCCCAAAAATGATAGAACATGATGGGGCCTGAGAAAGCACTTGGTCAACCTCTTTCCTTTTGAATAATGAGAGAAATAAGGAGCATAAAAGTTACGTGACTTATCCGAAGGTCCACAACTAATTAGTTACAGAGATGACATTTGAACTTAGGGCCCCTCAGTATAAGTCTAGTATTATTTCTATACTGCTCCACTCTCAAAACAAAATGGAACTTGGGTGTTTGATACAGCAGGGCTTGACTACCCCAAAAAGAATGTGAGGAAAACCCAAAGCATAGCTTTCCTCACAACTCTAAGAGTTTCACCCAGTCTTCAGGTAGGTAAAGCTTTATTTAGTCCTCCTCTTTGTTTTTATAATCTGTATTTAACTTGCATAAGCACTTTGATATTTTCAGATGATTTTCATTATGTAATCTAACTTTCGATGAAGAAAATAGTCATCTTCTCTGGATGTGCTGGCTTACCTTCAGGCCAGGACAAGGCCTAAAATGCAGGCTAGCCAGTGAGCACAGGAGCAGCCTTTACAGTTCTGACACTTCCCAGCACCGCTGAGGATCCAGGGTCTGTCGTAGCTTATAGTGGCCACTTCAGCAAGGATGTTGTTTCATCCTATGCCTGGGCAACGGCCAGCCAGGACCGGGTGCTAGATTCCTTTTCAGTGACCTGCTAATGTAAGAAATGTGTTTCACAATAGTGCGTGAGAATTTTGTGAGTCAATACTTACATTTCTCTTCCTGCTTGTATTTCATTTTTATTGTTTTAATATATATTTTGTACAACACAAGTTGTAGTGACTTGGGGTGGGAAATGATTCTTTACTAAAGCTGTCACTTTATAGATTGCTAAAACTCACAACTAGGACTTTCTAGTAACAGTAAAATACACCTCTTCCTAAAGCCTTTTCTAATTCCACTGACCAAATAGTTCTCTTCCTCTTATGTATTACAATTATTTTGTATCCTGTAAATTTCTCTATGATTTTGCCACTTTCTATATTTTATTAGATATATCTCTATACTTCTGTTTTGTAATATGGTTTGAGTGCAGACACCATTTGAAAAATTGGCGTATCCTTTACAAACTTATTAGAATGGTTTGCACACAGTGGGCATTCATATTTTCTAATTGGATGACTCTTTGAGATAATGAAATTTTGTTCTCTCTCCCACCTTCTCAAATAGCTGTAAAAAAAAAGCATGAAACTAGAGTATTTCTATAAAACAGACTTTTTTGAGGGTAGAAATGTTCATTTAGAAGAGTTAAAGTAGGGGGCGGCCCGGTGTCTCAGAGGTTATGTGCGCATGTTCTGCTTTGGCGGCCCGGGGTTTGCTGGTTCAGATCCCGGGTGCGAACATGGCACCACTTGGCAAGCCATGCTGTGGTAGGTGTCCCACATATAAAGTGGAGGAAAATGGGCATGGAAGATAGCTCAGGGCAAGCCTTCCTCAGCAAAAAGAGGAGGATTGGAAGCAGTTAGCTCAGGGCTAATCTTCCTCAAAAAAACAAACAAACAAAAAAAGAGTTAAAGTTGTTCATAGTATATGACTAGGATAGAGGTAGGAAGGAAACCAATGTCTGAGTAGCTAGATGAAATAATTGTTATTCTTGGGTATAAATTTGGAATTATTTGTGTTCTTCAGCTTTGATCTCCCCCTTAACCTTGTTATCTTCTGTGCAAAAAACTGTGGCATTCTAAGTAAGGCCAAATGTGTTATTTCAAAGTGTCCCTTGGCTATGTGATTATTTTCTGCTGGAACAAACCATAAATTCAGTAGAGTATGTTGCAGCTTGACATCCCATGATGAGAGTAGAAACTCCTTCTTGAGATTTTTCTCACATTCCTTGTCATTTTGAAATGGAAACACATTACGGGCAGTAGTGAGGCAGAAGGCACTGATGGGTACCTGCACAAAGGGGCTTTACTTTGGGACTTACTGTGGCTGGGCCAGATTATGTCAGTTAACATCAACATTGAGTCGATACATTGATGAGGAATCTTTTCTTGGAACAAAATTAACTCACTGAGGCTGATGCCAAAATGGCTGCTTATTAATTAAAAATAATATGTACAACATCAAGTCCAATATTTTTACGTTAATTATCACTACATTCTTTGCCTGTAAGCAAATGCCTGGGATGCTAAGTTATAACAACAATGGTGACTTATTGAAACAATGAATAAAAGGAACACTTAATAGAGGGACATTGACATTAAAGTGACTAGTCCATTCTGTATCTGAATGGAAAGCTGCATGAAAATCCAAACTATTAGATATTTTTATGGAGAGCATAAAAGATGAAGGTAATAAGTTGTATTACTCAAATATTTAATACCATCAAGATCAGACTGTGAAACTCCCCTGGATCCATCCATATTTTTAAGATATACCTGCCACTTAGAGAGATCTTGACAGGAGCTTGACAGGAAATTCTTTTTCCTGGATTTTTTTTTCATAGCTTCTCACCCCATGTTTGATTCTTTTGGCTTTACTTTTCACTCCTCCTAGCTAAATTGGCCATCCTGATGTTCTTGCCATCTTTTCTTTGAACAGTTTATTGGGCCCCACTTTCTATATTATGATCATATAAATACTATCCAACGTGAGGGTGTGATCCATGAGGCTCTCTAGGGGAAGGATATTCCAAGCAGAAGAAAGAATCAGCATAAAGGTCCTGGTTTGTGCCTGGATTATTCTGAGAATAATGAAAAGATTGGTATGGTTACTAGGCAGTGAGCAAGAAGGAGAGTAGAAGGAGATGATGTGTTAAAAATACCATAGTGGGACAATGCAGGAAGCAGGGAATCCATTAATCCATGGAGGAGATGATGATGGTTTCAATTATATAGTGGCAACAGTACAAGTGGTAAGAAGTGGTTAGATGCTAGATATGTTTTAAAGAGAGTCAACAGGATTTGCTGATGAATTGGATGTGGGGGTATGAGAGAAAGCTAGGAGTCAAAGATGATTCCAGCTGGAAAGATAGTGTTGCCGTTGAAATGAGAAGGATCATGTGGAAAGCAGTTTTTTCTCCTATCTTGTTCAGCTGTGCAGGTAGAGAGTAAGTGCAGAGTTGGATGTATTTCACAGATATGTTTTCAAAAAACTAATAAGTGAATCAAGACAGTGGCAGTAGTTGAGGATGTATGTTCTTATAAAGATTATAATAATGGACCGTGGATTTTAAGCTAAGTAAGGAGGGAAGTGAGGACATAAGTAAAATAATGATCAAACCAATCAATTTTTGGTCCTAGAGGGGTTGAATAATTGTAGTGGTACTAAAAGAGTGAATTGGAATGATAGAAGATGGTGGTCATGGGATTGGATAATGGACATTGAGATTATGGATGGGTTGTGTTTATTGGTAATAAGATAGAGAGAGTATGGCTTGGGAGTGAAGGGCTGAGGTAGAGTAGTGATATGATTGTCATATTATTAAAGAAGAGGTTAAGGATTTGTGAGGCCAGAGTATTGAGAGGTTGGTTATTTTGGATGTTGATGTTACAAAGAATTATACCAGCATTGAAAGTATTTACAGAAACTCAGAAGCTAAAATTTTCAAGGACTGAGGGACAGTGGTCCAAAGTTGCCATAATTGACTATGACAAGGAATAATAGTAGATATAATGTGATGACAGGAAATTCAAAACTGGGTATTTTCATGGAGGGGAGGGGGGGAATATGTGCAGTGGCAGTTAAGATACCTACCAAACTTCTGTACTTGATGGTACTGAGCTTTTAGAGAAAAATACCTCCTCAAGAAGGTTCCAGGGAAAGTGGTATGCTCATGGGAGAGAGGTTAGAGCAAGGAGGTTAGAGCAAGAAGATGAAAGGAATGTTCAAGGTAGAGGTTGAGAATATGAGTGATTATGGATGTTGGCATATCTGCTTTTTTTACTTGATTGTGATATTACAGACATGGACTGTATTTTGTTCATCTTTGGGTTCCAAGATTATTATTTCATCTATCAAAAAAAAGCATGGTTGAGTGATTTAATGTTGTGTAGTTTCCAAAAAATGATCTAGAACTTTTCAGAAAATAAATTTCAGCCATAGTTTGGGTTTGTGAAAGTTTAATGTTTGTCAGTCTATATATAGCTGTCCCAATGAATAACTGGGTACTTGGTTCATAAATGTCCAGGCAACTATAAACATATATTATGTGTAACTGTTTAATATTTAAGCTGCCAGCACCTCTTCTCACCCCTTCTTCAGTGTGGCCTGTTTTCATACTGAATTTAATTTCATTTGTAATTCTTGATCGGTTTTCCAGCCAACAGCTAAGTGTCATTATCATACAGAGAGCACCACCAATTCCTGTTAATTAGCCCTATAATTGCAAGTGAAAGAATTGAATACACTTGAGTTTCCTATGAAAATTAAAAAATAAGATGGAAATACACTAATTGCCTATTTCACTTTCAGAAGATTTCATAATTACTGAAGCATCTCTCTGCTGCTTTGAATTCATGCCTCTGACTGTAAATTGTGGTCCAGGTGCTCACAGGATGGGCTGTCTTCAGTTGTGCCAATTTCCTATTTGTTAGTAGGAAAACACAGTGACAAAAATACTACTCCTCTAAAACAAAATTTCTACTCCTTTTCCTTACATAAAAATCTTGGACTGTGGAGAATTCACTTAAGATCCCTGGGTGTGCATTGGGAGGGACAGAGCAGAGCAAAAGGGATGCCAAGCACAAAATCTGGGTAGAAAAAGGGGAGCAAGATTACACCATATTACATTTCTTTATGAAGAACACAGTCTTAAATAGTATAATTCTATAAAAACATTTTCTAAAATCTTCTGTCAGTTACGGTGATATGTGATGTTTACAGCCAGTTTATTTATAATCTGCTATTTTCAGGGTCTAGCTCAAAGAGCTGTTCTTTTGCTTTAGGTGAGCTGATAGAGTGTATTGAAAATAACTAACACATACCGGCCACTCTCTAAGTGCCAGGTACTGTACTAAGCACTTTCTATATATTATTTCATTGAATCTTCACAACAACCCTCTGAGGTGGGAGCTATTATTGAATCCATTTTACAGATAAAGAAACCAGAATCCAGAAGTAACTTTCCTGAGGTCACAGAGCTGGAGGTGTCAGAACTGGCAGAGCAGGCCATTTGACCTGAGAGCCCACACTGAACTGTACCCCAGAGACATCGTTCCTCATAAACAAACTGTTCGAGAATAAGGCCTATGTTAACTTAATGATTTGCTAAAGCTGTTTCTAAAAGTATTATATATATTCATTCATCCATTTGTTTACTAATTAGAAATATCTTATTGAGTGCTCATTATGTCGCTACCAGAAATGACCTTGAAAAGTAGCCCAACTATCCTTGAACTCTCTTGCCCCGCTACACTCCTAACACACATGCAGGGATGTTAAGTGACTTCTCCACAAAGAGTTTTATGTTGGGAAAGTGGGTAGAAATCTTGTTACATAGATTTGTCATAGGAATGCACATTTCAACTTAATGAAATCTTTTGTTTTCAGTAGGAATTCATTAAAAGTACATGCTAAATGAATGAAATGGAGATATTTCAGGCTAATGAAAATGCTCAAATGCATGAAAGTAGTTACTAGCAAAACTGGAACTGAAACTAGTACTGTGTAACTCCCAAACAAGGCCTCCAAGAAATCTTCAGTACAAAAATGGACAAATGAATACTCTGCATTGTGGTGCCCTCTAACAAAGGTCAGACCAGAAATAATCTAAAGTGGCTTCTTGCAATCTGTGCACATGATAAGGAACAGTGCCTGTAAAAACGCAACTATTCCTACAGCATCTAAATTTCAATAAACATTGACAGAACAGCAAGTACACACTTATTTTGGAGCAGGCTTTGTAAAAAATAAGGTACAGTTTGATACGTGTCTAAGCAATATTTAATTTTTTTAATTTTGGGGACTTACCGTGAATTCTACCTTGGCCTTGAAATCCTTTTCTGTGATTTGTTCTAAATTTTCTTCTTACTCAGTTTCAAAGACTCCGAAGATGCTTGTTTTTCTGCAGGTCATTTGGACACCTCTTTGTCTCACACACACACTGCCCCTACAGCGTGACAAGCTGTCCAAGTTAACCTTTTCAAGCCAACCTAAATGATGGTGATGGCAAGAAGATATATTAGAGATTTGATTATGTAAAACCCGGGAACTTTTTCCCTTATTCATAAGGAGGTATTTTTCCCCTTTCTTTCCAGACCTCCCTCCTACCTTCAGTCACAATATTCTTTTTCTACAGTTGGGTATATATTGATTTATATATTTCATTTATTTTTCTCTATATAGTCTGTAGCCACTAAAAAAAGTCTCAAAATGTAGCTTAAATGAGAAAGAATTCTTTTTAAATACTTAAATAGTATTTAAGTAAAAGTTACACAAGCATTTTATATAGAAATAGTAGATTATTTGATGCCATAGTCTAAGCCCTTAAGTCTAAAATATTCATAAATATTTAAAGCCTTAAGGTTTTAAATTAGATAGACAGAGAATTACTTTATTTTTTGTAAAGTGAGAAAAAAAAAAAGGAAAGACTCTTTGTACCTCGCTTCTTTTTTATATTAGTGCTCTCAGTCCTGGTAGTATTTTCATATTTTCTGAACAGCTAGGCTCTTTAAGAAGGTAATTGTCATCTCACATTTGGTGATATCATCTGTAATGAACACAAGACCAGAGACTAATTTTGTTGTGTTCCTCCATGTCTCCCAACCCCGTTACTTATATGTCTGTCAGTTAAATGTCTTGCAAGTGGTAAATTGACCCTAGCCCACTTCAGCATTAGAGGATTTATTGAGAAAAGACTAGATGGTTTGCTTAGTTGAAGGAAGAACCAAACAGCAGGCCTGGGTAAGGCAATAACAAGGATAATTCTGAATGCCACAGCAGTAAGAGTTGCTGGCTATTTACAATAGTTGACTGCCGATGACTTCCTATTACTGGGCTTCTCCATCCATATTTGAGATTCTTGGGAAAGAGAATCTAAATGCTTCAGCTTGAATATGGGTCTTTACCCTGAGTTGGTAAGCTCTGGTCAGGGAGCAGGGTTTTGGAGCACATATATACCAGTAGGCATCAAGGGCCATTTCTACCGAAAGGGCAGTGACTGTGAGTGGGCAGCCATCTCTAAGGGCATCTGCAATAATTGTTCATACTGGCTCCCCTAGAAAGGAAATGAGAAATTATACCCCACGTAAAACATTTACATACACACACACGTGGGCACACACACACCCCAATGAGAGCATATGTTCACTCTGTTTTGGATAACTTATATAGTGTAAACCTTTGTAAAGTTTTAGTAACATTTCTGTACTACAGTGATGTCTACATTTTGTTGATTTTGTTAATCCAGAACTTGAAACTATCACTTGCACAGAAACAAAGCTTGTGAGACATTTTTTGATTATCTATATAACCAGTTCACGCTGATGTTTTATACTTTCTGAAAGAAAAATCAAAGTTCAAAGTAGAGAAAAAGAATAATTTATATGGATAGTTCAATAACCGCTATGAAGCAACCTTGTTGAGAAAAAGAAACTTGTTGGTTCAGTTTTATTCATTTTAGCATCCACAGAATCTAGTACCAGAGTCTGTTATTGGTCTACAATTGAGTAGTTCCTAGAATTGATTATATTGATTGGATTATCAAGCTACTTGCTGGTGAAGGCTGGGATATGCAGTTTTCAGCCAAAAATGAGCCAAGATTAGGGCATAATGATTGAAAAGCAAAGACTTGGATGAATGAATCCTCCAAATTGAGATTTGCCCGGTTTCTCACAATATGTTTTCCATTTACTTTGCTGTCTTAAAATCATCAAGTAAGAAAAATCCCCTAAGTATAAATATGCAATTAATTATAGAAGTCATAATGCAGTTTTGAAGTGATTAAATGGAATTGATTTTATTGAAAGGTGAAACTGGAAAATAATTTTAAGATCAGTACTCATTTATTTGGCTAAAGGCTGTACTGTTGACATATTTATTACAGTTTTATAAAAATAAATTCAACTTTTACTACTTTGGTAGAATATACAGATCTTCAATACTGTTGAAGTGTTAATAAAAGTAAGATAAATCTCAGTAGTGTTAAAGCTGTCTTCAGCAGCCAAAATAAAACTGGCTAGGAGTAAACACAGTAAGAACCATTAGATTTTGATTGCTTTAAACTCAAATCTGTTTTATTGGTGCTTTGGTAAGAGACTGGAAGTCACTTTTATTTGGTTTCTTTTCATTTGCAGGGGGAAGGGTTTGGAGGTTTCCTAGACATATGTCATATGTCAATGTGTTCATATATCTATATGTTTATGCCTTTTAACTATATATATGTTTTTTTCAAGATGATATCAGCTTAACAGTATGGAGTCCAACTTGATGCCCAAAATTAACAATAAATCAATGCAGTGTTCTCTTGGTAATCACACCATTGAGATACAGAAGGCTCGTAAGCACATCTACTATTTTTTAACTAAAAATCAGTAAAGGCACATTATCCTAACTGTATACCAGAAGTAACACTTGTTAAAAGAAATATTAGCTAGTTTCTTTATGGTCTAGTCTTTTAAAGTTAGATATTTGCATGGAAATGAGTGAAAGTTTCCATTCAAAATTAATTTTCGAACTTGATGTTTGCATATTGTGAGGAGAAGAGTTGAGCCCATCCTCTGAATAGTTTGGACAGTATAAATAAATGAGTGAAAACAGCCACCAAGTATGTGTGAGAAAACTAATCAGTTTATTTCACCTCATAGTATGAGACAAACTACAGTTGAGTAGAAAAATTTCACCATTGGCAAAATTGTATTGAAATCAACTATACAGTCATGAGTTGCTTAGCAACAGGGATACGTTCTGAGGAAAGTGTGCTTAAGTGATTTTGTCATTGTGCGAACATCGTAGAGTCTACTTATTGAAACCTACATGGTATATAGCCTACTACACACCTAGGCTATATGGTACTAAAGTTATGGCTCCACCATCACGTGTGGTTCGTCATTGAATGAAACGTCACTATGCGGCGCATGACTGTAATAGTAGTCCCCCAAAGTTTCATGTTAGAGAATATATCGTATATAGTTGTCAAAGCATATTCACATTTGTTTCTATCTTATTCTCATAATAAATCTCACAGATAGGAGAAATGAGATATAGAGATTCAAAGTAGCAAACCCAAGTGCACAGAACTACTAAGTAAATTTTAGAGCAGTATTCTTCAAGTGGGAATCAGACTTTCTTAGTTCATTTGGCTTTTTGTTTTCCTTGTCTGTGTCCTAGTGAAACGATAGCACATTGGACACTCTTAACAGTTTTCTTTCAGCTAGAATTCAACTGTCAGCTCTCTTCTTTAATAGTGCACTGCCTAATAGAAGATACAGTACACATTTCTAAAAGATACAGCAACACAATAGAATAAAACTGTAACTATACAGGCAAATAAGAAGATTGATTTGGATATAACCAAATTAGCTCTCTTAAAATATAGGAACTGCTGAAAATATATGTTGATAGCATATGGAATTGCTACATCATTTCCCCAAGAGTATATATAAAATATCCAACTATATGTGTGTGGAAAATATTTGGAATACTCCTATTTTTTGGCCCTGAAAATAGGAAACAATTTGTTCTGGTAAATGCTCTTGGGAGAAGAAATAATTTATTAAAGATTATAAGCCTGTTCCTTCCTCTGATTTTTACATTAACCTAGTAGTGTCGTAAATGTTCAGTACCACCTCACAAAGATATTGCTTCCACATTTAGGATTCAATAGTTATTGAATGCAATGTGAAGCTTTGCTTTTATACTAAATAAAGAGGAGAGCTGAGAGTAATCAGTTGGAGTTAAATAAACAAACACATAACAATAATAATAAAGGAGAAAAAGTCAGAAGACGGGGATCACTTGTCAAGCTTTTTGACTTAATAGCCACATAACTTCAGACAAGTTACCCTGAGCTTCAGTTTCATCATTTGTAAGTGAAATGAATTCTTCTCTTGCGGGAATGTTGTCAGGATGAAATGGAATAAAGGACTTTAACACTATAAAGTCTTAGGCACATTGACGTGCTGTACCATTTGTTTTAAAACCACTGTTACTTTTTTTCAGCAACAGCAAGAGGATATTGTAGTATACCTACTTTAAATGTCTATAAAATATTTCAGGCCCGGTGATGCATCCAACTCATTATTCTTTCCCTGCTTTACAGGAAAAAACTCAAACACTTTTCTTTGTTTGTAACCTTGGACCTAAAATTTAAAAAGACCCAAACACCCTGCTTTTTTGAACATTCTAGTACTCAGGATACCTTAAAACAAATTGAATTACAGTGTTAATACAATAAAGCAATACAGTCATGTGCCACATAACAACATTTCGGTCAATGATGTGCCACATATATGACAGTGGTCCCATAAGATTAGTATCGTATTGCCCAGGTGTGTAGTAGGTTATGCCATCTAGGGTTGTGTAAATACACTGTATGATGTTTGCACAATGACAAAATGGCCTAAGGACACATTTCTCAGAATGTATCCCCGTTGTTAAGCAACGCATGACTATATAAAATTGAAAGAGATAGCTGTATTCATATACCATTTACTTTAATTACTTCAGCTAATGCAATAGTCTTCACCCTATGGAAAAACATTCCTTTTTGAATATACCAAAGTGCCTCTCTATTCTGTTTCTCTTGATTTTATTTAGTTCTCCAGGGAGACTTGTTTCCTTTCCCCATTCATTCAAACTTTTCATTTTTCAAGTGGCTCTTACATAGAGAAGACATTTTGCTAAGCACCATGAAGAATACAATGACTAAACATGTATAAATCTTGACCTCAAATTGCTTAGCATCTAGTAGGCTAAAGGTAAATTAGCTAGAGATACATATTAAAATACAAAATGCAAAGACAGAAGTGCCTTGGGAAAAATGAAGCAGTGCTTGCTATGCCACCCCTGAGGAGGAGAGAGCCATGTCAGTGGCATGAGGTTAAGTAAAGCATGTGCCGTCTGAGGTCCTTTTCATATAGGCCAATATAATTTATCCGTATTACTACTTGTGATCGTTTTCATTGCTATCCCACTACCTCAAATTCAATGATATATAGCCTGAATTAATCATGGTTTCCAAAAATACTATTTTTGTTTAACCTGGTTTTCCTGTTTCTTTTAAGAGTATCACCCCCACTTCAGCAATGGAGGCTTAAAGTCTTTGTAATCTTTAATCCTTCCTCATTCTCCACATCCAGACTCTGTAAGGACAGGATCCATGTCTTTTTGAAATTATACATTTTCTGTCTACTGCCTTCCTAGTTCCAGCCTTGCTTTGAACTAACTGCTTGCCACTTTGTGAACACGCCCTGTGCCATTGCTCTTCTGCACCCTTGCATATCTATTTTCCTCCCCCTAGAATGCCCTTCTTCTACAATTATTTTCTGAGGGCTGTAAACAGCTGACTCAAAAGCAGCCTTGTCCATGAACCTTGCCTGTCCTCTTTTTCACGACGTACCTTCCCATCTGTCTTCAGAACATCTCACCCTCCCAGCTAAAAGTGAATCTCTTTTTTCAAAATCCCATGACCCTCAGTTTCTATCTCTTTTGTGGCTCCATCCCATGCTGCACCCCATAATTATTTGAGAGCATTCTTTATTGCTTATCTTGCTTTAAAGGCCCTGAAGCAAAAGGACTGTTTCTTTTCATATTGTTATCCTAAGTCTTGTGGAGTAACATAGAAATAAATGTTTGTGTATGAATGAATGAATACGTGAATATATAACCGTAGATAATTTCAGACTTAAATGATTTAACATTTCCTTGAGACTAATGTTTTTAGAAATATTCCTACATGCACACTTTACCAGTTCTCTAAAGAAAAAATATACATATATATTTAGATCCACACATAGAACTTTACTTTTTTATTCTCAGGATAAAAAGAAGTATGTCTTCTTCCTAAGGGTGCTACGTTACTCCCACTAGGATTTGAATGTAACTTTTTTGGGTGGTCTTTAGTCTTTCCTTGGAGTTAAAGATTGTAGACTAGGAAAAATAATGACAAATATAGTTGGAAGAGACACATAAACGGTGCCCACATCTGGCAGGAAGAGACTTAAGGCCTGCTTCACAAAATTTTCAAAGTTCCACTCATCTTCCATCTCCCCAGTGATTCTGAAGTTTGTTTAGTTTCAACCAAACAAACAGTAGGAAGGTATATCGGAAATGCCCCTTCCTTCTAATTTGAAGTAGCTAGATATCATAACATGGCTAGAGTGTGGCAAAAGCCGAGAGAAATTTTAAAGGAGGCTAGTAGAATAAACATGGGGGTGTTCTCATTGTGGATATATTGCTTGGTCCAGCAACATCTGTATATGCTATATACTAAGGATTTATGAAACAGAATTAATACTCTCCACTATTCAGGGCAGTGTGTTTGGTTTAGCCAAGTAGGCGAGAAGAGGAATTGGGAAATTCTTTCTTACTGTGTGTTATATTTTGTCTACCAGCAGGTGTTCTATACTGGTAAATGAAATTTGAGAATATCAGAGAAATCTGAAAATCCACAAGGATAATTCAGAAGTATCACCTATATTACCTACTAAAAGATCCCGTAACCTTTATATTCACAATGCCTAATTATTGTGTCTTTTTTATTAATCTAATAGTAGTTTTGACATATATATGTATATATACACACACGTATATATGTACGTATATGTATCCTTTTTTTAGCTAGAATGTACGTTGAAGAAAAATGTTATATGTTTTATTGTATATACCAAATAGAAACCACCTGGTAGACTATTTCTAAGGAAAGTTAAAAATGAATGTGTAGTCAGAACAGCTAACATCTATTGAGGACTTAATATTTGCCTGTCGCTGTCTAAGTAATTTGTTTGTTTTCTTTGTTTAACTATACCACAACACTTTGAAGTATTATTTCCATTTTATAGATGAGGAAGCTGAGATATAGAGAGCTTAAATAACTCATCCAAGGTGAGATAGCTTATAAGTAGTTGTGATAGGATTTTAAATCAGGCTGTCTGACTCCAGATCCCAAATACCCCACATCGAGGGGCCAGCCATACAACTTCACCTGCTATATATCCCCCTTACCCGAAACATAAATGCCTCCTTGCCAGCCCACCAACTCGGGCTTCAGAAACACCAAGCATCGTTTCCACAAATTTTACGTGCTCATGATGCTGTGATGCTCTTGCTCCGTGGGCCTGCATGTTGTTTCAGGAAGAGAACAGTGAGCACTTGGCTATAGAGCTTCCACATAAAGAAACACATGTTGTGGTCCCCGCAAAACCACCCCATCTCAATGATATAATCACCCTGGGGTTAAAAAGGGATTAATTTCTGAGATCATTTTCAAAGTTTTTTAAAGGTTCAAACCAGTTTTATCACCAATGGGAGCTGATGCTTCAAATTTTTATCAGATACTCAAAATCCATAGCTATTATTTGTACTTATTGCTCTAACCTGTCACTACTAAGCCAGATTACTCTCCTCGTCACTATTTTAGGAACAATGTTTCGAAGACCATTTGGACATAGGATGAGTAGCTGGTCCTTCAAAACACAAATTACAAAACCCCAAAGTAAATTCCTGTTGATTTCATCAAAGCAAGCCTGATTGTTTTGCTCAATGCTTGAACCTTTGCTGAGGCCCAGCTGGGATCCAGAGGAGAGGGGGGGAAGATAGGCTAGGAAACAGCCATGCCCATTGCGGAGGCCATGCAGAGCAGTGGAGGATAAGACAGATCCACGGGTACCTGAGCCCAGCCCTGTCTCTCATGCTGAGCTTCTTTAATCACCTGCCCCTCTGGGCTCACTTGTCTAATATGCTACAGTCATCAAAGCAGGACATTAAGTACTGAGATTCCTTTTCCTCCAAAGGTATTCTGAGGATTGATGAGATTACATTTGTGAAAGATTCCAGCAAACATCAAATGAAAAGCACTGCCTGCTTATCAAGAGCTGCTGTATTTGAAGCAAAACACCCTTCTTCTCTGCTTTTTTCTCCTGTCTGCCTCTGAGACCCATGCCAACGTTCATTCTCCCATTTTCCCAGCCAGGATGTAGATTGTAAAGAGGACAGAGCTCAAAGCTGAGGCCAGAGCTGCTTTCCTTAGACGTTAGGTCTGACTTGTATTGCTATCATCTCTTCTAAGAACACTGTTTCCTTTCAAATATACTTTTTGCAGCTACAGATGTATTTAAATAAGTAGAAGCTTCTTTTTGAAAGATTTGAAGCCAAATCTCACAGGGAAGACTTTTTTCTGGCTGTGGTGTTTTTTATTTTTGACATTGGGAGAGATTTTAGGCTGTATGTGGGAAACAGAATGTTGTCTTACTAGGTTTAAAAGCAAATATTTTTGCTACTTGCATTTATGATTTCAATGATTGTTCTCATATGTTGAATGAAGTCTTTCTCCAAGTTCTATAAAAAAATCATTTCACAGAGAGGCAGAAAGAAGATCACAGTTAAGAACACAGATATGAACATTACAGACTTGGGTTCAAAAACTGGATCTGACCCTAGCTGCGTGACTTCAGGCAAACAGCTCAACCTTTGTATATCTTTGTTCTTTTTTCCATAAAAAATTGGATAATAATCATACTTGTTGCTAGCGGTATTATGAAGAAACCAGATATTATACGAAGTACTTGGCACAAGTTTTAAATGAACGATTGTTACTGGTGATGCTTATGTTCTTTTTAAACACGTATCAGAAGCAAAGAAGTTTGTGGGTGCAACATATGAGAATTAGAAAGCCTGGCTTCATTTTAATGATCCAAGTGGTGTTATTAAGCCATTACATTTTTCTGTTGTTTGGTTTTTGACAAGCTCATAGTTGGCCATACTCAGGGAAATATTTTCCACCTAAAGAAATACCCCTGAACATTTATATGCATACACATACACTTAAACATATACATAAAATTTATATAGAGATACACACTTCTACCTACCTATCTATCAATCATGAGGCTGGCACCACAAGCCACAAAGAATTTGATCTATTTCATGGCTCTGTGGGCAAGATGAATTGATTAGCCCTCAGTTTTTCCATCTATGAAATGGAGAGTTTGAAGTAGAGGAGCTCCCAATTTTAAATCTTTAAAATTTAAAAATTTGTCCTTTCTTTTTATCTCCAAATATAGTTGTATATAATATAGTTATATAAATATGAATGCTTCACCAATGAAGTATTTCCTTACCCTCTAACTAGATCAAACTTCCATTACGCACTTTCATTGCACCATGTACCCATCCCTCTGTGTGACCAGGGTTTCTCCAGTGGTGTATAATTTTTGTAATCTCTATCCTGCCCACTACCAGCACACTGCCTGTACATAGTAGTCACTCTGTCCATATCGATTGTAGGACTATTTTATAATTGGGCTGATTTCTGCGAGTTGTCAATTGAAGCCCACTAGAATCTGTTTCTTCTCACAATTTGTTTCTGCAAGCAGGGTACTTTGTAATGAGCTTATTATTTAGTTTATAATGTATTGGCCTTGTTCTTAAGATATTAGGTAAAATCTCAGATTGTAAACACACTTTTAGCAATTATTTAATGTAATCCCTGGAAAATAATCAAGACTAGAAGTCAGTGTGTGCTGAGCTGACCAGACTGGCTTCTCTTTAAAAAGACCATCTGGGGGCTGGCCTGGTTGCACAGTGGTTAAGTCCATGTACTCTGCTTCAGTGGCCCAGGGTTCACAGGTTCAGATCCCAGGAACGGACTGACACACTGCTCATCAAGCCATGCTGTGGTTGCGTCTCACATACAAAGTAGAGGAAGATTGGTACAGATGTTAGCTCGGCAACAATCTTCCTCAAGCAAAAAGATGAAGATGGCAACAGATGTTAGCTCAGTGCCAATCTTCCTCACCAAAAAAACAAAACAAAACAGAAAAGACCATCTGTATTGTTTCATTCCATTAATACCTAAAAATTATGGGCAGCATGCAGGCAGAAAAGAGCTGAGTGGATCCTAGATGGTTCACTTGCTGTGTGATCTTGGTCAGTCTTTTGGACTCTCTAAGCCCTTGTTTCTGAATTGAAGATTATAGACCCCACAGGCATAGTGTGGGGATTAAATTAGATACGTTGTGTACTATCTCAAAACATCCCCTTGCACCCAACCTATACTCTTTTCCTCCCTTTTTAAATATTTGCCGCAAGGGTTTAACAGAGGAATTAAAGAAAAAAATCCCAAGTTATTGCTAAAACTAGAAATTCTCTCTACTATGTGTCTTTAATCAAAAGTAAACCCTAAAGACATTCTACATTGAACAAAATCTTTCTCCTGGGAATACCCACAGACTGGTGTGCACATTATAGGAATATAATGAAAAATTGTGTTTCTCACCTGAGTCCAGGCTAATGCAAACCTAAGTGTTAGCGTTAGTCATCTCCATTGGAGATTCATGGAGTTGCAGTGATGATGGTCACTATTTCAAAAGCCCAGCGGAAATGACATTTAGAGTATATTGCTGAGTTTTAGCTTATGTGTTATATGAAAAAGAGCTTTGATTTTAAAAAGTAACAAGTTATTGATAATTGCAATATATAATTCATTACATTTTTTAAAACATGAATTCTCTGTAGAAAAATTACTGCAAGAGATCCAGGATATGTCACATTTGAGAAGCAGTTGCTAGTATATTTTATTCAAAAATAAGAAATCCAAATCATAGTGGAGTTTGTTTCAAATCATGTGTTTAATCTAATAAAATGTTTTCTCGTAGTGCTTGTCTTTGGTACTGAATATTGTCAAAGGACTCTCTCCTTTTCTATTGTTATGAGATCTTATCTGAATAAATCTCATTAGTGCTAATCCCTAATTAAAGAATCTGACCAAATTCCTTGTCTACTGATTTTTAAAAAGTGGCTATTTCCTATTGAGCATATTGTGTTTTATCTCCAAAGACCATGGTGCAGGGGGTAGTTGAGTAGGGCTGGAGCAGGGACAAGAAGATGTGTTTACATGTTTTTGGCGGTGATTATAAAAAGTCTCCAAGAAACACGTGATAAATATTCGTTTCTCCATTACAGAAATGGACTGTATTTAATTAATTGCACATGTTTAGATGACAGGCGTTCTCCTGAGAGGCTGGAGAACTCTCTTTTTTAAAACGTTAGTTTTTTAGAGCAGTTTGGGGATCACCGCAAAATTGAGAGGAAGGAACAGAGACTTCTCATATATGGTCTGCCCCGACACATGCATGGCTTCCTCCTTATCTACATCCCCCGAGGGTGGTGCATTTGTTAAAGCTGATGGACCTACACTGACACATCATAATCACTTAAAGTCCATAGTTTACATTACAATTCACTCTTGCCTATGTGTATGCTATGGGTTTGGACAAATGTATACAGCCATGCGTCACTTCACAAGGGGGATACATTCTGAGAAATGTATTATTAGGCAATTTTGTCGTTGAGTGAACATCATAGAGGGTACTTACACAAACCTAGATGGAATAGCCTACTATGTGTCGAGGCTATATGGTGACCACCATCATATATGTGGTCCATCATTGACCAAAACATGGTTATGTGGCACATGACTGTAATGACATATATCCATCATTGTAGTATCACATAGAATGTTTTCACTGCCCTAAAAATTCTCTGTGCTCCACGTATTGATTCCCCCAGGCCCTACAAACTTGAGAACCACTGATCTTTGAGAACCTTTTTTTAAAAGAAGGAATTGTTTTAGTTATAAAAACAGAGGTGACAGAAATAAGGAGCTTTAATTATTTTCAATATTGCAAGTTCCTATTGAATACAGTGTGGAAACAACTTGCCCAAGACCTGAATATTTGTCTGTTTCTTTCCTAATATAACAAGTGATTACTGTATTCAAAAGCACTAGTTGGTCTCATTCAAATATTTTTATTTTATATTTAGAGATTATACATGTGAGCATCAGTAATGCTAGTTCATTTCTCAGTTCTTCATCTTCCTACATGTGTACTTATGTGAGATCAGAGCAAGTACTGAGCTAGCAAAGCATCTTTTTTCACTGGATCCTGTTCTATTATTTTAAAAATGTGTCTCTGCTGTGTTAGCATTTTATGAAAATGTATGCATAGGAAAATACATCCCATCTTACTCTTTTCTCAAAACTCATTTCCACTGCCCTAAGGCTAACAATTCCATGTTATAAGCAAGTATTATTACTTAGCATAAATATGACAAGAAAAATATTAAAACCAATTTGAATAATCACATGTGGTAACATCTAATTTATCTGGCATTATTAAGAAATTAGATGATAAATTTAAATTAATGGTTTAGATAATAAAGGCTTATTTCCTTATGTGCTTTTTCATTTTAGCAAGTTTTCTCCAATGCTTCTTTCTAAAATGCATTTATATTTCTATGAATTCTTGAAATATATTATTCTAATTACCAGCAAACATTTTTACGATGATTCAAGATCATTGTCACAAAAAATATTTTTTGTTGTTTTTTTGTATTGAAGTACCTCAGAAGTCTTTAAGGAGTGTACATTTCTTTGGCATTTTTATGAATAGGTTTGTGCTGTTTTCTTTTTACTTTTTTCTTTGTAAGTTGCAGATTGTATTCCAGTATTTTCCTGCCTCTAAATGTGAAATGTGCATTTTTATCAAACAGTCCTACTGCCCACCTCTCATATTTACCTCTCTTCCCTTTAATCTAACCAAATAACTAATTGTCTTAAACCAATTAATGTAATTTAGCCACAACTGAAGTTTCCTGTGGTCTAAGGATGTTTTATAGTCTCCTTAGTGTAATTTATGTTAACAGTATATGATGCCTTTAAAGAGGCCCTTTCTCTACTTACTTCTGTGTTTATGACTGTGTTGCACATGTCCGAAATTGCTGAAAACTTACTCTCTTTAACAAGTGGGAAATTTTTGTATCAGGTTTTTAAATAGGAAAATGTAGTACATATTGTTAATCAAATAATGATATGGATAGGTGATACTTAAAGCAGCCTTGAAAAATTAAATGAGTCAGCTTAGTGTCATAAAATTTGTCTATGGTTATGATGATTTTTAAATCAGAGCATTTTCTATCTTGGATCATATAGAGTTACTTTATTCAACAACAGAGAATTCATTTTTTTAATAAATTAATTAAGCATCAAGCAACGAAAAGAAAACATGCTGCCTTCAAGTGGGTATTAAACTTTTGCTTATCAGTAGTTTCAATTTGCATATAGTACAAAATGTGTTCAATTGTATAACCTTGACTTAAGTTTCCAATATCTGATCTATTTGTAATAGTGGAAAATATTTTAAAAATATTTGCTGAATTGATGCTAGGGGAATAGGCATTGCCTGACTTGACATGCCTGTTTGATTTCTTCTCATCTGTTTAGAAAACTGGATTCCTGTTATTTATTTGCATGTATATAATTACATACATTTCTCTCTGTCTGGTATTCGTAGGCAGATGGGTAAAGGAAATGCAGAGCTGTGTAAATCGGCATCCATGAAATCCTGGTGATGAGGGAAATGGAAGCTTATTATTGTCAGCATGTGTCCATATAACAACTGTGGACTAACAAGGTTTTTCATCCAATATTTACACTTCAATGTGAAAATGCAGTTGAAACTGATTTATTGAACTAACTGAACACAGTAGGGGGCATGCGTCTTTATTCTTTCATGCCACCATCTTTCCTTCATCCTCCTGGCTAAAATTGCTTGCAGTTCCCATGGCTTTTGCATTCACTCCAGGTACTAAGAAGTGGTTTTGTTTTTCAGGCACTAAAGAGTTCCCTCCAATCTAGTATCAAAGCTTCAATCTCTGACTAGTTTGAAAGTTCTGTCTTCCCTGATCAAACCTGCCTTAGCTTCTTCATTCTTTGCCCTCCTCTTCCACTCACCAGGCAGTCTCTGCTGTGCAGAGTTGGGTGAAAGCAGGGAGGAGAGGTAAGGGGGTAGAAATGTCTCCTGTGGTGTTGGTGGCTTCTGAGAGAGTTGGATATCCAAAAACAGACTCTTCTCCTTATAAGGTGTTTTTATGGGTTCCTCCAAGAGCCCTTCACTGGAGTCTTCCAATTCCCTGGCATGCTGAAGCCCCTCCAGTTAGCCCTTTACAACAAACTCTCCCACAGTGCCTCACTGCTGGTGCTTCCTTTCTGGTCACTTCCCTCCATGTGTCTACTTGGGTGGAGTCACTTTCAGGAAAATGCAACGTTGACTCCCTTCCTCAAGGGTCCACCTCTGGTCTGTCTCTCCTCTCACCACTGCTACTCTTCTCACTGCCCAGGCTCTAGGAGTTCCATTGACCATTCAGACGTTTTTAGCTGTGAGCTTATACCAATCCCTGCATCCTCCAGACTCTGGAGAACATGTGTCACATTGCAATACCCACCCCTTTCTCTCCCTGGTGGTTACTTTCATTGTCCATGGATTTTAATGCACATAATTTATTTACTCAGGATACACACAGTTAACATGGCATTGTTTCCACTGAGGAGTGCCATGCATGTGATATCATCAGTAGGAGAGAAGGAAGCAATCCCTTAACGAATAGTGCCTCCTCTCAGAGCGATACTTCCCAGCATGGGGACTTTATAAGTCTTTTCTGAGGATAAAGGAGGACTTTGTTTTTGCCTATGAAACAGGTGAATGAATCTACTGTTTAAAGCAGGTTGTTGGTGTAGCCTGCTAGAAGCTATCTGTCTGACACATGGGTGCTTTCTTCCTTTTCAGATCTGTTGTTTTCATTTGGGATGTTCTGTATATGAGATATTTCTAATTCCTGTTTACCAGAAATGAATTTGGACCACTGCCAAAAGCACCAGGTCTGCTGTTCCTGAACTTAAAAAAAAAAATTCTTTGCTTTTGTTCTGTTTAATTATGTAGACTTTTGCTTTCCTCTTATCAGGACTGTGATTCAGTCCTTTTAGTGTGTAATTATCCCAAGTGTCCTCGATTGGCTAAAGTGAGAATCTGTATATTTTTGTCAGAAAACAGAGTGTTGCTCAGCTTTGGAAATCTTTTGCAGCATTTTGTTTCCAGTTGTGCTTTTGTGATCCTGAATGTAAACACATGAATTTGAATTCCTACTTGGTAAAGAGAATTAATCTTGAAATAAATTAACCAAAAAAAAAATGAGGAAAATTCTAAGCATCCATTGCCGTATCTGCAAAGCAGATATGTGTGTAGCTTAAACGTTGGATGGACCAGGCCAAATGATCTTTTGAAGATCCTTCTAGGTCTAAGTACTGTAATGTAGGACAAGAACATGAACTGCTAAAAAAAATTTTTTTCACTTCTTTCATTTCCGGGTTCTTTATCTGTAAGATTCAGGTAGTTATACTTCGTAAAGTTCATAAGGACATTGTATGATATAACAGTGCCTGAAACAAGAGACATGAAATAAATACTTGTTTTCTCTAATAATGCATAATATTTAGATGAAAAAATAGTATTTTAAAACTGCACTTAAAGAAAGGGTACCTCAGGAAATTTTCTAAAAATTCCAATTTTACTGTCCTTTTTGCAAAGTTAATTGTTATTTTTAGGTACTCCACACTTCATAAAGTTAACTAGCCTGGGGTTTAAAATGGGATCCAATTAATGGTGAAGATTCCTATTTTATTGACTCTTGTCCATGTCAGATCACACACAGTAGTATTTGGGAATCCCCAGAGACGGACTCTGCTCTGCTGTGTTCTCATGAATAAACCCAGTCAGTGGCTATTTAGAGTCTGTCAGTTTCTTCCTCTCTCTTCCTGCTGCTTTGAGTGGGGTGTGTTGCTGAGCCATGTGAAAGCCCCAAGGTGTTTCTGATCCTCCCTTGGGCTCCTCCACTGCAGGACTCCACTGCTGCAGATCCTCAAGGAGGCAGAGAGGACCTGTAATCTTTGAAACCCTCACAACATGGTTCCTTGCGTATGATATGGGAGAATGCTTTTCTCGCCATCCTGCTACATTTTATCACACCGTGAAGAAGACGTTAGTTTGGGGGGTAAATCTGAGTTACAAATGCCATAATATAGAAGGTACTAGCAGGCCTACACTACTAGTAAACCAGACTTGCATAAATTGGCCCAAACCCATCATGATGTCAGTATAGTCTTGAGCTGGGACCTCTATTATGATGATGTTTAGGTTTGTGCCTCTATATAACATACGTAGAGCTCTGTTTACTGTAACACATAGACTCAGAGGAGCTACTTACTCTCTGTTCCTAAGATGGAATGTTCTTCTGATTCCTCAAAGTAGTAAATGTGGACATTTTTAATGTACCCAGGACATTTCCTGACTATCTTTTGCTTTATATATTGGCCTTTACTATGGTCTGAACAGTTATTATTCAGTAGAATTTAGAGTGTTTTCTTATGTCTACTCTTAGAAGGCCTCAGAAACACAAATATGAAAAAGGCATGGGTCAGTCTTCCAGAAACTTCCACAGCCTGTAAGAGAGTTAGCCACAGAGAAAAATTTAGACAAATCAGTGCATGTTATTGCATCATTTTTGAAACACGAGCACTATTTAGTTTATTTGACCTAACCACATTGAGGTTCTTAGGAATCATGGTTATTTTTAAAAAACATATTGTTTGGTTGTAAATGTTAAGCATTACTACTCCCATGAAATTAGATTTCCTTATAACCTAAGAAAATATGCACAAATACTACTAATGATAGCTATTATTATTATTACTGTGTACTTAATTGTACTAGGTGCTTCATATGCTTTAACTTGCTTAGTTACTGCAACAGCCTTGATAGTTATGTATTATGTGGCTTATTTTGCATAGAAGGAAACTAAGAGAGATATAGTAGCTCGCACTGAATCACACAACAGCTGGCCCAGGGCAACTGTAAAGTTTGTGCTTTGGGCATTACCTCCTCTGCTTGATTACGCCTCAAGGAGACAGCATCTCCTCAAGAGTGGGTTTATTTTCATCCTTGTGTATTTTTGTAGCCACTGGCAGTAACCACCAGGAAATAGACTTTGAGAAATTGCTGTGTAGGCATAGAAAAAGTCCACATGATGATAATCAGAGGTGGTTTTTCATTTTCTTCTGCTGACTAAAAAGCACTACATATCTCTTTTATTGCCCTCTCTTCACACCCTGCCAATCACTTGTCTTCCATCCCATTTCACCGTTATCCGCTATTGCTTGCAATAATAACAAAATAATATAATACATACAAAAATACACTAGCACTTTCTACATGACCATTTCGTGTCAGCACCCTCTTTCAAGGACTGCTGCTGATAGATATGGCAGCCCTTCTGGGAATCTTGGCAGGTACCCGACTGCTTTCTGGAAACACGGTCTCCCGCGTGTGGAGAGTAAGAGAATAGGCAGGTATTCCCATTCCTTTTCTGTAGATAGTGATGCTGATCTATGGACTACTTAGGAGATTCCAAATGTAAGCATTCAAAGAAGGAAAAATTAACAACAACACAAAATTCATGGTGTAATTTTTTGAGCTATTTAGATCCAATTAAAGGCCAAATCTAAGCACTAATGTAGTTTAGAATAACAGCAGTTTGTAGCCTGTAGATTAGGCTTTTTCACTGTACTGAGTTTCAGATGCATTGTTATTATAATGTGGTATGAATGCTCTATTTAATTCTAATTAATTCCAAACCATATACCAGGGTAATTGAGGCCCATACTTATGTAAATAAATAAATAAATAATTAAATAAATAATTAAAGGAATTAAACAACTCCCCCATACAGAATAATTCCAATTATAAATGTAGAAGAAAGGACTACATTAGAAAAATAAAATTATAAATAGAAAATCACTATTAGAATACCACAGTAATAATTGCTAGAGGCAAGATCCACCAATGGATGCTAAAATTAGTAGGCAAAAATAGCAGATTTGCATAATCTCAAAGTATCTCTTCCAAAATATTTAGTATTACAGATGGAAAAATAATATCTTTTTTGGCAATCTTGGCAGCCACCATCTTAGCCAAGATTAACATTGCCACTAATCCGTATTGTCGTCATGAACACTGATATGATGCATGGAGAAGGACACATCTGTGCGATATCACTCTAGATAATGCATAGTCTCAACATTATCATAAGAAAACATCAGACAAAGCAAAATTGAGGAACAATCTACAAAATAACTGACTGGTGCTCTTAAAAGGTCTCAAGGTCATGAAAGACAGGAAGGTTGAGGTGACTAAGGAGGTATGATAACTAAATGCAATATAGGATCCTAAATTGGATCCTGGAACAGAAAAATTACATTCCTCGAAAAACTAGAGAAATCCAAATAAATTCTGTTCTGTACTTCAGTTAATAAGATTGTATCAAAGCTCTTAGTTTTTATAAATTCCCTATGGTTGTGTAAGATGTTACCAGAGGGGAAGCTAGATGAAGGGTGGATGGGAATTCTCCGTACTATTTTTGCAACTCTTTGTAAGTCTAAAGTTATCTCAAAATAAAAGTTTTAAAAAGTTTGATTTTCTTCTACCAACTATTCTTTCCATAATATAAAACTTTTGCCAATCATTTTTTTAAATATCTTTTTAAATGAATGACCGCCACCTGCAATTAGAAGCAGTTGTGCCATCTTTCAAAAATTCAGCCTCTTCATCCCAAGTGTGGAGCTGGTTACTTCCAAATGGTCTTAACGGGGAGAAGTGCCTGGAAGAAGTGCCTTGACTAAGACCCAAGTTGTCTATAATTCATGATTTTCATTCTTTTCTTCTTAGAGTGCTAAAATGTTGTGTTGCTCTCTCTCTTTCTCCTGTTATAATTTGTGGTATATGGTATTTTGATACTTAAATATAATATTTTAGTGTACTGCTTTCAATGGCCCAATTTGGCTTTTTCCTTCCCTTTTGGCCACACACACATAAAGTAGGAAAGTTTTCTTTGATAACTTTGTGTCTTAGCTGTAAATTTGCTAAGAAATTTGGAATTCTTGATTATTCAAGGAGCCATAAGCTGCTGGATGGTATCTAAATTATAGTAAAGTAGGCAGTCCATTCTCTGCTTGCACAGTGGCTCCTAGGTCACCAACTATACTTTATAAAATGTACTATACATTTTCTGAGTGGTCCCTCTTAACTCTGCCACCAGCTATTAGGTATATTTAATATTAGGCTGACGGGAGCAGCCAGTCAGCCGATGTGGCCAGACAAGACTTGGAGAAATGCTCCTACCTCCTTCTGTATCTCCCTCTGTGAGCAGCCCCAGGAGGAACAGTCCAAAGACTAGCTGCCGTGGCTTCTTTTTCTCCTCTGAGCATATTGAGCCTCTGACGAGCATCTAGGAGAGACTAGGAGTCTCCTGTTGCCTGTGAGAATGACTTAGTTGAGAAAATGCTCCTGAAGGATTCCACTACCTGCCCCTGGCTGCCTTATGGGCTTCTCTCGTGTGTTTGGATTTTCAAAACACTGGCTTAGCTTTTTAGCTTTGCCTAGCTTGTATTTCAGATTCATTTCGTGTAACTATATGTTAAAATGCCTGCATTATTTTTAATTAAATGTTTTATTTTGAGATTTCACTTGTGGTTGTAAGAAATAACACAGAGCCTGTGTTTCCGTTACTCAATTTTCCCTCTTACAAAACTATAATACATATAAATATCTTATAAAATTATAATACAACAGCACAATCAGGAAATCTTAGTCCATTCAGGCTGCTATAACAAAAATACCATAGATCGAGTGGCTTAAATAACAAACATTCATCTTTCATAGTTCTAGAGGCCAAGAAGACCAAAAGTGAGGCATCAGCAGATTTGGTGTTTGGTGAGGACCTGCTTCCTGGTTCATAAGGGACCATCTTCTTGCTGTGTCCTTACATGGTGGAAGGGACAAGGGAGCTCTCTGGGGTCTCTTTTATAAGGTCGTTAATCCCATTCATGAGGACACTGCCCTAATGACCTAAGCACTTCCTAAAGGTCCTACCTCCAAATACCATCACATTGGGGATTAGATTTCAACATATGGATTTGGGGGTGGGGACACAAACATTCAGTCTATAGCACAGGGGATTGGCACAGTCAAGATACAGAGCATTTTCATCCCCTGAAGGATCCCTCACGTTGTCCTTTTGTAGCCACACCCATTTCCCTCCTACTCCACCCCATCCTTATTCCCTAGCAACCATCAATCAGTTCTCTATTTCTATATGCACTTTAAAAAAAAATAGTTCATAGAGAGATTGATTTGCCTACTTCCCAACGAAAGGCAGTCTTTCTCCTATAACTTGGGGGGTAGATACTGCCATGCCTATAGACTATCTGCAGAACGTTAATCTGTGGAGTTGGGTGTTTGTGAGAGTTGGTGCAGTCATGGTTTGGTGGTAAATTCACGGCTCTCAACACCAAACTACCAGGGATCAAATTAGGGCTCCACCTGTTATTGTGTGACCTTGGACAAATTGGGAGACTTCTCCGAAACAAAGTTTTCTCACCCAGGGGAGAAAACAAGAGAACAATAATGACATTCACCTTAAAGTATTGGGGAGAGAACTACATGAGATGATTTAAGTAAATTACTCAGCATAGCAATGGGTACCTACTAATCTTTCTAGAACTATTATGGAGGTGGCTCTCCGTAGTAGTTCTGGAACTGTGGAGGTGGCTCTGGCAGAGTTCAGAAAGTGTGGAAAAAGCAAGTGACATCTGAAAACCGAAATTCATAACTCTAATTTCTCAGGCCCTGGAGGGAAAACAAAGAAGCAAATTTATACAAGGTTATTCACTAAAAGGAATCATCAAGATATTTAGAAAGTATGAAGTTAGAATTAAAATTAGAAAGAATGCTGATCAATACTTTAACTTTGAATAACAGTCAGTAGTGACATTTACTTTCCATTTTCTACAGTCAGAACCTATCCATTAATGTCTTTGAAGTTTTTTAACTGTATTAGAATTTCTCCTTAAAATATGCCTTTATTTTACAGTGTGGGCTTGAGTTTATTTTGCAGCACAACCCTAAATGCGCACCTGCACAGATTTAAATTCATTATCTACTAAGCATGTAGATCTCAAGAGCAGCTGGGCAGAGCAGTGTCTGTAATTGATATAACATATTGGTTATACACTTACTTTCCCCCCAGTGAGTCAGACAGCAGTATACATCTAAAATAAACCTTAATTCTACCTCCCACAAACCGATTTGAAGACTCTCTGTTAATGTTTCTTTGGCAGTTGATAAAAATGGAATAATTATATTGAATTTGTTTTTCTTTCTGGAGTATCCAATCCTCCTTTCCAAACAGGTCTCTTTGAGAAAATATTTGAAAGGCAATGCTTTCCATTTCTCCACACCTCCTTTGGCATGCTGGTGGCAATTTGGACTCAAGTAGATGTGTTCATTGTTAGTAATATTTTCTTTAACTAAAACTGGACCACATTTTACCACAGATGCCAAGGATGTAATGGCTGCATAAGTCTTATAGAGTTCTCAGATATTACATGGTTTAACAATGACAATGAAATGGGAATTTCCTCTGCCTTTATAAGTGAATTAACACATTGATTCATACATAAATATGTGAGAATGATTCTATTTTGAAGGTGATTTATTTTTTATATGCAAGTATTACCTGTAAAACTTACGTTGAGCGTTCTTATCTTTTCTTTTTTACCTGTGTGAGGAGATGTCTGTTATTATAAATTGCATTTGTGAGCCTAGAATTGGGTCAGAAGCAAATGATGAAACATTTTTAGGGGCTCCTCTTTGCACAGATTCTCAGGCTAAAATTGTGAGGTAAGCCAAGGCCCATAAGAGCCATGTCAATCTCTTACAGCCGGTCTCTGCCAGGCATTCAGAGCTGACTAGTGAATACAGCAGAAGATCTGGGCAGGCTTAGTCACGCTCAGTCATAGACTCTGCCCAGACCTCTCTTGAGTCCCTGGGCATCTACCATTTATTCTTCACTTTATTTGAAATGTGATCACAAGAAACAGAGAAAGTTTTGCAGGAAGAAACTTAGAAAATACATACTGTATTTGGAAATCACAGATTAGTGGGAGAATTTTTTATGAGCACAGGTACAAGGGATGGGAATATTCATAGAAGGACAGAGATAAAAATGAGGCTTTCAGTATACTCTATTTGAAGATTTGGACTTCTAATCCATTTATATGTTTTATGCTTATATATGCCTATTTATTAAAGTATCTAATTGTCAATTGATTATTGATTTTTCTCTAGATTCCACCTAAAGCTTGAACAGAAGAGTCAAATTTTAGGTCCCTTAGTGATAATAGTTAAATAAAGTAGCTGCTATTAATTGAGTGCATAGCATGCTCCAAGCAGTGGGTTAAGTGCTTTGCATGAATTCTATCATTTAATCCTCAAACTAACCTCGTGAAGTTGATATTTTATTATAAATATTACAGTAAAGTAAACTGAGACTTAAAGAAGATAAGTAACTTACCCAAGTTGTAAATATTTTGGAAATGTACACTTTGTAAATTTGTAATCACTATCTCAACACTCTTAAATAAGTCTTAGAAAAGGAACAATTTGTTGACATTAATTTAATCAAAGACCAACTGTATCAGTAATGAAAAGGCTCACCTCAACTTTGCCTTGAAATATAAATGTTTCACTTATCTTATCTGGTCTAAATTTTTCAAGTTGAGTTGCCCCAGAGGTGTAAACTATCTCTTCAAATCTAAATTTATTACACAGTCCCCAAAGTGCTCTTTAATTGAAAACTAAGACTGCTAGCAATTGTCTGGCAGCTGGAGCATCTCTGAAGACCTGGCATTCAGTGGACTATTTCCTCGTAGTCCCATTTTCTCACTAGTGATCACACTGCTGCAAAATCTTGAAAAACTTATCCATGGTTTTGTTTTGTTTTGTTTGTCAATTTAACATTGTCAAAGAGTGATTCCAACCAGATTAATGACCAAATAAATGCCATCTTTTACTTTATCACTTCACCCATAGAATGATATAGCATATATTACTCATCATTACCATCAATTCAACAATTAGGATAAAGTTCTGGGAAACACTGCACAGCGTGAAAGTTTTTCCTGGAAAAAGATCACCAAAAAGACATGGCCATGTCAATCAAATCTGCAAAGTATTTTTCAAATTTTATCATTCTTAAAGGAGATACTGACTATGTATCTCAAGATAGCTCAAGTAAGCCATTATATTTAGAAATTCAAGAGTAGGTATATAGTTCTGTCCTATATAATAAAAAGACATTGGGAAATCACTTAATTACAATTACTTTCAGCATCTTGATTTAGGAAGTATTTGAAATCTGCCATTGGTTGAAAATTAAGCCATGTTAACTCTATATCATTCTTCAATTTTTAATGAGCCTTCTCAAGATTCAGTTGCTCCCTCTGCATTAATTTTAAAGGATCAGAATATTTCCAAGTATTGTTTTGCTTGGCTTTTTGCAGCTTGTAATGAATGTTGAAAAAAAGACTGTACTAAGAAAAACAGCATTGTTTTTCCACCAAGATATTGGTCAAAGGGTACAAACTTCCAGTTATAATATGAATTAGTTCTGGGCCTCCAATGTAGAGCATAGTGACCATAGTTAACAACACTGTATTATATACTTGAAATTTGCTAAGAGAGTAGATCTTAAATGTTCTCACCACATGCATGCAAGCATGCACATGCACATACACACAGAAAGTTAATTATGTGAGGTGATGGAGGTGTTAACTAACCCAATTGTGTAATCATTTCACATTATGTAGATGTATCAAATCTCATCACATTGTACACCTTAAACTTACAAAATGTTATATGTCAATTATATCTCAGTAAAGCTGTAAACAAAACAGAAACATACATACACACAAATAATTGAGCTCAAAATCTATCACAAATTTGAATTCCAACATATTTTCCTTATATCTTAACTTATCCTTGATACATGGACTTTAAAATCTTTCAAAATGTACCTTTTATCATCAATTGTGAATACTGTTGTAATTAAACAACATTAAAATGTTTACTATTTCATAAATCAATTCAATTTGAAATCCTTTAATCACTATAATATGAAAAGCTTACTGGGCATTAACTATTGAGAAAGATTCTTCTTTTATTTCTTAACCACTCTCTCCTACAAAAAAAACCACCAAAAATCCAACCTAGTGAGCAATAATATTTTCAGTCGTTTTATCAGTAACCACATTTGCTTTATGGTCTAGAGCAGGAGCAAGACAATAATTTCACTTTCACGTGGGGCTCGTTACCTTGCTGGCATGTAAGCACATCATTATATTTTATCTGCTAGGTATAAGAGCACAATTCGTAGGGATGAGATAATGTTGGTGACCACAAATAATCTGCAAATCTAAAGCCAAACAAACCATAAGTTATAAACCTGGTTTAATTGGAATTTAAGCTTCTACATATTGGCCTGGTTATGGAGAAGGAATATAGAAAAGAGGTGCCAGGAATCTTCTGACCCGTGTTATTTCAGAACTTTATTTTGCTCCCTTTTTTATGGACCTTCTTTACCTTAGTATTTTCCTAGCGGTTTGTTCCCTGAGAAAAAAAAGATATAATGACTCTGTCAGAGTGTTCCGGTTGAGGATGAAAGCGTTTACCAAATAACTCAAAAGGCAGCAAAAGGGTCATTTATTTGCCTAACAAAAACATGAATCACATGCCCTCCTAGAAAAATAGGACTCCTTAGTTTACTTATGCCTACATGCGACTATGGTTTCAGCCAGATGAACATATGGCAGAGACTAATTAAGACTCCTACTGGGAAGAAGCCATGCACTTTCAGAGCCATTTCTAGAATGCTGAGAATTTCTAGCAACAGCGTACTCTGTGGTCTTATTTAGCCTTCTGGCCACATTTGCAAGTTATGTGACAAACCTGCTTATGCAGGAGATGGGTTGTACACAATCCAGAAGTGATTGGATCTGGGGAATTCTGATATGAATATATAATGAAGATTATATTAGGATTACTCCAATGAGTCTTTTGCTTCTGTGGTATTGTACCACACCGAGAGCAGAAAGTAAGATAAATGTATGATGGCTAAATGTGTCTTATAAGTCTTGCATAAATGTTCTCTTTATGAGCTGCAATTTCATTATTATTATAATTATCTTCTTTTTATATTTTGGTCCATTCAAGTTCTACCTTTTTGCTGAGCATACTCTAGACCAAGAAAATTACGTAGCATTGTATTATCAGATATATTAAGAGAGAAAAATCTCACTGTAGGAAGAAAAAAAACAGAGATGTATGTCTGTGTATTTGTGTATAAAATGTTTTTTATTGAAAATGAAATATTTTTCCGTGTGAACAGTCTTAAAGTACATAAAAATTTACTACTACAAATGGGAAATTCTTAATGTTATGCGTAAGTTTACCTGAGGGCATTGGCATCTTACATCTAAGCAAGCCTTGCTTTTGTATTTGCATTTCATTGTTTGTAAAATACCAGCCTAATTCTATCCCTTCCTTTGTACATGCCACGATGCCACCTTTCTTGAGCTGGTGAAGATACATTGTTTGCTCTGTGATAATTCATTGATAATGGGGTTGCCAGGAGTCTCATATCTTAAAAGTGTCTCATATCTTAAAAGCAGCAGCTTGTTCTAGGCAGAGAGTAAATATGTATTGATGGACTTTACTTTTAAGCATTCTGTTTCATAAAGGGCCAAATGCATCTGCTATTTTGGTAGTTAAACCTGAAAGCACATTTTTATGTTAACTTTAGTGGGTTTTTTTCAGTTGATTTTTGCCTTAGGAGGCTTACTTTTTACTGTTGATATCACCAGTCCATAAAACTCAGCAGAGGCATAAATAACTTGATTATTCACATTAATAAAAAAATGCTTCTACGATATTTGCCAGCAGATTAAAATTGAAGCTGTTGATTAAACACGTATTTCTGCACATCGCAGCTGTGATGTTTCCTTATGGGAATCTTTTCTCACCAAAGAGCTCTCTCACACATACATATGTGGTTTCAGGAAGGAATTAACACTCTTGATCAAATTAGCTAAACGTGTTTTCACATACCACCTTTCCACCATGGTAATATGCTTTGTTGGTGAAACATAATGAGACTCAGAAAGAAAGATTGGGGGCTTGAGGGCTGGAGGAAGAGATTACCTCTTTTCAGGAGAGACTTCACAGCAAAAGGTGCAGCAGAGGTCCAAGGCTGCTGGTCTCAGAGTGTGAGATGTCACGTAACCAGAGAGAAGGAAAATCAATGAAGGAGCAGTGCCATAAGCAAAGGCGTGGGGTGAAGTGATTAGGGCATTGGGTTTTCTAGGACATTTTTTTAAGGTGCTATCATAGGTGCTAATGTGAGACAAATGGGATAAGGCCAGACTATCAAAGGTCTCAATTGATAGGCAAATTTGGGGTAGATGCATTGGTCACTCAAGCAATCATTCTTGGTGTTTGAGCAGTGGCCTGAGTAGTTTTTAGGGATGATTAATGTGACAACAATGTGGTGATCATCTGGAAGTGGAAACTATGTTTACAAGATTAAGGAGAACAGAGTGTGAGGTCTTTCAGCAATACAGCCCTATGCACATCCTTTCTCTCTTTTCCTCTTTTTTTTTTGGCTCCCTTTTCACTCTTCTCTTAAAAATAATTTGAACAAAAGCATTTCAGAACTGCAAGGTACTGTTTTATTTCAAATATCTGATGTTTAGACGAAATGATTCAGTTTCACTACCAGAGAGGTTCATTTAGATAGAAATGGTCCCTAGGTCTGTAGCGTTTGCCATTCATTTAATGCATCATGTTGACATTTGCACTGTAGCATAGTTTATAATTCTCGGAGTCAGTCCAGATCCAACTGTATCCAAAGATGACAGACAGATTTATTACTAACCTCAAGAAAGGCCTGCATGAAGTAACACATTCTCAGAACAAAGTGGCAGGGAATTAAGCATAACTTTTAATCATAGGCACTGTTTCATTCTGAAAATAGTTGTGGTTATGCTGTCATATTATGCACATTCCTATACGGTGGCAACTAACTAGATATTTTTGAATTATAGTTACATTTATAGCCTCCTGACTCTGGTTGAAATTCTGTCAGAGTTCACTGAAGTCTCCATCCTCAGTCATTACTTTTCAATTGTATTCATGCCATTGCCATAAGCATTGAATTATCTCCAGATTATCTTATGGAAACATCAAATGTAAAGCAAACGTGCACATCAAATTATTCTTGGAAATGTGGTGTGATGTAGAAATTCAAGTATTCTGTTCTCAAAATCCCAATAATTGGCCTACTTATGTCCAGTTATAATTGTATCAAAATGTCTTTCCCCAACATTCCCCAGAAAACTAAGATGGTTTTTTCTTTCTAAGAACAGAGTTTTTGAGTCTTATTTTTGGTTTTAGATATTTTTCATTGTGAATATGTGAAAATGTTTCACTCTGATTGAGACTCTCGTTTAGTCTCTAAAAGCAAACAAGCCCAAGTGGATTTAGATATGAGAATCAGAGTCTCAGGCTAGTTTCAGAAAAATAGCTGCCAATTACATTACTGCACCACATAATTCATTTAATTAGCCATATTAATTGTAAGAGAATTTTATTTTGTTAGTCATGTGACGAGACATGCTTAGCTTTGCAATGGCTGAAGTGTGTGTATTACACTGTCATGCCCTTGTGCTTTTTCATTATTCACATGATTTTAGTGCTTTTGAATAATGTAAATGATAAACCTTATCACAAAATCCTTTACTTTTTTGTTAGGGCATTTTGCCCCACAGAGTATAGGAGGAAATCCACACCCCATGGGCTGACCAGTTACTTAGAATGCTACCATGTATGTGCAAGACTCTGTTCAAAGGACTGGGGGGCGGGGGATACAGCGGGAATGAAATAGATCGAGTCCCTGCTTTTGAGCAGATCTTATTCTCCTGCACGGAGATAGACAGTAAGCCCATAAACGAAGACATAGATTTTAGGTGGTGCTCAAGTTTTATGAAGGAAAACAAAGTGGGATCAGAGTGAGAAGGGATTGTTGGCAGGAAGAAGTTGAACACAATGTAACCTCCTCTTGATGTGACGTGGCATCGTCTATTATAAATACTCTTTTTTTTGTTTGTTTTTGTTTGTTTGTTTGTTTGTTTTTGGAGGAAGATTAGCCCTCAGCTAACTACTGCCAGTCCTCCTCTTTTTGCTGAGGAAGCCTGGCTCTGAGCTAACATCCGTGCCCATCTTCCTCTAGTTTATACGTGGGACGCCTACCACAGCATGGCTGCCAAGCAGTGCCATGTCCGCACCCTGGATCCGAACCAGCGAACCCCGGGCCGCCGAGAAGCGGAACGTGCGAATTTAACCGCTGCGCCACCGGGCCGGCCCTATTATAAATACTCTTAATTGCAAGACACATTGGTGTAGTTATGTTTGTCCCTAAACACAGATTTATAATCTCAGCGACCACTGTTCTAGGAGTCGTGCTACCTACCCCAAACTGCACCTTTTGGTATGTTTATTACTTGCATGGGCAAGGAAACCTGGAAATTAGCCTGATTAGAAAAATTACAGTAACAATCAATCCAGCTCTTCATGAATACTAAGGAAAGTTGATAATTTTAATCTAAGCAGTTATTATGTGACCTTTTTAGTTTATACTTTGGTTATGCTTTGAAGAGTTGAGATTGAATGGCATTTATTAATTATTGTCATTTTGTACCCACAAGGGTTCATTTCTGGCTTTACCATTGAGGGATCTTAAGTCTTTTACTAAAATATGAGTAACTCAAGTTATTAACATGCTTAATATAGCATAACATTGATAATGGTTGCTTCAGTTAATGTTGTGCTTTTCCAAAGAAAAAGGATTTTTACTTGTATATTTTCTGGATCAGAGCCTTAATTCTTGAGTCTTCATCTGTAAAAACAGATAAAACTGATCTGAATTGCAGTTTTGCCATCCAAGCATTCTATACAGGGTAAATTCTCCTGACCTTCTTCACAGTGTTACGATAGCTAATGTTGATAGTAATGTAGAGTTCCCGCTGGCTCAGCAAAGTGAGTAGTGTATATTTAAAAATGAAGGTGACTTGCTCTGAGTCCCTTTTCCTGAATAATTAAGGATTCTTTAGAGGGCTGTATGTCTATAGAAATGAAAAGGTACTGATACTAAAGTAAATTTGAAAATAAGTTGTTTTCCTTCTGTTTTATACACACGTATATCACTTTTGCAAATGTGCTCTCAGCTTAGATAGGCCTAACCTCACTCCTATAGTATTACATATGTATTGTCAAAATATGTTTTGCCAATAGGTACAACAGACCCTGGCAGGACTTAGAAGTCAAAGACTAGCCTGGAACAGATACATTGTAAAACTTAGTGATATTTGATTAATCAAGTCAGTTCAGTTTAATAAGTAGGTCTAATTATTGGAATCATGCATGCAAAGCAGCCTCCCCACAATTACCCAAATCAATTGACTACTTAACTCTTCTCTCTTCTCACTGACTTCCTTTTGCCAGAATCGGAAGAGCCACGGGGTTATGTTTGTTTAATTGTTTAGCACACTCTTCTATAAGGCTGGTAGATTCCTTCAATACTTACAATGAGAAATATTTTTTATTATCAAAACAATTCATCTGACTACAAGCATAACAACAGCTGACAATTTTATAATTCCCTATCATTTGTAAAGGACTTTCAGATACATTTCTTTTTTTGGTACTCCCAAAAGCCTTGTAATTTCAGTGGGACAAGAACTAATATCCCTGCCTAATTTTATAATTTATATACTCTAGTTCTTGGACATTTAATTTTATGCTTGCAAAAACTTTTTACATAATGAAAATACATACAGATAATATGTGTTTAAATGTTAGTGATATGTTTGAAGTCATCTGTAAACATCATGCTCATATTGGAATTTCCATGCATAATTCCAGAGAATCTTTTAAAAAAATTTTCTCCTGCATTAATGTTTTATATCTTTATATTAGTGTATATATTACATATTACACATTTTATAGGGCAATGCAAAGTCTTTGTAAAGTACCTTAATACAAATAAATACTTTCCTTTGGCTAATTTGTTTTGAGTGATAATTTCCCATTTACCTGAGATTGGAGTTTTATTTTTTCAGGGGTTGTACTTGTAATCAGTATTCCATAGAATGATAGAAAAATATAAAACTAACAATTAATCTAGGTTGTAATGCATCGCCAAAGTTATCTTATCATAAAATACAATCATACGTATATGAGGCTGTGATGTGTTAAGGTTTGATCAACAGTGAGATGGAATGTATTGGTCTTGCTCTATAAATGTGATAAAGCTTTTATGACGTTTAAAAGCATAACTGCATTGATACTTCGGCTTTTCATTAGAATGTTGACATGCTACGTTATTAACTCAGAAGCAGATTCACAAACAGAGATAATAATTAAGCATTTTTATCCAGAAGTGTTTTTTTTAATATTTTATTTTTCCTTTTTCTCCCCAAAGCCCCCCAGTACATTGTTGGATATATTTTTTAGTTGTGGGTCCGTCTAGTTGTGGCGTGTGGGATGCCGCCTCAGCATGGCTTGACGAGTGGTGCCATGTCCCCGCCCAGGATCCAAACCCGTGAAATCCTGGGCCGCCAAAGCAGAGCGTGTGAACTTAATCACTCGGCCTCTGGGCCAGGCCCTATCCAGAAGTGTTTTTAAAGGTTTATTAATGGAATAACATCTGTCAAGCACCCAGAATAGTCCTGAATATAAAGCAGCTATTCAATATAAGCTAAATATTAGTTTCATATTTTGTAGAGAATTTCTTCTACAAATGGGCCCAAATAATCAAAAGCATGGGTATTACTCATTTGACTGTCTTAGCTCTCAAGTTTCTTGGTCAGAAAGAATAGTGCAGTCTACTACAGTTATATTCTATTGCTTACCTTCATAGTTATACCATTCTTTGAAAACAAGAAAGTAAAATAAATGTTCTAATGGAAATAGGCATTAATTTGTGAATTGGGATAGAAATCTAAGAAACTTTAAAACTGTTAATCTATTCTTATGCAAATATGGACTCACTACAATTTAGAAATCTTCATTGCTTACAAAAAGTCCCTCTTCAGGCTTTGCTTAGGAATATAAACATCATTTTAAGTGTCATGGATTTCCTTTAAATTTTCACCAGTGAAGCACAGTAATATCATATTATATACTGCATTTCCACTAGGGGGTGATCTCCTATTGAAAGTAGTAAGAAGAGAAGGTTTGAAAACACACTGTGGGCCTACCAATGCAAGATGGAAATTCTCAGTAGAAAGCTCTCAAATAAAATATTTTAAGTAAAAGTAAGAGAAAATAAAACTAATACCTTTGACGTTGGCTCCAGCAAAGTGAACTCTAAAGTCTTTATTACACATATACAAAACACACAATTTTGAGACTTAAAGGTAAACATGTTGGTCAAGCATTTTTTCTCAGTTTCCAAATTTCAGGAATTCAAGTTTTTTTCTCATTAATGTGGAATATAGGGAGCATTTCTGTCAAAGAGGACTTTACCTTTTCTTCTTATTTATTTATGTATTTATTTATTCTGAGGAAGATAGGCCCTGAGCTAACATCTGTTGCCAATCTTCCTCTTTTTGCTTGAGGAAGATTGTCACTGAGCTAACACGTATGCCAAGCTTCCTCTATTTTATGTGGGGTGCTGTCTCAGCATGGCTTGACGAGCGGTGCTAGGTCTGTGCCTGGGATCCAAACATGCGGAACCCTGGGAGCTGAAGTAGAGCCCATGAACCCAACCCCTATGCCACCAGGCTTGCCCCTCTTTGCTTCTTTAAAGAACAAAGTTTCTTATTCTGGAGAGAGTAATTTTCCAAAACAGGTTTTTGCATATATAATACTTTGTAAAACAATGTTCAGATGACTATTAGAAAATCCTGGCTGGAGACTTGAGAAGAGGTTGGAATCTAACAATTACTTAGCACCTACTCAGAGCTAGGCGCTGCAGTAGTCAGGTTTCATACATCATCTCATTTAGTCTTGTCAGTCTTCTTGTTTGACCTGTATGTGACTTGAAAACTCTGCAGAGCTCCAAAAGGGGAGGGGGCCTAGAGATTGGATATTAGGCAGTAGAAGGAGGTAGGACGGAGAATGGGAAGTTCAGATTGCTTGGAAAACTATCACTTCTAATTTATTAAAGAAAAAGGCTTTTAAGTACTGAAGTTGGAGACACCAAACAACCTGCAACTGCCCTGATAAAGAGAAACTTTGAGCGATCAGAAGTATCAAGAGCAAACCTGGCTGCTTCTGAATTTTTTTCCTGGGGTTCTTCTAAAAGAAATGCTTTAGAACCTTGTTTTTGTAGTCACTTCAAAAATTAGCCTTGGCTTCTAGTGAACATGAGTTGGATATAGTCACCATTGTTTACGGTTTAATTTCCTGACAAAAATTTGACTAAAGTTTTGCCTTTTCCACCATAAAGAGTTGTGTTTTAAATGCAATAGATACCTAAACTTAGGATTAAGACGAACTATATCTCCATCAGATTTTCTTCATCTTGCTACCGTGCCCATAATAACACAGAGAGGGAGCCACTGTTGAGAGCTGTTGCTTCTTTAGCTTTTATAATTCATAAGAAATTGGTTCTAACATTTCTCAAGGGAGAGCTCAGGTAAACCACTATCTCATCTGTGGCTTTCATTCTGCCCAGAGGGTTCTATGCTGACAGTACTTGAAGCTCAGACCTCACAACATCTGTCTTGAGGCTTAGAGAGAGAATCTTCATGGTGGATGGACCCTTGCTTGAAGTTTCTTCTTAACTTGGATGAAAAATGCATCCAACTTATTTTCTACTTCATGTAAGAAGCATTGCTTCCTTACATTTCATTAACTTGGGGATTTATTCAATCTAAATAAAATATGTAGCATTGTAGGAGATCTTTAAACTCTGTGTAGAGTATATCTTTGATATCTTCAAGAGGCATATTTGTAAGATCTTTAGAAATCTCCAGGCTTGGGAACCTGAAAATGTTTGGATAGTCTGCTGCTGTTTTTAGTAGTAAATTTTTGCTGGGAGTAGCTCTTTATAGCTACCTTGTCAACTTTCACTGACATTTTCTTACATGTTGCCTGTTATCCATACACAAACCTCCATGTTTTTATCATTGAAAACGTGATACGGAACAGTGGGGATGTCTGCTGCCCGGTGGGCTAGGCTCAGTCAATAGCGCAGCAGTTTGAATCCAATTTGCCAGCCCCATGGCATGAATCCTGCAAATCTCTTTCAGTAAAGTGCAAATCCCCATAGCTATGGACCTTCAGGATGAAAAACTGATAATGTTAAACCCTCAAATACCAAGAATCTGCTATACTGTGCTTTCACTAGTATTGCCAGAATTGAAGGATTGCCTCTTCAATCAGTCAGGTGTTTAAAATTCTGCACACACTAAAGTGGATTGTCTGAAAGTTTACATTTATAACCCTGAATATATGTATGGTTTATTTCATCCTAAATCCTCAGAAACATCAAGATCCAGCATTTTATACAATCAGCCCAAGTTGTTAAACAGCTCAGTGTATGGCAGAGGTACTCTATTCAGTACAAGGTTCTTTATGTTGATTAACAAAGAATCTCAAATACGACCCTTGTATTTTAGAAACATACCGTTTGTTTATAAGTTAAGGCAATAGTTTCCAATCCCGGCTGAACGTTAGAATTTCCTGGGAGCATGTAAAGTATTCTAATACCTGGGCTTCAGCCTAGATCAAGTAAATCAAAATCATGAAATCAGTAATTTTTTAAAAAGCTTCCCAGGTGGTTCTAATCCTCAGCAGGGACTGGGAACCACTGGGTTCAGTTGATTTCTTTCAGCCATCTGGAAATAAAATGCTGGCAGAGTATAAGCAGATAAAACGAGTTGACTGTGGGTAAAATATAACAGATGCAATTGATTTTATACATTTTGTTTTTAAAAACTCATATACAGGGCTTACTAGGTGTCAGGCAGAGTTTTAAGTAGTTAACCCTTATAGCAGTTCTATGAGGTGTGCACTAACTCAGCCCCATTTACAGATGAGAAAATCAGGTTAAACTTCCTCAAGCTTACTCAGCTAGCGAGGGGCAGAGCCTGGCTTCGGAATCTGTTCCAGTCCCTTGGTTCTCAAAGTGTGGTCCCGCAATGAGCTGCATCTGTTAGGGCTGGAAACTTGTTAGAAATGCGAATGATCAGACCTCATTTCTAGAGTTTCTTATTCAGTAAACCAGTGTGGAGTCTGAGAATTTACATTTTTAAGTTTCAGGGTGATGCTGCCGCTACTGCTCTGGGAATCACCCGGAGAACCATTGCACTAATACTGCACTGCCTCTGCATTGCCCAGTTACGTACCACTATAGAATAATCTTTTTATTTTTAAAGATTGGCACCTGAGCTAACAACTATTTCCAATCTTCTATTTTTTTTCTCCCAAAATCCCCCCAGTATATAGTTGTATATTTTTTTTTAGTTGTGGGTCCTTCTAGTTGTGGCATGTGGGACGCCGCCTCAGCATGACCTGACAAGCTGTACCATGTCCCTGCCCAGGATCTGAACCAGCGAAACCCTCGGCCATCCAAGTGGAGTGCGCCAACTTAACCACTCAGCCACGGGGCCGGCCCCTTAGTCTTCTTAGTTATGAGAACAATGTAAGTATAAATGTCCAAGTCTCAATAAACATAAAATACTTTTGTTACTCAGAGTCACCTTTATTTATTTGAAGTGGTGTGGCTGGCATTGTTTAGAGTTGATGAATCAGTGTGTGAATTGCACAAACTGCACTGAGTTCTTGATTAGAGGTTGGGAAAGTGAGATTAGACAAAAAGGCAGTGAAAAGAGAAATGAGATTGTGGATACAGAGTCTCCCCGTTTAACTATTTCTTTGACCACCATCCAAGTATTTCCCCTTTTAGGTACTTTGTTCCATGCCACCCTTACTCCATTTTCCTTTGGCTAAATAATTCAGTGGTTAGCAATATAATGCAGAAAATTACTATTATGGACCAATTTGCAGCTGATATTTACAGGCAATTAGAAGTCGCATATTAAGCTAGTGGTATTAATCTTTTGCGTAACTGTGTTGGAATGAGATGTATTATATTTGGAATTTTATAGTCATGAGTCGTGCTGTAAAAGTCATATAAGTGTATGTGTGTATATATATATATATACACACACACACACACATATATATACACACATACATATATATATATATACATGAAAGAGAGAGAATTTCTGTTAAGAATATGAGAGAATATCAGCCAGTGTTCATAGCAGGGAAGATAACAAATGATGAATTCATAGATTATATTCTGGTAATATTTCAGCCCCAAAACTTTAGTGTTTGTGTAAATCATGTGTAATATCCCAATATATTTTCGTCAGAACTTAGATCTTTAGTATGCCCTCATCAAGTACAAGTGCGAGCTTCGATCTCTGCAGGAATGTATTTTCAGTACAATTCTGTGTACTTCATTATCTCTCAGTAATAAATGTCACAATGTATATAAACTCAGAAGCAAAATAGAGCTGTTAAAAGAACATTTTTAATTCATTCAACAAAATCATGTTTTCTATTATAACTAATAACCCAGAATTAAAAAGAATAAAATACAGACCTAGCAGTTGGGGATTGTGGATTCACTTTTATTCCATGACATGGCACAGACTAGGCATCTGATGTCTAATGCGTTCTGCTCCTATTGCATGATTCCTTTGTCCGGCACACAGCTTGGTCCCTCATTTGTAATCTTCAGTCTGATGCATCCCAGGAGTTGCAGGAGAGAGAGGCCTATAGGAGGGACCACGCCATCCCAAGCTGTTTCACTAACCAAATCTATCACCAAACGGAGTCATTTTTGTAGAGCTTCTTTTAACAGGTACTTAAAAATCAACTATTTTCTATAAAAATACGCTCTATCCAAGAATACTGTTACAAAGCAAGAAAGTTCTAAAAATTCTCTCCATGATAATGGGGTCAACAAGATAGATTATAATTTCTGCAATGATACTGTCTTTTTGTCATTGCCACCACGAGAAGTGCGTTATGTTTTTGGATGTGGGGATATGACACTACCCCTACTGTTTTATATCATTCTGTGAGACTCAGTTTTTGTTCATATTCTTTTTCTTCATTGTTGCCATAAATAATTTGTCTGAAAACACGCTAAGAAAATGTGATTGTAGGTTTGAAAACATCAGATAATACTTTATCCCAAATGCAGTTATTTAGTTGTGGTTCTTGATATTGGTGTGTAAGGACAGCAAAACAAATAGAAGTCTGGAGAATTAGGAATAAAGTTGTTCATGTGATGATGGTTGATACAGAAGAGAAGGCATGGGAAGTCTGTATAATAAATGAATAATATGGTGAAGGCCTGCTGGACATTGTGGTTCTTCTGGCTTCTTAAGATCCCAAAGCCCCTAAGTGAGAGTAGACCTGTGAAAACATGTCATACCTTTTAATCTCTGCATACTGAGAATAATAATAGCATCTACCTCATAGAGGTGTCATGAATGCGTAGTGCCATGAAAATGCTTGATAAATAGAGTACTGAATTAACCAGAAACAGCTACATTGAAAGCTTCTTTATGTGATGTTCCTGAAGCAAAAAGGTTTATCCTTTCAATTATCCTTGCCATTTTCAAAATATCTGCAAGTACTCTTGTGTCCCTTTCTAGCTGTCCTTTAGGAAATCATCTAGCAGTCCCAGGCTGAGTGACACGAGCCTCCTGCTCCCTTTCCTTGTACCTGTTTCTCTTCCTGCCTGTTGCCTGCAGGAACATGTGTCCTTAGCTGACTCCTAAAGATGTCACTCTAGCATGGAACACTTCTCCCTAATTCATCCTAGATCTATCAACTATCAGTGGGGTCTGTAGTTATCACTATGGAATGTGCAATTGACATATTAAAACTCAAAGACAACAACACTGTGTGTAGAGTAAGATCACAGCTCTATAAAAAAATGCATATTTATGTGCAGAAAAAATTTAAGCAAATATTAAATGTTTATTGGATTTAAGTGATTTTATTTCTTTTCTTGACTTTTTACAAATCTTCCACAATGAGATTGAAAGATTATTATATGAATGATTGCAGAGAAGATTCTTTTTTCAAATCTCACCTCCATACACACTTCAAAAAGAAAAGTTTTAAGTTTTCCTTTTATCTTCTATGTCTTTACTTCCATAACTACAGAGAACAAAATCATTTTGTGAGCAAATAATCAGGTTTAATGTTTTGGTAGTAATGTTTAGATTCCTAAATTGCAATATTAGAAAAAGTCACTTCGAAGCAATGCAGGAATTTCAGATTTTCCCAATTTCCGTAAAGTGTTTCTCTAGTAAACATGTTTTAACGTTTTTACTTATGTTTTATGTCTCCAGTTTACCATAGCTTAAAACGCCAGTTCCTTTTCTACTTATGATGCTCCTTGAAGATGAAAGCCCTGATCATTCTGCCCAAGCCAGAATTTGACGCTTTACTCTCCTTTTTCCCTCACAGTTCTTAAACCAGTGATTCAGCTGTTCTCTTTGTGCCTATAGTATCTTTTACTTCCTCAAGATCTTCTGTCCTAATCTGTCGACATTTTATTAATTTAGAGCCCAATTATCCATTTCTCACCTAGGTTATTGTAGCATTATCTCTGCTGACTTCTTGTCTGTGCCTAGCTATATTAGGGAATTTCGAACAACCAAGAACGAAGTGCACGTAATCCTTAGTGCTTTTGAACAACCAAGAAAGAAGTGCACCTAATCGTTAGTGCTAAACATTTGATCTGAGCTCAGTGGGGCTACAAGATGATGCTCAAGACAGAGCTGCTCTTTGGGATCGCGGTGTCCTGGATTCGTCTTCCAGACGAGCAACCCCGGGAAGCCCAGACTGGCCCAGCATCTGCGGGGTCTGTTCCAGCCTCATGTCAGCCTCCTCTTACAATGGCTCAAAGACTCAGCCTCTTCCCAAGTTGTCTCCCCTCAATGATCCCACAAGAGGCTCTCATTTCTTGCGTAGAGGAGGCTTTTAATCCTCTGTTCATTATCTATCCCAAAGTGCATCAGTGCCCCTTTCTTCTCCGTAATCTCCCTGGTGATTCCTTCGTTTGCCTCCCGGAATTATTTTTGAAAAACCTTTCTGGGAAGTTTAAAGATATTTGACCCAAATAGCAACAACAACATTTCCAGCAGTAAAAAGAGGAGGGTTATACTCCCACAGCCTTAAGCAGTCATGCTAATTATCTTAGAATAGTTCACAAAAATGTGACAAGGACAGAGTGCTAATTGTAATGTTCACTCTCTGATACCATCAGGCTATAAGTACTGTCTTCTAGATCAGAATAAGCACCATGCTTTTAAATATGTTCTTGAAATAAGTTTGTCACTTTTTATATCCAATATTTAATTCTTCTGGCATGTTTGTTCCTATGGACTAAACAAGAGTTCATATGAATCAGGGAAGAGGAAGATTCCTGGACAGTATTAATCCTGTAACCTTAACACTCTGGGTAAGAAGCTTAATTGGCATGTGCTTTTCTTTATTCCTGACATAATGGCCGCTGTAGATGGTTGTGAATTATTCCACTTCTGTGGGCAGTTGGCTGGTGCCAAGTGGAGTGATTCTCCCTCATTTAGTAGTCTGTTGCTCCTCCTGAAATGCAGAGGTCTCTACCTGTATGGATCTCCTAAGATCACACAGAGTCCAGCTGTGTGCTCTGCTCTTAGGAATGCCAGCTTGAAGGCAGCACCAGCAAGTAAAGGTCAGAGACCCCATTGTGGCTCTCCAAGCCAAGCTCATTCAGAACTGATTCTCCTGAAAGCTCACTCAGCAGTATAATAAGAGACTTGACCAACTTGCTCCAATTAGAAATCACCTTTCAGCTTTAGCTTAAATCATTTGGCTAAAGAAGCTGTTTCAGTAAAAACAGAATTATTGGCTGGATGGTAAGTGTTATATTTTTGCGGCTTATATAGACAGTTTGGCAGCACTTACGGGGAGACGGGCTACCTTTTGGAGGATGGAGGAGGGAGTCCAGATGGGAATGGAGAGCATCCTAATTCTTACAGTGTGTCACTCCCCTACCTAGCAACCTTTTGTCACTCAAGTGGAGCTGAATGAGAGCATATCAAGGAGAACACAGAAACCACCACAGTGGTGTGATAAGGAAGCAAGGAGATGTCTGTAAGGGCATCGTCCTGGGAGAGCACAGGAATTGGTGGGAGTGGGAGAGTGATGGTGTTGACGTGCCTCCACAATACAGAGGAGCCCAGAAGATGTGTCATGTTAGTAATCTCTACACTAAGGAACGGTGCAATCATGGAACTCTGGTGATGAAAAGAATGTTGGAAACAAATGCTTCCAAACCATTTAGTTTATGGACAATGAAACTGAAGCCCAAAGAAGTCCCCTTGAGATCTCATGGCTAGACAGTGGCACAGCTAAAAGTAAACAATCCATCTAAGATCAAACATACCTTACATCTGTTGAATACTGAGTTTCCAGATCACTTTTCTTGGTGCTGAGAGTAACACTGCATTTTCATGAAATTCTCAGCATTAATAGCTATTTTGTTTTCAACATATATAAACTAGGGCACTCATAGTGTTTTAAATGCGGATAGACTTACCAAAACAATTGGAATTTGCCAAGTTGTTTTATCAATAAACCAGGTTATTCTAAGTAGACAATTGACAGCACACCTAGGATTACTATATATATTAATAATAGTGATCCTCATTGATTTTAGGCTATTTCTGTGTATGTGGAGAGGATAAATTGGAGCACGTGAGCTTGTGCTGCAGAGTATGATACTTTTCAGCAGTATTTTGCAAATTACCATCAATTTCCTTTCTCCACATGTAACCTTAAAATGAAGAATTGTGCCTTTTCTTCTAATGGAGGTGAAATTTTCTTCCCTAAATTACTCTGGGTAAAGCACTTTGCTAAAGTGATTCTTTAGCTAAGTGTCCATGAAATAGGAGTGCTGTGATGCTTTTGTATTCCAGGTGTGTCATTAGGCGAGGCTGTGGTAATGAAGATCCTGCCAAATTTCCCTTTTCTTTCATGTGCGGATAGGAGGAAGGAGAATGATGCCGAGAAGCCCAGTGCTGGTTTTACATACATCATGTGAATTAATGTCCCTATGACGGGAAGAAACATGCAATTTTCTTTCAAACTGGACACATCTTAGAATGAAAGGGGACACTTAATAATTACTCAGGGGCAACAGGTATAAACAAAGACCATCCTGGGAACATCAGGAAATGTGGTCATCCTGTCTTTGACCCCTAGACCAAGAGCATCAGACCGTCCCATTGTACAGGTAGAACAGCAGAAGTTTAGAGAGGATAATTTGCCCAAGGTCATTGTAGTTAGAAAGTGGAACATCCAGGAGTGTAACTCTGGACTTTCTGACCCCAAAGCAGATGCTGTTTCCTCTATCCTTTCTTTCCATGCGGTTCAGCAGTTCCCAGATTCTTTACACAAACATGTTATTTTGTGGCCATGATTGCAAGAGTAAGGGTTGAATGCTTCAGGAAAATGGAGCTATGCTAACACCCTAGCTATTTCTTTTTGTGGCTGATTTTTTATGTGGATGTTTAGTGTGTGAACTGCCTTTGAAGGACCTCAGACCTCAGGAAGGAGCTTCCTCGTGTCTACTCATATGTCTTTTCCTGCCTGGAGCAGCACTGGCTTCTGAATTTCTGTCTTTATTCTAGGCTTCTGCTTGACGTATTCAACCAGATGTTCCCAACAGAAGGGATTATCTTCCCCTGGTGGGGGTTCATTGCTTGTATTCTTGACTCATCATCCATGTCATTTCCTAAATTAAAAACCTCCCCTCTGCCCCTTCCTACCCCTACCTACCCATTCATATGGAGAGTCTTCCAGCCTTGATCCTTGGTGACCTTCACCTCCTCCAAGACCTCATTACCTCTTGCCTAGATCATTTTAGGGACTTCTCTCAAATATCTCTGCTGTTTTTTGCGTACGTTGCCACCAGGGTCATCGTCTTCCTGAAAAACAATCATGATCATAGCACAACTGAAGTGCTCTGTGGTGTTCTCTGTTGCCTGTAGATAACATTCAGTCTTCCCAAAATAATATACAAGCTATTCCTTAGGGGGGAAAACATCAATCTCTCTTGAAAGAGAGAGAGAGACAAAAAGAGAGAGCAAGAAGGGAGGGAGGAAAGGAGGAAGAAAAAAAATATGACTGTGTCAGGAATGCACTGTACCACACTGCTGATTGCCTAAGTCACGCAGTTGCTTGAATCTGGCCTGCGTGCTGCCTTCTGTAGCCCTGATTCCAGGCACGTGGATGCGACTGCCTGGACGAGGAGGCTCCTTTTTCTAATTTACACGAGAACTCCTCTACTGGCCAAGCCATGTGCCCACAGGGCTTCATCCATCTAGGGATCGGCATGATTTAGAAATGTCCCAGCTGCTCTCTGTGGGCTATGTGTGGCCCTGGCTGTTTCCTCCAATAGGCTTTGTAAATCTCAAGAGTGGGGGCATGTCTTAATGATGTTTCCCCAACTTTAATGCTAATGTAAATCACCTGAAGATCCTGTTAAAATGCAGATTCTGATTCAATAGTTCTTGGTGCTGGTGCTGCTGATCCACACTTTGAAGAGCAAGGTCCTAAAATCTAGTAGTGTTCTTAGCATATATTAGAGGCTCTAAATAAATGGTGACTAGACGGGTAGATGGAAGGAAGGGAGAGAGAGAGGGATTGAGGGATGAAGCTGTATTTCATACATACCAGGGACCTAGAGATCCATTTTTCTAATGTTTTTAGAGAGAAGATGCCAAGTAAAGGTAAAGTGATAGAGGAGAATTGTGAATTTTTTTTCCTTAGGTAAACGTTTTTCACAGTTTTGGGCCAGACTATAAATCTATTAGAGGAGCTCTCTGTATTTTCTCTCAGAACTTTCCTGTAGCCCCAGTCATAAAGCTTGGCCTCCACAGTAGCATAGACATACACACAGGGGCTGCATCCCACGTTAAATAACTGCTGTCAAATATTTGTGTGCTGTGACGTGTTTGTAATTTTTGAGGAATTTAGGGCAGTAATCTTGTTGAATAGACTTGAAACCATTCATTTCAATGTTTACTTGTTTTCTCCTAAGAAATAACAAAGAGCACGTACTTTGTCATTGGTGATGGACAAGCAGTAAGGGCAAACACATTTTGTTTTATTGGGCCACATACATCTCCAAATTGCTTATCTCATTTTAGAAATGGAGAAAGTGAGGCTGCTGGGAGGAATGAGGCTGCGTGTAATGGAGCGGGCGGTGGGCTGAAAACAAGAGACCGGCCCTGCCACTGCATGGCTGAGTGACCCTAGAAAGTCTCTCTGGGCCTCAGTGCCCTTCGCTGCACAGTTCATTGGTCCAGCGTGTGTTTATTGAGTGCTTACTGTGTGTAAAGGCCCTGTACCCAAGGTGGTATAAATGAGTACATTGAATTAGGTGACTCCAAGCTCCGTTTTTAGCCCTAAAGTCAGTAATATATACGACTTGCCAATATACACAAGAATACATGAATGAATAACTAAATGAATGAATGAATACATACATAAAATCAATCTGTGGTAATAGCAGATTTAGGCACTCTTCAATCTGTTGCTATTTTTGTTGTTTCCTCTCTCTATATAATTATTAGATCACATTTCTTCTTGGAGCTGAATTAGATATTTTTTTAGATTTTAAGATAAGATTTGGGCAAAGCAAAAGATTGGTCTAATCTAAGCAGAACTCTCGCTTTGTGTGGCTCTTCACCTCTTAATGATGAATGTCTTTCCACACTTCAGCTTTTTCTTGAAGCCTTTCTGGAAAGGGGGAAAAAAGGAGGCATTTTGTTCTCTAACAGCCTGTGGCAAGTAGCATAAAAGCAGCACTCAGCTTTCTAACAACACTGTCTTGAAGGAAGTATTTGTGTCAGTTTTCAAAGAGAGGCCTTCAGAGAGTTCCACAGTCATGGATATGCAGCAGCCAGTGTTTGCTATTAGGTTGAGGGTAGTGTTGCTTATGTCACTTCCAAAATAGAACAGTGTTTTCTGGGGAAACTGATAAATATTTTGGCCTACCTAAATATTTAACAATCAAAGAAAAAGAAGATTGTTTCCAGCCAGGAATAGGTTTATTAAAATATAGTGTGCTTTCGTTTCATATAATTTATAAATGTTCTTTCATACCAACACATATTAGAAGCAGTATATAACGTGAGAAAATTACTCACAAAGGGAGTACGTTTCTGGTGTCTGTTTGCTCTCACTTCAGTGGTCGGGAGAGGTGATGTTGACTGACCACATGGTGATATTTCTGTGGGATTAGATGCTATTCCACCTTTAGATTTTATGTACTTGGAATAAACATTTTGGAATCCATTCTGCTGGCATTTTCTTGAAGTCGTAGGTGTAACCCACCCCCCCATAAAGTGCAGAAAAAAGGGTTAGTTAAAAGCTTAAGAACAAAGAGAGCCATTAACTAAAAACATTTTCATTAGATATTTATAAAATAAAAGTAATTTTATAGAGTTGTCACTGTATTTAAAAATAAAATTACAGTGATTTGAAAATATTTCTCCTGAGCACTAAATAGGGAAATTGTTTCAGAAAAAGAGCAGGTTTTAAATTCACCATTTTCAATCTAATGATTATGTTGATTTTTCAATTTAAGGTGCATCGATTACTGCTCTTTCTCTCTCTCAAGTTCTTAAGTGCCAATACACACATACACACACACAAACTCACAGACAGACACAGTGCCTGAAAATAGTTTGTAGCACAGTGATGAAAAAATTAATATAAACAAGTTAAGATAAACAGTTCTAAGAGCAATGGAGGAAAAGTGTAGAATGGATTAAAAAAAGATTCAGAAAAGTCACATGATAAAAATAGAAGACAGAATTTGCTGGATGGTTTATAAGTGGTGTCAACAGGATGTGAGCTCTGGTGGCAAGACAGTGTCTCAAGGGCTGAAATTGCCTCTCGAAGCCATCCTCAGCCTGCAGGGGTCAACGAGCCTGTCTTATCTTCCTTCCATATTCTCTTCCCCTAAGTCTGCTTCATGGGAGCACCCTAATGAGAATGAACCCACAGTAGTAACCCTCATAATCAGGTCTATAAAATAGGGGAAGCAATGTTTGTGACTTATTATCAATGCTTCAATTTGCTGGAAAGTTATTTCAGTAAGCATACCAAAAACATGCATGTTGAACTTTCACTCTTCAAAAATGCAGCTCTTTAAATTTGACTCTGTGTGATTTCTCACTCCTCACTCTTAAAGCACCTCTCACATTTTGCTCTCAATGTCAGTAAAACTTCTAGCAGAGAAGATGCTTGTTGCAAAATAAATGGATTCACTATCAGTCATGCTGCGTTTTTCTTCTTTTTCACTTCATCCCTAGGGAACAAAAGAGAATAAGGATTAGAAATGAAATCCTGAGCTGTAAATAATAAAATTTCAATATAGAGATAGTGATAAACTCCAAGTAAATATCTGATTTAAGATAGGAATAAGGGGGTCAGAATTTAGCCTCTTGATCCTCATTCTGATCCCAAAGCTGGACATGACTGTGGTGGCCACTTGGGAACAGTCTTGTTTGCCTTCGAATCTGTTGAATCCATGAAGGCAAAACCAAAAACAAAAGAGATACGTGATCCCAGAGAGCTGCTCTTGTAAGGGTGCACTGCTGTCTAAGGGTTCCTTGGCTAGCAAGCCTGAATTTTAGATTTCATGAATCTCTCTCTTGTGGTTGTGCAAACTGGTCCCAGGAATGTCATTCTTCCCACAGTGTAGCTAATAAAATGGGCACGATTAATTAGAGCTTTTAGCTGACGGTAACCTCCCAACTCTCAAGGTACCTCCCTCACACATTTTTTTTGATATGTTTGATATTGGTTATTATAGTAATACCTTGGATTTAGCTTTTGCAATACCTTTTTATATACTTGTTTTCTCATGGTTCTTTGATGAACGCTGTTCTAATTAATAATCACATTTTGAGGTTGCATGAGAACTGATTTCATGTCTGCCCCCAGTATAGTTTTCTTATCAATACAGAGTCCCTAACACATTGTGGGTACTTAATAAATATCATATTGATTTCTTGCTGAATGGCCTCTACTGGGCCCACTAACCTCACCTGAGGAAAAAGACCGATGACTATTTGTTATACAGGTTTAGTAAAAACATTCAGTCTTAGGCTGTAACGTTAGATGATCTTGCTGCTCTGCTTCTAAATCCTTATGCAACATGTTCGGCTTGTGTTTATAGTCATTAAGGTACCGACTCTGAATCAGTGAAGACATAATTACGCTTGTAACATTAAGCAGAACTTCCTAGGAAGAGTGGTGTCCATCTGTCTGGCTTTTTTTCCTGTAGTGATAAGATTGACATATAATTTTGTTATAGGGAGAGAGTGAGAAAGTGAGAGAGCAAGAGAGAGAGACCCTGTTCTGTCTTAAATTGAGGAGTGTATGTTGATCTTATGAATTTATGACTTTATGTTTTTGCCCTCGTAAGCCAGAACTTGAATGGTCAGATCGTTCACATTTTATTTCTTAGCTTTTTTTGTCATATGATTTAATAGTAGTATGACTCTATAATAGATCATACAAACCAGGGCACTTTGAGAATAAAAGGGACACTTTTTGTAATTATCTAGGAATGAAAAGTACCATTGAGAATGGTAGGGTCACCTTGTCAGTATTGTCTTTTTTTTTTTTTAAAGATTGGCACCTGAGCTAACATCTGTTTCCAGTCTTCTTTTTTTTCTTCTTCTTCTCCCCAAAGCCCCCCAGTACATAGTTGTATATTCTAGTTGTCAGTCCTTGTGCTTGTGCCATGTGGGATGCCTCCTCAACATGGCTTGATGAGCGGTGCCGTTTTGGTGCCCAGGATCTGAATCCATGAAACCCTGGGCCACCAAAGCAGAGCGCACGAACCCAAACACTCAGCCACGGGGTCGGCCCCAGTATTGTCTTTTTTCCTCTAAGCTCTTACTTCACTTTCGAACCTCCGCTGTCTGACTTCAACAGATGCAAAAAAGGGCCTTGCTACAATTCTGTTGCTCCTTGCCTGTGTGGCTCTGCTAATATTTTCTGGCTTTGCACCAACTGGAACATCTTTCAAAGACACACGAAAGATGTTGGCATCTCCCAGAAAAGGCTATATCTGTTTTTCTCTGATATATCTGCAGACACTATCAGGGAGTCTAATCACGATGAAGCAGCATCTTCGTTCTCCAAGCATATATTATCAACGTACTGTAATAGAAAAAATAAACCAGTGTAACTCATGCCACATTTTTCTCTAGAGCCAATCATCTTGAACTTAACCTTTTTCTAAATCTCAACTTGTGAGTAATTATACCAATAATGTTAATATTTCCAAAGTAAGCCCTTAAGTTATGCCATACACTGTGCCACTTTGCTATGTTATCTCTAATCATTAAAACAACTCTGCAAGCTGTGTCATATTCCTGTGTGAAATATGAAGAAAAAGAAGAGGAGAGAGATTAAGAAACTTGCCCAGTCCATAAGCTGTAAATTCTCGGTTGCATCCTAGATCTGTCTGACTCTAAGCCCGTGTTCTGTCTACTAAACCCTGATGTCTCTTTAATTAATAATCCCCATCAGCTCTCTAGAACATCATTATGTTTTGCTCTCAGTTATTATCTGATAGCAGTTACTTTCTATAAATCTATGAATAAAAGTATTTTGTTTTATTTTATTTTCCTGTTACTCATGACCACTAAGTCATAAATTAGGAAAACCGGTCACAAAATTAACAAGTACTCAAATTTAGGGTAAATGATTGAGAAAGTGCCAGTGCTGAAATTAACACAGCAGCAGCTGTTTAAGTGTTAACCTGTTTCTTGTGCTTTTTCTCCGTGAAGATGAACTAACAAGGTTTTGTTCTATTCTAAAGATTATTTTAGAGCGTAGGATGCTTTATTATGATTCTACACTGTTGGTGTTCACAATTCTATAAATACATGCTTTGAAACAAAGCAGTCAGGTACAATTTCAGCACCTTATCAACCAAGAAAGGAAGTATGTACCTAAATTGTTACCTCCACACTGACAATTTGCAACTTTAAATTATTTACAAAGTTTGAAAGAAGTATATCCCAACTTTATCTTTATGGAGAATTTAATACAAAAAGTAATGTTTTTAGCTTGTTCCAGGAAAATGTTTCCAGTTCTAACAATGAACACGTACAGAGGAATGTAAATAGCAAAATCCCACAGAGTTGAAAAAAAAAGAAAAAGAAAACGAATCTCTTTCAAAAATTCTGCTCTCAGAGGTGAGCAAGTTTAAAAGATATTTCCCTAACAACCTTTATTTCTTATTAAAGGAAGGGCATGGGCGTGTGTGTGTTGATGAAACAGTGAGTTTTTTTTTCCAACACCTCTACCTAGAGAATGTTCAAGCAAAGTTATGGCTATTCTAGTGGCCGGTACTCTAGGGAAACGTGCACAGCAAACAGTTATCTGCTCACTTCTGAGGCACATCTAAACTGGTGTTTAGGACACAGAAAGCCCTCTGTGCCAAGTTTCCTCAAGATGATCAGTGTCAATTATGTGGACAGTCCACGAGTGTTTGTTGTGTTATTCTCCACTATTTGGTATGCCTAGAATATAACATTAATTGATAATATAAAAGATATTATCAATTTAGGTCAGGTCTTCCCTTGACAGAAGGGCCCATTAAGATTGGTTGGACCAGTGTTTGACCAATCTGAAACATGGGATCGCTTAAAACAGTTGGTTAAACAAGGCCTTGCAAACTCTCTGCTCATGGTATGCCACTAGTTGCATGTAGCTAAGGGTCCTGAGCCTTTAGGTGAGCAATGGAATCACTTGGCTCTATCAGAAATATTCCCTCTTTACATGGCACTAATTAATTTATAACATGCAAGAATTTAGTTTATCTTTCCAAATCACAAAGTAGAATGATAATCTTCCCTTATGCAGTTATAGATGTGATATTTACAAAACTAATAAAATGGTTATGCCTTTATCCTTCTTTAGAGATGCAATGATGTAAATACACATAGATGCAATCTCTGTTGCTATGTGTTTGTTTGTCGTTGTTTTTATCTTCTGCTTATGAATGAGATCATATGATATTTGACTTTCTCCCTCTGACTTATTTCACTCAGCATAATACCTTCAAGGTCCATCCATGTTGTCACAAATGGCCAGATTTCATCATTTCTTATGGCTGAGTAGTACTCCATTATGTCTATATACCACATCTTCTTTATCCACTTGTCCTTTGATGGGCACCTAGGTTGCTTCCGAGTCTTGGCTATTACGAATAATGCAGTAGTGAACATAGGGTGCATATATCTTTATGCATTTGTGTTTTCAAGTTCTTTGGGTAAATATCCAGCAGTGGAATAGCTGGATCATATGGTAGATCTGTTCTTAACGTCCTGAGGATGCTCCATACTGCTTTCCATAGTGGCTTTTATGCTCATGACAGGCTTGACTGGTTTATGCATTTCTGACTTCCCAATTCTTGTGAACCATCATCTCCCAGAATTCCATGACGTGTGACCATTTAGAAATCTGTATTTTTAAATCTGTGGTTTAGACCTGAAATTCTGCTCTCACGTTCGCTCCCCAGCTTTCACAGTCTCTGAGGTGCTACGATGACTTTGAGTTTCTCATTGTTTCACTAACCCATTCCTCCTCATTAGCCAGAATTAGGTCTACAGGAGCCCATCCTCCAGTCACATCTCCTCCTTGGGACACTAAGCCTCTTTTTAGTCTTTGACAGAAACTTACAGAAGATACCCCAATAGTTGAAGTTTACTCTCAGCACTTACTTCCTGCATTTCATTTGGTGAGAGACATCACGTGTGCACATGCTTTTCTCTAATCAGCCCAGACAAGTGTAGCTTCTTCCACTGTGGTCGTAAGACTGTTCCCTTTCTCTTTGTCTTCAGTTGCATGTTCCCCAGTCCTTTCACTCCCTCAAGTCCACAAACCTCCACACAGGTATCACTTTCTCTTAAGAAATACTTCTCTGCCCCACTTCTACCAGAAATTGCTTCTAAGAAATGATGCTTGCTTTCATATCATGTTTCTTGCTCTCCCTGTGCATATCTCACAGACAGGGTCTGTTTTCCTGATTCTCCATATCCTCAGTATTTCTGACTGCTCCCTGAGGGTTTCACAGAGCCTTCTCTTCATCATTCTTCTGTTTTTTTGTTTTTTTTTTTTAAAGATTTTATTTTTTCCTTTTTCTCCCCAAAGCCCCCCCGGTACATAGTTGTGTATTCTTCGTTGTGGGTTCTTCTAGTTGTGGCATGTGGGACGCTGCCTCAGCGTGGTCTGATGAGCAGTGCCATGTCCGCGCCCAGGATTCGAACTAACGAAACACTGGGCCGCCTGCAGCGGAACGCGCGAACTTAACCACTCGGCCACGGGGCCAGCCCCCATCATTCTTCTGTTTTTATCTCCACACATCTCCCTAAGGAAGATCAATTACTCTCACTACTTGTTTAGCCTGCTGCCCACTCATCATCTACTCAGATATCCTTAGACAGGACCAAACTAACGCAGTGTAGATTACATTCTAGAATATCTCCCCCAAATCTATTTCCTTAGAGTCTCCACCTTAGAAAATCAATGAATGGGTCAAGTTGGAAACTCCCAAGTATTCTTGGATTCCTCCCCTTCTCTCACTTTCCACATTCAATGTCCCCAAACATATCCTCATTTTGTGCACTTTTCAATGTCTCCACACCACTGTTGCCTCTTACTTGGGCCTCTGCATTAGACTCCTACCCTATCTCTGCTGTTTCCACTCAACTTTCCACACAGCAGCAAGAAAGCACCTCTGAAATTGTAAATCAGATCATGCCTCTTGCCTACTTAACGCCCTGGAATGGCTTAAATTTGCACTTAAAATAAAACCCAATATCTTTATATGCCCAATGATACTAACCAGTATTTAAATGTGTCTTTTTATTTATTATCACAACCACCCTATGGGGTAAGTCCTATTAATATCCTAATTGAATAGACAAGGAATCTGAGGCACAGAGAAGACAAGAATCCTGTGCAAGGTTGTAACAGGTAATAGCTTGCCTCCAGAGTCTGTATCATGAACCAGAGCAGGTCGCTACTCAAAGGCCCTGCAGAGTTGCCCATTGTCTTCCCATTCAGCCTGACTTGTATCAACTAGAACATAAACTCTATAAGGACAGAGGTGTTAGTCTGCTCAGTTCACTGCTGTGTCCCCTGAACCTGGAACAACGTGTGCACCTGAGAGGCAAGCTCTTATCCACTTGTGGTCTTTGCACATTCTGGTCCTTCTACCTGGACACACTTCTAAATCTTACTATGGAAACTTCCTCCTTGTCTTTAAGGTCTTACCTAGACTGTGATTTCTACTCCCAACCCCCCAAAAAGGGCCTTCTTCTTTGGTCACCCTATTACAGCACGTCCTATCTGACTATTCTTACCTCATCAATTAATTTCCTTCATATCATTTATCCCAATTTGAACTTATTGTTAATCAATATATTCTTTTCCCTTTCCACCTACCTGTCAGAATGTAAACTCAACAAGGGCATGGACATTGGTACTGCTGTAAATAGCAGGCATTCAAGAAATATTTGTGAGTGAATCAACTTTCCATTTTAAACTTTAAACTCTCTTTAAGCTCAGAGAAAACCTCAAAAAAGCATAGTTATTCCTGGTGCAGTCATATAGAGTATTAAGTCATTTATCATGGAGCTAATTCTATGCTAGAAACTGGAGATGCCCCAGTGAGCAAGTTAAACTTGGTCTTGAACCTCAAAGAGCTCACAGTCTAGAACAAGGAGAATTATAAAACCACATAACAACAATAAATGATTATAATGTAATATGATGTGTTGTTATTATAGAATAGCCCATTATTCTTGGTATTTAAGCCACAGTGCCCAAATCCAAGTTGAAATAAGTAGCTAGACCTTTCCTTTTCCATTGGGCCTGCTACACACACACACACACATATCTTTCAGAAAGGCAGCTATTCTCTTAACTGACTTTGTTGGCGCTAAACCATAGTCTCCCCTAAATCTTTCAACAGGAAGTTGCCCTTTGCTTTGATTTTGACCTTCTCACAGGACAAGTAGCAACTTGCTTTGCGCACAGTATTGCCTAGTGATCCCTGCTGTTGTGAGCACTTTCTCAAGCTCTGGCTTCTGCCTCAGTAGAAATGACCTCACAACTGACTGAACTTTTCAAGAAGGCACACTTTCTCGCATTTCTTCTATTCCCCAGCCGTGTTCTTGTTCTCCATACTTTCTGGTAACTGTATCTAATTCTATTTTGTTCATACAGCGTTGGTCTCTAATTCTCCAAAGGTCCAGTTTCACCCTCTGTCTGCAGGATCTCAGACTCCCACTATAATTAACTTTTCTTATCTTTACCCACTTTTGTTGAATTCTTCAATAATCTGTCTTAAAAATTGAGCACCAAATCTCCAGTGAGGGATGGCTGCAGATATCAGCCTTAGAAAATCCTTCCCCAGGAACTAATGCCACATCCTATCTACCTCCACTCTGCATCATATACTTTCACATGGGTGCATGCATGCATATGGGGGGAGGGGAGTGTAAACCACATGTGTGTCTCCCCATGAAAATATCTAAATAGCCGACACAGTAGATAAGATTTACCATGGACTTATGTCCACAATGAAAAATTAAACATGAAGGGGAATAGTTATTATGATGATGATAACCAATGCATTGTCTTAGTTGTTTACACCAAGAAGAGTCAGTAGGAAATGAAAGCAAAACAAAACGAACAAAAATTTTGTTAATCAAAGTTTTCATCCTTCTTGGATAGCAGGTGGCAGCCTAGCCTCATAAATATCATTAAAGGCTCCTAAAATAGTATTTATAGCTAATGATCATTTATTTAGAAATAGGATAAATAAACTATTGACGGAGCAATGATGTTACTTATCAGTTTGAAAGACTTGGACCTCTTCCCTTCCCTGGCTCTTGAAGTAAATTACACATGTGATATGTACATTCTGTCAGAAAATAAATGGGCTCAGGGTAGTGAGAATTGATTTGGTTAATACAGATAGCCCAGTGGTTCTCAGCTGGGGCAGTTTTACCTCCCACCCCAGGAGACACTTGGCAATGTCTGGAGACATTTACGGTTGTCACAAGTGGAGGGTGCGTCTAATCAGTAGAAACCAGGATGCTGCCAAACATCCTACAAAGCTCAGTATGCCCCTCTACTCACACATGCCAAATAATTTTCTAGCCCCAGATGTGAATAAAACCAAGGTTAGAAAGCCCTACGATAGCCTAATACAGGCCTCTGAATCAGACTTCCATAGTTTTTCCCCAAAGACATCATAAAAGTTACAGTTAATATTTTCTAAGCCCCTTTACTAGGTACAATTCACTGGGAAAATCTTTATTAGAAATTACTATGGGCCTATAAGATATGCCCCTTCTTGACTTTTTCTGTAATATAATTGGACATGTTGGAGAGATGTGTTATTAGCACTGAGTCCTGGGATTTTTGTGTAAAAGATTATATAGTCATTTACCAATTTACCAAAAGTTCCTCTTGATAGACATAAGAAGGACTCATAGTCTCAGCGCTATAACAAGGGCAAGAGTCAGAAAGTTTTAATAATTTTGCTTCCATTAAACTCTCAATCATCTGTGAGATAATTGTGCAGATTACTTGTAATATATTTTTTTCTCCTCCTAGTCAGTCTTGGAATTGACCCCTTGCTGTGCATAGACATGTGTGACTGTTTCGGGGCCTTGGTTGCCATCTGGGACACATAATTTATACTTTTAGCTGTCAGGAACTTGGAATTAATGGAATATTATGATTTTTACTATATCTCAAGAAGTAGGTTTCAGACGAGGTTAAGCATAGAGATAAGTTTATAAGGTAAGAACACAGTGAAAAGATCTCTTATAATGGACTGCCAACCTGAGGGAGAGCAGCAGTGGAGAAAGCCGCTGCAGGTTTGCTCACAAACTATACTCCCTTTATTTCAATTACCTGCTTTTCCCTGATGCTTAATACTAATTCTTGATTTCCAATTGTTTCATAAAAATACCAGATTATAATGATTAACAAGTATTATTAAGTATTAGTGTTACTATCTTAATAACATTTGAGCATCTAAGTGCCATTTACTTAATGTTTTATTTATATTTCCCCACTAATCTTTTAGACAACCCAGTGAGGTATGTTCTTTTTGTTATTGAAGGGGACAATGAGGCTTAAAGGAGCTGTATTGCTTTCCCGGGGTCACAGAGCTTGTAAGTGGCAGATTTGGATTCAAACGCAGGTTTGTCTAATTCTGTACATTGGCTATGGTCCTAATCTCCAAGTTATCATTATACTAGCCTGCGTGGTGATTTATTTTAACATTTAAACGATTGAATTTGTTTTATTCTTTGTTTCCATTAGAAAAGTCAACAGTTTAATGATAACTTTAAAAGAGGAGACTTAGAAATCGAAATATAATATACAATCTATATATTTTGGTAAGGCACAAAAAGGTTTAGGATCATTACTTTGACACTGGCAGGTAACAGTCAAGAACATGTAGCATTGTTCTGAATCCTGTTGGCATTCACCGGTTATAGTTTATAATTATGAGTTTACGTGCTATCGCATTTATATATGTTGAAGATATTTACTCTCTTGAAGAGGGCCTTCATCTGCTAAGAGGAAAAACTTGGCTGAGTTTAAAAATGCTGTTCCTAAAAATCATTGAATCATCCTGAAATCACTATTAATACTACTACACTGATTTATTTAAGATCTTGTGATTGAAGGTCTTAACTAAAAAAAATGTAATTCCGTTTTTTGCTTGCAACACTTGTCTATACATAGTTAAAGTGTCATATTTCAGTGTTTTAATGGTAAGGATAACTGTAGCATAGCGTTTTCTTAAAACAGTGAATAATTGCATAATCATCTCTGATTTTATTGACTTAAGTGTTCTTTCACATTTTATGTTTTTTTCCCTGATTATTTTGTGGCATGTGGCTAAAAATTCACAAGCTACAAAAGGGTAATTAATGAAAAGTATATTTCTCTCCAACATCAGACCCTAAAGCCCATTCCCCAGAGTGACCCATTTGTGAATCTTATCTTTCCAGAACTATTCTTTGCATGTAGATATAGATGAGTATAGCTATACATACAGTTATATTTATATACATACACATACATACATTTGTATGTATATGGTCTCTTCTTTTTGGCTATAAATGTGGGTATATTATATAAATACTCTTCTGTACTTTAGGTTTTTTTTACTCAATAATGTCTTAAAACATCGCAGACTAACAAATACAGATTATTTCTTTTAAGGACAGCAAAGTGAATTACTGAAGAGATGTTGAGGTTTGTCTTTGAAAAATCAGACTATGAAGCATTTTAACTGCCTGAAATAAACTTTTAATTCCTTTTTCACATATTTTCACTTGTTTAACTCAACTTTGGAGCTCATGCCAGTCATGTTCTTTCGCTACTTTTCACACTTTCAAATTCAATTTTATTTGCTGTTTGTTACCCTCATTTTTCTCCCCCTCCTCATATCACAATGAATTGGTTTCCCTGCATGTCAAAACTGTCACTGAAACACTGTTCAGAAAGCTCTCAGGCTTTGCAAGTAGTGTTGAACTCATTACTCATTTCTCTGGAAATAAGCTAGTGTTTCTCCAGAGACAGCATGTCTTGATTATATATTTCCTAATAAAGGTAAAAAAGATAGAAGATTATTTTGCTTTCCTCGTTAATCTTCAGACTGAGAAGAAATCAGAAAAATCCACTGTTATTTTGCTTATAATTGTTTATAGACTGTATATTACCAATAGATCAAAATTAAGAATGTTAATTTTTCTTTTGTTCTTCCAAACATTTATTGAAGGCCTTCCATGTTCTCAGCATTATGCCATGTGTTCAGGATTCCAGACCCCTGCCTTGAATAAAGCTAATAAAGGAGTTCAGCAAGTGGGTGAAAAGTAATAGGAGATGATGTTGTATAACCAAGGTATGGTTATACATACTTGTATATATGTATGGTTATTACATTTGGATATTGTAGGAATCTGAACAGGTTATCTAATGTAGCCAGGTAGGGGCCAGAGGAAAGTTTCGCTAAGAAGGTAATACTTTATTTGAATCTTAATGGTTGAGGATATTAAGCCAGATAGAAAAGGGATTGGGGGAGGAGAGATGGGAGAAGAAGAAAGGTGGGGATAGGTTCAGGCAGAAGGGATTAATTCAAGGCAAGAAACAGCGTAATGTATTTGGGGAGCAGTAAGTGGTTTGGCATAACTGGAGTATACTGCACATGTGATGGCTGCAGAGAAATCCCGGGGACAGTTGAGAAGCCTCAGCCAAGTAGCTTTGAGCAGCTGAAGTTTCAAGGCAGGGAGCAATAGGAACAGATTCTAACTCTGGCAGCTGTATGGCAGATAGAGTTGAAAAAGATGAGAGTGGGCCATTTCAGAAGCTACTAAAATAGTCCAGGCAAGAGCTGATGAGACACAGACCCAAGCATTGGCAAGGATGATGGAAAGAAAATAAAAGTTTGAGATTTATCTGGAAATTAAACAGAACTTAATTCATTCCTGAGTCATTCAATAAGAAGGTACTCAGGACCTACTGACTAGTAGGCTCTGCCCTAAGTACTGAGGATCCATGGAGCATATGAAGAAAAGAGGCTAGTTATCAAATAGGAGCAATTATGTTCTCTGTACCACACTGAAAGTTTATAGTAGATGCAAGGAGGACCAAAGGAGAGAGTAATCATCTCTATCTGGGGAACTGCTGGTCTCAATCCTGCTAGAGCCTTGCATGTGAATGGTGTGGAAAGGAGTCAGGGAACAGATCCTAGAAGCCTAACATACCTCATTAAGAGTTTGGACTTTGTCCACTAGGCAAGGAAAGGAATTGGCAGGTTTTAAGCCAGATATGCCTTTTTAAAAGTTTACCGTGAAATCATGTGGAAGACAGATTGGAGGTGGGGCAAGACGTGAGGCAGGAAGAACAATAAAAAGGCCAGTTTAATAATATAGGTGAGGTGATAATTACTCAAGTGGTAGGAATGGAGGGAAAGACACAAATAAGACGGATGTTATGAGTTAGAATCAATAATACTTAGTCATGAATTAGAGGACTGAGTGGAACAACAGAGTTGAGGATGACTCACAAGTTCTGGAATGGCCAACAGGATGAAAAGAGACAGGAACACCACAGAAGCGGCTATATTAGTGGGAAATACAATGTTTAGATTCTGGTTCTGTTGAGTTTTAGGAACCAAGTGGAGAAGTCCAGTTGGTGGCTGAATATATGCAGCTGAGCGTCAGCAGTGTTGTCTGGCAAAAGATCCAAAAAAGAGCTGAGAATTACTGTGTATAGTTGGCAGTCGCTTGTATGAAGATGGATCAGGATGTGCAGGAAGAGTCTGTTGATTGAACCCAAAAGAAGTTGATGAACAAACTTCTGAGAAACTGGTCCCTGTGATGGGCAAGGCCACATGACTTCCCCCTGCAAACCTCTCCAACTTCATGGCTTCAGCCTTACAGATCTTGTTCTGTTTTTCTAATACTCCAAACTTGTTGCCATTTAGGGCCACTGAACTAGCAGTTTTTTCTACAGAAAATGCTTTGCTTAATGGCCACTTCCTTGGAGAGGACATCTCCGACCAGCCTGTATTAGGCTCCCCATTCACATTCCTGTCATCTTATCACGTTACCCCTGTTTTCTTATCTTCATAGCACATAGCACCATAATTTTGATGGATCACTTACTTAGTATCCAATCTCCTAATTCCTTCCATCTTGAAGCACCATGAAATAGGATCTTGCCTATTGGTTTTGCCAATGTACTTCCAGCCCCAGATTTGTGCCCAAGATGTAGTAGGTACTTGAGAGATATTTGAACTATGAAAGAACGTCAAATTCCTTACACCAGATGTGATTTTATTTATATCCCGGGGATATATAATTGTTGGCTTTATTCCTATTTTCAATTACATATGCATTTACAGAAAGACCATAATGGTTTGTTTATGTTCATATATCCTATGTATCTTTCTGTCTTAAGAGCATGTATTACTACAGTACCTAACTTCAAATATTTTTATAGTTAGATTTCATAATCTAAGTAGAGATTTTAATTATCTTTTGACTTGAGTGAGAATCTCATTATTTGCAACACTTGAGCCCCCAAATTTTTGACAGTTCTTTTCCAAAAGAGATTAAATTTTATTTGGAACATGTTTTCTATTATTATATGGTTGTTTGCACTATAAATGTATATAACATTTATTTAAAATATAAAGCATAATAGCAACAAACATTTTTGAACTCATCATCCAAGAATCTGATCATTGTCAGTAAGCGGATCTATCTATTTATTTCTCCCCTATTCTGTTAAGAATGATGCTCTCTCCTTTTTTTAGCATATAACTAGATCAGTTATTTGTTTTCCCACTTTCTGTAGAGACAAAGGTAGAAGACTATATTAACTCTCTACTTAAATCTTCCATACAAGAAAAAACAACTGTACAAACATGATGACCAGGGTTATTGCCGTTTGGCTACAGCTGAGGGAGACGGTAGGTTACACAACAATGGTAACTAGACATTAAAATCACACACAACCTGAAGAATCAAGGGCTACTCACCTCGGCTAGAGGGTTGCCATATGGCAACATTACAGCTTCCACCTTCAAGCCAGCCTAGAAATCCAGTTTTTGGTGTTTTGTTTTGTTTATGTGAAATTTTCTAATTTTCAAATGTTAGTAATGAATTCAGAAAAAGAAAAGAAAAAACAATCTTTGTGTATCAACACTGTGCTGGCCAAACAAAATACATAAATACATCTGTAGGCCAGACGTGGCATGTTTGTAACTCCTGCTTACCCATCACTGCTACAGATGTTGTTTTAGAATTGAAGCTCATTTGACAGAAGTGTGTGGCCAAAGAGGCGCAGCTGGGCTGAGGAGGCCACGTGGGGGCTGAGCCAGCACCAGGTGCCAGGGCATAGCTAGATGAGCCAAGGGCAGCATCTCCTTAGGAATCTGGCAGCAGGCTGTGGCCAGAGGTAGACATAGGATGTGTCAGCAGCAGCGAGGAGGTCTCACACCTACCTAAAGGTAGGCTGGCTTTACCTGAAAGACTGGTAAAGTAAGCAAGGGAGGACCCTGTGCCCACAGGGGCACTGATAGTGGGCATGGCTTAGCGGTAGGGAATTCAGAGGCAGCCAGCCAGGCAAAGGTTCTGAAACTGGAACCAATTTACATGACAGAAGGCAGGCTGTAGGGAAGAAGGTGTACAGAGGACAGATATTAGAATAAGAGCAGGCAGCAAGGCTGACTTGATGCTGAACTATTAGCCTAGAGTCCCTTGTGTTCTTTATGCCCAGAAATAGAATTGGTTCCAGAGCTGAGAATGAGGCTGAACCTGTGGTGGGCAGGAGATGAGGGATGGTATAAGAGGGACTGAGTGGGAGGGAGGAGAAGCAGGAGTGTGGGAAAAAGCAGGTACATTATCACAGAGGCAATTTTATTTACCTAGAACCCTATGGACTAAAGATTGTTTGAGATGTACAAATAAGTGTATATGTAGGTATATATCTTCTCTTTTGTTAAAGCAGAGCAATGACGAAACTATCAAAGGAAAACATCCAAAAACTTGATTCAGCCAAGGCTAGAGATTTTATATATATATAAAAAGTAAGATCTATAAATATATGTTATATGTAAAATAGCCTATGTATATAAAGTATTATTAAGGCAGAATTTCTTGAAGAGAAATCTTTGTACACAAAATTTCCAGAACACCCTCTTATTCTTTCTCTCCTAACTAATCCTCAAAAATTTACAAGTGAGGATTCCGTAAGGAAAACAGAGGTGTTGGAGAGGGATGGGTGTTTAGGGAAAGGAGTCCTAGATCAAAGGTCTCTACTGCAGCTGTCATTCCAGAATTTTTCTCAAACGGCTATTAACCCTTTCTGTAAGAAGTCAAATCAGCAGGGCCATCACTGTAGCTATTTTGAACAGAATATGCTTCAAAAACTCTACAGGGTTAATTATGTGCAATTATCTGTTCTCCAGAGATAGACTTGAAAGAGGTCCTGAGAACTTTTCCAGCATTTAATAATCACTTTAATCTGCCCATGCGGATGAGAACCAGAAGAGTTAACTGATTTTATAATTATGATATTGATAATCCTCATAAGATTCTGAAATCAACTGCATGGAAAGAACAAGAAAATAGCCTGGTGGGAAGTCTGGAGGGCAGCACCACATCATTGAGTTTGCTTCTGTATACCTAGTCTGCTATAGTACATGGTGTGTATTGGTGTTTAATTAATATTTGTCCAATGAATGAATGTTTCATAGTATGGAAAGTGGTTTAAGTCTTCTAAGAGAGAGAGAACTAAAAGTTCCCTCTTAATTTGTGCTTGTGGAAAATGCATTTTTCATAAGAATGATGATAAATAACAGGTTAGAAGATTTTGTTTTATGGTGAAAAAACTTTCCAAGGTCAGCGTTTATGTTATTTCTACTTGCAGATCCTAAAAGGCTAGACTAATCCGTATTAAAAAATAAACTATTAAATCATAGTCATAAATCAATATCTTCTTTTTAAAAAACTATCTTTTGGGGAGTAACCATATGTAATATATAAAAGGGATCATTGTAGCCAATTTGGCTCCATTTCGTAATCATTGGCAAAGATAACATAGAGATATAGAGGCCACACAGAGAATACACCCTTAATCTGATATAGCAATGAGCAAGACATTGCTAAAATAGTGATGAATTATGAGATAAGGATGTATTAACTCAAGAGCTCACACAGTTTCTGTAGGTTGGGCCTGAATCTCTTTTGTTCAAGTAGAGCAATGATGAGACTATTAAAAGAAATCTATCGAAAACAGGGATTCAGCCAAAGCTAGTAATTGATTGGCTGAAAGAGTTCCCTTTGGCAAGACACATGGGAAACAACCTTGAAGAGAGAAGTAGAGATAACAGCAGGTGATGATTTTTCCCGTTTTCTGAAGTTCAAAAGCTCAGAGCAAGCTGTGTGGGCTCTGCCATGCTTCAAGCAGTTCACTGAAGTCTTAGTGTGAGCTCCAGGTTAGGATGAATGTGATAACCTCACATCCTGAAACGGAGGCCTAGGTAGCTGGTGAGGCAAAAAGCTGTCAGCCATACCCAGTGAGAGCAGCACTTTGTTAGAAGATCTAAGCAAAAGCAAATTTTTGGAATAGGAGCTGCTTTATTTTAAGTTCAAGAGTTTTTCTTCTGTCCTGCTAATGGGAACGTGGGGCTGCCCTCCGAGTTTTTACAACAGAATATCAAAACCATGCAGTTCCTCTCTGTGTATTCTGTATTTAAAAATGGCAAAGAATACTCACAGTGATCATTAGGGGCGCCGTTACAATAGATGTTGACTATTGTGGAGAAAGCGGAAGCAGAGCTAATATTTTTAGGGCTTCTATATTACTAGATTGCTTAATAGTATGATTTAAAAATAAATTTTTAGCCAATGATTGTATTTTCAATAGACCTTACCTCAAAAGTGTAACTATGTCTAACAAAATTTCGCTATCAAGTCAGGTGTAGGGATAGGGTTTTGAAGCTTTTTTAAAAAACAATTTCAATAGTAATATGATTGTCACATCACCATACTAGCAATCAGTATTCTCTGAATTTTGTTTCAACTCTGGCTCATATGGGCAACCCTTAAAGCTACAAACTGAGGAGATGGGGATCTTAGACTATTTCACGCTCACAAATATATATATGCAGTGATTTCATTTATTTAAAATAAATCATGTCTTCATTCTGTAGCTATAATTTCATTTAGTGACTCTCAAACATTTATCCTCTAATGTGAGAATCTTGGCCTTTTGTTTACAATTTTTCTTTTCCAATTGGAAAATTGAAACGTCATTTTTCTGAAATGTTACTTTTAGCTAAAGAGGAAATAAAATATTCCAACGGGATTATGTTTGAGGAAATTATTTTGAAGGCATCAACATCGATCTCTTTTTAAGGAGTTTTTGTTGTTGTAGGAATTAATTACGAAATAATCAAAAGATAAATGAGAACATAAACTCAAGATCATCAGAACCTTACTTTTGGGGCTATTTCTGTGGAAGAATTATCCTGGCAGTTGCTGCTGCTATTAAATGTGTCGGGAGCTCGTAGGCCACCTCATCACATCCCAAATCTCCACCTTCCAAAGTTGGAGAATCAGTGACCTTCACCCTGATAGCTGCTTTGATGAGTTTTCAGCTGTTTACTGGAAGGGCCAAGCTGCAGGAAATAGGGCAGAATCAGATGAACCTGTGTGGGTGGAGTTTAGGATTTCCCATCAATCAGAACATAGGAAATTGTGGGAAGGGAGGCACAGAAAGAGGAAAGGGAGCCACCTGTAAAGAGACAGAAACTGTACCTGGAACTAGCCCTGCATTCTGTCTTCTATAAAAGTATGGAAATATGTTAAGGCCTTAGCATGCGATCTATCACTTGTTAATGCTGTTTTCTCACTAATGTGCATTGCTATGATTTCCATGTGTCTACTTGGAAAAAAAAATCCTTAATTGCAACAGAAAGAAAATTTTTTGTAGATGACAGTGTTTAGCATAAAGAGCTTAGCAGCATAAAGAGCTAGCTAGTTCTTCCTTCAGACCCTCTTTCCTTTGATTATTGTCACAGCTGGCCGGATGATACTAGTTTCAGTTCATCAATTGAAACGCAAAGGGAACACTCCTCCAGAGATAGATGAGTATGAGAATGGTTGTAATAGCAAGACCTAATACTGAATTTATTAGGAAAAATAAGCAGAACATGAAACTAAGGAATCTTAAAAGACCCACTAAGTTATCAGAGTTCTAAGACAGACCAAATTAATCTATGCTGTTGAACTTTAAATGTATGAATTCGTATAGTATATGTTCTTTTGTATCTGGCTTCTGTCACTCAGCATTACGTTTGTGAGAGTCACCTATATTGTTGCATGGAGTTAGGGTTTGTTCATTCTCAAGAAAAATGCATTCATTCTACTAGTTGATAAATATTTAGACTGTTTGCAATTTGGAGCTATTGCTACTATTGGGGGCTGTTATATACTATTACTACTATGAAAATTTTTATTCGTGCCTTTTGGTGAACATATGTACATTTTTTTTATAGTATACCAAGGAGTAGAATTAATGGCCATGAGATATACATGTATTTAGCTATATTGGATGCTGCCAAACAATTTTCCAAAGTATTTGGACCAATTTTACACTCCCTCCAATAGTGTGTAAAAGTAAGTATTACTTTTATAGTCAGGAAAAAGTAACATCACAAAATAAACATGAGAGGGGCACCTTTATGTTGCTGTGCCTTCTTTTTTTAAGTCATTCAGTCTGAGCATGTCTAGATGTTGGTGGAATGATTTACAAGTGGCCTTAGGTCACTGTGCTTGAAAGGTTCAAGAGGTGTTTCTTCCATAAAGATATTTTTTCGAAGCTGAAAAATATTTTGAAGTACTTCCATGTTTACTCATAGCAAAACTTTTAATGACTTTTGATATAAATAATGGTACTTTAGAACATGGAAATATCTTCCTAAAACCTCAAAGGGTTTTCCCTACTGTTATCTAATGATAGTACTGCTTGCCTCCTTTTCACATGATACAGGTGAGATCCAGAAAAGTTAAAAGGTAAAAACCTTTGTTTGGAGAGTATCACTCTACATCAAATCTTGGCCTATGATTTAGATCTTCAGAGTGCAGGCTGAGACCCCATTCCTCCAAGATGCACACATAGTTCTGCGAACCAGTCTTTGAAGTATGTGTGAATTGTTGATTGTATTAGCTGAGCTTTATTGCAGGTAGTCCATACCACTGCTAATTTGCATAATTGCTTTATCTTAATTTATACGTTAGTTTCCTTTTTTAAAAAATTATAAATTGTCATAGAAACATTAAGTGCTTTGCTTAACATTATTGACGGTGATATTCCATTTCTGAAGTTTCGTTTAAAGTGTCTTTACTTCTTGGGTCTGGCCCCGTGGCCGAGTGGTTAAGCTCTCGCGCTCCACTTAGGCAGCCCAGGGTTTGCCCGGTTTGGATCCTGGGCACAGACATGGCACCGCTCATCAGGCCATGCTGAGGCGGCATCCCACATGCCACAACTAGAAGGACCCACAACTAAAGATATACAACTATGTCCAGGGGGCTTTGGGGAGAAAAAGGAAAAATAAAACCTTTAAAATGTCTTTACTTCTAAAACATCAAGCATTTTAACTGCACATGTAATGGCACCTCATTATGACAGATTATTATGTTAAATGGGACTGATTGAGCATATAAAAAATGAGAACTGCATTACGGACAAAAAGCCTGGTGTGTTAAGGGTCACATCTATTTCCCAGAATTGGACAGAGTTGCTGCTATGCATTTATTGGTAAAAACATCAGTATCTGTGTCCAAGTTTCTTTAATGAAGTGGGACATTACAGTGACTTTTAAAATATAAATTATGATCGGAAATTTTATGGAGCCATTAAAATGATGTTTATGAACTGCTTGAAATTACTAGCTTTAATTGCATATGTCTTATGATCACAACTATGTACAAATATATAGAAGAAGATTGAAAGTAAGTATATAAAAATATTAATGGTGACTCTCATGTGATTTTGGAAACATGGATATCTTTTGACAGCTTTTTAAATTCAATTTATTTAAACTAAAAAAAGGAAAACACAGTTCACCCATTTCTCACACACACGCATGCACACACACACACAGACACCCCCACCCCGACCACCTGCCTCTTGCATTCACCACTCTGTTCTCTGTATCTGTGAGCTTGGTTTCCTTTCTTTTTTTAGATTCCACATACAAGAGAGTAAGAGCGATCATACAGTATTTGTCTTTCTCTGTGTCTGACTTATTTCAGTTAGTATAATGTCCTCAAGGTCCATCCATGTCATCTCAAATGGCGAGATTTCATTCTATTTTATGGCTGAATAATAATCCATTGTATATGTATTCCACAATTTATTTATCTATTCATCCACAGATGGATGCTTAGTTTGTTTCCATATCTTGGCTATTGTAAATAATGCTGTAATGAACATGGCGGGGGGGGGCGTATATCTTTTTCTGCATCTATTGAGATGATCACATGATTTTTATCCTTCGTTTTGTTAATGTGGTATATCACATTGACTGATTTGTGTATGTTGAACCATCTTGCATCCCTGGAATAAATCCCACTTGATCATTGTGTATGATCCTTTGTATTATCGAATTCAGTTCGCTAATATTTTGTTGAGGATTTTCACATCTATGTTCACCAGGGATATTGGCCTGTAATTTTCTTATTTTGTGGCATGTTTGTCTGGTTTTCATATCATGGTAATGCTGGCCTTATAAAATGTGTTTAGAAGAGTTCTCCTCTCTTCTATTTTTGGAAGAGTTTGAGAAGGATTAGTATTAATTCTTCTTTGAATGTTTGATAGAATTCATCAGTGAAGCCATCTGGTCCTGGACTTTTTTTTTTATTGGAAGGTTTTTGATTACTGATTCAATCTCCTTGCAAGTAGTCAGTCTATTCAGATTTTCTGTTTCATCATGATTCAGTCATGGTAGGTGGTATGTTTCTAGGAATTTATCCATTTCTTCTAAGTTGTCCAATTTGTTGGTATATAATTGTTCATAGTAGTCTCTTATGATCTTTTGTATTTCTGTGGTGTCAGTTGTAACATCAACTCTTTCATTTCTGATTTTGTTTATTTGAGTGTTCTCTCTTTTTTCTTGGTGAGTCTAGCTAAAAGTTTGTCAATTTTGTTTATCTTTTCAAAGAACTAGCTCTTAGTTTCATTGATCTTTTCTATTGTGTTTTAGTCTCTATTTCTTTATTTTTCTGCTCTGATCTTTGTTATTTCCTTTCTTCTACTAACTTTGGGCTTTGTTTTTTATTCTTTTTCTAGTTCTTTGAGGTGTAAAGTTAGGTTGTTTAAGACTTCTCTTGTTTCTTGAGGTAGACATTTATTGCTATGAAGTTCCTTCTTAGAACTGCTTTTGCTACATCTCTTAAATTGCAGTATGCTACATTTCCATTTTCCTTTGTCTCAAGGTGTTTTTTGATTTCTTCTTTGTCCCATTGGCTACTTAGCAGCATGTTGTTTAATCTCCACATATTTGTGAATTTTCTACTTTTCTTCATGTAATTAATTTCTAGTTTCATACCATGGTGGTCGGAAAAGAGGCTTGATATGATTTCAGTTCTCTTAAATTTATTAAGACTTGTTTTGTGGCCTAAAATATGATCTACCTTGGAAAATGTCTTGAGACGAATGTGTATTCTGTTGCTTTTGGTTGGAATGTTCTGCAAATATCTATCAACCTGGTCCAATGTGTCTGTTAAGGCTGATGTTTGCTTATTGATTTTCTGTCTGGATGATTTATCCATTGATGTAAGAGGAGTAATAAACTCCCTTACTATTATTATATTGCTGCCTATTTCTCTCTTTAGTCCTGTTAGTATTTGCTTTATATATTCAGGTGTTCCTGTGTTAGGTGCCTAAATATTTACAAATGTTATATCCTCTTGTTGGATTGACCCCATTATCATTATATAATGCCCTTCTTAGTCTCTTATTCCAGTCTTTGTTTTAAAGTCCATATTGTCTAATATAAGTATAGCTACTCTAGCTTTATTTGGTTTAAGTATTTATTATTTGAAAATGAGAAAAATTAACAGAAATAATGTTGTGCTAGAGAAACCATTGGAAATACTATTGATAAGCAGAGAAGTGTTCAGTCAACCAGTATTGATTAATAACTTGATACTTGAATGTATACTGTCAATAGAATTCTAATGATTACATGATATTTAGGGCTAAAGCAGTCTCAGAAGAATTACTTTTAGCCATGGTGTTAAAGAGCTTTCTGAACTTTCTTTTTCTTTCTTTCATTTTTTTTTTGGTGAGGAAGATTGGCCCTGAGCTAACATCTGTTGCCAATCTTCCCCTTTTTTCCTCTCCCCAAAGCCCCAGTATATAGTTCTATATCCTAGTTGTAGGTCATTCTAGTTCTTCTATGTGGAATGCCACCACAACATGGCTTGATGAGTGGTACATTGGTCTGTACCCAGGATCCGAACCAGCGAACCCCAAGCCACTGAAGCAGAGTGTGTGGACTTAACCATTCGGCCACAGGGCCAGCCCAAGCTTTGTGAACTTTCATGCTAAATGTGCTAACTTACAGGATAAATTAGGACCTCAGTCAGAACTATAAACTGCATTAGTGCTCATGTCCTTACTAATGAAAGGCACATTTGAAGTAGCACTGGATCTGCTCCATGGCTTTTCTATCTCTTCTGAATCCCTAAGAGGAATGCAACTTGCAGCTATATTGGTTTCTCTCTGGTTTTATGTAACTTTCAGATTTCATAAAAGCATTTCCATGTGCCCTAGAGAAAAAATAAAAGATTTTTTAAAAGAAATCGTGTGTGTATGTGGTTCTGCCTCCCTCATCACCTCTAAATCTAGTTGCAACACCACACCATATTGGTTTCAGAGCATGACAACTAATACAGAAACATTTCACAAGCTCACAAGGTCTGAAAAAAAAAACGGAACTCTGTAATTCAGTATCATTCAGACCCACATGACATTTTGCTGGGACTATGGGTGCCATATTTTGTGTGATATATTAGAGAACATATTTGGAACGTGGATGCTGATTCATCATGATCCAGCAAGATGTTGCAACTCTTTCAAGTACATTCTCAGTTTTGGAAGTGGTCAGAGAGGAAAACTCATCAACATTATAGTTTCAAGACTGCTGATGACTTTGCAAAATGTCATCATTCTGAGCCTGCAAATGCCTCTTTTGATGAGCAGGTTGAGACATGAGTCCTTTATCTGACTGATGGTTAGTGGTAAGACAGGACCAAGGGAAGAGCATAAAGTTCAGAAAGTAAGTGCTAACATGCTCAATTCATTCTTTCACATATTCATTCAACAAGTGGTTTTGCAGTACCCACTCTGTGCCACATGCCGGAAATGTAGCTGTGAACAAAACAGGCAAAGTCCATCGCCTCATGGAGTTGCGTTCACTGGCATTATCACTCTAGATACATCTCAGAAGTTTTTCATTATTTCCTTAAAGATTTCACTGGGCCAGCACTCAGTGCATCACCAACCCAGCATCATTTAAAATATAATTCTGGGACTGTTTGCATCAGAATCACTTAGGGCACCTTTAAAAAAATCAGAGTTAGACTTTCTTCACACAGGCCTGGAGATCTGCATATTAACAAGCACCCCCAGCTGCCTCTTTGCTCTGAAGTTTAAAAACCAATGATCCAAGAGGGTAGATCTTCTGTTATGAGTTCTTAATACTCACACACACACACACACACACACACACACACACACACACACGAATAATAACAATAATAATAACAAGGATGAGAGGAAACTTTAGGAGATGATGGATATTTCTGTAGCCTTGATGGTAGTGATGGTTTCATGGGTGTATACTTATCTGCAAACTCATCAGATTGTATACATTAAATTTCTCCAGTTTTTTACATAGTAATCATGCTTCAATTAAGTAGTTCAGATTTTTAAAAATTTAAAAAATGAAAATGAATAGAAACCACTGGTCTAGGCATTTATTTGTAATATTTATTATGAAGGAATCATAGAGAGCAAAATATTTAAGTCCTGGTTAATTTGCAAACCTTACGACCATAACCAAAATTATTGACTTGTTATGAAAGTTGTGGTCTGCTCATTCCAACACTCTGTATTCAGAAAGAAGCAGCTGCAGACTGACTATATTAATGATTTCCAGAACACATTGAAAAATTAAATAAAATATGCTTAACAGCATGTTTTAGTAGTCTAATAAATTTCATCATTTCTCTTCTTCCTGTAATTTTCGTAGATATTTTTGTGTTTCATTTTTTTCTTCACCAAAGAGCTTTTAAAGTTTTTCCTATCAGCTCACTGATAGTGAGTAAGAGGAGGAGAGTTATTTAAGTTTCTAATCAATGCTCTTTTGCTAACATTGAAGATAAATAAATAATTTAAAATCACAGATGGAATACTTACAGTTAAAATTACAGATATAGCCATCGACATAAAAATTTCCTTTAAAAGCAGCAAATAAAAGAGTCACAGCTGTTGTTAAAAGCTGTTTTGGGAAGAAATATGAAGTTAGCTTGATTGATAATGTTCAGTGCCCTTTGAACATCTGTTATAAACCCTTCATTCATTTTTCAGTAATGTAAGAGAGGAAAAATAATTTCCCTTCTACCCTTCTAGGTTCTTGAATGAGACCCCCCCCCGTAATGAAAGACAGATTAACAGGAGAAAAACAAACAGAAGTTTAATAACGTGTAAACCTCCTGTATACATGGGAGATACCCAGGAAAACTGAATAACTCCTCAAAATGACCCAAGCCACCTGCCGTTAAATGCCATCTCCAGCTAAAGACAAAAGTTGTTGGGGAGCAGGGTATCCAGTTGTGGGAAGTTACCAGGAAAAGCACAGTAAATAAAGGTAAAGTTGTTATGCAGATTTAAGTTGCTGCCTTCTCCATTGATAAGAGTTTCTAGAGATTTAGTCATCCTCCTATTCCCAGTAGGAGAGAGGGAGACACCTTTACAAATGGAGATTTCCTCTATAAATGTAAACATCTCTTATGAAAGATAACTTGGTTTTCAGAGCTTCTCCTATATCTGCTGTTTCTTAAAAATAACCAGCTCAAAATAATCCTCATGCCAAAGAGACATATTTTAGGGTGGCAAGTTCTGCCCTTCTTCAGTAATACCTAAAAACTGAAGGAATTATTGCCGACTGCTTGCTGGCCTAAGCAATATGAGTTCATATCTGGTGAAATATTATAAAATTCTTACTTTCTGTATGCATTTTCTCTATAGCCCATCAAATCAAAGACACAACACATAAAAGAAACTACTGATAAAAGAAAGTTCCCTATTTTGCCCCAGCCTGGAGAATGGTCATTCTTAAGAGGAAATCATGTGATATTATTCATCAACTGCTTAAAATTAAGCAAATTTGTTGCCTTTGTATACTCCCCTAGCCATTCTGAACTCTATTTCATCAAAACATCATTCTCTCTCAAGCCTTTAAGTTTTGCATGTTCAGTTTTTTCACCTGAATATTTTCTCCCATTATTTCTCCTCCCTTTTACTTCATACCTTTTCCTTCTTTTTTTTTATTGAGGTCACATTGGTTTATAACATTATATAAATTTCAGGTGTCCATCATTATATTTTGACTTCTGTATAGGCTGCATCCTGTTCACCACCAAAAGTCTAGTCTAGTTGCCTTCCATCAGCATACACATGTGCCTCTTTACCCCTTTCACCTTCTCTACTTCACACCTTTTGATCCTTGAAACCTCAGCTCATGATCCCCAATCTGGGAAGCCTTTCCTCATTGCTCTGGAAAGTTAGTCCATTTTTTACCCACAGCTCCGTGCATGAAAGATTCTACTTCAGCACACATCACATTGTGCTTCCTTCCACTGTCTACCTCTGGAAATACCATGGCCAGTCTTATTAATCATGGAAACCCCACTGCAAGGCTGCTGCCAAGCCTCTGGTGGGTGAAAATGTTACCAAGTCCTAAGGGACCAGAGACCCACAAGTGGGTCCTTTTGCCCCAGGTGGCTCGTGCCACAGAACAAGACGGGGTTCGGAATAGCAGAGCAGAAACTTTATTCGTTGATCAGAGAATAGAGAAAAGGGAGAACTCGTGCTCTAAAACACCTTCTCCCTGAAGGGAAAATGAACACAGCACCTTTTGCACATATTTCCCTTTGTGCACAGCACCCCATCACCATCTTGGACCTTTCTGGTTTGGACCAGTTCTGCTAGTTGGCCATCTGGCAGTATTCTGCCTTGGTTCCTATAAGCAAGCACAACTTAAGAACAGAGCATTAGCCATGGAAAATGTTTTAGGGCCTTCCCTGCGTGACAAAGATAACCTAGAGTTTGAGGTTGCAAACTTCAGCCCACAGAGGTGTTTTGTTTTTCCCATTCATTGTTGTTGTTTGTGTTCTTTAATTTTTTTGTAGCCAGTATTTAAACATTAGGAGATTGCACATCATACAAATCTGGATTTCTGGCTGTTTTAAAAACCAGAAAATATGGCAACATCGGGCCCAGCAGACTGGAGTTTAAGGAATAATTGTCCTTTACCATATGACAAATACCTTGTCACTTAATCCCCTTCATCCATTGTCTCCTGACCCTGGTAGGTATTAGAATTTGTGTGCCACCCACTGACTTAAATTCCAAATGCCTTAGGATGGAGTGCAAAACATCATCATATCTAATCCAAGGGTATCTTAATCTCTCTCTCAATGAACCCTCAGATGCTCTTAGTTTCGTCCCTTCAGACTGTCTAAGGGCTTTCTTAAATGCCATCTTTCTCTATGTCTATCCATCCAGCATCGGATTATTCATATGTGTCTAGACATTGTTAGCTCTTTGGGTTGAGAGTGTGTCTTTTTCATTTCTGAATGTTATGTAGCACATAGATGTTCAATAAATAGTAATGTGTTGATTAGCTTTGGCATGAGGTGTCTATGTGGTATTGCTGTGTAACTCAGATTAAATTCTTTTCTCTTCAATATTATATTATAGCAGAGGGAAATAAAGTTATTGTTAGGAATGTGAGATGATAGAATAGAACTACTAAGGGAGTTGGAGATCTTCCTGGGGAAACAGAGAATTGGATGGAAACCGACTAAGCCTATGCAACTAAATATTTAATGTGCATCCAAATCACTTGGAGATCTTGTTAAGCTGCAGCTTCTGAATCAGTCAGTCCAAGGTGGGGCCTGAGAGTCTGCATTTCTAAAAAGCTCCGGGGTGATGCCCATGATGATGCCTTGAATAGCAAGTCCAATGTACTTGACTCTTTAATAGAGAATTTGATGTTGGTTAAGTGGTAGGCCACCTCTCTGGGACACATTGTAATCTCAAGACGGGAGCTGTAGAAGGCATTTCCATGAGTCTACTTAGCTTTGGTTGTAATTATTCATTGTGCCAAGAAAACTGACTACTGGACTCTGGATAGGGAGTTTGCAGTGGGCCAGCACATTCCCTTTGTGTAGTAAACATGGGGCCTTTACGTATTTAGAAAGCCTCACTTTGAAAAGCATGTTCACATAAAAGAAGGCCCTTTGATTTCAGTTCAAGGGCAAGCCATCTGGCCCTCTCCTTGCGTAGTAATCAGGCTAATAGTGCCAGTGGCTTCATTGGAGAAAGCATAGAATGGCGCTTTAAAATCTGTTCAGGGGCCTATTTTTAGACTCTGGCAGCACAGGAAGGAGTGTTTATTTCATGTTTAATGCAACCTTCCACTTCAAACTAAAAACGTTTCTTTTCCTCTGCTGAGTTTCTATCAAGTCTCCCAAGAAACACTGCCAGCTTTGCACATCCCTATCCTCTAAGATGATTAACTGTTGAAAATTGAAAAGCCCTAAAAATGCAAATCCTGCCACAGGCCCCGGTGGGGTAGAAAGACCACTCAAATAAAACGTTTCCAGATGGTTTAAGCATTGTGTTCTTTACCTCCTCAAAGCAAGGGAGGGATCCTAAGCTGGACGAGTTAGTCAAAAGTCATTTTGAGGAATATTTAGCAGCTTTCTTTTCAGAAGCCTTGCAGGCCGCTGCATCGTTCCTGGGGTGCCATACATTAGTGAGATTCTGCTAAGCAGCTGTTCAGCCTGGGGAAGAGCTGCCTTAGCAGAAGGCTGACATGGCTTGTGTAGTCTCTTGTTTGTGAATCATTTACACTTCTAATCTATTTTACGATCTCAAAATGTTTTCTTAACCTGACAGTTTAGATTTTGAGAACAAGCTGTATCTGTTAATCCAAATCAATGGATCTTATTGTATGAGAAGAGTGCAGTTTTACCTTTATTAGTAATATTGAGTTTTTACAGAAAAGAGTCTTGAACTGTCAGATTTCTTACCCTATCATTACTACCTGGAAGCATTTTTTTCCCCCTGAGCAATTTAGTCACTTCTCTTTCTGACAATGCTTTAAAGTATATCCTCCACCTTTTAAAAAGAGACATTCAAGTTATTACTTATTTCTAGTTTTCAGTCACAGAATCTATAAAAATCATGTTGCTTCAAAATAGAATGAGAGAAAGAGTATGGATCTTGAGCAGGTCTCAGGCTGTTTATTTGGTTTCCCACTTTGAGCAAGGTGACACCATTTCAGCACCTGGGACATGTTAATCCCAAGGTACACTTGTCCTCTGTTGAATGTACATTTTTAGCATTTAAATAGCAATTTGCGTTTTCAAAGTCTTCTGTGAACGTTAATTAGCATTTCTTCACAGCACGCCTGTGAGATGGGTCAATATCATTATCACCATTTTACAGATCAGAGAAGTGGAATGGCAAAAGCTGAGTTATTTGAATCAGGAAATATAACAAGTCAAAGACAGAAATGGATTCATAGCACCAGCCTGAGAAATCAAACGTATTGCACTCTCTGAACATCAGTGCCCTTCTACCCAGTGCGCAGAGGGGGCTTAATATTCATAAATGCAAAGATTGTTTTGCTTAAACAGCAAAGGGACAAATTATTAGAGAGTTTAGTTGATTACTGCATGAACTAGGTCTGCCACATGTAAGCGAGCTGCATCGCATGGAGAGCTACTGACTGGAATAGGAATAGGATTTGTGTGTGTGTCTGTGTGTGAGGAAGATTGGCCCTGAGCTAACATAGGAACAGGCTTTTTGACAGCTGCATGTGACAAGATTATGGAAACTTTTTTTTTTCCTTAGTGAGGAAGATTGTCCCTGAGCTAACGTCTGTTGCCAATATTCCTCTTTTTGCCTGAGGAAAATTGTCCCTGACCTAACATCTGTGACAATCTTCCTCTGTTTTTTGTATGTGGGGTGCCACTACAGCATGGCTTGATGAGCAGTGTGTAGGTCTGTGCCCAGGATGTGAACCCGCAAACCCCGGGCCACTGAAGCAGAGTGCAGGAACTTAACCACTACACCACCAGGCCAGTCCCAGGAAATGTTTCTTAACAGCAAGGAGATACTTTTCATTGAGTATTTACTCTGAATGCAGATAATCGTAGAATCTACAAATGTCATTGCTGTGACATCTATGAGGAAGTATGGCCATTCCCAATTTGCAGATATAAGAAACTAAGCTTTATGAGTTAAATTCCTTTCCAGATCAGTTGGCTGATTCGAGGTAAGGCTTAGCTTCAAACGCAAGTTCATGAATGATTTATATGTGGTCCCCAAACGTGCAGATGATAAGGTTGAGTGTCAGTCTGGAGAGAGAGACTTTTATTGGCAAGCTACCAAGCGTTGACTTCTCTTTCTCTTGTTCTTATCAGTGACTCAGGTGAAGTTATAGACAACAAGCACGTCATGTCTAAGAACCCTGTGAAGATTAATAACATAGATGTTAGATAAGAGAATAAGGATATACTAAATTTTCAAAAGGCTAAGACATTGAGCCAAATCAAATGCTCTGCTGATCAGGCCACACTCGGAAGGCTGTTGAGTGTTTAGTTTGGGTTATTATACTTAAGAGGACTACAATCCAGCGGAAACATGCTTAGAAGTGAGTGACTAGATGCTAATACAACTATTAGCTCCTAGCAGCAGACCGAAGAGATCATAGCCATCTTTCACGTGAATGGATGTCACATGGAAGAAGGAATAGAATCTGGGTTTGGCACTAGAACACTAGATGGTAGAATTGACACTGGTGGTTAAGTTAAAGGGCCAAAGACTTTAGTAGAGAAAAATTTTCTGAGAGTCAGATCTATCCAAGCAATAAATCAGTTAACCGGGGAGGTACTGGATCCCAATCATTAAAGGCGATTGACTGGTGTAGTGAGGAGCAGGAACATGCCTTTAGAGAGCCTGACATGGCAGAGTTTGAATCCCAGCTCTACTATTTGCTCTGATGCTATCTTGTTCTTAAAGAATCAAGAAACATTAGGGTCCACTCTATGTTAAAATTCCTAGAGTACTTCATTGCCAACAAGAGCACCTCATAAATATTTAATGTAAGTTTCTTAGTTTAGAGAGATCTAATAGAATTTGTTTAACATCATGTGGGAGCTTAGACAAGATGTGCCTTAAAGAACTCAGCATTCTGCCCTGGATGGCCTTTGATTTCTAAATAATGGACCACCATTAAACAGAAGAGTGAATTTTGTAAACAGTGATGTTTCATAAAGGAAAGCACAGATGAGTTGAAAGTTTGTCTGAAAGTTTTTGCAGCATGTCTCCGAAAAGTATTACTTAAATGTAAAGAGGGAAAGAGAAAATTGTAGTCAGAGAGATTTTCGGTGTATTTAAAAAACCATTTATTCCTTAGTTCTGTATTAAGGTGTTTTAAAGCATGTTTTATTTGCAAGTTGTACTTGAGACAACTTTAAATTTAGTTATAAGCACTTTTATGTATTGTTATCTCCTCTCCTTTATCCTTTTCAACCCTTTCAACTGAGGCATCATAAATGAAATAAAAGCTTGAATGCAGTATCTGAATTATGTGATATGAGTTTTCTCTGCAAGAATGCAAATTAAGTCTAATAACTTTAAACAACTGAATTAGCATATGTCAATTATACTTATCATAGAAATTTTGTACACATGACTAGAGGTGTGAGTGGTGAGACGTAGGCTATTGGTAGTAATCGAAAGGGCAAGTAAGAGCAGAGATGGGCATCAGTGATTGCTGCAAGTCAGCCAAGAAATGCATCCGAGGTAATGAGTTACTGGCAATACTTACCACGGAACAGCTTCAAGGTAGAAGTGCCTACCTAATGCGACATGGAACATTTCCAACTAAAAATCTCTAATAGTAGTATTTTTTTTTCAAAGAGCATCAAAGGTAGCACAGTGGTTTGAAAAGAGTTTGAAGGTGTCAAAAAAAAAAAGATTTTGAAGTTGTCACTGTGGTTACAGAAAAAGGAGGAATATGTTTTTGGAAATATTCTATTTTGAGATTCGTTAGCACCATTTAAAGACAGTTCCATCTTAGGAGATGATTTCTGTCAAATCTTGCATTCCAGTTTGGATCTAAATCTGGAACAGATTGAGTTTTACATCCTATTTTTATTCATGGAAAGATTATGTAAATTAGAACCACAGATTTACTCATTTCAACCAAGCAGAGTTATATTGAGAATAAGCAAGTTTCCTGACCGTCTTGCTCCCAGTACTTGCCTTACTTAGAAGTAGTTGCTTAGGGGTCATACTCTTAAGCAGCCCCTCATCTGACCACCACCCAACCCTCAGTCCTGCCTGCCTCTGCATCCCCTTTTCTCCTCATTCTCTCTTATTGTAACACAAGAGATGTCTTTTCTCCTGTCAAAGGTCCATCTGTTTCTGGTGCTTTTAGCTTCATTTCTTTCTCAGACCCTTTATATGTCCTTCCTTTTGCCTCTTGCTTCATTCTTTCCTTTCAAAATCCATGAAACAGTTTGCTGAGTACATACTCTGTACTGTTCTGGTGTCTTCTGCATTTGGAGATACTTCCTGTTTCTGGGCTAAATAGAGTTTTGATTCTTTTATTCTCACAGAAGGGAAGATTGATGGAAACCTCCTTCTTTCTCCGTCATTAAATGCAGTATCCTAACAGTAGCTAGAAGGGACCACACCATTTTCAACTCTGCCTCCAGAAAGGAATCTTCAGTTGTTAGGAAGGTTCTAATCTACATGGTGTTGTTCACTGGGCAGATGAGGATAGGGGTAGAGGACGAAGGAGAGGACCATTAGAGGGGTTTCACCCCAGCTACAACTAAACATTTGAGGTCTACCAGGAGACAGCTCCAGAAAGTGAAGCAAAATTCTGGTCTTTTTATTACTTTCCAGGGAGCATAGGCTGTGGGCTCTCAGTGATGCTATATTCAATTACCACTTCTATTCATAGCGAAATGCTTATGCTTATTGAGTATTACTGTATACCAGACATTCTTCAAAACACGTTATGGGGGCTGGCCCTGTGGCGTAGTGGTTAAGTTCACACACTCCTCTGCAGAGGCCTGGGTTTTCCAGTTCAGCTGCTGGGTAGGGACCTATGTACCGCTCATCAAGCTGTGCTGTGGCAGCATTCCACGTAGAAGAACTAGAATGACCTACAACTAGGATATACAGCTATGTACTGGGGCTTTGGGGAGAAAAAAAAAAAGAGGAAGATTGGCAGCAGATGTTAGCTCAGGGGCAATCTTCTTCACCAAAAAAACACGTGTATACTAATTAACTTAATCTTCATGATATTTTCCACTTTTTATTGGTAAGAAAACTGGGATAAAGAAATATTAAATGATTTGTGCTAGATCATATTTGATAGAGCAGGATTCAAAGCCAGGTAGTCTGACACCAGAGCCAGACCTCTCTGATCTCCCTAAGAATCGATAATCTCTTTAGCAAGATGGTATAAAAACATGTGAACAAAAAATTTCCTGCGTTCCTGAGGCAAACAAACTCAATGACTTTGTTACATCTTATTTAAAAGAACAAAGCGTAAAATCTCTTGATCTGAGTCTTTTCCTATGAAAATAAAGTCCCAAAGTGATAGAAACAGAGAATTCTTGTGGTCCATTTGGGGCTTTTTCTTGTGTGTATCCCATAACATGTGCATTCTTTTCCTCTATGAAAATCCTTTCCCTCATTATTCAAAGTAGGCTCTAGAGTATTCCATCTTAAAAAAAGAGAGAGAAAAAATAATTTTCCTCCTCTAATACTTCTATACATATATAGATGATTAGTCATTTAAAATTTATATTTGTGAGTATATTCTAAATTAGGAATCAAATGTATAAAAAGTATAAACAATTATTCTAATAGCCTTTGTTGAGTAATTTATCCTTTATTCACCTATTAGAAATACTACCATTTAGTTTATTAAATTTCTATATATATGTAGGATTCTTTCTGGATTGTTCATTCTATTCTATTGATCTGTTTGTCCATTCTTGTACTAGTACCATACTGTTTAAATTACTCAAAGAAATTTAATGTCTTCCTTTTCAAGACTTCTTTGACTACTTTTATTCAACCACCAGAAATATTTTAGGATAAGCCTATCAAGTTTCATTTCTTAAAAGTTGGTATATTTCTGAAATTACATTGTATTTAAAAAATCATTTTAATAAATTCTAAATTTGAACTAATTTAGAAATTAATTTTTAAAGAATTGCTTCCTCATTCAAGGTTATAGTAAATTTTGCAATATATTCAGAATTTGCTCTTACCTTCTTAAATTCTCTTTAATAGTTGCTATATATTTCTTAGAATTTATGAAGATTTTTTATAGTGTATATTATAAAGTTGGCATGGTTAGTTTGCAAAAGGTATCAGTCAATTATACAACCATTACAAACTTGTTACAATAAAAGAATGCTTATTTTATCTTTTCACCACTTTGAACTTGGCATAATGTTTCTGATTTAGAATTGATTGATTTCAATAATTAAAATGTAGTTTGACTATTTTGTCTTACAAAAAAATCCAAACAAATTATGTCAGGAATTCGGAAATAAGATAACATTTAGTTTGAAACCATCCTTAATTTTCCTGATAAAGGAGAGTTATAAGAAATCCTAAGTTCTAAAGTAAATTATTGAAAACTGAGTTTCCTGGTCTCTTTTAACTAACTGACTGACGCTCTTCTTTGCTGTTATTTAACTTTAAATTAGATTGAGAAAATGTGGTAAAAATAAATGAAAATAATGATAATTTTAGAATGTGTTTTGTTCAAACTATAATGTCTATATATCCTACCCAAGATTCTGATACACCATCACCCCACTGACAGTCACTGATCTCAAGTGAAGAACATTGGATTTTTTTTACTTGAAAAATTAAAAGTATCCTTGGATAATGTTTCAAATTAATGCCAGAAAGGACTTTTTATTTAACTGTTATTTTGTCAATTGATTTTACTTCTCAATAGATCTTTTATCTATAGACACTTCTATGTGTATTAAATGTCATTCCTTGATTTCTTGGGACATTTGTAAAAAGGAATAGCGGTTAACTAGAGATACTTTTTTTCTACATCTCTTTTTTTAAACTGGTCATTTAAATAATATATCGTATATATAAATATATTTGTAATGCTTTCACATAACTATTCTTTTTTGACCTTCACACCAACATTGTACATTTGAAAGGCATTCTCTCCATTTAATAGGTGAGAAGATTGACACAGGCATATAGTGTGGTTTGCCCACTATCACATAGCTGATCAGTAAACAACCAGTCCAATGATCTTCCTTGTAAAATCAACTCCTTCGTAATATCCCTTTTTAAAAAGCCATAAAACCAGCTCTCAAGATTCCTATCTTTGTTCTTTTAGTTTGTATGTTATTTCTCATTCCACTTTCTGCAAGTGGCGGTTTTGGAGTAGAGCTATGAGGACATCTTAGAAAGGAATCTTAAGGGGTGATGAAAAGCCACATACCAGTTGTAGTATGCAGCTCACAATAATACAGAGAGAATAAATTACACAGCCTCAATCAACTTAAATCTAAACTCAGGTGATGTGAATGTAGCAATATTGTGCCTTCTCTATGTAATTGCAATTACTTTCAAGTTTATTTTGTCATCAAACAGGCAATTTTTCAATCAGTGCAGCTTGTGCAAATCAGCACTCTGGTATATGAATTATTTAATTCATTTATCATGCACTTCTTAATGCCCAACCCTCACCCTTTCTTCCCCCCCACAAAAAAATAATAAAGTCAAGAAGTTTAAGGAAAGATTACATGGAAGGCAAACATGTGGAGGATAAAGGTAATATCTGAGTTAGTTCTCATTCTCAGAAAAAGAAATATATGTGAGAAGAGTAGAATAATGCTATTAGCGAGATACACAATTTTATTTAATAGAGAAACAAAATAGTTGTCAAAAAAGAACATAAGGTATATTTTACACTTGGATAACTTTTCCTTCTTTTTAGATAAAGTACAAAAACATACATAGGAACTGTTTGTTTTGACGAAGAAGACATTTAAGCAGAGAGAAGGTGCCCTCACCTTTCATTTCCTTACACAAATGACCAAATGCCAGGCCCCTGGGATTCAATCCCAACTTACCATGGCACTCCTTCCCTTCAGCTTCTGGATCTTTCTCAACTTAGGGTTCCAAAGAGCTGCTCCAACTCGTTCTAAATTCTGCTCTAAGAAAAATCTATTTGTTTTTCCTGAGACAACATATTTCTTTTTATTCCTCATTAAAATCATTTAATCAGATTTTGTCATTCTTAATTATCCCCACACTAGTCATAGTGAGCTAAAGGAAAAATCTGTTAGGTAGTACTTTTGCCAAAATAAACTTACAGTCTAACTGTGGATAGGGGAGGAGTGAAAATAACTACGTAACTAATTGGCTAATTGACTAAATAAATAAATAACCCCTAATTGATAAAAGAATAAATTAGAAATCTGAGTAATATACTAAACACCAAACCGTGTGATACAGCAAGCTCTGTAATACCTTGCAAAGAAGAGTCAAGCTGTACTGGAATGGATAGAAGAAGCGTCGGTGTGGTAGGAATTTAGCTGCATTTAAAGGGGTGAGTAGCATTCGAATTGGCAGGGCTGTGTGGAAATGTCAACCTCAGGTGATTGAGAGCAGTGATTTTTCAAACATTTTTTTCCCTTTTGCAGAAATTTTTCTTCACATGAACTGTTACTTTGAAACCTGATATATAACAGCTTAAAGCAGAGCTGCTCTGATTGAAGGAGGGATATGGGCTTCAAAGTCCTGTTAATATGTCTTCCTGGTTTCCCCTGGACCTCTGATTTAGCATGTTCAAAATCATCCATTTATATTTCATTTGTATCTATATCTGCTGTGGCTTCTTTGAGCACTAATATCTAAGTCCCATAATGGGCATTTGCAATAATTCAGACTTGAAACAGGGTCCAAGCAGTAAGAGGGGAAGAGAACAAAAGGATAATTAGGAAGCACTTGTAAAAAAGAAATACAGTTTGTTGACAGGGATGCTGAGAAGAGGATGAAAGGAGGAGTCTGAGATGGTGCTTAAGTGATGTGTCTATGGATCAGGAAGAAAAGCAATTGTACTAGGTAGAGAACTGGGAAGTCAGGAGTAGAAGCTATGTTTGTTTCTTTTTTTTTTTTTAAAGATTGGCACCTGGGCTAACAACTGTTGCCAATCTTCCTTTTTTTTTGTTTAAGGATTGGCACCTGGGCTATCAACTGTTGCCCATCTTTTTTTTTTTTTCCTGCTTTATCTCCCCAAACACCCCCTGTACACAGTTGTATATCTTAGTTGCAGGTCATTCTAGTTGTGGGATTTGGGACGCCACCTCGACGTGGCCTGACGAGCAGTGCCACATCCGCGCCCAGGATCCGAACCCTGGGCCGCCGCAGCAGAGCGCGCTAACTTAACCACTTGGCCACGGAGCCGGGACCTATTTGTTTCTTTGTTTTGGTATGTATATGTTTTCAGTATATCCCTGTACTGAGATGGGCTTTAAAGCAGGGACTTCAGGACCAGATTTATTCTAGTTGGGTCTTTAAGTCTCTGGTCTTTTTTTTTTTGAGAAAGAATAGCCCTGAGCTAACATCCACTGCCAGTCCTCCTCTTTTGCTGAGGAAGATTGGCCCTGAGCTAACATCTGTGCTCATCTTCCTCTATTTTTTTCTGTGTTGGATGCCTGCCACAGCATGGCTTTGATAAGTGGTACATAGGTCCATACCTGGGATCTGAACCAGCGAACCCCAGGCCACCGAAGTGGAGCACACAAACTTAACCACTACACCACTGGGCCAGCCCCTGAAAATCTAGAATCTACTCATAGACATGTGAGAGGCATTATATGTCCAGATAGGCTCCTATCCCCAGACAGCCCTGGCCCTGCATCATTTACGGCATACGAGGCACTGGAGATAGAGTGAAAAGAAGACACAGTTGTAGTCTTCAGAAAATTCCCAAATTTGTTGGGGCGACAGGTGTATTTAGATGAATAAACATATGTAAAATTAAAGCTGGGTTAAATAGTGGGGAAGAATGGCACCTAGTGTGAAGAGAATGTATACCAGTCCTGATTTAGTCAGAGAAGTATCCATGAAGCAGTGACATTTAAGCCAAGTAATAGTTCAATAGGAAAAGAAATGTGATTCAGAGATGGGAGGACATTCCATGTAGAGGGAAAGGCATGTGCAAAGGCGCTAAGGAGAGAGGAGGCCAATATGGCTGGAGTATAGAGGGTGAGAGATAAGAGAGAAAGCTGGAGAGGAATGCGTTATTCTAAGATTGTCATTATTCTAAGAGCATTGGTTGTTATTGTGGAAAAGGAGAGTCACATGATCGTATTTGGGTCTTGGAAAGATGACTCATGTTGCATCATGGAGAACTGTTTGGAAACTGGCCAGATGAGATGTTGTCAGACAGGTGACTATTGCAGAAATACAGAGAAAGTTCTTGGTATCTTGGACAGAGTGACTTCCCTGAAGATACAAGAAGAGAATCTAGATTCACGAGGTAGTTAGTAAGTAAAATAGATTGGAATTGGTGATGAGGGTGAAAGGAGAGCAAAGACCTTAATGGTATATTAAGGATAATAACTCTTGATGTGGCCTCATTATTACAAAAAGCACTTTCCCAATTTATTGTTTGCTTTTTAATCTTATGTATGGTGCTTTTGACATGGAAATATTTTAATGTTAATGTACTATTCAAATCTATCATTTTTTTATTTATATTTTTTGTTTATACTTTTGTTTTTCCGTAGAAAAGACTTCTTCACATGCTTAGAAAATGTAAATATTTACCTACATTTTCTTCCCATTCTTTCACAGTATTTTTTCTTTTTGTAGGGGTGGCACTAGTAGGATTTAAGTCTTTAATGCATATATATGTATTTACATATATGCATATATATACACATATAAACATACATGTATGCATACATGAATATAATTTATTCAGTATAAGATGTGAAGAAGGTAAGGATCTAAATTTATTTTTTTCCTTGTAAATTGCTAATTGTCCTATAACTCATATTTTAAATTGTGATTCCAGTTATTTGCCTTTTTGTCAAGTATTTTTCACAATGATGTGCCACTGAGATTAGCCCTACAAAGTATAAAAAATTAGACATGATATTCATGTGAAGATTTTAAGTGATCTGTTAAAAAAAATTAACGCTGTAAATATTATGTAAAATAAATTTTAAATGCCCTCCAGTATTGGGAGCAATAGTGTTGAAAACAGGCTCTTGAAAACAAATCCAGAAGCTAGTATGATTTGCAATGTATAGTTTTCCTTGTTTGTAAAATACGACTTTTTAATTCCTTAATTGTACTATTCATAGTTGTATTCCTCAACTCACCTTTGCCTTTTAGGACTAAAATAAGTCATTTATTTTATCTGCTCAGATAGAAAAATTTTAAAAACTCCTTTTAACTCATTTTGAAAGATAACTGTGCAGACTTGAAACCCAGATTATCCTTTACTCTTTTACTAAAGCTAATGCGTGCACTGTGAAACTTAACTGGATCTCATGAAATATTTTGTTAATTCTTAATATAAATTACCCCTTTCTCTTGTGATGACTTTGTATATGAGAAACAAAAATGAGCTATACCCAGTCTCCACGAAGGAAATGTCAGTGTAATTAGAAAGGTCAAAATGACTGGAGCCATTGTATTTTCATTTCCAGAAAACTTGACTTTTAAAAGATTAAGCTTCACTTATTTTTAGTTAGCAACATCTTGGAAACACGTACCTGTTAATTAGAGCTGTGATTCCGTCCATTCCCACAGCAGTGCTGTGCCCATGCAGAAGTCTACAGCACTATAATTAGGAATTTTCTTCTAAGAAAAACATTATAATAGACATCCTGCCATGCTTATGTTATTTTAATTGGGTGGTTAGCTCTAGGGATCTTCATAATTTATCATAAAACTTTAATGTTAATAAAATCAGCTGGAGGGAAGCACTACTTATCTCCTTGATTACACCATAAGGAGTAGGATCTTAATTTGAGCCATTCTTCCAATCTTCCTCTTTTTTTTTTTTTTCCGGCTTGAAGAATATCAGCCCTGAGCTAATATCTGTGCCAATCTTCCTCTATTTTGTATGCGGGATGCCTCCACAGCCTGACTGATGGGCAGTGTAAGTCCGTGCCTGGGGTCCAAACCTGCTAACCCAGGCCGCCAAAACGGAGCATGTGGAACTTTAACCACTCCAGCCACAGGACCAGTCCCGATTTCATCTCTTTTTTTAAGCTAATGAGAGCAAAGAATTTAAAGTGGAGCAAGAGATCTAAGCACTGTAACACAGTGCTTCACCAAGTGTTGCCTGTGACCCATGTGAAAGAAAAATTACACAGGACAGAGTTAAACAGGCAAGGAAGACTTTATTCAAAACCATTGCAGCAGAGGAGAGACACTGAACTCAATTATCGCTGCAATAAAAGGCAAGAGAGTTTTTAAGTGCTGGGGTGAGCTAGTGAAAAAGTACTAGAGGACTTCAGCAGGGACGTTGGTCAATGTGACTAGGCTAATCAGAGCTTATGGAAGTTAGGTTCCTGCCCTCCCAGAGACTGAGAGATAGGTGCTCTGTCTTTCTTGGTGATTACATTTCAAAGGGATGGCTCCCAGGTTCCTGAGAAAGACATTCCTGGATTGTAAAACTGGCAAGAGGCTGGAAGGAGATTTACATCTCGAAGGAGCAGAGGAAGAATTTACAATTACAGGTTTTCTAAAGTAGATGCTCTAAGAAAAGGGAGGTCAAGGACCTATAGTCAGGAAGAAACCTGTCTAAAGTTTAGTCAAGCAGAAGAGAACATCAAGGTCATCTTGGTCACCCATTGGTGGACTATGAGATTTTACCTGATGATCTGGAACTGATCTAAAAGTACAAGTCTTTTTTAAGAGGCAAATGATATACAATCTTAAAATCTTTAAACATTATGTATAACTGAAGGTTACTCATTATTAACCTACTAAATTAGGTATTCGTGTATAGCTGGAATGTCTTTGCAATCTGCCTTAGAGTGCAAGAAATTTCACCATCTAAAGTTTACTAAACAATAATGATGGTGACATCTATTGAGTATTTAATCTATGCCAGACACTGTTTTAAGTATGTTTTATATAATGTAGAGAACAGTCCAGGAGCTCTTCTTTTCCCAGAAGTTGTGATTTGTCCAAGGTCAGCCTGGGAATGAAAGAGCAGATCTCAAAACAAGGCCTATGACTCTGTGACTCCAGAGCCAGGATCTTAGCCCAAAATAGACACACATGAGCACAAGCTGAAAGAATGACAGAGGAACATGCAGGAGAGGTTCGTTTTTCTTTCCTTTAAGTAATTGAAATGTCCCCCCAAAGCCAGGCCTAACTCCACACCACTTTAACAATTCCTACATTAGCCTTAGTTTTTCCTGTTTCTTGAGTGAAAGACTCTCTTGCCTCCATGCAGGTGGCAAAGGCCTCGTTGGTAGCTTTGCTTTCATTCTCATTCACCATGGTCTCTCAGCAGCACTTCATTTATTTGTGCAGAAATTATTAGTGTGACAGAGCCCAGCCTGATTTAGAATCAGCTTAGACTCCTACAATCATTTCACATTCCAGTGGCACAAAGCAGGAGTGATGATGGGTGTCCTCAACCTTTCTCCCTGCTTGGATGACTACATCAATTATGAAAATAGTAAAGAGATGTATGACCACCATCAGTCATGGTACAACTGCAGGTCACTACTTAAGTAAGATATAACAGCTTTAAGATATGTGCCAAATCTTGTACAACACAGATGGGTAAAGTCTTCTGTTACATTTTACTGTTTAACTTAAAGAGACATTTAGAAGCCTGGGAAAGAATGCAGAATGCTGAGAATTTTCTATTAGGGAATTAAATTTCCTACAGTAAATGGTTTGATCTCTGTTTTGGTTACCAACTAGTTTTAGGGGGAATATGTTAATTTATTAAAAGTTACTTATCAATATTTTATTAAGTGTTAGGCCCAGGCTACTCTCTGGGAGCAGGCCACCTAGAAAGGCATATGCTCCAGTAAAGCAGCAAGTATAATGTGGAATCATTAGTGCAATGAGCACTTGTCGGAATTATACAGCTCTTTATAAATGAGTGTATTTAGTGCCTGTCTCTTCCATTAAGCAGTTAACTCCAGGAGGGCAGGGATCCTGTTTCTTTTGTTGCTCTATCCGTAGCAACTGACGCATTTTAGAAGCTCTCTGATAGTTTGAAATGAATGAATGTCATTCATTCTTCAAATAAAAGAGGCAGCCAAAACGTTGGGGAGGATTGGGTCAGGAAAGCTTTGGTCAGGGAGAGTTATTGACAGAAATTGTCATATTGTCATAGAATCTATTATGTTATCTTTCTCATGTCTTCGATGTTTATATTAATTGAATTCCACTAGCTTTCTTGAGCATCTACTATGCACATGGCACTGCGCTATGTTCTCCTCCCCAACTTATCCAATAAGACCGTACTCTGTAGAGCCAGCCCTGATGGCCTAGTGGTTAAAGTTCAACGCCCTCACTGCTTTGGCAGCTGAGTTCATTTGCCAGTCATGGAGCCACACCAGCCATCTGTCAGTTGCCATGCTATAGGGGCAGCTCACATAGAAGAACTAGAAGGACTTCCAACTAGGATATACAACCATGTACTAGGGCTTTGGGGAGGGGGAAAAAAAAACTACTCTATAATGTACTGACAGCTGTAAGTCCATTTTCTACGTAATGAATATGGAATTTTCACTCTTAAATATTGAGAATATAATGTCTTTTCATTTCAAAGTATGTTTGAACATAGATTATCTACTGATGTAAGAAACTGCACGTAAACCAATTAACATTGAACACCACATAATGGCCAAAGGCTCCTTCTGTTTGTTGGAAGGTCATCAAATTTTAGCTTCTTGCAAAGAGCACTCCAAATTGCCCGGAAGGTTACTATGGGAACGTTACTGATAATCACTAAAAATTGTCATGTAGCCAAAGTCCATAATTGCAGAAGTATATGTCATTCTTTAAACAGAATATCTTAAATTTGCCCCAATCCTTATCTGCCCCATTCTTATACCTTCTGGATTAGTGGATGACCTGATGGTCATACAGAATTAGATAAACTTATGATAAGTCTTTCATGAGGTTAAATGACTGGTTGCTTGAATTTGGGGAGAATGGAAATGAAAAATCAGCCCCAGAAAATCTTTAACTTTAGCTTTAGCACCTTTAGTTAAATAGGAATCGACTTGGAATTTGAAGGCTCTCCTAACCGGAATAAAACCTATGAATTAGAAAGGTCTTTGTCTCTTTTTTTACTTGGAAAGTGAGGTGTAATTTTATGCATGATCAGTGCCATCATATAGTCGAGACACTTCCTCCAATGGATACAGTACATTCATTAATTGTATTAATGTCTTTCAAAATTGTGTGGCAACCACTATCTTTACATTTTGTTTTTCAAAGTCTTGAAAGCCTAGTTTGGAAGCGATAACCGCCCTCCTTCTCATTGTCTCTCAGTTATGGTGTGGTAATTAAATCACCAGTGAAGGGGGTAGTCAAGTATTGCATGAATAAAGGCTGTGTGCAGGTTTGCAAAGTGGCAACTTGAAAACCTCTTGAAATTCTTCTTTGCCTGTTCTCTGTAATAAATTGTGAGTAGAAAAAAAGGTTTAAGGAAATAGTGAATACAAAAAGTTACTTGACAATTTACCAAAAATTTAAAAACATCTACAGGAGGAGTGAATTGTGTAGGTTTCCACAATCATTCACTGTTATCTTAGTTATACATCAGGAAGCGTCTATATGGTCACTGCTTGAATGTAGCTGTGTCAGGCTGAATCAGGCAAATTTATGAGCCGTCAAGTTCAATGATTAGTGTTTTTTTATTGGAGTATGATTTTATTTCTAACAGGGTAACTTTGAAGTATTTGGGTTTATTTAAACTAACAAATGATTATGTGCCATGATACCGTTATAAACTGAAGTCTGATGAGCTTAGTGATTTCTTTCTGATTTTAAATCTCTTTGATATTTGCCTAAGATAGCGTGTGTCCAGAATATACCCAGCTGGGAAATCTATATCACATGCTTATTTTCTATGTTGTCTGAAAGTATTTTTAAACTGTAGAGAATATATACTAAGAAAACTTCATCGCATGTAAGAGTTAGTATCTGGAAGCTATTTTCTGTGTTGTCTGGCAGGTTTTTATTTTTTTTAAACTAGAATAGCTAGCAAAATGAAATGTAACAGGAAGAAAAGTACCAGTTTTCAAGGTACACATTGCCCATATGAGATTGTTGTTTGGATTTCAACCAAGATTAAACTAGCTAGTTAAACAGAGGCACATCCTACAGAGTGTTGGTGCAGAGCTGAAATTAAAACGTATCAATTTGTCAAATCGTTTCTGACAGGATTCCTTTGATTGCAAGTGATAGAATCACAGGTAAACTGCCTGAAATGGAGAAGAAACTACTGTCCTAGGAAACTAGAAAGTCTGAGGGTGGTCTGCCCTGAGGCACAGCTCAGTGCTCTGTTTAGTGCTCTTAACAACACTCAGTCCTTCTTGTATCATTTCTCTGCCCTTGTCTGGGTGGCAAGGTCTGCTTTTCTTTCTGTGAGATTAAAATGTACAAAATGTGAGCCTGTAGATAAAGTGAACCATTTTTAACTACAATGAGAGAGATCTTGCCCATGAATGAAGCTAATGAGGAATAAACCATTTATAACAAAGTATATTAATTGGCCAGACTGTGATTTGTATTTCCATCTAGAAAAGGTGATGATCATGTGAAATAAAAGGAAAAGAAATTTTTTTATCATTTTAATCTTTTTTTTTTTTTCCTGAAGAAGATTCACCCTGAGCTAACATCTGTTGCCAGTCTTCCTCTTTTTGTATATGAGCCACCGCCACAGCATGGCCGCTGACAAGTGGTATAGGTCCACTCCCGGTAACTGAACCCAGGCTGCCAAAGCCAAGTCTGCCAAACTTAACCACTAGACCACTGGGGCTGGCCCCATTTTAATCATTTTTAAGTGTGCAGCTCAGTAGTGTCAGCTATACTCACATTGTTGTGCAACAAATCTCTAGAACTTTTGCATCTTGCAAAACTGAAACTCTATACCCATTGAACAACTCTCCATTTCCCCTTCTCCCAGCCCCTGGAAACTACCATTCTGCTTTCTGTCTATGAGTTTGACTACTTTGGATACTTCATATAAGTGGAATCATACAGTATTTGTCTTTTTTGTGACTGGCTTCTTTCACTTAGATGTCCTTAAGGCTCATATATATTGTAGCATATGACAGGATTTCAAAAGGAAAGGGACATTTTAAGATTTCTTTACTTTAAAAAGATATCCAAGAACACAAATGCCCTCAGGCAATTTAAATTCATGAAACAAACATAAAGAAAGTTTATGGGACTAAAAATAAATGGAATTGTTCACTTAACATTTTTCAAATTCAAATTCATTCAAAACACTGGGCTTACCAAGAAAAAAAAAGCAACATCAGATCTGCAGCCTTTGGACTACTTTCAACACTGCTGCTTTAAGTATGCTTTGGGGTGATTTCTTTAAAAAACAAAAAGGAAATGAGAGAAATTTCCTCTTTTATTTCTTTGCATGTATTTTTTAATTAAACCTTTTATTTTGAAATAATTATTGGTTCACATACATTTGTGAAAAGTAATGCAAAGAAATTCCATGTACCCCTTAACCAGTTTCCCCCAATGGCAAAATCTTGTAAAACTGTATAGCTAAATATCTTAACCAAGAGATTGACATTGATATATCCACTGATCTTACTCGAATTTCTCCATTTTTGTTTGCATTTATGTGCGTGTGTATGTGCACACATGTGTATTTAGTTCCATGCAATTTTATTACATGTTATACAGTGAATTTTTAAAGTAGAGTTTGTGGATTAAATGTGGCTATTTCCAAGGAGCTATTATTTTTATATATCTCAATAGCAAAATAGTGCTCTTAATTGTATGTAACAAACATACATACATGATGTGAAAAAGGGCACGTCTTATCTTAAACTAGCTCTTTGCTTTCAACAGCTTATTCATGCTATACCTTTTAACATTTTTTCATTCTCTTTATAATTATAGAATGATATATGTATTTTTTTTCCCAAACTCATATCTTCTCTTAATATTTAAAATTAGGTACTATTTTCGTTGTGTCATTATTACCAGAGAAGTAGGACACACTTTAAGAAATTTACTGTTAACATCTGAAGACAGTAATTGAGGGAAAATAGTAGTGTTAATTTGAAAATTCACTATTCTGCTTGGAACCTTTATATTACTATTACTCTTAGAAAATTTTTTTTAAAAGCTCATTAGGCATTTGTATTAAGGGCAGTAAGACCCTCCATTTAGTTGTGTAGTGTTGCATAACTAAGTCAAAGAGAATAGAATGAGTTAAATATTTGTGAGACACCTTACCCAACCCTTAGGTACATCGTCAGCATAATATTTACACCACTTCAGTGGTTTAGTATTTCCTATTCACCTGCATAAATTATTCTAATTTGCAGAGTCTGTACTTCCTAGAACAAGAATACCTCCTTTTCCCAAACCCTCCTTAATCTTATATATAAGAAGAGATTCAAAGAGAATTTTCTAAGTTAGAGGATCCTTTCTTTTTAAGAAAAATGGAGTGGCATAATGGGAACAAAAGAACTTGCACTAAACTGAAATAGCTTCTTTACACAAATAAATGAAGGAAATTTTCTCCTTAATAGAGAAAAATTAATGCAATCATTTTCTTAGTAGAGAGTTCAAAAGATGTTCGTGAACAGCTTTCCAATAATGGCATGGCCTCCTATTTCCCCTTTGTTTCAATAAGGACCTCATGAAGACAATTCAGTTTTTTAGTTTTTAGATGATAATCTGAAATCAAATGATGGCTATGCTGAGCGTATTTGAATTACTTTCTAAGGAAAACTTAACCAAGGCCGTTCTCATTTACTCATTTACTCATTTATTCAATATCTACACTAATAATAATAATAGTAAAAACAAGTACCCATACAATAATAATAGCTAATTCTTATTATAATTCCTATTAATAGCAGTTACTATGTACCAAGTCCTCTTCTGAGTCCTGAATTGTTTCTCTCTAGTTCATTGTAACTCTTATTTCTATTCCATTTTTTTAGCTTTCCTAATTTCCATCTTTTCTATCCCTTACTGAACTTTCCATAGTGTCTATTCTTTTCCTTTCCTTCTGATTTTGTTTTCATGTCTGTGATAGTTTATTTTTCATTTCTTAGTTCTGTGAGCTGACATTTCATCTTACCATCATGTCCCTGAGGTCTTATATTTCTATTTTGCTGTTTTCAAAGATCGAGAAAAATGTTTCTTATGTTTTTAAAAACAGTTGCTTCATGTTTTCCTCAGTTCTATGGCTTATTTTTTGGAGTCATGGGGGGGCTAGTTTTTCGTCTAGGCTTTTTTTCTTATAGAAACTCTGTGTTACTGCTGTACTATTTTTCCTTTTTTAGAAAACATATGTACCTCTGAAAAAATTACTTGTCCCTGGACAAGCCCTTCACCATAGATTTGTTTTGGCAGAGGTGTTTGTTACAGTCCTGGGCTTGCTGATTTCCAGAAAGAAAAGGCATCAGTCCTCTCTGCTGCCTCAGACTAAACCTTCTTGAAAACATGGCTTAACTGTTTAATGCTTTGCTTTCTGTAGCTCCGTCTCTTCTACTTGTTGGAAACAGAACATTTCCATTAGGGACTTATTCTGCCAGCTCAGGCCACCTCGGTTACTGCACACACGGCTTTACACACAGAATAGGTTCTGTGCCCTGCATTGTCAGGCAGTATATTTTTCCTGGTTACTTCTGAGACCTACTATCCTCCAACCTTTTGTCACTGACATTGTTCTCCTTGGCCTTTCGTCTCCACTCGCTTCCAGATGATTCTGCTCAACCCCATCAGCTTTTGGAAATCCTACACATATTTTGTGACTATGTATTGTTCCAGTCTCTTCATTTTTAAAACTGGAGTTTGCTGTATTTTGTTTTTAACATTCCCTATGTCTTTTTAAAAATAGCCTTATTGAGGTATAATTTACAATCTGCAAAAGTCTCCCCTTGTAAGTGTCCAGTTTAATAATATTTAGTAGGGGCCAGCCTGGTGGTGCAGTGGTTAAGTTCACACCTTCCACTTCAGCGGCCCAGGGTTCGCCGGTTCAGATCCCGGGTGCAGACCTACGCACCACTTGTCAAGCTATGCTGTGGCAGGTGTCTCACAGATAGAGTAGAGGCAAATGGGCATGGATGGTAGCTCAGGGCCAATCTTCCTCAGCAAACAGAGGAGGATTAGTGACAGATGTTAGCTCAGGGCTAATCTTCCTCAAAAAAAAAATAATAATGTTTAATAAATTTGTTTAGTTGTGCAACCATTACCACAATCTAGTTTTACAAACTTTGCATCGTTCCAAAAGTTACCCTGTGCCTGTTCGCAGTCAGCTCCTTACTGTTTCCTTGAAGATTTTAATTGTTGAAATGGAATTCCTTTATTTACGTAGCTGTGATCTTTCCAAAAATTACCTACACTATGTTTTCATTATTGATAAATCTAAGGGGGAAACGGAAGTCTAATATAGTAGAATATTAATAATAACATACATTCATATCTTGACATTTATTCTCCCACTCTCTGATTTTCATAATAGATTTTTCTATAGCTTCTCAGATGATTTCCTTCTCAGGAGGTGAGATTTTGGGTGACACACTTACAGCCTCGGTGTCGGTCAGGACACACTGATCTTAACTGCTGCTGTAATTTTGTTAGCATAAAATTATCTCCCTCCTTTCAGTGGAAGGATCTGGAGGTACCACGAAATCAATTGAAAATTCTGAAACGGAGAGGAAGCCAATTTAAATTAGAGTCCCTGAATGATTTCAAACGAGCTAATATAACTTTAAAAGTAAATTTTACACCTTCCCTTAAAACAGTTTTGCGACGTTCAGAATTTAGTGTGATAAGTAGCAAAACTGGCTACTTATTCTAGTTTCAGTTGTAATCTCATTACTCTCAGTAGAGCCTTGTGTAAGTCCCTTAACCCTCTTGAACCTTGGTTTCCTGAAATCCTCACAGTAATTCATCTTTCTTGTAGTGAAATGTTGAGGACTTTAGTGAGGAGGAGGTGCCTCATTGGCATGTTAGACACATTGAAGCCCTGAGAGTATGTGGCCAAATTATAACTGTTCCCAAGCATTTCGAGAAATGAACAAAGATAAGCAAGCCAACTAAAGCATGCTGCTCTCGTTCTCTGAAAAATCCTAGCTAAAAGAGCAGTCTCAAGAGGAGGTTGAGAAATCCTTGAGCTGTTATTTATAGATAGTTATCATTTACTGAGTGTTTTCTTTTTTTTTTTTTTTGCTTAAGGAGGATTTGACCTGAGCTAACATCTGTGCCAGTCTTCCTCTATTTTGTATGTGTGTCTCTGCCACAGCATGGCTCACAAGTGGTGTAGGTCCATTCCCAGGATCCAAACCTGTGAACCCGGGCTGGCGAAGTGGAGCGCACCAGACTTAACCACTAGACCATGGGGCCAGCCCCTATTGTTTTCTATGTGACAGACATAATGCTAAGCATTGTATATATTTTTTCTTATTGATCAATGTTTCAATATACATTGAGGTAGTTAGTATTTTCGCTTTTATAGATAAGGAGACTGAGATTTAGACAGATTGGATTGGAAATGGCTTGGAAGTGCTAAAGCAAGTACTCAGATCCAGATCTGGCTGACATCATAGCCAGGCTCTTAAGTATTCTCATGTCTGTCCTATATAGCTTGAACCTCTCTACATAAAAATGTAGAAAATTTGCATATGCTGTATTCTTCTTTATGGAAAATATGACATAAATTCAAGGTGTTCTCATCATTGCTGCATTACGTGGAGTATGCATGAATGTGCTATTTTTAAGGATTGTCCCCATCACTGTCTTTGCATGTAATACTTCTGCAAAGGGCTACATTAGAAGGACAAGCACTATAGGACAGCTTGGGTTATAATGAAGTGAGTGATGCAAGTTAGTTAAACATTTCAATACTAAGATATTATTTGTTCTATAACAAAAAGTCACCTTTATCAAATTGTGCGGTATTAGTCACTTCTGTATCACCAAAGGAGCCAGATAATCCTGCCGTTTAACAGCTTGCCTCTGAGCACGGTTTCCTATTTAGCTTAGCATGTTCCCTTTTTCTTACTAATGTAAAGCATGCCTTAAAAAAGAATAGTTTCAAATAGCCAATACTTTTTAGAGGTGGTATAATTAGTAGTCTATATGTAATCAGAAATGTATTTTTTTTACCTTCTTGCATACAAAGAAAAAAAATCCATGGAAAATTACATAAAGTAAAATATTGAAGCAGTCTCAGGTAAAAAATAATGACACTAAAAAAATAGAGCTATAACAGCCCACTGCAAATTATGGACTTAATTTGATTTCATATTGATCCAAGTTAAAAAATAAATTGGCATATGTTTTCAGAAAAAAATATTGGATGCACCTGAACTGCTGTGTCTTGAATCAAGTCTAAAATCCTTCTCAAAATATCTACTGTTATATTCTTCAAAGTCAAATGATGTTGATTTGAAAGTCCTTTTGAGTATAGAAAAGGAACCAGCTGAAACACTAGAGATAAAGAATCTGCTATGGTGTTGGTCTTACTCCTGTTAGGTCATCGTCTCTAGGAAAACTTCCATGATGCTCTCTCTCTCTCTTCCACCCACCTAGTCATACACATTTATGTACATACACATCAGAAAAACCTACCTAATTCTAATGCATGTGTATGCATACTTTTAAAATATTTTATTAATTGGAGTATAATAGACAAACATATCTTAAGTAGCAGTTCAATGAATGTTCACAAGTTGAATGCATGCGTGTAACCATGACCTGGATCAACAAACAGAACACTACCAGCACACTAGAGCTTCCTGCCCCCTTTCTTGATTTGATCACTGTTCTAATAGCTAACAGCATAGTTAGCCTTACCTGCTTCTGAATTTCCTATAAATAGAATCAAATAAAATGTATTCTTTTGTATATGGCTTCTCTCACTTGTTTGTAAGATTTGTCCACCTTGTGTGAGTAGTAGTATTTCATTTATTTTAATTGATGTGTTGTTTTCCATTATATAAATTTTCCCATACTTAGTTTTCTATTCTACTCTTGGTGTACATTTGGGTTGCCTTCAGTTTTGGAGTATTTTGAATAATGCTGCTATAAAATTCTTACATATATTTTTAGGTGTGTGTTTGTGTTTGTATTGGGCATATATCTAAGAGTAGAATCACTGAGTCACAGAGAATGTATAGTCATTTTAGTTGATACAGTTTTCCACAATGATTGAACCAAGTTACATTCTCACCAACCAGGTATGAGAGTTCCAAATCTTGGCAATGCATTAGCAGTTGGTTTAGTTTTAGCCATTCTTGTAGGTTCATAATGTTGTCACATTTTGACTTTAAATCGCATTACCCTGGTGATGAATGAGCTAGAGAATGTTTTTGTATGTTTATCAGATATTTGCATATTCTCTTTTGTGAAGTGCCCATTCAGGGTTTTTTTCCCATTTTTCAGCTGGGTTTTCCTTATTCCTTACTAATTTGTACAGGTTTTTTGTTTTTTATTGTGGGATGTAGGGGCTCAGTTTTTACTTTTTTCCATATGAATATCCACTGACCTTGTATTGTTTACTGAAAAGACTTCCCTTTCTCCACTCTCAAGTGTCGTGTTTGTCATAAGTCACCTGATAAGTCTTAAGTCATGAGTAGGTTCATTTATGGATTATTTTGGTCCTTTGTTCTATTTGTTAACCCTTGTACCAATATCTTACTGTCTAAATTTCTGTAACTTTTTATCCATAGTATATCTTTTTTAAGATTATCTTGAATATCCTTGACTTTTCATTTCTATATAAATTTTAGAATCAACTTATTAATATCAACAGTAATATTTTCTTTTCAAAAAATGGTAGGATTTGTATTGGAATTGCGTTGAATCTATATATCCAATTGGGGAGAGTTGATATCTCGCAGTGTATTCCAAAGAAAGTATTTGTAAATGTATTCCAGTCATATATAAAGAGGATAATATGTCAGAATCCTTATGAGTTCAGTCAAAGAGTACAGTAGTGGTTTAGTATTAGAAAATCAATCAGTGCAATTCACCATAACAGAAAAAAGAAGTGACATCACATAATCTTAATGGATACAGAAAAAACATTTGATCAACTTCAAAATTCTTTCATGATAAAAACTCTTAGCAAACTAGAAATAGAAAGGAACTTCTTTAATGTGTTAAAGAGAAATATTGCCAGCTTCTTCCCTGACTCTGGGATTGGAACAAGGATTCCGATTCTGCTATTCCACATTTTATTGAAGGTGCTGCCAGCAACAAGGAAACTAACTCAGACTTTTTTCTTAATAGCTGGCTTCTGTAGGGCGAGAGTTCCAAAAGACAAGAAGCAGCAGCTGCCAATCTAGAAACTGGCAGCGTCACTTCTACTGTGGTCTGTTAAAGTAGTCACAGAGTCACGCAGATTCAAGAGAAGAGACATAGACCTCACCTCTCAATGGGAGGAGTGCCAGAATTTATCACCACAAATCTGCCACAAGTTCTTACATGTAGGAGCTATTTATTTTTTGCAATAAAATTTGATATCTAGCCTTGGTGGGATAAACATGAGCTCTAGCAGAATTGAATATAAAATTATGAGTCATTAATTTGCCTTCCTGGGGTCTTCCTAGGTTGTGCTTTGCTAGTTTTCAGCATTGATGTTGCTATGGAGAATGTTGTGGCAAGATTCATTCTTTTTCTTCTTACAGCCAAAGTGGGTTTTGTTTGTTTATTTTCCTTTGTTTCTCTTCGCCTAATAGCACATAGATGTATATCTACCTTTATTTTAAGGAAATATACATGTTTTTTATCTCCTTTAATATATATCCGTACATATTAAATATGTATTTAAATTTTTAAATATGTTACATATATACATTTTTATATATGTATGCATATGGATATATATATCTTTCCAAACTTTTATTCTCTGTTTTATATTTCTAGTATTTTGCTAAATTTTTTCAAGTGTCTTTTTCCTACGTTTTCCACAAATCTCACTTCATGCTTCTTGTAATGTGACTATCAGTGGTTTTATTTATCTTTAAGCTTATTTATCTTTTCCTTGAGTCATTTTTTTGGAGATTGTATTTTAATTTATTTGATTTGTTTATAATTTTTGCCTGTTTTGGATATATATGCTTAAGTTTGCCATATTCCTTTCCTCCTTGTGCATCAGTATATTTGCGGATATCTCATGCTGCTGCTGCCGCTGGCAATTGTCCTCCTCCTCCTCCCCCTCCTCCTCCTCCTCCATTCTCCCTTATCTTAGAGGGTGCGATGGAGGTTTCTTTATTGCCTGGCAGAGGAAGAGGAGTCAGCTAGCACTTTGAAGTCTGATCTTATAACTCGACAGTTTTCCTCATTTTCGTTTCTGCCTGAGGTAGTGAGCTTCTTCTAGACTAGCAGAGAGCCTTTCTGGTTCAGAAGGATGTCAAGCATGTCTAATTTTGGATATGATCCTTCAGGTCAGTAGTGTAGATCAATCTAGTTTCTGTTCCATCTTACCTTACCAAGAACTTACTCTGTAAAGATGATATATCAGGATACTGAATAAAATTTACATCTCCTATGGGGCTGATTTGGCCTTCCAAGCAACAGGAATTGGGTTTACTCCTCAGAGAACCTCCCTATTTTGAAAAGTCCATGCTCTACCCGCTCTGCCTCTCCCTCACAATGATTTATTATGGGGCTATGGGTATATTCCAGTCTTGTTTTCTTTGATATTTGGGGTTGATTTTAGAATAAATAGAGGGACAAAGATTCTTTTCTTCAAAACATATACCTGGTGGTTAGTATGCAGTATTTGCATATATTGACAGGTGGTTAGTTTGTCGTATTTGAGCATATGAATTTGACATTTTAAAACCATTTTCATTTCTTTTTTTTTTTTTAAAGATTAGCACCAGAGCTAACAACTGTTGCCAATCTTTTTTATTCTCCCCAAAACACTCCCCCCGCAGGGCATAGTTGTATGTTCTAGTTGTGAGTGCCTCTGGTTGTGGCATGTAGGACACTGCCTCAGCATGGCCTGAGGAGCAGTGCCATGTCTGCACCCAGGATCTGAACCGGCGAAACCCTGGGCCACTGAAGTGGAGCGCACGAACTTAACCACTCGGCCATGGGGCCAGCCCCCATTTTCATTTCTTTTAAATATAAATTTTACAAGTCATTTTTGTTATGAAATACCATGTAACTAATTTTTATTAATTTTTTGGGGGGGGGAAGCTTAGCTTTGAGCTAACTGCTGCCAATCCTCCTCTTTTTGCTGAGGAAGACTGGCCCTGAGCTAACATCCGTGCCCATCTTCCTCCACTTTGTATGTGGGACACCTATCACAGCATGGCTTACCATGCGGTGCCATGTCCACACCCGGGATCCAAACCAGTGAACCCCAGGCCGCCGAAGCGGAACGTGCGAACTTAACTGCTGTGCCACCGGGTCGGCCCCAGATTTTTATTAAATATTTTAATTAAATGTTTTAGATTTTGCTTTATTTCTTTCTAAATTTATTCTAACCTCCTGATTTCTTTTTACTTTTCAGATGCAGCAACTGTTCCATGAAAATTATGAACACAATCGGAAGGGTTATATCCAAGACCTTCACAATAGCAAAATCCATGCAGCCATAACACTTCATCCCAACAAAAGGCCTGCCTACCAATACAGGCTTCATAATTACATGCTCAGTCGCAAAATTTCTGAACTTCGTTACCGTACCATCCAGCTCCACCGGGAGAGCGCTCTGATGAGCAAGCTCAGTAACAGTGAGGTGAGCAAAGAGGACCAGCAGCTGGGAGTAATGCCTTCTTTCAATCACTTCCAGCCTCGAGAGAGAGATGAAGTGATAGAATGGGAGTTCCTGACAGGGAAGCTCCTTTACTCGGCATCTGAGAACCAGCCTCCTCGACAGAGCATCAACAGCATCCTGAGAACAGCACTGGATGACACTGTGCTACAGGTGATGGAGATGATCAATGAGAATGCCAAGAGCAGGGGACGGCTCATTGACTTCAAGGAAATTCAGTATGGCTACCGCAGGGTTGATCCCATGCATGGGGTGGAGTACATTTTGGATTTACTCCTCTTGTACAAAAGACACAAGGGGAGGAAACTGACTGTGCCAGTGAGACGTCATGCCTACCTTCAGCAGTTGTTCAGCAAGCCTTTCTTTAGAGAAACTGAGGAGCTAGATGTCAACAGTCTTGTGGAGAGTATTAACAGCGAGACTCAGTCATTCTCCTTTATGTCTAATTCTTTAAATATATTGTCTCCTTTTCAAGGTGCCAAAGAAATGGGAGGGCACAATGAAAAGAAAATACACATTCTTGTTCCTCTCATTGGCAGGTATGACATTTTCTTGAGATTCATGGAGAACTTTGAAAATACTTGTCTTATCCCAAAGCAGAATGTAAAGCTGGTCATCGTCCTTTTCAGTAGGGATTCTGGCCAAGATTCTGAGAAGCATATTGAGCTGATAAAAGAATATCAGAACAAGTACCCTAAAGCAGAAATGACCCTGATCCCCATTAAGGGCGAGTTTTCCAGAGGTCTTGGTCTTGAAATGGCTTCTTCCCAGTTTGACAATGATACTTTGCTGCTATTTTGTGATGTTGACTTGATCTTCAGAGGAGACTTTCTCCAACGATGTAGAGACAATACAATTCAGGGACGACAGGTGTACTACCCCATCATCTTTAGCCAGTATGACCCAAAGGTAACCAATGGGGGAAATCCTCCCACTGATGATGACTTTGTCTTCTCAAAGAAGTCTGGATTTTGGAGAGACTATGGATATGGAATTACCTGTATTTATAAAAGTGATCTTCTGGGTGCAGGTGGATTTGATACCTCAATACAAGGCTGGGGACTGGAAGATGTAGATCTCTATAATAAAGTTATTCTATCTGGCTTAAGGCCCTTCAGAAGTCAAGAAGTAGGAGTGGTGCATATTTTTCATCCAGTTCATTGTGACCCTAACTTGGACCCTAAGCAGTATAAGATGTGCTTAGGATCCAAGGCAAGTACTTTTGCCTCAACCATGCAACTGGCTGAACTTTGGTTGGAAAAACATTTGGGTGTCAGGTACAATCGAACTCTCTCCTGACAGTCCAGGCAACACATGTTGCCTTTTTAAAGGGGAGTTTACCTCATTGTTGGTTGTTGTTATTTTTATTTTATTATTGTTATTTTTATTATAATTATTATTGTTATAATTTTATTGTGTTGTACTGGTCTGAAACTACTCTTGGTTGTCTTCCAAAGGGTGTTTGTTGACCTCAAGCAAGAAGAGTCTGCAGTTCACTGATATTTCAGATTTCTACTGAAGTCAACATATGTATTACTTTTCTATATCTTTATTTGAGATTGAGTTAAATTGTGGCAATCAGATGACTTTTGAAGCTCATTCATCATGAGAGACAGCTTAGAAGAATGTCCTCTTGGAGCTTAAAGATGCAATATCAATTTTTATTTTGTTTGTCAAATTCAATGTGATACAAATATTTACTGGTGAAAGGTACCACAAAAGTGCTTTATGCTTCCTATGGGGAAGGGACTCTGTAACATAAACTTGAGTTTTGTAATTTATACAAGGACTTAAATCTATAGACAATAATTTTCTTCATCTTTAGAATTTTTAAAGTAAATGAACACTTATGATTGTATGTTTATTTTTTAAAAAAAAGTTTTAAAATTTGAGGAGTTTTGTTCCACAAGCAACCGGTACTGGCTACCCTGGTCTTATGACAATTATGTACTCCTCACAACTGTCTGCTATAAATGCGAATGAACTTTATTTTCTCAAGGAAATATGATTTAATTAAATATTCATGTACATTTTAGAAATGAAACATTTTAGAAATAGCTTTATGAAACAATGTCCTTCATTTGCTGGCAAGAAGATAAAATATGACAGAACCTGGTTATTTATAATAAAACACAGGTATAACAGTATTCTTTTTCAAAAACACTGAAAAAGTTGTGTTGTTTCCTTTTAGTCACATTTGATATATTTCTTAGTGGTCATACTCACCAAAATGTGCTTGCTACACAGACTGGTAAGGTTAATAAGGGATTATGGGCGTGCTATGTGTATTATCATGCTTTAAATTCTAGTCTTCATAAGTGGTTAAATTGAGCAGTTTCCTTATTCAATAATTTACAATCCAGGCATGTAATCCTCCTCAATCTCTTCAACTTTCTGATCACACTGAACCAAGAACAGGTCAGAAATAGCTTTTAATATGGGTTGGTAGATGGCTCAAAGATAAAAAAATCAGTGGGGAAATTATGACTATAAAATTAATTTTACAATTATAATTTCGCAATCATATATACACAGGAAATTATCTCATTTAATTTCATTTATCGTTCTTTCTTAAAACCTAATCAGTGGTTTCCAGTTTGTAGAAAAACATAATCTCATTCAAGAAATTTAAGAGGAAATGCAGGGGCCAGCCCAGTGACGCAGCAGTTCAGTTCACACATTCCGCTTCAGCAGCCCAGGGTTTGCCAGTTTGGATCCTGGGTGCCGACCTAGCACCACTTGTCAAGCCATGCTATGGCAGGTGTCCCACAGATAAAGTAGAGGAAGATGGGCACGGGTGTTGGCTCACAGCTAATCTTCCTCAAGAAAAAAAAAAGAGGAAATGGAAATTCATGCAAGAGGAACTCATGCAGGCATATTTTTTAAATTTCGTTTTGTATATAGGTAACACATTTGCATGGTTCCAAAATCAAATGAAATTTTTAAATGTCTACAGCTATCAGTCCCATGCCCCATCCACTCGATCTGCCCCTGACCACACATAACCACTGTTTTGGGTGGATGTACATTTGCGTGCATGTCTTTCCAGTTTCTTAAGCAAAAAGGATACTTTATTTTTTTGTCCTTTATGCACAAAATGTAGCATGTTGTACATACTGTTCTGCACTTTGATTGTCTTTATTTTTTTGACATCATTTATTTATCCTTTTTTTAATTTTAATTTTTGTTTTTATAACAGTGACATTGGATTATCACATTATGTAACTTTCAGATGTACTCTTTTTTCACACAATAAGACTAAAATCTGCATCAAAATTTATTTGAAAGTGATTGTTGTAAATTTTTACCATTATTTGGAACTGATTGCCAGGAGGCCATATGGCATTTGCCTTAGTGATGGATTCCTCACATAGTAACAATGTCTTTTAGTGAAGATATTCTAGGGGCCCTCAAAAAAATAACATTGCTTAATATTGCGACAAACATCATGGCACTCTCCTTGACTATAACATATAATTTTAATAATGTCAGATTCATTAGAAAGGAATTCATGGCACTTTTAGACATTAAAAATCTTGACAGGGCCAACAATTTACAATTGATCTCTGCTCTAATATTGTCTCTGGCCTTCACAAACCCTTACTTTAATAACTTATTTTCCTACATTACGTCAGTTAGCTCTTTTGCAGGTTTTATTTTCCTGAAGAGTGAAGGTATTAACATGCAGTAAAGATAGTCATTTGGGAAGATCTATTACTAAATAGTAATTATTAATGATTTTATTAATGAAGAAAAGAAATCAGGGTCTGCTCTTTTCTTTAACTTAGACAATTGAAGTAACAGAGAGTTTTACTGAGGAAGAAAGGTAAAGGCCTCATTTCAAACACCCGGAGTCTTCAAGAGTCCTGAGGCAGCTGCCCAGGGTTGAAGTGGCATTCTACATTATACTGATGAAACAAGGGAAGGCAGAGATCTCATTTGAACTTAATTATTCATGTGCACACTATATTGAAATTAACGTAAGTGCATTTAAATTCTATTTTATAATTTTGCATTGAGCTTTCCTATTTCTTTTTAAGGCACCGCAATATTTGCTGACTGAAAATTTATTGGAATTATCCTAGTAAAATTAAGAGTGTTTTTCTCTCTGTGTAGTAGATTCTACTTAAAATCTCTTTAAGGTTGAAGGGCAACACAATGTGAATGCAACCTAAAGCACAATATATGTACACTATTGGCATTACCCTTATTTGGACAGCTATGGATGTTCTGTTTAAATGCCACCCCAATAACAATTCCATCAAGCTTCAACATCATCTTATTGATCATCTGCTGTCCACTTAGCAGCACACTGTGCATTTTACTTGCGTTGTCCTTTTAAATGTAATCCTCACTACAGCTCTGAGGTGTTATTTTCTTCATTCAACAGCTAGGGAAACTGAGGCCATGAATGATTAAGTAACTTGCCCTGAGTTCGTACCATATATGGCATACTGTAGAGTTAAGATTTACATTTATTGCTGTCTGAATCTGAAGCACCTGTCTTTCCACTCTCACCCACGGCTTCTCAGTTGGGGTGCTGTAGAAGACGAGGGGGAGCAGAGGTCTAGCTGACACCATGAACGCGTCTGATCCACCATGCAGCTCACTTCTGCTGTATGCTCATTCTGGACAGAGCTAAGTTTGGTGATGCTTTGCTCAGTTAGAGCCTCCTCGGGCTTTCCATCTCAGTCTTCCACCACTTTGCTAGCTCCCTCTGAGTAGCACTGTGTTGGGAAAGGGTTTCTTCGGTCTACTTGCTCACAAGTCTCTGGACCTCGGCCAGGAGGAAACAAGGCTCAGAATTCCTGACACCAGAAACAGTTCTTCTATATGTTCTCAGCCAGCTGAGTGCAGAAGCCATCTGCAGTGAACACCAACACGTCACTGCTGGACTATTTATGTCACTTTAATCATACAGACTTAGCATAAAGCAGCTTCGTCAGAGCTGAGATATTTCGGAATCTAAGAGTTGAGCCCATTGTGCATAGTTTATAGAAGGGGAACTACAGGAATGAAATACCCAAGTGTGTGAAGTCACAGTCCAACCAAGAGAAAAAACGCCCACTGGAAGTGTAAACTAGAAAATCCCTGTGTTTTTACCGTGAGAAAGCTGATGCCCAACTCTTGTCAGCAGCCCCACGGCTGGGCCCCTCTGATTTCCCATGGTTGCATTTTCGATTAGCCCTAGGCAGTTCCTTCTTCCACAAGGAGGGCCCAGAAAATGAGGCCCCTTTCTAGCAGCTTGGGTTGCCCTGGCTATAGTGCTGCCAGGCCGTTTGAGCAAGGCCTGCCCTGTCCCAGAGAGAATAGCCTAGGCTAGATTTGGGCCTAGAGAGAGTTGGTATCTCCCCTCTTTACCTCTCTCCACCTAACAGAAAATATGTTTAAGCAGGTAAAATATGTCAAGATGAGTCTCAAACAGCCAGTACAATGTCTGTGACTCTACATTGGCCATGATGATGAGATTCATATGGGAGAATGAAGGCATTGAAACACTTCACATTATATGACCAGGCTACCTTGCTCTCCCTACCACCTGCTCCTTTCTGAGTCACTGCATCTGTAGCCCGGCAAGTCATAGGAACCTAGTGTGCCTTACCCTAGGGATATCTCTGTCTAAAAGTGGCCTGCTAGTAAGGCAGGGAATTGTCTACTTAAACTCTCATTTGGGCTTATTAATGAAGGTATATCTCTTCAGGAAGTAGCCTGTGATTATGGATATTACCACACAAATGGGCAAAATATTGTCCTAAGGGACCATAAAAGGAGCTGTTATCAGTTCTTAGTACTGCTGACTTGCCCTTACCTTCCCTATCTGCACTTTTATTAGCATCGTAATCATTGTCAAACATACAGTAAAGGTAGTCTGTGCTGAGTCCTGAAGTCTCCTAGGCCTTTAGTTTTCAAGCGGTAGAACAGTAGAGGCAGGATGGAATCCTGGAATGTGCCAGTGAAGCTCTGCCTGTGTGCCCCACAGCCTCACTCAGCCGCCAGCCATGCTGCCGTGGTTGACATGACAGATGGTGGGGATGATGAGACATCAGCAGTGATTCATGCTCCCAGGTGGCAATACAGGCACATCTGCAGCAAGCAGCAAACCACCTGGCGCAGGCACAAAGATGCCAGGATATTCTAGTATTGCCTACAATTTGACATCCAATTGTCTGTTTCCCTCCTTCTTTCTCATGTCAGAAGCTGCCACGATCTGCACCATATTTGGGATTCTAGTCCATGCAGGATTTTATTTCAATTGAAGTCAATCACTATGTATTAGTCCATAGGTTGGCATAAAAGCCAAGATCATTGAGTTTTGATTATCCATCATGCCCAGGTATACATTCTTGCTATTCCATTACCAGCCAACTTCAGTCTTTATTTATAGGATCAGTTCTGAAGGAACTGGTGTGTATAAGATTAGAAGGATAAAATTTTACTTAAAATGGACCTATTATATAAAAGAAAGACTTCAACAGAATTTTTTTAAAAAAGCTTTTCTTTCCCCCTAGAATACTTGCTCTTATCTGTAATGCTAACCAATTAGCAAATATTTACTGAGAACTTGTTTGGGAACAATACTCAGGTAGAAACTCTAAGACTGTGAGAATACACATCACCTGAAAGCAGACCTCCCCCTACTCCCAGGCCTCCTTCTGAGGGGCCATTCTTCATCTTTATCTCAGTTCTTCCCCAACTCCTATCCCCTAAAGTCTCACACACGTCACATTTTCTTGTTCTATCCGAGTGAGGAGATGTGTATAAGCCAAATAGAATCTAAGATCTGTAGGTGAATTTCCAATACAGAAATAGGAACCTGCCTTGACTCTTATGTCTTGATTCTGGTATCAAGTGACCAATCTGACCTCAGTCAGAAATAACTCCAGGCCAAAAGTTCATGTAAAAATGAAAACAAATACCACAACCTTAGAATTAATAACTCTATGTATCTAACTTATTAAATATTCTGTCACCACAATTGGCCTCAAGTTTATTTCCCTTTTCTTTCCATACATACCAAAATGACTCCATACCTATTTCTAAAAGGAAAGTCTTTAATAGGTGATAAATAAAATGTTAAAGGCATAATACTAAGAAAATAAAAGAAAAAAGGCAGTGTGTTGTGGATCCTTGCATTATTTTCTTCTTTTTCACTTGCCTCCAAGTTTTTATGTCCTTCTAACATGCTGATGACCTACTTTTACTTTCAATATTTTCTTTTCTTTTCTCTGCCAGTGGATTCTTCCCTGTCTCCCACACTTACGAACTACTTAATACAAGCTATATGAGGTTTAGACTATAAGTTTCTGGTATTGGTTTTGAGAGGTTGCTATTGTATAAATCATGAAGGCTGAAGTTAACATAAGTTTTTCAACTCTTTTTCATAAGCAACCCTGCTCTATTTAAAATATGCCGGGATTTATTTCTCCTCCTTGTTAGCCGACTAGCATTCCCAGGGAACGGATCTTACACAGCCTCTTGAGTATGTAGACCAGAAACTGAAGGCAGAGAACTTTGATTCCCTCCAGCAGCTTCCCACTTCTCAATTAATCTGTTCAACATTAAAGTCGGGTTTGTACTTTAATGGAAAAAGCATTGCATCAAAATAGTTACTGAATTAATTATTTGTTCATTTAAAGGAAAAGAGATTTCATGAATAAATCTTAATGTGTATTTTTAGAAATTATTTTGCTTTTACAAACTAAATTTATAACAAAGATATCAGTTTACATATATTTTGTTATTTTTTTTGGTAAGCCATTATTATTTGTAGCTTAATATCAAATAATTATATGATTGATACAGTTATCACTGTGTTTTTCCAATGTCAATAATGTTAATATTTTCATATTCTACATAAGACAGGCAGAATTCTTTTAAGAAGGCTAAGAACTCAAAAAGGGCTCAGAAGGGAAAGGAACCATTATTGATTATAATCATCAATCTCTTCTTTTACACCTGCCCCTTAGGCAGCATGCAGTTAATTGAAGGAAAAGACCCTTTACCTCCAAACACTTGTCCCATTTGTCACTCATACAGGAAGCTGTTTTAATAAGGAAGAAGAAAAGGCAAAGTGATTTGTCTGTGTTATTTGACTCATCCTTGTAACAGCAAAACAGCTATTGTTCATAAGTTCTTAGTTACTCTGCTATGTTGCTCAAGAAACAGTATCTCCTTTGAGCTTCATCGCTCTGAAGTAGATACCATTATCCCCATTTTACAGATGAGCAAAATGGATTTCAGAGAGATTCATTTTGTTCTCCGAAATGAAAATGTCTGGGTTTGAGCTAGGAGTCAAACACAGGTCCATCTGAGTTCAGACACATACTTCCCCCCAGAGACAGTAAGTTAGGCAGGATGGAGTGTGTGTCTACCTTTCTATCTTTAAAGACCTCCTAGGGTGCTCTTTGAACAGATTGAGGTGCATTTATACTGGTGCAATGACCGTGATGGCACAATGGTTCTGGCAGAAAAGTTTTCTTCCTTCCTCCTTCACTCCTACCCTTCCTCCCTCTTTCCTTCCTTAGTTCGTTCACTTAGCAAACATACACTGATGCCTCATTTAAGATAATGTCCCAGGAAACATTGTTCAAACCCTGCCTTGATAGCATCAATATACACCAAATGGCTGATTGTCTATAATGCCACAATTCATGATTTGATCACATCAAAACATCTTAAGGGGAGATTTAGTATATTAGGAAAAAGAAACTCACAGAAGGACATATTTCTAAGAGAAAGACTTTAAAACTCCGCTGAATGCATGTCTTTTGGAATGAATTCACACACTTTTATATATGCATAATTCACCATGCTTCCTAAATAAATATAGGTAAGTTTAGCAAACATTAGTTTATGCTTCTAAGATGCAAAATTTATCGTTTCTACTCATAGCTCCTGAGTATTCTTCTATTATTATTATTAAATGAAATAACTTTTGTCTCTGAATCATATGGGAAAATGTCAAAGTCAATTTTGAAACAATAGATATTCTGAGACAATTCATAACAGCACATTTTTGGTTTTAAAAAATCCTATTTTGAGTCAGTTGTAGGTATTATTTTTCTGGGCATTCTCAGAAAAGGAATTGGAGCTTTAAATTCCTTTACAAAAAATTGACTACGAGGAAATTGAAGGCCTTTTAGGAGAAAAGTGTATAGAACTTAGTCTCTTCCTCTTTCTGTGCTTTTATATATTTTTCTGTATTCTCTTTATTCCTTGACCTTTTTGTTACAAGTACCTCTTTCTTTAGGTGGGAATTGTTTCTAAACCAAGGACTCTAACCTGTGGCTCTTTATTTCTCGTGTTCTCAGTGTCAGTCTCTCCTTCACGTGGGCAGAACAGATGAATTCATTTCTCATTCTAATTGATTTCTGCAGCATCTTCAGAAACTGTAATTTTATATCACACATTTTAAAATTCTTTTAATGGATATTTAATAAAATGTTGTTTTAAACATTAATTTTTTTTGAAAAAAACACATTTCATCTCAAAATAGATCAAAGATGCATAATAATAATCTCTTTTTGCTTTCCACTGAAGCCAAATGTAGGTTTTTTTAGAAGTAGCTTAAAAAATTGGAAATTGCCTTAGAAATTACCAGATTCATTCTTGTTTTAAAATAAAGTCTAAGGATATTTAGTGTCTATTTCCATAAGAATCTACACTGACTTTTGAAGACCCAACTTGTTGTTTGAATTCACATGTTACAAAACTGAAAATAAGCAGGATTTTGATTATGTATAGTTTCATTGTTAAATCTCTTCCCAAAATTCTCTGAAGTTTTCTAAATTTACTTAGAATAAAACCTAAACTCGGTCCCCTGGCAGGTAACCCCTGCCCCGCGTAACCTGCCCCTGCCTCCTCCCTGTCCCCTTCTCCCTGTACTCACGTCCTGCGTCATTCTGCTCCCATCACACCGGCCTCCACGTAGACTTTTAAGCAGGCCAAGCTTGCTCCCACCTTTAGGCCTCTGCCCTGCACCCTCTCTTAACCTGGAAAGTTTGTCCTTGGGGTCTTCTCGTGGTTGGCTCCGTTTTGTAGTTCAGATCTCACCACAACTGTCACCTCATGAGCACAGCTTTCCTAACCACCCAATCTCAAAAAACTCCCTCTGTCACCCCCTCCCTTGACCTCTGTGTTTATCACCATCGGATAATCATTATCACTCTAATACAGCGTATCATGTACCTCTGTCTGGTATATTCTGTTTGCAATGAAACTGGTATTTTCATTGTTTACTGTTTTATATCTATCTCCTTGTCTCCATCCTCTCTAAAATAATATGCTCCATGAGAATAGGGACAATAACTGTCTTGCTCAGTGATGTGCCCTCAGGCTCTAGAAGAGCGCCCAGCTGAACTCAGGCACTGGCTCAGGGATCTCCATGCCAGAAGCAGGAACCTGACTTCGATAGGGCATCACTCACTTTGACTGCTCAGCCTCAGCTTGGCTTACTTCCTCTCCACTTTGCTCTTCTCTAACCCCTATCTTCTTCAATCTCCTTTCTTCAGGTTTTCCATTTATTTAGCTTTGTGGATTTCTAGCTTCAGTATTCAGTGTCATGCATCATTTTATCCCTTTTACTCCTCCACCCATTTGTCAGTAATTTTCCATCTTTTAGTCTCAGCTGAATATTTTTTAAATACTAAGCAATGCAGAAAAAAAATACCCGCCTCCATATAATAACAGCAGAACATGAAAAACCAAACCTCAAATTAAAAGTGTCCTTCAGGATATCAGCAAGGATACTATTACTTCGTTCTTTCTTCTCTCTATTCTTCACATTTGTGGCAGGGGCTCCTTTTAAAAGTTGTTTTCTTCTTCCAGAATACAGTATGAAAATAAACCGTGTCCCTGGGAGTCATTGTACTATCACCTAACCCCTGCTCTCAAATCTCTCTTATGTTTCAAGTTTCAGATCAAAGACTGACTTAAGAGGGTCTACACTTCTTTGGAATCTGAACAGCTCTGGGGTCTATCATTGACCCTGTGGGCTCGGGGCTCCACAGTATCAAGGGTTTTAGAGCAGATTTTGAGATTGGTTGATCTGCGTTAGCAAATCTTACAAGGCATAGAATTCCAACTGGCTCCTCAATACAAAGAGAACACAAGGGCATATTGCTTGGCCCCATATTATTTTCTTTCCAATATCCAACATTTTCTTAGAAGCAAAATTCAGGAAAAAATGTTGTCTGTTAAGCATAGGTTTGGAGTTAAGGAAAATATATGATGACTTTAATCCATATTGTCATCAAGCTCAGAGGGCCTGAGAGTGAGAGGAGTCTTTACCCAGCAGGAAAGTAGATGGCTATTTCCCAAGGGCAAGGACCTCCCTGGACCATAAGCCTTTATCCTAGATGGCAATAGTCACCCTTCCATCACTCGAGGAAATTGCAGGCCACTCACCCAATGTATGTTACTATATTACTGCTTCAGTCATAAGTGCCATTTGAATAAACTGTCTAGTGTTAGTGGACATGTATCTGCCATTTTTTAGATGGTGAAATGTTTTGTCCCGTTTCACCTAAAGAATTTATTAAGCTATATTTTATAAAATATCAACTAGGGAAAATTTAAAAACTTGCATTCTATGCCCAAGCAGTTATGAAAAACTGCATTCTTATGAATGGGCATCAGTGACTAATGGTCAGGGTAAAATGCAAAAGATAATAAAAATAATCAGAAGTCTGCAATGTCTTGATCTCACTCCAGTTACATAGACAGGGTTTTTTTATGTCAACTACTAGAACTTTGCAGTTATCTTTGTACTTTGCAACTACACTGGAGATGTAGTACATGAAGGCGCCATCCTTTAAGTAATCAACCGAAAAAGTGACTAGCCACAGGTAATGACTAATGGCTGATTGATGTTCTATCCATCACAAATATATATATAAACGAAGAGAATTGGATTATACAAAAAGCAAATTGTTTGATGTATGGCTTTCACTTTAACCTTTGTTAACTCCAGACCAGCTCTGGCTTTTTCACTATAAGCATGTAACTATCAAGCAGCCTGGAAACTCCAGTCTGCCAGTCACCCCAAAATGATGGAGGTGCCTCTTCTTGTCTTCCTATTCAAGCCTCTGTGCAGACCATTATTCTTCTATCATGACGAGATGACTTCATGATGTACATATTAAATGTGATCAGATTATAGGCTGTTTTAGATTAGTTTCATCATTTCATTGAATCGATGGGATTTGGGAATGGGTCTCTGATCCCAGGAGCCATAAACATACAAACTGTTTCTTAGGATAAACTACTCCTATGATTTACCTCCATTAAAGTTTACTGAGAACTAGCTAACACAGGCACTGTGCCGAGACTGGAGATGTAAAGCTGGCAGAACCTGCCCCCTTTCCCCACTAACCCCACACCTTTCATGTAAGTGAGAGAAATGATTCTCCACTTCACTAGTGACCGTTTCTGCCCTCGCTCTCAAATTCTGGTGATGCACAGAGTTTGGGGACCAGCTACAATTTTTATGTAATTCTATTTAAAAAATAAATGCTTAATTTTTATCTTTAATAATACTTTCCAACAAATAGCGGGACCTTTATTAAAATACTTTATTTTTCAGAGATTACAAAGAAAGAATAAGGATAGAAACCTGATTAGCAGGCTCAAGGAGCCCCAAACCCGCAACATCATAGCTTTCCTCGCAAGGATGGGGGCTTTTCTGCCACAGATCACAGTCCTGTTAAGTTTTCATACCTGTATTTATTGTGTCCTGACAGAAGACATGAGGTTTCTGGCTTAAAGAATAGACTGATTATTTACGGAACGTCTTGCCTTAGTTTCCCATACCCCAACCCCTACAGGGTGATATGATGACAGCCAGGTGTACCTGTGTATGCAAGGGGTGGGGTCTGTGTCACAGGAGAGGAACTCCGAAATTAGGAATCTCAGAGCTTTCATACGATGCCTGGCATACTTGCTCCTCCTCCCCTCAGAAGAGAGACCTCATCTTTCAAATGAACAAATTCTCCCTGAGGAGAGGGGGACAAGGTCTCTAGAACCATTACCCTTGTAATCTCAACAGATGGTTCCAGGGGAGATAAATCTGTAAATCTCTCCCTGAGGTATATGAATTTAACTTCCAAGATGTGCTTGCCTTCCATTCATCTTTTAACCCAGATTGCTAGCACTCTCTTCTCAGAAAGCCCTGACTCTGAAGAAACATGAAAATATTCGTGGAACATTGTCTCCTGAAACTCCAGTGACCTCCCTCTTAAGATGGCCTCTTAGTGATTTGACAAGATATGACAAGCTATGGCAGTGTCTGGAGCATGAAACTGGTTTTCTATCAAGACTGGGAAGAAACCATACTTTCTGTCAGTCTCTATTTCAAAACACTTTGTTTTCTTTTAATCCTTGGTTATCAGGGTGAGTATGCTTCTCCTTCTCTCACAATTTTCTTACCTGTCAAAAACTCATGAAATTAGGGTTTTGAAGGCCCACTTTTATATTGATTCAGAAGACTAAAAGCAGCAATATAATACTTTAAAAGGGGGTAAAAATAAAGTCTAACTCAATATTTTTGTCTAGAAAAATCTTAGAAACTTTCTCCTAAAAATTAAAGCTCACTTTGGAATTTTATTGTTTAGGTAGAAATGTGACATTTTTATGTTAAATGTCCACCCTTACAAGTAAGAAAAAATGAACCTATTGCATCCCAAATGAAGTTTAGTTATTAAAGGCTTGTTTTCAATTGGAATCAAATTTCAACATTCAAATTTTATCTTGTCCCTCAAATGAAAGGTCTTCCCCTGACAGAGATTAATGTATCCCTTAATGACAGAAGCATTGTCATTTTTATGAACTTGACATCCTCTTCTCTCATCAATTCTCAGCCAGGTCAAAAAGGCACAAACTGTTCTGCAGAAATGTTTGGGCAGTTAGAAATGGCTGACACTTTATCATTGCTTGGAGGAAAATTAAGGATGGGTGTGAAGATTAATTTTTTGTTATTATTATTTCTGTAATCAAAAGTTCTATTTTGAACATTCTGAGTGACCGTATCACATGCGAATTGGATAACTTTTCTTCCCTTTATAATTTAATAATTATTTTATTATTTATCCAAATGATCTACTGAAGCATCTCCATGATAAAAATGCTAAAGGAGAAAGCAAAGTTGATCTTACAAATATATCTCAAGAAGTTGTCAGTAGATTCCCATTTGTTACGGTTAACTACTGCTGCATAACCAGCTACCTTCAAAACTTAGCGGCTTAAAACAAACATTTTTTTTATTGTTCATGATTCTGTGGGGTTAGGGCTTAGCTGGTCCACACAGTACCTGCTGGGCTGGCTAGGGCTGGAGTATCCACTTCCAAGATGGTGTCTTCACTCACATGTCTGGAGCTTTGGTGCTCTTGGTCCTTTCTCTCTTCACAAGGTGTCTTAGCATCCTCATCCTCCTCATTCTCTCCACGTGGCCTGGGCTTCCTCCAAGGCAGCTCATGGCTCTAAAAGCAAGAGTTCCAAGAGACCAAGGCAGAGTCTGGAAGGCCTCGTATAACCTAACTCCAGACGTCTCCCACATTTTAGCCATCAAGCAAGTCCTGAAGGAGGGGGAGTTCCACTCTACCTCTCGATGGGAATAATTACAAAGAATTTATGGCCCTTTTAAATCTATCATACATTCAGTACACTTAGAAAATTGTTTCATCTCTTTGTTTCCTGAAAACTGGGAATTAAATCTAGAGAAAGAAAAACGGCCTCCCATCAGAGCTTAAAACTTCAGTCTCAATATTAGACAAATTGAAACAAACAAAATGACGCATTTAACCATAAAGAAAAGGACCAAGAGTTGAACTATTATTTTTTTTCCCAAGAAGAAGGTAGGTGTATTCATAGAAAGGAGGTTTAAAAGGGACTCATGAAACACTTTTTATTAAGGTTGCCTGTCAATCTCTCACAGAGACAAAGAATTTCTGGCAGGCTGCAAATGCTATGATATGAGGACGTGTCAATCAAGAGTTTTGATTAGGCAGAAGTGTTAAATTGACACAGGAAACTTAAATCTCAAAAGACTATGTTTAATTGGTTGCTTTACCTCTCCGGCAATTTTCAAGTGCTCTGAAGAATTGAGCACTTTCACACAGGTAAACTCAGCATTTTTGTTTACCAACAGCTCATAAAACAACCTAAAAGATAGAAAGAAAATAATTTTTTATGTAAAAGTGTTATAGATATAATACATGTTTAAAGTTTTCCTACAACCAAACATGATCATTAATACCCCAATAAACTTTTTGTAAATCTAGCCATTTTTCACCAGTCATTGTTTCCTTGATATTTGTGTCACCTTCTTCTCTTCCCGTTTTTCTGGGTTTGTTTGGTTTGTATAATTCAGAACAGCTCTGGTTTATATGTGTTTCAATACTCCTAGTGTCCAACAGTTTTAATTTTCAAGAATGGATTTTAGAAATTTTTTTCCTTTCTCCTTTCCATTATAGTAAATAATAAAAATAATAGTAATAATCTCTTTTTTACCTAAAGCTCATCACACTTCATCATCATCATCATCTTTTTATTCTTAAGTAATTTTTGATGAATGGCTGTACATAGCTGCCTATTGCCCCAAAAATGATCAGTGAAAAGCTGTTGCTCTCTCTTTATTTTCAGGATTTTCCCCTTAGACACATGCTGGCTCCCCTGCTCTTCATGTTTTACATTGATCTAAAGAATGAGTGTTTTTGATAATTTTAGACAGGTGTGTATTTGCTCTGACTTTTTTCCTACTTTCTATTAAATAGTTATTCATTCAGTAAATGGTTTGTGTGCCTACTGTATTCCTCCTCTCATGGCACTAATTTCTGGTCATACAAAGTTGGTTAAACAGGCTGTTGCACTCAAGGAATTCATAGTCTAGCAAAAGAAGAAGAGCAAAGAGCCATTGCAGAACCCGTGAAATACCCCAGCGGAGGTTCAGTGGAGTTGCAGTAGATTTTTCTAGGGACAAAACAGAACAGGCGGGGATTGTCTTCTCCACAAAAGGTCAAATAAAGATGTTTTCTGTCATACTAAGGACTTTGGAATTTATTCTGTAAACAAGGACTAGATGGAAAATGACAAGGACAAGCATGCATTTAGAATATTTTTTCCCGTAATCAAATGTTAAAGTCCATGACCTTTATCTCCAATTTTGTGAAAATTTTCAACATCATTTATAAAATTGTCTATCCATGCACACATATGTGTGTATAAAGTGCTCTCTTATCCCCAAATCTTTCCACATGAGAAATCTGAATGTTTTTGCTTCCCTAAATATCTTTTATTATGTTTTAGAATAAATTCTCAGAAATATTTTACTATGAAATGTCTTTATTTGTTTTTTCTGTCCTTCCTTAAAAAAGATGCATGGACTATTTTTAGCTAATATTTGTGTCTGAAAAAGATATAGGTTTGAATACTACAAATAATAATAATAAACAATTATCGATACCTAGTCATTTTCCAAGCACTCTACTAATTATATATATTTTCTCACTTAGTTCTACAATAATCCTATAAGGTAGGTATTATTATTATCTCTATTTTACAAATAAGAACACAGAAACACAAGAATAAGTTACTGGATCCAGTTCCCACAGCCAGGAGGTACACAATCAGATTCTAATAAAGGCACCAGGATTCTAGAGTGTTTAAACTATTTCAGATGAGAGATCCCAAAACTATGGTACCAGAGGCCACTTAATAGATATTATCCTATATGCTGATAATTTCTAAACACATATTTACTCTTTTGTTACTAGTATTAATTTTTATTTAGCTGTGTAATCCAGAAAATTCCTAAACATCTTATTTCTCTCTAATAGCCCATGTCAAAATGCCTCCTTTTGTTTATTACAATATAATTTGAATTCAGTAAAATGCACAAATCTTAGTGTACAGTTTGATGAATTTTTGTAAATGAACGCACTTACGTTAACTCCACCCAGATCAAGACATTTCCCTTTTCCCCAGTAGTATCCCTATGACGCTTTGTAGTAAATATCCAACTACGCATCCAGAGATAACCACCATCCTAAATTCCATCACCATAAATTAGTTTCATTCTCTTTCTGAATTTCATGTAAACAGAATCATACAGTAGGTACATTCTATTTCTTTAACTCAACACAATGTTTTTGTGATTTATCCATGTAGTTACACACAGCAGTAATATTTCTTTTTTCTCTACTGGATAGTACCTCATAATATGAATATATCATAATTTTTTAGTTGATCGTGCTACGGGTAGACACTTGAATTGTTTCCAGTTTGGGACTATCATGAATAAGTCTTATGCCTTCTTTGTTTGTGTATACATGCTCTTGTTTCTCTTGGCCATGTAATCCAAAGAGTAGAATTGCTAGAATGTAAAATAGGTATATGTTTAATTTTACAAGCATGTGCAGAGGGTTGTTCACAGTGGTTTACTATTTTATTTACACAACCACCAGCAATGTATGAGAACTCTTTTTCCTCTTTTCCAGTACATATAAGTCTTTCTAACTTTAGTTTTTCTGATATTTCATTTTGGTTTTAACTTCCATTTCATGGAGCTTTCTCTGGGTCATGATATAGATTGGGTACTGCAAGAAAAAAACCAATCCATTAGAATTTTGATTTCAGTTATTGAATTTTCGAGATCTAAAATTTCTACTTTGTGCTATTTTATAGTTTCTGTTTTTTCTTGAAGTTTCCCATGTCTTCAAAAACTATATCCATCTTTTCCATTAAGTTATTTAACAAATTGTTAATAATTGTATTAAAGTCCTTACATGCTAATTTGAATAACTTGCCTGTCTGCAAGTTCTCTTCTGTTGACTGTTCCTCTTGAGTCTGAGACACATTTTCCTCCTTCTTCATATGTTTGTAATGTATTTTATTGTATGTTGAGAATTATGTATAAAAGAATATTGGAGACTCAATATATGTGTTTTGTTTATTTCCCAGAGAGTGCAAGCCCTTGTCTGCATCGAGCTGCTTGGTTGAGGGCTGATCATCCAGATTCCTTCCTGCATATGTTGAGCTGGAACTAGGTTGAAGCTGTAAATAGATTGAGTTTGCCTGTGATTAACTCAAGCCCCAATTCCCTGGCGTGCCACCTTTTTGATATATTCATTGTTTGCGGAGGGACAGGACTGGCAGAAATTTTAAATATTTTTAGTTCACCTGTAGATTCAACCCTAAGTGGGCTGCAGAATCCACTTACCTTCATAATGCACTACGTGATTTCTTTCTCCTCATCAGCCTCTCGTCTGATGCTGTTTTCTGAGCAAAACTAAATGATGAAGGAGAATTAATGATTCAGTGGTTTGCCCTTATATTTGACTCTCTTCCAGATGTAATCCATTCTCCCACCCATGCTTCTGTGAAAAGCCCAGATGATTTCCCCTTCTGCATGCAAAGTTTCTCCAAAGTCCATTGCATCCCCACCCATATCCAATTTAGGCACCTTTCTCCAAGTGTGAATGCTGATATGGCTCTGCTTACCTATAAAGGGCTTGCTTTACTCTGGAATTTAGTCCCTTACTAACTCCTTGCCAGTTACAACAATTCACAATATTTAGAAGTACAAAGATGAAATTTATTTCTGTATACATCAATTATAAAGATCATCACTACTATTTTTGCTGATGATAAAAAATTTAAATATGCCAATTCAGGTAACTCAGTCACATCTGCTTCAGAATTCAATACGTTGGGTAAATAGCCAGTCCAATTCAGGGCCCCACCCTCCTCCTTCTCATTCTCATCTCCTTGGTTACGCACCCAGCAACTAATATGCCAATTACCATCCTGGCACTAGGAGATAGCTATCATATCATCCTACCGTTCTGGTCTTGGTTCTAGCTTTTATTGAGGAGGAGCATCTTACCTGATTCCTGTCATCCTAAGCTACCAGATAATGCTGATGATTTACAGACATCAGGTCCTTGTAATGTGTATCTTCTTTGCCCTCCTTACTCTCTCTTAGTCATATCTCTTTTCTTCTTGCGGCTCTTGTCTAACGCTTTCCTTCACTGCTGTGAGGTATAAAGGATTCTGGGAATTTGCCCTCTGGACCATCTGCCTAGATCACTCACTCAGCCATTGCTTGGGTACTGTTTAGATGCATATACCTCTAAGGCACAAGAACCTTCTTAGACTACCCAAAGTGAAGAATAAGTCTATCTGTCCTCAGATTCACCCAAACCTATGTGGAATTTCTTTGAGCCCTGGAGACCTCAGCCCAACGGAGAGCAGAAGACAGGATTTCACATTTGCATCTGTGCTCTTTTCTCCATCTTTCAGATCTCTGTCTCTCCAAAATACCACCTCCTAACTCCAATAATTTGACAAAAATCTCCCACCTCCAGATTGGCAGAAAAACTCTTCTCAAATTATCATCTGGAATCTTTTCCTATTTTATGGTTTATTTTATTAACCAGTATTTATAGGTCTCTTGGCTTTGGCTCTCGATATGAGGAGTCAGTCATTTGGAATTCAAGAAACTCTTTTCTCTAGCTCTTGAGATTAAGAGTTGTGGTTTTTAAGGTTCTCATTTCTGTCAAGAACTTAACTTCTTTTTTCTACTTATATTTGCTTTTCACATTAATCAATGGATATACGAAGCTATTCTGCTACCTGAGTAGTGGGGTAGGTTAATGGTGCAAAGAAGCATGAGAACACTATTCATAAAATCTCAGCCTATTGCCTCTATTGGTCAAGTTTCTGTCAGGAAAGAGAAGGCATACTCAAAATGCAAGAATGAAAAAAGTTTAAGGAAGGAACTGTTTACTAGACATGGACATGGTTGAGGGAAGCCCACTAGAGATTATGAAGCAAGGAGGAATTATCTCTAGGTAAAGGGGGAAGTGAATGGTTTTTAAAGAAGAAGAAACAGCTATGCTTTTTTGTATAGCTGTAGGAAATAAATAATTCTATTCATAAACCCATAGTTAAAAAGCAGTCTTCAAATTGGATTTGTGAACTACTGGCATCATATTAATACTTTGAGTATAAGCGCATAGTAAATATTAAGGGATTTATTTCAACTTCCTCAAATTTTCCAAATTTGATGTGCCTGAGACAGTACCTTCTTTCAACTCCTTGTGGTAGATAGTTGTTCATGGTGTATGGTCTGTGTTAGAATGTTCTAAATTCTAATGTATTGTGTAGTGGGGCAGAGAGAATGATGCCACTTTCATTTAAAGACCTTGCCACTTCTCTTATCAAACTTTCTAAAAATGTATCATCCTGAGGAAGAGAACCGGTAACAACCAGCTGTGGCCTTAGGTAGAGGAACGTAGCAATTGTTAAACCAAGGCCTGACAAGGAGGGAATGGGAGGAATGAATATCCCTGTCTTTATTTCTTCCCATCCCCAGTCTAAGCTTACTGATTGCTATTGGCTGAAACCTTCCAAAAGCCAGAGAGCAAGAAGTATATTTGATGCAGTTCATAAACATCAGCTTTTGGGGAAAGAGCAGGGGGAGGAGTGGCGTCCTAGAGAGGCAAAGGGAGAGTATACAGCAAATATACCACTACATTGTTCCCAACTTCCTTCTCAATGATTTTTCATGTGAATTTAAGGACAGCATAATTCCTGCTTTATTATATGTATGATTTTCCCTTTCCATGTTTTTCCCTCAAGCAATTCCTCTCTTTGTTTTGAGGAGGTGAGGTGGGGAGTGAATGCAATCCATCTTGTATTCCAGGTCTGTACCAACTGACTCCATTACCTTTCTGCTTTTTTCTTCCCTTCTTTGTCTTCCTGACCAACCACTATTCATTCTTTAAGACACTATCAGGAATTATTGCTTGGGATTACTAAATATTTAAATGAATGAATGAGGGGAAAAAAACGTCTCTTGGAAGCTATATTCAGTCTTTCCAATTCAACCAATTTTCCTTCCCATGTGGTCTTCTTTTATTCTCTTAAAGAACCATGTTTTTACCTATATACTTATCCTTCTGCATTATAATTGTTGCTTTTTCTTGTCTTTCCTCCCCTATGTTTTGAACTCTGGGAAACAGGGGCAGCGTTTTATTTCTTGAGTCTTGAGATTTAGCATAGGGCCTAGCACATAGTATGTACTAATTGAAAGTTTATTGAAGTAATGAATTCTTCCCTGTCCTCATGAGGCCTATTTTATCCCTAATAAATAATTTATAGATTATAGGCTTGTTATATCTGCTCCAGTGATCAACATCCAGTTTGTCAGCAACATGTCTATATCCTGCTATTCACTTCCCCATTCCCAACATCCCCACTTTCAACTGAATGTAAATGCTACATATTCCTTCTCAATCTTTAAATTGTCAGTCAATTCTCCCATTTCTTCCTCATCCCTCTTACTCTCTTGAGTGGTTTCTTTTTCTATAAAAAAATTATTGCATTTTGTGCTTTCCCTCCCTTAATTTCTTTGGATGCCAGTCCCATCCTTCATATACCTTTTTCCTCTTTTGCTGTTCTCAAACAAGATTACCTCTCATCTGGAGCCTTTTCTTCTTGCCTCCATAAGAACTGTTTAATACTTTCTATATAATTATTGTAGAGCTTGTTCAACCTTACAAGTATATCGTTCTATCACCTCCCTGCTTCCTCCAGACCATCTCCATTCTACACTATATTTTATATTCTTGATTTTCATACGTCTCTAAGAAGGTTCTTCTTGTAATCTAAATCACAATAGCTAACATTTGCTCCACTCTTTCACATGCAATGTACTATTCAAATGTTTTATATATATCATGCCATGTAATCCTTTGCACGACTCTATGAGGTACATACCATGAGTATTCCCATTTTCACAGTTAGCAAATATGAAGCCAAAAGAGGTAACAGACCTAATCTCTCAGTTATTAAGTGGCTGAGCTGGTATTCTCAGTCTCTGGAGCTCACAATCTTAACCACTATGTGATATCACCTCCTATATTTTCTTACCACTCTGGAGACACATGTAGTCAGATGGACAAATGTCACCAACCTAGGTATTTTTCTTCCTGCTTTTATAGCCCTTACTGCTGTCTCAGATGTTTGTATCTTATTTTTTGTTTTGTTTTATTTTTTTAAAGACTGGCCCTGAGCTAACATCTGTTGCCAGTCTTCTTCTTTTTTTCCCTTCTTCTCCCCAAAGCCCCCCAGTACATAGGTGTATATTCTAGTTGTAGGTCCTTCTAACTCTGCTATGTGGGACGTGTCTTCAGCATGGCTTGATGAGTGGTGCCATGTCCCCACCTAGGATCTGTACTGGTGAAACCGGGGGCCTCCCAAGTGGAGTGCACAGACTTAACCATTCAGCCACGGGGCTTGCACCTGTACCCGTTTTATTTTGTACTTTCTTTTGTAGTTTGCATAAAGGTTTCAATAGGGACAGATTGTTGCCACTTTTGAAGCTCCAGTTTCAGATCGCATTGTGGGTGGGTTGGGGGATGGGGTGAGGAGGGAACCTCTCCACTCAGAACAATATCCAAGGGGTTTGGATCGGCCAAGGCCCTAAAGCCTGAAGGGCCCAGTAGCCCAAGGCCTATTTAATGGGTGTGTTCTGTTCATGCATATGCCTTGAGGTTCAGGGAAGCCAGAGATCTGGAAGAGTTCAAGGTTGTGAGGGGCCAGAGCACTGCAGTGGGTTTTTAGGGGACCCAAGGTGTCTACCTAATTCCAACCCCTCGCTTATTCCCCATGAAAGCTGAAAGCTGAGTTGGAGGGAACTCAAAAGCCTTGCCAGGGTAGGGTAGGAAAGGGCTGCTTGGGGAATCCTCCAATAAGAGACACCTAGGAATCCTGGTTGCTAGGGTGGTCATGGCTGGAGGGCCGGAAAGTGAGCATGCAGGTCCGGGCAGCTCTCTGGAGCAAGGGGAAATGAGACCCAGCCTGGAAGCAGTCCAGGTCAGACCCAGTTCAGAAGAGGCCAGGTCACTCTCAGGGATTCTTGGGGTAAACCAGGCATCTGCTAATGTCTAAGCTTGCATCTGCACAGACTCTTATTCATCCTGAAGCTAGACATGGTAGGAACACTGAGGCCTTGATTGGTGAGGCCAACCTCTCATGAAATGAGAGACACCTGGGATTCAAGGAGAGGTCCGCGACCCCATCAGCAGCACAACAAAATGAGGACTAAATGGCATCTTTTTGCAGCCCCAATATCAGATTGTATTGTGAGGGAGTTCCCTCTACCTGGGATAATATTCAGGTGGATTGGACAGGCCATGGCCCCACAGGCCTGGATGGCCCTGTAGGCCAAGGCCTGTGCCTGCTGTTAGTAGTTAGTGCATCTACTCTTCGTACATTTACTCCTGTGGCACTGCTACCTCTTCCTCAACATAAATCTATGTCTACATGTCAAGAACCCTGAGAGAGTCAGCTGAGGAAGGAAGTAGTTGAGCCTGGCTTGCAGGTAAGTATGCACAATATGATGGGACTAGCCAGAAAAGAACTGTTGCAGTATCTCAGCGGTACCCTTGAAGTATAGTGAAGAAGCAATAGTATCCTGTTGGCTATGTCTTCAAATGATATATCTGGAGGGCCTGGAAAAAGAGATGACAAGAAATAGGAAAGTATACTGATTCATGAATGGTGGCTAAAGTTTGGATGGAATGGTCAGATAATTGAAATGAACAGGATTTGAGGACTAGGAACAAGATTTTAGTCCATTTTAAGTATGGTTGTCTCAGAATAGGCCCAGAGTATAAGAATATACGTGTCCCATATGAGTATTCATTAAGAGCACCCATTGCAGACCCAGCTTTCAGTAATTAGGTGAACAATATGACACATTCTGTGGATGTCTCTATGACTCTTTCCTGTTACCTCGGTGCTTGTTTGCTCAATGGGTCAATGAGAAAAGTGGCCACAGTGGCAAGGATAGAAGTTATATGTATTCTCAGCAACCTTGGCTTTCTCCCACTGAAGTTCATCTGGCTAACTCCACTGCTAAGTGTCTCATCTACTAACGGAAGAGAAAAAACCGACCCTCTTTCCTCAGGAGAAGGGAGGGGAGGGTTGAACAGCCTACCATGTGGGCATGGATGAGACAGAAATTTCTCCCCACTGGAGTAAACATTTATTCTAGATGCAGATTTGTCTTTCTTAGACAATCCTGAATAGCTTATTGCCATCCTTCTATCTCTTATACATTGCTAGTAACAAAGAAACTATTTTATGATAAAAAAGTGAGAAAATAAATTGGTACTCAAGGAATTCATTACAAAATGGTGCAATGGTCAATAAATTACTTCAATATGACACCAGCTGGGTGACAATAACTTGCAAATTTGAGGTGTGATCCTACAGGATGCTATGTGTTCTGAACCAGTAACCAGTATCCGATTCTTTTTTTCCATAGCCAGCATATAGCCACCTAGAGCATGGTACTTTTCATTATTTCTCTTAATGACCCCATTGTAAAGATTTTGCTTTCATTCTCTTTAGCTATGATTTTGGCTGATTTAGAATTTTTGGTTTCCAATGCAGGAATGCTTTCACAAGGGCAGAAAATAATGGTTCAATCGATCTCAGTGCCAGTTGACTATTGGGGCTCCTCTGTCCTTGAAGCAATGAGGAAAGACAGGAATTGATGGACTGTCTGAGGTGCTTGGTCCCAGAGTGAACACGATTGATGTTATTACACAATAGGGGAAGGGAGAAGTGTGTCTGAAACCCAGGAGTTTCTCTGGGATGGCTGTTAGCACTTCTGAATCCACTTGAAAATGTTCATGGCAATTTCAAAGAAACCAATAATAATAATAGACTACCAAGGCTCAGCCACCACAGGAAGAAAGGTTTGTATCACTCAACTCTACCAGCAGAGGAACGGGGAAGTTATAAATACCAGCTATGACCTCAAGACCAGTTGAGGAAGCAACTACAACAATGACCCATGGTTTTTTTGTTCGTTTGCTTGCTTGTTTTTGATATTGTAAATTTACGTATTTAATAAATGTCTCCTTTTTTTCTTTTCCCTTGCTATTTCATCCAAAGTGTGTTGGTAGTGGTTAGATTTATAATTTAGTCCTGAGTTTTCAGTTTTCAGAGTAGCACCTTGACTAAATTTAGAAAAATAAAAAATACCCAGATATGGAAATAGTTACTAATGGAATGAAGGATGTATTTGGATATTTAACAAAGTAGTGGACTTGGTGGATGAGAGTTATTCAAGGCAAAATGTTAAATAAGAAAAAGAGGACACCTTTAAGTGATGAAGCATGCAATCCAAAATAAGGATATAACTTTCAAACATCTTTATTCACCAACTATCATACCACAAAAACACATAAAGCAAAAATGCTAGTAGAAATTCACAATGGTTATAGGTGAATTTCAGTAAATTCTGTCAGCTCATGATTGATAAGGTAGACCAAAATATGTAAGAGTGCACGTAATATAATAAATCATATGGTTGACCTAATCAATATATCTCATACACAGTACTCTGACAAGAGAGAATACTTTTTCCTTTTGTAGTCCCACGAAACTCTTACAACAACTGATTATTTATTAGGCCACCAAGAAAACCTCAATAAATTGAAAAAGTAAGAATCAAGTAGATCATATTGATTTACTTTTTAACCTAAATAACCTAAATATTCTCTTTTGTTTTATAGTCACGTAACTCCTGTTTCTTTTAGTGAATATTTTGCTGTTAAAATACTTAATAGAGGGGCTGGCCCTGTGGCTGAGTGGTCAAGTTCGCGCGCTCCACTGCAGGCGGCCCAGTGTTTCATTGGTTCGAATCCTGGGCGCGGACATGGCACTGCTCATCAAACCACGCTGAGGCAGCATCCCACATGCCACAACTAGAAGGACCCACAACGAAGAATATACAACTATGTACCAGGGGGCTTTGTGGAGAAAAAGGAAAAAAATAAAAATCTAAAAAAAAAAAAAAAGAAAAAAAAATACTTAATAGAGGACTTGGAGAAAAAGAATGGAAATGCTTATGAGGAAATTGCTTCTGGCTTCTGCAGTGGAAAGAGCAGAATCAAGTCGCTGCATATTTTTCCCCTAGGGAATAAAAATAATGCATTCCTACTCTTACTTAAAACAAACAGCACCATTTACAAATCTTTCATTTTCTCTTAATAAGCCTTCATATCAACTCAGGCTGGTACTAACAAGCAGAACTTTCCCTGGGGAAAGATATTTGGAAAAATTATTACTTCATCCTATTTTGCTTCTAAATTATTTGATTCGTTATAAACCAGGTCTCAGAGTATCCTAGACTAAATTAAACAGGCCTCAAAAGGTGGAGCATCCTGGCTACTGAGTAAGGTCAATCACATAAAAGAAAGAAGAGTCTACTCAGGTCCCCAAAATTTCAATATATTTAAAAAGTTATTGATCACTCTCAACATTCTGGATGAACTAAGTGGACAGAAGATGTCTCTGTATGTATTTGATTCCTCCGCAAAATGTATATACTTTATTCCTCTAAACGTACTGTGGTTTATCTAGAAATGGATCTTGTTTCTGTTGAACAATATACATTTGTTTATCCATTCAGTTCTTATGTGCTCGTATTGGGTTTTTGCATAAACTCATTAACTCAAAGATCTGGCAGTGTAATATACAAAACAAACCAGGTGAGAATGTGAACTACAGTACAAATCTGAGTAAAATGAGCAGCACAGTAATAGTACCAAATGCCTTAGGAATTCAATCTCTCAGTGAATATTTAGTAGGGACCTACTATGTGTTAGGTACCATTCCAGGTACTGGAGATAAAGCAGTGGGCAAAACAAAGTTCCACATTTGGCAGGAGGAAGCAGAAAACAAGGAAAACAGGCAAATATCTCAGAGTATATTATGTGCTATGAAGCAAAGTAAAGCAGGGTAAGGAAGATAGGTAGTGCCAGATTGAGCAGAGGTTGTTATTTTACGCATAGTAGTCTGGGAAGGCATCTCTAATAAGGTGACAATTGAGTAGAGATTTGAATTAAGTAAGGATAAACTGATATCTGAGGTAAGAGTTTCCTCAGTGGGGCTGGCCCCGTGGCCGAGTGGTTAAGTTCGCGCGCTCCGCTGCAGGCGGCCCAGTGTTTCGTTGGTTCGAATCCTGGGCGCGGACATGGCACTGCTCATCAAGCCACGCTGAGGCAGCGTCCCACATGCCACAACTAGAGGGACCCACAACGAAGAATATACAACTATGTACTGGGGGGCTTTGGGGAGAAAAAGGAAAAATAAAATCTTTAAAAAAAAAAAAAAAGAGTTTCCTCAGCAAAGGGAATAACAAGTGCAATTTCTTAAGCTGGGGCTGAACTTGAGGCTGGAGGAACAGCAAAGAGGCACATGTGGTTATAAAGCGGTGGTAGGGGTGGAAGGTGCTGAGAGATGAGAGCCAGGTCACATAGGGCATTGGAAGATGTAATGACTTTGGCTTTAACTCTTAATGAGATGGGAAGCTTTTTGGAGATCGTAAGCGGAGAAGTGATGTGATCTAATATTGCAAAAGACTACAGGGAAGCTCAAATATGCGGGAGAATGGACAGATACTCCAATTTGCATGAAACCTGTCCGCAGTGAATGGAAGCATCTACAATGAAGAGAAATAGCAGTGACTAATGGAAATAATGTGTGCTCAATAGCTGTTGAATGGAACCAATAAGAAAGAATAAAAAGTGGGGGCAGTAACCAAAGTCCTGGTTCTAGGGCTTAAAATCAGAATTACAGAAATGGATCTTGTGGTAATTATTGTATTAAAGGCAGCTCTAGCCTGAGATCCCCAGAGTGGGTAATCAGGGCATTCTCCTTCCTAACACTTCCAATAAAGAGTTAGTCAGTCACTCACCAACATGCATGAGCAGATAGAGGACTAATTTCAAACACAAAATTGGGTAGGTGTTGGAGCCAAATGTCAGTTTATTATCCGCGTCTGATGAGATTCAGGAAAATAAAGGAGCCTTATCCTATTAAAGCTATCAACCAATGTTGGGCTGTGGACATCTCCTCTCTGTGACTTTCTTCAACATCCCCACATCATATATAACTTGTGGAATAATTTTGTTCCATATTTGCATTTTGACATTTCTGCGTATCTCTTTTATGTACTCTATGTACTTTTCCACATTGCATTACAGTCATTTATTGATATGTCAGTCTTCCTCACTAAATTTTGAGCAATTAGATACTAGGAACCATGTCTCATTCATCTTTGCATCTGATAGTCACTAGTGTGTCATTTGGCATGTAGGAGTTACTGAACAAATAGTAATTGAAAGCTATTTCTAAGAAGAAGGAAGCAAGTAAATATAACTTTTTCCTGCTAGCTTGAATTTTTAAAAAATCATCCTCTAAAACTAGTTATCCACCCTTAATTGGATAAAAAACTGCATCGACTGCTCATTGCTGTCATTATGGAGGGTTTATAGGTTTGATTTCCCCAAAAGTTTTGAATGAGAGAAGAGTTTCCATAAAGAGTTAAGCTTTCAATGAACAAAAAAGTAAAATTGCTTTAAGGAGGCAAAAGGCATCTTGGTCTGCATAAGTTTAAAATGACTTGATTAAATACACATATACACATGTATATGTGTGAGCTTGTGTGTCTGTGTATACATATATAATTATATTGAATAGGTAAAATAATTATAAAAATAAATCCTAGCACATCCAACTAATAATTATATTATCATTTTTATTGAGAACTTTCTATATGACAGAACTGTTATAAGTGTTTTTATATGCTTTTTATTATTTAAACCTCTTCACAACACTATTTTCAATTTTATATGTCAATGAATTATGAAATACAGAAAAAGCAGATGATTTTCTACCAAAATTGGCATAAAAATATCTAGATTTTCTGGATTGATAAATGTGGTATGAGAATTTAGAAAGCTTGTCAAAGATCTATCTCCCAACTTTTAACTAGACCCAGAGGAGTGAGTTTTACTCAATCTCAAAAGAACAGATAATCCCTGATTCACACAGCTCTGATAAAGAAAACAACTGAAATATTTTCAACTTATTTTATAAAGTAGACCAAAATCAGGCAAGGATATCACACAAACTGAAAATTGTCCTTTAAATATCAGGTATGAAAACAGTTGCAAATATCCTAAATTCAAGCAATTAAAATCACTACGTATTTGGAGCAAATAAATTTTATTGTAGAAACTCAAAGATGACTGAGCATTAGGAAGTTTGTTGATATAATTGACAATATTACCTATGTAAAACTTGATTTTATGTTGTACATTATCAATGTACAATTTGATTAATAAAAACTGATAAAATGTAATAATTCCTAATTTGATGAATGAATAAAAACCCAAAACATTTAGCAAGCTAAAAGTAGGAGGAAACTGCCTTTGTAAATGGTGTTCTGTCAAAAACCTACAAGAAACACCATAATTAGAGATAATTTGAGGTCAAACCTTAGAAACATTGCCATCAAAACTAGGTATAAGCAGTGAATATTACTGTATAACATCCTATCGCATTCTAGCCACTGCAGCAGGACGAGAAAATGATGAGGTAAAAATACTGGTAAGAAAATATTTTACTGCTGAAAGTTTTTAAAGTTGGTATCTGATCTACAATTTCCCCAAAGGTAAATTATGAAAGTATGGATATTAATACCAACCTTATACTGTTTTTAAATACACTTGAAGATTGTTTTCCCTGTAAAGCATTTAGCAGAGGTTTCACACAGAGTAAGTACTCAAGTACCCATCGTTACCGTCATCATCATCATCATCATCACCATTTACTCCCTGCAAGGTTAAAGGCCCAACCAAAACCATGATAATTTCAACATATTTAAGAGGGCTGATCTGCAACTTCTAGGTAAAGGCAGAGATTAAACATATCCATCTTTAACCGGACTTGGAGAATGGGGGAAAAGACAAAGTTGTGAAATTTTGGAAGCTGGAAATTACTTGGATCAGCCATAAATGTTTAAGCAGAACAGAAAATTCCCACAGAGATTTGGGAGTTGTTGGTCCTAGGACCCTCTAGAAGAGGGTATGAGAGGATAGGACTGAGGGAAGGAGATGTGGTTAGCAGTCTTTTTAAGAGGTAAAATTTATAAATTCTCAGCCCCACATCACATAGGTAAACCTTTGCCACTATCCCCCGTCTTCTCCCCATTCCTCACCAAAAGATGCTGGAGATTTTTTACTTGTGAGAGCAATTTACTTGGGAGAGACCATCAGGCACTATTCAGATTGGGGACGTTTACTAACAACAGGGGGTTAACTCAATGTATGCATACCACGTGCAGAGACCATAAAACCTCTTGCCTCCTTCAGCTGGAATCCAGGTCTTTACTTTCCAGGCAGAGCTTACAAAGAATAAGAAAGTGAATGGCTTCAGAATTCCAAATCCCGGAAGATAGCAGAATGAAGCAATAACGTCTCAATCTGAGGGACAATTAATTTCATCCAAAAATTTCCATACTCAGTCAAGTTATTAGCAAGCATAAGGATATTCTTAAGACATTTTCATATACACAAAGTCTCAAAAATTGTCTCCCACTCATTCTTAGGAAGATGCTAAAAGAGGGTGCTAAACAAAGCGAGAGTGTAATTGGAGAAAGAAGAAGACATGGGACTGTGGAAGCAGGGGCTTCCACCCTAGAAACAAAGAGCATTCCCAGGATGATGGTAAAGGGTTATTCTAGAATGACAGCCATGAAAGGGCCTAGAGAGAAACTCATTGAGTTGAGGAAGGTCCGAAAGCTCTGGGAAAGTTACTTCCAAGAATGTAAAATTGATAGATGACAATGTGCTTTGAGATATTGAGAAAACTGAAGGAGGCTCTGAGGATGAGTTGGTGATAAGTAAACAGAAAACTAAACCAAATGAAAAAATTAAAATATGAATTCAAGGAAAAACACAAGCTTATAAAAGAAAGGAATTAAGTTTTTATATTATAGTATAATAAAGGGCTCAGCCATTAATAGTACTTATATATTCTCAATAGTCTGAATATAATTCTGGTATTCTAAATATAATGAAAGTATGGGCGGAAGAAAAGTGTGTGGGTACAGGTGTGTTTTTGCAAGAATGTGATGTGTATAGGGGTTAGTGACTTCCATAGGGGGAAGTCGACAGATGATGCCTAAAACTGAAAATTTGAGAAATGACATTAAAAGCCATGTTCTATAGATCAAAAGGCAAATACCAAAAAGGAGTGACTAAACTAGTTGAAAGAAGTTTCCTATAAGCAGCAAGAAATGAGGGTGGGGTGGGAGAGAGGACTACTGTTTTTCACAGTAAACCTTTCGTTACCATTTTACCCTTCAAACTGTGTGCATGAATATCTTTTATAAAAGATAAGTTTACATTTTAAAAAAAGGTCCCAGCCTGAAGCCTCTCAGCTAACAGCCTGTGGTGATTCCCGGTGACATGTCCCTGGTGAGCTTTCATGCTCACTTATGAACGTTTAGACCAGTGGTTTCATACTGGTAGCTTAAAGTTTATACCTGGTCTGCAGATGGTTTTTGTAGTTTGCAGAATGTTGGTCCGAAGAGGGCTTTTCAAGTTTGAATTTGTTGCCATCATCTAAGATTGGAGGTTTCACATAAAAATATGATTTTCAGTTTCTAATGAAAACCAGATACTCTGGCAACACTTCAGCCACCGAGCTAGTCTTCAGATTGACTCATAATAAACTCTCCTCAATTTTGATTTATAGATGGATTATGGATTATCTGCATCTACATAAGACTACATAAAACTAAAATAAATGGGATAATATTAGAAACCAGAATTCCATAAATATCTTAGGAGTTGTTTCCCTAAAAATACAAATCATGCTGCAAAATATTATCCATGTTCATAAAGGCCTATATTTGTGTACTTTTCAACTAAGAAACTGCTTAAAAATGAATATTGCTCCAAGTTAAAGTATCAAAACTTAAATAATTCCTGATTTTTACATTTTCGTGCCATAGAAATATGTCAAGTTTCAGATTGCAAATCAAAGCAGTAACAGGTCATGAAAGAAAAATTTTAAGAATTAAATATTACTGTAATTAAAACTGTAATGTCCAGTATTAGCTACATTTTATTTTACTAAAATGCTTACACTGAGATTATATTTCTGGTAGTTGGGGTTTTTTTGATACACGCTCTTCTTTTCGCATTTGAATTACCTGCCTGTAGGCATTTAATTTGCAACGTGTTTTAGATCTGAATGAGTTATTTTATCTTAAAACTCGCTGAAAATTATGGGAAGGCCTAGGAAATGGTTTTGTCCTGGCCCTGTGAGGACTGCTTTCTGAATCCCAGGGCTGTACTGAGGCTGCTTCTTTACTGATTTGCAGTTACATTTGCTGACGAAGCTGCCATCATTTAGTTCTAGATCTTCCGCAGATTTGGTAGTTAATTTTATGTGTTAGTTTTATGTGCCTGGCTAGAAGTGCCAAGATATTTGGTCAAACATTATTCTGGGTGTGTCTGTGAGGGTGTTTCTGGATGAAATGAACATTTAAATTGGTAGACTGAGTTTAGCAGATTGCCTTCTCTCTTGTGGGTGGGCCTCGTCCAATCCAGTGAAGGCCTGAATAGAACAAAAAGCCTGAGAAGAAGGAATTTTCTCCTGCCTGGCTCCCTGGAGCAGGGACCTTGGTGTTGTCTGGCTTTTGGACTTGAACTGAAACCTCGTCTCTCAGGCGTCTTGAGCCTGCTGGCTTTCAGACTGAAATGATACCACTGGCTCTCCTGGCTCTCAGTCCTTCAGACTTAGATTGGAACTAAACCACTGGCTCTTCTGGGTCTCCAGCTTGCCAAATGCAGATCATGGGTCTTGTCAGCCTCCATAGAGATATATAGCTATCTATATAAATATACATATACAGAGAGGTATATATATATATATATAAAGAGATATATGTTTATATATCATATATATGTATCTATGTATATAATATGTCAGTACACATATAATATAGATAGATTGATATCCTCTTGATTTTATTTCTATGGAGAACCCTAACACACTAAAAACCCATTTTTCTTATCCTCTTCATTTCAGTCAAAATTAAATGGTTTCATGCTTCTTCTTTTGACTTTACTTGGACCCAATATTTCTATATAGTCTACTAGAGCCTTTCTTCTCGAAGTCGGGGACCTTGTTAAAATGCAGTTCTAGTATTGTGTCTGGAACAGGGCGTTAATTTCCGCATTTCTAGTGAGCTTTCAGCTGATATCAGTGCTGCTAATCCCAGGACCGTTCTTTGAATAGTAAGATGTTTGAGGATTTCATTTTCACAAACATCTGACTTACCCTTAGACTTTGGCAATATATTAAGGCTCACTTTCTATAGTCTGTCTACAGAATTGCATCTTTACATCTCAACACAAATTATCTTAAATGAGATCATATTTTTCAGAACCATCTAGTTCCACCTAATGATAGCTTATAAAAACAGATCTTGTTAGGAAAACATACCACACTCATAGAATAACTATCATACCTTTAAAGAAAATTATCAAAACTGATCTCCAACAGAGATTCCACAAACGTTTGTGACTTCAACAGAAGTTTTTGCTTAGCGCTATACGGCAAATAAAAGTATTTTAAAAATCTTTTATTTAAGAATGCTGAAAGACCTTTTAGACATGGAGCTCATAATTTGCTGGGTAGATAGTTATAGAAGTTTCGCACATCAGTGTAGGTCGTGAAGAACGCAGATGCTAACCTTGAGGTTTTCTTTGATAAGTAAATGACCAAACTGAAAGGCAGAAAGGATCACACTAATAACACATTCAATCTAGCTAAAGCCTGTGTCATTTTAATATTTATAAGGCATCGGGCTGAATATAATTTTTGTGTAGTCTATGGGTTCTTAATAGACCAGCCCCACAGTTTTTAAAAAACAATCACATTCATTTGTGATTTCGAAGGAAAGTTAAGACTGCAGAGTTGGATTTTCATTGTGCTTCTGTAATATTTCAGACTAATCGCAGTCCACAAGAGATCTCTGAGAAATCAAATAAATGATGTAATGCAGTGAGACAGACAACAAGCATCCATTACTTGATATAGAACGGAGCACTATTTTCAAGAACAGATCATAACTTTTTGAAAAACCTATGAAATAAAGACATGAAGGTCTATAAAATAAACTCTATGGAATTAGAAGTGCTGATAGTACTGTCACATATACCAGCTGGGAGAATATTGCTGCCAACTTCAGAATTTGCTTAAAAAATGGAGAGTTCTAACTTTATGGGAAAAAAACCCTCAATCATTTGAATTTAGTGTTCATCCTGGGGAGAGAAAATATATGAGCTTTATTCTATCAGGAATTTTGAAAACTAATCACATGATCTACTTCTGACAGAACAGCAAACTTGGTTGTCTCAGGAAATTCTCATAACAGAACAGTGTACTTTTAAGAGGAAAATCTGAAATGTAAAAGAACTAGTGAGAAATGAAATAGAAAATGTATGTACACCTAAAAAAATATTGTATATAGACAGACCAAAGAACTAACATATAAAACAATAGTAGCATGTATGTTAGGTGGGGTGTGATTAGAGTTAAAGTGTTTGAAGAGTCATGTATTATTTTAGAGAAGGGTTAATAAGTTCTTCAATAATAGATTTTTGGGGGGTAAAATTCAAGGCTAAAAGCTAAAAGAGACAATGGATACACATTTCTAAAATAGTTATAAGGAAAAACAAAAGCAATAATATAGAAAAATAGGAAAGAACTTCAGATAATACAGTAAGTTTGAATGGACTAACAACCACAGTAAAAATGAGTGGATAATAAATAAATCAGAAACAAGAGAAGAGTAGAAATTAATTGGAGGTTAGAAATGTAATTAGGAAAAATACCATTTACTATACGCAATAATAATAATAAAATAAAACTATTAGTACTCAGATGAGGAAGACTTGTCAAAACGTATATTTTTGAAAGATATTAAAGAAGCTTTAAGTTAATAGATTAACATTCCTTATTTAGGGAAAGAAAAACACAAAATCATAAATAATTAAGTTCTCCTCCCAAATTTTTAAATTCAAGGCAATTTTTTCAGAATTCCAGAAAGTTTTGTATGGAATTTGAAAATCTCTTCTAAAATTTACACAGAACTACAAAGCCCAAAGAGTAGCTGAGACCTCCTAAAGGAAGAGCATGATGTGAGAACTTGCCCTATAAGTTATCACAACACTATTAAATTACACAGGCATACTTCAGAGACATTGCAGGGTCGGTTCCAGACCACCGCAATAAAGCAAATATTGCAATAAAACAAGTCACACAAATCTTTGGGTTTCCCAGTGCATATAAAAGTTATGTTTACACTATATTGCAGTCTATTAGGTGTGTGATAGCATTATGTCTTAAAAAAAATGTACATACCTCAATTTAAAAATACTTTATTGCTAAAAATGCTAACCATCATCCAAGCCTTCAGTGAGTCATAATCCTTTTGCTGGTGGAGGTTCTTGCCTTGTTGATGGCTGCTGACTGATCAGGATGGTGGTTGCAGAAGGTTGAAGTGGCTGTGGCAATCTCTCGAAATAAGACAACAATGAAGTTTGCTGCATCAATTGACTCTTCCTTTCAAGGACAATTTCTCTGTAGCAATGATGCTGTTTGATAGCATTTTACCCACAGTAGAACTTCTTTCAAAATTGGAGTCAGTTCTCTCAAGCCCTGCCTCTACTTTATCAACTAAGTTTATGTAACATTCTAAATCCTTTGTTGTAATTTCAACAATCTTCACAGCATCTTCCTCAGGAGTGAATTCCATCTCAAGAAACCACTTTCTCTGTTCATCCATAAGAAGCAACTCCTCATCCACTAAAGTTTTACCATGAAATTGCAGCAATTCCGTTGCATCTTCAGGCTCCACTTTTAATTCTAGTTCTCTTGCTACTTCCACCGCATCTGCTTCACTGAAGTCTTGAACTTCTCAAAGTCATCCGTGAATGTTAGAATCAACTTTTTCCAAACTCCCGTTAATGTTGATATTTTGACCTCTTCCCATGAAACTATGAATGTTCTTAATGGCATCTAGAATGGTAAATGGTTTTCAATTTACTTTGCCCAGATTCATCAGAGGAATTGCTGTTTATGGCAGCTATACCCTTACAAAATGTATTTCTTAAATAATAAGATTTGAAAGTCAAAATGACTCCTTGATCCATGGGCTGCAGAATGGATATTGTGTTAGCAGGCATGAAAACAACATTGATCTCGTTGTACATCTCCATCAGAGCTCTTGGATAACCAGGTGCATTGTTAATGAACAATAATATTTTGAAAGGAATCTTTTTTTCTGAGCAGTAGGTCTCAACAGTGAGCTTAAAAAATTCAGTAAACCATGTTGTAAACAGACGTGCTGTCATCCACTCTTTGTTGTTCCATTTATAGAGCACAGACGGAGTAAACGTAGCATAATTCTTAAGGACCCGAGGATTTTCAGAATGGTAAATGACCACTGGCTTCACCTTAAAGTAACTAGCTGCATTAGCCCTAACAAGAGAGTCATCCTGTCCTTTGAAGATTTGAGGCCAGGCATTGACTTCTTTCCAGCTATGAAAGTCCTAGATGGAATCTTCTTCCAATAAAAGGCTGTTTTGTCTACACTGAAAATCTGTTGTTTAGTGTAGCCCCTTCATTAATTATCTTAGCTGGATCTTCTGGATAACTTGCTGCAACTTCTACACCAGCGTTTGCTGTTTCCCCTTGCATTTTTATGTTATGGAGATGGCTTCTTTCTTTAAAACTCACGAACCAACCTCTGCTAGCTTCAAACTTTTCTTCTGCAGATTCCTCACCTCTCTCAGCCTTCGCAGAATTGAAGAGGGTGAGGGCCATGTTCCAGAGTAGGCTGTGGTTTAAAGGAATGTTGTGGCTGGTTTGATCTTCTATCCAGACACTAAAACTTTATATCAGCTATGAGGCTTTTTTGCTGTCCTACCATTTGTGTGTTCCCTGGAGTAGCACTTTTAATTTCCTTCAAGAACTTTTCCTTTGCATTCACAATTTGACTAACTGTTCAGTGCAAGAGGCCTAGCTTTCAGCCTGTCTCAGCTTTCGACATGCCTTCCTCACTAAGCTTAATCATTTGTACCTTTTGATTTAAAGTGAGAGACATGTGACTCTTCCTTTCACTTGAACACTTAGATGGCATTGTAGGGTTATTAATTGGCCTAATTTCAATATTATTGTGTCTCAGGTAATAGGTAGGCCCAGGGGAGGGAGAGAGAAGGGGAAATGGCCAGTCAGTGCAGTAATCAGAACACGCACAACATTTATCAATTAAGTTTGCCGTCTTGTATGGGTGCGGTTCATGGCGCCCCAAAACAAATACAACAGTAACATCAAAGATCTCCGATCCCAAATCACCATAACAATATAATAATAATGAAAAAGTTTGAAATATTGTGAGAATTACCAAAATGTGCCACAGAGACACAAAGTGAGCAAATGCTGTCAGAAAAATGGTGCTGATAGACTTGCTTGAGGCAGGGTTACCACAAAACTTCAATTAGATAAATCACAGTATCTGTGAATTACAATAAAACAAGTATATCTATAATAATTGAGATAATGTATATTGGTTCAGTCTGGAATGACATGTTGAAACACTTTTGTTTTTTTTTTTTTAGTGAGGAAGATAGGCCCTGAGCAAAATTCTGTTGCCAATCCTCTTTTTGCTTGAGGAAGATTGTCACTGAGCTAACATCTGTGCCAAACTTCCTCTGTTTTGTATGTGGGATGCCACCATAGAAAGGTTTGATGAGCATGTAGGTTCGCGGATCCCTGGGCCCACGAACCCTGGGCCACCAAAGTGGAGCACACAAACTTAACCATTACACCACTGGGCTGGCCGTTGACATATTGAAACATTTTAATGATCCATGTGATACTGATACTAAGCAATCAGAATAGACTTCTGACCAATCAGAACACAGGTCTAACAAATCAGAACAAATAAAAAGTAGATACACTGTACTGGTGTGTATTGGCTGAATATCAGGTCTGAACACAAGGATAAACAAATTGACAAGAAAATAGAAGGCAGTGCCTAGAAAAAGACCCAATCTTATATGGAAACTATGTATGGTAGAGGTGCCATCTTGATCACTGGGAAAAGAATAGCTTTTAATAAATGAGATGGGGAATGAGTATTTTTCAATATTAAGAAATAACAAAAAATTCAATTCCAGTTGATTAAGTACATAAAAGTGAAATAAAATACCTTGAATATCTTAAGAGAATATATTTAATAATATCTTCTTATCATTAAAATAGAAAAGACCATAAAAACAAAAGATTAATAAAGTTCACTGTATTAAAATTAACAACTTATGTTAATAAAAAAACAGAATTAAAAAGTCAAAAGGCAAGTGACAAACTTGGAGAACTATTTTCAAAACAAAAAACCAACAAAGGATTAATATCCAGAATATATAATGAGTGGCTAAAAATCAATAAGAAAAAGACAAATAATTATGTAGTAAAAATGGGCATAAACATAGACAGGTGAATGGTGAATAAACATTCTAAAAATGTGCTCAACCTCATTAGAAATTTGGGAGATGCAGATTAATATCTATTAAATTGAGAATAAAAAGTGGAGAAGGATATATCGATAAATGAAAACCTATGCTGCTGGAGAGAGAGATTATTGATACAACCACTTTGGAAATAATTTTAACATTATCGTGTGTTTGAACATTTCCATTTCTTGTAATACAGCAATTCTACTCCTGTGCATACACCATAAAGACTGGATGGCACTAAACCTATACAAGAACATTCACAGCGCTATTGATAGTAGCAACAAACCAGAAAGACCCTAAATGCACATTGGCAAGAGAATGAATAAATAAATTGTACTATAGGAAACAGTGGAGTACTATACAGAGAAGGGCTACAAGAAATTACATACAAACATAATTTTGCACTAAAAAAGCAATTCCTTAAGGAGATTCCTTTTATACAAATAAAAACTAAAGAGTATATTTTTAAGGAAAACATATAAATGTGATAAAACTTTATAGAGAAAAAAACAAGAGATAAATATATTTAGAATATTGTTGAGGGGATGGAGGAATGAGATGAACTAGGAGAGGAACACACAGATACATGCAAGGCGCTGGTCATGTTATGGATCTTCAATTGGTTAGTGGGATTCTAAGTGTCCTTTTCATTTGATGCTTTCTAACTTACATATATGTTACATATATTATTTTGCTATTTCTCAAATATTAATTTGAAAAAATATATAGAAAAAGAGAAAGATAAACTACATATGTATATTTCACTGTATTTTGAATTCTAGATAGAAAAATATTAAGTATAATAATACTAATTAATTGAGATCCCGTTAATTCACAATTTATGATGATAAACCTTAAGCAGATCAAAGTTTACATGTATACTTTAGGTTACGAAATAGTGTTTCAATTATAGCACAATGTATAGCAAAATAGGAGAATTTAACAGTTTAACAATGAACTGTTTTAGGGACCTTAATAGAATTGTTTCCTAGTTCAACAATGCTGTGACCTTGGAAGAATCTAATTAAAGGTCACCCAGCAAGTAGTCAAGACCACGTGCTGGTGAAAGGGTAACAACAACATCAAGTGTTGAAATAGTAGCTTGAAAATATCAAGTACCTGGGCATGGAGTGGGTGAATGGATTCTAGAGGAACTTTTTAAAGAAAGGTGAAGGATCACTTTAAAGAAGGATTTTTGCTTTGTACTTTTGCCCCTTAACACACCAGGAAGAGAGTATAGAGAAAGATTGTCCCACTTATGCCATCTGTGAGGATGGGTCCAAAGCTGAGGCAGAAGATCCAGTAGATGTCGCTGTCAAAGATTCTGTCATGCCTATGAGCGAAAGGAATGGATACGACTTTCTGTGTCAAAGCAAACATTTAGGAACATGGGGGCAATCAACACAGGGCTAACGTGGAAAAGAGCTGGAAGATCAGATGGCTTCTCACAGGGAAAACATGCTGTAAAGACCAACAATGACTGTCCCTAGATACTTTCTCAAACTTCTGACCCGATCCTTTCTAATTAACCCTAATGATTTACTCAGAGCTTCTTTCTTAATTTAAACCAGCATTTAGTTAGATTCTTTTACTTAGCCTGCAACAGTTCCACGAATGGCTTTTATTTAGCCTTTGCAGCCTGAAGAGCCATGTGATTTTTGGCAAAAGCTAAATATTTTATCTAAACAGGTAGAAATTGATACATTTTTCTAAAAGCGAGAAATGCTCCTATCCTCATTTTATACATGGTATGCAGATGTTTTTGCCAGTTATTGTCTTGTCTCAGGAAACAGTGATTGATATATTAGAAAATAGCTTTGACAATAGCCTAGACCGGAGCACATGAAATTGAATTGCCTCTGTAATTTTCCTTTCTTATTCCTTTATTAAGAGGAGATGGTGAGGGTAGAAAGATGACCAATTTCCACTATTCAATGATTAATGAAAATTAAAGTGAGTCCTTTGTAAAGAGTCAAAATGAAAGTATCTCCAAGGTTTAGGTTAATGACCAAACATATTGAGCCTTAATATAAAAATAAAATAAATGATGTAAATGTTTCTATTTCACTCTAACCACATGTACCCTCCACACAAGCATATTTGCAAAAACATGTTTCTATTTCACAAGAAAACAGTAAACATAAGTTTCAGATCTAGTGCACTCTCTTTTGATGTACAAAATTACAAACAGACAGGCAAACACAAAAAATCATTTCACCAAGCTCAAACTACTTTTCCAAGAATTCTCTTCTACCTACGGGTTTGAATGAGGTTTGGCCACAGGAGAAACTGTGAGATTTAGAGGGCAGAAGTGGATCAGCTGTCATTAGCTCCATTAACGCCATTAGGTCATTGTAGGGTACCAGGTGCCACTGTAGCTAGCACATGCTGCCTTTATCTGCTGCCTCATCTTCTTGGGATGGGGCAGCAACCGATGAAGCTGATAACCTTGACCACTAAATTTTGCCAAACTTCCTTTGCCAGTAGACATAGTCCTTCCTTCTCTATCAGAGGGGGCTAGGCTTCCTTTGCCTCCTTCCCTGGTGATTGTTTCCTTAGAAGGGACTGCCGATCTTCCTAAGGACTTAACTCCAACATGTCTCATTCCTCCTATACCTATAATTAGGCTCAAGTTCCAGAAGGCCTCAGAGAATAAGGTAAAAAAGATAACCCGTGAGGAATCTCAAACACCACCAAAAATTCCAAGATTTTGCCAATTCATATTGATACAAATGTAGGAAACATATATGAAAGTGGATCCCAAGGATTATTGAATTGGGTGGAAGGAATGTAAAGTTGGACTGGGCTGAATTTGTTAATATGAATGCACTGAGCAGAGATTCTGGATTCAGTGTGTTCACTTGGGCAGCTTGGGGTGGTTCTAACAATTTCCTTGGTTGTTGACTAAAACTTGGACCCAAAGTTGGCCCACACTGAAAAAAGTTGAATTGCCCAAACTCCCTTAATATACCATAGAGGAAGGTATCTAAAGGTTTAGGGGCATCAGAATTCTAAAGTGGATTTATCATGAAAGTCATGTACCCAACTCCTAACTATTTCTTCCTGAAAGGTCCAGAGAACAGTCCCTCCGCCAAGGTTGTGAGAAATAAACTTCAGCATCCTTGAAGGGCTCTGTTGTAGCTTTTGTTGCTGGGTGAGAAATGACAGTGGGGACTGCTGTCATCAAACTTAAGACATGATTTCAGTGGAGATGACAGGATCCCAGAGTACTAGAAGCCAAATGGTGGCACGAAATTGCCAGAAACAAGTTGGGCATGGTTATTGTAACAGGCAGCAGAGAGGGATGAGTAGAGTGGTTGGATCTACAGTGGTTGCTGGTGTTGGCTAATTAATTCAACGGTCCCTAGAACCGAAATATATGAAGCCACTTATTAAAGTATTACTTGATTTGAATAACCAAACAACATCCAATTTGGTAAACAGACGTCTGAATTAAATCCCTTCAACCAATCCCCAAACTTAGGCCAATTCAACGACACACAGACCTTTGAAAGAAAGAGAGGCTGGGTTTCCTTGAAGAAGCTTCCTGCTGTGTCACCCAAAATGAACATTGTTAACATTTGTACTGATAAAACAAAGACTGGATCTAACCCTGCCCTTGCATGACTCGCCCTCAACTAGCCTTACCATAACCCCTGTTGGATACTTTATATAAAATATTGCTATTTTGTCAATCACAGATTTTTGCACTAATTTTCACTTTTAAAATATTTCATTAAAATATCGTGTATCTTGATTACTAAGTTTTTTGGCATGCCATAAAATTTTGTGCCAGGCATTAGTGTTTCACTTGATTCCCAGCCTTGTATCCAGCTCTTCCAGCTTCTCTGATTCTTGGACAGATGAACATGCACTTCTGAAATAAAGGACACCAGTTTCTTCTGAAGATCTCGCACGTGGTTGAGGTTGGAGGCGGTGAGAGGTAGACATGGGTTAAATTTTGACCTTGTGATTCCAGTTTGTTGCTATGGGTTTCAGGTTCTAGTTTATCCTCACTCTCCCCGGCTTTACTTTGTGCGTTTCATCCCACCTTCTGGCCCTGCTGACCTACAGTACATTCAGGCCCACCACTAGACTTGAAACAACAGCTTGTCACAGATTTTTTTCACCAGCTCGTACAGTTATGTGAGGTCTAATCCCTATAGTAAACCCCTTATTTTGTATCACTCCTAGCAGTTCTACTTGAACCCTCCCTAATGCACCCTCAGAGTGCCTGGTTGCTTTTTCCTCAGATTTTTTTTTCCCATGGAAGTTCTTCAGTATTCTCTGAATATAGAATTTTTTGGTTCCACCCTGATAGCTTGCCAGAAACGTACAGAACTGTTCAAACTTCAGCAGCATATACCGCTTGAGTTATTTGCCAGAAGAATTTTCAGCTCCAATTTACATAAGCTGCTGGCAGATCCTCTCTGACTGTTCACCAGATGTGACTACACATATCTGGCTTTCTCTTTCTCAAGATGTAAACCTTAAATTACCTAATATTTTACAACTCCTTGAAATGCAACCCCAATTAATATAACCTAGGATATGTCCTCCAAAGCTGCTCAAATAAGTAGACATTCTCTTCTTTGTATTGCCCCACAAAGGAGCTGGAAGTTGTTTTTTAATATTTGCTTACAATCATACTTCTCATACAAGCATTCTTTTTTCTAGGAGAAAGATCTATTCCTCAAAAATATATGCTTTTATAGACTTACCATCTGTATTAATTTCCTAGAGCTGCCACACAAAGTACTGCAAACTGGTGGCTTAAAATAAGAGAAATTTATTGTCTCTCAGTTCTAGAGCCTAGAAGTCCAAAATCAAGGTGTCAGTAGAGCCATCCTCCCTCTGCTACCTGTAGGGGAATCCTTCCTTCCCTCTTCTTAGCTTATGGTGGTTTGCTTGCAACCTTTGGCATTCTTTGGCTTGCAGCTGTGTAACTCCAGTCTCTGCTCTCATCATCACATGCCTTTCCTCCTGTGCATGTGTGTCTTCATGTAGCTGTCTTCTTATAAGGATACCAGTCAGCCTGGAGTAGTGGCCCGTCTACTCCAGTATGATCTCATAGTAACTAATGGCATCTACCACAACTCTATTTCCAAGCAAGGTACCTTCTGAGGGGGGCAGTATATCTTTTTTGGGGAGGGGGGCACAATTCAACCCTTAATGCCATCATTGTCAGCCTCCTCTGGTTCTACTTTGCCAATGTCCTTAAAATATGGTGCTGAACGTTAAACAATATACTCTGAATAACTTTTGATCAGAGCAGAATACAGTGGAGTTACTTTATTCTGCTAATTACTTCATTATTTCATTTATTCAACAAATATTCATTGAGCTCCTATTCCATGCCTGACATTCTGCTTTCCCGAGGATGAACCAGAGTGGAAAAGAGACAAAGTTGCTATATTTTTGGAACCTGTATTCTAATTAGTGGAGGTAGACAATAAGCACATAGATGTATGCTCGGATTTCAATTATCTCTGTGCTGTGAAGAAAAACAGAACAGGATAATTGAAGAGAAGTAATAATGAGTCTTATTTGAGAAAGGATTGTCTTTGAGAGAGCGAGTAAAAAGGCCCTGAGGTGGCAGTGTGGTGTGCACGGGGAATTGAAGGTAGAACAGGGAGGCCGGGGTGGCTGGAGAATATGAAGGAGTGACATGAAGGAGGACAGAAAGGTGGACCTAGGAGGCAGGACTGCAGATTTTATCCTAGAGGTGAGTTTTGCTGAAGGGTTTTAAGCTTCTGAGTCAAACGATATGACATATTTTCTAGGACTATACTGGCTGCTGTATTGAGAATAGGCTGTTGTAGAATAGACGAGAAAGCCAAGACCCCTGTTTTAGAGCCATTTACAGTAGTGCAGGTGAGAGATAATGGTAACATGGACTAATGTGACAGCCATAGTGGTAATAAAGAAGTCAGATTTGGGATGCATTTTGAAGAAATAGGCCTTCAGGATTTGCTGATAGATTAGAGTCAGTGAGGAGAAAACATAAATGTTAGATAAACCTCTAATACTTAGACGGATAGAAGAAAAAAGAGAACTCCATAAAGTATATTGAGAAGAAATGGCCCATAGGGTAGAAGAAAAACCAAGAGTGAGGTCCAAAAGCCAAATAAAGAAATTGTCTTCAGAAGGAGAGTGTGGTCAAATGTGCAAATGCTACTGATGTGTCGAGTACCAGAAGGATAGAGAATTGACCATTGGGAGGTCATTGGTGACGTGGCATGAACAGTCTCAGTGGAACTTCAAGAGAAAATGTGAGCTGAGGTAAAACTGTGAATGAAGACAACTCTTATCACAATCACTATTGCAAACCAAATTGTTATTGAAACACATACCCACCAGTTTCATTTCCACACGTTAACTCCTTTCAAATTGTCTGACCAGCTGTTTCTGAAGCTTTCCAGATGGCTAATGGGCATGTTCCCAGGAACAATTTCCTAAATGGGCTGTCGATTCAGCCTCCTTATCTGTTCTCTGCTGACTAGTTATAAATATTAGTTTTCGTAAAAGTTAGCTGAAATACAATATTTTCCAAAAAATTTTTATGTCAGTTTTCATAAAAAGTAGAAAACTAGCTTCAGTTCAGTTATTGTTTTCCTTTTTTTTTTTTCTGCAAGGTTACATCATAGATGTGTACTTCTTCCAGGAAGTGTATGCTATTTGGTTATTTCTTATTTCCAAATTGTAGCAGAAAAATGTTGGATTTGAGTTGTCATTATGTTTTATTCCCATGGTTTGAATATATCCAATTGTTTCATTGTAATGCTAAATTTTATATGCACACCTACTAAATTCTATTTTCTTAGTTCTGCTTTGTCACTCAGCTGACATTTTGTGTACAGCAATAAGCCGCATTTCTCTATTTTGTCTCAAAGTCTCCAGAGAAATTTTTACAAATGCTTTGATAAACCAAGATAAAGTATTTAAAAACATTTCCCTTGATGTAGATATCCTAGCCACAGTTAATTCACGATGTTGTTGACTAATCAATGCATTTTTTTCAAAATGATTTAGAACCAGCCTATTTAATATTCAGTTCTAGAGTTCTAGTAGGGATCAACGATTAACACATTGGTCTAAAATTTCATAAAATCACTTTTTCAATCTAATCTAGAAATTTTTCATCAGTTTTCTGGAATTTCCTTTATCTTTATAAAAATTCAAAAAATAGCAATGTTTTAGATTACATCAGCAAATTTTTCCACTACTCTGACAGATGATTTTGGGGAAAATTCACTTCTAATCCTTAACTTCATGTTTTCTGATCCAATTTGCTCTTTATAATGTGTTCACTAGCCTCTACAGTTTGAATATGATTTTCTCTGTAGGAAAAAGAAGGAAACAAAATAGGAACTGAGTAGTACTCTTCCTTGTCCATCTACCCAAGTTCTAATGTAGGGAATTACCTTTTTGTTCTTATGATTGGCCCTGAGCTAACATCTGTTGCCAATATTTTTTTCTTCTTCTCCCCAAAGCCCCCCAGTACACAGCTGTAAATTCTAGTTGTAGGTTCTTCTAGTTCTTATATGTGGGATGCTGCCTCAGCACTGCTTGATGAGTGCTGCCAGGTCCGAGCCCCGGATCAGAAGCGGGGAAACCCTGGGCCGCCGAAGCAGAGCACCCGAACTTAACCACTTGGCCACTGGGCCAGCCTGAGAATTACCTTTTATGTATGTGTTTGTTTGTAGTCCCGCTTTGCTCACCTCCCATCTCCCTTTCCCCTCATTCAATATAAGCATCATGAGTGCAGGAACTTGCTTTACCCCTTGCTGTATTCTCAGTACCTGGATCAGTCCAAATACCAGTAGGAGTTCAAAGAATATTTGTTGAAGGAATGAACTGCTTTTAGTAGCCTTTTGGTTATGCTTTAAAAAATTTATTTTAGATATATATCAGAGAAACTTTGCAATAAAATCTCCTACTTCCTCTGTGTTGAGAATAAATCTTGGAACTCTGTACTGCCATTTCTAATAGTTCCATATCATAACTCTTACAGGTGAGTCTTCTCTAAGTTAAGACCACATTTTGAACATGTAACCCTAAAAATGAATTCGCAATGACAACATTGTTTAGATTGCTAAAGAATTCCTAGATTACCCTCAGTGAGTTTCGTTTCTACCTTGGAGCCTAATATGTGGAGAGTCATTGGTCAAAGTTCTCTGAGGATTGTCAGTTTGACTTCTAACTCAGATAATATTAACTCTTTTGAGCTGCTTGTCTTATCACATCTTCTCTGACATCTTTTTGAGAGCAATTCAGTGGTGCCAGAAATATTTTCAATGATCTAGATTTCTTATCAAAAGAAATTTCAGTTTCACTCTGCAAATCCAATGGTGCTTTTTCCCTTGCCCTCCATTTCTTCACACATAGAAACAGGGGGAAGAGTAGTGTTTATGTAAGCCCGTTTTTATTTCATAATTTTATTTTCTTTCCTTAACACTCAAACAAGTTGAAATGTGCTCTTTTCCCTGTAAATACTTTTTCTTCATTTATTTTTATAAGCACCATCTTAGAATTGCTATATTATTACTGATTTAAAAATACAGGAGTCTCTCAGTTAAATTAACAAAGAGGAAAAAACCCAGCAAGGATATATAAGAAACCTCAAAGAAAGTGGGCAGTGGGAACCATCAGATGGAGAACAAAGCTGAGAGAGACACTTTGCTGTGTACTTTTCTGTGAATTTTTGATTTTAAGAACCACGTGAAGATATTACATATTCAAAAATTAAAAAGAGAAAGAAACCAAGAAATACATAGCTTAAAATACCTTTATCTAAGCTCTTAAAATGACATAATAAAAGAACTAGGTTAGGAAGATTGAGGGAAGTTTAGAGTCTTAACAGTGATATACGATAACATTGGAGGTAAATCAATCATACATGGACTCGGGTTTCAGAAAAGTTCTCCAGATATTCAGACTAAGAAATATTCTCTTTCCATCTGTAGAATACAGCCAGCTATTTTAAACTCCTATGAGATTTTTTTTTCCTCGGAGCATTGCTCTTGTTGAGGTCTTCCTCTTCATTTCTCAGGGTACCACTCCAGATTTTTCCTGTATTTTATTACACCCATATTCCCTGGTCCCCATTTCCATGTCCTCACTTGCCATCCTACATCTCACTTCTAATCCAGTCATTGTTGGCACGATTTCATTGTGTCACCAGTTGATCAAACACCTCTCATGGGTGGTTCTTTGCTTCCTTCTACAACAAACCAAACTAATTTATCTAGGCCAAGGTTTCTCAACCTTGGCACTATTGACATTTTGGATTGGATAATTCTTAGTTGTGGGAGCTGTCCTGGGCATTGTGGGACATTTAGCAGCAAATCTGACCTCTACCCACTAAATTCCTGTAGTACTATGCAGTTGTGACATCTAGAAATGTCTCCAAACGTCAACAAATATCGCTTAGAGGGCAAAATTCCACCTGGTTGAGAACCACTGATCTAACCTTATCCTATTTATTAAACTCGATTTCTCATTGCCTAGTCTCTTTGCTTTTCTACTAATATCCTATGCTCATTCCAAAGTTGGTTCAGTTGGTTCCTTTCTCCATCTTGCAAAGTTCTCCTCTCTTCCTTCCACATATGTGCAAATACTATTCATCTTTTATTTTCTTCTGATTAAATGGTAGCACTGATTTCAGAAAAGCATTTTATGGCCCTTACTTACAAATGCAATGAATTAATGCATTTTAAAATAGTTCATTTTGCTTCACCAACTTCAGTAAATCTGTCCCTTTAGTTAATAACTCAGGCTGATGACTTAGTTTCTACCATTATGCTTACTTTATAAAAAATACTTAATGATCTTTTCTTTGCCAGTGATTCTTACATACATCAGTTGAATCTTTTATTAGTAACCCAAATTACTTCAGAGCAATCAAAATGATTATTCACCAGAATATTTCTTTCTGCTTTTATATATTATCCTATCTGCATTACAATTTTTTGAAATTTGACAAAAGAGCCAGACATAACTGTCTGGCATTTTCTCTAAAATTATTTCATATAGTTCTAGTAAGATTCTGTGCTGAAGAGTAAAATTTGATAAATGGATTAAAAATCCTTTGTACCAGATGCTTTCTCCTGGGATACATGAATTTTCCTCTATATTTAGCGTGCCTACCTCCATGGCTTCTTTATCTCCATTTTCAAGTTAAGTCCTAAGCAAACAATCAAAGATAACACTTCGCTTATCTCACATTTTATCCCCTCACTTTCCTTGTACCATCAACCTGTACTAAAAGGCAATCTACTCTTCACTACAAAATGCCTAGCATAGGGCCATCCCCGTGGCGCAGCGGTTAATTACGTACATTCTGCTTCAGGGGCACAGGGTTCGCCAGTTCAGATCCCGGGTGCAGACATGGCACCGCTTGGCAAGCCATGGTGTGGTAGGTGTCCCACATAAAAAATAGAGGAAGATGGGCACAGATGTTAGCTCAGGGCCAGTCTTCCTCAGCAAAAAGAGGAGGATTGACAGCAGATGTTAGCTCAAGGCTAATCTTCCTCAAAAAAAAAAAAAAAAATGCCTAGCGTAAACTTCCCCCACCTGCCACCAGAGAAGCACATTATATTGAAACTAATTTTACCATGTTACATTAAATTTTACCATGTTAGCAAAGACCTCCTAATTGAGAAATCCTGTGCTTAATGTAAGTTTTTCTCAAATAAGTAATATAATGAGGCATATGAATCATCACCCTTTTTTTCTTTTCTAAATATATCAAATGTTGTTTGGCCTCCGCATGGCCAACTTTGACAGAAGAGCCCATCTTATTAATTATTTAAGGCGCTCTTCCCACTCTTTTTGGACAGGACAGAATCTTGGAGTTTAAACAATCCAAGAAACTTAGAAAAAGGCCTTTGCTCTTCCACTGTGATTGACAGTTATCAGCATCCACACCATTTCTCATGCCTGGTATCTAATATCCTCAGATATTTCTTCTACTTAATTCTCACATTCAATTAATTAGAGTCTATTTCAAAACTGTTTACTGAACTTTCTAGCCTACTATTGTTTTCTTGATTTAGGCCCTTCTCATCTTTTACTGCTTCAAAGTCCTTCCAGTAGTATATTTGTACCTATTCTCTCTGATCTATATTATCTCTTCACCCAGAACTATACTTAAAAAATAAAAGTTTGAGTTTATCCTTAGCTCCTCAAATTCTACTACTAACAAAGTAAATTGGACTGTTCCTTGACTTTTTGCCTCAGACTTCAGGCTTCAAATGCCCTCTTATGACTTTTCCTTGATCTCATCTATCTAACTATGGGTCAGGAACCTGGTGCACTCCTGTTTCCCAGGGCCCTGGGGGCCATGGCTAATTAAAGATTTGATCTTATGTCCAGAGACTCCAGAAGGCGTGAGAGGATGGCTGCTAAAGCCACCACAGTGAAGGAGTCTCTGAGGGCACTATCGGGAGTGCCTGTTGATTTCAATTGAGACAGAGTCTAGAGCCTTTCACTAGAGTGGAACCTATTTGAAGTGGGCTGACCATAAGTAGCAGCATCAGCGAGATTAAGTAAAATTTGTAAATGAGGAATATATTGCCTCTAGGACTTAAAAAGGACTAAAAGATGGTGCACTTTTATGTCCTTAATGAGTGTGTGAAAGAAAATTCCTCAGAGGAGTGTGTCCTCAATATAATGTCATACCTGTGCTCCTGGAGAAAAATGGATGCACTTAAGGTCTTGTCTGTGAAGATTGTATGTGATGACAAAACTGCTGAGATACTCCATGGTAGCCCAGTAAAGGGACATTGTGTCCTTTCAGAGATGAAGGGGACCTGTGACTAAGAGTCTGTTGAAATAGGCGCTGAACAGAACATATTAGCCAAATCTGTAATAGCAACATATTTACCAGTTGTTGATTGAAGGGGCTTAGTAATTTTAATATTGGATATGGGGTTTGCAGCCTTACTGCATGAGACCATAGCATTAAGTTTGCAGTAATTCATCATGAGGCACCACTTATTTTTTCAGATTTAAGATGAGGTGAAATTGGGCTGTCAAATGCAAAAGGAGTGGGGTTAACGACCTGTTTGTTAATTAGGTCCTATGTAAAAGGTCCCGACCCAGGAAAGTGAGGCTCAAGAGGGTTATCCTCCTATTACCCTAAGGTGGGCCCCACCTGGACTAGTCTCTAGTCCCTGGAGTTTAGCCAGTTAGCACTGCTCATTTTGAGTATTCCAACAGAGAGACATGGCAACCACCACCGGCAGACACAGCAGTAGGCAAGGCTAAAGGGAAGCTCAAGTTCTGGCCCAAGCCGCTCTTGGGGTGCTTTGGAAGCAATTAGCAAACCAAGAGCAGACCCCAGGAAGCTATTCAAGAGTCAGCAGTTGTGGCCAGGCCATCCTGCTGACAGTGCCAATTGTTTTATCAGACCGAAAGATTCTTTTGATAGTGATACACAACACACTGATAGATAGATGAAAGGCAGAACTCTTTTGTCACTTGCAGCTCCAAAGGAGAGAAAGCTGCAGGACAGGGCCCACGGGCGGTTATACACTGGGGCAGGGTGAGAGCAAGCTGCAGCAGTAGAGGGCAACTCGCTGATGGCAAGTGGGTTTTGCTGCTCCTTGTGGATTGGCTAATTTGAACAATTTCGGGGCCTCCAGGGCATTGAGGCTGCCTGTAGTAGTCTGGTACCTGGCCCTGGGGCAATCAGGGTGGCCCAGAGTTCAGTGGCCCAGAGTGTGAGCTCCAATAAGGGAAGAGATTGGGGTATAGACTTAATCAGCTGCTCAAGAAGCTGCTCAAGAAGGAGCAGGGCCTCAAAACTGGGTCAAGACAGCATCGGGAAAAACAAAACAAAACAAAACCAACACTAGATTCTACCTGTAAAAAAGGCAAGTTCCTGGGTTCCTTTCCAGACCTCCTGAATTGGCTTTCTTGGGCAGGAATCTAGGATTCTGTGAAGCTAATTTACAGTAAGTTTTCTAATTCCTCCAGCTGGGCTCTGGAGTTAGCATGTTTGGGTTACAGGTGACATCTGCCAGCTCTAGCCCTCGGACTCATCACTGCACTTTGTTAGGTCCCAACTATCTCACTGTAAAGTTGGATATAACAATAGCACCTACTTCCTGGGGTTATATTGAGCAGTAAATGGAATACTATACATCAAGTAGTTAGAGTGTTGGCCACACCGTAAGTGCTTATGTTAACCTTAAAGATCTGTGAGCTTTAAAAATTCTTTGAAAAAAGAGAGGGCTATACACATTCAATATTTTAAAAACAATTCATTTAAAAGGACTGTGATACTTGCATCTGATTAAAGAAATACTAACACAGGATCCAATCAAGTATGTTTCTCAATAATTTTTAATCCTAGGAGTCACTGATCAGAGTAGCCACGAGAAAATCCTCTTCCTCCATTCTAGTTTATCCTGATTTAAAATAAATCATCTTTAACTTTTGGAGCACTTGTATCTTCCTTTAAAGCTGTGTTGATAGTACATCTTTTATAGCAAAAAAAAAAAGGCTCTCTTAAAAGCCTTTAATCTTCATTCCATCAGGAGAGTTGATTACTACCTGCTTGCAACTTTAGAAGCTGAAAAGACTCTATTGGCATTTCCAAGATCTGTTTCTTCCTTTTACCTTTTAGCCAGAGTAAAAGCAAAATTGTCCAGTAATGTGATGTTAGTGGTCTGCAAGGAAATCCAAAATGGACTTTTTCCATTTATAAGAAAATTATATTCCCTTCTTAAAGGACACAACATCTCTGACTGTTGAAGGGGATCTGATATTTTTCAAAATTAAACAATGATAAAATGTTTCCATTTTGTTCTTTTAGCAAAGGGTTTAGCAGACTTCCACCTGTCTTATTAACTTTGTTACAATTTTAGTTTATTAAAATATAATGGCTAGTTCAAATAATTATAGTTTTAGTGCACTAATTTACAGGAGCTCTCACTGAGTAAAATACATAGAAAGCCACATTTCTTCCCATCTAATTGGTAAAAATATGAAGTTTTTTAGTAAGAAGTTCTTTATACCTGTTATTAAAAAATGAGAAGTGTCTATACAGCTATTTTACTCACTGAAATGAAAAAAATGAGTAACATTTGGCTTGTTAAGTGTTTACTAACTTCAAATAGTTGATTAAAGTCAAAAGAACTCAACTTTTAGTGAAACAATCTTTACTTTCTTGTTGGTCATAGCCTATATAATTTAAACTCTTATAAACTACATACTTTTAAAGAAGACAAGTTCCTGTCTCATATCTTAATGAGTAAACATCCTTACACTTTGTTCTACACCAAGCTTCTCTCAGGGATCATATTCACAGCTTGTTAAACTATTAAATTTGTAATGTACCCAGCACAGTGCCTAGAACATGGCTGGTGTTTGTTGTATACTGTATAGTTTTCATCCTAGATATTTATCATCATTTATCACTATCTAATCGCTTTAGGTGTCTAGTTTATATATGTCAATAATCATAATAATCAGAATACCAATAACATAGCTAGCATTTATTTTGTGGTCACTGTATACCAAGGCAACAGCCCAAGTGCTTTACGTAGCTATTATTTCATTTATTTCTTAGAACACTCCTAATATAAAAATAATATCACCATTTTTTTACAAAAGAGAAAGGTGAGGAATTAGAGAGATTAAATAACTTATCTAAGGCCATACCAGTCTTAAGTGGAAGACAAAATTCAAGCCCCAGCCCTTTTAATGCTAAAATCTCTTTCCTCAACCATCAGCCACATGGCTTCCCTCTTCAGGGAAAGCATCCTACTCTCCAGGAGCCCACCTCCAAGAGGTAACATTCACTACTTATTTGTTCTTAATATTGGAAGCCTGTCTCTTCCTTCTGGCCTGTGATTTGAGTGGGCATTGCTTACTGGCACTGTCTGATGAAAATATAAAGCATGCCACATGTGTAATTCTAAATGTTTTCGTAGCCACGTTAAAAAAAAAGAAACATGCAAAATAAATGTTAATAATATATTTTAATCTAATATATTCAAAATATTATTATTTCAGCATGTGTCACTAGCCACATTTCATGTACTGAATAGCCACATGTGTCTGGGGACTACCACCTTGGAAGGTGCAGCCTTCTTCAAATTAGACTATCTAAGGGAGTGTCAGTATAATATAAATTACTTTATTACAGATTAAAGAATCTAAGTTAGCACCATATTTTAAATCACTACTATGTTTAAAAATCCATTAATTTTCATAAAGAATCTTTTAATCAGTATTTTACTATAAAATCCATTAATGAAAATAGGAAATCATCTATCCAAATAAATGCTGATCACTGAGGCTAAAAATCAGGGTGGCATCTTGGAACGGTGAGCTATGAAAGCTCACTATATTTTTACGCATCTTCAGGTTACACTGCATTGGAGCCTGAAGCACAATAAGTGGCATCACTGTCACTGGGGGTTACACCATTGGCTTTGCCACATTTACAGCTCAAGACTTTCTTGTTTGGTTATCTTCAGAAATGACTTTTTGTGCAATTAGCACAGTCAGTGTTGGGGTAAAAGTATTACTAGGAAGGTATTTGTTTTCAGAGAGTGTTTTATATGGAGAGTAACAGTTTGATCATTCATATGCCAGCAATATTGCAAAAACATCTTATATAATTTAAAAAGTAGAGAAACTTCAGACAGTTTCACCATCTTTAGTTTATCCTTTTGATATGTGGCTTTTATTAACCCTATCCAAATGCCAGTTCCAACATAATTCACCAAAGCTTTTAGGGAAATGCTGCATGAAATTTTATACTTTTAAATTACTAAGGACTGCTTTAATTTCAGTGCCCTAAATGGCATTTATTATTATGGTCTATTATTGGTTGTAACTACTTAAAATTGAATTACATTGAATATACTTACTACATCATATTTATTTTCTATGCCAGCTTGCATGTTTTCCGTATCCCTCACCTCCCTCCTTAATCTGTAAAAGTCAATAATCAGTTATTTGTCCCTCTGTGGCTTAAATAAAAGGAAAATGTGCAAGTGGAACGAATGAATTTTAAAAATGTTAGAGTGAAGATATATTTTCCTTGCTTTCATGTATTATAAATTTGCAATGTAAGGTGAGAATATGAAAGGGAATTTTTTAAAAGGAAAAACATCTGATTTATGAAGATTATCTTACACTTTATGGTACTCACTCTCTGGCCTTAGAACTCTTCAACTTTTCCTTACATCCACTTATCCCACAGGATTATCTGTAAAATTAAACAAAACAATGTACATAAAGTGGCTGCAGATTTCTGATAACACAAGCATGTCTCAAACTGATTTCACCTCCTTCTCTTCCTCCCTATCCTCTTTCTCCTCTTTCTTCATAATTGTCATAATAATTATAATGAATTCTGCCGATCTTCTTAAGATCAGGTTCACTAGCATGCCACAACTGACTTGCAAGAGCCAACTGTTAAATTTTCAGGAATTGTGTGAGTCTGTTATTAAACAAAGCCATTATTAAAAATTAAACTTTAAAAATGTATAATTAAAGAAATTATATAAAATACAAATGTAGGGGCTGGCCTGGTGGCATAGTAGTTAAGTTCCCACGCTCCACGTCAGCAGCCCAGGGTTCGCCAGTTCAGATCCCAGGTGCAGACATATGCATCGCTTGTCAAGCCATGCTGTGGCAGGTGTCCCACATATAAAATAGGGAAAGATGGGCATGCTGATGTTAGCTCAGGGCCAGTCTTCCTCAGCAAAAATAGGAGGATTGGTGGTGGATGTTAACTCAGGGCTAATCTTCCTCAAAAAAAAAAAATGTAATAAGTACTAAAAAGATCTCTCTTCCTAATTATTTTACTGCATTTTATGTTCTCTATGCTCTTGAGGTTAAATGTGCAGGGCATATTGTGTGGTAGAAATATGATGTAACGGTGTGCTACTACACGTCTCTTCCCAACTATGCATTCAGCGACGTCATGTTGATAACCTGAAACTGGCCGTAGTAGAGTATTTACAGCACAGAAATCAGCAAACACCACGAATTAAAGCTTTTCCCCTGCTAGAGGGTCGTTCGTTAAAAATTTTTCCTGGGACAGGAAATACACAAGCATCTTGCAGTGCCAGAAAGTAAGAAAGTGCTAAAAAAAAGAAAAAAAGAAAACCCCCCACAATGATGGAGGTGTGTCAAAGTGACACAGGCATCAACTGAAAGAGCTCCCAATGGCCAAAGCTGGAACAATCTGAGTGACGAAATAAATAAGATAGTGTTGTATTATAATACAAAGTATGAAATAAATATTCATGAGTTCATACTGATATAAACAAATGATTGAATAAGCAAATCATTGGGGGAGAATAGACAAAGCTCACCTATAGAAGGATTCCAAATAGCTTATGTAGACACTCCGCCCTTAAGGAGGTGAAGCAGAATTCCCCACTCCTTAACTGTGGACTATGTATGGTGACTTCCTTAGTAAGAAGGCAAGATAAAAAGGGGAAGAAAAAGAATAAGTTTAAAGTAGAAAAACCTGACAAACGGTACCTCAACCAGGTGATCAAGGTCAGCATCAACCACGATAAGTCACATCTGTAGCACATACACTTGATATGATGTGTTGAAAGTGGCCCTTTACTTCTGTGGTCTTCCTCCCAAATCCAGTAACCTCAGTCTAATGACGAGAAAACATCAGACAAATCCCAACTGAAGGACATTCCATAAAATATCTGGCCAGTACTCCTCATAACTGTCAAGGATATCAAAAACAAGGAAAGTGAGAAACTGTCACACCAAGAGGAGCCTAAGGAGACACGGTGACCAAATGTAAAGTAATTTCCTGGATGGGATCTTGGAGGAGGAAAAGGACATTAGGTAAAGACTAAGAAAATCCAGGTACAGTATGAATTGTAGTTAATAAGAATCTGTCAATATTGATTCATTCATTGTGACAAATGCATCATACTAAGGTAAGATATTATTAATGGGGAAACTGAGTATGTAGTATATGGGAACTCTCTCCACAATTTTTCTGTAAATCTAAAATCATTCCAAAATAAAATGTATATTTAAAACAAGAGACATTTACTAACACAACTGATCTACCTAGATTACTGATCTAGGTTCTACCCTAGATATCACCTAGTGAATTTCTACCCATGCTAACAGCTAAGTAACTCCGGCACATCAAGCCATTTTGTTGATATGCCTCTGGACACTGGCTTATCCCTCAAGTGTCTCATGGTGGGAGGACAAAAAGGAATGTTGATGAACCAGGCAATAATTTTTAATAATTTCTGTTAAACAAATTACATACCACATCCTGTGGTTTGAATTCTTGTCAAATCACTATTAATCTGGAATATGTAAGCCCAGGACAGCAAACAAGAAACAGATTTGTAGTACATCTATTTGGATGTACAGATTAAAATTCCCTGCCTTTGACCTACACTTTGCTTAATATGGCAAGAATGGAGTTCTAAACCAGGGGCGCAGACTCAAAACCTTCAGGGTTTCAGACTAGCAAGTGAGTGGATTGACTGGTGTGAAAGATAATAGGGCATGGTGGGGCCTTTCATCAGACTTGAGAGCACACGTTCAGCCTCAAAGCATTCAAGTCAAATATTTGTTAAAATGACTTTGCAGGCCAAGCAAAATTTGGCTGTTTTGGCAGGAACCTCTGCTCTAAATTGTCAATTAAATTCCAACGGAACTCTTTTGATAGTCTTGAGTGAAGTTGTTATGTTTTATTTTCTTCATAGTCTATATAGAAATGTAGATCCTGAGAAATTTTCATACGTACTAGTAAATTTCTCTAATTTAAAAATAAATTTTATTGAATGTGTTGATAAGTAATGTACGTTTTACACCAACTGGCAAAAAGGAAATAAGCCACTTTCTAGTATCTTTGTCAAATTCTATCTCTATAGTATATATTTTTAAAAATTCATTACGAAAATTTAGGATATTTTCTGCTTCATATTATTAGAAAATCAATATGTTTTTCTTTTTTAGTTCAGAGCTCTTTTGAGACTATATCTTCAAATAATACACTCATAAGAGTTTCTTTTGCCAGAAAGTCTTAAAAATAATGAATCTACTATTTCCTTCTGCCCAAGCACACTTGTATTGTTTTTCTCTAAGAGAAATTCTATTATTAAAATTAGTCAAGTGCAATAGATGAGCTAAATATATACCACTACTAGGGAAGATTAGAATTAAGGCTTCCAGTCGTGGCTTAATACAAAAATATTCAAAAACTAAGAAAATTCATTGGCTAGATTCCTTTGGGATAAAACAACATTTTCTGCTATAGGAGCTGCAGAGGATAGGCAGAAATAATAAGGTAAGTCCTATGTAAAAATAAATCCCTATTAATGCTTATATAGGACAAGATTCTTTGTGTTTTGGAGCACTAATGCTAAAGTATCAGTTTTTCCTTACCTCAAGATAATATCTGTTAAATTTCTTAGCAATTTCAGATGGCCTATAATGCACTAAAAAATCACCCATGACCTCCTTGTTACTAAATCCAATAGATAAGGCTGAGTTCTTATAGGACTTTGCTCAACAGCAGTATTTGATGGGTTGGTTTTTTTCCCTTCTTAAAATACCCAGATCTTGAGCTCTCAGTTGTAATTTGCCTCCTACCTCTCTGGCTTCTGTCACCATTAAGTTTTCTGGCTCTTTTCCTTCTTGGCCTTCTCTCCTTACTGTCGTTCGTAAAGCTCTCCCCCTCTACATGGCCAGATGACTACATCCATTTTTGAGGCTTTCCAACAAAAATATCTTTAAACATTGAAATTGATTTTTGAGTTTCCTGTGACCAAAGGTTTTAAGAGTTAAAGTATTAATTCTAAATTGAACTAGTGACACAGCCATCAGTAGTAAATGCTCAATCAAAACAACATATATTAGCCATTTTGATAGTACATATCCAACTTAAAAAATAATAATTTATTAGAAACGCATCCCTTAAATATATGGATGGCATTGCTTTTCTTTCTATGGATATAAAAGCTGAGACGTTTCATTCTCACAGATAAGTAGATGGAGTGGAAGAAATTTTATTAGTTCAAAGTCACTCAATTATTTGAATTCCTGAATTATATGATAATCACATTGTGATCTATCATTAAAAAATTAAAGATTTATAGTTGGCAATTTGATGACTTTGTTCAATTTTGTTGAATGCAAAGAATTAAAACCACCTAACCTGCAAAGAAGTTATTATTTTGTCATTAGAGTCATTTAATTTTTTAATTTCTTGGAAGTTATTCAAAAATTTTTTTACCAACACTTAGTCAATGATAATTTTATTTGTTATGCTTTAGCTGGAAGGCACATTGTTTATGGAGTGCAATTGGGAAAAACAATTGTTGCATTGTAGGAACATTCGGGCCAAATTTTAAGACTCTTGGTTATCTAGAAGGACCTTATGAAGGCATGCCACCCAGGCCAGCAATATGACCCTTAAGCAGTATTACTTTTAGCTAGATTTTTAATACTATTTCATAGTTGACAATCAGTATATTTATAATCATATTTTAATGAAATTAAAGTGTTATATCAACATGCAAGAGGGAGGAATTAATCATAGTGAAATAAAACAGATTTTCTAAAGTTAACGACATTATGTCTTAAATTGAATTTTGGGAACATTTTTGTCCTACAAGTATATTTACAAAGATTATTCCATTTTTCAAAATAAAATGTAGTCTAATTTATTGAAATTAGCAGCCAAAAAGGGGAGGTATTGTCCCACTGGTAGATAAGGGCTTCAAGATCCTGTTAATGTCTTAAAAAAAATGGGTTATTAAAGTAAAATCCACAATGTTCAGATTAAGCTAATCTACATCTAATATGCATTTAGTTCGAATGAGCAAATAAGCAGAGAAGTGTTTGACAAGTAACAATGAGAAGGAAACTTTCATTTGAATGAAAAATGAGAATGGATTTACAGCTTCCAATAAATCTCTTGGCAAACTTTAATGAAACTTTATCTTAAATGAGTCTGAATAAATGTTCAAGAATATTTCAAGCGTTAACTTGCCTCTAAGTTTTCTTATTTTTGAAAATGTAACATTGATCTATCAAAAATAAAAATAGGATTTTTAAATTCTTTGTGCTTAATATTATGTGAAACATGCAAGACACCAATCTTTGAGAATTCTCCCCAAGAATTTTATAAATGAGAATGCAGAGAGGATCTGCTTCTCAGAGACTGAGTATTTACTCCTTGCTTTATACAAGTCTTGGGACATCTCATTCTAAGATAGATGAGCAAGGCACAGAATGTTGCCATGGGTTTGTCACCAGCAGAAAACAAGGTCCTGCTGGCTTCTTACTAACTCTCTCCCTCAGGAGTAATAGCTTTATTAGAAAGTCTAATCAGGGAAGCAGCAAGATCTTTGTATGATAATTGTCATCATTCCTTTTACCACACTACACAATACATTGAAATTTAGAACACCCCAAAGTAGGCCATAATGCCCCGGTTCTCCATCCACCATGGGGCCACAAAAAAAGGCTCTTTCTCAAGTGCATCAGTTTTATGAAAACAAATTTAGAGAATTGAGGATTTTAAAATAAAACCCTTAATATTTACCATGTGTTCATATGCTTTCAAAGTCTAAATATTCTGCCAGCAATATGCAAATCAGGTTTGCAGACCACTGTTCTAGTATACTGCTTATGGTTTATGAACATGGCCCTCTCTCTCCCATGACTATATAAAGCACAAGCTGTTCTCTGTGCTGTGAAAACCAATCGCTTCACCCTTTTAGCTCACATTTCTTCTCTGTGTGGAAACAGTCTCTTATCCTGGGGCAAGAGGAGTGGGAGTGTTAGTCAATTTCATCTTCCTCAGTGTTATCAATATTCTTTGCACATAAATTTATATGTGTTACCATTACTATACTATAATCATTTGTATATATGTCTCTAAATTAGGTCTGGACTCAATTCCACTGTGGTTGGGGAAATGTTTCCCCCACACGCCACCAAGCAATTCTCCAGACACCAGCTGGGTGTCCTACAATTCAACTCAATTCTGACACTGTCTATCCGGAGATAGCATCACATTCCACAGGCTGAGGGCTCAGTCTTACAAGACACCCTCCCTCCATCCCCCCAGCTTCAGCACTTCAGATTCCAACTGCAAGCTCAGTTTGTTACCTATGCTGCTGACCAGCCAGCTACAGACTGAAGGTTCCCACCACCCACTTCTTGTACTTCAGAAGCCAGCTATAAATCAGAAGTTATAATTGGCTATAAATAAGATGTTCCCATGACCCCCTCCTTGGAGCTGATTAATTTGCTGAAATGGCTTGCAGAACTCAGAGTAATGTTTTAGTAAACTAGGTTATTAATTTATTATAAAAAGATATAACTCAGGAACCACCAGATGGAAGAGATGCATAGGGTAACGTATGTGGGAAGGGGCACAAAGCTTCTGTGCCTTCTCTGAGCACACCACTCTCCCCATATCTCCGTGTGTTCAACAACCCAGAAGCTTCTGAACCCAGTCCTTTTGGGTTTTTATGGAGGCTTCATTACACAGGCATGATTGATTAAATCATTGGTCGTTGGGGATTGATTCAATCTCTAGCCCCCTGTCTCCCTCCCCAGAGGTGAGTGGAGTGAGATTGAAAGTTCCAACTCTCTAATCACATAGTTTGTTCCCTTGGAAACAAGCCCCGATCCATATGAGCGGAACCAATGTCACTTCATTAACACCATAAAAGACATCTTTATGGCTCTTTTCACTTAAGAAATTCAAAGAGTTTTAGGAGCTCTGAGCCAGGAACTCTGGACAAAGACCAATATGTATTTCTTATTGTACATCACAATATCATAGTCTCTCTCCTCCATTAGATTCAGAAATTTTGTATTGGGGAAACTAAATAACATGCATCCACAATCTTAATATCGATGTTCAATAGATTAATATTGGCTGCATGAGTGGTCGTGGCCACTAGCATAGCCCTAGAGTAATCTAGTTAAATTGGTCATCAATAAAAGAATCACTTTCAAAGCATTCTAACATATGGTTACCCAATTTTTGCCCAAAGGTATTCAGGTATAGTTATGTTACTACTTCTTCTGACAGTCTTTTCAGTTGTTGCTGTATTTATTTAGGAACCAAGTGTTCACCAATGTAACTTCAACAATGTATCTAAGTTCTCCCACCTGGAGAAACGAAATGTACAGACCAGAACTTTTTTATGACAGTTGTATTTTCTTCTACCCTTTTTATTTTCTGCTTTTTTCTCCTCAAATCTCCCCAGTACATAGTTGTATATTTTAGTTGTAGCTTCTAGTTGTGGCATGTGGAATGCCGCCTCAGCGTGGCCTGACAAGCAGTGCCATGTCTGTGCCTAGGATGCAAACCGGTGAAACTCTGAGATGCCGAGTGGAGTGAGCAAACTTAACCACTCGGCCACCAGGCCAGCCCTTATCCTTTTTTATTTTTTATTTATTTGTTTTTTGGTGAGGAAGATTCGGCCCTGAGCTAACGTCTGTTGCCAATCTTCCTCTTTTTGCTTGAGGAAGAGTGTCCCTGAGCTAACATCTGTGCCAATCTTCCTCCATTTTTTGTATGTGGGATGCTGCCACAACATGGCATGATGAGTGATGTGTAGGTCCACACCCAGGATCCAAACCCTCAAATCCTGGGCTTCCCAAGCAGAGTATGCAAACCCAACCACTACACCACCCAGCTGGCCCCTTCTATCCTTTCCTGAAAGCAATTATTTTAAGTTAAATCTTCTTATTTATTTCAAATATGACATGGTTAACAATTCTGGGCAACTGCTTCTATGTCTTTTTTCAAATAGCTCTTTTGAAATACGACACAAGAATTGAAAACATTACTTTGATATGAAATGATCAGCCTAAAACATACTGGTTACATGGCCTCTGCAATTTTGACTTATTAATTCTATTATATGACCAAATGACAAACATTGAACTAATGTTACTTATTGCTTAAAATACTATCACATCTTAACTGCATCATCTGTGCCTGTCTTGAAGCCCTTTAAATTAAAATGTTAGTGCCTTTTGGAACTGCAGGGAGGAAAAACTTTTCCTTTCTTCCCTTCTATATCCTTTGGCTAGTCTAATAATTAAGTTGACATGAGACAGATTAACAGAAGAAAAAAACCCAAATTTAATTTTGTACATGTGGGAAACAAAAAGATATCAGGCTCCCAGACAGTCAGGCAATTGAGGCTTATATGTCATCCTGAGCTAGGGAGAAGGAGATAAGGGTGTGGGACTTGAAAGGGGAAGAAGACAATTCAAGGGAAGATGGGAAGAGCAAATGTTTGCAAACAAATGTTAGCCACGCTGTGAAGATAAGTCTTTCTGATATAAGAAGTTATCTCTGGTAATAGCTCTCTTCTTTGCCTCCTATCTAAATTCTTTTATACAGTTAAGGGAGAGGTTAAAAGAAAAAAAATCTTCCTGAGCCTGTTAGGGCTTGATTGTCCAGCTCAAAAGAATCCACATGCCAGGCTGGCCTGGTGGAGCAGTGGTTGAATTTCCCACGTTCTGCTTCTTAGCGGCCTGGGGTTTGCTGGTTCAGATCCCGGGTGCGGACATGGCAACACTTGGCAAAAGCCATGCTGTGGTAGGCGTCCCACGTATAAAGGAGAGGAAGACGGGCATGGATGTTAGCTCAGGACCAGTCTTCCTCAGCAAAAAGAGGAGGATTGGCAGCAGTTAGCTCAGGCTTAATCTTCCTCAAATAAATAAATAAATAATAATGAAAAATAATCCACATGCCTAAGTGACATATTTTGGGGTCATGTATTCTGCTCCCCCTCAAACCAAACCCTCCTTTGATCCACAAGTCCTGGTAACTATTGATCAGTTTTGTCTTCCTATAGTTTTGTCTGTTTCCAAATGGCGTTTAATTGGAATTATACAGGATTTAGCCCTTTGAGTTTGGCTTCTTTCTTAGCATAATATATTTGAAATTCATCCATCTTGTTCCCTCTGTCAGTAATTTGTATCTTCCTATTGTTGGGTAGCATTCCATGTATGACTATGCTATGGTTAGTTTATTAATTTACCAGCCAAAGGAAATATGAATTATTTCCAATTTTTGGTTATTATGAATAACGCTTTTATTCCACACATAGGTTTTTCTCTGAACATATTTCATTTCACTTCGATAAATCCCGAGGAGTAGTATTGATGGGTTGTGTAAGTGGACATTTAATTTTACAAGAAATGCCAACTGTTTTCCATTTTGCATTTCCATCAGCAACGTTTAAGAATTGTAGTTGTTCAATTGGAAAATTCTAGTTGCACAGCAACCTCACCAGCGCAAGGTATTGTCAGATTTTTCTTTTATTAATTTTATTATAATTATTATAATATGTGGGTAGTGGTCTCTCACTGATTTTAATTTATATTTTCTTAATGTTTAACACTGTCCAGTATCTGTTCTAGTGCTTATTTGCAATTTGCATGTCTTTTTGTCTGTTCACGTCTCTTGTCCATTTATTGAGTTGTTCGTTTTCTCAAGAGATTTTGAGAATTCTTTATATTTTCTGAATATATATGTACTTTTTTCCAAATACGTACTTTGCAAATATTTTCTCAGATTCTGCGCCTTATATGTTCACTTTTTTAACATTGTCTTTCAAAGAGAATTTTTGAAGTTTCCATGAAGTCCATTTTATAAATTTATCATGTTTTTTTCTTTTATGGATTGTTCTTTTGGTGTCATATCTAAGAAACAAATCTTTTCCTTCATTTTCTTTAGAGGTTATGCAGTTCGTGTTTAAATTTAGGTCTATGATCCAAGGATAGAGTTTCATTATTTTTGCATGTGAATGTCCAGTGTCCAGCACCATCTGTTAAAAAGTATTTTTATCCATTGAATTGCCTTTGTCAAAGATTGACGTTTGTCAAAAACTGATTGACCCCATTCACAAGGTATTTATTTTGAACTCTGTTCTGTTACATTTATCTATTTGTCCTTCCTTTTGCCAATATCACCCTGTCTTGATTACTATAGCTTTAGGGTATGTATTGATATCTATTGGTTTACTGATATCTGTTGATCTCCACCTTTATTCTTTCTCAAAATTGTTTTTGGCAATTCTAGATAATTTTTTTTCACATAAATTTTAGTGTCCACTTTACAATTTCTGCAAACAATTTTTTGTCTAAGATTACATTGCACTTATTGATCAGTTTGAGGAGAAATTATAATATTGGGTCCTCTACACATAAGCATAGTACATCACATATTTAGGTCTCCTTTGCTTTCTTACATCAATATTTTGCAATGAAAAGCATATACATTTTACAAAGGATTTGTTAGATTAATACCTAAGTATTTCACATTTTTCTATGCTATTGTAAAAAGTGATTTTTTTCAATTTTCAATTTCCAGTTGCTCTTTGCTAGTACATAAAAATACATTGATTTTATATGTTAATTTTGTATTTTACTACCTTGCTAAAACCAGTAATTAATTCTATCATCTTTTGTGTAGACTTACTGGGATTCTCTACATAGGCAGTCATATCATCTGTCAGTAGAGGTAGTTTTATTTCTACCCTTTATTCCTTTTTTCCATGCCTCTTTGCATTGAGTAGGCCGTCTAGTAAAATGTTGAATAGGAGTGGTGAGTATGGGCAAGATACAAGATCAATACTCAAACATCAACATACAAGCAACAATTAGAAAATTTTATTATAATCTAACTTGCAATAGCTTTAATGGCCCAATCTTATATTATTTCTTTGATAATTTCTTCCCTTTTATTTCTGGTCTTCTTTTTAGTAATGTCTATCATACAGGCAGGTGTGTTCTTGGCATGATTCTTTACATCTCTTTGTTTTTCACTTACCTTTTACTGTTTTCTTTGTGTTTGATTTTGATATCAGTATACTTTTTCAGCATTATGTTCTAAACTTCCTATTCATTTTTTTACTTTGACAGTCCTATCTTTGATCTTCCACAGATTTTTTTTTTTATGACTTTTTTTCCTTTAACTTTTTCTTCTTTTTCCTATATTATCTATACTTTCTTTGGGGACCGTTTTGTTTGTTTGTTTGTCGTGGGTTTTTTCATTTATGGAACTAATTTTCTTTTATTCTATATTGTCCCTTCATAGATAAAAATGTGTCAATAGAAACTGACAAGGAGGCCAGTGGAGATAGGCAATACTGGCCATTTTACTTGAAACTCTTTAATACCAGGCTATGGAGGATTTTGCTCTTGAGCTTGAACACTGGTTCTAGTTGCCCTGGATTCTCCAGATAGTGAACTATATCTCTTTAAAGAAAAATGCCGTATTTATTTTGCTTGGGTTCTAAATGAATGACTGTCGTACATTCTGCATGGTGTAGGGGAAGAATTGTACCTTGTTTTCATATAGAGACTTGCAAACACTCACTGTTTTCAGCCCATGACTCACTGTGGGCCTCTATGAAACCTGCTGTCTAACTCCAGGGTCTCTGCATAGATTTTTCTGGACAGACTAACTCCCGCCTCACCTGCTACCCTCTCCTCATACAGTTCTAGGTCCCTCTTTCCTGTGCTCAGTCACTCCCCATCTGCTCTTTTTGACATTTTAAGTTTTCTGATGGATCTCCCTCCTACTGCTTCTTTGTGATGGTCTTATATATTGTTAATTCCTTAACTATCTTCATTAATGAGGCCTTAGTGAAAAGATAAATGTGTAAGCTTGGTCCCGTTATGAACCAGGGGCTACAGATCACACAGTATTTCTAAACCCATAATTAAAATAAAAGAGGAGAAAAAACTTGAAAGTTTTCTTATATGGGTTTCTCTATCCATTGGAAAAGGTAAGTAGAAAAATTTTGTGACACTAAGTTATCATAATAAATGTTTGAACAGTGACATTATGGGTGAAAATATTACCTTTTGTCTCATAATGGCTTCAAACAATATATTTTTAGTATTACAATAGATACTTATAGTTTTTTGAAGTATATGATTTCATTTGTATATGCTAATTGGAAAACTATGACAATTATCTAAAAAATACAAATGCATAAAAATATCACTTTTGCCTTAAAAATGCAGGTAATATGAGTATCTTTTTTTTTTAAGATTTTATTTTTCCTTCTTCTCCCCAAAGCCCCCCAGTACCTAGTTGTATATTTTAATTGTGGGTCCTTCTAGTTGTGGCATGTGGGACACCACCTCAGCATGGCCTGAAGAGCAGTGCCAGGTCCCCGCCCAGGATCCGAACCAGTGTAGCCCTGGGCCACCAAAGCAGAGTGGGCAAACTCAACCACTTGGCCACGGGGCCGGCCCCATAATATGAGTATATTTAAAAGGACTTTTATTTCAAGTATCTGGCTATCTGCTACAGAATTCTGCTTTATACTGTAAATGTTGTAATGGAATATGGACTTAGATTTTGACTTAAGCATTCATTGGAACTCCTGAATGAAAATTTTTGCAGGATATAGTAATATTTTTTAACATGCCATGTACTTATAAATGTTAATAGTCAATATCTTTGTGGAAATGGTAAACTATTTAAGTTGGAATTGCTCATAACTTGTACCATAAGCTATGTAAAAATATCTTGTACATAGTTGTTAGAAACATGAAAAATTGATATGCAAACATATATTATTCTGGATCAGATCAATTTTTTATTTAACTCATTATTTAGCTTTTGTAAGTGGTTTTAAAATAAGTTTTGCAGAAACTCCTTTATAACCATGTATCTTGTCTTATTTGGTAATGGAATTCTGAGCATCTGAAGAAAACCACTGATTGACTCTCTGCTCAGGAAAACATACATATGCCAATATACATGGAATCATTCAGAAAATGAAAGGATATTTATAGCTAATGTTCATGTTGAATTCTCCTGATTTTCTGACACCAAACTCAAAGGAAAGGAAAACATTTCCAATTTGTTGAGTATATTCTCTAAATCCTTTTAGAATCTGCAGATACTTTTACTTTTGGTTCCAACTGGAAGAAACATGTATTATATGCAATAATTGATATGTCCATCTTTTTGTATTTCAAGAAGAATGCTTTGTTCCAATAATCCAAGATAATGCTGATGATAATTATGATTATGATTATCATTTGAGTATTTTTCTTTGAGTTGTGTAACACTAGTCAGCTGTGTATATTCTTATGAAAAATCTTGTATGTGCAATGTGAAAGTTAAAACATGGGAATACAGACACAAAATAACATTTCTTCCTATCACTGTTCTTTAATCTTATTTTATTTTCAGCCTTCATCTGTTTGAATGCTGTAGGACAGGTCTAAATTTTATTATAATATATATATATCTATTAAGAAAGTCAGTTTTATTTTTCTGCAGTGGAATATTTTTACCTTATCCAAAGCTTGAAAAGCTTAATAAAAAGAGAAGAATGAATTGTTTTATGTGTTCACGTTTGATTGTTAGTAAGAACTGTCATTAATATTAATTATTATATTGTCATTTTCGTGTCTCATTTTTAAGTGATTTACTTTGTAAGCAATCAGCAAGTACTTCATAAAGGAATGAATGAAATGATAGAGGACAATAGTTTGGAATAGCACTGGAATTGTCATCTCAATTCCACAGATGGATAAATATCCATAAAGAAGATAGGAGGACAGGCATGTGTCGTATTTGGCTTTTGGTTTAATTTTCATTACTTTATGGTCATTTTTATAAGTTGCTTGATGTCTACTGAAAGTTAATGGATTATCCCAGATTGACATTATTGTCTTATGATTCTAAATTTTGGATTTTGTTTTGCTTTGTTCTATTTTAATTTCAGTGGAGAACACTGCCCTGGGGGAGGTAATCTAGGGAATATTAAGGAAAACTTCCAAACAGCATTGTTTTCTCCATTTAATGAATATTTATTAATTATCTCTATATGAGAATCACCATACTAGGCCTACTTAATATGCATGCCTTTATGAAAATATAGAAATTGACACTACAGTCATCAAGGTGCACATAAAATGTTATAAAACTACAGTGGAGAGATTATCTCTAGCTGGAAGGGCGAAGAGGTCTAAAAAGAACATAGAGCATCCAAAGCGAGTTTTATTGATGATTAAGAATATACATTTAAGGGCCAGTCTCATGGCCAAGTGGCTATGTTCGTGCACTCTGCTTCGCGGCCCAGGGTTTCACCAGTTCAGATCTCAGGTGCAGACATAGATCCCCTCATCAAGCCAGGCTGAGGTGGCCTGCCACATAGCAGAACTGGAAGGACCTACAACTAGAATATACAACTACGTACTGGGGGGCTTTGGAGAGATGAACAAAAAGAGATTGGCAACAGATGTTCGCTCAGGGCCAATCTAAAAAGAAAAAAAGAATATATATTTATAACTTGGTGCACTGGGTTTTCTGTTCAAACACAGACTCAGTTTCAGATATCTTTGGATGGCAGGCTCTTTTTAGGGAAGTACTTAACACATTATGTGTGCCCATCAAACTTGTTTATTCCTTCTACCCACTTCCTGTGATCTTGCTATTCACAAAGGCTGGACAGAGATCTTGGAAAATGCAGCAAAAGTTTCTTAGAAGCAAAACACAACAGTTTATATTTGGAATTAATAAACACCAGAGGTACCAACCCTACTCATTCGTTTCTGTTCAAGGCAGGGAGATTTAGCCACTTATTTTAACCTTTTGTACAAAGAAGAAACAATTGGAATATTACCCCCAAATGTTTATATTTGAAATAACATTGAAATGCATTCTGTGAGGAAAATAGTCTGTCAGCGCACTGGCAAGGGCAAGCCCTCCATGAATGGGAACTGTCAATATTTTGCCTTCAGCGACATCACTGTGTGACATTGAAATAAATTTAGTAAAAGAAAAATAATGACAGAGCATTCAAAGACGCTTTGTACTGTGTGTCTAAAAGGCTTTTAAGAATGCCGAACAATTATAGGCCTTTTTATAATGTATATTATCAAATACACTTAAAACTACCCTAAAATATTATTAGCATATTAGTTATTGCTCCAAGCTTCTAAAGAATTGCACAACAGACCTTTTATATAGCTATTTATTCTTTTGTCCTGCTATTCATATACAAATTGAGGGCCAAAATGCTTTAAGCATTATCAAACATCCACACATTCATTTCCCCCAAAAGTAAAACAAAATGGAAAAATGATAAAGTAAAATGGAAAAATTGAAAACCAGAGACTTGACTTATTGCTCATGCACGAATCCATCTTTATTTAAAACTTATATTTTAAAATAAACTCTTTATTTTGGAATAATTTTAAATTTACAGAAATTTGCAAACATAGTACAGAGAGGTTCTGCATACCCTTCAACTAGTTTCCCGTCATGTTACCATCTTATACAGCCATGGGACATTTGTCTAGATTAAGAAATTAATATCGGTACGTTACTATTAACTAACCTAAAGACATTACAGTAGTCATCCCTCATCTGCAGGGAATGTGTTCCAAGATCCTCAATGAATGCCTGAAACTGTGGCTAGTATGAAACTCTTTATGTACTATGTTTTTTCCTATGCATACATACCTATGATAAAGTTTAATTTGAATTAAGTACATAGATTAACAACAATAATAATAAAATAGAACAGTTATAACAATATACTGTAATAAAAGTTATGTGGAGATGGTCTCTCTCAAAATATTTTATTGTGCAGTACTCACTCTTCTTCTTGAGATGATGTGAGATGAGACTATGCCTACACAATGAGATGGAGTAAGGTGAATGACATAGGCATTGTGAGGCAGCATTAGGCTACCATTGACCTTCTGAAGATATGTTAGAAGAAGGGACATCTGCTTTGAGTGATCCTGGATCATTGAGCCATGACAATGTTGATGGTTGGATGTCAGCAGTAGGTGATGTCAATGGTTGGGGATCCTAAATAACTGAAAATTTTTTTGCCAAAACCTTGTGGAAGAACACTGTAATTGGAAGTTGTTGTCTGGAATTTTACATTTAACATTTTCGGACCGCTGTTGACTGAGGGTAACCGAAACTGCATAAAGCAAAATTGTGGATAAGGAGGGGCCTCCTGTATTTGGATTTCAACAGTTTTCCACCAACATCCTTTCTCAGTTCCAGGATCCAATCCAGGGTACCACACTGCACTTAGTTATCATGTCTCTTTAGTCTCCTCTGTTTAGTGACAGTGTCTCAGACTGTCCTTGTTTTTTATGGGCATAACAGTTTGAAGAGTCAGGTTTGTAGAATGTGCCTCAATTTGGAATTGTCTTGTGTCTTTCTCATGATTGGACTGGGTTTATAAGTGTTCTTCTTCTCACATCATATTAGGGGACACATGACATTGCTGACAATGTTATGCTTTGGCTAAGGAAGTGTATGCTAGTTTTCTCCAGTGTGAAGTTACTATTTTCCTTTTTGAAATTCTGTTTCTTGGAAGCAAATCACTAATTCCAACCTATAAAACATATTTTAAATATGAGCATCTTGAATATTCAAAGAACTTCACTAATATTGGGCAGAAATTTCAGTATACTCGCTATCAACTTCATATGAAAAAGGAGAGCAAAGACACATTGAAAATTCTTGAAAGTTAAGATGTTTTGCAAAAGCAAGGAAGAACTAGAATTTCAGTTGTATGACTTCTCTTTGTGGTTAATTTCTCAGGTTTTTGTCTCTCTTCTGATGAGTTTGCCAGTTAGTCAGAAACTCTGAAGAGTTCTAGGATTAAACATTCAGCATCCCTATCTAACAGGGTGCCTGTCACCCAGTAAAATAAGTAAATGAATAATTTTATCATTCATTCATTCACTTGGGGAACTACTAGGCCAGTGCAGTGAACAGTGCAGTAAATAAATCTATCTGGGGAGGAAATGAAAAAGTTAAATAGAAGAGCTTTCTGTACTGTAAAAGAATATGTATATTGTATTTATTGGAATAGATGCTTCAAGAATAAAAAGCTGCATATTTATAAATTTGAAAGTCCTATGCAAGATACTTTCGTGGCTAAGTTTGCTTCCTCAATACTCTTGGTAAATTTCTGAGAATACGGTAGAGAAAATTACTAAAATTTTATGGACGTTATCACATGTATTTTTCAAACATAAATCATCCAAAGGTGATTTATTATATAGGATGGACTAGTGATAACTCGTTAGTTTATTTGATATTGTATTCCATTTTCATGATTTGTTAATTAAAACTTTGTTTAAATTAAATCTGTGATTAAAATAATTGGTTGATAGAATTGAGTAAGATGCATTCATGATCTGTAAGATTTCTTTACTCAGGATTCTAGTAGCATCACAAAAGGAATATGATGACCTAACTGATCTCGATAATAACACGTGACTAATGATAGATCTCATTCATTTCTATAGTTTGACAAGTAAGACTTGTTCATAACATTGAATTGCAACTGTTCAAATATATATCAATAGCATCCTTAATCAAGTAAAAAAACAAATATTAAAGAGAAAACTTCCAGAAGTTTTGCAATCATTCATCTCTTTGATAAGTAAGATATTAAAATTCCAAAAATATTACCATAATGCAATCTAGTGCTTCACTAAATGGACTAGAATATGTGCTGGAAATCAGAAGTCATAGTCTGTCAACACACTCTGCTTTATTCAGATCACATCTAAAATATCATGTTATGGTTTTTGATCATTATGAGAGACAATCACAATAAAGTGATTGTCAAACTTTTGTTCAGTCCACACTCTCCTTTTTCTGAAAACACACATCCTCACCCACAAACCACAGGTGAATTCTTATTGTCAAGCTAATTGACTGAGTCAGTAGACATCAATTCATAGTCTAGGCTAAGATAATTATATGCTTCCTCTGGGAATTTGGTACTAGGACACAAAGACTAGTATTTTTGTTGGTCAGTTCAATGAGAAAGTAATGTAAAGCAAGAGTCTGAGTGAACCGGGCTGATCCATAAGCATGAGAACCAGAGAAATCAGCTCTTCAGAGAAAAAGGAGTCTGAATTCAATCCAAGAGAGAAGCAAGGATGAAAAAAATCCCAGTAGTGAGATAAAGACGGAGGGCATAGATGTCTCTATTCCTGGTGGCTTTTACTTCCTGTTAATCTCTTGGGGAACTTGTCTGCCCTTCCATTGGAGTCCTTGACATATCCCTGTAACTTTCTAAAAAGTCTCCCCTTTTTTTGTTTAATTAGATTTCATTTTATTCTTTGCTACTAAAATTTACTATCTAAAAAGGGAAAAATGGACTAATTCATTTATCTCCCAAACAAGGAAAGGTGTCTAAGTCAGAGGGCAAGAAGAGAGGAGACAGTGTGAAAACTGTATTCTTATGGCTAAAATGCTTTCACATGTTGCTCCAGAATATATATATGTATACATATATACATATATATATATAAAGAAAAGAACCAAAAGATGCAACTCCCAGTTAGAGAAGTGGAGAAATTCAGGCTTAAAAAAATGTTAAAATATGCCAAAATTTTAAAGAAAAATACTGTAATTAAAAAAATGAGAAGAGCTTCCTCATGCTCTCCAGATTTACTCCTCATTGGGTCTTCAGCTGCATGCACCCACACTGGGATGTTTTACATTGGCTGAGAACTTTGCCTGGGTACCCTCTAAGTATGCTATGACTGTAAACGCTAATGAAAGGATTAATCTGTTTTGGCTACTCCTGGAGGATGCTCAATGATGTTGTATATGAAATGTCATAATACTGTAAAAACAAGGAATCTATTGTCAGTTCAGACTACAAGTAAGAAGAGATCGTTCTCTCCAAAAGGATATCTTCTATTGTAACCATACAGAGAAAATGCTTTAATTGTAGCAAAGATTGCTCATAACAAAATACTGAGATCAGAGAGGCAGAGCTGAAATATGGTGTAGTCATTTCTGGAACAAACAAGTAAAACTTTAGTTCGATAAACCTGTCATTAAGCAAATCCTGAGAATTATCTGCCACAGTAATAATGGCTGTGAAGAATGAAGTATCTATTTCAGTCAAGTCTAGAGTCTATATAGATCAAGTTCATTGTGGAACCCCCTACAATTTTCCAGAAGAGAATCCAGAGACTCTTCAGCTAGCCATTTCAATTAAGGATTGCCATTGATGCCTTGGTATAGAATGCCTTGACACTGATAACAGAATCCATTGGGTATTCTTTGTAACGTGAGTTTATTAGTATGTATAATAACATATGTATAGCTCTTCTTATATAAAATGGGTTTTGTCCATCTAATTAAGTCTTCACTGAGTCTAAAATCAATGAGTCATTCTAAGTTTTGTTTTAAATGCTAACAACTCTGGTCTCCAGTTCCAATGGGTGTTTGGAGGGATTTTCCTATACCACCAAGCAATTCTTCAGTGCCAGCTGGGTGTCCTACAGTTCAACTGAGTTTCTGACACTCTCTACCTGGAGATAGCCTCAGATCCCACAGGTCAGGGGCTCTGTCCTACAAGACTGCCACCGCACCTTTAGACTCTAATGGCAAGTCCAAGTTGTTACCTATTCTGCTAACTGACCTGCTATAGCTTGGAGGTTCCAACAAGTCCCTCTGTAAGTTCAATTAACTTGCTAGAGCAGCTCACAGGACTCAGAGAATCATTTTACTTACTAGATTACTGGTTTATTATAAAAAGATATAACTCAAGAACAACCAGATGGAAGAGATGCATAGGGCAATGGTGAAAGGGCTCAGAGCTTCCATGCTCCACTCTCCCAGCAGCTCCCGGAGTTCATCAACCTGGAAGTTCTCCAAACTGGATCTTTTTGGGTTTTTATGGAGTCTTCATTACATAGTCATAGTTGATTAAATCATTGGCCATTGGTGATTGATTCCACTTCCAGCCCCTTCTTTCCTCCTCTGAGGTTGGGATGGGGTTGATTGGACTGAAAATTCCAACCCTTTAATCACATGGTTGGCTCCAGTGGCAACCAGCCCCCATCCATAGCTGTGGTTCAAATGTCACCTCATTAACATAACAAAAGACACCTTTATGGCTCTCATCACTTAGGACATTCCAAGAGTTTTAAGAGCTCTGTACCAGAAACAGGGACACAGACTAACTATGTATTTCTTATAAAAAAATCACAATATCGTGAACACCATCTGGGTTGGCTGGACCTTACCTGTCTGTTAGATTCTATATGTGGTTTCCAAGAGTTGGCTTAATCATGTAAGGAGCATCCTGGTGAGCCTTTGTTTGGTTCTAGTCTAGTGTAGAACTGAGAAAAATTCTGAAAAAAATTCTGCTAAGCCAAATTTTTAAGCCAATGGGGCATAAGGAGAGTTTAATTACATTAAAGAAGGTATTTCTAAGACTATTTCATTTGGAGGTGCTGATTTCTCCTTCAGGCAACTCTCCCATTGAGAATTAGTCCTAGAATGAATTCTGTTGAGGCAGGCTCAATTTTTATCCCCTTTTTTTTGGTTTAAGTTTCTTGCTGATAATATCAACCCCACTTCCTCCAACTTCCTGAAGAAACATGTTAAATACCTCAGGGATATTTAACTTCACTAAGCTGTGACAGATTTGATGGGACCATGTTACTAACCATTTTTTAATATATTAAAAGAGACATGTTTTGTTCAAATTTCTGGAAAAAGAAAAGTTTGGTACAGTGAATGTGTTGGAGAGTATCAGTGGCTTCAAAATCACTGATTCGAAAAGCCAAAGAATAATACAGCATTTTGTGAGCATGATGCATATGGATATCAGGTTACAGTTAAATACTAAAATCTCAGGGAGAAGCTACTAAGGTGGTTTAATGCCTCCTATAATTAAGCACCTATTTGATGAGGATCAAGGCTGCCCCAGGGAGAGAACTCCAAGGCATCCTGCTCTACATACCGATCTATCTCATCCTTCGGGAAGCATAGGACGTCCTGACTTGATCCAATCTGATTCTTATCCAAAGTTATAGGACCATCTAATAACCAGACCCCACTTGCACTGATACCATTTTAACAACTGTTTTACATAGTCTTTCCTTTGTCTTGTAAAGAAATAACTCACATACCCACGCCTTATAAATTTAGCTCTACCCTCAACCCATGTTTGCAGCTCTTCACTGCCCATGGGGTCCTGTCCCCATGCTGCAGCTCTTCACTGCCCATTGCTCCTGTCCCCATGCTACAGCTCTTCACTGCCCATAGGCCCTGTCTCCATGCTATTCTCTGAATAAAAGAGCACTACTACCAGACCTTGAGAGTCTAAGAAATCTTTCTTTTGACTCCCCAGCTCGCTGAGCCCGCTTCATTTCAACCAAAGAACTTTTTTACTGATCCTGGTGAGATTCCTAACCTACAGCCATAAATTCTCAACTTTTCACTACTCAAAATTTTTGTTAACTTCAAATTCTGATTATTGTTTTTCTTTCTAAGCCAAGTTTCATTGCCCTAGGCACCCTGTGACAGCATCAGATAGCAAACAGGAAGTGTAACAGGAATAAGTATTTATTTAGTTTCTAACTTACTCTAGGCTGTAGTCTGGGCACAGAGTTTTAGAAGGGTCTTTGTAAGGTGAATATAGACCTCAGCTCCTAGGATTTGATAATGAATGAACAGGATTTGATAGTAAATAATATTTATTAACTTTAGATTGATATTAATTGTTCATGTTATTGGTTTTTAAATATTTATAATTATCTCTTAATAAAAAAGCATGTTGGCAATTTAGTATGTCATTCATTCTCAGCCTTACTTCTAAACACAAATTTATTTACACAGAATAAAATGTATTTCATAATCTCTATGATGTCCTATAATTTACACCATATTTACACTCTTGTTAAAATGTCCATCTTCACATGTTGGATTATAGGACAATGTGAGTGAGACAACCAAGTCTGAATGTCTACCTCATTAACAGACTATAAGCAAATTCTTTAAGAGCAGAAGAACATATATTCCTTTATCTCCTCAAGATTTGGTTGAATTTCTAGCACTGAGTAGGCTCTAATTAAGAGTCTTATGAATGAAGATACAACTAATTATTTCTATTGTCATTTTATTTTATACATGCACTTGATCAGAAGTGCACATTTTTGTGGATTTTTAAATTCTGCCCCAACTCTCAATTCTAACTTCTAGGACCACATCTTAAAATTTCCTTGTTCTTATACAGCACCAGTGGAAGAAGCAGTAGCATTAACACCAATTGATTCAGAGTTCTGCTTTATGTCTATGTACTGTGTAGGAATGAGCACGTAATAAAGAAGAGAGATCGGTGAGAAGAAGTTCATCTTATTGGTAGCGGTGGGTAAAATATGTGAAACTTAGATGATGGCTGATAGATTAGGAGGAAACAGAAAGGATGGGGATAGTGGTCTTTGTGATATAAAATGGATAGTGGAATTTGGGTTCTAAGAGAGCTGGAAAGAGGAGAAGAGATGAAAGAATGATATGTTGGAGTTTAAGATTTCCTGACATGATGAGATTAATGTGTTCATTTATTTAATAACTATTTAGTTAAGCACCTAGTATGCACCAGATACTATGCTAATTGTTGATGACACAGTGTTCAACCCTAGAGATACTGTCCCTGTCCTCAAGGAGCTTATTCTGTTGGGTATTCTGGATAATAACTAGGTTGAAAGTGAGGATCTATTTGTGAGTAGTTACAGTAGGGTGGAACTGAAAATTCCCAGAAGTGAAGAAGTGAATAAATTAGAGAGTGGATGTTGTGTAAGTCATCCAATGCATAGAACAGTAACAGAGAATAAAGAGGGGGGTGTTGAGCCAACTGCCCAAAATATAGAGTATGTCCAGGACAGAAATATGGGAGGGTATTATACTGTGTAGCCAAGTAATAGAAGCTCAGGAATGCAGGGATTCTAGCATGAGGTATGGGCCGTAATCTAGAAAGAAACAGCAAAGCTAAGCAAGAAGACTACCAGTCTCGTCTCAACTTGACCCTTGAGGTAACTAGGGTATAGAGTTGCAGAGTGTGTCGTGTTCAATTAAGCCAGGAAAAGGCAGGAAACAGTCAGTGACATGAACGAAGATGTCAGAAAACGAAATCTTGGGAAAGTAGGAAGCAGCCTAGAGAAAGACAATGTGCCCTGTCCTCCATAAAGTGAGAGATGTTGGATTTTTCCCATTATCATATATTTTCAGTATTGAACTACCTGAATATATCTAGTTCACTCAGTTTTGTTAGTTAATGCCGAATTGAATTCTCTGTAAAAAAGAACTTCTTTCCTAAAAAAAAAAGTATCCTACATCTCTGCCAAAATGCCTATGGGGTGTGTTCTTAGCATTTTACAACTGCAAATAGAATTAAAAGGGCTGTACAATTTTGGGTGCTAGGTAATATTTGGAACTGTGTGATAAAGTGTGACTATTTTAGGTATAACAAAATTTGCCTTTGACCTTTTGAATACTTTACTGTGTCCTTGTTCTTCTCAAAATGACTACCTAGTTTTAATTTCAAAAGTTTGCTGGGGTTGAGCTATATTCTTGTATATTCAACTCATCATTGTTAGGGCAAGCTTAGAACACTATGTGTACTAAACTGTAAGACACTATAGAACCGACTAAAACTATAATACTGTGAAATTTTTCTCAAATTTAGGCAATCTCCCAAAACAATTTTAGGAAAACAAACCGTTCAATGTGGATGGTATTTCCTTTTCTAGATTTTTCTTCTAAAACAAAGCTATTTTGTTAGGGGGGAATAAGTTCAAGTATATGGGAAAATATCTGCTAATTATTTAAAATTAAGCACAATAACATTTAAAATAAATTATTTTATTGAGGTCTCATTGGTTTATAACATTGTGTAAATTTCAGGTGTACATTATTATATTTCAGCTTCTGTATAGCTTCTGCATCTTCTGTACAGCTTCTGCATCATGTTCACCCCCGAAAGTCTAGTTTCCATCTGTCACAATACGTATGTGCCCTTTTACCCCTTTTACCATCCCCACACCCCCTTCCCCTCTCATAAACACCAATCTGTTCTCCTTATTTATGTTTGTTTAACACAATCACATTTTAGTTCAATTAATATAATAATTTTTTTTGAGGAAGATTAACCCTGAGTTAACATCCTCTGCCAATCCTGCTCTTTTTTTTGCTGAGGAAGACTGGCCCTGAGCTAACATCTGTGCCCATCTTCCTCTATTTTATATATGGGATGCCAGCCACAGCATAGTTTGATAAACAGTGCATAGGTCTGTGCCCAGGATCCAAACCAGCGAACCCCAGGTTGCTGAAGCTGAGCGCATGAACTTAATCACTGTATCACCGGGCCATCCCGATATAATAGATTAATTTGTAAATTAAAGCTGCAGTGAATCTTTGTCATAAAGTGGCAGCTTAGTACAGTGGTTAGGAGGACCTATCAGGAGACACACTGCTGTGGGTTAGAATTTCAGGTTTCTTTCTTTCCTTTTTTTTTTTTTTAAGGATTGGTCCTGAGCTAACATCTGTTGCCAATCTTTTTTTTTTTTTCTTCTTCTTCTTCTTGTCCTCCCCAAATCCCCTAGTACACAGTAGTATATTCTATTTGTAGGTCCTTCTAGTTCTGCAGTGTGGGACACCGCCTCAGCATGGCCTGATGAGTGAAGCTAGGTCTGCGCCCAGGATCCGAACTGGCAAAACCCTGGGCTGCCAAAGCAGAGCGCACAAACCCAAGCACTTGGCCACGAGGCCAGCCCCTCAGCTTTATTTCTTATCAAGTGTAAGAAACATCTCTACTCCAGTTTTCTTCTGTGTTAAATTGTGGTACTAGTACCAACCTTATGGATCTTTTGTGAGGTTTAAGTGAATTACTTTTAATGGAACATTTAGATTAGCACATGGAACCTAGTAAGAGCCATAACAATGCTACTATATACATATACCCATACATATGCATGTCTAGCTATTAACATACTAAGTGTTTTAAAACTTTAGGAATTAAAAGCTCATTTCTTGGGGCCGGCATGGTGGCATAGGGGTTAATTTCGTGTGCTGCACTTCAGCAGCCCAGGGTTTGTGAGTTCAGACCCTGGGCACGGACCTACACACCACTCATCAAGCCATGCTGTGGCAGTGTCCCACATGAAAAATAGAGGAAGGTTGCCACAGGTATCAGCTCGGCAACAAACTTCCTCAAGCAAAAGGAAGATTGGCAACAGATGTTGTTAGCTCAGGGCCAATCATCCTCGCTCAAAAAAAACCCCCCAAAACTCATGTCTTTCCATAAAGTACATAAGACTGTATAAATCAAAGAAAATAAGTATAAATATAAGAAAGAAATCAATGTTTGAGTGCTGAACATGTGTGAAGCATAATATGTTACCTGTTTAACACTCAGAGCAGTCTTCTCATTCAACAAATTAGAAAACTGAGAGGAAATGTTTAAATATTTTTTTCAAGGTCGCAGGCTAGTAAGTGGCCTAGGTAAAATTCAAATCAAGACCTGAAAAACACTAAAATGTATACTCTTCGTACTACTCCACATTAACAAACCTTGGTTGCATAAAATGGAACATTTAAAATGGTGTTTATAATACTAGAGATATTCACAAGGAGGAAATGTTTCTTTCCTAGTCTCCAGTTAACCTACAAATAGAGTCATATTCTTCATAGTTTTTTTCTTTTTTTTTTTTTTTTGAGGAAGATTAGCCCTGAGCTAACTACTGCCAATCTTCCTCCTTTTTCTGAGGAAGACTGGCCCTGAGCTAACATCCATGCCCATCTTCCTTTACTTTATATGTGGGATGCCTGCCACAGCATGGCTTGCCAAGTGGTGTCATGTCTGCACCCGGGATCCGGGCCGGCGAACTCCGGGACTCTGAAGCAGAACTGCAAACTTAACCCCTGCGCCACCTGGCCAGCATCAGTTTTTCACTTTTACTTTATCTCAAACCTATAGTTCCAACCAGGTCAGGGACAGAGAGGTATAGTGGACAATCCTTGCATTCCTGCTTTAATGTCACCTACAAGGTTAAGTAGAAATAGGAATACAGAATTGTTGCTGTAGTGGATAGGGTAGACTGAAAGAAATTCATCTCATCATGAGGTAGAGTCTTTCTCCATCCTGTGAATCTGGGTGTGGTCATGTGGCTGGTTGTGATCAATATCAGTAAACATGATTCAGGCAAAGGAGTGAAAAGTGTCTGTAGATTGGAGCTTCACCTCTCTTGCTTCTGGGAACATTTCTTCCACTATGTGCACAAGCCTGGACTAGCCTCCTGAAGGTTGAAAGACCAGAAGAAAGGAGGCTGTTCTAGCCATTCCAGCTGAAGTCTCACAGACTAAGCAACGTGCCAACCCCCAAACATGTAAGGCCATTCTAGACCAAGCCAGTCCACACTGGAGGAAATGCCAAGTCAGCTCATTGACTTGTGAGAAACGGTAAATGCTTGTTGTTTTAGCCACTAAGTTTTCCGGTGGTTTGTCATGCAGCAAAGGCTTTCTGCTACAATAGACGTGTGCTGGGCACTTTGCTTGTCACTTTGGCGAGTTCAGAGATGAGTAAGGCCTTGTTACTACCCTTATGGAGGTTGTAGTTAAAAAAGGAAGTCAAGATACAAATATGTCATAAAAACAAATGATTGAATAACACTGCATCCTAACACTAGAAAATATATCACAGTAATACAAGCTAAAATTCACCCTGGATTTCGAGAGCTACGGAAAACTTCTTCCCACTAATCTCAAAAAAGTCAATATAAAGAAAGGAGAATGTTTTCAAAGAATTTTGGAATTAAATTTTAGAGGCATAAGCAATCTTAGTCTAATTATCACCCTCTGCAGGTGAGAAAATGGAGAGTAAAAGCAGTCATGGCTGTGCAGGACCCTCATCCATCCAACAGCTTAGATTTCTATAGCTGGGTGCAATTCGATGGCTGCCTTTGGATGAAAGAAGAAATCTTTCTCTCTTTTTTTTTTAACTGCCGAGTTGTTCCTGGGAAACCCCACACTCCACCCACCCGACCCGACCCACGATATCCCCACGATATTCAAAAGGAGAGAATGTTTCCTGATAGAAGGGGTTAGGTGAAGGCGCCAGCTCCCCCACTGCAGAGTGCTGACAGATAGGCTAGGTCAGAAACAGAGTAAAGCCGCCCTGAGGCTGCTCTTCAAGGCAAATGCTCGAGGAACAGGCAGAGATGGTCTCCTGGGAAAAATGCTGGACACCTCGCAGCCGCTGGGAGGAACTGCCCCGAGGATGTGCAATGGAACAGCATGTTCAGGTTGCCGAGGTCTTGGACCCTTGGCTGGTGCCAGACTGCGGCTCCAGGATTGTGCGCAAGTTCGGGTCACCACCCCAGATCCCTCAGGCTTCTGGAAGGCTAAAGATTTTCGGCCCGCGCGTGCTCAGTGAAATCCCCCGTTCTGGTTTCCTGCGGTCCCTCCCACGCACAGCGTTTGGGCCAGACACGTTCCCCGCGCACGTCGCCGCACGGCTGGCGCGAGGCGCCGCTGCGCTGTGCCTGGGGTACGGAGTGGGGTGGTCGTAGGGGAGTCCACAAGCCTTGGGCGTTTCATGATAGATGGTCTGGGTTAAACTCCGTACAAATAAATTGAGGAGCAAGGACCTTCAGCACTGGGTGCCACGGGTGTTTCTCCTCCGGGACTCCCCTGCCAGTCCCTGTAGATCTACCGATATCTCGCGACACTGGGCTTCAGCTGCAGTGCCTCAGGCTTGATGCCGTGCTTCTCTGAGAGGCTTCTGACGCCCGGTAAGTCACAGCCCATCTTCTCCCTGGGGTTGGGGAAGGATTAGTTTCCTATTAATTCAGTCCTTCATTCACTTATTTCTTCTTTCATCCTATTCAGTTCTTTACCATGGATTATAAATTTTTGCATAATCTGGTTCGTGCTCTCCTCAGCATCCTCCTCTCGCATTTCGCTCTGTGTCGGGCGTCAGAGTGCTGGTATTGCTGTTTCCTCTGCCTGGAGTCCACTCCCAGCCCTAGCCTTTGCTTGCCCAGCTCCCAGGGACGGATTTACCGAGAAGCTAATGATGCATAAGACTCAGGGCCCCACACAGGCACAGACTTCCTTCAATGAATTGTGTATAATTTTGTATTTATAATTTTGTCTTCTTTTTCCCAAGGGAGATTCCAAGACTTGGTGAGGAAACTGTCTGACACCACTTTTCCTGCTGACCACTTGGTGTCTCAGCCTACTAAGAGGTGAGAAGCTAGGCCAGCCGCGGAAGGTGAGGGGTCGCGGTGGGCGTTTCAGGCAGGAGTCTGTGAAACAGAGACTGGCGGTCCTGCAGCATCTTCTCGCTGCAGTGATTCGGCCACTTGTTCTGTGCTGTAAATCTACAACTATTTATTTTATTGCTTTGTAATGTTTTCGGTTTTGAATTAAATCATTTTGATAGCAGTGTTTAAAAAACGAAAGCACATATTCAATGAAAAAATGAATACATCACTTTTGTTACTCCAGAATGTTGATGTTATATATTTAACTGAAAATGTGGACAGTTACCATCCTCCAGGGGCGCAATGTGATAACACTGACAGTATAAAAACCAGAGAACACATATCTGCTTAAGAAGCTTCACCGTTTTAAAACGTATTAGTTATTTTAGGGCTGTGACCAAAGACGATGAGTTAACACACGTAGCTACAAAGGTCAATTTGCATATCACTCCAGAAACATGACTTTTCCTTTAGATTAAGTAACTCTTCTTCATCAAGGTTAATTTTGCTTGTTATATAATGACTTCAGATTTTCTTGTCTGTCTTCACAGAGTGAATTGATGGCTATCAATTCATTAGCAAAAGGGAAATTGCTCAGTGATGTCAAATTTACCTCAGTATTGTCAGTTGCTTGAAATAGAAACCAGTTAATTCTAACAATGATTGCCTTTTTTTCATCTAATTCATGGAAGAAAGTAAAGCTTTCGGAAGTTAATTCTGTCAAAAGTGACATTATTGGAAGAGATATCAATTCATTCAATAGTTAAAATGAAGTTAAAATAATTTATTTTGTGCTGATAATATAAATACGGTTTTTGGTAGTTCAGAGCATCATAGTAAAAAACAATGTTCTTAATAAATTAAGGTATTTGTGGAGCAGAAATGAGCTTGAAATTGATTGAGGTGCATAATGCATCCAAACAAGCTGAAATGCACTGCCAGTCTACATAGAAGCAAAAAAATTAAAATATACAAGTAACATTATATATGGTAACTGAACTTCAGATTGTTTCCTAAGGAAACCGTGTTGCACAGAAACAAGTACTTCAGCATAACTGTTTGTCTGTCTGCTACTCATCACCGGGCAGATTTTAGAAATGCTGAGCCTTTGGAGAACAATTTCAGTCTAAATGTTCTGCAAACAGTACAGACTATTACTGGAAAATAAATTTTGGTTCTATTTTTTTAATCAGTTAAAAATCTTAATAAAAGTATTCGACAAAGGGAGCACCAAAAAACAAACTTTGTCAAATTGAATTTTTGAAAACAAAGCTTGCAAACAGGCATTGAAATTTATCCCTGCAAAAGCAAGAGTAGATCTAAAGAAATTAAATGATGAGAATTCAAATGATGTATTGGATGAGTTTTAAAATTCTATAACTGTGCTTTGGAATGTCTCCACTTAGAGAAGAATATTTGATTGCACTTCTATTTGTAGCTGTATAAATTGATATTCTGTTTTGGAATGGGTTGAAATTTAGAAGGCCTATGATTATTTTAGCATCTAAATTTGCTGAAATATTAAAAAAATAGATTTGTGGGGGAGTTTTTCTTGACAATAATTCCATAAAACTAATTTATCTGGGAATAAAAATATCTCAAAAATTATATAAAATTATTTTGCTGCCTCCTTTCACCCTCAAAACTATTCTGATATAAATGATAAATTATATAGTCACCCCATCTATAAGGTACTAGAAGGTTGCCTGGGTGCTCCCCGTAGGGTGATAGGCACTGGCTTAGGCACTGGGAATAGAAAAGTGAATAAAAATTCTGTCTTCCTTCTAGTAGCTCACAGTCCTGTGGAACAAAAAATATTCATTGCTTAGTGTTATTGGTTCTATGGTGGAGACACAGACAAAGCTGGTAAGAGGGCGTGTAATGGCTGGAGTGAGTATGACAAATATTTTGGCAATTTGATTGTGGAGTGGTATGTAGAGCTTTTAGAAATTTGACCATCTAGCAGTGTATTTCTGAAAGAAGTTGTGTGGTGTCAAAGAAAAATTGCACTAGACAGAGTTAAACACACAAGGAAAACTTTGTTCAAGACTATTGCAAGAGAGGAGAGAGATTAAACTCAACTCCTGCTGAAAAATAGGTGGAGAGTTTTTAAACACTGAGGTAAACTAGTGGAAAAGTACTAGAGTGTTAAGAGGGATGTTGCTCAAGTGATTAGGCCATCTGTGTTTGCTAATGGGCGCTAATGGAAGTTAGGCTCCTCCCCTCCCACAGAGACTGGGTGATAGGGGCTGGGGTGCTACCTTTCTTAATGATTACATTTCAAAGCTATGGCTCCCAAGTCCTTGAGAAAGACGTTGCTGGGTTGTAAAACTGGCAAGAAGCTGGGACAAGATTTACATCTCAGAAGGACAGAGAAAGAATTTACAATTGCAAGTTTTCTAAAGTAAATACTCTAGGAAAAGGGAGGTCAGGGTCTCATAGTCAGGAATAAACTTGTCTAAAGTTTGGTCAAACTGAGGGGAATGTTAAGGCTGTCTTGGTCAGTGGATCTATGAGCATCACTGTCTATCTGACTCCAACTTAAAGGAACATAAGGAAAGCTTACTTATCTGGATTCTCTCCTCACTGCTTTTCCTAGCTGGGGCACTTTAATCTTATCTGACAGGATAGAATCCTGATGGGGTTTGTTTGGCCATTTAAAGTCTGGTCATGGGACTTTAAGATTCGGTTTGAATAAATAAATACTTTTCGTGCTGTTGCAATCAGTTTGGGAATAGGCTCTTCCACTTGGACGGGTGGCTTCCAGGGTTCCTCTATTAGGAAAGATCTTACTTTTTCACACATTAAAGCCAATCAAAGTGTATTTTTCTGCAGTTATGACAATGACAGGATCTTGAGTCTGCTTTATAAGAGACAGTTGCATTACAGTAGCTCCACACTAAATTTAATTTACATACGAAATCTTAGCCATGTTCCTGAGGAAGCATGACTAAAACCATTGCCTTAGCTTGTTCCCAAAAGATGGGATGTCCAATAGTGATGCCAAAAATATTTTAGTATTATTTTTATCTTTGACATTTGAAAGCAAACTACATTTGCTGATGCTATTTCTTTATCATCTTTCCTAATTTCCTTCAATACATTCAAAATGTAAGTTTAACAGTTGACATTCCTTTAGAAGGTATTTTGTGCTAATTTAATTACTGAATAAGGAGTAAAATATACAAGAATAAATGAGGTGATGTACTATTCCAGTCACACTCCTTTGTCTTGCTGTGTCAGTTGCTCAAGTTCCTTAACTTCTATGAAGTTCCGTTTTCTCCCTGGTAAAATTGAAATAATGGCAGTTCCCCTGCAGGGTGGTTATGATGATTAGAGATTATATATGTTAAGTTCTTGGAACATGATAAGTGCCCATTAATATATTATTTATATGAAAGCTTCATATACCGTGTGGTTATCAGAAGGAGATGCTGTTATATACCTGTAAGGCAATTTCAAATATACCCACAAGTTTTCTGAGCCCAGACGTAGTCGAGTAATTTTCTGTATTCTTTCTCACTTTCTTAGAAGAAAAAAAATGTTTTGAAGATGCTAGTATCAAATCGTAACACTAAGGTATTCTTTTATGAGTGGTGGGATCAGACCCCTAGAATCTGGACTCTAAAACCAGAACTTTTTCAAAAGCATCCAAAGAGATGTCTGTTCTTGTCTGCAGGATTAAGTAACACTAATCCTTGGCTAAATTTTTGGTAGGTAGTGTCAAAGCTTAGGCAGTAGCCGCAGTGTAGTGAAACCAGGGAAGATAGTGGGATAACTCCAGAAGATTTAGTCATTCATTCATGCATGCATGCATTTATTAAAAAAAAAAAAATATGTGTTGAATGCCTACTAGCTAACCACTGTGACAGGTGTTGGGAATAAACAAAAATAACAATAGCTGGTTCTTATTAAGTCCTACTGGTACCAGGATATGGTTTAAGTACTTATTATTATTTTTTTACCCATTTACTCCTCAATACTTCTCAAGAAGTAATATTATTGCTACCCCATTTTATAGATAAGAAAATTGAGACAGAGAGAAGTTAAATAACTCACCCATGGTAGCATAAACTAGGGAAGCCAGAACCCAGGCAGTCTGGCTCCAAACCCAGGCCTTTGAACACCACTCCATATGGTTTCTTTTCAGACATAGTACTTGGCCTTCACTAATGATGGAGAAAGAAGTTAATCAAATAATCACAATAAATATATGATTATAAAATATTATAATAGGGCATGTCCAGGAGTAGGAACATTATATAGAGGGATCCTGATGTATGAAGGAACATGATGAGTATGAGAAGTTGAATGAAGGCCAAAGTGACTGGGACACAGAGAACTAGAGGAGAAATGGTACAAAGTATTGCCAGAGAGGTAAGGCTTTTGGATCCTATAAGTCCCCTCTTTGGCCTCAGGCAGAGGCAGATCTCTGTTAAAATCCCAGCTTTCCACTTTTTGGCTGTGTACTTTGGGCAAAGGACTTTACCTCTCTGGGCCTCTTTCTTTCTTTTAGAAATAGAGATGATAATAGAATCTGCCTCACAAAGTTGCTAAAAGCAACAAATGAGATATTTCATCTGTGGCACTTAGCGTAGTGCCTGGCACATAAGAAAACTAAATAAAGTTTAGTTATTATCATAATTTCTTAAATGCTAAAAATACTTACAATTTTTAATTCCTCATACTGAACCTGAGTTTTTTCCTTAGCCTGAATTGATGTCCTATAAATTTATACTCTTAATATCCATAGAGCAAGATGTGAGCTATACTGTTCTACATTCTTCAACAGACTTTGGGCTGGAAAAAAAATATTTTAAAAGATAGTTTAAAATAAAAAATGTGCTAATTGTCGTCCAAACCCATTGTAGCCCAACTCCATTGCCTGCACATGTGCACACGTCCATAGGTATGTGTGCTGCAGTGCAGATCCCTTTCTATATTCCTGTTGGACCAAGCCAGTAAATCTGACATAGTCCAGATCACCCATGTTATTCCCCAGAGCACAATTACGTCGAAACCCCAAATCACTGGCTTCACTGCTCCAGAGTTGCTAAAACAACCCAAGGAGAACTAGACAAATGAATGAATTTCCAAATTTAGCTTCAGTGGTTGTTCAGAGCAGTGACTATCGTTCTAAGGAATGCTGTGGGTTAGTGCAGTGAACTGCCAAAGTAGGTGGCAGATTTCTTCCTTACACAAGACTAAGGTAGTTAGTGGGTTCATAAAAACTCAGTGGCAATGCGCTCCTTCATTTATTTTGTTCCATGTGAGTAGGAGAAAGGAGAATTTCTCTTTTGTGATCAAGAGGAAGGTAGCACTTATATTAGAATCCCCTCTCAAAAAGACAAGGGGGCCAAGCTGACCCAGTGGCAGAGATAGCACAAGCTTATTCGGCAACCCTGAGCCAGGAGACTTTTTTCAGTGGATGGAAAAATCAGAAGAGTTTCTGTATAGGTTGTCACCTTACTTGGTTGACTGCAATGAACACCTTAGGAAGAATTATTGATAGTCAGCAAAAAGCAAGAATAGGCAGAGGCAGCCAGCTAAGTGGGTGAGGAGAGAGTTTGAGGAAATGGGATACTCACAGGGAAGGGAGGAGTGCTAGCAAACGGGGCAGCTGGGAAAATGCCATAACAGGATTTGGCCCAGGGCTGTATCATGAAAATTTTTTTCTAGGTGCCTCCTTTGGTGAAAGTTCCTTCATTTCCTGATCCTGCAGTAAGCCAGGCGGGGTCTCTCATGAGGCTGATGCCATGTGAGCAGTCATTTCATCTGAGGAGCAACCAAGAGCACTATGAAAAAAAACCCACGTGTGTATTAATTGTCTCTAATTGAGTCTATAGTGTAATAAACAAGCTATGCAAGTTCAAGAACTTCATAGTGCTGCCAGGAAGATTTGCACTTGGCTGATGCCTTGTCTCCCTTTCTACTCTCAACATCTTGGGTTCAGCAGGCAGCTGTTCATGTCTGCTTGTTACCTTTGTGCCACCAGTTAAGTCATAGGACAGACCATGGGCACAGCTGAGTATGTGGCCCCTGGTTCATCAGGTTGATCAGTAACTGCTCCAAACACAAGCAAGATGAAGTTGGTGTTTGGAATAACCAACTAGAAAACTTGGAGTAGCAATTTTAAATAGTAAACATTGTGTGGAACCTTAGCATAGTTCCTGTATGAAAGTGTACTATCTTTTATTTTGTTAAAAGGGAAAACTTGGTCTTTTTCCTGTGTTTGGAAATTTCTGGTCATTGTGATTAGCTATCCAAATTGTCTATAAAGTCAAACAAATTGGTCTTTTGCTACAGTTATCAGTAGAGTACTAAAAAGTAAATACGTGGGATATTTAATAGCTAATTGCTTTCTAAAGCTATTTTAAAAATGAATATGACTTTAACAGAAATATTCTGCTATTGGTAATAGTTGATGTTCCATTAAATTGAAAATAATGGACATCCTTGTTTTTAAAAAGGGTTGTAAGTCTGTTGAAGATTTGAGCTTCATTCTTTCTGAAATGTGTGCTTACTGATTAATTCAATTTTGAATTGAAGTAATTTATCACTTTTATAAATTAAGTGACTTTCCCTTTTCTCTCACACAGTGAAGTAGTTAATCTAATGGTGCTGCAATGTAATGGTCTCCCTTGAAAGAGCACTCTAGGCAGTTGTTATTCTGATATGCTGCTAGAGCCCAGGAAATTTGATTAATTTACAGTGTTCATGTAAGTGACCTGTAAAATTATGAGAAAAAAAGCACTCTAATTTGCAGTGTGATTGGATTTTCATTATTCTGTCCAAAAGATCATTTAAATATTCTTGATAATAATATAAAATGAAAAGATCTTTATGGACCCTTAGTACAACTCAGTGTTCCTTATGATTTTATCTGGGATTATTATAAATGTTATTAATGACAATGATGGTGACCATTTTTGAGCAATTGCTATATGCCAGGTACTGTATTTAGTAATTGATATGGAATAATATTTAGGTACATTAGCTTTGGATTCACACAAACCCTGTTTTCATTACGACTTTAAGGAGTACATCTTTATTTCAGTACACAGTCACCAGAACGTAGCTTACTCATGACTGTTTCAGAGAAAGTCTTGTGTAATCGCTTGGAACTCAGTTTCTCTGTCTGAAAAATGGAGATGATAACACTTACAACATAGGATTGTTACTATGGTAGAGAATTTATGCACAGAACTAAGTGGAGTTTTTAGGAAATGAAATTAGTGAAAAACAGACTGTCTACATTTTTTGTTAAAAGGTGAAATTAAGTTCAAAACCCGTTGCTTGTGAAAGGGACAAAAATGATGTTTTGCCTTGAATTGTTCAAATAATGATACTGATCTTCCATTTTAGTTCTTTTACATATGCATGGCTTTTGGCAAGTGGGCAATTTTAAATTGTTAAATTACTTGCTGGAATTCATTTGTGACTAATGATAAGCTGAAAACTCATCCATCTCAGTAGTTACAAGTTGGTTAACCATACACCTGCTGTCTGGAGTAATTATTATATATTTTGGGCAATAATTTATATGACTACCCTACATATCGATATCATTAAAATACTTGAAATAATTATTAATAAGCTACTACGTGCTGAGTGTGAATACTACAAGCAAAGATATAATCAAATGGTAACAAAATTGCTATACTTTACCAGTGTGATTGTACTAACATAATTTCATTGAGACTCAAAACTGCTGAGATGTGGATAGATAATATTATTCCCTTTTTTTAGATGAAGACCCTGAGATTTAGAAAAAGAACAACTGGTCTAGGTTACCCGAGAAGTAAGCAGCAAAGCTGACCAACTGTCTCCATGTCCAAAGCTCTTATTCTACTCCATTCCCCATTGTCAGCTTCTTTATCCTTGGAAGACAACTATGGCAAGAGAGTGAAATTCTTTGAGAAAGAAAAAAAAAAAACAGGGAGTGGATAACATTTTGTATAAAAGTGTTGTCAATAAAACTATGAGCCACACTACCAACACAAGGTATACAGAACATATATAGATCCTTTGGTTCTATTCATAAGCTCTTTAATTAGAACAGAATTCCTTTCCTCTTCCCTTTCCATATGATTATTTGCTCAATAATTGTAGATGGCTGAGCTAAAGATCAGAAGCTCTCAGTACAAAATCCTAACCATGAGGCTCTGAGCAACCCTACACTTAAAACAAGAGAAGATAGATCTCATCAAGATGGTGGTGTAGACAGACTCTGAATTCACCTCCTCCCACCAACACAACCAGGTTACGACTATTTTTGGAAAAATTACCCTGGAGAGAAAACTAAAAACTGGATGAAAAGAACCCCCACAATAAGGGACAGTTCTGACTGAGGCAGAAGAGGCAGAAATTCCTTCTGGAGAGGAAAAAAGCCACCTTTGCAAGTGGCGGAGCTTCACAGTCAGCTGAGTGGGAGGCACCCTAAGGTAGGCAGCCCTACCTGGAGAGTTGGGGCCCTGAGTAGGTGCCCGTTACTGCTGTAAGCATCCTTCAAAAACAGCACAACTGAGATGAATGTCCTACTGTCTGGCTTTGCTGGCTATTAACTGCAACAAGGAATACCCCCAGAAAAGCTATGGTACAAAAGCTGGAAAAACCTGGCTCTTAAAGGGCCCATGCACAAATTCACCAGTCTCATAGAGCAACATAAAATCAACAGAAAGAAAGCTGCACAGTCCTTTGGTGAAAAGAGACTCACCTGGTAAGTTCTGGGTGCATCTCAGTGAGAGGAGAGACCTCTCCAGAGACTGAGACATTGGTGGTGGCCATTGTTGTGACCTAGTACAGGCGTACTAACACAGATGCTGGCAGACGCCATTGAAGTTCTTCCCCAGGCCTGTTAGCCTAGGGGTCTGCCATACCCACTAGAGTGCTTATTTAATCTCATTCAGGCAGGTCATGCAGCCCACCCTAGGGACTGGCCCCAGCCAACAGCAAGCTCTCAGGCTACTTGTTGGCCTGCATAGACTGGATGACTTGATCCTCTACACACAGGTAAGTGTGCCTGCCTCTGTGGGGCAGGGTCTGTGTGAGGACCAGGTGAACTGTGGGGGGCATTTGTGGAGGGGTTAGGGCCTCTGCAGAGGGGCAGCTGGGTATGCTCTAGGGGGTCGAGAAGTGTGCATGGGCCAGGACTGTGTTGACTGTGTGTATGAAACTGGGGGGGGGGGGGTGGGGTGGGGCTTAGCAGCAGCCGAAGACCTGTGTTTCAGTAACAGCCACAAAGAGGATTGGCCCAATGTTCCAAAGCCTGAAACAATTGGGTGCTCCCATACTTAGGGCCAGTCCCACTCAGGTGCAGTCCTAAGAGAGCTAAAAGTAGCCTTGCGTGCCTGAGGCCTACAGCAGCTGTAAGCCCCTGAGCCTAGCAACCAGCTACACTGGGTACCTACCCAATTAATAGGAAAACTACAAGAGGAGTGTGCTATCAGACCTTGTAGCCAATGGTGTTGGAGCTCCCCACACCTGATTTACAAACAGCTGGCCAGGAAGGGGAAGACTAGACTCCCTGGATACCTGCAGTAAGAGCAACCCTGCCACAGCCGAAGGACACAGGTAGCCCACATTGGTCAATCTTGGATCATTTGGACTGATGATGAGAGAGAAGCACACTGCTGGGCCTCAAAAGGCATTGCCTACATAAGGCCATTTCTCCAAGATCAGGGGACATAGCTGACTCACCCAATACATAAATATAAGCATAGACAAAGAGGCATAATGAGGAGGCAAAAGAATACATTCAAAGCAAGGGAACAGGACAAAACCCCAGAAAAAGAACTAAGTGAAACAGAAATACTCAATCTACCTGGCAAAGAGTTTAAACAAAAACTCATAAGGATTCTCAGTGATATTGGGAGAAGACTGGATGAACACAGTGAGAACATGAACAAAGAATTCAAAAATGTGAAAAAGAACCAATGAGAAATCAAGAACAATATTGGAAATGAAAAATTCACTAGAGGAACTCAATAGAAGAGTATATGACACAGAAGAATTGATTAGTGTGCTGGACAAAAGATAAGAGGAAATTACCCAAGCTGAACAACTCAAAGAAAAAAGAATTAAAAAGAATGAGAACAACCTAAGGGACCTCTGGAACAATATTAAGCACACTAACATTTGTATTAAAGGTGTCCCAGAAGGAGAAGAGAGAGACAAAAGGGCAGAGAATCTATAAGAAATAATAGTTGAAAACTTTCCTAACCTAAGGAAGGAAACAGACATCCAAGTATAGGAAGCACAGAGAACACCAAACAAGCCCAAAGAGGCCCACACTGAGACACATTATAATTAAAATGCCCAAAATTAAAGATAATGAGAGAATCCTAAAAGCGGCAAGAGAAAGGCAACAAGTGACATACAAAGGAAAGCCCATAAGTTTATTGGCAGAGTTCTCAGCTGAAATCCTACAGGCCAGAAGAGAGTGGCATGATATATTTAAAGTGCTGAAAGGTAAAAACCTACAGCCAAGAATACTCTGTCCAGCAAGGTTGTCATTCAGAATGGAAGGAAGGATAAAGAGCTTCCCAGACATGCAAAAATTAAAGGAGTTTATCACCAAGAAACCAGTTCTACAAGAAATGCTGAATGGACTTACTTAAGTGGGAAAGAGAAGACCACAAATAAGAATAAGAAAAGGATCCAACAAAACAAAACAAAACAAAACAAAACAGGCAATAAAATCACTGGTAAAGGCAAAAATGTAGTAAAGGTAGCAGATCAACCACCTGTGAAGGTTAAAAGATGAAAGTACTAAAGTTACCTATTTCAATGATAAGAGGGTAATGGTTAGATACACACAAAACAAGAGATTAGGTATGATTTCAAAAACATAAAATGTGGGAAGAGAGGAGTAAAAGAGAGCTTTTAGAAAAAGGTCAAGCTGAAGAGGCTATCAACTCAATATAAATTGCTATATATGTAGAATATTATATAGAAATGTCATGGTAATCACAAACCAGAAACCTATAATAAATAAACAAATAAGTAAAAGGAGGAAAATCAAACATATTCCTAAAGAAAGCTGTCAAACCACAAGGGAAGAGAGCAAGAGAGGAAGAAAGAAACAGAGAAGAACTACTAAAACACCCAGAAAAAAAAGTAACAAAATGACAATAAATGCATATTTATCAATAGCTACTTTAAATGTCAGTGGACTAAATGCTGCAATCAAAAGGCACAAAGTGGCTGATTGGATAAAAAAACAAGACCCATATATATGCTGCATACAAGAGACACACTTCAGACCTAAAGATTCTCACAAACTGAAAGTGAAAGGATGGAAAAAGATACTACATGCAAATGGCAGAGAAGAGAAAGCAGGATTAGCAATGCTTGTATCAAACAAAATAGACTTTAAAACAAAAACTGTAACAAGAGACAAGGGCACTACATAATGATAAAGGGAACAATCCAACAAGAAGATATAACACTTGTAAATATCTATGCACCCAACATAGGAGCACCCAAATATACAAAGCAGTTATTAACAGACATAAAAGGAGAAATAGACAGTAGCAATAATAGTAGGGGACTTTAACACTCCACTTACACCAACGGATAGATCATCCTAACAGAAGATCAATAAGGAAACACTGGCATTAAATGACACATTAGACCAGATGGTCTTAGTAAACAGGTATAGAACATTCCATCCCAAAACCACAGAATACACATTCTTTTCAAATGCCCATGGAACATTCTCCAGGATTGATCACATATTAGGCCACAAAACAAGTCTCAATAAATTTTAGAAGATCGAAATAATGCCAAGCATCTTTTCGGACCACCTAGGTATGAAGCTAGAAATCAACTACAGGAAGAAAATCAGAAAAGCCACAAATATGTGGAGATTACACAAAATGCTACTGAAGAATGATTGGGTCAAAGGAGAAATCAAAAATTACCTGGAGACAAATGAAAATGACAGTACAGCATGCCAAAATCTATGGGATACAGCAAAAGTGGTTCTAAGAGGGAAGTTTATAGCAATTGAGGTCTACCTCAACAAATAAGAAAAATCACGAATAAACAATCTAACAGTGCACTTAAAGGAACTGGAAAAAGAAGAACAAACAAAGCTCCAAATCAGCAAAAGGAAGGAAATAATAAAAATAAGAGCAGAAATAAATGAAATAAGAGACTGAAAAAACACTAGAAAAAATTAATGAAACCAAGAGCTGGTTTTTTGAAAACTTAAGCTAAATTGACAAACCCTTAGCTAGACTCACCAAGGAAAAAAGAGAGAAGGCTGAAATAAATAAAATCAGAAATGAAAGAGGAGAAATTACAATGGACACCTCAGAAATACAAAAGATTATAAGAGAATACTATGAAAAGCTATATGCCAACAAATTGGATAATCTAGAAGTAATGGATAATTCTTAGAATCATACAAACTTCCAAAACTGGATCAAGAAGAAGTAGAGAATTTGAATAGACAAATGACCAGTAAAGAGATTGAAACAGTAATCCAAAACCTCCCCAAAAATAAAAGCCCAGGACCAGCTGGCTTCCCTGGTGAATTCTCCCCAAAATTCAAAGAGGACTTAATACATATCCTTCTCAAACTCTTCCAAAAAATTGAAGAGGAGGGGAGGGTTCCTAACTCATTCTATGAAGCCAACATTATCCTGATATGAAAACCAGACAAGAACAACACAAAAAAAGAAAATTCCAGGCCAGTATCACTGATGAACATCAATGCCAAAATCCACAATAAAATAACTAGCAAATTGACTACAACAATATGTTAAAAAGATCATACATCATGATCAAGTGGGTTTTATTTCAGGGATGCAGGGATGGTTCAACATCCACAAATCACTCAATATGATACACCACATTAACAAAATGAAGAATATAAATCACGTTATTGGGGCTGGCCTGGTGGTGCTGCAGTTAAGTGTGCATGTTCTGCTTTGGCAGCCTGGGATTTGCTAGTTTGGATCCCGGGTGCAGACATGGCATGGCTTGGCAAGCCATGCTGTGGTGGGCATCCCACATATAAAGTAGAGGAAGATGGGCATGGATGATAGCTCAGGGCCAGTCTTCCTCAGCAAAAAATAGAGGAGGATTGGCAGCAGTTAGCTCAGGGCTAATCTTCCTCAAAAAAAAAAAAAATCACATTATCATCTCAATAGATGTAGAGAAAGCATTTGACAAGATATAGCATCCATTTATCATAAAAACTCTACATAAAATGGATATAGAAGGAAAATACCTCAATTTAATAAAGGCTATATATGACAAACCTACAGCTAATATCATTCTCAGTGGAGAAAAACTGAAAGCTATCACTCTAAGAACAGGAACCAGACAAGCATGCCCACTTTCACCACTCTTATTTAACGTAGATTGGAAGTCCTAGCCAGAGCCATCAGGCAAGAAAGAGAAATAAAAGGGATCCATATTGGAAAAGAAGAAGTGGAACTGTCACTATTTGCAGATGACGTATAGAAAACCCTAAATAATCCACTAAAAAACTTTTATCTGATATGTGGTTTGCAAATATCTTCTCCCAATTGTTAGGTTGTCTTTTCGTTTTGTTGATGGTTTCCTTTGCTGTGCAGAAACTTTTTAGTTTGATGTAGTCCCATTTGTTCATTTTTTCGTTTGTTTCCCTTGCCCGGTCAGACATGGGACTTGAAAATATGCTGCTCAGACCAATGTCATAGAGCGTACTGCCTATGTTTTCTTCTAGAAGTCTCATGGTTTCGGTTCTTACATTCAAGTCTTTAATCCATTTTGAGTTGATTTTTGTGCATGGTGTAAGGGAATGGTCTACTTTCATTGTTTTGCATGTGGCTGTCCAGGTTTCCCAACACCATTTATTGAAGAGATTCTCCTGTCTCCATCGTATGCTCTTGGCTCCCTTGTCAAATATTAGCTGTCCATAAATGTGTGGGTTTACTTCTGGGCTCTCCATTTTGTTCCATTGATCTGTGTGTCTGTTTTTGTGCCAGTACCATGCTGTTTTGGTTCCTATGGCTTTGTAGTATAATTTGAAATCGGGGAGTGTGATACCTCCAGCTTTGTTCTTTTTTCTCAGGAATCCTTTGGCTATTCAGGGTCTTTTGTTGTTCCATATAAATTTTAGGATTTTTTTGTTCTATTTCTGTAAAAAATGTTGTTGGAACTTTGATAGGGATTGCGTTGAATCCATAGATTGCTTTAGGAAGTATGGACTTTTTTTTTTTTAAACTAAGATCTGGTTTATTTATTTTATTTATTTATTTTTTTCCTTTTTCTCCCCAAAGCCCCCCGGTACATAGTTGTATATTCTTCGTTGTGGGTTCTTCTAGTTGTGGTATGTGGGACGCTGTGTCAGCGTGGTTTGATGAGCAGTGCCATGTCAGTGCCCAGGATTCAAACCAACGAAACACTGGGCCACCTGCAGCGGAGCGTGAGAACTTAACCACTCGGCCACGGGGCCAGCCCAGGAAGTATGGACATTTTAACAATGTTAATTCTTCCAATCCAAGAGCATGAAATATCTTTCCATTTATTTGTGTCTTCTTCGATTTCTTTCAGCAATGTTTTATAGTTTTCAGCATACAGATCTTTCACCTCTTTCGTTAAGTTTATTCCTAGGTATTTTATTCTTTTTTTTGGAATTGTAAATGGGATTGTATACTTAATTTCTCTTTCTGCTACTTCATTGTTAGTGTATAGAAATGCAACAGATTTTTGTACATTGATTTTGTATCCTGCAACTTGACTGTATTCCTTTATTATTTCTAAAAGTTTTTTAGTGGACTATTTAGGGTTTTCTAGATATAAAATCATGTCGTCTGCAAAGAGTGACAGTTTCACTTCTTCTTTTCCAATGTGGATCCCTTTTATTTCTTTTTCTTGCCTGATTGCTCTGGCTAGGACTTCCAATACTATGTTAAATAAGAGTGGTGACAGTGGGCATCCTTGTCTGGTTCCTGTTCTTAGAGGGATAGCTTTCAGTTTTTCTCCATTGAGAATGATATTTGCTGTGGGTTTGTCATATGTGGCCTTTATTATGTTAAGGTATTTTCCTTCTATACCCAATTTATTTAGAGTTTTTATCATAAATTGATGCTGTATCTTGTCAAATGCTTTCTCTGCATCTATTGAGATGATCATGTGATTTTTATTCTTCATTTTGTTAATGTGGTGTATCACGTTGATAGGTTTGCAGATGTTGAACCATCCCTGCATCCCCAGAATGAAACCCACTTGATCATGATGTATGATCTTTTAAACGTATTGTTGTATTTGATTTGCTAGTATTTTGTTGAGGATTTTTGCATCGATGTTCATCAGTGATATTGGCCTGTAATTTTCTTTTTTTGTCTTGTCCTTGTCTGGTTTTGGTATCAGGATAATGTTTGCCTTGTAGAAGGAGTTAGGAAGCCTCCCCTCCTCTTCAATTTTTTGGAAGAGTTTGACAAGGATAGGTATTAAACGAAAGACAACCTAACAATTGAGAGAAGATATTTGCAAACCACATATCAGATAAGGGATTAATATCCAAAATATACAAAGAAGTCATACAGCTCAACAAAAAAACCCCCCAACAATCCAATTAGAAAATGGGCAAAAGATCTGAACAGAGATTTCTCCAAAGAAGAAATACATATGGCCAACAGGCATATGAAAAGATGCTCGACATCATTAGCTATCAGGGAAATGCAAATCAAAGCTACAATGAGGTATCACCTCACTCTGGTCAGAATGGCTATAATTAACAAGACAGGAAACAACAAATGTTGGAGAGGGTGTGGAGAGAAGGGAATCCTTGTTCACTGCTGGTGGCAGTGCCAACTGGTGCAGCCACTATGGAAAACAGTTTGGAGTATCCTCAGAAAATTAAGGATAGATCTACCATATGATCCAGCTATTCCACTGCTGGGTATTTATCCAAAGAACTTGAAAACACAAAGGCATAAAGATACTTGCATCTCTATGTTCATTGCGGCATTATACACAATAGCCAAGACATGGAAGCAACCTAGGTGCCCATCAAGGGACGAATGGATAAAGAAGATGTGGTATTTATACATGATGGACTACTACTCAGCCATAAGAAATGACGAAATCCGGCCATTTGTGACAACATGGATGGACCTTGAGGGTATTATGCGGAGTGAAATAAGTCAGAGGGAGAAAGTCAAATACCATATGATCTCACTCATAAGTAGAAGATAAAAACGACAAAAAAAAAAACACATAGCATTGGAGATTGGACTGGTGGTTACCACTGGGGAAGGGGGGAGGGGGGCGGCAAAAGGGGTGATTAGGGTCACATGTGAGGGGATGCACTGTAATTAGTGTTCAGGTGGTGAACATGATGTAATGTATCCAGAATTTGAAATATGATGTACACTGAAAAAAATAAAAATTAAAAAAAAATGTTTTTAAATAATAAATGAATGCAGTCAAGTCACAGGATACAAAATCAACATACAAAAATCAGTTGCGTTTCTATACACTAACAATGAAGTAGCAGAAAGAGAAATTAAGAATATGATCCCATTTACAATTGCAACAAAAAGAATAAAATACCTAGGCATAAACTTAACCAAAGAGGTGAAAGATCTGTACAGCAAGAACTATAAAACATTGTTGAAAGAAATTGAAGACGATGCAAAGAAAGGGAAAGATATTCTGTGCTGTTGGATTGGAAGAATTAACATAGTTAAAATGTCCATTCTTCTTAAAGCAATCTATAGATTCAATGCAGTTCCTAGGAAAGCTCCAACAACATTTTTCACAGAAATAGAACAAAAAATCCTAGAATTTATAGGGAACAACAAAAGACCCTGAATAGCCAAAGGAATCCTGAGAAAAAAGAACAAAGCTGGAGGTGTCACAATCCCTGATTTCAAAATATACTGCAAAGCTATAGTAACCAAAATAGCCTGGTACTGGCACAAAAACAGACTCACAGATCAATGGAACAGAATCAAGAGCCCAGAAATAAACCTCCACATAAATGGACAGCTAATTTTCTACAAGGGAGCCAAAAGCATACAATGGAGAAAGGAGAGTCTCTTCAGTAAATGGTGTTGGGAAAACTGGACAGCCACATGTAAAAGAATGGAAGTAGACCGCTATCTTACAGCATGCAGACAAATCAACTCAAAATGGATTAAAGACTGGAATATAAGACCTGAAACCATGAAACGTCTAAAAGAAAACATAGGCAGTACGCTCTTTGACATCAGTCTTAGTAGCATATTTTCAAGTACCATGTCTGACTGGGCAAGGGAAACAAAAGAAAAAGTAAACAAATGGGATTACATCAAACTAAAAACCTTCCTCACAGCAAAGGAAACCATCAACAAAGTGAAAAGACAACCTAACAACTGGGAGAAGATATTTGCAAACCATATATCAGATAAGGGGTTAGTATCCAAAATATACAAAGAACTAATACAGCTCAACAACAAAAAACCCAACAATCCAATTAGGAAATGGGCAAAAGATCTGAACAGAGATTTCTCCAGAGAAGATATACGGATGGCTAACAGGCATATGAAAAGATGCTCAGTATGGCCAACAGGCGTATGAAAAGATGCTCAGTATCATTACCTACCAAGGAAATGCAAATCAAAACTACAGTGAGATATCACCTCACTCCCTTCAAAATGGCTATAATTAACAGGATTAACAAGATAGGAAACAGCAAGTGTTGGAGAGGATGTGGAGAGAAGGGAACCTTTGTACACTGCTGGTGGGAGTGCAAACTGGTGCAACCACTATGGAAAGCAGTATGGAGATTCCTCAGAAAATTAAGAAAAGATCTACCATATGATCCAGCGATTCCACTGCTGAGTATTTATCCAAAGAACTTGAAAATGCAAATGCACAAAGATACGTGCACCCCTATGTTCATTGCAGCATTATACACAATAGCCAAGACTTGGAAGCAACCTGGGTACCAAGGGATGAACGGATAAGGAAGATGTGGTATATATACACAGTGGACTACTACTCAGCCGTAAGAAATGCTGAAATCCAGCCATTTGTGACAACATAGATGGACCTTGAGGATATTATTCTAAGTGAAATAAGTCAGAGGGAGAAAGTCAAATACCATATGATCTCACTCATAAGTAGCAGATAAAAACAACAGCAAGCAAACACATAGCAACAGAGTTTGGATTGGTGGTTACCAGAGTGGAAGCGGGGAGGGAGAAGGGCAGAAGGGGTGATTAGGCACACATGTGTGGTGATGGATTATAATTAGCCTTTGGGTGGTGAACATGATGTAATCTACACAGAAGTTGAAATATATTACAATGTATACCTGAAAGTGATATCATGTTATAATCCAATTTTAGTGCAATAAAAATAAAAACAAACCCGCAAAAAACCAAAATCATAACCATGAGAAATTGCATTATGGCTTGTTACACAAATTACACTATATGTTTGCATTTTGGTTTCCATTTGCCTTTATAATTTTTGATTTCCATGTGGCCTTCGGACTTGTATAAATTGAAATACCTGCTATATATAAGCAAAACTAGGATTGTCATTAAGCAAATAGGAGCAATTATACCAATCAGTCACAATTTTTCTTGTTATGTTCTCTCCTTTTTTTTCTTTCTCCTGTTGGAATATTTTGGTTTTGGTTCTTAATTATGTATAATTAGAATTTGTGTGAAAAGAAAATTTTTTCTTATTTTCAAATGTCTTAATGAACATTGAAATATTTTCACCTGTCACAATAGATCAACAAGGGGCTATTGTTTGTTTTCTATGTTTTTATTTGAACTAAGCACAGAAGAGCTAAGAAAATTTAGACACAGATTATAAATAATTAGGATTTAGGGATGTACTAAACCTTTGGTTTTTATGCATCTTAATTAGCATAATTAATAAAATCATATAAAACCTGTGATTCTTTGTACAAAATGTAAGGAATCCAGTAGACCCTGGCTGTGTTAACTGTGACCAGACACCTTGCTATGTGCATGCATTAAAGACAGTAGAAATAGATGGCATCATTTTATTGTGGTGACCTTTGTTTTTTACCTGAGGAAAGACTCTCCATTAAAATAAAAATTATAGGGGGCCGGCCCCGTGGCCGAGTGGTTAAGTTCGCCTGCTCTGCTTCAGTGGCCCAGGGTTTCAGCGGTTTGGATCCTGTGCGCAGACTTGGCACTGCTCATTAGGTCACGTTGAGGCGGCGTCCCACATAGCAGAACTAGAAGGACCCACAATTAAAATATACAACTATGTACTTGGGGGATTTGGGGAGAAAAAGCAAAAAAAAAAAAAAAGATTGGCAACAGTTGTTAGCTCAGGTGCCAATCTTTAAAAATAAAATAAAATAAAAATTATATAAAAGCTGAGGAGACCTACACAAAGCTTTAAATGAGATGGAATACTTTAGAAAATTAAGAAAGGAGCAAACTAAATTCTAGGTGTAATGGGATAAACTGCTTTGGGGTTGTTTCTGTTGTTGGTAGTCCAAAACACTAAATTTGAGTTTTGTGTGAGTTTTCTATAAGCTGGTACATCCATGACACTCTTGCTTCTACTATCATATTTGGTGGTAGTGTGTTTACTTTAATTGTATTTTGGTTGAAGAAAATATTAAAAAGATGGACTGCACCTATTGGGGGAAGCAATACAATGTTAAATTATTCAATTAATTAATGAAAAAGATCTGACCTGTCTAATGGGAAAAAAGCAAAATGATTATTCCGTGTTGTTAATTGTTTATCAATTGATTGTATTTGGCTCATTTAAATCTAAGCTAAAGAAGTAGTAAATGAGGTAGAAACTGAGGGGGCTATGCAAAAAGTTCTACCTCAAGAGAAAAGGTAAGTAAATGCAGAAACGTTAAATAGTGTCTGGAAAGGGAAAGATCACTTTGCATAGCCTAAGTGATCCTAAAAAACCTTACATCTTATAAAAATAAAGTGTACTGTAAGATTTATAATTTACAAGATATAGGAAAGTAAAAAGAAGAGAAATATGTATCATTGATGGTATCAGCTCCTGAAGAAAACTTTGGTTGACTATTTTGGTGTATTTATATGCATAGACTGGTTTACTTTATATAGTTTTGATCAAACTCTATATGCAAATTTCTTTGTTAAGTTTTCTTAGTTTATCATTATAACAGTGTAAGATTTTCATGATACTATAAATTTAATAAACATCTTTAATTCCTGTACAGTATTTCCCTGGGCATATCCACAAGGGTAACTTGTTATTCCCTTTTTGTTTAGATGTTTCCCCTTTCACAAAAATAAATAATGATAAATAGTATAGGGGTGAATTCGTTGGGGTAGATACCAAAAATTTCTTCATACACTTGTTCTTGACAATATTGTAAGATGTGCACTATAATCAGTAGTGAATAAAAGTACCTATATTGATGCCATCATTTAATATTATGACTTTTAATTTTTGCTTATTCGTACAAAAGACTAAAGCATCGATGATTCATTTTATTATTAGATTACCAGGCACATTTTCTGTCCCTACATATTTCTTATCCTCTTAAATTTCATCATTATAAATAGTCTGTTCTTTGTTTTCTTCATCAATCCATAAAGGAACTCTCTTTATTTCTACCTTTATAGTTCTCAGGCACCTGTGTTTTGAGACTTTTCCCTGGGATGCCTGAGCTTATCTAATTTGACTAACTTTGACTTCCAATCTCTTTTCCAATTGCCAGTAGGTCACAACAATAGTTGGTATTTATTGAGCTTCCAATTCTGGCTCAGGGCCTATAAAGTCCATTCAGATAAATTCTTCTTAATCAGCATGAACTGGGACTTCTACGAATTCTAATGTATATAGTTAAATCTTACTATTTTCTTTCACCAAGGCAAAAAAAAAAAAAAAAGGAAACCATCTGTTTTGATCTTCATCTCACTTTAGCTTTGTGTTTCATTCAACTCCTTTTAGAAAACACCCACCTATAATTACTAGTAGAAATAATATTTTTACTTGAACTTCTTTTTAAAATTTTAATTTCTCCATTGCAGTCTTTGGAAACTTTAGTTTGGCCCCCTTATATGTGTATATTTACTCATAAACATCATTAGGATGTTTGCTTGTGAAGATTCTCTGAAAAGTGATGTGTTCTTATAAGAACAATTTTCATGGTGCCTTTGAAATAAATATTTTGGTGAATTAGAAGATATTCAACAAATACCAGCAAAGAGATCAAATTTCAGCAAATGAAGTGGGGGTCAAAGTCTAATTGCATCTGAATTCAAATTGTACCAGTGGCACCAGTGACATTTCTTTGGCCTGTTCTGAAAGGCAGTTGGTGTCTGTTGAGCAGATTGTTAGTTTTAATTTGTTCAAATGTGTTTTTATTGCCAATTGGTACAGAGGTGGCAAGGGAAACGGTCTCTGGAGGCAGAACAAATGCAGAAATGTGTTTTTGAGTCCCTGCTAGTGGCAGCCAGTTTGCTAGGAACATTTCCTAAGGAAATGTTTCTTGACAATAATTATAAGAAAAATACTAACATTTGATTTCCAAATGTTTGACAAAATGGAAACTCTTCTATTTGCCAGGAAAATGGAGCCAGTGGACCCTTTAATTTCAGTATTTAATGGCATTTTAAGAAAAGGCTATAAAGGAGAGAATATGTGAATTGTGCCCCAAGTAGTCTGTAAAGTCTAACTAACAGACACTCTGGGTTTGTCAAGACCTACATTATTGTTTTTTTGAAGTTTTGGGGATTTGGGGGGTTTGTTTTATCTTTCTTGCCTTTCACTAACTCTTTGAGTTTTCTTTGTTCTTTTGTCTTTATTCTAGTTGTTTGGAAATTATGCATTTAAGAGATCTTTTAGTGGTTACTGGAGACAAATTTTAAATATATTAATTTTTGTATCACTCTAGCCTAAAATTTTGAAATTTCCAAACAGTTCAATAAAATAAATTTAACATGTAGAATGAAAATTACTGTCACCAATTCTTGGAGTCTATTATTTTTCCAAGTAAATCTTAATGAGAAGAGTAGCAGGAAGAAAAGTGACCACAACAATTGGCAGATCTAGTTATTTTTCTAGCTTTTAAAGTTTATTTTAAACATGAAAGGCAAAAATACAGGCCAAAACAAGCACCACCCAACTAATAAAGCACATTTAAAAAAATCTCCCTTACCTCAAGCCTTCTGTTATTTGATTTTATTCATCTTTTCCCCTTTTTCTTTCTCTATTACACTTGATAATAACAAATAAACAAGATATGCTAACTGAATGTGACTCACAATGCACTTTTTTTCATAAATCAGAAATCACATATTCTGCAAAGCTCCTTCATTTGCTCTATATAATTAACATCTGACTGGGACATTCCATTTTTACCTTATAATATAGTCTGATAAATACTTGGGATCAGTAGAAAACTATTCACTTTGAAATTTTATTGCATCAGAAATTAGCAATTAACATATTCATTTATCCCATCAATGCATAATTATTTGGTTTATTTCATGTTAGAAATATTGTCTGAGTAATCATAAACCCAGGTTCTACTATTCCCAACATACTTGATAAGGCTTTAAGCTTTGCAAGTGAGTTATTCAGAGCTTGTCACCAGGGTGATCTCACAGTTCTGCTTTTCCTCCTGTCAGTGTAATATAAAATCCAGCCATGGCCCTCATTTGTTTTTAATACCATATTGGGTGATGGTTCTTTGTGGTAAAAAGAGCCCATGAAAAAAAATAGAACATTTCAAGATGCTGTTGTTAATTCCGCATGATGAATATTTGCAGCAATTGCTATTTAGATGTCTCAGAGGGTATTCAAATTCATTTGATGTAACATGGGGAGATTAGCAAACAACATCATTAGGCTTGGAAAAAACACTGATTTGAAATAACTAAAGTCAAACCCAAGCCAAAAAAGGGACAAGAAGGGTAACGCTTTCTCACAAACTTGTTTTGGGAATTTCTACAAAAACATTGTGACCATTTAGTCAGCATAGTAATGTTTTTCAGATTTTTTTTTGATCTTTATATATTCACCCAATAAAATCATGCTTGTATAATTTTTAAAAAATTGGTACATGATGCCAGGCTTCTGCTTCTAGCAGGAACATTATTTTCTTGGTGTCCGTGCTCCTTCACTTCTTTTGTGTGTGTGTGTGAGGAAGATTAGCCCTGAGCTAACATCTGTACCAATCTTCCTCTGTTTTACATGGGATGCCACCAAAGTGAACCTGTGAACCTCAGGCTGCTGATGCAGCATGTGCGAACTTAACCCCGATGCAACTGGCTGGCCCCTGCTCCTTCACTTCTTGTTACAGTCATTCGTAATTATCAAGGAAGTATAAGGTAAACAAATGTGACTTAAAAAATTATCCAAGTTCTGTAAAATCATACCTGGACTTTTTTTTTTGAGGAAGATTAGCTCTGAGCTAACTACTGCCAATCCTCCTCTTTTTGCTGAGGAAGACCGGCCCTGAGCTAACATCCGTGCCCATCTTCCTCTACTTTATACATGGGAGGCCTACCACAGCGTGGCTTTTGCCAAGTGGTGTCATGTCCGCACCAGGGATCCGAACCAGCAAACCCCTGGCCGCTGAGAAGTGGAACATGTTCACTTAACTGCTGCTCCACTGGGCCGGCCCCTGGACATTTTGAAAATATGGATTAATTGGTAGGGCCTCCAAACTGATAGAAATGTTAAATCAATGCCAAAAAGGTAAATAAAATTGTGCCCCAGCTACTTAAAATTCAGTGCAAATGATAGAAATGTTAAGCTTTGTTTTCAGTCATTCAACAAACATTCCCTGAACATGTAGAAAGATCCTGGCACTGTGCGTACATTGGGATTAGAGAAATGAATAAGTCACGGCTTCCATTCTTGAAGAGCTCAGTGTGAATATATGGAAATATCAATCTTAGTTTCAGTCTAAGTTAGAAATTAGGTACAACACTCTTATAGTCCCTTTTATGTGCATAACTTCAATTTTGCTTCCTATAGAGCACAAATTAAATTGATTTCACTAAATGTTCTTCAGACAAATAAGTGTTATAATGGTCTTCTCCTGAACCCAACACCGATGGCTAATTTTCTTTTAAATGTACAATGGGAATTACTCAGAATTGTATTTAATGATTATCTGATCAAGATGGCATACTGAAAATGTATGAAATTACCATTTCTCCCTGTCTCCAACTTCCTTTTGAAATAACAAGGTTACTAAAAAAAAAGAAAAGAAAACCCATGACCGAAAAACAAAAGCAAAACAGGAATAGTTGCCATTTGAGGAACTTTTGGAAAATAGTAAAAGGATGGTTTGGGATTAATAGGTAAATTTAAAACAAAGTCGCCTAAAAGCATAAACACAATTCACATACCTCCTGCAGAAATGATAACTGGTCTCTTATCTTCTTCAGTAGGACCCTGGAGAAACTCCAGATCTGGATGTGGGTGGATGTTATCGTAGATCTTTCTGTCAGATATTGGGCCAGAAATGCCAATCACGTTCTCAGAGTATAGAAACCCTCAGGATAGGACATTTCACTCAAGCTTTAGAATTTTCTCTATATAAAATCATATCATGTGCAAATAGCAATTTTACTTCTTCCTTTATGATTTGGATGTCTTTTATTTCTTTGTCTCACCTAATTGCTCAAGCTAGGATTTCTAGTACTTTATTGAATAAGAGTGATGAGAGTGGATACCCTTATCTTCTTGTTCCTGATCTTAGAGGAAAGCTTTCAATCTTTCACTGTTGAGTGTGATGTTAACTGTGGGTGTGTTGAATTTGGCCTTTATTATGTTGAGGTATGTTCTCTATATACCCAATTTGTTGAGAGTTTTTATCATGAAGGAATGTTGTATTTTGTCCAATGCTTTTTCCACTTCTGTTTAGATGATCATACGATTTTTATTTTTCATTCTATTAATGTGGTATATCACATTTATTGATTTGTATACGTTGAACCATCCTTTTATCCCAGGGATAAATCCCACTTGGTAATGTACATGATCCTTTTAATATGTGTTGAATTCGGTGTGCTAATATGTTTTTGAGAATTTTTGCATCTATATTTGTTAGAGATGTTGGCCCATGGTTTTATTTTTTTGTAGTGTCCTTGTTTGGCTTTGGGAGACTCAGGCTCAAATGAGAAGACAGTAAACTAAGCAAGGTGGACATCTGCTTCATTGGGCATTGAGGTAGAAAGAAGAAAAAAGTCAAAGCCTAAGGTAATACCAAAATGAAAATAGAGAAAATAGAAAGAAAAGTTAGATGCCTTTGGTGACCCTAGCAGTATAAGTCATCCCTTTAGCAGTCTTAAAGGCTCCATCTTGAGTGCCTACTCCTCATCTGCTTACGTAAAAGAAAGCTCAATTAGAGTCAAAAGTCATCTTTCTCATTCATAAAAAAGCCTATTGTGGAAACTAGTTTCACAATTGTTTAAGCAATTCAAGGCAGCTATGTATATATTAATTATTATTATTCTCTCTGTATAAATCAATTTGTTCAGGTAATATATACATTAGTGAGTCTATATGATATGACAAGCACTGATCTAGGCATAAGATATGCAAAGGTGAACAAACCAAACAAGGTCTTTGGCATCAAAGAGTTAAAATTCTTATAGAGGAAACAAACAGTAAGCAAGCAAACAAAGTAAAATACGGATTATAGCAAGTGCTACGAAAGATTAAAACACGAGTGAGAAACTATAAAGTAACAAGGAAATCACTTTAGGGTGATCAAGAAGGTCCCTGTGATAATGTGAATTTTGCGTTGAAACCTGTAGGAGGAGAATGAACCAGACATATGAAAAGTTATAAGGAAGAGTATTCTGAGCAGAGGAATAGTAAGAAAAGGGACCTGGTATATGGGGGGATGGAGAGTAATCTTTGAGGAATCCAAAGGAGGCCAGTGTGCCTGGAGCATAATGAGAAAGGAAAAGAATGATGTAATGTGAGGCAGGGTCCATTTCAAGAAGTGCCTTGTAGAACAATGTAGTCTGGATTATTTTTCTGATCAGTGAGATGTCATTAAAGGTTTTACCCAGAAGGTGGCATCATCTGGTTTTTAGTTTTTACAAGATCCCTATATGAGCTCTGTGGAAAATGAATTGAAGAAGGGCAAAGTGGAAGAAGGAAGACCAATGAATGGTCTATCACAGCAGACTTAGGCAAGAGTGATGATATCTTGGACCAAGGTAGTGGCTTTGGGAATACCTGGATTTTTAGTTTGAGGAACAAGGTGGATAGTGGTGGTATTTACTTAGATGGGGAATACCAGGGAGGAGCAGGTTGAAGTGGGAGGTAACCCATAGTTTAGTATTTAACGTTATGTTTGAGGTGTGTAACATTTTATCTTTGAAGATGCTAAAGATCTTGTCTGTTTCAATGGGAGGTCAATATTTGGCTACAGTGATTAAAAAATATGCTTAAATAAGTTTACTGAAAATTCCAGAGTAATCAATAAACCTTCAGAAATAGAACTTACAATTTTAAGGTAACCAGAAGAAAAGAGTTAAGAAAACCTTATGGGTGTAACAAACAGCAGGGAAGTAGAAGACAACAAGGAAAAATAAAATCACATTATAAACATAAAGTTTCAGAATATATCCAAACATCTCAATAATCATAATATATGTGATTACTTTGGTTATTTACAATTATTTGCTGTTATGCACAACGCTAAAATGGTCATATAAATCCTGGCAAAAATTCATGAGTATGTCATAGGGCAATTTCTAGCAGTGGGATTGCATGTCAAAATGTATATACAATTTTAGGTATGACAGCCGTATCAATTACATTGTTCTTTAAAACAAACAAGTTTTGTCTTTGCTTACTTTCTTTGTTGATTTTCTGTTTTCTTTTTTATTGATTTCTGGTCTAATATTTATCCTGTCCTTTTTTATACTTATTTTGGATTTCATTTGTATTTCTTTTTTTTGTTTATTAAGAAAGAAGCTGAAAGTCATAGTTTTAAATATCTCTTTATATATCAATAGGTGTTTCATCCTATAAATTTCCATGTAAATGCTGTTTTAGCTGCATTATGCAAATTTTGATGTGTTCTGTTTTTATTTTCATTTATTTCAAAATACTTTCTCCTTTCACTTTTGATAGCTTCTCTGACCCATGGGTTATTGAGAAGTAATTTAGTTTCTGAATATCTGGGCATATCTTTTTGTTATGGTATCTTATTTAATTCTACTTTGGTCAGTGGACATATGTTGTATGACCTGAATTATTTAAAATTTATTGAGACTGGTTATGGTTTGGTAAATATTCCATGTATAGTTGAAAATAAAGTATATTCTATTCTTGGGGGAGTATTTTATACATATTAAGTAGTTCAAGTTAGTTGATGGTGCCATTGAGCTTCACTGACTTTCTGTCCATTTATTCAATCGATTATTGAAAGAGGGCTATTAAAATCTCTGACTTATAAATGTGGATTTATCTATTTCCCCCTGCAGTTCTATCAATTTCCGCTTCATGTATTTTGAAGTTCTGTTATCAGATACATAAATGTTTAAAATTATATCCTCTTGATAAATTAACACCTTTATCATTATGAAATGACCTTTTTTCAGGTAATATTTTGCTCTAAAATCTACTTTGTCTGATATTAATATAGCCTCTCTAGTCTACGTTGATTATTGTTAGCATTGAATGTCTTTTTCCATCCATTTTTTAAACTCCTTTGTGGTTTTATATTTAAAGAGTGTTTCTTGGGCAGCATATGGTTGAGTTTGTCACCTTTCTATCCAATCTGACAATCCTTGCTTTTTAATTGGAGTGGTTAGACTATTCACATTTAATATGATTATTGATATGGTTGGGTTTAAATCCACAATCTTGCCGTTAATTTTCTATTTCCTAACTATTCTTTTTCCTTTTTGTTGTTCTCTGCCTTTTTTTGAATTGAGTACTTTTTTTATTATTCCATTTCTCCTTTGTTATCTTATTAGTGACTGACTCTTTTTGGTATTATGCTGGTCATTGTTTTGGGGTTATATGGTATATATCATTAATTTGTCGCAATCAACCTTCAAGTCATATTATGTAACTTCACATATAAGGACCCTACAACTGAGTATATCCATTTCTCCTTGCCTGTTTTTTGCACTATTATTGTCATGTATTTTACTCATCCATGTGTGGTGAACATCACAGTGCATTGTTATTCCTTTTACCTTAAACTCTGAGTTATCTGTTAAAAATTTTTAAGTAATAAGAAAAATATATTTTATTTATACCCATGGCGTTACCATTTCCAGTGTTCACTCTTACTTTGTGTAAATTCATATTTTCATCTGGTATCATTTTCCTTCTGCCTGAAGGACATCTTTAAATATTTCTTGAAGTGCAGGTCTTCTGGTGATAATCCATGGGGAATTCTGTATGATGAAAAAACCTTAGTTTTCCTTAATTTTAAAAAATACTTGCTGGAAATACAAGTCTAGGTTGACAAGTCCCTGCAATACTTTAAACATGTTATCCTACTGTTTTTTGACTTGCATTGTTTCCAATGAGAAATATGCTATCATCTGTATTTCTTTTCATTTGTACGTAGTGTATTTTTTTCCTCTGGTTGATTTTAAGATTATTTCTAAACCACTAGTTTTAAGCAATTTGTTTAGGATGTGCCTTGGTGTAGTTTTGTTTGTTTCTTGTGCTTGTGATTATTTGAACTTTTTGGATCTGTGGGGTTTGCAGTTTTTTTCAAATTTGAAAATTTTTCAACCATTATTTTTTCAACTGCATGTTTTTTAACCTATTTCTCACCTCGTCTTCATGAACTCCAGGCACGTGTATATTGGGCACCTTGGAGTTATCCAACAGCTCACTCACACTGTTCATCTCTTTAGTTTTCTCCTTATGTCTTGTTTTGTATAGTTATCAGTTTTCAAGTTCACTAATCTTTTCAGCTTCAACGTTTAATATGCCATTAATCACAGCCATTGTATTTTAATTATCTTTGATGTTATCATTTTCATCTCTAAAAGTACAACTTGAGTCTTTTTCTTATCTCTTTTTTTTTTTTTTAAATATTTATTTTTTCCTTTTTCTCCCCAAAGCCCCCCGGTACATAGTTGTGTATTCTTCGTTGTGGGTTCTTCTAGTTGTGGCATGTGGGACGCTGCCTCAGCGTGGACTGATGAGCAGTGCCATGTCCGCGCCCAGGATTCGAACCAAGGAAACACTGGGCCGCCTGCAGCGGAGCGCACGAACTTAACCGCTCGGCCACGGGGCCAGCCCCATTCTTATCTCTTGTTAATGTCAGTGTTTCCTATAGTTTTTTGAAGATATGGAGTACAGTTATAAAATTGTTGTAGTGTTCTTGTCTACTCGTTCTATCATCTGTCTTATTTCTCTGTCAGTTTCTTTTAATTGATGTTTCTCCTTGTCATGAACCATATTTTCCTTTTTCTTTGCCTATCTGGTAATTTCTTATTGGATGCTAGACATTGTGAACTTTATCTTGTTTGCTCCTACATATTTTTATATGTTGTATATTTTTGTATATGAGGCTTATCTTTGGCTAGAGTAAGCCCAGTGCTTATTCTCTCTACTTTTTTCCCAGTGGTTCTTTCTCTGTGTTCAGATGTTTACCTCACACGCATGTGCTCATCAATCCTCAGCTGAAGACTTGAGGGGGAACCTCTGCAGGTCTCCAGAGTCTCTTTTGGTGTGGCCCTCTCATCTCTGAGATTCTGCCCTATATGCTACAGCGGTCTAGGACTCTCTGGACTGGCAGCTCTGTCTACTCACCTCAGGGAACCAAGATCCTTCTTAATTCCCACTTGCTGTGCATGGTCTGGAAAACTCTCTTCAGAAAATAAACTCTGGCGGTCGTAGGCCTCAGCTCTTTTGTTTCCTGCCTCTCAAGAATCGTTGTCCTTCATTTCCTAATGTCTAATACATTGAAAACAATTCTTTTACATAGTGTTTAATTTTTAACGTCTTTCGCACTATTTGGTGAATCTGGCTGGAAATGGAAGTCCAATGTGTTTTTCTTTTGATTTGGCTTGTTTAGTGCATATTGCTCTCTGCAAACATGGCTTAATTTTCTTTTCATCAATTTTGAAAATTCTCTGCCATTTCTTTTCCAATCTTGTTCCTACTCATCTTCTATCTCCTCTCCTTCTGCCACTCCAATTGCACATAGACATATATTGTACATTTGCTCCTGTATCCCCTGGGTCTTTTACTCTTCCTTCTGTATTGTTCTTCTTCTTTTTTAAAAAATCTCTCCATGCTTACTTCTGGAAATTTTCTTCTGACATATCTTCCAGTGAGTGACTAATTATTTTTCTAAAATGCTGTTAAACCAAAATTTAGAGTACTTATTTTTGAGTTTGTGTTTTTCAGTTATACAATTTAGATTTTTTTTTAGTTATCTCCTGTAAGTCTTTTGTTTTCTTTTTGTCTCCTTGAACATAGGAAATACATTTATTTTAATTGTATGTCTTTTATTCTCATTATCTGAATTCCCTGAGCATTGATTTTTATTTGGTTTTTCTCTTGGTTTATATTTATGCTGTTTTATTCTTCATATGCCACTTTAGTTTTGAATAATAGTCAGACATCAAATATGAAATCCAAATATAGAAATAATTTTAAGCTTTGGATGATATTCTTCTTTCCGAGAGGAATTTATTTGCCTCTGTCAGGTGGCTAAGGGTACCAGCAAGTCAAAAATCATAGAGCCGATATTCTTCCAAATTTACTCTTATTCTCAAGATACTATCCCTTGGAATCCCAGAACAGAGAATAGAGAGACACTAGGTGCCTCCTTTGGGTATGTTCTGACTCTCTTTTTTTTCACTACTACAAAGGTTGTCAAAATTATGTCTCAACTGTTTAGCTTCTCAACTCCTCTTTTCAATTCTGCAAACACTATTTGGAGAAATGCAGCTCCAAATGCTGGACTCACCCACTGAGGTTCTGCATTCTTTTAGATTTTGGCTTCAAAATTCTTCAGCCCTTGTTAGCTCTCCAATATCTTCAAGCAGACATTTTTTTTTTTCCCGGATCTACAGCCATCTCCACATCTTGTGCCTCCCTACCCGCATTGTTTAGCATTAATCCTATATCTAGTTGGAGTCAATGATTACTACTAATTCTTTTCTATATCATTGTTTTTTTTAATTGTGGTAACATTGGTTTATAACATTATATAAATTTCAGGTGTACATCGTTATATATTTTGACTTCTGTGTAGATTACATCATGTTCACCACCCAAAGGCTAATTACAATCCATCACCACACGTGTGCCTCATCACGCCTTTCATCCTCCTCCTTCACCGTTCCCCTCTGGTAACCACCAATCCAATCTCTTTTTCTATGTGTTTGTTTGTTCTTGTTTTTATCTTCTCCTTATGAGTGAGATCATATGGTATTTGACTTTCTCTCTCTGACTTATATCACTTAGCATAATACCCTCAAGGTCCATCCATGTTGTCATAGATGGCTGGATTTCATCGTTTCTTATGGAGGGGTAGTATTCCATTGTGTATATATACCACATCTGCTTTATCCATTCATCCCTTGATGGGCACCTAGGTTGCTTCCACGTCTTGGCTATTGTGAACAATGCTGCAGTGAACATAGGGGTGAATGTATCTTTATTCATTCGTGTTTTCATGTTCTTTGCATAAATACTGAGCAGTGGAATAGCTGGATCGTATGGTTCTTCTATTTTTAATTTTTTGAGGAATCTCCATACTGTTTCCTATAGTGGCTGTGGCAATTTCACTCCCACCAGCAGTGTATGAGGATTTCCTTCTCTCCACATCCTTTCCAACACTTGTTGTTTCCTGTTTTGTTAATTATAGCCATTTTGTTGGGAGTGAGGTGATATCTCACTGTAGTTTTGATTTGCATTTCCCTGTTAATGATGTTGAACATTTTTTCATGTGCCTCTTTGCCATCTGTATATCTTCTTTAGCGAAATGTCAAGCAGACATTTTTAATACTTTGTCCAGCTAATAATTTTTCTCACTGGAACTGTTGGTCTGAATTACCTTGTTTATGATTATTGGAAAAGGAATTTTCATTCTCATTCTCACCTTTTTATATAAGTACATGTATCCCTTTGATGAAAATAAAGTGAATTTAGAATTAAGTACTTGCTGAAATAGTTAAATTTTATTTGACCAAAAGTAAAAAACCACTAAAAATTCTAGTTCAAGGTAGGGACATGAAGAAAATATTATTTGAGAAATGAACAAAATTAGAGATGTTTAAAATGATAATTGGTCATAGATGTTCCTAATTTTGAGTGGCACTAAACTTTTTATAACAATCATTATATTAGTAAACCTGGTTTTGACCTAATAGTAAAATTAAGTTAATGTCCCAGTTAATTATTCACAGATCTTCTGTTCCTATGCTTTTAGCAGATATAGCAGTTTGACCCTGGGCTGAATCCAATGTAGTGGAAAGTTATTTGTGTGTGTATATGTGTGGTTAGTGTAAACTCTAATAAGGAGAACTGGGAGAAATTAAAGCTTGAGAGAGTGGTCAAAATTAAAAAGATATAATCTAGAAAAATTACTTAAAATTTTATATCAGAAAAAATTAAGTATTTTAGTAGTTAGAGTTAATTAGGAAATTTCTATGTGAGCTCACTGTTTTAGTAAGAAGTGTATTTTTCAGCACTGTCACCAAAGAGACCCAACAGGGTGTCAATACCAGCAGTTAATATTGGAGGAAAAAATATAATATTCATATTTTAGACTCTATTTCACTCTACATTAAAAGTATTATTTGAAGAATGGTTGATTTCATGTCTTTGGCCAGGGAAACATTAAAAATAAAAAGTGTTTGAAGTATCTTACTGCCAGAAAGCAAAGAGGCTTTTAAAATGTCTGGGGGTTGTGTTGGAAGAAACCAGCTTTAAGGCATTTCCAGTAGCTAAATTGGTAAAAAGTGAGACTCAAAAAGAGAATAATAATTATGACTAATTGGAACAAATTGAGACTGTGAAAATCTACCACTTCTGAATGATACTCAAAAGGGAAAAGTTGATAGGATGTCTATAAATGCATAATTGTAATACAAAATGATTGATAAATATTCTTAAGAGATGAGATAAATGTATAGGTCAATCTATCATCTGCTGGACAGTAAAACTTCTTAGGGAAACTAATAATAATAATATAATTATTTTTACTATTCTTATTCTCTGTCTCCCTGGCCCCAAAATGCTATCAAAAGCACTACTCAACTTCTTAATCTCTTGGCTTCCTCTTCTAGAATTATCAGATGTCAGCAGGCGAAAAGTGGACCCAAATCTTGGGATCAATTTATGGGGCTTCTATCTTTTATTGGATATTGGCCTCATAATTCAGTACTTATAGGGACTGAAATCCAAGTTCAAAAAAATTCCATTTCTTGGGAAAAGAATTAGGTGATCTTTGATTGCTTGTGCTTCTGGCCACTCATTGAAAACACAAATCATTGTAATATGCTAATAACTAATTCACAGGTTTCTAATACTGCTGACTGATGAGGTAAATATATATTAATGGAGAACAATAGATTATGTTAGGCGCACCAAGCAAAACTTGAAGAATTTGCATTTTGGAAAGAAAACACAATAAAATAAAATAAAAGCTATGTGAAAGAGATGGAGCTAAAAGTCCTGTTTATCTAGTAAGTGATATATCATTGTTTAAATTGTAGGGATAAAATCCTATACTATGTAGTTTGGAAGCAAGGTGGTGGTAACAGTGAATGTCACTTTTATGTTAATGTGACCTTACTTGAACATAAATGCTCTTGATACTTGGGATATTTTGTATTTCACACTGGATGTTGCAATAAATTTTAAAGACATAAAATTGTAGCACCATTGTTCTAGGGGAAATTCTGGCTGTATTTAAAAATAAAGAATCTTTTAATATTGAAGTTTTAAAACTCTTGAGTGTAAATATTTCTTCTATGATAAATATGTAACACAAAAATAGCTTTGTAAAATGTTGTAACAATATGTGGTGAAATTCATTTTATCGCCATGACCAAACACAAGTAAAAATAATTTCATTAATGATTTCATATAAATGGGTGTAGTGGGAATGCAAATTCCCATTAGTTGTGATGAAAATGCACCTATCCCATAACAAAAAACTGTTTTTTTGAGAATCTGTTAGTCAGCTTTACTGCATTTTGGCACTATTCTAAATGCTCAACCTAAATGAACAAGACACAGAATAGCTGTGCTCCCATAGAGAGCTACTATTCCAGGGAGTAAGAGATATCCAAACAAGGATCAAAAACGATAACCCGTTGTTAGAGATTGTACTTTTACTTTCTTCTAATGCAAATGTCATATACAAAAAGTCTCAAGGAGGGGCTGGTCCCTTGGCCGAGTGGTTGGGTCCGCGCACTCCGCTGCAGGCGGCCCAGTGTTTCGTTGGTTTGAATCCTGGGCGCAGACATGGCACTGCTCATCAAACCATGCTGAGGTAGCGTCCCACATGCCACAACTAGAAGGACCCACAACGAAGAATATACAACTACGTACTGGGGGGCTTTGGGGAGAAAAAGGAAAAAGATAAAATCTTTAAAAAAAAAAAGTCTCAAGGATATTCCCCACTTATAATAATGACTATCTAATTTATTGTCTACACCAGGGCACTTCAGAGAGTAAAAGAGGGTGCTAAAATAATTGAAATAATTTAATTTAAAATATTTATTGACTGAGAAATTACTTTTATTATATGCGTGGATCTATAAAATACTTTCACTAAAAATTTTTAAATATGATTTTCTTAAAATGAAATAACATGCATCTGTGTACAGTAAAGCAGCAATTTTTTAGAAATCATTGATTATCTACTATTAAAAATAGAATAATTTAGATACTTATTCTTGGTACATATTTACATACTTTAATAATTTTTAAAAGTTTATTAGGGGGCCGGTGCTGTGGCATAGTGATTAAGTCTGGTACACTCCACTTTGGTGGCCTGGTGTTTGCAGGTGCAGATCCTGGGTGCAGATTTACACCACTCATCAAGCCATACTTTGGCGGCGACCCACATACAAAATAGAGGAAGATTGGCCTAGATGTTAACTCATGGACAATCTTCCTCAAGCAAAAAGACAAAAAAAAAAGAGGAAGATTGGCAGTGGATGTTAGCTCTGAGTGAATCTTCCTCACCAAAAAAAGAAAAGCCCTTTATTAGTCTCTAATACTTGGTCACTGGTATTTTTCTGATGGACGTATATTTTTTTCACCCGGTCTTATTTTTATTTTTCCAAATAATTCGAATACTTTAAAAACTTTTATTATTAGTAATTTTGAAACATTTGACATTTTTAATCAACTCTTCTCTGAAGACTACACTATTTTTAATGGAGAAAATATTCTTTCTACACATGGTGAGGTACTGGTAATATCTAAGCAATTTCTTTTTCTAAATGGAGGATATTCCCGACTTTTATTCTTTCCACATTGAAATGTGTAAATATTTTAACTCATATTTTTCCAGGTACTGCCTTTTTTGCCTCCTATAGGACACCTTTCTTTGATAAATATTTTTTCAAGCCGAAACTCATAAATTCTCCCTATTTATGGTCCTTTTGAATATGTCACCAAATTTAGATGCAAATCATAGGCCTTCTCAATTTAATTCCACTCTGGTATTGAATGTAAATTTTTCCAATTAAAAATAGGAGTTCTGTCAAAAGATTCTTCCAACAAGTCAAGATATCACAAGGTGAAATTACAGAATTTCAGAATTAAATCTTGTGAACTGTTTGATCTTTCATCGTTCAATTTGTTCAATTCCTCACTTGCTCTTGTAGGAATAATTTTCCATATCTTCTGATTTGCAAATTTTGTCTTCACAGTGTTGGTAGAAATCAAAACTGTCTTTGAGGATTGACTAATGGAGTCAAAAAGAAATTTTCTGGAGTGATGGAATTACTCTGTATCTCATTGAGGTAATGGTTATACAAATGAATGCTTTTATCAAAACTCATCAAAATCTACACGTAATATCTGTGCATTTCCCTGCTTGTAAATTATTCCCAGGTAAAAAATTCAATCACAAAACAAAACAAAACAAAAAACTAAGTGCTTATGTGAAAAAGTTTAAAAATAAACCAGAATAAGTTATATATTCCAATGTCATTTCTATAAATTAAAAATATACACAAAACAACAATACATGTTTTATAAAATACACACCGAACAAAATAACGTAACACTTAATAGTATAGAATGGTTGCTTGGTTAGCAGGGGTGGGGAGGGAGTGGCATATAGGGGACGAGGGGAATAAACAATTAAAATAGGAGTTTTCTTGCGTTTTCCTTTCAAGTACAACCTTCTGAAAATGTTATTACAATTAGAAAATATGTTTTTAAAATTGTATGAACAGTCTTTTTAAAGGAAATTTTACAAACGTATTTACATTAAGAATTTGTCTCTTGGTTATTTCAGTCTACTTGACAGTGAAATTCTATAGAACTCGGACTGTGAAAATTCTTAATGTAGTCAAAAATAATATGATAGATCAATAAATCAACTCTGTGAAAATTCTAAAATATACATGACTCATTATTTTAGTAAGAAAATGGAACTAGGGAAAATAGGTCTATAGTCAAGCAATTGAACCCCAATTCTTTGTTTTTCACACATATTGAGTAAGAGATTCACACCTGCTATTTATAGAAATATAATTTTCACCATCCTGAGGATGAATATCCAGCTTCTTCATGGAAAGTTAAGGAATGAAAGTTTTGCAAATAGGATGAATATTTTAAAACATAGGTTATTGATTTTAAGGAGAACATTTGCACGGCATTATAGGCCATATGTTAGGACAAAATTACAATCCTTTAGGGCAGAGCTCATGCCCCAAATTGCTCTCAGCTTTGGATGATGGTGTTTCAGATACCATCTGAACAAACCATGGGTTTGTTGGTTCCAAATTAGATAAGATTGTGGATTTTAAACGACAGAGTCAGTATCACAAGGTAATAAATATGACACTGCAAAGTGCCAGCATATTAGCACATATTATTCAACCAATAATGAACACAAATTTGTAGACTTTTGGCTGAGATATATGAGAAAAACTATGCATTCTACATTTTTATGACATGCTCTTTACAGGCTTCATAATATTGGTTTAGTAGTAGTATGAAGTATTTTTATTTGTTTATTTTCATTATTTTTTTTTTTTATTTTTTTGAGGAAGATTAGCCCTGAGCTACATCTGCTGCCAATCCTCCTCTTTTTGCTGAGAAAGACTCACCCCGAGCTAACGTCCGTGCCCATCTTCCTCTACTTTATATGTGGGATGCCTACCACAGCATGTCTTGCTAAGCAGTGCCATGTCCACACCCGGGATCTGAACAGGGGAACCCCAGGCCTCCGAAGCGGAACATGCACACTTAACTGCTGCGCCACTGGGCCAGCCCCTCATTATTATTTTTTAGTTAGTCCTCCAAATGGCAAATATTGTTGTCATGTAATTCTAGGTAAGCAGACTCCTTCTGTAGAATTATTAAATGATAGGGTCAAAGACTAACCTACAGGTTCGTCAAAGCTTTACTTATAGCTTTGGTATATTACTCTTAAGAATGGGTGGTGGTGCCATGTAGGTGATTCAAAGGGTCATTAATTTAGCTTCTGCTGTGATCAATAACAGTTTTTAAAAATCACACAATGACAACAAACACACACACAGATACAGAGATTAGATTGGTGGTTACCGGAGAGGAAGTGGGGAGGGAGGAGGACAAAAAGAGGTGATAGGGCACATGTGCATGGGGATGGATGTAATTAGTCTTTGGGTGGTGAACATGGTGTAGTCTACACAGAATTCAAAATATCATGATGTACACCTGAAATTTATATATGTTATAAACCAGTGTTACCTCAATAAAAAAAAATAAAAATCACACAGATTTCCCTGTCTGAAAGTATTTAAGTGAACAGATTTGTATGATTGTGTATGTATAATTTTATTTTAACATATAATGTAGGTACCATCACTAAATTCCATTGAGAAATTGGCTACTTCAAATATTTTTGGTTTGGAAAATTATTTGGAAAATAATTTTAAAGAATAAACACTTCTCTATCTATTTTTTAATCTAAGCCTACAAAATACCATATAGTAGAATCTGGACTTTTTATTTGTAGAAACAGGTCTTTAGTATCTCTCCTTTAGAATAGAAAAAGTTCACGCATATCCTTTAGGACAATATTAGAGTAACTTAGTAAAAAGAAAATGAGTAATGTTACCAAGTCCTCTGTGTTTTTAACTCTTTTCCTGATGAAATATGGTTTCTTAGGTTAGGAGGGAAAAGGAGAGTGACTTTCTAATAATCTTATTGCCTAGCTCTACTCTCTATAAACTATTATATTTATTCTTCCTGATTTAGATAATTTTTTGATATAATACATTCCAACTCAAGGGTCAAATAAAAGGTTGACCTTTTATTCATTCTTAGAGGTATTCTACTTTACACGGTTTTACAGTGAAAACATGGACATCATGGTAAAAAATTTCCCCTTATTATTTAAAAATGAAAAAATCGTAGCTTCCGTAAAACTTGCAGCTCAACTACTTCTGTTCTTGTACAATATAAATGGCTCTGTCAAAGGTCGTGTCAGTCCTTTTAAGTAACGAGAATTCCATGTACTTTATACTTATATTAAATTAAACCACATGTCTTGGTGACTCTCAAATATGTCAAGTTATTATAATACTTAGAAGTGTGTGAAAATGTGGAGTATCTACATGATAGTTTTATTTAAGCTTTCAGGGCACTACTGAAGTACATTTATTTCAACATTAAATGTCGATCCAGGCAGAGGCCTTTGAAGTAAATTGTTTACATTGATTTGCAATCCCATAAGCCTTTATAGTATGCTATTTTCTTTGAGTTTACAACCTTGCTTAATTCAGCAGAAAATTGCTTTCTGCCTATTTCAGAGACCCGCTTAGATGACTTGAGCATAATTAAAAGGATGTCCGTGATGACGATGAAGGCCTGAGAATCCCTTTGATGCTAGACAAATGGAAGTGACTACACACAGAACAGCCTTTGCTTATGAACTGAGCTCCATCCTTCTGACTAAAGGAGGTGATAGAGGTGAAGAATACTTACCCTGGTGCCTGCACAGGATAGGCATCCAAATTGCTGTTCGTATAAGATAGCAGCAAAGAAATTGTTACCTCCTCAAAAACTCTCATCTCTAGAGAATGAGTATAGAACTTAGATTCTTCCTATGTTAAGCAGCTTTTAAGTAGCTCTTAATATACTTTCAAAATATTGATTATATCAGAGTACATATGGCACATGAAATTAAAAAGAGGAAGTGAGCAATATCTTAAGAATACTCAGAAGATAAGAAACACAGCTCCTGTGAAACCAAATGTGCTAGTGAAGAAATTTTTAAAGGGAATTAAAATCCTTCCTTCAAATTTATCCAGAAAAGGATACCATACTATCTAATGTTTCATGATTAAGAAAATATACAAGGCCCTTCTTTTATCATGTCTGTATTCCCTGGTGTACTCACCATTCTGAAAAGTCATATTGAAAGTCTACTGTGTACTGAAGGAAAGGCAGCATGTGGAGAAATGAAGATCATACATTCAGCAGCAGACAGGATGCCTGAGTCTGAATTCCAGCTGTGCCATTTACTAACCTCTTAAACAGAAATACATATAATAGTTGCATTGTAAGGTTGTTGTGAGGATTAAATATGTTAATATAAAGTAAAACACTCGGAACAGAATCGGGCAAATAATGAGAACTATATAAATGTTGACTATTATTAATATTTTGTTATTCATAAGCATGAATTTTCTGTAATCAGAGACTGCGCGAGTAAAGCAAAGAATCCTTGATGTTCTAAGAAAGTACCTATTTGAGTTTATCCAGTGGACTATCTATCAAATGGGAGAGATTACAGAATAGATAATCTTTATTTGTTACCTAATAGAGTTTAGGCTCAAAGGAAATAACTGACTTGCATCAGGTGATGTCAGTCCTTGATTCAGTCACTTTTAGAGTTTTTCTTTTCCTTTTTCTTCCCATCAGGAACATTTACTTTATCTGCCAAATATCATTTCCACCTTCTTCTTGTAAGTGCACACAATTTCCTTTGAAAACTGCCCCTCCCTCACCATGATGCCACTCATATTCCACCAAACCTGACAAGGGTAATGTGATCTGGGCCTGGTCAAGCAGCTAATGTATTGGTTGAATGTTACAAAAGAAGGACTAGCTGATCTTTTATGTGGGAGTTAATATATAAATACTGGATGACAAAGGCATACTTGTCTTTGGAATCAGTAAGCTGAAATCATGTAGGTCTGAGGCTATCTCAAAATTTGCCCTCCCCATCTTTTGTCTTAATGTGGTGGAAGGTTACCTGCATTGGAGGGAATGAAGCCAACACATAAAGGGAAGCAGAGGAGTGAAGGAAGATCTTATATACCTTGGAAATCCAGAGGCAGAGAAATGCAGAGACTAGTATGAATAATTATACACCAACAAACTGGACAACCTAGCAGAAATGGATAAATTCTTTGAAACATACAACCTACCAAGAGTGAATCACGAAGATATAGAAAATCTGAACAGACTGAGTACTGGTAAGGAGACTAAATCAGTAATTTAAAACTTCCCAACAGAGTAAACTCCAGGACCAGATGGCTTCACTGGTAATTTCCACCAAACATTTAAAGGAGAATTAATACCAATCTTTCTCAAACTTTTCCAAAATAGAAGAAGAGGAAATACCTCCAAACTCATTTTATAAGGGCAGTATTACCCTGATACCAAGACCAGGCAAGGAAACTAAAAGGAAAAAAAATTACAGGCCAATATCCCTGATGAACACAGATGCAAGTATTCTTAACAAAATATTATCAAACTATATTCAACAATACTTTAAGAGGATCATACACCACAATCAAGTGGAATTTCTTCAAGGGATGCAAGGATGGTTCAGCTATCACAGGTGGATCAATGTGGCACATCATATTAACAAAATGAAGGATAAAAATCATGTGATCAGGGGCCGGCCCGGTGGCGCAGCAGTTAAGTGCGCACGTTCCTCTTCGGCAGCCCAGGGTTCACCAGTTTGGATCCTGGGTGCGGACATGGCACCGCTTGGCACGCCATGCTGTGGCAGCCGTCCCATGTATAAAAGTAGAGGAAGATGGGCACAGATGTTAGCCTAGGGCTAGTCTTCCTCAGCAAAAAGAGGAGGTTTGGCAGCAGATGTTAGCTCAGGGATAATCTTCCTCAAAAAAAAAATCATGTGATCATCTCAATAGATGCAGAAAAGGCATTTGACAAAATTCAGTATCCATTCATGATAGAAACTCTTAACAAAGTGGTTATAGAGGGGACATGCCTACACATAATAAAAACAATCTATGACAAGCCCACAGCTAACATCATACTCAACAGTGAAAAGTGCAAAGCTTTTCCTCTAAGATAGGAACAGGCAGGATGCCCACTCTCACTACTTTTATTCAACATAGTATTGGAAGTCCTAGCTAGAGAAAGTAAAAGAAAAAGCATCCAAACAAGAAAGGAAGATGTAAACCTGTGTCTATTGGCAGATGTCATGATATCATATATAGAAAACCCTAAAGACTCCATCAAAAAACTGTTAGAACTAATAAACTAATTCAACAAAGTTGCAGGATACAAAATTGATATACAAAAATCAGTTGCATTTCTATACATTAACAATGAATTATCAGAGAAATTAAGAAAAGAATCACATTTACAATTGCATCTAGAAGAATAAAATACCTAAGAAAAAATTTAACCAAGGAGGTGAAACCTATGCACTGAGAACTATAAGACATTGATGGAAGAAATTGAAGAAGATCCAAATAAATGGAAAGATATTCCATACTCATGGATAGGAAGAATTAATATTCTTAAAATTTTCCATACTATCAAAGCAACCTACAGATTCAATGCAATCCCTATCAAAATTCCAGCGGCGTTTTTCACAGAAATAGAACAATCCTAAAATTTGTATGGAACCACAAAAGACTCCAAATAGGCAAAACAATCTTGAGAAAGAAGAACAGAGCTGGAGGCATCACACTTCCTGATTTCACACTGTACTACAAAGCTATGTACAATAATCAAAACAGTATGATGTTGGTATAAAAAACAGACACATGGATCCATGGAATAGAATAGAGAGCCCAGAAATAAACCCATGCGTATGACCATGCATGTATGGTCAACTAATTTACAACAAAGGAGCCAAGAATATACAGAGGAAAGGAGAGTCTTTTCAATAAATGATGTTGATAAAACTGGATAGCCACATGCAAAAAGATGAAACTGAACCTCTATCTTACACCATACACAAAAATCAACTCAAAATGGATTAAAGACTTGAATGTAAGACCTGAAACCATGAAACTCCTAGAAGAAAATATAGAGAGTAAGTTCCTTGACATCAGTCTTGGCAGTAATTTTTTGGATTTGACAAGAAAAGCAAAGACAATAAAAGCAAAAATAAACAAATGGGACTACATCAAACTAAAAAGCTTCTGCACAGCAAAAGAGACAATGAACAAAATGAAAAGGCAACTTAAAGAATGGGAGAAAATGTTTGCAAATCATATATCTGATAAAGGGTTAGTATTCAAAATATATAAAGAACTCACACAACTCAATAGCAAAAACACCAAACAATCTAATTAAAAGTTGGGCAGAGGATCTGAATAGACATTTTTCCAAACAAGACATACAGATGGCCAACAGGTACATGAAAAGGTGCTCAGCATCACTAATCATCATGCAAATGCAAATCAAAACCACAATGAGCTATCACCTCACACCCGTTGAAATGGCTCTCATCACAGAGACAAGAGATAAAAAGTGTTGGCAAGGATGTGGAGAAGAAGGAACTGTTGTGCACTGTTTGGGGAATATAAATTGGTGCAGTTGCTATGGAGAAAAGTATGAAGGTTCCTCAAAAATTAAAAATAGAACTGTATGATACAATTAATCCCACTTCTGGGTATATATGAAAAAGAAATGAAAATAGGATATTGAACAGGTATCTACACTCCCATGTTCATTGCAGCATTGTTCACAACCACCTGATGATTCAGTTCCCTGTGCTGTGAGACAGAAGTAATAGTTTCCTACATTAAAATGTGCTTTTCACTAGGATGAAGCTTGGGGGAAAAGGACAGATTAGCTCTCTTTCAACATCTCAGTTTATAATTTTATATTGCTGTTAGGCAGAAGCCAACACTAACTTTTAAGTTGGTAATTAGGGACGAGGATAAAATCCACATGCCAATAACTAAGGAACAGGAAGTGCTCAGACGCCTAGACACTCAGTGCCTAAATTCAAAGCTCTGACTAGTAAAAATTTTGGCCTTGATTGTTAGTTAATGGAATCTATAAAAGCAAAATTGATAGGCAGCCAATTATAATTTTCTAAGAGTTAAATTGTCAGAGAAATCTGGGCATGGCATCAAGGGCCTCTGATTGCTCAATACCTCTGTTAAATTTTTAACCATAAAAATGGCACCAAGAGTGACTGGATGGCTAAACTGGCATAGTCACCAGCAGTGGAAATCTTCCCAGTGAGGAAGGGAGATCCTACAGTGAGCAGTGTCAGGGGCAGCCTGATAGGCAGAATGGGAAACTTGCACAAAGTCCAGAGCGGGCAAATTTTGCTTCTTCTGCCCAGTTGGATATAAATTCTGGACCAATAATCACTAACTACTACCAGTCCCTTTTCATCCATTTCTAAATGGGAAATATTTAGTCTTTACTCCCATTGTGTTTTGGATCATTTAATCACACTTTATAGGATCCTGAGAAAACATTTCTGAATCTGGTCAATCAGAGATCCTGAATTTGGAATTGGATAGAGGAACTAGATATTATTGGATACTAACTAGATGTTATTGGATAGAGAAACTACACGTTATCCTTTAGTGAAGGAGTAATTCCACTTTCATTTATACATTGAAGAGTTAGTTGGGGCATTTTTGAAATTATAGGTATGGCTATAAAGTTCAAAGACAAAATACAAAGAGGAAATTGAAAAGTCACAATCTTAGTCCAACAACATTTTCGGAAACAAACAGGACATGCACACACACTCACTAAAACATAGAGTCAAAATTACAAGTATATCGGTTTTTTCTTATATTGTAAATCAGTAGAACTCAAATTTAAATTCCAATAGGGATTACAGTGAAATTTAACCAGCTGATTTTAAAATTTAAAATAGTAAATGTGCAAGAATTACCAAAACAAGTTTTTCTCCATTAAAAAAATTAATAGCTTTATTGATATATAAATGACGTACAATAAACTGCACATATATAAGTGCACATTTTGATAAAATTTGACATGGATAAACCTGTGAAATCAACCACAATCAAGACAATGAACATAATCATCATCCCCAAAAGTTTCCCTTTGTCCTTAGTAATACCTCCCTCCTGACCCACTCTGCCCCTTGCTAGGTAACCATTTCTAAGTTGACATTTTTCTTTCAGCAATTTAAAAATGTTACTCCACTATGATCAGCTTCACATTGTTTCTGATAAGAAATCATTTGTCTTCCTTATCTTTATTCCTTTGTATGCAATGTGTCTTTTTTCTGTGGTTGCTTTTAATATTTTGTCTTTATCACTGATTTTGAGTAGTTTGATCATGATATGCTTTGGTACAGTTTTAAAATTATGTGTCTTTTGCCTTTTGGGTTTGTGGAAGTGCTTGATGCTGTGCAATTTTGTTTTTAGCAAATTTGTAAAATTTTAGCCATTATTCTTCAAAATTTTTTCTGTACCCCCTCTTCCTCCTCTACTTCTGGAACTTTACACATATATTAGGCAGCTTGAAGTTGTCACATAGGTCACTAATTCTCTCTTCATAATTTTTTTAGTCTTTTTGTGCCCTGTTTTGTATTCTGTAATCTCTATTGCTCTCTCTTCAAGTTCGTCAATTATTTCTGCTTTAATATCTAATCAGCCATCAATCCCATCCAGAAGATTTTTCATTTCTGACATCAGAATTTTAAGACCTGAAATTTCAATTTAGATTTTTTTGAATCTTTTTTATATTTTCCATGTCTTCACTCAACATGCTCAATCTTTAACTTTTTTAACCAATTTAATATCATTGTCTATTAGTATTAATATCTGTGTTAGTTCTGGTTTGCTTTTGATTGGTTAATTTTTCTCCTAATTTTGGGTTGTATTTTCCTGGGCTTTCCATGCCTTTTTCATAGAAAGCCAGACATGTGAATTTTATATTCTTAGGTGCTGGACGTTTTTGCATTGATATAAGTATGATACAGATTTGTTCTGAGATATAATTAAGTTACTTGGGCACAGTTCCTACTTGTGAGATTTGTTAGGTAGTAACAGAGCAATGTTTAGCTTAGGGCTAAATATGGTCACATTGCCTTCCTTGGATTCCCAGCTCCATCATCTCAAGTCAGGAAGTCTACCAGGCTCTGCCTGGGTTTCCACCCCATGCTCCATTGCCTGAAAAGCTCAAGGCAGTAAGCTGTGGCAACTGTATCACTAACCTTGTTTGTTTCCTGTCTCTCAGTGATCACTGTCCTTTTTTGCCTGAAATTAAATGTCTTGGAAACTATTGTTTCATATATTTTGTCCAGTGTTTTAGTTGTTTCTGCTTGGAGGGTAAATCTGGGCACTGTTGTTTTACCTCAGTTGAAAGTAGAAAGCAACCAAGACAATCTAGAGTAAAAATATGAGAGAATTTGCTCTGTTGGAAAATATTTACAACACTGGTTATTTGGTTCAGAATTGAAAAACTGATCAATTTTATGTAAATGGAAAATTAGCACCCAATAATTAAACTTTTCTTGAATTATTAGAAGACCTATAAACTACTTAAAAATGGTATTGAAAACATTCACAAATATTTTGCAAAACTAGAGTTACCTGTCTTCTTCACTTCAGTCCCAAAAATAGATTCTGTTTGGGTTAAAGTTCTAAAACACAATAAACAAAATTATAAAAGTTTTAAAATAAATGAGAATAATTTATGACTGTGGGTATGGAAGCTCTCTGTAAATAAAAATTATAAGCTATAAAGCTAGATTGATGTTTGACTAAATAAAAATTGAGAAGTCTCTACCACCAAAAATCTCCACCATAAACAGTATTATAAGGTAAGTGACAAATGGGGAAGAGTACACATATAATAGACATTGGACTGATATTAATATATGTAAGGGGTTTACTAAACAATGAAAATAACAGACTAATGGAAAGCAGGGCAGAGAATACAAAACACTGTTTATACAACAGGAAATGCATATAGTCAAGGAACATATGAAGGATGGTCAAACGTTTTGTTCAATATTACGTTGGCAAAAAAGTTTAATATCAAATGTAGTAGAGTTATGGGAAATAGGTAGTCTCAAAAAATTTAGAAATTATGTGTCTTATGACAATTTGATTTCTTGTTGTATATCCAGTTTCAACACCAGACTTAAGAACAAGAAAGAATAAGCAAAGATTTTCATTGCAATATTATTATTGTAAAAAAATTAGAAACAAGCTGTATTTCCATTAGTGGGAAAATAATAAAACTACAAATAAATCATGGTATATATACATTATGGCATGCTATATATTAGGTTTGAAAATGACATGGAAAACTCCCCAAGGGAATTATTGCGGTGGGATGGGGGGAGAGGGAAGGAAGCAATTTTCATGATAATACATGTAGTATGTCTTTCCTGTCAAAAACACAAATATATACATACACAAATCAACACTATATATTTCTCTAAATACTTGAGTGTATGTGTATATGTATTTAAAGCATAAAAAAGCCTGGAGATAGACTGTTAATCTGATAATCTGGGATAAAAATAGGGATTACTTGTGGTTGTAGAAGTGGGTTTTACCTTGATCTGTAATATTTCCTTTTTAAACAATGAGCATGCATTCTGTATTCCTTGTGTAATTGTATAAATAATATTGAACAAACACTGGAAAATGAATCATATGCTGGGAAGAAATATATATATGGAGGTTTGCATGTGCAAGTCAGGCAGCCTATTAGTGGTATGTGGTGGGTGCCTGCCATTTTTATAGCACAGCATCCCTTCCTCCTTTCCCAGTTAATAGAGCCATTAAGTTCCTTTTTGTTGTTTTATTTCATTTTGTTTTGTTTTGCTTAAACTAGTTGAAACTGGGTTTGTATCACTTAAAACTAAACAAATCTTAGTTTCTTACTAGGACATTTTCTGTTCTATTGTCCATTATAGTCAAAAAATAAATAAAAACAGCACATTGCTATTTAACTTCTTGCTTCTCTTCAAGAAATGAGTCACTAACCAAGTATGAAGCACGATTTTAATCTCATGAGAGTGGAACGGTAGACTGGGGAAGGAATGATGTTTTGGAAATTTGCTTTGAGAAATGTCTCCATGATTAAAGAGAACAAGGTTTTCATTTCTGTATCTGCTAGGAAGGCTACAGATCTGAATCACATGGAATTAAATTTATAAACGAATAAATTAAGAGGTAAGAAATATAGGATTAAATAAAGTATATAAGATTTTAACAGTAGGGATTTTGATAATGGTTTGATGTCTCCTCTTTCCCTTCTGTCAACAACCAAACCACCAGAGCCCAGCCTTGGGGATCTGAGCTCTGGGAAACCTCTCTCCACAGACCACTCTGCTCTCTTGCCTGCTGCTATGGATTACGGGATTGTCAAATACCATGGCTTAGGTAAGTTGACACATAAAATTAACCATCATGCTTACTTTTACATTTTTTGAGTATTTACAAATTGCTTTTAGTCTACTGGTGGACCTATGATATACTTCTATTCAAAACTATTTTTTAAGTTCTTTTGAAAAATAGGGATAACATATCTGTGTACATTAAAACAAAAACTTCTTTGTATTGGTTATCTCTTCATGAAAAAGGACATTAGCAGAATAATTCTTTGGGGTACATATTTGCAATTTTAACTTTGCTTAGCCATATCTCTAGTTTCAGGCCACTGGAGTTCCTCTGAAGAATGTTTTTTTTGTTTATACAGGCTTATTCTTTCTTTTTTCTCATAACATTTCCTCTAATCTTATTAAAGTTGCACTTTTGTGGCTAATAAATTCCTGATAGGCTCAGAGTGAATTCTACTAAATGGAAAATATAGTCAACTATAATTTTTTTCTTAATTAAATATGTAAATATTTTAACAGAAGTATTGTCACAGGTATAGTCTTTTTGTTTCCATTAAGACTACCATTTTACACAAATATTTTTAGAAAACATCAAATAATTTGCCACCATTTATGATTATTTTTACTGTTTGTCAGATGTAAGTGCTGCAAGAATATAAGGCTTCTCAATTTAATTCTATTCCAGTGGAGAATATAAATATATCCAATAAAAATAAGAGCCCCATTCTTTTCGCAAGTCTAGATATTCCAAGGTGCAATTAAATTTCAAATTTAAGTTTTATACACCATTTTATCTCTCATTGTTTAATTTGTTTGGTTCTTGTACGGCTTTTTAAAGTAAGATTCTTTTTGTATGACAAACATACTGAAGAGTGAACAAATCATAAGTTGCACAGCTTAGGGAAACTTCACTCAGTAACCAATGCCAATGTAACTACCACCCATATCAAGAAATAGATTATTATCAGGTTCACAGGAGTTCCCCTCATATTTCCTCCCCATCAGTAACTATTAGGGGTCCATAGCAGTTTTTTATTTTTTCAGCTTGGAAAAATAATCCTTGCCCACTGTCCATTTTATTAGGGAGTGTAATATTCAAGTAGTTCATTCCGTGTGTGTGTGTGTGTGTGTGTGTGTGTGTGTAAGACAGAGAAAGGGAGGAAGGAGGGGGAGAGAGGGAACGTGGTACATTTAATTGCTATTTGTAGACAAGACTGTCTATTGGTGTGTAACACTTGATCTACTTTTGTTATGATTTGAAGATAATAAATTATGTGAACCCATCTTGACATATTCATTTATAAGGATGGCCAGTATAAGAATTGGATACCAATGTATGTGTAGATCCTTCACACAAAGCCCAGAACAGCCATTTGGAAAATTCAGTGCTACTTGCTCACAGAATAATGTAGTAAAGTTGGTTCCTTTGGGTGCATGGCTGCAGGATGGCAGGTACATGGAGATACCCTCAAGAGAACAAGAGGAGAGGCAGGAATTGAAGCTGCTAAGGTGCAAGGAAACCAATAAATCACACCTTTTTTTAAACCTTGAATTTAGAACCAATTGAGAAAAAGAGTTGGAAGAGAGGCCGATAGAGATCAAGTATTGGCTTTAATACTGATAAAGCTAATCAGAGAATATGGCTTTAGTTTGCAGACCAAAGGACTGGCTAAAACTCACCTAAGGGAAGCTTTGGGTCAGCTAAGCAGAAATACTGGCCTGGGATAACTGCTTTGAATAGACAGAGAGGAAAAAAAGAAAATGAATCCCCAGTGCTTACAGAAGTTTAATAGATGAGCTTTGCTAATTTAAAAACATGGATCAATGCCTGTCAGAATCCTGCCAATCAGCAACAGATAACTTCACTGCTTCTATATAGGATGGAGTAAAGAAAGGATGAGGAAAGAGGAGTGGGTATTACAGGATCTTGTTATTCTGCCTGGCAAAACGAAACCAGAGGAATGGAAGTTCCTCCCTAATATTGCATGTTGGTCATCACATATAACCTCTTTACAGACTGAGTGTATGTCTAAATGCTGCTTTCTGCTATAATCAAGATAATTTTAACTTAATGATTAAAAACCCTGTGGTAATCACATATGCCTGTATATATCCTCAGAATATAAAAAATGAATTATTTGGACAAATTAATCAGCACCTTGGTGGTCTATATAGCACTGAAATATTAATCATTCCTGTCTTTCAAATAAATAGATAAACTTTAGTTAATAATTCGACCCAAGAATTATAGGAATTGTACATTTCTCCTACTGATAATGCTATTGATAATGATAACTCTAAGAGGCTATGCAGAAACAAAAAAGACAGGAAAAAGTAGTTCTAATATGTACACTCTATAAACCAGAAAACTTGACCTTATTACAGGCTAAAATTTAAAATGCATTATTAAAAGGTTGACATGTGAGCAACTGGGAAAGGAAGCAGTGACCATTAAAGCCAGCATGGCCTCATTAAAACAAATTATGTGAGAATAACTACAGTTTTTTTTCTGACAAGGTTATGAGGTTGGTTGGTTATAGAAATGCTAAGGACAATAGTAACAGAAATAATAATTGCAAGGATAACAACAATAGTGGCAATAACATTTACTTTCATCTGTTGAGCTCTTCATGCATGAATTAATAGATGTAAAGCCATTTGAATGCTACTTGATACATAACAGCTTAAAAAATATAAGCTATTTTTATGGCTGTTATTGTTGCTATTATTTTTTTAAGAAACTTTAGATAGATTATATTGGGTGCTATAGGCTGAATGTTTGTGTGCCCCCAAAATTCATATGTTGAAATCCTAATGCCCAATGTTACAGTTTTGGGGAGGGGGCCTTTGAGAAGTGATTAGGTCATAAGGGCAGATCCCTCATCAATGAGATTAATGCTCTTATAAAATGAACTCCCTTGCCTCTTCCACCATGTGAGGTCAGAAGGAAAAGTTGGCAGTCTACAAACTGCAAGGGGGCTTTCATCAGACATAGAATCTGCCAGTGCCCTGATCTTGGACCTCCTAGCCTCCAGAACTATGAGAAATAAATTTCTGTTGTTTATAAGCCACCCAGTTCATGATATTTCTGTTATAGCAACCCAAACAGACTAAGTCACTGGGGAGTCATCAGAAAATTTGGAAAAGTTCTTAATTTTGTCTAAATTGATTAAATGGGACAGTTTGGGACAGATTTTATTGTAATTAGGTGAATTTGTAACTGGGTGATGATGTTGAGAGGATTTAACATGAAGAAATGACTTTAGTGGCATAATAAAGGTCTATGATCTAGACCCTTCTTCAACATTTTCATTAAAGGCTTCATGAAGGCACAGTTGTTCATTAGTAGATGAGATAGAACAGTGGCAAATTAGGACTCTAAGGGTTTTGTCATTATAGAACAATAGACTGAATAAAATAAAATCAAATATGAGAGGTTAGTTTGAAGAACAGTACACTCATGTAAAACAAATGCACAAAGAAAACTGTCCATGTACATTAGCAGGGGAGGCATTATTTGGAATTAATATTAGTAGATAGAAAGGCTTAGGTACTAGTTGAAAAAAAGCTTAGTATGAGTCAAAAGTACAAAATCACTTTTCAATAAAACAAAGCGGTCCTGAGCTTCCTTACTAGTTTGTTCTATGTGTCAGAGGTATAGAATGAGGATCAATTGGAAGAATGTAGGGGAAAACCAATTTTTGCTCAATCACTAAAGTAAACTTTCTGATGATCAACTGGAGCTATCCACAGTAGGGTGCTCAGTCTTGGGATGCATTTTAATCTCAATCCCTGGAGTATTTTAAGCAGTAGCTGGAGATCCTATAGAGTCAGAGTTTCATAATCTAAGATCAGAAACAAATAGGGAGGTTGTTTAGAAAATATGAATCACTGGACCTGACTCCTTGTTGTTCTGATCCAAGAAGCCTGGGATGGATCCAACATCTCATCTAGTTTGTCTTTTCTTCTTTTTTCAAAAGTGTTCCTGCTGATAATCAAGGATTGAGAATCTGACCTTGACTGTGGGTCAAGCAAGACTTTCCTAAAGTACTTAACACTTGATTGAGATCTGAAACATAAGTATGTAAAGAGCAGTAAGAAGGGCATTCCGGGCAAATGGAAAAGTACGTACACTGCCTCTGTGGTAGGCAAAAAGCAGAATAGGATGAGTAATTAAATGAAAGCCAAAATGGCCAGAACTGGAAGCATGAAGGAGAAAATAGTGAGATGAGACTGGAGAAGTAGACAGGATAAGACAACCTGTGGCCTTGTAGCTCATATTACCAATTTTGATATTTGTCTAAGAGCAATGGGAAGCCACTGAACAGTACCAAGTAGGAGGGTGACATTATTTGATTATAGTTGTGAAAAGATTATCCTGTCTGCAAGGTGGTTAATAGATTGGAAAGGGACAAAAGATGATACCAAAAATTCAGATAGGATTCTATCTCAGACTCAGAAACACTTAATGTCAGTTAAGAGATTAGGGCGCTGGCCTGGTGGCATAGTGGTTAAGTTCACACACTCCATTTTGGCGGCCCCAGGTTTGCAGGTTCAGATCCCAGGTGCAGGCCCACATACCACTCATCAAGCCATGTTGTGGCAGTGTCCCATGCACAAAATAGAGGAAGATTGGTACAGATGTTAGCTGAGTGACAATCTCACTTGAGGGGTGGGGGGGCGGGTGGGGGCTCTGGAGCTGAGAATGGGGACAATGGCAAGCTTCTCTGAGAGACCCTCCTCCCTCTAGTTCTGAATGCTCCTGGAGTGGAAATGGGATCAGCCAGAGGTCCTCATGTGCTTGCCTCTCCTGGCATGGAACTACTGCCTCGTGAACCAGGGCAAAGATGATCAGGACTTACCTTCTCACCTCACTGTGTCCTATGTGAAGCCTTCATTCTGTGAGTGAGGGCTGTAACCCCTCAATGGCATTCACCCAGGATTTAGCCTCAGCAACAGGTACTGGGGTGGGATGAGAAATGCTGATGTCCTGCTCCTTCCCAAGGGAAAAAACACTTTCTGGCTGGGAGCTGAGGGGAAGGAGCCCAGTGTTTTTGGCTGCAGCAGCCTGAAGTGGACTCCTCACTTTGCTGAGTTTGGGGGAGGGTCATGAGGGAATAGTCTTCCTCCAAATATAAGACTCTTGCCCTTTTTTTTAAACCACATTTTCATAGATTTTCTTTAGTTGATGTTTCTTCATTTGCTCTTTGTCCTTGGGACCATTTCCAGATGTTGGGTTTGTTTCCAAATTTTTTCTTGTTGTTGTTATTATAATTTTCACCAGTTTCAATGGGGAGCAGGTCAGCAGAACTTCTCAGCTGTCCTGTAGAGAGTAAATCTCCAATATGCAGTTTTAAACTCTTTAATTCTGGTGTTCAATGTTTATGATTATAGTTCTATAAGAGTTATTTGAATAAATGGTACTTGAAATGAAATAAGAATTCTCAGAGGAAATAATTTTCTTTTGGCTAAAAAACAAGAATTAATCTGCATCTGTTGTCAGTCATTCACTATATGTCCTAGGGGAGGGAGAGGTCATATTATTTGAAATTCTGCCTCATCAACTTAATGGAACTGACACATATGTATTTTCTCTCATTGTTGGTACATAGGTTGATAAGAGTTATGAGAATTGCAGCCAAAACAAACCTTTCCTCCTACATTCTAAAACTTGTTGAGATTGACTTGTCTTCCTAGATTTTTGAGGTTGTTTCATGCAAAGTGTTGCATCAAGAGAATAATGCTAGTGTAGGCAAGTTTCTACTTTAGTCCCTGACCATAAACCCTTTGTCGTTGTTAGTGCCGTTGAGTTGATTCTGACTCCTAGCGACCCCGTGTACAGCAGAGCAGTAAAACCATGCCCAATCTTTTTGCACCATCCTCTCACCTTCTGGTGCTATCTTGGACAGTGGTCCACTGCAATTAGCAGGGTCTTCCTGGCAAGTTTTTTAGAAGGGGTGCCAGGTCCTTCTTCCTAGTTTGTCTTAGTCTTGAAGCTCTGCTGAAACCTGTCCACCATGGTTGACCCTGCTGGTATTTGAAATACCGGTGGCATAGCTTTCAGCATTACAATAACGTGCAGCCACCACAGTGTGACAACTGACAGATGGGTGGTTTGGTTCCCTGACCTGGAAATGAACTCAGGCCACAGTAGAGAAAGCCCTGACTCTTAACCACTAGACCACCAGGGCTGGCTAATTGTTAAGTAAGCACTATAGAAAATAATTCTCTTACAGCCAAACAATTATGTCCTGGATATAAATTACCTATAAATACTGGTTCTCTGTTTAGCTTTCATTACCCCCAAAGAGCTGAACTGTAAGAGAGAGAATTCACTTCCCTACTTGCAAAATGTGAGGTCTGAAGAAAGCCCCAGATTAGGGGGACAGATTCCTAACAGATCCTAACATTTCAGAATACATGAGTAAATTAAAATATCTGACTGTAGAGCCTTTAGAAGCAGAATTTTAATTCAAGAATCTGCTAAATGCAGTAAAAAAATCTAGCTGCAGTGTAATTCACTATTGACACTTTAGCCAATAACATGTTTAAAATGAAGCAGCAGAAAAATTGATTTCTTGCTGCAGCTACCTTGGGTTTCTCTTTCGTTGGGTTAATGATGCAGGTAAGACAGAATCAAACAAGTAATTGCTGAAAACCTCTATCAGCTCTTTCCTGTACCTCCAAGCTGTCAGAAGTGAAAATAGTTGCTCTTATGGGTAATGGCATATATGGGACCATTTGTATATTATGAAAGCTTTATGAATCATTTTCAAATGATTTCCTTTGATACACTGTAATATCAGCTTTACAGCTCTCTTCTGCTTCTCCATATTAACCTTCACCTCTGTACTCCATGGTCTTACTCATTTTAGATACAACTAAGTGTACCATACTAAGTCGCTTTTCATAATTAATTAGGTTAAAGGAATAGGTTTTATTTTAGTGGCTTTTTCTAAATTTATTCTCTGAATAATGGAAGAAAAAGACTTGGATGTGCTGCAAAATTTTTAGATGCTAAAACTCAGTGTAGTTGACTTATGAAGTTAGGTGAATTTGGGGCTAGGATCTGATATATTTTTTTGTTGCACTTACACTGTGATTTCCATTACAAAAACATTTTTGTTGAACTACTGTCTGTAATATAGCATCCTATGGGTTTAAATGCAATTAAATGAGGGCTAAAAGAAATGAGCTAGAAACAATGAATAAAACCTCTCTTTTTAAATAAAAACTTGCCAACATCTATATTTTATAAGTGTTTACCATATATCCTGCAGGAAAAATACCCAACTCATTTGGAAGTGAAAAATTTAGTCAGATTAATTATTCACTATCTAGTAGATTTTTAAATAGTTTTTTTTAAGTCAATGGGTTGAATTCAGTTAAGTTAGTGTATTCTGAATATGAAGGCACAGCTTTTTTTGTGTCTGCAGAAATTCATACTGTATAGACTCATGCAATTGAACAGTTTCAATGGCCTGCAAGATCCAACGTCTAAAAATGGAATTAATAGTTAAGCCCTAGTCTACCTTATTGCAGGCAGCTCAATCTAGATGTTTTCAAGAAATTCAGTACATTTCTTAGCCAAATTAAAATTTTTTAAGTTTTGCACTTCTTTTGTAAAATTTATTCCTATGTCTTTTGTTCTTTCTGATGCTGTCGTAAATAAGATTTTTAAAAAATTATTATTTTTATTATTCAGGGAGTCATTCATGGAGGTCTAGCTTAGAGCAAGCTCCTTTAGTTCTTTGAATGATATTACAATTCCTTGTATTAAATTCCTTATATTAATTCCTTCCTGCTTAAATACCTTGGGTGGTATCTATTCCCTGCAATGAACTCTAAATGATAGAAGCTAGCATCGTTGGGTTGTAATTCATGAGCAACATTAGATTAACCTATAATATATCAGAAGATATTGACCATTAGGAATTTGGATTCCCTGTCACATATGATAATGGGAAAATAATAATCCATTAATTTCATACGTAAGGTCGAAGTATTGCCTGGGAGATGACAAGTAAACAAATTTATTTCCAAATGCAGAAAATATCACACCATACCAAGCCAGTGGTAAAACTCATTGAAGTGTTCTAAAATTGACTTACATTGGAAGAGTTTAATAATGTAGCATCTGTTCCTATATATTCTATGAATACAAGGGATATTTATACTCTTTGATGTTTAGGAACAGATTGGGTGCTGTAAATTGAAGACACTTGATCTTATAAATAAGATTAGGAAAGCTGAACTTACTTGCAGATGGAGCAGTTGTTTAATTATATAGGGTGATTTGAAATCTTTTACTTTATACTGCCCTGAAAAAGAAAGAAAGAATATAGAATTAAATGTTAGAAATCCCAAGATAAATTTTATTTAGTTCAAAATTTTTTCTAGAGCAGAAAATTTTAAGCTAATAAGTTGGAGCATATTGTTTTCAGGAGTCTTTATAAGAGATGTAATAGATACAAGTTCTCATTAAATGGTATAAATAACTAACATTTTATCATTTACCCTGTCTTCTTATTCAGTTAAAAAATGTTGGTAAGATTGGTGAGGTTATCATTTAGGTCACATACTAAAATTTCTATTAAAATACTTTTCAAAGCAATAAATAAAAGAACACTCAAATATCAGTTGTAGGATGTTAGATGTTTCTCAAAGGAAAAGAGTATTAAATCTTATAACAAAATTTTTAAAAATACTAACATGGCGTGGGTATTAGCTTGATTTTTATGCCACATGTAACTCATTAAAGATTTTATTAACCTGCCTATTTGAGCATGAATTAGAAAAGTAAAGAATAGAAAGAGTTCACTGTATTCATTAAGTGTAAGAGATATATTGTTTTCTTATAGTCTTCATTTCAGAACTGCTTTATTATAGTTGACTTTATTTTTACTAATTGCTGTGTAGAATGTCTACTTTCTATCTTCATATTTTTCTCTGTTTCATTCATTTGCATAAAAAATTTCTTGCTGTTAGATAAAGAAGAAAATATACAATTAGAGAAAGAAAGTCTTTGTATATGAATCAATTGGCCGGAAAAACAGTAAGAGAATTTTAATGAATTCAAATTACTCACATGGAAAGAACACAAATTTTTTTAAATCAAACTATAAAAATTCTACCATAGTTATATCTCTCACGTGCTGCTTGGCCCCACATCCATTATATGGATAGCAAAAGCAGGATTTATTCCCAACCTGATTTTTCTGATTTGTATCCCTCCTCCTTTACCAATAAAGTAAATTTCCAAGATACGTTCATGTTTAACTTTGTTTGCCTTTTCCTATCTTATTTTTTATGTTATTTTTTTTCATTTTTTGCCTTTGACATTCATTTTAAATAATTTTCTCTTGAGATTTGTGTTTACCTCCTTCCTTCTTTCTCCTCTTGGTTGAATTCTAAATATTTAATGGGTACCTAGTATTTGTCATATACTGTCCTGGATGAAAGGATTTAGTAATGGGAAAAATAGTACAAAAATTGAATGTTTTTCATAGACTTTTAAAAGGTGAATATAGTATATAACATGAATATAATGGGATAGACTTTAGAGCAAAACGTGGAGATTCTCCTTTACCAAACTCCTCTCCAGTCCCATCCCATGGACATTTAACCACTTTAAAAAGTTTAATGTCCACCTTTCAGGCTTTTCTATGAATTTACACAAACATATAATTTATATGGAGAGAAATATAAATTTCTACCTAAATAGAATCATGCTATGTATGCTTCTTAAATTTTGTTTCTACTCCTAACAGTGACTTAGCAATCTTTCCATTTTCAGAGCATGTAGACCTCGTTTAACTACTGTATGACTTTCTGTGGAGATAACTTAATTCATTTAACCCCCCCAACTGGTTACTGTTTAAGTTGTTACTAATACTTTAGTAATATAATCAATGCGGTAATGAATATCTTTATACATATGTATAGATATTTTTAAGGATATTTTATATGGATATAAATGGATATATGCAGATATTCTTGTGAAGCAGATTCCCAAATTGTACCTCTGTGTCCTGAAAATCTATAAATCTCATGTTTGTTTCAATACATAATTTCAAAAAAGATTGCATCAATGTATATTGCTATCAATAATTTTGTTAAATTCTTGTTCCTAACTCCCACATACCATCCCCACAATAGTTATGCTAATTTGAATAAATCTAAGGGATGGAATATATCATTTTAATATGTATTTCTCTGATTTCTAGTAGAGAATCTTTTCTTATGAATATTGGCTACTTTTGCTGCTTTTGTGAATTGTTACCTTCGTCTTTGTCCATTTTTAATAAATTCGTTTACTTTTTGCGTACTGAAGTGTAAACATTATATATATATATGATGAATAGAAAACCTTTGTGCATTCTAAATGGTGCGTCTAATATTTAATATATAGTAAATATGATCAAATCCTTTACATTCCTACTATATTAGTTTGCTAGGGCTGCTGCTTATCAGTTATATTTCCTAGCATATCAGTTATACTACTTTTTACTTTTTTTAGTGGTTGCCCTAGAAATCGCAGTTAACACAACTAAGCCAAGTCCACTTTCAAATAACACTATAGCACTTCATGGATAGTATGAGTTTCTTGTGTTAAGAAAATAATCCTAATTCCTCCCTTCTGTCCCTTGTATCATTGCTGTCATTCATTACACTTACATATAAACATATATAAGCTTATATATATATATACATGCACATATATGTGTACATATATTCATAAGCATACATAATTGAATACATTATTGCTATTATTTTGAGTTAATAGTTATCTGTTAGGTCAATTAAGAATAAGAAAATGTTTTCATTTTATCTTCATTTATTCCTCACTGCTCTTCCTTTCTTTATGTAGATCTGAGTTTTTGACCTATATTATTTTCTATCTTTCTAAAGAATTTCTTTTAATATTCTTCGCAAGGCAACAAATTTCCCCAAATGTTTGTTTGTTTGAGAAAGTCTTTATTTCTCTTTCACTTTTTTTGTTTTTTTTGAGGAAGATTAGCCCTGAGCTAACATCTGCTGCCAATCCTCCTCTTTGCTGCTGAGGAAGACTGGCCCTCAGCTAACATCTGTGCCCATCTTCCTCCACTTTATATGTGGGATGCCTGCCACAGCATGGCTTGATATGCAGTGTGTAGGTTTGCACCCAGGATCTGAACTGGCAAAGCCCAGGCCGCTGAATCGGAACGTGTGAATTTAACTGCTATGCCACCAGGCCGGCCCCTATTTCTCTCTCACTTTTGAAAAGTAATTTTGCAGGATACAGAATTGTAGGTTGGTGGTTTTTTTCTCTCAGCACTTTAAATATTTCAATCCACTGTTTTCCTCCTTGCACGGTTTCTTAGACGTCAGATGTAGATCTTATCTTTGTTACTCTTTAGGTAAGGGATTTTTTCCCTCTGACTTCCTTCAGGATCTTTTTTTTGCTGAGGAAGATTAGCTCTGAGCTAACACAGTGCCAATCTTCCTTCGCTTTATATGTGGGTTGCTGCCACAGCATGGCTGTCAAATGGTGCAGGTCCATGCCCAGGATCCAAACCTGTGAACCCGGGCCCCCAAAGTGGAGTGCGCCAAACCTAACCACTATGCCACAGGGCCAACCCCTTTCAGGATGTTTTTACCTTTAAATTTTTGGTAATTTGAAAATGATATGTCTAGGTGTAATTTTTTTTTTTTCTTGCATTTATCTGTTTGGTGTTCTGTGAGCTTCCTGGGTCTGTAGTTTGGTGTCTGACAATTTGGAGAAATTCTCAGTCATTATTGTTTCCGATATTTCTTCTGTTCCTTTCTCTCTTTCTTCTCCTTCTGTTAATGCCATTACACATATGTCACACCTTTTGTAGTTGTCCCACACTCCTTGGATATTACGTTCTGTTTTTTCAATCTTTGTTTCCTTTTCTTTTCAGTTTTAGAGGTTTCTATTGAGATATCCCCAAGCTCAGAGACTCTTCCCTCAGCTGTATCCAGTCTACTAATAAACCCAGCAAAGCTGTTCTTTATTTCTGTGGCAGTTTATTTTTTATGTCTAGCATTTCTTTTTGGTTCTTTCTGAGGTTTGCATCTCTCTGCTTACATCGCCCATCTGTTCTTGCACACTATCTACTTTATCCATTAGAGTCCTTAGCATATTAATCATAGTTGTTTCAAATTTCCAATCTGAGAATTCCAATATCCCTGCCATACCTGGTTCTGATGTTTGCTCTATCTCTTCAAATTGTGTTTTTTGCCTTTTGGTATGCCATATAATTTCTTTTTATTGCTGGACATGATGTAAAAGACACTGCTGTAAATAGGCCTTTAGTAATGTGGTGGCGAGGTGTAGGGGGAGGGGAAGTGTTCTATAGTCCTATGATTAGGTTTCAGTCTTTTAGTGAACCTGTGCCTCAGGACTTTGAATTTGGCAAGTGTTTCCCAGGTTTTTTTCTTCCTCCTTAGGTGGGAGAGGATGACTTGAGTGGGCCAGAATTGAGTATTCTCCTTCTCCCGGGCCATTTAGGCTCTGATAATACCTTAGCATGTTAGGCTTTGGTTAACTAGTTTCTCCTGAGGTCAGGCCTTATTAAGAACAGGTTGCTCTGGCATATTACAAAATGGTTGCTTTTCCTCTCCTCTGCTAGAAGCACAAGGGGATTTTTCTCTGATCTTTACTGTGAGAACCTGGTAAAGCCTTTGGAGGTAAAACTCACAAAGTATGGGGGCCCCTCAATTATTGAGCCCCCCCTGGAGTTTTTAACTCTCAGGCTCGTCCGCTCTGAGCCTCCAGCAATTTGTCAATTACAATTCTGGTTTTCCTACCAGAAACTGGTTTCCACAGAGGTTTCATCTCGTGAGTTTCTGTTCTGGTAAGTTGCGATTCTCTGTACTTGCCTGTTGGTCTCTCCAATTTTGGGAGCAGCAGTTTGCCCTGTAACCTCACTTCTCTTACAGTTCTAACAAGAGTTGTTAATTTTCCAGTTTGTTCAGCTTTTTACTTGTTGTTAGGATGTAGTGGTGACTTCCAAGCTCCTGACATGCAAAATCACAGCCTATTTCATATTTTAAATTCTCAGATTCAGGAGTATTGGAAAGGATTGATTGATAGAGTAAGCTCCTGACAAGGTAGATTTGTTAACCACGATTTAAGGTTCCAGAAAAAACAATGAAAAGAGAAGGAAGAAGCAGTGAACAATTGTGTCAGGCAGGAACAACCTCCTCAGACAGAAAAGAAGGGGTTGCTAGTTTGTCCAGATGGCTGAGGAGGCCAGAAGTTTGGAGCTCTCCGAGTCATCCCAAAACACCTACATGTGTCCCAGGGTGCCACTTTTTTCCAACCAGTGTTCTAATTGTCCCATAAGAGCCCAGATGATATTTCAAGTTAAAATGATATAATTTAGCAATTTACAAAATCAAATTATAATTGATTTTTTTAGTTATTTCAACACTGTGAAAGCAAGAGATTAGTTTTTAGTAAAGTCATAGAAAGTCCCTGGTTCTTTATGCATAATTTAAGCCAGTAATTTAGAACATTGAGCTTGTCAATCTGTTTCTTTAATCTCTCCAGTATAGAGAGAAAGATTCTTATATCCTTTATATTGTTCATAGGCAGTGATTACAAGGTCTCAGAAGACTTGCCTTCAAGCTATACTTTATTCTAGGAAATTACACTTGATAATTCAATTAACTATTTTATTTCTGCCAGTTATGAGTTGCCAGAGTTACATGCCCAAATAGTGAGATTTTCGTTGGTGTCAGATAACCAAGTGTTAATTCTCATTTCCTTCAAATTCTGTTTCTTGCAACCCCTGTTAGCACTGAGTGCTATATTAGTGAATTTTCTTAATTTCAAATGGCACGGCCAATTAGAGGTAGTTTAAACAGAAAATCATTTACTGACTCTATGTCAGGGCCAGACAATCAGGTTTGGAGGCAGTGTAAGGAGAAATATTAACAAATAATGTTATAGAAACAATTCAGTTCAGTCCGACTGCTACCACCCAAAAAACACAGTTGCCAGAGTACATCTGTGAATTCTGGGCACTTGATCTTTAAATTTCTGCCTCTTGTATGAATGCTGGAAATCTCTGCCAACCCCCTGTTAGAAGGTGGTGCTTGCTTCTTCACATTATCAACTTTTGAATCAAAGTCTTACAGGGATGCATCTAATGGTGTAGCCTGGATCACATATATAACTTAAAGGGAGGCTGGAGAAGTGAGTTTGAGATTTCTGCCTTGCGGATACAGATTTAGGGACAAAAACTCTTTCAACATAGAAAGGATGTGCAAAAGTTTGAAGGCAGCCAAAAAGTATAATACTTGTCTCTTGCACGTACCATTTTCTAACACAAAATTAATTAGTCAAAATTATATATTTTGATCATGACTTCCTTGTACAACTCTCCCCATTCTGCACCTCTGGAGTTGTAGTAACCTTTCTTTTATTCTTGATGAAAAGAGTAGGATAAAAATTAATTTTATTCCTAACATTGTTCACTATCTTTATCATATTATTTGTTGCAGTTAGTCTGCCTTCTTCTTAAGGATATTCTTCGTGAAATTTTAAGACTCCCCTCATTCATTTTGGACTAGTTATTTTTCATGCTTACTACCCAGCTGTCTCTCCTCAGATTTCTTCCATTTGCTCTTGTGGCTTCGTTACCCTATTTCTTGGATTCCGTATGCCTTCTTTCTTGGATTTCTTCTGTTTTTATAGAGTGCACTCAGTTTTCTCAGAGTGCATGGGAAGAAAAGTTTCTGAGTTCTTCCGTGCCTGAAAATGATTTCATTTTTCTCTTTTACTTGATTAAAACTTTGGCTATGTATAGAATTCTAGATTCAATAGTATTTTTCCTCAGAACTGTGAAGATATTGGTCTGTTTTCTTCTAACACTCAGTTGCTGGAGTATTGATTGTAATTATATGGATTATGATAGCTCTAATTTCTTTAGAGTCAACCTATCTATCTAACTAGGTAATAACAGTATTAGCTCTCAAGCTTTGGTTTTAACTGCAGAAATAGTATTTTATTAGGTGTGAGAAAAAGAAGTGAAGAGAAATTTCAATTATACAACTCTTTTGTTGGTAAATATATTTTCATGGAAGGTGAGAGAGACAAAAAGGATGCCAAAGAAATGGAAGCAGAAGGATACTGTATACTGATTTCACATACTTTTTACCTTCCACACTCACATTAGTCTCTTCCTTTTTTTTTTTCCTTTCCGGGTATAGCCATCCCTCCTTCTTCCAGTACAAAAATACCACACCTCCCACAGGAAATATATGGTCCATTCTCTATTCTTCAACTAGGATCTGCTTGGTTAGAAATTCTGGATTCAACCAGAAAAGCAGAACCAGTAAGATATAATGTATATACATGTACATACCTATATATACATACGCATATTTGTGTACACAGATAAGTAGCTTGTACAATCATGAGGGCTGGTTAATGAGTGTTTTTAAAGTTGGGTCTGTCTCCACGTCTGATGCCTCTGACCGTGGTGAAAAGGTCATCCTGCAGAGCCTTTATTACAGAGTTAAACACACACTTGGCTCAGGAATCAGAAAAACTGAAGGTGAATCCAGAGAAGGTATAGCAATTGCAGGTCCAAATGCTGTTTTATGCTTTTGAAATGATTCAGCTGATCAGCAACAAAATGGGTCAGCAAAAACTTGGCTGTTTCCTTTCCTAGCTCTTCCAAATCTTGCAAGAATCTCCCTCGTGCCTCACCCTAGTTAGAAGCATACAGAAAAAGAGAATTCTGGGTAATGTAGTTTTCACACTAGCAAAATGACACATTACAAAGCTAACAGAGTTCCACAAAAATGATTAAAAAAAAAAAGAAGTTTTACCCTTAAATTTTATTCACCAGAACTAGAAAAAATCTTCAACAATGGCCATCACTATGATCTCTCCATGTGCCTAATAGAATGACATTTCTATTGAACATTCAATTAAATGTTCATTTAAGCCAAAAATGAACCTCATGGTAACAGTGATAGGATTTTCTATATGGATTTGTTTAATACTGGCTTTTAAAATTTTTGCCAGTGGGAATCCTTTTTGTTTAATCCTAGTTTTAGTCCAGTAACTTTTGAATCATACAGTTCCCATTGATTCATGAGCTAAGCCATGATGTTAGTATATACTAAGTTTTTCTCCTTATTTTCTGTGGTAGAAGAATCATCTTTTGATCGATCTAAAAGTGGCGTCAAATTATTATCAGATAATTTAAAATCACTTTAAATTACAGTCTGTTTATTTAAGATACCAGTCCTGATTTCTCCTGCTTTGATGGTGTCATAAGCACCAAGACTTGATAGAAGCATTAGCAATCAAATTCACAGCTGGGTCTTGTCAACACAATCAAAGACTAATGAAAGCGAATTAAAGCTGCAAGCAGTGGTTGGAACAGTTCTGGAATCATTCTGCTACTGCTCATATAGCCAAGGCCATTACATGGTGCTCCAAATGTATAATCCAAAATGGAAGGGAAATGAGATTCAGCTGGTCTCCAAGAGACGCAGGGGACCTGATGAAAGCATTGTAAACAAGCTAGTGGATTCCATCTATCACAAATTGTAAGCCGTTTTTTATTAAAACAAAGGACCTGGCAGAGAAAGTGCCAAAATGCTGTTCTTTAATAATGAGATGGAACTGATAGTTTGTTCAATTTACACATCAATTTGTCCAGAAGCTTTTTTTGAAAGGCAAAAATGTTTGAATGTTAATCACTTTATAGTTGAAAGGTGCCTAAATCAGTAGCCAGAGTGTATTGTGGAGAGATCAAAATGTTCTTAATTTGGTAGAGACTGAATTTACAGCAGTGTGTTTGGAAAGGTAAAATATAATCTCCTATGGATACGGCTGCTATTGAAATAGTATGTCCTGGGTATCAACATGATCATTTTAAAGCCTTGACTTGTCACATCTTACATTGGTTTTGATGGCACTAAAAACATATTTCTTTTTTTTTTTTCTTAATTCTGAGAGTTGTTTCCTCCAAAAAAATGCATTAGATAAATTTAATTGTACAAAAAAATAACTTTCATGCTTTTACCAAAGTGATTTAATGGCTCAATCTTTCAAGAGATAACTATTTGATTTGGTATTAGGAAGGTAAATTTCTTGGAAAACCTCTTTGAATATCCTAAAATAGAAACTAATGTATTCAGTTAGGGGAAAATGTGAGAGCAAACCAGGTATTGAGCCTCATTCAAAATATCTAGCTGAGTGGGAACTACATACCCTCATCAGACTAGTTAGAAATTATATATATTCTATGTATTTCAATATTTTTATGGATAACTTTTAAATGAATGATTCAGGTAGATGCTTTGTTTCTAGAGGTGGTTCAAGATTTCACAAAATTTAATTCAAATTTCACTAAGAATGTTAATACTGTTAAAAATGTAATTAAAAACAGATGTGTTATGTAGTATAGTTTAGCATATTAAAGATGATCAGTATGCTGATTTTATGTCATATTTCTTCATATTTATGCAGTTTTCAAGGAGAAAATCTTTTCTTGCCAATTCTATTTAACTGAAGAATATTTTAAGATTTCAAGATAAACTATTAAAAACATTTTACCATAACCACCCACTTGTCCATGTAAGTGAAGTTTGCATGTACATGTTAGATTTAACCGTTGCCCATGACTCCAAATTTTAAATGACTGTGTTCATCAAAAACCAAACTTGTTTAATTTACTTTCTAATACGTAAATATTATGTATTTAATCCTACATAATTAATGTTAATAAAATTCTGCTTTCTCTCTTGATTTTTGGAATTCCACTTAACATTTCTTGTGAAAAAGGATTTATGCTGCTGAAAACTTTGAAAATTCATGTCTTAAACTATGTTAATTTTGAGTAAACCACTTATTCCTCTTTAAACTCAAGGGCATGAGAAAGCCTCTCCTCCTAATTCCCTTTGCATTCACGGTAATGGTTCTGTCCTCTGTGATAGACTACAGCTCTAAAGCCCTTCCCATCCTTTATAGGATGGCCAACCAGGGCTAGCAGATCCTTTTAGAATAACTGAGGGCTGCAGTCAAGAGGGGAGGCCATACTGATTTGAAGGCTTTTTTCTGTAGGCCTCCACGCAGTGCCCAGAGAAAAGCAGGAGGCCGGCAAGTGCCCCCTCCATGATGCAGGTGTGCAAATGGTTATCAGCTATCACTTGAGTCAGGTATGAAACACCACCTGCTTTTCCGGCCCCAACTCGCATATGACATAAAAGCACAAGGGCCTTGGGAGAGGATTTAAACCTCAGATAAAGGGCTGCTGCTTCTAGGGAAGGGTAGAAGCAAAGACCTTCTGCTTTGGGGGAGAAGCAGGAAAATCACTTGGTCCCATGCTCTGGCTTCAATACAAAACAGAAGTCTGCTCAACTGGAGGAGAAGCAGGAAGTTCCCTCCTGCTCCAGACCCAAAATAGAGACAGGTAGAGTTTAGCTGCCAAATAAGAAGAGGAGCAGGAGTGCTTAAAAGGCCTCATGTCCAAGGCCTAGGACAGGCCTGTATAATATTGAACCTGAACAAATAGGACTGAGGACTTTCTTGCTGAACCATCATGAAGCCAGCAATCCATAAATGAAGGAAGAACAAGAAAATGCCTTCTGAGAAAAATACTCTGGCATCTCGGGCCATATACTAAGCACAAGGTAACAGAAGCCTATGGCTGGAGAAAATAGAAACCCAGGAGGCACAGATAGCTGTGGGGCAATATTGAAGAGTGTAACACACATGAGATTAGAATCCAAAAAGAACAAGACAGAAAGAACAGGACAGAAGGAATATTTGAAGAAGTAATGGCTAAGAATTTCCAAAATTAGTGAAAGAAAATATTGAAGAAGCTTAGAAAACCATAGCAGAATAAACATTTTAAAAAACAAAAAACCAAAACACCATCTAGATATGCTACAGTCAAACTTTTGAACACCAAAAATAAAATATCTTGAAAACATACAGAGGAAAAAAAAGAATTATTAGATACCGAGAACCAAAAATAAGAATTATAGCATACTTTTCATCAGAAATTGTGCCAGCCAGAAAAAAAATAGAACAATATCTTTCTGTTCTGAAATTTAAAAAACCTTATCCAGATTTCAATACTCAGCACATATTTACTTCAATGATAAAGGCAAAGTAAAGCTTTTCTTAGAAAAACCAAAGCTGAGAGAACTCATTACAAGCACATCTGCAATCGAAGAAATATAAAAGGAATGTCTTTAGGCATAGGGAATATTATAACCTATGGAATTTTGGGTCTATATAAAGAATAAGAAAGCACTGAGAGGTAAAATTAAGGGTAAATATAAAATATATTTTTTATTTTTAATCACTCTGAAATATAATTGACAATATAAAATTTAAAGTGAACAATAGGGGCTGGCCCTGTGGCCTAATGGTTAAGTTTGCGGCCTCTGCTGCAGGCGGCCCAGTGTTTCATTGGTTCGAATCCTGGGTGCGGACATGGCACTGCTCATCAAACCATGCTGAGCCAGCGTCCCACATGCCACAACTAGAAGGACCCACAATGAAGAATATACACTATGTACCAGGGGGCTTTGCGGAGAAAAAGGAAAAAAAAATAAAATCTTTAAAAAAAATTAAAAAATTAAAAAAGTGAACAATATATTTGAGGGTTATATAACACCAATGGATGGATTTCTTGTTTACTGGCAAGCTTAGTAAGATGTGAAATGTATTTGCTGTGTCCCCATCCCATGTAATTCCTCCAACTTTCAAATCCTGGGCCAGACCTTGAATTTTAGGTAGATTTATCAACCAGTCTTGTCATATGAATGGTTACTGTCCTTAACTACTCTTTTCAGTACTTCCTCTAAAAATACAGTCACTAGGATATTTTCAATATAGTATGTTGACTTATTCCTGATAATTATCAATTCCAAGTTGTTCCATACTTGATTATGGCAACATGCTAATGAATTCAAATATTCCCTGTGGCAAAAACATACATGTATATTGAATGTCATTCCATAAAAATGCATATTGTGCCTGATGGGATGCTGAAACTGAAATGGAAAAGAAGACAATTGCCAAGCCTATCATAGCATAACAACTAACTTGCCCTGTTGTACTTTCTGTACTTTCTTTACCATGTGAGTACAACAGAAGTAATGGGGGGACACCATGTTTCAGTCTCATAATCTATTCTCTGTCTCCAGAAAATCTGCCTTGCATTCTCTCACCACAGGACTATTAGAAAGAGAGTTTTTGGAATCGGTATTCCACTTTCAACCATTTCCTTAATTAAGGCAATTATCTCTTCTTGTTCTCCTGGAAATCCGTATTGCTTACAAGGAAATCAGAATAAGGTCATTAGCATGTTTCCAAGGAAGTCAGGAGCCCCTTCTTCAGCTGCCAGTGTGGAGTAATGTGCATATTTCTGTTTTACCCTCTCTTCCTTCTTCCCTATCTCCCTCCTCCCCGTCCCACCCTCCTTACTTTCCTCCCTCCCTCCCTCTCTCTCTGCTTCTCTTTCTCTCTCTGATCGTTCTGGTCCAGTGGGTAAACTTTGAGTCATCAGTCTAAAGATCACTGCCAGACACAGGGAAATCTCACTAATTTTCTATATCCAAGTGATATATATGCATGAAGCTATGTTTTTGTCCTTGATTCTCTTCCTTTATAGGTGGAGGGATTAAAACAAATGATACATTTTTGTGTAACAAGGATATGGATATTTTTTCTTTTTCTTTCTCTCTGCCAAACATACTACATCTTTCATAAATGTAGGTGTAATTTTCTTTGGCGAGCTTAAGCTATTCTATGCACTTAGTTACACACTTTCAAATGCTTTTTTTTTTCTGCTTGAGGAAAATTAGCCCTGAGCTAACACCTGTGCCAATCCTCCTCTTTTTTTTTTTCTTTTTTGGATGTGGGTTGCTGCCACAGCATGGCTGACAAGTGGTGTAGGTCCATGTCCAGGATACAAACCCACAAAACTGGGCCGCCAAAATGGAGCACACCAAACTTCACTACGCTAGGGGGCTGGCCCCTCAAATGCATTTTTATTACAGAAATGTGGTTTTGCTTTAGAGAGACCATCAGTCCCAGTGATCAGAAGGTGAGATCAAGACTCCATTTTCCTACTCCAAGCTCTGTCTGGAGCATTTTTCATCAGTTTTATTCCCCACTTATTACTTGTCTGCATTCTGTCAAAAGCTTTTTAAACTACAGGACACCTTAGAAAGTAGTCCATATTGTAATCTCCATTTTACAGTTGAAATTGAGGCTTGGATTGATTAAATAAGTTGCCCAAGATCACACAGTTAGTAAATTATTTTAGGGGGGAAAATGGTATTTTTGTCACCAAGAGTCAATTTACTTCACTTCTAATGATGGCCCTCAATTTTCAGGTTATGTGTTTTGCTTTTCTTTCTTTCTTTTGTTTTTTTGAAGAAGACTAGCCCTGAGCTAACTACTGCCAGTCCTCCTCTTTTTGCTGAGGAAGGCTGGCCATGAGCTAACATCAGCGCCCATCTTCCTCCACTTTATATGTGGGACGCCTACCACAGCATGGTGTGTCAAGCAGTGCTGTGTCCGCACCCTGGATCCTGGCCGGTGCACCCCGGGCCACTGAGAAGCAGAACGTGCAAACTTAACCGCTGCGCCACCGGGCTGGCTCCAACTTATGTGTTTTTCAAGATCTACTCTACAAGCCCGTGGTCTTCTCGGCTGGAATATAACCTGAGAAAATGTGGAGCTGTAGCCATTTTCCACCAAATAAAGTCGCAGCATGGAGGAGAGAAAACTATGCCAAAATGTGGAGAGAAATTTAGTCGTAATAACATCGTTTGATTCCTGAATTCAGCTCTGCCTGAATCCAGATTTCCCTGGAATTTTTCTGTGTTTCATTTCCAGCCTTATTGAGTTATAATTGACAAAGGAAAATTGTATGTATTTAACATGTACAATGTGATGTTTTGATGTATGTATACACTGTGAAATGATTTCTGCGTTCAAACTAATTAACATATCCATCACCTCACATAGTTACCTTTTTTTTTACGGTGATAGCATTTAAGATCTACTCTCTTAGCAAATTTCAATTATACAATATAATATTATTAACTGTGGTCACCATGCTGTACATTAGATCTCCTGAACTTACTCATCTGGTGTAACTGAAACTGTGAAACTATGGTATACAATATAGTATTAAACCTTAAAAAAGAAGGAAATCCTGCCATTTGCAACACATGGATGGACTTAGAGGACATTTAGCTAAGTAAAATAAGTGATAGAAAGACAAATATTGTATGACTTATATGTGGAATCTAAACAAGTCTAACTCATAGAAGCAGAAAGTAGAATCATAGTTGCCAGGGGTTAGAGGGTGGAGGGAATAGGGAGGTGTTGGTCAAAGGGAACAAAGTTTCAGTTTTACTGGAATTTTTCAATTATATGAACAAATTCCCTTTAATTGCTTAAACTAGTTTAAACTATGTTTCCTGTCACTTGTAATGATACACTGGAGCCAGGATTTGAACTCAGCTCTGCATGACTCCCAAAGTTTATGCTATAATCCATAAGCTAAAGTGCTTCCCAATGGGTGTTATACTGAGGACAGAGGAAGTTCAAGGAAATCTTCACCAATAACTAGTGACTTACAAGTAAAACATACTCTGTAATTTCCTTCTCTTTTAATAATGAGAAAATTGTCTTGTACGAATTCAAATGCATCCGATGTAACCATTTATTGATGAAGTGCAAAAGTATTAAGTATCTTTCTCAAAGTGATAACCTATATTATGAATGAATTTTCCATTACAAATATCATTATAAATTTTCTGTAAACTTGAGGCATATTTTACTTAAAAGTCTCAAGTAAAGAAAGATCTCAATGTCATTCTCTTCTTTGTCTAAAAACAATCATGATAAGTGACGATTTTTTCCCTAGATCAAATTATGTAAACGTTTCTTGATGGGAGTTAGACATATAGCCCATTTGTTTTACCTCTCTTCTTTCTAGTGCCAAATCAATATATTCTAGTGATGAGACAAATGACTCTTTTCTCCTCCTCCCTCTGTTAAAAGGAAATCACTTCACCTGATTCAGACTCTGGACCTAAGGCACATCTAAGCCATGAGGATAAATTGGAATCAAAGGAAAAAGGACTGTTCTCAAATACACAACTCTTAGCAGGACTGATGAAAGATTCCTTTTTCATTTGGCACATGGAGAATTTGCTACTCCTTATGCTGGATGAAAACATAGCGTATGTTGAGTTTTGAGTGATACTCGTACTTACTGACTCTGAAATGAATCAAGTCCCTGTGATGGTTTGTCAAGTGTCCATTTAAAGAAACTCTCTCATTAGTGCCCTTGGCACAGAAATGCTCAGTACCAAACCTTGTGCTTCATGCACTAATACCTACCTTAGCCACACTGCTAGACAGTTCCCATATATGGCTTTACTGAAGTTAGTGCCAGCCACTTAGTGAGCAATGAGTAAACATAGGAATAATTCTGTCTGAAAACAAAGCGGCAACATAAAGCAGCTGTAGAGAGCTCTCAGAAAAAGCCCTACGACACAGAACTGCCTGATAAAACAGACTTAGCAACTAGCTTTGATTTCACTTGTATTCTTTGTTTTTCAGGCCACCGAATTTCGGAACTTCATTGCTGCTTTGAGCACCAGTTCTACCTCCAAGGAGGCCGAGGGGATGCTAAATAGTATTTTTCACAAAGACTCCATTTCACCTTGATATCCCTTAAGCGTAATAACAGTTCTCCGTTTAGACCAATTTAAGTATGGAAGTTGGGAAGGAGCAGAGGGAAGCTACAGAAACTTTGCAGGGAGGAGTAGAGGCGAGAGGGCAAGACTTATTTATGCAAAAGGCCAGCGGACGCTTAATTGCTTGGAGGCTTATGTCTCAATTTTAACTTTATATCCTTACCTGGGGAAAAGGAGAATAGCATTCATTCATCTGCCTATTTATTGAAAGTCTTCCATGAGCAATCACTATAAGTAGGGGTTAATAGAGTGGAGGTTTAGAGAGCTAGAGTGGAAAAGAAGAAGAAAAACTCAACACAAGATTAAAATGTGGCCTCTATCCTTAAGAAATAACAATGAAGTGGGAAAATGAAATGAATAAACTTTTAAAATAATTGAGCAGCAAGTGTTCAGAGGAGTTGAAAGTTCAAAAGGAGTCTTTGTTATTTCTGTTACCCCAATCCCATCACACACACACATTTACCCACCAATACTTTACAGCTGTGCCAGGCCTCGGATTGGTACCTTTTATGTTCTCAATATGCTCTCTGACTCAATCCCCATCTTTTTCAGACTCTGAGTTCACTTCCTCTGGGAAGGCTTCCATGAAATGTCATCCCTTATTGGGCTCTATCATAGCACATGTACCTTGACTTTAAGTACTTTGAAGATGTATTTTTATGTTTTGTATATTCAAGGTCTGGAATACAGTGAACATTCAAGAAATATTTGATGAATAAAATCCAACCCCTTAATTTTATAGATGGATTGATCAAGACCATGGGAGATAAGGGACCAGCCCACTGGCACAGCAGTTCAGTTCACACGTCCCGCTTCAGCGGCCCGGGTTTCGCCAGTTCAGATCCCTGGTGCAGACCTACACACTGCATATCAAGCCATGCTGTGACAGGTGTCCCACATATAAAGTAGAGGAACACGGGCACAGATGTTAGCTCAGGGCTAGTCTTCCTCAGCAAAAAGAGGAGGATTGGCAGCAGGTGTTAGCTCAGGGCTAATCTTCCTCAAAAGAAAAAAAAATGACCTTGGGAGATAAGATTTTTGCCCAAAGTTGAGCATCTAGAATGAAGACTTTAATGCTGAGTTTTTCTTCATGGGCTTACGCACTCCCACCTGTCTGATGACTTTGCATCGTAGGACTTTACCCAAAGTGCACTCTGTTCTATACTCCAGCCCAAATATAGATCCTAACAGATTATCTTGCTATCCATATTTTTCAAATGACTTTTTGTGTGAAAACTAAGGGTAAGGATTGTCTCCTCCAAGAATCAAAAGGACTAAATATTATGAAATATAATCTTAGGCTTCAAGAGATTCTAGCAGTTACCTTATGTAACCCTCAAGAGATGAATAAAAATCTCTTTGACATCTAAGACAAAATGGCCATTCACTCTCTGTTTGAAAACTGTAGCAAAGGCTAGAGGCATCTTGAATGGCTAACATTTTAGAATTCTTCCTCACAATGTGCTGAAACATGCCTGGAGTTTCACAGGTCTACTCTTCTTTGCCATGGCAAAACTACAAATGTTTGTTAAGTGTCCTCTGTGATGATGTGGGCAAGATCGGACCTTCCATAGGATTACATAGTTTCAAATCCCTTCATGGCTCTGGATCTCAAAAGGATGGATCTGAACATCACACAAATCACTGTGTTATTCAGGTGCTAATGGGCACTACAAAGTATATAAAATTCTATGGGTAAGAGGAAGGAGTTGGAGGTCATATGGCTGTAGGAAGGTTAGATTATCTAATGACCTGTCTTGAGTGAAGCTGGTGAGACTCTGAACATTACTTAGACATGCTAAGAATCTGCAGTTTATTTAGAGAGAAATTTGGAATTTCTTATTAAAAAGTAACATTTAAATAGAGTGCTAACTTCTAGTATATCTATGAAGGTCATCTTTGTTAATTCATAATAAAAACACAAGCCATGACCATTGAGCACATATAAAGTCAAAGTAATTTCAAATAAAATCATTGCTTAGCTGAATGCTTAAGCAATTTTGGATTTCTGGAGTGAATCAAAGAATACTTATAACATAAGCTCATTAGGTTCACAAGAGAGAGATGCTGATTTAATTCAAAGCTTACCTTCTTTCTTACTTTGGATTACTAGCTGTTTATGATAATGCCATTTGGTAAACTGCATCTAGTCTTATAAATTTAATGTTTTTTGAGCTGTCTTTGCTATTACAAATTCTGTAACTATAAATCACTTGAATCATGAGAAGTCCCTTGTTTGGTCCTTAAGAGTACCTCTTTCTTCGCTCCAACTGTAGTGTCTCTTTATACACAAAATAAGTTAGAAATTTATGTAAGATTTTAAAATTATAATGGTTTATATATGATGGCTTACATGAGATTTTTCTATTTATGATGGTTCCTAAATATAATAAAATTCATTCCAGGATTAATAGAGATCCAGTTGATATCATGGCTCAGTCTTAATTTTATAGTTTTGGATTTTTTATGGGAAATTTAGGGGAAAACCTTATTCTATTATATTGCTATATGATGTTTCCCTTCTTATAGGAAAAGATATTTTTTTTTTTAAATTACAAACATTACTCTAAGAAAGAGTTCCCCTTTTTTCTCTGTAATATATGCACAAGTTTGTACTGAGAAATGTTGACTATTATGTATGTATTTCCTGGCTTTAACTTTTTAGTTCAGGAATCCCGTGATTACTTTATCTAAACCTATTTGGGAAAATATCTATTTCTCTGTTTAAGAAATTACTTAGGACCTTACAGTAAACAACAGTGTGGCAGTGTATGAATTTTACAACTTGCCTCACTTCTGTACTCTTAGACCACAGACATGTTGTAAATATAGATTGGCATATGAAGTTCAATTATTCAGACAGACAGAGGTTGTAATCCCCCCCTCCCCAATTTGTCTTCCCCCAATGTATCAAAACAGCAACAGCTTGGGACCTAAGGCTGCATGGACCGTTGAATTTGCCACTGCCAGGCAGAGATGGTGGAGCGCATCATGAATAATCTCTCAATATGGTTTACACATTCTTTTAAATTGGGAATAAAAACAAATATAAATCTTTTAACTGTTTCCTCCCTGTTAATGTCCTGAAACTTTTGACTCATAGCAAGTAGAAAAATAACAAATAGGCTTGTCCTGGAATGAGGAGCTGCTTGGAAACAGAAAGATTAAAATTAAAAATGTGTGTCTTTAGATAATGTAATTCTGTTGTTATAAACACTGCCCGGCCTCATAAGAATACAGTTGTCACTAAGGTTCTACAGAAAAGAGAAAAATAAACCTATAAATGTTAAGATGTATTCCATTTCATACCTCATCTAACATGGTTTGTTTTCAAATTACTAATATGGTCTTCTTGCTGTCATTCTTTCCCCAAAAGATTGAATTGTAGAGATTAAACTGACTGGAATGAATTTCCATTTTAACTTAAGGATGGATGGATTCTTGGATCTTATAATAATGATCAAATACGTACTGAATCTACCCCCAAAACAAAGCAAACAAATGCAATCTTGGGGCCATTGGGCTTAAAAAACTTTTTCTATTTCAACCATCTGGTGGTATCAGCCAAAAGGAGAACTTTATTAAAATCCAAGTTATCTCTCATTTGATCTGGCCATCTATCTATATATCGTTGTCATTTCAAAATCCATTTCATTTTGTGTATTTAGGCACAGGTTTTGTTTACATGTACGTGACAAAACCTAGGACATCATTAGAATATTAAACTGACTGACTTTACATCACAACACAGTTGATATGACCTCTTGTGTTGTTTAACTTAACCAAAACCAAACTATGAAAAACAAGCATGTGTAGAGTAGCTTTTCCTGTTCGTGGAAGACTATTATTTTCATGAAATTGAAAAAACTTGCAATATTCCTTCACACCTCAATTCCCTCATTTCAAAAATTAGCAAAGGATATTTATAGACATGGTTTTGATAGATACCACCCTGACAAATGGAAGTCACCTTTAAATTAGGAGAAATGTGAAATTAATAGATGAAATTTGACACTTTAAGAGGTTCATCTTCCTCAAATATAATTGTAAGAATCAATCTAGTTTGAAAATAGCAAATGCCTTTCACTATCGAAGGACAGATATTTTGGAAAGCCTTGGTGTGTTCTTGATTGGTACATCAAAGATTACGGAGGACCGTAGGATAATGATATATTGAGTTAAGTATTACTTTTACCATTTTTCCCATTTTTATTGAGCTATAATTGGCAAAATGTTAATATTTAAAGTGTTGGACATGGCAATTTGATATATGTATATACTGTGAAATAATTACCACAATCAAGTCAATTAACATGTCCATCACCTCATATAGTTACCGTTTTGTGTGTGTGTGTGTGTGTGATGAGAATACTTAAGATCTGCTCTCTTAGCAAATTTCAAGTATACAGTCGAGTATTGTTAGCTATATTCACCACGCTGTATATTAGATCCCCAGAACTTACTCATCTTAAACTGGAAGTTTCTACCCTTTGACCAACATCTCCCCATTTCCCCCACCCCCCAGCTCCTGGCAACCACGGTTCTATCCTCTGGGTCTGTAAGTTCAATTTTTTTAGATTCCACATATAAGCAAGATCATACAGTATTTGTCTTTCTGTTCCTGGCTTATTTCACTTAGCCTAATCTCCTTCAGGTTTGTCCATGTTGTTGCAAATGGCAAGATTCCTTCTTTCTTACGGCTGAATAATAGTCCATTGTGTGTGTGACAGATTTTCCTCATCCACTCATCTATTGATGGATGCCTATGTTGTTTCCATATCTTGGCTATTGTGAATAATGCTGTAGTGAACATGGGGTACAGATATCTTTTCGAGATACTGATTTAATTTCCTTTGCATTATGTACCCAGAAGTGGGATTGCTGGTATGATATCATAATTTTTTGAGGAATCTCCATACTATTTTCTGTTATGGCTGTACCAATTTACTGCCACTGATTGAACCTAAAATTGTGTTGCTTGTTTCTTTGTTTATATACTTATATCCTATCTTGACTCGGTAAAATTTTAAGAGGAAAATATCAGTATGATTTACATTAAAATATTTTTTCAGAGTTCTTCAGAAGGCTATATATTGGTAAATCTACCCAAAATCTATGTATTTGTCCACAAATATTACTTGCACATTATATACCAGGAACCATGCTAGATGATGGAAATAGAATAGTGAATCAAGCAGACGTGGGTCCTGCTCTCACAGAAAAAAAGACACAGACATAAAAGCTACTAAGTGAAAACAAATCTTTATAAATTGTGGCAAATACTATAAAAACAATGAAAAGGAATGGAGAAAAATGAATATGTGGGGGTAGAATGGAGCTACTTTATACGTTGGAAGGTCTTTTTGAGGAATCGATGTTTAAATTGAGAATTGAATAATTAGAGGTTGCAACCCATGTGAAAACTGGAGTGAAGTGAATGACAAACAGAAGAACTCAGGAAAGAAAAATGTGGCAGGAGCATAGTGATCAAAGTATGTTATACGATAAGGTTGGAGCAATAGACCAGGGTGAGAGGAAGATCAGGATCAAGGATCAGAAGATATGGGAAGTCATTTGAATTTTTATTCCACGTGCAATGGGAAGCCTTCAGGAATTTTAAGTAGGGAAGAGATAGGATCTGCTTTACGTTTAAGATGATGTGTAAGGAAAGATTAGAGTTGGCACCAGGACCAGCTGAGAGGTGGCTGCAGAAGTTCAGATGAGAGATGATATGATTGACAAATGTGTTAGGTGTAGGAAGGTAGAAATAGTCATAATATATTTTAGAGGTAGATTGATTAAAACTTAAATCATTAAAACTTGATGACAAATTGAATGTAGTGGTAAGCAGGGGTTGACAACAAACTAGAAGAAAATTATAACTTCTAGACTTCTGCCTTAAGAAACTAGGTACATGGTGGACCTTTTACTGAAATGTTGGAAACTAGTATTTGAGTGAAAATGAAGGGTTCTGTTCTGCAGGTTGAGTTTGACATGTTTGAGGTGTTCAATCATAAATGTTAAGAATTTATGTGGAAAATGGAAGTTTAGAACTCAGAGGAGTGATTTTGTTTACAAATAAATATTTAGAGATTATTAATATATAGATTTTATTTAGGGAAATTCTCCTTTCTACTGATAATATGAACATATGTTCAAGACTAAGTCCACCTCCAATAAAGCTAATGCAAATGAGGCATAAACTCCTGTTTCACCCATAGCATTTGTTTCCTTCCTAATTTCTATAGCCATCCTTACCAGTCTTTTTATAGTATTGAATAATACACTGTCCACCTTGCTTCCTTTATTAGCCACCTAAATGTCATCAGCTTTCCTCACATTCCTGAAACCCATACATGTAAAAGCTATATCCAGATGTTTCAGACCACCATTCAGACAGCCCCTATTAGGCTTTTGGAGGGTCTGTCACAGAGCCCTTGCTTTTCTTTATTACCTTGGGTTAAATATTTGTTATAATAATGAGTAAGTTGTTTTTTCCAAATTACTTGTCTTTATTTCCAATCAAAATTATTGTATCCAATGTCCCATTTTGAACTGATCTAATAAGGCAATTGGTTAATGTTTGGTTCTAATGAGTTGAAATGTCATCTTAAACCAGATATCTACTTGCTGTGATCCGCATGGCTCTATAGCGTTACCTCTTAAAGACGACCATGATCCACGTCTAGTCCCCAGTCCCCAAAGCTCCGCTTCCTCTTTTAACTATTTCATTCTAAACCACCCTTTGAGAACCAGGTAAACATTCACCCTCCATGAAGCCAACTTGAAACCTTCAGCTTGCACTGATATTATTCTTCCTAACTTTTCTGAGGTCCTTGCTGAATACTTTACTTATTTTATTCTCTCTCCTTTTTGTTTTCCAAAATGTATTTGATCTCATTTCCTAACTCTTATGATTTGAATTATGACTTACAACTTGTTATTATTTCTCTTGAAACCTGTATAGCACAGTGCTAAATTACAAAGATGTTCAACAAATGGTAGCTGAGAACTTTAACAGGTGCTTATTGGAAATATTCAGTGGAGTGATGTTTAGGCAGAAATTTTAAGTCGTAATTGGTGGGAATAAATATTTAGGGATTGATAGGCTTCTTGACACTTTCAATAAAATCATATTTGTGGTTACTTACTTAGCAGATTCACAAGGAAAGTTTTACACAGAATTATATAGCATAATGCAAGATACAGTTTGCCACAAAGTGGTATAAGGCACACAGAAATGCAGTTTCTCCTTTTACTGTGGATGGTGAAATTTTGCTAACAAGTATAAAGTCTCCATGGAATAGCCTAAAAAGTAAACTTCCATTGCACCATTGCTTTTTGTTTCTATTAGCAATCATCCCCTTGATTTCTCAGTACTTATTGAGTTCAACAATTAATCAGAATTTTTTGGAATTATTAATTTTATCTTAATTATAGCCATTTTTAATTTTCCCTTGTACTCAGATGCCAATTTAGCAAATAGAATATCATATTAACAGAAACCTCTCTTGCTCCAGGAGACATTTTTAGAATAGCAATTCCACAATGACAAGGATATTACAGTAAATTCTTTTGGGTTGCCCACTGAACAGCTGGAATAGAGTATTAGATTTTGCTTAAAAATAATATGTGATCATTATTTAGCTCAAAAGAATTCACTAATGTCCATTACTTCATAATTTAGTACCTACACTGGGGAAGGGATACAAAAAAATAAATAAAATATTTTATCAGCACTCATGAGCTCAAAGGTGAAATAGATACATAAGCAACCATAATGTCATATGATATGTGCAATCATAGTAACATGTATCAGTTGTTTGAGAAGTCAGTGATATGCCTAGGAAGCTAGCCTTGAAGCACAAGTCAGAATTCACCAAGAGAATAAGGAGAACAATATACGGAGAGAACAGCATAAGCAAACGTGCAGATGTGGCCACAGGGGAAAAGCTGGCCCCTGGTCCACCTTCCTTCTTTTCCCTCCCCCTGCTGTACACCCTTTCCAGCTCCATTCTCTCATACAAATTCTATTCCTTGGCCATTCTTATAAACTAGGGATGATCACACTGGAGATGTGGTCTAAATTCAGGAAGGTGGACCTGGGGAAGGGGTTGGTACAGGCCTTGGATATGGGCTTGTCACCATTTGAGCAGGGAATCCTTGGGTCTCAGGTACCGTGAACATGATTTGGAAAGGGGAGGCATACAGTATTCCAGTGAGTTTGTTCCTTGGCTTCCAGACTCGTAGCCCTTAGGATATAGTTAGAAGAAGAACAGAGAAGGGCCCTCTGAAGTACAGTGTCTAAGCCAAGGCCCCCTCTTTCCTAGGTTTAAGGATTGTACCGGCTGCAGTCATCTATGTTGTCTCTGCTATGGGAAGTATCAGTGTAAATGCAGACCCTCACTCTTAAAGATATTTTTCTAGGTCCTAATATTGGTATTATAGTATTCTCCATAATAGAATAGTCAGTAACGGTTGCCTAACTGAGACAATGAATGATGGGTCAAATTATTTAAAATAAATGAAGAAAATGTAGACCTACCAATAGTTTATCTTTGTTTTTAAATTATGTTTAGTTTCCTCTTGTAACTTAATAGAACTAAATGGGATGATACTTTTCCTAATTTTTACCAAGAATACAGCACTTTTCTCTAAAAGTTCTGATAGTTGATATTGTCTGTGACCTTCTCTAGGGGAAAACAGTTCAATTAACTGCTGTATTAAAAAGTCATTTACTATGAGAAGAGAGCACTCATCTTGATTCCATCTCATTTTCATAATCCTTTGAAACACCTTACACATAATGGAAAACAAATAAATACGCCAGACAATTTATCGAGTCAAATAGCAGTTCATCCACTTTTCTCTCATATATTTATCTTGCCATTTCTGCTTGAATGTTTTATCCTTTGGGTGAATGCGACATTTTTAAATTATTTTGAAGAAAGCTTAACAGAGATAGGAATAATCCAATTAAAAATTGTCCTGTTCCAGCACCTTTGTTACCTATTGTAGGAATATAATTATTGCCACAACTTTGGTTAATAAACATGTTAATAAGAGATTTTACTGAGAAAAATTAAAACTTAAGAAAGAGATATTCCATAGACACACAATAGCCTCCTGCACAAATGATAATTTCTTACAGGTTTTTTTTCAGTGAAAATTCTGTGTCCCCACTGATTAAATTCCATGGTCTTCTAATAAAATCTTATCTTAACTTTGATATGAGTAATCAGAGAAGCCCAGCCAGTGTCCTGTCTGTACTTTATCCAGTAAGTTAACACTTACTTTTCAGATAATGGCATATGTGATGATTGGTTTTAAATATCTGAACATTGTTAAACATTAAAAATTAACTAACATTAACAATTAATATTATCATCTAAATAATTATTTACAAACCTTATTTCTATGTGAAATAGAATTTTTTCTATAAACCTAATGATTTTTGCTTTGACCATTTACAGAACAACAAAAATTACAGAAATATGTTGAAAAAATATGCTGATGCATTTTAAATATAAACAGTAAAGCAGAACATGCACACACACACACACACACACACACACACACAGAAGACAGGCTACACAAGCCAGAAAGTTACCTGGATTTGATTCATTTTTAATAATATTTTTGTTGCTTTCCTTTGATTTTAGCTATTAATGTGAAAGGCCCAGAGCTCCTGGCAATATTATCCTATGCCTGGTTGCTATTCTTTAATACAAAGTTGTTGAACCATCTATGAGCTGTATGCTGCCAAAAGACACTGTGAGAAGCAACTATTTTATATTTCTTTGAGTTCATTCCCATATCGTTGGTAGAGATTTGCCCATGATTATCAAACTCCATCCGGGGAAATGGGCCCTACTTTCAGTTCACAATGTGATGGATTTGGGGAATGAATAAATCTGGAAGGATGTGTAAATAAATTTTGTTTTATTTCATAGGCAAGTAACAATGAATCCTAAGCTTTTGCATCACATTTGGCATGATTATGAAAGCTAAAGCAGAAGGAAAGTTTAAGATTTCTCAGAGAGAGCAAAGAGCAGCAGTAGGCGGAAAGCCTGAGGATCAACACCATATAAAGGACAGGCTGAGGAGGAGGAGACCTCTAAGAGAGAGCCAAGAAACCAAGAGAGGACAGGTTTATATGAAGGAACGAGTGGTGAATGGTGTGAAATGCCGTTGAACGGTAAAGGAAGAGTGGCTGAAAATTTTCCTCTGTGTTTATGAATTTGAAAATTTGGGTAACTTTATAGAGAGAGTTCAAGAGAGTGATAAACAGCAAATATAGAACTCCCAAGAGGCTCAACTGGCATGAGAAAGAGAATGTAAGCTTAAGAGAGAGTTTGATGTTGTTAAGTTTCAAAGAGTTAGTTCTTTCAGAGAGTTAGTTACATCGTGTCTTTTTTTCACATGGACTCTAGTATAGGGCTTTAGATTTTTTAACGGAAAAATTTATTTTTTACATTAATTTTACTCTATTTTATGTAATTTTTAAAAGTTGTACTATAAACAGACCACTATTTTTTTTTCAATTTGAATGAGTAAGTTACTTGGCAAAACATTTCTTTTTCTTTTTAAAAAATCTTTTGATTATAGAACAGATACAAGAAAAGCTCACACAACAAATGTACAGCTCCACCACCAGATCAAAAACTAGAAGTTTGCTGGCCACCCTAGAAGAATGTCCATGTGTCCTATTCCAATACAACACCTCCTTTCCCCCCCAAAGTAACCATGATATTCATGGAAAAGCATTTCTTACAAAGGTATGTTACTCAACTTAATGTAGTGTCTAATGAATTCATAGATTTAAGTAAGATATAGCTCTGATTCAAAGTACTTTATGATTTGTTTGCTTACAATTGTGTGTTAGTACAATAAAACTCCTGGATAATAATAGAAATTTTTCTAGCTAACTATACTTTTTATATGGAGTGTGCTTAGAATTGCTGACAACAGCATATCCATAAATTCACTAGTGTACCAATTTTTCTTAACAAATATGGATATTAGAATTTTTTCCATGCTCACAGCTCCAAAAGCTTCCTACAATTTGATTTGGATGATGTATTATAATCCATACTTACTATAATTCTGTTACTTTTGCCATAATTTATAAAAGTGATAAAAACATAATTCTAAAGTCTAAGCTAGCCCTTAAGTGCTGAAGTAGTTATTCGCTCACATTGTATGCCTTTACTATATTTCCAGAAATTAAATTATTATTTGCTAAAGTTAAGGACCATGCAGCCTTACATGGTCATCATTGATACATGTGGTCTAGAAAGGAGGGCAACTCATGCAATCTGTGAATTCATTCAGTCTGCACATGTCTGAGCCCAGTGAGCCTTATGGGGAAAAAAGGTCATGACAAGTTACAACTAAAGGCTAACCTCCAGACCAAGAACCGCAAGTGGTTCTATAACAAGACCCACCTCTTATTCTCTCAACGTATCAGATGAGGAAGGAAGTAAAAGAATCAAGGTGTACAATTTTGGGTAAGAAAGTGGTGAAAAGGAATGATTTTGAGAGAGATGCTTTTTTTTCCTTTGGTAAATTCTCAGGCTGTTGCAGCCTGGGGAACTGGAGCAGACAACATCTTGGGTTTGCGATGAGAGTACCCTGGATTGGGAATATATGGACAAAATAGAATGCAAATTGTTTGCATTTGAACAATATTCCCTAAAAAATAGTATAAAAATAAGTATGCAAAGTTAAACATGACAGATTTCCTTAGGTATCCTGATTTTAAGTGAAAGGAGGTCAGTCATATCTCCCATTTGTCCTGAATCACACAGTGTTCTCATCAAAGGGCATTGATTCTTGTGTGATCAGCAAAGCCAGGGGATTTCAAATTGTTTTACGTTAAATTTCTGTATGTTTTAGGACATAATTTTGCTCATGTTATCTCCTAAAATTCTATATGCAAAATAAATAATGTTATCCACTGTTTGTTACTTGTTACTGATTTTTGTCATCATTTCCTCTAACCTAAACATTTATACAATTGAAAAAGAGAAGTTCTATGATATGGGAATGAAATGAGGGAACCCCTACCCAAGGAACGATATATGTTCCTCCGAAAACATATGTATTCATAGAATTTCTAAGTAGTTACAACTTAATAAGCCTCCTAGAATTTGACTCTGATGAATGTATTGAAATCCATAATCTTATCACTACTTCTTACCATTCTTTTTTCTCTTAATTTGTCAAAATGGCATAAAACCAGAATTCTGGTGCCAGTCATATTTTAGCTTTTTTAGCATGGTACAAATAAGATTTTATTAACAAAATGCGATGCATATGGCTTTATGCTTTTCTTCTATATGCCTGGATTTACTATGATACTTTATAATCTGTCTCCAAAACCTAGACTCTGCTACCTATCGTATACTGAAATCTACATAGAGTATACAGACTATTTCTCAGTGTTATATCTCCACTTAATAGCAACAAATCATTTTGGAAGCTCAAAGCACTGAGGTTTGAGAGAGGTGAACTATTTACTGATAGTGATGACAAACCCCAGTGCTTGGAAAAGTGTGTGTGTGTGTGTGTGTGTGTGTGTGTGTATTCTTCACATATGTCATAAGAAAAGAGGGTTTAAGTGGCATTATCACTAGAGTTTTAATTAGAACAGATTCTTGGCCTTTCAGTATGACCCACTTTCTTCTATATAGAAGGAACTAGCTTTTAGCTTTTATTCTCTCTAAAGAAAATTTGCTGTAGGAAATCTGTGGAAAATTTAATTGGTTCTCATATACTCAGCTCTCTTATAGTTTTCTGTGCATGTCATTCTCCTGAACATAGCCCAGTGTACTGCGTACAAACAAGGTGATTTTTAAATTTTAAGTAAAGGGTGTGATGAGGTAGTCCTTTGCACTGAATATGGCTAGAAATCATCCAGCTCCAAGGATGTCCAAGGCACTGACAAGTGGTAGCAGATGAAAGAACACTGGAGTGCTGGGAATTTTTCTTGATTTTATTTTAAGTGCTGATTCTGGTATAACTTTTCATGCTGGAAAATACCTATTTTTACCAATTCCCAAAAAACGTAATCTTCATTTTTTAAATTCTATTTATATCTGAAATATTGGTTGTGAATGAGAGAAATAACACAAAATCTGATCACTCATATAAAAATACTTTATCTTGTCTTGGTGCCACAGGTTGTTTTTCTAGACCCTTCCCAACTTGCCCAATAGTGTGTGGGTCCTTCGGCAGATATGGTCAATTGTCTTTATGTAAAAGGGTTTGGAAAAAGAATCCACTGCTCAGAGAAATGCTCCCTCTCTGAGCCTTAAAGTAAAATTCCAAAAGAATTAAAGCATTGCACAGTACAAATTCTGTCTAGTGAAAAAGAAAATAAGCAGGAACCTGGTTTCATGCACTTAAAAGAAACATAATAAGTTACAGTCTAGGGAAATATTTCTTGTGTTTTAGTGATCATGTAGCTATTCCTTTAGACTATCTTTCTACTAGATTTTGGTTTGTTGTTTAGCAAGTGTGTTCCAGAGTCCTGACAATATGTTGGAAATAGTTCAGATTTATTATATATAGTTTCAAAATTCACATTGAAAGTGTTGACCTTTTAATAATATGATTCTCAAATAAGCTTTATTCATCATGTTACTTCAAATGTGTCAGAAAGATATTTCAAAACAGTCACGTTTATTGTTTTCCAGGGAGTAACTTCCATATAAGTAAAAGTATTTTCTTTAAACTGCTTAATATATAAGGAAGTAAAATGGGCAATAAATTGTCCTAATATGCAAGTTTTATATTAAAACAATATGATCAAAAACAGTTGTGCTATTTGAAATAAGTCTGAGTTGTGAAAATTTTGTTGTAGTGTTTTTTTCCAAAACATTTTTTACGATGACTCTTCCAGGACGTTATAAGCTATTTCATCTGAAAATACAAATTTCCAGGATACAATAATTGCTGGTTACTAGAGGAGTCTTAGTCGTCACTTTCATTTTCCATTGAAACATTCATGAAAATGCACGTGTATATGCAACATCACTACAGTTATACAAATTCAGTTTAGATTCAATTATCTACAAGATATCAAAGGAATCTTCACTAATCAGATTGCAAAAGGGCTGTAAAATTCAACCACAGAAAGAAAAAGAATACTTCTGCTACCTGGGAGACATGTGGAAGTTCAGGAATCAAAAACTAACAGTAACATCCTTCCAAATGGGGAGTCTTGGTATAAGAACTAGAAAACCTAGTCTCAGAACCTAGTAAACAGAAATTCCATCCAGATAATTTCCATATATATGTTTATAAAATTTAGTATAAAGATAATAGATAATTATGAAAAATGTTATCTGTATGTAAAATCCCAGATTTTCTCATTAAAACGTAGAGTGAAATGGGTGAGTGAGGTCAAGTAAAATCATGCTGGATTCTTCATCTCATTTAAATAAAATATAAATGGATGTTACTCTTTATATTATTGGTTGGTGAAACATATATATTTTTAAAAATAAAAGCAACCACTAGAAATTGAGACAAGAATATTTTCCAAATCATTAGAGGGACAAAAGCAAAAATAATTTATAAAGGACTTAAAGAGTGAAAATCAACAATTGAAAATCAGAAGCTATCTTGAAAATGTCAGTTATGACCATAAAAATAAATTAATATATAAATATAATATATAGGTTGTGCATATATTGGAATATATGAATGCCCACAAACTTAGCTTTGATTTAAAAATGAAATCTTGGTAGATGTTTCCTGGGGAAAAAATAAAATTAAAAAAAGATCAATAAAACATTGGAAGATATATAGGAAAAGGAAGAAATTTGAGAGATTTACAAAAATACCTCTTCTTAGATAATTGTATTAATTTTTGTTTTAATTTGAAAATTCTTAATATAGAAATTAGGAAGGATTCTTTGGTAGGAATGAAATGTTTTTCATCAGTAGTGTTCTACTATAAAAATGTGATATCATAGACCATGTAGTCATGATTCTCTAGGCACACCAAACAAATATATAAAAAAAAGAACAATTCCTTTAGAGTCATTTATGTGACCCTTTCTTCTTTTTTTCCCCACAAATAACTTGAAAACTTTTAGCCAAAAGAAAATGCTATAATAATTAAAGAAAACAACATAATCATTAAAGGGAATATGTCCTCAGTTATTATATTCAAGTACTAAGTTTTACGATGTAAAAGGTCAAGAAATATATCTAATATTCCCTTTATATAGAGGAGTTTATCTGTTTTTCTGATTGAGCTTATTTATCTATATCTTGTTTATTATGAAGCGTACAACTTGTATAGATCAAGTATGGAGAATAATACAAAAAAGTACTTACCATTCATCTTTATCAAGAAAAAAGAAATAATGTTCACACATATTGCCACAAGGATATACAGATCCTACTGAGAAATGAAAAAGGTCATGAAAATAACTGGAAACGATGCACATTGATAAGGTCAGCTTAAAAATTATCATGGTACAGTAGAAAAAGCAACGTTCTACAAGTTAGGAGAATTTTGGGAGGCTCTATTGAAAGTTAAGCATGAGACAAATCCCTTTGCTTGTCATCTTTCCCTGCTCCCCTATTCCAAAGTTTCATGATACTATGTAGCTGCAATGTATTGTACTACCATAAGCATATCGCGTTACCATAAGCAAATATATAGCCCTATACAGGTATATGTCATTATATAGAAATAAAAACAGTTTAAGAAAAGGTTATGATCATTAATTTGCAGAGAATTAAGAGTGAAAGTACGTAATTGTTAAGTACGATGGAAAAATGCTTTATGATAATATATTTGTATTGTATTTGAGGTTCACTGTTAGTTTTTGAAACAGAATAAGGAAGGACTAAATAGAATTAAAAGTTATTACATAAAATAAAGGCAAAAAGGGGAAGACATCTTCCAGCTGAACATAAGGAAAACATACCTATGGTATACAGCACTGATTGGCAAATTGTGGCCACAGACCAAATCCAGCCCACCTATGTTTTTTAAATAAAGTTTTATAGGAACATAGATACACTGAGTTGTTTATATATTGTCTATGACTGCTTTCCCATTAAAACTATAGATATGAATGGTTGTTACAGAGAGTGGCCCACAACCCTAAAATTTTTACTATTTGGCCCCTTACAGAAAAAGTGTGTCCACATCTGGTATAGAGGAATTCCAAGATAAAAATGCTAATCAATGCCATATTAAAAATACAACCCACATCAACTAACTCTTCGGTTGATCACAGTCTTTGGGCTTCATTATAAATAAATAAATAAACCCCTTACAACTTGAAGGATGTAAACACCTTGATATAGCATTAAAGATCACAAATTTAAATCCCTAATAAATAGTAAAACAAGGTATTCCTCATAGATATATGATTCACCATTCCACATTTAGAACAATTTTTAATACCTCATTTAATTTAAATCATTAAAAGTCTGAAGGTTTTACATTATGAGTGGTATAAAATTGGTACACTTCTGAAATAAGTTTTATAATCATAAATTATAATGAAATTATATTCTTTGAATTACAAAGTCTTCATTATCATTTTTTTTCTCCCATAGAGAAGGCTTCCATACAGACTCCTGGTATTTTCAGTACCTAGGCTGGTACATAGCAGGTGCCCTATAAAAATAAGTTAAAAAAAAGAATTTCTTCTGATAAAAGTTGTGTAAACTTTGTTATTACACACGAAAGGAAAATTTTGGTACTTGTTCATTTTTCTGCAGATAACATTTGGCAGGGAAATAAAAACAGGCTGTGTAAATTATATTAATCATAAGCACACAATTTCCAGAGATTGCCTTTTACTTGGAGATAATGAAACAGCCATGGCTGGTTAGCTTTTGATTTACTTTAAATTTTTATGGCTGATCTTTCCATTTACATAGATGTGAGTCTCTTCCTTAGACATTGAATTCATCCAGAAAGTCTCTCTTTCCATGATTATAAATGAATATTGATTTTTCTTTTAGTTTTAAAAGGCATCGAGTTTTTAAATGTATCAGTGATTATTGTGAGAATTAAATAGTGCAAGTAAAATGACCCACTTTAATTAATCTTGTTGAGCAGTTAATGACCACATTTTTTTAAAGATATGAAATCCTGTTCTCCTCTTTAGTTAGTCCAATGGCATTTTGTTAGGAAGAAGCATAAGAGGACTAGTGCAAACTCTCCATAAAGAGCTGATCATAATGAAGGGGCTCTGGAACTGATCCTTTCAGAGGCAGATAGAAGAAAGGAAGAATGAAGACAGTGGCCTGGTCCCTTGAAAATAATTTATACAGGAGGTAAAAAAAAAAATCAGATTCTTTGTCTTCCCACCAAAATGTTTTTACATTTGAAAATTAAAGGGAAAGTTAACCAGTCCATGAGGGATGTATCATAATTCTTGCCATTTTTAAAATGAAATAAAAATGGATTGTTAATTTTACTTTATTTTTTTATACTCTCTATTATTGATATATTCAAATATTTACCTGTACTTTTTCCTGAGAATCAGCTTTTCTTGTCTTTTCATTTATTTAACCACGGAAATTGGTTTGAGTCCATCAAGTGACAGCTAGAAAGGGCTTTTATTCTACAATTTATTTGAGATTAGGTCAAATCATGGATGCAACTGTAGGATTCTGATAAGACCTTGAGAAGTTTGAAGTGGCCCCTATAGTTTCTCAGCTAGACAAAAGGGCTTCAAAGAAGTTTAAGGGGATTGTCTCATAGCTCCTTGCCTTTTTAGTCCAAAGTAGAAATAAGCCTGGATTGAAGATAATGTACAGGTGTGGCTTTTGTCTAATGGAGTAGATTATAATCTAATATGCAGGAAGTCTTACAAAATTTTTAAAGGATTTGAACTATCTTGGACTGAAAAGGATAGAGATTGTTCAACATGAAAAGAGGCCTCTGAGCCCCCAAACTTCTATGGGGAGAAAGCAGCCTGAGAGAGCTACTCAGATGCAAATACGGGCCATTTCTCTTAGAAGAAGAATGACTCAAAGGATGGAACCAAGATTAGAGGGTAGAACCAAAAGCCCTGAAGAAGTATTCTCAGAGAGCCAAGCTGGGTTCTAATCAACAACATTCCCTACCCCCAGGGCACGATGGATGCAGAAAAGGCATGTGCTTTCAATATGCAATTCAGTGTGTGTTTACAATACAAAAAAAGTAAACCTTAGTAAATTAGAAATAGATGGGAATTTCCAAAGCCTAATAAAAAGTTTTCATAAAAATCTAGAGCAAACATCAAGATAGGGTAACAATAGAAGCAATTCCTTAAAAATAACAAGTCAAGTATGTTCACTACCACCACTTCTATTCTGTTTTATTGGAGGTCCTAGGTAGTAAATGAAGAAACAAAAAAGATATTAGAGGCATAGGGTTGGAAAGCAAAAAGTTATTTGGAAATAATTTTTATCATTTATACATAAAATGCCAAAGAATCCATAAATCTAGCAAAAGACAATATAAAAAAAGTCCACAACAGTTAAATACACCAGAAGCAAACACCTAGAAAGCAAAAATAAAGAGAAGACACTATTTGCAATAATGTAAATTCCATTTACAAGAATATAAGTATAAATGTATTGTAAGATATATAAAATCTCAATAGATAAACTATAAAACTTCTAAAGCTATTAAAAAGTAACTGAAAAAACTTCAGAGATATGCTATATTTATAATAAGGAAAATTTAATATTGTAAAAAATATCAATCTTCCCCAAGTGGGCCTACAGATTCAATGTAATTTCAATAGATATTTCTATAGGGTCATTTCTAATGGAATTTGTTCAGATTATTATAAAATTTATGTCAAAGAATAAAGAGACAGTAAATAGTCAAGGCCCATTTGTACAAGTGCAGGATAGGTGCCTTGTCCTAATAGATATTTTGTCCATAATGGTACTTGAGTAGAGATAGAAAATATGACCTAAACAGTTAATAAAGATGCTAAAAACGTACCAAACACATTTAGAACATTGTTATATGACAGAGGTGTCATGCCAGATCTCTAAGTAAGGGTGGAGTTATTTAGTAAATGGAGATTGAGAAACATAGGTATCCAAATGAATAAAGACAAAATAATATACCAGGCTGGCCCGGTGGCACAGTGATTAAGTTCACACGTTCCGTTTCTCGGCAGCCTGGGGTTCCCCAGTTCGGATCCCGGATGCAGACATGGCGCCACTTGGCAAAAGCCATGCTGTGGTAGGCGTCCCACGTGTAAAGTAGAGGAAGATGGGCATGGATGTTAGCTCAGGACCAGTCTTCCTCAGCAAAAAGAGGAGGATTGGCAGTAGTTAGGTCAGGGCTAATCTTCCTCAAAAAAAAGAAATTATATCCCTAACTCAGGGTATAGAAAAATTGATTCCAAAGGCATTAGGATTTAAAACTTCTTAGAAGAAGATATAGGTAAGGACCATTTAGACCTTGAAGTAAGAAAAAATTTCTTAATACAAAAAATATTGATTGCACAAGAAAAAATTGATAAATTTGACTATATTAAAACTAAGGACATTAGTTAATCAAAAAACTAGATCAAACTTAGAGAAGATATCTGTATTGCACATAACTGCAGAAGGATTATCGTAGAGAGTATGTAAAGTTCTCCTACAGCTTGATAGGAAAAGCAAAGTAAAAATTAAATAGAAAATGGTTGAAAGTTATGAATGGCAATTTCAAAAATGAGAACCATATATGGCAATAAAGAAAGAAAGAAATGCTCAAAATTATTAGTGATTATGAAAATGCAAGTCAAAATTACTATGAGATATCATTTTGCATTTATTTGTTTGAAAAAATGAAGAAATCAGACAATACTAAGTATTGAAATGCATGTGTAACCAGAGGATCTCTTACATATTGCTGAAGGAAGTACAATTTGGTGCATCCACTTTGAAAAACAGCTTGGCATTTTTTCCTAAACCTGAAGATGCCTTATGGTGCAGAAATTTCACTCCTAAATATAAAACCAAGAAAAACCACTCCATATGTACAATGAAAGTTATATACAAGGATATTCATAGCAGCACTATTGACAATAGCAAAAACTTAGAAATAACTCAAATGCCAATGAATAAATTGTGGTACATCACAAAATAGAATATTGTATAATAGTCAGAATGAAAGTTCTAAGCAATCATACAAATGAGTTTAGGAAAAATGTTAAGTAAAATAAAAAGCAATCCCCCAAATATTATATATAGTCTGATATACTTTAATACAGTTAAAATAAAAATATACTTAGAGAATATATAGGTGCAAAAATAGTATTAAAAGGAATAATAAATATGGAATTCATAATGATGTTTGTTTAGACTGAGGTAAGTAGGAAAATGAGATAAAGAGTAAATAAAAAATTGTTTTAAAAAAGAGTGAGGAATACTTGAAATTGCCTGCCATTTCATCCACTAAGAGTGAACAAGACATTGGAGAAATTGGTGATCCCTCATGGATGTCATTTCCCAAGAAGTTCCCATGATGTGAGAATCTAGCCTAACTGAATTTGATTCTAATGTATAAAAATAAGTAGCTTCCTTATGACATGACATCTTAAGTCAAAACAAGTACCTCTTCTGGGACTCAACTGAACAGCCAGTCCCTGGAGGAAATATTGTACTTCCTGAGCAATGGCGTCTCATCATCCAACATGACACTTGCCTAAGATATATTGAGGGTCATTTTACCACTCATAATTTTCATCATATTAGATTATTAACATATACACTCACATTATAATCTAACTTTTGTGTAAATTAACCATTTTTTCCTTAAACTTTTCCAGTTTTCATTACTGAACAACATTAAATTAGCTGGAAGTAAATGATAATCTTATTCATGATAAGAAGGAATTTCTGTAATTGTCTTTACATATCTGAATCTTGCCCTACTGTGGGCTTCCTAATAACATCCTATTCATCTTTGTATCCAGCACCAAGCGCTGTACCTCCAGCACATAGTAGGCACTCAAGACAATTTTGCTAAGAAAATGAATGAATGAATGAGGAGGCAAATTTATGTGATGATTAAGAGTATAAGCTTTGGAGTTATAAAGACCTGGTCTTCCTTTCTTTTACTAGCTGTGTGAATCTGTAAAATTTAGTCTTTCTTAATTGCTCAGTAAAAAAGTGGATAATAATAGCAGCTACATCATGTAGCTGTTGTGATGATTAAATGAGTATGTACACGTATTAAAATTACTTAATAGAGTGTCTGGCACATATCAAACACTCAATAAATTTGTTACTGCCGTTATTATTATTATTATTATTAATTTTTTAAAGAATGCCAGCTTAACTAGACCTTCTCATTACTTGATGATACCCAATTATGAAAATTTATTGTAATATTTAAAATTTAGGAAATTTATTACATTCATGAAGTAATAAAGTCTAAAATGCTGTATTAAGTCTCCATTAGGCATGAAAGTTTTTCATCCTAGCAATGATGTTTATATTCCAGAAAAGATCATTTAAACAATACCTTTAATTTTTCTTTACTAAGTAGGGAATGTTGAATGTAGAATAAACGTTTGGTATAGCGCTTCCTTTCTTGCCAAAAAGGATTAGCCAACTTTTCTAATGAATTGCAGAGTGCTGGACCTTTCCAAAAATCCTCTCCTATTGCAAAGTTGTTCCCAGTGTTTTTCAAAATCATCTGATTAACCTTTGAAGAAGAAAATGTATCTCCAGCACCCTGAATAACAGTGCCAGTTACTGAAACTGAGAAATGTCTTTCCTTTGGTTTTGTAATAAGCAAGAACCAGTGTGTAATGTTAGATGTTAGAGAGGGGCATTCTCCAGGTGGCCTGGCAGCTCTGTTCTGGACTTTGACTCAGTGCTTTCCTCCAGACAACCTGTCAGGTAGGACCTGTGTTAGACACTGAAGGTCATAAAATGATCTACCAAACAGAATTCCAATATTTAGTATCCTATAGTTTATTTCAAATTTCAAAAGAAACATACAAACTCAACCAGTGTAATTTGACCAAGAAAGAAAGTGGTAGGAGATGGTCAGAGGGATGGTCAGGGGCAGCATCAGGTAGAGGGCCTTGCAAGCCATGATAAAAAGGTTAGTTTTTGGGTTTTCGTTCTTTTGGTGAGGAAGATTGGTCCTGAGCTAACAGCTGTTGCCAATCTTCCTCTTTTTGCTTGAGGAAGAGTGGCCCTGAGCTAACATCTTTCCAGTCTTCCTCTATTTTGTATGTGGGATGCCTCCACAGCATGGCTTGATGAGTGGTGTGTAAGTCTGCGCCTGGGATCCGAACCTGCGAACCCCAGTCTGCCAAAGCAGAGAGCATGAACTTAACCACTATGCCACCAGGCCAGTGCATTTTTTCTTTTTAATCCACAGATTTTTTTGAAAGTTGAGGTAAAATATATACATAGATACAATGAAATACACAGATTCTTAAGTATTCAATTTGATGAGTTCAACAAACATCTACATTCGTGTGATCACTATCCTAGTGAAAATACAGAACATTTCCATCACACCAAAAAGTTCCCATGTCTCCTTGTCCAGGCAATGCCCAACCCCATAAAAAATTGCTTTTATTTCTATCACCATTGATTAGTCTTGCCTATTTTTGAACTTCCTACAAATGCAATCATACAGTATTGGTAGAGTGTACTATACTGTGCCTTGTTTCTCTCTCTCAACATAATGTTTTGGAGGATGATCCCTATTGTTGCATGCATCAGTAGCTTGCTCCTTGTATTACTTAGTACTGTTTCACTGTATAAAGGTACCATAAATTGTTTATCACATCTCCTGTTGAAGGACATTTTGTTCTGAATTTTGTGCTGATGTGAATAAAGCTGCTAGAAACAATATTGTAAAAGTCTTTGTGAGGACATTTGTTTTAATTTCCCTTGAGTAAATATCCAAGAGCTAAATTTCTAAGTCACAGGATAAATGTAGGTTTAAATTTATAAGAATTGCCAAATAGTTTTCCAAAGTGATTGTTCCATTTTATACTCCCACCAGGAATGTATGACGTTTCTCTTGCTACACATTCTTACTAACATTTCATTTTGCCAGTTTTAAGTTTTACCCATTCTAATGAGTTTGAAGTAATATGTCATTGTGGTTTTTAATTTTTATTTCCCTGAAAATTAATGATGAACAACTTTGAATGTACTTATTGACTACATGAAATAACTTTTCAAGTCTCTTGTCCCTTTTTATTGGATTATTTATTGTTTTATTATTGATATTTAGGAGTTCTTCATATATTTTAGATGTGTGTTCTTTGTCATATATATGTGTTGTCTTCTGTAAACAGCTTTATTGAGGTGTAATTGGCATACTATAAACTGAAAATATTTACAGTATAAAATTGGTAAGTTTGATGCATGTATGCACCCATGAAGCCTTGACAACAATCAAGATAATGAAAATATCCATCACCAAAACATGTTCCTCACAAAGCTTTGTAAACCCCCAGGCAACCACTACAGATGTGTTCTCAGTCACTATAGATTAGTTTGAATTTTTAGAATTGTATATAAATGGAATCATACAGTATGTAATCTTTTGTGTCTGAATTTGTTAATTAGTATAATTATTTTGAGATTCATACATGGTGTTGTACATATCAGTTGTTTCTTCCTTTGTATTGATGAGCAGGATTTCATTGTATAGATATACCACAAATTATTTATGTATTCATATGTTTATGGACATATCAGTTATTTTGCTTTTTTTCTTTTGCTATTACAAATAAAGTCACTATGACCATGCTTGGACAAGTCTGTACAGACATATACTTTCATTTCTCTTGAGTAAATACTTAAGTGTAGAATGGCTGAATCATATAGTAGGTGTATGTTTGATTTTTTTAGAAACTACTGAACTGTTTTCCAGGAACTGTTGTTCTTTTACCATTTTGCATCCCCGTGAGCTATGAATGAGAATTCCAGTTCCAACACATTCTTGCTAACACTCTGTATGATCAGTGTTTTTAACTTTAGCCTTTCACATAGTAGTGGTATCTCAGTGTGGTCTTAATGAGTATTTTCCTTATAATGAATGATGTTGAACATCTTTTCAAGTGCTTATTTGTCAAATGTCTATCTTCTTTGGTGAACTGTCTGATAAAGTCCTTTGCCCATTCTTTTCATTGGATTGCTTTTTATCTTAATATTGAGTGTTGAGAGTTCTTTATATTCTCTGGGTACAAGTATTTTATCAGATGTGTGATTTGTAAATATTTTCCAAGTTTGTGCGTGTGTTTGTGTGTGTGTGTTTGTTCTTTTAACAAGATTTTTTTGTAAAGCAAAAGTTTTTAAACTTTGTGAAAAGTGATTAATCATGTATTTCTTTTAAGGACTGAGTGTTCAGTTTTGTATCTAAGAAATCATTGACCCAAAGTCACAAATATTTCCCTTTATATTGCCTTCTAGAAATTTGTAGTTATAGTTGTATAGGTTGTACATGTATAGGTTGTACATTTAGGTCTAGCATACATTTTTAATTTTTGTGAATATTGCAAGGTATAGATTGAAATTCATGTTTTACGTATGGGTATCTAAATGTTCCAGCACCATTTGTTGAAAAGACTATACTTTCTCCACTAAATTATCTTTTCACCTTTGTCAAAAATCAATTGTCTAGTCATGTGTCCATCAATTTCTGGAATCTCTATTCTGTTCAGTTAATCTATTTATTTATGCCAAAACAGCACTATCTTGATAACTGCAGTGTTATAATAAAGATTGAAATCAGATAGTGTCATATTTTTGAAAGTTTCAGATTTTTTTGAAGGTGTCTTCAGTATTATATTTTCTTTGCATTTACCACATGAATTATAAAATCATGAATTATAAAATATTAAGTTCTACAAAACAAACTTTATGAAATTTTGAAATCAGAATTGAATTGGATCTATCAATTAGGGGAGAATTGACATCTTAGAATATTGAATCATCTGACTCATGAATACAGCATATCTCTATTTATTTATATTTTCTTTTATTTCCCTAAGCAAATTTAGAGTTACAGTGTCATGCACCTCTCTTGTAATGCATTTCTCTAAATAGATAATGTCATCTATGAATAAAGGCAGTTTTAGTTCTTACTTTACAATAAAGACATATTTTGTTTCTTTTTCTTGCCCTACTGCACTGGGTAGTACCATTAATAAAATGTTTGGTAGAATTCACCAGGGAAACCAACTGGTTCTTGGCTTTTCTTTGTTGGGAGATTTTTGATTACTGATTCTATCTCTTTACTCATTATTGGTGTGTTCAGGTTTCCTATTTCTTCATGATTCAAGCTGGGTAGGTTGTCTGTTTCTAGGAATTTATCTATTTCCTCTAAGTTATCCAGTTTGTTGGCATTTAATTGTTCATAATAGTCTCTTATGATCTTTGTATCTCTGTGGTATCAGTTGTAATGTTTCCTTTTTCATTCTTGATTTTATTTGAGTCTTTTTTTTAAGTAGTCTAACTAAAGGTTTGTCAGTTTTATCTTTTAAAAAAAATCAGCTTTTAGTTTCGTTGATCTTTTCTATTGTTTTTCTGATGTTTATTTCATTTATTTCTGCTCTGACCTTTGTTATTACCTTCCTTCTGCTAACTTTCGGCTTAGTTTGTTCATGGTTTTCTAGTACCTTGAGGTAAAATTTAGGTTGTTTATTTGAGATCTTCCTCTCTTTTTTTTAATGTAGGCATTTATCACCATAAACTTCCGTCTTAGAACTGCTTTTGCTACATCCCATAAGTTTTGATGTGTTGTTTTTCCATTTATGTTTGTTTCAAAATATATTTTGATTTCTCTTTGATTTCTTCTCTGACCCATTGGTTGTTCAGGAATGTGTTGTTTAGGAATGTGTTGTTTAATGTTCACATATTTGTGAATTTTTCTAGTTTTCCTCCTCTTATTTATTGCTAGTTTCATACCATTGTGGTAAGAACACATACTTGGTGTGATTCCAATCTCCTTAAATTTGCTAAGACCTGTTTTATAACATATCATCTATCCTTGAGAATGCTCCATATGTATTTCATAAGAATGTGTATTCTGCTGCTGTTGGAATGTTCTATATAGGTCTGTTAGGTCCATTTGGCCTAATATATATTTCAAGTCCAATGTTTCCTTATTGATTTTCTATCTGGATGATCTACCCATTGTTGAAAGTGGGGTATTGAAGTCCTCTACTATTATTGTGTTGTCATTTACTCCCTTTAGATCTGTTAGTATTTGCTTGATATATCTAAGTGCTCCAATGTTGGGTGCATAAATATTTACAATTGTTACATCCTTTTGATGAATTGACTCTTTTATCATTATATAATAACGTGCTTTGTCTCTTGTTACAGTTTTTTACTTAAAGTCTATTTTGTCTGATATAAGTATAGATACCTCCGTTATCTTTTGGTTTCTGTTTGTGTGGCATATCTTTTTCCATCCCTTCACTTTCAGCCTATGTGTGTCATTAAAGCTGAAGTGAGTCTCTTGTAAGCAACATGTAGTTAGTGTTCTTTTTTTATCATCCATTCAATGTCTTTTGATTGGAGAATTTAATCTATTTACATTTAAAGTAATTATTGATAGGTAAAAATTTTCTAATGCTGTTTTGTTAATTGTTTTCTGGATGTTTTGTAATTCTTTTGTTCCTTTCTCCCTTTCTTGCTGTCCTCCTTTGTGAATTGGTGATTTCCCATGGTAGTATGCTTTGATTCCCTTCTCTTTGTTGTGTATCTACTATAGGGTTTTCTTTGTGGTTAGCATGAGGCTTACATAAAACACCTTATAGATATAACAGCCTATTTTAAGGTGACAGCAACTTAACCTTGATCTCACACAAAAACTCTACCTTTTATTTCCTCCCTCATTTTATGTTTTTGATATCACAATTTGCATCTTTTTATATTGTGTATTCATTAACAAATTATTGTAGCTATAGTTATTCATAATACATTTAATCTCTATACTAGAGTTAAATTATTAATACATCATTAGACTATTAATATTAAGATATTCTGAATTTGACTATGTACCTTTAACAGTTTTATATTTTCATATGCTTTCATCTATTCCACATTTTATGAGAAGTGAAACGCACTTTTCATATCTGTGAATTCCAGGATTATAATAAGATTTTTTCCTCCGCTAATTTCTTGCTGCTTTTGGTTTATTATTTAGTCAAATCTCATATTGTATAGCTGGCTTCTTTTTCTCTTGTTCCACAGATCATAGAGCCCAGATCATAATCTTCCCGTGCTTCCATAGAACACCAAGTACACTAACCATTTGTGTGTAGTAGGTTTTAATAAAGATGTTGTACAATGGAAGGGGGCTGCGTTGCTGCACTTAAAAAATCTTTTAGCTAAGCCTAGCACTAGGAACATCTTACGAATAGGTTTCTAGAGTCATATAAAACAGTCTGTGGTCCACAGTCATGTTGGTAATTCTCTCCCTTTTGTTTTTCCTCTACTTTTAAAGCTCCTCTTCTTTATTCCTACTCTTTCTTAATTTAGAACAGCAAGATTATCACTTTGTTTTGCTGTCACTTCTCAAAGTCTGAACTTGTATCTGCTTATTCAGGTATTGTCTCAGACAAAAGCCCATATTCTCTAGAAAGAAATAGTGCCAATCCCTAGGGGTCAGAAGTAGCAGCTATTATTTGTGATTTTAAAATAGCAATTATTGATGCTACACTTGATAAATTGATTCATTTTGTTTCCTATCCATCTGTCATAAGCAATAGGTAAATATCATCATATTTGTCATTATTTTCGTGTGACCCCTCCCAGCTTTCTTCTGGTGAGCCCCTTTAAGAAAACATGTTCCCACAGTTAAGCTCTGCACCAGGTACTGGAATATGTGAACTCGTGTCAGTTAGTGCTGCTGCTTAAATGGAATTTCCTCATTTGTGACCTGGGAATAGCAATGGCTGAAACAAAGTTTGTTCTGTGGTTCAAATGTACAAATTAATATGATTTATTAAATATGCATTGCATACCATAAGATATTATGTAGATATCAAGTATTGTTACATTTTTTCATTTATTCTTTTATTCACAATATCTGATGAGTGCCTGAAATGTTGCGATGATCCTGGTGATATTCTAGGTACTGGGAATATAAAGGAAAAGTGTCTAGTCTCACAGGCTTTATATTTCTCATATGATTAAGAGGGATCTTTTTTGTAAAATATAAGATTATTATTTTTTTATTCTGAGCAAAAACTTAGAAGCATTCTCTCGATGGGATTCCATCTAGTTAGTAAATCCTACAGGCATCAGCTAAAAGTTGATATAACGGTTGAGACAACATCTTGTTTAACATGCAGACAATAAGAACAGCATAGGAGACCATAGACAACAGCACATTGTTTAATTGTACCAGTCCAAGGAAAGAAAGAAATGGAGTGTGTGTGTGTGTGTTGAGCTAGGGTGGTAAATTATAGAGGTTTTTGTCTCTGAGATTTTCCCTTTAATATATTCCTTTGAAAGACATTTCATTTATTAATGATCATAGAAATGGAGATTTCAAAGCAAGGCACCAAGGTTGTAGAACTGAGAGCTATGAATTGCCTCATAATGAATTGGAACCAGACCTATGAGCCAAAAGACAGAAACATAGTTTTCATGACTTACATTCCTCCCAAATGCCAGTACTACATAGATATTAAATCGGGATTTCAAAATTACAGCTTGTGCTAACTTCCCAAATGATCCAAGAATATCTTCCTTCTAGTTTATAATAGAAAAGGACAATTTATGAATGAGAAGCCAGAGAATATGATTCTGTTGAATCTGTGGCACTAATGCTATTATCCCCCCCTAAATCAGATGACAGCTTCTTCATTAGCAGCCAGGAAGTCAATATTTAAAGCCCTTTAATACTCAGGCCTATGGAGATACCACCACACTTTCCATGATATCATGACTTGTAACCATGGAAATAGGATACACATATCTGAGTCTCCACTGCAAGAGCCGTTAGTTTCTAGGCAAATGATCACATCCAGACTGATGTCAAAGACAGGAAAGTAAATTCTTCATGCTTTGCTTGAGAAATACTGAATGCAGAAGGGAAAATGAAAACAGAGAAGAAAACTCCATTATCTGTGAAAATAAAAGACAGCCACACTTCCAAACCATAATCTATGAAATATTTTTGCCAAAAGGAGTAAAAGATAAAGTTGAGGAAGAGCAAACACACACCTCTGCAGATATCGGTGTGCAGAATTGTCCCCGATATAAGGCTGTAATTTAAGTATCTGAGTCAGTGATTCCTTTTTTGTAATTATATCCAAATGTGCAAACAAGTCACATTATATGTTGCCATTTATAACAAGATAGGCAAGTGAGGTCTTAAACACACACATTTACACACTTGCACATACACAGATATACGCACATCATAACTTTGCAAGAATAATAGTTTCATTGTGAGTAGATAGTCAATAAATGAAACATGGCAGTTAGCTCTGTAGTAGACACTGAGATTGCTCAACTGAGAAGAAGCAAATACTCAAACACTCTACAAAAAGACTGCATATGAGGCTTCCCTGGAAGCAAGGCAGACTTCTGCCAGTTCATGGAAGACCATATTCCCAAGATGGAGTGTTAGTGAAAATGACTAACTTCTCCTAAACCAAAACCTTCTACTTCATGGAATTGAGATCTGGTTTCTCACAAAAATAACCCACCTGTTCACAGACTGAATCCCTGGAATAGAGCTTCATGGATTCAGTCCTGGTAAAACACTACAACCAAGATATCTGTGCATCCTTATTCCAGGCTCACCATTCTTGGACTCAATCAATAGGCCTCATCTACTGCTTTATCCAATGCATCTGATGATCTGTTCCCAAATTCGACTTTTAATTACTTCCAAAGTTTCCGTAGTTTCCTGAGATTGGGACCACTCCATTAGAGCAGGTAGTTCTCCTAGAGAAGAAAAAAAATCCAGAAACAATTTCATTTTGGTACTATAATATGAACATAAATCAGTTTTATTTTCAAATTAGTCCTTTCATTTCATTTATCTGTGGTGATCTTCCTTTCTTCAAGATCCATATTCTCCAATCAAGCTCATTACCTCTTGTTTTCTACCTTAAACACTGCTCTCATATTCTCTTGGGACTCATTAGTTTCTCATGGCTGCTGTGACAAATTATACAACTAGGTACTTGGGGGTACTTTGGGGAGAAGAAGAAGAGAAACAAACAAACAAAAAGTTGGCAACAGATTTAGCTCAGGTGCCAATCTTAAAAAAAAAAGCATTTAAAAAATATGTCAAGTATAAAGAAACACGATGTAAAGAACGTCCGTGTTCCCACACCCAGTTATTCTATAAGAACATTGCCAACAATCTTTAGGGTTCCTGCATCCCTCCCAATCCTATCCTTCCTCTACCTGTTCGGATATAATGAGTAAGCTAAATTTTGTGTTTATCACTTTATTTGTTTTACTGTATAGATTAACCATCTCTAAAACATACATTATTTCACTTTGAACATCCATGTACTGTATATAAGAACAAAAATACAGTACATATTCTTCTGTGACTTGCTTTTTAGTGAACTTTATGTTCCTGCAATTCAGTCATATCATCTCATATTTTCACTTCTGAATGTTAGAGAGTCACAAATTCTTAGTAGAGTCACTCTACTAGGTAAAGTTGGGTGGTTTGGAGGTTATTCTCCTTGCAAACAGTTAGTATAAACATTCTTATGAATATTTCCTGATGGTTAGGTACAAGAGTTTCTTTAGTTGGTAAACTTATTTAGGAGTCAAATTGCTTCTTCAACTTTACAATTTAATGCCAAATTATTTTCATAGTGATTACACCAAAGTATTCTCCCACCAGCAATGTACAAAAGATCTCTCTGCTCTACATGCCCTCTAACACATGATATTATCTGAAACTTTTTCATTTTGCTGACTTGCTACATGTGAAATGGTTTTTTCATTTTGGTTGCAATCAGTGTGTCCCTGATTATTAATGTATTTGAGTGACTTTTCTTGGTTATTCACTATTTTGATTTCCTCTTCTGTGAAATGTCTATTAAAATATTTCACTCTTTTCCTTTTTTATTGATCTCGTGGAATTTTTATTATATTTAAGATACAATTTTTATCACTTTGTGCTATAAATATTATATTTCAGCTTTTAGATTGTCACAACTCAATTGTGGCTTTGATGAACAGAAGTTTTTAATTTTCATGTAATCAGTTTTAATATTTTTTCTAGTATGTTTTGAATTTTTTGTGTATTGTTTAAAATAGTCTTCCCTTCCCCAAGTTCATAAGAATAATCTCCTGTATTAACTTTAAAGTTTTTATAAATACTCTTTCACATTTTGCTCTTTAATCTTCTCAAAATAGATTTTATGTATTCTAGATAGTGTGGGACATGACTTTTTTTTCCCTACTGACTAATCATTGTTTCAGTAGTATTTACTGAAAATTCCATTTTCCCACTGATCTGCATTACCAGTTGTGCTGTAAATCATTTCATATTCATATATCATTAGTCAGTGTTTTTCTCCCTGTACCAATGCCACATTCTCTTAGTTAATATAACTTTATAGAGATTTTTTATATCTGGTAGAGCAAGTCTCCCACTCACTCCTACCTTATTATTCACCTTGAAGAATGTCTTGACTGCACTTAACTTTTCCTTCATAATATTCATAAGTTCTTCCTTATGAATATTAAAATCACCTTGTTAGGTTCCCACCACAGCCCCAAACTCAATACAAATATTCTGTTTGGGTTTTGGTTGAAATTGCAGAATCTATATAGATCAATTTGGGGAGAAATGACATCTCTGGTTGAATACCCCAAATCATTAAACATAAGATGGTACAACTCCTCACTTATTTAGGACTTCTTCAATGTTTTGCATGAAAGATTACAGTTGTGTCTATACAGTTCTTGTGCATATTTTATGCATATGTTCCAAAGAACTTTTATAGTCATGTTTCTATTATAAATAGTAATCTTTTCATTATGATTTCTCAGTGTTTATTGATGAAGTTTGACATTCAAATGATTTTTGTATATTGATTTTATATTTTAATCTGTTATAATTATAGGTATAGTTGACTTAATTTCTCCCAACTTATTTTGTGTTTTCTCCTTTTGTGTACTATGTTTCTTCTCTACTCTCTTTCCTGGTCTTCTTTTGCATCAATTCCATTTTCCTTTACTATCCTCATGTTGTGCATTCTTTTCTTATTCTTTAATGGTTGCCCTAAGAATTTTAAAGGAGATGCTTAAGGTTTCAATATCTAAAATTAATAATAACTTTATCTTCCTCCTAAAGACTGCAGAGTTATTAGAATCTTTTATTCCAGAACCCTTTGCCTATTTACATGCTATATTGTTGTCATTTATGTTACCTCCAACTTTGTTTTTATCTTTTAAAGCATTTTACATTTTATTTTATATATAGACATCAATGTATGTGTTTTTCTATGTAAGTTAAGGACTGAATGTTTCTGTTTCCCCAAAATTAGTATGTTGAAATCCTAACCCCCAATGTGATAGTATTAGGAGGTGATGCCTTTGGAAGGTAATTTGGTCATGAGAGTGGAGCCCCTATGAATGGGATTAGTGACCTTAAAAGAAGAGACAAAAGAGAGCTTCCGTCCTCTCACTGCTCTTCATTATGTGAAGATACAACGAGAAGATGGCCATCTGCAAACCACGAGGCGGACCCTCATCAGACAGCAGATCTGCTGACACCTTGCTCTTGGACTTCTCAGCCTCCAGAACTAAGAAATAAGTGTTTGTTATTTAAGCCATCTGTGCTGTTGTAATTTGTTATAGCAGCCTGAGCTAAGACACTTATGTACCACTTTCTCAACTCTCCTTTCTTCTTGTGTCTCAGACTTTCCTTCTGGGAATCTTGTTTCTTCTGACAGAAGTATATATTTAAATTGCCTTTTAATGGGGATCGTCTGAAAATTTCTTTTTTCCCTACATGGAATATGGAAAGATATCTTTGTTGGATATAGACTTTGAAGTTGACAAATACTTTTTTCAGCACATTGAGGGATGCCGTTCCACTGATATTTAGCTTCCAACTGATACTTTAAAAGTTTTTTCTCATTTATCTTTAGTTTATTTTATATCTTTATTGTAGAGATTTTGTAATTTTATTATGACCTACGTAGGGTATAGGCTTATTTTTCCATTTTTATGTAACTGGGCTTCTTAATTCTGTAGATTCAGAAAAGTCTTCAGCCATTGTCTCTTCAAATATTACCTCTGCTCTGTTTTCTTTCTCTTCTCCTTCTGGATCTAATTCTAGTTTATAACCACTGACAAACATTCTCTCCTTGACCAAACTCTATTCCTCTGAGCTTTTTCAAGTAGGTTCCATCTTCGGGCATGTCTTCAAGAGCCCAATTTTAGTAAGAATCCTACTAAGTCAGTTTAGGTAGAAGCCCCCACTCTTGGTGTCTGATCACCCTCAATATCTGACCAAATTCCTTGTCCCCCACCATCTCCCAGGTGAGATCTGATGATCCTGGCCAGTCTTCAGCTACAATCCTGTTGGATCAGTTTAGCCAGAATCCTCTCTTACCCCTGATGTTTCTTAGTAATTTTTCACCCATCAACCACCCCACAGACATTCTGCTCCTTGGCCATAAATTCCCATTTTTCCTTGTCTTCAGAGTTGAGCACAGTCTCTCTCCCCTACTGCAAAAAACCTGATCATAGTAATTCTTATACATATTGCAATAGTCCTGAATAAAATATGCCTTGGCATTTTTATGTGTCACAATAATTTTTTCTCTAACATCATCTATGTAGTGTGAATTTTGGCAGCAATAGATGTGAGGAGCAGCCTATGATTTTTAATTCTGAAAAGAGATCTTTTTTTCCTCCCTACACTCAATGCCAGAGTTTGAAACAGGCTATTTTCTTTAAGGATAAAGTTACTACTAGACTGTGTGTGTATCCCTTAGGTGTGTCATTTTACATGAGGCTCTTCTATTAGACGCTTCAGTTTGGGTGGGCCCTGGTCTTGGTCTTCTAACCTCCGACTTCTGAAATGCTTCAAAAGTAAAGCTCAAATTAATGTATTTTGGTAAATGTCCTTCAGGGGAAAAAAATTAGCTTTCATGTCCCGTTTACCTTTATCAGCATCTGATTATTGCTTGCTTTTTTGACAGTTCTTGGATACATTTAAGGTGATTATAAAGTAAATGTATTTTATTTCACATTTTTACTTGCGTACAGTGGTTAAGTCTGTCCGGAGAATATGCTGGCATACTATTGGACAAGCATCCGTAATGACATCTTAGCTTGGAGAAAGAAAGTTGTTTCATTGTTTGAGTCTTTGAGATAGAGGGCATATCTACAAGATTGATCTGAAATACAAAATATGTGACCCTGTATAGGTAATCTTTTACGTAAATACAATTGCATGCGGCTTGACTACTCATGTATGTTAGACCTGTCTTTGATTTTGTATCTCAAACTCAATTTTATTGTTATCAGTGTTTTGGATATTCACTCCTCTTAATCAACTCCATCCAAATATAAGGGGGAACAAAAAGGCAGCAAAGAGTAGCAGTTACCAGCCCAGACACTAGAGTCTTGGTTTTTCTGCTTACAAGTTATGAGACCTTGAGAAGTTAATTTTTATATGCCTCATTTTCCTCATTTGTAAGAAGAAGAGAATAATAATGATATCTAAGCCATAGGGTTATTCTAAGGATTAAATGGGTTAATATGGTTGTGTTCAGAAATGTGCCTGGCACATAGTAAGAGCTATGTAAATATATAATATTATTATTACAAAGGAGAGCATTTAAACCCCAAAAACATAATTTTTTAATCCTTAAGATTTAAAAGGAAAGGAAGAATATAAACTAACTTAAAGTTTTTGGTTTATCTCTAGATTTTATTATTCATGGCTTCTCTTCCCCAAAATAAACACACCGAAAGTTAACTTGGAAACTGCCTTGCATTTTTTTAGACTTTTCCTTGGTCACTAACATAAAGAGGCAACATATTTGGGTATTCGAGGTGCTATTGGTGTTTATTTTATTATGGGACTTCCAAATGTAGTGATTGCTTTCAGAACATCCCTGACAATTTCTCACTAAGCCTCGAATTTGTCACAACCTTTCAAGAAATGGGAATAACTCTGATTTTCAGGCAGCTCACCCTGTTGTTCCTGGATAGCTATAATTTTTATGAAGTTCTACTTCATATTGTATCAAAAACAACTCTCCCTCTAACTTATGCATTTTATTTTGTTCTGCCACCTAAGTAATTTGCCTACTCCATCTTTCTGTCAAAATGGAAGCATACCAATTCCTCTACAAGTAAATGAATCAAGTATTTTAGAAGCACCTAGCAGAGCTTCTTGGGGAAAAAATAAGCATTTAAAATGTTGGTTCCCCTTCTTTAACTTTCTTCTTCTTTTAAACGTATATCCTTCTACTCATTCCTCCCTGCCTTCTTCTCTCTTTCTTTCCCTCCCTTATTCCTATCACAGCCCTTAGAAGATATATATCCTATACCATCAAGTCTTTCCTACCTTATAATTTCCCTCAAGCCTTACCTTTATGATGTGGTTTTACAGCTATTCACCATTCTGACCATTTCTTTTGTCACTTCAATTTTCCATTTACTATCTTTAAAATGTAGCTCTAAGTACTGAAGAAAGCACACATCTCATTTCATCCCATTGTTCTAGCTACCACGCTGCTAATAGTTTAAACCTTCATTTAGGTTTTTGTTTTTTTGTTTTTTCATTTTTCCTTCTTTTTTTGGTGTGGAAGATTGGTCCTGAGCTAACACCTGTTGCCAGTCTTCCTCTTTTGGCTTGAGGAAGATTGTCGCTGAGCTAACATCTATACCAATCTTCCTCTGTTTTGTATGTGGGATGCTGCCACAGCATGGCTTGATGAGTGGTGTGTAGGTCCACGCCCAGGATCTGAACCTGCAAACCCCAAGCCACCAAAGCAGAGCATGTGAGCTTAACCACTACACCACCAGGCTGGCCCACCTTCACTTAGTTTTGTGTACCAAATCCAGGTCGACTCACAATGAGCTTGAGGTCCTTCAAAACCCTCAAGGGCTTTCTACATTAATTGCTTTTAACTAAGGATTCCAATATTCAAATTGCAATTGTACAACTGAATATTTAGTCTAAAATCAGACTTTTATATTTATTCCTGTTAAATTGTACCTTAGTAATTTCTGTCCATAATTTGGGCCTGTCAGGATGTTTCTATTTTGCTTTGACTATTCTTCTTAAGATGTCCCAACAGGAAAATTGAAAAATCTGCCTTCCATTGTTTTGTTCAAGTTACTGAGGAAGTTTTTCATATATCTTTTTAGCACCACACCCTGATACCAACCTATTGATAAACATTATTTCAGTTCATTTATTCAACCCATTATGTTTTTCCAAACTCTGTTACTATGTGAAAATATTTTCCATCCTTTCAAAATTGATAAGCTTTATTAAATGCCAGACAAAAGTTTTGATTTATTAAATATATGGTGCTCATCTGATCTGCCAATCTGTAAACTACCCTCAAAAAACAATTTTAATTTTCCATGATATTCTCTGTTAATTCATTCTCATTCCTAGAAAATGTATCTTTATTTAAATGTTCATAAGCCATCTGTACAAAAATCTTTTCTAGAATTCTGCCAAAGTGTTCTTTAAATGTATTTAACAGTAGCATACGAAATCCCCCTTTTCCATGTCTGAAAATCTGGAACAACATGTGCTAGTGTTTAGCTATCTGGCAGATCTCCCATACTCAGTGGATTCCCAAAACTTGCTGAAAAGCCTTTATGTTTGTTCACATCTGATGAATATATTTTCTTGGTACCCTATAACTTAATTATCCTGAATACATGTGCTTTGACTTCATTTAGAAGGGTGTACTACGTCACTGTCTTACTTGGTATCTCATGTTTTTATCAATCTATAATATTTATAATATCTGTTCCACCTCTTCCAATTTGAAGATAATTCTGCTAGTTGAAGAAGATAAAAGCAGACACAGCTTGTGTAATATTGTTCCTTTTTCTGTTATGTCATCACTGTCTATGAAAAATTTAGTTGATCTCTTCTACTTTTGTTTTATATTTACTCATATGTTTATAAAATTGTGGGGGTTTTTTTGTTTTTTCTTTTTTATCCCCAAAGCCCCAGTACATAGCTGTTGTATTCTAGTTGCAAGTCCTTCTAGTTCTTCTATGTGAGCCAACACCACAGCATGGCTACTGACAGATGATTGGTGTGGTTCCGTGTCCAGAACTGAACCCAGGCCGCTGAAGTGGAGTGCACTGAACTTTAACCACTTGGCCATCAGGTCTGTCTCTAAAATTGTTTTTAGTCTTAGTTTTTTTTCCAAAACTTCAATACATTGTGGCCGTTTATCTAGTGAATTTCAGCCTTTAATGTTGGTGATGCTCTTTGATCATGTGCCCTCTATTTCTTAATTCTTTAAATCTTAGTTTATCAGCAGTTTTCTTATTTGGACAAATTTTATATTAATTTGCTGCTTCTTGTCCTCATATATATTTTATAAAACTTTATTTGAAGAATTTCCCATCTTCAGTCACAGTATAGAGTTTCCTATTATGAGATAAAACATAGCTTTTCTCATATTAAAAATTAGCCTGATTTCTTAAAGCCTGGCATACACATACCTATCTGAAAGTGTTAATTACTCAATTCTTTTATTATTAGAATCATCAAAATCCTGTCTTAATTTTCTGCCAAACTTTCTATTACTTCTGAATCATTAACCATTTCTTCTTTAACTCTAGAAACAAGTCCAGATTAACAAAAACCTTGCTCCTTCTTCTAACTTCTGAGACCAATTTTGGCAGAAGATTACCACTATATGTCCAGATAGTTGATTTGTTTAAAATCACTGTTATTCTGTTGAAATTATCCATATTCTCTATATGTCTGTAGCATATTTATTTCCTCCAAAATATTGCTTCTTTCCTCCTCAGTGTTAACTTGCCTGTAGGCTGTCAGCCCCCAACCCTACTCAACTCTACAAGTCTTGAAGTTTTGTACATATAAGTGTAATTATTTTTAACCTCTAATGCCAGTTTATTTCCAATTCTCATATTCAAGCCTTAATTAATGCTAAAGAAGTCTTGTATACTAATGAGAACATATAAATTTTGTTTTTTTTAAACCAAGCTTATTTCATCATCTACACTGTATGCAATGAGACATAGATATGGAAAGTCGTGTATCTATGACATATATATTGCATGTATATATATCTATGGCACATGAATGACATATGAACATACATAATTATTGTTCCTGACCATCATCTGTAGTTTCCTCCTGATAATTACTGAAATCTTTTCCATAATTTTTTTCTTCCTTTTATAATATAACTTTATGCTATATAGTATATGATGCTTGTCCAGCATAATTTAGTATTGTGTTCTTCTCTTGGTTTCAAATTTCACTTTAATCCTTTGATAAATTCACTCTATTGCTTACCAAAAATGTTCATACTAACTTCCTAAGGAGCACCTTGCCTCTTGGCTATAGACTGCCATTTAATATTCTAGCCATCATCTGTGAAATAATCTTTTCTACAATGTCAAGTATATATTTTTTAAATTATTAGGTCAACAAACATGTAATAGGTTCTGGGAATGAAGTGGTGTCAAGACTAACAGTTTTTCTTCCCTCATAGAACTCATATTCCTGTGAGGGAGACAGAAGCAAATGACTAAACACATAAAGCAGTTACAGAAAGTGACCAGGGCTCTAAAGGAAATATGAAAGGTCATGTAAGAGGGGGTAACTACAAAAGGGGAGACTATCGTAGAGGGGGATGCGACTGCCAGAATGGATCTCAAGTAGAAGAAAAGATAAAAACAAAATTAGTGTTCTTGTCCTACTCTGTTTCTTTCAGTGATTTTAAAGAGACTAGGAATACATTTGTTCTCATGTGAGTCAGCTGAAGTCAATGGGTTTGAAAAACTTTAGGAGGGTTCTTACATACACTAATAATGAAGACAACAACCATTGTTGTATCTACATCTATTTCCATATCCACATTAGAGACTCACTAACAATGAACACCCATCTTTTCCCCATGGGGCTGTTAAAAGGATCCAGCCATTTTTACATGTAACTATTTGTTCATCTTAAGGTTAATTGGATACTTGTTGCTGTTGTTTCTTCAGAACATCCAGACTTCCTGTTCTGTTCAATGGGTAAAAATTGTTCAGATAGAGTGTTTTTCCTCCTCTTTTTCTCTCCATTATGTTATTTCATTCGTCAGCCTTTTGACACTGGTTTTGGCTTACTTCTATTTCATTAGATTTTTTATTTTTGTAAAATCCTTTCCATCTTGTCTAGTAAAACTCTTCATTCTTGTTAAAAAGCAAAGGATAAGATAGGTGTTCCTCAAGATCACTAATGATATTCACAGGTAGGTAGTGATTCTCATCTCAATCTAGTATGGGAGACTCACAAAGGAACATCTATACCTATGCTTCTGTGCATTCCAACCCTCCAGAGAACAACCAGTCAAGTGATTGAACCAGGACTAAAATGGGTCTTCCAATTCTAAGTTGAGTGCTTTTACCAACAAACAATGGAATGAAGCAGAGATTTGATAATTTTCCAGTTTAGAAGAGTGTGTACTGAAACCATGATGTTTGAGATCCCCCAAATCCACTTTGGGTTCTTATGCATTAGCTTGTAGACAAATTGATTTAAGTACAATGGGTGTTTTCCAAACTTTATAAATTTTGTGCAACATGGAAAAAGTTCAAGGCAAACAAGGAAACAATGTGTAATAATTAAAAGAATAAACTTGAGCATCTGATGAAAGTTCTAAAATTATGGTTCAACAAATTATGATGTCACTGTGTGAGTGTGAGAAATTAAAATAATTATAAATTAAAGGCCTTAATTATTTTTCTCAAGATGTCAGTTCCTTTATATTTTGTATTTCTTACAGTATATTTGTTAAATAATCCTGGAGATTGATGTGTCATGGGAACTGTGCATATCAAACCCAAAGCATGGTGATTTTTTCCCAATTTATCAATATTATAGAGAATTCTTTCAAAATTAAACTCTTTTATGATATGTCAGCAGTAGAAAAATGAAATTCTGTAGATCCTAAGATGATCATTTCTCCCCTACAATAAGCACCAGGGAATTTTATCCTTTTATGGCTTTAAAGATTTGGCATAAAATCTTGATAGCTATGTTATATTTTTGCTATGATGTATATTATTTTCTCAGGTTATGTTTCTAGTCTATTTGTAGGGAATTTTAATCATAAATACAACCTTCAGTGAAATAATAAAGTAGGTTATCTACTCTTGACAGATTAGTAATAGAAAGTTAGAAAATTTAATGTTTCCCACTATGAAAGAAAAAATGAATTTAATTATTACATTAAATTTGTATTTTGAAAGTTAATTAGTTAATTACTTTTGCCTAGAGCTTTCCTATCTTTTCAGAAAATCAGGCATTATGACAGGCAAATATATGCCTGGAGAAAATTATTATTTATTTTAATGCTCTTATCTCTTCACATTCTCCCATTTTAGAGTAGCTGTGCTTTATTCAGCTAAGTCCTACCAGAAAGAACATGGTTCCGGTGAGTCAAAAAGCACAAAAGCACTGGGCCAGTAGGTACACAGAAATTTGAGGTTTCTTCTTGACTACTGACAGTTTTCTCAGTATTGAACCAAATACCGGTAGACTATTACCTGTGCACGTTAAGCTCTATAATCTTTGTAATGGTTTATTATTATATAACTAATTAGCGATACATGTCCATTAAGAAAATTATAAAATATACTGTAAGTAAAATGAAAAAAATTAAAATGCTCATAATATTACCAACCAGAGATATCATTTTGATGTATAGTCTTTTTCGATTTTTTGAAATATAATTTAGAATTTTTACCTTAAAGTGTGTTTTTTCTTTCTTCTTATTCTCTCTCCTTTTACTAAAATGTCTCTTCCATGTAAAAAGATTTTAAAAAAAACATTTAAATGCAAGTAAAAAAATGATGTTTAATGGTCAATAATAGAACCTAAAACATTTTGTAAAACTACATAATTTTGACAACATTTACTGAAAAAATATTTAAGAATTACTCTTCAGAAACTTCCTAGAAATAGGAGCCAATCAAAAGTCCATGCACTCAACTTATTCTCTAGTCATATTTGATTTAATAACTTTAGGAAACCTTTCTGAAACTAATTGATCTAAATCTTTAACACTTCAAATCCATCAGAGTGATGATAGTGATGATGGTAACATCATTCGCTGTTCCACCAGGCATGAAATATAATTTAATAGTATGTTTATCTTATAAATAATAAATGCATTCCTTTGTAATATAATAGTCAGTATGGGGCCCTTCATTGCTCACTGAGTACATAAAAAGTTTTTTGACCCAGAAGGCAAAATACCCAATAAGCATAATTTGTGCTCTGCTGGCCAAATTGCTTTATGAACATTCATCCAATTTGCTCAAATGTCAGAAAGCTTGATGAGTTATCAGAATTATGAGAAAATGAACACATCCATGCAATTATAAACTAGGTTTGAAAATAGAACATCATCTGCATCCCACAATCCTTCTCATGTCCCTCCCCAGTCACTAATAACCCTTCTCCATTCTTCAATCTTATTATAGTTTTCTAACATCTGACACCAAAGATTAGTTCTAAACTTTACATCAGCAAAGTCATTCAGTATGTGTTTTTTTGTCTTCTTTTGCTCATATTATATGTATGAGTTTCATTCAGATTGCTTCAAGTGGCAGTAGTCTATTCATTTTCATCACTGGATTGTATTCCATTGTACAAATGAATATGCCACAATTTATTTCAGTATGAACAATACTGCTGTGAATATTCTGGTTATGTCTTTTCACCCACACCTGCACCCATTTCTTTTGGCTATTTACTTATGAGTCGAGTTGTTGGATTATAAGTTATGTTATATACTCAAATTTAGATTCTGCCGAACAGAATTAACGGTTTAATTAATTGTACTAATTTGCCCTTCCAACAGCAGTGTAGGAAAGTTTCAGTTGTTTGGCATGTTTACTAATATTTTTGTCAGTATTTAAAAATTTTATCCATTATGGTAGATGTGAAGTGGTATTTCGTTTGGATTTTAATTATCATTCTTGATGACTAACAGGGTTGAGCACCCTTTCATATGTTTATTGGCCAGTTTTTCATGTTCTTTGGTAAAGTACCTGTTCAAATATTTTCTTGTTCTTCTAGTGGGTTGTCTATCTTTTTTTCATATTGATCTGTAAGAATTCTTTATATAGTCTGGTGAAAGATTATCGTGGATTGTATGTTTTGCAAATGTATTCTCCCATTATGCATCTTGACTTCACTTTCTTAAGGATGGCTTTTGATGAACAGATTTCGGTAATTTTAATGTAGTTCAGTTTATCAATCATAATTGTCATCTGTTTTCTGCTTTGTATGACCTATTTAAGAAATTTTTAGTTATCTAAAAATCAAGAGGGGCCGGCCCTGTGGTCTAGTGGTTAAGTTTGCGCGCTCTGCTTTGGCAGCCCAGGGTTTCGCTGGTTCGGATCCTGGGTGCGGACATGGCACTGCTCATCAGGCCACGGTGAGGTGGTGTCCCACATGCCACAACTAGAAGAACCCACAACTAAAATATACAACTATGTACTGGGGAGATTCCAGGAGAAAAAGCAGGAAAAAAAATCAAGAAAATTTTTGTATATGTTCTTTCCTAGATGCATTATTGTTTTATCTTTCATATTTAGATTTATAATTCCCCTGCAATTAAGTGTGAGGAATGGGTAATCTTTAATTTTTCTTCCTATTTGGGTATCCAATTGACCCAGGCTTTTGTTTTTTTTTAAATTTACTTGCTCCACTGCTCTGCCTTCATCATAAATCAAATGTCCATAAATATGTTAGTTAATCACCAGAATATATTCTGTTCCTTTAGACAATTTGATCATCCTTTAGCTATATCAACACATTTTAAAATAATGTGGCTTTATTATAAGACTTGCTCTTCAGTAGCATACATCTCTAATTTTGTTCTCCTTCAATAATGTCTTTGTATCCTTAGCTCTTGGTATTTCCATAAAATTTTAGAAATATCGTCATGTTAGTTTCCACAAAAGATCTGCTAATATTTTGAATGTGATTACATTAAATCTAGAGATCAATTTTGAGGAATTTTGCAATCTTGAACCTTTCGTTCTGTGAACAAGATAGTCTGTCAGGTAAAGGTCAAAAATGTCACCTTTGCTAATTTTCTGGGCAATCACCCTCCTTTCAGCTAAGTACTAAAAATTCTCTTATCAATGACGTTGGTCCTCCAGGTCAGGATTGAAAATATGGGATACTAAGACTAAACATTTTCAGCCTTTTCTGTTCAACATTATTGTGTTCTTAAGCAAACTTAAAAGAGCAAACATCAAGTTACAAAATCTGTCATTTTAATGGGTTACAGGCTAGAGAGTTTCAGACTTGCAATAACACAGTCATTTTCCCTTCATAAATTTCAAATGTTAAAGGTATTTGTATAGCTCAAAATGTTTATCTATAAAAAGCAAACATGACTCTTAGGTAATCTGTTATCTGATTATACAAAGCTTTTGCTCAGGAATTATGGCCTCCATTTCGCTACCACCATAAGCAATATTATTAGCACAGGGCCTCTTATCAACTTTGTCATCCATTGAAATGATAAACACAGACAAAGCCACTCAGACAAAGCAGCTTTGTTTCAAATGCAACACTTTCCTTAACATATTGGTAGTCCCTGATCTTGAAGTGTTATTATTTCATTCATATATTCAATAAATATTTATTGAGCACTTACACCAATCCAAGCAATATGTCATATAATGAAAACATGGTTGCTGCCCTATAGTTTGGCTGAGAAGATAAAATTCACATACATGAACTTTATATATATGAAAAAAACCCATCATTTCTTTGATTAAGTCACTTCACATTGGTCTCTCTGTTATTATTATTCAGACTTTACACGCAGCCATGGAGGCATATGGTAATCATTCTTACCTCTACACTTGTACAAAATGCCTCTCATTTTAATTTCCAAAGTATACCCTACCATCATCTCTGAAATATTGAGTTCAGTGAATCCACTTACAGGCATCCTGTTTGCTGAGTTTCATTTCCATATGGCCACATGCTTATCCGTCATCTCTACCTAGAAGTTTCACAATGAATTTAGGCTCAATAAATGCCAGAATGAACTTAGTATATTTACCCTTAGCCCTGCCCACATCCTATAATCTTAATATTGGTGCATAAAAACATAATTCAAATAACTGCAAACCAGAAACTTGGGATTGAACCTGTAGTCTTCTCACCCTCTTGATCCAATACTATCATTCTAATGGTTTAAGTCTTCACTATTACTTCTCTTTATTACTGAATATTTTCATATGTTTAGACAGAAACTGGCATGAGAACTAGAGATAATCCTGACACCACTCTTTAGCTTCTGGTTCCCATTCCTTCTGGAATCCAAGCTGCATTTTCATTCATAGACACTGGAGACATTCTAGATCCTTATCATCAATCCTTCTTTTTTAGCATAAGCTAGCTAAGGTTGATATCTCTTATTTAAAACCAAATAACCGTAACTACTCTATTTTTCAAATATAATGAACTACAGTCTATGACCACTGTGTTTTTGTACAAATGACTATTGTACCTGTAAAAGAGTTGTATTTTCTTTTTCCGTGTTTCTCTATCCCTAGGGAAATTCTGCTAAGATTCTTAAGGACAGGGATCAAGTCTGATTAATTTCTGTGTCCCCAGCACCATCACAGGGCTCAGTAAAATATTTGTTTAATTCATGAATGAATAGATGAATGTGTAAATGAATCATTCAGTTCAAATTATTTTTTTCTGGAAACCTTCCTGACCTTGCCAGTATATTTTCATCTCTAGTACTTTGAACAGATAATATGTACTATCTGTGTTCTTAATCACATAATATCTTGAAGCATATTTTATTTTATTATATTGCCTCAACTCTTCTTTTTGCACTAATTCCTCTAGGATAAATGTAAGTAAAAATATTTCCATCTTTAAAGTGATTCAAACAGTATTATACACAGGGGAAATACGCAATATTTATCAAATAATTCTTAGATGATTAGATAAGAGTTACAGAATTGAAAACTACATAAGCATATAGATTATATGATTTTATTAACTTAATGATTTTTGATTAACTTAATGATTTTGTAAACATTGACAATGATTTCCAGAAAATTTCAGTGTCTTGTCCAAGGAAACAGAGCTAGTTCCTAGAGCTGAGCAAAGATTGATAATCAGCTGAATGAAGGAAAAACATGTGCTTTCTTTATGTTGTTACTTTTGGTATTACTAGCTATGCCTGACATTTCAACTTGTGCTGCATTTAAGTTATGTTTGATATAATAACTTATGGCTTGATAAGACATATGAAGTTAAGGTGTTAGGGAAGGAGGAAGACAGTGAATAGTCCAACAGGAGGTTGTCTCAACTAACGAAAAAGAAGAGGACAGAAAGGAAAGTGGAGTTTATGGAGGGAGAAAATCAGAAAACCAAAGTATGTAGAAGATTAACAAGTTAAAGCCAAGAAAGAATTTCTCCTCCAAATGAATTAAAAATCCCATGTGCTCATAAGTAGTCCATGGAGACTGGCAATGGCCAGATATCACTGATTATTGATACTAGTTGTAGATAGGAGGAACTCAAAGGGCTCTGAGGTTGCTGCTTCTAACAATTGAAATGCATTTCCAATAAATTCTTCACACCTCATAAATTAGCATAGTCCTTGCAGGCTCAAAACAAGAAAACTTTAGGTCAGGTATGAAAGAAATCAAATTGCAAGCCTGAACAGCTTTCAATAATAATTGGAAATACAGTTCACAAAGTATAACAATCCTTTGGCTACTGATGCTTGCTGCCAAATTATCTGTCATTTTCATAGGACTGGTTTTGTCTTTTTTTTTAATTGGAAGGGTTTTTTTATTATTTTTTTAAATGGTACAGGATAGATGTGTGGACAAATTTTTTTTGTTGTTTTTAATGTATTGGAAAAGAATAAACTACCCAATGTGTCACATGAGCCATATAGATATTTTGAAATGTATATTTGAAAAACTGTAGAAAAGGGTTAGGAATAAACATGCTCACAGGATTCTGGCACTGAAATTTCCTTTGAGGAGTCTTACTTTTTCCCTTGTGTGCAATGCTCTACATACATATACTATTCATAGTTGTGGGGTCCATGCCTGTTATCAATGTTTGCAGTTTGATCCTTTGTCAGCAAAAACTATTAATTAACTATTAATTGTTCCTTCAAAATGATCTATATACCTCAGATAAGATACAAGAAAAATAAAATATTCTCTCACTCCTTATTCCACTGCCCTTCTCCATCAATATCTGCTATGATTTTAGTTTTCCATTCTTGATGGGAGTGGAAATGGAGAAATGATACTGTGAAAGCACCATTTTGATTTCATCTACTTGTATTCATGTTACTTACATTTTGGTTAAATCCTACCTCAAACTATAAAAAGATGATACTAAGCCAGTTTTCTTTAAAGCTCTCAAACTGTTTTTTTCATTTCTAAAATGACAGTGTGATCAGCTGAAAAATGGCCCACCAAAAATATCAAGTCCTAATCGATAGAACCTGTGAACATTATCTTATATGGCAAAGACTTCGCAGATATGATTAAGTTAAGGATCTTGAAGATGAGGTGTATTAGGTTGCTAGGGCTGCCATAACAAAGAACAACAAATTGGGTGGCTTAAAAAACAGAAATTTATTTTCTCACAATTCTGGAAGTTTATGTCCAAGATCAAGGTATCAGCAGAGTCGGTTTCTTCTGAGGCCTCTCCCCTTGGTTAGTGGATGGCCATTTTCTCCCTGTGTCTTCATCAGGTCTTCACTCTACGTGTGTCTGTGTCCTAATTTCCTCTTTTTATAACAGCACAAGTATACTAGATTAGGGTGTAAACTAACGACTTCAATTTTACTTATTACTTCTTTAAAGAACCTATTTCCAAATATAGTCACATTCTGAGGTACTGGAGGTTAGGACTTTAATATATGAATTTGGAGGGGGGCACAATTCAGCTCATAACACTCCAACCTCTAGCCCCTCAAAATTCATGTCCTTCTCACATCTAAAATACATTCACCTCATCCCCACAGTCCCCAAAATCTTAACCAATTCCCGCACCAACTCTAAGTCCAAAATTCCATCAAAATATCATCTAAATCAGATACGGGTGAGACTTGAGGTATGATTCATCTTGAGGCAAAATTCCTCTCCACCTGTCAATCTGTGAAACCAGACAAGTTATCTGCTGCCAGAATACAATGGTCAGACACAGGCATAGTGTAGACATTACTATTACAAAAGGGAGAAATTAGAAAGAAGAAAAGGATGGGCCCTAAAGGCGATTACTAGTATCCTTATAAGAAAGAGGCAGAGGGAAATTTGAAACACAAAGAGAGATGCAATGTGGAGATGGATCATAAAGAGATTTGAAGATACTGACCTTAAAGATTGGAGTGATGTGGCCACAGGCTGAGGGGTGCTGGCCGCCACCAGAAGCTGGAATATGCAAGGAACGTATTTTCCTCTGGAACCTCTAAAGAAAAATGTGACCTTCCTGACACTTTGGTTTTGGCTCAATGATACTGCTTGTGGACTTCTCCAGATCTGTGAGAGAGTAAATTTTTGTTGTTTTAAGATACCAAGTTTGTGGTAATTTGTTACAGCAGCCATACAAAACTAATAAAGAGAGTAAAATCTATCTCATAAGATTTTTGTAGGGACAAAATAGTGATGTATAGTGCTTTGCACTGTGACCTACACATGAAGCTGTGGTCAATGACTGTGGTTCTTCTGCTCTTATTTTTACATATCTTTACAATCATACAACCTGGCTTATCATGTTTCTCTAGGACTCACCCCAGGATTTTGAACATGGTGAGTATAATAAATATTATGGGTCATTAAATCAAAGTGATAAACTGAACATATATTTCTACTTCTCCTGTCACAAATTCCTTTTTGCAAAGGAACAGAGAAGATATAAGAAAAGAAACAAAAATCTAACATTATTGGAAAAAAATAAAGTGTCATCAGAGCAACAGAAAATTTCCCCCTAGCAACGGGAAAAATAGCAAATTAATAGAACACTCAGTTCTGGCAACATGGCTGACTAAGCTAATGTGGACCCCTTATCATGAAAAACACATAGAAATGATCGTTAAAATATTTCTAAAGAATTATATATGTTCATAGCTCAGCTCAATAAAAGAAAAAGAAATCCCCAAGTGCCAGAATAAAGGAGGAAACTGCTGGCAAGAAAGAATTGGTCTTCTTTCTCCTGATTACCAAATCAATGCACAGTCATAAGAAAATATCATGAAACTATATAATATAATAATTGAGACTCTCTCAGTATCTCAGTCATCAGATATAAATTCCATTGGCAATTTTGGGAATATTCCTCTTGACCTTATTTTTCCCTGCATTTGGTAACGCTTCTATATTTATTCACATACAAGAATGTATGCTTTATAGTTCCATTTATACAAGTTCAAACACAGGCAAAAACTAGCTTACTTATAAAAACTAAAAATGAATTCCCCAAACAGGTCACACAATCTATACCTCTTTGCAACTTACATTTTTCGCTTAATAACTCTTGGATTTTTTCCATATTTCTCCCTATAGATCTGCATAATTATTTTAACGTTTATTTAATATTTATATAAAAGATTAGAGACAACTTATTTCTCTTCATTTAAAACCCACAGTGTATTTCACTTGCTATAGTTTCACAAACCAAATTAGAATCAATGTTCTGAAAATTATTCAGTAAAACATTTCTCATTTGTATGTAATCACATTTATCTTTTCAGTTATCTCTTATGATTCTTCTAAGCCAGATGACTTCTTGGAAGGTGCATGTAAAAACTTTAATTTTATATTTTTCATTTCTTTTTTAAATAAGCTTTTTATCAAAGTAAAATATAGATGCGAAAGTACATAAATTGTAAGTGTTCAGTGAAGTGAATTTTTAAAATGTGAACATAGTCATGAAAACCACCATTCCTATAAATAAATAGAATATTACAAGCACCCCAGGGCTCCTACCCAATCGCTAGAAAGTTGACTATGAAAATGAAAACACTAAATCAGCCATGTCTGCAATCATTTTTAATTTGAACAGCTGGGAATAGAAGGCAGAAGGAAGCTTCTGGCTGCATTTCTATTTTGATAAACATGCATTTATTAATGAACAGCTTTAGTAATGTCTGGAATTATTATTCTCAGGGTCCCCTATAAAGAAGGAGACTCACAGTAGCCACAGGGATAGAGATGCCAGACTCATGAGGAATAACCTATAACATAACATTGGGAAGCAGAAATAGGCACGTAGTCTAATGATTTTCAAGCTATTTTAGTTGGTGCACTGTCCTTCCAATGAAATTATGAGTAGAAGATCATATGGAGGCATCCAGTTCAAACTGATACACAGAACACACATAGCTATCTCTCATTCCTCTTGGGATTATCTTAAAAGCACAAGAAAAGAGTCAAAAAGAATGTGAAGAGCCACCCATTTGGAAGTCTTTTCCTTATGAGTACAATGAGAGAGTTGTACTAGCTGTTCCTTAATATCCTACTTTGCTTTAATATTGAATTTTGTCATTTTTCTAAACACTATATGGTTTATATTCAATATTTCTATGGAAAATAAGTTGGAATTATCTATCTTTTTTGAATAGATAGAAGTGTTACTGACAAAAGGGTGAATAAATATTGTGTTGAATCATTTTATGTGCATGGCCAGAAAAAAAATCTTAATATGACTAAGTCTTCCACACAACTTAAAACCAAATTAAAGGCATTCAAAGTTACCTGATAACGAAAAGATAATTTCTAATTTAAAACTATGCTAAATCTATATCTATCCATTTATCTGTTAATAGCTGAAAAAGAAATTTCAGTGTTCACCATGTAGAGCACTTATCAAAATAGAGACAGAGGTGAAATGAAGGCGGAAAAAGAGATAAGGGAAAAGAGAGAGAGAGGGAGAGAAAGAAACCAGCCCTCCCTGAAATATGCTTTTAAAGTTTGAGCCAAACATCTACTCTAGTTCACAATACAGGGTATGTCACAATCTAAAAATCATGAATGATTCTCTGTGTAATTTTTCTCAATGAACATATATACTCACTGCTTTATGTGTATTACATCACTTATTCATCATGAGAGCCAAAGAAACAGGCCTTTACCTTTTGAAATTAAAGAAATCAAGGTGTAGAGAGTTCAAATAATTTTCCAAAGTCATCAGGATGAATGACAAAGCCGAGGATGAAATCCATGGCTGTCCTCTAAAGGTTACCTTGTCGTCTGCTTTGGTATACTGTCTCTTGTCTTCCCAGGTAACAGACCACTCCCAGTGATTGCTGTGGAGGGAGAAAGTGAGAATATTTTACAGACTTAGGAAAGGATATGAAATGTCAATGAGATGATATCAATTATTTCTAATTTAAAGGTTGTCCTTTCCTGTATTATATTCTTTGAACGTTTAATTTGACAAATTAAAAAGGTTGGGAAATTTTTCAAAATGGAAAACTATTAGGAATCAATGGTGCTCAAATAATCCATAATTCTATATCAATTGCATTGTATTTTACTATTTATTTCAAATAAAGTTAGGTCCAGAAAGATAAAATCTCATAATGTATTTTGTGGTTTATAATACCTCTTTAGTGCAGAATATTTATATTTATAAAGCTTGCTACATAAATGTAATTTATTTTAAAGATTGTTATTTTGGTTGTGGTGAAACTTAAAAGGAGAAAGTCCAAATGGAACTGTTGTGTTTTATATGAGCAACTACCTTAAGAACAACGTCAAACCATCAATAAGCATCTCATAGCAGTCTGAGCCTACTTGCCTCCTTCTGTTTTCCTCTGAAGTGGGTTATTTCCTATCTACTGACATCCTGGAGTCACTTCTGTCCTAGATTATTTTGTTGTCTGTTACTGGAGTATATTTGCAGAGGTAGTATGATTCCTTGGAGTTTCATAATGCTTCTTATTTGCTAGATATTTAAATCCAGTGGAATTTTTGCATGACAGTAGTTCATAATCCATAATTTCCCAAGGTTATATAGGATTAATGGCAGAAGTGGGACTGAAATCCATGGCTGTCCTACTCTAAAAGGTCACACTTTATTACCTGATAATGAGAGCTCACAGTGAGACAAAATCACTGTATGGGTTCCTTGAGTACTAGAGCCTTTGATTAGGGACGCCTTTTGAATTCAAAATCTTCTGTTTTCCTGAAAACACTCCTAATTCCTATTATGGAATGCAGGATTTTTTTTTTTTTATGCAGTGAAAAGATTATTGAAAATACATTGCAAAGAAGAGTTTACATCTTTGAGCTAAACTTGTCATATCAAATCACCTACATCTAGAATGTTAGGTGACAATACAAGGTTGATAAATTCTCCTAAGAATCTGAAAGTGAGAATGGTGTCTGCATTCTTTCTATATTATCCTGATGACCCTAAGAAGACCGCAAATACTGAAGTAGGTGATAGTTTTCTAACACTGTTAAGAAAGAACTCTCAATAACTAGCCTCCAAATGCTTTTTTAAACTGCTTTCATTAGATCTCTCTCTCACACGCACACACATAATTTAATTATACTGTTGCACATTTGTCTTTGTCTTTTCTCACTAAAACTGATTGCCTTCGTTTCCTCCAGAAGCCAACAATGAGGTAAAGATTCAGATGCAAGCAATTTATCTGGGAGGTTTAGAGGACATTGGTAGCAAAATGAGGATGAGAAATAGGGAAGCGGAAGTAGAGCAACTGGAGCTTAATTCTATAGGAAAACTCTGGGATGTAGTGCCTAGCATGCATCTCAGAATTAGCCCACCCAACAGGTGAAGCATAGTCATTGCTTAAGTGCTGCTGTCACTGGGCTGGCCCCTTTTCTGTCCTATTCTTAACATGCTATTTATAGACCAGATGAATGAAAAGTAAAACATTTTCAATGAAAATTTAACCCATTCATCTAAGGGTATTGTCCAGTCATCCAAGATGCTCTGACCTCTCACAACAGCTACTTTTTTGATAAACCAAGTGGCTTCCACTATTCCTAATTAAGTGAGCAGCAGTGTCCTTTCATTTTCCCCCAGCCTTATTTTGAGTGCACTTGGATAGAAGGTAATGACAGTGAGAAAACAGGGCACCTCGAATATAATTCCAATTCTATCATAAATTGTCCTTCTCTTGGTGAATATCCTCTAATCTCTATGGACCTTGTTTTCCACACAGGTAAAATAGGAACAGTTATACAACTTCCCACAACTTCACTGATTCAATTTGCTTTTAATGAAAGTACAGAGAAAGTCTTTCTTCAAAACTCCCTTCTCTTTCTTAGAGCACTAGGAAGGCCTAGGCTCTGCTGTACTATTTATTGCAAATTTATCATGCATCTGTTCTTTTTTTATTGAGGTATAATTGACATATAATGTTATGTTTCAGGTGTACAACGTAATGATTCTGTATTTGTATATATTGCGACATGATCACGACAATAAGTCTAGTTAACATCCATCACCATACATGTTACAAATTGTTTTTCTTGTGATGAAAACTTTTAAGATCTACTCTCTTAGCAACTATACAATACGGTGTTATTAACTACAGTCACCAAGCTGTGTATTACATCCCCAGGACTTATCTATTTCATAACTGGAAGTTTGTACCTTTTGATCGTGCGTCTATTCTTAATCTCTTGCATTATAACTTCTTTCCTATTTCCACAGGTAGATGTTTCACATGGTTCAGGTATGGTTGTATTCTCTGTAATTTTTTCTTTAAAGACCACATATATTTCCAGGGTCTCTACTATCACTGCTATGCAGTTGAATTAAAGTCTAAAACCCAGACTGTCTAGAATTCTACTCATATTTTTCAGTTGTTTAGATTTCCCCTTGGATGTCTTGGTGCAACTGAGATGTGACAAATCATGTATATTTCAGCCTAGTTGTCTTAGGCCCAAAGAAGAATCTCAATAAATATCTATTGATGTTATGCACTCCCCCTCTTCCTTGACAGCCTCAGCATTGTTTGAAGCACGACATCACTTTGGAGGTAGCTAAAATACCATCTAGGGAAAATTAAGAGTGAAAATCAAGAGTGACAATGATAAAAGGTTATGTTTATGGGGAAGTATGTTTCAATGAATGGAGATACCAGAATATGGTGTCAGTCTAGAGAGCTTCTACAGAGCTTGTGGGTGCAGTTGCAAAGAGTCACAAATGTTATAGGCCTAGATAATGTCCACTAAGTACAAAGGAGTATTAAGAGGGGCACCCTCATCACCATACACTCCCCACAGTGGTCACAGAGAGAATGAGCAATGGACAGAGCTTGAGAGCAAAATTGAGGGTTTCGTAGAGAGAGGTTGTCAGCTGCAGCAATAAGAAAAGGGATGCTGAGGAGGGAGGATAAGTTTCTCAGAACATAGAAGAAGCTAGAACATAGTTGAGGACTCTGTTAATCTGGCAGGCTATATAAATTTTGTTAGTCCAAAGGATTTTTAAGGCTATTTTTAAAGCTGGCTTTAATATACCTTAATAGGGATTCATTAAGGAAATGGCTTGTTACCATTCATGTGTTTAATGATTATAGCATATTTCCTTAACTAGATATGCAATTGATTACTTTAAATACTCAGCTCTGCACGGGAATTTCTGTACTTTGCTGCGTAAAATAAGCTTACTTCATAGAAATGTTTCTATTACTGGGAAGAGAGAATATTTACATACCTGTAGTTTATAAAATAAAAAGAGCACACGTTAAACACAAAGACAGTGACTTTATTATTAAAACTATGGTTTTTCGGTGGCCCTATATTTCACATTGGTTACTTAAGTGATACATATGCATGCATTGGTAGTAGATTACATAAAAACTAATAACAGACAAGGGGATGATTCAGAGACTTATCAAGGCTAATATATTTTTCTAAGTTATTATTTTCTCCTTCTTGCCTTTATTAGCATGACTGTCTTAGTTTAATTATTTCCATTAAGCTCCTGTGCAAAGGAGTTTAGTGATTGGGTGTAGTCCCTGGTGACTCCATCAATGAGTCTGTGGTGAGTAGCAGACATATAGCATCTTAACATCCCCTATGTATTATCTGGAACTATCTTCCACATCCCATATGGGCTTATTTTACAAATATCAATGCCAGAGAGAGACATTGTCATGGAGGAACAGAAACCTAGACTGGGAGTCCAAAGATATAGATTCCAGTTCTTCTTCTGCCACCTGAGTAAGCTTAAAAATATAATTAAAAACTGTCTAAGTCTATATTTACCCACCTGCAATATAGAGATAACAGTTTAACTGTCTCACAAAGTTGTTGTAAGACTCAAATGCATCATTTCAGCCAATATTTAGTCTTTACCGTAAAGTCTAGGACTCACTATAGCAAGAAGATACATAATATAAATAAAAAAGATGTACTATGTCATCATATTAGGTCACTATTTTCCTCTAGGTTTAAATTTTATCATCTAGGAATCTGGTAGTGACATTAATTCTTTCTGGCCAGTGAAGGACATCCAGATTTGCAAATCTAAGTTTCCCATGTTGTTCCTACAGGACAAAGGGAGATTAAAAGTTAAAATATGGAAAAGAACACTAGGCAAATATAAAACTGATCTAGCCATATTAACATAAGGAAAGCTTATTTTAAGGCAAAAATTTTGACTTGAAAATAAAGATCACCATAACATTTCAAAAGATTCAACAGAAGATACAATAATGCTAAATTCATCAAGACATATAAAACAAAGAAATACAAATACAAAGGGAAGTGGATAAAGCCACCATTTGATATTTTCTGGGAAATCTTAAACACACTTCTCTTGGTAGTTGATAGATAAGCAGACAAAATAATTAGTAAGTGTACAGATTTGAAGAAATCTGCCTAAATGAGCGTGTAGAACTGTGTACAGAGTAATTGGAAAATAAAGGTTATTTTTCAAGTATATGTGGAACGTTTACAAAAATTAACTAAATATTAGGACATAAACAGAGTGAAAAACAATTTCAAAAAAGCAGTATCATTGATCACATTGTTTTGCAACAGTAAACTAAGATGGAAAGTGAGAGCAAAATGATAATTGCCCTTCATATATTTTGAAAGATAAAATGTCAAGTAAATCCCATGTCAAAGAAAAATCATAAAAGACATTAAATTTCAAAAGAAATTTAAAATATATGAGAATGTCAGCATTGTACTGAGCACCTATTATGTGTCAGACAACGTTCTAGGACAGGTGAACAAATACCTAAGTTCCCTGTTCTCGTGTAAGTTTACATTCCTGGTGGGAAAGGGCGGATGCCCAGAAGGTGTAAGTGTTAAGGAGAAAAATAGAGCATGGCAGGTGGAGAGGGTGTGCTGGGAGAGAAAGCGGGGAAGAAAAGGCTTCAATTTTAAATGGAATGATGAGAGAAAATATCACTGAGAAGGTGACATTGGAGCAAAGACTTACAAGAGACCAAACAGCAAGCCATGCAGAAGTGTGTGAGGGAACAGCCAATGTTTGATATACGTGTGTGTGTGTGTGTGTGTGTGTGATTTTTGATTTAAATCAAGTTTTCCTAAAAGCAGGATAAAACTGCAATGAAGGAGGTTAATTCCTACAACATGTCATATCCATTTAAATTGAAAATGTCTTTAAGTCATAAATAGTTCACCTTTCTTCTATTTAACATTCAATGGATGATTTAGCTTATTAAAATGGAAATTTTTATGCATTTCCTATGATGCCATTTTATCATTTCACATTTCTAAAATAGAATATGCCATTTACTTTACATTTGAGCTAATATTGACTAGGAATATAAAGCAGCAATTGTCTGGCCAGCTGCCAAGATAAAAACATATTTAGAAAAGTAATTCAGGGATGTATGCTATGTTAAAGGTATAACAATTTTTTTATTAGTTCTATTATCTTCTTAATACATATTGTAAGGGACAAGTGAGCTGCCTCTTTTGTATTTCATGAATTCTGAGTCTATACAATTTATCAAGTTCTGAGTAATTCTATCCACGGGAAAAACACCAAGTACAAAAATATGGGTCACCAAAATCAGCTACTTCGATCCTAAATCTACTGGATTTTTAGCACTCAAGACAGAGTTTTAAGTTTTAGTAATACTTGTTTAACTATTACAATGAAATTCAAAGTTATGAATAAAATGTAGTTAAATACTGGTGGTTTAAGAGAAAATCATGTATGTTTGATCTTTGTATGTTAAAAAGCAGCTTTATAAAATGACAGACTTGTTGATATAGGATTATTGCTACTTGAAAACAAATGAAGATTGCAGATTTTGGCATCAGCTAACTGACTCCTGAAACTACCACTAATTAGTGTTGTTACCTATCTTAGACAAGTTACTGACTTCTTTTAGACTTGATTTCCCCCTCTGTAAAATTGGCATAATAGTACCTACTATCAAAGATAATTGTGAGAATTAAACATCAAAATATATGTAAAATACTTAGCACATTATATTGTAAATATTTAATAAATATTAGTGTAACATTTTTTTAAATGGACCGGTAAATAATGCAAATAGGAAAGAACCTCTGTATTACTCAGGGTTCGCCAGAGAAACAAAACCACTAGGAGGTATATATATGTATATATATATTTATATATAAAGAGATTTATTATAAAGAATTAGCTCATGCAGTTTTGGAGGCTGCAAAGTCCCAAGAAATATAGTTGGCAAGCTGGAGACCCCGGAGAGCTGATGATGTAGTTCCAATCTGAGACCAAAGGCCTGAGAAGCAGGAGAGCCAGTCGTATAAGTTCCAGTTCAAGTCTAAGTTCAAAGGCAGGAGGAGACCAATGTCAATCTTAAATAAAGCAAATAACTAAAGGAATATAATTAAGATAAATTTTTTCAACTAATACGTTAGAAAAATAGAAATATACTAATATACACATTTTATAACAATTCTTTGAATTAGGAATTTTTCACACAAATTTATGGTCACCGAGCCAAATTTTTGTAACCTTTATGGCCAACATCTTGACAACATATAAGAAGTTCTAAAATATTCATACCTAGTAAGGACGGAGTAGAAAAAGTGGGAAAATGGGAATGGGGTAAAAGTAGTAAAGGGAGGGGCAATATTTCTTGAATATACTTTTTTGCATTATTCTGACTCTTAGTACCATGGTAACAATTACATATTAATCAATAAATCCAGGGTGACATCAGCATCATAGTGGAGTGAGTCATTCCCTTTGTCTCTCCCCTCTAAGTAACAACCAGTCAGACATCCTGTGACCAACAAAGGACTCCCTGCACAGCACACCAGAACACCTGAGTGATCCGTGCATCTATACATCGGAAGGTGGATGGACTGGACCTCCAGGAGGCAGTAGAACTAGGGTGGCACTCCCCTCATTCTCCCCGAGCACTGGCAATCCAAAACGTGGATCCTCACACCAGCACACACACCAGCGGCCATAGGCTCTCATGGCTTTGCCTCTGCCCCACCAGTGGTGGTGGGTGGCACTCACATCCTGAGGCTCCAGGACAGAGTGGAGCCAGTAACCTGGTCCCATCCCCTCCCCTGGCTGTGGTACCGGCCTTTCCAGCCTTGGGGACTACCCCCAAGGCTTGAACTCCCCAGCAGGGGTGGGGTTTCCCAATCCAAGGTTACAGAGCAGGTCATCAGCACATGCATGCCCATAACAACCAGAGGCTATGGCCCCTGCCCCTCCCCACGGTGGCAGGTAGCACACATGTCCTGAGGCTTTAGGACACAGAGCAGAGCTGGTGACGTTGCCCTCTACCCCACCCTGCAGTAGCACTAGTCTTTCCAACAGTGGGGATTACATCCAAGGCATAAATTTCCTCTGCAGGGGTGGAGTACCCTGATCTGAGGCTTCAGAGCAGGCTATCAGCATGCACACCAGCACAAAAAACTACAGGCTGCAGCCCCTGCCCCACTTAGTGGTGGCAGGTGGCACTCACCTCCTGAAGCTTCAGGACATAGAGCAGTGCCAATGACCTGGCCCCCTCCTTCTCCCCTGGTCTCTCCAGCAATGGGGATGGCAACCAAAATGAAGATTTCACTGGCAGGAGCAGGGTGCCCTGATCTGAGCTCTCAAAAAAGGACACTGGCAGGTACTAGTGACCAGAGACTGCAGGGCCAACAACAACACTTGTGGCTTAGCCCCTACTCCTTCTCCAGTAGGTGGTATCTGCAACCTGAGGCTTCAGGAACCACAGCAGAACCTGAGACCCAGCCCCCAGTGATGGTACCCCCAAAGCTGGCTCTACCAGCAGTAGGGGTTACATACAAGAACTTGGGCCCTCAATAGCAACAGCAACACCTGTGAACCCAGTGCCCCTGGCAGCAGTGCTGCCAGCACCCCAAGATAACCCAGGAGCAGCAGGGCAGGTGGTGCATGGCGCAGCAGCAGCCAAGTCCATGAAGAGTCCACAGAGAGCAAGTGGGGGAACACAAGAACCAGGTGACCCTGGAAGCAGCAGAAGTGCTCACAGACTGGTGACCCCAGTGGCTACACTTGAGACTGCAGCAACATTGAAATCAGCAAGGCATCAGCAACCTCAGAGAAATAAGCAGCACAAGGAGGGCACTGACAATGCCTCTAGCAGAGGCAGTGGAGGATGAAAAGTGCAGGCTCTCAAATATAACCAGAAGCAGCTCAGAACTAAGGTAACAAAATCCATACCCAAATAACAAAGGTGTTTACTACCACAAATGCACAGGCAGAGGATCAATTCATCAAACACCATGAAAAACTACATTAACATAGCAGAACAGAAGGAGAATGACAACTCTCCAGATATCAAACTTGAAGTCACAGAAGATTACAATCTGACAGAAGGGAATTCAAAATAGCTGTCATAAAGAAGCTCAACAAGTTACAAGAAAACTCAGAAAGACAGTTCATTGAGCTTAGGAATAAAATTAATGAACAGAAGGAATACTTCACCAAAGAGATTGAAGCTCTAAAAAAAACCAAACAGAAATTCTGGTTAGGAAGAACACAATTGATGAGATAAAAATATGTAGAAAGCATAAAACATAGAGCAGACTTTATGCAGGGGAGAATCAGTGAGCTTGAAGATAGAAACCTAGAAATGATACCAGTGGAGGAGGAGAGAGAACCAAGATTTTTTAAAAATGAAGAAATTCTTTGAGAAATAACCAACTCAATTAGGAAAAGTAACTTAAGGATTATAGGTATCCCAGAGGGGGAAGAGTGGGAGAAAGGAGCAGGGAGATTATTCAAAGAAATAATAGCTAAGAACTCCCAAAACCTGGGAAACAAACTGTACATACAAGTACATGAAGCTAATAGAACTTCTAATTACATCAATGCAAAAAGACCTTCTGCAAGGCATATAATATTAAAACTGTCAAGTAAATGACAAAGAAAAAAATTAAGAGCAGCAAGAAAGAAGAAAATAGCCTACAAAGGAACCCCCATCAGGCTTTCAGCAGATTTCTCAGAAACCTTACAGGCTAGGAGAGAGCGGGATGATATATTCTAAATACTCAAAGACAAAAACTATCAGCCAAAAATACTCTATCCAAATATGATGGAGAAATAAAAGCTTTCCCAGACAAAGAAAAGCTGACGGAGTTCATTGCCGCTAAAGCTGCCTTATAAGAAATGATGAAGTCAGCTCTCCTACCTGAAACAAAGAGGCAAAGGTTTACAAAGCTTGAAGCAAGGAGATAAATGGACAAAATCAGAAACTTGCAACTCTATATCAAAAGAGGTTAGCAAACACTTAATTATAAAATAAAGGATAAAGGGAAAGAGCATCAAAAATAACTATAACCACTTCAATTTGGTTACAAACTCACAACAGAAAAAAGAATAATTTGTGACAACAAAGACATAGAAGAGAAAGACGAAAGGGCTGAAACATGCGCAGGTTAATGGAAATAAGAGGTTATCAGAAAATGGACTATCTCATCTATGATCTTTTATACAAAGCTTATGATAACTACAAAACAAAAAATCAGAGCAGAGTCAAAATGATAAAGAGAAAACTATCACAAAACACCACTAAATTTAAATGGTAGCCAGAAATACAAGGGAAAAGAAATAATGGAAATACAGAACAACCAGAAAACAAGAGATAAAATTGCAGCATTAAGCTCTCATATATCAATAGTCATTTTAAATGTAAATGGAGGGGGCCGGCTCCATGGCTGAGTGGTTAAGTTCGCATGCTCTGCTGTGGTGGCCCAGGGTTCAGATCCTGGGCGTGGACGTGGCACTGCTTCTGAGGCCACGTTGAGGCAGCATCCCACATCCCACAACTAGAAGGACCTGCAACTAAGATATACAACTGTGTACGGGGGGGGTTTGGGGAGATAAAGCAGAAAAAAAAAAAGATCGGCAACAGTTGTTAGCCCAGGTGCCAATCTTAAAGAAAAAAATAAATAAATAAATGTAAATGGATTGAATTCACCAGTCAAAAGACATAGAGTTGCTGGATAGATTAAAAAACAAGACCCAACAACATCCTGCCTCCAGGAGACCCATCTCAGCTCTAAAACAAACATAAGCTCAGAGTGAAGGAGTAGAATATAATGCTTCAAGCTAATGGCAAGCAAAAGAAAGCAGGTGTAGCCATACTTATATCAGACAAAGGAGACTTCAAGATAAAAAAGATAACTAGAGACAAAGATGGGCAGTATATTATGATAAAAGGGACATTCCACCAATAAGACATAAAACTTGTTAATATGTATGCACCTAACACAGGTGCACCAAAATATATAAAGCAAATATTAACAGACCTAAAAGGAGAAATCAACAGCAACACAATTGTAGTAGGGGATCTTAACACCTGCTTACATCAATGGATAGATCATCCAGACAGAATGTCAACAAGGAAACAGTGGCCTTAAATGAAACCTTGGAACAAATGGACTTAGATTATATAGAGAACATTCCATTCAAAAACAGCAGGATACACATTCTTCTCAAATGTATGTGGAACTTTCTCAATGATACACCATATGTTGGGAAACAAAGCAAGTTCAATAAATTTAGGATTGAAGTCACATCAAACATCTTTTCCAAACACAGTGCTATGAAACTAGAAAAACACTACAAGAAAAATGCTGAGAAAGTCACAAATATGAGAAGACTAAGTAACATGCTACTGAACAACTATTGGATCAATGAAGAAATCAAGGGAGAAATAAAAAAATACCTGGAGACAAATGAAAAAGAAAACACAACATAGCAAAAATTATGGAATGCAGCAAAAGTGGTACTAAGAGGGAAGTTTATAGAAATATAGGCCTACCTCAACAAACAAGAAATTCTCAAATAAACAATCTAACACTATATCTAAAAGAAATAGAAAAAGAAGAACAAACAAATCCCAAAGTCAATAGAAGGAGGGAAATAGTAAAAATCAAAGCAGAAATAAATGAAATAGAGACTAAAAAGACAATAGAAAGGATCAATGAGGGTAAGAGCTGGTTTTTGAGAAGATAAACAAAAATTGACAAACCCTTAGCCAGATTCACTAAGGAAAAAAGAAAGAAGACTCAAACAAATAAAATCAGAAATGAAAGAGGAGAAATTACAAGCGACACTACAGAAATGTAAAAGGTTATAAGATAATACATGAAAAGCTATATATGCCAACAAATTGGATAACCTAGAAGAAATGAATAAATTCTTAGCATCATACAACTTCCAAAAACTGAATCAAGAAGAAATAGAGAATCAGAATAGACCAATTACAAGAAAGAGATTGAAAGAGTAATCAAAAACCTCCCCCCAAAAAAAGTCCAGGACCAGATGGCTTCTCTGGTGAATTCTACCAAACATTTAAAGATTTAACTCCTATCCTTCTCAAATTATTCCAAAAATTGAAAAGGATGGGACACTTCATAACTCATTTTACAAGGGAAACATTACCCTGATATCAAAACCAGACAAGGACAACACTAAAAAGGAAAATTACAGGCTAATATCACTGATGAACATAGATGCAAAAATCCTCAACAAAATGTTAGCAAATCGAATACAACAATACATTAAAAGGGTCATTCACTACAATCAAGTGGGATTTATTCTAGGAATTCAGGGATGGTTCAACATCTGCAAACCAATAACATGATACACCACCTTAACAAAATTAATAAAAATCAAATGATCATCTCAATAGATGCAGAGAAAGCATTTGACAAGGTTCAACATCCATTTTTAATAAAAAACCCTACACAAAATGAGTACAGAAGGAAAGTACCTCAACATAATAAAGGCCATAGATGACAAATCCACAGCCAATATCATACTCAACAGAGAAAAACTCAAAGCCATACCTCTGAAAACAGGAACTAGACAAGGATCGTCACTCTTGTCACCCTTATTTAACATAGTACTGGAAGTTTTAGCCAGAGAAAGTAGGCAAGAAAAAGAAATAAAAGTTATCCAAATTGGAAAGAAGTAAAATTCTCACTATTTGTGGATGACATGATTCTATATGTAGAAAACCCTAAAGAATCCACCAAAAAACTATTAGAAATAACAAATACAGTAAAGTTGCAGGATACAAAAACAACACACAAAAATTAGTCACATTTCTGTACACTGATAATGAACTAGTAGAAAGAGAAGTCAAGAATTCAATCCCATTTATAATCACAACAAAAAGAATAAAATACCTGGGAATAAATTTAACCAAGAAGGTGAAAGGCCTATACACTAAAAACTACAAGAGATTATTGAAAGAAATTAAAGAAGACATAAATAAATGGAAAGATAGTCCATACCCATGGATTGGAAGAATAAACATAGTTAAAGTGTCCGTATTACCTAAAGTAATCTACAGATTCAATGCAATCCCAATCAGAATCCCAAAGACATTCTTCACAGAAATAGAACAAAGAATCCTAAAATGTGTTTGGAACACCAAAAGACCTTGAATAGCCAAAATGACCCTGAGAATAAAGAACAAAGTTGGAGATATCACACTCCCTGAATTCAAATTGTACTACAAAGGTATAGTAGTCAAAACAGCAAGTACTGACAGAAAACAGACAGACACATCAATGGAACAGAATTGAGAGCCCAGAAATAAAACATCTATGGACAGCTAATCTTTGACAAAGGAGCCAAGAACATACAATGGAGAAAGGAAACTCTCTTCAATAAATGGTGTTGGGAAACTGGACAGCCACATGCAAAAGAATGAAAGTAGACCATTATCTTACACCAGACACAAAAATTTAAAAATTGAATTAAAGACTTGAATGTAAGACCTGAAACCATAAAACTCTTAGAAGACAATATAGGCAGTACACTCTTTGACATTGATCTTAGCAGTATCTTTTCAAATACAATGTCTACTCAGGCAAGAGAAACAAAATAAAAAATGGGGCTACATCAGATTAAAAAGCTTCTACAAAGCAAAGGAAACCATTAACAAAATGAAAAGACAACACATCAACTGGGAGAAAATATTTGCAAATCATATATCTGAAAGGGGTTAATTTCCCAAATAGATAAAGAACTCATACAACAACAAAAAAATGAATGTGATTAAAAAATGGGCAGAGGATCTGAACAGACATTTTTCCAAAGAAGAAGTACAGATGGCCAACAGACACATGAAAACATGTTCACCATACTAATTATTAGGGAAATGCAAATCAAAACTACCATGAGATATCACCTCAAACCTGTCCGAATGGCTATAATTAACAAGACAAGAAATAACAAGTGTTGGAGAGGATGTAGAGGAAAGGAACCCTCATACACTGCTAGTGGAATGCAAACTGGTGTGGCCACTATGGAAAAACAGTATGGAAACTTCTCAAAAAACTAAAAATAGAGATACCATATGATCCAGCTATTCCACTACTGCGTATTTATTCAAAGAATATGAAATCAACAATTCAAAGAGTTTTATGCACCCCTATGTTCATTGCAACATCATTCACAATAGTGAAGATATGGAAGGAACCCAATGCCCTTCAATGAATGAACAGATAAAGAAAATATGGTGTACATATATACAATGGAATACTGCTTAGCCATAAAAAAGACAAAATTTTGCCATTTGTGACAACGTGGGTGGACCTCGCGGGTATTATACTAAGTGAAATCAGTCAGACAGAGAAAGACAAAGCCCATATGATTTCACACATATGTGGAAGATAAACAAACACATAGATAAGGAGAACTGATTAGTGGTTACTAGAGGAAAAAGGGATGGGGGAAGCTGAAAGGGGTAAAGGGGCACATGTGTATGGTGACAGATACTAAACTGTTGGTGATGAACACGATGCAATCCATACAGGAATTGAAATATAATAATGTACACTTGAGATTTGCACAATGTTGAAAGTCAATATGACCTCAATAAAATAAAAATAAATAAGTAAATTACTTAATTAAAATTATAAGCTTTCCCCTTAATACATTAAAAAAAATCTGTCAATCAATTAATCAACCTAATGTGTATGTGGCATTTGGGGAGGATAGTGGAGGCAGATAAAATACAAAGACCAACAAATGAACATAATTCTATTGCAAATGAATAATAGACCCACACCAAAGGAAGTTGGGAAGAAAACAGCACAGTAATTTTGGAAAACATCGTTTTGACCCAAACTCTCCAGTTATGACAAAACTACTGTTGATTAAAAAAATACTGTACACAAATATTGCATGCTATTTAGTAAATTTGATTCTCACAAGGTTATGTATTAACAATTATGAATCAACTTTATGCATATTCTAGGATTGAGCAAGTGAGTAAATATTTTGCAGATAATGAAAGTCAGATTTCTCACTAACACAGAAAGAAGTTACAAATAAGGAAAAGGAGAAGGCTAAAATAAACCTTGTGCTATTATATTGCAATTGAAACAATAGACATATTGCTATTGTATATATTGCAGATATATAGATAGATAGATATAGATATAGATGTGTGTGTTTGTATATTGTGTGCCTCTGTGATCAGTGAATATATTTCCTCTTTCTTTCTGCTGTGAGAGCCTAAAAGCAGTGACATCTCAGCAGAAATAGGCACACTTAGTACATAGGTATTGTGTATACTTATTGTAATACCATTTTCTGATGAAAGGAACCAAAGTATCCTAGAGTGTTGAATCCAGGACAGGGGCAGGGAAAGTACCAAATAAAAGCAGAATATCTTGTAGGACTAGAAAGTAAGGAAGTATTCAAAACATGATTGGAGTATGTCAAAAGAACATAGACGCTAATTTGGAGGTATGCCCAATGACCAAATCTGGGACAATTTAAGACAAAATAATGAAAATGATGAGACATAAGTAAATGAAAAAGAGAGACAACTTTTCCTTACAGTCTAATTCCAATAAATAAATGTAGAAATATTGAAGGAAATATAAAAATCACTGTTTAGCACACCACATCAATTTGATTTTTTAGAGTTGATAAGTTACATATGATTATATATCATTATATAAAATGCTATCATTGGGGAAATGTGGGTGAAGAATATACTGGAACTCTGCGTATTATTTTTGCAACATTTTTGTAAAACTTATTTCAAAATAAAAAGGAAAAAATGATATGCAGGGGAACAAAGTTTTGTTGTTTTTTTTTTTTAAAAAGAAGAAGCCAGTGTAGGGTAAAGCTGAGTTTTCAAGAGGGAGTAGGAGTTAGTTTTAGACATGATGAGTTTTGGTTCAATGAATCAATAAAGTGAAAAAAACTAGAAAGCAGTTGCATATAAGATGTTAGGATTAGAGACACATGTAAGAGTACTTGACTACCTGGGGAGAGTAGAAGCCAGAGTTAAACAAAATCGACCAGAAGAATGTATGCAAAGAGAATCTTGGAAGATGGAGTCCTAGAGAATACAGATTGAGAATAAATAGCAAGAAAAAAGTTATGACAACCAAGAGAGGTAGCATCAAAGAGCAGAGAGCTTAAAGAAAGAGAAAGTTATCTGTTTGCCAAGTGTTTCAGTGGGGAAGGAGGGGAAGGAGGACAAGCAAGAGGAAGCAGGAGGAGGAGGATATACTTTTAGATATACTATGAAGACTATATTTTCAGGGATCATCTCTATAGTTCATTACTAGATATACTGTGGCTAAATTTCTGAATTTCAAGAAAAAGGAGAAAATTTTAGAAGCATCCAAACAGAAACACTTTTAAAAAATCCATTTAAGATACACAACTTTCATTTGCCACAATGGATGCTACGGTACTGGGTAATTATCTATAGATTATTCAGAGTGCAGGATTGTGTTTCAAGAAAACTATATCCAGCTGAGATGAAATTATCTTTCAAATGAAAGAAGAACATTTGGGGCATGAAAGAATTTAGCTGGTCTGCCAGGTAAATTATTTATCTAAGAAAATGTTCTCAAAAACATTTTAACCATTAAAAATTAAGTTAAACACAGATCTCAGAATAGGAAGACACAAAATATGTGAAATAGTATTAGAATTTTTTTGAGATTTAATTCTAAATGGATTATAAAGTTAATAGGATTCTTTAATACATGTGCTAATTGTTTGTGAAATTGAAAAATAGATAAAAGTAACAATATAGTATAGAACCAAAACTTCTTTACTATCTCTGGAAATCACAAGATTTGAATAAGGATGAGGAGATGAAGAAAGAATACTCCCAAACTCATTTTATGAGACAAACATTATCCTGATACCCAAACCAGAAAAGCACACTACTAGAAAAGAAAACTACAGGCCACTATCTCTGATGAATATAGATGCAAAAGTTCTCAACAAAATACTAGCAAACCAAATTCAGCAGCACATGAAAAGGATCGTTCACTACGTTCAGGTGAGATTTATCCCTGGGATGCAAGGATGGTTCAACATATGCAAATCAATCAATGTGATACATCACATTAGTAGAATGAAAGAAAAGAATCATACGATCATCTCAATAGACACAGGAAAAGCATTTGACAAAATTCAACATCTATTCATGATAAAAACATTAAACAAATTAGGCTTAGAAGGAATGTATCTCAACATAATCAAGGCCACATAAGACAAGCCCACAGCTAACACCATACTCAATGGCAAAAGACTGAAAGCCTTTCCTCTAAGATCAGGAATAAGACAAGGGTGCCTACTCTCACAACTCCTATTCAACACATTACTAGAAGTCCTAGCTAAAGCAATCAGTCAAGAAAAAGAAATAAAAGTTCTCAGAATTGGAAAAGAAGAGGTAAAGTTGTCTCTATGTGTGACATGATTTTATAAATAAAAATTCCTGAAGACTCAATCAAAAAAATGTTAGATCTAATCAATGAATTCAGTAAAGCTTCAGGATACAAAATTGGCATACAAAAATCAGTAGTGTTTCTACATACTAACAACAAATTTTCTGAAAAAGAAATAAAGAGATCGATCCCATTTACAATAGCATCAAAAACAACAAAATACATAGGATAAATATTTAACTAAGGAGGTGAAAGATCTCTATTCTGAAAATTAGAAGACATTAATGAAAGAAATCAGATAAGAAACAAATAAATGGAAAGGTATCCTGTGTTCATGGATTGAAAGAATTAACATTGTTAAAATGTCACTACTACCAAAAGCCACCTATAGATTCAGTGTGGTCCCTACAAAGATTCCAATGGCATTTTTTACAGCAGTAGAAAAAACATTTATAGGGAACCTAAAATTTATATGGAGCCATGAAAGACCCTCCATAGCCAAAGAAATCCTGAGAAGGAATAACAAAGCAGGAGGCATGACACTTCCTGATTTCAAGCTATACTATAAAGCTATAGCCATTAGAACAGTATGGTACTGGTGTAAAAACAGACACATAGACCAATGGAATAGAACTGAGAGCCCAGAAATAAGCCCAAGCATATATGATCAACTAATATTTGACAAGGGAGCCAAGAATACTGGAGAAAAGACATTGTCTTTTCAATAAATGGTGCTGTGATAATTGGATATTCACAGGTGAAAAAATGCAGCTGGACCCATATCTTACACCACTCATAAAAATTAACTCAAAATGGATTAAAGACTTAAATGTATTGAAACCATGAAATTCCTGGAGGAAAACGTAGGAATAAAGCTCCTTGACTTGCGTCTTGGTAATGGTTTTTGGATATAACACCTAAAGCACAAGCAATAAAATAAAAAATAAACAAGTGAGACTATATCAAACTAAAAAACTTCTGCACAGCAAAGAAACCATCAACAGAGTGAAAATACAACCTATGGAATGGGAAAAAATATTAACAAACCATGTATTTGATAAGGGGTTAATATCCAAAATATATAAAGAACTCATACAACTCAACAGCAAAAAAACAAATAACCCAATTTAAAAATGGGAAAAGGACCTGAATAGACAGTTCTTCAAAGAAGGTATAAAAAAGGCTAACAGGTACATGAAAAGATGCTCAACATCACTAGTCTTTAGGGAAATGCAAATTAAAGCCACAATGAGATATCACTTCATGCCTGTTAGGATGGCTATCACCCAAAAAGGCAAGAAATAACAAAATGCTTGTGTGGATGTGGAGAAAAGGGGAACTTTGTGCACTGTTGATTGGATTGTAAGTTGATACAGTCACTGTGGAAAATAGTATGGAAGATCCTCAAAATATTAAAAATAGAACTACCCTATGACCCAGCAATTCTACTTCTGGGAATATGTCCAAAGGAAATGAAAACACTAACTCAAAAAAGTATCTGCACCCCCATGTTCAGAGCAGCAGTATTTACACCAGCCAAGACATGGAAACAACCCAAGTGTTGTTTAAACACATACACACACACACGAATATTATGCAGCCATGAAAAATGAGGAAATCCTATCATTTGCAACAATGTGGAAGGACCTTGAAGGCATTATGCTAAGTGAAATAAAGTCAGACACAGAAAGACAAAGATTGTATGATCTTTCTTAAATGTGGCATCTAAAAAACCAAAAACCCCCAGACTCATAGAAAAAGAGACCAGATTCATGGTTACCAGAGGCAGAAGGTGGAGGAAGGAGGAATTGGAGGAAGGGGGTCAAAAAAGGTACAAACTTCCAATTATAAGATAAGTACTAGGGATGTTAGGTACAACACGATGACTATAGGTAACACTACTGTGTGATATACAGGAAAGTTGTTGAGAGTAAATCCTAAGAGTTCCTATCACAAGGAAAAAAGGTTTCTCCTTTTTTCTTTCTTTTTTTAATTGTATGCATATGAGAAGCTGGATGTTAGCTGAACCTATTGTGGTAATCATTTCACAACATTTGTAAATCAAACCATCATGCAGGTCACCTCAAACACCTTAAACAGTGATGTGTGTCATTTATTTCTCAATAAAAGTGGAGGGGGAAGCATGAGAAGGGGAAATAAAAGCTTTCATTGTGAAGGAATGGGTCAGATGCACAGGAGGAATAACACAATATCTCACGGGCATTGCTATTCTCATATTTGATTATATATTATTGATTAGTGACTATATATTACTTGAAAATACAAAATTAAAAAAAAAATTTAATGCCAAACATGGGAAAATAAACATCAGTAGAACAGAAAATCTTAGTATTAACAATGCTATCAAATTAACAAGAAAGATTAAGAAAATTAAAATTTGTCCAACTTGGCAAAAGGCAAGAAAAGGAAAAAATAAAAATGGAAGGAGGGGGGCTGCCCTGTGGCTGAGTGTTTAAGTTCTCACGATCGGCTTGGGCGGCCCACGGTTTCACAGGTTGGAATCCTGGGCGCCGACGTAACACCGCTCATCAAGCCATGCTGAGGCGGCACCCCACATGCCACAACTAGAAGGATCCACAACTAAAAATATGCAACTATGTACCAGGGGGCTTTGGGAGAAAAAGGAAAAATAAAATCTTAAAAAAAAAATGGAAGGAGAGGCTTAGAATTTAATAACTTTACTTAGTCTATTTTAAAATATAAGTAAAAATATAGATGTAAAATGAGTTCTCCCCTGAATAGCAAAAAAGCATTTTGAAGAACAGGGCAGTTTTTGAAACCAACAAAGTTAAATTTTTATTGCCCAAGGCCTTTGATTACCTAGATGTAGACATATTTCTTAAGATTCCTCTTCCCTATCTGCTTTCCCAGTCTACAAAACCATATTATTTCACGTTCTAATGATATAAATGTCATTTCCTATGGCTCAAAAGTATCAAAATTATTTTGTAAATTTCTGCTATAGGATTAATTAGAATTAGTCTTTTTCTGTTTTTAAAATATAGACATGCTGCTTCTGTATCTATTGCTTTGATTATTTCCCAATGCTGCCTCGTATAAATCCCTGGAGGTTGACCCCGTCTTCGCTTACTCGGTGCTGGCAACCCTGGTAGCCTATTAATAGACATACGACTCTGTGGAGAGACTCTTCAGAAGTGAGATCTTGAAAGAAGTACAAAATCTTCATGATTCCGTTTATTCTACAAGAATGGAGCTCTTTTTTAGAATAACAAAATGCACATTTGAAAGTACTATACATATATAAGATATAAGTATATTAAATAAGTAAAATATGAATAAATGTAATGTAAAACAAGATTTAAAGAAATGTATGCATCTAAGACTAATTATCAGCCTTAATTCTTCCTTAAATTGAACTGCTAACTATAGCGTTCATATAAATTCTGCCTAATTTCTGCCTAAGAGAAAAATTTAACTCCCCTTTGGCAAACTTGGATATCCAAAAGTTCTTCCATAAGTTTAGTATGTTGTTCTCACTTTGCCCTACAGAGCAGATACTTGTATTGCAGAGCTAAAAGAAACTTCCACCATCAATTATTCCAGCCAATCCAATTATTCTTCAGCTGGTGTTAATTGCTTTGCTCCAAACTCAGTTTTAACAAAGACCCAAATCTGGCGTTTCAGCCTGTTATTCCTCAGAAATCTCTCAATAAAATTGAGGGCTCTTTGAGAGAAGTTACCATAACATATTTTATTTATGCTTCCACATCTTGCACAGTGCTTGGCAAAGAGAGACCAGTCAAAAAATGTTAATTGAATGATTGAACAATTGAATAAATGAATAAAGGAATAAAATAATAGACCTAAAATTCCAGTACCTGCTTATAGCGCCTCTCTGATCTCTCAGAGTTCAGAAATGGAAGAGAAATAAGACTCTATTTGAAGAAGCCTTTAGTTAGTTTTCTCCCATTTAAGTAGAAGAAAAATGACTTCTTGACAATAAGTTTATATCAAGAAGTTCCTTCATCAGTGTTCCATTAATATTTTATTCATTCATTTACTAACACTGAAATGTTGATAACTGTCATAAGGAAATTTATTTTTGTGTGTACGGCCAATCTTTTTCCCTCTGAACAGTGTAAATCACAATTTATAAACAGAAAGGTTTTAAGCAATGTTATAAAATGGAGTCATTTCAAATGTTTATTGATAGGAGTTTTTGTTATTTTTCCCTTAGTATTGTATAAGCTTTCTTTTGCTGCCATATCAAATTACCATAGACTTAGTCATTTAAAACAACACAAATTTATTATCATATAGTTCTGTAAGTCGCAAGTTTGACATAGATCTCACTGGGCTAAAATCAGAGCAGCCATCCTTTCTCGAGGCTCTAGGAGGAAATCCATTTTCTTACCTTTTCAAGCTTCTGGAGGCTACATGCATTCCTCAGTTTGTGGCCCCCTTCTCCATCTTCAAAGCCAGCAATAGCACATTTCTCTGATCCTTCTGTCATCTCTCTGTCTCTGACCACAGCTGGGAAAGAGTTTTAGCTTTTAAGGACTCATGATTAAATTGGGACCCATGGGCAATCCAGGCTAATATCCCCACCTCAAGGTTCATAACCTTAACTCAGCAAAGTCCCTTTTGCCAAGTAAGGCAGCATATTCACAGGCTCTGGGGATTACGGCAAGGACATCTTTGGGTGTCCATTATTCTGCCTACCAAAGTATTTATTAGAAATTTTGGAGAATTGTTGATAGAGAAGATGGACAGAGATCCCAGAGCTCACACTCTTGAAGGATAAAAGAGGGTACAGATTGCAGGAAAAAATCTTTGCCATCTGTTATAGGCTGACTGTTTGTGTACCCCCAAATTTTGTATGTTTAAATCTTAACCCCCAATGCGATGGTATTAGGAGATAGGGCTCTTTGTCAGAACCTTCATGAATGGGGTCAGTACCCTTTTAAAAGAGACTCAGAGATCTCTCTCGCCCCTTCTGGCACGTGAGGTCACAGAGAGAAGATGCAGTCTGCAACCTGGAAGCCAGTTCTCACCAGACATCCAATCTGCCAGTGCCTTAGTCTTGGACTTTCCATCCTGCAGAACTATGAGAAATAAATGTCTATTGTGTAAGTCACTCAGTATATGATATTTCTTTTCTTATAGCAGTCTGAATGGACTAAGACACTGCCTTTATAATTTCACCCTGGACGCTTTTTCCTCTGGTTCCTCTTTTATTTACGACTAACCTATCTTCTAGTCATCATGAAGCTTGTTAGTTTTAATCCTACCTCTGAGGTGTAGTTCATTCCTTCCAGGGTAGTGTGACTAACACACTTTGGTCCATAAATCCAAGATATAGATAAAAATAATAAATAATAGCGTCAATTTTCTTGTTCCCTGGATTTATTTTGAACTCTTGGTTGTGTGCAATATATAATTATGCATAGATCCTAAGAGATAATGGATGAGAAAGCTCTTTATACAGCATAAATCATTATGCAAATATAATGTTATTATACCTAAAACCTGATAGAAAATTGAATATGGACTTTAGGTGAGTTATAATGAGGTGATGCTTTAGCATATTCTGAGAGGCATTTTCTAATGGATTGTTGGACATAGCCTCTGTAATTGCCACTAAAAAAAGTCATGAGCAAATTACTATATACCTCATTTGAAAATTACTGTTATATTCCTTCATACACTTTAGATATTCTATGTACTATGATCAGCAAGAGCTTCATGGCATATATCATCATCCAATTAGCTGATCTGTTTTTATATTTTGAAAAGATCTGAATTCAGAATCTGCTATGTTTCTTCTCCCGCCTTTCCGGAGTGTTTAGTCTGTTGTCATGTATTAACTCAGGATCCCCAGGATCAGGAATTTCAGGCTGGGAGTGACCGCACAAGGTTTGTGCAGTAGCTAAGCACGTTCTAAATTGAGTTAGCCTAATTATTGTGAAAATTCACAAATTCACATTTCTGACAGTTTATTGTATTTGTCAAATTTGAGATTTATTACAAGTAGGATTTACTCTTGTGCCTTTGATGGGTGCTTCTTACTTATTGATTCCAATCAGACAGTGGTAGGAGAGGAATTATAAAACTTTTTCTCACAATCATGTAGCCAGTAGTACTACTCTGGGCTTGCTCTGCCAGTTTATTTTTATTTTTTATTTTTTGGCTGAGCTCAGAATTTCAGCTGTAGCCTTGAAAGCTGATGTAAAACCTAAAGTAACACCACATCAACAGCAAACATGGCAAAAAGAAAAAATTGACAAGGTGATCTATTAGACTGCTTGATATTTACCTACTTTACTTCCTAAAATAGCTACCTTATATTTCTGGAAAGAAATTATACCTGTTTATTTTGGTTTAGTAAATTATCTGCACTTGTGACTCTCACTATATCTTTCCTTGAGGAACGATGGAGTGATGCCATATGGAAGAGGAATTGCTCTGTGTACCCAATTAATTATTTCACTAAAATTTCTTCACCAATGGCATCACTCATACTGACTGCTTAGGAAGCCATTAAGTCCTGGCTCTGGGTAACTTTTGGACGTCGTGCAGGAGTGTCGTATCAATTTTCTCTTCTCATTGGCCTTGAAAAACTCCTTAGGGAACCATATAAACTCCAGTGTATTTTTCAAAGATTTACTTGGACTTGATTAACAGAAAGCATAAAATTGAAATGTATTATTTGGCATTGAAAGAATATTTATTTTAAAGTGCAAAATTCAAAGCTGAGGTGCCACAGAATGGGTACCAGGACATCACTTATCGAGCAGAAAACTGAAAGGATTTTTTGTCACTTATGCTAAGCTGACAAACTGAAATCTGCAGAGAGCATATTCAGGAGAGTGGAGATCTGAGTTGTCAAGCTGGTTGATAGTGTTCAGCAGTGATTGGTGACAAGGTGGCAGCTGCAGAGTAGCAGCCCGGTGTTGCTGTTTTCTCCTGCAAACATAGTTCTTGGAGATTTCTTTTTTGTTATTAATCAGCCAAGAAAATAATGTTTTTGTCTCCTGTAGTACAAAACTGAAGTATAATCCTGTAGTTCTGCCATAAGTAAGACATCTTTTCACAATGGAACAGACACGGAGAGAAGTCTGACTGGTGAGGACAAATAATTTGCTGTGTCTGTGGACAGTTAGTCGATTCCTGGTAATACACAGGAACCCCACGATCCAGATGACATGATGGCTTGCGATGAAATCAGTACAGCCGTGCAACCCATTGCTAACTTTCATGACTTGCTAGGGAAAGATAATAAATTCAGTACTATGTTTTAAAAGTTAACAGATACTTAGTGTGTGTTTTTAGAACAGGTTAGTTGCTTACTCAGGGGTTTAAGTACTAAATTGGACTCTTCCAAAAACTCAGCTACAGTCTCAACGAATTATTTCGCCAAGTGTTCAGATACAGGTCTAAAATGCCATCAATTAAGAAACGCTCCAACCCACATTCTTTTCAGACATGCCCAGGGAATATAATCTGCAAAGGGTTGTTTTCCAACTTGTCCCAGGATATGAGCACAGCAGGCTTACCCAAAAATGTGGAAATGCTACAAAAGTTAGGTGAATTTAGTAATAAAGAATGACATGGAAATATAAAATGGCATGACAATGTAATGAGTGGTAGGTAAGACTTTAAATGCAAAAGTCAATGGTGAGAAAGAATGCTACTCCTAGTGACAAAGCAGACTGAGCTGGAGCAGATGTCATCCATTCTTCTACAGGCACGTGGATATATAGATAAAACACATTTTGAAAGAAGTAGAAATTGAGTCCTCAGTCCTCTAACACTTATAAGTGTGCGATCATGCAGGTTCAAGTATCACAAAGAGAGAAATGTTCATAAACTTTTCCAGGACTATCAAGAGCAGGAGTAGGTTCAAACTGCTTCACGGCGACATTTTCAAAACACAGTTTGCAAGGGATTCACAGAATTGACATCTCTTGTGGTAGATGAACTCATAATAAATATGGTACATAATACAAGAAAATGACACACAGTGAGGAAGGATCAACAGGTGCAAGAAGACAAAAATCAGCACCCCAAGAAGTGGAAATAGTAGGAAAATCTGAAAGAGACTGTGGACTGAACATATCTCATATGATTAAAGAAATAAAGGAACTGAAAACATAATTTTTTAAAAGACAGTATAAAATGGAACAAATAGACTTATAAATAAATAACCAAATAGAACTTTTTGAATTTAAAAATATTGAAATTAAAAATGATAGATTCAAAAACCGAGAAACCAGTCACAGCTAAAGAGATAATAGGGAAGTAGAAGTTAGATATGAGGAAATCAAGCAGCGATGAAACAAAATGTACTTAAGAGACATGAAAGATAAAATGAGTAATTTAACATATACAAACATTCCCACCTTGTTTTTTGGGGGGAAAAGAAATTGACAATGTAAGATAAAATTAAAGATGTAAATTCCAGCAATTATCCTTCTAGGTTTATATACTAAAAGTTCTTTCACATCTGCACCAGAATGTATACAAGAGAAATACAAAGATGTTTATTGCATCACTTATAATAGCAAAAAAGTCATAAGTGTAAACATCTATCAGTTTGGAAATACATAAATAACTTAGAGTACATAATGGGTACATTATGATAATTAAAATAAATTTATTAATACATATACGTGTGTATACGTATCAAAATGGAAAATCACAAAAGGATAGGTAGAAATTTGATAATCACAGTGTAATTGTTAAAAGCACAAAAAATATTTTATCATTACAAACATAAAGTCATAGATAGGATGAATATAAACAATCCAAGATAGTCATTATACTTCAGGGAAGAAAGCAGAGAAAAGAGACAGGAAGATTTCAAACTGTATCGGTATGGAATTTTACTTATTTTAAAAACAGATTAGAAGCAGATAAGGCAGAAAGATAACTTTATCAAAAAATTTGAGAGGTAACTCAATTCTATTAGGCTTTATTCCCTATTACTGCATGAAAAACAATCTTGTAAAAAATCTATAATAAATTATTGACTGAAAATCCAGTGATTTCTTGGCAGTCATCTTGCTTGACCTCTCAGCAGCATTTGACACAGTTGACCACTTGCTAAATCTTGAAACACTTGACTTTGAGTCTATTATATTCCCAATAAACTTTGAGGTGACTCTCTTTCTGGCAACGATGTTGGGGAACCCTGGAGCAGAAGGATGTCTGGTCTTCTCTATGTGTAATAATCCTTCAGTGATCTGTCTAATATCACAACTTTAAATGCTATCTCTATTTAGTAATGACTACCAGATGTGTCCCAGATGTATCCTCTAGTCTTGACATGTCTCCAGAACTCCTGATTCACGTATTGCAATGATCTACTCTACACTGCAAATTTAAAATATGTAAGACAAACTGCTTCCCTCTACACCCATTCTCCACACAGCATGCAGAGTAATGTAAATAATATATCACTCTCATGCAGAAATATCCGTTGGCGTACCATGACTCTTAAAATCTTAATTCTTGCTATAGTTTATTGGGTGTCACATGACCTGACCTCTAGCTACTTCTCCAAACAGCTCCACAGGTGTTTCCTAAACAAGTCATGAATGCTTTTGCCTTGAAATCTTTGTTCTTGCAGATTCTTCTTTCTAGAAGACTCCTCCAAAGATATTCTCAGTTTAAGGACTCATTTCATTCAGCTCCTGCTTGAAAATGTCACCTCCTCAAAGATGCGTTCTCTGACCACCATGTATGATTCTCCATATTCTTATATGGAGACTTATCCTACTTTATGTCATCCTTATCCTTACACTTATCCTGCTTTATATTTTCGTCATTATCATTTTTAATCTATTTTATTAAAAATGTACTCATATATTTTTGTTTTGTATGTTTCCCCCATGAGAAGGTAAGTTCCATGAGGTCAGAAATTTTTGTCCATCATGTTCAGTACTTTGAACAACCTTAAAGTTAATACTCAGTAAATATTTGTTGAATTGATGAATCAGTAATTGTTATGTGACTATTTTGCAGTGTGTTTACTGTTTTTTTTAATTAATTTACTTTTGGATGTACATCATATTTCGAATTCTGTGTACATTACATCTTGTGCAGTGTTTTTAAACTCTTCCATTATAAAAAAAAAAAGTAACAGTTGTCTTAGTAGAAATAAGATTTGCTAGGACTTTGTTTTCATTAAAAATATTACTTTCTATAGTCATTTATTGAATATGTTTGTCTATATACGGTAACATCGTATACTCTTAACTCACCTAACTCAGCAGCCTCTTGCAGGAAAATGGGGGAAAAATTATAAAGGACAGATGACATTAATCTTCTTGTGAAAGACTGAGGAAGCTTCACTCTCTAAAGCAGTAGGGTTATAATTTAATACTTTAAACCAGACAAATGTATCAAATATCACGTTCACCTAAGATTTAGCTTAACTCTAAATGGGAAATATTATAGACAAGGACAAAGGATCATTTTTTTAGTTATCAATCAACCATGGTACATGAGTAGCAAATATTAAAAACACACTATTTATGTAGTATTTACTTTATCAATCAAGAAAAATAATGAAAAAAGGAAGAGTAGAGTCCAAACGCTCTGCCACTCTAATAACACGTTTATGCCTCTAGATGTCTAAAGAATGGTGGCATCCAGAGCCAGCCTTAGGAACAGTATAAAATAGAACCATGAGAAGCCCAACCTTGACCCTCCACCTTCATTCTAAAAGAAGCTCCTTACTGACATGCTGAGTATGCAATTAAATAAGCAAGATAAAATGCTTTTTTAAATAAAACTAAGTAATTTTAAATTAGAGGGGCCTGTTGGACATAACCTATTGGAAGCAATTATTTAGCCAAAGGACAAATAAAATCAGATCTTTCAGAGTTTTCATTGATGGAAAGAAACATAAGGCTAGAAAAGAACAGTAGTGAATGCACGCATGGCTAATGCATGGCCAATTCTCAGACACTAGGAAGGATGGCGGAGGCATTGCTGATTGGAGATGGTGTAAAAAGAAGTGGCCAAAAAGATGCTATTTCCCAGATAGAACAAATGTGAGTCATAAGACAGTTCTTAAAAGTTCTGTGTGGCTAAGAATTATGAGCACCTTGTCTGCAACTATGGCAATAAAGGCAGTTATTTTCTAAAGCTATCGGTCTAGGTCTTGGGCTCTAAAGGTAAAAAGTAGGCGTGTTGTGTTCAGAATTTTAACAAATCCTACTCCCTCTGGAGACTAACCCTTGTTAGTTTCTTGGTTTCTCTACTAAAGGAACAATGCCATAATTGTAAAGGGAGGGGACTGCATGCCTGCATGGATACAGATCTGTGTTTGTGGATTTTGAAGTGCCATCACTCAATTTCTGGCAGAGAAGCTAAAAAAGACTGCAGCTGAGAATTCTTAGAGTTGGAAAGTAGTAGTAATTGTCACAAATTACCACACACAATTGCCAGTTATATTCCTAAACAATGGTCCCGCTTTACGAGTATAACCAAACATTTCTTGTGGCTTTCCTTTAGAAAACTTGAGTGTTAAGTTAATACTATTTTGAGAGTTGCTGGATTGCAACCTGATTATATCCTGTTAATCTTAGTGGTACCTTAAAAAAGATGCTCCATCATTTCCCAAAAAGACTTTGTGCTGATGTCAAGTCTCATTTGTGCATAGCTGAGTTCTTGATTTTCTCCATAACCTTACACATAGAATAATGCTACCCTTCTTGAACATATGCATTATTACTAGAAATCATTTTTCTTAGTGACTCCTGGATGTTGAATTTTCCTTCTGCAAGTCATTTTGACTAAGAAAGATTCTAAATATTTTTCTCAGAAAATATGAATATTTTTGAAAGGGTTTATGCAGAGGTAAAAATTTCAGGTGAAGCAATAAATCTATTTTTGTTAATTCTGACTAACAAAATAAGAAATGTGTGTTCAAACACTCAGAATCAACTTAAGTGAGGCCCTTGGAGACATGAGAATTTCTATCATTTCATTGAACACGCATCATTAACTGACCCATTTAATTATGAGAGGATTTGATTAATCCCTGTAAGGGCTCAAGAGGATGCGATTTCATTGTGGTTAACTCCACAGTCCTGCTATCGAATCACAGAACATTAAGAGTGTCACTTTACTTCCTGGCATTTTTCAATCATCCAAGGCTGAAAGTTGAATAAAACTAATATGTTCATTGAAAAGACATGTCACATTTTATCTCAATTTCCCCAAAATGAGTGTCTTAAAATACAAACAAAAAGACTCCATATTCTAGGAAAAAATGACTTAGAATAATCTGAACACCAACTCATTTAATTCTCACAAAAAATCACTGAAAGAGTAGTTATTTTCTCCATTTTACAAATGAAGAAATTAATGCATAGAATTTAAGTGATTTCCCAGAGGTCACATAAGTAAAAAGTGGCAGAGGTACAATTAAAACCCAGGGCTAATTTGGTTCCAGTGTGAAACAGTTAGCAACTACACCAGGGAGGCAGTGCAGTACACGGCCTCTCATTGCCTGAAGCTTCACAACTTGCTACCTGTGTAGTCTGGGGCACTTCATTTATTTTCCCAACTCTAGAGATTCTCCAAGTGAAAATTGTAGAAGATAATAGTATAATTTATCTCACTGTATTGTTTTAAAGCTGTATGAGAAGAGACGTGCAAAGTGCTCGGCACCATATCCGGCAAATCCTAAGTGCACAATGAATATTATCTATCCTGATGTGCACAGGATCGGACATGCTAGCAGGGAGGAGGATTTCCTGGGTCTAAGGAGATATTAATGGACAGAGTAAAGGAAGACAGATGGAAAGCTTTTCCTTGGGAATTTAGTTAACATAAATTTTAATCAATAATGCAACATATATTTATGGAATGTCTATTTTCCAATTATTTTACAAGGACCTGGAGATATAAAAAAGAAAGACATTGCATCTGTATTCAGGTAGACCACCCCTGTCTGGTTGGAATAGAGGGAAATAATAAATAGAAAATTCAGAATAAAAGCTATTGATAAAGGAATTCACAGATTCATAAAACAGCCAAGACAGGTCTTCAAAGGGGAACTTACAAGATCATACACAACTTGTCAGAATTCTACATGTCATTTTACATACTGGGATGAGATCTCTTTTTTTTTGTTGAGCATTTTATTAATTTTTTTAGTGAGGTAATTTGGTTTGTATAATTATATAAATTTCAGGTGTACATTATTGTGTTTCAATTTCTGTGTAGAATATACATCATGTTCATCACCAAAGACTAATTACCACCCATCACCACACACAGGTGCCCTATTACTCCTTTCGCCCTTCCCGCTCCCCACTTCCCCTCTGGTAACCGCCAATCTATTCTCTTTATCTATGTGTTTGTTTGTTGTTTTTATCTTCCACATGTGAGTGATATCATATGGTATTTCTCTTTCTCTGTTTGACTTACTTCGCTTAGCATAATACCCTTAAGTTCCATCCATGTTATCGAAAAAGGCAAGATTTCATCTTTTTTGTGGCTGAGTAGTATTATGTTGCGTATATGTACCCCATCTTCTTTATCCATTCATCTGTTGATGGGCACTTAGGTTGATTCCAGGTCTTGGTTATTCTGAATGCTACAATGAACATAGGGGTGCAAATATCTTTTCACATTAGTGTTTTCATGTTCTTTGGATAAATACCCAGAAGTGGAATAGCCGGATCATATAGTAGTTCCATCCTTAATTTTTTGAGGAGTCTCCACACTGTTTTCCATAGTGACTACACCAGTTTACATTCCCACCAGCAGTATATAAGGGTTCCCTTTTCTCCACATCCTCTCCAACACTCTTTATTTCTTGTCTTGTTAATTATAGCCATCCTGACGGGCGTGAGGTGATATCTCATTGTTTTTATTTGTGTTTCCCTAGCAATTAGTGATGTTGAACATCTTTTCACATGCCTGTTGGCCATCCGTATATCTTCTTTGGAAAATGTCTCTTTAGATCCTTTGCTCATTTTTTAATTGGGTTGTTTTGTTGTTGTTGTTGAGTTGAATGAATTCTTTACATATTTTGGATATTTACCCCTTGACAGATATATGATTTGCGAATATCTTCTCACAGTTGGTAGATTGTCTTTTCATTTTGTTGATGGTTTCCTTTGCTGTGCAGAAGCTTTTTAGTTTGATGTAGCACCATTTGTTTATTTTTTTCTTTTGTTTCCCATGCCTGGTGTTCAAAAAAACACTTCTAAGACCAATGCCAATGACCATATTCCCTACGTTTTCTTGTAGGAGTTTTATAGTTTCAGGTCTTACATTCAAGTCTTTAATCCATTTTGAGTTTTGTATATAATGTAAGATAATGGTCTACATTCATTCTTTTGCATGTGGCCGTCCAGTTTTCCCAGCACCATTTATTGAAGAGACTTTCCTTTCTCCATTGTGTGCTCTTGGCTCTCTTGTTGAAAATTAGCTGTCCATAGATGTGGGCCCATACTCATGCATATCCCGCCAAGGTAGATCCACTCGCCCTGCTGCAGAGTTCCCCCACATCTTGCCTATACAGGCCCACATGTTCGCCATGGGCTAAGTGGTAGGTAGGGCCAGTCCACAGCTGGCTGCATGCCCTGCTCGTGCTTGTTTAAATCAGTGCTCTAGTGGGTGGAACAAACCACTGTACTAGCAGACTAAAGGAAGCAATCCAATGCCATCTGCCAGCATTTGTGTCAGCACGACTGAATTAGGTCAAAATAACGGCTGCTGCCAGTGTCTCAGTCCCTGGGGTGGGGGTGGGTCCAGCCGCCTCCTGCCTCTCTGAATGTTCTCCAAGCTTAATGAGTCTCTTTTACCAATGGACTATGCACTTTTCTTTCCAGTGTTTTTATTTTGGTTTCCGGAATGGATGAATCTGTGCGTGGGCCCTTTAAGAGCAGGTTTTTCTTTCTCTGAAGTTTGATAGTTTTTCTGGGTGCATTCCCTATTGGTTTTCAAAGCCAAGTATTATGGGATCTCATCTTGGTTGTGCTGAATCTAAAGGCTGGGATACCTATTGTAGCATAGATCCCCCACTCAGATCCCCCGCTCCTCCGGGAAAAGCTTTGTACCTTTGAGATTGCTCCTGGCCATGAAGTGGAGCAGCTAGGATGTGGTTTTTCCCTCAGCAGAGGTATATTTCTGCCTCTTCCACACTTGTCAGTGTTATCCCTTGTTGTGGGCGTTCTTTTCATCCAGTTTGCAGATCTCTCTCAGAATAAATTTTTCTGCAGGTAGTTGTAGATTTGTGGTATCTATGGGAGGAGGTGAGCCAAGAGTCCTCCTATGCTGCCATCTTCCAAACTCCTTCTGGGAAGGGTTCTTAATTGGAGAGAGGATAGAGATGAACCTGAAGACTTAAGAAGTGGTCATATAATAGAGGATAGTAAGTGACAAAGAATTTCAATTTTATCCTCTAAGCAATAAGGATTCAATGAAATACTTTAAGCAGGAGATAGACACAGTTACATGTACGCTTAGAAAGTCCCTCCAAGGTTGGAGATTGGGTTGAAGATGCGCTATATCAGCTAGATTAAGTTTGGCTGCACTTAACAGAAATCACAAAATAGCGGCAGCTAAGCGCAAAGATTGGCAAACACAAGATGGCATGGTGTCTCCACCATCATCAGTGATCTGGCATCTTTCTGTTTGTCATCTTTTTACTGCATGGCTAAAATCCCCAAGTTCACTTCAAGATAACAACTGAACATATTACACTCACGTTACATCTACATTCCATGCATCAAAAATAAAGGGAAAGCGGGGGAAAAGGATGACCCAGCTAAGTCAGCCACTTTTAAAGAGCTTTCCAGCAACCTCACCCAACATCCTGTCTTCATCTTCTTGACTACTCCAGAATGGGGCAAAAGCAGTTATACACTGCTATACTCAACAATATGGGGGCTTAGTTACAATAAAAAGGGTAGAAAGAATTATTGAGTGGTTAGCTGTCTGAATGAGTAACACTGTTAAATTCTATTAAAATAATCAAGTTCTAATGACAGCTGGCACTAAGGTAATAAGTGTGAAAGTATGAAGAAGAGAATGTATTCTTACATCTATTAAGAAAACAATCCTCCTAATAAAATAGCTGTTTTTTTCCATATATCCCTTATTCCATTTGTTGTTAGTACTGTTGAATAGATTCCTACCCCTAGCAGAGGAGAACCCTGCCTGGCCTTTTTCCTCCAACTTCTCACCTTCCAGCACTATATCAGACAATGCTCTGCTGCTATTCACAGGGTTTTTATGGTCAGTTTTTTCAGAAGTGGATAGCCAGGTCCTTCTTCCTAGTATGTCTTAGTCTGGAAGTTCCACTGAAACCTGTCTACTATGGGCAACCCTGCTGGTATTTGAATTACCGGTGGCATAGCTTTCAGCATCACAGCAACACACAGCTGCCAGAGTATGACAACTAATAGACAGATGAGTGGTGTGGCTCCCTGACCAGAAACAAATCTGGGCTGCAGCAGTGAAAGCACCAAATCTTAACCACCACACCACCAGGGCTGGCTTGTTCTCCCAAATGAGTATAAAAATATTTATCTGATACTCTTCCTCCCAAAATATCCTGTGGGAATTCTATTTGAGATTACATCAATTTTTTTTACTAATATCAGGAGAGAAGTAGTGCTTTTGTGATGTTAAGTCTTCTTATTTGATAATATGAGTATCTTTTTAAACATTGTTTTATAATTTTTTTAAAAATTTATAATTTTCTTCAGATAGCTCTGGTGACTTGATTTCATAATATAATAACATTTAATAATATTTTCCTAATTCTATTATATTCTAAGCCATTCTTACAAATTAATTTTTCTCATTATCATGTCTAAGACAATATTGTTTATATAGAGAAAAAGTATTACCTTTTTACACTTATCTTGAATTTAGCCACATTATTAAAATATATTGTTAATTTTAGAAGGGAATTTCTAAAGTTTCTTGGTTTTCCTAGGTATAAAAGTATATCATAGTAAAAAGAAATCTTTTAGGTCTTCTTTTCCTGCATTTATATTGTTATTTCTTTTTCTCTTACTGCATTCACTGGAATCTGCAATTTAATGTTGAAATGTAATGGACATGTCTGTTTTGTTTCTGCTTTTTATTCAGATATTTTAGCGTTTCATAATTTAAAATTTATGTTGTTGTTTTCCAATTAAAAATATAAGTATTTCCTAACAAATTTTATACTCTGTTTCTGTTCCTTAGAGATTTTCTTATAAATAATTGCTGAATTATATTAAATGCCTTAAAGCATTTTTTGAGTGGGTTCTATTAATTTTCTGATTTTGTTAATGAAATTCATTATTATGACATATTTCTGATATTTAAACTATTCTTGCATTCCTGGAATAAATGCTGGTAGGTCATAGATTATCATTCTTTTCATATGTTGCTGAACTCTTTTTACTGAAGTTCTAATCTATTTTCGTAGGTTACTTTTGGCCTATAGATTTTTTTTAACTATCTTTGCTGCATTTTGTTGTTATTTTACACTAACCTTATAAAATAATTGGGGTATTTTCTATGGCCTAAATCAGTTTAAATAACACTGGAGTTATCTGTTCCTTATGGATTAAATTTGAAAATGGTGAAATGACATGGTCTTCATCCCTTTTCCGATGATAGATTTTAATTACCTTTCCAGCATCTTCTCTGATAATTGATCTATTCAAATCCAAGCAAGGAGTAGAATTTCATTTCAGGAGCCATTGGACTTTAAAGAACATGTGGGCTTGGAAAGTAAAGACCAGAGCTTGGAATGATTTCTCAAACATCATTTACTGCAAGGGTGTTTGGGATCTTTGCACACACTTAGGCAGGGGCAGCATGGGCAAGAGTCCTAATAATGACTAAGATAAAATTGTCTATCAGCTTGGGCAAATATAAGGTCAAATTAAATCAGACTTAAATAAATGATAAAGAAGAAAAATGACTGTGACCTTTCTTGCATACTCAAGCTAGTGAAGTAAAAGTTTAATACCTATATTCATTATTAACGCTACCTAAGTTAGATAACTCAACCAACTCACAGAATTCCTAACCTTAGTTGTCTGGTAAGCTAGAGTTTTTTCCATTGTTTATAAAAAACCCTCACCACATACACAACTGCATGTGTGCAGTAATACACACATACTTTGTCTCTAATACCATGCTATTTTGGAATAAAATTTTTATTATTAGCCCCTGATGATTCCCAAATCGATGGACTAATGTCTCATAACCCTTAAAACACATTGCCAGTGTAACATTTGAGAATTATTTTAAAACTTAAGAATAATATATATCCTATATCTGTCTATTCTCTTTTGTTTTCATCTCTTTATTCTTATGCCAGTCATTTATTTCCTTGGATGCATTCCAAAATATGCCCTGCCTGTTTACATTGATTATCACAAGATTTATATGCATAGGCCATAAGAAACGAAGGATGAGGTGACAGGTCTCAACTGTGAACATAACTAGTTCGCTGCAATTTTTACCAATTGACAAGTTGTTTGAAACAGCAAATCTATTCAGTCAAATTGATCACTGAGTCAAAGTGTTGAGGCTCTCTACAAAGAATCAACCCCTATTCTACAGAAAATGAAAGCATTGTCACTCTCCACCCCAGAACCATAAACTCCCTGGAAAGTGGGAGTGTGTTTGAAGGCATGCCACTTCTGCAGCCTTGATGAGATTTGTGGAAACTGAGACAATGGCTACGTGATCTTTCATAGACAGCAGAAGCCAAGTTTTCCAAATCTACATCCTCTGATGTAGCCATTAATTCTGAGTCTTCTTTCTTTGGAACCTGGTAATCATTTCTATCTAGAGGAGTTTATGCAACAAGAAACTCAAAATTAATGTTTTTAAATGCTCATATTGTGCCGAGAGTTGTTCTAAGAGCTTTATATTTATTAACTAACTGAGCCCTCACAAGAATGCTATGTGGCATGTATGTATGTATATATCATTATTATTCATATTTTATAAAATAAGAATTTATAAAGAGATTATTTAGCAAGTAATTTGAATGAGGGGTTCACACCCAGCCAGTCTGTCTTGGGTTTGCATGGTACATCACTATATTACACTGCTTATGTAATAAGACAATAAGAACTAGTCAAACAACTAAAAGATTTACCAAGACTTAAAAGTTTCTGAAACCTTCCTTTGGATTAATTGCTAATATGTGCAATGAAATCAAAGTCTGTAATAAAACAGTAATAACAACAGCAGCAATAACCAAATCCTGCATCAGAAATACTTAGTGACTGCATAGGAAAAGGAGAAAAGAAAAAGATACGCATGCCTAGACTGCTGGGCTGCTAGTGAAGTCTGATTTTTCAGGCCACAGCAGGCAAGAAGACATATAAGTTAAGAAATTGCTTCCATTGGTACAGAGATTCTAAGTTATTTTGTTTACCTCTACCTTCATATATATCATATTGATATTCCTGTACTTTTTATTAAAAATTACACCACTTGACACATTACTGTTTTCCTGGTGATGATTTTGAAATAACAACTTTGAAAATCCATACAGTATGACACATCACTGGTTAAAAAGATATGAAAAATGATATCTAGTTGCCCCCACTTACTCCTTCTCTAATTCATTGAATTAATATGTATTGAACAGCCACTCTGTTTCTGGCCTTTCCCCAAGCATTGTCAGTACAGCTAAGAACAAGTTGCCTGTTATCATGGAGTTTACATTTCAGTGGGAGAGGCAGATAGCAAAGAAGTAGATAGATGATATAGTATAGTGTAGTGATAAGTGCTAGAAAAGAAATAAAACAGGATAAAGGGATAGTGAATGTTGGCGGGAGGGCTCTGAAAAAGTGACATTTAATAAATGGAAATCCAAATTATGAGGAGTAGAGCACATACAGACCTGGGGTAAGGACATTCCAGGTGGGCAGAAAAACAAGTGTAAGTGAATGCTCTGAAGCGGGAGTTAGTCTAACGTGTCTATAGCAGCTTAGAGGGCAGCTCAGCTGCAGAAAAGTGAGGGAGGGAGATCAGTCGTAGGTGATACGGTCAGAGAGATGGACAGCGACCAGATGGGTGGGGACTTACGAGACACAGTATAGATATGGGTTTCATCCTAGGTGTATCACTGAAGAGTTTCAATCAGGACCACGGTTTGAATTTTTAACGTGGCTGCTGTGCAAAGACAAAACTGTAGAGGACAATGGGAGTGGACAGAGCAGTCTGGAGAATACCACAGGCATCCAGGCTAGAGATGATGTAGTTTGCACAAGTGTGTTAGCAATGGAGGTGAGGAGAAGTAGAAATTCAGACTATACTTTAAAGTGGAGAAAAAGGGATTTGCAGATGGATTGAATGTCTGTGGAAGGAAAATGAGATCAAGGACAATCTATCTACTTCTTTCAGTCTGTGTGGAAGAAACAGCAAGAACAACTTGAATGATCAGCACAATAGTTTAAATTCAGACTACAATTATTACAGAATTGAAAATATAGGTAATTGATAACAATCATACTGTTTCCAATCCCATGAAGTTTTAATTTCCAAACAGGTTTTCAACAAGATTTCCATTGATTTCTCCTTTTTCCATTAGATAATTTCAATATATTCTGCTTGCTTGGGAAGGAATCTCTGGGCAATTGAATCTGCTGAAATTAATTTTCACTGGTCCATCTGGTTTCTTTGCTTCTGGCTAAAGTAATTTTTAAAAACATTTGCTGAAGTGAACAATCTTAGTAATCTTTAATGCATTTCACTTCTTGTTCTTCTCTAGCTGGGTGCCTTGCCCAATCAAATTTTCAGAAGGATATTGTGCATGGCTTGTTAAAAATTGTGAGATTTTGAGTTATCTTGATTTTTAGATCTTGATCTTCAAAAAAAATGCTCAAGTGGAGAAAAATGCATTGTTTCTAATTGTTTAGAAGAGTGAAATTCCTAAAGGAAGGGAAAAAATAAGGCATGTGAGTGCTTCAGCTCTGATCTCGGAACTAAACTTGTGATTCACCTATAATGAAAAGGTCATGTAGTATGACACCATGTGGCACCAGGAACCTGAGACTGTCCTCAGATCTATAATGTTCTATTTATTCTATGCCAGAAACTTGGAGCTTGATGTTTTTAATCATACAGCTCAGCTGGACTAAGAGGAGAGAACCTAAAAAGCATTTTGGTTTAAGCATGAAGACCTTTAAAACAATTTCAGCGATCATCTCAAAGCATAGCAATGCTTCCAAAATTAATGCAATCAATTACAGCTATGGCCAACGGTCTCTGCGTATTGAATGGGTTTTTACTGCTCATCTCAAGTCAACCAGGGAATTAAGTTCCTGTTATTCAAACAAGAATTCACTTCAACTATTCCTAAAACCCTTCCTCTCTGTAGGTGAAAGGGCTGGATTTGATTTTCTCGGAAGTAAAATAGATTTTTCTAAGTGGCTCAACTCTATAGCAACAAACAAGGTTGCTGTGGCTTCACATGGCGTCTCAATACCCCTTTCAGCTGGTGAGAACTGTATTCCACAACCAGGCAAAAGTTGTTTACCTTAGCACCACCCTCTCCCCCCAGCTGTTTGGTCTGGGGTTTGGCCAGTTCAGCCTTCGTCATCAGCTTCTCAAGTGTACTGACCTCATTGTAAGCCTCAAGTCTTTTAGCTGTTTGTTTTACTTGCCATATTTCATAATTTTGGCCAAGATCTGCAAAGAAATTTTATATTTATTAGGTAAGAGTAAGGCTTGCAAACATAATTAATTTATCCAAAAAATGGTGCCTCAATAAGGGTTTCCTTGATGAAGAGAAATATGGTTCTATGCATCTGGATTGCTGAGAGACTATGTGAAAGCAGGATGGGAATAGAAGGAACAAGCTAAAGGAAATGTGAAGAAAAAGAGGAGGAAGAATTGTGATAAACACAAAGGGACAGGGATGAAGTAGGGAGAAAACATCTCATGCTGAATGTGTAAACATGTGTGGCATAGGTGAGTGTTGAGGGAAATCAAAGAGTAAGCACCAAAGAGTAAGTTGTTCTTATTTCTTCACCAACATTTTTTTGATATTCTGTATACCTGGTGTGCACTTGAATAGTGTTCATTGAGAATAATTTATTTATTTATTAAAAGCACCCTACAAATATGAGCCATCATGCATATATTGTCAATTCAGTTATAAAGTTTCACTGGATGACCTGGTCATTTGTGCCATTATTATCTTCAAGAGAAGGAATGAAATGGAAATAAAGGTATTTGTATAGTTGTCATTTAGTGATTTGAAACTGTGCTAAAATATCATTTTCCTTATATGTCTCACTTTAGGAAAAATTCTAAATGAAAATTTGATCCTATATATTAGAAGGAAAATGTTTTCTTGATTTAAAAAAATAATTCAATATACAGTTTTTAAAAATAGAATAGGAAATAAGATTCCTCAACACATTAATTATGATTTTTCATAATTAGACACATTCTTCAAGGATATTTTCTGTTATTTTCTCTTCTCTGAGCTCTCTCTAGGCAATATCATTCATCTTCACAAGTGTAACTCTCCCTTTGTAGTAGGTAATTTAAATGTCTCCAGGGCCTGAGCTCTAGACATAAAACTTGAACTGCAGTCTCCCTCCCACCTAAAATCAATGCTGTGAATTTCTGCAATATTCTGCTACAAGACAATCTGATGGCATCACCCTTCTTTTAAAAAATTAAACTTTTAATGAATCATTATTATGAAAGGTTATTAAATCTAAACTCTTCATTTTATTAGTCAAGATTTTTCAAGTTTTGCTCTCAGGCTGTCTTTTAAAATTTATTTCTACTACTACCTTTTACGTATGTTATATTCCACATAATCTGATCTTGCCATTTGTCACAGACATCTTGCAATTTTTCTCTCTATGCCTGATCACCTTTACTCCCTAGGGCAGCCCTGGAGACGTAGCATTCAGAGATCTTTAAGAGGAACTGCTCCAGGGAGCAGAGTTAACTGACAGCCTGCAGCCACCAGCCCTCTGAAGGCTGCGGCCACACTTACCCTGGGATACTCGCAGTCAGAGAGTGAGTGCAGCTGACTGAGTACTGGCCCATTCCTGCCCTGTATAGTATTCCTCAAACAGGCAACTTTGATTCAGAAACCCTCTTTCTGCCTGAGGCTTTCTCAGAACTATGCCCTCATCTGAAGCTCTTCCTACCTACCCCTTCCTTCCCTCTCTCCTTTCAAAAGGGACAGAACTGCAACGTGGTCTGAGGCTCTTCCCGTGTACTCTTGCATCTATACTCTTTAGTCTTCATAAGTATTTCCCGCAATAAATCTCTAGCATGAATAATCCCATATTGGTGTCTGCTTCTCGAAGGATCCTCTTCTCATCCTTCAAGATCAAATTCAAATGCAATTCATCATCAGTTCTCCAGTTAACTATTTGAGAGTAACTCTTTTTCCCTCTGATGTCTCATATCCTTTCATTTTTCTTTTCATGGTATTTTGCTTCTTTTAAAATTTTTGAATAGGTCATGTTGAATACTAGGGAAAAATAAACCACTGTTTGCACTCACTTAAAGGCAACTGTCCCTATTGGAAGAAGAGGGTAAACACATCGGCCAGGATTTAGAAAGAGGATTGGTGAGTTTAGCTTGAAAAAACCTGGGTAAGCGTAAAACTAACTTGAATATCATAACCATTCATTCACATTTGACATTCTCCTGTATGATATGTAACGGTAGGATTACCTATAAAATATTTTTAATTTAGTCTTCAAGGAAAATTGACATTCCAGGGATCAGTAACAAATCAATACTATGGATTCCTATTCTCTTTGCACATATCAATGTAGTCCTGGAAGAATGTAGGCTCCACTTTGAGATGGACAATACAGGATGATAATCATTTTGGACACTCAGATTCATATGTGGGTCTTTTCTCTTTATCTCTTTATCTCTCTTTCCCATTTTTCTCCTTTTCCTTTCCTATCACAGCCTATCACTCTATCCTTATCTCCTTTTTCTTCCTCCATTACTCTCTCTCACTTTCATCACTTCGAGACAAAATACAACATAGTATGCAAAGATCTTAAATAGAAGCATGGATATGTGCCATTAGAGCACCATGGACAAGAAGATTATTTCTGGACATAGGATTTGAGGAGGTAAACTGTGAGCTATCTCAAAGGAAAAGTAAAAAGGAGTAGAAAATTTCTAGGCAAAAGTAACATGTACACTGGTAGAGATGAACAAAAGGCCATGTTAATTGCTGGTACTGGTGAAGACTTTAGTATGTAGGTGGAAAAGTTGCAAAGAGTAAAGGATAGATCTTTGATGTCATAATAATGCATTGGAAACTTTTTCCTGATGGCAATAGTGAACTGATGGAGATTTTTAAGTTAGGACTTAAATAATCAGTTTTGGATTTGGAGAATGTAACTGATGATGATTTAAGGGTGGACTGGAGGAGAAAACCTGAATAATGACTAGTATAATGTACATAGTATACCAAAATATATTTGTTGCATAATACTGAATATATGCGTAAATAGATTCATAGTCTATTGATTCAGGAAGTTATTGACATCCATTGAAATGCTTAGCTCCTATAGAGGAGAACTCTACCATTCAAATATTTCCAAATTTTGCAAAATGTTTTCTTGGATATTATCTAGACTTGGAATTAGTTCGTAAATTTAAGGAAATTACTAAGTCATGAAAGGTGGACAATTTTCATAGATAGTTTAGCAGTGGTTATAAGAATGTAATAATCATACACTGTGGATTAAGTAAGGACATTTCCTGGCTCAATGTCAGTAAGGGAACCTGTTAACCTACATGGGAGGATCTGTTTATAATCAAGTCTAGCTGTGGTCTGCAAAGAACTATTCACAGAGAAATTTGGAGGGCTTCTTTTCTTTTTTTTTTTTTGAAGATTTTATTTTTTTTCCTTTTTCTCCCCAAAGCCCCCCAGTACATAGTTGTATATTTTTTGTTGTGGGTCCTTCTAGTTGTGGCATGTGGGATGCTGCCTCAGCGTGATTTGATGAGCAGTGCCATGTCCGCTTCCAGGATTCGAACCAACAAAACACTGGGCTGCCTGCAGCGGAGCGCACAAAGTGAACCACTCGGCCACGGGGCCAACACCTGGAGGACTTCTTAACGTTACCATTAAAATGAGATAAAAGTTAGCAGCAGTATTGGTAAGGAATCCTCGAAGAAGTCACTTGAAGTCCTACTATTCCAGCACAATTTCCTGGGCCACTTGTGTGTTACTCTTATGCATTTCAGAACACCTGGAGCTCCAGATAAGAATGTGACTTCAGGCCTGGGTGCCAGGGCCTCTCCATCAGATGTGGTGCTACCTCATGGCACCACATTGGTAGCCAGTGATGGCTACCATTCATTTTTCACCTGATAAGTCTCCCTCAGCCTCCTGCTGAGTGGGTTCTTAGCAGACATGTTTTTATTTGAGCTTCACGTATGTCTGTGATATATCTATTATTACTCCCATTTTATAGGTGCTGCGATTAAAGCTCAAAAAGATTAAATAATTGCCAGTTATCACGGAGCTAGATAGAGACAGAATAAGCAGTAAAAACCCAGGTCTGACCAATTTCAAGTGCCTTTCTTTTGGAGCATTCTATAAAATGTGATAATTCTGTAGTTAAAAAGTGTAAACATCAAATCTTGGGAGTGAAAGATATGCACATCTTGGCAGATAGGGTAAAGCATGAAAGTGTGAGCTGGATCTCACCACTCAAGATCTAAAATATTAAATTAATAAAATCTGTAACAATCCTTCTTACATTCCTACTTTGTCTGTCTATCATTCCCCTACTCACACTCAAAACACACATATATTATGTTCCAATAAGGATATGATTTAAAACTCAGAATTCTTTAAATAGTAACCTTATAAGAAGACCCTGTAGCTTATCCCAATGTGTAGGAAGACTTTCAGAAAAGCATGTGGAAATTTATGTAACTGCTTTAACATTTCCTGCCTTCTGCAAAGTAAAGAAAAATGTGCCTTGCTTTTAAAAAGCATGATGACAGATTAATGCTTTATAGATGACAAGAAGGTAAATACTTCTTCAAACTATTTTGAAGCTGAGAGTAGAGGCTATTATTTAGAAACTCAAAAGAATATTACAAAGATTATTTGCATATTGCAAAGTAAAATTGAAAACTTTATTTCCCAAGAATGTCATTTGAATTGAATACAGCATCAAGATGTTACAAGTACAACCCATCATTCTTGTAAAGCTCAACAATTGAAAATTAGGAATCTATAAATCAGTGGCAAGATGATTAAATCGATGATAAGTAAATTATCAGAGTTAACATCCTATTAAAATGGATTGAGATAGTCATACTTGCTGTGTACTTCTGTTTCCCACTGATAGCAGGCACAGTAAGATTTCTTTAACTTACATTTATCAAGTGCTTATCATGTGCCAGGCACTGTTCGGGGTCAGCACTGTGGGTAAAGCAACGAACATGAGAGAAAAATCATTGACTCTTGTGGCTTACATTCTAGCAAGAAGAGACAGAAAATTTTTTATATCAATACATAATATGATGGGTGGAGATAATGCTTTGGAGTAAGAAGGAGAGACAGAGTGTCAGGAGCGGGTGCCATTTTACATAAGACAGACAAGGTGAGCTTCTCTGATAAGGTGAAATTTGAACAGAGGCCTGAAGTAGGTAAAGAAGTAAACCATGCAAATATCAGGGAAGTATGTCCCAAGTCCCAAGCAGAAAGAACAGCAAACACCAAGTCCCTGAGACCTTGGTGACTTCAAGAAACATCAAGGAAGTCAAGTGTAGCCTGAACACAATAAATAAGGGAGCAATGGTAGGCATGAAGTTAAACAGGTAGCACGGCCAGATTACATATCCTTGTAGACCATTTCAGGAGCTTTGGATTTTTCTCTGAGTTAGATGGGAAGCCAATAGAGGGCTTTGGGCAAAGGGTTGACAGAATCTGGATTATGTTTTAAAAGGCTGTCAGACTACTATTGTGTGGAGAATAAATTATAGGGAAGCAGAGAGACCAGGGAAGGGGTCATTGTGTGAATGGCCATATTTATAGTTACAATTTGCTAGGCTAAGAGTCAAAGTGGTGAGAAGCGGTTGGATTCTGGATGTATTTTAAGGGCAGGGCCGATGAGATTTGTTGATGTATTCAGTGTTAGGGATAAATAACAGAAAGAAAAGAATCAAGGATGACACTAAGAATTTGGGACTGAGAAACTAGTTGAAAGGAGTTCTATTTTCTAACATGAGACCATGTTGGAGGTGAAAATATCAGTGCTCAAAATGTTAGGCATTTTAAGTTTAAGTCACGTGTTATATACATCCAAGTAGAGATGTTAACTAGGCACTTGGATATGTGAGTCTGGAGTTCAAGGGGAGTCTAGACTGGAAATATGAATTTAGAAGTAATTAGCAAAAATGGCATTTAAAAGCAGGATATTAGATGAGGTTATAAAGAGAGTAAAGGTAATATATGCTTTCATGTCTAAATTTATGATGTTTATTTATCAGAAATTTGGGTTATTATTTCATATGAAGTGATACTCTGGATATTTATTCAAAGTTAATAGTATTTAATAATTGGTTTTAATAACATACTCAGTAAAATTACTTTTTATATTCAAGCACTTTTACTTCTATACGTCTTGGCTTACTTAATGAATTTTAAGCTCCTTTATTATAGTGTGATGCCTTCATTATTTTGCATCTTCCCATAATGCTTGGAAAAACACTTGACATGAATTTCAATAAGTGTATTGAATTCACAAATTTATGGATAGAAAAAATTCAAAATAAGAACCCAAATCCTTTATTACGATAGAACTAAGACTTGGTGCTATTATTAAAATACAAATTTAAAAATATGGTCTCACCTGCACTCTAGGAGTTTCATATTTCTTATACTCCCTCACAGATTCTGTGTAAAAACAGAAGAATTCAGTTTTGTGGTAGAATTACAGCTGTTGCTGGGACACTGAATTGCTGTTGCTGCCATCACAATTATAATAATATATTGAACCCCTATTATGTGTTATTTGATATGAATTGTTTCTAATTTTTGTATCAATCCTGCAAGAAAAGATGTATTATGCCCATGTTACCATTTTAAATCTGAATACTAAGAATAGAAGAAGGTAAATTATGTGTGAAGGATTACAGACTAACAATTGCAGAGCCTGGATTCAAACACAGATCTATTCGACTTAAGAGAGCAGAATTTCATTTTTAGTCTACCATGACTCTGATCTAAGCAGTCTATATATAAAACATACACTAACACAAGTGTGAGACTGAGGTATAATAGAAAACACATTAATTTCGAGGAAATTCAAGAGAGAAAAAGAAAAAAATGAAATTTAACCTTTTAGAATATGTAGAATATTGTCTTCATTCTTGCCAGAATGAGAAGAGAAGCAGGGTCAAGAATTTCCCCTTTGTTCCTCAAGATTTCATGGACATTACTCAATTATATAATAGCCAGGTTTAGAAAGTCATGTCAAGTCTTTGCTTTTTTTTTATATATATATATATATATTTTTTTTTTAAGATTTTATTTTTTTCCTTTTCCTCCCCAAAGACCCCCGGTACATAGTTGCATATTCTTCGTTGTGGGTCCTTCTAGTTGTGGCATGTGGGACGCTGCCTCAGCGTGGTTTGATGAGCAGTGCCATGTCCACGCCCAGGATTCAAACCAACGAAACACTGGGCCACCTGCAGCGGAGCGCGCGAACTTAACCACTCGGCCACGGGGCCAGCCCCTCAAGTCTTTGCTTTTATGGCCCACTTTCCAGATACTGATTTAACATTTGCCAAGCACCTAGTATGTGCCACCTCCAGTAGTGAAATCTGAAAGCACAAAGATAAATAATTCATGGGTTCTGTTTGCAAGGAGCTTCCAGTTTACTGAGGGAGACAAATGGGTAACAAAAATTGTAATATACTGAGATAAATGCTTATGTAGGAGGCATAGGCAGTTCCTTTATTACATAGTAGCGGGAACTGACACACTCCCTTGAGAATGTGATACCTCAGCTGAATCTTGAAGCATGAAAAGTATTAACTGGGCAGAGAAGGCACTCTTGGAACAGGAATGGCACAACCAAATACATTATGAAGGAACTATAAGCAGCTTACTCTGGCTGGAGCAGACACGTGAAATTTGAGGGGGTGGGATGGAAGGGAAGGGAGCTAGTGAGTATTCAGGAAAGGGACTGGACAGGCAAATAGGTGATAGATCATGAAAGTCTATGTAATTTATGCTAAGCAATTTGGACTTTGGCTTTGAAGGATTTTTAGCTTGAGGATGACATGATAAGATTCATAGTTTAGAAAAACAATTTGCTATAGCATGTAGAATTTATTGAAGAAAGAACAAGAGCATTCATCAAGAGGAAGGCAAAGTACAGTTTGTTGCAGTAATCCAGGTGAGCAAAGATGACAGTCTGTAGCAAAGGAGATGGAGAGACACATAAAGTTTGATCAGAGTTGACTGGATAGGCATGAGAGAAAGGATACACTCCAATTTCTAGGCTTTGGGGAAAGGTGGTGCCATGCTCTGAAATGGCAAGTCAGGAAAAAGAGCCATTTGGGACAAGGGTAGTTGGATAATAATGAGTTTAGTTTATGATGTGTTGATATTGAGGACACATGAGGTTGGTTGCATAGGGCCAGTAGCAATTCTATATATAAGTCTGAAGCTCAGAAGAGAGATCTGGGTTAGTGATATAAATCTGAGAGTCACAAGTATTTAGATGGCTATTGTAACTATGAGGATAGATGAGATAACCTCCTAAGTATGATCTAAGAAAAGCAGAAAAAGAAGAGCAAAGAAGGATAGAGAAGGGAAGAAAAGAAAAGGAAGGAAAGAGAGGAGGATAGAATATTAAGAAATCCCAACATTGAAGCAGCATGCTAGGTGTCTGAGAAGGGGTTTTAGGAGGATAGATTTGAAGACTCAAAGGAAAGTGGAAAAGTGTGAGAGGGAATCTAGAGAGGAGATAATTTCAAAAATATTAAGAGGAAGATTATATTGGTAAGTTCCTCAGTCTCAGGCTATATGAACCCATCCTTGAGAACTTATAAAATGTGAAATTAACTCTCTAATAAATTATAAATGCAATAAAATCTATGGGGAGGATGGCAAGTAGAGGAGTACTGACTACAAAGCTAATTTTGGCTGAATTCAGTAAGCCTCTGAAACAATTTGAATATCATGAATTTAAAGTTTGAAACCAATTTGTATTTAATAGAGCACTGGGCTACCAGTTCAGTTCTGGCAGTTTCCACTTCTACCAGAACATTTTTCCATTGTGACATTGCTCATTACTCTCAGGTTGGCACAATTTTAAACCTCCGCATTTTCACTTAGAAATATTCTAAAATTTGGATGGCATTCTTATATCAGAAATGGGCTGACAGATGAAGGTACAGTTAAACAGGCACAAACTTTTAAGGGCACCTTAATTTCTCCTGTTTGATCTCATGTTTTCAAAGACCTGTACATATGCTCTCTCTTTCTCAGTGGTAGGGTGACCAGCTGTCCCAGATTGTTCAAAATTTAACACTGAAAGTCCTGCATCCTGGGCAACCACTCAGTCCCAAGCAAACCAGAAAAGTTGGTCACCCTAGCTGAGTGCTGATAAGCTATACTACAGCAGAAAATACTGTGCCTGAAAGATCAAAATCTGTACTGACCACTCAATTGAGTGAGCAGAAAATAAACAGCAACAAGTAATTCTCAGTAAAGAAAATCAAGGAAAAAACAAAAGAATGAAAACAGGATTTCAAAATAAAATGGTGAGAACTAATCATTCAATCAAGCTACTGCTAATTATGCCAAGTATTTGTACAATAAAAAGCAAGAAAAGTAGAGGGTTTTTTTTTCCAAATGGACAGAATAAAGCAGAGACAAGATCCATCATGGTGTTTAGACTAACCTTTCATTTGTAATACACACTGTTCTTCTTACTGTTTTTCAGCTGTTGATGCGTCTGAAATGATTGTTTTAATTGTCATATCATCTGGCTATTTAATCTTTATAATGCCCTTTAAATCTGTCAAGTGCTTCAAATTATTTTATTAGTTTTTCCTGTTTCAACTCATATTTTAGGTGAGATATCAGAAAACAAATGGTGATATGATCTTCCTCAGGTTGCCAGGAACATGGTACCAGGTGCTGCTGCTGAAATGGTAAGACAATTAAAACTAAATAGAAACAGGTCTCTTTCCTTTGAGGCTGTGGAGACTATAATATTTTCATTATGATAGCAAACAAATAGGTCTTTTCCAAGTATTCATAACCTCTCAAGACCTGCCCATAAATCTCAAACTAACATTATAAGCAACTAAATAATTTTTGTTAAACAATATTCAGAATTTTCAATGAGTAGAAAATATCTTCTCAATCATTACACATCAATAATTACGTCTGATTCCTTTTAAATCTATAGAATAACCCATAATTCCATGGTTCCTTAGCCTACCTGAATGAGTGGCCTTCCTTGTTAAATATTAGACCTCCCAATAGATATTACAAAGAACAGTCACATTTTTCATTTCCAAAACTTGCAGCTAAATAGAAAGAGGGGTTTTTTTTTTTTCAAAAATATCCTTTCTGAATGTTCATCTCTGAATCCTGACCATGGATTGAGATTCATTGTCTTCTAAATTTGAAAGCCTAAATAATGTGCTTACAAATTGCTTTTCTTCAGCAGCTTGAATTACTGCCCAAATTTAATTTACCCCCCTTAAGAACAAATTGCTAGAATTAGCATCCAAAATTTAGTCTCCTAATACAACTAATTAGACAAAATTCATACCAGAGCTGTAGGACCAAAACTATTAGAGGTGAAACTGCATTTGTATTTCAAGGCCTCCCAAATAAACTAAATTGTCATTATTTTCATTTCCATCTTCCCTGTGTTAAATCTGAGCCAATTTAATTTCTTGTGGTCAGTTTTAATTTATATTTTTGCTCTACAATCTTTATTTTTTATTTATATCTTCATGCATGCTGGGTTGCAGAAAAGTAGCTAAACAATAAAAATCTTATGTTTCAAACAACAGTTTCAAAGATAATTTCCATGTACAAATTTATTTACCATTTACTGAACACGTATTTTTGGCACTGGGGATACACTGCTAAATAAAGATAGTGAAATCTTTATTCTCATTTTACTTACATTCTCATGCATTCAGGAGTGTGGGGGTAAACAATAAAAAGCAAACAATTAAATGAACAGTACAGATTACAAATAAGTAATCTGAAGAAAATAAACTTGAATCTGTGATGAAAAGAGGATGAGAACCACTGGATCGGTTGGTTATCAAGACTGAGACCTAAAACGCTGGAAGGAACTAGGCATGCATCAAACGGTACGGCTGGAGAAATCCAGATAGAGAGAACAAGTAAGCCATTACTAAGTTTATAACAACATTTATGTGTTTTAGAAATAGAAAAAAAGAGAGAGAGAGACCATGATAACAATGTGAGGATAAGAGGATAAGAGATCAGCCAGAATGGAAGTTGAGGAAGAGGAGTATTCAGGAACCAAATTGTTTTAGCACTTAAAGGTTACATGAAGGAGCTTGAACTTGATTCCAAGAGCAGTGCAGAGTCATTGGTAGGAGACAGAAGAGAGAGGTCTAAGGAAAGAATGACAAGAAATGATTCAGATTTCAATGACCACTCCCAGTGGCTGCTTTGAGAGTGGACTGTAGAGGAGCAGCAGGGGCAGCAAGAAGACAGTTGGGAATATCTTTTAATAGCCCAGGCAAAGATAACTGTGGAGAGCACTGGGATGCGTTCAGTGAAAACTGAGAAAACCAGTCAGACTCAATATGTTTTTTTTTTCTTTTCTTGAAGGCTAAACCTGTAGAATTTGTTGATGAATTGAGTATGGGGGATGATAAATAAGATGAAATCATGGATTATTCTTCCTTTTCTGCCTCAGCAACTGGGTGGAGAGTTGGCTCATCAACAGAGAGAGGAAAGTTGGATAGTGAGGAGAGGATCAGGATTTCTGCTTTGGGCCCTTTCAGTGTGGGCTGCCTAGGAGACATCTAAGTGGAGGTGTCAAGTAAGCAGTTGGCTAGATGATTTCTCACTTCAGCCAAGAAGTCTGAGTCGGTGTTATAAAAAGAAGAGCTTAGAGAAGAAAATGTTTCAAGTTGGAGAGAGTGAACGACTTCTTGAAATTCTGCTGACAGGAGAAACTTGGGCACAAAGAAATAATCACTTTGGAAATACTGGTTATCCTGGCCAGAGCGTTTTCAGTGGGTGGGAGGTGGGGTATGGAATCCTGACTAGAGTGGGCTGAAGCAAGAATAAAGTTTTGGGAGGAGGAGATAGTGACCACTGTGGTTTTCACTTGTGGTTTCCTGACACTGAGTGCCTTTTCAAGTGCTTATTGATAATTTATATATTTTCTTTTGTGAAGCGTCTATTCAAATATTTTGCCCATTTTGAGGAGTTGTTTTTCTTTTTATTGCTGAGTGGAGGGAGTTCTTTACATGTTTTAGATACAAGTCCTTGATGAGATATAAGTTTTACAAATATTTTTTCCAGTCTGTGACTTGCTTTTCTATTTAATTAATGGTGTCCTTTGAAAGGCAAAATATTTTACTTTTGATAAAGTACAATTTATCAAATTTTTTCCTTTTATAGTTAGTACTTTTTGCTAGAACCGTCTAAGCAATTCTTGCCTAACCTTAGTTCATGAAAATAATCTCCTAACAACAAGAAAACTAACAACCCAATTAAGAAATGGGCAAAATATCTGGACAGAGATTTCTCTGAAGAAGATATACAGATAGCCATCAGGCACATAAAAAGATGTTCAACATCATTAACTATAAGGGAAATGCAAATCAAAACTACAATGAGATATCACCTCACTCTCATCAGAATGGCTATAATTAACAGAATAGGAAATAATAAGTTTTGGAAAGGATATGAAGAGAAGGGAACCCTTGTATACTGCTGGTGGGAGTGCAAACTGTTGCAATCACTATGGAAAACGGTATGGAGTTTCCTCAGAAAATTAAGAATAGATCTACCATATGATCCAGCTATTCCACTGCTGAGTATTTATCCAAAGAACCTGAAAACCCAAATGCATAAAGATACGTGCACCGCTATGTTCATTGCAGCATTATTCACAATAGCCAAGACTTGGAAGCAACCTAGGTACCCATCAGGGGAGGAATGGATAAAGAAGATGTGGTATATATACACAATGGACTACTATTCAGCTATAAGAAATGATGAAATCTGGCCATTTGTGACAACATGGGTGGACTTGAAGGTATTATACTAAGTGAAATAAGTCAGAGGGAGAAAATAAAATACCATACGATCTCACGCATAAGTAGAAGATAAAAACAACAACAAATGAGCATATAGCAACAGAGATTCAATTAGTGGTTACCAGAGGGGAAGAGGGGAGGGGAGAGGGTGAAAGGGGTGATTAAGCACATGTGTTGGTGATGGAGTGTAATTAGTCTTTGGGTGGTGAACATGATGTAATCCACACAGAATTAGAAATATATTACAATGTACACCTGAAAGTTATATAATGTTATAATCCAATGTTACTGCAATAAAAAAATAATAAATAAATACTGTCACAAAACAAACAAAAAAGAAAATAATCTCCTGTTTCCTTCTAGGAGCTTTATGGTTTTAATTTCACTATATATATATTCCATTCATCTCTGCTAATTGTGTCTGGTTTTTTATCTATCAGCTTATTTGTCCACTTTTTACAGTGTATATGTTCTTTTTTGTTACTTATAACATTGTGGAAAGTTCAAAGGATTGTACAAGCTAAATAGATGCATATCAATATAGCATGTGGATTTATTTTAATCCTGAGGATGTGGCACATATGCCCAAATATAAAAATTAATTTTTTACTAGTTAAGTTAGAAAATTAGAAAAATACAAATATCTGACTCCTTATAAAGATCTCTTTATAAATAGCTTAAATTTAAAACACTGACCAAACCAAAGGTTGATGAAAATGTGGGGCAACTGAACCTCTCATGGGAACGTAAATGGCACAATCACTTGGTAAATGATTTGGTAGTTTTTTGCAATGTTATGTACACCTACCACATGACTAACCATTCCACACCTAGAGAAATGAAAGAATATGTCCATATAAACACTTGTATATGAATGTTTATAAGAACATTAGTTTTAACTCTTGAGATTTAGAAACAAGACAAACATCATCACCAGGTGAATGGATAAACAAATTTTGATATATCCATTCAATGGAAAAATGTGCCAAGATGTTGGTGTAGGCAGACTCTGAACTCACCTCCTCCCATGGATACAACAAATATACAACTACCCTTGGAACAACTACCCCTGAGAGAGAACTGAAAACTGGATTAAAAGAACCCCCACAACAAGGGACAGTGCTGACTGAGGTGGAAGAAACAGAAATTCCTTTTTGGACAGAAAAAGCCATCTTCTAGCTGTGGTGCTTCATGGCTGGCCAGGAGCAATCTTAGGGTATGAAGTCTTTCCTGGAGGAGTGGGGGATCTGAGCAGGGGAGTGTTGCTACTATAAGCAGCTTTTGGACTCAGCACAACCTAGACAAGTGTCATAATATATGGTTTTTCTGGCTATTAACTACAAAAGGGAATACTCCCAGAAAAGCTGTTGGATATAAAGTAGGGAGAAAAAAAACCCCTGCTCTTAAAGGGCCCACACATAAATTCACCCATTTTGAAAAGCAACCAAAAATCACCAGAAAGGAAGGTGCTTAGTCCTTTGGTGAAAAAAGACTCACTTGATAGGCTCTGGTCACGTCTCATTAAGAAGTGAGACCTCCCCCCGCCCAGGCTGGGACCAACTTCCCAGGGACTGAGACATTGGCGGAAGCCATTATTGTGACCTAGACAGATGTAGTAGGAAACACCATTGGAGTTCTTCCCCTGGCCTGTTAGTGCAGGGATCTGCCCCACCCACTAGAGCACCAATTTAATCCAAGGCAGCCAGGGCAGGCAGCCAGCCCTGGGACCAGCCTTACCCAACATCAAGCCCTCAGATAACTTGTGGGCTTGCAAAGGCAGGGTGCATGGAACCTCTCCAGCTAGGCAAGTGGGTCCACTTTTGGGACACACTCCACTGTGTGAGAGGGGTGGGCTTACATTGATGAAGTGTGTGGGACCTCTGCAGTGGGGCGACTGGGTCCACTTCAGTGGGTCGGAGCATATGCACAGGACAGGATTGTGTTGATAGGGTATGCGGTTCTGTGGGTGGTGGGGCTCATCACCTGCAATAGACTTGTGTTTCTCGAACAACCACATAGGGGATCAGCCTCACTTCCAAAGCCTGGAACAAGTGCTCCCATGCCTGGGGCTTGCCCCCATCAGCTGCAATCCTGAGGGAGCTGACAAGAGCCTTAGAGGCCACAGGCATAGAACAATTGTAAGCCCCTGATCCTAGCAACCAGCCACACTGGGGGTCTACTCAATAGAAAAACTACAACAGGAATGTGCTGTTAGACCTTGCAGCCAACTGTGCTGGGGCTCCCCACACCCAACAAAGTGACTGAAGGGACCATAGTAGCCACAGGCAGCTGAGCATTACAACCAGCTGCCTGAGGGTACAGCCTACTCTCCCTGGGCACCTGCAGCAAGAGCAACTTTGCTACAACAGAAGGGCACTGTGGAATATTTGGAACTGGTGATGAGAGGGGAACACATTGCTGGGCCTGATAAGGCATCTCTTACATAAGGCCACCTCTCCAAGATCAGGAGACGTAGCTGACCTACCCAGTACATAAATGTAAGCACAGAGAAAGAGGATAAATGAGGAGACAAAGGAATACATTCCAAGTAAGAGAGCAGGACAAAACCCCAGAAAAAAAGAACTAAACAAAACAAAGATAAACAATCTACCTGACAAAGAGTACAAGCTAATAGTCATAAGAATGCTCACTGATCTTGGGAGATGAATGGATGAATTCAGTGAGAACTTCAACAAAGAATTGGTAAATGTAAAAAAGAACCAATCAGAAATGAAGAATATAATACTGGAAATGAAAAGTTCACCAGAGGCACTCAATAGCAGAGTAGATGATACAGAAGAACAGATCATCAAGCTGAATGAAAGACTAGAGGCAATCACCCAAGCTGAACAGATAAAAGAAAAAAGAATTTGAAAAAGCAAGGACAGCCTACGGGCCTCTGGGACAACATCAAGTGCACTAACATATTATAGGTGTCCCGGAAGGAGAAGAGAGAAGCAAAGCGGCGGATAATCTACTTGAAGAAATAGTAGCTGAAAACTTTCCTAACCTAAGAAAGGATACAGACATCCAGCTACAGGAAGCACAGAGAGAACCAAACAAGATAAATCCAAAGAGGCCCACACCAAGACACATTATAATTGAAATGTCAAGAATTAACAATAAAGAGGGAATCCTAAAAGTTGCAAGGGAAGGCAACAAGATGCTTACAAAAGAAATCCCATAAGCCTATCAGCTGACTTCTTATTAGACATCTTACAGACTAAAAATGAGTGGCATAATATATTTAAAGTGCTAAAAAAGCTACAGCCAAGAATACTTTATCTGGCAAGGTTATCATTGAGAATGCAAGGAGGGATAAAGAGTTTACCAGACAAGGGGCCGGTCCGGTGGCGCAGCGGTTAAGTTCGCACATTCCGCTTCTCGGCGGCCCGGGGTTCGCTGGTTCGGATCCCAGGTGCGGACATGGCACTGCTTGGCAGCCATGCTGTGGTAGGCGTCCCACGTATAAACTAGAGGAAGATGGGCACGGATGTTAGCTCAGAGCCAGGCTTCCTCAGCAAAAAGAGGAGGACTGGCAGTAGTTAGCTCAGGGCTAATCTTCCTCAAAAAAAAAAAAATTTAAAAAAAAAAGAGTTTACCAGACAAGCAAAAACTAAATGAGCTTATCACCAAGAAACCAGCCTTACAAGAAATGCTAAAGAGATTTACTTAAGTGGAAAAGAAGACCACAAATAGGAAAAAGAAAATTATCAAAACAAAACAATAAAATCACTGGTAAAGGCAAATATACCGTAAAAGTAGCAGATCAACCACCTATGAAGCTAATATGAAGTTCAAAATATGAAAGTACTAAAATTACCTGTTTCCATGATAATAGGGTAATGGATACACACACACACAAAAAGAAGTTAGATGTATCAAAAAACATAAAATGTGCAGGGCTGGCCCCATGAATGAGAGGTTAAGTTCACATGCTCCACTTTGGTGGCCTGGGGTTTGCTGGTTTGTATCCTGGGCACAGACCTGTGTACCACTCATCAAGCCATGATGTGGCAGCATCCCACGTAGAAGAACTAGAATGACTGATAATTAGGATATACAAGTATGCAGTGGGGCTTTGGGAGAAAAAAGAAAAAAAAGGAAAGAAGAAGATTGGAAACAGATATTAGCTCAGAGCCAAATTCCTTGCCAAAAACTATTTTTTAAAAAAAACCAGAAAATGTAGGTGGAGGGGAGTAAAAGAATAGAGCATTTAGCAAGAGGTCAAACTAAAGAGACCACCAACTTAATATAGATTGCTATATATGTAGCTTATTATTTATGAACCTCATGGTAATCACAAACGAGAAACCTATAATAAATACACAAAAAATTAAGAGAAAGGAACCCAAATGTAATACTAAAGAAAGGCATCAAACCACAAGGGAAGAGAGCAAGGTAAGAAGAAAGGAACAGAGAAGAACTACAAAAATACTCAGACAAAATGGCAATAAGTACATTCTTATTAACAGCTACTTTAAATGTCAAAGGACTAAATGCTCCAATCAAAAGGCATAGGGTGACTGATTGTATAAAAAAACAAGAGCCATATATATGCTGCATACAAAAGACACACTTCAGACCTAAAGACACTCACAAACTGAGAGTGAAAGGATGGAAAAATACACTCCATACAAATGGCAAGGAAAAGAAAGCTGGAGGTAGCAATATTTATATCATACAAAGTAGACTTTAAAACAAAAACTGTAGCAAGAGACAAAGAAGGGCACTACATAATGATAAAGGGAAAAATCCAGCAGTAGGATATAACACTTGTTAATATCCATGCACCCAACATAGGAGCCCCTAAATATACAAAGCAATTATTAACAGACTTAAAAGGAGAAATAGACAGCAACACAATAATAGTAGGGGACTTTAACACTAGAGTTACACCAAGGCACAGATCATGCAAACAAAAGATCAATAAGGAAACATTGGCCTTAAACGGCAAATTATACTAGATGAACTTAGTAGATATATACAGAACATCCCATCCAAAAATCGCAGAATACACATTCTTTTCAAATGCACATGGAACATTCTTGAGGATAGATCATATATTAGGCCACAAAACAAGTCTCAATAAATTTAAGAAGACTGAAATAATACCAAGCATGTTTTCTGACCACAACAGTATGAAATTAGAAATCAACTACAGGAAGAAAATTGGAAAAGGCAAAAAACATGGAGATTAAACAAAATGCTACTGAACAATGATTGGGTCCACAAAGAAATCAAAGGAGGAATCAATAAATACCTGGAGACAAATGAAAATGAAAATACGGCATGCCAAAACTTATGGGATATAGCCAAAGTGATTCTAAGAGGGAAGTTTATAGCAATACAGGCCTATCTCAACAAAGAAGAAAAATCTCAAACGAACAATCTAAAGGAACTAGAAAAAGAAGAACAAACAAAGCCCAAAGTCAGTAGATAGAAGGAAATAAAAATCAGAGCAGAAATAAATGAAATAGTGACTAAAAAAGAAATGGAAAAAAATCAATGAAACTAAGAGCTGGTTCTTGGAAAAGATAAACAAAATTGGCAAACCTTTTAGTGAGACTCACTAAGAAAAAAAGAGAGAAGGCCCAAATAAATAAAATCAGAAATGAAAGAGGAGAAATTACAACGGACACCTCAGATACAAGAGATTATAAACGAATACTACAAAAAGCTATATGCCAACAAATTAGATAATCTAGAAGAAATGGATAAATTCTTAGAATCATACAACCTTCCAAAACTGAAGCAAGAAGAAATAGAGAATTTGAATAGACCAATCACCAGTAAGGAGATTGAAACAGTAATCAAAACCTCCCAAAAAATAAAAGTCCAGGACCAGAAGAATTCCCTGGTGAATTCTACACTCAAAGAAGACTTAATACCTATCCTTCTCAAACTCTTCCAAAAAGCTGAAGAGTTGGGAAAGCTTCCTAACTCATTCTATGAAGCCAACATTACCCTGATACCAAAACCAGACAAGGACAAGACAAAAAAGGAAAATTCCAGGCCAATATCACTGATGAACATTGATGCAAAAATCCTCAACAAAATACTAGCAAATCAAATACGACAATACATTAAAAAGATCATACATCATGATCAAGTGGGATTTATTCCAAGGATGCAGGGATGGTTCAACATCCACAAATCAATGAATGTGATACACCACATTAACAAAATGAAGGATAAAAATCACATGATCATCTGAATAGATGCAGAGAAAGCATTTGACAAGATACAGCATCCATTTATGATTTAAAAAAAAAAAACTCTGAACAAAATGGGTATAGAAGGAAAGTACCTCAACATAATAAAGGCCATATATGACAAGTCTACATCTAATATCATTCTCAATGGAGAAAAACAGAAAGCTATCCCTCTAAGAACAGGAAACAGACAAGGGTGCCCACTTTCACCACTCTTATTTAACATAGTACTGGAAGTCCTAGCCAGAGCAATCAGGCAAGAAAAAGAAATAAAAGTGATCCAAATAGTAAAGGGAGAAGGGAAACTGTCACTATTTGCAGATGACATGATTTCATATATAGAAAACCCCAAAGAATCCACCAAAAACATTTGAGAAATAATAAGAGAGTACGGTAAATTTGCAGGATAATAAATCAACATACAAAATCAGTTGTGTTTCTATACACTAACAATCAAGTAGCCGAAAGAGATATTAAGAATACAATCCCATTTACAATTGCAACAAAAAGAATAAAATACCTAGGAATAAACTTAACGAAAGAGATGAAAGATCTGTACACCGAAAACTATAAAACATTGTTGAAAGAAATCGAAGAAGGCACAAAGAAATAGAAAGGTATTCCGTGCTCTTGGATTGGAAGAATTAGCATCGTTAAAATGTCCATACTTCCTAATGCAATCTATAGATTCAACGCAATCCCTATCAAAGTTCCAACAACATTTTTCACAGAAGTAGAACAAAGAATCCTGAAATTTATATGGAACAAGAAAAGACCCCAAATAGCCAAAGGATTCTTGAGAAAAAAGAACAAAGCTGGAGGTATCACACTTCCTGATTTCAAATTGTACTACAAAGCCATAGTAACCAAAACAGCGTGGTACTGGCACAAAAACAGACACACAGATAAATGGAACAAAATGGAGAGCCCAGAAGTAAACCCACACGTTTATGGACAGCTAATATTTAACAAGGGAGCCAAGAGCATACGATGGAGAAAGGAGAGTCTCTTCGATAAATGGTGTTGGGAAAACTGGACAGCCACATGCAAAAGAATGGAAGTAGACCGTTCCCTTACACCATGCACAAAAATCAACTCAAAATGGATTAAAGACTTGAATGTAAGAACCGAAACCATGAGACTTCTAGAAGAAAACATAGGCAGTACGCTCTATGACATTGGTCTGAGCAGCATATTTTCAAGTCCTAAGTCTGACCGGGCAAGGGAAACAAAAGAAAAAATGAACAAATGGGACCACATCAAACTAAAAATTTCTGCACAGCAAAGGAAACCATCAACAAAACGAAAAGACAACCTAACTATTGGGAGAAGATATTTGCAAACCATATATCAGATAAGGGGTTAATATCCAAAATATACAAAGAACTCATACAGCTCAACAACAAAAAAACCAACAATCCAATTAGAAAATGGGCAAAGGATCTGAACAGAGATTTCTCCAAAGAAGATATACAGATGGCCAACAGGCATATGAAAAGATGCTCAACATCATTAGCTATCAGGGAAATGCAAATCAAAACTACAATGAGGTATCACCTCACTCCGGTCAGAATGGCTATAATTAACAAGACAGGCAATGACAAATGTTGGAGAGGATGTGGAGAGAAGGGAACCCTTGTTCACTGCTGGTGGCAGTGCCAACTGGTGCAGCCACTATGGAAAACAGTTTGGAGTATCCTCAGAAAATTAAGGATAGATCCATATGATCCAGCTATTCCACTGCTGGGTATTTATCCAAAGAACTTGAAAACACAAAGGCATAAAGATACTTGCACCCCTATGTTCACTGCGGCATTATACACAATAGCCAAGACATGGAAGCAACCTAGGTGCCCATCAAGGGACGAATGGATAAAGAAGATGTGGTATTTATACATGATGGACTACTACTCAGCCATAAGAAATGATGAAATCCGGCCATTTGTGACAACATGGATGGACCCTGAGGGTATTATGCTGAGTGAAATAAGTCAGAAGGAGAAAGTCAAACACCATATGATCTCACTCATAAGTAGAAGATAAAAACGACAAAAAAACCCCCACATAGCATTGGAGATTGGACTGGTGGTTACCTTTGGAGAAGGGGGGAGGGGGGAGGGCAAAAGGGATGATTAGGCTCACACGTGAGGGGATGGACTATAATTAGTGTTCGGGTGGTGAACATGACGTAATGTATACAGAATTCGAAATATGATGTACATCCGATAAAAATAAACATAAAAAAGAATGCATATTAAAATAAATAAATAAAATTAGGAGTAGAGTTAAAAAAAAAGAATTAGAGCTCTCTCACAAAAGAAAAAAAGGAAACCTAATTTGACAGTGGCACAGGATATGAGCAGGCAATTCACAGAACAGGCATCATAAGTGTCTAATAAAATGCTGAAATATGCTCCTCTCACTGGTAACCATGGTAATGGTAATTAAAATGATCATGAGTCATTATTTGTACATCAGAGACTGGTAAGAATTTTTAAATTCTCATAAAATAAAACAATAGCAATGATGTGGAGAAGCATGAAATACATGCATTGCTGGTGATTGGTTTAATTATTTTCAAGTTGTTGGTGTATCTTTTAAATTTGAAGACTCATATTCTTTACAACCTAGCAAATCCACTACTAGGTATGTGCCCTAAGAAAGTTCTAGCATAAGTGCACAGTGGACAAGCACTGCATTGTTCTTTGCACTTTCCTTTGCCATACTGAAAATTGTAAGCAGACTAATTATCCATCAAATGGGAATGAATAAACGTTTCTGATAATGTATTACTACACATTAGTTTAAATTGGTGGTTCTCAACCGAGGACGATTTTCCCCTCCAGGGGATGCTGGCAATGTCTAGAGAACTTGGTTTTCACAACTGAGGAGTGAAGGGTGTTCCATTGCTGTGGTTACCAGTAAGGATGAGCATCTCTTCAGTGAATAAAATCCGGGGATGCTGTTAAATATGCTAAAATGAATAGGACAGCTGCCCACAAAAAAGAATTATCCCTCTCAAAATTTCAATAATGCCAAGGTTGAGAAACTCTGGTTCAAGTGAATAAACTACATTTATATGTGTCAGCATGACTATATCACAAAAGCATAATATTAAGCACAAGAGACTAATGGCAAAAATACAGACACTATTATTATACATAAATTTCCAAAACCAGCAAATCAATACTATGTATCATTTATAATCATACATGTTTGTCGTAACTTTTTAAAAACATTCATGGAAATGATACACATTGACATTAGTAGTGGCTTATTCTGAGGAAGGTGGGAGAGTAAAAGAATATTAGTGACATTTAGCTATTTATTTCCTTAAAAATAAATAATATATCTGTGGCAAATATGACAAAATATCCATTTTTGTTAAATACGGGTGGTGAGTCCCTGGAACATATTATAAAAGAGTCTGTATCTTCACTATTTTTAAAATCAAACTATAAAATCATTAAATAAAGCCAAGACCATCTTTTTAGAAAAATGCAAATAAAGTTTTGTTAAGCTTACAAGAAAAAAGGAGAAAAGATAAATTAATGATAGCTGTAAAAAGCAATATAGCACCAAGGTATTAGAGGGAGGTTATGGTAATAAAAACACCTATCACAAAAATAAAAGGGCAAAGAATATGAACAATTAACAAAAGAGAAAATGAATATGCTTAAAATGTCAGCTCAACGACGGGGCAAGAATAAAGTCAATGAAGTACAACGTGCATTCAATAGATAACTGAAAAATGTATACCAAGCCATTGACTATTATATAGTCATTAAAAATGTAATGGTTAAGGACGAGTTTTTTTTTAATACAGGGAACGTACTTATTAAAAAACTAAAAAATAGCAAATACAGTATGATAAGTATTTAAAATAATCGTCTACAAAAATAATATTAATATTAATATTAAAAAGCAAATCTGCCTAAGAGCTAACTAGCTTTACTGCAATTGATAGCAGTAAGAATACTTTTTCTCTCCCTGCCTCTTTATAAGTTTTTGTACTTTGAGTGTTTTACTGTATTGAAAGAAAAATTTTAAGCTGTATTATCAGCCCTGCCTGTGCAACATAAAGTCTTATTATTACTGTTAATTTTTAAACATTACTTTTATTCTGAATTGCATAAAATCATTAAACTAATTATAGTATAATATTCGGGTGGAAGACTTGTATGATTCAAACTCATCAAATGTGATTCAGATGTTTATCTGGGAAATGATGTCCCCAAATTAACAACAAAATATATGACACATTCACTATAAACATAATTAGTTTCAATAATGAAAGTTCATCTGAGAACTGTTTGCACTGAGCAGGAAATGGGTGTTGGTACTCTGTGGGACAAGCTTAGAAACCCTATCACTGAAAGGGAGACTCCTGCTCAGTGACTCAACCAGCTGTAATGAACTGTGTAATCACAGCTGGAGGTCGCTGGTGTGATGACCAGCGATGCTGCCGAAGCTATTTTGAGGCAACGGTAAACTGCTGTTCTATGAGCATTAAGGCTCTACCTATTTCACACTGGAGTTCCATAATCCTGAGAAATAGAGTTGGACAATAGACAAAAATACTGCTATTTTATGCCAAATCTAGTGTGACTCACTAGAAGATATGACGTGTATTTTTCATTCTTTATTCTTGAAAATTGTCCATCATTAAAAACTGAGAATAGAGACAGAAGTTCCCAGTTTATTGGGACTAATCGCGATGAGTCACTTGATACAATTGTGCATCTATTCAAAACCAGTCAACCATATGCTCCTGCAGAAAGCATTCTCCCCTTGAATTTTTGGCCCTGCCTTATCTTGATTCTTTTATCTTATCATCACACTGTATTAGTTTTCTTCACTGCACCCTCTTCTTCTGGGAATCTGATAATTTGTATATCTCTCCCCCAATAAAAAAAGAAATCTCTGCTCCTCTTCTTTTTTTTTTCCTCTCCTCCTCTCCCCTCTATACTACCCCTCTTTTCTCCTCTTACTGTTTCAACTATTATCTCTAGACTTATAAATATTTACTGGACATTTATGATATTCCAAACATTTTTCTAAGTGCTTTACATGTAATATCAACTTATTCTCTCATTTAACACTCCCAACAATCTTATGAGGTAAGTATAATTATTTCTTCCCTTTTAAGTGAGGAAACTGAGGCACAGAGAGACTAACTTACTTGTCCATGTTTGCACAAGTGGTTATAAGTGACAGAGTTGCGTTTAACTAAGATACAAAACTATGGAGGAGCAACTTGCTTGTGGCAAAGACAGGATTTTTTTCCACCTGATTCCATGATTCTGATGTCCATATTAAGTTGTAGATTTTCTGGTCACACACACTCACACAAAATGCTGCAGAAGGATGTTTCTTTTATGTGTTTGACCCCCTTACTTCCCATCTGTTGCCACATGCCTAGGTCACTGTTCTGAAATCAAGATCCTTAAGCTGGTTCAACATGTTCTCTTCAGTTTATAACTTAATCCGATGCATCATCTCTAACATCCTTTACTGTAGACGCAGTAACAATCTTCGCCACCACCCTAGGGATTTAGGGTTAATAGGGCTAACCCATACTCTGCTTAGTCAAATCAGAATAGCCCCAGTGTGTGACATCAATCACTTATATCCATATATTATACTTTCTAATTTTGTCCTTTCTAACTTGCAGGAGTTACCCATTTTCTAAAATTTAATTCCAAATGCCTAATTAGTCTGATTGTTATCTGCAGGATGACTGTGCTAAATACTAATAGAAGGAAAGCAGGATACAGATGAGAAAATTCCTGTCCATAGGCTTTTTTCTTCCCCCAAATACCCTTAAACTTGGTATTGTATGTCTTTTTCCATCCTGATGGGTGTGTATTGTATCATATTGTGATTTAAATTTTCATTTGGCTAATAACTAATGAGGTCGAACATTTTTCGTGTGTGCATTGCTATTTAAATGTCTTTTTGTAAAATACCTCCTCCAAACTTTTGCCCATTGAGTTGTTTGACATTGATTTGCAGTAATTTTTACATATTCTGAGTATGATACATATATTCTGGATATGATAAATAATTCAAACATCTTTTTCCATCCTGTGGCTTGCCTTTTCACTCTCCTAGGAGTGTCTTTTGATGCCATTAAGTTCTTTAAAAATGGAGGTTCCTAAATTTATTGTGGTTCAACTTATTTTTCCTGCTTGCTAAATTCTTTTTGTGTCCTGTGCTTTAAAAGTAGCACCTAAATTTATTCTATTTCCTTCCAAATATGTTATTATTTTACCTTTTTATTTCAATCTACAATCCATATGATATTGATTGGTGTGCATGGTATAAAGAAAGGGCTAAGGTTCATTTGCCTGCATATATTTATTGAATTAACTGAACAAGTTTAATTGAAAAGATTCTGCTTTCCCTACAGCGTGCCAGTGTTGCCTTGAGAATAAATCAAGTGACTATATATGTGTTAGTTTGTTTCTGGACCATCACTTCTGTCATACTCTTGTCAAATATGCATATACTCAACCTAATCATGAGAAAACATCGGACAAAAATTAAGGAACATTGTACAAAATAACTGCCAGTACTCTTTAATAGTGTCAAAATCATGAAAAATAAGGAAAGACTCAGGAACTAACATAAATTGAAGGAGACTAAGGAGACATAACAAGTACATGCAGCATAGGTTCCTGGACTAGATCTTGAAAGAGAAAAAGGCACTAGTAGGAAAGACTGGTGAAATCTGAACTAAGTTTGTAGTTTTGTTAATAATATTGTATTGATGTTAATTTCTCATTGTCAAAAGTTTGGAAGCCCCTTTTTTCCCTTTTGCAGAGAAAGGAACATGTACAGACTGCAACAAGAGGTCTAAGCCTGCAGCATGACTTACATGTGTTGTAATTAATCTGATATTTCTTTCTAAAGGATGTAACTTCCTCTATCTACCTCTGGTATTAGTAAATATCTGGAGGATGTCTCTATATGTTGAGTCTTTTTTTCATTAACCTTACTCTTTTAATCTGAAGATTTATGTTTTTCTTCACTTTTTAGAAATTGTAACTCCATGTTTCTTTAATATTTTACTCGTTTCTGACTTTTCGTCCTCCCTTTTTGAATGTGTGGTTGTTTGGATTCCAGGATTGAATATCAGTTTATTTTATTTTTTCTTACCTAGTCGTGTTTTTGCACAATTCATTCATTTGTTCATTTATTCAACATATATGTATTGACTATCTACAATATCTGGGTCTTCTTTTAGAAACTGCAAACATGGCAATAAACAAAACAGATAAAAATCCCCATCCTTTTGAAAATGACATTCTAATGTTCCTATATTATGTATTCTGAGAGCTTCCCATGAATTCATCTTCTATTGAGTTAAACTTATTTTATTTTGTCAATCACTAGTTTCTGATAACTTTTTCTTATTCCCTAATGTTCTCTTTCCTTCCATCCTGTTCTTGTTCTTTCTTTCTTTCTTTCAAGATTGACACCTGAACTAACATCTGTTGCCAATATTCTTTTTTTTCTTCCTCTTCTCCCCAAAGCCCCCCAGTACATAGTTGTTTATTCTAGTCGTAGGTCCTTCTGGCTCTGCTATGTGGGATGCCGCCTCAGCATGGTCTAATGAGCAGTGCTAGGTCTGGGCCCAGGATCCAACTGGTGAAGCCCCGGGCTGCCTAAACGGAGTGTGGGAATTTAACCACTCAGCCACGGGGCCAGACCCCTATCCTGTTCATTTTTATGACTGAAGTACATCCTAGATTCCCCTATCTCCTGAATAATCTGTTTTCCCTTTGGAGTTATTTATTTTTATCCTGGTCTTTTATTTCTCATTGATTATTCTCCTCCTGTCTGTTGATTGATTGTCCATATTATTAATAAAGCATAGCATTATTATTCTAGAAAATGGATATGGACTTCCTCCCTTCATGTTGTGTGGATAGAGTTAGGTCCTGGGCAGACTTCTCCTCTGGAAGGTCTCCCTAGGGTGCATATGCCGGGAGCACGATGTGAGACTGAGTACTTCCCGAATTTGAGAGTGAGGAAGGATATTCTGTGGGAGCACCGATACCCACATTAGAAGCCATTAACGGAGAATCCTCAGGTCTTCCATCTGAGGATAAACTCAGTTTACCAGAGAATCTAGCAACAGAGGGGGAAACAGAGGGCATGGGAAGGTGTGGAGACTGACTGATATAACTGTGATTTGGAAAGACCTTCCTCTAATGACCACTTTTTGTCCCTCTTCTTACTCCTGCAACCATGCTCAAAATGAGGATTCTGCATGAAAGAGTGTCTGTCACCTCTGCCATGGGCTCTGACTTCCATTGCTCAGTTTTGCCTGTAAACCAACTTTAACTCACTTTTGTTCTTCCACAAGTGTATTAAAACTGCTTCAATTATTACTTCCTCCCAATCTCCTTGCTATTATAGGTTAATTTTCTTTTTTTTGTATTTCTATAAAGTGTTTTCAAGGGGGTCATATAAGAACCGAGTATTTGTGCATTTTTAAATCCAATCCCCAACTTCCATGTGTTTGTATTATGTGCAGTGTACTGGAGGTTAAAGCAATAAATAATATAAATATATTGATTTTAGTTCACTGTGAAAGCAAAATATAGTCAGAACTCTGATGCAAAGAATAATATGAAAATATAAAGCATTAAGAAAATGAATCATAAATCAAATAAGAATTATAAGCAGTACAACATAGAGGTGACAAGGCAGGTTTTTAACTTTTATTTTTTAAGACATGCCATGCATGTCTTTCCAGCATATGTGTTCCAGCAGTGTGTTGAGCTGGTTGCAGACTGCCACACATTGATCATAAGGCAACTCCAATCCCTTGGTAAGTCATCCATAAACAAGGTCACTAGACACCCGGACCAGGGGTGACAGACTAACCCCTGGACTAGGGAGTTACTATCTTCTGTACCCTCTCCATTCTTTTTCTCATTTGCCACTTAGCTTGTTAAAGGGAGTAAATGGGTGAAAGTTGTGCCTGCTTAAGGATATTTGTGTGTCATTTCTCTTGGTGCTGCCGAAATCCCAAACCCAGGTCTTTGTGTTGACCTTGAGATACTGTTACTCATAATAATACAACACTCATACATCGGCATGTTAAGTGCCTTTAGAATCATGAGTCAGTGCTACTTAATAAATAGGCAGTTCAGATGGCAGAAGTTTTTCATTTAAAGTTGGTTAATTGGGTGAGATATGATGATAAAGTTTCTAAAATTCCATCCAGGGGTGGATCTCAACACACCCATGCATACATATAATAAATAATTAATCTCACATCTAAAAACACACACACACATAATAAATGGAATTCAGAATAACATAATATGGAATAGATCACCTGTTTATTGATGGAAATTTGTGCTTCAACAATTCTCACTGAAATTACACAGTAAAAAAAATTGAGTCCCAGAATTGGCATTAGTTATTGATGTAAATGTTTTGACCAGAGTCTCTATTGAAACTTATAATGGTCCATTAAAAATTTCTTATGAAAAATTAATATTTAATGGCTTTGTGAGGCTTTTTAATGGTTCTGGCCTTTGATTGGTCTCCAGCAGTCTCTACCAAACTAAGATCCACAGTGGCTACTGGATACCATAGCAAATATGATTCCAGACTTTTTATTATTTCTATGATAATCTAAATGTTTAAACACTGACAATTTTGAATTTTAATTCTGTTTTATTGTAAATATTTATCGTCATAACACAGTTAAGCTCTGGTGGTTTGGCAGGGTAAAGAAGAACAAAAAAAAAAAGCAGCAAAGAGTAAAACTTCCTGTGCTAATTTTTGAAAAGCAAAGTAGGAGTAAATATTCGTCATATTTCTATATCTATTTCCTATGTCATAAAACTGTTAATTAAGCTTTAAGGGAAGACGTCAATTTTTATCCAGCATTGTCAATTCTCTATTAAAATATGTAGAATTGTACAGTAATACATTAACAAAAATACTAATGCTTTATTTGTAATACTCTATAGTTTACAAAAAGATTTAATATTATTATCTCTTTGCAAGCTTTACAATAAACATATGAGGTAACTTTAAATATATCCATTTTAGACATGAGGAAAGAGAGTTTAAATAACAAAAAGAATCATACCTGAATTTCAAAACCTGGGATTTTTTTTTACCAATTAACAATCAAATATATTCTGTTACATTAAAGTTATCCTTATATTGCCTATCATAACCTGACATAAATACATCTCAAATATATTTATATTTTAGTTTCCATCTAAATATTTGAAACAACTTACATAAACTTTCTCATGCTGTCCTGCATTAGTGAACAGAGGATAAGCTTTGTATCATACATTAACATGGTTTATGGTATACATATCTAATTATCATTAGAAACACTGCTATATAGATTATACCAAACTCAAGCAATTGCTTGTGGCTTTCATCCTTTGATGGGTAATACTAAACAACTCTGTTCCACTACTTTCCCCAACTAGTTATTTGTGGATGCCTTTGCTGGTACTGTTATCTTGCTTGGCCTAAAGATAGAGTCCTGCTGAAAAATTCAACAATTTATAGGAGTCATAGAAAACCTCTTTTGTGGTAGAAATGGTAATATCTGTTCTTGAATTTTTTCAGGCATGGACATTTTGTATAGTCTGTAACGTGGGATTCTGGGGCTTTCAATTGAACCCATGTTGGGGATATAGGAACTTAAGTCTTGACCTTGTCTGTAGGTATTCCTGTAGCCTATTCACACAAAGAAGTGACCTTTTACCTCAGTAAGAAAAATTAGTCTTTTCCATTTTAACTTTTAAGAAATTTGTCTTTGCTCTCTACACACTTTCTACTTAAAGCATATAACACAATAATTAATGTGGAATGTCTACACTTCACCACTTGGCAAAGATCTCAGCATTCAATTGCCTTTATGTTGTTCCTATAAAACCTCCTTGAGACAACTTGTCTTCAGTAGAGATAATCTGGAAGATGTGGTCACCATTGCTCATCGAGATTGTTTCCTGTTACAGGGAAGACGAGGTTTACACCCCCGATTGAGGCATAGCAAGATCTTCTATTGAAATTTTCCAGTTTCATCTCTGAAAGCTATTCTTAGCTAAAACAAAATTATTTTTTGACGTTGTAAACAGAATGTTGCGTTTTCCTGGAATAGTCTTTCTTCTCATCTTTGTAAGATGTGAACCTAGGAATTTAGGTTCAGAAAATTTGCACTGTTCTCAAGTAGGCTGTCTCCAAATAGCGGCAAAGATAGCACTGGACAGCTCCAGGGAAACAACGTCTTTTTAGTACTCTTGAACTCTTGGAGAGCCAGCTGCCTTCACTCTTCCCTGCATCCAAAATATTTTCTGAAAAAAACCCTGATTAGTCTTATGTGGGTAATGCCCACCTCTGGACTGAAGCTGTGGTTACTGTCGTTGAAGCTGTGGTCTCATGATGACTCCTTTGTTGGAGACACGAGGCTCAGTGAATATTAGTCCAACCAGATGGAAGAGGAGTGATTCTCATAAGGAATAAAGGAACTCTCTTTCTAGAAAAAGGGGAAATGGATGCTGAACGGCCAAAACATTTCTCTACTCTATGCAAACATCCTTCAAGAGGCAAGGAGTATCATCCTCTATATGAAGCCTTGCCCACTGAAGCATGTCAAGTCAGTCACTTGTCCTGAGATGCCTATGAAACATATTTAGTTAGAATTTATCACAGCATATTGCACTATTTTGAATACTGCACTGTCTCCTTCTCTAGATTGTAATTCCTTGAGGACAGAGGCCATATCTAGCCATTTCTGTATGCTCAATGCATTATAATATTTAGTACAGAGTAAATCCTAAAATTGTTCCTTAAATTAGTAACATGATAAGCACGAATTCTTCTGTCTTCTACTCTTGCCCAAGTTCAAAAAGGCACACGAAAGAATTACTTTAGCTGTGCAAAAAAATCTTTGAAGAAATGTGATTTAAATATAAAGGGTTAGCTTTAAGCAATAGATGCTAGAAAAATATTTCTTTATCTTTTATAGAATAGCTCCTGATGACATAGTCCATTATGTTGATCAATGTCCTTACTTAAAAACTTATTTGAATGCGTATTTAAAATCTGAAAGAGAAAATTACACTTCAAATTCATTGCTAACACAAAATAAGCCTCTCCTTGTCATTTGGTATATTCCCTTCTGCTAGATAATGAGAAACTCAGTAATGTCTGCTTCCATTTTGACTATCAAGAAACAGATAAAATTTAAGTTTAATTGCCTTAGCCTAATTTGGGCTATTTTTCTGATATAAATGTTTTCTAATCTGATTCTCTAGTTTATCATGTATAAAAATCACCTAGGGAATTTGTCAAAATATGTGTTCCTGTGCCTCACTCCCTGAGATTCTGATACAATCAATTATTACCTTGCATATTTTGAAAGTTTTATTGACTCAGAAATTGGTAAGTAAATATACATGTTTTGTTTCCTAGGATGTTCACTAAAAGTATAGGAACAAAGCACATTTCCAAACACACAGAGGGACAGAGAAGGAATGATAAACAACATGATTCAACCAATCCAAAAGAAGACAAGAAAGAGAGACAATGAAAAATAGATCTCCTTTGGGTGAATGGAAAGAGAGAATTCTCAATGTCTGAAAATGTTCCTCCTAGAATACTGGGCTGAGTATTAGTGCATAGATTTAAGGAAATTACAAAAGATTGGGGAAAGAATAACTAGAAAGAAATGGGGATAATGATGCCTCTATTTCAAAATATGAAGGAGAAGGATTTTAGCAAGTTGTATTAATTGAACGTATCCAAAAATCAAAAGTGAAATAATCGCAAACCTAATCCAACAGTGTATGAGAATGAGGACATACCAGAAAAGTAATTCCATCAAATGTAGAAAAATAATTGATAAAATTCAACCCTCATTCCTGGTAGAAATGTTTAACAAATTAACATTGAAGTGAGATTCTTTACTCTGAAAAATGTACTTAGAAAATGTTGCGATAAACATCCTCCTAAATGGGACAATGTTAGAAATACTCCCTGTAAAGGGAGAAATAAGTTAAACAATTTCATATGTTTCTGGTTTATCCTTTTTGAGTTTTGTTTTACAAAAATATGTGTGTGTTCTTATTTCCATCATTTTTACGCAAAAGGTAGCGTTTAATTTATACTCTCTGCATTTTGTTTTTCTCACTTAGCAATATATCCTGGAAATCACTCGATATTAGTAGATAGAGTTTTCTTATTCCTTTTTATACCATCATAGTACCCTATTTTGTAGATGTACTGTAATTCATTCCTATATGTGGGCATTTAGATTGTTTCTATCTAATATCTTGTAATTACAAATAATCCTACAATGCAAATATTTTGCATACGTATTTTCATATTTTTGGAGGTATAACTTAAAGATAAATTCCTAAAACTAGGGTCAAAAAATAAATGTACATTTAGGTTTTTTTAGAGTTTGCTATTTCTTCTCCATAGCAGTTGAAACATTTAACATTGACACCAGCAATGTATGAGAATATTTGTTTCCCCACAGATTTGCTCATAGAGTGTGCTATCAAACCCTTAATTTTTTTCAATCTGATAGGTGAGAAATGATATGTAGTTATTTTAATTTTTCTTTCTATTCTTAGAATTGCAAACTATTTTAATAATTGCAATTAAAAAATATATTCATAAGTTAGAGAGTATTTTGATTTTTTTGTGAATTGTCTGTGTCATTTTTCCCATTTTTTAAAATGGATTTTTAGCTGGGACTTTTTTTTTATCCTTTTTTCTATTGGATTTTTGGTCCATTTCTCTTGATTTTTAGCAGTTCTTCATATGGTAGAGACAATAGCCATATAAACAAATGTTTTTCCAAATTTGTCATTTGTCTTTTGACCTTTCTTTAGTGCTTTTTCTTCTCATGCAAAGTTTTTAATTTTTATCATGCTAGATTTAACTTTTACTTTACTGAATTTGGATTTAGAATAATAGTGCGATTTCCTACATCCAGGTTATGGTAATTCAGCTTTGTTTACAATTAATATTGGTATGATTTTGTTTTTCATGCTATCTATTTGAAATTTGTTCATGTATATGATGCTAGGTAGGGTCTGATTCATTTTTTAATAAATAGCTGTATAGGAAGGGTAAACCAGAAATTAATAAAATAGCTCAATTAAAGAGAATGGGGGAAATAGGGAATAAGGGAAAGGGAAGTGAGTTACAGCTTTCTGAGTACCTCTTTTTAAATACCTTTGGAGCTGTGTTAATGTTTTATATGTTTTAAAGTATAATTATATCAACAGATCTGAGGAAAAATACAAAATATTTATAAAAATAGAAGCAAATGATCCTAAGTGTATATCAAAAAGATAATATAACCACATCGTGAACTTGCCTTAGTAAGTTCAGTTGACTAGTAACAGGCGTATGTATATAATCTGTATGTGTTCTCAAAAAATGATAGGCTTCAACATTTGAAAAATCAATTAATATAATCCATCGCATCAACAGGCTAATAAAGAAAAATCACATGATCATATCAACAGATGCAAAAAAAAACATTTGAGAAAATCCAACACTCATTCATGATAAAAACTCTCAGTAAACTGGGAATGGAGGGGAACTTCCTCAACTTGCTAAAGACTATCTACAAAAAAACCTACAGAGAACATCATACTTAATGGTGAGAAACTCAAAGCTTTCCCTCTAAGATCAGGTACAAGACAAGGATGTCCCCTCTCACCACTTCTTTTCAATATTGTACTGAAAGTTTTAGCTAATGCAATAAGACAAGAAAAGGAAATAAAACATATACAGACTGGAAAGGAAGAAATAAAACTGTCTTTGTTCACAGATGACATGACTGTCTATTTGGAAAATCAAAAGAATTGACAAGAAAACTCCTGGATCTAATAAGTGATTATAGCAAGGTTGTAGGGTACAAGATTAATATACAAAAGTCAATTGCTTTCTTATGTACCAGCAACAAACAAGTGGAATGTGAAATTAAGAACATAATACCACTTTACATTAGCACCCCCAAAAATGAAGTACTTAGGTATAAATCTAACAAAATATATACAAGATCTAAGTGAGGAAAACTATGAAACTGATGAATCAAATCAAAGAAGAACTAAATAAATGGAGAGATATTCCATGTTCATGGATAGGAAGACTCAATATTTTCAAGATGTCAGTTCTTCCCAATTTGATCTATAGATTCAACAAAATTCCAATCAAAATCTCAGCAAGTTATTTTGTGGATATTGACAAACTGATTCTAAAGTTTATCTGGAGAGGCAAAAGACCCAGAATAGCCAACAAAATATTGAAGGAAAAGTTGGAGGACTGACACTACCCAACTTCAAACATTCTATAAAGCTACAGTAATCAAGACAGTGTGGTATTAGTGAAAATACAGACAAATAAATCAATGGAACAGAATAGAGAAGCCAGAAATAGACCCACATAAAAATAATCAACTGATATTTGACAAAAGAGTAAAGGTAACACAATGGAGTCAAGATAGTCTTTTCAATAAGTGTTGCTTGAACAACTGGACGTCCACATGCAAAAAAATGATCTAGACAGTCCTTACACCCTTCATCAAAATTAACTCAAAATGCATCACAGACCTAAATGTAAAACATAAAACCATAAAACTCCTAGAAGATAACATAGGAGAAAATCTAGATGACCTTGGGTATGGCAATGACTTTTTAGATATGACGCCAAAGGCACAATCCATGAAAGGAATAATTGATAAGCTGGAATTTATTAAAGTTAAAAACTTCTGCTCTGCAATAGGCAATATCAAGGGAATGAGATGACAAGCCATAGACTGGGAGAAACTATTTGCAAAGACATACCTGATAAAAGACTGTTATCCAAAACATACAAAAAACTCTTAAAACTCAACAGTAAGAAAATAAACAACTGATTAAAACTCTGCATATATACTGATACTAAAATATAAGTAAACAAATAAATACATAAAGTACAATGATAAGAGGATACTTTACATCACTAGGTAAAGCAAACGAGAGAGTTTTTTACAATCATCATTTTGCAACCATCGTTGTAATAACTGATTCAGGCGAGAATCATCAGTGACTATTAAATAATTAGGTGAAAGTTTGTGGAGCAACGAGATACTTACAAAGTCTCAAAGTATCTCCCAAAGTCCACTTATTCACTATTAAGGTACTTTTGTAATGGAAAAATCTGGTTGATATACCTTAACAAAGAGATCTAAGTTAAGGTAACCAATAATGAGACCAACTGACATCTTAAAATTTCAAAGTATTAGAATTCAAAGAAGAATATAAAATTCCCATCATTAGGAGATGATGTAATTGCCTACATAGAAAATCAAAAATAACATACAGAAAAGTACTATATTTTAGAAATCTGGGTGGATATTACATTGCTATAAATCAGCAAAAATTCAAAAATGCAGCTTTTAATGGCAACAAAGTCAAAAAATACCTAAGATTAAATCTAACAACTATGTGTAAGATCTGTATGCATAAAATTATAAAATTTCTCAGAAAAAAATTAAAGAATACTAAATAAATGGAGAGATATCATATGTTCATGGATGGGAAGACTTCTAAAGATATCAGTTTTTCCTAATTTGGTCTATAAGGTCAAAGTAATTCCACTAAAAAGCTTATGAGCTTTTTTCTCTTGGAACTCAAGAAGACAATTCTAACACTTATACGGAAGAGTAAAAGAGCCGGTAATATTGACAAGACACTTCTCATGAAGGAGGAGGAAGGGCAGGCAGAGGAGGAGGAACAAGAAGAACAAGAACACGAAGATGGGGCAGGAGAAGCAGGAAATTGTGCTGCTACATATCATGACTTATTATGAAGATACAGTATGTCTGACATTCGACAGAGTTGGCGTGACCTATCAGTGGGGAATGGAGGAAATATTCAATAAATGAAGCGTGGAAAAATGATTTTCTAATTAAAAAAAGAAGAAATTGGATCTGAACTTCATATCATGCACAAAATCAAATCTAGATGGAATATGACATTAAAAGTAAAACATAAAACTTAACCTTTTGTAAGAATATATAGTTGAGTATCTTTCTTTCTTTGAAGTAGGAAATAATATTTTAAGCAGGACACTAAAAAGCAACAATTCTAAAAGAAAAATTTGATCAATTTAACCATCTTAAAGGTAAAATATTCTGTTTATGCAAAAATACTATAAAGGATGTGTAAAAACAAACTTCATACTTCATACTATAATATGTTCAACAAATATAACCAACAAAAGACTAATGTCAAAAATGAATATAGAAGACACTGAGGAGTGTACGACCACCAGCCTCCTGCTCTGGATGGTGCCTCCAACCTGGTCCAAGTCTGAACTGGGACTCCCCAGCTACCGGAGGACACCTGGCTCTGCAATCACCACAGCCTGCTTGCTGGACCAAGCCTATTTTATTTACCTCCACTGCCTTAACTAGATCCTAAATGTCAAAAAAGTGTGTCCATTTGATGTGTTTGAGGAAAAGAGGAACTTAGGGTGACCAAGGCTTTCTAGAGGATACCACCTATGAAAGATTGGCAGAGGAGATGCTAAACACATTAGCAAGGTGGTTTTGTTGCTTGTTTCTTTGTTGAAAACCTTGCAAACAAACATTACAAATTTAATCACTGAGATGTCTCATTTGGGAGTAGCATTTTAGTAATTAAGCTGGGTGGAGATATAGGAGTTTACAGGACCAACAAGCAGACCCTAAATAAGCAAATCTGGTTGTCTTCTTCATCCAGTGGTCCCCGGCATTACGATTCGAATGGGAAAAACTCGGTGTATTCACACGACAGCGTACCCCTCCATGAAGTGCTGTCCACAGAGCTGACTGAAAATCCAAATTGGATTTATCCTTCTTTGCCTTTTCTCGAAAAGAGCACTTAACGCCCAGCCCATTTTTAAAGATATTAAAAGCTAAAAAGCCAAGACTAAATCTTCGTTCTGCAGTTGTTGCTGTCTGTTCTTTTCTAGTCTTGCTTTCGAGAACAGTCATCTTGTGCATAACAGCTCTGTGGGGGGGGGGAAATGTGTTGTCTCCCTCCCTGCTCTCAAGTTCTGATTTTTAATTTCTGTGAATTTTGGGGGATTTGTTGTCTGGCTATTATCCCTCACATGATCTCTTTTATGTTTTATAGTGTTCATAAACTCGTACTTCAACATCAGAACCTTACAACAAGAAAAATATTAAGAAGGAAAAATTCTGGAAGGAGAAATAGATTGACTTCACTCTTCATTCCTTGAAGGCCTTACTGCAAAAATTACATGAATTCTAGCTGGCCAACCTCATCATCTTTCTCAAAACCAGACTCATTAAAAGGTAACATATGAATGGTATCATGCCTTTTTGAAAGCATGTATACTTCTGAGCCCTTTGTTACTGAAGTATCAAAGGCAACTCACAATTCTCAAATTGAAATCCATCCCCCATTTGCTCTTTGTGACTGCCAAGGTGTGGCCAGCAAGGGATGACAGAGGAGACAGGTGAGGCTTCTTCCATATTGATAAGTATTTATGTTCATACACACATATGTGTGTGTGTGTTAGGAGAGAGTCTTGTGAGAATTTTTGCATTCTCAAACTCCAGTGTTTTGTCACCTGATTCAACATCGAACCTTAAATTAAAAGGAAAATATGTATATATTATATATTTACATTTATTATAACATATAACATATGTATTTATATATGTTTATATCTATTTTTTCATTTTAAGTTTCAATGTTGAATCAGCTGCCAAAACACTGGAGTTATAGAATGCAAAACATCTCCCAAGACTGTCTTCCAAAGACAAGAAGGGAAAAAGAAGCCATCACTATAAGCTGAGTGATGTAATTAAAGAAGGTCATGGAGCTGAGGAGGTGCTTTGTAAACTGTGATGGTCCACACAGATGAAAGAGATGCACATAGTGGTGAGAAGAGCCCTGTTTCTAGACTTGGCTCAACCCCAAAGTAGTTGTCTATCTGTGGGCAAGTTTCAAAAACTCCCTGGTCCTCTGTTTTTGCATCTGTTAAATGAGAGAGTTAAATTGGATAGAATATAGTTGAGTTCCACTTCAGACATTCAGTGGTTTTAGGCAGCCTAACAGGCTAGCTTTAATTCCTGCTGAGTAGATGGGGGATGACAGTGAATAATTTTTTAAGCTATGTGGTGAATATATTGTTATGGGTATTACTCAATTAGAAGTTTAGTTCCGTTCATGTTAAAATAATAACCATCCTTTACTGTGCCCTTAATGTGCTGTCTGCTTCACCATATTACCTCATTTTAATCTTCGCTGACTTGCATTTTACATATGAAGAAACCAAAGCTCAGGAACACTAAAACCTCCAAAGTTATGCTCCTTTTCTGGTATTATTAGATTTATTAGTGACAAGTCTATATGAATATGTAGCTAAAGCTTTTTCAGTGAGTGAACCAAAAACACATTCCATTATAGAACAAAAATTTTAACAATAGAAAAACACAAAAAATTCTAACTGGGAATTTACAATATTTTCTTTCTTAAGAAATGAAAGTTTGAGTCTGGTGGAAATTTTGAGGTGTGATAGGTCAGTGCCAGTGAGAAAATGGATAAAGCCGTGTTTGTTTGGGGAAAAAATATACAGAATTCCTACACAAAAAGTCTTTTAAAAATGGGCAAAATACATAATCAACCATTTCACAGAAGAAATGTATGTGTAATAAGCATAGAAAAAGATGTACATTCTCATTAGCAGTCAGGGAAATGCAAACAAAAGCTGCAATGTGATACTATTTTGCATCCATTAAAACAGTATTGAGAAGTATGAACAATAATAAGGTTTGGGAAATATGTGGATTGACAGTCTTTTTTTTAATTGCTATTGGAGTATAAATTGATAAAATTCTTTGGAAAGCAGTTTGGTCTTCTCTTATAAAATTCAATATTCATATATTCTATGACACAGCAATTTCACTTTTATCTATATACCCAAAAGAAACTCACATATGTATTCCAGGAGACATGGAGAAGAGTGTTCAGAGCAACACTGCGTGCAAAAACAAAAACCTGGAAATAATCCCAATGCCTGGCAATAGAGGAAGTAATAAATAAATGATAGTATATTCACACAACGGAATATTATGCAACAGCAAAAATGAATTAACTATATCTATATGCACGATATGGATGAATCTTAGAAATTTTTACACTGCGATAGATTTTCTGATATATTTTACCCTTGAGCATAATGAATATGATGAAATTTAAAGTTGCTTAATATTTCAGACATCTGGAGTTTTTATATATGTTCTTTTAGTTGCCAAAAACAGAAAATGACACCTCGTGTGCCTTTGCCTGGCTGGTAAAAATAGAAGGTGGCACAGTATACACTTCTTAGGAAAGTAAAAAGTACCAAGGTACTTCAGCAAAATAAGCCGCAGCATCCAGTTGAGTCTTCATCAGAAAATAAACAAGTTTTTAAAGACTGGCATTTTATTTTACAACTGTGATATATTAAATTTTGTTTCCTTTAGGGCATTATTCTAGCAAAAAATTGTGAATTAAATTAGAATATCTTAAAAAAAAATAAATAAATTAGCATATCTTTTAAGCAGTATCCCTAGTCGGCTTTTATGCAAAAATAGTCTGGTCAACATAATTATAAACCTTTAAATAATATAACCTTAATATTTTTGAATTTCAATTAACCTTTTTATTTTTAATGCTTTATAAATGTGAATAGGAAAAATTAAAATATCCTTTCTTGAACTAACAACGTCCTGTCACAGTGGTTCTCAAACTTCAGTGCATCAGAATCGCCTGGAGGGCTTATGAAAACACAAATCACTGGGCCCCCACTCCAGAGTTTCTGATTCAGTAGCTCTGGGAGGGAGCCTGTGAATTTGCATTTCTAACAAATTCCCAGGTGATGCTAATGCTGTTGGTCTGGGGATCACAGTTTAAGAACCGATGCCCATCAGGTTTTGCATTCAGATACCACTTGGCTTCTTTCCTGGAGTCAGTAAACTTTAGAGTTCAGTGTTAGGTTGGAGGTCATGCAACCTGAGTGCTGCTCAGTGCTGTGCTCAGGCTGTCACGTCCATAGTTTCATCATCTATATAAAAAGAGCCTGGGCCCAGTGGTCTCTAAAGTCCTTTCAATTCTAAAATTTTATGAGCCATTTCTCTTTCAGGATTCAGTTCCAAAAGTCAGTGAATTTTCTTATCCCTTGATATTAGCTGATGTGTCATTTGCCAGTATGAGTTAATAAAACTTTGTCAATATCTAATCAGTTTATGAAAATTAATATCCAGGAGAATATCCCATATTGATAATTTTGTTTTTCTATAAAGAATTGATCAAAATAAGTGCAAAAATACACTTAGATATTTACTAAAGACCAACTTTAACTTTTTAGGAGGCTAGGCAATACATTATTTATGATGTGGGAGTTTATCCTGTTTAAAAACATGTCAAGTAACTTCTACTCTGATTCTGACAGAAATACTTAACACAGAATTTTCTCCTGGAGATTGACATAAGTACTAATGAGCCCAGGTTCAGGAAGTTTTCTGGACCTCAGAGGTGAGCACCCAACCTGCAAAGGCAAATAAGATTCTGTTTAGCTCTTCCACTGAACACGACAGTGTAGATAACCTGAAGACAGCATTCTAGTGCCAGCTTTTGCAGCCTGGCTTCACCCCCCAATTTGTGCCTGTCAGTATAAATGAACCTGGAGGCATGGCTATCTTCTAGGTGGGATAAATTCACTCGAGAAAAAAACTGTGCAATTGAAATAATGTGTATGGGATGTTTTTGCAAACAGTTTATATTACTTCATAAACATGCTCCCTAAGAGTCTATTAACGTCTTTATATTTATAGATAACATCAAGAGAAGATGAACTATTGGGTCCCCACATGGGTGTGATAAATGGTAGCACAAGCAATGATGAGAATGCAAGCCAGACCTTTAGCCATTTATTTCTGGTTTTACTGCTTAGAAGTTTCAGCCAACAATCTCACTAATGTCCTTTGGTGATTAAAAGTGCCTGTAGGGGACTAAAGATGATTTGAGGCAAGAGAGTTCAGAATACTGATTCTTCTTTAACAATATTTAATATTCCTTCCTTATTTTTGGTAATGGATTTGATAAACTCATTGTACGGTGTTGACATGGAATATTGTATATGACCAATTCCTCTTGAAGACACAATTTCAAAATTATTAGGGTAGAAAATATTTTGTCCAATGAGTGGTAATTCTCTCCAGATGAGTGGTAAAAACATTTTGTTTTTTAAAAAAAATTAAATTATGAGAAAAAAAGTAGTGCCTAGTAAAGTTTTCCCTCTTAAAAAATTCATCAGGGGCTGGCCTGGTGGCATTGTGGTTAGGTTCGCTTGCTCTGCTTCGGTGGCCCGGGGTTCACCAGTTCAGTTCCCAGATGCGGACCTGCACACTGCTCATCAAGCCATGCTGTGGCAGCATTCTACATAAAAAGTAGAGGAAGATTGGCACAGATGTAAGCTCAGTAACAATCTTCATCACACACGCACAAAAAATTCATCAAATTATTTTGTATATCAGGCATTCCAAAGTATGAAAGAAAATATCATAATTCTGTGAGTTATTTTTAGAGCTACTAATTGGTTCAGAACAAGCTATAAAAGAAAAAAATAATGAAGAATGGGTTCAATATCTCTACATAAAATTTATCATACAGCCCCAAGTAATTTCTTTTCAGGTAGGCTGTCTGCTGACTATTGCTTATATTTTCTTCCCATTTTAGGCCTGCATTAACTCAGCACCCTAGAAAAAGGACAAGCACTCTTCTGGCTCCTAGCATTTTCCAGGAAACTAACAAGTTTGAAATTCATTTCCCTGTGCATTTTAACCCAAAGTCAGTTTGAACCACAGAGGGTATGTGAGTGAGTGTGTGCATGTGTGTATGTATATACGTGTGTATGTTTGTGTTGTACATATGCATATATGTGTGTGTGTGTCTGTACAGGACTGACCTTCCCCTGCAGTAGACTGAGCCACTGTTGAGGCAGCATTTGTAGATTTCTGTAGCTTACAGAGGATAACTAGCTGCTGCTACTCAGTAATATATTCTATTCCAAAGGAATTTAGTGCATATGGCAGCTGTCACACTAATAACCCTTAAAACAAAATTTTTTGGTGTCTGTTACTAAGTAGACAGAGTGCCCCATCTTTTCCAAATAAAGTCTAGATGTCTATTAGAACCAAAGAGAGAAGAAAATCTGTAAAAATGAAGGCTCCAATTATCACTTACTTCCAATACTACTTTTTCTCTTTAGCAATCTTCATTGATTGTGTTGTTGAATGAGTTACACACAACTTCTCTGAGTTGGTGTGCACTACTGAGCATGTAAACTTGCGATCCAGTATTAGGAAATTGAATCACAGGTGCCTGATGCGCACACAGACGTATATACAATCTGTGTGCAGGATTTGTATTGGGCCATACCCTGTTGAAAATAATTAGAGGTAGCTATGCCAGTGCAAACACAGACCCACCACACTCGCATGCATCTGTGTGTTAGAAGCTAATGGTGATTACTGACTGCCTGTACCCAAGACTTCTACAATGTCAATTTCATAGATCTGTATTTAGGAATATTTGTCATAATTTGAAGGAAAAGCCTTACCTCCTGTAGAACAATGTTGGAGACGTCTCTGCTGACATTTTGTGAGGTAAGCAGGGAAGATTTCCCAAGTCTCATGATTAAGAATCTAAGCATTCTCTTCCAGTCGTATCATCATCATCAATTTCAGATACCCCAGCATTTTCATCACTGACATCACGGTGACTTCACTTGTGGGAAGCCTCCATACAAGATCTTTCCTCTTATTTGCCCTGGATTAACTTTCCGTCACTACCACTAATTTTGTAAAAGTAAGATGTATTCTCTTACTTCACAAACTTTGCTTCACAAGATATTCTCTCTTATTCCTCCAGAAAGAGAATTCCTTCACTTTATGCTTTATACTGAGTTTTTACTGGATTATGAGTAAATATCATGGAACCAGCTAAATATAGTTGAATTACTTATAAGTTAGTTAGGCTATCACAGTTTATAAAGCTTTCAACATTCCCTTCAAAGCACTATTTAACAGTTTTGTATTTCTCATTTTGTAAACCCCTTCTCTTGATCTCAACCTCTGAAATTACAACACATTTTATTATCACTCTATATATTGTCCCCAAATTGTTGACATGCTCTGTAAGTACTATCTGAAACTCCAGGCCCTTAGAATATTAGGAAATTTGGGCTTGGGCCCTAAATCATCACCATCTGGATCTGAAATACTATTTAAGCATTCACTTTAAAGCCATTTAAATAAGTTAGTAAATAAACTTCCTTTTTTTTTTTTTACCATTTTTGATGAGGAATATTGGCCCTGACCTAACATCTGTTGCCAATCTTCCTCTTTTTTTTCCTCCCCAAAGCTCCAGCGCATAGCTGTGTATCCTAGTTCTAGGTCATTCCAGTTCCTCTATGTGTGACGCTGCCACAGCATGGCTTGATGAGCAGTGTGTAGGTCTGCACTGAGGATCCAAACCGGCGAACCTTGGGCCGCTGAAGTGGAGCACACAAACTTAAGCTCTCTGGCCATGGGGCTGGCCCCTAAATAGACTTTCTTTTTTATTAAAGATTAGCATCTGAGCTAACAACTGTTGCCAATCTTCTTTTTTTCTTTCTTTTCCTGCTTTTTTCTCCCCAAATCCCCCCGTACACAGTTACATATCTTTGTTGTGGGTCCCTCTAGTTGTGGCATGTGGGACGCTGCCTCAACATGGCCTAGTGAGCATCGCCATGTCCGCTCCCAGGACCCCAACCCTGGGCCACTGAAGCAGAGCACGCGAACTTAACCACTCAACCATGGGGCCCTCCTCTAAATAGACTTTAACAGTTTTTTTCACATGGAATTTTGGCTCACTCTTAATTCACATACTTGTTTTGAATACAGGGTGGTGATGTTTGTTTTCACTACTGTGAGATCATCATTTTATACAGAACCATTTACTGCTGGGGTGAATAGAATTTGAAAATTACTAATCCATTTTTATACTTCAGGATGAGCCAATAAAGTCAGGTGAGAATTTCAATTAAAATGGACACCTGTAAAATGGCACTCAGAGTCTTCCAGGCACAGTTACATTGTTAGTAGTTAAGGAAAGAGGGTAAAAAAAAGAAATAAAAACCTCTTGCTCAATAGATTTTACTTTGGCAAAGCAGGACACCTCACTCAGCTCTTTGCACACTCAGGGACTCGCAGTTCCTCCTGAGTCACTTCTCCCCCTTCTATGGAAACAAAAGCAGCGTCACAGGCATCTGTCAATCAGGAGCCGATTCGATCTGACACGGCTCAGCCAATGATGCCTGAGATTCTCTAAAGAGGAAGAGAGGTGACAGTTGTGAATAAATATAGAATCATCTGAGGCGTGTAAGTTTTCTCAGGAGCCTCGTCTCACACGGTGGATGGGCAGCGTTAATATCATTACTTTTTAATTATTTCCCCCAGTAGACAGGTGTCACCTCTTTGCCTGGAATAACTCTAAGGTTACAGATTCCGTCGCCTCTCTCATGTCAGTCTCATCTTGAGGAAGTATTCTTGTAGTTTAATAGACTTTTAATATTTCAACTATATTTTCTTTGCTTCACTTTAAAGTAATTACTTCTTGTTTCCTAATAATGAGCACTTGTTCTGGTAGACTCAATCTCTGTGTGTTTGTCTGCTGCCACTCCCTTCTCTGTCAAAGGTTTTCATTTCAGTTTGCCATTTGCATGTGTGATTTTTAGGATGACACATATGCTCTCTGATAACATGCTGATTATAGGTTATCAGGGACCTATGTAAGACTCTAGGTGACTTTAATCTGTGAAAATTGTGATTTAAAATAGATGAACTTTTCCTGCCCACAATATGAAGGAAATTATATTATAAGTGGTAGATACACGTCTGGACTCAGTTTTCCTGTTGAAGTTTGGGAGCAGAAATAGAAATAATTAGCAATGAACCAATGTTATAATGACCAACATAACACGATCTTTCAATTAACTTTTTAAAAATCTGACATCCTAAATTTCAAGAATGTCAATCGGATTTCATTTAATAAGGACATACAAAGAACATATTGTATATACTCTTTTCTAGATAACTTTTATTAAAATAATAACCACACTGGGGCTGGCCCCGTGGCCGAGTGGTTAAGTTCGCGCGCTCCGCTGCAGGCGGCCCAGTGTTTCGTTGGTTCGAATCCTGGGCGCGGACATGGCACTGCTCATCAAACCACGCTGGGGCAGCGTCCCACATACCACAGCTAGAAGGACCCACAACAAAGAACATACAACTATGTACTGGGGGGCTTTGGGGAGAAAAAGGAAAAAAAATAAAATCTTAAAAAAAATAAATTAAAAAAAAAAAAGAATAACCACACAACAAAGGAAGAGAGAAGCATCACTAAATGAGTGATATGAAAACATTTCTGGACGATGGTAGGTATAAAGCATACTGGAAGAGGCCATCATCTAGAATGCTGCTGGTAAGGGTTTCAGACTAGGAGGAGACAGCCTATCTGGAAGAATGCTGAAGAGGGTTCAGCAGGGGAAGGCAAGTATGATGGCTGTTGGATATAAGAAGTGTGGCTGAAAATAATGGTCTTATTGATTTAAATCTATATACATAAAAGTCATCCAAACCCCTCCCCACAGATATGACAGCCTCCCCAGCACGTGCACAGTGTTTACCATCTAGGTCTTGACTGACCAAACAAATAAGCAAAACATAACAACAGATTCTTCTCTACAGATATCAAATAAACTGTCTGAGGACGGTCATATATAAATGTGCGTGTTGTTAACCCAGAGCAAAACCTTCCCTTTTCAAACACCCAGTCAGTCAACATCTGATCCGCTCTTAAAGCGAATCAGGAAAATTCACTTCGACTTGGAAAATTCCAAGTGGAAAATTAGTAATTAACATATTTGAGGAAAGCCAAAAGTTAAAAAAGAAGACTGTGATAAACACAAATAAAAGTTGACCATAGAGGAAGCAGATGTTTCAGAGAATAGACAATAACTGAATACATTTAATTATTACACTCAGGAAGTTCAAGAAAATATTACATCTATAAAAAGATCAGAATTCTTTTTAAAAGGAACACCTTACAAAAATAAGAAGAATTTATTGGACATTTTAAAAACATAGTAATAAAATTAAGAATACATCAATACGAGTGTGGAATGGAAACTCACAAGGAAATATGGTAGAACATAAAAGAAAAAGAATAAGAAAGAAAATGTTAGACATAAGCTAAACTTTTTTTTTAATCCAGGAGGTGCAATTGTTTATTACTTAATTGCTCCAGGATGGGTTAGTGGATGAGATTAAGTGGATAAAATTGCAAAAGATAAGCTTTTGAAGAGCTTAATTTGGCACCAGCCTTCCAAGTAGTTAAAGCCATATTTCAAACTTTCTACATCCTTACTTACATTTGCTTGTTCTATCAATAACTGAAAATGTTAGGATCTCCTGCTATGATTACTGATTAATCTATTTCTCCTTGTGGTGTGTAATTTTAGACTCGTCAGACATATGCAAACATTTTTTGTGTCTTGTTAAAGAAATAACTTTATTGTTGAAGCTTAACTGTTTTCTCTGTTCCTGTTTCCTTTTTGCCTTAAAGTCAATTTGCCTAATAGTAAAATGGCTACACAAGATTACTTTCTTCTGGTTATTGTTTGCAAGGTATATTTTTCTATACTTTCTTACTTCAAACTTCCCATATCTTTATGTTTATATGTGTCTCTTGTGAACAGCATATAGTTGGATTATTTTTTGGTTTTTTTTAAAGATTGGCACCTGAGCTAACAACTGTTGCCAATCTTTTTTTTTTCCTTCTTCTCCCAACCCTCTCCCCACCCTCCCAGTACATAATTGTATATTGTAGTTGCGAGTGCCTCTGGGTGTGGCATGTGGGATGCCACCGCAGCATGGCCTGATGAGCAGTGCCCTGTCTGCGCCCAGGATCCAAACAGGTGAAACCCTGGGCCGCTGGAGCGTAGTGCACAAACTTAACCACTTGGCCATGGGGCCAGCCCCGGAATATTTTTTAATACATCCTGAGTCTGTGTCTTTTTTGCTTTTATGACCTTATTGACATATAACTGATTAATGCTATAGTGCACAAGTTTAAATTCCTGTGAATTTGGACATATACATACCCATCTGTGAAAACAATACAATCAAGATAATAAACATTTCTAACACACCCAAAAGTTTCCTTGCGTCCCTTCATAATCCATTCTTCTGTTGGCCTGATCTTCAGGCAACTGTTGATCTGTTTTCTGTCACTATAAATTAGCTTGAATTTCCTAGGATTCTATGATAAAGAAATCATACATTATGTACTTTCTTTTGTCTAGCTTCTTCATTCAGCATAATTATTTTGAGATTCATAAAAGTTGTTGTGTGGAATTGTCCCTTTGAGTCTATTGTATGAATATACCACAATGGGTTTGTCCATTCACCTATTGAGAAATATTTGAGTTATTTCCTGTTTAGGCTATAACAAATAGAGCTGCTATGAATATTCATTCATAAATCTTTCTGTGTACGCAGGTTTCATTTCCCTTTGGAAAATAACTAGGAGTGGAAAGCCTGAGTCCTGTGATAGTTGTATGTTTAACTTCTTAAGAAATTGGCAAACCTAGTTCCAAATTGGTCATGCCATTTTACTTTCTGACTAGAAGTTATGAGTATCAGTTCCTCCACATCCTTGTCAAAACTTGGAATGGTAGGCTTTTAAATTCTAGACATTTTAATAGGTTTTTAATGGTATCTTATTGTGGTGTTAATTTACATTTCCTTAATGATGAATGATATTGAGCATATTATCACATACTTATTTGTAATTTATGCGTCTTCTTGGTGAACTGTCTGTCCAAATATTTTGCCTATTTTAAAAATGGCTTTCAAATTTTAAAATAGATTTTTGTTGGGTTTTGTTATTATTGAGTTTTGTGTGTTCTTTATGTATTCTAGATAGAATTATCCGATATATGACTTGAAAATATTTCCTCCTTAGTCTCTCCTTGTGTTTGCATTCTCTTACAGTTTGTTTCAAAAACCAGATGTTTTTAATTTTGAAGAAGACCAATTTATCATTTTTTTCTTTCATGGATCATGTTTTTGGGGTCATATTTAAGAAATCTTTGCCAGACCAGTTCGCAAAGATTTTCTGCTGTTTTCTTCTGGGTTTTCCATTTAGATAGATTTTGAGTAGATTTTTTTTTTTTTTAGATTGGCACCTGAGCTAACAACTGTTGCCAATCTTTTTTTTTTTTTTTTCTGCTTTATCTTCCCAAACCCCCCGTACATAGTTGTATATCTTAGTTGCAGGTCCTTCTAGTTTTGGGATGTGGGATGCCGCCTCAACGTGGCCTGATGAACGGTGCCATGTCCTCGCCCAGGATCTGAACCCTGGGCCGCTGCAGCGGAGCGCGCAAACTTAACCACTCAGCCACGGAGCCTGCCCCGAGTAGATTTTTGTATGTTATACAAGGTATGGATTGAAGTTCATTGCATATAGATAGCCGGTAGATCCAGCACCACATGTTAAAGGCTACCCTCTCTCTATTGAATTTCAGTTGTACCTTTTAAGAAAATCAGTTGTCCATCTGTGTGTGGGTCTATTTCTAAAGAAGCTATTTAGATCTATTGAAATATTTTCTGTCTTGACACAAATACTGCACTGTCTGGATTACCAGAGTTTTATAATCTGTCTTGAAGTCAGGTGAAGGTAGTCTTCCAACTTTGTTCTTTTGAAAATTGTTTTGACTAATTGTAGGGTCTTTGAATTTCTGGATGAATTTTAGAATCAGCTTGTCAAATTCCACAAAATATCTTGGTGAGATTTTTACTGAGATTACATTAAATTCCTGAATAAATTTGGAAGGAATTTATATTTAGCAATATTGAGTCTTCAGAACCCAGAATATAGTATATCAATGTTTTGTAGTTTTTAGTGTATAGCTCTTAAACATCTTTTGTAAATGATATTATGTTTTTGTTTCCACTTCTGTTTGTTAAAATATATAAATACAATTGCCTTTTTCTATATTGATCTTGTATCCTGCAACCTTTACCAAATCACTCATTAGTTCCAGTAGCTTTTTTTGTCAATTCTAATGGATTTTCTGCATAGCAATCCTGTTGTCTGCTTGGTTCAAAGAAAATGCTGTGGCAGTTCAGAGGTGGAATGTGACATTCTTGAAATATTGGTTGTCTTTAAACATGCAGGGCTGAAATGAAGTCAGAGCAAACAAGGGCAAGCAGTTCCATTAACCTAGAACATAGGATGCATGAGGTGGTATGGTAGTAAGAAAGTCAGGTTAGAAACAGTTTCAGAAGGTCTTGATTACCACCCCAAGAAGGATATATCACAAATATTCCTTTAAAACATGAATAAATGTCAGGCATTATAATATTTTAGGCAGTTCAAGCCTATGATTTGTTGAATCTTGTTTTGGGATATTGGAGATGACTGTGGTGGATTAAATAATTTCTAAAATGAGTAAACAGGAAAAAAATGTTTATTACTTACGGTCCTACTGACAGGCATGGAAACATTCCACTCATTATTAAACTACAAACTTCCTTGACACCGATGATCTATCACAAAGATGTAGTCCACTATGAAATAAAGAGACATATGTACAAGCATTGTTCACTTTTACTAACTTGGGGTTCTAGCCAGATAATAATTGATGACTATTCCTTTTGCCTTTGCCATGTAAAGAAATACCATGGGCCTTTGCATTATCATTTTCCAATTGCAGTTTGGTTTCTGTCTTCTATCCCTTCTCCCCTTATTACTCTGTGTATAGATGGAAATATAAACTTATTAGCATATAAAAGGCAATTTGAACTTGTTAAATCATGACACTGGAACACAGATTCTCTGCTGTACAAATTTGGTATATGTCATATGTATGTGACTATATGTAATACATTATTATTTTTACTACTGTCACAGAAGAAGGAAGCTCAGTTTTTACTCTTTGGTCTGAGAAATTGTCTTCTTTTCCCCAGAAAGGGTTCTCTCTCTCTGTTTTGGTGTTTCAGGAGTGGGTCAGAAGTATCAAGTACTTGCAAGAAGGGATTCCTTGGGCGAGAGCCAGCTGAGAGTTTGTGCACTCTCATTGCTTTTGGAGCGAGGGATTGCATCTGCAACATCTCTGTGCTTATGGAGCTGAATTATTATCATGCTATGAAGATTGGCTTTGGCTTGTATGTAGTTGATAGAACGACTTTGTTTTGAAATACAAACAGCTCTTTTCTTTGCATTCATGAGTCCTCTTCTGTGTAATCACATTTTTTTCCCTCCAGGCACTGCCGCAGCTGCTGCTATTGGCCAACATGTATAGGAATATATGTCAAGTATTATGAAAATGATTTTACATATAGTATCTGTATGACTTATTTATTAAAGTATAGCAATACACCAAATTTTAGCAGCTTAAAACAATAAACATTTATTATCCTTTATAGTTTCTGAGGGTCAGGGATCTGGGAGCCATTTAGCTGGGTGGTTCTGGCTCAGGATCTCTCTTGTGGTTGGAATAAAGCTCTCAGTCAGGGCTGCAATCATTTGAAGGCTGGAGGATCTGCTTCCAGGCTCACTCACATAGCTGGGGATCTGATTTAATCTTCCAATAGCTTTATTAGATATATACTATTAATGTTCTCATATTACAGATAAGGAGACTGAGGCCCAATGAGGAATGCAACCCAAGTCTAATGCCACTGTCTCTGTTTCTAACCACCATGGTTAAAACTCCTGGTGATTGGAAAAAAGAATTTTTGAGTATTTATAACAATTATTTCTTTTGTTAGAGAAAATTTGTCCCTCTAAATTTGTTTTAAAGAGGGACCCAGCTCCTTCATTCATCTAAAAAAAATTATTTAGGTACTGTTGAGTTTTTAATACTCATATTTATTCATTTCCTGAATGCATACATGAGGTGTTCTGGATCAAAGATAGATTTCTTATTAAATACCTCTCAGTAAATAATAGATGAGTCATTCTCCCTTTGCCCTAGTCCCTACCCCTAGAGTGACAAGATGCGAGCCAAACCAATTGTCTTACACAAATGGCCAGACTCATCCATAGGCAAAGAAGGAAAAAAAAAAACTTTTTCTTTGCTTATGAAGTGGTAGGAGACAGATGTCCACTCCTGTCCTGAAAGGGTCTTCTTCTTACTCCAGCCCTTTGGTTTGTAAATGAAACCTTTCCAGAAGCCAGAGAATGTCTCCAAGTTCCTGGGTCTTGTTAATTCTTAAAACAAAAACACCTAGAAAGATAGCAGTTCCAGTCTTCCTGGCATGTTGAGGGTTAACATAGAAGCCTAGTGTAGGTGCTAGCCATCAGTCCTCTTGTCAGGGTAAGAGTTTTATTATCCTTTTGAGTCAGAGCAATTTACTAGACAAATGGCTACAGATCTAATTCTCCCAGTATGCGAAGAGTCTCAGGAGGCTGGGGCTTTACCAGAATGCTGAGAAAGTGAGGGCAATTTTATTTCTCCGCAGGGACCTACTGAGAGCCTATGGGGCCTCTCTCTCTTCTGGACAACTTAATTTCTTCTGTGTTTTTTCAATGTAAGATAGCTCTTTTTAAAAGAGCTTGTAGATTTTTACTTACCTATCGCTTTACGTATTAGAACTAATTATTTGAGGTATGTCTTTTTCAGGTGCATCTTTTATCATCAAATCACTCCACAAAATTTTTGCCCATGTTAGTCACTTAAATATTTGTATTATTAATTAATTAAGATGATTGATATTGATAGCTCTAAATTGACTTCCAGATCTGTAACTTTGTGTCTTAATCCTATTTTGTAAATAACAGCAATAATAATAGCAAATATCTATTTGCCACTTACTATATGTCAGGCACTGTTCTAAATGTTTTACACAAATTAATTAATTTAATGTTCATAATCGTACAATAACCTATGAGTAATGTCTTATTATTATCCCCATAATGGGTAAACTGAAGTACAGAAAGTTTATGTAACTTGCCCAAGATAAAGTACCTGGGAAGTTGCAGAGCCGAGATTGAACCCAGGCGCTTTGGTTCCAGATTGTGAGCTCTTAACTATTACATGAATTTTATATGATTCATTATTACAATATTATTATATTATTCATTATTATTCATTATAGTTTTCACCTTCTATAAGCCAAGCACTATTTTAGGCACTGTGGCTACATCAATGAACAAAATTTTCCAAGCCCCTACCTTCCTGGAACTTATTTCCTAGTTAATGCTAGCGTGAACAAGTAAGGAACAAAACTTAAGCAAATAAACAAAAATATGTAAAATATAATGTTGGATTAATAACTGCTGTGGAAAGAAATTGGAGTGGGAAATTAGAGACTAAGAGAAGCTGCTGTTTTAGAGTTGTCAGGGAAGTCTTCGTTAAGATATTGTTCTTGAAATGTGGGTTGCTATACAAACTGTGGATAATATGATAAATTTAGTCCATCAAGAGCAGTATTTTTTAAACAAAGCATAGAAGAGAATAAAATTGATTTGAAAGGAAGATATCAGAGTTCATTGCATAAAGTAAACATAGTTTTTCAAATTTCCTTCACTGTGTATACAGGTTTGTGTGTACTGAGTCATGAGGTCAACTACATTTCTTTCTATGTGTCAGAACAAAAGAAAGCTGATTTTTTGTTTGTTTGTTTGACACCTTGGAGAACCAGCAAGGAGACCATTGAGCCTGGTGCTCAGGGACCGAGAGAGAGAGGGTAGAAATGAAATGAGAGAGGTGGGCATGCATCAGAACTTTTGTACCAGAATATCTGCAGAGCTCTATGAGCCACAGTAAAATTTTTGGCCTTCTTATAAGTGAGGTGGGAAGCCTTTGAGAGTTTTGGGCAGAATAGACATGATCTGATTTACATTTTAGAAGGTTCATTTTGGCTGTATGGGGAAAATAGGTTACATGGGAGCAACAATGCAAGCAATTGAAAAGGGAGCACAGTTTTACACAGTTGCATCAGTAAGAGTAGAAATAGGATGCGGAATTCCTGATTCTTGGAATCACAGAAACAGAATTTTAGACGGAGGGTGACCTAAAGAATATTTATCTGGTCTCCAATTCTCCTAGCCAAATGCTTTTCCTAAAAACAACTCTGTTTCTACATTGCTTTACTGCTAAAGATGAAGCTGTTCTATTTCATGCTGAAAAGGAAACCCACAGTAGTAACAAACTAGTATGCCCTGAAGGTCAGGATCATAGTTGCAAAGGGAGTAATATTTTGAAAAGCATCAATGTACTTTTTCTTTTGCCTTAGTGAGCACATGACCACAAGAAGCATCCATCCATCCATCCATCTGAATGGAGATTCGCATCTATTAGAGAAAGAATACAAAATGAAAGACTAAGGTACCATTTATTTGGCTTCCGACGTTCAAAAACAAGATTTTACAAATAAGCTAGTTTATTGTGAAAGAATTGTTTAAAAATCCTTGATTTCTTGTTTTGGTACTTCAAAAGAAGTTATGGGAGGCAAGCGAAGCAAAGAAAGGGAGGGAAGACCACTCTTTTGGTTGTGGCAAGGAAAAGAAAAGGGAAAGAGAACAAAAGACATGGGCTCATCCCTCAAATTCCCGTAATCCAGATTTGGGCGCAGAGAGGGAGAGTATGTTGGATAAGTGAATGAAACACGAAGAGTAGAGGAGTTCTTAAACTTCCAACACATACACACACGTACACACACACATACATATGCTGTCTTTAGGGCCCTAGAAACAAAAGGTCCTATCATAGGCTGCTGCTGTCTCAACCTGGGGCACAGCCACAGCAATTTAGCAGAACAGAGAGGTCAGACAGAGGTGAGGGACTTCCCCTAATATTTGTTTCCCATGTGACATAGAAGCAGCTGAGAGTCTGGTGAAGCACTTACCAGAGTGTTGTATTATTGGAGTAAAGTGCAATGAGGTTTATAGGACAGACCAATTTGGGGCCATTGGAAGTCCCAGCCAGACTTTAGAAGTGTCTGTGGCTCCAGTGGGAACTGAGACTGAGGCAGGTGGGTAATGACTACCAGGCACTGACTAAAACAGGAGAGCCCAGATCAGGATTGAGCAATGATTATCTGGTAAGGCAGGCACTTCCAGGTGGACCCTCATCCAGAAAACCAAAGAGTACTGAGGGTATCATAACCAGGACTCAGATTCTTTTCTACCTTTTTGAAACCATCCTACAGGGATGGTGAACGAAATTCTCAGAGAATCCAATAATTTTTATCTAAAAGAGTCTAAACACTACTATCTAAAGTCTTTTTTAACATTATTAGATCTGCCTAAGCTTAGACTAGTTAAAGATTGGGGTTTTTTCTTACCTAGCGAGAAAGTAGTGGCTCAGAAGAAATGACCAAATGTTTACTGACAAACTAAATAAGTACATTTTCTCTGCATATCCAAGGTACAGGGTAAGTTAAATACTATAAAAGGACTACACAATTTGCACCATTTATTGGATGTTTACTACATGCCTGGTCAGACTGACTCCAAAGTCTATAATTTTAAACACCATACTTCATGGCCTGTTTAACAACAAAAAAACAGAAGAGAGATGCATTACAACTCACGAACTGTAGGAATACCTACAGTGGATTCATGGGGATGCTTTCAATTAGATACATAAAGAAGCTTAGACATGGGGGCAGGGGGCAGGAGGTTGTTAGACACAAGTGTTTGGAAAGGTATCAAATGCATATTGGGAATGTTTGAAGCAAGAGGAGGTTAAGAAGAGTTATTAGGAGCTTCCACATGCCAAGCTCTGGGGATGCCAGGATAAAGTGGTCTGGAGGCATGGGGAGTCCTCAGAGAGGCACCACAGTGGTGGGAGATCCAAGTCTTCACAGAAGCATGTGGTAGGAGGTCATGCTTCTTGTGCCACTGGCAATTCCAAAAATAGCCTTCTAGCACCATAGCCTGAGCCTGGGCCTCTCAGTCACACAGAAAATGGAGCCACCTTGAAAAACCAGAATGTTTTTATCTTTAGGAAATCACATATGAGTAAGTCATATATGATTTTAGAATTTCTGTCCCCCAGCTCTCCCAAATAGCTTCCTATCTGCTAATCAGAAATTATTATTGGGTGGATAAAAAATTTCATTCTACAAGTAGGGTTGAAATGCCTAACATGTTAATTCCAGATTAATTTAATATATCAGTGGGGAAAATCACACTGAAACATAATCAATAGATAAATGAATAAGCATGAATGGATTTATTAGATACAATCTATTCATTGTGGTAGAAAAAGTGAGGAGGATAAGTTGATAGTGGGAATCCTACAGAAAAAAGGAGAAAGGTAATAAGAAAACAAATATTTCAACTTTATTTTCTTTTCCACCGCTATTCCCAGTTTCCTTTCATTCGGGCCAAATCAGAAAGAAGTTGCCACAATCCCATATTCAGACAACTCTGCTTCGCTTGATTTACTAGTTTGGTTTTTTAACACTGAATCTCATCATCCAAAGGAAACTTTAATCCCTGAAAACTCATTCCTTAAAGTAGCACTGTATTCTAAAGTGATCCTTGAACTTTCTCTTCACTTTTCTGTAACTTTCCTAAATATCAGATTTCTCATCAAATTTTGGAGAGTCACATAAGGCATCATCTCAAATCCAAAGGAATTCATTGTAACAAAATCAGAGTACCCAGTATTTATCCATAAAAATGAGAGAATGTATATGGACCAAGGGATCATGGAAGAAGTGCCCATGGAATTCAATTCAAGTCTTCTTACTAGAGAAAGAATGAAGAAATTCAAAACCATTTGGAGAAAGCACATCTTTCCAGTTTAGCTGGGATATATTCTCAGACAGGGAAGGAAACATGGAATTTTCCTCTTGATGTTATAACTTCCCATCTGTAGCTACTTGCATGTTGGGTAACATGTTTTCTGTGGGCCTAGGCTTCTCTGTTGCCCAGAGAGTTTCTACTGTTTACCTGGGATTATATCTAGACAAATAGGGAGAATAAGCTTGTCATAGCTAAGAAAAATGCTATAGCTACAAAGCAGTGACTTTTATAAAGTATGAAGGATTTTTAATAAAAATTTCATACTATCTCTGTGTTGAAGGATGATGGCCTATGTTATATTAACTACATTTAGTTCCCTTTAATTAACATATTTAATTATTATATGAGTTAAAATATAAATTATTTTTATTATTTGTAATTTCAAAATTTTCTGTTTTAACATGTATTTCTGGTATAATGAGAAAATCAATTATAACATAATGGAAAAATAGAGAAAAGTATGATTATATGTCATGAGAACTCTGAGGCAGAAACATCATTCAAACTAATTCTTAAGGAATAAATTTATAGTACTTACCTGGCCCTGCACATGGCTCTTCTTAACCTGCTTTCTGGAGACTTCTTAATGGATCCCAAAAAAGAAAGGAGGAGATTTTAACAGACAAGTTCATAAGGTGGTTTTCTAAATTTTAAATAGCTAAGCTTTATTTTCCACCAATTCAAAATGATACACATGTGACCTGGCAATAAACGAAGGAAGCACTGACTGAACTGCACAGACTTGAATTTTCTCTTTAAAAATGTATGTGCATATGTTACTCTTTCCCAAGGTGTTGCTTCCAGGCATTCACATTAGCTAGGAACTATTAACATGCTGACTTAGTACTCTAGGTAAAACATGTGTCAGTGGATTTTTCAGATGTGAGCAGCATGGAACACTCTGAACCATACCGTAATATTTAACAAATAGCCAACAGATCGTACATTGTAAATGAAATCATGATTAGCAATGCCTGAATATTTTTGAATGTGACAATTTTTTTAAATCCTAGAGGTCCTCTGTACCTGGCATGTACCATATTGCTTACCAAAAATGTGGAATGTTGTTCTTTGGAAATTATAAAATTAATTTAAAGCAGTTTTTAAGTTTGCTTTTTAAATTAATAAACATTTCATTTTCTGAAATTTGCTTTGCTATCAGTATTAGTAGCAAATTGGAGATGTATTTCCCTTTTATGGGGGCAAAAAATCTATAACACTCCCTATCTCAAAGCTCAGTGCATCGATATAGAGTGAGAATTCTTAAAATAAATTTAATTTAACTTATTATTCATAAGATTATTGAAATTTCAAGGTGGTATATGATTTTTTTAATTAACACTAATGCACAGGTTAAATAATCCAGAAAACACTTGATTAATTTAAACCTCATATTTTAAACTTCAAAGCAAGGGTCAACCATATTTCACCTTCCAAGTATAACTAAAATCATATTTTGGCATAATTTTGAAAAAGAAATACTTTACATTAGAATTATTTCACATCCACGTCCATAGAATGCTTTTTATAATGATTTCCAGAATATTGATGGAACTTTTCTAAGTGCTTTAAAGATTCTCTTAGTGATGGAAGAAATTCAAATCCATTGTTTTATCTAAAATACAATTTATAATTTTAACACTTTAAGTAGCACTAGAAATTTAAGGAAATATTTTGTAATCTTTAGGAATCTTACCTTAAATTAAATATATTTAAAACATAGGAAGAAGACAACTGGAATTGGACATTATATTTTTTTCCTCTCTTTAAACAATCATCCAGTCAGCTTTTTTTAAAATTACAGCTATCTCTAAAACACCATAGTTTTTTTTCTTTATTTTTAATGTGTAAATTTTAGGAAGGTTTATTAAAGAAATTTATAAAATATTACACTTATTTTGTTTGTTGGTTGTTATGACCTATCCAAAAAAAAAGTTAAATGTCAATAGGAAAAATAAATTTTTTAAGTCTTCTTGAGTATCTTGATGAGCAAAGGATGCATTTACCACAATGGTGGACACTTGGGAAGCCAAATGTCAAACTGGTGATGTGACCTGAATTCTACATTACAATACACAACTGACAGAACTATATTCCTCACTCCTGGAGTAGCTGCCTCAATTCCTCTGAAGGAGAAATGTGTTCTTGAGAATGTGAAATAGCTTGCTAAATGGTTGGCACAGAAAATCATTTATTTTAAGTATAACCTGAATAGCATAGGGCAGAAGGCACAATTTCTGAAGGAAGTATTCACAATGTTGATATAGATCCTGTATTCAACTGTGAAACCATTCAGAATGTTTCTGACCATACCTTTACTGACACTAATTAGTGATCATCATGCTTGCTTCAATAAAAATTGAGGGAACAGCTTATGAATTCCTCAGAATTTACAGTTATATGTATCATACAACTGGATTGTGTTGGATAAGTCGGGAATTCCTGAGGGGCTTCAGGATATCTGCCTGACTTTCATAAAATCAAGCACAAAAATACATTCTAAAACTTTGATAGGCTACTTCAAAATATTTCAGCTTTATAAAACAAGAGGAATGATATAATAATATTTACCTCATAGATTGAAGATTAAATGAGACAATGAGTGCCTGGCATAAAGATTCAATAACTGTTAGCTGGATTTTTTTCTTCTCCCCTATAAGATTTGAGCACATTAAGGCAGACACTACTATTTCTCAATGCCTAACACAGTGCACTGGATTAACAGGAATCTGATTAATATTTTGCATTATTTAATAATATGGGGGGAAGTATGGAGAAAAGAAAACACCATAAATCAGTATATTTTCACCGTTAGCTCTTAGTAGGACTCAACATACATTCTTTGGTTCAGTTAACAGGAATGTTTAAAGAAGTGAACTGAGGTATCGACTTTTCCCGTTACTCTACCTAATAAATTTATAATATAATCATTTATAAGGTAAACCTAGTATTTTCCAAGTTTCTAATATCCTAAGTGAATATACACATTCCTACCTTGTGTTTACAAATTCTGGATTTGTTTCTGAAGGATAAACATGCTCCTGTAAAACAGATGGCATACCTAAAAGGAGTTATGGGCCTAAATTCTACAATAAATTATTGCAGAAGTACATATAACTGTAAAAAGCAAGCCTGATTTATTGAGGGGCAATTTCTCCTAGTGTGCCTGTCACACAGCTAAAAAATTTGCTACTCCCTAACCTAGACATCAGTTTTCATACTTGGTTTTTAGGGTTTCCCATAAGCTTGTGCTTTTTAAGAAAAAAAAAAGCACTGGGAGAGCAATTTCTCCTTGATTGATTCTCCTCAATATGTATATAAGCCTTGGGATTTCTGGCGGATCTATTTCAAGCCATAGACATCCTCACTAACGAAGTACATTGATCTCTATGCATTCTCCAGGAGGCTAATTTACTACACGTGGGAATATGTACATAAAAATACAGGAAGAGAATGAAAGAGAGGAAAAAATATTTTTTAAAATACAGCATTTTATAAATATGGTAGTTCTCTGTGGGGCAAACTACCATTTGCAATCCCAAATAAATGTATAATTCATGCTGTGCTCAATATACCTGACAGCTTACTATATTTTTCTCCCTGTGATTAGATTTTCATGCCTCCATTTTATCCAGATAATTTTCCATAATATCTACTTTAGCCCTGCCATAGTGCATTTCCTACTGCTAAACTATCACTTGGAGAACCATTGGCATCTAGGCAAACATCCCAGGTTATTCATCAGTACCCAGACAAACCTTCATCTCTGTACAACTCTACACGTCTTTCATCAAACCAGTCTCCAACTTCCCATCTTCCCAAATCTTCCTCTGTCTTTCTTCAACTCAGAACGTATCCTCAGGTAATTCTGTGTTATCTCCTCTCCTAATGGCACATTGATTATCTTACACTAAACTATAACCAGAGTGTTCCCTGAGGACATGACTTCCCTATTATTTTTCTCAAGTTGGGGCTGCTTTCCCTCATACCTTACAATTTTAAGAGTGTGAAGTTAGGGTAGTTGTATGCTTTGGTCTACTTGCCACGTTCAAACCATTTCTCCTCATGCACACTTCGAAAACATCATTCAGTTAAAGCTTATTGCAAAAGTCTTTGCCGCCAGTTAATGCTACTTACTGCAGTCCTCTACTGACCTGCTCACCGTCTTCAGTCAGTGATGCTTTCAGTATCTGGCTTATTCTTTCTCTTTACCCTATCCCGTCTGTTTGGTAATTTGAACACTCACAAGGAGGACCCATCAAACATCTGGTCTCTTTTTCCTTAATTTCCTCTCAGTCAGTGATATTTTCCTGTTTATCTCACACCTCAGCCACTCACATTCATGGTTGTCTCTGTTTTATCAACAACTATATGTTTTATAAAACTGTATATGCTTATTTCAAACACTCTCATTCTCTATTATTTCTTATCCTTCTAGCTCCCTTATTTAACTAACCCAAATGCATCAGCTTTTTTTTCATCAAGACTTCCATTGATCCTGTCACTTTTTCACTATTCATAAGGTCTTTATGTTCTGACCTTTCTCCTGAACTAGCCTAGATTTCAAAGTCCATTATTTTAATGGATCTTTGCAAACATGTTAGCCTTAGAGTGAGTGACAAGGAGCTCTCTCCACTCTCCTTATCTTGTAACATCTCACCTCTGATTTAACCCAACAATCTGTTTTCTCCATTCCTGTGTCTGATTAGTGATTAATGTGGAGAAAATTACAGAAACCTAACTGGTTTCACTGTAGATTTAGGACCACAAATGATTACTCAACACTATTAACCAATAACATCATATTCTTTCTCATCGAACTTCTAAGACCCCCCTTCTTAACTCAACCTAGTTAATAACTTCATTTTAATAGTCTAAGAGTAAATAAAAAGAATCAAATAGGTGCTTCTTCATCTTCTGACCAAGATATTTATCATCGTTTCTGCATCTGTCCCCACACTCTCTGCCCTTCACTTGTTATTCATACCACATGTAGTTTGAGACCCTTCCTTCTATTCCATTCTCAAGAAACTGATTTCCACAATAGTCCCTCCTAGCTCTGCATCTTGCGTTTCTCTGCTTTATTACAGCATTCTCAGTATTTAGTTCTAGCATCTTTCTTCTGGCTATGGACCACTTTGGTGTTTGTTCTGGCCTCTTTTTCATTGCAAAATTTCTTCAAAGAAGAGTCTATGGTCACTTTCTTCAAATCTTCCTCTCCCATTTTTTTCTCAACCCATCTCAACTGGATTGTCACTCTCTTTATTCCATGATTATCAAAGTCCTCCCTTGTGCTAAAATCACATTGGTCGTTTTTCCACCCTTATCTTATTTAAATTTATAAGCAGCATTCAATGCAGATGATCACTCACTCTTTTAAATCAGTTTTTGGGGTGTCTGGGATTTTGAGAAACTACTTTCTCCCAATTTTCCTTCTGTAAGTTTCTCTTTCTTAGTCTTTGTTGGTTCTTCTGCCTCAGACTAACTTGTAAATGTTGGAGTGTCTGAAGGATACATTCTAGTCTAACTTTGTTCATTTGTGTTGATCTCCCCAAAGGATCTCATCAATAACAAAGAATCATAGTCACACTCTTGGACAATAAGCACAGACTTTTCCAAATAAAAGGTTAATTTTATTTTTTAGCAATTTTTCATTCATATAATATCAGTACATTTCTTTTAATGTAGTGAACAGGAAAAAATTTGCTTTCGTCATTTGTTTATGTGACATTTTAGTGATTACCTATTGTTGGATTATTTAAATGGAGAATATATAAACTATTTTACACTATAAAGATGGGTAAGAGGGCTTTGGGATTAGTCTATTGCTTGTCCCAACTGTAATCCATTGACTCAGGTAGCAGTGACAAAATAATTTGCCTGTAAGTTTTTTTGACAAATGCCCACTGTAGAGGCTTTAGCACTGGGAGAGTTCCAAACTAGGTAAGGTGAAGACAAGCCTATCGAGCTAGTCTTCCGGGGAGCCACCAGACAGATTAAAAGAAAGAAATTAGAATTCTATGCAAATGAAATCTGTTCTGTTGTCTCTGGTACTGGGAATGTGGGCTGTTATTTCAAGGCTACTGTTGAAATGGGCATCAGAGGATGATACTAAGGCAAGTTGAAACTCCACAAAGCTCAGGTTTCCTGTTGAGATTCAGCTTTTTTTGCTTTTGGAATAAGCACTCCCCAGGTTGTTGCAAGCTGTTGGTTAGTTTCCAAAGTTCTGAAAATTTTTTGACAGTTTTTTTCATTGCTTTTATAGAGAGGAAGACTTTTGGAGTTCCTTACATGACATTTTTACTGATATCCAGGAGCTTTTATTATTTTTTCTTTTATTATTGAGGTACAATTGACATATCACATTATGTTATTTATAGGTATATAACATCATGATTTGCTATTTGTAGATATTGCAAAGAGATCATCACAATAAGTCTAGTTAATATCCATCGCTATATGTAGTTTAAAAATTTGCTTTTTCTGTGGGGAGGACTCGAGATCTGCTCTTTTAGCAACTTTTAAATATGCAATACAGTATTATTAACTACAGTCACCATGCTGTACATTGCATCCCCATGACATTTATTTTATAACTGAAAGTTTGTGCCTTTTGACTTCCTTCACCCCTTTCATTCACCCTCCCATCCCCTGCCTCTAGCAACTACCAATCCAATCTATTCACTGTATCTATGAGCTTGGTTTTTGTTTTTGTTTGGATTCCACATATAAATGAGATCATATGGTATTTGTCTTTCCCTATCTGACTTATTTCACTTAACTAAATGCCCTTAAGGTCTATCCATGTTGTCATAAATGGCAAGATTTCCTTCTTTTCTGCAGTTGAATAATATTCCATTGCATATATATACCATGTTTTCTTTATCCATTCATCCTTTAATGGACACTTAGATTGTTTCCATATCTAGGCTATTGTAAATAATGCTGCAGTGAACCTGGGGGTACATATATCTTTTTGAGTTAGTGCTTTTGTTTTCTTCAGATAAATACCCAGAAGTGAAATTGGTGGATCATATGGTAGTTCTATTTTTAATTTTTTAAGGAGCCTCCATACTGTTTTCCATATTGGCTGCACCAATTTACATTCCCAACAACAGTGTGCAAGGGTTCCCTTTTCTCCATATCCTCACCAACACTTGTTATTTGTTGTCTTTCTGATAAGCCATTCTAACAGGTGTGAGGTGACATCTCATTGTGGTTTTGATTTGTATTTCCCTGATGATTAATGATGTTGAGCATCTTTTTATGTACCTGTTGGCCATCTGTATGTTTTCTTTGGAAAAATGTCTATTCAGATCTTCTGCCCATTTTTTAAATGGACTGTTCTGTTTTTCCTTATTGAGTTGTATGAGTTCTTTATATATTTTGGATACTAACCCCTTATCAGATCTATGATTTGCAGATATTTTCTCCCATTCCATAGGTTGCCTTTTCATTTCGTTGATGGTTTCTTTTGCTGTGCAGAAGCTTTTTAGTTTGATGTATTCCTACTTTTTCATTTTTGCTTTTATTTCCTCTGCTTTTGGTGTTAAATCTAAAATTGTTTGCTTCAAAATACACAGATATATTTTCTTTTATAAATACTTTAACTTTTAAGAATAGTTTTAAAAATAGCTTTATTGAGATACAATTCACATACCATGAAATTCACCATGTTAAATGCACAATTCAGTGTACATTCACAAGGTTGTACAATCATCATCACAATCTGATTATAGAATATCTTTATCTCCGCTAAAAGAAACCATTGGCTGTTACCCCCCATTCTCCCCTACATTTAGCTCTAAGCAATCGCTAATCAAGTTTTTGTCTGCATCTACGTACCTATTCTGAACATTTCGTATCAATGGAACCATATAATTTGTGGTCTTTTGTGACCTTTTTTTCACTTAGCATAATGTTTTCAAGTCTCATTCATGTTTAGCTTGTATTAGTACTTCATTACTTTTTATGATAAATAATATCAAATTGTCCATACATTGATGGCCATTTATGTGTTTTTCACTTTTTGGCTATTATGAATAATGATGCTGTGAACATTCATGTACAAGTTTTTGCATGGACATATTTTTTCATTTCTCTTTGTTATATATCTAGGAATGGAATTTCTGGATCATATAATAACGATATGTTTAACTTTTTGAGGCATAAATAAACAGTTTTCCACAGCAGCTGCACCATTTTACATTCCCACCAGCAATCTATGAGGGTTACAATTTCACCATATCTTTGCTATCACTTGTTATAGTCTGTCATTTTGATTATTGCCATCTTAGCAGGTATGAAGTGGTATAACATTGTAGTTTTAATTTGCATTTCTTAATGACAAATGATGTTGAGCGTCTTTTCATGTGTTTATTGGCCACTAGTGTGTCTTTTTGTGAGAAATGTCTATTCAAATTGACCATTTTAAAATTGTTTTTTTGGTCCTTTTGTTATTGAGTTCTAAGTGTCCTTTACACTTTTTGTATACAAGTCCATTATCAGATATATGATTTGCAAATGTTTTCTACCTTTCTGTGTTGACTTTTCACTTTCTTGAAAATAGTTTTGAGTAGAATTATTTTATAATTCCACTAGCATAACAATCAACTTGTTGGTCAATAAATAAACATTCCAAAATGTACTGTGGTAAAACAAAGAACAATGATATCTCTAACATATCTCACATTACTGTTAGAAGGTTACAGTGGAATAACTAGCGGTAAAGGATTGCTCCATATGCATGCTTGTCTAGAGAATGTCTGGACGTTGAGATAAGACATGAGCCTCATATTTGCCTTATATTTCACTGGTCTTCCTAGTAGAAACAGAGAAGACTTTGGAACTGATGCTAGGTTTCCACTTATAAGAATTAAAATTCTTAAACAAATATAGAAGGGCACAGAGTCTGCTTATAACCATGGGGGAATTCCCTGTGTATATATTCAATTGAACGTGAGGCGTGTGAATGAAAAGCACAAAATGCCTAGCTCATTGCAAGTGCTCAAAAAATGACAGGTAAGTGAATGAATGAATCAATGAGAGTATGTGACTTGAATTCCTTAGGGTCCTAGAGTTCTGCTTGTTGCAACTCCATGACCTTGATTGTTTCTATCTAAGGTTAGTTTGGGCTTGGGGAACAAAAAGTATTTCCAAGGCAACTTGGACTATCATAAATATGTAAATTCCTCAACTGTTACACAGAATGAAAACTTTATATTCTGAAAACTTTGCTCTGGGCACTTAAAACTTTTGGCCTTTTATAAAATCTAGCAGTAGTAATTGAGCTGTTAAAACAAATTAAAAGACTTCCTTGGTGCTCAGTTTCCAGAAATGGTGCAATTCAGGACATCGTAGGAGCAAGAAGTCTTAAGCAGATATAAATGGTCTGTATGACGTCTCATAGACAGTTTAGAGTCAAATTAGTGATATTTTTTGGCACGTTTAATATGACAGTGACTGAGATTGTGTTAATTGAAGGGATCAAATATTTTCTGTGCTTGTTCTTAAACATGATGCCTTCACTGAAGCAAAACCTCTACTCGTACTAAATGAATAAGGAAAATGGACCTCGTACATTACATTAATTCCTTAAATGTTTAATGTTCTCTACCAAATGCCCCTTGGGAATATAGTATTTGGACAACATCTTCTAAAGGTCTTTTATAAAAATTATCTGTTACTGTTAGCATCTTCTAATGAATCTTAGTTAACATATGGTTATATTCCTGAAACATACTGAAACACTGATAGTATAATGTAAGAATATTGTCTTTTGGGGGCTTGATATTCTTCTGAAACCGATATGAGGAAAATGAATAACGGGATATTTGTTTGCCTTTGTTTCAAACCATTTCTTATAACTTTTCTCAAAACAGCAGGGTTGTATTCTACACAGGTCATGTTTCTACATCACCTGGTCATAGACCAAGCTGTGATAAGTGTGCAAACTGATCATTAGCCATCTAAGCAGCTGGTGGCATTTCTGAGCACGTCTGATGCAGAATGAAACAATTCTAGCTCTTTAGTTCTCTAAGAGCTTTGCCCTGAAAATACCTAGGGACAGAAAGACATGAGGCCAAGGCTAAGATGAAAATTGAAGAAGTAATGGACCTCTTGAGCAAATTAATGCTGCCATGCCAACGGACTGATTTTATTTTTCCCTGACTTCAGTAGGTCTTGAAGCATAGTTCTAAGAGTGCATATTTTGTACTCAACCAGAACCATTGAAATGTCAGCCAATAAAATGTCACCCAACTAATTTGCCTGGATGTGGCCATGAAATTCTTTGAAATTGAATCAAACCAAGAATTGTTGGGTTGAACTGAATTGTTTACATTAGAGGATTTAACATGTTATTTCTGAAATACTTTTTCCATTATAGATAGTTTGTTTTATAATAAGGTCCCAATTTATCACATTATGTTAGCCTCTTTTTGTGTGAGGGGATATAATTTTAGTATTACTGGAAAGAGACAACGTCAGCTAAGAAATGTGTTTTTTCCCATCAATTTTTGGAAATGTTTATGGCAAAAAAAAAAGAAAAAAAAGCCACAGTGGTATAGTTCTTACTTTTGGAAACACATCTGAGTATTAGCTCAGTAAATTGACTGGGCTAATACTGAAAGTGTATAATACTGACATTAATACTAATACTATTATAGAGGTACTATATATAGTATTTATTAGAGATATACTATTATAGAATACTAATAATATTATAGAATTCTAATAATAATATTAGTATTTCCACGTGCTACCAGAATAGTATCTTTATTCTCTCCAGTAAAGTGAGGATAAAATATATTGCTACACATAAAAAAAAATTGAATGGTAAAAAAAAAGGCTTGGAGTTCAGGGCTAATTTAGCATTGCAAATACAATGGGGTTCCCCCCCCCTTTGCAAATCGAGGCAAAGATTACATACAGTGAAATGCTCGAATCTTAAGTGTACTGTTCAGTCTATTTTGATGAATGCCTATCAATCAACAGAACATTTCCATCATCTTGGAAACTCCCTCTGACCCTTTCCTAGTCAGTTTCCTCTAGAGAAACCACTGATCTGATTTATAGCCCCATACATTAGTTTTGCTTATTCCAGAATTTATATAGTTGGAATCATACATATGCACTTTTTATGTCTGCTGATTTCATTTAGCATAATATTTTCACAATTCATTTATGTTCTTCTGTGTGTCAGTAATTCATTCCCTTTTATTGCTGAGAATTATTCTGTTGTATGAATATACAATAGTTGTTCTTGAAAAAAATCCATTCTCTTATTGATGATCATCGAGTTGGTTCCAGTTTGGGGCTATTACTAATAAAGCTGCTATGAACATTCATGTACAAGCTATTTTGTGGATACGTGCTTTCATTTCTCTTGGGTAAATAGTTAGGATTGGAATAGTTAGGAGTGCTGGGTCAGAGGATAAATGTATGTTTAACTTTTTAAGAAAATGCCAAATGATTTTTTAAAGTGATTGTAGCATTTTACACTCTGACCTTCAATGCATGAGAATTCCAGTTGCTTCATATCCTTTTCAACATCGGTGTTGTCAACCTTTTTCATCTGAGCCATTCTAGTGGATATGCAGTGGTATCTCATTGTGGTTTTAATTCACATTCCCTGATGACTAATGATATTGAGCACCTTTTAGACAAATTATTGCCTACTTGACATTTACATATCTTCTTTTGTGAAGTGTTTAAGCATTTTGATGATTTTTAAATTGGGTTGTCTGTCTTTTTATTAGGTGATGCAGGTGTTCTTTATATATTCTGCATATATTCTCTTTGTCAGTTTTATGTGTTGTGAATATTTACTCCCAGTCTGTGGCTTTTTAATTTCTTTCTTTTTTAAATTGAGTTCATAATAGTTTACAACATTGTGAAATTTCAGTTGTCCGTTATTATTTGTCTGTCACCATATAAGGGCTCCCCATCACCCTTTGTGCCAACCCCAGCCCCCTTCCTCCTGGTACCCATTGAACTGTTCTCTCTGTCTGTGTGTTTGTTTATCTTCCACATATGAGTGAAATCATATGGTGTTTGTCTTTCTCTGTCTGGCTTATTTCACTTAACATAATAACATCCAGGTCCATACATGTTGTTGTGAATGGGTCTATTTTGTCTTTTTTCATGGCCGAGCAGTATTCCATTGCATGTATATATATCACATCTTCATCTAATCATCAGTTGATGGGCATTTGGGTTGCTTCCACATCTTGGCTATTGTGAACAATACTACAGTGAACATAGGGGTGCATAAGACACTTTGAATTGTGCATTTCAAGTTCTTTGGATAGATACCCAGTAGTGGGATAGCTGGGTCATATGGTAGTTCTATTTTTAGCTTTCTGAGAAATCTCCATACTGTTTTCCATAGTGGCTGCACCAATTTGCATTCCCACCAGCAGTGTATGTGGGTTCCTTTTCTCCACAACCTCTCCAAAATTTGTTATTTTTGGCTTGGTGATTATAGCCATTTGAATGGGTGTAAGGTGATATCTTAGTGCAGTTTTGATTTGCATTTCCCTGATGATTAGTGATAGTGAACATCTTTTCATGTACTTACTTGCCCTCTGTATACCATCTTTGGAGAAACATCTGTTCATATCCTCTGCCTATTTTTTGATCGGGTTGTTTCTTTTTTTGTTGTTCAGATGTGTGAGTTCTTTATATGTTATGGAGATTAACCACTTGTCAGATAGATGATTTGTAAATATTTTCTCCCAGTTTGTGGGTCGTCTTTTTGTTTTGATCCTGGTTTCCTTTGCCCTGCAGAAGCTCTTTAGTCTGATGAAGTCTCACTTGTTTATTTTTTCTTTTGTTTCCCTAGTCCAAGAAGACATGGTATTCAAAAAGATTCTTTTAAGATTGATGTCAAAGAGTATACTACCTATATTTTCTTCCAGGAGTTTTATCGTTTCAGGTCTTACTTTCAAGTCTTTGATCCATTTTGAGTTTGTTTTTGTGGATAGCATAAGATAATGGTCACTTTCATTGTTTTGCATGTAGCTGTCCAGTTTTCCCACCACTATTTATTGAAGAGAGTACCTTTTCTCCATTGTATGTTCTTAGCACCTTTGTCAAAGATTAGCTGTCCGTAGATGTGTGGTTATATTTCTGGGCTTTCAATTCTGTTCCATTGATCTGTGTGCCTGTTTTTGTACTGTACCATGCTGTTTTGATTACTATAGCTTTGTAGTACATCTTGAAGTCAGTGATTGTGATGCCTCCAGCTTTGTTCTTTTTTCTCAGGATTGCTTTAGCTATTTGGGATCTTTTGTTGCCCCATATGAATTTTAGGATTCTTTGTTCCATTTCCACAAAGAATTTCATTGGGATTCTGATTGGGATTGCATCGAATCTGTAGATTGCTTTAGGTAGTATGGACATTTTAACTATGTTTATTCTTCTGATCCATGTGCAAAGAATATCTTTCCATTTCTTTACGTCATCATTGATTTCTTTCAGTAGTGTCTTATAGTTTTCATTGTATAGATCTTTCACCTCCTTGGTTAAATTTATTCCTAGATATTTTATTCTTTTTGTTGCAATTGTAAATGGGTTTGTATTCTTGAGTTCTCTCTCTGTTAGTTCGTGATTAGAGTATAGAAATGCAACTAACTTTTGTAAGTTGATTTTGTACCCTGCAACTTTACTGTAGTTGTTGACTGTTTCTAATAGTTTTCTGATGGATTTTTTAGGGTTTTCTATGTATAAAGTAATGTCATCTGCAAGCAATGAGAGTTTCTCTTCTTCATTTCCTATTTGGATTCCTGTTATTCCTTTTTCTTGCCTAATTGCTCTAGCCAAAACCTCCAGTACAATGCTGAATTACAGTGGTGAGAGTGGGTACCCTTGTCTTGTTCCTGTTCTCAGAGAGATGATGTTCAGTTTTTCCCCATTGATTATGATGTTAGCTGTGGGTTTGTTATATCTGACCATTCATATGCTGAGGTACTTTCCTTCTATCCCCTTTATGTTAAGAGTTTTTATCATAAATGGCTGTTGGATCTTGGCAAATGCTTTCTTTGCGACTATTGAGATGATCATGTGTTTTTTCTTCCTCATTTTGTTAATGTGGTGTATCACATTGATTGATTTGTGAAAGTTGAACCATCCCTGTGTCCCTGGTACAAATCCCCCTTGATCATGGTACATGATCTTTTTGATGTATTGCTGTATTCAAGTTGCCAATATTTTGTTGAGGATTTTTACATCTATGTTCATCAGTGATATTGGCCTATAGTTTTCCTTTTTTGTGTTGTCTTTCTCAGGCTTTGGTATCAGGGTGATGTTGGACTCATAGAACGTGTTAGGAAGTGTTCTGTCTTCCCAAATTCCTTGGAATAGTTTGAGAGGGATAGGTATTAAATCCTCTTTGAATGTTTGGTAGAATTCTCCATGGAAGCCATTTGGTCCTTGACTTTTATTATTTGGGATGTTTTTGATTACTGTTTCAATCTCTTCACTTGTGATTGGTCTGTTCAGATTATCTATTTCTTCTTGAATCAGCTTTGGGAGGTTGTAAGAGTCTAAGAATTTATCCATTTCTTCTAGATTGTCCAAGTTTTTTGGCATATAGCTTTTTGTAGTATTCTCTAATAATCTTTTGTATTTCTGTGGTATCCCTTGTAATTTCTCCTCTTTCATTTCTAGTTTTATTTATTTGAACTTTCTTTTTTTCTTTGGAAGTTTGGCTAAGGGTTTGTCAATTTTGTTTATCTTCTCAAAGAACAAGCTCTTTGTTTCATTGATCCTTTCTACTATCTTTTTTGTTTCAATTTCATTTACTTCTGCTCTGATTTTTATTATTTCCCTCTTGCTGAATTTGGGCTTCGTTTGATCGTCTTTTTCTAATTCAGTTAGGTGTAGTTTGAAATTACTTATTTGGGATTTTTCTTGTTTGTTAAGGTGAGCCTGTATTACAATAAATTTACCTCTTAGTATTGTTTTTGCTGCATCTCACATGAGTTGGATTCATATGAGTTGGATATCATATGTTTTCATTTTCATTTGTCTCCACATTTTTTTTTTAATTTCTCCTTTAATTTCTTCAATGATCCATTGGTTGTTCAATAGCATATTGTTTGACCAAACATGTCTCCACGTCTTTGTCTCTGTCTCATATTTTTCTTGTTAATTTTTAGTTTCATAGCATTATGCTTGGGAAAAAAATGCTTGTTATTATTTCAGTCTTCTTAAATTTATTGAAATTTGCCTTGTTTCACAACATATGGTCTATCCTTGAGAATGTTCTGAGCACACTTGAGAAGAATGTGTATTCTGCTGTTTTTGTATGGAGTGTTCTATATAAATATCTATTAAATCCATCCAGTCTGGTTTTTCATAAAATTCCACTGTTTCCTTGTTGGCTTTCTTTCTGGATAATCTATCCATTGATGTGAGTTGAATGTTGAGGTCCCCTACTATTATTGTGTTGTTGTTAATGTCTCCTTTTAGGTTTGTTAGTAGTTGCTTTACATACTTTGGTACTCCTTTGTTGGGCACATAGCTATTTATAAGTGTTATGTCTTCTTGTTGGAGTGTACCTTTGATCATTATATACTGCCCTTCTTTGTCTCTCTTTATCTGTCTTATCTTGAAGTCTACTTTGATATAAGTATTGCAATACCTACTTTCTTTTGTTTGCCATTAGCTTGAAGTAGCATCTTCCATCCCTTCACTCTAAGCTCATGTGTGTCAGTGGAGCTGAGATGTGTTTCCTGGAGGCACCATATTGTTGGGTCTTTTTCTTTAATCCATCCCTCCACTCTGTCTTTTTATTGGAGAATTCAATCCATTTACATGTGGAGTGATGATTGATATATGAGAGCTTGATGCTGCCATTTTCTTGCTCGTTTTCTGGTTCTCCTGCATTTCCTTTGTTTCTCATCCTATGTATTTTAGACTACAAATTTGGTTAGGTAGTTTTTTATGCTGGTTTTCTTAGTTTTCTCCTTATTTATCATTTGTGTCTCTGCTCTACTGTTTTATTTAGTGGTTACCATGAGGTTTGTATGCAAAATCTCCTAGATGAGATAGTCTATTTTCTTTTTTTTTTTTTTAGGAATATTTGCCCTGAGCTAACATCTGTGCCCATCTTCCTCTATTTTATATGTGGGATGCCTGCCACAGATGGCTTGATAAGCAGTGTATAGGTCCATACCTGGTATCTGAACCTGCAAACCACAGGTCACCAAAGCAGAGCACGTGAAGTTAATCAATTTGCCACCAGGCCAGCCCCAAGATAGTCCATTTTCTGATGAACTTGTATTTCCTTAGACTAAGCCAATTCAGTCCCTTTTCTCTTCCCCTCCTAAGTTGTTTTTGTTGCATCTTATTCCATCTTGTGTTGTGAGTTTGTGGTTAAAATGACAAGATTATGTTTGTTTTTGGTGTTTTCCTTCCCTTTATCTCTATTGTTTTACTTGAGTATTTTCTAACCTGTTCTGATGGGCAACTTCAATCTTCTGATGTTTGTCTACCTATTTATCTCCTTACTCAGAGTTTTGTAACCATTTCTTCTTTTTTTTAAGGTATGAGAGCCTTCTTCAGGATTTCTTGTTGGGGCGGGGAGGGGGGTCTTGTGATGAACTCCCTTAGCTTTTGTTTATCTGGGATAGCTTTTATTTCTCCATCATATCTGAAGGATATTTTCACTGGATAGAGTACTCTTGGCTGAAAGTTTTTGTCTTTCAAAGATGTGAATATATCATTCCACTGTCTCCCAGCCTGTAGGGTTTCTGCTGAGAAGTCCACTGAAAGCTTGATAGGGGTTCCTTTGTAAGTTATTTTCTTCTGCCTTGCTGTCCTTAGTATTTTTTCTTTGTCATTGATTTTTGCCAGCTTCACTACTAGATGCCTTTCAGTAGGTCTTTTTACATTGATATAGTTAGGAGATCTGTTTGTCTCTTTCACATGTCTTTTCATCTTCTTCCCTATGTTTTGGAAGTTCTCCCCTATTATTTCTTTGAACAAACTTTCTGCTCCATTCTCCTTCTCTTCTTCCTCTGGAATACCTATAATCCTATAATCCTTACGTTGCATTTCCAAATTGAATCGGATTTTTCTCAAAGACTTTCTTCATTTGTTTTTAGTCTTAGTTCTCTCTCCTCCTCCACCTGATGCCTTTCTATATTTCTGTCCTCAGTGTTGCTGATTCATTCCTCCATATCAGACCTATTGCTTAGGAAATCCAGATTCTGCTTGATCTCATCCATTGTGTTTTTCATCTCCAATATTTCTGACTAGTTCTTCTTTATAGTTTCAATCCCTTTCGTGAAGTAGCTCCTGAATTCATTAAACTATCTGCATTCTCTTTTAACTTGTTGCATTTTTTTATGATAACTATTTTGAATTCTCTCTCACTTAGGTTATAGATTTCTGTGTCTTCAGGATTGATTTCTGGGTACTTGTCATTTTCCTTCTAGTCTGGAAATTTAATATATTTTTTCATACTGCCAGACGATGTGGATTTGTGCTTCTGCATTGTGGTGGTATTTGATTGCTGCTTCTACCTGTTGCCACTGGTTGGGAGTCAAGAACTATATATTCTGAGGCCACTGCAATCCACAGAGCAGCTCTCAGATGATGGGCTGGGGTGCCAGGTTGCAGGGAGGGGCGCTTTCTTTCTCCTGCATAATCTCAGGGACTTCTCACTCTGCCCTTGCTATCTGCTCTCCTGGGGTGTTGGCTTGATGAAGATACCCTCGTGATGGCTAGTCACCTCTATGGGGGGCTTTCCCCCAGGCTGTGGAGATCTATGGTGTTCCTATGGAGGACCACCGTTCCCTCCCCTCTTTCCTCTCAGAAGCTTCAGGCAATAACGGTGTCGCTGCTCTTTGGGGAGGAAGAGAAGCTTTCTCTTACCTCATTCCACTTCCTCAAGGGGGACTCCAACACCTCCACCTTCCAACATATGGCTGTGCGGGTCTCTCAGATGTCTTTTGTGTTGTGTGGGATGTCCTCTGTTGCAATATAAATGCCCTTTTCATTGTATCTTAGAGGGGAGAGTTTACAGGGAGAGCTCACTCTACCATGATGCTGATGTCTTAATTTATTTCTTGATAGAATTTTTTAAAGACAAAAATTTTAGGTTTTACATATAGTTGTGATGAATTTCAAAAATGAATTCTTTCTCTTTTATGGTTTGTACTTTCTGTGTTCTTGCCAAGAAATCGTTGCCCATTCCAAGGTTACAAAATTTTTCTCACATATTTTCTTCTAATAGCTTTATCATTTTTGATTTTATATGTGCATCTGTATCTGTCTTGATTTGGAGTATGGTGTAAGGTAGATATCAAAGTTCTTTTATCCCAAATGGATATTCAGTTGTTTCCACACCATTTATTGAAGAGATTTACCTTTGTTAGCTTTAGTGTTCTTGTCAAAGATCAAGGATCCGTCTCTAGACTATCTATTCAGTTCCATTGATCTCTTGGTCTATCCTTTTGTCAAGACCATACTCTTTTGGTAACTGTATTTTTATAATATCTTAAAGTCAGACAGCATAAGTCCTACATCTTTCTCTTTTTTTTTGTCTTTTTTAGCTATTTTCCTTTTTTTGCATTTTTTAAGCTTTATTGAGGTATAATTAACAAATAAAATTGTAAGATATTTAAAGTGTGTATCATGATGATTTGATATACATATACTTTCTGAAAGGATTCCTCCTATCTGGTTAATTAATACCTCACATATTTGTCTCTTTTTTTTTTGGTGAGAATATTTAAGTTCTACTCTCAGCAAATTTCAGCTATACAACAGTCAATTATAATAGCAGTGTTGTCAACTATAGTTACCATGTTATACATTAGATCCTCAGACCTTATTCATCTTACAGCTGAAAGTTTGTACTCTTTTACCAATACTTCCCTATTTCCCCCATCTCCTAGTCCCTGACCACCATTTTTCCACTCTTGGTTTCTATGAGTTTGACTTTTTTGTTTTTAGATTCCACATATAAGTGAGATCATGTTTTGTTTGCCTTTGTCTTTCTGGTTTATTTCACTAAGCATAATGTCTTCCAGGCTCATTCATGTTGTAGCACTTGGCAAGATTTACTTTTTTATGGCTGAAATATATTCTGTTTACATATACCACATTTTCTTTATCCATTCATCTGTGGGTGGACAAAGATTGTTTCCATATCTTGACTATTGTAAATAATGCTATGATGAACAAGGGAGTACATATATCTCTTCACTATCCTATTTCCATTTCCTTTGGATATATACCCAGAAATGGGATTGCTGGATCATATGGTAGTTCTATTTTTAATTTTTTGAGGCACCTCCATACTGTTTTCCAAAGTGGCCGCATCAGTTTACGTTCCCAAGAACAGTGCACAAGTGTTCCCTTTCCTCCACATCCTCACCAATGCTTGTTATCTCTTGCCTTTTTGATAATAGCCTTCTGAATTATCTTTTGTAATGACAGGTGTGAGGTGATATCTTACTGTGTTTTGATTTGTGTTTCCCTAGTGCTTAGTGATGTTAAGCACCTTTTCATGTATCTGTTAGCCATCTGTATATGTTCTTTAAAAAAATGCCTATTTCGTTCCCCTGCCCACTTTTTAATTGGATTATTTGTTTTTTTGCTATTGAGTTGCGTGAGTTCTTTATATGTTTTAGATATAACCTCTTATTAGATAGCTGGTTTGCAAATATTTTTTTCTCTTTCCATAGGTTACCTTTTCATTTTGTTGATGATTTCCTTTGCTGTACAGAGCTTTTTAGTTTGATGTAATTTCTTTTATCTTTTTTCACTTTTGTTGTCTTTGCTTTTGGTGTCAAATTCTGTTTCAGCTGTTTTTTGTCCTTTGCCTTTTCAAGTAAAATTTAAAATTGTCTTGCCAATTGAAAAAGACTTTTATGGACTTGAATTGCTGTTACATTGAATCTATAGATAAATTTGGAGAGAACCGATATGTTAACAACATTGTGTCTTCTGATTCATGAACATAGTATTTATTCAGTTATTTAAGTTTTCTCAAATTTCTGTCAGGAATGTTTTATAATTTTCAATGTAGAAATCTTGTGCATCATTTGTTAATATTTCTAATTTTAGAAATTTGTAAAATTTTTTTTAATTTTTATTTTTTTCGCATGTACATCATATTTCAAATTCTGTATACATTACATCATGTTCATCATCCGAACACTAATTATAGTCCATCCCCTCACATATGAGCCTAATCACCCCTTTTGCCCTCCCCCCTCCCCCCTCCCCGCTTCACCAAAGGTAACCACCAGTCCAATCTCCAATGCTATGTGGGGTTTTTTGTCGTTTTTATCTTCTACTTATGAGTGAGATCATATGATATTTGACTTTCTCCCTCTGACTTATTTCACTCAGCATAATACCCTCAGGGTCCATCCATGTTGTCACAAATGGCAGGAGTTCATCATTTCTTATGGCTGAGTAGTAGTCCATCATGTATAAATACCACATCTTCTTTATCCATTCGTCCCTTGATGGGCACCTAGGTTGCTTCCATGTCTTGGCTATTGTGTATAATGCCGCAGTGAACATAGGGGTGCAAGTATCTTTATGCCTTTGTGTTTTCAAGTTCTTTGGATAAATACCCAGCAGTGGAATAGCTGGATCATATGTTTTGGATGCTATTGTAAAATATTTGAAATTTCATTTTCAAATAGTTTATTTTATTTATTTATTTTTGGATAGTGACTTTATTTTCTACCACATTGCTAAATTTGCTTATTACTTTTTGGAGTACTCTTACAGATTTCTTAAGATTTTCTTCATACTACAATCATGTCATCTGAAAATATAGACAGTTTATATCTTTATAATCTCTATGCCTGTTTCTTTTTCTTGTCTTATTGCACTGACTGGGACATCTAGTTCAATATTGAATAGAAGTTGGGAGAGCAGAGATCCTCATCATGTTATTAATGTTAAAGAGAAGGATTGATTATTTCACTGTTAAGTATAATGTTATCTATAGGTTTTACATAGATGCCTTTTATGAAGCTGAGAATATTTTTTTCTATTCACAGTTTTCTGAAAGTTTGTATCATAAATTAATGTTGTATTTGTCAAATGCTTTTTTCTGCAGTTACTGAAATGATTATATTATTTTTGTTCCTTAATCCGTTCATGTAGTGATAGTGAATTACATTGATTGATTTTGATATGTTAAATCAAGCTTTCATTCCTAGGAAAAACACAAATTGACCATGTATTTGTTTAATACAGTGCTGAATTGGATTTAATAATTTTTTAAAACATTCTTGCATTCATGATCATGCAGGGTATTGGTTGAAATTTTTCTTTTCTTATAATGTCATTGTATCCTTTGGGATCAGGGGTATAGCAGCCTCATAAAGTGAAATCAGAAGTGTTCATTCCTCCTGTATTTCCTGAAAGAGTTTTATGGAATTGATATTCTTTCTCCCTTCTATATGTTGTAGAATTCACCAGGTAGCCATCTGAGCCTGGAGTTTTCTTTGTTAGAAGTTTTTAAATTATGAATTCAATTTCTTTAATAGATATAATGCTATTTCTTTGTTACTTTTGGTAATTAGTATTTTTCAAGAAATTTGCCAATTTCATCTAAGTAAGTTGTAGAACTCATTGTATGTTTTTTATAATATCTGTTTATTTTCCTTATGTCTGTAGGATGAAGAGAGAAGTAACTTCTTTCATTCTTGATAATTGCTTATGTGTTTTCTCTCTTTTTTTCTTGATCAGTGTTGCTAAGGGTTTATAATTTTTTTAATTTTTTTAAAGAATCAACTTCTGACTTTGTTGACTTTCTCTTGTTGATATTTTACTTATTTCTACCTTTATTTTCACTATTTACTTTCTTCTACTTACTTTGGGCCTCATTCATTTTTTTTAAATTTTTTTTAATTGAGTTAATGATAGGTTACAATCTTGTGAAATTTCAGTTGTACATTAATGTTTGTCATTCGTGTTGTAGGTGCACCACTTCACCCTTTGTGCCCACCCCCCACCCCACCTTTCCCCTGGTATCCACTAAACTGTTCTTAGTCCACATTTTTAAATTCCTCATATGAGTGGAGTCATACACAGATTATCCTTCTCTAGCTGGCTTATTTCACTTAACATAATTCCCTCAAGGTCCATCCATGTTATTGCAAATAGGATGATTTTGTTCTGTTTTGCAGTGGAGTAGTATTCCATTGTATATATGTACCACATCTTCTTTATCCATTCGTCTGTTGATGGGCACTTAGGTTGCTACCATGTCTTGGCTATTGTAAATAATGCTGCAATGAACATTGGGGTACATAGGACTTTTGGGATCACTGACTTCAAGTTCTTTGGATAAATACCCAGTAGTGGGATGGCTGGATCGTATGGTAGTTCTATATTTAATTTTTTGAGGAATCTCCATACAGTTTTCCATAGTGGCTGCACCAGTTTGCATTCCCACCAGCACTGTATGAGGGTTCCTTTTTCTCCACAACCTCTCCAACATTTACTATTAGTTTTAGATATTTTTGTCATTCTAATGGGTGTAAGGTGATATCTTAGTGTAGTTTTGATTTGCATTTCCCTGATGATCAGCAATGATGAGCATCTTTTCATCTGCCTATTGGCCATCAGTATATCTTCTTTGGAGAAATGTCTGTTCATGTCTCCAGCCCATTTTTTGATCGGGTTGTTTGATTTTTTGTTGTTGAGTTATGAGAGTTCTTTATATATTATGAATATTAAGCCTTTGTCAGATACATGACTTGCAAATATTTTTTCCCAGTTAGTGGGTTGTTTTTTTGTTTCAATCCTGTTTTCATTTGCCTTGAAGAAGCTCTTTAGTCTGATGAAGTCCCATTTGTTTATTCTTTCTATTGTTTCCCTTCTCTGAGAAGGCATGGTGTCCGAAAAGATTCTTTTAATACTGATGTCAAAGAGTGTACTGCCTACATTTTCTTCCAGAAGCCTTATGGCTTCAGGTCTCACCTTTAGGTCTTTGATCCATTTTGAGTTTATTTTGGTGAATGGTGAAAAAGAATGGTCAATTTTCATTCTTTTACATGTGACTTTCCAGTTTTCCCAGCACCATTTGTTGAAAAGACTTTCTTTTCTCCATTGTATGCCCTCAGCTCCTTTGTCAAAGATAAGCTGTCCATAGATGTGTGGTTTTATTTCTGGGCTTTCAATTCTGTTCCATTGATCTGTGCACCTGTTCTTGTACCAGTACCATGCTGTTTTGATTACTGCAGCTTTGTAGTATGTTTTGAAGTCAGGGATTGTGATGCCTCCCGTTTTGTTCTTTTTTCTCAGGATTGCTTTAGCAATTCGGGGTCTTTTGTTGCCCCATATGAATTTTAGGATTCTTTGTTCTAATTCTGTAAAGAATGTCATTGGGATTATGATTGGGATGGCGTTGAATCTGTAGATTGCTTTAGGCAGAACGGACATTTTAACTATGTTTATTCTTCCAATCCATGTACATGGAATGTCTTTCCATCTCCTTATGTCGTCATCCAATTCTCTCAGAAAGGCCTTGTAATTTTCATTATATAGGTCCTTCACTTCCTTAGTTAGATTTACTCCAAGGTATTTTATTCTTTTTGTTGCGATTGTGAATGGTATTGTGTTCTAGAGTTCTTTTTCTGTTAGTTCATTATTGGAGTATAGAAATGCTACTGATTTATGCAAATTGATTTTGTACCCTGCAACTTTGCTGTAGTTGTTGATTACTTCTAAGAGTTTTCCAATGGATTCTTTGGGGTTTTCTATATATAAGATCATGTCGTCTGCAAACAACGAGAGTTTCACTTCTTCCATCCCTATTTGGATTCCTTTTATTCCTTTTTCTTGCCTGATTGCTCTGTCCAGGACCTCCAGTACTATGTTGAATAAGAGTGGTGATAGAGGGCATCCTTGTCTCGTTCCTGTTTTCAGGGGGATGGCGTTCAGTTTTTGCCCATTGAGTATGATGTTGGCTATGGGTTTGTCATATATGGCCTTTATTATGTTGAGGTAGTATCCTTCTGTGCCCATTTTGTTCAGAGTTTTTATCATAAATGGCTGTTGGATCTTGTCAAATGCCTTCTCTGCATCTATTGAGATGATTATGTGGTTTTTATTCCTCAGTTTGTTGATGTGGTGTATCACGTTGATTGATTTGAGGATGTTGAACCATCCCTGTGTTCCTGGTATGAATCCCATCTGATCATGATGTATGATCCTTTTGATGAATTACTGAATTCTGGTTGCCAAAATTTTGTTTAGAATTTTTGCATCTATGTTCATCAGTGATATTGACCTGTAGTTTTCTTTTTTCGTGGTGTCCTTGTCAGGTTTTGGCATCAGCGTGATGTTGGCCTCATAGAATGTGTTAGGAAGTGTTCCATCTTCCCTAATTTTTTGGAATAGCTTGAAAAGGATAGGTATTAAATCCTCTCTGAAAGTTTGGTAGAATTCTCCAGGAAAGCGATCTGGTCCTGTGGTTTTATTCTTTGGGATGTTTTTGATTGCTGTTTCAATCTCTTTCCTTGTGATTGGTCTGTTCAAATTGTCTTCCTCTTCTTGAGTGAGCTTTGGGAGATTGTAGGAGTCCAAGAATTTATCCTTTTCCTCTAGGTTATCCATTCTGTTGGCATATAGTTTTTCATAGTATTCTCTTATAATCCGTTGTATTTCTGCAGAGTCTGTTGTTATTTCTCCTCTTTCATTTCTGATTTTGTTTATTTGAGCTTTCTCCCTTTTTTTCTTTGTAAGTCTGGCTAGGGGTTTGTCAATTTTATTTATCTTCTCAAAAAATCAGCTCTTTGTTTCATTGATCCTTTCTACTGCCTTTTTCGTTTCAATAGTATTTATTTCTGCTCTGATTTTTATTATTTCTCTCCTTCTGCTGACTTTGGGCTTTATTTGTTCTTTTTTCTCTAGTTCAGTTAGGCGTAGTTTAAGATTGCTTATTTGGGATTTTTCTTGTTTGTTAAGATGTGCCTGTATTGCGATGAATTTTCCTCTTAATATAGCTTTTGCTGTATCCCATATGAGTTGGTATGGCATGCTATCATTTTCATTTGTTTCCAGGTATTTTTTGATTTCTTCTTTAATTTCTTCAATGATCCATTGCTTGTTCAGTAGTGTGTTGTTTAGTCTCCACATCTTTGTGCCTTTCTCAGCTTCTTTCTTGTAATCAATTTCTAGCCTTATAGCACTTTGATTGGAGAAGATGCTTGTTATTATTTCAATTTTTTTAAATTTGTAGAGGCTTGCTTTGTTTCCCAACATATGGTCTATCCTTGAGAATGTTCCATGTGCACTTGAGAAGAATGTGTATTCAGCTCTTTTAGGGTGAAGTGATCTATATATATCTATTAAGTCCAATTGTTTTAGTTTTTCATTTAGCTCCACTATTTCCTTGTTGATTTTCTGTCTGGATGATCTATCAATTGATGTGAGTGGGGTGTTGAGGTCCCCTACTATTATTGTGTTGTTTTTAACATCTTCCTTTAGCTCTGTTAATAGTTGCTTTATGAATCTTGGTGTGCCTGTGTTGGGTGCATAGATATTTATAAGCATTATTTCTTCTTGATAAAGTGTCCCTTTGATCATTATATATTGTCCCTCTGTGTCTCTCTTTACCTGTCTTATTTTGAAATCCACTTTGTCTGATATAAGAATTGCAACACCTGCCTTTTTTTTCTTGCTATTAGCTTGAAGTATTGTCCTCCACCCCTTCACCCTAAGCCTGTGTTTATCCTTGGGGCTGAGGTGTGTTTCTTGGAGGCAACAAATTGTTGGATCTTGTTCTTTTATCCATTTTGCCACTCTGTGTCTTTTTATTGGAGAGTTCAATCCATTTACATTGAGAGTGATTATTGATGCATGTGGACTTAATGCTGTCAATCTGTCGCTCATTATCTTGTTTTCCTGCGTTTCTTTTCCTGTGTGCTTTAGCCTACACATTTAATACTGCAATTTCTTATGCTTGGTTTCTTAGATTTTTCCTTATTTATGATTTGTGACTCTGTTCTGTATTTTATTTTAGTGTCTACCCTGAAGTTTGTATTTAGAATCTCGTGTATAATATAGTCTATTCTCTGGTGGTCTCTTACTTACTTGGCCAATACTGATTTAGACCCTTTGCTCTTCCCCTCCTAAATAATTATTTTCATTTCTTATTCCAACTCATGTTATGAATTTTTAGTTAGAGTGATAAGATTGTCCTTGCTTTGGTAGTTTCCTTACCTTTACCCCAATGCTATAGTTGAATATTTGCTATCCTGTTCTGGTTCTATCCATCGGTCTCCCTAGTCTGTGGATTGTGACCCCTTTCTCCCTTTTTTTCTTTTTTCAGGTATGAGAGCCTTCTTGAGGATTTCTTGTAGTGGAGGGCTTTTAGTTACAAATTCCCTTAACTTTTGTTTGTCTGGAAAAGATTTAATTTCTCCCTCATATCTGAAGGAAATTCTTGCTGGATAGAGTATTCTTTGCTGAAGATTTTTATCTTTTAAAGCTTTGAATATGTCACTCCATTCTCTCCTAGCTTGTAAGGTTTCTGTAGAGAAATCCACTGAAAGTCTGATAGGGGCTCCTTTATAGCTTATTCTCTTCTTTTTTCTTACTTCCCTGAGTATTCTTTCTTTATCTTTCCTTCTTGCCAATTGTACTACTATGTGCCTTGCAGTAGGTCTTTTTACATTTACAAATCTAGGAGATCTGAAAGCTTCCTCTACACACATTTCTCCATCAATCCCTAGATTTGGGAAGTTCTCTTCAATAATTTCGTTAAGCACACTTTCTGCTCCATTTTCCTTTTCCATGTTCTCGGGAATTCCTATGATCCTTAAGTTCTTACTCCTCATTGAATCCACTATCTCTTGGAGATTTTTCTCATTTTTTTAAATTCTTAGTTCTCTTTCTTCCTCTGTCTGGAGCCATTCAGCCTGTCTATCTTCAATTATGTTAATTTGCTCTTCTATGGTGTCTACACGTGCATTCAGGGAATCTGTATTCTGTTTTATCTGGTCCATTGTGTTTTTCATCTCTAGTAATTCTGTTTGATTCTTCTTTATGATTTCAATTTCTTTTGTGAAGTAACTCCAGAACTCACTGTCTTGTTTCTCTATCTTTCTCTCTACCTCATTGAGTTTTTTGATTATAGCTGCTCTGAACTCATTATCACTTAGTTTACCTAATTCCACGTCCTCAGGACTTAATTCTATGTTTTTATTGTTTTCCTTCTTGTCTGGGGTTTTTATAAATTGCTGGATGGTAGAGGAGTGGTTTTTTCGCATGGTGGTAGAATTCGGTTGCAGTTACAGCCTGTCGCCACTAGATGGGGGTTGAGAGCTGCGTGTTCTGAGCTCTCCGCCTTCGGGCAAGATGGCGGCACCCAGTGACTTTGCCGGGAGGGAGGGGCTGCTATTTTCGTATGCCGATCTGGACTCAGATCAGTTCTGTTCTCTGGTCTCCCGAGGCCCTGGGTTTATGGGGTCTCTGTGCACTGAAGCTTTCCCCTGTCAGTGGGTCTCCACTGAATCAGCCACAGGAGTCCTGGATGATCCCCCAGTTGGGCGGCCCCTCCCCCGCTCCTTCCCGGACCCACGCAGCAGCGATGGCTGACTCTAGGGGAGGGAGCGACGTTCTCTTCTACCCGTTCCAGCATCAGCAAGGTTTATGATCTCCGCCTTCTTGGTATTGTAGGTCTCTAATGTGTTGGCATTAGATTTATTCTCTGAAATTCAGTTTTTCCAATCCTTTGTTGTATTTTGGAGGGGAGAGAATCCCGGGTCAGCTCACCCCGCCATTTTGCTCCACCACTTGATCTCATTCATTCTTTTTCTAGTTCCTTAAAGTAGAATCAGAAGACACTGATTTAATACCTTTATTCTTTTAGCAACAGCTTAACAACAGTAGACACTTAAAGCTACAAATTTCCCTCTAAGATGAGGTTTTGGTTTATACCACACATTTTAATGTGTTGTATTTTCATTGCCATTCATTTTCAAATTTTTTCTAGTTTCTTTTTTTTTTCCTCCTTTGAGCCATTTAGTAGTGTTGTTTTTTTTTTTTTAAGGAAGATTAGCCCTGAGGTAACATCTGCTGCCAATCCTCCTCTTTTTACTGAGGAAGACTGGCCCTGAGCTCACATCCATGCTCATCTTCCTCTACTTTATATGTGGGATGCCTACCACAGCATGGCTTGACAAGCAGTGCCATGTCCGCACCCGGGATCCGAACCAGCAAACCCCAGGCTGCCGAAGTGGAACATGCAAACTTAACTGCTGTGCCACTGGGCCATCCCCAGTAGTGTATTTTTAATTTCCAAATATTTGGGGGACTTTCTAGGCTTCTTATTATTATTGATTTCTAATTTAATGCCGTTGTGATCAGAGAATATATTGTCTATAATTTCAATCCTTTTAAATTTATGAAGCCCATTTTATGGCCCAGCACATGGTCTATCTGGTGAATGTTTCATGTGCATTCTGTACCTGTAGGATACAGTGCTTCATAAATATTAGTTAGATCAATTTGATTGATACTATTATTCTGATATTCTATATCTTTATTGATTTTTTCCCACTGCTTCCTTCTATTACTGAGAGAGGAATATTAATGTTTCCAACTATGATTGAGGACTTGTCTATAGTTCCCTATAGTTTTATCTCTTTTCTTTGCCTTATGTTCTGGAGGCTTTGATATTGAATACATACACATTTTGTATTTTTACATTATCTCGATTAATTAACTCTTTTATCATTATGACAGGCTCCTTCCTGTCTCTGGTAATGCTATTTATCTTGATAGCCATCTGAGTCCTTATCTGTTATTAGCATGGCCACACAAGCTTTATGATGCATAGCAATGGCAGGATAAATAGTTTTATACTTTTTAAAACTTCAACCTGTGTGTATCTTTATTTTAAAATTGTGTTGATTATAAATAACATATAATTGAATCTTGCATTTTTATCTAGTCTGACAATCTGTGTCTTTTATGATAATTTGTTTTTCTCCCCAAAGCCCCCCAGTCCATAGTTGTATATCCTAATTGTAGGTCCTTCTAGTTCTTCTTTGTAGGATGCCACCTCAGAATGGCCTAATGAGTGGTGCTAGGTCCACACCCAAGATCTGAACCAGCAAACCCCAGGCTGCTGAAGTGGAGCACGCAAACTTAACCGCTATGCCACCAGCCTGGGCCCCAGCAATATGTATCTTTTAATTGGAGTGTTTAGTCCATTTATATTTAAAATAATTTTTTAAAAGTTTAATTTGTATTTGGCCCATCTGTTTTTTATTTCTCTTCTGCTGTTTTTTGTGGGGATCAAATATTTTTTAGTGTTTCATCTTCTGTTTTTATTTATGTCTCTTTGTGTTATTTTAATGTTCTTACAAAGACTATTCAAAAATAATTTATTTCAGAAATTATTTTTCAGTTTTTTCTGACACTCCTATTTTTTAGGGCTACCACTTTTCTTCTCTTTTGCTTTGTTTCTCAAGCTTTAGAGAACAGAAAACATTGTAACAGAGACTCCCACACAGTTCTGCTTGCATCCCCAGATGTCTTCTTTTTGAAGTTTTCAAAATGTGTTTTCCCATTTAAAGAAAGAAAAAAAGGGCTCACGGTGGGGTGGGAATATGGAGGTGGAGGCAGGACAACAATAAATGGAAAGCAGAGACTTTGTTGTTTTATTCAGATTTATTTGCTGAGATAACCCTGTCAGCAGCTTGATATAGTGCTTTAAGGACAAGAATGACTTCAGATAAAGCTGTACTCAAATACAGAATTTTCTGCTTGCTGGCTAGATGTCTTTAGGCAAGTTATTTCACTTTTTTGCTTTTAGTTTTTCACCATTGAACAAGCGTTTATTATTTAGGGAGCTGGGACTTGAAATGTGCCCTTAAAATAAGAAGAGCCTAACTTGATTCACCTGTATTATTAAACAAACCAAAACAAAAACAACTTAATGATATAAACTCATAAAAACCTACTGGTGCCTAATAAAACTTCATTTTCATTTTTTTTTCAAAGTATCAAGCTGAAAACTCGACAAGAAGTCAGAGCCTCTCAGCTCCATCAATTTTTAAGGCTTGAATGTAACTACACCTTTCACATTTGTAAGTTTGCATGCTGCTTATGCTTCATGCATGTTGAGTTATTAACAAAGAAAAATACAGTAGTTTCTATTATAATTTTTGTCTCATGAATTTCTAATAACAGTTTGTGTATCTGCACACTAAATAAATCATGCTCTTTTTTTGGTTGTTATTGTTGAAGGTATTCAATGACCCTTAAGGCTTTTTACAACTATGTCAGAGCACATTTTTAGAATGTCAATTTTAGGGGCCGGCCCTGTTGCCTCGTGGTTGAGTTTGGTGTGCTCTGCTTCAGTGGCCTGGATTTGGTTTCTGGGTAGGGACCTACACCACTTGTCAGCAGCCATGCTGTGGCATCAACCCACATACAAAATAGAGGAAGATTGGCAGAGGTGATAGTTCAGGGTGAATCTTCCTCGGCAAAAAAAAAAAAAAAAGAAAGTCAGTTTTAGAAGGCATGCTTTTGGCTTTCTCAGCAGAAGCCACTGCTTTGTAACAAGTGGTTTAGGAGATTACCCCTCCATGGGCCCCGGGTGTGCCCACCTCATATCAATTCTGCTGTAGATAATAATATTCTGATGAGATTGTATACAGATTCCTTTAAAAATATGGTTTTAGGTCTTTCTTTTCTTCTGGGGAAAATATACTATTTTTTGTCTAAGTGAACTGCAGCACAGGGTGCTGAGGGGACAAACCTATGTCCCTTGTGTGGCACGGGAAGTATTGCCATGCATGACAGAGTTTGGTAACATCTGTGTATTTCATGAAAGCTTTGTGCAATCGTCAAGACAAATGAGAAGATGACTGGTTTTCCTTCTTTACTCTAGCTAGTGTTAATTCTTCTTTCTTTATTTTACAAAAAGTGGAAATAATTACCCATTTAGTGATATATTAATGCTTTTATCCACAAAAGATAAAAGTTTTGTACGTGAGAGTCTTTTTGTCAGATCCATCTAATTTCTAAGCTGTTCCTTCATTGGAAGGCTTCAAAAGTAAATTAAACCATTTTGGTCATTGGCTCAGGAAATTGTCATCGCAGATACTAATAAAGGACAATACAACCTTTGAAAATTTGCCATCTCTTGGAAGCTGTTTCCTCATCTCTCTAAAATAGAAAGAATAATAGAAAACTTTCGTAAGTCATAATGTTATAGAAATAAATATTTACATAGCTAGTGCTTTGATGGAAAACAAGGAAAGATGCTATGAAGTACCAACTTCTAGTATTATTTGATAATATTGAGCATCTAAATCGGAAAGCTTAAGCAATGGTCTACCTGACAGCTATTCTGCTTCATCTCATTGAGTGACTTGTAAGGTGTTGATTAGTATGTCTTAATATGTATGAATTTAGCTGTTAATTGCTATATTTGCTCAGATAGAAAATAAAGCTCTTTACAAAACTATGCAAAGGAGTGACTTGAAAGGATTATTACAAATCTTTTTGAGTTCTGTTCCCCAGATGCATTCTCAGTTCAAATTAATGGTGTATTTATTTGGATCTTTATACTACTACTCCTCTAGGTAGAAAGTGGTTTTAATGCTTGACCTATTTTTGTTTCTAGTATTTTTAAATTTGGTTTACACATCAAGTTTGAAGCATTTGAACTTGCTAAAGAGAAATAAATTAATTTTATAAGTATATCATTATTATTTCTAAGTCTCTCTATTCAATCTTCTAAGTGGAGTAATTGCTACTAAATCTAATCTAGTAGAATGTGTAAGATTGGACAGTCTCCACAAAAAAGACTGAGCAAAAAGCTCATAATGCCTGATCACTAAAATTTCAGGGAGTGTCAGATTATTAAATTTAAAATATTTCAATAAATACTAAAAATTAAAACTCTATAAAGCTCTATTAATAAATTTTTACTTTAAATTGATTTATTTAAAAAATTGTATAAGTATTGAGTAATTATCATAGACAAATGTTGCAGAAGCACATAGAGTAGGAAGTAAACATTTCCCCATCCCACATTTATTAATAATATCACACAGGAAATATCCTTGAATGTACATATTGCACTCAGTATGTGTAATTCTGTAGAAAGCAGTCTGCAGCAGAGGCAACTAGCTGTTCCTAATATTTCTTTCCCCCTTCTTCTACTGTTTTAGGACTTTTAGTGGGGCATATGGTTGCCCAGAATAAAGACATTTCCCGGTCTGCTTTTCATCTTGATATGGCAACATAACTAGATTATGGACAGTATATTGTAAACAGAAGTGATTTGTAGCAACTTCATGGAACTTTCCTGAGAGACAAACAGCATGTGCCCTCTGTCCCCCTTTTCTTCATTCCTTCCTCTATCACACTTTCTGAAACATGGGTAGTTCTTGATCCATAGGATGAAGGTCATATCTTAGGTAAGAACAGCTCAGGACCTGGGTGTCTCAGGACACCATGATGTAGAGCCACCCTGGCAGTCTTGGCTTGCCTACCTCCAGACCAGTAAATGAGAAAGAAACTTCCGTATTCGTTTAAATCACATATTCTGTCTTTTTTTCATTTGCAGCTGATTCCACTAATAGATATTTATGGAAGTTTTGGGTCTAAGTGAATATAATTAAAATATTTGACAGGTACTTCTAAATTTCCCTTATAAAAATTGTCTCAATTCATACTTTACCAACAGGATATGCGAATTCTTCCCCTCCTCCATAATCTATTATCAGTATTTTAAATCTTTTCCTGTCTAATAGGCTATTAATGAATTCTCTTTGCAGTCTTTGCCTCTTTCTTACTTTCTTATTTTGCCCTCCATTTCTGTTTTTTTCCTCAAGATTCTCTGATTTTGTCTCTGCTTCTGTTGGGGCTTCTTTGACCTCCCCTCATCTCTAGCCCCTTTTTTGGCCTTTTCTTTTCTTTAAAGCGCAGATTGGAACATTAATTCTCCTCTGCCGAGGACACTCCATCTTGGATCTGCTCTCCTAGGCTAGTCCCAAGGGTCTTAAAATCTGAAAGGGGTGCAGCACACTCAATAGTTATGTTCTTGCTGAACTGTGATGCCATCATTATCGCATAACCTTATCATTTTCAAAGTTAAGGTTGTTTATGGAAAATACATAATGCAAAAAGATTCAAAAAGTAGATGTCTCGAGCTTATTACCACTAATTTGGGCATAATGGGGCTTCATGAGACTATGGAAATAATGCTACTTCTAAAAGGAAAAATTACATACAACTGTTTTTTAGTTGATGGTTGTGGAACCTTCCATTGTCTGGCATAGGGAAGGAGACATTGGGCTGTTTGCTTTCTTCTGCTCTTCCTAACAACAGGTCTCCATGTGGCATTGTTAGTGTTTACCTTCTCCACGAAACCCAGGCTGTCATATCCACAGCCTTATCTTAAAGAACAGTCCATGTACATTTTCTTACCTATCTTCATTTGTCGGCTTAACCCTGCTTCTCTGACCACAGCTGGTTTTCCCAAGGTTTACACCTGACCCTAAGGCAGCCATCTATGGACTTGCCATGATCTCTGAGGTGAGCTGGTTCAAGGGCTTGCTGAAAGGGGTCATGTAAGGATTGCTCAGTTGTTTTCTTTTGGGTAGCCTGAATGGTGTGCATGAACGGACACACAGAAACACACACACAGAAATGCTATCAACGGGGTGGGTAAAGACACTCACAGAGGGAAAGGGATAGGATGCCTCATGAACTGGCAGGAAGGATACTGAAGAGAGAACACTGACCATGGCAGGAAGTAGACACAGCTACAGGGAAACCAGGGGTGAGATAAGCTGCCGCAAGTGTACCAGAGTGGAAGTACTGAGCGGGGGCTGATAGTGGATCTGGCTAAGGCTTCATACTTTCTGTGACCCTGAAAAACATTCTAGTTCTCCAAAAGTCCAGCTGTGCATGTTTTAAAATGTTTTCTGTCTGTCTCATCTTCCTCCTTTTGTCCTTACAATAAATCCTGCCACCTGAGGTAAATTGGCATGTCTTTCTCATTGTAATCTGAGAGAGCCTAACATGCTTTTTATATCCCTGTTTGCATCTGATTATGCTTGTTACAGAATACATTTCTAGTGCTTTCTGTTGGACCAGCTCTATTGGCCCATCAGCAACTTGTTTCGTACTCCTCGGATCATGGGCAATGATCTTGTACCCCTCAAATCTGTAGTCTCCCTAATGAACTGTGACTAGGAGAGGAGCAAGCAAACGTTAGACACTAAGTTGCATTTCAGCTTGGAGTTACTTGTTTGTTGTGTCACTGGTCTTAATTTATTTAATTGCCCCAGACATTCTCCCTTCTCTTTCCTATATGATTTTTATTTTTCTCTCTATGGATCATTTTCAGCAGCTCATAGCCATGTTATTCCTCCCATCTGAAAAAAGCTTCTCTTGACTCCACTTTCCTTGTTAACTACCTCCCCATTTCATTGCTTCTCTTGGCAAATTAAAAGGGTTGCCTATTTTTATTGTTTCCAATTCTCCTTCCATTTTCTGTTAAACTCACTCTAATCTGAGTTATTTTCTTGTCCCCACCACTTCACTAAAACTGTTCTTGATAAGAGCTTCAATAACATCCACATTGCTAAATCCAAAGATTATTTTTCAATCTTTATCTTATTTGATTTAGCAGCAACACTGCTATAGCTGCTTACTCCTTCCCTTTGACACTCATTCTGCAAACACTTGATTTCCCTCCTCTATTTCCTGCTTAGTCAGCTTTGCTGCTTTTTACCCCTTCTTCCAAATCTTTCAATCTTTGGAAAATTCAGTTCTTAGTTTTCTTTTTGGTCAAAGAGAAGAAGGAATTGTTGCATAGTGAGGATGCCATATCAAAAAATTCAGTTCCCATCAGATTTTTTTTTTTTTATCCAAACGGTACATAAGAATATACAACAGAAAGTGAGTCCCCAGTCCAGACCTTGTCTCACTCTCCTTAATCTTAAGCCGTGTCTATTACCCCGGGTGTTCTCTCGGAAATTTACCATACATAAATATAGATAACCTTTCAAAATTTTTCAAAAAACCTTTAATATATGCATAATAGGACTACATAGCATTTTATTCATCTGTATGGGTCTTTCATAATTTATGTAACCAGTGGATTTTTAGATAGTTTCCATTGCCTTTTTTTTTTTTTTTTACAAACAATGTTGCCTTATAAAGGCAGTTTAGACATGTGTGTGAACATATCTGCAGGACACATTTTTATAGGTGAAATCACTGGCTTACCGAGCACGTAAGCAGTTGATCCTCATTATTTACACATTCTGCATTTTTGAATTCACCTACGTGCTAACATTGATTTGTAACTCTACAATCAATACTTGCTGCTTTCTCACAGTCATTTGTGGACATGTGCGGAGCAGCAACACATTTAAGTTGCCTGAGGTGCAGGTTCACAGCTGAGGGTGAACCAGGCGATGCTCTCCCTTCTTGTTTCAGCTCTTTTACTGGAAATAAGCATCCTTTTTGAGGTCTGTTTAGTGCCACATTGTTTTCATTCTTGTGCCTTTTGGTTGATCATTTTGATGTTTAAAATGGCTCCCCAACAATAGTGCTGAAGTGCTGTGTAGTGTTCCCAAGCACGTAAAGGCCGTGTCATGCCTTACAGAGAAAATACATGTGTTAGATAAATAAGCTTCATTCAGGCGTGAGTTATAGTGTTGTGAGTTCAATGTTAGTGAATCAACAATATATGTTAAATAAGATGTCTTTAAAGAGAAACACAGAGGCGGGCCCGGTGGCGCAGCAGTTAAGTGCGCACCTTCTGCTCCGGTGGCCCAGGGTTCACCGGTTAGGACCCCAGGTGCGGACAAGGCACTGCTTGGCAAGCCATGCTGTGGTAGTTGTCCCACATATAAAGTAGAGGAAGATGGGCACAGATGTTAGCTCAGGGCCAGTCTTCCTCAGAAAAAAGAGGAGCATGGACAGCCGTTATCTCAGGGCTAATCTTCCTCAAAAAAAAAGGAAACACTCATAAAACAAGATTATGTATTGGTTGACGACAAAAATATTGTTACCAGAGGCCTGCAGAAACCTAATTCCATATTTCCCCTAGAAGCATTAATTCAGTATTTGCTAATTCCATGTTTGCAGCAAGTTTATAGACCATAACTGCCATGAATAATGAGAATTGATTGTATTTACAATTTTGATAGTAACAAAGCTTGAGATGTCTGTAGCAATTTACACTCTCACCCCCAACAAAATATAAGTAGCTATTTATCACACCTTCCCCAACAATGTGTATAAGGAAACTTTTTAATCTTTGTCAGATAGGTTCAAAAAGCTATCTTACTGTTATTTTATCTTCATATCCTTAATTACATATATTTGTATTTGTGTGTGTGCGTGTGCACCTGTATGTGTGTGTATGTATGAAGAGTTTGCTCACATCCTTTTCCCATGTTAAAAATTGCATTGTTGGTGTTTTTCTTATACATTTCTGAGGATACTTTATATATTGAGGAAAATTATCCTTTGACTGTCATATTGGTTGAAGATGTTTTTTCTCAATATGCCATTTGTCTTTTTACTTTAAATTGGTTTTTTTGGTTTGGTTTAATCATTAAAAATTCTTTAAGTTTTTGTATAGTAAAATGAAATCAGTCTTTTCCTTTCTGGTTTTTGTGCTTTGCTTAGAAAGACCTTTCCTAATGTGAAAATAAACTGTAAAAAGTCTTCCATATTTTCTTGTAATCCTTTTAAATTTCATTGTTTTACATTAAAATATTTGATTCATCTGGAATAAATATTTGATTTTTCTGGAATTTGCTGAGTGGTCAGTCCAGCTTTACTATTTTTTTTCTTTTTTAAATGGCTAGCTGGTTGGAACAATCACTTAAAACATAAATCCAGGGGCTGGCCCCGTGGCCGAGTGGTTAAGTTCGCGCGCTCTGCTGCAGGCGGCCCAGTGTTTCATTGGTTCGACTCCTGGGCGCGGACATGGCACTGCTCATCAAACCACGCTGAGGCAGCGTCCCACGTGCCACGACTAGAGGGATCCACAACGAAGAATATACAGCTATGTACTGGGGGGATTTGGGGAGAAAAAGGAAAAAAGAATAAAAAATCTAAAAAAAATAAATAAATAAATCCATTTTCTCCATTAGTTTGAAATGCTATTTTGGTGTCATATATTAAGTTCCCATATATACTTGTCTATTATTTTTGTACAGCATATTTCTAATTCGGTAAAGTATACGTACACTGAAAAGGAAAGACCAAGAGAAAATGCATCAGTATATTTATACCAAATAAATGAAGTAGAGCCTAAACGGTGAGCCTAATTGGACTGGCCTATGTCATTTTCCAAATGTTTTAACCTATAATTTCTGTGGGGGATTTTGAAACCAGTAGGAAATTAATATCAGATGATGCTTTAATCCTTAGGGCTCTTGTTTGAAGGTAAAACAGAAATGTCTTAAATTTGCTGATATAAATTTTGTGAGTTCTCTATATGCTGTTACTTCTAACAGGTCAGTATGTAGTGAAACAGTTCAGAACAGCCACCCTAGCGTAGCATTCCAGTCAGTTGAAATGCATTCACTTTCTCCAGTTAAATCTCACATTGTTTAAAATGTTAGTTAAGTTTGTTACTCAAAAATCCACGCCAACCTACAAGGCAAATAATAGCCTGCTAAATATAACAGACCCCACACATCCCTATAATTCTACAAATTAATGGTTTCATATAGAGAGAGAACCCCTACCATGGTTGAGAAGTCCAAAGGAGTTATTTCTGCCTGTCTTTTCTAAAACTGAGTCCTTGAGGAGGCAACAGAGATTGCTGACATTGAGCACCAGTAGTGCTGATCCTGCTGACAACCCTCCAATTTTAAGAATAATTGGATACTTTTTATTCAGTTTTCTGTGCAGCTTTAAGGTTCACAGCTCCTCAAATAGCTATATGACACCATTTTGGGGGGACATTTAAGAATTGTTCTCCCTGTTCCCCAAACCCCAGAACCAAACCACAAAGGAAAAAGTAACAGAAGTGAGATCTTATGGAAGGTTTTACAGAGAGGTTTCCTTAGAATTCCTTAGAATTGAGGTTAGCAATATTCTAATTCATTTTTGCTGAGCTGCTGTAGTTTTTGAGGCAACTCAAGTTTTCCATCCACTTAGTGATGTCTGTTTTTACCAGCAAATACAGCAGGACTAAAAGCAGTTCATCAGCCCAAGTGGCTTCTCTGATAATTAACTGGATCTCTTTTCACACATTAAATAACTCTATTTTGGAGAGGTGAATTTGCTCAGCAGATCCTAGTTGATTTTTGTACCAGGTTTGACAGACCTAAACTCCAGTTATACACCAACACTTCTCAGTTGAAGATCTAGTGGTTCCTTATAATTTTGTTAATGGCAGCATCTTCACTTCTGTATCACTTCTGATACATATCAGAAGGAATTTACATATTGATTTTTTTGCCTCATTAAATTCACTTGGGTCTTCTGTTGGGCCAGTTGATAATCTGTCAGTAGCTGCTGGAGTATTTGTTGTAGAGGGCATTTACTGAATCTATGTAATGACTCAGATGCTGTCTTTGGAATTTTCTGAACATTGGATAGAGAAATATCGTGTTTTATGCAAATCTGTCCAAGTGTCTTTCCCCTAAACTCTACCTTTCAAGGTTTTCGGTGAAGAATAATTAGATGGAGTTGAAGGCTGTGCACATTCTTCTCCCAAGGATGAACTATATATAGTGTTTCAGTTATCTATTGCTATGTAACAAATCGCCGCGAAATCTGATGGTTTAAAGCAGTTTATTATTATGTCATGTTTCTGCCCACTAATTGCGCTGGACAATAGACAATTGACAATCTGGATAGTTTTTACTTGCAGTCTTTCATGTGGCTACAGTCAGAAGGTAAGTGTGGCTGAAGTCATCTGAAGGTTCTGCTGGACTGGACATTCAAGGTGCCTTTCCCTCACATGCCGAGAGCCTCATCAGGGATGGCTGGAACAGCTGGGGACTGGCCAGGCAGCTCTCTGACTGGGAAAATTTATGAAGTCAAGAAACATGGTTTAATCCATCTTTAAGAAATTTCTTTTTGTCTATCTGTGATGTCAGCCCTGCTCCCCCTGCCCTTCAGTTTTGTGCACTTAAAAACCTGCTCTCTAAGGTCTGGGGTGCCTTTTGAACAGGTTGAAAGAGAGACACTCTGGAAATGCAATGTGTAATGTCTTTTCTTGTTGTTTCGAACAGCATGTGCAAATTTTTACTAACACTGCAAACTCAAGCCTTTGGCCCAATGTTTTTCAGTGTTTAGAGGTTTTTATTTCATGAAGAATTAACTTTTCTTTAAAATTTCCTTTAAAAAGTTTCTCATGGACTCCAGATGGGCCTATCATTTAAAAAGTTTTCTAAAAATAAAAATCATTTACTAACTTTTCTTTTGGTGTACTGTTGGAAATTGGATTCTAGCTGTGTTGAACTTAATTTTTTCAGTTTTTCTTAATTCACTCAATTTTTGCTTGTAAGGAAAATATGTGTACAAATTATTCATTTTCTTTAGGTCTTTCAACCTAGGTTATTTCTATTCTTTGACTCATTTAATTTGTTTTTGAGATATTACTGAAAAGTATCCTATGATTTTCACTGTAAATTTTTCTTCAGGAAACAAAAACAACTGCTATCTGGAAGAATTAAAAAATTAGATGTAAATATGCTACATTGTAATACAGTATAGCTTTAGTGTTATGACTGGTTTTGAATCACCTGGCAGGAAGGATTTTTATGTGAATTTTATGTGAATTAAGCTGCATGTTTTACCTTTGGGTTGATCATGTCACCTTTGCTGCCATTTGGTTTGATATGATATGCAGAATATCTAATTTTAACACCCAAAAGTTTAAGGCACGTAACTGGAAAGAAAATTCATAGTCCATCTGCATCTACAGACTTTGTCAGATGGGGGAGCACGTGTGATAAGAAACATGTACCAAAGAAAGAATGAAAAATTCTGAGGACTTATTCCTAAATTAGGTTCTAATGATCACTTTCCTTTTCTAGTTCTTCTGTGAGATTTTTTCCCTGGATTTGAGCAATTTTGTTTAAAATTTAAAAAGAAATTTTTTTTAAGACCTATGTTATGTTAAACTTGCTAGCTATTCTGTTCTGTGGCCGACATTTCCTTGGCCACTATGTCAGTGCAAGCATGATTTAAATTACATAAAATAGTAAAATTTATAAAAACTGTCTCTCAATAAGACGTTGCTAGTATAGCAGTGGTTTTGAACATAGGCTCTGGACAGAGCTGGATACAATAGAGCTGGGTGCTATATGACTCCTTCACTTAGCAACCATCTGACCTTGAGCTGCTTACTTAATTCTCTCTAGACTTCAATTTCCTCAACTGCAAAATGTGAATAATAAGAGTTCTTATGAAAATTAAATGAGATACGCAGGATCACCAGATATCTTCATTTGCCCCTCCAGATCCACTCCCCACCCATCTCCTCCCTTCTCGCCTTCCCAGGAGACTGACATGTGTGGACCACAAGAGGCTCCCTTATCCCCTGCCTCATTTGGTTTGGCCAATAGGGGGCCCAGAGAGAAGATCAAAAAGAGGGCTGGGAGTGACATGGGGCACTTATTTTGAACACTTGCCCTGCAGCATTGCCTTAAGCTGTCTCTATTTCTTCCCAGAAGATTTCTACAAGATTCTCTCCTTCTATGTTCTTTGAAGCTACTCCTTGCCCTTTAGACCTAAGGACAGGTAACAGCAGTGCTATTACCAGCCCCAGGGTACAGCACTATCCGTACATCCTGTCACATCTTTGCAAATAATCTCTTTATTAAACTTTTCTAGGACAACCCTAATTTGACTGTATCTTCTATTTCCTTCTGGGATGCTAATTGATATAGTTTGTGCTTAACACAGTGTCTTGCACACAGTAAAATGTTCAACAAAGTGATATTTATCATAAAAAAGACTTAAAAGCTTATAAATCAATGTTATAATATATACACAACCAGTATGTTCAACAAGTGGAGTGCTTGGATTGTGGTAAAAACACAGCTTTATTTTTGTTTACCACCTTCTGTTTAAACTTCATTTAGTGTAGATGTCTTCCTCCGTCCCTGGAGGAAAACTCCAGCAGTCCCACGATTTCTCTGCTACTCTTAAGTGACAATTCTACAACCACATTAGGACACAGACACACTCACAATTCAGTAATTAGAATGTCCTGACCACAGAATAAAAAAGATCTCACCTTGGTCAGCTCTTCTCTCATTTCCCAGATTGTCCCTGCTACATGCTGGTGCCTGCCCTGAGGCTCCCCACCAGGCTTGGGCATAGAAGGCTGCACACCCCAAACCATCCTCAAAAATGTTGGGGGTAAATAGAGTCTTCTCCAAGGAAACCTTATCACCATATCCTCAGACCTGCCAGCCTCTCTGGTCCCTTTTACATCCTTGGCTGGATTGAGGGATTCAAGAGTCATGAACAGGTTCTGGTAGGGCTCTTCTTCGGCAAATCGACACAAGGTGGTTATTTCATGTATGATACCTATCATATCAGTCTCATTGTAGAAAAACATATTTTCATATATTAACAAAAGTTGCTTCTTGTTCCTTTATTTTTTACAACAAAATTTTAATAATTGTAACCTGACTAGAAGAAGAGAATTTTCTGGCTGGTAGTTTGATAATGATATTTATATTATATTTCTTCTGCCTATGTTTGAGTCTTTTTACTATAAGTTCTGACCAAGATAGAGAGCTAGGATGAAGGCAGAAGCGGGAATGTTAGTGTTGTAGACATCTAGAGTGGCTGATATTGACATCTAGTGCTAGATGCTGCAGGCGACTCAAGGACACAGGCAGGCATCTTGCCTGGAATTTATAATGCAGAGGGAGAGATGAGACATGAAATAGAAAGGAATTTGAGAACTCAGAGGGAAGAAAGGGCTCATTCAGTCTGGGAGTCTAGGGCCAGAGCACACTGTTGTGCAAGTCTCTAGGTCACAGAAGATGAAAAGTAGTTGACAGATCCTTGATGTAAAACTTGACTCTTTTCGTGGGATCAGTGTTTAGCTCAGCTTCAAGCCAGCAAGCATCATTTCTGTATTTTTTTCTGCTGTGGCTGAAAAAGGATGGGCCTCTCCTAATTGCTGGATATGGCAAGCATCTGTTTCACATAATGGACTGGTAAAAAGTTGAGCTCAGACCAGTCCTGTGATTGCTATCTGTTTGCCATCCTTGGCTGTCAGTAGTACAGCAGGGTTATTGCAGGGGACCAGAGGATAAGACACAGGGAGAGCAGCTTAGAACTCTTGCCATTCTTTGAAAGTGATGCTCAAATGTTCCAGGAAAGTGAATACTTTTAGAGAGAAAGTGAAGGCTGCATCTATTAAGAAAGTGAAGAGGTATGACTCATCCCTGTCTTACAAAAGGAGGGTACCTTCTTTTTTAAAATAAATCATGGTGTAAATTTTTAAACATACGCAAAGTAGAGAGAATAGACTAGTGAAACTCCATGTACCATCACCTTGAGAAGAGGGCTCCATACAGTTGAAATAATTCTACTTCATCTTTCCTTTTCACTCTAAATGAAAAACTTAATGGCAGTAGAGCAGAAATGTACTATTTAGTATTCTGGCCAAAATGCCCATTTTAATTTCAAAGATTAATTTATAATATAATCAGTTGTGCAAAATTTCTTTTAATATTTAATATGAAGGCATGATGTTTTGATAAATCTGATTGAATGGCTAACTTTATTCTTCCATTTATGTATTAAAAAGTTTTAGGCATATGGAATTAAATATATATCATTCTCAGTTTTTACACTTTTGTTGATTTGTCATTAAACCACAAGCTTAATTTCATCCAAAAGACAAACAAATGCTGTGCTCAGACTTCCCACCCTATCAGCATGTAATCTTTTTAAAATTATTCAGCAGTCACTTCCCAAACTCCCTCATTCTTCTCTCCTCTTCCCTCCCTCTGGGCTTTTAAATTCACAGTCACTCATTCATCAAGAAGACATTTGTCAAGTTGAGGAATTTAATTCAAAACAATTCATTTTACCAATCTTTTACAATTCCTGGGAAAATATCTGGAAGAGCTAGTAATGAAATCTCCAAAAGGCATTAATTTTAGGTAATTTTACCTCTTGCTCAAAGTGGGAATTTGGAGTGTGCATGAGAATTTATCCCTGTTAGCCAGGATGATCCATAGTGCAGTGTTATGTGCAACCCCAGGTATCTAGGAGGTAAAGGCAAGGAGATTCCCTCGGTTTAGCCCATTTGTAACAGGACCCACTGGACAAAAGGAGAATGAAAATGGAGGGAGCACTCCCCTTGGTGCGCCTCTCCAAGGTAAGGACCAAAGGTTCAGGCAGGGAAGTCTAGGCTGACGTGTTTTTATATAGTCGGGATCAACACTACAGATGAGACCATGATATTGGACTTGGTTCTCAAACTGGAAACCAGGTCTGCAGCAGTAGATTATTTCCGGATGTCATGCATTGGTGGGCTGAGACTTTTCCTGATTCCACAGAAGGAAGGCAAAGCTGAGCCTGATTTTATGCTGTCCAATAAACAGGGTCTAAAGAAGCCAGGAATTTCTGGTTCTCTTAGAAGAATTTTAGGCAATAGTAACGTGATGACACATTTTGGACATATTTTGGGAAGCTTCAGAAACCCTCTAACAGTTTCTCTGATCAGGTAACAAACATCTATATATGAAAAAGCTTTAAATAAAATTTTCAGTTCACCTAACCACAATGCAGGAAGCTAAATTCTTTTTATTTTTTAAAAATTTTATTGAGATCACATTGTTATATAACATTATAGAAATTTCAGGTCTATATCATTATATTTTGACTTACGTATAGACTGCATCATGTTCACCACCAAAAGTCCAGTTATCATCCATCACCATACACATGTGCCCCTTTACCCCTTTCACCCTTTCTCCCTCCCCTTCCCCTCTGGTAACCACCAATGTGTTCTCTGTTTCTATGGGTTTATTTGCTTATCTTCTACATATGAGTGAAGTCATATGGTAATTGTCTTTCTCCATCTGACTAATTTTGCTTAACATTATAACACCCTTAAGGTTCATCCATGTTGTTGCCAATGGCACAATTTCATCTTTTTTTATGGCTGAGTAGTATTCCATTATATATATAGATGTAGATATAGATATAGATATAGATATAGATATAGATATAGACAGATATACACACACACAAGAACTTCTTTATCCATTGATTTGTTGATGGGCTTTTGGGTTGCTTCCGAGTCTTAACTATTGTGAATAATATTGCAATGATTGAACATAGGAGTGGAAATATTTTTTCAAATTAGTGTTTTCATATTCTTTGGATAAATACCCAGAAGTGGGAGAGCTGGGTCATATGGTATATCTATTTTTACTTTTTTTGAGAAATCTCCATACTATCTTCCATAGTGGCTGCATCAATTTAATTTCCCACCAGCAGTGTATGAAGGTTCCTTTTTCTCCACATTTTCTCCAACATTTGTTATTTCTTGTCTTTTTAATAGTAGCCATTCTGACAGGAATAAATCCCACTTGACTGTGGTGTGTGATCCTTTTAATGCATTGTTGTATTCGATTTGCTAATATTTGTTGAAGATTTTTACATCTATGTTCTTCAGTGATATTGGCCTGTAATTTTGTTTTTTTGTGTTGTCCTTGTCTGTTTTTGGTATCAGGGTAATGTCAGCCTCATAAAGTGAGTCGGGAAGCATGCCATCCTCTTCAATTTTTTGGAAGAGTTTGAGAAGGGTAGGTATTAAATCTTCTTTGAATGTTTGGTAGAATTCACCAGAGAAACTGTTTGGTCCTGGACTTTTGTTTTGGGGGAGGTTTTTGATTACTGTTTTAATCTCTTTACTTGTGATTGGTCTGTTCAGACTGTCTATTTCTTCTTGATTCAGTTTTGGAAAGTTGTATGATTCTAAGATTTTATCCATTTCTTCTAGGTTATCCAATTTTTTGGTATATAGTTTTTCATAGTATTCTCTTATAATCCTTTGTATTTCTGTGGTATCCATTGTAATTTCTCCTCTTTCATTTCTGGTTTTATTATTTGAGTCTTCTCTCTTTTTTTCTTAGTGAGTCTGGCTAAGGGTTTGTCAATTTTGTTTATCTTTTCGAAGAACCAGTTCCTAGTTTCATTGATCCTTTCTTTTGTCTTTTTAGTCTCTGTTTCATTGATTTCCCCTCTGATTTTTATTATTTCCTTCCTTCTACTGACTTTGGGCTTTGTTTGTTCTTCTTTTTCTAGTTCTTTTAGGCATAGTTTTAGATTGTTTATTTGAGATTTCTCTTGTTTCTTGAAGTAGGCCCATGTTACTTCATACTTCCCTCTTAGACCTGCTTTTGCTGCATCCTATATGTTTTGTTACGTTGTATTTTCCTTTTCACTTGTCTCAAGGTATTTTTTGATTTCACCTTTAATTTCATTGATCCAATGGTTGTTCAGTAGTATGTTGTTTAGTCTACTCATATTTATGACTCTTCTAGGTTTTTTCTTGTAGTTGATTTCTAGTTTCATAGCATTGTGGTTGGAAAAGATGCTTGATATGATTTCAATCTACTTAAATTTATTGAGACTTGTTTTGTTTCCCAACATATGATGTATCTTTGAGAATATTTTATGTGCACTTGAGAAGAATGTTTATTCCACTGCTTTTGGATGCATAGTTCTATATATATCTATTAAGTCCACTTGGTCTATGATTGCATTTAAGGCCAATGTTTCCTTGTTGACTTTCTGTCTGGATGATCTATCCATTGATGTAAGTGGGGTGTTAAAGATCTATCCAATAAAATAAGTGGAATGTTAAAGTTCCCTACTATTATTGTGTTGCTGTCAATTTCTCCTTTTTGGTCTGTTAATAATCACTTTATAAACTTTTGTGCTCCTAGGTTAGGTACATATATATTAATAAATTTTGTGTTTTCTTGATGGAATGTTCCTTTTATCATTATATAATCTCCTTCTTTGTCTCTTATGTTTTTTTGTGTTGAAGTCTATTTTGCCTGATAGAAGTATGGCTACACCTACTTTTTTTGTTTGCCATTTGCTTGGAGTATCATCTTCCACCCCTTCACTCTGAGCCTATGTTTGTCTTTAAAGCCAAGATGGGTCTCCTGGAGGCAGCATATTGTTACGTCTTGTTTTCTAATCCATGTAGCCACTTAGTTTCTTTTGATTGGTGGATTCAATCCATTTACATTCAGAGTGATTATTGATATATGAGGGCTTAATACTGCCATTTTATGTTTTTCCTTCTAGTTGTTCTATATTTCCATTGTTCATTTTTCCTTGTATTTCTATCTGCCATTACAGTTTGGTGGTTTTCTGTGGTGTGTTTCTCAATTTCCTCTTTTTGTATGTTTTGTGACTCTACTCTGATTTTTTGTTTTGTGATTACCATGAGATTTGTATAAAATATCTCATAGATGAGATTGTCCTTTTTTCTACTGATAGCATCTTATCTGTATTAGCCTATGCAACTTCCATCCTTTTCCTCTTCATCTTCTATGTTTTTGTTGTCACAAATTATCCTTTTTTGTATTGTGAGTTTGTTACCAAATTGGAATGGTTATAGTTATTTTTGATGCTTTCTTTTCCTTTAGCCTTTTTATTATAATTAAATGTTTACAAACCTATTCTGATATAGAGTTGTAATTTTCTGATTCTATTTGTCACCTTACTCAAAGCTTTGTATACTTTTGCCTTTTTTTTTCAAGTAGGAGAGCTTCTTTCAACATTTCTTGTGAGGCTGGTCTTGTGGTGGTGAACTCCTTCAGCTTTTATTTTCCTGGGAGACCCTTTATTTCTCCTACATATCTGAAGGATAATTTTGTTGGATAGAGTATTCTTTGCTGATAGTTATTATCTTTCAATATTTTGAATATATCACTCCACTCTCTTCTAGTCTGTAGTTTCTGCTGAGAAATCCACTGATAGCCTGATGAGATTTCCTTTATAAGTTATTTTCTTCTCTCTGGCTGCCCTTAACATTCTGTCTTTGTCATTGACTTTTGGCTGTTTTAATATAATGTGCCTTGGAGAAGGTCTTTTTGTGTTAAGATATTTAGGAGTTCTGCTAGCTTCATGTTCTTGTGTATCCAGTTTCTTCCCCAGGTTTGGGAAGTTATCAGCTATTATTTATTTAAATAAGCTCTCTGTTCCTTTCTCCCTCTCTTCTCCTTCTGGGATACCTATTATCCTTATGCTGATTTTCCTAATTGATTCACATATTTCTCATAGAATGTCTTCATTTTTTAAAAATCTTAGTTCTCTCTACTCTTCCACCTGAATCATTCTAGATTTCTTTGAGCTTTCCAATTCTCTCTTCCATATGGTCTGCTCTATTTCCAGTGTTTTATACTCTTTTTCATCTCATTAATTGTGTTTTTCATCTCCAGAGTTTGTTTGGCTCCTTTTGGGGGGTTTTGTTTTGTTTTAGACTTTCAGTCCCTTTGAAGTACTTCTGTTCGTTAATTTTATTCCTGAGCTCATTGAACTGTCTTTCACAGTTTCCTTGTAACTCATTGAGTTTCTTCATGACAGCTATTTTGAATTCTGTTGGTTAGATTGCAATGTTCTGTGACTTCAAGTTTGGTTTCTGGAGAGTTGTCATTTTCTTTCTGTGCTATTGTGTTATTGTAGTTCATGGTGCTTTGATGACTTGTTCCTCTGCTGGTCCAATTGTGGTAGTAAACACCTTTCTTATTTGCATAAGGCTTTGTTTACTTTGATTCTGAACTGCTTTTGGTTGTATTTGAGAGGCCACAGTTTCTACCTGCCATTGACTCTACCAGAGACACCATCAGTGCCATCCTTATGTTGCTTGTGTCTTTGAAATTGCTGATGCCTTACTGTTTATGATGTTGCTGTAGGTACAGGTCTCACCACCAGGATCACCAGGATACAAGCATCTCTGCTTATTCCAGGGTTGCCTAGGTCTTATGTTCCCCCACAGGCTCTCCACGGGCTTCCTTGGGCATGGGTGCTGCTACCATGTGTACCAACTGCACTGCTACTTCTGGGTTATCTGGGGGTGCTGACAGCACCACTGCCAGGAGTGCTGGATTCAGAGGTGTTGCTGCCACTGCCAAGGGCCTGGTCTCTTGTATGCAGCCCCCACTTCCGGTTGGGCCAGTGTCAGGGATGCTGTCACTGGGGACTGGGTTATGGGTACTGCTATGGTTCCTGAAGCCTCAGGTCACAAGTGTCACCCACCACTGCTGGGGAAAGGGTAGGGACTAAGCCACAAGTGCTGCTGCATTTCCTGAAGCCTCAGGTCATTGGCACCATCTACCACTGCTGGGTGTATCCTCATTTTGCATGCAGCCCTTGCTGCTCAGAGGGCCAGTGTTGGAGTTGCTGCTACCAGGAAAGGGGGAGGAAGTTTCTTCCCTGTTTCCACTGCCTCCCAGTGGTCCAGTCCACCCACCTTCAAATGTATAGATGTATGGATCTCTCAGGTGTTCTAGTGTACTGTGCAGAGAGTCCTTGGTCGGTCAATGGATGTCCAGCTGATTATAACTTAGAAGGGAGAGACAAAGGGAATAATTCACTCCACCATGATGCTGAGGTCACCCTAAACTAAATTCTTGATATCTGGAAAATTCTACAAGTGTCTGAAAAGAAGTCTAGTAGTGGGATAGTCACTAAATTCCAGAGTCCTTCAGTAATGTGATTGTATTTGGACAGGGCTACCTGTAGAGTAATGTCATTCAAATCCTCATTGCAGAATATAAACAATGGCAGGGGAAACGAGAGCTGCCAGTGGCAATTATATGTTTCTAAGACTGCTGTCTTTTAAATTATTTCTTCCTTTTAGAGTTAGACAGAGAGAGAAAAAAACAATAACTCCATAAGATGTTATCAGAGTCTTCTGATTGACCAAAGAAATCCTTGTTTTCACCACTGTGTGACTCCCACACACTGGCCACATTCCCCCTAAGTAGAGATGAAACCTGGGCAGAAGTTGTGCCATCCTGGAGAAGTCTCCCTTCTTTTGGTTGCTGGAAATGAGTATGAAAATAATTCTTGGATTACAGAATTGGTTGACAAGAGCCCACTTTTTTTTCAGGCATTTATTTGTGGGTCTTCAGAATGGTACAATTTAGAGACTCTGAGAAAGGAAAAGAGTCACTTGACTGGCCGTTGAAATGGCTAGATCCTGCCAGACGTAATCTCTTTCACAGGAGATTTCTGATTTGGGGATAAGTCAGCATCTCTTTATCCTTTCCAAGTTTCAACTGAATACATAATATTTTTAGGAAGCTGAAAAAAAAAATACAAGGTCTTCTCTTTCCTGAAGCAGTTTTTGTAGCAGAAGACATTGTTTTTTCTGCAATATTTTATAGGTGTGGGCTTGGGAGAGAGAAAAAGCAAGCTCAGAAGAAAAGTCGTATAAATTGTTCAGAATGTATCAACTATCATTATTTTCAAACACAGGCCCTGTTCTTGGAGTCATTCTCTTGTTTCCCTGATTCATAGAAAAAATATGGAAAGAAGGGTGAGCCTGCTTGTGGGGTTTAAAATGGAATTTCTGATTTTACTTTTCATGTCATGTTGGAGACCACACCCAGTGTTTCTGGACTACAGGGTAGTATTTGAACTCCCAGGTCCAGGGTATGCTCCACTGCCATTGTTAGAAAGACAACGATTCCTGTTTTCCACACCTGAATGACACAGAGTAGGTTCACTGGATCACACCAACCATCAAACAAACCCACAGCACACTAGACCTCCTTTTCTAAAATCATTCAATGTTGGAACAGGAAAAGACCTTCTTTTATATGCAAGGAAACTGATGTCCAGAGAAGGGAGCGATATGGCTAGTTCAGAGGTTCATAGCTAATTAACAGTATAGCCAGAATGGCTGGAACTGCCACCCAGATCTCCTGACCCTTCGTTCAGTGCTAATGTCCCCATCCTGTATCCATAAGTCTGGCTGACATACTTTTATTTGTTCTGTCTACCTCAGACTCTGGCTTTCTCCCGATAAGGAACTTATCCCTGTCTTTGCAGAAAACCTGCCCTGATTTGCTCTGTTGTCTAAGCCTTTTTTCAGTCTCCTGCTCTTGGGCTACACACAACAACTTCCTTTATCATCCCTCTGGATTCCCAATCAACTTCTAGCTATGGTGTTATTTGTAATCCCTCTTCAATCTGCCTAATTCCCAAATCATTGCTTTGCTTGGCTTTTGATTTAGGAAGGGTGAGGAAGAGACCCTGTTCTTCTTCCTTTATGGTGCTAGAAATCTTCTACTCAAGCTTTCCCATCCCAGGAGAGGGGAATGTTAGGCAAGATACTTCTGCCCCTCTCTACCTCAGTACTCATTTCCCCCCAGGGAGGAGGAGTGGAGGAGCTAATTGATCAACCAGTTTTTCTGATGAGTCAGATCACTATGCCTCATATTAGGGAAACTGGCTCTATCTTTGACCTCAGGCATTGTGGGCCCTCTCACCCTCTAGCTTCTCTCTATTTCTGACTTCTTAGTTCAACTCTCTGAACTGCCATGCTTTCCAGGTGGCCACCTATGCCTCAGGATGCTGTCTTCCTTGAAGCTGACTGAATAAGTGGACTCTGGATGTGTTCTACAGACTGCTCTCCCACAGTCTGGGTAAAGATTTGGGGAGAGTTAGGAGCATCATTGCATCCTCAGGCTTAAACTTTATTCTTCCTCACAGTTGACAACTGAGCCATGCTGGGAGTTATTAGGAGGTGGCCTGGCCATTAATAAAGCTGATACTGTGTTTCCTGTTTGCCTGCCAGTTCTTTTTATAAGTTTTCCATTAGTTAGAACTTTTGTGGGAAGAAGAGTAAAAGCCTTAGTCTCCCAAGCATCAAATCTCTGAAGTGTTGTGGTCCTTTCTCCTGGTTTACCAGGGTGTTGGAGGATGAACTGCTTGTCTCCTACATTATTTTTGGCCTGTCTTTACCTCCAATTTCTCTGTTAATTCTCATTATACTTAATAGAAATATCATTTTGAGAAAATTGATTTAACAGGGGAAAGAGATAGATATTTATTTGATACTTTTATATACTTATCACGATATTAGCCATTGTGTTCATATTACCTAGTTTACTATCCATAACAACATAATGATGGGTGTACTAATATACCCATCTGAAAGATAAGAAAACTTAGGCACAGACAGGGAAAGAAACGCATAAAAGGTCATTCAGGACCATTCAAGTTCTTTCCCATTTGTTCAGCACCTATTATGTGCCAGGCATGGACCTAAATGCTTTACAGACAGTATTTTATTTAAGACTCACCACAGTCTTGCTAGGAAGATATTATTATATCTCGGAGAAAGTAACAATTTGGCAAATAACATATATCTGAGGAGGGAGGGAGCCAGAGTTTGAATCCACATCTTTCTTACTCTAAAGCTAAATCCTTTCTAACATTTCATGCTGCTTTTGAATTAAATTTTTGAGCTGTTAGGGGGACAATTTTTATTGTTTCAGGTCTTCATGGAATTGACAGTAGCAATTAGAGTTCAGTTTCTTTCTCTGCTTTCCCATCAACTTCTCTCTCATTTCTGAGAATGGTGGTAGAGAATTAAGAATATTTCTAGGTACACAATGTAATTTTATTTGGAAAACTCTTTAGAAGATTGAAAGCCCCTTAAAGGAAAGGCAGTACCTACACCTCTTAGATTTCTGCCTAATGACAAGATCTGTGACAGCTTTGTGCTCTTACTTGGAGTGAGTGCTGGCTCGCAGGTCCCGCCTAGCACATGGCCCTGGCTTCAATACTTCCCACCTTCTGGTCCCATTTGCTGGCTCCTCTGCCACTGATAATTCCCCAGTCAAAGACTGGAGCACTGCCCAAGCAGAAAGTTATATGATTAAGCAAATATTTATGTAAAATTTGCCACAAACACATTTTATAAAAAGTTCAAATGTTTATCAGCTGCACAAGTTTTGGTCTTTGTTCTTGCATTTTGTAATGTGTCAGCTTAGAGGAGCTAAAATAGGCAGTAGCAACATTTACATTTGAAGATGTGTTTCTGAAGAGCTTATATAGGGAGGTGAATTTGAGGGGCAATTAATTTACTTATTAGGAGGCAACAAATATGAAGGTACTGCAAGTCAACATATATTGGGGAAAGCAAAGTAAGAGATTGAGGCATGTGGGTTATCTTTGAAGATAAAAGTGGGAAGCCTGAAATGAGAGAGTCCCAGGGGGGCCAAAGAGAGGTATGAGAAATATGATTTGAACTACAGGAGGTTCACGGTGAAATGACAAATTTGGCTTCTAAAAAGTGAAAATGGAGATAGCAGCAGCTGAGCTAGATTAGGGGCAATTTATTTGCTTATTCGTTACATTCTAACACAAGCCAGTGGGATAAATGCTAAAAAGGAAATATCCTACATCTCAAATCATGGGACGATAATGCTAATACTCTGGTATTCAGGGAATAAATGGCTATTACTTTTCATACTTGTAAAGCTGAACTTGGGTGGATGGGGGGTAACTAGAGCGGTTTCTTATTTTTTTCCTCATTCCTGCCTTGATGTATACTCTTTCTAGTCACCCTTTCCCAACCCATTACAACAACTTGGGAGATTCACAGCTTTCTAATTAATTTCAGCATTTGAAAAATCTAGTACGTGCCAATTTAATCCAGTTAAAAACTTTAGGGTCATCCTGTGTGACACACCCATGGCCCCAGCCTCCTACATTGGAGACTGAGAAGCTGTTGGTGCTCTCAAGCAACCTTTTTTCCTTCTTCTAGGCCCTAACTCCTTTGACGTGTGGGGGCTAGGGACGAGGGATGGGTTGATCAGTGGGGCCTAAAGTCTTTTTTCCTAACTGGTGCTACTGTAGTCCTTTTGTGGCTGGCCAGCTGACAGGCAGTTGTGCATGGTACATGTTTAACAACCAGCACTCTGAAAAATACTGTGTATGTGTGTGTGTGTTTTTAAAGATAATACAATTATGTGATAATATAATTATTATATTATAACATATGTTTATTGTACATTTTACTGATAAAAAGACTTTACTATTATAAAGGATAAATAATAATAAAATATACAATACCTTTATTATAAATTCCATATAGCTAATTGATTCTCACAGAATGATTTAGTTGGTTTTTGCCAAATCCTTATCTGTCATCAACCTATAGTTACAATTGAAAAATGAATATAGCTCTGATATGAATGTTGGTTGACTTTTTTATTTATGTTAACAAGCAAGACAGAAATGAAACAATGAAGATGTATGTTGGAACTTCAGTCATTTGTCAATGACATGAGTGAATTCTTTGCTGAACTGGATAATAGTTTTGAACATTGTAAGATTATTTCCTCAGTTTTTGATGTTAATCATAATGTAACAGCAATAGATACACTTTTAAGTTTAATCAGCATTGTTAACATTTTCTCCATCATTCTCTTAAGTCTAGACCAGAGAGCAACAAATTTTTTTTTTGTAAGTGGCCATATAGTAAGTATTTTAGGTTTTGCAGGTTATACAGTCTCTCTTGTAAGTACTGAATCCTGCACTTTTTTTTTTAGCACAAAAGCAGTTGCAGACCACCTGTAAGTGAATGGGCATGTCTGCGTTCCAGTAAAACTTTATTTTGTAAAACTCTGTGAGCTGTAGTGTGCTGACCCCTGGCATAGAGAATCAATGAAACAATAAAAGAGGCTCTAATCTGTAGTATCTGCCAATTTCCATGGTGTAAATACTCCCACCATAGCTGATTTTAAGCTACCAACATGATGTTACTGAATGCAGTGTTGGGAACAGATGCATGGTAGCACATCATCTCATAATATTTCCACCAAATAGAATTAAGGAAACTTAGAGAATAGATAATACTAAGTGTAGTAAAATAATTAGTAAGTGATGAGTTTTTGGTATTTATTATCTTTATTATTAATATAATTTATTTAATTGTAAGTTTATATAACAATTTTTACTAATGCCTGTGTTTAACAACTGGCTTGCAAATTTAACAGTCAGCTCCAACATACTACATACTCCCAACATACTACAGGTGGCAAACATCCAAAATCTTTGTCTCATGGAGAGCAACAGTAAGATGTTCCTGGAGGCACAGCAGAGGGCCTCCCATAGCACAATTCTTTGATATGGGAGAGATGGTTTTGCATGACTTCCGCATACTCTTTAGTCTCCATACCTTGTAATACACCTCACAGACTCCTACTGCTCTACAGGATGGAGTTCTGGAAGACTGGCCTATCTTCTATAGGGTCCACTTGGACCATATTACACCGAACTGTGGGAGGACTGGCTGCCCCATACCTACCTGCTCTCATTGTCCTTAACCAAATTCATTTCCCATAACCAAGTGGGAACAGAGCTAGCCCACTGCGAAGGCAAACATTTATCTGGAGAATGAATGATGTTCATCCTTTCCTGTAGGTACCCCAAATCTCTTTCAAAACCCTCTCACTTGAAGGGTGGATGAGGAGGGACGCCTTCTGTTTTTATCCTATGGCTAAAGGAAAAGAAAATACACAATATGCTATTTTAGCCCCCAAAATTCCCTCTTCTACCTAATAACTTATGAAATTTCTGATCTTCTGCATATAAAGACTAGAGGTTGTATGGAGTGCTGGTAGCTGTGATGGTTCTTCAACTTCCTGACAAACCCTCTAAGGATGTGTCTGGTGGTGATTAGTGGCCATGATACAATTCTAGAACAAAATCTTCCTCAGCTTCATATTGTCATTATCTGGTTGTACATTCTCTAAGAGACCTAAACTTAATGATATATTTAGAAATGACTAAATTTTAAAATGAAAATTTTGTTTGAGTAAATTCACAAGAATTACTTTCTGGGAGTGAGGAGGGTGGAGCTATTAGCTTTGCTCTAATTCACATGCATGGAAAACTTCTACAAGCCTTGGAGATGTTTGCCATTTCTTACAAGTAGAACCAGGCTAGCCATACTTACTACAAACTAGACAACCCTAACCAAAACAAAGCCCTCCAGAACAGATCTTTGTCTATAAGTCTTGGTAGGGCCAATCACAGCATTTTCTTAAACTAGTTTTCACAACTCCTGTGATACTCTAAAAAATGTTGTAGGGGACACGTCAGTCATTGATTCCCCAGTCATACAGTCTTTAAGGGTGTGCTTCACCAGCAGTCTCTGTGAAGGGCAACCCTACACACCACACAGCTCCATCCAACCCTCCTTCCCCAGGGGTGGCTTCTCAGACCAAGGTGGACATCCGAGCTAAGCTTTGCCGGCCAGAGTTTTTCCAAGGAATTTGAAAATTGGACACTGGGAGATTGTTAGTTAGATAGCGATGGGTGTGGAAACAGAACCTGAGAATCTATTTGCTGCTAAGAGTAAAGTGAAGCAGGCCAGTGTATAAATACAATAAATTGTATTTATAAAAAATAATTTTTTATAAAACTTCCCGTCCCCCCATAGGAAACTGCTTGTGTATACATAGAATATTTCTTAGGAAACACAAGAAATTTATTACAGTGATTGCCTCTGTTGAGGAAAAGTCAGTGACTAGGGTTTATGGGTGGGAGATAGATTTAATTTTCACTGTATTTCATTTTGTGACTTTTTAATTTCATACTATATACACGGATTATGTATTTAAAAAATTAATACCACCTTTTTTGTGGGAAGTTGAAAAATATGGGTAAGTGAAAAGAAGAAAATATGAATCACCCATATAAATACTACACTAAGATTGTAGTATAGTTGTTTAAAATTGAAGTCATTTTTGTAAGTTTTAATACATTGACCTAGTTGATCAGAGTCCATTTTTAGGAAAAGGATATGACAATGGAAATAGAAATAACACTGCCAACTTTAGTCTCAGGATGAAAGAAATTATACCCTTTTCTTATATCTCCCTAAGGAAAATAAATAAAAGTAGAACTGTTTGAACTGATTTTATATGTTGTTTTTAAAAGTTAGTTTAAAAAGGTTTTGAGTTTACTATGATTATTACTTCTAAAATATATATCTTGAGTGCACAGCAAAAACCAAGTCAATGCTTTTGTTTTTATATTTAATTTAAGTAGAATTAAAATATTAATACTTGAATTTACTCAAAATATGACATTAAAAATATTTTATTTGGCAGACCTATTAACTGTGTTGTAAATTCCATGAGGGAAGGGTCTCACTGCATCCCTGTTGCATGTCAGACCCTATATTCAGTTCTAGGTTAAAACAGGAATGAGTCACAGTCTCTAGCACCGTGGAACCTTAATAAATGCATGTTTACAGACGTTGAAGGAGCAAAGGGCTAGTAAAACATTAAGAATGGATTAAAAGAAATTTAAGATACACTTATCTAATAGATTTGACTTTAAAATATGATCATAAAGAGTAAGGTTGTGGCTTTGGAACCAAAATAAATATCCAGAAATAATCACTGAATGTGTAAAACATAGTGAGTATTGTGCTAGGTGTTAGGACATCACTTTGGAGAAGAGAATAAGACTGGAAGAATAAAAAAGTTGTGATAAAAGAGTATGATGGACAAAATGAACATATTAGGTACATTAATAATTATACAGGGAAATAAAATGTTCTCATCCAATCTAGAACTGTCACTGACAATGCTTTCACATTATAACCAAGTAGTCAAAATGAAACTGCATGAGTTAATTGTTTTATGATTTCCTTTTTCACTGCATCTTGGATTTTGGAGTCTGTAATACTTCACTGAGATTAAGTAAGGTCATGTAAACAGGGACTCATTTTAGTTTCCAGAAGCAACTCTAAGAAAACATGTGGATGAGTGGCTAGGAAGGCTGAAGTGGACAGTCCAGAGAGGCAGGCAAAGACCACTTTCTGAAAATCTTGGAAGTTGTTATGCAGAATCTTGCACTATACTAATCTTCTCTTTATCAAAATCAGGTTGTTAATGTTTAAAACTGAAGTGTACTTTTACAAACTCTAGGAAGATATCTAGCCCAGAACATGAAGGAGGAGACAGACGAAGGAAGATTTAAGATGGAGCTGCATGGAAGGGGTGAAAGGATAGAGAAAGTAATGTGGTTTTAGATGGGTAGGTGATATTTTGGGATGGGTGTGTGGTAACTGAAATTTTCATACCGTACTTAGGAACTCATGCCGTGAAAGAAAATGGATGTGGTGATATTGTGGATTGATTTAAGTCATCATACAGGATTTAGGAAGTCCCCAAACAAAACATGCCCCGTTGATGTTCAATTCAGATTATTTATTTGTTTATTAATTTTATGTAATTAGATGAAATGATTATTCATCAACTTTATTGGATATTAGCAATCACTACAAAAGGAAGAAGGCTAAACATACATAAAAGGCATTTCTTAAAACCACAATAAGAATGCCATTTAATAACCATTAGGATGACTACTATCACAAAACAGAAAATAAGTGTTTGAAAGGATGTGGAGAAATTAGAACCCTTGTGCATTGGGTGGAAATGTAAAATGGTGCAGCTGCTATGAAAAACAGTATGATGGATTATCAAAAAATTAAACATGGAATTACCATATAATCCAGCAATTCCACTTCTGGATATATACCCAAAGGAACTGAAAGTAGGAACTGAAACAGGTATTTGTGTACCGATATTCATAGCAGCATTATTCACAATACCAAAAGGTGGAAGCAACTAAAGCATCTATTGACAGATGAATGAATAAATAAAATGTGATATATACATACAATGGAATATTATTCAGCCTTAAAAGGAATGAAATTCTGATACATGCTATAACATGAATGAACCTTGACTTTATGCTAAATTAAATGTCAGAAACAAAAGGACAAATATGTCATGATTCCACTTATATGAAGTATCTAAAGTAGTCAGATTCACAGAAACAGAAAATAGAATAGTGTCTGCCAGGAGCTAGGGGAGAGAAAGATGGGAAGTTAGTGTTTAATGGGTGCAGAGTTTCCGTTTGGGATGATGAAAAAGTTCTAGAGATGGATGGTGGTGACCGTGGCACAACAATGTCAATATCCTTAATGCCACTGCACTATACAGTTACAAGTGGTAAATGATAAATTTTATGTTATGTATATTTTACCACAATTAAAAAGTTGTGTAAAAAAGAGCTGTTTCTTTCCGAAAGTATTATAGACCATAACTTCATAGCATTATCACACTTGGATTTTGAGTCACAACCTACAATTCTGGGTCATATCTGGTACATCTTGAAACAGTAAAAATATGATATTTTGTAATACAATCCAATAATGGATTAAAGCTAATGCAAACAGGAGGTACCACATCAATATCATATTAAAAAATCTTTCTCCACATAAATGGCTGGAATTTCTTTGAGTAACTAGAGCAAACTTTCTGTTACAGGCTTTCAGAGGAGTTACAATAACCCTTACAGGACATGTCTTTCAGCAAAGATGCCAATTGAAGAGCAGAAGAAATGGAAGCATTTGTCTAGCCTATAGCAGTAATTGTTGGCAATTTTTTTGTAGACAATTTATCTCCTCATTATTTTATATTTTCCACATCTAAATGTTATACATGTAGTATATTAAAAATTAAATTCATTAAATTATCTGTAAAATTTCCACCTCAAGTTCTTTTATTTTAAAATTTGGCACTAATATAAATCAATTATGAAATTAAGTGAATAAAACACTTAATGCTTTCACAATACTTTATATGTAAGTAGAGACATCCTGGGGGTATTGCCAAGCCTGACTTGGGAATTAGTCGAATATATAAAGCAAAATAACGAATTAGAAAATGATTCTATTTAATGATTTACTATTTTCCATGGGTAGCTTTCGAATAATACTCTCCTTTCATTCTATCATTTCTTTGGTGAAGAAAGACTCCATAAAATCAGAATATTTGCTTTCTGGAGCTATTGGCAATAGTCTCATTAAGGTTACACTCAAGGTTGGCAATTTCAAAGAACCAGAAAGACTTCTGTTTTCTGTCTCCAGCCCTCCCTTCCACACCCTTGCCTTGGCCCCAGAGAGCACCTCCACCATCTGTGACAGTCACAGGGCCTCTAAATTCCTTGGGGCTGAAGGTAGGATTGGTGTGTGTTGTGTTGCATAGTAATTTTAAGAACAAGTTCTGGATAGAGGTTGCCTTGTTTCAAATCCCAGCTCCACTGCTTATTAGCTGTGCAATCTTGCTCAAGTTACTTAACCTTTCAGTGTCTGTTTCCACATTTGTAAAATGGAAGATAAGCATACTTGTATCAGTTTTCCCATATGTAAAATGGGCTAATAGTAGTTTATAGTGTAGTTTTTAGGATTAAATAAGTCAATCCTTGTTAAATGTTAGACAAAACGCCAGGCTTGTGGTAAGTGCTTATTAAACTAGCTATTATTTGAATTCACAAGGCTCAGGTTGTGCTGGTGCCTCCTCAGCTGGTTCCCCTCTGGCCTTATCTACTCTTCTTTTTCCTTAGTCACATAATTTTAAAATTTAAATTCTAAAATGTACAGCACAAGGGCTCTAAATGGCTTAAAGAAAAATGGTTCATTACTGGGGATTGACTCTTCCCGGCAAAATAGCAACAACAACAAATGATGCATTTTCAGAACAAAACTCTGAGCATCTAACGCAGGAGATTAACATTAACTGCCATTCCCCCACTCTTCTGTGGGTCTTATTACCTAGAAAGTGGAATGGCGCCATCTTAGGTTGTGATCTGCCATTTAGGTATTTCTTCTCTTCTTTGAAGTTGTTCTCAATATTCATTTTAAACTAATTTCACCTCTAATTTTGGGGGTTTATGTTAGTCAATAGAGTGTGATTTATCATTCAATTCACTTTGTTGGAGGGGAGGGAATAATCTTGCTTTTGATGGTAAGATTGGCATTACATCTTTAATTAACCACCTCAAAAAATTTTAAGAGCCTAAAATTTGTGCCTCCCCAGCCAAAGTTATGGTTATTTAGAATTGGAGACAATATTTACAAAGTAATAAAAGTTAAAAAAAATGGTATTAAGTTCAGCTTAATTGATAAAAAGAACAACTTATCTGGATAATAATTTGGAGTATAAGTAATCTAGACACTTCGAATAGATTTCCATAGATGGTTTTATTGTTTGTTTAAACATGATTGCATTGGATCGATACCAGATTGATTCAGTTTGTTTTTTAGATGTTTTAAAAAGCTGATATAATTATTTAAACTATTTTGATGAGATTAATTCTTTAATCAGCAAAGAATGCTAACAACTAGATGGTTCTTGATCACTATTATGCACAAAAGAAACAGGATATCAGAGGTATGGCAAATTCTTAATGTTGGCTAGACAAGGTGATGTCATTATATGCATATACACTGTTGGAAAGGAATGCTTACGGTTGGGATATTCTGTGTGGACAAAGAAGTCCTTTACATTTTAGGGAGCTGTAAATAAGATGAAAGAGAGTGTGCAAAGAGTAATCATACAACAACAGATGAAAATATTGTGATACCTCTGACTTAAGAACATTCAACTTTTAGAAAATATATTTTAATTAGAATTTTTAATAACTTGCAATTCTCTCCTTCATGTGAACATCTTTTTGTGTGTGTGTGTGAGGAAGATTAGTCCTGAGCTAACATCTGTTGCCAATCTTCCTCTATTTTATGTGGGATGATGCCACAGCACGGCTTGATGAGCAGTGTGCAGGTCCATGTCCCACCTCTGAAGGTACTCGGCCACCAAAGCAGAGAGCACGAACTTAACCACTACACCACCAGGATGGCCCCTTTCATGTGAACATCTTTTAAGTGGGCATAAAACTTCAATCATTGCTTAACAAAGCTATATGCACATTTCTTAGCTAGGCTGAACTTTCCCACTTTGGAATGCCTCTGTCTCTGTTAGAATTAGTCAAAATTACCCCTCTGCTGCATTTTAGACAGTGACAAATAGATTAATGTTTCCCAGGTATCCATGTGCTCCTCTGCACCCTAGCCCCATTTAAATAGGGTCACGTGATTTATTTTCATCCTTGGGCAGCAGGCAGAAATGATGTGTAACTTCTGGTTAAAAACGGGAGGATTATAAACCTTCCCCTTGCTCATTCAGGCAGCTGGAAAAGTAAGACTCCAAGATGGCAGACTTGCAAGATGCAAAAATAACTAGTCCCTGAGTCACTGTTAAAGGAGAATAGCACAAGAGAGCCACCTTACCTGCACGTGTCTGTGATATGATTGAGAAAGAAATCTTTATTATCTTGAATTGTCAAGACTTCAGGGTTTATTGGTTCTTGTAGCATGATCTACTGTTATTTGAATAATACTTGGGCACACTATCACATTACTAGGGAGGGGATGAAATGGAGTTAAAAAAGTTAAAGGTAACTTTTGAGAGTAAGTTATCATTTGATACCCCAGTTCTTTATATGTTCATTCTTTTTTGATCTTGAAAATCCACTCCTGGCACTGTATCCCAAGAAGATATAAACAGTGATGCATGTGCTACTTTCACTCATCAAAACTGTATTTACTATAAGATTCCAATTTTATTTTTAAAAACCCACTACATATCTATGGCCATATTTACTTTTGCAAATATATATTATGAAAGTTGGAAAGAAATACACCAAATTATTCATTGTGGTTTTGTTACTGGGACAGAAGATGGTAAGTGGAAATTACAGGATTTTTTTTAATTAAAAAAAAGATATATTTTTCAAATTTTATTTTAAAAAACTAGTTTTACAATTAGGAAATAAAACTAAAGATATCTTAAAAGATAAATTAAAATATACTCCAAAGAGGATATATAGATGGCAAATAAGCACACACAAAGATGTTCAACATCATTAGCCATTAGTAAAGTGCAAATTAAAATGATGATATAATACCACTATACACCATTAAAATGGCTAAATTAAAAAAAAGGTACTGACTGCTAAGTGCTGACTTTCTGGAACAAATGGAATTCTCATACATTGCTGGTGGGAATGAAAAACAGTACAGGCATTCTACAAAGCTGTTTGATAGTTTCTTATAAAGTTAATGCTGGGTTATTTACCATATGACCCAGCAGTTCCACTCCTAGGTATTTACCCTAGAAAAATGAAAACTTAGGTACACAAAAAAACTTCCATGCAAATTTTTATAGTGACTCTATTCACAATAACCCAAACCTGAAAGTGACTCAATGGACTTCAGTGGGTGAGTGGATAAATGGTGGTATATCCATAAGAATGCAATTCTTCTCAGCAATAAAAGGGAAGATATATTGATACATGCAACATACATTTATCAAAGACATTATGCTCAGTGAAAGAAGTCAATCTCAAAAGGTTGCATATTGTATGATTCCATTTACATGACATTCTTGATAAGACAAGCTGTGTGACAAAGCTATTGACAGAGTACATATCATACTTATCTGTGACTACCAGGGCTTAGAGGCGGGAGGAGGGTGTGATTACAAAGGCATAACACTAGGAGCTGTTGGGGTGATGAAACTGTCCAGTATCCTAGTCATAGTCCTAGTTATACTAATCTAGACATGAGTTAAAATTCATAGAGCTGTGTACCAAATAAGTTAATTTTATTGCATGTTAATTTAAAATAAAATAAAAATAAAACAAACTCAGAAGCAAAATAAATAATGCCCATCCTTCAAGCTCCATTGTCTTTCCCACATCTACTTTTCAAGTTCAGTCCAGTCCAAATTGTTACCTTTTTCTTCCTCTGAAAAGATATTACTGAGTACATCATTTATCATTTAGTTCTTATCAATGGAACTCACTTCCTAGATCAATTATAGTACTCAGAATAACAGTATTTCCTGCCTACATCATTTATCACTGGGCACTTATCAATAATTGCTTTTGTGTTATTGCTTACCTCTCTCAGGTAGGCACATCTTGTTTCTCTAGAAAGAACGGAACTAGCATTTATTGTTATATATAACACTATTCCTGCTATGTACATGTACTATTTCATCTTTTATTTAAAACAAGCCAGTGAGGTAGTATTAATATTTCCTTTTTTTTGGACAGGGAAACCAAATCTTAGAAAATTACAACTATGTCTAGAGTCACACAAATAGTACGATGCAAAACTCTGAATCAAGAATAGGCCTGGCTCACCCCTAAGCCTGTGGTCTTTCCTCTATACCACCATGCTGTTCCACAGCCAGTTGGCATCCTACTGTGTCTTATACTTTAGAATCCCCATCAATCTTCAAGGACTTCTTGACATTTGAATGAAAAAAAATATCTAGTTCTGTTCCAAAAGATAGTTTTAAGGTACTTGAACATTCTTCACACTTGTCCCTCAGACTCTGTGTTGGACTCAGATGTGACCAGGTATGAGGTGTTTAAGCTCGTGTAAATAGCTTGGAAAATGATGCATAGACTCCAGGGCCTAGGGCTAGGCTTGTTTCTTGATAATTGTATTGGAAATTGGGAATTACGTAGAGGAATAAAGAATAGGAAAAAGACCTGAAAACTATAAGAATTGAGCTCTAATGCCCTATGGCATTCATTGTATGTAATAAATTAAATTTTCTCCTGTGCTCTGGAATGAAACTTGTTAGTACCATCCTTGATAGAGTTGAGAAAATCATCACTCAAATTATTTTTCGGTATTCTGTGGTTCAGGATCCCCAGTTCAGAAAAGCTGGAGGTTGGGAATGTAGGGTAGGTAGTAGGAGAGAGGTTCATGTACAAGGAAAGGGAGTTTGGGATAGTTAGAGGGGAAAGGTCTGTAAGTGAAAGGGGAGACCACTTGTTGGTGAGTGGTGGTAAGTGGTGGTGACCTGCGTGTTGGTGAGCGGTGATGGACAGTGCTTTGATCTTGCTCTTCCCACTGGCTAGTCTGTCATTGCTAGATGAGAAAGACCCCAGCTGGATCAGGAAGGTACTCCTGGGGTCAGCATCAAGGCTTAATTTCTTTTATCTGAGCTCTGGGCAAAGTACTTAGGTCTCAGAGGTGTCTGCTTTCTTTGTTGGGGTCTTCTCTAAGATAAGAATAAAACAAAATAAAACTACCCAGAAAGTTGTGCTTCTATTAATAAGCTTCACCAAAGTGTAAAGTCAGGGTTTTCTCTGAAATCCTTCCTGTTACTTATTTTGCTGCTGCTGTTCAAATATTCCAAAGTCCAAAATAATAGTATTTTGTGATTTGGTGTTTTATAGACATTGCGATGTCACTATTAGAAGCTTTTTGTCCCCTCCTCCACTTTGGTGCTATTTCACTCACATTGCAAATGGCTGCTTTATTATCACTTTTCCTTCTTTCCCCTCAGCATCTGTCTTTCCATTCTAAGATTTCCCAGATTTCCTTTATACAGCGTCTTTATGTTTTATATGATGAAGTAGTTTGTTTATACTGGTCCCAAAGCACATTTTCTTTTTCTGCCCATATTTCAACTTAGAACCTTTGCATTCTTTTTCTGTTTTCATGCCCCTGGTGCCATCTCTTAATTTTGTATCATTGGCACAAGTAATTAATTTTCTGCTTACATTTTTTCGTTCATTAACAAAGATATTAAGTAATGTATCATGTGTTACAATTTATTCTGTAACTTTCCGTTTTTATTCTTTTAAACACTTCTTGATATTTTCTCTAACTTAAACATTTACTGTTAAAGACTCCCGACCTTCATACCAGCTGTAACTGTGTGGCTGAGGTAGGTTCTTATCTGTGTTATTTATGGAACATGGAGAGAAATCCCTGGCCTGAAAATACCATTCCCTTTAGTACTATCTTTATTTTCAAAAACTACCTGGAATTCTATCAACTGGGAGCCAGATATACGTAGAAAATACACTCTTTATACATAAAGTACTCTTGGAGCACTACTGTGGCTAACAACCTTGATGATTAACCAAGTTGGACAATAGCTGGAAGTTTCAAGATGACCTCAGGAGAAGTAGAGTTTTGATGAGAAAAGAAGTGAAAATTACTTCTGAAACTTGGGCAAGGTACTGCTATGAGGGGGAGGCAACACAGGGACCCATGTGCTTGGAGAGAGGAGAGAAGAGAAAGAAATGAAGGCACCAGGAAATAGAAAAAATGCAAGTAAGAGGGTACCAAAGATGAATGTTCTGGCAATTTTTCCTAGGGCTCAGAGTACAGGCATGGCCAGGGATAAAGGAGAGAAAAGTTGTACTTCCTGTGACTCAGAGATCAAAGTGTTCTGCCTCAGCCTACAAAATAAAAGTCTAGGTAGGGGAAACTTCCATTTCCAGCAGTATTGTAGACTGGATAGTGTATGAACACTGACAATGCTTTGCACACACACATTTTCATACATGCGCATACATCTCTTTACATGCACAGATGGGTTGGCAAGGAAGTAAAGGAAATTCTGAGTTCAAAATAAATCCTCACAGTCAGCCAGCACTGAAGCCAGCAGCTGCCCTGGGCAAATTTGAAGGTTCCTGTTAGCCTGGAGCTTTAGTTTTAATAGGTCAGGGATAGAGACACAGGGGGATCTGTGGATTTATCAGAGACTCCAGGAGAAAAATCAAGATCCCTGAAAGTTACCCTTAACAAAAGAGAGAACCAGAAAAAATTTCTATAAAGAAAAAGATTAAGGAATCTTGCCTCTCTTGAATGTGGCCCTGATGGAGGGAGAACTTCTTCCATGAATATTTGTTAATTGCAAGCTGGCTCTCACAATGATTGGGAGCCAGAATTCACTTTACCTGTGCGGCCCAGAGAAATCCTAAGCCAAGTATTTTGTTTAACCTGGTTATGCAAACGCAAATCCTCTCTAGAGGATTATACCCTCAACTCAGGCTTCGAAGAACTCTAATAGGAAAAGTCTCAATAAACATAATCTCTCTCTCTCTCTCTGTCCCTCTCTCTATCACACACACACTCCATCACAAAACACATGGAGAAACAAGCAAGTATAAGTGAGAATTAACTAGAAACAACCAATTGCAGAATTAGAATATTGAAGGCCTCAGATATTAGAATTACTGGAATCAGATAATAAAAGAATGTTATAAGTTTGCTCTTCTTTCTCTAGTTCCTTATTGTTGATTTGAGACCTTTCTTATTTTTTAATGTAAGTATTTATAGCTATAAATTTCCCCCTTAGCACCACTTTCACTGAGTTGCATAAGTTTTGGTATGCTGTGTTTCATTTGCCTCTAAGTATTTTTTAATTTCCCTCTTGATTTCTTCTTTGATCCATTGGTTGTTTAAAAGTGTATTGGTAAGTGACATCAGCTTCATGGCAGAGTAAGTTGCTCCCTTTGTCTCTCCCCTCTAAGTTACAACCAGTGGGACATCCATAGACCAACAAAGGATTCTCTGCACAGCACACCACAATGCCTGAGAGATCCATACATTCATACATTTGAAGGTGAATGGACTGGATCTTGTGGAGGTGGTGGAACAGGGGGAGGAACAGCAACAGCAGCTTCTAAGACAGGCGGCTTCAGGAACTGAAGTAATACCTTCCAATAGAGGCCCCGGGAACTGAGGGAGCCCACATTCCCAGAGGCTCCAGGAACCAGTGGTATCTGCAACCTGAACCCTTGCCTCCCCCAGTGGTAGTACCTCTGACCCAGCAGTACCTCTGACCCTGGCCCTCCCAGCTGCATCCAAGACCCCAGTACCCCTGGCAGTGGCAGCAGTGCCCATGACCTGAGGTCCCTCCTTCTCCCTGGGCAGCAGCACCTCTGACACCAGCCCTCCCAGCAGTAAGGGCTGCATCCAAGACATTGGCGCCCCTGGCAGCAGCAACAATGCTCATAACCTGAGGTTCCAGGAACCACGCTGGAGCTCGAGACAAGAGGCTTCAGGAGCCATGATGGTACTCAGGCCACAGCAGTGGTGCCCACAACCCTAGATCACCTGGCAGTAGGGATGACACCTGCAAACCCAACACACCTGGCAGCAGTGGTACCAGCAAACCCAGAAAAGCCAGAGAAACAGCACTTGAGGCTATGGAGATTCTGAGAACAGCAACAGGAAAGCCTATGACCCTGGCCCAGCCCAGGTGCAGCAGTGCCCACAACTATGGCCACCCCATCTGTGGCAGCAGCACCTGCAGACCCATCAAACTGAACATGGCAGAGCTGCCTACAACTGTGGATCACACCACACCCTCCCCCTCCTCCCACCAGAGTAGGGGAACCCATGACCCAGGTGACCCCAAAAGCAAGAGATCTGCTCAACAGCCCATTGACCTTGGTGGCTACTCCCATGACTGCAGTGATACCATAAGCAACAAGCCACCAGCAACCTCAGAAGCACAAGCAGCACAACGAGGGCACTGATGACACCTGCGAAAGAGGCAGTCAAGGGTAGAAAGTGAAGGCTCTCAAATGCAGCCAGAAGCAGCTCAGAATCAAAGTAAACAAAGACTTACCTAAGTAAGAAAGGTATTTGCTACTACAGATGCACTGGCAGAGGAACAATCCATCAAGCACCATGAAAAACTGCAGTAACATGGTATCACAAAAAGAAAATGATAATTCTCCAGGAACAAAACCTGAAGTCACAGAAGATTGTGATCTAACTGATATAGAATTCAAAATAGCCATCATGAAGAAATTCAATGAGCTACAAGAAAACTCAGAAGATAGTTCAATGAGCTCAGAATAAAATTAATGAACAGAAGGAGTACTTCACTAAAGAGATTAAAACTCTACAAAAAGAACAAAACAGAAATTCTGGAGCTGAAGAACTCAGTAAGTGAGATGAAGAATAAAGTAGAAAGCATTAAAAATAGAGCAGACCATATGAAAGAGAGAATTAGCAAGCTTGAAGACAGAAATCTGGAAATGATTCAGGTGGAAGAGGGGAGAGAACTAAGATTTTTTAAAAATGGAGAAATTCTACTAGAAACATCTGACTCAATTAGGAAAAACAACATTAGGATAATGGGTGTCCCAGAAGAAGAGATGGGGAAGAGAGCAGAGAGCTTATTTAAAGAAATAATAGCTGATAATTTCCAAACTTGGGGAAATAACTGGATATACAAATAGGTGAAGCTAATAGAAGACCTAATTATCACAACCCAAAAAGATCTTTTTCAAGGCACATTATATTTAAACCATCAGAAATCAGTGACAAAGAATATTAAGGCTGGCCAGAGACAAAAACAATAACAAAGGTTAGAAAGAGAAATCAAGAATACAATTCCATTTGCAATCTAAAGAAAAAGAAGAAAATACCTAAGGATAAATTTAACCAAGGATGTGAAGAGCCTATACACTGAAAACTATAAGACATAGTTGAAAGAAATTGAAGAAGACACAAAGAAATTGAAAGCTATCCCATGCTCAGGGATTGGAAGAATTAACATAGTTAAAATGTCCATATTACCTAAAGCAATCTATAGATTTGATGCAATCCCAATCAGAATTCCAATGACACTTTTTCATGGAAATAGAACAAAGAATCCTGAAATTTATATGGAACAAAAAAAGACCCCGAATAGCCAAAGGAATCCTGAGAACAAAGAACAAAACTGGAGAAATCACAACCCCTGATTTCAAAATATACTGCAAAGCTATAGTAATCAAAACAGAATGATACTGACAGAAAAACAGACACACAGGTCAATGGAACAGAACTGAGAACCCAGAAATAAACCATACTTTTATGGACAGCTAATTTTCAACAAAGGAGCCAAGAACAAACAATGAAGAAAAGAAAGTCTCTTCAATAACATTGCTGGGGAAACTGGACAGCCACATTCAAAAGAATGAAAGTAGACCGTTATCTTACCCCATACACAGAAATTAACTCAAAATAGATTAAAGACTTGAATGTAAGACCTGAAACCATAAAACTCCTAGAAGAAAACATAGGCAGTGTGCTCTTTGACATCGGTCTTAGCAGTATCCTTTTGAATATCATGTTTCCCCAGGCAGGGGAAACAAAAGAAAAAACTAACAAATGGGACTGCCTCAAACTAAAGGCTTCTTCATGGCAAAGGTAACTGAACAAAATGAAAAGACACCCCGCCAACTGGGAGAAGATATTTGCAAATCATATATCCAATAAGACGTTAATATCAAAAATATATAAAGAACTCATACAACTCAACAAAAAGAAAACCAAACAACCCAATCAAAAAATGGGCAGAGGATCTGATCAGACATTTTTCCAAAGAAGATATGCCGATGGCCAACAGGCACGTGGAAATATGTTCAACATCACTAGTTATTAGGGAAATGCAAATCAAAACCACAATGAGATATCACTTCATGCCCATCAGAATGGCTATGATTAAAAAAACAAGAAATAACAAGTGTTGGAGAGGAAAACTCTTGTGCACTGCTGGTGGGAGTGTAAACTGGTGCAGCCACTATAGTATGGAGATCCCTCAGAAGATTAATAATAGAACTACCATATGATCCAGCTCTTCCACTTTGGGATATTTATTCAAAGAACATGAAAACACAAATGTGAAAAGATATATGCACCCCTATGTTCATTGCAGCATTATTCACAACAGTCAAAACTTGGAAACAACCTAAGTGCCCATCAAGGGATGAATGGATAAAGAAGATATGGTACATATACACAATGGAATACTACTCAGCCATAAAAAAGATTATGTGAGATGAAATGAGTCAGACAGCAAAAGCCAAGTACCATATGATTTCACTCATATGTGGAAGATAAATACATACATACAGACAACAGATTGATGGTTACCAGAGGGGAAGAGGGTGGGGGAAGGCAAAAGGAGTAAGGGGCACATGTGGGTTTCTTGAAATTTCTAGTTTTTAAATACCACAGGGTAAGTGATTTGCCATTAACATTTTATGCTTTGATAGTTTAGTAAGGTTTGATTTTGCCTTTTGGTTACAAGAATGATTTCATTGTCAGGGAAGAATTTCTAGTGAGAAGTATTTTTCCTAGTTCTTAAAAGTGAAATCTTGACAATAAGAGGTTAGCTAACGAAGCAACTTAGAGAAGAGGTTGATGATATGAATTATCTAGCACTGTGAAAGGATGCAGATAAAGGTTTTCATGACCTTATTCTGTCAGCAATAAGTACAGTGCCATCTCTCCTGATAAAGTGAATATACTCGAGAGACAGACTTTCTTGTTTCAAAGTCTTTTGCCAAAGCAGAAAACTGGAGTTCTGGTATACACATCTCACTAATTACTAATTGATAATATGTACATTCTTAGACAACAGAAAATAAACTTCCAGAGGTCTTGAGCCAAGGGGGCTGCTGAAAGAGATAAAGAAACAGAAGCCCAATTACCAGTTGGTATTCAAGTAGTTTAAGAAAATCAGTAGGGATAAAACATGCAGGGAAGATTACAGATAAGTGAGAAGTAAGTGATAATAGGGGGCTCACTTTACTTTGCTTTAGGTGATCATGACAACTATAGTGGTCAATCCAGCAGGTTATAATTTCGACATTCCCTTCTGGCTCCCTGTACAACCTTGTACACCACCTATCATCTATCCAAATCAGGAAGATCAAGTAGGTTTATCCGTAGCACTGAGCTTCATCTAGCCATTTTCTAGTTTCACCCATTTGCTCACTGAAATTCCTTTGACAAAGCACAAGCCCTTAAGTGCTGCATAATCAGAAAAGACTCCACACCTCACCACTTAGGAAAAACTTCTTCAACTGAATATTTTTTCCTAAGATTACTTTTGTTTATGTATGCACAGAAAAAGTTGGCATTTTTCTTGACTACTTCCCTAATCTATCAGTCAATTGCTACTGAAATTTCTTTGAATGGTGATAATATATAGTTCAGAGCTTAGAACTTCTAGGAATCACTCTTGGTAAGACAATCAGAGAAGTAAATTCTTCAGTAAATCCTGAAGGATACTTATCTTGATATGTGCGTGTCTGTGTGTGTGTGTGCTGACTAATTCTTTACTAGGAATACAACTTACTATGTTGCTATTATATATATTTTTTCAAGGTTATCAAGGTATGTGAGCTGCTTGGGATGAAGGTCCAGAAATATTATAATTAGCAGTCATTGAGCATTCTTTGTTTAGTAGGCATTTGAGTCTTTTCATTTCACTGGGACCCAAAATCCACTGATTTTACCCTTCATTTCATGAGCCCCAATTCCTAGTGTGATGGAGGACCAGGTGTCACCTGCACATGGGGTTGCATTACAGAGAGGAATCCTGAGCTTAGAGAACCCAAGTATTTTATAATAGCCAGTGAGGCTTCCTGCCCTTTGCTTTGGAGAAGGACACTATCGGTGTTAGTTTTACAAACATTTTTGAAAAGGTCGTCCAGAACAAGCTTCCAGTAGCAAGCTGTGCGGAAACGTGAGAGACTATGGAGAATCGCATTATTATTATCTTAAACATTTCTGTTCTTAATTCTAACATTCCCAAGGTTATAAGATGCTTACCCTGTAAGGAAACAATTATTTTACTTCAATCAATAGAAGATACATTCTCATCTGAGTTTGCGTGACAATCAGAGATTTCAGTTCAGACTGAACTGAGTCCATGTTAGCAACCCTGACTGCTTCTGTGGCAAAATCATTGACTTCCACATGGGGTGATCTCACAGCTCATGTGCCCTGCATTCAAATCACATGCCATACAATTCTTGGATTTGATTAAGAGAGTATTCAACTCCCACCTGGGTAGCTATATCATTGAACTGGATTTTGCATTCTTTTGACTTATAAGAAATACAAATATTTCCGTCTATATCTAAAAGACCTTTGAATTTGATGGAATCTTACATTTTTCCTCTCATATACTTCCTATTTGGTTCAAGCACATAATTCTCGGTAATAAATAACATCTGAAATTTGGAGATTCATCACAGCTCCATTTGACTTGCTGTCATATCTTCTAAGACTGACTGGTACTAATAAAATAAATTTGTTTTGAGAGGCCCTAGAACTACAAATTTCAGGAAATAATTTCTTTTTTTAGGCTCAAGTAGCTTAGTAAAATGTTCATAAAAAGGGACCATATTCATTGATTTTGTTTTCTTTACCTGAGTGACAGCTTTTCTCTCCCATTTTTCACTAGAATATAAATCTAAAGTGTAGTCAATAACTTCATTGAGTGCCGAGTTTGTATTTTCCATTTCCTCTTTTTCCACCTTTTTGGCAGATAGCATATAAGATTTGTTTAATGTGGTTTCACAAACCACTTGGTTTCACTGATGGGTGTCTCTAAGTCACTTACTGCTACCCGGAGTTATAATAACTCTAAAAGGAGCTTCTTTTAAAAATTCAACTTTATTTTTCAGTAGCAGAGCTGCCACATGTTGCTATGAAATGCAGCTTCAGGCTGATAGCATCTATTGTCTTATACACAGTAAAATATTTAAACAGAGCAAAAAGGAAAAAGTGAGAAGCAAGTCTCCCTTCCACAGTGGGTCCCATGTTTTCTTTTTTGTCAACAACCACTTAGATAAAGAGAATTCTATGTATTCTTCCAGAAACTTCACACACACACACACACACACACACATCTTTTATCTTAACACTGCGAAAATTCTAAACGCATACTTTTGCTTTTTATATTTTCATCTAATGATTTTTCATTATCATTTATATATAATAAAATGCACAGATCTTGAGTGTACATTCAACGATTTTTGAGAATTGTATACACCTATACAATCACCACCCACATCAAGATAAAAAGCATTTCCATAACACCTGCGGGGAGCTCTTTTATGCTCCTTTCACATCAATTCCTCTGAATCTCCAACCACGTTCTAATTTCTATCACCATAGATTACTTTTGCCTCTTTTTGGACTTCATATAAATAAAATCATATTCATCTAAAGATATGGTTTTTTTTAACATTTGCTCCTTTAAGCTTCTGAATTTTACTTCTGTGCATGATCTGTAGTATGAGTCTATTAAAAATTTCTAAAAATTTAATAAATACATATTACTGAATAGTCTATCCTTTTCCCACTGATTTATTGAGACACGCTACTCATGTTTTATTCTAAGTTTTCATGGAGAACAGTTTTTTTTCTGGATCTTCTATTCTGATTAAATATCACTGTACCCATCCCACAGTATCATAATTACTATAGTTTGAAATGTCTTTATGTACCCTAAGACTCCATGACATTTCTTTACTTAAAATTATCTTAGGTATTCTTTACTTTTTACACTCCAGTGCCTTTTGGGACAGCTTGCCAAATTTTATGTAAAACAATCTTTGGGGGAGGGGATGCATGAGAATATTTATCCTGGTTGATTTTTTTTTCATTTTTTCAGTTATATTATCGAGGTCATATTGGTTTATAACACTGTGTAATTTCAGATGTAGACTATGATATATCAGTCTGTGTAGACAGCATCATGCTCACCACCAATAGTCTAATTTTAATCTGTCACCATACATATGTACCCCTTTACCCTTTCACCCATTCCCCCCACCCCCTTCCTCTCTGTTCTCTTTATCCATATCTCATATCTTCCACATATGAGTGAAATCATACAGTGTTGTCTTTCTCTGTCTGGCTTATTTTACTTAACATAATACCCTCAAGCTCCAACCATGTTGTTGCAAATGAGACAATTTTGTCTTTTTTATGGCTGAGTAGTATTCCATCATATATATATATATATATATATATATATATATATATATATATATATACACACCACATCTTCTTTATCCATTCATCTGTAGAAGGGCACTTGGGTTGCTTCCAAGTCTTGGCTATCATGAATAATGCTGCAATGAACGTACAGGTGCTTAAGCCTCTTTGAGTTGTTGATTTCAAGTTCTTTGGATAAATACACAGTAGTGAGTTAGCTGGGTCATATGATATTTCTATTTTTAATTTTTTGAGAAATCTCCCTACTTTTTTACATAGTGGCTGCACCAGTTTGCATTCCTACCGGCAGCGTATAAGGGTTCCCTTTTCTCCACATCCTCTCCAACACTTGTTATTTCTTGTCTTTTTAATAATAGCCATTCTGATGGGCATGAAGTGATATCTCATTGTGGTTTTGATTTGTATTTCCCTAATAATTAGTGATGTTGAACATATTTCCATGTGCCTGTTGGCCATCTGTATATCTCCTCTGGAAAAATGTCTGATTAGATCCTCTGCCCATTTTTTGATTGGGTTCTTTGGTTTTCTTTTTGTTTTCCCAACACCATTTATTGAAGAACCTTTCCTTTCTTCACTATATGTTCTTAGCTCCTTTGTCAAAGATTAGCTGTCCACAGATGTGTGGTTTTATTTCTGGGTTCTCAATTCTGTTCCATTGATCTGTGTGTCTGTTTTTCTGCCAGTATATGCTGTTTTGATTACTATAGTTTTGTAGTATATTTTGAAGTGAGAGATTGTGATCCCTCTAGCTTTGTTCTTTGTTCTCAGGATTGCTTTGGCTATTCGGGGTCTTTTGTTGTTTCACATAAATTTTAGGATTCTTTGTTCTATTTCTGTAAACAATGTCATTGGGATTGCGTTGAATCTGTAGATTGCTTTAGGTAACATGGACATTTTAACTATGTTCGTTCTTCCAATCTATAAGCATGGAATGTCTTTCCATTTCTTTATGTCTTCTTCAATATCTTTCAATAATGTCTAATAGTTAAAACAATTTTTAAAAATAGATTATTTGAAGAAATTTAGCATCTTTATAATACTGGGTTTCCCATACTAGAATGTGGTATAGCTCTTCATTCATTCATTCAGGTTTTCTTTTATGATCTTTAAAAACATTTGCTCCTTAAAAGTATTGAACATGCTTTGTTAGATATGTTCCTTGATATTTTATGTTTTATTCTATGGCAGGCAGAATAACAGCCTCCCAAAGATACCCATATCCTACTCCTTGGAACCTATGAATATGTTAGGTTACATGGTAAAGGGAAATTAAGGTTGCAAATGGAGTTAAGGTTGCTAATAAGCTGACCTTGAGATGGGGAGATTTTTCTGGATTATCCAGATGGACCCTATGCTATAACAAGGGATTTTTAAAGAGGGAAATAGAAGAGGGGTCAGAGTCAGAGAAGGAGATATGATGACAAAAACAGTTCAGAGTGATTCAATATGAGAAGGACCCAACTTGTTGTTTCTGTCTATAATGATGGAGGAAAAGACCCATGAACCAAGGAATGTGGCAGTTTCTAGAAGCTGAAAAAGTCAAGGAAATAGATTCTCCCTTAGAACCTCCAGAAGGGAATATAACCCTGCTAACACCTTGATTTTTATCCAGTGAGACCCAGGTTGGACTTCTGACCTCTAGAAGTGTATAATAAAAAATTATATTGTTTAACCCAATAGGTTGTGGTGTATAGGAAACTAACATACACTTTCATTGGGAATAATATCTTTATTTCTCTTATAATTTGTAATTTTCTACTTGGTTATCACCAGTATATAAGGAAAACATTGATTTTCATTTGTTATAAAGTATCGGTAGTTATATTTCCCATTTAATTTGTAATTTTTGAAGGGTAATAAAATACAGAAATAAAAGCAAGAAACAAAGAAAATTGAGAAATTAATGAAATAAAAAACAAAGATACATTGGAGAGAAGCAGAAAAATAAAACCTTATTCTTTGTAAAGATGACCATAATAGACAAAGTTTTAGCAAGTATGATCAAGAGTGTAAGAGAAAGCCTATCGTATATATTATGTATATAATATATATACCTCACTTCTTCACAGACACAAATTGATGCAAGTGCACTTAATGTTGTAAATATAACAAGAAATATATGTATATTATGTAATGTATAAATATGCGTATATAAATATACATAGTCAAAAAGGAAATAATAGCAAATTGACTAATAATTTACATATGTTTTATTGTAAAAGACCTTATACACATTATCAGAATATAAATTATTGCCCAGTAGAAAATATTTGTAATACATATTAAAAGTAAGAAATTAATATCCTTAATATACAAAGAATTTCTATGCATTTATAAATCAAGCAAATTTTTAAATGAGATGATTCAAACAAATGAAAGTATATGTATTATATATATATAACCTTTGCATCAAGCACTTCTTGTTCCTTAAAATTTGCTTTCTCTCTCCCTTTAATCATGGTTTTTTGTATTTCTTGTATAGTTTGTCCACCAAATATTTATTTTAAAGCTCTGTTATTGAATTGTAAAAGCTTATGACAATTGCTGAATAGTAGGCCACAAAGGAAATGTTACATTTCAAAGAATCGATATTATAAACTCTGTCTTCCATAACCAAAATGCATTAATATTGAAGTCAACAAAAAAAATACAACACATACAAGCATATTTTGGGAAGCTAATTAGCATTTATAATTAGTTCTTGGTTGAAACAAGAAAGAATGGTTGTAATTAAAGAACATTTAGAACTGGAGGACAAGGACATCAGTGTATGTCAATATTTGTGTGATGCTAATAGGCTATACTTAGAGAAGAATTAAGAGCCTTAAATACTATTTATGAGTTACATTAGTTACAGTAAAGTCTAAACTGTTGTAAAAGAGAACTCAAAATATTTTTGCTTAAATCAGGTAGATTTCTCTTCTACAAAACAGAACAGAGGTGAGTGGTCTGAATCTGGCAAGGCAGCTCAGGTCATCACTACTTCCCAGAAAGTGATAAAGAAACAAAAAGGACAGTTTAAGAAGGGTGACTGTGTCTTTAAAGGGTTGACAACTTATGTGTCAAAGTTAGACACAAGGCCATATAAAATGCAAAAGGAGAAAAAGGAGGGGATAGAGTCCTTTTGACAGTGATTTCTGCCACAGATAGCTAGTTTGAACTTGATACTAATGGAAAAAAGGAAAATGCAAATTACATTTTAATAAAAATAATTTCAGAAGTTAGATGAGAAACAACAGTATACCTAAATAAAGCAGAGGAAGGAAATAATAAAGATGAAAGCAAAGATTAATGAAAACATTTAAAAATAGGGAATAAATTAACAAAAATTACTGTAGTTCTTTGACAAAATTAGGAAAATTGACAATCCTCTGGCAGAGGTGATATGGAAAAAAAGGGACACGGCCCAAATGAATTAGGAATGAAGAAGAGGACATTTTTACTCATATAGTCTGTATTAAACAAAATCATGAGACAATAATGATTGATTTTATGCGAATGATTTTTAATATTTAGATGGAGTAATTTTAAAAACAAATATTTGTACAGATAAACATTTTTTAAAAACATAAATATTTCCTCTTGTAACTCAAGAGGAAATAAAAAACATTAAATAAATTGAAATTGAAATCAGAAAGTCTCACTATGTAAAAGGCATCAGGCTGAAAATATTTTCCAGGTGAGTTTTCCTAAATCTTCAAGGTATAGAAAATTGTTTTCTTATAGAAATGATTCCAAAGAATAGAAAACGATTGTTTACTTATAAAGTCCTTTTATGAAGCAGAAGAAACTTTATATCAAGTCAAGACAAGGACAACACAAGAAAAGAAAATTACATGCAAGCCTCAAGTATGAATGTAGATGTGCATTAGAATATAGAAATAAGACGGATGATGACCAGAGCCAAGGAAGAGAGAAATATCTTTGAGCTATTAGTGAAAGACAGTGATAGAGCTGGGAGCTACTCAGGAAATTAATAGACGAGGATGGAAAGAAAGGGATGAAAAAATATCATTTTTATTTGTTTTGCTTCGTCTTTTAATTAAATTTTTTATTTGGAAGTAATTACAAATTCAAATGCAATTGTAAGAGATAATACGTTGGGATCCTGTGTACCCTTGACCCAGTTTCCCCCAATAGCAACATCTTGCAAAACTAAATTATAATATCATATCCAGGATATTGACATTGACACAGTCAAAATTCAGAACATTTCCATCACTACAAGAATCCCTCATGTTGTCCTTTCATAGGAACACCTGCTTTGCCTCTTCTCCCACTCCCTCCTTAATCCCTAGCAACCACTAATCTGTTCTCCATTTCTATAATTTTTCATTTCAAGAATGTTACATAAATGGAATCATACAGTATGTAACCTTTTTGGGATTTTTTTTTCACTCAGCATAATTTCTCTGGATATTCATCCAGGTTGTTGTATGCATCAGTAGTCCATGTATCATGTATCAGTGTTCACGTTGCATGTACCAATAGTCCACTTTTTTATTGCTGAGTAATATTCCACAGTATATATATACTACAGTTTGTTTAAATCTTTCATTCACTGAAGGACATTTGATTTGTTTCTAGTGTTTGGCGTTTAATACTAAAAGTTATATAAACATTCACATACAGGTTTTTGTGTGAATGTATGTTTTCATTTATCTGGGTGAATGTCCAGGATTACAATTGCTAGGTAATATGATGGCTGCATATTTAGTTTTTAAGAAACTATCAAATTGTTTTTCAGAGTGGTTGTACCATTTTACATTCCCACCAGCAATGTATGAGTGATCCAATTTCTCTGCATCCTCATCAGCATTTGATGTTGCCACTATACTTTATCTTACCCATTCTAATAGGTTTGTAATGATCTCTCTTTGTAGTTTGATTTTGCATTTTCCTGGTGGGTAATGATGTTGAACATCTTTTCATGTGTTATTTGCCATCTGTATATCCTCTTTGGTGAAATGTCTCTTCATGCCTTTTGCTCATTTTCTAATTACATGGTTTATTTTTATAGTGTTGAGTATTGAGAGTTCTATGTAAATTCTAGACACTAGTCCTTTTTTGGATATGTAGTTAGCAAATATTTTTTCCTAGTCTGTATCTTGACTTTTCATCCCTTTAACAGGATCTTTCACAGAGCAAAATTTTTAGTGTTGATAAACTCCAAGTAACTGATTTTTCCTTTACAGATCATGTTTTTGGTGTGAAGAACCAAAGAACTCTTTGCCTAGCCCCTAGATCCAAAATTTTCCCCTAAGTTTTTTCTAAAGTTTTATAGTTTTACATTTAAGTCTGCACTCCACTTTGAGTTCATTTTTTTTGATAAGGTATGTGAGACTCAGGTCTGGGATCATTTTTTTGCACGTGGATGTCCAATTGTTCAGGCACAAGTTGTTTCCTCTATTGAATTGTCTTGCACCTTTGTCAAAAATCAGTTGAACCTATGTATATCCAGTTCTTGGTTCTCTATTTTGTTCCACTGATCTACACGTCTGTCCCTCCTCCAATACGGTTTTGATGACTGAGTGTTGAAATTTGGTATACTTATTCATTCCACTTTGTTCTTCTTTTTCAAAATTATTTTACCTATTCTAGTTTCTTTGTCTTCTTATATACATTTCAGAATAATCTTGTCTATATCTATAAAAAATCTTGCTAACATTTTTATAAGAACGGAGCTGAACCTGAATATAAATTTGAGGAGAATTGTTATATCTTCTATACTGAGTCTTCCAATTTATAAACGTGGTTTTTCTGTATGTATACTTAGATCTTCTATTTTCCTTGTCAGCATTGTGTAGTTTTCAGCATATATACATACATGGTTTTTAGACTTACGCCTAAGTCTTTCCATTTTCAGAGTGATTAATGGCATCATATTTTTTAATTTCAGTGATCACATGTTCATTGCTAGTGTATAACAATGGATTTAATTGATTTTTGTAGGTTTATCTCATATCCTGTGACCTTGCTGAGCTCACTTAGTTCTATGAGTTTTTTGTGGATTTCTTGGGTTTTCTATGCAATCATATTATCTGCAAATAGGAACAGTTCTGTTTTTTCCTTTCCAATCTGTATGCCTTTTATTTCCATTTCTTGCCTTGTTTTACTGGCTAGAACTTCCAGCACTATGTTGAATAAGAGTGGAAAAATCAATTATCCTTGCCCTTTTCCCAATCACATAGGGAAACCTTCCATCTTTCACCATTAAGTATAATGCTAGCTGTGGGGTTTTTGTAGATGCTCCCTATTAGGTTAAGGAAGTTGTCCTCTATTCCTATTTTTCTGAGGGTCTTGTTTTAAATCATGAATGAGTGTTGAATTTTGTCAAATGTTTTTTCTGCATCGATTGATATGATCAAGCAATTTTTCTTTTTTAGGCTGTTAATATGGTGAATTACATTGCCTGATTTTTAAATACTGAACCAGCCTTGTATTCCTGGAATAAACCCCACTTTGTCATGGTACATAATTCTATTCATATATATGCTGAGTTCTATTTTCTTGAGAAATTTTGTATCTTTATATATGAGGAATATTGGTCTGTAGTTTTCCTTTTTTATACTGTCTTTTTCTGGTTTTGATATCAGGATAATATTAGCTTTATAAAATACATTGGGAAGTGTTCCTCCTCTTCTATTTTCTGGAAGAGATGATGTATACTCGGTGTTACTTCTTCCATAGATATTTTGTAGAATTCTTCAGTGAAACCATATGGACCTGGGACTTTCGTTTTCGGGAGTTTTAAAATTATGAATTAAATTCCCTTAATAACCATATGGCTTTTCTAAATACTATTTCATATTGAGTGAGTTGTAGTAATTACTGTTTTTTGAGTTATTAGTCCATTTCATTTAAGTTGTTGAATTTATATGTGTAGAGTTATTTCTAGTATTTCCTTATTGTCTTTTTTAGGTCTGCTGGATTTATAGTGATATCCCCTGTTTCATTCCTGATACTGGTGATTTGTTTACTTTTTCATTTTATCTTTGTCAACAATCATTAAAAACTTTTTTCCAAAGGATTAGCTTTTTGTTTCATTGATTTTCTCTATTTTTCTGTTTTCAATTCATTGTTCATTTCTGTTTTCAATTTCTTTAGCCATTCTTTTAGAGTAGGTCTGCTTGTGACAAATTCTTTTAGTTTTAATTCATGTAAGAATGAGGAGAATTTTGATTTCTCCATCATTTCGAAGTGTAATTTTGCTGGCTATAGGATTCTAGGTTGACAGAATCTTTTCTTTCATCGCCTGAAAAATGTTATAACACTTTATTCTGGTCTCCATGGTTTCTGATGAGAAATATACCATCCTTTGAATTGTTTTCTTGTATAGGTAAAAGGTAATTTCTCCATGTTACTTTCAAGATTTTTTTCTTTGTCTTTAGTTTTCAGAAGTTTTACTATGATGTGTCTTGGTGGAGATTTATTTAGATTTATCCTGCTTGGGGTCCACTCAGCTTCTTCAATCTGTGGGTTTATTGTTTTTTGGGGTTTTTTTTACCAAATTTGAGACTTTTTCAGATGCTATTTCTCTGATTAGTTTTTCAGACCCGCTTTCTTTCTCCTCTCCTTTTAGGATCCTTATGGCAAGAATAGAGGCCTTTTGTTATAGTCTCACAAGTCCCTGAATTTCTGGGTTTTTTTTTTTTTTCAGTCTCTTTTCTCCATTGTTAAGCTTTGGTAATCTATTATTTTATCTCCTGGTTCACTGATTCTTTTCTCTGTCCTCTCCATTCTATTGTTGAACTCATCCATTGAGTTTCCGTTGCAGTTATTTTAATTTTCAGTGACTCCCCTTTCATAGGGGGCAAACTGGCCCTCAGAGAAGAGAGAGCCACAGTTGGAGGGCTTTCCGATCCTTGGCAGGAGTTCTGTGTGCTTCAGTCCTAAAGGATATGAAAGTTCTGTCTAGATCCAAGCTGAGATAATTTAGGATGGTCCATTCTGTAGCAAGATCTGGCACTGGATGACTCAACAAAGCCCTGCCTGATGCTTCCCTCGCAGCACCCAGAATGTCTGAGAGAGCTGCAGAACCCGAGCAGACGAGGCGAAGACAAGGAGCTCACATTTCTTTTAGCAGAGAGTAGTTGAACCGTAGAATCAATATGATTACAACCATGCAGATCATATCAGAGGAGGGCAAAGGTATGAGAATGACTTCTTGATGTCCCCTGGGAGAGGCCGATTAAGAAAGGCACTAACTTTACTGGTTATCTTATGCTAGGGAGAGTAGGACTGAAAGATTTTAAATATCTCTGGAATCCTCAAGAGCATATGATCATGAGAACATATAGTAAAATCAATATTGATAAAGGTTCCTATTAACAAACTAATTGTGTGCTGCTGTAATATAACAGACTTTATAGGAGAGGGTGTTTCCCGGGTGTCAGGTGAGGGTTTGAGCCAAAGAAAAGTAATAGTTACACGAGAAAAATCAAAACCCATTGTTGGTGTAACAATTACAGAGGTAAAATAAGATCTTCATCCTCTTTGGGCTTTCCCTGTATAGCAATCTGTAGAACTGAAAAGACAGTAAAAACAAAATTTCATGGGGGAAATTTGACTACGTTTTAACAACTTTGCTTCAACTCAAAATTGGCCTTATCAGCTCCAATTTGAAAGTCTCTGTAACAGTTAAGTGATTTCCATTAGTGCATGTTCTTTTAGGGGGAAGAATAGCTGCTTTTCATTACAACAGTTCTGTGAGTATTTACAGCTATCTTATTTAGGAGTAGAAGGATTGTAAAACAATTACATTTATGGTTCAAAATTTGGAGAATTGAGATATTTCCATTAGAAGAGGAAATTGGATGATTTTAAAGCTTTTCAGTGTTACTTGCCTCACCTGAAGGTCATTAGAAGCCATTAAAATTTGTTCTCAGACTTTCTTGAGAAAGGTGAATCCCAGGAGTGGCATGCATGGCTTTTTAACCAGCTAGAATACATGGACGAAATTCAACAGTGCTTCCAACTTCTGAAATTTTACTTAAAAATGAAAACCCAATCCAGAGTTGCCTTTTTATAGCCCCTCAGAATGGCATATCAATTTTGATGTATTATAGCACATATGCTGTGACTGGCATAAGGGACAAGAACACACAAAGTTTGCTTGAAGGATAATATCATCGAATGAGTCACTTTGAGATTTAGTTACCTCATTTATAAACAAGGTTAATAATATCTGGCCTTTCCTCCTATAAGGAGTGAATGCTGAGTAATGCAGCCTGAGAACAGCTCAGCAATGTATCTTGGATATAGCCTTGAAAGTAATGCTGTGTATGTATGGCAAATGTATCCCTATTTTTTTAGGCAACTACATCATTCATATTGTTCTGCTAACATTCATTTCTTTTCCTTGGCTTTATGTTTGACAACAATAACTACTCTGTACAAAATTTCCATAGGAGCCACAATTTTTGGAGAGTTTCTTTGTTCACCATCTGTACAGAGTATAACGATGAAGAGTTTTGTCAGAGTTATCCTTTACTTTGTGATTGAATTCTGGCTAACAGAATTAGTGGAAAAAGTTATCAACTTTATTCCTCAATGATCTTTTAAATATCAGTCAATCTTAAGCATTTTCTGAGCGGTATGTGAGTGAGCAGGAACTGAATTAGAGAGGGAGCAGGGTCAAGAGACTAGGAAGGGAAGGGTGTTGGTGTCTAGTTATGTGCTGAACTTTTATCAATATAAAAACTGTTAAAATAAAATTAAACCTTTTGAAATAGCAGGCTAATAACAATAATAATAATAACACTTTGGAAGAGGTAATTTATTGAATATTACAATTATTTTTTTCTCCCAAGCATGGCCAAAGTTATATTTCCTTCCATTCCAAATGGGATAGGGGTTAGAATGGAATTAAGTTGATGCAAAGAGGAATATAAACATTTGATTTTTGCACACCTGAGCTTGTGGACCAAGTTTATACTTGCTGCAACTTACTGAATTTACCTGATTTGGGGAAATGTTCTCACTAGGAGACACAATTGCCATGGACCCTGAGTGTTCCCTCATGTTCTTACTGGGGCTGCCAGAATGCAAGACCCTGACTGCTCTTTACCCAGGTCATTTCTCAAGGTAATGTTTGCAGCAAGTAACCTGGAAGGATGCAGTAACATCTTCCCCTAGACAAAGAGCAGGGTTGCTTCCTTTTACTATATAAACAGTGAATAGCTTAAGTTCGGTGTTTCTCTCTTGTAACACAACCCAAAGAGACAGAAAGACAGAGGGAGAGAGAGATTGAGATTGAGAATGTACCACAACAACCCAGAACTAAAATTCTGCAGTGCTAAATACTGCTAAGTGATGGAGTCTATGTGGATATAGGAGCCCCATGCACTGCCAGTAGAAGTATGGAGCCAGTCCTACTGGCCAGTCTCCAGGCATTCTGGAGAGCCTTAAAACAGTACCTGGTCAGATTAAGTACATGTCTCTCCAGTCACTAGGTAATTTTGCTTGTGTGATTTAACTCGTTTTAAAACAAGAGTAAATCTTAGCAGGTTGTTGGTCACCCTTATTCCAGAAACCTGTGAGGATATCCATCACTGTATTGTTTGTGATGGCAGGAAACCTGAGGTTATCTGAATGTCTATTTCTGGGGATGAGGAGGTCAAATGTGAAGGATGCACGTCATGGAGTCCAATGTTACACTTAGAAGCAGCAGACTAAATATGTACATGGCAATATGAACAAATTGTGAAACCTTAATGCTAAATGAAAAAAGTGAGAGTTGATGACATGAACACAATACCACGTGTGCACATTAGAAATATATACACACAAAAGAACTTACATTGTATAAGAACTCATATATTTATACATATTAAATATATTAGAAAGGATGTCTGTAGTGGCAGGGATGGAAGAGAAAAATGAATATATTAAAGCAAGAGAAGATTTGGGCATGGATCAATATGATAATATGAACTAAGGAGTATTAACATAACCCTCTATGCCTAAGGTTAAAAAATGCATTTATATTTACATATGCTAAGATACAAATGCTAAGAGCTCCAACAGGCAGTGTGGATGGTTCAGGCTTGATGGGGATTATCCAGTCCTTCTGATGAATTCTCTCTCTCTCTCTCTTTTAAAAAATGTTATTGTGGTAAGAACACTTAACATGAGATTTATCCTCTTAACAAATTTTAAGTATACAATACATTATTGTCGACCATAGGTACAATGTTGTATAGCAGATATCTGGAGCTTATTCATCTTCATTAACTAAAACTTTATACATATTCACTAATAATTCCCATCTCTCCCCCGCTCTAGCTTATGGTAACCACCTTTCAGTCTCTGATTTTATGAATTTGACTATTTCAGATATGTCATGTAAGTGAAATCATGCAGTATGTGTCTTTCTGTGTCTGTCTTATTTCACTTAGTATAATACCCTCAAAGTCCAACCATGGTATCAGTACTACAGAATTTCTTTCTTTTTAAAAGCTGAATAGTATTCCACTGTATGTATATACCACATTTTCTTTACCCACTCATTTGTCAGTGGACGTTTAGGTTCTTCCCACACCGTAGCGATTGTGAGTAGTGCTGCAGTGAACATGAGAGTGCTAATATCTCTTCAAGATCCTGATTTTAATTCTTTGGGTATACACCCAGAAGTGGAATTGCTGGATCATATGGTAGTCTCATTTTTAGTGTTTTGAGGAACCTTCATCCTGTTTTCCAAAGCAGTTCCACCATTTTGCATTTCCACCAGCAGTGTACAAGTGTTCCAATTTCTCCACATTCTTCCTGACACCTGTTGTTTTTTGTTTTTTTGATAACAGCCATCCCAACAAGTATGAGGTGATATTTCATTGTGGTTTTGATTTGCTTGTCCATGATGATTAGTGATGTCGAGCATCTTTTCATGTACTTGTGACCATTTGCATGTCTTCTTTGGAAAAATGTCCATTCAGGTCCTTAGCACATTTTTAAATTGGATTATTAGTTTTCTTGTTAATGAGCTGTAGGAGTTCTTTATATATTTTGGAGATCAACCATTAGCAGATATATGGTTTGCAAATATTTTCTCTTATCCTGTAGGTTGTCTTTTCATTTGGTTGGTCATTTCTCTTGCTGTGCAGAAGCTTTTCATTTGATGTAGTCCCACTTGTTTATTTTTGTTTTGGTGGCCTGTACTTTTGGTGTCATATCCATGAAATCGTTGCCAAGACCAATGTCATGAAGCTTTTCCTCTGTGTTTTCCCCTATGTTTTCCTCTAGGAGTTTTACAGTTTTGTGTCTTACGGTCAAGTCTTTAATCCATTTTAAGTTGACTTTTGTGTCTGATGTAAGATAAGGGTCCAATTTCTTTTTTTACATGTGGATATCCAATCTTCCTGATACCATTTGTTGAAGTGATTATCTTTTCCCCATTGTATATTCTTGGCATCCTTGTCGAAGATCAATTGACTCTATACGCATGGATTTATATCTGGGCTCTCTATTCTGTTCCATTTGTCTATATGTCTATTTTTATGCCAGTGCCATACTGTTTTGATTACTGTAGCTTTATAATATATTTTCAAATCAGGAAGTGTGGTACCTCCAGCTTTATTTTTCTTTCTCAGGATTAATTTTGCTCTTGATGGTCTTTTGTTGTTCCATATGAATTGCAGAATTAGTTTTTCTATTTCTTTAAAAGATGTCTTTGGGCTTTTGATAGGGATTGCATTGAATGTGTAGATGACTTTGGGTAGTATGGACATTTTAACAGTATTAATTCTTCCATTTTTCTGTGTCTTATTTAATTTCTTTCATCAATGTCTTGTAGTTTTCGGTATATAAATTTTGCATCTCCTTGGTTAAGTTTATTTCTAAGTATTTTATTCTTGTTTGATGTTATTGTAAATGAGATTGTTTCCCTAATTTCCTTTTTCAATAGTTTGTTGTTGTGTATTGAAATATAACTGATTTTTGAATGTTGATTTTGTATTCAGCAGCTTTACTGAATTTTACTAATTCAAATGGGTTTTTTTTTTTTTTTATGGAGTCTTCGGGGTTTTCTATATATAAAATCATGTCATTTGTAAACTGGGATCATTCACTTCTTCCTTTGTAATTTGGATGACTCTTTGTTGTTGTTGTCTAATTGCTCTGGCTAGGGCTTCCACTACTATGTTAAATAGAAGTGGCGAGAAGAGCGATCCTTGCTTATTCCTGATTTCAGAGGAAAAACTTTCAGGTTTTCACCATTGAGTATGATGTTGGCTGTGGGCTTTTCATAAATGGACTTTATTTTGTTGAGGTATTTTCTTTCTATTACTAGTTTGTTGAGAGTTTATATCATGAAAGGGGAGTTTTGCCAAACGCTTTATCTGCATATATTTAGATAATCATGATTTTTATTCTTTACTCTGTTGATGTGGTGTATCACATTACTTGATTTTTTTACGTTGAACCACCTTTGTATTACAGGGATAAATTTCACTTGGTCATGGTGTATGATCCTTTTAATGTGCTATTGTATTCACTTACTAATATTTTGGATTATTATGTCTTCTTGGAAAATTGACACCTTTGACCCCTTTATCATTATGTAATGCCCTACTTTTCCCTTATAACTTTCCTTTCTTTGAAGTCTGCTCTGTCTGAAATTGATATAGCTACTTCTGCTTCCTTTTGACTAGTGTTAGCATGGTATTTTTCTCCATCCATTTACTTTTTTTTTTTTTAAGATTTTATTTTTTTCCTTTTTCTCCCCAAATCCCCCCCAGTACATAGTTGTATATTCCTTTTTTTTTTTAAGGATTGGCACCTGGGCTAACAACTGTTGCCAATCTTTTTTTTTTTTTCTCCTTTATTTCCCAAACCGCCCCCACCTCTCCCCGTACATAGTTGTATATCTTAGTTGCAGGTCCTTCTAGTTGTGGGATGTGGGACGCGGCCTCAACGTGGCCTGACGAGCGGTGCCATGTCCGCGCCCTGGATCCGAACCCTGGGCTGCTGCAGCGGAGCGCAAGAACTTAACCACTCATCCACGGAGCCAGCCCCCATAGTTGCATATTCTTAGTTGTGGGTCCTTCTAGTTGTGGCATGTGGGACGCTGCCTCAGTGTGGTTTGATGAGCAGTGCCGTGTCCTCGCCCAGGATTCGAACTGACGAAACACTGGGCTGCCTGCAGCGGAGCTCACGAACTTAACCATTTGGCCACGGGGCCAGCCCCCATCCATTTACTTTTAATCTGCATAAGTCTTTATGTTTAAAGTGGGTTTCTTGTATACAATATATAGTTTGGTCTCTTTTTTTGATCCACTCTGACAATTTGTGGTTTTCGTTTTTCTTTTTTTTTTTTTTTTGAGGAAGATTAGCCCTGAGCTAGCTACTGCCAATCTTCCTCTTTTTTCTGAGGAAGACTGGCCCTGAGCTAACATCCATGCCCATCTTCCTCTACTTTATACGTGGGACAGCTACCACAGCGTGGCATTTGCCGAGTGGTGCCATGTCTGCACCAGGGATCCGAACTGGCAAACCCCCGGCCGCCAAGAAGCAGAACATATGAACTTAACCACTGCACTCCTGGGCTGGCCCCCAATTTGTGTTTTTTAATTGGTGCATTTAGACCATTGATATACAAAGTGATTATTGATATAGTTAGATTAATATTTTCCATATTTGTCACTGTTTTCTATTTCTATTTTTGTATTTCACTCTTTTTTCTGCCGTCTGTGGTTTTAATTGAGCATTTTCTGATTCCATTTTCTCTCCTGTCTTAGCATATCAGTTATACTTCTTTTTTTACTGCTTTAAGTGGTTGCCTTAGAATTTGCAATACACATTTACAGCTAATCCATGTCTACTTTCAATTTACATTGTACCACTTCATGAGTAGTGTGAGTACATTAAAACAACAAAATAATCCTAATTCCTCCTTTCTGTCCCTTGTACCAATGCTGCCATTAATTTAACTTGTACATGAGTATACATAAGTATATACATATACATAAGATATATGTATAAGCATACATAGTTGAACACATTGCTGGTGTTATTATTTTGAACATACGGTTATCTGTTACATCAATTAAGAATTTTTTTAAAAGTTTTTATTTTACTTTCACTTATTCCTTCTTTGATGTTCTTCATTACTTTATATAGATCCAAGTTTCTGGCCTATATTATTTTCCTTCTATCTAAAAGTCTTCTTTCAACATTTCTTGCAAGGCACATCTACTAGCAACAAACTCCCTCAACTTTTTTTGTCTAAGAAAGACTTTATATATCCTTCACTTTGAAGGATAATTTTGCAGAGGACAGAATTCTAGGTTGGTGGGTTTTTTCTGTCAGCATTTTAAATGTTTCATTCTACTCTTTTCTTGCTTGCATAGTTTCTGAGGAGAAGTCAAATGTAATTCTTATCTTTCCTCCTCTACAGGCACGGTGGTTTTTCCCTCTGGCTTCTTTCAGGATTTTTTCTTTATTTTCATTTTCTGTAATTTGAAAATGATATGCTGAGGTGTAGTTGTTTCTTTTGTTGTTGTTTGTGTTTTTTGGCGTTTATCCTACTTGGTGTTCTCAGAGCTTCCTGGATCTGTGGGTTGGTTTCTGAAATTAATTTGGGAGAAATTCTATCACTATTGTTTCAAATATTTCTTCTATTCCTTTCTTCCTTTCTTTTCCTTCTGGTATTCCCAAGATATTCCCATCACATGTATGTTACACCTTTTGTAGTTGTCCCACAGTCCTTGGATATTCTGGTTTTGTTCTTTTGTTTGTTTGTTTTCACTTTTGGTTCTCTTTGCTTTCCAGTTTTTGAGGATTCTGTTGATATGTCTTCTAACCCAGGGATTCCTTCCTTAGCTATTTCCAGTCTACTAATATACCCATCAAAGGCATTCTTCATTTCTGTTACAGTGATTTCTTTTCTTTTCTTTTGTTGCCTCTGCTTTTGGTGTCAGATCAAGAAATCAATGTCAAATCCAGTGTCATGAAGATTTTCCCCTATATTTTCTTCTAGGAGTTTTATAGTTTCAGGTCTTAGGTTTAGATCTTTAATCTATTATAGGTTAATTTTTGTATATAATATAAGGTAAGGATCCAACTTCATTGTTTTGCATGTGGATATACTGTTTTTTCAACACTGTTTGTTCAAGAGACTGTTCTTTCCCCATTGAGTGGTCTTGGCATGCTTTTTAAATATCATTTGACCATATTTGCAAGGATTAATTTCTGGGAATCTATATTCTAGTCCATTGCTCTATATGACTGTCTTTATGCCAGTACCACACTGTTTTGATTACTGTAGAATTGTAATGTATTTTGAAATCAGGAAGTATGAGACTTCCAACTTTGTTCTTCTTTTTCAAGATTTTTTTCACTGTTTGAGGTATTTTGTTTTGTTTTTAAGGGTGGCTTTTCTATTTGTAGTCTCCAGAGAGACTGGAGGCTGCTTTTTATGAAAAGCAGACTGGTCAAATCGGAGGAAGGACACACCCTGTGGGTGCCTGTGATTCAATGGAAAGTGGAAGTGTAGGAATCCACTTGGAGAAAAAACAGGCACCACCACTTCAATAAAAATATGCTTCCCACACCAGCCTTAGATCTTGTGTGTAGGAGCTTTTCCTCAGGTTTGTTACCATGTCCATCAAAAGATGTTTCCTTCCTTTCAATTTAGGGATCTTGAGGACTCCATACTGGATATATAGTCTATACCAAACTGCTTAAATTTAGGGAGATTTAAATGGGTAGTTTTTCCATTCACTCATGAAATGTGTCTATGCACTATGTGTCTTGTGCTGTGATGTTCTCTGGGCATGCAGTGGTGGCCACAGGAGTGGGCAAAATGGACCCAATCCCTGTCTTCAAAGGACTTGATTCAGCAGCTTCTTGTGAATGTGAACATAACCTGACGTGTGTCGATGTAACAGAAAATTCCAAGTTTGCCTTTTAAGCTATAGAACATAATTTCCCAATTTTTTAAGAGAATACTTTTTGGTAAGTTTTCATTAGGGTGAAGAGACACTTGCTAATTGTCTTTATAGGAAATTCAAGCACTCTATAGGTATGAACTGAGAATAAAACCCACGCCATTCTATATTATAATTTTTTACAAGAAGTTTTACTTCAATTTAAATATGTTTCAGGTTTAAACAAGTGATTTATTTCCTCCTCTAAGGTCATGAAAGAACCTTTCCTGATCTGCGGAGTAGTGGAGCAGTGGCTCTACTCCATAGAGTAGAACCAGGATATTTACTGATGAGTGGAAGGGGAACAGAATGGAAGCCATGGTTTATTGCATGGAAAAAGGGGCTAAATTGTACCAAAATAGCTTTTAAAAAATAATAGACTTGAAAATTTGTACTGACTGGGAAATTCTCTGCCTTGGGGTTGAAAATAAGCACAGGAAGAAATTTGGTTTTATCTAGAAGGTATTCATCACCTAGACACATTGTCTTTCAAAAGAGTTTAAAATATGAAGCAGCTACCTAATGCCCCAGTTGGTGGGGGAGGGGGAGGTTGGGAGTAGAAGTGATGCTTAGATTTCTACAGCATAACTCTTCTATTGCATTGGGTTTTTGATTAGGAATTAATTTTAACTAACCTCTTTATATCTCATCTTCACCTTTGTGTCTGTTTCTTCAACTCTACATGGGGATGATAAAAATAATGTCTACCTCATAGGATTGTTAAGAGTATTAATTGATTTAATATTGAAAAAGCACTTAGAACATGGCCTAGAACGTAGTACACATTACACAAATGTTAAGCAATAAATTTGAAATGTTCATAGCTTTATGTGCTTTCTCTATTTTATCTTATCTGAAAAGCCTTGAACTTCATGATGAAGGTAGAGGGAATTATTTTAATGGAATCGAGAATATATATATAATGCGGGAACTCCAGTTTTGCTAGGAACTTTTGTAACATGACACAGTCAATATTATAAAGATTATACGGCCTTTTTTTTTTTTGTTCAAATGTAATGTTTGACTCTTGGTATTAATTTGTGTTTTCTGAAGGTTTTTGCTAGTTTTGGGTGATTTGAGATAATACCAAACTGAAATGACAGATCTCTATTTACATATTTTTATGAGCTTCTGACAATTCAGAGTTGGGTTAGCAATTTTATCATGAGGCATTCAGTGTCCTAGAAATAATCTTTTGTCTCTGGTTTGGTTCACATTCTGCAAAATCTCCAGGCATTGAAAAGTGGCAAACTTATTTGGAGGAAGAGGGATAACACTCAGAGTTTACTTCAGGAAACTGTATTTCTTTGGATTGATCTGCATGTCAAAGGTTGGAGATGGGGCCCTGACAATGTGAATTACTTTTTAAAAATGGAATATGCTTTTTGTGTACTGAGTTATTTAATTCTCCTTTCTATGTGTGTGAAGTTTTAGCCACAAAACTTTTAGTTTGTTAAAACTTCTTAATTAGAACTGTGGAAATACCCTTAAAATATTTGCATACCAAAAAACATGTTCAGTATAATAGAATGCTTCAATCAAGGTGTAGTAGCCTATGGAAATACTGACATGTTATTTTGTATCAGCATAACAAGAAAGCATCTAAAAAATGCCCTGATAAAAGATTAGTATGTCAAGATTTTGTCACTGTTAATATGAAATAGATGACATTGGCAAAAAGTAAAACTTCACACTTGGGGAAATGCTTCCAATACTGAAGTTGCTATGCCTTTGATTTTATTTTCTAGGTCATTCATTCCCACACTAGACAGTGAACCCCCAGTGGAACTGTGAAGATCTTGTGTGCGTTCTCAGTGATCAGAGCAGAGGAGATCCAACAGTGTTGGTAACGGTGAGGGACTGCAGGCGGTTACATAAAAGAACCCGATGCCCTCTCTCCCTGGTCCATCTATTAGTAGCTCCAAATGAACATGCTTTCTTCTAGTCTTTTCAGTCTTCTCCCTTGCTGAAAGATGACTACTAGTAACTTTCTCTTTATTTTTCTTTCCCTTTCCTTAATAATCATAGCTAATGACAATTGCGCAATAATTTTTGTGCCATGAGACAATGTACTGACTGCACTAGATAAATTCATTCATTCAAACTTCAGCATAATTCTGTGAGCTAGGTACTATTTTTTTCTCCAGTTCAGAAGTAGAGATGCTGAGCATGGGGAATTTTAGTGATTTATCTAAGGTCATTCAGCTAAAAAGAGATGCTACCGATTTTGAACACAGGCACCCTGCATGTAGGACTCACAGTCTTTTCTCTCTCTTCTCTTGTTTTCATCATTAAATCTTATTGGATGAAGTGATTCTGAGAACCATTATCAACCAGGCTGAAGATACGGAGCATGCCACCTTAGTGTGACATTTCAAACAGAATATTCGGAGAAGCTTTTCCAAATGGCAAAGATACTTCCTACAAAGATTAAGAAATGCGCTTCAGAACCCTCAAGCTTTGTTCAAAAGTATTTTGTCTAGTGAGAAAGAGAAATTGTTATTTTAAAAATATAGCAGATATGAAGGCCATAGAGTATTACAAAAGTTTAGGAATCTTATTAGTTAATTCTCTAGCTTCTCAGATTGCTTTGTCACAGTTACATATTTTTGGTGAAGGTGACATCATTTAGTAAGAATTCTTCAGTTTCTCTTCTTGAGAAAGTTGCTACAGTGTCTCCATCTCACCTCTTCTTTGCTTCCTTCTGCATCCCCTGCTTCTCACGAAGACAACTGTGTAACACTGTCGTCAGTGTTGAGAATTAGGGACACATTTAACATCTTAATTCTTCCAAATGAGTTCTGAACTTAAAAAGAAATGGGACTTCCAGTATTGGTGGTAAAAAGTCCTAGGGCAATTCCTTCCACTAACAATAATTTTTTTAAAAAAACTAGACCGTATTATTAAAGACAATTAGTTGAAGGCACTGGAAAATGTCCAAAGGCAGACAGAAATTAAAAAAAAAAAACTCTTGAAAGCCTATTATTGCATTGGGTAAGAGCTGCAAGTTTGTGACTTCCTCAGCTAAGGTCACCCCCCAAACACAACTCTGGCACAAGAAAACCTCAGCCCTACTAGTGTGAAGGGGGAAGTGTCAGAGTTCAGAGCAGCAGAGACACTGGTAAGTTACAGAGGGATTTTGGACATAAGAAGGCCACATTTATCTAAGAATTTGTTTCATTTTCCCCTCAAATAGGATTTTGGGCTATGTCTTAGTGCTGATGGGCCATTCTCTCAGTGCTCTGAGATAGTCTGTAATCTCCTATTTTGTCCTATATTATCTCTTTGGTAAAATTGGAATTTACTTGAAAAACACTATACATGTTGGCATGTTTAGGGCAAAGCAGATGTGTTAGGTCTTTGTATTTAACTTCAGTGATAAGCTGAAGCCTTCCTTTGGGGAGTGAAGGCTATAGAGTGTAGAGGAAAACGGATATGTTCTCTATCAGGAAAACTTGCCTTTGGTCATTGTTACTGTATTTTTGGCTGTTCATATGGGAAATACCCACCAGAATTGTCTGGTTGCCCTGGCGTTATGTCCCAGTAACTTAGATAACCCCAAGAACAAGCTGGAGTGGCACATGTGCTCAAGACAGATCAATGGCTTGGAAGACTAAAATGTTTGTTGAAGTTGCATCAGTTTGGGGGCATTCTCCAGATTTAGATACATCTAGAGGAGAAGGAAAACAAGGATCTAGCCTGGCCTCAGCTCTTAACTCACCTTCTTCACACCATGGCCATCAAGTTGACTTGATCTGCAGGTGTAATACTCTACTAGAGACTGATTCAGTCTCTCCGGGTGACTGCGTGAGTTAGGATTCTTCAGAGAAACAAGACTATATATATATGAAATTTGTTACGTAAATCTCATAATATATGAGATTTATTATAAGGAGTTTGCTCATGCAATTATGGAGGTTTAGAAGTCCCAAGATCTGCAGTCAGCAAGCTGGATACCCAGGAGAGCCAGTGGTATAGTTCTAGTCTCAGGCTGAGTCTGAGTCTGAAGGCAGGAGATCAATGTCCCAGCTCAAAACAGGCAGAGAGAGAGCATTCTTTCTTTCTCAGCGTTTTGATTCTATTCAGGTTTTCAACAGATTGGATGAAGCCCACCTACATTAGGGAAGGCAATCTGCTTTACTCAGTCTACTGATTAAAATGTTAATCTCATCCAGAAGCACTCGCACAGACATACCCAGAATGTTTAGCCAAATATCTGGGCAGCCCATGGCCCAATCAGGTTGACACATAAAATTAACTATCACAGTGACTCAAAGTGAACTGAGTCTGTCTGGTTAATCTCTTTGGCCAAAGAGCTGACGTTGGTTAGAAAAGCGCATCCCATAACCTCATGCTTCTGATGGGGCATAGGTTGGGCTAGACCAAATTCTTGTTACCTGAAGGTTCACTAACTACCATAGTGAGGATATTACAAAGATACCCAGGTAAAAATAGAAACTGGTTAATATTCCTGGTTAATACTTGGCCAAAAAAATATGTCTTGGAAATGAATGTCGTTGGATGCATTAAAATCTAGTAGGAGAAATACCAAGCTAACTATAACATAGGACAACCTTGATAAGTGCCATAATAGAGAAAGAGAGTACTATGAGAGGACAGGGTGAGGGAGTGAGGAAGGCATTTTAGTTGTGTCTTTAATTTTTTCACCATTTATCTTAGCCTTTGCTTGTTTGGGTGGCTTTTTTTTTAAGTAAGGTATAATTCACATACCATAAAATCCACCGTTTCAAATTGTGCAATTCAGTGATTTTTAGTATATTCTTACGATTGTGCAATCACATAAATATCAACCAAAACATTTTCTTCACCCTGAGGGCAGCTTTTTGCAGCAGATACTGTTTTCTTGAATGTCATCATCATATACAAAGCTTACAAATGCTACAGCATGAATTTACTTGTCAAATATGTTGACTTATCAACCTGGACAGAGAAGCAGCTGCTTTTTAATTTATTACACAAAACCTCTTGCCTCATGTGATATGCCATCAATAAGTCATCAAAACTTGCACTACTTGAGAGTGAAACCTTTTCCGTTTCTTATACTTCATCTCGCCCTAACATTTTACTTACTACTATAATTTTACATGTTGATCTTATTATATTCTCATCAACTGTGTGACTTTTCCTTTTTAGGAAAATAAGTTCTATTGCTAAATAAGTTGCTTCCTGAGCCTTTTTACTGAAAGCTTTACTCTGTTTCAGGATTCCAAATGCCATTTAAAATAATCAGTATCTCTACTTATTACATGGCTGTAATTTGTGGTTCATTGTTTTTTCAATTTTGCAGTTTCAATTTTTCACAGCAGTTGAAAGCTCTTTGCCCCAGACAACATGCAATGAAAGAGCAACTTAGATTACTAGCCGATATAAAACCCATTGATAAATAGCTTTGTTATAAAGATGGATTTTTTTTTTTTGGTCTGTGTCTGTTATTGCACTACAGCAGCAAAAGGACTCAGCACATTAAAATTGTTTATCACTAACCTTACCAGAATTGTCCATAGACCTAAGCCTAGAAGCCTCCTTTTCTATCTCAAAATTCGTCACGTTGAACTGTCATACATATCTATAAAACACAAATACTATATAAAACAGAAGGATATAGTAAATAACCAAACAAGAAATTTTCAAAAAATAGAATATCACAGTATAGTTTACTTCTAGTTGACCCTGTCTACCCTTTGCAATGTTTATAGTAGCAAGGTGCCAAGGAGAGAGTTGAGCCACAGCATGTAAAAATCCCTTCTTTAGTATGAAGATTTCCCTTTGATTCTCTATTACACCAGTAGAAATTGTTGGCATTGGGTAAAGGGAGACTGAGGGAGATGGTGGGAGGGAGAGGCTGTCACCAGGATACTGTCCTCCCTTCTGTGCAATACTCATGATTTGTTATTGGCTGTCTCTTTCTTGTGTCAATACCTGAAAAGGACTCAACCAAGAGTCCTGTCTTACTAATTTCTAATACTGCTATAATGTATTTATTTGATATTCAATGCTGTTACTCTTGAGCCGGTGTCAGTAGAAAATAGATTTTTAAGTTATTTTTCTATTGGTGTTTATAAGTCTCATCTGAGTTGCTGAACTGTCTTGCCTTGTACACTGTGTGCTCAATGGCATGTGACCTAGATGGAGTCATTGGGTCTCTGAGGCAAAGGTCAGCTGAACAAAAACCTCATTACGACCTCATTAGGACCTGGCGGTAATCTCCCTTTAGTATTTACCAACTCTAATTGTCTGTTTATTTGTCTGTTTTCCACACTGAATTGGGTGTGCCAGGAAGGAAAGGTTGTTCTTATTTACTATTAATTCCCCAGCTTGTTACATAACACCTTGCAAAAGGCAAATGTTCCGTAAGTATTTACCTCGTGAGTGAATGCTGAACTCCCGAAAACATCTCTTGCCTCCTGCTTCATACTCTTTTGTGAAGACAACTACTCTAACAAAATGTTCATACTAGTCTTATTTTAGTAGTAGCACACTCTGGTAGGCACTGAATAAGAGCCTAATTCTTCAAAATGCATTCAAGTCCCAGTCACTCGATGGATGGAAGAATGAATGTAATTTTTCCTGGTGAAACAGAAGCAACTCAAGGAACTCTCAGTTTTTTGGGATTTTTTTTGCCATATACTCTGGCCGATGGCTACAAACAAATGAAAGGTAATTTTATTCCAGCTAAACAATCACCACTGGGGAATCCCAGAGCCTGTGGTATCTTGAATTGCTGAAAATATCTCAACTCTGCTGTCTCCTGAAGACATACATCTGTAGATTGTGCTGTCCTGATGGGGATTATTTAGTTATTTTTGATGATGCATCATAGGAAGGGCACCAAATGTGTTCTATTGCCTCAGACTCTGGGGATATTTGCAGGAAATTAGATACTTTGCTTCTGAGAAAATTCATTGGCTCTAGTTATTTGTTTCCTAGTTCAAAGCATTCCTTCGCCTCTGCCAAGGGATATTATGGAAATTCCAGGACATTTTTTTCTTTTTAATCAGAGCTACCCCTGTTGTCTTTTACAACAGGGGTGACAGTTAACAGCCAGGTGAACCTTCACCTTTTCCTTATATTACACTCTTCACCTGAGGGTGGCATGCTACAGCTTATCATGGCTTTATTTAGAACAACTTAGCCCATTTGTTTTCCTTAGTGTCTCTAATGTCTTCCAGATCAGATTATTCATAAATTCATCTTTGCTTTCTTGCAAGTCTCTATTGTCATTTCTTTGCTGGTATTTCTTGTTTATATGTCGTGTGTTGATTATCTTTCAGGCTCGCAATTTCTATTCTGATATGGTATTCCCTTTTTAAGACCCTTTAGTTTTTCTTTCCTCTGTTTTGTATTTTCCCTTTTCAGAGTCATACTTTGCATAAACTCTCAGGTCGAGTAGACCCACTTCTCATCCGAGTTCCTGTTTAAGATACACGTGATTGAGAAACTCTTCCTGGACCACATTACACCTTGATTATGTGGATGACTAGAAAAAATATTTTCTGAGCTTCAAAAAAATTTTAAAAAGGTCTGCTGTGGCTATTTCTGTTCCCTTAAATTGCTCAGCATTTGCCAAACCATCTTCTTTCCTCAGAATGGTGTGAAAGATGAGAGGGAGGGAATAACTCATTTTTTTCTCTAACATCAAAAATGAAGTGAATAACCCTCAAGAAATCCTATGACATAGCTATTATAAATAACACCATTTTACAGTGGAGGTAGCCAAGTCTTAGAAAGGAGGTTAACCTCCAGTATACACAGCTAAAACCTGAAGGAATTAGGATTCCAAGCTAGGCAATAGAATTTCCAATGCCAAGCTGTGATTTTATCTCTGGAGTAGGTTTGAAATGAATACATTTTCCAATGGCATACTTTTAGAAATAACTGGAAGAGGATGTGGGGAAAAAACTAAGTCATGTAATAATATGTGAATATCTTATTAAATGTTAATTAGGTCCTACTAAAGGCCAGCATTCTTACAGATGCTGGCGATAGATGAGCAGACAAGGCAAACCAGCCTTACTCTATTGGAGCTCACATCCAGAGAAAGGAGGTAGATGATAACAGACAAGTAGACAAGTAGCAAACAAAAAAGTGTCAGGTCATAGTCAGAGCTATGAGGGAAATAAGGCAAGGTGACTTGATTGTAACTGTGGAGTGACGCTACCTTAGATGAGTGGCCTGGGAAGGCCTTTCAGAGGAGGTGACATTGGAGCTGAGAAGTGAATTGTTGATGTACTATTCATTGTTATTAAGAATTAGGAATAAATGTTTTCAAATGTGTCTAAAAGTTTGGAAACAAAATTTAATCCTTCCAAAGCCAAAAAAATAAAACCTAAGTGAAACATCCTCTTATTGCATACCAGTTACATGTAGAAAAATAACTTCCAAGTCTCTTTTCTCTCTGAAATTTCTCTCTCTCTCTCTCTTTTCTTCAAGATAAAGATCCAAAGTTGTGTATATTATATTGAATTTAATACAACAAAGGGCATTTATTTTTCCATTTTACTTTTATTGAGTGCCATATATACAAGGTTTAACAGGTCAAATAGTTCTAAAAGAGCTTAAAAGGAAAAAGAACTATCTTCTGTTGCACTCATCCCCACCTGCAGTTCCCAGACCTCAGAGACAACCACCTTCAACCTTCATTACTTTCTTAGGTTTTTGCCTCCATTACCTCAAAATAGTAGGCTTATACACTATTTCTTGGTTTTTTGGTTTTACATGTTATGCATTGATTTATTCTATTGAAAATTATATTTTATCTTTCTTATAGTCTCCTCCCACATCTCCTCTCTCCCGCTTTATTATCATTAGTTATAATTAGATGAATTTAGACCTGTTAATCTATATCTACTAGATCTATTACCAATTAGATTTAATGGCTCAGCATTTAGATTATGATGGGGAATGATATAAATATTATTCATATATAAGCCATACAGTCTACTATGATTATATTTCCTTTCTTGTATATCCTTTTGTCTTTCCAAGTGTTAATGATTGACTCATTTTAAAATTTCATTTTATACCTACTTATCATTAATTCATACCCAAACTCTCCTTCAGAACTATAGATTTCCTTTCAAACATTCAGACGCGTTAAGTAGTCTATCAGTTTCAACTTTTTCTTGGATACGTCTTTCCTTAAATCCTCCATCCTCTTGCTCTAATCTGAACTGGTTGATTTTTCATCATTCTGAGACCCCACTTTACTATTTTGTTTTTAATTGGGAGTTCTGTTTCTTGGATTTCATGTCTTCCCCTTTTTTGGGTATGATAGGCCTAATAATGACCCATCAAAGATGTGCACATCTTAACGCCTGGAACCTATGTAGGTGCTACTTTACATGGCAAAAGAGACTTTGTAGATGTGATTAAGGACCTTGAGATGGGGAGATTATTCTGAATTATTCAGGTGGGACCAACGAGTCTTTATAAGTGAAAGAGAGAGACATCAGAGTCGGAGAGAAATTGGAAAATGTTATACTGCTGGCTTGGAAGATAGAAGAAGGGACCATGAGCCGAGGAATGCAGGTGGCTTCTAGAACCTGGAAAAGGCAAGGAAACAGATTTTCCCCCCAGAGCCTCCAGCAAGAACACAACTCTGCTTACACCTTCATTTTAGGACTTCTGACTTCCAAACAATAAGATAATAAATTTGTGTTGTTTTAAACCACTAAGTTTGTGGGGAGGATTTGGAATTTGGTACAGCGGAAGTAGAAAACTAACATGATGTGTTACTCTCTAATTTTGTTAGATCGCCTGCTCTAGCATCTTGAAAAAGAATGCATGGGGGATAAGTTTTTGATGCTTTATGTATCCAAAAATATCTTTAGTTTTACCTAATAATTCTTTGAGAATGGAAGTAATTTTCCTTCAGGACTTTGAAGGTGTTTATTGTATTCTTACCTCCAGAAAGAAAGGTAATGCCATTCTGAGGTCTGATCCTTTCTGCCCTGTTTTATTTAATTAGTTTTCTCTTGGAAATCTTCTAATATGTTCTTTTTGTCCCCAATGTTGAGACATTTCTTGATGATATGCTTTTGCTTTCGCATGAGTCTTCTTTTACATCAAGCACTCATAATACAGAAACTGAACTTTTTCAGTTCTGAAACATGTTCTGAATTATTTATTTGATAGTTTCCTTCCCCCTCTTTCCTCTGTTCTCTCTTTCTGGAACTCTTGTTACTTGGCTGGTGGACATTTTGGACTGACCCTTGAAGTTTCCTTTCCTCTGCTCCTGTTTTCTGTGTCTGTCTTTGCTCTACTTTGTGGAGATAGCCTTAACCACATCCCCTAACTCTTCTTAGGTTTGTCATTTCTTCTGATTTTTAATTTCCAAGAGCTTCTTCTTAATCTTTGAGTGTTCCTTAAAAATTTGCCATTCTTTTTTCATAACTATAGAATTTTCTCTGCACTTTTTAAAGAAAATAATTAAAATGTCTGGCTCCCTTTATGATATCTATTTCTGCATTTCCAGTTCGTTTTGGTCTTTGCTTCCTGTAGGAGGCTTTTCTGAACTGTCTGATGCACTTTATCTACCATTCACTTTTAAGAATGAGGCACTAGAACGCTGACTGGGGGCTCTGTGTTTCAGTGTGTGTGTGTGTGTGTGTGTGTGTGTGTGTTTGTGGCAGAGACATAGGCTGCTGATTGATGGGCTTCACTGAAGGGTTCTTTGGCTTGGCTCTTTCAGGGAGGCAATTTTGACAGTTATTGTAGGTCATCCCTCCTCCCCCAACTTGTGCTGATCTGTTACTTGAGAGATGACCACTTTAATCTCTTGCCTGGGAGACATAAAGTGTCTGCTAGTGTTCTTGGAGACAGGGGAAAAGAGACCCGTGAATCTTATTGTTCAGTATAGACGTTCACTTAATCTTTCGGGTTTTAAATTTGTCTGGGGTCCTTTAGAGGCTCCCTGATTTAATCTCTCCGAGTCCTCTGTGGGGATGGAGGACAGAATCTGTGTTTTTAACACCTTCTTATATAAATTCTTTAGCAATCCTCTTGTATCAAATCCAGTTGCACCCCTATGATGCCTCTCAGTTTCTAGGAATTTCCTAGGTTCTGAGGTCAAAAACAGCCAGCTTCTGGTTTCCTGCTTTTGGGGATTTTCTTGCTCTCTCATCTTCTTTCTAAGTTCACAAATTGGGTCACTGTCATTCCTTCTTGGGTTCACTTTATTCTTATGAACCTCTTTAAATCTGTTCACCATCATTTTAGTGAATTTCAGGACAGAGAGCAGTGGAAATGAAATGTGTCCAATCCTTCATGGTTAACTGAAGTTCAAGAATTTATATATATTTTTTTACAATTGTATTGATTTTTAACAAGCATATTTTGTGGGCTCTAGTGCTCAGCCTCTAAATCTGGAATTTTCTCCCTTGTTTACTGAGGTATATGACAAAGTAACTGATGAGCCTATAAAATTATATAGTCCTTCTACCAATTTTCTGGCTATGTTGGCAGTTGGTAATTTAAATGTCCGTGACAGCAGCGAGGGCATTCTGTGCTCTGTCATTGCCATATCCACATGTCATATAACAATTGTTTGAAAATTAATGATGGTTCAAATATTAGTGAGCTTTCCTTAAAGTTGTATTTTACTCAAAGGCTATAAAAGATAAAACTTGTTTTCATGGTGTTGAGAGACCCACTCCATTGTTTTCTTCTTACTGTAATAGAATTTTGTTTTTTAAAAAGTAATTCCTAAGAATTTTCCTACACTCTTCTGAATTTATTTTCTCTAAGTGTAGACACTTTTCATGTTGAGCCACTAGGTAAAGTATTTGTCCTAAAATTATTGTTTTAAGTTTCAAGAGAGTGCCTAGTTCTAATACTTTGGGATAAACTGAAGAAATCTATGCTTACTTTACCCATGTTTTCTTTTTCTTCTTCTTTTTTTTTTTTTTTTGAGTAACATTAGCCCTGAGCTAACTGCTGCCAATTCGCCTCTTTTTGCTAAGGAAGACTGGCCCTGAGCTAACATCCGTGCCCATTTTCCTCTACTTTATATGTGGGATGCCTACCACAGCATGGCTTGCCAAGTGGTGCCATGTCCACACCTGGGATCTGAAGCGGTGAACCCCAGGCCACCGAAGAAGAACGTGCAAACTTAACCACTGCACCACTGGGCCGGCCCCATCCATGTTTTTGAAGATATTTATCTCCACGGCTCCTTAACCTTAATGTTTTTATAAGGAATAACCTTAATTATTTTACTATGTGTTCAAACTGGTGTCTTTTATCATTTTAATTTTGTGTCTTTGGACTTTCTCCAGCTTCATTATTTTTGTTTTGAGGTTCATTAACCAGAAAGTCATAGGCATTTCTGGTGTGAATTCTTTATGAGTTTTTAATCAGGATAGAATTTTATTTTCTTTTTGGCTCAGTATATTTCCTGATGAGGCCTAGAGCTTTTTTTGTTGTAGACTTCATTCCAAAGTCTTAGGAGCATCTGTAACGGTAACTAGATTGGCTTTCAGGACAAAAGTTTGATCTTTAATTCTGTCATTTTTATTTAGAATAAAATGGAATAGGAAGTAGAAGGTTCTTTGGAATCACATTGCACAGTTCCATGTGAAGGAACCAAACCCCGAGGGAGCTTACGTGTCTAGGGTATAGATTGCTGGAGAAACCTGGTCTCTTGGATCCTAACCAGGAATTTTCTTACTGCATACTTCTGCCTAGTAAATAATGTCTAGCCTACCTAAATTTAGGTAAGTCCATGGTTTAGATGAATTAGGAGAGTCCTATGTACCATATTCTTCTTTCTCTCCTTAATATTACCCCCATTATATCTATCATCCCCAATTTCCTTCCGCCTTATCTATCAATACTCCTTACAATTTTCTCTTACTTCCTCCTACTATTCCCATACCTTCTCTCAGTTCTGCCTTCCCTGAATCTGTTACCATCTGTGAATTTTGTCTTCTCTGAGAACAAGAGGATTAAAGACCAGAGCTCTGGTCTGCCTGCAGCTTGAGTGTTTTTTAGAGAAGCCATCTGCAGAAAAAGAGAAAACAATAAAGTAGATTCGCTAAGAGAAGTAGAGACTGGAGTTGGAGAAAGCCAAGGCAGCTCTCCGGTTCTTCACAGGACTCAGCTCTAGTCCCAAGTCTTAGGGCTACATAAAACAACTGTATACCCTTATAATAAACTTTCCTTCTGTTCTTGGGAGCTCACGTTCATTTCTGCTTCTGGCAACTGGATTGTCCTAGCTAAAACTGTTTGTTTAAATAAAATGACGAACTATTTCAATGTTTATTTTACATATTGAAAAGAATTTTCTATGCTAGAATTTGCATCTAAAATGCCACCTATAACACTGTTTCTATGGGAAAAATGTGTCCAAATAATGTAAATAGTTGTTTGGAATAAAACCTAAATTCTAAATTTGGGATTGCAGTTTTTATCAATTAATTTTTATCAATTATCCATGTTTTTATCAATTACACTTTTAAAAGCACATATTTATATCTTTATCTCTCCATTACTTTAAGTCCTTAGTGGGGGATAGGACCCATGCTCTGGTCCTGGGGGCAATTGTTAGCTGTTGTTGACTGTCAAAAATTCTGCTTTGGCCATCAATCTATCCCAATGAACCTGTTGATGTTTTCAGAGTTTTTGGAGGAATAATTCAATATCAGTTTAAAAATTTGTCATGTGAAGAAGCATTGAATAACGCTGAAGGGGAAAAGCCTCTTGCAACATCTACTTCTCTCAAAAAGAAGAAATCTACTAACCCTGATACCCTTTTTACCATAAAGTTTTCAAAATGCAAAGCAAAAGAAAAAGAGGATGGAAAATCTGGTCTTTACATCAAATTGGCTCAATTAATAGTCTCTGAATGTTTAACCATGCTTTTAGGGAGCTGAGTTTTCTGGTATGCATGTGTGTGTGTGTCTGTGGTAGGCTTTGAGTTGCCAGTAAAGCATTAAGTCAGATAAGGAAGAAAACAGATAAACATCGTTTGTTAATTACTGAGGCAATATCCAGTGAACATCAATTAAAACAGAAGGCTTTGAAATCAGGGAAAAATAATTTTAAAGAAAGCTGTTGTTTTTCTTAATTACAGAGTAGGAATGAAGCTAATTCACTGCTGCCTCCATCCCCCAACCATAGATAAAGGAATCTCAATAGCCTATCGTTCAGCGCAAGAACTTTACCATCAGTTTTATTCATCAGCAAAACCAAAGAAACAATTGTAGGATGTTCTCTATTATTTAGCATGGAATGCTTTTATCACTTTATGTCCTTATCTGACATCCCTCCCTGTTTGTTGCCAATAAATGCTTTGCTTTTAGTCACACAATGCAGTGCCAAATAAGTCAGTCCACAGGAGTTTATGTTGTATTACTTAGAGGATTATAGTAATGTCACCTCTTGCTTAAAACAGTTGGTCAACACTGCCTACCCAATTGAGTATAGTAGAACCCATATAATATAAGGCCATGTTGACTACATGATAAGCAAAATATATAATGAACTGTATAATAAATAATATTGAGAATGGATTGATTGGCAGGCTATTTGATCCCATTGATGATTTCATTTTTAAAAGATATAATTAAATCCTGTAATAGTCTGTAGTGATAGTAATTAAAAGTTACAGGTCTCCCTGGTCTCCTCAAGATGGCGCTGTGAGCAGACGTTGAACTCGCCTCCTCCCATGACCACACCAGGTTACAACAATTTTGGGAAGAATCACCCTGGATTGAAAACTGAAAACTGGATAAAAAGAACCCCATGACAAGGGACAGTCCTGACGAAGGCAGAAGAGGCAGTAACTACAGCTGGAGAGGAAAAAAGCCACCTTTGGGAGCAGCGGAGCTTCTCAGTTGGCCAGGCGGGAGCCACCCTAAGGCACGAGCCCTCCCTGGAGGAGTCAAGTCCAGAGCAGGAGCGATACTGCTATAAGCATCCTTTGGACTCAGCCCAACTGAGACGGGGGTCTTACTGTCCCGCTTTGCTGGCTGTTAACTGCAGCGAGGACACCCCCGGAAAAGCTATGGCAGAAAGCCGCAAAGATCCAAGTCTTAACGGACCCACACACAAACTCACTCATTGGAGCAACCTAAAATCATCAGAGAGAAGGCTGACTGTCCTTTGGTGAAACGAGACTCACCTGGTGGGCTCTGGGGGCATCTTGGTGAGAGGAGGGTCCTCTCTGGAGACTGAGACATTGGTGGGGGCCCTTGTTCTGATCTGGTCCAGGTGTGCTGATACAGACAACAGTAGGGCCCATTGAGGTGCATCCTTTGGGCTGTTAGCCCAGGGGTCTGCCACACCCACTAGAGCACAGATTTAATCCAGTTCAGCCAGGGCAGGCAACCGCCCTAGGGACTGGCCCCACCTAACAGTAAGCCCTCAGGCTACTCTTCAGCCTGCATTGACTGAGGCCTTGATCCTCTACAGGCAGGCAAGGGTGTCTGCCTCTCTGGGGCAGGGCCTGTGTGAGGACCAGGTGAACTGTGGGGGGCATTGGGGGAGAGGTGGAGGCCTCTGCAGTGTGGCATTGGGGTATGCTCCAGGGGGTTGAGAAGTGTGCATGGACCAGGACTGTGTTGACAGTGTATGTGGTCCAGACGGGGGTGAGGCTTATCAGCGGCTGAAGACTTGTGCTTCACAAATAGCCATAGAAAGGATCAGCCCCACCTTCCAAAGCCTGAAACAATTGAGTGCCCCCATGCCAAGGGCTAGCCCCACTCAGCTGCACTCCTAAGAGATCTGACAACAGCCTTGTTGGCCTCAGGCCTATCACAACTGTATGCCCCTGAGCCTAGCAACCAGCTACACTGCGTACCAACCCAATTAAGAGGACAATTGCAATAAGAGTTGCTGATAGACTTTGTAGCCAACAGTGCTGAGGCCCCCCCCAAACCGAATTTACAAACAGCTGGCCAGGGAAGGAAAGATCAGACTCCCTGGGTACCTGTGGTGGGAGCAACCCTGCCACAGCAGAAGAACACAAGTAGCCGACAAAGGGGTCACTCCTGGTTCTTACGGACTGGTGATGAGAGGGAAGCACACTGCTGGGCCTCATAAGGCATCTCATACATAAGGCCACTTCTCCAAGATCAGGAGACATAGCCGACTCACCTAGTACAAAGAAAATAGCACAGAGAAAGAGGCATAATGAGGAGGCAAAGGAATACTTTCCAAGCAAGGGAACAGTACAAAACCCCAGAAAGAGAACTAAGTGAAACAGAAACTAGCGACCTACTCGACAAAGAATTCAAACAAAATATAATGAGGATGCTCACAGATATGCGGAGAAGAATGGATTAACACAGTGAACACATCAGCAAGGAACTGGAATATATAAAAATAACAATCGGAAATGAAGAATACAATATTTGAAATGAGAAATTCACTAGAGGGACTCAGTAGCAGAGTAGAGGAAGCAGAAGAACAGATCAGCGAGCTAGACGAAAGACTAGAGGAAATCACCCAAGCAGAACAGAAAAGGAAAAAAGAATTAGACAGAATGAGAACAGTGTAAGGGAACTCTGGGACAATATCAAGCATGCTAACATTTGGATTACAGGGCTCCCAGAAGGAGAAGAGAGAGACAAAGGGGCAGAAAATTTATTTGTTGAAATAATAGAGGAAAATTTTCCTCACCTGAGGAAGGAAACAGACATCCAAGTTCAGGAAGCACAGAGAGCTCCAAACAAGAGAAGCCCAAAGAGGCCCACACCAAGACATATTATAATCAAAATGTCTAAAATTAAAGACAAAGAGAGAATCCTAAAAGCAGCAAGAGAAAGGCCACAGGTGACATATAAAGGGAAGCCCATCAGGCTATCAGCGGAATTCTCAGTCGAGACCCTACAGGCGAGAAGAGAATGGGATGACATATTTAAAGTGCTAAAACCTACAACCAAGAATATTCTATCCATCAAGGTTGTCATTCAGAATGGAAGGAGAGATAAAGAGCTTCCCAGACAAGCAAAAATTAAAGGAGTTTATCACCAAGAAACCAGTTCTACCAAAAATACTGAAGGGACTTATTTAAGTGGGAAAGCAATGACCATAAATAGAGATAAAAGAAATTAGCAAAAAAAACCCAAAACAACAACAACAATAAAAAAACAGGCAATAAAATCACTTGTAAGGTAAAAGTATAGTAAAGGCAGCAGATCAACTACCTGTGAAGATAATATAAAGGTTAAAAGACAAATGTACTAAAATCACCTATTTCAATGATAAGAGGGTAATGGATAGACACACACTAAACAAAAGACTATATATGATGTGAAAAACATATAATGTGGGAGGAGGGGAGTGAAAAAGTAGAGCTTTTAGAAAGGGGTCAAGCTAAAGAGTCTATCTACTCAATATAGACTGTTATATGCATAGTATATTACATAGGATCCTCATGGTAACCACAAACCAGAAACCTATAACAAGCAGGAAAAAAAGTAAGACAAAAGAAAGCAAACATATTTCTAAAGATAGCCATCAAACCACAAGGGAAGAGAGCAAGAGAAAAAGAAAGGAACTGAGAAGAACTACTAAAACACCCCAAAAAAAGAGAAGTGACAAAATGGCAATAAATACATATTTATCAATAGCTAGTTTAAATGTCAATAGACTAAATGCTCCAATCAAATGCCATAGGGTGGCCAACTGGATAAAAAACAAGATCCATGTATATGCTGCATACAAGAGACACACTTAAGACCTACAGACACAAACTGAAAGTGAAAGGATGGAAAAAGATATTCCATGCAAATGGCAAAGAAAAGAAAGCAGGGGTAGCAATACTTATATCAGACAAAACAAACTTTAAATCAAAAACTGTAATAAGAGACAAAGATGGGCACTACATAATGATAAAGGGAACAATCCAACAAGAAAATATAACACGTAAATATCTACGCACCCAACATAGGAGCACCTAAATATATAAAGCAATTATTAACAGACATAAGAGGAGAAATAGACAGTAACACAATAATAGTAGGGCACTTTAACACTCCACTTACACCAATGGATAGATCATCCAAACAGAAGATCAATAAGGAAACACTCGCCTTAAAGGACACATTAGACCAGATGGACTTAGTAGATATATACAGAACATTCCATCCAAAAACCACAGAATACACATTCTTTTCAAATGCCCATGGAACATTCTCCAGGATTGATCACATATTAGGCCACAAAACAAGTCTCAATAAATTTAAGAAGATCGAAATAATACCATGCATCTTTTCTGACCACAAAGGTGTGAAACTAGAAATCAACTACAGAAAGAAAACCAGAAAATCCACAAAAATGTGGAGACTAAGCAAAATGCTACTGAACAATGATTGGGTCAATGAAGAAATCAAAGAAGAAATCAAAAAATTCCTGGAGACAAATGAAAATGAAAATACAACATGCCAAAATTTGTGGGATACAGCAAAAGCGGTTCTATGAGGGAAGTTTATAGGAATTCAGGCCTACCTCAACAAAGAAGAAAAATCCCAAATAGACAATCTAAAAGTGCACCTTAGATTAGGACAAAATCTAAAAGATTTTGTGGAAAAAGAACAACAAACAAAGCCCAAAATCAGCAGAAGGAAGGAAATAATAAAAATCAGAGCACAAATAAATGAAATAGAGACTAAAAAAACAATAGAAACAATTAATGAAACCAAGAACTGGTTCTTCGAAAAGATAAACAAAATTGACAAACCCTTAGCTAGACTCACCAAGAAAAAAAGAGAGAAGGCTCAAATAAATAAAATCAGAAATGAAAGAGGAGAGATTACAATGGACACCTCAGAAATACAAAAGATAATAAGAGAATACTATGAAAAGCTATATGCCAACAAATTGGATAATTTAGAAGAAATGGATAAATTCTTAGAAACATACAACCTTCCAAAACTGGACCAAGAAGATGTAGAGAATTTGAATAGACCAATCACCGGTAAGGAGATCAAAACAGCAATCAAAAACCTCCCAAAAATAAAAGTCCAGGACCAGATGGCTTCCCTGGTGAATTCTACCAAACATTCAAAGAAGACTTAATACCTATCCTTCTCAAACTGTTCCAAAAAATTGAAGAGGAGGGGAGACTTCCTAACTCCTTCTACGAAGCAAACATTATCCTGATACCAAAACCAGACAAGGATAACACAAAAAAAGAAAATTACAGGCCAATATCACTGATGAACATTGATGCAAAAATCCTCAACAAAATACTAGCAAATCAAATACAACAATACATTTAAAAGATAATACATCATGATCAAGTGGGTTTCGTTCTGGGGATGCAGGGATGGTTCAACATCTGCAAATCTATCAACGTGATACACCACATTAACAAAATGAAGAATAAAAATCACATGATCATCTCAATAGATGCAGAGAAAGCATTTGACAAGATACAGCATCCGTTTATGATAAAAACTCTAAATAAAATGGGTATAGAAGGAAAATACCTCAACATAATAAAGGCCATATATGACAAACCCACAGCAAATATCATTCTCAATGGAGAAAAACTGAAAGCTATCCTTCTTAGAACAGGAACCAGACAAGGTTGCCCACTGTCACCACTCTTATTTAACATAGTATTGGAAGTCCTAGCCAGAGCAATCAGGCAAGAAAAAGAAATAAAAGGGATCCATGCTGGAAAAGAAGAAGTGAAACTGTCACTCTTTGCAGGCGACATGATTTTATATCTAGAAAACCCTGAAGAGTCCACTAAAAAACTTTTAGAAATAATAAAGGAATACAGTCAAGTTGTGGGATACAAAATCAATGTACAAAAATCAGTTGCGTTTCTATACACTAACAACAAAGTAGCAGAAAGAGAAATTAAGAATATAATCCCATTTACAATTTCAACAAAAAGAATAAAATACTAGGAATAAACTTAACCAAAGAGGTGAAAGATCTGTACACCAAAAACTATAAAACATTGTTGAAAGAAATCGAAGAAGATACACAGAAATGGAAAGATATTCCATGCTCTTGGATTGGAAGAATTAACATCGTTAAAATGTCCATACTTCCTAAAGCAATCTACAGATTCGACGCAATCCCTATCAAAGTTCCAACAACATTTTTTACAGAAATAGAACAAAGAACCCTAAAATTTATATGGAACAACAAAAGACCCTGAATAGCCAAGGGATTCCTGAGAAAAAAAGAACAAAGCTGGAGGTATCACACTCCCTGATTTCAAATTATACTACAAAGCCATAGTAACCAAAACAGCATGGTACTGGCACAAAAACAGACACACAGATCAATGGAACAAAATGGAGAGCCCAGAAGTAAACCCACAAGTTTATGGACAGCTAATATTCGACAAGGGAGCCAAGAGCATACGATGGAGACAGGAGAGTCTCTCAATAAATGGTGTTGGGAAAACTGGACAGCCACATGCAAAAGAATGAAAGTAGACCGTTCCCTTACACCATGCACAAAAATCAACTCAAAATGGATTAAAGACTTGAATGTAAGAACCGAAACCATGAGACTTCTAGAAGAAAACATAGGCAGTACGCTCTATGACATTGGTCTGAGCAGCATATTTTCAAGTCCCATGTCTGACCAGGCAAGGGAAACAAAAGAAAAAATGAACAAATGGGACTACATCAAACTAAAAAGCTTCTGCACAGCAAAGGAAACCATCAACAAAACGAAAAGACAACCTAACAATTGGGAGAAGATATTTGCAAACCATGTATCAGATAAGGGGTTAATATCCAAAATATACAGAGAACTCATACAGCTCAACAACAGAAAAACCAACAATCCAATTAGAAAATGGGCAAAGGATCTGAACAGAGATTTCTCCAAAGAAGATATACAGATGGCCAACAGGCATGTGAAAAGATGCTCAACATCATTAGCTATCAGGGAAATGCAAATCAAAACTACAATGAGGTCTCACCTCATTCCCGTCAGAATGGCTATAATGAACAAGACGGGAAACAACAAATGTTGGAGAGGACGTGGAGATAAGGGAACCCTTGTTCACTGCTGGTGGCAGTGCAGACTGGTGCAGCCACTATGGAAAGCAGTATGGAGTATCCTCGGAAAATTAATGATAGATCTACCATATGATCCAGCTATCCCACTGCTGGGTATTTATCCAAAGAACTTGAAAACACAAAGGCGTAAAGATACTTGCACCCCTGTGTTCACAATACCAAGACATGGAAGCAACCTAGGCGCCCATCAAGGGACGAATGGATAAAGAAGATGTGGTATTTATACACGATGGACTACTACTCAGCCATAAGAAATGACGAAATCCGGCCATTTGTGACAACATGGATGGACCTCGAGGGTATTATGCTGAGTGAAATATGTCAGAGGGGGAAAATCAAATACCGTATGATCTCACTCATAAGTAGAAGATAAAAACGACAAAAGAAAAAAAACGCATAACATTGGAGATTGGACTGGTGGTTACCATTGGGGAAGGGGGGAGCGGGGAGGGCAAAAGGGGTGATTAGGCTCACATGAGAGGGGATGCACTACAATTAGTGTTCGGGTGGTGAACATGATGTAACGTATACAGAATTCAAAATACGACGTACATCCGAAAAAAAAAAAATTAAAAAAAAGTTACATTTTCCCACTCTTTAGCTACCTGTCCAAAAGTGAAAGCAAATGCTTTTTGGGGGGCTTGCATGTTTTTCTTTATTATGTTTATCAGTTGACTTTCCTATAGATAGAAAAAAAGCAGCTAACTTGGATGCAGTATTCATTTCTAAATTATTCTAATGTGACTTTCAGAGCAAGGCTTCCATAGATCACGTATTCATTTAGTAGTAATGCCTATGGAAGTAGATAAACCAGATTTCCTTATATGATTTTATAATTCATAAGGATAATTTGGCAGTGATAAGTTTGGATGCGTCCCTAAGATCCTTTGGCTATCTTCCCCTAACCATATGATGAGCCTCATTTCACATACCTCGCAAATCCCTCTAAATGTTTTGCTTGGGGGATGGTTTCTGGATACAGTAAGAAGAGTTTGCTTCTGAAGGTGGTTGTTATGGTCTGGATACTGCTTAGCAGTTAATTGTCCTGGTGGACTCTAAGTGGAATGTCTTTGAAATAGTAATGATGCATGTCTCTTTCTTCCCATGTCCAAGATAGTCCTAGTAATTTTCAGTTGTATTATTCCTTGATGCATGTACCAGATACACCTGTATCAATTAGCTCTGCATCTCTTTCTTAAGTTTTTCTCACCTCTAAAATTAGAAGAGCCAAATTATAGACATGGTGAAGTTTAACTCTGAATGTGGCTGAGTTTTAAATAAGTCCCTTCAAATAATTGCTTTGTCTTTAATGTATTTTCATTTGCAAGCCTGTGTCATGTTTTATGTTCCATAATCAAATGGTTTCCATTTCAGTAATAACTAATCAACTGAGGTTCCTTTGGAGTGTTGATTTTTCTGTTTATATGACTTCTGTGTTTTTAAACATTTACATGAGACTATATCTGGATGTTTCTTATCTTGGATAATTATTTCTTTGGTTTCCAATGCCAGAAATTCCTTTTTATTTAGAGCTAATTATCATGAATACATGTTTTCGTCTCACTTGATACTAACATTTTGTGAGAACCTCATAAAAGAGGCTCTCTTTTTAGGACTAAAACTACATCTCTCTGCTGGATAAGAATTAGTTTCCAGAGGCTTGCACCATTATTAGGTCACTAAATATTTCCTGAATCTACCTATACTATATGCCCCTAGTCTATTCACTCTCCCACACTCTTAAATGATAATTTGATATAACGCTTTCTCCCCTAGCATCACTCTCAGCTTCTTATTCCACTGAGAAAAATAGAAGCAATCAGAAGAGAACTTAGGCCACCCACTACATCTACTCACCTACTTGCACCTGTCCCCATGTATTCTGCCTTCTCTCCTATTTACTCTAATAAACAGTTTATGTTCCTAGCAAATGCCAACATCTCTGTTTTGCTGAGATCCCTCTTTTTTTGTTGCCTACTTGAAGAAATTGCTCTAGCAATCCTTTGCTCGCTCTCCCTCATTACTAAGTTGTCCCTCACAAATGGATCGTTCTTATCAGTCTACAAACATGTAGGTATACCTCCCATCTTAAAAAACCCTCTGTTGACCCCTCTTTATCCTCTAATTATCATGCTGTTTCTATCTTCTTTCAAAAATATTTTTAAATTTTTATATAATAAAATTCACTCTGTCAATGTCTTCTCCAGAGTTCGATCTTTCTTTTTTTAAGATTTTATTTTTCCTTTTTCTCCTAAAGCGACCCTGGTACATAGCTGTGTATTTTTAGTTGTGGGTCCTTCTAGTTGTGGCATGTGGGATGCCACCTCAGCATGGCTTGATGAGCGGTGCCATGTCCACGCCCAGGATTCAAACCTGCGAAACTGTGGGCCGCCAAAGCAGAGCGCCCGAACCCAAACACTCGGGCACAGGGCCAGCCCCCAGAGCTCTATCATTTTGCATTCCCACCAGCTATGTATGAGACTAGTTGCTCTGCTTTCTTGCTAGTATTTGACATTGTCAGTTTCTTCTCTTTTTTCTATTTTTCTTCTCCTTCTTCTCCTTACTTGCTAGCTTCCCCTTCTTTTAAGTTTTAGACATTCTAATAGGTATAGTGATATCTCATTGCAGTTTTAAATGGGGTATTGCTAATTACTGATGATATTGAGTAGCTTTCTATGTGCCTGTTTGCCATCCATATATTTTCTTTGGTTAGGTGTCTGTTCAAATCTTTTGTCCATTTTATATTATGTTGTTTGTATTCTTACTGTTGAGATTTGAGAGATTTTAATATATTTTGTGTATAAATCCTCTGTTGGATATGTGATTTGTGAATAATTTTTCCCCAATTTTTAGCTTGTCCTTTCATTCTCTTGACATTGTCTTTTGCAGAGAAAAAAGTTTTTGATTTTAATAAGGCCCTGACAAATAGAAATAGCAAGAAATAGGATATATTGGAGTATATGAGGAAGCCATTTGGTGTAAACCTAATTCGGCCTGACTTTGTTTTTTCCAAAAGGGCCTGACCATGGCTGTTGAGTATGCATTGTATATCTGCTTTAAACATTTACTATGGCAAGATCAAATGGCCTTAAGATAAAGGTGCAACTTCCCCCCACATTGGCATTTCCTTAAGGATAAGCATATTTCGTTAGGCTAGGAACTGATTGCCGTGCTCACCTGTGACCACCCAGCTCACCTGTGACCACACTGCTCAAGACAACAGACCTGCCACCCTGCTGTGTCCACCAAGACAGCAGACCTACTTGCTGTGTCCATCAATCACTGTGCCGACAGAGCAGTCTTGCGACTATTGTAAAAGGGACGTTAATCTTAGGTGAAACATCCTCTTTGGGGGTGTATAACAACTCTGTACACCCCACTTCTTTGATGCCCTTTCTTCCTTCGGGAAGACAGGCCCCGGGCCATGGTCCTCACATTTTAGCTGAGAATAAACTCACCCAAATTTTCATTTATAGATTGGTTATGGATTATTTTCATCCACACGCAATATGTCTTTTTTTTTTAAATGAATCATGCTTTTGATGTCAAACCTAAGAACTGTTTGTTTAACCCACGATCAAGAAAATTTCCTTCTACCTCTTTTTCTAAATATTTTATCGTTTTATGTTTTACATTTGGGGTCTACGACCAATTTTGGGTTAATTGTTGAACAAGATGTGAGTTGTGATTGAAGTTTAATTTTTTTTGTGTTATGATGTTCAGTTGTTCCAGCAACATTTGTTACAAGTACTATTCCTTTTCCATTGAATTCTATTTGCACCTTTGTTGAAAGTCCTTTGTGTCCATATTTGTGCAGATCTATTTCTGAATTGATTTACATTTCCCTGATGATTAGTGATGTTGAGCATCTTTTCATATACCTATTGGCCGTTTGTATATCTTCTCTGGAAAAACGTCTATTCAGGTCCTGTGCCTATTTTTAAATCAGATTTTTTTGTGTTTTTGCTATTGAGTTGTATGATTTCTTCACATATTTTGGATATTAACCCCTTATTTGACATGTAGTTGGCAAATATTTCTTCTGTTGCATAGATTGCCCTTCATTTTGTTGATTGTTTCTTTTGCTGTGCAGAGCTTTTTAGTTTCACATAGTCCTACTTGTTTATTTTTTGCTTTTGTTGCCTGTGCTTTTGAGTTCATATGCAAGAAATTGCTTCCAAGAACAATGTCAAGGAGGTTTTTCCCTGTGCTTTCTTCTAGCAGTTTTACAGTTTCAGGTCTTTTACATTTAAGTCTTTAGTCCATTTTGAGTTAATTTTTGTGAGTGGGATGAGATAAGAGTCCAATTTCATTCTTTTGAATGTAAATATCCAGTTTTCCCATACCATTTATTGAAGACTATCTTTTTTATACTGAGTATTGTTGGCTCCCCGTGAAATATTAGTGGACTGTATATGCATGGGTTGGTTTCTGGGCTCTCAATCTGTTTCATTGGTCTATGTGTCTGGTTTTTGCCAGTGCCATACTGTTTTGATTACTATAGCTTTCTAGTATATCTTGAAATCAGGAAGTATGATTCCTTTAGCTTTGTTGTTCTTTATCAATATTGCTTGACTATTTGGGGTCTTTTGTAGTTCCATACAAATTTTAGGACTGTTTTTTCTATTTCTGTGAAAAATATCTTTGGAGCTTTGATATAGATTGCATTGAATCTGTAGAAGGCTTTGGGTAGTTTGGATATTTTAGTAATATTAATTTTTCTGATCCATGAATGTGGGATATCATTCCATTTATTTGTGTCTTCTTCAGTTTCTTTCATCAGTGTATTATAATTTTCAGGGTACAGATCTTTCATGTCCTTGGTTAAATTTATTCCTAAGTATTTTATTATTCTTGATGCTATTATAAATGGGATTGTTTTCTTTATTTCTCTTTCAGATATTGTATTGTTACTATATAGAAATGCAGGTGACTTTTGTATGCTTATTTTGTATCTTGAAACTTCACTGAATTTGTTTCTTCTAACAGGTTTTTGGTAGAGTATAGTTTCTGTATATAAGATTTTGTCACCTGTGAACAGAGACAATTTTACTTCTTCTTTTCTAATTTGGATACTTTTATTTCTTTTTCTTTCCTACCTGTTCTGGCTAGGACTTCTAGTACTATGTTGAATAAGAGTGGTGAGAGTGGGCATCCTTGTTTTTTTCCTCATCTTAGAGAAAAAGCTTGAAGCTTTTCACTGTTGAGTACGATATTAGCTATGGATTTGTCAAATATGGCCTTCATTATGTTGAGATGTGTTCCTTCTATAACCGATCTGTTGAGAGTTTTTATGATGAAAGGATGTTGAATTTTGTCAATTGCTCTATTTACTTTTATTTAGAGAATCATATGCTTTTTATCCCTCACTCTATTAATGTGGTATATCACATTATTGATTTGTGTATGTTGAACCATCCTTGAATCTTAGGGATGAGTCCCACTTGATCATCATGTATGATTCTTCTAATGTGCTGTTGAATTAAGTTTGCTAGAGTTTTGCTGAGAATTTTTGCATCTATATTCATCAGAGATATTGGCCTATAGTTTTCTATTCTCGTAGTATCCTTATCTGGTTTTGGTATCAGGGTAATGCTGGCCTCCTAAAATAAGTTTTAGAGTGTTCCTCCCTCTTCAATCTTTTTGAAGAGTTTGAGAAAGATTGGCATTAATTCTTCTTTAATGTTTGTTAGAATCACCAGCGAAACCATCTGGGCTGGGGGTTTTTGTTGGTGGGAGATTTTTGACTACTGATTCAATCTCCTTACTGGTTATTGGTCTGTTCAGACTTTCTACTTCTTCATGAATCAGTCTTGGCAGGTTGTATGTTTCTAGGAATTTATCCATTTCTTCCAGGTTGTCCAATTTGTTGGTGTATAATTTTTCATAGTAGCCTCTTATCATCCTTTGTATTTCTGTGGTGTCAGTTGTAATGTCTTCTCTTTGATTTATAATTTTGTTTATTTGAGGCCTCTCTCTTTTTTTCTTGGCTAATCTAACTAAAAGTTTGTCAGTTTTGTTTTTGTTGTCAAAAAACTAACTCTTAGTTTCATTAATTTTTTCTATTGTTTTTCTCATCTCTAGTTCATTTATTTCTGCTCTGATCTTTGTCATTTCCTTTCTTCTGCTAAATTTGGGTTTAGTTTGTTCTTTTACAAATACCTTGAGGTGTAAAGTCAGATTGTTAATTTGAGATCTTTCTTTTTTTCTAATGTAGGCATTTAACACTATAAACTTCCCTCTTAGAACTGTTTTTGCTGCATCTCATAAGTTTTAGTATGTTGTGTTTTCATTTTCATTTATCTCAAAAAACTTTCTGGTTTCCTTTTTGATTTCTCCTTTGATTCATTGGTTGGTTGTTGAAGAATGTGTTGTTTAATTTCCACATACTGGGGAATTTTTGTTTTCCTCCTGTTATTGATTTCTCATTCCATACCACTGTGGTTAGAAAAGATACTAGACATGATTTCTATATTCTTAAATTTGTTAAGGCTTGCTTCATGGCCAAACATATGATCTATCCTTGAGAATGTTCTGTGAAGAAATGGCTTTTGATTGCTTCATAAATATTTGTTGTATGAAGGAATGAATCAACTTTTAGTTATCTTATTCCTATAAAGGGTCAAATCCCCTAGCAATCCATTCCCTACCTAACAGTCACAGTGATATTTTAGAAATACAAATTCAAACATCTCCCTGATAACTTGAAATGAAAATAAAATCTTTAACCGAACCTGCAAAGCACTGGATGATCTGACCCCTGCTTACTTTGCAGATGTCATCTTGCTTCACTCACATCCTCTTTCACAGTTCCAGCCATCTGCCTTTCTTAAGGTTCCTTGAGGACACCAAGTTCTTCCCTGCCTCAGGGCCTTCAAATGTGTGGTTCTCCCTGCTTAGAATACCCCCATACCCAACTTGATTCTTTAGGTTACTTTACTTTCAGGTCTCAATTTTTAAATGCAAGCACTTTATTCTTAATACTACTTTTTCTAAAGTTAAAGGTGATAAAATATACTCAAAACATCAGAAAATTTAGTGACAGAGAGTATGATATTTCCTACCTTCATTAAATTAATTTTATTCAGGATGTTTAATACTTTTTACATTTATTGAGTATTTTAGTGTATTATTTAACAACAATATAGATTTTCACTTTGGTGTACTTACAGATCCAAGAGAGTATCTCTATGGGCAAGAGATTGAGAATAAGAGGGTAGGTGAGATGGAGAGATAGAAAGAAGCAGATGTTGTATTAACCAGCCTCTTATTGAAGCTAACAATATAAAGAGGAAGATGGTGCACATTCTGCAAACAAAAAGGAGTATCTTTTATGATCTAATCTTAAAACTGCCAGGAAATATTACTTTATTGATTCTTGCAATGGCAGTAAGGAAGGTGTTAGGAATTGTGAGTTGCAGTTGGAAAAAGGCAACCCAGAAAAATAAAGAGAACTTTGGAATTGAGCTTGGTGTGAAGATTGAATAAAAGATCCTTTAATTTATAACTCCTGTGTTGGCAGTTCTTGGATTTTGTTTCAATTCAGTTTGATAAACAAGTATTGAGTACATTTTTTTCTGCTAGTATTTGGGGGATTACAAAGCTGAATAAGTGAGCTCTGCCTCCAAGGACACCTTAATCTAGGTGAGGAGACACACATGCACAGTTAACCAGCCATCCTTTAAGCCCTTTAGTCAGTGGACGTAGTAGCAAATATGATGGAACCCAGATGAAGAAGCAGTTCATTTGAGCTGAGGAGAATTAGGAAGCATTTTATGATAGAGGTGGTATTTAAACATGGATGGACTAAGCAGTTGAATTTTCGACAGATGAAGACATGGAAGAAGAGCATTTTTTCTCCCCAAAAGTATGTGGAGCTATTAATGAACACAATGTATGTTGTGGAAGAGAATAAAATCTGGTGCTACTGATGCATGGAGTGTGTGGAGGGATGAGTTTTTCTACTGCGTCTTCTCTTCCTCACAGGAAATTCCCTAGACCAGAACACTCCTCCTCCTCTTTTTCCCTGGGACATTTTCTCTGAAATGCCTTATTGACCCTCTGTTTCCAAACTACCTGTGTTTCCTCTTTGGTTTATCTTTCATTCATTAATGCAACAAACATTGAATTGGTACCTGTCATGTAGCAGGCATTGTCAGCCCGTGGACACAGTGTTGAAGACGGACACAGTCTCCAGTGGAGCTCCTAGTCTAGTAGAAAAAGATAGGGGAAAAAAATATTAGTACAAATAACTAATCAAAATTGTGTTATATGCAACTAAGGAGAAGTAATGATGTTATTAATTTATTGAACCAGTATTAATTGTCGTTCATCTACTGTGTGTCATAATTACTGGTGATAGAACAGTGAACAAAACAGACAAAAGCCCCTGCTTGATGGGAGCCAGTAATAGGGAGAGCTGACCTAATGTAAGAGGTGAAAGAAAGTGTCCCCTGGAAATGACATTTAAATTGAAACTTGATTACTGTGTTGTCCCCTGCTGTCTGCCATAGTGTCTAGCACTTGGGGATACTTGTTATACAAATGAATAGTGTGAAGAATGGTACTGCTACTCCTCTTACTACTTCTAGCTGATATTATTGTAAGACAATTTATTAATGTATGTTAATGCAACTAATTATTTAATCCTTACAATAACCTTTAATGTAGGTACTGTTATTATTGCATTTTTGTGATGCAGAAATTGAGTCTTAAGGTTGTGAAGGCTTTTTCCTAAGATCCCACAGCCTGTAATTGGAAAAACTGAAAGTTGAACTGAAATTTGTAACTCAAAATCTACATGAATCTTAACCACTAGAGTATATTGCCATCTTTTGTACTTTGTATAAAGTTAACATTTGTCATCCTGGCTCTTGTCAAAGAGCTCACAGTTCTCCCGAGGTCCCCTTGATAATAGAGTGAAGATTTAGAGACGACTCTATGGGAAAGGCATCTGTTGTGTATCTTGTCCACGCTCTAGAAATTTCTAGATGTCTCCTAATCCGTGTTAGGTTTTTTAAGGGTAACAATTTGATGCTTCAGGGGTCCTGAGGAACTGTGCTATAGAAATCCTGGGATTTATGAGTGAACTGTCTCCTCTGACATCACTTGATGGACAGTTGCTAGTTTATAACTCTATGAAGGTGGAAACTTTGTTTTTGTTCATGACTATTCCCCAATATCGAAGTCATTGCTCAGTAAATGCAGTCCTAATACTATCATCCACAGCCTGAGAGGGAAATGTGTCTCATCTTGGGATCAAATGCTCTTCTTTGAAGTCTTCAAGACCCACTTTAGGAGTCTAAAGAAAATGCAAACCTTGCTTTACTTTAGGTTTGAAAATAATGTTCCAAACCATTCTGACTGTGAGAAGGTGAACATTCAGAAGTGCCTTCTATTCAACTCAGCTTACCGTTTTCTCCAATGGGCCTGGAATCTCCTTTTTTGATATCCAAGGCACCCACAAGTCCCGTTTCTCTGTGCTTAGAGAAGCCTCTTCCCCTTCTAGTTCCTCTCCTTCTTTCATGTTCCCTCTGTACATTTTTCTCCTTGGTTACTCTTTCTCCTCCCCTTCATTCTGCTCCTTTGAGTTCAGGCTCTTGAGTAATTGTCAGACGTTGGATTTTATCTGGTTCTGATGAGGATCCGGGGTGTAGAAAGACCAACAAAATAAACCCTTACTGGGATTTATCCTCAGAGTTTTATATAAAAGAAAATCAGGCTTATCAGTATATAAATGTTAACTTTCTTCTAACATGTCTCCTGTATGTTACTTTTTCAAAATAGTGTCTGATTCCTTTATTCCTCTGTCCTCAGTTGAATGCTAGAGACCGTTTTCCTGATCTTGACATGCGCTAGACAGATCCCAGGAAGAAGAAGAGAGAGAAAACAAACAGATTTATCTCATCACAAAAATAATTGTAGAATAAATGAAACAATCAATCATCAAACAACTAAGAGAAATTAACATTCTTTACTACTCTGCCAGAATTAAGAGAGAATAGGGAAAGTATTGGACACAGATGCTTCAATTTACAGTTCAAATTTGGAAGTCCTAAGCCTGGGCTAAATTGTATGCAGGAATTAAGCTAAAGAGTAAATGTTGATTTTACATTTCTCGTGTGCCAGGTGCTGCATTAGGTACAGGGAGCACAAGGATGAATAGATCATTCCCTGGCTATGCTGATCACAGTCTCATTGAGAATGAGGTATGTAAACAGATCATTTCGATACAATATGGTAAGGACTACAATAGAATTATTGTAGAATAGAATTGTGTGTTATGCTAAGAAGCTTGGGCTTGTAAATGGTGAGCCATAAGTCAAGGAAGACACTGTTTTGCTATGGTTACAAACAACACCCATTTTTCACCAGCTTAAAACAATGAAAGTTTATTTTTCTTTCACTGCATGTCTATTGCAGGTCAACAGGGGGACTCTGCATTGTTGTGACTAAGGGACCCAGGCTATGGAAATATCTTGAATGTTGGAAGATATCTTGTCAGAAGGAAAAGAGAATTCTGAAGAGTTTCATGTTAGCAACCAAATGCTCTGGCTTAGAGGTGATGTAGGTCACTTCTACTCACAGTCACCACGCGTGTAGGAAGGAGGAACACTGTATCTATCTGGCAAATAGTACTAAAGACTACTATAGTTCGCCTTTCTGGCCACCAAATATTTGAATTGTCCTCCATCCAGTATGCAAAATATAATTACCTTCTCCCTAAGGGAGACACCGCAAAGGGACCATTTAGTCAGTATATCAGCTGAGTCTGGGGTCTCATGGCAGTGTCTACATCAGGGGACAGTGACTGGTAGTTTATCTTAGGTCAGGATGTTACTCTTCTTAGTCCAAAGATTTTGCATTAAGAGGACAAATTATCTGCCCCACTCCCCAAACCCAATGTCCAATGCTGGAATAGGAATAAAATAATCGCAATAAACTCAGATGGTAGAAAGGGGAAGAATGAGAATCATATTGCAGTTACTGGTTTGCAAATTTTATGAAATCCTGCTGGGGAGACAGAAGAAGAGTCCTCTACCTGGAAGACGGGATCGAGGTCGGGGGAAGGGGGCTCCTTGATTAATTCCTAATTCTGATCCTGGAAAAATCTTCCCAGTCCATTTCTCTGCAGCCCTATGCATCACCCTCAAGAGTTTTTTCCTTTTCTATTTTTCTCCTTGGCTGCATCTGAAGTGAGTATTGGAGAAGATGCTCTTCTTGCAGATTGTAGTTCTATGACAGCTATTTCAAATATTAGTCGGCTTATCTGTTTTATTTTAGTTATCTCAATGTGCCAATAGCCACACCCACAATTCTTTTTGAAACACAATTCTCTCTGTCAACATAATTGTGGGTGCTTTGACCCTTATCAGTCTTTGGAGGGGAAAGACATGCCTTCTGCCTCTTTTCCTTGAGCCATTTTGTTGAGCTGAAAGAATTTGTTGGGCACACCTTGAATCCATGGGTTTAGCAGCCATTTCTTTGTTTTGATTGCAAGGTTGAATTCTAATCACCTTTTACCACCCAACGGCTCCTCAGTTTCACATTTTACCAATGGAAAGGAGAAACAGTTGCTTCTTTCAACTTGGCAAGTCCCCTAATATTTTCCATTCTCCCTACTTATTTTAGCCTTACTTATAAACTAGCTAATTTTTAAAGTTTATCTCTTTCTTATAATGTCTTGTCAAATGTAGCCAACAGGAGCTAATGCATGATACTAACATTTGGATTTCTAATCCTTGCCTCTAATGCTACCAGTTCATTAGATTCATTATCTGCACCTTTCTGTTTTATCGGTTGTTTTGTCACTGCATAACATTGACTGTCCTACTTCCAGTTTCTTCATTGCCTACCACCAAGCCCCCAAGCTAATTCTATTTCTTAGTTTTATTGTTCAGCATCACCATGCTTCTGGAAACTGTTTTATGTCAATCAGGATAAGATAGGCTGTGCTGTGGTAACAAACCAATCAAATAGCTCTGTGTCTTGAAAACAACAAAGGCTTAGGGGTCAGCCCCCTGGCCGAGTGATTATGTTTGCACACTCCACATCGGCGGCCCAGGTTTTGGCCAGTTCAGACCCTGGGCGCGGACATGGCACCACTCATCAAGCCGTGCTGGGGCAGGGTCCCAAATAGCACAACCGGAAGGACCTATAACTAGATTATACAACTACGTACTAGGAGGCTCTGGGGAGAAGAAAAAGGAAGAAAAAAATAAGATTGGCAACAGATGTTAGCTCAGGTACGAATCTTTAAAAACAACAACAACAACAGCAAAGGCATATTTCTTGCTCACACTACATGTAGATCATGAATTGGCAATTATAGTCATCACTCAGGGATCTAGGGATCAAAAATTACCATCTCAAATATTGCAGGTTACAATAATGAGAGTAAAAGAGCTCTGAAAGGTCTTACGTCAGCAGTTAAATGCTTCGGTTAAAAGTGACAAATCTCACAGATCAGAAATAGTCACATGTAATTCCATTTCCAACCATAAAGAGTCCATGTTCCTAGTGGGCCCACTATGAGACAGTCTTGGGTCAAAATTCTATCACCTGAGTATTATAAGCCTTCACTTTGGCTGATGGACTGTAGTAGTATTTTGGTCCACAAAAATTAGCGTCAATTCAGAGTGTCTAGCTCTAAAAGATCTAGATATTTCCTTTCCCTCTGTGTACAGTTCCCCTGCCTTGTGAATGGCCTCAAGTCCATTTGGGGAAAGCTTAGAGGCCCCATTCATAGTTATTACATGTGGCAGTACTGCAGGGGTTTTTTCAGGGGGACCTGGATTCTTTTTAGTCAAGGGGCACAGTCAAGAGGCTGTGATTCTCATCATGGAGACTCAAATCAAGTTTCCAGCCCTGAGATTTGGAGATTTTCCAGTTACATGGATCACGTAATATTTTCTTAGATGATTTATGTATTTCATTCCTAGGGCTAATCAATTAGCCATTGACAAAGATCCTTGTGGTCAAAACTTTCTGATTACTGTTTTGTCCTGCTTCTCACTAAAGTCATTGCACAACCCTTGTTTGTGGCAATTAAATGCTGCCACTTAGTTTCTGTCACTGAGATTCCATCATCCCTACTGAAATCAAAAAGCTACCTCAATGGCAGTATTGAGCTTGAATTTCAAGGATGTTGGTGCTCCTTGATTTAATGTTTTTCCTAATTCTTTGGTGAAAAGAGTGTTGTCCAGTTTTTTCTCAAAATAAATTAGCCAAATCTTGTAATTCTCTTGGAGTATGAGTGATCTTCTGGATAGGTTTTACACTTGCTTGTACTTTGCTTATCAGGTTTTTCACTTATTTTCCCAGAATCATTATAGACTCTAGTTATAGTAGATATAATAAGAGGTAATGGAGGCAGGCATCTCCTTGCAAGACATTTGCTTCAGTTGGATTGTTACAGGGTCTTCAAGCAAGAGAAAGTAAGTCTCCTAAGAAGAGACTCAAAGTGACTTGAGAGTTCAAGAGTCTCATTTGTATCTGTGTCTACCCACATGTCCTCATTTCAAGGATCTGGGGTCTACTTTTTTCCAAAGATGCCCTGACTTTCACAAAGGAGACTCTGTGAATCTGTGACATCAACTTATACTGTAATTCTTCAATCTGCACAAGTAAATTTTGCATTTGATTTTAAGCAATGTCTATCCTACAGCCTCTTCTTATAGCTGTAGGAGAAAAGATTCTCTTAGGACTACTGCAGAAGCTCTCTTCTTCTTGAACTGAAAGTTTAAAAATCCTGAACTTGTTTACTTCTTCTGGTCAGTTCTCCAACAGCAGTAAATAAATAAAAACAAGTCTCCTCCCAGTTTTATAGTCATTGCTATTACCATAAAGGTCAAGCACAGAAGCCCCCTGGTTTCCCAAGACACTTACTTTAATAGGCACCTTATTTTACTTACTATAGTGATAATTTAGTAAATTGTGACGCCACAGTATGCCACAGATTATCAGTATCCCATTTTTAATTTACAAGAAGCTTAGCACAATATTCAAGGCTAATGACATAACCAAATCAGTCCTAGGATTTTATCTTGAAGAATCTGTTTCCTGACCTCATTCATGGTGCCAATTGCTGTACCAGTTGGTTCCAGTTGGGAAAAAGAAATCACACTAGGAATTTCTACACCACAGTTTTAACACTGAGAATTGACTACATGGGTATTGGAGGGTTGACAAACAAAATCATAACAAGGAGATCACATAGATAAAGCAATTGAAGGAAGCAGATGCCACGCCTGAGGCTGGGAGAAGCAACATGTTACCATAACCTTGGATTTTGGATGAGGGGACCCACAGAATTGGATCTCACACCTTTGAGGAGCAGACACATCTGGCTGCTGCTTGTATATCTGAGATTGATTCTGTGAATGTTGAAAATTGTTGGTGTCTAGAGCCAACTACTGTTGCCGAGATGAATAGCCACTGCTGTAGCAACACAGACAAGAACAGCAAACAAATGGAATAAAGGCCCCTCTCTATCCTTCTGCCTTCCAATCTCTCTGTAATGCCTCCTATTGACAGAATCTCATATGAGCTGGCTGGCAAAGGAGTCTGAAAAAATATAATTTGCAGAGTCCCAGTCCAAAACTTATATAAAAGAAAATATAAGAGTGGATTTGGAGCTGAGCTGCAACAGGTACATAACCAGCATGCAGGCATTCAACAAAGGTGTTACTGAAGCAGTGATTTTTAAGCTGTCACCTAAAGGATGAGGAATTAGGCCAAAAGGAGAGGAAAATATTTCAGTCAGAGGAAATGATGTATGCAAGGCCATAGACAGAGAATGGCAAATTTAGGCAACTAAAAATGAAACTCATGCCATTTTCTTTATATAATCCCTGGAAAACTGGTTGATGGACATTCCTAGTCAAGGGTTAACATCAAAACAATGGTTCTTGTGTTACTGATGATGTCTTCCTGATATTATTATAATGACAGAAGTTTATATGTTTACAGACCTTTTACATTCCCCAAATTTAACTTCTTAAGAAACTTCAAAGCAATTTGGCTAATGTTTGTTATTTTGTCTCTGCTGTCTATTCTTTTTTTTTCCAACTAGTATTTGTATTTTGTTGTTTTTTATTGAGGTATAATTGACATATAATATTATATTAATTTCAGATGTACAACATGATTTGATATTTGTGTATGTTGAGAAATGATCATCACAATGTCTAGTTAACATCCGTCACCATACATAGTTACAAAATTTTTTTCCTGTGATGAAGAATTTTAAGATGTAGTCTCTTAACAACTTTCAAGTATGCAATAAGTATTATTTATATTGTAATGCTGTACATTACATTCCCATGACTTAATTATTTTTATAACTGAAAGTTTGCACCTTTTGACCCTTTTCACCCATTTCTCCCACCCCCGCCCCCGACCCCTTGCCTCTGGCAACCACCATTCAGTTCCCTGTATCTATGAGCTTGGTTTTATCGTGTTCTTGTTGTTGTTTTTAAATTACACATATAAATGAGATCATATAGTATTTGCCTTTCTCCGTCTGACTTATTTCACTTAGCATTATGCCCTCAATGTCCACCCGTATTGTTGTGAATAGCAAGATTTCTTTCTTTTTTATGGCTGAATAATATTCTGTTATTTTTTTTTTCTTTATCCATCCATCTGTCAGCAAGCACTTACACTGCTTCCATGTCTTGGCTGTGGAAAATAATGCTGCAGTGAATATGGGGTACATATATCTTTGCGAATCACTTTTTTTTGTTTTCTTTAGGTGAATACCCAGAAGTGGAATTACTGGATCATGTGGTAGTTTTATTTTTAACTTTTTGAGGAACATCCATACTGTTTTCCCCAATTTACATTCCTACCAATGGTGCACAAGGATTCCCTTTCCTCCACATTCTGACCAAGACTTGTTATTTCTTGTCTTTTTTGATAATAGCCATTCTAACAGTTGCTAGGTGACATCTCATTGTGGTTTTGATCTACATTTCCTTGACAATTAGTGATGTTGAGCATCTTTTCATGTACCTATTGGCCATCTGTATGTCTTCTTTGGAAAAGAGTCTATTCAGATGCTCTGCCCATTTTTTAATTGGATTGTTTGGTTTTTTGCTATTGAATTGTATGAGTTCTTTATATATTTTGTATATTACCCTTTTATCAGATCTATGATTTACAAATATTTTCTCCCATTCCATAGGTTGCCTTTTCATTTTGTTGATGGTTTCCTTTGCTGTGCAGAAGTTTTTTAGTTTGATCTAGTCCCAGTTGTTTATTTTTACTTTTGTTGTCTTTGCCTTTGGAGTCAGATCCAGAAATTCATCACCGAAACCAATGTCAAGGAGTTTGCCACCTATGTTTTCTTCTAAGAGGTTTATGGTTTCTTACATTCAACTCTTTAATCCATTTTGAGTTGATTTTTGTGTATTATATAAGATAATAGTGTAGTTTCATTCTTTTGCATGTGGCTGTCCAATTTTCCCAACCTCATTTATCGAAGAGACTTTCCTTTACCTTCTATTCTTATTTCTACTCTCTTTCTTTATGTATAGTTTTTGACTTTGGAATAAGAAACATTAAAGCAAATCAATGAAAACAAGATTCATATAGCTTTTATTTTTTTGTTTGTTTTAGAGATTTATTTTTCATGGAAAATATTCTATGAATGATAATATGCCTTATATTTCAAATTTTTTCATGTATTTCTTTTCTCTCCCGGTAAGAAGAACTATCTTATTCACTTACATGATATAAAGTGATTTCAGCTTTTGCAACTATAGCCTAGTGTTTTCAGAAGACTTAAATCACCACATACTTTCAATGAAATCAAAGAGTACATGTACAGAGGTGAGTTCCTGAGAACAAGGGATGTATTACTCATGCACCTGACCTGCTGTATCTGCATGCTTGAGGAAAGGGAAAGAATGTTCTCATTGGCTGTCTAACTTAGGCCACTGTGTTTTACTGCTTAGATCTATACTTAAGTAGACATCTGGAATGGATACTTGGGCACCAATATCCTATGGCTAGTAATGCCATGCAAGTAATTTCTGAATTTTACTCTCTTTAAAACTCATTGAAGCCTCAAATTCCTCAGAGCTGCTTTGCTTCATGTACTGAGTATTTGATACATGGCACATTAGCTGTAGGATGATAGGCCAATTTACAGGTTTATGATTTTGTTTAATCATCTATCGTCACTTAGCTGTCAGAGATAAAGGTTTAATGTGGTTCTATGACTTCCTGGTATCCCTCTCTCTTTACTTTTAGGAACCAAAAAAAATCTGACAATTTTTCTTTCTTTCATTTAATTTTCCTTATTGTAACTTTGTATGCATTAGTTGTGGTTAATTAATAAAACTCTACTATTTCCTTTCTTACACAGTATGAAACTAAGGCATCCAGCTTACCTAATTTTCTCCTTCATTGTAAACAAAAACAAGAAGCTCAATTAGAAAGAGAAAAGAACCCATCATGCCTCTTCCCAGGTGTCTGCATTTATTAGAGGATATTGTTCGTAACAGAACTGAGAGAGAGAGAGATGGAAACACACAATTTAGGATGATTTGGTGTAGGGTTTAGTCAAAGTGTAACTGTCTCTGGCTAGAGAGTATATTAGACATCAGAACTGTTCACTAGTAGTTGGCTCTGAGTAATTAAAAGATTAATTAGCAGAAGGAATAGAAATGTGTTCAAATTCTAGAGAAGAAAAATCACACTAATAAATAAATAAATATGTTCTGATGAATAAATGAATATATTTATGCTTTACTATGTCTGAATTTTAATGACAAGTTCTGCAGATAGTCACCAAGCATTTGTTAATAATAGGTACATCATATAGATTGTATTCAAAGCAAAAAGCTTTGTATTGTATTGAATACAAAAGATTATATTCAAAGTGAAAGAGCTGCTAAGTAGTTCTACATCATAAAGCATGGCATCAGACACGTCCCCGTAGGACTTGGTATGAAAAGGCAGCATCAATTTCATTACCACACCTGTCAGACCTCTTTACCTGTCCCTTATAAGTCCACCTAAATCTAAACTAGAGAAAAATTACTAAGTTATCAGCCTGTGGGAAAGTGCTATAGATTTTTCCTTCTCTTCTCTGGAGGGAAAAGAGGGAATTGTTTTGCTTCAAGGCAGGTGAGAGGGGTAGGCACTTCAAGAGATCCACTCACAGAGATTGAGAGTATCTGAAGAAGGTGTGAGTCACATCTGAATTATAGGCTGGATGTTTGCTTGTGCAGTGGATTTATTAATCACCCTGTGTGCCTATTTGAAATCAGATGTGGAAAGAGGGAGAGTAGGGAGAAGAGGGTTGAGCTTTAGGGAAGCCACACCCCTACTGTTTAATACATAAAGGATGATGATCCTTTCATGGACCATGTAGGCACATGAAAGGGAACCAGGCTTCAGCCATGTTGCCAGAAGCAAGAGGTTGCAGAATATATGACTCAGTGAGGGTGGATTGGATGAAGTCACGCTGGGTAGATTGTCTACATTAAGGAACTGGATGTCCTCTTCAAGACCTCCTGCAGAACTCATATATACTCCACACGTGAGAGAGCAAACCCTTAAATGTCCATGACATAGAGCGTATCAACAGTAGAGGAGGACCAGCAGCAGCACCAATGACGGCAGAGACATTTTCCCCCTTTCCTCTTATCTTTCCCAAGACTCCACAACTGTGGGGCAGAAGGAGAGACCCAGAAGAAGGAAGGGGAGAAGTGAAGAAGTGAAAGAGCTGACAGGGGCCTGTCAGTCTCAGGTAGGGGAGGAATGAAGCATTAAACTACATTTGAGGGTTAAGTTTTAGATTATATTTCATTTTCCTGGACTGGCTTGTTTTCTACCTGAAATTGGCTCTAAAGCCATAAATTCTGCCTGAGATGACTTTAAGGGGAAGGAAAGGGGGATTTGATACAACATATTTAGGAGCAAGGATTGGAGATAAACAAAAAAGCTTTCCATGTCTGTTCTCCACTGAGTCAGACCAATCAATACACCCGTGAGGAGCTGCATCATCTTATTCCCACCCACTTCTCTGCCTTCATCTTCTCCATGCTCTCCTGAATTCGGATCACTTTAGTTCCACTGACACCAAGCTCTTTCTTAACTTAGGACTTGCTGTTCCCTCTGCCTGGAAAGTTCTTTCCTGGATCTTCACAAGACCGGCTCTAGCTCAAATATCCCTCTCTCAGAGAGGCGTTTCCTGACTGTCCTGTCTAATGTAGCTCCCCTTCCTTATTGAGTTATTTTATCCTCCTGTTTATTTCTGTCATGGTATTTATACCATCTCTAACTGTTTTAATTACTTATTTCTTTACTTGTTTATTGATATTGAATCTGTCTATTTTATCCCTGTATATCCTAGTGCCTGGAATATAACAACTCAATAAACATGTATTAATGAGCCAATGAAATAAGCCTCAATAATTTAACAGAACCTTAAGGTTACCAGTAAATAGTAATAATTGCCACGTCAATCTCTCTCTAATGTAAACTGGTGGCTAATGACAGAAATTAACCTGTTTTCCTTTAGAAAACAAAATGCAATAATAGTTTGTATTTACTATGCATCAGGTGCTTTAAACATCTACTCATTTACTTTTTAAAACTCTTTAAGGTCAGTATTGGCATTTTGTAGATTCAGAATCTAATGGTTCCAAGGGTACAGGACTAGAAATTCATCGTGCCGACATTGTATCCAAGTCTATTTGGCTCTGAAGTCCATGGCCCCCTGGAACATCATGTTACTTTCCATCTTAAAACACTCAGGCCACTGGCAAAAACATATATCCATCACTGGTGGCTTTATGGAGCTGAGACACCTCTAACTTACTGTTTCTTTATGATTTTGGCTACATATGGAATCAGGGGCTCATTATAACAAAGTCTTGGATTTGTTTGTTTTATCTCGTTTTGCATGTATTGTTTGGACAGAATCCTGGAGACCAAAAGTGTAGATTTGTCTTCCACTGCTTGTCTGAGACAAGGATTGTCTGTGCAAGTGATTTACTGAGAAATGTTCCTGAGAGACACTGGTAAGGGCCTGGGTGAGATAGGACATAGCAGGAGAGAAGCCAAGCCAGAAGCTAGCCTCAGGTCAAGTCCTGGAGAGGGTTTAGCCAATTTCTGTAGGGGAATTGTAGAGCAGAAGCCACACCTCAGAGTTGTCTTGACCTGAGGTGAAGAGATGGGCTTCCGTAGTCTCCTGCCAGTCATTGGCTGGGGGAGGTCGCTGGGGAGGTGCAGATGTAAACGTGCAGGCACTCTGGCTGTCTGCTCCTGCAGCTTGGTGTGTCAGGATTCAAGGGCCCCCAGCGGGAGATAGTCCTGTGTATAGGCCTTTGGAAGCAAAAGCACACCAATGCCTGAGGAAGGGGGGGCAGAAACAGCAGAAGGGGTCCCGGGGGATCTGAGTGAAATGTCATCCAGTGCCCATTATACTGCTCATAACTGTCTTATTCTAAAGGAAAATTAAATAAGTTCCTCTTGTACAAGGAAAAATTGAAGGCTTATTATTTGCCGTGACTGGGCTATTTAATTTAAGCTCCAGTGATAATTCATTTCAGCTGAGTATTGTGAAATGAAGATGTAGGGTGACATGGTGCTTGCCAAGTTGGCTTTCAGTGAAAATAGCATATGGTTCTAGTTGAGGCCTGGGGTTTGAAGGAGCAAGGGATCAGAAAATGCGTCATCACCAGTTTACATGCATTGACTGCATTCTGACTATATCTTTATTGTTTCCTCAGGCCTAAACCTCAGCACATTATAGTGCTTTAGAGGCCAAATGCTCTTAAGTCAATCTATGGGATGCCTCTCTTTCTAGTCTCTTTTTACAGCTTGAGAACCTTATAGTCCTTTCATCACTCCCAGTTCAACTTCATTTCTCTTCTGCAGTTTTCTTAACCTCCCCAGCAATTTCTTCCTTTAGCATGCTGGCATAACCTTTGGCGCTCTTATTGCTCAGCTCTCCCTGTCTTGTGTCCATGTGTGTGTTTAAATTACCACTGGGCCCTTATTTATAGTGAAAAAACTTAAAATGGCAACATGGATAGTGCAACAACTGACCTTTATTTCTTTATATTCTTTCCTAAATCCAGTACTTTCATTTTTCCTTTTGAGTTTAATTTATTCTTTAATAATTTCAGTTTAATTTGTTTCTTGTTTTGTTGCAGGTCAAATTAATGTAACAGATAATAGGAAAACCTAAAATAAGTTTAAGTATAGTAGAATCCAATTCAGGTTATTTGCAAGAGTTGAGTTCAGTTTTTAGTTATTCACCAGAAGTGAGTTTTACTCTGTATCACTTTTCAGATCTTTCAGCAGTGAACAGACCATGGACCATTTGTCCTACTTTTGAAAAAGTCTTTAAGTTGATTTTTTTCTCGAATTTGAGTAATGTATAGGCTTTGTCTAAAGAAAAAAATACAAATATCCAGTGTTGAACTATAATTTTTTCAATTAGAATAGTACTTAAGTATGAGCAAAATAGGAATAAACTCTTATTTTGTTCACTGATATATCCTAGCACTGATCAGTGCCTGGTATATATTAACTATATCCATTCAGTGACTAGGAAAAAAATGAATGAATGCTTATAGTTCTTATAGAACTATGTAATTCGAAGCATACTTCAATATTAGATGCATAAAAAAATCCAATACACTAAAATTTTTAATAATATTAATTTAATGTCACGGATGATATTGTTTTACTATAATTTAATTTCTACTTTCAGCACAAGTATGGTACTGTTATGGTTCAAAAGTGTTTGACTTCAGCATTTCTATTAAAAGCACATGATGACTCAATTTTACTTCAGTTTTTTCTCCTGGAAAATCTTTACTCACATGATGTTCTTTGGCCTTTGGCTTATACCAGTGTGTTATTTTTATATAAGTACATCCAGTGGTGTGCTGGTGAATGTTTAACTCCAGCTCTCTGAAAAAAAATACATACATACATATACACGTGTGTGTATATACATTTGTATATGTACATAAGTTTATTACAAAGTTTAATGATATAAAAGATGTGTAGCACACATTTATTGTTAATTTCCTATAGCCAATTGGTGTATCTTTCTATTTGCTGTGTTCTTCAATTTCTTTCATCAATGTCTTGTAGTTTTCAGTGTACAGATCTTTCACCTCCTTGGTTAAATTTATTCCTAGCTATCTGATTGCTTTTGATGCTATTGTAAATGGGACTGTTTTCTTTATTCTTCTTTCAGATAGTTCGTTGTTAGTATATAAAGAAACACAGCTGATTTTTTTTGCTGATTTTATATTCTGCCTTTCTACTGAATTGGTTTATTAGTTCTAAAAGTCTCTCTTTGAGCTTCCTTATACCGTGGTGATCTCAGAGTAGTCAGACTTCATACATGATGACCAGCTTCCCCCAGAGCAAATATTCCAAGGAGTAATGTGCAAGGCTTCTTTGCCCTGGCCTTGGAAGTCCCTCAGCATTCTTCAGCTGCATTATATTGGTTAAAAAGAGAGAGAGGGGAGGGCACTATACAGGCATGTGAACAGTAGGAGGTGTGGTTCATTAGGGGCCCATATTTGGAGATTAGCTACCAAGGGTACGGATTTCTCACTATATTTTGACAGGTTGGACCTATAACTAATGTCAAATTAAAATGGAGATTTAGTGAAAAACAAGCCCTAAGTTAATAGAATAAGTATATTCAGCCTAGTAGCACAACTAACCTAATGACTTCCTATAGTCCTTGTAACCATTTTGTGTTCCAAGTTGGTCCGTGATGAGTGTTTTCAGGAAATTAAGCATTCTAGATCCAGGAATCCAGAGATTTCAGAGCTGGAAGTGACCCTAGAGGTTTTTATCCCCTCCTTACACTTTATAGACAAGGAAACTAGAGCCCAGAGAAGTTAGAGTGACATATTTACAGTAATTAATACAAGCAGTTTGTGGCAGAACCACAAATAGTACTCAAGACTCTTTCAATGTTCTTTATGTTTCATTTTATTATGAATCAGCCTTTTTGGGTAACAGTGTGTCCCCTATGGGAAGATGCTGGTATCTGTGTGATTTAGTAATGTGGGAAGTGGTGAGAAGTGAGAGAATTATTAGTTAGTAAATAGGGTATAAGTCTAATCCTTTTATGTAAACTATTTGCAATGGTTTTTATGATCTGCCCCTTAGAAATTCTATATGCATTGCTGCATTTCATTTTGTGATATGTTTCCAGAAATGAAATAAAGTTTCAATGCATCATTTATGGTTGAAAAATCAGGGGCCAACCTGTTTCAAAATACAATGAGAATGACTTTGGGTCTCAGCTCATGGTCTTCTACTGGGTGTTAGAACTGCCAAGGAAACACAGGGAGGCGTAATACAGGGCATGAAAAGTAATTGGAACATACTAGACATGATGTTTCTAAGAAATCTGTTCTGGTTTTTGGAATACCAATCTCTGTTAACTTCTTCCAGAACTTTTCTAGGAGGTATGATGTGGATGATATGGAGGACGGGTGGGCACTGAGTTCCAGGGTTCTCTTAGAGTTCAGTTGCCCTTTAGTGGTGGATCCCAGATTCAAAGCTTGAAGGGGTACTGAGCCATTGAGCTCAACTACTCACCAGGAATGAAGTCATTCTGGCAGGAGATAATCCTGTCTGATTACCAGAAGCAGTTGTGAGCCAATGGCACTGGCAATGCTTGCTGGAGCCTAATTCCTGGGAGCTTCTGTCCTCAAGAGGAAAAGTAAAGGCTTTGTCCTACTCTTGCCTCTGCCTAGGATCAAGGTAATTCCTGCTTTCATTCTTTGTTCTGTGCCCTCTCTTCCACCTACTCAAAAGTCATCTAGCCTTCAATGACAACTTTAAGTTTCCATGCAGCCTTCTCTAACAACTCCTGCCCACACTGTTCACATAGCTCTCAAATCTACTTCACAAAAATTAGAAAAACGTTTGGAATGACTTTTCCACCTGGGTTAACATTCTACATCAGTGGTTTGCCTCAGTGGCTTCACACTAGAATCACCTGGGAAGCTTTCAAAAATCCCTATGCCTAGACTGTGACCCAGATCAATTAAGTCAGAGTCTCTGGAGGTGAAGACATCCCCCAACATTCCCCCCATTTCCCACCCTGCATAGTTTATTTTTAAGTCCCCAGGGGATTTCAGTGTGTGCCCAAGTTTGCAACCACTGCCCTACATATACATTGTAATTTCCAAGAGGGCAGAGGTGGGAGTTAAACTCCTTTTGTACACCTCATGGTCCTTGGCACACATCGTTGGTCACAGAATGGTGACTTACAAACACTGGTGCTTGGCTCATGGCTGAGAGAGCCCAATGCCCACATGTGTGCTGAAATAGGCATGTGGTTACAGCCTAGATAGGCAACATATGAAGGTGTTAAGATACAGGCTCTGGATTCAAATCTGAAATAAAATCCTGACTCAGTAGCTATATGATTTGAACTTGGGCAAGTGACTTGAACTCTTTGTGCTTCAGCTTACCCATCTGTAAAACAGGGAGAATTATATTGCTTACCTCATAGGATTCTTCTGAGGTTGAGTTTTAGGGCATAAATGACTAAGGAAAGTTTCAGGCATTTAATAAGCCCTCAACAAATTTTAGTCACTTTTATTATTCTGCCATAAGGAGGCTTCTGTTCTTTTTTCTTGTATTCTCTAATACTTATTTTCCTTCAAATCTTGTAAAAATAGCATAACAAGAATTACAATGGTAATATTTAAAACAAAAAATCCTGATATGTTGAATTCAACTTCAAAAGAGAAAACAGAAGAAATAAACCTAAACCGTATTTGTTTCCTCTGAATCACTAACAGACTAAAAAGTTGATGTAATTGAGGTATTTGTTGGTGTATAAGGTTGGCCTGATAAGCACTGATGAGCAATAAATAAACTCCATGAATGGCACTTTACAACAACTTCTAAACAGCATAACCTACTTCCTGTGGTCTGCAGTTGCCATAATCTGGAAGGAACTAGACTAACAAAATTCATAAGACCAATAGTAACATTGAACCAGAAAGTCTTGGCCAACTCTGACAGAGTCGATTCTTACAGAGGTTCTTACTGAAGTCAGTTAAAATTGTCATATCAGGGGATCTATCGTAGGACAGGCACTACCTGGTTTTGAATTTGTAGAAGGTTTGTAGATGGGAATATTGGATTTATACATTCGTACTCCTCTCTGAATATATTATACATAATTATAGTAATTTCTAAGGTAACGCTATAGTTAAGACATTATCTCTGAAATGGGGCGTTTTTGAGAATAATAGGGAACACTATTAATGATTGTCAGGTAAAAGATCTAGAGCACCCCAGAACTTGCGGTCATCCTGACTGTGGTCACCAAGAAACATCAGATTCATTCACGGTAGAAGAAGGATGTTAAAGCTTGTGAGACTGTCCCTCTCTTGGCCATTATTTGAAGGCTGCTCTGGTTTATTTCTCTGTTTTCCTAAGAACCTTTTACACCTCTGGCAATGACTGACTGCATAACACTGTAAATAAGTACAGTTCTTGCTATTGGGTGTCGGTTAAAAAAAAACGATCATAGCAGCTCTATGGAGTTCAAAGTTAAAGACACTTTTCTTTAAAGGGAAATAAATAATACAGGAAGGGCATCCTTCATCTTCAATTATAATGAAGAACCTAAAAGCTGTAACTATGTTTATATCTCTATTTTTATCTCTATCTGCCTGTTTTTCCTCTTCTTGATCTAAATAAGTTGGAACTTCTGCTTGAGGCCTGCACTCTCTCGCTGGTTAGAAAGAGCTACTTTTTGGTGACTGGCCAAAGAGAAATTCAAAGGGAGCACCACAATAAAGGGGAAATCAAGTTGGAAGCTTTTCCTCAGAATTTTTCTGTGGTGTGACATTGATAGCACACAATTACTTTTAAACGTTATTCCAAATCCCCCTGGATCCTTCTAGGATGCTTCAATTTAAAAATCGTAACTTCTGAAACATCTTACATGGTTTGGCTCTCATGGACTTTCATGGGTAGGACAGAAGTCGAGAAAGATGTCAATACTTCTCTACAACAGAAATAGCTTCAGCTCCTTGAGGTCAGAGACCAGCAGCATTGTTGCAGTTTTATGAGGCTACAACTTCTCTGCACGTTTTTTGCCCCTATTTTTAATTTTTTGGAAGGCAGATTCTCTAGCTATTGCTATTCCATACCCTAGATGTTGAATCTTGATTTTTCTCTTTTCACTAATTCAAACAGGGTGGTGTTTCTCTACATTATACAAGTGACCTTGAAATGGAGGCACTGATCACAGGAGGTTTTAGATCCTGTGCATTTTCCCCTGTTTAGACCAAGAAATCTCCTCATGGAATGCGTTGGCTTACTGAAGCTTCCCTGGGGGCTTGGACCATGCTACTTTGGATTTCCTGCATTCTTTCTTTCTTGACTATGTGAGTGTGTGTGTGTGTGTGTGTGTGTGTGTGAGTGTGTGTTCTGTGCACACTGAATATAGCATCGAACCAAGTTTTCTGGAGAGAACAATGCAAAGAATGTTTGCCTCTGGAGAAAGGAAAGGAAGTCTGGATAAATGGTCCCTCTGGTTTTCCATATGCATTATTGTCTTTTGCTCCTTTTGTTTGTTGAAAAAATTTACTTCCTAATAAGTTACCTCTAATGAGAGAGTTATATGAAATTAGCTGTAGCACAAGCATTTTAAAAAACTTGTCTGTATGGAATTATTTGGGGGAAGCCCATTGAAAACCAGAATGATAATTACATGATCTCTAAATGGCTCCTAAGCCCTGGGTTAATATGAATCTACCTTCCTCTTATCCAGCAGTTTGAATGTTTAGAGTCATGTAAATGCCACATAAAGAAGGATTAGCATGGTTGGACTTTTGGACATGGAGAACCCTTTTAGACCCAGAGAAATAGAACAAGAAAGTGGGAAAGAGTCCTGGCTCTGAGTCGGACCTTCTGAGTTTGAATTCCTAGACCTGCACTTACTAAGGCCACCTTGGGCATATTGCTTAGATTCTCTGGGTCAGTTTCCTCATCTGTACAGTTGGAATACTGGTAGCTAATTCACAAGTGAAAATAAAAGGATAGAGCATTTCGCCCAGTACCTGACACCTTAAAGTACGCAATAAGTAAAAGGCGCATTTCCTCAGGTATAACACCAAACGAGTACAGGGGCACAGTCTGACCTTGCAGTACTTCTCATTTTTCTTCTGCTTCTTTTCCTTTCCCAGTACTAAGAAAAACAAAGCTTTATGCCACAATTCAAATGAAATCTCTTGAAAGTTTGAGAATCATCTAAATCAATAACCTTTGTTATTTTTTTTCAACATTTACTCATAATGTTTATACCCTTCAAATAGTTGGGATAACCTTATTAAATAAAATACCATCTCCCCCCAAAATACCACTACAGACATATAGAATTGCATAAATCAACATAATGTCTATTTTCATTACCAAGGAGCTTGCATACTACTCTTAGTATCTTTAAAGCTCATAATGAATGTCTCGCATCATTGATTTATTGTAAATACTATTAATATAAGTTAGTTTAACTTGATAATAATTATAGCGTGCATAGAATGCTACATGCCAGGCATTATGCCAAGTGTGTCATGAGTATTGGGATTCACAACCCTATTCCTTATTATAAGTGAGAAGACTGAATCTAAAAGAGATCAAGCAACACAGCCAGTAAGTCAGAGAACTGGCATCTGGTTGGCATTGGCTTTAGAATATTCCCAATGCTGACAAGGCCACAATACCAGTGTGCCTAGACATTGTGACTTATGGTGAGCACCAGCTTTCAATCTGGAAGTCTAAGATTTTAGTAGTTGTGGATAGGTAGTGAGTGCCTATGTGACAAGCCCCCAATTAAAAGCGTTGGGGTCTGAGGCTCACATAGGCTTCCCTGGGCATAAACACTACAGACATGTGGCTGCATTTTACTGCTGGGAGAGAGTGAGCTGCGTGTAGTAGCCCCTTCAAGGAGAGCAGAGGAAACTTCCAGACTCTGCCTGACATGTCTTTATTCCCTACTGATCTGCCTGTGTAGCTTTGCTGTATCGCTGTAATAAATCTTAGTCAGGAGTTCAACCATATGCTGAGATCTGCGAGTCCTTCTAGAGAAATACCAAATGTGTGGGTGATCGTGGGACTGCTGAAACAAGTGGTGTCTGAAGTGCTGACACAGGTGTTGATGTATCTACTGGGGAGATACGTTATCCATCAGCCAAGGAACTTCCTGAAAGCTGCAAAGGTGTTAATTAGCAGGGTAAGGTTGCAACTCTTCCAGAAGTACCAGTTCCAATGCCTCATCTTGGGTCAGTCTATAGAGTATAATATTTACTTTGTAAAATATATGCATACAGACACACAATGGTTAGAAAATATGCTAATATATTCAATATTTGTCTTGTTTTTGAGTGTTCTGGGTTTTTAAAATTGTTTTATAGCAGAATACGTAACATCAAACACAATTGCAAATACTCAGCTGTGCAAAAGAGGAGATAGGATCTAAGTACCAATGGGAGGCATGATTTTTTAAAATAAATACTTAAACAGAACTAGTATCCTACAAACATATGGACACTAGGTCTTTTGTAGTTGATCCACCTCACCTTTGGGCCCACAGTTATAGTCATGATTACCCTCCCCTGCCATAATCAATATATGGAATCAGGGTGCTAATGATCGAATGTATTCCAGTGAGTCCCTTTTCTAGAATTTTCCCTAGCCCTCTACAGACAATTGTCTTCTTAAATAAGATTTTAGGTGTTTTTATTTTCTTCTTTGCATTTCCCTCTTATTTTCCAAACCATATACAGTGTGTAGATATTGTTATCACAATAAGAAAACCTAACATTTGATAGCCAGTATTATAACATTTTGAATACACCAGATGATCACAACTACATTTGTTCATAGCTACAAGATTGTGAAGGGATGAACAAAAAAAGGAACAAACAAAATCTTCAGATTATAAAATTGTGAAAAACATTTTCTCACTTTCTGCTTTTCTGTTTTTTCACAATTTTCACAAATATTACTTTCATAATGAAAAATCTTACATTGATATTATGTATTATGGAAGCTTGAAATCTGTTGGGATCTTGTGAAGATCAAGCACAGTTCTCAAAATATTTCTTTTTGAGAAGAAGTTTCCAAGACCCTGTGACAAAGAACACACGGACGTTAGTGTGGAGGGAGGTCGGTTGAAGCCCCGTGCCCCCCAGAGAAGGTGGCAAAGGATTTCCACACCATAGCACGTGAACAACAAAGTGCTCTTTTCTGTGCATGGTTTTAGGATTGGTTTTATTGACAAAGCATCAAAGTCAAGCTATTTGGTAAATACACAAGCATTTTCAGTCATTAACAAACTACTTTTATTTTGTAGAATTTCAGGAAATATTCTAATAAATATTTCTTTTCCAAGATAAAAAGGTGTAAGCTCAAAGAGATTAAATGCTTTTTCCCAATGAATAATGAAGGATTGACAGGATCAGCCTAGAATCCCTTTTGCCTGGGTCCTATGTCAGTGCTCCAAGTGCTGTGTCTAATTATGCTTAAAGTAACACTCTTCATTAACCAAGTGCCAAGTTCTGGCTTAGGTGTCTGTTCTATGCATTACAGACTCAGTACAGTGAAGAAATTCCTCTATTTGCTTCTAATTGCTCAAAGGAATTAGGTTTGTCGAATCATCTGAACTAACTTCACTCTTTTTGCAAGAAATCACAATGAATAGTCAATACTGTACTTCACGCCTGAAAATGCTGAAGCTGGATGCCTTAAGAAAATAGGGATGGAAAATGAATCTGAGAAATAATAGATGTTAGAGAAGATCAACTAATCGGCTGGGCAGCTGCTCTATAATATGAGTGATTGGAGTCAAGCATAGTAAGTATCTTTCCTGTGAACCCCAGTTACATCCAATAGCCCTGGGTTCAGCTTTGGAAGTGTTCTGTTTGCAAAACTGTTTTTTGCACAGCCCAAGCCGCCAGTGCCCGGGTTATTGACGATGTTTCGGGAAAGGAATAAATGCTCTCTGAAGTGGGATTTGCCGTAAATGATTTTTAATGATTTTTCAAACTACAATTAAATCAGAAAACCATAATTTGACTTGTCTGTTGAGTAAATATTAAATGAATTACATTAAATCTATCTCCACATTTTCTGAAACTCAAGAGTCAATTTCAAACATATTTGCTATTTTCTTCTTATTCTGGATGTAGGGAACTTGTGTGGCAGATTCCCTTGAACTGGGCTCTCTTTTCCGTTTCACCTCCTCCCTCTCCCACCACAATTTGTTAGCTGTTTAAGTATTTAATAGCCATTCTGAACATAGACTCTTTAGTTTCTAATTTCCAAAGAGCCTTGGCCTCCAAAAAAAAAAGAAAGAAATTAAACAGTTAAATGAGGCTTTTAGAAATTCGTAAAATTAGAATTTTAGTATAAAAGAAAAAGGAAAGACCCTTGAGTGGGTCATTGACTATGCTTCCTCAGATATGTGAACTAAATCACATACATATCTTTGATATCTGGGATGAAACTATGTCTTTGTAAACTCACAAAACAGCAATTCATAAAGTGTTTTTAAGTTTCTAGATTAGATGGCAGCTGACTAAAGATAATAGTAAGTAGGCATTGCCATGAAGGTTGAAAATTAACTTGTTTTTCATCGTGAATGCAGAAGCTGTCCTAGGCACTATGTTGCATGTTGTATGCCTGGACTCCCCCAGGCTGGAGAGGCCCAATTTTTGTCCTATGTAGGAATTTCATAGAATTCTGTGCACATGTTCACCTCCTACTTTTGTGAAGCCAGGCCTAGAAGCCCAATGACTATCTGTTCTTCATATGTGTGAGACAGCTTGGTGTGATGTCATGAGACTGCTTTTGTTTATTTGTTTTGAGTTTAAAAGAAACCTATCAGGATTTATACATTCAGATGAATCATAGAATCATGAAAGTTAGAACTAGAAAGTAACATCCTGAGGTCACCTACCTTAAAGCCCTCATTTGTCACTGATATCTGACCTCCCTCATTATACCTAAAATAATTGACAATGGCGACATCCAGTAATATTTTAATTTCTAATTTGGGATATTTCTTTTTCTATAAAGGTACTAGAAAGTAGCAAGCATGTCAAATTTCTCAGCACTTAAAAAATGACCCAGATTTTTCCCCTCCACATGTAACTAATACAAATTACATCTTGGAAATGGAATGGCCATGTTTTGAGGCACCATGTTCTCTTATTAAATCCATCCATTTTCCCGATGTCCTGTGGAAAATAGTCAAGAAGCCTTCTAGGCAGGGGAGGCAGGATTTTCCAAGTTTCCTTTTGTACATGTTCCATAAGGGTTGGCACTTTCTTCCTTATAAATTGTGGAAATTATGCTTATTCTAGTACACTGAGAGAGAGAGAGAAACTGATTTTAAATATTAATCTATTGTTTATTGAATAGTAAACTACTCAAATATGATTTGAAATTTATCTTGACATTTATTGCATTTTAGCTTTTGACTCAATTTGATTCAATATAAATAATCTGGAGTCAAATCACCTCATTTTTACCTTGATCTGGACCTTTAACTACACTTTCAGAGACTTTATAAAAATATACCACAAGAGTTCAAATGGACAACAACATAGGCCAGCTCCGTGGCCAGGTGGTTAAGTTCGCACGCTCTGCTTCGTCAGCCCAGGGTTTCACCAGTTCGGATCCTGGGTGTGGACCTAGCACTGCTCATCAACCCATGCTGAGGCGGCGTCCTACATAGCACAACTAGAAGGACCTACAGCTAGAACATATACAACTGAGGGGCTTTGGAGAGAAGAAGAAAAAACAAACAAGCAAAGAAGATTGGCAACGGGTGTTAGCTCAGGGCCCATCTTTAAAAAAAAGGACAGTAATAACCTTCTGATAAGAGGATATTTCCATATTTAAGAGACTAAGTCAGGGATGAGTCCTAACATTCCCCTTTGTAAGGCTTGCTATAGATTTCAGACAAAATGGCCGCTACCTGCTCTGGCAGACTGGAAGAGAAGCATCCTCCTTATGTGAATCATGTGATCCTACTTTCACATTCCAGAAGTGTCCATAAAAATCAAGACTGAGACAATTTAAAGTTTGCACATAAACTATTAAGGCAAAATTAAGATTCTGTTTTTAGTTTATGTCAGTGTTTTAGAAAATACCTTTGAGAGCTGTCTATGTAGTGACTAGCCAAATACTAGTGGCTTAAACATGATGGAAGCTTATTTCTGTTTCACAGTAATAGTCAGGAGGCCGGGAGTCCAGGGCTGGTATGGTAACTTGTCTCCGTGAGATCATCCAGAGACCAGCCTCTGCCCATTATTTCCATCTCCCTTCCCTACTTGTAGTGCCCATCCTCAAGGTCAATGACAAATCCAGGCTTTACATCATCAGTCAAGCATCAGGATGAGAGAAAGATAGAAGTGGCATGGCCTCTATTTTAAGGACAAGTCCAGAAGGAATCAGTTTCTATTATAGTCTGTTACGTAAAACGTAGTCACATGGTGACACTCAACGAACAGGAGGCTGGGAAATTTAGTTATTCTGATAGCCAGGAGGCAGCAAAACTCAAGGGTTCTATTCCTATAAGGGCAAAGGAGGCAATGGATCTTGGGGGAGCAACTAGCAGTCTCACTGAAACTGTCTGATTGTTAGAGTCACTTTGGGAACTTTAAACATATGCAATCCTCGGCCTCACCCCTGGAGATTCTGATTCCGTAGGATAGGCTGATTGGCCAAATTATTCCCAAGCTGTATCTCATTGATAAGGTAAATCACCGGAAAGTTACATGTCAGTAGAATTGCCTCTGCAGAAACCTATTATGCTCTCAGCTTTCACAGGGAGAGATAATAAATAGCTGCATGTAAGGCCTCGCTGCACTTTTTTGCCTTGGAACTTTTGCCAAGGATATTATGCATTATGTTGTTCAGTCCTTCTGATGTAAAGATCCTTGTGACTAATTTCTTTCAGCCCTCAAACCCAGGTAAACACATTTAGATTTCATTCTCCTAAAAATTTATTCTTCTTAACTAGACAGTTGGACCCATGTAATCCACTGAATTTTTCTCTTTGTCTTAGCTGTAGAAAGAAAAGAGCTTTGTTTTACATTCACCTGTTGTAGCTTTTCTTAGTATTTCTGCAGGTAATTTCTTCTGTCCTCTATTTCTTTTAAATATATCCAGTATTCTTGGATTTTGGTCGTTCCTTTTCTGTGCATCTTTTATAGGTTTCTTCAAATTAGAATTAGATTTAGATGAGAAATGTAACTAATAAAAATAGGAGTTTCTAAACTGTAGATTGTGAATAATGACAATAACGTTTATTTTTTGAGTGCTTACTTTGTGTGAAGCACAATGCTAAGCATTTTATAACATCAACATGCGTAACCCCAACCTGTGTAATCCAAATAAATCCTGGGTCCAAAGTGATTTGGTTTCTGCACAGTGTAACCTTCAAATGAATATATTCCAGCCAACAAATGTGATTAAACATAGAATGCAACCTTAATTAGATCTCTCAAAAAATGGATATTAACAGAAATACAGCTAATTAAACACAGCAAAATTTCCTTAAATTCCACTTTCTCCTCAAATCTCTTGCATCCTTTAGAGTTCAGCAGCTGCCAACTTTCCAAATCCTCCAGCCAAGGTGGGTTTTTTTGTTTGTCTCCTTTTTTCTTTTCCTCATTCCTCTGTAACATTTTGCATCATCTCCCTGTGAGAGAGGACAGAACTTCCACTCCCATAAGTTGTTGGCTAAGCTCTAGGATGGCTGGAGGACTGGGCAACTCTGTGCTCTCTGGTTCTTCCTCACTTCTCACAGAAAGAATTTTGTGGAATCCTCTGAATGCATTGATCCCCTCTCAATGCATTCTCCACCTGGTTACACTTTTGAGGTATCTCCATTTTTATGGGAAGACACTGAGGTTTTATAAAATTAATGAACTTCTCCAAACTTCAAAGTCACCCAGCTAAGAATCAAGATATTGAAGTCTAAGGAGTGTAACTTCAAAATCTATATTCTTAGACATTCTACTCTCTCGCTGCACTTTATATGGCTGGGGTGATGCACAGTTATTCTTTCATAGTTTGAAAGCACTTCCAATATTATCTTCTAGAAACAGTATTATCTCTGTCAGATTACTTATCATCTTTTATTTAATTGCTTAATTTTGTTCCTATCTGCCGTTGCACTCATTGTAAGCTCAGTGAGATAATTTTTGTCCATTCACTACTAATTTGTACAGAGTAGGCCAAACAATAAATACTCATTGAATCAGTGGCCAATGACTAGATGACGAGAGTGAGCTAGCTTTCTCTATGACCGTGGAATTGTTCTGTCATCAATAATTTACCCATCTCTGTAAACTCAAGGCTTTTTGGAAGTGAAAAATAGTTACTTTTCATAAAAATCTCAGAGACCTTTGGTATATTGTAGTGAGTTAGCTTTCTTTCATGGCTCACAAATTGATTCTGAAGGAAATTTCAAAAGGATAGTTCAAAAAAATGTTTCGAGTGGTGGCAACATTATATGTTCTGTTGTGACATTGTGGAAAAAAACCCCAGAATTTAGAACCACAAAACTAAGGTATGAATCCCAGCTGTGAACAGTCTTGAGTAAGAATACTAAACAATTTAAACTTCAAATTTCTCGTTTTACATTGCGGATACTACTTGCTGTAATTCATGGTTTATTTGTTATTATCAAATGTGAGATGATGTCTGTGAAACTCCTTTGAAAAATCTCAATATGTTATTATTATGTAAACTATCAAATTTCCAATTTGTTTGTTAAAATATCATGAATAATAGCCATATCATCTTTGGATACAGAAGTACACATTAGTGCCCCATCTGTGTTTCTGCTTTTGTTCATTAAAATCTCAGAAGAAAAGGATGGATGAGGCTTTATTTTTAACTTTGTCCATTTATCTTAGAACAATAGCTATGCTATTATCAAGTGTATTTCCATTGATGAGTTCATAAACTAAACAATACACCCATCACATTCCACATTTCAGAGTATTACACCATCTGGACTTTTAAAAATACGGCTTGGTAATGTTGTTCTATAGTGTTATACAGAGGTTTTTTAAATAAAATATTAATTTTACCAACCAATTAGCAAAGTAAAAATCAGCTTCTAATTCCTTATTTTTGCAAGAAGTAAAATTTGAACAGTAAACAAAATATAATATCTCCACTTTGGTAGAATTAAACAGTTACAGATCTTTTCTATTCTTTTCTGGTCATAGCAAGGATATTAAAAATCATGTATTAAAGCTTAATCCTGATAAAACATATTTAATTAAGTTCCACTAAATGAACAATAAGTGCACTTCAGCAATGTCAATAATTCAGAATATGTGTTAAATGAAATTAGGACTCAAGACAATTACTTTTAATTAAGTTACAGAATATAAATCTTAGAGAGGTGACAAGGCTCTATAATTCACCAACAATTATATTGAAAAGGTCAGTTGAAAACAAATATGTATAAGAAGGATCCAATAAAAGAATAAACCCAGAAGTTTCTTAAATATGAATTTTGATGTGTTCCAGTTTCACAGTTGATATTATCTTTTCAATGGATTCCAGGAATCTGATTACATTTTTATCCTGTGCAGTGCAATGAAGCAGTCAGCTTTCTCATAAAACTTATGGGAAAGCACAATTGCACAGGATGGTTGATAGCCTTATAACTTAACTTTCAAAATTTAGTCATCCTATAAAATGTATTTTGCTAGCATGATGTACATTGAACTGGTGCACTTGTCCAAGAAAACTACCTTGCAAATGTTTATCAACTAATCACTGCCCTCTTGGGTTCCCCATATCACTTACCTTTTTTTTTTTTTTTTTGAGGAAGATTAGCCCTGAGTTAACATCTGCTGCCAATCCTCCTCTTTTTGCTGAGGAAGACTGGTCCTGAACTAACATCCATGCCCATCTTCCTCTACTTTACATGTGGGACACCTGCCACAGCATGGTTTGATGAGCGGTGTGTAGGTCTGTGCCCAGGATCCAAACTGGAAACCCCGGGCCACCATAGGGGGGCCCACAAACTCAACTACTAGGCCACCAGGCTGGCCTCCCGTATCGCTTATCTTAAAGATAAATATAATCTGTCCAGATTGTTTCAAAATAAAGGCACAGTTTATTTCGTTATGGTTTTCCTCTCATGATCTTCATTATTAGAGCTTACTTATGCATTATTTACTATTTACTGTACTTAATAGAGCTCGACTTGATATACAAGCAATAAGCCTTGTTTAGGCATCATTTTGTAAGCTCTGGACTTTCTAGGCACTCCAGGATGCATTTGGTTAGCCTTCGAGAAGAACTAGACATATGCTGTGGAATAACGTACATAAAATACGTAAACTGTTAATTTAAGTGCAAATATGAAAAGACCATATATAGATATATCTTCTATATATCTATTGGTCCATTGCTATTTCTTAATTAGGAGTATATAAGACTAATATCTGTTTTTTGATTCTGTTTGGGACTTTGCTGTTGAAGGGGAGCATTTTGTTTAGCATCATTTGCGCATTCCTTTTCTGTGGCTCATACCCATTCACATCTCACATCGTTCTGGGACATTTTACACTGGGCAGATATATTAGGCAAGGTTCATTTTATTGCAACCAATAGAAATAAAATGACTCCAGGTAACTCAAGCAGAAAATGGAGTTATTTGAGGGAGCTACACACAATCCAAAAAAGCTAAACAATCATGCTTCTGGGAGGCAGGGATAAGAGGTGGATCTGGGACCTCAGTATGGCATTCATGGAGCTTCTTTTAGAGTGTTACTCTTGGGACTCAGCCCGTGTTCCCAGGGGGCCTCATGTCTTTCTGTTCAAACTGCAGATTCTCAGGAGAGAGGCACTGGCTCATCTAGTTTTATTTTTCAGTGTCTCTCCTCTATATCCATGAAACATGGCCAGAAGGGTAGTGAAATGGCACAAATGTGATAGTCCTAGCATTTCTCTGAGCCAAGATGCACCATAATTTTGTGTTTGTCACAATCATCATGGCTGATAAGGTGTTTGGAAGAATTTGTCTTCTTTATGCCAGTAATTCCTCAAGGTTCAGTTTTTGAGCACAAAATCTTCATCAGGAGTATGTCCACAGCTCTACTTATTTCTGTTTTCATTTGTTCTTGCTCAGATTGTGCAATGTTGTAATTACGACTGCTGCTGTCACCTAGGACAAAGTGTTTGCTTCCATCTGTGCTTCTGGGGCAGGATGGACTCACCTGGCCATCTGAAGGATTCTTCTCCAGTACTCAAAGTAATTTACTCTGTGGTTAATTCCTGTCTCCACTATCCAATAGTTTCCCCTCAGTTTATACAGATCTGTTTGTAATAGCCTATTGGTTTCCTAGAGTTTCTGCTATTTAATTATTTTATATTGATTAATGCATGAAATGAATCTGGACAGTGTTTTATTTCAATTCATCTGTAAAACCCTGGAGAGATTTGCTGAATATGGCAAGCTTTGTGTCAATATTCAGCCAGTTGTTTCATGCCCATTTATTGTGGAAAAGAGTGACCGAGATGAGTGGTGGCTCCTTGGCATATTTACTTGCCCAGGTAGAAAATTGTTGCTGCTGCTTTCAGAAAAACTTTCCAACCTAGGTTAAGGCCATATCCCTCTAAGTTAAAATGCCAAAAGATAAATCAAAATATGCTATAAAATATATTTTTTCTTTTTCAAAATCACACTCCTTGATAATTTCTTTCATTCTTATAGCATTCCATATTTAATTGACTCAAGATGACATTTTTGTTTTTTTCATTTAAGGAATAGTGCTGAGAAGACATAGTATCTGCTTCTATTTCTAACTCATTGCATTCATTGCATGATCTTAAATAGGTCATTTGAGCTTTTAAGCACTCTATTAATAAAATGGGAGTATTAATATTTATCTTTTTCATGAAAACAGAATCTTCCTATGAAGCATCATTGGCATGGTTGAGAAGGTGTTGGTTGTTCCCACCGCCCAAAATATTCCCGTTTTCTCTATATTTTCAAATTATTTGGTGTTATTGCCTATTTTACAATTTTCTGTTGTGTTGAAGAGACAGTTTTCATGACTCTTCATGTTCAGATCGTAAGGTACTCAAGGACTGTACATAAAGAAATTGGCCATCTGATCCTTCAGATGCCTTCATTACGTCACCATTATTCCACCATTGCCTACCTAGGCTAGATAATGTAGGCTAATTTTGATTTGTGCAAACCTAGGAATTTATTTGGGGTACTAAAATGGTTTCTTAATATTATGAAAAACCTTTATGTTTTCCAGAGTCAAACTGAACCTGATTATATTGCTTATATTTTAAATGTTTTCATAATTCTCTCTGTAGTAAATAAAGATGAAAACAAAGATTACAGCAGGAAATCTGATACTAAAGCTAATTTCTTTCGAACTTTCTTCAGCTGCATTCTCTGTCTTTTAGGAGTTTACAGTGGAATGAGGTTTATAGCTTTCTTTACTATCAGATCACACAGAATCTAATTGTGCACTGCTGCTGCTGTTCTTTCTCCCGATAGATGGTCTAAAACTTTGAGAACATTTTATTGATAAGGATAATTAAAGAAAGGTTAATGTAACAGATATGTAGATCAGTGAAACATAATAAAAAGCCCAGAAATAAACCCACACATATATGGTCAATTAATTTATGAAAAAGGAGCCAAGAATATACAATGAAGAAAAGATAGTCTCTTCAATTGATGGTGTTGGGAAAACTGGACATGTGCAAAAGAAAGAAACTGGATCACTATCTGACACCAAACACAAAAATCAATTCAAAATGGATTAAAGACTATAATGTAACACCTGAAATCATAAAACTCCTAGAAGAAAACATATGCGGTAAGTTCTTTGACATTGGTCTTAGCGATGATTTTTTTAATTTGACACCAAAAGCAAACACAACTAAAGCAAAAATAAACAAGTGAGACTGCTAATAAAAGGAAAGGAAGCTGCACAGCAAAGGAAACCACCTACAAAGTGAAAAAGCAACCTACAGAATGGAGAAAATATTTGCAAATCGTATATCTGATGAGGGGTCAATATCCAAAATAGATAAAGAACTCATACAACTCAATAGAAAAAAAAAGAAACAATTTGATTAAAAAACGAGCAGAGGATCTGAACAGATACTTTTCCAAAGATGACATACAGATGACCAATAGGTACATGAAAAGATGTTCACCATCATTGATCATCATTCAAATCAAAACCACAATGATATATCACCTCACACTTGTTAGAATTGCTATTATAAAAAGACAGGAAATAAGTGTTGGCAAACATGTGGAGGAAAGAGAACACTTGTGCACTGTTGATGAGATTGTAAATTTTTACAGCCACTATGGGAAACAGTATGGAAGTTCCTCAAAAAATTAAAAACAGCACTACCATAAGGTCCAGCAATTCCACTTCTGGGTAGTTATCCAAAGGAAATGAAAACACTAACTTGGAAAGATATATGTTCCCCCAGGTTCATTGCAGCATTATTTACAATAGGCGAGACATGGAAGCAACCCAAGTGTCCTCTGATGAACAAATGGATAAAGAAAATGTGGTGTGTGTATATATATATATATATATATATATATATATATATATATATACAGTGGAATATTATCCTGCCATAAAAAAGAATGAAATCTTGCCATTCACAAAAACATGGATGGAACTTGAGGGCATTACACTAAGTGAAATAAGTCAGACAGAGAAAGACAAATATCTTATGATCTCACTTATACGTGGAATCTCAAGAAAAGGAAAACTAAAATCATAGGTACACAGAACAGATTGGTGGTCGTCAGAGGAAGGGGGGTAGGGGTGGGCAGAATGGGTGAAGGAGGCCAAACTTCCAGTTATAAAATAAATAAGTGATGGGGATGTAATATACAGCATGGTGACTAGAGCTAAAAATACTGTATTGTATCTTTGAAAGTTGCTAAGAGAGTAGATATTAAAAGTTCTCATCACAAAAAACTTTGTAACTCTGTGTGGTGATGGATGTTAACTAGACATGGTGGTGATCATTTCAAAACATATACAAATATCAAATCGTTACGTTACACACCTGAAACTAATATAATGTTAAAAATCAATTATATCTTAATTTTAAGAAAGAAATAAATTACTTGCTTGTACAAGAAAAAAGATTAATGCATTCTGCCTTTATAGTTTTCTTTTCCAGTTTTCATTTTTAAGAACAGAATATGCTATGCTTGCATTGTTTATCTTTTAGAATGACTTTATTTGTAGTGATTGTAGCTACTATATCCTGATTGACAAGGATGTGATAGGCACTATGTTAACTACTTTACATATTATCTAATGGGTAGTGCCAGTATCTTAGTTGTCAAAGGTCAAGGTTATTATTTCACAGGTATTATGTTTGTGCGGATGCTTATATAAAAATATTACTTTGTAATTGTGCCATCATTGTAAGTGGAGTATGTACTTGATATTAGAAATAGAATAATTTTATTATTATTATGTTATATTATCTACGTATTTGAATAATTGATGGTGCATAATCATGCATTAATGAGAAATGACCATTCTGTTATATTTCAAAACAGTTTTCCTTAAGCTCTTTGCCTAGCTATATTTAACTGCCTGGCAACACAGTTCTTTGACATTTAAAATTGTAGTCAGGCAGAAATTGCTTGATTGCGCTTGTAGGGCTAAGAAGGGAAACGTAGGTAAACAAACATGCTTGAAGTAAACACTACAGGAACACTTAACGTACTATTCTGGATCCATGAATGTTTAATCTCATTCCAATTGGAAGTCACTTTAGGTAGTGGTTAAGAACATGGGATCTGGATTCTAGTTGTTTAGGTTAAGTACATGGGTTCTGGACTAACTTCGTATATTTAAATTCATGCTCTGCCACTTTCTTGCTTTATGACTTTGGGGAAATTCCGTAACTTCTGTGTACCTCAGTTTTCTCATCCATACAGTAGAAACAACCGCCTCTTCTTAACTGGTCTTCCATATTCTACTGCTCTTTCTAATACGTGCTCCAGTTCCATTGGCTCCTTATGTCTCTCATGATGAAGTCCAATATACATTGTTTATATAGTTGGCTGATCCCAAGAAGCAGACAATAACTAAAACTATTACGTCAGTTGGGGTTCAATCAGGAAAGTGGAACCATTATGAATGACAGGGAATAAGAGATTATTCTAGTAAAAGTTTAAGGTTGTTTCCTACACGAATGAGTTTTGAATTCTAGGTATTTTGGGATCTTTACTTGGTTTCTATGAATTCAAGGGATTAAGGTGATAGGATAAAACATCATAAATATCCCAGGTACATTTGAGGATATATTGCATTATAAAGTTGGCACTTCACATCAGTGTAGAAAATATAAAGCATTCAATAAATAGTTTTGAGGAAACTGGTTATCCATTAGGAAAGAAATAAAGTTATATTCCTACTACATGCTATTCACAAAAATCCTATTTGTGATAAAGACTCTATATGAAAACCTAAACTATAAAAGTAATAGGAGAAAACATATGACTACTTTCATGACTAAGGATAGCATAAACCCAATTATTAGGCAAAGCTCAAAAGCCATAAAGGAAAAGACTGATAAATTTGATATCAAAATTAGAAGCTTCTTTATAATGAAAAGATATAATAAACAACAGGCTAGGTAAATTATTTGCAATATATGAAACAGAAATTGGACTCATATCAAGAGTATATAAAAATTCTAGAAGTCAAGAAGAGAAGAGAAATAAAACCAGTAGAAAAGCGGAAAAAAGGCTATGAACATGATACATAGGGAATTGATAATAGTGGTTGCCTCTTAGGAGGGAGCTGGGATTTTGGAGTGGTAATAAAAGAGAAATTTAGTTTTGTAAGTAGCATTACGATTTTTTGACAAGGATAATGTATTCATGAATCACTTGTTCTTTACATATTCTAGATATTAATTCTTTGTCTTTCTATGTGGACCAAATAATTTATTTAGTTATGTTTTCGAATTAAGAACAATTAGCTTCCAAATTTTTGTTATCCAAAGACTACTGCAATGAATATCCTTTATACATCTCCTTAACCACATGAGGCAGATTGTTCCTTAAGATAGATTCTAAGAACAAAATTGTTGGCTCATAGTATACTCTCACATTTTAAGTTTAGAAGGTATGGCCAAATTCCTTTCCAAAGTGCTTGTGATAATTTTACTCTAACAATCAGTATACGTGTGTTCTAGTTTTTCTACACTCTTGCCAGCAATTGATATACTCATTCAAAATAAGAAATATGAAATATGGGCAAAGTCTCTGAATAATCATTTAGAGAAAAATAAACAATGGCCAGTAAACATATGAAATTATGCTTGTTCTCACGCCTAATCATGAAAACACAAAATACAACGACTGTGAGGTACCTTTTTTGAACCATCTGTTTGGCAAAAGTTAAAAAAAAAAGGTCCTTAGGATTTTAGAGAGGGCATGCCAACATCTTCACTATCCAGCAAATTAAGATAAAAGACTTCTAGTTTTTTGAAATTAGAAAAGAGTTTTGCTTAAGGTAGTAGAGAAATGGCCCATGGAACTTGTACAGAGAAGTGAATAAAGATCAATCAAATGTTGTTGGAAGCCAAATACAGCCAAGCTCTGTCAGCAGACCACAGGGAGCAGGGCCCTCCAGAGCCTTCCTGTTATTACAATTAGACTGAGTGGAAGCAGAAAGAGCTAAGACTACTTACTAAGAATTAGCAAAAAAATAAGAATTGAGTAGAAGAGCTCATATCTTAGTGGTCAATGTAAAAGATGTTGTGAAGTCAGGTTGAAATACTAGCGTCCCATGGAAAAAATTGGTGTTTGAGGGCTTCCTGGATTTTTTTCAAGGGGACGGGAGAGAGATACTACTAAGCAAGCTCACAGGGCTTCTGTCAACAATAAGGGCCCATTTTAGTAACCAACGTAAGAAGGATACACATTTAATGGAGTACTGCACGTGCCTGGGGAATCATAGTTTAATGCTGAAAAAGTTGTGGAAGAGTTGGGAGTTAATTCGATTCTAAAAGCAAGGTTTCCAGGGCCCTGCAGTGTTAGATTAAACTTTGCAAAACTATCTGGGTCTTTTGCTTGGAATTATGGCCCAGAAGTTTCAGGCTATTTCTTAAAAGACCAGTGGAGCCAGACTAGACTAAGTAGGGTTGTGCTAGGGAATATTGGACAGTGGGTTCCAATCACTATCATATTTTTAAAATTAGAGATCAGCCTGTATCTTGGGCATATTGTGGACCGAAATAGCCAAAGGAGATTGTTGTAGTGAGATAATTAAGTATATATCTGAGATGATGTGCTCAAATTTCCACAGATCAGTCAGGAATAGGTATGCTTATTGGGCACAACCTGAGTCTCTCCTAGGTAGCCAACTTTGCCATTGGCAGACTGAGGAGCAGTGTGTAGCTACTTTCTTAATATATTACCTGTGTACTAGCACAAAGCTACAGATGGAAGAAAGAGGAAAAGCAGGCAGCTTCTCATGTGTCCAATCCAGAAGCAGGGAATGGAGATGGGGTTAGGAATTAAGATCAAAAAAGAGGAGGATGATCTTCTCTCTCCATAAATGGAACATGGGTTATGCAAAAGATGAAAAGCACTGAATAGCCATGTAATGCCCTGAAATTTTTCAAAGCATTCTTCAGAGAATCACTTCTTGTTAATCTATGAATTAAGAAACTATATTACACTGGTATTCCAAAACCCTTACACGTACCCGGTAAACATGGGTTATCCTGGACTGAGTGAAAGGAGTAAGATTAGTTCAGCCATACCTTGAGTTCAGGATACCCTTTACCGAGAAGTAAGGAGTGGAAGTTTTCAGTGTTGCGTTTGCAGAATGGTTACATTTGGCTGAGGAAGGTAAGGCAACTTGCCTTCAGATTTATCTTATTGGAAAAGATTTCATAGGGTTTTTCTAAGACACAGTTATATATCATTGGTTGAGAAAGAAGGATGTCAAGATGTAAAGATTTTGGAGGTGCTGGTATAATTAGATAAAATATTTGTACTTGAGACTGTGAAGGAGTCCCGGAAGAAACAACTGAAAATGCCAGAGTGCTTTGAGACATGGGTCATTCCTGCTCCAGCTCTGGGAGGTACGCTTGGAATATGGAATTTTTTAGCAGAGAAAAAGCACAGTTCCAGAACAACACTAGAGAACTAAAGCAGTTTATGGGACTCAGTAGGTAACGTGATCGAAGAAGGCCCTAGATAAATAAAAAGATCTTGCTGAATTGCCTCATGGATACCTTATCAGTACAGGGCCTTCCTTCCTGTGAGTCTGCAGCCATGGACATTGAACGTGAGGTCCTTGTTGGTGAGTGTAGAATTATTCACATGTATAATGATTTTTTAAAAATTTCTTCCATACTACTATGATTAAGGTTACGTAAGAACTATTTATTTTGACTTTCTTGTTGTTCTCCCCACAGCAACGTGCTATCCCGTCCTTCCTCTCCCCGTAAATAATCCATATTAAAACCTTCCCATCTTTTTCTTAAAATTGGCGGAATTTTATAAAGACAGATGTATATATAATATTTTTATTATAAAGATATATACATATGTGTGTGTGTATGTATACATATATGTACATATGAAATCTATTTTTGTCATTGTTTTGCAAAACATACTCTTTTTCATGGAAAACTCTGTGAATTTGCTACAACTCTGATTTATTTGTTTTCAGAACTGCATCATATTTCATGGTGTGGGTGTCTAAAATGTATTCATTCATTCTCCTATTGATAGGTATTAAATTTGTCTTCACTTTTTGTCCGAGATGAATAATGCCACAATGAATATCTTGTACAAATGGCCCTTCAGACTGGAATATTTTATTCCTATAGGATAGATTCTTAGGAGTTGAAATACTAGATTAAATCGTATAAGCGTTTTTAATTTTAATAGATGTTTACAAGTATAATAGCATACTTATATCATTAATATATGACAGTACTCCTTTCTTACCAGAAATAGTTGTTCCAGCTCTTTTCAATTTGCCAGTCCAGTGGTTGTGAAGTGGCATCTCAATGGAGCCAATACGTGGATTTCCTAGTCCGTATATACAATGCTAGTAGAAGTGTCACCACTAAGTCTCATTTTTCAAAATCCAAGAAGGACTCCTGGCTACCTATCATCTGGTTTGTGATATGTGACCAGGAGACAAAAGGAATCAATTTCCTTTAATATATACCTCTAATTTAAGCAATGCACACCAAGTGGCTTATTGATTGTTGGATATGATGAATTGGCTTAACAATGTGCAACAGAAAGAAGAAAACTAAGCACTATGACACCAGAACATGGCCTGGAGACCTTCATTTTACTATGGAATTTAGGGTTTTGGGTAAGCATGAAGCAGTTGACAGCTGGGAGTTTCCTTGTATTCTATAGCGGGTTGGTTAAAATCCCCTTCACTTATGAAGTGCATGGGGGGCTAGGATGGGGCATTTAAAGAAGTCAATAGAAGATCTGTCCTTCATAGGACACTTCCATTAATACCCAGACCCAAATTAACAGGGAGACTTCTCTGTCACGAGATAAAAAACCAAACTATTCTCTCTGGAAAAGGAGGGTGGGATGGTGGTAGAGGAGGAAAGTTAGGAAGAGATCTTGAGTAGGGCTGGGAAAGCTATATCTTCAACATAGGAAGGCAGATAGCCCCCTCCACAGTTCTTGAGCAGGAGACAGTGGCAATAGAGCCCAAGGGACCAGCCAATATATCTTGGACAAGGTAATGGAGATTGGTATTTGGAGACTTTAAAGAATTCCAAAGTGGAGAAGCAAATGGAAAATCCTACAGAGCAACCTCTCGAGAGCTGAACATGCCGGGGGGGCCTATTGCTGGTGGTAGGGCCCAAAAGAACACTTCAGCCAATCTTTAACCATTAGTAATGAAGTAGCTATACTTACCTCCCCTTGTGCAAGCTCCATGAAATCCCTCAGAGGGACTATGGCAGGATGGGACTTTTTCCTCTCCAACACTCAATCTTTCCAACATACACATACATAGCATGGCAGATAGAATCCAGGGAGACAAAAGGAGCTCTTGTAGTTGAGGAAGAGATTGAAATTTTTTAATGTTTAACTCACAGGAGAACTACTGAGAGAAGGTCCATCCTGACTGTCTAAAAAGTCTGATTACCTCCTTAGGCTCCAGGGACCCTTGATCCCTCTTTCCCACTCCCACTTGGGTATGCTTATAATGAAAGAACTAGATCCATTCAACTGACAACCTCTACAGAAGGCTAAGAGGAAGTGGAGCTTTTGGAGGAGAGGAGCAAAAAGGAGAGGATGAGAGAATTCTCCTCTGGGAAGTGTTTGTTTCTCTCGATGCTAGAGAAGATAGTGGTATGCCTGAGCTTCAGAGTCCAGCATGAGGGACTCGGAGTAGTTGAGCGCCTGAATTTTGGTTGAACAGCTTAAGGGATCCCACTCCAGAAACTCTATACCCATATGGTTTTCGAAAAAGTCGGAAGATATGCTGGAACCTGAATTAGAGAACCATTTTGTAAATTCTTCTGGATTTAGTGTGAATACACAATCAGCTATGAGTAAGGTTATTTTATAGTGAATATCCTTTTCCTTTCCCAATTAAGCATATGGATCTAGGGCTTTATTCATATGGTAAATATTTAATGTTTTCTAAGAACTGGGAGCTTTTCCAGATGCCTTACGTACTTCATCTCCTGCAATTCCCTCTAGATATTAGCCCCAGTTTATATTTAGAAAACTAAAACTTAACCTTAGAGAGAGTAAGTAACGAGTCCAAGGTCACACACATTGTGAGTGACAAAATACAGTTTCAGTTGCAGTTCTGCCTGACTCCCAGTTCCATGTTCTTCCTACACTCTCCTCTAAACCACGTGCAAGTGCAGTAGCTCCTGGTACTCACTGAGGGAGACACCTGTGACTTCAAATAATGGTTACAAGGGCCTTGGCATCCCAGCAGAGTGCCCAGGTGCACCGGATTCGTGGCAGAACTACGCAACAGTACTCTCTTTGTTCGGCAGCATTGAATTTCCGAGCATAATATTAGCGTCTCAGGAAATCCTTCCCAAGAAGTTATTTCCAGCCAGCAGCCAGTGATTTATTCCAAATGTCTGATGAGCTGAAGAGAGTTTCCCCTAGACTGAAGTTGCTTGTCCTGGCAGACAGATGTCTGCACTGCTTCTTACCTTTTAAAAAAAATTGTCTCTGCTACACAGGTTTAAAGATCTCTCTCACCTTTGCGCTGTTTACCTAGAGACAGCAAAATAATGAATTTATATAGGAAACAGATCCTATCACAATTCCCCTCCATAATTGTTTTATGTCTTTTTCCTGAGACAACAATTTTGTCTTCATTTGTGTCCCTCATTACGGATTTCTTTTAATTTCGTATGCAGTATTTGGCCTTGGCAGGGTCGACCCTACCGTTTGGAAAGCTCTTGGAATTTGAAGCAAAGCCACAGTCAGAGCTGACTTTGGCAGGCCTGTTTTTCAGACAGGCGGATCGCTCCAGCTTCCACAAAAGGTGTCTAGGGCACTGAGATGAGACCATGTCCTAGACAACAAAGACCTCTCAATAGATGTGACATGCTCAAAAACAGTCTAAACACCAAGTTTTTTTTAAACTGAAGAAAGAGAAGTATCTAAAGTGGTTTGTTAAAAACCAATCATTGCCTCACAGCTTCTGGGCTTTGCCAAATAAAGCAGCTAGTGCTTGTCTGGAACAGGATACGCCTAGCTAATTTCTGGTGCATTTGAGATAGAACGTGCAGTTATTTCATTAGGAAAATTTCTAAGGTTTTATTAGGAGGCTGTAGAATTGGAGTTACAACAGGTATTATTGCATATACTGATTTGCTAATTAACATTTGGATTTCCTCCAATGAAGTTTCTCTTTAATCTGTGTGTATCTGTTTCTGATTAATACATTTTTGCCCTCTCAATCCTGACAACACGAAGTCTAACTGAGTCTTTTAAAAAAGTCTTTTCAAAGGGTTACAGGTCACCTGTAGGAACTCATAGGGTGCTGTAGAGCACTTCCAATGGACCCCACTGCTCAGGGCTTCCTAGATCACTCCCAACCTCCTGTGCTTCTCTTCCTCACACCTATCCAGGTGCCCTCTGATGCTTTTTTCCACAGTAAACAAAGTCTATTACCCTTCTCCCACTTTCAGGAACTTCCTCCCATTTTCGCTTTAACTGAAACCTCATTCTCCCTGAGCACCCTTCCTCTTGCATCTTTTTCAGGTGAATGCTGTTCTTTCTCTCATAGACACCTACATCCGCACTGGGCGGTGGTGCTCACACCTCTTAGTTCCCCAGTGTCACTTCTGGATGCCCATTCTTCCAGTCTCCTGAAAAAAATCCCTGCTCCTTGATGCTCATACTCTTCCTCCAGATGATCATTGCTGACTATCTGGCCATGCTCTGTTGGCTCATGTACATTTTGGCATCCAGTTCACAGAATTCTCTCTGCCCTAAATCATGCCACAGTGCTGCGTGACTTCAGAATTTACACAAATTGCCATCCAACATGATACTTTTGCCCTCCTCAATGCCAAATCTTAAACTGCCCTTCCACATCAGCCATGCACGCCCTTGTCCAAATTGTGGACACTGTATCACTCTGAATCCCATGACAGTACTTGCTTTACCAATTATAATAGCGTCACTGATGAAGCACTTATCACATGCCAGGGCACTGATCTATCACCTTTAGATTTATCATTTCATTTATTTCTGAATTCCACTCTGTGAGATGGGTACTGTAATAACCCCCATTTTACTGAGAGGGAAACCAAGGCTCCAAATAGTTAAGTAAATTGCTCAAGGTCATACAGTAAGTAAATGGTAGATCTTGGATTAAAAATAAAGATACCTGCCCCAAGTTCCAGCTTTCAACTCCCACAATAGAAATATTCTGCTCTCTGATTCTGTCTTCTTCTCTTCTGCCTCCCTCATTCAGTGCTGTCATTCTCAGGGTGCACTCTGAGAGCTCTTTGGCCTGCCTGCTTCTTTCAGACATATTAGCTTCTCTCTGTTTTCATTTTCTTTCCTATTAAGTCTGGATTTTGTGGACAGTCATCGAACTGTCGAGGTTCTCCCACTTTCTTTCCTGTTGTCCTTCCTTTATACCTGCCTAGAGAATCTAACCCATTCTACAAATAGGTTGCCGAGCACTTTGGAGAAAAAGCACTCAAACTGTAGAAGATGCAAGTCTTATTCCCCTAAGACTTAGCGTGCAGTAAAAGTAACTCTTCATTCTGCCATAACAAATTGGCTTCTAATTTAAACTCCCAGTCACTGGATTTAATTTAAACTCTGTCACTGAGTGACAGAAACTGTATCTCAGTCAATTTATACATTCCCCCTCTTTTCCTGAAGCTGTATCTAATTTTCAAGGGATTTGCATATGCTAAAATAAAAGTCAGTGGGGTGAGGGAAGAGCAGGAGGACTTTTCCTCGAAATTGTCAGAAAACCATATTGGAATCCACTGAGATGTCCTCATTCAGGTTGGCTTTTGGCAAATGAGGGAGGTACCCGCTTCATCCTATCATTGCCTGCTCCAAAGCGTCTAAGAAGTCTGTCACCCTCTGGGCCATTTATCCCTGCTAGGCTGTAGCACCAGAGCACCCAGCAATACCCAGCATGATGTGAGTGCAGAAACAATGGATGGGTGACGTGTGTGCACACAAGCGTTAAACAATCTTATAGAATCCCTCCGACTGTGCTGCCAACAGTGTCCCCCTTGCCAGTCCTCTAGAGCCTCTGACCTTGAGTGTGCTTCACATACCTCCAGGCTTCATCTTGTTTATTTCACTTATGTCAGTCCCTCAGGAGTTGGTGGTGGTGATGGGCCTTTTTATAAGCAGGTCCTTTCATCTTTAATTTCCTAATCTCCACTTGTTCACCTTTCTAGAGCTTACTTATCCTTTATGTCTAAGCTTAGAGTTCAATTTCCAGACCTCCTGAAACAGGAGCAGTGCCATCTTATGTGCTTCCATAAGCTCTCATCACACTGCCTTACTAACACCTGTTCGTTTGTCTGCTTCCTCCTCCTGACTGTGAGATCCTGCGGATTAGGCATCATGTGGGTTTTGGTTATCAAAGTCCTTACAGAGAGTAGCAGATAGAAACCCAGTAACTTACTTCCCTTTTTTGCAATTACACAAAATGTAAGAGGAAAATGTTGTTAATTTTTACATAAGCCTCCATATATTTAATGAAAAAGTATCCATGACGGTTGTTTGAAATTGAAACATGTTTTTCAGAAAATTGGTATGTTAAATTCTGTTATAGAATTTATGTACAAAATGTTCTTAAAACAGCAATGAGATACACCTCAGAATAGCTAAAAATAACAAAATCGACACTAAGTATTGTCAAGGATTGGTGAGGACACAGAATGACTGTAACTTTCATACATTGCTGGTAGTCATACAAATTGGTACAACTTTAGAAAACTGTTTGACTCATCTACTAAAATTGAAAATTTGCATACTGACTAATTAGTACTTCTTATGTGTGCCAAAAGAGCTAGATGATAACGTTCATAAGAGTATCATAATGTATCATGTCATAAAACATCATGACGTTTATGATAATGTTCATTATTTGTAATGGCCCCAAACTGGAAACAGTCTAATTATACATCCACAGTAGAAGGGCTAAATAAAATGTAGTATATTCATACTATGGAATATTATATTGCAATGAGAATGATTGGACTTTAGCTATACACAGAAACATAGCTGAATCTTACTGCTGTTTTCATTTATATAAAGTTCACTAACAGGCAAAACTTATGGCATTAGAAGTCAAGAGAGCGGTAACCTTGGAGGAGTAGCAGTGGTTGGGAAAGGGCATAAGGAGGAATTCTGGGGTTCTAGAATGTTCTGTTTCTTGATCTGAATGGAGTTATATGGCAAGTTCACTTTGGGATCATTTATATTTTATGATTTGTACACATTTCTATGTATGTAACATACTTCAATAAAAATGTTTTTACAAATCCAAGCCAATGATTGCATATCTGCATGCCAGAGACATGACTATATAGAAGTTAGGTCACATTTACTGTATTCTTTACATAAGCATGCAAGTTTTACCAGTACAAGGCCATTATTCTCCTTCTGGAAGATCCAGAAGAGCTCCTTTCAGCACTATAGTTACAATGTAACTGGGATAGCATTATTCTAAAGCAGGGATTCTCAATCTTTTTTACTCCTTGGCCAGTTTTGTATGACCTATAAACTCATTCTCATAAAAATGTTCTTAAATGCCCAAAATAAGAATAACTCAACCAAGATTACAAAGGAAACCCAATATAGTACAATTTTCAAAATATTAAAAATAAATTTTTATTAACACATTAAATAACAAGACAGTACATTTAAAATGTAGACAGGTTAAAGTTAAAATTTGTTTTTAAAAGCAATATCAGAGTGAGGGCTGTTTCCACACTCCTGTGCCACATTACAAACAGATGTGTGTCTTTGCATGGAGTTAAGAAATCTCATTTGAACTATTCAGTTTTGCAAAACTTTAGCAGACAGTGAAGATGACTTATCTCTGTCTACATGTTGATAAATAAACAATTGTAGATACGGATACCAGAAATCAGCATAGATGCCTGAGTTACCAGTGTAAATGCCACCATTTGGTGATGGAACAATTAGTAGATGTCACGTAGTTGGCCAGCCATGCATTATGAGCACTGTAGGTAGAAAGATCACAATCTCATATGATCTAGTGGCCGGTCTAGTAGCCACTGTAATTTCTAAGTAATGGCGAAAAAGACCCAATATTTGAAGTATATGCAACTCTAAAAAGATTATATGTATCTTTTTATATACAGTATGAAAATATCTTTGGTTTCTATTGATTATAACATCACGGATACTACTAATACTTCCATGGTTTGTTGCCTGTGTTTTAGTTAGAGGTTAGGGAAGTGAAATTAAGATTAACGTTGTAATTTCTTCCCATCCAAATTATGCGGTCCCTAAAGTGTATTCTGGGTTAAGAGCTGCTGCTGTAAAGTGAAGGCGTGAATTTCTGTGCTGACTTTCCTTGTTGAAGAAAGAGGTTGTAGGAAAGAGGTGGTACAAAAAGTTCTTCATAATCACAAGTGACACTTTAGGCTTTTTTGTAGACAAAGTAAAAAGCTGAGGTTAAGATTAAAGGGAAAACAAATATTTCAAGTGCTCAGAGCCCTCAGGAGAGCTAAACCTCTGAAAAGCCATTGACCCTCTTCCTTGATTGTTTATGCTCAGGCATCTGAGTGGATTGGGACACTTAGAAGCATAAATTGACAAATAGAAACATTTAATTTTTTTCTTAGATAAGGTCTTTTCACATAAATGTAGACTACGGAATGAGGTGATTTCCTAACTTCTGCTTATCAGCTCAGCCCCCATGCCAACCTCCTCAAGGAGTCCTCCCTGTTCCCGTGGTGCCTGGAACTCCCTGTACGTAGCACTCACCACCCGGGTAATTTTTGGTTGAGGATTTGTTCTTTTATTTCATTAGATTGTAAGCTCTATGCAGTCAAAGACAAACATCAGACTTACTCGTTGTTTCATCCCTAGCTAATAGCACAGTGTCTGATATACAACAGGCACTCACCAAACGTTTGTGGAATAAACAAATAAATAAGCTACCAAGTGCTTTCTGAAACCATCTCTCTCCTGTTTGTTAGTCATGGTGAAAAGAATCATGGGGAAGGGAACGAACCACAATCCTGTGTTTAGAGCACAGGGGGAGTTTTGATTCACACAGAAGACTGACAATGCAGAATGACTGCTTTATAATAGGGGGCTTTCAAAAAATTAGAGGTCGGAATATCAACGTATCAAACAGACACAACAACTTCACTGACTGGTGGAAACTCCACAACATGAAAAGTGAAAATGCCTCTTCTTTTATGTGGGCAAGACCCTTAAATCCTGTATGTGTTTTTCCTCAATTTTACCTAAGAGGTAATAATTTTTATGATCCTGTTTAAGTTAAGTAACTAAGTTAATAAAATGTGGAACTGCATTTTGATGAAAGCAGGCTATTTTCAAAGGGTTACTGAGAACTACATTGCTGCGTAAATTAAATTCACCGTAGAGGGAGATCAGCTGTGACTAATCTAGTTCTTTCTTTCCCCACATTATTCCTTAATTTATTTTTCCCAAGTCCGCCAGACAGAATCAGCTTTCCTTCTGAGTAATCGTGATCTATGTTTTCATGCAAAGTGATTTCTTTGTATTCCAAATGAGTAGCTCATGTAAGGAGTGGGATAATTTTTCTTCACCCAGTTTGGCTCTGCTGGTGTTAGCTATAAAAGGGACAAGATTTGTGGCCTTAATATATATCCTTGATTATTGTTGCATGTTGTAAAATATGTATTTTTATAACACCACAAGAATTAGGGCAAGAAAGAATGACCCTCAGCACTGTTCTCACCCTTTAGTTTTATTTTACAACTAATTGTTTGATACTCCTTTTCGATGGACTGGCCCTGTGCCCTCAATCCATAAAGAAGAGGAGATGTTCGCTGTTATATACTGACAATATTGTATACTACCATGAGCCAGGAGCAAAGTTAAAAGATAATTGGCCTTCCCATCTAACTAGTGCCACAAAGAATTCCACAACATGAATTAAACAAACAAACACAAAGAATTCCATGACATGAATTAAACAAACAAACATTTCCTGTGGCAGGTATTCTTCAAAATATGAAAAGCCAATAATCAATAACTCTGCCTCACAAGGAAACTAGTTTTCTGATCATAGAGTACATGTTATAGCTAATTAGTTCTGGCGTGTATGACCAGAAGTCATGGAGATTAGAAATATGTACCCAAGGGTAATAAATGACATTTCCCCCAACTATGGGGTTGTGACTGGTGGCACCCCACATCAAAACATTTCTTGGTTCAGACCTCTCCCGTGATCCCTCAGGCTGGTCTCTGGGAACTCCTTTGAACATTTCGTTATCAAGTGCTGAATTGGGGCCAAGGCTTTTCCCAAAAGAAAGTCTTGGTCTATGTGCAATTACTCCTGGGCTACACCTCCATGCAGATGTGCCTCTGTGGGAAAACACTAGCTAATTGTTTTGTTTTGGTTTTTGTCTTTTGGTGAGGAAGAGTGGCCCTGAGCTAACATCTGTTGTCAATCTTCTTCTTTTTGGCTTGAGGAAGATTGTCCCTGAGCTAACATCTGCACCAATATTCTTCTACTTTGTATGTGGGATGCCACTACAGCATGGCTTGATGAGCAGTGTGTAGGTCCACGCTCAGGATCCAAACCTGCAAACCTCGGGCCACCAAAGCAGAGCATGTGAACTTAACCACTACATCACCGAACCCACTCCCATGATTTTTTTTTTAACATCAGCAAACCATGTGAACTCTACCACCTGTTCTCTTGGTCTCTAAAATATACAGATTTCCTCTCAAGCAGCTATAAGCAACTCCACTGTACTCATCACATTACTGAAACACACACACAACATCATGTCACCTGCTCTTCATCTGGCTGAGGTGGATTCCATTTGGGGAAGAGTTTTGAAGAGGAGATATCATTCATCTCCTCTCGATGCTCTTAGTCCTATTCTAGGTTCAGTTTAGACATGAGACAGCTATATATCAGGACCATATCAGCTTAGCTCTTTATAGAATTACTTTTACTAACTTGTGCATTCATATATTGCTCAAGTTTTTATTCAATTATTTTAAGAAACAAATGAATGATATTTTTACTTCTGTTGGTATTTTATAAAACTATGCTAACAGTTAATTCTTGCAACAGCATTCCCTATATAAAACTCCTGGTAAGAAATTTATTTTAGGGTTTATTAACAGGAAAAAAACACAAAATTTAAAAAACAGAAACTTTGTTTTCTCAGAAAAAAAACTGTTTTGCTTCAGCTTCTTTTAATGTATATTGTGATACTATATTTGCTTTTTTTGGCTAACTCCTAGGAGACTCAGAATTTGATCTGAGATACAATCATAGCAATCATATTAACCCTTACATCTAACACATTTGGATTTATTTTCCCTTGATTTTCAGTTTTAATTTTCTATTTTATTGCCCAGGTATATATCTTTTATAGCAATTTTTGTCAGATTATGTTGGAATGAAATTAGGTCCATTGTACTCCAACTGTTGACCTCCGTGACAGATGGGACATATATTTGCTTAATGCATAGAAGAGAGCCTGGCCTCTGTGGGCACTAACTGGATGAACACACAGATTGAATGGTCAAGGTCTATAATCCATACAGAAATATGTGTGTCCATAGAGGATTGCTTTTCAAGGTGGGATAAATGATTTAGAAATAAAAAAAAATAAGAAATAGAAAATTAGAACACTGAGAGAACTAAGTACATGCTCGTAACCAGTACCATGTGTCATACGCTTATTTAACTCACTAGAATTACAAAATAGTGAAACTGAAGAGAGCTTTCATAAGAAGGAATTTTAGCTAATTTTGAATGGTGGAGGACAGGGTGACAGATTGAATGTGTAGATGTTATGTGTGTAATTGTGTGTTCTTGTGCATATGCATGTTCTTGGAAGATTAAAGAGAGAGCATTTGGAGAAAAAGCAAAGAGGTAAAATACAACATTTTTATGATACCTATTAAGAGTGAAGGATAACAAAAATGTGTTCCCCTTCCCCATAAGAATTTGAGTCCCAGTTAAATTTCTGGGTTTTCCCTCGCTGGAAACCCCATAAAGATAAAATGTCAGTTGTGTAATTAGGAAGACTTGCTCATGGTAAACATGGCCCTTGATTGGTAAATTACACCTGGACTAGAAGATTTATAAAGATCTAATAGGGAGCCATAGCTCTGGGCCTCCCTGAATGTGGTGACTCTTGTAGTTGGACATGTCCCTTGTGAGGACCTATGGAACTGTTTCTAAAAATCCGGGATCCTGTGGGTCAGGAGGCTCTTAAGCCAGTGTAGTTTGTTCCCTTGCACCTGAACTGTCACCAAGGGTGACCACAATGGCCTTAACACACCCTTCAGCTTGACTAAACTTTGGACAGATTTCTTCCTGTCTATATGCTCTGGGCTCCCTTTTCTTAGAGCATTAACTTTAGAAAACTTGCAATTGTAAATTGTTTCCTTGCCCCTTTGAGATATAAATCTTCTACAACATGGGAATGTCTTTCTCAAGGACCTGGGAGCCCTTCCTTTGAAATGTAATCATCAACAAAGATAGATCCCCTGTCCCCAGTCTCTTCGGGAGGGTAGGAGCCTCACTTTAATAAGTGATCAGTGACAACTAGCAAACAGAAATGGCCTAATCACATTGGCTAACCTCCCTGCTAAAGTCCTCCAGTACTTTCCCATAGTTCACCCCAGTGTTTAAAATCTTCTCACCTTTTGTTTCAGGGGAATTGAGTTCAATATCTCTCTTCTATTGCAATAGTCTTGAATAAAGTCTTCCTAACTGGTTTTAACAAGTGACCAGTGCAACTTTTCTTTTACAAGGGTGAGATGAGGGAGCAAAGAGAGTAGCTGCAGGATGGCCGTGTGCACTGCTACATAACCTGCTCTGAAGACTCCCCCTGAAGAAGCCTGATGGTACTCTACCCTGCTAGCAAATGTGGCTGTGTCCTCTATCTTTCAGAGTCAGCTAAGACCAAAAGGGCCTATGATAGTCTGGTGGGTCTGAGTGTTTAGTTGAACATCAGAAGACTCCCCTGGTGAGTGTTTCATTTATCATGACCCTATTCTACTATCTTGCTTCTATTTCTAATTTTGCCTTCTGGTGTTTACACTCAACCAAAAAGGCAAGTAAAACCAGAAAATAAAATGATGAGTCCTTATTAACTTTCTTTATAGTTTTCAACAGCCCAATCATTTTTGTCATTACATGATCCTGAATACTATTTTATGGTTTTTGAGAAAACCCTCCTCACTCCTGTACTTGCCCATATAATGGAGCTGCTTACTTGTGTTGGGTCTTTCAAAGAATAACTCAGGCATTTTAGTCAGTTAGCTGCCAAATAGCAGCTTATTCATATGTAAAGGAGAAAACTAACAAAGAACAAGATTTATAAGAAAGTGGGTAGAGGGGGAAAAACCCTACAGGAATTCTGAGGTCAGTGAGGTTTGTTTTTGCAATTTTGAGGATGGGCATGGGAGTAAAACTGATTCCCTGGCAGCAAGCGAAGAGGCTACTCTGCGCAGTCTGCTCTTGAGCAGGCTGGCTGGGGTCATCTCATAAAAAATCAAAAAACAGTTTCAGTTGTCTACAGATTCTTTGAAAAACCTTGAGCGTTTAATATGGAGTATATATGATAGGCAGTCTCTTTGTACTGTCTACCAGCGTGCTGTCATTGGCAGCTTTTCCTTAATTATTAGTCTAGGTCGGCACCATTTCCTCATCAGAATTTCTCAGCACATTCAGACAGGCTCGGCTTCGGCAGGATGATGGTGACGTTCCTTCCTGAGGGCTGCATGTATTTTTCAAAACAATTACATAGATTCAATTGATCAAGCCAAAACCACTGTTCAAAGACCTATAAATAGAACAGAGAAAAAACAAAGAAGGAAAAGATGAACTTTTTGACTCATTTTAATCCTTTTAATGATCCTTTAAGTGTAGGTCGTACATTTGAAGGAAAGTATGTTTAGGACTTGAGAAAATTATTTCAAATATATTCTAACTCTAAAATTAAAGTACATTCAGGCAGATAACGGGCTGCTGCAAAATTATTATACACACTTTATCTAAAGAGCTGTCAAGAATTTATAAATGATTACCACATTGTCTGAAGTACTTAGAGAATATAGACAGCTTCCTTGGACTAATGCTAGCTGTCGGCAGTTAATGCATAATAATTATGTCTTCACTGATAACTCTTCCAAGAACTTGTTTTCTGTATCTCCTTGTTTTAATTCTCTTCCTTTTCCACCTCCTCCTGCCTTTAACCTTCCCTTTTTGATTTTTATTATTTAATCTATGCAAAGATGGATTCTCTGGAATATGAAAGGATTTAATAGATGATAGGATTTGTAGAGATAGGGGTGGCACATTTAAATCTAGAAAAACTGGCATCAGCTTAAATGAGAAAAATAAGAAAAACATCTCTGGAACTATTTCAGACGTCTTTTCATGTCACAGATGAAGAACTGTGATATTGTAGGAGAAATTTGAACTTAAGCTGTGGGGAAATGGGGCCCTGGCAGAAATTCCATTAAATTCAGCAACATTGGTAAATTCAGTGCAGGCATTGTACTAGGAGCCATCAGAGTTACAAAGGTATGGAAGACCCCATGTGTCCTCACAGAATTTATCGTTGCACTGATTTCCTTACTACTCGGGAGTCTTCTCCTTGAGAGCGGGGGTGACTTCTAGCTGTTGTAAATCCCTAGAACCTAGTACAGGGCCAGTCAATGCCCAGGAAATAGTTGTTGAGCTGAAGCACACAAAGTTGTCTTATGGGAATAAAAATGTATATTACCTAACGCAATGAGTGATTCATAAGAAAGCTGTAATGTTAATTAATCAAGAAGTCTTTCTCGCCAGCACCAATAGCCCTCTAAAAGTATATCTCAACTCTTTCCCTTTGAGTTAACAGAAGCATCATCTCCCTATGACAGTGAGAAAAGCACTAAAATAAAAATAATACCCACTTATTGAGCTATTGAGTCCTTACATTGCACTGAGTATCCTGCAGGGTGCTTTGCATGTGGTATCTGACCTTATTCTCACCTAATTCTTTTTAAAGATGCAGTGAAGCAAATGAAGTCCCAAGAGATGAATAATTTTTGCAGAGTTATATAGGGGAGAAACTAGGATTGCAGTTCTGTTTTGTTTACCTCCAAAGCCCACGTTCCTTCCGCTGGTTTGTACTGTTTCTAAAGAATGAGAACATTACCGGCAGGCACTAGACACGTGCCTCCAGTAAGCCAGAAACTTTGACAAGTGCTCTTATTCGAAGGTTAATGCATTCAAGACTTACTGGGAATTGCTCACTGATAAAAGGTAAGGTAAACTTTGATTTTCCCAAGTGAGCGATCTGAAGCTGATATTTAGGAGAGCTTTTCCTCTCATTTCCAAATCCCATTTGTAGTGTATGCTAAGGCAAAAATATACGTGGATTTTGACTGTGACTTCCAAATATATGTGAATTTTTATTGCTCTTCTCTTTCTAGGTTTTTACATTAACAAAAAAGGGAGAAATGAAATGGAGAATGGAAATTAATGTTTTAGGTGTTTACTATGTACCAGATACTAGTAGTAACAGCAGGATTTAATGTCCAAAAGCCATCTCCTGAGCCCAAACCCCATCTTTTCCCCTCTAACATACCAATTCCCCGGAAGTTATTAATAGATTTGATAACTGTTGAATTGTGTTAGCTCTGCCAGAATGTAGCTGCAAATTTTTGGGCAAATCTCTCTAAGCTTCAGTTTGCTCATCTATAAAATGGGGGTCATGATAATGATTATCTCACAGGGCTTGTAGATTAAATAATTTAATTTGCTGAGCATCATGCCTAACAAATAGGAAGTCAGCCAATCTTTCTGTGACACTGGTGGGGTAAGATATGTCACATTTTACATTTGTCTAAATGAAATTATCTTGATTTAACATCTACATGCCAAGGTTGGCTATATTTCCAATGTCAGTAAAATCTGAGGCATCACTCTTCTATTATATGGAAAGAAGTTTCAGAGTTGACTCAGTTAATTAAAAAAAAAAGGTTAAGGGAGGGGCATGGTCTTCTATTTCTCTTGGCCATGATGCCATGTCTCCTTGTGTTATGCAATGCTTTAACACAGCTGAGGCTGCAGGAAGGCCACATTCTCAGCCACAGCCATAGGAATGTCACTGGAGTGCACAAGACAAAGGTTCCTAGTTTACAGCCCACACAGTCACTCATATAGGTGTCCCCATCTAAGTTTCTGTCAGCTCAGGGCTTCTAGGAGCCAGAGGGACCCAAGTGTTGGAGAAGTTCATCAAGAGTACGTGACTGCTGGTTGACACACAAGCTAGACCCAGGTAATTGGAGCCTTCTCACTCCTTCCTCTCTCCTTGGAATATATGTTCTGCCCACCACTTCCACAGTGGGAGCCATTTCAAGCACACAGCCTTGAGAAAGCAACGAGTTGTTGAGACCATCTGGATAGTATATGTGACTGAACCCAGGGAAGGCCTCTATATAAACTTTTAAGATTCTGGCAGGACGGGAGGTGTGTGCAGAAATTTACTCATCTTGCAACTATGCAAGACAAGCCCCATATTTAAATTCCTTTGCTTATTAAAACTGCCACCTACCAATCTGAAGTGGTCTGCCTCTTTCCTGGGTCTCTCCTTGCCCTTCGTGTACGGGGACCAGTTTCAGATTTCACCAGGGAAATTCCCAGGTTTGCAGCCTTCATCTCTCCACCTCTCAATTAAGGGGGTTGCCACACTCTAGACTGAAGGCTTGCCCTTCCTTGGTTGGTGACATGACACAGCCCCCTCTCTCCTCCTCTCTTAAGCAGAACCAGTTCCTCCTCAGAATAACCCAAACTTTGTAAAAGGGACTCTGTGAGGATTTTTCTCAGGGTTGCTTAATGTAGATTTTTCCATTTCAGGCTTGAAACTCTGAGAGATTGTTAATAAACTCCCCCTTGCCATCTCCCACTCAAATCTCTGTACTCACCTCATCATGGACTAGTAATGCTAGTCAACAAACTATATTTTGAGTACAGCACTGTTATACATGCTTTTTTTATCATAATATACATATTTCTCTATTTTTTGGCTTTTGTCCATTTAACATTATATCTTGGAGATCTTTCAATGAAAGTCCAACTTAGAGCAATCTGTGGGCCACATGAAACTGAGTAAGAAAAAAATTTGCTTTTGCAAAGTACTGAGATGTTTGAGATTGTTTATAGCACAAAATTACCTAGTAAAAGGTTACTGATACACAAATTTCTACTTGTATTTTACTAACACAATCTAGAATTAATCTGTGTCAATTATCTTTCTCTTAAAACAAATAAGAGAATTAACAATATATTTTACTACTTTATTTGTTCAACACTGTTTCTTACATCCCAATTTTTCCTTATGAATTCTCTTTTCTTTTTGCTGAAATACATTACGGTAATTCTTTCAGAGGAAGTCTGTGGATAGTGAGCTGAGCTCTTACTTCTCTTAAATTGTTGAGATTTTGCCTTCACAAACTTGATAGCTAATTTGTGCAGATGTGTCTAGATTCAGAGTTACCGCTCCTCAGAACTTTCGAGCTGTTACTTTTTGTCTTCTTGGATTTGCCATTGTCCAGGAGAAGTCTGATGTCAAGCTTGTTTTCATGCATCCCTATTCCTCTATTTTGATTTAGAATTTATTTGGGAGATTTCGTCAAGATGGTGGTATAAGCAGACTCTGAACTCATCTCCTCCCACCACCACAACCAGGTTGCAACTATTTCTGGAAAAATTACCCTGGATAGAAAACTGAAAACTGGATAGAAAGAACCCCCACAACAAGGGACAATCCTGACTAAGGCAGAAGGGGCAGAAATTCCAGCTGGAGAGAAAAAGTCACCTTCGGGAGCAGTAGAGTTTCTCAGCCGGCCAGGTGGGATCCACCCTAAGGTACGCAGCCCTCCCTGGAGGAGTGAGGTCCAGAGCAGGGGCCGATACTGCTATAAGCATCCTTCAGACTCAGCCAAACTGAGACAAGGGTCTTACTGTCTGGCTTCACTGGCTATTAACTGCAGCAACAAATACCCCCAGAAAAGCTATCGGACAAAAGCCAAAAAGACCCCAGTCTTAAAGGGCCCAAGCACAAACTCACCTGTCTCAGCAACTTAAAATCATCAGAGAGAAGGCTGACAGTCCTTTGGTGAAAAGAGACCCACCTGTTGGGCTCTCGGGGCATCACAGTGAGAGGAGGGACCTCTCTGGAAACTGAGACATTGGTGGGAGCCATTGTTCTGATCTGATCCAGGCGTGCTGACACAGACCCTTGCAGATGCCATTGAGGTTCTTACCTGGGCCTGTTAGCCCTGGGGTCTGCCACACCCACCAGAGCACAGATTTAATCCAGTTCAGCCAAGGCAGGCAGCCTGCCCTAGGGACCCGCCCCATCCAACAGCAAGCCCTCAGGCTTCTTGTGGGCCTGCATTGACTGGGTGACTTGATCCTATACAGGCAGGCAAGGGTGTCCACCTCTGTGGGGCAGGGCCTGTGTGAGGACCAGGTGAGCTGTAGGGGCCATTGGTGGAGAGGTGGGGGCCTCTGCAGTGGGGCATCAGGGTACACTCCAAGGGATTGGGAAGTGTGCATGGAACAAGATTGTGTTGACAGTGTGTGTGGTCCTATGCGGGGGGGGGGGGGGGGGGGGGGTGAGGCTTATCAGTGGCAGAAGACCTGTGCTTCACAAATAGCCATAAAAGGGATCAGCCTCACCTTCCAAAGCCTGAAACAATTGAGTGCCCCCTGCCTAGGGCCAGCCCCACTCAGCTGCACTCCTAAGAGAACTGACAACACCCTTGTAGGCCTGAGGCCTATAGCAACTGTAAGCCCCTGAGCCTAGCAACCAGCTACACTGGGTACCTACCCAATTAACAGGAAACCTACAGCAGAAGTGTGCTGTTAGAACTTGTAGCCAATGGTGCTGAGGATCCCCAAACTGGATTTACAAGCAGCTGGCCAGGGAAGGAAAGACTCGACTCCCTGAGTATCTGCATTAAGAGCAACCCTGCCACAGCAGAAGTACATAAGTAGCCCACAAAGAGGTCACTCTTGGATCTTTTGGGCTAGTGACGAGAGGGAAGCACACTCCTGGGGCTCAAAAGGCATCTCTTACATAAGACCACTTCTCCAAGATCAGGAGACATAGCCAACTCACCTAATACATAGAAATAAGCACAGAGAAAGAGGCATAATGAGGAGACAAAGGAATACATCCCAATCAATGGAATAGGAAAAAAATCAGAAAAAGGACTAAATGAAACAGAAACAAGTGACGTACCAGACAAAGAGTTCAAACAAAATCTCATAAGGATGCTCACAGATATTAGGAGAAGACTGGGTGAACACGGTGAGCTCATCAACAAAGAACTGGAAAATATAAAAAAGATCCAATCAGAAATGAAGAATACAATACTGGAAATGAAAAATTCACTAGAGGGACTAAATAGCAGAGAAGAGGATACAGAAGAACAGATCAGCAAGCTAGACGAAAGACTAGAGGAAGTCACCCAAGCAGAACAGAAAAAAGAAAAAAGAATGAGACAGAATGAGAACAATCTAAGGGAAATCTGGGATAATATCAAGCACACTAACATCCATATTATAGGTGTTCCAGAAGGAGAAGAGAGAGACAAAGGGGCATAAAATTTTTTTGAAGAAATAATAGATGAAAATTTTCCTAATCTAAGGAAGGAAATAGACATTCACGTACAGGAAGCACAGAGAGCTCCAAACAAGATAAGCCCAAAGAGGCCCACACTAAGACACATTATAATTAAAATGTCCAAAATTAAAGATAGAGAGAGAATCCTAAAAGTGGCCAGAGAAAGGCAACAAGTGAAATACAAAGGAAAGCCCATAAGGCTATCAGTGGATTTCTCAGCTGAAACCCTACAGGTGAGAAGAGAATGTCATGACGTATTTAAAGTGCTAAAAGGAAAAAGCCTACAGCCAAGAATACTGTATCCATCGAGGTTGACTTCCAGAATGGAAGGAGAGATAAAGAGCTTCCCAGACAAGCAAAAATTAAAGGAGCTTATCACCAAGAAACCAGTTCTACAAGAAATGCTGAAGGGACTTATTTAAGTGGGAAAGTGATGACCACAAATAGGGACAAAAAAATTATCAGAAAAAATAACCCCCCCCCAAAAAAAACCAGGCAATAAAATCACTGATAACAGTAAAAATGTAGTAAAGGTAGCAGATCAACCACCTGTGAAGATAAGATGAAGGTTAAAAGACAAAAGTACTAAAATTACCTATTTCAATGATAAGAGGGTAGTGGATAGACACACACAAAACAAGAGATTAGATATGATTTCAAAAACATAAAATGTGGGAGGAGGGGAGTGAAAAGTAGAGCTTTTAGAAAGAGGTTAAGCTAAGAAGTCTATCAACTCGATATGGACTGTTATATACAGAGAATATTATATAGGTTCCTGATGGTAATCACAAATCAGAAACCTATAAAAAGTAAGCAAATAACTAAGACAAAAGAAATTAAACATATTACTAAAGAAAGCCATCAAACCACAAGGGAAGAGAGCAAGAGAAAAAAAAAGGGAACAGAGAAGAACTACTAAAACACCCAGAAAAAAAAGAAACAAAGTGGCAATAAATACACATTTATCAATAGCTACTTTAAATGTCAATGGACTAAATGCTCCAATCAAAAGGCATAGTGTGGCAAATTGGATAAAAAAGAAACAAGACCCAAATATATGCTGCATACAAGAGACACACTTCAGACCTAAAGACACTCACAAACTGAAAGTGAAAGGATGAAAAAGATATTCCATGCAAATGGCAAAGAAAAGACAGCAGGGGTAGCAATACTTATATCAGACAAAATAGACTGTAAAACGAAAACTGTAACAAGAGACAAAGAAGGCACTACATAATGATAAAGGGAACAATCCAACAAGAAGATATAACACTTATAAATATCTATGCACTCAACATAGGAGCACCTGAATACAAAAAGCAATTATTAAGACATAAAAGGAGAAATAGACAGTAACACAATAATAGTAGGGCACTTGAACACTCCACTTACACCAATGGATAGATCATCCTAACAGAAGATCAATAAGGAAACACTGATCTTAAATGACACATTTGAGCCTATGGACTTGGTGGATATACATATTCCATCAAAAAACCACAGAATATACATTCTTTTCAAATGCACATGGAACATTCTCCAGGATTGATCACATATTAGGCCACAATACAAGTCTCAATAAATTTAAGAAGATCGAAATAATACCATGCATCTTTTCTGACCACAAAGGTATGAAACTAGAAATCAACTACAGGAAGAAAACCAGAAAAGCCACAAAAATGTGGAGATTAAACAAAATCCTACTGGACAACGATTGGGTCAATGAAGAAATCAAAGGAGAAATCAAAAAATTCCTGGAGACAAATGAAAATGAAAATACAACATGCCAAAATCTATGGGATACAGCAAAAGTGGTTCTAAGAGGGAAGTTTATAGGAATTCAGGCCTACCTCAACAAAGAAGAAAAATCCCAAATAAATAATCTAACAGCGCATCTAAGGGTACTGGAAAAAGAAGAACAAAGCCCCAAATCAGCAGAAGGAAGGATATAATAAAAATCAGAGCAAAAATAAATGAAATAGAGACTAAAAAACAATAGAAAAAATTAATTAAACGAAGAGCTGGTTCTTTGAAAACGTAAACAAAATTGACAAACCCTTAGCTAGACTCACTCAGAAAAAAAGAGAGAAGGCTCAAATAAATAAAATCAGAAATGAAAGAGGAGAAATTACAGCAGACGCCTCAGAAATACAAAAGATAAGAGAATACTATGAAAAGCTATACACCAACAAATTGGATAATCTAGAAGAAATGGATAAATTCTTAGAAACATACAACCTTCCAAAACTGGACCAAGAAGAAGTAGAGAATTTGAATAAACCAATCACTGGTAAGGAGATCAAAACAGCAATCAAAAACCTCCTAAAAAATAAAAGTCCAGGACCAGATGGCTTCCCTGGTGACTTCTACCAAACATTCAAAGAAGACTTAATACCTATCCTTCTCAAACTCTTCCAAAAAATTGAAGAGGAGGGGAGTCTTCCTAACTCATTCTACGAAGCCAACATTATCCTGATACCAAAACCAGACGAGGACAACACAAAAAAAGAAAATTACAGGCCAATATTACTGATGAACATTGATGCAAAAATCCTCAACAAAATACTAGCAAATCAAATACAACAATACGTTAAAAAGATCATATATCATGATCAAGTGGGTTTCATCCCAGGAATATAGGTATGGTTCAACATCCATAAATCCATTGATGTAATACACCACATTAACAAAATGAAGAACAAAAATCACATGATCATCTCAATAGATGCAGAGAAAGCATTTGACAAGATACAGAATCCATTTACGATAAAAACTCTAAATAAAATGGGTATAGAAGGAAAATACCTCAATATAATAAAGGCCATATATGACAAACCCACAGCAAATGTCATTCTCAATGGAGAAAAACTGAAAGCTATACCTCTATGAAGAACAGGAACCAGACAAGGATGCCCACTTTCACCACTCTTATTTAACATAGTATTGGAAGTCCTAGCCAGAGCAATCAAGCAATAAAAAGAAATAAAAGGGATCCATGCTGGAAAAGAAGAAGTGAAACTGTCACTCTTTGCAGAAGACATGATTTTATATCTAGAAAACGCTAAAGAATCCACTAAAAAACTTTTAGAAACAATAAAGGAATACAGTCAAGTTGCGGGATACAAAATCAACATACAAAGATCTGTTGCGTTTCTATACACTAACAATGAAGTAGCAGACAGAGAAATTAAGAATACAATCCCATTTACAATTTCAACAGAAAGAATGAAATACCTAGGAATAAACTTAACCAAAGAGGAGAAAGATCTGTACACTGAAAACTATAAAAAGTTGTTGAAAGAAATCGAAGAAGACACAAAGAAATGGAAAGATATTTCGTGCTCTTGTATTGGAAGAGTTAACATAGTTAAAATGTCCATACTTCCTAAAGCAATCTACAAATTCAATGCAATCCCTACCAAAGTTCCAACATTTTTCACAGAAGTAGAACAAAGAATCCTAAAATTTATATGAAACAACAAAAGACCCCGATTAGCCAAAGGATTCCTGAGAAAAAAGAACAAAGCTGGAGGTATCACACTCCCTGATTTCAAAATATACTACAAAGCCAAAGTAAACAAAACAGCATGGTACTGGCACAAAAACAGACGCACACATCAATGGAACAGAATCGAGAGCCCAGAAATAAACCACACATCTATGGACAGCTAATATTCGACAAGGAATCCAAGAGCATACAATGGAGAAAGGAGAGTCTCTTCAATAAACGGTGTTGGGAAAACTGGACAGCCACACGCAAAAGAATGAAAGTAGACCCTTACCATACACCATGCGCAAAAATCAACTCAAAATGGATTAGAGACTTGAATGTAAGACCTGAAACCATGAAACTTCTAGAAGAAAACATAGGCTGTACACTCTTTGACATTCATCTTAGCAGCATATTTTCAAGTACCATGTCTGACCAGGCAAGGGAAACAAAAGAAAAAATGAACACATGAGGCTACCTCAAACTAAAAAGCTTCTGCACAGCAAAGGAAACCATCAACAAAATGAAAAGACAACCTAACAATTAGGAGAAGATATTTGCAAACCATATGTCAGATAAGGGGTTAATATCCAAAATATACAAAGAACTCATACATCTCAACAACAAAAAAACCAACAACCCAATTAAAAAATGGGCAAAAGATCTGAACAGAGATTTCTCCAAAGAAGATATACAGATGGCCAACAAGCATATGAAAAGATGCTCAACATCATTAGCGATCAGGGAAATGCAAATCAAAACTACAATGAGGTATCACCTCACTCCGGTCAGAATGGCTATAATTAACAAGTCAGGAAATAACAAGTGTTGGAGAGGATGTAGAGAGAAGGGAACCCTCGTGCACTGCTGGTGGGAGTGCAAACTGGTGCAGCCACTGTGGAAAGCAGTATGGAGTATCCTCAGAAGATTAAGAATAGATCTAGCATATGATCCAGCTATCCCACTGCTGGGTATTTATCCAAAGAACTTGAAAACACAAATGCATAAAGATACTTGCACCCCTATGTTCATTGCAGCATTATTCACAATAGTCAAGGCTTGGAAGCGACCTAGGTGCCCATCAAGGGACGAATGGATAAAGAAGATGTGGTATTTATACGCAGTGGAATACTACTCAGCCATAAGAAATGATGAAATCTGGCCATTTGTGACAACATGGATGGACCTTGAGGGTATCATGCAAAGTGAAATAAGTCAGAGTGAGAAAGTCAAATACCATATGATCTCACTCATAAGTAGAAGATAAAAACAGCAACAAACAGGCACATAGCAACAGAGATTGGATTGGTAGTTACCATAGGGGAAGGAGATTGAGGGGAGGGCAAAAGTGGTGATTAGGTGCATGTGTAGTGATGGACTATAATTAGTTTTTGGATGGTGAACATGATGTAATCTACACAGAACTCAAAATATATTATGATGTACATCTGAAAGCTGTATAATGTTATAATCTAATGCTACTGCAATAAAATTTTTAAAAAAATTTATTTGGATAGATTTCATTTTCAAGTACTTTATTTTCCTGAGGATTTTATGTATGCTAAGTTCTTGTATGTTTGATAACACACATCACTTGCTGTCACACATGAAGTATAACTTGGCTGTTTTAAATGATTAGGTGGCACTTTATTTTCTTGTAATCTTGTAGACATATCTTCCTTGATTCCTCCTGGCATGAGGAGGAGCTACAGAGAAGTCTGAAGTAACCTAATGTTTCCTTCTATACATGGCTTCCTTTTCTATTTGGATGACCATATACTTCTTTCTTCAGGTAAACACTGTCCTCAGCTAAGTTCACCAACAAGTTATATCTTAGCGTTTATCATTTTTTAAACAAATTTTCCTGAGACATCTGGAAAATACAGTCTCCTTTGATATGCAGATTAAAATTTTTCTATGATTTGAAATTAAAAAATGTTTTTTTTGGCCTTTGCATGGTTTTTCAGTTCCACTCACTGTAAATTCTTCTTCACTAATTATGTATGTGATGAATCTTTGTGTGTGGCCTTCAATCTACCATCTTCTCCATAATCATGCCTATATATTTATCATTTATTTATAATTTCATCTAGGCTGTCAACATGTACCTGAATGTGATTTGTCATCTTTATCCTATTTTTAATTGTTTTTAATATATCTTTTTTTCTCCTTTTTTTTTCATTTTATTCCTGCACTCAACCAGGTCACTTTCATCTTCTGCTGTCTTAGCAACTCATCTGTCTCTTTTGTGAGCTTTTCTTTGATGGACAAGTAATATTGTCTAAAATTTATTAGAGACCACAGAGAATTATTTGCCTGAACTCCTAATCTGTTGGGCAATTGCTCTTGCAGTGTATTCTCTTCACAGACTGCCTGCTTTCTATTTTCCCTCCCCACTTTTTTCGGAGTGTCTATACATATTTAAAAATATTTTTTTATTCTTTTACTTTTAATTTGAAGAATACAGTTGGAGAACTGAGTGAAGGTAGAGGTGATGTGAATTGGAACAGTGTAAATTTAGGTTTCTCATCTCAAAAGCCCTTTTAGAAACCTGTGATTTTCTCTGCCTTGCCACATCGCTTATCTCAACTTTCAATGTCCTAGCAGGCTTTATGACTTATCAAGTTTTTTATGTCACAACTTTGCTGCTGAGATCTGGTAGTGTGTAAAAAGTGTCTCTCCTCTTGCCTTCATCTCATTTTATCCATCCATGAACAATCCAGGCTGTAGACCAGAAAAATGACACAGCAGCACAATCATCCATTCTGTTCCACTTTCCCTGTATCCCTGTCAAGTTTATGGTCCCTGTTACTTTTGTTGGCCCTCTTATCCTTCTAGATCTTGTTGCTCATTTGGAACAGAATCATGGCTTTTAGACCAGTGTTTCTTGTTCACAATATAAGCCTACTATGTGCCTGTCCCTAACGTCCTCTCTTGTTTTGGTCTGGATTTCCCAGTAAGGCAAACATACCTCATCTTTTATAATTTAATTTAGATTGAAGATTTTTCTCTTTACATTCTTTTGGTTGTTTTTAGTGGGTTTCATGGAAGTGAGAGTACAATAAAAAGAGCCTTTTTACCATCATCTTTAACTGAAAATCAAAACAGCTTTTAAAAGGTTACATTGATGTGCTAAAAGTTCTCGTCTAATAATTTTCATTGATATGAATTACAGAGATGTTTAAGATATAGAATAACAGAACTTGCTGATACATAGAATATAGGAGCCAAGAAAAAGGGAGGAATCAAGGGCAGTCATTACATTTTCTTGGCTTGAGGTACTAGGATGACAGTGATGCCAATCATTTGATGGAGAAGACTGGAAGGCCGAGCTGCTGTGGGAGGATGTACTAAAGGTTCCATTTCAGACATATAATATTGAGAAATTTCCGAGACAGCCAAGCGAGAATTACACATATGCTCTTGTATACAAATCTGGAGCTCAGGGAAGAGCTCTGGCCCTAATATGAATTTGGGATGGATTAGCCTAAATATAGTAATTAGAGCCTTGAGGATGGGTAAACTGATCTTGGAGGTTGTATAGATAGAAAAGAGTAGAAGGCAAACTCTGAGATATTCTTATGTTCAGAGGTCAGGTATTAGAGAAAGAGCAAAGAAGGCTGAGGTGGGAGAAAAACAAGGAGAAAACAGTGTCTCTAAAAGGACGAGAAGCTATGATTTCAAGGAGAGAATTGTCAACTGTATTAAGTGAGTCTGAAGGTGGAGTGCAATGAATAAAGAAAGTGCTCATTGGATTTGGCAACATGGAACTCACTAGTGACCCTGACAAGAGCAGCTTAAGTGCATTGGTGGAGAAGAAGCCAGATTACAGTGTCACAAATTAGTGAGATAGAGGGAAATGAGGAAGCAAAGGGAATGTAGACAACATTTTTGAGAGGTTTGGTTTTGAATGGTGGTTGATAAATAGGTGGTAAGATGTAACATCAAGCTTTTTTGTTTATTTTATTTTAATATGAAAGATACAACAGCATGTTTGTATTCTACTAGAAATGATACATGGAGGGGAAGAGATTAATCATACAGAAGAGAGATGAATGACCAACATTGTATAGGCCCTAGAAAGGTGAGAGGGAATTTGATCCAGAGCAAAAGTGGAGGGACTGTCGATGGACAGATGCATGGTCATATCTTTTGTCGAAACAGGATGGAAGATGAGAATATGGGTGTTAATGCAGGAAAGATTTTTAATTTGGTGGTGGGAAGATGACATTTCTTTCTGATGGCTTCTGTTCTCTTTGTGAAATTTGAAGGGGAGCCATCAGATTGCTGAGGGGGGAACATTTTGAGGCCTGAGATAATGAAGATATTAGAAACTCCTTGTGCTAAGAGCTCAAAACATCTGCCTTGTTATACTTGATATATTTAAATGATTAGTTTATATTCAAGGATTCTTTTTCTAGAAAACAGTTAGTGAAAATATAAACCAAGGTTAAATTACTGTATGAGTTAGTGCCTATTGGTGTGTCCATTCTAAAGATTAAAAAACTTGAGCCCTACACATGTTAAATAATTTGCTCAATGTGACACAATTGGGAGATGAGGGAATTGGAATTCAACCTAAACTGTCTGATCTTACTACACTGCACTATAGTGCCTCTATTCATCAAAGCATTTAAATCATACACACAGACAAAATGGAAGAATGTTTTTCTCATTACTATGCTTATCTCTGTTTCAAAAGTTCCCCTAACCCATCCAACAATTTATTTTTTAGATTCTGGATAAAATACACACCTCGTTGTCACGTATTTTATATTTTACATTTTTACATTAAGTCAAGAGTCAGAAATAAAACTATACATTCTCACCTTAGCATTTTCCATGCAAATCAAGAGTTTTTATTTTTTAACCTTTAATAAACAAGCAGTGATGACATAACTACGGATTTTTCAGAACTCTGTAACTTACAATATGAGTGTGTGCCTCCATGAATAATCCTCTCAATCTGATGTTAACATTTGCTTTTATGAACATGTTAATTTTTCTACATGATGGTTTCCTTTCACTTTTCTTTTTTTAATAAGACAAAAACAAGAACTCAGAGATTTGACAGAGTATCTATATAAAGCAGAGAAGAACAAAAAGATGCTGTCTTGGCACTGAGTTAATGAATTATATTTAAAAGAACCATGAAAGATGTTAGAATAATGTGGGTGTGTTATTCAAGGATCCTGTTTATTTTTCTTGTTTTTCTCTCTTAAGAGTGCTATCTGCAATTTGGATGGAAAAGTTTGATTTGACACTTCGATTATTAAAGATAATTTAAGAGTAGAGAGAAGATCCTTAGCTAGAAAGGGAAAATGCAATAAAAAGAAAGAAACCGTTCCCAAGGGAGGGATAAAAAAGGAAACAGAAAAGTTCTTGTGATTCCTGAATTTTCTAACACATTGGTCATTTATTACAAAATTCTATGAAAGAGGCTTGAATTATTATCCTATTTTATGGAACAAGAAAATGAAACACTAAAAATACGTATAATTTGTTTTGGGGTAAGTGGTATATTAACAATATATAGCACACAAAATTTATGCCTGCCCTTTTTGTTCTGACATTCTTCTTGCTCATCTTGATTCAGGAAGTATTGGTTGTGGAGGGATTTACTGTTCACTAAAATTAATACTTGAAATTTGTACCTATATTTGGAAAAAATTGAAAGATAATTAAAATGAAAATGCAACTGGAAGAAGTTAACCATGGAATTAAACTCATCCTGAGATTTCAATGATACCTTGATGTATGAATTTTTAAGACTATCTTTTGTTGAGGAGAGGATAGAATGAACATTGGGCCACATAACTAGAGGGAGGAACACAAGATGGAGCGCTTGACTAAAGGCTAAATGTCAAATTGGTTAATTTTACTTTTCTTCTTGGTAGAGTGGCTCTGCCTGAGAGCTATGCTACCCTGGACACCAAGACCAAATATATATGACTTAAGAATAAAAATCTTTAGACATACAGAAGAGTATCATACAATTTACATTTTCTGAGTATAAGGAGATAGTCCTGAGCAGGTTATGCTGTGTCTGAAAATGGAGCTTCCTGATTCTCCATTAGGGAATTTTTTTTCCTTTCAATGGAGGCAACTGCATCTTTATCAGATAATTTCACTTTGATGATATAGACACTTTAAAAACAAACTAATTAAAACTTATATTTTCAAAAAGCCCTCATGTAGTATGTTATGTTTTAAGGTCAGTTAATTAATTAGTTCCTGTGATTTGGTAAAATGAGAGCTGAATTGGCTTTCCAATCAAAATCTCAAAAAAAAAAAAACCAAAAGGATTCTAATAACACCCTAGAACCATATACAAATCTTTGTTTTATTGTCTTTGGCCTCCTTGAAATGTTAAGTACGGCAGACGTGTGCTTGCTTATGGTCATGGAAACTGCTTACCCAGAGATATATTGAAAAAACTACCTTATTTTTCCCCCTTTAAAGAATGGATATCAGAGAACTAAATTTTCAGTCATTCCACTCCTACTCCTTACCAATATTCTTGATCTTGAAATGCACTACTTAAAGTTGAAAGCCTATTTTGAAAGTCAAAATTTTAGGCAAGCTCCTACCCAACAGAAAAAAAGGAGCCTCCTTCTCATTGGGAACTAAAGTGATTTTCCTGAATCAATAACATATATTTCTAAGTGATGATCCTTTAGACTGACGAAATTTGATAACACAGAAGATAGGAAATAGTTTTAAAAAAATGACATAGCTTAAGGGAATTAAAAATATTATGTAGAATTATCGCATGTTCTAGAAGCAGAATTGGCTCCTATATCTTGTAGACAAATACTATTAGGAAAGAAGAGATTTTTTTTTTTTCTTTCAGGCTCACGCTCCTTAATATTCCAAAATTCTTTCAATTTAAATGATTTCACTTATTTTTTTCATAGCAATCTAGTGAAATAAATATGAATTGGCAATATCATAGATAAGGAAATCAAATTCCTCCAAAATTCACGGCTTTGAGGTAAAACACCTCAAGGAGATGGTAAGAATTAGATGGCAGCTCCCAGTCATCAAATGTTTGATGTACGCCTCCATGGCTTCAGTTCATATGCTTTCTTGTCTCTGATTTATTGAGGAATAAGATATCAGTAAGTTGAAGATCAAACAAGCAGCATTGAAAACGTAGGGGCCGGAGGAAATGATACGTCCTAGAAGGTGAGCCTTGGGAGGAAATGGATTGATTAGATTTCATCTTCCATCCCAGGATCATGCCTCTGCTTCTTTAGTAATTAAACTGTAGGCTGAAAAAAAAAGTGGGGAGAGAGAATACCCACATGATAAAGTTCAGACTAACATCTGTGATTTTAAATATTAATTTAAAACAGTTCTAAAAAGTATTAGCTTTGGATAACATATTGGCTTTCTCCAGAAAAGAACACTGGCTTCCTGTGCCTGGGGAGATGATCATCAAGCCGGCTCACTGGCAATCAACGTGAATTCATTAAATAAAACAGGAAGTAAACAGGTGTCTTTAAAATTCTATCTCTATTTATGAATATTTTCAATGTGAAATAGTTTTAATGTTTAAAATCAATAAAACAAACAAACGAATGAAACAGGCAAGCAAACAAATGGAAAAATCCTAAAGAAAATAATCAGATTTTCCACCAGAGAGTATTTTGTCCTCTGAAATTATTCTGGCTGCCCACCTCTCCTAGATACCTGAAACTTCTCTTAGCTAATGCCATCCTTTACACGTGTCTATATGCTGCTTTTTTCTTGATTACCAAAGTAACCATGCTTAGTGTAGAAAGAAATGGGGAGAAAAGCAGAAAACAACAAAATATCTTTAAACCATCTACACTCTCCTTGCTCAGATATAACCAACTTTGATATTTTATAGGATATTCTTTTGTGTTTTTCTCTGGTTATTATTTTTTCCAAATTGCAATGAAATGCAATACCTTTGTGTATATGTTTTTGTGAGTATACACATAAAAACCCACTTAAAAATATATGTATAGTTTGAGGGTTTTTTCATTTTACATGCAATGACATTATGCATATGTTTCTGTGATGGCAGTATACTGTATTAACTTGTATAGATCATTATCATTCTTTCTTACAGTTTGTAGCAACTGTTAGGAGCCTGCTTAATATCCGATATCCCTTTCTTTCTAATAGAATTCCAGTTTTATTAAAAGCAGCAATGTGCCCAGCTAAAACAACAAAATCAACTAAATACCATTGTGCTTTGCAGATTCCATGGCCGTTTGACACAATCCTGGCCAATGAGATAAGGCAGACATCCGCTAGGAATTTCAGAGAAAGTTTGTTTTTTCAGCAGAGATACTGCCCCTACTTTCTTTGTCCTTTTCCTCCTTCGTGCTGCCTGAAACATGGATGTAATGGCTGGAGCTGCAAGGGCAATGATTCCCCTCTGAGGGAAAGGTTCTGTGAATCACCAGCACCTTACCTCTGACATTCCTGAACCGTGGCTGCAGCATTCTACTTATAGATAAAAAACCCTTCATTTGCAAAGAATGAAATTAGACCCTTATCTTACACCATACACAAAAATTAACTCAAAATGGATGACTTACTCAAATGTAAGACCTGAAAAAATAAAAATGACTAGAAGAAAACATAGCGAAAAGCTTCTTGACATTGGCCTTGGCAGTGACTTTTTTTGGAATTGACATCAAAATCACAGGCAACAAAAGCAAAAATAAACAAATGGGACTTCATCAAACTAAAAAGCTTCTGCACAGCAAAGGAAACCATCAACAAAATGAAAAGGCAACTTACTGAATGGAAGAAAATACTTGTAAATCATATATCTGATAAGGGATTAATATCCAAAATATATGAGAAACCAAAAAATTCTATTAAAATGTGGGCAGAGGACCTGAATGGGCATTTTTCCAACGAAGACACACACACACACACACACACACACACGGGAATATTATTCAGCCATAAAAAAGAAGGAAATCCTGCCATCACAACCCATGGATGAACCTAAAGGATATTATGCTGACTGAAATATACCAGACACTAAAAGACAAATACTGCATGGTCTCACTTATACGTGAAATCTGAAAAAGTTGAACTCAGTAGTAACAGAAAGTAGAAGAGTGGTTACCAGAGGTTGGGGATGGGGAGAAGGGGAGATGTTGGTCAAAGGATACAAAGTTTTGGTTACAAGATGAATAAGTTCTGGAGACTTATAGGGCAATGTAGTGCCTGTAGTTAATGTATTATATACTTGAAATTTGCTAAAAGAGTAGATCTCAAATGTTCTCTCAGGAAAAAAAAGGATAACTGTGAGATGATGGATATGTTAATTAGCTTGGATTGTGGTATTCATTTCACAAGGTATACATATATAAAAACACCGCTGTGTATGCCTTAAATATACACAATTTTTATTTGTCAATCATATCTCAATAAAGTTGGAACAACAAAAACTCCAATTTACTTAAGCCACTGCTTACTTATAATTGTTATTCACAACTGAATGCAACTCTTGTAATATGAGTAATTAGTAAAAATGGAAGCACCATATTTTAATGCAATATATGTAATATTTATTAAATATAAGGCTACCCTATCTAATAAATATGGATTCATCATAAATTAGTTAACCATTCAAAAAGTAAAGGACATTTAAAATATTTTCGATTTTTCACTATTACAACAATGATACAAGGGGTATACTTGTATATATCCATACCGGTCAACTTTTCTACGTATTTTCCATTTCTTTGCCATTTTGCACTGTTGTGGGGGGTTTTTTGATGATCTTTTTGTTCAATCTGCCATCCCACTAATTCATATTTTATCTAGGTTTCTTATTTTTAGCTCATGATTATGTGTGTTTTTAAATTTCAGCTTTCACTTATGAACCTATATGTGTATATGTGTATCTGCATAGAGTATCTTACGTATATTATATAAATATTTAACCTATATGAAATAAGTACTATATTAAATATGTATTAATTAGAATTATATATATTTAATCTCTCAGCACCAAAATAGTTTATTTTAGTGAAGCATATTTCTTTTATTCTGGATAAGAAAGACTCTTTGAGGATATTAATTATATTTATTTAAAGTTTTATTCTATTTTTCCCTACTATGTCTATTTAACTGTGATGTTAATTTTCTTGTATTTTAGATTTAGTAGTTCCAACCCCCTCAACCCCTACCAGTCTTTTAGTTTTTTTCTGAATATCTGAAAATTCTTAGGAAATTTTAGACTGCAGTTTGAAAAACAGGGAGCATTTCTTTGATTTACATGAGAGTATCTGAAGGCTTTGCAGTGAATGTAGGTTCTGACTCCTGTAGACTTATCTTTGCTGCGGGTGTATGGTAGGAGGACCTGGAGGCAGGCATAGCTTATGATCAGGCTACTTATCTTCAGGATATTGGTTGCCCGAAGCTTCTTTGTGGTTGTAAGTTGCCTGGGACACTTCTCAGATTCATTCATCAGATTCACTCCCAATTTGGGGGTGTTTGGTATGAAAAAGCCCACTTCATAAAGTTGTGCTCTTTGATTTATTGGAGAGAGGGGTGGAGTGGGGCATTCCCAGAGTCAGTTGTTAAGACAGTAGAGAAATTAGCTAAACCAAAATGTGCATTTCTCTCATCACCACTGGAGTTAAATATCTTTTCATATATTTCATTGACCACTAGTGTCTACATTATTATGAATCACATGTTTATGTTCTTTACCCATAGCCCACTGTGTATGTGATGTGTTTGCTTTTATGTGATTTAAGGGAATCTTGTCTACTTTATATGTTAAGAATTTTTCCTCCCAGTGTATTCTTTGCATTTCACAAGTCCTTGGTTTTTTACCATTCAGAAGTTTTAAGTTTTACTGTAGTTAAACGTGTCAATTGTTTTCCTTCTGGCTTTTTCCTTTTCTAACTTCTGCTTTTTGAAGATGTTTAAGAAAGCTTTCTTTCCTTCATCTAAGGTTATATACATCTAGTTGCATTTCTTTATCTCCAATACTTTTTATTTAAAAATTTAAGTCCTAATAAGTCATGGAGCTATAATGTACAGCATGGGGACTATAGTTAATAACACGGTATTGCACATTTGAAAGTTACTAAGAGAGTAAGTCCTTTTTTTGCATTAATTAATTTATTTTTATTGTGGTAACATTGGTTTATACATTTTATAAATTTCAGGTGTATATCATTATATTTCGATTCCTGTGTAGATTACATCGTGTTCACCACCCAAAGACTAATTACAATCCATCACCGCACAATGTGCCTAATCACCCCTTTCTCCCTTCTCCCTCCTCCCTTCCCCTCTGGTAACCACCAATCTAAACTCTGTCTCTATGTGATTGTTGTTGTTTTTACCTTCTGCTTCTGTGTGAGATCATATGGTATTTGACTTTCTCCCTTTGACTTATTTCACTTAGCATAATACACTCAAGGTCCATCCATGTTGTCACAAATGACCAGATTTCATCATTTCTTATGGCTGAGTAGTATTCCATTGTGTATATATACCACATCTTCTTTATCCATTTGTCCCTTGATGGCCACCTAGGTTGCTTCCAAGCATTGGCTATTGTGAATAATGCTGCAATGAACATATGGGTGCATGTATCTTTACTCATTCGTGTTTTAAAGAATGTGTTTTACATTCTTTGGATAAATACCCCACAGTGGAATAGCTGGAACATATAGTAGTCCTATTTTTAATTTTTTGAGGAATCTCCATACTGTTTTCCATAGCACCAGTGTGCACTCCCACCAACAGTGTATGAGACTTCTCTTCTCTCCACATCCTCTCCAACACTTGTTAGTTCCTGTCTTGTTAATTATAGCCATTCTGACAGGAGTGAGGTGATAGCTCATTGTAGCTTTGATTTGCATTTCCCTGATAATTAACGACATTGAACATCATTTCATGTGCCTGTTGGCCATCTGTATATCTTCTTTGGAAAAATGTCTGTTTGTATCCTCTGTCCATTTTTGACCAGGTTGTCTGTTTTTTGTTGTTGAGTTGTATCAGTTCTTTATATATTTTGGAAATTAACCCTTGGTCAGATACGTGATTTACAAATACTTTCTCCCAGTTAGTGGGTTATCTTTTCATTTTGTTCATGGTTTCCTTTGCTTTGCGGAAGCGTTTTGGTCTGATGAAGTCCCACTTGATAATTTTTTCTTTTGTTTCCCTTGGCCAAGTAGACACGGTATTTGAAAAGGTGCTTCTAAGACCAATGGTAAAGAATGTACTGCCTATATATTCTAGGAGTTTTATGGTTTCAAGTCTCACATTCAAGTCTTTAATCCATTTTGAGTTAATTGTTGTGCATGGTGCAAGATAATGGTCTACTTTCATTCTTATGCATGTGGCTGTTCAGTTCTCCAAACACCATTTATTGAAGAGACTTTCCTTTCTCCATTGTTTGTTCTTGACTCCTTCATCAAAGATTAACTGTCCATAGGTGTGTGATTTTATTTCTGGGCTTTCAATTCTGTTCCATTGATCTGTGTGTCTGTTTCTGTGCCAGGACCATGCTGTTTTGATTACTATAGCTTTGTAGTATATTTTGAAGTCAGGGATTGTGATGGCTCCAGCTTTGTTCTTTTTTCTCAGGATTGCTTTGGCTATTTGGGGTCTTTTGTTGTTCCATATAAATTTTAGGATTCTTTGTTCCATTTCTGTGAAGAATGTCATTGGGATTCTTATTGGGATTGCATTGAATCTATAGATTGCTTTAGGTAGTATGAACATTTTAACTATGTTGCTTCTTCTGACCCATGAGCATGGACTATCTTTCTATTTCTTTATGTCTTCTTCAATTTCTTTCAATAATGTCTTATAGTTTTCAGTGTATAGGTCTTTCACCTCTTTGGTTAAGTTTATTCCTAGATATTTTATTCTTTTTGTTGTGATTGTAAATGGAATTGTATTCTTGATTTCTCTTTCTGCTAATTCATTTACTGTATAGAAATGCAATAGATTTTTGTAGGTTGATTTTGTACCCTGAAACTTTGCTTTAGTTCATTATTTCTAATAGTTTTCTGATGGATTCTTTAGTGTTTTATATGGATAGAATCATGTCATCTGCAAACAGTGAAAGTTTCACTTCTTCCTTTCCAATTCAGATTCCTTTTATTTCTTTTTCTTGCCTAATTGCTCTAGCCAAAACCGCCAGTACTATGTTGAATAAGAGCAGCGAGAGTGGGCACACTTTTCTTGTTCCTGTTCTCAGAGGGATGGCTTTCAGTTTTTCACCATTAAGTATGATGTTGGCTGTGGGTTTATCATATATGGCCTTTATTATGTTGAGGTACTTTCTTCTATACCCATTTTATTGAGTTTTTATCATAAACGGATGTTGGATCTTGTCAAATGCTTTCTCTGCATCTGTTGAGATGATCATATGATTCTTATTCCTCATTTTGTTAATGTGGTGTATCATATTGATTGATTTGCAGACATTGAACCATCCCTGTATCCCTGGTATAAATCCCACTTGATCATGGTGTATGATCCTTTTAATGTAATGCTGTAATTGCTTTACACATATTTTGTTGAGGATTTTTCTATCTATGTTCATCAGTGATATTGGCCTGTAATTTTCCTTCTCTGTATTGTCCTTGTCTGGTTTTGGTGTCAGGGTAATGTTGGCCTTGTAGAATGAGTTAGGAAGTGTCCCATCTTCTTCAATTTTTTGGAATAGTTTGAGAAGGATAGGTATTAAAACTTCTTTGAATGTTTGGTAGAATTTGCCAGAGAAGCCATCTGGTCCTGGACTTTTGTTTTTTGGGAGGTTTTTGATTATTATTTCAATCTCTTTACTTGTGATTGGTCTATTCAGATTCTCTGTTTCTTCTTGATTCCATTTTGGGAGGTTGTATGAGTCTAAGAATTTATTCAGTTCTTCTAGGTTATCCAATTTGTGGGCATATAGTTTTTCATGGTATTCTCTTATAACCCTACATATTTCTGCAGTATCTGTTGTAATTTCTCCTATTTCATTTCTAATTTTATTTATTTGAGCCTTGTCTCTTTTTTTCTTAGTGAGTCTGGCTAAGGATTTGTCAATTTTATCTTCTCAAAGAACCAACTCTTAGTTTCATTCATTCTTTCGACTCTACTTTTAGTCTCTATTTCATTTATTCTGGTTTTTATCACTTCCCTCCTTCTGCTGACTCTGGGCCTTGTTTGTCCTTCTAGTTCTGTTAAGTGCAGTTTAAGATTACTTACTGTTTGTTGAGATGGGCCCATATTGCTATGAATTTTCCTTCTTATGACCACTTTTGCTGCATCTCATAAGAGTTGGTATGTTGTATTTCATTTTCATTTGTTTCTAGGTCTTTTTTAATGTCTCCTTTTTTGTTCATTGATCCAATTGTTGTTCAGTAGTATGTTGTTTAGTTTCCACGTATTTCTGACTTTCCCAGTTTTTTTCTTGTGGTTGATTTCTAGATTCACAGCATTGTGATCAGAAAAGATGCTTGAGATGATTTCAGTCTTCTTAAATTTATTGAGGCTTGCCTTGTTTCCCAATATATGGTCTGTCTTTGAGAATGGTCCATGTGCACTTGAGAAGAATGTGTATTATACTGTTTTGGAATGGAATGTTCTCTATATATCTATTAAGTCCATCTGATCAAGTGTTTCATTTAAATCTACTATTTACTTTCTAATTTTTGTCTAGGTGATCTGTCCATTGATGTAAGTGGGGTGTTGAGGTCCCCTACCATTATTGTGTTTCTGTTAATTTCTCCCTTTAGGTCTGATCATTGTTGCTTTATGTACTTTGGTGCCCCTGTGTTAGGTGCATATATATTAATAAGTATTATGTCCTCCTGGTGGAATGTCCCTTTTATCATTATAAACCCCCCCCTTTGTCTCTCACTGTCTTTTTCAACTCGAAGTCTGCTTTTTCTGATATAAGTATGGCAACTCCTGCTTTCTTTTGTTTACCATTAGCTTGAAGTATCATCTTCCATCCCTTCACTCTGAACCTATGTTTGTCTTTAGAGCTTAGATGTGTTTCCTGGAGGCAGCATATTGTTGGCTCTTGCTTTTTAATCCATCCAGATATTCTGTGTCTTTTGATTGAAGAATTCAATCCATTTAATTTAGAATGATTATTGATATATGAGGGCTTAATACTGCCATATTATCTCTTGTTTTCTGGTTTTCCTATGTTTCCATTGTTTCTCTTCCTTTGCATTTCTGACTGCCATTTCACTATGGTGGTTTTCTGAGGAGGCTTTCTCAGTTTTCTCTCTTTTTGTGAACTGTGACTCTGCTCTGATTTTTTGTTTAGTGGTTACTGCAAGGTTTGTATAAAAGATGTCATAGATTAAATAGTCCATTTTCTCATAGCCCCTTATCTCCATTTACCTAAGCAGGTTCTATCCCTCTCCTCTTCCCCTTCTGAGTTATTGTTATTACAAATTACTCTCTTTTTAATGTGAGTTTGTGACTAAGTTGAAGTGTTTATAATTACTTTTGATGCTTTCTTTCCCTTTATCTTTAAATTTATAATGGAGTACTTGCCTCCCTGTTCTGATAGAGAGCTGCAGTTTTCTGATTTTGTCTGTCTATTTGTCTCCTTGCTCAAAGCTTTGTAGAGCTTTGCCTTTTTGTTTCCAGTGTGAGGGGATCTTTAATTATTGCTTGTAGGGAAGGTCTAATGGCAATGAACTCCCTCGGCTTTTGTTTATCTGGGAAAGCTTTTATTTCTTCATCATATCTGAAGGAAAGTTTCTCTGAATAGAATACTCTTAGCTGAAAGTCTTCGTCTTTCAGGATTTTAAATATATCATTCCATTCTCTCCTAGCCTATAGGGTTTCTGCTGAGACATCCACTGAAAGCCTGATAGGGGTTCCTTTGTAGGTTATTTTCTTCTGCCTTGCTGCCCTTAGTATTTTTTCTTTGTTGTTGACTTTTGCCAATTTTACTACTACATGCCTTGGAGAAGGCCTTTTAGCACTGATGTAATTAGGTGTTCTACTAGCTTCATGTATTTGTAAATGCGGTTCTTTCCCCAGGTTTGGGAAGTTCTCAGCTATTATTTCTTTGAGCAAGTTCTCCATTCCTTTCCTCAGCTCTTCTCCTTCTTGTACACCTACAATTCTTATGTTGGTTTTTCTAATTGAGTCAGATATTTCTTGAAGAATTCCTTCATTTTTTTAAAATCTTAGTTCTGTCTCCTCCTCTATAACAATATAGAATTTCTATATTTTTATTCTTTAAATCACTAATTCTTACCTCCATAACATCAACTCTGTTTCTTAAGGATTCTAGATTATTTTTTATTTCATTAATTGTGTTTTTCATATCCAGAATTTCTGCTTAATTTTTTTACAGTTTAAATCTTTTTGGTGAAAAGATTCATTTAATTCCTAAGCTCATTGAACAGTCTTTCTGTGTTCTCTTGTAACTCTTTGATTTTCTTTATGGCAGCTTTTTTGAATTCTCTGGCACTTAGTTGTAAATTTCTGTGCCTTCAGGGTCTGTTTCTGGAAAATTGTCATTTTCCTTCTGCTCTGAATTGTTGCTGCAGTTTCCCATGGTATTTGATGAATTAATCTTTTGTTGGGGCATTTGTGGTAGCATTAGGTCACAGATTCCACCTGCTACCACTAGGAGAAAATAGGAGCAGTTTCTAGTCCCACCTCATCTGCAACAACATGGATGAACCTTGGAGGCATCATGCTAAATGAAATAAGTCAGACAGAGAAAGACAAATACTATATGATCTCACTATATGTGGAATCTAAAAAAAAAAACCCAAAACAAAAAACCCCAACAAATTCAGAGAAAAAGAGATCAGATTTGTGGTTACCAGAGGTGGGATGAGGGGAGGGTGAATTGGAAGAAGGCGGTCAAAAGTATGAACTTCTAGTTATGAGATATATAAGTACTAGGGATGTAATGTACAACATGATGACTATAGAAAACACTGCTATACGACATACCATATAGGAAAGTTAAGACAGAGGATCTTAAGAGTTCTCATCACAAGGAGAAATTTTTTCCTTTTTTTTTTTACTGTATCTATGAGATAATGGATGTTAGCTAAACCTATTGTCATAATCACTTCACAATATACCTTAAAATTGCACACCTTAAACTAGTGATGTATGTCAATTATTTTCCAATAAAACTGGAAAAAAATAAAGTTTGGGCAACTACCATTTGAAAAAATAAATTGTTTAACATGTTTCCTTTGTTACTCCATTTATCAAATTAAATTCCAGGAAGATTAAAGACCTAAATTTTTACTTATTATTTTATTGAGGTACAATTGACATATAGCACTACATCAGTTTCAGGTGTATAGCATAATGATTTGATATTTGTACATATTGTGAAATGATCACCACAATAAGTCTAGTTAACATCCATCACTATATATTGTTATAAATTTTTTTTTCCTGTGATAAAAACTTTTAAGATTTACTCTTGGGGAGGTTTTATCTCTTCCTTCCTTATCCTTTTACATTTCATTTTTTCTTGCCTTAATAGACTAATTGAGACCACCAGTACAAAAATGAACAATGATGACATTGGGCATCTTTGTCTCACTCCCAATCTCCAAGGGAAAACTTTCAACGTTCACTATTTTGAATAATGTTTTTGATAGATCTTTTACTAGATATCCTTTATCTAACTAAAGAAGTCTCCTTTATGCTTTAGCTAACTGAATATCTATATTAGAATACATAATGTATTGGAATGGATGTTGAGAAAATGTTTTTTCTTCATCTACTAAGATAATAAGATATTTTTCCTTGATTCTGGTAATGTATATGAATGCATTGATTGACTTTAGAGCAGTAAGTCAACCTTGCATGTTTTAAATAAACCCTACTTTGTCATTGGGTCCTGACAGGACAGCAATGACCCAAAGAAATTGGGTATTTTGAAGATAGTTTAGCAAAAGGGTGATTTAAAAATATATGGGCTAGAAAATGAAGAAACCATAATAAGTATAACAGTGGAGCCCTCTTAGTGTCCCTGGTTGTGAAGGTTAAGAGTGTTTACCAGAACCAGAAGAGAATGAGCTAAGTGGAGAGGGATGCCTGACAAGAATCCATACACCTTCCTAGTCTCCTTCTTTCTTGTAATCTCTGACTAGTGCTTACCATTGGCCAAACCCAGATGAAAGCTTAAAGGAAGAGAAGTTCATTGATGCAGTCTTTGTAGGTTATTCTCCCATTGTACCAAGTAGGGTAGACACGAAAGAGCAACAAAGTACGTCAAGTATGATCATGTGTTGATCTTTCATTTATTTCTGGATTCAGTTTTTGCATTTACATTCAGGAGTGAAATTGGTCTCAAGATTTCCTTGCTTATAATTTCCTGTGTCCTAACCTTATAAAATAGGTTGGGATTTTAAATATTTTTCTATTCTCTCAAAACGTGTCTTTAAAACTGACATTATTTCTACCTTAAAAATTTGTTCAAATTGACTAGTAGAGACATCTGATATTGGTTATATCTTCTCTTTTTTTATATGGTCTAAACAAGACATATTTTCTTTTCTTTTCTTTTCTTTTTTTTATTTTTTTTGGTAAGGAAGATTGGCCCTGAGCTAACATCTCTTGCCAATCTTTATTTTTTCTCCCAAAGCCCCAGTACATAGCTGTATATCCTAGTTGTAAGTCCTTCTAGTTCTTCTATGTTGGATGCTGCCACAGCATGACTTGATGAGCAATGTGTAGGTCCATGCCCAGGATCCAAACCAGTGAACCCTGGGCCACTTAAGCAGAGTACACAAACTTAACCACCATGCCACTGGGCCAGCCCAGGTCTTATCACTTTTACTAATCCTATCAAAGAACCACCTTTAGCCTTAGCTAACTCTGTCTATTTTTAGTTTATTTTTTTATTTAATTAATCTCTATTCATTATTTTCTTCCTTGTACTTTATTAAGATTTAATCTTCTATTCCTTTTCAATTATGTCAAAATAGCTGCTTGGTTCATTGGGTTTGAGTTTTATTCTTTTTCCAATATGCATATAAGTATGTAAATTTCCTGCTTCATGCGCATCCTCTAAGTTTTTATATATAAAATTTTTATTATACTCTACATACCTTTTGGTTCAAAATATTTTTTCATTTTCATTCTTTGACTCATAGATTATTTAGAAGTCTATTTCTTCTTCATTTACAAACATATGGACTTTCTTTCTTCCTTTCTTTTAAAACACATTTTTGTTTGTTTGTTGATTCCTAGCTTAATTGCACTTTGGTCACAGAACATATGTATGAAATATGTATGATTTCAGTCCTTTGAAATTTGACCTAGCGTATAGCATTTTTCCTCAATGTTCTATGTGTGCCTAGAAAAATGTTTATTCTATGGTTTGTGTTTACAAGATTCTATATATGACCACTCAACCAATTTTGTTTATTATATTCAAATTTTCTATATTCTTAACTTTTTTGCTTGGTCTATCAGTTGCTGAGAAAGGTGTGCTTAACCTTCAGTAATGAGAAATGTCTCATTGTGACTATGGATTCGTTTGTTTCTCCTTATAGTTTGATCAATAAAATGTATGATTTTCTTTAGCTTTTCCTAATTTATTGGTATAAAGTTGTGTATATTATTCTATAATTTCCACAAATTCAAATGGCAAGGCTAAGGAATGCTTTTATTTAAATACACAAGAACAGAATTATATGTGATCATAATAAATATTTGTGGTGTTAAAATGGCAGTCTTGTTTATTTAGAGGAAGAAGCATCGAAAAAGCCATTATTAATGTGTCTTTTACTAAAATGTTGCCAAAATTTCTTCCATCAAGGTACACGTCCTTTTTCAAATGATTAAGCAATTAATTACTCACCCTTAACCTCTCTGCTAAGCTAAATGCCACATTGATTTAAAGGCTTTGAAATGGTTTATGCTACTTTCTCAGTCAGATCATTGTGGTTCTTATAAAATGGTGTGTTCTTTTTGACATTATACTTACCTATTAGAAAGGTCATAAAGGTGGGAAAGACTTGATGGAGTTTGAGGTTTTTGGTTCATTGTGTCTTTGTGGAGTCTTGACTCACATTGTCATGGAGCTGGAGCATAATTTATGTTTCCTGTGATTTATGATTTCCACTGCTAAGAAACTACAAGAATTACTCTTACCTGCTAGCACTCTCTTTTCTCTCCCTGTAGCTGTGTTGAACAAGAAATGTAGCTTTTGTTCATAAATTCTATCTTTTGAGATTGTTTGTAGTATTTCAGTTGCCATATAACAAAACATATGTTATACTCATGAAATCATACCAGCTTGATACTACAGCCAAATTTGAATACTTGCTGTCCCATCATCTATTCGGGGAGATGGGGGCAAAGTGGGGCAATTTCAGCTTTTGACCTTTGGGAAAAAAAGCAATTCTAACAATTAACTCTTGTTGCATAGCTGTAGTCAGAAAGGGACCTTCTTCACTGTAGTGCCACAGGGTAAGCTGGAAAGCATGAAAATAGCCTTCATCACAGTGAAGCAAGAGACCACGCCTGCCAAGAATGGAAGACACTTGTACTCACCAACCCAAAAGAGGCGGCTTTGACATTGAGAGAACATTGCTGAGCATAGGAATGACAGATCTGTCTGATAACTGTTGATAAAGCAATAACCATCATCCTTGAAGTATTTAATCCACCAGAACAATTTTATGATTGCTTAGTCCTTAACCATTCTAAATGACTCATAAACCTGTTGAATAAAAGTAAGATCATCTGGCTGTTATAAACTTATATAAAAGTATTTCACTCCAAGACAACGAGACTGCATGCCAAATAGGACTATTTAATAAAAATACACTCATCTACTCGCTCCTATAATGTCATTCAGAGACCTTCTGGAAGAACACAGTGTAATATTCACGTGCCCTGAAGGAAATGAACAATGAAAATATTGTCATTAGGGAAATTTAGCCTCCTGTGAGGTAACTTTAAAAAAAGTTATTAATCCTGGATCTCGCTACCAGAATTACCTTCCTAAAATATATTAGATTATACTATTTTACTAGAGTATTCATTCAGTTGCCTAAAAACTTAAGTTCAAAAGTTTTTAATTTGGAATTCAAGGTTCTTTGAGATATAACCGCAGGTTACCTCTCCGGTCAAATTTCTCATTACTCCCCTCTGCATTCTGATCTGGAATTCTGTTGTATTTTCTGTTTCCCAGTCATGTCAGAAAAATCTGTCTCTGCTTACACCGGCTATACTGATCTCTCACTCTGTGATGCTTTTCCCCATGTTCTCTTACAGTGAAAAATGAAGGTATTGCTCAAATGAAACATCCTCCTTTAAACCTTCCTGATTCTCACAATGAAGAGTGCAGTTTTATTATCTTCTCCTTTGGCCTGAGTCTTGAAGAACAGAACTTGAAGACTTCTCTCCGTGAATGGCTGGATCATATCACTTCCATACATAGTAAGTGGGAGGATTTATAGATCTTTGCATTTGTAGAATTTTTTTACAAACTGAGATTGTGATCACTATTTACATTTTCCTGAAAGTGAATCCTCCATTGAAGAAGCTGCCTGAAATATATGAGGTTGTAAATTTGAGTGCTAAATATGATTCAGAAATTAGTTTGGGAATATAGTATTGAAAGTTTTACTAAGGAATTTTGTTTTTTAGTCAACAGTAGCAAAACACTGAAAGTTTTAAGTAGTTAAACGACTTAATGTCCATTGAATGCATGGCATGTTAATGTGCCAAAATAAAGATTAGCTGTACAAGTAAGTGAATGGAGGATCAGAGGCCAGATATGAATACAGTTTTATAGTTGGTAATAGATGATGAGAACCACAGTGAGAGCTAATTTGGAAATAAAAAAGAGAGCATGCCATTGGAACCATTGTGGAGGATTAATCAATAAAACCTAGTGATTGGTGAGAGACATGGGAAGAGGAATGTAATAAAAATGACAAGTCTGAGTGACTTGAGAGAGAACACAAGAGAAGGAAAACAATTAGAGAATAGAAGTTTACCAGTCAGGATGACCTAGGTTGCATTAATGTTAACCTTCAAATCTCAGTGGATTAAAATAGTGAAAGTTTATTTCTTGCTGTTGCTACATGCCCATTTTGGCCTGGCTGGAGTTTCTGTTTCATATCTTCCTCATCCTGGGGACTCAGACTGACAGATCAGCCACTATCTGGAAAGTTGCCAGTTGCTGTGACAAAGGGAAAAAGAGTGCAGGTGGGTCTTGCACCAGCAAGTAAATATTCCAGCCTGGAGGTGACCCATGTCTCTTCCACTCAGAACTCAGTGACCAGACTAGCCACAGCCACCAGGAGACTGGCTTCAAGTTGAGTCTTACAGGTGGTCAGAAGGAAAGGAAGATGGGAGAGGAATGTCAGTGAGAAGCTTGTTAGTCAGGTCTCCTGAGAAGCAGACCCCGGGACAGCATTAAACATGCAAAGATTTTGTTTGGGTAAATAGCTGTGAGAGAATGTGGGAAGGGAGGCTGAGCGCCATTAGACTGTAATGCAAGTCTTTCTCCCAGTGAAGGAGAGAGGGAAAGCGAGATCTAAGGAAAGCTCCCAAGACTATCAGGAAGACCTGGAGTTAGTCGGTTGTCAGAGGAATCCTGTGTTTCTGAGGAACAAACCTGTCCTGTTAGCCTTGCCATGCTCAGTCACTGGCTGTTAGCAGCCCATACGAGTGCTGCTTCAATACAAATGCAACCATGGAATTCAGAGCAAAGCAGCTCAGGCCCTTGGTCACTTGGAGGTCTGAAGACAATACATTCTCAGGGTAGCCACAATAGCACTAATGGCTATCTCTGGAAGTGATAGAGTTTGATTTATGCATATACAACCTGAGATTCTGAGGCAGGGAATGTAGATCAGAGCAGTATAAGGGGACAGCTTTATTGCGGTGATGTCCACAATAAAGCAGAAAGACAGACACTGACATTTGCAGCTTAGACAAAAGCTCTGGGGTACTAATTTGAGGGCTATAAGGATAGGGGCAGGCATTGAATTAATGAAAAATGCATTCACAATAGCAAGAAAAAAATCACATGTATCCCTGAATATGAAATGAGCCTGAATGCACTAGCGTTTCCTTGCACAAGATGTTGATCACGTGCCTGGATGATGAAGGGACATCTTAGATAGTTAGTCACATACCTGTCTCATAGGTCTAAGCAAAGAAGTTGAAATTGGACTTCCAGATTCCTAGGGGATGAGGAGAGAGTAAGAGGCCACCAGAAAAGAGTACATTCATTCAGGTCACATGAATTGCAAATGAGAGACTGCCAGCAATGAACAGATTCTCCAAGTACCCAAAGTGAAGTCCCCAGAAAGAAAACATCAACTTTAACCCCTATCAGATAAAGCTATCTTTCCATGATACGAGTCAAGTGGATGTTCCCTCTTCATTCCCCCCGACTCTCCTCTGTTTGAACTTAATGGATGAGAAACTGCAATTACCAAGTTGGTGAAGGAAGGATACAAATCATAAGGTGGAGTAAGTAGGACAGGCATAGACCCTCCACTTCCTGCTTTCTGTCTTTCAAAGGTTCCAGCTGGAGGAGGAGAGATTTGACCTTGAATGATGCGAGAAGCTTTATTACATTGGATTGGACATTTCCAATTCCAAATTGAAATCTTGTCACTTCAAAGTAACCGCAACGCTTTCTAGAACCTAACAGTGGCCTTAAAAGCCATGCAATCTATCTGAGTTTTTATTTAAGGACAGGGTAAGAACTAGGCCCATTGAACAAATTTTGCACTAACGTTGGGACACAAAGCTAAACTTGTCTTCTTATTACATCTTGTTAGTTCTGCTTATTTTATAAATCTGTTAAATAAGAAAGGCATCATAAATAAGATCTGATGACGGGGGCAGCCATGATTGCAATTTTCTAAATTTTACAAGAAGACACAGTGTCTCAAATGCCTATTTCAAAGTAAGGAGACAGTGTGCATACGTGAATTTTCTTTCCAGGTTAGGTAATTAAATAATGCCATATGTAATTGTTTTGATGGAAGATTTGTCTCAAGTGAGTTTAAGTTCACAGATTGTGAACTCTGGGCCATTGCCATACTTACCTGTATCCTGATTGAGTTGAAACTAAAATCTCCATCTACCTTCCTTTTCTCAGAAGCCATTGAGTTTCTGCTATAGTCTTTGGCTAAAAAAGAATAACCGGATACTTAGAACATAATTGTGCCTGGGATGATTTCTTAAGCACTGAGGATTGGCTTTTTTTTTTAATTAGTGGCTAGTTTGCCATTTCTGGGAAGCTCTTGTGTTTTATTAACTCATCAGACTCCTCAAAAAGTTAGACACATTAGAAAATTGATGTAACCTAATTCAAAATCTAGGGCACTGAAAGAACAACAGCTCATGCCAGGGGATGACACCAGGTGCTACTCTTAGAGGAATTCTGATTCTATCCCGTCATCAGGAACTCCTCTCGCTGAAGTTGAGCTGTAAGAATTTGGGTAGGATTTTAATTTCTTTGGGTTTTAATTCATAATGGCTTCTTGGACACTAACACAAGAATTTGGGGCTTCAATTTATTTGGGACTTCAATCATTGAATTCTAATTTCATCCAGGAAGGGGTTTATGTTTAAATTTGAGATATCCCAATTCATTATATTATTACTGGAATATCTTTATGACGACTTTTGATTTTTTTGCCAAAGAGCTGATAAGCTATGTTAGAAGACAAACTGGAATTAATTGGGGATAAGAAAGAGAATAGAGAGTAAATTTTCAGCATTAATTTCTAAGTAGCTCTGGGGTTAACTTAATTAATATGTGGTTCTAGCACATTTCAGTCTTCTGGGAGCAAAATTTATACTGTTCAACTGTAGTCCAAGGAGGATGTACAAATGGTCAACTGGTCTTATGAAAGTGAAAGTAGACTATTGCAGTAGACTGCTGATCTCCTCCCTGGAGGAGGATGTTCTCACCCCTGGTTATGCATAAGCTCGTTTGTTAAGTGTAAAAGGTAAAGATGAAAGAAAAGCTGAGGAGTGTTAGGGGGAAACGCTTATTCCCCCTGATGTCTCTTGCCATGTGGAAGGACATTCCTCCCTTCTGTGCCCCGAGCTTCTCCTCCTGAGAGGAGAATGGACTACCCTCATTGGTGAGTTTGGGACCAGGAACAAGCCATGCTTGGCCTGACTCTTTCCTGCTTGAGATTTGTTTCTCTGTGGAGAGATCTGGTGTTCTCTTGGTTACGTGGAGGAAGGACTGTCGTAGTTCAGTGCTGCTAGTGACTGGCAGGTAAGTATCTAATTCTGGACAAAGATGTTTTAGGAAGTTCTTTGTTCTCCAAAGCCACCCCCTCAACCCAATTTCATCTACAATAAGCTCTGCCTAACACTTTGGCTCTCAGTTGGTTTGTATCTGGCAGGGAAAAGGAGTATCATTTATTAGCCTCCTTCAAACCTTAGCAAAGTTATTCTGAACAGCAATACAATTTATAAACAGATTGGTTGGTCAATGCTGTGAACGTTTAGGTAAAACTGATCAGTGAATGTTTAATTTGGGGACATTTTCACATACAGTTTACTTTTTTCAGAGGTTTCTAAAGGCGTTCAAATACTTTGGTTGAACAAGTAAAAGCTGAAGCATAAGGAAAGATTAAAAGTCAGAAAACGATGCAGGACTTTCATAGATGTGTTTCTCAGGCATGAGGATGGTTTTGGAGAGAGCAGCTTTTGGTGTGTGATTGTGCGGTGTCTGTGAGTAGGAGGAGGCGTCAGTGGTTGGTGAAAGAGTTTGTATGTGGCTATGTGTGTGTGTGTGGATATTTTTATGGGCATATGGGTGAGCATGTGTGTGTATGGCTAAGAGTAGGGGTAAATGTGTATGGGTGTGAGCATGTGTGGTGTATTTTGGGGTCCATGTGGTTATGTGTGTGCACTAGTGTGTGGTGGGCATGTGTGTATCTGTCTGAGTGTATATATGTATGCTTGCACATGTCTGTGTATGTGGCTGTGCATATGGGTGTGAGTGTGGCTAGGTGAGTGAGTATGGGTGTTGCTAGGTGTGTGTGGATATGTGTGTACATGTGTATTGATATGAAAGGTACAAAGTGTGCAGCGGAAGGCAGATGAAACCAAAAATGCTTACAGAATAATAAAAAAAATCTATTTCCTCAGTGAATTTCAAGATCCCTTGTAGGGAGATATCAAACAAGTGTTAACTTTTCAGAAATTTGCACTTAGAATTTAACCTGAACGATTAGAATTTTAGTTAGTTAATTTTAGTTAATTAATACAACTAGACAAAGTCCAGTCAGAGCCTGTGAACAGTCTTTTGTAAACCAAGACAGTGGTCTTAGAGAACCTCATATGTGGTTGTGCAGTTTCTATGTGCACTGTACAGTTGTTCCTGGCAAAGATGGGAGGAGGGCCTGAAATGTGGCTGTTTCTCTACTTGCTAAGCCATGTGTCCTCTATCCAGAGAGGGTGCCTTTTTCTATTTGCACAAAGATGCCTTGAGGTCCTAAATAGCACAGCAGGATGGGGTTTTTATGGTTTATTTTCCATGTGTGACTTCAGTGCCTACCTACGTCTCTCTGAAACAGTTCCTATCAATGGATACCATTTCTCCTCGCCTGGAGGAGCAAGTTTATTCTCAAGAAAAGGAAAGGCTGACTTGGGATGTGAAAAAGTTGGAAAAGTTTACTGATAAGGATTTAAGAATCCTAGGAGGACATTTGTTGTTGGTCCAGGAAAATGTATGGGTCGCCTTTGAATTCCTTCTAGAGATCCTGTCACTTCTTTGCCTTTTTCCTAGCTTTTCCCAGATATATTTTATTTAATAATGATTTTGGTTATTTGCATTTTGAGAAGGAACTCTTGAGAAAGAACTAAGAATATAGAAATGAATTTCTAGCATTGCAGAGAAGCTTCACAGGATCATGATGTTGGAGAGTGGGGTGGGCTCATGGACTTTCCTAGGGCTCATGCATCCCACTGTGACAGCATTGATTTGTTCCTCCTAAGATATATAAATTTCTCATGCATTTTCTCTAGAAGTCCTGAGAGAGACACCTGATGAGTTAGCCTTTCAGGAGAGCTGACTTTAGATAAGGGATGAGTAGAAGGTTTGTGGGGTAGATAAATGAATGTGATAACTTAGCCAAGTATTTTGAGATGTGTCAAAGTGAAACCAATTATTTTGAAATTGTGAACATGGAGAATTAATACGTCTAGGAAATCTAAAAGGAAGATTACATTGAAAAACTGAGCAGGAGGTGCCATGGATCATCCCCAAGGAGGTGTTTACCTTTGCCAGCCTTCGCAATGTGCTGAGTCTAGGGCAAAGAAAGTTTCTCAGGCTTCATTTATCCTTTCATGGCACATTAATAAAGTGATTCACTTGTTTGTCAGCACTTTTTACTCTATAAAGCCTCAAAGTGACATCAATCACACATGCCAAGGTGTACAGAATAATAAATGCACCTTCCTCCGAATCTAACTGCACCTGGTTCATACAACCCCTTTGAATTTACTTTCCCCAGGCTATATATTTTCACTCCTTAATGGGACCAGCTTTCTGCATGCCTAGGCAGTTGTTCAAAGGACACAGGACTGTTTCTTTCTTTCCCTCCATCTTTCAGCTCTTCTTTCACTAGTATGTCGGTGATGTATTCATTTTTGTCATGAACAATATGTATGCCTGTTCTGAGGAACTATAGACAGCTACATGACGTAGCATAATCAGGTGAACTATTGGATACAAACACGCTGAGGTCTGAGTCCTCTCTCTGCCAATTGCCGGCTGTTTCACTTTGAGCAGCAAATTTCAATCCACTGAACCTCAGTTTCCTTATCTTCAAGACTGTTATAATGATTCCTAATAGTCAGGGTCTCTGTGAAGATCAGCTTATATATGAGAATTACATGAAATATCTAGTTCAATATCTGACACTACAGGAGGAACATTTATGTAATTAAATTTGGAGAAACTTTACCTCTTTTTGGTAAATCTGAAAATTATAAAAGTATCTTATAACAAACTTTCAAAGTGATGAATGTAATAGTAGAAGTGGCCCATTGTTGCAAACATATATTTTTTCCCCTGAAATTTTACTTAAAGTTTAATGCTAGTTAGGGTCCTGTGTTCTATGTCCTATGTTAACTTAGTAATTCTGTCGTTTTAACTGAAATGCTTATCAAAGAGATTTAGTTGCTTTGTTTTTCCTTTCCTTCTGGACAGGGGAATTTCTCCTCTGTGCGCCCATATCACGACACTCATCACGTGGGTTAGTAGTTTATGTATTTATAGCACCACCTCTCCCATCATACTGTTAGCTCTTTGAAGGCAGGTCTTATGTTTTGGGTTTTTTTTCTGCATCCTTATTTCCCCAGGTTCCTAAATCAAATATTTACTTAATGGATCATTGTTTTTAAAAACGTGTCTGCTTGAGTCTATTTCACACAAGGTAAAGAGTACGTTAACAGGTAGGGAAACAGACAGATTTTTGTATAATATATTGAAGCTCACAATGTCAAATTTATTGACCTTTAATCTAGTAGCTTCTGGTTTTGTGTGGTCAAAGGAAAGTTCAGAGAAGACACCATTTAAAAAGAAAAAAAAAAACTTACATGCAAGGAAGGCAAGAGGTCCAGGGCTTTTGGAGAATGGATTCACCAAACAAGTTTTCATTTGTAGTGTCTTCTTAATAATTTAGTTCAAAGTATTTTTAAATTTCGGATTTGAAATTCTTCTCTTACCAATAAATTACTTAGAGTGTATTTTTAAATTTCCAGGCAGTTGGGGATTTTCTAGTTATCTTTTTTGGTTTCTTTCTTAATTCCACTGGGGTCAAGAGAACATACTCTGAATTATTTCAATCATGAAATTTGTTGAGGCTTGCTTTATGTTCAAATTCATGACCAGTTTTGGAAATGGGTTAAGAGGACGAGATCTGGAATCAGAATGCCTGGCTTCGTTGTCAGCCTCTGCTGCTTCCAAGCTTTGTAACCTTCGTTAAATTATTTAATATTTCAGTGTTTTGGTTTTATCACAATAAAACAAATATATTAATACTACTGTATTAGTTTGCTAAGGTTGCCCTAACAAAATACCACAGCCTGGGGGGCTTAAGCAGCAGACATTTATTTTCTCATGGTTCTGGAGGCTGGAAGTCTAAGATCAAGATGCCAGCAAGGTTGGGTTCCTCTGAGGCGTCTCTCCTTGGCTTGTAGATGGCTGCCCTCTTGCTGCCTCTTCACATGGTCATCCCTTTGAGCTGATGGTGTCTCTTCCTCTTCTTATAAGAACACCAGTCATATTGGATTAGGCCCCCTCTCTAATGGCCTCATTTTAACTTAATCACCTCTTTGTCTTTGAAGACCTTTGCTCCAAATATCATCACATTCTGAGGTATTGAGATTTAGAGCTTCAACATATGAATGGGGGGGGGAGGGGATGACAAAATTCAGCCGATAAAAACTACCTGCCTCCTAGCTTGCTATGATAATTACATGAGATAATATGTAGCACATGGTTATATTAGTTGCCTGGCCCATGGTAAGCACTTAAAAATATAAGCAATTTTTATTTCTCATGTTTACATATATTTGGTTTTATAGGCATAATCTTATCTGAGTTTTTTATTTTTGTAGTCAAATTTGTTGGTATGACATATATCTTTGTTCTTAGTTTTGTTATCATATTTTACTTTGTAATTTATGATTTTTGAATTTTATTTTATCTTTTACTATCTGGTTGTGTTTTGATTGCTTTTCTGAATGTGCATTCTCATTCTCATAATTTGAAAGAGTAATAAAAGTTTTTCTTTATATATTTTTGTTTATAACAACAAACATCAATAGCAGCACTATGAAATAGAAATTCCTAAGACTATCAAAATGTTCCGTCTGTACTGTTCACTGTAGTAGCTACTAACCACATGTTGATACCAAGCACTTGAAATGTAACTAGTGTGACTAAGAAATTGAATTTTAATACTAATTCATTTTAATTAATTTAAACTTAAATACTCACACATGGCTAGTCGCTATACTATTGGACAGCAGAGATTTATGTTATACTCTGTTCTGTATTTCGTATAAAAAATACTCACTAATTCCCCTCTATCAGTATACTTATATGTCCTAATTTTTCCTCATTATTTTTCTCTTAGCCATTTTGGTGTTATTCTTAATTCACTTAAATATACTTATATCTTGACATGATAGCAACTAGTACTCTTTGCCACATATTTCAGTTCTCTCATTCTGCTTATGTGATAGGATTGCCTTTCCTGATAACCCTGTGTTTGGTTGAGTCCCAGTGATGAATTCTGGCCAATGAGTTGTGAAGAGAGTGACATTACTGGTGTGAACCCCTTTCCTCTGCCATGAAGTCTTCTAATGTTTTGGATTGTGGTTCTCTGTCAGTCTGTGTTGGAGTGAAGATAATGTAGAATAGAGTGATAGTGCATCCATGATGGGCATTTAGCATGAGTATGAAATAAACCTTTATTATGTTAAATCATTGAGATTTGGGGATTGGTTGTTCCTGTATCTTAGTCTAGTCTGTTTTGTTGATATACTCTATACTTGATTTATCAGCATAAAATCTATTGACATTTCTAGAAAACAAATCAACCCATTTGCCAGGCTTTCAATTTTTCTCTTCTTTCTCTTTTCCACATGTTTGTTAGTTATATTATTTGTGAGAAACAATAATATTGTTAAAAATTTATTCTCTTCTGAATTATGATCTCCACAGTTGTTTTATTCTTAGTCTTACTACTAAATGGATTCTTTTTGCCACAGTGTATACATTTATCTTTTAGTTAGCAGAAGCATGGAATGATTCTCAGTCAGAAGGCAGTAAGAATGACTTCACTCTTAGTTACTTAGTGATGATAAAATAATAGAAGGTAGTAAGAGAAAACATTAAAAATTGGGACACCATAGAGACAAAATGTGGCAGTATTCACCTAGTGACCTTGATGGAAGAGAATACTCTACTAATTTTTTCAAGAAACTCTTGTAGAATTGTATTTCTTGATTTCTTGAATGTTATACACAAAAGACAATTTGGCTGGATATAAAATTCATGGGTTGTGCCTCCCACTTTATTCTCTAAGGACTTGTAGCTATTTCTGCAAGTCATTTAGCTTTGAATCATGCTGAAACTCCTAGCTGATTTTTTTTTTTTGCCTTGATGAATAAACTAATTTTGCTTCCTGAACATCCAGAAAATTCTTTCTTCATTTTTGAAGTCCAATAATTTTGCTCATATATCTTTTAATGTTGACTGTTCTGTGTTGATTTTCCCAGGACAAAATACATCCTTTTAACCCATATATTCAACTATTATTTTATTTATGGAAACTTTTATTGATGTATATTTTGATTTCTAAACTTTTTTGTTCTATTTAATGAGTTTTCTCTGAGTAGACTCCAATTATACATGTACTGGATCTTCTACATCTATCACATTGCCTAATAATTTTGAACTACTAATTTGGATTTTTTTTCTCTCGCTATCCATTATGAATCTTACTTTCAAAATTACTTAGTCCAATGAAGACTTCAATTCATCTTACTCTCCACTTCTTTCTTCAGCTCTGCCAGTTACTGTTTTGTCTCTTGTTATTTTTTTCAATAATTTCTCAGAATTCTTTATTATTTCATTAAGTTCTTTAAATTCCTAATGATACAGTTGGGCATGATTTTAATATGTGAAATTTCTTGAATTAAATACCTAATTTCAAACTCCAATAATATCTGTCATATCAGCCTTCATAATACTCACTGCTATCTTAAATTTTCTTGTGTTCTTGTTTTGTGTACCTGTTCATGATATGTCTTCCCAATATAAGGATAATTGCAAACAAAACTCTCCCTGTTTTTCATAGTTAGCGCTTTATCTTAGAAGCTTAAGTTAGACTAACACATACTAGGCAATGAATGAATGGGTTGCTTCTCAGTAAATCTCTTTTATACTGAGGCTTATTTTGATGATGAGAGTTGCAATACCTCCCAAACCATTGTTACAGATTTGAGGGATATCAAATAATCCACAAGACTGAGAAGGATTGTTAGTTGTCTATTTTTAAAGCTGGATACTTTGCAAATATTAATACAAAAGTTTCAGTCAGAGTCAAAGCTTTGCATTAAGGAGGAACAATAACACACTTTGGTGGAACTCTAGCTAATGTAAGGTTTGATATGGCGGTTCTAGATACAACAGTTTTTCTCAAGAGGTCCCGTAAGTCAAAAGCTTCAGCCTGGTAGACTTCCCTCACCTACCCAAACTAGAATAAACATAACAGCAACTCTCTTCATTTCATGAAAAATAGAATCTAATATCAGATCTTTGGATCTTTCCATACACCACTCTTTTTATCATAGAAATATGAACACACATGCTTAAGTAAAAGTAACATTTTTGGATATCTGCTGCCTGTCAAATATTATATGTTTTCCTATTTTTTTAAAAAAAATAATGGTTTGTCTAACTGCTTAGGAATAATTTACTAGTAACTTAAAAATTAGAATAGAAAGACTGTTTGTGACTGAGAAATAGTTCATTAGTAAATACTAGCATGGGATTCAGCCATACTTACGAACTAAAACTTGGTAAATGTCCTTTTTACTAGCTTAGAAGTTGCTAGGAATTTTTCCTCAAGTTTCTCCCAAATAAACATTGGTTTTCATGTGTATTATTGGCATCATTTGATTTTAATGATTATTAATGGTTAGTAAACAGATTTATTTTTATGTAGGCTAAATAACTTGCCAGTTCAAGCATTAAATCTGTTACCTTAGAAAATAACATTAATTTTAAATTTTTTGTTTGAAATGTAGAACATTTGGATCTGCTGGTTGCTGTTACTTGAGGGAAGCAGCAGAATTCACAGTCACGCTCCTGTACGGTAAAGTTCACCAATGCACTTCTCTCAATAAGAAAATCTTTCTGCCTTGAGGCCTTTCTCCTCTCTCATTCCACTGACCCGCATGCTAATTTCCTTAGGCCTCCTTAATTGTTTTGTATACTGCTGAGTATATGTTAAATACCCTGCATGGAGAGATATAACAACATTCAAGGCAGTTTTAGAGAGGTACCTACTGTTTTATTCTATAAAATTATTTTTTTAAGAAATATTTCTAAAGAAAAAATATTTTTCTAAATAAATTTTCTAAATAATAAATAATTCTAAAAAATGCTCAAACATTTTTTTAAAGTATCTGCATTAGAGAAGGTATATAATGTTTGTAGATGTTACTAGCCAAAGTTTTTAAACTGATTATTATAAGCAAATGTTAGTATTGGCATATGTTACTAAGGCATTTGATTGATCCAGACCTTTCTCTAAATTGTCCCCTTCTAGTAACTAAGTGCTACTTTTCCATGCAAAGAACTGTATGTGTAATTTTAGGTGAGTGCCTGGCACTTGTCTGGTTTCTAAGGGCTTTATCATGCTTAGTCTCTCTGTTTTGGTTGTCATTGTCTCCTAAATGTCTGGGTCAGTCTACTGGGAGGGCATGTGGGCACATTCCTTGGAGGTCTCTTGAGATTTTGTCTCTTATGCTTCTTTCCACTGATACCACCTGAAATATTCCCTTTTGTAAATTCTAGACCTTACTTTTACTCTAGCTTTGAAATAAGCTAAACGCACCTATTCTGTCCCCAGAGATTATATTGGACCAGAAGTCAGTGCTGAAACTAATTTTCTTTCTAGTTAAAAAGAAGAAGAAGAAAAAGAGAGAAAGAAGCCCACACGCGCACACACACCCCCTTTCCCCTCTAGACATTCTCAAGAACTCCTTACTCTAGATAGATTGCCCCGTTGTGGAGATTATTAAGAAGCCCTCTTAAACTGACATTCATCAACCATAGTTGTATATTTGATTTAAATGCTTTGAAAGGAGAAGGATGTTTCTTAAATCATTAATAACCGCAATTTGAATTCCACTTCTAAAGATATGCAACCCATAGCTCCTCAGTAGCATAATCTCAAACACCTAAGAAACCAAAGATTTTTAAAATTTGCTTTCTTCACATTTCTTAAATGTATTTGGTCTACCTTGAACCTCATCTCATTAGGGGTATACAGAGAAGGATTTGAACACTCACATTTACTTTGGTTTCCAGCAGTCAACTTTTAAAAAGTCTTTTTTGCCATTTGCACCTTTCTCATGGATCTACTCAGTTGAGTGAAATGTTAAAAAATAATTAGACAAAATGGTAGCTTAAATCTACAGGCTAAACAAGTCTACTCTGATAAGGTTATGTGTTACAAGGTTACACTTTGTATGGACTCCACTAGAACACTAGTGCCTTCTAGTGTTCATCTTCATTTAGTAACCCAGACATTTTTTTGCTGCTTCCAGTAATGCCTGATTTACTTTTTTCCACTTTCAAGTTGCCCAAATGCCTAATTAACATTGTTAGCTCTCCTGTTCCTGTGCACTCTGATGGCTTCCTACTTCGTGTGTTTATTACTTCCCTTTGGCATGCTTGGTCCCTGCATGGAGCAGGTCAGAGGGCTGAGGAGTTGATGCCCCCAGGAGCAGCCCTCAGCTAATGAGAGGCAGCTGGAGATTAAATACCTGCTTCCTCATCCTTCACATGTATGACTCTGAGGAATGATCTCTTCACTCAGAGGTTCCCAGTAGGATTGAGCCTCAGTCACCCACAGTGGTCATCCGCATGTTATCTTACTCTTAATTTCCTTCCATTCTGTGTCTCCCTTTACCACTCACCTGTCGTCCTGCTGGGATCAACTCCCTAATAAACCATTAGCACTCAAATCCTTATCTTGGGGTCAATTTAAGTCACTGGTTTTAATGGGTTACTTCTGAGAATTCTTAGTGTATTTTAGTCAAGAGCTACTGAATTTAAAACAAACCTTGATTTTAGATTAATAGTGTTGGATTTGAAACAGATATATGTTTTGGTTTTGCCTGATTGATTTCTTTTAAGGACTCTCTTGCTGCAGCACTCATACTGTAGAATACAATTAACCGCAGCTAGCTTCCTACTTCAGGCTCTACTTGTTAGCCTGATTATGTTTAGGGTCTCTGCATATTCATGCCTCTAGGCTCTTTTGGAAAAAATAAATGATGAATTTCTTTTGACCTCTCTGTTAATCGAAGCCCCAAAACACAAGAGTCACAACACACATACACATAGACGCATTTAAAACGAATGCATAGAACAATGCTCAATAGCATTTTATAGAGTCAATTGAAGCCTATTTTCTATCTTTGGAAATTCTGATACTCTATATAATCTTATAATGTGAGTAGGCAAATGATGTTTCTAATTCCTAATTCATATAGTTCAAGCCCTAAGCTTTGGGAAAACCAGAACTTCTTGATTGATCCTCCAAAGAGTAGCAACGGGTACAACTCAGATATGCAGGAAATTAATTAATTCATGTGACTATCTCATTTTGCTCAATAGCTCCCATTTCCATTCAGTAGGAATATTAAACCACCTTCACCACAAAATATCATTCAAGATTACTCAGTATTTTTACTGAGGGGAGGGTGCTTAGTCTTTCAGGGCATCTTTCCCCTTCTCCCTGAGAGGCTTCTTGACACAATGTAAAGTTCAGGTAACATTGTGATGGTAGGAGGGGAAGTGTCTGGACATGATGTTGGTTCTCCCTGAATTTGGATTGGGGTGTAGTAGTTTGGTGTATGTTTGAATGGCTGTACTCCTGAGACTCTGCATTTTCCATCTGCCCTCCAGCTACTCTGCACCCCATTTCTTCTTCCCTTAAACCTGCAGAAGGCAAGCTGCTTCTCAATTCTTAGCCACCTGCCAAATGCCCAATCCCCCTACTCCACCCACCAAAAGAGCCCGTTAGATCTGAATTACTCCAATGCCACGTGGTGGTAGGGGTTTGGGTGCCACTTCTGCCTAAACATGTCACGTATGGTGTCTGCTCTACTGTGGCCAATCCAATGGCTGCAGGACATCTCTGGGGCATTCTCTGGCCATAGCCTAAAATGGGAAAGAGATATATGCTCCCACTGCTTTTCACTTCCTACTCTCTCATTCCCTCTCCCTCTGTCTTTGGTCCAGGGTTGTGGTAGCATCTAGCTCCATCTTAGAGACCCTGGCAGAGTTACCGTAATTTCCTCTCCTCTACTGCCCTCAAAATCTTCTCTACACTAGAAGGTTTTCCTTTTCCTGTATGTCAGAGCCTTCCCTGATATCCTTCCCTCTCTGTGCGCTGAGGCTGAGACTAAAAATCCAGGCTCTGACCCCCTTGTTTTGCTTCTGCAATGTAAAAAGAAGATTTTTTAATTCAAAAGCCATATTCCTCCCAGCAAAACTTGATTCCCAAGACTATTATCTAGCTACGTACTCGGAAATAATTTAATTTTGCTTGAAGTTGAATAATGACTTATTTGTTCTAAGAAATATCCAACAACCCCCTGAAGTAATGAGTATTACTCATTTAGTGGGTGGGGAGTCATAGAGAAGTGGATTTATGATGAATGAAAATATACTGTTTTAATATTTCCAAAAGTATTATCCCTTTTAAAATGTTATTTCAAACAGTGTGTCTTAAAATAGACTCCTATTCATACATCCATTGATGAATAAGCCAAATAAAGCAGAGTATGTGAGGCTGACGATACTTAGCTTTATAGGGTTACACAGCATATAAACTTTCTAAATAAGGAATGCAAAATTATATTCCTTTCTGCTAATCTTAGCTTTATTACTGCAGGATGTGTAACACACAAATTCATTCAAGTTTGACCTTGAAAAATTAAAAGAAAATCATTTTTTATGAGCCCTACCTTCACCCACAATTATAATGGTGACTCTAGTTTTGGTCAAAATAAAAGGTTTAACCAAAAAACAAGAGGGCACAAATTCTAAAATTTCATCCTTTCTAATAAGTATATCTTCATCAGTACTTTCATTTTCATCTACCCCAGAAATGGGTGTTGTTTAAACCAGATGTGCAGACACTTACGCACTCCACTATTTATTTCAGCCTGACTCACTGCTTCTGGAGTGAGGAATGAGGAAGTTGAAATTGGTCTGCTTCACAGTTGCTGTGTGGATGGAGTCAGGTTATATATGAGAGGGATTATACTCCAGTGGATACCTGCCGTCTGGTGAGGCACATAAACATTTGACAAGGAGCTCACATTTATTGAGTGCCTTCTATCTACCGAATGCTTTCAGAGAAAAGAGAGGAAGCACATATCCTTAAAGATCAAGTATCCTTTTTACCTGGAAGCTGAAAATGTAATTAGAGTGGAAGGAGAGAGCCACATGACTTCAGGATCTACTACACAAGTGCTGTACTTGTCTTATCTTATTTAATCCTCCAAACAATCCCACAACGACCTCATTTTCCACATTAGAAACTGAAACCCATAGGAGTTCATAGACTTTCTCAGGACCACATTGGTGGTAACTGGCAGAGTCTGGGCGTATTATCCACATTCATTTGGTCCTAAATCTCAGGCCTTTTACAATAAACCAAAATGAGTATAAATGTGCATTTGCCTTTTCTTACCTTAGGTATACTGGGATTTTTTTTTCTGAGGTCAGTTAATCAAAATGATTCCATAGTTCAAGAAGACACCAAGACAGTTTGTTGCCAGTTAGAAATGTAGAGACTACCTGAGATTAGGAACTTAATATCCCAGAATAAAGTCCTAGAAAACTGCTACTAATCTTAGAGGCTTTAACACAAGTGCCAGGATTTACTTTTTTTCTCCAGATTATCGTGGCACATCTAACAGTTTTTGATATTTTACATGGTACATTATCTATTGTGCTCACTAATAGCCATACCGAGAGCTTATTATGCCTGGCCCACTGCCCAGCACAAATCTGGTTTTTGTGTGGCTTGGCAGTGTAGAAGTACGGATATGCTTCAAATGTTCTAACAGAAATTTCCACATTTCAGTCTTATTTTCAATTTCTAATAGGTTATGAATCATATTTATAATCCATTAATTCAGTAAGCAGTTAATAAACCATTAATTCATAAGTGGTACATTATCTGATTAGAGTAGGATTTGAGTCTTGTCCGTAACTCTTTTGAGGGCTAATATGGAGATGTAAACTTAAGAAGATTTTTAAAAAGATTTTTCCTCCTGGTCATTTTCCATTTAGTTTGGAAATGATGTATTTAGGCAGATAGATTTCATGTCAGCAGATCACGGGAGCAAGAATAGTAGGCAGATATAGAAAATGAGAAGAGTAAACACTTCACAATCAACCCCACCTGAGACTACGGAGAAAGACTCCATATGTAAGCAACATTATCAGACCTACCTCCACCTCCTCTGCCCAAGTGAAGAGAAAGAGAGAGAGAGAGAAATCCAGAAAAAAATGATAATGCACTCAACTTTGCCATTCAGAAAGACTATTTTAGAATAGTTGATTACACCTGTAGCTTGGTAATTTTCCCCTCATCTGATCACTTTAGCAGACTCTAAAAGGTAGTCGGTTTCTCTGTGTAAACGTCTATGTCTGGGGTGGCATCGGAAGAGGAGAATCACACTTCAGGTTTATATCCTTACTCTTCAACTTTTCTGGAAAGTAACTTAGCTTTGCTCATATCTGCCTTCAAAAAATAATCACTCAAGCAGCCCCCATGGCAATAAACCGGAAGGAATCAATAATTTACATATCTCCAGAGGAGTCTGTCAAGAAGCAAAAGCAGGAGAAATGATTGACTGTTTCACAGAGACTACCTTATTTTAACATGTATGAGACACCCATACTTTGAATTTAGCTGATTCTATATTTGCCTCCAATTGCATATCACTGAGGACCAGTACAATAGCTCCTAAAAAAAAGAAAGAGGGGCCGGCCCAGTGGCATAGTAGTTAAGTTCACTCACTCTGCTTTGGCAACCTGGGGTTTCCAAGTTTGGGTCTCGGGCACAAACCTACACATCGCTCATGGAGCCATGCTGTGGTGGCATCCCATATACAAAATAGAGGAAGATGAGCACCAATGTTAGCTCAGGGCTAATCTTCCTGAGGAAAAAGAGGAAGATTGGCAACAGATGTTAGCTCAGTTCCAATCTTCTTCACCAAAAAGAAAGAAAGAAAGAAAACGAAAAGAAATCAGAAAGGAAAACTTAGTAGAGTGAAAGGAATTCACTCATGCCAAGTCCTTTCCCTGCCAGGAAATTTACCAAACACTGTGACTTAATTTCTTTGATCTGTTCACTATGAACGGCCAGAAAAAATAACACAGTTTTCCACCCTGTAAGAATATAAATATGGCCATTTAACATCTCCATGTTGTTCTCTAAATAATGGACTTTATTCCTAAACATGCTACAATTGAGTGATTTAGAAAGGTAGCCTTAGATGTGTTATGATCAGTGTTGGAAAACTAGGTCCTGCTTTGCAGACAGTACAGATCCCTGCCCTTCTTCAGCCCACTCACTGTTTGCCTTTTTTCACTCTCAAACCCTTAATTGATGTTTCCCCAATCACAAATCAATCCATCTCAGCAGAAGGAGGGACCATGTCTCCAACCACTACTGTTTTTCATATTGAAATTCCGTGTGTTTCTGCTGTTCCTTCAGGTACAACTTGTGGGGAAGAGCTCTTCACGTTCAGTGTTACTCTAATATTAAGACAGGGATTTACACTATAGTTTACCAAGAATCAGGACACCATTCTTCGAGTCTAGTTATTTTATTTTATTTGAAGATTATCTCCTGTTCATTTACCCTTAATAAAATTTATCCCATCAACAGAGAATATAGTTGAAAATAATATTAATTTGTTATTTTTATTTTCTTGCCTAAATGGTTTCCTTAAAGGGAGACAAACAAACAGCTGAATTTTCAGAACCTCTGTTTTCACATTTCTACTTCCCTCACCCCCACTCCATTGGTCCTTATTCTTTCCTTCATGGAAACTCCAGAATCTCTTCTTTAAGTTGGCCATGTGTGGTCAAGTTCTCAGACCCATTTTAGGGTGGTGGATCATGAAATAAACTCAGTTCTGACTGACCGGATAAAGTCTCTAGAGTCATTAGTCATTGACCTTGATCATAGGTCATTTGAGGTATATTGAGGTGTATCACAAACAATAATCAATATATCAATAAATTCAAAAGAAGGCAGAAACAGAGGGGAAGAGAAAAAAGAAAAAATGGGACAAATGAAAAGCAAATAGCCAGATAGTACATTTAAACCCACAGTGAGATGCCACTGCACCCCCACTTGAATGGTTAACATTAAAAGGACTGACAATAATACCAAGTGTTGACAAGGATATGGGACAGCTGAAACTCTGATACATTGCTAGTGGAAGTGCAAAATGATACAGCCACTTGGAGAAGTTTGACCGTTTATTAAAATGTTAAACATATACTTACCATATGACCCAGCAATTCTACACTTTGTTGATTACCTATGAAAAATCAAAACATATCCACACAAAGACTTGTACTCAAATGTTTATAGCAGCTTTACTCATAACAGCCCTAAAGTAGAAATAATCCAAATGCTATCAACTAGTGAATGGATAAACATATTTTAATATATTCATACATGATGCTACTCATCAACACAAAGGAACTAACAACTGATGCATGCAACAACATGGATGAATCTTGAAAGTATTATGCTAAGTGAAAGAAACCGTACATAAAGACTGCACGCTACAGGATTCCATTTATACGAATTTTTAGAAAAGGCAAAAGTATAGTGAAAGAAAGATTAGTGTTTGTCACTGGTTTGGGTGAGAGTGGACTGACCACAAAGAGGCATGAAGGAACTTTTTGGGGTGATAAAATATTTCATATTGTGATCGTAATGGCAGTTACCATTGTATACATTTGTCAAAACTTAATGCAGTGTACACTTGAAATTGCTGAATTTTATTGCATGTAAATTGTACCTCAATAAAGCTGACACAAAACTGTTAAGTGGATTGTACTGATCAAAAGGAATGTTTGAAAGGAGAATCTATTATGAAGAAGGAAAGAACCAGTATTAAGGTGAGGGAAGAAGGAAGAGAGCAAGAGAGAGAAAATAAGGTCTGGATGAATGTAATCAGAACAGTAAAATGCTTTGCTTTATTACAGTCACGAAATTGAGGTCATACAAGAGCACAGGAGGTAGAAGTTCAGAAATGGAATTCAGTCCTCTCAATAGAGACTGAAACTTAGAATATATCACTCCTGGTGGGACATATATTATGATAATGAGATGAAACTGAGAAACTATTTGCAAACAGTATAAACGGTAATGAAAGGCAGAATTAAATGTGATTCCATCAGTTCCTTTTGAAAAGATTTGAGGAGGAGTTTTTGTTTTGTTTTGTTTTGAGATTAAAAAATATTTTTTATGATTGACATACAAAAAGCTGTACATATTTAACATATACAACTTGATAAGTTTGGAGATAAGTATACATCCATGAAACAATCACTACAATCAATGCCACACACATACACCACCTCCAAAACTTCCTTCCCTCCTTATTTATTGTTTTTAATTATGATAAGACTCTTAACATAAGATCTACCACCTTAGGAAATTTTTAAGTGTATGAGGAGGAGTTTTAGAGGCATTTGTATTAAAAAAAAAAAAAAAAAGCGGTGAGCCTGTGAAGGAAAGAATTTGAGTCTCATAAAAAGAGTGGATTTAACCCTAAAGCGAAGCAAGAGAAACTTTTGAGGGCTCTGGCACTGTTTTGGCCCCTTGACTTTGTTTGGTTGAAGTCTACATCAGTAATATATCATAATAGTTGCCTTTCCGCATTGTTTCCTGTGTTCCATTCATTCACATCTTCCTGGAAAAGCCTTGGACTGGACAATGGTTGAAGCTCACCATGCTGGGACCCTAGGTAAATTTGTCCAGAATAGAAACAACTTTTGCTGTTTGCTGTTTAGTTTGCTGTCCTTTCCTTACTACCCTGAAAGACTAGTATTGCCCAGAACAGGAATAGAACAGGTTATCTTCTTCCTTGGCCACTGGTAGTTTTCTATTTCCAAAGGTTTGGTAGGATAATTTACCAATCTCCAGAATATTGCAAATGACATATTTGTAGGAGAGTTTGATTTAATCTGTCCTAATTTCAGGAGCAACTTTTTCACATTTTAAAGCTAATCAATTGTCATGGTGAATAAGTTATTGAGTTTTTTCTAGCAGATTTTAATTTTTAGAGCAGTTGTAGGTTCACAGCAAAATTGAGCATAAAATACAGAGATTCCCATATACACCCTACCCCTGCACATGCACAGCTTCCCCCATTATCAACATCCCCCACCAGAGTGGTACATCTGTTACAACTGATGAACCTACACTGACACATCATTACCAATCAAAGTCCATAGTTTACATTAGACTTTACTCTTGGTGTTGTACATTTTATGGGTTTGGACAAACTTATAATGACATATATTCACCATAATAGTATCATACAGAGTATTTTCACTGCCCTAAAAATCTTTTATACCCTGCCTTTTCATTCCTTCCTCCCCACTAACCCCTGGCAACCTCTGGTCTTTTTACTGTCTCCATAGTTTTGCCTTCTCCAGATGGCCTATAGACGGAATCATAGAGTATGTAGCCTTTTCAGATTGACTCCTTTCACTTAGTAAGATGCATTTAGTTTCCTCCATGTCTTTTTATGGCTTGATAGCTCATTTCCTTTTAATGGTGAATAACATTCCATTGTTTGGATGTACCAAAGTTCACTTATTCATTCACCTACTGAAGGACATCTTGATTGCCTTCCAAGTTTTGGCAATTATGAATAGAGCTGCTATAAACATCCGTGTGCAGGTTTTTGTGTGCACTTAAGTCTTCAGCTCCTTTGAGTAAATATCAAGGAGCACGGTTCCTGGACCATATGGTAAAAGTATGTTTAGTTTTGCAAGAAACATCAAACTGTCTTCCAAAATGGCTGTACCATTTTGCATTCTCACCAGCAATGAATGAGAGTTCCTGTTGCTCCACATCCTTGCCAGAATTGGGCATTTCAATGTTTTAGATTTTAGCCATTCTATTACATGTGTAGTGGTATCTCATTGTAGTTTTACTTTGTATCTCCCTGATGACATATGATGTAGAGCATCTTTTCGTATACTTATTTGCCACCTGTATATCTTCTTTGATGAGGTTTCTGTTAAGGTTTTTAACCTAGTTTTCAATCAAATTGTTTTCTTATTGTTGAGTTTTAAGATTTCTATGTATATTTTAGATAGATTGTTTTTTGAATGTGGACATTTCTTTAATTGTTGGCTCTCTGATATCTGCCTATTGCTATGTGGCATTGTTGGAAATATTTTCAGTGAAAACACAGGTTTGGAGTAAATCATTAGATTTTTCTCTCTAATGGGACTTAAAGGACTTTGGTGAATTGGTAAAAGGTTAAAAGAAAATATTGTAAGACATAAAGTGACATGACTATATGCAAAATTCTGTTTATTAGACAGATTTTAGGGATTATTCACCTAAATCTCCAGGACAATTTAACCTAAATGGTTAGATTTTCATCTAAGGGAGATATTCTGTATTAATCCTTTTGGCTAGAGAAAATAAGCTCAGTACCCCTCAATCATAGAGTCCCTGTACTTATATCTACCATGAATGGTACAAATTAGATATTCAGTAAATGTTATTTGAATAAGTGGTTGTGCTGTGGTTTCACTTAGGCTGGGTTGACTATAGCCAAAATCAAAGCCAAACGAAAATTAAATTTGGTGAACTAGTCATTATACTGAAAGAGAAATTGACTTATTTTTTAAAAGCTATTTCTAAGTGGAAAGCCCAGTATTTCCTAAAGTAGACAGATCTAATAGGCATTACCTATCTATATTGCTAATCATAAATCAGTGACTTTATCTGAACTATGTTAAATTTGCTAAACAGAGTTGTGACTTCTCTGAAAAACAAGGACATCATGTTTTTACCATTGTTTGAGAGAGTATATTGCTTCATGACATTTAACTGGGGAGTGACTGCAACTGCTGATGAAATGCCTGTTAATAAGAGGTTTGTGATTATGAGTTCACTCCCTTCCTCTTTGCTCTTTGTTATCCCTTAGATAACACAGCATAGTAATGATTGCCTCTGGGATGCTGAACAGGGAGGTTCACTCAAGGAAGTTTCATTCATTCACTTTTAGCGTGGCTTCTTGAGCGTTCAGGGTAGGTGGAAATAAGGGAGTTGTCTATTACACAGGAGAAAAATGATTGCTTCTGTTTACTGTAGGCTGAAGGTTCCAGAGTTCTTCCGTGTTAACTCTCCAGCCTCAATCTGGCTAGATGTGCTGTGGCTACAGATCTTCTCAGCCACCAGATCACTCAGCTTTCTAGTCCTATACATAGTATGTCTGGTCCTTTTATTCTCTTGCCTGACAAGCTTACCACTATAGAAGTCAGAAGGGATACTTTCATATTTTGAAAGCTTCAACCTACTTCAAGACTTCAAGCCAGTAGCAGTCTGATCTATGCACTAAAAAGCTAAAAAGAGTATGTCTTTCAAGAGTTTTCTGTGTCCCTTGCAGCTAATCAGTGCCCTGGATCTGCCATATGTAATATGCCAATTGCTTTACCTCTCGGATTTAATTTTATAGTTATATCAAATAGATACTATACTTCATTTTCTCTTTCTATGTGTATTGAGTATCTTCAATGTTTCAGATTGGCAATTATGTACAAGTTCAGTATCTCTTTCAAGGATCTTAGAAACTAGTGGAGGAAGGCAGAAAAGAAAATAGGCATAACAGAGTGAAAATTAATAATATATGAATGTTATCAGCATTTCTCTTTTCCCTGATGGCCAAAGAGTATTCTGGCTTTGATGCTTAATTCTTAGTTTCTTCCTCTGAATACTTCCACCCACCCTCAGAGGAAGGCTTTAATATTGCAAGAGTGATTATTTTAAGTTTCTGTAATAAAGAATCAGGAGAATAGGGCAGAAGGATACAGGAATCTCACAGACCAGGGTTGGAGCAGGGCATTATCTTGGGGGAAATGTCAGTGAGGAAGTGAAGTAAGAGGATAGGAGAAAAAAAGTAGCATTTAAAATAACAGAGTTATGGTAGAATTCTGTGGGCTGATCATAGGCATGCCTTCTATCTTGCCTGAGGCCCCACTAAAAGAGAAGTTAAGAAAGAGTAAATTCATAGTATAGTAAAGAGAAATAGAGGGGTGTGTACAAGAAACAGAGATTTCAACAAAATTCTGGAAGATGGAAAGTGAATGAGAGATTCCTACAGACTTATAAAAAAAATAGCAGTGGAATCACAGTCCAGAGTATGCGTGCTATGAGGAGTTAGAGAAAACGGGAGTCAATCTACAAGGTGGAACATTGGAGAGATTCTGGGGTCAGAAGCCGTCGGAGTGAGAGAGACAAAGGTGAAATGTGGGGTTAACATGATGTGAGTGTGTTTGAGTGTGGTAAATTTGAACATCAGTAGGGCAACAACTTTGTTTTTGCCCCATTTCTCCCTAATCTCCACATGCAGAGTGACTAGAACATAGTGTTTACCCTCAAGTGAAAAAAGAGAGAATTCTATTCTAAGGAAATGGAATGAACTATCTGTAGAGAGTTTAGGCTTCTACTACTGAGTATAGATGCTCCAAAACAAAGCCCTCTTCCCCCAAGCTTTTGAAAGGCCAGCCCTGTGATGGCTAAAAAAAATCCAACCTGCTAGTGGACATTTACATGCTTTGAGCTTATTATAATTCTCCTCTTATGAAAAGAACAAGGGAGAGTAAAACAGACATTACTAAGCAGCAGAAGAAACCCATACTAGCTATTCTCAGACTTCTAGTTGCTCTTTTGTAAATAAAAATACATACCCAAAGTCATTAGTAAATGAGAAGGAACACCAACTCTCTGAATTTAAAAACTCACCACAGGGGAGACAAGAATACTTCATGGAACAGAGAGAAGGTAACTTTTTAAAACACTCTCTACAAGAGATCTGGGAAGAACCAAGGGAAAAAAAGAAAGCAAGAGAAGAACAAAAGAAAAAGAAGGAGATCTTATAAATTAGAATAAAATTGCTGAAATAAAATATTCAAAGAGCTGGAAAACAAAGTTAAGACAATTTCTTAACAAAGTTAAGAATGTAGTATAAAATTAACCAAACCTGTACCCTGATGCGTGAGTTTGCCACATTGAAAAGTATGAAAATCCTCATTGGGCAGTGATAAAATGGAAATTAGTTTTTACCTCATAATTAATGAATATCCACAATCTTTTAAAATGGAACCATTTTTAGATCCCAAGATAAGAGTCACACTGTACTTTCTCTGGTTGATGGAAAGACGTTGCCCAGTTCCACAGGACACATCCCCTGAGAATGTGGCTACTGCTTTTTGACTTAAGATGAAGTCAGCTTTGAAATATTTTTGAAATATATACTTTATGCAGCCAGAAACATGTTAGTCTGCATATTACTGGAAACCTAACCAATGATGCCTTCAACAAATATGGTTTTGTTTTGTTCCCAAAGCAAGAAATCAGATGTGGGTGATTGAAGGCATTGGTTCAATTACTTCAAGACCCCTCAGGCTGTTATTGTCCTTCCATTCTTCCATCCTTAGCTATTGCATTAGGTTGTTGCCCTTGTCATCTTATGGAGATATCCTCACACCAGTATGCTAATAAAACAAGACAGTTCTTGTCTTCCCAGAAGGGGAGATTCTCCTCAAACTCTTTCTTATATCTCATTAGTCAGAACTGAGTCTTCTGCTGACTCTAGACCAGTTACTGGCAAATCAAATGAAATTTCCATGACTAACATAGACCAATTATGATTCAACCTCATGAACTATGGGTGGGGACTCCCTCTCCTAAGACCAATTGTTGATTAAGGGTCTGTTTACAGGTGAGAAGGGTGGCCCATTGAGTAAGCAACAAACTGGCCCTGCCACAGGTATATCCTGAAAAATGTTTAATTCTTGGACTGGATGTGGAGGAATTTAATAAAAAGATAAATGACAAAATGACAAGTCAAGAAAAGCAACAAAACAACCCAAAATATAAAGAATTTCTAAGTAGAGAATGTTGTAATAAACTATGTGCTTAAATTTTGTTTATTTACATGTATTTGTAGAGAGAAATTCCTATATAAACTGGTTTATTGTGTTCATGTTTTCTTGTCTGAGAGTTCCATATGACTGATGAATTAATGTCAAGGAAGAAGACTAGAAAAAAAGGGCAATGTCTCCAATCTCAAGTTCTTTACCTCTCTATTCACCTCTGAACTCCTGGGTGGAATTGATGCAGTTCCATAGGGGCATCTCCTGTTTAATGTTATCTCCAGTATCTCCAGGAAATCAGAGAGGAAGTTATGTTGTTAGTTTACTGAACTAGACTGTGACTGAGAAATCAGCAAATGCACAGAGGTGCCATCTCGACCTTTCTCCTCTAAGACAGGTATTTATGGAGACAGACATGTGGGAGTGAGCTAATGACATTAGGCACACCCATTTCATGAAACACACTAAAAGACTTCAAAAAATAAACAAAAGTCTGATTAGTTGTAATGGAAGGCCATTTCTCTTCTTTGAAGTAGTCCGAGTATGCAGAGATGCTGCTGCCACTAGTGATTATTCATACTATGGTCATAATTCTTTTAGACTAAAATTAAGTTTATAAGCAAAGAATATGCAAGAGATCTCTGAGATTTTTTAAACCATTTTCTGTTATATTTTAACCCAGTATCAAACATTTTGACTGCTATTACAGAAGGTGAGGAAAAAACAAAGGCTGCTGAAGTTATTGTAAATGTTCAATAAGAACATGATCACTCTTCAGGCTTTTTCCCAACATAGACACAAATGAAAAGTTAATCTTGTTAATTTGCTGTTTTCTTGTTTAACCTGAGGGGTGACTCAAGGATCACAATAATTTATTAGCCTGTTTTGCAGAAGAAAAAGAATGCCTTTAACCAAGTTATGATGACCAGATAACTAGCTTGCAGCTGCCATTGACACCCAGGAGTCTTATTGCCCAAGGGCTTTTCTGGAATGAAGGAAACACAGATTTCCCCTTTGTTTCTCTGAAACTTCTCCCAAGCCCCTTAGCTCTGTAAAGATCCCCCCCTACTTTCTTCTTTTGTTAAGGTAGATTGAGAGAACCTGTCCTCCTGCCTTCTTGTTTTTGCCAATTCGAATAAAACTTTCTCTACCTCCAAGCACAGTGTCTCAGTGATTGGCGTATTGTGCATCGGGCACAGGAACTTGAAATTAATAGATTTGATATCACTGCCTCAGAAACTATACCAGGACCATAAATTGATAGGAAGAAACATTGGTGTTTAAGTGAATAATAAATGTTAAATTTGTTCCTGTTTAATGTACATAATCATTTCAGCACTTTCTTAATTTACATAGGAAGACATGATTTTAGTTATAGTTGCAATATTGGTATCTATGGTAAGAGGAAAAGGAATTGGCCTAAATCAGTGGTTCTCAAATTTTAGTGCATATTATTAGTATCATTTAGAGGACTTGTTAAAACACAGATTGCTAGGCTCCACCCCCAGATTTATGTTCCATTAAGTGTGGGCTGGGGCCTGAGAATTTGCATTTTGACAAGTTTCCAGCAAATGCTAATGCTTCTGGTCCAGGGTCCATAGTTTCAGAACCACTAGCTTAGAGTCAAGAGTGACATGGTTGCATGACAACAAAGCAAAATGTGGCCAAGATTTTAAGTTTGTTCTTTCTCTGCTCATTCGTATGTCAATTTACTCAGAGCTTCTTGAGGCCAGAATCAATGTATTACTGTGTTTTTCACCAGTGTCTACTAGAGCATCTGGTACATAATAGACAGTACATATTTACTGGATAAATATGTACCCTTCATTGGCACCCTCTGTTGGCTCCATTGATGCCTGATTAGAATTTCTAAATGTTTCTATTTAAGGCAATTCCACCAACACAAAATTCTTCACGTTCCATCTCAAAGGGATTACGTCTTTGGTTCCATGGATCACTTTATGCTTTTTCTGGTTTTCAGACAAATGATCATTGTTGTGGTTGGAGAACAGCAAAATATAACTATTAAGGAATTGAGTGTAGATAAAAAGTAATAATCTTAGCTCCAATAAGCAATGGCACTTGAATAACCAGACTATATCATACGGTATAAAGAAAACTAATAATTTAAGCTGCTAAATTTCAAGCAACTTCACTTTAACATTTTTATTCATTTATTCAACTGGCATTTATTAAACTCTTTTTTTTTTTCATTTTTTGAGGAAGATTAGCCCTGAGCTAACTACTGCCAGTCCTCCTCTTTTTGCTGAGGAAGACTGGCCCTGAGCTAACATCCTTGCCCATCCTCCTCTTTAAACTCTTTTAAGATAAGTTATTCCTCCCTTATCCTTCTTTGGTACCTGGTAACATCTCTACTATAGCACTTACCACAATTTATTGGAAAAAAAAAACTTTTCCATGTCTATTTCCCACAGTAGTCACGTAGTCTCCTTAGATATATATCCCCAAGGAATATCTGCCTGGATTAGACTTGCCATTGGAAATATAAAAATGAGCATAACAAAGTCATTGTCTTAAAGCACTTTCCAGTTGGGATGAAACAAGCATGTACACTAATGTACTCATTTAAAACCACAAACACTTGTAATATTCTATGTATATTATTACTTTACTAGAAGCCTCAAACTATTTGGAAAAAAGATCATAATCATCTTGAGAGTAGAGACAGAGTATCTCATGCAACCTTGTAAAATATCCTATTCACAGTAAATGCTCAACAAGTTATTGTTGAATTTAATGGTATAATTTAGGCATACAAAAGACTTCTGAGGCCGGGGACTGTATCATACATAATATATCCTTAGCATCTCGCACAGTGCCTTGCATTTAGTTAGGCAGTTGGTAAACCTGTAAATTCTCAGGAGTGATAACCTATTCAACCCCAAAGCGTTTTAGCTCTATAAATGATTTATTACTCTAAGAAAAAGAAACTCCTAGCTAATAATCTTAAAATTGGAAGCCTTGCACCGAGGTCCAGAAAATGTCTAGTACGACATTTAAAACTGCAACAAGTAAGTGAATGAAATAAGGAGGTTATGGTCTAAACTGATACTAAAATAGGATCTGTTAAGATGAAATTATAGCTGGATAAGGGCACCAAGAATTTTATCAGGTCAAATATTGTTCCCATGAATTATAAATGTTTTTCCTGGGTAATTTTAATGATTTTTGATGATCCCACGAGTCTGCTGTGCCACCAGGCTAAATCTGATCCTTCACTGAAAAAATGGATCTCATTGTGCAGGCAAGAAATAGAATGACTAAAAGGAAAGAAGAGCAAAGACAGGGACTTATTTCTACCCCCACTAAAACCAGAGGATTTGTGGATTCTTAACATAAACTACTGAAATGTTCATTGGCTAATGTCTCTGGCAGCGTTATTCTGTATAGCCATGGTTCATTAGCTTTGGCAGCATTCTCTTTTCTGTTTAAATTCACGACAGGCTTGTGTGCAAGGAGTGATCATATTGAGGAATGTTTAAAAAAGTTTCTGCCTCAAATTACCAACTAACAGGAAAAAAAGATATTTCATAGATACACCTAAGTAACTAAAAATCTGCTGATGTGTTAACACAAAAACTCCTAAAATATATGAAGAAATATGTTATATTCTTCATCTTAAATTGGATCCAAGATCATATGAATTTTTATATTTATAAATCATAGCCCTGAAAGAAGGATCAACATCCATGTTGACTTATTTTGCCTTATTTTCTGGAACTTGCTAATGGAGATGCAGATAAGGTTGGTAACATAGCATGATTTATAGGTTGGCATCTGGGACTTCTTTTGATCTGTGCCACTGTACCCTGAAAGACTGGTTTTTCTATATCAATGCATTCAGGGCATGAATACCCTGGCATAAATGGGAAGGAGCCATTTATGTGTTTGGCAAAAAGAAGGAAATTAGGAAATTTAGATACTTAGAATTTGTAATCAACTATACATTCCTAGTGATATCCATTCTGTCCATTTTCTATAACATAAGATCAACTCCTTCATTGTGAAATAAACCTGAATCATAATATTGTTTAATGAATAACTTTGCATGTGTATATCCTGTATAATAATCATTACACATAATGGTGCTGTAGACTCTTTATAACCTCCTCGCTTTATTTTTTATCCATTAAGAAATCCACAGATTTTCGTAATTTCAAGAAATATTGCATAGAGGACCTTTTATGACCAAACTTCTGGTCATCATATATCTTGCTATTTAATGAATATTCAAGTTTGAAAACATTTTTTACATTAAGAAGACTTCTCATACTCTGAAAACCTATATACCGTGAGGGTAGGGTAGATTGTCAGCAGCACGACACGCATGCTACCATTCCCACCTCCCACACCTGGAACAGACTTTGCTTCTTTTTTTGGTGAGTTCAGATTCAGTCTCAGAATCCTTTTCCATACATGCTCCAGGTACCCACCATCAATTGATTGGTGGTGACATTAAAATCAAAACTGTTTGCACATGGGTTCAAGGTTTTATTACCTCTCAGGGATCAAGGTCAGCATCTAAGATCCAAAGATGTACCTACAAACTCAGACCATCAAGCAAAATTGATAAAATTTTAAAGCACGCAGATTCCCTTTCCCTAAAAATTCAAAAACTGCTTGGCAGAATTTGGAACAAATTTGGCATACTATTACTTTTTACATCTAACTTGGAACTATTTTAGTTGCCACTCAAGCTAGACAATGAATTAATATTTAGTTGATGATCTTCAATAACTACAGCAAGGTCAACATGTTGATCTGAAGTGGGAAGAAAGGAAAGTACCGTTGAAATCTTCCATTTGTCAGGAAACTGTATGTTTTAAAGATCTTATCTTTTTTCCTTAAACAATTCTTCTAGGGAAGAATAGTAAATCTCCTGAATACTGTTGAGAAAATTGAGACCTGGAAGATTAAATTACTTGCTCGAGTCATGCAGCCCTTTAGTGGCAGAGCCAAAATCCAAACAAATTTACAACTGTCTACAAGGATCATGGTTGTTTGAAGAAACCTTAAAGGTTTATTTAGTTATTGTTTGTACTCTGTATGCTTCCTAAATTGAGTTAGCAGATTCTGAATAAGTAGACCCATAGATTAGGACTTCTGGGTTGACCCCGCCAGTTCTATGAGATCTTCCTTATGCTTATGTTCCTGTGTTAGAGTCAGAAGGCAAGGAATTAAACTCCCCATTGTTGCAAAAAATAATAATAATAATGCCATGTAAAATAAAAATAATGTGTAATATAGAGCATTTTCTCTTAAAATATTGGCTATTTTTGTTTTGTGCATTTCCATTTAAATCAAAATTTTCTTATCAATGTATATAAAATTCTTTCCTGGGATTTTCATTGAAACTACATTGAATCTACAGATCAGTTTATGGAGAATTGACATATTTAAAACATTAAGGTTTCTAATACATGGTCTTCTATTTGTTTAAGTGTTCATTGATTCTCTCAATAATATTTTTAGTTTTCTGTGGACAGTTTTGTACATCTTTTGTTAAATTTATGCCTAGATATTTAAGAGTTTTAATGCTATTATAAATATATCTTTTCAAGTTTTATTTTCTAATTGTTAAAAAAATTAATATTTTATGTTAACTTCATATCCAGCATACTTGCTGAGTTCACCTATTAAATCTAGATTGCAAATCATTTGGGTTTTAGACATAGAAAATAGGTAATTTGTGAATTATGACAGGCTTACTCCTCCTTTCAAACCCTTATAATTTTTACTTTTAATAGAAGTGGTGATATTAAGCATCTCGAACTCATTTCCAATTTCAAAGAGAAAGCTTCTAATATTTCACTGTTATTGTGCCCTGTAGGTTTTATGTTGGTACCCTTTATTAGTTTAAGAAAATTCCCACTTTATTCATAGTTTGCTAAGAGGTTTCTAAATTATTTTAGTCATGAATAGGTGTTAAATTTTATAAATGCTTTTTTCTGTATCTGTTGAATTGGTCATATGATTTTTCTCTGTTCTATTAAGGTGAAAAATTACATTGGCTGATTTTTTTCATGTTAAACCTACTCTGCATTTCTAGAATAAACTCTACTTGATTGTTACTGTTTTCTAAAATTTGTTCCTGGGATTGTTTTTTTTTTTCAATTTTTACATTATGATCTCAAGACAGATGACCTTTAGTTTTCTTTTCTCATACTTAACAGGTTTTTGTAACAAGATTATCCTCACTTCATACAATGAGTTAGGAAGCATTTCTTTCTCTTCTGTTCCCTGAAGAGTTCTGATCCCTGAACCTGGGATCGCCGGTTCAGATCCCAGCCGTAGACCGAGGACCGCTTATCAAGCCATGCTGTGGCAGGCATCCTACGTATAAAACAGAGGGAGATGGGTGCAGATGTTAGCTCAGTGCCAATCTTCCTCAACAAAAACGAGGAGGATTGGTGGCAAATGTTAGCTCAGGGTTAATCTTCCTCAAAAAATAAATAAATAAAAATTAACTTGTGGCTTTGTTGATTTTTTTGTGTTGTACACTTTTTTCTATTTTATTTACTTCTACTCTTATCATTATCATCTCCTTCCTTTTAATTTCTTTGAGTAAAATTTCATTTCCTTTCAAACTTCTTTAGATAGGATACTTAAATCATTGATTTTCAGGCTTTTTCTCCTTATACATTTGGTGCTATAAGTTTTCTTCTAAGCATAGTATTAGCTACACCGCCACAAAAAGTCATATGACGTATTTTCATCATGATTCAGTTTAAAATATTTTCTAATTTTTATTATAATTTCCCCTCCAACTTAATGATAATTTTAAAATATGGTTTAGAAGTATTTTGACGTATGTTTGTAGAAGTACTTAGAAGATTTTTAGGGTTTTTTTGTTAGTAATTTTAGCTTAATTTCACAGCGATTGGAAAACATACTCTGAATTATTTCAATTATTTAAAATTGTTGTGACTTTTTTCCTCTTGCCCGGTATATTGTCAGTATTGGGAAGCTTTCCAAATGCACTTGGAAAGAATGTGTATTCTGTCATGGTCAAGTGTGGCATTTCATATAAGTCAATTAGGTCAAGTTTGTTCATCCTATTATTCAGACTGATTTTATCTTTACTTATGTTTGTCTTGTTCTATCACTTTATGAGAGAGGTGTAGGTATGTTAAAATTTCCTATTAAGTTTATGTATTTGTCTATTTCTGCTTTTAGTTCTATCAAGTTTTGCTATGGTACAATTTGCCTTGTTTTGAAATTCAGAGTTATTACATCTTCTGGTTGGTTGACCGTGTTATCGTTATGAAATGACTATTTCTAGAAATACCTTTTGCTTCCTTATTTTTACAAATGCTGCAACAGCTTTCCTTTGGCTTTTTAAGTTCCTGTTTGTGTTGTTTATATTTTCCCCTTTTGCCTGTAGCTTTTTTCTGGTTCACCTTTTTAAGCAACACACAGTTGTTTTTAGTCTGCTCTGAAAAATCTTTGTCTTTTAATCAGAGCATTTAGACCATTTACAATGATGTAATTACTGGTGTATTTGGATATATGTCTACTGCCCAATAACTTGACTTCTGTTGTTCCACCTTTATATTTTCCTTTTTTGACTCCTTTTTGACCTTGGTCTTCTAACATATTATTTTTATTGTCTTAATTTCTCACTCTTGTTATACAATTTTTTACTGTTCTTTTGCTTTATTTTTCTTCCTTTTTATTTCTTTTTTCTTACCCTAGATGTTACTACATGAATCCTTAACTTTACTTAGAATCTAACATAAATTAATACTTTTACCACTTCCCAGATAATACTAGAACCTCAGATCTATCACCGTTTACTGCTACTGCTTTCTAAATTATAATTGTCTTGAATTTTAGTAATATTTTAAATCTTGCCAAATACTATTTTGTGTGATCAATACTTAGATTTATGCATATCTTCGCCCATTCTTTTTATTTTTTCGAGGAAGATTAGCCCCAAGCTAACACCTGCCACCAATCCTCCTTTTTTTTGCTAAGGAAGACTGGCCCTGAGCTAACATCTGTGCCCATCTTCCTCTACTTTATATGTGGGACTCCTGCCACAGCATGGCTTGACAAGCGGTGCATAGGTCCACACCCGGGATCTGAACTGGTGAACCCCAGGCCACCCAAGCAGAACAAGCGAACTTAACCACTGTACCACCAGGCCGGGCCCTGTCCATTCTTTTGGGCTTCATTCCTTCTTATAATTTTATATTTCCACCTTGGATCAAGACAAATTTTCTTCTCCCTAAAGAACTCCCTTTAGTATTTTCTTTAGTGCATTTCTACTCTTGACAAATTCTCTAATTTTTTTGCTCGAGAAATATCCTCATTTCATCTTCACTTTTAAAAGATATTTTTGCTTTGTATAGAAATCTAGGTTGGCAATTTATTCTTTTTTCAGCACTTCAGAGAAATCATGCCACACCCTGTGGCTTCTATCACTTCCGTTAAAGGAAATGTGTCTTTTATTCTGTGACTGGTTTTAAGACTGACTCTTTATTTTCGGTGCTCAGCAGTTTTATTATAACGTGCCTGGGTGGATTTCCTTTGTTGTTACGTAACCTACTGCATGAGGTCATTTTGCTTCTTAAATCTGTAACTGGATGTCTTTTAGCAATTTTGGGAAAATCTCAGGCAAAATTTCTTCATATATTGCTTTTGCTTCATTCTCTCTCTCCTCCCCATCTGGGCACCAATTACATGTTATTAAAAGTTTATATCATATTCTATATGTCTTTTATGCTCTCCTTTTTCTTTTTTCTTAATCCTGTGCTTGAGTTTTGATATTTTCTACTGACCTATCTTCCATATCACAAAATCTCTCGAGTTGAGTTCTGTCTGCTATTAAACCCATTAAATTGAGTTTTAAATTTTAGTCATCCTGTTTTTCTGCTGTGTACTTTCCATTTGAAATTCTTTATCTTATCATTTATTTTCTTGAAGACATTAATAATCACGATGATCTTAAAGTCAATGACAGATAACTCCAATGTTTGGGTCAACCATGTATCTGTTTCTATTATCTATTTTTTTTTCTTCGTCCTTCTTCTTGCTGCACTTGGTAAGTTTAAATAAATGTAAACATTGCATATGAGAATTTTCGGGTCTGGATGATGTTCTTCCTCCTGGGAGGATCCTCCCATCCTCTTGCTAGTAGCAGAGGGGCAGGTTATCTCAACACAATGAGAATCTGAACTGACTTGAAGCTCTTTTGCAATCTCATATGTGTCTCCCTGTTTCTTCCCTGACTCCCAGAATGAAGCCCTTCAGGATTCCAACTAAAAGCCTAGGGTGCTTCCCAGGGACCTTTTCTTCAATAAGCCACAAACTCTAATTTTTATATTTCCATTACCCTGAGATTGTCAAAACTTCACTGCAGCGTTTAGCTGCTTTTGACTCTGCTGTTAGCCTTTTGCCCCACATAGCTTAATCAGCAAATGCCTTAAGAGGACAACCAGGGTTCGATATTGGCTACACTCTTTTCTGTCCTTCACACCTCAGGAATATTGGCTGCCTTGCATCCTAGCTCACATCCTGGCTCCCTTAGCAGCCTCAAACCTCAAATTCTGTCTCTTTATCCCTGACTTTGCTTAAAACTCTGACGACTTCTCTGCCACTTTCTGTTTTGTAAGCCTAATGTATGTTTCTGAGAATTAGCAAATACCCCAAGAGGAAAAGTGGCATGAAGGAAATTGTGCTTATATCAGCTTTCTTTCTGCAATGCAGACCCTCATGTCCTGGCTGATTCATTATCTCTTCAATTCTTTCAAGAAGTTTCTTTTTGTATTTTGATCAGTTTTTCTAATTGTTCCCAATGAGAACATTGGTCTTCTGCGAGCCACTCTATCAAGCCAAAAGCAGATGTCTGTGTAGCTACATTTTCTTTTCTATACAATTCTTCAGTTAACCATTGGGTTCTGGAGATTTTAGTATTGCTTAAACACTCTGGACCTTAGTACTCCTAAATATTCTTTCAGAAGTAAGAAACAATAATTCTTTATGGAACTAAGCCCGTAATTGCAGATACTGCCCTAGAGCGCCCTCATGGACGTGAGAAGGGGCAGAAGGAAGGCCAATGTTGCCTCTTCACATAGACAAAAAGGGCAAGTTTGCCTTTGCAACCTCCTGTCTTTACCTTCTATGCTTCCCTTTACCAAACTAATTAGCACAGTGCCATCCTTTCTAAATTTACCTTCCAGGGCATGGCCCCAGTGTTTCATTTCAGGAGACGTGTTCCTGTTTTGATTTATGTAGAATGTTTTCCAACAGAAACCAGTTACATAGATTACAATATGAAGGAGGCTCCTGTGGTCATGCAATGTGGTCCTATTCCAGAGCTTTCCTCAAAGTAACTTACTTAGGTCATCCTAGCACAGCGTTCCATGCTCCAGACTATGGTCCTTTATATCAGCTCTTCCTTTCCCCTCCCTCTGCTCCTGTCTGTCATTTGTCTCTTGTTTGCCAATGACTGGAAGGTTAAATTCTATAAGTAATATACAGTGTCATCTTAATAGGTTACTGTGTTACTCTTCTCAACTTAGTTTTCATTTTTAAGAGTTACACTGATTATTGAAAAATTTCCAATAGAAATAAGTGACTCACATTGTCTGATTTTTCCCTGGAGACTGGCTGGGACAATAGAGGCTTTATGTTGAATTTAGATGATGAATATTTAATCACATTGGCAATCAATCACATCATATATGTTTAAAACTAGCAAGAAGATGGATAATTATGTGTTTCACAGCTTAGCATATTTTATCTATTTCTCTTCAGTTCCCACACAGTCCAAGCCCTATATTCAGTTGGATTTAACAGAATTTAAACTTTGGAATTTTTGAGTGTGTATGATAATTTTTAGATTAAGTCACATTTTATTATGCTGGGTATAATAAAAGTGTCTATTTTTGAATATTTTGCAACACATTTTTCAATGTTTTTGAAATGATATTTTAAATCACTCCAATCAACTTTTGAATCACTTGTCCTTCCGTATCCTAGTACTTAATTATTCACAGTGTCAGAAATTCAATTTAATTACTGTACAAGGTAAAATTGAATTGCATTCCTCATGAGGAGCATATTATGAATGTCTTATTGCATTGAAGAAAATGAATAACCTTGTAATAAAATTGGATGGCTTCCGTAAAGACCTATTTAGAACAATTTTTTAAAAATAGTTCCACACAATATGAATACTTTATCTAGTTCTTTACATGAAGAACAAAGGAGAGAAAGCAGTGTCATCAGAAGGGTATATGCACATGTCTTTTGGTGAATCTGGAAATGTTATATTCCTTAATGTGGTAAAGTGAGAAGATACTGAGTATCAGGAGAAAGGTGAGATCTACCCCACTTTTCTAAATGTCAATTTTCTGTAGAAATGATGCATACCTTTTTATGAAAACATTTTCAGTTGTAAAATAAAACACAGATTAAGAAAACTACTTATAGCATAATGAACATAATACATGGATTATTATATATAGCATAAAGAATTACTATAACATAATGAATTATTAAAAGGTAAGCCATCACAAAGGTCAAGAAATAGAGCTTTGCCAGCCACTCCAGAAGCTCCCTACATTCCTTGTCCCAATCACAGCCCCTTCTTTCCTTCATAAGTTAACCACTCTTCTGGTTTTCCTGGTAATGATTTCCTTGCATTTCTTTAAACACTTTCACCCAAGTGTGTATTACTAGTATATCTCTAAACACTGTAATTAATTTTGCCCATTTTTAAAAAGTATTTCTAAAGTCTTTCTTAAACTAAATGTTCTCTCACATCTCTTTCTTTGTCTTTGCCCTTCATTCATTAAATAACCAGGTTGTTTCACCTGTGGAGATGCTACACCTTGGATTTTGCTGATTGCATTTATATACCCTTGTTTTGGTGTATTAAATACTTCCTTGGGAGCTGTTAGGCAGTTTGAAAGTGGTATGAACCTTGGGCTAATAAGAGAAGCCATTCATCATTCACTAGTGTCTGCATGTGTGATTCCAAGCTGATTTTTGCACCATCACTAAAAAGAGTGTGTGTGTTTCAGATGGGCAGTTGGTGTGAAGCTTTTCAGTAATCCTGTTGAGAAGTACTCATAAACAAATACATTCAATGGAGTTTTTGATTTAATAAAAGGCTAAGTAATGTGTGCTTATGCATGTGGACTTGATTTTCTAACTCTCTTTCTTACTGATTGCTTCACTGTGTTACCTAGGGAGACAAGAGGAGGTAGACCAACAGAATGAATTCAGATCCCTTAGGACAGCATTTATCAAAATACGTGTTAGAGAACACTAATGGCCCTTGATATGTTAACGCATGGTCCAAAAAAAAGGGTCTATAGTTAAAAACAACTGCTGTGCCACAGTGTACATGAGCATATTAAAGTTGCTTTAAAAAAAAAAAAAAACTTGCCTTAGAATAAAATTGTTTAATTTTGGTTGTTTTTCAAAATCTCTTTGACCAGAGAAGAGTTTTTTGTTTGTTTCCACCGAATATCTAACAATATCTTGTGATATACATGTTTATCATGGATACAACTGGAAAATTCTGATCAGGATTGCATTGAATACTGTTGGAGAGCATAGCCATCTTAACAATATTAAGCGTTCTGATCCGTGAACATGGAATGCCTTTCTATTTGTTTAGATCTTCTTCAATTTCTTTCAACAATAGTTTGTGGTTTTTGGAGTATAAGTTTTACACTTCTTTTGTTAAATTTATTCCTGTGTATTTTATTCTTTTTGATACTATTGTTAAGTGGAATTGTTTTCTTAATTTTCTTTTTGGATTGTAAATTCTAAGTGCATAGAATTACAATAAAATTCTTGTATGTTTAGATTCTGTTCTGCACCCTCATTGAACTTGTTTATTAGTTGCAATAATTCTTAGATGATTCCTTAGGATTTTCTATACACAAGATCATATCATCCACTAACAGCATTTTACTTCTTCCTTTCCAATCTGGATGCCATTCATTTCAGTTTCTTGCCTAATTAATCTCACTAGAACCTTCAGTACAATGTTGAATAGCAGTGGTGAAAGTAGACATCCTTGTCTTGTTGCGGATCTTAAAGAGAAAGCATTCAGTCTTCACCATTAAGTATATTAGCTGGGATAAATCCAACTTGGTCATGGTATGTCATCCTTTTTATATATGTTACTAGATTTGGTTTGCTAGTATTTTGTTGAGAAGTTTTGCACCTATATTCTTAAGAGATATTGATCTGTACTTTCTTTTCTTGTGATGTCTTAGTCAGGTTTGAGTTATGAGAGCCTCATAGAATGAATTGGGAAGTGTTCCTTCCTTTTTGATTTTTTGTCAAGACTTCCTATCAATTCTTCTTTAAATATTTGGCAGAATTTAGCAGTGAAGTCATCTGGGCTTGTTCTTTCCTTTGTGGATAGTTTTTTGACTACTAATTTAGTCTCTTTACTTGTTATAGATCTATTCAGTTGTCTATTCCTTCTTGAATCAGTTTGGGTAGTTTTTGTCTTTTCAGCAATTTGTCCACTTCATCCATGTTATCTAATCTATTAGCATATCTTGTTCATAGTATTCCTTAATAATCATTTTTATTTCTGTAAGAGTGGTAGTAATGTCCCCTCTTTCATTTCTGATTTTAGTAAGTTGAGTTTTCTCTCTTCTTTTATTGGTAAGTCTAGCTAAAGATTTGTCCACTTTTTTCCAGCTTTATTGAGATATAATTGACAAATAACGTTGCGTAAATTTAAGGTATACAATGTGTTGATTTGATACACTTATATCTTGTAAAAGGATTACCACTATAGCATTAGCTAATACCTCCATCATGCCAAATAATTATCATTTCTTTTTTGTGGTGAGAACATTTAAGATCTACTCTCTTAGCAACTTTCAAGTATATAATACAGTATTAACTATAATTACTATGTTTTAAATTAGATCTCTAGAATTTACTCATCTTATACCTGGAAGTTTGTGCTCTTTTAAAGTTTTGTCAATTTTGTTGATCTTTTCAAAGAACCAAGTTTTGGTTCCATTAATCTTCTCTATTGTTTTTCTAGTCTTATTTCTTTTATCTCTGCTCTAATCTTTACTATTCCCTTCCTTTTGTTTGCTTTGAGTTTAGTTTGTCTTTTCCCTCCAGCATCTTAAGGTGAAAAGTTATTCTATTGATTTGAGATCTTTCTTATTTTTTATTATAGGCATTTACAGCTATAAATTTCCCTCTAAGCACTGCTTTTTTAGCTGCATTTCATAAATTTTTGTATTCTGTATCTTCATTTTCATTCATCTCAAAGTATTTTCTGACTCACTTATAAATTTTCTTTGATCCACTGATATTTTTAGAAGTGTGTTATTTAATTTCCATATATTTGTGAGTTTCCCAAATTTCTTTCTATTATTGATCTCTAATGTTATTTCATCATGGTTGGAGAATATTTGAGGATTGTTTTATGGCTTAGCATGTGGTCTATCATGGAGAATGTTCCATGTGCACTAGAAAAGAATGTATATTCCGCTGTTGTTGGGTGGAGTGTTCTATAGATGTCTGTTAGGTCTTGTTGGTTTGCGGTGTTGTTAAGTCTTCATTTCCTTGTTCACCTTCTGCCAGTTGCTCTACCCATAATTTACAGGGAAATATTGAGGTGTCCAACTTGTACTGTTGAATTGTTTATTTCTCTCTGTTAATATTGTTGGATTTGCATTTGCAATTTTACTTTTTGTTTTCCATATGTCTGATGTCTTTTTTGTTTCTCTGTTCTCCTTTTACCGCATTCGTTTGCTTAAACATTTTCTAATGTAACATTTTAATTTCTTTAATGACATTTCACAATTTTTTGTTGAGTTTTTTCCTTATTTGTTGCTTTAGGGCTTAATATATACATCTTAACATATCAGAATTTACATCAGATTTATACTTTCTTAATTCCAGTGAGATATAGAAACATCAACTCTATATATCTCTATTCTATTTTACCCTATTTTGTGCTATTGTTATTATACATATTGTATTTATATGTATCACAAACCAAACAATTCATTGTTATAATTATTACTTTATTTAATTTTGTCTATTAAGGTAGCTAAGAGAAGAAAGGAAAGCAAGTATATATTTATAGCTTGTGTTATATTATCCATCTTATTTACCATTTCTGGTTCTCTTCATTTGCTCCTGTGGATTCAAGTTACCATCTGGTGTCATTTCCTTCATCTAATACAGCTTTATTATCATTTTCTCTTTTTTGCTATTATTGGCAAATATATTTCTATATACTATAGGCCCAACAACATGATTATATATCTATGGTTTTATACAATTGCTATTTAAGTCAATTAGAAGAATTATTTATGGTGTCTTTTACAGTTATGTAATTATCTTTATTGATGCTCTTTGTTTTCTCCTGTGTGTTTGAATGACTTCTGGGGTTACATGCTTTCAGCCTGAAAATCTTCATTTAGTATTTGTTGTAAGACAGATCTGCTAACAACACAAATTCTCTCAGTTTTTATTTATGCGGAATGTTTTTATTTTGCCTTATTTTTGAAATAAGATTTTTCTGAATTTATGATTCTTGGTTGACAGTTTTTTTCTTTGAGAACTTTGACTATATTACTCCCGTTACTTTCTGGCCTCCATTGTTTCTGGTGAAAAATCAGCTATTAATTTTATGGGAGTTCCTTTGTAAGTGATAAGACATTTTTCTCTTCCTGCTTTCAGGATTTTCTCCTTGTCTTTGGCTTTCTGCATTTTTACTATGAATTGTCTACTCTGTTACTATGAATTGACCTCTTTGTGTTTATTCTACTTGGATTTCACTGAGCTTCTCAGATACATAGATTGTTCTTCATTAAATCTGGGACATTTACAGCTATTATTTCTTCAAATATTTTTTGTCCTTCTTATTCTGTCTTCTCTGTAATACTTGAATATGTGTATTTTGATTAATTTAATAGTGTCCCACGTTTCTCTGAGGATCTGTTTATTTTTCTTCATTCTTTTTTCTCTCTGTTCTTTGGATTGCATAATCTCTATCAATCCTTTTTCTTTTTTTTTTCTTAAGATTGGCACCTGAGCTAACATCTGTTGCCAATCTTCTTCTTTTTTTTTTTTTTTTTTTTACATAGTTGTATATTCTAGTTGTGAGTGCCTCTGGTTGTGCTATGTGGGACGCCACCTCAGCATGGCCTGACGAGTAGTGCCATGTCCACACCTGGGATCTGAACCGGTGAAACTCCAGGCCACCAAAGCAGAGCACATGAACTTAACTACTCAACTACGGCGCTGACCCCATCAATCCTTTTTCAAGTTTGCTAATTCTTTCTTCTGCCAGTTCACATCTACTGTTGAGCCCCTCTAGTGAATTTTCAATTTCAGGTATTATGTTTTTCAACTCCAGAGTTTCCATTTGGTTCTTTTCTATAATTTCTCTCTATATATTAATATTCTCTATTTGATGAGACATCATCTTTATACTCTTCTTTACTTCTTCAATCATGGTTTTCTTTAGTTCTCTGAATATATTTATAATGGCTGCTTTGAAGTCTTTGTCAATTAAATCTAACGTTGGATTGCTCTCACAGGCAGTTTGCGTTGCTTGCTCCCCCGCCCTGTGTATGGGTCACATTTTCTTGTTTCTTTGCATGTCTCATAATTTTTGTCAAACGTGGGACATTTTAGATAATATATTATAGCACCTCTGGGAACTGGTCCCCCTCATCGTCCTATGAGAATGTTACTATTGTTGGTTTGTTTATTTGTTTAGTGACTGGTTGGATTATTTTAGTCTATTTTCCCCTGCAGTGTGAAGTCTCAGGTGTTGCTCCTCAGAGAGTGTAGTCTCCGGCCTGCTCACAGTAGTTTTAGCAGGGCTCTTTCTTTAACTGTTTCTTTGTCTGACCACACCCATCTGTTAAGCTCCACTAATTTCTGGCTGATTCCTCCACTGTTTTTATCCATGCTCTGGGGTATAAATTGCACCACAGACTGATCTACAGGCAGTCCCCTCTTTACTACTTAGGATAGCTCAACTTAAGATTTTTTTACTTTACAATGGTGCAAAAGCAATATGCATTCAGTAGAAACCATACTTTGAATTTTGATCTTTTCCAAGGCTAGCAATATGCAGTAAGATACTCTCTCGTGATGCTGGACAGTGGCAGCAAGCCACAGCTCCCAGTCAGCCATGCAATCATGAGAGTAAATAACCATATGACCATTTCTGTTTTTCACTTTTACTATAGTATTCAATAAATTACATGAGATATTCAATACTTTATTATAAAATAGGCTTTGTGTTAGATAATTTTGCCCAAATGTAGGCTAATGTAAGTGTTCTGAGTGCATTTAAGGTAGGCTAGGCTAAGCTATGATGTTTGGTAAGTTAGGTGTATTAAATGCATTTTTGACAGGATATTTTCAATTTACGGATGGGTTTAACAAGACATAATCCCATCAGAAGTGCAGGAAATCTATAGCTAAATTCTGGGTCCTTTGCAGGGATAGTGTTTGAAACCAGGGTTGCGATTTGTTTTGAACCTAGGAGTTTTAATGCCCAAAGGTTGTCCTCTGCTCGCCACAAAACACTCCAATGGTCAAGAGACAAGGTGGTAAGAGAGAAAGAATTTCTTTATTACAGCTTGCTAGCAAGAGGGAAGATGACCAACTAATGTCCAAAAGAGTCATCTTACAGAACAAGGACTACCGGCCCATTATATACAGGGTTGGTCTCCAGGTCATGGAGGTGGCTGGTCTCTGGGTGGGGCCTCCATCTGGTCTCCAGGTGGGGGCAGACATCTGGTCCCAGTTCTTAATAGTCCTTTGTTTTACTGGATATGCATCAGAGAATGGAGCAACACCCTACACCCTGATCTTCCAGTCATCATCAATGGTGGCTGTCAGCATAGTTTCTCTGCCTGGGTGTCATCACATTCCTAAGGAACTCAGAAGAACAAAGTTATCATCTTAAAGTAGATAGGAGGGGCCATAAAATCTACAGAGTATGTCTGGACTAGTTAATCAGAGGTCAGTCAAAGTTACAATATGGTTTCTTTTCTACAATATGGCTTCCCTTATGTCAACCTTGTATTGAGCCAGTATCAGGAGGGCTCTTCTTAGCTTTCCTTTTCCTGGTTCCCTCTAATAAACTAGGTGGTCTATGAATTAGGTCATATCTGTGATGAAGCTACTAGCCTGCCCTTAAGTGCTTTCCATCAAAACCTCCATTGTTTTTGAGAGCATCCTTAGGCTTGAACTCGCTCACATTCTATTTCAAATAAATTCAGTTCTCTTGGGTAGAGGTTCAGAGCTCTCTAGTTTATGGCCTGCTTTTTCCTCTGGGCAAAATCTCTGAGCCATGGCTCTAGAGCTGGGGTTGGGGACAGTGGTATACTTTTCTCTGAGTGACACTCCTGCTTAGTTGCTGGGCACTGGATAGGGGATGGTAGCCTCTGGTCTTTTTTTCTTTCCTCTCCTAATCTGGAACCTATGAATGAGTTGGGGCTGGGGCCCCAGTCTTCTTAGTGAGCTATGCACACATAAGATGTAAAGTCTCCTCCCACAAGTGGGGGCTGGGCAGAAAAAGGGAGCCCCCAAACTCTTGGCAGCACTTACTGGGAACTTAGCTATGCAACAAGTAGCTGTGGAGTGGGATGAGAAATGTGGATGTTTTGCCCCTCTTGAGAAGACACTGTAGCCCTTGACAGGGAGCTAGAAGAGGGAGCTCTGTGTTCCTGGCTGCCTGGAGTGGGATTTCTTCACATTGGGCAGGGAGGCAGGGAGGAGGGGGTGACTTGTGGTTCAAATGGCACAGATTACTGCTGTTCTCACTGAGTTTTAGTAGATTTTCTTGAATAAATGTTTATTCATTTACTATATGTCTCTAGGATCATTTCCAGAGACTTTACATGGTTTTTTGAGTTCAATAATATATTGAACATCCAGGTATTCACTAAGAAGCCTAAGAAAGAAAACATTACAGAGGCAATCATAGCCCTCTTCTTCTATTCTACTTCCTAATCCCATTTCCCTCTGTTTCCCCAGAAATGACCACTCTCTTGAATTTAGAGTTTCTCATTCCTATTTATATTTTATTATATATGTATATATTCTTAAACAGGGAACATATGATTCCTTAAGGTATCATAAGACATTAAGATAGTGAGCATGTTTCATATATAAAAGAAATTTAGCTCTTGCTTGAAAAATAAACAAGATATTAGCTGAAAATATCACCTCAAATAGATTGAGCCTCAAAGTTCCTAATTTGCAACTTAGAAATAATCGTCTTATTGTTATGTAAAAACATCTGAAATGATATGGAATCCTACTGTCACTAATTGGTATTGTCTGGATGGTGAAGTGGTACAGGGAATACTGATTCTGGTTTCCTGGAGTTACAGGGCCCTGATAAGACACTCTTGAAGATTAATGGACATCTCTCTCAATCCTTACCCAGCAAGATCCACTCTTCATGAGCACCTGAGCCCTGGACATCATTGTACTACCCTGGGAAAGTGGTAGGTGATAGTCATCCAGAGTGGAGAGCGATTCAGGGAGACAGATTGTTATTTTAGGAGGTGAACGGAACTATAGAGAGGTGAATAGAAGCTCCGAGTCAGGAAATTTTGAAGAACTTGAGTTGGGAGCCAGAGAAGGTAGAGGGATAAGAGGACTTAGAATCTCCTTGTGACAAATTAACCTGGATGAAAAGATAGATGGGGGCTGGAGAAGAAAGGAAGTCCACAGTATGTGGAAGTACTGTGTTTAAGGAAGGGGATGGAAGTCAGTAGCAAGTTCATTGGGAGGGGTCTTTGGTAGACCTAAGATAACCCTAATGACCCATGTCCTGTACAATCCCCTCCCTTTGAATGTGGATTCAACCTGTGCATATGATGGAATATCACTCATGTGGTTATTTTATACTATATGGAAAAGGTAAAGGGTTTTTGCAAATGGGTCTGACTTTATCAGGTGATCCCTTTGAAAGTAAGAAGCTCTCCTACTGGCCTTGAATAAGCAAACAGCCATGTCATGAACTGGCTAGGGAAATGGGCAGCCTCTAGGAGCTGAGAGCCTCAGTCCTATACCCACAAGAATTCAGTTGAATTCTACCAACAACCTGAATACATGTGGAAGAGGACCCGGAGCTCCAGATGGGAATGCACCCCGGGCAACCCTTAATTGTAGGGAGACCCTGAGCAGGAGACTCAGTTAGGCTACGCCCAGACTCTTGACCCACAGAAACTGTGAGATAATAAATTTGTGTTGCTTTAAGCCACTACATTTGTGGTAATTTGTTACACAGCCATCAAAAACTAATGCAAGACTTTCAAAATGTTTGTTTGGGACACCAAAATATCTAGCCAGACTTCCACAGAAAAATATCACAATAACTTGGATCATTTTGGAAAACAGTTGACCTATGTGATTATCCCATTTGCCTGTGTCTCTTCCATTATTCCAAAGGCATGAGGAGAGCCATTCTTGAGCTGGTTTTTAAGATCATTTCCTTATTGCTTAGTTTTGCAGTATTTTGCTTATGGCTATTGACTAGAAAGTTTCAAATCTTACAGTAATATTTTCTATTTATTAAATAACGGCATTTGAAAGCGGTAACTTCATGCCACATTGGTTCTTCTTTTATCAAAGACTGACATCCTCATTCCTATAATTGTATTTCCAATGGTCTCACCAAGCTTTTTCTACTCACCTAATGGGTTCTGACCTACAATCATTGTTATTGAAGGAAGCAAAAATAAATCTATTAATAATTTTCTATCACTTCAGGCAACTCTAAGATGGATGTTGGAGAGCTTGGATAAGGACACAAATTCTCAGTGCTGATAAAGAAAAAAAATTATGTGCTTCAGAAAGAACCATTCAAAACATTTTGGTATCACATCCTTTCACTTTTACATCTAATCTCTGGTCTTCTACTCAGACTCCATTGGAAGATTAGCATTCCCTATATAACATTATATATTTAATATAAAGAAATATTCGCTTATTTTGGTTTTTAATTCATTTTCTATGAAAGGAAAACTTTTTTTCATTAAGAAATAAAGGAGGCCAAAGGAATCAAATTTCTTCTGCCCCTTACCTCCTCTGCTCTTAGAGCTGGTGAACTTCTGAAGATACAAGATTAAATAAATCTATATAATTGGTGGAAATGATACATTTAGATTAGTCAGGATGAATATTTAGTTTTATTTTAGAAACTCACTTTGTGATAATGCCATGGAGTTGAGAAGAATCTTCTCCATCTGTTGTGAGATGGCTCATGAGAAAAGCTACAAATGGAGTGGCCAGGCAGCTATAGTTTGTATGTGGATGTCTGCTCTTCCTTCCTTCATATTTCATTTCTTGCCAAGTGCAAGTGGCAAAAAAAAATCTTACAAAATCTAGTGCCCCAGCATGCAGTGCAGTATGACAGCAGCTGCTCAGAAAATCTTTGAGAGATAGAAAAAAATGTTTAGGAATGATGCCAGATTGTCAGCACAAGAATTTGAGGGAGTCACTTAACTGAAGGCGAAGCAATGGGCCGTTTGTTTCTGACACTGCAAGGATTTTTCAAGCTGTAGTTACATGTGTTAAAACATGTGAGGACATTTAGGAGGCATGTTTTACATCCAGTCATTGTTAGGATCTTGAATAAAGTTGCTGGCGTGAGTACATAGAACCCCTCATTAGAAAAATAGCAACTCAAGTGATCTTGTGACACAGACTTTCTCTCTGAAGGGAAAAAGATACAGCACTTCCCAAAGCATGGCATCTGATAATACATTATACTCATACACAGAAATTAAGCTGCACCAAAGAGAGCTAATGGAGCAGAACGAAATCTTAGAAACAAGTCCCTTTTGTTATTGTAGAGCTTTTAACAGCTCACTCTGCTTCCTTCTAGTTTCTGGAGCATTAGCAGAGACAAAGAAATGTGCCTCTATGGTAACCTATGAAGTAAATAGGTCAGTTACCTTGGACTAAAGCCAATGCAATTTGCAGGAGGTAAAGCTCTTTGCCAACCTGTCCACGTGACAGGTTACTTCAGCCAGGAGGAATTAGTGCACTAGCACATAGCATGTCAAACAATTTGAAAAGCAATATCACTGTAAAATTAGATTGATGAATCTAAGTACCTAAATGTTAATATTTGTTATACTCAAAGATCACAGAGATAACATGATGTCCGTCAATTTAGGAAGACAAGGCTCATAAAAATGCTTCATTTCAGAATTCCCATAGGAAGTAAAGAACCCCCACCCCACACCACTATGATTTTGATGCCTCCTTTTTCTGCCTCCCAGGATTGTAAAGACACATAGAGGATCCCAAGTCCTAGCTTGGTTAGGCATCTCAGATTGCCTCAAAGACAGTGCATCTTGAACCCCAGGAGGAAGATGCCTTGGCTTTTTTACTGTGTAATTTTAAGTAGGCTTTTCTTCTGTTGGCATCTTTGGCTAGTTCTCTGCACTAACAGTGTTGGAAATGACTTTATTTAGTTATTTACTTGTGATCACTGCTGTGACTGCTTGAATTTGAACTTGAATTATGAAATAAATTTCAATCTTTACTCTTTGGGCTGTAACTACAAAGTACATATATTTACATTGGGTCCAAATAATTGTCTTTCCTTGATTATATCAATGAAACACTTCTTTCTTCATAAATATTCAATAAAGAGAACAAGCCCAATGATGAACTCCTAAATCAGTCTGATATTTAAGCCTCCAATTCTATCATTACATCGTATCATAACAGCATCTTTTTCTGAGAATTCTTTCCCACTTTTCTCCCCATCCAACTCTAGTTAATTCCTTCAGTACAACTTAAAAAATAATAAATGTAGTTTTTTGGAGCAATTTTAGGTTTACAGAAAAATGAGAAAACAGCAGAGTTCGTTCCCATATATTCTCTTAGCACTCCTCTCAGTTTCCTCTATTATTGCCGTCTTGCATTAGTGTGGTACATTTGTTACAATTGATGAGACAATGTTGAGACATTATTGTTAACTAAAGTCTATAGTTTGCATTAGGATTCACTTTTGTGTTGTACATTATATGGGCCTTGACAGATATATAATAACAAGTATCTGCCATTACAGTGTCATAAAAAGAATCCATGTACCACTTTGAGTGTCAGTTTTCCGGTTCTGCAGACACTATAAAACTAAACAAGAAAAAAGTGTTGTATATTTGCTGAGGTCAGGAAGAGCCAGTCCATTGTCAAGTTACCTCCAATGGACCCAGCACGGTACATTGTTTCTATTGAAATGAATGGCCGTTGACGTGAAAGAAACGCTTTTCCTCTAGCTTTTCCTGTGCTGGAGATGAAAGCTATCTTGTGTACATTATTAAACGAGCACACATAAATGAGAATTAAAAGAACATCCAGATGAAGTCTTTTACCCAAGCTGCTCACTACTTTGTGAATATCTCATTACCTTCCAATGTGTCTGCACTTTGAATCTCATCTATCAGGAGGAGGAGGATGGGGATTTTGACTACGCTAGAGATTTGGTGACATGTAGGAAAACGCTTAACTAAACTTTCTCTTTAGTAATTTTTTTCTTTAGTACTCTTCCTCCTCTTTTTTCAAAAATTTGTGTGCTTGATCTATCTTTTTCAACTGGATTAGGTTATAACATATTTTATTTTATTTATAAGGTCCGTTGTTTTAATTCTTTCTAAAAATTTCAACTTTTATCTTTATTTTTTCTTCTGCTTTTCTTAGATTCATAAATCTTTTTCTGTAAAAAGGGATTCATACATCTTTATTCTTTTTCTTTATGTAAAAATATTTTTTCTCTGTGTATGTTAAACATATACACAAATAGAATGCAAATGTACCTGTAAAATTTAAGTAAAAATTATAAACACACATATGCTTATTACACAGATTAAGAAATACTATTTTACTAATCCCTTAGAATTGCACTGAGTAAACCTCTCTGGTCTTGCTCTCTTTCCTTTCCCCCGACATTAACCACAATCCTGTTATGTTATTCATTCTCTAGCTTTGCTTGATAGTTTTACTACCTATATATTTATCTTTAAGCAATATACTGTTAAATTTTGCTTCCTTTGATACATGATATGAATGGAATCCTGCTGTATTTTTCTGAGATTTGTTTCTTTTTCTTAGTATTATGTTTTTGAGGCTCATTTGTTTTCACAGGCAAATATTTTCTAAGATATGAATATACCAGAATTTATTCATTCTACTGTGGATGAAGAGCCAGGTTCTTTCCCACTTTTTGCTGTTAGGAATAACATTCCTAATGGGCAAAATTTTGTTCTTTTTTTTTAACAATGTGTCCATTCTACAGTGAACGAACACTTGGGTTAAATTTCCATTTTTTGCTACTCGGAACAATGTTCCTATGAGCATTTTTGGACACGTCTCTTTCCAGAACTCCAAGAGTTTTCATTTTTTATTTTTGTTTTATACCCAGTGATGGGATTCTTGCATGGTGTACATGTTCAATTTTTATGTGCTTAATACTAAACTATTTGGCAAAGTGACTGAGCAAGTTTACCTTTCCACAAATATTAAGCATTTCTGGAGCCAGTGCTGATGGCCTAGTGGTTAAAGTTCCACACGCTCTGCTTCAGCGGTCCAGTCCAGTTCCCGGGTGCAGAACCACACCACTCGTCTGTCAGTAGCCATGCCTTGGCGGTGGCTCACATAGAAGAACTAAAAGGACTTACAAGTAGAATATATAACTATGTACTGGGGTTTTGGGGAGGAAACAAAAAAAGAGGAAGATTGGCAGCAAATGTTAGGTCAGGGCAAATCTTTCCCAGCAAAAAAGAAAGAGTTTCTGTCGCTTCACATCTTTGAGCACACAACATTGTGCAAAATTTTAATTTTGACAATTTGGTGTGTGTGAAACGGAATAAAGTTGTTTATAATACCTCTTAATATCTGTCTGACCTCTATGGCACCTATGGTCATGTCCTTTCCTCATTATAAAATTGTTTATTTGTACTTTCTCTTTCTCTTTTTTTCAATTATCAATCTCACTAGATTTTTAAATACATTTTCTTTGCCTTTTTGAAAAATCAGCCTCTATCCTGTGTTTATCTTCTGTGTCTTGTTGGTTTTCTACTTTGTTAAGTTTGTATTTTACTCTATTACCTTTTCCCTTCTGCTCTATTTTGTTTAGTTTTTATTTCTAATTTCTTAAGTTAGATAATGATTTTATTGATGTTGAGCCTTTATTCTTTAATAATGTAAGCATTTAAGGACACGTTTCCCTCTTGGTATTGTTTAGCTCTTTTCTGCAATTTAAAGGCCATTCAATTTTAAATACTTTTTACTTCCTCTTATGACTTCTTTTTAACTCGTGTTATTTAGAAGTGCATTTTAAAATTTTTAAATGTTTGAGTTTTTTCGGATGTCGTTAATTACATGTGGCCAGAGAATCTGCTCAATGGTTCACCATTCCTTTGATATGTTTTGAGACTTGCATTATGGCCTAGAAAGAAAAAAATCAAATTTTATTATTGCGTTGAGAGTGCTTGAAAAGGTTTATTCTGTAATTGGTCCATGCAGTATTTTATATGTGTCCATTAAGGTAAACTTGTTAATTCTGTCATTTAAATATTCTGTATTTTTAATGACTATTTTTGATTGCTCTAGCTGTCACTTTCTTGGCTAAACTTCAGACGGGATTCTTCCTAACTCTGGGCCCCTGACTTCCCTTCACCTAGAGCATTTACTTTAGAAAACTTGTAATTATAAATTCTTTCTCTGCCCCTTTGAGATGTAAACTTTCTTTTTTTGAAAACTTCTTGCCAGTTTCACAACCCAAGAATGGCTTTCTCAAGGGCCTGGGAGCCATCTCTCAGAAAGGTAATCATCAAGGAAGGGAGCTCCCCTTTCTCCCAGTCTCTGTGGGAGGATAGGAGTTGTAAAACTACCTCCTGTTATTAAGATATTTATTTTTTGTCTTTTGTGGTCTAAAAGTTTTAGTCATCTAATTTTTAAATCACAAGCATATATTTTGATATTTTATAAACAATCCAATCCAACATTCTTTGCATTTTAGATGATCAAGTAGTCCATTGATATTCAAAGTGATTATTGGTATCTTTTGATTTCTTTCCACTTTACATTTATTTCACATTTTTATTTATTTTGTTGTTGCTTCATCCAATGTCAAGGTTGATAGAGGAAATTTTCCTTATTGTTTCCCTCTCAGGACAGAGTTTATTTTTCATTCAATATTTTACAAAGAATATAGCCTCTTGGGTATCCTAGAGTTATCTGTAGGCATCCATTATAATCTCAGCTTGAGCAGATATTTGCAATTATCTTCTATCCCTATGGTTATAGTTTTTTAACCAAACAGAATCGAATCCCTCCTAGAATTTTTCTACAGACTTAAGGCAAATTCTTATTTTTTTTTCATTCTTTCGTATTTATTTCGTATTTATTTATTTATTTATTTATTTTTATAAGTTGTAAACATGTTGGATTTTCCCTTGAGCACTTTATCTGTGTTTCAGAGGATCTGACTGCATGGTGCTTCATCATTTTGTAAATATTCTGAAATTTATGTTTGTATTTCCTCTTTAATGAGAGAGTAATTTAAGAGAGAGTTTTTAAAATTCTACATGGATGAGTTTTGTAGTTTTCATGTTTTATTTTATTTTTCTTATGGTCAGCTTATACCAGGTTTCGGTGCTTCCTTCTATAAAGCTACTATTGTCAATACTTCCCAAAGTTTCATGTGTACCCAAATTACCTAGATATCTTGTTAAAATGCAGATTATAGTTCAATAGGTCTAGATACATTTCTAGCAAGTTCTCAGATAATGCTGATGCTTCTGGTCCGTGGACCACACTTTGAGTAGCAAGGTCCCATTCCATTGTTTCAGAAGTTTTTGGAGTAAATCCAGACCTTATTTTCACCTGTTTCTTGCTAAGGGGTCCCAGGTTACATTTGCTATGACAATGTCTAATAGCTTGGGATTTTAAAAAAGACTGTATCGTATTTAATCCTCACAGCATTACTAGTAGATTTGGAAAGTTTGTTTCATCACTAAGAAAAGTGAGCCTGAGTGTACAGTGGCACACCCCGGACACCTCTCAGTCTTGGCTTGTCTCTCACACGTCTCTGTACCAGCTGCTTTCCATGAGATTCGGGATCTGTGCAGGACTAGGTGACTACTTCAATTTGGGTAATGTGCCTTAGAATACTTTTTCTCTGAATCTGTTGCTTCTCTGAATCCTCTTTCTCATGGGCTCGTTCTGCTTGTCTTGGGTGTTTTTTCTTTTAGATTGAGGTGGAAATTGGCTTAACTTCCCTTGAAACCCTCTATGTGACCATTTTTCTGAGTGTTGATTTAACATTTGGGTGTCTCTTTTCAGCTACACTGGTTGGCATCAGTGAAGCTCCGTTTTTTTTTATTATTATTATTACAGGTCCTCTGGCTGGTCTAATAATCAAATTGACAGGAGACAGATTAACAGGAAAAAATCAAATTTAATTTCATACAGACAGGAGCTCCATAAGAATATGAGGCCCACAGGCAGTCAGGCAATTGAGGCTTATACACCATCCAGAGCTAAGAAGAAGGGGTGGGAGTCTGGGACTTCAGAGGGAAGGAAGACAATTCACAGGGAGACGGGAAGAACACGTTTGGTACACAAATGTTTGCCGTGCCACGAAGAGACAAAGGGATACAGAAGGAAATGTGAACAGATAAGCCTTGCTAAGTTCTCCTCAGTTTACCACACTTAGCACATATTCTTTGTATTTGTCTCTGGTGATAGCTCTCTTCCTGCTACAGGCTCCCTATCTAAATTCTTTTAGGCAGTTAAGGAAGAGATGAAAAGAAAAATTCCTGAGTCTTCTATTTCTCTTCTGTTTCTCAAAAATAGTCAGCCCAAAATAATCCTCATGCCAAAGAGACATATCTTGGAGTGTCTAAAGTTCCTAAGGCATATTAGCATAATACAAGTTTTGGGAAATCTTCGGTAAAGAGATCCATTTCAATTTGTTTAAACCTAGGTTTTCCACACTTACCTGGCCATAAAATTCTTAGTTTTGTTACCACCCAAAATGGGGTTCTTCTACCCGATGTGCATTTTAAAAAGCCAATTAATTACAGCATCAGCTTTTGGGAAAAGAAATCAACTTTATTGCTAGATTGATCTTCATGGAGACAGGGGGCATGTGCCCTCAAGTCTGTCTCCCCAACTCAGGATTTGGGGCAAAATTTAAGAGGTTAGGGAGAAGAGGCTGGCACACAGAAATGCAGGCAGGACAGGTTTTCATTGGTGGGGTTTAAGCATTTATGGTAAGATTCTAAACATTTATGGTAAGGTTCTAAACATTTATAGTAAGATGAGGAAGGGATTTTAACTCAGGATCTTCCTGGGTGACAGATCCCTCACTTCTGATGAGAGTCCGACTTTTCAAGTTCTGGTCATGTCCAGGTCCTTTGGTTCCATGGAGAGGAGATTCTTTGGCTTCATGGTCATTTCAGATCAAGATTTCTTCTTCTGCACATGCTCTGGCTATGTGACTTTGCAAATTTTCTGAAAAATAATTCTTAATCACTCTGTTGATAAGAGATGGGGTCTGTTAGAACTGGCTCTAATGGGCTTGTGGTTACAGTTTGGGTGGCAAAGACATCCTTTTTCATTTTGCCAATGTTTCTGAATTTTATATACAGATGCAAACAGGTACTTATTAAACAACTACATTCTAAATTTGCTTAAGTAACAAGCATTATACTAAGTACTCTAAAGACAGTATCTCAATTTATATTCACAATCACCCTATGATGTATTATAAGCTGCATTTGATAGGAAGAAATTAAGTAGAGGCTTAGTAACTTATATAAAATATTCAGCTAATTCAAGACAGAGTTCAAATTCAATTTAGGATGTCTGGCTCAAAAGCAGATTATATATCTTTTGGGGATGCCTTTCTGTTTTTCAGGGACCCAACACTGGCCCTTTCCTTAGGACAAGGAGCATTCAGTTAATTCTGACATTGTCTGTTTAAAAATAAAAAGATGGAGGTGGGCAGTTAGTGAGGATTATGGGAGACCACTGAGCAATCGAGCACACTCTACCAATAAAATGAATGCCCAGAGGCTGTGTTTACTACCTAATAAATGTGGCTCAGTCCCAGAAAAAATCATTCTCAGAAGAGATTTTAATGCCTTTTACTGGTGTTTCTCTGCTTGCCATGGCTCTTCCTCCAAGGCAGCTTTGCAAAGCTGATGAATAAGAGGTGACTGGCAAGAGATTTCTAACTGGCACACCTTATGTGAAAAGATGCTCTGCTCTTAGCCAATAAAGCTGAATCTAATCTCCAAAACTAAATGAGAATAACAATGACAATAAAAGACCCAGAACACCACTTTATTACATCCCATTGTATTTATAGTCTTGGCAACAACAGAGAAAAAAATCCTGCAATCAAATTAGGGCGATCTGCATGACAAAAGTTTAACAAGAGACAGTGGAGGCAGGAAATTGTTGATGATTTTCATTAACTTTAACGCTGCTGAGAGCTTTATTCGTCTTCACCTTGAAGCTTTGGAGAAAATCTGACTCTTCTTGGCAGCATAAGCTTCTCTTACTGAAGCATCTTGCTGTTTAAATAAGCATCAAGCCCTTGAGGTTATTTTGGAATGCTTTCCTTTCCCAGGTGCCTGGGGTTCTCTGTTCTGAAAAGAGACTCATTTGAGAAAACCTAAGGGGCTCTAGGTGCTATTACTTAGATGAACATTTTTGTCATATTTAAAATTACAAGATCCCAAGGGGCTTGAATAGAATGAAGAATCTTGGCTTCAAATACCAGTTTTCCCACTCTAGTGAACATCGTTGGGCAATTAACTCAGTCTCAGTTTCCTCCCTGTGACAGAGGATCATAAGACCTATCTCATCGGGTTGTGGCAAGCATGTGAAGGAATGTATATAAAGTCTCCAACTACACGAGGCATTTCATGATTAGTAGCTAGCCTCTTATAACTATAACAGGTCTTGTGAAAATTTCCTCAGGGAAGGAACTTGGTCTGCTTTCATGGACTAAGCTAATAGTTCAGATATTAGCCATGCACTGGAGGTGAATTTGAATGCTTCTTTCTAGTTAGTATTTACGTTTTCCCAGAGACCAGAGATATTTATTTATATGAACCAGTTCTGGGAGAAAATTGAATACAAGACAAATAAGCAATTATCAAGATTGGCCAGACAACTGGATTTTTCCAATTGAGCTGGAATTGGAGGACAATTTGATGCTGAACCTCTTAATCTCAAGGTTGTGTGCCTGATGCATAGTAAACCAAACACTGAGACATCAGTGCTTGGAGATGGAGAAAAGTTTATTCAATTGACCAAAACAAGAAGATTGGGGTGTGAGTTTGTTCAAATCTACATTCACAAGAGCAGAAAATGGGGACTTTTATAGAGCCAAGGGGCTTGGCAAGGAGGAGGAGCTTCAGAGAAACAAAGAGTCACTCCCAATAAGCCCCTGGGCAATCTGACTTCTGAGTGTCAACAGTAGATGGGGGCCAGCCATCAGGTGATTGCAACCTCCCTGAAGGCGTTCTCTTTCTTCTGCAAAACAAGTTCACAGATTCTCAAGACTCCTGAGTCACCCCTCAAGTTAAACAAGGAAACAGCAAATTGGCAAGATTCATCTATGTCTGTGTTAGGAATGAAGTCAAAGGCAATCATGTTCTTATTAAATATCTACAGCAACCTTCAGGTACCCAGCTTCAAATTAGTTTGTGGACTCACACCTTCTTCCATTTTTGGTAAGAAGATTATCTTCACAAAAGCATTTTTACATATATAGGGCAGATGTTCAGATTGCTTTTTGTATCATGTGTTGGATTATAAGTCTTTACAACTCATCCACTAACAAGTTAGTAAAAAATGGTTTCTTGATGATACTTCTCTAACTTTGAAGTCATCACTGTCAAAGCATCAGTTTAGATGTAACTCTAATGAAATGGCTTTAGCTCTTTTCTGACGTTTTCTGCTGTCCCTGGTGGAGGATGCTGAAATTAATCAGGTAGAATTTGAAATGGATGGTTCTAGGGAAGTAGGCTAATTTATCTTTCAACATCTTGCCTTTTCTTTCTATTCTTCTATCTTCTGACCTTCACGCAGCCCCTTTCTTGGAATATAATTCTTTAAATGATTTATTCTCATTTATCTGTAATTCAGAAAACTGACAAAGTCATTTCAGCTTAGAATGATTCTATCTTGAGAGAAATTAGTTTCTATCAGACCCCCATCTGCTGCTTCAGGCTGCTTCTAGCAACCAAGGCAGAAGAGTTCACACTCTTCCTCATTTGAAAGCATCAGATGAGCTGGACTACCACTTGAAAGCAGAAATTTTCACTTACCAGCTAAAATTATTCACATAGATCACAAATATCAGGGCAAGGGACAGGTGTTCCTAGGCCAGATGCTTAGAATTATAAAGGGAAATTTAAAAAAGTAAAGTGAGATCCTGAAAGAATCTGAAGTAAGATTCTGCCTTTATTTATGCTCATGAAAGTTTTTCTCCCCTGGAATTCTAGATTTTATGTACCTGAGTGAGTGTACAAGTGTGTACATATGTGTACCTCCGTGTAAAAGCATGTGAAGGGGCGTGTGTGTGTGTCAGCTTGTGCACATACTACCCATTATCTGGAGAGTTTGTCTCAGAAGTATCATAAGAATCCATCTCTGACTGTAAGTGTTTCCTTTCTTTTTCTGATCATTTACAGTAATTACAAATCTTTCTATGGTTGTTTACTTTAGTTTTAAAGATGATATCAGGAAGCCAGAGTCCTGTGCCCACTACGGCTCTATCTAGCAGCCTCTTTTGCTCCCAAGATTACCTAAATTCCATCTGGATTATCTCCTTGTAAGGCTACATAGTAGTAATGATGTGGAGTCAGTGAGCCGAGGAGTCGGCAGAAAGATTTCTTGGACTCTCAAGATCTGGCAGTAGTGCTCTTTTATTTAGAGAATAGTATAGAATAGCATGGGGACAGGACCCATGGGCAATCAGAGCTGCTGCGTGGGGACAGGACCCACGGGCAGTCAGAGCTGCTGCTGGCATGGGGAGCTGCTACTGCTGCCGCTGCTGCTGCCAAACCTGGGTGGAGAGTAAGGCTAAATTTAAGGCATAGGTATGTGAGTTATCTCTTTACAAGACAAAGGAAAGAACATGTAAAAAGACTTGTTAAAATGGTGTCAGTGCCAGTAGGGTTCTAGTTATTGGGTGGTCCTATAACTTTTAGATAAGAATCAAACCAGATTAAGCAAATGGCAGAAGTCGCCACTTAAATATTATCTTCAGCTAAAGACAAAAGCGGATGTTGGGGGGGGTCAGTTACATGAGGTTGCCAGACAGTAAACAACTTAAATTCTTGCCTTCCCCGTTAAGAGTTTCGAGATAAGGCCATACCGCCTTCCTCCTGGTGCAGAGAGGAGGCATCTTTACAGAAGGAGGTTTCTGTTACAAATGTAAATGCTTCCCAACAAATGGCAAGCAAACTCCGCTCCTCAGAGTTGCTTTTATTAAAGGTAACCAGCCCCCTTCTTATCTGCAGTTTTAAAAGTAACCAGCCTAAAATAATCCTCATCAGTAACGTGTATAGTCTGTGCCTCAAAGAGCTCTGTGTTGTCGACACAGATAATCCATAATCAACCTATAAATCAAAATTGGGGTGAGTTTATTATGAGCCACTTTGAGGATTTATTGCCCAGGACGACTTTTCCACCCAGCAAGGAAGCTCTCCAAAGAAGTGGGATATACAGAGTGGTTAAATACCATCTTGGAACAAAGAGCATCCATCGCATATGACAGGAATATCTCTTTTACTACAGTCACGAGATGCTTTGCCAGCACAACAAGTCAGTGGTCACAAGGTGAGCACAGCAAGCCTGTGGTCAGCAGGTCAGTGGTCATGAGATGAGTTAAAGCAGATCAGTAATTAATCCTTAGTTTCTGGAAAGAAATGCTTATCTTTAAAGAAGAGCTGATATGGGGGAGGTAACATCCCTATCTTTAAGAGCACCATTCTTCTGTTTGGAACATAGTAAATGTTTAAAGTAGATGGACAGTGTGTGCTCAACAGGCCACATCAGACCTTTTGGGAAAAACAAGCTCAGGCCGAATTAATTTTAAACCAAATGGCTTCCTCATATACTCCAGTATATCCTTTTGCTTTTCGTTTATTCATCAGCGTTAAAGTCTCTGCTACTTAATGGGTATATAATCTTGGACGGATCACTTAGCCTCATTAAAATTCATTTTCCTGGGGCTGGTGCATGGCGGATAGGTGAAGTTTGCGTGCTCTGCTTAGGCAGCCTGGGGTTTCATCGGTTCAGATCCCGGGCGCGGACATGGCACCGCTCATCAGGCCATGCTGAGGCGGCATGCCACATGCCATAACTAGAGGCACTCACAACTAGAATGTACAGCTGAGTACTGAGGGGCGTTGGGGAGAATAAGAAGGAAAAAAAGAAGAAGATTGGCAATAGAAGTCAGCTCAGATGCCAATCTTTAAAAAAAAAAATTCATTTTCCTCATTTGCAAAATATAGGACATGTAACTGAGAAACTTCTTGTGAGTGCTATATAAAATATAACAAGCAAACTAACACAGAGTCTGCCATATATTAGGTGCCTAACAAATGTTAATTATTGTTGTTTTTGCTGTGATTATTATTACTAGTGCTTGGTTATTACTATTGCCATCACTGCTGGTAGAGCAATCAGTACACGTGATCCATATAGTTTCTGCTGTTCCTGGGAGCTTCTGTGGCTAAGAATCTCCAAATATGTTACAAATTCGGATGTCAAAATGGAATAGTTTAATTTTGGACATTTTAAATAAAAGCTGAAATTTTATTAACTTCTAAGAATGACCTTCACTCAAGCCAAGTTTCAATTAGGAAATGAAAAGTCTGTTTGTAATATGAACAATTGCTCCTATCTCTCTGTGTTTCAGATATGGCTATATGACGGTCAGATTTTATAAATATGAGACTCACCTATAAATGTAATATTGAAATCCTAACTGGAAATTAAAACTAACTACACATCTCAGATGAGTTTCTGTGTTTGAAAAATTTTTTCTAAAGTCAATTTGAAAAAATTACCATTTATTAAGTCTCTCCTATATATCAGATACTGATAATTTATATTTTGAGAAGTTTAAAAAATATCCAGGTCCAGCCTGGTGGCCTAGCAGTTAAGTTCGCATGCTCTGCTTTGGCGGCCCAGATTCGCCAGTTCAGATCCCAGGTGTGGACCTACGCACTGATTATCAAGCCATGCTGTGGCAGGTGTCCCACATATAAAGTAGAGGAAGATGGGCACAGATGTTAGCTCAGGGCCAGTCTTCCTCAGGAAAAAAAGGAGGGTTGGTGGTGGATGTTAGCACAGGGCTAATCTTCCTCAAAAGAAAAAAAAAGAAAAGAAAAAATATATCCAGATTTATTAATACTATCTTGAATGCATACATAAAGTTTCTGCAGCATAGCATATTATTATTTATTTACAGCAAACAACAACCACATAGTTCCCCTGTGCCCCAGTTCTTACACTTGGGATGATGTGATGAGAGCCAAATAGATTAAAACTCTATACATAGAGGGTTTTTATTTTAGGCAAGGAATCCTGAAAAAATGAATATGGGTTCTTATATATGCTATCCTCCTCCCTTCCTGATAGAGTCTCCTTGGAAACATAACGGGAAGGATCCTGAGGTCTTACTTTAACTCTTTGGAATATGAATAAATCTCTCCAAGGGCAAGACAAGATTAGAGTCTCCAGCTTTACAACCTAGGGCCACCTCCATCCTCTCCCTGGGATTCTCTCACTATGTGAATTAGTCATAAATTAACCTCCAAGGGTCGCTTTTAGCCAGGGCCAAGTTTGAGTAAAATTTACTCAGAAAGCCCTAACTATGCCAAAACATAAAAATATTTTCTCCACAGCCCCAGATACATATTACTAAATTTAGACTCACGTAACACTATTTTTTCCCCCATATCTCTTTTCCAAAAGGGAAATTGAAGGTCAGGAAGTTTAAGTAAATTTTCCAAGACCACACAATTCGTAAGGGGAAGATTTATGATTAAAACTGAAGCTTGTCTGATGTGAAAGTTCTGTGGTGGCTAAAATGCTAGTCTGAAAGATAAACTTCAGGAGTATCTATTTTGCGTCTCAATGTTCAAGAGGCCTACACCTAAGTGGTCCTGAGGATATCAGCATCTCACCTCCTGTTCCAAGGTTTTTCTAAGATTAGACACAGTTAACCACACATAATGGAAGAGGAAGAAGAAAACAGTTGGACAAGAAGAGTTAGGAAAGAGTAATTGGAATTTAGGAAGATACACCTTTTTTTGTTTTTTGTTTTTATTTTCTACAGTCTCATACTATTAATTTATTGCTAAAGAGTTTCCTCAAATATTGGGAGAGTTATTTTTCTCTCCACAGACCTTGCTCTCTCCCCATTCCAGTAAACAAGGGTTTTCTTCTATTTGTATAAATATTTTGATGTATGCTTAGAATATTCTTGCAGCCAGTCTGATGGCATATACTGCTCATGGGTGTTACAAAGACACAAAGAATCTTCAGTGCTGAGTTTCTTTTTAAGTGCTCACCCAAGGTGAGGAACTGGCATTAAAACCCAACTTTCATAGGAGATGAATTTAACAAAAGTGGAAAGGAGAGTTAGACTGCATTTTGTTATCAGTTTCCATGAAAAGAAAGAAAGGATGCCTTTTGCTCTGCGTCATCGTTAAGTAACAGTATCTTTGCTACAGGCCTATGGTTCCAATTACCTGAGTTTAATCCCTTCTATTGTTAAGGAGAATATGAGTTAACAGTATTCTTGGTTTACACAATTCTGCTGCAATAAAAAAAAAAAAAAGACAAAGTTGGTGACAAATGTCAAAATATTCTGGTACATAATTATGTGTTTCACACCAGGTTTTCCCAGGACGTTAGCAAGCCCAATACACGTCAGGAACTGATGGAATCTTGCCAGGGTGCAGCTGTTCATTCCCAGCTGACTCTCTGTCTCTAATGGTCACATGGGGCTAGGAATATTCGTGTGATTTTAAATGTTGTGGTGAGGCATGAGTCATTTGTGAATGTATTTTTCAGAGCTTGAAGAATCTGTGGGTTATCACCCTTGAAAATGGCTGGAGAAGAGAAGCCTAGAGCTAGGAGCTAACCACTGCTAACTGGCCATGGCTGTGCTTGCTATTTCCATGTTGCCTGTTCTCTGGGAACTGAGATAAGGACAGCTTTGCCTTAAACAATTGACTCCTTTAACTTTGCTTCATTAAAGAATAGTGGGCAGGTTGCAGTGGTGAGTAGTGGGAGGTGTGGAATGGGAAGAAAATCAATCTTTGCTGTATCCCTATTAGTTGTCATTTTTGCATATGCTTTTATTTAGGTCTTATATAAAATGTCTGCTAACATTTTCTCAATGTTGTATTAGTTTGTGAAGGCTGCTGTATCAAAGTACCACGAACCAGTGCCTTACACAGGAGGAATGTATTGTCTCACAGTTCCGGAGGCTGAAAGTCCATGCAAGATAAGCATTCATTCAACCATCCATTCATCCACATTTATTGGGTACCTGTTATGTACCAGGCATCATTCTAAGGACTGATTATTAATATCTCTAACTTAAAGATGACGAGAAAGAACCTGAGAGAGGTTAAGTAACATGCTCAAAATTGCACAGCTATTAAGTGGAGAAACAGAATTCGAATCTGGGACAGTTCTTTCAAATGACCCCTGAGGATGTCCTCTCTTTAGACGAGAGGTAGTAATTGTTAACAAAGTCAATGAGGAATTTAATTTATATAAAGACCCCTGTTAGCTGGACTAGTTTCTCCTGAATGATTAAAGCTGAAAAGATATCACCACATAGTTTGGGTGGGACCAAAACTGAAGTGTGCGGCGACCATGATTGCTTCATTTTCCGTCTTTGTTTTCAGTTTCCTTCCACATCAGTTCCATTCTACTGACCCAAGGTATCAGAGGTACCTGTGTCTTTAACACCTTCCCCACCCCCAGCTCCAACTTTCCCCTATCCATTTCCTCTTCTTTTTTTTTTTTCTGGTTGTCGGCTCTTTGTGTATGTGTGTGTGTGTGTGTGTGTGTGTGTGTGTGTGTGTGAGGAAGATTGGCCCTGAGCTAACATCCATTGCCAATCTTCCTCTCTTTCTGCTGAGGAAGATTAGCCCTGAGCTAACATCTGTGCCTGTGCCCAACTTCCTCTATTTTGTGTATGGGATGTGGCCACAGCATGGCTTGATGAGCAGTGCTAGGCCCGCACTTGGGATCTGAACCTGCAAATCCGGGGCTGCAAAGCGGAGCATGTGAACTTAACCACTACGACACCAGGCAGCCCCTCCTCTTCTTTGATGCAGACAAGTCATGAATTCTTGATGGAATGCAGAGTTTACAAGTTCAGCTTCCAGGACCCCTTCCAACCATACCCCTAAACCCTTCTTAGGTAGAAACTTGGAGTTTTTACTGTCAGTTCATCTGGCTGCTTCACTAAATAAAGTTCCATATCTAAGATTCTATTTAGAACCAAAATAATTTGTAATTTGTTATGCAAATAATTTGTAAGTCAATATTTGTTATGCATTTGAATGCTCCTTCTGTTGACACTTTTTAATCTGTAATAATAATACTTGTTATGATTTGTGACATGATGTGTAGAGACATTAGAGAAGATGTTTTTTCTGCTTATTTTGTAGAAGAAAGCATGAGATGTTTTGTTCAGTGTTTTTAAATTTTTAAATTTAAACTCCTCATGCATTCAGTTGGTTTTTGATATTACTTAATGGCTACCTTTCTAGTTTAAAATCATTTTGCAATGATTTTTTCATGAGTTGCTTACTCGGGATGTAGAAGATTGGACCTATTGCTTAGGCACAGTGAACGACACAATAATAAAGTCAGTCCTTCAAAATGCTAACTTTAAAAAATTCCTTTTAAGATTTAAGAGTTTCTCGACTATTCTATTTTATTTTAATGGACAGGCATATCAAGAACAGCTGTGGTAATGTAATTCATAACCAGTTCTTCCATTATGAATTGAATGAATTTTTTATTGCCTTCAGAAATGAATCTCCACCCATGAGACATTTATAATAGTAAAAGAACGAATGAAAAGTTAGTCTTTTTAAAGTAACAAAGCAATCCAGGAGTAGAACAAAACAATATTATAATGAAGGTGAGATGATTCCTTAACTTCCAACATACAAATACTCAAGGAGTTTGACTGTTATATGTGAGGAAATGCTTATGAAAAGAAATTGCTGATTCATAAAGCAATAAAAGGCAGGTAAGTCCTTCTACCTCAGCTGGGAACCTGCTGAAAGTGACACTTAGGTTATTTTCAATCTTTCAGATAAAAATTATTTTTGCACTATTTTTCACACAGAGAAAGAAATAGGCAGGTGGTGAAGAACATGGATTTTCCTTGACTTTGCCTAGTGCTTGAATCTCTCTGTCATACTTTTGTCTCCAACTTCTGATCCTATCCTATAAACAATGCTTAAATTATTGCTAACCCATGTCTTTACCAGGGTGTTAACACTCTTTGTTTCCCCAAACCACCATCCCTTCTATGAGAAATATATACCTCCAACTTCTTGACTACTGGTCATAACTATTCCACAATGGCTTCTCAAATATTATCACTGAGACAGGTTATCAGTGTTTTCTGTTATGTTATTCTAAGAATGTTAAACCCTATTTGAAACTATTATATAAATTACTTACAGTTTAAGTAAAAACATTAGAAGTCTTTAGAATGAACATCTTCCTAAAACCAAGAGGAAAATATTTAAGCTATAATCTATATCTATTCCAGTGTCATAAAATTCAGATACAAATCCTTTTTCTATTGACATGGAAGAAATTTTGCCCTTCAGTCTCTGACTAAAGTAAATGGAAATCTAAAAGAGTAAATACAAAAATTTTGCAGAAGGCATTTTATTTTTTTAAAAGAGTCAAGCTTATCTTTCTTACCTAAATTTTTCAATTTGGAGTATTCTCTATAGGGTTTGAATTTAACCAGTAGAAGTTTAAATTTATAACAAGATGCTTTTGGGGGAATTTCATCAAGTGACCTAGAAGAAGAGTACAGCTGCTTTACACATTTGGTTATTCATCTTTTAGGACAAATGAGAAGAGTTTGGGAAAGGGAGTAGAGGAGAAAATGAGGTCAGCCCTCACCCCACCTCTCACTGGGTCTTACCATGACTTTCTACTGCAGTTGAATTGCTTTTTAAGTTTTTATTATAAATAGAATGAATATCCAAAATGCTTGCTGAATAAACTAATGAAATACATTGCTGATGTGTCATTTCATTGCAGAAGCCATTGAGATATTTTCTTAAGTCCAAATGATTTACAAAGTAATTTTTGAGGTGAATAGCCCTTTAGGCAAGACATCCATTAAGCTAAAATAAATAATAAATTAAAAAGATTTAATATAGATCAACTCCAAATTACCTTTCCTGTACCCCACCCTTCACTGTTTACAGAATAATGTAGAAGAGGATATAATATTGGTATGGTTGTGTAGAACTGATAATAATTAGTCCCAGATACAGTACTAGCACACCTCGTTTTGTTGTACTTCACTTTACTGCACTTTGCAGATTTTGCGTTTTTTACAAATTGAAAGTTTGTGGCAACCCTGCATCGATCAAGTCTATCGGCACAATTTTTCCAACAGCGTTTGCTCACTTCATGTCTCTGTTGTACAGTTTGGTAATTCTCACAATATTTCAAGCTTTTTCATTACTATTACATTTGTTATGGTCATCTGTGATCAGTGATCTTTGATGTTACTATTGTAATTCTTTTGAGGCACCATGAGCCGCTCTCATATAAGACAAAAAACTTAATCAGTAAATGTTGTGTGTGTTCTAATAGCTCCACCCATGGGCCATTCCCATTTCTCTCCCCACCCTGGGCTTCCCTATTCCCTGAGACACAACACTATTGAAATTAGGCCAACTAATAACCCTACAATGTCCTCTAAGTATTCAAGTGAAAGGAAGAGTCACAAGTCTCTCACTTTAAATCAAAAGCTGTGAATGATTAAGCTTAGTGAAGAAGGCATGTTGGAAGCCAAGATAAGCCTAAAGCTAAGCCTCTTGCACCAAACACTTAGCCAAGTTGTGAATACAAAGGAAGAGTTCTTGAAGGAAATTAAAGGTGCTACTCCAGTGAACACATGAATGATAAGTAAGAGAAACAGCCTTATTGCTGATATAGAGCGTTTTAGGGGTCTCAATAGAAGATCAAACGAGCCACATCATTCCCTTAAGCCAAAACCTAATCCAGAGCAAGGCCCTCACTCTCTTAATTCTGTGAAGGCTGAGAGCAGTGAGAAATCTGCAGAAGAAAAGTTTGAAGCTAGCAGAGGTTGGTTCATGAGGTTTAAGGAAAGAAGCCATCTCCACAAGTTAAAAGTGCAAGGAGAAACAGCAAGTGCTGGTGTAGAAGCTGTAGCAAGTTATCCAGAGGATCTAGCTAAGATAGTTCATGAAGGCAGCTACACTAAACAGCAGATTTTCAATATGACTAAACAGCCTTATATTAGAAAAGAGGCCATCTAGTACTTTGATAGCTGGAGAGGAGAAGTCAATGCCTGGCTTCAAAGCTTCAAGGGACAGGCTGACTCTCTTATTAGGGGCTAATGCAGTTGATGACTTTAAGTTGAAGCCAATGCTCATTGACCATTCCGAAAATCTTATGACTGTTAAGAATTATGCTAAATCTACTCTGCCTGTGCTCTATAAATCGAACAACAAAGCCTAGATGACAGCACATCTGTTTAAAGGATGGCTTACTGGATATTTTAAGCCAGGTGTTGAGACCAACTGCCCAGAAAAAAAGATTCCTTTCAAAATATTTCCATTCATTGACAATGCACCTGGTCACTCAAGAGCTCTGATGGAGATGCACAATGGGATCAATGTTGTTTTCATGCCTGCTAACACAACATCCATTCTGCAGCCCATGGATCAGGAGTAATTTCCACTTTCAGATCTTATTATTTAAGAAATACATTTCATAAGGCTATAGCTGCCATAGACAGTGATTCCTCCGATGGATCTGAGCAAAGTCAATTGAAAACCTTCTGGGAAGGATTCACCATTCTAGATACCTTTAAGAACATTCATGACTCATGGGAAGAGGTCAAAATATCAGCATTGCAGGAGTTTGGAAGAAGTTGACTCCAAGCCTCATGGATGACTTTGAAAAGTTCAAGACTTAAGTGTAGGAAGTAACTGCAGATATTGTGGAAATAGCAAGAGAACTAGAATAATCCGTGGAACCTGAAGATGTGACTGAGTTGCTACAATCTCATGATAAAACTTTAACAAGTGAGAAGTTGCTTCTTATGCAGAGCAAAGAAAGTGGTTTCTTGCCTGGAAGCTACTCCTAGTGAAGATGCCGTGAAGATTGTTGAAATGACAACAAAGGATTTAGAATATACACAAACAGTTGACAAAGCAGCAGCAGAGTTTGAGAAGATTGACTCCAATTTGAAAGAAGTTCTACTGTGGATAAAATGCTATCAAACAGCATTGCGTGCTGCAGAGCAATCATTCTTGAAAGGAAGAGTCAATCAATGCAGCAAACTTCAGTGTCGTCTTATTTTAAGAAATTGCCACAGCCATCCCAACCTTCAGCAACCACCATCCTGATCAGTCAGCAGCCATCAACATCAAGGCAAGACCCTCCACCAGCAAGAAGATTACAAGCTGCTGAAGGTTCAGATGATGGTTAGCATATTTTAGCCATGAAGAATTTTTTAACTAAGGTATGTACATTGGTTTTTTAGACACAATGCTATTGCACATTTATTAGACTACAGTACAATGTAAACATAAATTTTATATGTACTGGGAAACCAAAAAATTTGTATTACTCTATTGCAATATTCACTTTATTGTGGGTCTGGAACCAAGCCCACAATATCTCTAAGTTATGCCTATGTACTGAAAAAGATATGCAATAATCTATATAAATATATTAAATACATACCTGTCATATTTGGCACATATATCTAAATTACTTTGTACTACCACGAGCTCTGTTCATTTGTTTAGTTGATTTAGACAGCCAGTCCCACAAAAGTAAGTGTTCACTTGGTTAATTTCTGCAATTCCTAAAATACTACCTCACAGAAGCATTTTTTGCATAATTCGATGTTAACTGCTCTCTTTCTCCATGTGCTATCATCCCGGGTCACAAAACGACATTGGAGTACCTTTGTGAACTCCAAAACCACTTATAATTTGGATCATTTAGAACACTCAAAATGTTCTGGTGCTGGTGTGCAAACTGTCACCTGTCCACAACAGTGAAAGAAGTGTAGGAATTCAGGGCAAACAAATGCAAACTTTTATAGCAATTTGATATTGCTGAGATATTCAAGCAGAAATTCATCTTTCTAGTAATTTATTTTTTATTGTATTTTATCAGAGTATTGGTCTAGCATGGATTATAAATTTCTTTTTAAATGACCAAAACTTGGACATTCAAGAAGTTTGAGAAGCAGTGGGTCTATGTTACTGTTTCTTAAACCTGACCACATATCAAGGTTTCCCAGGAGGACTTCTTAAAAAGCACAAGATATTTAGTGATTAGCACCTTGGACTCTGTACATAAAAAGAGAGTGATTGTACACCCTGTTTGGAATGTCTTTTATACCATGTCTGTTTGAATGCTGCAGCTGATTACATCAAAACTTATAAGTTTTTGGTGATTCCAGTAGAATATAAGTGCCACGTAGGCAATGATCTTGTCCTCTTCAATGCCATGTCTTCAGCATCTAGACTAATGGTTGATACATAGTAAGTGATCAGAAATATTGGTTGAATGAATCAATGAATGAATGCATACTTTAGTTCCTCAACTAGATTATAAGAAAACTAAAAACAAGGGTCATGTCTTTTACTTTGTGGCTGTTAACAGATTTCCAGAGATAAAAAACTCATTTTGTATACATTTATGAATAAGTAGCCTCCCATAATAAGAATGACACACTGTGTCCTCTCTACCAGTGTTTGTCATCAGCAAGTAAATTTCTCAGCACCCCTACATTGCATCTCCAAATGCCACTCCTGATCTCCCCAAATTAACAGATAATACAATTTTTGCAGGCAAATATAGCTAGGAATCCCGACATTTACTGGAATACCAGAATCAGCTATAGTCAACCTCACCCCTTAGTGTGGAGGAGAACTTGACCACACCACACAAGACCAGAGGAGTCCACCACCCACGGCCCGGCATGTGGCTGCTCTTACTGTAACTTGGCTGGTGATTTACTTTGTAACACGTTTTCTTTTTACATGAACACACAAAGTCCTTTCATGTCTTTGTGCCTTTTCCCACACCATGTCTCCTGCCTGGAATCCCATTTTCTTCTTACTCACAGAATAAACTCTTTAACTCCTGTTCTTAAGATCTCCTTCCTCTGATTCAGCTGAGAAACAATCACAGGTGCTCTCCATCAAAGCTAAATTGCTCTGCCTCCTGTTTTCCCACCATGCTTTGCTATTCCAAACCTCTGTGGCATATCATTTTCCCTGTTATGTATCAGGGCTTCAATCTACATTCTTCCTCCTCCCATCCTGGACTCCTCCTGGGCTCAGAACATAGCTCATTCATTTCTGCATTGCCTTTGCTTACCTCAGTACCAGCTTCAGAGCAGACACTCCAGGGATGCTCTTTAAATGACCCATGGGTCATCTTTTTTCTACTGAGTATCAGATTTAGGAAAGTTAGAATAGGAGAGAATGAAAACTCTATGGTGCTCAGGCACTATGCATCCCATGGAAAATCATGAAAGGATGATTTTGTTTTTTCTCTCAGCATTGAACGGGCTGCCCCTTCAGTGAAACTTGCTTCTGTTGGACCTTGAGTAAGAACCTGCAATCCCTGTCTTTGTGAGGCTATTAATTAAATTAGTTTTGGTGTTTCCAAAAATGCACATTTCCTGCCTATGTCCTTTTGTTTTATCCACACACAAATACAAGCAGTCCCTACCCTGCTGCTGAATTTAGTCTCTGCCTATTTCAATAAAAGAAACACATTTTCTTTCAATATTTCTGCCTTCTCTACAATCTTACATGGCTCCCTTTATTTTGGCAAAATCATGGATTTTTTTAAAGTAACAGCTAATAACAACAGTTCATTATTGAGATCCCTTTTAGCACTTGCACTGTAGACTGTTCTGAGGGTCAGGTTTTTTGTTCACGTTATTAAAGGGGATTTCTTCTTGTTCCTTCTGTCCATCAAGATGGGCTGATTTCCTCTGCAATGTGCTTTTATGTCCAGTTCACCCTCGCACTGAGGGTATAGCCCTCTGAAGTCCCAGCTTCATGTAGGGTCTCCTCTCAGTTTCCACCTCGTAGGAACTAGGATTAGTCTTCAGTCCACTATTCCCGTGATAGCACCAAAACAGAGGCTCGGGGTCACCAGGAGTCAGCAGTCACCTCCAAGTGAAAGCCAGTTGGTGAGCACTTATTCTCTACGAATTCCCTCTTTCACTTCACTTTTGGCCCCTGACTTTTTAGGGGGCAAAGGGGAATCAAATCATTTTATTGAGTGGCTTGAAGGAAGGGTTGAAGGGCTGGGAGGATAATGAGATCCAATGTCCTCGGCAGGCTGGGATCTCCCCCGCTTCAGCATTGCCAAAAGCTCCTATTTCTTAGTTTCTTGCCAGCTCAAGGAAGAATTCAAATGGATTCATATTTATTTTCCATAATTTTTATTTGTTTTCAGTGGCTATGATATCTAGGGTATCTAGAACGTTGTACTGGTAGAAACAGAAGGCTAAGCACATTTTCTTAGTGCACTACTTCAGAACATTTCTATAAATGATTTGAGTGGTGGTACAACTGCTTTCTCTGGATGGAGGAGGGAAAAAAACTTAAGAATAGAACATATATTTATATTTCAATGAATTATTTAGCCTTAACAATAATTGTAAAAGGAATGAGAAAATAGTACAAGAGGGCAATAAGTTTTAGAAATTTGGAAGTAAACTACTTCAACCAAAAAAAATTAAATAAAGTTTAGGGAAAAGAATCTCCATTTTATGTGGGTGATAAGAACCTCTCATTAGATCCTTCTTTGGTGTTTCTTTCTATTCAAGTGTGGGATGAATTTATCATATACATGAATTGCTATAAATTTTTTAGCACTCTTCACTCTTACCAGACTTTCTCTTTTTGATTCCCACTCTTTTATTTTTTTAAATCTTCTACTTCCCTTTAGTTGATTCTGCTTAAAATTAGTTTCCCAATCTGTTTCTTTCTCTCTGCCTATAGTTCTCTTCCAATTTTCTCCTTACTCACAGACACACTAGACAGACATCTTGCTCATAGACTTATTCTTTCCCTCACCTATCTCCAGCATTTTTATACTACTCCTTTTCTTGGTGAAAAAAACAATTTTTATAGAAATGTTTCTCCTCTTTCTTCTCAATTTTAAAAAAAAGAAAACAGGCAGTATACAAAGAATCTTGGAAACCTTAAAAAAAAAAAGAATGATAAAAAGCTCGCTAAATAATAGTTATTTCTAAAAGTCAGGATGCTCGATAAAAGCAAAGATGTATCTGGTTTCACCAAAATGGATGAAGTCAGTAGTATTCTCCATGTTATTTCAATGTGATGGCGACAAGAACAAAGATCTAAGGCAATAGTTGTGAGAACAAAGTTCATGGAACAGAATCAATTTTTATTGCTAGCAATCATGTAAACTGAAATGGTTATAGGCTTCAGAAAGCATCTCAAAGAATGTGGATCAATGCTGAGAGCCAAAGGTGAAAATGTCTGGGCCAATTTGCTCTCCTTAAGAGTAAGTGCATTTCTAAGAGTAAAATGTAATTAAAAACAACAACAACAACAATTCCACGGAATGTTCTGTATGAACATTTACATGTTCACGATATTTTGCAAGTCAGCACCTGAATTAACACATTTAATTCTCACAACCACCCCATAAGATAAATTATTTCCTCTCCATTTTTCAGGTGGGGAAACTGAGGCTTAGCCCTGTTAGACAACTTTCCCAGGATTAAGCAGCTGGTAGGTGGAAGTACCAATATTCAAACACTGGTATGCCTGACACGGATCTGATCTCTTAACAAAATGCTGCCTCAACCTTAAACCAAAGGTAGAGAAGAAAATGGTGTCGTTTGATTACAGTGACCTTCTATGCCTTTCTAAAGGAAGATCCCTTAGATGCCATATTCAAACCTGAATGGATTTCTTAGAGAAAATTTTGTCAGTCCTCACTTCATAGACAACATAATTGTAAGAGAATGGAAAGAATTAGCTCAAGAATATCTTTATCTTTGTGAAGTTATAACCCCAAATCACTCTGTTGGCAAGACTTAACTCTTTCAAGTCCTGTTCTCTGTTCCTTCCCACAAATTATCTTCCCCATTGATTCCTCACGACACTAGAAAGTCCAGTGATTGTTCCTGCTTTTCTCCACGTTTGTAGTTCCATCAGAGGGCATCTTCTCTATTTTCCACAAGGAAGAAGCAGAGGAGTACACTCTGGACCCACTCTATCCCCTTCACTCACAGATTTCCTGCCTTAGGAAAAAACATATCTATAGTTGCTCTCTCAGTGAACAGGTTATTTGTGTTACGACATTGTTCTTGAGCATTCAGAACATCCCACTTTAGAGAATGGTAGCATCTTAAGTGCAGGCATTGTGCTATTTGGTATCGGTTACATCGAAAAGTTTCTTTTGTTGTTGTTTTCAGCAACTGTGCAGCTGAAAATACAGCCTATTTAGTCTCTCTTCCCGACACCATGGGGAGCTGGAGCATTCGTGTTCAGAGGAAACTCTTTGAAATGAGTCCACAAAGAACACTTCTCTCCAAGGACATGAAACCCTGTAAGTTGAAGGTAGGCACAGAAAGTTGTGACATAGTCCAATGATTTTCTGTGGTACTCTCAGACTTCCCAATCTTTGTTGCACCTGCAAAGTTGTCTTTTTTTCTATTGTGGCTGAGGACTGCAGCCATATACCTAATAAAAACCGACACTGTCAGAAGGAGGCAGGCTCACTGTGGATTGGAGGCTCTTTCTGTAGGCTTTTTGGATAGGCAAAGGCATTTCCTGGTCAACAAAATCTCTTGACAAACAATTCTGACACGTACAGAGGAAACTTTCACCACAGTCAGGACCACAGGGGGGAGATCTGACTTTACTAAATCTGCCTCAAGGAATTTGCAATTTAACATTCCACGCTCATTTTTCTTGAACCACTGAGGTGGAATAATTTACATGGTGAGCAAAGGACTAGCTTAAACAATGCTCTCCCTAGGAACTATGAGCACTAACAACGCTGCAAAAACAATACATATTGGCTCATTTTTTTGCAGATTTCTGCAGGGTAGGATTCCTTCATAATCAAAATGTGATTGAATCGTTAACCTCACTCCACTACACAGATGACTGTGAAGTATTTTTACTACCAGAAAATTGTTAAAAGTCTAAATTACTGTAATTGGGCCCTCATCTTTCATAGCCATTCTCCAGGGAGAACAGGGCCATGGACAACGGGCCTTGGCTTCCCTTGGAGAGTAGCAGGGGATGAGGCCTCAGGGCTCGGGCGCTGAGCTCTGCCTTTGTGGGTCTCTTGACAGCTGCCTCTGAGGAGCTGTGAAATTATCCTCAACTCTTCCCAATTTAAAGAGAAAAAGCCTCCTTTTAAATCTGTCCTGTTGTTGATTTTAGATCCTTTACATCTGCTAGAGCAGGGTTTTTCAGAGTGTGCTCTGTTGCTCTCTATGTTGGAGGAGTGGGGTAGGAGGAGAGAGGGTCCCGGGAGAACAATTCCATAAGAAATTGCATGTATGCTATATTACTGTATGTATAACTTTTTCTAATAGTTTAAAATCAACTTTTACTTTAGTTTCTTTTATTTTATGTACAAATCTACAGTTTAGTCTTCATCCTATAACAGGCATGCTTAGGGCAATCAAAGGACTCAACCTGAAAGCAAAGAGTACAAATATAGATGCTTACAGACAAGAGATGTATTATTTGTGTGTGTTTGTGTGTGTGTGTGTGTGTGTGTGATGTGTGATTCAGGTAAAGATAAATAGTTTGCCTTTGACAAGATCCCAGTCTCACTGAAGAGTTTACTTAACATATGATCTTTTCTTTCTTTTTTAGTCCTGTTTTCCTTCATTTAAAAAGAAGTTTCAATTTCTCCCTTTAGGATGAGTCATTGGCTATAAACTATTACTATATTTTGTTATGGGTTATTGTACATGTTACCCAAATGTCGATAGATTTAAAAACCCCCACATATATAACTAAAATACTGCTGTATAATCAAAATTCTAAAGACTTTATTTCCAACATAAGGGAAACATTGAACAGTTTGAAAATTCTTGGTCTAAAACTCATATAACTACAGCTTTGGGCTCACAATTCCTGGTTTTAGAAACTTTTTGCACTGTTCTGCTTTCTTTTCATGATCTTTTACCACTTCCTTCTCCATCAAGCTGACCTTTGATTTTAATGGGTTTTCCAGAGGGAACTTGCTGCAACAGAGGCAACTATTGTTGGACATGATTTCAGATGACAGCTTCGCAGTATTGGTGTACTTTATGTTGTTACTTAATTGAACAAGAATAATTTAATGAGGCATTTTCTACATCATTTCATTTTAATCTGGCAAAACTAGGATGACTCATCACCAAGGTTTTAGGTAAATATTAAACTAAGAAGACAGGAGGAAGTTGAAGGAGGTATGGGTTCTGGTTTTACCAAGATGGTGAAATAACACAAGTTTCAGTTTCCACCCTCCAAAATGAACCCTGGAGAAATTGTAGAAGCAAAAGGGCACTGTGGCTTTAAGGCAGTAACAAAAGAGAAATACCGCCCCCCACCCTCCCTCCGCCCTTATGCTCCCTACCCCACCTTCCAGATGGAAGACCATCTGAGAACCCATTTGCACAGAATAGTTGTGTAGTAGCAGGCTGGGGCAGAGGAAGGCCCCAGGCAGCAAATGGGAGAAAGGGTTAGAACAGTGGTTCTCGGATGTGGGCCTCAGATGAGTAGCATCAGCATCACGTTGGAACTCATTCGAAATTTTTGGCTAAACCCAGATTTACTGAATCAGAAACTTAGGGCAGGGCCCAGCAATTTATGTTTAAACAAGTCATCCTGGTGATTCTGATACATGCTAAAGTTTGAGAAGAGAAAGCAGTTTTAAGCCTCACTTGCCTTTTTCCTCCTTTGCCTTGGATCAATCATGGCCTGCAAGTTTTCCTACAGATACCCACCTCTTCCCAGCAGCTCAGAGGATCATTGGTGCCATTGCCAGTGTGAAGACTACTACAGCAGTGCAAAAAAGTCCTGCTCGGCAAGGAGTTACTAACGTAGATGTAGACTGACCAGCTGTTCTCCAGCATTTATTTCTCCACTAAATTCCTCAGGTTACAGCCTAGGGAGTAGAATGTACCAGCCTCTGTTGATTCACCTAAGGCTTTAAAGAAATGCTGATTGGAGTAGCTGCCTGCTGGAGGGTCAGCCAAAAGGTTTCCAAGGATTCTGTGGAGCCTGAGATACTCTATTCTGAGGGCTCATCTCTGCCTCCTCAACTCACCTGGACTAATCCAAATCAGTGTTGAAGATTGTGCCATTCTGCATGAACCAGACAGAATAGCTGATACCTCCAGGAGAACACACGTTCATCAAACACGAGAATGACACCTCTGAGAGTGACGTCACCAAGATGGCCACATAGGTGGCTCCTTACTTCTCTGCCCCCTTATTATAAGAACAACTAACTATTCATGGACAAGACACTACTGACAGAATCCTAGACCAGGAGGGTGAGGCCAAGACCTCATTAGAAGGGCAAGAGAGGTGGCTACACACCGACCACATTGCCCCTCCCCCAGGCCTGCGCAGCACCACACGGAGAGATCCAGCTTGGGCCTCCGGTTCCTCTGGAAGGAAAGAAAACCCAGGGAGGACAACCAGCCCCTACACCGTTGTGGGTCGCTTCTTGTGAGCCTATACTCTGGTCCTGCCCCACGGGGATTGCAGGAGAATCTGAAGGGCTCAACCACGGGGAATCTGACTGTGAATGAGAATGAGACCTCTGAGAAGAGGTGGGTCCAGGATCATGAGGCCTGTGAATTATACGTTTTTATATTTTATTAAAAAAGAAAAACAAAATTACAAAATCAGGTGTGAAAATGAATATTGTATAGGATGACACAAGAAATCACAATAAAATACACATTTTAAAAACTGACAATTTTTCTATAAATCTAAAACTGTTCTAAAAAATAAAATCTATTAAATTAAAAAGAAAAAACTGACATATCACAAACATCAGTAAATCTAGAAAAAGTATTTTTATTAATTAACCACTTGATATATCCCTATAAAACTATTTTCCTTTTTTTTCTTTTTTGGCTCTATTGTCTTCATTCATCTCTTCATCTGTCAACAAGAAAGATATTTTAGTCTTTCCTATAATATGACTTCAAAATTTGTTTTTATTATTGATACCTGGATGCATAAAACATACAACTTCACACACTGACATATTTTTAATACTGCTATAGTTTTTGTCTTTATAATCACGGGACATCTGATCAATCCTATTTTGCATGATTTGTATCAAAAAACAAAGATTGTATGTTGCATTCAAAATTATGATTTTTGAATTTTCAAGTATATTCTTTTTTTTTCTGCTTTTTCTCCCCAAATTCCCCCAGTACATAGTTGTATATTTTAGTTGTGGGTCCTTCTAGTTGTGGCATGTGGGACGCCGCCTCAACAAGGCCTTCTGAGTGGTGCCATGTCCAAGCCCAGGATCTGAACCAGTGAAACCCTGGGCTGCCAAAGCGAGGCCGGCCCCCTCAAGTATATTCTTAAAAACAGAGGACTTCCATTTTGACTAGGAGTCAATGAGAAACAAATTTTCCTCTTGCAATTTTCCATATCTGATGATTGGAATCATATTTTCACATATTATTTCCTGGCTTTGTCCATTTCAAACCACTTCTTTCATGTTTTCAGTGCTGGACACTGGAGAGCATTTTCATATTGCAGTATGACCTCTTTCATGTCATGATGCCAGATGGGTTGGCACAGGCACTGTTCTAAGTAGCTATTTCTTCACCAGTACAGCTAGTAATAACTTTCATACTCGGAAGTTATTGTGAATCATCTATATTGGAATGGAAATGGAAATAAAGTAGAAAAAGACAGCAGTCTTAACTGATTGCATATAAGTATCTTTGTTTTGCACATATACAAAAATACATAACCATTTTCTGGTGAGAGTCCATGACTCTTAAACTTTATGAATGTATTAGTCCAGGTTCTCCAGAGAAACAAAGCCAATAGGAGATGTATGTATGTATACACAGCGCAAGAAAAAGAGATTTGTTTTACGGAATTGGCTCCCTTGATAGTGGAGGTTAGCAAGTCCATACTCTGCAGAGCAGCCTGGAGACTCAGGGAAGAGCTGATGTAGTTCAAGCCTGAAGGCAGTCTGCTGGCTGAATGCTGTCTTCCTACAGGGAGGTCAGTCTTTTTCTAATAAAACCTTCAACTGATTGGATGAAGTCCACTCACATTATGGTCTACTTTATTCAAAGTCTACTGATTTAAATGTTAATCTCATCTAAAAAGTTATATTCCCAGAAACATCTAGAATAATACTTCACCAGATATCAGGGTACTATGGCCTAGCCAAGCTGACACATTAACCATTATTATGGTGACCTTTCTCCACTGGAGGAGTTTAACTACCTCAAAAGAAAATCAATAAACAGAACAGAGTATGTAATCTGAAGCAGAAGTACTGAAACAGAGGGGCTCTAGTGATCTGTAGTGTTCCTTCTTATCAGGTTTTTCTCTCCTTCCAGGCAAATAGGAGGGTTACACTTTTCCACCCTTATAATTAGGCAGGAACATGTGACTATGTGACTAGTATTGGGCCACTTCTTTATGAGTTAAAGTTATAATTTATTAATTCTGTGTGAAGCTTTTAATTGCCAGTACGAGAGTCTCCAGAGCTCTTTTCCTGTACTGTGCTGGCCAAATAGGTTACCTGTTCCAGATGGTTCAACTACAAGATGGTGGAGCTTCCATCCATCTGGATTCCTGAGACACTATGTAGTGTTGTCCTGGAGCATTGCCTGGACCTATAGTGGACTTTGCATGAGTTAAACCACTGAAATTTGGGAGGTTTTTGTTACTACATCATAATCTATTCTGACTAACACACGAATTAATGTATTAAAATAAGCATGCTAAATTTATAAAGATAAGGGAAGATATTAGCAATATGAAACACAACTAGAATCATAAAGAATAACAGTGGAAATATTAGGTATGAAAAAGTTATTATTTGAAGTATGGAATCTAATATATATGATGGATGGAGCTGAAGACCGATTTGGTTGAATTGGAAAATCAGATTAGAAGACCCTCCAGAAGTCATCAGGAAATAATAAAGAGTTAAAAAATATGAAAGGAAAGGTTAAAGAGCTATGAAAGATAGGAATATAAGGTATAATGGAGGGTTCAGAATGGAAAAACAAGTAAAAATTGAGAGAAGAAAATATTTCAAGAAATAATGGAAATAAATTCCCCAGAATTAAAAAACTAAGCTTCAGATATAATGGACTCATAGTGCATCAAGAGAAGATATAAAGAAAAAAACACACATAGAAACATTGTAGAGAGATTTAAGAATATCAGAAACAGAGAATACTATATAATCTCAGAGAAAGTAATATGTACAAAGAAAAATCTTTAGGTTAACTTTGAACTTGTCACCAATAATAGTAGAAGTAAGAAGCTAGTGGAGTAATGTATTTTTATGTGTGTGAGGAAGACTGGCCCTGAGCTAATGTCTGTTACCAATCTTCCTCTCTGTCGCTGAGCAGGCATCTGTGCCAATCTTCCTCTATTTTATGTTGGATCCTGCCACAGCATGGCCTAACAAGCAGTGCTAGGTCCACACCCAAGAACCAAACCTGTGAACCCCTGGCCACTGAAGTGGAGCATGCAAACTTAGCCACTAGGCCACTGGGCCAGCCCAGATAATGGAGTAATATTTTTAAAGTATAAAAGGAAATGAACTTTGATCTATAATTTTGTGTCCAGCCAAATTACCATTCAGATGAAGATATATAATGAAAATACTCGCAGGCATTAAAACATAAAAACCTAAGAACGGTTGTCACACAAAGATCCACCTTAAGAGCAACAAGAGAAATAAGAGAGAAACAAGAGAAAAATGATTTTAGGAGATGAGGCAAGATAAATGTGAAGTAAGGGTGATCAATAGCTTGGTAAAAGTTATGTTTGTTTACTTAAAAAAAAGAAACTAGTATTAATGAAAACATATGTCCAACATGAACTTAGAGCTAAAATTCTAGCCATCATTAATAGGATGAGGAGAAGACCAAATGGATGTGAGAGAATGCCAAAGTATGTCACTTGTTAGAGGTAAAGTATAAATATCGATGCATTTAAGAAACTAAGATGGTTAATATTAGATTAGGACAGTGGCAGTTTTCTCTTCTCCCTCTATAATTTGTTTTTACCTGTTGCTCTATTTATGTTTCTGAGGTCTAGAGTTTATTTTTTAAATAGAGAATGAATCGTATGCCTGGTTTCTCTGTACTATTTCTGTAAGAGATGGTGTCTCTCTCTCTCTCTCCTCCCTCCCCGTCTCTTTCACACATACACACACACACACACACACACACAAAAATAATGAGCCATATTACATTCATTTTCCTATCTGGAGGTTTTTAACTATGATTGGATTGGGTTAGTTCAATTGAATGTCCCCAAGGTTAAAGGTTTCTAGACTCAGTTCATCTCTTCTTGTCTCATTGAATATATTTATTTTCCATGTAATTTTTAATGCTAATTCAACAAGACATCAGGGAAGCCAAAACAAATATGTGTACCTTTTGGGTGAAAATATTCTAACTTGGGTAGTGAATATAAACCAATCATAGGAACATATCCAACTACTATAGATACTACTTTTACTACTAATATTAAAGGTGAATAACATTTTAAAATTTATATCTATATATTCATATAAACATAAAATAAGTAAACATAAATATAGTAAAATCATACTACTATACGGGCAGAGAAAGTTTATTCTTGCCACTTTATAGATGAGTGAATTGAAGTTCAGAGTGGTTACTTTCCTAAGCATCCAGTGTGAATATAAAACTTGCTGATTTTCAGTTTGATTCTCTTTGTAATACACCATGCTGTGATTTCAACAAAGGAGACTGAATATGTTTTTACTACTTTTGCACCTTTTAAGCCAAACTCAATCTTTAGCATTCAACTTCTGATTTAAACCTACATCTCTGTGACATATCTGTGAGCACACGCATGTACACACATACACACAAGTTCACAGCACACCTTCTGTGCAAATACGTACTCAGAAGATGAAGAGAATGCGTTATTTTTTTTCATACTCTATTCTTTCTTCTCATAATGAAGACTATAATTTATCAAGTGATTATTATATGCCAAACACTGTATACATTAAATAATTCTGTAATCTTAATTATTAGAATTATTATGTTATATCCTATATAATATATTAGATGTATTGTATATTAGAAAATATCTACACTCTACTTTTGAGGCTCTGTGAAGTTAGTTAGAGACATTAAGTTGCTTATTTAAAGTCACAAAGCTAGAAAGTGGCTGAGCCAGAATTCAAATACTGACTCTAAATCCTTTGTGTTTAATAACTTGGCCATGCAACTTGCTGAATATAAATATGAAAGTTCCAAGGATTAATTTTGTGAGTGAGTTCAGAAACAATCTACTCAATAGGTGAGATGTGGGAAAGCCCATGTTGGGCCTGTTCCTAACTTTGACAATTCTAGGGCAAACCTACAAACAGAGACCCTCAGCAGGATGGAGTTATGGAACAGGCCCATGCAACCCCTGGCATAGACTTGGAGCCATTCGTACGGGGAATTCTGGGTGCTGGATTGGGGGAGGGGGAAGGGAGGGGCACAGGCTTCAGGTAGCATGTCCCCTTGGCCCCACAGACTTCTTGCCTTGTAGAGAGAGGTGCAGCCAGAGGAGGGCTGGAGTGGGACCTGGCTCCAGCTGCCAGTGTAATAGTGCTACATGGTAAGTATTTAACTGCCAAATTTTCTCTAAATAGAGGGATATGAGAGTTCTTATACAGATGAAAAGGCAACTAAGTGGGACCTAGAATATTTTAATTTGCATAAATCTGATTTGGAAATTAGACAGAGATTGGACGTTCTCCACATACAAATAAGTTAACCTCACTAGTAATGAAATAAATGTAGATTTAAAGCAATAATAATGTCACTTTTCATCTTTTAGATTAACAAGGTCTCTTTTAAAATAAGACCAGGCTAAATGCTGGTAAGATGGAAGTGAGGCTATTGCTCAAATGTAAAACTAGTGGGAGAATTATCTGTCATAAATTTTCTTGGAAAGTAATTTGAGAATTTGAACAAAATGTCTTGAAATTTCCCTGTTATTTGGCCCAATAATTTCACATATGGAATCTAGCCCAAGAAAAAAATCTGAAATGCCTAAAATGATAATATATGTACAAATGCATATCACAGTATTATATATAATGACTTAAAATGGAAGTAGCCTAGTAAGCTTAATGATTAGGGAGTAGATATATATGATTTAGTAAATATATCTAATTGGCTATTATGTGCCATTAAAATATGACACGAAAGTTTTTAATAACATAGGGAAATATTTGTATTCTAAATTTAAATTTCAAAAGCAATGCTGACTCATTTGTGTACACAATATTATATCTACTCCATAAAGATATGTATAGATAAAAGACTAGAAGCAATTACACTAAAATCATAAATAACAAGGATGAGAATTAAAATAAATCCAACAGTTGGTGGTCAATGAGACAGTTGAGGATCATTGTATTTTCCACTGTTAGGTCTTCATGAAACAAAGAGCATGTTGAGATTGTGATTTTGTGAACAACAAAAAATGGATGGGTTGTTGAACATTTAAGCCACTTTAGCCAATAAGGATGATTTTCCATTGATTTGAATAAAATTATGTATGAGAAATTAATGGAAATGAATTGATAATTTTTTATTACCTATTTTGACTGCCATGATGAAAAAGGGTCTTATTATTGATTTCATAGATAGCAGGCTACACTTTATTTTTATTCATATTATATCAACATTAAGACTATTTTTGAAAAGCCATGTCCTTTGAGTGTGAAAATATTATTTAAAAATTTGAGACAAGCTGCTATATTTAGTACTATTTTCATTATTTTTTTCAACAAATCTTTACAGAGCACACATGATATTCTAGGCACTGTATTAGTATACAAACAGAAATTGTCTGCATACCTTGGGATTCTTTAGAATTGATGTACCAAATGTAAACATTCCTAATAAGATCTATAGTCATATTTAATTATAGATATCTCTCCTTATCTGTGGTTTTACTTTCTGTGATTTCAGTTACCCGTGGTCAAACAGGGTTCAAAAATATTAAACAGAAAATTCCAGAAATAAACAATTCATAAGTTCTAAGTTGAGTGCCATTCTGAGTAGCATGATGAAATCCCACCCAGGACATGAATCATCCCTTTGTTGGATCCCCAACCATCAACATCTTCTACTCTTAAGATCCAACCATAGACAATGTCATGGCTTGATGATCCTCCTTCTGACATAACATCAGAAGGTCAGTAGTAGCCTAATGCTACATCACAATGCTTACGTCATTTACCTCACTCCATCTTATCACATAGGCATTGTATCATCTCATATCATCACAAGAATAAGGGTGAGTACGGTGCACTAAGATATTTTGAGAGAGAGAGAAACTACATTCACATAGCTTTTATTACAGCATATTGTTATAATTGTTCTATTTTATTATTAGTTATTGTTGTTTATCTCTTTCTGTGCCTAATTTATAAATTAAACTTTATCATAGGTATTATGGATCGGAAAAAACATCATATATATAGGGTGGATGCAGTTTCAGGCATCTACTGAGATCTTGGAATGTATCCCCCGTGGATAAGGTGGGACTACTATATTCCTCAAAAATACTTCGTAGTGTCCTATTTTGTGAGGACAAAAAATAATCTAGTGAAAACCACTGAGGCATCATGGAGGCCACAGAGAGATTGTTTTGGTTGTTTTACTCCAAAGCAGTGGTTTCAATGTTCACAAATTGGGATTCAGAGAGATTGCTTGTGATGGTGATGAACTGGCTACTGACAAGGACAAAAACTTTGATTCATTGCAGAGTTTATAAGTGACCTTTATTGTGATCTTTTTTAGCCTGTTTGAGTACCTCCATAAATCAAATCCGAAAGTAATTTCTCAATGAGTCAATTCTTAAAATTCAGTGTAATATCTACATGGAATGACTGCAAATATATTCTCCACTATGATCAAAAGCACTAAGAAATTGATACAATCGAAGCATCAAAAATGAACAATTAACATTCATTTCCTTAATATGTTACTTCACCTAGCAATGAAGAAGAAAGCAGGCCTTTTGTTTTTGAATTCTTAAAAAAATTTTGATCAGATGATGAAAACATACTTGACTTTTTTTTCTAGTATTAAAATGTTCTGAACAAGTGGTTATAAATCAAGTACTAGTTGACTACAGAGGAGACCCACAGATTTTTTTTTTCCAGCAAAGTGGAACAATAAATTAAATTCAGATTTTTGGCAGTTTGATGGTGATTACATTCGCTCAGTAAAAGTGCACCATGCAGCTGGGATTGTGGAAGCAGGTATGCTACTTGTCAATTTAAATCAGGTATTATTTAGAAAATAATCTCTACGTTATGAAATTAAGCAGTGCCACAAGATAGAACAGTTTATTTTTGAAATAAAAAGTAAGCCTTATTGAAGTGTCTCTGTGAGCTCACCAACAATAGTGACAAAAAACAAATACAAAACAAAAGACAAGAAAACCTCTGCTTTTTCACTATTGAATTAATTTCTCAAAAGTATCACGAAGGAATAGTTTTTGCCTCTGGTATCTTATAGCACTTCCTTGGTAAAGAATCATAATATTGCATTAACAATTAGATGACACAGCATGAGAAAAATACCCAACATACACACACACACACAGCTTAGTGATGAACACATTTTATTAATTGAAGTTCTGCTTGAACCTACATTTTAAACTCTTTGGTATTCATCCAACTTCACCCAGTTCGTGTTTTTTTAAAATAATAAACATTTATCTGCTTCTCTAAATGAGATCCTTTTAAAAACATTGCTGGCAGTCAATCTTCATCAATCAAGTTCTTTGTCTTCTTTATCAGTTCTCTCCTAAAAATCATTTGTGTTTTGGATTACATTTGGCTCCTCTAGGAAATGTAATTACTTAAAGGAACTGTAAATTGTGTGAAACAATTCGTTGTGAACTTCATCCATGATGGGCATTGATTGCAAATAATATACCTTTATAAAAACTCTGATTTCTTCCAATACATTTATGGTAAACTGGATTATTCTTCCAACTCTTCATCTGACATTCCTCCCACCCCTGCTACCACTGCCGCCACTTCGCAAGAGAATTAGACCTCCGCATTTCTTTGCAGTGCCCCCTTCCACCGTGGGTGGAGTATAATTTCCTATCCTAGTGATGTTGGGATTAGCCATGTAACTATTTTTGGCCAATGGAAACATTACAAAGGCATCATGTGTTTCTACTTGCCCTTTGGTGCCTCAGTCGTCACCGTGAGATGGACGTTCTTCAATTAGTTCCCTGGTCCTGGGAAAAGGGTGAGAGAGACAGGAAGCAGACTTACCTGATCTAACCCAGTCACGAGAACCTGAAGCAGAGCCATCCCAACTGACCTGCAGATCTGTGAGAATAAACGACTGTTTTAAGCTACTGAATTTTGGGTAGCTTGTTACACATTATTTTGGCAATATCTAACTGATACACTCATGACATCACTTGCTGATAAGTAACATTGAAGAAATTTTTGCGATCTATTTTTTCTTTTGATAGGAGCTTTAAGTGACCTTCTTCCATGAAGTATTTAGAAAAGAGTAACTTTTAGGAGACCACAGACCTGGGTTCTGGTCTTTTCTTGGCGAACAAGTAATGCTATCTTTCATGAGTCCCTTAATCTTTCTGTGCTTCACTTGTAAAATTGAAGATAGTAATACTTTGACACCTAAAGGCTAGGGCCTTAGATTTGGTGATACCTAGATCCAGATTTTGTGACTAAAATAAGCAATTTTATTAAATTAAACCATATCATTATTTAAGGACAATCCAACTCCAACTTTATTACTTGGTATAGTTGCATGGCGAGTTAGTGTCTTTTTGAAACACAAGAGTCCTGAAGTAGGAATTGAGAGAATTGGGGGTAAAATACCCAGAAGACAGGGCCAAGGGTAGACACTGAACTAAGATAAAGAAAAACACTTTGGTGTCTGCAATAAGATAAGGAGGAGATACAGTTTTCTGAACCTTGTGTCTGACCCTTTTCTAAAAGCTATACGCTTTCTTGACTCCTTTTCTCTAGTCTCAGAAGAACATAGGTGTCTTTGGCCAAGTATGTTGTGGTAGCAGAAGACCATTATTAGCATTACATACCTGCTTCCAGAGTTGTTTGCTTTTTTTCATCTTTTTGTTGTCCTTCATGATAAGACCTGGGCACATACACATATGTTCAGGCCAAACAGATATTTTGCCGACTCTCATCACCCCTTGCTCCAAAGGTCAGGTTAGGGAGGCTCTTAGCTGAAAAACAAGATCTACCATCTTTCCAGGCCAGTGTAAAAAAGAAGTAAGTTTACAGATTTTTTTCATACATATTTGTTCATACTCCATTATGTTTTATAGAGGGTTTGAGGCAGGGAATTGCCACACAGTCAGGGAGACTGGGGAATACAGGCTTTTAGCTGGGTGGCAAACTGCCCAGATAAAAATGGGCAGAAAGAGAGAATGGGGATTGGGAAGCAATTAACCATTTCTGCCACAGTGATAAATCTCTGTGTTTTGCTCCTGAATTTATGGCACTATAAATGCTTGCTTTTTCCTAAACTAAATTTCCATTAATTCAACATGTTCATTCTTTCAAATTTTAGCAATTCATATGTGTGCACACCCTAAGGTACTATATACTTGTCCAGCGTAAGTACTTCTTGCCAAATTAGCCTCTATAAGTGATGCCTGATCAAAATACAGTGATTTAGATTTAGGATTTTTAAACTCTATTTGTAGCACACCATAGACATTATTTAACTATGTGGTTTTATTTCAGGTCATCTACGTTCTGATGGGAACCAAAGGTGACCTATGGTCATTTAATAAATAGGCAATATGAATGCTAAAGGCTGCCATGTACATTGGTGTAATGGAGGCGGAGCATGAGCCAATGAACTGTTGACTTTCTAACTAAAGTGTGGAGTCATTTTACAGTTAGGCTTACCTGAGACAATTTTGAAGAAACATTCTTTTTCTCTAGTTACACAGGTACTTCTGCAAGAGAATCCTAAGATGTCACACCTATCACATATTCTTTGGGTTAGTCTTGTGACATTAATGGCTTGGGACAGAAAAGTCAAATTACAAGCAGTGAAGTTATTGTAAGAATAAGCTCTAGGGGACTCTCAGCATAGGACAGAGTTAGGAAAGGTTTCAGGACACTGTGAAACTTCAGTGACACTTCAGCCTCTGGAAAAAAGACACCACAGTAAAATGCTGAATATCCGCAATAGACTGGATTTCACAGCTGCTCTGTGCGCATGAAGATGGACTGAGTTCTGTGAACAGAAATGTAACTCTGTTCTAGCTCAGTGTAGTTGCTCTGAGCAATAGTAATAAATAAATTATACTATTTTACATTTGTAAGAGCCTTTTACATACATCATTTCAGATTATGCATTGTTATTTACAGATCACAGGTAAGGAAATCGAGGCTCCTAGAGGTTAAGTGCCTTTGCCAAGATCATACAAACAGCAACCAGCACCTTGCGGCACCTTGCCAAAAAAGAGTCAGCCTGCCTGTGCCCATAGAGCCCATTGAAAAGAGCAGTACCAGAGGCTCAGGCTCTTGCAAAATTAAGTTTTGTCGTGTATCTTTTCTGACCCTGGACCCCAATCTTTATCTCCATTATTTCTGGTTCCCCACACTGAATTTCCGTGGTAACTTGGCCCATTGCCCCCATGGACTACTGTGCTACACTTTCTCTCCTCCTGCTTCCCATCTCAACTTAGCAAGTGTGAAGTTTTGGATCTTTTGTGTCTGCTATAGCATTGGCTGCAAGACACTAAGTGAAAGAGCTGAGCACTGACCCAAGTCACAAACACCGAATCTGGGGTTTTTGCCAACTTCTCATAATACTTTTCTGAGTCAACAGTATGATTGCCATTCCTATTCTAAACAAAACTGTGATTCTGAGCAGATTTTGATTAACAGATAAAGGCAAACAACTTCGCATTCATGTGTCATTTGTTTAATATCATGCCATTGTATTTTTAGTCTTACAGTCTGTCTTTCTTCTTCAAAGTAATATTTCGAATGTTTTTGAAGTCAAGTTGTGATTAGAGCCAAAGACTGCCTTCACTTAATCATTCATGTGGTTACTGATCACAATTTATTTTTTTGTTTTAGTCAGTTTGCAAAATTTTCATTTTTTGAGGCTGTATTGTATTCCATTGTATAGATATGCATAATTAATTCCATTAATCTCCTATTGTTGGATATTTAGACTATTTCCTTCTTTTTTAACTGTAGAAAATGCGGTACTAGTATATCTGTAGGATAAATTCTTAGAATTGGAATCACTAATTCAGAAAGTATATGCACTTATTTTTTAGGGAATGCATTTTATTTTATTCTTAGATGGGATATAGATTTTTCTTTTATTCTTGGATGAGATATAAATGCATCAACATATGCAATTCAAAAGGAAAACAGCCAGGTACAATCATAGAAAATATTACCCATTTTCCTTTTGATAAGCAACCACTGTTACCAACTCCTTATATATCCTTCCAAAGTTATTCTATACAAATACAAGGATGTATGTATAGTAGGAATTACAAAATTCCTCTTATTTGGGAATATTTATGTCTTCTTCTGCACTGCATTTATGGGAGCCTAAAGGCTCTTGTTAATACATTGGTTGAGAGAGAGATCCACAGGCTGTTATGTCATCATTCATGTGAGGAACACACTTCTGTATTGTTTCATCTTTCAGAGTCTGCCATACATCATAATTATTGAAGATCCTGTTTTAAAAAGTTGTGTTTCTATTGATTTTCACTATGTCTATCTATTCATCTGTAAGGAAGGATGGCCATGGATATAGGGGGCTACACTGTTCTTGTCCACAAGTTTTTAAAACATGATCCAGTCTGGACTGATTGCTTTCTATGGTAAAGACTATACTATATCATTAAATCTGATTTTTATTTCTTTCATAATAAGAGAATTTAAACTGGACACATGATTGTGTATCTAGGAACTATATTTCATAAGCTCTCTTCTGGTAGGTGTGATTATCTGACTAAGTTATCACTGATGGTATAAGAATGGAAGTGAGGTGTGTAAACTTCTACTTTGATTACTCTGGATTTATGCTCATTCTTTCTCCATAAGCTGGCACATACGTATGTCTTTAAGCTCTGAACATGCAGAATAGTCCAACAATCTAGATGAGCAATAAGACAGAAGGAACTTGGGTCCCTGAATGATTGTGTGATGAACAGACATCCCACCAACCTCCATTGCTCAGCTTGGGGGTGTTACTGAGAGAGCAATAGAGCTCTGCCTTCTTTAAGCCACTATATTTGGAAGACCAATTTGTTACGGAGCTTATCCTGTACCTTAACTAACAAACGTCCACACCTGGCCCTCAGCAGACAACCTGGGATTCCTTTGCTCTCTGCTGTGTCCCATGTAAACTTCTTTCTTAATCTACTTCCTCCTTTTGGTAGAGTGCAAAAGAGTGTATGAGAGACAATTTCATTGTTTTTGTTTGTGCATGTTTGAAAATATCTTTTATTTGACCCTCTTACTGATGGAGAGTTTGATTAGGTATGGAATTCTAGTTGGGAAATAATTTTCCTTCAGAGTTTTGAAGTTATTGCTCCATTTTCTTTGTTATTCTAGAGAAAGTTCATTTTGATTTATGAGTTTTTTTTCTCTCTCTATTGAGGGTATTACAATCTTTTATTTCCCAGTAAGGGTATGAAGTTTCCCAGTGTTGTATTTTAGTGGGGATCTATCTTCATCCATTGTGTCTGGCACTCAGTGGGCCCTTTCAATCTGCCATTTAATCCTGGGAAATTTCCTTAAATTCTTTGATGGATGATTTTTTCTTGTTTTCTCAGTTTTTTCCTTCTGTACTGCTATTTTTCAGATGTTGAACCTCCTAGATTGCTCTTATTTTCTTAACTTTCCCTCCTCCTTTTCATTTCTTTGTCCTTTTGCTCTATTTTCTATGAGACTTCCTCAAATTAACCTTCCAACCCATCTATTGGTGTTTTTCATTTCTGCCATTGTTTTTAATTTCTAAGAACTACTTTGAATATTCCTTTCTTATTATTTCCTGATCTGACCATGGATGCTATGTCTTCTTGTATGTTTGGGAGGATATCAATAATAATTATTTTCCTTTTGTGTTCTTCTCCCGTGCAGTCATTGTCCTCCAAATGGCTTTTTTTTCCTAATTATGATTATTTGTTTCGATTGCTATCTTCCCGTTAGAGGCTTTCCTTGGATGTTTGTAGATCATTTCTTGTCTGCTCACAGAGTGAGAGTTTGAAAGATGATTGCGTGCTCTGATTATAGGAATGGCACTTGCAGATTTCACAGTAGGGTGGTCTTGACAGACCAGCAGCTGCCAAGCTCCAGATGTCAGTATCTTTATGTATTTTCTTTTGGGCTGATCAGGTGTCCTAAAATAGGGTTTCCCAGTCTTCAGCCTAGAGGGTAGAGATTTGGCTGCCAGAGTTCTGGAAGGTTGGGAGGTGGGGGCAGAGAGATAAGGGGCTGTTGGTTCCAGCATTCGGCATTCACTATTTATGCTCCCTTTACTGCCCCTGTTTTTAGTATATTTCCCAGGCCCACAACTGTGCTTAATATGCTTAGACCAGAGACCCTCCATGTAAAGCTTTTCTGAAGAATAATCTTTCATATTTCCATTGGGGTTGGAGAGGTACAGTCACTCCGTGGAGTGGACTTGGGAGGGCCTCTAGGGTTTTAAAGGATTTGCAAGCTTTTACCATATTCTCTTTATTGTATTCTTTCATGCACCCAGTGTTCCTTTCACTCCCATTTCCAGAAATACCAGAACTCCCTGGTGTTACCAGCTTCTGAGGCTTTTGAGGATTTTTCAGTGTGAGTCAGATTGTTTCCAGCTACTCTCCACTGTAGGCCTAGGAGTTGGGCCATATTAGATCTACTTAATCTACTATTCACTTTATCTGGTTTTTGCTTTCAAAAATTAGCAGATATTTTCCTCCCGTATTTGAGAGAGTTTTTCTTTTTTTAAAGATCCCATTTGGTTCTACTTCAGGAAGAATTGAATTTAGATATGTGTTTTTAATCTGTCATTTTAACCTGGAACTCTGATGATTGCTTTTATTAGTATTTTATTTTTCTCCTAGACTAGCAGAAAAGGTTTAAAATGATTTACATTCCCTTACATACGTTCTTCTATGAAGAAGAAAATGCAATTTTATTATGAAAGCTGATGGAGAATATTAAGAAATAGTTATATTCTCTCATTCAGGCAGTTAATTTAGGCCCAGAAGAATGCTATGAACAGGGATGATAAAAATCTTAATATGTCTCCAGTAAGTCTCAGAATCTATTGTTTAATATTCCATTTATTTAAAAGGATAGAACTTGTGCCAAACATGTACTTGGAATAAAAAATAAAGCTAACCGACTGACAGTAAACTGGCCAAATACAGAGACTTATTTACGTAAAAATGATGTAAAAGAAGATAATCAAGTAGATCAAAACTCAGAAAACGGCTTTGTCTGCAGGCAATAGTACAGGTGACAAAACTGAATAAACTCTAAAGATACTGAGAATTATTTCTCTGTTCATTACTAATTGGCCATCTAGAAGGAGGCTACTGGTAAATACCCAAGTGAGAGAGAACCTGATCTATTTCTTCTGCCACTTTTGTCTAAATATTGTGTCTGCATTAGTATTAGCTCCAAAGAGCTTCTCTTTTTTAATTCCGTGTTGAGTTCACTGAGTTACTGACCGATGGAAACAAACTTTCCATATCCCCCTGCAGCTTTCAGATGAGAAGTTTCCATGGCATTCAGAATTATCTGACTTTCTGAAACCTATTAAAAAGCCTGAGAGGTAGAGAGGCTGTCACTCAGGTCCAATAGAATCAGCTGTCCGACTGCTCATCAGCTCTAACAGCAGTTTTACCAGTCTGCCTCCTTGCTTCTGAGACGCCCCTCTGAGGATCAGTCACATCTGCCAGGGCAGAGAGAGAGAGTAAATGAACTAGATTCTAGTTTGCAAGCCAGCTATCCCACATAGAACGAGATCATTTCTAAGAGATAAGCTGGTGGGGCTTCTGACATTTGCAGGGTATTAGCTCTTGATATATTTGAAGTAGGCTCTGGGGGCATGTCTCTGCACAGAGAAACCTAACATGGGATCCATTTATAGTTTCATTGCAGGCTTGTGAAGCATCAGCGAAGCGTGGTGCATCATGATGAAAGTCTTTTTAAAGCCGTATTGATGATTCACGTAGTCATTCAATAGGACCCACTAGAATCTGTACTGTGTCTTATCAATCCCACTTTCCTGTAAGTGCTGTTCCTGAAGATCTGGCTACTTGACCACTGAAGGGAGATGAAGGATATTTCAAAAGAACCATTTGCCCTCAGGTACCCAATACATTTTGATGGGATATTTAAAATATTTAGAGCACAGAGAGATAGATTATGCTACTTGGAGACATTTGTAACCCAGATCTTCCATAGTCTTCGTGTTTTTAAGTGCTTCAAGGTTATTCATGACAGGTAGAGTTTATTTCTAACAGTCTTAGAACAGTTTTGACTAATCTCAGGCTGGTGCCATTTGACATGAAAAAGAACAACACCCTATACCTTTCATCATAGTAGTCTGCTCTTATAGGTTGTCTAGGGTTAGTTAGAGAAACTTGCTTTGTCCCTTGCTTGGATTGGCTTTGCCCTCTGGTGTCTCTCAAGGTCTTTATGCACAAGGAAGGGCCAGGAGACAGCAGAGCTGTAGGTGACTGGTTTGTCTACACTACCTCCCATCATCTCCTGTCTGAGCTTTTTCTTCCTTCTCTTATTTATCCCAACATCCCCAGTTGCCCTCAGACTCTTTCTACTTCTTCAGCCCTGAGTTTCTTAAGACATGACCTGTTAAATTAATGTTACTGATGGTTAAATAGTAATTGATAGTAGAGTAAGTGAGCCAGGCAGCTGCACTTCAAATTAAATAACAATTATAAGCCAATTTATTCTCCTTTCACTCTGACACTCAAAACTCCTCTCCTTTCACATTAAGCTCGTAGCAATTCTTACAAGCCAGAATTAGATGGACAAAATGCTGTTTATTAACCAACTCTTTATAGAAAGATAATGCATGTGAGCTGATTTCCTGTAAAATATGAGCGTTATCGGAACTTGAAGATCCTCTATTACAGTAAGATTTAGTTTGAAAATTAGTTAAGAATACAACTTGAAAAACCCTCCATTATACAAATGGGGCCATAGAGTCTCAGAGATGGGAATTTGCCTAAACTCGTAAAATATATTAACAGCAGAGCTGGGTTAGATTCTCTTTCCCAGTCAGTGTTCTTTCCATTGCACTGTGCTGCTATGGCCATTTAGCAGCAATATCCCATACACATTTTCAGTTATTTTAATGTGAATCAAGTAGTAAATTTCACAAAAAAAGAGACAAGGAACCTTAGAATCGTTAATTAGGCAAGTCATGAAGATTCAAAATATTAAAGCACTGGAAAATTCTACGTCCTCCAACATTTTATCTTGACTAATTTCAAACCCATAAAAATGTTGAAGGAATAGTACAAAAAACATCTATATACCCTTCACTTAGATTTGCTAATTGCTAATATTTTGTCATATTTGCTTTCTCTGTCTCTATTTACATATATACATTTACTGAACTGTTTGAAAATAAATTGCAGACATCATGACATTTCATTCTTAAATTCTTTCTGAGAATAAGAAGTTTTCTTACATAGTCAAAATACATTAGTCAAACTGGACATTAATACAATAATATCTATTAACAACATATAGTTTACATTAAAATTAATTAATTAATTAATTAGTAGGGTAATCCCCCTTCTTTTGTTTTGTTTTCACGACTTTTACTATTGTAAAGAGACCAGATTAGTGCTTTTTTTTTTAAGTTTCCAATAATTTGAATTTGTCTAATTGTTTCCTTATGATAAGATTCAGGTTAAATTTTTTTTTGGCAAGAATACCAAATAGAGGATATTATGTCCTTCACTGTACATCAGCTTTTTAAATGTCACTTTTCTAATTTATAAATAATCTATGCAGTGATGATTTGAGGCTACGTGAACACCTGTTCCTCAACAAATTTCTATTCAATGGTTTGAGCATTTATTAATGATGCTTTTTATCATATTGGTAGTTGTAAAATTGATTTTAGAATTTATCATTTCTTATACATTTCTTAATTTATATTCTTCTGTAAAGAATAACTTTCTCTTTTTTCTAAGAACTCAGATTCTTTTTTATTCAATGTGTCATAACCTATTAATATCATAGTTTATATGTATATATATTCAAATTGTCGAACGAGAGCTCTGCCAAGAGAGTTCCTGTGTCCTTTTGACATCTCTACCTCAGTTTTTTGGCACTTCTTTAGTTCTGGCACAACACGTTATTCCAGGCTTCCTTTGAACATTTCCTACATCATATCTGGTATTAGTTCCCAGGGGTCTTGATTCCTTTTAGTGAGGAATTATATTTAGAAACTTATATAGACATATATTTTCACATCTTTCTTACATAAGAGGTGGAATAAAAAGTCTTATCTTTTTATCTTACATATTTTGCTTGAAAATATATCCTAGCAATTACTTCATATCTATTCTTAGAGATCTTCCTTATTCTTTTATACAGCTGAATAGTAGTCCATGTACCATCATTTTTCTCCTATGTTTGGGCTTTTAGGTTGTTTCCAATATTTTCTTTTGCAAATAACACTAAAATTAATACATGTGTGCATATGTATTTTTATATTACTGGAGGTGCATATTCAAGATGAACTCATAGTAGTGGGATTTGTGGGTCAAAAGATAAATGCACACATAGTTTGCTAGATATCACCAAGTTTACCTCCAGAGGGATTGCACAATTCTTCACACATACACCCCCCACCCAGCAAAAAGATAGTGGGTATGCTGACTTTAGTAAGAATGAGTCTATTGTTTTCCCATTTAAAAAGGTACTGGCATTAGATCTGAGGTCTGTATGTCTATCTCTATCTCTATCTCTATCTCTATCTCTATCTCTATCTCTGTATCTGTCCCTGTCTCCACCTCCATCTCCATCTCTACCTCTACTTCTGTCCCTACCCCCATCCCTATCCCTTTCAATATCATCATCATCATTGTCCTTCAAGATAGATAGATAACATCCAGAATAGGATTATAAAATCATGCTCAACATAAAGTATAGAACCCATGCAGTACTAAACTTATTAATAACTAAAACAATGTGGACAATAGCAAAATATAGGTTCTTTTTTTAGAATGATCTGAGACCATTGACAATTCCCCAGATGTCCTTTCTCTCCCTCATGAGGATATGTTCTGGTTTGGACTTAGCATACAAAGTGTTAAGCAGTGTATATGCAACATTACTTGAACAGAGAGCCATTTCAGCAGTACATACTCATTTTGTTCCCCTTTAGATATGCAGCTTATGTGACACTTTCCAATAAATCATGCCTTATAAACTGATATCTGAGTTGATGTAAAATGAGCAATTATTCTACTAAAAGATCTATCCTAAAAATGTTAATAGATGAAGATCCTTTATGATCTTTCTGCTAGTAAATATCACTAACATGTTTGTAGGAGGTCAGCTTGTTTGCAAGGGGATTTGACTGGGTCTCTTTTTTTCCTTCACCAGAGGTCTCTAGTAAAAGGAGAATAATAATACAGTACAAGACTGTTGTGTATGTATCTGTATATGTAAAATATATATGTACATTTTTTAAATGGGACAGGAAGTATCAATTCCCTGTCATTGAATATTTCCATAAGAAATAGATATTGAATTTTTTCAGAACTTTAAGCATTTATTAAGATGATTATGTGATTTTTCTCCTTAGATCTCTTAATATAATTTATTGTATTAATGGATTCCTACTGCTGAACCAGCTTTGCATTCTTAAAATAAATCCCATGTGTTCGTTATGCATTATTTATCTAAATATAGTATGGTGTTTGCTCTTATTTTTTTAGGATTTTTCCTTTGATATTCATAGGAAACATTTGTCTGTGTGTGTGTGTGTGTGTGATATCTTACTCAAGTTTAGGTGGTACTTGCTTCATAAAAGAAATTTAGGAATTTCCTTCATTTTCTATCCTCTGGAACATTGTTTAAAAGATTTATTCTTTCAAAACTTGGTGATATTTCCCTGTAAAGTTATCTGGGCCTTGTGTTTTTTTTATGAAGTAGAAATTTTATATTTTTCTTCTAAGGAAATTGGTTTGCTCCAGCTTCTATCTTGATCAGAGTCAATTTTGGTAAATTGCTTTTGCCTAAATAATTATCTATTATTTTATATAGATATTAAACTTTATGCATAAATTGTGTAGTCTCTTTTGATTATTTTTATTATTTATTATTATTTTATTATTTATTTTGATTATTTTTGATTATCTTCTGTTCACTGGTCATTTCTTACTTATTGTCAAAGTTTATGGAAAGGACTTTGGAAGATGGCGGTGAACTCACCTTCTCCCACAGACAGAACAAACCTACAACTACCTGTGGAACAGTTTCCTCTGTGAGAGATCTGGAAACTGGATGAAAAGAACCTCCACAAGTGATGACACAGACAGGGGTGGAAGATGCAGAGATACAGCCCCACTGAGGTAAAAACCACAGTCTAACTGCAGCGCTTAACAGTCAAGAGCGATCTCAAGGTACAGAGCTTTTCCCAGGGGAGTAGGAGATTTGAGCTTCACATTAGGCTCTCTAGCCCTTAGATCCAGCATGATGGATGAGATCCCATAACACTTGGCTTTACTGGCTTAGAAAACCAATGGGGACTATGCCCAGGAAAACTGTATAACTTCAGTGAAAGAAAAATCTCCTCTTAAAGGGCCCATGCACAGACTCGCTCAATCCAGAAACCAGCATAAAAACACTAGATAGAAAAGTGCATAGTCAATTGGTAAAAGAGACTCACTTACTAAGCCCAGAACACATCTCAGAGAAGCAGGAGGCAGCTGGGCCAACCCCCAAGGGACTGAGACACTGGAGGCAACCATTATTGGGACCTAGTTCAGTTGCACTACCACAGAGGCTAGCAGGGACCATTGGAATCCTTTCTCTAGTCTGTCAGTGCAGGGATCAGCCCCATGCTCTAAAGCACCTGAGGCAAACAAGTGCAGCCAGACCTCAGGGACCAGCACCAGCCACCAGTGAGGCTTCAGCAGCTTTTTGGGCCCATGGCCGACTTTTGCCGCCACTCATCACAAACAGCAACACAGGAGATCTGCCCCACTTTCCAATGCCTAAAACTGTTGTACCCTGCCACACCTGGGGCCTACCCCACCCATCAGCCAGTTTTTGCTAGAGGTCTACCCTGCCCTAAAGCAGCCAAGCCTCCTGTGCAGATAACCTCACCTGAAGCCTGCTCCACCCTGACCCAGCAAAATAGAGACAACCAGCACTGCAGGGAGCTGCACCAGGGGCCTGCAGCATTTGTGTGTCCCTGGGCCTAGCAACCAGTCATGCTGGGGGCCTGAGTCACTTACTAGCAAAACTGCAGTAGTTGTGTGCTTCCAACCTCAAAGCAAGACTTGCCAGGGGCTTACCCCACCCAATAAAGTGCCTGTAGCAGCCACAAGTGGTCAAGCCTCACAACCAGCCAGCCCAGGGGCCAGCCTAGCCAACCCATGAACCTGCAGCAATAGCAGCCCTGCACAAGAGAAGGGCAGATGCAGCCCACACAGGGGACAGCCTTGGAGCATTTGGCATGGGTGACAGGAGAGAAGCACACTCCTGGGAACTCTAAAGCATCTCTTACATCAGCCCACATTTCCAAGTTCAGGAGACATAGCCGAACTACCTAATACACAGAAATAAGCACAGAGAAGTAGGCAAAATGAGGAGACAAAGAAATATATTCAAAAAAAGGGGAATAGGACAAATCCCCAGAAAAAGAATTAAATGAAACAGAGATAAACAATCTACCAAAAAAGAGTGCAAACTAATAGTCATAAGGATGATCACTGAGATGGGGAGAAGAATAGATGAACACAGTGAGAAATTCAATAAAGAATTAAAAAATATAAAAAAAAACCAATTAGAGCTGAAGAATACAATAATGGAAATGAACAATTCCCTAGAGGGAATAAACAGCAGAGAAGATGACACAGAACAGATCAGTGATATGAAGTAAAGAGTAGAGGAAATCACCCAAGCTAAATGGAAAAAAGAAATAAAAAGAATGAGGACAGTCTAAGGGACCTCTGGGATAGCATCAAGTGTGCTAACATCCACATTACAGGTGTCCCAGAAGATGAAGAGAGAGACAAAGGGGCAGAGAACCTATTTGAAGAAATAATATCTGAAAACTTCCCTAACCTGGGAAGGAAACAGACGCCCAGGTACAGAAAGCACAGAGAACACCAAACAAGATGAACCCAAAGTGGTCCACACCAACACACATTATAATTAAAATGTCAATAATTAAAAATAAAGAGAGAATCCTAAAAGCTGCAAAAGAAAAGCAGCAAGTTACGTGCAAAGGAAAACCCATATCGCTATCAGCTGACTTCTCAGCAGAAACCTTATGGGCTAGAAGGGATCAGCATGATATACTCAAAGTGCTGAAAGGAAAAAGCTTACAACCAAGAATATCCTACCCAGCAAGGTTATTGTTCAGAATGGAAGGAGAGATAAAGGGCTTTCCCAACAAGCAAAAACTAAAGGAGTTCATCATCACTAAACTGGCCTTACAAGAAATGTTAAAGGGACTTATTAAAATGGAAAAGAAAAGACCACAAATATGAATAAGAAAATTATCAAAGAAAAAATATCACAGGAAAAGTAGTGGATCAACCGTCTATGAAGCTAGTATGAAGGTCAAAAGACAAAAGTACTAAAGTCATCTATTGTCTATGATAAGAGGTTAGGGGATACACAAAAATAAAACAGGCAAAATAAGATAAAAAACATAAAATGTAGGGGGCAGAGTAAAAGTGTAGGTCTTTTAGTAGGAGGTCAAACTTGAGACCATCAACTTAATATTGATTGCTATATATATAGGTTAATATATATGAACCTCATAATAACTACAAACTAAAAACTTATAATAAATGGACAAAAAATAAAGAAAAGGAACCCAAACATAATACTAAAGATAGCTATCAGGGGCCGGCCCCATGGCCGAGTGGTTAATTTCACATGCTGTGCTTCGGCAGCCCAGGGTTTCACCAGTTTGAATCGTGGGTGTGGACATGGCACCGCTCATCAAGCCATGCTGATGTGGCATCCCACATGCCACAGCTAGAAGGACCCACAGCTAAAAAATATGCAACTATCTACCAGGGGGCTTTGGGAGAAAAAGGAAAAAATAAAATCTCAAAAAAAAAAAGATAGCCACCAAACCACAAGGGAAGAGAACAAGAGAAGAAAGGAACAGAGAAGAACTACAAAAACATCCAGAAAAATAGTAATAAAATGGCAATAAGTACATACTTAACAATAGTTACTCTAAATGGATATGGACTAAATGCTGTAATCAAAAGAAATAGGGTTGGGGCTGGCCCAATGGTGTAGCAGTTAAGTTTGCACACTCCGCTTCAGCAGCCTGGGGTTCACTGGTTCAGATCTCAGGCATGGACCTACTCACCACTTATCAAGCCATGCTGTGGCAGACATCCCACATATAAAGTAGAGGAAGATGGGCACAGATGTTAGCTCAGGGCCAATCTTCCTCAGCAAAAAGAGGATTGGTGGCAGATGTTAGCTCAAGCCTAATCTTCCTCAAAAAAAGAAAAAAGACATAGGGTGGCTGAATGGAATGAAAAACAAGACCCATATATATGCTACATGCAAGAGACACACTTCAGACCTAAAAACACTCACAAACTGAAAGTGAAGGAATGAAAAAAGATATTCCATGCAAATAGAAACAAAAAGAAATCTGAGGTAACAATACTTATATCAGACAAAATAGACTTTAAAGTAAAAACTGTAACAAGAGACTTTAAAACAAAAACTGTAACAAGAGATAAAGAATGGCATTACATAATAATAAAGGGAACAATGCAGCAAGACAACATAACACTTGTAAATATCTATGCATCCAGCACAGGAGCACCTAAACACATAAAGCAATTGCTAACAGACATAAAAAGAGAAATAGACATTAACATAATAATAGTAGGAGACTTTAACACTCCACTTATATCAGTGGGTTGATCATCCAGACTGAAAACCAATAAGTAAACATTGACCTTAAATGATACATTAGACCAGATGGACTTAGTAGCTATATACAGAACATTCCACCCAAAACCCACAGATAACAGATTCTTTTCAAATGCACATGGAATACTCTCCAGGATAGATCACATATTAGGCCACAAAACAAGTCTCAATAAATTTAAGAAGATTGAGGTAATACCAAGTATCTTTTCTGACCACAATAGTATGAAACTAGAAATCAACTACAAGAAGAAAACTGGAAAAATCACAAATATGTGGAGATTAAACAAATGCTACTGAACAACTACTGAGTTAATGAAGAAACCAAAGGAGAAATCACAAAAATACCTGGGACAAATAAATATGAAAATACAACATATCAAAATTTATGGGATACAACAAAAGTGGTACTAAGAGGCAAGTTTATAGTAATACAGGCCTCCCTGAAGAAACAAGAAAAATTTCAAATAAACAATCTAACAATACCCCTAAATGAACTAGAAAAAGAAGAAGAAACAAAGACCAAACTCAGCAGAACAAAAGAAATAATAAAAATCAGAGTGGAAATAAATGAAATAGAGACAAAAAAAGACAAGAGAAAAGATCCATGAAACTAAGAGCTGGTTCTTTGAAAATATAAACAAATTGACAAACTTGTAGCTAGACTCACCAAGAAAAAAAGAGAAAAGTCTTGGTTAAATGAAAGAGGAGAAATTACAATAGACACCATGGAAATACAAAGGATTATAAGAGAATACTACAAAAAGCTATACATCAACAAATTGGATTATCTAGAAGAAATTGATAAATTCTTAGAATCATACTACCTTCCAAAGCTGAATCACAAAGAAATAGAGACTCTGAGTAGTCTGATCACTAGCAAGGAGATGACAACAAATCAAAAGTAATCAAAAACCTCCCAAAAAAACAAAAGTCCAGGATCAGATAGCTTTCCCAGTGAATTCTACCAAACATTCAAAGAAGATTTAATACCTATCCTTCTCAAACTCTACAAAAATGTAAAGAGGAGGGGATGCTTCCCAACTCATTCTGTGAGACTAACATTACTCTGATACCAAAACCAAACAATGACAACGAAATAAAAGGAAATTACAGGCCAATATCACCGGTGAACATAGATGCAAAAATCCTCAAGAAAATATTAGCAAATTGAATACAACAACACATTTAAAGGGTGATACACCATGATTATGATTAAGTGGGATTTAGTCCAGGAATGCAAGGATGGTTCGACATCCACAAATCAATCAATCCAATACACCACATTAAGAAAATGAAGAATAAAAATCACATGATCATCTCAATAGATACAGAGATACAGCAAGTATCAACAAGCTATATCAGCAGGGCATCAATAAGCTGTATCAACAGGAAAGTAAGTCAACACAATAAAGGTCATATATGACAAACCCACAGCTAACATTATACTCAATGGTGAAAAACTAAAAGCAATCCCTCTAAGAATAGGAACAAGACAGGGATGTCCACATTTGCCACTCTTATTTAACACAGTATTGGAAATCCTTGCCAGAGCAATCAGGCAAGAAAAAGAAATGAAAGGGATCCAAATTGGAATGGAAGAAGTAAAATGGTCACTATTTGCAGATGACATGATTCTATACATAGAAAACCCTAAAGAATACACCAAAAAACTGTTGGAAATAATAAATGAATATAGTAAAGTTACAGGGTACAAAATCAACATACAAAATCATTTCCATTTCTATACACTAACAATGAAATAGCAGAAAGAGAAGTCAAAAACCATCTCATTTACAATCACAACAAAAAGGAATAAATTTTACCAAGGAGGTGAAAGGCCTGTACACTGAAAACTATAAAACATTGTTGAAAGAAATGAAAGAAGACACAAAGAAATGGAAAGCTATTCTGTGCTCTTGGATTGGAAGAATTAACATAGTTAAAATGTCTATACTTCCTAAAACAATCAACAGATTCAATGCAATCCCTATCAAACTCCCAACAACATTTTTCACTGAAATAAAACAAAGAATCCTAAAATTCACATAGAACAACAAAAAACTCTGAATAACCAAAACAATCTTGAGAAAAAAGAACAAATCTGGAGGTATCACACTCCCTGATTTCAAAATATACTACAAAGGTATAGTAATCAAAATGACATTGTACTAGTAGAAAATCAGACCCACAGATCAATGGAATAGAAATGAAGGCCCAGGAATAAACTCACACATTTATGGGCAGCTAGTTTTTGAAAAAGGAGCCAAGAACATGCAATGGAGAAAGGAAAGTCTCTTCAATAAATGGTGTTGGGAAAAATGGAAAGCCACATGAAAAGGAATGAAAGTAGACCATTATCTTACACCATACACAAAAATTAACTCAAAATGGATTAAAGACTTGAATGTAAGACCTGAAACCATAGAACTAGAAGAAAATATAAGCAGTGAGCATTCGACATGAACCTTAGCAGTAGCTTTTTGAATATCATGTCTCCTCAGGCAAGGGGGAAAAAATACAACCAAATGGGACTGCATCAAACTAGAAACCTTCTGAACAGCAAAGAAAACCATCAACAAAACAAAAACACAACTTAATTGGGAGAAAATATTTGCAAATAATATATCTCTTAAGGGTTTAATATCCAAAATGTATAAAGAACTCATACAACTGAACGACAACAAAAAAAACAACCCAATTAAAAAATGGGCAAAGGATCTTAACAGGCATTTTTCCAGAGAAGATATACAGGTGGCCATCAGGCACGTGAAAAGATATTCAACATCACTCATTATTAGGGAAACGTAAATCAAAACTACAATGAGCTATCACCTCATGCCCATCAAAATGGCTATTATTAAAAAGACAAGAAATAAGTGTTGGAGAGGACGTGGAGAAAAGGGAACACTTGTGCACCACTGGTGGGAATGTAAACCGGTGCAGCCACTATGGAAAACAGTATGGAGATTCTTCAAAAAGTTAAAAATAGAAGTGCCATATGATCCAGCTACACTATTTCTGGATATTTATTCAAAGAACACAAAAACACTAATTCAAAAAGATATATGCACTCCTATGTTCATTGCAGCATTATTCACAATAGCCAAGACTTGGAACCAACCTAGGTCCCCGTCAAGGGATGAATGGATAAAGAAGATGTGGCATATATACAAAATGGAATACTAGTCAGCCATAGAAAAGGATGAAATCTTGCCATTTGCGACAACAGGGATGGACCTTGAGGGTATTATGCTAAGCAAAATAAGTCAGATGGAGAAAGCCAAGTACCATATGATTTCACTCATATGTGGAAGATAAAAAAACAAACAAACACATAGATAAGGGGAAAAGATTGGTGGTTACCAGATGGGAAGTGGAGAGGGAGGAGGGCAAAATGGATAAAAGAGCACACGTCTATGTGATGGATGGCAATTAGTCTCTGGGTGCTGAATGCGATGTAGTCTACCCAGAAATCAAAATACAATAATGTACACCTAAGTTATGTAATGTTATAACCAATGGTATACCTTAATTAAAAAAGAAAATTAATATTTCTATTATCAGAATGTTTGTTGATTTGAATTTTTATTGTTCTCCAGAAGAGGCTAGGTAAAATTATCTCTGAAAGATTTTACAAACTCATAGGATTTTCTAATTATACAACATAAAAAGACAAGTGATGGCTTAAAATAAATAATTAATAAAATTTATAAATTCGTGGCTGTAAGTTCATCCCATAGATTCTGGTGTACTATGTTTACATTATCATTGCTCTTTGAGAAATACAGGAATTTCAGTTCGTATTTCCCCTTTCACTCAAGAATTATTTCACACAGAGTTTCTTTTTATAAATATTCAGGAATTTTCTTATTTTATTATTAATTTTTTACTTTATTGCAATGTCAAGAACTGTTTTTCTATTATAACTATTTTATAGAACTTAGGCTCTCTTTATGACTTGATATTTGGTCAATAGTTGTGTATGTTCCATTTGTGTTGGAGGAGGACTATTCTCTATTTTGGGGTTACAGAGTATAGTATATACTATAATACCTTATTGGTATTTTTGTATAGGTCTTCTCTGCCTTACCTATTTTTTGTCCACTTGATCTGTTTTTGGCTGAGATTGTTATGAAAATGTCTCCTCTTTATAGTGGGTTTCTCTCTATTTCCCCTTTCCTTCCTTATAATTTTTGCTTTGTGAAAGTGATTGCTTGTTTCTGGTTCATAGATTTTTATAAATAATGTAACTTCTTTGTGAATTGTGGCTTTTAGTCTGTCAAAAGAAAATTCAGAGAGCTTTACTTGATGTGGATATTTTGTCAAGTCAGAAACAATCTGTTGACAAATAAGGAGACTTCAAACCAGAACGTGGTACGAAGCTCAGAGGCGTGTCATTACAGGATGGCTTATAAAGTAAGAATGAGTACATTGTTTACCCTTTACAGTAACTGGTTATTACAGTGGGGGGGGTTCCAGACGTAGGAGATTGGTTAAAAGTAATTTTCTTACATCATACTACAAAGTGACCTAAGTTTTTTTTGCGATTATCGGAGGTACTTACAAGAAATAGCCTAAATTAAATTTCACTTACATTCATGAAATAAGCTAGATTAAATTTGCATATGTGGCTAAATTAGTTCTGTCTGCTTGGTGGATCTTCAAGCCTGGCTCCCATTTTATTTTAACAAGTATTATAAAAAAGTTTTTTTACACTCAGTGCCTTTTAGTCTGAATTCTAGTCTGTTTGATACAGGGAATAACCACTATTTTCTTATTTTTTTCGTTTGTCTCATACTTTTGCCCATCTCTTTATTTTTAGGCTTTCTGAATTACTTCATTTAAGGTGGTATCTCTTGCATACAATATAGAGTTGGGTTTTGCTTGCAAAAATTCAATGTTTTATTAAATAGACAACTAAGCTATTGTTATTCTGTCTTAAGGCAATGGGATGTAAGAATTTACAGGAGTCAGGGGGTTATCAATTTCGCGCAGTTGGAAGAACACTTTATCTTACCCTGTTGTACTGTTTCTATCCCCAGATAGGTGTTGTGTAGTTGGTTTTAATTGAATCACTTTAAGGGAAGAGTGAATTTTTTTAAAGTTTGCCTTTTGCTGGAAAATAAGTACCAAAAAAGAATGTAAAAAAGCATTTGGAACATGTTGCTCTAACTTTTATGTGAATGATTAAGGACTTAGAATAAGGGCAAATCTCAAAGGCTATAAAGTATGTAAAATCTGGGAGATCAAGTTCTACTTTCATGTTCCCTGTTTACTATCAGCAAATCTTTGGGCAATCACTTAAACTCTCTGAGCCTCAGTTTCCTTCTAAAGAAACTAGGGATAAAATTAGCCCTGCTACCTTCTTTCCAAAATGTTTTCACACATCAAAATGTCCATCTCCATAATCCGTCTTTCATAAGGCCTCATTCCCCAGCAAAGTTTGGTCATGCTACTTGTCTTGTAAATTTCCTATAATAGCTTTCCTTTGTCTTTATATGTTTAAATAATTAAAACATTTTTATAAAATAAGAAATCTATATCCTTTATATTTGCAATACTCTTCTCTATACCTCTTCTGAGCTCCAGTCCCCTAGAGGTAACCACTCTCAAATTTTTCTGTTTTTAGTTCTGTGGGTGCATGAACATTTGCCTTCTTTCCTCTAAGTAATACAGACAAAATTTCTTGATTTGTCAACTTGAGATTGTATCTATTGCTTCTCCACTATGAAAAATAAGGATTAACTCAAACTGATCATCATCTTCCCTTCCTTTCCCAATATTTAAGATATTGGGAAATATCTTAGATATTTATTAGATATTATATTAGATAGTATATATCTCTCCAATATCTTAGATAAGATATATATGCTTATATAAGACATAAGCTTATATAAGATATAAGATAAGATATAACATACTTATATCTCTCCCTATTGTTTCATCAATTTTAGGCACAGCCAAAGTTATTTCTTGCACCCTATCATTCCCTCTCACTACTTCTTCCTAATTGTATCCTCAACTCTGTCAACTCCGTCTGGCATATATGTGGTTACGGTTGATATAATTCACATTCTCCTCTGTTATCATAATTACTTGTTTACAGAAAAGTCATAAACACTGATTTTAAAGGATGAGCTCAAATGAACAGTACTTATGTTATTGTCTCATTTTTATATTGGTAATATGCTCCAATTACATTCCCTTTTCTGGGTCCTAATAGCATCCTTGTGCTCCTAAAAGGAGCGTGTTCCTAGCATCAAGGTTAAATAGATTATTTTCATTTAAAATCTACCTTTGTAGCTTGATTCATTTTTGGACCATGAGTTTCTTGCATTTCTGTTTTCTTGTTGAGAGAACTAAGTTTATCGTTTCCCAAATATCTTCCAGCTTCTTTTTTGGGTTACCTACTCCTTGACTCCATTTCATTCTCCTTGGAAATATTCTCCTTGGAAATATTCTTTCAGAAGCTTCACTTTCTCCTCTAACGTGGACCCATTCAAAGCTAATATTCAACTAGTACATACTAGTACAACTGTACCCATTTTTAAAACAATGAAATATTTGTGTGTCAGAGGGAAAACATTTTAATAGTGATAAAATTAATTAGTAATATAAGTTTACATGTAAATGCATTAATTCAAGTGTTGTCATAGGATCTTGTGATGACCCTTCATGATGGACCTTCCGTCCATCATAGCAACATCTGAGAAGATACCTCCCAGTAAGCCAGCTAGACAATGTAGCATTCTTTACAATGCACTCTGTGATTTAGGCTAATCAGTTCATTTTTATTCTCTACATAATTCATACTTTGTGTGTTAAAATCATAATCCTTGCACTAATTGTTAGTGAATTGTTTTGATATTTGTAAAATCAAACAATAATAACAAAATATTAAAACTGCTCTTTTTTGCTGCCCGGGTTAATGTCACCATTTCATTTCACTGTCTGATTTTCCCCTTATTTTCATAAAATAAACCTCAGGTCTTTTCTTCGTTAAAAAAAGAATGCATAGATGGCAAAATGTGAGTCCTTGCATTTCTGAAAAATAAATTTATTGGAACACTCAAATTTAATTGTTAGCTGGGTTGGGCATAGAATCATAGATCAAATATCTTTTTTTCTCATACTCTGAAGGTATTACTTCATCATTTTTTAGCATCCATTTTTGCCGATCCTCTTAACAGATATGGATTGCATACCTATTATATTTTAGGTGCTGATATTAATCTGATACTGATTGCTTTCCTGATGACATTGCTCAATGGGCCCTTTCAATGTAACATTTCTTATACTATTTGTTTGATAATTTCCTCACCTATGTTTTCTCACTTCTTTCTTTCAGACTTCCTAATAGTTGAATGGTGAAGTGATGCTCTCTTTCTCATGGTGCTATAGTTCTCAATGGTTTTGCTTTTTTTCCAACTTTTCCTTCACATGCTGAGAAATATCTTCCATGTAATCATCCCTGTTTTCTATTGAATTTTTCATTTTGGAAATCATTGCTTCTAATTGGTAAAAGTTGTTCATTTTCTCATTGTTCTCTTCCCTCAGCCCAATATGTAAATAAGGTTTAGTCCCCTTACATGGTACCTGAATTTGAAGCCAGGAAGATTAGAAGTATCCTAGTAAGAATACTTCACAACTGCTTTTCTTATGCCAATGGTTTCCTTTTCTCTTCTTTTTCATCTAGCTCCTTCATTTACTTTCCTATTCCTTTTCAAATTTTATTTTATTCTTTGTCTAAGATCTTTAGTTTCCTTTTCATTCTCTCTAAGATCCCCTTATCCATTTTTGTTTCTTTCATGTTTCCTCATGGAGGAATAATATCACGAAATCTGGAATAATAGCTATCTTAAAATGGACAGACCTTTTGTTTTTTATTTTCTAGAATAACTTGGCACAACCTCTTCCTTTTTCTTCTTCTTTCTTTCGATTTGAGTGTGAATGAATCTTTGTGGGGAATTTTAGGTTCCAGTGTCTCAATGTTGTTTTGCAAAACACTTAGCAAAACTCTTGCACAGGATGACTGAGATAAGGATAGTTGTATTTGTAATATACATAATTCAGTTACCCTCATGGAAACTTGGAAGCATTAAAATGAGTACTGCTGGTTTTAGATTAATTGTGGATCAAGAAGGTTGTTTTCTATCGAAATACATTTAATTTCAGAAGTTTGAGACATTTTTAACTCTAACATGATAGCTCTGAAAAATCTGAAGAAAGATGTAGGAAACAACTTAAATAAATTATATTTAATAACTCTACACATAACTTTTAATTATTCTGGAAAAGTCATAATTATCTATTAAATATTATGATCCTCAATTAAGAGTAGTTTATCTTTACCTAAGTTTTTTTTCCAGTTCTGTTTACATTAATCTGAATCATTATTTTGCAGTAAAGTAAGATCAGAGAACCACTTGGGGAGAATAATAACCTTTTCTAAACATGTTAGTTGAAATTGCTTTAATTAAGTCCAAATTACATACCTAAATACAAAATGATCGGTACCATAGCAGGACTAGCTGAAGGTCTCATGCAGCCCATATCTTATTATTATCATTATTAAATTTTGGCATTCAAATATCCAGGCCCTCCCTTTCCCCACAAAAGTCATTGTTTGTTTGATGGTCCTGCTGCAATAGGTGAAATAAGTGCACAAAAAAAATTTATTAGATAAGAAACCAACCTCTTGACTCCTCTGACTCACAGAGAATGTTAACAGGAAAATTCACAAGAGAGCAAGACCGTTAATCGTGGCCTCAAATGCCTCGGGACCCACCATGGCCTGCCAAAGGTCATCCTAAAGAACATACATCACTGTGCCATCTGATATCTCTTTATAGCCTGTTAAATAGAAGTGGTTACCTATTTCACTCGAGCCACAAATTCAATTCCCTGCAGTAATTTAAGATAAATTTCTTTAGTGCTCCCTTGTATTTTTCCCAGTCAATTTGTCATTTGGGACTAAGTGAAGAAGAATAGTTTGTGTAGCTGAATGTCTGGACAAATTTAAAATGACGCAATGTATGTGATTAGTCCTCCACCAATTGTGATATTGTCCAGCCTACAAAAGATAATGCTGTACTACATGGAGCCGTGAATTCTGCCACCAGATGAAAACCACACTAACTAGTGCCAGCACCATCCACTGGACCAATTACCCAAATCTCGGAGGAGACAGAAACACCTTTCACCCTCAGGGTCTTTGAAATTCAGTAGAGACACTTGCCGAAGGCATAGGTTCCACTGCATCATTTCAAAAGAAAAGGCATCTTTCTCCAGGACAAGGACGAGGCAAGTTTGTCTGTAGCACTGTGACCTTTCACACAGCAACTGAACAACTTAACAGTCTGGGGTAGGGGAGCAGGTAAGAGAAACCCTGGCAAGAATCAGTGTCCATGTTTTGTAAGTCTAAAAGCTCTAAAAACAAACAAAAGAAATTATGGTTTAAGGTTAGGTCTATGGTACGATGAACTTAGAATTCTCTTGTCTACAGAGTCAGACATTCAGGCCTGTGCTCTGGTGAGCAATGCTTATCCAGTTATATATCATGGGGGATCAGAATTGGCCACCCCAAAATGTGTCTCTTTGACTTGATTTGGTTCTGCTTTCTTTTTTTTTTTCTTTTTTTGCTGAGGAAGATTTGCCCTAAGCTAACATCTGTTGCCAATCCTCCTCTTTTTTCACTTGAGGAAAATTGTCCCTGAGCTAACATCTGTGCCAGTCTTCGTCTATTTTGTATATGGGTCACCACCACAGCATGACTGATGAGTGGTATAGGTCCACACCCGGGATCCAAACCCACAAACCTGAGCCGCCAAAGTAGAGCACACCAAACTTAACCACTAGGTCATGGGGCCAGCCCCAAGACTTGATTTTTTTTTTTTTTTTAAAGATTGGCACCTGGGCTAACAACTTGTTTCCAATCTTCCTTTTAAAGATTGGCACCTGGGCTAACAACTGTTGCCAATCTTTTTTTTTTGTTTGCTTTATTTCCCCAGCCTGAGTGTATATCTTAGTTGCAGGTCCTTCTAGTTGTGGCATATGGGACACCACCTCAACGTGGCCTGATGAGCAGTACCATGTCCACGCCCAGGATCCGAACCCTGGGCCACCGTGGTGGAGCATGCGAACTTAACCACTCGGCCACAGAGCCGGCCCAAGACTTGATTATTTTAAAGAACAAAAGACTCTGAAGGAAAACTTTGACCTTCACTCTAACTACCTAAGAGAATTTAAAATAGAAGGCCTGTTCCAGGAAGAAGCTAATACCATAAGATAACTATCATATAATGTGAAATGGGTGTGATAGACAGAAAGGCATCAGCAAAACCATTTTGATCAAAGTTCTGTCTCTTGGGTCACACTATCTATAGAAGGCCCAGCAAAAGCTTGTTTATCAACATTTGCATTTCCATCTCTATGTAAATTGCCTCCCTCCCCTTTGAAGATGCAAACCACTACTCCCAACATCCCCCTTTGTCTTTAGCTGATGATGGTATTTAACGTGGCCGCTTTCACCATTCTGGTGAGTTACTCAGTTTTCCCAGGTTTCTCCCAAGTATACATGTTATTAAACTTTGATTTTCTCCTGTTACTCTGTCTCTTGTCAATTTAATTCTTAGACCAGCCAGAAAGACCTAGAGGGTAGAGGAAATTTTCTGTGCTCCGCCCCCCACCCCACAATATCTACCTTTAAAATGATCTGCATACATTCTAATCTTAGAGAATTCCTGCCAAGATTTTGCTGGTCATGATTTGCAGGTAAAACTTCAGCCAATGCCTACCCAAGCATCCAATAATGTTTCATCCAATGAAAACCTGGACTTAGGGACCATTCAAACTGATGATTCGGACACATTGTCGGTACAGACACACTGACTGCATCCAATGATTTTACCTCATCCACACTGACCAGTCTAGATACCCAATAGGCCTGACCCACAAGTTCATACCAAGCATCCAGTTCATCCCACTCACCATGGCAGCGGGATCTGACCACACTGATGTTGGGGAAGAAGTTCAGGTTGGCATTGCTCAAAATTTCCAGTAGGCCATCTTCTCTCTTCTTGTAGTTATAGAAAAGTGTGATTTTTACTTAATTGCTCCAGGCTCTGAATGCAAAAGCATCCAAGTATCACATACAAACAATACCTGTTTTTCCTTCTTTTTTCTTTTCTTTTTTAAAGCCTGCTGCTTACAGAGCTCTGGCAAATAGTGTTTGGTTTGAGACATGAATACAATTTGGAGTATTCATTTACTTATCTTTTAGAAACTAATATTGGAATTTCTACAACATCAAGCATCACAAAGATGTCTCCTATTTTAAACTTAATGGTGCCTGAAGTATAAGAATTGTACATTTTGATAGAGTCTCCTTATGTAATTTGTCTAGTAATGGAAAAGCACATGAAGCTGTGTCAAAATTTTAATCATTGGACTTAATTGTGATATCTTAGAACAATTATGTTGCTAATGGCGTTTATAATGAAATATATTAAGGCACTCATTTAATTAATAACTAGAATGATCTCTAGTAGAGTATAATTTATATTTAGTGCAGGTGGCTCAGGTAAACCGATCTGGGTAACAATTCCTTTCCATTTCCTGCAGCATCTCTTCATTTCTTTATTATAGAAGGAATTATAGGATACCTGGCATACGTTTGTCAGTGTCACCTACGGAACACTGACTGCTTTGCATGTAATATGTCTGATGTTACACTTACCATGTTTGATGAATTTTAGCTGTGACAGTTATGGTTTTATGTTCCTATAAAATGGAAGGTCATTTAAAAAGGATAATTTTCTGTGAGAAAAAACAGATAAAGTGTTTTTTTAAGGCCTTCTTTTTCTTTTTCCTTCTTTCTTTTTCCGAGTGGGAATGAAAAAAGAAGCCACCTAAATAGGTGCTGTTCACGTTATGCTGCCACCATTTAATCTGCTTGCTCTCAAACTCAGGTGTGGACATGCATATATTCTTTGAATGTAAGAGCCAATATCACCTAGGTGCATGCTGCTTTTCACAAAATAGAGATAAAATGACTTGTCTCCATTAGTGATTTCCTCAACAAAAGCATAAACAAATGCAACAAATACTTATTTAGAATTGACCCATGAAAAACCTCTGTGGATTGATACTTCATATAGATTCTCTGAATCTAAAGATCAGGTGATTTGTGGTAACATAAAAATACTAGACATTATAAAGTCATTTATCAATTCTATTATACTTATTTTTCTTTCCTACCCTAAGAACAAATAATTTAGTATATTTTATTCCAATGTCTTCTCTACCGTTGGATTTCTAGGGTATATAGTTTTATTTCACACAGAACAAGACTTCTCTCACAAGAAATGAGACTTAAGCACATCAAAAAGTATTTTCTATGAATTTTTGTGACAAACACTGTAATGGAAATTCTGTTACTATAATAAGGATAACAGTCACCTTCTAGTTGACAACTCTGATATATTAATGGGAAAATGAATTGTGATTTGGAATACATTGAATTAAATCAGCTGTAGATGTGAATTCTGCTTGCTATGTCACCGCAGATTATTTTCAAACAGTGTAAATTACTAGCAACTAAAAGTTTAAAAGGATTTAATATCATGCAGTGCTAGGTAAAAAAAGAGAACATGCTTAATAGCACATTAATTAATGCTGAATTCAAATTGAATCTTGAGAGAGTCTACAAATGCATCGGGGAGCTGGTTTTAATCTTTGCGACCACAGTGAATACGATAAATTAATGATAGGGCACAGAGAATGTTGTCTAAAGTGTTACTCCATCTTATAGAAAAGCAACTGCTTATGAAAAGATTTCTCTGCAGGCAAAGTGAAACTCATAATTGACAGCAAAAAGCTAGAAAAGAAGCCAGTGTCATAAGCTTTAGGAAGCTTTTACCCAGAACTTTAAATTAGAACATGTTTTCTTCCATTCTTTGATCCCAAGCAACCTATTGAATCCCCATTTTTGTGTCTGAAGTTCACTAATGGAAGGGTGCCAAAAAAAGATGGAAATTGGACAGCAAGTCTTTCCTTTAGGGGAGAATACACATGTGCACACACAGGCAAACAAAAAACCTCATGGAGGTACAGTTTAACCGCACACATAGCTTTATTTGAGATCCATTGTGAGAGATTCTGGCTATCAGGACCCGCTCCCAGGTCAGGCCCCTCCAAGGAGCTAACTCATTTCACTGACCCCCAAAATCCTGACTTCTTTCATCTGATCCCATCAGCTCTTAAAACTTAGTAAAAACTGGCAATCCATCTCTCCTTTCTGTGCTCAGATTCCTGGACAGTAGTTTGTCATCCTGTTCTCTTTTCTTCCCTTTCTCTGTATTTTCTGCTGAAAAGTTTGACCAGACACAAGCTCATCCCCTCAGATTCTGCATTACCGTGGAGGCTGTGGCTCTGGCCAGGTGTCGCCACCCTACTACATGTGATCATGCTGGATGAGGGCTCCAGTCCTTCTGTGGTGTCTCTAGCTCTCTTGAACAAATTCTTCAAGCTCAGTTTAGAGTCAACCCTAATTACACAAGGAGTGAGAAGCAACTAGGATGAAAATAAATGCTTGTGGCAAAGATGAGCAAATTCACTTGGAAATGTTAGGCAAATGTCAGTTTATTATTTTAAGCTGAAATGCAAATATATCCCATCCTGATATCACCTTAGCCACTCACTAAAATTTAGTGAAATTATTGCTGTGTTAATGGATTTTCTGGAAGGCATTTCCCTCCTTCCATGAAATAATCTAAGGCATTAAATCTTTCAATAAATGATTGTGTGTCACTCACACAGGTTTAAATATGGAGAATTATAAGCTTCTCTTTTACTACCTAAATTGCATTGAGATACAGGTATAATTGGCAGTTTAGATATTCCCTGAGTGCTTTCCTTGTGAATCAGGACAATGCTGGGCATTTGAACTTTGAAATAGAAAGGAGCCAACTTCACATTCAACCACTGTCCTTCATTAGTTTGAATTTGTGGATTCACATGTTTGGTATTTTGTATAAATAAAAGCAAAGCATGAGAAAAGGGATTAGCAGAGAATGTATCTTCAATCTTAGAGAAATATTTGTCCTTACTAAGTTAGCTGTTTTCTGTAACAAATGTATATAGTTTAAAGAGCTTTCTCAATTTAAACTCACCACATAAAATTTGGAGAATAGCATAGAAACTGATTATTTCTGGAATGTATCCCAGGATGTTACTTACTAAAGGTTTCCTCGGAAAATTCATTTTGATTTAAGCCTAAACCCTGGATCGGATACTTCTAAAGGCTATAAATATACACGTTATTTACCAGGGTAGGACTTTTTAGAAGTTATTCATACATAAAATGTTCCATCCTTAATACATAAATCTGAACTAAAACTAAACCTGCAGGGTATTCATGACAATTCATGCAAAGTCAGAATTATGCAAAAAAGTGCACCTTTGCATACTAAAAATGGAAAATACCGTCCCTACCCCAGTCCCTGCTCACTGACTAAGACAGTCAGCCTTCAGCAATAAAAAGCTTTCCTTCAAGAAACTAAGTAAGCTTATCAAGCATCTGCACCTCACATCCCTGCGGGAAGGGTTACCGTCCAAGTCCGCCTCTCCCTCTTCCCTTCAAATTCTTCACTCCCCTTGATTACTTTCCCTCCTTTTCCTGTGGATGTGCTGATTTTTTCTGCCTCTGCATTTTTCTCAGACCATATGGAGTGTTTTATAGTTGAAGGGCCTGCTTATATTTTGCCTCTACCATGAAGTTTTGGCAGACCACCCCAAAGCCCCCTCCCTCAGCTGCGTGTATTGGCTATTGTGGTCCACATCACCGATCCGACCTTAGCGGTTAATGCCTAAGTATTGTTAGGGTTTTTTTGCATTCGTTTTTCTGTACCATTAATGCCTAGGTTTTATCAGGATTTTGCATTAGTTTTTCTCTCCATTCAGATGGCAAACTTCCAAAAACGGGCAAGGACCCTGATTTTTAAAATTCCCCCCACATTCTATTATAGTGCCTTCCTCATTATATATACTGAATAGATACTAGTATTTTGATTGATTGCAAAAAGGGAGTAAAGATACCCTGAACATTTCATATAAATGTTCACAGTCTTTGAGTCCAGCTTGGACTCTGCTTAGGCTGAAGTGTTAGGTGTTTGTTCAAACCCCACAGGTACAGCTCTGCAAAGAGTGGCCTGCAGACCCCTACAGGAACGTGAACTGTTTGCTAGCCGTCCCTGCCCAGAGAAGGAGGTGCAACAGAACGTAAACATACCGTGTCACGAAGCACACTGCCGAGTTCAGCTGACACTTTTTTTTTAAAGCAAGACTTTCTCACTGAAGAAACCATCGACACACTGACAAACACTAAGACAGAAATTCTTTTTTTACAGTGAGGATAACAGACACTTTCTAGTTGACAATTCTGATGTATTAATGGGAAAATCAATTACGATTCATCTGATTTACTTTCAGCACAAGCTTCTTATCTCATCTTGAACCCAGAACAGACGGTTCGGACCGCTACTTGAGCAGCACTGGTCTCACCTGAAGAGTACATTAGAGTGTGAACATATCACATACACTCAGTATAATGCTATATACATATAAACTTTACTTTCTTGAATCTGCAATTTTCTTAAGCCTCGGTTTCTTCATCTATAAAATGAGGATAATCATATTTTCTTCACAGAGTTTTCATAAGGATTAAAATTTTTAAAAGGCATGAAAAGCTTTTAGCCCAGGACCTGGTACGTATCAGCACTGAGCGATTGGTGCCTGTGACTATTATCTAAGCTCTGTCCTCTGTGCTGCATGCCATTCTAGCAGAATGCATTAGTTAATTATAAAATTTTAACACACTTAGTTACTATATTTAATTATAAATATAATTAAAAGAAAACATTTGTCTGCCGAATAAATTTTTGAGAAATCAATGAACAGTTTCTCATGGCAAGATACAGACTTCAGAAGATATGAGTGAGTTCTATCAAGACTTAAAAATGCCTGTAAAAAGACAGATGTCCTGCCTTATGCAGCAACATGGATGAACCTGGAGGTCATTATGCTCAGTGAAATAGGTCAGTCACAGAAGGAGAAATACTGCATGATTCCACTGATGTGAGACGTCTAAAGAAGCCACACTCATAGAAGCAGAGAGTAGAATAGTGGTTGCCATGGGCTGGGGGGAGGGGGAAATGGGGAGTTGGAGTTGCTATTCAACAAGTATAAAGTTTCAGATATGCAAGATGGTTAAGTTCTAAAGATCTGCTGTACAACGCTGTACCTATAGTTAAAAACACTGGATTGCACGCAAACTTTTGTTAACAGGGCAGATTTCATGTTAAATGTTCCTACCACAATTTAAAAAGAAGCTACATACATTTTTATAGGCAGTTTTACACAGGGCCTGAGGTTTGAAATAGGTGAAACTATATTACGCATTGTAGAAATTCTAAGATTAATTTATTTTTTAACTTTTTTACTGAGGTATAATTGACATACAACATTATATTAGTTTCAGGTGTACAACATAATGATTCAATCTTTGTATATATTGTGAAACGATCACCACAATGAGTCTAGTTAACTTCCATCACCATACAGAGTTAAAGAATTTTTTTCTTGTGATGAGAACTTTTAAGATCTCCTCTGTTAGCAACTTTCAAATATGCAATACAGTATTGTTAACTATAGTCACCATGCTGAACATTACATCTCCATGACTTATTTATTTTAAAAAAGGAAGTCTGGGGGCTGGCCCCGCGGCTGAGTGGTTAAGTTTGCGCTCTCCGCTGCAAGCAGCCCAGTGTTTCACCAGTTCGAATCCTGGGCGCGGACATGGCACAGCTCATCAAACCACGCTGAGGCAGCGTCCCACATGCCACAACTAGAAGGACCCACAATGAAGAATATACAACTATGTAGCGGGGTGCTTTGGGGAGAAAAAGGGAAAAAATAAAATCAAAAAAAAAATAGAAGTTTGTCTTTTGACTCCCTTCACCCATTGCCCCTCCCCCACCTCTGGCAACCACCAATCTGTTCTCTATATCTCTGAGCTTGGTTTTTTGTTTTTTTGGTTTTTTCAGGTTCCACATATAAGTGAGATCATAAGGTATTTGTCTTTTTCTGTCTGACTTATTTCACTTAGCATAATGCCCCCGAGGTCTACCATGTTGTCGTGAATGGCAAGATTTCATTCCTTTTTATGGCTGAATAATATTCCATTATATACATATACCGCATTTTCTTTATTCACTCATCCATCTATGGACACTTAGGTTGTTTCTATATCTCAGCTATTGTAAATAATGCTGCAATGGACATGGGGGTGCATATATCTTTTCAAATTAGTGTTTTTGTTTTCTTCAGGTAAATATCCAGAAGCAGAATTGTTGGATCATATGGTAATTCTATTTTTAATTTTTTCAGGAACTTCCATACTGTTTTCCGTAGTGGCTGCAGCAATTTACATTCCCTTCAATAGTGCACAAGAGTTCCCTTTTCTCCACATACTTGCCAATGCTTATTTCTTGTCTTTTTGACAATAGCCACTCTAACAGATGTGAGGTGGTGCCTCACTGTGGTTTTGATTTCCATTTCCCTGATGATTAGTGATGTTGAGCATCTTTTCATGTACCTGTTGTCCCTCTGTATGTCTTCTTTGGGAAAATGTCTATTCAGATTCTCTGCTCATTTTTTAATTGGATTGTTTTTTTGCTGTTGAGTTGTATAAGTTCTTTATATATTTTGGAAGTTATCCCCTTATCAGATCTATAATTTGCAAATATTTCCTCTCATTCCATAGGTTGCCTTTTCATTTTGTTGATGGTTTCCTTTGCTGTGCAGAAGCTTTTTAGTTTGATGTAGTCCCATTTGTTTATTTTTGCTTTTGTTGTCTTTGCTTTTGCTGTCAAGTCCAAAAAATTATTTCTGAGACCTATATCAAGGAACTTTTTGCCTAGGTTTTCTTGTAGGAGTTTTATGGTTTCAGGTCTTACACTCAAGTCTTAAATTCACTTTGAGATAATTTTTGTGTATGGTGTAAGATAGTGGTCCAGATTCATTCATTTGCACGTGGCTGTCCAGTTTTCCCAACACCGTTTACTGATGAGACTGTCCTTTCCCCATTGTATTAAGATTAATTAAAGAAATACGTCTGTGTGTCTCAGATTGCTGGGTGATCATCATGTCTCAGATATGTGATGTGTACAGATAAAATACACTATTTATAAAGCAGACTCTGTTAATGCCTATCAGGGTGGCCAAACTGGTTATTATATAGGAACTAGAGATTCATTTATCAAACATTTATTGAGCACCTATTCTGTGCCAGGCACTATTCTGGGACCTGGGAATTTAGCAGTGAAATAAAGAGTCCTAAATCCCTGTCCTCATGGAGCCACACTCTCATGATTTTTTTATCTGCAGTGCTTTACTGTGGCCACATCAGCACTTGTGCTTGGACTCATTAGTGTCCAGAAGGTTTAGTGTGGTTTAGTTGAGGTTTGAGCCATGCTTTTTAATTTTTACCTGATCTACTACTAGGCCTGGATGAGGGGCCCTTCTCACTCAGCTAAGGGGCTGTGGACCACAGACAGCCATGGCCGGGTGAGGGTGGTGGTGCAAGGCTTCAGGCTCCCACAGGGACTCATGTCCATGCCCTTCCTGGTTCAGCCACTCAGCCAAACCCAAAACAGCCCCTCATCCCCAAGCCAAATTTCTTTCTATTTTTTTCCTAATGAAAGTTTTAAAAAAATATTTCCTTTGGCCATTTCTAGACCCTATTGTCCCTCTCAAATTTATACAATATACTGGAGAGTATAATTTGGGTCCTTTAGGTACCATTTAATTTTATGGAGCAGTGATTAGCTATTTGTGATTATGATTGTGTGTACTGCCTCCTGAATTACAGAGATCCTGTTCAGCCCCACAGAGTGATGATTTAATGGTGTGTTCAGCCCATCAGTGAGGTCAGACTAGTTACTGTGTAAAAGGAAAGAGTGTTTTCTTTGCTAAAAACAGTATTTATTTTCTAAGCCAATGGAATCTCTTGTTTTTTAAATCTATTCACATGAAATCACTAGGAAATAATATCTAGGGATATATGTTTTTGTCTCCATTTTTCAATTTAGAAAATTGATATGCGTGTATATACATACAGAATTTCTCCCCCCATGCATATTACAGCATAGTCCAGAACTATTGAAAAGTTTATTTTATAAATCAAATGTGAATCAAATGCTAGGAGCAAGAACCTTTTAATTTGTCTATGTGGCTTCTATTTGCTTTTATTATTTAAAATATACTTTTTAAGACACATAAATCAATTACTGAAATCGCCTTCTATGTTTTTCCTTTTTACCTGAGGAATTTTGACTTGGGTGGATGTCACCTTGCTAACTTCCTTTCTGTTCTTATTGGAACAAATGCCATACATTGAGAGTTAGAGTCTCCTCAAAAAAGATGCGTAAGTATCTGTGGCTTGCATCAAAAAGTGTGGCAAAATTAGTGTTAATTGACATCTTAGATAACCACTCAGGGAAACAAAGTAAGTAGAATATTGTCAGATAGGGTGTTACAGTAATAATGAATGCTTTGCTAATGATATTTACTTTTAGAATTGTGTGATATCAGATTAAATGTCATGAGCAAGACAGCAGGGAGATAACAAAGAATGAAGTATCGGCTTTTTTCTTGGTAATTAAATCAAATCAGATTTAGTGAAGTCTCAGTTGGAGACTTGCAGGCCAGAGGCACTTAGGACTAGGTTAAAGGAACAAGCTGATTAGAATTTTTGCATCCCTACTTCCTAGTTCTTCTCCTACACTGAACACTGCTAACAACTCACATCCGCTAAATTTGAATGTTTCTTTACTACCAAACAAAAACATAAAGGAAACAGGAGGTTATCTATAATCCCTATTAAAGACTCTTTGGTGTCTAGAAATAGACTCTAAACTCAAATCCCAGGTTTCTGCCTAGGGCCCTAGGTAGCATCACACATTTGAGAAGTTCTGCATGGCTGTGTGTCCAAGCATCACTCTAGAAACATATTTAAGTCAAGGAAATCATGACATGTATGAAGACAGCTGCTGTCTGATGTGCTCAAGCGTAAACAGAGGCAGCGTGAGTCACTCCTGGATGATGAGTGACTGAGAGGCCATTCGGAGGGAGGAGTAAGAAGGTGAATCATCTGTGGGTGTCTTGGAAAAGGACAACACATCATATGAGGTTCTAATTTTGAGACCTGGAATTTGACCACTGCAGATGTTGGTATCTTTTAGCATTCACAGTGCACCACTGCAGTCTACCATAAATCACGATTGATTTTAGTCATCAGTTTTCAATCCTGAGACTCATACTCCAGCACACAGGATTTAAATCCAATCTTCCGCGGGGTCCTAGGTCCCTTCTGTTTTCCACTTACAAAAAGCACAGAGGAAAACTTGGGAACTGTTAGAATACTGCCAGGAGGGTAGCAGCAAATTTGGGAGATGAATAATTCTTAAATATAATGTTACAACATACTGGTCTAGCCAGATCAGTTGTAGAGTATATCACACAATAAATTATGACTAACATACTTAAGTGCCTCAGTAATCCCATCTATGGGTGCAAATGGCACATTATTATCCATATTTCACCGGTTTGTGCCCCCTTTCCTCATCCCACCTCCAAGCCCAACTGCAGAATATTTATCTCTGTATCTCAGCTACCGAACAGCCACAATATCGTCTCTCTTGTTCCTGGGCTGTCTGAAGAACCTCACATATGCTCAAACCCAGCAGCCTCACTCATTCCTCTCAGTGACCACCCTCTTCCTGCCTAAGAAACTTTCTTTCATGCTCCCACTCCCAAGGTGCTGAATGATATACTACCCTATTGCCTTCCCTCTGCCCCTGGAGCTGTCTTGAATTTGATTCAGAAATGGAAGAGTATCTGCTCCCAAACTGGTGTTAAGCTTGGTCCCCAGAGTTCCAGAGTAGCAGGATTTGGGCCCTAAGTCTCTTGTGGAAAACCCCATTTGGCTTCTGCTTGCTGCCGTTTCTGTGGGAATCAGACCTAGTGCCCGGGGCCAAGACACCCCACTGGTCCTCTCCATGGTCTTGGCTTCCTTACCTGGCCTCCACACACTAATAACAGCTTTCATCCAACACTAATAACAGATTTTACCTGGAGGCCCTCTGACCCCATGCTTATCAACTAAAACCAAAATGAGCCTAGGTGACACGGACTGTCAGTCCGACACACTGAGGTGATGTCTCTGAACTTGCACCAAAATGTAAAAATCCATAGAACCTTGTGGACCAGTAAACTTTTGGTGTGACTGGGAATTAGGCAAGTGTGAAATGAGTGAGGGAAGAAGAATGATAAAATATGGAGCAAGAAAATTAATTAATTTGGGGTAAAACCATTAAGGCTTTTGAACACCATGCTGTGTTTGAATATTACTTGGTAGATAAATGGAAATCATTAAAAGTTTTTAATTTAGGTAAGTAACATGGTTAGTTCTGTTTTTTAAACTATGTCCTTGGCAGCAGTGTGGTGAGAACGATTAACCTGTGGACATGCAATGAGACTCATGCAAAGATAATGCAATAGTACAAGTAGGAAATGATGCAAGCTTGATAAAAGTCATGCACTTGTATTAATAAGGATGCTGATATTTATTGTTTACTACGTGGTAGGTGCCAAACTGAAACCTAGGGGCAAAAAAGTGAAGTGGTTAAAAGCATGAACTCTTTAGTCAGACTGTTTGGGTTTGAATCTTGGCTGAAGGTTTACTACGTGTGTGAGCTGCAGTGAGTTATTTAACCTCTGTTCTTCAGTTTTCTCATCTATAAAATGAGAGTAACAATAGGACCTATCTCATTAGTTGTTGTGATAATTAGATGAGTTAAAACGTATAAAGTATTTAGACTAGTGCCTGGCACATAGCCTTATTCTTGTTTCTATTTCTATTTTTATTATTATTATTATTATTATTTCCCAAGATCATAGAGCTAACAAACAATGGAGTTTGGATTTTAATTTTTGTTGTCTGACTTCGAGCCCCATTCTTAAATACTCTGCTATACAGAGGACCTATCAGAGTGAGAATTAGAGAGGTAACATAAACAAAATAGAAAAGGTAAGGGAGAGGGAGGTATTCAGAATAACTGAATGTTTCTTATTTGGGCAGCTTTCCAGAAGAGAAGGGAAAATAGAAAACCAAGGGAAGAAAAACCTTCTTGAAGAATGAGTTGATTAACAGCATCATATGTGGTGGCATATGGCAAGCTCAATTAGTGCTAACAAGTGACTGGATTTCCAAAAAGATAGATGGAAAGAAAAGTAGGTATCTTTGATCAAAGAAGTATACTCATCTAACTCAGAAGTTAAAACTTTTTGGCAGAAAATTTCTTTGGTCAGGGAAGAAGGGAATTCTTACCCAGCGAATGGAATGAAATGTGATCCCGATGATAATTGAGAGATCATTAATACTATTTGCTTTCAGAGGCAGATACCTATCTTCAACTCTGTGAATTCCAATTTTGTGATTCTTATTTTTTATAAAGAACCGCCACATTTTAGTATGCTTGTGATATGCCTAGATGAATAAATGGACCTGAGAAAAATATTGACCAATACAGACTTGATGGATTTGTTTCTAAAGTTTTATAAATGGGCTTTAGTATTGATAGCGTACTGATGAAAAACTAGAGTTTGATTTTCTCTCTTTTAAAACAAATTTTTCTTGGATTATTGGTCTACTGTTAATAAGAGGTTGTAAAAAGGTTTTCTTCAGGGGCTGGCCCCGTGGCCGAGCGGTTAAGTTCGCGCGCTCCCCTGCAGGCAGCCCAGGGTTTCATTGGTTCAAATCCTGGGCGCGGACATGACACTGTTCATCAAACCACGCTGAGGCAGCGTCCCACATGCCACAACTAGAAGGACCCACAACAAAGAATATACAACTATGTACCGGGGGGCTTTGGGGAGAAAAAGGAAAAAAAAAAAGGGTTTTCTTTACCTTTTGAGTAATCCACTTACAAGGCACAACAGATTCTGTGTCTTAACAGAATTATTTCCTGTGCTTTAAATTGGCATTATCATATCCTTGTTTATTCAAGAGAACCAAGTCTTCTCATTTTTTAAAGAGTTAAAGGTTTGTTTTTCTTTACAATCATGTTACCTCTTAAATTTACTTTTTAAATCTTTTATTGTCACTTGGATTAAATAAGTAGCTAAATATTGTTCCTCAGTGATTCCTGATCCCATTTAACCAAGTGTTCAAACCTGACAACTTTTGGTATTTTTTTCCACAATATAAAAATCTTAAGCGAAATTTTCTTTCTTTTTTTTAAAAATCCCACCTTATTGAGATATGATTGACATATGAAAAGCTGTACATATTTAATATATACAACCTGATATGTTTGAAGATAAGTGTACATCTGTGAAACCATCACCACAATCTATGCCATAAACACATCCATTACCCTCAAAAGTTTTCTCCCATCTTCTTTATTATTATTATTATAAGAACACTTAATATGTCACCTCTTAGCAAATTTTTAAGTATACAATACAGTATTATTAACCATAGGCACTATGCTGTGTAGTAGATCTCCAGGATTTGTTCATTTTACGTAACTGAAACTTTGTACCCTTTGAGTAATACCTCCCATTTCTGTCTTCCCCCAGCCCCTGCCAAGCACCATTCTACTCTGCTTCTATGAGTTTGACTACTTTGGATTCCTCATATAAGTGGTATCATTTAGTATTTGTCCTTTGTTTTTGGCTTATGTTGCTTAGCACAAATGTCCTACAGTTCATCTATGTTGTGGCAAATGGCAGGATTTCCTTTTTTTAATGGTTGAATAATATTCCATTGTATGTATATACTGAAGTTTTTTTTATCTATTCACCCATTGATGGACATTTAGACTGCTTCCATGTCTTGGCTATTGTAAGTAACGCTGCAGTGAAAACGGAAGTGCAGATATCTCTTTGAGATCCCGATTTCAATTTCTTTGAAAATATACCCAGAAATGGGAATGCTTCATCATATGGTAGTTCTATTTTTAATTTTTTGAGGAACCTCCATACTGTTTTCCATAGTGGCTGTGTCAATTTACATTCCCACCAACCAAATTGCCTTGCCAATTACATAATTTTTGTAATGAATTCCTATCAGATCTTTAACCACAGCCATTTTAAGTCTTTTGTCACTCACAGATAGTTGTCTTTATTTTTTTTTACTCTGATGCTTCCCTGAAAATACTTGCAATTAGCTATAGATTGGAATGCTTTGTCTTCAACAAAAAGAGACTGTTTATGAGACCCATGGAATGGACTATGCCAGGTACTCTGGGGCATAAACTTCTGATGACATTGCTTAAATAACTTGAAGACCATACCGCTGGACTGAGTCAGAATTTCCACAACTCTAGTGGAGAGGTTGACGGGTTCATGAGACTACTAACCCGTGATCAAGCCAGACAAGAATTAATTACATAGTACTGAATGAACTAAGGAAGGATGGTTATGGGTTTTTTTGAAATGTTGCTGATGTTTTAATGTTCCATTTTCTGGATATAAGGAACTCCTTTCTCTTTAACTCACAACTTAGTAGAGTATACTTTTGTAAACAGAAATGAGACATTTATCTTTTTCTCCCTTCCTGATCCCTCCAGAATTCAGAAACTCTTATTGAGTATACTTATTTTCATTGCAATATAATTATTTTAATAGGTTCAATAAGAATCTATCCTCCTTGTAACAGGCCATAATTGGAAATATTGGTTATATAACCAAGGCTTTAACTGAAACAGCATATTGAGAATGATATGCTTAGAATCAGATATGACCAGAGAGTTTTAAGGAACTAAGGTTGACTTTATAGAGTCAATGCTTACAAAGCTCTCTTGGGAAAATTGGCCTGGTTTCTGGCTGAGAGGGTCCCCAGGCTTACCGGTGAGTAAGGAAGATCACTTCCTGGCAGGTGCGTGAATCTTAGGGTATTTTGGGGACCTGAAGAAGAAAGGAATTCAGCTAAATCTGTAGGTACTGCAGGTGAAATCTGGTGGCAAGTTCTTGACTTGGCTTTCTAGCCTCAAGAGGCTTTTAAAAGTCCAATCTGAGATTCGTTATGAAAACTTCCAGTAAATTTTAAAATAAGTAAATATCCCATGTAGTCAATTACCGTTCTTTCTGCACCTACACAAATAATCAAACCAAATCTAATGAGACCAGACTTATTTTGTGATTGAGGATAATCTCACTTTGAATATCTTTGATTGAAAGAGCATAGACTATGGAGAGAAATTTTATGTTTCACTAGAAAACTATAGCTCACCCTTGAGGGTTAACAGATTCTAGTGCTGTTCATTGTCTTTAAGCTATTATTCACCTATCTATAAACTGCATGGTTTCATTACCTACCTGTAAATTACACTCAATTCTGCCATCTTACAGAAATTGTCAACTCTTAACAAATTTAAAATTTTTGCAGTTTCCTTCAATATCTGACTACAACTCTACAAACTAATGTTTCCAATTTTTTTCCCACCCTCCTGACTTGACATCACTGAGAACTAAAATCTGACTGCCCAGATCCTTATTGGGCCTCTTTGTTGTTTCACAGCTGAACTTGACCCCTAGGATCTGAAGAAGTCTTGCAAGCTAAAGCTGGATAACTTACAGTTTATACCACAGCAGGTCATGTATGGGCAAACTTTGTACCTGGAGCCCCTGCTGTGGGGGTCCATCAGGAAGTTCACTGGAACTCTGGCATCTTCCATTCCCTGTAGTGGGAAATAACCGTGACTATGAATAATCCTACCAAAACCTCTATAATGTCTATGTCATCACCAAAAATATTCAGACTGCAAATCAAGAAATCTATCAGATTGCTACTGCTATTCTCACTCCACCATCTAAATACACTTCAAGCCCAAGGTCTAAGGATCTTCTTGATGGGCCAAGCTCTGGTCTCAAAAACTGGGTTTTATAGTCTGCTCCAACCGTTAATCTTTCTCTTTTCATTTCTATAAGAATCTCCCCCATAAATGCCCAATTGCTTGTACCATACAGCAAATATTCTCTACCGCCAAGTCTCAGCCTATGGTCCAGTTAGTCCTTCAACAACAGAAATGTGCTGAAACGAACTTAGTGGAAAACCAAGTTTCCCAGTGAACAAAATAGGGAACTGACAAAGACAGTCTTAACATTCCCTCAGCTTGACCAAATTTTAGACAGGGTGCTTTCTGCCTCTAGGTCTCTGACCTCTCTTTCCTTAGAACATTTACTTCAGAAAACTTGTAATTTTAAATTATTTTCTGTCCCTTTGAGATGTAAATCTTTTTTAAAAGCTTCTTGTCAGTTTCACAGTCCAGGACTCTTTCTCAGGGATCTGAGAGCCATCCCTTTGAAATATAATTATCAATGAAGATAGCGCCCCTATCTTCCAGTTTCTGTAGGAAAGTAGGAGCCTAACTTCTGTGGGCACCTAGATCCAAGTTGTAAAATGACCTCCTGTCTCAAAGACATGAGAAAGTTTATTTTTCTTTGGGGTAATGTCAGTTAGTAAACATAGATGGCCTATGTTCTCCTTGTCCTAGCATTTAAAAACCCTGCCTTCCCTGTGTTTCATACAGTTGAGTTCAGAGTGCTTTTGGTCTCCTTTCCATGTTGGTAATAACCTTGAATAAAGTTTTCCTTGCCTGTTTACCTTTGCCAATTTTTGCTTTGACGATATGAAACCCAAAAAACCTTTCAATTGTTCTCAGATGTCCTTAGATCATATATCAAATATATAAATTATTTTTGACCCACAAATCCAGAGTTTAAAATTAAGCAGACTACAGGAAATAAACATTTTTAATTCAGCTAAAAAAATGGCTCACAATGCAGGTCAATGTTTGTTCATTTACCTGCGGTTCTGTATTACGAGATGGATTGCCGTTTTTCAATCCAAGCTGGATTCTTTGTGATTTGGCCAAAAACATTTGGGCTGCCTTTTTTCTGAGGTAATGAAGTTAAGATTTCTGGAACCCTGAATGTGGCTCCTTCATAAGCATCCGTACCCATTTGGTCCTTGAAAGTCTTATTAAAACTAGGGCTTCAATTACGTACCTGGACTCCTACCCCGGCTAGTTGCAAATGCCTGAGTTTTCCTTTTACTCTTTATCTTAAAGCTTAACATGGAGGCAGACTCATGAAATCAGCTTCATGGTTTAACACTAGCAAAATATAAAGGATAAGGGAGAGGGCAGGTGGAATGATGCCAGAGAGAGCAGCAGGGGAACATACATCCTCCAGAGGAGTGTGTTTGCTTCAGCTCAGACCAATTTATAATTCTTTTCCACTCCCCAGTAAAAGTTTTATGCCCCTTTCCCTAACACCTAGGCATAATTTCTTCTCCTTAGAGGCGAAGACTTGATTGTGTAGAATGTGTCACGAATAGTATTTGAACAATTTTCCATAAGGAACTACTTCTAAAACTTCCGTAATAACAACATTCATTGCCTGTTTTTGGTGTCTTATGCTGTTCTGTAACATTTAATTTTCTGCCCTAATTTATACCCTCTTAAATTTTTACTTGCTCTGGTCCATCTTCTGAATGCAAGATTTTTTACTTTTCTTTACTTACATTAATTGAATCCTAAGATTTAAAATGCGTTTTTCTTAAATGTTATCCAGTATAAATGTAAATTTAGTATTCTCACAGGTTCTCAAAGAAAAGGCCACATGCTCAATGCTTTATGAAAGAATTTCAGCAATAATCAGACTGTAAATGCCACTCTAATAGACAGAGAGGCAGCTGCAGGGTTCACTCCCCTGAGGCTGGAAGTCTCACAGAATTCAACAATTGCAGAGAGAGAATCCTGAGAGGTCTAGTTTTGTTTTCCTTGTGGTTTTAGTCCTTTAATTACACAAACTGTTTAAGCAATCATTCATTGCTTCTTTGCAGCCATTTCCTTCTTCACGAACAGTTAACCTGTCTGATAATTTCATTAGTCAATGCATTTTAATGACTTTTCATGGCTTATATACTGTAAGGTAAAACTACATTTCCACCTTGAAAGAATGGACATCTTTGAGAAATATTTAAAGGAAAAAGCAAGACCAAATGATTTTTCACTGATTAGGACATTGTTTTTTCCTAAACTTGTTTGATCTAAATCTCTCCCTACCGCCTGTCTCATTTTCTTGTAACACCTATTTATACCCCGCACTGATAGTATCCTGAAAAACACACTTCTGGAAACAGTGTTCTAGATAGACTCGGTCAAAGAATGGAATGGCTTCAGGCACTTTTTTTCATTGGAATTCTTTTGTTAAAAATATACAATTTAAGTTCACTATTATATGCCACATGACAGCATTACAGCAGAGGAAGTAAAGAGAGAGAAACACATTATATTTATTCTGCAACTATGATTGAATTTTCAGGGTGTCTATACTTTACTGAGTAACTAAAAATTCACAATTGGATCTTCAACTTTGCAAGTTCAGTTATTCAATTTTATGAAAATGAGTCACGTGAACAAACTCATGAGACCTCAATTTATAAAATGATTTATTAATCATAATTGATTATATGTCTTTCTAGTTCACAGAAATGTTTTATGTAATACAACATTTTCAAAAATGTTTCTTTTATCTGTGATAAAAGAATTACTTTGTTGAAGGGCATGTCAGAGATTTGATTTCATTAATTGCATTGATTTTCCAGGAGGAAGATAGAATATGCAACTATAGGAGTTTTTATGAGATGGACTAGAAAATGCCTCTGACGATATCTGGGACTTAAGGCACCAGTGTAACAGCAGACCTTTCTTCTCATTTTTGTCAGTGGAATTAAACGTGAAATCAGAGACCTAATTAGAAAACAGCAATTAGAATGGGAAATAGTCCTGCAACACCTGGCCGGACATTTTGAAAGGCTCTAGAACAAAACAAGACAGGCCCCAGATAAACTTATGGCCTTACAAATCAAAAAGGTATGTGGCCCACTTCCTAACATACCACCTATAACCAGGACACTTGTAGATATTATAAATAAAAAGAACTCTAGAAAAAAGCATTGATCCGTCTTGCAAAAGAAAACCAAGACAAAGAAAAATTCCTCAATTCAGATCAATGAGAATGCTCTGAGAAAAGAAAAAGCACCCAACATACTGCCTTCACCTTAAACACTCAAGGTGAATTAGCTACAAATATAGATGGTCACCTTCCTGATAGATACCAACACTAGTCTTTCTACGTCAAGTCCTGCCATCTTTCCTCAATCTCTTCCTCAGAGTAAATATACCACATGGGTGGTGGGTATTCTAAATAACCCACAGACTTTCCCTTTTTTTCCCAGTCCTTAACTGTAACCCCTGGGCAAGGGTTATTTTCAATATTGAAAAATAATTCTTCCTGCTCTGTGACGCCACTCCTTTAATAGGGAGAGACTTGCTTTGCAAACGGAATTGTAACATAAAATGCACATCAGAGGGACTATCTCTAGAGATTCCAGAGGACTCTTCTATTCATTATCAAGTGTGTATGCTTTGGACATACCTTTGCCTTCTTGATTATATTTGACCCCTGTTGTTGTCCATTCCATAATGGCCTTGTCTCTCTTTTCTTTCCTCTTTATGATAATTGTTAGGTCGCAACAAACTTATTCTAATGCCATTCTAATGCCATCCCAAACAGTAGTCCCTACTCTTAATCTTACCAACTGCTGAATATGCCATCCATCACCAGATCCCCATGATAAAAACCTCTGGGCAATTCTGGTCTCATCAAAAGAGACCACAGGGAATTATAGCCAATGGCATTTCTATTTGCACCTACATGGACAAATGACCTTAAAATTTGATGGTTCCTCCTCTCTCAAAAAAAGAACTTTTTTACAATTGATTTTACAACTATTACAACTGATCAATTACAGATAATTTTAAATCTGAATTCGACAACCTCCATTGGATGATGAACCAAAAATTATCACTTAGAAGAGATTAATAGAGATCCAAATATGTAACCAAGATAATGTAAGGTCTTGGTTCTGATCTCATGTTTTGGAACAAAACTCCTTTTTTCCTGTGCCCCTACCAGCTACTACTTCCTTTACAGCCAGGATGTCTGGTCTAGTTTGCCCCAGACTAACACCTTATGCATTTTAGAAATAATATTCTGAAATGAATTCTGTAAGTCACCAACTTAGATATGACCTCCAAAATGCAGCTACCCTTGCTTATTCAGGCTCTCTACCTGGAAGAATTGCTGACTCAGTGCTTATACAATCAGAGCAGTGTTCCCAATGGTAAGAATCTTACAAATAGAAAAGACTGAAAAAAAGGTATCACTAACTCTAGCAGAAGTTATTAATGACACCACCTCTTCCTTAGATGGTTTACAGATCATTTTCAGCTAACTGGCATGAGTTGGTCTTGATTTCTTGTTGCTTAGCCATGGTGGCAGCTGTGCCATTGCTAATATTTCTGTGATGGTTGTTCTGTTAGGAGCTTATGCTGCCATACGAAAGGAAGACACTCCTGGAATAGATACAATATGGATTGGAGAGGTCTAGATTTATTACTTTTTCACACGGTTGTCAATTATATATCTGAAACATGAGAAAAGGCCATTCTTTCCTCACTGCACTGGAATGACACTACATGCAGAATAACTCTATAGGTGTTTGTCTGTATTTCAGTTTTTTATTCAGCTCCTTATTCTGTTCCACTAATCTACATATCAATCCTTGTTTAATATCACACTATCATATTTACTGTATCTTTCAATACGTGTTAATATCTGCAAGTATAATATCTCAAGTTTTATTCTTCTTCTTCAGGGGGATCTTTGTTATTTTGGCCCTTTGCATTTCCCTATACATTTTAGAATTAGCTTGTTAATTTCTACAAAAAAAAAATTCAACCTGGATTTTGATTGGGATCACACTGAATCTATAGGTCAATTTGAGAATTATTGACATTTTTCATTATTAAAGCTCTCAATTCATGCACCTGCTATATTCATCTAAGTCTTCTGTAGTTGTATTTTTTTTACTACATAGCTTCTGTCTCCAACAAGTTGCCTTTATTTTCACTTTCCTTGACTTATTTTTATATGTCTTCCATTGAGAGTTTAAAAAACTGATTGAAAGTTCTGAATAAATAGGTTGACTCCCTGAGTTTAACCTTCTCTGGTAGAGTGATCAAGTAGGTTGTTTGTTGAGAAACTCTGATATACAGTATTATTAGATTTTTTCTCTTGGGCTCATCTTTTCCTAAATATGACACTTTTATCTTCTCTTTGGCAGGTAAAGTTCAGTCTACCAGAGTTCTGGGAAGTGAGTGAGGAAAGTTGGGGATCTTAGCAAACAATCTGCATAAGACCACTTATCCTACCTATTTTTGTTACTGTACCAATGCCCTTAACTTTGCCTTACATCCCCCAAGCTAGATATCCTGTATTTTAATCTCTCCAGTCCTGAATTATCATGGGTAGAATACAATCAGTTGCCCAGAAACATATGATGGTGAGTAGGTTTATAAATATCCTTTTTATACAATATAATAAAGTATTATTTAGCATTCCCTTTGACCTTCATTCCAGAGGTATTTGATACTGCCAGTTTCCAAGTCGTTGAATATTCTGCAGTGAAAATCAGATTGTTTCTCAGTTTTTGCTTTTATTTGCTTAGTATTTGGCTCTGTACTCTGCTTAGTTGCTTACCATGCATCCATCTCTTTTCCAGCTTCCAAAATTTTGTGTATGTTGTCTCTTTTTCTGTTCTCACTGTCTTTGTGGTTTAATTTTTTAAATCCCTTTTAAAAATCCCTTACTATAGTTTTAGTTGCATTTGGGACGGACTGAAATTTGATACTTTTGTTCAATTAGACTTCTTAGTTTGGAATGTGATATCTCCATTTTCAGGGAGGATCCTAAGACTTCTTACTGAGATATATTTAACACTCTGGTTATACCAGCATCATCCTTACAAATAGACATTTAAATTAGCTATGTTCTTCAAAAAAGAACATCCATGTTATAATGACCCTTATGCTATTCTATTTTATTTTATTTTATTTTTGAGGAAGATTACCCCTGAGCTAACATCTGCTGCCAATCTTCCTCTTTTTGCTGAGGAAGACTGGTCCTGAGCTAACATCCATGCCCATCTTCCTCTACTTTATATGTGAGATGCCTACCACAGCATGGCTTGCCAAGTGGTGCCATGTTCACACCCGGGATCCGAACTGGCAAACCCCAGTCCACCAAAGCAGAACATGCACACTTAACCGCTGCATTGGACCAGCCCCTCCCTTATGCTATTTTAAAGGGGACAATTTCTAAACTTTTTCTCAAATTTTGCATATATAATGAGACTAGATCTTATATTTTCCTCAGCACTGCTTACATATACACACTAACATGGCCCACATGATTGTCATTTTTGGGTAACATGTACTTTTTAGTTTTTATTTATGTTATTAGCATTATTTGGGATTACATAGTAAATCCTTTCAGAGGTCACTTAAGTTTCACCAGTATTAAAAAAAACTTTTTTGAGGAAGATTACCCTGAGCTAACATCTGCTGTCAATCTTCCTCTTTGTGTTTGTGACCCGCCACCACAGCATGGCCACTGACAGATGAGTGGTGCAGGTCCACACCTGGGAACTGAACCTGGGCCACCAAAGCAGAGCACACCAAACTTAACTACTAGGCCACCAGGGCTGGCCCAATAAATATTGTTTTTGAAGTAAAAAAGCAATTGATTAAATTCTGGTTATTTATATTATTTACAACTAACAAAAATACATTTATCATGTTGAGCTAATTGTCCAAGAGTGATATCATCTTATTTAATAAGACAATTTTATTTTTGTTTTAAATTTTAAATTGATATTATATTTACATAAGTAGAATCCTCTCACCTTTAATCACCAATTTTCATCTGTATTCCCCGTGTCTTCTGCTAAGAATCATCAAACATCAGCATTTTAGAAGTTCTTTTAACAAATGATGATGTAGAAGTCCAATAGATGATGTGACTTAAGCCAGGTTGAATGTTTATTGGCTGAGCAGCAGGAAGCCTTGACTTTTCTACCTTACAGTTCAGGACTTTTTTTCATTGTACCAGTATCACCTCCTCTAAATCAGTCTCATGAGAGTTTTATGCACATAATTTTGGGTTCCCATTTCTATGGGGAAGGATGTGTGTAGTGTATAAAAAAAAAGCTTTTGTCTTCTGAGACTGAGCTTATTCACTCAGGAAATTTTTCATTCACATCAATTATTTGCCTGCCTGACACTTTTCTGGGTACTGTGGCAATAGCAATGAACCAGATAACCAATGTTCCTGTTTTTCTAAAGTGTGCATACTATTTGTAGAGTCAGAAGGTATGTAAGTAATAGAGAAGGTAATTTTAGATGGAGACAAGAGATAGTGGTTGTCAAATTTAGGATGGTCATGGCCGGCCTCTTTGAAGAGAGGAAGAAAGCCTTGAATGGTGTAGTGGGTGCTATGAAGCATCACCTAGATCCCCACTTCTATCACGACTGAAGCGTTCATGCCCCAGTTCCTGAGTCTCGCCTGCTGACAGCCCTCAACTGAGTCCCTCACTAGAGAATGTTAACAGCTGAAAAGGACTGTCCCCCTAAGATTATACCCTTTTCCCAGGGCAGCTGTCAGCCAATGACTGGTTGATATGAGAGTGTAAAGATTCAGCCACCTTGCCTGAATTCAGGGCCATCCCAACCCCAGAGCTCTTTTTAGGATTGGCTGAGGCCTTTGTTGCAACTGCATCACAGTTCAACCTTTACCTCTGCCTAATCCTGCTTCTTTTACTCTCCTCATAGGTATTGATCCCAAGTACTCCCAGTATACTTTGTGCACATAAATCTCCATCTCCGATTCTGCTTCCCAGGAAAAATGATCTCTGACAAATGGTGAACCATCATCCATCAGTAAGGAAGAAAAGCACCCTTAGAAGTAACGGTGATTATAAAGGCCCTCAGATGGGAATGAGCTTGTAAAGGCTGGAACATGAGGAGCGAGGGTTACAATGGTATGAATTGAGGCAGAATCCAGAACACAGAGCTGTTCAGGCCAAGGTACGGAGTCTGGAATTTATTTTAAATATAATGAGAAATATTTAAAGCGTTTTAAGAAAAAGAATGTAATGATTGAAAGGTAAAAGATTGCTTTTCTGTGAGGAGAATGGATTATATCAACGGTGGCTGGAGGATGGAAATAAAATCAGGAAGATCAGTTAAGCAGCTATTATAGAGGTCTGAAAAAAAGATGATACAGGATGGATTATAATGGGGATTTCTGACATAGAGAGAAATGGTCAAATTCGAGAGGGATTGTGGAGGTAGACCCTACAGGATTTGCTGATGGATTAAATGCAGAGAGTGATAAATGGAGAGGATAAAATGGTGACTCCTAGCTTTTAGTCCTTGCAATTGGATGGATGGTGCTGCCATTTATTAGGATGGAACATACCGGAAAAGGGCAAACTGGGAACAGAATAAACTAGGAATCTGTGGTAGACATATTATATTTGAGGTGTTTTTTAGACACTTGGACATATGCATATAGATCTTAGGGAAAAGGGGCTGGAGTTTCAGTGAATCAATCTCTCGCTCTCTCCCCAGATATATGTATATAATTTGCTAGTGATTTGCTGACTTGATAAGTATATTAACAAAAACAGATTTTTCATATTCTGGCACCCATACTACATCTCCTATCTTCCCCCAAACCAGAGAGACAGCTCCACAGATTTGGTAAATCAGATGAAACACCACCCAGAAAAGAGCAAATCACATGAGCACATAAGCACAAGGGGCTTGGCAAAAATATATATGACAAAGTTAAAAAAAAAAGAAAAGCAGTCCAGCACACATTCACTATTTGCCTAAAGCCAGTTTTCTATATCCTTTAGTACAGAATCAATACAGAAGTTATATGAAAACTCTAGCAGCAAATATCATGCTGGTTTTCAAGCAAATCCTGCATCATGAGATGTAGACTGATGATGTAAGACATTATTTTTCCTGGAGAAAAAAAAGTGAGAGGTCCCCAAAGCCTGCATCCATCAGATGAGTTTAGAATTGGTCTTTGCCTTCTTTCTTCTTTCCTCATTTATTCCTTTTAGGAATATGTGAATCATAAAATTTGTGTTAATAACTTCAAGTTGAAAGCAACTAACGTGTGATTAAGACTTATATTACAATCACTGGAGCTTAAAACATTAAAATAAATCCCAATCTACATGACGAAAGTGCATTTATTCATTCCTTCTACTGCTAAAGAATAGAAATGAATATAGTGGCTCTCTCTACCCTTTTAGACTTTACTCTCTAGGATTTTATAATCTCAATACATCCAGATTTTTATGGTCACTCACCCCAGGCTTTGGCATAGACTGAGAGTTAAGCACAATTCCCTGAGCGATAGTTTATAACCCAAGTCCTTCGTCAAACCTGATTCCAACACATTAGTGGGCTAGGATACTTCTGTGGAGGACTGCTGAGCTAGGTGATAGAGACAAGTAGGTAATTACAATAACGTCTTAAAAGGTCAAGGACGTTGTAACCAAAATCAATAGAATCTCCCAGGCCAGCCCACTAAGGAACTTCCAGCATGTCCCTTCCCTCCGTACCAGCCCAACCCTATTATGCAGATATAGGTAGTAAGTGAGGGCAGGGAACAAGGAATCTGATGGGAAATGAATCCACGGAAGCGTCTGCGGAGCTGTGAGATAGATAGAGTGTGAGAGAAATGGGAAACTGGCTAGTTTCAAAAGTAGTCCTACGAATTTTGAATTGGATCTACTTTAATGTTCTTTGAGAGACATAAGTAAAGGCCCACCTTAATTTTAATTACTTCTGATTGATCAATTCTTTGAATGTGGCAGCATGCTGAGATTGGGCAACAAGGAGCCTTTGGATTCACTCGGGTGATAAGAGAAACACGTATGGAAGGTGTCTAGCACATGAGGAGAAAGAGTTGAGAGGAAAAAGCAAGAGGTACAAGTCAGGCTTGCAGCCGTGAGCAGTAGCAGAGGCAAAGAATGTAAAAATAGGACTCAGCTTCATGGTTCATGGCTCCAGCCAGGCACAAAGGAAGAGATGGAAGAATAATAAGTAATCAAGCCTAGTAACAATCAATATTATTCTTTTTCCCACCTTCTCTTTAGAAAACCACATATTTGAGTGTACGTGTTCTGGGGACACTCCCGGCTTAGCAAGGGGCAAAGCCATCTAGAAGGATGGATAGTGGCACTGTTAAGCTTAGAGACTAACCTGTGCATCTTTAATTGCCCTAATATGTTTTAACTAAAGCATTTATAAGCCTGACAGGATACAGTTAGATTTTGTTCTTCCTTTGGAGAAATAACCACTCTCTGTAAAATACCAAAAACTTTTCTTGGTCTTAGTAGAGAAGGAAGACGATACCAAAAACTTTTCTTGGTCTTATTAGAGAAGGAAGACGAAGCAAAAGTTCTGTCTCTAGAGAAAGGTAAAACTGTTAAAATAGGATCCTGGGCATCCGTCCTAGCCACATTTAATGGCACCAGGAAACTAAGGCAATCCTCTTCTCCTCGCTTTGGCTCATTTTACCAGCCCTGAGGCTTTCTGAAAGCCAGCCCTTTCCACTCTTGTCCAGTAACATTTCTTTATGCTCAACTGACCAATTTAAGCCACATTCTTCCTCTTTGGAATTTTTTGCTCCAGGTCTCCTGTAGTTTTGTAATTATATTCTTTTAACCCACATTTATCTTTCATTATCATAAGGCAACCTTTATTCACACTTTAATCCATACCCACTCACCCATACCAGAAACCAGGGGGTCATCTTTGCCTTGTCTCTCTCTTACCGTACTTTTTGGTCATGGAAATTTAACGTCCTAAGTATCTCTGATTCATCCCCCTGCTACCACTGCCTTGCTTTGGGCCTTCATCACCTCTGGCCTGGAGAGCTGCCACATCATTACTGAGAGCTTGTTCCTGCAGCCTGAATCATGTCACTGCCCAGATTTAAATCCTGTAACACCCCTCCCCCACCCTACAGGGTAAAATCTCACTCTTAAGCACTTGCACAAGGTCTTTGGGCCTGATCCCTGTTGGCTGTCCCTGTACCTCCTCTTCCCTCTCCAACACACACTCGCCCTATGAGTCAGTAATTCTGAACCTCTGGAAGTTCTCCAAATGCACCATGCTCCTTCCTAAGATCCATGCCATAGCACATGATCTTCCCACTGCCCAAGATGCCCAACCTCAACCGTCAAGCTGCCTCAACTGCCAGTTTCAGGTCACAACTTGAAACTGCCCCTAATTACCAGGTAGACTTAGGAGTTTCCTCCTGCACTCTTCTCACCCCTTGTTCATGCTTCTGATGTAGCACTTGCCACCTGCGTTGTCATGATCTCATCGTGAACCCGAGTTCTTACTGCACTGTGACCTCCTTAAGGCTGAAGATGGCATGGTACAAGGTGTATTTGTAGAATAAGTAAACAAATGAAGCAGAAAAGGGATCACTTAGAACACAGAAAGGCAGTTTTGTCACAGGCCCAAAGCCTCACTTCAGAGTCTCCAGAGATGATCAGTGACACATCAAAGAGATGGCTTAAGGTTGTCCTTATGTCTTTCAGGAACAAAATCTAGGCAGATAATCTCTAACATGAAGTTCTACTTGGCTCTTGTTCAGGTCTACTAGATCATTTTTATGGACTCTTGTTCTTTGCTGATATTTTCTAGTTACCCTTTTTTTCTCTTTTTTTTTTGGAAAACATAAAATAAAAACATACCTTGTCTCTTGTAACTGATATAGCAATGAAAATAGAAGCTGTCGGTCACCAAGTTTGGACAGATTATTTCAGGCTAAATCACTCCCCAGGATTCCTTCTTTCACTTTACTTCATGCTTCTGTAGATTCCCTGCTTTCTTGCCACCTCAGAAACTCTTTTTAAATGGTGGTCTTCATGTCTTATTTAGCTTTTGTAGTCACTGAGTTGGGAGAGTCTTTAGGGTATCTAATCAACAAGCTTGCCCTCCATTATCCTAGTAACAGACCCAGAATGTCCTGGTCATGGGATGGGCACATGATACTGGTAGAGACAATCTTAGTCTCCAATCTCTCTGGGCCTGTGATTGGTTGAGGCTGAGCATGTGCCCCAAGTGGAGATAATCACAGACCTTTCCCAGGATTCTTCTAACTGGAGTCAATCGAGGAAGAGGATAGTTTCCTCTCCTTGGGTTTGAGCTGTGAGGTTGTGATATCAGAATTTCTGGCACTCATGTTTTTTTTCCCCTGACATGGGACAAAAGCCTGTTTGCCATGAGAGAAATCAAAATCACGCGGAGATCAGCAAAGATTAGAGATGGGTTGAGAAAGAGTGACAGAGAAAAAGAGAGAGTACTTTGGAGGTATCAGGTTTCCAGTTCCAATTGCTGAGATCCTTGGAGCTGCCTGAGTTCCTTTGATACTGTGACAAAACGAAATATCCTTCCTATAAATTCCTTTTTTATGCTTAATTTAGTATAAATTGGATTTCTAATACTTTTAACCAACTCATTCTAATATAGTACCTCTTTTTTTCTCTCTCTGAATATATGTGATGTTGTAAACACTTAATGTTTTCATTAACACCAAGAATCCCTGTTTTTTTCTGAAGACCACTGTCTCTTTCAAATGGAGTTCTGACTGGCCACGCTGCTGTATCATTACAACATGGGAATGTGACCGCCTTTTGGGTTAGCTGAAGATGATGTGGGAATTAGTGGTTCATCCTGGTTTAAACTGGCACCCTGCTTTTTGAAACTAAAATAACAGGATGGCAAAGTTCTTATAAAACCAAATGGTGACAGAGTTTGTATCAGTCAAGGTCCAGTCAGTAGAGACCATACAGTAATTAGATAGGAAATTTTAATAGAAAGAATTATTACATGTCACAGGAGATTGGAGTAACAGAGCATTGACTAAGGGGTTAAGAGAACTTAAAATACACAGCAAAAGCAGGTACAAGGAACATCTACTACCCCTTGGTCTGAGGCAGAGTACTCAAGAAAGGAATACATTTGGGAGATCCCCATTCTCCCCACCTAAAACTAATATTCAGATCTCTTTGAGGAGGGTGCATTTGTAGCCCACTGGATGGCAAAGGAGTTCATTGAGGTGCTGTGGGCCAAGGCTGGAAAGCAGGAACTAGCCTGCTGCGGTGCCAAAGAAACTCACCAATAAGCTTCCTGTGATGAGGGCCTGCCGTTGAATTTTCTGGGAAGTTGACTGGGTCACAGGTGGGACTCATTGGGAAGTCATTCACCTAGACTAGTAGGGTACTTGCTGGGAATCTGGAGTATCTTCAGAATTCATGGGAAGGCGCCTGTGTGGGATGCTGCTGAACTTGCTGGGAAGTCATCTGGGGCACCCATGGAAATTGCTGGAAAGCTACCTGCCTGAGTGCCCCCTGAAACTTGCTGGAGGTTAGCTCTGCGGGTTGTCCTGCATGCTAGCTGAGTACCTTCAGTACTCTTGATTGGCAAAGCTTAACATTGTGCCAGCTGGCAAAAGAAGAATCTACACAAGATTTCACTCCAATACCAAAAGGTTTATAGAGATTAGATTTCTGTACAGGGCAAAGAGCAGCTGAAATGCCACATTTCAGAGTCTATTTTAGAATCTACAAGTAAAGGCGACATGTGGTCTTGGAGCTGGGTATGGAATCAGCTGGGAGCACTGGGTCAGTAGTCACAGAACCAGTCCTGGGAGCTCCGATATCATCACATGAGCTATGTAGACCCCTTGTCCTGTCTTTTGTTTGTAGATAGGTGAGACATGGTTAAAGTGATCATGAATGGGAGCCATGAAGGGAAAATAAGGAGAATAAAGGCCACAAAAAGGCAATAGCCAAAGCGGAATGTGTAGAGGCATAAAGACCCAGCCTCTAGGCCCCTCGCGTCCAGACAAGGCTGGGCAGGCAGCATGTTTCTGAGCCTCAGTTCTTCTGTAGCACCAACTGATCATTTCTCTGCTTCATTTTTCCCTTCCCTATGGCATTTCAGATGCTTGTCTCCAGACTCCAGTGCAAGCACTGAATTCAGGAAGTCCAGGTCCTTAATGATTTGCTGATTCTTACAGATGATTCTAACTAGCTATAATAATGCAGAATTAAACTCACCATTCTGATGAAAGAGAGAAAACAAGAAATTCGTTCTAAGATTCTTCAAATTAAGAAAAAATGGTAATATAAATTTCAGATATTTGAAAAAAAATGAAAGAGGAGACATTAGAACTGATACCACAGAAATACAAAGGATCATAAGAGACTACTGTGAACAATTATAAGCCAACAAGTTGGGCAACATAGAAGAAATGGATAACTCCTAGAAACATACAACCTACCAAGACTGAATCATTAAGAAGTAGAAAATCTGAACAGATCAATTACTAGTAAGGAGATTAAATCGGTAATCAAAAACCTCCCAACAAGCAAAAGTCCAGGGCCAGATGACTTCACTGGTGAATTCTACCAAACATATAAAGAAAAATTAATATTAATCCTTCTCAAACTCTTCCAAAAACCAGAAGAGGAAGGAACACTTCCAAAGTCATTTTATGAGGGCAGCATTACCCTGATACCAGACAAGAACTCCACAAGAAAATAAAATTACAGATCAATATCCCTGATAAACATAGACTCAAAAATTCTCAACAAAATATTAGCAAACTAAATTCGACAATACATTAAAAGGATTGTACACCATAATCAAGTAAGATTTATCCAGGGATGCAAAGATGGTTCAATATCTGCAAATCAATCAATGTGATACACCATATCAACAAAATGAAGGGTAAAAATCATGATAATCTCAACAACGCAGAAAAATCATTTGACAAAATTCAATATCCTGTCATCATAAAAACTCTCAAATGCTTGGTATAGAGGGAATGTACCTCAGTATTATAGAGGCCATATATGACAAGGCTACAGCTAACATTATACTCAATGATGAAAAGCTGAAAGCTTTTCCTCTAAGATCAAGAGTAAGACAAGGATGCTCGCTCTTGCCACCTTTATTCAACAGAGCACTGGAAGTCCTAGCCAGAACAATTAGGCAAGAAAAAGAAATAAAAGTCATCCAAATTGGAAAGGAAAATGTAAAACTGTCTGTATTTGCAAATGACATGATATTATATATAGAGAAAACCCTAAAGATTCCACCAAAAACCTGTTAAAACTAATAAATGAATTCAGTAAATTTGCAGGATAAAAAACCAATATACGAAAACCAGTTGCATTTCTATACACTAATAACAAGCTATCAGAAAGAGAAATTAAGAAAAAATCCTACTTGCAATTTCATCAAAAAGAATAAAATACCTAAGAAAAAATTTAACCAAGAAGTGAAAGACGTGCACTGAAAAGTATAAGACATTGATGAAAGAAATTGAAGAAGACACAAATAAATGGAAAGATATTCTGTGCTCATGGATTGGAAGAATCAATATTGTCAAAATGTCCATACTACCCAAGGCAATCTACAGATTCAATGCAATCTGTATCAAAATTCCAATGGCGTTTTTCACAGAAATAGAAAAAAACAATCCTAATATTTGTATGGAACCACATGTGACCCCAAGTACCCAAAACAATTTTGAGAAAGAAGAACAAAGTTGGAGGCATCACACTTTCTGATTTCAAACTATATTACAAAGCTATAGTAATCAAAACAATATGATTCTGGCATAAAAATAGACACACAGATCAATGGAGGAGGATAGAGGGCCCAGCAATAAATGCATGCATATATGGTCAACCAATTTATGACAAAGGAATCAAGAATTTACATAGTCTCCTCAGTAAATGGTGCTGGAAAAACTGGACAGCCTCATACAAAAGGAAATTGGGCTATCTTATACCACTCACAAAAATTAACTCAAAATGGATTAAAGACTTAACACAAGACCTGAAATGATAAAACTCCTAGAAGAAAACATAGTGGGTTCCTTATCATTGGTCTTGGCAATGATTTTTTGGATTTGACACCAAAGGTGAAGGCAACAAAAGCAGAAATAAACAAGTGGGACTACATTAAACTAAAAAGCTTCTGCACAGCAAAGGAAATCATCAACAAAATGAAAGGCAACCTACAGAATGGAAGAAAATATTTGCAAACCATCTATCTGATAAGGGGTTAATATCCAAAATATATAAACTCATATAACTCAATAGCAAAAAAGCAATCCAATGGGCAGAATTAAAAATGGGGAGAGGAACTGAACATTTTTACGAAGAAGACATACAGATGGCCAACAGGTACATGAAAAGGTGCTCCGTGTCACTAATCACCAGAGAAGTGCAAATCAAAACCACAATGAGATATCACCTCATAACTGTTAGAATGGCTCTTATCAAACACACAAGAAATAAGTGTTAGGGAAAATGTGGAGAAAATGGCACCTTTGTGCACTGTTGTTGGGAATGTAAATTGGTGTAGCCACTACGGAAAAACAGTTAGAAAAAGTTAAAAATAGAACTACCATATGATCCAGCAATTCCACTTCTGGGTACATATCTGAAAGAAATGAAATCACTATCTCAAAGAGATATCTGCACCCCCATGCTAACTGCAGCATTATTTACGATAGCCAAGACATGGAAACAATCTAAGTGTCCATCAACAGATGATTGGATAAAGAAAATGTGGTGTATATGTATACACAATGGAATATTATTCAGTCATAAAAAAGAAGAAAATACTGCCATTTGCGACAACATGGATGGACCTTGAAGGCATTATGCTAAGTGAAATAAGTCAGAGAAAAACAAATACTGTATGATTTAACTTGTATGTGGAATCAGAAAAAAAAAGAAAAAGCAATCAGGTTACTAGAGGCAGGGGATAGGGGAAGGGAAATTGGATGAAGGTGGCCAAAAGATACAAACTTCTGGTTACAAGATAAATAGGTATTAGGATGTAAAGTACAGCATGACAACTATAGTTAACACAGCTGTACGATATATGTGAAAGGTGTTACGAGCGTAAATCCTAAGGGTTCACCACACAAGGAAAAAACCTTTTTTCTTTCTCTCTTTTTTTTTCTTTGATATCTATATGAGACAGTGGATGCTAATTAAACTTATTGTGGTAATCATTTTTTTAAAAAAGGAAAAGTGCTAAGAAAATAGATCTTAAAAGTTCTCATCACAAGAAAAAAAATTATAAATATTTGAGGTGATGGATATTAACTAAACCTATTCTGTTAATCACGTTCCAGATATACAAGTATCAAATCATTATATTGTATACCTTATACTAATACAATGTTATATGTCAATTATATCTCAATAAAACTGGGAAAAAAGAGAAGAGTTAAAAGGTTTTTTTAAAGGCTCAGGGAGACTTGAGGCCTTTTAGAAACTTCTTTCTGCAATATCAGCATATATATATGTCAGAGATGAAAACGACATATTTTTTTAAAAGCCCCCAGCCAAAGAAAATAAAACTCTAAACTTCAACATAGTATATGTCTAAGAGGCCTTTTACTGAAAAAGTGTCTCCCAAGATAATGTGAATATTACTGGATTGAGAGGAACTGGGAGGCCCACACAATAAGGCATGCAGGGCAGTGTTGGCCCAAGAAATAAGGTGAGGTATGATTTGCAAGGGGCGCCCAGGGTTCTCAATGGGCACCACAGAGAGAAAGGCTTACTTGATCTTCAGGACAGAAAAGGTGGGCTTATATGATAAAAGAAAAGAACCACTGAATAATCCGTGAGTGAAGCAATTTGACCATCAATCTAGAAGGTGTTTGCCCCATGAAATTGATATTAGGTGAGGAATAGGGTTTTGCATAAGTCTAGGAATCCATTTTGTATAAATGTCCATGTTTTACATAAACTACTTTACAAAAGAATGTACTTCCAATTCACGTAGAGAAAGGAAGAGGAGCAGCAGAGTTGATGATCCTAAACAAGAACCCAAAATTTCAATTACTCTCCATCAGTGGTTCTGAACTAAAGGTGATTTTGCTCCTCTGGGAACTTACGGCAATGTCAAGGCATTTTCGGTTGTCACAACTGGAGGAGGAGTGATACTGGCATCTAGTGGGTAGAAGTCAGGGATGCTGCTAAATATCCTACAATGCATAGGACAGCCTCAACAATTTAGCATTATCTGGATCCAAATGTCAACAGTGCCAAAATTGAGAAACCCTGCATTAGATAACCTATTTGACAAATTGATTATTTTTTTGCTTTTCCTGATAGGTTATAGCTTAGACTAATTGCACCGGAACCTATGTACTTAAGCTTGAGAAAGATATGAATTATATATTTCATGCTGTCCTTCAAATCTATGAGAGAGCAAGGTGTCACATAATAGGATTTTGCTGTACTAAGCTTTGTTGCAATCCTTAATGACTAACCAGTTGATACCGTATGTGTGTGTGCATGAGTTCTGTGGCGAATAATGCAAAAATATCGCATGCAGAAGCAATCTGAGGTTTCACAATTTGTTGTGGATAAGTCATGGCTTGGATGATAAACCTACTGATAATTTTGGTTTGATTGTCTCAACATTTCCTAGAGCCCATGAGAAATTGGGATAAAATTACTATGGAAGCCCGAAATTAATAAAATGCATTCATTTAATTATAGGGTCTTTGGTTTCCATTTTTCTTCTTTTTTCCAAGTATGAAACTAGGATATAATTTTTTTCTGGCACATATGCTTAACTCCACTTCTTTGATGGGTAATTTTCACCTCAAAAACATCAAAGAGTTTTCCCACCCCATCTAAAACCAGAACATTTATAACCTATGTTTTCAGAGACTTTGAAATATAAACTATATCCAGCTGTAGGAGCAACATGGAAATGGATTGATCATAGTTTGAAAAATCTAAACCAACACAATCTCTAGCCAAGAAATATATTTGATTCAACTATCCCATCGGTATTATGAGCTATTAAAAATGAAGAGTCTCTCTGGCTTCAGAGTAAGTATATCGATTCCCCACTTCCTTCCATTTCTGGAGACTTCTCAGCAATGTAAGTGCACAGAGGGAGAAAATATAATAAATATGCTTCCTTGATGAGAGTGAAGGAAAAGTTCTGCAGTAAATAGTTCAGTCAGTTCATTGTAAATTCTTAAAACCTCTCTTCCAGCATCATATTCTTTTAAATGCAAACTCAAAGCTAAGGAAAAGCTCATCTCAGGTTTGTCTTTTATGACAGCAGTGTGGGAGGATTAATAAATGTTATGAGATTTCCTGAAGAATAAAGGCACTTTTCAGAGTGAATAAAAGTAGTTTTAATAGATACAAACACCATTTTCGTCAACATAAGTTTTGAATTTCCCCTGAGGTGAGTAGAGAGATAGAGACAGCCAGGGTAACTAGTTAGTTGTTTTCTTATAGTATACCCCAACAGGAACGGCAGTTCAAGGGTTCAGATTTCAGTATTAAGTGACATTATACCTTCTCCATCTCCACACTCCCTATTTCTAATATCTTCTTCCTTCTAACCAAGTTGGTGCTTGAGAAGTGAAACTGTGAAAGCTTGCTGCAAACATCCACATCTATTTTATACATAGATTTTTGAGGTGTGTAGCATAGAGAAGTTTTCTGAACCTCTGGTCCACTTAATGGTTATCTCTGTACCCTAGGATCCTTGCATCAACATTCCCATCTCTGCTGAGGCTCCGTTGTCAGATAGAGTAAGGCTTACTAGTTGATTCTACGTGATTTAAGCCTGTGGTCTCCAATAAAAGACCCCTGGAGCTCTTTTGTTCTTTTACCTTCCTCATGATTTAGTGTCATTAAAACCCACCTGAGATTCTCCCCAGCTACATGGGACTTCTACTTGCTTGTTTTGGGATGCAGCTGCAGCTGATTCATAATTGTCTCTCTTCCCTCCTTCAGAATATTTACTAGCATGTACCGTTCAAACTTCTGCATATGCCTTCCTAGGACATTTTCAAGTGCATACTTCATTTACTTGAGGATTATTCCAAATTATCGAGAGCCTAATAAGATCTGCTAGAATATAACTCAGGTTTGGGGTCGGCCCCAGTGGTGCAGCGGTTAAGTGCACACATTCCGCTTCTTGGCAGCCCAGGGTTCGCCGGTTCGGATCCCGGGTGTGGACATGGCACCGCTTAGCAAGCCATGCTGTGGTAGGCGTCCCACATATAAAGTAGAGGAAGATGGGCATAGACGTTAGCTCAGGGCCAGCATCCCTCACAAAAAGAGGAGGATTGGCAGTAGTTAACTCAGGGTTGCTCTTCCTCAAAAAAAAAAGAAAAGAAACAGAATATAACTAAGGTTCGTCTTGAGGTTGAAAGGCTCAGTTATCTAAAAATCCTGGAAGCTCCAATACACCCTATTTCATTGCTTATCTGTCTCTTCTTTAATCTTTCTTGAAATTGATATGCCTAGATTCATTAGCCTTGTTCTCATTCAGGAGAAAATTTAATTGGATGAAGCTAGGGGAGGAGTGACTATGAGTTATATTCCCTGCATATGCATAAGTAAAGCAACAGATGAAACAGCAAAGTGGATAGAACCCCTATAGTCAACTTAGACCTTTTTGTATACGTATATTTTTTATTGTGATATATTCCATATGCCATTAAATCCACCATTTTAAAGTGTACAATTCAGTAGTTTTCTAGCATAGTCACAAGGTTGTGAAACCATCACCACTATTTAATTCCAGAACATTTTCATCATCATAGACTCATTTTTGGCCTTAAAAAAAGTTTCATAATGCTTTTGCTTTCTAATGGTTTAAGAGGGAGACAGTGTAGTAGACAGAATAATACACCCTCCCACCCAATGTCTACATCCTAATCCCAAGAGCCTCTGAACGTGTTAGATTACATGGAAAGGAGAGATTAAGATTGCAGATGGAATTCAGGTTGCTAATCAATTGATGCTGAGATGGGGAGATCATCCCAGATTATCTGTGCAGGCCCAAAATAATCACAAAGTTCCTTAAAAGTAAAAGAGGAAATCGGAATAGTCTTTGTCATAGAGAAGGGGATGTGATGATGGAAGCAGAGGTCAGAGTGTTGCAATTGCTGATTTGAAGATGACTGGAGAGGCCAGGAGCCAAGGAACACAGGTGACATGTAGAAGCTCGAAAAGGCAAGGAAAGAGATTCTCCCATAGAGCCTCCAGGAGGAAGGCAGCCTTGATGACATTTTGATCTTAGTTCAGTGAGACCCATTTCTGACTTCTGACCTGTAAGATAATACATTTGTATTGTTTTGAGTTACTAAATTCGCAGAAATTTGTTACAGCAGCAATAGGAAACTAATACAGATGGAGAAGGATGGTATGTGGGAGACTGAGAAAAAGAGAAAGAGACACACACACACACCATTAGGTACTGTTGCATATCTAGCCCCTTTGCTGATGTCCCAGACTGAGAGCTGCCTTTGTCATTTCGCACAGTCCTGTTGGCCTTTGAAAGAGTGATTGAGAGTGGAAGCACTTTCCTCACATGCTCATAGATCATTTAATGTGTTTTGCCTAGCTAGAGCTCAGGAACTCCACTAAAGGTGATGTAAATGGACTAGAATTTTGGCTGGTCTTGTGGGTTTACTGAGTCTCTCAGGAAGCTGTTAGGAAATGGAGCTTGTTAATCAGAGAGAACAAAGAGCAGCACACCTCCATCCCTAGTTGTTGACTCCACTTCAGGTGAAGCTAACTGCACAAGAGAAACCCCTTGACACTACGAGAGAGGTAAGTAACTTGATTATAGTGCTGTGACTCAGTTTTGTTTATCAACTCTTTAAAACTTCAAATCTGACAAGCTTTAAAAGTGGAAGGAACATGAATACTAATGTAATGCGCTTCCCATTTCTTTTTGAGAAAATATTTTAAAAGATTTTGTAAAATCTGATATTAGTGGGGTTTTTTAAGTAAAAGCAAAAAATTAAATTAATCTTGAAATTCTTCAGATTCACTTTCTGAAATATGTTAAATATTAAGTCATGCTTCAAGAATTTTGAAAACAACTGGAAATACAATAGAAAATATAAGAATGCTAATTTCTCTTAAATGTTGATCTGAATGAATAGCGTGCTGGTGAAGGCTCTGGATTGACAGATTTAGGGACTGCAGCTTTAATTTTGTCTTTGACAACACAGTAAAGACTGCCTCATCTCAGCTACCTTTGATTCAGCTTCTGAATTGTGAGCCCCGGGCAGAGCTTATAACTAGTCTCCCTGATCGCAAGTCGTTAGCAGGAGAGCCATGCTGCTGGGTAGTCTTCCTCTGGAACTGGAAAGGGTAACACATGGTTATTCTCATGAGCTGCCAGTCTGCAACAGGGTTGTACTGGTAAAAGTGTGGCTCTACGGCTGACTCCTGAGTATTCTTAGATACCAGGATCTGAGTGCTGGGGCCCTGAGGTTCCATAGAATGCCCAACCTTACTGACTTAAGCAATTTATTGTAAGGATATTAGAATTTGTCACAGTATCAAAGGAAGGGCTGCAGGAACTCAGGCAGCTCCAAGAATCTCAGCAATCGGAACTGGAAACCTGATACCTCCAAAGTACTCTCTCTTTTTCTCTGTCACTCTTTTTCAACCCATCTCTAATCTTTGCTCATCTCGCTTGGCTTCAATCTCTCTCATGGCAAACAGGCTTTTGTCCCATGTCAGGGGAAAAAAAACATGAGTGCCAGAAATTCTGATATCACAACCTCACAGCTCAAAACCAAGGAGAGGAAAATATCCTCTTCCTCTATTGACTCCAGTTAGAAAAACCCTGGGGAAGGTCTGTGATTATCTCCACTTGGGGCACATGCTTAGTCTCAACCAATCATGGACCCAGCGAGACTGGAGACTAAAATTGTCTCTGCTGGTGTCACGTGCCCATCCCATGACCAGGATATTCTGGGTCTGTTACAAGGATAATGGAGAGCAAGCTTGTTGATTAGATATCCTAAAGACTCTCCCAATTCAATGACTACAAGAGGTAAATAATATATAACAACCACCATGTAAAAAGAGTTGCTGAAATGGCAAGAAAGTAAGGAATCTACAGAAGCCAACAAGGTGAAAGACAGAATCTTGGGGAGTGATTTAGCCTGAAAGAATCTGTCCAACCCTGGTGACCTAGAGCTTCAAGGTTTATCTTCAAACAAGTATACAGGGTTAAGAGAACAAAGGATTGCAGGAACCCAGCCCAGCACCATCAGGCTGTTATCAAACCTCAACAGAGGGGCTGGCCCAGTGGCCAGCTGGTTAAGTTCACGCACTCCAATTCAGTAGCCTAGGGCTCACCGGTTCGGATCCTGGATGCAGACCTACACACCGCTCATCAAGCCATGCTGTGGTGGCATCCAACATGGGGGAACTAGAATCACCTACAACTAGGATATACATCTACATGCTGGGGCTTTGGGGAGGGAAAAAAAAAAGAAGAAGATTGGCAACAGACCTTAGCTCAGGCCAATCTCCTCTCCAAAAAAAAACCTCTAAAGGATGAGGGGAGGGAAAGGTTAGCAGAATCCAAAAGGAGAAAGAACCATAAAGAGTAGGCCACCTCAAGAGAAGCAAGGATCTTAGTTGAGGAACACAACCTTTGCAGAAAAGAATCCAGGGGAACAATTAGCCTAACCTCACTTTCTTTCTTTGATCCCCAACTGAGTGTTAGTCAAACCCTTCTGAAGCCAGAGGGTATGGGAACCCTGTTGAAGTAATCCATACAGATTAGCCACCTAGGACAAAGCATCAGGTGGATCTGTAGGAGCAAACAGAAGACATTCGGCATATATATGCCCTAACTGGCCTACTTCTAACATTTCCCCCATCCCCACCTCTCCACAACAGCCAGGATGATCTTTCAAAATAAAATTCACATTCTGCCACACCCTGATTAAGATGCTTTGGGTCTTCCCATTCCACTAGAGTTCCATAGTGAACAATCTCCATACCTTGTCCTTCAAAGTTCTCTCAACATAATTTGGATCCTACCTATCTCTTCAATTCATCTAGTCTCACTTTTTCCCTTAAGTTCTTTATATTTACTGTTTTATTTGGAGGGGAATCTCTTCCTTGACTTTTCATGTCAAGCTTCTTTATAGACATCAGGTATCAGCATAAATGTCACCTCCTCAAAGAAGTCTTCCATGACCACCCAATTGCAATGCTTGGTTATTTTCTAAATAACCCATAATACAATGTGCAAGTATGTTATTTATTCACTTGTCTACTTGCCTACAGTCTGTCTTGCCTACTAGAACATAAAAGATCCATGAAGATGAGGAATTTTTTTACCTTGTTCACCATTGTATCCCCAGGTACTAGCATGGTGGTTGGCACAGAGTAGGTTCTCAGGAATTATTTGTTGAATGAATGAATGAATGGTTCCTGATCAAAAAAGTCGCCTTCAGTATCCCATAATGTGTCAGTCACTTATTAAGTTTACTAATTTCTCAAGGATGTGCTTGTGTCACCATGGTGGTGCTGATATTAAGTAGACATCTGTTTAAAACTGGCCAAGACTCACTAGAAATCACAGCACCTTAGAAATCCTCAAAGATTAGGAAATGTAGTACAGTTCTATAGGGAGTATTTTTGGAGGAGGAGACTGACTGAGCAAACACAACACTTTTGCTTGGGCTTTAAAGAAGCAGCAGTAATAGAGGCTCAGATACAGTGAGTTTTCAGTGAACCTCCTAAGAAAAGGAAAAATAGAGAAATATTTGCAGGTTCAGAAAACCTGCTATTGAGAACATGGAAATCATGTATGTACTCTTTGATTACTTTGAAAGCCCAGTTTCTTACTAAATCATCATCACAGTGTCAGTAAAGAGCTCCTTTCCTTCCCAAACAACAAGCACAGGAAAGGGGAGAGGAAGTCCCCTTTCTGCTGCTGCATAGGAAACCAATCATAGAGAGGTGGCATAATTAGATCTGCAAGTCAACTCGTTTGGTCAAAAACCTCACAGATCCAAAGCAGCGATGATCATGGAAACTGAGCCAAGGGGAAATGTCTTAACCATGTACACAGACAACTGATTAGTAACAGAGTGAAGGTCTTCAGTCAAATTCTTCATTTCACTTTTTGAACCACAACACAATAAAACAATCTCAAAATAAAGTAACTTTTTAATATTTTATCATACTCCATACAAATGCACAAGTCTAAATAGTGCATAATATTGTCAGTAAAGAGGGTACAGAGAGAGTTAATCAGTTTCCCTCTCAGTCCCATTACCCATAGGAAGTTATTCAGTAGGCCCTTAAGTACTCTGTGGACTTGTATGTGTGCTAATCTGGGCATATAAACTCTTAGCCTTGAATCCTAAGGCAGTTCTAATCATACGAGGTCCTTGGATATCTTAAGGATAGGGTGTCTCATACTGAAGCTGACAGTTCTAATGACAACTATCCAACACAGGTCAGTGGATATTTGTCAAAACCTCTTAACCCAATGCAGAGGAATGCTTGGTGCCTTCATGGTAGAGGCTTTTCCCAGAAGTCTGGGAAGAAGATCAGGGATATTAACTTCTGGTTTTCAATTTATTCTGGACTGGGCAAAGGCAAATCTTGAACTCTCATTTCTCTGTGAATGTCCTACAGTCTTCGTGGAATATGCAGAGACTTGCTGCTCAGAAGGATGTAGGACTACATATGCCCTTTGTGTTCTTCAGCAAAAAATTCCTGACTGACTTCCCAAGCCTATAATTTCCTGCAGAAAGACAGAGGATATCTTCTTCCTGACTTGATTACAGTCCAGTCGAAGCATTTGGGAAGAATATAATGCCATTCTTGAAATTTTAAGTAGTTAAAATCATATTCAAGACTTTTAGTCCAAGTCAGCTTGGCCTAACTCTTCATTCATTCTCCATTGACTAAATCATTCATTCAGTTGGCTGATCAACAAATATGTACTGAGAGTTGCTTTATCTGCAAGAGAGGATATAGAGAGTAATTGACAGCCTCCATTTAAATGGGAGAATTATAAACATCATACACATAACAAGGCCATATATGAGCACAGACGTTGCTGTTGATTCAGCCAATGGAAAGACAACTACAAATAGAGAAATCAAGGAAGACTCAGTTGAAAAAAACAATGATACCAGGGTTCAGCTTTGACAGGTGATTAACATGTGAATACAGAGAAAAAACAGCAGATAAACAAGAGTGGAAGAGTACAAAGACATGAACGCACTGCCAAACCTGCTGCAGAGGGTACTGATATGGGCATAATGGAGGATGTCACTGGAAATGTGTGTTGGAACCAGACTGGAAATCCTTGAATGCCAATTTGGGCATATCTTCTAAATAACAGTAAAGTTGTAAATGTTCTTGAGTAATGGAATTATAATATCTTTGAAGTGGAAATGCCTTTAGAGATCTAAGTATTGGTCTCAGAAGACTAATATGAAAATGGTGGCTGGCTAGATTAGAGGACAGAGAGCCTGGAGGTGAGGAGGTAAGAGACAACAGGTGATAAGGGCTTAGACTTAGAGTGATGACTTTAGAAGTCTAAAGAGTCTAATATGAGAGAAGTAAGAACTGACAGGCTTTATTTAGTAACTGATCATGAGATATAACGAAGAAGAAGGAGTCTAAGATGATGCCGAAGTTTCAAGCCTATGTAAACACAACAGTGTTGGTACTCGCCATTAGAGAAGTCTATTAGGGGAAGGGTGGATGATGATGACACTTATAGTTGAGTTCAGATGAGGTGAGCAAGATATCCAAATACATTCCCACTAAGTGGCTGGAGTTTTATGACTGGAACTCAGAACTGTTCAAAAGCTGGGGATGTGGATTTGGAAGTCATTTGTGTAGAGGTTTCTGCCAATATTGAAATTATGGTCTGAGAATAGCCACTGACTTCTGAGAAGCCACAGATACTGTGGCCCTTTTATGTGGACACACAAGAAAATCATTCCCTATGTTTTTGTTATCCCAAGAGAAAGAAGAGTAGGCAGAGTACATTCCACAGTTAGTACTTTTCCTTAGAAATCACAATAAATACAATGAAGTCGATATGTATCATGTGGAACAATATGGCCTATTCTTATTTGTCTTTGCATTCCCTGTCCCTTTCACACAGTAGGTGGCCTCCACAACACTTGGTCATTAAATTAAAATGAAAGCTAGCTCGTAAGATAATTAATGTGCCTTAAAAATGCATTGGGAAGGGTTTACAGTGCTCGATTTTCATTCCAAGTACTTTTGTTAAGAATATAGTAAAAAGCCCAAAGAAGTTTGGAAAACTCTGGTTATGTTTTGTTTTTTTTTAAAGGAATGAAAAAGATAAAAATTCTTCATTTTGTGCCTTAATTATCATTAGCAACAGTTTTGGGAACCAAAACATTAACCTTGAATCATTATTGTCATTGTTAATCTTCTAAGGCAGTACTTAGAGCTATGCCATAAAATTTAGCATGTGGTTATACATTCTTTTTCTTTGTCCTCTGAATCAGAGAACCAAAATTTTAGAATTGGAAAAACCTTAGTGCTTATTCATTTTCAATGGTAAAAATTTAGAATGCTAGCAGTTGTTTAACATCTACAGGTCTTATCTCCTATGTCTTATCTCTCAACTCCAAAACCATAGATTTATAAAGTCTAAATCCCTTGCTTGTTTGAAATCCCCCATGTTAGCAGACTGTTCAATAGATGGTATTTAGCAAATACTTTTTGACTTGTGTGTTAGTCTACCAAACAAGCCCTAAACTTACAAACACACATAAAGCACACACTATAATTGCTCAAAATAAGGGTTAGAAAATCTTTTTCTTTCTGCATTAACTAAATCATAGAAAAATACTGATGTCAGTGAGGGTCCTAGGCTTTATGGAGAGCAAGGTAGCAAAGTAAATGCTATCTTTCAAGGAACTTTTCTGAAAGCACTGCCAAGAGGGGAAAGAAAAGTTAATGATAAGTGATTAGGTTTACAGCTAAACAGTCATTGGAACATTTTGCCCATATATGCTCACTTACTCTATTTTTTATGTTTTAATTTACCAATGTCTACACAGAGACCTACCTACAGATTACTTTAGAAGTCAGGCTGTAGGGAAAGCCTCAAAAAAATGTCTAGATCCCCATGTAAGTGTCAAACAGGGGCTGTGAAAACAACAGGTAATACTTGGATGCATCCTTTTGTAATTTCAGCTCTACACGTAAGGAGGGAAAAGACCAGCAGCAGCATCAAGCTGATGGTTTCTCAACGCGATGCTCTGTCACAACAGCAAAACCAGTGGTTGTCTCAAGCACAAGGCTAGGTTTCTCTTACCTTCCACGGAGGATGCATCAGACAAAATGACAGGCAGTTTTACAGAATAAACATTAAGTTGTTGTCCTTCTGATTATATGGAACATACATACACACAAAATGCTCAGAGGGCATGAAAGTTCCTCAGGAAGGACCCATAAATTTAATAAGCGCAACTTCGAACAAAGCATTCACAGGGTTTCGTTAGACTGCAGAATCCAGTAAGGCGAAGGCCAGCAGACGTGGCATCCCAATAGTTCAGCTTGATTAGTGCTCATTTTATGGTGCTGCTCTGCCCTGCTGTGGGAACACTGAGAAGTGCATGAGAAGACAGTGCTCAGAACTCAGAATCAGCTAAAATAAATGCCTGTAGTCAGAGAAACCGGCAAAGCACAAATAAAGAACAGAGGCTTCTCTCTTAATAAGATATCCACACTAAATATTCACATTTTCTGAATATACACTTTACTTGATTACTGGATGCAAAGGATAAGATACAAATGACTAAGAGGGAAGGTGATTTGCAAATGTCATGTGGTTTTCAATTATCCACTTGTAAAGTTGAATTTAGTGTTCCTATAACCTTACCTTCTAGTTTTTCCAAGGTGGAATGTTGTTTGATGGTGTATATAACATGGTATGGGTTTAAATGTGAACAGCAGGGATAACAATATTAATGATTAACTTAATGAGCAATTACTGTATGTCAGATACTAGGCAAATATTAATTCTTTTAACCTTCACAACAAACTCGTGAGATGAGAACTAGCTCCTTATATTTTTCACAGTGCTTTCATGTGTTTTCTGCTGCTCCTTAAACAATGCTCTGAGGGAGACAGGGAACCACATGGTACACAAGACACCTCAAAGACCTTGAGGTGAATAGGTAGGACCAAGACCACTCCTAAGTGGGAGTCAGAATCTGTGTCCAAGTATCCTAATCCCCAGGGCAGCATTTATGTCACTTACACAAAGATGTTTGGTTTACAGACTCGTTTATCAGACGAATCTTGATGAAGAAATGAATATCAAAACTGAGTAAGCAGAAAGTATTATGATGCATCTGATAATGACATGTTTTCTCTCTACCATTTTTAACATTGGAAGAAAAAGGATACTGACCAAAATAGGAAAACAATAAGGCACAATCATTTATTCCATTATACATTAAGCAGGCTTGGTTTAAAGGAAGTTAATTACCATTACGTCCCATCTGAAGGCCCAAAATGAGGTTGAACTTTCGCAAAGAATTTCCCCCCCATTGCTCTGACCTACTTAATTAAATCCTGTTTCTAAAATCTAGACATCCATATGACACTTCCTAAGAGGTTAATATGTCTTGATCTTGACAAGCTATCCACTTTCCTGAGTTTTGATTGTTTGTTTATGTTTTTGTTTTGTTGTTTTGGTGTGGTTTGATTTTTGGTTGCTTCAGTGCTAACAATGACCATCATTTAGATTTGTAACCTTCAAGCTTGTGGTGAATCATATTTGAAAACTGCCTTCTAAATTTAGCTCGATTTCCCCAGCAAGCTCCTCAAGATCAAGATATTGTATGTATATATTTTATATTTTCAAAAATAGATTTCCCAACTTCAGACTGACTGTGCTCATATGACAGTTTATAACTACAACCAGGAATTAACAAATGAAGGACTAGAATCAAATTAACACGGGTTCCAAACTTATAAGTGGGTTACAAAAGTTTATTTGCAAGTTAATAGTATGGAAATTGTGATGAGTTTTCCCATTTAAAAGTTAATCCCAATAGCACTTATTTTTAATATAGTGTTTTTTGCTACAAAACCATCAATCATTAGACCTTTGCAAGACCCCTGCAACAAGGGCCCCTGCGCCAACTCTGAACCTTCACTTGGCTCACCCCTCTGCATGGGACATGGAGCAAGGAGTCCGCAGGGCCACAGGGACAGGCCCACCCAGACTCTGCCCCCTTCTACTGGTACCTGGGCTCCCCAGTTCACCGGGGAGGAGGGTGAAGGGGTCTTTGTGGGAAGATGGAAGGAACGTGGTTGTGACAGCCAGGGTGTGGGCACCCTGTGCACTGTCTCAGGGAAAAAACAGAAACAAGGGGGTGGCCTGTGAACCTGGAGCTGGGTTGGAGGCCAGCACTCTCTGCAGTGCCACATTCTAGGGAAATCCCATAAGAGTCTAAAAAATTCAAATCTCACCTTCCAGGTCCTTACAAAGATATATCAGCAAGAAAGGAGGCCAGAACAGAATATTTTATTCAAATTTTTATTAGCTAGATATTTTTAAACAAAAGGAGCAAACAAACAAAACTTGGCAGAATATAGAACCTGGGAACATATAATTAGAAGCACTAAAAATAGCTAAGAAGTATATAAAAATGTGTTCAACCTGTGGAGAATGCAATACAAATCCATCAGTGAGACATCTTTTCTGCCTCTCAGACTGACAAAAATTAAAAGATTGATAAAATGTAATGTTGAAGTGAAAACACCACATACAGAATGGGAAGAATATTTGCAAACCATATATCTGATAAGGGACTTGTATCCAGGATTTATAAAGAACTCTTACAACTCAACAGTAACAGACCACCCAATTAAAAATGAGTAAAGGATTTAAGCAGACATTTCTCCAAAGAAGATATGCAAATGGCCTAAAAGCACATAGTGAAAAGATGCTCAACATCATTACTTATTAGGGAAATGTAAATCAAAATCACAAGGAAATACTACTTTATACCCATCAGGATACCCATTAGGAAAATAACAAGTGTTGGTGAGGATGTGGAAAAATTGGAACCTTCATACATCGCTTATGGGAATGTAAAATGATGCAGCCACTTTGGAAAGCAGTTTGGCATTAAACATATAGTTACCGTATGACCCAGCAATTCCACTCCTAGGCATATACCCAGGGAAAACAAAAATGTTATGTCCTCTAAAAAACTTGTCCACAAATGTTCATAGCAGCATTATATTCATAATAGCCAAAAAGTGGAAACAACCCAAATGTCCACCAACTGTTGAATAGATAAAAAAAATGTGGTATATCCGTTAATGGAATATTATTCAGCCATAAAAAGGAACAGATTTTTTTTTTAATCAAAACTGACCTAAATGCCATCTAATTAGAATTGTTGACTGCCATATATTAAGATATGAACACAGTGTTTTCTCTCAATTTAGTGAGTCAATGCTTCTGAAAGCTAGACTCCCTTGCAAACAATGCAAGAGAAAGACAAAAAAACCTTTACTTATGGCTAAAATTCATCTCTGAGGTTCTTTTCTAATACACCTAAATAATATTCTTGCATGTAGGACTTCTTGCCCAAGACCTAATTAATGCTTATTGAACAGGAAGCAATATCTACTCCTTAAAGAGAAATAACACATTGGTAGACTTAAGTGGTGGGAATTTAAGATTAATTTATTCATTAAATAAATGGTCAGATGTCATTGGGTGGGGATCGCTGTGTAATCAGCAATAGAAGCACAGGAACACACACACACTTGTAAATCCTACTAAAGTGACTGGCAAAAGTACCAAGTCATAAGCCATGCCTAGGGGGAGAAAGAAGTTCTCTTGTCCCAAAACTGCCACATGCCCTTAAAGAAGAGGAAGAATGTCATTGTGCCCTGCTGGCTGGGTGTGCAGCCTCCAGTGAGCCTCTGCAACCTGGGTCATGCTGCTGATCTCCCCAGGGTCCTGGGTCACACAGGCTCACCAGCTGGTCCTGCACACCTGCCTTCCTGAGGTTTTCCCCTCTATTTCATTTCTCATTTATACCTCATAAGATGCTACAATTCTCAGCTTCTTTCCTGCATAAAAATAGAGATTAATTACAGCTTCCTATCAGATTTATGAACTTTTAAATGGCCTGCATAAATGAAACTTAACGATTCCCCAAAGTACATGACCGATGTTTATGAATAGTACTCACCAAAAGTACAATTGTACTATATAAGTGGCCTACTAGAACTTCTAATTATATGCTGCACTTGAAAAAAAATACACTTCTGGAAAATTAACACTCTACCTACAAAACATGAATAAAATAAGGCCTTCTTTGCTCTACTTAAGTTGCATCTTTATTACTTCCTAAGGCCCATTCTCCCAATCTGCTATGGAAGCAGCAATTCTCTGTTCTCATCAGCCATTCCGAGAAACTAAAGTAGTCCACAAACCCTGTAGGATGAGTCCCTCCCTCCAGGAATTAGCAATCATCAAGAAGGGGGAAATCACTGTTGACAAGTGAAAGGATGCCTATCCCCTGGAAATGCCATTGACATAACTAGAAAAATGTCCTCACAGGACACAGAAACACCCTTGCCTCCAAGACAAGGGCCCCAGTAAGCATGGAGCACAGGATCAGCAAGTCATATTCCTAAAAAGGAGATAAGCATTCTATTGTCCCACTTCACTACTAAAAACATCATTGCAAAAAGGTGGAGATAACATAAAAGGACAAGATGCTGAACTGTCAGGAATGCTGGCTCCCTCTCCCAAGATCAACCCCAATTACGTAGAAAAGGAAAACTGAGAAATCCTTGTTAATGGCTTAGAAACTTCAGCAGTTGGGGAATTATAAGCAAGGAGTGCCCTCCTATACTGTTTCTCCCCACAAGGCTGTGATATTTAATTGTTTGTGTCAACTTGACTGAGCTAAAGGATGCTCAGATAGCTGGTAAAACATTATATCTGGGGGTACATGTGAGGGTGTTTCCAGAAGAAATTACATTTGAATCAGTAGAACAGAGCAAAGAAGATCTGCCCTCACCATGTGGGTGGGTATCATCCAATCTGGTGAGGTCCCTAATTGAGCAAAAAGGCAGAAGAAAGCAGAGTTCTCTCTCTCTCTCCTGGGGCCAGGATGGCATCCTCTCCTGCCTTTGGATACTGGACATTAGAGCTCCTGGTTCTCTGGTCTTCAGACTCTGAGACTTAAACTAGCCAGCCCCCTGGTTCTCAGTCCTTCAGACACAGACTGAATTATGCAACTGGCTTTCCTGGTTCTCCAGCTTGCAGATGGCAGATCACAGTACTTCCTGGCCTCCATAATCACGGTGAGTCAATGCCTGTAATAAATCTCCTCTCATATTTCAGTTCTGTTTCTCTGGAGAACTCTAATACAGAGGCAAAAGGGAAAGACCTGACCTGCAGGATTGTTTTGAGAGGTGAGGGGTGATTGAGTGTGGGTTTTCTTGACCATGGATTTTCTCCTGCTTGAAGCTCTCACCCTGTGACTCATCCACTTCCCCATCTCCTGAGATCTTTGGAGCAGACTGGGATCTGGCCTTCCCCTGATTTCCTGCTTTTGGGTGGGGACTTCTCCTTTTCTAAATTTGTGACTATGATGTGGCCTGTGAACACTTTGAAGTTTTTAAAATGGGAGACCTGGGAGAAACTTGGCTCTGAACGGGTATTATCTCTGAAATTCTGAAGAAAGCATACTCCTTCCACAAGAGCCAGCTGAAACCATGGCTACAAAAGGAACCCCAGTCCCACTCAAGCATCTAGTCCCTGGCTAAAACCAAGGAGGAAAAGAAACATGAGAGAATGGGTTTTGAACTTGAAGAATTTTAGACTTTGGACTTTTAACTCACAAGAGCAAGAAATTTGGGGGTTAGATTTTAATTCCTTTGTACCTAATTGTCTCTGGGCTTAAATTAACAAAAAGATTTCATCTTTAGGCTTTAATTTCTCCCTGGGAATTTGACAATGAAGGATTTATATTCACATTTGAAGCAGTTTCATATTTTGAGTTTTTATTATTAGAATATCTTAATATTTTCATTCAGTCTCATGCAGAACCTCTGATAGGCTATATTGGTCAATGTCACTGGACATAGTTTGGGATGGAAAATAGGGGATTTTCAGCCTTTGATATGGAGTATCTTTGGTGTTGATTTAAACATGTATTGTACACTGATATGGTGACTGACAAATAATAATGTACAACTGAAATTTCACAATGTTACTACTATGACCTCAATAAAAAAAAAAATGTATTGTGCATTTCCTAGCCTTTCGGGGCCAAAATCTAAACTCCCACCAACAATCCCAGAATGAAGCCCAGAAGAGAAGTGGTGGTTTGGGAGGAGCAGTTTTACAAAGAGGCAATAAAACTGGGAACAGCCTGTGATTGACCATGGACTTAGTAACTAATCAGTGAATTAAAAGAACGAAAAGCTGGGGAATATAGGAATAGAATTCCTTTCTTCTACTCCTGGCTTCCACGAGGAGGGCTTTTTCCTAAGCACACTCTTCTTTTCTCACTCCATCCCAAGGCATGGGGAGTAATTTATCTGTGAAGACTAACCACTAATACAAATTCTCAGCTCTGCTATGCTTTCTTTTACAACCCAGGTGCCCTCCAGAGGCTCACATCCCCTGCTCCTCCCCCCGTGCTTTTACCCCTCTTGGGTTAAATGTGTTTAATTCTGGGTTGAGTATTAGCAAGAGCACATGGCTACAGACCTAGAACCACATCCTCCCGCCTCATCTCTACCAAGAATAAAGATGTAATCAAAATGTTGGTCCCATCTTTAATCTTTGTTTTATTTTCTCAATTTTCCCAAAACTCAGTTAAGAAAGAGGGGTGCCACTTATTGGGGGTGCTTTTGGAGACCTCAATACAAAGTAATTCATATTTTCCAAAGAGAAATGCTATTCATTAGGATTTCAAAAGAGCAAATAACAAAAGTTATTATAGAATCCTAAACACACTGAAGAGTTGAATCTTAAAGATACAAACACAATATCTCAGTCTTAAGAAGAATTATATCCTCCATTGAGCAAACATGAGCATTCTCTTATATCCATCTTCCTTCTCTGAATTCATTTATAGCCACATTCAATGGAGTAAAAGTAATATAAGCTGCAAAATATATACTACATGCAGAACTTGCTTAATTATTTCCAACAGGAAGAGAATTCATTCCCTTATCTTCTGTCTTCTGCCTAACAGTAGTTAATAGCAAACAAATAATTGAATGAGGCATTTCCTGAACTTCAGAAAGGAAAATGAATGCAATTCCTTTTTATTATAGCAGATTTTTTTTAATTCACAGCATTAACAAAAACCCAAAGAAAGACTTCTTGAAGTAGAATCTAATTTATTTTCTTTAATAACAAAAATGTGTTCCATAAAAAAGTTTTATTGAATGACAAAATGCAATCTAGCAAAAACCTAATCCTCTCCTGAATGGAACCTGTACTATATAGCCAAATATAAGTGTCTAACGTGATGTGACAATAATACAATTTAAAAAGGATAAACTGTTGCTCTCAACAGTAAGATTCTTATCAATCTCACAGCTAGTGATAGCCTTTGAGCTCTTTTATTTTCAGGAACTGTTAATGCTATTCCCAACAGAACAGATACACCATATAAAGAGGAAATAGGAGAAAGAATAGTGATACAATGTATTTTGCAATATGTCATCAAAAATACCGGGAGGAATTGCAAATCATTTAGCAATTATTATTGTTTTAAAGTGTCTTATCGAGAGCAAGAATGAAGATAAAGGAGGAAAATATTGTAGACCTCAACTGCCATTACATTGGTTCCAAAGTACTTTTAGTCATTTGAAGTCATTTATTCTTGTGGAAGAATGAGAATTCTGACTGGCTTCTTTGCAGAAATTGACAAGCTAATTCAAAAATTCATATGGATATATGGGTCAAAGAAGAAATCTCAAGAGAAATTTTTAAATATTTTGAACTAAATGAAAATGAAAGTATAACATCAAAATTTGTGGGATGTGGCAAAAGCAGTGCAGCATTGAGTGCATATATTAGAAAAGAAAGATCTAAAATCAGTAATCTAAGCTTTCACCTTAGGAAACTAGAAAAAGAAGAGCAGATTAAATCCAGAGAAAGAGAAGTAAAGAAATAATAAAAATTAGAAAAGAAATCAATGACATTGAAAACTGGAAATCAATAGAAAAAAAATCAATGAAATGAAAAGCTGTTTCTTTGAAAAAATTAATAAAACCAAAAGTTTCTAGCCAAGCTAAGGAAAAAAGAGAGAAGGTACAAATTACTAATATCAGAAATGAAAGAGAAGATATCACTACAGACCCAATGGTATATCAAAAAGATAATAAAGGAATACTATGAACAACTCTTTGCTCAAAATTTGATAACCTTGGGGCAGGCCCCATGGCCAAGTGGTTAAGTTCGCGCGCTCTGCTGTGGCAGCCCAGGGTTTCGCCAGTTCGGATCCTGGGCGCGGACATGGCACTGCTCATCAGGCCACATTGAGGCAGTGTCCCACATGCCACAACTAGAAGGACCTGCAACTAAGATATACAACTATGTATGGCAGGGTTTGGGGAGATACAGCAGAAAAAAAAAAAAAGATTGGCAACACTTGTTAGCTCAGGTGCCAATCTTTTAAAAACCAAAAATTTTGATAACCTAGATGGAATGGACCAATTCCTTGAAAGAAGCAATCTGCCAAAACCCACACAAGAAGAAATAGACAACCTGAATAGGCCTATTTTAAAGAAAATGAATTATTTTAAAGAAAATGAATCAAAAATAACCTGCCAAAACAGAAAGCACCAGGCCCAGGTGGGTTCACTGGTGAATTCTACCAAACATTTAAAGAAGAAATTATACTATTCTCTGCAATCTCTTTCAGAAAATAGAAGCAGAGAGAATGCTTCCTAACTCACGCTATGAAGTCAGTATTACCCTAATACCTACGCCAGACAAGACATTACCAGAAAAGAAAACTACAGACCAATATCTCTCATGAACATAAATGCAAAAATTCTCAACAAAACATTGACAAATCAAATCCAACAAGGCATAAAAGAATTCTATACCATAACCAAGTGGGATTTATCCCAGGTATGTAAGCCTGGTTCAACATTCGAGAATCAAATAGTATAATCAAAAGGCTAAAGAAAAATCACATAACATATCAGTAGATGCAGAAAAAGCATTTGACAAAATCCAACACCCATTCATAATAAAAACTCTGAGCAAACTAGGAATAGAGGAGAACTTCCTCAACTTGATAAAGAACATCTACAAAAAACCCACAGCTAACATTATACTTAATGGTTGAGAAACTAGATGTTTTCCTGCTAAGATCAAGAAGAAGGCAAGAATGCCCATTCTCACCACTCCTTTCCAACATCATACTGGAAGACAAGAAAAGGAAGTGAAATGTATACATATTGGGAAGGAAGAAATAAAACTGTCTCTGTTTGCAGATGACATGATTGTCTACATAGAAAATTGGAAAGAATTCACCAAAAAAACCCCTCTTGAAACTAATAAGGAAATATAGCAAGGTTGCAGGATACAAGATTAATACACAAAAGTCAATCACTTTCCCATATACCAGCAATGAACAAGTAGAATTTGAAATCAAAAACACAATATCACTTACATCAGACCAAAAATGAAATACTTAGGTACAAATCTAAGAAAATATCTATAATATCTATATGAGGAAAGCTACAAAACTCTGATGAAAGGAATCAAAGAACAGCTAAATAAATGGAGAGAGATTCCATCTTCATAGATAGGAAGATTCAATATCATCAAGATGTCAGTTCTTCCCAACTTGATCTAGAGATTCAGTTGCAATCTCAATCAAAATCCCAACAAGTATTCTGAATTTACAAAAAGTATTTGCAAACAATGTATCTGATAAAGGACTGTTATCAAAAATATACAAAGACCTCTTAAAAGTCAAAAATAAGAAACGTCCAACCTGATTAAAAAATGGGCAAGAGACCTGAAAAGACATCTCACCAAAGAAGACAGACAGTTGCTAAACAAGCATAAGAAAACATCCTCAACATCATACGCCATTAGGAAATTGCAAACTAAAATAACAATGAGATACAACTACGCACCTATTTGAATGCCCCAAATCCAAAACCCTGACAATACCAAATGCTGGTGAGGATGTGGAGCAACAGAATTCTCATTCATTGCTGGTGAGAATGTAAAATGGTACTGCCATTTTGGAAGACAGTGGTGCTTTCTTGCAAAGCTAAACATACTCTTACCATACAATACAGCAACCATGCTCCTTGGTATTTACTCAAAGGAGCTGAAGACTTATGTGCACACAAAAACATGCGCACAGATGTTTAAAGCAGCTTTATTCATAATTGCCCAAACTTGGAAGGCTACCAAGATGTCCTTCAGCAGGTGAATAGATAAATAAACTGTGGTACATCCAAACAATGGAATGTTATTCACCACTAAAAGAAATGAGTTATCAAGCCATGAAAAGACATGAAGGAAACTTAAATGCATATTACTAAGCGAAAGAAGCCAATCTAAAAAGGCTACATACTATATGACCCCAACTATAGGACATTCTGGAAAAGGCAAAACTATGGAGACAGTAATAAGATCAATGGTTGCCAGGGGTTAGTGCAGAGGGAGGGATGAAAAGGTGGAGAGGATTTTTAGGGTAGTGAAACTATTCTGTATGATACTATAATGGTAGATATATGTCATTATAGATTTTGTCCAATCTCATGTACAATGCCAACAGTGAACCCTAATGTAAGCTATGGACTTTGGGTAATAACGATGTATCACTGTAGGGTCATTGATTGTAACAAATGTACTGCTCTAGTGCAAGATGTGGATAGTAGGGGCAGGAGGTATATAGGAACTCTTGCACTTTCTGTTCAGTTATGCTGTGAACCTAAAACTGCTCTAAAAAATAAAACCTATTTTTTAAAAAATCATATAGAAATGCAAAGGACAATGGAGAAAAGAAAGCCTTTTCAACAAATGGTGCTGGGAAAACTGGAAAGCCATATGTAAAAGAATGAATATTGACCATTCTTTTTCACCATTCACCAAAATAAACTCAAAATGGATCAAAGACCTAAAGGTGAGACCTGAAACCATAAGGCTTCTAGAGGAAAACATAGGCAGTACACTCTTTGACATCAGTATTAAAAGGTTCTTTTCGGACACCATGTCTTCTCAGAGAAGGGAAACAATAGAAAGAATAAACAAATGGGACTTCCTCAGACTAAAGAGCTTCTTCAAGGCAAGGGAAAACAGGATTGAAACAAAAAAACAACCCACTAACTGGGAAAAAATATTTGCAAGTCATATATCTGACAAAGGCTTAATATCCATAATATATAAAGAACTCTCACAACTCAACAACAAAAAATCAAACAACCCGATCAAAAAATGGGCTGGAGACATGAACAGACATTTCTCCAAAGAACATATACGGATGGCCAATAGGCACATGAAAAGATGCTCATCATCGCTGATCATCAGGGAAATGCAAATCAAAACTACACTAAGATATCACCTTACACCCATTAGAATGACAAAAATATCTAAAACTAATAGTAACAAATGTTGGAGAGGTTGTGGAGAAAAAGGAACCCTCATACACTGCTGGTGGGAATGCAAACTGGTGCAGCCACTATGGAAAACAGTATGGAGATTCCTCAAAAAATTAAAAATAGAACTACCATACGATCCAGCCATTCCACTACTGGGTATCTATCCAAAGAGCTTGAAGTCAGCGATCCCAAAAGCCCTATGTACCCCAATGCTCACTGCAGCATTATTTACAATAGCCAAGACATGGAAGCAACCTAAGTGCCCATGAACAGATGAATGGATAAAGAAGATGTGGTACATATATACAATGGAATACTACTCAGCTGCAAAACAGAACAAAATCATTCCATTTGCAATAACATGGATGGACCTTGAGGGAATTATGTTAAGTGAAATAAGCCAGCTAGAGAAGGATAATCTGTGTATGACTCCACTCATATGAGGAATTTAAAAATGTGGACTAAGAGAACAGTTTAGTGGATACCAGGGGAAAGGTGGGGCGGGGGGTGGGCACAAAGGGTGAAGTGGTGCACCTACAACATGAATGACAAACATTAATGTACAACTGAAATTTCACAAGATTGTAACCTATCATTAACTCAATAAAAAATTTTTTAAAAATCATATAGAAATGCAAAGGACCCAGAATAGCCAGAAAAATGTTGAAAAAGAACATTGGAGGACTCACACTTCCCAGTTTCAAAACTTACTACAAAGCTACAGTAATCAAGACAGTGTGGTACTGGCATAAGAATAAACTTATAGAGCAATGGCATAGAATTGACAGTCCAAAAATAAATCATCACATTTACAGTGATTTTTTTTTCTTTTTCTTTTTTTGCTGAGGAAGATTTGCCCTGAGCTAACATCTGTGCCCAGCTTCCTCTATTTTGTATGTGGGTTGCTGCCACAGCATGGCCAAGAAGTGGTGTAGGTCCACACCTGGGAACCAAACCCAGGCTGCCAAAGCAGAGCACACCAAACTTAATAGGCCATGGGGCTGGTCCCAACAGTAAGTTGATTTTTGAGGAGGGTACCAAGATAATTAAATGGGGGAAAGAACAGTCTTTTCAGCAAATGGTACTGAGACAACTGGACAGCCATATGCAAAACAATGACTTTACATGATATACAAAACTTAAAATGGATCAAAGACCTACATGTAAGAGCTAAAACTATAAAATTCAGAAGAAAACATAGGTGTAAAATGTTGTGACCGTGATTAGGCAATGATTTCTTAGATACAACACCAAAATTACAAGCAACAAAGGAAAAGTAAATTGGACATCATCAAAATTAAAAATTTTTGTATTTCAAAGGACACCATGAAGAAAGGGAAAGATGACTCAGGGAATGATAGAAAATGTGTGCAATTTTTATTTCTAATAAGGGTCTAGCATCCAGAATATATAAAGAACTCACAACTCAATAATAAAATGACAATCTCATTTTTCAAATGGGCAAATGATCTGAATAGACATTTCTCCAAAAAATATATATAAATGGTAACTAAGCACACAAAAAATGCTCAACATCATTAGCCATCAGGGAAATGCAAATTAAAACCACAAGATACCACTTTACACCCACTAAGACAACTGTAAGTTTTTAAAAGGCAGTATCGGCCAGGATATAGAGAAACTGGAACCCTCACACACAGTGGTGGGATTGGAAAATGGTCCAGCCACTTTGGAAAACTGTTTGGCAGTTTCTCAAAAGGTTACACATAGACTAACCACATGACCAATTAAGTAACCATATAAGCAATTCCACTCCTAGGTATATACCTAAGAGAAATGCAAATACATATCTACACAAAAAACTTGTCCATGAATGTTCATAGCAACATTATTGATAATAGCCAAATATGGAAACAACCCAAATGTCCATCAACTGATGAATGGATAAACAAAATGTGGCATATCCCAACAATGAAATATTATAAATCAATAAAAAGGAATGAAGTACTGATAGAAGCTACAACATGGATGCTAAATTAAAGAAGCCAGTCACTAAAGACCACATGCTGTATGACTCCACTTATATGAAATGTCCTGAATAGGCAAATTCATGAAGACAGAAAATAGATCAGTGGTTGCCCGGGGCTGAGGGGTCAGTGAGTTTGGGGGGAAATGGGAAGTGACTACTAATGGGTAAATTGCAGACAACCTTACACTTCACTTTATCCCTAAATAATCCAGCATGTATCCGCTAAGAATAAGGATATTCTCCTTTAAAAGTACAACATAATTACCCACCTAGGGAAATTAACAATTCAATAATGTCATCTAATATATAGTTTATATTCAAATTTTCCCAACTGCCCCAGAAATGTCTTTTATAGCTGTTTTTAAATCCAAGATCCAATCGTTATAAATACATTGCATTGTCTCTTTTGCATCTTTTAATCTAGAATAGTTCTCATAACTTTTTGTGGTAGTGGTTATTTATAATGTCGGTAGTGGTGGTGATATTGATGTTTTTCATAACATTGACTTTTTTAAAGAGTTCAGCCCTATTTTCTTATAAAATGTCCCACATCTTGGATTTGAGGATTTATCTGATTTCCTCACTATCAGATTCAGATTAAACATTTCGGCCAAGAATAATACCTAGATGGTATTGTATACTTCTTATTGCATTATTATTGGCGATGATATTTTTGTTCACATATTTAATATGCTGACCATCAGATCTCATCATTGTAAATACACACTTTCCCCTTTTGTAATTAGTAACTAATTTGGAAACAATACTTTGAGACCACGTCCCACAAAACTTTTCGTCCAATGATGTTATCATGCATTGATGATCCTTGCCTCAATCAATTATTCTATTATGAGTTGCAAAATGGTGATATTTTTCATCTGATCATTTCTTCTACTAGTTGGTACTTTTGTTTGGGGGGGAAAAAAGCCTTTCTATCTCTCCACTCGCCCCCTCTCTCTATCAATATGTATTCACAGATTTATTTGCCCATGTATTATGATCCTTATTATTTATTTTTATACTCAAATTATCCCCAATTTGGCCACCAGGAGGCCCCTCAATCCAATTCCTGTGTCCTTTTGACATGACCTCATCAGTCTTTTGAGCACTTCCCACTACCTGGCTTACAGACACAACAAGACATCCCATGCTCACCTTGTACATTCCCCGCCCCATACCTGGAATCAACCATTTCTTCAAGGAACCTTTTAGTTGAGAATGGTATTTAAAAACCAAAAGCTGGGTATTATGTGGTGTTTATTGTCACTAGGCCTTTAGAGTGGACAAGCTAGGACTTTTTTTTAATCATCAGTGTATATTGATACTTCTCAACTTCACTGGGTTCTTTCTCACCTTTCCATGTTGCATGTCTTTACCTCCCTTTTCCCACAATGAAAACTCTAATTCCCATTCACACCAATATCTTTACTCATTTGCTCTATCCTATAATACACACAAAAAGTTACATAATTATAACACCAACAGCAAGCCCATGAGGCAATGTTCAAGATTTCTTTGCAGTTGTCTTTGTCCTTAGAATTTATCCTACTAAGAATATAGTCAGTGTGCTGTGTTCAAAAGTAACTTGAATGATTTTTTATGTGTTTATGTTTTTAATATTTATACATAGCTGATTTCATTTGGTTCTCTTTGCATTCGACATTAGGCTCTACTTTTTATCTTTTTTATTTACTTTCAGTTTATTAACTCTGGTGTGTTTCCAGGCTTTCTCTATCCCTGTCGATAGTAGAAAGTGCTAGCTTTGCCTGTTAACGTCTCTTTCTGCAGTTCTGAGGATGGTCCCAAGGTGCCATTTAGGATCTCTTGGGATCTTCTGATAAATAATTGCAGAGAAAGAAATATAAGAGGTTCATGGAAGGGAGAGGATTAGGCACGAGAGAGTTCCCTTTTCTCTTTAAAGAGTCAGGCACAGGAATAGCTGCAGTATGTAAGAGAAGTAATTGAGCAAAGGTCTTCAAGCAGTCAAGAGCAGCTTCCACACTAGAGGAAAGGCTGCTTCAGTAACAAAGGGGGTTCAGTATGTTCGGAATTTGAGGTGGTCTGAGTCAGCCAAATTCTCCAATATAGCTTATTCCAAGTATTCAGATCCTACTCTTTCCTGATCAATATCCTAACTTCCTCATAAGATACAGGCTATAAATTAAACTAATAAAATTTGGCCACCTTGAGGATCAATTTTTTTTCTGGCTTACAACCGTTTCAGTTCTTCAGCTGCAAGAGCTTATGTCTTGAAAATCTCTCATAGATTTTTATAGTAGAGTCATGGAAAGTCCTTGAGTTGCAATTGATAACGAGCTAATAATCTAGAAATCTTAGCTTGTCGTTCTTTAAGGTGTTCAATAATGTTAGAAGCAATCACACCACCTCCACAGACCTTGAATTCTGCCTATCCTTCATACTTTCTATGGCAGTAGCACTTGGAAGCCCAAAGCCTTGCCTTCAATTGGCATATCAGTACAAGTGATTCATGAAATGATTTAATTAGCTATTTTGCTACTATTTACCACAGGCTGTAAAAAATCCAATTCCTTAATGTTAGCTGGATTCCCCTTGCCTTCACCCCAAACGAGGCCAAATAACTATCTCAGCTCTCCACCACCCCACTCCACCTTTCCCTGAGGATCTATTGCCTACCACCATTCCTGGTAAAAATTTCTCCAGCAGTTAATTTCTTGAAACAATATTTAATGTAAAGCTCACAGAATAACGGGGAAAATAGGTAAGAAGAAAAAGAAGCTATGCAGACAATACCACAGTCAAAAACAGAACTGGAGAGCTAGTCTGTTGAGGCACTGCTACTGCTGGCACTGAACACAGAAACTAGTTTGCACCGTTGTCATCCCTGGTATTCAGTACTGGACCCAAGGGTTGGCAACACAGGTACTGTTGTGCCTGTCAACTGGATGCTACTGCCACTGACACCAGAAAGAAGTCTCCACTGCCCTTGTTTCTTTGTGTCATTAGTTTCAAATTCAAAATCCCAGATAAGTGCATCTGATTGGCAGAGCCTAAGTCAAGGGCCTACATCCCAGCTGGCAGAGGAGCCAGAGTACTAGATGTCTGTTCATTTTCACTTCTCTTTTGGAAGGCAAGGAATCTCTCAAATAGGAAGGAGGCTCAAATGCTGGACATCAATAATTGTAAGTGTCCATTATACACATAATTCTCTGAGAAAATGCCACAGGATGTAATAGATGTAAACAAGGTTGTTCATTTTTTAGCAATACTATATTTAATACGTACAGCACAGTGCCTGTCTCATAGCAGGCACTAAATAAATAGCAATTGCTATTAATACTATCATAAAACTATCATAATTACTATCATAACCATGGTCATAATTATTACAAAATGTCAACCAACAGGGATTGATGAATAAGGATTAAATGAAATAAAAGTCTCAGGTACACTGTAGAGACTAATGACAAAGAGGCCTAGCTGGCCCCTCCTAATGCCATGACACTATGTAAGACCCCCTAGAAACTAGGTATAACACCAGCAATGGAAGGGGGAAACTTTAAATTGACTAATATTAAGAATCTTCCACCATGATGGATCAGAGACTCAAAACAGAAAATAAGTTGTTACAGAAAATCAAAAAGAGGTGTATTTCTTGCATACTTGAGTTATAGGTGGATATTTGTACCCGCTATACCTTTTTTCAGGTACACTGTACTGGTCAAGCAAAGTACCTGTAGTGACCGCTTCAGGAAAGCCTCAGAGGACCTGCCACACCCACTATCCCTTTCTATATGAGTCTATGAGTTCTTTACCCACTGGCTACCCTGGATACCAGATTGCCTCACCACAGTGAAAGCTGATCAGCCATTAATAGGCTATACTGCAGCCTACGAGGTCATCTGACCCCAGGTTTGCACCTTAGGAGTCGTCTTCTCTTAGAAAGTATGAACTCAAGTCACACAGAGATACAGAAGCAATTAGTCTTAATGGCAGGAGGAGAGAAAGAAAGTAGCTAAGTCAACATCATGTTGGTGGGGTAGATTGTTTAATGGCTATATCTTCCTCCCATCCTAGTATGCACGTCCCTTTGCAAGGTGACTTTTCTGGATCTCCCATGCATAAGTGAACTCTGTTTTTCCAAATCCTTAAATCAAGCTGGACTTTTAACTTGATTCTACCAACAGGATATAGTGGAAGTGACGTTATTTGAGCTCTGAAGCCTAGGCCTCAAGGGGATTTGCAGCTTCTGTTTTGCCCTCTTGAAATTCTGCCTTGAGAACATTATGCTGTGAAGCAGCTTGGGGTGAAAGACAACATGGAAAGAGGCCAAGCCATCCCAGTTGTCTCAGCTGAATCCATTCCAACTACCCTACATGAGGGAGCCCAGGTGAGATAAGCAAAACTGCCCGACCAACACACAAAATGATGAGAAATAATAAATTCTAATTATTTTAAATAATTGTTTATTACCATGTGACTGCCACGTAAGCTGATCTAGCCTACAGAAGAATAAGGGGCCAGCCATACAGAGGAGAATCAAAAGACCCCAGGTGACTGCCAGTACCAACTGTGAGACATCTGAGTGCAATCATCTTGGCCCTTCCAACCTTCAACAGAACACAGCAACACAACTAAGCTCAGGCAAAAGCAGCAGAAAAACCAGCCAGTCAGTCCCCGGAATCTTGACAAATAATAAATCCCTGACTCCTCTCTTTGTCTTACCCCCATATTTTACAAATTGGCAAATCCTGCCAACTTTACCTTCAGAATACATGATGAATCTGATCACTTCTCCTCAGCTCCATCACTATCATACTGGTCCAAGATACCACCATCTCTTGCATGGATTATAAAATGGTCTCCTAACAGGTCTTTTTGGAGTGACTAAGATATTCTATACTTGATTGTGGTGATGGACACATGACTATATACATTTGTCAAAACTCATCAAGCTGTACACTTTTTAAATTCTGTATTTAAATTTTAACTCAATAATCTTGACTTTTAAAAAACTAATATGAAGCTGTCCAAGCTTTCAGGTCATTTTCAAACAAAGTACAATGAATCCACGTCAAACCAACTGCACTTTTTCTAAGACAAGTGCAAAATAATCTTCAGTATGAAACAAAAACAAAGTTCACAGACACAACCAGCAACTAGCAAGTCAACTTAGTGGTTGTCTACCTGATTTATTAGCACTGGTTTGACAAAATCAGTGGGAAAGACAATATGCCCAAAGAAAACAGACACAACCCTCTTATACATAATACAAACGCTTCTCTCATTTTATATTCTTTATAAGTGACACAAATTCCTCCAAAACTCCTCCCAAGACCTTCCCACATTTAAAAAAAAAAGTCATAAAAGTGCAAGGAGGGGCTGGCCCCATGGCCGAGTGGTTAGGTTCACGAGCTCCGCTGCAGGCTGCCCAGTGTTTCGTCGGTTCAAATCCTGGGCACGGACATGGCACTGTTCATCGAACCATGCTGAGGCGGCGTCCCACATGCCACAACTAGAAGGACCCACAACTAAGAATATACAACTGTGCACCGGGGGGCTTTGGGGAGAAAAAGGAAAAAAATAAAATCTTTAAAAAAAAAAAGTGCAAGGAGAAAAAGAATAATTTTTAAAAACCCTCTTGGCATGGGAAAGGCTTTTAAAATTTGAAATAAAAAATTAATACATTAACTATACAAATATTTTAAATGCCATAAACAAAGTAAAAAAAATGACAATTGGAAAAAAATTATTTCTAAGACATAAACAGCCAATTTCCCTAGTCCCCTCCAAAAATATTTAAAAATCAGTAACAAAATAAAAAATTTAGAAGAATAACAATTTTTAATTGAATGTGTCAAATCCTACTAAAATGATCTTTTTAGAGATTAAAAATGGAAGGACCCCTTGGGGATGTAATATACAGCATGGTAACACAGTAATACTTTTGCATATTTGAAAGTTGCTAAGAGAGTAAATCTTTTTTTGTTTTGTTTTGTTTTCAGTGAGGAAGAATGGCCCTGAGCTAACATCTGGGCCGATCTTCCTCTATTTTGTTATGTGGGATGCCACTACAGCATGGCTTGATGAGCAGAGTGCAGGTCCACACCTGGGATCCAAACCCACAAACCCCAGGCTGCCAAAGCAAAGTGTGCGAAATTAACCTTTATGCCACCAGGCTGGCCTCTCAGAGAGCAAATCTTAAAAGGCCTTATGACAAAAAAATTTTTCTAACTATGTATGGTGATAGATGTTAACTAGACTTGTGGTGATCATTTTGCAATATGTACAAATATCAAATCATTATGTCGTATACCTGAAACTAACACAATGTTATATGTCAATTATACCTCAATTAAATAAAATTTATATTAACCCCCCACCACCACCACCAAATAGAAGGAACCCATAAGCACAAAGAGAATGAGAGGAGACAAAAGCAGACAAGAAGTATCAAATAAATTTTGGAAGCTGGAAAATGCTTACACGAAGGAAAGCAAAGAGGCAAAACTAGTTGCCCTTCACAAACCTAGAAAGGCTAGGGTACATGGCAAGACTAAAAACAGAGAGTTTGGTTGTCAGTCTATAGAAGAACAAAGACTCTGAGCTTCCCTCCCCAACTCCACATGGCCAGACTCATTCACAACTTAAATATTTTGCTAATGTGCACATACACATTCAAAACAGTGAGTTTTCAATTTGGAAAGTTAATTCTAAGTAATGTTTTCAAGTCTTCATAATAAATATTCAGACAAAGTTTACATCACAAGGAAATACCAATGTATAGCTTCACAGGGTAAACAGTGATTCTGTGACAAACCTATTTTCATCCCTTCCAACTACCCCAACAGTCCAGGGGAAACATGTGGGCTGGACAAAAGGCATTGTTTCTATACTCAAAACTGTCATTTTCTGGATCAATCATATCACATACTCTTTTATGCTAGAAAATGAGAGAATTAGATTAGAAAATCTTCTCCTGCACTAATATTTTACCCTAAAAGGATATTTCAAAGCTAAAGCTAAATTTATGAAATCTTACAATTTGTCTTCAAAGACCAGTCCCACCATTATAACAACGTAGATATGTTGAGTCCTCCTTCAGGAGAAAAAACAAGAAACCCCCCAAATTAAGAACTCTATCTTTATCCATTCCAACAAATATATTTATTAAAATAATAAATCACATACAGAATTCAGAGAGACTGTAAACCATGCAACAGCATCTTTTATTGTGTATGGGTTTTTTAAATTATTTCTCAATCTCTCCATACACAGGCAAAAATAAGGATACCGTTTAACATATTGGAACTTGCAAATTTGATCACTGACTAGACAAGGGAAAATTATCCCTAAAACATGCTTAACCAGGAGGCCAATTCATCTGCCGACCTCCAAGAACATGGAGATGAACATGATAGACAGACTGTCCCCCATCTGAACCTTCATTCACCACCATTCGGTAACCTTTCTTCAGGCCCAGATCAGCAGCACATTTCTTGCCAACAATCATTAAATGTCCAAGAAGCTAGAAGAGAAAAAAACGTTTCTTAAGAACAGGCAATTTACAGCTTCTTGCAAACCACCAAGCTGAAATACTAAATTAAAAAACTGCCAAGTTGAAACATACTCCTTTGGGCAATTATCTGGAAACCCTTTTAATCCTAATACAACATAATTTACAATTAAAAACTCATTAAGATTAGGTATTTATTCCTTATTAATTTCAATAAACAAATTAGAGATATATATCTACTGCTCAATTAAAACAATTTTAAAATCATACTCCAAGAGATTTAAATTTTCTTAATAAAGCAAAATATCTTGCTTTCTTGTTAGAAGAGAGGATATCAATTAGGATAGGTTTGGTTACACTGTGGTAAAAACCATCCCAAAATCTGGTTTACAACAAAAATACATTTCTTGTGCTTACTACACATTCATCATAAGTTGACCAGGCTCTATATTCTAAATCTTTTTCACTTTGAAACCCAGGCTGATGGAGCAGTTTCTATATGATCACAGTGGCAGAGGGAAGAGAGAACACGCTAAAACAGTTGCTAGCTCTTGAAGTTCCTACTCAAAAGACATATACCACTTCTGTTTGCATTCCTTGGCCAAATCAAGTCATACGACCAGGCCTGACATCAATGAGGCCGGAAGTATAATGCACCCCTAAAGAAGAATAGTATTTATGAACAATTATACAATCTACTACAAAGAGCATTAGGAAAAACTTTAATTGAGGTCTATACCTCCTGGCAAAACCAAATACTTATTCTTCTTTCCTTTAACAGCATTAATAGAAGAAGAGTCATTGAACCCTCTTTTGTATGACATACTATTTCTTTGTTGAGGATAATGAGTCTCACCAACTAATCCTTGCTTGGAACACTTTTTGCTTAAGAATTTGTGGTGATTAACTAGACTTATTGTGGTGATGATTTTGTAATATATACATGTATCAAATCACTATGTTGTACAGCTAAAACTAATATGTTATATATCAATTGTGTCCAATTTAAAAAATCCAACCATTTATATATTGCATTGAAGCATTAAGGATTTTCTGGTTTTCCTCAGTAGTGAATGCCCTTAGCAAAATGAAAATGTGACATCTCTTTAAGGTCAAAATTTAGTCTCCCAATTTAAAAAGAAAGAAAATAAATTATGTTAGTACATTTACTTACACTTTCATCATCATCTTCTGCTACAGAAATCTGGGATATATGTTTCTTGGGTATCACCAGAAAATGTGTTGGCGCTTGAGGGGAAATGTCATGGAAAGCAAGGCACTAGGGAAAAGGGGGAAAAAAAATCAAAGTTTTAGTACTACATCATCTTGTGGGCTTACCATTCTTTTGTACTAACCCTATGGGAGACACTGCAGTAGATGCTAGGAAATCAGAAGTGCACACAATACATGCGATCCCCTGATCCCTTTCATAAAATTTACAGTCTAATGGGAAGACTGACTTTAAACAAATAAAGGTATAATTAACCAAAGATCCTATGTTAGAAAAGAAAAAGGTGAAAGAAATGATTATCACAGAAAAACATGATTTAGATTGCACGGTCAGGAAAAACCCACTCTAAGGGAGTGGCATTTACACTGAGATCCAAAGGATAAGTAGAAATAAGGCATGCTAATCCTTGTCTACCTTTCCAGTCGGATCTCATGCAACTCTTCACGCTCAAGTCACACTGCCCTTCATCTCTCTCCACCCTCAGGGCTTTTTCAATTGCTGTTCCCTCTACCACAAAGATCGTCTCCCCTCCAACTTTTGTCTAACTTAAACTGCTATTCATTCCTCAGCTCTCAGCATAGGTATCATTTCCAGAGGAAATCTCTGATTCCCCTGGCCACCGTTCCTGGGTCAGGAGCCCAGGCTGCACCATTTCCTGGGTTTTTCTTTTACTGCAGTGATTGGTTTTGTAATCATGCAATTTGTCTGATATTTGACTAATTCCTTTTTCTTCCCACTTTACTCAACTATTTAAGAAATATACCTACTCTCCTTTGTAGAAACGAAGAGGCTAAGTAGCATTTAGACAAATTACATGAATGTTTTTGTGTCTCTTGCTCTCTCCTGGGGGTGGAGGCTGCTTAACAGACGCTGGTGTCAAGATGGCGGTGTGTGCGGCCTCTGAACTCACCTCCTCCCGGGGACACAGCAAAGTGACAACCACTCTTGGAACAAGGACCCCTGAGGGAAGCTGCTTAATAGAACCTCTCTCTGCTTATCTAGCTCAGGAGTAATTCTATTCGGTTCCCCATGCAAAACGCTGTATCATTCAGATGATTTATGCTGTTACACTGTCAGACTTAAGTTGTTCAAAAGTCAGTGTTTCAACAATCATTTACAAAAAGCAACTGAAAGTATTTAAAGAGAAATGCACATTTTCTAAAACAGAACAATTTCCCTAACTAGTGATAAAGATATTTAAATAAAATTCACTTCAAGGAATCTATAATCAAATCTTAGATAACGTTTTGAATCGAAGAACGCTACTAGTAGCGCTAAATGTTTCTCTTTTATTCCATATTTCTTAACGTTAATTTAACAAGTTTACAAAACTTTTTCTAATTCAACCAACCTCCTGCCCAGCTTTGCTTGAAATCCACACACGTATATACAACTGCCCGCTAAAGGCTTTACACTAAGTCACTTCAACTCGGCCTTTCTAGAACAGACTCGCACCTACAATAACATCAACAAAAATTACATTCTTAGTCATAAAATGGCTTCCTGTCAAATATAAATAGAATCACTTTTCCTCGGAGAGGCCCACTTCTACCTCGCGAGTATCCAGCCCGAGAGCGGAGGCGGGGGTGGGGGGGAGGTCGGGGAGGACGTGGTCTGGGAGAAGATGCGGGGCGAGGTGTGAACCCGGCGGGCCAGCGCGTCTGCGCGCCCCCCGCAGCCCGTGCGCCCCGACCCCCAGCGCCGCGCCGCGCGGAGAGGCGCCGGGCCAGGCCGGCCGTGCGCGGGAGATCGCGGAGATTGGGCCCGAGTCAAGGCGCGATCGGGTTTCTCCCTGTCAGGCAAAGCGCTGGCGAGATTGTGGGATTCCTGACACAGGCGAGGTCCGAGGCAGCGGGGAAGCCGGCGGGCGCCCACGCCGAGAACCCGGCGCGCCCCCCACGCGGGTCAAACCCCGCAGTGCGGGCCCCGCGTGTGCCCGGTGGCCTGGCCCGCGCCCGGGGCTGATAACGCGTAACCGGAGCGCCGGCACGCGCCGGCAGGCCGCCTCGGAGCGGCCGCGGCCCTGCCCGCTGGCTGGGGGCCCGCGGCAGAGGCCGCGTGGGGCGGTCCGGTCAGTTCCCTTCCCCGCAGCGCCGCCCTGCCCTTCCATGCCCTCGTGGGAGACCCCCGTGTCCACGGGCGGCCGCCGTGCCTCAGCCCACGGGCGCCTGGTGCCTACCTGGTCATCCTCAAAAATGATTTTGGCTGGGATTTCCTTGCGAATGATCTTCCCGAAGATCGTGTCCCCACCAGGCCGAGCGGCCTGAGCCTTGGCGATCTCATCTGCCATCTCGGCCTCCCTCCCGCGCGGCCGCACGGGGAGAAGCTCGAGAGGAGGGAGGAGCCGCGGGAGCAGGCGAAGGGCGGCAGCGCAGGCTTGGGACCCCGGCTCTCGCCGCGCTGGTCCAGCGCGTGCGCACTGACGTGGCGCGGTGCGGCGGGCGTGCCAGGGCCCTGGGCAAATGGCCAGGCAAAACGTGGTGGAATAAAGGTTCCTGAGCCTGGGCCCCGGAAGGCCGTACGGAGGTGGTTTTTCTTTCTTCCTTTCTTGTGTCTCAGGGAGTGGAGTTAGTGGTATAAGACCTTCTTCACTTGCCTTATGGACGCTTGTAGGAAAATTGGATACTGTAACTGAAAAGATTTGATAATCCAAGCAGTGCTGGCCATGTTTGCTGACTGAAACACCGTAACGCTTCATTTTTCAGCCACATAAGGTCTTGGCCCACCAAATAAGCGCTCCTTGCATCCATTTTTTTCTCCCTCTAGCAGTGGTTCTCACCCTTGACTGCACGTTAAAATCACTTTGGGAGCTTTAAAAAAATCCCTTTGAACCTGGCCACATGCCAGATCAATTAAATCAGACTCTGTGAGTGAGACCCAGGGATCAGTAGTTTGTAAATCAGCCTAGACGTATCTGCAAAGAATTTTTCCTAGCAGTAATCAACATAATGTAGGATGCCTCAAAGGCACAAAACCTTCCTTAACCACACATATCCCTCCATGTCTTTGCTCCTTTTTAAGAGAATTTTCTATCTATTGTGTCCACTTTCTCAGGTTTCTTTTTTCAAACCATTTTCCTCTTGTCAAAGTCACTAAGGACCTCCACTTAAAAAATCCTCTAGGCAGGGGCTGGCCCCGTGGCCGAGTGGTTAAGTCTGTGCGCTCCGCTGCAGGCGGCCCAGTGTTTCGTTCGTTCGAATCCTGGGCACAGACATGGCACTGCTCATCAAACCACGCTGAGGCAGCATCCCACATGCTACAACTAGAAGGACCCACAACGAAGAATATACAACTATGTACTGGGGGGCTTTGGGGAGAAAAAGGAAAAAAAAAAATCTTTAAAAAAAAAAAAATCCTCTAGGCAGTTCCAGTTCTCATCATTCTAGACCTCTTGGCATCATTTGCCACTGTTGACCGTTGCCTCTTTTCAGCAGTGGTCTTCGCTCTCCTACTTCTCTGGATGCTATTTCTCCTTCCTAGTGAGCCTCCTGCTCCAGACCTCTCAATGGGTTCCGTTCCTGGCCCTCTTCTCTAGGTAACAGTTATTCTCCAAATGTCTTTATTAAAAAAAATTAATTATATCTCCCAGACTCCCCTATGTGATCATACTTCACCAATTTGCCGTGGTGAAATTATTGATAGTGGTCCTCTTTAATCTCAAAAGTGTCCCATTTGGTACTTCTGCTGTCAAAGATTTTACTGGGACAATTGGTGAAATCTAAGTAAAGGCTTTAGAGTAGATAATAGTTTTGAAAATCATGTTAACTTCCTCACATAACCACAGCACAATTATCAAAATTAGTTGATCCTGGGTGGGGCCCTATAATTTAGGTTTCTATGGCAGTTGCTGCTGGCCCTGGAACAATACTTTGAGAACCACTCATGTAAAAGAATGTCTTTTGTAGGGAAAAAAAAAAAACTCACCGAAGTATTTAGGAGTATGGAGGTATCATGTCTGCAACTCATTCTCAAACAGTGAAAAGATACAAAAAAATATGTCCACATATAGATAAGTAAAGTGATAGAAAAGATTAAAGCAATTGTAGTAAAGTGTTAACATTTGGGGAATCTGAGTGAAAGGCATATGCAAACTCTATTATTCTTGCAACTTTTCTGTAAGATTGAAATTGTCAAAATAAAAATTAAAAAAGAAAAAATATGTATTGGCTTGGATAATAAATAATACAGTCACCTTTCAGTAAGTCTGATGCTTTATTATGTACAGAGCAATGACTCTCCAGTATTTATCTCCTGACCTACGTCTCACCTTAATTCCAGATTGATCTATGGTACATATCACTGCATACTCACCATCTCCATTTGGATGTCTACCAGGTACTTCAAATTTATTTTTACTCCCTCCACAACAAACAAAAAACTTCCTCCTGCAGCATCCTAATTCTACTATAATACCATTGACCCAATTGCTCAAGCCAAAAGCCTTGAAATCATCCTTAACTCTTCTCTGTGTACTTTCAACACATATCATGAATCTAATCACTTCTCACATCCTTTAATCCAAGTCACTGTCATATCTTGCCTGGAGTACTTCAAGAGCCTCACAGTTGGCCTCTCTGCTTCCACTATAGTCAGTTTGCCATATAGCACCCGAAATGATTTTTATAAAATATAAATAATGATGTTACTCTCCTGCTGGTAAGGCATTTCATCACAGAATTAAATCCAAAATCCTTACCTTGGTTTTAGGGCTCTTATGTGATCAGGCCCATGGATGCTGCTTCTACTTCATTTCCTTTCATTTCAACCTTCTTGACAAGCTTCACCCAAGCTGGGTGTGGTAGACAGAAGATGCCCACGTCCTAATCCCTGGAACCCGTGAATATGTTACTTTACATGGTGAAGAGGATTTGCAGATGTGATTAAGGATGTTGAGGCAGAGAGAGTCCTGGATTATCCGGGAAGGCCCATTATAATCACAGGGGCCCTTATAATTGAAAGCAGACAGGGGCATGAGAGTCAGAAAAGGAGACATGATGATGGAAGTAGGAGTGAGAGGCAAAGATTCAAGATGCTCTACTGTTGGCTTTGATGATGGAAGGGCCCACAAGCAGATGACATTCTCGATCTCAGAAGTCTAAAATGAGTTTCACTGGGCCAAAATCAAGGTGTCAGCAGGGCTGCATTCCTTCCAGAGGCTCTAGGAGGAAACGGTTCCCTTGCCTTCTCCAGCTTCTAGAGGCTACCTGCATTCCTTGGCTTGTGGTCCATTCCTCCATCTTCAAAGCCAACCGCAGAGCATCTTCAAACCTCTCCCTGACTCTGCTTCCCTCTTCTACGTACAAGGATCCTTGTGATTACATTGGGCCCACTAGACAATCCAGGATAACCTTCCCATCTCAAAATCCTTAGTTTAATCACATCTGCAAAGTCCTTTTTGTCAAATAAGGTAACATATTCCGAAGTTCCTAGGGTTAAACAGGAACATCTTTTGGAGGCTATCATTCTGCCTACCACAAAACTCCATGAACTCACATGATGAACATGCTGGAATTTCCTGTTCATTTCTGAGTTCCACACTTTGAGATGCCAATAAATCAGGACATATTTCCAGAATAATCACCCATTTATGGAACAGCCAAAGGAACCGTACAGATTTATCTAAGAGAAGAGAAGCTTCAGGACTAAACTGATTTTGACACTATGAGAACTGTATTTTCAATACTGGCAAGTGAGGGGTTTTGACTAACTGAATACAGGACCCTACTTAGCTAGAAATTATTACAATAAATTACAAATTTTCAGGAAATTGGGATATGATTCTAAACTGGAAATGAAAATAAGCATCCTTTACTCTTTCATTAGCAATCAGAAGGCAGTACAATGCAATGTCACAAGATAATCTAATTTATTGTTTCCTGGATACAAGTACCTAGTATATTTAGTTTAACTGTTTATGTTAAACACTCTTTTGCAAATCTAATACATTTTAATTTAAAAAATAAAGTCAACTATTATCTTGCTAATCTCATGATGACGTGCAATATTCTTTAAAATGACATAAATCACAGACAATGAAAAAGGTCTTGGAGATTCATTGACTTTCATTCCTAATAAAAAGTCAATTTTTTTTTCACCTAAAAGTTAACCTGAAAGGCTGTGCGGGTAGGGAAGACAAACAATGATTATGTAATGGGAACAAGGTCGAAATTTTTCGTTAATACTTGCAAGGTCGTAAGTTAAAATGTACTTAAATAAATGGTTTATGATTGTCTATGATCGTGATGCTGCTAACAAACTATCCATTTCCCACCTCTTGACCAGCAAAGCCAAGGAGTAGGATAAGTTGAGTAGGCAAGATGTGGAGGGTAAGAGTAGGCTTTTTGGTTAGGCATAGGGATTTGTATCCCAGACCTCCATTTACTAGACGTGTAGTCTCAAGAAAGTAACTCAACCTCACCTTCCGGGGGAATTAAATGAGAGAATGTATGAATAGCACTTTTCGGAGTCAGTGTTCCAGTCAGCGCCCGCTGTGGTTGTTAGGCTTGGCTCATATTTATGCAGTTTTGCAAGGAGACAGTCGCAACTTGGAAACGTTAAAATAAGGGTTCTTTAATAGACAACCTCAACACCAAACAGAAGGTAACGACATATAGCTGCCGAAGCCATCCATTAAATATCAATCCACTATCCGCCACCACAGCTTGCGTCAGAAAACACCGGAAGTGACTCTGCCCCTAACTAACATGGCGTCCAGGAGATTTCCGTTCTCCTCTCCGGTAATTGGGCGCGGCGGCTTCTCGCGGGTTTACTAGATGGCTCCGTCTTAGCAAACTCCTCACCGGTGTCCCTCCTCGAAAGGCGGGGCTACGACGGATACCTGCTTGGTGATTGGTTGTGGCGCGTTACGATCATGGCTCTAGGGAGTTAGACGGTCCAAGCCAGGTGGTGATTGGTTGCCGAGAGGCGGGGCAGCTTGACCGCCGGAGAGGTAGACGCAGTGGCGAGGAGAGCGATGGGTCAGGCGGCCAAGGTGACAGGGCCCACGGACGGGTTGGTTCCGATGCGGGTGGGGAGGGTAAGGGTGTGGCCTTAGCAAGGTTGTCTAAAGTCTTTGTAGCTGAGGTTCAGGACCGTCCACGAAGGATGTAGCCGTTCCCCCTGAGGAGCCCGGCGACCAACCCCGAAGGGCGGTCGATGGTTTGTGCAGGTGCGGAGGAGGGAGGGAGGCACCAGTGGCTCCTACTTCTTAGTCAACCAGTGTACCGAGCGTTTATCCAAGATGTAAGCCCGCCACTTGAGTTCTGCCCCCGTTCCATCTCCCCACGGAGTATTTGTCTGAGGGACGCATTTCACATCCGTGGGATGTGTACGAGACGCTTAAGGCGGTCCTGCGCTGCAACCCTCCCATGAGGGGAAAGGTTTAGTCCAATAACCCGAAGGTACACAGAAGTCTAGGAACCAAGGAAATCGAGTCGCGGCAAAATCACTTACCAAAAGTAACATTTAGCGGCACAGAGCAGAGGACCGTGAGACCTGATGCTCCAAAAGAGCTGGGTAGTGATGGCCCCGCCCCCGTCACATCCCTGCGGACCTGTTCTCAGATTCATTTCTCGTCAAACTGATGCACATTCCTGGCTGGCGCACAGTTCTCAGGGACCGGTTGTCCGTAACCTTAGATATCATCAGCATGGCCGGCTAGGACTTGTTCCTGTGGTTGGCTGAAACAGAGACATGGGAAGGGGAAAATGGCCTGCTACAGTATAGTGAGGAAAATCAATGCTTATGGTTGGTCGATAATAGGGAGCCACCAAGCGGTTCCTCATGTACACCAGGCAGTACTAACTGAACTTGGTGTTCTCAGTGTATTTTAATGTATGTCACACCACCAGTAGAAACAGAAATGTAAAGGGTTGTTCATTCAAAAAATGTATTGAGTGTCCATAATAGCTATTAGTAATACCTATCAGGCAGCATTTAGTCTATACTGTCTAGGCATAATGGATGCAATGATAAATAGAACACCTTTGCCTTCATACTTAAGGCTGGCAAGTGGGGAGATTTTAAACAATTACTTAATTACAATTATAGTAAGTGCTTCGGATGGAAAATGCAGTGTATTTTGTGAGCATAGGACTGGGATTTGACCTATCTGGAGGGATACAAAAAAAAATCTCTCATAGAAGTGTAAATTGAGACCTGAATGATTAGAAATTAGCAAGGAGAAGAGAGAAAAGAGTAGTTCAGAAAGAGGGAGTAGCGTATGGAACATCCTTAAAGTGAGAAGTTGCTGGGAAAACTTGAATACAAATGAAATTAAATAGAATTCATTTCAAAAACACTTTGGCAAGGCCTACCATGTGTGGTATGTGTGGAGGGGGTGGTGACCAAGAAGCCTTTGAGGAAGTATGGGACAACAGCAAGTTAGCATTTAGTGAACATACAATGTAGAAAGTGCCTAGTGCTGTGGGTGTACTCAGGAGGAGCATATAACCCAGACTTAGAAGAGATAGGTAAGTAGTGACTATCTAAAGTGAAACTTGGTACAGAAATTATACCATGTACCCTTGAAATTAGCCCATTGTTCAAGAAAGTTGAGACAAAAGGCTAAGTAACTTGTCCAAGCTTACAAGAAGTGGCAATGTCAGGTTCAAACTGATCTGACTGTAAAGAATCCACTTCCTATATATACTGCCTCAGTTTGTCCAATTAATGTAAGTAAATGAGGAAGAGAAGACAATCTGCGACCTGGCTCTCTGCTTTTTAATAAAAGTTTATTGACTCCAAAGTGATACTAGCTGCAATAGCTCCAAGGAAGTAATGATGACATTTGCTTTTTCTTAAAGTGGTTCTTAAATTGGGGATGCTGGTTGTTAAACTAATGGAATCACTTTCGTTTTTTTCCTCCTCTGAATAGCATGTAAAACAATTAGGTTTACTTACCTTTCATTTTCTTCTTAATCTCATGCAATCTGTCCTCCACTGCTCTTGTAATATTGAACTACGTGGATTTCTGTATTGTTCTGTCACCTTTAAAGTCTGTGTTTCTACCAACAGTCTTTTCAAGGCAATCTTGGCCTTTTGTGGGTTTTTCTGCTAAGGAAGATTAGCCCTGAGCTAACCAGCTGTTGCCAGTTGTCCTCTTTTTTTGCTTGAGGAAGATTAACCCTGAGCTAATGTCTGTGCCAGTCTTTCTCCACTTTTTATGTGGGTTGCTGCCACACCATGGCTGACAAGTGGTGTAGGTCTGCACAGGGGATGTGAACCCGTGACCCAGGCCTCCGAAGCAGAGCATGCTGAACTTAACCACTACGCCACAGGGCCAGCCTTGCAATCTTGGGTTTTGCTATGAAACAAAACCCTCAAATTCTTTCAGCCTCTACACATTACTCAATTCCAAAGCCACTTCCACCTTTTTGTTGCTTGTTATAGTAGAACCCCAATTCCCAGTACTAAAATCTGTGTTAGCTTCCTCTGGCCACTCTAACAAAGTACCACAAAGTAGGTCGCTTAAAACAGCAAATTTATTGTCTTACGGTTCTGGAGGATAGAAGTCTGAATTCAAGGTGCCAGCAGACCATGCTTCCTCTGAGACTCTTGGTAGAATCTTTACTTCTTCCTTGCTTCTGGTGGTGGCTGTCAATCCTTGGTGTGCTGTTGCATTGCTCACGTCCATCTTCACATGTCAGTCTTCCCCCATGTGTCCCTGTCTTCACATGGCCTTTTCCTCTTCTCTTAAGGGTAACAGTCATGTTGGATTAGGGCCTACTCTAATGACCTCATCTTAATTTGATTACATCTACAAAGACCCTATTTCCAAATAAGGTCCCATTTACAGGTACTGGCGATTAGGACTTCAACATGTCTTTTGGGGTGGACACAAATCAAGGCATAACAATATGGATATACCACATTTTATGTACCCATTCATGAGTTGACAGACATTTATTTGGGTTGTTTCTACTTTTTGACTATCATGAATAATACTGCTGTGAACATTCAAGTATAAGTTTGTTTGTGAACGTATGTTTCCTTTCTCTTGGGTATAGACCTATGCGTGGAATTGCTAGGTCATATGATAACTCTATGTTCAACTTTTTGAGCAACTGCCAGACTGTTTTCCGATGTTTTAAATTCCCACCAACAACGTATAAGAGTTACAATTTTTCGACATCCTTGTCAACACTTGTTATTGACTGTCTTTTTTGACTCTAGCCATCCTACTGAGGTGAAATAGTATCTCACTGAGATTTAGGTTTGTATTTCCCAGATGGCAAATTATGTTGAGCATCTTGCCAGGGCCTTAATGGCCATTTATCTGTCTTCTTTGGAGAAATGTCTATTCAAATCCTTAGCCTATTTTTAAATTAGTTTTTTTTCATTGTTGAGTTATGAAAGTTCTTTATATGTTCTAGATACTAGCCCCTTATCAGATATATGATTTGCAAATATTTTCTCCAATTCTGTGGGTTGTCTTTTTTTTTTGATAGTGTCTTTTCCTTTTCTCTCTTTAAAATAATTTTTTAGTTTTTATAAAAGTGATGAATATGTAAAATTTAAGAAGTGAAATATTGTTACACAGAAACCAGTGAGTGTCTACTTCCTTCTACATATCCCCGATTCCTGTTCCCCAGAGATAAGCACCTTTAATCATTTTAGCTATTTGTTCTGAAATTTACCTCTATGTTTCTAAATAACAAGTTTAAACTGCTATTTATTTTTTTTTTCTCTTTGGAGATATTATTTATTGACTTTTTACTAGGGAAGTTGAGAACTAAGCTCCCCTTACACACTATTCCTCTCAGAATTTTGGTGAATCAGGTTTTCACCTTTGATATTATTATAACTATATAAAACTTGTCCACAGCTGAGCCTTCTAATATAATACTATATGATTACATTGCCTTTCTTTCTTAGTTTTTCTTGAAATTAGTAACTGTCTTATTTTCATTATCATTGGCTAGTTTCCTACATATCTGTTTCCAAACTCAGAGCAAAACTGAAGTCTACCAATTTCGTTTTTTTCCTAGCAACATCTTTTCTGGAGCAGTTGAACCTTTTGCTTTAGTCCAGACTAGTTTTCCAGGCTGGCTGCACAAATGCTGACCTGTATTTGCCCTTCACCCTCATCTCTGCCTCTCCTGTGTTGGATTACTTGTCTCCCTGATTCCCATGTTTTTTTCTTTTGTGGCTCATCTTGTTTTGGTGGAGCACATTCTTCTACAGCTTTCCACTAAAGGGTGTATGGCAGATGAGAGACTGTATCTCTGAAAATATCTATTTGCCTTTATAGTTAGGTGATAGCCTGACTAGGAATGGTATTCTAAGCTAGACATTTTTTTCAAAACTTCAAGATATTATACCATTGTCTTCTCACAGCAATGCTCCTTAGAAGTGAGGTGCCATTCTGATTTTCTGTCCTGTATATGTGAACTGTTTTTTCCCTCTGAGATTTTTCTTTTCATTAGCATTGTGCTGAACTTACATCATAATGTGCAGTGGTATGGGTTTTGTGTTGGGTACTTGGTGGAGCCCTTTCAATCTAGTAACTCATGTGCCTTACTTGTGGAAATTTTCTTTTTTTTTTTCCCCCTTTTAATTTCTTCCATCTGTTTTCTCTATTCTCTCTTTGTTGAAGATCATATTAATGTAACTGTTGGGCCATTTAGACTATTCTCTTAATTTTCTTCTCTTTTCTCCCCTCAATTTCTATCTCTGAATTTTTATTCTACTTTCCAGGCAACTTTTTGCAACTTAATCTTTGCTATTGCTCATTTGATATCCAAGAGCTTTTAGGAGTTTTCTGAATGTTCCTTTTTTAATTTATTATAACTTCCTTTTGTTGTTATTCCATGTTTGCAATAACTTATGTTTCTGAAGGAGCTCTTTGTGGTCATTCGGTTTTTGTTTTGTTTTTACATTTTCTGCTACCTGTTTCCTGTTTCTGATTTGGTGCCTGCCTTTGATGTTATAGTTTTTTTTAACATATGTAAAATACTTGAAACAGTGCTTAGCACACAGGATATACTCAGTATGTTAAATATTGTTATCTGATGGATGGACTGGAAGAAAGGAGGGAATGGTGGCAGAGTGACAAATCTTTGTAAGTGGTCTGAACAAGAGATGGGGAGGGTCTGAACTTAAATAGTTTCAGGGAATGGTGAATGTATAGAAGATTAGAGAGACATTCCTAAAGTTTCTACATGAGAAGTAAGGTAGATATAAAGAATGACCTAGAGGTTTCTGGCTTGAGATATTTGGCATCTTCTATAACTGAAATTGAGAAGACAGGAGAAAGAGCATTATTGAGGGAACAGCATTGAGTACCATTTTGGACTTGAGCAATGTGAGGTGGCCTTGGCCTGTCACTAAAGCATGTTCACAATCTGTCTTCTACCAAAATAGCAGGCTCTTTTCTGTTTTTTTAACACAGTCATAGAATATTCATAAGTCTCAGCGTTCCACTTCTCTTTTGAGAAATCACAATTAAACTTGCCTAAATTATCTGAAACATCTTCCTTCAGTTCTCTCTTAAGATGTAAGAGATGTAAGTTCATGAGCTTATGAATATGTGTATATGACTTTAAGAGCAGATGAAGGCCTCAATATGTTAAGAAAAGTGAGAACAAATACATACCAGATTGGTAAAGTTGATTACCTTAGCAGAGTGGTTTTTGGCAGGGGGATTATTAACTTTTTAACCATCTTTGTATTGTTTTGTTTCAAAGAACTTTGTATTATTCTTGTAAATAAAGCTAATTTTTTTAAACTTAAATAATCAAGGGAAAGTTATTTTGGCAAACCCTAGTTTTCACCAGCTATTTTGAAAAATAGTCTAAGTAACAGAAAGGAAATACTGTTTAATCTTTGTAATTATGTAAAATGTGAAATTTTTTCTTTTGAGGTCTGAATTCTGAGTTTCTCTACAGGTTTTACAGCTCTTTAAAACATTGCACAGGACCGGACAACAAGTTTTTAAAAATGATGCCAGAGCATTAGAAGGTAAGGTTATTTTTTTCCCCTGTGGAGCAAGTCCATTCTTGAGATGAGTGCTGGTATATCCAAGAGACCCTGTATGGTCAAGACCCATCTTGAGGAATGACCTTCATTATCTCTCCCCTTAATGTCATAATGTAAAGGTGAGTTTATATTACACTTTTTTGAGGTGTATCTGCTTAAAGAAAAATTTTAGATCAAGTCTTCATAAAGAATCAGAAGAAAAAAAGGATCAGAATTTCAGTGTGCTGCATTGCTTGCCTTATGTTCAAGCCATTAAACTCATTTCTCTATTATATGATCAAATTTTCACAGTCTCAGTGGCCAGATACAGTAGTTCCCTCTTGTCCGTAATATTTAAATTGCCTGCCATTCTGAGTAGCGTGGTGAAATCTCACACCTTTCTGCTTGCTTTAAATGTTTTTAAGTGAAATAATTATAAGAACAGCTAACATTGCATATTTACTAGGTACTTTACATGGATTGTTACGTTAAATGCTCACAGCAACACAGTAAGGCAGTTTGTCAGTTAGTTTAGACTAAATTATGGTGCTGTGATGATGCCAAAGTCTCAATGGTGTAGTGAACAAAAGTTTTATTTTTCACTCACTCTACATATCAACCAAGGCACTCAAAATTATACTTATATCTCCTCTTTGCTACCATATCTTTATTTTAATTGTGTGTGTGTATGGTTTAACATGTTTATATGTATTGAGTTTTGCCATTTTTAAAAAGAGAATTTTAATTTAAATCCTGAGATTTATAGAAACAATATTAAATTAGATTGATTAGAATCCAATAGCTAGAAGTACGCAAATGAAATTGGAAGTAAAAAGCAGGAGCAAAAATATTAGAGCACTGAAGATTTATATTAGGTGTAACTACAAATTTGCCTGTCAAAAACTTTCCAAGAGACTTTTTTATTAAATTTATTTTTTATACTTTATTTATATATATTTTTTATACTATTTTTTTATACTATACTTTTATTTTTATACTTTGTCTTACATGGAGCAAAACTGTTTCCTCTACTAGAGAAATTGTCATTCAAAATGAAGAACATGTAAATTGTTGGGACAGGAATTATAAATTAGAAAAGCAAATAACTGTATGTGTATTTTTCTCTTTCTAGCAGCCAGAATAAAGATAAATGAAGAATTCAAAAGCAATAAAAGTGAAACTTCTCCTAAGAAAATAGAAGAGGTACAGTAATTGAGTTTTTCAGTTATCATAAAACTTATAAATTTTCTCAGCAACTAGAGGAAATGATGAAAATAGAGCGGTTATATGAAATAAAAACCAATACTTGATAGTTAAAACCATCACAACTGTAGATAACCATCACTTGTTTGGTATGGCTTACCTCCTCAGGGTCATCTGCCTACACCCATAAAACAGCAGGTTGCCTGGTAGAAAGAACATGGATGTAGCCATGGTCAAAGCAAGAGCAACCCAAAAACCCACAGAAATTCTAACTTCACCTAAGGCAAGCGACTGAAACTAAGGAGAATGAGTGTTATAGTAACTCAGAACTACAGAGGGAACTCCTACTCATTTAGCTTAACTAGATAGATAGTTTTTTTTTAAATTTCTATCTTGGCAGTGGAAGTTAACCAGCCAGAGTTTAGGAACTATGATTGCTTTGCCTTCTGTATTTGCATTTTAGTCACTTGCTCTAGGTGAAGACAGTCTACTGACACTAGTCTGTGAGCTCCCTAGTGTTCTTAATGTTCATTAATGTACTTTTTTTTTTTTTTTGAGGAAGATCAGCCCTGAGCTAACATCTGCTGCCAATCCTCCTCCTTTTTTTTTTTTTTAAAGATTTTATTTTTTTCCTTTTTCTCCCCAAAGCCCCCTGGTACATAGTTGTATATTCTTCGTTGTGGGTCCTTCTAGTTGTGGTATGTGGGACGCTGCCTCAGCGTGGTTTGGTGAGCAGTGCCATGTCTGCGCCCAGGATTCGAAGCAACAAAACACTGGGCCACCTGCAGCGGAGCGCGCGAACTTAACCACTCGGCCACGGGGCCAGCCCCCCCAATCCTCCTCTTTCTGCTGCAGAAGAGTGGCCCTCAGCTAACATCCCTGCCCATCTTCCTCTACTTTTTTATATGTGGGACGCCTCCCACAGTATGGCTTGCCAAGCAGTGCCATGTCCGCACCCGGGATCTGAACTGGCGAACCCTGGGCTGCCAAATTAGAACGTGTGCACTTAACCACTGCGCCACCAGGCCAGTCCCCATTAATATACTTTTAATGTTCATTAAAAAAAATGCACAATGATTCTTTTGCTGTATAAAATCATACCACATATACACATTGTCTCTGTCTTGAGCTTCCTAAGTGTTCCTATATCTGGCTTTGTATAAACGTAGACAAAGGATCCTTAGGAAGAAAATGAAAAATGGAAAATTATTTGAAAGGGTAGTTATGGTTCTAAGAATTGGTTTGGTAAAGAGGAAAGTACAGATTAGAGAAATTCTTCAATGGTTAATAAAATTTCCACATGTTAAAAAAATTGATAAAGATGCATTTATATTTAGTAAAGAAAAATGCTATTTTTGAAATAGTAAATATCTGTAATGAATAAAGCTGATGAGACAAAATGACATAGCCTAAGTATTTATGTCCCTACAATATAAGGAAAGCATATGATAGGGCAAATAGGAACTGAATTTTTATTCATGGGAGAAGTGAAGATGACATTATGATCAAGTCATGACTTGAAGAGAAGTTAAAAGTTATATTCGGAAGTTGGTACTATTTGCTATTCAGTAGACTGGTTAATAACAATATGGTAATTACTTTTAAATTTTGAAATCATGCTTTAAAAACTTTTAAATTGAGGTCTGTTTATATCAACTAAACTGGGAAAATAAACTATAATCTCCCAAATTCATTGTACTTGTAGAGCACTGATTTAACATTAAGCAATCTAGAAATTAGATGTTTATTATATACAAATGTATATTTTGTACTTTCTGTAACTCTGTGTATATTAAATATTCAGGAGTTTTTAGATAATTGCATTGTCACGTATTAGAGGGTTTATGAAATCTTGGCACCAAAAGGAATCTTAAGCATCCTCTAGACCAGCAATTTTCAAACTTTTTGGTCTCAAGACCCTTTTACCTTCTTAAAAATTGAGGACCCCGAAAAGTGCTGTTTATGTTTTAATGTCTATAAATATTTACCATATTAGAAATTAAAACAAATTTTTTAAATATATATTGATTAAATCATTTTAAAATAATAATAAGCCCATTATGTGTTAACAAACACAACATTTATGAGAAATGTATTTTCGAAAGAATTTAGTGAGAAGAGTGGCATTGTTTTACATTTTTGCAAATCTTTTTAATGTCTGGCTTAATAGAAGTCAGCTAAATTCTCATAATCTGCTTCCTCATTCAATCTGGCGCAATGTTTTCTAGGTTGAAGTATATGAAGAAAATTCAGCCTCACACAGATAGGGGTATCGCCTTTTCAAATAATTGTGAATATTCTTTGATACTACACCTCAACAAGTGGTAGATTTCCTTAAAGTTTAGTTGTAATGTGTAATTCAGTTATCTGTTAGACCATGAATATAATGTGTGTGTGTATATATATATATGTATGTATGTATGTATGTATGTATCTACATATATATTTTTTTTTGGTTCCGAGGTTCATACAGACCCCGTCTGCTCATCCCTTCTGATCTCCCCTATTCTTTGTTCCTCATCTAGCCTTGTTTTCAGCCTTAAATCTGGGACTTGACTCAGTTTATACACCTCTAATGAGTGAGGAGGCTCATTTTTTTTCCTTTCTCTACCCTGCTAAGGCTGTCTCTACCCTTCTCAGGTCTGTCAGGAACTGAGGCTTTGCTCTTCCACAGTCTTTTCCATATCAATTAATAGCAGCTTCCTCCTTTTGAATGCTCAGACCAAAAACCTTGATGCTCTCTTTCTTGATTGCTTTCCTTTTCTCACACTTACATCCAGTCTGCCAGTAAATCATATTGGCTTCACCTTCAAAATATATCCAGAATTTGACCACTTCTCATCCTCCCCATTGTTATCTCCTGGTTCAAGCCATCATATCTCAATGGATTGTTACAACTGCCTCCCACTGGGTCTCCCTGCTTCCTACCTGACTGCAGCCTATTCTCAATAATTTTAAAGGCAGAGTGAGCCTTTTAAAAAAGGCATATCCCATCACTGCTCTATTCACAACTCCCATGGCTTATCATCCCATTCAAAGTAAAATCGAAAGTCCTTGCCATGACCTATGAGACTCTATTGTCTGACTCCTGTTAACTTCCCACCTCAACTCACCACATCCCTCTCACTCTTCCAATCTTTGCCTTCTTTGAGGGTGCTTGAATTTACCAAGAACTTTCCTGTCTCAGGGCCGTTGTGCTGTTGCTTCTTCGTAGGATATTCTTCCACATGCCCTCAAGTCTTCATTTATTCAGCCAATACATTGTAATTTATCCTTCCCTTTGAATGGATCTTTTACCCATGCATGATTTTATAACATCGTGCACTGATGATTTGGAAAATACAGGTTCATCAAGTAATGCAGATCTTACAAATGTTGATATAGTTCAATATGTAATATTTTAAAGTTATATATATTAATATCAATATCATCTCATCAGAAAAATCTTTAAGTATTGGGAAGCTGTCAGGCTTACAGCAGCAGATACAATTTCTGCAGAATTTCAGTTTTTGCTTGAAAACTTGAGTTTTATCATTGTCAGCAGATGCTGTCAGTTGTTTTCTTGAAGTGACAGACTCACTTCACTCATTTCCAAGAAAATGTCTGCCACATACCCAAGACTGAATAGTCATAGTTTATCTGTCAGTGATTCATTCAAGTAAAAATGGTATTCCATGGAGAAAGATCTACTTCTGCTCACAACTCAAACAATAGGCTCTAGTATTATGAAAATAATTTTGACTTCATGGGTGCTGTGAAGAGGTCTCAAGGTCCCTCAGGAATCCACAGGTTTGAGAATCGCTCTTCTAGTCCAGTTTTCATCTTGCATATGATGAGTTCTGAAACTTAGAGAGACTAAGTTATTAACCCCAAGGCCATGCTCTTAATGACAGAGACAGAGTTGGAATCCAAGTACTCTGGTTCCTAATCCATTACTCTTTCTAGTGTTCAGAACATCCAATAATATAAAAGAAAGATTCAACCCTCCTCTGCCAAAAAAACTGTAGATTTGAGGGCTGGCTTGGTAGCGTAGTGGTTAAGTTCGGCGTGCTCCACTTCAGTGGCCCAGAGTTTGCAGGTTCAGATCCTGGGTGTGGACCTGCACTGCTCATCAAGCCATGCTGTGGCGGTGACCCACATACAAAATAGGGGAGGATGGGCACAGATGTTAGCTCAGGACAATTCTTCCTCAAGAAAAGAGGACAATTGGGGGCTGTCCCCATGGGTGTAATAGTTAAGTTCAACACGATCTGCTTCTGCAGCCCGGGTTCAGATCCCAGGCACGGACCTACCACTCATCAAGCCATGCTGTGGTGGCCACCCACATACAAATTAGAGGAAGATTGGCACAGATGTTAGCTTGGGCCAATCTTCCTCACCAAAAAATAAACAAAACTGTGGATTTTAAACACATTGTAAAATATATATTACAAAAAAATCTAAATCTGTTTTGGAACAAAATATGGAGTGGATGGATAAAGTTAAAAGTATATGGGTGTCTTGAGCTTTCTGTATACTTGGGATGGTTACAAAAAGTTAAAGACAGTATTATCTAAAAAGAAATTGTAGCAAACCTATAGTTTTCAAAAACAGTACATTTGTATGAACCATTGAAAAAACACCCAAAGGATTTATTCTGTTTGTTTGGTTTTCTTAACAGCTAATAAAAATAGGTTCCGATGTTGAATTGTTGCTTAGAACATCTGTTATACAAGGTATCCACACAGACCACAATACACTGAGTAAGTAAAATTAAAGAAAAATGTTTTCTGACTGCAGTGTGTTTTAAAAATTGAACAATTACAGTGCTTTTAATGCTGAGTGGTAAAACAGCTTGATTTTGCCAGACAATGTGGTATATCTTGCATACATTTGCAAGGCTACCATTTAAAAATGCTGAATTATGAAACTTCGTTTTACCAGATTGTTTTTTCTTTTTTAATTTATTTTTTCTTTTTAATCTTAACCACTGGTTATATTACCAAAATACAGGTACAAAGACAGTATGAGTATTTTTGTTGTATTTATTTGGCATTCCTAATTATTCTAGTTCATTTATAACCTGCCTAGACTCAGTCTGTTTCCTTTCCTTTTATTCTATGATTAGAGTTATTTTAATTCAGAAGACTTGGGATTATAGGAAATAGAAATGTAGTTGAGCATCCTCCATAATACCTCCAGACTCCTGGTGAGGCTTCAGCAGAATCGCATTTCACATTATATTTTGTTTTAATTTCCTGAAGTATATTTGGAGGTAACAACAACGAAAAAAAGATGGTATTCAAAACTTTTGAAAGGTATCTTTATCTTTAAGGTAAACTAGTGAAGTGCACAAACAGAAAAGTGCACAATTTGTAACTACAGTCCAGTGAATTTTCACAAAGTGAAATATCCATGTAGCCAACATCCATATCAAGTTATATCATATGACTAGTATCCCAAAGCCCCTTCATATTCCTCTCAGTCACCCCCTTCCCACAAACGTAACCACTATCCTGACTTTTAACATTATAGATTTTTAACTTAGTATAATAAAGTGTTTGAACTTTATATAAATTGAATTATATAGGATTACTATTTTGTCTGGCTTCTTTCAACATTTTATTTGTGAGATTTATCTATATTGTTGTGTATAGCAATATTTCTATGAATATTATTTTACTATACCACAGTTTATCCATTCTACTATTATTCATTTGTATTGTTCCTAATTTTGGATGATAATGAATAATGATTCTATGAACATTCTTGTATGTACCTTTTGGTTTAAAATAGATATACATGTATACACACACAAATAAATATACATATAAAATGCATTTTCTTAGGTGTATGTATATCTAGCAGTGAAATTTCTGGGTCATAGAGTTTGTGTTTATTCAGATTTAGTAGATGCTGCTAACCAGTTTTCCAAAGTGGTGAGACTAATTTTACACTTCCAGCAGTGGCGTCTGAGAGCTCCAGTTGCTTTACATCCTCACCAACGCTTGGTACTGTGCATCTCTTAGGCTTTCTGATGGTTGTGTAATGGTATCACGTTGTGATTTTAATTTGCATTTCTCTGGTAACTAGTGAAGTATTAGCACTTTTTCAGTTGTTTAATGGCCACTTGGATATTCTCTTTTATGAAGTCGCTGTTCAAGTCTTTGACCATTTTCTAAGAGGTTATCTGCCTTTTTATTATTGATTTGAACTAATTTTTTTTATGTTCTGAATACAGATCCTTTGCTGAATATTTGCATTACAACAACCTTCTGCTTTGTGGCTTTCTTTTTTGTTCTGGTAATGTTATCTTTTGATGAGAAGTTTTTAATTTTAATGTAGACCAGTTTACCCATTTTTTCCTTTATGGTTAGTACTTTTGAATTCTGTGTAAGAAATCTTTGCCTGTCTCAAGCAAAATCATGACGAGATCTCCTACGCTTTCTTCCAATAGCCTTATTGTTTGATCTTTTCCTTTGGTTGTTTATATCAACTAGAGTTGATTTTTGTATATGATGTGAGATAGAGGTCAAGATTTCTTTTTTTTTTTTTATTATTAATGTTATGATAGATTACAACCTTGTGAGATTTCAGTTGTACATTTTTGTTAGTCATGTTGTGGGTACACCACTTCCCCCTCTGTGCCCTCCCCCCACCCCCCCTTTTCCCTGGTAACCACTGATCAGATCTCCTTATCAATATACTAATTTCCACCTATGAGTGGAGTCATATAGAGTTCGTCTTTCTCTGACTGGCTTATTTCGCTTAACATAATACCCTCGAGGTCCATCCACGTTGTTGTGAATGGGCCAATTTTGTCTTTTTTTTATGGCTGAGTAGTATTCCATTGTGTATATATACCACATCTTCTTTATCCAATCATCAGTTTCTGGGCATGTAGGCTGGTTCCATATCTTGGCTATTGTAAATAATGCTGCGATGAACATAGGGGTGCAACGGACTCTTGAGATTTCTGATATCAGGTTCCTAGGATAGATACCCAGTAATGGGATGGCTGGGTCATAGGGTATTTCTATTTTTAACTTTTTGAGAAATCTCCATACTGTTTTCCATAGTGGCTGTACCAGTTTGCATTCCCACCAACAGTGTATGAGGGTTCCTTTTTCTCCACAACCTCTCCAACATTTGTCGCTCTTGGTTTTGGATGTTTTTGCCAATCTAACGGGTGTAAGGTGATATCTTAGTGTAGTTTTGATTTGCATTTCCCTGATGATTAGCGATGATGAACATCTTTTCATGTGTCTATTGGCCATATTCATATCTTCTTTTGAGAAATGTCTGTTCATGTCCTCTGCCCATTTTTTGATCGGGTTGCTTGTTTTTTTGTTGTTAAGCCGTGTGAGTTCTTTGTATATTATGGAGATTAACCCTTTGTCAGATAAGTGGCTTGTAAATATTTTTTCCCAATTAGTGAGCTGTTTTTTTGTTTCAATCCTGTTTTCCCTTGCCTTGAAGAAGCTCTTTAGTCTGATGAAGTCCCATTTGTTTATTCTTTCTATTGTTTCCCTCAACTGAGGAGTTACAGTGTCCGAAAAGATTCTTTTGAAACTGATGTCAAAGAGTGTACTGCCTATATTCTCTTCCAAAAGACTTATTGTCTCAGGCCTAATCTTTAGGTCTTTGATCCATTTTGAGTTTATTTTGGTGTGTGGTGAAAAAGAATGGTCGATTTTCAATCTTTTGCATGTGGCTGTCCAGTTTTCCCAGCACCATTTGTTGAAGAGACTTTCTTTTCTCCATTGTAGGCCCTCTGCTCCTTTGTCGAAGATTAGCTGTCCATAGATGTGTGGTTTTATCTCTGGGCTTTCAATTCTGTTCCATTGATCTGTGGACCTGTTTTTGTACCAGTACCATGCTGTTTTGATCACTGTAGCTTTGTAGTATGTTTTGAAATCGGGGATTGTGATTCCGCCGGCTTTGTTTTTCTTGCTCAGGATTGCGTTAGCAATTCGCGGTCTTTTGTTGCCCCATATGAATTTTAGGATTGTTTGTTCAATTTCTGTGAAGAATGTTCTTGGGATTCTGATTGGGATAGCATTGAATCTGTAGATTGCTTTAGGTAGTATGGACATTTTAACTATGTTTATTCTTCCAATCCATGTGCAAGGAATGTCTTTCCATCTCTTTATGTCATTGTCAATTTCTTTCAAGAAAGTCTTGTAGTTTTCATTGTATAGATCCTTCACTTCCTTGGTTAAGTTTATCCCAAGGTATTTTATTCTTTTCGTTGCGATTGTGAATAGGATTGAGTTCTTGAGTTCTTTTTCTGTTAGTTCATTGTTAGTGTATAGAAATGCTACTGATTTATGCACGTTAATTTTATACCCTGCTACTTTGCTGTAGTTGTTGATTATTTCTAATAGTTTTTCTGTGGATTCTTTGGGGTTTTCTATATATAAGATCATGTCCTCTGCAAACAACGAGAGTTTTACTTCTTTGTTACCTATTTGGATTCCTTTTATTTCTTTTTCCTGCCGAATTGCTCTGGCCAGCACCTCCAGTACTATGTTGAATAGGAGTGGTGAAAGTGGGCACCCTTGTCTTGTTCCTGTCCTCAGAGGGATGGCTTTCAGTTTTTGTCCATTGAGTATGATGTTGGCTGTGGGTCTATCATATATGGCCTTTATTATGTTGAGGTACTTTCCTTCTATACCTGTTTTACTGAGGGTTTTTATCATAAATGGGTGTTGGATCTTGTCGAATGCTTTCTCTGCATCTATTGAGATGATCATGTGGTTTTTGTTTTTCATTTTGTTAATGTAGTGTATCACGTTGATTGACTTGCGGATGTTGAACCATCCCTGTGTCCCTGGTATAAATCCCACTTGATCATGGTGTATAATCTTTTTGATGTATTGCTGTAATCGGTTTGCCAAAATTTTGTTGAGGATTTTTGCATCTATGTTCATCAGTGATATCGGCCTGTAGTTCTCCTTCTTTGTGTTGTCCTTGTCAGGTTTGGGGATCAGAGTGATGTTGGCTTCATAGAATGTGTTAGGGAGTTCTCCATCTTTCTCAATTTTCTGGAACAGTTTGAGGAGAATAGGTATTAAGTCTTCTTTGAATGTTTGGTAGAATTCTCCAGAGAAGCCGTCTGGTCCTGGACTCTTATTTTTGGGGAGGTTTTTGATTACCGTTTCTATTTCCTTACTTGTGATTGGCCTATTCAGATTCTCCATTTCTTCCTGATTCAGTTTGGGGAGATTGTAGGAGTCTAGGAATTTGTCCATTTCTTCCAGGTTGTTCAATTTGTTGGCATATAGTTTTTCATAGTATTCTCTTATGATCTCTTGTATTTCATTGGTATCTGTTGTGATTTCTCCTCTGTCATTCCTAATTTTATTAATTTGCAATTTCTCTCTTCTTTTCTTGGTGAGTCTGGCTAGGGGTTTGTCAATTTTGTTAATTCTTTCGAAGAACCAACTCTTTGTTTCATTGATCCTTTCTATTGTCTTTTTTGTTTCAATATCGTTTATTTCTGCTCTTATTTTTATTATTTCCTTCCTTCTACTGACTCTGGGCTTTGTTTGTTCTTCTTTTTCTAGTTCTGTTAGGTGTTGTTTGAGGTTGCTTGTGTGAGCTTTTTCTTGTTTAGTGAGGTGAGCCTGTATTGCGATGAATTTCCCTCTTAGGACTGCTTTTGCTGCATCCCAAATGATTTGGTATGTCGTGTTCTCATTTTCATTAGTCTCCAGATAAAATTTGATTTCTTCTTTAATTTCTTCAGTGATCCATTGTTTGTTGAGAAGCGTGTTGTTTAGTCTCCACATTTTTGCACCTTTCTCTGCTTTTTTCTTGTAGTTGATTTCTAGTTTAATAGCATTATGATCAGAAAAGATGCTTGATATTATTTCAACTCTCTTGTATTTATTGATGTTTGCTTTGGTTCCCAAAATATGGTCAATCCTTGAGAATGTTCCGTGTGCACTTGAGAAGAATGTGTATCCTGCTGTTTTTGGATGAAGAGTTCTATATATATCTATTAAGTCCATCTGGTCTAATTTTTCATTTAATTCTATTATTTCCTTGTTGATTTTCTGTCTGGATGTTCTGTCCATTGGTGTTAATGGTGTGTTGAGGTCCCCTACTATTATTTTATTGTTGTTGATGTCTTCTTTTAGTTCTATTAAGAGTTGCTTTACAAATTTTGGTGCTCCTGTGTTGGGTGCGTATATATTTATAAGTGTTATGTCTTCTTGGTGGAGAGTCCCTTTTATCATTATATACTGTCCCTCTTTATCTTTCTTTATCTGTTTTGCTTTGAAATCTACCTTGTCTGATATTAGTATAGCGACACCTGCTTTCTTTTGTACATTATTAGCTTGGAGTATTGTTCTCCATCCCTTCACTCTGAGTCTGTGTTTGTCTTTGGGGCTGAGGTGTGTTTCCTGGAGGCAGCATATTGTTGGATCTTGTTCTTTGATCCATCCTGCCACTCTGTGTCTTTTGATTGGGGAGTTCAATCCATTTACATTTAGAGTGATTATTGAGATGTGGGGGCCTACCACTACCATTTTGTGTCTTGTTTTCCGGTTTTCTTCAGTTTCCTTTGTTTCTCGTCCCATGGTTTAATCTGTTCTGATGTAGAGCTGCTACTCTCTGTTGTTGTCCTTCTACTTATCTCCTCTGCTCTTGGTTTCGTAGCCCCTTTCCTTTTTTGGATTTTTCAGGAATGAGGGTTTTCCTGAGGATTTCCTGAAGAGGAGGTTTTGTGGCAATGAACTCCCTTAATTTTTGTTTATCTGGGAAAGTTTTTATTTCTCCATCGTATTTGAAGGATATTTTCGCTGGGTAGAGAATTCTCGGCTGTAGATTTTTGTCCTTCAGATTTTTGAATATATCATTCCACTCTCTTCTAGCTTGTAAAGTTTCTGCTGAGAAATCTGCTGATAGCCTGATGGGGGTTCCTTTGTAGGTTAGTTTCTTTTGCCTGGCTGTCCTTAGTATTTTCTCCTTGTCGTTGGCTTTTGCTAGCTTCACTACTATATGCCGTGGAGTTGGTCTTCTTGCATTGATAAAGTTTGGAGATCTATTGGCTTCTGTCACCTGAAGATCCATCTCCCTCACCAGATTTGGGAAGTTCTCAGCCATTATTTCTTTGAATAGGCTTTCTGCCCCTTTCTCCTTCTCTTCTCCCTCTGGTATACCTATAATCCTTACGTTGCATCTCCTAATTGTGTCTGATAATTCTCGGAGAGTTTCTTCATTTCTTTTTAGTCTTGCTTCTCTCTCCTCCTCTGCCTGCAGCAATTCTATATTGCCATCTTCCAAATTGCTAATTCTTTCCTCCATATTATCGGCCCTACTGTTCAGAGCATCTAGATTTTTCTTAATCTCCTCTATTGTGTTCTTCATTTCCAATATTTCTGTTTGGTTCTTCTTTATCGTATCAAACTCTTTTGTGACATAGCTCCTGAACTCGTTGAGTTGTCGGTCAGAATTCTCTCTTAACTCATTGAGAATTTTAATGATGGCTGTTTTGAAGTCATCATCATTTAGGTTATATATCTCATTTTCTTTGGGATTGTTTTCTGTGTATTTGTTACTTTCTTTCTGTTCTGGAGATTTAATGTATTTTTTTCATATTGCTTGATGTTGTTGATTTGTGCCTCCGCATGGAGATAGAGTTTAGTTGCTCCTTTCACTTGTTTCAGCTGCTGCGGTGGGGGAGCAGCTGTTTATACTGCACCAACCAGTAACCCTGTCCGCAGTTGCTAACTGGGCCTGGGCCCCTCCTCGTAGCCACAGTGGCCCTTTGTATTCCCTCCTCTGCCGTGGGGGCCGTCACAGGGGGGCTTCAGGCTGCTGGTGCCTACTGTTGCAGCCCACCTAGATGTGCTCTCTCCTTGGGGTCTGCAATGGTGTTATGGGCTTTTCCAGCGGCCAGGGGTGGGATCACTTATATTTGTCGCTCCGTTGCTGTCGGCACCCACAAAATCTCACTTGTCCTCTATGGGTCGCAGGAGAGCTATTGGCATCTTCTACAGTCTGTGGTTAGTTCACCTAGCTATGCTGCTTTTGCCCTGGGGTCTTCCAGCCTTGTGGCTGGCGGCTGGGTGCCTTCTACTGGTGCTGTGCAGAGGCTTTCCCTAAGGCTGCTGTGAGCCTGTAGGGTTTCCCCCTAGGCTACGAAGCTGGGTCTCTGGAACTCCCCCCAGCCCCAGTCCTCTCCGAGATCTCCCGCTATCCCTAGTCCCACGGGGCGGGCAACAGCAGCTGGGGGTCGCCCCGCCCTCTGGGATTCTCTCCGGGCCTCTCCCAGAGCCATGAATGCTGGGCGTGGCCCCTCTGCTAATGGCAGACAGAGAGTTTTGTCTGCTGCCCGGGCGGAACTCCGGCGCTTCCCCTCCGGGTCGCAGAGCCAGCCTTTGAAACTTCCCCCAGCCCCGAGTCCTCTCCGAGATCTCCGGCAATCCCTAGTCCCACAGGGCGGGCAACGGCTGCTGGGAGACCTCCGTACCCTCAGCGACTCTCTCTGGGACCCTCCGGGCGCCGCGAACACCCGGAGGGGTCTCCCCGCCAATGGCGGGGAGAGACTCTCCCCGCGGGCTCAGGTGTGCAACTCCAAAGTTTCCCTCTGCGTTTAGGAGTAATTGCTAGGGGTTTAGGTAGGGTTCTGGTCACCTGTTTCCACCGTCGCTCCTCTGTTGTGTGCTCGCTCCTGCCCTAGATGTGTGTAGATCCTCTGGGGACGTCCGTTGGAAGAAAGCGGCTTGCGGGTACTAGGCTGCTCGGTCGGGGTCGGAGAGTTTTCACCTATTTCCACATCCTCCCAGAGGAAAGTCCGTCCGCCTTCCGATGTATAGTCGCGTGGGTATCTCAGATGTCCTGAGATGCTGTCTGGATATCCTTTGTCAAGCGATAAGTGTCCAAATAATTGTAGACTCGAAGGGGGAGAGACAAAGAGGACTACTCACGGCGCCATCTTGGATCCCTCTTCAAGATTTCTTTTTTTTTTTTTTTACATGTGAATATTCAGGTGATCCAGCATCATTTATTGAGACAACCACTCTTTCCCCCTGCACTGCAGGATCACCTTTGTCATAAAATCAAATAACTATATATGTGTGCTTCTGTTTCTAGACTTTGTAACCTCTTCAGTTAGTTTGTTTTTCTATCTTTGCATCATATACCATAATGTCTTAATTACTATAGCCTTATAATAAATTTTGATATCCAGTAGCATAAATCCTGTAGGACTTTTTAAGTTATTTTTAGTTCATGAGGATTTATCAGAAATTATTTCATCTGAGTTAGCTTTATAAGGACAATAAACGTGGTTAATCCTAGATTGAAAATTTGTAGTCATTAGCTTTAATCTTAATAATGATCTTTAGAGCTTCTGTGTAGTATAGCTGAGATTTTACACAGGTAATCACAGCTAAGTATTATTTTCATTATATTAATAAAAATTTGGTTTATTTCAAGTGACTAAATTTGATATCTATATTTCAAATGCCTGGTTTTAGATATGATAATATTTAAATTTCTTTTTATCTTTTGGTTTTCTGTATAATTTAATTTTCTCACAGGATTGAACATTTTGACTTTTTAATGATTATTAGTAGATATTATATATTAGTATATTATATTATATATATTAGTATATAATACTATATTGCCTTAATAATGGCCTTATTCTTTCCAGCAAGATATGTATGGATCTCTTTTTCCTACTTTATGCTTATAGGTCCAAGATATAACAAATTTGATTCTTTAATCTCTGTTTTAAAAAAGTTGCTTTGAGCAGAATTCCTCCACATATTTTAGCAGTCTGTACGGGCACATAGAAATGAGAGGAATTAAAATTCTGCTTCTTGGGGCCAGCCCCGTGGCTGAGTGTTTAAGTTCGTGTGCTCTGCTGTGGCAGCCCAGGGTTCAGATCCTGGGCGCAGACATGGCCCCACTCATCAGGCCACGTTGAGGCGGCGTCCCATATGCCACAACTAGAAGGACCTGCAACTAAGATATACAACTATGTAACATGAGGGATTTGGGGAGATAAAGCAGAAAAAAAAAAAAAGATTGGCCACAGTTGTTAGCTCAGGTGCCAATCTTTAAAAAAAAGAAATTCTGCTTCTTGGCTAGAAAATAGAGAGTTGTGATTGTGTGTTTCTAAAAAATATCAGATAATGTCCCAACATGAAAAATAATAGAAATTGAAAATAATATAATGAAACTTCATCTGCAAGAGTAATCACCTTGTATGCATGAATTCTAAATCCATCTTTATTTTTCCTTCCCCTCCAAATAATAGCTACGGTAGAAAGTAAATATTGACTCCCAGTAAGAACTCTTTATTGTAAATAATTTCTCATTTTTTCCTTTTTAAAAAAATCACTTCCCTTATGCTTACAGATAATTTCAACGTTCTTTATTACAGACATAATAATTTCATCATTTGAGAAAAACTCCTTATTTTTAAAATCTTTAAAAAATATTGGGTAAACTGCAGGCATACCTCGTTTTATTGTGCTTCGCAAATATTACGTTTTCTTGCAGATTAAAGGTTTGTGGCAACCCTGCATCAAGCAAGTACCTCGGCAGCAGTTTTCCAAAGGCATTTGCTCAGTTCATGTCTCACTTGTACATTTTGCTAATTCTCACGATACTTCAAACTTTTTCATTACTGTTATATTTGTTATGGTGATCTGTAATTAGTGATCTTTGATGTTACTATTGTAACTGTTTTGAGGTGCCACAAACCATGCCCATATAAGATGACAAACTTGATCAATAAATACTCTGTGTGTTCTGCCTGCTCCACCAACTGGCCATTCCACTGTCTCTCTCCCTCTCCTCGGGCCTCCCTATTCCCTGAGACACAACAATATTGAAATCCAGCTAATAAACCTTTAATGGCCTTTAAGTGTTCAAGTGAAAGGAAGAGTCACACGTGCCCACTTCAAATCAAAAGCTACAAATGATTAAGCTTAGAGAGGAAGGCATGTCGAAAGCCAAGATGGGCCCCAAGCTAGGCCTCTTACACCAAACAGTTAGCCAAGTTGTAAATACAAAGGGAAAGTTCTTGAAGGAAATTAAAAGGACTACTCCAGTGAACATATGAATGATAAGAAAGCAAAACAGCCTTATTGCTAATGTGAAGAAAGTTTTATTGGTCTGATAGAAGCTCAAACCAACTACCACATTCCCTTAAGCCAAAGTGTAATCCAGAGCAAGGCCCTAACTCCCTTCAATTCTATGAAGGCTGAGAGAGGTGAGGAAGCTAGAGAAGAAAAGTTTGAAGCTAGCAGAGGTTCATTCATGAGGTTTAAGGAAAGAAGCTATTTCCATAACATAAAAGTGCAAGGTGAAACAGCAAGCGCTGGTGTAGAAGCTGCAGCAAGTTACTCAGAAGATCTAGCTAAGATAATTAATGAAGGCAGCTACAGTAAACAACAGATTTTCACTGTAGACAAAACAGCTTTCTATTGGAAGAGGATACCATCTAGGACTTTCATAGCTAGAGAGGAGAAGTCGATGCCTGGCTTCAAAGCTTCGGAGGACCGGCTGACTGTTTTGTTAGTGGCTGATGCAGCTGGTGACTTTAAGTTGAAGCCAGCACTCATTTACCATTCTGAAAATCCTAGAACCCTTAAGAATTATGCTACATTTATGCTGCCTGTGCTGTACAAATGGAAAGCAAAGCCTGGCTGACAGCACATCTGTCTACAACATGGTTTACTGAATATTTAAGTCCGCTGTTTGATACCTGTTGCATAGAAAAAAAGATTGCTTTCAAAATGTTACTGCTCATTGGCAATGCACCTGGTCACCCGAGGGCTCTGTGGAGATGTACAAAATGAATGTTGTTTTTGTGTCTGCTAACACAGCATCCAATCTGCAGCCATGGATCAAGCAGAAATTTTGACTTTCAAGTCTTATTATTTTAAGAAATACATTTCATAAGGCTATAGCTTCCATAGATAGTGATTTGTCTTATAGATCTGGGCAAAGTCCATTGAAAACCTTCTGGAAAGGATTCACCATTCTAGATGCCATTAAGAATATTTATGATTCATGGGAAGAGGTCAAAATATCAGCATTACAGGAGTTTGAAAGAAGTTGATTCCAACCCTCATGGATGACTTTGAGGGGTTCAAGACTTCAGTGGAAGAAGTAACTAGACGCGGTAGAAATAGCAAGAGAATTAGAATTAGAAATGGAGTCTGAAGATGTGACTGAATGCTGCAATCTCATTAACAAAGGAGAAATTGCTTCTTCTGGATGAGTAAAGAAAGTGGTTTCTTGAGATGGAATCTGCTCCTGGTGAAGATGTTATGAAGATTGTTGAAATGACCATAAAGGATTTAGAATATGACACAAACCTAGTTGATAAAGCAGCAGCAGGGTTTGAGAAGATTGACTCCAATTTTGAAAGAAGTTCTACTATGGGTAAAATGCTATCAAACAGTGTTGCATACTGCTGCAGAAAAATCATTCTTGAAAAGAAGAGTCACTCGATGTAGCAAACTTCAGTGTTGTCTCATTTTAAGAAATTGCCACAGCTACTCCAACCTCCAGCAGCCACCGCTCTGATCAGTCAGTAGCCATCAGCATCGAGGCAAGACCCTCCACCAGCAAAAAGATTATGATTCACTGAAGCCTCAGATGATGGTTAACATTTTTTAGCAATAAAGTATTTTTTGATTAAGGTATATGCATTTTATTTTAGACATAATGCTATTGCACATTAGTAGACTACAGTATAGTGTAAACATAACTTTTATGTGCACTAGGAAACCAAAACGTGTGATTTGCTTTATTGAGATACTTTATTGCAGTGGTCTGGAACCAAACCTGCAATGTCTCTGAGGTATGCCTGTATTTTTCTTTCCAAATATTCCCTACTTTTTTGTATTTTTTGAGGTATGATCTCAGGTGCATGAACTTGGATTAGTCATTTTTTATTCATACCATTCCCATCATTTGTCCGTCTAGCCTTCCTAGATATTCTATAGAAAAATAATAACTATTATTTAGAAAAATACTGAAATTAACTCGTTATTCTACACTTACTTTCTCATTGATTATTGACATTTGTCAAAGCCCTCTTTATCCTATGGACATTGGTCAGCTAGTTTCAGTTTTGGCCTTTATCAAACATATATTCTGGGCCAGCCCCAGTGGCCTAGTGGTTAATTTCAGCACGCTCCACTTCGCTGGCCTGGGTTCAATTCCTGGGTGTGGACCTACACCGCTCATCTGTCAGTGGCCATGATGTGGCAGTGGCTCACATAGAAGAAAAGGAAGATTGGCAACAGATGTTAGTTCAGGTGAATCTTCCTCAGCAAAAAAATACAAAAACAAAAACATACATTCTATAGACAGTAACCAAATTTATAAATAAAAATGGTACCAAGAAAACGCAGGACTTCAGGTGGCTGTATATTAGTGGTTCCTAGTTTTTGAATAGCATTATCCATATTTTTTAACTTCTTATCTGGCAGATATGTGAGACAAACAAAATAGGGATGTGCTTCTGACCATGTGTAATACATTTTTAAAAAACTCTAGGAAGCTATTCTTTATTTCAAATGTGTTTTTAACTTCTGTTGTTTGGTTTTTTTATATTTGTCTTTGCCTAAAACTATCTTATGGTTTGTATTCTAAAGTAGGGTAATGTAATTCAACAGACATTTATGGGATGCCTGTTGTGCTACACACTCAGAATAGAACAATGGACAAGACAGATCTGGTTCCTGTCCTTGTGGAACTTAGAGTGCTGTATATAAGATAGACAATTAAGTGTTCAGTCATAGTCCTTTGGGTGCCATAATAAGAGGGGCAGAGGTGTTGTTGAGGCACATAGGCGGAACTGCAAATCCAAAACTCGGTGGGTCAGGGACAGGTTCTTAGAAGAAAACAATTTTGCGTTCAAGTTCTCTAATTTGAACTTATTTATATTTGTGTGCTTGGTATATTTAGAGACATTTCTGTAACTGTGGACTTAAATATTTTAATATCATATAAATTATGTCCCAGATGCCTCTATGATTGCCACACTATTATAAACTATGCCACCAGTAGGTTTTTTTTAATTGGCATATAACACTGTATTAGTTTTAGTATAAGATAATGATTTTATATATGTGCATATGGTGAAACGATTACCACAGTTTTTAGTTAACATCCATGACCATGCATAGTTCTGATTTTTTTTCTTATAATGAGAAGTTTTAAGATTTATTGTCTTAGCATCTTTCAAATATACAATATTCTTAATTATAGTCACCATACTGTACATTGCGTCTCCAGGGCTTCTTTATCTTAAAACTGGAAGTGTGTACCTTTTGACCACCTTCACCCATTTCATCCACTCTCCAACCCCCCATGGGCAACCACCAGTCTGTTCTCTGTATCTATGAGTTCAGTTTTTTTATTTGTTTTCCTTTTTTTTTAGTTTCCACATATATATGTCTTTCTCTGTCTGACTTATTTCACTTAGCATAATGCTCTCAAGGTCCATCATTTTGTCACAAATGACAGGGTTTCTTTCTTTTATATTTCCTTCATTTCTTTCTTTTATATACATTGTGTGTGTGTCTGTGTGTGTGTGTGTGTGTGTATACACCAAATTTTCTTTATCCATGCATCTGTCAGTGGACACTTAGGTTGTTTCAATGTGTTGCCTATTGTAAGTAATGCTGCAGTGAACATGAGAGTACAGGTGTCTTTTTGAGATAGTGATTTCATTTTCTTCAGATAAATACTTAGAAGTGGAGTTGCTGAATAATATGGTAATTCTATTTTTAATTTTTTTAGGAGCCTCCATACTGGCCATAGTGGCCTTAGCAATTTACATTCTCACCAACAATGCACAAGGATTCTGTTTCCTCCACATCCTTGGCAACGTTTATTTCTTGTCTTTTTGATAATAGTCACTCTAACAGATGTGAAATGATGGCCCCCTGGTTTTGATTTGCATTTCCCTCATAATTAATGATGTGAGCACTTTTTTGTGTACCTGTTGGCCATTTGTATGTCTTCTTTGGAAAAATGTCTATTCAGATCCTCTGCCCATTTTGTAATGAGAATGTTTGGTTTTTTTCTATTGAGTTGTATGAGTTCTTTATATATTTTGGATATTAGCCCCTTATCAGATACATGATTTGCAAATATTTTCTCCCATTCCATGGGTTGCTTTTTCGTTTTGTTGATGATTTCCTTTGCTGTGCAGAAGCTTTTTAGTTTGATTTAGTCTCACTTGTTTATGTTTCCTTTTGTTGCCTTTGCTTTTGGGGACAAATCCAAAAAGCCATTGGCAAGACCAAATTCAAGGAGCTTACTCCCTTATGTTTTCTTCTAGGAGTTTTATGGTTTCAGATCTTATGTTCAAATCTTTAATCCATTTGAGTTAATTTTTGTGTATGGTGTAAGGTAGGGGTCCACTTTCATTCTTCTGCTCCAGGCTGTCTAGTTTTCCCAGAACTTTTTATTGAATAGACTGTCCTTTCCCCCATTTAATTCTTGGCTAATTTATCGTAAATTAATTGACCATATATGTGTGGGTTTATTGCCGGGCCCTCTTTTCTGTTCCATTGATCTATGTGTCTGTTTTTATGCTAATACCATAATGTTTTGATTACTGTAGCTTTGTACTGTAGTTTGAAATCAAGAAGTGTGATGCCTCCAGCTTTTTTCTTCTTTCTCAAGATTGCTTTGGTTTCTCAGGGTCTTTTGTGGTTCCCTACAACTTTTAGGATTATTTATTCTGTTTCTGTGAAAAATGTCTTTGGAATTTTTTTTTTTTTAGGAAGATTAGCCCTGGGCTAACATCTGCCTCCAATCCTCCTCTTTTTGCTGAGGAAGACTGGCTCTGAGCTAACATGTGTGCCTATCTTCCTCTACTTTTTATATATGGGATGCCTGCCACAACATGGCTCACCAAGCGGTGCCGTGTTCACACCCGGGATCCAAACTGGTGAACCCTGGGCCACCGAAGTGGAACGTGCAAACTTCACCGCTGCACCACTGGGCCGGCCCCTGGAATTTTGATACAGATTATATTGAATCTGTAGATTGCTTTTGGTCGTAGGGACATTTCAACAATATAAATTCACCCAATCTATGAGCATAGGATATCTTTGCATTTATTTGTGTCGTCTTCAGTTTCTTTCATCAATGTCTTATAGTTTTCAGTGTATAGCTCTTTTGCTTCTGTGATTAAATTTATTGCTAGGTATTTTATTCTGTTTGATACAATTGTAAATGGAATTTTTTCCTTAATTTCTCTTTCTAATAGTTTGTTACTAATGTACAGAAACAACTGATTTTGTATATTGATTCTATATTCAGCAGCATTCCTGAATCTGTTTATTAGTTCTAGCAGTTTTTGGTGGAGTCTTTAGGATTTTCTATATATAAGGTCATGTCTGCAAATAGAGACAGTTTTACTTCTTCTGTTCTGACTTGGATGCCTTTTATTTCTTTTTCTTGCCTAATTGCTCTGGCTAGGAATTCTAGTACTGTGTTGAATAGAAGAGGTAAGAATTGGCATCCTTATCTTGTTCCTCATCTTAAAGGAAAAGTTTTCAGATTTTCACCATTGAGTATGATGTTAGCTGTGGGCTTGTCATATATGGCCTTTATTATGTTGAGGTATGTTCCCTCTATACCCACTTTGTTGAGAGCTTTTGTCATGAATGGATGTTGAATTTTGTCAAATGGTTTTACTGCATCTATTGAGTTGATCCTATGGTTTTTATCCTTCATTTCATTAATGTGGTGTATTGCATTGATTGATTTGTGGATGTTGAACCATCCTTGCATCCCTGGAATAAATCTCAATTGATCATAATGTATGATCCTTTTCGTGTATTATTGAATTTGGTTTGCTAATATTTTGTTAAGGGTTTTTGCTTGTATTTTCATCAGGGATATTGGCCTGTAGTTTTCCTTTTTTGTGTGGTTCTTGTCAGGCTTTGATATCAGAGTGATGTTGGCCTCATAGAATGTGTTAGGAGGCGTTCCATCTTCCCTAATTTTTTGGAATAGCTTGAGAAGGATGGGTGTCAAATCCTCTCTGAGAGTTTGGTAGAATTCTCCAGCGAAGCTGTCTGGTCCTGGGCTTTTCATCTTTGGGATGCTTTTGATTACTGTTTCAATCTCTTTACTTGTGATTGGTCTATTCAGATTCTGTATTTCTTCTTGATTGAGCTTTAGGAGGTTGTAAGAGTCTTAGAATTTATCCATTTCCTCTTGGTTGTCCATTTTGTTGGCATATAGTTTTTCATATTATTCTCTTATAATCGTTATATTTCTGTGGTATCCATTGTTATTTCTCCTCTTTCATTTCTAATTTTATTTATCTGAGCTTTCTCTCTTTTTTTCTTTGTAAGTCTGGTTAGGGGATTGTCAATTTTATTTATCTTCTCAAAGAACTGGCTCTTTGTTTCATTGATCCTTTCTACTGCCTTTTTTGTTTCAATAGCATTTATTTCTGCTGTGATTTTTATTATTTCTCTCCTTCTGCTGACTTTGGGCATTGTTTGTTCTTCTTTTTCTAATTCAATTAGGTGTAGTTGAGATTGCTTATTTGGGCTTTTTCTTATTTGCTAAGGTGAGCTTGTATTGCAATGAATTTCCCTCCTAATACGGCTTTTGCTTCATCCCATATGAGTTGGTATGGTATGTTTTCATTTTCGTTTGTCTCCAGATATTTTTTTATTTCTCCTTTAATTTTTTCAATGATCCATTGCTTGTTCAATACCATGTTGTTTAATCTCTACATCTTTGTCCTTTTCTCAGCTTTTTTCTTGTAATTAATTTCTAGTTTTATAGCACTGTGATCAGAAAAGATGCTTGTTATTATTTCAATCTTCTTAAGTTTATTGAGACTTGCTTTGTTTCCCAACATATGGTCTATTCTTGAGAATGTTCCATGCACACTTGAGAATAATGTGTATTCTGCTGTTTTGGGATGGAGTGTTCTATATATGTCTATTAAGTCCAACTGGTCTAGCTTTTCATTTAATTCCACTGTTTCCTTATTGATTTTCTGTCTGGGTGATCTATCCATTGATGTGAGTGGAATGTTGAGGTCCCCTACTATTATTGTGTTATTATTAATATCTTTTAGGTTTGTTAATAGTTGCTTTAGGTACTTTCATTCTCTTGTGTTGGGTGCATAGATATTTATGTGTTCTTTCTTCTTGATGGAATGTCCCTTTGATCATTATATACTGCCCCTCTTTATCTCTCTTTACCTGTCTTATCTTGAAGTCTACTTTGTCTGATAGAAGTATTGTGACACCTGCTTTCTTTTGTTTGCCATTAGCTTGGATTATTGTCTTCTATCCCTTCACCACTCTGAGCCTGTGTTTGTCATTAGAGCAGAGACATGTTTCCTGGAGGCAACATATTGTTGGGTCTTGTTCTTTAATCCATCTCACCACTCTGTCTCTTTTTATTGGAGAATCCAATCCATTTACGTTTAGGGTGATTATCAATATGAGGGCTTAATACTGCCATTTTATCACTCTTTTTCTGATTCTCCTGCATTTCCTTTGTTTCTCGTCCTGTGTATTTTGGTCTACCAATCAAGCTATATAGTTTTTTATGTTGTGTTACTTTGTTTTCTCCTTATTTATTATTTGTGTCTCTGTTCTGCATTTTGTTTAGTGATTACCCTGAGGTTTGTATTCAAGATCTCATGGATAAGAAAGTCCCTTTTCTGATGGCCTCTAATTTCCTTAGACTAAACCAATTCAGTCCCTTTCCTCTTCTCCTCCTAACTTGTTTTTCTCACATCTTATGGCATCTTGTATTGTGAGTTTGTGGTTAAAATGACAAGATTATCTTTGTTTTTGGTGTTTTCCTTCCCTTTGTCTTTAATGCTATGCTTAAGTATTTGCTGTCCTGCTCTGATTCTGTCTACCTGTTTATCTTCTTACTTTGTGCGTTTTAACTCCTTTCTCCCTTTTTTTTTTTCAGGTATGAGGGCCTTCTTGAGGATTTCTTAGGGGGAAGGGGGTCTCATAGCTATGAACTCCTTTAGCTTATGTTTGTCTGGGAAAGTTTTTATTTCTCTATAATATCTGATGGATACTTTTGCTGGATAGAGTGTTCTTGGCTGAAAGTTTTTGTCCTTCAAAGATTTGAATATGTCATTCCAGTCTCTCCTAGCTTGTAAAGTTTCTGCAGAGAAATCAGCTGAAAGCCTGATAGAGGTTCCTTTGTATGTTATTTTCTTCTCCCTTGCTGCCCTTAGTGTATCTTCTTTATCATTCAGTTTTGCCTGTTTCACTACTATATGCCTTGCAGTAGGTGTTTTTACATTGACATATTTAGGAGGTCTAGCAGCCTCTTCCACATGGATTTCCTTCCCTAGGTTTAGGAAGTTCTCTGTTATTATTTCTTTGAACAAGCTTTCTACTCCATTCTCCTTCTCTTCTCCTTCTTTAATACCTATAATTCTTAGGTTGCATTTCCTAATTGAGTCAGATATTTCTTGGAGACTTTTTTCATTTCTTTTTAGTCTTAGTTCTCTCTTCTCTATCTGGAGCATTTAAACATGTCTATCTTTGATTATGCTGATATACTTCTCTATGGTGTCCACTTGAGTGTTCAGGCAATCCATATTTTGTTTTATTTCTTCCATTCTGTCTTTCATCTCTAATATTTCTGATTGATTCTTCTTTATAGTTTCAGTCTCTTTTGTGAAGTAGTTCCTGAACTCATTGAATTGTTTCTCTGCATTCTCTTTTATCTCATTGAGTTTTTTGATGATAGCTTTTTTGAATTCTTTGTCATTTAGATTACATATTCTGTGTCCTCAGGACTGATTTCTAGGTACTTGTCATTTTCTCTCTGGTCTGGAGATCTAATATAATGTTTGATATTGCTAGAAGGAGTTGCTCTGTTTTTTCACATCCTAGTGTGATTTGGTCGCAGTTACCACCTATCGCCAGTGGTGGGTGTCAAGAGCCACATATTCTGAGCCCTCTGCCTTCAGCCGAAACCCCAGGGGCTGGAGCCACGCTGAGTGGGTTGGGGTAGGGTCACTTTGTCCTGCATGCTCTTGGGGTTTTTTCCCTCTGCTTTCACTATCCTCTTTCCTGGGGTGTTGGCTTGATAAAGTCAGCCCCCATGAAGGCTTTCACCCCAGTAGAGGGCTTCCCTCTAGGCTACAAGGGGCCTCAGGAGTCCTTGATGTTACCACGAATGAACGTCCTCTCCCCTATTCCTTCCCTTTTGGAGGCCTCACGTGGTCCCAGATCGCAGTCTTTAGGGGAGGGAGTGAAGTTTTCTCTTACCCCATTCCACTTCCTCCAAGGAGGCCTCCAGTCTCTCTGCCCTCCATCATATGGCTGTGTGGGTCTCTTTGACGTTTTTTGTGTTGTGTTTGGATGTCCTCTGTTGGAGTATGAATGTCCTTTTCATTGTATATTGGAGGGGAAAGATTACTGGGACAACTCACTCCGCCATGATGCTAACATCACTCCATAAGTATTTTTTGATCGTGACAGTTCACCAGGATTCAGCTCTTCTGGAGAAAAAAGGAGAAATCATGTATCTTCTCAAAATTTTGTATGTAAGAGCTTTATCTCAGTTGACTCCAATAAGATATCTTACCTAGTACTCAACATTTGTTGTTGTTGCTGTTTAACATTGTTTCTCAATGGTGCACTATTGGCATTTTGGACGGGTTAGTTCTTCACTGCACCAGACTGTCCCACACATCCCTGGCTCCTGCCCACTGAGTTCCAGTAGCATCCTTCAACTGGTGTGACCACCCAAACCACCCTCATTGAGGACCACTGTTCTGTGAAATTTGGAATCTTTAATTAGGAAAGTGGTCTTGCTTTTTATATAGTAGGTAGTACAAACAAATTTTCCACTTGTCGGTTTTAATTATCAGTAATCTGTAATCAGATGGCTGATAATGTGCTTTAGCTGAATTCTGTTCAGTTATTTATTTATATTTAATAAATAAATAAGTAGTAAGTTGGTCATGAATATTTTTATGTGATCTGAAATGAGAATCCTATTAACTGTCTCCATTTAAAATCAAGGATTTCACATTAGAAGTTAACTGAAAAAATATCCCTGGAAGATTTACCTTAAAACTCAATATTTTACTGTTATAAATTTTAAGAGGAAGTGAATGTATTTGCGTTGTATTTTAATAATAATGAAGTTAATTATTCTCTTTTTGTTTTTCTTTCAGAATTGGTCCCTAGGAAAGACCTTCTTATAGAAAATGTGCCATATTGCGATGCACCAACTCAGAAGCAGTGAATTTTTTGGATAAAATCAAGTCTTTGTAATTTTTAATTTTAAAATATATAACTCTGGCAAAAGTCCTGGAAGTATGGATATTTTTCTCTGAACTGGCATATTGAAAATGAGTGAATTACAGTTTCATAATTAAATTTCAAGTTAAAAGGACATTGCCAAAAACTGCAGAACATAGTTAAATATTTCTTAAGAACATTAGGTAAGAAGATATTTCATTTTCGTTGAAAATCAAACTTTATAAAGTGAAATAAATGTTTAGGGAGGTGTATCATATTTACTTCTCTTTGACCTTGGTGAGTTTTTTGGTCTTACCATAACTATTTGAGAATGCAGTGTTTTGACAAGTTGGTAGGTTTTCCTCCCATGTGAAATGAAACTATTAGATTAAAATTATCAGATTAAATTGATGGTTAGCTACCAGAATATTAAATTGGTTAAAAATTGCAATATGTGCCAACTCTTCACAGAAGGTGGCCTTTGTTTCCTAAAACACTGAAATTATTTGTGTACTAACAAATGATTATACAGTTTCCTTTTAAAGAGAGATGGTATTTCTGTGTTCCTTTAAAGACATTTTTTAACCAATTTTCTGAAGCTAGTTGAATAAAATATCACAGTCACCTAGGATCACTGTGGAATAAAGAAATCCTAATTTTTTTAGGAAATATTGGCCCTTGACCAAACTATATAATATAGCCTTAGTAGAATTAGCTATACTTAGACCACAGCTAGATTTTATTGTGAAAATACAATATATGGCTGCATTCTCTTTGTTTTAATCAATAAAACTTAAAGGGCTTTTCTTCTTCCATGTGTCCCATCCTGATGAGATTGGCAGTATTGCAAAATAGCTTGATTTTCTACCCTCTAATGATAGGAATTATAGAATTATATTTAATATTCTTCTTGTTTTTCTTTTATCGGTGCATCTTTACCATTGTGTTTTTTTCAGTGAATGGTGTGTTCTCTCTCGTCTCTCTATTCACTGATCAGTTCTCCCATTTGATGAGACAGAGTTTTTAATTTTTACAAGATTCTCAATGAAAACTTTATTTGTTGGAAAAACATATTGGTATATCCATACTGGATATAAAATGTCATATTTAAAAATAATTTTAGGAGATCAAAAATTATCAAAATTATTTAGATGTAGTACACTTAACATTAAACCAAAGACTACCCTCCATGCCTTCTAATATTTTTGAGGAGATTGTTTAGTAGTCTGTGAAATGGATTACACATGTCAAAGATTTGCTGCATAATTTTTCATCTCCCATATATATTTCTTATTATGTATATGAAATTATACCTACATAAAAATAAAAGATGATATATCAACATATCAACAATAGGCTTCACTATCACAAAATTTTGAAAGATTTGGCACCCTATCCTTATATAGCATATATTTGTATTTCAAATGAATTTTAACTAATTATTTAATAGTTTCATTCAGTCATTTAAAATAATTTATGAGTGCTTGACTTGTTGCTAAACAAAGGTTGAGAGTCAGTATTCTAGAGAGTAAACTACTACATCTGTGTAGGGTTTATTTTATAAACTATTTATAAAATTTTGAGAATGATTATTTGAGTACCTAACTTCTCTCAGGTATAATGTCAAATTTAATTAAACCTTTTTTATCTAGTTATGTAAAAAAAAGAAAAAAGGCTTCCCCATGTTCCCACAGAAAGTTGCCCACATCTAACATTTCACTTTGACTATTGAAATCTCGTAAAAGTGGGTGGTATGAATTCTAATTGCAGATATCTAGGCTCAGGCTCAGCAGGACTTTGTAAAACTATCTTTTGGCAGAAGTTGGAAAAGGCATATGGCAGGAGAATCAGATTTGGCAAGCATGTGTAGGGAAGAATCCTTCACTGAAGATTTGAAGCTAAGGGGAATATGACAGAGTTTGCATAACATCTAATTCAGAACATTAAAATTAAGATTTCAGTCAAATTGTATTTAAGTTGGTTCTTATTTTGCCTGCAGTTGTATTTCTTAACATCAGTACAGTGTCCAAAAGCACCTGATAACTAGAATAGGTGGAATTTCTATGCTCATTGACAAAACAAATCATTTAACTGCAAACACAAAGGCATAGGTCAACAAAGAAATGAAAATTCCAGTTCTTGTGTGTGTGTGTGTGTGTGTGTGTGTGTGTGTTTTAAAGATTGGCATCTGAGTTAACAGCTGTTGCCAGTCTTTTTATTTTTTTCTTTCTGCTTTTTCTCCCCAAATCCCCCCAGTACATAGTTGTGTATTTTTTAGTTGTGGGTCCTTCTACTTATGGCACGTGGGACACTGCCTCAGCATGGCCTGACAAGCGGTGCCATGTCCATGCCCAGGATCTGAACCAGCGAAACCCTGGGCTGCTGCAGTGGAGCACACAAACTTAACCACTCGGCCACTGGGCTGGCCCCTGAAAATTCCAGTTCTTAAGCAGAGTTTTCTAAAGCAAACGTAGATGAATACAAAATTAATATAACTTTACTACTTATCAGCTATAACCAATCAGAATGACATGGAAAAAAGATCTTGTTTATAATAACAAACAAAACTATAAAATAGGAATAAACTTTTTTAAAAACTGTAAAACTTAAAAATGAAAGACATGCTATGTCCCTAGATGGGACAATTGACAACTGTGGAGGTGACAGTTCTTTTAAAATGTAATCTATCAAAATCCCAACAGATTGATGGATATGTCTACATAAAGATATAAAACTTCTGTATTCTGTGAAAACTACCATAAATACAGTTTAGAGAAAATATTTGCTGCCTGCATAATGATTAAAACAGTTAAGGTATTCCTATGACTCAGTTAGCAAAAGATAAAACTCAATGGAAAAATGATATAAATAAGAAGTTCACAGAAGAAGAAATACTAAGCCTGTCTATTGATCAGAGAAATGTAAATTAAAACAAAATGAAACATTTTTGTTCATCAAATTTACAAAAGTTAAAGAAACTGATCATATCCAATATATGTAATGGTGATAAGGGTGTGAGGAAATGGGCACTCACTCTACTTCAGAAAGGAATCTAAGTTATACAGCCTTTTTGAAAGAAAAGTTGACAGTATCAAAGTTTAAAATAAACATACTATTCAGTCTATATCTTAAAGGCTCACAAGAATACAAATAAATGTACGCTCAGATATATGTACAGAAATTTCTATAGCATTTTTGTAATTTTAAAAAATTGAAAACAGCCTAAATTTACAAATTTAGGGGAACAATTAAAATGTGGTTCATTCATATTCTGGGATATTATGCAGGAGTTGAAAAGAATGATACAAAATATATATATTGTCAAGTGAAAGAAGCAAGTCACAGAATATATGTTCTCTATGAATCTACTTCATACAAAAGAACTATTTTTGCACACATATATGCATATGTACATAGAAATGCATAGAAATAATACATGATAAATGTTAGTAGTTAGGGAGGAAAATAAGATTGGCAAGGGGACCAGTAGATTGAGGACTTTTATTCTGATAACACCTGCGTATTTAAATATTGTTTACAGTGAGTATGTCAACATATAAGGGATTTTTTTTTTGGTGAGGAAGATTGGCAGTGAGCTAACATCTGTTGCTGATCTTCTTTTTGCTTAAGGAAGATTGTCCCTGAACTAAAATCTGTGCCAATCTTCCTCTATTTTGTATGTAGGATGCTGCCACAGCATGGTTTGGTGAGCAGTATGTAGGTCCACGCCCAGGATCCGAACCCATGAACCCTGGGCCTCCAAAGGAGCACATGAACCTAACCAGTATGCCACCAGGCAGCCCTTCAACATATGTGTATATATATATTTTTTTTAATGCTGAAGCATTCTTTTTTTTTTTTTTACTCCTTCTCCCCAAAGCTCCCCAGTACATAGTTGTGTATTCCAGTTGTAGGTCCTTGTGGCTGTGCCATGTGGAATGCCACCTCAGAACAGCCTGATGAGCAGTGCCATGACCATGCCCAGGATCCAAACCAGCAAAACGCTGGGCCACCAAAGCAGAGTGCATGAACCCAATCACTTGGCCACAGGGCTGGCCCCTCAACATATAATTTTTAAAGGACAGTACCTAAGCTACTAGTGATTTTTTATTTAAAATTTTTAATTATGCAATATTTCTAATATTATAAATAGTATATAAGACACTCATGAACCTAATTCTCACATTTGACAGATGTTATATTTTCCTGTTATTTGTTTAAAGATCTCTTTCAAGTTATAAAATCTTATGAAGCTAAAATCCAAGGATGATGGCTGTTTTATAGTTGGTGGATATCATTCCCATACTTGTTTTTGTACTTTTACCAAATGTATATGTATTCAAAACAATATACAGTCAGCCCTCCATATCCTCAGGTTCTGCTTCTGTGGATTCAGCCAACCTCGGATCGAAAGGCCTACAGTGATCGTGTCTGTACTGAACATGTACAGACTTTTTTCCTTGTCATTATTCCCTAAACAATACAGTATAACAAGTATTTACATAGCATGTACAGTGTATTGGGTATTATAAGTAAACTAGAGGTGATTTAAAGTATGGGAGGATATGCATAGGTTATATGCAAATTCTACACCATTTTATGTAAGGGATTTGAGCATCTGTGGATTTTGGTATCCATGAGGGGTCCTGGAACCAATCCCCTGCAGATACCCAGATATGGAGAGGCAACTGTATAGTATTGTTTTGTGGTTTTAAAATGCAAATGAATGGTGTTATGCTCCATGCATTCTGCAACTTATTTTTTTTTTTAATTGAAGTGTAATTGACATATACTATCCTATTAGTTTCAGGTATTGCAACTTACACTTCATCATACATTAGGTTTTAGAGACTTATTTATATTGTTGCATAAATGTCTAGATCTTTCCATTTTACATCTTATTCCACTGTAAGAAAAAACTTGTTTATCCATGTCTCTTGATGAACAATATTGTTTCATTTTTTGACATTACAAACAGATTTACTAAAAATCCCAGTACGTGGATTCTTGCACCCATATAAAAGTTTATTTGGATAGATACCAAGAAGCAGAACTGTTAAGTCATAGGGTATGTACATATTCAACTCTCTTAGGAGTTTTTTTTTAATGTGTGGAAGATTGGCCCTGAGCTAACATCTACTGCCAATCTCCCTCTTTTTCCTTGAGGAAGATTGTTGCTGAGCTAACATCTATGGCAATCTGCCACTATTTTTTACATGGGATGCCGCCACAGTGTGGCTTGACAAGTGGTGCTAGCTCTGTGCCCAGGATCAGAACCTGTGAACCCTGGGCCGCTGAAGCGGAACATGCAAACGTAATCACTGTGCTACCAAGCTGGCGGGCCGGCCCCACATGAAAATTTTTTAATTGTTCTTTAACGCAGTTGTACCAGTTTACACTCCAATCAACACTGTGTGAGAGGTCCCATTTCTCCATATCCTCACAGTTATTTTTATGTATGACTTTTCTCATCTTTATCAAGCTGATGGATATGAAATGGTATCACGTTGCTTTAATTTGCATTTCTGGATTGCTGGGAGGTAGGTCATCTTGTCATCACAGTTTCTCTTATGAATGTGTGTTCATAGCCTTTGTCCACTTTTCTCTATTGGGCTGTCTGGCTTTTTCTTACTAATCCTTTACATATTCTGGATACTAATCCTGTGTTGGTTGTCTGTGATGCAGATGTCTTCTTCTAATACGTGACTTGTCTTTTATGATAAACCTGTAATACGGGAGTTTATTTTAGTGTATCCATGTTTAAAAATCTTTTTTGTTGTTAATTTTGCCTTTGTTAATTTTGTTAATTTTTAAGAAATTCTTTTCTACTCCAAAGTCATAAAAATGTTCTAATACATTTTCCTCTGAACGTTGAAGTTTTGCTTTTTATTTTCAGGCCTTTAAACCACCTAGAATTTATTTTTATTATGATGTGAGGAAGGGGTCTCATTTTATCTTTTTTTTAATGGGAAAACAATTTGCCTCAGCAACATTTATTGAATAGCCCGTCCTTTTTCTGATTACATATAAAGCACCTTTGCTCATATCCCAGGTTACTATATATTGGAATCAGTCTAACCCTGTTAGCTATTCAAGGACTTTGCTCCTGCAATTATCCCTCTCCTGCTAAATCTTCTTTTCCCTCTCTCCACTAGATTATTCTCAACAGCATTCACCATTCTGAAATATTTCGCATATTAAAAAAAACCTTCTTGAACCCCCCCAGCCTTCCAGGTTCAGTACCCTTTTTCTGCTCCTCTTTGTTCTAAGAGGTTTCTGTACTTACTGCCTTCACTTCTCTCCCCATTCTCTCTTGTACAGACCCCAATCAAGATCTAATCCCAGCCGCTCCACTGAAGCCCTTCTTGTTCCAGTTACTACTGACCTCTACTTGATGAGTCCAAAGGTCAATTCTTAGTTCTCATTGTATTCATCCTCTCAGTAACAGTTGGCATAATTGATCCTTCCCTCTTTTTTGAATGGAGATCTAGACACTCATTTACTGCATGTAGGATACAGCCATATGAACCAAAGTAACAAAAATACCTGCTTCACCTTCTGTGTGTGATTTTAGATCCACGCCACCTGTTCTTAACCCTGCTCTCAGCCTTCTCTGGCGAGACTGATCTGTATGAAGCAGCCCAAGTAGCTCCTGTACCTCTGATTTTCAGAAGGAGGGAGGAGGGTGAAGGCAGGTGTTTATTTTCCTGGCTCTATTCCTAAAAAGTTACCTCAGGCTGGCAGTATATCCCTCAATCAGAGTTTCTCTCAAGGTGATTCTTTCCTTCTAGTTTAGGTAAGAGCTTCCCTCCCCTTCTCAAGTCGGGTAGCAACAATTTATCTGCTACTATCCATGTCAGTTCCCCTACACCCACAGTTTTGTAACTAGTCCCTTTATAAATAAATCTTACTTGAACTACTGTAATTTAAATATATCACCTATTTCTTGTTGAGACCCTCAATAATTCACTGACCTAGGGGAACTTACTTTTTGGAGATGAGAGACAGACAATAAACAAAATTAAAAAGTAAATTAGAAAGGGATAAGTAATGTGGAGAAAGATAAGGCAGGAAAAGGAGATACAGGAGCTAGGAAGAACAGGGTATTGCGATTTTAAACACTGTGATCAGAGAAGGTCTCATTAAAAAAGTGATAGTTGAGCAAAGATGAAGGATGTGAGGGATCTAGCCATGCAAATATCAAAGAGAACAGCTCTCCAAGCAGAGCAAACTGCTAGTGCAATGTTCCTGAGACAGGTTCATGCCTGCTATGTTTGAGGAGAACCAATGAAAGGAGCAAAGTGTTTTATGGGGAGAGTAGTAGGAGATGAAGTCACAAAAATGGTAGAGGAAGGCAGGGAGTGAATGCCAGGTTATCTAGGGTATTACAAGGACTGTGGTTTTAACTCAATAAAATGCAGAGCCATTAGATGGTTTTGAGAAGAGGAGTGGTATGATCTGATCTTAAGTTTTAAAGAGATCACTCTGGCTGTTGTGCTGAGAACAGACTATGGGGGCAAGAGTGAAGGTACGGATACTAATTAGAAATCTCTCACATTATTCTAGTAAGAGACGATAGTGGCTTAGACCAGAGTGGCAGCAGTGATGGTGGTGAGAAGTGGCAAGATTCTAGATATATTTTGATAGAGCTCATGGGTTTCCTGATGGATTGAATGTGAGGTGAGACAAAAAAGAAAGGAATCGGGGATGATTCCCAAGGATTTTGGCCTGAGCAACTAGAAGGATATTGTTGCCATGAACTGTGATGGTGGAAACAGACTAGATTTGTGAAGAAAGATCAGGAGTTGCATTTTGGGCATGTATTGATTAAAATGCCTATTAGATATCCAAGTGAAGATGTTAATAGGACACTGATTATAGCGTATGTAATTCAGGAAGTGGGCTGGGTTGGTGTTACAAATTTGGGAGCCATTAAGTACTTAAAATCATGACATTGGATGAAATCACCAAGAAATTCGTTATATAGAAGAAGAAAAGTCAATGACTGAGTCCTAGGAGACTCCAAGGTTAAGAGGTTAAGGAGATAAAGAACAAAAATTGATTATGTAGAAAGAAGAAGAAAAGTCAATGATTGAGTCCTAGGGCACTCTGGTGTTAAGAGGTTAAGGAGATAAAGAACAAAAAGCACAAGAGACAGAGAAGTTTCCAGTAAGGTAGGATGGAAACAAGGGGAATGTAGAGCAAAGGTTGGCCAAGTATGACTCACAGGAGCCAAATCTGAGGCACTGCCTTTTTTTGTAAATGAAATTTTATTGGAACACTTATCACACCTACTCATTTACATATTATCTATGGCTGCTTTCACACTACAATGGCATATTTGAGTAATTGCAACAGAAACTATATGATCTGCAAAGCCTAAAATTGCTCTCTACCCCTTATAGAAGTTTGTTGCCACCTAATGTATAGGTCCTGGAAGCCAATCAAAAAAGAGTTTCATTAAAGAGGGAATGATTGCATTGAAATTACAATTAAAATTCCAGGAGGCTTTAGCAACACGGAGGTGACTTTAGTGTTTCTGGCAAAAGAGTTTCAGTGAAATAATTGAAGAAATGTATGCTCATGTTGATTCTCCCCAAACTGATCTCTAAATTCATTGTAATCACTATTAAAATTGCAGTGGGATTTTTTTTGAGGAACTGGTAAAACTTACTCAAAAATTTATGATGAATAATAAAGATCCATAAATAGCTAAATCAGATATGACAAAAGAGAGTAAAATTGGATATCTATATGCAAAAAAGTGGAGCTTTGATCCATACTTCACACTATATACAAAAATTCAGCCAAAATTGATCATAGACCTAAATGTAAAACCTAAAACTATAAAACTTCTTGAAGTAACAGGAGAAGATCTTTGTGAATTTGTATTAGGCAAAGATTTCTTAGCTATGACACCAGAAGCACAATACATAGAAGAAAAAATTAATAAACTGGACTTTATCAAAATTAAAAAATCTTGCTCTGCAAAAAGTAACAAGAGAATGAAAAGACAAGCCACAGACCAGGGGAAAATATTTACGGTACAAATCATAAACTGATAAAGAACTTTTATCCAGAATATATAAAGAACTTTTAATAAGAAGAAAACAACTCAATTTTTAAAGATTTGAGTGGACACTTTATCAAAAAAGATATACAAGTGAAAAACACATGAAAAGATGCTCAACACTATTAGCCATTGGAAATTAAAATCGCAATGAAATTCTCTACATACCTATTAGAATAGCTAAAATTAGAATGATCATACCAAGTGTGAGCAAGGATTTGGAAGAACTGAAACTCATACACTACTGGTAGGAATGTAAACTGGCAGAACAACATTGGAAAACTGTTTAGCAATTCTTTAAAAAGTTATACATACTCCCTGTATAATCCAGACTTTCCACTCCTAGGTATTTACCTAAGAGAGATGAAAGCGTTTATCCATACAAAGACCTATTTATATTGCAAAGCAAAGCAAAGCATCAACAAAATGAAAATGCAACCTACAAAATGGGAGGAAATATTTGCAAATCATGTGTTTGATAAGGGATTAATATCCAAAATATATAAAGAACTTATACAACTCAATAGCAAAAAACCAAACAATCCAATTTAAAAAATGAGCAGAGAGCGTTTTCCAAAGAAGACATACAGATGGCCAATAGGTACATGAAAAGACTTCAGCATCACTAATCATCAGGGGAATGCAAATCAAAACCACGAGATATCACCTCACACCTGTTGGAATGGTTATTATCAAAAACACAAGAAATAAGTGTTGGTGAGGATATGGAGAAAAGGGAATCCTTGTTCACTGTTGGTGGGAATGTAAATTGGCACAGCTACTAAAGAAAACAGTATGGAGGCTCCTCAAAAAATTAAAAATAGAACTACCATATGATCCAACAATTCCACTTGTGGGTATTTATCCAAAGGAAATGAAAACACTAACTGGAAAAGATAATATGCACCCCCATGTTCACTGCAACATTATTTACAATAGCCAAGACATGGAAGCAATCTAAGTGTCCATTGATGGATGAATAGATAAAGAAAATGTGGTGTGTGTGTGTATATGTATAATATATGTGTGTATATTATATTATTATTCAGCATAAAAAATTATGTTCAGCATAAATAGTATTCAGCATAAAATTCAGGAATATTATTCAGCATAAAAAAGAATGGAGTCTTGCAATTTGTGACAACTTAGATGGACCTTGAGGGCAGTATGCTAGTGAAATGAGTCAGACAAAGAAAGAAAAATAATATATGATCTTGCTTATACACGGAATCTAAAAAGAAAACAAAAAACCAGAACTCATGGTAAAAGAGAACAGATTAGTGGTTGCCAGAGGAAGGATGTGAGGGGTGGGCAAAATAGCCGAAGGGGGTCAAAAGGTACAAACTTCCTGTTGTAAAATAAGTAAGTCAAGGGGATGTAATATACAGCATGGCAACTATAGTTGATAATTCTGTATTATAAATTTGAAAGCTGCTAAGAGAGTAAATCTTAAAAGTTCTCATCACAAGAAAAAAATTCACCACTGTATGTGGTGACAGATGTTAACCTGACTTATTGTGATGATCATTTCACAATATATACAAATATGGAATCATTATGTTGTATACTTGAAACTAATATAATGTTATATATCAATTATATCTCAATTAATAAAAAAGCCTTATTTATAGCAGCTTTATTTGTAATGGCCCCAAACTGGAAACAACCCAAACACCCATCAACAGAAGAATGGATAAACAAATTGTGTTATATCCATACAATGGAATACTTCTCAGGAATAAAAAGAAATGGACTGTTGCTACATGCAACAACACAGATGAATCTCAAAATACTTATCCTGAGTGAAAGAAACCAAATGAAAACAGATACATATTTTATGATTCCATTTATATAAAATTCTAGAAACTGCAAACTAATTCCTAGTGACAGAAAGCAGATCAGTGCTTGCCAGGGGATGAGGGCAGGGGGACAGGTGGAGGGAGGGATTAAAAAGGTAGATGAGGAAATTTTGGAGGGTGATGGATATAGTCATTATCTTGATTGTGGTGATGGTTTCATGGGTGGTGTATGCACATGTCAAAAAAATGTACAAAATGCATGTGTACATTTTAAATATGTATAGTTTACTGTATGCCAATTATAACTCAATAAAGCTCTTAAAAAATATTACAAAGCCATAGTAATGTTTTAAGTGTAGTATTGGTGAAGGAATTGAAAAATGGTTAGCAGTTGACCAGAAGAGAGAGCTCAGAGATAGACCCATATGCTCTCTCTATATACACAATTTATATCCTATACATTCTGTTTTGTTTTGTTTTTTTGAGGAAGATTAACCCTGAGCTAACATCCGTGCCCATCTTCCTCTACTTTATACGTGGGACGCCTACCACAGCATGGCTTGCCAAGCAGTGCCATGTCCGCACCTGGGATCCAAGCAAACCCCAGGCCACCGAAGAGGAACATGTGCACTTAACCACTGCACCACCGGGCCAGCCCCATATACATTCTTAATAGTTCTTTCAGTAAATCTCTTTGCCTGAAAATATTTGTTTGCATCCTTTCTCCTGAATATTAGTTTAGTTAGGTACAGAATTCTACTTCGGCATTATGTCCCTTAGCTCCGCAGATACTGTTACATTGTCTTTTAACCTCTCATTTTACTGCTGAGAAGTCTATTAGCAGGCTAGTTGCACTTCCTTTTGGCTATTCTATCTTTTCTTGATGATTAAGATTTTTGTCTTTTCTTTGGAATTCGAGGTAGAGATTTTATTTTTATTTATCCTACTCAACACTTGGTGTACTTCCTCTTTCTAAGGATTCATGGCATACACCAATTCTGGAAATTTCTCATCTGTTATATTTTCAAATATTGCCTTAGAAACATTCTCTCCATTTTTTTCCTCCTGGATTTCCTGTCAGGCATCTCTCATTGTGCTTCATTCAGGTTACTCTGCTCAATTTCACTGGTTTAGTACCTGCTCTAATTCACTACTATTTTCTTCACCTGTGTCTAATCTGCTTTTTATTCACCACATGTATTTCTCTTTTAATTTCAGTGACTTTATTTTTCATTTCTAGGCCTTATATTTGTTTTTTATATCAGATACACTATTCCTTTTTCACAGTGATTTTTTTCTCTAGTTGTAGTTCTTTGTATCTCTCATCATTTAAAGATACTAGTTTTATAATCTCTTTCAGAATATTCTATTTTATCAAGTGTCCTAAATTTGTCAGTACTCTTCTTTGTTCATGACACAGTCTTTTCTCATGTGTTTTGTAATTTTTGATTGTGTGTAGATCTTGAATGACAATTGTTAATTCTCTGAGGATCCCATGTGAAGTTGTGGATTGCAGGAATGTGCCTCCAAAGAGACTTTGTGCATGCCTCTGCCAGATACCCCAAGGGTACCTTGGAAATTTTCATACCATTCAGATATTTTCTTTTTTTTGAGGAAGATTAGCCCTGAGCTAACTGCTGCCCATCCTCCTCTTTTTGCTGAGGAAGACTGGCCCCGAGCTAACATCCATGCCCATTTTCCTCTTCTTTATATGTGGGACGCCTACCACAGCATGGCTTTTGCCAAGCCCTGCCATGTCCACACCCGGGATCCGAACCAGCAAACCCTGGGCCGCTGAGCAGCAGAACGTGCAAACCCACCTGCTGCGCCACCGGGCTGGCCCCCATTCAGATAATTTAAAATTGATCCTGAATCACCACATGGTTTGGTGATTTTCTTCTCTCACCAGTGATTTTTTTTTTTCCCTCAACTAGACAGAGTCCCTGGACCTTGCTCTCTTTCTGGCTTGTGGATAGTTTTTCAGCCCCCTTTCATGGTACTTAGAATCCTTTGAAGGGTCCTGGCTTTAAACATGGATCTCAGTTCTACTCCCTGCTACACCCAAGTCCAGGGACTCATCATCTGTTGATATGTAAGAAAAATCTAAACTCCTAGCTGTTAGGGTCTATTTCCGGGTCCCCTCACAGCCTCTAGGGCTACCTCAGTGTCCGCCTACAATTACACTCTGCTTTGGCTTCCAGATCTCTTTTCTTTCTTGTATATGGGAATTTCCTTTCTTTTCTTCTGAGCCCAGGCATGTAATACGAGCCAGAATGCAAAGTGCTGAAAGACTAATGGGATCATGTCAACAGGACACAGGAGCCTGATTGAAGGCACTCTTGCTGGTCAGTTTGGGGACAACTTGTGCATCAAAAATAATAATGACTACAATGGACTAACACATTAAATAAAAAATAAAATGACCCATGAGTTTGTAAAGATACTCAGAGAAAGGGGGAAAAAAGGAAAGAGTTTTTTTGTTTTTTTACGGACTTTCGACTTTTCTTTAGCTTTGACATTTTTCAAAATAAAAGAGGAAATTAAAATTGAATCTCACTCAGCATTTTTGGGGGGAAATGGTTCTACATTAGCTTAGTCCACATGTCGCCAAACTCAGAATTCCAGATACTGATTCTTTTAGGAAACAAACAAGTTTTTAAAATGTCTTTCTGGCAATCCGTTGTTAATATCTCAAGGCTTCTGAGTATAAGAAATCTTATTCAATGAAGTGTGATTCAGGTCTTCAATTTAGGATTTTTTTTTCCTACTATAACCTTTTTTTCCTAATTTCAGCTGAATGCAATCTCTCCATTTATTCAGCCAATATTAACTGAATCGCCCAGGGTCAATCTCAAAGATAGGTGCTAGAGATTCAAAGACAAGACAATCTAGCAGGGAAGACCAGCAAGGAAGTAGGCAATTATAGTGTATTTAGTGCCATATAGAGATTAAACAGAGTTTTAAGAATATAAAAGTAATTTATTAGAACATGGTTTGTACAGTATGATAAATATACAAGATGATGTGCTTTCAATCTCTTAAAGAAGTAAACATAAAATAACTTACACCTAACACCATTAAAAATATAAGCTGGAATGAAAAAACAAGATTTTGTTTGCGAGGCAGGAGAACTTTGGGGATCTTAAGGTTTCTGCCACAAACTGCTTTATGTAGCTTTTTTCCTCCTCTTATCTTTTACTCTGGCAACAGAGTGAGAGAGCTACTGTCTTCGATAAGATTCCCCAAGAAACAGACTTTGAAATAGAGATTTGCATGCAGGAGGTTTGAATGAGGGAGTGTGCTCAGGAAGAACCCCTGTGAGGGAGTGAGGGAAGCAAGATCGGGCAGAGGGAGTCGTGGGACTGCGTGCGATGCAGCTGCACTGGAGGCCTGGAGCTGAAATGACCTTCAGAATTGTGCTGAACTGAGGCAAGGGGACCAGGCTTTTTTCCCTGGCACCAACAGTCGTTGAGGGCAGGCCGACCCCAGGGAAGAGGCATAACTTTGGTGAGGCAATTCCCTTCAGTGGGCCAGCTCCCAGAAAGAGCAGTAGCTGTCAACCTTCAGCAGCAGGCACTCCCGGGAGCCAGGGAAATGAATGCCTCCTTTTGAAGGGGACATCTGGGCAGTGCGCAGAATACATTACACCAAATAAGGTTTTTCCATAATTAGCTCAAACTGCTTGAGCTGCAAAAGAAGAACTTTAAAGCTGGGTATTTCTCTTCTGGGAAGCAAGTTCCCCAAGGACAGTTTGTGACCTATTCAGACCAACAGAAGAGAGCAAGCCCATTGGAAAAGAGCTAATTACAAGTTGAGACTCAAGGTGAGTTAATGCACGGGGTTATTCATTCATTTAGTAAATGTCTACGTAGCATCACCTGGAAAAAAGCTCACCAAAGAGGGAGCTAGAGACTGGGTTCTAGTCACAGCTCTGTCACTGAAAATGGGGTATTTGAGCAAATCATTTATCATCCCTGGACTTGTGTTTCTTTTCCTGTACAATGAGAAATGTGGACTAAATGATATATTAGTTAGAAATATTTTAGCTGTGAGAAACAGAAACCACCTTTAGCTAGGTTGTGAGAGAGAGAGAAAAGGAAATTGGTTTAAGGAGTAAATCTGTGTCTCCCAGACTCGGACTGGGTTGGAGCTGGGCTTCAGGAACAGACTGCAGTGCTATAGGCAATCCAGGGGCGCCCGCCACCCCTACCTCTGCACTTGCTTCATTCTTCACTATTGCTGCAGTTCAGCTCACTGTTTTTCAGTTCACATGAGGAAAATAACTACAAACAGTAGCTCCTGAGTTTCATCTCCTCTTTTCAAGAGAGCAGCCACATGCAGGCTAAAATATCCTTGGTCCCAATTTCAGACTGTCTGAGAACAGAATTTATTGGCAGTATTTTGTGAAGGGAGCAACCTCTGATTCAAACAACTGTGTGTAGGTGAGGGACTCAGTAGGGGGAGGAGGAGAAGTTTCCAGAAAAGATTTAGGAGCATGCTTGTCAGCAGCCAAGATGTCCAACCAAGATGCTGTTATCTCTAAAATCCCATGATTTGATTAAACAACTACCTAAGTAAAATTTGATTCACTTCTCACTGATCTGTGTATGATGCTTTAAACTGTCATTTAGGAATTATAATGGTTAGTTAAAATACATAATTGTGAATGGAAATTTGACAATTAAATGAGGGAGGCTGAAGCCTAAAACTCTCAGGAAAATGCATTGACAACTTCATTTTTCTATTTAGACCCAGACAAAACTGACAGTGTTAGTAATAACATATCAAGAAGTATTCAGGGGCTAGCCCAGTGGCATAGTGGTTAAGTTCGCCATTCCGCTTTGGCAGCCCGGGTTTCACCAGTTCTGATCCTGGGCGTGGACCAACACACCACTCATCAAGCCATGCTGCGGTGGCATCCCACTTGGAAGAACTAGAAGGACTTACAACTAGGATATACAACCATGCACTGGAGCTTTGGGGAGGAAAAAAAAGGACAATTGGCAATAGATGTTAGCTCAGGGCCAATCTCCTTCACCAAAAAGCATTTTTTAAAAAAGGAAGTATGCAAGGAACATTTTTAGAGGGCGAAAATGTTGAGTGGTTTTTTCATTGTGCATGTGTGTGTGTATGTAAGGAAGAGTGGCCCTGAGCTAACGTCTGCTGCCAGTCCTCCTCTTTTTGCTTGAGGAAGATTGTCCCTGAGCCAATCTTGCTCTATTTTGTATGTGGGACGCTGCCACAGCATGGCTTGACGAGCAGTGTAAGTCTGCGTCCAGGATCCAAACCTGTGAACCCCAGGCTGCTACAGTGGAGCATACAAACCTAACCATTATGCCACCAGGCTGGCCCCAGAAATGTTGAGTATTTAAACCACTTGGACTACAGATGGTTTTTCCCAATTTGTGATTGGCGTATGGCTTAGACCAATTTCTTTTTTTTTTTTTTTTTTCTGCTTCATCTCCCCAAATCCCCCCTGGTACATAGTTGTATATCTTAGTTGCAGGTCCTTCTAGTTGTGGCATATGGGACGCCACCTCAACGTGACCTGACAAACAGTGCCATGTCCGCGCCCGGGATCCGAACCCTGGGCTGCTGCAGCAGAGCACGCTAACTTAACCACTCAGCCACGGGGCCAGCCCCCTAGACTAATTTCTGATATTCACTTATGATGAAGGTCATATTCTATAACCAGGAGTTATAAGGAGTGTCATAAGAATTTGTGAAGTGATTGACAGAAACAGCCCACTGACCTAGGGTGAGGATTCAGTCTCCTTTTTTAAGTAGAGGGCACAGCTCATCTGCACTAGAGCAGGAGACCCAGCAGTGTTTCCAGTCCTAGGTGCAAACTTCAAAGGTGCCAATGAAATGACCTGACTGGGAGGATGATCCAATCAGTTCCTTCAAGACCAGTCCTTGTCATCTCAGGGAACTTTATACCACATTAATCCTTCCGGACTGTTCTGGAGACTCTCACTACATGACTGACTGGGGATGATGCACTGGAGAAGTTGATATTGTTTCACTCGGTCTTGCCATAGATACTCAGGAAAGAGCTAAGGTCGCTTAAAGATGAATCAGTATCAGCTCCTTTGAGCAATCCCTGAGCAAGAGCACGCCAGGGAGCTCTCTAAGTTCTGTTCCTTTATCGGATAGTCACTGATGGAAAGAAATAGAGAAATGCATAATTATTTGGCAATTTCGTGACAAGCTAGAGCAGTAGTTGGCAAACTATGGTCATCAGGCCAAATTCAGCCCCTCAGCTGTTTTCGTAAATAAAGTCTAATCGGAATACAACCATACCTGTTCGTTTACGTGTTGTCTGTGACTACTTTCTTGCTACAGCAGCACACTGGAGCAACAGTGAGTAGTTGTGACAGAAACGATATGACCCATAAAGACTAAAATATTAACTGTCTCATTCTTTACCTAAAATGTTTGCCAACCCATCATCTAGAAACAAGTTAATTTCCTCATACTATCTGTGTTGGCAATCAAGAGCATTCCAATTTGCCACATAATTATATACAATTCTGCTTTTAAGGACTTATGTTTTCTAAATGTGCCTTCTCATATCAACTTGTCTCAAAAGCATGATTTAGAAAAGATGTTCTTTTCAATAAATGGTAGTGGATAAATAGGATATCAATACGAAAAAAAATCTTGGGCCATATCTCCCACCATACTAAAAAATATACTCCAAGTGTGTAGATCTAAACATAGAAAACAACAAACCTTTTAAAGGAAAACATAGGAGAATATCTTCATGACTTTGGGGTAGGCAACATTTCTTAAGTAGGACACAAAAAAGCATTAACTATAAAGGAAAAAATTAATTAATTGGACTACGTTAAACTTAAGAACCTCTGTTTGCCAAAGACACATTAAGAAAGTGAATAGACAAGCTACAGAGTAGAAGAAGATATCTGCAATACATATATCTGATTCGTATCCAGAATACGTAAAGAATTCCTCCAAGTCATTATACAAAAGACATGTAATAGAAAAATGGGCATAAGACTTGAATAGATATCTCCAAAGGCAGATACCTAATTAGCCAATAAACCTGTGAAAAAGGTGTTCCACTAGTAGATTACTCATCATAGAAATGGAAAATAGTGCAAGGCACTATTATCACTCCATGCCCACCAGAATGACTAAAATGTAAATGACAGATAATACCAAGAGTTGTCAGGGATGTAGAGCATCTAGAACTTTCATACATTGCTGATAGGAATGAGAATTGGTACAACTTTGGAAACTGTCAGTATCTACTGAAGCTGGACATATGCATGTCCTATGACCCAACATTTGCACTCTGAGGTATCGAACTGTGTCAACCAAAAGACATATACAAAAAATGGTCACAGCATTACTGTTTGTATTAGCCCAAACTGAAAATAAGTATGAGGTTATTAGTAATGTTCTATGTATTGATCTAAGTGGGGATTGCACACTGTTCACTTTGTGAAAATTCATTGAGCTTACACACTTGCAATGTGTGCCTTTCCATATATATGTATGTTATGCTACAATAAAAATTTTTATTTAAAGAGAAAGTGCAACTTACGTTAGATTGTTAGCGCCTGTGATCTTGGCATAGTGATTTGAACACAACACATATTTGGAAAACAAAAAAACACTTTTGTTATTGATAAGAGTGTAGATTCTCCCAGTAAGTTGTAAGCCCACAGTCCTGTTCTATTTCAAGATTTAAAAATCATCAATTACTGTTTAACTAAATCTGGCGCAAGGAAACTCCCTGATAGCAGCTTATGTATAAGCCCACATTTGTTGCTTATTCTGAATGTACCTCAATATCCTTTTCAGAGTAATAAAATTCTGACCATTTACACTAAAAATAAAGTCTGGTGATTTTTTCCAGGAACTGTAGCTCTTTATTACTTCCCTCCACAATAATGAACAAGTAAGCCTGAAAAATACGACTCAGTGAGATGGGTCATTAACTATTGTACTCAGAACTTGGGCTGCTGTAATGTCATTTGCAAAACATCATGTTGTGGCACACAGAATTCAGGAAAAGAAAAGTTGTGGGTTGCCACAGCAACTGTAATGTAGGTATCTATTGGAATAAGATTTGATTATTTCTGCTTATGATCACTCTAATTCCTCTATATTTTATTTCAATATGACTGAGTAGTGGTTGATACAGGAGTTACTTAGAAGTATTGAATTTCTATAAATGTAAGCTGTCAGCACATAACGCTCTGGTTATACACTTGCATTTACTTAGGTCATTTGTTTTAGGAATAACCCTGTTTTAAAAATACTTTTGACTTTTTTCTCAGAAAATATTTCCAAACAAGCAGCATATAACACTTACTTCCATCTGCAACATCACATTTACCTGATAAGACCTTATGGCACCTTGATAGAATTCCTACTATAGGTGTAGAAAATGAAGTAGAAGGACAGGAGATAATAAATCGTTTAAGATCACAAAGCAAATCAGGGCAGAACTATTACTGGAATTTTGCTCAGGATGAGCCATTCGCTAAGTGGTATTTTCATGAAACGTGTGCTGTGGCCTGATTACTAGAGCACAGTTCTACGTTATTGGTACCTGCGTATATTTGCCTCTATTCTCCAAGTTATACATGCTTGTTTGTGTGTCTCCTAGGCTGAAATGTTTCCAGGAGTACCTCACCTGAGACTGAATGTTCCGCTCATTTCTTCTGTCACTGAGTGTATTAGAGTTCTCCAGAGAAACAGAACCAATATATAAAAATATTTATGTTTATTACAGGAATTGGCTCACGCCAGTTATGGAGGCCAAGAAGTCCCATGGTCTGCCATCCCCAAGCTGGAGAACCAGGAAAGCTGCTGATGTAACTCAGACCCAGTCTGAAGGCCTGAGAATGGGGTGGAGGTGAGGGAGCCCCATGGTGTCAGTCCTGGTCAGAGTCTGAAAACCCAAGGAGGACCAGAGGCACCAATGTCCTAGGGCAGGAAAAGATAGATGTCTCACCTCAAACAGAGAGAGCAAATTCACCCTTCCTCCACCTTTTTGTTCTGTTCAGGCCCTCAATGGATTGGATGATGCCCACCCACATTAGTAAGGGAGATCTTCTTCACTCAGTCTACTGATTCAAATGCTAATCTCTCTGGCGTGTGTCAGAGACACACCCAGAAATAATGTTTTATAGGCTATCTGGGCATCCTTTAGCCTAGTAAAGTTGACACGTGAAATTAACCATCACGCCCAGTCAAATCAATATTTATTAACAGCCTCCATTACGCAAAGCACAGCACTAGATACTGTGCAAAATACAAAAGAAATGAGAAATGTAACCCTGCCTTCAGAGTGTACAATGTAATATTCTCTTGTGTGAGCACACTATCAGTGGGAAAAGAAAAAAGAGCTACCCCAGAATACCCGATCTCTTTTTCTGGAGGATGAAGCTTTCATGGACTACTTCTATTACAGGATGAAGAAGCTTCACGCCTAACAGAATATCCTCTGACTTCTTTGTTTCATTTTTTCTTCTCTACAAACAATTTCTAAAGTAAAGAGGAAAATATTTCTACTTACTTACAAAAATGAATTCTTATTTCTCATTTTTTCCCTCTATTTGCAGCCCTCTTTTTTCCTACTTCCAATCAGCTCTTTTCCATAGGTGAATTATGTAAGTTTAATACTTTATTAATTGTTAAATATTGGTATTGAAAAGAACATGGCAAGTTACCTTTGATTCATATGTATTCATAAAGTCAGAAATCATTTAAAAACCAACAATCTACCTGAAGAATATTCATAATAAACATTGTATAAAGTTATTTTAGTGTGATAAGACAATTAGCAATATGAATAATATATCACTCCCTAAACCTTTCAAACAGCTCTGACTCATCATTACATAATGCTCACATGGATGAGTGCTCCTGGAAATTGTTTGAATTCATAAGAAAGCATAGCTAAGTTTTTCTACTTTAACGTCTACTCAAATTTCAATATTGGAATAGAATCTCATAATGCAAAGATAAAATGGATTTTTCACAAACACACACAAATAAAGTCAGGAGTTTTCAGCAATCCAAAAGTCCCTAAGTCCTAAGATAGAGTATTCCAGAGTAGGTAAGAACATAGGCTTTTGCCACTAGACTGCCTGGGCTGACTCCCAGCTTTCCCACTAGCTTTGTGTGCAGGGTCAGGCTATCTAACCTCTCTGTGCCTCAGTTTCCTCATCTGTATAGAGAGAACAATAGTCCCTACTTGTATTAATTAATACATGTTAACTATTTAGAACAGTGCCTGCTACTTGGTAAGTTCTTAAGATGTTAGCTATTATTTGCATTACTTGATAATGACGCTGAATCAAAGAAACCAGAGCTATTGCTGAATGAAATTTAAAACAGAAAATGAATGGAGATGAAGACTCTCACACATCACTGCCCTTGCCTTTGCATTTCTACTGCATGTCTATTGCAGACAAGTACCCCACAATCCTGTTTTGGCCTCAGATGACACACTATCTGATTCTTGTCCAGTTGTTTTATCTCAGCAGGCTTCTTTAGCAGAGTGACATGTGCACTGTTATGGAGACAGAAGAAGACACGAGTGTGGGACACCACACCCTTAATTCCTCAATACTATTCCCTGCAATTCCCTCAGAAAGACAGACACAGACAATGTCATTTTCTACCTTCATCCTACCACTTATCCAGTCTTTGCTTATTACTCTGCTTGCTACCAACCTTCCAGATTTGTCCTAGATTCAAGTCTTCAGCCCTCTCCCCATGAAAGGTACAATAAGTGCTGACTGGGTTCTTAGCTAATGTAATTAAATCATTGTCGCTCCATCCATTTTCTTAAAATAGCAGATTACTTTCTCTCCTTTCTGGCACTGTTTCTTAGCTAATTTAATTGACTCATCATCACCTTACCCATTTACTTAAAATAGAAAATTGTTTCTTTCTTCTTCCTTTCTAGTCCTAATGGAACTCAATTGACAGTAAAACACAATTGTTTCTTTCTTTCCTCTATTCCCACCTGACATTTTAATCTAATCTTCAAACCAGAATTGAATGTCATCAGAAAGACCCCCTTCTTTGGCCTTTCCTAATTACGCCTGGGGCATGGACCTCGAATTTTGGGATTGGGCATGTGTCTGCAGGATGAGTACTAGGGGAGGATGTATGAGGTCACAGCTGCCAACTTGGAAAGCTGACTTTCCATTGATCTGACAAATGCAGCCTTTCTTATGATCAATATTATAAACCAGATCAAAAAATGAAATTTTCCACATAAAACAAAAACTGCCCCAAAATGCCTTGTTACCATAGATGAACTATTCGTGTTCTGTTAAAACCACTCCCTCAACTTATACAATAGATCCTGTCCCCTCTCACCCGATAAGAGACATTGCTCCAGCAGTTCCTGCTCCCTAGCCCATGGAATCAATTTTTACTCTCCACTAAATCATTTCTGTCAGCCTACAAGCATGATATTATTTCTACTGTCTTTAATAAAATGAACAAAAATCTCTTTTTGACCTACTCTCCACATCCATCTACTGCCCAATTTCTTTACAGTTAAACTCCTTAACAGCCATCTGTAAATTCTGTCTCCATTTTTTCTGTTCCCACTCTCTTTTGAAACTACTCCAATAAGGCTTTTGCCTACACCATTCCATCAAAACTGTTCTTGTCAAGACCATCAAGTGACCACATATTGATCATTCCAATGGTCAATTATCAGTCCTCATCTTACCTGACCAGGAGCATTTTATGACATTGATCGCTCCCTCCTGCTTGATGTACTTTCTTCACTTGGCTTCCAGGATATGACACTGTCTTGGTTTTCCTTTTACCTCCCTAGCCATTGCTTCTCAGTCTCTGGCTGACTTGGTCTCTTCTCTCTCTAACCTTTTAATGTTAGATCGTTCAAGGCTCAGTCCTGGGCCCTCTCTTCCCTATCCACATTCACTCCCTCAACAATCTCATCTCTTCTCTGGGCTATAAATGTCACCTCTAATCTAACTCCCAAATGTATCTCTCCAGCTCAGACCTCCCTCTTGAATTCCTGACTTACATATCCAACTGCCTATTCAACATCTCCACTTATATATCTAATAGGAAACTCAAACTTTACAGGTCTCAAACAGAGCTTCAGGTCTTACTCTTCAAACCTGGCCCAACTGCAGCGTTCTCCATCTTGGTATCTTGGAAGTTCATGACCATCCCGCCGTTCCATCTGCTCAGGTCAAAAATCTTAGAAGAGACTTGACTCCTCTCTATCTCTCACATCCAATTTGTTGGGAAATCCTGTTTGGCTGTGCCTTCAAATATTACCAGAATCTGACTACTCACCACCTCTTTGGTGTTAAATAACAAAAAAAAAAATTCAACTGAGTAAATTTAAATGTCAAATTAGCTTTATTTGATGATTCATGAATTGGGCAGAATCCCATCTGTCAATAAAAAGGAGCTCCAGCGAGCTGCAAAAGAGGAAAGGTTTTTAAAGACAGAGAGGGAGTAGGAGAAAAAAGAAATTATTAGCAAAGAAGTCATTGTTTCAGGCAAGGTCGCCCTCGTAAAGGGAACAAAAGGAGTCTATCAGCAGATTACCTCCTAACTGCTGACCAAGAAATTCCAGGTTGGCTCGTTAAAAGTCACATTCCTGGGGGCTTGAAACTGCAGTTAGGTTGGGTATTAAGTCTTGGTTTCTGATGTGGGACCTTAACATAAGTGACTCCATTTTGTGCCTGCTGTCTCCTTTTTAACATAAGTTACTACCACTTTCACCTGGACTAACCCAATAACCTCCTCACTATCTCTCTCCTCTAACCTAAACCCCATAGTCAGTAGCCAGAATGAGCTTTAAAAATGTAAGACAGATCATGTCATTTGCCTGTTCAAAATCCTCCAATCATTTCCTGCTTTACTCAGAGTAAAAGCCAAAACTCTTACAAAGGCTCAAAGTCCTATCTGACCTGGCATCCCATTATGTCTCTGACCTGATCTCTTTCTATGGTGCCTTTCACTCGCTGGCTTCCTTGTTGTTACTCAATTATTCCAGGCACGTTCTCACGTCAGGACTTGGTTCTGGCGATGCCCTCTGCCTGAAACGTTCTTTTCCTTAGCTAACTTCCCTAGAAGGACTAGAGTCCTTCACATCTTCCCTCAGTGAGGGGACCTTCTCAAAGGGACTTTCTCTACCTACTTGTTTACTACTACAACTGTGCCCATGTGTGCATGCAACACTCACGCAGGTGCACACATATACCACCGGCACTTCTGATTATCCGTACCCTGCTCCATTGTTCCCTTTTTGCTGCAGTCCATCACCTGCTAATATGTAACATTTACTATAGTTACTATTTATTGTCAGTCTCTTCACTAAAATGTAAGCTCCTTGAGTGTAGAGATCTTTGTTTTGTTCCCAGATGTACATCAGTATACATATATTGAAGTATCTGTCACAATATATGTATTTGATAAATAGTTGATATATATCATAAAATGAAGTCCTGTCGTGGAGTGACTATCCTCCATATTCTAATGTGGAGTGAAGCCCACACCCACCACTGGATCTGTTTGCCTTATTGAGCTACAAGTTAAGGCATCTTCTAGGACAAGAATTTTGAACTATGTTCATGATAGGAATTCTAACTGGGTAAAAGAAAAGTGGATTATGCAGCCCCGAGAAGAAGTCTGGCATGATCTCAAGGAAAGAAGCATGGCATGATAAACCAAACTCAATGACAAGGCCTGAGATTTTAAGAGGATTTCTGGGTGTGTGCAATGCCTCTGACCCGACCTCCCCACAGGCTCTATCGCCGTCCTCATCACCAGCATGGCTGTATAAGGACAGGAAAGTGTGTGGATAATACCAAAGACTTCTTACTAAGGCTCCTTAAACTGTGTAACACCTCAGGCCTCAAGCAGCCCCAACGTGAGATTCTGCAAGAGGACAGAACACAAGGAAAAGGAAATTGTTTCCATACTCATTTCAGAAAAGAAAGGTGAGCACTAGCAGCCTAGGGCAGAGTGGTGACAGTGAAGCGAGCTGATGGCTGCAGAAGATAGGGTGACTGAAGCAGAAGCAGGAGCCACAGCAGGACGTTCGACAGTGGAGTAGGACAGAAGATCAGGGCACACAAAAGTAGTATCCAGTAGAATGACTGCATCTGGGCCAGCAGAGCCCATGTGGAAGGGCCAAGAGAGCACCTTGGGCAGCAGCAGCAGCATAAGCAGCAGTCTGAGGGAGGGGGAATGGGGGTCCAGGTGAGGCAGCTCTGATAGGCACAGTGGGTGCAGAGTGTAAAGCCGCGGCCCCTGTGTGAACAGTGACTCAGGTGGAGCACGGAGTGGCAGTTGAGAGTAGAGCTGTGGTGCCAGCTCAGGCAGCAGCCTCCTGGGAGTCTGCAGTGTTGGCCCAGAGCCCAGTAGAGCCGAGAGCAAAGTGAAAGCAATGCCATATACAGTGGCCTCACGTCATTTGTGACACTATGAGACAACCTCCAAAAGCCTCAGAGAGATGTCTGTAAGAGAGAACAGAGGTCTCAGGTTTTACAGTTATGTGTGTGAGAGCTTTCAAACCAATGGAATTTGGTCCTCACTATTAAGGCGACTTCATTTGTATCCACAAGTCAGGGAGTTTTAGGAACATTCGGAATTACAAACTCGTTTGTGACTGAAAGAAACTATCTCATGCAGCAGCAAAATTTCTGAAAAACAAGCAAAAGACTAATCCTGTAGGTGATTGAATTACAAGGCAAATTGAATTCACAACTCTACAGGATCTCTTTTGGTCAAGTTAGGGCATTAAGAAGAAGAGAGACTTTAAAAATTGGTATGAGGACTCTCTGGGCAAATCTGAATGAAGCTTGGTCCTTGAGCTTTAAATTCTGCCAAGCTTTCTTTGCCAGTAGAAGCAGCCCTTCTCCCCTGCCTGTATGGGTCAGTCTCCCCTTGCCTGAAGAACCTGACAGAGTGGCTTTGCAGAAGACAGAGCCTCCTCAAGACCTATCCCCATCACCTCTCATTGTTTCTCGACCTATAACAGACTTATATCCTGACGGGCCTCAGGAGGTCAGTTACAAAATGACCTATGAGAAGGAATCAAATACGCCAAAAGAATAGCAAGATTTTGCCAATTTTGATTGATAAAAACATGTGGAATATGTTTGGGATCTTAAGAGTATTAGATCAGGGTAGAAAGAATGTAAAGGTAGATCAGATCAACTTTCTTGATATGGGGACATGAAGCAATTCTAAAATTGCTTCTAAAAATTCTAGACCCGATATGTTAGGTCAAGAAACTGAGAGTGGCTTTAACAGTTTGCTTTGTTGTTCACTGAACCCTGGAACCAAAGGAGGATAAACTCCTGGCGTGGCAAGGACTAAGCAGCAATGCTTAATTGCCAAAGACAAGATGGGTGTGGTTAACGTAATGGACAGCTAAGCTGAAACAGTAATCAGAACGAGTTGACCCATAGAGATCTTTGGTGTTGACCAATTGCTTGTGGTGTCCCCAGTTCTGAATTAGACAGTCTACTGAAGTCTTACTTTAGTATAGTAATTTAGTGCCATTTGTATTTACTGTGATTTGAATAAGCAGGAAACTCTAGGCCTAATGAGCAGAAGTCTAACTTGAATCACACAATACAGTGTCTTGTCCCCTGAACAAATTTCCAGGCTTAAGCTCATTCACAACCCCAGAGCCCCTTGAATAAATGGAAGACCAAGTTCCCCTGAGGAACAATCCTGATACACAGCCAAAAGTAGATACTGTGAATCTTTCTCCTAACCTTCCCCAAAGGAAGCTGCAGTCATTTACTGGGGTGAGGTACACTGGGGAAGGTGGAATAACCAAACTTTGTGGAGATTATAGGACACTGGCTCTGAACTGGCACTAATTCCTAGAGGACCAAAGCACCACCTTGGTCCACCAGTCAGAGCAGGGGCTTATGAAGGTCAGTTGTTTACTGGAGTTTTGGCTCTGGGCCACTTCATAGCAAGCTCTGTAGGTTCTTGAATTCACCCCATGGTTATTTCTCTAGTTCTGCCATGCATAGTTGGAACAGACATACTCAGTAGCTGGGCAATAGCCCCACATTGGTTTCCTGACTCTTGAAATAAAGGTTATTACAGTAGGAAAGGCCAAATGGAAGTCACCACAAACTTGCCTCTACTTACCAAATAGATACTCATTCTGGTTTGCTTCTCTGACCAAACCCTGACTGATACAAATACTCAGACCATTTTAAAGCTTTCTTGGGGGTACTAACATGATTCTGGCTACATATTGTTAGAGAGAAATACGAAATAAAGAAGACTGATGACTTGGTCAGTGCAGCAGCTGACCAGTCAAGAGGGGACACCATCACCATCAGTAATATTCATGATAATTTTAAAGAAGATCCCTTTATAAGATGTGGTCTTATAAAGAGGTAGGACTTTATAATTATGAAATCTAACTTCCGCATTTGGTAGCTCCTGACTCAATGTCAGGTTGAGTACATTTGTTTTATAAAACTAAAATTGAACATTAATTTATAGAATTTAATTTTATTTTCGACTTTTATATTTCAGTCTTCATTGCAACTTTTCTTACCAAGTATAAAAGTGAGAAGTTCTATTTCTTTGGGTTATTGAAATCTGGTGGCTTTCAAATGTGGTATAGTTCACCAGTTTCCAGAATTCTAGAATTGAAGGTGGTACAAAGAAGTTTGGAAAAGGAAATTTTAGGATTAACAATGGCAGCCATTATTACACTGATATTAAGTTATTGCCTTGATCTTGGACTTGTGGTCTCCAGAACTGTGAGAAGATAAATTTCTGTTGTTTAGACCACGCAGTCTGTAGTATTTTGTTACGGCAGCCCACACAGACCAGTACAATCCTGAAGTTCTCGATGTTCCAGGATGCTAAAGTCTATGTGGAGCAAAATCAGCTATATGGATCCAATCTGTCATCCCTAGAATTAGCAAAGATTGCATAGACGCATAATGACCTTTGCTAAATCGGACTGTGAAACAAGCTCATTAAATAGCGTTGTAAAGGAGAGAAGGTGGTACATGTAATACTGTCAAATTATTGTGATTGATCTCAAAAATTTTTTCTTTCATTTAATATTTACTAAGCATTAATACCCTATACAATTTCCCCCTGTATCCTGTAATTTAATTTACTATGTAGTTGTTTTTTACTAATGTAAGAAAACTTTGAGCTCTGACCTAAAGTAGTTTTCTTTTTTAAAGGAAAGAGAGAAAACTATACACAACACCCAGATTGAATACATTTTCATTTTACCATATTTCCTTTGAATATTCCTTTTCTTCTTTTCAGAAATAAAACCTTTCAGATAGCTTGCAATTGATTTTTGTCTAATGACTTAGTATCCAGAAGTGTGGCCAAACATCCTACTTGTTCTAACAGCAATTCTGTTGCCTTCTTTTAATTTCTTATAATTCATTTCCTTTGCTTATTCTGTTGCCCAGACTAAGGCTTCTACTACAATATTCCCTGGAGAGCAGTAAAGGTAGTCATCTTTGTCCTATTCTTGTCTTCACAGGAAAGTCTTCTAACGTTTCACTACTAATAATGACATTTGTTGCAGAGTCTGGTAGATCCCTGTATCAGCTATCAGCCAATTTGAAAAATATCAGTCACTTTAGGTATGTCAAACAGAGAGAAGTTAACACAGGGGATTAATTACAAAATTGTTGAAAAGACAAAGGAGCAAAGAGGTGAAAGTGGTCACACAGAGCTCGGGAATGCTGTGCTTCTGGGCAGCCGGGGTACAGCTGGTGCAGCTGCTGCTGCTGCTGCTAGAGCCAGAAGCAGAAGGAAACAAATGGCTTCTCTCCCTTTGCTACTTTTTAAATCTTCACCATCGTCTTTCATAGGCAGAACCTAACCAAACTGTAGCAAGTAAGCATGGGAAATATAGTTGTCAGGTTTCCAGCCCACTGCGATAGAGATGAGAAAACGCCCAAGTGCTGAAATGAAGCTGACAGCTAAAAGTCAAAAAAGCTATACAATATCCTTCTTCAGATTAGGAAAGCTTCTGCCCATTCATAGTCTTCTAAGAGTTTGTTCATGTTTGCTTTTTCTGTACCTAATGAGATGATAAAATGGCTTTTCTTTTTTTAATCATTTAATAAGGACAATAATGAATTATGTTGAAAACTTTCTCATTGTTGAATCTGCTTTGCATTTCTGCTGTAAAACCTCCTTGGTCATGATGTATTTATAAACAAATATATGTTTTCCGTATAGGTATACATATGCTAGATTTTATTTGCTAACATTTTGTTTGGGCTTTTCATCTAGGTTTACCAGCAGGATTGACTTTTAATTTTCCTTGCTCCATTCTGTTCTTATGTAATTTTGTATCAAAGTTATATCAGTTTGTGTCTTTTCCCTACTTTTACATTCTCTGGAAATTAACTGTTATTTGAAGTTTAGTTTTTAAAAAAATCTCCTAAACCTAAACCTAGTGCTTTAAATAATGGTGTTTTAGATTAATGGTTTATGTTCATTCATATTTTCTCTTTCTTTTTGAATCTGTTTCTGGAATTAATGTTTTTCTAGAAAATTATCTTCTTTAAAGCCTTTCAAATTTAGTAGCATTAAACTGTTAACAGTATTTTACTATAATTTTTTAAATCCCAACTCTGTTAATTAGCTTTTGCTGCAAAACATAGTGGCTTCACATTTATTATTGTTAGAATTCCGTGGGGGTTGGCTGAACGGTTTCTTCTGTTCTTGGCCAGTTTGGCTGCGACTGAATGGTCTGATTTAATATGATCTTTCTCTGGTGGTTGGCAGGCTGATCAATCTAGAAAGGACTATCTGCAGTTGTCTTTTCTTTTACTTGTGAGTTTAGTCAGCTCACACTCTCTGTGATTTCTGACATATTTGAATTTATTACTATGTCCTATTTTGTGCTTTTTATTTGTCTTCCTTTTTGCCTTCTGCTGTAGTAATTAACTTTTCTTTACTCTTACTTTATTTTAAAATTATACATTTTACATCTATTCTTTTAGCGGTTACTGGGAATTTTATCCTGCATACATGTCTTTAAAACATCTCAAGTTTAAAACTATGTCTACCCTCTTCCTGACTAATTCTCATCACTCTCTTTCTGCCTAACTCTCATTAACTTCCATATTATCATTCTCTCATATTTTGGTTTATTTTTAAATATTCTATATGTTGACTAGGCTGTACATAGTAAAAAAAATTGTACGTTTTTTGAAAGCTACAAAAAGCTATACAGTGAAAGGTTTCTGCCTATCTCAGTCCTTTGTCTCAAGGCCTCCTCCCCAGAGGCACGCATTAGTACCAGTTTCTTGTATATCCACCCATAGCTAGTGTGTGCATATATAAGCATATAAGGTGTATACATATTTTTTCCTTTCTGATGTAAATGGAACATATGACCCACACTGTTCTACATATGGTTTTTTATCAAAAAATACTTCTTCAAGATTATTTCATATCAGTACATATAGAGCTTCCTCATTCCTCATAATAATTGATATGATTATTTACAATAATATAAATTATATTTTATATTATACACATAAATATATAATAATATTATGGCTTTATAATTCTTATAACAGCTATTATATGCATGTAGTATAATATATTTAACGAATCACCTGTGTCCTATGGCTATTTAGGTTGTTTAATGTTTTTTGCTATGACAGTATTGTAGTGAGCATGTTTGTATAGACCTCATTTTGCACATACATGTATATATCTGTAGTATAAATTCCTCAGAGGGCATGTATGTTTTAATTTCAATAAATTCTTCTCCAAATGCATTTCACTGTCTTCCTATAGCTGCCCCATTAAAACGTTCTGTTATGGACTCAACACCCGAATTAGTCATTTTTGTTGTTGTTTCACTAAGTCAATGTTTTCCAGCCCTTTGATCACCCTTGTTTCTTGCTTACTCTTGCTTAGTTCAGTTTTCTTTTCGGTAAGAAAGTTCTTTCCTTGCGGGTCTGTGAGAGACGGACTCCTGTAATCAGCTTTTCTGAAATGTCTTTGTTTCTCTTTCACCTGTGAATTAGTTTCACTTCATATGGAATTTTATTCTGATAGTTGTTTTCCTTCAGCACTTTGAAAGTATTATTCTTTGCTTTCTATAGATGCTACTGATATATCTGTTGTTAATGAAATTGTTCTTCCGAGTAGCCTTTTAGATTTTTCTTTTTATCTGAGGTAGTTTACAGTATCCTTCTTTTCTCAAGGTTGCCATGAATTTCCTTTTAATTTATGTATTTTGTAGTATTACCCTGGTGCATCTGGATGTGGATTTATTTTTATTTATTCTCCTCCATTGTCCTCTGATTTGAAAATTTATTTCATTCATCATTTCTAGAATATTCTCAGCCATTATTTTTTCATATATAGCCTCTCCTGTATTCTCTCTATTCTCTCTAAATCTCCTTTCAGACTATATTGGGCTTTTCAGTCTATCCTGCATGACTCTTAACCTCTCCATCTTATTTTCCATCCCTTTATCACTTCATAACATATTCTCAATAATTTTCTCTGCTCCATCATCCATTTTACTAGTCTTTTCTTCAGCTGGTATAATCTGTACTTCAATAACAATAATAACAAGTTCATTGATTTTTTTCAATTCAAACGACTGGTTTTTTATTTCTAGCAATTACATATTTTTTTAAATCAAAATTGCCTGTTCTCTTTCATATGTATTATCCTGTAATTTTGGTTCCTGTTTCTTCTTTGATTTTTTTTCTTTATAAATTCTTTATTATTATTATCAGTTCTTCAAAAATTAATTTTCTTTAATCTTTTTAATCATTTGGAAGATTATTTTGTAGAAATATTTTCCTATAGCTAAGTTCTTGAGGTTGCTTATCCTCTTTTTTATTGGGTTTTGTAGACTGAATCTAATCTCATATGTTTTGTCATTTTTTATTGTGTATCTTGAGTGAGTTTGTCATTTTCATTTGTTTGTTTGTCATTTTTCATCGTGAACGTTGACTGCAAAATTCCTGTGACCATTGTTGAAGAAGCGTCCTTGTGGAGAAGTTTTGGATTTGCTACTTCCAGGCATCCTGGGTGTTTTTCATTGGGATCCAGTGCCAGTTTTAATATTAATGTCTCAGCTGGGAGTTTCCCACCATAGGGGTAGAATAAATTCAGATTCCACATCTGAGAGAGGCTTAACTTTACATTTTGTTTCTCAGTGGGGGAGTGGGGATCTCTGTCTCAGACTCCTGCTCAAAGCAAATTTCCTTAACTCTTTTCTGATTTGACAGTTTTTCTACCCAGAGGGGAAATCCTTCCACAGGTCATTGCTTTTTATAGGAAGTTTCAGTTCCCTATCCTTGCTTTGAAAGGGCCAAGGCTGTATGTTCTGTTCTCCTAGGATTATTAAACCCCAGGCTCTGGCTATTAGGGTCAACATTTCTACCCAGTAATCTGCCTGGGTATCAGGTAATACACTTCCTATTTTAGAAATGAGTTATCTTTCATTTCTGGCACCTGGAAATTTCTCTCTCTTTCTTATAAGCTCAGTACAGATTTTAAACTTTTCTCTATGTTTTATGCGATATTTTTCTGAATTTCCAAATTCATGTTGTAGATTTTTATTATGTTCTCTCTTCGCTCAGAATCCAAACTGCTTTTGCATTCTATTCTTTCATTCATCAAGAAAGCAGTATCGAGTTTCTCTACTCCTAACATTCCTTTGTATGTTTATTTTTGCCTGGTTACCTCTTAAATTCTACATCTAATTTCTACTGACCATTTATTTTAGGACTTTGTAGAAGTTATCAGGAAAGTGCATTTACATATTGAGGTGCAACCAAGCATGACTCTTAGCCTTCTGCTGTGAACTCCAGGCAAATCTTGTTCAGAGCTTAAGCAAGATTCTCTAAGAGTAAACATCCCTGTGTTGTGAGAGTATCACAAAACAAGTGACCTAGATCCTTGTTTACCTATGATCTGATGTTGTGTCCTCTGGTTTATAAAATTTGGAATAGCTGTTCTCTGGTTTTAATAAAATCATGGTGAAAATATTATCTGTTATGTTATCCACTTCCCCTTAAACATCAAATGGCTTATGGTAAATTTGTCCTAAAGTTAGTTCTGGAAAAATATGTGCCAATATCAATGATTTTGTATGCCCTCTGATGTCAGAAAATGAATAATATATGCCATAACGTAATTCATTTTTGCCTTCAATGCCAGGAAACATGGAATCCAAACCAGTGTTTATTGACAATAAATAAATTTCTAGTACATGCTAGATAATTTGGACCCCCTGAATTTCCTTCATATATTTTATGTTTTTCTCAGCATTATAAAACTATGGTCTTGTTTTCCATGGTGCTTCCTTTATAAGCTGTAATATTAATAATTCATTTAACACTCTCTTCTCATGTGTTATTCTAAAAAGAACTTGTTTTTCCTTATTCTATACTTCAGCTCTCCAATTATATATTTTTGCCTTTCTATCCTATGCACTTTCTTTTTTCTACTAAAATCATCACTATATTTCATATGCCACACGGGATTTAAAGTTGCTAATATCATCTTAACTTTGTATAAAAGCCAACAATTTACAATGCCCTTTTACTCTGAATTCACTTTTAAGTCATTTCCTCAGATCTCAGAAAATGAATCGTCTTTTCCGTTTACAGAGTCAACCCCTTTGCTAAGTCCCTTGATCCACCCTCTTATCACTTCTCAGACCACCTCCTATCATTTTTCTCTTCTCCTTTATCTTCAATCTCTTCATATTCACAAACACGCTCAAAACTCTGATAATACCTGCATCTTCTTCAAGCATTTCCTCACATGTCATATTCTCAGTGAAATCTACCCTGACCACCACCCCTTTAAAATTTCAACCTCTCTCCACTTCCCACACCTTTCACCTGCTCTTTTCCTCTTTAAGCACTAATCTCTGCTACATACATGTACATACATACATATATATACAATCTTATTTTTTTGCTCTCTCTCTACTGGACCTATAGTAGGCGCTCAATAAACATTTGTTGAATTAATTAATAATATACTGCTTTTCTTCTGTCCAACCTAATGAAAGTGTGATACCTTATTAGGCATCTGAATTATACTTTGGCTTGAGACCCTTCCGTTCGTACATCACACAACTGTTATTTACTTGCTGCTATGTATTTATTTCATCTAAGTTATTATTTCCACGGTGAAATCTAAAGGTGGGTGGTAGCTATGGGAAAATGTTCAGAAAACAGAATTGAACTCTGGATTCTTTTTTCCTTCTGCTTCAGTGCTATCTTCTTCTAAGTGGTAATCATTGTGGTAAATGAGTAAAAATGAGTATCTTCACCTTTTTGACACTGCTACTTGCTTATTATAATTAGGGTAAGTTGTCTTCTGAAATCAATAGCTGAGAATTGTAAGAATTCCTTGGCTTATATATTCTTTCTAGAATAAGTCTCTTTACATTTGCAAGAAGGTTATCAATTTCTAAAGTTTTATGACTCATTTCTTGCAATCAGCTGTCTTTTCCTTTGAATTTCACTGAATTCCTATGAAACAAATGGCTCCATTTGTGCAGAAAAATAATAGATCAGATCAGCAAGAAGAGTCTGTTTCACACAGGGCCAGTTTCATGGGTGTATAACCTGTGCAGTCACACAGAGTCCCGTGCTCAGAAAAACCCTGAACTTGGTTTAATATTCTGCTATAACTGTCTTGATATTCTTAGTAATTTTTAACAAGAACCCCACATTTTCATTTTGCACAAGGCAGCAGAAATTATGTAGACAATTCTGATCTTAGAACTTAGTCATTTCTAAAGCAAAGATTCTCAGTGAAAATAGAGAGGTTCTGATGTCAATGAAAAGTTAAAATTCCTTATAAATTGAGGTCATGTTCCTGGGTTAGCCCAGGAGGCTCATAATCTCAGTCTGTGAGAAAGAGGACTTTGATCTAGGAACAATTGTTCTGAATTATCTGAGCTGGAGAACCTGCTGCCCAGGGTCATAGCTGCAGTGTATACCTTTAAAGGAGCCACAGTTAGATCCCAACAGTGGAAGCCAGAAAACAATGAAGTGATAGCTTCAATGTGCTTACTGAACGGCTGTCAAATTACAATTCAATAAACTTCAATTGTTTTGAGTGGAGATCTTGAAGTTGAAAGCAAGAGAACAGAAAAAGTTAGACCATACAAATACTAACCAAAAGAAAGCTGATGCAGCTTTAATTGTATCAGGCTTTAAAACCAAAAGTACCACTAGAGATAGAGAAACATTTCATAGTGATAAAGACCAGGTCCAATTCACCAGGAAGATACAAAATTCCAAATTTGTATGGACTTAACATGATCCCCACATTTAAAAGCCAAAAATCAGCATAACTGCTAGTAGAATTAGACAAAATGATCATCCTAATGGGTGATATGAATCCACCCCTTTCAATATTGATAGAACAAACAGACTCCAAAAAACCCAGAAAAAATAAAGAAGATTTAAACAATATGATGAGCAAGCTTGACTTAATGGTCATATGGAGAACACTGGTACTTACAACTACAGAAAACATATTCATTTCAAGTACACAAAGAACATTTTCAAAAATCGAAAAGGTGTCTGAAGACTCTGAGGGGAGAGAAGGCCAAGGTGTCTGCTAACCCAGGAGTGAGTGAGGTGGCCACAGATTTCCATGATCTCAGGTGCTGCTGAGGAATCTGCTCCAGCCCCTGAGGGGTTAGGTCATAGCAGCAAGATCTACTAGTCCTCAAAACCTGAAAATATGCAGATTACTCCAAAGAGAGGTGGATTCACTGCAAAAAGGAAACTCTGGGTAGTTTTCCTACCTGAAAAACAAACAGACATATGAATGTGTATTCTTTATGGCTAAAGCTGGGAACTCAGAATTACAGGATGGGAACCACGATAAGAGACAGCAGGAGCTGTTTCTATAGTATACAGAGAAAATGTAAAAGAAAAGCCAAGTATTGGCTACCAATGGCTCAGAATTGCAGCCAGCCTGATGGGTGGATATAAATACCTGGAATGCATTTCACTGCTTCTTTGGAGCAAAACTACAGACAAGCAAATAGGCTGATGGGAAACCCCAGAATGGAGTAAGAAAATTATGGGAACAGGAAAGAAAGGACAAGGATTATGTCAGTCCCCAACTGCTCTTCTCTCAAGGAGGAGCACCAAACATTCTTGAATTTGCTGGAGCTTATAGGTGGTTATTTATGTTTTTTTTCTAATTTTTTTTTTTTTGTCTGTACTGTGGTTACTGTTCTTTTATCACTCCCCATGCTTGATATGGATGTTCTGGGTACAGGACATACCGATTAGATTTATTCAATGTAACCCCTCTTGGTGACTTCTATAACAATTGGCCAGATTCACAGCCAGAAACAGCCTCTTCTTGCTGGGATTGTACATTAAAACAATGTGTCATGCTAAGAAGAAAAAATATTACTTGGTTTTCTCCTAAAAGATTTAATACATGGATGGTTACACACTGCTATCTCCTTGTTCAACAGTCCTAAGACTGGGAGAAGTCAACAGTGTTTGGTGTACTTACCATGAACAACTGAGGCTTACACAGGAGAGTAACTTTCTTTATTCCCATAATGCAGTGGTTCCTAAATTTTGCTACATATTGGCATCACCTGGAGGGGTTTCTAAAAATCCCCATACCAGATGAATTTTCTTACATGTATTACTTGAGCCTTTACCTTTTTTCCTTCCTGTTCCAACTTCCGTTGAAAGTAACATTCCTTTAACATCATAACTTAGAACATTTACATTTGTTCTTTAGCCGTAAACTTGACTTTTATTTTGTTCTAGTGTCACAGTTAAATGAATTCAATATTACATGCTTCGTCCTTTTGCCATAGTTTCTCCATTTATCTCAGGTGACTGCAAGTGAATCCTCAAGTAGGTTGTTCAAGAAGAACCCGTGGGTATTATATTCCTGAATTCTTCCATATTCAGGATTGTACTTCCATTTCTTTTATACCTGAAAAGCAATTTGCTGGGCCTAAAATTCTTGAGTCACACTTCCCTTCCTTGAGGACTTTGAGGACATTACTTTACTGACTTCTAATCAGGGCTACACGAAACACAATTATTGTGACTTAGACTTTTGCTTGGCAAACCAAAGTTTTCTTTCCTCAGTGACTTTTTTGCTAGGATATGTCTCATGTTGGTTGATTCATAGTACAGTCAAGTTACCTTTTATCTGGAGAAAAAGTTTCCTTGATTTGTGTCTTTAAATACTTAAGACACTCTTTTTGCGGGGGAAGGGTTCATATTTTGGAGGAGACCAAGCATATATATGTAGGATCCACTTTCTCATCTTCCTTACTGTGACTGGGTATCTATAAATAACCTAAAGCAAACACCATTCTAAGTGGGAAAATACTAGACGCATTCCCTTTAAAAACAGGAACGAGACAAAGATTCCTCCACCATCTTTTCTATTAAATCTTACGTTCGAGGTCCTAACCTGTGTAGAGACGTAAGTTTTGGCAAGGAGGAAATAAAATGGCCAATATTTGCAGCTGATGTTGTTTACATAGAAAACCCCAAATAATTTACAAATTAACAATATGTTCTATGTAAGACAAAAGCCAGTTGCATTCCTATATACTAGCACCAAACAACTAGAAAACATAACTAAAAAGCAGAAACTATAGTCATATTAGAGAATATCAAGTCTCTAAGGAATAAATCTAACAGAAGATATCCAAGACCTCTTTAGAGGAAAGTTCAAAACTTTGTTAAAAAAATATGAATCATAACAAATATGCCACACTAATGCAAGATGTTAATAATAGAGGAAGCCACGGGGTGGGGAGATGTGGGCTATAAGGGAACTCTCTGTACTTTCCCTTCAAATCTTCTGTAAACCTAAAGCTACAGAAAAAAAAGTCCATTAATTAAAAAAATGAACTTTTAAAGAATATATATAGGTGCAATAAAACTGTATAAAAACAAAGTGAAGAAAGAATGAATAACACTAAAGCTACTTAGAATTCTTAACAAACAGATGACTTACTTTAGTATTTTGTATATCTTATTGATCTACAATTTATCAGTTAATGGAATATGAAAGGAGAACTGAAATTTTCTTTTTCTTTTTTATTTTTTTGAGGAAGATTAGCCCTGAGCTAAGATCCACCACGGAGCCTCCTCCTTTTTGCTGAGGAATACGGGCCCTGAGCCGACATCCATGCCCATCTTCCTCTCCTTTATATGTGGGACGCCTGCCACAGCATGTCTTGATAAGCAGTGCGTAGGTCTGCACGCAGGATCCCCACTAGCGAAGCCCAGGCCACCAAAGTGGAGCACAAGAACTTAACTGCTACACCACTGGCCTGGCCCCTAAAATTATTTCTTGGTGGGCAACAGACTATGTTGGGTAGGTCTTGCCAGGAGCAGGAAGCTGTAATAAACCCCTTTAGTCCTTTTCACTTTTCTAAATCAAGAAATTGCTTTGGAGATCATTCTTTTTACTAAAGGTAACTATTTTCAAAAAGACTTTCATCTTTTCCCCATTTAAGAAATTCCCATGAACCTGTCAAATGGTCAAAACGTTAACATCCCCCTCTAGAAATAAGTTAATTTTCCTTCTCTTTTAAGGCATCAGCCTCTTCTAATAGCTTCTCATAATTTTTATCTTTGTATTTAACCTACTTTTTAGTAGAGTAGAATATGCAATTCTCTATTATGAGAGAAGGAAAAAATTGTCTGGGAGACAGTATGTGAACAGCAGAATAACTCATGGAATTGACATTGCCCATTGAATGTGTGTGTGCATAAGGAGATAACCCTAGTTAATAAAAACCTGTTCAGATTAATGGAAAATAAACCAGGAAGAAATCAACCTCCGCAATACTGATGATTTATTAAAAGCAAACAGATGAGCATGAAATAATCACGTAGGTAATATATTTCCATTTCAACATACTACCCTTTATGAATGGATCCTACATGGAGCTTATCAAGGAAGTAATTGAAGCAAGAATATTTTGAAGTTCAAAGGTTATGTATGATACATTAATGATACGTCCATATATATAAACTTTATTCCTAAAACAACATTAGTGCGTTTTGTCTTTCTGCCCTACTTATCATCTTCTAAATAAAGCCAAACTCCTTAGCATGTAGTCTCTTTCTGCAGGCCCAGCATCATTGCCTTTCTGTGCCTATAGGTACCCTTCCCTGACCCTGCACTCATTCTCTAGTTCCCTAAGGGTATCACACTCTCATCTCTCCCTGACTTCACACGTATTGCTCTTCTGTCAAAATAATCTTGGGGCCGGACCGGCGGCACAGCGGTTAAGTTCCCACCTTCCGCTTCTCGGCAGCCCAGGGTTCGCTGGTTCAGATCCCAGGTGCAGACATGGCACTGCTTGGCAAAAGCCATGCTGTGGTAGGCGTCCCACGTATAAAGTACAGGAAGATGGGCATGCATGTTAGCTCAGGGCCAGTCTTCCTCAGCAAAAAGAGGAGGATGGGCAGCAGTTAGCTCAGGGCTAATCTTCCTCAAAAAAAAAAAAATCTTATCATGCCTTTCATTTTTGGATAATTTCTCTCTAGCATCTGCTCTTTTAGCAATCCTTTCTGGATCCCCACAGACTGAGTCAAATGTCCTTCACTAGAACTATCTCTATGATAATACTTAGCAAACTGTGCCCAACTTCCTCTTCACACTAGAGTAATGCTGGACCGGAAGCTGTGGTGGTAGCTTCTTGATTCAGCAGCTTCCTGACTAGAGCTAGAGCCAGAGCAGGGGGTGGGCAGAGTCTGCATGTGACCGCAAGGCAGGAGTCAGAGAATGAAACACTCCCAGGATGGGCTGAGAATGAGGTAAGACCAAGAGTCATATTCTAAATGGACGGTCAGAAACAAAGAAGAGGAAAGAAGTTGTTTGTGGGTACAAGAGGCAGAGCCTGGGAAGACATCAGAGGCAGAGGGATGCTAGAGGTGTTGTAAGGTGCAGAGAGCTGTTGGAATCCAGAACAGTGCTGTATTGCTGGTTTTACTTGTCTTTCACCCTTCTCCATCCCCATCCCAACAGCTGTAGCACAGACTTCCATCACTATATCCCCACTGTCTGTTACCGTCCTGCCCTACAGTAGGGAGGATGCAAATATCTGTTAAATTGAATTGAGCCCTATTAACCATCCTTTAAAATCTTTCACAAAGGATATTTTCCTAGGAAACCTTCCCTCATCTCCACTGAAAAGGCTTCTGTTCTTGCACATACTCAGGGTATGTTTTGTTATCTTTCAGTCTCTTTCAATATTCCATCTTGTATTATATATGTTTGGCTGTGTCATGTTTTTTCTGAGTGTATCCACTGTAGGGGCAAGATCACTGTCTGAATCATCTTTGAAGATCCCAGTAGAAGTGTCCCAGATTTTGTGTGAGTCTTTAGGTGGCTGCTGTGCAGTGCTCCTATTTCCCACCATTTCCAATGGGCTTTAGTCCTCTTTCTCAATAATGGAGACACTGACTTAGAAAGAAAAAACAAGCTTATGTAGAATTCTAAAGTCTAGTCCAATATCTTCAAAGGAAAAACAAAGGAAATAAATATTCAATCATCTGCTAAAGTTACTTTAAAAGCCGACGGAGTCTTCTTTTGTGCAAGATAGGTTTTTGTTTTAACCTGGCCATCATGGTTGCTCAGTATTCCTTTACTCTGGCTATGTAGCTCTGATTTGTGGGATGTTTTGGAATTTGAAATTAGAAACCCGTGTACCACTTATGCCATGATCCTCTGATTGAAGTGTGACTCATTGTAACTAAGAACTGATGGTAAAAAACCAAAACAAAACAAAGCCATCTGGGTTTGGTATGTGCCAGAGTGTGACGTGTGTGCATGTGTGTTCTCATAGATCTATAATTATCTATTTATCACCTATTTATGTATATTTTAGAATTAATAAAGAGTAAAGGAAAATTTATTGAAATATTTACTTAGAGGTCTATTTATTTAGCTGTCCAATACCATACCCACTAGCTACATGTTGCTATTAAGTACTTGAAACATGGCTATATTGAGATGTATTATAAATGTAAAAAATATAAACTGAACTTTGAGGGCTTATTAAAACAAAAGTAAAATATAACATTAATATATTTTTATGTTGACTGAATGTTGAAATTATATTTTTATATATTGGGTTAAATAAAATATATTATTAAAATTAATTTCATATGTTTACTTTTATTTTTTTATGCAGCTACTAGAAAATTTAAAATTACATATGTGACATGCATAATATTTCTGTAAGATAGCATTGGTCTAGTATATGCTATAATTTAGTTATTTTTACTATAGAAACAGTGCAAAGAAGTTGTGGAAAAAATTCCACTCTAATAATGGCGACAAACTATTTATAGTCTACTGTGCTGCAGGCACTGAGATTTTATGTGAACTATTTCATTTAATTCTCTCCACATCTTATTAGACAGGTATTTTAAGATAAGTAGACTGGGGCTCAGAGAGGTTAAGAAAATTTCCCACAGGCTCATGATCAGAGAGCTAGCAATCTGCAAAACACACCTATATCCATCTGACCCTAGAGATCATCCTCTTTCTACTAGAGAACATTGCCTTTCCTTTGTCTTTGCTTTTCAGAGACTGGCGCTATATGCTACCAGAAATTCTAATACCACCCACAACTGTGAGGTATCACCAGCCTGTTACTTCAAAATAAGGTCCTATTTCCTTTTTTACTCAAATGAAAATAACATATACGCCCTTCACATGCCAAATTATTAAGAGTTCTAATCTTTTCCCATAGTTCCCTTCCCCATATAATCGTAAATGACCCAGCCTTGTTTACTAATGTCTAAGAATTGAGCCATTTGTCTTTGTGGATTGACAATGGAGCAGAAACTCAGATACACTCTTAAGTTGGAGGGGCACTTCACAGCCTGTCTAGTGAAGGGTTAATTCAGTGACTGTGGCTGTGTTCGTTTTCTATTGCTGTGTAACAAATTACCATTAGTGGCTTAAACACAACACCCTTTTATTAGCTCATATTATCTATAGGTCAAGAGTCCAGCATGGTGCTGCCGAACTCTCTGCTCACAGTATCACATGGCTGAAATCAAGGTGCCTGTAAGTCTGAGAGGGAAGAATCTGCCTCCCAGCACATTCTTGGTGTTGGCAGAATTCAGTTCCTTGTGGGTAATAGGACTTAGGTCCCTGTTTGCTTGCTGGCCATCAGCCAAGGGCCACTCTTTGCTTCTAAAGGTCATTGTATTCCTTGTCATGTGCCCATCCCCCATCTTCGAGCCAGCAATGGCACATCATATCATTTTCATGCTTTGAATCTCTCTGACTTCTCCTTCTGCCACCAGCCACAGAAAACTCCCTGCTTTTAAGGGCTCATGTACTGAGATCAGGCTCACCCAGACAGCCTTATTTTAAGGTCAACTATAATACATAACATAACATAATCGTGGGAATGATATCTCATCCTAGTCACAGGTTCCAGGGATCAGGGTGTGGGATATTGGGAAGAGCGGGGGGTGCATTTTCTGCAATCTACCCGCTACAATTCTGGGGATTATATAGGGCGTGGACACGACCACAGTGGCAGCCGCAGGGAGCAAGGTATTAGAATCCTCCTAGCTACTTAGCTTAGGTAGGCGTCAGGACAAAAGCAGGCACTGAATCACTAGCAGGTAGTAGCACTTACTAGGAGAAGAGTGGAGGATGGGATGTGAAGGTTCCAGGTTTGCCACCTTCCCTTTCTTCCAACTTTACCCTAAAATTTTACTCATCATAAACTTTCCTTGTGAAAGCAATATGTAGATCTCTGTACTAGGAGGGAGTGTAACAGTTCTGTCCCACCTGTTTTAAGGGCAGCAACGTCCAGGCACTTCGAGGTATGTTGGAGCCTCCATGCCCTCTCTTGCTGGGGCCTTGGTAAACCACGGAGATGGGAGTCCTGCTGGTGTCTGCTGCATGGTTTCCTAACAGCCACTGGGGCCAGGGAGGAGCACCCTGCCCCTTTTGGTTACCTGCCTTTTGGACTCTTTCTTTCTCCACTCTTGTATACCAATCTGCCAATACTCTGCTCAAAACCCACTGTGGCTCCTGCTCTCCCTGGGAACACACCTTTAAGGTGCCAGTGACTGAACCTTTCCTCGCCAAGCTTTGTGCCCCCTGGAGTGCCACATCCCCTTTCTCTTTATTGCACTATTGTTTACTTGAGATGTTTCTTTTAGCTGACTCATATTTTTAACTTTAACAAATGTATAAAGGAAACTTTTATCACTATCATATGTGGAAAAATCTGAATTACTTGCCATATACAGGTGCTAACTGTAAAAAAAAATTCTTAGTCACTGGTGGTTTCTAACCTGACATAGCGGAGTGATTCTCAAAAGGCTCCTTTCTTCTTCTCTGGTTGTCCCCAGAGGAGTTTTTATTACAATTTCTAACTCTTTTTGTGTTTTTTTTGTTTTGGGGTTGATTTTTTGAGCTGAGGGGCTACAATGCAATTATATCACAGGCTATGCGTTGAGGCGAGGCAAACTGCGTGTACCCCAAACTACCTTTCCCCATCCTTGCCCCTCCCCACTGCCCCTCTTAAATGCATCACCTAAAATCACCTCCTACAACATCAGAGGTGTGCAATGCATAGTTTAGAAAACACTGGTCTGACTCCTTTCTTCCCAGAGACCCACCTCAAATTCCTCTCCCTCTAAGAAAACTTTTCTGACCAACACAGACCTCAGCGATCCCCTCGACTGCATTCATAAGGCTACTGTGTCTAATTATTCAAATGTTGCTGTGTGACATTTCATTAAGGACAAAGACCATGCTTTATCTTAAGTTTCCCCAGAGTACTTGGTATGTTACCTGGCAAATAGCAGGCATTCAATGAATGTTTGTGGTTTGATGAGCAGCAAGGGTCAGTTCTGGGTAAAAGTGTAAAGCAAAGTTTGACTTAGGTTCCCCTCCTGCCTTGGGCTGCTTCAGTCACAGAACGGCCCGTGGACTATGATTCTCCTCTGAGTTGGTTGTTTTCTCCTTTCTCAATAAGTTCCATGTGTTTCTTGATTTTTCTCAATCTCCCCAAATCACGCTTCACATGCTACGTGTCTCATTATCTTGCTGACTAATTAGCTAAGATATCTGGTGTTTGTCACTAGATTTTACTCTGCTTGACTGTGTTTCGTAAAAGTTTTTGTGTCTCTTCTATCACACCAAAGACAGACCATGTATACACAATGGATGCTCAACAGATATTTGTTGTATAAAGAAATGAATACATATCGTATTGTTTGTGTATTGGAGTGTCCATTTTATCTTCAGGAAAAAATACGAAATCCCCAAACGAATTCATCTAACATCAGCCAAAGGGATTTACTCAGCTTGTTAACAAGTATAGAGAATTTTTGTAGTTTTGACTCAGAATAATAAAAATGAAATCTTCCTTCTGTCTTTCTTCCTTTTTTGGTCCACTTGGTCAATTTAGTTGTTCCTTTCAAGAAGCAATTTAGGTCTCTATAGATTTACATAGAACTGATGGTTCCTTCTCTGTACCCCAAGCAATTTATGCATACTTCTTCTTAGCAGTGACCACGTAATTTATCATCCAAAACTGGACACATTGAGAATGAAAGGGGGCACACATAACTATTAAGCCAGGACAAGAGGCATCCCTGACAAACCAGGAGGTATAGTCATACTACTTTGAAAGTAGTTATTTACTAACTACATGTCTCTTGTCATTCAACTGTAAAGCTATTCTAAGTCTGGGCCTTATTTCTCTTAGCTTCCTTTGTTGCCTAGAACTGTACCTGGCAGATGGTGGTGGTAGAAGAAATGTTAGTGCCGCTTTAAAAATGTTCATTTCATTGCATATCTTACCATAAAACTCGAACCATCCCATTTGGGGCCTATTATGAGCCATTTTCTCAGTATTACAAATATAGTGCAATGAGCTTAATTATATGCTTGTGCGATGGTAATAGCTAGCATTTACCAGCACTTAGCATGTACCAGGCCCAGGGCTAAGAACTTTGCCTGTTCTCTCAACAATTGTTTGATTTCTCACAACAATTCTTGGAGGTAAGTATTACTACAGTCCCATTAAATTAGAAGAAAAGACAGGTTTAGAAAGATTAAGAACCTTGCTCAGGGTCAACCAGCTAATCATGCAGCAGAGTTGGAACTTCAGACTCTGATTCTAACACCATCTCCCCTATATGTGAGAAGTAGCTGGTATCAAATTTTGGAAAGCAGTTTAAAAAAATGTTAATAGCATACTTTTAGAAAAAATTCATTTGCTTTAAAGGAAAATTTATTTAACTAAGTAAAAGATTGCAGAATCAGGCCGGTGTGGCAGCTACGTGAGCACACGGGTAGTGACAGTGGTTGGTTAGATGAACACATTGCTTGCTGTTACATTTCCATTTGTCCTGGCACAAATATACCATGTTAGTCTTGTTGAGATCATTTCTTGTTTATGGAGTATTAAGTGTGAAAAAGAGTTTCTTTTGTACTGTAACAGTTGCATTTACTTTTAGCAGTGTTTTCAATGTACGTTATGTGAATAAATTATGAACAGTGTCTATTTTTCACCCTGTCCTTTTGGAAGAAGATTTTACTTGATAACAATGTTAAGGTGGGTACAGACACATCATAATATTGGACTCCAGAAAAATTATTGCTTGGTATTATTGTAATTACAAACCATATTTTGACATTGATGAACCACATCGTCAATGGTTTTTTAAACAAATGCAGTCCATTTAATTTTATAAAAAATAATCAAAATTGTAAGGGATAATCTGTAGCCTTAAATTGTTTTAAATCATAAAGAATAAATTAAATATGTAAAGAGACTATGCTATAAACACAAAACTAGGCAAATAATTATATACACAGACTTTCATACAAAAAGTATCCTTTGATTCAATGGAATTGTCTTTTTTTTTTTTTTTTTTGGTGAGGAGGATTATCCCTGAGCAAACATCTGTTGCCAATCCTCCTCTTTTTGCTTGAGGAAGATTGTGCCTGAGCTAACATCTGTGTCAATCTTCCTCTGTTTTTTGTATGTGGGATGCTGCCACAGCATGACTTGATGAACAGTGTGTAGGTCTGTGAACCTGCAAACTCCAGGCCCAGAAGCGGAGTGTGCGAATTTAACCACTATGCCACTGGGGTGGCTCCTGGAATTGTCTTCTTAATTGACTTTTTTCTACCAACAAGAGGGGTGTATGAATAGCTACAGCAACTGAAATTAGATATTACCAAGGTATTCAATCACATATCATGTTGTGTTATGAACAAAATAGGAAAAATCTGAAAATAAATGTTTACATAATGAATAGTAACATTTGAATAAATGATAGGAAATGTTACTATTTAAGGCATTCACACAAGATGACTATATTTGTACTTCAAAGGAAGGATTACAAACACATATCAAGTTCAGGAATTTTCTGTTTTTTTGTTCTAGGAAATTTTTAGAATTAATATGCTTTTGAGTTTCACACCAGAAAGTTTCCTCTAGTTATCACCTTATTCCTATTCAGTGAAATAGGATATCAGGATATCATTGGTCAGAAAACTTTACACTTTTTATTATCTCAGGGATTTAAAAAATTTTTCAGTTATTCTAGGTACTTGGGATAGATCAGTTGAACAAAACAGACAAAAAATCCATCTTCTGTTGGGGAAGACAGACACAAAAAGATAAACATACCAAATAACAAATTGTAAAGATTGTTGCAAAGTTTGAAGCGTCATGGGAAGAATAGAAAAAGAGTGAATTAGGAAGAATTGAGAGTTGGGATTGGGGCAATTGGTCAGGCCAAGCATCACTGTTAAGGTAAGATTTGAGCAAGGAGTTAAAAGAGGTGAAGGTGAACACTGGGAAAGAATGTTCCTGGCAGAAGGAATGGCTCTTGAAAATGTCCTAAGTAGTAGTCTAGTCTGCAATATTGAAGCGACAACGGGCAGTTGGAGTTGAAGTCAGAGAGGTAAAGGGACAGGGCAATTCCAGGGCTTCGTAGGTCACTGTGAAGACCTTAGCTTTTATAAAGAATGAAATAGGAACCCACTGGAGGATTTTGACCAGATGAGACAGGAGCTGACTTTTCTTGTAAGAGGATATTCTTGCTGTTGTTTTGACAGTAGGCTGAGTTAACGGTGAGCACGGAGACCATTTAGTAGGCCACTGAAGTATAATCCAGCCCAGAGAAGATGGAAGTAATGCAGGTGAGAAGTGGTCTGATTCTGATTTATTTTGAAGGTACAACCAACAGGCTTGCTTGACAGGTTGGAGGTGAAGATGAGAGAATGGGAGGAGGCAAGGACGACTCCAAAGTTTTTGGCCTGAGCAACTCATTAGAAAGACTGTGTTATGGTGTTGAGTTGCTTTTTAAGCAAGGGAGAACTCTAAACTTAGGGAAAAAAGAAAACTAATGTTGCACTAATAACGTTGCACTAATATAAGACGTATATTAGTATATCCCAAGTATTGTAGGCTTGAAAACTTATTGTAGGGATTTTGGTGGAGTGCTGGCTGCTAGATAGGGGCACTCACATGTTTCTGATTTCTGGGATATATAAAACATACACCTAAAGGAGTCTCAGAGATCCAGTAGACGAGTCATTTCACACGTTTCAAATGCCAGGTGGATGTTCTCGGCCGTAAGCCAGTTAATGAGGGTTCAACTACTCTGACGTTCACATTTAAAAAAAGCGGTGGTCCGATGATTTCAGCGCATCTGTCTCTCAGCTGCAGCCAACTGAGCGATGCCTGGTCCGACGGCTCGGCACTCACCCTCGCTCGCCCGGGAGGGTCCGCGGCCCCACTGCGAGCGCAGGCACCACCCCACCGCTTGGTCCGGGAAGGGGGCGCGAGCCGCCGCCGCCTGCTGCCCGGCGGAGGCGGGGAGGGGCTCCTGCGCGCTCCCCCTCAGCCCCGGTCGCCATCTTCCGGTGCGTCCTTTCCCGCGCGGGCTCCTGCCCCGGCTCTAGGCTCTCCGCTCGCCTCGGAGGGGCTTCCCGGCCGTCACCGCTCTAGCGCGCGGCGCGGCGCGGGGTTCCCGGGCAGAGCCCACCCGGAGGCGGGGCCGGCGCGGCGGCGCGGCGGCGCTGCCCTCCCGCAGCTCCCGGAGAGCGCGCCGCCCCTCGCCCCGCCCGCGCGCGAGACTGGGCGGGGAGGGCGGGGCCAGGAAGCGGCGAGCGCGCCGGGGAGCGCAGCTGCGGGAGTGGGGGCGGCAGGAGCCGCGGAGCCGGCGCCGAGGGCGGCAGCGGCCGGAGCGGGCGGCCGAGACAAAGGCGACGGTGAGTGCAGCGCCGGCCCCCACCCCTCGCCCTCGCTGCCCCCTGGGCGGGGACCCGAAGCCCCGAACCCCCGCTGCCGAGGGCTCCGGGGCGAGGGCGGCCCGGCCCTGCCCGCCGCGCGCTGCGGGCTGTGGGCTGAGCCTGCGGCTCCATTTTCAGGTCTGGGCGAGGTCCTCCTGCGGACCCTGCCTTTGGCTTTTCTTCCACTGCCTCTGAGAAATGGTTCCATGCTCAGTTCAGAATTCACGGCGGGGGGGCGGCTGAGTGAGCCAACCCGCCCGCCGCCTGGTGTAAGATGGAAATGAAGACCCCTTCCCCCCAAGTTTGCAGGTCTGGAAGTCGGGAGGGTGGCGCGAGGGGCGGGCGGAGAGGGCCCGGGTGGACCAGGTGAGGGGTTCGGAGGGGCGGGGACCCCGGCTCCGGAGCCCGGACTCCAGCCTGAGGCGCCCGGCACGTTCCGCCCGCGGGTGTCGCCGCGGTTCTTTTGGGCCCCGGAGAGAAAGCCCTGGACACCTCGGAGGAGGAGCTCATGTACTCTTACAGGTTGTTCACCCCGCGCTTGCTGCTTGAGTTGTGATTTCTGGTAACGGGTGTGGTGGGTAGCGGCTCCCTGTTGCCGCATCAATAGCTGAAAAGGAACCCCGATGGGCTGACTTCGTGTATCTGTGAATCAACATCGGGATTCCTCTTGAGCTGCTGTTATCTTAAATGATAAGCTTCTGTAGGGGAATTGGGTGCTGATGTTCAGTTTACAAAATGTACACGTTTTGTTAAAGGACCTGGCATATAGTAGATACTCAATAAAATAGTTGAATGAATGCATCCTGAAACATCAGACAAAGCCGATCTCACATCTAGTCAAATTTAGCCACGTACCCTCTTGACCCAAATTAAAGAAAAAAATTGGCGAACAACGTGTAGTTTTTGTTTATATGTTTGTTTTTACCCAACGTATACTTACTCTTGATGAATAATCAGTTATCAGTTTTGCAAGCGTAGAAAATATACTTGAAATGTGGAAGCTTTCATTTTGAGGAAAGTTGGTAGGCATCTTCTGTCTCTTAAAAATAAGCCTTAATTCTAATTTTCTTTCCGAAGACTGGAGAAGATGAAGAAGAGGCGCTTGGATTGTGTTTTGTTCTTTTGAGACGCAGGTTTCTATTTCATTATGAATAAAGAAGTTTAGCTGCTTTTGAGGGAGGGTAGCCTGAACTTGAGTTGCCTTTTGAGCAAGGAGAGCTCTAAATTTAGAGAGAAAAGAAGACTAATGTTGCACTAATATAGTTAAACCTCACCATTTACGCCACAGATATTCATTAAGCGCCTATTGTGTGTTGGCTCCTGTGTTGGATGCGAGTTTCTAGGGGGGAAAACCCCCCACAATTATCCTTTTCTTAAACGAGCGTGAAGTTCTTTCCTCGTTATGGTGGTTGTAGGCGGGGTCTACTTACAGTTGGGAAAGATGGCAGGTGAAACTGCAGGAAGTGTAGCTTCATAACAGTCTATATAAAGGTTAATAAGTAACTTTTTAAGGCTAAGATTATTGGGTTACATTTTCATATTGTCAGTTTAATAAAATCTGTGTTTTAAAATGAAAGGAAGAAGAGGTTTAACAAACCAGTATTTTCGTTCTCTCCCTCTTCCATATTAGATGATTTTGGTATAGTGTATTTATTGAAGAGTAATGTACTTCTGGTTCTGTTTTCTGTAAATAGTCTTTGCTGTGCATGATTTTCTATTTTTAAAAATCTCCAAGGAGAAACAGTGGATTTCTTTTCTATAAGAAATGTTTTTAAATAGAGCACCTTTCAGAAATTTTATTTTTACCTTTTGTTCACCGTTTACAAATAATACAGTGCTGACTTGACAGTCCTGAAAAGGGAAGGACTTAATAATAATTTGTGGTTCTGTACTTGTAGTACTGTGTTTATTAATTCTGAACATAAGGTTTCATTGGCTCTTTTTATCTTCTTTACATCTGATTTAAAAAAATCCCAGTACTTGGTTATTTTGTTTGGCTTCTTCAAAAGTCCAAATTAATGTGCTCCAAAGTCTGGATGATCATTACAAAATAATGTAGATTAATAATCTTTTTACAGATAGCTTTTGAATTTAGGTGGACCCTTTTGACTTACTGATGTTTATAACATACATTGTTGAAGATAATGTGAATATTTAAATAGAACTTTCATATTTTTAGACTCACTGGCTATTAGCTTTTTATGGTTCTTCCTAGGAATAAGAAGAAAAGTAATCCCTTAAATTTTGGTGGTAGACAGTTGTGATAGTTTTTCTTAAAACGTATATTTCTCGTAGGGAGAGTTATTTGACAGTATACTCCTGAGAGCCTGGTGTTGATGAGAGACCTAATAGTAAATAATAATAGCGATGATAAAGAACAATGTAAGCAAGCTGTGATATGTTGAATAAAAAATTCTCCACATATTTTATTTGGATAAGAGTTTCATCAAAGTTCTTGACAGTCAACAGCATTGAGAGATGTTAAAGTAATTTTTCCAAGAAATAAGAACCTGTAATGACTTTTTTTTTTTGCTAAGGAAGATTTGCCCAGCTAACACCTATTGCCAGTCTTCCTGTATTTTGTATGTGGGTCACTGCCAAAGCATGGCTGCCGATGAATGGTGTAGGTCCATGCCTGGGAACTGAACCTGGGCCACCAAAGTGGAGTGTGCCAAACTTAACCATTAGGCCCCAGGGCCTAATGACTATTTTTTTGTACTTTTTTTATTTTATTTTATTTTTATTTATTTTTATTTTTTCCTTTTTCTCCCCAAAGCCCCCCAGTACATAGTTGTGTATTCTTCATTGTGGGTTATTCTAGTTGTGGCATGTGGGGCGCTGCCCCAGTGTGGTCCGATGAGCAGTGCCATGTCCGCGCCCAGGACTCGAACCAACGAAGCACTGGGCCGCCTGCAGCGGAGCGGGCGACCCTAACCACTCGGCCACGGGGCCAGCCCCTATTTTTTTGTACTTTAAAAAAAAGACTGTGTGTTGTCAAACTATTATTCCTGTGTTAGAGTAGTTCATAATGTTTTGAGGCTAAGTAAATTCCAGGATCATCCTATTTTGTAATTTTTGGAATATTTGAAATATCATTCTTTTCATCTGGGTATGTTTCTGTGTTGAGGGGTGTGTGTCATTTTTTGTTATACCCTTTAGAATGATGCAGAAAGTGTTTCCTGGGGCCGGCGTGTGGCTGAGTGGTTAAGTTCGTGCGCTCTGCTTTGGCGGCCCGGGGTTTCGCCGGTTCGAGTCCTGGGTGTAGATGTGGCACTGCTTGTCAGGCCATGCTGAGGCGGCGTCCCACATGCCACAGCTGGAAGGACCCACAACTAAGAATGCATAACCATGTGCTGGGGGGCTTTGGGAGAAAAAGGAAAAATAAAATCTTAAAAAAAAAAAAAGAAAGTGTTTCCTTTATCACATGTAATTAATAAAGTGATTAAGAATGATGCTGATATGGCATATTGTAGCCGTGCCCATATTTACCTATACAAATTGTGAGAAAGTACCAGTTAGCATTTGTGTGAAACATTTCCAAAGTGCTTTATAACTAATTTGTCACATTTATTTTCTAGGATAGATTGCTGTTAAGTTTTTATGTCCCTGTTTTTTTTTTTTTTAATTTATTTCTTTTGATCTTTTATCATTGAAAGTGTTCAGGTTTCTCATCTGCTTTAGGATGAGTCTGGAATATTTTGTTAAGGCTTTCTAAGATTTTTCTCACAATTGCAAATGCATGTTGGTTTTGATCTGTTACAGTATTCTTAATCTCAGTTCTCATAAAAGAAATGTTTTAACATTTTATTGAATGTTAAATGTTAGTAATGTTTTGGTCTGTCTCTGAGGGGGCCATTATGGGTTCCCTCTGCATTCTTGAGAGGAACTGAGTGAAACATGTCTTATCCTTAATACTTACTCACAAGGTGAGAGCATTTATTCTGATCTTTTTCATACTACCTGGAAAAACTTGACATTTAGCTTATTAATAATTAACTTTATGCATCCTACTACCTCACTTCAAAGCTTAAGTATACTTGAACCTTTCTGTAGTACCAACAAGTGAACAAAGCAAGATTTAGCTGGAACTGCTCTGGGACCCCATGCAAAGGAAGTTTCTGAACTGGAAGCCCAAAGACTTGGTAATAAGTTGTCTTTATCATGACACTATAAAATACCTGTAAATTTATTTTAGTCAGAATGGGTTCTAGTGAAACAAACTCCCTATTTTTCTTAGAAAGCATTAGATAACTTCATGTTAAATTTAGGTGTCTGAAAATGATTAAACGATGAGCACTGATATTTCGTTTTGTAGCTTACCCACTTAGAAATTCATGCTAAGATTTTTCTTATTAAATCATTATATTGAATTTTTGTGAGCATCTTGTACTAAAACATAAAATGATTTTGTTTTATTTGACTTAATCTACTTTCACTTTTTGCTTAATAAAACAAAAATGAATTTTTCATATATTCAGCATTGTGTATATTTTGCACCCTGTACATAGTGGGAATCCATGGATATTTGTGGAACTGGTATTTTTAATGGCTGGGACTTGATAAGGTCTAAGCAGAAAACAACTTTCTTTCTCTCGCTGTACCTTCAAGCCCTCCCTGTAGATTGCTTCTCTGCCTCTCAGTGAGACTTTTTTTCTTTTTGAGGAAGATTAGCTCTGAGCTAACATCCACTGCCAATCTTCCCTTTTTTGTTTTTTGTTGCTGAGGAAGATTGGCCCTGAGCTAACATCTGTGCCCATTTTCCTCTACTTTATATGTGGGATGCCTGCCACAGCATGGCTTGACAAGCACTGTGTAAGTCCGCACCTGGCATCTGAACCGGCGAACCCTGGGCTGCCAAAGTGGAGTGCGCGAGCTTAACCGCTGCGTCACTGGGCTGGCCCCTCTAGTTACTTCTAGATAATAAAAAGTCATCTGTTCACTTGTCAATGAGAGTCTTATTTTAGTCATTAGAAGGTACAGTTCAGTATAACAATCAGTGTTCAAACTTAACACAGTTTAAAACTTTTCTTCCTTAGCTCAGAACTGCTTCAGACCTAGAAGCCTGCTTTGGAGGAAGAGTCCTAGTAGGCATCTCTTTTTACTTGACCAGCTTCTCTTCAGTGTGCTGTCCTCACCTGTCCAGGGTCCAGCCCAGTGGGGAAGAGGACTCGGGGGAAAGGTATGGTTTTACTGTGACTCATGCTATCATGATCTGGCATTCGTGCCCTCTGAGTTGGGCAGGTTGTTCAAATCCGAGTCTTTGTCCTGGAGTGCTGGAAATGGTTTTCTTGGGGATTCCATGCTGGGAACCTCCAGCTACAATTCCTGTGATAGAATTCTTCTGTTCCAGTCCCTTAGCCTTCCAGTTTCCCTCATCTCCAGACTCACTCTGTCCAGGGAAAGGTGTTGCTTTAGTCTTTAAGGTAGTTCTATAACATTTTAACCAGGCCTGCCTGTACTTCATTAAAGTTATTTCATAAGACGCAATTTCAAGCATTCCACCAGGGCCTGAGTGTCCTATCTTGCTGGCTCCTTCTGTCAAGTACCCCTGCTTGAACAATACTTCTGTGTGTGGGACTTACAATCCATTGCTGCTACCACCTTTTTTCTGTTCCAAGCCCCCTTCCGTCACGTCCTCACTTGACTATTTACCCTACTTTGAATCCATAGTCCACTATTGTAATTTCTCCCTTTTGTATACCCTCAGTTCCTTTGTAGCACTTCTTCCTTTAGTGTACTCACCTGGCGACCTCTGCCCCCTGCCCCTCTCGTTATCCAGTTCTCCATCTAGTCCAGCGTGTACCTGGCAGTTGAGCATATCTTAAGGAAAACATATCCACGCTGACCTGGTGTCCTTTTAAATTTATGACCGGTGACCTCAGGAGGCCTCTGCTGCCCACAGTCCTATTATTTTAGTGATTTCCCTGGTTGAATCGCTCTCCCACTCCCCTACGTGACTGTTTTACATCTCTCTCAAACCTCTAGCTCCTCTTTTCTCTTCTTCATTTTCAGCTGATGATCTTGTTTCCTGTATGTTAAAAATGAAAGCAATCAGAAGAAAACTTTTGCATGTCTCGCTGCATCTATACCCATAGATGCGCATTTCCTCTTGTGCTGTGACTGTCACCTCCACCCTTGCCCTTGATTCTGTCCCCATTCTCCTGTCAAGGACATCGCGTTGCTGCCATGTTCATCCTGTTCTCCTGCCTACCAGTGAGTTGCATCATCAGCGTTTCCCATTTCTTCTGGATTATTCCTATCAGCATATAGATATGATGAAATATCTCCCATATTTTAAAAAAACAAAACCTCCCCCAACACCGCATCTTTCTTCAGGTACTGCTCTCCAAAAGAGTTGTTATTTGTGGTCATCAGTAGTCCCTATCTTTTTTGGATCCACTACAGTCCGGGTTTTTTCTCTTTCACTCTACCATAACCGCTCCTATTGAGATTGCTAGTGACCTCCTTGGTGATAAATTCCCTAGTGAATTCTCAGTTCTAATCTCACTGGATGTAGCAGCAGCAACATTTGACATGGTTGATAATTTTCTCTTCATTGAAGCTTTTCTTCCCTTTGCTTCTGGGACACTGCTGCTTATTTTCAGTTTCTTTTGCTTATTCCTTTTTGTTGCCCCAACTTATGAAAAATAAGACAGCATCCCAGAGCTCTATGTTTAGACCTCTTCTATATTTATACGTAGTCTCTTGTGATCTCACCCTACCCTGTAGCTAGAATTATCATATATTTCAAACTAAAAATATTGTCTTTAGTCTGAATCTCTTTCCCAACCTCCAGACTTGTACACCCAGCTGCCTAGTCAACATTTTCAATTAGACGTCCCAAATTTAACGTGTCAAAACTGAACTCCTCCTCCTCCTTCCCTCCCCCACCCCAATGATCCCATTCCAGTCTTCCTCATCTTATTAAATGTCAGCTCCATCTTTCAGTTTCTCTGGCTGTAACTTTGTAGACATTCTTGACTCCTTTTTCTCACACTCCCATATCTAATTCAAAATAATGTATCATGGAATTGTCCTTTATTTACTTTAAAATCTACCTTAAGAATAAATGTAACCATAACTAGCTACGTTCCACTGCTGCCGCCCTCTCTAAGCAACCGTCATCTCTTGCCTGTGTTATTTTAGTAGTCTCCTTTCTCATCTCCCTGCTGCTTCTGCTCTTTTCTATTCTCAACACAGCAACCAGGGCAATCTTTTTGAAATGAAAGCCCGATTATTTTACTCCTACGTTCGAAACCCTTGGGTGGCTTTCTGTCGTTTAGAGTGAAAGCCAGAATACAGCAGTGCCTACAGGGCCCCTCCAGCCTCTCTGCTTATGTGTCCTACTAGGTTCTCCGTGGCTTACTCCACACCAGGCACATGGGTCTCCTTGAAGTTTTGTGAACCTGCCAGGCACAGTCTTGCTTTAGTGTCTTTAGGGAAAGAGATTTGTTTTATTCACTGCAGAGTCCCCAATATTCAGAATAGTGGCTGATAGATGGTGAGCACCCACATCTGCTAAATGAATGGCTGCTTCTTATTCGTGTCTTTGGTAACAGTTTTTACGTATGTTTCTGTGACTGAAACTGTTTCATCTAAAACCATTTAGTCTCATGGGAATTAAATGAAAATATAGAAAAAAAGAGGAAAAGGTAAGTTTCAAATCAGTTTTTGTCTAGGAAAGTGAAAATACACAGGAAAGGGGCAGAGGAGGTAAGAAAGGAATAAGAAAGGTAAGGTAAATGGAATAAAGAAAAGGAAAAGGCAAGATTTGGAAGTAGAGTGACACTTTTAAAAAACTATTTTTGGCTTGCCCCATGTTTTTTTTAAGCTCTGTTTCTTGAATTCCAAGTGTTGATGACTTACATGGACTTAGACACTTCAAGTTGGACTATATTATACCTTTCTTTTATCAAGGATATGGGCTCAAATGAGATTGGGAGCCAAAACTTAGTTGCTTTTCTGTTGCCAAACTTTTTATTAAGGAAAGCAGTTACTATTACTAAGCAGTTTACCTGATAATATTCTTATCATTACTTTTTTTTTTTTTTTTTGCTGAGGAAGATTCCCCATGAACTAACATCTGTGCCAATCTTCCTCTGTTTTGTATGTGGATTGCTGCCACAGCATGGCTCCCAATGAGTGGTATAGGTCTGTGCCCAGGAACTGAACCCAGACTGCTGAAGCAGTGCATGCTGAACTCACCACTAGGCCATGGGGCCAGCCCCTCTTATTTTTTTGTAGAAAGCTCAAACAGAAGTCTCATAGTTTTAGGGAAGGATTTTCAGTATGCAAAAATTTATTAGTATGCCTGTCCTCTCAATACTGCACTGCCTGTTTACTACTGCCTCAAAGAAGAGAGGGCTTGTAAGTACACTTAATTGTATTTCTGTGGTAAGTTAGCAGCTAGTTACATCAATGTACACAGCTCTATAAGTAATATTTACCATATGCATATTTGTGCTCTTAAGTGAAAAGTACTTGAATATAGTTAAATCAGTTTTTAAACTGCAGTTTAACTGATATTTAGGTAGGAAATGAGAGTGCAACAAAGTTGATGGTATGCAAACTTTCAGTATTTCATTCTGCCGAGACAAGATTTTTTTTTTTAACTCTATTTTCTGAGTTACAGGTCTCATTTCCTGTTGGTTGATTTAAAAAAATCCTTTAAATAAATTGTTGAAATAGGTCACTTAGAAGCTCCTGGATAAATTATTTTTTATGTATAACCATAAATTATTCTCCATAAACCAGTCTAAACCTTTCTGTATTTTTGTGTAATATGCAATAATTTATGTCTCAATTGACTTGTTTGGTAGTCTTTTATGTGGACATAATGTGGACTTAATTTTCATGGCTATAGAGTTGTGGACGTGTGTATGTTTGTATATTTACAGTTTTTTGTAATATGCAAATATAATTTAAACTTGTATGTGTTTGATATTTTACTTTAACTTCTAAGCAATATTATCTGTAAACCAGACTTGGTATTATATTTTTATTTCACATTAAAATATGAAATTAAATATAAAAATTTTCATATTAAAACATAGGATCAGGGGCCGACCCGTGGCCTAATGGTTAAATTTGGCATGCTCCACTTCAGTGGCCCAGATTTCGTTCCTAGGTGCAGACTTATACCATTTGTCATTCGCCATGCTGTGGTAGCAACCCACATATGAAATAGAGGAAGATTGGCACAGATGTTAGCTCAGGGCAAATCTTCCTCAAGCAAAAAGAGGAAGATTGGCAACAGATGTTAGCTCAGGGTGAATCTTCCTCAGCAAAAAACAAACATATGATCATTATAATTTTTTCTTTTTGAGGAAGATTAGCCCTGAGCTAACATCTGCTACCAGTCCTCCTCTTTTTTTTGCTGAGGACGGCTGGCCCTGAGCTAATATCCATGCCCAGCTTCCTCTACTTTATATGTGGGACACCTACCACAGCATGGCTTTTGCCAAGCGGTGCCATGTCCGCACCCAGGATCTGAACCAGCGAACCCCAGGCCGCCGAAGTGGAATGTGCACACTTAACCACTGTGCCACCGGGCCGGCCCCATATAATTCTTTAAAAGTTTATTTACATGCCATGTAAAGTCATTTTGGATGATATACTAGCAAGTGTTTGCCTACAGTTTTGAATTAATCTTTCTATTTTGTAGACTAATTAGGTCATCTTCGTTGGAATTTGACATTGACCTACCTGAATTCATATGCTAGCATTTCACATGTGAAATAACCATCTTGGATTGATAAGATCCTTATTTCTGAACTGACGTGTAGTCCTACCATTAAGTTTATTTCAGCAATGTTTGTAGTTTGAGGCCTACCATACCATACTGCTTTAACTTCATAATGTTGTAGGTAGATTGTGTAGTAACCAAAATGATTGTTTTCAGAAAAGTGAATACAGTTAATTGGCTGTGACCTAAGTCTCAAAAAGGGTCATTAAACTGATGGATTAAAGTATTCATTCATTCAACACATTTATTAAACTACTATGTGAAATTGCTTCCCAGTCTACTCAGAATAAAATACACACTGCTCACTTAGAACATACACACTCACTCACAGTGTCTATATGATATGGCGCTGACAGCCTCGCGGAGTATCTCACCTTTGCTCACTACCTTCTAGCCACGTTAGCTGTCCAGTTTCTCACACACACCATGCTTGTTCTTTCGTTAGGGCTTTTACACTAGTTTCCTCTACCTGAAGTGGTCTTCCCTAGATCTTTGCAAGGTTGACCCCTTATCGTTAAGATCTCAGCTTAAATATCACCTCCTCATTTCCTCACCACTCAGTTTAAAATAACTCCCTCATCACTAATTTTGCTTTCTTCATAACATTTGTCAGTCCTTGGAATTAGATATTTTAATTTTTTTTTATTGTGTCCCCAAATAGATTATAAGCTTTATGGGAGCAGAGACCTCCTTTGTCTTGTTCCTTGTTGTCCACAATGCCCAGAACAATACCTTGAAATTGCTATTTTATAGATTAAAAAAAAAAGCATCAATATTGCAAATTTCTTATGGTTTAACCTAGGTAGACTTCTTATTTTGGTTTTAAAATTAATTTCTTTATGGGATTCAGTGAAATTACCTCAGTGCTTTACCTTGTTTTGTTTTTCAAAGCTGCATTCCCTTCGCATCTGATGATTGCTTCTAGATTCATATAATGTGTAAAAGTTGGCCATTTATGTGTTTGTATGTTAGTTGCTTAACTGTATACCTAATTGTTTAGCTAGTCCATTCCAAAGCAGGCACAGAATATCTTGAGATGCCTCCGAGGATGTTCTTGGTTTGACTACTGAGTGCTAAGCCTATTGAAAGGTGTCTTTTTCTGGTGAAGGAGGTAGAGCTGATTCGGTTTGAGTTATGTATTATTAGATGACATTTTTTTTCACTTGCTTTTCAGAATGACTTACATAAATACACCTGAGTTCAGTTTTGGGTTTTATTTCTGGCTTTTTTCTTTTGCCCATTATCATCCTCTCTAAGTGCTTTCCTACTGTCTCTGATCATTTACTTTCTGCTACTCTGTGGTTTCTTCTATGAATCAGTGTCTCTAAATCAATGAAATGATTTTATCTTGTTTCTCAAGTTTTCATAGTTTTTTGCTATTGTCTTTGCGATGAACACCTGGACATTCCAAGCCATTTCTCACCCTTACCCCCCACAGTTCTATAAAGAGATATGATTTCTTATAGGCAGCATTTTCCTATCTGAGGAAATTTATTGTTTAAAAATTGACCTTTGTTGGCTCAGGGATTTCACTAATAGTTCTTGAGCGACATTTGTATTGTATTAACTCTGAATAAGTGGATTTGAATTGGTGATATTGAATTAAAATATGGCGCCTGGATTTCTTATCCTTTAACTCCAGTTGTTCTGTGCATAAGAGTATGCACAGGCACTAAAAAATAACTTGCTTTCAATGCAGACAATCAGAATATACATAATAAGCTAAAGGAAAAGCACATTCGTAACCCTACCACCCAAGGATAACCACTGGTGATGTGATGAATGTCCTTCCAGACAAGTCAATGAATAAATGTTTTTCACAAAGTAAGATCTTAGTGCACGTACTCTTCTATAACTTCTGTAACTTCTCGCTTTAGCAAATGTAGCAATCATAAAGGCACTACTTCTCATTACTTCAGTTTGAAAGGATCTTATTGGGAAGTGAAAATTGTCTTTGACATAAGGTAAAGCTCTAAGTAAGGTTGTGATTAAAAACAATGATGTTTATGGTGAGTAGAATGTGGTAAGTCACCTCAAGACAAGAATTACTTCAGCAGTCATTTTTTTCTTAAGAGCCCTCTTACCATTGCACAATAGCCTGATTGTATTATACCAGCTAAGGAAAACAGTACATGATTCTGTGTACAGTAGAATTATTTTAATAATAGCCCTAGGGTAAATTATGGGGCTGTAGATAAGTTCATATTTTTTGGTCTGCCCCAAGTCTGATTGATGCCTTAATATTGAAATAATTTTAGAAGAAAATGTGTTTTATTGAAGGCCTTCGTCTGTCCAAGTTGGACAATTTTATTAGATATTGCTTCCCTTTTTATATGTCAGAATGAGGAGTGAGGGAGTTCTTGGAAAAAGAAAATTTTAGTACAAGAATTCTTGTATTAGTATTTGAGTTGATTTTTGTTTTCTGAATGTGAAGATCCTTGTGAAGAACCAGAGATATATACTGGTGTCTGCATCCTTTGGAAGTCAGTCCCAGTCTTGTCAAGTGGTTGTTTGGGTCTTACAGGAGCAGTTTTTAAAGCTAATCAGAAGTCTTTTAAGGGTTGTATTTAAATGACTTTTCCTTTACTGTGTGATGTCCGTTACCTAGGGTAGAGTAACCACAGATTTCTTGCCTTATTTTTATTATTCTTGCCCTTCTCTTTTTCTGTGTTGTGTTACTGCCTGCTCAGAAGCTCCTGCAGTCTTTATCCCTTCGTAAGTAGCTAAAGTAGACATTTCTCTTACCCTCACTGCTGCTTCCTGTATGGTGCATATAATGCTGAAAATGCTTCTCATGTGGTAAAGAATAAAAAGCAGTGTAGTTGATGTGGCTTTTTCTACTGAGAAATGATGCATTTGTTGTCAAAAGTGGAGACTGGCAGTCAGTCCCTAAAAAAATGTTTTTTTTTGTAAATGGATATGCAAGTACCACTGCTTGTTGGAAGATAAAGTGAATCTTGATATAAATTCAAGAAAAGTGTTTAGAATTATTCCATACATTTTGCTGTTTAAAAACTTGGTGTTTTTTAAAAGTTTCATTTCATGGCAAATTTTTAGCCTCTCCTTTTTATATTTATTTAGTGAATAATGACCTTGTTTTTGCAAAAATGGTACGTACACACTAAAGAAGCTTAGAAGTTAGTCACATAATAAGTGATAGAAACTAGTATTCAGAGTCTTGTCTGATTTTCAGTGGGCGCTGTAAAGTGGCAGAAAGAATATGAACTTTGGAATTAGGCACACCTCAGTTTGATCCCTAACTTTGCCACATTTTTGCCCCATGGCAAACTCTTAGCCTTGGTGATTTTTATTTTCTTTTTTGATTAAGTCCGGGTAATAGGTTTGTTAGGAGTAAGTGAGGTACACATTAAGTACTTGGCTTGTAGAAAGTGTTAATAAATGTTTCATTTCCTTTCTGCTACTCCATATTGTTTTAAAATACGTCCATGGTCACTTGGACATTTCACTAGAAAGTGAATTGCAGTCAGGAAACTGGAAATATATGAAACCCAGATGGACTCATATTGTCGTGTCCTTTTAATCTGCCTGTCTAAGGAGGAGAGTGTTTCTTGGGGCTATTTAAAAAAATATTTTGACTCCAAGGAAAGTTTTAAAGTTAAAAGCTGATTTGTAGAACTGAATTAGGGTGAGTTAATTTTTGCTCATCAAAATGGAAAGAAAGTAACTAATTTCTATGGTTCCTGAGAAATCAAAGTATTTGTGTGTAGTAGAACAATTGTATGCATAAAGATGTCTGTCTTAAAGGGTAACTGACCCTCTGCAAGAGAAAAATATGATGAAAATATGGAAAAATGTTGAAATTTTATAATAATCAATAACAAGTTTCTCTTATCAGATTTAAGATTTAAGAAATGGTGCTAATTCACTTGAATACTGTAACACAAGTAATAAATACATTGCTTGAGGGAGTATAAATCTGTCGAACCCTTTTCAAAAACAGCGTGGCATATATCAAAGAGTAGTATTTCTGCCTTTGAGAGTATACCCGAAGGAAATAACCTTTTTTTCCCCTTTTTTTGAGGGAGGAGGTTATTTTCTTTTTTATGACAGCTTTATTGAGATAATTCATGTGATAATGTGATTTGTAATAAGAAATATATATTATGTCTTTGTCCCTGTTTCTGGCACAGAGCTCCTAAAACCCGTGGCACTTCCTAAATGATGAGCGCCATAAATGTCTTTTGTTATGTTAATGAGGTGACTTCTGGAAAGCACTAAAGGATGGGGGCTGGTTGCCAGGAGAACCAACCTTGCAATTGGAGGGTTGGAACTTTTAGTCCCACCCTCTGACTTCAAGAGGGGGGAGGGGCTAGGGGCAGAAGGCTGAATTGCCAGTGATTTAATCAATCACGGCTGTAATGAAGCCTCCCTAGAAACCCAAAAGAATGGGGTGCTGAGAGCTTCCGGTTTAGTGAACACTTGGAGATGCTGGAAGCGCAGTGCGCTCAGAGAGCCTGGAAGTTCTACGCCTCTTTCCCCATGTCTTCCACCTGACTGTTCTGAATGGTTTCCTTTTATAGGAAACCATAATTTAGTAAGTAAAATCTTTCTCAGAGTTCTCTGAGCTGCTCTGGCAAATTAGTCAACCCAAGGAGGGGATCATGGGGCCCTCAGAAGCACAGGTAACAACCTGGACTTATGATTGGCCTCTGAAGGGGGAGGGGCAGTCTTGTTGGACTGAGCCCTTGACCTGATGCTGTCAGAAATGAGTTGAATTGTAGGACACTCAGTTGGTGTCAGAGAATTGCTTGGTGTTGGTGTGTTCTGCACATTGGAATTGCTGTCAGAGTTGTAATTCATCTTTTGTGTGTGTGTGTGTGTGTGTGTGTGAGAAAGATTGGCCCTGAGCTAACATCTCTTGCCAATCTTCCTCTTCTTGTTTTTCTCCTCAAAGCCCTCCAGTACATTGTTGTATGTCCTAGTTGCAGCTTCTTCTAGTTCCTCTGTGGGACGCTACTTCAGCATGGCTTGATATGAGTGGTGCCATGTCCATGCCCAGGACCCAAACCAGCAAATCCCTGGCCGCCAAAGCAGAATGTGTGACTTAACCACTTGGCCATGGGGACCAGCCTTGTAATTCATCTTTTTAAGCCACATTTTAAAGTACGTAAGTCAGTATTGTGCAACCATCAGCACTATCTAATTTTAGAAGATTTTCATCACCCCAAAAAGAAATTAGCAGTCATTCCCCATTTGTCCCTTACCCCCAGCCCCTGGCAACCACTACTTTGTTTTCTATGTCTCTGGATTTGCCTCTTTTGGACGTTTTATATAAATGGAATGATAGAGTATATGGCCTTTTGAGAGTGGCTTTTTTCACTTAGCATAATATTTCAAGGTTCATCTTTGTTGTAGCATGTATCTGCACTTCATTCTTTGTTATGGTTGAAGATTATTCCATTGTATGGATATACCACATTTTATTCATTCATTGGTTAATGTATATTTTTCACATTTTGTCTATTATGAATAATGCTGCAATGAACATTCATGCACAATTTTTTGTGCGGATGTATATTTTAATTTTTCTTGCTTATATACCTAGGAATGGTATTGCTGCGTCATCTGGTAACTCTCTGTTTAACGCTTTGAGAAACTGCTGGACTGTTTTCCAAAGTGGCTGCATCATTTAACATTTCCGCTAACAGTATAGGAAATACATGGCCTTTTGTACCTGGCTTCTTTCACTTAGCATGTTTTTCAAGGTTCATCCGTGTTGCAGCATGTATCCATACTCATTTCTTTTTATAACTGAATCGTGTTTGGTTGTATGGATATACTACTATGTTTTGTTTATGCTTTTTTTTTTTTTGAAAGATTGGCACCTGAGCTAACAACTGTTGCCAATCTTTTTTTCCCTCCCTGAAACCCCCCAGTACATGGTTGTATATTTTAGTTGTAGGTCCTTCTAGTTGTGGCATGTGGGACGCCACCTCAGCATGGCCTGATGAGTGGTGCCATGTCCTCGTCCAGGATCCGAACCAGTGAAACCCTAGGCCGCTGAAGCGGAGTGCGCAAACTCAACCACTCAGCCACAGGGCCAGCCCCTTGTTTATCCTTAAAAAAGCTTTCTATCCAAAAATGTTCAGTGAAGCATTTTTTCTATTACAGAACAATTGAAAATTACTTAAATTTTCAGTAAAGAGGAGTGACTATATTAGGTGCATCTGTGTGTACCATCCATTAGTAATTTATTATGGAGAGTTTCAAGGGGAAATGATTGTCAGAGTGCTAAAGTAGGATACAAAGTTGTACGTGTACAACTGTTATTCAGTGTCTGTGTGTTTTGGGGGACACTGATTGTCAAATTTTTGAAACATTTCTATATTTTCCATAGTTTTCACAGCAAGCATATATTTCTTTTATAATCAGAGTAAAACATTTTTAAAAATGACCATAGCTATAACTTTGTATGTTGCTGATATAAATTTATTCAGCCAGGCAAAGCAAGATCATTCAGTGTTAGGAATGTTACTATTTGATGTTGATCAAATAATTATCCAATATTATAAATAAAATCATTTCAGACTACTGGTAAGTGAACTTTTAATTCTTCATATTGACCTCAAATTTTTAATTTGTAATTGTAATATAGAATGACACTAATTCTTGTGTATTTGAATTCTAAAATGGGGAGGGGAAGATAAATATAGACAATGCATATTTTAAACTTACTGAACAATACTATATCAAGTCATTGCAAGAAGCAAAAACTGCTCTAGGATTGTTAGACAGAAAGATATTTTATACTGGGAATTCAGTGCTTATAAAATCATTGGGTGGTCTGGAAGAGCCAGATCAGAGGACTATCACCTAATTAATGTATTTAAGAGTATCAGACCATAACCGAGAGGGCAGGAAGCTGAAACTGGGAACCAGTCATAGGAATACTGGCTCTGGTGCCGTGGCTGCTGCTAGATACCTTAAATCTGGTGGCTAGCATTTGGCTACTATAACTGCTTCTAATCATTCATTTCTTTGCGTCATTGCTTACCAGGTAAATCAACAGTAGAAAGATAGCTTCCATGTCACTTTCGCTTTCCAATTCTTGTAGGAGGCCTTCTTACTGGCAGAACCTGATTTACGTTCTGAATGCTACCTATAAGGGAAAGTCTGGGAAATGTAGTTTTTTTGTTTTGTTTTAGTTTTCTTGCCCCTGAGGTACAAGAAGGCATGTATAGGGAGTGGTGGGAAAGAAGAATGCCAAGTGCTACTTGACATATCTAACATATCTAACATTCAGCAGAAGCCTTCTGTTTATTAGGTGATAAGGCTTTATGTGTAGAATATTTTGAGGGTGGTTGAAATTAAAAAATCCAACTTAGACTTGATTTGTTTAGAAGTTTTTCTTTTCCTTTAATGTGAGCCATTGCTTTCCTGTTATTTTCATAAAGCAGCATGTCAATTCTAATATTTCCAATTGGGAATAAGCTCAAACTCATGTTTGTAGAAACCTCTTTTACAGTGTGTTTCTCTCTGGGTGGAATAGGTGAAATATTACAAAAGGCTGTAACTGTAAAATCTCCTTACTTTTTTCCCTAATTTCGAAGTTTCTACAGAATTAGTAGGTAATTTTTTTTTTTAAGATTTTACTTTTCCTTTTTCTCCCAAAGCCCCCCAGTACATAGTTGTGTATTTTTTTTCTTTAGTTGTAGGTCCTTCTAGTTGTGGCATGTGGGATGCCGCCTCAGCATGGCCTGATGAGTGGTGCCATGTGCATGCCCAAGATTGGAACTGGCGAAACCCTGGGCCACCAGAGCGGAGCCCTCGAACCTAACCACTCTGCCACGGGGCTGGCCCCTAATGCGTAATTTAAGTGTCTCCTTTTTTTTTAGTTCAATTATGCTACCTTAGTTTATTATTTTGTCAACATAGGAGAATCTGTGGTAATCTTTAAAAAGAATGTATGAGCTAGTAAATGTAGCTTTTCCCCTTAAAATCTAGACTGAAAAGATGTATGCTTTTTTTGATATTGCGCTTTCTAAAAAAATTTTATTTCCTTATAAAATTTTGACAGTACTACAAGTTCATGTGTTTTTCTATCAGAAAATATTTATACTTCACATATTTTGTGAGATATCAAACTGTTGAGTAGTTTCAGTATGGTGAACATCTCTTTTCAAAAGGCTTATGCTAAATAACTTCCAAATACTATAGCCTGGGTTCTTCACTATTAAGTATTTGAGAGCATTTTGGGGATATAGCTTCAGTTGACATCTGTTATTTGCAAGAAAAAGTGTTAGATTGACCTGGAAATGTAACTCTGCTTTAGAGATGCCTGTTGACTACTTGCAAAGAGCAAGGAATTAGGTTTTGGTATAAGCATTTTTTCGGCACTGAAATGGAATAGTTGTTTCCCAATTTGACACCCCCCCCCCCCCGCTACTTTCCAAATTGATTCCTTTTAAAGAGCTGATAATATTCTCTTGCTATTCTAGTTAATTCTGGAGTGCTGTTATTCTGTGTCAGCAAGTTAATGTAATCTTTATATTTTTTGTACATGTACCCTCTGAAATTTTTTTGAAAAACTTTATACTTTCTTATGCATTTTAGAACTGACATCAAAAATTTTTCATCTTAAGTTTTAAAAGTTGCAAAAGATGTAATTTCTGAAGTATTGTATGTTGTATATGTTTTTAAAGAATGTATTGCCAAAAACCTTGACTCTGTGGGTTTTGCTTATTCACTTTAATGGAAACTGTTGCTATAAAACTTGTCAAACTAGCCAAATTTGGTATGTTTTCTTGTCAGAAGTGGTCTGATTTCTTTTTCAATTCTTATAAACATGGGAACACCTGCACTGAACAACCACTGGACACCTACTTTCACTTCCGAATTCTAACATAGATTGATTGATTAGGCAAGAAGTCTTGCCATGAGTTTCTTTCAGTATTTCTTGCTTTGCTCACATGAGACTCTTCCTCAGTCTCTCCCAGTTATCTCTTTGGTGCACTGGAAATTTCTCAAAGCAAAGTACCAGATAAAATAAGGTTTGAGATGAGTAAGTATGACTTTCTTCTATAACATAGAAGAGCTATTTTGAAAGGGAAGGTAGAAAAAGAATGAATGATGCCTGGGCACATCAGTTTTAGGAAAGAGTACAGAAGGAAGTTGGAGATCTGGAAATTGATTTACTTAAAACTGTCCAGACTTGTATACCCCCTGGAAAGTATCAAACCTTACACTGGGTTGAAGACCCTTGATGTTAAGGGTAGCTTATCTTCTACTTTAATTGGTGATGTGTGTTTAGCCTTTTAAGTAAATTATCTCACTTACTTTTTTAATTTTGCCTTGAAAGCTTTGTTTTGACAATCCGTATAACTGACCTTTATGATGAAACCAGTGTGGTTTTTACAGTACTTTACAGACCAGTGGAGATAGTAATCAGAACCTCATGGCATTGATTGCCAAAGTACAAAAATAAGAAAAAAAACCCAACTGGATCTTTACACTCTATACCAAGATAAGTTCTTGATTTTCCAGAGTTTATAAAAAAGAAAACCTAAAAAATACTAGAAGGAAACATGGATCAATATAAAAACTCTTAGGTGTGGGGAAAGCCTTCACAAGCACTTCAGTGTACTCCTTTTTCTCATTAAAAGAGTAAATCTGCAAATTATTGTTTTATGACCATAACTGTTTTTTAATACAAATTATCTTTTTCAGAAATACAATTTTCAAAATACATGTAAGATCAATTGTCATTTACATCTAAGTTATCTTGCAGATTTCCTCGATTATCTTTTCCCTGCAGGCCTTAAGCTCAAAGAATCCTTCAAAGTGCTGTTGTAACAAACATGACCCAGTACCCATGAGCCTTCCTAATGATTCCTTTGCTAAGTTTAGGCATTACTTAGCTCTTGGTAACACACGTGATTGTACATATGCAGAAGTGGGTGGAATTAAAATTGTTAGGGGACCGGTCTGTTATGTACTCTTTTGGAATAAACTATTGGTTACTAAGCTTATTTAAAATGGAGATCTTCATACTGAATAAATATATGCACACACAAACACACACTTGTTAATTTGAATTTTGAGCGGTTGAACAGAGATATTTTTATAGTACAATTTGCATATTTGTCAGATTTTAATCTAAAAATGAGTAAGAAGTTATTTCTCTTGTTCTTTATTTTTCTATGAAGTTGTATCATGCCCCATCCCTGTTGTACCCCCCCACCCCCAGCAATTTGTCAGTGACCACTTTACTTTTCAGCTCTAGTGTGCCAGGCCTGATTGAAATGCAGGCTGATCCGTATGCAAGAGAATGACGCAACTTGCCATGTCCTAACTCCTTATGAAGGCAGTTGGAACAAATTAAACATGTATTGACTTTCTCAAGATAAGTTGAGATTTCAGGACCCTTTGCATTTACCAGAAATAATACCACACTGAGTCACTTTTCTGGTGATTGAACATGCACAGCTGGTAGAAGAAATTGCGTGTTAGTAATATTGTCAGTGCAGCAGGGCCACTCCATACAATGATGCAGAGACTTAATAAAGAAGCCACTGTTTGGGTGAAGATTTAGAAAGGCCAGGACACATTATCTTTGGTCAAATAGACTGAATTGATAAATAAATCGAGACACTCCTGGGTTCACAGAGTATATCAAATCTTGATTGAACTAAAATGTAACAGTCTCATTTGACACAATGTAGAAAATTAATGCAAGACAAATTACTGATCATTTTGGGAACTGTGATTTATTTTGCCTTGAATGGAAGATATGTTGTATGTTTTAGTTATCATGTATGTTTATCTTTTGTGGGATTAAATAAAAGTACTCAGTTATTCAGTAAATACTGAGCCCTAGCTATGTGCCAGACACTCAGGTCCTAGCGGTTCATCTGCAAACTAAAGAGACAAAAATCCGTGTCTTCCTAGAGCCTACATTCTAGTTGGTGAAGACAAAGAGTAAATGAGTAAAATACATAGAATTCCAGATAAAGTGCTGTGAGGAAAAATAAAGCATAGGAGCAAGAAGGGGGACTGCCAGGGTAGGGAACAGGAGATTGCAGTTTAAAATTGGATGGCACAGAAAGGGCTCAAAGAAAAGAAAATAAAAAGATAGTCATTACAGCATCATTTGTGACAAAGATAAATACTGGCAGCAACTTAAATACCCATCTATAGGGGATTGGTTAAATGTGTAATGATGCATCTGTATAATGGAATACAGCAAATAAGAACATAAATCTTACATATGCAGAATGATCTGCCAAGATATGTGAAGTGATAAAAACAAAGTGCAGAATGGTAGATAGACTATCCTACTGTTTATGTCTATCACATACATGATATATATATATAATATATGTTTTTATAGATGCATGGAATCTCAGTGGAACGATACATAAAAAACTTGTTAACGGTCGTTCTTGGAGTGGAGAACAGGATGATTTGTAGACAGGAGAGTGAGGGTGAAATACTTTATATCCCATTTTACTAGGTATATGTACTACCGAGTCAAAATAAGTAAATAAGTAAGATGTAATGTAAGACCATGATGACTGTTTGCCCAATTAGAAAATGATGGGGGGCTGGACCGGTGGTGCAGTGGTTAAGTGCGCTTCGGCGGCCCGGGTTCGCTGGTTCAGATCCCAGGTGCGGACATGGCACCACGTGGCAAGCCATGCTGTGGTAGGCATCCCACATATAAAGTGGAGGAACACGGGCATGATGTTAGTTCAGGGCCAGTCTTCCTCAGCAAAAAGAGGAGGATGGGCAGCAGTTAGCTCAGGGCTAATCTTCCTCAAAAAAAAAAAAAAAAGAAAATGATGGAAAAACACAGATATTTCTAAAACCTGGTGACCTAGATAGCAGTCTAGCCTAGATAGTTAATAAATGGGAGAGTTAATAGAAACATGGACTCACTTCTGATGAGCTGGAGGTCTTGTTGACAGTGACTGCTGCAAAGCAAGGCCAAAATCCTGTTTTGATTGGGTAATGGATTGTAATGGTCATGATCCTAACATTTAGATTCACATGTTTTTTTTTCACTCTTCTAGTCAAATGGAAGCTGTATTCATTTCCTAGGGCAGCCACAGTGGAGTACCACAAACAAAAATTTGTTGTCTCACAGTTCTAGAAGCTAGAAGTCAAAAAGCAAGGTGTCAGTAGGGCCATGCTCCACCTGAAACCTATAAGGGAATCCTTCCTTGCCTCTTCCTAGCTTCTGGTGGCTTGCTGGCAATCTTTGGTGTTCCTAGGCTTGCTGCTGCCTTGTCATTGCGTGGCATTCTCCCCGTTTGTCTGTCTTCACATGGCCGGCCTCTTATAAGGATGTTGATCTTCTTGGATTAGGGGCCCACCCTACTCCAGTATGACTTCATCTTAACTGATTGTATCTGCAACGACCCTGTTTCCAGAAAAGGTCACATTCAGTGGTACTGGGGGTTAGGGCTTCAACATATCTCTTTGGGAGGTGGGAGAGGGAAACGCTCCAGTTTGGTTAAGTTGCTTCTCTATTATAGCCTTCCATATATGCAAAAGTGTTTTGGGAAAGTTGTATGGCGTACATAATCTTTTACAAGTTTAATTTATTTTTAAAGACTATTATAAAAGTTTTTCCTATAGGGAAAAGAAAGACCATCCCATCTCCCTGAATAAAGTCAAACTTAAGAGTACAGCATATCTATTAAAGCTAATGTTTTAATAAAAGTAGAATTTTTTTCTTTATGTGTCGTAAGATAGAAGTACAGAGGTTCTAAGTAGTAGTGAGTTAAAGGTAGTGGGTTACTAATTTAGACATTTTTATGTGCTTTTTAAAAAAGTCAAACCATGAGGATAAATACCTTACACAGTCACGCACTGCATGATGATGTTTCCTTCAATGGCAGACCACATATATGACGGTGGTCCCATAAGATTAGTACCCTATAGCCTAGGTGTGTAGTAGGCTATGCCACCTAGGTTTGTGTAAGTACGCTCTATGATGTTCACACAATGACGAAATTGCCTAATGATGCAATTCTCAGAACGTATCTGTCGTTAAGCAACGCCTGGCTGTATTCTAATTCTGCATTTCTCACTCATGCAAAAATGACTTCTTTTCAGATCAATTTAACCTCAAGATGAAATCAAATAGGACAGCAGAGAGGACAAAGTCTTTATTGAGTCTCATTCTTCTCAGTAATTTTTCTTCCTGTACACATGGCCATTATAATTCTGTAAAACATTAAGAAACCTCTTAAAATTCTTCCTTGCCTTTCCCTTTCCTCTAATATAAATCAGAAGCCAAACATTTGTTAGTCTACAAAGTCTTTTTAAAGGTTAGAACATCCTAAAGAAGCCTTTTTGATATCATTTTATCTTTTGAGAAATATGCATTCTATCTGAATAAATTGAAAAATTGGCATCTAGGTTTTTTCCTAAGTTTTCACACAGGGTCAGTTTAAAAAAATAGACTCTGCCTACTTTTAATCTTATTGAAAATGCTTCTCTTTTTTTCTTTAAAAACTTCATTAATATAGGAAAATATAATGTATTCAGCTATTTTTATAATGAGTAATTTCTCTGATTTCTTTGTGAAACAGGCCGTTAAATTTCACATCTTGGGCAAGTATGCTTCCTCTTAGGGTAGGCCAGGGTAGTGTGCTTTAATCAGCTGCTGTCTAGTCATAACTATTTTATGAATTTAGGTGTCATAAACTCTTAGAATTGATTGGGACTGTAGATATTGCCTGCTGACATTCTCTCAAACGTTGGAATTTTTTTAGTGTCCCTGATCTTTAAAAATTCTAGTGATTATGAATTCACCACTTTTCTAGACAACCCAGTATCTTTTGGAGGACAGTTATACTTTTAGGTAGTTCTTCCTTTTTTTTAAACCAAAAATTACCTTCCTGAAACTTCTGCATAGTGCCTTTGATTCCACCCTCTTTGGCAACCTACAATGTCTGCTTTCTTTCACATGCCATATGCTAAGGCCTACACATATTTGAAGGCTGTCATATCTTCCCCTTGTGCTTTTTGCTAGGCTAAATCTCTCTAGTTTCCTTAAGTCTTGATTATGTGACATAATTTTCAGATTCCTCACCATTCTGTTTTCTCTGGATACATTCTAGTTTATTAATGTCTCTTAAGATATGGCACCCAAAACAGGATGCCATATTCCTGAACTTTTGAATCTGAAATTCTGGGCTTCACTTCCCCCCACGATTTGGAGGTGCAGCCAGGATTGATAACCTCTGCAATATAAGTGCCCTGAAGGGAAGGCACATGATACTTTGGAAGAGTGCCTAACGTAGGTTTAGGGGGTTGGGGAAGGCATCCTGAGGGAAGCGATGGCCATATTAAGTTCTGAACAATATACCAGGCAGTGGTGAACAGCAAGTGTGATGTCCTGTAGGCAAGAGAGTGAGTGAACCTGATGGTTTTTTTTTTTTCCTTTTTTCCCCTCAAAGCTCCCCAGTACATAGTTGTATATTCTAGTTGCAGGTCCTTCTAGTTCTGCTATGTGGGACACCACCTCAGCCTGGCTTGATGAGCAGTGCCCAGGATCTGAACCAGTGAAACGCTGGGCCTCTGAAGCGGAGTGCATGAACTTAACCACTCAGTCATGGGGCTGGCCTCAAACCTGCTATTTTTGAGGAACAGAAAGAAATTGAGAATGGTTGGATGGCACAGTTATGGGATGTTGAGTGGAAGAGGTGGTAGATGAGGTTGAGGAGAAAAGTGGGGACCAAATCATAAAGGCACTTAGAAGTCATGTTAAGGAATTGAACTGTTCCTGAGGATTATAGTGAGTCATTAAAGGAAGGTTTAAGTTAGAAAAAAAACGCTATCAGACATTCGTTTTAGAAGGATCATTCTACCCTAAATAGGTCTAAATTGGAGAGGCTGTGGTTTGGTGACTAGGAGATCAGTTAGCAGCTGTTATGACATTTTTAAAGATATGATGTTGGTGCCTACACCTTGTCTCGTAACTCTAGGCTTGGGAAGAAACAGACAGATTGGAAAAATAGTTGAGAGAATTTTTTTTTTTTGCCCTGGGGGAAGAGATGGAAAGGTAGGAGTCAAGGATAATATCCTTGTTTTTGGTTTAGAGAACTTGGTAGATGAGAAACTTTAATGAAAATATATTGAATGGGATTAGAGTAGAGGAGTTGTGGGGAAGAAATGTTCAGTTAAGCTTGGCACAGAGGTCGTGCATCCAGGTGGAGAGGTACTATATGCAATTGGATATGTGAAGTTAAACTGAATGACACTGGGCTGGCCTGGTGGTGCAGCGGTTCAGTTCTGCTTTGGCAGCCCTGGGTTCGCCGGTTCGGATCCTGGGTGCGGACCTACGCACCGCTTGTTAAGCCATGCTGTAGCAGGTGTCCCACATATAGAGTAGAGGAAGATGGGCACGGATGTTAGCTCGGGGCCACTTTTCCTCAGCAAAGAGAGGAGGATTGGCAGCAGATGTTAGCTCAGGGCTAATCTTCCTCAAAAAAAATAAATAAAGAAAGAAACTGAACGACATCTAGGCTGAGAGCTTTGGGCTGGGGATAGAGCTTTGGCTGGAAACGTAGATTTGGCTGTCATTAGTTTACATATGGTAATTGAGCTCCTGGTAGTGATCCCTACAACCTAGGGGAGCATTTGTAGAGTGATAGGGGAGGGCACAGGACAAAATCCTTAAGAACTGTTAACTAATATTGGAGCCTTTGTTGTTTTTGACTGGATTATTTGGGAACTGGCAAAAAAGAAGGAAATCAAGGCTGTTCTGATATATTTATTTAGTAGAAACTGAATGAAATTGTTTGATTTGAGGAGTAAAAATGGTCCTTAAATGATCTCCCCTACTCAGCTGTCACGGTATCTGAAATTTTGTTATTAGATATTCTCTACTTTGTGTTAAGGCATTGTCTCTCTAGAATTACTGGTTAAAATGTAGATAACCCAAGAGAGCTAAAATTTTCATCCATTATTGGTGGTGGTGGTATTTTTAGGTCACTAGGTTTTATTCTGCAATTCAAATTGGAGGGACAGATAGGAATTTGAGAAAGATTAGGTTTGGGAAACCTGACGTTGCTGAGGAATAGGGGACCACAGAGGAACCCGGACTTGCAGCATTGAGGTCACAGAGCACCTGGATAAGGAGATAAGGAGGGCGAGACTGTGTGTGTGTATGCTTGGAAAAGGGGGACAGTGAGTTGGGGAGCAAAGAGATAATGTCACTAAAAAAGGAATAAGAGAAGCTTTAAGAGGATGAAGAACTAAATAGAGGGAAAATCTTGAAAGTATTTCAGTTATCAGTTAGGGTGAACATATAATTTATCATCTAAACTAGGACATATTGAGATAATATATCATCTAAATTGGGACATATTGTGATAAAATAGAAAGGGGAATGGCTGTTAGTAATTCATTGTGAAAACCTGCATAAACTGGGACTATCATAAGCAAATAAGGACAAATGGTTACTCTAGTTATAATGTACTTATTTCAGTAATAGTGTAATAAAGTAGTATCAGTTTTTAGCTAACATGTGCCAAGCACTTTACTAAACATTTTATACATCTTACTACATTCTTACAATAATCCTCTGAGGTAAGTGGTCTTGTCTTCATATAAGGTCGTTGAAACCAAATCTCAGGAAGGGAAAATATCTTGCCTGCAATTCTCCACGGCCGTCAGAATTGGAAACAGTGAAAGGCTTAATATTGACCATAAACAAATCCAAGTAAACTCTTAAACACTACGTTGTACGCAGTTGCTGTGGGTGTGTATATGTATTTAAAAATCTGCTCTGACTTGCTAATAAAATCACTGTCATAATGTTACATCATGTATTAAACCACGTTCCCCTTCTAATGGCTATACTTCTGAAGCTTACATTATGCCAGACCATGTTCCAGGCATTTTACATGTATTAACCTAATTTAAACCTCATAATAGCCTTATACATTATTTCCATTTTACAGTTTAGGAAAGTGGGGCATGGTGAACAACTTGCCTAAAGTCAATACGTTTAGTAAGTGGCAGAGCCAGAATTCAGACTGTGACTCCAGAGCCTGTTTTCTTAACTGCTGTCCTGTACTGCCTCCACTAGCCCATATTCTTTGTGTGGACATGTATTTTCATTTCTCTTGGGGGTGGGTTTGTTTGGGTGCCTGGTGAATGTATGTGAGAAAATGGCCACACTGTTTCCAAAGTGATTGTACCATTTTGCATCCCACCAGTAGTCCATCTTTATTACCTCATCACTCCTTTGCTATTTCTTATTCAGGCATATGCAGCCTTTTCCATCAGATTCTGAAATTCTAGCAATTAGAAATAAATTCTTCCCCTTGTTTAAAAATTTTGCCTCATTCACAGCTGCCCACATATACACCCTCACCTGTATCCATTTCTGTAACCCTTTAGAATCTTAGGAATGTGAACAGCACCAGCAAACAATAGCCAGAGGCAAACCAAAATGTCTTGAGTCTTAACAGTATCACCACTGGCTATGACATTATTGCCCAGGTAACTTTTCACTTAAACTAAGTGAATGGTTATATGCGTTTTTTTACAGTGTTCTTTTGGAGGAAATAAATGGTGGTGATTTATTGGAGTGCTAATAGGCATTATACTGACTAGTTATGAGATTTGGGGCAAATTTCTTTACCTTTTTGAGTCTGTAACATCAGGAAATTGGACTAGATTTCTTACAGATCTTTCTTTTTCCCTGTCTGATCTATATTTCTTTGGGAAGAAAAAGGGAATTGGTGTTTGACGTTAAATGATTGAGGAAATGGGACACGTATTTAGCACATACTTTTCATTCAACATCGGAGTAATTTAATAGGGTCAAGGCCTGATAATTTAAGCCACTATCCTTTGGGGAAAAGTGGAACTAAACAAAAATATTACTGTAAGATTTAGGACTTTAGCTTCTCGTAGTTTGATCAGCTTAAATTTAAAACTTTTGAATTGCAGTGCATTTAGGCACTTAAAAATAGATTTATTTTTAAATTCATAAGAGGATTTGAGGATTGTAAGGAATCATAAAGTTGGTGTCAATTGACTATCTATGGGACTTTTGAATCACTATCCTAATATCCTGACTGCTGATGATAGGTGTCCCAAGGCAGGACATTCCTCCTTTAGGCAGCAGTGACTCAGAAAGATGTTCTAATATGTGGAACATAGAACCTCCACTCATTCACTCTAGTTCTGGTATTTGGGATGATGCAGAACTAGTCTAAGTTTTCTCTGTGACTGCCTTAAAAGTATTCAGAGGTAGCACTGTTAACTCATTTCTTTAAAGATGCAGCCTTTTTTTCGTAGAAATATGATGAAACTGAGACTGATTAACTTGGAGAATAGAAATCTCTGGGTAGAGACAAGAGTACACACTTTTGATATTGTCTAAAAATTTAGTGGTTAAATTCAGCTGAGATAATGCAGTTTGTCTCTTCAGTATAAATAACAGGCAGATGGGAGTAGAGGTGACATCTAATGTGGTACAGAAAGCACCAAGCTATGCCAGCACTTAACAATTAAATTGGATCTGATTTCATGACTTCTTCATTCATTCTAAGCAGAATTCAAAATACATTTTAGTAGTGATACCCAGATGAATGCTATTCAAATGATTACATTAAAATATCTTTTTGGTTGGCGATAAAATAGCTTAATATTTAAGGTACATTGTGGACTACAGTTGACTGAATAATGTTGAAACCAAATTTCCTTTTTGCCTATCTCAAATTACACTAGGTTAGTTAGAATGCTGTTTTGGTTAGGTTCTCTTTGTGATCAGTAATTATGTTTTTGATCCTTAGTATTGAGATGATATACCTTTGAAAGAATTATTTTCTGAAGAGAAAGATCGTGGCCATGATTTTCAAACTTAATGCATTGAAAAAGTCTTGCTTTTTGTATTAATCAGTCTTGCTACCAATTATTAATATGCGGGGAGTTACTTTGTTTTAAACTTAAAATTAACTGCACATTTTTACTATTTTTTTTTTTTTAAAGCTTGGCACCTGAGCTAACAGTTGTTGCCAATCTTTTTTTTCTTTCTGCTTTTTTGCCCCAAATTCCCCCAGTACATAGTTGTATAGTTGTATATTTTTTAGTTGTGGGTCCTTCTAGTTGTGGCACATTGGACGCCACCTCAACGTGGGCTGATGAGCAGTGCCATGTCCGCACCCAGGATGCGAACCAGTGAAACCCTGGGCTGCCACAGCGGAGTGCGCAAACTTAACCGCTTGGCCACGGGGCCGGCCCCTAACTGCACGTTTCTTTTAATATAACTTTTTTTTCCCCCTGCTTTATCTCCCCAAATCCCCCTGGTACATAGTTGTATATCTTAGTTGCAGGTCCTTGTAGTTGTGGCATATGGGACCCCGCCTCAACGTGACCTGACGAGCTGTGCCATGTCCACGCCCAGGATTCGAACCAGCGAAACCCTGGGCTGTAGTAGCAGAGTGCGTGAACTTAACCACTCGGCCACAGGACCGGCCCCTAACTGCACATTTTTAAAGTGTTCAGTTTGATAAATTTTGACATATATATCGCTGTGAAAAATATGTCTGAAAAAATATATATTTGACTATATAAATATTTAATATATATTTGACTATACATATTCATGTATATATAAATATGTCTGTGTGTGTGTGTGTGTGTGTGTGTCTGTCTGTGAAAAATACATCACCGCAGAAGTTTCTTTTCATCCATTTGTAGGCCTTCCCTCTTACCCACCCCTATTCCCAGGCAGTCAGCTGAACTGCTTCCTATTACTTGAGATTCTAGAATTTTATATAAATGAACTTTACAGTATATACTGTTGTGGCTTCTTAGCATAATTATTTTGAGATTCATCCATGTTGATGAATGCATAAAAGTTCATTATTTTTTATTACAAGTAGTAATACATTGAATGGTTATACCACACCTTGTTTATCCATTTACCTGTTGATGGACAGTTGGGTTGTTTCAAGTTTTTGTCTATTATAAATAAAGCTGCTATAAACCATCTTTTGTGGACATACATTTTCATTTCTCTTAGGTAAATACCTAGGAACAGAATGGCTGAGTTGTACGGTAAATGTGTGTTTAATTTTTTAAGAAACTGCCAAACTCTATTCTGAAGTGGTTTTACCATTTCGCATTCTCACCAACAGCATATTAGAATTCCAGTTGCTCCATATCTTTGTCAACACTCATATTTTCCTGATGAATAATGATGTTTGGCATATGTCCTTGTGCTTGTTTGCTACGTGTATATCATTGGTGAAGAGTGTGTTCAGATCATTTGTCCCTTTTTTTAAATTGGGTTTTCTTATTATTGAATTTTGAGTGTTCTTTCTACATTCTGAATACAAGTCTATTTTCAGAGAACATGATTTGTGTATATTTTCTTCCACTATGTGAATTGTCCTTCGTTCTATTAACAGTGTCTTGCAAGTGGCAGAAATTAGTAATTTTGGTGAAGTCCTGTTTGTCACTTTTGTCTTTTATGTATCAGCCTTTTTTGTTGTATCTAAGAAATCTTTGCCTAAGCCAAGGCCACAAAAGTTTTCCCCTATGTTTTTTCATGAAGTTTTATAGTTTTAGGTTTTACCTTTAGGTCTATGATCCATTTTGAGTTCATTTTTTTTATATTGTACGAGGTATGGATATCCAGTCACTCCAGCTCTCTTTGTTGAAAAGGCTGTCCTCTCCCCACTGAGTTGCTTCTGCACCTTTGTGGAAAATCAATTGACCATATGTGTGTAGGTCTATTTCTGGACTCTCAATTTTGTTTTATTGATCTATTTGTCTCTTCAAGCTGGTACCACGCTATCTTGATTTTTGTAGTTTTATAACAAATCTTGAAATCAGGTAATATAAAGGCTTCTAGTATTGTTCTTTGAAGTTGTTTTGGATATTCTAAGTTATTTGCATTTCTATATGAATTTTAGAATCAGCTTGTCAATTTGTACAAAAACTGCTGGGATTTTCATCAGAGATGCATTAAATCTTTTCTCAAATTGAGGAAAATTGACATGTTAACAGCATTGAATCCCTGGATTTATGAACATGGTGTATCTCTCCATTTATTTTTCTTCGTTGCACATCATTTGATAATTTATTCCTAATTATTTCATATTTTCTGGTGACACCCAATAAAATTATTTCTTAAAATTTCAGTTTCTGATTGTTCTTTGAACAGTTGTTCTGTAGAAACAATTGGTTTTTGAGTATTGATCCTGTATCCTGCAACCTTCCTGAACTCACTTATTAGTTCTCATCTGTTTTCTCAAACTCATTTTCAGATTAAGCATGATGTCCTAGTTCATTATCAGTTTAGATTTGAAGAAATGTGTAAGCTTACAGAATGCAATGAATCAGTGCCTTGCAAGGAGTGATGTGTGGCATCCTCATTATTTTGTTTTCACTTTCCGTGTAAGGAAATAATATTCCTCGTAATACAGAACCTTGAAATTTCAAGCTACCATTGTTTAAATAGTTGAATTTTTAGGCAGTTTTCAGGAAAGTGATTGATTCTGAGGGAGGAATTGCTGTTTGGTTTTGTGGGATTCTAAGAATCTGTTAAAAATTATATATTTTAGAGAGAGAAACAACTGCCTTGGTGATGGTTTGGGGAGGATGAGGCAGAGTATATAATAAGGACTTTGAGGTTGAGGCATGAGCACTAACTACGTGGATCGCAGAGCGATTTACTAAGAGGAAGACTGAAGGAGTAATGGATTTGAGTTATCAGTTCAGCTTGGACGTGTTAGGCTTTAGGCCTTTTGTTTGTTGACTGTGTTAAGTGCTTATATGTTTATTTACAGGCTTGTAAATGAAGAAATATATCTTAGAGAGGTGAAAACAGGCCTAAGGTCACACAGCTAGTCATTTGCAGAATTAGAACTCAAACCTAGGACCCTCTGACTGCAAAGCCAATGTAGTTATCCCTATGCTATGTTGTATCCTCAAGGCAGAAAAACATGGTTGGCTTTGACGGTAATAAATGTGCCCTATGAGCTATGATAGATACATAGCAGGTTTTGCAAGCTCAGATGCCAACAGGGTTCAGGCAGATAACTGTGAGTCAGGTTATAATATAAGAAAGTGATGCCATCTGTGGAGAACTGGAAAGCCCAGGTCCCATCTGAAGGATTGGCTGCTAATCAGCTCCAACGGATTGTTACTGTGTGGAAATGTAGGCCCAGTATTGCCAGATCTTCTGGGGTTTTTTCCAAAAGAGGTCAGAAATCTTGATTTTTTATGTTAAATTTTCTGATTTATAAATGTAGGCAGCTATCCTTTAACATGCTGTGTAGGCCAGTCTTGGGTGGGTCCACCAAACGTGTGTTGGATTCTGCCCAGTGGGTGACCTTTGGTAAGAGTTGCACCTAGTGTACTGTGGACACAACAATAAATTTATATGATAGGGAAAGGGTGGAAACTGTGTAATAAGTACGTCACAACCTTTGAAATGCAGGTTGCTTAGTTTGAACATGGTGCTTAGTGAATCTGGTGTTTAAGTTCAGTTTTCATATGGATCAGTTAATTCTGGATAGGAGGGGAAGGGGAAATTGCTCCCTGCAGCTTTTTGCCTCCTAATCGCATGCTTTCATTTGCAGATAGGGCCAGGTGTGTGTGTGTGGAATTTTGAGTAAAACCTTGAACCCAAAGGAGAAGAAAACTTCAAGGAACAACTTCCATTGACAGAGTCTGCAGTCATCTGTATGCATAATACGGAGTGTTCTCAGCCTAGAGATAGCTGAGTGGGTGCCTGTTGACAAGGAGTGGTGAGTCTGACTACCCCCACTGATAATTAATCTAAATCCTTTCTGTAAAAAGAGGACTACTCCTCCTCCATTTACTGACTGTTGAATAGTAAGTTAATTTTTGTATTATAGAGACTGACAACAGTGCACTTTTAAGAGAATTTATTCCTAACAGCATGTTTAATATGTGATTGCAGTTTGACTTTTGGGCACGTCCCTTCCTTTGCATATGTATTTATCTCTTTTATTTCATCCCCAGTCCAAACCATACTGTCATCCAAGGCCTGTCTTCCTTGAAATATTCAGCCAACACTAAAGGGATGGTTATGGTAGTTACCAGCATCCATTCTAATCTTAGTTATGGTAGGTCTCATTTCCTTTGGAAGTGATTGTTTTAGGAATGGCCTTGAGATCCAGTTGTGCCAATGGGAAATGAAAGAGAAGTCTGCAGGAGGCTTCTGGGGAATGTTTTCTTGCATTTGAGAAAGAAGAAAGAAAAGAAATGGCCCTTCTTCTCCCTAGAGCTTATTTTATCTGGATGTGACATCTGGAACTCCTGCAGCCATCTTGCTACTAGTCTGAAGGTTAAAAGGAGGGCAGGAGGGCACAGGCAAGAGAATTGCAGAGGAGTGGAGGCCCATTTACTATGTCTAGAACTACCCTAACTGAGAATTCCTTGTTATGTGAGAGAAATTTCCTTATTGTTTAAGCAGTTTTGCCCTTAGATTTTCTGGCTACATACTGCAGAAATCATCCTGATTCATTTGATTTCTCCTCTTGTGATTACCCACTGTCTTTAGTGTCTTCATGCATTTCTATTTGATTATGTTTTGTGTTGTCCAGTAGTGTGTGTTTGTGTTTGTTGCCTTTGTAGCACTTTATAAACTTTGGAAAGTCAAGGGCTGTGTTTATATGCCTTCTGTGTGCAACACCAGTACTATATTCTTAATGAAGCCATCAGTGCATATTTGTTGAATTGAATTATTTGAACAGTAGAGTATTTGAAAAACCCATCCACAGAATTGAATAGTTGTAGAGATTTTCTTTTAATTCACATTGTTTTCTTTAACCACACTGCTTCCCTCTAGGATTATGAATGAAGTTTGGCTTTTGACTTAAGATGACTGATTTGTAACACATTTTCAACTGGTTAGTTCTACTCTAAAAAATGTTGCTTGGATTTTGCCTTTTGTTTTTGTCCAACTTTACTGTCAAAATCAGCTCCTCTCCTATATGTTTGAGTATGATGGGGATATGTTCTGAGAAATGTGTCATTAGGTAGTTTTGTTGTGCAAACATCATAGAGTGTATTTACACAAACCTAGATTGTATAGCCTACTACACACCTAGGCTATATGCTACTAATCTTATGGGTCCACTGTCGTATATGCGGCCCGCCATTGACCAAAACACTATGAAACGCATGACTGTATTGGCTTTCAATCTAATAAATTTTACTTTCTTCACTGTTATAAAAACAGAATGTGTACCTCTTTTTTTTCTATGCTAATTATAGGAATGAAGGACATGAATAGTAAGAAACATAGTAATTCAAGAATAATTTATATTTGGCTTTGGAATGCACATTTGCAAAAAGACTCCCTAAAGTATACATCTCTGCTCTGTTCTTAGGACCTAGTTGTGTGTGTGTGTGTGTGTGTGTGTGTGTAGGGAGGTTTGGTGGTGAATCTAGTGTCTAGTAAGAGGAGTCTTGAGTTACAGGATGGATTATTTAGTTACTTCTATTTTAAAGCCCTATGAAACAAGACCACCATTTCTTTTGGTCTAACTCAAGATATCCATGTACTCTTATATCTTTTCTTTAAATTCTGCTATTATAATTTTGAAAAAGTGGGATAAGAACCTCTCCCTTCTATGGTGTTGCTCTCAGTTATGTAAGAAGGAAAAATCATAAACCTGTGTGGTAATCAGGTAATACAGTTATGCATTGCTTAAGAACAAGGACACGCTTTGAGAAATGCATTGTGAGGCGATTTTGTCATTGGGCGAACATCATAGAGTATACTGAAGGGGAACAAAATTTGCCACCCCAAAAATGTGTCTCTTTAATACGAGGATTATTTTAGGCTGATTGTCTTTAAGAAACAAAAGACTCAGAAAGTTTTATTACCTCCCCCTCAACTGCCTAAAAGAATTCAGATAAAAAAACCTGTCTCAGGAAGCAAGCTATCCACCTTAGCATAACATGAACTAGGTGGTAGACAGGGAGGAACCCAGAAATGCCTGCTTGTTGGGCTTCCTCTGTGTTTTTCTGTTTCTGTGTGGCCAAACAAACACTTGTTTTCCAAACATTTGCTTCTTTTCACCTACCTGTGAATTACCTTCCTTCCCTTTGAAGTCCCTGACTTTCCTCACTCTCATCTTCTTTTGTCTTTAGCTGAGGATGTTATTAAGATGAGCACTTTTTGGCCATTTTGTTTCTTTCTTTTTTTTTTTGAGGAAGATTAGCCAATCCTTCTCTTTTCACTGAGGAAAACTGGCCCTGAGCTAACATCCATGCCCATCTTCCTCTACTTTATATGTGGGATGCCTTCCACAGCATGGCTTGCCCCACGGTGCCATGTCTGCACCCGGGATCTGAACTGGTGAACCCCAGCCAGGCCACCAAAGCAGAACATGCACACTTAACCGCTGCGCCACCGGGCTGGCCCTTTTTGGCCGTTTTGAAATGTTATTCGGTTTTCTGGGTTTCTCCCATGTATACATGTTCTTAAACTTTTTTTTCTCCTATTAAACTGTCACATGTAAATTTATTCTTAGACCAGCCAGAAGAACCTAGAAGGGTAAAGGAAGATTTCTTCCTCCCCTATAGTACTTACACAAACCTAGATGGTATAGCCTACTGCACATCTAGGCTGTATGGTACTAATCTTACAGGTCCACCATTGTATATGCAGTTTGTGATTGGCTGAAATGTTGTTATGTGGCACATGACTGTACATTCTGAATCCTTCAGAAAGTGATTTACATTCAGGGAAGAATTTACTTTTTATTTTTCTTGATAGGTTGTGATTAAAATCTGGGGAAATAACTTTTTAAGAAGATAGAGAAAGTTGTATGATGTGCTTGACCCATCAGTTTTTATTTAGTAATACTATAATTTAGTAATATAAGACGTTCAAGTCACTAAGGTCAACTTTAATGTGCTTTATTTCATATATATTTTGAAGAGTTTATAAGAATGGAACATGTGTCTTAACCTAAGCAATCGTGGCAGGCATGTGATTGAAGCCACATCAATCAGAATGATCTTAGGACATTTGCTGGGAATGCTGGGATAAAGGCACATATTTTTTTCTGTTGAATTTCAACCTGAAAACATACAGTCATTAAACTCCTGTCACCTATCTTCTGACCATAAAAGGAAGGCTATTTGAATAAAAAGGCAACGCTGAAGGAGTCGAGCAGAGAAAAAGCACACCTGGTCACCTCAGTTGAGCTGCTGGATCAAGTCTTCCCTGAAGATAGTATACCTCTAAGACGTTTCAGTTCATGAGCCAATGAATTCCTTATTTAATTCAGTTGGCTTTGGCTTTTATGTTACATGTATATAAAAACATCCTGATAGATCCTTATCATCACTCATTCTACATATAGTAATAACTCAAGGGACTTGCTAAAACTTGAATTGTGAATTAGGCAAGTAGGTCTCTGATGTAGATGTGCAAGATGGCATGGCAGATAATGCAGTCCATTCATGGATTTATTAGAGAATTCAAGTTTTAAGTACAAGAGTTAAGATGGTAAATACATATTCCATTCCCTTGCTAATAGAGCTTATTGTCAACTGGAAGAGGGTGACGTTACATGAATAATCCTACTAATGAATAGATTCTTAATAACTGAGGTTAGGATTCTGGGAGAAAAGGAGTATCCATCATCTAGTGATTAGCTCTATGGTGGAGACTGCTACTGAACCCTTGGCATCTCTAGAACTGTAAAACAAACAATTGTAGGGAACCTGGAATCTGGCAGACTTTTAAAAAACGATATAAATTATTATTGATAATTTTTTCTTAAGAAGGCATTAGAAAAGCACAGGACCACAATCTCTTATTCAGAATCTTAAGGCCAGATAGGTTTTGGAATTTCAGAATTCTTCAGATTTTAGAAAAGTTAATATGGTATACATACTCTATGTTTAATATAATACTCTTTTTACTTAAGGAAGGGACAAGTGGCTTTCTGTTATTAATAATACAAATAATAATGCCTTACTACTACTAAATGTTGAACTACTAAATGCCAGACTCTGTATACTTTTCAACATAGTCTTAACTGATAAACTGTCTTCATTTTTACACTTGAGAAGAAGCTAGACACGTTAGGTGACTTTATCAAGGTTCACGCAGCTAGGAGGTAGTAGAGTTGAGATTCTAACCGTATCTGTTTGACTCTGAGGTCTGTGCCCTCAACCACTGTGCTCCTAACCACCACTGTGTTGCCTCTTGATTGTGTGGTACTGCCAAAACTCATGTATTGTTAGCATCAGGAACATTATCACTCTTTGTTAAGCTTAGTCAACTAACAACTAAATTCACCTAGTGTTTCTAATCTTAAAATTGAGTCACTTTGCTTTTCTTGGAATGTAGTTCTTATTTGTAACTATACATGATTTTGCTTTATCGTTTCCAGATTTTACATCTCATATTGGTTCATTTACCAATTGGCTAGAACTTCTAGAACATTGTAATTAAAATGAGCATCTTATCTTGTTCATTAATTTAACGCATCTGATGTTTCACTAAATGCTTAACGTTAATTGGAATGTTTATAATGTTTCACCATTGAGCATGAAGCCAGCCTTTTAGTATTTTTTACAAATAAAAGGTAAAAGAGATCAGTTTACTTCTGTTTTATTAAGAATTTTGAAAAATTCTATTTTGACGTCTGTGTAGGTCTGATTTTAAAATGTTAATTGTTGCCAGGTCATAATTGCTACAAACTAAAAATTGTTCAATTATTTCTACCTACTTACACTACACTTCAGTTTTAATCTCTGGAAGTCTATAAACTTCTTACATTTTTGGTAAATTCATTTTTATGTGTTTAAAAATATGTTTATTATACTTTATAATTTGCTGACTTATAGTTACTTTATTTTTTATATGTATTGTTTTTTAAATGTTTATGTGGGTCTAGCATGTAGTAGGAGCTCATTGAATGTAGAATAAGTTAATTTTTATAATTATCTGATTAATGAGGCATCTTGATAGACTATGTTTTGGCTAGTGATAGGAAAATATTGCATCAATTTTAGAGATGGAAAAACCCCAGAAAATATGTATTTAGTACTAATAGTTGTGGTTCCCTGGTTTAGTGGTCATGTGGCTGATTTCTGATCCTTCCGTTTTCTCATTCTGACTTGATAGAGTCTTGCTGTAGGTACCAACCTACTAGAAGCTGTCTGGTAGGTTTAGGTGGGTAACACACACACACACACACACACATAGAGAGACAGACATGAGGAATAATTCATTCACCAAATGTAAAAGAATGAGGAAATGTACATATTACAGATAATTATTAAAATGCAGAGGTAGAATGGGATATTCATTCAAATGTTGCCCCTGAATGGCTCTTAGTTTCTCCTATTCTAACTTGAGGATATCTATAAAGAAGGAGGTTGGAAGATTTTCAGCGAATAGAATAGTTGGCATTAGCTCTTCAGTTTTGGCAATAGGGTCCAAAATATCTGTCTTTATCTATAGCTAGAAAATATTTTTGAAAGTCTGATAATAGTTTTACAGTTTAAGGGAATGGAAACTGATAATAAATTTCTGGTTCTTTGGTTAATTGTCCAGGGTGGAAGTATCTGGAAACAATTGCCATCTGAGGGGCTAGGCTGTGCTTGCGTAAATAGAATTGGTGGTCTTAATGTTGGGCCCACTCAGCAGCTAACCATAGTATAATAATTCTTACCACAGCAGCTGGAATTTATTGTAGCTGTTGCTATATGTCCTCACTGTAAAGGCCTTGATTTCCATGAAGAAATCATGAAAGCAGCCCTTCTGTGGTTTTGATTAAGGAGTGTTTTCTGGGCAGCATGAGAAAATGCTCTGCTTGTTTTGTGCTATATGGACAGAAGACATGCTTTTTATAAAAGAAGCCATTTCTTCCTTGAAAAGAAATAGTTACATGCAAGATACCTATTTTCATTTATTGTTACCATCAAATATTTGTGAACATCTCTAATGTTCACTGAAAAATATTTATAAGGAGTGATATTAAATGAAATATGTTAATGTTAGGATTGATATAGAAATTTTCTGCCCGACTATCTTCCTATGTTTATCTCTCTTATTTTTGTAGTTTTCTTTAAAAATGGTTGACCTATAAAACTCACTAAAAGATTAGTGCTGTCTATATTGTCATTGGGTTTTAATGCCAGATAGGGAAGAATAAATGTTACTCCTTAAATATTAACCAACTTTCATGCCTAATTACTTACATTCTTAGACATTTTAAGTTAGAGTTGCATTTCTCTTATTCTCTCAAGTATTTCAAGCAGTTAACAAAGCAGATTTAGTAGTATAGCAAACAAATTTTCTCTAAAACTTAAATAATTCTTAAAAGTCCAATAAATTGAACTTATAAACTTAGCATATGAAATTTTCTTGTCTTTCAAATATCTTAATAAATAGAGCATAAAATACCATAGTAATAAGTTATTACAAACATATTTAATAGGACAAAAGTATTAATACTGTAGATTTTGGTTTACTTCATCATTTCTATATTGATTTATATATTTTCCCAGAGTTAGAAATTTATCCACCCAAAAGGAAACAATTACTGTGTTAGGCCAGCTGAGGTAATTTGGTTAAGGATCATGGCTGTGATAGTGGTATGAGTAAAGCTATTTGGGTCAAAAAAACGGTAGAATAAGAATGGATTTATGGGAAAAAAAACTTTGAGACTGATAGAGGCCTAGGACCTAAGTGTGTCTGCCATGACTGAGCTGGCCATTGTTAGGATGTGGGCTTTTCTCAGGCTAAAGTTCTGCCTGTCACTCAACAGGACTTTTTGAGCCCATTCCTTTCAGCTGGGACTTCCTCAAACACGAAGGTTTTAATTTTATGCACCTGAAATGCTGATCTTTTAAATGAGTTGGGAGTGGAGGGTGGGTGAAGGATCTTTCCAAGCCCCACTGTTAATTTTTTTTTCCAGACCCAGGCTCTGACTCCATTCTGGTATTCTGGTGCTCTAAGCCTGTTGTTAGTGCCCTCGAGTAGATTCCTACGCCTAGCGACCCTGTGTACAGTTGAGCGGAACCCTGTCTGGTTTCCATGGCCCATTTTTTGAGAAGTGGGTGGCCAGGTCCTTCTTCCTAGTCTGTGTTAGTCTGGCTCCACTGAAATCTGTTCAATGTGGGTGACTCTGCTGGTATTTGAAATACTGGTGGTATAGCTTTCAGCATCATAGCAACACAGTGCCGCCACAATATGACAAGTGACAGACAGGTGGTATGGTTCCCCGACCTGGAAATAAACCCATGCTGTGGTGGTGAGAATACCCACTCTTAACTACTAGACCACCAGGGTTAGCTAGGCCTCTAGTAATCTACTAATTTTAAGTTCTTGTATAGGATGGAATTCTGAACCACTTATTTCAGCTGTAATTGTTCCTTTATCCTAGGGCCATGGAAGGTGGTTTGGAGGAGAACAGTTTCTGCCTCTGGGAAGAACTTTTTTTTTTTTTTTTTTTTGGTGAGGAAGATTGGCCTTGAGCTAACATCTGTGTCAGTCTTCCTCTATTTTTTGTATGTGGGATGCCCCCACAGCATGGCTTGATGAGTGGTGTATAGGTCTGTGCCCAGGGTCTGAACCTGCGAACCCCAGGCTGCACTACACCACCAGACCAGCCCTGGGAAGAACTTTTATTGGTCTCCCTAGCAATGACAAATTTGTATTGATAGGTAAGATAAAGGCTATAGCCTCCCTTCTACATACAGCCGCGCTGTGTAATGGCTCCCCTTGTCCCTCCCTTATCCACCACAGTTCTTAGTTGGACATAAAGTGTTATTTCTCACAAAGCAGATCACCTATAGCAGAATCACCTGAGACCCAAAAGAGACTTAAGTAGGGACTCAACATGATGGTTCAATATCTGAAAGATATGATTCTCTTTCAACTTATAGCATGATCCCAATAAAAATACCAGCAGGAGTTTTAAAAATTAGACTAGATGAATCTAAAATTTAAGTGGGAAAAATAAGATTGCCCAGAAAATTTTTTAAGAAAAAAGGGAACTGGTTCTCTCAGATATTAAAAATATGTTCTAAAACTATAGTTGAAAAAATTTGTGATTCTGGTATATGAGATAGATCAGTGGTACAGAGTAGACATAGTCTCAGATTCATATGGAAATTTAGAATATGATAAAGGGGCATTTCAGATCAGTGGATAAGAGGATTTTTTTTTTCTCAAATGGCAGTATTATTGTTGGGTAGTCGTTAAAAAAAAAATCAGATCCTTACCTTCAGAAGAAGATTTTTTTCCCCTTTCTTTTATTGGAGTTAGGGAAGCCTTTTAAGAAAATAAATTTTGAAAGATTGGAAATGCAGATTCTCTAATGCATTGTTATAGGGAATGTAGGTTGGTACATTATCTTAGAAGGAGATTTGGATAATATCAGTGAAAATTTAAAATGCCTACCAAAAATTTAAATGTACAGACTCTTTGATCTGTCAGTTTTACTTCTTGGAATTTATCCTACAGATAAACCCTATAGGTTTTGGATTCACTTCTTCATCATATTGCACGTGTGAATATACAAGGTTATTCTTTGCAGCATGTTTATAGTGGTAAAAGATTAGAAACAACTCTTCATCTGTGGGAGACTAGTTATACCCATATGATAAAATACAGCCTTTAAAAACGAGAGGCAATTTTTAAAGTTATTGATATTGCCTGATTTCCAAGATAAAAGTGTTAAGTGAAAAAGCAGGATACCAAGTGTTGTATGCGGTCATGTGAAGATACTTTAAAATAAAAAAGCACATACTTATATTTTTGTATATTTATAGAGTATCTGTGAAAGGCTACACAAGTAGCTAATACTAGTGTCTGTGTCTAGGGAGGAGAACTGGGTGGCTAGGGATAATGGTAAGAAGAAAATTTATTTTTCATGATTTAATCTTGTATCTTTTGAGTTTGACACCATGGTTTTGTGTTACCTATCAGATAAAAAACTCCACATACATTAATATTTGGTACTTAGTAAAAAACCAAAAAACAGATTCATCCTAGTTTTCATCTTTATCAACGCATCAGAATCTCTAAGAGTAAGACCCACGTCCAGTTACGTAAAAACAATTTTTTTATTGTAGTAAAAACACATAACATAACATTTACCATCTTAATCATTTTTAAGTGTACAGTTCAGTAATGTTAAGTACATTCAGGTTGTTGTGAAACAGATCTTCTTAACTTTTTCATCTTCCAAAACTGAATCTTTATACCTGTTAAACAACTCCTTTTTCCCCATATTGCCAGCCTCTGGTAACCACCGTTCTACTTTATGTTTCTATGAATTTGACTGTTTTAGATACTTCATATAAGTGTAGTCATACAGTATTTGTCTTTTTGTGACAGCTTATTTCACTTACCATAGTGTCTTCAAGGTTCATCCATGTTGTGCATTCTATTGTACTATGTGTATTTCACGTCTTGTTTAACTGTTTGTTGGCTGATGGACATTTGGCTTGCTTCCACCTGTTGACTAATGTGAACAGTGCTGTTATGAACATGGGGGCGCAAATATTCTTCAAGATCCTGCCTTCAGTTCTTTTGGATGTATATCCAGAAGTGGGATTGCTGGATATGGTAATACTTTTTAAAAATTTTTGAGGAACCTCCATATTGTTTACCATAGGGGTTGTACCATTTTACAATTTTGCCAACAATGTGCCAGAGTTCCAATTTCTTCCTGTCCTCGTCAACACTTGTTATTGTCTGTTTTCTTTATTTTTTTGTTAGTAGCCATCATAATGGATGTGAGGTGATCTCAATCTACATTTTTAACAAGCATAATCATATGTTTTTTGTATACTTAAGGAAGTTTATCAAGTACCTTTAACTTAATGATTTCAGTTGATCACTTAAAATGCAACAAGTAGTCACTTTTTAGAGTTATTTTTCAGGTAACTTGGGGTGAATGTTGTATAATAAGATCCTCATGAAGGGATAGTAGCTAATGAAAGGATAGAAGCCTTCACTCTGGGTCCCCTATTTTTTTTTTTCTATTTAACCATGAATGAATCACCCGGAGAACAAAGTAGGCTATACCTAACCCCAATGAAAATTCTTTTCTCTAACATAGTTAAAATTCTAAGATTCTGCATGTTATAGGAATTCCAACTGTGTACCAGCGTTAAAAAATATTATGTTTTAATAAAAAACTGACCTTTTTACTTGGCAACAGAATATTTGACCTCTGTTTACTTTTAGTTGAAAATAATTTTACCTTCATAGTCTTGACAGTTCTGTGTTAACTTTTTTCATAAGACGAATTCAGTCATAAATTGTCTTTCAAAGAGCAAGTTCAAGCAGTGTTTAAGGATTTTATCCAGAGAAGAAAAGTATGTGAGATTCTAGTAAAAAAGAGAAAAGGGGTGTATATTGTCCTTCAATTTGTTCTCCTTTTCCAAGAAATTTTTAGGGGCTTGAGTGTTCTACAGCAAAATTAATAGCTTCTAAAGTGTTTTGCATTTTGAGTAAATTAATTGCAGTTTTTGTTTTCCTGACTTGAAGTTTCTGAAATTATTCTGAAGTTATTATCGCAGAAATCTTGCAAGTGTTTGTTCACTAGAAGTATCATTTAGAAGTATTGTTACATCATTTATGAGTATCCAGCTATAACATAAGGTTACATAAGTATTAGAAGTCATTTTTTAATAATTTTTGCCAGACTTTAAGGTTCATTACTGTGTGGTTTACTCCTTTATGACTTTTTATTTGAATATTTAAGACTGAGCTGCTGCATTTACTGTATTTAGTGTGTGAGTTGGTGGCGAAGGTTGCAAGTGGTGGTATGGCTTGGGAAGGGCGGGAGTTTAATCTTCACTCTGAGTTTTGAGAAAAGATAATGAAATCCTTTATATCCCTTTCCATAGACTTGCATTTCAAAGACTTACATTTTAATAAGAATTGGTTGTGCAGCTGCAACCCTGGCAACAAGGCCTGGGAGAAAAGAATTGGGGCAGCATTCCAGAAATCAAGGCAGGCAGTGGTTTCATGTGGAGCTGAGCTAATGAAACTGATAAAAATATTAAGCACTTAGTAGAAATAAGACCAGTACTTTCTTTGGCATAGTGGATGTTGAAATTTTCTACACTGTATTTTATTATTTAAAAAGTCCAAAAGCTGTTATAAGCTGCTCACTCAATAAAAGTAGCTACATTATATTCTCCTTAGTGTGAAAATATGAAATACTCTTGGAAGCTAATATTTCTGTGAATTATATCTGAAATGTAATTGTTGTTGGCCCCTTCTTGTTGAAGTCCAGACATTTTCAAAACACAAGGTACCAAGTTTGTGAGATTTTTTTTAAAAACAAATTTTTAATAATTAAAAAAATTAAATGCTCATAGCAGTTTTAATGTAAATTTCTTATGGTTATTGGATTCTTTAGATGCCCTCAAATAATAAAATTTGTTAAACGTATTTTCCTTTCTCAACACTATGACAATGACTATATAATCTGTCATTAAACCATAATTTAATTAGTACTTAGTTGTTAGACATTTAGGTTTTGTCTGGAATTTTCTATCATAATAAGTATTGTAATAAGACATTTTTGTGCATGTAAGTATTTTGCTTTCTTCTGAATTACTTAGGATTACTTTTGGATTTCCAAAACTGATACTAATGCATTGCATGTAAAAATTTTGAATACTTTCTAAAAGTACTACCAATTACACAGTATTCTTAATTTCTAGAAATGAGTTTTTTTATTATATTTTATTTGGCTCTCTGAGCCCTTAAATCTTGACGTTTTCATCTTTAATTCTGGGAAACTTATTCTCATTATTTCTTGAAATGTTTACTTTTTTCTTGATTTGTTTTACTTTTTCCCTCCTTGTGGAACTCCTGTTATCTGGATGTCTATTTTTCATACTCAGTCTTTCCACTTGATTCTTTTTCATGGTTTCTTGTTGTGACTCCACAGTACTAATGTGCTGTGGTCCCTGGGTGCACATTCTTGGATCCGCCAGTCTAGTAATTCTGCTTCAGATGGTGTGAGTTGTTTAGTGTGTTGCCCTTCTTCTGCAGTGGTTTCAAGATGAAAATGAAACTACTCTTTATTTTGGCTAGTAAGCCAATGATCCCTTGAGAAGGGAGTATTATCCACTTAATCTAATAATCTATATTAGGGAATGGCCAAAGCCAGGTTTTTGTGTCAGTTCAGGTAAGTTGAAGGAGAGGGAGGATTTGAGTCTCGGGTCAGTTAGCCACCTGGCACCACTTAATTGCTGTTAACTTCTGTTGGCTGCTACTGCGTCAGACAACCTTCCGTCAGGGTTTGTTTTGTAACTCTTAGAAATAAGTAATACTTATTCTAAGAGGTAGTTTTCTTAGATTGTAATTCACCACCAGCTCTGTAAAGTTTTTTTTGAGGGCAGAAGGGCTGGGAAGAGTAAATGCCACCAGAGTAGCTAGTCAGTCTGTACCTGTTTTCATGAGCTTGCCCCCCCAGGGCTTTTTGCTGTCCTGATTTTATCCTGCTGACAAAGACATCGAGGCTGTTCCTGCTAATTTCTGTGGTGAAGGGGCAATCAAGGGAAAGGCAAGGGCAGAATCTAAGAAAGCTTTTTAGCTAATCTGTCTTTTAACTCCTCCTGCTGCTGCTCTTTGCTCCTGGCTGTAGGTCACCAGTTTCCTCTCAGACAAGTTCACTACAGTTTTCTTTATGCCCATCAGTTTTTGTTTGTTTCTTTTTGTTGTTCCTGGAATCTAGATTTATTTATTTATTTATTTTCTTCCAGGCTTTCTTGTGGAGGAAGGGACCAGAAGCCCATGATAGTTTGTCATCTTGATAGGAATTGGATGACCTCATTTGAGCCAATAAAGATAGTTATACAAAGGTTTCGTTTAAAACACGTGAAAATCTTTAATTGAAAAGCATATGCGTACAAGATATATACAAACTATATGAAAACAAAGTACTCTCAAACCTCAGTGGCTTAAAACAACAACTGTTTTGTTATATCTCTCAATTTTGAGGGTCAGGAATTTGAGCAGGTCTTGGCAGTTCTTCTCTTACATGTGGCATCAACGAAGGTCATTGGATCGTATTCAGCTAGCAGACTGGTTGGACTGGAGGATCCTAGGCAGCTTCATTCCCATATCTGGTGCTCTGGCTAGGAAGGCTGGACGGCCAGGCTCAGCTGGGACTGTTAACCTGTGTGCCTACACATGTGGTCTTTTCAGCATGTCTGTCTTAGAGTAGTTGGACTTCTGAGCAGAAGGCACAAGGTTTTTTCTGACCTCATCAGTTCCAAAACATGACTTCAGCGTCATTCTGTTGATCAAAGAAGTCACTAAGGTCACCTTAGTTCAGTGTTGGAAATGTGTCTCTAGCTCTCCTTTGGAGGGATTTGTAGTCATCTTTAATGTACCATGTAAGGTTATTAGAATTTTGTGTTGCTGATTGTTGTTTTTAGGAGAATGTCATTAAAAGCTTGGGGCAGGGAACCTTTATCTTCTCCCATCTGAAGGAGATTATCTGGAGTAGAGGGGAATCAATACTTCTTTTTCAGTTCCTTTTTATAATAATGCTTTCCCCTCTGGCAGTGGTTCTCAACTTGAGGAAACCAGTCCCCAGGAGCATTTGACAAGTGACTGGAGCCATTTTTTGGTTGTTAAAACTGGTGCTACTGGCATTTACTGGATAGGGGCCAGGGGTTCTGCTAAATATCCTACAATGCACAAGACAGCACCTCCCTGCCCCCCAACAAAACCCAGTTACCTGGACCAAAAAGTCAGTAGCGCAGAGGTAGAGAAACTGACTTGCCTTACAGTAATCCTGAAAAGTTGGTATAATCCTCATAAGAGAAAACTTCGACTTAGTGAGGTTATAGAGTAGTGCCACTTAGCTAATCAGTGGTAGAATCTAGTTTTGAACACAGGTTTTCCAATGCTAAATTCCGTGTATTCTGCAGTACTATATATATATTTAATTCGTTAAGTATTTTTTTTTTGCAAATACTGGGACAAATTACCATGTCTAAGTGCTATAAGACGTATAATAATTCAGAGTTTGCCTTGATGGAGCTTACAACAATCAGTATGTCATAAATAATTGTAATTTAAGATAGCGTTAAACTAGACCTTAAAAAAGACTACAGAGAATACGGTCTGTCTTTAAATTACTTAATGTGTTTGAGCTGTAGTTTCCTCATTTCCAGTAAGGATAATACTTACCTCTTAGACTTGTAAAAATTAAATGAGATAGTATTTGTCATCTCATGATGACATACCATCATCATGTATAGTATGTGTATATTAAATGTATATGTCATACATATAAATAGTACATTATATGCTATATATAGTATATGTATATATGTATATGCTATACATATAGTATGGTATATAAACATATGTATGCTATATACATAGTATAATGTGTGACTAGCACGAAAATGTTTTTTTCCCCACCTCAGGGGGTTTACAGGTTAGTTGGACCTTTCTTTATAATCTAGGGAAATTTTCTGTCATCACTGAATTTTTTTATATAAAGCACACAAAAATAGAATAGAGAATCCAAGAATATTAAATTTCTGGGGCCAGCCTCTTGGCATAGTGGTTAAGTTCGGCACGCTCCACTTTGGCAGCCTGAGTTCATGGGTGCAGACCCTGGGTACAGACCTACACCACCTGTCAGCCATGCTATGCTAGTGACCTGTATATAAAGTGGAGGAAGATTGGCACAGATATTAACTCAGGGCTAATCTTCCTCAGCAAAAAAAAGAATATTAAATTTCTCACTTGACCCACTATGATTTGTCTAATTTTATGAACCAGAAATAGTTCATGTTTGTTGATGACTGATTAGTATTTTCTCCTTCTGATAGCATTTTCATCGTCATAACACCATCATCAAAGCTTTCCATTATTACAAGCTTTCCTTTGAATATGAAAATGAAGATGTTTTATACTCATTAAAAGTTTTTCTCCCAATATTGTTCAGAATTCTGACTTTATAAGGTGCTTCAAAAAGGTTTCAAGGTTAAAAAAACTTTTTAGTACTACATTATATATGAACGAGTAGTCAAATTTGTACTGAATTGAACAAGTAGTTCAATTTGTACAGGAACAGCTGCAGTCATTTCTATTCTGCTCCATAGGCATCTCCTGTGTAATATAGCACATGGCAGTCCTATGGTCTAATTCATCCCAGACCTTTTGTAGCATATTGTCATTGATGTTTGAAATGACAGCCTTCAGTTCCTCAAGTCTGCAAGGAATAGATGGTCCCAACTCTAGTTTTCCTTTTACATATCCCCACTAGAAATAGTGTGGTATGATAACTGGGAATTTGGGTGGCTGCTATTTCAGAGAGTTCAAATTTTTTAACGGAATGCCCTGTCTAGCACCATGGTGGGTATTCATTAAAGAACCTCTGGACTGTGTGATAGAAGTGAGGCAGAGCTCTATCCTGGTGGAAAATGAAGTTGTACAACTTCCATAGTTGTAGGAAAAAACAATTCATCAGCATGTCCAAACAGGGGATTCTTGTCATTGTATTCTTTTCTGCAAAAAAGAATTATTGAAAACCCAATGTATGATGTGGCATGAAAGCATTAACTTTTGGTGAATTCTTTATATGTTCAAATGAAATCTATTAGCTTTCATAGTCACATATGCAGGCATTCTAGTGATTCATTTTTCCCCTTAAATGAAGCTTAGCCTTCTCAGTGAACCTTAAGCAACCTGCAGTTATCACCCATATAATTGAAATTTTTGTCCTATCGGCCTCCATCAGGGCCTGAATCAGATGCAAATAGTAAGACTTCTACTTTAGTAGCTTATTGAATATGCCGCAAACTAGACTGCTTGGATGCCTAGCTCTCTTTGTCATAGTCCTGGAACTTGATCAATGGCACCCAAAATTCAATTACTTCTTTAGTAGTCAAATGAAATAAAAGATGACCCTACAGTTTGATACATGTTACATATTTATATTTAACCTAGTTAGTGAGTAATAAATTTTTGAAGTGTTCGATTCTATTTGAATTACTCTCTGTTAAATAATTGTCATATTCCCAGCACCTAGTACATAGAATTGCTCTATAACACCTGCCAAATGCATGCATGTGTATGTACCTACATACATGCATACATACATACATAACACACATATGGCAAAATCCTACGTTCAAAATATATGTGGACGTTTTTCCGTTATTCACTTAAGAAGTGACATCAGAGAGGATTATTGATTACCTGATTTAATTTGAGAAAAGAAATACCAAAAAAAGGGAAGCTAAATGTGCCTGTACTTTTTAATTTCCTCACTGATAAACTGCACTTAAAGTTTAAGATAGCAATGCAGGGCTCTCTTTTCAGTTGATAATATGACGTTACAGGTATTTTATATTCTCTTTGTGTTTATATGTTCTATCTGTTTATATGTTTGTGTTGTCCCCAAATTGAGCTTATTTGACTGTTATCTTTGAGATTATTATGCTATAAGATAACCTATTTAAAAAAATTATTCCTGTTTTTATGTTTACATGTAAACTGCCAAAGCTATTTATTATATTAAACTATTATATTAATATATTACATTACATATTTAATATACATAATATATTAAACTATAATATATTAAACTATTTATTATAATATATTAAATTTCATTCTGGGGCTGGAAGATAAAATGTGATAAGAGAAGTATTTTTTCCTTACATTATTTTCTCTAAGCAACCAAAAAGAGCAATAGCTTTTAACCACAGACTGGAATCCCACATAGATATCTTTTTTTTGAGGAAAATTAGCCCTGAGCTAACATCCATGCCCATCTTCCTCTACTTTATATGTGGGACGCCTACCACAGCATGGCTTGCCAAGCAGTGCCATGTCCACACCTGGGATCTGAACCGGCGAACTCCCGGCTGCTGAAGCGGAACATGTGCACTTCACCGCTGCGCCACTGGCCGGCCCCCATAGGTGTCTTTTTAACTTTTTCTTTAACAGTTGTCACAGCCCTGTTACCATCCTAACTGGTTCACAGTCAAGTCTATGAATGCTTTCAAGGCCTTTTAAGTCTTTTTCATATAGTCTGGATACTCTGTTTTGGTCTTCGTTGCAGAACAGAACTTTATCCTTTGATATAAATTCAAAGTTAATTTTTCTTGATTTTAGTAAAGCATACATCTTATTCTTACAAAGTTCATGTGTGGGCTAAGCAAGGAGAATAGCAGATTTATTTGAATAATTTTTTTCAAGATGTTTTTAAGGTCATTTAAGATGAAAATATCTTATTTTTAACTTTTGGGAATGTCATTTTACCATGTTCTTAAAAATAATTAAACACACTTATGGAGTTGATAAGAAAACTTTTTTAAAAGATAACGGTAACAGCAAGTTTTCCCCTTTGACAGCTTGAATTTTTATATTATTTTAGCATCCAGAGACATTAAGTTTTAAGAGAGTCCATGAGTTTAATCTGCCCATAGTATGTTTTACTAAAGAGTTCAGTGATTCTTCTTTTGGAAAAATACAAACTCATTCTGACTAGAGGCAGCATAGCTCTTGTATGTGCTCCTGAGAACACAGATCAAGAAGTCATGCACTAGTTTGCAGTTGATGGCATTGATTTAATTTTGTTTCTTCTCATTTCCTCTGTAAAATTCCCAAAGGATTTCGGTATGATATTTCCTGGGATTTTTTTCTTTTTTAACCTGTCGAAACAGTTCTGTACATTTGTAGATTAAACAAAAAAATCTTTTTGGTAAGAATGAGAAAGATCAACTCTTTTTTTGTCCAAAGCTTAAAATATAAATTTTATCTTCTTAGTACCGGAAGCAATAGGCCACTTACACATTACTTATTTTATAAGGGTTCCAGTCGTTTTTATTTGTAATAAATGTGATTTATTTTGATTGTTTTTATTTGCGTAATAAAGCTAATGGCAGTATATTTGTTGAAATCTTTCAGGAAGATTTTCTCCACTTCCCAGTCCACCCTTATGTAACTTTATGTAGGCCTTATTTTTTCTACATTAGTTTCCTCTTCTCCTTACTGTCTCTCCTAAGAATAGGAAAAACTATTTAGCCTTAGGACAACCATTTGGAGACCTAAGCAACTGTTGGAAAAAAAAAATAATTTACAATAAGTTTGACTGACAGCTCCAAAGCTGTACATAAATTGTATAGCCTGGTTAGTCTTTAGCAATGGGCATACGTTTGTCACAGATAGCATTGTTCATCTTTAACTTATTAATGATGAGAAATATAAGTAAAATTCAATGCTAGCAGCTTTTTTGTTTATGCTTATCACTTCCATCTGGAACTTAAAAGATAGTATTTACATATGTAATTCTTAGAGAAGTTTTTTCTCTAGGTAGTATTAGTCTCTTTCATAAGAAAATCTTTGACCCATTTTAAACTTAGAGGACTTACTGTGTCAGGTGCTAAACACTCTGTTAATACTACTTGATCTCTGACTTGAGTGAAAGCTTGATAATGTAATAACATAAGTCACCTCTTACCTTGTGCCAGGTATGATGTTAGGCACTTGGATAATACAATTTGATGTTAATTTTTGTAGTCGTGCTGAGGTGGAGAAATTTAAAACAACAAAGAGAGCTTTTTAAAGAGCATGACATAGTTTTGTTATCATAGCAAATTAATCTTGTAAAAGGTTCTCTCAGCCAAAATATCAGTGGCAGCTGAAAATACTTCATTTATTTGGGGAAAATATCAAGTTAACAAAAGGTCCTAAGGCAGTCGTCACAAAACAAATAGGAATCAAATATAAATTACAGTGATCTTTTTCCTCTCTGGGGATGAATCTGAAACACAGTATCACAGCCTAATCTCCACCTTACCTTGTTCTGAGCTCAGATAAATGACTGCAGTTTGTGCTCAGTTGACTTTCACATCCCCAAGGGATTGATAGGGGAGTCCATGCCTGACCGAGAAGCATGAATTACACATACTTCTCATTCTTCAAGGCTTTTAATTACTTCCCATCATGCTTGCTTTTGCAAAACAGACTTGGCAGCCAGTTTAGGCAGTAACTAGGTATTGAACAAGCATTCCCTTCTGAAAGTTTAATCCTCTGATGTCCAAGGCCTAAGAAGAGAAAACCTAACTAAATGCAATTCATTATATGAATGTATTTTTTTTACAATTAATAACTGATAGATGTACTAAGTTAGAATTACTTATTCAGCTGTCTACTGAAAATCCTCCATATTGTTAATCTTATTGTATGTCATTGATATATAAATTATATACAAATAAATGTGCTTTTGAGGAAAATATGCCATTGCTGTCAAAGGGATTAATTTAATTGGCTTAGATAAGTTTTGTTTTTCTTTACCTTAATACTGCTCCTGCTTCACTTTCTTTCTTAAATATAAGTTATAATAAACAGTCTCATGTATTTTTGTATGTGTTCTACTCCATCTGAGAAAGGGAGGCTGACTAGAAAAATCTTGGTCCATTTGCCCAGGTAAGCATCAAGGAAGCTTGTCTCTGCTCAGTTCTCTGGGTGGAAAGAAAAAAAAAGATACAATAATAATGATGATGATAATAGTAGCATAGTAACAATAACATTTATTTATTTAAACAAACGAACTTACTGTCTGCCAAGCACTATTCAAAGCAATTTAAGTTTATTCATTTAATCCTCACATAACCCTTTGATGTAGATACGATTATAAACTCCATTTTATAAAAAGTAAATTGAGATACACAGAGGTAAAGTAACTTAGCCAAGATCATATAACTAGTTAGGGGAGGAAATCCAGGATTCAAACTTAGGCTGTCTAGTTTCAGAGTCTAAGTTCTAAACCACTACACCACACTGTCTTTCCAAGCTTGCACCTGTACACCAGTATGCAATATGAATGTGTACTGTCTATGTGGTATGAGAATCCCAAGCCAAAGAATTAAATTAAAACTTATATTTGAACTTGTGAACTTCACCTTGTGGGTATCTGAGCACTAGCAATTGCAAAGTGCCAGTTCTTTAGGAATTCATCCTCAACTAGGGAGCACTGAACTTTCATAGGAAAACAACCTCCCAATCATAAGGAAGTCATAATAAGATAATTACCAGGAAACAGTCCAACATGAGGGAGAGTTAGCAGTCACTCTAATAAGGCTAATCAGAAGGCTAGGAATTGATTTAACAGAATAAGAAAAACACTATAAAATAAGTCTATTTAAAGTGTCTAAATGAAAGACTAAGACATTGAAGTAAGTGAATTTGCAAAAGAACCAAATAGAATTTATTAAAATGAAAATTGTGTTATTAAAATGAAAGTCACTAGTTGGGGGAAAATATTAATAGCAAAAGTTAAATAGAAGAGTAGAAACAGGTTAGTAGAAACAGAGTAGAAAGACTCCTACATAAATAGAAATGAATCTGAAACTAGACATTCTGTGAAATTGGAGCCAGATGCAAAGAGTCTTCAAAGCATGCATAGAGAAAAAACAAGTTTACATAGAAAGGACCAAAAATTAGATTGATAGTTGACTTCTCATCAGTAACAATAGAGGTCAGAATAATATCTACAAAGGACTAATAGAAAAGCACCATCAACCAAGAATTGTATACTTAACTCTTTTGCAAGAATAAGGGCAAAACACAGACATCATGTTAACAGTTAGTGTATCTGAGTGCAGGATACATGGGAGATTTCTGTTCTATTTTAGCAACTCTTCTGTAAGTAAATTATTTCAAAATTAAAATGAAAAACCCACAATTTTAAAGAAACAATTGAGAAGCTTACCACTTGTGATAACTACTAGAAAACATACTATTGAAAAAACTCTTAAAGTATATACTTTATGAAGAAGGAAGTTGAACTTTAAATGAAGGATTGAGAGGCAAGAAACCATGGTGATGAAAGAAATTGGTAAATGTGGATAAATATCAACATCATTGTACACTTACATATTCTAAGTATGAGTATTTTGTTTAATTCTCATAACAACTCTATGGTGTAGATATTAACGTTTTTCTGAAGTAAAGGACATCATTCTCCAGTTTGAAAGAGCTCATTCAGTCCCCAGGACAATGAATGAAAAAGGACCAAACCAAGTTTCATCTCTGTGAAATTTGAGAATTCCAAGAGTAAAGAAAAAATCTCTAAACCTTCCAGAGAGGTGAGGAATACATGACCTACAAAGTCACTAGACTTCTCAGCAGCAACTCTAGAAGGTAGTAGACAGTGAAGCAATGCCTTTAAAATCCTGAGGAAAAAATCTTTAACTTGGTATTCTGTATTCAACCAAATGATCAATCAAATATCGAATGCAAGGATTTAAAACATTTTCCTTCCATGTACCCTTTCTTAAGAAGTTATTGGAGTATGTGATTTTACAAAATAAGCTAAGGAGAATGAAAAAAGACATGATTCTCCAAAACAAGGCATCAACCTAAGAAATAAGAAAGGAACTTGGAATGTGCCTAGAGAACAACTAGACAAGAATGAAGCAGGAGGCTAGGTAGTTCTGTGAAGAAACCCAAATAAAATTTGAATCAGTACGTCTACACATATGTTCAGGTATTTGGAAATTACAGGTCTTTTACAGATCTGATATAAACTGATAGAAAAACTAAGCAAATGAAAAAGCTCAGCAGTTATTAACCTCAGGGAAAATAAAAGATTATTCCAGAAAGAATAGCTAATTCTAACGTGTTACTTAATTCAGCAGTGGCAATTATAATAACATGGATATTGAATATTGATTCAACCAAAAATTATAATTATCTAGTGGTGATGATGGTGTTAGGGAGTTTAAGGATAGGAGCTGGTGTAAAAAAGACATAACCTAATCCGTTTTAACAGGAAGTCAGTTTAAATTATCTAAAAATCTATAACTTAAGAAATAGCAGTAGGCATCTTATAATTAACTTATAAATATCACAAGAAACACCAAGGTAAGTTAAAAATGGCCACCACTAACAGATGGAGAGGGACAGGTCAGAGATTTGCCATTTTTAGCAGCTTTTTATTACATATTGATTTTTAAAAATCTATGTGCTTGTATTATTTTGAATAATAGTAAAGATTTGTTTAAATATAAGAAAGCATTTTACAGTATGGTTTTATTAGAGAACTGCAGGCAGTAGGATAGAATTTTGAATATGTATTGCTTGGTAAGCAGTGGATGGTGGTGCCACCCTCCAAGAAAGGTAACACAGAGACAGATATGGGGGAAAAGACAGTGAATTCAATTTTACAATTACTGTATTTAAGGTAACTAGGAGACCACATGAGATATTCATTAGCAGGTGGATATCAGTGTCTACCTAGACTCAGGAGAAAAGTTCAGGGTGGAAATACAGATTTCAATCCATCAACTAATACACTGAGAACCTACTATGTGTCACATAATCATTACTTCTAACTCGAAGCAGCTAAAGAAGGTTTTCAAGACAGTGAATAAAGAGATGGAAAAAGGACAAAGAAAAAGGGAGAGAGAAACCAAAAAAAGAAAAAAGGAAAGAAGCAGGAAAGGAAAAGGAGGAAGATTATTAAAGAGAGGGAAAGATAAACATGGCAAGGTGGAGAAGAAATGTGGATAGTAGAGAATGGGACAGTGGTTTTCAGGTATATTACTTTTCTCTGGTTTGTATTGCAAACTCTTTTAGGTTTGAGCCAAGATAGTATTCTCTCTTATATCCCCTACCATAATGATGTGTATATGTTTGGTGTTAAATACTTGAGTTTTAATTAAGAGGGAAAAGGAAGATGTCAGAAAGAAAAAACCTGAATAGGCTGTGAAAATGTTACCTAAGTATACCTATAAATTATAAATTAAACCCAAAGGAAACTATATAGGATGATAGGTTTATAATCCTGGGATGGGGAGAGCCTTCTTAAGTAAGATAAACTCCCTAATCCGTGATTAAAATTGACATTTTGACTACTTAAGACTTTAAAGCTTCCATATGAAAGCTATAAACAAAGTTAATAAAAGTGATGCAACAAAATACATGCAAAACCTCTATACTGAAAACTGCAAAATATTGGATATGCCATGTTAATGGATTAAAACACTCAATATTGTTAAATGTAGTTCCCCTCCAAATAATTGTTAGAATCAGTGTAATTCAAATCAGAATCACAGGAGGCCTTTTTGTAGAAATTGGCCAACTGATTCAAAATGTGTATGGAAATGCAAAGGACCTAGATAATCTAAAGCAATTTTGAAAAACAATAATAATTTTGAAATTTATCACTGCCTGACTTCATGTCTTAGTATAAAACTGTAGCAGTTAAGACACTGTGGTACTGGCATAGACATAGGATCAACAAATAGACCAATGTAATATAATCATCAGCCCAGAAAGGGACCCAAACTTAGAAAGTCATTTGATTTTCAATAAAAGTGCCAAATCAATCCAGTAGACAAAGGATATCCTTCATTGAAAGTGCTAGAACGACTGAATATCCATGTCAAAAAAGTAATTTTTGGCCTTTACTTTATACCACCAACAATATTAAAGTGACTAAAAATGGACTATAGACCTGAAAGTAAAAACTAAAGGTTCTAGAAGGAGAAATGGGAGAAAATCTTTATATTTTGGGAATATGCAAAAATTTCTTAGAATAAGAAAAGTACAAATCATAAAAAATAAAACTGATAAACTAGACTTCATTAAATTAAAAAACTTAAACTCTTTGAAAAATGCTGTTAAAGAAAAAAGGAAAGACAAAGACGAGGAAAAAATATTCATAATATATTATCAGACAAAGGACTTGATCCAGAATATGTAAAGAACACAACTGAATAAGACAACTAAATGTAATATTGGGCAAAAGATCTGAACATACCTAACCAGAGATGATATATGAATGGCCAATAAGCATATGAAAAGACCAAATATAATCAGTTCTCAGGAAAGTGCAAATAAAGCACAGCGAGATACTACTTCATACCCACTAGGATGCCTAAGATTAAAGACTGGCAATACAAAGTGTTAATAGGAACAACTTAACTCTCATATATTGCTGTCACAAATGCGAAATGGTACAACTAGTTTGCAAAACAGGTGAACAATTTCTTACAGAGTTAAAATTATACTTAAAATACGACCCAAAATATTCACTCAGAAGAAATTAAAACTTTTGTCCACACAAACACTTGTACACACAAGTTCACAGCAGCTTCATTTTTAATAGCCAAAAAGCTGGAAAAGCAGTAATATCCATCAACAGATGAATGGTTAAACAAATTGTGTCGTATCTATACAATGGAAACCTACTTAGCAAAAAAAAAAAAAAGGAATGAATTAACTAATAGAGGCAACGTGGATAGATCTCAAAAACATGCTGAATGAAAGAAGCCAGATATTAAAAAAAAAGTACATAATGTGTGATTGCATTACATGAAACTATAGGAAAGACTAACCTATAATGGGTCATTTCAAAAATAAGAAAAGTTACCCCTCTCATTTCAGTAGTTACACGTGCCCCTATCTATGGCTTTTATAACTGAGTTCAGGGAACAACGGTTTGTTTGAACTCTAATTAGCCACAGAAAAGTAGATCTGTGGTAAGTACATAGTTTGAAAGCTCTTCTTAAAATGGGTTATTTTTTTCAAAAGGACCTTGTACCACAAATCAATATCAAAGAACCATTTTAATAAGATTGAGAGATTTAGTGCTGGCGCAGCTATGAATAAACTTTATTGATAAGTCAAGCTTGATCATTGATTAATAATTTTTGCATTTCTGGTAGAAACCTCTTTGGCATCTGATGGAACCTCAGACCCCCTCCTGGGCCCCCCAATAATTTTACCAAGTCCTTCAAAGTCTCTAGCAAGGATGTTCATTTTTTCGTGATTGCGTGGTTTGCATTTCCATCCCTAAATTCATCACTCTACTATGATAAACCGGAAACTGTTAGTATTTGCTTCTTTTACTTATATTTCATTTAAATTATTTAAAAATATTATATGCATATAATTACATAAACCATAAGGGTACTATTTAATAAATAAGTATAAAGCGAGTACCTGTGTTAAGTACACCCAGGTCAAGAGCTAGAGTGCTGCCAGCATTTCAGGAGCCCTTATGCATCTCTTCCTCCTCTCAGACCTTGCCCTTAGCCCTGGAGGTAACCACTCTCCTGGCTTTTATTATAATAATTTCCTTGCCTTATTTTTCTATCTGTGTATGCATCTCTAAACAAAATAGTTTAACTCGTTTTTGAAATTCATATAAATGAAATCATTCCATGTATATTGTTTTGAACCTTACTTCTTTCCCTCAATAACGTCAGTGAAAATTAGCCACTGTGTTGTATGAAGCTACCATTCGTTTTCATTTTTTTAAGCCGAACCCACGAACTTAACCACTCAGCCACGGGGCCAGCCCTTGTTTTCATTTTATATAGTATTCTTTTCTATGAATATACCACACTTCATTCTTTTTCACATTATTCATTTCTTTTTCTTGATAGGCTTTTGTTTCCTAAAAGTTTGTGGCTGTTACAAATTACTATTTGCTGTTTTAATTCTGATAACAAAACATCTTATATCAGTATAGCTCTTTATAATATATACAATGCTTTCATATACATCATCTAATTTAGTCCTCATTTCAGACCTGTGACATTGGCAGTGCAGCATTCCATTTTAAACTGGTGATAGAACTTGTCACTTGCTCAAGCTAACATTTCTAAAAATTAGTGAAATGCTAAAACTGCCAGAGATCTTTTTTTCCAAAGTCTAAATTCTAAACTTCTGATTCCATTTCACACAAACTGAGCTTGCTCAGTACCTCGACTGAGTTAAGATATTTCAGATTAAAAAAATAAATTATTTGGCTAAAGTTATGCTTCATTGTCCTGTTTTCAAATCAAGGCTTTATTGTTGTTTCTTTGGAAGTTGACCTGAAAAGCAATTTTAGCAAATTGTGGGTAGGATGTTGGAACATAAATTCTTTAAACTGTCAGCAGCAAACCTGTTCACACATGTGTAAAGCTGGTATCTGCAGCATTGATTTAGGTGTGGAAAGTGAGGAGGAGAGGAAGCGGATGGTGGTTAATTAATATATATATATATTTTTTTTTTTGGTGAGGAAGATTGGCCTTGAGCTGACATCTGTTGCCAATCTTCCTCTTTTTGCTTAAGGAGGATTGTCACTGAGCCAACATCTATGCCAGTCTTCCTGTATTTTGTATGTGGGATGCTGCCACAGCATGGCTTCATGAGTGGTGTGCGGGTCCACATCTGGGATCCAAACTCTTGAACCAGGGGCTGCCGAAGTGGAGCGTGTGGTGCGAACTTAACCACTACACCACGGGGCTGGACCCTAGTATTTTTGACCAGAGAATACTCCTAGCACACTTTTATACTCCTGCCAGTGTCTTTAGAAGTCAAAATACTGAGCTTTTAATTCAGGGAAGCTCTGTCAGTCACTAAGTGGCCTGATAATTCATTTCAAACTTTTCTAAAATCTTATGTCCTGTGAATCTGAATTTGTGAAATACTCTCTGCTGCTGTAGACTAGTCTGACCCCTTATTTATGTGTGGAATGTGCTGAGCTGTGTTTAAAGTCAAGTTTTGATGTTGATGTTGTTGCAAAGTCACACTCCTTTTGTTGTCTTAATATTAAAAAAAAGTATAAGGTTTTCAAAATGGCTATGTTTTAAGCAACTTTTAGCTCAAGAAGCAAATGTAACTGTTAGTGTATTATTAGTGGCAGTGTTGAAATTTTTCGTGACAAATTCAGTACTTCTCTAAAGGTGTTTATATATAAATGTGTTTTAAGTGTATACACTTTTGAAAAAAAATTTAAAAAGGAAGTTTGTTTAGAAAAGCAAGAAGATGGAAAGTGTATCAGTATGACATTCCAAGGCAGGTTTGAAACCTTTTTAGATCTATATATTTACTTAACAAATAAAAACCATGGAGTTGCAAACATCCCCTTGAGTTGAAATACATTTCAGCAGATCTATTATCTAGGTGGAAATGCTTAAGGCAGAAAGGATATAACGGCTTTACTTATCTCCAAAAATAGAAGCACAAGCACAAATTGTTGCATTTTTAAGCAGTCATTCTTCAACTAAACATTAGGAAAGAGGAAATATTGTGAAGTAGGAAAATGCGTATTTTCAAATTTGCAAAATAAGGAATACCTTTACTCTAAATGGGATGGAAATTTGAATTTGGGAAATGTGAGGTGATAAAGTATTATGGGTTGTAAATTAGGAAGCCATTTATTAATTTTAAGTATTAAATAGAGTAAACACTGTTAAAAAGAGAACGAAATACAGCACCTCCCAGTGGAAAATTAATATTTGAAGGTGATTTCTGGCAAAGGTAATTTATAAATAAAAAGGAAATTGCCTAGCTTTAAATGTAGATGAGAAAATATGATGATGGAATAAATCAGACAGTAGATCAGAGATAGTTCCATATCTGTATGTGTTATAACAATGAGCATAAAGAATGAGTTTCAAACAAAGGCATATTTGTTTTCATAGGATTGGTTAAAAGAGATTTCATTTCACAATGACTTTTTAATGGCCAAGTTCTTTCGTTCAGGATGGAGTTAAAATTTGTTAAATAACAACACTGAAATAATGTTCACGAAATTATGAATTTAACCCTTTACTCTTATATTCTTGCTAAGAAGGAAATAAGTGAAACATACTGTACTGTTGAGCTTATAAGCATTCACAGTATTTACTCAGTTCAGTGGAGAAAGCCAACTGCAAGACTGCCACTTCCTTATTTTGGAGTGTGGGTACGATGAGGAATGTTTATCCCTGCTTAAAAGTAAGCGAGCATTCCAGGGGCCAGCCTGATGGTGCAGGGGTTAAGTTTGCACATTCTGCTTCGGTGGCCTGGGATTTGCCAGTTCGGATCCCAGTTTCGGACGTATGCACCACTTGGCAAGCCATATGGTGGCAGGCATCCCACATAGAAAGTAGAGGAAGATGGTCATGGATGTTAGCTCACAGCTAATCTTCCTCAAAAGAAGAAGGAAAAAAAAAGCTTTCCAGGTTCTGAATTTTAACTATGGCAAGAATATAAATTTTCTTCCTTTTGATCTTCCTTAAACATCTCAACATCTTAAATCTTAACGTCATTTTCTGTAGTATGTTAGAGGACTTGTCCTCTGGACTCTAGAATCAGAGTCCCAAATTCATGCTTTATTACTAGCCACATTTTTGTTTTCTTTTTTTTTTTTTTAATGAATACTAGGCTTGGCAAAGTCTAGTGTTCACATTTTTTTTTTTCTTAAAGATTGGCACCTGAGCTAACATTGTTGCCAATCTTCTTTTTTTTTGCTTTTTTCTCCCCAAATCCCCCCAGTACATAGTTGTATGTTTTTAGTTGTCTGTCCTTCTAGTTGTGGCCAGTGAGATGCTGCCTCAACATGGCCTGATGAGTGGTGCCATGTCCACGTCCGATATCCAAACAGGCGAAACCCTGGGCCGCCGAAGCAGAGCACACGAACTTAACCAATTGGCCACAGGACCGGCCCCCCTACCCACATTTTAACATTGAGTATATATGCATTTATCTTCGCTGAAGGTCTTCATCTATGCAAATGTAAAAATAACTGTCATTCCTGCCTTACCAGGTTTAGAGTCATGGCTTTGGGAAAAGCAAAAGGGAGGAATTTTATTTCACTTAACGTTCAGGGTTCTGTGACTCTATAATGTAGCTGTTATTGATTTATAATTGATATGGCTTATACATGTATGAGATCTTGTTCAAAAATTTATAATTATGTGGTGTATATTTCAATACTTGGGACAAAAATGTTAACATCTCTTTGAATAATCAAATTAATGCATCTTTGGTGTTTGATCTCTTCACTTCAAGGATGGCTTTTTTCTTTGCTTTACCTACCACCCTATCTTTTAAAACTTCCTATCCAGTCTTCTTGCAAACATTTTCTACATTTGTTGACTCTGCTTCTTTTGTTCACTCACTTTTCAACCCACTCTAATCTGATTTCTGCCCACACTACTTCACTGAAACTGTCATAGCCAGGGCCACTGAGTGTCTTCTGTGCATTCTAATGGACACTTCTCAGTTTTTACTGTCTCACTGGCAGTTAATACTGTTAGCCACTTCCTCCTTGAAATGGGCTCCAGTGACACCACAGTAACCCGTTTTCCTTCTCTCTCTTTCTGATAACACCAAAACCTCCTTTTTACACTTTTCTTTCTCTACTCGTCATTTAAATGCTGCCATTCCTTAGAGTTCTCCATTAGACCCTCTTTGCATCTCATGCTACTGCTTTCCCTAGAATTTGGCATTCATTCTTTCAATTATAAGCTGATGATTCCAAGACTTCTCTTTGGCTTCACAGCTGTATATCCAACTATCTGCTGGACATCTTCACTTGACGGTTGTAGTAGGCTGCAGGTGATGAAGACTCGCTTCAGTATAGCTCCAGGCTAAGGAGGGAGAAATGTTGCCTCATACCTCAGGTGCACAGGTCAAACTGGTCTTTTGGGAGGACTAGAACCAGAGATTCATGTCATCTGGACTTCCTCCTCTCTCTTGTCCCTGCTTGTTGGCATTATTATCTCAACCATCTTCTACTTGAAGTTTGGAACCTGTTGGGCTAGGGTCAGCTTAGCAGTCAAGAAGAAAAGAAAGTTTCACTCTTTGTCCAACTCCAGATAGAAAATTGCCTGACATGGCTTCTGATTGACTCGGCTTGGTTGGCCTCCGTGGGATACAAAGTATTTTGACTGATGCTCATTCCAGTGGTGATAGGGCAGGGGTCCAATATCTGGGTTCACAAAATGGAGCCTAACTTAACCCCCATCCATCTGTCTTGTACAATTCTGATTTCAATGGAGAAGGAATTTTGTTTATAGTTATTAATGAGTTATAGTTGCTTGTTTATCTAAGAAGAGTTGATTGCAATGCCAGTTACTATCTGGGTGGTTTGTGAGAACTGTGAACTCAATTGAAGAAACCTGTATGAAAATGATTGGTATGTCTTTTTGGAGTTAGAGACTTTTGTATGGCAATCATGGTGTTCTAATTAATGATTAAAAAATAAACTTATTAGAGTAATTCATACTTTTATAGTCATGAAATAGAATGTTCTATGAAGGCAAGGATTTCTGTCTTCTTTTACTGCTGTATCCCTAACACCTGACACTCAGTGCTTAAAAAGTTGTTGAATGAATAGCAGTTTATTAAAATCTTGATTTTTTTTTCAGTATTTACTTTTTGGGGAAATATTTATTCTTAATTTTAGCACAGATTTAAGAAATAAAAGCTTCTAAGGATAAGTAAAGTAACTTGTTTTCTTTTACTTTTCCTTTTTTTTTCTAGACTACCTGTTATAGGCCCTGAGTCAAGACAACAATTTTTATACCTTCCTGGTGGTTCAGAAACGAGTCTCTGTAGAACCAGAAACAAAGAAAGGAAACAATCTGACTTTTCTTCATTAAATTGACTGTATAAGATACTTGACTTCCAGGAACAAAAACACAAAGAAGTAATAAAATTATTCCTTTGGCATCATTGGACATTCATCATATTGAGGAGCGTGCGTTGTTAAGCTGCACGAGTTGACGTTTGGAGACTTCATTGGTGCTCATTTATACCTTGGACTATAAGCATGAGTGAATTCTGGTTGTGTTTCAACTGCTGTATTGCAGAGCAGCCTCAGCCTGTAAGTATGAAGTAATATGTGTACAGATTGGGTGGGGTGCTTATTAAACATAACAGTGGATCTCAAGCTGAGAATCAGGACCCTGGCAGTAATTACAGGGCACTTCTAATGAGTGTCACAGAGAGTTGTTCAGTAGAACTCTTGACTATCTGGTAAAAAAAAAAAAGTTAAACGTTTTTTGAGTAAGTGCTATGTGTTAAGGACTGTGCTAGACCATTGTACGCGATGGAGAAGGTTGTGCTCTTCTGCCAAGTAGGCGTCTTCTGGAGGAAGTGAGAGAAGGAGGAGACAGAACCTGAGGTAAAACAGCTGAGTCAGCCTTGGAAATCAGTGGGTGGAAGATGTGACGGTCAGATTGCCCTCATATCCTTCTTTGTTTACCAGCCCTCTGAGGGAAATACCGTTATGCTTATTTTTCAGTTGAAATAGGTCCAGTTTTTCACCCAAAGTCATATGAATAGTACTTGGGCTTGGCTGACTTCTTTTTGGTACATGCCCTACTTTTGTGCCTTCTAACCTATACATATATTGTTACCTCTACCAAAGTCCTGCCCTTCAACCTTCCATTTTCTGTTCATCTTTTAAGATGCCTAGATCAAATGTTACCTCTATAAAATTTTACCTAGCTTTCCCCCAGCTTAGCTAATACCTCATCTGTATTCCCACCAGCTCTTTAGTTCATTTTTCTGTTATAGCATGGAACTTCTTGCCTAGTAAATAACTGTCCTACAGTCTCTCCCGCCACATGTTTTTATTCTTTAGGGTTCCTGACCGTATTTACTTTGTATCTTCAAGATCAAATCTAATACCTTGGAGAATGTAGC